>NW_028232796.1:35002500-40002500 GCF_057557595.1 Rhyacophila brunnea
AAAACAGCCGATATTCTGGATTATTTGTTAAGTTAAGTTAGGCTAGGTTTTCATTCTTGAATTCATGAATTTTGCCAAAATCAACCATGAAAATTGAATTAATAT
The DNA here is from genome assembly GCF_057557595.1 of Rhyacophila brunnea. Lineage (NCBI taxonomy): Eukaryota > Metazoa > Arthropoda > Insecta > Trichoptera > Rhyacophilidae > Rhyacophila > Rhyacophila brunnea. Next base: position 35,002,606 of record NW_028232796.1, read on the forward strand.
TCATATTGAATCTAATAAAATTGTAGACCGTATAGTATACGGTCATCTCTTTCCGATAAGAAAGCTCACGGTGAATTGCGCCACGGTGAAATGTATTACTTACAATTAATATGTAACTGTATTTAACACAGCAACGTTGCTTTCTACGATGTAAATTTCCGATTGACCAATATATTATTAATATACTTTTTAATTGGTATATTAAATTAAATTTTTAATTTTTATGAATATTGCGTAATATAAACTCAATAATAATCGTGTCTAAATAGTTATTATAGACAGGGATACACTAACGTCTCGGCCGTAGTCATTTGGCGGGCGCGGCGCAGCGGCGTCTTGCGAAACTCAAACGTATAACCGTGTATATTATGCCCCAAAAAAGACACTGTTTACGAACATTTTACACACGGTTATACGTTTGAGTTTTGCAAGACGCCGCCGCGCCGCCTCCGCGCGATCACCACGTTCTTGCACTAAGAATGGCTGCCGCCTGGGCGCATGCAATGACAGAAATTAAAGAAAAATTGAAATACTAAGTTTATCGTTAATAATTTTTCATAACAAAAGTTATGTTATGACATATTTTACCTATTAAATAATATAATATTCTGAATTTTAATATAAAGCGTCGTAAATCGATATTATATGTATAGATTAAAGTATCTTCTGAAGTATAATTTATACAAGAATATTCAATGACATGAAAATAAAGTGCACATGATTACATTTTATGTTTTGAATAATATGATTTAAAAATGTTTTTCGAACCTGGTGGCGCTTTTAGCAGTGGACTGTAATTGGAAGGTGATGGTGGTGGTGGTTTACGGATATAAGGGGGGGGGGGGGGGCGGGAGGGTTACACAGGATGCCAGACACTGACCTTTATGTTGAGAGGGCTGGCGTGCGCTGGGGCCGGTTTGATGTTCACGCACTCACGCACTGGTAAACGGACGGTACACTTTTGATGAATGATATAATATGAGATTGACGAATGATGATGATCAGTTCAGGATGGATGATATAGACGCGACGTTCACTCAAACCGTAACAGATTTAGTGCAACAAAGGTTGACTATATTATTACGGGTTTTGAGTTCCTCGGTAGTTAACGACGGCTACGCTATCAGAAGCCCGCAACGCGACCGCTTTCTTGATGTCACTCGAGCTAACTGAATGTTATCAGTGTTATCACGGTCACCTTATGACCCATAATTGCTCGTCGTCTGATCTTGTGACAATAATAAATAATGGATTTGGAAGTAGATGGGGAGGAAGGAATGAGGGCTAGCATTTTTGGCCCAACTAGAACCTTTGCCGACTCCCCAATCCTACCGCCCAAGTGTTTTGCTCCCCTGCCAGCCCCGCATGGCATATCACTAAATATAAACTTTAAATAGGTAGTGGTTGCTTTATCAGTAGTTATACCTACAGTGTCTTCATTTTTTTTTTGTTGAGATGGCAATGACATTTTATATACTTACTAGCTGAAGTACCCGGCTTCGCACAGGGTCGCTTCGTGGTTATATTTATACTAGATATTTAAAAAATAATAAGAGGTAATTATTTTTTTAATATTAAAATGTGTAATACAATATGGCAAAATGAAAATAATTCTAATAGGAGTAAAGGTCAAACAAAAGAACACTAAATTAAAATCGAATCCAAAATATGCAAACGATATTAATGTTATTAATATGCAGTAAAAAACCAAAATTGGATGGAACAAACAAACAACAAACTTTGTATTTTATATAATACTAAGTTAGAAACCTTTGCAGGTGTGCGCACAACTCCTGACAAAAGTTTCATCGCAATCGGATGAATGGTATAGGAACTCATACGAATAGAAGAAGATGATGATTTTCTAATTCAGAAATCTTCATGGGCATGCGCACGACAACTCACAAAAGTTTCATTGTAAACGGATGAACGGTATAGGAACGCATACGAATAGAAGAAGAAGAAGATGGTTGTACTAATTTAGAAATCTTTGCGGGCGTGCGCACAACAACTTGTCAAAATTTTATTGCAATCAGATGAATGGTATAAGAACGCATACGAATAGAAGAAGATAGAATAGATGAAAAAGAAGAAGACATGGTTGTATCAATTCAGAAACCTTTGCGGACGTGAACATAATACTTAATCAAAATTTCATTGCAATCGGATGAATGGTATAGGAACGCATACGAATAGAAGAAGAAGAAGACGGTTGTACTAATTCACAAACCTTTGCGGACATGCGCACAACAACTGGTCAAAATGTCATCGCAATCGGATAAATAGTATAAGAACACATATGAATAGAAGAAAAAGAAGTAGAAAATAGTTGTATCAATTCATAAACCTTTGCGGGCGTGAGCATAATACTTAATCAAAATTTCATTGCAATCAGATGAATGGTATAGGAACGCATACGAATAGAAGAAGAAGAAGAAGACGGTTGTACTAATTCAGAAACCTTCGCGGGCGTGCGCACAACAACTGGTCAAAATGTCATCGCAATCGGATGCATAGTATAAGAACGCATACGAATAGAAGAAAAAGAAGAAGAAAATATTTGTATCAATTCAGAAACCTTTGCGGGCGTGCGCACAACAACTTCTCAAAATTTCATCGCAATCAGATGAATGGTATAATAACGCATATGAATAGAAGAAGATAGAATAGATGAACAAGAAGAAGACATGGTTGTATCAATTCAGAAACCTTTGCGGGCGTGAGCATAATACTTAATCAAAATTTCATTGTAATTGGATGAATGGTATAGGAACGCATACGAATAGAAGAAGAAGAAGACGGTTGTACTAATTCAGAAACCTTTGCGGGCGTGCGCACAACAACTGGTCAAAATGACATCGCAATCGGATGAATAGTATAAGAACGCATACGAATAGAAGAAGATAGAATAGAAGAAAAAGAAGAAGAAAATAGTTGTATCAATTCATAAACCTTTGCGGGCGTGAGCACAACACTTGATCAAAATTTCATTGCAATCAGATGAATGGTATAGGAACGCATACGAATCGAAGAAGAAGATGGTTGTATTAATTCAGAAACCTTCGCGGGTGTTGGCACAATTACTGACGACAGTTTTATTGCAATCAGATGAATGAAATAGGAACGCATACAAATAGAAGAAGATAGAATAGAAGAAGAAGATGGTTGTACTAATTCAGAAACCTTCGTGGGTGTTGGCACAATTACTGACGAAAGTTTTATTGCAATCGGATGAATGGAATAGGAACGCATACGAATAGAAGAAGAGGATGGTTGTACTAATTCAGAAACCTTTGTAAATGTTACCACAATGGTATAGGAACCATACGAATAAAAGAAGATATGACGAAGAAGAAGAAGAAAATGGTTGTACAAATTCAGAAACCTTCGCTGGTGTTGGCACAACCACTGACGAAAGTTTCATCGCAATCGGATGAATGATATAGGGACCATACGAATAAAAGAAGATAGAATGAAGAAGAAGAAGAAGATGGTTGTACTAATTCAGAAACCTTCGCGGGTGTTGGCACAACCACTGAAGAAAGTGTCATCGCAATCGGATGAATGGTATAGGGTCCATACAAATAAAAGAAGATATAATGAAGAAGAAGAAGATGGTTGTACAAATTCAGATACCTTCGCGGGTGTTGGCACAACCACTGACGAAAGTGTCATCGCAATCGGATGAATGATATAGGGACCATACGAATAAAAGAAGATAGAATGAAGAAGAAGAAGAAGATGGTTGTACTAATTCAGAAACTTTTACGGGTGTTACCACAACAACTGACGAAAGTGTCATCGCAATCGGATGAATGATATAGGGACCATACGAATAAAAGAAGATAGAATGAAGAAGAAGAAGAAGATGGTTGTACTAATTCAGAAACTTTTACGGGTGTTACCACAACAACTGATAAGAGTTTCATCGCAATCGGATGAATGGTATAGGAACGCATACGGGACAGACAGACAGACAGACATTCATTTTTATATATTAGTATATAGTTATATATATATATAGTTATATATTAGTATACAATCGGATGAACGGTATGGCTGCGCATTAAATACGAACAAACAAACAAAGAAACACACAAACAAATATTAATTTTTAAATATTAGATTCAGTGTTGCCATCTTTTTCTATGCTGATTATAGTACGAAGGCGTAAAAATTATAGTATTTCTAAAAAATATATAGTACAAGAACATTTTTCTTCTTGAATCCGTTAAAATTATAGTATTTTGGTATATTTGGCGTAAAATTATAGTATTTTACATTTTTCGCGGAATTAAAATTATAGTATTGTACTATAATTATAGTGCGGTTGGCATCACTGATTAGATTGTTAAAGTGACGTTATGTTAACACAATACTTATGTTAATCTAGTGTCGGCACATGAATAATAATACCTTTTGATACTGCTAGTTTTCGTGTCGAGAACAACTGAACAATATTAAAACTGTATTTCTTTGATTTCTGCTAAAAATACGCAATTATAATGATTACCTACCAACTGAGATTTTCAAACGTATTCTGGAAAGTACTACATAGCTATATTATGATATCCGAAGGATTCTCTGGTAAATCCTTATCGCGAAGGAATTTTCCATTCATTGTTTAAGACCAGGGAACTCATAAAAAATAAGAACTAAAATACCTAACGGGTACGGAGAAGCAGGCAACAGATATCGCGTAAGGAAGAATACGGAATAAACTTAAACACGTGTCAAGAATACGTCATACGTCGAATACTGACAACTGCTAATATTGGTGTATTATACATACTATCGCACGTCTATAATGCGTGGTTCATATTCGTAGGACACTCACACATTCAAACCCTACGTCAAAATTTACTGTATTGGGATATAGCCTATTGGAATTCTATTTATTATCTGTTCTGTATTTGAAACCATAACACTGCAGCATACAAAAGAACATTTTAGCCGGCTATATCCTTAGGGTTTCAAATGATGTTATTCAAGTATTAAGTGGTAAATAATGTATTTTTTTCTGTTGAATTTAGCAGCATATTTCCGTGTCGTGGTCACAATCCATGCATTCCACCGTCCTCTTTTCCATGTCGACTCTTGATGTTTACGCTGATGATGAGACTTTCTAAAATAATAGTCAAAATCTAAACTTATTCAGGTGGAGAGGGATCAGAGTCTTCTCACAGTGAACTGTGGTCCTTTTTGATATCGCAGTACTTTTCAATATTTTATTCATTCCTGTCATTCGTATTTTACTCATAATAGACGTAGATAGTTAAACCGGTTTGAAAAACTAAATAAACCGGTAAACCCTGAACGTGACCTTTACTATTTACTACGTAAATACATTGTAGCAAGAGGTAAACATGTAGTTTTATCTTGTATTATTGTATTATATCTGCAGTGAACGTGTATCAGAATGAATGCTTATGAAGCCATGGGTTGCGGGGTCCAATCATGTCACATTATCATTTTTTAACGATCCAACAGGGATACTTAAGGCATTTATAGATATTTAAGGACTTACACCTGGAAAGTATGGCGTCGGATTCTTAATACATAAAAAACACAAGAATAACATAGAAAACTTGATAGGTATAACAGATAGAGTAACACTATTGAATTTAAAAATACAAGGAAAAGAATTATCTCTCATACAAGTATACGCACCCACAGAAATAGCGAAAGATAGCGAAAGAAGAAGGAATTGATACTTTTTATTCAAATGTAAACAAAGCTATTAACCAAGCACATAAAACTATATATAATAATGGGCGACCTAAATGCAAAAATAGGCCAACCCAGACAATATCAATACTTAGTTACGAAATAAAACGGGTATGGAGAAAGAAACCAGAGAGGCCAGAGATTAACACTTTGGAGGAGGCCTTCACCCGAAGAGGGGTTCTTACAAACCAAACAAACTAATTAGATATCATTGTTTAATTTATAAACATTATCTAAGTTAAAATTAATATATAAACTAGAAAATAAGTATATAATACAATCATAAAGGGCACACTTGTCAGGTATACTTACGGGAAATAATCAGATAATATGATATTACTACTAATGAATTGGTACACACTAATTCGATAAAATTTCAATAGCTTACTGACGACATAACATTGAACGATGAGTTTAAATTATATATTTTCCTAAACATTTATTTATACATAATATCAAAAATCATAAGATAATATCAATTTTTATTTTTAAAAACAATCTATATTCGACGCTTGCATTCTGGCGGAGCTGCTTTACGGCAGCGAATCATGGCACCTTACGAAGGCTCAGAGCATCCGTATACAGAGCTTCGAAAACAGATGTTTGCGACGAATACTGGGTGTGCGGTTATGACTTTAGGAGCAACGAGGAGATAAGAGAACGCACCAAGCAGCCTCTCATCACGCTGAAAGTGAAGAGGCGACGTTGGACCTGGCTCGGCCACGTCCTGCGGATGCCAGAAGAGAACTTCAACCTGGCTTGCCTGTTCTTCAACGGAGAATCCGACCGGAATCCGGCGTCCAGGAAGGCCGCTAAATACAATCTACAGAGTGTGTACGGCGAAGCTACGGGATGCTGGTTTGACCTGGAACGAAGCAAGAAGACTGGCGAGCGACAGGGATTCTTGGAGGCGCCGCGTGGTGTCCATATGCTCCAGTTAAGGGGCGGATATGGCAAAAGAAGAAAAAGAAGAATAAATTTCACAGAAAATATATTTTTAAATTATTATCTCATTATTAATTATTTTGGATAAAGCTGCAGTCATAGACAATAATATTGTTAGCAAAGGTTTTAAGCTTGGCGACCGTAGCGTACCATATTGCATACAATGCAATAGACAGACTGAGGTCACGTGACGTAAAGTCCATACAAAAAAAAACATCAGCATTCCTCGACGAATAATCCGATAAATACTTTAAATACAGATGGTGCGCCGTGGAATATTTTTTAAAAACCTTTCATAGATTTTTCTGTAATCTGTACATTATGTAGTATGCATGATACATTCCTACATATACGACAGATGTCGTTGGCAAATTAAATTATTTTTATGAAATATAAAATAATCAAGTGATTATGTAAATACGTCAATATGCATTTAAAAATGTAATGTATGTTTTTCACTTAACTGGTCGACCCGCCACGTCAGGGCTTCAGGATACAGCCCTGTCTGCCACCCTTTTGTTGTGGGCCATGATTTGTGTTATAATTCATTGAGCTGACAGAAAAAAAATATTTTATTTGTTTCGAATGTTCTATATTTAAAATTTATTTATATTTTTTCATTTTCATTTACAACAGAATAAAACACCTCCTTGGATATTTAATACAGCTCTGTTCATGAAAAATTTTAGGCTATCGTTCATTCGAACGATATTACGGTACCTACCTACCACGGATTTCTACAAAAATATTTTTCTAAAACAAGCCTGTAATAGTGTAATACAAGAAAAACTGTTTTACCACGTTTTATTAGCTCGTATTCTTGTTTATCCAGTACAAATTTTTTCTTGTGTGTCCAGTCCTAGCAACTAAATTATTAATACATACGTGCGTTACTATGGAACTCAATATGAAATGTCGAAATGACATTTCAGTATTCTATATTTATTCAGTATTTCCATCAAGTACAAAAAAAGTATTTGTTAATACATAGAATTGCCAAGTTTATATGATTCAACAGAAAATTTAAAAACGTGGTATATAACAAGTTCTTTTTATTTTGTAATTATTTGTATTTTACGCATAATTATTTAAATTACTGTCTTTTGAAAAACGAGTCACCTTCGACCTGAGTCATAATCTGACGTAGGAAGCATTCGTGGAAGATCGATTTTCGATTAATAAATCAACATAATTTGAATACAAAATGTCAAATTATTTGATTGTTTTTTTATTTTGTGTTTTGAAAATAGAATAATTTCTCCGAAATTCAGACGTCATATCGTAAAGAGATTCTTAGAAAAATCCTGTAAATAAATGCAATACCTACTGTTCAAGGATTTCGATAATTTGTAACATTATTATAATATTAGAAAAAAATACCGGCGCATCTATTCTATACACAATACTGCTATCGGCCGCTACGGCAGCTATCGAGGGTATTTGTGTATCAAAGTATTAGCCCTTATTGTTACTATTACAATAAGTTAGTTGTAATTGTTGCAATTTCAGAGCGTTGGAGCGGACCCTTTTTTAAGTTGCTTCGCTCCAGGATCTGCTCCGCTCCGAGTTAAAAGTTTTAAAGTATTATATGTATACAAATGTTAAAAAAAAACAAAAAAATAAGTAGTTTTAAAATAATCATCATTTTCATTATTAATTCTATTAAGCAAAACCGACAGCAAATCGTCTCTCATTATTTGCCTCTTCTGTCTTCTAAAAGTGAGGTGATTTATCTCTATTTATATTTCAAATATTTCCAGTGTTGCAAAGTGTCAAAATATACTATTTTCATTGAATTTTAGGATGAAAATTTAATAATAAAAAAAAACATCCAGAGTAGTGGAGCACTACAAATTTTCGGTACTCCGGCTCCGCTCCTGCTCCGGGTAAAATCCCATTGCTCCAGTGCTCCGTGCTCCTGCTCCGTGCTCCTGCTCCGTGCTCCTGCTCCGTGCTCCTGCTCCGTGCTCCTGCTCTGCGCTCCGCTCCAACGCTCTGCTATATTTTAACAGCACCTCTCTTGGGTGTGATAAATTTTAGAGCGAGATAGACAGTTTTGACTGTTTAGACGGCTAACTTATTGTATTACTGTATCGCCAAAAGTATATCAAAACTAATATGGTTTGGTTTCGGCAGGGTTTAATTGATTTTTTTAAAGTAACCAAAACCATATATAAATAATTGCAGTCTTCGTTTAATAAAAACAAATACGTATGACTAACAAAGTTTAATGTGCACTATTTATGGCGGATCTTAACAGCTTATCTCCACCCTTCGCAAACTATAATTGAGATCGCAAGGAGTGCCTTTCTCAAAATAAGACGCCTATTTAGCAATCAGGACCCTACAGGTCTGAGACTGCGTATGATACGTAGTTATGTTTTCTCAATTCTTTTCTATGGTATGGAAGTATGGACGCTAAACCAAGAGATGTTACGGATAGTTAAGCGCGACCCACATTGAGGTGCATGTCACGGTGCATGTTGTTTACTGTCACGGTATGCCGCTATAGGGGAAAAGTGTCTAATGTCGTTCTTGGTGTTTAAAATGTTATCAGACTGATGCTCCCATCGCGTAGAACATTTTGAACCTTTAAATGAACATCGTCAGTTGGCGTAATCATTAAAAGAACAATGAGGGCACTTCACGTTGAACTGCACTGCATCGGCACCTGTGTGAGGTTTTGAACGTTTTTATCATATTCCACATGCGATTTTTTTATTTGTAGCGGTTGGCACTATGTATTTTCTATGAGAAAGTTGTATATTATCTATTGTCTGCAAGTTGGGTTCTATTAAAAATATTATCTATGGATATTGTCATGTCAAACGTAATTTTAACATACGCACACGTAGAAACTGATAAAATTAATTGAAATTCGCACGAATAATTAATAATAATTCAATTTACTAATACATTATAAGTAGGAACTCTTCATCGGTGTCATTCTTCAGTGAATTTACAGAGACCTTCTCCGTTCAAAATATTCTGCAAAATCACGAAACCATAGACTAAATTTTCGCCGCGACAGCGTGATAGTAGGCAACATGCACAATGACATGCACCTCAATGTGGTTCCCGCTTTAAAGCTTTCGAAATGTGGCTGTATAGTCGCATCCTCAAAATTCCTTGGTACCGTATTCCCCAACGTGTGGTTCAAGGGAAGATTGCTTAAGAATCTCCGTGATTGGTACGAGTGTAGCTCCACTGAATTGTTTTGGTATAGCAGATGACAAATCTAAGATCGCCTTGATGGTGGCTGACCTCCGCTGGGGGATTGCACAATAAGCAGTAGAAACAGTCCCTGAAATTGTTATCCTATTTTTACCGGTGCGCAGGTGTAAAAAGGTTGATGAACACTAGTAGAACAAGTAGACGATTTTGAAAAGTCTTAGAAACACACCTATTACATAATATTATTATGGCCATCTTTGTATTTTAAATCCAGGTAATTAACATTACTAAATTTTATTCATAGATGGCATCATTGTAAATGTTTTGAAAATTACTTGTACAAATCCCACGTATTGCAATATTTTTTTATATTACCTACGTATATTTCAAAAGCTTTTACAAAAATTCTTTTTAAAAAATGAATGCATTTTATTTGAAAATATTAGGTAAGTATATTATTATATTCAATAAAAATAAATATTACATTGTAATAAATTATTATCATTTTAAATTATAATAATAAAAGGCCATACAAAACGTAACCAGTGACGTACGGCTATGTAAATTTATAAATTATATTATAATATATAAATAAATCTTATTTTACATCTTAGGTACATCTTAAGTACATAAAAAAGAAAATGATTTATTATCTACGTGTCTGTAAATTATATTAACATAGTTTAAAATGTTAATTTCTAATTCATATACTTTTATAATAAACCAGTTAAATTCAATATGTCATTGTTTAAATTAAACATGTGCATAGTGACTAAACCTGTATTGAAGATTCACAATATTATATGTAATATTTTTAATAATAAAGGTACCTATCTAAGTAATAAATACACAACTTTATTAAAATTATTTATTTTTTATTAAATACATTATACACTCTAGAATCTTGATAATATTATCATTTATTTTAATCATTAGCGATGACAGTTTTTAAAACAACATAGACATAAAATAAGCATCAGCTGCTTCCCTTATAATAAAACTTTTACCTAAAAATTTAAATATATTTTAATTTAACTAATTCGTACAATGAAATTATGAAATTATAAGATGGAGTCATTTTCCGTAATTGAACAAAACGACAAACGTGAGGTGGATCTAAAAATATCACATTGTCGCATTAATACTACAACACTAGCTAACTCAAATTTTTATATTGTTGGGAAATTGATTATAACACATAAATATTACAAAATTAAATCATAGTATTAGGCCCGTTTCAGACGGGACACCGGTGTGGCGCTCGATATAATATAGGAGGCATTTGTATTAGAATAAAGGGCCATTTGTATTATGTTTATGAACGCCCCAGAGCTAATGAGTCAACGCACAATTTCGCATTATAAATTAGAACATAAAACTGGCTGCGGTAATAAAAACAAGTGTATCGGCTGCTTGAGAATGTAGCGGCCTACGGAAAAGTGTACCGTACACGCGTTGACTGATTAGCTCTGGGGCGTTCATAAACAGAATACAAATGCCCATTTATTCGAACACGAAGGCCTCCTATATTATATCGAGCGCGACACCGGTGTCCCGTCTGAAACGGGTCTTAATACTATCGACCGAAAGTACCTACGTGATGGAATTTGAATTTTAATTGTAATGGATTTAAATTTTGTACTATTCCATTTGAGTCGTTTTTTGCGACCCTGGTATCGCCTTTCGGCATCTTCAGGCACTATGTACACTCACCAAAAGGAAAATATACATTGATAACGAATACAATTAACTCTAACTTACATAACAAATCAATAGAATAAAGTAGGTACAAGCTTTATCACCTACCTATTACGTTAATATAATATAATATAACAAACAAATTATGAATAGTTGAAGTATTTGTAAAAAATATATTATCAATAATAATAATAATACACTCGATAGGAATTATATAAATCGTCAAAACCAACGAAATGAAACGCGAAACCCGGGTTGCAAAAAACGACTCAAATGGAATAGTACAAAACTTAAATCCATTAGAATTTAAAACTAAATCAGTTTTCCTTTCATATTATCATCGTGGCAATATTCAGTTATCTTGTGAATATAACCAAGAACTAGATAATTACCTCAAAATATTAACGTTGTTGTCCATAGGTTCTTGTAGTATCTTGTAGATGTAGAAGTAAGACGCGAATATTATGACAACCTTTACTTTTTTCAAAGCCATAAAGCTGTAATTATATTCATAATATGTATTTAATTTAGTGTTGTCGTCATCAGCTATCGTTGAAAAAACTGTTCTGGACAGGCTAAAAAAATAGTTAATTGCCAGAAAAAATGCTGAGCTTCCTTAGAATTAAAAAAAATGTAGAAACTAAAGACGTAACATCTATATCTATATATTATATAAAACAAAGTCGGGTTAGTTACACCATTTATAACTCAAGAACGGCTAGACCGATTTTTATGATCTTTGATTTGTTGGATTTGTCTCCGCCCCGAATAGCAGAATAACTATTAAAATATCGGATAAATCGCGGAAAAAATAAATTATGAAGAAAATTAATTTTCTCATACATTTTGTATGGAAAGGCTTTTGACTGACATCGATGAATTTGAACGATGAAAACCTCGCGCATTCGAAAATAAAAGAAAATCATAAAACAATTAAATCCGTATACAACGCCATCTCTGATACATGACAGAAACGATAAAGAAGAAACAAACAAACAAAACAAAGAATGATAGTCGAAATGTCAATGGTGTAGTGTGCCCAACATTTCGTGCTTCATGTCAACAGCTCAATTTGCTTGAAAACGATACTCATTGGGATATGACAATCGCTGAAGCAATTGTTTCTGCATCTCCAAGTCAGATACGCACATTTTTTTATATCATTATTTCGACATGCTTCCCATCGAAAACACCTGAACTGTGGAACAAGTAAAAGGATGACATGTCAGAAGACATTTTACATCGAATTTGTGTCAGTTCAGCGAATCCCGATCTCGAGGTGAATGAGGAGATACATAACCAGGCTTTGTTTTTGATCGAATACATGTGTTACCTCATGTGCGGTAGTTTTTTAGTAAAGTTAGGAATGCCAACGCCACATCGTGGAATGAACGACGCTTTCAATCGAGAATTGGAACGTGATCGTGAATATGATCGAGATGCATTGAACCAATCAGTTCGAACGAATGTACCACTATTGAACCCCCAACAGAAAGAAGTGTACGATACGTTAATGAAGGCAATTGATAATGTAAATGGTGGCTTATTTTTCCTCGACGCGCCCGATGGAACTGGGAAGACATTCCTCATGTCATTGATTTTGGCTACTGTTCGTGCGAGATCCGAAAATGTTGTAGCAGTTGCTTCTTCTGGGATAGCGGCCACGTTGTTAGAAGGATGCCGAACGCCTCATTCAACGTTGAAATTGCCGACTGAAAAACCGACATGCAACATTGCGAAATACTCAGCAATGGCCAAAGTTTTGTTAGCAAGTAAAATCATCTCCTGGGATGAATGCACAATGGCGCACAAACGCGCATTGAAAGCACTCAATTGGACTATGAAAGATCTGCGCAATAACTCAAGAAGTTTTGGAGGTGCAATGATTCTACTATCTGGCGAATTCCGCCAAACACTACCAGTCATTCTAAGATCGACCGCTGCCGATGAAATAAATGCTTGCCTCAAATCATCGACTCTGTGGTGCTATGTGAAGACACTTCAGCTGACGACAAACATGCGAGTTGCATTGCTAAATTTCTCCAAGCAATTGCTGACTATCGGTAACGGCCGTGTTCCTGTCGATGAATCGAGCGGATTGATTTCGTTTCCGCTGAATTTTTCCAATTTCGTCTCAACTAAGGACGAACTCATCAACAAAGTGTTACCGAACATCATTGCTAATCACAAACATGACAATTGGTTGAGTGAACGAGCATTCTTGCGGTAAGGAACAAAGATGTGGATCACTTAAACTTCACAATTCAAAATCAAATCGTTGGTCCACTGCATTCCTTCAAATCTATCGACTGTGTAACAAACGAAGATGAAGCAACCAACTATCCAACTGAATTTTGAAACTCATTGGATCTGCCTGGCTTGCCACCGCACAATTAATGACTGAAGGTTGGCTCGGTAGTCACCATTGAATTGAAATTGAATTACAATATGTGAACTTACCAGACCCAGGATTCGAACATGGGACCCTCGACACTATATACCGGCGCTTAATCCACGTGGTCATCGTGTATAGTTCAATATAATTAAAATACTTTTCATTTTGATTTGATTTTTGCACATTTATTGAACTTATTCATTTTGAGTATTCATTTTAACTTAATAAAAAACTGAATTTAATTCAGCTAATAAGTTAACACAAGATTATTGATTCTGAGGCGGTACGAAGTTTGCCGGGTCAGCTAGTAATATTATAAAAGACGGAGGGTGTACCTAGTTTCTGAGGGATATAGAAACAAAAACGGTAGGTAGTTTCCAATTTAAAAAAATCTTGGCAAAGAAATAAAAATGTCTTATATATTTATTATAAATATAATTTTTTAATTGTAAAATGGTACCTACTTATGTTACACAAATATTTAAAAATAGTTTTTTCAGTAATTATATACTCGTATATTATAAGACATTTTTAATGACCTGCCAATAATTTGCGATAATGGATAATAATAATGGATACGAGAACACAGTTTGAAGGAGAATTTATTGTTTCGCGATTCACAAACAAGTTATACAGCAGGTTCAAATAGACTATATGACGATCGGGCACATATATGCTAAAAGCGTTTTAGTGTCTATGATCGAATCTATGCCATTCCAACATTTATACATACATATTGTATGACAGCTATGACATCGTATTTACACTCTGTGACACCCTATGACACAGGACGCCAACATAAGAAACGGGTTTTTCGACATATATATGACCAATCGTCATAGAGTGTATTTGAAGCATTATAATATGGAGGAACATAATCGCTTTATTATCGTGTTATATTAACTTTATTGTTACAATATAAGGAGGGAAAGACCACTTTCTTATTTCCAAGCATTTATATGAGACGTTTTAAGATATTTACAGTGGTGATTACATGTTTTATATACCAAATGTGTATTTTGCAAAGGAGGTGTAGTTACCTATATTAAAAATGGTAAATCTTACAAGAAAAGCAAGTTGACAACGTTGATTGCATTATTTTAAAAGCCAAATATCTTATCTTGTCTCTATTATAATTCAACTCTCATTAAAAAAGCATAATATGCTGTTATATACATATTATATACATGTTATATACATATTATATACATGTTATATACATATTATATTGTAATTTATTTTACATAGTTGTAGTATTTAGGTGGAGACATATTATAACATTACGTATGTTCTTATAACCTAATATGACATATACGGTTATATTTGAGGTACTTAGAAACAAAAGCAGTAGTTTTCATATTGGTAAAATGTTGTCAAGTAATTAAAAATGTCTTTGACTTGCCAACATTTTTCAAAAATGGAAACTGCCGCCTTTGTTTCCAAGCACCACATTTTATTCACATCATTCCTTTTGAATAAGTGGTAAATTTTGAAACTAATAAAAATACTTAGATACTATATTTATTATAATATTAGCTAAGTATTCAAAATTGGTTACAATTAATTTTATTATAATACTTATTATATAATATGTAATAACTATAAAATAATAATGTACAATATAAATAATATCAAATTAAAACACTATTATTTATTAAAAATAGGATAAACTAACATTTTTATTTCAAGACGTACGAGATATAATATATAATATTTACGTTGACAGTGTAAAGCTAGCCTATAACATTATTTAATAATTAAAGGGTCTATATCCATCCACTTGACCCCTCGGGATCTAAATACATAGGTACAAATATTTTATGACAAAACAATAATAATAAAATTAGAATTTTACTTAGGAAATAATTTGAATCGTTCATATGTCATTTATTCGATGGTAAGTTAACCGAAACCATTAGATCGATTCTCAAATATCAGAAAAATATTAAAATGTATTAGAATTTCTTAGGTCAGCTTTTTGGCAAAGTGGCAATGAGTGTGACTTGTAAAATTAAGTAGTATCTATTTGAGATAGGTACGACATTTATTTGAAAATGATAATGCATAATTTAGGTTTTAGGTGATTAGTAAATTGGATATTTGTGTAAAATAAATATTTTTGTGAGTACTGGATTAATTACCCTTATTTATTCTGAATGAATTGAACATAACTTAGTTATGAAGAAAGAAAAACATACTAAAATTCATCATAGTACTAAACACATTTTGACTGACTAAAAGGTAAGTACTATTTAAAGTATGATCCTGAATTAATCAAAAATAAACTTGCTACAAATTACGATTCGGATTGAATACTTTTCTGCATTATTGTGAATCGGCCTAATGGATTCGGCTATTTTACCTTCGTACAAATTACCAGCCACGACAGGTATCTAACCCCCTTCGGGAATAGAATCCATAACATATGGACGAAAAACATAGCGCCTATGATCCTCGGTGGGGACGGCATACTAGTTATTATATTTTATACACATATTAGAATTAAAATTACTGGAATAATATTTACAAAGCAAGATTATAATAATTATTCTACGATGCTGTGACGATTCACTCCCTCTGTCAACTGTCGTAGGTAACTAAAACGCATAGGTATTTTTCAAACCTGGATAAAACGATGTGATAAATTGAATGTTAGTCAGTTTTTTAAAAAGCTTACAAAAAGTTTATTTTTTCCATTTATAAACTAATAACTCAACACAATATATTTTCAAATATATGCCAATCAGTAATATCAGCTATTATTGGGTAAACCAAAAAATATTCGTATACCGAATCCAAAATCAAATATTCTAGTTCGAAATTTGAAATAGTTATACATACAAATCACGTTACAACATTTACTACAAAGTTTTTTCAAAATGCAAAATGAGCTATGTATAATTTTATTTTAATCAGGATTTTAAAATACTGGTTTACGGGAAGACAGTGAACAAAAAAATTGAATCACATTAAAGAAAGGGTGAGAAAGACGAAATTGATACAAGTACGAAATAGGGAAATGATTTAGTAAAGTATTATTTTTCTGTTATCATATCAAAGAAAGAATAATAATACCCACCTACAAACTAAAACCTCCTTCTTTTATTACATAAAATATGTCCATGTGTAATGAATGAGTATTTTACAACGTTTTTATTAGGTCGTATTCTTGTTTGTCCGGTGGTTGTTTATCCAGTACAAATCTTGCAATCGATTTTTAACTAACTTTCCAACTAGCCAGACATTTGAAACTTTTAGAATATATCAGAATACGATGCCAATGCATTCTTTTAATACTTTCAGCCATCTTTAAGTAGAATTGAATTCATTTTCAGTTAATTCTGTTTTGTATGAAAAGTTATTTCGGAAGAAATCCGTAAAAAGTAAAACACTATTATTGGTTGCTAGGGTCTGGGGTCCTAGCAACTAAATTATTAATATATAGGTACGTGCGTTACTATGGAAATCAATATGAAATGTCAAAATGACATTTCAGTACCTATTCTATATTTAGTCAGTATTTCTATCAAGTACATTTTTTTTTGATAATTTAAGTTAGTCAAGTCAAGTTTATATGATTCAACAGAAAATTTAAAAACGTTGTATATAAAAAGTTCTTTTTATCTTGTAATAATTTAACACAATTTCATGATTTTTTGCTTATCAAGTTTTTCTAAGCACTACATATTAATTTAATACCTGTCTAAATTAATTTCGTCACAATTTCTGAGTTGACATTTGACAGGCTACTAGACGAGATATGATTATCGGAAGGCACCAGGATCATCATTATTATTATTATCATCAGTGGCTTAATAACCCAGGGCCTCCTTCATTAAACCCATCATGGGTTAGTGTCCTTCAGATGTCTGCATCAGGTATTGCATCCTTGTTGATTTTTCCAACAATAACCGAAGATTGGCACAGAACCCCTATCGGCAGTGGTATATTGTTCATATTTGCTACATGCATCACCAAATTCAACGAATGTGGATGTAGGTATATTCTGATTGAAAGAAGTTTTAGATTATGTTATTATCTACACGCGTTTATTGTAAATATAATACTGTAATTATTACAGAAAAAAACATAACGAAAAATCTCTACTCTTAAACAAGAAGATTTAGGCAAAAGCCGGAATGCGCTGTCGTCGACTAAATGGGAGGACCTTGTTAGTTCACAATTTTAACACGTAGCCAAGAAGATGTTCTTCGACAGTATAGGTACTACTTGCTCTCAAAAAAAAAAAAATATTCCGATGACTATTTTTATTTCAGCACGAAAATAGCGATATGAAACTATGATTACTTTGGATTTGGTAAACGAATAATCATAATCCACAATAATAAATTATATTGTTCGTAAGTGGTGGACAGTAAAATATGTACACATTAAAGTATTACGTCCACATTAATATACAAATGTGAAAGCCAGTCACCATGGACCAAGGCTTCAAAAGCAGGGTTCACTTTATTACTTTAAACCATAAAACCATGACCTCAAATTTTGAATTCGTATCTTGTTTACGTGACAAAATTTAATGCATATTATTTATGAGACAGCCGTAACTATTGAAAATAATATTTTCTTTAAATCGTGTTTAAGTTTATTCCATATTTTTACACATTTGAGATCTGTACCCTATTACCACACCCGGTAGGGTAAGCCAGTTCCCATTAATTTTGTGTTTCCTGGTCGTGTCTTATATTCACCCTAGCGTTTATTATGCCTGAGGCAGGCTTCACATTGTTTTTATACATCATGTTATGCCACTGTTACACTAGGCAATTTAACTTTTATAGTCGTGTATTTTCACTAATGATTTCACCATTAAGAGTGTTGATGTTAATTGTAGCTATTGTGTTGTCGAATGTTGATCTTCTACGGAGAGTTCTCGGCATGGAATTGGTTGATTTGCTGTCACCTATCGCAATCGTGTTGGTAGAAAAGTTGTTGATTTTGTCGACAACCTTTTTCCTGGTGATGTTTTCAGCTTCTTCTATTGTGTCAGGAAGTGACAAGTCGCTGGTCTCCGGGAAAGCGAGTATTGACAGTCCTGATACGAATGTGCTGGCTCCGAAAAGAAGTAAAGGAAACTCTTTGAAGTACATGCTCTGAAAAACAAACGTTTACTATTTTAAAAGAAACAAAATTAATACTTTTAAATATAGAATGATAGAAACAAAACTATTTTTATTTCGATAATTCGTCAAACGATCATTTTTGTACAAGGCAAACTTGCTTTTCACTCTCTTGAATCTCGAAGATCACTTCTGCTTTTGAGACATTTTTGCCTGCTCTCACGAGGGATGGTTTCCAATCGTAACGCCCTAAAGAATTCATTAACAGGCACCATTAACGAAGGGTACGAGACTAGCCAATGCGCTCCCCAAAGACATAATACATCTTCAGTGATATGCTGTGTATTTTGTTTTTTTAATTGTATTGACATAGATTATGATATTTTTCTTCTCTCTCGTGACGTTAATATTTATTACTATAAATTAGATAAGTATCCATTTTTATATGTAGCAGCAACAAACTAGGGACTGAGAAAAGTGGGGGGAGCTAGGGATGGTCTTTATCCAGCAGTGGATGATGATAATGATATTTTTATTTAACTTGTTTGAAAAGAACCTATTTTTTTTTCAATTGATGCGATTAATTTCGAAGTCGGTTACCTATTATTATGACATATTATGTGTCTTTGTTCATATTTTTCTTGATTTTGATTCTGAAAGTAATTTTCTATTGTATGAATGTTCAAAAAATTGGACTTAGTTTAAGGTTGATTGCAATGTTGTTTATATGCATCAGTCGCCATTTTTTTTTTATATTTTACAACTACTGACATTAAACATGTATGTTAAAAAGGTAAAGGCCATTTTATTTCGTTATTCGCTTTTTTAATTGTTTACTAATATGTTTGCAAAAATAAAACATACTATGTGCAGTTCTAATTAATGTGCTTGACTGTTTTTGCCGAATAAAACTACGGAGACTATCAACTTTAATAACAGTCTAAATTTAAATCTCATGTTGTAAACGTTCTGAATTCTAATTGGTTATGTCCACAATGCTTTTTTTTAAAATAAATAAATGAATAACAATAAAAAAACAAATGAATCGTTTGTATGATCTAATAACAATTCATAGTGTCAGACTAAGAATGTAGGAACAAATGTGTTTTGTGTTTTGATAAATTAGGATATTTTGTTTCCAAATCGCGGGACAAAAATGTAAACTTACCAATATTGGGGTTTGTGGAGCAATAATAGACCCAAGTCTGCCAAACATCGAGCACATACTCTGCATGGCGTGACGGTTTGACGTTGGGAATAGTTCGGCTGTATATACGTAGATTGCAGTGAAGGAAATTGTAATGTTGAATTTTCCAAAGAGGAAAAGTGCCAATTTTAGCCAGCCAATGTCTGAAATAAGAAAAATAGAACATAATATCAAATAAGCACTTTTATGTTATACAATTTAATAGTGAAATTATATATTAATAAAAATAAATCAATTTAGGCATGGGTATGTAAATTGAACGAATTACAGTCTAATACACACTTTTGAGAAATACGAGGGTTCTCCAAGAATTAAAGACCTTTATTATTTAAAAAAAACTAGGAAAATTTTGAAGGTACATATCCACACTATTTTTCGACGTAGTCCCCGTTACGATCGATGCACTTGGTGAGTCGTGGCACTATGTCCTTGATTCCCTTATCGTAAAACTCCGTCGCCGCCGTCCTCAAAAATGTTATCACCTCTTCCTCCACGCCCTCGTAGGTCTCGAAGCGTTTTCCGGCCAAATGTTGCTTAAGGCGAAGACAAACATGGAAATCACTAGGCGCCAGGTCGGCACTATGAGCAAGATGACGGAGGATATCCCATTTGAATGAGTCCAAAAGTGCGGTGGTGACGTTGGTTGTGTGGGGCCGAGCGTTGTCGAGCATTTTGGGCACCCAACGAGTATATACCTTTTCATACCCCAAATTTTACCTCAAAATCGTTTGTATGGTAGACTTATTGACGTCTGGGATCTTAATTGCGAGCTCACAGACTATCAGATGGTATTATTTAGGAACATTATCATTGATTTTCTTCAACAAAACGTCAAAAATTGAGGACCTCCTCTCTCTCCCCTCCTCATCATGACGAGCGTTCATCTACCACTCTAAAACTCAGCAGACCACTTCCTGACATCCCGCTGGTTAATCACATTACCATAAATGGATGTGAGATGACGATGGATTTCAACAGGGTGGACTCCCTCCCGGTTGAGAAAGTGAATGATTGAACGCACCTCGCAAGTCGGCGGGATTCGACAGCGGAGCGTCCATCTCAAACGGACGCAAAGGTCACGGTCACACTGAAGCAGCTACCGAGCCGGCTCACCACTCGTTCTAGAGAGGGAAGTCTGCGTTACACGCAAGTCCTGCCATCTTTTGAGAAACAACATCCGCGTTGCCAACAATTAATAAAGGTCTTTAATTCTTGGACAACCCTCGTATATAACCACAAGAAACATTTGAATTTACTATTTGTTGAATAAAAAAATAGTTTAATAAATTATTAGCAAGCGCAAGTACGTTGTTACCTGTAATCCTGTACTGTAGTAATCCTGACACCGGTTAGTAATTAAGGTAATTAAATACTTTGATTTTAAATAGAAAAGCCCATCGCCAATACGTAACGCAATTTAGAAAGCGCTTCAGAGAGTATTGTAAAACCCATTAGTTAAGACACGCATAGGATGGTGCTCAGTGCAAAAGGGCGCGATTCCCGACAGGTGCAGGTTCAAATCCTACTGGATGTCGTAGTTTTTTCAAAAAGATGTTTTCTAGTGGTTATAATATATTTATCAATTTACATATCAGAAGTGTTTAATCTTTTGAACTATTTGTTGACTAAAAAAAATATATATTGAATTAAGTTTTTTTATTATTCCATTTGAGTATTTAACTCTGTGGAGTGATTCAAGGGTCGGTTAGTAAAAAGGGCGCTTGATTGATACCTTGATTTAAAACACAAAAACCGACAGTAAAAATTAAGACAATTTGATAAGAATTTCATTCTACAACTACTAGTTAAGTTTATCGTAATTAAGTAGGATGTCCGTAGTTTATTTGATAAATTACATTGCGAAAATATACAGGCTCAAGTTACGTCAGGCGTCGTATTTTTTCAAAAAAGATTCTTTTCAGTGGGTATATATTATTTGAAGTGTTTTTAAAATATGTGTGCTCAATATAATATAGAAAGTTATATTAGCGAACCTTATGAATTATTCTTTGAACTAAAGATAATATAGTATATTATAAATATTTAAATTTGACACTTACGACTGGGTACGAAGGCTGATGAAATACACGCCAATCCACTTCCGAAGAACGTAGCAGAAAGCGTAGCCCTCCTTCCAAATCTGTTCATACAGAAATAGTACATGACATATCCAGGAATCTCAATCAAAGAAACCAGGATGTAATTCACGTTTGCGTTTCCAGCGATTGCGACGGAGTTCAAAGACAATCCATAGTAGACGAAGGTGCACGTGGCCCACCAGAATGAACAACACAGCCATCTTATAACCAATATCTTCGATTTAAAGACTTGGATTATTCCTCCGTGGTTCTTTTTCGGGTCGCTGTTAACCTCGGCTTCTGCGCAAGCATGGAACTTTCGCAGTGTCGATTCTGACAGAGTTTTCCCGTTGACTTTGGCGGCTTTTTTCAAAATGTCTGCCGCCGCGATCGTCTTTCCTTTGCTCAGCAACCATCTCACACTTTCTGGCACTAGCCATAGATAGGTTATAATGAGGAGTGGAGGAGTGTAGACGATTCTGATGATATATCTCCAATACGGGACGTACCAGGTGACTAATCCTAATAGCATTTCTCCGATCGCGAAGAATGAACTCAAGATTGTGGTGCAGATTACTCGGTATTTTGCGCCTACCATTTCGATACCTGTAACAGAAAAAAATGTGTGAAGAACAAAGAACCGATAATGGTACATTGAGCTGAAGGAAGTCTTCATTAGTATATTGAAACAATTTGATGATAATACAAAGAATCAAACATGGCCATTTGCTTTATTTTAGCAATACATGTCGAAAAAACGAGAAGACAGCTAAATGGTAACAATAATTTATGTTATTAATACTATCGACCGAAGGTACTTGATGGAATTCGAATTTAAATTATAATGCATTTAAGTTTTGTACTATTCTATTTGAGTCGTTTTTTGCGACCCGGGTCTCACCTTAAATTCATTAGAATATTAATTTATTATTTATTTATTTATTAATGATAGCCGCGCGGTTTAGGCGTCGGCCTATAGCGTCGTGGGTCCCAGGTTCGAATCCTGGGTCTGGCAAGTATACTCATATTGTTCTTCAATTTGTGTATGACTCAGATTATATACCTAGTAGGTTGAGCAAGTGGCTGACATCCATTTCTCGTAAAAATAATTAATTGTGGTTAAACCGTACATGATTTGAGTTTTCCCATCTCCACCCGCCATGTATATGCAGCCGCGGTTTGTGCACGGCCGCCTTCCATGACGCTATAAACGTGTCAGAATGAAAAGATTTTAGTACCACACTTCCTTGTCCCGAAGGGATGCTGCACGGGACTGATGTAGAAACCATGCACCTTAGTGCTTAGAAAGAGTTTTAGAAAATAAAAAGAATCTTGACTTGCTCTGCCGTCATTTATCTTTAATGACAAGAAGTGTCCTCTCTACCGGTGTACTGAAACTTTGCCGAAACAGAGGAGTCAGGAGTTGAAAGTAATGAATCTAAGAAGGGATCAGAATTATTCCGTCCTCCATATGACGCAGCAAATTTTTCGAATGCCTCAAAGTTGGCCTTGGTTGATATCAAGTCGGCATGGCCAATCGGGCCCGTGTGTGGACGGACCCTAATTTAACCATATTACTTCAACTCAGAATAAAATTTCTGTAAGGATAACGGTTAATGAAATATTATCCAAAAACCATTTTTGGCCGCCATTTTACCAAGATGGAATTGTTTTCCTAAAGGTACCAGAGTGGCACCCGGCAGATTCGACCAGAATCGGTAAAAATAACCGTTATTCTCCGACAATACTAGGTTACGCTACGTTTGTATCGGCTGGCGACCTGACTGATATGTTTATTTTTAATAATATTAAAAACTATGATATTAACATATATTTTATTGCACTTGCTGAACATTTACAGATTATAATGATAGCGAGAGGAACTGAGTCATATTATGTAAAAACAATGATAGTGGTTCACCTAGGACTTCTCATTAGGTAAACAACATTTGATTCAAATGCATAAAAAAAACAATTTTCCGCATAGTTTAAATTTCAAAAGACTATCAGCAAAAAACTTGTTTTATTAAAATAAATATAATGTACCCACCTAGGATATAAGCCGAACTGTACACTCCAGATCCAACCACCGGTTCCAAAAATTCGAGTAAAACAAACGAAGTGTAGTCCGGCGCCAGGGACTTGACAAGTCCGAAGATTCCGCTGAAGAAACTCGCCACGACGAGAGCTTTTTGCCGCCCAAACCTGTCGGATATATATCCGGTCATCGGAAGACCGAAGAACTGGCCAGCGTGATTCATGGTACCCAGCAGGGTCTGCTTCCACTTGTTACAGCCGACGTCAAACTGAAAAGAAAAAGAAACATCAAGTAGGTACATAACAATCATTCATTCATTCCAGCGGGTCTATTCTATACACAAGCCTGCTTTCGGTCCGCTACGGCAGCTAAATAGGGTAGGAAAGTATCGACTTCGAAATTCGAATCTACAGATCTTTTTACGTTATTTTCGTCCAATCAAATGTGCCCTTGTCTGGATCAAACATGCATCTAATTATTACCGGCCTCATACATATCTAAATAAATATATAATTTATGTTGTGGGTATAATGCACCATTAGCTTTTTTCCAAAATATTTGAAAACGAATAAATACCTTATAAATAGATTTGGTTGATTTATTTTTTTATAAAAATAGAAAAAGTAGTCTTTACCAACAAATAATAAAATTGTCAGTTAGGAGATATTGATAGTTCACGGTCAATGCGATTTATCTTTTTTTCTCTCTACTGACTGTTGTTGACCGAAAAAAATGCAACGTCACAGCGAAACTAGTTTGTCTATCAATTTTGAATAATAAATATATCCTGGTGACCAGTGAGTGATCAGCTTAATTATTCATACGCAAATTTTAAACCTTAAGTCGGCGATACACAGTTTAATCTGGTCGGTTTAACGATTAAATTAAATTTTAATCTTCAATCAAAATTACGATTGGAAGACGTTGAAGACAAATAATTGAACACTAGTTGATACGAAATTCCATTAAATTTAAATAGATGCTTTAAAATGATCTATCATCGGCACGATATAGTTAAAAAATCTACTACATCTACGTCATAGATTCACTGCTAGATGAATACATACCGACTGTAGAAAGGAAAAAGGGCGTAACCCTCAGTTTTTTTCAAAATAGGTTTTAATGGATAATAACGTTGTACAAGCCTAAATATACGCGTCTAAAGGATATAAGCTTCGAATGCCGATTTATTATCTAAATTTAGCTAACAATTAAAATAAAAAGGAAGTGATGGGGGAAAAGCGACTTAACCATCATTTTTGTTGGGTTAAGATTAAGGATATGAAAACCAAATTATTAATTATCATGCAATTCAAGGTTATGTCTATTTCGTATTTTAACTTCTACCGAAAACCATAACAAAAACGTTTTTGTGCCTCCTGTAAAATTTTATTTGTGTGGATTACACCCTTTTTCCCTTATATAGTCGTAAATATTTATACACAATTTTATATAAACGTATTTGTTTGTATTTAACAAAAACAGCATGGCTGCAAAATTTCAAAACCTACTAACTAACAAATTTTTGAAATTCTGTTTTTTGTAATTCTGTTATTATTAAGTTATAATGCATACGCCACTACCGCTGTCGAAATATAGTATGAAATCGGTTTCTATGTGGGTGAAATCAATTCTTATAAATCTAGCAAGTGACAATACTTTCCTCCTTAAAACAACATAAGTATAAATTATTAAGTGCCATAAAACATGCAAAATTATTCAAAAACATAGTACTATAGATAATACATCCGCATATCTACAAGTATTTTGACTTTTCAAATTATTGTCGGTGAAGTGGGACATGCTTGAATATGTTTTTTGACCTTCCTGAATATTTTGTGTTTAAACAATTACTAGGTTTTGAAATTGGACAGCCGACTGAAATGTGCAGACAGTGTGGGTTAGTTTTTAAAAAAATAATTAACCCCTGCGTAAACCAAGCCATAACAGATAATAGTCAAAAACTCTAAAATATATGCCATTAAATCATACATAATTTTGGATATTTGATAGATAAAAGAATATTTTTTATCAAGCATGCTTTGGTATACCCAGGGATAAATGAATTTTAAAAAACTAGCCCACACCATCATCTGTAATATGTATTCTTAATTCAACGAAAACAAATAAGTATGACGGATCGCCCATAGTATACTAAATCGATTTTTGTTTTGTTTGGGCAGGGTTTAATTGATTTTTAAAAACTAACCAACACTCTTTGTAGTAGGATTAGTTCAATGAAAACAAATAATGCGTGCGACAGAGAAAGTTTAGTGTGCACTATTCATGTCATATCTTAACAGCCTCCACCCCTGCCACTGAGGCGTATAGGTACTAGTTAAATTCCAAACAGTGACCTAAAATTTTTCATTTACAACAGAAACAAAAAAATAGCCATATATAAACTTGTTAACTATCGACAGCGTAATATACAATTTAAAAATATGTTGTACCTATAGCAAAATCACGTCCTAATGTTAATAAACATGAAATAAAATTGCGCCGCAGGCGATATGTCTATTATACTTGGAAGACAAGTACCTACGACTGTTTGAAAATATGACGTTTTATCAGAATTTTATAGGGGAGTATGTTTAATTCAAGAGCATCCGTTTTTCATATAAGTAATTTAGTAAATTGAAAATAAAATTTCTTTTTATTTAGCTTCTACTCTTAAAATTTGTCATGGAGAACTGATCAATTAACAATGGTTTAACATTTAAACGATGACTTATTTAAATTGACACGTCTATAGATGTATACTGAACGTTGAACGGATCTAGGACGATTTCACGCCGGACAACTGGACGCCACGCAATTCGAAAATAAATAGACGTTAGGTACTTATACGTACTTTAAAAAAAATATTTAATATTATTATTTATATTTAAATTATTATATTATGATTTAATAGTTCGTGAGAATTTAAAGAACGTAAATAATGATTTAATTGTGCATATGTTTAAGTTCTAACGAAAAAGAGTTTTTAATTTTATATAATCCTCAATCCGCAATACTTATGAAAATAAGTAATAAATAAATAAATAACACTATGTTTAGAGTAAAATGAATTAAGACTACTAAGTAGTAGATAGAAACTGATTAAAATTCATCGTCTACGTTCTGTTTACGTGTCTACGACAGTGAGGCGTCCAATTTTCCTGGCGTCCAGTTGTCCCATTCCCACGTTGAACAACAATTCTAAAACCACTATATTGTCGTTTTGTCCAAAACTGTTTTGAGGCATTAATAAATAACATTATAATAATTAATTTAGGTACATCCATACCACATAATTTCGTTCAACGCATTTTTTAAAAACTGAAATAAAGAAGTCGACTTCATTGAAATGTGTAAACGCCTTTCAATTCCTTTGTTTCAATTTTGTTGAACCAACTGAATTATCCAACTAAAGTAAACCGTGTATTTCCACCTTTAGTATCCGTGCATTATTTGAACTTTCTCTAAATTCCTTTCTTTAAAAAAATCTTTTTAATACATAGTTATTGCGCAATAAGTGGCTAATAGTGGCATCCTTCATATAATAATGCAATATATAACAATATTCTTCTTCATCGTCAGCGATAGCCCGTGGTAGGCCTGCGTCCTGGCTCCTGTAACAACTCTCTCTTTAACAAGCTTTCCAAGTCAGGCATACGGCAGCCATTGGTAGCTACATCTAGGTTGTTATTGCTTTAACCTTTAACCACTTCCTCTGGAAATGTCCTAAAATGTATAAGGGAAGAGCCAGCTGTTGGGCCCATCTGACTGTCCGATCTGGTCGCCATAAAGGCCAAATTTTGTTGCATTTAGAAAATTCCGGCGTCATACTACCAACGTGAAGATCTCTTCACTTAAAATGTTCGTCAGTTTTGTATTAGTTTTTGTTAATTACTACATTTTTTTTTAATTGTCTCGACTTGCTCATCTCTCCTATGGGTATTCTTAACTTAAAGTCATGTAAATTCAGTCAAAGCACATTTGAGTGCATGGCGACCTCAATATTGGGAAACTACTCCTGAGTCATTCCCAGTCATAAAAAAAATATGCTTATCATCCAAAAGTGGGGTTTCGTGATCGCCCGATTCAGACCGGGTGTGGTTTGGTGGGACCATTAAATTGATTTATGTTATTCTATTATCTAAAAGGGGCGTCATTAGCAATATTTCACACAATAAAGTAAAAATACGTACGCCATATAAACCAAAATAGTAGAATTATGTTGAATACTTTCCATTATTTGTAGAACTTAGACTTCTACATCGAGACGTACACGTCACTGTGGTCGTTTCTGGAACTAAAACCATTCCAGCATGTGAAAAACGCATGGCGTAATACTTAAACCACAAACAGTGCCATGACGTAGATGTAAATATATTATAGAAGACGTTCTTCACGCGTATTTTTTTATCGACGGTAACTTAAAATAATACGCACAAGACTTATATTGACATTACTTGAGACTTGCATTCCAATGAATAATTACGATTTGTATGTTTACTTGGTTTACCACCTAATGCTTCTTTATTTAACCATTACTGTACGAGTATGAGTAAATCAAATCAAATTTATTTATTTTACAAATAATGAATATAACAAATTATAAATTCAAAGCGTTCACGACATGACATAAAACAAGTGTTAATAATTAAAAAAAATGAAAATACAGAGAATAAGTAATAAAATAAGAAAATAAATAAAATAAAATAACAAAGTAAAAGTAGATGGAAGCACACAGAGTGAACTTTGATAGACCCTATCTTAAAAACTTACAAAACAACGTCCACCTAAATTCACCCTCACGTAAGTGGAATATATCAATATCCGAAGCGATTTCATTAAACATGGTTACTGCCCTCTCAATTGGTATTACTAATGGCAGGTTAGTTCTGCACCGTGGGAGAACAAACAACGGATGCCCTCGATTCCTAACGTAATTATCAGAGACACACAAGCCAATACCACCAAGAATGGCAGAGTTCACATTTACGCCGCGTATAAGTCTGAAAAAATATCTAGCTAAATAAAGATCCCTTCTAAATTTTAAGCTACAGTATGTAAGCATCCCTAAGAGAAAATCAGTCGGATAGAGCCACGGATAATATCCATACAGCCGAAAGTAAAGGAGTCTTAAAAATTTCTTTTGGACTCTCTCCACCAAATAATATATTGACTAATTATGTGTAGTACTTCTTACGATCACGTACAGACCTACAAACTTATCTGAATGATTGATGGGGGAGCCACAATCAAAAACTACCCAATCAAGACTCGCAACTGGACAGAATCTGACATTTGAATGACGTTTTCAAAATGGCCGTTCTTCAGATAAGTTTTTATAAGATGTATTTGGCCACGTATTTTTTTAGATTTATGTGAGGTGTAAATGAGAACTCTGCCATCCTTGGTAGTATTGACTTGTATGTCCCTGATAACTATTTTAGAAATCGGGAGCATCAGTTGTTTGTTCTCTCGAGGAACAGAACTAACCTGCTATTGGTGATGCCAATTGGTAGGGCAATAACTCTGTTCAACCAAATCGCTTCAGATGTTGATATATTCCACCTACGTGAGGATAAGTATAGGTGAACGTTGTTTTATAAATATTCATAAAATATGGTCCACTTAGCTCATTCGGTGTGCTTCCATGCTTTATAATTAATATTTTTTATAATTTAATTTAATTTTTGTACTTTTACTTTACTTTTATACTGTTTTTGTGATACTGCATATATTTATTTCTTCTTTACACTGTTTCTTTGTTTTTAAATGTCTTGTGAACGTCTTAAATTTATAATTTGTAATGTTCACGGAACTTATGTAAAAAAAAATGAATTTAAATTTGAAATAAGTTTGTAGGACTGTATCATTTTTTCCTCTCAGTTGTATTTTACCCAATTCCAAAATACATGTTGTCCATCAACGTATAATAATATAGTCCTGGTTTCAAGATGGCAGTGCCGAATTTTGTCCCACCACCAATCGTTGGGTGTCTAAGATTAATTAATGCGTTCATTCATTAATTATTTCATTCATTCATTACATTCATTAATTCAATAAGTATTAATTCAATCAATTAAACGTACCTCGCTAACAATGGTGTTGTGCTGACCGTACACCCACGAATCGCACTTGACCGTTTGGTTAGTTTTGAAAATCCCTGTTGGGCAGGTGTCATTGAACAATATATGGATCGAATTCTCCCCATAGACATCCGTGTAGTTCCCATTCGAGGCATATCTCTCGCACCTGTCGTATACATTGTCCAGTCGAGGAATGGCGTTCGGAAGCCAGGACGGCTCGAATTCTTGCATGGCGCCATCGCATTCTGGTATCTTACATCTGAAATTAAGATTGATAGTCTTTTAGATACCTATTACCGAATTTCTACCACTCAATCATGGTACCAGTCAAGGAATAATGGTATTACGTTTGCAGATATATAATACATATATATTTAAATTTATTAAGGTCAACCAACAGGATCAATCACAGGAATACATATGAATATAATATAGAAAAAAAAAATATGTGATGGTCCCAATAGCAGGCGGACACAAAAAGCATAATAAATCAAATTAAATTAGATCAAATAATATTATGTACAGCTGTTATGAATGCAATGCAAGAAAAGAAAAATACAATAATAATTACAAGATAAAAAGAACTGTTTATATACAACGTTTTTAAATTTTCTGTTGAATCATATAAACTTGACTTGCTAGCTTAAACGATCAAAACAATTTGTACTTGATAGAAATAATACTGACATGTCATTTTGATTTACATAGTAACGCAATTGTACTCGTATATTAATAATTTAGTTGCAAGGACCATCCGTTTAGCAACCAATAATGGTGTTGAAATAACTTTTCATACAAACCAGAATTAACTGAAAATGAATTCAATTCTACTTAAAGATGGCTAAAAGTATTTAAAAAATGCATTGGCATAATGTTCTAATAAATATTCTAAAAGTTTCAAATGTCTAGCTAGTCGGGAAGCTAGTTAAAAATCGATTACAAGATTTGTACCGGACAAAGAGCCACCGGACAAATAAGAATACGAGCTAAGAAAAACGTTGTAAAACAAGCAGTCATCCAGATACAATTAATTATTAGTCGAGGATTTTGGAGCAATTTAATTTGAAAGAGGCAAGAGAATAAAACAGATCCACTCGATCACTGTGAAGATTCTAGGTTCTGAAGAGTCGAGCCACCGGACAATTATTGTAACCTAAATTGGTTTTATATATGTACGATAATAATTGATAATAATATTTATATATTTTATATAACTAAGAATTAAGAAGTTAGAATATTATAATATAACAGTTGCTGTTTTTGAGTCCTACACAAGAGTGAAAGCTTGGTCAGCTCTAAATAATTATCTGCTTCTGATAGTTTGCGATAAAGATTTAAATAATCTTAATCACTTCCTTCTGGCGAAAGTCAATAGTGTGAAATGGACAAAAGTATTTCAAGAGACGAGTAGAGGAAGAGACTCGCGCATACGGACTCCGTATTTATAGGAATAAGACCAAGTTAATGGTTATCGATCGGGATAATCTTATACACTCTGCAAGTACACTCCGAGATGTAGAAACAGTGGACAAGTTTGTATAATATCTAATATCAACCAATAGTGGAAAAGTGGATGTGACTGCTCCATATTTTTGTACCTATAGTGTTTAATCACGGACTTTAGGTAAAGGACAAGGGAGTGGAAGGCAATTATTGATGCCTTCAAAATGTAGTGTTTTAATACCGAATGCTTTAATATTTATTGGACAGAGCACAGGACAAACCAGTCGATTATCCAGAGACTCTTAATAACGGAATGGCTCTATAAATGAAGAAGTTTACTGGGGGCAGCTATCACTTTGCCTTGAGATATGCAGAGAATTGTGAAGGGGTGGAGAGTCTTAGTCGCTCAGAAGATGGCTGCATTTCAGGATGGACATGATCCTCAGATATGAGGGAATGTGAGAGAAGAAGAGAATGTGCTATGCACTTTGTTTTATTTTAAGTAGGAGAGTCAATTCAATTCAATTTATTTATTTTACATATTGTGGACATTACAAATTATAAGTTTAAGACGTTCACAACATGACATTTAGAAACAAAGAAATATTATTAAAACAGTATTAGGTACATAACAAAAGAGATAGATCAGTATTAAGTTATTCTACAGTATAAATGTGTAAATACAAAAAATATAAAGTATATAGGTACAAGGAAGTACACTGGATGAGTTAAGCAGACCATATTTTAAGAATTTATAAAATAACGTCCACCTATACTCATCCTCACGTAGATTGAATATATCAACATCCGAAGCGATTTGGTTGAACAGAGTTATTACCCTCCCAATTGGCATCACCAATGGCAGATGCACACATATGGTCCCTGCAGAGACACACAAGTCAATACTACCAAGAATGGCAGAGTTCTCATTCACACCACGTATAAATCGAAAAAAATACGTGGCCAAATATTGATATCTTCTAGCACTTAAACTACAGTATGTAAGCATACCTATGAGGAAGTCAGTTGGATAAAGCCACGGATAGTATCCATATAACCTCAAATAAAGGAGTCTCAAAAATTTGTGACGTATCATCAATAATTAATTATTATTGATCACTGATACCAGTGATACCAAAAACATGATTGTTCTAACTACTATATTCTATTAAATACTCACAGACAAGAGAAACAATAATTTAATACTTATAGAAATATTTGAAAAACCTCAGAAACACACATATTACATAAATTTTAGAAAAAAATTAGACCGAGTGATACTCGAGCTCAGATCTCTCACTTTGACCTATAAGCTATCGATTAATGTGAATTATTTCTTATATTTACGTTTAAAATGAGGTATTTAAAATTCCAGCAATCGGTATTTTTCTAATATTTTTGTTTCTGAGGTTATTTAAAATAATATTATTTCTATAATAAAGAATCAAACATTTTTAAAACCTTGTGCATATTCAATATTGAATGAAAAATACTAATTTCAATAATGTATTATTGAGTGATCACTGAAGGTGACAAATCTATAGGTGCCAAGGTGAAAGAGAGAAAACGTTGTCCGTTAATCCAGTTATACTGACAATATTAATTAGAATCATTATATACTGGAAAGTTGCGAAGGAACAACTCACGTACGTATCAGCATATTTATTAGGGAAAATTCTATTTTCTTTACAACACTTGTTTAGATAGTCCTTCCCATATCAGATAGCAAGATTATTTTTACTTGAAGAAGCAACTTGAAACACAAAATATTGCAAGGGTATCAGTTTTCATAATATTATTTTCATAAGTTCAATAACTTACGATTAGCAATAACAATAACATAATATTATAATTCTTTCAACAAAATATTGTAAGTTTTTCGTCTGGTTTTTGTACCTATATCGTAATAATATATTGAGCTACTGATGTAGCAATATTATGATTTATTGATTCACTTCAAAATTAGAGCAATAATACATAGATGCTGTCGGATCTCGTGGTGCAGTGCGTAAGGCGTTGGCCTCCCACCCGAGAGTTCTGGGTTCGATTCCCGGTGAGGACACATTATTTATGTGATTTTCTCAAAACCAGGGTGTTTGTGATTGTTCAAAATTAATAACAACCATCTTGTACGAAAAGGCAAGGACATGGTTATTAATAATTCTAAAAAAAAATACATAGATGTTATAATAATACTTTCTGTATTCGGTCATATATCCCGCATAGAATTTGATAGGTAACTTGGAAACAGTCATGATAATTGATAAGGTCGAAAGTCGGAGAGGGAGAGCAAGAGCTTCCTTCAGATGGATAGACCAAATAATCAAGGCCGCAGGTTTCACAGTGACAAATACCCGCTGAGTGCCGAGAGGAATGGAGCCAAGTCCTGAAGAAGGCTGTCACACGGCCATATAATTTTGGTCACGATCCTCAGTCATTAGGTCACGACGAAGAAGAAGAAGTTGAGACCGTGATTCCGAGCCACCGTAAGTGATTATATTATAAATATATTATGACACCGTAGATCTCTCTAAATAGTCTCAATCAAGGTAAGTAGGTATCTATTATTGGTAGCTGGATTCAAGCCACAAAAGCCATTTGTCAATATTAATGAAATTTGGGAATCTCTTCAATTGCATGACTATTAGTTAAGGTTATATTTCAGCTGGGGCGCGGTCTAAAACGATCGTCACTACGCGACGCGAAGATTGAGCAAATGACGCGTGCAGAACAAAATATAATGGTCATAAAAAGTCAACATGCGTCCATTTAATGTTATGTTTATTGTTCTATGACTAGTGATAATAATATTCATTGACATGTTTTCTTTTTCAAGTAAATGGGTAACGTTTTTTAGTCATCTTTACACGATTTAAGAATTCATTCCCCTGATACCATCACAAAACAAATTGACGTGTTCACAGCTCGACTTTCGCTCTCCGATTGCCAGCCAGTCCGAAATTTCGTCACACCTACAGTTGAAAATTATTTGCCGTTTCACTGAAGTACCGTCTTAATTTCGCCGTGATATGGTATGGTGAAGGTGGCTACAATGATAAAATACAATTTAGCCGGAATCCGATTGATGTAAGTTTAAGTCGAATAAGCCGCGATGCCACGATCCGACTACACTGGCGGACACACTCTCGGACCTTCCGAGTTGGCTTGGATAGGAGTAATTGGTATGAAGCTGTCTCGTACTAGTGCGCTCGGATGGCACTTGGTCTGAGTGTACTCGGATCGTGGCAACGTGGCTATAATTATGAATATTTCTTAGGTGCTCCATAATATGTATGTAAAATCGGCAACGTTTAATTGTTTTTTTTTGTTTATAGTTTTTGTCTATTTCACGTTTATGCTTGACATTTAATAAACATATGCTAAAATGGTAACAATACATTCTATTTTTTATGGGGAGAGTCGGTACATCAAACTTGAGGGTCTTTGTTGAGTGACGATCTGAAACATTCGCCGTTCGAATCGCATGTGTTGCCAAGGAAGGAGGACAGGAGGGCAATGACGTAATCATAGAAGATAGCAACATAGCATTGTTATCGTGTAGGGTATATATCTACTCTTGTCTCCTTGCTTTATGATGGTACATATCCTCTCCCCGACAGATAATTTTAGATGATCCACTCAGCTGATCATAATCTAAACATGTAAAAATGTGGAAATAACCAGAATAAATGAAATGTTGCCTTCTTAGCGTTTTTCTTACCAGATTGTCATTTTTTGTGTCGAAGTATTAGCACTTATTGTAACAATTACAATAAGTTAGTTGTTATTGTTACAATAAGTGCTATGTTTTAACAGCATCTCTCTTGGCTCTGTTTAGACGGCTTAATTTATTGTAATTGTTACAATAAACGCTAATACTTCGATAAAAAAATGAAAAACTACCCTCGACAGCTGCCGACAGCGGCCTATAGCAAGACTTGTGTACTTATAAAATAGATGCTCCGGCGTATTGTGTTAAATCTGGCGTTTTTCAAGACAGTAAACTGTTTAAAAGTTCTCACAAAAAAAGATAGAATATTACGCAAATTTCCTTGAAAATAGCCTTTCGAAGCTTATAATGTTTTACCAATGAATTAAATGTAACATACGATAATCAAGTGATGACCAAGTTTCGTAACTGATTATTTTTGTTGTATGACTTTGTTGAGAATCTTTCAATATATTATTTTGTCCTCGCAAAACAATTTTCCAAATTATGACCTATTTTTAGAAATAAAAGCATTTTTGCATATTTTCATATAGCATATTTTTATGTTATGACAATAAATTGGAAATCATGGTTAAATTAGGTATAATATGTTAACACGCATCTCATATAATCATGTCCCCAAACCAGTCGATCAAAGCTCTTAACAATCTATTACGATCCAGTCATTCTCACCGAATTTTCGAGACCTCGAGCGATATTGTTCTTAAAGCCTAGGGAGTCTATATATATTTTGTATTTTTGTCTTACAGTAGAAAAAAGAGGCCATTTAGTCCCTCTCAATAATGTATGATATAAAAATAAAATATTATACAGTGCTGACTCTGTCAATTCCAAGGAGAGATCAGTGTATAACTCCTATTTTTCCTTGTTATATATTTTTTCTTTCTTCCCTCAGACCCACGACGAAGGACCATGAGGTTTTCGTTAATAGGTGGGTAAACGCGAGAACTACAGATTGTGCGGATAAAAGGCCGTTTGGCTTGAGTGCCTCATATTATACATTATATGCAATATAATAGAAATCATGTATATGACCCGTTTGATGGAATTTCGATTGTCGGTATGTATTGACATGTTAGGATTTTTATATCGCAGGATTTCGCCTTGGGACTTTGTGACCTAGGCTAGAGTTAATCAAATAATGTCTTGAAGATAATATAACCCTCATGGATTATAGAGAAAATGGTAGACATACAAGGAAGTAATAACAGGCTGACACGATAGTGATGTTAAGTATGTTGCTATTTACAATGATGAGGTAATTATTAAAAAAATATATAAATACTCTATCAATTGATGTGTGCAATGAAGAGATAGCAATTATCTTTTTATCATGACAATTAGTATAAGCGGACAAATATCATGAAATTCTTTAAAGTTTTGATCATACTTTAACGGCCCACATGCCCAACGTAGGTCAAAATAAAAAAAGGTTTTTTTTCGGTTAGATACATGTTCAAACACGCGCGTTAACATGCTATTACTCCCTACTTCAGTTATCGTTTGTCAACTTACGGCTATGGCCGTATGTTGTAGCTTAACCACTGGGAAATGCCAATAGAAATGGCGTATTTCAAAAAAATACTACCTTATTTTTACGTCAATAATTGTTATAAAACAATCAATATTCGTAGGATGTTTTATCACATTTCAATGGTCAAAGGCATAGCTTATAATCAATATCTTTATGTGGTAATCTTGCCCATTTTTTTGAATAATAAAATGCCTAATTCTTGTTAAATTTGGGATCACAGAGATTATAAATGTAATTTTTTAATAATATAATAATATCGACATAAATTTTATTAATGGTTTTATAAATGTGTTTAAAAATTAATAAATTTAAAAAATCTTAACACCACTGCACATGGATGTATTGAAATATGACTATATACTAAAACATTAGATCGAGAGGTTTAAAAGAATACTATTTTATGTAATAAAAATACTTTATGCAGTCATCAAATGTTTAAAATAAATATAAAGGATAATAAGGCTTCAAAATTAAATAAATAGATTATCTACAACGTTCACTACATACTACAAAGGAATGTTCAGGCTAATACTTTGAAAATACCATAAAATCTCCATTTTGACCTTCGTTGGGCATGTTGGCCCTTAATACAACGGATTTTACCTTTTTAGGTAAATTTGACGTTTTCGGTCATCCAGCATATAAATTCTGAAAACGTTCCTATTCACCTCATTTTACTGTACATATTAATAATAATTCGCGGTAAATACAATTTATATTGTTACAGTACCTACCTAACAAATATTGTTTACACAATACTAATGCTAAAAGTTTACAGATTACGTCAAATGTATGTATTATTTATATAGAATATACACTTATAAATATCAAATGTTGACGTTTAGGTACCTACTAGCATTGGAGTTTATATAATGGGAGGATCTGGGTTTGAACCCACGCTAGATGTGAAAAACTCACACGATTTTCAAACAATACAATCTACGACATGAATGTTTGGAATGTGTCCCTCCTTCAATTTCTACTAGTAGAATTTAAGTTGTAACAAATTTGTTTAAATAAGATCATAATAAAAAATAGCATGGCATTTATCTGTATTGTTTATATAGAAGGATATTATTGTTTCAATTGAAATATATTATTTAATACAACAAATTCAGTATGACTTTAATAGAGAAATACATGATTCAATAAATATACCATACCCATGTTTTTACAATTAAGGGCATGTGTTGTAATAGGGTTACGTTAAAAATACGTTAAATTAATAAAAAAAATACCTCCCAAAAGACTTGTAGGAAAGTTAAAATTTTACACCAATTTCCTTGAAAATGGCCTCTCGAAGTTTATAATATCTTACCAATGAATTAAATGTAACATACGATAAAGTGATTTCGTGACCAAGTTTCGTAACTGATTATTTTGTTGTATGACTTAGTCAAGAATCTTTCAATAAGTATATTATTTTATCCTCGCAAAACAATTTTATTTTACCTATTTTTTTTTTGGAATTTTTAGTAAATCTAGCTTATTTTTTTACCCTGTTTGGCATACTTTTGTGAATGACAATTGACAACCATGGTTAAATTAGTTATATATTTGTATTAGGTACATAAAATTATATCCCCAAACCAATAAGGGGCCATTAGATAGATGAAATTAATAGTTAAGTTTTGCGAAAGTATACTGCAATGCAACACACAAGATTGAGAGATATGGAATTAGTTTGTAGAGATATTCATCAGCAATTACCAATTATTGCCAAACGAAATTTCTAATAATCATTTAAAAATAACTGTACTTTAATCAATATGAAAAGAGTACACATAGTTAACGTAGTAATGATTATATTTTCTTATAGATACCTGAAAGGTTGATCTGCTGTCGTAAAGATGAAAGATGCGGTCAAAAATCCCGTGAAGATGATCGGAACAGCTATGAGCATATAGTTCATGAACTGATACTTCCCGAAGTTCCCTATCTCCTCGAAAATGGACTCCACGTGAAAGGTGGACCCACTATCACCAGAACTTCTGCGTCCTTCTTCAACCATTTTGCCGAACGATTGGTAACTAAACACTGATGTAAATTCGCACGACTATTTAATTAGCATGACTTTAAACAGTTTAAGCATGTAATTGAATTAAATTAAGTTGTTTCTCAAACACTTCGTTTATAACATGTAACTGAGTGCAACACTAGTATCTATTTGGACTGTTGCCTGTATACTGAGTCCTTTAAAACAAATATCCGTCCAGTTAAATATATGCATCATCAGAAGGATTGTCAAAAGATTTATCAAGTTTCTTATTACAACTAAATTAATATGTTTATGTGTACCGATAATAATAAACCAAATAATTGAAATATTAAATTATCTAAAAACGTTTATAAGAAATTGTCGATGCGGTTTTATGATTCTAGTTTAATTTTGCATGCGTGTTAGAAGGATATAATATAAACCAGTTTGATAAAGTGGTATCAGAGATTTTGATAATACAGCAAAGGTCTTGGGGTCAAAAATACCTGTACGTCACTATAATCAAGCCTTAACAAGGGGTAGCGGTTCTCAATATAAGGCTCGTTTGATATAAAAGATGAATATATTCCATTATCTTTTATTTTTGATAATGAAATGGTCATAAATAACATACGTAGGAAAGACGTAACAATAAAAACGTAACTAGAGAATATAAATTAATAATATACACTTATTCCATACGCGTATGTGATGGAAGAGTAGTAATGTGCTTCCTTATGCCGTGTCCACACTGGCAACCTCGTTAGATTTTACGATACTTATGATAATTATCGTAAAATTTAATGAGGTTACCAGCGTGGACACGGCATTATGAAGTCGTAGGAGTCCTGTTCAAATACATTGTCTGAAAAATTCACATATTGTGTTTGGATTCTTGGCTGACAGGGTTCTAGCCTATTTTACTGCGTACATGCCTGGGGACCCGCTTCACGATGTGGAGGCCATGGTGTTAACTGTCAATACTCGATGGAAAAACATTGTAATAATTAAAATTAGACACAAATTGCATCTATTCCACATAGCTTAATAATAATCAAGATTGATAATGAAACGGGTCCTGATTATTATTAATATTATGCGAAATAAGTATTTAATACATATTGTGTTTTATTTCAATTAATGAAATGTAATTTTGGAAGAAGAAAAGAACAAAAAATCGATA
Source organism: Rhyacophila brunnea (assembly GCF_057557595.1). Lineage (NCBI taxonomy): Eukaryota > Metazoa > Arthropoda > Insecta > Trichoptera > Rhyacophilidae > Rhyacophila > Rhyacophila brunnea. The sequence continues at coordinate 35,042,900 of NW_028232796.1, forward strand.
ATGAGACAAAATGGTGCTGATATCTAGACGCTGGTTTACCTTGGCATTGGTGATGATTATTGAAAGGATTTAAGTAAGTTATATCGAAGCAGAAAAGGAGAAAACCTACATGGCGGCGCCAAATCGTCGTCCGTCCAGATGGAAACATGACGTATCACTTCTAATCATCATAATGAACTGAAATTCTACATTCTAATACACCGCAAATTGTAAGTAGGTAAAGAACGATTCCGAAAACTGACAATAATTATTTAATCAGTTTTTAAGACTATTTAGTTACAATATTTAACGTTAGATGGCGTCAACTAATTAAAACTAATCGCATCCAATCAATAATAAATTATACGTGTTTGTATTGAACAAAAAAAGCATAGGTAGGTACTTATAGAAGAATACATAGCTTGAAAACACCTTAGATATAATTATTATTATACCCACTAGAAACAATCACATTTGAAAAAATACGACGCCCGACGGGTTTGAACCCGTATATTCACAGGTTTCGCGCCAATATGTTTTAATCAATTAAGTTACGGGCCTCCTACTTAATTACGATAATTTAAATTTGTAGGTCCCACATAAAATGCTTATCTATTTTTTTCTAGTGGATATAATATTTGAGGTGTTTTCAACTTATGTAGAATGTTCAATTGTTCAATATATGAAATGCTACATTCTCAAAACTTTTGAATTATTAGTTGAATAAAGGAAATGGTTTATTAAAAATATAGACACATGTAATGTATAAAGATTGGCATTATGTACCATTGTGTCATATAATATATGTAATAAAATCATTATTATATTATAAACATTTCTTTTACTTCTAGATGGGCTTATTTAAAATTTTATCACGCTATATTTTAGGAGGTATTAACTTGCATGTGTCAATAAAAAATGATTTAAGGTTTGACATCTCTACCCGTCATGTACGACATGACGCTTAAAACGTGTCTGAAATAAAAGATTTTACGTGCTCACTCTACTATACCGATACGGAGCCGCACGGGACTGATGTAACAACCATGCACCGTGGTGCTTAAAGAAAAAATTTCGAGAGAAGAGAAATGGTGTTAATTGTGTCAGCTAGTCTCGGTGATATTAAGTGTCATCTGTATCCACATACTGAATATGACGATTTCATGTTTCAATAATGTCATAAATTCTGCTGCCTTCAAGATTTGCCTCATTTGACAGCGCCATTTTTTATCGATGTATAAATTAGGTTAGGTTTAATCTTCTTTTTAAGTACCTAGGTGGTTATTATGGCCCACTCACGATGGCCGCGCGGCTTAAGCATCGGTCTATAGCGTCGTGGGTCTCAGATTCGAATCCTGGTTCTGGCAAGTACACATATTATTTTTCAATTTGTGTATGAGTCAGAGTATGTACCTACCTAATAGGTTGAGCAAGTGGCTGACATCCATTTCTCGTAAAAACAAAATCTGCCAATACAAACCTTCACTCTGTGGAGGCTCATATGATCCTATTAGGATCGGACATGGTCGAAAGAATGAAGGTGGTTACTATATTTATTTTCATATTAATAGTCATTAGTAGGTTATAGGTTCTAAGTTATTACACACTTTATACATCGTTTATTATGGCGCATTGGCCAATCACTATTATGTCATAATAGTGTTTTTTTCTAAATAAAATAAAAATAATATATAGCTAAGCGATTTCCACAATTTTTTTTAAATATTTATTACAGTTAAAGTTGAGATCTTATGTAAAAACGAGTTATTTTTTATACTGTTGGCAACCTCATAATAATATAAAAAAATATATTTTTCCAAATAGTCAATGGAGAAATATGATTGACGTCATAGGGCACGTGTGTAAATATATTATAATAAATTAAATTGTTGTTTAAATCAGGTAGGTATCTGCGCGTTAAACAAATATTTTTCTATAGTGCGTTTTGAAATTATTTAAGTTTTTATATTGAAAATTGTTCGTATAATGACTGCATTATTTAAAAAAAAATATTATAGTGTATATAAGTTTGCACACCCCTCCGAATAAAATATTTTTTCATTGACGTGCTATGGCATTTTGTATTCGAAATTTAATTTTTTTGTTTGAATGAAATCTGTATGTTTTTTTTTTTGTTTTCAAATTTTTATTTTTCTGTGAGGTTACTGCCAAAAGTTGGGAAGTCTGGAAATCTTGATATGGAGTAATTGAAATTTAAAGTTGACATGCCCTCTTAAATTAGGCATTATGCTAATTTATGTGTGCTTTGTGTGCATGTTCTATATCAGATGACATTGATTTTTTTCTAGCATACATATTTATCTATCTATCTAACTCTAAATACCTAAATTATTGACTTACCAACTTTTAGCAGCAACCCCACGTATTCTCTTCTTCTCTCTTGTGCGGGTAATATTTTTGTTATAATCTAAATCCCATGTTGTGAACGTCTTGAATTTAGATTTGTTATGTCCACAATGTTTTGTTTTCTTAAATACATAATAAATAAATAAACGATTCATACAATATTTCAAATTAAAAATTTGCGTTTATACAATATGCATGTTTAATACGACGTATTTGCGTAATATATTTCCTCTCATGGGGTTAGTACATATAATTCATGACAAAAATATTACATAACATACATAATTTTGATAACACTTCTGAGAAAATATACCTATTATAACCAATAGAAAAAAAATTGAGACACCGCGCAGGAATCGAACCTGCATCTCTCGGGTATCGCGTCCACGCACATAGTCCACTATGCTAAAGGAGTCATACTTAATTACGACAATTTTTAACTGTTGGCCTTTGGCGCTTCCCAAATTGAGCTAATCGCCAAATTAGTAGCTTCAAAAAGACAACCTAGTAGTTTCAAAAAGATTTTTTCTATTGGTTATAATATATTTTCTCAAAAGTATTTTCAAAATTATGTATGTTCAATAATTAGAATGTTACATTCTTAAATCTTGTGAATTATTCGTTGAATAAAAAAAATAGTTAAGTAATTAAATATTACATAAGTTAATAGACAAGCCCAGTTTCCTCTAAACTAAACGGATGTTTTCAATTATTATTGATCTGTAGGTACTTCAGATTGTGTGATTTTGAAAATCACTGAGAACTCCGCCATTGTTGTTGTAATTAATAAAACAACACGACTCGAAATCGAAGAGTGGTTAATTTCATTATGACAGTTCTGCGAATTGTTATTACAAGAAAAAAATTACTAATTTTCGTAAAAAATATTTTGTTGCCATGGAAATTATTGCGTGTTATGTTTGTATTTATTTTTAATGAAATAAAGAATGTGATTTCACAAACGTATGACAAGGATCAATCGAGAGGGGACATTAAGGATTTCTTTTAGAGAAAGTGGATACTTCTTTATTGGGACCGAGGACTGCTGTATAAATACAACATAGTCCTGCCAATCAGGGGCGGTTTGGTTAAGCCGGGACACCGGGAGAAATCCCGACGAGTCCCAAATTCAAAATCTTTTTATTAAAAATGATTATATCACAGAAATTTGAAAATGTTAATTAAGAGCATACCGTCGCAATAATTATTTTTGGCGCCTTGGCTTGTGTTTATTATATTTTATCGCTCTCCGAGCCGTTCAATAATCGACAATATTATGATTCTTTATTTTCCAAGCCAAGACTACATTTTGAAAAAAATATGTATGTGGGTGTCGTAATAGGTTTTCGGCCACCACGTGTTCTTCTATCTATTCTCACCCCTCTTAACGTTTCGGGATCATTGTTGGAGCCATTCTCAAGAGATGAGTCTGAAACATTATATTATGTAGGTATGTCTAATGCCTCTTCTTTCAACAACTATCGCCTGATGTAAGCCAAAATTTAGCGGTACTCGATAGTGATTTACTAATGAACAAAACTTCTAACGAATAAAAAGTCCCCTTAAATGACTCATACAAATTTAATTATTACACGAATATACATAATTTGAAAACATTTCATGCAAAAATACGACATCCGACGGGACTTGAACCTGCATCTGCTGGATTCGCGCCAGTATGCTTTTATAATTAAACTACGACCATTTTAACTAGTAGTTGTTACATGAAATGCCTATCGAATTGTGTTATAATGATACATTCTCAAATATTGTGTCTTATTCCATGAATAAAAGAAATACTTAATAAATAATAAATTAATTATATCATGAATTTGGCTGAAAAATGCACTTTATCCACATTGCAATAAGGTGTGTATTAAAAATTCGCTTTTACGTCGTAAGTCTACTCTGCTAACGTGTATACTTTAATATTAAGATTACTTAAGTAACGGTGCATGCTGTATATACATCAATGAACCCCGCATACTGAAATACAGTTTGCGAAGACTGCCTTTTAGAGGGAGATAAAAATTATGACCAACAGAATTATACAGAGAGTCATACAACTATTGAGGTACAAACTGATATCTTAAAAACTCAAGAACAATAAAATTATTAATATTGTGTATTATTTTAAAATAAATTAATAGAGATGGGCATGAAAGTTATGTACGATCAATCCCGCATCTGGTAAACTTACGGTCATGTGTATTTATTTTATTCCAGACCAAGGACCAAATAGGTTGAGTGAATAGCTAATTTCTCATAAAAAATAGGTATGTTTAATATAACCTACAATCCGCGGGTACAACTTGGTTCACATATAAATAAAAATGCTTTTTACCTTTTTTCAGACAAAAAATTAAGTATACAATGGGTTTTAAAAAGGCCAAGATGAATATTACATTCTCTCCACAGCCACAGGCATATTATGATAAAAGTATATTACGATCTCTTGGAAAATTTGAATACTTTAAGTACCTACTATTGCTCCACTGCGTGGCGCTAGTCATTTTTGTAGATATATATATATATATATATATATATAAATATATATTTTGACCATGTCCGACACAATAGGCCAACGTTGAAGCCGCGCGGCCATCGTGGGGCTTAGTTAGATATGCATATAGTTTTTTTTATTATTATTAAAACCAAACACTATGATATTATTATTTTTCGTATCTTTTGCACAATTTTTAAGGCGAACACTCTACCTACAAGAGGTACCTTATGGAAAAATACGAACCCTACAATTTGAGACTTTTTTTGGTAATTTACATTATAATTAGAATTTGAAGTCAAAAATAAATTAACCCTAAATTATTAATCTCTTCTACGTTAAAGAAATATTATAATTATTATTATTACATACAATTCAATTGTCATGTTTATTTATAAAATTTAGTTTATTAATTTTTCTCTAATATACAGAAAATATTGTTCTTTGTGATTATTTTAAAAATATCGGTTTTTACATCAAATTTAATTGTAGTATGGTCAAGAATTTGACCAGAAAAGCCAAGGAGACTGAAGGAATTTGACCGAAGGATCAATAATAATTATAGTTTTTATTTCTTGAGACAGGTCCCATGTTTCATTGACCCATGTTCCCAAATATTTATAATATTGTGTCAAATTGTGTTAATGTTTGGTGTCGCTATTTTTGACACTTACTAATATTGTTTTCTTGAGGTTTAGTTTTTTAAATCATAAAATTTACTGACCTCATTAACCCTTTCTACTATACTTGGCATCGGCATACCTGAATTCTCAATAGTGTCAGATTAACCTCCCCTTTATGATGCTAATAAATTCCGTCCGTTCCAGTGATGTCACCTTGTGTTACCGTACAAGATTTTGGCAATATTAATAAGTCTAATAAGGTTTCATCATCATTATTTATTTTATCTATAAAACAATTCGAAAGGCGTCGAAACATAATTAAAATCATTCTAGTATTTCTATACATTCTTACAGCCTACAAGTCATAATACCATTTTGATAATATCATCCAATGACATTGATATGGACGAAGCATCTGGAAAAAAAAAATACACTCACTTTTTTGTCGGGTCTGCCGAATGGCATAATCTGTTCTAACGCCATTACAATAAAGGTGATATTGCTATAAATTCCCGATGTTTTTTGCCGGGTCTGCCGAATGGTTCGGTTCGAATGGGTTCGCTCTAATGAACATTGACACTATAAACACTGTTCTAACGCCATTACAATAAAGGTCATATTGCTATAAATTCCCCATGCGTGATATCGCATAATGGAAATTGCGTGACGTCTACCTATACATGTGCGAATTTACTTGATGTGATTGATATCATCATTTTCTCACAATTGAATATGTCTCTTTTTGTTGCATAATACTATACCTACTTTTAAATCGATCTCTTGTATTCGTAATGCAATGCAAGGCCCATGTTTACAGTGCGCATTTATAATAAAATTAATGGCAGGTAAACGAATCTGACGGATATCTATAAATTATAATATGTATTTATTGAATAATACTATCGATTTTGAAAATGATAACATTTTAATTAGATGTAATATTGATGATTCTAAAAATAACCAAAATATGAAGTTGACGAAAGTGCATATTAACCGAAATATTTGCAGTTTAATAGGCTGGGTAACCTAAGGTGGGGATTGGGACAACTGGGCGTCAGGATAATTGGCCATCTCACTGTCGAATTAAATAAATATACGTTTGTTACGATTTTATACAGAAAGTAACGAAGATTTTTAATCTGTTTCTATGAAGTACTTCATTTTGCTCTTGTCTCGTTGGAACTAAACATAATATACACAAGTAAATCATTATTGTGTGCATATTTAAATTCTCACCAAGTATTAAATAATAATATTAAATATACACTTATTTTAAAAGTATCTATAATTACTCACGAATGCCTATTTATTTTCGAATTTGATTCGATTGCGTGGCGCCCAGTTGTACTACACTACACTACCACAGTAACAGAATTTTTAAATAAGTAAATATTTTCCGTAGGTTACAATATGTAAATTGTTCGTAAAGCATTTCACCGTGGCACAGTTCGCCGTAAGCTTTCTTATCGGAAAGAGATGACCGTGTACTATGTGGTCTCCATTATTATTAGATACAATATGTATATTCATTCAATTTTCATAGCTGATTTTGGAAAAATTCATGAATTTAAGAATGAAAACCTAACCTAACCTAAAAAATAATCCAATATATCGGAAATTTTCTAAATTTGTTTGCTGCTGGCTTCCTGTAAAGTGTAAACTGAAAAGAACCGTGTTTTATTTAGATATGAATACTTATACGACCCAAAGAGGTTGGATGGTCTTAAATATACGGCCATATATTTCCGATTTCATCGTGAAGTGTGATACGACGAACTGCATACGTACAAGTTTCCGGACACGTTTCCCGTATTTGTAAATAAAATAAAATAAATAATATTTGCAATTAAAATAACATTATACCTACTTATTTTAAATGTTAAACGAATTCTCCAAATAAAAAATATACTTTTTTATAAAATCAGGTAAAAGTTAAATAATCACTAAGTAACAATTTTCTTTACCACTGCTAGGCTGTATATTATTATTTATAAGGTTTTTTTTAGATAATGTTGTTGCAACAAAGTTGATAATAATAATAAAACATACCATGCTTAAAAAATGAAGAAAAAAGAATAGTTGAGTCATTATTCACCGTTTTTTTTATTGATTATTATTTACATGGCGCTAATACACTAAATTGTTTGTCTGCTACGTAATACTGAGAAATACATAACTCAAGCTTCTAATTATTTAGGAAATTATTACTTAGAAAATTAAGCGAAGAATATTGCGATGTTCAAAAGAAAAACATGAAAAACTGCATCATAGATATCTCTAAAAAGGGCGGCTCAGTTCCAGAAACAGTTCAAGCGAGTCATAAAAGTACCTATATCAAAATATTTCGCACCCCCCAGTAAGATACTGTCGTAAGTCTGAAATGGGCGTTTTCGAGTTATGGATGTGGTTGTATTTGTATTTTTTTTGCTATTTTAATAAAATACTGTCGTATCCCAAACTCAAATAGTGTCAGAGAGAAAGCACTTAATAGAGTATATTATTTTCCGAAAACTGTTGAATCGATAATAAAATAGTGTTGCAACTTAGTTACGACAGTATTTTACAAGAAGCTTTCTAAAAAACTAAAACAATACTTTTCAAAAAAATACTGTTGTAACTCTGTTACTACAGGAAGATCTTGAGATACAGCGTAATTTTCTCACTAGTTGCATGGATATTATTGTTCCAAAGTATTCAAACAAAAAAAACTGGAAGCAGCAGAGGCAACCATTTTTGTTATCAACTTCAATTAAATGGCAGTAAAATACAAGAAGTATGCAAAAAATACTTTATCAACACATTTGAGGTGAGTGAAAGGTACTGCTCCACTGCGTGGAAAACAAGAGATCTCCTTTCCGGAACGCCAATTCCAGAACAAAGAGATCACCATGGCAATCACAAAAAAATTGGTGATGATTAAAAAAATGATATAAGAGCTCAAATTAAGTCTTTCCCAGTGATCGAGTAACGTTATTTGCGTGCACAGACGTCTAGATTGTATTTAGATGGTAAATTAACAATTGTTGAAATGTATCGGTTATACAAAAAACAACAATCTGATGGCAATGTGCCATTTGGAAAAGAACACTATTATACGCATCCATATTTAATGACGAATTTAATATAGACTTCTCTAAGCTTGTGATTTGTGCGTTGAATGGGAGCTATACAATAATTATTCACCAGAAGAAAAAGAACAACTTCAAGAAAAGTATGAGACACATCAGCCTGGAAAAAAAGAGGCAAGGGATGACAAGACCAAAGACGTAGCAGAGTCCTGAACTAATGCCAAAAATAGCGTCATTAATGTACCTGTATATAATTTTCAGGCTATTATACCGCTTCCTTGCGGAAATGTGTCAACTTTCTATTATAAATAAAATTTGGCAATGTACAATCTTACAGTGAAAATATTGCAAACTGATAGTGAGACAAGTCAGACTGTGAGACAGTCAAGCTGCATGAGGATCCAATGAAATTGGTAGCTGTGTACTCGATTACATTGCATGTAAAAATTATCAACACATTGAGCATTTTATTTTTTACAGATACAATTGTGCCGGGTAGAAAAAAAATACATTGCTGCAATGAATTTATATGCCATCGGAAATTCACAAAAAATAAAACGATCTCTCATAAGTCTTTGGTCACCGGGCATACCCAAAATGAAGGCGATATTGTCCATTCTACAATTGAGCAGCAGAAGACCAGGGCTCTAAAAAGTGGACCAGTATTTGTGCACAGCCAAATGATTACCATTGTGAAAACAAGTAAGAAAACAGGACAATCATACGACAAATAATTTTCACAACATGAAATAACTAGCAGATGAAATCGGTAAAAATTACAACACGGATGAAAATGGAGAAAAAGTTTTGTAGCAGAAGATTAAAGTTATAAAAGTAGACAGAGACTATCCATACGTCATTATTTTTTTTGAAACCAGTTATCATGAAGAATGTAGGAAATTGAATGTTCGTCAACAGCAAATAGGTAAACCGTTACCAATGGATGGTCTCAATTCATCCAAAGCATATCAAGAGCGGCCAAAAATAACGACAATTAAAAATAAGGATTTGCTTTCTCTCTGCACTGCTAAACATCGTGAATTTTATTAGGAGTTTTTTGCTCCTCTTCCAAGTGATGTTTAAAAATTGAAAATCGTACCTAAAATTTTTATTTTCCCATTAAATAAAATAATTAGGTATTTTTTTGTTGTTTTGAACTAATAATTGTATTTTTCTTGTTTTTTTTTCAATAAATCTTTAAAGATTGTACCACAACTTAATATTTTGAAAACCTTCCTTTACAGTGCCCAACAAATTACTTGAAATTATTAGAGTGATGGTAGGGAAATTTACATAGAAAGTATTGAGTTGATTCAAATTTTACCATGGCATTTTCAAATATCCTAATAAAATACTGTTGTAACTCAGAAATATTCATTTATCTCCATTTGTATATGTTTTAGAGAAAAATGATGAATACAGTTGAAAATAGATCATATTTTTCCATAAAAATGAGTAATATTTTTTTCATTCAGACTTTTCCTGTATTTACAAAGAATATTTGAAACTTAAAATGGCTCTCCTGCAAAATGCCAATTTTTGGATTACTACAGTATCTTACTGGGGGTGCGATTTGTATATGTTATATCACACTTACACGCGCGCACGCAGAAAAATAGTTTTTCCAAATATTTTATTATTATTTCTGAAAAATTCATGAATTAAAGAATGATAACCTAACCTAACCCAACAATTAATATTCCAGTATATCATCTATTTTACCATGCTTTTATTAGCTCGTATTCTTGTTTGTCCAGTATAATTTTTTTCTTGTTTGTCCAAGATTTGTATTGGACGATTAAAGACACGACGACAATGCATTCGTTTAATACTTTTAGCCATTTTTAAGTAGAATTGAATTAATTTTCAGTTAATTCTGTTTTGTATGGAAAGTTATTATTGTTGGTTGCTAAGGGGGTCCTAGCAACTAAATTATTAATATGTACGTGCGTTACTATGGAAATCAATATGAAATGTCAAAATAACATTTCAGTATTCTCTATTTATTCAGTATTTCTATCAAGTACAATAAAGAGTTTTTATTAATACGTAGAATTGTCAAGTTTATATGATTCAACAGGAAATTTAAAAACGTAGTATATAAAAAGTTCTTTTTATCTTGTAGTTTTTAAAATGTGTTTGCCGCTGGCTTCCACCGAACAGATAAGTACCAATATTTTTTGTTTATCTATTATAGGTAGTTTGATTTAGGCAGGGCTTAATGAATTTAAAAAAATAACTAGGCATCACCATCTGTAATAGGTACGCGTTATTAGTTCAGCGAAAATAAATAACTATGAGTGAAAAAGTGTGCAATATTTTTGTCGGATCGCCCATATCATATCTAAACTATTATGGTTTGGTTTAGGCAGGGTTTATTTGGTTTTTAAAAACTAACCAGCACTATCTGCAATTTGTATTCTTAGTGCAATGAAAACAATTAACTTAACCTCCAAAACTGCCCGAAGAAGATGAGTGGACAACGTCAAGGGGAACGCAGAGAGGCTGAGTGTGGCTGACTGACGAAAGAGAAATAGAAAGAGAGAGGGAGATTATAAGATATTATAGATAAGGATAGTTATGTAGTCGACCATAGACTTGAACGGTCTGTATCGCCAGCTTAAATAAGTCATAAATTTAATTAAAATTATTTTTAAAAATGATATCGTTTACAGATTTGATTTGTAAAAGTTAATTTAAAAATAGTCATTCAATATAACGTTGACTTTGTATGTTACCTATCAACAAAGTTCAAAAACATTTTATGTTTTCCTCCCTTCCAGGTATAGATTTTTATTTTTTATATATTTTTTGTTGGTAACCATGACGCTATCTGTTTTGTTATAGTTTATTATTCTCAAACATTACAATTTATCATAAATTTGTATTAATTTAATATTCCTAAAACTAAATATTTACAGTTAAATAAAATTGTCCTCAACTTTTACACAACACAATTAATAAATATATGGGTCCCTATCAGAGAACCACATAAGGGGTGCGTTTTCAGGTCAGTGCCCCTCCCCCCTTCAATGAATGAACAAAAAAATACAAATATTGTGCTGGTACGGTGTATGAAATATTACTTCTTATTCCTCTTCGTCAGGACCCCGTGACTGTGGATCGTTACTCGAAATATTTGGCTGTTGCCACTGGAAGACCCGTAGCAACTATTCGTATTGGTGCCACCATATGGGGCATCCCATGTTTGACTTAATATTCTGACACGACATGTCCAAAAGACAAAACAGCGCGAACGGCACAAGCGGACACTAATGTTCCTTACAATAATAACGACCGTTATAATCACTGGTTAATGCGACAGCATAATATTATAATTTGTTGGTGCGCACTCTTAATTATAGCTGCAGTTATTGTTAGACTTCAATTTCTGACTGTCTGGGTATGGGGAATGTACCCGGAAATGAAGCCCTGGGGGTGCGGTTGAAGCGACGAGAAGCTATAAGTAGTTAGCGGGGAAAATGTAGAAATGTCAGTCGCACCTGCATACACTATTATTGATATTTCTCTCGAAATATACCCCCAAATCATTTTTATGTGTGCACGCTAGGAGCGGCAGGCTATATGAAAGTATGCTGAAGCAGGCAGGTTATATAAAAAAAGTATGGTGAGGGGCTGGTAATCAATTTGCAGAAAAATTAACGTTAATAATATTAATCATACGGGTACGTTATAATGACCAAAGTAAGTCCTCTGTGATGCCCTGCATTTTACAACGTTTTTCTTAGCTCGTATTCTTATTTGTCCGGTACAAATCTTGCAATCGATTTTTAACTAACTTCCTGACAAGCTAGACATTTGAAACTTTTAGAATATATCAGAACACGATACCAATGCATTTTTTAATACTTTTAGCTATCTTTAAGTAGAATAGAATTAATTTTCAGTTAATTCTGTTTTGTATGAAAAGTTATTTCGACACCATTATTGGTTGCTAGAGTCTGTGGTCCTAGCAACTAAATTATTAATATATACGTGCGTTACTATGGAAATCAATATGACATTTCAGTATTATCTCCTATATATTATTATCCTAAGAGATTTTGAAAATACGTCAACTTTTTTATTTAAATACCACTTTGTTGATTATTAAAGGAATTCACTTCAATTTTTGGAGTCCCGAATCTACTTCCATTTGAATCGGGCACAATCTGATAAAACTCGACACAATCACAGATAAAATCATTTTTAAATCGCGTTTTATATCCGTCACCATACATTTTTGCATCTTGCCTTTCGTCTACCGCAAATCGATTATAATGTCGCTTAATTCTTTCTATATAATCGAAAATTCAGAAATCTAAATTAATATTCCACAAAATTATTCAAATCTGTAAGCAGCACATTGGCGGACTAAGAAATTTAACAAGAATTAAATGCATATTTCCTCACTAATTATTACGGAAATATAATCCAAAACCACTTCACTGCCACTTATCTGTCAAACTGAAATAATAGATAATTCAATTGTTTTCTTTTGTGATATAATTAAGTTCATTTGACGTGGCAGAATTCAAATTTAGAATTTGCAGGAATACCTAATCGAAAAAATGTGACATTTCTATTAGCATTCATTGTTTACGTTAATTACATAATGCATATAATATGTTTAATGTCTCTATAGACGAGCATAAAAACAATAGTCAATATTACTTTCAGAAATACGTTTCCTATAGATATATTTTTGTCCATATTTAATTCGAAAAATCCCGCCTGTCACAAATCACACAATGTATTAATAGGTACGTCATTGCTTTGCCTCTTTGCAATATTCGATGAGTTTATTTAAATCTAATAATAATGCCACATTTCAACGATTATCATGGTGATTAAAGATTAAAACTACATATAAAACTACGATGATTAATCAAATTATCCTAAAAAAATATTGACGGAGCATCATTTTCGGTATGCAATTGCATGCATTTTCATTTTGAACCATAGACAAAATACTTTTATTTTAGCTGTCATATTCAAAGACAACGTAGGTAGGTAAATTAAAAATGACGTTTACTATAGGTAATTAATACACAACGTTTTTATTATTTTATTAATAGATAGTAGTTATATAATGTTGAATTAAATGTTTTATTACACAATATAAGAAAAATGCATGCTTTATAGACAACTAAAAAAGTCAATTATGATCATTTCATCCCATAATCGCACTATGAAGTACCTACGTCATATTTTTATCCACTATTTGCATCCATGTGGTTACTATATAGAAGAATTAATATGTGTCACTATGCTTATTAGGATTCTACTGCTGGATGAATGTTATTCCAAAGAAAAATCCATGTTTTATAGACAAATAAAAAAGTCAATTATGATTATTTCATCCCATAATCACACTATGAAGTACCTACATCATATTATCCATTATTTGCATTCATGTGATTACTATAATATAGAAGAATTAATAGATGTCACTATGCTTATTAGGATTCAATGCTGGGTGAAGGTTATTCCAATAATCCTCTTGGTCATATGAATTGCTATATCTATCAAAATTGATGTACCTACCCATTTATATCCTCATTATCATCATGAACCAGGATCAATCCACTACTCGATGAAGCCGTCTCAGAACTAATTCTATTCCTCTTTCATATAGGTATACATTGCTGCATTTATCAAACATTTTTATACAATAATAATATATTCATTTCATCGTTATCATAATTAGAACGGATTAATACACTGCTGGATGAAGGCCTCTCTAAGTTGATTCAACTATTTTTTGTTCTATGAATTGAACTGAACCGAATTTGTGAAATTGCGTATTATATGAAATCGGCAAAATTTTGTCAAATTTATGAAAAATGGAAGCCCGTTGCCTTATTCATGAATTAGGCAAATTATCTGCCGAGTGAGTGAATTCGGCAGGGTATAGAATTCTTAAACTGTCAACATGACAGTAGAAAAAGTAAATTTAATACGGATGGTTTTATTAGTTATAGTTGGACATAATATTATATTATTATTATTAAGTTAGGTTAGGTTAGGTTTTGTAATTCTGAATTTAACTGAATGTCCATTTTAAGGTTACCTAACAACTGTCAACAAACTATCAAATTTAATCATACTATCACAAACAAACAATCGACCATTGCCTGATACCTAAGCACAAATTAAATCGCGAAAATATCTTTTAATAAAATTCTCCCGTTATCATATTATAGTTCCAGATTTTTTTGGGCATAGTAATTGGAAATGAACGTCATTGTAGTTATTGGTTGCTATATTTTTATATAATCAATGACATTTGACGTCTGGTTAGTTTGATTAATTGCAAAAAACACCACCGGAGCGCCACTATCTATATTGACCAATGCATGAGCATTTGACACATTTGGTTTAGTTGGAAAAAACACCACCGGAGCGCCAATATCTTATTTGCCCTATGCATGAATTAGCCAGAAAAATTACTGCCGAATTCACGCACTCGACAGATATTTTGCCTATTTCATGAATAAGGCAACGAGTTTGCATTTTTCATGACATAGGCAAAATTTTGCCGATTTCATGTAGGTAATACGCAATTTCACACATTGGGCGTAACATATACATACACATATCTACCTACATATTTATAATGCCATTACATAATCAGTTTGGATCAATACATATATAGACGAAGTCCTTTCTAACCCAATTCCTTCCTCTCAGATCTGAGTTTCTTCTTTTATCAACATTTGTTTCGATATGAACGTCCCGCACCGGGAAACATTATATAAAATGTTAATTCAAAATTTGATTTTTTTAAAATTATTCTATAGCTGCAAGCATTTTTTTAGATAATGAAACAAAATAATTTAATAGTTAAAATTTATTTTTTATATGGCTAATCTTCTTCTATTACCTCAAGGGGATACGCGTGAGATTACTATTAACGTTATATTATTGAATCGCAATCAAATTACCTGCTATTCTGCTAGGTCTAGCAGCCTGGGATGGTGAATCTAGAATAGACTCTGCATATGACGCCAAATTTATATCGAAAGTAACGACTTGCAAATTGTAAAAGTAAAAAATCAGCGAAATGTCAAACGGCGCCGTCTCTGCATACTTCACAATTTTATTAAATCCAATACCATACATTAGGACGCTAAGCTGTCTGCAAGACCTAGCGAGACAGACTGGCGAGAGCCAGCTGGCTCAGCTAGTTTCTATTAAGTACAATTTTTTTTGATCGTTTAAGCTAGTCAAGTCAAGTTTATATGATTCAACAGAAAATTTAAAAACGTTGTATATAAAAAGTTCTTTTTATCTTGTAATTATTTTTTATCGCGACGCTATTTCTCGTAAGTTGTCGGCTATTGTTGGCCTGTTTCATTCAGTTGTATGAGAAAGCCGGTTCCTTTTCCCTCTTTTTATTTAATATCTCTGTGTGCACGCCTGAACTACATATTATAATAAAAATAATATTAATGTGCCAAATCTGCAATGTGTATTGTCAAGGCGGCTCTCGTGGTGCAGTGGGTAAGGCGCTGGCCTTCCACCCGAGAGTTCTGGGTTCAATTCCCGGTGATGACAAAAACATTTATGTGTTTTACTCAAAGCCTGGGTGTTTGTGATTGTTCAAAATTACTAACAACCACCTTGTAGGAAAAAGCAAGGACATGGTTATTAATAATTCTATAAAAAAAAATGTGTATTGTCACAGTAGTGGCCATTTTCATATGTATCATTTTCCTCAGCTTGCAGGATGTCGTGAAAGTTTTGTGTTATAGTACATCCATGCAGGTGTGGTCATCAGGGATCCTTGATTTTGACTGGTTTTTGACTTAGTCGGTACTCCAAACTAACTACGGAAGGGGTGAAGTGAGACTCGGAAGTCGGTCGCGAGGGGTTTAGGTATGCTGTTAAGATTTTATATAAATAGTGCACACTAAACTATATTAGCCATACTTATTTGTTTTCGTTGAACTAATAATACAATGTTCAGATGGTGCTGGTTAGTTTTTAATATTCAATTAAACCCTTCCTAAGCCAAATCATATTAGTTTAGGTATGCTATGGGCTATCCGACAAAATAGTGCACACTTTTTCGGTCATACTTATTCGTTTTCGTTGAATAAAGAATACCTTCATTATTACAGATGGTGTTGGTTAGTTATCAAACCATAATCGATAAAAAATATTCTTCTATCTATAAAATATATTGAATGATGTAGTTTAATGGGGTAATTTTAGAGATTAAATAATTTTTTACTACTATCTACTATAGCTTCGATTAGGCAGGGTTTAATAGAATTTAAAAAAAAACTAACGAGCACTATGTACCTACACGTTGTAGTATTAGTACAATGAAAACAAATACGTTTGACTGACAAAATTTAGTATGCACTATTTATGTCGGATCTTAACAGCCTACCTCGACCCTTCGCCGCTGTCAGACGCTCTACCGGCATGGAGATTTGAAACCTTTGAGATGTGGTTACATAGACGAGTACAAAAAAACTCATTTACATGTTGAGTAATTTTAATTTATCCAATCTAATGGGAAAGGAATGACAATCTATGAGTAATCAACATCATCAGCCGGGGTAAATCCACTGCTGGATGAAGGCCTCCCCAAGCTTCTTCCAACTCTCTCGGTCCTGTATCATTCGCTGCCACGTATTTCCGCCGAACTTTACCAGTTCGTCAATCCAGCGACTTTTAGGGCGACCCTGTGGCCGTTTCGTGCCCTTTGGGTACCACTGGATGACGGGATTTGTCCAGCGTCCGTCCCGGCGAGCAATGTGCCCCGCTCATCTCCATTTCAGCTGTTTGGCAACGTCTATTACATCGCGTACTCCTGTCTGCTTCCTAGCCCATTCGTTTCTCTTACGGTCCTTTCGCGTGATGCCCAACATACACCTCTCCATGCCTCGCTGTGCGACTCTTAGCCTTTGGACATCTCTCGTGTTGAGGGTCCACGTCTCGCAACCATACGTTAGCACGGGTAGCGCACATTGGTTGAACACCCTACGCTTAAGTAACTAGAAAACTATAGTTTCTCGGCCACATTTTAACAGAATAATAGTGTAGTATTCCCAGATCGTTATTAATTGGATGATCAATGGCATGAGATGCTGTTTCCAATATTGGAGTCAATATCCAGGAGTTCCACTGAACTGTTCCAGGCATTCTTCGTCAATATGGGACGGCTTCTGATAGAGGATATGACAATAATTAATGGAAGAAGATAATATTTTGTGGTATATACGATGGCCGCGTGGCTTAAGCGCCGGTCTATAGTGTCGAGGGTCCCAGGTTCGAATCCTGGGTCTGGCAAGTACACATATTATTTTTCAAGTTGTGTATGAGTCAGAGTATGGACCTAATAGGTTGAACAAGTGGCTGACATCCATTTCTCGTAAAAACAAAATCTGTTAATACAAACCTCCACTCTGTGAAGGCCCATATTATGATCCTATTAGGATCGGACATGGTCGAAAGATATATTGTATATTTGAATAATTAACACATAGGTACCCTTTCGGTACTCCTGCATGTCCCCATTCGCGTTTCACACGCGCGTTTGTTTTCGCATCAATCGTCTATTATTATTAGAGTCTTCAAATTTATTCTTCTGGCGAATTTTGCAATATCAAAAAGAAAGAAAAAACACGCACACCGTCAGAATTTCGCGAAAATAATAATTAAATCAAATTAAATCAGCCAGTAAACAAGAAGTTATCTTTATAAAATGCAAATCACGTTTCAATGCTGGTTTATGTTTACAAATTTTAATTGTTTATTTTTCACTTCTCAGGATTCGAAAGAACGTCATAGAGAGAAAAAAATACAATCTTTAAAGGATGTTAAATTATAAAAATTAATAGTTAATGTCACATTCACAAATTTAATAGACTAATAATAAATTATAACGACTGGTTTTATTACAATAATCATAATATTGTAATAAAATAGTTCGGTGGAAGAATAACGTAATTATAGTGCAACTTATATAAACAGCGTGGTGGTCAATTAATACGTCGTCACGGTCTACTACGGACTGAAGATTCTCACCCACAGAACAGATAATAAATATAATACCGATAGGCTATATTCAATACGCCGCATCTTGATGCAGGGTTTTTAATGTGTGAGTGTCCTACGAAAATGAAGCACGCATTATGCACGTGCAATAGTGTGAGTAATACACCAACATTAAATGAGAGTAAATGCATAAACCGATAGCAGTTTTTAGTATTCGACGAAAAACGTATTCTTGACACGTGTGTAAGCTTAACCCGGATTCTTCCTTACTCGAGTCGGTTACCTGCTATCGCCTTACCCGTTATGTATTTCAGTTCCGATTATTTCTGAGTTTCCTGTTCTCACCGCTTTTTTGTGTACAAATTTATCCCCCGTCACGTGTGCTCTAACACCATAATATTATAATTTTTAGCATAGAATGTCGATTATACGTGATCCATTATTTTGTATCTCTTTCACCGTGCTTATCATTATTATATTTATAACAAAGCAAGAGAATTGGATCGAAATAATCATTTTTTTTTTAAATTTCCGGAATTAATTTTACATAATAAATGTTTAACATTAAGGGTTAAGTAGGACTGCAGAGGTAGTACCTTTGTTCTGAGTAAACCAGACACTGGTCCTCGCTGTCCTACAAGGCAAGTGGATGCGTAATATAGATCTAAAACAGATCATTAGCCTCTCCCTTACCGAGACCGTCTGTGCGTGGTGCCAGCACCACATCCTCCTAGAGGTAATCCTGGTATCGCACAACAAAGCGGATCTAGACTGGGAGGTCAATAAATATCCCTGGTATTGGGCAGCAGCAATTACCAGTACTGATGTAAGGTGGAGAGGATGGACTTCGGTACAGCTTACATTTAGATAACTGAAGGTACGGTCGCAACGGCTTTAATGGCTTTGACACTGCGATGTGGAAAGCAACGGGAAACTACCACATTAACTATATCCCTAGTAATCATCATGGCTGGAAAATCAAATTGCATGGCCCTCAGTGCCCGGCAGGCCTTAAATGGTCAGAGGGTGCTAAGAATCCCCGGGCCGGCTATGAAGATTGCTACCTGGAATGAGCGAACTATGTTTAAAAGTGGAAAATTGCAAAACGTTTTAATGGAAATGAATCGGTTAAAATTAGACATCCTTGGTATCAGCGAAGTGAAGTGGAAGGGAAACGGCAGATTTAAAACTGACAACGGCACCTTGTATTACTCGGGAAATGATGATAACCACCATAGAAATGGAGTGGGTATCATAATGACCGATAAAATTAACAGATCGGTCAATAGTTTTGTTCCCTACTCTGATAGAATAATGCTATTACAACTCAAATCATGGTTGGGTAATGTTAATATAATACAGGTGTACGCTCCAACTGCCGACAAAGATGACGATGTTATAGAAGAATTCTATCAACAGATAAATGAAATTCTAAAATCGACGAAAAATAATGAAGTTACCCTAATTATAGGAGATTTCAACGCAAAGATTGGTAAAGGTAAAAGTGGAGAGTTAGTAGGAGAATTTGGTCTAGGACAAAGAAATAATCGAGGAGAAAGATTACTACAATTTTGCCAGGAAGAAAGTATGGCTGTTTGTAACACATTATTCAAACTTCCAGCAAGGCGATTGTATACATGGAAATCCCCACAAGATGATGGCAATAACATTATAAGAAATCAAATAGACTATATATTAATTCGCAATCGTTACAGAAATAGCGTAACATCTACTTAAACTTATCCAGGTACTGACATCTCATCTGACCACAATCCTGTTGTAGCTCCAGTAAAAATTAGATTAAAAAGATTACTGAGGAAACCACGCACAACCCAACGTGTTGACATTGATCAACTGACGGATCCCGAAGTCAAACGACAAGTAAAAAGTGCACTGAACACAGAAATAGAACAAATAAAAACTTCAGCCATTACATCCTCTGACATAACAGACAAATGGGATAGGATAAAATATGAGCTCTCCTCCATATCTAATAATCAATTAGAATATAAAAGAACAGCTAAGAAGCAAAAATGGATGACAGATGAGATTCTGTCTTTAATGGACGAAAGAAGAAAATGGAAAAATAAAAATAAAACTCAATATAGGAGAATTCATAATACCATAAAAAGTAAAATTCGTACAGCTAAAGAAGAATGGATGTCCGACCAATGCAAAGAAATTGAAAATCTCCAACGAAAATACGATTCCTTTAATATGCACAAGAAGATAAAGGAAACATTGGGAATTACGAAATGAACCTCATCAACTATCTTGAAAGACGAAGATGGGCTTATTATATTAGATATAGAAAAGAAGCTGACTCGTTGGAAGACATATATTGAAAATCTGTTTGATGATGATAGGGAACCTATTGGCTATACTTTTAATGAATGTGAACAAGCCCCATGCATAAATAGGGCAGAAATAATAAACGCAATACGAAATTCTAAAAATGGTAAAGCTGTAGGCCCTGATAATATTTACAACGAAATGATAAAATTATTAGAAGAAGATCAATTAGAAATTCTCGTTGATTTGTTTAATAAAATTTACGAAACGGGCATAATTCCCGATGATTGGTTGAAATCGACATTCATCACTCTACCAAAAAAGGCGAATGCAAAGGAGTGCAGCGAGTTTAGAACAATAAGTTTGATGAGCCACATGTTAAAAGTTTTATTAAAAATCATCCATAATATGATTTTTCGAAAATGCGAAGAAGACATGGATGACACACAATTTGGCTTCAGAAGTGGTTTGAGCACTCGCAAAGCACTTTTCAGCTTGAATTTTCTAGTGCAAAGATGCCTAGATGTTAATGTTGATGTTATATGTGTTTCATCGATTACGAGAAAGCATTCGATACTGTTAGACATCCTAAACTTCTCGAACTCTTACAGGAGAAAGGAATCGATGCAAGAGACATTCAACTGATAGCTAACTTATATTGGAATCAAACAGCGAATATAAAGATTGAAAACGAAATCAGTGGAGAGGTAAAAATTCGTCGCGGTGTAAGTCAGGGTTGTATATTGTCACCTTTGCTATTTAACATATACTCGGAAGCTATTTTCAAGGAAGCCTTACAAGGTGAATCGGTGGGTATTATGGTTAATGGCAAACATATTAACAATATACGATATGCCGATGATACTGTGCTGATTGCTGATAGTTTAAAGAGTTTACATCAACTGGTAGAAAAGGTTAATGAGGTCAGTAATTCTTATGGTTTAAAAATGAACCTCAAGAAAACAAAACTATTACTAGTATCAAAAACAGCGACACCAGACACCAACACAAATTTTGTCATTAACAGCGAACCAATCGAACGTGTGACCCATTATAAATATTTAGGTACATGGGTCAATGAGAAATGGGACCAGTCTCAGGAAATAAAAACTAGAATTGAGATCGCAAGGAGCGCCTTTCTTAAAATGAGACGCCTCCTTAGCAATCGAGATCTTAACCTAGGTCTGAGACTGCGTATGGTACGTTGTTATGTGCTCTCAATTCTTTTCTATGGTATAGAAGTATGGACGCTAAACCAAGAGATGTCACGGAGACTTGAAGCTTTCGAGATGTGGCTGTATAGACGCATCCTCAAAATTCCTTGGACTGACCGGGTGACAAATGTTGAAGTTCTTAATCGAAAGGGGAAGGACCTAAAAGTTCTACGTAGTATCAAAACCAGGAAACTACAATACCTCGGCCACATTATGAGAGGACAAAAATACAGCATTTCCCAACTTGTCATTCAAGGAAAGATCAATGGGATGCGTAGCAGAGGACGGCGCCGCATTTCGTGGCTTAAGAACCTTCATGATTGGTACGAGTGCAGCTCCACCAAACAGTTCCGGGTAGCAGACGACAAATATAAGATCGCCTTGATGGTGGCCGACCTCCGCTAGGGGATGGCACAGTAAGAAGAAGAATTGTACTTAACATTTAAGTGTATACGGCGGAGCTACAGGATGCTGGTTTGACCTGGAACGAAGCAAGAAGACTGGCGAGCGACAGGGATTCTTGGAGGTGCCGCGTGGTGTCCATGTGCTCCAGTTAAGGGGCGGATATGGCAAAAGAAGAGAAAAAAAAAGAAGAAAGAAGAAATGTTTATCTACGTCGATAAATTAATGAATCAATATTTCGCTTTCGATTATTTAAGTCTTTTTTTATTACTTCAATTGAATCGATACCACGAATTGAACATCCCATCAGTTGAAGTACAGCCTTATGGTGGAGAGGGTCCAAAAGAATTTTTTGAGACTTTACTTTCAACTGTATGAATATTATCCGTGGCTCTATCCGATTGACTTTCCCTTGGGTATGCTTAGGTACATACTGTAGCTTAACGTTTAGAAGTGATCTTTATTTAGCTACCTACATATTTTTTTCCGACTTATAAGCGGCGTAAATGGAAACTCTGCCATTCTGGTGGTATTGGTTTGTGTGACTCTGATAATTATCGAATTGAGGGCATCCGTTGTTTGTTCTCCCAAGGTGCAGAACTAACCTGCCATTGGTAATGGCAATTGGAAGGGCAATAACTCCGTTCAACAAAATCACTTCAGGTATTGACATATTCCACCTGCGTGAGGATGAGTATATGCGGGCAATGTTTTATAAATTCTTAAAATAGGGTCTGCATAGCTTATTCGGTGTACTTCCTTGTACATATCTAATCAATATTTTTTTGTATTTACACTTTTCTACTGTTTTTCTATTTCTTTATTATATAATACTGATTTATTAATATTTCTTTGCTTCTAAATGTTATGTTGTGAACGTCTTAAATTAATAATTTTGAAATGTTCACTGGGTATATGTAAAAAAAAAACTTTAATTTGAAATTTGAATTTAAATAGGTACCTACAGCGTTCTGACGTATCGGTCACAGTATAGAAGTCGCACTACAATATTATTCATTCACTCGTTGGCCGCATGAGAGGTAAAAAAAACGTTATATACGTAAATATAATATAATTTTGTATTTTGTATTCGATCATCATAATATCGTTGTTGTAGGCACAGCGAAAACCGGTTGTATTAATTTTTTAACGTCTTCAATATAGGTATTATTAAAATCTGAACATTTAATCAATATTTATTTAAATATAGTGTAGCTATAGACAGTATTAATTATCTTGAAGGGAAGGTCTTCGGAGGATTATAAAAGTCTGGTGACTCCACTTGGCAGGTCATATATCAAGGATGAAAGACACAACAATTCAAGAGGCTTCGTTTCAATGGACTGAAAGAGAAAATATAGAGAGTCAACGCTCGAAATAGAACATTTTTACGGATTGGAGCGCTCGAATTATCGATTACGAATTATTCTCGTTTTTAATCGTTCCATTATGGCAAAATGACTATCTTGAAATTCTGTCATCTTTTGAGCGACCAAAACTTTCCACCCCTCTCGATCCTCTGATTCCCTCAGGACAGAGTGAATACTACCCTCAGTCAGCTCTTTTACTCGATCGCTTCCCCGGAGGCTACCCTATCTACCTTTTTTTTCACCTTTGAAGAGGCGATTGATGCATTCAAAAACCATGTTTTGGAGTTAACTTCTGCAAAGTGGCAAAAATACTTTTTAGATTTGTTCAAACGCATAGAAAAAGTATATAAATTATCGTGGAGAATATTTTGAAAAACAATAAAACTGTTTTCATTGATGAAAAAAACGGTGTGTGAACATTTATACGCGCGTTAGAGGCTATATTTCTTTGGCGTAACAAAACAAAAACTAAATTCTTCGTCTAGCTCTTAATTATCTTGTTAAATAACACACTCAAGAAAAAGGACCGATTATTGGAAAGCCGTTGGTTTATTTTTATACACTTTAACTTATATTACTAACTGACGTTTAATCGTTTGTTTACGCAAGGAATTGCAAATGGCCGACAATAATAATTTCGCTGCCTAGGCAACGGAACAATTCTAAGCTATAATATTATACTGTATAACGATTGCAGTATGATACTGTGGCGTAAAAGTAGTGCGTTCAGCTGATAACCGAACAATCGGTGGTTCGAATCCAATCGAGTGCGTTTTTTTCGTGTGAAAAAATAAATTATGTGTTACATGTCACACGCCAAAAATATACTCTGATCTGATTTCCCAAACGCGCCAAAATAAGTATAACTTCAAAAATCCGTATTTCTCTGTTGTTCCGAAAATATAAACGGGTACCTTCCTACATACTTACTGCAGTCATATTCAACACGTCGATCGCGGCATGCAAATATAAAAAGGGTGTAGGTAATTTAGGTTTTTAATATTAATGGACATGCCTCTACCCTAGCGCATGTATACCTATCGTGCAAGAAATTGACCACAATTATTTAAAATTGTCATCACGACGTGATCAGCATGACAAAGGGAAGATTATTCACCTCTATTAAGCCTCAATTACATTAAGCTTCTTTACGAGCTGTTTGTTAGCGAATTTATAATCTACCTGTAAAGTCGCCCAGTGTAATCATTGCACATGTTAGCTTGTTCGATGATTACAATGGGCGACTTTACAGGCAGATTATAAATTCGCCAACACACAGCTCGTAAAGAAGCTCAATGTACTTGAGGCTTTAGTCGTGAAAAATACACCCACTGTCAAAATTAATGAGTGCTGACAAATTTATCTTAGACCTGCCCATTGCCGACTCAAGTAGAAAGCCGATACATTCACAACGACTGGTCCTACTTTTTCCGCCCCTCCCGTTGTTGTCTATGGGTGACCTGTCATTGTTCTATGAGTGCTCATACTGACGCATTTGTCGTGTTCATAAAGTGAATGGGTTGATTTGGATAGATGAGTTACATGATAAATAATACACTAGCATTAACACACCTTCTACAAATGTAATGCATATATCAATGCTACATTTTTTTTGGAAATCAATATTACCACTGGTTTTGTGTGAAGGACTAGTCTGACTTTGACAGCTGATTAATAAGAGGATTGTATATTATTTATAAATAACACTGATAGTTCATATATTTGTTTTGAGAATTTTTTGATAATTCAATTTGAAACGAGAAAGGGTGAATCAATATGTCAAGCAATCTGATATCTGATTTTGACAGATATTTTGACATTTGATTTTGACAACTCAGTGGACCACTCGTTGCTTGTGCAAAAAGATATGCTCAGTGTTTATTAATCTAAAGATGGTGCTAATCTGACTCACGCAGACCGCAATCAACCACAACACACACTCTACAGCAGTCAGAAATTTTTTTGCGGTTTTTTGCGGTCCGAGTTTTATTGACCTCGACATACTGATTATATCTATACATATAAAATTCAAAATATGTTTGATTTATATTATAATATTTTGATTTCCCTTTCCTATAAGGACATCTATATATGAGTTGCCTAGAATCATAACTCACATACCTATTTCAAAAATTGAGTTTTGAGATACTCGCAAAAAAGCACCAGAGCACTGTTTTGCGTAGTTAGGAGAGAACTATTGAGCTCCCTTGAATAATGAGTGCGTGAATCGATTTACATTATCTAAACAGAATATAATAAGTAATACTTACTCCTTAGGCTGCAGACACACAGCATACTATGAGAAATAGAACTCCCTGCGAATCTATTCTATACACAAGACTGCTTTCGGCCACTATTGAGGGTAAGAAAGTATCCAAGCACCAATTAGCACTAACGTTGTTTATCCAATAAGAGATGATACATAAATTATTTAAAGATTGACAAATTTCATAAGGTACCCTAAAGACAAGAATTCTATTCCGCCGTTACCGAGCTGTAGTATTATGGTGATGATGGTAATGTTAATGTAGCACATAGGATATTGGAGAGTTATACGACAACTTTATCTATCTACATAAGAAAAACAATTTTCATTTACAATCCGACTATAATATTAAGTTTCTTTACAAAAAACTACATCGTTTTGTCGATAGATGTCGATACCCGTTCGTATTCATGATGTATAATCTCACATTTTAGTGATTTACTATCGAGTTTTCACATTATAAGAATTAAAATAATTTCCATCATCTGAAGTTGGATACCCTATATAATGAAGATTATTTTAAATACATTGATTTTTGGACCCAAATAATTAACAATTAATTATCACAATGCAGTATTATTAATTGAATAATGTCTGCGATATTTTCAAATAAATAAATAAAAAATATAAATATTATTAATAACAACATAGTTTTATTCTTTTATCTACATCTATATATTATGTAGGTGCAAGGATATAAAAATATATACATAGTCATTCCATTACATGAGGCAATAATGAATTAAAACCATACTTATCCACGTAATGAAGGTGAATAAAGAAAACTATTATTTTGCGAAAATATAATATTAAAATCTTGTAAATCACAAATTACATTGGTAGATTCTCAGGCCAACCGTCTGACTCGATCGCCCCCAATCGTGAAAAGTCACCACTGAGCAGTGTTGCCAACTAAAATTTTTAAAATTCAGTAGATTTTTTGATTTTTTCTTCAAAATATCAGTAGATTGACAAAAATGTATGAAATTCAACGATTGTGTTTGGTGAAAGCGTGCATATTGACATAATCTCACAAGTGTCTTTTAAAAAATCATGTAAAAAGTGTCGTTAATTCATCACAAATATCATAATTTCTTCTTTTCCTGACCAAAATTTCAGTAGATCTACTGAAATTTCAGTAGATATGGCAACACTGCCACTGAGTCGTTTCCTTGAAGTTGTGACCGAATTGGAATTTTTAGGCACAGTTGTATCGAATATTACCGAGAACGAATGAAAATATCCGAATTAACCTTGAGCTTCCAAGTATAACCATAATAATTCAAATTTGACGTTTATATAATTAAGGCTGCCTGATTGTACATATAATAAAACAAAATTAATACCCTAACAAATACAATCAGCAGCCCGTTACCTGTCTAAATTTCATTTGTTACTCTACTTATAATTATTGTTCACACTAGCAACTGAGCGTATAATGAACCAATCAAATCACGAAAATCAACGATCTGTTGTGTACACTAATAAGGCATCACACATATCAAGTTTACAATACCATTTGATTATTGCATCATACAAACTTAAAGCTTTTGAAGTAAACAATATAATATAATATAAATATTTATCTACCTACTTGACTGTGTCAATCTAACAAATGTTCAAAAAGTCTCACAACATTCAGTTCCTTATCTAAACAAAAAAATAACGAGATAACGTTTTTAAACTAAAGCACACGTGCCCAGTAATAAAATATGAAATATGTATTTATGTAGTCAAAGTAATATTTTATCACTGTTGATTTGAACACGTGCATATTCTTATATCGACTTTTAATCTCTTTTAAACATTGACCTCAGCTAAGAAATACACTTAACTGTTCGTTATCGATGTTATTTACGAGCAAAGCAATCTGTTATTTACATTGATTGCACACGTGTGTACCTTTTTGGGTTAGATATCTGCATTCTACACCCTCTTTAGACTTTGGACCGAGCCAAAGACTCATAAATCAGTTATCACTGTTATTTCTCGTTGATGTAAGTAGATGTCATAATGAACACATGCAGCTGCAAAGTGGACTTTGTTCAAGTCAAAAAACCCATTAAAATGAATCGTATATAACCCCAGAAAATCTCATCCCTGTTTGTCTTTTGTTTCCAACCATTGTACAGTACGTAACCTCTGTCTGTCAAACACTTTGTACTAAAATTATTACTGAAATAAATAGTAATGTTTTACTTTACGTAAAACCCTATTATTTCCCCGTGTTCACAATCAATTATAAACGTCCACCGCTCAAGCATCCTAGAAGGTAAATCTCCTGACAAACTACCTTCAAGACGTACAGTCTATAACCGTACAAGAAAACTGTGAAGAATTACATCAAGGAGTTTCACAGAGTGTCCCAATTCTGGTACGAAACGGAAGGTTACTACCATCAAACCATACAGGATACTTGCCAACCCAAATCACCTGCTTTCTTAAAGTACTCATCACTAGGACATAACAGATCGTTGAATCTGGTTGGGTCTGCGAGCTTGCTGGTATAAATAATTAGACCTCTAGATATTCCACTACAAAAATATTTTTTAAAAAAAGGCTTTACAGTTTTTAAAATACTTATATCGAAATAAGAGGATTTTTCATGATGCATGGAACGATTAAACCAAGCAAGTTTGATCTTGAATTTGCAGTTATCAACACTCAAGATAGTATAATACCTATATATCTAAGTCAGTTCGTGTATTGGTACAATTCTAATGTTTTATGTGTAGTTTTGGAATAAAAAATAATGAAAACAAATTAATATCTAAAATTATAAAACTGTGGTAAAATAGTTTTAATTCATATAGCGTCACATTAATTAGATTCATACCTATAAATAATACTCGTATGTTATAATAACTTTATAAATATAAAATATATGGTTTTTAGCTTAACATACCAGTTACTTTTTTTAGAGTAGGTAATTAATATTTATAACAAATATACTTTGTACAAATTCAAATTCACATCTCTCCACAAATACAAAATAATAGTTATTGACTTACTATATACCAGACATGTGAAACGAATTTTTAAATTGGGGTGGTTTCAGGTTTGAGTTGATATTTAAAAAAAGAATTCTTATCTAAATTGTTGGGCATGTTGATCCGAATTTCAGACCAAGAATTCTCTCATCATTAAGATTGCATAAATCACTTTCTTGAAGGACTATAATTTGCGATGACATGTATTTTTGATTTTTAACACTGTTAAGTATATTAGTATATACTATATACCAAGCAATAAATAGTATGTCGACAAAACCATTTTCCGTATTCCGTATAACCGAACAGTACCACATTTTTTAATGTTAAGGCTTTACTTCAGCTGGGGCACGGTCTCAAACGATCGTGACTACGAGACGTGATTGTGCAAATGACGCGTGCAGAACAAAACATAATTTGTCATAAAAAGTCAACATGCGTCCATTTAATGTTATGTTTATTGTTCTATAACTAATAATAATAATATATTCGGTACTGTTCTATCTGAACTATCTATGTAAACTGGATTATTTGTTAGTTTGAGTTAGTTTAGGTTAGGTTGGGTTAGGTTAGGTTAGGTTGGGTTAGGTTTGGTTAGGTTAGGTTAGGTTTGGTTAGGTTAATGTCGCACACTGAATTTTCCGCCCCTGTGGGGGGCGCTCCCATAAGGAGTAGTGCCACCCAACCGCTCGGTCTGACCCTGGTAGTCAATGTGCCACCGGTGGAATGATTACGACCCTCGACAAAGCTGAACAAAATTAACATATCGACGTGCCCTAGAAAAACCATGATAAGTCTGAAAATAGCGTTTTAAGTTTTATTAGCTTTTTATAATATAATATTTTTTGTGCATGTCCTGTAAAAATTTCAGGTCTCTAGCATAAAAATTGACAAAGTTAGGTTTTCGACAATGGTGCTCTATATTTACATATCGCATCGACCAAATTTGTGTTCACATCAATATCCGAGGAGTATAGTCATATATCAATAAAAAAAGTGTACTGCGTTTTATTTTACGAGTAAGAAGGTTGTTATACTTGCAATAACAGTCTTTAACGGAGATCCTAATATACGGCATGGTTTATATTGACGTATCACATTAGTTTTGAAAAATATATTGGTTTATCTTCGGAAAATATTGGAATTTGCAGTAGGTAAATGCAGTTTTAGTTAAAAAGCTACTCACTAGTCACTAGTACTAGTGTTTTATTATCAAAATATTATATTATTGAATATAAAACAAACAAAATAGAAAAGAATTATTTTGTACTAATATAGGTAGGTACTTTTACTATACTAGGACACAGTAATAATGTTTAAATATTGATTATTCATTATATTGATTCATCAGCCAATTTCAATCCACCGCAAAATAAAGACCTCTACAAGCTTTCTTCGACTATTTTCGGTTAATTACTCTTATACTTAGATACCCAAAAAACAATGTTGTAGGTAATGTTTAAGTTGGAAATTGTTATATTCTTTGATATTAAACAAATATCCAATAGAAAACGATATGGATATATCATTATAATAATTCACTGTTTCAATTATTTAGATGAGTAAAAAAGTATGTAATTATAAATAAACTTAATTTAAATAAATACCCAGCAGAAAACGACATATTTTAATTAAATATTATTACCTATCACTAGAAAATAAATTGTTTTGCAATTAAAAATGTACCCACCTAAAATATCCGATCATGTCCGATCATAATGAGGCCCCCCACAGATTGGAGAACAGGTTTTGTTTTTACGAGAAATGGATGTCAGCCACTTGCTCAACCTATTAGGTACGTACTCTGACTCCGACCACAAATTGAAAAACAATTTGTATCTATTTTTCAGATCCATGATTCAAACTCGGAACCCACGATGTTATAGGCCGATGCTTATACCTATAATATTATGTTTTAACTTCAAAAAATTATTTTATTTTTGGTACAGTATGACACATTTTGATTAAATTAGTCTTGTACATCGATAATAACAACTAGGCAGTATTTTCATGTTTAAATTACAAAATATTTTATTATTTAAAAGGAAGGACTTATCTAGCTAGCAAATACAAGAGAGTTTATTTTATTATTCTCTTAGTAAAATTCTTACTAATTACGGAATAATATTTATGACTTAAAAAAGTGAAAAAAATCATTTTTATTACTCTTTCAAATGGTGAGAATTTCCGAAAGGCTTACTAATTGATTTGTACACATTGGGACCAACTTAAGCTCATTGTAAAACTTAAATACGTCCGACGTGTTAATTTTATGTTTGCAATAATATAAAAGGGTATATATTATTATTACTTTGTACATTGAATGTTTCTCGAAAACGAGCTCTGTGGATTATAAATTATTATTACATGTCGGTCACCTAAAAGAAAAGATTAGCCGGGTTTTTTGAAAACTTATTTTATCTATTATTTTCAATAGAATTTTACCGAAAAACGTGTATAATAGTCAGTTTATGAATCATTTATTGTTGTCTAGAATCTAGGTAAATAATATGTATGAGATGGGATTAACATATTGTGGTATCCCCGGTAGGTATAATATCAAACAAAATATCAATTGGTTTTGAAAGATCTAGTACCTACTCTCATATATACTTACCTCGTATTAATTTATTGAATATGATTGTTTTAAAATATGAAAACTAGCATAAATAGTAATTACTATTTTTTATCTAAGTTAAATCGGTCGGAGTTATATAGATCGATCAAAATAGTAAGTTAAATAAAGTGCTATGAATGATAATTGATATTAAACTATGTTTTTTTGAGAAAGTATTTAATAAAACTCTACGTAATTGATTAGATTAGATAACAATATAATGTATCACTTAAAGAAAATACTAGTTAAAAGCCAACCGTTTAGAAAAATGCAGATTCGTACCACGATTATTTAAATTTTAAACTAAATATTACAATGTTGGGGAGGTACATATTTATTTTATCTTTCCAAATAAATTATTGCAATCATGACACCTCGTATTAATTAACATAACTGAGTTCGATTAAGACGTACTTATACTGATGTTTCATGATTTATGTTGACAATTAAATATAATTCAACTATGTTTACTAATCGATAATTAAACTCATATCAACAATAAACATTAGAAAAACAAAACGAAAGTTAATATGATCACTGTATCAGTATTTATAAGCTTTTAATTACAATTTTACAAGATCAATTACAGAAAGATATTATGTTGCAAAAATTGAATTGAAAAAAGTGAATAGAAGGTAGGTACTGAAAAGGTTATGTTATCAGTTATCACTCTTGCTACAGCAGAACTACATAATGTTGTATCAATGTTGTAGCAGATAGGTAATTACCTAATCGTGATTATAGAATGTGTATGTAATACAGGCCTAGTATAAATTTTATATGAATTTAACTTCTGCTGATGAACATTTTAATAATGCGATCTCATTTGATAACGAAAGTGAATTCAGCTGTCTTTAAATAATAATTATTAGGTTATAAATAACACTTTCCTTAGGTTTATTAGTATTAAAATTTTTGAAACCAATAAACCTACTTAAATATATTTTTTCCAACATTTCGATGCTTTGGTAGGTACATTTGTGCCAAATTGTTATGTATAATATTATATTCCACTAGTTATTTAATATTTTTGTATTTTTGTATTGAACAATAATAATTATGTGTGTTCTAAAGTGATAATTACTAATTTAATTCACTCAGTATATCCTTTATGTAAACCGGTCAGACCGAGCGGTTGGGTGGCACTACTCCTTATGGGAGCGCCCCCCACAGGGGCGGAAAATTCAGTGTGCGACATTAACCTAACCAAACCTAACCTAACCTAACCAAACCTAACCCAACCTAACCTAACCTAACCCAACCTAACCTAAACTAACCCAAACTAACAAATAATCCAGTTTACATAGATAGTTCAGATAGAACAGTACCGAATATATTATTATTATTAGTTATAGAACAATAAACATAACATTAAATGGACGCATGTTGACTTTTTATGCTTTGGTAGGTACATTTGTGCCAAATTGTTATGTATAATATTATATTCCACTAGTTATTTAATATTTTTGTATTTTTGTATTGAACAATAATAATTATGTGTGTTCTAAACTGATAATTACTAATTTAATTCACTCAGTATATCCTTTATGTAAACCATTAACGAACTTATAATGATTTATTTAATGAAATATATTATCTCTCTGGTTTCGATAATTGTACTGAATATTAATTAAATTAAAATTGTTCTAGCGATATACATGACCATTAACATTACATTGTTTTTTTCTATCTATTCTATATTTTTAATGAAAAATTTGTTACGAAGTAGGTATAAAAAATAGATATTTTATTGATGGTGTAGTAAGTAGTGTTATGTACTAATTTCCTCATAACTTCTTTATTATTCCATTATAAACATTTTTCCTGAATGTTTATTATTTCGTAATGTACATATTCTGATTATTTATAAAATTATCAATAATAATTTGCAAAAAAACATAAAAAGTCATACTTAAATACATTTAAATTATAAAAACTCCGTATAAAAATATATATATATATCAATATGTCCCTATATCCCTTGTTAAGATTTTATAGACACGCTGTACTATTTCGAGTTAAATATTGCGCAATGTCAATTTTTCCGTAAAAGAGCGTTATAACTATAGTTGTAATTAATAAAATCGTATGGAGTAAGTAAAATGCGACGTAAAATAAGGTTTCTATCTCAGAATATGAATGTGTTATGCGGAGTCAGTAATCTATTTCGTCCGCGCAAAAGCATGTTGAATCGAGTCAAAATATAAAGTGCGTAATATTATTCCAACTAAAAACGATTTTTGGACATTATCTCAGCTGTTAATTAATGAATCACCATTAAATTTTGATAGGAATATAGACCATAAAATGCTCTATCTGATTTAATTAAATAAAATAAGAAAAAACTTACTCATTTTATATGATGAATTTAATAGCGTAAATATTTTAGTTTTTTCGCTCTCCTGAACATTTATGATTTTAGACTTATCATGGTTTTTCCTGGGGCCGTCGATATGTAGAAGTCCCATAGTTTGCCTTGTCGAGTGTTAGCACTCCGCAAGGTGAGCTGTGGAAGATATAAGTCGGTCGCAGACCATGTTAATATAGGTAATAAGGTAATAGGATTCAAATTTTGGTTAAATATAATATGCTTAAGTAAAGGGTAATTAAATTAAATTAAATATAAAATATGATTTGGATGTAAGATAAGATTTGATTTGTAATTGTAATGTATAATGTAAATTGTAATATAAATGTAATATAAAACAGGCAATGGGTTAGAGAAATAATAAAGTAGGACGTATGGACGGGCGTTAGTAATATGTAGTGGTTAAAATATTTAAGATAATGTAGAGATAATTAATGTAATAATATGTAATTTGATGTCGCTACATATCGCACATACATGGCGTGATGATTGTAAACATATGCTCATAGCCTGTTGCGAAAGCTTCCATTCGCACATTTGCGCGATCACAAAGCATAACAACATATAGGGCAACCATCGAGCCGATTTTAATCGCGATTCAGCGGAATTAATTTCATTTAAAATCAATCGTAAAGAGCCGCGGCTGTTCCGCGTACGGCGTTTTCGAATCGGTATTCCGGCAGCTTTCCTGTTCTCACATACGATGGCGTCTCTGTCATGTGTGCCAAAAATTAATTTCGCGATCGAAACATACCCCCTCTGTAGAGACAGAGTCCCTCTCGCTCGCGTGTATGACAGCGTCACGCTCACGCGCGACGGGAAATCGGATCGATGATTTCGGTCGATCAAGGAGACCACGTACCAGAATAAAGTGCGGGAAATCCTTGATCGATGGAGTATGAGCATGTACTAAGCAATTATTAATACCTATATGTTTGTTTGACGGAATAACATCCGTCAACTAGACGTAAGTATGTGCCTATGGCGACACCGATATATAATAGGGGGTAAGGTAGAAAAGATTACGCGACAGGCACAAATATATATCCATTTTCAATAACGTTCCCGATTAGTAATTGTAAATATTAAGCTTTTATTCGATAGAGGGGTTAATTATAATAGCCATTAATTAGTTAATTTAATTAAATTAATTAATAAATAGCCATAAATTGACAAACTATAATTAAAGTAGGGAGTAAAATTATGTTAACGCGCGTGTTTGAACATGTACCTAACCGATTTCTTTTTTAATTTTTTTTAAACGGTACGTTTACGGCCGTATGTTGTAGTTTAACCACTGGGGAATGACAAATGAAATGGCGTATTTCAAAAAAACACTACCTTATTCTTAGGTCAATAATTATTATAAAGCAATCATTATTCATAAGATGTTTATCACACTTGAATGGTCAAAGACATAGCTTATAATAAGTATTTTTAGAATCATCTTCAAATGTGTTAATCTTGCCGATTTTTTGAATAATAAAATGCCTATTTCTTGTCAAATTTGGGATCACAGAGATTATCAATATAATTTTTTATCGTGAATATTTTACAAAAATTATCTCCTAATAAATTATACTAATGGTTTTATAAATGCGTTTAAAAATTAATAAATGTAAAAAATCTTAACACCACTGCGCAGTTATGTACCGAAATATGACTATATTCTAACACATTAGAGCGAGAGGTTTAAAAGAATACTATTTTATGTAACAAAAATACTTTATGCAGTCATCAAATGTTTAAAATAACTATAAAGGATAATAAGGCTTCAAAATTATATAAATAGATTATCTACAACGTTTAAAGAGTGTCCAGTATCAAGGTTTGAAAATACAATAAAAACTCAATTTTGACCTTCGACGAGCATGTCCCCCCTTATTGTGGTTCTACGAGTGTTAATTAAACTAGACTTTTTATAATATACTGTGGTTCTACGAGTATTAATAAATTAGACTTTTATAACATATTGTGGTTCTACGAGTATTAATAAATTAGGCTTTTATAAAATATTGTGGATTCTCGAATAATAATTAATTTTGACTTTTAAAATATATTGTGGTTACTAATAAATCAACTTACATACAGTGTATAATTCTTTTATTTTGGACTA
Source organism: Rhyacophila brunnea (assembly GCF_057557595.1). Lineage (NCBI taxonomy): Eukaryota > Metazoa > Arthropoda > Insecta > Trichoptera > Rhyacophilidae > Rhyacophila > Rhyacophila brunnea. Next base: position 35,079,089 of record NW_028232796.1, read on the forward strand.
TAATATTGTGACTGCCTGCTCTTCCAACTTGATGTCCCTCCACTTCAGGCACTTGAGCTAGCCGAAGAATTTGGAGGCCTACATTAACCTAACAAATAATCCAGTTTATCGGCTATTTTCAAAATGCGTTTTCCGCTGTATTCCGTATAACCGAACAGTACCAAAAATGTTATTGTAAGATGTAATTTTTGATTGTTTTGTGTTGACTCAACAAATCCACAATTGAAGTAGATGTATTAAAACTACAAAAAATTGGTAAAAATAAATTGAAGACCTCTAACACAATTTTAAAAATGTTTTTGTTGTGCATCACACATGCTATTAGCCTGGCTGGGGGCCCGCTTTAGGATGTGGGGGTCATGATTTTAATTCTTACAATTAGTGCTAATACTTCGATACAAAACTACCCTCAATAGCTGCCAATAGCGGCCGATAGCAGTCTTCTGTATAGAATAGATACGCAGATGTCTTTAGAGTTTATCCATATGCTAGAAGAGCATCTCCTACCAGTACCGAACTGAAGCATGATAATTTTATGAATAACAAATAATTGGCTACCAGATATTCACAGTCAAGGTTGTCACAACGGTACTGTTCTAAAACTGCGTTGCAACATTTACTATGATCATTTCCAATAAACGTCTGCGAGGACACTCAAAGTCTTGAATGAACGAGGAGAATAGATCATTATTAATCTAAAATACTATAGTTTAATTGAACTATACGCTTATTTTGTCATATCGTTTCTTGGAAATATTTTCCGCTTCTTCTATCGTGTCCGGAAGCTGAAGGTTGTTCGTTTCCGGGAAAGCTAGCACCATGAAACCGGAAATGGCGGACGTCGCGCCGAAAAGGATGAGAGGTAGTGAGTCCAAGTACACTTTCTGAAAATAAATAGTAACCATTTGTTAAAAATCATGCATTACATATTTATATTATATAATCTCAGGTGTTATAAATAATTGTAAGTACGCTATGATTAATCACCACATTTTTGCCATATGGTGTCGAGATTCTCGAGAAAAAAATTTAAAAGCATACCTACTACTTATCATTATGTACATGATAAAGGGCTACCTTAGTTCAACGCACACAAGGGTTTTTGGGTCCGAATACCCCATTTTAAATGCGTAAAGAATATAACATTAACTACAAATTTTCTAGCCTATAAGTGGATTCAACTTAACCTTGAAATTGTGCATATTACGATGTTTTTTTTACTGCGCAAGAATTATTCTTCTTCTTCTTTCTTTCACCCTGTCACGACCCAGTATTGGGCATGAACAAGTTCGCGCCATTTCCCTCAGTCCATCGACAACTCTCGCGCCCCCGCCATGCCTGCAGCCAGACCCGCCAGACCTGCAGCGCGTAGATCACTTTTGTAGCACCGCTGCAGGGTGAGGGATGGCCGACTACGGGAACGGAACCCTTGAGGCTGTGCCACAATGGTACGAATTGTCGCACTCTCTGACGGCATCCGGAACACATGTCTCAGCCACGTAAAGCGTCTTTTTTTGATAACCTTAATCACCGAAGGCTGCTGTGTCCAAGTTGGCTGAATACAGACCCGCCATACCCATGCGGATTCCAAACCCAATGAAAATACCACCATCGTCGGCAACCGGCGCGTGTTTAAATTTATCCCGTATTCTTCCTTACTCGAGATCGGTTGCCTGCTTCTCTTAACCCGTTAGATATTTCAGTTTCCATTATTTCCCTGCAGTTGCCTGAGTTTCCTGCGGCGCACGAATTATATTGGGTAAATTTTAATTTTATTATTGTTACTTCTGACTGCTCTTACATGAAACATATTGCATCATTTTCTTTCGTTCGGAGAGGCTCTAACTACGTTATATTCCGTCAAAACTATAGAACTTCACGCTTATGTGGTATGTTCCTAATACAACTTTAATGTTTTATAGTTGGTGCAGTCTCTTCTACTAGAGACTTATTACAGTTTTCGTTGATTTGTTGATTCTTGATGGCGTCGCTTTCTCTGATCCTTCCTGACGTGATTCTCCACGTCCATTTACGTGTAGGTTTTTGTTTAAAAAAGGAATTCATGGTGTGACTATTGTTGGTTTCAGCCAGTGACGTCCCTAGACAAAATGCCGCCGCATTTTTATATACAGTATTTCTTATCATCCTTTCATGATTCCAATATCTAAGAAATGTGTTGTATAAATACATTACTAACAAAATCTGTATCACTAAAACATACAAAATTATTTTTAGTTAAAAAAGTGAATAAATATAATATAATTAAGTTATAAATTTACCCAAATCACCAATCTGGGGTCCTATTTGATTGATGTTTCTGACACATTTGGTTTGTACCATTTAGCAATACACAGATTTATTATGTTTACGCCATTTTTACTATGCTATTATTGTACAATATGTAAACAAAATAATTTTCCTTAGTATTTAGTATTTAATATACACATACTTTTAATCATACATATATTATTAATTATTAGTCTCAACACTCAACCATTAAATTACAAAAACTTTTCAGTTCAGTAACTATATTTTCATCCGAATCAAATTTAAATGCCTCTCTGCTCCAATAAACACATTACCAGTAAGCTGATTTTTTAATGGAAATATGTTTCCGTTTTTACTAAGTTTAGGTAGCTATTTCTATATATACCTAATGATTATCCTCGATTTGCCGCCCTTCGAGTATCTGCCGCCCCCAAGCGACGCTCAATCTGCCTAACCCCACGGGATATCACTGGTTTCAGAAAACTTCACAAGCATGTTCCATCTAACATCTCTTGAGCCATGTCCAAAATGTCCGACCGCTACGTCATCTCTTTGTTATGATCCAATACGTGCATTGAAATCTCCCATTATGATGTGGAAGTGGCATTTACTTTTATTTTCCAAAGTTGTTATTTTCTCGTAAAACTCTTCCACTTCATCAAGACAGCTCTGTGTCGGAGCATATGCTTGCAAAATCTGAATCCGGTACCTAGCATTGATTTTGATTATCACGCTTGCGACCCTGTCAGAAAAACAGTTGAATTCGACTATGCGGTCTTTCCAGGTTTTGTTAACAATAAATCCAACACTGCGACATTTGCAATGTCATTAAAAGTCTGTAATGGAGATGGGCTGGACAAATGGCTCAAAGAAGAGACAATCGTTGGACAAATTTAGTAATCCAGTGGTATCCAAGAGGTACGTACCTAATATGTATAACGTCCGCAAGGTAGACCTAGAGGCCGCTGGATCGATGAAATGATAAATTTCTGCGGAAGTACGTGGCAACGCAACGCACAGGACCGAGAGAAGTGGAAGCAGCTTGAAGAGGCCTTCGATTTAGGCTGATGATGATGATGATAATGCCGTGCTAGGAGAATATCTCTGTGAAGGGCGTCGGTCACTAATCATTGTAAGTTTTAATATCTAATAAAAAAATAATGGATTTGTTAAAATAAACTTTACATACCAATAAAGGCGTCTGAGGGGCCACTATGGAGCCGACTCTTCCGAACATGGAGCAAATGGCAAGCAACGTATGACGAAGAGACGTCGGGAACAGCTCCGTGGTGTAAACGTACACCGCTGTGAACGCGATCGTGATGTTGAACTTTCCGAAGAGGAAGAGTGTCAATTTTAACCAGGCCATATCTGGAAACAAAACGAAGTCGTAATTATAAGTGTCTATTTTTTTGTAAGGTACGTTTTTCCTGATGTCGTGCGAAGGTCGAAAATAAAAAAAAAATAGGATATGATGGCGAGCCAACACTGATTAATAATTATAAACTATGTAGGAAATAGGAAATGTACCTATATAGGTATATGTCATTATGGATCCCTCTTTTATCTTATCTTAGAAATTAATATTATGATGACATAAACTATATTGATACCATCAGAGATTTGATATATCAGTGGGTCTATTCTATACGTATCGACCGCTAAAGTGAAAAAGAGATAATTATTCATATTTATGTATTCAGGTATTATGATTGTTACAATAAGTTAGCCGTCTAAACAGTCAAAACTTACTGTCTATCTTGCTCTAAAGGTAACACAACCAAGAGAGGTGCTGTTAAAACATATCACTTATTGTAACAATTATAACTAATTTATTGTAATTGTTACAATAAGTGCTAATATTTCGATACACATCTACCCTAGATAGCTGCCGTAGTGGCCGAAAAGCAGTCTTGTGTATAGAATAGACGCGCTGATGTCTATCTTCGTAGCCCTTTTACACATTATTATTTTGTCACCACGTGCATTGGATCTTCAATTTTAATGTTATTTAACATTGAATGGTGAAATATTGACTCGGATAGTTAATATTATCCATTTTTGTAGAATTTTTTTATTCAATACATACTAAAATAATAATTATTAGAGAAATAAATTTTATAATAAGTTTAATAACGATTTTTAATCGGCGATCTGTCGGAAAATCAATCGAAAACACTAATTTCAACACAGAGTTGTCAAATCGCGTTCGATTATTTAAATTTGAATTTTATTATTTTTCTTATACGATATAATATTCTGTTTATTAAATTATCATACAATAAATATTATATTCTAGGAAGATGTTGCTATTACTCCAAAAATAAACACTAATGACAGGTTTATCGAACATAATATTATTATTATATCTAGTGTAAAGACACTTACGGTAGGTACCTAGTTAGATTGCAACACATTGACACTAGTATATCCATATTATGAAGCCTAAGAACCAGCGCTCGAAATGGAAAAGTTTACGAACCGGAGCGCTCGAAAAATTGTCTAAAGATATTTACATAGTCATCAAATCGTATGTGTATTATATAAAAATAAGTGTGTCAGATTTTCTATTCTATGGCCTATCTAGCTCAGACGGTCAACATATTTTTTCCACGAGACGGAGCGATAATTTTAGAGATTTCACGAGCCGGAACGGCGCTCCGGTGCGTTCCGTTCCATTTCGAGCCCTGCTAAGAACCCACTTAAGCATCATTACCACGACAAGGTAGAGATCTAATCAGAAGATGGTTGACTTTCAAAGTGGTCACAATCCTCAGCGAGGTCATCTATAGTCAGGCCACAGCACGAAATTGTAAATTTCGATTATGGTGCTAGATATTGTTTATACTTCGAATTCAATAAGGTAAGTTGTTTGTAGAAAATGATAATTGGTTTGTATTGCAAGAAAAGTTAATATGTAAATTAGTATGAACGGAATATGCACCCGAAAATAATCAATAACTACCACTACCATCGTAACTCGCAATCAGTGCCGTCCCTGTGCAAAGTGCCGCCCTTAAGCGGACCTATAATGCCATCTCTCTTCGTTCGTAGTATCAAATTGAACGCAAATTTGTTGGGTACCTACCGACCCATTTTATCAGTCATCATCTACTGAGGATTAGATTATTTCCATAAAATATTGTCTCAAACAACGGTGTTTTTAGATACGTGTATGTCTGAGTCCCTGACAGGTTTGGGTATTACAATACAAAAATAGGATGGGTTACCAGAATTTTAAATGCTTCCATTATATTTTAAACTAGGATGTCGGGACTTTTTAGCGAATCGACTGCATCATCTGCTTCACGGAAAACCGCCACTGCTCTCAAAAGTTATAATATCTGTATTCGCTCCTTCGTTTGCCGCCCCATAGCAACGGATGACCTGCATACCTCACGGCACGTCACTGCTCGCAATTCAGTACCGCGGCATGTATATATTATGGTGTTGGATCCTCAGCTATGAATCGACGACCAATTTATACAATAAGTCATGATTGTAATTACAAATTAGTTTATACAAATATATTTGTTTTCCCTTTTATGTCTGGAATACGAATTATTATATCGGAATGAACGTAAATAAAAGTGATAATTCATGAAGAAATAGGTACTCACTAACAGGAACAAAGACAAACGATACGCAAGCCAGACCGCTTCCTAAGAATGATGCACAAAGAGTAGCTCTTCTTCCGAATCGATCCAGGCAAAGATAGAACATAATATTCCCAGGAATCTCGATCATGGATATCAAAATGAAATTAAGATAAACGTTTCCAGCTATGGACACAGAATTTAGAGACAGTCCATAGTAGACGAAAGTGCACGTCACCCACCAGAAAGAACAACAGATCAATCTGATGATAAGAATCTTTGATTTCATAACTTGTTTTATCTCCGATTCAGATTTTTTGGATTCTTCATTCGCCTCATGCTCCGCGCTAGAGTACAGCTTCTGCAGGGCCTTTTCTGATATTACTTTCCCATTGGCGTTGGCGGCTTTTGTCAATATTTCTCCGGCTAATGTTGTCTTTCCCTTTATCAGAAGCCATCTCACGCTTTCGGGAATTATCCAGAAGTAGCAGACTAGAAGAATGGATGGTGTGTAGACGATTTGGAGGAGGGTTCTCCAGTAAGGGAACAGCCAGGCGATGAGGCCCATTAACATTTCACCAAGCGGATAGAACGAACTGATTAACGCACTGCCCAGGACACGGTACTTTGGACCCACTAGTTCGATACCTTGAAAATAAAACAGATTCATTATATAATTTATTATAAACAATCCGATCAGACAGATACATTGACTAATAATAATAAAAATGTTAGGTTAGTAATATGTAGTTATTTAAATCTGGCCAACAAGTCTTATACGGAAAGCCAATTCTCTCCATCAAAGAATATGTATACGATATATTTGGTATCTACGTACTTACATAGATAAATCAAGTACCTATTCATACTATGACAATATGTAATTAAAATAAATTTATATATAGTTACCAATTAATTAATATTATAACTTATAACAATGCGACCGGGTGGTCAGTTAAATAAACAACATCAATGGGATAATATTGCATTATAGTCCGGCATTACTCGGAAAATCCAACGCATTACGCATTTTCTTATAGGTATTATAACCATGATGAGTAGGCACATGCTAAAGGTAATTTTTAATGTATTTAGCTATTTCAAAACTTAGCCAGGAGTCCCTTAATTAAATTAAATTCTAAAGAGGCACAACTGTAAATTTTCCCAATAAATTACGTCCGATTCCATTGATTTTCAGTTTATACGTCTATTTTATGGTACTGAATACTAATTTGAAGGCAAAATTGACATTTTACGATAAAAAAATCAATAAATAAATAATCCACGCCCTAGAGATAAAGCCACTGCCAGGACGTGCCTGCCACCTCTAACACCAGATGAGTGCCCGGCAGTGGCGAAGGGGGCTGCGAAGATCCAAAATAAATAGTGTACACTAAACTTTGTCAGTCATATTTTTATTTTTTTTACAAAGTTTAGTGTCAACTATTTATATCGGATCTCCACAGTCTGACTACACCCTTCGCCACTAGTCAGCCCGGGATCGCATATTCCCGTCATCAATAATCCAATACAGTCCTTATTTATCCACTTAGTTTTAAATGATTTTATAAAAAAAACTAAATAATTTCTTTTTTCATGAGTTTATCAATTATTATTGGTAACCTGGCCTAAGACAGATAAAATACAGCATTAATATAATTTCTAATAAACAATGAGAGAATGTAGCTGATAATATATGTATTTATTAACGTTTTTAATATGTTATCGGGCGATATAAGCACATCAACAATATATTGTCATCAACTCTTATCTCGTTATAAACAAGTTCAGTGATAAAGAAACTCCCCCTATATAATATTTTACATTGTGCGTAAAATTGATGTATGACGTAAGTACATTAAATTTAAGCGTAAGGCCCAAGTGGCAGAGTTTTGCAGTGTGGGCACTTGTTTATCATACAAACCGCACTTTCCGCTCCGCATAACGCAGCAACTGAAGTCTTACACTGGCCTCAGTGGCAGTGTTTTGTAGTGCGGAGCGTGCACCGTGCATATTGTGGGCTGTTCGGCTGGTCAATGCACTCCCTAGAGATGTAGACTTTTTAGTGATGCATTATGCATTCTGTTTTTAAAATTCTATTTTATTGTTTAATTTGTATTTTTTTTCAATTTCTTCTCTGTAAAATTATTTTTTTGGTATATTTTTTTTCTCTATCTTGTTTTTTCTACAATTGTACTTTTTATTCTAAATGTCATGTTATGAACGTCTTTAATTAATAATTTGTTATGTGCTCAACGTTCTTTTTTAAATAAATAAACATGCACCCAGCTCGCCCCGATCCGCCAAACGCTGTCACTGAGCCCTTACACTAACGCCATTGAGCTAGAAACATATATGGAACTGCGATTGGCGACCGTTTCACCTCTTATATATAAAAAAAACATACCGAAAACCGAAAAATACGAACCGGAGCGTTGATAATTTTGATCCTGATTTACAGATAATAATGGCACGATAATGTCCCCCAACCTTTTTTTTCAATAAATAATAAGTGTATATACCCAATATGCAATTTGAAAAATGAATTTAAAGCAGTAAATCAAATAATGGAGATAAAGATGATTTAGTTACCAAGTATAAATGCTGCGCCGTACACTCCAGATCCCAGCATTGGTTCCAAATATTCGAGGAACAGGAAAGACCAATATTCTGGCGCAAAGGATTTGGCCAGACCGACGATTCCACTGATGACTCCTCCTCCAACGAGGATGATCCTTCGTCCATACCTGTCCGATACGTAACCGGTTAGTGGGAGACAGAGGAATTGTCCGACGTTATTTATGGTGCCTACCAGGGCTCGTTTCCAAGCGGTACAGCCGAGATCGAACTGGAAGGAGATGATTGGATTATGTTACTACTAAGTATTACGAAACTAAAATGACACAACGCGTATCTATAATATTTATTCATGGATCGCTGAGAAAGACTCACTAATAATTGAAATATATAATGGTTTCATTTGATTTACACAAAAACACGAAGTAAATTTTGCCGAAACCATCAGGCAGATTCACAAATGACAAAAGAATTGAAACCGAAATTTTCACTGACAATCTCTTTCACACCTTGGTATTTGTAAGAATTTAAAAAATTACCGACATTAATTTTATTGTTTACGATGTTTCATAGATAAAATAATTGAATAATTTACAAGATTTGAGAACGTACATTTTTTTATTTTGAATACATACACAAAGTTTGAAAACAATGAGTTAAACTATGTATTTTCAATATAAAGATTGTGACATTCTCAAATTATGTGAGTAATTTATTCGTTGAATAAAAGAGAATGACATATTATTAAATTATTAGCAAGTGCACGTATGTTGTAACTAAAATTTGGAGTGATCCGGAGGTCAGTAAGTAATTTTATTATTCAGGGCACTTAATGTATAGCTAGATTTAAAACACAAAAGTCGATAACCAAAATTAATGTAATTTGATAAGCATTTCAATATCTAAAAAACTACTTGTTAATTTCGTCGTAATTAGATAGGATGCCCGTTGCTTATTAATTGGTAAACCACATCGGCGCGAACCCAATGGATACGGTGTCAATTTCCAATTTTTTCTAGTGGGTATAATATGTTTTTACTTTGAGTGACTCATCTCATACAATATGTTCTAGGGCCTAAACCTACGGATTCATATTGTCTATTATCTTATCAAAAATGTGTGAACAGACGTATACTTAGAAAACGTTAATATTGATTTAACAATTTTACTTAGTATTTATGAACGAACTTCTACTTTCTACTTTCTACTAATAACTGTTTATTGTTTAGCTACTCTAAAAAGGAAGCCAATATCAATAAATCTCTCCTTGACTTAAGTAGGTAGTATGTCAAGTGATCATTGACATACATAAACCACTTCTTTAATTAATTATTGATAACAATATTACATCTAATCAATACATCTAATCTGGAATATTAAATTAAATAGATTATAATCGTGTGCTCTCTTTTCTCCTACCGGAGGATGATTGTCGGTTGTCGTTGTGGTATCATCCAACTTCTTCTTTCTTTTCTCTTTTCTTTAACAATTCTTTGGGGAGTCCATTTCTAATAAAATATCTATAATAATTGATTTTTTAATGCGGCTGGAGGGAGCTAACAAAATCTAGCAGACGCCACTGACATCCACATTTACCCCGCCTACTTCTAGCTGCATCAACCGTGGACTCCGCGTACTTTTCCGAGTACATTCCCCATACCCTGATACTCCACACTTTGAGATTAGCAATGAGCACCTGGTCAGAAGCTATTATTTCGGGTGCTCACCTACGAGATATAATTGACGTGTCGCATTCACAAGTTGTTATCGAATGCGTGTCGCCTTATGGTCATAATAATTATTAGAATCGTTAGTGCCCATTTGAGTAGTCTTTTAAACATGTCGCATCAGAGTGTTAAAGAAAAACCTCAATTACATTGGCAGACCGTCTGCCACGATCACCCTCTGAAAAGTCGTTTCCTGGAGTCGTGACCGAATTGGAACAAATTCCTATTTTTGGGCACGATTCACCCGGCGATCGTATCTGATCACTGAGAAAATATCCGAACTAACGTTGAGCTTTCGAGTGTGACAGCACATGGCGTGTCCTTGCGTTTGACGTCATAACAATACAAATTTTACGTTTATATGAACGCGCCTGACTTTATTCATTATTTATTAACATACAATAATAATACAAAACAAAAATAATATACTAGTAAATAAAATCAACAACTCGTTACTCGTCTATGAGAGAAGATTGTCTAGTGTTGCCACCGACCAATACATACGTGTTGGTTAACCTATTAATTGTTAACACTAGTCGAATTAAACGTCAACATGACAACATGATCAAGTTGGTTGCCGAATCGTTCCGAGTAATTGCTATTTAAAATCGACGATTTCTCACAACGATCGTTGAATTTGGTTTGGTCTGCTAGTCTGCCGGTGTAATTAGGCCTTTATATGATCTTCAACAGAACAAATAGTATTTGTTTTATAATAAATTGGTATTGTATACATAATTACTTTTATATCGCATTATTGGGTAAGATAGAGCTTGGACCCAAACGAGTGCCGAAGAAGGAACCACGAAAAACACCAAAACATTTTTTGAAGTTATACTTCTTTTGGCGCGTTTGGGAAATCAGATCAGAGTGTATCTTTGGCGTGTGACATGTAACACATAATTTTTTTCTTCACCCGAAAAAAAAACGCACTCGATTGGACCACCGATTGTTCGGTTATCAGCCGAACGCACTACCTTTACGCACTGCAATCGTGACAATTATACAGTATAATATTGTTTAGAATAATTGTTCCATTGCCTAAGCAGCGAATTTATTATTGTCGGCCATTTGCAATTCCTTACGTAAACAAACGATTCAACGTCAGTGACAGTTGGTACTTTAAAAATAAAAACAACGAGAAACCATAATATAATTTAGTAATATCAGTTAAAGTGTATAGAAATAAACCAACGGCGTTCCAATAAGCGGTCCTTTTTCTTGAGCATGTAATTAAACAAGATAATTAAAAGCTAGTCAAAGAATCTAGTCAAAGAATCTAGTTTATGACAAGTTTTGTTTTTGTTTTGTTACGCCAAAGAAGTATAACTTCTAACACATATCGATTTTTTTTAAAAATATATTGATTTACCTCACTGACGATGGACGTGTGTTTTCCATATACCCACGACGTACAGGGCACACTATTGTTACTATTGAACAATTCACTTGGGCAGGAATCATTAAAGAGTAGGTTTGGATGACTTGCAGAAAATTCTGACTGATTTGTGGGCATGAATCTCTGGCAACTGTCGTAGGTGTTGTCCGTGTGGGGGATTGCATTTGTCAGCCATGCTGGTTCGAGCTCTGGATTTGCACTATCGCACTCTGGAATTTTGCATCTGAAATAAAATCGAAATATTTTTTTGTGAATTTTAAACGTGAAAAAAAAAGCTGCGTTTTTTAATTCAAAGCTGAATTAATGTGACCCGTTCATCTTGTTAAGGCTCGATGATATTGAGCGACCTTACAAGCTACAAACCGGCGAATTTACTATCTGCTCGTAAACTCGCTCAGTGTCATCATCCAACTAGCTAACAAGCAGATTGTAAACAATCTACGAGAAAAGTTGAAATCCGGGCTACTTTACTCGCTACTCGCTGGCGTGTGGGCCGATCTGCGTCTGCGCAGTAGAGCGATAGTGGCGAACCTGCCGGTAAAAAAACGAACTACTCGTTTTGACGTTTACCGATTTTAAATACATCCTGTCAAATAGGTAGTACCAAACATGACGTTTTAGATACATAAAGTATATCCTATGTACCCTTTCAATATTTGGGGTCTGGCGTAAATCCCAATGAACTTTTATTTACATTTATCATGGATATTTTATTTTACTTAAGTGATATTATCAAATCTCGAAAAGTGGATGTCTATGCTATTTTTTATTACATCTTAACCAAATATAGTATATGGATGTAATATTTTGTATTCATATAAACACATTAGTAAAAAAAGAAGGATCGGAATGTCCATTAATTACATAGGTAGTATTTTTTGAACAGCTGTAGCCAGCATGTGTGAATGGATGACCCCAAGTAATAGAAAAATGGCACCTCGTCATTATTTTGAAGTTCTGGATACAGTATGGAATATCTACCCAAGATTCGGCATCATAGGTTTCGTTCATGGTTCCGGTTTCAAAATAGCGAAAGGATTATTAGAATTCTAGGCAGGGCTGGTCCTAGATAGTGCGAGCCCCTTAGCTATATTCAGTGTGAATATTTAATAATTGTTCAGTATTTATAGCTATATTATAACATTTTACCGGAAATTTATTTTGATCATCTTGATCTCTCGAAACGTTCCGAAGTTAAGATAAAACTATTCGAAAATAATGCACTTGAAAAACACAAAAGGTCATTTTGGATTTACAAGGCTTACAAGATAGAGCGATGCTAATGTGGTTAATTCATTATTGATCTGGCCGTTATGCCTGAATTGATTTGATTTGATTTTTAAAATATTTTATTAATTATAAGTAGATATTATTTAAATCAGTGGAGTAGATCCAATGATTCGCAAATCATGAATCAGTTCAGGCCCGCCCCAACTGAAGCTTAGCCTCTGTGATAATTCTAAAAAGTCACCCATTCTCTAATTCAATTAAAAGGCGTACTTATACCCCAGAGTAATGATACAATATAGAGAGCGGCTATTGTTCGGCAAAATGAAGCCGTATTTCTTGCGTATAACGCACAGTAGAAGCTCAATTTTATTATTATCAACTTAACTATGAAACGTTTTACCATCGTGCTGCTTCTCAGTAAGGCTACCAAAATTAAACACAACATAGTTAACCATAATGATCTACTAAAATAACTAAAAGTAATTAAGTACCATTAACTTTATATTATTTAACACAAAAACAATAAATTTCAGCAATACGTGCTCGCAGTTTTTAAATGAATGTAATCAGTGAAATACGTATTTACAGGCGACGTTTACAGAAAATATTAAATTCGGCCAAAGAAATTCTATCTTACTATAACGCTGACGCATAGTACTGAGATATAAGCGTAGGTACCTACCGAATTCTTACTCACTCGCACTTATGGTTCGTTTTTGTTCAGGCCTGGACTTATACCTACACAATTTTAAGAAAAGAAAATCGAAAAATGAAAATTTTCTCAAGAAACAAAAAGATCTGACTGTTGCAGTTTTTGTTGTTTTCTATTCAAGATATTACGAGAGAAAAAAAATAAAATGCTCAACGTTTTCGGGATGTGGTGCTGGCAACGACTTCTGAAGGAAGGTATCCTGGACAAAACACAGGACCAATGTCTCGATACTACAAAAGCTACGCACATGGGAAAATATGGGATAATCTTAAACACGTGTAAGAATATGTTATTTACAATGGTTACGTCTGTATGATAATACTATGGATTAAAGTTTGTTACGTAAATTTAACGTGTATCCAATATTGAGTGCCGTTGACATGTTTTGTTATATTTGTTTTTTACGGCCTGATCGCCATAAAATACCCTGCTTCAAAATATTGGTCCACGGTGTGACTTTTACATTTCTATTAAATTTCTATTTATTAATCTGTACTGTGGCTACGCATTACCGAAAGATTACAATCTAATGTGTCAGCGATTATATTATGATCATACTGTTCGTCATGGCCCAAAAAGTATTGAAAGATTATTAATAAGCACTAAGTGCCAAAAAAAGCAAGTATGCAGATAAATTCTATGTGCCATCGCCAATATCCTAAATACTTGCCAAAAAATATTAGAATTTCTGTAGATATTCAAAGACGGCTCTGGGTGTAAGAGGCAGCGTGATTAGTTTTAAAATAGGCACTAAGTGCAGAAAAAAGCAAGTATGCAGATAAATTCTATGTGCCATCGCCAATTTTAAAATTTTAAACGTGTAAGGAATTACATTGTTTTACTTTCAATGCATGTTTTTCTGTTATACTTTTTGTTGACTTGTCATAAAATAAAAACAAAATCGAACATAGTTTTAGCCGCCCTCTAAATTCACTCGCACTTATGCAATGCACATTTTGCACGTGTTGACGGGGTGGTCCTGTTATAGTAGCAGGTTAGTTATCCCCATCCAATTGACTTTAATGAAGCATTTAATTCATCTGGCTAGTTGTCAATGGCACAATATACGTAAACAATGATAAAAATCACCATAATATAATTGAAATAATCAACGTTTTAAATACTTCCATGATAAATTTTCACAAATATAGGTAATATATATTTTTTTTTATTTTGTCTGTATGTCCATATCTAAAAAACGACTGGACTATAGTGGACCAATTTTAAGGTATCTATTGGTAATTATTCTTACTGTTCCTAATGTGGAGTGTATTTATATAATCATTATTGAATCGCTTTTTCTCGCTTGATCACCGTCTGACTATACCTATTTAGTTTTCTATCAAAACTATCAACCCTCTCGCTGATGCGGTATGTTTAAAATATTATTGAAACTTGCACAGCTTATTAACCATTGTAATTCCACCCAATCTAATCGGACTTTTTTTATAAATTTGTAGATTCTAATCGGATGTATTTGGAATCAAGTATGACGTGTATTCATGTATAAAATATATTCCAGTACTACTCAACGACATTTGACAGCTCACGTTTCACCCAGTCATGTGCGGCCGTGCTAAAAGACATAATCCCCGACAGTTAACTTCCTGGGATAATAAATAACTACCTGAATATTACATTTATATTTATTTATTACTATTTTATTGATTTTGGGGTTAAGTGATATGTTAGAATAGCCCTACAGGAAAACAGTAGCAACGTGTTAAATACGTACAAAGTAATCATGTGAAACGTCAACATTTTTTTTCGTTCTATGTCAATGCATAACTGTGTAAAATTGTGTTTGTAATGCTTCAGTTTGAATTTACAATTTTAAAAATATATTATAATAAAGTAAAGTTACATGGTGTTATGTTTATAAAATCAAGTTAATTTTGACATTGAAAGATTTTCCCAAATCTCTGCAAATGCACATTACAAAAACAATATAATATAAATATTTATTTTAAACACGTGTTTTGCATTTGCATTTTACATTTTTGCCGTGAATACCAAGGAAAAATATAAAATAATTTCATTGAAAAATATACTTGTTTTATTAAAATTTGTTCAAAAATTCTCCACCAAAATTACGTTGGATTGACACAACTTGGGTCACGGAAAAACAAACACATTTTGAGCCGACAAATATAATATGAATTTTCCAATATTAAACGAGAATGTCATTACAACGTTTTTCTTAGATCGTATTCTTATTTGCCCGGTGGTTCTTTGTCCGGTACAGATTTTGCAATCCATTTTTAACTAACTTCCCGACTAGCTAGACATTTAAAACTTTTAGAATATATCAGAACACGATGCCAATGCATTTTTTAATACTTTTAGCCATCTTTAAGTAGAATTGAATTCATTTTCAGTTAATTCTGTTTTGTAGGAAAAGTTATTTCTACACCATTATTGGTTGCTAGGGTCTGGGGTCCTAGCAACTAAATTAATAATATATACGTGCGTTACTATGGAAATCAATATATGACATGTCAAGTACAATTTTTTTGATCGCTTAAGCCAGTCAAGTCAAGTTTATATGATTCAACAGAATTTAAAAACGTTGTACTTATATAAAAAGTTCTTTTTATCTTGTAATAAATTATTGTTTGATGCTACCGTGTGTTACCCAGAATTAGTGCAAGTCTAACTATAACAAAAACTGAATTACAGCCTGAATATGTCATAAAATCAGCGTCACCAACTATAAAATTTTCTTGCCAGATTTAGGTTTGCAAAATAGGCATCTGGCGTGTGACGTTAAATTTAGCGTTTTTGGTTCTTGTCGGTTTACTTACATGAAGCCAGCGGCAAACAAATTTTGAAAATAGCCGATATACTGGATTATTTGTTAGGTTAGGTTAGGTTTTCGTTAACGAATTTTGCCAAAATCGGCTATGAACACTAGCGCGGTTCCCGCCTGGCTTCCTGTGAACCGACTTGTACGATATTTTTTAATGCTTGAATAAACCATAGTATTAAATTTGCTTGAGAAATCAATATGCTGGTCGTTAATACGTTATATCTCACCAGTAATATCTATAAATCTGACAAGAAATATTTTTTGTCACGAAATTTCATAACTGCATTAATTTTAAGCTTATTGATTAATTTATTAACTAGTTAATCTTTTTCAATCATTTTTATTGTGAACAATGATCACATTCATGAGTTTTTTAAATTTTGAAAAAGATTCAGATAACATATTTTCTTCCCTATCTGGCATATTTTCATGAATAGGGCGCAGTTCATCTTATATAACAATATGATTTAATAGACTTTCAATATTATCTGTATATATATTGTTGTTATTCTTTAATTGTGACGTACTAAAACTGAAACCGTAATCCAGGGTAGCGGCTCAAAAAAGTTGAGAAACACTGCTTTAAGCTCTTGACCCGCGTGTGTGTTTTAAATTCCGTCAATGAAAGGAAATCAACTTTATATATAAATCATGCTAATGAGCCAAATATCTTAATGACATCCTTCAACTTGCAAATATATATTAATTAAATTATTATTTTACTCAATAGGTAGTCATACCAATTAACGGAGGTAATAAATGCCTAAATCTCCCATCGATGCTGGGACGTCCCTAGACAAAATGCCGCCCCTGGGCAACGCCAAAATAACGCCCCATTTTTAATACTTACTGCATTTTTTATCATTATGCACGTGTCGTTTCTGATCACCGTGGACGTCGAAGGGCAACGGAAGTAAACTAGACATCGCAAACCCAACGAAAAAATACAGTCCTGTTTTACCTTTTATGTTAATTAAATTTTGTTTCCAACCAGTGAGCTGAATTTTTTATGGAAAGATATTTTCGTTACTACGTACTAAGATTAGGTAGCTATTTCTATATCTACCAAATGATTCTCCTCAATTTGCCGCCCTTCGAGAAACTGCCGCCCCCAAGCGACGCTCGATCTGCCTACCCCTACGGGACGTCAATGTGTCGATGTAACGATAGATAAATAATGCTAGACCGATATAAAACATGAGAACAAAACAAAGAATACCACGAATTTTTAAATAACTCGCGTGGCTGGAAGAAAAAGATAACAGTTAGTCGG
Source organism: Rhyacophila brunnea (assembly GCF_057557595.1). Lineage (NCBI taxonomy): Eukaryota > Metazoa > Arthropoda > Insecta > Trichoptera > Rhyacophilidae > Rhyacophila > Rhyacophila brunnea. The sequence goes on from NW_028232796.1 coordinate 35,096,680, forward strand.
CAACTAGTCCTCGACTAGACGCGTTTACGCCGACTTTTTCGCACCAAAGTGCGCGAACGTACTAGATATTTTAATAACCCTGATGTAAGTCACTGCACTGCATAAAGTAAATAAACAGCTGTGTTTTGGTCTAACAACAAAGTGCCATGACATCTTGACAATAAAATTATTGGATAAACCTTCACCTATGTTTTTGTTACCTCCATAAGCGTCCACGTCACGTTTTAACGTCCACGGTGGCCGCGCGCTTAAGCATTGGACTATCACGCCGTGGGTCCCAGGTTCGAATCCTGGGTCTGGCAGGTACACATATTGTTTTTCAATTTTTGTGTGTGAGTCAGGGTATGGACCTAATAGGTTGAGCAACTGCCTGATATACATTTCTCGTAAAAAACAAAATCTGTTAATACAAACCTCTACTCTGTGAAGGCCCATATGATTCTATTAGGATCGGACATGGTCGGGGGAAAAAAAGCATATATATTATATATATCAGTGACGGCTTGTGGATAAGATATTTGGGGGTGCTGCGGTTGATTAAAAATAAAAATAAATGTTTATTTGGATTATATTTTACTACTAACATCTTTATTAAATATAAATTATTAATTATATTAATAATTGAAATAGAGAACTTTGCATAAATAGTTTGCAGATAGAATTTTTAACAATGTTAATAAATCGTTATAGCTATATTTCGTTCTTCGCTGTGGTGGGCGATGCAGAAACGGTAGAAAAGTATATTTATCTATGGGCGAAATACTGAAATCGGACTGTCTGACCCGCAGTACTGATTATGGTTCCAGCTGAGAGCCCCGCTCCCCGCGCCCCCATTCGTCAACTCGAGCAAATTCTATCGCAAACGGTACTGTGCAAAATCAAGTAGGTACCTACCGCGGTGTATGATTATATTATTGGACATTGCATGTATCGGTGCGAGGGCGAGCTTATTACACACAAGTAGTATTGATAATTTTACATAATATACATAAATTTATGTATATTATAATATTAAATTTTTCTCAATTTGCTTGGGGGTGCTGCAGTTCCGCAGTGCATATAGACGAGCCGCCACTGTATATATTTCAAATTATATCATGTGTGCAAAGTATAATAATATGTAGGTATATCTAATATTGAATTGCCCCGAATCAGTGATTATTTTTTTTCTTTTTGGCCATGTCCGATCCTAATAGGATCATAAATGGGTCTCCACAGTCTAGTGGACGTTTGTATTAACATATCTCTTTTTACGAGAAATAGATGTTAACCACTTGCTCAACCTATTAGGTTAAAACAACATGTGTATTTGCCAGACCCATGATTCGAACCTGTTGCCACAAGTTGTCACAAGTTATACCTACACATTTATATTTTTATAAAAATCGATGTTTTTTTTTTAAATATGTATAAAAAATATTAAAACTATAAATTAGTCAAAAATTTCTTAGGCGAAGCTTAGAAAACTTAATAAACTAAATTTTAATAATAAATATGACAATAAAATATATGTGACAAAATAACATTTTATTACATTTTTTACAATAATTTATTGTAAGTTTATCTCTGACTAAAAATAAAAATATTTTTCTTTTTAATGTTTTCAGATATTTATTTATCAATTAATACAGTTAAAATTGTAAATTATCAAAAAAATGTCTGAACTCTGGTTCTTCAGAAAAATACAACACCATAATATAAAAATGTTTATTTTGTTCTTTTCATTAATAAATAAAAACTATGAAGACATATGCGTTTCTTGAATACACATAAGTACTATTACCTACAAATTAGTAGATATCCTGTTTTGAGGAAAAAAATGGTCACGTCAAGATTGACTAACCTGAGTGTTGTCTCTTCCGCAGTGAAAATATACGTCGTGGTGAAACAGGCATTGAAGACGATCGGGATGACAATCAGGAGGTAGATGACGAACTGGTAGCGTCCGAAGTTGCCCAACTCCTCGAGGATGGAGTCCAGCTGTATGCTAATCCCCACCGTTGAATGTTTGCGTATCTTCTCCACCATGGTAACTGTTATTTGAAAAGAAAATAACACGTTAAAAAATTAAGAATCTATATAGGCTATTTTAAGCGGTTGGAGATATTCGTATATTATGTCATTTTTTTTGCATAAACATATTTTTAATGCCAATGTTATATTAAAATTTATGCGGTAATCAATAACAGCCAGTAAATTTATCTTAAGGTAAAGTCTTTACGAAGCCTTTTTTAAAGAGGCACCTAGCGGAAAAATACGAAGCTTGCAATTTGAGACATTTTTTTGATAATTTACAATTTTAACTGTATTAATAAATAAATATGTATCTGAAAACATTAAAAAGAAAAATATTTTTTATTTTAAGTCAAAGATAAACTTACAATTGTAAAAAATGTAATAAAATGTGAATTTGTTGAATCGGAACGCACCCTATTATTACATATATTTTATGATCATATTTATTATTAAAATTTAGTTTATTAAGTTTTCTAAGAATCAACTAAGCGATTTTTGACTAATTCATAGTTTTAATATTTTTTATATCTATTTTAAAAAACATCGATTTTTATAAAAAATATAAATGTGTATAACTTGAAATCCTTTTTATTTATATCAAATCAAGCTTTGTGTATCATAATATCGTATAAGTATCATAGTGTCGTAAATCAAGATTTATGTATGGTCCCAATATTGATATATATAGATGATGATAGATACATATAGGTAATATATAAAATAAAATATAAATATATGTAATGCCCACGGTGGCCGCGCGGCTTAAGCGTTGGACTATAACGCCGTGGGTCCCAGGTTCGAATCCTGGGTCTGGCAACTACACATATTGTTTTACAATTTGTGGGTGTCAGGGTATGGACCTAATAGGTTGAGCAAGTGGCTGACATCCATTTCTCGTAAAAAAACAAAATATGTCAATACAAACCTCCACTCTGTGGAGTATATATAGTGGATATGATCCTATTAGGATCGGACATGGTCGAAAGAAAAATACTTCTAAGGCTGTACACACACAGCACACTATTAGAAATAGAGCTCCATGATTGGTTAGAAAGGTCTTGGTGACAAAAATCAAACTATTCATTTAAAAATTGTGAGTGAAGACATCAATAGCTCGTGAAACCAACATGGGTAGATAATAGTACAATCGTTTATGCTGACGACATAGTCATTACTAGCAGATCCAAACAGAGGATGATCGACTATGGTGGCACTATGGAAATAAAAGCAGAAAACGCTGGGCTGCAAATAAACCAGTCAAAAACTAAGTATATGGTCAGTACACGCAATCAGGTACCGCTGCAGAATATAGACATAGGACAGCATGCATATGAAGGGGTGGACAAGTTCACGTATCTCGGATCCAGCCTAAATACCCAAAATAAGATAGCAGAGGAGATAAAAATCCGCATTATCTCTGGGAATAAATGCTGGCATGCCTGCAAGCGACTGGTGGGGTCAAAAATTCTAGGCCGAAGAAGTAAACTTCTAATATATAAAACAATTATAAGGCCAGTGGTCACTTAAGGCTGTGAGACTTGGTGCTTAACTCAAAACGAGGAAAATAAATTAGCTGTCTAGTATAAATTAGCACAAAATACTCCGAAAAATCTTTGGACCCACGTTGGAAAATGGGAACTACAGAATAAAAATGAACCACGAGTTGGAAAAGCTGATTGAACAGCAAACAATCATAAGATACTGTAAGTCCCAAAGACTACAATAGGCGGGACATGTGGAGAGAATGCCTGAAGTTAGAGCGCCAAGGATCATGACGAAGTGGCTACCCCAACGGAAGAGACCCAGATGCCGTCCAAGAAGGAGATGGGCTGACGCCGTAGAAGTGGACTGGCTTCATATACGAAGACCCGGTAACTGGAGAAGTGTGGCGAGAGACCGGAGTGAGTGGAGAGCGGTTGTGGAGGAGGCCAAATCCCACTCCGGGATGTAGCGCCGTGGAAGAAGAAGAGTGAAGACACCAACTGTCAACTTTTTCAACGATTTTCACATGGTGTAAAGTGACTTTTGATACCCAACTATTTATCTTTATATATAATTGCAAAATGTGAGTTATGACTCTAGGCGACTCAAATGTGAAACAACAAAAAAAATAGCCCGACATATTTGACCTCAATTTAGATCATGGGTGGCCAACCTTTTCAGCAGTTAGGCCAGATTCTAAAAATGAGATTTCCTACCGTCCGCACAACCGATTGTACTTTTGTACCATTTGTATTGTATTTGATTATACAAAACAAAAAAAAATATTTTATATATATTAATAAAATAAAATAAAAATGAAAATCAAACATATTTATAAGATTAGGCTTTTTTTTAAATAATAAAAATAAACAAAATAATATAAAAAATAAAAAATTTCAGTGAGAAGTTTGATTTTGTGTGGCAGAATTAAGTGCATCAATATCGATATCGAGTGATGTTGTTCCTACACGCAACAGTAATGTTTTCCAAATGCACATCAGAGATTCGTGCTCTCACTCGGGATTTGATATGCTTCATCCGACTAAAAAGCTGTTCACACGTTTAAGTGTTCCCAAATAGCGAAGACATCATTAGAGCATGTTTGTAAAATGCAGGATATTTCTCCTTGTCCAAATGTGTTTTGTAAAACTCTTCCAAACCAACCTAATAGAATTTCTCATTTAACTGTTCAACGCAACATATTACACAATGTTACATTTGTACATTTACCGGTAATAAATACACGCCGGCGCAGAATGGCGTTGCAAATCCAGCAAAAAGCACACGGTGCTTTTTAAAATCTTGAGCCAATATCTAATCTCAATTTGCGAAATTAGTACATCTAGCGGCAGTATTTGATATTATTTTTAATTTCTCACTGCTCCACGGGACACAAATTGACACCCAGTGGGCCGCATGCGAGTTGGCCACCCATGATTTAGATGGAATATCATTTTGTTGTAAGATGATCTAAAAAAGTTCCTTTTTGACATCTGATTTAAAACGGATTTTTCATTCCGTTTTAAAATTAGGATATTTTGCTCGATATTTTTTTGATGAATACCGGTATTGATACCGATATTCAATATAAAATACTGAAAAACCGGTACGTATTAATATTGACATTCGGTTTACAACTAGAAAGAATAAACTCAAGACGACAAAAGAGCTAAAAGATCGACGACGTATTTGGAAACCATGAAACCCATCGCAAGATGGAATAGAAAATTACCGCCATACTCTCGGGGCTTCCAATTACTGTTTAAGAGTGAGAATATTATGGCAAAGAATAATGTTAGAAACGGAGCCAGAGCCCTTACTGGACAGTAGCGCTTTTAAAAGTGACGTCCCTAGACAAAATTCCGCCTCTAGGCAGTGACAAAATGCCGCTACATTTTTTTATATAGTACTTTTTATCATCCTTTCATGACTCAAATATCTAAGAAATATGTTGTGTGTACATTAATAACAAGATATAGATAAACCACTAAATATAATAATTGAAATGCCATCTCTGTTTAAGGCCATGCATTAGTTGAGGCACGGTCTAAAAAGATCGTCGCTAGGCGATGCGCGGATTGCGGGTGGCGGGTGAAAATGACGCCTGTCAAACGAAATATTAATTGTCATATTAATCCAACATACGTCCATTTTATGTTCTGTTTATTGTTCTATTAGTAACAATAATAATATATTCATTGACATGTTTTCTTTTTAAAGTAAATGGGTAACGTTTTTAGTCATCTTTACACGATTTTAGAATTAATTGACCCGTCGCCATCACGCAGCAAAGTGACGTGTTCCCGGGTCAACATTCTCTCAGTGAATGGCAGCGAGTCCAAAATTTCGTCGCGCGTACATTTGAAAATTATTTGGCGTTTCACTGATGCGTCACCTTAAATAAACAACGGTTTAAAATAGGTACATTTAAAAATACACCTGACAACTTCCAAAACTCGAGAGTGACTGGAAAACATATTTGGATACATTTTAAATTATGTATGAACAGTGACGTCCCGTGGGGGTAAGCAGATTGAGCGTCGCTTGGGGGCGGCAGTTACTCGAAGGGCGACAAATCGAAGAAAATCATTTGGAATATATAGAAATAGCTAAAAACCTTAACTTAGTAACAATGAAAATATCTTTTTATTAATAAAATCAGCTCACTGGTTTTGTCGGATTCGCGATATCTAGTTTAATTCCGCTGCCCTTCGACGTCCTTGGTGACCAGAAACGATACGTACAGATTTGCGAATAACAAAATTACTCTGATATTTGGTTAGGAACGTATCCATACAACATGTTTATGAGATATTGGACTCATGAAAGGATGATAAAAATAAAGTATGAACAAATGAGGCGACATTTTGGCGCTGCCTAGGGGCAGCATTTTATCTAGGGACGTCACTAGGTATGAACATGTTATTGCTGTTCACCAAGAACGTGATGTCCAAGGACAACGGAAGTAAACTGGACATCGCAAACCCGGCAAAAAAATATAGTCCTGTTTAAACTTTTGTAGTACCTACCTAATAAATATATTTTGTTTCCAACCAGTGAGCTGTATTTTTTAATGGTAAGATTTTTACGTTATTACTAAGTTTATGCAGCTTTCTATATTTATATACCTAACGATTCTCCTCGATTTGCTGCCCTTTGGGTAACTGCCGCCCCCAAGCGACGCTCAATCTGCCTACCCCTACGGGTTGTCACTGGCCTTAACATGTTTAGTACGGTGGCGAACCCGGCACAATTGCAAAGGCAGAAATATTGAATTCTTTTAAAAAAAGTCTGAAGAATAGTTTTGTAGAAAGAATGTGGAATTGGAATAGTTGTGTAGACATAATGAAGATGAGGAAACCTGAATAATAAGACACAACGAATACCTTTGATAACTGAAGACACCAAAAATTCCTTTGTAAACCAATCTTTATCTAAAATTAAGATACGTTATATTACATGTTATCATATATGTTGAAATAATCATTTATTATTATTCAATGACAGATTTGCTGATTTTATCTAAAGGGGGTAAACAAATATTCGATTATTTTTTAATGATTGATATCTAAACATCTTGATAAAGAGTGTCTATCTGTGATATTAATTAATCACATGTAGTTTACGAAGATTAGTATGAAAACAAAATACGCCATTTTGTGCAAAGCACAGGTGTACCAAATTTAAAATATTTAAGTACATATTATTATCTATATAATAGACTAGATATGTATTTTTCCATGATTATATCACTTCGTGTATATACATTATTTACTAAATCATTAATTAAAAAAGAAAGTAAATTGAAATTCTTGCAATTAGGTGGGATATAAATATTGTCCTGCACATAGTGTAGGTCAGAGGGGGCGAACCTATGGCACGCGAGATGATTTTGCACGGTACGCGAATGTTTTCTTTTGAAGAGAGAAAATATGCCTATAATAATAATAAATGACTGATTTCATTGTAGTTATAAAAAGCGGGTAAGCATTACGATAAATGTAAATATATAATTGCATAGGTCGATCCTTAGTCACATATCATATTATCACATTAACCTCATCAAGCGGCGGGAGAAGCGGCATCGCGAACCTCTGATTTTGATCGATTTACAATTATAGTTGAGACCACCGTAGCGAGAGAATACCTCATCTGATTGGAAAAATTCTGCTGTCAATCTGTGCGTAAAGAACCATACTAAGTTAGTAACAAACAACTTCATTTCTACCTACAAAAATAGCTGTAGCAATTAAGAAACAAAAACTTAAGCAAATAGTAGTAATTCTGGCAGACAGTTTAAAAATTGGTGGACCGAAATGTATGGCGTAACCGAAAAAGTGCGAAAGCTATAATATGAGTCGTTTAGTATCAAAAGTAGAACTGTCGCAAACATATCGAAATTTAGCTAAGTATGCCAAATTATTCTTCTGACCATAATGTACGACTAGCATTATATAATTTGAATCAAAGTCATATATGTGTGGTATAAAATTGTGATGGAAAATAGGGCTTAGAAACAAAAGTAGAATTGTTGATTTTGAATTGAATTTCTAATTTCTAAGTGTAGAAACATATTTCATGCTATTATAACACTAAAAAACCCAACAAAACGTTTTTCGTCATTTTCTCGAAATGATGAATAACGCACAGATCTACTTTTGATACTATACGACTCATATGTGCTATGTTCTATGAGTGATATCTACAATATCATCATTTTTTGATAGAATTCTTAAAAACCATTTTTTCTCCATGAAAAACTGCACGCGTGTGTAAAAAGGTTCGCCAATACTGGTATAGGGCATAGGCTATAGGACTTCTTATGAAAAATAGCTATACGAATTAGACATTCGCTTCAAACAGTGATTCCTTGCAGTGGATCAAACACACGTATTTTCTACCAGTCGAGGAATCAGATGTGCGATTTTTGCATTTATACATCTCGCGAATCCCTCAGAAGTCACGACACATCGTTTAGGAATCCGTGTTGCATAATAATATGTATGAACAATCGGCTTATCGCGTCACAATATGTGTATGTATAAATAATAATAATATACACATATTATGCACTTAGGTACTCTAAAAAACACCAGCTATATAAAGGCCTTTAAATTAGCTACAAAATTGATTCAGAATGTTGTAAATATGGGTTAAATTATGAACCGAAGCAAAAGAATATAATGGAATATAAGAGAGGCCTTATAGTAACATACACTTAAGGTCAGACCGTTGACCTGTCTCTTCTGCGTTGACCCTCAATGTTTCAGCAATAAATTTTAAAAAGAAGTTTAACAAATTCTAATACAGTTTTTATTTTATTTTTTCAAAAGTGTTTTTCAATGAAATGTATTTTTTACAGCGACTATAAAATTCTCAGTGGCGTGCTTGGTGACGTAGAGGCCCGACGCACTGACTGATACTGGTGCACCCTACGATTAAAAAAATTATCACCCTGCAGCGGTGCTACTACAGTGATCTACGCACTGCAGGCCTCACTTGACGGGACTCGCGAGATGTGACGATGGACTGAGAGAAGTGGCGCGACCTTGGGCTTGCTTTATGTCTCCGACACTGGGGCGTGACAGGGTGTAGTGTTGTGTAGTAAGCAAACGTAAAACACGAACAGAACGTAACTCAATGAATTACATTTAATCAAAATCTCAAACGTTATATGTAGATATAAACTTCCATTAATGAAGCTGGTGGAGACGTTAGCGCTGCAGGCGCGAAAAAAAACACAACCACGGAATCTACTATCGGATAGTATGTATACAGTGTTCGCAATTTATGCCTTAATTGGCAATGCATGATCTGCCTGCTCCCACGTAACGTCATTGATTTAAACATTATTGAATCATACTTAAACGTTTGTTGTATGATATTATCTGAATTGATAATATTAAAAATTGTATAATAATTGATTTCAATAATTATTTACACACCCTTATAAAATATCTGACAAATCAGTTGCATGCGTTAAAGAAAATCCCTACTGCGCACCCCGAATTTAGAAACAACGAAATATGAAAAAAATCGTGTTACTATCTTATTATATAATATGTATATTGTACTATACTTAATTGTATTAAATAATAAATAAAATAATTACAAGATAAAAAGAACTTTTTATATACTTACAACGTTTTAAAATTTTCTGTTGAATCATATAAACTTGACTTGACTGGCTTAAACGATCAAAAAAATTGTATTTGATATAAATAATACCGAAATGTCGTTTTGACGCTCAAATTGATTTCTATAGTAACGCACGTATATATTAATAATTTCCTAGCAACCAATAATAGTGTATTGGATTACGGATTTCTTTCGAAATAACTTTTCAAACAAAACAGAATTAACTGAAAATGAATTTAATTTTACTTAAAGATGGCTAAAAGTATTAAAAAATGCATTGGCATCGTGTTTTGGTATATTCTAAAAGTTTCAAATGTCTAGCTAGTTAGAAGTTAATTAAAAATCGATTGCAAGATTTGTACCGGACAAACAACCACCGGACAAATAAGAATACGACCTAATAAAAACGTTGTAAAAATAATCCTACGTTTATTTTAGATATTAATATTATTATCATTTATCACAAAACAATTATTACAACGTACCTGTTTAGGATTGGTATATTGTTAAATCAATTGGAGTATTTTTAATTACGTTTTTTTTGCGATAATTTGCAATCAAATCGGTACGCGGCGGTAACGAGAAAACAATCGATTATCTCATGCAACAGTCGCCGGTAGAACGACAGTTGAACAGTTCGCGACAGACAATGAGTACTGACTTACTGTCAACAGCTGATTGACTTGACAGTGCGCCCACGTGGGAGGAAAATCTGATCGCGATTTTCCAGCCATTGTGTTAAGATAACAATCAGCTGTAATCGTGACGTTAGTGGTCATTGTAATCGGATGGTAATACAAAGATTAATGAAGATATCTGTAAATTTAATAATGTATGTATCTAATTAAATAGTGTTAGCAACAGGTATTATGAAACATTTTTTATGATCTGTGTACTATTAACTGACAAAGTAATTAAACATATTTTTTCTTCCGTTGTAATTGTTGAATTGCTCTGAAAGATGTGGCAAAGCAATCCAAACAATCTTTTCAAACAACGGTTGTTTCTGGAACTAAAACCTTCCCCGCAATTATTTTCAACCACTACTACATTCCCCGTGCCGATAATTCAGTGTGTATTTGATATCACGTGGAGTTTTATTAATATTAAAATGCCTAAACTTTTATGCAAGCCAACAACATGTAGAAGTTTGTGAGGAGGAGAAACAGAAAATAAAGCTTTTAATTCCTCTTAATAGTGTCAGAGATAGAGTATCTGCTATGACAAATCAACGCGCAAAAAGCCGTGTCCGGAAATTTGTACGTATGCAGTTCGCCGTATCACACTTCACCGTGAAATGTTGTATCGGAAATATATGGCCGTATATTAAAGACCGTCCAACTTCTTTGGATCGTATAGTACTGATAGAAAATTCATGTCTAAATAAAACACGGCTCTTGTCGGCTTACACTTTACAGGAAGCCAGCGGTAAATAAATTTTGAAAATAGCCGATATACTGAATTATTTGTTAGGTTAGGTTAAGTAAGGTTAGGTTTTCATAATTGAATTCATGAATTTTGCCAAAATCGGCTATGAAAATTGAATTAATGTTCATATTGAATCCAATAAAATTGGAGACCTTAAAGTAAACAGTCATCTCTTTCCAATAGAAATCTCACGGCGAACTGTGCTACGGTGAAATGTTTTACGTACAATTTACATGTAATCTACAAAAACCACGTGATATAACTAAACAGTGTCAGCACATGCAGCTATTGGCGGCCTTAGGCCCGAAAAAGTGGTAGGTCAATTTTGAATATATTATTTTAATTTGCCTTTTCGTTGTATACTTAAAAGACGTATTGCAAATTGGCTTTTTATACATTATAGAATAAGTGCTAGAAATTGTTATAGGTAGATACTTACTTACCCTTCAAAAATTGTCCATTTTTCACATCGTCAACCCATCGTTAACCGAAATTGCACACAAAACGTTATAATTTTTTTTCGCTAACTTAACCGCTTTTTGAAAAATCATCAATCACACGATTATAAAAATTGTCTATTTTTCCCACATATTTTGTTTTCAATACTGAGCATTGCAAGAGTGGTCAGTCTATCTTGGCCCATCGTATTGCGTAGAAAGGATTTTATTCTTTTGAGAGTGGAAAAACATCTTTCACTTTCGACTGTTGTCATTGGTATGACGCAAATAAATTGGAGAACTTTGATCGACTCGGAAAATGTTTCGTTGAGATTATTGCTGAGTAAAAAATGCAGAAGAGAAACTGCACTATTCGCGCCATGCAAATCACCTCGTTGATAAAACACCAATAATTCATTTTTTAACTTGGTTATTTTTATTTCTTCTAACTGTTTTACCAAATTTGTGGGAAAATTATTTTAAAAATCAGTGTAATTTACTTTATTGAACAAATCGGATATAATGAGATGATCGTTAGATGTGAATCGTGCTTCTATTTCCACTATAATTGTATCACAGACTTCAATTGCTACTGCGTTGTTATTTTCATCTATCCGTCGCTTTTTATGTTCACCCGCTGCACAGCTGGAGTTCGGATTAGTGAGTGCTAGCTTCATTTCTGATTTCAGAAATATATATTTTTAACTTATTTATATATGTTTTTATCTTAATAGCGTCTAAGTTTCTTTTTTGCATTTGTTTAAATAAAATTTGATAATGAGGCATTATTTTGTGAAAAAAGTCAACCAATAAATAAAAGTGTTTTTTTCCAAATTATTTATTAAGTTTTGGGCTTGACTTAGGGTATTGGTGTCATTTTCTCTGTCCAGTATTGAATTTAAACACTGTAAAATGTCTTCTCGGTACAGAAAAACTGTCTCCACACATTTAGCATTGAAGCACCATCTAGTTGGAGCTGCTTTCGGTAGACGCACTTTGACGAATTCATCTAATATTTTCGTTCTTTTTGGTGATCTCGAAAAACAGACGGAAAATGATTGTGGCAAAAAAAATTTTTAGACCAATGGTTATGATGATGCTTTTTGCAGAACTAAATATTTAGCGTTACATTTTAAAAGCGCCTCTCTTGCTGCTATGTAGCACTTATTGCAACAATACAACCAACGTATTGTAATTGTTACAATAAGTGCTAATACTTTGATACAAACCTACCCTAAGTTTGATAATATCTATCACTTTATCACTTTAGGGGTCGATAAGTATAGAATAGACCCACAGGGCTCATTAACCGCGTGACCGCAGGCGCCAGTGACTTGGATTTATTTTTTCTGATTTAGGGGACCGTGGTATGAAAAAGTTTGAGAAGCACTGGTTTAGATGGCTTACTTATTGTAACAATTATAATACTGTGATACAAACATACCTATGAAAATCTATCCTCGATAGCTGCCGATACCAGTCTTGTGTATAGAATAGATGCGCTGAAAGGTAATGCACTTCAAATTATTTCAGTTTTCCCGGTTGAATCGCTGACCAAAAGGCAAATACATATTACGAAATCACAGGCACTTCAATATCAATAGTAGAAAAGATACAAGAATTTTCTATAATACCTAAATAAAATATATTATTATTATGCCAAGATAAAAATCGTAACCTATTTATTATAAATGGTATTGGTAGAAAATCTACGTTACCAGTGAATCACGTATCTTATCATTTATAATATTATTGATACAAAAAAATGATTGTAATCTTATTACTTAGGTCAGTGGTCGGCAAACTCATTAGTCAAAAGATCCAAATATCAACAGTACAACGATTGAGATTTCTTTTGAGAGCCAAATTTCTCAAACTTAAAGAATATAAAATATATGTAAGTACACTGTTTAGTAACTTAATAAACTTTAAGTAAAGTTTTTAATCGTAATTAAACTATAAGTACACTGAATTAAACTTGATATCATACTTAATATTGATCGTATTTATTGATAAAACTTAAATTGTCAGTAAAGTATCCATACAATTAAATCATGACAAACACTTAATATCCATCTCCTTGAACAGTCAGGTTTGTATGTTGTTGTTTTTAATTTTAGGCACGATTCCAGGTTTTCATCAATAAGACAACTTCTCAATTTACTCTTGATAAGGTTCATGCTTGAAAAAGATTTTTCGCATAAATATGTAGAATCGGAAAGTGAAAGTACGGCAGTCGCTAGTTTTTTCAACTGATCATATGAGTCAGGAATACTATTCGAGGTGTTAAAAATCATCATATCTTCCGTCTCCAGGTCTAAAGCAGACTACTTGTGCTGTGAACTATGTTCATATTTGTTTTTCTCCAACATGTCCATATCAGCACAAAGACGTTCAAATTTAGAGCTCCATAATTCTTTATTTTTAAATCCAGCAATTGCATTTCAAATTTGCCAGTGTCAACATTGAGGGGGGAAAAATTAATTCTGTTACCTTACACCTAAAACTGATGTCGTTTAGCCGTTTCTGAATTCCTGAAACCTGTTGAGAAAAGTTTCCCTCTTATTAACAATTTTTGTTTTGAAATAGCAAATGTCATTATCAGAATGATTTCCTTGGCTATGTTTCAGCAGGCTTAGCAAAGATTCTCTTTCGAAATCTTGAGCAACTTTATTTTCGAACGAAATAACTTCTTCTAACATCGAAAAAAATGTGTTTCCTTCCCCCCGCAGTTTACGATTAAGTTAGATGAGACGTAACGTCTACCATGAAATATTGTTTTTGGATCAACTGATCGTCCGTTATTTCTGGATAGTGAACACCCTTCTCAAGGAGAAATGCTTTGATTTCTGTTCATAAGGGAGCGAAACATTTTAAGACGTTTCCTCTCAATAACCAACGTACCTTGTTATGCAACAGAAGATCTGCGTACTCACTCTCCATTTCAACTAAAAAATCTTAAGATTGGCGAAAATTAAGAGCTTTAGCTATAATGGAGTTGATAATCTTAATCACAAATTCCATAACTTTGCAAATTTCTTCTGGAAATGTCTGCGTTATTATTTTTTTCTTTCAAAATAGTAACACACACTTTTCTTACGCCAGTCATACTTTTCGCCCTTTCTGTTGAAATTGACACAATTTTATCGAGTGGAATATGATGTTTTTCCATGCACTCAATTATCCTCTCCATGTGCTCTACCTTCAAGTGGCAATAATACTAAAAGTTCTTCTTTAAGACCAGTAGATGAAATAAATCGTACAAATTTGTGCTGTGAAGACATTTTGACTGTTCTATCTTTCACTATTTTAGTCCGTACGTGGTCTTTTGTGGTAGAGCCACACTCAAGGGGTCAAAGAGCCACATGTGGCTCGCGAGCCGAAGTTTGCCGACCACTGACCTAGGTAATATAACTTACTTATTTACTTATCATTAAAACAGGGACCAACATACGGAAATAAGATGCCGAATTTAATACTCAAGAAATTTAATGCAAGTACCCAAAACCTTGTAGACCATTAGTGGAAAAGTCAGATGTGAAGCGGAAATTAGAAGGCACACACAGATTGCGAAAAATGTGATGACACGTCTTACTAGTCTTACCACTATATGGAAGGATCGAGGAATTTCAATTGCCACAATGATTAGTGTTCTCCATATTATTATGTCATGGAGCCTGAAGGCAAAGAAGCGGAAGGCAATTGATGCCTTCGAGATGTGGTATTAGCGCCGAATGGTTCGTATTTCTCGAAAATAGCATAAAAGCTCCATTTTGACGTACGCTGAGCATGTGGGCCGTTAATATGTTCATATTTTCGGTAAAATGCTAGGAAGATTTATTGCCCACCTTCCCCAATTTAGAAAATGTTTTTTCTGTATGTAAGAGGTGAAACAATCGCCAATCGCGGTTTCATATAGGTACTTCCTCATTGGCGTTAAATGCACCTACGTCATACATCAGTTTTACGCACCATGTAAAATATTACCTATTTGGGGGGCGTTTCTTTATCGCTAAACTTGTTTATAACTAGATAAGGTTGATGACAATACATACTTACAATAATAATACATTGTTGATGTGCTTATATTGCCCAATAACATATTTAATAAATAAAATATATCTTCATACATTCCTTAATCATTAGAAACTATATTCATAGTGCAATTTTATTTGAATTGGGCTTGGTTGCCAAAAATAATTGATACGAATATAATAACTAAATTATTAATTATCATGCACTTGAAGGTTATGTCTATTTTACTACGTTTTTATTAGCTCGTATTCTTGTTTCTCCAGTACAATTTTTTTCTTGTTTGTCCAAGATTTGTATTGGACGATTGAAAATTTTTAACTAACTTTCCGACTATCTAAACATTTGAAACTTTTAGAATATATCAGAACACGATTACTATGCATTCTTTTAATACTTTTAGCCATCTTTAAGCAGAATTGAATTCATTTTCAGTTAATTCTGTTTAGTTAATTACCTTAAGAATCAAGGGCATCCGTTGTTTGTTCTTCCACGGTGCAGAACTAACCTGCCATTAGTAATGCCAATTGGGAGGGCAGTAACCATGTTTAATGAAATCGCTTCGGATATTGATATATTCCACTTACGTGAGGGTGAATTTAGGTGGACGTTGTTTTTAAGATAGGGTCTATCAAAGTTCACTCTGTGTGCTTCCATCTACTTTTATTTTGTTACTTATTTATATTCTTATTTTATTACTTATTTTCTGTATTTTTATTTTTAAAAATTATTAACACTATTTTTTTGTCATGTCGTGAACGCTTTGAATTTAAAATATGTTAAGTTCATTATATGTAAAATAAATAAATTTGATTAGATTTGATTTGTATGGAAAGTTATTTCGGAAAAAAATCTTAAAAAATAAAACACTATTATTGGTTGCTAAGGAGTCCTAGCAACTAAATTATTAATATATACGTGCGTTACTGTGGAAATCAATATGACATGTCAAAATCACAATTCAGTATTCTATATTTATTCAGTATTTCTATCAAGTACAAAAAAAGTATTTATTAATACATAGAATTGTCAAGTTTATATGATTCAACAGAACATTTAAAAACGTGGTAGATAAAAAGTTATTTTTATCTTGTAATTATTCATTATTGCCAACACGTGATCAGCATGACAAAGGGAAGATTATTCACCTATATTAGTCGTGAAAAATACACCCACTGTCAAAATGAATGAGTACCCTACCGACAGATTTATTAACATTTATCTTAGACCTGCCTCGCGCAGACCGCAAACGACCACAACATGCGGTTACGTAGCCACACTATACAGCAGTCTGTTTCATATGTTGATATGTTTGACTTATACATCGATTGCCTAATGTTAATATCCCGTAAGCGACTTTTTACAAATTGTGCAGGAAGCTAAAAAAATCTTAACGGCCCACGTGCTCGTCGTAGGTCAAAATCGAGTTGTTATTGTATTTTCAAACCATGATCCTGGACACTCCTTAAACGTTGTAGATAATCTATTTATATAATTTTGAAGCCTTATTATCCTTTATAGTTATTTTAAACATTTGATGACTGCATAAAGTATTTTTGTTACATAAAATAGTATTCTTTTAAACCTCTCGCTCTAATGTTTTAGAATAAAGTCATATTTCGTTACATATCTGTGCAGTGGTGTTAAAATTTTTTACGTTTATTAATTTTTAAACGCATTTATAAAACCATTAGTATAATTTATTACGAGATAATTTTTGTAAAATATTCACGATAAAAAATTATATTGATAATCTCTGTGATCCCAAATTTGACAAGAATTAGGCATTTTATTATTCAAAAAATCGGCAAGATTAACACATTTGAAGATGATTCTAAAGATACTTATTATAAGCTATGTCTTTGACCATTCAAGTGTGATAAACATCTTATGAATAATGATTGCTTTATAATAATTATTGACCTAAGAATAAGGTAGTGTTTTTTTGAAATACGCCATTTCTTTTGTCATTCCCCAGTGGTTAAGCTACAACATACGGCCGTATCCATAAATTGACAAACTATAATTAAAGTAGGGAGTAAAATTATGTTAACGCGCATATTTAAACATGTACCTAACCGATTTTTTTTTTTTTTTGAAATGGTACATGTTCAAACACGCGCCAATATTATTTTACTCCCTACTTCAATTATAGTTTGTCAATTTATGGCTTTTACAATTTTATCGTGAATATTTTACAAAAATTATCTCGTAATAAATTATACTAATGGTTTCATAAATGCGTTTAAAAATTAATAAATGTAAAAAATCTTAATATCACTGCACAGTTATGTACCGAAATATGACCATATTCTAAAACATTAGAGCGAGAGGTTTAAAAGAATATTGTTTTATGTAACAAAAATACTTTATGCAATCATAAAATGTTTAAAATAACTATAAAGGATAATAAGGCTTCAAACTTATATAAATAGATTATCTACAACGTTTAAGGAGTGTCCAGGATCATGGTTTGAAAATACAATAAAAACTCAATTTTGACCTTCGACGAGCATGTCCCCCCTTAATGCAATACTTAAGCTGGGGCACGGTCTAAAACGATCGTGACTACGCGACGCGAAGATTGTGCAAATGACGAGGGCAGAACAAAACAAAATTTGTAATAAAAAGTCAACATGCGTCCATTTAATGTTATGTTTATTGTTCTATTACTAATAATAATAATATATTCATATAATAATACATGTTTTCTTTTTCAAGTAAATCGGTAACGTTTTTTAGTCATTTTTACACGATTTAAGAATTAATTCCCCCGTCGCCATCATAAAATAAATTGACGTGTTCACAGCTCGACCTTCGCTCTCCGATTGCCAGCCAGTCCGAAATTTCATCGCACCTATTATAGTTGAAAATTATTTGCCGTTTCACTGAAGTCCCGTCTTAATATTTAATGTCCCGTATCTGACTTGTTATGTGGTTATCTTAGCAACAGGAGTGGTAGGTGCATCAATCAATCAAAGGCTTTTGAAGATTAACTTATATTTTATTCTAATTAATATAATATATTTCAATTTTGAAAATATATTTTAATTAAAAACTGGATTATAAAATAACATACACTCAATTATTATAGAAGTTTTATATTTTTCGTACTTATTTCTATAGCCATACTTAAATTGAGTATGCCATAAAGACAAACCCGATATTAAATATAATTATGGAAATAAGTAAGAAAAATTAAAATATATAATTACATAATAATTAAGTGTATGTTATTTTATAATTAAAAGTCTTCAAGTGAATAATAGCAGTGAAAATAATAAAAGACGATTATTTAAATTACTTCATATATTATATTCTTCACATACATAAACTTGGAACATCTCAGACACAAACCTATTGAAAACATATTCATAAAATTATGTGGGCATTATACAAATAATGTGGATAGTATTTATGTCGGGTTGAACAGGCAAACAGCTTGTAACTCTTTTGATGCATCAGCTGTAGCGCGTAGTCGAGTCAGGTCCATTTGGATGTGATGAAAAGATGCATGAACGACCGCATTCTTGAACTCCTTGTCAGTGGCGGCCGGTAGTCTTCAGAATAGCATTTTCTGGTAGTGCGCAATGGTTTACCTGCTATACCCAGCATTGGAGCATAGGGCAAGCACAAGTTCACGCCACTTCCCTCGGTTCAACGCCAACTCTTGCGCCTCCCGCCATGTCAGACCTGCAGCACGTAGGTCGCTTTTGTAGCACCACTGCAGGGTGAGGGAGGGCCGACCATGGCAACGGAACCCTTGAGGCTGTGCCATAAGGGTACGCAGTGTCACACTCTTTGGCGGCATCAGGAACACTTTTCCTAGCTACGTAAAGGTCGTAAAGCGTCTCTCCATGATTACCTTAATGACCGAAGGCTGCCGTGTCAACAAGCTAAGATAATATCTTAGTTTAAAAAGACCGAAACGTTGAACTTCTCAGAAGGTAAATTAAATATGTCTTTGTTTATTTATTCTATTTCTCAAAAAGAGTTTTTAAACAGTTCAAATGATTTAATATCAATAAAGAAAAAAAAATGTCACGGTTTACGACTTTACGCTCTGGGCAAACAATGCTTCAGCCAAATAAATAACCGCTGATGTGTTTTTTTGTTTATTGAATTTATTTGAGTGGTTTAGAAATAAATGCGGTAGTTTGTATTTTCGTAAAAGTTTGGTGATTCATTAAATCTTAAATGTGAAATTGTTAAAAATTAACTCGCCAACATTGTTATAAAACAGAAACTGGCGTTTTTGTTTCTAGAGTCCTAATTTCGTGCGCCGATCTAAAAGTGTGTAAAAAATTCTACACAAACGTCATCACGGGGCATTCAACCACGGTTTAAGAAGTATATAATGACCTCATTGTAATCCTGTGCAAACTGAAAATCTGTTTGGATCGTAATCGCTTTGCGCACAAACGGAGTATTGTTCATAGTTCGCGAAGTGAGTGATACACGTATGAATAACAATGAAAAGTTGAGCGATGTCTTCAAAGATGCAGGCGGTGCGTAGCACTTGGATGGTATTAGAGGAGCCGCCGCTGCTCCTTGTTACTAGAAAAGTATGTAAAAAAATAATAATATAATCATGGTAAATACTAAGATAAGAAAAAGCGAGACTTGAAAACGCAAGTACTAAACGATTAAAGAATACGTAAAAACTATACGCCGGTACGTACGTATTACATTAAATTCTTTTTTTCTTTTTCTTTCGACCACGTCCGATCCTAATAGGATCATATGGGCCTCCACAGAGTAGAGGTTTGTATTGACAGATTTTGTTTTTTTACGAGAAATGGATGTCAGCCACTTGCTCAACCTATTGGGTCCATACCCTGACATACACAAATTGAAAAACAATATGTGTACTTGCCAGAAACAGGATTCGAACCTGGGACCCATGGCGTTATAGTCCAACGCTTAAGCCACGCGGCCACTGTGGGCGTTACATTAACAAAAATGTACAAAGTAATGATTCTATCGCTAAACCGTAGACATTATAAAAAAGGCCATCTTTACTTATCTTAATGTTTTTGAAATTCCACAGCTTAGTGGTTGAATGAATTCTGCATACTCCCACCGTTGACGGTGGTTTTGCCTAAGAGTTTAAGTTTTCTATTCGCGATTAAACGGATCCATTGCCGTCGTTCATGATCTGCCTTCGGTAGGATGTAACAAGGCACACCCTTCATCTCACAGCCAGGCACCCAACAACTTCGAGGCATCTGAAAATTCTAGAATGACAATAGGATCTTCATATAGGTAACATATAATTGGTTTGAAGTACACTTTTCATGGAATATTTTTTATGACATAACATAACGAATAAAATAGAATGATTACATAAGTTAATGACATGCTTTAAACGACAGTTACGTGTGATAACTCAATGATTTTTTTTGGTTTAGTGAACTAATGCTTGATTGATTTCTTAATTTTAAGATAACAATTACTGGCTATCGTTTTTTATATCAGGATCAAGTTAATGAATATAAGACGATGTTTCGTATTTGTAAGAATAGAATATCAGTCTGGAAGTCTATTGGTTTATATTCGTAAAATTATTACAATAGCCAGTATGCCAAACGGTTTGTCATGTAAGTATAATAAACACAATACCAAAATACATACCGATATAATATTAATTCTAGGCAGTCGAATACCACTATAATCACAGATAACTATAATAACACAATTTAATTGATTGTATTGATAACTAATATGTAGATATCATAAGTTTCTTTAGAGCTGAAATAGTGAAATGCGTATCTTATCTTTGAGTGAAATGACAGTTTGACAGTTATTTATTTTTAAATAACTTCAGTTGTCAAGAGTATGGCATTTGCAAAGACTTCATACTAATCAAATCCGTTAATTTGATTGGCTTTCACTAATCTGAGCATCGTACTAGCAAATCATAGGGATGGGCGAAATTAGAGATGGGCGAACGATTTTTTGTTAATTTACGGCCGTTATACAGCTATCTATGAGCTGTATACCTGGTACTATAGGCTGATTAGCGGGTATAATAATTTTGGTATGGCTCTTTTGCCCCCCTATGATATATATCAGGGGGGGCAAACTTTTTGGATGGAGGGCCAAATTCAAGAATTCAAAATGAGCGGCGGGCCGCAAGTAAAATACCATTTTTAGATATACACTATTTTTATTATCACGAAAAATAAACATTACAAAAAAATAATGAGAAGAATGAAACTGTTGTACATTTTTGAACATTTTTTTAAAATTCAGGTGTTAATTTTATAGTTGATATTCTCAAAACTGCTTGTAAATGGGCATCGGAGATATTTGATCGTTAAGAATTTTTATTGAGGTTCATGATCGAAAATGTTTGTTCACATATAGATATACGTTGATCCAAAAATAACGAACATTTTTCTTGCATAATCTTTAAGTTGGTCGAATTTGTCTGAATTAAGGGCATTGTAAAATTTGGAGATTTCTTCACGACGATGCAATTCTCTTAAATCAGTGTGACACTGCAGATCAATAATCTCAAGTTGTAGGCTCTGTCGGTACACTATCAATATCTATTGAAATCGATGTTCAACGTAGAAAATAGTGGTTATATAGTGTGAGACGAGACGCAAGGAAGACATACTGAGCTAATACATTTACGAAACAACAAACTCTTCAAATTTTAATCTATCGTCAATATTTTTTAAAAATTATAAAAAAGTTATTCGTAATCAGAAGTACAATTAATGATTGCGGGCCGCAAAATAATACCTGGCGGGCCACATGCGGCCCGCGGACCGCAGTTTGCCCCCCCCCCTGAATTATATAATATATATATATATATCAGGGAACTCAGAAATAATGGGAACAGAAATACACAACGGCTAAGGCGATAGCAGGTAACCGACTCGAGTAAGGAAGAATCCGTGTTAAACTTACACACGTGGTAAGAATACGTTTTACGTCAAATACTAAAAACTGCTCTCGGTTTATGCATGTACGTTCATTTAATGTTGGTGTATTACACACACTATTGCACGTGCATAATGCGTGCTTCATTTTCGTAGGACACTCACACATTCAAAAGCCTGCTTCACCATGCGGCGTATTGAATATTGCCTATCGGTATTCTATTTATTATCTGTTCTGTGATATATATAATCTTACAATGGAGACAGGTATCTTTCCGGAAACGTGGAAAATGTCAAAGGTTACTCCAATCCATAAGAGTGGTACAGAGTCGTCAGTGGACAAACTACAAACCGGTAGCTGTTCTCTCTGCACCAGCAAAAGTTCTGGAGATGATCATGCACAGCATGATTTATCCAAAAATTGAGTCATTTATAATGAATGAACAGCATGGATTTAGAGCATGGCGATCAAGGGAAACCAACCTGATGGTATTCACTGATTATGTGTCGTCAGTACTAGATAGAGGCAGCCAGGTTGACTGTTCTTACAATGATTTCTCGAAGGCATTTGACAGAGTCGATCACGATATTCTAATAGAAAAACTCCAACTTATTGGATTGTCTGATCGATTTCTCAGGTTATTCGGGAGTTATTATAATAATCGTCAACAATACGTATCGTACGGCCTTTATCAGTCACAGACATTATTTCTGCAACGAGCCCGAAACGTCGAGTAAAGAAGGAAGAAGGAGACACGGTGAAAACCCAAGAATATACTACGATAAAAAACAACCGTGAAAGCCTTAAATAAATTTGATTTGATTTGATTTGAATTTGATTTGATAAAATTCTCTATAATACGGTGAAATGTATAGAAGTAAGTCTATCAAATCTTCCGTCTTGTCTCGTCTTATATATGAAATTTTCGTCCTATATATTAAATGGCCGTTTGAATGTTAAGTTCATGCCATGGAATATTTCTGCGTATAAACGAATATTGATGGGATTAGAGCTAATACTCTTCAAATGTTGAGAATACATCACAGTTATTGTCAAATGTGGCAGTAAGTATTTTCTGACAGCCCCTTCTAGAGTAATGACTCTCATAATGATGGGATTGAGAGTATATATGTCTTTGCTATTTGCCTATCTTCTTCGCTATCTTTGTTTTTAAGGATATTTTTCCTCTTGCATCTTCTTGAATAAGTATAATGGAAGTAGTCGCACGTTTTTTTTATCAAAAGGAGCTCAAGCACCATTTAACAAAAGTGCTACAAAATGGCCGACAAGTTTTCAGTGAATTTATTTTTTTAGTTTTAAACTTGAATATTGAAATGGACAATTATTTTCTAAGCAAAGCAAATTTAAAAAAATCAAAGTATTATTTGCAATAAAATTTAATGAAAACTATCTATTGGATTCCAAAAAAAATGGTGTTTGAGCCCCTTTGGCATATAGAAAAATGAAAAAAGGTGGCACTTGATCCTTTTTTTTGTTGCATAAGCTTCTGTGGCATTAACATTTTCAAACTCAAATAATGGCATTAGTTTAAAAAAATAAATCATTTTAAAAAAATGTTTTAATGTAAGGGTTTGGATAGCAATAAAAAAATATTTTGATATAAACAAATTTTATAATGCCAAATAAACACTGAAAAAATGGTCAAATTTGTTATGATTGTTACATAAGTTTGTTTGGCATAAAATTTGCCTTATAATATGAAATACGTTTTTGCCATTACAGAAATGATTTCAAAGCTTTTGGATGGTTTTTTTTTATAATAACCGTCTATATACCCAATATTATTAATAATACTAAATCAAATCGTTACTCCAAACTGGCCAAAATAACAAAATCATTATTCAAATTTAACACCATCATTTTTTCTCAAGGATTCGGGTGATTTTTTAAATACTGTTTTTAGTGTATATCTTTCGTAATTGGATATAAAATATGATGAAATTAGAAATAAGAGTTATTTTTCTTTATGTAAGTAAAAGTTTAGTGGACATAATTACTAAAACGACGTTAATAACCATATTTCAAAAGTAGTCTAAAATATTTTAAACAACAGCGTATGTGAAAGAAAAACGGATAAAACATGTTATACTTACCATGATTTTCCTCGTTTACAGGTTTAACACACATTGAAACTATTTTTCTAATCCTTCTTGAGCTCATTTTTAGTTTTTTTCACTGTTGAGAACGTATATTCAGTAAGACAAATCTGACAGCTGTTTTGGTCTCGCGCTCTCCATAGTATAATGGCGGATAAGCTTCTGTGGCGTGCCGACATAACGACCAAAACAGTTATGCCACAGAAAATAAATCTCTTTTGTAAAATATCTATAATTATTTGAGCGATAAGACTTTGTGGCATGATACATATCGATATATAGAAAATACCTACATTCAAATGTCAAAAATCGTAAAGTTGGCGCTTGAGCTCCTTTGGCACTCGGCGCCTCATGTCGAAAAAAAATTTGACTTTCACTTAATGCTTTTAGTGTACAACCTTTACAAATTGGTTTCCGTAACAGTTCAACAGTCAAGTAATATTGGACTGTTACTTAGCGAAAATGTTGTTTTCCTGGTCCGCTTTGTCTGATACGACTTTTTTCGTATTCATAACTTCCATATAGGTACTTGTTGTGTAACTTTTGCCAGTATTTAGTGCAACTGTTTTCTCAATTCTGAAGGCTTTGTAACATTCTGTATGTATCATCCTTTAAGTTATGTTTTTGGTGATTATTTCTTCTGAATCGAGAACAGAGAGGGTTACAGCTTAAAACAACGTTGTGATGTGTAATCATGGAAGCATTATTTGAGCATGAAGGGCGTGGTTCTTCAATGTTGGTAAATTAGACTGTAATGATTCTTGAATATTAAAAACAGGATCTTTTATGTTATCGTATGAATCGTCAATATACAAGTTATTGGAGCATTTGGTTGAACTTAGAAGCAAGATTATTTGTTTGGATATTGTGTAAGGTAGGTACGTGTTTTTAGATTTAAATAAATCAAATTCGATAAATTTGGTATATTTTTTTTAATTTACAAATAATACACATACTTATTTATATAAGTCATAATTTATTATAATATGACTATTTTACTTAAGGCCATTGGACCCGTTTTTTCCTGTCTTCTCGGAATCGCGGAAATGATAAGCATATTTAAAACGAATTGATACACAATAAACTCTTTATTTATTTAAAATCTAATAAATAGTATTCAACTAAAACGTTTTGTGTCATTAAAATTTTTCGAATCGCTTTTCTTTTTAAAATAAATGACAAATAGTAAGTCCTGTTTTCGAAATTGGTCAAAACGACTGTCACGCCACAATGAATGTTGAACTTAATAATAGTTTTGCAGGTATATATTGTATGAAAGAAATGGGTAAAACAATACATTTCATTGATTAACTCACGTACTTTTTTTAATTTCAGAAAAATAAAGATTTTAAAGCCATTTTAGTTTGAGTATACATCAGCCAATTTTGAATGATTTTTTCTCACAAAATAATATATACTGCACAATAAAAATATTTTTTTATTATGATATAACATTTCCGTAATACTATAAATAATAATTTATAATAAAAAAATAAATAAAACCCCATAAATTCGGTACAATTAGTGACGCTATATTACCAAAACACGCCGTACATTTTCATGTATTTATCCTGTTTTCAGACAATTTAGAAATATAATTATTTTGCAAAATTAACAAAAAGAGACCATTTGATCGATTACTCCATACAGTTTTTCTAATTTCTTATTTCTAACGTTAGTACGATCTGGAATTTCAACGGGTAAGGACGTCTTTTTTTCCCCAAAATTTAGTCCGAAGCAATATTATTTGACTCATGGAAAAATGACCTCTACTCTCTTTGCAGTAACAATCAAATTGGCAAGTCGTAATTATTTGTATCGTTCTATTCCGAACACAGGACGCATGCCAGGTGCTATAATTTGTGTTGACTAAAATATCAAACATCATATAGTACCACTGAATGTCAAACTGAAAAAAATGTAGTTTTATTATATTTTTTATTATCTTGTAATTGAAATGGTTGCAGCATGTGAGATATTGTAAGATAATTGAATCTAATAACCACGATGGCTACAAGGAAGTACTGAAGGTATTCGTTCGGTGACCCATTTATAAAAAAAATATTTTGGTCTTGAGCAGTTTAGATAAAATATAGGTGGACTTTAATTGTTTTGATAAATATGTACCTACTTGGTTAGGCTTTAAGCGATTTGAAAAACTTTGCATGTACTTAATACAGTTTTTATGTACCTGGGTGGCCATGTTTTGTTATTTTCAAAGGGACGTACGTATCCAGGAGTATGTTTATTGGCATTATCAAAATGCGTTTTCCGCTGTATCCGCTTTAACCGAACAGTACCGAAAATTTAAAGTAAAATACGTTTTCGAATGCTGTCATCGTAATGGCCACTGAAACATGTGTCACAATTTTATTAATCGTTAAAATAATAATAAAAAAAGTCTTTTGGGGCACAAAATCACGTGTATGTTTTATGATATATGTATTTTTCAGATGTTTTGTGGTAAAATCTTTTTTTTCATACTGCCACAATTCAACTATTCATAATTAATTGTTTGTTAAATTTTTCATAGTGATCTTTGACTTAATAGGTAGGTGATAAAGTTTTTACCTTACTTTATTGTATTTATTTATTGATAAGTGAGAATTAGCTGCTTTCGTTGTCAGTGTGTATTTGATGAGTGCGCATAGTGCCTGACGATGTCGAAAGGCGAAACCAGGATCGCATAAAACGACTCAAATGAAATAGTACAAAACTTAAATCCATTAGAATTTAATATATTTAATGCCGAGTTGAATTGAATGGAATCACCTTAGGCATTTATTAGTAATTATTTAACACAAGTAAAAAATATATTGAGGTAAGAACCTAGTTCATTGAATAATAAAAACAATATTACTCTTTACATCACAACTGACAAGATGTATATGAATTGTATATTGCCTAAACTCGTTGATCCTAGACTAACACGGTTGATGGATATAAGAAACCCTCAATATAATAATTATATTAGATGCTATCAATAGAGAAGAAAAAAAATTAAAAAATAAAAATTTATAATAGTTATTCTAATACATTACATACCGTTAAGCCTGTACACTAATTAAAGAACCAATTATTAATTTTATATACACTAATGTTCCGAAATCCTCCGCGGCGACCAAAACGTACTGCCGTCAAATACACGTTATTATAATAATGGTTTCTTAAATCTTGATTGTTGCGTACTAAATTTAAAAAAAATTGTGCCTCGACAAATATTCATTGAATTGCTTTCTTTTATGAGTCATGTTTTTATAATTCAATAAAAACGCAATAATAACAGACATCTTTTATGCCATCTTGTGAATGTTTTAAACTTATAATTTGTAATGTTAGCTCATGAAAAAATGAATAACTTTTGTATTCATACACACCGATATATATAAATAATATACCTATTTGAAACACCTCAGAAACATACATAAGTATTAGATTTTTTTTTGAAAAATATTTGGACTGAATTTGAACCTACAACATGATAGGTTCAAGAAAAGGTGTCACTTCAAAAATTCAGCATATCAATAATATGAGGTTCTTATTTGGAGGTCTACTATTTTTATTATTATAATTTATTCTACCTACCACAAAAATGTTTATAAAATATGTTAGAAAAAAAAATATTATTAATTCAACATGATTCTGATTTCGTATCTACTCCCGGAGACGCCGAGCGAAGCGATTTTTGTTTTTTTACTTTGATATGCGCTGAAGCTTATGGCTAATTGTTGAGGCGCTTACGTCAAATTTGATTCTTAAGCGTCAATTACATTGAGCTTTTTTACGAGCTGATTATTGGCAAATTTATAATCTGCCTGTAAATTCGCCCAGTGTAATCATCGAACAAGCTAATAAGCAGGTTGTAAACACTCCACCGAGAAAAGTTGAAAGCCGGTCAACTTTATAAGCTACACGCCGGCTTGTGGGCGTATCGCGTCTGCGCAGTAGAGCGTGGTGGTGGAAAAACGAACTACTCATTTTGAAATTTACCTTTTTGACGTTTAATGGAAACATTATTATGGAGCGTAGCGACCTCCCGGCAAAAAAACGAACTACGTTCCGTCAAAATCGCTCGCTGGCTTGTGGCTTATCAGCGAATGGAAAATTTTGTGTGTAATCATGAAATCGCAGTAGCTGAACCGCCCGCTTTTAAATTTGCCAATAATCAGCTCATAAAAAAGCTCAATGTAATTGACGCTTTACGAATGAACCCATAGGCCTTAAGCGTCAATTACATTGAGCTTATTTACGAGCTGTTTGTTGCAAATTTCAAAGCGGGCGATTCAGCTACTGCGATTCGATGATTACACACAAAACTTTCCATTCGCTGACAAGCCACAAGCCAGCGACTATTTTGACAGAACGTAGCTCGTTTTTTTACCGGGAGGTTGCTACTGCGCTCTACTGCGCACACGTAGTAGGTGTGTAGCTTGTAAAGTTGACCGGCTTTCATCTTTTCTCGGTAGAGTGTTTACAATCTGCTTGTTAGCTTGTTCGATGATTACACTGGGCGACTTTACAGGCAGATTGTAAATTCGCCAACAAACAGCTCGTAAAGAAGCTCAATATGACGCTTTACGTTCTGTTTTTTTTTTAATTTCTCAAAATATAGGTACGTTAGATTCACCAAAATTAACACTGAGTAGGTATGACGTTTGAAGGTAAGCCAACACTAATGTCAACTATGAGTACTAAGGTAAGTCACACAAAATGTTGACTTATCTGACTACTCATGTGACTTAACTGTGTACACACCCCCTAAAATAAAAAAACATGTTTTGACTGAAACTGCATCTCGCCAATGGTGAGACATACGACTTACCTGACTACACACAACGAAAGATTATTTTTTTTTAGTAAGTTTTGTTAAGTAAGATAAATGTATACTTATAGGTAGATCAATGAAGCAACAATGTGCGAAGCCGGGTACTTCAGCTCGCATATTATACAACCAAAGTAATGTTGACAACGATTTGGTTTGGAAACCTGAAGGAATCATTTAAACTTTTCGATTAAGTACAACGTTTGGTTGAAATTATAACTATAGAAAGATTAGCATTATTTATGTGTGTAGCATTAAATACATTGTTTATTAGTTTTAAAAAAGATAATTGCGACCTGTGTTGACGTGTATTTTCCGTTATTTGCGATTTTATGCGATCGTTCAACTAACTAAAATGATGATGCATTATATAAAACTTATTTTTGCCTTGTAACAGTTGTATTTTTACTTATGTGCAGCCCTCGCAAATACACAAAAGATCAAATGTAAATTTTAATACAGACGAATCTGCAATGCGAAATGACTTGAATTTAATTCAATCATTAGCCTAAGTAACCTTTTTTCAATTTCACTTACAAAAGAATAATTATTCAAAGAAGTTTTTCTTCTTCGTTTGACTTAAATGACAACCCTGCCATTCTAATGGTGGAAGTTGGCAGCCTGAACGTTGGTTTCCAGCGGGTTCGAGTGCAGCCATGCTCTAGTGTTGTACATTGCACGAAATGCCTGGAGTATGGGCATAGGAAGGAAGCCTTTGCGTGTCGGGGATGTGGGGGGACTATACAATTGTGGAATGTCCCAAAAAGGGAAAGTTGACATGCGTCAACTGCGTCCGGAAAAATAGGCGGCTCCATCTGACGGCTCCGACGGGTCACAGTCCTCTATCGCGCGCATGCATATTGCACCACCAACAAGAAGCCAAGTCTACTTGCGCAACTGACTTCAGAAACCAATAATGGCTATACACCTAAAAGTTGCACAAGCGAATCTTGCACGGTGCGAGGTCGCCACAGTCTCTTTCATCAGGTATATGGAATCTAATAACGTGGACCTGGCTTTAATCCAGGAACCGTACACTGGCAACACGGGTCAAATTCGTTCGTCGCTTTTTTCAGGTATCATTTTTCAGAAGCCGAACAGTCTGTATCCAGTGAAGGCAGCTATTCTTGTGCGTCGAACGTCATCTCTAACCCACTGCATTTTACTTTCCGAGTTTAGCTCATATAGTTGCGCTGTTGTAGAACTCGACTACTTAGGAGAAACGCTACTGGTCGGATCAATGTGCTGCGCGCTGTCGGTGCACATCGATGAATCGCTGACCAGCATGAACAGGCTAATGAACTCTTCAAAGGGTCACAGGCTATTGCTCGGAGGCGACGTAAACGCAAAGAGCATCTGGTAGGGCAGTCGACGTACTGATAGCAGAGGCAAAGCCGTGTCAGATTTTTTAACACAGCACGACCTAAATGTATTAAACGAGGGTTCTGTCCCAACGTTTGAAACGATTAGAGGAACTCGTAAGCTGGGAAGCTATATTGATATTACTGCGTGTTCCAACGCTCTGCTCGCCAGAGTTGAAAATTGGAGAGTATGTCGTGATGCAGCGCTGGTATCCGACCACAATGCGATTGTTTTTTCATTACAGGCCGCAGATAGCTACGCTGCAAACAAAACTTCAAATGTCAATCAACAGCGACCAGGTTTGTTTAAGACGTCCAAGGCTAACTGGATAGATTTTGGGCTTGCACTTATTTCCCAGATTCAGGATCGCGGTATTACTGTAGATATGTTGGATAGCGTCACAGACGTACATGAGCTCGAAGACATTGTCAAAGAATGGTCATTGGCGAACGAGTCGGCATGCGAGAGCACGATGGTGCGCTCTTTGGGCGAAGCATTCCAAAGAAAAAGTAATCCATGGTGGAGTCCGAAACTGGATACACTGAAGACGGTTTTTAGAGTAGCAAGGACAAAATTTCGGAATTCAGGCGTGGTTCGACGGCCGTTCACTCAACAGATTTTGGAAGCCGCAAAGAATAAGTATGAAACTGCGATTGCGGAAGCGAAATTAGAAAGCTGGAAGAGCCATTGCTCGGCTCAGGGAAAAGAGAATGTATGGTCTAGTCTTCCGAGAATGCTCATAAGTAAGGCGTGTTCAAACCGCCTGAAACTCTGACAATCAACGGTCGCATGACCTCTTCGGCTCTCGAATCTGCAGAGGCTCTTCTTGCGTATTTTTTTCCAGACGACAATATTGCAAACGAAACGGAGCAACAGACATTGATCTGAAATGCCACCTTGATTCCTTCAAAGGAAGATGACGACGATAACTTCACTCTCGAGGAGGTCGAAAGAACAATGAGGCTGTTCAATCCAGCTAAAGCTCCGGGACACGACAGCTTGACGGCGGATATCTGTCTCAATTCATTCTTAACTGTTCCTGGCATAGTTGTCGCTCTTTATAATGCTTGTTTGCGAATTGGTCATTTTCAAAAAATCTGGAAGGTAGCTAGAGTGGTGGTTATGCCCAAACCGGGAAAGGACGACTACGCTAACGTCTTGTCATATCGGGTCATCGGATTGCTGCCAGTGTTCGGCAAAGTACTCGAAAAATTATTTATTAATCGAGTTTCCTGGAAACTTCAGACTAAACACCTGCTCAGCGAATACCAGTACGGTTTCACCCCTCAAAAGAGTATTCAAGACGCGCTTCATGCAGCAATTGATAGAATCAGGGGGGCTAACCGCAATAGTCAGCTCGTAGTGACGGTATCTCTTGATATCAAAGGTGCGTTCGACAACGCATGGTGGCCATATCTTCTGCAACAGTTGAAATCTAAAAATTGTCCCGCCAACATTTTCAGGCTCATCAAAAACTATCTATCTGACCGAGAAGTTTTCATTGAATATGCTGAAGCAACTGCTACAAAAGAGACATCAAAGGGATGCATACAAGGTTCGTCTTGCGGCCCTGTCCTGTGGAATATAGTTCTCGACGATCTTCTCTCTATGCCGTTTCCTGAAGGTGTACACGCACAGGCCTTTGCTGATGATGTATTGCTGATTGTGGAATCCAAAGAACTTGGTTCTCTAGAAACCATGACTAACAGCGTGTTGGAGAGCGTCGAGGCCTGGGGAAGGAAGGTCAAACTGTCTTTCTCCGCGAAGAAAACGAAGGCCTTATTCTTTACTAGGAGGCGCGTCTCTACGCCTTCGCTGGTGATGAATGGGCAACCTCTATCTTTTTCTAGGGATTTTAAACTTTTAGGGGTTGTAATCGATGACAAACTAAATTGGTCGAAGCACGCGGATAGCATCTGCAAAAGAGCAGCGGTGACTTTGCTCAAACTAGCAAGAATGGCCAAATCCACATGGGGTGTATCTTCTGAAGCTCTTAGAATTCTCTACACTTGTGCTATTGAGCCTATGATCACGTATGCGGCCAGCATATGGTATGAAGCTGCCAAACGGAAAAACATAGCAAAAAAACTCATACGGTTCAGCGTGCACTAGCGATACGAATATGCAGAGCTTACCGCACGGCTTCACTAAATTCAACGCAAGCTCTAGTAGGACTTATGCCTCTACATTTACGTTTAAAACAAATCGCTCTCACTTACAGAGCTAAGAAGAGCGAGGAGGGCCTCGCAGGTTTTCTGCCAGACGATAGGTTTTACGAAAAACCGGTGGACTATAAAAGGCTGCCATACCCGGCTAGACTATTTTCTGAAGTGGTTTCTTATCCTGCAACGTTGGAAAGCAACGAATGCAATAACATGCCGATTTTCACGGATGGGAGCAAAATTGATGGCGGTACTAGTGCAGCGTTTGTGGCATACATTAATGGCGGTGAGATAGCAGCTCGTAAGTACCGCCTTGCTAGTTATTGTACGGTAACGCTGGCCGAACTCTATGCCATCCAATGTGCTCTGGAGTGGGCAGGCTCAGATCCAATACAATGAAAGCTCACCGAAATCCATAGTATTTGTATTTATTCGGACTCCAAAAGTTCAATCCAAGCAATAAGAGATCCCTTGTCTACTAATCCGATTGTCTTTTCTATTCACAGCGAGTCCGCAATACTGAGACGGCGCCACCCCGAGGTGCACTTCAAGTGGATACGGGGACACACCAGGATAGAAGGAAATGAAAGAGCCGACAAATTGGCTCGGCATGGTGCCTCTGAACCCAAGACCGCGATAGCTTATGACAAATTTCCTTTGAGCTGCGCGAAAATTACAATTTCAGATATAGTGAAAAACGAATGAAACTCACGATACATAAACTCATCGACAAGGGAGTTGACCAGAAAGTTTTTACCTCGATTTTAGCAGCACGAGACGTCAAGGTGCATAAGATATAAGATAGGATAAGTATATGCTCAGAATATCAGTCCTATGCGACATTTCTTTTACCACGGGAAAAAACTCGGCTACAAATCGCAGTTCTCAGTTCCCAATGAATACGACAAAATATTCATCAGAATCACCACCGCTTTGCGCTACAAAGAATTTTCCAGGGTTTTTGCAAGGCGGTTTCATAGGTTTTGGCCGAATTCAAATTCGCAATACCCGATGCGGGTAGAATAATAGTTTTCAATAAGGCATATTCTCTCAGCCGGCACAATTTTCATTTGCATCAAGTATAGTAGTTTGCGTGCCAAAGTGCTTAAGAAACCTCGATAGTAAATGCGAGGTATCCATAAAGGCATCTAGAAAAAAAAAATCTGCCATTCTTGGTAGTATTGACGAGTGTGTCCCTGATAAACATCTTAGAAATCGGTGGCACAGTTGTTTGTTCACCCAAGGTGCAGAACTAACCTGCCATTGATGACGCCAATTGGTAGGGAAATAACTTTGTACAACCAAACTGCTTCGGATGTTGATATATTCCACCTACGTGAGATGAGTTTGGGTGATTGTTTTATAAATTCTTGAAATATTGTCCACTAGCTCATTCGATGTGCTTCCATGCTTTATAATTCTTTTTGTGATACTGCATATATTTCTCTCTTCTTTACACTGTTTTAATACTATTTGTAATTTTTAATATTCATTGTATGTAAAAAATAAATAAATTTGAATTTGGTTTGTCTTAGTAACCTTTTTAATGTTCACATTCATATATTTAAGCTCACGTTGTATTTAACATATTTTGTATACAACGATGAAATAAAATGGATATAGAGTAAAATAAAACAAGCATTTTTTTAAAATTAATTTACTATCGATATTAAAATATATCACACCCGAAATAATATTAATCTTTATTAAATATATGTATCACTTAGTATTCAGCACAATTTTTTTTACGGCACTTGTTCCGCTCATAATGGTGAGCTTTATCAAGCATGGCTGCCGGAATTTACGTTTGTGTTTATGTAATTTTATTATGTAAAGTTATAATTATTATTATCAACAATATTCTGAGGACACGCTATGTACTAATATGTGAGAGGGACATTTAGAAACATTCCAAAGTATAATCATTGGGTAGAGAGGGGTTGTGAGTTGTAGGATTTTTTAATGGGATTTTTTTTTTTAATGTTTTTATGTTTTTTGTTTTTAGTTTCTCATTTATTTTCCAAAAATATTTAACATTCTTTTTATTATTATTAGAGACGCCGTGATAAATTTAAAATCATTTAAAGGTAAACTTTCATAAATTGTTTTCCACGTTTCCCATAAAAAGTAACTCCATTCCGTTTTTGAGCAAAAACTTGCAAATTAAGAAAAGTGGTTCATTTACTCGTGTCCAGAAATTTGTACGTATGCAGTTAAACACATTTTTTAAAATCTCAATGCTATACAGCCATTAATTCCGGTGCGACATCTCATGGTCAACTGCATTACGTACAATCTACAAGTAACCTAATTTTCTACTATTTTCCAATGACTACTAATCATTATACCGTAAGCCAAGCGCATTCGACAACCAATACCTCACATGTAATCACCCGTTGTTATAAACTGCTCACAAAGTCTTCAAAGCTATAAAAAAGTTCGGAGTATCTGGGTATGGGGAATGTACCCGGAAATGCGGGGGTTCGTGGTTGAAGCGACGAGTCATCACGAGTTGATACCTAAAGTGGTGTTGTGGTAAGGTGAGATGTGGGTAGGTGGGCGCGTGCCTAGATCCATCCATTATCTGTATTATTATAAGTGGATGAATTACATTCAACCCAAATCAGTCAATTTATTCATTCTATATATCTGTCTACTTTTTATTTTCGTACTTACATTATTTCACACGACCTATCGCTAGCATGTTGTATAATAATTAGTATATTTTTTAAATTAGTAATAATTGCATAGCAATCAAACACAGCTCAATTCATACTTACTAAAATAACCTTCCTAATATTGCCAATACATGTATATTATTATTAATTTATAACGAACGCTCATACATACCTACAAATTTTTTGTAGGTATTTTTTATCATTGGAAGGAAATGTTACCTACTACAAAAAATCTAGATTTTTTTTTATTTGGTGTTTCATAAAATAATTATTTAAATTTATCTACAAACTTTGTTTAAAAAAAACGTAGGTAGGTACATGTATTCTTTTATAATTTTTAATGCGATATAAAATGATAAAACAAAACAACATTTATATAATTTCCTAATACATTATTACAAACATTTCATAAAATCTTTTCTCTTATTTTCACATAGCAGTAACACATAAAAAATATAATTATTACATGTTATAATAAAATTAATAAAATAGATATTTTAAGCATTCACAATAAAAATTAATATAAAACATAGTACTTAGATTTATCTTAAAAAATAATTATACTTATTTAAAATTTGGATTTGCTTGTTTTAAAAACAGAGTGAAGACATCTCTTCTCTCAACTAACAATTAATTTTATGTCAAATATTGATAACATGACATCAGTGGCGCACCCAGGATTTTATATTGGGGGGGGGCCCAAGGAGGAGAATGTAAATTAGTCTCACAGGCTCTTTTTCTTCTTCTCGTATATCGGTCTTTTGTCTATTACCTACACCATGGTCCCCACATCCTTAAACGGGCCCTCAGGCTAGGATTGGCGGGCCCCCCACCTGCCGCCAATTAAAGGCAGTGTGAAACACTACATAACGTTTTGAAATTGTGTTTTAGTTCAAATTAAGGGTACTTATACAGTGAATTATTGGCGATTTTTAATACATCTACTTTAATAATGGAGCTGTCGTGTATCGACAAATAATAATCAAAAAATATATTGCACAATTATATAAGTAATTGAAAATGTTCATGACCATGACTTTTTTACTATTAAAGCTAATTTATGGTGTGTGTTTATCTCACTTATCTGGTCAACCCGACACGCCGGGCCCCCCACAGCCCCGGCCCCCAAGCTAGAGCCCTGTCAGGGAAGCCATGACCTACACCACTCCGGAATTCGGGTGGACACCGAGAATTTTTTGACAGTTCCATTAAGGATTGGGTTTTTAAAAAACCTGAGATTAGTGTTGTGTTAGAAATTAAAATCTAAGAAATTTTCCTAAAAGGTGTTTAAAATCATTCTGATAATTTTCATGTTTGGGGGGTGCCAGGGCCCCTTGGCCCACCCCCTGGGTGCGCCACTGCATGACATTAAACTTAAAATACAAGGTAAATAGTTACAGTGTTTTTACCATAATATTCAATTGGCATTTCCTTACAAAGAAGAAATGCCAAGAAATCCTGGTTGTTTATAATAGGATTAATTTATTATCAATCCAATAATAATACACATTTGAGGTAGTGAAAGCACAATGGAACCATCACACTGAAAGCTATGCTGAATAAATTCATTTTTAATAATTAATATGTCTAGGTATACCGTCAGATTTAGTTTTGTGACTATGCTAATATTACCATAATTTATACACAAATTATTTATTGTTTTACAGTCTGAATTAAATTGTATGCTTCGTATTCTGTCGCAAGATGCCTCTAGTAACAATATGTGTGTACACGATTTTTACGTTTTAAAATCAATTTTAAATATTTTCAACAATCTGGGAATTATTTAGTACTATGTACATTCATAACGATATGTATGGACCGTTTATTGAATTGTCAGATGTTTCCATTGTACTCTCAGTCAACAAAGGTGTGGAAAAAAAATAATTATCCACTTATTTAATTTGACAGTGAAATTGGAATGTTGAATGATTATTTTACAAAATAAATAGGTACCTAACTATATTTAATAATGGAAATAAATAAATCATTATTATTTAATATTTGACGGAATATTTTCATATGAAGGTGGGTCTGGTTTAATATAAGTAATTAAAAATATTTTGATATCAAATCTTTTTCTAAAATGTTTTTCATTAACATAATTAAATACCAAGCAACGCTTTATCACTCATCAATCGATATCCAATACATAAGGCTTATTTATACGCTTCTTTTATTTTTCTTTTTAGACATACTGTTACTACATGAGTGACAGAAACGTCAATGTAATAATAAATATCCATCTTTATGGTACTCGGTAAATTGTAGGGTACTACTTCACTTTGGTTGTACTGTCATAATACAATATTTAAATTTGCATTTGCTATTAATATCATAGTTAAATAATTATAATAAACGTCATCTCAATATTACAACTGGGTAACTCGATTATTAACGAAATTTTCATTTATTTAATCAGCAAAAAGGAAAACATTCATATAATAAAACTTTGAAAAAGTAGATTTTAATTCAATAACTCTTATTCATATTCTACTACTAAGTATCTACAGTTACCTTCTACCGACAACCGCACTAATATTTTAAGAAATATAATTTTTGTCTTTACAATATAAAAATATCGCCATACTAAAGTGACACGAAACATTATTCCATCCAGTTATAAGTACTATATCAAATAATTTTGACTATTTACCTAGATGAAGGTTTAATTCAACCTCTTTGCACTGAAATCCTTTTTCCGTGTGTATACACAGCTCGAAATGGACCGGAACACACCGGAGCGCCGTTCCAATTCATGAAATCGGTAAAAGTATCGCTTTGTTTTTTGACCGTCTGAGGTAGATATGCCATATAACAAAAAATCGAACATACTTATTTTTATTAAATATACATAACATTAGATAAGTACCAATATTTTCAGAAAATTATCGATCGCCCCGGTTCGTCTATTTCGAGCGCTGTAAAGTTAAGTATATATTTCATAGGTACAATAGTTATTTGAGCAGGAACCATGTTCATTGAATACAAAACAAACAAGAAAAGTACCATGGTACAAAAACAAAATTACAATCTTTTGATTAATAATATAGGTTCTTAGTTGTTTATCCAATAAGAGATGATACATAAATTATATAAAGATTGACAAATTTAATTAGGTACCCTAAAGAAAAGAATTGAATTCCGCCGTTACCGAGCTGTAGTATTATGATGGTAATGTTAGTGTAGCACATAGGATATTGGAGAGTTTTACGACAACATTATCTATCTATATAAGAAAAACAATTTTCATTTACACATCGTTTTGTCGATAGATGTCGTTACCCGTTCGTATTCATGATGTATAATCTTTAGTGATTTTCTATCACATTATAAGAATAATTAAAATAATTTCCATCATCTGAAGTTTGATACCCTATATAATGAAGATTGTGTTTTAAATACATTGATTTTTGGACCCAAATAATTAATAATTAATTATCACAATGCAGTATTATTAATTGAATAATGTCTGCGATATTTTCAAATAAATAAATAAAAAATATAAATATTTTTAATAACAACATAGTTTTATCTATATCTATATATTATAATGTAGATACAACGATATAAAAATATATACATAGTCATTCCATTACATGAGGCAATAATGAATTAAAATCATACTTATCCACGTATTGAAGATTAGTAAAGAAAACTTTTATTTTGCGAAAATATAATATTACAATTTTGAAAATCGCAAATTACATTGACAGATTCTCAGGTCAACTGTCTGTCACTATCGCCCCCGATCGTGAAAAGTCATCTTTGAGCCATTTCCTGAAGTCGTGACCGAATTGGAACAATTCCTATTTTTGGGCAGGATCGTGTCGAATATTACCGAGAACGTACGAAAATATCCGAATTAACCTTGAGCTTCCAAGTGTGGCCGCACGAGCGTATCCTGTCTTGCGTTTGACATACTTAATAACTAAAATTTGACGTTTATACAATGAAGGCTGCCTGATTGTATTTATAATAAAACAAAATTAATACCATAGCAAGTACAAACAGCAGCCCATTACCTGTCTAAATTTCATTTGTTCCTTTACTTATAAATTGTTCATACTAGCAACAGAGCGTATATTATGAACCAAACAAATAACGAACATTGACGATCGTTTAATCTGGTTCGGTCTTCGAGCCTGCTGATGTAATAATAAGACCTCTCTACCTTCCACAAGAAAAATATTAGGCTTTACAGTTTTTCAAATACTGTCGAAATAAGAGAACTTTTCACGATGCATAGAACAATTAAACCAAGCAAGTTTGATCTAGGTGAATTTGCAGTTATCAACGTACAATACCTATATATATATAAGTCAATTCGTGTATTGGTACAATTCTAATGTTCTATGTCTAAAATTATAAAACAGTGGTAAATAGTTTTAATTCATATAGCCTCACATTAATTAGATTCATACTTATAATACTCGTATGTTATAGTAACTATATAAATATAAAATATATGGTATTTGGCTTAACATAACAGTTATTTTTTTTAAGATTAGTTAATTACGAGTATTAATATTCATAACAAGTATAATTTGTACAAATTCAAACTCACGTCTCTCCACAAATACAAATTAATAGTTATTCACGTATGTACCAGACATGTGAAATGAATTTTTAAATTGGGGTGGTTTGAGTAGGTAATATTTAAAAAAATTTTTTTTATTTAAATTGTTGGGCATTGGATATTGATTCGAATTTCAGACCAAGAATACTCTCATTATTAGGGTTGCATTTAATGCTTTCTTGAAGAACTATAATTTGCGATGACATGTATTTTTGAATTTGTTATACTGCTAAGTATTATATAGTATTGTAGCATTGGCCAGGCAATAAATAATATGTCGACAAAACCGTTTTCCGTTCAAACAGAGCGCGGATAGTCATTAGATGTGTTATCAATAACTGCCCAAGTTGTACCAGCGCATCTATTCTATACACAAGACGATATAGGCCCCTATCAGCGGATACCGAGGGTAGTTTTTCATATGTTTGTATCGAAGTATCATTATTATTACAATAAGTTAGCCGTCTAAACCAGTACTTCTCAAACTGGGTGACGCGGCTCCCGAAGGGGCCCTGGAGCTCCTGTCAGGGAGCCGCGGAACATTTCAGTATTTGAAAAAAAAATCATGATCACTGGACGATAATATTTCCCAAACATAAATGAAGACCAAAGTATCTACAATTGGATAAGAGCACCATTTACTAAATCCTTAAAATATGATTATATAACGTGGGCAGCTCAAGATTGATTGATTGATGTTAGATCAAATAATCCCCTTGAAATCGAATTCAATGAAAGAAGTCTTGCAGAATTTTGAATAAGGCAACAGCAAGAATATCCGTCAATCGCAAAAGCAGCAATGTTAATTATAATTGCTTTAGCGACAAGAGAGGTGCTGTAAAACATAGCACATATTGTAACAATTATAGCTAACTTATTGTAATTGTTACAATAAGTGCTAATATTTCGATATAAAACTACCCTCAATAGCTGCCAATAGCGGCCGATAGCAGTCTTGTGTATAGAATAGATGCGCAGATGTCTTTAGAGTTTAGCCCTATGCTAGAAGAGCATCTCCTACCAGTACCGAAGTGAGGCATGATAATTGATGAATAACGATTAATTGGCTATTAAATATTCACAGTCAAGGTTGTCACAACGGTAAGGTTCTAGAACTGCGTTGCAACATATACTATAATCATTTCCAAACGTCTGCGAGGACACTCAAAGTCTTGAATGAACGAGGATAATAGATCATTATTAATCTAAAATACCATAGTTTAATTGGACTATACGCTTATTTTGTCATCTCGTTTCTTGGAAATATTTTCCGCTTCTTCTATCGTGTCCGGTAGCTGAAGGTTGTTTGTTTCCGGGAAAGCTAGCACCATGAAACCGGAAATGGCGGACGTCGCGCCAAAAAGGATGAGAGGCAGTGAGTCCAAGTACACTTTCTGAAAATAAACAGTAACCACT
Organism: Rhyacophila brunnea; assembly: GCF_057557595.1. Taxonomy (NCBI): domain Eukaryota; kingdom Metazoa; phylum Arthropoda; class Insecta; order Trichoptera; family Rhyacophilidae; genus Rhyacophila; species Rhyacophila brunnea. The sequence continues at coordinate 35,138,243 of NW_028232796.1, forward strand.
TGTAAAGATTCATACATTACATATTATATAACCTCAGGCACTATAATATTGTATTATATAAAAAGGATTTCAGGTTATACACATTAATATTTTTATAAAAATCGATGTTTTTTAAAATAAATATAAAAAATATTAAAACGATGAATTAGTCAAAAATCTACACGGTAAAAAATTGAAAACTTGATAAACTAAATAATAAATATGACTATAATATATAATGTAATAATAAGATGGGACCCTGCAAGAAATTCACAATTCATTACATTTTTTTACAATTATAAGTTTATCTTTGATTTGAAAAAAAAATCTTTTTAATGTTTTCAGATACATATTTTCATTAATTAACACAGTTGAAATTGTAAATTATCAAAAAAATGTCTTAAACTGCAAGCTTCGTATTTTTCCGCTAGGTGCCTCTGCTGGTATAAGGATCTCCTTTAATAAAACATAATGGATTTGTTTTTGGCTAGTTTAATGTGATAGAACAAAACTATACATACTAATAGAGGCGTCTGTGGGGCCACTATGGAGCCGACTCTTCCGAACATAGAGCAAACGGCAAGCAACGAGTGTCGAAGAGACGTTGGGAACAGTTCCGTGGTGTAGACATACACTGCTGTGAACGCGATCGTGATGTTGAACTTTCCGAAGAGGTAGAGAGTCAATTTTAACCAACCCATATCTGGAAACAAAAAGAGTCGTAAGTGTCTGTATTGTAAGGTAGGTAAATACTACGACAAGGTAGAGATATAATAATCAGATGATGATTGGATTTCAAAGTAGTCAAGACCCTCAGCAAGGCTGTCTATAGTCAGGCCGCAGCACGAAACTGTACATTTCGATCTTAGTGCTGGTTATTGCCTATACTTTGAATGCAATATGGTAAACTTTTGTAGAATGGTAATAATATACCTATAAATTAGTTTGAACAAAATATGCATTCGAAAATAATAAATAACTAACACTACCGTGGTAACTTATCAACTTAATTAGTCATGTCCTTATGTAAAGTGCGCGCCCTTAAGAGGACGTTCTACAGAAATGGCCTTGAGAATTGAAAATATTATTTTTTAACATGTGGTCCATAATATCTGGTCTACTAGTTAATATAAAAAGGTCGTGTCAAAGTTGTTTGTGTTAATAAATTTGCTCTGTGACTGATCCGACTCATATTTCACATTTATTTCATCAGGGCTGTCGAAGACATAAATCATAATATATATTTATAATTTTAAATTTTTATTTATAATATATATTATTTAAGTTTTGTGCATCTAATGCCGGTTCCACACTGGCAACAAGTTAATTTGCTGGCAACCTCGTTAGATTTTACGATAATTATTGTAAAATTTCTTAAGCAATTATGGTAAGTATCGTAAAATTTAATGAGGTTGCCAGCAACTTGTTGCCAGTGTGGAAATGGCTTAATATCCACTGTGGTTCACGTAGTGGCATGGACCTGGGGTTAGCTAATTCAGGAAGTCAACACCCATGATAGAATTTTTTCCAGTTTTGGTTGCATTATATTCCAAAACTCTTCTGTAAAAATCGTTTCCGAGTTTATAAATGGAAATTTCTCGGTGTACATAGTAAACAAACCTACGAATAAAAAAAGACAAAAAGGAACATACTGATTCATCGCAGTAAAATCTGGTAATCAAATTCGCCATTTTGAAAAGCGACGATTTTGCGTAAACAAATATCACGTGGTCTGTACGTGTGCGGCAAACTTCGAATGTGTTTGTAATTTTGTGCAAAGTGCGAATGTAATGTTTTCAAATAATTGATATGGATTAATTATACCATCGTATTATTTTCTCGAAATCATAAACATACTATAATAGTATTTGAGTATCAACCTATGTTCAATTTGAATTTGGTTACAATGATAATAATATACCCGTATATATATCAATAGTATGTTTGCTACAAAATCCACCCAAGTTATCAGTACGCACTTGCACAGGTTTGATTAAAAACCATGATGAAATTAACATTTAAAAAATATGAATGCTTAATATTATTTTGACAGCCCTGTTTTCTGATCGGCTTCATCTCGCAGGTGTTCATAAAATAATAATAATTCTCCGCGCGGCAGAAATTATCCCTTAAGGGCCCGCTGAAGAGCCCGCCGTTCAAATATAATTCAGTATAAAAAGGACCTCGGCGTCGTAACTACGTCAATTTAAATCGATCTTTTCGCAAAAATCACTAATCATCGGAGATTTTATTTCAAGAAATATTATTATTATTACTGATAATTTCTGCCGCGCGGAGAATTATTATTATTTTATGAACACCTGCGAGATGAAGCCGATCAGAAAACAGGGCTGTCAAAATAATATTAAGCATTCATATTTTTTAAATGTTAATTTCATCATGGTTTTTAATCAAACCTGTGCAAGTACGTACTGATAACTTGGGTGGATTTTGTAGCAAACATACTATTGATATATATACGGGTATATTATTATTATAACCCAATTCAAATTGAACATAGGTTGATACTCAAATACTATTATAGTATGTTTATGATTTCGAGAAAATAATACGATGGTATAATTAATCCATATCAATTATTTGAAAACATTACATTCGCACTTTGCACAAAATTACAAACACATTCGAAGTTTGCCGCACACGTACAGACCACGTGATATTTGTTTACGCAAAATCGTCGCTTTTCAAAATGGCGAATTTGATTACCAGATTTTACTGCGATGAATCAGTATGTTCCTTTTTGTCTTTTTTTATTCGTAGGTTTGTTTACTATGTACACCGAGAAATTTCCATTTATAAACTCGGAAACGATTTTTACAGAAGAGTTTTGGAATATAATGCAACCAAAACTGGAAAAAATTCTATCATGGGTGTTGACTTCCTGAATTAGCTAACCCCAGGTCCATGCCACTACGTGAACCACAGTGGATATTAAGCCATTTCCACACTGGCAACAAGTTGCTGGCAACCTCATTAAATTTTACGATACTTACCATAATTGCTTAAGAAATTTTACAATAATTATCGTAAAATCTAACGAGGTTGCCAGCAAATTAACTTGTTGCCAGTGTGGAACCGGCATTAGATGCACAAAACTTAAATAATATATATTATAAATAAAAATTTAAAATTATAAATATATATTATGATTTATGTCTTCGACAGCCCTGATGAAATAAATGTGAAATATGAGTCGGATCAGTCACAGAGCAAATTTATTAACACAAACAACTTTGACACGACCTTTTTATATTAACTAGTAGACCAGATATTATGGACCACATGTTAAAAAATCATATTTTCAATTCTCAAGGCCAATTCTGTAGAACGTCCTCTTAAACAAACGTATAATGCCATCCCTCATTATTTTTTGTCTCAAATTGAATGAAAATTTGTTGTATACCTACCGACCTACTTTATCAGGCATCGTATACCGAGGATTGTAGCCTTTCCACCAAATATAGTCTCAAACAGCGGTCGTTTTAGATAGGTTTAGGTCTGAGGCCCTGACAGGTTTGGATACCCCCCAATGGATATTACAATACAAAAAAAGGATAGGTTACCAGGATTTTGAATGCTTCCATATGTTTTAAACTAAGATGTCGGCACGTTTCAGCGAATCGAATGCATTATCTGCTTCACGGAAAACTACCACTCATCTCAAAAATTATAATATTTGTATTAGTTTCTTCGTTTGCCGCCCTTTATAATGTGCCGCCCCTAAGCAACGCATTGCCCGCCTACCACCACGGGACTTCACTGCTCGCAATACAATACCGCGGCCTGTATATTTATATGGTCTTGGATGTTCAGCTATGAATGGGCGACCACTTTATACAATTAGAACCGTTTCACACGAGACACTGGTGTCTGGACACCAGTATCGGTGTCTCATGTGAAACGGCTCTTAGTCATTATGATTGTAATTACAAATGAGTTTATATAAATATATTTATTTTCCGTCTATGTCTGAGAAACCAATTCTTATATCGTAATGGACTTAAGTAAAAGGGGAGAATAATTCATGAAGAAATAGGTACTCACCAACAGGAACAAAGGCAAACGACACGCAAGCCAAACCGCTTCCCAAGAATGATGCACACAGAGTGGCTCTTCTTCCAAATCGATCCAGGCAAAGATAGAACATAATATACCCAGGAATCTCAATCAACGAGACCAAAATGAAATTAACATAAACGTTTCCAGCAATGGAAACAGAATTAAGAGACAGTCCATAGAAAACGAAAGTGCACGTCACCCACCAGAAAGAACAACAGATCAATCTGATGATAAGAATCTTTGATTTCATGACTTGTCTTATGCCTGAATCAGATTTTTTGGCCTCTTCATTCACCTCATGCTCCGCGCTAGAGTACAGCTTCTGCAGTGCCTTTTCTGATATTACTTTTCCATTGACGTTGGCGGCTTTTGTCAATATTTCTCCGGCCGATATTATCCTTCCCTTTGTCAGAAGCCATCTTACGCTCTCGGGTATTATCCAGAAGTAGCAGACCAGAAGAATGGATGGTGTGTAGACGATTTGGAGGAGGGTTCTCCAGTAAGGGAACAGCCAGGCGATGAGGCCCATGAAGATTTCACCAATCGCATAGAACGAACTGATTATTGTACTGCCCAGGACACGGTACTTTGGACCAACTAGTTCGATACCTTGAAAATAAAACAGATTAATTATATAAACAATACGATCAAATAGATACATTGACAATAACAATAATAATAAAATTATTAGATTAGTGATGTGTAGTAATTTAAATTAGGGATTGCAATACCGGCATTTAAAAACCGGTATCCTAGTATTTTTCGATACTTACCAAAATACCGGTTTTAAAAATCAGACAATACCAATTTATTCGGTATTGAAACTAGGTGTGAAATGTATCAATTAATATAAAAGGTTTAACAGGACTGTATTTTTTGTCGGGTTATGCGTGTCTAGTTTATTTCCGTTGTCTTTCGACCTTGGTGACCACTAAGGACACGTGCAGATTTGCGAAATACATTTACATTATAGTTAGGTACCTACTTCCCTAATTATAAATTTATCCAAATATTTTCCCCATTCGCCCGCGTGTTTCAGAAGTTGTCAGGTCTATTTTTAGATGTTTCTGAAATTGCACTTAAATACATACAGTTCGTATATATTTATAATAAATATAATATAAAAAATAATTATACTACAATGAACTTGCCTGTGCCTGATTGTTTGATGTTTATCTAATCAATAGTAGCTTATAGATATAATGGAGAAACATATTTTTTTAACAAAAAAAGTGAGCAATATTGTGTTTGGTTTTACTTCTTACGTGATAAAAATCAAAAAGTTACTAAGTGTAAAAAGTGCAATAAAACATTAAATGGATTTAAATACTAGTGAGGCACATACACATCCAAGAATACTTCACAATATAATTGTGTTGAAAGATCATTCGAAGAAGTCCCAACAGTTCAATTATATAATTACTATATAGGTATTTATAAACATCAGCAGCACTTCCATATATTACCTTTACGCATTTTTAAAGGTTTACTTATTTAGATATATCGCACCCTCGCAACTAAACCGCCACAAGTCCAAACATACGTATTTTGAGTTAATTACTACGTTTCATTTTCTATCGTTCATAGTGTATGTACCGAAAATTTCATGTCTCTAAGTCATCAAATCAAGTCAAAACTTCATTCAATATCTAAACATATTTCAAAAACACAGTACAAAAATGCTAAAGGTAAAAACTTCAAAGCTGATTTTCTCTGTTTGACGTTTATTGGATTGTGGCAGTTTAGTTGCGAGGGTGCGATATTTGCTATAAAATATCAATACTTTAAAGATATTTTTATATCTATATTACTTTATTGGTTTCGGTTTTTTTTTATATTTTCACCGAAATACCGGTATTGGTATTTTCATTCGGTATTACAAGCCCTAATTGAAATCTAGTGAACAAGACTTATACGGAAAACCAATTCTTTCCATCGAAGCATATAATATACGATATGTTTGGTGTCTACCTACTTACATAGATAATTCAAGTACCTATTCATACCATGACAATAGGTTAATAAATAATATTATATATAGTAAGCAATTAATGTTATAACAATGCGACCGGATGGTCTGTCAAATAAATGACATCAATGGGATATCGTTGTGCATGTTGCAATACAGTCCGACGACAATTCAACGACTTATGCAATTTGTTATAAAACCATGATAAAAGTGCGTCTACTAAATGTATTTTTAAGCTGTTTCAAAATTTAACCATGAGCCCCTAAATTCTAATAATTACAAGACAAAAAGAACTTTTTATACACAACGTTTTTAAATTTTCTGTTGAACCATATAAACTTGACTTGACTAACTTAAACGACCAAAAAAATTTGTACTTGACATGTCATATTGATTTCCATAGTAACGCACGTATATATTAATAATTTAGTTTCTACGAGCCCAGACCAATAATGGTAATAATTAAAATCAATTCAATTCTACTTAAAGATGGCTAAAAGTATTAAAAAAAGGCATTGGCATCGCAAAGATTTGTACCGGACAAAGAACCACCGGACAAATAAGAATACGTGCTAAGAAAAACGCTGTAATAAAAAGGGAAAACTGTAAATTTTCTATAAATTACGTCTGATTCGCTTGATTTTCGGTTTATTCATCATCGACCGTAAAAAGGAAAAAGGACGTAATCCACACAAATAAAATTTTACAGGAACCGCAAAACGTTTTGTTATGGTTTTCGGTCAAACTTTAAATACAATAATTACAAGACAAAAAGAACTTTTTATGTACCACGTTTTTAAATTTTCTGTTGAATCATATAAACTTGACAATTCTATGTATTAATAAATACTTTTTTTGTACTTGATATAAATACTGAATAAATAATACAGAATACTGAAATGTCATTTTGACATTTCATATTGATTTCCATAGTGACACACGTATATATTAATAATTTAGTTGCTAGGACCCCCTTAGCAAGCAACAATAATAACTTTCCATACAAAACAGAATTAACTGAAAATGAATTCAATTCTGCTTAAAGATTGCCAAAAGTATTAAAAGAATGCATTGTCGTCATGTTCTGACATATTCTAAAAGTTTCAAATGTCTAGCTAGTCGGGAAGTTAGTTAAAAATCTTCAATCGTCCAATACAAATCTTGGACAAACAAGAAAAAAATTGTACTGGAGAAACAAGAATACGAGCTAATAAAAACGTAGTAAAATAGACATAACCTTCAAGTGCATGATAATTAATAATTTAGTTATTATATTCGTATCAATTATTTTTGGCAACCAAGCCCAATTCAAATAAAATTGCACTATGAATATAGTTTCTAATGATTAAGGAATGTATGAAGATATATTTTATTTATTAAATATGTTATTGGGCAATATAAGCACATCAACAATGTATTATTATTGTAAGTATGTATTGTCATCAACCTTATCTAGTTATAAACAAGTTTAGCGATAAAGAAACGCCCCCCAAATAGGTAATATTTTACATGGTGCGTAAAACTGATGTATGACGTAGGTGCATTTAACGCCAATGAGGAAGTACCTATATGAAACCGCGATTGGCGATTGTTTCACCTCTTACATACAGAAAAAACATTTTCTAAATTGGGGAAGGTGGGCAATAAATCTTCCTAGCATTTTACCGAAAATATGAACATATTAACGGCCCACATGCTCAGCGTACGTCAAAATGGAGCTTTTATGCTATTTTCAAAGCATGATCCTGGACATTCCTTAATTTTTGTAGATAATCTATGTACTAATTTTGAAGCCTTATTATCCTTTATATTTATTTTGAACATTTGATGACTGCATAAAGTATTTTTATTACATAAAATAGTATTCTTTTAAACCTCTCGCTCTAATGTTTTAGAATATAGTCATATTTCAGTACGTCCGTGTGAAGTGGTATTAAGATTTTTTATATTTATTAATTTTTAATAGCATTTATAAAACCATTAGTAAAATTTATGCCGACATTATTATAGTGAAATATTTACAATAAAAAATTATATTGATTTCTCTGTGATCCCAAATTTGACAAGAATTAGGCATTTTATTATTAAAAAAATGGGCAAGATTTACACATTTAAAGATAATTTTAAAGATACTGATTATAAGCTGTGTCTTTGATCATTTAAATTTGATAAAAAATCTATGAATAATGTTTGCTTTATAATAATAATTGACCTAAGAATAAGGTAGTATTTTTTTGAAATACGCCGTTTCTATTGGCATTTCCCAGTGGCTAACCTACAACATACGGCCGTAGTCATAAATTGACAAACGATAAATGAAGTAAGGAGTAAGATCATGTTAACGCGCGTGTTTGAATATGTACCTAACCGATTTTTTTTAACGGACCCCAGACCAGGCACGTTGGATCACAAACATGTTTGATATTTTACTCTCCGAGTTGCTAGAATTCGTCAGTCAATCACTACGTAAATTCGATTTGACATTGATACGCAATCATTCAGACCGGAAAAAATCTGTAATTGTTTTAAACGTTTTATTAATTATTTTTTTAATACACATTATAAAATGAGAGATTTATGAATTATTATTTTTATTTTTATTTATGAAATTCATAAAAGAAAATGTAAAATGTGTGTAATTTTCACTGTTATATTATTTTATGCAAGTCTACATTTTAATTACATAAAATTTTAGGATTATCGGAAGACATTACGATATTGACTTTTGACAGCTCGACATATTTTTTATTCGTTCGTTGATCAGTAGCAGTGCATAGACACATCGGACGATTTATTGTCTTCGGACTTTTTATTCGCTAATGGAGCGGAGCGCCTGCATTTGATTTTTTTGTTATAGTCATACTTTACCTAGCTCAGACAATCAAATAAAATAACATTCTATAAACTGCAAAAATAGGGCACGTAAATGTTGTTAGCACCGCAGAAAAAACGGGGTTTACGAAACGTCACAAATGTTGATGTTCTCAGTCAAATGGGAAAGGACCGAGAAGTTCTACGTAGAATCAAAATCAGAAAACTACAGTACCTCAGCCACATTATGAGAGGACAAAAGTACAGCATTCCCCAACTGGTCATCCAGCGAAAGACCTACGGTAAGAGTAGTAGAAGACGACGCCGCATTTCGTGGCTTAAGAATATCCGTGATTGATACGACTTCAACTCCACTGAACTGTTCCAGGTTACAGATGATATGGCAAAGATCGCCTTAATGCTGGCTGACCTTCGCTAGGGGATGGAATGCTATGAAGAATAATAATTCACGATCCGGGACGCAATATATTGAACAATTCTATTCTCGAGGATTTCACGAACCGGAGTTGTGCTCCGGTCATTTTGACCCTGATTTACTGATAATAGTGACACGGCAATGTCCCCCAAGGGTTTTTAAAAACTAAATAAGTGTATATAGTCCAGTGGCGGGGGTTGAAGATTAAGATTCGATATAAATAGTACACACTAAACTTTTTCAGTCAAACTTATTTGTTTTCTACTAAGAATACAATTTGCAGGTGGAGTTGGTTAGTTTTCAAAATTCAATCAAACCCTGCCTAAACTAAACTATAATAGTTTAGGTATGCTATGGGTAATCCGACAAAAATAGCTCACACTTTTTCAGTCATATTTACTTGTTTGTTTTCGTTAGTTTGGTTAGTTTTTTTTTTAATTCATTAAGCCCTGCCTAAACCAAACCATGAGAGATAAAAAATATTCTTCTATCTACAAAATATCTAAAATTATATAACATGGTAAGAACATAATTAAAATTTAAGATACTCGTATTTTATAGATAAACGATTATTTTTTTGACCATTGCCTACTATGGCTAGGATTAGGCAAGGAAGGCTTGACTTAATTTTAAAAACTAACAAATACTATTTATACATTGTAGTATTAATTCAATGAAAACAAATTCATTTGACTGACTGAGTTTAGTGTGCACTATTTGTGTTGGATCTTAACAGCCAACTTCCATCCTTCGCCACTGGTATATACCTAATAAGTATGTAATTTGAGAAATGAATTAAAAGCTGTAAACCAAGTAATGAAGAGAGAATAGTGAAAAAAATGATTTAATTACCAAGTATAAAAGCTGCGCTGTACACTCCAGATCCCAGCATAGGTTCCAAATACTCGAGGAACAGGAAAGACCAATATTCTGGCGCAAATGATTTGGCCAGACCGACGATTCCACTGAGGACTACTCCTCCAACGAGGGTGACCCTTCGTCCATATCTGTCGGATACGTAACCGGTTAGTGGGAGACAGACGAATTGTCCGACGTTGTTTATAGTGCCAATCAGGGTTCGTTTCCATGCTGTACAGCCGAGATCGAACTGGAAAGAGAAAATTAGATTATGCTACCACTTCTTTAGTATTGCGGAACTAAAATGAGGCAACGCTTGTCTATATTATGCAGTGGTGAAGACTCCATACTAGGCGATTATTTAAAGCCTACCTTCTTAAGAAAATATTTTTTTAATTTTATATTGACATATTAAATAATAATATAATCACATAATAATATAATCAATATGCCCCACGACATCTGTCGTATAATTGTCATAATAGTTTTACGATCTTTTCCACTATTTCAATAAGCACCATTTATGGCATGTCTCGAAGGTTTAAAAAAATACGTTTTACGTAAGTGCACATTTATTCAAAATAATTTATAAGATAATTTAAAAAAAATAATTCCTTGGGATTCAATCACATATAAGTATTGATTGTTGTTAAAAACAATAAATAATTTATCTCGTGATTTTTATTTGTCAGTTAGTTTATTCATAGACTAAGACAATTTATTCAGCCAGTTTGCCAGTTATGTCAGTTGAAATATGATATTGTATCTAAGTCTGTGTTTTAAATATAGAACTATTTTAAAATGTCTAGTTTACGGGTTAAATTATAAATTCTTATGGAAAAGATTCACAGCAACGGATATTTTCAATGTATTTTGAGCGTATCTTGCGTTTATATTTAAGAAAATACATATTTCAAATTAATTGTTTAATTTTATACTATCAGTGAGCTTTTGAAATTTAATTGGTTTTTGTGTACCTACCTATTCATCAGTAGTTATGTCGCATTATCTTCTTATTTCCCGTAAATACATCTAACAAGTGTGCTTTCTCCACAGCCTACCTGTTTCTAAAAGTCACCCTTCGCCACTGATATTATGCGTTCACGGCATTGATATACTACATATATAGTATATCAATGGTTCACGGATTGATGAGAAAGAGTCGCGAATTTAACTAAACGTGCGTAAGTGGCTGGCTGTTTTTAGCGGAGTGGGGCGTGCGGTGTGCATGTTAAACGAGTTCACACAATATACACGCTGCCACTGAGTTCTTACGCTAAGTATAATGGTTACATGTAATTTACACAAAAGTACGAAGTAAATTTTGCCGAAACCATCAGACCAGTGACGCCCCTAGACAAAATGCCGCCCCTGGGCAGCACCAAAATGTCGCCCCATTTTTTATACAGTATTTAGTATCATCCATGCACGTGTCGTTTCTCGTCACCATGTATGTCGAAGGAAATGGAATGGAAGTACACTAGACATCGTGAACTCAACAAAAAATTACAGTCCTGTTAAACCTTAATTAATTAATAATTAGGTTATATAATACATTTTGTTTCCAACCAGTGAGCTGATTTTTTAATGGAAAGATATTTTCGTTATTCTCACGTTTAGGTAGCTATTACCATATGTACCAAATGATTTTCCTCGATTTGCCGCCCTTCGATTAACTCCCGCCCCAAGCGCCGCTCAATCTGCCTACCCCCACAGGACGTCACTGCATCAGACAGATTCACAAATGACAGAAAAGCATTGAGAGCGATTTGAATTTTCACTGAACATCTCATTCAGACCTGGGTGTTTGTAAGAATTTCAAATAAATGACCGTCGTTAATTATTGTTTAAGATGCTTTTTAGATAAAATTGAATGATTACAAACTGGCGAATAATTCACAAGGTTTTAGAATGTAACATTCTTTATTTTGAATATACAAAGTTTGAAGACACCTCAGAAATATAGGTACACACTAGAAAAAGTTTTTGGTAAAGCACATCGGTGCGAATCAAGTGGACACTGTTTCAAGACCCGTCAGGCATCATATTTTTTTCAAAGGTGTTTTCTTGTGTATAATATATATACATATCTGAGGTGTTGTCAAACTATGTATTTTAAATATAAAGAATGTGACATTCTCAAATCATGTGAGTTATTCGTTTAACAAAATAAATAGTTTATTAAGTTATTAGCAAATTCAAGCATGTTGTAACTAAAATTTGGAGTGATTCGGTAAATACTTATTAGGGTATTTAATTGATATCTCGATTGAACACAAAAACCGATATATAGTCAAAATTAACCCAATTTTATAAACATTTCAATATCTAAAAACGACTATTTAATTTCGTCGAAATTAGATAGGATGCCCGTTGCTTAATTGGTAAAGCATCCAATGAATACGGGTTCAAATCTCATTTTTTCCAGTAGCTAAATAATATGTTTTTATGCTTTGAGCAGAATATTGAAAATTGTCCTCTTTTGCGCCGGATATACGGCAGCGACTTGCCTGCTGCGCGGTATATAGTTTGTTCAAAAAATACGGAACACTTTTCGGTTTGCGCGAGCTACCGTTTTCCTGTCCACACACACAGGCTTCCCGATACAAACCAGTTCGCGCAGGTAAGACATGAGCGTCTAGCCGGCGCTTTAGAGCAAGGTGCAGGATTTTAAGCCCTAAACCTACCGATTCATATTGTCTATTATCTTATCAAAAGTGTGGGCACAAGTTTACTTAGAAAGGTATTGATATCGATTCAACAATTCACTATTTATGAATGAACTTTTACTTTCTACTAATAAGTGTTTATTGTTTACTCTTAAAAGGAAGCCAATATCAAGGAATCTCTCCTTGACTTAAATATATAGTATGTCAAGTGACCATTGACACACATAAACCACATCTTTAATCATTGATAACAATATTACATCTAAGTAATCAATATATCTAATCTGGAATATAAAATCGTATAGATTAAGAAAAGATATATATATATTTTAAATATATTATAATCGTGTTCTCTCTTTTCTCCTACTGGAGGTTGATTTTCGGTCATCTGACGAACACGTCTCGTAAATTCTTCAATCGTAAAGTGTGTCTTGCATTTACAACCCATGTACCCAACCCATCTACATGCAGACGCGCACACAGAAACAGTCTTTTTCGTCAATAGACGTACTATATTGATGTTTCATTTATGGCATTACAACCCTTGGTGGGTATTGACCTCGTTCAAAAACTTTCTCCATCCTGGACGATCCAGCGCCAACACTCTCCAATGGTTTTGTCCAAACATTTTTAAATCTCCCGTGGCACAGTCCAGCCATCTCAATTTCGGCCGACCAGGTCTTCTCTTGCCATCGGGGGTTGCGTACATAGCCCGCCTCGCCGGTATATCCTCCGGCATTCTATGCATATGACCGATCCAGCGCAGTCTCTGCATTTTCATAAGCCACGTGATATAGTCGCCCCCATAAAGTGTGTATAGCTCCTCATTATACTATGACCTCAAAATGCCACCTTCTTGAACAGCCCCAAACAATCTTCTCAAAACTCTCCTCTCAAAGATATCCATATTTCTCTCATCCCGTTTGCTGAGTGCCCATCATTCAGATCCATATGCGCAGGAGAGTTTTATTTATATGGTTGTTTTGTTTTGCTCACTTACATTTTAATATTATAAAAAAATATTCGGTATAACTTTATTTTGCAGTTTGCAATTGACTCGTGATTTTTAAGAAATTGCAATACGTTATTTATTTTATAAATAAATAAAGCTGTATTTTTAATGATATTATTTCAAGGTATATTCTTTTCCATTCAAGGATTTTTAGTAAATTAATAATGAAAAATTATGTTATGTTTAAATATGTTTCGAACACTTCGGAAGTGTCAAATTAGAATAGATATCTAATTATGTTTGTAAAATATGTATGGGTCTTGGTAGAAACCTTGTTGAACACTAAACGGAAAATAAACATACATATGTTTATTACCCATCGGTTTCCTTGCTAAATTAGTCATAGTCTTTATACATGAATGAAGATGGGATAAACTGATGCGCTTTAACGTTTTAATATAAAATATATAATAAATATAGTGTGTTACCTGTTGTATATTTTACCAAACTAAAAAATGAGTCGAGCCTAGAATCGTATAAAATACCAATTAAATAATAATATTTTTTTATAACTCTCGTTAAAGATCAAATTACATTGGGAGATTCGCGGACCGATCGTCTGCCACGATCACCTCCGACCGTGAAAAGTCGTTCCCTGAGCATATATTATTATTCTATACACAAGACTGCTATCGGTTTCTATCCGTGGGTATCTATAGAGGGAAGTTTATCATAGTTATGTATTGGTGGTTATAATAAGTTATTGTTACAATAAGTTAGCCGTCTAAACTGTCAAAACTGTCTATCTCGATCTAAAAGTTAACACAGCCGAGACAGGTGCTGTTAAAACATAGCACTTATTGTAACAATCATTATAATACCTCAATAAATAAATATGATAAACTATCTTCGATAGCCGCCGATAGCAGTATTTTGTATAGAATAGAACAGTGGCGAAGGTTGGAGGTAAGTTGTTAAGATCCGACATAAATAGTGAACACTAAACTTTCTCAATCATGCATATTTGTTTTCGTTGACTTAAGACTACAATTAATTATTTACAGACGGTGTTGGCTAGTTTTTAAAAATGAATTAAGCCCTGCCTTAACCAAACCATAATAGTCTTGATATTTTTTGGGCGACACAACAAAATTGTGTACACTTTTTCATGCATACTTATAATCAGTGGCGACCGGTGAGTTATTTTACTGGGAGTTCACTTTTTTCACCTTTTGACTGCCGTAAAAAGGCATTTGCCTTCATCAAAACTTCACCAAAAAATCAAAAAAAAAAAACTATTGTTTTTTTAATTTAGTACATTTAAAAGAAATCATAAATAACTCACTATTTATTATTTGTTGTACCTCTAAAAACAGTTTTTATTGAAAAAAATGGATTTTAAACTTTAACACAAACTGGTTGACACGAACTATTTTGTTTTAACCGAATTATTAGTACTACCGAAATATCTCGTATCTGGCAGTGACCGGGATTTATTGTTCATTTGTATTAGAAATCCATTCTTCTGTTTTTCATCGACACAAATTTTTCAATTACGCGTTTGTTGAAGTCAGGAATCTCTTGTATCATTCTTTTTTCGATACTGAGCATACATAATGCGTTCAATCTTGATTGCGCGATAGTGTTTCTACTAAAACACTTGATCCGTTTGAGTGTGAAAAAACATCTTTCGCTTTCCACTGATGTCATCGGAATAGTAAAAATTAAATTTAATAGTAAAACCGTTTCCGTAAATGTGTCAATGAGATTTTTTTAGATTAAAATGTTTTATAATGCTGAGGCGCCATCAGCATTATAAAAATTATCCAAGCTGTAAATAACAGACAATTCATTTTTGAGTTTATTTTTATCTAAAAAGTCAGACGTATTACAGAGCTAGTTTGGAGAGATATCATAATTGATAAACATTGTGAATTTAGTTATCAAACTGAAAAAAAACTTGAAGTTTATTTTTAAATTGTACTTTGCCTAAATTTGAGAAATGTTGTCAACATGTGCGGAAATTTAAATGCGTACTGTGAAAAGAATTTATTTTTATAATAATATTGAATAAAAATTGTCAAACAATAATTGTACGTGTGATACGGGCTGTATTGTTTTAAAACCGATGAATCTGCGTTCGGGCCGAGAGCGACTGAAACTGTCGCTCCCGAGCACGTAGAAAAAATATTTACGTATTGCTATCCCACGCGACAGACGACGATGGTCGAGCTATGGCGAATATCGCTCACATCAACATATAATATTATTATTTAAAATAGCCGGTTAAAAACACATATTAGAATTTGTTTTTGTATATGAATTAATGACTACGGTAATAGATCAGAACACTTTTAATTAATCAAATATAAATTAAATACTCATTTAAAAAAAGTCTTTTCGCATAAATTGAGTGGGTGGGTGTGCACCGCTCCAGTGCTCTCAAGGAAGAATCGCCACTGCTTATAATAATATGTTTTTGTCATATTGTTGGTTTTTTTTTTTAAATTCATTAGCCCTACTTAAACCACACTAGAATACATAAAAAATATTAATCTCTATAAAATATCTAAGGTTATGTATGATTTAATCAAATAATTTTACAACGTTTTTCTTAGCTCGTATTTTTATTTGTCCGGTAGTTGTTTGTCCGGGACAAATCTTGCAATCGATCTTTAACTAACTTCCTGACTAGCTAGACATGTGAAACTTTTAGAATATATCAGAACACGATGCCAATGCATTTTTTTCATACTTTTAGCCATCTTTAAGTAGAATTGAATTCATGCTCAGTTAATTCTGTTTTGTATGAAAAGTTATTTCGACACAATTATTGGTTGCTAGGGGTCTGGGGTCCTAGCGACTAAATTATTAATATATATTATGTGCGTTACTATGTAAATCAATATGACATGCCAAGTACAAATTTTTTTGATCGTTTATTTCAAGTTCCAGTAAAGTTTATATGGTTCAACAGAAAATTTCTTTTTATCTTGTTATTATTTTAATATTATCTATTATGGCTTGGTTTCGCAGGGTTCAATTGAATTTTAAAAACTAACCAACGCAAACTGTAAACTTACTGTACTCTTATTTCAATGAAAACAAATGCGTATGACGGACAAAGTTTAATGTGCACTATTTATTGCGGATCTTAACAGCCTACCTCCACCCTTCTCCACTGACATAGAATAGATGCGCTGGAGTCGTGACAGAATTGAAACACATATCGTATCTATGATCACCGAAAAAATATTCGAAGTAACGATGAGCTTTCGAGTGTGACCATACGTGGCGTGTCCTGTCTTGCGATTGACATAACAATACAATATAAATGTTTGAATAATGAAGGCACCTGACTTTATTCATTATTTTAATAACACAAAACAAAAATAATATTCTAGTAAATAAAATCAACAAATCGTTACTGGTATAAACGTCAACAACATGTCTAGTGTTGCCACCAAGCTGACCAATACATATTTTTTGTTTAACTCACTATCAACTGATATTATGAACCACTCAAATCAAACATCAACACGGTAGAGTTGGTTGCCGAATCGTTCCGTGTATTTAATTGATATTTAAAGTCTACGATTTCTCACGACGATCGTTGAATTTGGTTTGGTCTGCGAGTCCGCTGGTGTAAGTAGGTCTTAATATTATCTTCATGCTACAGTTAAGACGTACAGAACAGATAGTATTTATTTTATAATAAATTGGTATTGTATAATAATTAATTGTGCATCGTATGTAACAAAGACGAAAGTCATGTTCAACTGCTTTGCCGGCCAAAAAGTGATCCTCATCAATGGCACTCAGCTCGGACAGGTGAAAAACTACATCTATCTGGGACAACAAGTCTATAGATTGAAGTATATTTGATGAAATTGTTTGCAGATAAAGCTCAGCTGGAGTGCTTGCAGCAGCCTAAATAATGTTTTCAAAGGTGACCTCTCACTGTGTCTAAAGCGAAAAGTGTTCAACCAGTGTGTGGTTACCGTAATCACATATGCGTGTCAAACATGGACCCTAAGTACAAGAGAGGTCTAGAAACTTAGAGTAGCACACCGTGATATGGAGAGGTGCATGCTGGGCATAACGCGAAAGGACAAAAAAGGGAATGAGTGGATAAGGAAATAGAAAAGGGTTTGCGATGTAATAGAATTGGCTAAAGGCCTCAAATGGAAATGGGCTGGACACATAGGTCAAAGAAGGGACAATCGTTAAACAAATCTAGTCATCCAGTGGTACCCAAAAGGTACCAAACATCCGCAAGGTACACCTAGAGGCAGCTGGATCGATGAAATGATAAAGTTCTGCGGAAGTACGTGGCAACGCAACGCACAGGACGGAGAGAAGTGGAATCAGGTTGGAGAGGCCGTCATCCAGCAGTGGATAGATTCAGACTGATGACAATTATTGTACCCAATATAGATAGAGCTTGGGCCCAAACGAGTGCCAAAGAAGGAACCACGAAGAACACCAAAACATTTATTTTTTTAAATATATTCACTTACCTCACTGACGATGGACGTATGTGCTCCATATACCCACGTCGTACAGGGCACACTATTGTTACTATTGAACAATTCACTTGGGCAGGAATCATTGAAGAGTAGGTGGTTTGGAGGATTTGCAGAAAATTCTGTGTGATTTGTGGGCATGAATCTCGTACAACTGTCGTAGGTGTTGTCCGTATGGGGGATTGCATTTGTCAGCCATACTGGTTCGAACTCTGGATTTGCACTATCACACTCTGGGATTTTGCATCTGAAATAAAATCGAAAGAATTTTTTGTGAATTTTAAACGTGAAAAAAAGCTCCGTGCCTAAAACCAAGGCTGTGACGCGTTTTATCTTGCCATACGGCCGGCCCACATGCCCATCGTAGGTCAAAAAGGAGATTTTATAGTATTTTCAAAGCATTAGCCTAAACATTCCTAAAACGTTGTAGATAATCTATTTATTTATTTTGAAGCCTTATTATACTTTATATTTATTTTAAACATTTGATGACTGCATGAAGTATTTTTATTACATACAATTAATAAATAGTATCCTTATAAACCTCTCGATCTAATGTTTTAAAATATAGTCATATTTCAGTAGATCCATGTAGGTACAGTGGTAAGATTTTTTATGTTTATTAATTTTTAACCGCATTTATAAAACCATTAGTAAAATTTATGTTGACATTATTATAGTGAAATATGTATGATAAAATATTATATTTTATAATCTCTGTGATCCCAAATTTGACAAGAATTAGGCATTTTATAATTCAAAAATAGGCAACATTTGAAGATAATAATAAAGATACTAATCATAAGCTATGTCTTTGACCATTGAAATATGATAAAACATCCTACGAATAATGATTGTTTTATAATAATCATTGACCTAAGAATAAGGTAGTATTTTTTTGAAATACGCCATTTCTATTGGCATTTCATTCCAGCAAAGTTGGGCATGTGGGCCCTTAAGGGGCAATTTTTGTTTTATCATTTGCTACCTGGAAGAGTTCGCTGGAGCTGCACTCATAACAAGCACGGAGGTTCTTAAGCCACGAAATTCGGCACGGTACATCACTGATCTTTCTTTAGAGAATATGTTGGGTAATGATGTACTTCTTTTATTTTTTCATAATGTAGCCGAGGTACTGTAGTATTTTGGTTTTTATACTGCGTACCTTCGGTCCTTTCTTATTTGTTTGAGAATGTCACCATTTGTCAACCGGTCAGTTCAAGGAATTTTGAGGATAATTAGTATCTCTATACAGCCAAATTACGGAAGCTTCAACTCTTCGTGAAATCTCCTGGTTTAGCGTCCATTTCATAAAGCAGGGTTGAAAGAACATAACAGCAAGTAATGTGACGTATAATGCATAATAATTATTATAAGTACCATACTATTATTATATTAATAATGCCACGTGTTGGGACACGTGATAGTTATGACAAATGGCAGATAGTAATTATTAACAATAATAGTACATACCTATAGAAACAAAATGTATACCTACGCATGTATTCTATACACAAGACTGTTTTCGGCCGCTATCTAGGATAGGAAAGTATCCAAGTATTAGCTCTAAAGCATCAATTACATTGAGATTCTTTACGAGCTGTTTGTTGGCGAATTTATAATCTGCCTGTAAAGTCGCCCAGTGTAATAATCGAAATGTTAGCTTGTTCGATGATTACACTGGGCGACTTTACAGGCAGATTATAAATTCGCCAACAAACAACTCGTAAAGAAGCTCAATGTAATTGACGCATTATTGTAACAATTACAATAAATTAGTTGTAATTGTTACAATAAGTGCTATGTTTTAACAGCACTTTTCTTGTCTGTGATAAATTGTAGAATGAGATAGACAGTTCAGCGGGTCTATTCTATACAAAAGGCTGCTTTCGTCCGCTAAAACCGCTAACTAGGGTATGTTTGTATCAAATTATTAACACGTATTGTAACAATTATAATTAGCCGGTATTAATTGTTGCAATAAATGCTATATTTTAACGGCATGCCCCCTGCCTGTGCTAAAATTTAGAGCATGAGCGATAGAGAGAGAGCGAGAGAGAGACAGTTTCGACTGATTAACTGATTACAATACAATTACAATTATAATATTTCAATATAAAATGTATGTAACAAATACTAACACATTATCACGTTAGCACGTTAGCAGTCGATAGTCGCCTTTTGTATAGAATAGACCCGCAGACGGCTAAATTATTTTAATTGTTACAATAAGTGTTAATATTTCGTTAATTCGATACTTTTTCCTACCCTAGTTAGCTGCCTCAAAGGCCGAAAGCAGTCTTGTGTATAGAATAGATGCGCTAGTCATAAAAACCTGTAGGTACTTCATTTACGTTGACAGCATCAACAAAAAGCAGTAAAAATGAAACTAATAACTTTAAAAATAATTATGATGCTGTCAAATTTGTCTACATAATGTATGTACTCACGGCGTAGGACTATAATAATAATATTAATGTATGTTACCTTAATTTCTTGCAAGTGGATTGTTATTACGTCTTCTGTGTGACATTTTACATTTATTTTTTTGTAATTTGTCCAACCAAATTAAACCAGACAGGCGAAATATATTGTTAATATGATGCGATGTTTTTCATTATCAAGTAACCACAATAGAGTTTATTACAATAGCATTGTTGCGAGTTGTCGTATTGCATTATTATTTGCGAATCGCAATCAACATTTTGCATTGCACGAATGAATCACTGCCATTGTAATTTTGACACTGCAGTCGATTTCGCAACGCTCCATATTTGAAAATTGAATTGCAACAATGTATGTGAAACAAGTGAACTATATGTTCCAAATTTAAATATATTTTTATATTATTTTTTTGTTAAATATCAACATAACGTGAAATTATTACCATTATGACGTTATATTGGTCCATACAGTAGCGAAGGGTGGAGGTAGGCTATAAATATCCACCATAAATAGTGCACACTAAACTTCGTCAGTCATACGTGTTTGTTTTTTATTTTAGAGATGGTATTCGTTAGTTTTTAAAAATCAATAATTAAACCCTGCCTAAACTAAGCCATAATAGTTTTGGTATACTTTGGGCTATACGACAAAATTGTGCACACTTTTACATTCATACTAATTTGTTTTCGTTAGATTAAGAATACATTACACGTGATTCTGTTGTTTCATTAAGACCTGCCTAAACCAAACTATAATAGAAAAAAATATTATTGTATCTATAAAATATTCAAAGTTATGTAAGATTTAATTGCATAATTTTTAGATATTTTATAGATAGACGATTTAATTGAATTTAAAAGCTAACCAAAACCATCTGTAAATTGTTGTCTTATTTCAATGAAATCAATGACTGACAAAGTTTAGTATGCACCATTTCTGGATCCATTTTTGTGTTGTATTATTGCTAGTACCTATACAATAAATGTTTTACCCGTAAATAGCTAATCCATTTAAAGAGGACGCTTTGCATAATATTATAATATATTACATTATTAGTTTCCAGTAAGAAAAACTGAGGGCATCTTGGAAAACAGTGGTTGATTTTAAATGTTTAGCCATTTTTTAGGGCAAGCTATGTACATCGCTCAAAGAACAGAGCATATTTGAACAAATCGCATCATCACAAGTGATATCATAAAACTAATAATTACAAGATAAAAATAACTTTTTATATGCAACGCTTTTAAATTCTGTTGAACCATATAAACTTGACTTGACTAGCTTAAACGATCAAAAAAAATTGTGCATGACATGTCATATTGATTTCCATAGTAACGCACGTATATATTATTAATAATTTAGTTGCTAGGACCCCAGACCCCTAGCAAC
Source organism: Rhyacophila brunnea (assembly GCF_057557595.1). NCBI lineage: Eukaryota > Metazoa > Arthropoda > Insecta > Trichoptera > Rhyacophilidae > Rhyacophila > Rhyacophila brunnea. The sequence continues at coordinate 35,160,357 of NW_028232796.1, forward strand.
CGATAATGGTGTCGAAATAACTTTTTTATACAAAACAGAATTAACTGAAAATGAATTCAATTATACTTAAAGATGGCTAAAAGTATTAAAAAAATGCATTGGCATCGTGTTCTGATATATTCTAAAAGTTTTAAATGTCTAGCAAGTCGGGAAGTTAGTTAAAATCGATTGCAAGATTTGTACCGGACAAATAAGAATACGAGCTAAGAAAAACGTTGTAAAAAGGCATCAAAAGCTTGCTGGATCGATGTAATAATCAAGTTTAGTAGATAACTAAAATGACTGAGAAAAGTGGGAAACAGCAATCGAAAGCGTTCATCGATCATTAAAAAAATATTGCAAGTGTCCTATATTATGTTGTGTTGCAACTAAGAACCTCGAACTTGAATTAGCGATAATAAGGACAAAAATCATTAAAAATTGTAAATTTGAATTAATCGCATTGTTTATCAAGTCGCATATTTGTGAATAAATTAGTTTTCAGTAACTCAGTTATTTTTACCTGCTTGTTTTAAACCTTTGAATATTATTAATATAAGTACCTAATAATATATTTTGTTTTGACACTATGACTATTGTGTAATTTTATTTACGTATTCACCTTTTTTTAACTGTTTTGTTAATATATTTGCAAAAAAATAATTACATTATATTTGCAATCCTAAATGTGCTTTTTGCAAACATCTCAAAATGGTGGGATTGTAGGTATGTAGTATGTAATTGAAATCATTGTTAATTATATTGTAACAGTGGCGAGGGGTGGAGGTAGGCTATTAAAATTCGATATAAATAGTTCACACTGAACTTTGTCAGTCATACCTACTTATTTATTTTCATTTAACTAAGAATAGGTACAATTTGCACAATTGTTCTGGGTAGTTTTTAAAATTCAATTAAACCTTACCTAAGCCAAACCATAATATTTTAGGTATACTATGGGAAATCCGACAAAAATAATGCATACATTTAACAGATGGTGTTAGTAAGTTTTTTTTAAATTCATTAAGCCCTGCCTAAACCAAACCATAATGGATAAAAAATATTTCATGACCTTTGTGGCTTCTAAAAACAAGGATTATATTATACCTATATTAAACATACATAATTTTGAAAACACTTCTGACAAAATATATTAATTTCTATTAACCAATAGAAAAAATATTTTTGAAAAAGTAAAACATCCAGCAGGAATCGAACCTGCATCTCTCGGGTTTCGCGCCCACACACATAGACCACTATGCTAAAAGTACCATACTTAATTACGACAAATTTTAACTAATATGGCTCTTATAATACTCATAGCTACTATTGACTATTGGCTTTTGTATTTTAAATCAAAGTAGGTATTACTTTAATTACTAACCGACATCAGGGATCACTCCAAGATATTTTAGTGTTGTAGCTTCCTTGTACTTGCTATTATTTTTTTTGATTAATTACTTTTTTTATTTAACGAATAACTCAAGATTTAAGAATGTAATATTCTAATTATTGAACATACATATTTTTAAAACACTCCTGAGAAATATATTATAACCGATAGAAAAAATATTTTTGAAAAAAGAAAGACACCCCGCAGGAATCGAACCTGCATCTCTCGGGCTTCACGCCGACGCACATAGACCATTATGCTAAAAGTATGTACCTATATTAGTCTCATGTAGAATGCAGATAAGTTTTTAAATAATAAAAAAATGATTATCAAAGTTGATAAGATTTCCAATTCATGGTTATTTGATTCTAAGTGTGCGAATCGAATCGTTAATGTATGTGTACTAATGTGCGTTATATTAAATTAATACAATAAATATGAGAAAACTATATTACCTATAATAATAATAATTATTGCTGTAATCTTATCAAACAAGAATCTAATAGACAATAACTAGTAACATGTTCTACGAAAAGATAGTAATCTTTATAGGTCAGTAGATTATTCCGTATTTTATAACCTATATATTATATTTAACTATCGTAATGTACCAGTTGCGAAATCAGTTATCTCATAGACTTTGTTTCAAGTCTTAAATCTTATTTGTAAGATGCTACTAATATATCTGTAGTTGTAGTATAATAGCGATCAAATATCTATTGTTTAATGTATCAAATTATTCTGCAATAATATATTCCCAGCGAATTAATTTCCAGCAAACAACTCTTAGCTAGATCAGCAAGTTGAATGGCAATATTAGATACGGTATATTATTACATCATATCACAGCACATTATATCATTACGGTGTATTAGACGAATAATCATTTTTCATGGTATGATATTTTCTTACGACTGTAATAATAAATAATATTTCACAAGCTACTCGATTTAAAACGCTGACTCTATAATTAGTCCAATATGATTATGTACCAGAATTTAATGTTAATGTATTACTTTTTATTGTATAAATAACGAAGAATAATTTATCTAAATGTCACTCGAATCTAAGTACCTAGCTCGTAACTATCTTTGTAGATTATATGTACTATCATTGTATAATATACTATTGTACCGATACGCTGCTAATAAATCTCACCCTGCTACATCGTAGACTTCATTATCATCATCCTCAACCCACACATCGAATACCGCAGTAGTGACCCAACAGATTCACGAGTATAAGTTGTCCGCTGACCGAGAGCGCCACATGCTAACATTTGATACAGCAATTCATACTTTTTATACTGAGATGAAATTGTTCTAAATTCTAGCACCTGACGATGTATGGTGGTATATCTATAGCACGCAATTTAATACAGATTAGTAATAATTTACACTGTAACGTGTTTTAAATTGGAGGTTGTGATCGAGAAATTCCGTCTCGATAATTATCGGGAAATACACAGAAAAGGGCAATCTTGAATCTCGAGAAATTAATTTTCCTAAATTTTGAGAATTCTCAACACTCATTCGAATACACGCAATATAAAAAGAAATAGTTACAAGATAAAAAGAACTTTTTATTTACAACGTTTTAAATTCTCTGTTGAATTTCCGATATACTTGACTTGACTAGCTTAAAACGATCAAAAAAATTTGTGCTTGATAGAAATAATACTTAAATGTCAATAATTTCCATAGTAATGCACGTATATATTAATAATTTAGTTGCTAGGACCCACTTAGCAACCAATAATATATTTACTTTTTACGGATTTCTTCCGAAATAACTTTTCATACAAAACAGAATTAACTGAAAATGAAATCAATTTTACTTAAAAATGGCTAATAGTAATAAAAAAATGCATTGGCATAGTGTTATGATATATTCTAAAAGTTTCAAATGTCTAGCTAGTCGGAAAGTTATTTAAAAATCGATGCAATATTTGGATAAACAACCACCGGAAAAATAAGAATACGAGCTAATAAAAACATTAAAATACTGACTATGAAACAAAATTCGAAATCAAATCTTGTCTCAGATATGTTCGCCACTTTCTTGATAAGTGTCAAATTGGCCGCCTAAAATACACATTACATCACAATAATATTATCGTATTGAGGGCTCAAGCGTTGCGAAGTCTAGCTAGTCGGGAAGTTAGTTAAAAATTGATTGCAAGATTTGTACCGGACAAACAACCACCGGACAAATAAGAATACGAGCTAAGAAAAAAGTTGTAAAAACATACGGTCGTCCAGTTATAATGAGTGGTAGCCGGCTCACACATCACAACTCGCCTTGTGTGCCTGACGGCCATAAATTAAAACCTTCGAGACTGCCGGCGAATGTTGCACGATCACAACCTCGCACATCTGCCTAGCGCTGCTAGCTCTAGCTCTACCAAACGCAGCGACAGTATGGAGAGAAATGGCCGATTCGCCCGATTCTGCAGCTGTGTGCATGCGCGGGGTCGATATTGGCCGGACATCGACATGCAGGCTTTGGCCAATGCAACTAGACGAATGTCGCAGGGTCGCAGAGTTGCAGTTGCATCGGCCAATCTGCGAAGCTCCATTTGATAGCGTTTGTTTCTTGGTTTACGATGACGTCACATCGACGAATTCGTCGTAAAACGCATGTGGCGAGTTCTGATGTGCGAGCCCTCGTAAATTTTGAAGCAACTTAATTTAAAAGAGGCAAGAGAACAAAATAGTTCCACTCGAACATTATGATGATTCTGTAGTATCGAGCTACCGGGTAATAGTTACTCTAGATTAGTTTTATACTTACTTACTTCAAGTTATCTGTACATTTTTAGCATGTTTTGACAAATTAGCCAGCCAATATTACTCCGGTCATAAGTCCGGTAATTTGTAAATACTAGTATAAAGGAAAATTGGCCGAAACTATCTGACCGACTCATAAAAAGCAGAAAATCGTTCAAAATGAAAGGAATTTTCAGCGAGAAGTTCTTTACCGAACCGGTAATTTGTACGAATTTTAGAAAGTAGCTATAGAATTTGTTATCTCTATATATAAAAATCTCGTGTCACGATGTTTGTGGTCGAACTCCTCCGAAATGGCTCAACCGATTTTTATGAATTTTTTACGTATATTTGTTAGGTATGAGAATAGGTCAACAAGTATATTTCATACCGCTAGGTGATTAGGGTATCTCTATCCAGAAAAATTTTCTTTTATTTTTTTGACAATTTTTTTTTGTATTTTTTTTATTATTTGGCATAAAAAATACCTATAACCCCAAATTTTCACCCTCCTACCCCTACCCTCCCATTTTTAATCGCGATTTTATTATTTTTGTATGAACAAATTTAACCGTCGTTCGTATTTCAAACAGAACGAAATTGTTTATGTTGTTGAATGACAGATGGCGCTACGTTCGAGAAGAATTCAAGAGAAGCGTCGCGTCATTTTGACATTTCATTCGGCATATCACAACGCAGTGCGTGCAAAATTTTGTACGATTTATTTTCGCCGCAATTTTAAGACCGCACATCGACGCGAGAAATCGTGATTCGAAGAAGAAACAATAATCTGGAGTTCATCGCTGACACACACCGTTCATACGACGCTCTCCAATATCCGCTAATTTTCTGGAAGGGACAAGACGGATATTGCATAAATATTAAACAACCAGAACCTGTCACAGGTAATTCATTCATTATGAACATCATTACTCATTTTGAATTGAGAAAGTGAATGAATGGTTGATGTTTTTTTGTTTTTATCGGCGGTCATCGTCTACAGCGCTCTATTCCTCTTTCTGTCATAGATCCCATCCCCACACACTTACGATACATTCGTTATTTTTTATTTAACAACCAAAATATTCACTAGAAATAATTTATATGGCAGAACAACGTTTGCCGGGTCAGCTAGTAATTATATATTATTAATACGAGTGATAAGCCGCATGATAATAAAAAATAACAGCACACATAAAACATGAAAGCCGTGAGAAAATGTGAAAAGTGAACATAATAAATTATGTATTTACCCTTCATAATTATTATCAAATGTTAGTTTCGTAATAATATGTAATATAAAACTTTAATACTATCTTATTGTTTTAACTAAATATCAAGTAGAAATATCAAACAAATAATACTTACATGATTTTTTTAGTCATATAATAGGTATCTACTTTACGACATTGTATCTCTGGAAAAACTATTAGACACCATAATATAAGAAACGTAGATACAATATAAAATGAATACTATATTAAATTATTATCCAAAAGTTCATTCGGTTTAAAAGCTACTCTGCTTTTGTGAATCGGTCTGGTTGGTGGTTTTGGTTTCGTATAATCCGGCTTTCACATCTAAACTCGCCTTGTCTACTGCACAGCCATAATCAAGCCTTCTAGGAACGTCGATCCGCTGTTGCATATGAAGACCGCGCACATCTACTTAGCTACAGTAGCACGTAATCTCTTCGAAACGTATAGATATTTGGATGCGGCGATCGGCAAGCCGGTATAGAAATGACCAATTCGTAGGTATGCGTTCTAGCGTCTTCGACTCGCAGCCCGAGAAGCATGCGATTTATTGATAGCAGCTCTAGATGTTTTTTTTCAAACTAAAAAGTGGCATTCGACCAATCTGCGGAGCTCCATTTGGCAACGTCTGTTTTATGAATAACGATGACGTCACATCTACGTATTCGACATCTCGCAGACGAGGTGAGTTTAGATGTAAGAGCCGACTTAGTGCTTTCGTGTAAGTTTTATGTAACCTCACAATCACAATAATATTAGGACAGAAAAGTATTTAACATATTATATAGTATAAGTAATAATATAGTAGCTACATTAAATTTAGTCATGGCGTCCGGGAATTTTCGATAATAGGCGAGTGTTCGGTAACCTTAGGTTTCGGGCTTGAAAAGATAACACGAATCGGTATAATTATGTCAACTACACGCACTATATAACGCGTGTTAAAACAATAATGATTCTGATTGAATCTACGGTTGGTAGCCGAACCCTAAGGCTAAGGCCACACAGGTAGGTGCCTCGCTTGGTGCTTAGTTCTACGTAACGCTACAAGCTAGGTGACATATCCTAGCGAACGGACGCACACTATATTATCGCAATGGCCACACTGCACGCTTTGCCTCGTTACGTGATTATTAGTTACTTAAGCTTCAGTTACATTGAGTTTCTTTACGAGCTGTTTGTTGGCGAATTTATAATCTGCCTGTAAAGTCGCCCAGTGTAATCATCGAACATGTTAGCTTGTTCGATGATTACACTGGGCGACTTTACAGGCAGATTATAAATTCGCCAACAAACAGCTCGTAAAGAAGCTCAATGTAATTGACGCTTTAGTGAGTCTCCCGGCGAACAGATGTGTTGGTTAATTTTAATGTGTCACCTAGTGATTTTGCAAGATGGAGGAAGTTTTAATAGGAGAAGTTTATAAAAGAGAGGCTTTGTGGAACCCATCTAACAAGCCTCGGGTGTTATAGATCATCTGAAATGCGGATCATCATTTTGTAATGTCTCTTTTAATTTGCCAAATATTAGGTCAAATGTTTCCTGGTTCATCTTCAAATAACTAAAAAACTTTTCATCGTATTTTCGAAATTCTTTGTAGAGAAGTTGAAACTCTCCAAGATTACTTATAAATGAATTGACATGATGCACCCAACAAGTTCAAATTTTAAACTTAAATTTTTTGTGAGAAGTGGCTTGCTGGTTAGTTTTTAGAGTGACATCGCTGTTGACTTGAGCGCTGCCAAATGTCAACTGAATTTGTACCTAAGCACGTAGCGTGCAATGTGGTAGTAGTGTTGTTAGTAGACAAGCATAGCACTAAGCGAAGTACTTCAGTGTGGCCCTGGTCTAATCTTTTTCCGAAATTACCGAGACGCCACGACAACGTGTATGAGTTCTACCTTGCCGATTGTTCAGCTGTTGTAAAGATGAACACTGCACCAAAGAGACCATTCAATAAAAGTGCAAAAGAGATGAAGAAGTAATTGATGAATTGGTATCTTCCAAAGTTTCCGATCTCTTCCAAAATGCTGTCCAGTTGTACATTGATTGACCATCGCTGGATTTTTTCCCCAACCATGATACACTATTTTATGTCTGAACTCGCGTCCGGAAATTTTTATGTAAGTAGTTGGGTCGTATTATAGTTAATCGTGAGCTATTGAATCGGAAATAGATAGCCATATACTATTGAGATTAAATTCATGTAAAAATAAAAGACCTAAAAAGATATAGTAAAATAAAGTTGGTAAGTAAATTAAAAATACTATAAAAATATCGTATAATATAAATTTTTGGTAGGTACAAGTATCAACGCGTAATATCACATATGAAGGGTACACAGCAAAAACAGGATCACCGATAAAATGATAATTGTGCAGGAGAGCAAAAAAAGAATGAAATCGTTATTGGTTGGAAAATGGGTTTAATATTAAGGGTGATGCTTCTACTCATCAGAGGCACCTAGCTAAAAAATATGAAGCTTGCAATTTGAGACATTTTTTTGATAATTTACAATTTCAACTGTATTAATTAATAAATGTGTATCTAAAAACATTTTTTTTGTATTTTAAGTCAAAGATAAACAGCTTACTTAATCTTTACGAGGAAACATTGAAAACTTAAAACTAAATTTTAATAATAACGACGACCATAAAATATAATGTAATAATACGATGCGGTCCTGTGACAAATTCACATTTTATAATATTTTTTTTACAATATTGTAAGTTTATCTTTGACTTAAAACAAAAAATATTTATTTTTTTAATGTTTTCAGATATATTTTTATTAAATATTACAGTTGAAATTGTAAATTATTGAAAAAAGTTCTCAAATTGCAAGCTTCGCATTTTTCCGCTAGGTGCCTATGGTAGGTAGAAGCATCCCCCAAGATATCATCCCAATATATAAAAGAATTTATATATTGGTTTCTCATTTATTTTGAAATATGATAAAAGCGAAAAAAAATAATAAAAACATATTCTACTTGTGCAGTTTTATACAAAATGAGCTGATTTTCGCCTTGACTACGCTTTCTTCTCCCTTCATTTATGAAGCAATAAAATCAATTTTGGTAATTTTAATGATACCATTCTTGAGCACTGCCTCTGTTGAACTAATTGGGATTTAAATCTCAAAAATGAAAAAATGCGATGAGCCTATTTTTGCCGTGTACCCTCTGATAGTAATGATACCATTGACACCAATCAATATCAAATTTAGTTCGAATCGAATCTAATAAAGTTTTAATATTACTGCCTGCAATGCTCCACGAACAACGCGTTATTTTGTGATCACAGTGCTATACAGTCGTCTGTTTCCGGTAATATAGATCACGATGAACTGTGCTACGGCGAAATGTAATACGTCTAATTCACATGTAAATGTCTGAACTGTATAACTGATAATATAATAATATATTTACACTTTTTTGAGTTTTAGACACTGCTGTTTTAACTACACAAACTGAAATGTTATTATTTATAGATCATTACTATTGTTATTATGAACAATTTACTACCTACTAAGTCACGATTTTTAATGATGAATATTTTATTGTTACGAACAAAATAATATTACTGGATATTTGGTTTACACTGATTTTGATTTACTTAACATTTTTTTTAATTCGTCACTGAATATTACCTACTGAACTCTTGATTGAAAATAAAATCGATGCATTCAGTTTACCGATTATGGATTATATTATATAGCCGTTGTTATATTTTATTATTAGTACTCGTATGTATATTATTGATATTTCTCATTAGTTAAAATTATTAAATTCCCAATACTTTACGTGCCATTGTTTCCCAGTAATGACGATATGTATGCGCTTATTGAATGCAATATTATTATTAGTGGGTAGGTATCTAATGATTTATTATGGACGTTTTTGAAGTTATACTTCTGTTGGCGCATTTGAGAAATCAGAGTGTATTTTTGGCGTGTGACATGTAACACATAATTTATTTAAACAAAAAAACGCACTCGATTGGATTCGAACCACCGATTGTTCGTTTATCAGCCGAACGCACTAACTTTACGCCACAGTATGATACTGGAATCGTGACGATTATACAGTATAATATTATAGTTTAGAATTGTTCCGTTGCCTAGGCAGCGAATTTATTATTGTCGGCCATTTGCGATTCTTTACGTAAACAAATGATTAAACGTGAGTTAGTAATATAAGTTAAAGTGTATAGAAATAAACCAACATCGTTCCAATAAACGGTCCTTTTTCTTGAGTGTGTAATTTAACAAAATCATTAAGAGGTAGTCAAAGCATCCAGTTTATCAAAAGTTTTGTTTTTGTTTTATACGCCAAAGAAGTATAACTTCTAACTCGCGTACATAAGTACACACACCGATGTTTTTACAAAAAAATCAACTACTTATTCATAATTTGTTTTTATTTATTTTTTTACACTTGATCTTTTTCTTAGTATGTAGATAATAAGGTTTTTACCTACTATTGTTGTATTAATTCATTATATTATCGAGAATTACTGCATTCGTTGCCAGTGTGCATTTGCCACTCAACTGGTGAGTGCACATAGTGCTTGGAGATGTTGAAAGGCAAAACCTGGATCGCAAAAAAACGACTCAAATGGAATAATACAAAACTTAAATCCATTATAATTTAAATTCAAATTCCACCAACTACCCTAGATCGATAGCATTGATATTGAAAATTCATAGCCTGGAAAAGTTTAAGAGCTAGAATATCTACCCCATTCTATAGATACAATATCAGCAGGGCCTAATGAGAGAATAATAAATTAATTCTAGGTATTTTTGGTGCTTAAATTTTATTTAAAATACAAAAAAAAGTCTTCGCCACTAATGTGGATATAACCTATTTACTACGATACGAGGTATTTTCAAATTCCGTAAATATTATTTAATGAATTTCTGATTTCCTCTGATAATATTCAATACATATTTAATTATTGATTCCTAAATACCTACCTAAGTAATTTATATTCGTAATTGCGTAAACAAATGAAAAAAAAGACAAACCATTTGAATAAATAAGTAAGCAACTAGCTACATTTAGTTACGTATACCATTTATAATATGTATACATATGATATTAGACTGGTCCTTCTCAAATTTTACTAGTGTGAAATAAATAAATTTGAATCCAAAATAATAAATTTAATCCATTGTTGCTGTCACAGTGGTTGGTATAATATTGTAATTTGAAAAACATTTATATCGACCAAGAAAAGGCATATTTCACTATGTTTTAGAATGAATAGTTTACCAATGAATGTTATCTTTAAAATATAGAAATGTTTTACAACAAAATTATGGTACCTACCTATGTGTTTATTTGAATACAACACTATGTTCTTTGTTATATGTGTTTACGTTAGTTTAAGGTAAATTGTTCTTTGATAATGCTATAATTATTGACCGCTTAAATTCTAAGACCCATTTCACACGCGACACCTGTGTGGCGCCACTGGCGTGGCGAGATTCTGCATTTACACATAACTGCATGGGCGCGTTCAGACGGGGACACAGAAGTGTCGCGTTCTTTTATGGTGGCGCCACAGACTAGTTGTGAAACGGGTCTAAGGGTTCGGCAAACTTTTGACACATAAGATACAGATAATAATTAGATGAGTACCTCAGTTTCAAAGTATAACAAGTCAGCAATTTGCAGTGATGAGTTAAGTATGAGGAAATGCTTGGAATACCGATATCTACCAGTTCCAAAATGTAACAAGTGATAATCTGTGATTACTTTAGAATGACAGTAGTTATTATTCTTTAGAATTATCTATTATTAATATTATAAAAACATAAAATTATGTTTATAATAATATTATAAATATAGGTATTTTAGATAATCCTAGAATTTCATTAAATTATACAAAAATTTTATATACAGTAGAAGATTAAATTGGCCAAAATCTTGTTTCCTAATTATTTCAGAACAATGCTTTTTGAGTTGTTACACTTTGGAACTGAGGTATCGAATGAACAACACAACGATTTACATTTTTCAAGACACAGATGTATTTTTCACATACCTATACAATTATATTGCCAGTGTCATCTGGCGATAAAAAATAATATAAAAACCATAAATTCCAACTACTGAAGTAGGTAGCTGGTAAAAATAACAATGCATCTAATTATTTCATTTAATATTCGATGATGATACTAAGTATCCTCTCCTCGGTTGATATTAAGTCTGCTTGCTTGGTAACTGGTTTGAACTGTTTCGAATCCTCAATCTTTTAATACCTAAATCGATTGCGTTATTTGCGTCAAAGAATTCGCCGCTGAATGTGTTAATATCAAATGAAGACAAATTTAATTGGTTTAAATTGGTATTTGTAAGAAGAGCTAGAATTGTTTCACTTTGCATGAATTCCAGAAACTCTCAGAGCAGGTTTAAAATAACTGTCCTGAAATATGCGTCGTAAAGTAAATGAATATATTTTTTTATTGGTGGCGTTTTTACAAGTTTTGAAAATAGTTATGCTAATTACATTTTAACTTCTGAAAAATTTCTAAGATCGCATTCCAAATAGCCATGATTTTCCATCCCCTTAGTATGTGAAGGGGTATTTCATGATACAATAATGATGGTATTTTCACCCATGGAACACAATATTATTGGGAACTGGCTTACCCTACTGGGTGTGGTATAACAGGCTAAATATCTCGAGTATGGAAAAATATTTCCTACCGGTGCTAACGTATTCATGTCAAATCGTCGCTATAGGATTTGTTTCCCGAATATCCATTTTTGTCGAAATCGACATTTTAATGCAGTTCAATTTCTTTTATCGAACTCTACCGAAATCATTTATAAAAACAATATATTTATATCTAGGAACAGAGATATTTTAAAAAAAAAACCCGAATACGCCATGTTAAGTTACAATTACTCCGTGGTATTCTCCCGAATGTCCAACTATTCGTACCTGAATATCCAAGTTAATTTCGGTCGAAATATATCTCTGGCTGAGTGTTTATTTCCCGAATATGACTTTAGCCAATCAAAACGCGCTCACGCCGTGCATCTCGCTCCCATATTCACGCTGTCTAGCTCTAAAACAATCACGCCCACTTTCATATTTTTCCGCCGTCTGGAGACTTCTTTCAAATTTCGTCTTATTGATATTGTTTTTAACGTTACTATTGTTTTAATAGTGAATTCATCAAATTTGAAGAGATCATTCATAGCTGATACATCACCAGTTCGCCCTGAACTTACAATAGAGTTGTGGAAGTGAGTATTTTAACCTAAATAACTGCATTTTGTGTTGATAAATGACACAAAATCCCAACGGTTATATGAATTCTACAGTATGACCCGGAAACTACTATGACGTAAAAAATAATTATTATTTCAAATTATTATTAATCAAACATTGTTTGTCTTTATTTTACTTTTAATCTAGGTATTTCTATGAAAATAAAGGCGATGCTATTATTTATTTTTGAATGCGCTGATAATTAATATTTTAATTTAATATGTATGTTAGTAACTATTTATTTGGTGGATATTATATACTTAGGATATTGGTACCTACCTAATATTAGCAGCCAATGGTAATTAATTTATACATGCTATTATTTTGTGTTGTTGTTCCTTACAATAGTAAATATATAATATTTATTTGGTGGTTTGTAATAAGTTTAATTGTCAATTATAGAAATATATAAAAAATAATATACAGATATATATAAATAGATTTTTTTTTTTGGAAAAAGTATTAATATAAAATTGTTAGCAAGTACGAGTAAGTACCATCATAAAATATTGGAGAAATTACCGTGACGTCGGTTAGTAATTGAAGTAGTAGATACCTTATAATATATTTTCTCAGAAGTGAAAAAAAATATGTAAGTATGTTCAATTATTAGAATGGTACATTCTTAAATCTTGTGAAATATTCGTTCAATAAAAAAATAGTTAATTACTTAAAAACTATTTTATTACTTAATCCGAAAAAAACCGAAAAAAGCGATTGCCGCGTGTTATTATTACATACGAACTTGGGTAATTACGATCATTAAGTATTTAAATAGTAGAGGTAATTATTAACAATTATCGTGTAAATAAATATAACATTTGAGGCGCGTACTTTTTGACCACTCAGTAATCTGTGGGCCGTGCAGCAATACGCTACGGTCTTAAATCCCGAACGTCCATGTTTTGTCCCGAATATCCATTATTCTGAGAGAGCGCTAAAAATTTCCCGAATATCCACAGTGAGTACTTGTAAATAAAACGCATTTTCTGTGCATTTAATGATTTATACCAGTATATTATTCTTGGAATCTATTCTTAGATAATGTTGCAATCATACAGTATAAAAAGAATGATTGATACATCTACTGATATTAAAATATACGACAGTGAAATTTGTTTTTCGTCTCCTGTAAAATTGACATTTGGTCTATTCGGGAAACAAACCCTATAGCGACGAAATATTAACATGTATAGATGAAATCTAAAACATATTACTAACGCAAGTGGCATGGAAAAGTGCATGTCGGAAAATAAACCAAAGTACGAGAGTACGTGATGTGATAGAAGTTGCCAAAATGGCGAAATGGGAATCGACTGCGAGTTGATGACCGCTGGACAAATGCAGTCATACAAGGGTCACTAAATGATCACAAGGCCTTCTTCGGCCAACGGATCTATAATATAAACTCATCAAGTGCGCACCATGTAAGAATTATAACCGAAAATAGTGGAAAGAACTAGGGAGGCGATCATCTAATCACAATCGTATACTACAATAGCGAAGGGTTGAAGTAGGCTTACGTATTTGTTTTTAGTGAACTAAGACTACAATAATTTACAGCTGATAGTGTTGGGTAGTTTTTGAAACTCAATTAAACCCTGCCTAAACTAAACCATAATAGTTATGCTATATTTTGTGATACGATAAAATTATGTACACTTTTTCTTTCACAGGTAAGTACTTATTTGTTTTGGTTGGATGAATAATACATATTACACATCATATTGTTGGTTCATTTTTTAAATTCATTAATCCTTGGCTAAAATAACTATAATAGATAAAAATACTATTCTACCTATAAAATATCCAAAGTTATGTATGATTGAAATTGCATAATTTAATATTTTTTATAGACAGACGATTATTTTTTGACTATTATCTATTATGACTTGGTTTTGCACGGTTTGATTGAAGTTTTAGTCTTATTTCAATGAAAAAAAATATGTATGACTGATAAAGTTTAATACATATGCACTATTTATGATGGATATTAACAGCCTACCTCCACCCTTAGCTACTGGTATACTATGAGCTTCGTCAATGTCAATGTGGGGGAGAACTACTGAATGCGTACCGCATTCCCTGGGAATGTCATGAAATGTGTACGGAAAGGGATTCGGTTCGTTCAGCTGTTGGCTCTACCGTCGGGCCATCTGATCTGGTCACCAGAAAGGCCAATTTTATTCCAAACCGTGAAAGTCTTTACGGGGAACGTATAGCTACATCACACACAAGAAGGTTGTATACTTCAGTTATATTTCACCCAATTAGAAGACATAATATCATTTATTTTAGATCACAATGCAGAGAAAGGTTGAGGGCAGTAGACGCAGATACTATTGTCTACGTAATCTCCATACATGGCTTAAGCGCGAAATATATTATGGTGCATGTCGTGTACTATCACGTGACGTCACAGTAAGTTGCCGCTATGGGAAAATAGGTGTTTAAAATTTTATAAGACTGATGCTCCCAACCCGTAGCACATTTTAAATCTTTAAACGAACATTATCAGTTAGCAAAATCTGCCGAAATTACCAGAACAGCAATGAGGTCACCTCACGTTGTATTGTACTGCATCGACACCTACATGACTTTTTATTATTTTCTACAGGCCTACACATTTTTGAATCATGTCAAAATAGCGTGTTTTTTGTTTTGTGCAGTTGGTAATGATGTCTATTATCTATGGTCTGTTGGTTGGGTTTCGTTAAAAATACTATTGAATTTACAGAGACTCGTTACTAGGTTACTCCATCATTGAATTTATAAAGATCGTGTTCGTTCAAAATATTCTGCAAATACGAAACTATAAACTAAATTTGTCGCCATGACAGCGTGGCAGTACGCGACATGTATCTCAATAACAATATAATCACAACTTTAATGTTTAAACCGTAAAAAGAACACCGCGAAATACATAAAAATTCTGGGCTTAAAAACACCCCGCAACTTTCTAGATAAACCCTCTTTTTGACACGTTATGACTGGACTATATTATACTTTTTGCGTGTTTTTCTACTCATATTATTTATATATAATATGTTACGCCAAATGTACGAAATTGACTATTACATGAAATGGGCAAAATTTTTGCCTAAATCATTAAAAAATGCAATTTATTCATGAATTAGGCAAAATATCTGCAATTTGCGTGAATTCGGCAGTAATTTTTCTGCCTAGTTCATGCATTGGATAAATTAGATAGTAGCGCTACGGTGGTGTTTTTTGCAACTAAACCAAATGTGTCAAATGCTCATGCATTGGTCAAAATAGATGGTCGCGCTCCGGTGGTGATTTTTGCAACTAATCAAACCAAATGTGTAAATCTAGAACTATAATATGATAACGGAAGAATTTTATTAAAAGGTATTTTCGCGATTTGATTCGTGCTTGGATATCAATCGTGCAATGGTCGATTGTTTGTTTGTGATAATACGAGTATGATTTGATAGTTTGTTGACACTTGTTAGCTAACCTCAAAATGAACATTCAGTTGAATTCAGAAGCACAAAACCTAACCAAACCTAACCTAACGACACGAACAGAAACGCCAACCTTCAGTTAGTGTTTGTGGCGGAGTATGGTTTAACGACATAACTATACAAATCTAGCCTTGTAGTCAATTCTACTTCTCAATAGCCGTGCGACAACCTCACGACAAGGTACAAACAGGATATATAAGTCCCATGGTTCTAAACTATGGAAGGAGTATGAATGAAATGGTCGAAAAAGACCATGAATAGGTAACCAGTAGCGTAATCGTTTAGTAATAGGAAGTAAAATGTATGTTGTTAACCTTTTCTTTGTAAATGTAATAAAAATTTTACGTAAAAATTTCGCCTCGG
This sequence comes from Rhyacophila brunnea, assembly GCF_057557595.1. Lineage (NCBI taxonomy): Eukaryota > Metazoa > Arthropoda > Insecta > Trichoptera > Rhyacophilidae > Rhyacophila > Rhyacophila brunnea. Next base: position 35,176,890 of record NW_028232796.1, read on the forward strand.
AAAATCGAGACTGCTCAAGTGTAATTGGAACACTGTGATCACAGGTCTCGAAACGTCACGTCGTGAAATTTCAACGCGATCTATTTTGATATAAATTTCCGGGTAATCTCCATAAAACTTAGAAAATAAGTTATGGGGGAGATTGTTTGCGTAAAATTTGAAAGGTACATGCTTGAATAATTTTTATATAAGTAATAGAAATGTATGAAAATTGGAAAAGAAAATTCAACATTTATAAATTTATGCACTGTATAATTATGAGCAGCAATTTTTAACACTAATTTTATTGAAACAAAATAGAGGCGAACTATCATTATAAAAATACTGTAAACGCGTACCTGTATTTATAGACGCGTAATTATAATTATAGATTTTGTTAATGCTATAACTCGCTAACTATTATAAATATTATAAAAGTAACAATTGGAAAAACTTGAGATTCTAGTATAAATGGGTTTCTACCCATAAACAATAATAAATCTTAGTCGCATCCTAGGTAAATAAAGGAATCAAATATTGCAACTAAAAACATAAATTAACGCGCAACCTTGAACTTTAAAGGAAATCTATTTCGATCAAATACGCGGCCCAGCTGTGTTGACTTGCGAGGTAAAAATAGATTAAAGGTTGCATTCAAATTACTATGTAAAAGTTACCATGAAAGATTAAATAGGTTAGTAACTGCTCATAATTGACATCTTGTTAGAATTTAGCATTTATATACTTAAGTAGAAATGTTAAGTATAATATTATAGTAATTTTACGTAATAATATTTGTCCGAAAGGTAAATATCGAATGAGAAAGTTTTTGCGGGACCAAACAGTTTTATTAAAACTTAGTAAAATTTTATTGGCCTAAAAAGGCCAAGAGTGGTGGAAAGGACCAGAACGTGGGTGTAACCCTTTCGTTCAGTCTTTTTAAAATTAAAGACTGCCATCCCCTTATCTAGTACACGAATGCCTATTCCGATACCTCGTTGGAAAGCTAAAAACTTTCCCCTTCGTTTGAACACGAAAAATTATATAAAATCAACCATTTTGCTTACGTCATCATAACTGCGCATTTAAGAAACTTGTTCTAGAGGGTGTTTAAAACACCCCTATTGGGACTTTATTTTGCGAAAATAAAGTAGAGTAAATTTAACCCGACTAAAGTAGAAGATATCTCTATTAGAAAGTTGTCGAGAACGGAAGATATACGTAAATTTATCTCATGAGAGAAAGGGATATATCTTCTTTCCTTTACGGACTGTTTCCTGTTAAACCTCTATCCAGAGGGTATAAAAGGTGACATCTTTTTCCGTATATTATTAGTTTCTACACTCTTCACCAGCGATCTCCAACAAAGCAGCAGTCCTCACTGCGAGCTTGTGAGACATGGTTCTCAGTACATTCGCGATACATACGTACAAGTAAGACCCCTTCGGCGGGCGAAACGTAACGCGAATACCACGTATCTGTCGGTAGTGACGTATGCCGCTGAACGAAAGCGCGAACACCACGTATCTGCCGGTAGTGACGCACGTCGCGGAGTAATTTCTTTCTTTTTCATTACGCATCATACGAGGTGACGTAATCGGAATAAATTACGTGATCGGATTTGTTTTATAAAAACAAATTAACAAACTCAGTTTGTAATAATAAATTTTACAAATCATTTCGAAATTATAAAATAAATTTTTGAAACTTTATTAAGTAAACATAATTATAAAAACAAATTTTAGTAAATAAAATTGTAAACATTAACAAACCTTTTGTAAACAAGTTTGTAAACACAAATAAATATTTGTAAACATGCTGTGAACATAAATAAATTTTATAAACAACAATAAAATAAATTCTATTCTTTTATAAACCCAATACTATGTGACTAAAGAATAATTTATAATTTTTTTTTTACGGGAAAATATTTCGTGAAATAAAAAATACTCAAAGAATATCTGCGTATACATTCTCCGAGTTAGGTGTGACTTTTTGGAAACTTGTGAAAGATTTCACAGAGATCCTATAGTGAACAAATAAATAGTTTACTGACACTTTAATGAGATTTAATTACGGGAACAATGACAGTTAACTTTATTGTGAAACCGTGAACTCTAGAACCTGAATAAATTCGGTACCACACCAGCTGAGAGTTTTATTTGGGAATTCAAAAGTTGTGATACTACAAAGGAGATTTACCCTCCTAGTTCATCCCTAGTCTCCTCAGTGACGGCCCGGTAGCATTATTGAGCTAGCCGTGAGCCGGGTCATGTCACTAACCTAAAAATAATAATATTACATTATGTCAAAATATAACTAATAAAACCATCCGTATTAAATTCACTTTTTCTACTGTCATGAATTCCATACCCTGGTAAATTCACGCACTCGGCAGATAATTTACCTAATTCATGAATATGGCACCGGACTTGACTATTACATGAAATGGGCAAAATTTCGCACATTTGGCGTAACATATAATATACATATATATAAGTATATTTATTTTATTTTAGCGTCATCGTACATTTTTAACTGGGCTTAACATTGCCAAAAAATACGACAAAATAGGTAAATGCCATTCAACTGAGTATATTATAAAGACAGCGAATAAGCATAGAAATCCATAATGCAGTCGCTGTTTTAGATAGGAACTATTGTAATATCCAGGAGACTGGACGGGGTATTTTATTTATAAACACTTGGGGAAACTTAGTATATCAATAGTTTATTGGTTTAAAATATATTGTATATTATGTAGTTATTTCGTTTAATTTTACACCTTTTTTCATGTGTTTTGTTAGGTAGGTACTCTCTCATTATTATTATTGTTTACCTATATCGATAGTCTAATGCTAATACCCCGTATCTGACATATATGACGAAAATCACTTTTTGATGTACTAAAAACAACAAAAATACTGCCCATCGACTTCGAAATTTCCGTATTATTTACAGTTATTTTAACAAAAATGATATTGCCATTTTAGTAACTTCCCGTATCTGAACATTACAGGAATAAACCTGTAATAGCCGGTATCTTGCCTCTAAGCTGTCATACGTGTTGAATTAAGCTTCAAAATGTCACTTTAGAATTATTTAAAAGGTAAAATATATAACAAATAATAATATAACAACTTTGGATGTTTATCTTTATATATAATATATCACATTTAATTGGATATTATCATTATTTTAGGCGTTATGTGCTTTGCTTTACCACTTTTTACGTTACGGGTTATCGGCATGCTATGTAGTTTGAGTACCTATACGTTTTATAACTTTGCACTTTTTACTACACTGATACGCCTCTTTGCCTGATTACCTCGCATAAAATTAGAACAAATGATAATCACTTTTGTAATAATATATGTAGTAATAATTAAATAAATATACTTATAATATACGTGAAAAAGGGTATTTTGAGAATATATTACATAATTTTCATCCTAGAGCTGGAGTGCAAAGTTATGACGCGTATACTCTACAACATGTGTGAACTATCAAAAGTCACATACGGGATATTAAATATTTAGTTTTTTTAGCTTCCTGCACAATTTCTAAAAAGTCACTTACGGGATATTAACTTTAAGCCATCGATATATTAATTCTCGAATGTTTGTTTTCAATTATATTGTTAATAAATGAATCTATAACTAAAAAAAATATAGTTTATTGATAATTTAACTGGAATTATTATTTTACACTGTTTATTAAATTACTATTATTAATATTAACCAAGCACGTACTGTTGTTATTATGATTAAAATTGAATTCACTTAATTAAGTTTATTATAATATATAACTAAATAAAATATTTATTTAAACATTAGCGTTCTAGCTATAGGACAGACATCACACGACTGACTTTTGACTGATACTTTTTTCAGTGAGGCAGATTAATTTTCATACAGTCCTAATACAATACTAAGCCGGTTAATTCGATGTAACCCAGGCCCTAGAATAGAGGTCGGGACCGTACTTTAAATACGCAACCGCGGATTTTTTACTTACCTCTCAACGGATGGCCTATGAAATAGACACTACTTTTGTGATGTTGCGGACTCCAGTAAGTTATACGAAAATATTTGTACGGGTGTAATACGGCCGAAAACATTTGTATTCATTACAGATGGTAGAAAGCATCGAGCCCGAATATATAAATATTGAACATACATAATTTTGAAAAATATATAAAAATAACCAAGAGAAAAAATCTTTTTGAAAAAAGTAAGAACCCCGCAGGAATCGAACCTGCATTTCTCGGGTATCGCGCCCTCACACATATACCACTGTGCTAAAGGAGTCATATTTACTTAATTGCAACAAATTTTAACTAATGGATTTTAATACTCTGAAGCGTTTCCCAAATTGAGTTACTATTGGCGATCGGCGTTTATATTTTAACTCTAAGTAGGTAGGTATTACTTTAATTACTGACGACGTCACGGATCACTCCATTTTTTTTATTGTAACTTACTTGAACTTGTTAATAATTCTTCATGAACTATTTTTTTATTCAACGAATAATTCACAAGATTTAAGAATGTAACATTCTAATAATTGAACATACATAATTTTAAAAACACTTCTGAGAAAATAAAAATATGGGTGGTTCACAATAATTATGGATCGAGTCCAATTTTCATAAAATTCATTTTTTTTATTTCATTGGCTAGATAAAATATATATTATATATTCGTAGCTCTACAGTTTTCCGCATAAATGGCAATAGGTACTAGTATTGATAAGACATCAAATTGAATGTGAATCATGTCCATTTTGACAGTTCCTTCAGCAGTATAAAGAGGTATTTGCTACCATTAATTTGCTAATATTAATAAAGCCTGAAGAGACTCGATGTTTCGACTATTTATTTAAATTGATCAGTATACTATCAAAATATGGTAAGTATATACAGTGAAAACATTCCTGAATTTCAAAAAAAGGAGTTTTAACTTTAGGTGCAAATATCTCATGTTCCATTTTGATGGACTTGATCCATAATTATTGTGAACCACTCATATTATAACCAATAGAAAAAATCTTTTTCAAATTGAACTTCTATTGCCTACTTATTGATATGGAAGGGTTTATGTCGGAGGGTTTGTTTTCACTTTAATTAAAACCACGGATTCCGGGAAATTATACACATATAAATAACAGCGCATCTATTCTATATACAATATTGCTATCGGCCGCTATCGAGGGTAGTTTTTCATATGTTTGTATTGAAGTATTATAATTTTTACAATAAGCTAGTTGTAATTGTTATAATAAGTGCTATGTTTTAACAGCACCTCTCTTGGCTGTGCTAACTTTTAGAACGAGAAAAAGAGTTTTGACTGTTTAGACGGCTAACTTATTGTAACAATTATAATACCTCAATATAAAAATATGAAAAACCACCCTCTATAGCCGCCGATAGCTATATATATATATATATATATATATGTTTTCTTTTAAGTACCTTTCCATTTTTACAACGTTACGCCGTTTTTCTTAGCTCGAATTCTTATTTGTCCGGTACAAATCTTGCAATCGATTTTTAACTAACTTTCCGACTAGCTAGACATTTGAAACTTTTAGAATATATCAGAACACGATGCTAATGCATTTTAAAATGCTTTTAGCCATCTTTAAGTTGAACTGAATTCATTTTCAGTTAATTCTGTTTTGTATGAAAAGTTATTTCGACACCATTATTATATACTATGGAAATCAAAATGACATTTCAGTATTATTCCTATCAAGTACAAATTTTTTTAGTCGTTTAAGCCAGCAAGTCAAGTTTATATGATTCAACAGAAAATTTAAAAACGTTGTATATAAAAAGTTCTTTTTATCTTGTAATTATTTAATATGTATTTCTTCTCTCTCGCTCTCTCCCGCACAGTTTCGTATATTATGATTATTTTTGAAGTTATACTTCTTTTGACGTGTTTGGGAAATCAGAGTGTATTTTTGGCGTGTGACATGTAACACATAATTTATTTTTTCACACGAAAAAAACGCACTCGATTGATTCGAACCACCGATTGTTCGGTTATCAGCCGAACCGAAACCTACCTTTACGACACTATATGGTACTGCAATCGTGACGATTATACAGTATAATAATATTATTATAGTTAAGAATTGTTCCGTTGCCTAGGCAGCGAATTTATTATTGTCGGCCATTTGCAATTCCTTACGTAAACAAACGATTAAACGTCAGAATGACAGTTGGTACTTTTAAAACGAAAACAACGATAAACCATTATATAATTTAGTATTTTTTTATTTTTTCTATTTATTAAGGAAACGAACAGTTACATTTTGATTACAAAAATTTAAAATATAATAATGAAAAGTTATTGCAACCAGCAAAGTTTCCATGTATACATTATAACACAGTGAAGCCTAACAAGATAGAGAGTAAGAACAACATAAATATAAAGAAATTACATAAGAAAATTACATGAGAAAAATGAGGAAGAATAATACATAATTAAATTATATACAAAAAAAAGTAACATAAAAAAAATATATATATAAGTATATAATATATCTATTTATACAAACTTTTGGAGATAGCGAAAAGGATCAACGGTGGAGAAATACATATTATAATTTAAACAAGAGCGCCGAATAAAAGAGTTTGTGCATAATTAGAATATAAGTTATTATATAGTAATTATAATAATAGTAATTATTATAGTAATATAAGTTAAAGTGTACAGAAATAAACCAACGGCGTTCCAATAAGCGGTCTTTTTTCATGAGTGTGTAATTTAACAAGATAATTAAGAGCTAGCCAAATAATTTAGTTTATCACAAGTTTTGTTTTTGTTTTGTTAGACCAAAGAAGTATAACTTCTAACGCGCGTACATAAGTACACACGGTTTTTTTTAAATATTTATTCCTTCTCTCTCGCTCTCGACCGCACAGTTTCGTAAATTACGATTATTTTTTATTTCCCTTTGCATTACAGACATCAAGATAGGTAAACCAAGACAAATATTTTATAATTTAATGAATGCCATTTAAATAATAATATTGGAAACATATGTGTAAAATTTGCAGAAATGGCATATTTAACTTTGAAAACGATTTACTTGACCTCGCCAATACATTAATAATTATTGTATTTTGTTCGGTATCAAAATAAATAAACAAAAAATAACAGGGTTCTTGTCAATTCAGTGGAAGCCAGCGGCAAACAAATTTTTAAAATAGCCGATATACTGGATTATTTGTTGGGTTAGATTAGGGTAGGTTAACATCATGGCCCCCACATTCTGAAACGGGCCCCCAAGTGATGTTTGGCGGCTCCCCTACCTATAGTCAAGGTTAAGGACAGTGGTTACGTGTCTATTGTACGTTTTACATTTCACCGTAGCACAGTTCGCCGTGAACTTTCTTATCGGAAGGATGACCGTATACTATACTGACTCCAATTTTAATACGGCAATCTCTGATTTTGGCAAAATTTTGAATTCAAGAATGAAAACCTTCTTTTCCAAACAAACTATTTTCAAAATTTGTTTGCCGCTGGCTTCCTGTAAACCGACAAGAACCGTGTTTTATTTAGACATGCATTTTATCTCAGTACCATATGACCCAAAGAGGTTGAACGGTCTTTAATATATGACCATATATTTCCGATACAAAATTTCACAATTAAGTGTGATACGGTGAACTGCATACGTACAAATTTCCGGACACGAAGGGCAGTTTGGTATTCTACAGTAGAGTTCTCCAAATAGTATTCCGCGGAAACAAATGGTTCTGCGAGGTATAAGGGTGTTCCGTGTACTTTTTGTAACTACTTCTATTTTTCAATAAATCTACTTGAATTATTGAGCTGTCAGCACTCGATATCATATTACAAAACACTGATGATCACAACCCCCTTTTATAGTATCCAACTCATGGCCCTCACATCCTGAAGCGGGCCCCCAGGCCAGGATCTATGGCGGCCCCCTACCTATCACTAAGATTAAGGGCAGTGTATTTTTAGCGATTTTTAAATAAATCCAGTTAAATTATCGAGTTATCAGCACTCAGCACATTATTATGAAGCACTGATCTCGACTTCCTTTTGTGGTACCCACGTAGCATGGAACCCTTCGCCATATTGGATAAAAAGCCATTTTGTAAGTCGAAGTTAGGTAACACACTTAAAATAATTATAAAATAATTTTTTTGTGAATTAGCATTTAATTATATCAATCATCATATTTTCGTATCGGACAGTCATATATATTTTTAAATGTTAATAATCATTCAAGAAAATAGCGCCGCAGGCGACTTTTTTACTATAAGAGCAAATTTGTGGTCTGTCTTTTTCCTTTCTAAGCCCGGGCCCCCAGGCTAGAGCCCTGTCACCCCCCCCCCCCTTGTCGGGACCATGAGCCAACTAACCTAACTAATAAATAGCCATATTTATTAGTCAGGAAATACACATTATTATAAATTAAAATTCTACAAGTGAACTATCTTTTAATTATATCAATTATATCTTGCATCCCACAGTCACATTTATATAAAATGTAATCGACTTTTTTATATTAGAGAAAATTTGTGGTATCTGTTTATCTCACTTAACTGGGCCCCAGACTAGAGCCCTATCGGTGCCCTCATGTGATGACCATGTTTATCATTCTTGAATAAATTTATACATTTTGCCGAAATCTGCTATGAAAATTGCCGCTGTTCTCCTCTGGCTTTCGAAGTAAACAGACTTGTACCAATCAACAGCTACCGTTTTATAATAATTACTGTGAAATTATGCATATTATTAAATTGCACGTTTTTTTCCTCAATATTACAAACAATATTCAAACAATCTTGTTTGTGATTTAGAATAATAATATGCAATGTAAATTGCAGTTAATGTAGAGTACACACGTGCATTAATGTTATTATTTCTCTGCAAAAAATATGCTCGCGAATCATAATAATATTATAATGACAATATGGCATTGCCAAAAACATACCTAATACACACGATGGGAATATTAATACACACCATTGTGTACTTAGTAGCAATGACACATTGAAGGCAACAACATATTATCGAAGGTTAGTTTTTGGTTCATCGTTGATACTGAAATATTTTGTACGTAGGGATTGCAATACCGGTATTCAATTATTTATCGATACCGAATTACCGGTTTTAAAAATCCAATATACTTACCGGTATTTTCGGTATTTTTTTTTTCAATTTTCAATTTATTTATTTTTAACATATTGTGGACATTACGAATTGTAAGCTTAAGACGTTCACAACATGACATTTAGAAACAAAGAAATATAAACAGTATTACATAAAAAGAGGTAGATCAGTATAGAGATAGATAGTATGTTATTAAACAGTAGAAATGTGTAAATACAAAAAATAATATATATAAGATCGGTACAAGGAAGTACATCCTCACGTATACAATAAAGTAAACTTAATAGGTGGGTGATTTTTACCTACTAGGTATATTGTATTAAATTATTAATTATTGTATTCGTTGTCAGTGTGTATTTACCTTTTGGTGGGTGCATATAGTGCCTAAAGATGCCGAACGGCGAAACCCGGGTCGCAAAAACGACTCAAATGGGATAGAGCAAAACTTTAATCCATTAGAATTTGGAATATTTGTCGCGAATTTATAATAATAATTAATCGCTGGTCCTGTTAGTGAGAAAAATCAATAAAATTGAACGTATTATAATTTAGGTGGTGTCATCGTATCCGTATACATAATTAGAGAGACGCACTTTATTTTATGATTCGTTTAGTTGAGACCGATATACGGAAAGTCATAGTGGCAGGCCGAAAGTGGTCATAGATTCTACTTATCAAATTCATTACTCAGTAAATAGGCACCGGATGCGGATTCGTATACACACTGTGATAGACGCAGTTTATTTTGTGATTCGTTTGACGGAGACCGTAGTATACATAAAAAATCATAGTGCCATGCCAGGAGTCGTCGTGGCTCCCTCTCCTCACTTCCGTATTTTGACACTTGATAGGTATCCCGCACACGTTTCGAATTCGTCTACATAATATTTTATTCACAGTTTATTTTTTTAATTCATCTACGTGAGACGCATCACCGGAAGTAGTCGTGGTGACACTGTGCGAGCGCCTTAGTTTCGTGTGTATAAGGGGGACGCAGTTTGACTTTGAATATTATTTAAAGCTGGCCATTGGCTTCAACAATATGCATTGTACCCGTTAATTTATTAGTTACGTTATCTTTTATACCTACATACCATCAAGCGCATGCGCTTAAAGTGCATTAGTATTTTGGTTGTGTCAACCTTTTACTTCCTTATTTCACGCGGACAAAAACGTGAACTATCGCAAGTATTCTTAAATGATATTTTTTTCTCACAATTAATGCTTTTGAAAATGAAAATAGATAGTTTAAATACTCTAAATTCATGCCTAAATATTTATAACTTATTTTAATTGGAGATAAGGCATATACAAGGGGTCATCACGCAGAGAAGAAGATACTATAATATGACACAGTGGTGAGGGGTGGAAGTAGGCTGTTAAGATCTGTCATACATAGTGTTCACTTAACTCTGTCAGTCATACGAATTCGTTTTCATTGAACCAAGACTACAATTTACAAATGGTGTTGGTAATTTTTTTTAAATTCAATTAAACCCTGTGAAAACCTAGTGATAATAATAATAGTCAAAAAATAACTGTCTATATATAAAATATCTAAAATATTATGGCATTAAATCATACATAATTTTGGATATTACAACGTTTTTATTAGCTCGTATTCTTATTTGTCCGGTACAAATCTTGCAATCGATTTTTAACTAACTTCCCGACTAGCTAGACATTTGAAACTTTTGGAATATTTCAGAACACGATGCCAATGCATTTTATTAAGGAAAGGAAGGAAGAAGAGGAAGATCCACCGGACAAAGAACCACCGGACAAATAAGAATACGAGCTAAGAAGATCGTTGTAAAAATAATAGTATTTAGACAATATTTTTTAATTACACTTTCGAATTGTTCTTTATTTAAATTAGGCAGTGATATCTCTCAGTAACATATAAAACTCATGACATGCATATTAATACTATCAACCGAGGGTACTTGATGGAATTTGAATTTAAATTCTAGCAAATTTATATGTGGATTGGTGAGTGCCTATGGTGCCTGAAGATGCTAAAAGGCAAAACCCGGGTGGCAAAAAAGGACTCAAATGAAATAGTACCAAACTTAAATCCACTAGAATCAGAACCTCATAATCTACACATACAGAATCTAAACAATCACGCCGATGATGTCATTAAATCACTTGGTGCAAATCCAGTGGTCGGGCGTCGTAGTTCTTACAAATATTTATTTTTTCTAGTAGGTACCTAGGTTTATATTTTTTATTTTTTCAAAATTTATATTTATCGGGCAAACTCAAAATAAGATATAGTATTTTTGAGCGCCTGCCGCGTCGGTTTATGATGTCGTGAGTCCCGTGTTCGAATCCCGGGTCTGGAAAAATCACATGTCGTTTTTCAATGTGTGTTTGGACCAGAGTATGGACCTCATAGGTTGAGCGAAACAAGTGACTAACAACAATTTATCGTAAAAATAAAACTCTGTAATACAATCTCCACTCCGTGAGGGGGGGGGGCATATAATCTTATTAGGTTCGGACGGATACATGTAAATTGTACGTAAAACATTTCACCGTGGCACAGTCAAGTTCGCCGTGAGCTTTCTTATCGGAAAGATATGACCGTATACTATAGGTACCCACTGTCTCCAATTTTATTAGATTCAATATATTAATTCAATTTTCATAGCTGATTTTGGAAAAAATCATGTATTCAAGAATGAAAACCTAACCTAACAAATAATCAAGTATATCGGCTATTTTCAAAATTTGTTTACTGCTGGCCTCGTGTAAACTGTAAACTGACAAGAACCGTGTTTTATTTATACATGAATTTTATGTCAGTACATAAAGAGGTTGGACGGTTTTACTATACGGCCATATATTCCCGATACAACATTTCACGGTGAATAGTGTGATACGACAAACTGCATACGTCAAAGTTTCCGGACACGGTTTCGGACATGGTAAAAAATGTGTTATTAAAATACTGTCTCTAAAAAAAATTTAAGATCAAATCCTCTCTTTAACAGATACTGTTCGCTAGTGGTACCAGCAGTGTCAAATTGGCGGCCTAAAATACCTATTACATTACAATAATATTATCGTACTGAGGGGTCAAGCGTTGCGAAAGTGGATATTCAGACTCTGTTGTGTTCCGTGAAATTAAATTGATGCAACTCTTTAGTCCTTTGTATGAGGCTTCATTGAAACTGGGCGACGCATTCACACTTAATGCGAGACTATTGTGTAGGTTTTAAGATGTCTAATACCATACATATCCGTATCTGGTAAGTTATTAGTTATTATCCTTCTCTTTACGATGCTAATAAATGTCGTCCGTTCCGTTGATGTCACCTTGGGTTACCCGTGCGACATTGACAATATTACAGTAAGTAAAAATAAAATGTTTAGCAAGGTTTCATTATCATTATTGTCTATTTAGTTTATCTATAAAATGATTGAAGAGGCATCAAAATTTCATTATAATCATATCTACTGCTGAACTGCACTTTTGATCAAAAACGAGATTTTGATGGCGTTTTGTTAAAAAGCATGTTTTTTATGCTTACACAAAATTTCAGACTCCTAAACCTATAAATAAATGCATTATTGTTTTTCACATAAAACAGCCAACTGCAGGTACCAAAATTTCAATATCGTAAATAGAACAACTCCGCTCTTTATATAAGCTAAAATAGTGTATTTTTGGAATTAAATTTCGCTCGATGGTTAAATTATCAGGTTATTTCTATTTCCTGAACAATAATTATTAGCCCGAGTGGAGTTAGCCGGTTTGCAGATTAAGTAGTCAATATGAGTATTTCTATAAATTCTAACAGCCTACAAAGTCATAATACTATGATTGCTGCATGTATTTACATGATAATGCTATCGGTTTTGAAATAATAACATTTTAATTAGATGTAATATTAAAGATTTTTGGAATGGCCGAAATATGAAGATGGCGAAGTGAATATTAACTGAAATAATTGTAGTTTAATGGGCTGGGTAACCTCAGGTGACACTACAGTAACGAGAGTGTTAAGCTGCAAAAAGCTGCTTTATAAGCTTAAAAAATAAGGTAAACTTTTATTAATTTTATTTGTATAAAAGTGTCTGAATAACTTGATAACAGATAGTGAGGACTCATCACCAGTAGCGTAGCAAGCGGTGGGCAATCGAGGCAACCGCCTTAGGCGCATACGTGAAGTTTAATAATTGTCAATTTGACATGTACTGATAATTTAATATATATTCAGAATCACTGGTCAACAAAACGTTGTTCAAAAATATATACACATTTCATCAGTATGTATAGCACTCATTTTTTAAATTTGTTTGAAAAATTCGCACATTTAAATAACAGAATCCCTTACCATGTCTATAGTTATGCAGTTAGTAAAAACAGAAAAAAGAGAAAACTTCAACCTGGCTCTTCATCAAGTCAAGCGGATTCCGGTGACCTGGAAGTAGAGTTGGGTTTCGTGAATTTCCCGACGGGAATTCTCGAGAAATTTTCGAGATTATCCATCCCGAATCTCGAGAAGTGAAATTTTTAACATTTCGGGAAATCCCGAATCTCGAGCATCTTTTCTCGGGATTCGAGATTTCTTTATTATCAATCATTAATTGAAAAAAAACGATTTTCTATATGAAAAAAGTGGACAGGAAACACAAAACGTTCAAATACGGATCGGGGCATTATACACAATTTAAGCCAGCGTCGACTAAAAATGAACACAATTTTTGCAACATCGGGGGATTTTATGTCTCAAAAGCGTACGCGATTGTCAGACGCAGCGATTGAGTCTGTGTTTTTTGAAATTCTATTTTAATAAGTAATGTTTTGAATTATTTTTGTTTTCCTACTTCTATTTCTTCATTCTTCTTCTATTTTGGAGTTATCACGAAGAGACGATTTACGTGGCTGGGACACGTATTCTGGATGCCGCCAAAGAGTGCAGCACTTCGTACCCTTGTGGCACAGCCTCAAGAGTTTCGTCGCCGTGGCCGGCCCTCCCTCGCCCTGCAACGATGCTACAAAAGCGACCTACGTGCTGCATGTCTGACATGGCGGGAGGCGCAGGAGTTGGCGATGGACCGAGGGAAGTGGCGCCAACTTGTGCTTGCCCTATGCCCCAATGTTGGGACGTGACAGGGTGGAAGAAGAAGAAGACTTCTATTTTGTTTTTCTTTTTACATAATTTAATAAAATCATATTTTTTCGGAATTTGTCTATTTTTACACTGATTTTAGGATGTTTACATGCTTCTTTTTTTTTAAATTTCCCGATGTCTTGACAATTTTCGAGAATTGTGTTCTGGATTTTTCATCAATCTGAAAAATTTCATCATTTCGGGAAATCCCGAATCTCGAGATTGAGATTTTTTCGATAAATAATCAACTCTACCTGGAAGGTCATTAAATGCTATCTTGATGATCGTTTAATCACCATATTCAAGTTCACTACATTTATTCCATTAGGCTTAAAATATTATGTAGCTGTCGTGAAATAATAGATTTAAATTTTGGCGTTGTGTTAATGGTGGTATTATCACATTGATATTTTGAAAATAAGCTATAGTGTAATGTTTGCCAAACTATGTGCTGCGAGAGGCTCCAGGCGTGCCGCGAAAGAATAAGTATGCATGCAAAAGACTGTAGAAAAACTGTCTGCACCATTTTCTAAGTATTTTCCATCACTTGATGATTTGCTTATTAATTTTACGAATGGGTCGTTTGGGCATACGTGACCCGCGAGCCACAATTCGCTGACCGCTGACCTAGGGTATGTATTGTTAACTTCAAGATCGTATTCGTTATATGCGAACCTTGTGAAACATTCCGAGAAAATTGGATGATCCATCATACGGTTATGCAAATTTAGCGAGGAAATGTGAGACAATAAGTAGATGATTATACTCGTATAATTGACATGCCACTGGCGGAAAGATGGAGTACTTCACAAGCTACTTATCATGTCACTAAAAACATTATGAGCTAGTAAATTGATGTTTTCCTGTTCATATGACATAATATTTTTTAATGTGTTATTGAAAACTTTTTTACACCGACATCTAACATTTTTCCACTTAACATAACAAATTATTTTCGTATCGTAAACACTAAACAGCATTATCAACATAACAAATTTTAAAACATACATAATTTTGAAAACACTTCTGAGAAAATATATTATAACTGATAGAAAAAGTCTTTTTGAAAAAATTAAGACACCCCGCAGGAATCGAATATGAATCTCTCTGGTATCGCGCCCACGCACACAGTCCACTATGCTAAAGAAAACATACTTAATTACGACAATTTTTTATAAATTTTAACTAAGCGCTTCCCAAATTAAGCTACGATTAAATTTGGCTAACGGCTTTTGTATTTTAAATCAAAGTAGGTATTACTTTAATAACTAACCGACGACGACCCGAGAGATGCAGGTTGGAGTGTCTTACTTTTTTCAAAAAGATTTCTTGTATTAGTAATAATATATTTTCTCAGAAGTGTTTTCTAAATTATGTATGTTCAATAATTATAATGTTACATTCATAAATCTTGTGAATTATTCGTTGAATGAAAAAAATAGTTAATAACAAATTGTCAGATCCTTGTTATTTTTGGTCGTTTCGTCACTACCCTGAATTAATGCAGTACCTAATCATATTTTTCTCTCAAGGCCAGAGTATGTACTGCAAGTAAGCTCCTTTCCAGGAGGATACTCAAAACCATCAGTCTCTTCAACTTATCCGTTGCCCACAGAATAATATGCCCAAAATATTCGTCTCATACATATTGTCGAGATTCGTTTATTGATCCGAAGTCTTTAGATGATTGACTGGTACACCATGTAGATACTCTGTCCAAGACATACGAAGCATTCTGCGCCAATACCTTATTTCGAAGCCATAAATTACCTTCCGTTCTCTTGCCCTCAAGATCCATGATAACAATATGGAGAACACTAATGTGTACGCAATCATCATTTTCATAGCAATTGAACTTCATGATCCTTCCATATAGCGGTAAGGCGTCTCATCGAATGTTTCATAATCTGTACGCGCCTTTTTATTTCTGCTTCACATCCGACTTTTCCACGAATTATCAAATCCAAATACACAAACTCTGACTTGTTGTGGTTAGAAGGTTAGCCAGATTGTTATCCATTAACTTGGCCTTATTCATATTAATAAGGATGCCGTATTTGTGACCACTGCCTAGACATACTCATAAAGTTCGATGTGTGTAAGTTGCAGTGAAGAAATATAGACGAAAACAGTCGAAGAAGCTAGAGGCTGCCTTCATCCAGCAATGAATCGACCCCGCCTGACAATAATGATGATGATTCAGAAGACAAAGAAGTTCCCAACATCAGATTATTATAGTAAGTTTTGAAATACTCAGATAAAATATAAAAAAGCATAATGCAATTCACAGTATTTTTCCAAGGTCGACTATTTATAGACAGGCCAGGGAACTGAATTGTGACTTATTATCTTAGAATTAAATAAGGTAATCTATTCGCAGTAAATGAAGATTTTCGATTGTACCTATATTTCGTTCGAATCAATTAACGTCTTTTTCAGCCATGACCGCTCCTTAGCTAGAGCACATGGATACCACACGGCGCATCCAGTAGCTCCATTGTATATACTCTGTAGATAGTATTTAGCGACCTTCCAGGACGCCGGGATCCGGTTGGCTTTAAGAACAGTCAAGCCAGGTTAAAGTTCTCTTCAGGCGTCCGCAACACGTGGCGTGATGGAGGCTGATTAGTTCGTATCAGTATACGGTTGCTCTGAGCCTTCGTTATGTGCCATGATTTGTTACCGTAAAGCAGGACCATCGGGATGCAAGCGTCGAATATGCATGACATAAATATGGCAATACGCTAATCATTAATAGAAAAAGTCTCACCCTTTGTGCACCATTCTTGGGAAGCGTTCTGGCTTGCATGTCGTTTGTTTGCCTTCATTCCTATTGGTGAGTTTTTCTACATATTATATTCTTCCTATTTATTTACATTAATTTTGATATAAGTAAGCATTGTTTCCAGACATATAAACGGGAAACAAATTTAATGTATATGTATGAACTCATTAATTGTAAAAACATAAATTATATAAAGCAGTCGTGCTCTCATATCTGGGGATCCAAGACCATCTGTATCAAGGCTGCGGCAGTGAATTGCGATTTACGATGGTAGTGCTAGTTATTGATTATTTTTTAGTGCAATGCGGTTACCTATTCGAAGTAAATGAAGATTTTTGATTGCATATTTCGTAAATACTGATTTACATATGAAACTGATATTTCAATATGAAACAATCATCATTTTCTACAAACGGTTTATAATAGTGTACTCAAAGTGTGAGCAATAACTAGCACTACGATCAAATTTTACAGTTGTGTGTCACGGCCTGACTATTGTGGGCCTTGTATTTTCCCAACGGATTTTTTTTTAATTTATACATATCTCTTTCAGGCAGAACAAAGAAATATTTTTGATATTTTCTATTGAGATAAATTCACTGACCATATTTTTTTATTCTTCAAGTAAATCTGCTGTCAAAATAAGTAGCTTCTTTTTAATCCCGTTTGGTACATTTTTTATCACGTTTTTCTTAGCTGTATTCTTATTTGTCCGGTGGTTGTTTATCCAGTACAAATCTTGCAATTGCTGTTTAACTAACTTCCCGACTAGATAGACATTTGAAACTTTTAGAATATAGGGGAGCAAGGGGGAATTGGAGCCTACTAAGGAAATTGTTGAAAAAAGTAACAAAATGTTCTAATCGTTTAGTATTAAGACTTGAAATGAGTCATTTGGTTACATAATAATAATATTACTGAAATTTCCACTCAAAAATTCTATAACTAAGGTACAAAAAAAACGTTTTCCCAAAAAACACATTTGGCTCCAATTACCCCACATGTAGGGTAATGAGAGCCAAAAATTTACCAAATATGTAATGGGAGCTTAATATTTTAATATGCTTACAAACACATATACACATTATAACAGACATAGGTACAATAAAATGTTAAATATTTACTAATGTAATTCAACAAAAATATGCTCTAGTACTAAAAATATCAAAATAATCAACACGTCATGTTATGGAACTAAGCAAAAAACACAAATATAATCTTTCTGGTTTTGGAGGGCATTTCCCAACGAAGTCACCGCCCAACCAGCCTTAAAAGTCTTCAGCTTTCTATTTTTGGGCATCTGGAATAATTAAAATCTTGTCTACTAGTAAAAGAGGTGTGAAATTTATATAGGGGTAATGGGAGCCACCTAGGCTCCAATTACCCGAATGTCAACCACTTTGAAGGTTGATAAATAACGTAACCAAACCATTTTAAACCTTGATTCTGAAACTACTAAACAAAAATACATGTAAGTATCTGGCTATACAATGGACAAAAAATATGATAAAATAAGTAAAATTTTAAGTACTTACGTTGATGTTTATGTATTGTAAATTTATATAAGCACCTAGCCCAAAACACACTTCCACTCGCCACGCGCGTGCACGTGCCATTAAGCAGCCGACAGCGATCGACGGGCTTAGCCGACGATTGACGAAGATGTTTTGGTTATTTCCGAGTCATTTTAATGTTAGATGGTATTTGTTTTGCAGTCGCTCCCATTACCCGCCGGCTCCCATTACCCCACGCTCCTCTATCAGTACAGGAATCCAATCCCGAGCCAAAATTCTGATCCCAGGATTTCGGGATTACAATTTGACAATCCCGGGTTCCCGGGACTGGTCCCGGGATTGGCATTTTTTTCTATTGTTAATATAAAAAAAATATATTTACAAATAACATTGATAAAATCGGTCAAAAATAAATCTAGTATAATTTATACTATTTAAGACATTTATTGTTAATATTGTGTACGTTCAATCTTGGAAATACAAAAGGTTAATGGAGTAAATAATATTGTAATATAAAAAATAATGTGAATTTAATATGTGATTGCTGTTTCTGATAGTACCTAAAGACTTAATGAAAGGGTTAGCGAGATTTAAAATAGTAAAGCAAATCATGGTGTACTTATGGCCTTTCCGCTTCATAAATCTAATTAGTCAGCCAAATATGAAACTGCCGTAAAACGTATGAGATCGTGGTGAAATTACTTTGTTAATAGTGCTAAGCATTGTTTTTTTTCCAATCTTTCTATTTTTTATTAATTTATGTGAAAAAATAGAATGAATCGGCAACTTACACATGGATACAAATCAAACTTCATTCAAACTCAGTTTATTTCTAATGTAGTTATTTGTTATCAAAAGTATTTTTTATGTTATATTTTTGTTTTTATTTTATTTTCCGTAAAAATTGATAAAAAGATCAATCCCGAAAGTTTCGTGATTATGTTTATCAATCCCGGGATTCATAGGTATCGTAAATAGCTCGGGATCCCGGGATTGGAATCCCTAATGCCAATGCATTCTTTTAATACTTTTAGCCATCTTTAAGTAGAATTGAATTCATTTTCAGTTAATTCTGTTTTGTATGAAAAGTTATTTCGGAAGAAATCCGTAATCCAATCCACTATTATTGGTTGATAAGGGGGTGGTCCTAGCAACTAAATTATTAATATATACGAGCGTTACTATGGAAATCAAAATGACATTTAAGTATTCTATATTTATTTGTTTGTTGCAAAATAGCAAAAAAATGATTTGTTGACAATTGCCTTATTTGTCCTAAATTATTAATACATAGAATTGTCAAGTTTATATGATTCAACAGAAAATTTAAGAACGTGGTATATAAAAAATTCTTTTTATCTTGTAATTATTTCAATGAGAGTTGGCAACACCGCTTATAAGGGACCATTATACGGAATAGAGACACACTAACAACCTCTTCTTTTTTAATTAACTATTGTATTGTTCATATTCGTAAATGCAAGAACAATCATAACATAAAAAAAGTAAAGCAAAATATATATCATAACATATTATTTAAAAGTCAAGAAATAACGTAACCATTGTTATAATCATCGAATTAAATTGTATGATGTATGAACACAGAATAAGGTAAATAGTAATCAAGATACATTTAAAATGAAAAATCATGATTAAGGTGCTCGGTGAAGGTCGAAAATTAAGATTTTAGGTTATTTTTGTAAGTTACGTCAGAATAATTTGTCAATTTTGTAAAAAAATACGTATACTTAAGTCATTATAATTCTCTGCCTTTTCACATCTTGGAAAATAGCATTATGATTACGTAAATATATCAATACCATAATCATCATTAAATTTATATTATATTAAACGTGAAGTCAGGAGATGTTTTCCTAATAACGTAGGTACCTATGTGTTACAATTCTAAATTCAAAAAATATATTCTGATATCCATTCATTTTAAACAAGATTTAAAAAAAAAATAAGATCTCAAAACTGTCACTAATTTTATTAAAGATAAGATAGATTTTAAGATTAAAAAAACAAATACAGACCTACAAACTTATCTATAGAATGGATGGGGGAGCCACTGTCGAAAACTACCCAATCAAAACCCGCAACTGGACAGAATCTGACATTCCAATTCCGTTTTCAAAATGGCGTCCATATGATAGTTCGTAGTTCCATTTTTGACCGTGCTTTAGATACGTTTACATACAATTTACGTTTATATGCCAATTTATTTATTCTCTTTTAACAGAAAGTATCATTTTAAAACGTATTTTGGTTTATTGATTGCTATGAATTCTAAAACATATCGAACCTACCTGCAGGCATGTGATGGTATTATTGGATAAGCAGAATAACTTTTCTCCCTCAAAATGTATTTTCTCTATCGATTTATGTTAAATGAATAATTGTACATCTAAAAAAACTGCTTGTGGAGTGGGCAAAGTAAAAAAATATTAAAATATTTTCAAATTAATTATCAATAGTGATATAATATTATATTATACTATGATAATAATATTGACGCCCACGATGGCCGAGCGGCTTAAGCGTCAGTCTACAACGTCGTGGGTCCCATGTTCGAAACCTAGGTCTGGAAAATATACATATTGTTTTTTTTAATTTGTATTTGAGTCAGAATATGCACCTAATAGCTTGAGCAAGTGGCTGACATCCATTTTTCGTTAAAAAAAAAAACTGTTACTACAAACCTTCACCCTGTGATCCCATATGATCTTATTAGGATCGGAAATTGTCACAAGATAATATTCCACTGTTATGTAATATTAAAACTAAAAGTAATAATTTACACTTCAGAAATTAATTTAATTGTTCACTCTCAAATGGTAAATATTGTTTGTCGACTTATGATAAATTTTAATTTAGTTTTTTGGTAAGCATACAAATATTGCTCATTTAACAAAATTACCCGTGGAGTGGGCAAGCTAAACGTAATTAACTTATTTACAAATTATTTTTTGATACTAAAATCAAATAACAGATCTCACACCACGTTTACTCTTAAAGAGAGTAGTTACGGGCAACTATTCAATTATTTAAATAATAGCAACTAGGTAATATAATACTTATATTGGAAATTCACAAATAATTTATTTTAATTTGCATGAGTTGTAATAATAATATATTATATTCAATAATTATATGTTATTTCTGCTAGTATAGGCAGCTATTATATAGTTATACATACCTAAACAGTGGCGAAACTAGCTTTAATTGGTACTACGGAATAATTGTAGGTATGTAAAATAATTTTTAGATACTAATATTTAGATTTAGAACTATTCCGTTTCACGACGCCCTAAAAAATAATTGAAAAATTAAACAAAATACAGCTACCTTCAAAGTATGTATAAAACCAATTCGATGTGCAGTTTTATGTTGTATATTAATCCAAAACTCAAAGCTTGAAACGTTGGCAGGAAAAAATAATAACATAATTCATAAAAAAATCTGATTTTATCTATGCTCTTGATTAGTTACGGCTCTGTATGTTTATTACATATATTATGTATATACGTTATTGTAATCACCATCGTACCTGACATGTAATGATATCCGTAACTCGTGAAAAATCTATATGAAAAACATTCATTATACCAACACTATCTATTATCTATGGAGTTAATTTTAGCAATGATGCAAAAAAAACTCCCGTTTGAATCGATAACGACGTATTGGTGCATTAACTGTATTGGTTTTAATCCAACATTTACTTGACCAGTGTAAATTTGATGTCATTTAGGAAATTAAAATAAGCATTGTTGCATTGTTGAAAAATCTGATGGAAAATACAGTTGTATTTTTCGTTTATCTGGACTGATTTTAATTTAAAATGGAACATAAGAGTTTTTATTATATTTTTTAGACATTCTCTCGAAATTCGTATTCAAAAGATACAAATAGATGAATTAGAAGAAACGAGCTATAAGTACTATTTTATTAGCAGTGTAGTTGTACATAGTAGGAATGAAACCATCACAGAAACATCGAGGCTTTAAAAAAAATCTGGTGTATATCAGTGGCGAAGGGTGGAGGTAGACTGAATCCGCCGTAAATACTCCATAATAAACTTTGTTAGTTATACGTATTTATTTTCATTGAAATAAGGCAACATTTACAGATGGTGTTGGTTAGTCTTAAAAATTGAATTAAACCCAGCAAAACCAAGCCATAATAGACAATAGTAATTATTATACATAATAATAATAGATAAAATATCTAAAATTATACAATTAAATCATACATAACTTTGAATATTTTATAGATAGAATATTATTGTTTTGTCTAGGGCTTAATGAATGTAAAAAAAATAACCAACAATATGTGTAATATCAATATGTATTCTTATTCCTACTAAAACAAATAAGTATGAATAAAAATGTGTGCACAATTTTGTCGTATCGCCAAAAATATAGCAAAACTATTATGGTTTGGTTTAGGCAGGGTTTAATTAATTTTTAAAACTAACCAATAACATCTGTAGATTGTAGTCTTAGTTCAATAAAAGCAAATACATATGACTAACAAAGTTTAATGTGCACTATTTATGGCGGATCTTAAAAGCTTACTTCCACTCTTCGCTACTGGTGTATATAATATATGGTGACCTTACGCGGAATCAAACCTGGAGTCAAACATGAAACGCCCTTATCTATGACGATAACGTATTCCCGATTATTCAATTTAAGAAATATCATGATTCGAATTGAAATAATTGTACATTCAATGAGAAAAAACGCGTTCAACATCTTGTTCTCATCGCTATACGGCTATAAATTTCCGATACACCATCTTAAGGTAAAATATGTTACGGCCAATTTGTTAAGTACATTTTACGTGTAACCGATTAAGTAAAAAGCGTTATTATAATTTTATTCGTAGTTTAGTAGTAGAAATGAAACCATCAGAGACAACCAGGTTTTAAGAAAATCACATAAATATATTGTGACCTTACCTGGATTCAAACCTGGAGTCAAACACGAAACGCCCGCATCTATGATGATGACTTATATGCTATTGTAATACATATTTAAATTATTATATCACGATCCTGATACGTTATTGATTGTAATTGTATATTCAATGTTTCAAGAACATTCAAGAATGTTCGGCAGTTTTGTATTAGCTTTTGTTACTTATTACGATTTTTAATATTGCCTCTACGTGCTCGTCTCTCCTATGGGTACTCTTATCTTAATGTCATGAAAATTCAGTCAAAGCACATTTGAGCACACGGTGGCCTCAGTCTTGGGTAACTGCTCCTGAGACATTCCCAGTCATAAAAAAATATGCTTAACATCCAAGCGTAGGGTCTCGTGATACGCCCGATTAAGACCGGGTGTAGTGTGGGGCGGAGTGGTTTGGTGATGCCATTAATTTCAGTGTACATACATTCAATGGGCAAAAATATCAGGCATAGAATGTTTTAACTTTCTGATTTCTCAGTTCCCAGATAAAACATGGACTTGTTTTACTTTTTTTTTTGAATAATATTTTTTTTCCGACCGTGTCTGATCCTAATAGGTCTAAGATCATATGGGCCTACACAGAGTAGAGGTTTGTATAAACAGATTTTGTTTTTTACGAGAAATGGATGTCAGCCATTTGCTCAACCTATCAGATCGATACCCTGACTCGCACACAAATTGAAAAATAATATATTGTGTACTTGCCAGACCCAGGATTCGAACCTGAGACCTACGGCGTTATTGTCCAACGCTTAAGCCGCGCGACCACCGTGGGTGTAAATAATATTATTTTAATGTAACTATATACTATAATGTAATATAACTATTTCATATTTCAGTCACACTAATGTGAAAATTTACAGAAAAAGCCTTCAATAATAAAAGTTGGCACGTACTATAGTTATAACTTGCAACAAACATTGTCAAGCAAAACATAAAATATTACATATTATGTCGGTCAAAGAGGTATTGCATATTTGTATTTTTGCATTTTAGAAAGCATTTGTTTCGATTATGTAACAATTCGTAACATGTAAAAAAAATGGCAACAACATTGCTTACCTAAAACCAACACCCAAAAATGATTGTCAATATAAAAAATCGAGTTAGGTATAAATACATAAATAATAATAAAAAAAAACATAGTTAATGGACAAATTGCCTTTCACAAACCAATAATAGTGTAACATTTAAATGAAACAACAAAAAAATCCCGAAATACTATTCAATCATAATATTATTATCTATCATCTAGGTGTGTATTATAGAAATAGCTCCGGCAAAAAATTTGCATTGCATTTTTCAGTAAATTGCAATTTGCAATAATTATTATTGGTCGATATTGCGAATTGGTATGCAAGTTTTATAAAAAGTAAATTGATTCAAGTATTTGTCTAATAAAAAAATTAATAAAGATATGTAAATAATAATATTATGTCAATAAAGCAATCGATAACGTGATATATATTAAAATATGGTCAGTAGCGTCCGTTAATAATTAAAAACAAAATTAAATCGATAACATATATACAAAAAACTGACGATAAAACCAATTACAGTATGGCATTTTAATTTCAGAGAGCTTTGAGCGATGTGCCATTTTTGTAATTGCATATTATATCTTTCAGAAAGTCAAACTTTATCTCTTGGCTGACACAATCATATCGCATAATCGAATTCGTCAACTGAATGCGGAACTATTCTAACTCACGTTTGAAATATTTTACAGAAGTCTTCTTTGAAACACCTAACTTAAATTATTTATTACGTAGTTATATAAACAAATTTATACAACATTTTATTAACAACAGTTCTACTAAAATATTATGGAATGAAATGCCAATAGAAATAGTATATTTCAAAAAAATACTAGGTAAAGAATTCTTAGGTCAATAATTATTATAAAATAATCCTTTTCCGTAGGTTTTATCACATTTGAATAGTCAAAGACATAGCTTATAATCAGTATCTTTAGAATTATCTTCAAATGTGTTAATCATGCCCATTTCTTAATAATAAAATGCATAATTCTTGTCAAATTTGGGATCACAGAAATTATAAATATAATTTTTTATTGTAAATATTTCACTCTATAACGTTAACAACAATAAATTATACCATTGGTTTTATAAATGCGTTTAAAAATTAAAAAATCTAAAAAATCTCAACACCACTGTACATGAATGTACTGAAATATGACAATATTCTAAAACATTAAATCGAGATGTTTAAAAGAATACTATTTTATGTAATAAAAATACTTTATGCAGTCATTAAATGTTTAAAATAAATATGAAGGATAATTAGGCTTCAAAATTATATAAATAGATTATCTACAGCGTTTAAGGAATGTCCAGGTTCATGCTCTGAAAATACCATAAAATCTCCATTTTGACCTACGTGGCGCATGTGGGCCCTTAAGCTATAGCAAAAAGATTAATTATTGCAAAGTGCGGAAATCCAACATACGGAGTTTTAGTCCGAACGCGAGTGAGTATTTTAACTAGACTAGATTAACTACTATATTAAAACTGCTCTCCTGCAAAATATTGAACAATATGTGACTTCGAGACTTTCAGCTCTAAGGTATATAGGTACGTCAGAGTTTCGTTTACATACAATACTCCACATTTTACAACAAATTATAATAATTTTATAATTTATTGAATACACATAATTCGAAAAGAAAATGTTAAGGGAAATACTAAATTACAATAATTAATAATGATTATCCGATTAGTTATGTTGTTTATGGTATATTTTCAAAGAAACATTGACACAAAAGAAATAAAAAAAACCAATATCCTTCAAATATTGACAATTGATTAAGTCAAGAGTGTCTATCAACGCAATTCAAATTATGTATTGAGTACCTTACGTATTTTTTCAATGACTGACATAATTTATATTAAACTAGAGCAAATGACAATGTCATAAGATGCTACGCAGTTGCGATGGAAGTAAGTAGATCATTTTTGCGAACCCCCCTCTTTTTTAGTGCATTGCATGTCCCTGGATGAATAAAATAATTACCAGTCGGCTAAATCTTTCCAACATTTTTTTAGCTAGCGACACACTTTAAAACTTATTTAGGATTTCGCGACATACCAAGATCGTTAAATATTTTTTTTAAATATTAACACATTTGGACGTAGGTATTATATTTAGGTAAGTATAGTTTACCCATAGATGCATGTTTTTTTTTTTAATAAAAAAAATATTTGTTAATAATGGATACCTATGTGTGAACGAAAATATGAAATATATATTTTTATATATCGTCACTGTTCTGGCAGAAGACACTAATTCGAAAAAATGACATATTGTATTAGTGATACCAAAATCTTCCTTATTTCAAACTTTACCGTCTGGAAACCTTCTTAATAACGAAACAGTCTTTATTTTAAAATCATCCTTTTTACGATTACTTAATAAACTCACATGATAGACCATTTCAAACATTTTAACAACTTCAAAGTCAAATTACTCAAAACTAGTATTCTCCAGTTAGTGTGTTCTAATAATGTCATTGGTTCTGCCAGAACAGAGACGATATGTTTCCACTAAAAAAACATTTTGTACTAAACAAATTAATGCCACCATGACATAAAATATGATACATAATATACAAGGAAATTCAGTGGTAAAAACTATAATAAAATTTAAATGAATGTGACAGTAAACGAGTTTTCTAGGTTGAAAACTGCTAGAGACGTTATAATAAATTATATATATATTATTGATCATAAAAACATACATTTATTTTACATTTTTCACAGTAAATAATATATGTACGATTAGATTTTGTTATTATAAAAAAGAATTTTACACCACAAAAAACTATTTCACTATAAAATTATTAAAAATAAATAATAAATTTATAATATAATTAAATAAAACAGTTATTGGTGGAACAGATAAATAGTTTTCAAAAAAACTACAAAAAGTGTAATTATTAACAGTAAACAGACACTAGAAAAATGATGTTTTCAAAATAGAAACACAAAATGGTCGTATATGAACATGAAATAGGACAATTAACATCGTGAAATAATTTGTGATAATTGTCATCTGTAAATACATAGACTAGTTGAGAGAAAATGCGATGATTGGTAATAAATAATCAAGGAAATTTTCACGTTATGCTTATTGGTCGAGAAATTAATAAAGCATTTTTATGGAAATGTGAAGAGCAAACAAAGCAAAGACAGTCGCGACTCTAAAAAGATTGGGAACCCGTGAATTAAAAAATGCATACAAATAATTTATTCGCGAAGTCAATAAAAAATATACAAATAATTTCGACTTGCGAAACTGTACAGTAGTAAAAAAATACTAGTTTACAAGCGGCCGGAATTTGCCTTGAAGTTTTTTTGATATTTTTTTTTTATCTCAATTGAGATGTCACGTAGAGATGACTGAAAAGAATATTTGGCCATAGCCTAGAAATTATATTGGAAACTCATTATTGTTAGTTGTTGTTAATCTAGAGTTTAAATAGTAATAAAAAATTGTTTTATATGCTTCAACGATTTTTTAATGCATTTTTCCTTGGTACTCACCAAGGTAAGATGCGTATTATATTATATAGTATATTACTTATATTCGTATTATGATTTTTAAGTGTATGTTTGCATAGATTTATCAACATCTTTCAATGTCAATACTTTCAATAAGCATGATATTTTTATGTGATATTAACCCAGTATAACCTAATGTAACCTAATGTAATCTGATGTAACCTAATGTAACCTTTGTAACCTAATGTAACCTTTGTAAACTTCCACTAAACAGGTAGAGCTGAGATATTTGAATATGCGAGGTAAGTATATTAATTTATTAAATTGAAGATAATATGTTTTTATTTATACACAAATTTTATACCCAAACTTAAATTATAACCCAAAATTAATTTACACATTAAATAAATGTATTAATACAGAACGGGCATGTGCATTACGTTCACTGCTGTCTTGATATTTCAACCAAAACGGGATTATTGCCATTTATCAGTTTTAAGTGAGACATATTTTAGCAACCGGGAAAATATGAAATTAAAAGTTTTATTTTATATTGATAATTGTTTCTTTCCTTTTTCTTTTGACCATGTCCGATTCTAATAGGATCATAATATGGGCCTCCACAAAGTGAAGGTTTGTATTAAGAACTTTTTTGTTTTTACGAGAAACGTATGTTGGCCACTTGCTTAACTTATTGCGTCCATACTCTGACTCCAAACACAAATCGAAAAACAATATGTGTATTTGCCAGACCCAGGATTCGAACCTGGGACCAACGACATTATAAGCCGACGCATAACCAGCTCGTCAATCGTGGGCGATATTGATATTACTACCTACTAATAGTAACCTTATTATTACATAGCACAAATACATTGACAAATAAATTGCCATATTTTCAAAAATATAATAGTGACACACGTTATGAAATCATACATTACAATATCGTGCTTGATCAGTCTCTGTGGAAAAATCTAATTGTGTTCTTTTTCATCAAACAAAAAATAGAATTTCCGGTTCCGGAATTCGAATATGGTTCTTGACATGGATATTTATAGCCATTTTAAGTACCTATGTCATGGATATTATATTGTAAGTAGTATTATCAAAACTAGGAAAGTGGATGTCTATATTAATTAAATATATGTAGTATATATATATATGGATGCCAAATTTTGTTTTCATATAAACACATTAGAAAAAAAATAGTCGGGATGTCTATTAATTACGTAAGTACTGTTTTTTGAACAACTACTGCCTCTAGCATGTGTGAATGGATGACTCCGAGTAATAGAACACTGTGATATAGTCATTATTTTGAAGTCCTGGTGCCCTATGTTATAACTTGTGACATGAAGTCACCCGACGACATGACGTAATTGTGACTTAAGCTCAATACACGCATCGAGGCGAGCCGCCCAATGCACATGGCTCATCATAGGTATTATTATACTGAAACACCTATTTGTGTATGGGGACAATGAATAACGCCAGTATTAGAGTAGCGTTAATTTCTCGAATGCTATTGACTCACTCCGGAAGTACGTCACAATGATGTCATATGACGTCATGTCAACCGGGCGACTTTAACTCGCAAGTTACAACATAAGGCCCCTGGATCCAATTTGGAATACCTACACAAGATTAGGCATCAAAGATTTCCTTCATGGTACCGGTTCCAAAATAACGAAGGGATTATTACCATTCTAGGCAGGACCGATTCTAGATAGTGCAAGACCCCGATTGGAGTATGGGTGTGAGGCCGCTAGGTATATTTAGTGTGTATAATTTACTTGAAAAAATATTTAATAATCGTTCAGTATTTATATCTATATTTTAACAATTTACCGGAAATTTGGTTATCTTGATATCTCTCAAAAGTTCCGAGGTTAAGATAAAACTATTCGAAAATAATGCACTTGAAATTCACAAAGGTCATTTTGGATTTACAAGGATTACAAGATAGACTGATGTTAACGTGGTTCATTCATTATTAATCTGGCCGTTATGCCTGAATTGATTTAATTTGATTCTTAAAATAATTTTATTTTAAGAATAGATCGTGTATTATTTAAATCAATGGACATGATCCAATGATTCGCAAATCATGTATCAGTTCAGGCCCGTCCTAACTGAATATGTAGCCTCTGTAAGTCAGTATAAAATCTAAAAAGCCCCCTTTTCTCTTATCCCATTAAAATCGTCCTTATAAAAATTTTACATCTACCACATGGTTTGCAGAGAATAGGGAATACTGGAGAAGCCTGATACAGGATTTCATAATACCAATTCCAGACTGATCTAGTACCTATTTAATTTAATTAACTGGGCTAACGTTAAATATGCGATTTTTAAAATGAGTCATGACCAAGTACATAAAAATCTTTTTAATAATACCACGGTTGAAAAATTTTGGTCAAAGTTATACGTTGACCAAGAATCAGGTAAAATCAAAGAATGTTGCTTGATTAATATTGTCGATTTTCCTACTACTGTATACATTCTGTGAAAGATCATTCAGTGTAATGCACTTCATAAAAAATAAATGTCGAAGTCAGTTGACAGATGTAAACTTAGAAGCAGCTATGCGGCTCGCATTACAAAAAAAGAGTAGGTATTGAGAAATTTCCAATTTCACTATTTTTAAATAAATAGATAGGTATATACTACAATGTTCAAATGTCTTTTATTAAATGGACTTTGATTTGAGTTTCCCCATCTCCACCCGCCATGTATATGCAGACGCGGTTTGCGTACGGTCGCCTTCCATGACGCTATAAACGTGTCAGAAAGAAAAAAAAATATTGCCACATTTCCTTGTCCCGACGCGATGCTAAATAAATTGATCCGTTTTTTTAGTAAATTAAATTTAGCTTTCATTTTTTCAATCACAACAAAAGTGAAATTTGGTGCGGCCACTAGATGTTTCCATAAAACTGTCAATGTCAATTGTGCCACCACAGTTTAATTTCACGTAAGAACCACTGCTCCACTGTCAAGGCGATATATCTACGTGACTTCTTTTATTATAAATGTGGAAGGAATTCCACCTGCATCCACATTCCGCATTCCACATTTGCATCATTTTATGTAATAGTTTTTGTAGACTTGTCATAAAATAAGAACCAAAACATATTATTTTTGGCCACCCTCTAAATTCAGTCGCCCGTGCACAGTGCACATTTCGCACATGTAGACGGGGTGGTCCTGTAATAGTATCAGGTTAGTTACCTGCATCCAATTGACGTTGATGAAGCATTTAATTCATCTGGAAGTTTGTCAATGGTACAATATACGTAAACAATGATAAAAATCACCATAACATAATTGAAATAATCAACGTTTTAAATACTTCCATGATACGCATTCACAAATATAGGTAATAATATATTTTAAAAAAATTGTCTGTGTGTGCATAATATCTAAAAAAACGACTGGACTATAGTGGACCAATTTTAAGGCAATGGTAATTATTATTCTTACGGTTGCTATTATGGACTGTATATATAATAATTATTGCACCTTCTGAAAATATTTAGTTTTCTATCAAAACTATCCTATATAAACCTCCCGCTAATGCGATATCTTTAAAATACTATTGAAACTTCCACAGCTTATTAACTATATTGTACCATTGTGATTCCACTCCAATCGAATTGGACTTTTTTTATCCAACTGGAGATTCTAATCGGATGCATTTGGAATCAAGTATGACGTTTTAAAATATATTGCAGTAGATACTACATACTCAACGATATTTGACAGCTCTCGGTTAACCCGGTCATGTGCGGCCGTGCAAAAAGACATAACCACCGACCAGTGGCGAAGGGCGGAGGCAGGCTGTTAAGATCCGCCATAAATAGTGCAAAGTAAACTTGTTATTTATACGTATTCGTTTTCATTGAAATACCGCTACAATTTACAGATGGTGTTGGTTAGTTTTTGAAATCCAATCAAACTTTGTGAAAACCATGCCATAATAGATAATAGTCAAAAAATACTCATCTATCTATAAGATATCTAAAATTATGCAATTAAATCATATATAACTTCATATATAATAGAATAATAAAAATATATATTATAGTTTGGTTTAAGCAGACCTTAATGAATTTAAAAAAAATGAACCAACAATATAATATGTAACAATATGTAGTCTTAATCCAGCGAAAAAAAATAAGTATGAATGAAAAAGTGTGCACAATTATTATTTTGTCGGGTCACCCAAAGTATACCAAAACTATTATGGTTCGGTTGACGCAGGGTTTAATTGATTTTTAAAAACTTACCAATACCATCTGTAAATTGTAGTCTTAGTTCAATAAAAACATATACGTATGACTAACATTGTTGCGCTCTATTTATGGCGCATCTTAACAGCCTACCTCCACCCTTCGTTACTGCCCCCGACAGTTAACTTCCTGGGATAATAAATAACAATATGAATATGACATATCATATTATTTATCACTCTTTTATTGATTTTGGAGTTAGTGATATGTTAGAATAGTCCTACAGGAAAACAGTAGCAACGTTTTCAATATGTACAACGTAATCATGTGAAACGTCAACACTTTTTTCGTTCTATGTCAATGCATAACTGTGCAAAATTGTATTGGCAATGCTGCTGTTTTGTTTTTTAATATATAATACAGTTACAAGGTAGCCACGTTAAATGTGACAATTAAATTGTAATGTCAATAAAAATCATGTTAATTTTGACATTGAAAGATTCTCCCAAATCTCTGCAAATGCACATTACAAAAACAATATAATATTGATATAATATTATAAACACGTGTTTTGCATTTGCATTTTATATTTTTGTCGTGAGTGCCAAGGCAAAATATATCAAATAATTTCATTGGGAAAAATACATGTTTTATTACAATTTGTTTCAAAAATTCTCAATCTATGAATCGCTACCAAAATTAGGTTCACATTTTGAGCCGCTATGCGTCGAAACTAAAAGTTTTAATTTCTAATAAGTACCTACTTCCAATAATAAATGTATTTTTTTCATACTACCGTTTGATACCCACAAATACCTAGTGCGATTGGGGCTTTCAAGTCTAACTATAAAAAAACTAAATTTCCAGCCTGAATATGACATAAAATCAGAGTCACCAACTTTAACATTTTCTTGCCAGATCTAGGTTTGCCAAATCGTCTCTGTTCTGGCAGAACACACTAACTGGAGAATGCTAGTTTTGAGTAATTTGACTTCGAAGTTGTTAAAATGTTTGAAATGGTCCATCATGTGCGTTTATTAAGTAGTCGTAAAAAGGATGGCTTAAAAATAAAGACTGTTTATTTATTAAGAAGGTTTCCAGACGGTAAAGTTTGAAATAAGGAACATTTTGGTATAACTAACTCAATATGTCATTTTTTCAAATTAGTATCTTCTGCCAGAACAGTGACGAAATAGGCATCTGGTGTGTGATGTTAAATTTAGCGGTTTTTTTTTTAATGCGAACAGCTTATAATTTCAAACAAAAAAGCTTGAATCGTTCATACATTATATCTTACCAGTAATATAAATGTGACAAGCAATATTTTTTATCACGAAGTTTCGTAGAGTATACGTTTTATAACTTTGCACTTTTTTGCACTCTTTACTATACTGATACGCCTCTTTTCCTGATAATCTCGCATGATTGAATTGATTAAATTATATTTACTTGTATTACATAATATATATTGTAATAAATAGATAGATATATAATATATAAAAAATGAATTTTAAGAATATTTATTACTTACATCATTTTCATCCTAGAGCCTAATCTAACTGCATTAACTTTGGGTTATATGATTTATTAATTAGTTAATCTTCTTCAATCACTTTTATTGTGAACAGAATGTTCACAATGGTAAGTTATTTTCTAAAATCTGGTTTCTAAATATTTTGAAAAACCTACCAAAAAGCATATTTTCTTTCCTATCTGACATATTTTTGTAATTATGGTGCGGTATATCTTATATAAAAATAATATTTAATAAACTTTCAAAACTTGTACCAAAGCCATGGTTCGGATTAATATGATTTGTTACTAATATAATTACTGCATTTTGTAATATTGAAATATAACATGTATTTCAATATTATCTGTATAATATCTCATATCATTATTCTTTTATTATGACGTACTAGTACTAAAACCATCGCGGCTCAAAGAGGTTGAGAAACACTGCTATAAACTCTTGACCCGTGTGTGTGCTTTAAATTCCGTCAATGAAAGGAAATCAACTTTATAAATAAATCATGCTAATGAGCCAAATGTTTTAATGACATCCTTCAACTTGCAAATATATATTAATTAAATTGCTATTTTTATTCCATAGGTATTTATACAAATTAACGTAGGTAATAAATGCCTAAATCTTCCATAAAAATAAATGTAACAATTGAAAAATTCTGTATTGATATAATACACGAGAACAAAACAAAGAATACCACGAATTTTTAAATAGCGGAATAAGTACATTTACTTCTACCCTTGTGTGGCTGGAAGAAAGAAGCAACTAGGCCTTGACTATCTAGGCGCGTCGGAATCTAATACTTTTTTGCGCCAAAGTGCGCGTATCTACTAGCCCAGGGGTCAGCAAACCGCGGCTCGCGAGCCACATGCGGCTCTTTGCCAAATTCCCAATTCCATATTTTTACAAAAACTTCTGCAAAATTCACAATTTTTATTTTTTATCATTGATTTGTACACTTATTATATTATTTACAATGACATTATCGCAAGACTAATTTTTCCTCCGTGATAGTTGATGCAAAATGGTACGATTGTTGTTTTTTTAAATCCGCCCATTGTAAAAGTCGTCAAATATTTCTCCATTTGATATTGACACGAGCACTTTTGAAATACAATTTTATTGGTGGATTTAACAAGCAAAGAGTTATGGAGCTCCAAATTTGTAGGTCTTGCCACGAATATTGAGGATTTGGAGAGAGAAAAATGCAATTTAATTTCACAACACAAGTGGAGCGCTCTAGATCTACATAAGGTAGATACTACGATTTTTAATACATGGAATAGCTTTCCTTACTCATATTCGGCTTACATAATATGTATGTGAACAATCATTTTCAAACATGAACAATATAAAAAAACATTTAAAAAAAAATCAAATAACCGATGAGAATTTGGAGTCGCGCCTGAAATTAAAAACTACAAGCTACATACCAAACATACAGAAACTCTCCAAAGAAATGCAAGGAAGATCATTGTTCACATTAGTTTTAAGGAACGCGTGAAAATTAAATGTAACCCATATTCTGTAAAAAATATATTTTTAATTTTAACAATAAAAATGTACGTTAGTATTATTTGGGAAATCTTCTTCGCTTAATAAATAAACAATTATAAAATGTAATTAATTCATTTAAATAAATCATATTTATAAACATATACGTATGGCTCTCGAATTTTTTTTTAACCGTTGTGCCACTCATATTTGGCTCCTTTGGTTCAAAAGTTTGCCGACCCCTGTACTAGCCAACTAGCCTATATTATTTTTTGAAATAATCATAAATAACCCCGACGTAAGTCAGTGTATTAAGTAAATAAACTTTGTTTTGGTCCAACAACAAAGTGACGTGACATATTGACAATAAATTATTAGATAAACCTTCACCTTTGTTTTTGTTACCTCAATAAGCATGTATTATTCTATATCTATATCATGTTTGAATAGAATATAATATACTATATTCAATTGCCCGAATCAGTGATTTTATTTAAAGTAACCTAACCTAACCCTCCGACATAAATCTACCCATATCAGTAGGTACTGGATATAATATGTAGATAGTGTAGCTACGCCATGGCCCACACATGGCTGACAGGGCTCTGGGGGGAGAGCGTGGCGGGTCGACCAGATAAGTGAGATAAATACACATAAAAAAAAAAAATTATAGTAAAAATTATTCAAAATTATCTGCTTGTACGATATAATTTTTAATTGTGTATCAATATTCGACAAATCTATAATTCAAATGGATATATTAAAATAAGTATACAAAAAATCACTACATTATATACACAATAATTACTTTACCGCGTACACCATTTGGAAAACGCTACTGTAGTGCGTGACACTGCCTTTATCCTTAGCGATAGGTAGGGGGGGAGATCCTAACCGGTGGGCCAGCTTCAGGATGTGGGGGTCATGATTAACTACAAAATTTTATGCGGGGAATAGATGTTAGCCACTTGGTCAACCCATTAGGTCCATACTTTGACTCTAAACATAAATTGAAAAACAACATGTATATTTGCCAGACTACGATATCCACGATATTATAAGCCGACGCTTAAGCCGCTCGGCGTAATTAAAGTAACAAAACCTAACGTAACCATCCGACATAAATCTACCCATATCAGTAGGTTTTATAATGTTCGATTCGTATTATTGAAACGTGGGAATAAATTCAAAGTGTAATGGATGTATTGACTGAAAAGGGATTTGTTAATTTTATTATAACCAAGATACAAAAGTATTCAACGAGTATTTACTTATTTCTAACCACGTCATTACACCACAAAAAGTAACAGAATGGAACACAATATTCAAACACTTTCACACCAAATAATTTGAATCACAAGAATGTTCATATAATTATTGAATACATTTTATGTCTGCCCGACACTTGCACCAGTAAAAAGGGCCTTTTCGTGTATAAGTTGTGGACAAGCAAAAAAATATAGTTGCAAGTCACTTTCTCACAATTCTTAAAGCAATGTTAATTTTAAGAAGTCTTGCCAAGAATTTGATTCTTATTTGAAATCAAAACCAAATAAATACCTAAGGCGATGTCTTTACCTACCAGAGGCACCTAGTAGAAAAATACGAAGCTTGCAATTTGAGACATTTTTCGATAATTTACAATTTCAACTGTGTTATTTAATAAATATGTATCTGAAAACATTATAAAGGTTTGTTTTAAGTCAAAGATAAACTTACAATTGTAAAAGAAATGTGAATTTGTTCCCCAGCTACGTTATTATTACATAATATTTTTGGTCATATTTATTATTAAAATTTAGTTTATTAAGTTTTCTGTTTTTTCTCGTACAGATTTTTGTCTAATTCATAGTTTTAATATTTTTTATATTTATTTAAAAATAAAAATAAAAAATATATAAATGTGTAGAACTTGAAATCGTTTTTATTTATATGAAATCTTATTTAGGTATGGTCTCAATATTTAAGCTCAATTTGATATGAATAAAAAGAATTTCAAGTTATACACATTTATATTTAAATAAATGGTCACGTTAAGAATGACTAACCTGAGTGTTGTCTCTTCAGCAGTGAAAATATACGTCGTGGTGAAACAGGCATTGAAGAGGATCGGGATGACAATCAGGAGGTAGTTGACGAACTGGTAACGTCCAAAGTTGCCCAACTCCTCAAGGATGGAGTCCAGCTGCGTGCTAATCCCCATCGTTGAATGTTTGCGTACCTTCTCCACCATGGTAACTGTTATTTGAAAAGAAAATAACACGTTAAAAAATTAAGAATCTATATAGGCTATTTTAAGAGGTTGGAGGACATTCGTATATGTCACTTTTTTGCATAAACACATTTTTAATGCCAATGTTATATTATAATTTATGCAGTAATCAATAACAACCAGTAAATTTCTCGCAGATATTTTGCCGTGCATTCATGGTTTAACTTTTTTATACGTGATTTTATTAATTGAACACAAAAATAAAGGACGTTGGCAGGGGACACAGAATTTGTCACAGATCTTAACCTGCATACACATTAAGGGCCCTATGCATAGTAATATGCCAGGTTATGTGTTAGTCAGTCGATTTTCGAATAAATAAGACACAAGAACTAAAGCATAAGCGTAAACAGTCGATGTTATCTAAGATGAACTAATTAATGACACTATTAGGGAACACAAAATTAATGGGAACCAAAATACCGAACAGATGTGGAGTTAGAGGCAACCGATCTCGAGTGTGGAAGAGTATGGGATAAATTTAAACACGTGTCAAGAATTCGTCATTATAAGTTTTTCCTTCGTTCTGACAACTGCTCTGACATGTCGGTCAATATAATATATTATTTGTAGGTATTTTATCTACATACAAGGTGTTCAAATTTGATATGCATACCAACAACTAAAAATTAATACAGTTACGAAAATATTATGGTCCTCAGTTAAAAATTGTAATAATATTTATTTTATTGTAAACATTACAAATATGTATTACAAAAGGTGAGCATATTGATTTTAAAGAAAATCTGATGTGATATTCTAACTTTTTAAGGTGTCAAATAACGCTATATTTAACGATGCCAGATACAATATTTCGAACCTAGGCGCCTATTCAAAATGCTACATCTGGCAATAAAAACGCTAAGTTGGCAACATGTAGCTACGTCTAGCTGATTCCCAATCTTTTATCTCTCTCCATCTACAATAAAATTATTAACAATTAAACAATAATTCATATAATAATGTATGTAACTTCTTCGTAAGTATAATCGCTTAGACTTTAGCATGTTTTCGATATTCTATCGATATTAATCTGAAATCATCGCAGATATTTCTCCGCAGTTATAATACATATCCCTTTGTAATCTATTGTTATATAATACCATACATTATCGCTGTTTCAAATTCAATTTAGGTATGATATAGACTTTATCTAGACTGCACATAATGGTTCTGATGAAGGATGGAAAACGATATCCACACCAGTAGCCAAGACCCTTGGGTGGGATCAATGACAGAATTAGGGATTTTAATACTGGTATTTCTAAAACCGATATCTTGGTGTTTAACAATACCGAATTACCGGTTTTAAACATCCAAATTCAACCAAGAAAAACAAAGAAACTGAAAAAATCAACCGACAAATGAGTTGCCTGGAGTCATAACTAGTGAATCCAATCCCGAGCCAAAATCTTGATCCCGGGATTTCGGGATTATGATTTGACGATCCCGAGATCCCGGGACTGGTCTCGGGATTGGCATTTTTTTCAATAATTAATATAAAATTTCTATTATTTTAAATAACGTTGATAAATTCGGTCAAAAATAAATTTAGTATAATTTATACTATTTAAGACATTTATTGTTGATTTTGTGGACGTTCAATCTTGGAAATGCATAGGATTAATGGAGTAAATAATATTGTAATATGTAAAAATAATAATGTGAAAGTAAAACAGTTTCATTTGTTTATGAAAAGATAACAAATACAAGAAAAAAAAAAAAAATGACAAATGCATTAAAAAACATGGTGGAATCACTTTGTTAAAAGTGCGAAGCATTGTTTTTTCAATCTTTCTCAGTTTTGTTAATTGATGTGAAAAAATAAAATGAATTGGCAACACTTGGGTAATAAATCAAACTTCATTCAAACTCACTTTATTTCTAATGTATTTGTACGTTATAAAAAGTATTTTTTCTGTTATATTTTCGTTTTTATTTTATTTTCCATAAAAATTTATAACAAACTCAATCCCGAAAGTTTCGGGATTATGTTTACCAATCCCGGGATTCATAGGTATCAAAAATAGTTCGGGATCCCTAGTCATAACTCACATATTCCAAAAATTAAGTTTTGAAATAATCGCAAGAAACCACCGGAGCACTGTTTTTTTTTAATCAGAAGAAAAGTATTAAACTAACTTGAATATTAATGAGTGAGTGAGTAGATATACATGTTTTTTTAATATATGTATAGGTAATACTTCTAAGGTTGTAAACACACAGCACACTATGAGATATAGAGCTCCATGATTGGTTAGAAAGGCTTTGGTGACAAAAATCATATTATTCATTTAAAAAATGTGAGTTATGATACCAAGTTTTTTCAACGATTTTCATAATATGGTTTTAAGTGACTTTTGATACCCAACTATTTTTCTTTATATAGAATTGCAAAATGTGAGTTATGACTCGAGGCGACTCAAATGTGAAATAACAAAAAATCACCCTATATTTCACCTCAATTTGGATTAAATATTATTTTGTGGTAAGATGATCTAAACAAAGTTCTTTTTTAACATCTGATTTAAAACGGATTTTCTTTCATCTTCTGCAAAAAAGCTGACGTTCAGTGCTGTTTTGACATTTAGATATTTTTCTGGATATGTGTTTAACAAATATCGATATTGATACCGATATTCAATATAAAATACCGAAAAACCGGTACGTATTAATATTTTCATTCGATATTAAAACTAGAAAGAATAAACTCAAGACAGACAGAGCTAAAAGGTCGAAGACGTATATGGAAACAATGAAACCCATCGCAAGTTGGAATAGAAAATTACCTCCATACTCTCGAGGTTTCCAACTGTTTAAGAGAGAGAATATGGCAACGAGCAATGTTGGCAACGGCCAGAGCCCACACTGGACAGTAGCGCCTTTAAAAGTGACGTCCTTAGACAAAATGCCGCCACATTTTTTTATACAGTACTTTTTATCATCCTTTCTTGACTCAAATATCTAAAAAATGTGTTATGTGTACATTACTAACAAGATATAGGTAGACCACTAAATATAATCTCTGCCATCTCTGTTTCAATAAACAAGGGCTTAAGATAGGTACATTTAAAAATACACCTGACAACTTCCAAAACTCGCGAGTGACTGGCAAACATATTTGGATAAATTTTAAATTAGGTATGAACATGTCATTGCTGTTGTCATTGCTTTTGTCACCGAGAACGTGACGTTTAAGGACAACGGAAGTAAACTAGACATCGCAAACCCGGCAAAAAAATAAAGTCCTATTAAAACTTTTATAGTACATAATTAATATATTTTGTTTCCAACAAGTGAGCTGTATTTTTTAATGGAAAGATATTATTATATTATGCAGATTTATATATATACATAAGGATTCTTCTCGATTTGGCGCCCTTTGGATAACTGCCGCCCCCAAGCGACGCTCAATAACATGTTTAGTACGGTGGCGAACCCAGCACAATTTCCATGGCAAAGGCAGAAATGTTGCAATTCTTTAAAAAAAATCTGAAGAATAGTTTTGTAGAAAGAATGTGGAATTGGAATAGTTGTTTAGACATAATGAAGATGAGGAAACCTGAATAATAAGACACAACGAAGACCTTTGATAACTGAAGACACCAAAAATTCCTATGTAAACCAATCTTTATCTAAAATTAAGATACGTTATATTATATGTTATCATATATGTTAAAATAGTCATTTATTTTTATTCAATGACAGATTTTCTGATTTTATCCAAAGGGGGTAAACAAATATTTAATTATTTTTTAAAGATTGATTTCTAAACATCTTGATAAAGAGTGTCTATCTGTGATATTAGTTAATTCCATGTAGTTTACGAAGATTAGTATGAAAACAAAATACGCCATTTTCTGTAAGCACACGTGTACCAAATTTAAAATATTTAAGAACATATTATTATTATCTATATAACAGACTTTGTATTTTTCCATGATTATATTATCACTTCTTGTATATAATACATTATCTACTAAAATCTAAATCATTAATAAAATTATAAAAGAAAGTAAATTGAAATTCTTAATTAGGCGGGATATAAATATTGTCCTGCACATACTGTAGGTCAGAGGGGGCGAACATATGGCACGCGAGATGATTTTTCACGGTACAGGAATGTTTTATTTTGAAGAGTGAAAATATGCCTATAATAATAATAAATGATAGATTTCATTATACTTATAAAAAAGCGGGTAAATACTCTACAAGAATAAGCATTACGATTAATGTAAATATATAATTGCATAGGTCGATCCTTAGTCACATATTATATTATCGCACTAACCTCATCAGGCGGCGGGAGAAGCCGCATCGCAAACATCTGATTTTGATTGATTTACAATACTTGAGACGACTGTAGCGAGAGAATAACTCATCTGATTGGAGAAATTCTGCTGTCAATTTGTGCGTAAAAAACTATACTAAGTAATGCAGTAAGAAACAATTTCATTTCTACGCACAAAAATGGCTGTATCAATTAAGAAACAAAATCTTGGTGGAGCTTGTAGTAGTAATACTAGCAGACAGCTTCAAAATTGGTGGACCGAAATGTATGGTGTAACTGAAAATCTGCGAAAGCTATATGTGCTATGTTCTGTAAAGCCCATATTCCATTGGCAGATTGCGTCTGGCCCGATCGTCTGCCACGACTGTCAAACTCTATTCTCTATGGTTTTCAAGGATCGTGAGCGATCGGGTCGAAAGTGGAAAATTTTCTATTATCCGTCGTGCGATCCTTTCATTATCAAGCGAAGATTGCCGAAAGCGTACAAAAATAGCCGAATATGCGCCTGAGTCATGCAAACGGTCGTTCATTTCATTCTACTGGTCGATTTCAACTGAACAACTACAAGATGGCGAAAACTTAAAAAATATATATGGAGTATCACCGAGGACACAGTCCTCGTCGAATAAATACACGCCAAAGATATAGTGTGGAACGTAAAAAAAACCCGCCATATTCAATGGCGATCACGCTGTTCTTCAGTTAGCCAACTTTTGACCCAGTGTTTTCGTTTACGGCGAGTCCTGACCGCCTGAGCCAGTTGAAATATAGCCATACTCGCTACAATAAATTAGTTTTTGGATTATTCGATTTCGATATTAGAATTACTCAATTGGTTTGGAGATTTAAGCTCGCCCAGTTATTCATGATGTAAATTAACAATATGTATACAAACTTTCTATAAATGTCAAACGGCCGCATAAATTTTAACAGATCTGATGCTCGTAAATAGCTAGCGACGACGGTTGGCGTCGATCTTTGGATCGGGTTGAGTCTGTGCGTCTGCCAATGGAATATGGCCTTAAGTGATCTAAAATATCATCATTTTTTTTAAAAATTCTTAAAAACCATTTTTTTCTACATGAAACTGTTCGGCACGTCAGACAGCCGAAAAAAGATATTTGGAAAATTTTGGCACGCGTGTGTAGAAAGGTTCACCAATACTGCTATAGGGCATAGGCTATAGAACTTCTTATGAAGATTAGCTATTAGAATTAGACATTCGCTCCACTTCACTCCGCTCCACCTTGCAGTGGATCAAACACGTATTTTCTACCAGTCGAGGAATCAGATGTGCGATTTTTGCATTTACACATCTCGCGAA
The DNA here is from genome assembly GCF_057557595.1 of Rhyacophila brunnea. Taxonomy (NCBI): domain Eukaryota; kingdom Metazoa; phylum Arthropoda; class Insecta; order Trichoptera; family Rhyacophilidae; genus Rhyacophila; species Rhyacophila brunnea. Next base: position 35,220,098 of record NW_028232796.1, read on the forward strand.
TCCGTCAGAAGTCACGACACATCGTTTAGGAATCCGTGTTGCATACTAATGTATATGAACAATCGGCTTATCGCGTCACAATAATATGTGTATGTATAAATAATAATATGCAGTTGCACTTAGGTACTCTAAAAAAACACCTATGTAAAAGCCTTTAAATTAGCTACAACAATAAATTGATTCAGAATGTTGTAAATATGGGTGAAATTATGAACCGAAGCAAAAGAATATAATGGAAATTTGTCGTCAATAAGTAGATATGTATGTCGAAATATAGTATGATTCAGTGACGTCTATAAGCGGAATGCTGTAATTTAGTATAAAATTCCGCCTACTGGGTTTTTACCATTAAAACTTACATTAATTCATTGGTTACATGTAAATTGTACGTAAAACATTTCACCGTGGCACAGTTCTCCGTGAGCTTTCTATCGGAAAGAGATGACCGTAAACTATACGGTCTCAAATTTTATTAGATGCAAAATGAACATTAATTCATTTTTCATAACTGATTTTGGCAAAATTCATGAATAATACAAGGATGAAAACCTAACCTAACCTAACAAATAATTCCAATATTTCGGCTATTTCCAAAATTGCTTTACTGCTTTCTTCCTGTAAAGTGTAAACCGACAAGAACAGTGTTTTATTTAGACATGAAATGTATGTCAGTACTATACGATCCAAAGAGGTTGGACAGTTTTTAATATTCGGCCATATATTTCCGATATAACATTTCACGTTGAAGTGTAATACGGCGAACTGCATACATATAAGTTTCCGGATACGGTAAATTATACGTATGTAGTTCGCCATTGCACCGTTCACCGTGTCAGAAAGACGTGACCGTATATCATTGAAATCAAAAAAATGACGCGTTGTTCATTGAGCATTAATTATTTTACCGTGAAGTAAATTCTACGTATGCTACAAACCCATTTCAATGCGATGGTTGATTGCATACATACAGTAATGTTCCATTTTTATTACCTAAATTCATATGAACATTAATTTGATATTAATTTGTATCAAAAACCTGATAATAAATAATGCTATCATTATTATCAGATATTTGATAGGTACGACTTGGTACTTACGAGTACTACCTACTTTTGAAGCATCCAGAATTTTATATAAATTATACTATATATGATTGTTTTTTTATAATTTATTTACCTATTTTCTTTTGTCTTTCCCTTGGAATACAAGGGAAAGACAATATAAAATAGTTGGTAGATGGTTTTTCTTTATTAAATTTTTAAGTTTTTATTTATTAAAGAGATGGTTTTTATTACGTATTAAATAATATTAATATTGTTATAAAAATAATTAAACTATATTTTTAGGAATCACGAAATAGTATACAAACGAATTTAGTATTCGTATTTTAATGGTCTGTGTGATATGTTTTTCACATTTGTGAGAAATAGGTTTTGAACCATTTTGAGGCTCCATTTTTCCTCCGATTTTCTGGCGAACCGGTTGCGTCATAGAAAATCATTTATTTTCAAATTCAAATTAATTTATTTTTACATACGGTGACATACATACTTACATAAATTTAAGACGTTCACAACATGACATTTAAAAACAAAGAAATAATATTAAACAGTGTAAAGAAAAAGTAAATATAATATCCACTATTGCAAAAACAGTATGAAAAGTAAAGTAAAATGTACAAAAATTATAAATTATAAAGTATGGAAGCATGCCGAATGAGCTAAGTGGACCCTATTTTAAGAATTCATAAAACAACGCCCACCTATAACACTCATCGTCACGTAGGTGGAATATATCAACATCTGAAGCGATTTGGTTAAACTATTGCACTCCCAATTGGCATCACCAATGGCGGCTAGTTCTGCGACTTGGGAGAACAAACAATTGATGCTCCCGATTTCTAAAATAGTTATCAGGGACACACAGCCCCTAAGCAGTGCATAATCTTTTTAGCCACATCGAGTGTCACTGATGTGATTACTTTGTAATTTATAATAATTGTTATGGAATTTAAATTTGGGTTATTTCACTTAGAAAACAATAAATTATTAATAATGACAGTCTTTGATTACGACCAATTAGGTAAGTAGGTATTCATAATAATTGGTTTCACTTTTACATAGTGATTATTCCATATTACCATTAACTATCAACTGTAATTATACTAAATTAAAATTCAATTATGATTGTAGCTATTTAAATGTATTTAATGAAATAAACATAAACCCGTATTATTTTACTACAAGTGATAACTCGTTACTTCATCCGTGTGAAATAAGGAAATAAAAAATTGACAGTTATAATTTTTTTTTTAAATCGACTTCATTTTCTAAAATAATGAAATTTATTTATGTATTTATTTATTTAAAAAGAAACATTGAGCACATAACAAATTATTTGTTCAAAACATTCACAATATGACATTTAGAATAAAAAGTACAGATAAATCAAACTAGTGGAGAAAAAAACAAACCAAAAAACATTTTTATGGCAAATGAAATAAAATAAAAAAAACAATAATTCAAGAAAAATACAAATTAAACAATAAAATGGAATTTTAAAAACAAAATACATCTCTAGCGAGTGCATTGCCCAGCCGCACAGCCCTCGCTATTGGTGCCTGGTGAGCCTGACATGAGGAAACAGCTTTCACTCAAAATTGATGGGTGCATAAAAATTTAAATTATCCAGAATGTCAGGATTGGAAACTATAGGTACCACGTGAGAGCATAGAAATATGCTGAGCTTCAAGAGGGTGAGGGAGGCGAGCATGTCTTGAAGAAAACTAGTCGGAAAATACTCGTTTGAGGAACTGTCAAAAGGAAAATATTTATATACATTAAAATAAAAATGTCGATGAAATTTCTTCTGAACATGCTCTAAAAAAAGCTTATAGGAAACCTCATAAGGACTCCAGATAATGGACCCATATTCAAGAATACTCCGTACAGACTTTACGAAAAACAGACTATGGTTGTATCTGGGCTCGCGTTCCTCTACCAAGCCGTTAAATTTATATAAATATTCAGTGAGCACTTTCAGATACTTTGTATTCATAATTCATAATTGAATCCGGCAGTGCATTGTCAATATAATATTAATCTATAGCACCTGCTGTCATTATCTATCAATCGAAATAAATATTCGTTCAAAGGTATTTTGACTATAATTTTAGCTATATCAATTTTATTTTAAATTATTAATAAAAAAAAATGGCTGAAAAAACAAATAAGAAATGATAAAATTATATGTATACCAATATTATGCAGGATTTCCCAAACTATGTGAACGTGAATAGGTGTTCCGCAAATTTATCAGAAGAATATGTAGGTATCCGAGTGTGTCGAAACAAGCTCTTATTATTTTACTTCCGTTTACTATAACATATTTATTCGAAGCAGAATTTTCGTATTAGTAATAAGTAGGCTTGGGATTTTTAGGTGCTAAAAAATTAATAATAATTATGTACCTAAAATATGTAGATATAATTGGAAATATGTTATTAAAATTTCATAATTATGTGCTAAAAAACAAAAATTGATGTTGAAAATTTAAGTAAGTATTACAATAAATCATATATATTTCAACAGTTTAATTTATTATTTATTCACAAACAGAAAACGTTTTATTGCAATAAATAACAAAATAATGCTTCAATTTTCAAAAGTCAATCTTTGACGATTTGATTTTAGCAAATTTTTATGTATGGAAAAACTTCTTTCCACTTCTACAGAGTGATGTTATTATTGCATATGTAAATGAAACTATTTCTGAAGTAGACAAAATTGAAACATCTGAGGCATCTGATGGATTTTCCAAAACAGCTTTAATATTCTGAAGCGTTTGAAGTCCAGTATTTTTAATTAAAACACTACCAAACACATTTTGTACTTATTTTTATTCCAATTGGTCCAGGAACATTGAAATGTTGTGTTTATGTGAAAATATGTGCTTAAACCTAGAATATGTAAAAATATGTAATAATACTAAATTAAATTATGTAAGTACTTAATAATTAAAAAATAATTACTAAAAAACAATTCTCGTCAATTGTGTATTATATATATATATTAAGCAGACCGAGCCAACTGGTTGGCTACGCAGACGACCTCAACATGATGGGCAGATCCATGCAGATTGTGAAGAAAGAATTTGACCACCTCCAAAGGGCCGCACTAGAGATTGGCTTAAGAGTAAATGAAAGCAAAACTAAAGTCATGGTGAAAATCCGACAAAATCAGAGTAGGCTGGGCCCAGTTTTGGAAACCATATATTTGAGGTTGTCAACTGGTTCACATCCTGGGTTCCAATATTACAAAAGATAACGAGGAACTGGAAGAAATAAAAGCCCGTATAACCGCTGCAAATAAATCGTACTTCTCATTGCTGCCCATATTCAAATCCAGAAATGTCCACAGAAAAACTAAGACCCAGCTCTATAAAACCGTCACACGCACAGTCGTTGTATACGGGTGCGAGTCATGGACGCTAAATGTGAAAGCAGCTGAAATGGTGGATTGCTTTGAGAGAAAGATCCTGAGGCGGATATACGGACCTATAAATGATGGTGGGGAGTGGAGAATTAGGTACAACACGGAACTATACCGCTTATACCAAGATTCAAAACTCTCCACCTTCATAAAACTTCAGAGGCTAAACTTGGCAGGCCATTTCCAGCGCATGCTTGAGTCACGGATACCGAAGAAGATCCTCGAAGAAAACCCAGGGGGGGAAAAGCCAGTGGGAAAGCCACGCACACGATGGGGTGACAACATTACTAAAGATGCCAACCAGCTGCTCAAAATCATGAACTGGAAAAGACGTGCGGAGGACCGTTCCGGCTGGAGGACGGCGATGGAGGAGGCCAGGGCTCGACTTGAGCTGTAGCGCCATCGAAGAAGAAGAAGTGTATTATTTACCTAACCTATAAAATAAACAAGGTGTTCCGTTAGGATTTCGTTAGAAATGTTCCATCGTAGGAAAAGTTTGGGAAACACTAGATGATCGAGTATACATTTTATAACTTTGCACTTTTTGCAATTTTAATTACACTGATACGCCTCTTTGCCTGATTACCTCGCAAAAAATTGCAATATGAAATGATATTCACTTTAATTGATATAATAATATGTACCTAGTAATGAATAAATAAATAGATAATATATGTATAAAACATAATATTATATTTAGAATAAATTGCATCTACTTACTTACTTTAGGGTATGTGCTAAATTTTTGGGCCACCTAGGCGATATATATGGCCTAAATCCCCTTTATATTTCGTAGCTATCTGGAGGGTTGCATGATTTTTTCAGTTGAATGGAACCTGCCCTCGGTGGCTTCGCGACCGACCGAGGCCAGGTTGGAGGTCTGTGTGAATCAGTGGCGAAGGGTGACTTTTGGAAAAATGTAGGCTGTGGAGATCTGATAAAAAGAGCACACTTGTCAGGTATACTTACGAGAATAGTACGATATTTACTACTAATGAATGGGTACACACTAGTAAATGACAACAACACACTAATTCAATGAAATTTCAAAAACTCATTGACGACATAAAAATGAGCGATGTGTTTACATTACGTATTTTTCAAAACATGTATACCCATCAAAAATCATTAGATAAAATTTATTTTTATTTATAAAAAGAATCTATACTTACTTATTTATTAATATTTGATAAAACGCCGTTGAAATAATTTTTTTAATTATCTAATTATTAATGATTTTGGACAAAGTGCGCAGTCGTGACAACATTATTATGCGGGAATATTTTAGGCCCTGCGATAGGAGCTTACCTTATTTCGTACAAATCAGCAGACTTGCTGCGGTTACGAGACGTAAAGTCCATACGAAAAAAAGCAGAATTATTTCACACATAATCGGAGATTTATTTACGTCGAGACGTCGCGGCGTTTATTATTTATTTACGGCGCGCTGTGATATACGAGTACCTATACAGTTGTTTTGTACACTGTGTAATTCAATAATACATTCCTGCATATACGACATCTCTCGTTGGCAAATTAAATTATTTTTATATAACATAAAATAATGAAGTGATTAAGTATATAAATATGTCAATATGCAATTAAAAAATATTTTTCTTAAGAAGATAGGCTTTAAATAATCGCCTAGTATGGAGTCTTCGCCACTGGTGTGAATATTACATCATATTCATCCTAGAGCCATAGTACAAAGTCATGGAGCGTATACTTTACCTGTCAATACTGATGTTCGAATATTCATCAGTCGATTCCATCACTCTACCATTTCGCCCCTTATACGATCAGTATTTTATGATACTGTCAGTAACAAGTACTGATCATGTAGGGTCTGCTTAACGCAACTCGTTTTTTTTTTTAATTTGATAACCTCACTTTTAAAATTGGTTAGGCACTAAATTAAACATAAAATCGTAAAATAACCACTTACCTTTATCCATTTTTGCGTACATTATTTTGACATTACGTCAAACAACAACGCGTTATTAATTTTACATTAGATAAACAAATACTGGTTTTCTAACACACAATAACCAAATTATCAATGCACCAGAAATGACAGTACCCATTATTCGAGCACACATAAAAATTAGCTCGAACGGAAACTATCAAATAGAAATTTTGACACAAATCGCAGGTAAAAGTAGATATTTTAAATAATTATTCGAAAAAAAATAATACTAAAACATCACATATGCTTTGGTAAAACATTTTATTACTGCTACAAAATAATAACTTCAATTATAATATAAGCGATAAGAATGTTTACCGACTTTAAACATAATAATAATATACTTTTTTTTACACTGCTGTCAATATTTTTTGCTTTATCAGTGTTGCAGGTAGAATCCCTTTGAAACTCTGGTTTATTTAGCTTAGTTAATAATAATCTAACTTTACTATAACAAATGTACTAATAAATAAAAATATTATTGTGGTATGAATTATTATTATCAAGTGTGGATGTTTATTTTTAAATAAAATATAAATGCGTGATAGTTGTATAATCACGACTAGGGATTCCAATCCCGGGATCCCGAGCTATTTTCGATACCTATGAATCCCGGGATTGATAAACATAGTCCCGGGATTTCGGGATTGATTTTTTTTATCAATTTGTATGGAAAATAAAATAAAAGCGAAAATATAACGGAAATAATACTTTTAATAAAAAATAACTACATTAGAAATAAACTGAGTTTGAATGAAGTTTGATTTATACCCATGTGTAGGTAGCCGATTCATTTTATTTTTTCACATAAATTATTAAAAATGAGAAAGATTGGAAAAAAACAATGCTTCGCACTTTTAACAAAGTAATTCCACCATGATATCATACGTTTTACGGCAATTTCATATTTGGCTGACTAATTAGATGTATGAAGCGGAAAGGCCATAAGTACGCCATGATTATTTGCTTTACTATTTTAAATCTCGCTAATCCATTCATTATGTCTTTACTATCAGAAGCAGCAATCTCATATTAAATTCACATTATTATTTATATTACAATATTATTTACTCCATTAAACTTGTGTATTTCCAAGATTGAACGTATACAATATTAACAATAAATTTCTTAAATAGAATGAATTATACTAGATTTATTTTTGGTCGATTTTATCAGTGTTATTTGTAAATATAAAAATTTTATATAAACAATGGAAAAAAATGCCAATCCCGGGACCAGTCCCAGGATCCCGGGATTGTCAAATTGTAATCCCGAAATCCCGGGATCAGAATTTTGGCTCGGGATTGGATTCCCTAATCACGACACAACTATAAAATAATAATATTGACGTGTAAAAAGGTGATATTTTTACTTGTACGATCATTACAGTAAATTTCAATTTTTTCTTGCGATTATCAAAATTGAATCAATGTTGTCAAATGGCATTGATTTTACTTGTGTTGTGATCATCGCATTCGATTCTCCATTTTGAGCACGTCTTTATTATTAATTTTGACAGAAATATTACAATTCGATGATCGCATATCAGGTAAATATACGAGTATTATTATACTACAACTGCTCATCGATTCGATTTGATTTTGTTACATTATTTTTTTACCATGCCCGATCAAAGATCATAATATGGGCATCCACGGTGGAGGATGTTTTAAAAGATTTTTGTTTTTACGAGAAATTGACGTTGGCCATTTGCTCAACCCATTAGATCCAAAGAAAAAACTAATCTTAAATTTTTTTTTCAATACTTACAACATTCTAGAATACTTTTTTTTTTAAATGTACATATATAATGTTAATATATTTTTGTTGACTTGAATTGAGAAAAATAATAAATTAAATTGCCATTTTTGTTTTCAGATAATTAATTATTCAACTTCACTGCGATCATCGCATGGGTAAAATCATCACTTTACTGCATCCAAAATTCACGACCGTATATTCGGATAATAATGGATATTCAAATAGTGTACTTATTTTTAAAGGTATAGTTTCATTTTAATGCATACCAATAATAATATCATGTTATGTCTCTGGTATTAATTTCACCATAGATATCGAATCGATTCGAATCGTTCAAATATTTTTTTCTCAGAACAATATCTGTACATTTAATCCATTGACATGTAGATGTGACAACAATGCAATACTTAATTTATTTTAAATAAAATAAATAAAAGAGCCTGGCACTATTGAATTAATGGGATCAATGGAAAATCGTTAGGACAAGTACAAAAGATGGTGTTCGAAGGTAGCATGATTTATTCTTCGCTTCAAAACTGTAATAATTCTATCTCCAAAGAATTAAAAAGTTAAGATCAAAATAGGTTAGTATGTATTTATATTATAAATTTATAATGAAAAATAAAACTTGAATTCAACTAAAAGATATTGTTATATCATTAATTCAAACTATCTTAGCCGGGTCGCACATCTAAACTCTTCCGTTTGCAACGTGTCAAATACCTTGATGTGGTGTCATCGTTATTCACAAAATACACGTTGCCGAATAGAGCTCCGCACATTGGTGGAATGCGTCATTTTATGCAACTATTCTCACCCGACATGCAGCGCAGGTGCCGAAATGTCGCACTTCATTCATTTTGGCTTGCCGTGTGACGTCACTGTCCTTGCCTTTTCTATACGCACATAAGACAGTTGTATGCTGCGCTCAGTTTTGATGTATATATATATATATATATGTATATTATTCCAGTCGAGACGATTTTCAATGTGCGACTGGGCTTACAATACCCAAGACCAACTATAATATTTAGACGGTGCTACTGAATAATGATTGCTTTATAATAATTATTGACCTAAGTTTAAAAAAAATCGGTTAGGTACTTGTTCAAACACGCGCGTTAACATCATTTTACTCCCTACTTCAATTATAGTTTGTCAATTTATGGCTACGGCCGTATGTTGTAGCTTAACCACTGGGGAATGCCAAAGGAAATGGCGTATTTCAAAAAAACACTACCTTATTCTTAGGTCAATAATTATTATAAAGCAATCATTATTCGTAGGATGTTTTTCACACTTGAATGGTCAAAAATATAGCTTATAATGAGTATCCTTAGAATTAACTCAAATGTGTTAATCTTACCCATTTTCTGAATAGTAAAATGCCCAATTTTTGTAAAAATTTGGGATCACAGAGATTATCAATATAATTTTTTATCGTAAATATTTCACTATAATAATGTCGATATAAATTATACTGATGGTTTTATAAATGCGTTTAAAAATTAACAAATGTAAAAAATCTTAACACCACTAGACATTTATGTACTGAAATATGACTATATTCTAAAACATTAGAGCGAGATGTTTAAAAGAATACTATTTTTTGTAAGTGCCCAGTGGTTAAGCTACAACATACGGCCGTAGCCATAAATTGACAAACGATAACTGAAGTAGGGAGTAAGATCATGTTAACGCGCGTGTTTGAACATGTACCTAACCGAAAAAAAACGATTTTTGTACTGAAATATAACTATATTCTAAAACATTAGATCGAGAGGCTTAAAAAAATACTATTTCATGTAATAAAAATACTTTATGCAGTCATCAAATGTTTAAAACAAATATAAGGGATAATAAGGCTTCAAAATTATATAAATAGATTATCTACAACTTTTAAGGAATGTCCAGGATCATGCTTTGAAAATAGAACAAAAGCTCCATTTTGACCTATCGTCGCTATAGGATTTGTTTCCCGAATATCCATTTTTGTCGAAATCGACATTTTAATGCAGTTCAATTTCTTTTATCGAACTCTACCGAAATCATTTATAAAAATAATATATTTTTATCTAGGAACAGAGATATTTTTTTAAAAAACCCGAATACGCCATGTTAAGTTACAATTACTCCATGGTGTTCTCCCGAATGTCCAACTATTCGTACCTGAATATCCAAGTTAATTTCGGTCGAAATATATCTCTGGCTGAGTGTTTATTTCCCGAATATGACTTTAGCCAATCAAACCGCGCTTACGCCGTGCATCTCGCTCCCACATTCACGCTGTCTAGCTCTAAAACAATTACGCCCACTTTCATATTTTCGGCCGTCCGGAGACTTCTTTCAAATTTTGTCTTATTGATATTGTTTTTAACGTTACTATTGTTTTAATAGTGAATTCATCAAATTTGAAGAGATCATTCATAGCTGATACATCACCAGTTCGCCCTGAACTTACAGTAGAGTTGTGGAAGTGAGTATTTTAACCTAAATAAGTGCATTTTGTTTTGATAAATGACACAACATCCCAACGGTTATATGAATTCTACAGTATGACCCGGCAACTACTATGACGTAAAAAATAATTATTATTTCAAATTATTATTAATCAAACATTGTTTTTCTTTATTTTACTTTTAATCTAAGTATTTCTATGAAAATAAAGGCGATGCTATTATTTATTTTTGAATGCGCTGATAATTAATATTTTAATTTAATATGTATGCTAGTAACTATTTATTTGGTGGATATTATATACTTAATACCTAATATTAGCAGCCAATGGTAATTAATTTATACATGCTATTATTTTGTGTTGTTATTCCTTACAATAGTAAATATATAATATTTATTTGGTGGTTTGTAATAAGTTTAATTGTCAATTATAGAAATATATATATATATATATATATAATAATAATATACAGATATATATAAATAGATTTTTTTTTTTTGGAAAAAGTATTAATATAAAATTGTTAGCAAGTACGAGTAAGTACCATCATAAAATATTGGAGAAATGACCGTGACGTCGGTTACTAATTAAAGTAGTAGATACCTTATAATATATTTTCTCAGAAGTGATTTAAAAAAAATATGTAAGTATGTTCAATTATTAGAATGGTACATTCTTAAATCTTGTGAATTATTCGTTCAATAAAAAAATAGTTAATTACTTAAAAACTATTTTATTACTTAATCCGAAAAAAACCGAAAAAGTGATTGCCGCATGTTATTATTACATACGAACTTGGGTAATTACGATAATTAAGTATTTAAATAGTAGAGGTAATTATTAACAATTATCGTGTAAATAAATATAACATTTGAGGCGCGTACTTTTTGACCACTCAGTAATCTGTGGGCCGTGCAGCAATACGCTACGGTCTTAAATCCCGAACGTCCATGTTTTGTCCCGAATATCCATTATTCTGAGAGAGCGCAAAAATTTCCCGAATATCCACAGTGAGTACTTGTAAATAAAACGCATTTTCTGTGCATTTAATGATTTATACCAGTATATTATTCTTGGAATCTATTCTTAGATAATGTTGCAATCATACAGTATTGAAAGAATGATTGATACATCTACTGATATTAAAATATACGACAGTGAAATTTGTTTTTCGTCTCCTGTAAAATTGACATTTGGTCTATTCGGAAAACAAATCCTATAGCGACGCTATGCTGAGCATGTCCCCCCTTAAGTGTAAAATATTATTTTTTACTTATTTTTAGTGTATTTTCTGACTAAATGACATTGACTATTTATCCGATATGATGAAGGTTTGCAAGTGTATTTCATAATATGATGCCAAATAGTGCCGACATCTCAATAATTATAGATTTATTTACAAATACAAAGTATCGCAAAATATATGAAATACCCCTAATCCACGGAATACCAGTTGGGGAACACTACTGTAGGACATCACACTGCCCTTAACCTTAGCGATAGGTGGTGGGCCCGCCAAACATCTTGGCCTGGGGGCCCGCTTCAGGATGTGAGGGCCATACATAAAGATGTCGAAGAAATTTCTCCAAATAAAGAAAAAACTCCAGATAATGGACCGATATTCAAGAATACTCCGTACGTAATTAAAAATTGTCATTTGTTAAAGATAAATACTGTACCAATTAAATATTTGAACATTTAATATAAAATTATCTTGGCACACAAGGTGTTTCCAATTATAACAAAACAATATTTCACGATACATAATATTATATTATGCATATTGTAATAAATTACGCTTCACGGAAAATTGTAATAAATTACGCTTCACGGAAAATTGACCGCTGAATAACGTAAAAGTATGTATATATTGATAAGCCAATATGGCGTAATATAGGTACATATACAAGGCTTAAGAACGTTAGGTCCTTTATTATAGAAAAAACACAACTTATTCGCTTTTCTGTATTGAATTAAAAAAACTCGGCGTTTTGCACCTCGCGTAGGGGTTCCCCCTCCTGGGCCCCTCGGATGATGAAACGCTAACGGATAAATTTATTAAACATTGAACATGCTTTCCATACTGATTCTCTGAATGCTGGTTGTCTAAATTCGAAAGAAATTTTATTGGTCAAAGTAACCGAATCCCAATGATTGAAACAATTTTACTTTTCTGAAAATTATGTAATTACAAAAAACTAAAGAAGTATAACAGACTAACAATACGTCGCACAGAATTTAGGCTACTGAACGTAAAATGAAAATAATCGGCGCGCGTAAATAATCGGGGCAGGGCGCGGCCCGCGGGCGGGCTGCGCATCTATGGTTATTCTACGTCTATTTTTCGTAACGCTTTTGCGTCGGAGATCATGAATAAAACTTGTTCCTTATGAATAATAAATTCTTTATTCATAATTACAAGAACGTCACTAAAAAAAAATTAATTTAAGTTAATAATTATTATTAATTGTCAAATACAGATATTATTGAAAAAAAACTTTAGAATAACCTCAGAAACATAGGCACTTACCTATATATTAAATAATATCTTAGAAAAAAATGTTGAACTGAGAGCGACTCTAACTTAAGGGGGGACATGCTCGTCGAAGGTCAAATTTGAGTTTTTATTGTATTTTCAAACCATGATCCTGGACACTCCTTAAACGTTGCAGATAATCTATTTATATAATTTTGAAGCCTTATTATCCTTTATAGTTATTTTAAACATTTAAAGACTGCATAAAGTATTTTTGTTACATAAAATAGTATTCTTTTAAACCTCTCGCTCTAATGTTTTAGAATATAGTCATATTTCGGTACATAACTGTGCAGTGGTGTTAAGATTTTTTACATTTATTAATTTTTAAACGCATTTATGAAACCATTAGTATAATTTATTACGAGATAATTTTTGTAAAATATTCACGATAAAAAATTATATTGATAATCTCTGTGATCCCAAATTTGACGAGAATTAGGCATTTTATTATTCAAAAAATCGGCAAGATTAACACATTTGAAGATATTTCTAAAGATAATTATTATAAGCTATGTCTTTGACCATTCAAGTGTGATAAACATCTTATGAATAATGATTGCTTTGTAATAATTATTGACCTAAGAATAAGGTAGTGTTTTTTTGAAATACGCCATTTCTTTTGTCATTCCCTAGTAGTTAAGCTACAACATACGGCAATAGCCATAAATTGACAAACTATAATTAAAGTAGGGAGTAAAATTATGTTAACGCGCGTGTTTGAACATGTACCTAACCGAATTTATTTTAATTTTTTTTAAGCGGTACATGTTCAAACACGCGCGTCAATATCATTTTACTCCCTACTTCAATGATAGTTTGTCAGTTTATGGCTACGGCCGTATGTTGTAGCTTAACCACTGGGGAATGACAAAAGAAATGGCGTATTTCAAAAAAACACTACCTTATTTTTAGGTCAATAATTATTATAAAGCAATCATTATTCATAAGATGTTTATCACACTTGAATGGTCAAAGACATAGCTTATAATAAGTATCTTTAGAATCATCTTCAAATGTGTTGATCTTGCCGATTTTTTGAATAATAAAATGCCTAATTCTTGTCAAATTTGGGATCACAGAGATTATCAATATAATTTTTTATCGTGAATATTTTACAAAAATTATCTCGTAATAAATTATACTAATGGTTTCATAAATGCGTTTAAAAATTAATAAATGTAAAAAATCTTAACACCACTGCACAGTTATGTACCGAAATATGACTATATTCTAAAACATTAGAGCGAGAGGTTTAAAAGAATACTATTTTATGTAACAAAAATACTTTATGCAGTCATCAAATGTTTAAAATAACTATAAAGGGTAATAAGGCTTCAAAATTATATAAATAGATTATCTACAACGTTTAAGGAGTGCCCAGGATCATGGTTTGAAAATACAATAAAAACTCAATTTTGATCTACGACGAGCACGTGGGCCGTTAAATCTTACAGTTTTCGAGCGAGTGCTCTCGCCTTTAAGTTATGGATCCACCTGTGATTCATGGGAGTCATTCCTTATAACTACGTTTTAACTGAGGTACTTTAAGTTCCGGTAATCCACTAATCAGGAGGCAATATGGTCAGTGATCAATTAAGGCAAATGGCATTAGATGCCGATTTAATCGTAACAGACGCCTGGCGCCAGCCAAATTTTTATTATTGACTACTACTATTGTTCTTGTACTTTTTAATTCAACACAGAAAAGCGAAAAATATGAGTGTGGGTTCACGATAAGGATAATATAAAATACCTAAGAATCTATTTCGTGGATAATTTACAACATACCTTCTTCATAAAATATTAACATGCTTATATTATTATCAATAATATTATCAAAAATCAGTACCCAGTTACAACAGTAACCTAAAATTAATAATATTAGACAAACACCCATTTCAATATGATAATAATATATTCCCAAATAACCATTAAATGTAGTGTACTGTAAAATGATTTGTAATACTTATATAAAAAATAGAGATAATATTGTTATCAGTAAATTTATGTACTTACTTTAAAACTTTTAAATTATTAACAAATAAATAAAAATAGTGGCCTGACATGTATCTGTCAATATAATATATATTTACCTGGAAATAACTCAAAATTTCAAGGTTTTGTGTTAACATTGCCATTCGATGTAAAACGGTCTTCTTTTTACAATTCAGTAATTTTTCATAAAATCGAAACACTTTATTAATTAATCATTAATTCAATTATATTCTGAAATTTCTGGGTTAATTCCTTATTAAATTGTAAAATTTCATTGTACATTACTGAATTCCCCTAAAATAAATATTTAAAAAAAACATTCAATTACCTCAAAATCGAGGATTTAAAATTAAAATGAGAATTTCTGCAAAAAATTCAAACGCCATTATTTTTTAATAAGGTTTTTTGAGTTTTTCCCATAGAGGTGTTAAATAAAAAGAGGGGGAACCAATCGGCTTTCTCATACGACCGAATGAAGCATGCCAATAATAGCCGACAACTTACGAGAAATAGCGACGCGATAAAAAAAATTCAGGGCGTCACGGAGGGTTTATTTTGGTCATTATAACGTATAAATATAATTTAAACTTAACTTGGAAATTTTGCCGCAACTTGATTACACCATACTTTTATATAACATGCCACCCCTAGGTTTTTCCCCTATTGAAATATGGTAATATTAATACTTTGAACTAGCTATCTCCGACGATATCGTTCACGTGAAATACGGAAAGAAAAAGTGGATTAATTTAATACACACAATGAAGAAATAAACGTATTCGCATTATTAATTTATTTTTCCGTTTTCGACGCACACTTCTCAACCCGTGCTTCAATTCATAATGTTGTAAATGTGTTATTTGATTGCCGACTCAAGTAGAAAGCCGATACATTCACAACGACTGGTCCTACTTTTTCCGCCTCTCCCGTTGTTGTCTATGGATGACCTGTCATTGTTCTATAGAGTGCTCATACTGACGCGTCTATCGTGTTCACACAGGGAATGGTGGATTTGGATAGATGAGTTACATGATAAATAATACACTAGCATTAACACACCTTCTACAAATGTAATGCATAGATCAATGCTATATATTTTTTTCCAAATCAATTTTACCACCGGTTTTTGTGTGAAGGACTAGTCTGACTTTGACAGCAGGCTGATGAATGACAGGAATGTACATTATTTATAAATAACACTGATAGTTAATATATTTGATTTGAGATTTTTTTTATAATTCAATTTGAAACGAGAAAGGGCGAATTAATATGATGTCAAGCAATCTGGGATATGAATTTGACAGCTTGCTGAAAGTGGACCATTCATTGATTATGCAAAATGTTATGTTCAGGCTTTATTAATCTAAAGATGGCGGTGGTTATTTTCGAGAAGTTTTGCTTGAGATTCCGAGATTAAAGTATATTACGATAGTATCAAGAATGTAGTATTATAAGCTGTGTAATTTTCATTAATATTGGTTCAGTTGTTGTTTTGTATAATAACCAAACAAACGGCCATACAAGTAAAATTAATATTACAAAAACATTACATTACTAAACAACACATAAGTAAAAACATAAGAAAAGCTCAGGAACATTATCGGATTATAATTACCCGTATAAATCGGATTCCGGCCCGTTACGTGTAAATTATACGTTCGTCGTAGCGCAGTTCACCGTGAGCTGTTTTACCGAAAAGATATGGCCGTATATCATTGAGATTACTATTTTAAACATTTGCGTGTATTATTGAGGGTATAAGTAACAAAACGGCAGATTCCATTTTCGTAAAATGCTGGCAAGTCAAAATTATTTTTTATGCTTATAATATATATGTAATATCATGTTTGATCCTAAGAAGATCACATGGGCCTCCACGATGTGGAGGTTGTATTTTGGATTTTTGTTTTTACGAGAAATGGATGTTAGCCACTTCCTCAACCTATTAGGTTTATCTATAATACCATGGTTGCAAACACACATTTAAAAAACAATATATAAATTTGGCAGACCCGGGATTCGTATCCTGATCCAACAACCTGTCGCATAGCCGCTCGGCGATAGTGGGCGTCATAATAATGTATAACATTTTGTATTACGTTTTTTAGAAAATAATCCTGTAAAAGAGAAATAAGATATTATGTTTATTGACGTTTATCAATATTTTCCAGGGCTCGAAATGGACCGGAGCGTACCGGAGCGCCGTTCCAAATCATGACATCCCCAAAATTATGGCTCAATCTCGAAGAAAAAATAATTTGACCATCTGAACTGAATATGCCATTTAAAAAAATCTAACACATTTATTTTCATAAAAAATGTATAACTATGTTAATATTTATATTAATATATTGGAAAATTATGAAGTGCTCCGGTTTGTAAAATTTTATATTTCTAAACTGCCGTTTTTGTTTTAAATGTCCTCATTTAATAAATAAAAATAGTTTAATTTAATAAGAACACTTGCGTTTACCTTAATAATAATATGTTATGGCTAAAATTAAGTTGAGTATTCAACAAATGCAAGTGCACCGGTGACGAACTTGAATACATCGACTTCAAAGTTAAACACACGTTTATAAATTTGACATAACTGTTTCCAACATTCTGAGAATGAGATTTGATTTTAAAATTATACACTATTGCTATTTAAAGAAAAAGTATTAATATTTTTATGTTTATTAATGTATTTGAAGGAGGACGAGTTTGGTTAAACCATTCAAAATATTATAAGTATACGTTACTTACTATAAAAAATAAGTTTATATACCATGGAATAAATTCAATATTATTAATGAAATGCTTATAAATTTTCTTTTAATTTTAATTTAATTTTAACTGCATTAGTTAAATGTTTTGTAATATTTGCCGTGAGGTTAAAAACTGCTCATAACACATTTAATTCCATAAGTGGTTAAAAATTCACGTATTTTAAACTTCGAATAAAATTATTCCATAAACTATGAAGCTTTTGTTTCATGTAGTTAGAAGTAAAAAGCTTTTGTTTTGGCGCAAATTAAAAAGCACAAGTAGGTAGGTACCTAATTAATAAATTTGACAATTTCAATATTAGAATATTCTCCGTTTAACCGTTCTCCTTTGATTCATGGAAAATTGCGCATTTACATATATTGAAAAATTAATATATATTATTTAAAATAATATTACATTTTAATTACAGCATTTTGGATCACTTTGTAGTTGCTGAACGGAATTCAGGAATGGAAAACAAGAAAAATCCACCGTTTAACTCAATTAATTTGTGTGTAAACACTATTTGTAATACACACATTCCATGACGTAATATAAAACGTTAATTTAGGCGAAATAAAATGGTCAATATACAATTATTGTTTTTAATGTCATTGATTTTCTTCAATACATCAAACAGTAAATGTAAGATGGAGTTTTATAAAAACATTTAATGTTTATAAATCTGTTTCTGTTTGTGGGGGACAAATTAGTATCCTATTATATTAGCGTATAGTTTCAGCGACTGAATCGATTGTTCTTAAAAAAGAAAAGCTATGTTTTTAAATCACTCTTGAAAATCAGGTTATAATGGAAATAAATTCTAATAGATTTAAGTTTTGTACTATTCCATTTGAGTCGTTTTTTGCGACCCGGGTTTCTCCTTTCGGCATCTTCAGGCACTGTGAACACTCACCAAACGGCAAATGAACACTGACACTGAATACTATTGACTCTAACTTATATAACAAATCAATACAATAAAGTAGGTAAAAACTTATCACCTACCTATTAAGTCAAGGGTCACCATAAAAAAAATATAACAAACAAATTATGAATAGTTGAAGTGTTGATGCCGAAAGTCGAAACACGGGTCGCAAAAAACGACTTAAATGGAATAGTACAAAAAACTTAAATTCATTAGAAATTAAATTCAAATTCCATCAAGTACCTTTGGTCGATAGTATGTGTTAATATAGTGGATATAGTTAAATTGACTATTTATTTTCAATCTACAGTAAACAAATTACAAATATACGTCACAACAGATCGGTGACCCTACGGCAATCATTAACCTCCAATTATTTATCTATGTAAAAAATATTTGTTATTAATTTCGTAGTAATTGAAAATCAACATGTGATTTTTTCAGGCGCAGAATTCAGAGATACTCTAGCATTAAACCAGCACTCTAAATATGTCTTAAGAGAGCTCTTTAGCTATATAGACAGAATGGAAAACAATAATTTGGAAACGATCATCGTCCGCTGAAACATTGAGGGTCAACGCGGAAGAGACAGGTCAACGGTCTGACCTTAAGTGATTGATATTATAAAGCCTCTCTTTACCTTCAGATATACAGGGTTCGCATCTGATTATAAGATACACCCTTACTTTGAAATATAATAATATTCTAAAATAATAATACTTACATTATTACCAAATTAAAAAAAAACTTTATTACGAAGAATAAAAACAAAATTGTGTGTTGTTTAAAATATTTTTTCAACAGAGTCTAATACAATTTTTTCATTTTTCTGAATCACATTTGCGATGTTAATCACTATGTTTTTCTATAAAATATATTTTTTACAGCGACTATAAAACTCTCAATGGCGTAGAGGCCCGACGCACTGACTGATACCGATACCCCCTACGATACAAAAACAATCACCCTGCAGCGGTGCTACTACAGTGATCTACGCACTGCTGGCCTGACTTGACGGGACACGAGAGATGTGACGATGGACTGAGAAAAGTGGCGCGACTTTGTGCTTGCTTGTCCCCGACACTGGGGCGAGACGACGAGGGTGAAGTAGTTTGTAGTAAACAAACGTAAAACACGAATAAAACGTAACTCAATGAATTATATTTAATCAAAATCTTAAAAGTTATATGTAGATATAAACTTCCATTAATGAAGCAGGTAGAGACGTTAGCGCCGCAGGCGCAAAAAAAACACAACCACGGGATCTACTATCGGATCGTATGTGTAATAATGTTGCACTTTATGCCTTAATTAGCAATGCATGATCTGCCTGCTCCCACGTAATGTCACTGATTTAAACATTATTGAATCATACTTAAACGTTTGTTGTATGATATTATCTGAATTGATATTATTAAAAATTGTGTAATAATTGATTTCAATAATTATTTACACACCCTTATAAAATATCTGACAAATCAGTTGCATCATTTGCGTTAAAGAAAATCGCTACTGCGCACCTCGAATTTAGAAACATCGAAATATGAAAAAAAACTTGTTACTATCTTAATTGTACTATATTATATAATATTTATATTGCACTATACTTAATTGTATTAAATAATAAATAAAAAAAATAATCCCACTCTTATTGTAGAAATTATTATTTTTATAATTTTTCACAAAACATTATTACAACGTACCTGTTTAAGATTGGTATATTTTTAAATCAATTGGAGTATTTATAATTTATCGTTTTTTTGCGATAATTTGTAATCAAATCGGTACGCGGCGGTAACGAGAAAACAATCGATTATCTCATGCAACAGTCGCCGGTAAACCGACAGTTGAACAGTTCGCGACAGACTGACGATGATTTTATTTTATCAGACAATGAGTACTGACTTACTGTCAACAGCTGATTGACTTGACAGTGCGCCCACGTGGGAGGAAAATCTGATCGCGATTTTCCAGCCATTGTGTTAAGATAACAATCAACTGTGATCGTGACGTTAGTGGTCATTGTAATCGGATGGTAATACAAAGATGAATGAAGATATCTGTAAATTTAATAATGTATGTATCTAATTAAATAGTTAGTATTAGCAACAGTTATTATGAAACATTTTTGTATGATCTGTGTACTATTAACCGACGAAGTAATTAAACATATTTTTTCTTCCGTTGTAATTGTTGCATTGCTCTGACAGATGTGGTTAAGCAATTGAGACAGTCTCCTACGTCACTACGGTTGTTTCTGGAACTAAAACCCTCCCCTTGTATTTACTTTCACCGCTACTATATTTCCCGTATCCATAATAATTAAAAGTGTGTTTGAAATCATGTGGAGTTTCATTAACATTAAAATGCCTAAACCTTTGTGGAAACCGACGTAATGTAGAAGTATTGTGTGGAGGAGAAACGAAAATAAAACTTTTAAATCCTCTTAATAGTGCTAGAGATAGAGTATCTGCTATGACAAGTCAACGCGCAAAGGGCACGTTCCGTAATAGTATCAGCTCACAAAAACCGTGTCCGGAAATTTGTACGTATGCAGTTTGCCGTATCACACTTCGCCGTGAAATGTTGTATCGGAAATATACGGCTGTATAATATTAAAGACCGTCCCACCTCTTTGGGTAGTATAGTATGGAGATAAAATTCATGTCTAAATAAAACACGGCTCTTGTCGGTTTACACTTTACAGGAAGCCAGCGGCAAATTAATTTTGAAAACAGCCGATATACTGGATTTTTTTTAGGTTAGGTTAAGTTTTCATTATTGAATTCATGAATTTTACCAAAATCGGCTATGAAAATTGAATAAAATTAATGTTCACATTGAATCCAGTAAACCACGTGATATAACTAAACAGTGCCAGTACATGCAGTACTGTGACGTAGAAGACTCGTTATAGAAGTTAGTCTTTATTTAGGTATATATTATTAGGAGACTTCAGGCGCACACATAAGGGAGAGTTTCAGGTCCGGACCCCACCCCCCAGGACAAAATACTTAAGTGAATAGAACTTTACATCTTCTTATTCTTCGCGACTTCATGGCAGGATCATGACCCGGATGATTTGACTATCAAATAGTCTTC
Organism: Rhyacophila brunnea; assembly: GCF_057557595.1. Classification (NCBI taxonomy): domain Eukaryota; kingdom Metazoa; phylum Arthropoda; class Insecta; order Trichoptera; family Rhyacophilidae; genus Rhyacophila; species Rhyacophila brunnea. Next base: position 35,242,088 of record NW_028232796.1, read on the forward strand.
TCAAAGGGTTGACCCCTTTCCATTTGGCATTCTATGACAAGCAAGGTCTGTGTCAGAAGAACTCATCTATTGGTGAAACCATCTTATGCATCCATTGTTTGCTTTAATATTCTGACAAGAGACAAAACAGTGCGGATGATTTATTAGATAACTACTTGGTTGCAATAAATCGTAGTAAGAACTCGTGGCTATAGCTGCAGGTCAGGTGTTTTTAGCTAGACGTCGAAAAAGCCATACGATCAAGGCCTGAACAAAAACGATGCATAAGTGCGAGTGAGAAAGTATTCGGCACCCTTATAATCTCTGCGACACGCGCTAGAGTAAGATAAAAGGTTTACAGACGTGGGAGATGGTTTGCTACGGTGTAGCCGGCAAATCTTAGCATATTGCAGAACTAAGCGTCGATAACCGTGTTGGTAAAATGGCTATTTTTGTATTAAACATAAAGTCAATGGTAAATATTTTTAGTTAATTAAGTAGAAAAAATGGTTCTGTGTGTTGTATTAAAATATGGTAGCCGTACTAATAAGCAAGAAGATGGTATTACGTTTCATAGGTAATTTGACACATGTTCGTGATAATTTATTTGCATATTATTATATATTTTAATATCAGTGACCTAGTGTTTCTTTAAAATAACTTAAATTATGGATATCTTTACCTAATGTTTGCATTTTGACCGCTAAAAATACTATATATCGTAAAAAAAATAGAAAATTATGTTTTAATTCTGGTCAAAATGGTCTATGGTCTCAAAAAATTGTGTACGAATGCGTTCGCTCGCCCACAAACCAAACGCACGGCATGCAGCTTCATTTAGCAATGCAAAGGGTGGCGTCTAGATGTATCTATAGTCTAAGCATACGATAGACCGAAGAGATGTATCTAGACCTCTCCGTAAAGTTTGTGAAAGAACATCACTCCCGGAGAAGATGTTTGGACAGTCACGAGGCAGAGAAGATGAGTGTGACCGACTGGAAAGGAGGACGGTTGTATAGTTAGACAGGGTCATAGGTAGTTTTCGCAGGATTAAATAAATAAGTTAGGTTTTAATTAAACCAGAAGTCTAAATATATGCAACTTTTAAGAAGTTTAAAAAAATCTTGGATCTTTACATACACAGGAAAACAATAGGACAGTTTACGGATATGTCTTCAAACATTAGAGATTTTGAGTGCTTAGTAATTGTAATTACTTAATAATTTAAAATAATTAATTTCAACACTGCAGAGTTAAGTTTTCCAACATGACTTCATAATTCAAATAATTTCGAATGATTTAAAAATAACAAACAGCTAAAAACACCTGAATATTTTTATTCCGTCTGTATAAATAATAATCGATAGTCGAACATTGCAGTCACTTTTTTATTCGCCACTGAATATATACAAGATTTAAATGTTATTTTGTATTATTGAAATTAAAAAAAAAACATAGAAAACGTCTGTGGTAGGTTATGTCAGGGACGAAACTCGAGTGTTACAACTTAGAATATGTCTCCACCGAGATGCCAAGTTACAGAATGTTATGAAGTGAAACTAGATAAACTCTTTGTAATAAATTAATTATCCGATGACTACTGGTAGAAGGCTGAGTCTGTCTTCTTGTAATCAGAGGACCGAAAACGATAGTCTTGCTATTATATCATAGGCAGTGGCGCACCCAGGATTTAATATTGGGGGGGGCCCAAGGAGGAGAATTTAAATAAGTCCCATAGGCTCTTTTTCTTCTTCACAGCCTAATTTATCGTTGTCTATTGCACTCGGTGTACCTACACCATGGTCCCCACATCCTGAAACGGGCTCTCAGGCTTGGATATTTGGCGGGTCCCCTACCTACCGCTAAGATTAAAGGCAGTGTGAAACACTACATTAACTTTTTTCAAATTGTGTTTTAGTTCAAATTATGGGTACTTATATTGGCGATTTGCAATACATCCACTTTAATAAAGGAGCTGTCGAGTATCGACACATAATAATCAAAAAATATATTGCACAATTATATAAGTAATTGAAAATGTTCATGTTTATGAAGTATAATAGCGCCGCAAACGGTAATATTTTGCTTGGGCCGAAGGGCAATAAATACCCTCGGGTTCGGGTAATTTCCTTTGTGACCGTCGGTCTTCAAAATTCGCCCCTCACGAGATCATTTGCGAGGTATTATTTATTTTATAATATTTTTAGGGGATATGATTATGTTGTTTTTAAATTTCTGATGCGGTATTAGAGGAATTTTATGCGGAAGGGTATATTTGGTGTTAGTAGGCAGTTTAGGTTGCTATAAAATAGCGTTTTAAATAGATTTCACTAGCTATAATTATTGATAAGTACCTATTTCTTTTTTCTATACACCGAATATTGATTTATTCATTCGGTATTGCAATCCCAAATTAAGATGAATCGATTTATATCATAATCGTATAAGTAAATCGATTGAGTGTAACGTACTATCTACAAAAATATCCATTATCCAGTAGGTTATACCTAGTGTTTGGCATTTGTATTTCAATCGATATATTATTATGGTTTGTTACTGTGCCTTGATTAATCACCGAGTAATTATACATATTTGAAATATTCCATAGTTTCATGACATTTAGAAGATGCAATCCACGTCAGAAAAAAAGTTGGATCGAGTGTAATTCGAACTCACATACCCAAGATCCTCCGTGATCGGTACAATTAATGCAGCTCCACAGAACAGATAATAGATATAAAAGCATTTTGAAGCCAGCTTCTTGGATAAGTGAATCATTTAATGAAATAATATTATAGTCAAGGCCTGAACAAAAACGATGCATAAGTGCGAGTAAGAAAGTATTCGGCACCCTTATAATCTCTGCGACACGCGCTAGAGTAAGATAAAAGGTTTACAGATGTGTGAGATGGTTTGCTACGGTGTCGCCGCCAAATCTTAGCTTTTTGCTTAACTAAGCGTCGATAGCATGCGAGCGCATGTTGTTAAAATTGATATTTTTTTGTGTTAAACATCAGTCACAAAAATCAACAAACAAGTCAGTGGTAAATATTTTTAGTTAATTAAGTAGGTGGTAACAGATGGTTGTGTGTGTTGTATTAAAATGTGGTAGCCGTACTGATAAGAAAGAATATGGTATTACGTTTATAAGTAAGTTGATAGATGTTCGTGATAATTTATTTGTATATTATGATATATTTTAATATCAAGTGACTTAGTATTTCTTTAAAATAACTTAAATTATGGATATTTTTACCTAATAGTTGCACTTTGACCGCTTAAAAATACTATATAACGTAAACAAAATAGAAAATTATATTTTAATTCTGAGCGTCTAGTGCGAGCACTTTGGACGAGCACTAGCAAAATGGTCTATGGTCTCAAACATTTGTATACGAATGCGTTCACTCGCCCACAAACCAAACGCACGCCACGCAGCTTCATTTAGCAAAGCAATTGTTGGCGTCTAGATGTATCTATAGAAGATTATAGTACAGTTCTTCCATAAAAAACCCTTCGTTTTTTTATTATTCAATTGAATTTTAGCCACACCCGTGGCGTTGTCTGGGTTACATGTAAATTGTACGTAAACCATTTCACCGTGGCACAGTTCGCCGTGAGCTTTCTTATCGGAAAGAGATGACCGTATACTATACGGTCTCCAATTTTATTAGACTCAATATGAACATAAATTCAATTTTCATAGCTGATTTTGGCAAAATTCATTAATTCAAGAATGAAAACGTAACCTAACCTAACAAATAATTCAGTATATCAGATATTTTCAAAAAATGTTTGCTGCTGGCTTCCTGTAAAGTGTAAACCGACAAGAACCGTGTTTTATTTAGACATAAATTTTGTGTCAGTAATATATGACCCAAAAAGGTCTTTAATATACGGCCATATATTTCCGATAGGTACAACAATTCACGGTGAAGTATGACACGGAAAACTGCATACGTATAAGTTTCCAGACACGGACTGTTTCAACTTGCCACATTCGTAAATGTAATACATTAAATTTCTCATTCACAGATTGTACGTACTGGACAGTAGAATATAATAATGTGAATATCAACATGATGATAATGGTTGATATCCGTTAGCGGTACAAGAATAAGAAGCATATTGTAATTACCTCAAGAAGCATTTTTTACAAATTTAAGCACAACAATTTTATTTTAAAATGTATTATAGTCATATAAAAAAATCTGTTAATAAGAAGTGGATTGCAATAAAAATAAACAATGCAATTTTAGACCAATATTTGGCGACAAGTGAAAGTGGCATAAGCTATTACGCGATCATTGCATTCCTATAACATTATTTGTTATATTACTAGAATACTTAAAAGGCTTACTTAACTTCTCACCGTGAATTTGAAATGATCATATCCAGTGTTTTTATTTTCCAAACGAAAAATATTGTCTTTTATTCTTTTTAATTTAAAATCATAGAGAGAGATAAAATAATAACGCGAATGTAAGATGTATTTAAATAGAATGAAATTAAGTTTTTATTGAATCAGAAAGATAAATATTTGAAATGTACACGGCTGTTTATATCGTAATAGGTACATATGGTCTCTGTTCTGGCAGAACACACTAACTGGAGAATACTAGTTTTGAGTAATTTGACTTTAAAGTTGTTAAAATGTTTGAAATGGTCTATAATGTGAGTTTATTAAGTAATCGTAAAAAGAATGACTTTAAAATGAAGACTGTTTATTTATTAAGAAGGTTTACAGACGGTAAAGTTTGAAATAAGGAACATTTTCGTATAACTAACTCAATATAACATTTTTTAGAATTAGTGTCTTCTGCCAGAATAGTGACGAATTATATTGTGTCACTGCGTGTTGTTCCTCATTCTTTCATCGACGTTTCGAGATCACTACAGAGGCAATTCTATTCAATGTATTCTTTTTCGTGTCGGGTCTTCAATAGCTACAATGTGTTGCTCCAGAAGTTAGCGAAGGCAACACCATTTTCCTCGGCTTGTAGGATATCGTCGAAATTACAGCTTACTGGGCAAGCCTTGAATGAAAATAGGTGCTCCATGCTTTGCATTTCACCGCACTTGCAAGTTTGGTCATCGGATAACCCCCACTTCACCGTGTTGTCTCAGATCCGCCCTAGCATGGTTCCCAGTCTGTTTACGGCTTTCCATGCACGGTACCCGAGACTGGCTCCGGGTGGTAGATGTTCTGCTGGCTTTTCCCAATCTTTGAGACCCTCAGAAGCTAGGTTCGCCTCCCATGCGGATAGTCTATGTTATTCGGATGGGACGGTCTTCCATACGGATGCCTTTTGTTGTACATTTGATACCCATGCATGACGTGTTACGGGTTGACGTTTCAACCCGGGCTGCAGTTTGGCGTCGGATTGGAGGGGGAGGAGGGGTTAGATTCCTGAAAGTACCTACCACCGAGTTGCATAGTGAAAGGGCTGAGACCTTGAGTGTATGTGGTTGAGCTCTCCACGTATTGCCGCTTAGATGATGTATTGAAGTCCGGACGTCTGGAATTGGTATCGCTTCTGGTTATCTCGTGCACCGGTCTACCCATTTCAGACAGTAAAGTCTATGGGGAGCGGGATAGTCCCGACTACTCTGTAGACTCATCCATTTCAATTCGTGACACTCAGTATGCGGGTATACAAAGCGCTTAACGTCAGCGGACAGCAGAGCCATTCCATAAAAAAAATCTTTCTTAACTTTCTTTTTTAAGCACTACGGTGCATGGTTGCAGCATCAGTCTCGTGCAGCTCCGTCTCGGGACGGAATGAGCACTTAAAATCACTTCTTTCAGACATGTTTAAAGCGTCATGGAAAGCGGCCGTGCATATATGACGGGTGGTGGTGGGAAATTTAACGTAGTAAAGTTGTGATTATATTGAGATGCATGTCGCGTACTGTCACGGCGATAAATTTAGTCTATGGTTTCGTCATTTTGCAGAATATTTTGAACGAACGTGATCTCTGTAAAGTCAATGATGGAGTAACCTAGTAACGAGTCTCTGTAAATTCAATAACATTTTGAACAGAACCCAACCCGCAGACCATAGATAATAGACAACATACTTATAGAAAATACATAGTGCCAACCGCTAAAACAAACCAAAAAACGTGATTTTGACATGACAGTCGAAAAATGTAGGCATGTAAAAGATGATAAAAACGTTCATTGAGTCATGCAAGCAGGTGTCGATGCAGTGCAGTTCAACGTGAGGTGTCCTCATTGTTGTTCTGTTGATTTCGGCAGATTTTGCCAACAACTGACAATGTTAGTTTAAATGATCAAAATGCGCTACGGGATGGGAGCATCAGTCTGATAACAATTTAAACACCAAGAAAAACTTGATAGTCCGCGACGTGCACCATAATATATTTCGCGCTTGACGATCCCTCAAAGATTGGAAGGGGTCCCATGTCCCACTATGTCTTTGTGCACGTGCGCAAAGAGAATGCCAATAATCGGTGCATGCTTATGTAGTGTGACTTTCGATCTTTGGCAGCTCAAATATTTTAGTCACCTCTCTGTGATATCTCCTGGTTTACCATCCGTATATGGTATGTCATATAAAAGGATTGGGTGAATATAACAGCGAACCATACCATGGTCCCCACAAAGGGGGCTGACAAGTCTCTAGCCTGTTGGCCTGGGCTTAATCATGTCCGGAAACTTGTACGTATGCAGTTCGCCGTATCACACTTCACCGTAATATGTTGTATAGGATATATTTGGCCATCCAATCTATTTGGGTCGTATTATAGTATTGACATAAAATTCATGTCTAAATAAAACACGGTTCTTGTTGGTTTACACTTTACAGGAAGCCAGCAGCAAATAAATTAAAAAAAAAACGTTATACTAGATTAGTTCTTAGGTTAAGTAAGGTTAGGTTAGGTTATGTTATGTAAGGTAAGGTTTTAATTCTTGAATTCATGCCAAAATCAGCTAAGAAAATTGAATTAATGTTCATATTGAATCTCTTTACGTAAAATTATTTACATGAAACCGGGCTTAATGGGGGACCATAATGGCAGGTCGAACAATTAAATGAGATAAACACAGACCAGAAATATTCTAAAATAGTAAAAAACTTTTATTTATAAACTATTAACATTTAAAAATCTGTATATATGCGGTACAATTTAATATGATGTAGGTTATGATTAAATGATAAACACGCGCGTTAACATGATCTTACTCTCTACTTCATTTATCGTTAGTCGATTTATGGCTACGGCCGTATGTTGTAGTTTAGCCACTGGGAAATTCCAATAGAAATAGTGTATTTCAAAAAAATACTACCTTATTCTTAGGTCAATAATTATTATAAAGCAAACATTATTCATGGAATGTTTATCACATTTGAATGTTCAAAGACATAGCTTATAATCAGTATCTTTAGAATTATCTTAAAATGTGTTAATCGTGCCCATTTTTGAATAATAAAATGCCTAATTCGTGTCAAATTTGGGATCAAAAATATTATAAAATATATTTTTTTATCGTAAATATGTCACTATAATATAATGTTAACATTAATTTTACTAACGGTTTTGTAAATGCGTTTAAAAATTATTAAATGCAAAAAATCTTAACACCACTTCACATGGACGTACTGAAATATGCCTATATTCTAAAGCATTAGATCGAGAGGTTTAAAATAATACTATTTTATGTAATAAAAATACTTTATGCAATCATCAAATATTTAATATAAATATAAAGCATAATAAGGCTTCAAAATTATATAAATAGATTATCTACAACATTTAAGGAATATCCAGGGTTATGCTCTGAAAACTACATGAAAGCTCCATTTTGACCCACGCTGAGCATGTGGGCCGTTAATTAACTATACAATTAATATCGAATTAGGAATATAAAAACCAAAGTGTTAATTATCACACACATCACGGTTACGTCTATTTTAAATACGTTATATCTATTTTGTATTTTAACTTTGACTGAAAGCCACATCAAAAACGTTTTTGTGCCTCCTGTAAAATTTGATTTGTGTGGATTACGTCCTTTTCCCTTTCTACAGAAGATATGATAACGACTCCCGACAACTCGATAATTTAAATGGATTTATTTAAAAATACAAAAAATCACTAGAAATATAATATAATACCCCTAGTTTAGGGTTCCCAGGAATAACACTACTTTAGAACATCACACTGCCCTTAACCTTAGTAATAGATATTTGTGGGAGCCATGAACCATACGCACTCTCAGGTCTAGTATATCGACGAGATTGTTAATGAAGCGTCTCATATTAAAAAATGCAGTAAAAATAACCTCAATATTTAATATTAATCAGGTTTCTTTTGACATTGAAACATGCTAAAATACACTGCAAAAAATTTACAAATATATAAAATACAAACATAAAAATGTGCTGTGCGTTTTGCCATGAGTGTCAAGGCAAAACCCCGTCATGATCGGTCAAACTTCGGTCATGTTTACTTGCTTTAATGTCAATGGAGTCTTAAATGTTACAGTAGGTTATAGTTGTATATTATTTACTAGCGATCGCCCCCGGATAAGATGGCGTAATAAGAAAATTAAAACTAGGAAGCTATATTAATTATTAAGAATGTAGAAATAATTTCAATTCAACGCATTTTTTTTTCAAAGCAGTAAATATAACAATAACGCAGCCATTTTATTTATAAAGCCCTATCTACATTCTGGTATTTTTTTTTCTTTCGCTAGATGAACGCATCTCAGTGCATGCGTAGCCTGCGCATTGCCTGCTTCAAAACGGTTTCAAAATGGCCGTTTTCGTATTTTTTCAATCAACATCTTGTCACTGTTTCCATCCGAATGATTAATAATTGAAAACTGTATAATACTAGATATATATTGTAGGTAATACTATAATTTTGAAGGACTCAATGTTCTGTTTACTATTAGTTTTTTTTCAAAATACTATTTTTTTTGTTGCATAATGACTTGTAATATTTGCATATGACAACACTGTTCCCCGTGAAAAGGTTATTTATTAGCGCAGCTAACCATTCTGCCAATTTTGGCAACTGTCGTTAAACTGATAAGACGGTCAGTCAGTCGGTCAGTGACGATTTACAGTTGCATACTCTAAATGGTGTTGAGGGTTATTTTTAATTATTTTTATTTAATTTAATTTAATTAAGGGTATTTTTGGCGAGTTTTTGTATTTTTAATACACCCAATTTTATGTAGATATGCACAATTATGGACATGTACAAGTATGGCGTTTTTTTTTACTCTTAGTGTATGTGTTTATTTCACTTGGCTGATCGATCTCTCACGCCACCCCCCCCCCCCCCCCGTAAGCCCAGGCTCCCAGGCTCCCAGGCTAGAGGCATGACCTATCTTGATACTTGACGTCATAAACATCAGTGGAGATTTATCATCTCTCGCCTTTCAATATGAAGTAGATTCTTTAAATATTTTAGTTTTACTTATTTTACTTCTACTTAGCAGAAGATCTTTAAATGTGTTGCAGTGTATAAAACCTTGTCAAATGGTCGCGGAACACCTATTCAGAGAGATTTACTTATTGATTGTCAAGCCAACAAAGCTTCCGGAATGTCTTCAAATATTACTAATATTGAACACGCCTTTCGTTTGAGGACGTGTCACGTGACAAGCTTTAATGCATATTATGATATAGAAGTAAGTATTGGAAATAACATATTATCTAACACGTGTTTAAGTGTATCTCATTTTTCTCCACACTCAATAATTAAAACTTGTTTCAGCCTCACCCAGAAGGAAATCCACTTATATTTAATATTATTTTTATGTTTCCTGCCCTTTACATAATATTCGTGATGAATTGTAGCAAGTATGGAACATTCCTGATTATTTTGAGATATCGTAAAGAATTTTTACTAAATTAATACTAATCAAGAAGCAACTATTTCAAAATCACAAATATAGGTAGCCTTCAACTTTGTTATTAGTATACATTATTATTTTTATGCAAATGTTTACCATTATGTATGTAGTGTCATTAACAATCTGCCAGATGGGGGTTACTAACCTGCAATGATTACAACATGATTTATGACCTGCGTACTATAAATATATGTAATAGTTGGATTGACTGCTAGCTGATTTGGAAAAAAAATGTGAGAATCAAATTATATGAGGCGTCTAATTAGAAAAAGCCACAATTCAATATTTTCGGGAAACAACGTTTTTATGTTTCAAGCTTCAATTATTTGTTTTAACGTGAGATTATTTTTTCCGTTGTATTCTATGTCAAAATTAGAACCAAATGGCAATTTGTTTCAGCCAATAAACTCTTAAATGTAATAAATATAGGCAAAATAAAATTTGACGTAGCGCTATTTGTATCTCACTTTTTAATTTACTCCGCATAAGGCACATATTTCCGTGACACTGTCATGAGTTTACCAGATGCTACAGCATGGGAGACGCCCTTTTCAATATTGAACGTTCTCTTATTGGTTGACTTAAGCACGCGCGAAATCAACCAAGCTCACGGACTTTTTTTAATATGAATTTCATTTAATATGAAACACGGAACGGCTTTTTGTAATAAATCAAGACTTAAAATGAAGATCTTGGCATAAAAACAGCAAATGTCACAAAACACTTTTTTTTCAGGAGAGGGTAAAAACATAATATCTTGGTTATCAAAAGAAATTTTATTAATTTGACAATGAGAAATTATAGAGAAACCGTATATGCACTATATGAATGTAAAAAAAATATTAAATGTATTTCGGTTAAATAGATATTTAAAAAAGAATGAGTGTGACATTTGCTGTTTTTACACAATTTTTGGACATTTGTTGTTTTTATTGCAAAATTGAAAAGATCGAAATGTAAATAGTATGACTAAAACTATAATTTTATTAAATAAAATAAAGAATATATATTTCTGTTATTTTTGATCATAATACAACTTTTAATAAGGTTTGGACATATTATTTACCTATTAACAAACGACTTCAATGTTTCTAAAAAATCAAGAATTAAATATTTGAAAAAATGTTTTAATCATGTGCGGGTTAATACTGATTAGCTTCATATTATTATTATTGATTTAATTTAATAAAACACATTTTTTTAGTATCTACTTATTCCACTTTTAATAAATAAATCTGTACCGGTTTCGTCCGCCTCTGTTTTTCTGCCAACTGTTTTCAACAGTTGAAAATGTCCCTATAAGGTGGACGAAACCTATCCAGATTTATTTATTAAAAGAGGAACAAGTACTAAAAAAATGTGTTTTAATAAATTAAATCATTAACTCAATGGATTTCTACCATGAATTGATAGTTAACATGAAAAAAGAAAACCGATGAGCCTCGTCTGACACCTTCACTATCATCAAATTAAACGTTACATTTATTGGGTTTTGTAAATATTTAGCTAATTTTAAAATATTTTTTTATTAAGCTACTTTCAATGGAACTAATCCACCATATGTTGTTTTAAATGCAATCGTGACTTGCATTTGATTTTTATTCACTACATTGAATCAATCCCACAGCTTAGAGAGAAACTGAAATGTTCGCAAAGCACTTCTCCCTTACTAGCCTGGTCTATTTTGTACATTATAACTAACCTACAAATTTTTACAGAAAAATGTCAAAGTTTTAACCTATATTTCATATTAAAAAAAAAATTTTCTCCGGTCTCTTTAGATTTTATAATGAAGGGCCCAGAATTTTCCTTATTGCATCAAACTGAATAATAATGAAAGTCACCGTTATTTGGTAAAAACGTTGCATAGTTTTGTTAATTTTTCTCTTTCGAGACGTTTCAGATGTCTTGCTAGGAATATTCATGATAAAATATAAAAACAATCATTAGAAAACGTTATAAAAAGCAATAATTAAACGAATCAAGGATAATTTGACAGCTCAGACACTAAATTGTATGGAATGTATACTAACATTACTAACGCCGCCTGGTGATAAAAGTGTAGAACTACTGGACCTTTGCTGTTTTCACACAAAAATGCCTGGACTATTGCGGTTTTTAGAAAAGTGGCATATTTTCGAGAGCAGATTTGAGGGACTTATAATTTTTTTTAAAAATGTATCTTTGCACAGTTGTATGTAATCATACACAGGGAATATAGAAATGCAATAAAATGAAAATGGAAAAAAGTGGACATTTGATGTTTTTATGCCAAGATCTTCAAATATTTTTTTTCGTAGGGTTATGTCGCGTTTTGGAATTTATAGATCAATGCATATTGTGTAAAATTATACAAAGAATACGTGCGTATTTTTTTCTCGATTTTGACCAAATGTGGACTTATCGCTTTTTGGAATTAGACGCCTCATATATATTATGCTAATCTATCGGTCAGGTCAGATATATTCTGAAGGACGTTTATAAATCACCTCGTAAATCTAAAACAACTCAAGTCTAGTAGACAATAATGTAACCTACTAATTATTTTAGTTTGAAACAAAATTTAAAAATAGAATAAACTCTATACAAAATGGCAACAATTATTTTTAGTATTATAATGACGTTTGCGAATTTATCTGTTGTACATGACAATTACGAGGTTTTATGGATTGGATTGATTAAACGTATTATTGGTACAGATATACACATTGCCACATTGCAAATATACCTATTCAAAAAATAGGTAGGTATAGGGATGCGCAACTAAAAAAAGACACAATATTCGTTTTGTCTTTTACACCAACTGCAACGCTGTGGCAGAAGATAAGGGCTTGAGGCCTTTCGCTCACGGAGAAACTAAAATCCGACAAACTGATTGCTGCTTGAACTCATAAACTGGCCAATGACTGATGCTTCACACACGGCGCTACTGAAACCCACTCACAATAATAATTTCATAACCTCAACTGTCAAACCCATTGTCTTTTCTACTTCATTATAAGCCTTTTTCTGGAATATCAAGGAACTCTATTATCTCTCGAATATCTAGAACAGCCTGTAATTATACAGGCAGGAGTATTTCTCACCGTCTGCCACATACAGTGACGTCCCGTGGGGGTAGGCAGATTGAGCGTCGCTTGGGTGCGGCAGTTACCCAAGGGGTGGCAAATCGAGGAGAATCACTAGGTACCTATACAATATAAATAGCTACCTAAACTTGGTAATAACGGAAATATCTTTCTATTAAAAAAATCAGCTCACTGGTTGTTTTAACAGGATTTTTTTTCGGGTTACGATGTCTAGTTTACTTCCGTTGTTTTTGGACGTCACGTTCTTGGTGGACAGCAATGACACGTGTATACCTAATTTAAAATTTATCCAAATATGTTTGCCAGTGACTCTCGGTTTTTGAAGTTGCCAGGTGTATTTTTAAATGTACCTACCTGAAACCGTAGACTCGCAATATTGTCTATTGAAGCAGAGATGGCATTTAAATTAGATTTAGTTGTATATATATTGATTGTAATGTATCCATACAACACATTTCTTAGATATTGGAGTCATAAAAGGATGATATTATAAAGTACAGTATAAAAAAAAAACTAGCGGCATTTTGGGACTGCCTAGGGGCGGCATTTTATCTAGCGACGTCACTGGCCACATATTTTAAATTAAAAATCGGTTCGTTCATCTTTAACCTTTGACGTCTTGACACTCTTGGCTTGTTATTGCTTGATCAGTTCAGTTCAGTGCTACCAATTTTGTTAAGAAAATATGACTTATGATAGAATCTATTGATATTGGTACCACTGTTTTATGGGTGACTGGAAACTGATAGACTGGGAGACTAGCATGTCGCGTCTCTTCGGTTTCGGTCGCGGACTTTTTGAAACTGAGTGTTCCAGTCTTGCCGTCAGCGAGCCGCCATTGAAATAGATTAGCTAGATACTGGCTGGATTTTAGTTTCAGTCGCGTCTTTTTAAGTATTCTCGTGAGCGGGGAAGGCCTTATATTTCTTCAACTCGGTCACTTTAATCTTGACCGCACAGATGAACATAATATCTCTTTGATAAATAGTATACCTTGACGTTTGCCGCTCGGACGGCATCCAACGGTAGTTTCAGTAATTATACAATCAGTGAATACAAAAGGACGTACATCCGTATATCTATAAAGTTTTTATATATCACGAGTCTACATAGTTAGTAAATACCATGTCTGTACTTTTTCATTTGTTTTAATTAGATTCATATGTGTTTTATCGTGTAATAAATAATTGTAAACTATTTAAATTACTTACAGTGTTATCTTTACATCTGCAGTATATCATCATGGACATATTATTTAGATCACACTTGGCGCCCTAATTATAGTATACACTTAAAATGCTTAATTATTTAACATCTTTTATATTCTACTGATATCCATTTTTGAAGTTACACTTCTTTTGGCGCGTTTGGGAAAACAGATCAGAGTATATTTTTGGCGTGTGGCGAAGTTGCGCGCGCCGTTGCAACACATAATTTATTATTATGATTATATTCATTTCGGTCTCAGGGGTAAATGCGCATGCGCATAGTGTCATTTAGTTAGTCGTTCAATACAACCAAGTAAACAGCACGTGTTGTAAACATAACCAATGTTTCTACACTGTTAATTTATATTCATAAAACTTTATTTACATTGGGGTGTATATTTATTTTTCATTGTAAAGATTGTGTATCAGGATTTGAGGCTATATTAATGTAAGTATTATTTATGAGTAAAATTATATATCAACAAATAAATAAATTTTGTGAATATTGAGTTGGTAAATAATTCAAAAAATATTTTAAAATATGATTTTTTATTAATTCATCATGGGCACTTCTGAATCGATTATAACCGCTGTATGGCAAAAATAAGTTTTGATCCAACACAATAATTAAATTACAATTATCATGTGCTATATGAGACACAGATGAATCGCGTACGTTTTCATCAACCTAATCCACTGTAATATTAATAGACTCGGGTAACAGCTTATTTTGTTTTGTTACGCCAAAGAAATATAACTTCTAACGCGCGTACATAAGTACTGTGACACCCCCGTATGGTCCCCATTTGGGTGTGTCTTTGTGTACCTGGAGACGCCCGAATCGGTATCAAAGCCAACAAATAATAACGGCTGATTGCGAAAATAATTAAATAATGTATAATACCACTAATAAATAATATCTGACCGGCAACATTGTCCAAAAAAAACACGTATGGCAACGTCGCATTGTGCACAGCTCGCGAGTCCAACGGTTTTTTTTTTGGCGGTCAGATCGCGACAAGCAGCAAAATCGCGAACGCGTACATTTTGCGCTCCGTAGAATTAAATGATAAAAAATGTAACCATATAGTATATATTAACACCAAATAAACCTCGTCGTTTCCGAAACCATTCCAGTGTGTCAATTATCCACCTTCATCCCAAATACAGACGATAAAAAAGAAAACAAAACAAAAAGTGACAGTTGAAAAATTCACACACAAATACCAAAATGGAGGGGAGTGATAGTACATACACCAATTTTTTTATATATATACCAGTGGTCCACAACCTATTTGAAAGACAGGCCGATTTATCCATTTTTTACTTTTTCACGGGCCGCAGTAGATAAAAGTGTTGAAAAATAATGATATAATTATACTAGACATACATTTTATTATTTTTGATTTAATAGTTACATATCAGCTACTCTAATCACTCTCCACTCTGCATTACGTACATATGTATGTGCACGACAGAACTTAGTACCTATATACAAAATTAGAATTTTGTCGTAGTCAATGAAAAATTTGCTACTAAGTACTTGTTATTTTGGGTCGTAACAAATGCCAGATTGAGCCGCACGCGGCCCATTGGCCGTGGTTTTTTTTTTCTTTTGGTATTTGTGTCTTATAGGGCTCCGGGGCTTAGCCCCCTATACCTTTCATCTCTATTATTGCCGCGTGATGAAAGTCTTCTCCCTTGCGGGATGTCTGCTGTGTCTGCGTATTGGCGTGTTATGGGTAAAAAGGTAAGTTTATTTTTTCTTGTTGGCGCTCGTTCGTTTGTGTCAATGCTGGTCTTTGTGTATCGGACTGGATTATTTCCTGTTTGTTAGTCTGGCTATCAGTTTGTTGGCGTTCTTCAGCGCCATCAGTGTTTCGTTTATATGATCTAGCTGTGGTTTTTATCGGCCGTGGTTTATGCATTACTGCTAATTTATAGATTCAAGTTTTACTGATAGTCAGATCCACTTAGATATTAAGTCATTTAATTAATCTAGCTTTACCGTTGAGCATCGCCAACTATTTCTGCATTTCATCTTTTATGCATAACAACTCTTTAATTTCACTACCAACGCGAGCACTTCCAACTTATAACTGTTACAGCATTTACAAACATAATATACCATATTTTGTTAGCATCACAAGCGAAAATTTTTCCAAGGAATCTAATATCAAGGGTTGTATTCTGAGAGCAATACTAATACTACTAAACAAAGTCTATTTTAGTATGACGTACAGTAGAACATCAATTTTATTATTAATAACTCACCTATGTATTTATTTTATTATTATTTTATTACTTACGTATTTGTTGTTATTTAACTACAATTTACAGAATATATTGGTTAGTTTTTAAAAATTAATTAAGCCCTGCCTAAACGAATCCATAATAGTTTTGGTATATTTTGGGCGATACGACAAAATTGTGCACACTTTTTCATTCATATTTAATTGTTTTCTTCGGATTAAGAATACGTGATATTACACGTCATATTGTTGGTTATTTTTTTTAAATTCATTTAGCCCTGCCTGAGCCAAACTATAATAAATAAAGTTATATATGATTTAATTTCATAGTTTTAAATGTGTTATAGATATACGAGTATTTTTTGACTATTAGATATCTATCATGGCTTGATTTTTGCAGGGTTTAAATGAATTTTAAAAACTAACAAACACCATATGTAAATTGTAGTCTTATTTCAATGAAAACAAATACGTATGACTGACAAAGTTTAGCGTGCACCGTTTATGGCGGTTCTTATCAGCCTACCTCCACACTTCGCCACTGGTAAATACCAGGGAAATCATAAATGATGGGAAGTGAAATACCCAACGGGTAAGGAGTAGCAGGTTACCGATCTCGAGTAAGGAAGAACCCGGGATAACCTTAAATACGTATCAAGAATACGTCATATGTCGACGCTCATTTAATATTGGTTACTATTGCACGTGCATAATGCGTGTTTTTTTGTAGGACACTCTCACATTCAAAACTCTGCATCAAAATGTAACGTATTGAATATAGCCTATCGGAATTATATTTATTATCTGTTCTGTGGTAAATGAAGGCGTCCCCCGAAAAGGGGTCTATATGCAAAAACAAATTTGTCCAGGACTGCGGACTTTAAGAGTATATATGTGATAATAATTATGTTCATGAAAGCACTCTTTATCATTGACAATTTTTTTTTAATTTTTTATTTTGGATAATAAAATAATCATATAGACACTCTTCTACATTTAAGTGTCTACACGGTAAGGATTTTAGTATTGTAAATATCTCAAAAACTGTGGCAGATAAAATATTAAAACTTTCCAATAACGTGAGCAATGCTATATATAGACCCGTTTTAGTCAATAAAATCACTTTTTGACATGCTGTATTATATAGACCTCTTTTCCGGGGACGCCTTCAAATATATATAGGCAAATTGAGAAAAAATGTAATCATGCCAATTTTTTATATTGTGTTGTATTATAAAATGCGATTACGACGTACATGAACCCGTGGTATATATCTATCTAATAAATTTTTTTTCACGCAATATCTCTGAATTGCGTCGTACCCTGTAATGTGAAAAAAATCAGAAAACCTACCACAATTATATCGTAATAGCCTCGCATATTAGATAATAGTTTCCTAGTTCTTCTTATAATTGACGATTAGTGACACGTGTTGCTAATTTCAAGTCAAACATATCATAATTATCATTATTTTCTTGCAATATTTTATTATTCCGACTCTTATGCGATTAAAGTCATTTACCTTTTAGTTTAAACAACATATTATGACAAATTATGATATTAGGCGCATACGCATCCATATAGGTATACTAGTGGTGCACAAACGCGATTTGTTGCGGCCCAAAATAACAAGTACTTCATCACCAAATTTTTCTTTGAATATGATAAAAATTTGTGTTCCATATGTGAACAAATTATGCAGTATATAATCTGAATCGTCACTGATAGAAAACTTAATGCTATTTTTTATTACCTTTTATTATTTTCACGGGTATATATTTGAGACTGAAATTCATCTTTTTACAATGATTCACACCGTCTGTGGTACAGGTGCAGTCTATTCTTAGATTATTGTTTTCAAAACGCACATTTTAGTGTTAGTTCTCCAGGAATGTTGTTAGTTCACGACGTTTGTGAATCGATATTAAAAAATCGCTTTACAGTGAAACGGCAAATAGTTTTCAACTATAGGCGCGATGAAATTTTGGACTCGCTGGCAATCGGAGACCGAACGTCGAGGTGTAAATACGTCCATTTTTTTCGTGATGGCGACGGGGGTATTAATTCTTAAATCGTGTAAAGATGACTAAAAACGTTACCCATTTACTTTAAAAATAAAACATGTCAATGAATATATTAGTATTGTTACTAATAAAACAATAAACATAACATTAAATGGACGCATGTTGGATTTATATGACAAATTATATTTCGTTCGGCATGCGTCATTTGCACCCGCGACCCGCAATCCGCGCATCGCCTAGCCACGATCTTTTTAGATCATGCCTCAACTGAGGTATAGCCTTAACAGAAAAAATACAGTTCGATTATGAAACATTTGTTTGTGTACATACACTAAAACACTAAAAAGATATTTATTTTTTTAATTCAAAGATAAACTTACGATATTGTAAAAAATATATAATAAAATGTGAATTCGTTGCAGGGATCTTATTATTACATTTTATTTTATGGTCATATTTATTATTAAAACTTGGTTTGTTAAGTTTTAAAATTTTCACTCTTTAGATTTTTTACTAATTCATGGTTTTAATATTTTTTATACTTATCTATTTTAAAAAACATCGATTTTTAGAAAAAATATAAATGTGTATAACTTGAAATCCTTTTTATTTGGTTATATGGTTTGTATCGAAGTACTGTAAAGTATTGTAACAATTATAATAAGTTTGTTGTAATTGTTGCAATAAGTGCTATGTTTTAACAGCACCTCTTTTGGCTGTGATAAATATTAGAGCGAGATAGACAGTTTTCACTGTTTAGACGGCTAAATTACTGTAATTGCTACGATAAGTGTTCATACTACGATAAAAACCTACCCTAGATAGCTGCCGTAGCGGCCGAAACCAGTCTTGTGTATAGAATAGATGCGCTGCGACAGTCACACGGCTTGCTAATAAGCATCCGGCTTCTATTTTTTTCCGTTTGAGATAGATAGACCATATAACAAAATAATCTAACACTTATAAAATAAACATACAATTAGATAACTATGTTAATATTTTCGGAAAATTATCGAGTAGTCCGGTTCATATAATTTTCCACTTCAAGCGCTAGACACGTTCATTGCAAAATTTCATTGAAACGGTATTAATTATCGTAATATTCACTATATAAGTTTTAATATAATGCATCATAGCTCACCCTCTTCATTATTATCTTCTCTGCCTCCATTACTATCCCAATCATTGTCGTTGACATCTTCTTCAATATGTTCCCACATTTTTTAATACAATAATATATAACACTGTAGGACGTAAAAGTATTATAAATATATTTATTATGAATCAATATGTATATAGTACCTAATCAATAACTTCGATTTGCATTTATTTGTGAATAACAAACGCAGTTTTTTTACTATTTATAATATTATATTATTTGTCTCTAACACTTTTAAACGTATGCTCAATTATTGTCATATATACAATAATTATTAAGATAAAAAAATCGTCGTTTATAAAGTCACTCGATTGAAATTAAAAAAAAAAAAAACAATCCATCAATACGGTAAAAAAAAATATATTTCAATTAATACTGCGTTTTAAGCGTGTTATATCTGTAATAAAATACAGCACAATGATTCCTTTGTGAACGCAGCTAAATACAAAATCACTATCGTATGTATAAACATTATAATATAGTAAATCCAGAATTCAATATTAATAAACAAAACATTGAAATACGTGCAATTTATGTTAGTTTGCAACACTGAATTTTTAACGTGTGATCTGTATTGCAAAAATATGCACAATGATCTTTTACCGACTCTAAAATCAGCGTGAAAATAATTAAACAATTATTATTTTCTTTGGTGCATCTAATTTTTATCTCTTACGTGTTTATTGACTTGCTACTTTATATGACTTAGTTTTTGTGAGTACAGTGACTTGTATTTAAAAAAAGATTGAACTTCAAAACGATATGGATTTATTTATACATGGATTAAGTCGATTTTACTAGAATATATATATATATATATATTATTGCACTACATGCATATTGCACTAAATGCAATATCCACTTAGCAGTTTGTTTAAACTGCTCTCTTTCTGGCGCTCAGAATGGGGGTGAGGGATGAAATCGTTTCATTTTATACTACGTAAATAATACTAAATTCAGTACCTAACATTTTCAATTTCAATTTATTTATTTTCCATATTGTGGACATTACAAATTTTAAGTTTAAAACGTTCACAACATGACATTTAGAAACAAAGAAATATTATTAAAACAGTATTATGTACATAACACAATGTGTAAATACAAAAAATATAAGTATATGGGTACAAGAAAGTACACCGGATGAGTTAAGCAAACCCTATTTTAAGAAATTAAAAAACAACGTCCACCTAAATTCACCCTCACGTAAGTGAAATATATCAATATCCGAAGCGATTTCATTAAACATGGTTATTGCCCTCCCAATTGGCATTACTAATGGCAGGTTAGTTCTGCACCGTGGGAGAACAAACAACGGATGCCCTCGATTCCTAAGGTAATTATCAGGGACACACAAGCCAACACCACCAAGAATGGCAGAGTTCACATTTACGCCGCGTATAAGTCTGAAAAAATATGTAGCTAAATAAAGATCCCTTCTAAATTTTAAGCTACAGTATGTAAGCATCCCTAAGAGAAAATCAGTCGGATAGAGCCATGGATAATATTCATACAGCCGAAAGTAAAGGAGTCTCAACAATTTCTTTTGGACTCTCTCCACCATAAGGCCGTACTTCAACTGATGCGGGACCCAAACGACAGACCCACTCTCAAGTCTGCTTCTAACTAAGGAGTTATAGAGAATTTTTAGTACCGTAACATCCGAAAAGACCCGGGAAGTACGCAAGACAAAGTCCAACATCTTTAGCGCCTTTTTACAAATGGTATCTATATGACCACTAAACCACTAGACCACTAAGAATAAAGCAGATTTAAAACTATGCATACATTATAACACTAAACAAAAAACCTCCTTTCCACGAAACGTTCTCTCAAATGCTGTATACTATTTTCTTAATTTATATGTCACCCACTTAGAATGTATCGCCATTTTAAGCAGTGCATAATCTGCCTACCCTTACGGGACGTCACTTGTTAAAATTGGTTCCTTGAATAAACAGAACGTGAAGAAACAGAACGGTAGCGAAACAAAACAGTGACAAAACAGAACAGGGATAAAAATAGAAATATGATCTTTCAGGAATAATATAACATTTAATATTGAAATTATCGTATCTCTATAATATGTTGTACAGATTTTTAATAACACAGGTTTCCAATACTCAGTAAAAAAAAAAACAAAATAATATATAACTTCTGCATTCCTAATAACTCGAAAGCCTCAATTAAACAGGACTCAACTCGGTGTTACCGACAAGCTAGGTATCTCGTCTTAATCAATCTAATATGTTCAAAATGCTTGAGTGACTAGATAAAACGAAATAATGAGTTTAGTAATTCTATGGAGTTCTGCATGATTATCAGAATCAAGCAGATAAATAATTGAGCTTTTTTAATGGTCAACATGCCAGTGATTATAAATTAAATATTAATATATATCATTTATAAACTTTTAAAGTTTAAAAAGTTTTATAAGTAAGTATTTAAAATAAATAGATACGACAAAAAGGAATGTTTTATTTTTCTCCTGACTGTTCTGTTTTGTCACTGGTCTATTTTTTCATGTTCTGTTTTGTCACCGTTCTGTTTCTTCATATTGTTCTGTTTATTCATGTTCTGTTTTGTCCGGTTACCGTTAAATCATAGCAGCACCAGAAGACGATCTCTAAAGGAATTAAAAATTATGGTAATAATTATTGAAACAACAAAGTTGAGACAACTTGAGATCGAAGATACCTACCCCTTTTGAACGGGTTGTGGAATTTAGATATCTTCTTAACTGCCAAGATCTTCATAGTAATGTTATTAAAATGGTAACAAAATAAAACTGCAGTGATCTCGGTCTACAAGACGTTTTTAACTGCATTATTGATTAAGTATTATATGTTGTTTTATTTTATAATGTTGCCACTATATTTTAGAATTTAAAAAAAAATAAATGCATTAAGTAGATAGATAGGTACTGTAATATTGATTGTTTTCCTACTATATTTATTGTTCATGATAAGTATATTTTAAGCAATTGCTCGCAAAGAATCAAACATTGACTCTATATTATATTAATTATCAAGGGAACACAAACATAATGGGAAGTGCATTACCTCTTGGGTGTGATTGGAAAAAAGTGCGATTCTCAACAGTGGAAAAATATCGAATAAACTTAGACACTTGTTATAGACCGATGTTTCTTAACCTTTTTACATCCGCGGACCACAAACAAAGTATTCCGTACCATCAACATTGGAATAAAATAATAAATATTTATATAATTGATTTTTAATTCAAAACAATTAACTTTGCAGCATAGTATGCTGATATAACAATATTTAAGTATATTAAAACAGACAGTAACAACAAAAAATCGGTGTGTGTACTTATGTACGCGCGTTAGAAGTTATACTTCTTTGGCGTAACAAAACAAAACTTGTGATAACCTAGATTCTTCGACTAGCTCTTAATTATCTTGTTAAATTACACACTCAAGAAAAAGGACCGCTTATTGGAACGCTGTTGGTTTATTTCTATACGCTTTAACTTATATTACTAAATTGTATAACGGTTTCTCGTTGTTTTTATTTTTAGAGTACCAAATGTCACTCTGACGTTTAATCGTTTGTTTATGTAAGGAATTTCAAATGGCCGACAATAATAAATTCGCTGCCTAGGCAACGGAACAATTCTAAACTATAATATTATACTGTATAGTCGTCACGATTGTAGTATCATACTGTGGCGTAAAGATAGTGCATTCGGCTGATAACTGAATCGGTGGTTCGAATCCAATCGAGTGCGTTTTTTTCGTGTGAAAAAATAAATTATGTGTTATTATGTAATTATGTCACACGCCATAAATACACACTGATCTGATTTCCTAAACGCGCCAAAAAAAATATAATTTACAAATTCATAAAAATCGATTGTTTATCGAAATTGAAATTAAATATAAGCTTTTAAAAATGGATACTAACTATTTTTGAACCGCAGAAAATTTTTGCGGCCCACCCAAAAATCTTCGCGGACCACCGGCTAGGTTATGTTTTCATTCTTAAATTCATAAATTTTGCCAAAATTGGCAATGAATGGCTTTCTATAAACCGACTTGTTTATTATAACTACATTAATGTGTTTCTATAAATTTGATCATTTTTGATTTCTTCTTATTGTGCCATCCCCTAGCGGAGGTCGGCCACCATCAAGGCGATCTTATCTTTGTCGTCTGCTACCCGGAACAGTTCGGTGGAACTCGTGCCAATCACTGAGGTTCTTAAGCCACGAAATGCGGCGCCGTCCTCTGCTACGCTTTCCATTGATCTTTCCTTGAATGAGGAGTTGGGGAATGCTGTATTTTTGTCCTCTCATAATGTGGCCGAGGTACTGTAGTTTCCTGGTTTTGATACTACGTAGAACTTCTCGGTCCTTCTGCATTCGATTGAGAACTTCAACATTTGTCACCCGATCAGTCCAAGGAATTTTGAGGATGCGTCTATACAGCCACATCTCGAAAGCTTCAAGTCTCCGTGACATCTCTTGGTTTAGCGATTTTATTAGTTATATAGTTTTATATAGTTTATTATATATATTATAGTTTTATATAATTATTATATAGTTTATTTTTGATTAGGTACTGTTATATTTTCTGCTCGATCCACACTCTACGGCATGGCCCCCATATCCTGAAGCGGGCCCCCAAGCTAGAATATTTGGCGGACCCCCTACATATCGCTAAAGATAAAGGTAGTGTGACACAATAGCGTATTCCAAGTGGTGTTTGCGGTAAAATTAATGTGTATATTTAGTGTTATTTGCATATTTTAATACATCCATTTGAATAATGGAGTTGGCGAGTATCGATACACAATTAAAATTTGTATCATTTGTAAAATTTGTAAGTATCACAAAATTTTAAATAATAATATTATTGAAGAAAAATAGCGCCGCATAGCAGGCGACTTTTTTTTACAAATAGAGAGAATTTGTGATGTGTGTTTATATCACTTGTCTGGTCGACTCGCCACGCCGGGGCCTTCCTGAGCTCGGGCCCCCAGGCTAAAGCTCTGTCAGTCCCCCTTTGGTGGAGGCCATGCTCTACGGCCTACGCGAAGTGTACGAACCCCGCTTGGCGCGTCTCTGAATATATGTCCAAGAACCTATGGTTTAATTTAATACGATAGCACAAATAATTAACAACAATAAATTACACAAATATTAAAAGATTAAATTGTAAAATTGTAAAATTAAATTCTACCATGTAAATACTTTTACTATTAATTATTGTGGCTTATTACCAATATCATTATAGCTTATTATTTACTATGGAATGTTTTTAGTGTGTAAAACTTGTCATAACGACGATTAAATTGCGGTTGTGACCGGTACAACAATTATTTGATTGTAATGCAATTTATTAAATTACCAATTGCGTTACATCCACGCCCACCCTTCGATTCATCCCACGTGCATGACGCAAATATTCGGATTGTCGTGTAATGAAATATCCATAACTCTTTAGTAAAAAAAAAAATAGCAACGAATGTAGTCCGAAGAGAGTGAACCCAAACTGGCCGATGATTACCTACATTTTTATTTTTTACTTAAAAATATGATTATATATATATAGAATCAGTTGCGGCTTGTCCATATGCACTGCATAACTACAGCACCCCCATGCAAATTGAGAAAAATGTAATATTATAATATACATAGGTATATTATATGAAAATATCAATATTGTTTAAGCGTGAATTAAGCTCGCCCGTGCACCGATACATCCAATAATAAATTATCATACACCGCAGTACTGTAGTACCATTTCAAACGAATATGCTTTGAATGGGCGAAGGAGGGGAGCGGGACACGCAACTGGGAGCTTGATCGGTACTGCCAGCCCGACAGTATTTCACCGTTTCTGCGTTCGTACGTGAGCACGCACGCGACAGCGGAGGAAAAAGATATAGCTTTAATAATTTATTAACATTGTTAAAATATATTTCTGCAATCAATTTATGCAAAGTTCTTTATTTTAATTATTTATTAATATAATTAATAATTTATATTTAATTTTGATGTTAATAGTAAAATATAATCCAAATAAACATTTTTTTTTATTTTCAATCAACCGCAGCACCCCTAGATATCTTATCCACGAGCCGCCATTGTATAGAATACTATAGATGTTCCCATCACGTAGCACTTTTGAGCCGTAAATGAAAAGCGTCAGCAAAATCTTCCAGAGTGTATCAGAAACACACAAAGATCACCTCACGTGTGATAAAACATTTTTTTATTTTCTGAAACTTCATACATTTTTGAGCTACATGCTCTCACGTATCTTAGCTTATAATGGTTTGGAACGGATCTATAAATGATAGATAATTAACTCAATGTTTTTATCAGTTTTATTGTTGACTGTTTTGGTGGTTCTGGCATGAGAGCTCGCGTGACGTGACGGTAATGTGTTTCTAGCATTAACCACCATGAAATACGGCGTATTTCTCTGATATGTACGTACACCATTGATATTACACCGCAAATTCTCCGTGATAGTAATATCTTAAAGGCATTTTATTGCGATTGGTTTTTTATCAATATTTTCAGTTGTAATAAAATTCACCTATGTTCGAAGAGTTCGACCATTATTTTCTGTTACTAGAGTACCAATCATTTTTACTTAATTTACTCGTAATCTAGGGGAAAGTTTGTTTTTAGATACGCATTGATAAAAGAAACACTTTGAAATATAAATTTTCAATAAATTGTATTCAATTGCAGCATCATATTATTTCCCCCAAATATCTCTAGAATGCTGAGTATTCGGCGTAAATATTGTGTAAAAATACATTTTTCAAAAAACATCATGCGTAGAGTATGTACGTTTTTTTGTTTTCAACAATAAAATAAGACTCAACATGTAAATAAAATAAATAAATAGAATATTTTAAAATTGACAATGGGTATGGCATTCAAATATTTTATAAAAAAAGTAAATCTATTGATAATTTTATGTACCTATGTGCCTATTTTGATGTACAAATTATTTGATAAGTTTTTACGATATCTTAGAAGTAATTTGGTACCTAGGTATATGAAATTTATAATAAGTATGTTGGGTCTAGGACATGGGTGGCCAACCTTTTCAGCAGCCGGGCCAGATTCTAAAAATGAGCCGCACAACCGATTTTTTTTATAATACAAAACAAAAAAGAAATATATATTAATAAAATAAAACAAAAATGAGAATCAAACATATTTATTAGATTAGACTTTTTTAATAATAAAAAATAAACAAAATAATAAATTTTAGTGAGAAATTTGATTTTGTGTGGCAAAACTAAGTGCATCAATATCGATATCGAGTGAGGTTGTTTCTACACGTAAACAGTTTTCCAAATGCACATCAGTGATTCTCGGGATTTGATATGCTTCATCCGACCAAAAAGCTGTTCACACATGTAAGTGTTTCCAATTAATAGCGAAGTCATCATTAGAGCATGTTTGTAAAATGCAGGATATTTCTCCTTGTCCAAATATGTTTTGTAAAACTCTTCCAAGCCAAACTGATGTAATTTCTCCTTTCACAATGTTCCATTTGTAAATTTCTCGGTAATAAATTCACGTCTACGGAGAATGGCGTTGCAAATGCAGCAAAAAGCACACGGTGCTTTTAAAATCTTGAGCCAATATCGAATCTCAATTTGCGAAATTAGCACATCTAGCGGCAGCATTTTTTTATATTATTTTAATTTTCTCACTGCTCCATGGGCCACAAGTTGACACCCAGCGGGCCACATGCGGCCCGCGGGCCGCGGGTTGGCCACCCATGGTCTAGGACGATTCGGCGGCAGAACAACTGGGCGCCACGCAATCTAATGAAATTCGAAAATAAATAGACGTTCATGAATTGTAAGTACCTACTGTTAAAATATATATTTAATATAATTATTTATATTTAAATTATTTAATAGTGAGAATTTAAATATGCACACGTAAATAATGATTTAATTATGCATATTTTTAAATTCGACAAGAAGACAGTTGTTTTATTTTTATATAATACTTACCTCAGGCATGATAATTCTCAATCCGCAATAAAAAAAAAACATTATCTTAACGGCCCACGTGCGCCACGTAGGTCAAAATGGAGTTTTTATGGTATTTTCAGAGCATAAGCCTGAACATTCCTTATACGTTGTAGATAATCTATTTATATAATTTTGAAGTCTTATTATCATTTATATTTACTTTAAACATTTGATGAGTGCATAAAGTATTTTTATTACATAAAATAGTATTCTTTTAAACCTCTCGATCTAATGTTTTAGAATATAGTTATTTTTCGTGACATGAATGTGCAGTGGTGTTAAGATTTTTTACATTTATTAATTTTTAAACGCATTTATAAAACCATTAGTATAATTTATGACGACACCCACTGAGGCGGACGAAACCGGTCCTAATATATTAATTAAAGTGGAATAAGTACTATAAAAAAATTGCGTTTTATTAAATAAAAACAACAATATAATGCAGTTCCACCATGAATTGACAGTTAACAAAATAAAAGAAATTATTAAAAAAGTGTTAACTTTACCTATTTAGTAACCGGACCCCCTACATCATTTTTAATGGCAGGCTAATCGTTAATTATTATTAAAATATGATTGTAGTATTGTTATATTTATATGTATTGACAATTCTGAAGGTTATCATTGGCATTATTTTTGTTTATCAAATTAGTTGATATTGTTACTATCACACATAACAAAATGTATCACATTGGGATTCTGTAATACTGAACATATTGACATCATTCCAATAACGTTATCTAACCAAAATTTGCAATGCTCTATAACATCTAGTGGCGTACTTATATACTTATAGCAAAAGAAGGCATTTTTAATATATATATTATATGTTACGCCAAATGTGCGAAATTGACTATTACATGAAATGGGCTAAATTTTGCCTAAATCATGAAAAATGAAAGCCCGTTGCCTTATTCATGAATTTGACAAAATATCTGGCGAGTGCGTGAATTCGGCAGTAATTTTTCTGCCCAGTTCATCCATTGGACAAATTAGATAGTAGCGCTACGGTGGTATTTTTTGCAACTAAACTAAATGTGTCAAATGCTCATGCATTGGTCAAAATGTACGTATATTATCTATGGTCAAAATAGATGGTCGCGCTCCAGTGGTGTTTTTTGCAACTAATCAAACTAACCAAATGTGTCAAATGTCATTGATTATAATATAAAAATATACCAATCAATAACTACAATGACGTTCATATCAATTTACTATACGCATAAAAATCTAGAAATATAATATGATAACGGAAGAATTTTATTAAAAGGTATTTTCGCGATTTGATTCGTGCTTGGGTATCAATCGTGCAATGGTCGATTGTATGTTTGTGATAGTTTGTTGACACTTGTTAGCTAACCTCAAAATGGACATTCAGTTGAATAATTCAGAATTACAAAACCTAACCTAACCTAAAAATAATAATATTATTTTATGTCCAATTATAACTAATAAAACCATCCGTATTAAATTTACTTTTTCTACTGTCATGTTGATAGTTTAAGAATTCCATACTCTGGCGAATTCACGTACTCGGCAGAAAAAATACCTAATTCATGAATAAGGCAACAGGCTTGACTATTACTTGAATTAGCCAAAATTTAGCCCATTTCATGTAATAGTCGATTTCGCACATTCGGCGTAACATATATATTAAATAAAATTAAGTATATTTTCGGAAAACGTAGTTACATATCGTAAGTGACTCATGTTGTAGGTAAATACCCACAGAATGGTAATTAATAAATAGAAATATGAAGCCTGTCGTCATATACCAAGAATTGCTCAGTGTAGGTCAAAATGGAACTTTTATTGCATTTTCAAACCATGATCCTGGACATTCCTTAAACGTTGTAGATAATCTATGTACTTATATAATTTTGAAGCCTTGTTATCCCTTATATCTATTTTAAACATTTGATGACTGCAAAAAGTATTTTTATTACATAAAATAGTGTTCTTTTAAACCTCTCGCTCTAATGTTTTAGAATATAGTCATATTTCAGTACATGAATGTGTAGCGGTGTTAAGATTTATTACATTTATTTATTTTTATACGCATTTATAAAACCATTAGTATAATTTATGACGAAATTATTTTTGTAAAATATTTACGATAAACAATTATATTGATAATCTCTGTGATCCCAAATTTGACAAGAATTAGGCATTTTATTATTCAAAAAATGGGCAAGATTAACACATTTGAAGATAATTCTAAAGATACTTATTATAAGCTATGTTTTTGACTATTCAAGTGTGATAAAGATATTACGAATAATGATTGCTTTATAATAATTATTGACCTAAGTATAAGGTAGTGTTTTTTTGAAATACGCAATTTATTTTGTCATTCCCCAGTGTTAAGCTACAACATACGGCCGTATCCATAAATTGACAAACTAAATATAAAAAACTATAATTGAAGTAGGGAGTAAGATCATGTTAACGCGCGTGTTTGAACATGTACAGTTTAAAAAAAATAAAAAAAAATCGGTTAGGTACACGTTCAAACACGCACGTTAACATGGTCTTACTCCCTACTTCAATTTTAGTTTGTCAATTTATGGCTATGGCTGTATGTTGTAGCTTAACCACTGCGGAATGCCAAAAGATATGGCGTATTTCAAAAAAACACTACTCGTACCTTATTCTTAGGTTAATAATTATTATAAAGCAATCATGAATGTTTATCACACTTGAATGATCAAAGACATAGCTTATAAGTAGTATCTTTAGAATTATCTTCAAATGTGTTAATCTTGCCCATTTTTTGAATAATAAAATGACTAATTCTTGTCAAATTTAGGATCACAGATTATCAATATAATTTTTTATCCTGAATATTTTTCAAAAATAATCTCGTCATATATTATACTAATGGTTTTATAAATGCGTTTAAAAATTAATAAATGTAAAAAATCTTAACACCGCTGCACATTCATGTACTGAAATATGACTATATTCTAAAACATTAGAGCGAGAGGTTTAAAAGAACACTATTTTATGAAATAAAAATACTTTTTGGAGTCATCAAATATTTAAAATAAATATAAAGGATAACAAGGCTTCAAAATTATATAAATAGATTATCTACAACGTTTAAGGAATGTCCAGGATCATGGTTTGAAAATGCAATAAAAGCTCTATTTTGACCTACGCTGAGCATGTCCGCCCTTAAAGATGAGCAGTGGGTCTATTCTATACATAAGGCGGCTATCAGTAGCTATCGACGATGGTTTATCATATTTATATATTACGTTGTCCCACGATGTACCACATTGTACTACGATGACCGCGCGGTTTACGCGTCGGCCTATAATTTCGTGGGTCCCAAATTCGAAACCTGGGCCTGGCAAGTACACATATTGTTTTTCAATTTGTGTATGCGTCAGAGTATGGACCTAATAGGTTGAGCAAGTGGCCAACATCCGTTTCTCGGAAAAACAAAATTTGTTAATACAAAACATCCACTCTGTACAGGCCCATAATTTATTTATCTTATTACGATCGGACAT
This sequence comes from Rhyacophila brunnea, assembly GCF_057557595.1. Classification (NCBI taxonomy): domain Eukaryota; kingdom Metazoa; phylum Arthropoda; class Insecta; order Trichoptera; family Rhyacophilidae; genus Rhyacophila; species Rhyacophila brunnea. Next base: position 35,273,257 of record NW_028232796.1, read on the forward strand.
GGTTAAAAAAAGAAGAAGAAAAAGTGTTGATGCAGTTAATCGTTACAACAGGCCATAAACCAAAGAGATTCAAAGCGTCTGGAATTTCCTCAAATATTACCAAAATTTAATGCGCGTTTTGTTTACATGGAAAACTTTGAATCCATATTATAATACAGATTAAACTATTGAAAATAATGTTACATAATATTCTTAATTACGTGTTTGTCCCATAGTCATGGGCCCCACATCCTGGAACGAGCCCCCAGGCCACGATGTTTGGTGGCCCCCCCAACATATGTTGACACCCCAGAGTTTCTGGGTATGCGGAAAGTCAAGTGGAAACCACTCGAACAGACACCCACTCTCAGTACTCCGGTAGACCAGACGTTAGGTAGCGCTGTTGGTATTGCGCCGTCGGTCTATACGTGTATCAGATGGTGGTATACACGACCAGCTTTCACCCTTCGATTAGCTCAGGAGATGTTAAAGTTCAAGGGTTATCAAGAGATATTGGTTGGTAGAGCACGCCAGTGTGCACAAAATGTTGACATTTGTGTAAATGTTTATGATGTATGTTGATGAAGTGTTCCCCAGATGGTATTCCGCGGAACTCCAAGGTTATGTGTAAGAATAAAGTGTATTCCGTGTATGTTTAGCGATTTTTGGTATTTTTAAATAAATCCACTTGAATTGTCGGCACTTTTGTCATCATAATAATGTTACGAAGCACTCATCGTGACCACCTTTGATGACCAACTAACATGCGACCCTTCGCCATATTTGATAGTAGGTATGTATACAGTGCTTTTTTATTAGTCAGGAAACATACTTAAAATAATTATAAAATAGAATTTTACCTAAGCAATAGCGCCACATGCGACTTATTTTAATATTAGAGAAAAATTCTGGTGTGTTTATCTCACTAAATCGCCACGCTGGGCTCTCCTTAAGCCCTGGCCCCCAGGCTAGAGCCCTGTCAGCCCCCCACCTTGTGGGGCCATGCCCATAGTTCTCTACTACAAATAAACATTGTTTCGGTCTCGGTGGCGCGTTTAGTCACGTAAAGGCCCGATACATCGGTAATTTAGAGGCACCTACGATACAAAATTACAATTTTCACGTCCATGAAATCTACTGTAGAGATGTAGGTATTTATATAATATTTTGAATGTATCTCTTAATTTGCTGTCTCTTAACAACGCATGCCCTGTCTGGTCACACATGACGTCACTGATTTTACTATTGTTGAACGATAGTGAAGCATTTATTCTGTGAAATCTAAGTCGATATTTTTTTTTTTTTAATTCATCCTTGATCAATAGATTTTAACTGTTTGCAGACCCCTTTTGCTGGCCTGCCTGGCCTCACCAAGAAGACATCATTTCTTCCATTTTTATTACAACGTTTTTCTTAGTTCGTATTCTTATTTGTCCGGTGGTTGTTTGTCCGGTACAAATCTTGCAATCGATTTTTAACTAACTTCCCGACTAACTAGACATTTGAAACTTTTACAATATATCAGAACACGATGCCAATGCATTTTTCAATACGTTTAGCCATCTCTAAGTAGAATTGATTTCATTTTCAGTTAATTCTGTTTTGTATGAAAAGTTATTTCGGAAGAAATCCGTAAAAAGTAAAACTATTATTGGTTTCTAAGTGGGTCCTAGCAACTAAATTAATAATATTAATATATATACGTGCGTTACTATGAAAATCAATATGAAATTTCAGTATTATTTCTATCAAGTACAATTTTTTTTGATCGTTTAAGCTAGTCAAGTCAAGTTTATATGATTCAACAGAAAATTTAAAAACGTTGTAAGTATATAAAAAGTTCTTTTTATCTTGTAATTATTTAGTGTTTCCTTACCTTTTTATATTCGTGATGAATTGTGGCAAGTGTGGAATTTTCTTAACCTCTGAATATCTTTCGATACGCAACACAACAACCCACTTTTTATTATTTTTGTGTTTCCTGATTGCTTACTTACCATTGTTGAATGCAACATAGATGTTTTTTCCTCAATGTATGTCAACAAATATACATCCTTCGCGTCAAACAATTGGAATGTAATGAGTAAATTGCGATTATTTTAACTGAGGTATATAATGTAATAATTATCACTTACTTTGTAAGTAAAAAATACACACCTTACTGATCTGATCTAGAAATTTTCATTATTCTCGAGATTCGAGAATTTGAGAGGTAATAAATATTTGATTTTCGTGAATCCGGATGGCTTATTAATGTCTAGAGAAACATTTATCTTATAAGCTATTAGGCGAGGAAAATAGTATTTTTTCTGTTTATTTTTTATTTTTATCACGCACACTCTAGTGCTCACCAAAAAAGGTCTTGTGAAGTTACTCGTGGGACACTATCGGGACAAATTTGATGAGCGCCTAACGTTCGTTACGCCACGGTATACGCCAGCATGACGGGTGTGGAGAAGTGGCGGGTGGTGATGGAAAAAGCAAGGGTTGTTTTTAATTTCACGCATTTCTTTCTTCAAAATCCGAATAGAGAATACCTGACAGATTCAATTTATTCGTAGTAAAAAATACATAAGTATCGTGAAACGTGTTAATAATACAAGTATAATTTTGAAAAACACTTTCTGAGAGAGTATATTATAACCAATAGAAAAAATCTTTTTTTGAAAAAAGTAAGTCACCCTGACGGGGAATCGAACCCCGTATCTCCCGGGTTTACGCCCCATCCGTCGCATTTAACCAATATGCTACGGCGTGACATACTAATTGCGACATTTTTTAAATGTTGGTCAATTTTAAAACCTACTCAGCAGCTTTCTTCAAAATTAGTTAATTAGTGTTAATAATAATTCTGAAAAAAAATCTCGAGCAATGGAAATGAACTTCTTTCATTATTTCAGGAGAATTCTCGAGCAGAACCTCATGTGACCTCATGAACCTCATGAACAGAACCTCACCCGATGTGGTTTTATAAAATAATTGTGGTAAGATATTGTAATATAATCAAATAAAATGGGGGGGCAGGCCACATCGCTTAAAGATCAGATCATCGCTGACAAAGCATCATGATACCCAAGTGATATATACCTCAGCTGAGGCATGGTCTAAAAAGATCGTGACTAGGCGATGCGCGGATAGCGGGTCGCGGGTGCAAATGACGCGAGCCGAACAAAATATAATTTGTCATAAAAATTCAACATGCGTCCTTTTTATGTTATGTTTATTATTATATTAGTAATAATAATAGTATATTCATTGCCATGTTTTCTTTTTCAAGTACATGCGGAACGTTTTTAAGTCATCTTTACACGATTTAAGAATATATTCATCCGACTCCATCACAAAAGAAATTGATCCTCTCCGATTGGCAACGCGGCCGAAATTTCGTTCCACATAGTGTTGAAAATCATTTTCCGTTGCACTTATGTACGCTCTTAAAGGTCGACAAAGATCCCACTGGATCAAACTTAGTGAATGTATGCTGCAATCAATTTCTAAGGAACTAGAAGATAATATTTTTTTATGATTTAGGGGGGGGGGGAGTTTGAAGTCCCGCCACTGATGACAGCTTCAATATTTGTTTGTGATTGTTACAGGATAAATATGATTGGTTGGTTAATTAACTATGTTAATCAGGATTACAGATAGGTATGGACACGATATGGTATGGTATTAATTACTCAAGGACGAATTCGCACAGCACTGACGCTAATGCAGCCGCTCGACCACCGGTGGCTTGACAATGACATTAATATGGACGAAGCATCTGGAAAAAAATAATACTCACTTTTTGTCGGTCTGCCGAATGGCATAATCTGTTCTAACGCCATTACAATAAAGGTGATATTGCTATAAATTCCCGATGCTGTTTGTCAGGTCTGCCGAATGGTTCGGTTCGAACGGGTTCGCTCAAATGATCATTGACACTAGAAACACTGTTCTAACGCCATTACAATATTGGTCATATTGCTATAAATTCCCTATGCATGATATCGCATAATGGAAATTGCGTGACATCTACCTATGCATGTGCGAAATGCGCGAATTTAGTTGCTACTGTATTGAGTGCGTTGTCCATTAATAATGTCATTGCTTGACATGTCAGGTGTCCCGTGTGAAACGGCTCTAACGTAGGAAACCAACGAATCTTGGAATATTGCCTGCTTTTTAATGATACGTATACCTATACTATTCAAGAAATTGATCTCCGTTATTCTTCATTGAATATATATAATTTGAAAACATCTATAAAAAAAATACACCGCCAAGCGGGACCCGAACTCGCATCTGCTGAATTCACACCAATACGCTTACCAATTGAGCCATGTGCGTCTTATCTAATTACGACGAAATTAACTAGTAGGCATTTTTGCGATGGACTATAACGCCGTGGGTCCCAGGTTCGAATCCTGGGTCTGGCAAGTAGGTACACATATTGTTTTTCAATTTGTGTCTGTCAGGGTATGGACCTAATAGGTTGAGCAAGTGGCTGACATCCATTTCTCGTAAAAACAAAAATCTGTTAATACAAACCTCTACTCTGTGGAGGCCCATAATATGATCCTATTAGGATTGGACATGGTCGAAATAAAAGAAAGATTATTTATATGTTGAAGCATTTTGAAATTCTGAAAAGAAGAATTTTGGCGATCGGATTTTCAAGTGGCTTAAATCAAGGGATGAATTACATTAATTACACACTGACGTAAGGATCACATGGCTCAATTGGTAAAGCACATTGGCGAATTCAATGAATGCGGGTTTGAGTATCACTAAGTGTCTTATTTTTTAAACGATTTTTTCTAGAAGGTATAAATCTGGAATGTTTTCAAATTATTTATGTTAAATAAAGACTGTTATATTCTCAAATTTTATTTATCTTTTTTAATGGTTGAATAAAGAAATAGTTTATTCCGTCATTCTTGTTAGTGTTGATCACACTTAAAAAACGTCGCTCAAAAAAATGACACGTGAGCTTAGAGGCGTAAAAATAACGTGTTTTGCGCACAATGTAGTGCGCAACACAAGTGCCGGTCAGGTCCTCTGCGCCGTGCGCACATCGCACGGATTCTGTCGATGTGCTCCACCACTTAAGCTGCGTTGACACGATCCGAGTACACTCGGACCGAGCGCACTCGTACGAGACAATTTCATACTTATTATTATTCCTATACGAGCTACTCGGAGCCCGTTCTACTCTTCCAAGCTAGCTTGTATAGGAGTAATTAGTATGAAGCTGTCTCGTACGAGTGCCCTCGGTCCGAGTGTGCTCGGATCGTGTAAACTCGGCTTTAGAGTCCGACAACTGTGGTACCTAGATACACAAATATTTTATTCCAATATCAATAGGTAAGGTAAATAAATTTGTTATTCGAAAACAATACCTATAAAGAGATGTCAGATCGATTAAAACAGCTTGACGGGGAATCCAGTTGTCATTAAAAGAATATCACGTTTAATAATACCATTGATATAATAACATACTATTGGTGACTTGTTACATTAATAGACATGCAATAAGTGTTTAAATGCATAGATTTTCAAAGTGTGCGCCTCGCTGTCCTGGGGCACTGAGTGAAGGCACAGACTATTTTCTCAGTCCATAATATTTTAAAGTTTATTAATTTATAATTGGGTGCATACCAGCGCTCGAAATGGAAAAGTTTACGAACCGAAGCGAAGGATATTGACTAGGTTATCAAATTTTATGTGTATTTTATAAACATAAGTGTGCTAGATTGTTTGTTATATCTATGGCATATCTAGCTCAGACGGTCAAATTATTTTGTCCGTGAGACGGAGCGATAACTTTACAAATTTCACGAACCGGAACGGCACTCCGGTACATTCCGGTCAATTTCGAGCCCTGGTACATACCCATATGGGATATATCTATCTATAGTCTAGGGTACATACAGTTCATAAAATTCTAGGGAAATTTCGAGAATTACATGTTTCTAATAGATGTATTATAGACTCTCTAGACCTAGACCACTATTGACAAACACATTTAAAATTAGGTACTTCATTAGCGGCTAAAATTTCAATTAAGTATTATTGAAAAAACTAGGAGTTTTAATGAAACAAATCATTAGGCAAGCATTTTATGTTATAAATTTAAAAAAATATTATATTTTATACGCAGACGCAGATGACGCAATCGATTCGTCATAAAATTTAAAAGGGGCCTTGAAACAGTTCAATTATTAAATTATACATTTTTTTTAAAAGATAGGCAATTATATCTCTCAATTTGAGTAGGTAACCTGGTACCTACCTATAACACATTACCCAAAGCATAACTAAATCCCTGAAACTAACATCTAAAGGCCCTATGACATAACATGATATATTATGACGTCATCACTGTGATCTTCAATAATACCTGAATTGGGATGAAATACATTGTTATTTTTACTAGGTTAGGAATTTACTATTTTAATTTATTTTTTATCATAGGGGGAATGAAAATCAGTCAGTGCCCCAGGCCTCCAAGTCCCTAAATCCGCCACTGGTCGTATATTAAACAATTCTATAATATTCCTATAACTAGATTGAAAGTCTGTAACATGCGTAACATGCGAAAACAACACCATTATGGTATTTTATCGGCTTTGAATTGTTAAATATCACATTTAGATAAAATATTATTTTATTTTAGATAAAAAGCAGCGCTCGAAATGGAAAATTTTACGAGAATATTAACATAGTTTTTTAATTTTACCTATATGTATTTTATAAAAATAATTGATATAAAATGGTCTATCTGGCTCAGACGGTCAATTTTTTTTCCACAAGACGGAACGATAGTTTTGGGGATTTTATGAACCGGAACGGCGCTCTCGACCTCTGAAAAAGGTAAAATATAGGTAAAATACTGAAGATGAACAAAATTCAAATTCAAATACTGTAAATAGATCCATCTCTATATTATAAGACAATTTCATCAACAGTCTTTTTTGCAAATGTTTACTGAAACTTACAAACCTCGACACAAGCTCAAGTTTGAGAACTGTTAATGATTAACAGTACGGAATACACACGTGGTGCATATTAATTTATATAGCTAACAGATACGATGTCCGTATTATGTTGTTGGGATCTGAATTGTTTATGCATAAACAATGCTTATCGGATCATCAACAGATGATCCTTGAAAATCGATTTCCTCAACGAAGACGAGACGCCTAAGAAAATTGCAATCATTTTTTCCGACTAAGGTTTGCAAGGTTCATATTAACTGAAAACGTGAACTTAGTAATATACAAGTAGGCGCCAAGTATTTTTGTTTTTGTATTCAATACACGTGGCTCCATTGAACTTGGCCATGCAACATTGAGAATATTTTATTTACTTGCTTGCAATTAAATGTTTATTGGGTACAAATCGGTTTACGGGAAGTCAGGCGGGAACCGCGCTAATTTTCATGGCCGATTTTGGCAGAATTCATGAATTCCAGAATGAAAACCTAACATAACCTAAATTAACCTAACCTAACGTAACGTAACTTAACTTAAGCTAACCTAACATAATTTTACTTAACTTAACCTAACCTAAGAAATAATCCAGTATATCGGCTATTTTCAACATTTGTTCGACGCTGGCTTCCCGTAAACTGACAAGAACCGTTTATTGTTATTCATACGTATTACTACGATAAACAATTTAGGAAAAGGGACCTCGACAACAAGAGTTTATGAGAATGTTCTATTTTTTTAATATTGTAGTTTTTCTGAAACACTCAAAAAAATTAACATCCCTGTAGATGTTTTATTGGATGGTATAGTGACTGGTTGAAAAATTGTGTGTATGCACAGAACCGATTAATAAATAGAATTATTTCGATAGGCTATATTACAATACACTACATTTTGACGCAGGGCTTTGAATGTGTGACTGTCCTACGAAAATGAACCACGCATTATGGACATGCAATAGTGTGTGTTGCAACCTTCAATAAGCCAATATTAAATGAGCGTTAATGCATAAACCGAGAGCAGATGGCAGTATTCGACTTTTGACGTATTCTTGCCACCTGTTTAAGTTTATCCCGTATTCTTCCGCACTCGAGATCAGTTTCCAGCTTATCCATCTCTATCATCTATTCTAATACACAAGACTGCTATTAGCCGCTATCGGCAGCTATCGAGGGTAGTTTTTCATTGATTGTATCGAAGTATTAGCACTTATTGTAACAATTACAATAAGTTAGCCGTCCAATATCTATCTCTCGCTCTATAGTTTATCACAGCGAAGAGAGGTGCTGTTAAAACATAGCACTTATTGTAACGATAATTACAACTAACTTATTGTAATTGTTACAATAAGCGCTAATACTTCTATACAAAAAATTTAAAACTACCCTCAATAGCTGCCGATAGCGGCCGATAGTAGTATTGTGTATAGAATCCCATTTTTTCTGAGTTCCCTGTGTATATGCCACTCACTGCAATAGAGGGCTCTGAATCAGTGTGCAACCTAAGACAGTCATAATTAAGTCAACACTGTGTGCACTATTGTTTTAATTTAATGTACATGTATTATTATAGTATTTATATGATATCTTTTTGAATTTTGGGACAGTAATATACAAAATCAGATAAAACAAGCTAATTTTATTTTTAAGTAAATATTTTAATACCTGCATGCCATTCGGTAAATATCAACACAAACATGCATAAATTTATTTATTTTAATCTGTGCAAAACTAATAATATCTTTTTTAAGTGTCATTTGTTTTGGGGCGCATTGTTGGAATGGTTTGCGAATTTAGTTTTTAATATTTATTTTATACTATGGAATAGTGGCGAATTTGAAAATTGGCGTTTCACGGACATGAAATTTAATAATAAAAAATCTATATAAAATAACGCGCCCTTTCTTCGGCAATGTTTTAATTATATGAGTACTTTTATAAAGCGTATGTACCGCTTACGATATTATTAAACATCACTGGCGACGACTCCGTATTATTGTACGACAACAAGAAATCGGCGATAACAGGAAGTCGCTGTAGTCGCGTGTAGAAGACTTCTAGTGACGTACCTGTCATAGCTGTAACGCGTACTACAGACGTGTTTAAATAATACAACGGCCCTCCTTTTACATGCCACTCCTTTTCTTCTTTGCAATAAACCAAAAGTTTATTAATAATAATTCTAACATCACTCCCGATTATTTTAAATAGATTATGTCTATTTTCAGATCCGTCCACCACGAGCATACAATTAATTGATAAATTTGGGGGCGTCCCTCATTTGAAAACGGAAGTGCGATTGGCTGCACTGGAGGTGATTGTTAGTACACAGTTTTAACACATGGACAAGAAGTTATTGTTCGACAATAAGCGATTATATTTTAGAGCCTACCTTCTTAATAAAAATATTTTTTAATTGCTCTAATGCTCATCTCTATATATATAATAATCTCGTGTCACGATGTTTGTGGTCGAACTCCTCCGAAATGGCTCGACCGATTTTTATGATTTTTTTTATGTATATTTTTTAGGTATGAAAATAGGTCAACAAGTATATATCATACCGCTAGGTGATTAGGGTATCTCTATCCAGAAAATTTTTCTTTTATTTTTTTGACAATTTTTTTTTTTGTATTTTTTTTATTATTTGTCATAAAAAAATACATATAACTCCAAATTTTCGCCCTCCTACTCTCATTTTTTAATCGCAATTATATTATTTTTGTATGAACAAATTTAACCGTGGTTCGTATTTCAAACAGAACGAAATTATTTATGTTGTTGAATGACAGATGGCGTTACGTCCGAGAAGAATTCAAGAGAAGCGTCGCGTCATTTTGACATTTCATTCGGCATATCACAACGCAGTGCGTGCAAAATTTTGTACGATTTATTTTAATTTATCTATTTTTATGTGCGTGTATCAAAGTCACAATGCCAGCAAGACGCAAGGGGGGGCCATTTGGGCCTTCGAACGAATAAAGCAACAAACTTGCGAAATAGTAGAGCAGAAAGAACAGACGAACAAATCCAACAAGATAACAAAAATGTGCGTGTAAGCATGTCGCAATTGCGTGCATCTCAATCACAGGAGGCACGAGCTGAACGAAATCAACAACGACAATTGGAACGGAGCCAAGCGCACCGGTTCGTAGTTAACACACGCAGAGCAAATGACCGACAACGCCAACAAGTACATCTAACATTTATATCCGCTTCATTTCTTCGTCTCGCATTCGAGTACGAGCCAGATATTGAATATTCCCCTCATCCGAAAGTGCTGATTGGTGCTATGGACAAAGAATGTCCCCACTGTCATGCGCTCAAATTCAAACATGAGTCAGCCGGGATGTGTTGCGCATCAGGAAAAGTGCAACTACCAGAAATTGAGATACCACTAGAACCATTGAACGGCTTGCTCATCGGCACGGTTCCAGATTCAAACCTGTTCCTGAAGTCCATTCGCACATTCAATTCATGCTTCCAAATGACTTCGTCCGGAGCAACAGAAATAGTTCACAATACTTCGGCAAATGGTCAACAATTCCATTCTACGTTCAAAATCAAAGGCCAAGTATACCTCAAAGTAGGCTCATTGCTGCCAATGCCAAACGAACCACATAAATTTTTACAAATCTACTTCATGGGCGGTGAGGACATCAATCATCTGGATGCACGTTGCGGCTACAATAGCCTCAATTCGCCTAATGCCAGGCGCATCGTCGGCGAACTGGACGCCCTGTTGAATGAGCACAATGAATTATTGAAATCCTTCAAAGCACACATGCACGAATTGCAAAGTGACAATAACGCTATTGTCATCAATCCTGATAAAACATCAGCTGGAGAGCACGTGTGCCTGTTGTTGACGACATTGCTGGAATCATGGTTGGCGATCGCACATCGACGCGAGAAATCGTTATTCGAAGAAGAAGCAATAATTTGGAGTTCATCGCTGACACACACTGTTCATACGACGCTCTCCAATATCCGCTAATTTTCTGGAAGGGACAAGACGGATATTGCATAAACATTAAACAACGAGATCCTGTCACAGGTAATTCATTCATTATGAACATCATTACTCATTTTGAATTGAGAAAATGAATGGTTGATGTTTTTTTTGTTTTTATCGGCGGTCATCGTCTACAGCGCTCTATTCCTCTTTCTGTCATAGATCTCATCCCCACACACTTGCGATACATTCGTTATTTTTTATTTAACAACCAAAATATTCACTATAAATAATTTATATGGCAGAACAACGTTTGCCGGGTCAGCTAGTTATTTTATATTATTAAAAAAGTGGCAATTTCACTAACCAATATAATCTAACAAAGGCGATAACCGATTTAGTTAATTTCACGCATACAACACATACAATCAATTTATTACACATGTGTTGTAAAAAACACACTCGCACAATTAGTCCAGTCAATTTGTACTTTTTGGTTGCAAAAGGTTGGGTAGAAGATTTTTTTTCCTACTTGTATATATGATAATGAGTAACAAAACAACAAGTTTGCCAATTCGAATGACTTCGGCACAAGTTTTGGCGGGCAAAATTTTGGGATTTTTTTTGGTTCTTCGCTTATATCTCAAAAACGGTCGGTCGTAGCAAAAATATTGTTTATAAACAATTTTTAAGCTTATTAAATTTCCCAAAATTTTTATATCGTACGTTTTTTTTTTATCTCTTACCGTTTATGAGATATTTTCTGTTGAAAACAGTATATAAGTGTTCGAAAACACGCGTTTTAGTAAAAAAAAAATACCATTTTAAACTTGTTTTGAAACAATAGTGAAACTGTTCACTATTTTTGTCGGATCATCCATAGCATACCTAAACTATTATGATTTGGTTAGGCAGGGTTTAATTGAATTTTAAAAACTAACCAGCACCATCTGCAAATTGTACAAAAAACAAAAGTATAACTGACAAAGTTTAGTGTGCACTATTTCTATCTCTACCCCTCGCCACTGCCCAGCTAATTAATAACTATAACTTTTTTTAAGTCTGTTAATATAATATATTTAAACTTAGAGTTAATAATAACTGTTATTAAAAATATTGGTGGGAATGGTTATTTTTTTACTCGAAATCAGATTGAGTCTGGACACGCAAAACTCCTTAATTCGCCACTGACCACACGAATAATATAAAACAATATATTTGAACTATGTGTAGATTTCCAAATATAGTAAGTACTTATTATTTTTAATATTATATAGTTTATCAACCTGTTAGCAGGTAAGACTGCTAAATAAGTAAGTAAAATAAGTTTGTGTATTTTTGTTAAGGTGATAGACCTCAAAGAATGCTGTTTTTATTTGATATTAAAATATGAATAAGGTTTCTTTTATTTATCTATTGTTTATCAAAATCTATCAAGTCATTGCTCCAACGACCCAGGTATGCTATTTTAAGACAACTATCTGTATTAAACACATTATGTACGAATTAAAATTTCGCCGAAAAGTGTCAATAAACGCAAAAAATACGTAAAAAAAATATGAGCGGCACGAAGATTTTTTTTGTACTTATCTGCTACATTTTATATTATAATATGAATGATTTAATCCCGGTATAAGACAAACATAACGTAAGTGATTGAGGCGATACCTCTACCCAACAGAGGCACCTAGCGAAAAAATACAATGCTTGCAATTTGAGACATCTTTTGATAATTTACAATTAAAACTACCTATATTAATTAATAAATATGCATCTGAACACATTAAAAAGAAAATATTTTTTATTATCCTATATTATCATACTTATTACAATAGGTATGCTATTTTATGGTCATATTTATTATTATAATTTAGTTTATTAAGTTTTCTATGTCTTATCTAAGATATTTTTAACTAATTTATAGTTTTAATTTTTAATTTTTAAAAAAACATCGATTTTAGAAATCATACGTACATATTTCCCATGGCTTTGCAGGTGTACTTATTTGGCAAAGCAATTCGTTCAGCTATGACCAAAGACATTGAAGAAAACCTTTAGCTCAGATTTTTTGACTATAACCAAAGAGATTGGACTCCTCCCCCAATCTCTTTGACTATAACAGTTTTTTATTGTGTAAACATCAGTCGGATTCACTTGAACGGCAAAATCACACGTAAAATAGTTTCACTACAATAATTGTCCAATATTTTTTTATGTTTAAACCTTTCCTTATTTACTTTGATCGCTTTACTGGAAGTTGGCATTGATAATGATAACTCATTGATTTAATAGTGGACATTTTCGTTTGATCCAGGGCTCGAAATGGAAAAAAAAACTGGAGCACTTGATAATGTGACGAAAATATCAACACAGTTATCTTATTTTATAAAAATTTGTGCGTTAGATGTTTTTTTGCATGGCCTTTCTAGCTCAGACGGTCAATTTATTTTTTCTATACGATGAGAGCAATAATTTTGGGGATTTTATGAACCGGAACGGCGCTCCGGTGCGCTCCGGCCATTTCGAGCCCTGATTCATTGTCAGTGTGTGTTTACCTTTTGGTGAGTGCACAAAGTGCCTGAAGACCCCAAAAAGCGAATCTCAGGTCGCAAAAAACGAATCAAATGGAATAATACAAAACGTAAATCAATTAGAATTTACTTTCCATAGATGGTTTTACTGGTAGTTGGCATTGATAACTCCTTAATTTAGTAGTGGACATTTCGTTTGATCCATTAAGGGCCCACATGCTCAGCGTACGTCAAAATGGAGCTTTTATGGTATTTTCAGAGCATAACCCTGTACATTCCTTAAACGTTGTAGATAATCTATTCATATAATTTTAAAGCCTTATAATCGTTTATATTTATTTTAAACATTTGATGACTGCATAAAGTATTTTTATTACATAAAATAGTATTCTTTTAAACCTCTCGATCTAATGTTTTAGAATATAGTCATATTTCAGTACATCCATGTGCAGTGGTGTTAAGATTTTTTAGGTTTATTAATTCTTAAACGCATTTACAAAACCATTAGTAAAATTAATGTTAACATTATATAGTGACATATTTACGATAAAAAAATATATTTTATAATCTTTGTCATCCCAAATTTGACAAGAATTAGGCATTTTATTATTCAAAAAATGGGTACGATTAACACATTTGAAGATAATTCTAAAGATACTGATTATAAGCTATGTCTTTGATCATTCAACTGCGATAAACATCATATGAATAATGTTTGCTTTATAATAATTATTGACCTAAGAATAAGGTAGTATTTTTTTCAAATACGCTATTTCTATTGGCATTTCCCAGTGGCTAAGCTACAACATACGGCCGTAGCCATAAATTGAGAAACGATAAATAAAATAGGGAGTAAGATCATGTTAACGCGCATGTTTGAACATGTACCTACCGTTTTTTAAAAAATATTTTTTTTTCGGTTAGGTTGTTTTAGGTTAGGATGTATCGGCTCTCTTTTCAGATATGACTCTTTTTCTTCTTCGAAATAAACTAAAAATTCACTAATAATATTTCTGACATCACTCCTGATCATTTTAGACATATTTTTATTATAAAAAGCCTCAAAGTAAATTGATAAATCCGTACACCACGGAATCGTAAAATGGAATGATAAATTTGTGGGCTTTCTTAATTGAAAACGGAAGTGCGATTAGCTTTACTGGAAGGGATTGTTAGTTCACAGTTTTAACACGTGGACAAGAAGTTATTGTTCGACAGTACTTACATAAACTAAATTTTATTATGTAGTATATTATGAAGTATCTGTGTACATTGCTTTCTGTCAAAGGGCAGCACTTACCAACGTACCATGGGTGGCAAATCGAGTGAATTATACTTTAAATTAAATAATGAGTCATAAACATTTCAAGAAAAAATAATTATTTATTTGTCACATAAGTTTGTTTCATAATTAGTGAACTGCAGCGCAATTTAATATTTACAAAATAACACATTATTAAATATTTTTCTATAAATTGTGCACCATCAAACCACTGACACCACATACTATCATTTCTAGTCATCTCATGTCATAACTCAGAATGTTGTGTATTTAATTGGTAAAATTTGTCATCATTTTTGGTATAAGTAATTTGATTATTTTGATGAAAATGAAATAATTAATTCAATTTTGCTTTGAATTTTATTTAGGGTTTGGCGGGGGGGGGGAGTTTTGAGCTGGCACTAATCGAGTAGCAGCCACCCCTGATTGATCGTGTGTGCAAGACCCGTTTCACACGGGACACCTGTGTGGCGCCACCGATGTGGCGAAATTCCGCATTTATACATAACTGAATGGCGCGTTCAGACGGGGACACACGAGTGTCGCATTCATTTATATGTAAATGCGGAATCTCACCACATCAGTGGCGCCACACAGGTGTCCCGTGTGAAACGGGTCAAGCATACTGATCAGTAAACCACAAGAACTACAGGATACAAGCCACATCCTCTGGGAATGTCCAAGAATGTGTTCCGAAAGGGAAGATATGCTCTCGTCAGTCCAATTAGCTGTTGGGTCTATCGGGCCGTCCGACCCGGTCGCCACAAAGGCCAACTATAATACTTATAAAAATTTCGGCGTCCTATTGCGGATGTGTAGATCTCTTCACATAGTTTAGTATGTCCGTATTGTGTTAACTTTGTTTTTACATATTATATTATGTAAATTAATTAGAATCATTTATTTTTGTTAATTCTCCATGGGCACTTCTATTAGAAAGTATCTCAAGTCAGAAAACCTCAGTCAAAGCACACTTGAGTACGTGGTGACCTAAGTCTTGAGAATCTGCTCCTGAGACAATCTCAGTCGTAAACAACTACTGATGCTTCACATCAAACGTAGGGTCTCGTGGTACGCTCGATTAAAACCGAGTGTGGTGCGGGGTGGGTTGGTTTGGAGGGAACTATTAGGTAGTAAACCAGAATAATAACACTCACGTTCGTAGAAATATCTTTATTTCGCAATATAATTCATTGAACATTGGTTGATCGTACAAAATCTCAGTATGAATGTAGAAATCATCCATTCAATATGCGATTTGTACCAAAAACTTCTGCTTTATAGATACATTTATTTTATTTTATGAAAATAAAAAAATATACATTGGTCATCATTGTAAAAATACATGGAATACGTCATGTAATAAATTCAAATTCACATCACAATACAATAATTAAGTATGCCGATTAACATATTATTAAGCACCAGACAGACATTGTTTAAACTTTAAACCTAACCTATAAAATGACTGTAATAAAAACACTGGAACAGTATTCAAATGGAGCATATGAGAAGTAGCTAATATTCAAAAGTGGTCAACTCCACTCATGCAAGACCACTCTCTTGAGAGTGCTTGATATCATGTGATTTTCAGACATCAAATTGTTTAAAAAAATCTACTAAACATTTTTTTCAATAATGGACAAATCCATGCAGGTTAATTGTCCAACATCGTTAAATCCATTTCAACCAATCACGTCATCACAAAGGCAGACGCCATCTTTCTGAATGCCATACATTATGAAGGATCTGGTGATCAGAGAGACGACGTGTTTATTTTGCTTCTATAAACATACTTTTTAGAAAGGAAGAATGAAAACATTACAAAGTGGATTTGACCAAATTTGAAAACTACATTCTGATATCTATTCAAAATGTGGTAAATTTTTACATGCCATTGGCATGGTTCGTCACTTTTGAAAATAGTGTGTAGTGCAATGTAAAGCATTCATGATTTTTGGAATTAGCTTAAATTCTCTGGCAAACTTTTTAGTAACATTTGTGTATACAAACAGTACATCTGTCCATTTATTACGTCTATGCAAAGAGATTAATCCTCTGTAAAATCCAACACTGCTACAATACTGGTCTGCCTTTTCTTCATGCTAACCTGGTTCCTGTGTCCTGAGAAAGGAATTATTAGGTGGTGTCTGCTTCACCTATTAAGTGAATACAAACAGAGCAAGAAGAAGATGTAGAAATCCAATATAGCAGTGCCTTACAAGAAGCAAACTAAAATAATCAATACAACTTAACACATTTATTTTATTTAACAGTGTAACTGTCAATTATTGTGGAAAGACACTGCATTTATTAAAATACATGTGGCGTACTTGTTACATCAAGGCCTGAACAAAAAAGAACCATAAGTGTGAGTGAGAAAGCATTTGGTACGCTTAAATCTCCGCAATATGCGTTAGAGTAAGATAAAATTTCAAGGGCTGAATTAAATATTTTTTTGTACATGTCGCCGGTAAATATTAATTTAAATGACCAAGTGCATTCATTTAAAAACTACGAGCATGTGTTGCTGAAATTTATTGTTTTTGTGGTAAATATAAAGTTGGTAGTAATTATTTCTAGTTAATTTAGTAGAAAACATGGTTAACTATGTTATGTTTAAATTTGGTAGCCGTACTGAGAAGCAACATGAGTGTATAACGTTTCATAATTAAGTTAATAATAATAAAATAGGGGTCTACTGTGCGTTATATGCGAGAAACGCGGCTTTATTTTGCCGAACAATGCCCACTCTCCTTATATTATTACTCTGAGTGTTACATAATATTATTGTATTATATTTTAATTAATACAACTCAAAAAAAAATATATGTAATTTATTTTGATAACACGCCTAATAAAATAGTGTCAACCTTCAGAGTTGAATAGGTATGCCATCTGTGAGAATCGCATCCAAGCATATTTGATTTAAAATTTGGCTTGTAGAGGTATTTTCTAACTATATCCAAAGATATTTCGATATATTTTGGAGGTAAAATAGAATAAACTACAGATGACAGGTGAAATCAATGGCGGCTCTAGCATTTTTCATATGTTGGAGTTATATAATATATATATTACGAACCAGTATTGCATACCATCAAAATGTATTATGTATTTCATTATTATAAAGAAATACATCTCCACATTTAAACAATGCTTTCAAAATAAACTGAAATAGTATCTAATATTAGTAGATTCCTATAAAATCATTAATAAGATTAAATAATAGGTAAACATAAATGCATTATTATAGGAAACATAATCTTATTGAACATGGTGATTCGGAATTGATAAAGAAAAAGGGTGACTGTACGTTCACATATTATCAATACTCGCACTATGATAGCGGTGATTTTTTTTAAACTACCTATTGTGGCATTGATTCAACACACAAAACTTTCAAGTTGAATACACGTATATCTATACCAGTGATCGCCAAACGGTCGCTCGCGAGCTACCGGTAGCTCATGTAGGATATTTTATCATATTTATAAATTTGCAGTTTAGTGACTTTAAAGAAGTTGAGCTGCTAGTACAATTTGTTTCAGCTCCTTTTGTTAATTTCGAATTATTGTGCTCAAAATGAAGGCATTGTTTTGCTCTACCTACTTATGTGAATCAATGTCTTCCACTATGAAGGTGGTTAAAAGTAAATATAGAAACAGATTCACAGATGTACATCTTGATAATTGAATTCGGATAGGAGTGACAAGGTACTCACCGAGAATTGAAAAAAATGTGGAGGAAAGTAAATGCCATTCTTTCCACTAATCATTTTTACTTTTACTCACACTTATTTCAAGATATCTTTTAATTTTGTTTATAAATAAATAATTAAAGTACGCATTTTATGATTTATTGGTAGTCCGATATCCTAATTTATTTAAAGTAAATTATGTATGATACGATAAAGGACGATGAAAAAAAATAAAAAGAAGGAATATATTGTATAAGTAGCTCACCAGAAAATTTCAATTTCTGAAAGTAGCTCACATCCTTATTGAGTTTGGAGACCACTGATCTATACAACACATTTTTAAACATTAATGGTGCACATTTGCATGAAATCAGGATGCGAAATAACTGCCGCTGGCCAGTGTCTTATCATTATCAATAGAGATGGGATAAACAAAAAATAAGATGAATTTAGGAAGGCACCTATACATTTTTTTTGTCAACTAAGTGTTATCCCGGGCCATTCATTTCACTTATGTCATCACCCAATATAACTAACTGATATTGTAAGTTAAAAACACAGTTAGTTATATTTTTTTATGTATTCGTTTATAATATTGTAATAATATTGTTTGTTATTTCTAATGTCTTTCCTTAGTATTAACAGTGAAAAAAATTATAATTATAAAAACACTTTACATTGTAAAAATTTTTACTTCTTTACAATCTAACAGAGTCCAAATTTCATTATACAAGTATTGTTTTTCTAGCAGTTATAAATACTGTTGAACTTTGAACTATAAATTTAATACAGAAATGGATAATATTTTTTGTATTATAAGACGATGTTATTGTGATCAAATATTTTACCCTACTTTTAAACGTATCCGGAAACTTGTACATATGCAGTTTGCCGTATCACACTTCACCGTGAAATGTTGTATCGGAAATATATGGCCGTATATTAAAGACAGCCCAACCTCTTTGGGTCATATAGTACTAACATAAAATTCATGTCTAAATAAACACGGTTCTTGTCGGTCTTACAGGCAGCCAGCGGCAAACAAATTTTGAAAATAACCGATATACTGGATTATTTGTTAGGTTAGGTTAGGTTTTCATTCTTGAATTCATGAATTTTGCCAAAATCGACTATGAAAATTGAATTAATGTTCATATTGAATCTAATAAAATTGAAGACAATATTGTATACGGCCATCTCTTTCCGATAAGAAAGCTCACGTCACTGTGCCACGGTGAAATGTTTTACGTACAATTTACATGTATCTATTTTAAAGGCATTAAATATGATAAAAACGGTACGGATTTGATCACATTGATTTAAAAGATGTTTGTCATTTTGAAAACGCGTTTGTAGTCTTAAAAAAGTAAAATCCAATTAACAATTCCATAGTGCTTGGTGTAAATTTATAAATATTTGTTGAGCATTTGACAACAATCCAAATATTAATTACTTTATTTTTAGCCTAAAATTAACATTAACAATTAAAACCAAAAATCAACAGTTTACACATCATTAAATTAAAACAATATTATGCAATGGACACAAAGAATAAGAACAATATAACAAAAAAATTAAAAACAATACTTAGATATAAAACTAATTAAAAAAAATTAGGTAGGTAAGGTATGTATATTAGCATTTGAAAGTTAGGGTCGCATGCATAGTAGTATTTATTTAAATAAGTCGGCTTAATCTCTAGGCAGCCGATTTTTGGATAGAACTAATCGCGAGTGGAGAACTACAAGGTTCTAAGTGTTTGTCCTTGGAGAAACAAAAGTAACAATGAGGCAGCTTAGAATACTACTTCATTGTTGGGTTTGTTTTTTCAAGGACGAACACTTAGAACCTTGTAGTATTCGGCGCGCGTAATGTTTAAGAATTTAACTGGTAGTGAGACATTGAAATACAGCTGAGAGCTGTCAAATGATTACAGTTTGTAAATGGAAATAGTAAATGTAGTTTCGGACAAAGCAATATTTTATTGAGTATCGATTATCTACGCAAACACCAACCGAAAAGGAATGAATAATTTGCAATGATTATTAATTATGTATCGATTAATCAATGAAGAAAACACGGGAAGCGTGTTGCCATTTTAACACTCCCGTTACTGTAATGTCACCTTAGGTTACCTAACCTTTCAGTTACTATGCACTTCGTCATATTCTAGGTTGGCTATTCCTAGAATTATCAATATTGCATCTAATTAAAATATTATTTATCCAGTAAATACATATAATTGATAGATATCTGTCAAATTTCATTTAGCTGACATAAATTATAAATGCACATTGCAAACAGAGCGCCGCATTCCATTACGAACAAAAGAGATGGATCTAAAAGTATATGCGACAAAGAGGGACATACTCAACTATGAGAAAGATATAAAAGTAAGGGGTGAGGTCATGATAGTATTATGACTGTAAGAATGTATAGAAATACTCATTGACTGCTTAATTTGCAAACTGGCTAACTCCATCTGGGCTAATTGAGAAGGAGAAAAAACTTAATAATTTAACAATAAGTTATTCCATTTATGATATTGGAAATTTGGCACCTGCAGTTGGCTGTTTTGTGTGACGTACAATAACGCATTTATTTATAGGTTTAGGAGATTGAAATTTTGTGTAAGCATAGAAAACATGCTTTATAACAAAATACCATCAAAATCTCATTTTTGGTCAAAAGTGCAGTTAGCTGGTTTGCAGATTAAGTAGTCGATATGATTATAATGAGGTTTCGATGCCTTTTTGATTATTCTATAAATAAAACAAATAGCAAATAACAATGATGAAACCTTATTTATGTTGCCAAAATAAGCATTTTCTTTTTACCCCAAAGTGACATCACCGGAACGGATGGAATTTATTAGCATCGTAAAGGGAAAGTTAATAATGTATACAATATTATACTAGAAATACTTTATACAAAATGTGTACATTTTAACTATTAGTTTGTAATATTTATATTATGCAGTATTCATACGTTAACGCAGGAAGCGACATTGCTATTTTAATTTTTGTTTTGCTATCTGTCATTGCACTTGTCATCGTTAGTTAGTTTTACATAACGATAACATTCTATGCATCAGATCATCAGAGAATAAAATTTGACACATCTGTATGAATTTATCCATATTATGGTAAACAATAAATTTACCCAAACATGTTCACAATTACCTTACATTAACAAGATACATACATACCTTATAAATTCAAAATTCTAGTATCAAAATGTACTTCTAGAATGACTTAGGAGTATATTCCTAACCAGCCATATTTTCAGATATTTTTCACTAAGTATAATTTTCAAGATATAGCAACATTTTTTCAATATAAAAATATAGTTAAGTAGGTATCAAAAGATTCATCATTCAAAATATTTAATTTAATCCTATGTCTGCTACACACAGCGTTTAGACAAAAGGGAATAAGTGTGTAACTAAAAATGTCATTAAGTATATATTTTATTATCTACTATCGGCCAAACAAAAGATATCCCAGCTTCGATACTACAAGGAAGTATGTTACTTTTTTAGCTATGTTAAGAATAATTTAATTTGCTGCCAAAAGTTATTAAATCAATAATTTAGGTAGGTATTTAGAGTTAACAACAGATTATGTGTCTATATAATTCATCACCTCAATACTACAACTAGATATATAACTTGATTTTCACTGTTTTTGAGTTAGCTATTGAATATATTATATACATATAGTTAGTATCCCCTATACTAGGGGACATGGCAGCCGTGTCGTCCGTATCAAACGAATTAATGGGAACTTTTAAAATCTAATGGGAAAAACTAATTTTGTGTTTGAAAATATTAGATAACTTTAAAATCATAAATGCATTAAGTAAATAGATAAAATATTATATCTACAAGAAGTATTAATATCATAGAATTGAATATTATTTAATTGTTCCCAATTAGACAAGCACAATTTTCCATTTTTATTTTAAATAATAATTTTAGCCTAGATTTAAATTAATCAAGTAAAGTTTAAATTTCATTTTTCCAACAATGACCAAATCAGAGTTATCTAGTTGTAGTATTGAGGTGACGATATAAATGCACCTATGGTGGAAAAAGAATTCATAGATCATTCATATAAAGTACAAATAAATTAGAATTATGCCTGATTTTAGAGGGCATGTCAAACTTTCAAATTGCAATTACTCCATAACATGATTTCGAGACTTATCAATTTTTGGCAGTAACCGAATATAAGGAATATTTATACTTAGTCCAAATTCTTTGGTCTGACACATTTTATTAAAATCTTTATAAGCTAGTGTCAAAAAAACATAAAAAATATTACATAGAACTTTGTTACACCGAAACAGAGATATTGTAACCTGATACATAGATTTTTAATTCTTTCAAAAATGCTTGTTAATATAACAAGACTACATATTAATATAAATTCAATATTATATTGATAATTCGAATGACAGTTGAGATAGTAAACACCATATTATGAGCTATAGGTGTCCACCATTACTCCAAACAATAAAAAATAAATAGGAATCATACAAAACGTCATGACATGAAGTACCTATGCTATAATTAAATTCATAAGACCGTATTTTTGTTGTTTCTAAACAACATCCTAAAATAGATAGTTCAAAAATTAACTTATATTAATCGAACCACTCTCCGGGAAAGTATTGTGTTATTGAACATACATAACTTAACTTAAAACACTTCAGATATACACCCACTAGAAATTTGAAAAAAATACGAACCTCAACGGGATTTGAACCTGTATAACCATTGGTGTCGCGCCAATCTGTGCATTAACCAATTATGGTACGAGACTCCTATCTAATAACTATAAATTAAACTAGTAGGCTATACATGAAATGCTTATCAAATTGCGTTATTATTAACTATCCGTTTTTGTGTATTAAATCAAGGAATATTAATTACCTTAATTACTAACCGACGTCCAGCTCTAGCTAATATTTTAGTTATAACGTCTACTTGAACTTGCTAACAATTTTTAATAAACTATTTCTTTTATTCAAATGAATAATTCACAAGATTTTGAGACTGTAACATTCCATATATTGAACATACATAAATTGAAAACACTTCAGATATATACCCACTAGAAAAAATCATATTTGACAAAAATACGAACCTTGACGGGATTTGAACCCATATACCTCTTTCAAAAATATATAACCAATAAAAAAATCTTTTTTGATTATTACTTAATTATTGGCTCAGTTTGAAGGATAGTTAGTGCTACTTGCTAAAGTACACTACCGCTAACTCTATCAATGAAAACAAGGCTTAAGTGTGTGTTTTGAAAAAATTGTCATTACGCACAACGTGCCAGGTCAAAGCTTATGTGCAATTCTAGTGTCATTTATTGTCAAAATTCAATAATGATTTTTAATGCAGACAAATGTGTGCCAGCAGTGGTTGAGTGATAACGTGGTCACCGGTCTCAGGTTCTAATCCCAGGACTGGCAAATTCAGTTTTTTTTTTTAAATATATTGTGTTTGGCGCACGGACCTAACAGATTGAGCGAACAACTAACATCCATTTCTCATAAAATAGAATGTTTTTGTGAAACGTTTCAACTTAAAAGTTAAAAAAACGTATGTAACGTCATTTGAATTAATTTACTGAAAACTAGCGTTAATGCTCTTTTTCCCGGAGAGGTCTTAATTATAGATCCGCTAATTAATATTACACAGTTTAATTTAGTGGCATTTGGTCTAATTATAAAACAAGTTTTTTATCGCATTGTTTTTTTGGAATAGACAATATCGTGGGTTTGCTGCACAAAAGTTATTAAGTCGATAATTTAGGTATTTAGAGATGACATCGGATTATGTGCCTATATTATATTAATATATAATGCTGAGGACAAAATGTCAAACTTCAAATTGCAATTACTCCATAATATGTTTTCGAGACTTACCAACTTTTGGAGTTACAAATGCAGTTTTGGTGAGTGTTTGAGCAATAAATGAATTAAGAATTATAATTGACAACATTGTGAAAATAATTCACAAGGTTATAACACATTTTTTGTCTATAATAATTATATTTTGAGTTTAAGACAGTTTTACGACGATATTTTTATTAAAAATGTGTTACCTAATACTGTAGCTTTCCCAAATGCCACGCAATAAAATACTTATATAAAAATATTCTATCGATAATAATGTCTACACTATACAACATACGTATGTGATAGATAGTAAAATTGGTAAATTGGCTGCTTCACTTGGATAGAAAAGATCGATTAAACTTTGTGGTGATCCATAAAAAAAAACCCTTAAGTTGTGATTATATTGAGATGCACATCGCGTACTATCACGTGACGTCACAGTAAGCTGCCGATATGGGAAAATAGTGCATAATATCATTTTTCTTGGTATTTAAAATGTAATCAGACTGATGCTCCCATCCCGTACCACATTTTGAACATTTAAACGAATATTGTCAATTAGCAAAATTTGCCGAAATCACCAGAACAACAATGAGGTCACCTCACGTTATACCGCACTGCATCGACACCTGCATTAGTCAATGAACGTTTTTTATTTTTTTTCTATATGCCTACACGTTTTCGAAAATCTCGTGTTTTTTGTTTTTAGCGGTTGGCAGTATGTATTATCTATAAGAATCTTGTCTATTATCTATGGTCTGCAGGATGGGTTTTGTTCAAAATATTATCTATGGATATAATATCGCAAGTGATTTTAACATAGGCACACGTAGAAACTGATAAAATTAATTGAAATTAGCATGAATAATGAATAATAATTCAAAATATTTATACATTAGAATTGGCACTCTCCATCATTGAATTTACAGAGGTGGTGATCGTTTAAAATATTCTGCAAAATGACGAAACCATAGACTAAATTTGTCGCCGTGACAGCGTGACAGTACGCGACGTCCATCTCAATATAATCACATCTTTATTAGAAAAACTGCAAATACATGTCACATTACTATTAAAATATTGGTAAATACACGTAACACTGTGTCACTAGCCAATGAATTCACTGAATAAACTGTTTTTAACTATCTATAATACATGAAACTCTTCAGTCTATGACGCATTAACAACTCATGCGGTCCGCTTTCTTGTCTTTTTCCTTGAGATGGCTTCGGCTTCTTCGATTGTGTCAGGCAATTTGATGTTGAGGGTTTCTGGAGACGTCAGCATGAGCAGACCTGACAGAATTGAGAAGCTTCCGAAGAGAAACGATGGAAGCGCCGGCACATACTCCGCCTGAAATGCACAAAATAATGTTTATAAATCACATATTGTATTTAATTTTTTTTAGATCTTGTCAGATCTTAAGAAGATTTCATATGGGCCTTCACAGAGTGTAGGTTTGTATTAACAGATTTTTGTTTTTTGTTTACGAGAAATGGATGTTAGCCACTTGCTCAACTTATTAGGTACATACACTGACTCCGAACACCAGTAACGTCTCGTGGAGGTAAACAGGTCATGCGTTGATTTTTTGATTCATGCATGCAATCTTACAATTTACACGACAATATTATGTGTTTACACGTGCTCTCTCTCATAATTAAATTTGGAATACGTTTTTCTGTGAGCCACTCTTCATAATTTACGAAGTTCATTGCATGGTGATAATCGACGGTTGTTTGGTTTGATTTATAAATTAACAACACAATGATTTATAAAACAATTTGCGAATCAATAATGCTTTACCAAAATCCACCGTTGATTTAATTTCATCCATTTTAAACATATTTCACAGGCAGTGTGTATATTATGGGCGGTTGAATATGTCCACTCCTGAAAGTTTACAAATTTAGCATGCCAATGAACATAGCCGAGTGTCATTACTATAATAAAATAAGTAAAAATTACTGGTCTACCTGTAATTCTATCACTTAATATCGGTATATAAATTGACAGAGTGATCACGGAAATAATGTTTTATCACTAGCTCATACCCTTCAACCAAATGACATCATGTCGGATGGATCTCAGAAATTGGAGTTTTTTTGCATTAAGGCACCGTGCACATACAATCGGGCGTGCGGGGCGCTCGCGCATATTCAATGTGAATCATCGAAAATACAACGTAATCAAATATGGCAGCGCACACTGGTTTTGAGGAAGCACTGTGTCCGCTCGCCCCACGATTCACGCGTTGTTTGGCTTCTCAGCGGGACGAATTAACGAAAATACTAAATATGACAAAGCCCATTGAACACGGCAAGCAAAAGGGGCACGCGCTGATTTATTTTATCCGCTTTTAGATGCGTTGTCGATAGACGGGCGCCTCCATTATTTTAATAACAAAGAAGTTATTGTTTAGTTGCTGGGTATGCGATATATTGCTAGTAGAATTATGTCATCGTGAATATGAATTACAAGCCGCCGAGAAATAAAATAATAATTTTATTGCTTTGTTATGAGAGGCGCTGAAAATAATAATTATTTTGTGCTTCTCGTGCCTCTTATTACATAGGTGAAGGGTGATGCGCGGGTGGGAGGAGTGTCATTTCGGTTGTATTCATGCTTCACGTTCCTACTTCGCAGTGATTTTGCCTTCGGTGGGCTTTATGCCTTAAGGTTTTAATTACTATAGCACATTGTTGATTGCAATACCATTGTTATGAATCCATAACTCCCCTCTCTATGATATCTCCCCAATGACAATAAATTGTCTTTTGTTTAACTCATCAACACCTTAAGTTACTAATTATGTACCAGTATTAAGAATATTCGATCGGTGTGATTTCGACTATTGCAATGTACCTACTCAATATTATATTATTAATCAACCCCAATTTATCCACTCTATCTAGATGTGTTACTATGCACATATAAACCCTAGTACATTAACTAATAGGGTATCCATGGAAACGAATTGTTTATTACCCTCCAAACTTACGCTGTTTCCGTTTACAACCATTTACTAACTAGTCGAGCGTTCATGGAGGTGCTTGCGAAACTGTATAAAAAATCACTTCCTGTTCCATAATGTTCCATTCAAATAACGGTGTTTGTACATGCACGTTTATTTGAAACAAGTATTCCTTATATATAAACAGAAAAATATTTTCCTCTGTGGCCACATTTCGATGTCTATGGGCGCTTAACTGTCAAATAAACGATAAATTTTCGCATTTTGCCGCTAGATATCCCTAGTAGTCTCTATATGTTGAACTCGCTATTACATACTTTCATATTTCTTTTATTTTTCGATTTAATACTACATTATGGCCAGATAATCCGAATGCCGAATAAATGTTATTGAATAAATAAATAATCATTACAATATTTATTTATAGGAAATCTCTTAATGTGGAGGGTAAACAAATAAAAGTAAATGGTTATCGTGATAGTATAGATACCTACCTACCTACCATATAAGTATTATGCATAAATCGATTCCAGCACAATCATATGAATTGAGTTGTTAAAAATATAATATTATATTTATTAGATTTTCATGAATCTGCATCTGATGTGTATTTACTAACAAAACTCTTGAATTCGAAAGCGTTGCCGCTTTTACGAAATTTGCGGCATTGTAGATTAGCTTCATCTATGAAAGCAATGTTTAGTATAAATGAAGCAGTCATGATTGAATAAAATGAAGCACCAATTATAGGATCGGTTCGCTAAACTTATGGTAGAGGGGCATTCTGTGCTCGGATTCGGCTAGATGCTTATATACAAAATCTCCATGAACGCAATTATACGTTTCGCACGGCATCTGGCATAAAATCGCATTCGAAAATTTGGGATGAACAGGGTATAAGCGTCACTAATATTACTTACTTACTATTTCATATTATTTATACTATTGTAAATGATTCTAACATCATTCAACTCAGGGTTACATGAAAATTGTACATATTATATTTCACCATAGCACTGTTCGCCGTAAGCTGAGAACGCCGAGATCTAACAAATAATCCAGTATATCGGCTATTTTCAAAATTTGTTTGCCTCCGGCTTCCTGTAAACTGACAAGAACCGTGTTTTATTTAGACATGAATTTTATCTCAGTACTATATGACCCAAAGAGGTTGGATGATCTTAAATATACGTCCATATATTTCCGATACGACATTTCATGGTGAAGTGTGATACGGCGATCTGCATATGTACAAATTTCCAGACACGTCAACTCGGACCATTCAACTTGTTCAAACATAACTCAGCTGTACTCTCCGAGTTCCGCCGCGGATCGAACTCTCCTGAGTTTTTTCTCTTTTATTTTTTACACCATGCAACTGTAAATTGAGACATGACGAATAAACATCGCTGAAGATTAACATCCATCTTCACCAGTCTTATTACTGGCATACACCTACCACTGGACCACGTGAAGGATCGGGGCCCGTTGGTAAGAATTCCTGTTGCCGAAAACATAACACCATCAATCAATGAAAATAATGGCATTAAAAATCATAAAATTTCAACTCTATATTGCGTATTATGAGATCGATGGACTAGGTACATACCAGCAAAGGTGTCTGCGGCGCAATGATGGATCCAATTCGACCAATCATTGAACACGTTCCAAGAAGCGAGTGTCGCAGTTGTGTTGGGAAAAGCTCCGACGTGTAGATGTATAATGATCCAAACGCCATTGTAATACAGTATTTACCCATCAAATATGTTACCAACGATAGCCATTTTGATCCTGAAAATAATACATTATAATATAAATAATAAGTTTCACTGAGAGAATTTTTAACAGTAGGTAATTAATTATATATTAAATAGATAATCTAATTAACAGTGCTGACTGGTCAAGCACATTCGTACTCATTCACGATAGACACGAATAACAAAAATTCACATCGACCGTATTCATGAAGTACTCTCTGACTTGGTCTTGTCTTCACAGCGTTCACAAAGTACCCAATGACTCACTTCAGAGTGTTCACAAAAGATGTTGGCTGGATGGATTCATAATTCATGCGCATAAAACAAGGTGCCCCACGAGAAGGTTGTCTCTATTAAGTGCTGCCATAATTCCACAAAGAATTATTTCGATACCTATCATACAAAAAACATTTAGAAAGCTGCATTTTAAAGAATATTCAACATAATGAATTGAAGTAAGTATTGGAACACAGTTTTATTATTTTTACAAACTATGATGCATTGTATTGGCTATTTTTTGCTTGGAAAGTCACTAAAAGAGCATCATTTGTTGGTAAATACGTCAAATCAACCAAATAATTTGAAATTTATGAAACATGAATGTACCTATATTTTATTCAAAAATTAATCATAATAGAAAAATTATAGATGTTAAATATTGCCGTATCATGATTTGATTACAAGGTCTTCACATTATTCCAGTTTAGCCAGTTGCAATACCTACTTTATAATATTTTAATGATGCATACTGAAGTTATCAACAGACACTTTTAGAAAAATATATAAATTACAAGGCCTGAACAAAAACGAATCATAAGTGCGAGTGAGAAAGCATTTGGTACACTTATATTCTCTGCAATATGCGTTAGAGTAAGATAGAATTTCTACTGCTGAATTAAATATTTTTTGTACATGTCGCCGGTAAATATTGGTGTGACTTCATTCATTTAAAAACTGCGAGCATGTATTGCTTAAATTTATTGTTTTTGTGTTACATATAAAATTAGCAGTAATTATTTTTAGTTAATTCGTAGAAAGTATGGTTAACTAGTGTCATAGCTGCCGTCGTGGCGCTGTGATATTATGAAAGGCTTGTCAGTATTGTAGTTCTCTAAACAGCCACGCTTCACGTTAAACTTGCCGCAGCTATGTTGTGTTTAAATTTGATAACCGTACTGAGAAGCAACATGATGGTATAACATTTCATAGTTAAGTTAATAATAATAATTATTCCAAGATAAAAAGAACTTTTTATATACCACGTTTTAAATTTTCTGTTGAATCATATAAACTTGACAATTCTATGTATTCATAATTTAGGACAAATAAGGCAATTGTCAACAAATCATTTTTTTGCTATTTTGCAACAAACAAACAAATATACAATACTGAAATGTCATTTTGATTTCCATAGTAATGCACGTATATATTTATAATTTAGTTGCTAGGACCACCACCTTAGCAACCAATAATAGTGGATTGGATTACGGATTTCTTACCAAATAACTTTTCATACAAAACAAAATTAACTGAAAATGAATTCAATTCTACTTAAAGATGGCTAAAAGTATTAAAAGAATGCATTGGCATCGTGTTCTGATATATTCTAAAAGTTTCAAATGTCTAGCTAGTTGGATAGTTAGTTAAAAATCGATTGCAAGATTTGTACTGGATAAACAACCACTGGACAAACAAGAATACGAGGTAAGAAAAACGTGGTAAAATTGAGATTCTACTGTGCGTTATACGCAAGAAACACGGCTTCATAGAGCTGAACAATACACACTCTCTTTATATTATTACTCTGAGATAAATTACCTGCTGGGTAGAGAGGGAATGCAATACACGCAATTCCACTGGCCAAATAAGCTCCACACAGGGTATATTTTCTTCCGATACGATCCAACAAAAAGAATCCTGTCAAATACGCCGGCAATTCCACAGAACTGACGAGGATATAATTCAAATGAATATTCCCCGCCAGCGACACAGCGTTAATAGACAATCCATAATAGACAAACGTACAGGTTATCCACCAGAACGAACACACTAATAGTCTCTTCAAAATTATCGGTGATCGGAGAACTTGTCGTAACGGAGTGGTATTCCTTGCTGCTTGCATAATTTCTATGGCCGACTTCGGACACAACTCTTCAGTCTCTGCCCTTTTATTCTCAACGTTAGAATAAAGACTTTCCATAGATTTATCTGTCAATGTAACTCCGTTCACTTTTGCAGCGTGTGTTAATACATTAACTGCTTTCTCGTAATGTCCTTTGCTTATTAGCCATCTGACGCTTTCGTGGATTATCCAAAAATAGGATATGAAGAGCAGAGACGGTGTGTAGATTACTCGGAGTAGAGTCCTCCAGTATGGAAGTAGCCACGCGAAGCATCCCAGAATCATGGCTCCGGTGGAGTAAAACATGCAGAGGATAGTTGCGCCTAAGACTCGTCGTTTTGGACCGACAAGTTCCATACCTGTTGTAAGAGAAAACAAATCATTAAAATATTACAAGGAAAAAAGATATCGCACGCTATGCTTGGCTGTAGGGTTTTCCAATACTCATTGGAATTATGAAGTAAAGGGTTATCAAAATAGTACTATAGATTTTTATAACATCATAACAGCCATTTTTTTATCTGATTTCCACCAAAATTGACATTTGTGTTCAGTATTGTTTGGCAAATTATCATGGAAGGATACACAGATGTACAGCATGTACAAATCTATTCGAGCGACATTTCGTGCATCATGTGAAATTTATCGAATGGTAATGTTTGTGATGTAAAGAATCCAACCCGTCAAAAACGTAATCTTTATCCTGAAAATATCTATGTTGTGAATCAACAAACTGTGGATGAAAATCCAGAACAATCAATTACGCATCATTCTCGAGGGCTTGGTAATCTTTCTTTTGACACTACATGGAATATTCTTTATAAAGATATTCATTTGAAGGCGTATAAAATACAGTTAACACAAGAACTTAAACCGATTGACCGAATGTTTGGTGCGTTGAAATTTTGCTGATTGGGCTTTAGAGCAACTTGAAACAGACCCATTATTTAATAAAAAGATAATCTGCGATGGATACTTGGTTTTCGCAGGGTTTAATTGAATTTTAAAAACTGACAACACCATCTGTAAATTGTAGTCTTATTTCAATGGAAACAAATACGTATGACTGACAAAGTTTCATGTGTACTATTTATGGTGGATCTTAACAGCCTACCTCCACCCTTCGTCACTGATATATATATTACT
This sequence comes from Rhyacophila brunnea, assembly GCF_057557595.1. NCBI lineage: Eukaryota > Metazoa > Arthropoda > Insecta > Trichoptera > Rhyacophilidae > Rhyacophila > Rhyacophila brunnea. Next base: position 35,305,595 of record NW_028232796.1, read on the forward strand.
ATATGACAACTGATGACATCGAATGAGCAAAGATTACAGATCGAGGGTACAAATAACAAAACTTCTCGTAGTGACAATCTGTTAGTTTTTACACAGTGTTCATTAATTGTACTTAGTGGCACGATGTTGACTCCGTAACGGACATTTTCACATACCGGATAGCACTGGCGAAGGGTGGAGGTAGGCTGTTAAGATTCAATATAAATAGTGCATACTGTGAACTAACATGCTCCGCCCATTTTTAATTGCATTTCTATTATAAACTAACAAGCTCCTCTCATTTAGTAGACAACAGCGCCTAGAAGCGTAGCCAAGAAGATGTTGTCATGTTGTGTTGTCATTGAAATAAGAATACAATTTGCAGATGGTGCTAGTTGTTTTTCAAATTCAATTAAACCCTATTTAAAACACGGTGCTATGGGCGATCATACAAAAAAGTGCACATTTTTTCAGTTATTCTTATTTGTTTTAGTTGTATTAAGAATGAATATTATTACAGATGTTGTTAATTGGTGTTTTTAATTCCACCCTGCCTAAATCAAACCATAATCGATAAAAGACCTAAAATTATGTAAGGTTTATTGGTATAATTTTAGATATTTTATAGATAAACAAATATTTTTTGACTATTATTTCGTCTCTGTTCTGGCAGAACACACTAACTGGAGAATACTAGTTTTGAGTAATTTGACTTTGAAGTTGTTAAAATGTTTGAAATGGTCGATCATGTGAGTTTATTAAGTAATCGTAAAAAGGATGACTTTAAAATAAAGACTGTTTATTTATTAAGAAGGTTTCCAGGCGGTAAAGTTTGAAATAAGGAACATTTTGGTATAACTAACTCAATGTCATTTTTTCGAATTAGTGTCTTCTGCCAGAACAGTGACAATTTAATATAGCTTGGATTAGGCAAGGTTTACTTGAATTTTGAAAACCAACAAACACCATCTGCATATTGTAGTCTCGGTTTAGTGAAAACAAATACGTTTGACTGACAAAGTTTAGTATGCACTATTTATGTCGGATCTTAACAGCCTACCTCCAACCTTCGCCACTGCCGGATAGTAATTTTAAGCACAAAATTACTAAATTTCGACTTAAAAACTCTATTCTTGCCCTCGGAAAATAAATTGTCTTAAGACGAAAATAGTAATAGAAAGCCACAGTACTAATTTATTTAGATTTCAAAAATCATAATTTGTTCATCGTGTATCATCGTGTATTTTTACAGTCAGTACATTTGCATCAATTCGTGTCTAATGTACAGCCTTAAGTAGAAATGTATTTATTTGAAAGGACCTTTTAGACGTCAGTTCTGTTGTCTGTTCAGTAGAGGTTTCCGTTTTGGTCCGTTCAGTTTTGAAATGGCGGTGTATTTAGACGATCAATTGTCCGTTCAGTCGAGGTTTAAGTTGCCAGGTCAGTTAGGAAACAACGAATTATATTTACGTATTTTTTATCCACTAAAAATGAACATTATTTTTATAATTACTTTGGTTGGTGTAATGCAGTACCTATATTTAACCGAATGGCTGCCAATGATGTCAAGACGCAAACTTTTCCCTGAACAGAACGCCGCTCATACAAAAATGACGTCTTTGGACGTCCTACTTTAAACAGGATTTTACTACGTAAATCAATTATTTTAAACATACAAATATGTTGAACACACAATGACATACAGTATAACCTCGTTTTTACGTGCCCGGAATTCACGTTTTCCCGGCAATTGCGTGTAATTTTTTCAGTCCTGATGTATTTCAGTACATTTAATACCCGCATTTACGTTTTTCCTTCCCGCGATTTACGTCGGAAATATTCAAAATATGCGAGTTACGCGCGCTTGACAATGATTGGGTCGTGACATTCGAACGGCATAAGGTGAGAATTACATAACAAAAAAACAAAAAAGCAACAAACTAATATACATGATTTTTTTAATAAAAAATAAAAAAAATTTCAATAAAAATTTTAATTGAATGTTGTTTTTTAATAAAACTTTTCTTTTTTTCAATACCCCCTTTTTACATTTTCCCTCCAATCAGGTTTTTTTTTTCATTAAAAAACGTAAAATAGGGGTTATACTGTATATTGGGAATATCGTCACATACTCAGAATGGAAACAGAATTCGTTTTTACCACTTGAAACGTAAAATGATTGTATTTTTTTATTTTTGTAATAAAATTCGCTGCATGCAAGGTACCGCCATACATTCATTTCATTCAAAATTAGAAAAGTAGTATGAAAAATATGGCAACATTGTAATTTACACATCATATTAACTGGCAACTCTAAAAACGGATACAAAAACTGATAGAAAATCCATCCTGTCTCATCTTGCCTCTTCAGTTTTGGATTTATACGTCAGTGTATCTGACAGCTCGACGGAAACGGAGACTGATTGGATAGCAAAATTGATCGTTTAAAAGCACCTTTAATGTCATGGACTTTTTTGTTACTATGTTGGACTTGAACTTGAAGTAATTTAATAAAAGCAAATGATTAAGAGACTCCTGGCCTTGAATTATGCATCAGATGTTGTTATACAACGAATTAATATCTCCACAGACCACATACAATATTTAATAATTAAGTGATGAAGACAGATAAATATAGATACATCAAGGACAATAGCCATTAATATAAATAAATCATCTATTATTACTGTTGATTATTTTGCGTGACCTCTAATACTAAACATCTAAACAAGTTCAAGATTGAATGCACATATCGGTTGTACGAATGCCATCTACAGAAGATACCGTTTATCTTCAAAGACAGTGACAGCCGATTGTCTATCCGCTACTGCATACTCCCCGTACCCCATTTCCCTGCAGTCACATTTAAACCCCCCATTCCATACAGTCCACTCGTTCCTTTCGAAATAATTGCAGATAAGTCATTTGCTTCACATTTTGGGGGTTATATTATGTAAAGTTGATACCGCCTAAACCATGGCATCCTCAGAGGATCCAAGGCCATGAGGCCTGAATCATCATTGGGCTGATTCATGCAAACATGAACAGATCGACTGCGAGGCAAATTTCTAGCCAGTAAGCAAATAGTAATTATTAATATCATTTTTTTAATATTATTACCTACATTAGCCTTCATCCAATTTTGACCAATAGGTATTAAATTCGTACACTTACCTATATAAATATTGAAAGCAAAGTTCCCAGCCATACAATGTACCTAGCACCTAGAATATCTGATTTGAGATTACTTTAAAAAAAATATGTATTTGTACCTAGTTCAAATATTTCAAAATATGTACCTACCTAGCAAAGAAATACAGCCCTTTTCAAAGCAGGTACCTAAAAAAGGTCTAGCTGACTATTTTTCTGTGGTGAGCGAAATTCTCAGAAATAAGCCAGGTACATAATATGCAGAGTGTTTTTGTCATTTTTCAGAGATAGAATAATTGTGAATTGTTTGTTGGGTATTATTACTACCTACTCTGCCCTACCAGCCCCTATTAGGGTCATTCGGTTTTTGGTCTCTCAGGACGACGGCCGCGCTCGCCGGCGTCCTCCGCCATTTTAAATTTATTTATTTTTTTTAAATATTTTTGTTAAATATTTGTACGCTGTACTGTACTGTATTTATATTCCGAACAATAAACGCCCTGTTTTCGCCTGTACTTCCGCGTTGTCAATCAACATAAACATGTCCCCGAAAGAAGAAGCAGACGATACCACCGTGACTTGACATGACACTACATCATCAGGGGGGTCCAGAGTTCTCATCCATCACCCCCCCCCCCCTTTCGGAGGTGACAAAGTGTACGTAAAACATTTCACCTTGGCACAGTTCGCCATGAGCTTTCTTATCGGAAAGAGATGACAGAATACTATATGGTCCCCAATTTTATTAGATTCAATATGAACATTAATTTAATTATCATAGCTGATTTTAGCAAAATTCATGAATTCAAGAATGAAAACCTAACCTAACCTAACAAATAATCCAGTATATCGACTATTTTCAAAATTTGTTCGCTGCTGGCTTCCTATAAAGTGTAAACCGACAAGAATATTGTTTTATTTAGACATGAATTTTATGTCAGTACTATACGACCTAAAGAGGTTGGACGGTCTTTAATATACGGCCATATATTTCTGATACAACATTTCATGGTGAAGTGTGATACGGCGAACTGCATACGTAAGTTTCCAGACACGCACGGAGCATGCCCATATTGGTTGAAAAAGCAATAAATTTTAAAGAGCTCGTGAGATTCCAGACCGTGACACACTGATGCCTAGCCTGTATACCATGGTGGCGAACACGTTAATAATATTAATTACATCTTAATCTACACACATACCTAATATAAATCCAGAGCTGTAGACTCCGGAGCCAAAAGTTGGTTCCATTATTTCAAATATCAAGAACGTAACATAGTTCTTAGCGAAGGATCTGCACAGCCCGAAAACTCCAGCCAGGAATGCTGAAGTGACCAGGGCTACTCGTCTTCCATATCTGTCGGAGACAAAGCCAATGATTGGTAGCGCAAGGAGAAGACCAACGCTGTGAATCGTCCCTACTAATGTCCTCTTCCATCCTTGGCACTGAATCCCAAGCTGAAATCAAGAAAATCATTTGTTTTATTAGTGTGATCACAAAAAACACTTTATTGTCTTTTGAACTCTTCGTATTAATACCCCGTTTACACGTGTATGGATTTACCTTTGACAGTAAGTATTATCGTGGCCATAACAAGAAAATATATGGGTAAGCATTTATTATCCATGCATGAATCAAAAAAGTTTGGAATCTCCTAAATTTTATTTTCATGCGACGGTAGGATTTTTGAAGTTATACGTCTTTAGGCGCATTTGGAAATTCAGATCACAGTGTATTTTTGGCGTGTTACATATAACACACAATTTATTTTTTCATACGAAAAAAATCGCACTCGATTGGATTCGAACCACGATTGTTCTGTTATCAGCCGAACGCACTACCTTTACGCCACAGTATGATAATGCAATCGTGACGATTATACAGTATAATATTATTATAGTTTATAATTGTTCCGTTGCCTTGGCAGCGAATTTATTATTGTCGGCCATTTGCAATTCCTTACGTAAACAAACTATTAAACGTCATAGCGGCAGTTGTTACTTTAAAAATAAAAACAATGATAAATAATTATATAATTTAGTAATATAAGTTAAAGTGTATAGAAATAAACCAACGGCGTTCTAATAAGCGGTCCTTTTTCTTGAGTGTGTAATTTAACAGGATAATTAAGAGCTAGTCGAAGAATCTAGGTTATCACAAGTTTTGTTTTGTTACGCCAAAGAAGTATAACTTCTAACGCGCGTACATCAGTACACACGCCGATTATTTTTTCGATCTGCGCCTGCGCAGTAGAACAATAGTGGCGAACCTGCCGGCAACGAAACGAACTGCGAACGAATTTTTAGGTTGACCGATTTTTACTACCTGTCAAATATTACGAATTTAGCACCATAAAATGACAACATCGCGTCTCGCTCACTCTTAAAGAATGAGATTGGAGAGACAGTCACACTTTAACATGTAAACAGTTATTGCCACAATAGTTTAAAATAGGCATTATTGCTGCCAATAAATACATGTACGTGTACAGGCGTTATTAGCATGTTGAAATACAATGACAGTAGTGGAAGAGCATTGAATTATTTGTAGGGAACTATAGAAAAATAAATGAGAAAATAGTGGCCTATTTTGACGTTTTCATTTGGTTATTATTTATGTACTGTTATTCGTGTTTCTACACAAGCGTTCATCTAAATAATGATGGTTTGTTGTATAGAAAAAACAGGCCATGATGGATTCACTGCCAAGCTCTTTGAGCTTAGGCTTGTCACCCGACCAACATGTCCATGTGGCGGAGAAGTACAGGATGCAAGTATCCTCTGGGAATGTCCGAGTATGTACTCCGAGAGGGAAGAGATCCTCAAGTCGGTCCAATCAGCTGTTGGGTCTGTCGAGCCGTCCGACCTAGTCGCCACGAAGGCAAATTTTATAGCTTTTAAAAAATTTGCGGCGTCTTACTGCGGACGTGAAGATCTCTTCACATAGTTTATGTATATCCGTATGTTTAGCGTTGTTTTTTGTATTACATTTATAAATTAAATTCTTTTTCTTTTTTGTTATTTCTCTTCAATGGAATTTTATTAACTTAAGGGGGGACATGCTCGGCGTAGGTCAAAATGGAGCTTTTATTGCATTTTCAAACCATGATCCTGGACATTCCTTAAACGTTGTAGATAATCTATTTATATAATTTTGAAGCCTTATTATCCTTTATATCTATTTTAAACATTTGATGACTGCATAAAGTATTTTTATTACATAAAATAGTATTCTTTTAAACCTCTCGCTCTAATGTTTTAGAATATAGTCATATTTCGGTACATGAATGTGCAGTAGTGTTAAGATTTTTTACATTTATTAATTTTTAAACGCATTTATAAAACCATTAGTATAATTTATGACGAGATAATTTTAGTAAAATATTTACGATAAAAAATTATATTGATAATCTCTGTGATCCCAAATTTGACAAGAATTAGGCATTTTATTATTCAAAAAATGGGCAAGATTAACACATTTGAAGATAATTCTAAAGATACTTATTATAAACTATGTCTTTGACCATTCAAGTGTGATAAAATGCCTAATTCTTGTCAAATTTGGGATCACAGAGATTAGCAATATAATTTTTTATCGTAAATATTTTACTAAAATTATCTCGTCATAAATTATACTAATGGTTTTATTAATCCGATTAAAAATTAATAAATGTAAAAAATCTTAACACCACTGCACATTCATGTACTGAAATATGACTATATTCTAAATCATTAGAGCGAGAGGTTTAAAAGAATACTATTTTATGTAAAAAAATACTTTATGCAGTCATCAAATGTTTAAAATAAAATATAAAGGATAATAAGGCTTCAAAATTATATAAATTGATTATCTACAACGTTTAAGGAATGTCCAGGATCATGGTTTGAAAATACAATAAAAACTCAATTTTGACCTACGCCGAGCATGTCCCCCCTTAATTCAATTCAGTAAACTCAGTCAAAGCTCACATGAGAGTGTGGCAAACTTAGTCTTGGGTATCTGCTCCTTTTGAAGAAATAAATATTATATAAAACATTATACAAAACAGTTTCTGTTCTAAAGTACATATTATTATAAGTAGGTAGGTAAGTGCTCCTAATTTCCTAATGATCCCAATTCAAATGTAAAATGTCTATAGCAGTGTCAGCTTTGTGATTCTCGGTATCTATGTATGTACGCAGTGCTTTTCACCTTTTACGACTAACTCAGTGAAGTAATATGCCTACATGCTAAAAGAAAGCATCGGGAACCTTACACTATAGATACATCTAGATGTCACCCGTTGCATTGCTAAATGAAGCTGCGTGCCGTGCGTTTGGTTTGTGGGCGAGCGAACGCATTTGTATTCAAATGTTTGAGACTATAGACCATTTCGCTGGTGTTCGCCCAAAGTGCTCACACTAGCACTAGACGCTCAGAATGAAAATATAATTTTCTATTTTTTTATGTTATATAGTATTTTTAAGCGGTCAAAATGCAACCATTAGGTAAAAATATGCATAATTTAAGTTATTTTAAAGAAACACTAGGTCACTTGATATTAAAATAAATAATAATATACAAATAAATTATCACGAACATGTATCAACTTACCTATGAAACTTAATACCATTTTTTTGCTTATCAGTACGGCTACCACATTTTAATACAACACACAGAACCATCTTTTCTACTTAATTAACTAAAATATTTACGACTGACTTTATGTTTAACATAAAAAATATCAATTTTAGCAACACGCGCTCGCGGGTTATCGCCGCTTAGTTAAGCAAAAAACCAAGATTTGGCGGCTACGCCAACAAACAAAATCTTCTACACATCTGTAAACTTTTGTACACATCTGTAAACTGAAATCTTTTATCTTACTCTAGAGCGTGCCGCAGAGATTATAAGGGTGCCAAATACTTTCTCACTCGCACGTATGCATCGTTTTTGTTCAGGCCTTGTATAAAACATAATTATACAAAACAGTTTCTGTTCCAATGCACATACTATTATAAGTAGGTAGGTAAGTGATATGAAAAGTGCTCCTTAAGTCCTAATGGTCCCAATTCAAACGTAAAATGTCTATAGCAGTGTCAGCTTTGTGATTCTCGGTATCTATGTATGGACGGAGTGCTCTTCACCTTCTACGACTAACTCAATGAAGGAATAAGCCTACATGCTAAAAGAAAGCATCGGGAAGCATCAGCATCGACAAAATACATTGTATATAATACATACCTAAAATCTATAATAACTGAATCTATGAAATATATTAAGTATCAACGTTGTGTATTACCGAACGGTGACGAATCGAAGAATTAAGGCAAAATACATTTAAACATATTATGTATGTATAGCATTATAATAATCCTTTTTACCAATTATATATATATATACACCCACGATGGCTGCGCGGCTTAAGCGTTAGCTTATTGCATAGTGGGTCTCAGGTTCGTATCCTGGGTCTGACAAGTACAGATATTGTTTTTCAATTTGTGTATGAGTCAGAGTTTGGACCTAATAGATTGAACAAGTGGCTTACAGCCATTTCTCGTAAAAACAAAATCTGTCAATACAAACAACCACTCTGTGGAGGCCCATAATGATCCTATTAGGATCGGACACAATCGAAAGAATTTACCAATTGAAGATCTCCGATCTATGGCTAATGATATAAATTAATTACAGTTCTACAAAGACATACTGAAAATCATTCTCTCAAAGTTACAATAGCCCCGTCCGGTTTCGTATTGATATTGCAATATGAATAAAATGTGTCTGCAAAACATAATTGAGGAGCAAACATTCAAAACGTGATTTGTCACACAGATGTTGAACTGAGATAATCAAGACAAACATATTGTACTCAAAATGGTTTTTTTATTATAAAACTGTTTAAGGAAAGAATTTTAAGCCTGGTATTTTGTATAATTCAAAATTCGCGGAAGTGGTTCATTTTTTGATTTGAAATTTGGACAAAACACGATTTGCATGAAACTTGTGGGCGAAACACTATTTGAATGAAAATCAAGGCATTATATTTTTTTATAGGATAAAAGGTTCTTTGAACACTGATTCTGGTTTCCTTTCATAGATTTAAATATGGACTATCAGAATTGACAATAAACGGCATTTTTCAAAATGTGTGACAAATCACTTTTTGAATGTTTGCTCCTCAATTGTAGGTTGCCAGTAAGTTATTCTAGTTATTATTAAGTTATAATCTATAATATTTGAAAGGAGACTATTATAATAAATTAGGTAAGGTAACAGATTGAAAAAAATCGCGGTAAATGTGCCGCAGAGGTGGACATGAGATTTTACAACTTTCTTTTTAGACCAAACCAAACCTAACCTAACCTAAACTAACATAACTCAATCTAACCTACCCCAACCTAATATTACCTCATATAATCTTAGTTTATGATAATGGTGTATCAAAATGTATGAAAATTTCAAATTTTCAATTAACGATTATTGGATCGAAAAGCCGATGCGCCGACAGAAAAAGGTATTTATTATAATTGTCTACGTGGAATAAACTTTTTTCGTAAAAAAAATTATAAAAGCTCGTGTCCACCTCTGCGGCACAATTACCAAAATCGCCTGCAGCGCAATTTTCGTCCATATCTATTAATTATTAAACATTGTAATAAAAAATGATAAAATTGTTTTGTAGGTATAATGTAAATATTTTGATGAGAATAAAAATGATAAAATTGTTTTGTATAATGTAAATATTTTGATGAGAATAAAAACTATGTATTTTCATTTCTTGTATATTCATGCCTTTAGCGCGGCCCTGAAAATCATCGACGATTTTCATATTCTCGCAATCAAAAATATTTAATACCTCGTGAATCACTCAACAGCCATACAGAAGCACAGGTAGCACCCACGTGTTTAACAAACGACATTTGGCCGAATTTTAGGATACATTGCTACGACCGCGTTACAAACATTCGAGTTCGTGAGTGGACACAGTAGCCCTCGGTGATTGAGGTAATCACGAAGAGATGCTTCACGTGGGTGGGAATTATCCAGATGCCGCCAGAGAGTGTGACACTACGTACCCTTGTGGCACAGCCTCAAGGGTTCCGTCGCCGTGGCCGGCCCTCCCTCACCCTGCATTGATGCACAAAAGTGATCTACGCGCTGCAGGTTTGGCATGGCGAGAGGCGCGAGAGTTGGCGATGGACCGAGGGGAGTGGCGCGAACTTGTGCTTGCCCTGTGTCCCAATGTTGTGATGTGACAGGGTGAAACTAGAAAGAAGAAGCATCACTCAATACGCTAACGAACGACATAGATAAGTACTCTTTCCCAACAACATCGTAACAAATTTTGTCATACAGCTTCATGATAATGAAACTAACTGCCACACAAAAGCAAAAAAAAACTAGTGCAAAGGAGGTTTCAGAGGGACAGAAAAAATATTTTTTTACTACAGTAAAATTATTTCACCCTTCCCCCACTCGAGCAGCTAAAACATTAAATTCTATTACAGGCAAGGCCTGAACAAAAACGAACCATAAGTGCGAGTGAGTAAGCATCCGGCATGCTTATATCTCCGCTCTATGCGATAGAGTAAGAGAGAATTTCTACGGCTGAATTTTAAAAATTTGAAAACATCGCCGGAAAAAAATGATTTGGCTGATTACATGCATGTATTGCTGAAATTTATTGTTTTTGTGTTAAATATAAAATTAGTGGTAATTATTTTAATAGAACATAATAATATGGTTAACTATGTTGTGTTTAAATTTGGAAGTCGTACTGAGAAGCAACACGATAGTATAACGTTTCATAGTAGGTAGGTAATTAAGTTGATAATAATAAAATCGTTGTTCTACTGTACGATATACGCTAGAAACACGGCTTCATTTTGCCGAAAAATAGGCCCTGTCTATTATACTCTCTTACTATGAGATTACAGGCAAAAATATGGTCGACATTAACTAACTAATTGTGACGTTTCACGTTAAATTTGTAGTTCAATTATTGCAGATATTGAATCCTAGTGCTTTTTTCCTTGTATGTATGTCACTTTATCCTTAGGTACCACGATAATAATTCCAATTTTCAATCAGTTTGCACGGATTGATTGATTCACATAGAGTGGGTAGTTAGGCCTTGCTAATGTTGCCATATGGAAATTATAAACGTAAATAATAATATTCATAATCTGACCTGCGACGCAAAACAATGTGGAATACATTTTTGACTCTGTCACACATATTAATTGTTATCTAACCTAAGCCGAGATACCCATTCGCTAGGTGTGCGAATCGATTAACATAACGGAAAAAATACATCAGACAATAATGTATGTTGGCATTTGGATTTGATCCCCACTTACCTACTAAGTTCAGCATACGATTGATCTGCATACAACCATAATTCGCTATTATTGGTGAATCATTCTGCAGGCGCGCACACAACGAAAAAAAATACTTACATATTTTTTTTTCGGCCATGTCCGATCCTAACATGGACCTCCACAGAGCACAGAGTGGAGGTTTGTATTAACAGATTTAGTTTTACGACAAAAAGATGTCAGCCACTTGCTCAACCTATTAAGTCCATACTCTGACTCATCACAAATTGAAAAACAATATCTGAACTTGCCGGATTCAGGATTCGAACCTGGGACCCACGACGCTATAGGCCGACGCTGAAGCCGCGTGGTCATAATACTATTATTTAGGATTAGTTGAATAGAATAATACTTCTTCGTTAAGACCTCATTACTGAGGATCGTGACACGGATGATTTCCTTTCGAACGCCTTTCTCAAAGATCTCACCAGTATTCTCGGCATTTTAAAATGAAGATCAGGAGCACAGAACAGATTAATAAATAAAATTCCTATAGTATAGGCTATTCCCCAATACACTACGTACCTACATTTAAATTTGTAAATTGTTGCCAGACTCGGGATTTGAACCCAAGATCCATGACATTATATTAATTCGACACGGTACTGCTCGGCCATTGTATGTGTGGGTTTGGACCACAGAACAGATTAATAAATATAATTCCTATGGGCTATTCTCCAATTCACTACATTTTGACGCAGGGTTTGAATGTGTGAGTGACCTGCGAAAGTGAATCACACATGCAATTAATAGTGTGTATTGCAACCTTCAAATACACCAATATTAAACGAGCATCAGTGCATAAACCGAGAGCAGTTGTCAGAACGAAGGGCAAACGTATTCTTTACACGTTTTTAAGTTTATCCCACATTCTTACACACTTGAAATCATTAATTCAATTATAAACGGGAATATTTGGGTTGATGTGGTAGCCAAGTAACATGCGACCCATCGCAACAGTTTTTTTATTAATCAGGAAACTAAAATTCTTCACGTATCACACAACGACATATTTTTAACTGTTGGGCCATCCTCCCACGGCGCAACTTATGTCCGTCGAAACTGAAACTAAAATTCCAGCCAGTATCTAGCTAATGTATTTCAATGGCGGCTCGCTGACGGCGAGACTGGAATCTCTCAGCTTCAAAACGGTCGCGAAGAGATGCGACATGCTAGTCGCGCGGTCTCTGAAGTTTCCAGTCACCGTAAAACAGTAGTACCAACATCATTAGATTTCGGTGAAGAATCATATTTTCTTACCAAAAATGGTAGCACTTCGTAAAGCCGCTAGCGTCATATCGTAAAAACCAAAACAACCAGAGACGTCAAAAGTAAATATTAATCGGAAAATTAAAATAACATAATTGTAAACGCTGCAGCGCGCGTATTGTCAATTTTTGTACAACACAGCTGACAGTCCAGTTTGATAGTTTGAGGTTATGTGATTATTATTTCAACAGGGTTTCAGCGCCGTGTGCGAAGCATCACATTGGTCAGTTTATGAGTTCCTTCACAAACCAGTTCCATCAGATTTCAGTTGCGCCGTGGGAGGATGGCCTTACTATTATTGTACCATTATACTATTATCACACCCACGGTGGTCGCGCGGCTTGAGCGTTGGACTATCACGCCGTGCAGTGGGATCTTTGTCGCCCCCCTACCTATCGCAAAGGTTAAAGGCAATGTGACGCTCTGTAGTAGCGTTTTCCAAATGTCGTTCACGGTAGAATTAAGGGTGTTTAGTGTATTATAATACTTACATCCACTTGAATTATGGAGTTATCAAGTAATGACACAATTAAAAATTACATCACACAATCACATATTCTAAAATATAACCATTATGAAAGGAAAATAGCACCGCAGGTGACTTTTTTTACTATTAGAGCAAATTTGTCGTGTGTGTTCATCTCAGTTATTTGGTCGACTCGCCACGCCGCCCCCCCCCCCCCCCCATGAGCCCGGGCCCCCAGGCTAGAGCCCTGTCAGCCCCCCCCCCATGGCCAAGACATTAAGGCGATACTTCAGTGAAACGGAAAATAATTTTCAACTATAGACGCGACGAAATTTTGGACTCGCTGGTAGTCTGAGAGCGAACGTCGAGGTGTCAATACGTCATTTTGTTTCGTGATGGCGACGGGGGTATTAATTCTTAAATCGTGTAAAGATGACTAGAAACGTTACCCATTTACTTTAAAAAGAAAACATGTCAATGAATATATTATTATTGTTACTAATAGAACAATAAACAAAACATCAAATGGACGCATGTTGGATTTATATGACAAATTATATTTCGGTCGGTATGCGTGATTTGCACCCGCGGTATAGCCTTAATATTTCTGAATAATGTCGAAAATAGGTATAATATAACCCGTGCAATGTACTCAATCGATCCATTTGCTAAGTAATAACCTCTGATCTAAATGAAATACCTACGATGTTTACAAAGAAACATCACAACGTGTACAAAATAATGTGTTTAAAAAAACAAGATCAGTATATAATTTTTTCATGTTTGCAATGCCAATTATATACTAAGCACTAAAAGCTATGTCTGTCTGATTACAGTTTCGTCTACAGAATCTAGACATTCACAAATTAGACCAATAATTCGAGGTTCTAACAATACAAATGAGAATATTTGGATAAAAACAAGAACACACCGGCATAGACGCTTATAACTTAAAAAATATTTAACTTTTATGAATGTAAGTGTTCAGAGAATCCTTGAATTTAGATTAGGTAAACAATAGTGGAGTTTCAAGTATGCGGTGTTACCGCCTGCCCATAAATTAGCAAGATACAATTACATAATAAAAAAAAACGTAATGTTACGCTAGGCAGAATACAGGCATCATAAAATTGAATAAATTATTTAAATATATTTTTTTGTATAGCTATTACTGTTATAGTTTGTAGAGATACACCAGGCATGTCCAACGCGTCGGTCTCGTGATGGATTTTGGTCGATCGCACCGTAGGAACATGACCCCCACATCCTAAAGCGGGCCCCCCGGCCAGGATCTTTGGCGCCACCCCCCTACCTATCTCTAAGTTTAATAGCATGTGTGATGCACAAAATAAGAGTTTTCAAAACTCTGTTAGAGGTAAAAGTAAAGGCTTTCAGTTTATTTTTAGCGATATTTTGTAGTTTTAATACATCTACGAGTAAGTTGTCGAGTGGTGTACAAAATAGTCAAAAATTGCATTTTACAATCTCATTTTTTAAATGTTAATAACCCCCTCGTGAAATAGCGTCGCGGACGACTTTTTTTTACTACGAGTATTAGAGTGTGTGATGATCAGATTTGTGATGTGTGTTTATTTCACATATCTTATTGACCCGCCACGCCGCCCCCCCCCCTGTGCCCGGGCCCCTAGACTAGAGCCCTGTCCGACCCTCTTTGTGCGGGCCATCGGTAGGAATTCAGTCGTGAAAATATGAAAGCGTATACCTACGTTCAGTTGTAAAACTCAAATTACATTGGCAGTTTCTACAACCGTCTGCTACGATCGCCCCCGATCGTGAAAAGTCGCTTTTGAGTTGTTTCCTGGAGTCGTGACTAAATTGGAACAATTCCTATTTATGGGCACGATCGTGTCGAAGATTACCGATGACGAACGAAAATATCCGAATTAACCTCGAGCTTCCAAGCGTCGCCGTATGTAGTGCGTCCTGTCCCTGTCATTCGTTTGACATAACACATATCTGACGTTTACATAATGAAATAAATGCGGGGTGTCTGACTGTATTCATTATTTTAACAGACAATAATATTACAAAACAAAAATAATATACAATCGTTACTTGTCTAAATGTCATCTCCAATTGGTATTTAAAGTAACAACATAATGAGAGAAGGCTGTTTAGTGTTGCCGCCAAGCTGACCAATAGATTTTTTTTGGTTAGCTTAATTATTATTATTGTGAACACTAGGAACTGAGCGTATATTCTGAACCAATTAAATCAAATGTCCACACTATCGAGTTGGTGGCTGAGTCGTTTCGTAAAATTGCTATTTAAGCCGACTCTGCCGTACAGTCATAAATCAAACCTTCTAGGAACGTCAATCCTATGTTGCATATGAAGACCGCGCACATCTCCCTCGCGAAACATATAGATACTTGGAAGCGGCGACCGGCGAATCGGAATGTCCAATTCGTAGGTGTTTGTACGCGTTCTAACGTATTCGACTCGCAGCCCGAAACGCATGAGATTTGTTGATAGCAGCACTAGATTTTTTTTTCAAACTAAAAAGTCGCATTTGGCCAATCTGAGGAGCTCCATTTGGCAACGTGTGTTTTATGAATAACGAGACGTCACATCGACGTATTCGACACGTTGCAGATGGACGAGTTTTGATGTGCGAGACGGCTAACGATTAGTCACGACAATCGTTGAATCTGGTTGGGTCTGCGAGGGCGCTGGTGTAATTAGGCCATACTATAATAATATAATTTCATAGAGATTTTGAAGGGAAACAATATAATTGATCATTCCAATAGTTGAAAACACGTCACTAAGGGCGCCACTATTTCAATTTCAAATTGTGTTTCCGATCTAGCTTTAAATTTTGTGTTCGACTAAATCGAGATTTAGGTCCCTAATATAAGAAAACACTGCGCAGTATGTGATAATTAGAACATTTGGCAACCCTACACGCTGATAAGAGATAGGTATCAAAGATAGGTATGCATTTTTTGTACCAACTGAACACAATATGACGGGTTTTTTTTAATCATATTGCAACACAAACCGCATTTTATCACAACATTTTTTTACCAACGGCGCCATGCGCAGTTAAAATTTATAAATAGATAATATCTATGTAGGTAAAAACATTGAAAAAAAATGTCTATTGGTGTAGTGTAGATAGCAGTGGCGAAGGGTGGAGGTAGGATGGATCCAACATAAATAGTGCGCACTTAGCTTTTTCAGTCAAACGTATTTGTTTTCATTGACCACAATGTGTACCTAGATAGCGTTTGTTAGTTTTTAAAATTCAATTAAGCCCTGCCTAATCCAAGCCATAGTAGATAATAGTAAAAAAAATTATCATTTATCTATAAAATATCTAAAATTATGCCATTAAACCATACATAATTTTAGATAGGTACCTACCTATTTAAAATATTTTTTATCGATTGTGGTTTGGTGGGCATGTTTAACGAATTTTAAACAACCTAACCAACACATTTATATTCGTAATTCAACGAAAACAAATTAGTATGACTTGAAAAGTGTGCATTATTTTAGTCGAATCGCCCATAACATGCCTAAACTAGTATGGTTTGGTTTAGGCAGGGTTTCATTTAATTTTAAAAACTAACCAGCACCATCTGCAAATTTTATTATTAGTTTAATGAAAACAAATAAATAGACTGAAAAAGTGAGGCAACCTGTGCAATAAACCGCCATTGGTTATGTTATGACAATAGGTACCTATAAAATGGGATAATTTTCCATGATTTTTAAAATGTTTATTTTATGAACTAAGACTAAGGTGTCGGTACTTTTCAACGAAGCGAGCCGTAAGTCTCAAAAATTATAATATTCGTATCTGTCTCTTCATCTGCCGCCCCTAAGCAACGTGTGACCTGCCTACCCGCACGGGATGTCACTGTGGATATGCATCTTTTCACGCAGTTGCTTGTCACTAAATCGTAATAATATGTAGACGGCGCCTATGTTATCGACTGCACACGCGGTGATATGCTATCCAGTGGTCTTCAAACTGTGTTCCGCGGCACCTCTCTGGGGGTTCCGCGAGTCAAAAAAAATCGACAAACTGTGTAAAAAAAAATGTAATTATTTTAAGATACATTTTTCTAAGGATGAGATGGGGTTTTCGGGAAAAAAAACTTATAATTCTAAGGGTTCCGTGAGTTGACAAAGTTTGAAGACCACTGCGCTATACTAACAAAATTATTGTTGTGACAATTCATTCTTTATCACTGATAACAATTTCTGAATATTAAGCGAGTCATAAAATCATTTTAGATTACCTACAATCCTACATAATCCTGGATTTACGAATTGCGATTACATTGCAATTAAACTACATCTTTGTAAATGTTTCCAAAGGATTATTTTTAATTGTAAAAAATATTGTAAATTAATAAAAAAAAAAATGTCCGATTTGAGACATATTCAAATTTAAAATGACACGACATTACACAGCATGATTCTGTATTACAGATAGCCATAACCTGTGACATTACCCACGAAATAATGAAATAAAAGTACGTAAACCAGCACTCGAAATGGAGAATTTGACGAACCGGAGCGCTCGGTAATTTTATGAAAATATTAACATAGTTATCTACTTTTATGTGTTTTATAAAAAATGAGTAAGTATGTGATTTTTTGTTATATTATGGCCATTCTAGCTCAAATGGTAAAATTATTTTTTCCATGAGACGGAACGACAATGTTGCCGATTTTATGACCCGGAACGGCGCTCCGGTGCGTTCCGGTCCATTTCGAGCCCTGACATAAACGAATCTATAGGTACAGACAACGTTGCCAATTTAGCGTTTTTCTTGACAGATCTAGCATTTTTCGATAGGCATCTAGCTTGCAAAAAATGCATCTGGCTTGTGGCGTTTTTACTAGCATTTTTTGATGCCTCCAACAGCTTTAAATATAGATATTAATTTTATTTATTTTCATGCGCATCACATTTCTGACACCTACACCAAATATTTAAAATAAATATAAAGGATAATAAGGCTTCAAAATTATATAAATAGATTATCTACAACGTTTAAGAAATGTCCAGGGTTATGCTCTGAAAAATCCATAAAACTCCATTTTTACCTACGCTGAGCATGTGGGCCGTTAATATGCGGCACTTTGCATAGGGACGTCGGTAAGGTTGGTCTAAGCAAGGCATGCAGACGTGAAATAATTAAAAAAAAAAACGTACGTTACGTGCGACTGGTTATTGAGGTCAGCTTTTCCATAGCCAGCCGGTCTCACCGACTTCCGTAACTGTAGTTGTAGTAGGTGTTCCGTCTGATGCTTTACATCCAAATGTAAGCCCTCGTGATACGCTCGATTAATGCCGAGTGTGGTGCGGGTGGATTGGTTTGGAGGGGTCATTGTTTGTGTTGATGGAATGTTCATCAACTATGATTCTATTCCTAATAACTTGTACTAAGTATTAGCACCCTTGCCCCCAAATCCTGAAGCAGGCCCCCTTACATATCGCTAAACTTAAAGACACGCTCTAAAATAGCGTTTATCAAATGGTTAACATTGGGTATTCAGTGTATTTTTAGCGATGTATAGTATTTTTTATATATTTATCCACTTGAATTACGGAGCTGTCGAGTATTTACACACAATAATCAAGAATTGCATCGCACAGTCACATTTTTTTTAAATGTTAATATTTATGAATTAACAAAGCACCGCAGGCTATTTTATTACTATTTATTAGAGAAAGTTTGGATGTGTGTTTATCTCACATATCTGGTCGACCCATCACGCCGGACCGCCTCTAAACCCGGCCTCCCAGCCTAGAGCCTTGTCAGCTCCCCTTTTATGGGGGCCATGATTAGCACCAATAGTGTCCGTTTGTGTAGGCCACGCCACGTTATTCCATCTTTTAGACATGCCACATGCAGAGCAAAATTTAATCTTGAAAATCGCCTGGGTTTATACTTATCGGTCTCCCCAAACGACCCAACTAATCATTCATAAAACACATGAAAAAAAATATATAGGTATAATTAATTGTTTAATCGTATTTTTTATTATACGTGCTCAAATTGTAAAGAACAAATAAAAGTGTAATGCATCACGAGATTGGCATTATTTTAAATCTCCCAGAAATTGTAGGTTGTTTTACCGGTGTTTGATATTACAGTTATATTTACACAATGCAAATATTTCTTCAAACGCCATATTTTTTGTTATAATGAACTGATTTTAACTATTATGCGGCTGTCATAGGATTCTCAGATCTCAATTACCTATAATATTACTTATTAAATATCAGTGGCGAAGGGTAGAGGTGGGCTGTCAACCAGTGGCGAAGATTCCATACTAGGCGATTATTTAAATTTTTTAATTTCATATTGACATATTAAATAACATAATCACATAATAATATATTCAATATGCTCAACGACATCTATCGTATAATTGTCATAATAATTTTACGATCTTTTCCATTATTTAAATAAGCACCATTTATGGCATGTCTCGAAGGTTTAAAAAAAATAAGCGACATCTCGTTTCGCTTTACATATTGTATGGATTACGTTCGCGTGAATCGAAAACTTTTTTTATATGAAGTTTGTTTCTCATAATTTCAAGACGTCTGCGGCGGCCCATATAAATTGGTAAGCTATTTAAGGGGGGACATGCTCGTCGAAGGTTAAAATTGAGTTTTTATTGTATTTTCAAACCATGATCCTGGACACTCCTTAAACGTTGTAGATAATCTATTTATATAATTTTGAAGCCTTCTTTATAGTTATTTTAAACATTTGATGGCTGCATAAAGTATTTTTGTTACATAAAATAGTATTCTTTTAAACCTCTCGCTCTAATGTTTTAGAATATAGTCATATTTCGGTACATAACTGTGCAGTGGTGTTAAGATTTTTTACGTTTATTAATTTTTAAACGCATTTATGAAACCATTAGTATAATTTATTATGAGATATTTTTTGTAAAATATTCACGATAAAAAATTATATTGATAATCTCTGTGATCCCAAATTTGACAAGAATTAGGCATTTTATTATTCAAAAAATTGGCAATATAACACATTTGAAGATGATTCTAAAGATACTTATTATAAGCTATGTCTTTGACCATTCGATTGTGATAAACATCTTATGAATAATGATTGCTTTATAATAATTATTGATCTAAGAATAAGGTAGTGTTTTTTTGAAATACGCCATTTCTTTTGTCATTCCCTAGTGGTTAAGCTACAACATACGGCCGTAGCCATAAATTGACACAAAATTATATAAATAGATTATCTACAACGTTTAAGGAGTGTCCAGGATCATGGTTTGAAAATACAATAAAAACTCAATTTTGACCTACGACGAGCACGTGGGCCGTTAAGGAGCGCTTACGCTTACATATTACGTAAGTGCACATATATTCAAAATAGTTTTTAAGATAATTTAAAAAAATAATTTCTAGGGATTCGATCACATATAAATATTGATTGTTGTTAAAAACAATAAATAACTTATCTCGTGATTTTTATTTGTCAGTTAGTTTATTCATAGACTAAGACAATTTATTTAGCCAATTATGTAAGTTGAAATCTGATATTGTATCTAGGTCTGTGTTTTAAATATAGAACTATTTTAAAATGTCTAGTTTACGGGTTAAATTATAAATTTTTATGGAACAGATTCACAACAACGGATATTTTCAATATATTTTGAGCGTATCTTGCGTTTATATTTAAGAAAATACATAATTCAAATTATTTGCTTAATTTTATACCATCAGTGAGTTATTGAAATTTCATCGGTTTTTGTGTACCTACCTATTCATCAGTAGTTATGTCGGATTATCTTCTTATTTCCCGTAAATACATCTAACAAGTGTGCTTTCTCCACAGCCTACCTGTTTCCAAAAGTCACCCTCCGCCACTGCTGTCAACGGTGACGTTCCTAGACAAAATGCCGCCCGTAGGCAGTGCCAAAATGCCGCCACATTTTTTTATACAGTATTTTTTATCATCATTTCATGACTCCAATATCTAAGAAATGCAGTGACGTCCCTAGACAAAATGCCGCTCCTAGGCAGCGCCAAAATGCCGCCCCTTTTTTATACAGTATTTTTTATCATCCTGTTATGACTCCAATACCTAAGAAATGTGTTGTATGGATACAATACGGACTAACAAAATATTTACCACTGAAAACAAAATTAATTCGTTGATGAGGAGCGGTAGATGGGACGCTCTGTAAGAGAGGGGTGCATGCTCAGTTTCGACGGCTAACGCAATTTCCGTGCGTACTGGTTACTTTAACGGCATACTGTAATAATTATTCGTAAATCTGCACGTGTCGTTTCTGGTTACCAAGGATGCCGAAAGGCAACAGAAGTAAACTAGACATCGCGAACACCGCAAAAAAAATACAGACCTGTTAAAACTTTTATATTAATTAATTCATTTTGTTCAATGATTTTTTTTAATGGAAAAACATTTTTTTTATTACTCAATTTAGGTAGCTAACGTTCCAAATGATTTTCTAGATTTGCCGCCCTTCGAGTAACTGCCGCCCCCAAGCGACGCTCAATCTGCCTACCCCCACGGGACGTCACTGAAGAAATGTGTTGTATGGATATACATTGCTAACAAGATATGTACTAAATAAATCTAATTTAAATGCCATATCTGCTTCAATAGATGATAATGCGAGCCTACGGCTTCAGATAGGTACATTTAAAAATACACCTGACAACTTCATTAAGGTGAAGTCTTTACTGAGCCTTTTTTAAAGAGGCACCTAGCGGAAAAATACGAAGCTTGCAATTTGAGACATTTTTTTGATAATTTACAATTTCAACTGTATTAATGAATAAATATGTATCTGAAAACATTAAAAAGAAAAATATTTTTTATTTTAAGTGAAAGATAAACTTACAATTGTAAAAAATGTGAATTTGTTGAATCGGACCGCCCGAAAGTGAAAAGTTACGATTCTCGTAATGTCTTCCGATAATCCTATAATTTTGTGTTATTTATAATATGTAGACTCTCATAAAATAATAAAGCAGTGAAAACAACACAAGTTTTACGATTTCTTTTATGAATTTCATAAATACAAATAAAAAAATAATTGGTAAATCTCTCATTTTCTAATGTGTAAATTAACAAATTAATCAATGAAAATGTTTAAAACAATTACAGATTTTTTTTCGGCTCGAATGATTGCGTATTAATGTCAAATCGATTTTGCATAGTGATTGACTGACGAAGTCTGGCAAAAATATCAAACATGTTTGAAATCCAACGAGCCTGGTCTGCGGATTAAAAAGTCCGCAGGTCTGGGGTGCTCCACGCGAAAAAAAAGTCCGAAGACTGTAAATCGTCTGACTTGCGTGCCAATGGAGCGCCGGCGTAATGGAGCGCTGGCATTAGGCGTTACGTTTTTTAACGCAGGCCCCAACAGCCGTGCTTACTGGATAGGGTGAAATCGAGGAGACCAATAATAATTATAATATCCTGATTATCGTGAGATGTGGCCGTATGTGAATTAGCAATCAACACATTTTATTTCATGTTACAATAAAATTGATGCTCGTCATTGGCGAAGGATGGCGGTAGGCTGTTAAGATTCGGCATATTACATAGTATATATAATGCACAATAAACTTTGTCAGTCAAATGTATTGGTTTTCATTGAACTACGATTATAGTGTGCAGATAGTGTTCGTTTTAAAAATTTTAAACCCTGGCCATTTTAAATCCAAGCCATAGTAGATAATGGTAAAAAAATAATCGTTTATTTATAAAATATCTAAAATTATGTATGGTTTAATGGCAATAGAAGAATATTTGTTATTGATTATGATTTGGTTCAGCAGGACTTAATGAAATTTAAAAAAAAAACTCATCAACACCATCTGTAATAATAATATGTATTCTCAATTAAACGAAAACAAATGAGTACATCTGAAAAGGTGTGCACTATTTTTGTCGGATCGTCGAATGTCGATTTAATTAAACATTACAAACTAACGAGCACCATCTGCAAATTGTATCCTTATTTCAATGAAAATAAATAAGTATGACTGACAAAGTTTAGTGTGCACTATTTATGTCGGATCAGTGACGTCCCGTGGTGGTAGGCAGATTGAGCGTCGTTTGGGGGCGGCAGTTATTCGAAGGGCGGCAAATCGAGGAGAATCATTAGGTATCTATATGTAGAAATAGCCACCCAAACTTAGTAATAACGGAAATATCTTTTCATTAAAAAATTCAGCTCACTAGTTGGAAACAAAATGTATTAATTAACATAAAAGGTTTAACAGGACTGTATTTTTTGTCGGGTTCGCGATTTCTAGTTTACTTCCGTTGTCCTTGTCCTTGATGGCCAGCAATGACACGTGCAGATTTGCGAATTATATTTTAATTATAGGTAGGTACATACTTACCTAATTTAAAATTCATCCAACAATATTTTTGCCAAGTCATTCACGAGTTTTGGAAGTTGCTATGTGTATTTTTAAATGTATCTGAAACTGTGGACTCGCCATATTGTCTATTCATTGAAATAATAATATGATGAAATAATGAAATAATTAAATAAATAAAATTAGATTTAGTGGTAATTATATTTTGTTAGTAATGTAATGTAATACAAGACATTTCTTAAATATTTCAGTCATGAAAGAATGATAAAAAATACTGTTTAAAAAAAATGGGGCGGCATTTCGTCTAGACGTCACTGTGTCGGATCTTAACAGCCTACCTCAATCCCTCACCATTCATGCATGTGACTTATCAATGGTTTGTAAACAAAGTGTTCGTTATTTCTGCAATATTGAGATATTTATATTGAGAGTTATTTCGGCCTAAATGAACCCATCATAAGAATACAAGATGATAAAGAATATTATAAAAAAAGAAAACATATCCACTGTATTATTTTTACGATAAAATAATGTTGTCATACGGTAAAATATTAATACATAGACACTTATCGTCGGAGGTGGATCCACTGCATGATGAAGACCTCCACTATTTCCTGTTCTTGCTTACAGTTCTTAATGCCTAACAATTGTGTACTTTCGATAAACCTAATCAGTTTGATGATTTGGTGGGTTATAGTATAACGCGGAAAGACCGCAAAAGAAACGAACGGAAGCCGTCAAATCAATTTTGTCAGATAAGGTTTATAGAAACTTATAATTATTATTTACCGTGTGCGCGACAGAGTGCAAACTAAGTATATATAGTAAGTAGGTATAGGTAAATCATTCTACAGTGGCACCGTGGGTACGGAAAAGGCGACTTGCAGTTGTAGTTAGCATTAAATCAGGCATTGCAGCATACAGTTCCAATACATACGCGAAACGCCTATGGTGCCACTGTAGAATGATTTACCTATATAATACAGTGGAATAATATGCAAGAGTCCAACGGTTCTGTCATCTGTAGGGGACTAATTGCTAAAAAGTTGCTAAAAAAAACAAAATAATATAAACATAGCCTTTTGTGTTTCATATCCTTTACAACAGTACTTTACAAACTGGGGGGCCGCCAGGGGGTCCTGGAGCTCCTGCCAGAGACCCGCGAAATATTTCAGTATTTCAACAAATATTTCCCAAACTTAAACTAAGACCACAAGACGTACAATTGGATAAGAACACAATTTGCTAAATCCTTAAAATATGATCATATCGCGTGGGCAGCTCAAGAAGAATTGATTGATATTAGATCAGATAATTCCCTTGAAGTCAAATTTAACACAATCACTGCTGACCTGTTAATTAATTTTTAATTACCACATTTAAATATCATGTTAATTAGTTAATTATATCTAATGGCCAGGTAACGCAAACGTGCCAGTCGAAAGACGTCTTGCAGAATTTTGGATAAGGCGACACCAAGAATATCCGTCAATCGCTAAAGCAGCATTGTTAGTTATAATTCCTTTTGCGACAACATACCTATGCAAAACAGCATTTTCATAAAAAAAAATAAAGACGGAGATGTCTTTGGAGCAAATCCTGCGAATTACATTTCAAACATTGTACCGGATATTGATTTATTATCTAAAACTATGTAGTCACACCCCTCTTTAATAAATAATATTTTTTTAATTTTAATAATTATTGCTTTACAAGCAAGTACTTAAATGAAATTTTCTATTATTTTTAATAAAAATGTACATATAATAATAAGTAATGGTAAATAAAATACTGTTTGTCACTAAAGACTAAAAATTTTGGGGATGGGGGAGCCATGGATTTTTTTCCGGGGCCGTGGTATGAAAAAGTTTGAAGAGCACTGCCTTACAATGCCTCTATGCTCTGAAGATTCGTCCTACACAATTTTAATTAAGGACATGTACAAAAAAAAATCACAGAGCTTCGGCATTGCAGACGATAAAAATAAAATTTATGCGCCTAGAAACAAAGCTTCTCAGTATTAATTGACATGTGCTTGCGAAGGAGGGGCAAGAACTAAGTATATATCAATTTAAATATTGAAATTGGATGAATCAGATCACCTTGTGATCGTCATTGTCATAGCTCATAGCATAGTCATAGCTCTGTAGCAGTCATGCAGAGCTTTTATATGTATATCATAGGGCCAGAGTCGGGTCCCAGAGTAGCTGGCAAATTTTAAAAAAATAAGCAACATAAAAAAAATCGGTGTGTGTACTTATGTACGCGCGTTATAAGTTATCCTTCTTTGGCGTAACAAAACAAAAACAAAACTTGTGATAAACTAGATTGTTTGAGTAGCTCTTAATTATCTTGTTAAATTACACACTCAAGAAAAAGGACCGCTTATTGGAACGCCGTTGGTTTATTTCTATACACTTTAACTTATATTACTACATTATATAATGGTTTCTTGTTGTTTTTATTTTTAAAGTACCAACTGTCACTCTGGCATTTAATGGTTTGTTTACGTAAGGAATTGCAAATGGCCGACAATAATAATTTCGCTGTCTAGGCAACGGAACAATTGTAAACTATAATATTATACTGTATAATCGTCACGATTGCAGTATCATACTGTGGCATAAAGGTAGTGCGTTCGGCTGATAACCGAACAATCGGTGGTTCGAATCCAATTGAGTGCGTTTTTTTTCGTGTGAAAAAATATATTATGTGTTACATGTAACACGCAAAAATACACTATGATCTGATTTCCCAAACGAGCCAAAAGAAGTATAACTTCAAAACTACTGAAAGTTTAGAAAATATACACTTGAAAACACCCTAGATATACCTATACCTACCTACCAGAAAAAATCTTTTTTTTTAAATAAATACGATGCCCGACACGACTTGAACCTGTGTACTGTATTCACGCCAATGTACTTTACCAATTAAGGTGACGCATCAGTGAAACGCCAAATAATGTTCAACTGTACGCGCGACGAAAATTTGTACTTGCTTCGCATTCATTGAGAGAACGTGGAGTCGGACGCACGTCACTTTGCTGCGTGATGGCGACGGGCCAATTAATTCTAAAATCGTGTAAAGATGACTAAAAACTTTACCCATTTACTTTAAAAAGCAAACATGTCAATGAATATATTATTATTGATACTAATAGAATAATAAACAGAACATAAAATGGACGTATGTTGGATTTATATGAAAAATAATATTTCGTTTGACAGGCGTCATTTTCACCCGCGACCCGCAATCCGCACATCGCCTAGCAACGATCTTTTTAGACCGTGCCTCAACTAATGCATGGCCTTAAGTTACGGGCATCCTACCTAATTACGAAAAATTTAACTTACAAGAGACGCTTATCAAATTTCGTTAGTGTTGGCTATCGGTTTTTTTGTTAAGTTATCAATTAAGTTCCCCGTTTACTAACCTTCGCCCTCTGATCACTCCAAATTTTAGTTATAACGTACTTGCACTGGCTAATAATTTTAATAAACTATTTCTTTTATTCAACGAACAAGTAACGCAATTTGATAAGCGTTTTATATAAGAACTAGGTAAGTACCTACTGGTTAAATTCGTCATAATGAAGTATGATACCCGTAGCTTAATTGGTAAAGCACATTGCGTGCCTGCAAGAGTAAACTACGTTACACTTGAAAATTCACAGCTTCTCTTTATTTCATTCCAGCAGAAGGCCGTGAGTGATAGAGATATGAAGAAATAAAAATAGGAATTGTAAATGCCTCCTCTTTTAAAACCCAATAAAATCATAATAGTATATCACAATTTAGACTAAATTCCTGTGAGTCTATGGGGCGATTGACCAAAATCAATCCCGACATCGACGCATTCTACGTGCTAGCACTACCTAATCTCAAATACGATTTAAATATCAAACTATATTCAATAGGTTACATGTAAATATGTACCTACGTAAAACATATCACCGTTCACTGTGTTCAACGTGAGCTTTCTATCGGAACGAGATGGCCCGATGGCCGTATACTATACGGTCTCCAATTTTATTAGATTCAATATGAACATTAATTCAATTTTCATAGCTGATTTAGGCAAAATTCATGAATTCAATAATTAAAACCTAACCTAACAAATAATCCAGTATATCGGCTATTTTCAAAAATTCTTTGCAGCTGGCTTCCTTTAAAGTGTAAACCGGCAAGAACCGTGTTTTATTTAGACATGAATTTTATGTCAGTACAATACGACCTAAAGAGGTTGGGCGGTCTTTAATATACGGCTATATTTCCGATACAAAACTTTACGGTAAAGACGGCGAACTGCATACGTACAAGTTTCCGGACACGATTCTAGACACCGGTTGATTTTAGGCGTGCCATTTATATGAATATCAAGACAGTCCCTTTAGACACGTGCGACAGTATCACACTCAACTGAGCGCTGGAGCGAACCCGAATGATCGACAACAGTTGTATGTAGTCGCGCGCACTACTCTACCTACACGTTCCTTTTCTATAAATGCGGTGTCTTTAAACACATACATCAGCATAGGCCTCCGATGAGAGTTCGAATGAGCACCCGCGATCGACAACGGTTGGATGTAGATACGCGTATCTCCAACCACACCACACCACATCTCACCACACCTCACTACCGTTCCTATCTGACCACTTACTCGTGATGAATTATTACAAGTGGGGATTTTTTGAGGAATTATCTTGTAATCTCGGAAACTTCAGATAGGTATATCGAGATGAAATTCTACTAAATTTAATTCAATGCTACTTCGGGACCTTTTTAAAAACTATAAAAAAGCGGAATGAATTAAAACATGCCCTCTGTAAAGGGCATAATAATAGAATAATAGAGAATAAAAATAATTAAATGACCAACCTCCTGGACTATGGACTGCCCTTTGCCGAAGACGAACTCTTCGCAAGGTATTATTGTGCTCGTATCGAAGGCATCCACTCCACACGTCCCACCGTCTCCGAGTGAAGTGTTGGTGAGAAGAGGAGCGTATCTTGTGCATCTTCGAGGGTCTGTGCTGGAAGGCATCGCGTGGACCAGCCATTCTTCGGTTATGTTGGGAACAGCTGACTCGCATTCTGGAATTTTACACCTGTGGGGAAAGTAAATTCGATATAAAACACGTACTCAAATAATAATATTTGGTTATTGGATCAATTATGATTTCAGAATGAGTTAATTAATGAAGATGACTGTAAATTTCAAATTATGAATAATGATAAACTGTAAATTGTACGTACTATGTTACGCCGAATGTGCGAAATTGACTATTACATGAAATGGGCTAAATTTTGCCTAAATCATGAAAAATGCACGCCCGTTGCCCTATTCATGAATTAGACAAAATATCTGGCGAGTGCGTGAATTCGGCAGTAATTTTCTGCCTAGTTCATGCATTGGACAAATTAGATAGTAGCGCTACGGTGGTATTTTTTGCAACTAAACTACATGTGTCAAATGCTCATGCATTGGTCAAAATGTACGTATATTATCTATGGTCGCGCTTCGGTGGTGTTTTTTGCAACTAATCAAACTAACCAATAATGTGTCAAATGTCATTGATTATAATATAAAAATATACCGATCAATATCTACAATGACGTTCATATCCATTTACTATGCGCAAAAAAAATCTAGAACTATAAATATGATAACGGAAGAATTTTATTAAAAGGTATTTTTGCGATTTGATTCGTGCTTGGGTATCAATCGTGCAATGGTCGATTGTATGTTTGTGATAGTTTGTTGACACTTGTTAGCTAACCTCGAAATGCACATTCAGTTGAATAATTCAGAATTACAAAACCTAACCTAACCTAATCCAACCTTACCTAATAATAATATTATATTATGTCCAATTATAACTAATAAAACTATCCGTATTAAATTTACTTTTTCTACTGTCATGTTGACAGCTTAAGAATTCCATACCCTGGCGAATTCACGTACTCGGCAGAAAATTTACATAATTCATGAATAAGGCAACAGGCTTGACTGTTACATGAATTAGCCAAAATTTAGCCCATTTCATGGAATAGCCAATTTCGCACATTCGGCGTAACACGTATACCCACACTATAGCCGTGAGCAGATAATATTCAAATAACAGATGGCACAATAAGCACGCTCTTCGAACATTTTCACATACTGGTAATTTGTATGCATTTAAAAACGTATCTATGACGTAGTATCTTTGCCTGATTACCTCGCATAAAATTAAATCAAACGGTATTAACTTGTATTTATATCTAATAATAATTAAACAAATAGATAATATAATATGCAAAAGGGGTATTTTTAGAATATATTACATTATTTTCATCCTAGAGCCGGAGTGCAAAGATATGAAACTTATATTTTATATATCGGAATATGTAGGTATCTATATTGATTCGATATATACAAATTATTGACATGTAACCGATGTTGCCAATTGTTATTTACAAAAATCTGCCAGATGAGATAAGAAAATAAGCTAGATGTCAGAAAAAGTGTCTGAAACTAGCATTTCAAAAAAAAAATGCGGGTAAGTAATTTAGTAATCATTTTGTATGAAACATTAATTTTATGTATAAGATAAATGGTGTTTCATGTCATGTTGTGAACGTCTTAAACTTATAATTTGTAATGTCCACAATATGTTTTAAAAAAAATTGAAAAAATGAACACTTAAAACATTGTTCACGTAATGTTCTTAGTCTGAACTCTGGCCTACGCATTATTAAGCCAGCTACAAACGTAACTGCATACTTCAGCGGAATACATGCGTCCCCACACTTCTTAAGGGGAATCCTCATATCAACAGAGGCACCTAGCGGAAAAATATGAAGCTTGCAATTTGAGACATATTTTTGATAATTTACAATTTCAACTGTATTAATTAATAAATATGTAAGTATCTGAAAACATTAAAAAGATTTTTTATAAGTCAAAGATAAACTGATAAATTATTGTAAAAAAAATGTGAATTTGTTACATATTTATGTCACGAACAACGTTATTATTACATTATATTTATGGTCATATTTGTTATTAAATTTTAGTTTATTAAGTTTTCAATTTTTGACCGTTTAGATTTTTAAGTAATTGAGCGTTTTAATGTTTTTTATATTTATTTTAAAAAACATCGATTTTCATAAAAATATAAATGTGTATAACTTGAAATCCTTTTTCCTGTCTGCTGAAATCCTGCAGGTTGGGTTCTGTTCAAAATATTATCTATGGTTATCATGTCGCAAGTAATTTTAACGCACGCACACGTAGAAACTGTTAAAATTAATCGAAATTAGCATGAATAATTCAAATTACTAATACATAATAGTTGGCACTCTTTATCAGTGTCATTCTTCAGTGAATTTACAGAGATGGCGATCGTTCAAAATGTCGAAACCATAGCCTAAATTTGTCGCCGCGACAGCGTGACAGTAGGCGACATGCGCCTCAATTTGATTCGCGCTTTACACGCGTTCTTGTATACTTGTACAAAGTATGCATTTACGTTTGTAGCCGGCATTAGATATCCGGTACTAAGTTTGCGGTAATAAACAATGTAAGTCAGTCGCAACTTTATCAAAGTGATATTGATAATAAAATAATAATATAATACACAAGCAAGAGGTGACGAATGTAATATTACAATATGTGGTAAAGAAATAAAATTAGAAATATATTTTTATATTGGCACTGTTTATATGACGCGATAATAAAAATTATTAATAGCAGTAAACTGCTAACAGATAACGCAAATAGGTCATAAATGACAATTTAGCAAATTGCAAATATTATATTATAGGTAGTAAATAAATTTAGGAAGATTTGTGTTGGTAATAACTAATTATTATTCGTGTCCGGAAATTTGTACGTATGCTGTTCGACGTATCACACTTCACCGTGAGTCGTGACAATATATTGTTGTACTTATCGGAAATATAATATGGCCGTATATTAAAGACCGCCCAACCTCTTTGAGTCGTATAGTACTGAGATAAAATTGATCTCTAAATAACGTAAGGTTCTTGTCGGTTCACAGGAAGCCAGCGGCAAACAAATTTTAAAAATAGCCGATATACTGGATTATGTGTTAGGTTGGTTAGGTTAGGATCTAATAAAATTAGAACATTATTGTCTGCAATGCTCTACGAACAACGCGTATTTTTTCATCTTTTTCCGATAAGAAAGCTCACGGCGAACTGTGCTACGGTGAAATGTATACGTATAATTTGCATGTAACCCCAATTATTATTATTGTCACCAAAATGCTATATATCACCAATATGCAATATGCTATGATATGTCACCAATATTGCATGCATGTATCAAAAAAGTTCAGAAGCTTCTGAATTTTCACGCGACACTTTGACCGTGCAAGACGTGCGCCTAGATTCGCCGTTCGGTAGATCGAAATTAGTGAACCTGTCGGTAAAAAAACGAACTACACCGTGCAGACTCATTTTGAGGTTAACCAATTTTCACGACCTGCCAAATAGTACTATAAAATGACAACATTGCGTTTCGCTTACTCTTGAAGAAATTGGCGAGACAGTGAGCACTTTTACGAGTAAACAGTTATTGTCGCGATAGTTTAAAATACACACTATTGGTACACGTGCTACGCACTTGTACACCAGCTATGCATTTGAGTTGCACGCGCCGAGCACTAGGTGGCAATCCCTACGAAACACATCGCGACCAGTGGCGGCTCGTCTATATGCACCGCAGAACTGCAGCACCCCCAAGCAAATTGAGAAAAATGTAATATTATAATAAACATAAATGTAGGTATGTATATTATATGAAAATATCAATATTATTTAAGCGTGTTAAGCTTGCCCATGCACCGATACATCCAATAACAATGATCATAACGATGAAAGTGATTTCATGCAGTACCTAACATTTTCGATGGAATATGCTTGAATCGGCGAAGGGGGGCGCGGGGAGCGGGGCTCGCCGTTCAGAACTTAGTCTGGTACCTACTGCCGCTTAGACAGTATTTTCGTGTTGCTAACGTTGTCGGGACAGCGACTCTGACTGGCGTATGCATATAACAGCTAACTGCATTCAAGCTATTTAATGCAAATTTGCATGCATAAACCTAAATAGAGTCGGATGAATAGTGACGTCATGTCTCTGACGTATTACGCGTCATGCCGAGACTAATGTTACCAATTTTTAAACATTGATTCCCCGATAATTAATTTAAAATATTGAAATTGTTAATTGGTGTAAAAATGTGCAAATGGTACCATATAAATTTAATAATTATAAATGAATAATTATCATATACTTTAAATAATTTATTAGTTATGACATCATATTTATTTTATACTTCTAACAATATAAATATTTATTTAGGAATCGACTGGCCACACTTTTGTCTCGCAGCTAACTGCACACGTCTTGTGCAATAGAACCTGTCCTGATCCAGATTTCCCTCTGATTAGCGATGGACAAAACATCAATAGCGTCGACAGCTTCAAGTATCTGGGGGTACATATCACGGGAGATGGCGTTTTGCAGAAAGAGCTCGCTATCCGAATGGGAATGGCTGGATCAACATTCAACTCGATGCGAAATGTCTGGGACTCACGATTGTACTCGGTCAAAACCAAATGCCGCCTATTCGACGCTTGCATTTTGACGGTGCTGCTTTACGGTAGCGAATCATGGCACCTTACGAAGGCTCAGAGCAACCGTATACTGAGCTTCGAAAACAGATGTTTGCGACGAATACTGGGTGTGCGGTGGTATGACTTTAGGAGCAACGAGGAGATAAGAGAACGCACCAAGCAGCCTCTCATCAAGCTGAAAGTGAAGAGGCGAAAGTGGACCTGACTCGGCCACGTGCTGCGGATGCCAGAAGAGAGCTTTAACCTGGCTTGCCTGTTCTTCAAGCCGTCCGGATTCCGGCGACCTAGAAGGCCGTTAAATACAATCTACAGAGTGTATACGGCGGAGCTACGGGATGCTGGTTTGACCTAGAACGAAGCAAGAAGTCTGGCGAGCGACAGGGATTCTTGGAGGCGCCGCGTGGTGTCCATATGCTCCAGTTAAGGGGCGGATATGGCCAAAGAAGAAGAATAAGTTATTGTACCATACGGAAATGAAAAGGGATCTAATTATTATCATTTTACCCATCAGCCTATGACAGTCTTACTAGTGTGTTTGAGATTTTAATCTTGTTTATTACAGTTTAGGTGATATTTTGAAACAATGCAGACTGCTTCCAATTGCATATATAATACTCGTATATCTTAACGGCCCACGTGCTCGTCGTAGGTCAAAATTGAGTTTGTATTGTATTTTCAAACCATGATCCTGGACGGAGTGTAAGTGATAATCTATTTATATAATTTTGAAGCCTTATTATCTTTTATAGTTATTTTAAACATTTGATGACTGCATAAAGTATTTTTGTTAGATAAAATAGTATTCTTTTAAACCTCTCGCTCTAATGTTTTAGAATATAGTCATATTTCGGTACATAACTGTGCAGTGGTATTAAGATTTTTTACATTTATTAATTTTTAAACGCATTTATAAAACCATTAGTATAATTTATTACGAGATAATTTTCGTAAAATATTCACGATAAAAAATTATATTGATAATCTCTGTGATCCCAAATTTGACAAGAATTAGGCATTTTATTATTCAAAAAATCGGCAAGATTAACACATTTGAAGATGATTCTAAAGATACTTATTATAAGCTATGTCTTTGACCATTCAAGTGTGATAAAAATCTTATGAATAATGATTGCTTTATAATAATTATTGACCTAAGAATAAGGTAGTGTTTTTTTGAAATACGCCATTTCTTTTGTCATTCCCCAGTAGTTAAGCTACAACATACGGCCGTAGCCATAAATTGACAAACTATAATTGAAGTAGGGAGTAAAATGATATTGACGCGCGTGTTTAAACAGGAGGTGGACGGCCGCCAAGTTTCATATTCATGCGCATTCCTGTACGCATCTCATTTTTTATAGTTTTCTTATTCGGCCGATAAACCGCTTACTGCGTTGAGTGCGGTTCAAAAGTGTATGAATACGGCAGTGAGCTAGTAGCGACGCGCGGCACGAGTCGCGACAGATGTCGAGAGCAACTAAAATGTGATAGACCTTCTTTCAAGGAAATAATATTGATGTTAATAGTAAAATATAATCCAAATAATCATTTATTTTTATTTTTAATCAACCGCAGCACCCCCAGAAATAATATCCACGAGCCGCCACTGATCGCGACACATGGTTTAATAACCCAACTAGTTGAACATGAGTGAGATATGATACCTATATTAATTTCTTTTGCGATCAAAAATGCATTTTAATGTGAATGTAATACGATAACATAATATGGCCTTCTATCTACGTTGTGTAAAAATTGAGTAAGTACAATATTGCCGCAGTCTTCCGCGCGTATTATGAAAGCAGGTAGTGCGTAGCGACGTACACTAAAAAGGTCAAGAAGATTATCAATTGTTGTTTTTATTGTGATATCGATAATATTATGAATATTGTAAACATAACAAACGTTCAAAATGAGAACCAACTGTAAATGAATACTATCTGAAAATACTTTTTCATTCAACAATTAATTACTAATTAGCGTTGCCAATTTTGCGTTTTTCTTGTCAGATCTAGCATTTTTCTATAGAAATCTAGCTTGCAAAAAACGCATATGGCTTGTGGCGTTTTTACTAGCGTTTTTGATGCCTCCAAAAACGCTAGATACCTAGTCAGTTTATTTATTTTCATGCGCATAATCTGACTATCAGATACTTAAGACGATACATCAGTGAAACGGCAAATAATATTCAACTATAGGCGCGACGAAATTTTGGACTCGCTGGCATTCGGAGAGAGAACGTCGAGCTGTGAACACGTCAATTTGTTTCGTGATGGCGACGGGGATATTAATTCTTAAATCGTGTAAAGATGACTAAAAACGTTACCCATTTACTTGATAAGAAAACATGTCAATGAATATATTATTATTGTTACTAATAGAACATTAAAGTGCTCACCACCACCCGTCATATATGCACAGCCGTGGATATGCACGGCCGCTTTCTATGACGCTTTAAACGTGTCTGAAAGAAGTGATTTTACGTGCTCATTCCGTCCCGAGACGGAGCCGCACGGGACTGATGCTGCAACCATGCACCATAGTGCTTAAAAAGTTAAGAAAGAAAATTTTTGTTTTTTGGACTGGCTCTGCTGTCCGCTGCCGCATACTGAGTGTCACGAATTGAAATGGATGAGTCTACAGAAGAGTCGGGACTATCCCGCTCCCCATACGACGCTGCAAATTTCTCGAATCAGAACATTAAATGGCCGCATGTTGGATTCATATGACGAATTATATTTCGTTCGGCATGCGTCATTTGCACCCGCGATTCGCAATCCGCGCATCGCCTAGCCACGATCTTTTTAGACCATGCCTCAACTGAGGTATAGCCTTAATGCAGGTAGGTCGGTATCTATTTTAGTGAGAAATAAAACACAATGAATGTGAATAATGTTTATAATTATATATAATTCCGAATCTCCACGTATATAAAATAATAATTTAACATTATTATTCATCTAAAAGGTATGTTCTTTAATTCATATATCCGTCCTACAAGAAAGAAGCTCTCGTCTTCAAACATGAAACGAAAAATTAACACTGTTGAAACAATATAGGTAGGTATTTGCTGATAATTTTTAAATATATTTCTGTTAAAATGTATGTTTTTTTTTCGATATGCGAAAGCAAAGGTATTGACTGCGACCTTGGTAGAATAAGTAAATTTACTTTATTTTCACAAAATCTAGTGTTTTGTGTCTGGCATGTTTTTGTCAACGACAACTAATTGCCACGATATATTCAAAGTTTTTAATAACAGCCTTAGTACGTACAAATTTCATCAGATCACATCATGAATTGCAATACATATTTAGGACAATGGAAAACAGGTTTTTGATTTAATGATAGACATTGTTGATCCAACAATAAATGATGAAGTATAGGAAAAATCATCTCTTTCGTGTGTTTGATTTTAGAGATTTTATGTTTCTAAAAAAGTATCTTAAATAATCTAAAAATTATTCTGCGTCAGTTTACTATTACAATACCTATGTAAAAAATATTCATTTTTGTGTAGTATAATCAGGGCTGGAAATGGAACCGGTGCCGGAACCGGAACCCATTAAAAATAACGAGGTCAATACTGAACAATTCCTTTTTCACAATCATTTAATATATTAAGTTAGAATTAACTATTCTTAGTGCCAATTATATTTATCGACGGAGTTTGTGCGTAGTGCATGAAGATGAAAAAAATCTTAACTACGATTTTTGCTATTTTTTGTTAAATGTAACATTACGCGTTTGTTAGTGTATTAAGATTTCAGAATCGATTGATAGTTTTCTTGTTATCGAATTAAATCAATAGCAGCAAACCGTGTATGAACCAGTGGCGAAGGGTGGAGGTAGGCTGTTAAGGTCCGACATAAATAGTGCATACTAAACTTTTTTCAATCATACGCATTTATTTTCATTGAACTAAAACTACAATTTTATTTGCAGATAGTGTTCGTTAATTTTTATGAATCAATTAAACTCTACCTAAACCAAACCTGTTTTTACGAGAAATGGATGTTAGCCACACGATCAACCTATTAGGTCCGGCGGTTCTCGTGGTGCAGTGCAAAAGGCGCTTGCCTTCCACCCGAGAGTTCTGGGTTCGATTCCCGGTCAGGACACAATATTTATGTGTTTTTCTCAAAGCCTGGGTATTTGTGATTGTTCAAAATTACTAACAACCACATTCTACGAAAAAGCAAGGACATGGTTATTAATAATTAAAAAAAAAAAACTATTAGGTTAATTTTTTGGGTCCAAACACACATTGACAAACATTATCTGAATTTACCAGACACCGGATTCGAACGCGAGACATGCAACACTATAAGCCGATACGGCAGCCGCTCGGCCGTCGTGGGTCACCGGGAATTTCTTGAAAAGAGAATATAATCTTATAAATGTAGGAGAGGATAACCAGTAGGTACCGTTTTAGCTCAATAAAATAATAATTAAATTTATAATATTAATACTATCGACCAAGGGTACTTAATGGAATTTGAATTTAAATTCTAATGGATATAATATGTTTATTATACTATTATCTACTCAAAGGGAATAGTACAAAATTTAAATCTATTATAATTTAATGAAATTTAGCATCTATCACAGGATTTCGTGATCAAGATAGGAAGTGAATCCCGGAATTACAAGCCCTTTTGCAGACGACAATGTAGAAAGTATTCTCCAGAAAATCGCAATTATTTTCCCGGGGTCGGTAGGAAACCACTTTACTTCCCTGTATGCACCCCTGAGTTGTAATAATTTTATAGGAAGTCATATTCGCAAAATTTTCTATCGCTGTGCTTCAATAGGCACTAATTTACTCTCAATTGGGATAAATTAGAATAAAACTCTCGTATTACACGTGCGTGCATATAATATTATCTATGCAGATACCATATACCAGGGATAGCGAACCTTTTTAGGTACGCGTGCCAAAATTTCCCAAATATTATATTTTGACTGTCTGACGTGCCGAGCAGTTTTTCGAGTAGTTCGAGCAGGAAAACGATATTTTAAAAAAGTTCAAAAACTACAAGCAATTACGTTTTTGAGTATTATTATTATAATACCTACTTAGTTTGGTTCTCTACGCACAAATTAACGCCAAAATTTCACGGTTCAGAAGAGGCATCCTCTCGCTACAGTGGTCTCAAGCATTGTAAAATGATTGTAAATCGATCAAAATCAGAGGTTCGCGACACGGCTTACCCCGCCGCCTGATGAGGTCAGTGCTATAATATTATTTTATGTGACACATAAAACCTAAGCACCTATATATGCAATTTAAATTAATTATAATGCTTATTCTTCAAGAGTATCAGCTGCCTGTTATTTGTAATACAATGGGATCTGACATTTATGCATGAATTTCGTCGTTTCCGTTTGCGCATCGATTGATAAATATTATTCGTAAAAATATTAAAGAAGTAAAGAAAAGCGAAGAAAATACGCATTTTTAATATTCTTTTTGTAAAAAAATATCTTTTACATTATATATCTATTTTTTTCTCTTCAACACAAAACATTCGCGTGCCATGCAAAATCATCTCGCATGCCATAGGTTCGCCATCCCTGCCATATACCTATAATTTATTACATCACGAGTCACGACATTCATTCATCATATTATGAAACCGAAATACTGTGATAAAAACACCAAAAGAACTCTAATAAGTACGGATGATGGCCCCCACATCAAAAAGCGGGCCCCCATACCTACCGCTAAGGAAGGGCAGTGTGATATTCTACACTTATAGTGTTCCCTAAATGGTATTCCCCAATGGAACCCCAGGATTCCGCAAGGTAAAATAAAAGACGTGTCGTGTATTTTTGGAGGCGTCTAATTACAAAAAGCGACAAGTCCACAATTCAATATTTTCGGGAAACAACGTTTTTATGTTTCAAGCTTCAATTATTTGTTTTAACGTGAGATTATTTTTGCCGTTGTATTCTATGTCGAAATTATAACCAAATGGCAATTGATGTCAGCCGATAAACTCTTAAATGTAATAAATATAGACAAAATAAAATTGGATGTAGCGCTATTTGTACCTCACTTTTTAATTTACTCCGCATACGGCACATATTTCTGTGGCACTGTCATGAGTTTACCAGATGCTACAGCATGGGTGACGCCATTTTCAATATTGAACGTTCCCTTATTGGAACCCTTGGTTCCCTTATAACACGCGCGAAAGCAATCAAGTTTTAAATAATTTGAAACACGGACTTGGCGCTTTTTGTAATAAATCGAGACTAAAAATATTTTTTTTTCGTAGGGTTATGTCGCGTTTTGGAATTTATAGATCAATACATATTGTGTAAAATTATACAAAGAATACGTGCATATTTTTTTCTCGATTTTGACCAATTGAAAAAAAAATGGACTTAACGCTTTTTGGAATTAGACGCATCTTTGTAGTATTTTTAAATAAATCTACTTGAATTATTGAGTTGCCGGCGCTCAGCATTCTAGGTATTATAAAGTACTGAAAGCCATCCGTTTTATGGTTGGTAGTCATGTAACATGCGCCCTTCAATATATTTGATAAATGGCCATTATTATTAGTTTGGAAACACACTGAAACCAATTAAAATTAATGTCTACACGTGAATAGGTATCATTTAATTACATAAATCATCATATAACGTCGAATTGCACCACATATTTGTAAATGTTAACAATTGTTTTCAAATAAAATAGACTTTTTTTACAATTAGGGCAAACTTTTGATGTGTGTTTATCTCACTTAACTGGTCGACCTGACACACCGGATTCCCTTTAAGCCCGGGCCCCCAGGCTACAGCCCTGTCAGCCCCCCCCCCCCTTGTGGGGGCCATGAGTTGCACAAACTAAACTTTGTCAGTCATACTTATTTACTTTCATTGAACTAAGGATACAATTTCCAGGTGGTGCTGGTTAGTTTTTGAATGTCAATTAAACCCTGCCTAAACCAAACCATAATAGTTAGGTTTCAGGCGCAGTCATATTTATTTGTTTTCATTAAATTAAGAATACATATTATTAAATTCAGATGGTGTCGGTTATTTTTTTTTTAATTCAACAAACCTGCTAACCAAACCATAATAGATAAAAATATTCTTGTATCTATAAAATATCTATAATTACGCCATTAAATCATACATAACTTTAGTTGGAGATAGGCAGAAGAATATTTTTTTGATATTAAGGCATGGTTTACGAAGGGTTTGAATTGAATTTTATAAACTAAACCAACACAATCTACAATAATTTGTAGTCTTAGTTCAATGAAAAAAAATACGTATAACTGACAAGTTTAGTGTGCACTATTTGTATCAGATATTAACAGCTTACTTCTGTGGCTTTTAAATAAATATTACATAATATTATGCATATATTTTAAAATTTACATAATTTTAGTGTGCGAGTTTTTATTATTAGTAGACATCTAATACGCACAACTACCTACTAAAATGCTCTCAAAAAATAAATGGTATTATTATTTTTCTTACATTATAATTTATCTGCCGCATATTTTGCATAGTTTACATTTTGTGCATAGTTTGTCTACCCCCATGGGACGTCATTGCTTTGTACTATATTGTAAATAATGTATTATTTCCGATCGTTTACTTAGTTAAATTATTAGTATCATATACCTAACATCCACAGACATTGAAGACGAATCCTGGACACCAAACCCAACTCCTATGGAATGGTATAAAACCCTCATTAATCAGAATTATTGTCTAGGTCATATTAACCATTAAGATAGCATAAAAATTTTGTAACTACACAACACAAAATCTGAGTATTGTTTGTAAAAATAGCTGGAGAAACTTTATTAAAACAATGTAAATTAATGTAATGATAATTTCGGAACTGGGGCGCAATTTTAAACGTTTTCCACGAGACGGAGCGGTAGTCTCAAGGATTTTACGAAGCGGAGTTGCGCTCCGGTGCATTCCGGTCCAATTCGACCGCTTCAGAGAATTAAATGTTTGAAACACCTTACGAAAAGTTCATATTTATGTTCATTTTATTCTTTGTAGCAAAATAATAATCGTCGTAAAATGTCATCACATTTTCCTCATATCTAGTAAATTTATATTGTATACATAAAAAACCATAGTCTTTTATACTTTTCTCATATTAGGTATAGTAGTTGTTCCATGCAAAGAAAAAGTCGCCTGCTTGATACTATACGTTTTTATTTCGATAATATGTACTTATAGTAGGTAGGTACTAAGATATGTCATAAAAGCGATTGTTCATCTAAATTCTAAAAATATTCTATATACCGATGTATTTGGCTATCTACAATAATTTCACAGACAGTAATGTGAATGCTTTAGTTCCGGTAGAAGTTTCGAACTGGTTAATGTATGTACTAATTAATATAATTATACCAACCATTCATAACTAACTCAAGTTCAATTTTCATGTTGTTAACATCTGCATTTCATTATAGCCTCTAATTTGAGTGAATATTCTGCTTTGAATCGTCTGAATAACATAATACGACATGATTAATACTATTCTTTCGTGTTTGTGTAGATAATCATTAGGTACATACTAAATACAAGTTTGTAACAACTATATTTACTTGATTTTTGTTTACAATTTGTAATAAATATGTACCTACCAGTGGCGTGCGGCAACTTTGAGCATGCTATTCATCACTAGCAGTTTTATCTATCAAAATAGCTATTTACCAATTATATATTGAAACATTATATCCTTGAACTGGATATATAAATATATACGCAATCGATTCATCTGAATCGTGACCCTGATGAATTCAGCTGTCGAACAGCTTATGAATGGTTTGACCCCACTCCTCTCAGCACCCTATGACACCCGATGTCCATGTCAATGGAATACCCGCTGCATAAATTTGCGTCCTATGTTTGCTTTAATATTCTGACGTAGTACGTCTAAAAGACAGCGCGGACCACACAAACGGACACTAACGATCCTAATAATTATGACTAATTCAATCACCACTCGTGGACGCGACAGCTCGCAATAGCTAGTATGTGAACACCATTAGTTATCATTGAGGTCAAATGTTAGCTAGAATCAAAGTGTGGAGTGTCTGGGTATAGGGAATGATCCTGAAAAAGTTCGGTATTCTACAGTTGAAGCGACGAGCTATAATCTATAAGTAATATTATATAAGCTATAAGTAATATGTTAAGTTAATTTGGAAGTCAGTGGCACCTGACAGATTTTCTTAACCTATCCCCTTCCGAAGACTTAAAAGTCAATTTTTAAAACTGGATATTTTTTCAAAATGGACTCTTTCCAAATAATTCTGTATCAACCGAGAAGAAGTAGATAAGTCATATAGGTAACTTCTAATATTTCATTATTTAAGAAAAATAGGTAAAAATCAGCTGATGTATAAACCTATACAATTTAATTTGTTGCTAATATCAAATAAACAGAATATTGCATAATTAAATAAAAATAATAACGTTTAAAATCGTTCCCATGACAGGTTGATTCTCGTGTAGTTACCAAGCGCTCGAAATGGAAAAGTTTACGACCCGGAGCGCTCGACAATTTTCTGAAGATATTAACATAGTTATCAAATTTTATGTGTATTTTATAAAAGCGTGTTAGATTTTTTGTTATATGGCCTATCTACCTCAGACGGTTATATTATTTTTTTTCGACGAGACGGAGCGATACTTGTATCGATTTTACTAACCGGAACGTAGCTCCGGTGTGTTCCGGTCCATTTTGAGCCCTGTAGTTTATCTACTTC
This sequence comes from Rhyacophila brunnea, assembly GCF_057557595.1. Classification (NCBI taxonomy): domain Eukaryota; kingdom Metazoa; phylum Arthropoda; class Insecta; order Trichoptera; family Rhyacophilidae; genus Rhyacophila; species Rhyacophila brunnea. The sequence continues at coordinate 35,348,624 of NW_028232796.1, forward strand.
TTCCCGATTGATACAGATTTTTTCTGTGTACGCGCCTCAATGTTTTATATGAATATCTAGGAATAATTTAGGCATGCGCCGCATCTACAGCAGTGGTTATCACGTGAAATTTAACTGTGACTGCACAATTGGCATTGACAGATCTATGGAAACGTCTGGTGGCCGCACTAAATTTTACTTTTATTGTGATTGAAAAAATTAAAGCTAAATTTTATTTACTTACCAAAAAATGGATCAATTTATTTATGGACAAGTCCATTATTTAATAAAAAACATTTGAACATTTTAGTACACATCTATTTATTTTAAAATAATGCAAATGGAAATTTCTCAATACTCCTTTTTCGAATGCGAGCCGCATGGCTGCTTCTAAGTTTACATCATTCTGTCAACTGGCTTTGATATTTGTTTTTTTATGAAGTGCATTACACTGAATGATCTTTCACAGTATACAGTAGTAGGAAAAATCGACAATATTAATAAAGCAATAATAATTGTTGCGAATTCTTTGAATTGACTTGATTCTTGGCCGACGTATAACTTCGACGAAAATTTATCAACCGTGGTTTTAAAGTACTTGGTCATGACTCATTTCCAATAATGCATATTTGACGTTAGCACAGTTAATTAAATTAAATACTGAAAATGATGTTGCTGGCAGCACATGGGAACCACTGATCCACAGTATCTATGAACTGCACGCCACTGAAATGTACCGAAAAATCAAGGATTTTTTTCTAAATAATGTGATGTACCTACTCTAAAATATTAATCAAAGCTAATGAGGTGGATTAGGTATGCAGTAGGTATGCAGTGCACGTAGTAAGTATAATATTATGGCAACACGGAGGCAATACTAAAATCTAAATTCATCCGCGCGCTCATGTATTTTTAGCACTAGTTGAATGGCTCAACGTCGATATATACTCAATAAATTTAAAACAGACATTTTCGAGTACATTATTTGTGAAGCATACACAAAAAACAGCCGATATTATTTTGCTAAAAAATACACAAACGTCATATCAGTTAGTGTGCACACAATAAAAACAAAAAAACTTATTACTTACACAATATTTCACCACTTTTAACTGGATTTATTATTAAATATTACAAATCACGATCGAATCAGTTTGTATATTAATTGAACCCGGATTAAACGAATGGCTAGCAATCTTTCCTCGTAAAAAGTCTGAGTCGGTAGAAGTTCGCAAACAACTGCGGCATAGATTTAATAGGCATAGGCATAACAAATAAGGAGTGATACTAAACTTATTGATTTAAATTTTATTCGCTCCATTTATAATATATTTTAGGGTGTGGAGTTAGGCAAGAAAAATGAGAACATGACACGATTATGTATAGGTATTATGGCAATATTGACAATATATTATATTATACATAATAAATACAATCATGAATCAATGGTTGATTGAAAAAATATGAACACGTGTTTTTTATACAGCTGGTGATATTTAAAAAGTATCACAAGTGTGATGTGCCAGCCTTTGCTCTACGATGAATGTTTTTTTAGTACATAAGATGACAGCCCATATCTATAATAATCGGTGGGGTACCTAGTGTAGAATGTAGATTGTAGATCATTTAATTGATCTACAATTATTTAATAAAATCGATTGTTTTATTTAATTCTTAAAATGCAAAACAAATATTTTTTATCGTACCCATGTGATTTTTATTTACGCATTACTTATATCTTGAATAATTATTACTTACTGAATCAGGTGAATGGCGATTGTAAAGAAACTTTATCGTTCCTACTACTATACAAATTTAATTGAAACGTCATAAATAATCCATAAACAATAAACATAATATTTGTCCTTGCACACTACGAAAAATATAAAAACAAACCTACCAATCTACTAGATTAAAAATCTACCTCTATACCTACCTACCTATGTATTTTTTTCCAAATTTAAATTAGGTATACATAGTACCTAGGTACACAATTCTATGAAAATAATCAACTTCAGAAGATACCACGAAGACGTCCAATGCTAGACTACAGTAATTTATTCAATAAAACTGGTTCTTAAAAAGAAATCAATGTACCTACCTATATTTTTTTTTAATATTTCGTTTACAATCTGCGTAACCAATATTGCTCGCCTGCATTCGCTGACATTGTACCTAGGTATGTATTGATTTTACAGACAAGCACTTCCAGGACGTCGCGAATAATATTATTATTATTATCAGCAGATAGCTGTAAGCACATGGTTATGTGAACAACTTCAAACTGTTTGTTTAGTAAAATGATAAATTAAACCAGTGTACAATTTTATTCCCTCGTGCGTTATTGTTATTATTGCAAAGATACTTTCCTATATTCCATGTCTTCCGCTGAGAAAATGTAATTCGAATTGTACATGGCCGAAAATATAATCGGCAGGCATATGAAAACATAGGTAAACAGCTGAGATTTTCCGAATTGTCCCAATTCCAGTAGAATCACATCTAAGTTCACGGCCGACGCGGTATTCGGTCGTATGGCACTTTTGGCAGTCATGTTTATTTATTATTTTCTTTCGTTTTATTACGTTGGCACTTTGTATTCCGTAAATGTCACAATGAAGACGTAGCGCGGCATACGAACGCGAGCAAGAATGACGCGACCGTGCAAGCCAGGCCGGCGATATACTGAATGATTTTAGGGCAGGCCGCCAATTTTATCTCCAGCGAATACTCCAAACGGGTGACATTATATTTTCTCCAAGAAGGTTTTAATATTTCGCTCCGCACATAAACGCTGCACTAGATTGATAAACATAATAATTTACACAGTGCTTTGCAAAATGCATACATGTTATCCGATAATCCTTGAATTATTGTATTATTATTTAACATTTTTTATTATTTTACTAGATTGTAAAGACAAAATAAATTATTGTTTCTATCAGCAGTTACGATATTAGCTGTTATATACATTATAATATGATTATACTGTGTTATATTATCACAATACCACATACCTAAGTTTATACGAATAAGTACATATATTCGACGTGTAATTATTTATTTTGTAAGTTTTATCAATAATATTATTTATTTTATTAAACAACGACATCTAATGCAAAACAAGTAAAACTACTGCCGAATTAACAATATTTATTATTGTAATTCATCAAAAATTCGCTTCTTTAGAATTTAGATTTTTTTTTTTAAATGTCAAAACAATTTGGGAAAGGGATAAGATCTTGAAATAATATTAAATAAATTTAATGTATTCATGCAAATAACATAAAACAAGTCAGTCTTGACATGATAATTAATAAATAAATAAAATTTGATAACACAGAAATAATATTATGAAGTAGGTAACCCCATTTATCAATACCTAGCAATATTAATTATTAGTAGGCAGTTATGTAACTATGCAAGGTAGTCGATATTATGCTTTTTCGCCAAGGCCCACCCGTAGTGGGGATTCTGGGGATGCACACCACTAGAGCGGCATAATATAGGGGCGGCATGGTGTGCGAATATTATAATATATTTAATATTATAATATAATTTAATTTACAATTAAGTACATAAACGGAATATTTTTATATTGAAATATAATATGATAATAGTGACGTCCGTAGGTATAATTGAATACAGCCTCTTTCTCTTATCTCAAATAGTTGAGTAATTGCAATTCTTTCAACTTCTGACATGAATAATATCTACTGTATAGCATTGAGATTAAGAAATGACGCGATGTTCGCGGGAGCATTGCAAACAGTAATTTTCCAATTTACAACATTAATTTAATATCGATTTATATAACCAGCAGCGCGTTTCTCTAACGCATATGACGCAACCGATTCGTCAGAAAAATTTAAAGGGGCGTCCGAATAGTTAAAACTAGTCACAGCATTATTAAATATTTATATTGACATTTTTTAAAAAAGATGCTCATTTCTCATAAACTGAATGTAAAATATTATCTACGCAATGCATAACAAATAGATTGCTATTTTTTATCGTAGATAAACTCCAGATCAGTCAGTGCATCTGACCTCTACGTCACTAAACGTGCCACGTACCTACTTACTAGCCTACATCAATGAATAACCTGAATCATTCAAAATTCTAATCTATTTACCGACTTATATTCTTCTGTCTTTCCGGTGGTTTTTATTGCCTACGTCTTTTATTTATGCATACATTTGATCTCAATGCTAAACGGCCATCGGTTTCCGATACAACAGCCCAATATGAAGCGCTCAAAATAGAAAATTTTACGAACCGGAGCGCTCGATAATTTTTCAAAAATATTAACATAGTTATCTAATTATATGTACCTAAATATATTTTATAAAAATAAGTGTGTTAGATTTTTTGTAATATGGCCTATCTAGCTCAAACAGTCAAAATATTTTTTCCACGAGACGGAGCGATAATTTTGGGGATTTCATCAACCGGAACGGCGCTCCGATCCATTTCGAACCCTGATAATATACCCAACCCCATGCGTATAAATTTCCGGACACGGGCTGCACTTACCAATGTTTGACAAATAATCTAAGAATGATCGCAATTATGTTTAAAATCTCCGACGAACGACTAATAATTAAGTAGGTCCATAGACAAGACTACCAGGCAGCATTTTGACAGAGTCCGAATAGGAGGTCGGTCAAGTTTTATTAATTAATTATAATAATATGCAAAATAGTCATAATACACTCGTAAATCTTTGTACGGCAAAGGGCGCCAGGAAATAGACTGATGTTTACAGTCAGTACCTAATACAATTTGAAAGGACAAATTTAATTACATTATATTTTGTATATACTTAAGTATGTCAGATAAATTAAGACGTAATAATTACAAGATAAAAAGAGCTTTTTATATACGAGGGTGGGTCAATAATTCCTTAGAAAAAAGCATTAAAACAGTTTTTATTTTTGTATTTTTTTTTTATTTCTCAACATAATCTCCTTGGAGCTCAATACACTTGGTTAGACGTTTCTCAATTTTTTTTAAACCGTCAGAAAAATAAGTTTTCGGAAGGTCCTCAAAATAAGCATTTGTCCGATCGATGACTTCTTCATTTGAAAAAAAAAAGTTGTCCACTTAGCCATTTTTTTAAGTTTGGGAAAAGGAAAAAGTCACTGGGGGCTAAATCTGGCGAATACGGTGGGTGGTCGACCAATTCGAACTTCAATTCTTCAATTTTAGCCATTGATCGTAAACATGTGTGAACACGGGCATTGTCCTGATGAAAGAGGATTTTTTTCCTGTTTAAATGAGGCCGTTTTTCTTCAATTTCGTTTTTTAGCTGGTCCAATAAAGATGCATAATAATCCCATGTTATTGTTTTCCCTTTTTCCAAATAGTCAACGAAAATAATTCCACGTGCATCCCAAAATACAGTAGCCATAACCTTACCAGCTGATTTTACGGTTTTCGCCTTCTTTGGACATGGTTCGCCTTTCGCAATCCACTGCTTTGACTGTTCTTTCGTCTCGGGAGTATAGTGGTGTATCCATGTTTCATCTACAGTCACAAAGCGACGAAAAAATTCATCCGGATTGCGTTGCATGAGCGACAACAGGGCTTTAGAGGCCACCACCCTATTGCGTTTATTGTCGACTGTGAGCAAACGCGGCACCCATCTTGCAGAAACTTTTTTCATGCCAAATTTGTCATGTAAAATAGAAATGACGCTACCTTTTGAGATCCATGTAACCTCAATTATCTCACTCAACTTTAATCTTCGGTCACTTAACACCATATCGTGGATTTTATTGATCATTTCTGGTGTAGTCACCTCTACAGGACGTCCTGAGCGTGGTTCATCCTTTGTTGATGTACGACCACGTTTAAATTCATTTAACCAGTTATAAATAGTTGCAAGTGAAGGAGCAGATATGCCGTGAACTAAATCCAACTCATTTTTTATTTCCTTTGCTGTTAACCCTTTTATATTAAAATGTTTAATAACAGCTCTAAACTCAATTTTCTCCGTTTTTGTAAACAAGCAAAATTTTTTTTAAATGTACGAAAATAAAAAACAACAACCATCTGATTGAAACTTCGCAGCATACTGAATCGGTAGTGCCGCTGCATGAAAACAAACCGCTTACAGTACTAGTCGCGCCACCTGTCGGCTTTTCTAAGGACTTATTGACCCACCCTCGTACCTACAACGTTTTAAAATTTTCTGTTGAATCATATAAACTTGACTTGACTAGCTTAAACGATCAAAAAATTTGTGGTTGATAGAAATAATACTGGAATGTCATTTTGACATTCATATTGATTGCCATAGTAATGCACGTATACCTATTAATAATGTAGTTGCTAGGACCATCCGCTTAGCAATCAATAATGGTGTCGAAAAAACTTTTCATACAAAACAGCATTAACTGAAAATGAATTCAATTCTACTTAAAAATGGCTAAAAGTATTAAAAAATGCATTGGCATCGTGTTCTGATATATTCTAAAAGTTTCAAATGATTAGCTAGTCGGGAAGTTAATTAAAAATCGATTGCAAGATTTGTACCGGATAAATAAGAATATGAGCTAAGAAAAACGTAAAAAGGTGTTGCGGATGGTTCTGCAAGCAACATAACTAATGATGTAAGTATTTGTTATGTTTTCGGCAACGGAATTCCTTACTAAAGGGCCCCGATCCTTCACGTGGTCCAGTGGAAGGCATGTGCCCCAAATTCTGAAGCGGGCTCCCAGGCTAGGATCTTTGGCGGCCCCCCTACCTATCGCTAAGGATAAAGGCAGTATGACACTCTACAATAGCGTTTTCCAAATGGTGTACATGTACGCGATAAAATTAATGTGTGTATTTAGTGTTTTTTTTTTTAAATATATTTTAATACTTACATCCATTTGAATTATGGTGTAGTCGAGTATCGATACACAATTAAAAATTGTATCGTACACCACATAATTTTAAATAATAATATTACTGAAGGAAAATAATGCCGCAGGCGACTTCTTTTTACTATTTTAGCAAATTTGTGGTGTGTTTATCTCACGTATCTGATCGACTCGCCTCGGCGGGCCCCTCCTGAGCCCTGGCCCCCAGGCTAGAGCCCTGTCAGCCCTCCCCTTTGTGGAGGCCATGGTGGAAGGTGCATGTCAGTAATAAAACTCGATAGATGTTAATCTCCAGAGATGTTTATTCGTCAATTCTCAGTTTACAGTTACACGGTATATAAATAAAAGGGAAAGAACTCAGGAGAGTTCGATCCGCAGTGAAACAGCTCGGTGAGCGGTGAAATGAGCTAAGTTTTAATAAGTTGAATGGTCCGAGTTGAATGATATGAGAATCATTCACAATAGTATAAAAATAATATGAAATAGTAAGTAAGTATATAATATTAGTAACGCTAAGTTCATGTACCTACAAGGGTTGATATTTGTGTGTAGTAACACAGCTAGATAGGGTGGATACATTGGGGTTGATCAATAATATAATATTGAGTAGGTACATTGCAATAGTCGAAATCACACCGATCGAGCATCTTAACAATGAATGGTACATGATTAGCAGTGGAGAAAGGTGGAGGTAGGCAGTTGAGATCCGCTTAATTGATTTTTAAAAACTAACAAACACCATCATTCTGTAAATTGTAGTCTTAGTTCAATAAAAACAAATACGTATGACTAACAAAGTTTAATGTGCACTATTTATGGCGGATCTTAACAGCCTACCTCTACCCTTCGATACTGATGATTAGTAACTTGGGGCGTCGATTAATTAAACAAAAGACAATTTATTGTCATTGGGAGATATCATAGAGAGAGGAGTTACTGATACATAACATATTTGAAATTTTAATGGCGCTTATCGCATGGGCAAAATTATCGAAAAGGAAGTCACAACATATAATTAAGTCTGTGGTTTGGGACGCCACCTGCCTAAATCCGCCACTGTCGGTGGCTATGAAATAGAAATTAAATGAAGAATAATTACAATATTACAAGAATTGTATGACTCTTCCCCGCGGAGTGTGAGAAAACCATGACCGAACAGATAACAGTAGCATCACAAACATTACCAAAAAAAAATCAAACAGAGTAGAAATCATAATTCTGGGAAAATTATAATTGAGTTAATTTAACTAGCACAAATTTACATAACACGTTGTTTAATTCGGAAAACTAAATAAACAAAAAAGCTGAACAACAAAAGTTCAAATTCAAATAAATCATTATTGTGGTACTGTTGGTACTGGTTGATTTTTACTTAGAATCTAGTCCTGGCATAAGTATAGAATTATTTTATTGGTTAATAAGAAAAATGCAAAAATACTGCATAAGCTTGTATTTAAGTACATAAACTATACGAATTTTAATCAAAGTTTAAGCGAATCTATGTTCATATAGGGATAATATCGTCGCGATAGTAAAAGATTGAGATTTAAGGTGTGTTTTTCTCAAAATGAGACACTTCCTCAACCTAAGAGATCTTTGGCGTCCCCCCTACCTATCGCTATCTGAGGCTGGATTTGGTTCTTTTCTATGGTACGGATGGATCAAGGCTTGGATAAAAACGAACGAAAAGTGCGAGGAGAAGGCATTCGGCTGGCTTATATCTCCGCAATATGCGTTAGAGTAAGATAGAATTTCTACGGCAGAATTAAATATTTTTTTTATTGACTGCAGTCATTCAAATCAATATTTACGTCGCCGGTAAATATTGATTTGAATGACTGCAGTCATTTAAAAGCTGCGAGTACGTGTTGTTGAAATTGATTGTTTTTGTGTTAAATATAGGTAAAGTTAGTGGTAATTATTTTTGGTTAATTTAGTAGAAAATAATATAGTTAACTATGTTGTGTTTAAATTTGGTAGCCGTACTGAGAAGCAACATGGTGGTATAAGGCCCGTCTCAGACGGGACACCGGTGTCGCGCTCGTATTTAATAAGGACGCCTTTGTATTCGAACGAAGGGGCCTTTGTATCATGTTTATGAACGCCCAGGAGCTAATAAGTTAAAGCGTGTCCGGACACTTTTCCGTCGGCCGCTAGATTCTCAAGCCGCCGATACACTTATTTTTATTACCGCAGCCAGTTTTATGTTCTAATTTAGAACGCGAAATTACGCGTTGAATCTTTAGCTCTGAGCGTTCATAAACATAATACAAAGGCCTCCTATATTATATGGAGCGCGACACCGTGTCCCGTCTGAAACGGGCCTAACGTTTCATAGTTATGTTAATAATAATAACATTGAGGTTCTACCTGGGTTCTACTGTGCGTTGCACGTAAGAAACACGGCTTTATTTTGCCGAACAATGAGATGGATGTGTCTGAAATATGGATGGACGCTAAACCAGGTAATAATGTGTCACGGACAACGTTGCCAATTTAGCGTTTGTCTTGCCAGACCTAGGCATCTAGCTTGTAAAAAACGCATCTTGCTTATAGCTTTTCTACTAGCGTTTTTTGATGCCTCCAACAGCTTTAAATATGTTGAAAAAACGCTAGGTATTTAGTTTATTTATTTTCATGCTCATCAAATTTCTGACTATCAGATACTTAATGAAGGGAGGTCGATACCTGTTTTAGTGAGAAATAAAAACACAATAAAACTATTTCATGCATTATTTAATGTTTTTGTATATTACTCCGAATTTCTGCGTACTTATATAAAATAATAATTTAACAATAAGAATCGAGGGCATCCGTTGTTTGTTCTCCCAAGGTGCAGAACTATTGCCATTGGTGATGCCAATTGTGAGGGCAATAATCATGTTTAATGAAATCACTTCGTATATTGACATATTCCACTTACGTGAGGGTGAATTTAGGTGGACGTTGTTTTATATTTTTTTAAGATAGGGCCTATCGATTGTTCACTCTGTGTGCTTCCATCTACTTTTATTTTTGTTGCTCTATTTTATTTCTCTTCTTATTTTATTACTTATTGTACTTATTATTAAGTCACATTTCTATGTAAGTATTTTTATTTTGAAAATTGTTAACACTTATTATATGTCATGTCGTGAACGATTTGAATTGGTAATTTGTTATGTTCATTATATGTAAAATAAATAAATTTGATTTGATTTGATTATTATTCATCTAATAGGTATGTTCTTTAATTCTCTATGTCTGTCCTACAAGAAAGAAGCTCTCGTCTTCAAACATAAAACGAAACTTTAATGCCGTTGAGACAATAATGATATACTTAGGTAGATTTGTTGTTAATTTTGAAATCTATTTCTGTGGAAATGTATAAATTTTAATAGTTTTTACACGTAGACATTTTTAATTTTCGTAAGTAATTTTTTTCGATAAAGGAAAAGTATTGACTTCATTCTTGGTAGAATAAATAAATTTATTTGCAATTTTATTTTTTACAAAATCTAGCTTTTTTTAATGACAAATAGTCAACCACAATTGGAAACACTGGTCACCACGGAAAGTTGAGGCTTTCGAGATGTGGCTGTATAGATGCACCCTTAAAATACCCGGGACTGACAGGGTGACAAAATTGGTACCTAATTAATGTTGATCAACATGTCATCCAAGAAAAGATCAATGGTAAACGTTATAAATTATTATTATGGCACATTATATCATTTTTGCAGAATATTTTAATTTAATTTATTTATTTATTTTTTAACGAGGGAAAATAAAACATTCATTTTTGTCGTACGTATTTATTAATAATAATTAAGTAAATACTTACTTATTAAATTTAAATTTATAAAAGATATATATATATAAATATTTAATATTATAATCTCTGCATGTTGACCATTCGGCGTAAAAACCTCAATCTATCTGTTTGATTTTGATAATCGTGCTCAACTACACAGAATTATTAAACTCATTATTTTGTTGTACCTAGTCACCCAAGTATTTTTACATAATATTAGATTGATTAAGACGAATATTATAATCTAAGATATCTAACTTGCCGGCAACACCGAGTTGAGTCCCGTTTAATTGAGGCTTTCCAGCAATTAGAAATACAGAAATTATATAATTTGTTTTTATGGCGTATTGAAAACCTGTGTTATTAAAAATCTATACCTACAACATAATATAGAGTTACGACAATTTCAACAGTAAATTATATTTTTCCTGAAATTTCATAGTTCTGTTTATTGGTGTTCTGTTTTGTCACCGTTCTGTTTATTCATAGAACCGTTTTTGTGTTGTTCTTTCTTTTTTAATTTCATGTATGCCGCCAAAAATTAAGCTGAAGATGTTGAAATCTATTGACATTGATAGGTAGTAATGATGTGAATGATAAAAAAATACCATACTATTATTGCATGCGTAGTATGTCATATTATTACTTAATGCAGTTTTGCAATTCAATGAAGGCTAAGACACGGTTATGTCACAATTATTTATAATATTACCATTGAAATATGTCAATTGTATTATCATATTATCATACATTCATACCTATATAAAATATATAATGTATAGCGGTGTTTACAGGGACCCCCAGAAACAGAAAAAATAGAAATTATTTATGTAATTGACATATTAGTAAAGTTGTTCTTCTTTTTCGTCAGGACTAGGAAACTCAGAAATAATGATAAATGAAATACTTAACAGGACGTGTGGAGAAGCAGGCAATGAACAGGCAACCGATCTCAAGTATGGGTGGAAATAAACTTAGTCGTGTCAAGAATACGTCATACGTTAAATACTGACAACTGCTCTCGGTTTATGCATTGACGCTCATTTAATATTGGTGTATTGAAGATTGCAACACACACTATTGCACGTTATTACACATTCAATACCCTACATCAAAATATAGTGTATTGGGATATAGCCTATCGGAATTATATTTATTTTCTGTGGGCAGGACGTTATGACAGAACAGCCTTTTGAAGGGGTTGGCCCCACTAGAGGGCCATTCTATGACACGTCAAGCCTGTGGCCATTTAAAAATCCATGCCTCTCATTGATTGGTGCATCTGTGGCATCCAATTTTTGCCTTAATATACCGATGAGGCACGTCTAAAAGACAAGACATCGCGGATGACACAAAATAACTCTAAATAATTATGACCGTTAAGCCACGCGCGTTCGTCAGCCACGTATGGATACGACAGTGCAACGGCTTGTCGGTGAGCAGCTTTAATTAGATCTACAGGCCAGGTCATGGCCCCCACACCCTGAAGCGGGCCAGGCCAGGATATTTGGCGTGTGCCCCTACTTATCTCAGGGTTAAAGGCAGTGTGACGCTCTTCAAAAGCGTTTCCCAAATTTAATGGTGTATTTTTAGCGATTTTTTGCATTATTGAATACACCCATTTGAATTACGGATTTATAGAATTTCGACGGACAATAATCAAAAATTCCATCACACATCCATATATTTTAAAATTGTAATACTCTTGAAGTAAAATAGTTCCATAGGCGACTTTTTTATCACTAGAAAAAAAAATTGTTGTGTGTTTATCTCACTTATAAACAATTTTCCCTCTAAGGCAATGATACTCAACCTTTTTTTTCTTCGGGCCAAATACATATATTTGTAAAGTAACGCGGGCCGCATCACTACTGGTGTGACGAAAAAAATCATGAAACCCCCCCTTTTTTACAAAACATTTTTGAGATATTAAAAATTATGTCTGTTTTTTAAATGAATCGTTTGCAATAGCAAAACTCTTATACCAGATCTGATGTGGACCATAATGACAATCCTCTTCGGGTGGCATTATCTGTGCGTCAAAGTTGAAACGAATCTCAAGATATACGAAATTCCTGATAATAAATGTGTTTCGGGCCGCACATAAAAACTTAAAGGGCCGTATGTAGCCCGCGGGCCGCAGGTTGAGTATCGCTGCTCTAAGGTGTGCGCGCGCACACCTAGCAAAATGTGTCCGCACATATGTTTTCATCCCCCGCACAGTCCTAACACAAAAATATTGTAAAAGAAAGTTTTCTTTGCCAGATTTTAGTTTTGCTCGAATGGACGAAACCATTACATGCTCAAACCTGTAAGTACCACATTACACATGTACCTTAAAAATATAAGTTTTAATGAAAAATTGTATGTGTGTGCTTGTGGGGAGGGTGTAAATTTACCGCACCGGGTGGCAGCCCGTAACTGATGGGTGACACCAACGCTAGTTACGTCACTGCTCAGATGCGTTGATGATCCGCACACACAATAGAAAAATTAGAGGGAACGTTGCTTATAAGGTAGACGCGTCACGCAGGGCCCCAAGGCTAGAGCCCTCTCAGCTGCCACGGGCCAGGTGTAGCTGGACTCAAAGTGTGGAGTATCGAAGTATGAATAATGTACATGGAAAAGTAGCAGGTGCTCTAAGTGTCGAAGTCAGTCGCACCTGCTAGATTTTGTTAAGGCTATACCTCAGTTGAGGCACGGTCTAAAAAGACCGTGTTTAGGCGATGCGCGGATTGCGGGTCGCGGGTGCAAATGACGCATACCAAACGAAATATAATTTGTCATATAAATCCAAAATGCGTCCATTTTATGTTCTGTTTATTGTTCTATTAGTAACAATAATAATATATTCATACACATGTTATCTTTTTAAAGTAAATGGGTAACATTTTTAGTCATCTTTACACGATTTAAGAATTAATATCCCCGTCGCCATCACGAAATAAATTGACGTGTTCCCAGCTCGACGTTCTCTCTCCGAATGGCAGTGAGTCCAAAATTTCGTCGCGCTCTATACTTGAAAATCATTTGCCGTTTCACTGATGTATCGCCTTAACCCGCCGCTTTTGAAATCAATAAATAAATATTACTAATATTAGAGATAATTTTTCAAAATGGACCCCCCCATCCAAATTGTTGTCCTGTGTGCGCGTGTGGGTGTGACGTCTATTGATTATCGATACAATAAACGAACAAAATATACATTGTTGTGGAAAATTTGCCGAATTCAATGCTTTGGCGCGCATTATCTTTTTTCTTCTAGTATTGCTAACAGTCGAAACAGACAACGCTTTTGTGACCTTTCGAAGCCTGGCCATGAACCCGGTACAGCGAACAAAATAGCGAATGAATTAATATCAGTTGACACGATTTAGTATGCTAAAAAACAAACATCGGGTGCAACAATGTCATTTATATTTGTACGGAGTGTGATAATAATTAATAAAAATATCAATATCTATTTGTAAATATGACTTCATAAAATGTCAGATGGCAACATTAATTCCTTTTCAAAACATCCAGTGCTGTGCTGCCTGTCGTCTTTCATTCGTGACATAATTAGAGCAAAACTAATCTTTTATAAGAGAAGGGAAAGGTTTGAAACAACGTAGCGCAGCTCCGGTTCGTGAAATCCTAGCTAGAGAATACCGCTCCGGTTCGGGAATAATTATGAAGATAATCTTTACATATTGTGTCTTAAAGTAAGAAACCGGACAGTCTGTTCAATAAATAATTTCTATAAATAGTGGGATTTTGTGTTGTTTTGTTACTAAGATTTTTTGGGCTATTTCAATCTTTATTAGATTTTGCCATTCAACAAAATAGACTGTTTTGTATTGGTTGTTCTTCATATTTTTGAGAGTATATTATTTCATATAAATGACATGTTTTTCGGCTGTGGCTGTGGACAAGGTTTTCATACTCAAATCTTCAGAATATAGAACTGATATACATGTTAGAATTTACATACGGTTATTGCATTTATCCAGTTCAAGGTCACACATATAACAAACAAAAAATAGGGCACTAAATATATATATATATATATATATCAAGCGCTCCGGTTCGTAAAATTTTCTATATCGAGCACTGGTTTGAACCATCAATTTTTTCCTATAAATGAAAATGCATATGCATGTTTATAAAACTAACCATCAAATCAGGTCGATCCGTGTAGAAAAATTCAGCCAAGCATTGGTTAACTATGTGACAGGAGCGTAATAATGTGTTTTTAGCGCCCAGGGCAGTGATAAAAAATAAGAGCGCATTTTTATGTTATTAAAAATTATACCTAGGTATGTCAGAGGCAGTTAGGTATTTAATTTGACCATGTGAGAACGAAAGTCCTCAACAATAAATACAATATTCTAATTCTTCAATCTTATTATAATATCACTAAGTAATAAATAATTACAAGATAAAAAGAACATTTATATAAGGTGCATTGGGGTAATTCCGACAGGAATTTCTATGAGATGACTAGAGGTTATATATTTCGGTTAATTATTCAAAGTGTTTTATATTTACTGCCATTATTGTTTTACCTCTGTGTACTTAAAGAAAAGATGTATGATAAATATATATTAGATTCTTGAATATATAGTTGGGTTCTTTACATTGAGGATTTGAAATATTGAGTCATTTTTTTTTGCATTGGGGAAATTACGAACTATCTTGGGGTAATTCCGAAATTATTCAAAAGTTGATTTTATTGCACTTTGACCGAAGGTTTACCTTTCTTTTTTGACCGTAATTAATCCTAACACAAAATATCATCAATTTTGTTAATAGTATCCAAAATCCCTAACTTTTGATACTATTAGTTCGGAATTACCCCAAAAAAAGATAGTGGTTCTCAACATTTCAGTTAAGAACTTAGGGTTAAAGGGATTGTGGAACGCGATGGAGCAGAGTAGGTTTATTCCCGGTTGTTACTACCAGTTTTGTTCCCACCGGTGACAAATAAAGAGAAAAAATATCCCAATATGACACAAGTACCTACCACCTTAAATCATTAAAATAAAGACGAGGAAAATCAAAGAAGGTGATAATTTTAAAAATCAATTTTTATTTGAGTCTACATTCTTATTTGACTACCTTGATAGAACAATATTTTTTATAAAGATATCTTTTGTTTACTTACTGCTTTTTGCATAGCAAAATAAACTTTCTTCATACCCATACAATTAAATTAGTCAACATTAACAATGTTAAATCAAAGTCGGAACTTGTGTTTTTAATCATTTTCATCTACTTTTATGGCATAAACTTATAATTTATTCCTGCTAGCAAACCTAAAACTAAAATGCGGGCTACACTGTTAAAAAAATATAACAGAATTGATTAAGACATGGTCTGAAAGCCTCACATATACATAATAATGATCTATTGGTTTGGTACGCAATCAGTCAAATTAAATTCTATCTTTATCATTACATAAGTAATATTCTATTTCATCAGCACTTTTTTTGTATATCTATCTTCTTCACTATTAATGACTCTGGAACGTTGTCACTATCTTTTCTTTTGGTCGTAATAAAGGTTAGCTGCTGCTGTGGTCTCATAGTTTTTAAGAAGTTGATAGAGAAGTATGTTTCCTCATGTTTTATTATTTCTTCTATGAACCAAATATAGTACCTCCATTTTTTCTGATTGAATATCTGACAAGCACTGAATCATTTAATTTGTAATTTTCCTTCATGGCAGGGTCCTTTTCTTGAGTTTTGTATACTATATCTTTATTTTTCAGTTTTAGTAGCAGTTGTTCATCTTTGTCTTTTTCTTTTGAGTCTTCTCTAGTTGTCATATTTTTTCCTTTTATAAAAACATCAACTTTGTCTTTGTCATCTCTTTCAATGTGTCTTTTCTCTTCGTTTTTTTTGTCTGTTTTATCCGCTTGATTTTCTTTACCTTTACTTTTTTTGCCAACACCTTTACTCTTAGTACAGAGAGAATTTGAATCGTTGTTGGTGAGTATATTTTCGGCAGTTAAACTTTCACCATATTTCACATCTTTTGTTTTTTTGTGACCTCGGTTCTTCCTTGTATATTTTTCAATCATCTTCAGAGTATTCATCCATCAATTCTTCAAAATCAAGATAATCTATAATATCAGCATTGCTATATTCGCTCATGATGTCGGATACACTAGTTATGCTGTTAAGTGAAGACTGGCGTTACCGCACATACCCAAGATTATAATAGGGCGTGCGATTGCTTCTTATTAGGACGACGCTAAATTTACTTACTTTAATATTAATTTAATTAAGTATATTATGTACATCTAAATTAGATATAATTTTAGTTTCTTTACAGATTGAGAATCACTGCCAATTACTATGAAAAAGTTAAGTGGGCTATTGCGGAGTGAATATGTATCGGAATAACCCCAAAGGGGTATTTCCGAAAAAAAATTAAAAACACAGTTAGGACGTTGTGCTCCTCTGACGAATTCGTAAAAAACGATAATCTATCGTAAAAGCAATCACTTATTCAAATAACTTACCAGAATTCCGAGATATGTAAGTTGGGGTAATTACGAATCAGCAAAAATGGCGCGAAAAACACTTCTCCGAAAAAACTTGATGGTATGCACGCATTGTTGACAGTAGCGACTAGCGACGACTTACGAAGCGATCACAATGAACATGGCTTCTAGACTTAATGTTGCCAATAGGAAAATATCGCTTCGATTGGTAGAATTTTTGAACTTTCGGAATATACCCATATTCGGAATTACCCCAATGCACCTTACTTTAAATTTTCTGTTGAATTATTATGATCAATATGCTCAAACTTCTACTTGATATTATGAAGTAAATAAAAAACAAACAAATATAGAATACTGAAATATCATTTTGACATTTCCACATTAGAAACCAATAATAGTCTTTTACTTTTTACGGATTTTTCTGAAATAACTTTCCATACAAAACAGAATTAACTGAAAATGAATTCAATTCTGCTTAAAGATGGCTAAAAGTTTTAAAAGAATGCATTGGCATCGTGTTCTAATATATTCTAAAAGTTTCAAATGTCTGGCCAGTCGGGAAGTTAGTTAAAAATCGATTGAAAGATTTGTTCTGGACAAACAAACAAGAATACGTGCTAGTAAAAACGTTGTAAAATAAATATTATGTTATTACTAATTTACGTGTCGAATTCTGATGCAAAGATTCACGTTTAAAAACAGGAAATGCGATTTTTCTAATCATTCGTGTTTTTAGATACGTACCTAGTAAAATTTTATTTAAAATATAATTATATCTCTGTCAATAGTCGACGCCAAGTGGTGTTGTAAGTAGGGCCCCCGATTGGTTAAATTCGCCCCTTATTACAAGTCCAGTCTATCGTGCTAAGGTAGGTTGATCCATAAATTAGCCAAAAGTGTGTTTTGTTAATTATACTAGCATAAAAGAAACCGATAAATAAAACTACGAAATAGGCCTCAAGGCCATCGACGTTTAGAGTTTCTCAATCTTTTTTGTGACCGTGATCCACTGAAGAAAATCCGATAATATATTGAGAATTTCCGATCTATTCCTTTTCCCATATAACAACATTAGTAGGTACTCAAGCTAGCTGGTAGGGATATTTGCTATAACTAAAAATAAGCAGCGTAGCACTAGTATTTAACTCTATTCTTTAAAAAATAAGAGAATAATATGTAGAGGAAAGACATATTCTTCTGGCATTGATGGCCACGACGAAATCACTTTGGAACGGTGCTTGAAATTGGGTAATTTGAAAGTAATGACACCAACACCTAAATCAGTCATCTGCACCGCCACAAGAATCTGATACCATTAGTGCAAGAACGTAGTGGTCGCGCGGCGGCGTCTTGCGAAACTCAAACGTATAACCGTGTGTAAAATGTTCGTAGACAGTGTGTTTTTTGGGGCATAATACACATGGTTATACGTTTGAGTTTCGCAAGACGCCGCCGCGCCGCGCCCGCCAATTGACTACGGCCGAGCACTTATACTTGCTGATGGATTTAGCAAGTAACCTGTATCTGTGACTGTGTCATCATCAGTGGCGAAACATTGTACGAGTACAATATTGACGTCTCTGTCGGAGGCATTGAAAAATAAAAATAGGTGAGTAAATACGTAATTATTCCATTTTTTTATTATAGATTACCTAAATACTAGGTATACCTACCATCCTATCACAGCTTGTAAGCAGACGTTGGAAACTGACTGGAATGAACCACTATACCTATTGTTTGAGATAAAATAAATGTGTGTTACACAATTGTTAAATGTCACAATTAATTACAACATAATATGATATCACGACGTATCCTTTGTCCCGAAGAAATTCTGAAAAAGTAGATATTGCAACAATGCACGAAATGAAAAAAATATTTAATGCTACAAAAAATAATATGAAATAATATTATATTATTATATTTAAAATAACACGTTATCAGATACAATAAAAATATTTGTAAAATTACTTTATTTTTTATGTAATGGGGGCCCATTTTTTGCGACTAAGTTCCGCCAATGGTCATTGATAACCAAGCATTATTTTAATAAGTAGGTAAGTAGTTATCTTATTAAAATGTTTTATTTATTTTTTTACCATAATATAGTATACCTATTATAATTTTACGGAAAATAAGCCAAAAATACTTTAAAAAGTTTAAAGGACTCAAAACACAGAACAGCTTAATAAATAGAATTCCGATAAGCTATATTCCAATACACTACATTCGCAGGGTTTCGAATGTGTAAGTGTCCCACGAAAATGAATCAGATGTGCAATAGTGTTTGTTGCAACCTTCAAATACACCAATATTGAATGAGCGTCAGTGCATAAACCGAGAGCAGTGTCAGAACGAAATTCAAGCGTATTATTCACACGTGTTTAATTTTGTTCCATATTCTTCCACACTCGAGGTCGGTTAGCCTGTTACTCCACACCCGTTAGATATTTCAGTTTTCATTATTTGGTACATCCCTGGTAACCAGCAGTATGCGCAAAGTTATTAGAATTAAAAAGCTGAAGTGAAGTGGAAGATGAATTGATGAAATGTAGACATAGCTTATCAATATCATCATTATCAACAAAAACTAAAGGTCGTTTGTTCATTTAAAATGGCGTAAACTTATGATCGACGCAATTCCACAGGTATTCGCGATGTACAGTTTGAGATTTTCTGTAAAACATCAATGGACACTAGGTACCTAATTTTTATAATGGGAGTATTTTGTGAATCATTCACTAAAATCCAATATGCGTCTAACTCTAACAACTCGGCCGCCGAGGTTTCCCAAGTGAGGCGCCGGAGTTTTTTTTTTTATATATAAAACAATAATTTTGAATAGATGAAGAGGTGGTATTGTGGCCCCCCAGTTTGTTTTTTCTTCGTAAAATACGAGTTTTTATTCTAACTGCTCTAAATTTTTGCATAAAGTGAAGATAAAATATTAAGTTTATGTCTGCTAAAACGTGGAACCAAAAATAAAACAATTGAATTATATTAAACATGTATTTCTAAAAAACCAAGTTTTCCTGTTTTTGAAAAATGTGAGGGTAATATGGCCCCCGTCGAAATTTACAAGATATTTTTGTCGATGACAGTATAGACTAGTAACTTAGCATTAAATATTACAGAATCACTCAAACAATTTGTATTCTTCTCATTTTTAATTAGGTATTTAAACAAAAATCACACATATTCATTTTTTTCGCACGATGTGCATTCTCTGTGTGCCTATACGTGACAAATAAGACATTTAATCCAAATTTCACCATATCGGTCCTTGGAAAAAGGTTCCCTGCAAAACATACATATCGCATCTGCATCTTCAAGAGGCGCACCAGAAGTTTCCATATCGGATATATCCGAGGCAGAGCTCGGAGGCCCAGATTCTTCAGTTGTTTCTGAGTCAGAACTCATGCGACGCCGTTTTGCTATATTGTTAGCTCCCCTGCCTCTAGCATAGCCACGACCACCACCACGGCCTCGGTTAACTCTCCCATGACTAGATTGCTTAAGTTCAGCTTTCTTCATAGAATCTTCTAAGCCAGCTTTGTACGGCGACCCGGTCACGAGAGCAGCCGACGATGCCTTACGTCCCCTGTTTGAATTCTTCTTTTTAGGCTGTGGAACTGGCACATTATTTTCAGGCAGTACAAGAGGACTCTCAGATGACTGTGGAGAGCGGAATGTTTCTGCAGTCATTGACGGAATTTGGCTGATCAAGAACATTCGGAGTTGAGATGGATTCAGATACTGTAGGTTCAGTAGCTTCATGCTCTGCTGCGATCAAATCAGCATTATTAAATATATTTCTGTCGAATGGATATATACCAGATACCTTGAATCCATTAACAGCTATGCTTGCTGTTTGACATTGAATATATGCCTTACCAAATAGCTCGGCAATGTCGTTCTTGGTACTCCAAACTCCTTCACCGCTTTTTTGTAGCCCATCTTCTTCTCCCGCACTGCAACTACTGCACTCATCATATTCTCCTCGCTCCATAAGTTTAGTTTATGCTTGTTTCGCGGAGAGAGATTCATTCGCGGCATGCCTGCAAAATTATAAAAATAATAGTTTTTACTCGAGGTAAAATGGTTGTAATATGGCCCCCGGTGCCAAATTACATACCACCATGGGGGGCCAATATATCAACAAACACTGTCACGGTATTTTTTGAATTATAATTTAAAATATTGAAGACTGAGCAAACTTACTTGAAAATATTGATTTCACGTTCCTTCCATGTAAACAAAATCACTTCAAAAGTCTCTGAATTCTAAAAAGTTCTGAGAAAATATTTTTTTTGTGCTGGACGATAAACTTTCACTTCACACGTTGTGACAAGAATGCCCGACACTGACGACGCGTACGCTTCACGCGGAGTAATCGTGATTCCCTAGACTCGTGCTACATAGGAGAACGATGTCATGATACACCGCTAGATGGCATTATCAGAAATACGAAAATCTTAGGGGGGGAAATTTAGTAGCAGGGGGCCATGATACCACATTTTCCTCTAATAATAGATTTCAAAAATATGTATTATTTTCGGATTACTTTTATACGGCACATAAACTGAAAATAGTGAGAAATATGTAAATAAAAAATCAGCGCCAACGATCGCCGAGCGGCTTATGCGTCGGCTTATAATGCCTTGGGTCCCAGGCTCGAATCCTAGATCTGGAAAATACACATATTAATTTTCAATTTGTGTTTGGAGTCAGAGTATGGACCTAATAGTTTAAGCAAGTGGCTAACATACATTTCTCGTAAAAACAAAACTCTATTAATAAAAACCTCCACACTGTGGAGGCCCGTATGATCTTATTTTATTTTTGCTTATTTTCCGTAAAATTATAATAGGTATACTATATTATTTACTATTATACATTGTTCACTGAGTCATTCGGTTGACAACACTGGCGTGATGTTGAACCGGATGGATCTACGCGCTAGCACTTTCATCACGAAAAACGGCCAATTTGAAACCGGTTTGAGGCAGGCAATGGGCAAACTATGCATGCACTACGATGCGTTCATCTAGACGTACATAAAGACGTACCTGTCATGGCGGCAACGCGCGCACGGCATGCGTGTTTAAATAATGTATCGGCTCTCTATTTAGATGCGACTCCTTTTCTTCTTCGAAATAAACCAAAATTTCAAGTACTAATAATAATTCTAACATCACTCCTGATCGTTTTAGACATATTTTTATTATAGAAAGCTTCAAATTACGTAAATTGATAGATCCAAACATCACGGGAGCGTAAAATTAAATGATAAATTTGGGGGCGTTCCTCATTTGGAAATGTTCTTGTTCGACAATATAGAAATTTTATTCTGAGACGAATTAAACAAATTTAAATTAGAATATAGTATTTGATAACTTTAACGGTTTTATCACAATTTGAGAAATCTTCGACTTGTATTGCTAAAATAAAGCAATAATCGTGTTCGCTTCTTTTATCATCATCAGTCTGATTCAATATACCTACGTAGTTAGACAGAAAAAAATCGCCGATGTTCAGTAATTGTTATGCTCAAATTACATTGGCAGATTGCGTTTGGTCCGATTGTCTGCCACGATTGCCAAAATCTATTATTTATGGTTTTCCGGGATCGTGAATGATCGTGAGCAAATTTTCCCAAATCAAGCTAAGATTGCCGAGAATGTACGAAAATATCCGAAGCTACCGCCCGCTTGCGGGGTTAGGTTTGACAGTTGAGTTTTGACGTAAAATTGCGAGGGACAACTGTTCAATGTAGCCACGAATCTAACGAAGAAATAGTTTTCGGCCAACCTATGTTTTTATTGATTGCAACACTATGTTTATTTTAAATTAAACCAATCAAAAGCAAGGACCAACGTGATCGAATCGTTGCACGTAAATTCCTTATAATGTAAAGACCTAGAGGCGGCAAGTTATATGAAAGTATGGTGAAGCAGGCAAGTATGGTGAGGCAGGCTGGTAATCAATTTGCGGCAAAATTTCCACGTTAACATTATATTATATGGGTACGTTATAATGACCAAAGTAAATCCTCCGTGATGTCATGCATTTTTTTTTATCGCGTCGCTATTTCTCGTAAGTTGTCGGCTATTGTTGGCCTGCTTCATTCAGTTGTATGAGAAAGCCGATTTTTTGCCCCTCTTTTTATTTAATACCTCTATGGTAAAGACGTTGGTCACGGCGGTCGGCGTGGATCGTTGGATCTGGTTGGATCTGCGCGTCTGCCAATGTAATTAAGCCATAGGCCGGCTGCAGTATCAAGGCGTCACGATTGGTTATATGCTCCATCTATAACTCTATATTCTATAATAAATATCCTCAGCAGCTTTCGTATAAAATACGTTCGTTCCAGTTAAGGTTTTTCAAACAATCGGCATACTATTTTGATTTGTTTAACTTAACCGTTTAACTTAACACAATAATATTATGCAAACCAGTTTGTGTTCTGCCGCGAGAACAAACCGCATACAAACGTGTAAGTGTGTTTTTTTCTTTTATGTCTTAAAACCGCCGGCTGTCGTTTGTTAGCACCAGGCCCGTACCAAGGCATTCAGCCGCCATATGCAAACATTTTAGTTACGATAGAAAATATTCATTTTTTTAGAACAGTTTTTTTGTACAGATGGGAATAGCGTCAGTTGAAATACGACTTAGTAGTGGAGCGAGTTCAAAATAAAATTTTGAAATTACTTTACTTAAGGTTATACGGAAACTATCCGTGGCTTTATCCAATTGACTTCCTCTTGGGTATGCTTACATACTGTAATTTAAATGAGATATCTATATTTGGTCAGGGTTTTTCCGACTTACGATCCTTTCACATCATACGGTTTTGAGCGTACGGCAAAAAAATGATTGGCGACATTTTTTTAGTGGCGTGAAGAAGAGCACGGCCCTTTACACATTACACAGCGACGGTTAAAAACCGAAACGGCGCCGTATAGCAGCAGTCGATTGTCACTGTAGGGCGGCCGTACGGTCACCGATGACTCAGTGGTGTACACTGTACGTGACCTAATGCACGCTTTTCTATTAGACGATTTTAAATCGAACGGTCAGTCGATTCATTAAAACCAAACAGCACCATAAACCGAGCTTGTGGCGGAAAAAACGGTGCATAAACCGTATAGTGAGAAAAGAGGGTGAATTTGTTGCCGATTCGGATTTTTACGATTCGATTTTTTGCCGTACGGTCAAAACCGTATAATGTGAAAAGAGGGTTATACGCTGTGTAAATGAGAACTCTGCCATTCTAAGTAGTATTGACCTGTGTGATGACCCAGATAATTATAAGTAATAGAAATCGGAAGCATCAGTAAGTTGTTTGTTCTTCCAAGGAGCAGAATTAACCTGCCATTGGTGATGCCAATTGGGAGAACAATAACTCTGTTCAACCAAATTGGTTCGGATGTTGATATATTCCACCTACGTGAGGACGAGATAGGTGGGTGTTGTTTTATAAATTCTTAAAATAGGGTCCACTTAACTCATTCAGTGTACTTCCATGTATCTTCTTTATAATGTTAGTATTTATTCACTCTATATACTTACTGTCTTATTAATATATATATATATTTTTAAATGCCATGCTGTGAACGTCTCAAATTTATAATTTGTAAAGTTGAATGAAAAAATGAATTTGAATTGTTTTCCATCCTCGAAATTTGGGCGCCGTTGTGCACCACAATACATTGTGATCGGGGCAGGCCTGGCAGGCAGTCAGCTATGTTATTTTCAGAAACAGTGCAATACAACATAAACGAATATTGTATGTATTTTCTCATATGGTTGCCATTGCTTTCAAACGAATGCCTGTGAGTACATTCATTTTATAATAATCATTATAATGCTATGGATTCGTATAAGTAACAACGTTATTTTTATTTTGTACTTGTACTAGTATCGTCTATTTAAGAGGAAATTTCTTCCTTTATTTTTTATTTTGAGCATGGATAAGATTTATTTTATTCCTAAACTAGGGCTCGAAATCTACCGGAACGCACTAGATCATAACTCGGGTTCATAAAATCACCGAGATTATCGCTTCGTCTCGTGGTCAAATTAATCCGTCTGAGCTAGGTCAAACATTTAATAAAAATCTAATACACTATTAAATAATACATAACATAAACCATACATATATTAAATAAATATGTTGATATTTTTGGAAACCTATCTAGCGCTCCGATTCGTAAAATTTTCTATTTTGAGCGCTGTTTTAAACAATCAGTCTTGTCCATTATTAAGTGGTACAGTAAAACCTCTATATAACGGACAAAATATCCGGTCAAATGTGAAAAATATTAAAAACATCCCGTTCATGTTATACATGTGTAATTCCAGCGCTCGAAATTGACTGCAACGCACCGGAACACAGCTCCTATTCGTCAAATTGCCGAGATATTGCATTCCGGCTCGTGACTTATTAAAAAGTATTCAAAGTAATACTATATTAAGTATACGTATTTATATATATTTTTAAATTATATGAAACCAAAGTATGGCGTGACAAAAACCTCGAACTGTGTTTATGGCACCGACAACATTATGCCCTAATTGCATGCCACAAGTTTAAAGACAGTTATGTACTGCATGTAGTAGTTTGGCAGGTATATTTCTATATAATACATTCAATTATTACATATTAAATACTAAATACTTAAGTACCTATGTAAATATTTTCGGAAAATTATCAAGCGCTCTGGTTCGTAAATCTTCCATTCCGAGCGCTGTATAACCAAGTGTCGCCGCTTGTAAACAATGTTCTGCCCATGATGGTCTAAATTAATTTATTGATTATTCGTCAGATAACGAAATTCAACTATATTACACGTATTTCTGTAATTTTAGTGAGTTAATTATAAAAAACAGCTGACTTCAAAAGTGCAAACAAAACTTGATTCTTTTTTACCACGTTTTTATTAGCTCGTATTCTTGTTTGTCCAGTACAAATCTTGAAATCGATGTTTAACTAACTTCCCGACTAGCTTGACATTTGAAACTTTTAGAATATATCAGAACACGATAACAATTTATTACTTTTAACCATCTTTAAGCAGAATTGAATTCATTTTCAGTTAATCCTGTTTTGTATGGAAATTTATTTCGGAAAAAAATCGTAAAAAGTGAAACACTAGTATTGGTTGCTAAGGGGGTCCTAGCAAATAAATTAATAATATATACGTGCGTTACTGTGGAAATCAATATGAAATGTCAAAATGACATTTCAGTAAACTATATTTATTCGGTATTTCTATCAAGTACAAAAAAAGTATTTATTAATACATAGAATTGTCAAGTTTATATGATTCAACAGAAAATTTAAAAACGTGGTATATAAAAATTTCTTTTTATCTTGCAGTTATTTAAAATAGAATTACCGAAAGCAAGCGCGTTGACATCCAACGCAAATGCGTCGATGACATTGGGTTACTTTACAAGTTGCTTGTTAGCGAGTTTAAAAGCGGGCGAGTCAGCTAGTGCGATTGTGATGATGACACACAAAACTTTCCACTCGCTCAGAAGCCAACAAGCTAGCGAGTTGAAACCGTCATTGTTGGTACTATTTTTGACAGGACGTATTGAGTAGTTTGTTTTTTTACCGGGAGGTAGCTACTATCGCTCTACTGCGCAGACGCATATCAGTCCACACGCCAGCATGTAGCGTGTAATGCGTCAATGACATTGAGCTGCTTTACGAGCTGTTTGTTGGCGAATTTACAATCTGCCTGCAAAGTCGCCCAGTGTCATCATCGAACAAGCTAACAAACAGATTGCAAACAATCTACCGAAAAAAGTTGAAAGCCGGTCAACTTTACACGCTACACGCCGGCGTCTGGGCCTACTGCGTCTGCGCAGTAGAGCGTAGTAGCGTCCTCCCGGTAAAAACGAACTACGGTCTGTCAAAATAGTTGCTAGCTTGTTGGCTTCTCAGCGAATGGAAAATTTTGTGTGTCATCATCACAATCGCAGTAGCTGAATTTCCCGCTTTTAAATTCGCCAACAAACAGCTTGTAAAGTAGCTCAATGTCACTGACGCATAAAGTTGCGGGCAGTTGCCCGGCTTTCAACTTTTCTCGGTAGATTGTTTACAATTTGCTTGTTAGCACGTTCGATGATGACACTGGGCGAGTTTACAAGCAGATTGTAAATTCGCCAACAAGCAGGTTGTAAAGTAGCTCAATGTCATCGAGCCTTAACATCACTCCACAATGGTTGTGTCTGGATATAATATTATCATCCCAAGACGAATGTTACAAGAATACGCTGAATTAGTACAATAATAAGGCATTAAATTTGTACGTTATATCGAGGTTCTACTATACATTATTTTAGCCGAACCTGATGAAATAATGATGGGCACCTTAAAGATTCTCTTTCTTTGGGGGGAAATTAAATTGAATTCTTGTATGTTTTATTGTTACAGTGACAGGCATGGCCTTCACAAGGGGGGCTGACAGGATTCCTGCCTGGGGGCCCAGGCTCAGGTGAGGCCCGGCGTGACGAGTCAACCAGATAAGTGAGATAAACACATACTTATCACAAATTTGCTCCAATAGTAAAAAAGTCGCCTGCGGCGCTATTGTCATTCAATAACATTTTTACACAATTTCTGTATAATGTTTTATTGTGTATGGATACTCGACAACTCCATAATAATTCAAATGGACGTAAGTATTAAAATATACAAAAAAAACACTAAATATACACATTAATTTTACCGCGTTCACCATTTGGAAAACGCTACTGTAGAGCGTCACACTACCTTTATCCTTAGCGATAGGTAGGGGGGGGCGCCAAAGATCCTAGCCTGGGGGCCCGCTTCAGGTTATCTTTTCTGGAGGACGGACGACGGATGAAGAAAACTAGAAAGAAGAGCTAAAAAGGTATCGATCTTGATTCTGGCTGGATATAATTTTAATTGAAGTGCTGAAGAAAATTATCAAATATAATATGCCCACTACTCTTCTGCAACATCTTTTTGGCTACGCTTCTAGGCGCTGTTGTCTACTAAATGGGAGGAGCTTGTTTATAATGGAAGTGCGTTTAAAAATGGGTGGAGCATGTTAGTTCGCAGTTTTATCACGTAGCCAAGAAGATGTTGCTGATGAGTACCTACCTATTGAAAAAAAGAACATTTGCGACAATTACGAAAATCAGGAAAACGTCAAAATACTCAATATGTTCCTTATTTCCACGAATGATTATGGTTAATTGATGTGCTGAAGACAAGTGGTAGGCAGTGGCCGCTCAACGACTTTCTATGTGGTGGGGTTTAGCCATTCATTTTTTCTCATAATATTATACATTATGTACCAAGCTACTTATAGATTTTAATATGATTTTATTAATGAGGAAATGAGTATTTTTTCAGAACAAATAATATGATAATCGGATTCGTTACTTAATAAAACATCTAAAAAGCGTCCTTAAAAATATTAATTTAAGTAATTAATAATAATTAGTACTTATAGACTTCCGTTATCAGTTTTGAACAACGACATACCTACAGCTAGCGTTTTTACTCACTTAGGGGTCATTTGATTCGTTCACATTCTTTGTAGAACGAAATTTGTACCGCGGCGACGGGATGGGACTGAGTGACCCCGGTCAGCAAAAAATAGACGCATTAGCTTTCTTAATTTGTACACAGGTATCACCGTGAAATAGGGCATATTCAATTTAATTAATTATTTCAATACCACGGAATCATCAATATGTTATTACATAATTTACAATCATTCATTGCTTTATTTATCTGTATCTTTAACCTAATGATAATAAATATGTCTATAAAATCGCGACTGGTTTAGATGGATAAGATAGATAAATTGAATAGTTCATTTAATCGTGTAATTAAGAAGGTATATCATGACAATGATAAAAATATGGGACGTGTATTTTTGACATGATAACAATGTGGGGATGGTCCCTATGAACCCTTAAGGTAGCGCCGCCACTGGTGGTAGGTATATTTTTATAAGTAAAAAACGTTTCATTATGTTTTATAATATCTAAGGACAAAGCAGAGCTCATGTCTTTTGAATTTTATAACAGCTGCATTCGCATTGAGAAAGAAGAAAACTCGAACAAAAAAAGACAGCGAAAGAGACGGAAAATGAAACGGAAGCTACGAGTATCTTACGATTATCGTATGATGCGTAACACTTTTGAACCCGGACGACTCACTGTTGCTTTGAATTTTATTTATTATCAATTCTAGGGAATTGTCCACTGTGTGAATAGTCATTTACAATGACAGAATTTACGGTGAATAACTGAGCCCTACAACTATGTACTTATAAAATTCTCCTGCACCCCAGTGTTCACGTATGTATCAGAATGCTGTACCCTCAACAAACAGAATGGGAGAAATATGGATATCTTTGAGAGTAGTTTTGAGATGAATCTTTCTGGCTTTTAAAGAATATGAACTTTGGAGATTGAAGTATAATGAGGGGCTGTACATTCTTAAGATCACGTGATAGTATGAATGCCGGATATGTTACCAGCAAGACAGACTATGTACACAATGTCTGAAGACAATAATAATATAAGACATGTACGGCCGAAGCTGAGAAGGTTGAACTCCGCTTTTTAAGAATAGGTACTCGGCCAAAGCAAATTGAAGTATCGGCACTGGATTATATAGCATGGAGGTTTTTGAAAGAGGCCAAAAGTTTTGGTGCCATACATGAAGATGATGATACTCAATGCCATATGTATTTTTTTCAATCAAAACAAAGGCTGAAATCATTGGCTTCCAATCTTTAAAAATCAAAATGTACCACAGATAGTAAAATGCCCCAGTACAATCTGCTGTATTTTTTCCAATAATAATATCATCAACTCAAACCAATTCACTTCTAAATGAGGGTCTCTCCAAGCTCTTATAATGTTTGATTGACTAACAGAATAACATTGTCATTGAATATTTTAATTTCAGACAAAAATGAGTTTACGTTTAATTGATTTTGTGACATCACATTTTCTACGACACCCCACCAAGGCCCACTAAGATCCAAGGAAACTGCAAACATTTATGGCAGTGGTAACTATTGCTTATAATTCAATAATATGGTAAATTGTTTGTAGAAAATGATGATTGTTCAGTGGCGGCTCGACGACTTTCTAGGTGGTGGGGTTTAGCCATTAATTATTAAATATACATACCTCCCTACTTTCGCATATTATACATTATTTACCAAGCTACTAATAATAATATGATTTTATTAATGAGGAAATGAGTAATTTTTCAGAATAAATAATATGATTATCTGAGTCGTTACTTAATACTTTGGACGCGGAAGATGCACACGGCGCGTAATGACCAGGCGGCCGATCGATGTAATTAACGTGCATTTTAAAGGGGGCAATTAAAATCTCATTATCTATTCAGCAGCGAATGCGTTAATCACATCTATAAAATGTGCTTAAAAATAATAACTTAATGAATAATTAATAAGTTATCTGATTCGCTCCCCAGTATGCGTATACTAACGCTAATGCATTCACATCCTTTGTAGAACGAGATTTGTACCTCGGCGACGGGATGGGACTGCATGACCCCGGTCAGCGAAAAATAAACGCCACAGCTCTCTTGTACATTTATGGGTGTTACCGTGAAATTTGGCGTCTTCAATTTGATTAAATATTTGAATACCGCGTAATCATCATTATGTTATTACATAATTTACAATCATTGCTTTATTTATTAATAAATGTCTCTTTAAAATTGCGACGGGTTTAGATGGATAACATAAATTAAATAATTAGTTCATTTAATCATGTAATTAAGTAGATATATTATGACAATGATAAAAATATCGGACGTGTATTTTTGATATAATAACGATGTGGGGATGGTCCCTACGAACCCTTAAAGTAGAGCCGCCCTTGATTCGAAGATAATCAATAATTAGTATTACCATCGTAATTTTCAATTCAGTATCACGGCCTGAATATGGTCGGCTTTGTCGTCACATATAATAATATATTGTATAGGTAAATCATTCTACAGTGGCACCGTTGGCAATTCGCAGATGCATTGACATAACTTGCTACAATGCCTGTTTAAATGCTAGCAAGTAAAACCAATACAACTGCGAATTGCTTATGCCTCTTGACTGTAGAATGATTTAAATATTAGATATATCTTGGTGTGGACTAAGCATGGGCCCCATAAGGGGGGGGGGGCTAACAGGGCCGTAGCCTGGGGGCCCGGGCTCAGGAGGGGTCCAGCGAGGCGAGTCAACCAGATAAGTAAGATAAACACACATCACAAATTTGCTTCACTAGTAAAACAAAGCGCTATTTTCCTTCAATAATATTACTACTGCGACACGCGCTATAGTAAGATAAAAGGTCTATATATTTTTGAGTTAGTTTCCAAATTATCGCCGGCAAATTGTCCTGAATCGCTTCATGTAGCATCGATAATCTGCGAGTTCGTGTTGCTAAATTTGCTATTTTTTGTGTTAAACATAAAGTCAGTGGTATATATTTTTAGTTAATTAAGTAGGAAAGGTGTTTCTGCGTGTTGTATTAAAATATGGTAGCTGTACAGATAAGCAAGAAGATGGTATTACGTTTCATTGGTAAGTTGATACATGTTCGTGACAATTTATTTGTATATTATTATTTATTTTAATATCAGTGACCTAGTGTTTCTTTAAAATAACTTAAATTATGGATATCTTTACCTAATGGTTGCATTTTGACCGCTTAAAAATACTACGAGTATATAACGTAAAAAAATAGAAAATTATATTTTAATTCTGAGCGTCTAGTGCGAGCACTTTGGGCGAGCACTAGCGAAATGGTCTATGGTCTCGAACATTTGTAGGCGAATGCGTTCGCTCGCCCACAAACCAAACGCACGGCACGTAGCTTCATTTAGCAATGCAACGGGTGGCGTCTAGATGTATCTATAGTCTATGGGTTGTACGATAAAATTTGTAAGTATGTGTCAATACATCAAAATATACAATAAAACACTAAATACCTATACACATTAATTTTACCGCGTACACCATTTGGAAAACGCTACTGTAGAGCGTCGCACTGCCTTTATCCTTAGCGATAGGTAGGAGGGCCGCCGAAAATCCCTGCCTGGGGGCCCGCTTCACGATGTGGGGCCCATGGGACTAAGCATAATGTTTTGCGAAACTTGGCAGACTTGTCCGGGTTTTACGG
Source organism: Rhyacophila brunnea (assembly GCF_057557595.1). Classification (NCBI taxonomy): domain Eukaryota; kingdom Metazoa; phylum Arthropoda; class Insecta; order Trichoptera; family Rhyacophilidae; genus Rhyacophila; species Rhyacophila brunnea. The sequence continues at coordinate 35,380,977 of NW_028232796.1, forward strand.
TGTTAAGAGAGTGCGTGCGAACCACGTTGGTGCGCATGCCCTATGAAAATAGATTATTCTTCGCACTACATAGTGCGTAAAAATGTAGTTTTTTATTCATAAATATTTTACTATGCTATACAATACTATGATCTTGATTATAAATACGCTCAGCTGTTATAAAAAAAATACTTAGTCTCATATTATAATCAAGTTCAGTACCTAGGTAAATACATATACTTACTTATTAATTCCACATCTTAAAAAAACCGCCAAAAATCATTTAACTAATATAGAGGACTTATTTGATTATTATAATAATTGTGTTAGTTGCACCAATTTTATTTACTAATAACGTGATTGTACTTACTATTTATAATATTTTTAACTCAAAGACAATCATTTATATATTTAGATTTTTGTGCAATAATATATTACCCATCGTTTAGGTATGTAATAAAAATGGATTGTTTAATTTATTATGTTTACCTGTATTCCAAATCAGCAGCTGTGAATATATAATTTCCGTTATTGCATGCGGCAAACACAACAGGAACAACAATCAGCATGTAATTGAAAAACTGAAATTTCCCGAACTGCCCCAGTTCTGTCAGAATTCCGTCAAGGTTCACTTCAGGTTTCTTTTTTTCAGCCATATTGTTATTTTCGCGAATCTATGGTTGGTTTTATTTTTAAATTTAGAACACGGTTCGATTTGAAAATGCAGCGAGCGTAGAATAGCGCTACGAACTCGCACCGGGACACTTTGTAAACTAAAGCGATGTCTAAACGATTCGAAACGAAACTTCGGCGCGTCGGCAGCTGGGCGTCTGTCCAAAATTTAGCTCAAAATATTTGTCTTATCTTATTGCCCATTAGAAATGCATTTTTACCTGTGCTTACAACTTACAACTATCTTTTCTCCATCGATCTCTAGGCTCAATGACAGGGATGGCGAACCTTTTTACGTACGCGTGCCAAAATTTCCCAAATATTATTTTTCGACAGTGCCGAGCATTTTTTCATGGGGAAAAAATATTCTTTTAAGAATTCTATTAAAAAAGTTTGAAAGTTATAATTGAGTTCTTGAGATTCTATTTATCGCCGTGTTTCTAGCCGAATGTATATATTTTATTCTTTAAATATTTTTTTCTATATTCAAAGAGATCGTGAAAGCATTTTAACCATGCTTCCTTCATATTATATTCTTCTTTTCTTCTTCCATTATGTTTGAGGCAAAACAGCTGTTTATATTATTTGAACGACTGCCGATAAATTTCATCAAGTTTGATGATTGAAAATTTTTATTTTTAATTGCCTGATTGGTCTCAAGCATTGTAAATCGATCAAAATCAGAGATTCGCGGTGCGGCTTCTTCCGCCGCCTGATGAGATCAGTGCAATAATATTATGTGTGACGCATAAAGCCTAAGTACCGGTCTACACAATTATGTATTAATATGTAATTTTTTTCTCTTCAAAATAAAACATTCGAGTGCCATGCAAAACCATCTCGCATGCCATATGTTCGCCATCACTGCCCCTATGACCTATGTAATCACCCTACCGTGTTATTTGTTGTTTATTGACTATTTTGTATATTTTTAAAGTTTTAATATGAATTGGCGCCAAAAAAACTGCTGAGAAGAACCATGGCCCCCACGAGGGGGGGCTGACAGGACTCTAGCCTAGGGGCCCGGGCTCAGAGTGGGGGGCGTGGCGGGTCGACCAGATAAATGAGATAAACACAAATCTTAATTAATTTGCTATAATAGTAAAAGAGTCGCCTTCGGCGCTATTTTACTTCGAGGTTATTACCATTTGAAAATATATGGTTGTGCGATGCATTTTTTGGTTGTTATGTGTTAATACTCGACAACTTTATAATTCGATGTGTTAAAAAATCGCTAAAATACACTGAATTTTATTTGACCTCGAATTCCATTTGGAAAACGCCACTGCATAACGTCAGACTGCCTTTAACCTTAGCGATAGGTAGGGGGAGGCGTCAAAGAACATAGCCTGGAGGCCCGCTTCAGGATCTGGGGAATATGGGAAGAGCACTATCGTGGATAGAATTTCTTTATACTTTCAAATGGCGCTTTATCCCTCTTCCCATCACTGAATGGGGTATTTTTTTAAAATCCAAATAACAGTTTTCAAATTTATTATAATTACACAATATTACCACACGAATAAAACATGTATAAGTAATTTAATATGTCATGAAGGAAAGATATATTATTAATATGTGGAATTTTTAAACTATGTAGTTAGACTCTAGGGACTAGGGATCTCGAGCCATTTTCGATACCTATGAATCCCGGGATTGGTAAACATAATCCCGAAACTTTCGGGATTGACTTTTTTATCAATTTGTACGGAAAATAAAATAAAAACGAAAATATAACAAAAAAAATACTTTTTAATAACAAATAACTACATTATAAATAACTGAGTTTGAATGAAGTTTGATTTATTACCCATGCGTAAGTTGCCGATTCATTTTATTTTTTCATATAAATTAATAAAAATGAGGAAGATTGGAAAAAAACAATGCTTCGCACTTTTAACAAAGTAATTCCACCACGATCTCATACGTTTTACGGCAGTTTCATATTTTGCTGACTAATTAGATTTATGAAGCGGAACACCGTATTTACCATACATACACCATGATTTGCTTTACTATTTTTAATCTCGCTAACCTATTCATTAAGTCTTTACTATCAGAAACAGCAATCTCATATTAAATTCACATTATTATTAAATTTATATTACAATATTATTTACTCCATTAAACTTATGTATTTCCAAGATTGAACGTACACGATATTAGCAATAAATGTCTTACATAGTATAACTTATACTAGATTTATTTTTGACCAATTGTATCAACGTTGTTTGTATATATATAAAAAAATTATATTAACGGCCCACGTGCTCGTCGTAGGTCAAAATTGAGTTTTTAGGTTTTTATTGTATTTTCAAACCATGATCCTGGACACTCCTTAAACGTTGTAGATAATCTATTTATATAATTTTGAAGCCTTATTGTCCTTTATAGTTATTATAAACATTTGATGACTGCATAAAGTATTTTTGTTACATAAAATAGTATTCTTTTAAACCCCTCGCTCTAATGTTTTAGAATATAGTCATATTTCGGTACATAACTGTGCAGTGGTGTTAAGATTTTTTACATTTATTAATTTTTAAACGCATTTATGAAACCATTAGTATAATTTATTACGAGATAATTTTTGTAAAATATTCACGATAAAAAATTATATTGATAATCTCTGTGATCCCAAATTTGACAAGAATTAGGCATTTTATTATTCAAAAAATCGGCAAGATTAACACATTTGAAGATGATTCTAAAGATACTTATTATAAGCTATATTTTTGACCATTCAAGTGTGATAAACATCTTATGAATAATGATTGCTTTATAATAATTATTGACTTAAGAATAAGGTAGTGTTTTTTTGAAATACGCCATTTCTTTTGTCATTTCCTAGTAGTTAAGCTACAACATACGGCCGTAGCCATAAATTGACAAACTATAATTAAAGTAAGGAGTAAAATTATGTTAACGCGCGTGCTTGAACCTACCAATAATTCAAATATAATTCGCAAATCTGCACGTCGTGTCATTGCTGGTCAGCAATGACGTGACGTCCAAGGACAACGGAAATAAACTAGACATCGTAAACCCGACAAAAATTTACAGTTCTGCTAAACCTTTTATGTTAATTAAAACATTTTGTTTCCAACCAGTGGGCTGATTTTTTTAATTGAAAGACTTTTCCGTTACATATTACTAAGTTTAGGCAGTGACGTCCCGTGGGGATAGGCAGATTGAGCTTCGCTTGGGGGTGGCAGTTACTCGAAGGACGGCAAATCGAGAAGAATCATTTGGAATATTATATAGAAATAGGTACCTAAACTTAGTAATAACGAAAATATCTTTCCATTAAAAAACTCAGCTCACTGGTTTTGTCGTATACGCGATGTCTAGTTTACTTCCATTACCCTTCGATGTCCTTGGTGAACAGAAACGACACGTGTAGATTTGAGAATAATTACAGTCTAATATTTTGTTAGTATTGTATCCATACAACACATTTCTTAGATATTGGACTCGTGAAAGGACGATGTAAATATTGTATAAAAAATGGGGCGACATTTTATCTAGGGACGTCACTAAGTTTATGCAGCTATTTTCTACATGTACCCAGTGCTCGAAATGGAAAATTTTACGAACAGGAACGCTCAATAATTTTTCAAAAATGTGCAATATTAGATATAATATCTGTAATATAAAAATATATCTTAGTTTTACATAATGTACTTTATAAAACATTTTCCTAATCACCTTCGCCCGAATCAGTTGTTTGTAACATAAAAAATATATCATACTATAAGTTTACGAAATCGTTTACTAAAAAATACATCATTCATAATAATAATAATTATACAAATATGTATACCTAAATGTAAGTATATGAATCTAATTGGAGTAGGATACATAAAAATATATGAAATAATGGACAAACCAATACAATTGTCCATTTGTTTCGTCAGTAGTTTGAATAAAAACATGTAAATAAGTGTAAATGGAAACATGAGTGAAGATACTTTATCGTTATTGATTTTTGGGTTTTCACCACGTGTACTTCTTCCTTTTTTTCTCGATATCATATAATATCTCTTGATAATGGCCTCTGCAACAAGCCCGAAACGTCGAGCAAAGAATGAAGAATTACACACGGTGAAAACCCAAAAATCAATTACGATGACGAACAACCGTGAAAGTCTCAAACAGAAGATAAGTACATTGGTTAAACCAAGTTACATGCTATTTTATTTAAAGCTAGTACCTAAATTGGAAATATTTTGATTAAACAATTTTTTAATCACATCAAAATCCATCATGTACGAAAAAGTAGGAGCATGGTTCATAATGAATTAATTTATTAAAATTAAGTACTTAATGAATACACAAGTTTTACGAATGTAGCATTCATTATTAAATATGCATAATTTTAAACAACCCCAGACTTGTAGATATTAGAAAAAAATATTCAAATATTTACACCATGTGGGCATGTGGAATAATTTATTCTAATAGGTTTCTGATGTTGTTGAAACTATTAATTATTATGTAAGTAAATTCCCATTGGATTCCTCTATGATTTTATTAAAATGTATGCTACCTCTTTTATTTCGACAACATCTATCGCTTGAGTTTTCGCAATGTATTATTTGCTCAATGCAATCTATATGTTATGTATTATATAATATATAGGTGCATATGAGGGTGAGAAAAAACACGTCACACAGTGATGTTCCTAAACAAAATGCCGCGTCAATTTTTCCACAGTATTTTAAATCTCCCTATGATGACTCAAATACCTCCGTAATAAGGAATCTGTTCTATGAATATATAACAAAAAATACCTTTGCGATAATATGTATATGAAATTAATAACTAATACATAATATTTATTTGCTTTTTATGTTACTAGGTATAAGATAGAATTTAGACACTTACCCAAATCACCGGAGTGTAAGGTCCTATTCGATACCCAACTTCTATAGGGAAACAACTCAAAATACATTGTTCTAAGATTTCGTCGTTACCACTTGGCAATACCTACACAGTTTTGTTATTTTTACTCATTTGTACTCTGCTATTATTGTACAGTAGGTACCTATATAAAAATCCTTAGTACTATCATAGTACCACTATGTTTGTGGTTTGCATAGTATGCGACAAGTTTCTCCAATCACAAGACAAACAATAATTCAAAACACCAACAAAAACTCACAATCAAGACACGATAATTATTATAGTACCTACTTGATTTAGGTGGGTATGTACTTTTTTATAATTATTATGGTTTTATAAATAAATACTACGACGATGTAAACGACCACGACTACGACCTCTTGTTAGTCGAGGATTGCTGTTTAAACTAATATTTTGTAAGAAAATTTATTCTTTCAAAGCCCTCAAATCAAAAATTACATGTGCTATTAGTTATTGTTTATAAAACCTTTTTTTGAGACAAAAAAATCTCTTCAAGCAATAAATCTTCACCGACTTTTTTTTTTTCAATGCACAATAGGTAGGATTCATTGTATTATTATTGAGTAGTAAACAGCTTTGCTACGTAGAAGTTTTGTGAAAAAAAAAATGAACTAAGTAGGTACCTACCTATATTGATTTAATGATTTATTTCAAAGGACCGTATTACTATGGTTATTTTAATATCCTCAACAATATATTTTTTCCATTAGCTTTATTTTCTGTATAACATGAAGGATAGGTAAAGAGTTTAGGTAGGTACCTACCTACGAGTATTTTTTCACTGCGAAGTATTTCTGCCGAACTAAAACCGAAATAAAAAATAAGAGTATGTACCTAGCTCAGCATGATATGGGTAATACTATGAACGTTTAAATTTGTTCGTTCCCCCTGATGAAGATGCCCATACACGCAAAAATTGTACAGAGACCACAGACATTTTAATTTACTTGCACAATAGCGTTATTAAACCTCCTTGGATGTATATCGCTCCATACCGATGGGAAGACACCTTGTTGGTTGCATACCATCTAATATCAACAGGTCGACTAATGAACGGCCTCGGTTGTCTTATGATATATTGTGAAAACTATGATGCGTCAAGCCTACCTAGTACCTAAAGTTAGCTATCCTATATCCTATATTTTACGCAATCGTCAATCGGACAGTTATTGTTTTGTTTCTTCCATCCATTTCTCTCCCGTTTCATTCCATAAAATATTGTGACTTCCACTCCCGTATTGATTACAAATTTAATGTACTCAAAATCATAACTGTTTGGTAACTCGCGATTTACACTCTTACCCAAGTCAGCTAAGCCCTGTGGTTCATACCAAAGTGTCTAAAATCCAACCCTTGGTAGATACCTACACAAAGGTAATTTATTTATTCATAAAACAATAATTAACAAATGAATTATTTTTCACAATACCTATGTAGATATTTCATGTGTTTTAATTGAAAATCAAAAAAAAGGTGCGTAATAATTTAACGTTATTATCGATATTAGTAGTAGGTACCTACCCTAAATAAATGATGTATTTTGTGATTTTGTCTGCAAGCAAAACAAACTTGTTGAATAGCACTGAAGAATAGAATAATATACGAGTACTATTATCTCATATTGTCTTAAAGAAAACGGAAGAGAGCAATACAGTCATGTAAGGGTGCTTTCTTCAATAAAAACTGTATTTTTTATTATCGGGCATGGGTTGTCTAGAAATGCATTGTTAGGAAAAAATATACCTAGATGCATTTCTAAGAAATTTGCCTGTTATTATCGACATGTACGAATTATTAAAAATCAGGGGTAGTCAACAAGTAAAATCATTGTTTAATATTTTTTTTTTTTTTTTTAATATATTTATATACCAATTCATATTCCTCAATTTCAACACAATCTGAACCGGAACGCCATATTAAATATTCTGATGAGGCTCGAGAATTTTACGAGACATCTCGCTATCAGGATTCCACGAGAAGGAACGGTAGATTCGAAGAATCCACGAGACGGAACGGAATTGTCAACGAATTCACGAACCGGAACGGCGCTCCGGGGCGTTCCGCTCCATTCCGAGCGCTGCATGTACCTACCTAATGATTCTTCTCGATTTGCCGCTCTTCGAATAACTGCCACCCCAAGCGACACTCAATCTGCCTACCCCCACGGGATGTCGCTGTTAATACATCACAGTTGTATACAAAATATTGAAAAGCATTGTTTCAAAGTCTCAATGAATAGGCCAGTGTCACAGTAATATAATAAATACATCGTTTCTGTAAAAATATAATTCTTTTTAGACAAAGGGCGCGCAAGAAAATGATCCGAGGCAAATAAAGCTACGTATAATAACGTCTTAAGAAAAACAATAATTTGTTCATGAACTTGTTTCACAGATAGTAGAAAAGTTGCCTGTGCAATTTAATTAACTCATTAAATATTTATTTTATAAATCGTGCTTCCGGACTCCATTGAGACATTTCAATCGTTTTAAGTCGTTTCTTTCAGAATGTTATGTTTAAAAAAAAGGTAAAACAATATGTCAGTATTTTTGTTATAATATGAATATTTTGATGACGATAAAATAATCATTTCATTTTTTTTATTTCTATTCTTTAGTCCACTAAAAAATATTTTTTTATTGGGGGGCGTCTATTTTGGTCTGGCACCCGAGTGGCAGTCACCCTTGGAACAACCTTGCCAGCATCCGTCGTGTACATCGCTTCCACGCAGGGCTCGAAATTGACCGGAGCGCACCGGACCGCCGTTCCCGTTCATGAAATCGGTAAAATTATCGCTCCGTCTCGTGAAAAAAATAATTTGACCATCTGATCTAGATACGCCATACTATAATAAAAAATATAACACACTTATTTTTATGATATACACATAACATTTGATAATTGTGTAAATATCTTCAGAAAACTGCCGAGCGCTCCGATTTGTAAACTTTTCCATTTAGAGCGCTGCTTCCTCGGTTAGAGACAAGGAACGGTTGGATATTCGAATCCTTCAGTTATCAATCCTACAAACTATGGATGAGCAAATGACGACGCAATGAAGAGCATGAGGATTTTTTACAGATTTTTCTACTAATTATTCAGGTTCTGGGGCTCCTACCAATTGGGTAATCCTAGGCAATATAGCCCTTTTAGCTGTATGGTAAATTCGGCACTGCCTACCAATATTGATGAAGCGCACAGCTTACGCCGTACAGATTTATTTACATACTGCTAAAATATGAGATAAAAAATAATATATTAATAATTATTCACAAATGCGACCTTCAAATAACATTCCGATGCTTTCATTATTTGAGTAAGCATTTTTCCGCGCGAATGACCTATATTTTTCAAACAAGGCTACCCTATATACCTAATTAGATTTCGCGGGAACCTAATAATTATTTTTTCTATCTTTCAGCGGTCTGTTAGGCAGGTACCGGGCGGAATTAGTTAGTATAATATTAATATGATAGTGATATGTAATGGAGTTTATATTATTATTTTTACAATATCATCACATAAATTATTGATAAAACAGAAGAGCTTCGCAAATATTGCCAAAAATATATCATTATGATTAGCCATAAATATCTTATCGAAAACTCAATTAACTCCTACCTCAATACGTATATTCATATATTATTTAAATATAAATAGTATTTTTAAAAGTGCTAGAAAAACAGGTTATCACAAATTATTATAAGATATTATAATGTATTAATAAACCAGAAATGCAGTAAACATGACGACGTATGGAATAAATAATAATATTATTATCAAAACAGTATTATAGATATTCAAAATCTCTTAAATTACCGCCAAATACTTATTTTTGTGACAAGCAAAAAACAGGAACCCTAAATTATTATTAATCTGTGTTAACAATATTAGTGCATATTTTAATTTAAAAAAATAACTGTGACTATTTTCTTTTAAGCCTTTTCCCGCAGAATAAAAATAATATTATTTAAGAAAGTAAAAATAATGTTTTTTTTGTTGTTTTCAATCTGGTATATAATTCATTAGCCATTTAAATTTTACAAGAAGTGTACCGAAATGACATTCGTTGAGTGTTGGAACAATCATTAAACAAAAATGTACGGGTGTTTGAGGATTTGACGTTTCGTATGTGAATCATTTTGAAACGAAAATGACGGGACGAGGCAGGAATAATGTCCGAATTGAAACAGAAATTGAAAAAAGTCGCGAAGACTCGAACTGGAAAAAGGTTATCGAGCTCGCCGAACAGCTCAAAGTTAGATCACCAAATTATGGTGAGCCATTTTCAAATCAGTCAAATTCTATAATACATCCCTCCCTACATAACAGCTATGTTCAATGATAAAACTATATACATGTCTTGTAAAGTATTAAACAAAGTTGTCTGATGAATGTTTTATTGGATCAATGTATGGAAGCTTATAACATTGTTAATTTAATGAGTCATATTTTACATTGACGGTAGTCCTTGAAGTGTTGCATTGTGTCTTGAGAAGATGTCTATACATTTAATAATAACAAACCTGTTGTCAGTTTTGGTTATGCTTTTTGATTCATTCGTTATATTATGAATAAGTACTAACCTAAATTGTATCATAATAATATACATAAGATAAGAGAGTAGTAGAGCGGAATGCAGAAACATTTGTCATAACTAAAATTTCCTTAGCAGAAAACACTATGCAGAAACACTGTCCTTAGTTAAGATCATTTTTATTGAAAATAATACCATATTTAAAAATTCTCGTTAGGTAAATTAGGTAAATTATTTTATAATCGTTGAACGATGACAAAAATATGACAACTGCATTTTATAAATGCAATAACTATAAATACATATTAATATTTAATTATAATACTCTTATGTTTCCGTTATAAGTCATTATACGTGATTCCACAGGCACCACAAGATTTTTTTTTAACATGGTAACACTAGCATCAAGTGTCATTCTTCATCTGGTATTTTGTATTTCTGCGGGCTGGCGTATAAAAATAAAATAATATTCTGCAAGTACATGCCAAACGAATTAACACTATCAATATCCATATTGAGATACATTGTCAAATGAATTTGAGTGTATGGGCTGTGTTATAGACATGCGAATTTATTTTGACAGCAGCTGTCAGTGGTAAATGGTAATACAGAAGGGGGCGTGTTCATAACAAAAGTAGTCTATGGTTAAGGATTCCTTAACTCTATACTCAGGATTGTCTATAGTTAAGTCATCCTTTTCGGCGACTTATCCTTAGGAACGAAATCTTAGATTGTGCATTCCGCTCGTAGATGATACATTTTATGCACTAAATGAGTACTTGTAATATTAAAATGATATACATACAAATTGAAGACGACCGCATGAGTTTTTATAACTTTATTTTTAGACCAAACCCAACCTAACCTAACCTAACCTACCCTACCCCAACCTAATCTAACCTATCATAATCTTAGAGCCCATACGCACTTAGTGTGTGATATTGATGCATCGAAATGTATGAAAATATCAAACTCTAAATTAACAATTGTTCGATCGAAAAGCATCTGCGCCGACAGAAAAGGTATTTAATATAATTGTCTACTTGGGATAAATTGTTACCGCCATAAAAAAAATGATAAATGGTCATGCGGTCATCGGCACTATAACCATTTTGCGTCCACAGTGGAGTATAAGCTAGAATGCTGGCCTCTTGTAACATGGGTAGCGGGTTGAAATCCCACTAAGTACTGCTTTTCGTTTTAGTTAAGCTGAGAAATCGTTAATTCAACAGCCATCACATTTATACCAGATATAAATTTAGGTTATGTGATAACACATTTGTCATTGAACAGGTCCCTATGCTTTCAGCGAGTTTTCTCACTATGAGGCAGCGATCGACAGGCCGCACATACAAATTTCGCGAGTTACCTGAAAATTATAGAGCTTGATTTTGTGCTTTCAACTAGTAAAAATAACGGCAGATTATAGTAGTTGTCGGATAATCGCGCGGCGGTTTACTGAGAGTGTACTGTATTCAAAATTTAATTACCCTCGATACAACATATTTTGAAGAGATAATATCAATCACTTTTCATAAGAATAAGTACTTTTGGCTGATTGAGTATTATTTATTCCAAATAATTTAAATTAGAAATATTATATAAATTTTAAACTCCATTAATATTGTCTCAATACCTAATAAGGTTCTATGCCTTCAGCGAGCTATCTCAATCTATGAGGCCGTGATCGACAGGCCACACATAAAAATTTCGCGAATTATCCTTTCCGACTTTAAGCTCAAATTACTAGCCACTGTCGATTGATTTGCATAATCCAAAAAATTAAACCCACAGTGACATCTGTTTGAAATACTAAGCCACAAATTATCGGTATTACAGTGATTTTAATAAGAGCTTCGCTCTACATTCAACATGTGTCGTTAAAAATCTGCGGCCTGTCAGATACTGCCTTAGTAATATCGTGAAGCATAGGAAAGGTTAAAGAAAATGAGTTATCAAAAACTTAATTTTCCAACCATGTGTGTAATACGCAATATATAGTTAGGTCCATGGCTCCCACAAGGAGAGGGCTGACAGTGGTCTAGCCTGGGGGTCCGGGCTTAGGTGTGATCCGGCGTGGCGGGTCGACCAGTTAAATGAGAACGACACCACAAATTTGCTTTAATAGTAAAATAAACATTTTAAAATATCTGGCGGTGCGATGCAATTTGATGTGATATGATGTTTGATTTGCTTCATAATATGACGATGAGTGCTGACAACTCAACGAATCAACTAGCTTTATTTAAAAATCGCTAAAAATACACGGAATAACCTTAACTCTGGGGTTCCGCAGAAACCATTTGGGGAACACTACTGCCGAAAATCACACTATACTTATCTTAGCGTTAGGTAGGGGGGTGGTACGCTTCGGGATGTGGGGGCCATGCTTAGGTCAGCACCAAACATAGAGCTCCACCGATTTTAATCAAGATATTATTTGGTATACTCATGTTGGTTGTTGTTATTTTTGATTGTTTTTAAAAAAATTTGTGTCTCATCCACAGAATGTCTATCAAATTTCCTCATTGGCGAGGGCAAATTAGAGAGTTACCTGGACGAATGGCCCCCTATCGAGTCGAATTTTTCAAAAGCAAAGCAGGGGCTCGCCGAAGCAAAGTCCTTCCTACTCCTAGCGGCTAATGAATTGGGCAAGAAGGCCGGAGTGGCGTTGGACGCGCATCTGCTGTTGGGGAAACTGCATTACGCGAGTGGAATGTTTGTGGAGAGTTTGAAGAATTACACCCTCGCAGAATTGCACACGCTCACAGAGAAACAACTGCCAATGTAAGTGGATTGACAATTATTTATATTGCGTTTACGTCCTAGAGCCCAATTATTATTACGGTGACAAAAGTAACATCACATTGATCGATCATGATTCAGTTAATATTTAATTTTTTGTATCTGAAATTGAACTACTATGGGTAAACCAATAATTGAAGTAAGAAAAAGAAGCTATTAATGCAAATATAAATTGAGCACAGCATCACTGCAAAAGTTGTAGCCACCTGTGCGGAAAATAAATGCCGTCATAAGTATAAAAAAGTCAATAGATAAGTGACAATCATTAACACCGCATATTTCAATAATTAAAGTTTTAGTCTCAAAAGACAAGAATAAAACTATGATATTAATTAACACTTTACGGTCCGGTCACGCCACATTGGCGTCCTTTGCAAGCCGAACGTTACGATCCGGTGACGCCTACGTGGCGTCCTCACATAGGCATATCTTTACTGTGAAAAATAAATATGAAATTTAATATTTGGTTGCAAGATCTATCGACAGATGGTTGAATGACATGTGCAAGAAGTAAAAGCATGATGGAAAAAAAATATTTCGGGGTTTTTACAGAGATGGCGGACGTAATACCATTCAGTATTTTTTTTGTACCTATACCATTTTTTTTATTAGTTACAAGCCCATTTCTAGACGGCTGAATCACGAGACTTAAACAAAAACGGTAATAAACACTCAATGTTATATTCCAGTGTCCTCACTTCAACTTCGAAATTTAATTGTCGACCCTTTTCAGTGGTAGTCACCCATTTATGAACCTGCATTCTTTTTTTTTTAAATGAACGCGATTTTTCGCTATGAAATTGCATCCTATTTGATAATTTGTCATTAATGGTTTATTACCCATGAAACATCCACCCACCATGCTTCATCATCCATGATAGAAATCTTAACTTGAAAATGAGAATAGTTATAAATGTGAACTTGTATCGCGTTGTCATTTTCGTTCGCTTTTTTCGGGAGATTATTGCTTGTGTAACTGCATAAATAATAGCTATTATTATTTATATTGCACTAATTTCATTGAAAAAATAATTAATCTAAGTATATTTCAGCTAGGATATATATTTTTTATTAGTTTTATCTCCAAAAAAACTTTTTAAAATGGAGGACCATTCGTTTTTAAACAGAGGAAAACTATGCGGATTGTATGTCAGATATTCCCAGTGACTGAAGATATCGGAGATTTTAGTGTAATTTTCAATCACAATCAAATATTTCCGGGGATTTCCGACACTAATAAACGTTTAAGAAGAAAGTGTAAAGTGTGTTCCTCACATAAACTTCGAAAAGAAACTATTTACATGTCCAAAGAGTGTAAAGTACCTCTACATCTACATATTGGTAATTGGTTTTCTTCGTATAATTTAAAAAAAAGTGTATTAGTTGTTAGTTCATTTTACATTCATAGTTTTATAAACTATTTCAAATAATTTCAGCTTTAGTGTGATAATAATTATTTCGTGCCTAGCCAGTTATCTAAAGGTATTATCCATAAGATTGAGTGTTGATTCAAATATTTATGTGGAATGTAGATGTTTGTTTTACAATCCTATTGCTCATAGATTTTGTTATATGAATTTTTTACGCACGCCTCTGCACTGTTATTGGATTGTCTCGATTCCTACAATAATACCAAATTGTAATAAACGGTGGGAATGTATATGCGTGCATTTTATTTATTTGAATTTACTCGAAAATATGCACGCCACTGCACTGCCTCAGCCATAAAACCCATAAAACCAATAAATCAGATTAGTGTTCGTTCGGGAATGAATGTGCATTTATTTTTAAACACTTCACAGTTTGTGTGAAGTCTTTGTTATTTTATTATATTTGATAATCAGAGATATGAGTAGTAGCGCTAAAAATGAATTGATACGTATTCTATAGCGGTGTAAAACATTTTGTATTTGAATATTTTATTACATTTTTTAATTAAAAAATAATATATTGTGATTGCTTTATATCAATAGGCTGTTTCCTTTACATTATATTTAACAAATTGAACTAATCTAAAACATATAATAAACAATTTACGAAAATTTACAAATTATATACTTTACCTTTATGGAACGCGGGCCAGAGGTTGACAAGTGTTAAATAAATGACACAATTTGATGCATTGATATATTTTAAGTATTTTCTGAAAATTTTATTGAAATATATCAATAGGTTCAAAAGTTATATCATTTTTAACTTCGCGATCGAAATTTGTTGATTTTCATTAAAAAATACCGGATATTGGCGTAGGTTCTTCGCGAAAATTCGCTGACCGTATAGTGTTAAAACCCCTTTACAGTCTTCGGCTATTACTGTGGATGCTTGTCATCGACTGCTGGAATCGCGTTCATCATTAATGAAATACAATTGCATATCAATAATTTTTATCCCCACTGATGGGATCCGACCGAGCAGAGTTGTTTCCCAGGGTCCAACCACACACGGGCCCAGTTCGCCATGCCGACTTGATATCGACCAAGGTCAACTTTGAGGCAATTGAAAAGTTTGCTGCGTCATAAGGATGGAATAATTCCGATCCTTCCTTAATTCATCACTTTCAACTCCTGACACCTCTCTTTTGGCAGAGTTTCGATACACAGGTGCAGATGACACTTCATGTCAAAATGACTGCAGAGCAAGTTGAGTTTCTTTTTTATTTTCTAAACTCTTTCTTTAAGTATCAAGGTGCTACATCAGTCACGTGCGGCTTCATTTCAGGACAAGGAAGTGTGGCACTATAGAACAGATTAATAAATAAAATTCCGATATGCTATATCCCAATACACTACATTTTGATGCAGGGTTTTGAATGTGTGAGTGTCTTACGAAAATGAACCACACATTATAGACGTGCAATAGTACGTGTTTCAACCTTCAAATACACCAATATTGAATGAGCGTCAGTGCGTAAACCGAGAATAGTTGTCAGAGTGAAGGACAAGCATATTCTTGACACGTGTTTAAGTTTATTCCATAATCTTCCACAATCGAGATGGGTTGCCTGTTACTCCACACCCGTTAGGTATTTCAGTTTCCATTATTTCTGATTTCCCTGGTAACACACTTTCAACCAGCAGCATGCGCAAAACTACTGTGTTATTAGTATTAAAAAACTGAAGTGAAGTGATGAAATGTATATATGGCTTATCATCAACAAAAGGTAAATGTCATTCGTTAATAGAAAATGGCGTAAAATTATGATTTACGCAATTCCACAGGTATTCGCGATGTTGAGTTCCCTGTATGGCACTAAAATCTTTTCATTCTGACACGTTTATAACGTCATGGAAAGCCGTCGTGCACAAATCGCGACTGCATATACATGACGGGTGGAGACGGGGTAACTCAAACCTTGCCTTATATTCCACAAAATGCTTGTTTTTCGATTTCTACATTTGAAATTGTTTAGTTTTGACGATTTGTAGTACCATATTTTTGCCCAAAATATACCTATAATATAAACTACAATTAAAAGTGCCATTCTTTCGTGACAATTTCCTAATTTAATAAGCGAAACGGTAAAATATTACGATCACGAATCACACGTCCCAAAAGTATCTATACCTATACCTACACAAGGAGTTAAAAATGTAATTTGTTTTACTCACTGTTAAAAGTCTGTTGTCAAAAAAGTAACTTATAAAAATTATGCAAGCTTAAAGACAAAAAATATTTCATCTGTCACTAGCCTTACGTTATGTAAGTATTTTATGAAGAGAATATTTTATGCGAACTTATTATGCAAGATTATTTTTACTGCCAATGTTTGATATTCAATTAGCATGATTGCTGAAACATAAATGTCATAACATTCCTAAGTGCTATTAACTTAGTTAGCTCGATTCTCTAATATGCCCAGATTCAATTTAGACCATTTTCGTGTATTAAGTTTTTTTTGTCTATGTAAGTTGATTAATTCTCATCGTTTGTTCTACTGTATCTATGAAATTGTGCCACCGAATACTATTGTTTTATATCGGGTGATGGTGGTTGTGAAATCTAACATGGTGGCCATGTAACAGCAAAATTGTCAGGTGGTAAATCCATGTTGTTTATCGTAATAGTTGAATGCAGCGGAACCTCTCATAACGAGCATAATTCGTTCCAGAATCTTACTCATAATGAGAAACACTCGTTAAGCGAAACAATTTTTCCCATATAAATTAATGTAAAATATTATAATGCGTTCCATGCCGAAAAAAATACTCATTTTTTTTATTTGTAACGTTTATTCCAATGACATTAATATGGACGAAGCATCTGGAAAAAAAAATGACACTCACTTTTTTGTCGGGTCTACCGAATGGCATAATCTGTTCTAACGCCATTACAATAAAGGTGATATTGCTATAAATTCCCGATGCTTTTTGTCGGGTCTGCCGAATGGTTCGCTCAAATGAACATTGACACTAGAAACACTGTTCTAACGCCATTACAATAAAGGTGATATTGCTATAAATTCCCGATGCGTGATATCGCATAATGGAAATTGCGTGACGTCTACCTATACATTTGCGAATGTCGCTATGTGTGAATTTACTTGCTAGCTACTGTATTGAGTTCGTTGTCCATTAATAATGTCATTGGTTTATTCAAAGAAAATTACTTATTAGTATGTATGAATTTATGACAATAATTAATTCTTTTTTATTAGAGAGCTGTCTAGAGGCATTTGTTTTTGCCGACGCTTCAAAATTTGGTGGCAATGTAACAGCATTATCATTGAATAAATTTGTAGCGCGCATAGCCACAGCCTTATTAGGGTGATGCTCAATATACGATGCAACAGTTTCCCATGCTTTCAGCATTTCTCTTATTGCTCCGTAAGATTTTTGCTTTGCTACCTCCTCCTCCTCCTCTGCCAAACTCTTCTCCGCAGCTTCTTGCTGTAAAGCACGATTCAACTCCATAAGCTCTTCCGCGTCACTCATGCGAAATGTCGCTCGTTAAGGGAGCCATTTTTTAACAATTTGTTTTGCTCGTTATGAGAGGTTCCACTGTATATAAAAATTTTAAGATAGATTTGACTTAATAATATAGAGGTGTACTAGGTATTGATTGTTAAGACGGGGCGAGTCCAATAAAGATGAAGTTGGGTGGAGAACGGTTTATATTTTACAGAACAAGACAGACAGCGTATAGTTTACGATATTTCGTCTGTAAATTATCAATGTTAATTTTCGAGAATTAAAATTAAGCGATTCCCTTGCAAGGGCTGACGCACGGAAGGACTCAGATTATGGATTTTTGTTAATTTCGGATGTTATTTTTGTTTAAACCTATGTAAATAATGTCTCGGCACAGAAAAGCATTGTCAGTTCAAGAGAAAATGAAAATTTTCGAAAAGGTAAAAGAACATGTTGACATATTATGCTCTAAATTAATTTGTATGAATTTTTAAAAATTTTCAAACCCTCAATTTACGTTTCTCCTTTATTGACATTTTTTTCTCAGTCCCTTCCAAAAGACATCTAATATTATAAAGATGTATATGTTACGCCGAATGTGCGAAATTGAGTATTACATGAAATGGGCAAAATTTTGCCGAAATCATGAAAAATGCAACCCCGTTGCCTTATTCATGAATCAGACAAAATATCTGCCGAGTGCGTGAATTCGGCAGTAACTTTTCTGCCTAGTTCATGCATTGGGCAAATTAGATAGTAGCGCTATGGTGGTGTTTTTTGCAACTAATCAAACTAACCAAATGTGTCAAATGTCATTGATTATATAAAAAATATACCAATCAATAACTACAATGACGTTCATATCCATTTACTATGCCCAAAAAAAAATCTAGAACTATAATATGATAACGGAAGAATTTTATTAAAAGGTATTTTCGCGATTTGATTCGTGCTTGGGTAAAAATCGTGCAATGGTCGATTGTATGTTTGTGATAGTATGATTTGATAGTTTGTTGACACTTGTTAGCTAACCTCAAAATGGACATTCAGTTGAATTCAGAATTACAAAACCTAACCTAACCTAATAATAGTAATATTATATTATGTCCAATTATAACTAATAAAACCATCCATATTAAATTTACTTTTTCTACTGTCATGTTGACAGTTTAAGAATTCCATACCCTGGTGAATTCACGCACTCGGCAGATAATTTACCTAATTCATGAACAAGGCAACGGGCTTGACTATTACATGAATTAGCGAAAATTTTGCCCATTTCATGTAATAGTCAATTTCGCACATTCGGCGTAACATATACAAATTTTTGATTGTCAATTGTTTAGGTCGTGTCTATAGTATCATTGCGGTCACCGTGAAACATAGCCTAGAATGCTTACCCCTTGTTCTTTGAAAAGCGTGTTCGAATCATGTTTTTTAATCAATATGTGTTTGAATACAGTGCCTGACAACTAGTCATCTGGCAGTTAAGATGCAGTCTGTTAAGTCTGTGGATGGTCATTGTTATGTACCGTGGTCGGAAGGGAAATGGTCATTTACCTGTGATCCTATTTATTTTGTATATTTTTAGACGGAGTCTTCGGATTGTAGCCGAATCATACGCGATAAAGGGTCTCTGTTTGGAACACAGCGCAACACCTGGTGGCAGCCGATTTAAACAGGCCGAGAGAGAGAATGATATGGTATGAAGCTTTAACATTCACTGTGTATTGTTTGGACTGTGGTGTTCATTTTAACAATGTAGTTCTATAATATATGGAAACAACTTAAAAAATCTTATTCATAAATATTAATACAGTATAACCCCTATTTTACGTTTTTTAAGGGACTGAAGAAAAAAAACCTAATTGGAGGGAAAATGTAAAAGGGGGGTATTGAAAAAAAGAACATTTAAATTTTATGTTTCTAAAAAAATAACGTTTTATTAAAAACTAACATTCAATTAAAATTTTTATTGAAAAATCGTTCGAATGTCACGACCCAATCATTGTCAAGTGCGCGTAACTCGCATATTTTGAATATTTCCGATGTAAATCGCGGGAAAGAAAAACGTAAATGCGGGCTGAAATACATCGGGACTGAAAAAAATACACGCAATTGCCAGGAAAACGTGAATTCCGGGCACGTAAAAACGAGGTTATACTGTATTAGTCCTTCCAACTGAGAGGAAATCGCATCTGCGCATATTTATCGTTAAATTTTTCCATTTATCTGTCACTTGTACTCGTTTATCCTCGGTACCTCAAGCTGTTTATTAATATTTCAGATAAGATGCTTCGAGCTGGCAGCAGAATTGTCTCTGCTCTATCTGCAGAGGGCGGAGAGCAGTGGCGGAAGCTCGGGGGCGGGCAGCGTGGTGGGAGGAGGGTCAACGACCACCTCCATCGTCAGCACGGCTCCAGGGGGTGTAAATAGTGTCAGTGGAGGGGTCAAGGCTCTTGGGCCTGTTCTCGAGACGGCTCTGCAGAGGTCGCCCATTCTTCACATGCAATCGGGGAGATTACAGCAGGCTGTTGAAAGGTAAAACCTGATATATAAATATACTACACTACTGTCTTACCAGTATATCTGCATGTCTATTGTGAACAAGTTAACCTTTCCAACACCGTTACATGTGATTTCCACTTACGAACGTCAATGATGCCAAATAATGACATTCATGTTTCGGGCCCACAGAACATAGAAATGTGGAATTCCGTTGTCCCGTACCAAGGTTTTGAAGCTGGGTTTTTTTTATTATTTTATGACCCAATGCAAATAACACAAAGCGCGCCGTCAGCAACGTTCCCTCTAATTTTTCTATTGTGTGCGGATCATCAACGCATCTGAGCAGTGGCGTAACTAGGGTTGGTGTCACCCGTCAGTGACGGGCCGTCACCCAGTCCGGTAAATTTACACCCCCCCCACAAACACACACGTAACTCGTGTTAGTCGCATTTGACCTTCGCCTACCGAGAAATGAGTCGAAGAATTGTGCATGTGATGGTTTCCTGCATTCGAGCAAAACTAAAATCTGGCAAAGGAAACGTTCTTTTACAATATTTTTGTATGAGGACTGTGCGGGGAATGAAAACGTATGTGCGGACACATATTGGTAGGTGTGCGCGCACACCTTACAGCAGGGGTTCCCAACCTTTTTGTACTCTAGAGCACATTCTAAAATATCGGTAGGGTGGCGGGCACCACCTATTTTTAATCGACAAACTCCTTCCATAACTTCTCATTTTCCCATAACTTATTTTCTTATATTCATAATTTATTAATAAATAATAAACAAAAACGTTTCAAAATAATAAAACTACGAGGGTGGGTCAATAATTCCTTAGAAAAAAGCATTAAAACAGTTTTTATTTTTGTATTTTTTTTTTATTTCTCAACATAATCTCCTTGGAGCTCAATACACTTAGTTAGACGTTTCTCAATTTTTTTTAAACCGTCAGAAAAATAAGTTTTCGGAAGGTCCTCAAAATAAGCATTTGTCCGATCGATGACTTCTTCATTTGAAAAAAAACGTTGTCCACTTAGCCATTTTTTTAAGTTTGGGAAAAGGAAAAAGTCACTGGGGGCTAAATCTGGCGAATACGGTGGGTGGTCGACCAATTCGAACTTCAATTCTTCAATTTTAGCCATTGATCGTAAACATGTGTGAACACGGGCATTGTCCTGATAAAAGAGGATTTTTTTCCTGTTTAAATGAGGCCGTTTTTCTTCAATTTCGTTTTTTAGCTGGTCCAATAAAAATGCATAATAATCCCCTGTTATTGTTTTTCCTTTTTCCAAATAGTCAACGAAAATAATTCCACGTGCATCCCAAAATACAGTAGCCATAACCTTACCAGCTGATTTTACGGTTTTCGCCTTCTTTGGACATGGTTCGCCTTTCGCAATCCACTGCTTTGACTGTTCTTTCGTCTCGGGAGTATAGTGGTGTATCCATGTTTCATCTACAGTCACAAAGCGATGAAAAAATTCATCCGGATTGCGTTGCATGAGCGACAACAGGGCTTTAGAGGCCACCACCCTATTGCGTTTATTGTCGACTGTGAGCAAACGCGGCACCCATCTTGCAGAAACTTTTTTCATGCCCAATTTGTCATGTAAAATAGAAATGACGCTACCTTTTGAGATCCCTGTAACCTCAATTATCTCACTCAACTTTAATCTTCGGTCACTTAACACCATATCGTGGATTTTATTGATAATTTCTGGTGTAGTCACCTCTACAGGACGTCCTGAGCGTGGTTCATCCTTTGTTGATGTACGACCACGTTTAAATTCATTTAACCAGTTATAAATAGTTGCAAGTGAAGGAGCAGATATGCCGTGAACTAAATCCAACTCATTTTTTATTTCCTTTGCTGTTAACCCTTTTATATTAAAATGTTTAATAACAGCTCTAAACTCAATTTTCTCCATTTTTGTAAACAAGCAAATTTTTTTTTTTAAATGTACGAAAATAAAAAACAACAACCCGACCAATCTGATTGAAACTTCGCAGCATACTGAATCGGTAGTGCCGCTGCATGAAAACAAACCGCTTACAGTACTAGTCGCGCCACCTGTCGGCTTTTCTAAGGACTTATTGACCCACCCTCGTATTATTCAAATTGCACACACACAGAGAAATGTATTTACAAAACGTAAACAAAGTAAACAAAAAACACAAATACAAAGAAAACATTTTATAAAAAAATAGAATATCAATATGTCAATGTAATCTTTGGCATTGCATAGTATTGCATTGCATTGGTGAGTCGAGATCTATATCTTGATTTTATTAAGTTCATGTTTGAAAACAATGATTCGCATAAATATGTCGAACCGAAAAATGATTCAATTTTATATGCCGCTTTTTTCAAAAATGGAAACTTTTTTCTGTCCACTGTATTCCAAAAGTCCTCTGATATTATGGATTTAAGCAAAATATCATTCTTAAGCTCCAAATTTCTAAGTCTAGTTCTTCTGTCTTACCTTGAACAAAATCTGCAATACATGCGGCCATTTCCATTACATTTATTTGGCAAGTAAAAGGATTGATTCAGAAGGAAACAATTGGCTCGATATCTGTAAACTGCAAAAATCTCTCTTCAAATTGTTTTTTTAACACTTGAAGATGCTTAACACATTGGTCGCCAACAGGTTTTACGTAAAATAGTGAAAAAAATGATAATATGTTTCTAAGTAGTATTTGATAGGATATGTCAGAATGCATTGTTTTTTTTTAATTTTGATGATTTTTTCACTAGAATTGTTGGTTTTTTTATGTGCCGGTCACATGTATCCGTCGCGGCGTCATTTGATTGATTTATTCCAATGCGCCGGGCCGGTCAATCTGCCGGGCACCTGTCTCACGCTGCCATGCGCAGGCGACTGCGCGCTAGCCCTTTTGGCGCGCGAGTTCGTTTTTTATTAGACGATTAACCTATTTGTTTCGATTTCAATTAGTCACACGGATCACTCATATTAGCGATGTTGTGAATTACGTAACATTGACAATAAATATACCTATCGTGTTACAGTGGATAAACTACAGTGAAAAGATAATATAGTTATAAAATAACATCATTTTGCAGCCCCAAAATGTATTTTGACAATTTTGACATCCTAAGTCAAGAAGATATTATGCAATTAGAGAAAATCGAAGCACAGCACATTGGAAATCGGAGGTCATCGACCGAAAGTAATAATTCTATGGTACACCACGGAGGACGAAACAAAAGAAAAAGACGCCGCATTTTATCAGAAACTGAAAGTGAAGATGAGATTATACGACCATCAATAACAGGAAATGCCCCATCCTCCGAAAAGTGGTTTGATCCGAAGAGACACCGGCCAAGTGTGATTGCATATACTGAAATACCGGGTATGAAACCTCTCAGTTTGAGGCATTCCATGCGCGATTCAAAGCCTGAAGACTTTTATAAACTGCTAGTACCAGACGAACTTTTTGAAAGAATAGCTTTACAGACGGATGTGTATGCCCGACAGGTGCTTCAAAATATAACATTGAAAAGAGCATCTCGCTTACGTGATTGGAAAGCGACAAATAAAGAAGAGATAAAAATATTTTTTGGCCTTGTTTTATATATGGGTCTGGTAAAATTACCTAAAGTGAGTGACTATTGGTCAAAGGACTGGATGTTTGGTCAACCGTTTGCTAAAACTACAATGAGTCGAAACAGATTCGAAGTGCTACTACGAATGGTTCATTTTTCGAATAATGAAGAGGCCAATGAAATCGATCGCCTGAATAAGATAAGGGAATTAGTCAATACTCTAAACTATAATTTCCAATTATATTATACACCCAATGAATCCATCTGTGTTGACGAAAGTATGGTGCCATTTAGAGGTCGAATAATTTTCAGACAATATAATAAAGACAAAAGACACAAATACGGCATAAAAGTGTTCAAACTATGTAGTATACCTGGTTATACATATAAGCTGGAAATATATGCTGGTAAACATTTTGACACGGTGAATACAACACCTACAAATGTCGTTATGAAATTATGTCAATCTCTATTCAACAAGGGACACACTTTATACACCGATAATTGGTATACTAGTGTCGACTTAGGTAAAAAGTTATTGGAAAACGACACCCATTTAGTTGGGACAATAAGAAAAAATAGAAAAAACTTACCAAAAGACGTAGTGAATGCGAAATTAATGACTGGAGATTTCAAGGCTAAAGAAAATGAGAACGGTATAACTGTCATGAAGTGGAAAGATAAACGGGATGTCTTATTGTTATCCACCAAGCACTCTACACAATTTGTCAAAACTATCAACAAGAGAGGCCAAGAAAAATATAAACCAAAAATAGTCGTCGATTATAATAAAACAAAGGGTGCAATCGATTTGTCCGATCAAATGACTGCATATTCTACGCCATTGCGGAAGACCATCAAGTGGTATAAAAAGTTATCAATTGAATTATTACTAAACACTGCACTTGTAAATTCTATGATACTTCACGAAATAAGTACCAAAAAAAAAACATCTGTCGTCAAATTCAGAAAAGCAATTGTCGAGTATCTTTGCAATAAAAAAACAAATCAACCCCAAACAGTGTCTAATTCAAGACCCAGGCGTCTGAAACACGAACTCAAACGTACAGAAGGTCCAGTGAGGGTAACAAGAAAATGGTGTCAGGGTTGTTACAAAGACAATGTTACTAATCATGGCAGAATATATGCTAAAAATAGAACACCGAAAGTGCCAACATATTGCCTTCAATGTCCTTCCATGCCACACTATTGTTTATCATGTTTCAATAGAGAACATCGTTATTAATTATTAGATTAACATTTTTGTAATTTTCATTTTACATCATTTTTTATTTTTATAATTGACAATATTTTTTATATCAATAAAAACACATTATCGATTTATAAGAAATTTGTTTTTTTTTATCACATTTGCGAGCCTATATTTTGTGACTGGGAAGAAATATTTTCAGGCCAAGTGGCAGTAATATACAGAAGGGCCATGCCGGTCACCGCGTATCGAAAAATTCATTGCGCGCGTGCCCGCTGGCGCTGTAGAACAATTCTAAGGTAGGTATTCTTTGCCGGTCACCGGTGACCCCCATGGCCCCCATAAAGTAATCCAATGCCGGTCACCGGTGACCCCCATGGCGATCAACGTGTTAATAAATAATGACCAGTTTAATTCATTGTTACCTAGCATTTTATTCATATGTGGGAAATGCACGAGAGAATTGATCTGCAGATGTGATATCAACAAATCCAATTTAGCTTTAAATGACTTTACAGAGCTTATCATTTCAGCTATGTTTTTGTCTTTCCCCTGCAACTACAAATTTAAAGAATTCAATTTTACCATGATGTCTGTGAGAAATCCCAAATCAATCAGCCAGCGAGAGTCAGCTAGTTCATCACAATTTTCCTTTTTATCGTTTATAAATGTTTTTATTTCTTCAATTAAACTCACAAATCTTGTAAGAACCTTTCCTTTACTGAGCCAACGTACTTCAGTATGCAGAATAAGATCATGTTTTTTATCTTCAGTATCTTCTAACAGGGCCTTGAAAAGTCGGTGTTGCAAAGGAGCTGCTCGAATAGAATTGATTATTTTTGTAACTATTTTCATAACGTGTTCAAATGGCAATATTTTACAACACAGAGCTTCCTGGTGGATAATACAGTGGTAGGACATAAAGTTTGAAAATGATTCATCCTTCTTGCAGAGGGCGATAAATCCTTTGTTTTTACCTACCATTGCTGGTGCCCCATCGGTGGTTATCGCAGACAGCTTGTGCAAAGGCATATTTATTGACTTGGCGTATGTTCTGAATGTATTATAAATATCCTCACCCCTTGTCTGTTCTTTCATAGGTAATATTTGCAACATATCTTCTTTTACTGTGAAGTTAGTAAATACCATTCTCACCATAACTGCTAACTGTGCGGTGTCTGATATATCTGTTGACTCGTCAAATTGTAGCGAGAACCAGTCACATATTTCCAAGGCAGTCTTTAACTGAGTTTGTATGTCTGTTAAAATTGCATGTATTCTTTTTGTGACGGTGTTATTTGACAAGTGTAAGTCTTGTATTGCTGAGACAATCTCATGTTTGTTAGAAAATCCATCAAACAAACAATCGGCACTAGTCAAAAATAGTTTTTTAAACAACTCACCATCAATGAAAGTTTTCTTCATTTTTGCGAGCATGTGAGAAATTTTGAAAGAAGCAATGGTGGCCTTTTTAGAATTTTCCACATGTCTAGTGAAAACAGTCTGTTGTGCAGTTAGACTTGATTTTAGTTGACATATTTTTTTCTTTCTTACTTCAGATTTAAGTGGATAATTTACAACAAAAGTGGCATGAATTCTCAGAAAGTGTCGTTCAACATTATGTTTTTTCGGCACTGCAATACTACTACCACACAACAAACAGACGCATTTATTTTTCACATTAAAGAAACAATATGATTCCTCCCAGTCAGTGTTAAAATTATAGGTTCGTTGTCTTTTACTCGGTCCACTCATTTTAGAACTATATAGAAGGAATATCAAAACTCCTAATTCGTGTTTCGTCAGACGAAGATGTCTCCTAGCGAACTGTCGCAACCCGAACGGGGCAGCAATCGCAATCACAATGACAACAACGCGGTTACAGGCGGGGAATGCTATTTGCACATCACTCCTTGTACATGCCGAAAACCCGAACTGAGCTGATGATCGCCGAAGCAATCGGGACGGTACGAGCACGTGACTACTGTCACGTGCTTCGGCGTTCATCGGCTCAGTTCGTGGCGTTCGTTCACTTCGGGTTTTCTGCGTGTGTCAGGCTAGCGTGTAAATTCTGTCTCTGTCGAATAGTGGCAGGCACATACGAATCGTTCCGCGGGGGCCATGGTGCCCGCGGGCACGGGGTTGGGAACCCCTGCCTTACAGGGAACATTGGCCGTCAGTCCTCAAATATTAGATGCGTGTTTTGTTTACATGACAAACACAGAACAGATTAATAAATAGAATACGATACAACATTTCACAGTGAAGTGTGATACGGGAACTGCAAATTTCCAGACACGATTCCCCAATACACTACATTTTGACGCAGGGTTTTGAATGTGTGAGTGTCCTACGAAAATGAACCACACATTATAGACGTGCAATAGTGTGTGTTGGAACCTTCAAATACACCAATATTGAATGAGCGTCAGTGCATAAACTGAAGGACAAGCGTATTCTTTACACGTGTTTAAGTTTATCCCATATTCTTCCACACTCGAGATCGGTTGCCTGTTACTCCACACCCGTTAGGTATTTCAGTTCCCATTATGTATGAGTTCTCTGGTGACAAACTTTAATGCATATTATGATACAGATTTAACTAGTTCATCGCCACCCCTGTACGTATATATTCAACACTCAGTCCCCTCAATTGCTTCTGAGACTACTAGCGCTTCCTGGATCGCTGTAGCGTAGCGGTATATTAAGATAGATTAAGATCCCAGAAGACCACTTTTGACATGTCGGCATATTTCATTATCCAATTTTGATTCCAACATTGGTGTCTTAAATTTATATTACAATAAAAAACTTTCAGATATCGTGAGATGCTCACAGCAGTGGAATCATCCGGCACTCATTCGTTACGGTTGACTCTGGCCAGGCAATTGGCTGAAGTGCTTTTGCGAGGGGTGTCAGGCAACGAGTGGGCTACTCCGGGATCCAAATCTACTTCAGATGGTCCTTGGAAGCCGAAGAAGTATTCTGGTCTCAATCAGGTACATAGAATGATGATTCATATTGTATTGATAGCGTCATATTAGTTTTGTAGTGGGCATTTTAGAGTCGCCCGTCACGCTAATTGCATAATAATGCACGCAGGAATCGATAGCGAAAATGCTGCCACATATTGTATGGGGTTTTACAAAGATGCTCAATAATGCACTTAAAAATAATAGACTGTTGGATGGAGGTAAACGATTATAACGAAATGAATAATATCAAAATACACATTTAGATCGATAGGTTTCCCCAACATTTTTCTGATATAAAATTACTTACTAAATTATTTTTTTTTTACCATGTTCGATTCCAAGAAGATCACATGGACCTGCACAGAGGGGAGGTTGTATAAATATATTTTTGTTTTTTTACGAGAAATGGATGGTAGCTACTTGCTCAACCTATTAGGTCCATACTCTGTGTCTAAACACACATTATAAAATATAACCAAATATCGTCGGTGTTTTGTAAAAAGGGCGAATTAATCAAAATGCTATTTTACAGGAGAAGGATTTTTAACTTTTGACCAATGACATTATTAATGGACGACGCACTCAATACAGTAGCTAGCAAGTAAATTCGCGCATTCACATGTGCA
This sequence comes from Rhyacophila brunnea, assembly GCF_057557595.1. Classification (NCBI taxonomy): domain Eukaryota; kingdom Metazoa; phylum Arthropoda; class Insecta; order Trichoptera; family Rhyacophilidae; genus Rhyacophila; species Rhyacophila brunnea. The sequence continues at coordinate 35,409,691 of NW_028232796.1, forward strand.
GGTAGACGTCACGCAATTTTCATTATGCGATATCACGCATCGGGAATTTATAGCAATATGACCTTTATTGTAATGGCGTTAGAGCAATGTTTCTAATGTCAATGTTCATTTGAGCGAACCCGTTCGAACCGAACCATTCGGCAGACCCAACAAAAAGCATCAGGAATTTATACCAATATCACCTTTATTGTAATGGCGTTAGAACAGATTATGTTATTCGGCAGACCCGACAATAAAGTGAGTGTCATTTTTTTTTCCAGATGATTCGTCCATATTAATGTCATTGCTTTTGACATTTATTTATTAATTACCTGTGGATGATTATAAATGTCTAACAAGTTTATAATAAAGCTTAGAAAGAATACTGTCCTTATAAAAGGCATTATTATATAATATTTTAAAGGCCTAAGTAATATGTCACATTCACTTTTTATTCGTCGTCATTTTTATCATTTTTAAGTACTTTCCTGTGGAGATACAAATTCGCCGTTTTTACACAACAAAGCTGGGTACATATTATTTTATTGTTGGTTTTATTTAATAAAACGCAATTTTTTTGTAGTACTTATTCCACTTTTAATCAAGAGATTAGGACCGGTTCCGTCCGCCTCAGAGGGACATTTCCACCATGAATTGACAGTTAACAAAATAAAAGACATATTATTTTTTCATTAAAATCTCGATTTCGCCAAAATGGTTGATTCACAGTTTTTACAAAAAACCGACGATATGTGAGATATCTTGTCTCTTGCGTGGTGGACATGGATTATTATGTGAGATATTTTGTCTCTGGCAGTGTTCCTCGTGTAGGTTAAATGTGTATTTTTGAAAATTTAATTTTTACTATATTAAATCAAGGTATACGTTAAATGGCTCGCTGAGAGTTCGAAACGTGTGGGTCTTCATCTGAATACGGCTAAGACCAAATCCATGTGCAGTACTGCATGCATTGACACCGATACTCCTCTGCGTGTTTCCGGTCTGCCCGTCAAACTGGTGACCAGGTTCAAACACTTATGTGCCACAGTTGCCGACGATGGTGGTATTTCCAGTGAACTTGGAATCCACATGGGTATGGCGGAGCTGTATTCAGCCAACTTGGAGTCAAATGGAGGTTAGGGCTGTATTCTGTGAAGACCAAATGTCGTTTGTTCAATGCGTGCATGCCACCTGTGCTCCGGTATGGCTGTGAGACATGGCATTTTACAAAGCTTCAAAGGTTTCGGCTTTTCAGCTTTGGGAATCAATGTCTCTGCCGAATCTTAGGGGTACGCTGGTACGACCGCTTTAAAAACACTCGAGTTCGTGAGCAGACACGGCAGCTCCCAGTGATTGAGTTAATCACGAAGAGACACTTCACAAAGTTGGGACATGTGTTCCGGATGCTGCCAAAGAGTGTGACACTCCGTACCCTTGTGACACAGCCTCAAGAGTTCTGTCGCCGTGGCCGGCCCTCGCTCAACCTGCAACGGTCTTACAAAAAGTCTAGCATGGCGGGAGGTGCAAGAGTTGGCGATTGACCAAGGGAAGTGGCCCGAACCTATGCTTGCCCTATGCCTCAATGCTGGAGGGTGACAGGGCGAAGCAGCGATACTCAACCTGCGGCTCTTTAAGTTTTCATGTGCGGCCCGAAACACATTTATTATCAGGAATTTCGTATATCTTGAGATTCGTTTCGACTTTGACGCACAGATAGTGACACCCGAAGATGATTGTCATTATGGTCCACATCAAATCGAGTATAAGAGTTGCTATTGCACACGATTAATTTAAAAAACACGCATAATTTTTTAAATCTCAAAAATGTTTTGTAAAAAAGGGGGGGTTTCATGATTTTTTTCGTCACACCAGTAGTGATGCGGCCTGCGTTACTTTACAAATATATGTATTTGGCCTGAAGGTTGAGTATCATTGGGGTGAAGGAAGGAAGGAAGGAAGGAAATGTTAAATAATCACTTAATATGGAATATTCGCTATTCTGTTCTTTAGGAAGAGACTTGTAAAAATTACAGCGAAACTTTAAAAGCTTTTGACAGATGATGACGGATGATACCATGTTTCACTGAAAACTCAGTTTAGGTAATATGAGATGCTAAACTGCGGCAAGTTTAACGTGAAGCGTGGCCGTTTCGAGAACTACAATACTGACAATCCTTTCATAATATAGACGGCGGCCGTGACACTTCAACTTATAATTTTCGCACTCTAGGATTTATATTTTTCCTTTTTTTTCTAACAATATATATTTTTTCTTTGTCTAGTTCATCCCCAAAAACGAATGTGAAGAGACTATCTTGTTGCTATTGATCGGGGAGGCGATGGCTGTACGAGATGCCGTTCTCTCGCAGAGTCCCGAGTTCAAGCAGGCGAGGATACATGCCTTCGAGAACGCCAGCGCCATCTATGATCTACTCACCATTGCCACCGTTCGATGGGGGCAAGTTGGACTGTTACAGGAGGTGAGGTTAATTTATTTGAAAATTGTAATATAATGAACGATGGTGTCATAATCAGAACAGTTACACAAAAATGCACCAACCCACATCAGACAAATTTTGAGAATAGGTAGGTACTCAATTTTTTTTTTTCATATACGTATGTGATATAACGAAATTGGCATGAAGTGCATTTGGGCGTCTGAATAGTATCTTCAAAAGTGACCTCCCATTGTATCTTATCCGTTTCACTGCGGAACATTTAATTACAATTTAAATAACACGCTAATTATATCTAATGGTCACCTAATGCCGATACAGCAGCGTCAGCGCTGTAAGGATTAAAATCTATGTATATAGACGATATTTACATCATAATCCAGTGCGGGAAGATTAGCTGATGATAATAATGGTTTAAATATGTATATAACGCCAATTATTGTTGAATATCTTTTAACTTCTTCACCGCGGAGCATTTAATTACTATTTAAATATAATATAATACTACCACATTTAAATTACATGCTAATTATATCTAATGTTCCCCTAATGAGGACACAACAGGTGTGCCGTCCACGTTGAAAGGATTAAGCATAAAGTGTTCAACCAATGTATGCTACCAACGCTCACGTATGCATGTGAAGCATGGACTCTAGTTAAAGACAAATCAAAAAATTACGAGTAGCGCAACGTGGCATGGAAAGGTGCTTGTTGGGCATAACGGGTAAAGATCACAAAATAAATCAATGGATAAAGAAGCAGACAAGAGTACGCGATGTGATAGAGGTCGCTAAGCAGATGAAATGGTAATGGGCTGTACATGTCACTCGGCGAGTAGACAACCGCTGGACAAATGCTGTCATACAACAGTACCCAAGGGGAAGTAAACGCCCACAGGGATGCTCTAAAACCCACTGGATATATGAGCTGAACTGAACTGAATATTGAAATGTACTAGAAATGTAGTCAAAAGAGTTTTGTGGCTTAAATCCATTGACCACTGCATCTTTGATGATTTTTAAATGCTTTTGTATACTTCACTCAAATTTGTGGCTTGGCTCCCTTGACATCTACAGCGACGATATTATGTATTATTATGTTTAGTAGATTTTGTGAATATTATAAAAAACTAGCTGAAGTACCCGGTTTCGCACGAGGTCACTTTACTGTACGATATACATTTATCTTACTTAACAAAACAATAATAATTATAATATATAGGGATACAACATGTCAAAATGAAAATAATTTTGACAGCTGAGTCAAATAAAAGAACATCAAATTAAAATCGAATCCAAAATGTGCAAACTTTATTATCTGTCATGAAAATTTAAAATTGGAATTGGTAGGAAAGGTACAGACCTACAAACTTATATGAAGAATGGATGGGAGAGCCACAGTCAAAAACTACCCAATCAAGACTCGGTACTGAACAGAATCTGACATTCGAATGATGTTTTCAAAATGGCGTCCTTATAGTAGTTCGTAGTTCCATTTTTGACCGTTCTTCGGATAAGTTTTAGGACTGTCATTTGAACTAACAAACTTTGTATTTTTTTATACTATGTAGATGTCATGTTGGGGCCAAATAGGAAAATGAACCTGACCTCACCTAGACCAGACCTGACTAATTTTTATGAATCTATATTAGCCAACCAGATATTTATAACTATGGTTTTTGATAATTTTCTTTATGCGTTAATACTGTTGCGTTGTTTCTCATTGCAGTCACTAGAGCGAGCGATGAAGTTCTCATTTGAAGAGGCGCACGTATGGCAGCAGCAGGCGCTGTCTTTAGCGGCGCTTGGTCGGCCGTCGCGGGCTGTCAGTGTCCTCTCTCAGGTTGCCAAACTAACACCGACTGCGGTCGTGCCTTGCCTTCTCGCTGCCAGACAATGCTACGAGTCACTAAATAGGGTAAGAGAATTTTTACATTTGGTAGAATTCGATTTTATAACATATATATATGTATGTTTTAATTTGGCAAAATCAATTTTTAAGGGGAGTGGTGCTGCCAGATAGCAGATTTAAAATGAAGAATTTATAGTAAATTTGGGTTCTAAAAAATCTGTAAACTTTCTAGGAAACATATTTGAGTCATTGTGATACCCCATCTTTTCTTGTCATTTTGGTACATACACATAATGATTATTTAAAATAATTTTGTACCTTTTCATTCTAATAGAATAATAGTGCCTGTACACGTGCATGGATTTACTTGCACCAATAGTGTGTATTTTAAACTATCGCAAATTCGCCAAAAAATATTCAAAATATTCTGCAAAATGACGAAACCATAGACTAAATTTGTCGCCGTGTTGACAGTGTGACATTATGCGATGTGCATATCAATATAATCACAACTTTACTGTTGTATATCCTATATTTGTTTTTATTACATAATTTATGTACTTGATCATTTTTTTCCTGAAAAGGTTGCCGAAGGTTTGATGTACAGTGAAATGGCCTTGGCTAGGGAACACGAATCTCCAACGTACATGTTAGCAAGATGCCACCTTTATGTTGGTATTGGACATCTAATGACATCTAGGTAAGTAGAATATAATCACATTAATTATTGTAGTATTTTTATCATGTCATCACTGTACAGGCCAATTCGCGTAACCTTCAAATATCAAATTGTTCAGGAAGTGATAAAAAACTGTTGGCATTGGATTTACTTATTGTTTTATATACAGTCGAACTTGGTTATTACGAGGAAGATGGGACCGACTGAATTTGCTCATTATAAGCATTACTCGTTATATCGTTATATAACATTTTTCGCCCAACGTTCTATTTAAGCATAGAACATAAAAAATCTGAAAACCAACGTAAAAATCCCCGAAACAAGCATGGCATTCATAAACTACATAAGAAGTGGTTTATTGTAGTGAAGTGCTGAGCCGCCGGCGCTGGTAGGTACCTACTGACTTCACAAAGCTTGGATCCTTGGATTTGGATAGACAAATATATTTGACTAACAAAGTTTAGTGTGCACTATGTATGTCGAATCTTAACAGCCTACCTTCACCCCACGCTACTGTCTTGTACATTCTCCTATCGGAGGTCGGCCACTTTGTCTGCTACTCGGAACAATACAGTGGTCCTCATGAATTTGCCATTAAAAATTCTTACCCCTCTAGTCAGTTGTAATGTGGAAATTTTAACAGCTGTCCATTTCTCACAATTTTTTTTAACCTAACCATGGAGTATTGATAATGATTGCAGTACCTACCTATTTTATATGACCTAGGGTAAATTTTAGTGATAAAGTGAGTTTTATAAACTAATGTCACCTTAATAAACTCTTTTTCTTATTCAGTGAACAAATTATTCATGATTCAAGATTTCGGAACATTCTTCATTGAACAAAAAAAAAATAAGATGCCGGGCGGGACTCAAACCTGCAACAAATTCCGACCAATGATTTTAATAACCCCCCATCTCCACTCGTCAATATACAGCTGCGATTTGTCCACGGCTGCCTTCCATGGCGCTATGAACACGTCTGAATGAAAAGATTTTAGTGCCACATTCCTTGTCCCGAGACGAAGCTTCATGAGACTGATGTAGCAATCATGCACCTTGGTACTAAAAGAAAGTGTTAAAAAAATAAAAAAGAATCTTGACTTGCTCTGCTATCATTTATTTTTAATGACATGAAGTGTCCTCTGTTAACCCGTATACTGAAACTCTGCCGAAATAGAGGAGTCAAGAGTTAAAAGTGATGAATCTAAGGAGGGATCGGAATTATTCCGTCTTCCATACGACACAGCAAACTTTACCAACCTAATTATAGTACAAATAAATTTCATCGTAATTAAATAGGACGCATGTGGCTTAATTGGTAAGGATATTAGCCGGAATTCAATGAATGCGAGTTTGGGTCCCGCACGGCGTCGTATTTTTTATTTATTTTTCAATGATATTTTCTAGCATGTATGTTTCCGAGGTATTTTTGAATTATGTATGTTTAATATCACCTTATTGAAATATACTGTCGAACAAGATCTTCTTGTCAATATGTTAAAACTGTGAACAAGCCCCTCCTACTTTTAACCTCACTTTCACTGCAACGACTTCCGGTTATCGACGAGTTGTCCACGTTAGAACTGTGAACTAACAAGCCCCTCCGACTTCCGGTTATCGCCTAGATCTTGTCGGACAGTAAACAAATACTTACACCAGTTTTTGAATCAAAGTGACGATTGGTTGATCGAATGTTATATTTCTAGGGCTACTACAATTCGCGCGGAGAAGACAGTCGCTAACACAAAATGCTTGGAAAGTCTTCATAAAGCCGTCGACTGTGACCCAAATGATCATCTTGCTTTATACTACCTTGCCTTGCAGAATGCACTCATGGGGGACATCTCGGAAGCGATGGTAAACTATTTAAACATAAAAATTGTTTTGTCATTTTGCATTGCATATTCAGGGTATGGACTTAATAGGTTGAGCAAGTGGCTGACATCCATTTCTCGTAAAAAACAAAATCTGTCAATACAAACCTCCACTCACTCTCTACAAACTCATATATTATGTTTTGTCTAGTTGCATGTACGCAGTTGCCTCGGCCGCCGCTCTGACTGTTCGGCCGCCGTCCAGTTGTTGTGTCTAACCTTGTCGGCGGGTGGGCGGTCTCGAGAGGCACTCGCCACAGCCGCCGCAGCCCTGCACGACCACCCCGACAGCATGGACCTCCTCAGGGTTAGGGCTTTGCTGCAACTACGCTGCGAGGGAGGAGAGGTAAGCTGCATTTTGTCTATACACGACAAATAAATCAAAAAAAAAATATGTTTAATTTTTTTTTATTTTTTTGCCAAATTATGCAAAGGTGTTTGTTTGGTAGATTTCAAACTTTTTTGTATCACAGTGCTATTTGTGTGTAAAAAAAAGTTATAGCGCGCTCAAAAAAAATACGAAAGATGCGGTGAGATGGATGAGCCTGCATTTACCACACGGAAACCCCGGATAAAACAGATCCTGATTATTATTAAACTAACTGGAATATGTACTACATATTGTGTTTTATTTTAATTTACACATTGTCTTTCCACCAAGAATTGACAGCTTTCACCAGTGGTTTCTGAACTTTGTGTCACTATGCCCCCCTTTTAAAAAATCTAATCTTGGCGCCTCCCTCCCTTTATTTCATAAAATAATACAGACACGTTTTTAAACGGTAAAACTGTATTAATACAAAAGATGTTCACAAGGTTTAACATTATATTTTCATTTTTACAACTTTTTTAATAGCTCGTATTCTTGTTTGTCTGGTGGTTGCTTGTCCAGTACAAATCTTGCAATCGATTTTTAACTAACTTCCTGACTAGCTAGACATTTGAAACTTTTATAATATATCAGAACACGATGCCAATGCATTCTTTTAATACTTTTAGCCATCTTTAAGCAGAATTGAATTCATTTTCAGTTAATTCTGTTTTGTATGGAAATTTATTTCAGAAAAATCGGTAAAAAGTAAAAGACTATTATTGGTTGCTAAGGGGGTGGTCCTAACAACTAAATTATTAATATATACGTGCGTTACTATATGAAATGTGAAAATGACATTTCAGTATTCTACATTTTTGTTTGTTTGTTTTCTATTTACTTCTTATCAAGTAACAGTTTGAGCATATTGAGCATAATAATTCAACAGAAAATTTAAAAACGTTGTACATAAAAAGTTCTTTTTATCTCGTACTTATTGAATTAATTTGTTTTTAATGCGATGGATGTGCTTGTTTATTTACACTAAGTTTATCAAATCTAGATATCGTTGACGGGAGTTACGGAGAGTGCTACTCGTAGCTCATTTACCACTACATACCTACTGAAACGGGCTCGATATTTGGATTCCATTGCAGTTAATGCAGAAAATCCCATTTCGCATAAATATGATGTTACGAATGACAGCAGTACTTGCATTGCTTTGCTTGGTAAATTATTATATTCTTCGTTTCGATTCAACCAAAATCGGACTAGGGTTTCACTCTGATATTTTCATTTCGATGAAGTTTTAATAACTATGCACTTGCAAACTCTAAACCAATGGTTACATTTCTGTTCAACTCTACGCGTCTCCCAGTTTAAAAATCGCTGGTTTACACTTTTAATAAAAAAAATTTAGCAAAATTATGTATCAATGAAACTTATGTGAGTAAAACCTTTGAATGGTATTTATAAAATTACTGTCATCTATGAAAAACAAAGCGAAACATAATAATTATTAATCTATTTATTTTATTGTGAATTCATATTTTGAGTGTACCATCTGTTGAGAATTTTTTAAAGAATAAATTTCATATTGAATTCATTTTGTATGGAAAATTTTCTAATATCTTGGAGCCCTCATGGGAATTAAACGAGTTACCTCTCGGTAATGAAATGTAATATTTATTTCAGGCTGCTCTCGTGACCGGCAAGCACATGCTGACTTTATGCAAGACCCTGTATGATGCCGGTCTGATTAACGATGCCGCCAACGATTTTGATAGGAAATCGGAAACGAGATCTGTTCTTCAGCTATATACCGACAGGGATTCCACAAAAGATTCAAGTAAGTCTTCGTATTATCCAAAGGAACACTTTTTAGGCCGCTTGTATTTATTGACTTTTTATTACAAGGAATGGTGGTCAAAATCCTTTTTTCTTATATCTCAAAGCTGCCTTATGTGATGACAATATTCTTAATGTTTTTTGTGGACGGCGCACGGTTTAAGCGTTGGCTTATAGGGTCGTGGGTCCCAGGTTCAAATCCTGTGTCTGGCAAGTACATATATATTGTTTTTCAATTTATGTATGGACCTAATAGATTGAGCAAGTGGCTGACATCCATTTCTCGTAAAAACAAAATCTGTTAATACAAACCTCCACTCTGTGGAGGCCCATATGATCTTATTAGGATCGATCATGGTCGGAAAAAAAAAAATTATAAATGACCAGTGACTTGTTGGGACAATAGACCTTATCGAAGCGTACAAACTTGACCTTGCTCGCTCGCTTCATTCATCTGGACAGTGAAAGATGTGAGTTTGAATCCCACTCAGACCAACTTTTTAATCTAGGATAGGTATGTTTCTGAGGTTTTTTAAAATGATGTATTTTCATTAAATATATTCTCAAATCTTTTGTATATTCAGAAACTGACTTTTCTCATGGCTGAGGATCAAGATCACTTTGACGGATACTTTCCACCCTAAATGATTATGATTACTAACCTAACAATGTTGTGTAGGTTCCATCCAGGCGAATTCCCTAGCAGCTTCTAGAGTAGAGCGGGCTTTGAGCTCTGTGGCATCAAGTTCCGGCACTCCGGTGGGCACTATGGGTGGGCCGAGTGGAAAAGCGGCACTGCTGCGATTGCGGGTGTGGCTGCTGTTGGCCGATTTGTACCTGGCTATGGGAAGTGCGCAGGCGGCTGCTGCTTGTGCCTCGGAGGCGGCTTCTATCTCCCCGCTTTCGCATCACGTCATGCATACGGTGAGAGATAATATTTTTCATTTTGATTATTTAATTAAAAGTATATATTATTTATTGATCTGAATCGAATCTGCCTAACTGAGGCTATGCTGAGTGATCTGGAGGATGCTGATCATGCTGTCTTATTAGAAGATTTATAGGCAGCATTACTATTTGTCTTGAGAAAAGTGTTACAGTAAAGTCTTGATCATGGCCCCCACATTCTGAAGCGGGCGCCCAGGCTATGATGTTTGGCAGCGCCCCTACCTATAGCCAAGGTTATGGACAGTTTGATGTTATATAGTAGACTTCCCCAAAATGGTATCCTGCGGAATCCAATGGTTATACGGGATATAATTGAGGGTGTTCCGTGTACTTTTTGCGATTTTTTTCTATTTTTCAATAAATTTACATGGAGATTATTGAGTTGTTGAGACTCAACATCATACTATAAAGCACTGATCGCAACCACTTTTTATGGTAGCCAAGTAACATGTGACCATTCGCTATATTAGATAAATAGTAATTTTTATTAGTCGGAAAACACACATTATTATAAAATTTAATTCGACATCACACATATTTTAAAATGTTGATATTTGTAAGTAAAATGCAGGCGACTCATCTTATCTTACTTAACTGGTCGAACCCCTATACCGGCCCTCAGGCTAGAGCCCTGTCAATCCCACCCTTATAGGGGCCATGGTCTTGATTATCTGTGTTGAAATGAACAAGGTTTTTGTTTATACCAACGATGTTAAAAAAACTTTTTTCTATAGATGCAGCCTAAATATATGAAATTGAAGCAAAAAAAAAGAACTTCTCCGAGGCTATTCTTAACATATCACTTTATGTATTCAGGCAGTTAACTATCATAAGAAGTTAACTGTCAAAAGTGCTATTTTTTAACACCCCCTCTCTATATCGAGTATATCAAATTCAATTAAAAATTGCGATGCGAGATGCGACTATTTTGAAAAATAATCGTCATCATGGGGTAAAGTTTGCCGCCTTAATTTATAGATCCCCGCGAGCTGTCAAATATCGAGTGGTAACTTTTTAATACATACTGCAATGAAATGACTAATAAAATTGTAGGTTATGTTTATATGTTCAATTCTTGTTGGAGGTTTCAAAATTTCGGGGTTCAGGTGGAAAGGCCATAAATACGCCTGCACGAGCATACCCGAATTTGACCAAGCTGTGCAAATAAGAGACGTATTTCACACGATAGGCATACCAATTTAAAAAAAAAAAGCCAAAATAATGTAAAAGTGTTACCAGTTAACAGTTAAGAATAGCTCTGCCGGTATATTGGTTAAGTTAGCCACAAGTGACTTTGTATTTCAGTTTCATTTGAAGAGAACTTCACACTTCTATTATCACATTTGTTTGTCAATTTGAAGGGCCACCCTCAGGCATAAAAACACCTTGTGGAAAGGTTGTGTCTTGTCAATTTTATGTAGGCAGCCAAAACCAATACATTGACTATTTTTAAAATGAATAATCATCTAAAACATTGAAAAATGTAAATAAAGCATCAGACTTCAAACGACATGAATGTGAGCCGCCATTTTGTTTTTAGGGCTGCCAATAGAAGAAGAAAATAATTAGCTTGTTAGCGATACAACTGTCTTAAAAATTCCTAATACGGAATGTGTTTAACCTGATAGCTGCCCGTAACGTAACGTTTACGTCATGCACGGCGGTGATTCAGGCGCCCGTACCGTACGATATACGCCGAGCCGTTCTACGCGCTTGTATGAGTCAAATATTTATTTATTTAATTTTAAAACGTGTAACTACATTTCTGATCAGACCTTGCAAGCAAAAAACATTTGTACGGCGCATACATCGCGAGAATAAGGGAATTTCCCGAGAGGCCAAATCAGGGTTAGCTCAAAATTCCCCTGCACACTGGGATATCTTGTACAATAGGCAGTTGGTATGATTCGATAGTGATGAGTCAGTTGTCGCCGGAATATCATTTAGTCGGGATGCTAATTCGGAATGCTTTCTTATTCAGATTTGCGTTATAATTGGAATGTTTTCAATGTTTTTACATTAAAATTTAATTTCTATTGAGTGACCAAGTGTTTTTATTTATATTTCATATACAATTTGCGTATAAAAAAGTGTTATATTTACGAGTTTTGTTTTAGATTTTACCTACTAAACTTGAATGAAAAGAAATATTTTCGATGTTTTTAGATAGAAATTGACAAAGAACTAAGTGTTGTGACTATTTTTTATTTGTATTTCGGATTCGATTTGCGTATACAAAGTGTTTTATTTACGAGTTTAGTTTTATAAATTTTATTATTCAAAATGGATGAGATCGACGAAGTTGGTGAAATCGATAACCTTATCGAAACAGTTGAATCTGAAGACGATGGAAGTGATGATTCGGATGTCGAACTTGAGGAAACTTTGGAAGTCGATGAAAGTGAAATTATCACACCGGAATCCACTGAAAGACCGACATTTGAGTGGAAATCGAATATGTTTGAGCCACGCGCATTTTCCTTCGATGCTAACGTTTCGGGATGCAAAGCTGATAATTTGACTTCGGATGCACTCGAAATGGACTATTTAAAATGTTTCATCGATATTTCTTTTGTTGAAATGTTAGTCCGAGAGACCAACAGACAATTTGTATTTGCCACAAAAAATATCACAGTTTTGAGTGATCGTCTACGGCGATGGGTAGACTGCACAATTGACGATATGTACACATTTTTGGGGCTGTGTATGCTAATGTCAAGGAATTCACGGAATAAAATATCTGAACACTGGTCTATCCACAGATTGTTATTTTCACCATGTTATTCCGAAACCATGTCCAGGAATCGTTTCGAACTGATGCATCGAATGTTGCATTTTTGTGACAATGAAACGCAGGTTCCCGGAGATCGACTATATAAAATTAGACAGGTCCTGAAGGAACTGAAAATTTCTTTCAAGCAGTAGATGTGTCCATATCAGAACATATGTATTGATTAGAGTCTTCTCCTTTTCAAAGGCAGACTTTTATTCCGCCAATTCATCAGGACGAAGGCTAGTCGTTTCGGAATAAAAATTTTTGTAATGGCTGATTGCAAAACTGGTTTTGTCTTAGATGTAATCATTTATACCGGAAAACAAACTGAAATTGAGAAAAATAATTACATCGGTATATCGGGCAACGTGGTGGTAACGATGCTTGGACCATACTTGGAACTAGGGCATACATTGTACATTGACAACTGGTACAGCAGCCCAACGTTATTCAAGTATCTTTATGATCACCGGACGAATGCCTGTGGAACCGTAAGGAGAAACAGAATTGGGATGCCCAAATTTACTAAGGAATTGAAAAAAGGGGAAACCGATACATTCCATACTGACGAAATTATGGCTTTGGCGTGGAAGGATAAAAAGGATGTTACAATATTGTCCACAATTCACAACAATACTTTCAAACCTACTGGAAAAGTAGACTATAAGACTAAAATTCCGATTTCCAAGCCGGAATGCATTGTTGATTACAATAAAAACATGGGTGCTGTGGATCGTAGTGATATGATAATTTCTTCTGTAAATTCGACAAGAAAAACTGTCAAATGGTACAAAAAACTTTTTTTCCATTTGATAGATTTATCTCTGCTGAATGCCCATGTATTGTTCCAACAAAAAACTGGAAAAAAACAACCGCTGGGTGAATTTCAATCGAAAGTCATCGGACAACTGATCGAAAAACATAAGTTAGAACCAAAAACTCTTTTGAAGCGAAAAGCACCCTTACCCTCTAGGCTAACAGAAAGACATTTTTTGGGTAAAATACCACCTACTAACAATAAAATTAATGCGGCAAGAAGATGTTATGTATGTGCCAATACAAAAAATCAGAAAAGACGGAAAGAAACTAGGTATTTGTGCAAGCAGTGCGACATTGCTCTGTGTTTTGAACCGTGCTTCGAAATTTTCCATACACAAGAAAGTTTTTAGTGATTTTAATGTGTTTAGTATACTTCTTAGTGCTATAAGTATTTATGGTGACATTTTACAAAAATACTATAAAATTTATTTTTCAAAATACTTATATTAAAAAAAAAAAAAAATCAACTAATTCTTGTAAGTGCAGTGTTGTGACAACCCTACCATACCTGAAAATTTTCAGACATTTTCACGAAATTGTGTATGAAAAACTTTTTCGCCGAACTTCAATTGAGGTCTCATGGTTAAACTCCTATATAACTAGATTTTCTTAATAAATAATACGTATCAATTAATAGTATGCATTCTTGGGGACAATGTATATTATAATGTAGTATCCATATTTCTTTTTCTTTCTTCTTCATCCATGTTTGCTACTTAGTCAGATTGGATAGATTATTTTATTGGATTGGATAGATAGATTTGGATACCATGTGGCATCTTCAATAATCGTTGCCAGTCTTTCCATGCCTCACCAGGTCACACCAGTATCCTGTAGCTCCATCAAATATATCTTATCGATGCTATTTTAAGGTCACCAGAGTGAGGTTGGCTTGAAAAAGAGGTAGATCAAGTTGAGACTCACTTGAGTCATCTGAGGTCAAGTCGAACCAGGGTCTTCACCATAGAAATGACGAGAGACTGCATAGTCATCTCCTGTACCTTTTAGTGACAGAAAGTATCCGCTCTCGAAGTGTACGGTTGCTGTCTTATCCTTGAAGACCATTTGCAGTTATGATAATGTCCTTAAGGTGAAGCCTTTGGCTCAATTTACGATGAAATGTGACTTCAACGCCATCTAAAGGCGTCTTACCATGAATTTCTAAAAATGATTACTAAAAACTTTGGTCGATCGCAACCAGATGGCAATAAAATTTAAAATAAAATGTTGAGTGTCGCCACATATTAAAAATCATAAGCTTGATAAAAATGCATTTAAATTTATTATATATTTACTTACCTATGTAAAAATATTTACAATTAATATTAACCCCATAAAATATTTACAATTCTCACATGTCTATTTGATTTGATTTAAAGTGTTTATGGTTTTTTCATTTTGTTTACCGTAGTTTTTTTTACACTGGCAATAAAGGGTAACCTCTCCAGTCAATGAACCAGATTTTTTTACGTTGTCAATACTAATATAAATATTTTTCTACAGTAAAGTTTATTTATAGTAGTGAATGAACATTTAAGTTCAAATGTTTATAAGATTGAGTTTAATCTTGAACAATTGACAATTACATCGAATTTCTAGAGGTGGAATAAAAAAAGGATATTAAATGAATAGCAAAACAAATGCCATTCGAAATATCATTAAACAAAATAAGGAATATACAGTCGTACTTGGTTATTACGAGGAAGGTTGGACCGGCTGAATTTGCTCGTTATAAGCGGTACTTGTTATATCAGAGAATAGGTATTTTTATTGTCGGCGAAAACAACAATTAGACATTTAACTAGTGTCATAAACATAATCCGTCCCCGGCGGCATCTTGTCCGATCGGATTTTATTGCTTAGGGTCGAAATGTTTTTAAACGATCAACACATTAACAGTATTTTAGCTCGGTATATCCGATAAGTTTCTCGTTATAACAGTGAAAAAAATGTAAGGAGAAAATCATATACCAAATGTCAACGATTGTTTTCTCATTACATCCGAGATCTCGCTATGTCCGAGATTGTAATAACCGAGTTCGACTATAGTTGTTATAATAATTATGACATAGTCGATATATAGACATCCCAATTCGTTTCGTTTCAACCATGTCCGATCCTAATGGGATCATATGGGCCTCCAGAGAGTAGAAGGTTTGTATTAACTAACTAACTATATCCGAGATAAAAATAAAGTAAGACACGCAACGAATTGAATAAAAAAGAAGTTGGAAGTAAGAAAAAACGTAAATAAACATGGGAACAAATCTTGATAAGCAAACCCAAGGACAAAATAAGTGACAAATTTAAAAAAAATTGTAAAACATAAGAAAAAAATTTAGAATTTGAGGTAAGTGCACCACTGATTACATAATATTCTAAGATAAAGACAGAACGTTATTTCGTTGAAAAATTATAATGTCGATTTTAACGAAAATGCAAGATAAAATAAAAGATAGTTATATTTATTTTACCTATGTTATGTAAGTGAAATGGATTTGGAGATATAAAAAGAAACCTTTTTGGCCCAGTGGTTTCTAGGTGTGGACTTTTGTAATTCCCTGAAGATCTCGAATAAATAATTAAAAATTATCAACACCTATACCATATTCCTAGGTATCTACTATGATTGAAAAGTAGATCTTAATTTTTTGTATTTATGATTGCTTCGTAAAAAAAACAATATTTACGGCTTTATGATGTGGCAGATAAATGAGCAACTAAATAGTGATCCAAATATTATGAAAAGTCCAACTATCAAAGCATCACGGCATAAAATTAGTAATACTACGGTTATACACAATTTATTGTACCTACCTATTGTTATAATTTTCTTAGTTAATTTAATCGTTGTTTTAATTTAATTTATTTGAATTCAAATTCATCTCTTATGTGTTCATTCACTGAATTATTTACCCTAGCTAGCGTATATTCTTTACTATTCTTAGCATACTAAATTATCAACCTCCACTTTTTGATGACAGCCAGTTATAATAGGCACGTAGATAATAATTTTAAGGCCGTAGACAGGAATGAACGTTCGATGGCCCAAATATAGTACACTAGTATGTATGTAATTAAAGTTAGGGTACAAGTCGGTTATCCTGGATACAGCGGCAAACACATTTTGAAAATAACCGATATACTAGATTATTTGTTAGGATTACCTAACCTAACCTAATCTAACTTAATCTAACCTAAACTAACCCAAACTAACAAATAATCCAGTATATCAGCTATTTTCAAAATGTGTTTGCCGCTGTATCCAGGATAAACATATAGAACAAAAGTTAGTGAAGTGGAAGTTTGTCGAGGCTGTTTTGATCGGGTTAATTTGTCTTTGAATAATATTGTGACTAGAAATTTTAACAATTCTTATTATTTTTAACATTGTATATTGTTCATAATTTTCGCGACTACCACGTGAATAGACGATTTTTTTTTTACTTATAACATTTTAAACACTTAACATAAATATGGATAAATTGTACAGTTACTAGACAAAGATTAAATTTGATGTGTGTCAGAAGTATCTTAGGCATTTTCGCTCGTATGCTTTCTTTATATTATTATGAAACTATATTTATTTTAAAATCGCTTTATAAAAGGTAGGTACGTCAAAACAGTAATAAATATCTGAAATAATTACACAACACTATTTCAGAAAGTGGAGGTTGATATATGTAGTCCATTGACATATGCTCCAATATCGCAAACAAAAATTATTGACAGCAGAATGAACACAGTTTTTGTCTTCGTACCTGGCGAACCTTTATTTTCAATGTATGTGTGTGTGTATGTATTTTTTAATCTATGCAAGTACTGTTTCAAAAATGGTTCGATTTATTTCCGCGTTAGCAGCACATGTCGATAAAGTCTTGTCAAATATTCATTTTATTTACAATCGATTCGTTAATATACAAAAATACAAGATTAAATTTAAATAACTAGCCTAAAAATTAATAAATAATATTTTTAATAGAAACGCTAAGCGTTTTTTGCGATAAATTACGTCTGAACCGAGATGTTTCGATTTTAATTGCATGCTTTCTAACCTCTAAATCGATGTTTTTTAAATTTGAAAAAAAAGATATAAGGATATAATAAATTCCAATTAACGTTTAGCGTTTCTCTAGGTAATAGATTTACGTACATTTTTATCGTAATTTTGATAATAAATCTTATGTCATTCATTCTTACCACCCGATAGAAATGTACCGAATTTGACACGTATTTTTGGTATATAGAACTCCACGATACATCTTAATTTTTTATTTTATTTTTCTCATTACTTTTGAATATATATTTACCGATTAATAAACTTTTCTAGCTATTTTTCGATAACAACTTTACCTAGAGACATCATCAAATTGTATTTATTTATTCATTTATTTAGATAAGAGAAGAGTATTATGGCATTACAGCGATTGGCCAATGCGCAATAATAAATACAAATTATAAAAATGACTTAATTACAAATAACAACCAATATAACAAAAAAGTAGAAAAGAAAGTATGTGCTTATGTAGATATTAAAGTAAAATGATAAATACGATTATAAATTTAACCTATTTAACACGTCCACAAACATGATATAGTTAATAAAAAATAAATCAACCTTTATGGTGCCATCAAATAAGTTAATCGCATCAAGCGATCATGAAACATCACATCCGTCCTGCGACGGGGTAGCATGAAGACCGTAGAGTTACGAGTGATAGTGGGAACATGAAAATTAATATTTTGATACTTATTAAATCAATTTACAGAGAGGAATGGTCCATTCTCATAAGCAGGAGTGGGCGGAGGCCCGACAGTGTTTTCAAAACGCAGTTTCAATCAATCCCGGACACGTTAACAGCTTGGTTCAATTAGGTGAGTAATTTTTATTGGTTTATACATAAATCTTTGAACATCTCTAAACGTGACTGTCCATCAGAAGGTTTGGTTTTTCAGCATATTCAGGCTTCAGTGGCGGAGAGTGGAGGTAGGGTGTATTAAATAAAATTATAAAAACATGTTATATTTGAATAAAAGTTTTAAACTGTGATTTCCAAAGTTTTGTCCAATTCTCTTCTGGCAAAAGATCGACATGTTTCTAATTTTCATCTCTTCAAATGTCGACCGATTATCGATATCTTCAGGGCCAATATTTTTCACCAAGTACGTGAGTCCAAAGTCCAAACTGAACATATTTGCTAACTAGCATCTTTTTTTCGATTGACTCTTTCAATGTGGAATAAAATATTTTCAAATCAATAGGAGGATCAGTTTTTAAACTTTTTTATGAGTATCACTTCACGAAAACGCAGATTGCATAAAGCAGCTGCAGCACATTTATAATAGGGTCCAAAATTCTGTTTTCTTTCTTCAAAACTTTTGCATGCGTTGCTGTTATAAGTCGTTAACTACAAGTGACCAATGGGAATTTGGACGAGTCCTTTTTCTCACTTGTTGCCACACGAGAGCGCCAATTTCGAACCCATCCACATTACATCCGGTTCATAACAACACCATTTATCATTTTGATTAATTATGTGAATATGGATTGTAATTATGTAAGCGCGAACATTGTTTCGTCTAATTGCTTTTATAGCTTTATAAATACCATGAAAAACGTGCCAGAATGCGCCGTTCCAGCGCATTACATGACAAAAAAAGACCTGTCTATACCTAATATAATTTTTAAGTCGTTACCCATCCAGCGTATCTTGTGTATGAAATTACTTTATTAAGACGATACATCTGTGAAACGGCAAATAATTTTCAACTATAGGTGCGATGAAATTTTGGACTCGCTGGCATTCGGAGAGCGAACGTCGAGGTGTGAATATGTCAATTTGTTTCGTGATGGCGATGGGGGTATTAATTCTTAAATCGTGTAAAGATGAAAACCAGTGGCGAAGACTCCATACTAGGCGATTATTTAAAGCCTACCTTCTTAAGAAAAATAATTTTTATTTTCATGTTGACGTATTTATATAATCACAAATAATAATATATTCAATATGCCCAAAGACATCTATCATATAATTGTCATAATTTTACGATCTTTTCCCATATTTCAATAAGCACCATCTATGGCATCTCATTTAAAAAAAAATAGAACACACCACGTTTCGCTTCACATATTGTATAGGATTATTTTCGCGTGAATCAACGGGTTTTTCAATATGAAGTTTTTTTCTCATTATTTCAAAATGTCTGGCATCCCGCATACAAATGTACAAGCTGTTTCGTTAGCGCTTACGTCGCGAAAGTTCATTTATTCAAAATAATTAATAAGAAGATAATTTAAAAAATTATTTCTATGGGTTTCAATCACATAAATATGTATTGATTGTTGTTAAAAACATAAAATAATTTATCTCGTGATTTTTATTTATTTATTTATTAGTTCACTCATTAGATAATTTAGATATCTGATATTGTACCTACCGAAGTCTGTGTTTTAAATATAGAAGTATTAATGTCTAGTTTTACGGGTTAAATTATAAATTGTTATGGAACATAATATATATACAACAACGGATATTTTAATAGATGATAATATAAAGGTAATATATTTTGAGCGTATGTTACGTTTATAAATGTTTAGGAAAAAACTAATTGCTTATTTTTATGAACTAATTATAACAAACCTATTAAGCTTTTGAAATTTCTTCGTTTTAGCGTACCTATTCATCAGTAGTAATATTGGGTTATCTTCTTATTTCCCGCAAATATATCTGACAATCATGGTTACTCCCACAGCCTACCTCTTTCAAAAAGTCACCCTTCGCCACTGCTAAAAACGTTACCCATTTATTTTAAAAAGAAAACTATCAATGAATATATTATTATTGTTACTAATAGAACAATAAACAGAACATTAAATGGACGCATGTTGGATTTATATGACAAGTAATATTTCATTCGGCATGGGTCATTTGCACCCGCGACCCGCAATCCGCGCATCGCCTAGCCACGATCTTTTTAGACCATGCCTCAACTGAGGTATATAGCCTTAATATTATGTAATCGGCAATATGACTTGTATAACAAATGCCATCTACCAGAGAATTATCAAAGCGGTGACTCATAATAAGGGGATCTTCAATAATGTTAATAAGAGTTAATAAATATTATTTGGTTGTTAAGAAGTATCCTGTTTTAATTGTATTTCACTTGCAGGTTTGTGCCACCATCACTTGGGATCTCAGCGTCTGGCGGAGAAGATTCTGCGAGACGCGGCGAAGATCGAACCGAATAATCACATCACGTGGTACAGCCTTGGCCTGGTGCTGCAGAGTCTAGGGGAGTTCGAGACGGCCAGCGACTGCATGGCCACCGCGCTCAACGTAGAACTATCCTCGCCTGTCTTACCCTTCACTTCAATTTCATACATATTTGAATAAGACATATTTATCGTAATTGTTAACAACATTCTGTATAGGCAAGAATATATCCTTGGTAGGTAATAATTACATGTTTTTTTAATAAGTTAATAGTTGATATCTGGCTCATTTTATGGCCGTAGTATAGTGTAGATTATTTTCAGTTTTTTTTTTTTTTAATTGTCAATACATTCTATTCGTATTCATCTCTCGTTTTTTCGTCACTAGATGTCTTTCATACCCATTACACTTCCCAGTAAACTGGGATTGATTAGTATTATCATATTTATTTTATTAGCTAATTTGTGTTATCAACATTTGGATGTAATGGAGTTGTTAAGTTTTAGCATTTACTTAAATGTTTATTTCCATCTTGAAAGGTTTTTATGGTGTCCCATATTGAATAATAATTTGTTTGTAGGACATCTAATTAAACAATAATTTATGAGCTGAGGATTGAATGAGTACAAGTGCACCACGTTAAGTAAATCGGCTTCAAAGTTAAATATACGATTGTAAATTCTACATAACAGTTTTCAACATTCTATAAATGAGGTCTTGTTTTCAAATGATTCATTATTACTATTTCATGAAAAAATATTGATATTTCTTTATGTTTATTGATTTTTTTAGTGATTGAAGTATCGTCGCTGTAGGATTGGTTTGTGGAATAAACCAAATGGAAAATGTTCAGGAGATGAAAAACAAATATCATTATCCTATATTTAAATACACGGAGGTATTTAAATTGTTGTTTTTACAGCATATGAATGATGTAGTCATTACAAAGCAATTTAAAGAAAAGGATGGTTCTGGTCCATTTAGATACAAAAAGTCATTCTGCATTAAAAGGTCGATTTCGCCAAAAACGGATATTCGACAAACCAATCCTATAGCGACGGTATGGCAAGTCAGGCCAACGCACTCAATTTAGAGACGTTTCTATCAAATTAATAATATTTATACACAGGACTTCATGAAGTAAATACTATTTTAGGAATAAAATATTTGAATCCTGTTTCATACATATTTGCTATCATTTATTCGCCAGAATCCCAATTATTGTTTTTATTAGATATTAGAGGTACTTTTAATTATCCTTTTTTATTAACAGTAGTACCAATATGAAGATACCATAAACACTACGAAAATGTTACCAGTTACATAATATTTATTTTGGTTGTATGTATTCCTATTATGCTTATGTATTCATAATTTTCAAGGCTTTGTGTTTAGGGTAGGTAGGTATGTAAAATTAGGCTAATCTTTTATTATATTATGCATCCATAATTGAAATTAATGTAAATAATATGTCTCTTAAATTCACTCTTGGTTGACTAATGAAGATTTTAGTTTCATAAATATTTTTCTTATAATATTATCACTATTTTGATACGTAAAACATTTTTTTTTTGTTTTGACTTTGAACATATCTGATAATAATATGTATTTGTTAATATGTGAGGTTGTTAGTTTCAAAGTTGGTAACCTCCATATTCCACCGTTTTAAGATAATCGCATAAATTTGTCAAACATATTTAGTCTGCCAACAATAAAGGTAATCAAAAATCAGGTTTCAAGGTAGTCGTAAATATAAAAAATGGCGGCTGATGAATATAAACGACTTTACAATCAACCGGGAACGTGCTAAGCCAGGGTGTTGGGCTGCAAAGCGCCCGAGCGACAGGATTCGGGGGGTGGCAAAATTCACAGAAAATACATTTCATAATACTTCATTATTAAAATTGCGTAAACTCAATCTAATGTTGAAATATATGCAGCACTTTCGTGTGTTGTATACTACCGAAGGGCGACACTTAACAACGGGCAGCAAATTAACGAATTAACGCATGATATATTTAAACATAATATGCATATAATGATAATTCTATGTATGATTTCAAAATCTCAAAACTATGACTAATGACCATGCATTAAAAATATATAAAAATATACTGAAAAGCATTCTCCCAAAGTCTTCATAGAATGGTTCAGTGTCCTACCATAATAAGCATAACATTTTCGACAAAATGTACAATTAACATCAAGATATCAGAGTCATATTATAATGAATTGGTTTAATGGGTACTGGAAAAAAACGACAAAAAAATTTGCCGTACTATTATAATTTTGATGAGAATATAATATTGATTTTATGTTTTTTAATTTCTTGTGTATTTCCATTAAAAAATTATGTGTATATTTGGGGGGGAGGCAATTTTGGGTTGGAACCCGGATGGCATCCACCCTTGGCTCGGCCCTGCAATCAACCTCTAGCTTAATTCTATTTAACTAACAAACAAAGCTGGATTTGATATTAATTTATGAATGCAATGGAAAAGTACTATCAAAAGTAAAATCAAGGGTAATATAAAAAAAAATGAATTGAAACTAATAATCTCATGTGTAGGTACTGTTACCGTCATATTTTATCAGACTAGTTTTTTCAATTTCGTATCGAGTGTTTAACTTTAACTTTTTCTTCCTGGGATACCGTCTTCTATCGAGGATTGTCAGATCAAACTGTAGTAGGTTTCCATGTATTGTGCATTAAACCAATTTCTCAGGTTGCATATTTTTCAATGTATATCTAAATATTAGGTGTACAGACATTCGACTCGACAAGAAATTAATCTTTATGTGACAAAAGTTAAGGGTCAGTTGTCACATTTTAGAAATTGTTCTGGAGATAGGAAAATGTAAAATAATGTAACCTATGCTCAACTACGCAAGTACTCAATGGTTAAATTTATGTATTTTTTCTTTATACTATTTTTCTGCTACAGTTGCATAATATATACATTATATGTATGTCTCTTACATTTAATCCGATTTTACACCAAAACAAAAACACAGTTTTCAAATCTGACAATGAAGAGAAGATTTAAAGGTCCTTTTAAACGTCATTTCTGTTGTCCGTTCAGTCGAGGTTTCAGTTGCCAGTTCCGTTCGAAATCGGTGTTGTATATTTACGTAGTTTTATCCTCTAATAATGAATATTATTTTTATAATTACTTTCTAAGCATATTGGTTGGTGTAATGTAGTAACCTATATTTGAAGAAATAATAAGATTTCAATCATAATTAGAAAAGTAGTATTAAAAATATAGCAACATACTAATTTACATGTCAATTTAACTCTAAAAACGGATACATAAACTGATAGAAAGTCCGTCCTGTCTCCTCTCTGTTTTGGTTTCAGTCGGCTACTTTCGTTTTGCATTTACACCTCAGTTTAACGGACAGCTTGACGGAGATGGAGACTGATTGGATAGCAAAACTGAACGTTTTTAAAAGCACCTTAATATTTCCAAACCCTTTCATTAAAACATTGAACAATTTTAATTTGTTTTTTACTGATCAATATTTTAATTATATAACTTTTATAATTACATATTTCGAAAAACAAATATGAATGCCAAATTATATCTACTATATTTCATTTGGCATTTATGTAAAATTGAAAACATGGAGGTATCAAGTCTCAGATGAGAAGTTCTTGTATATTTAATATTGATGCTGCGTCGTATGTGATGCATGTTCAATTGTTTCCCGTTTACTTTTCATCCCCCGATGCATTGTGGTATAAAAGAGGTGACGAGACGGAAGAAAACATCACTAGTGACATCTTTTACTTTCAGTTTGTGAATATTATGGAAAAATATCCCAATTAGTTACGGCATGATAGCTTTCGTACTTCAACCGGCAAAAATAATAGCTATTTTCAAATTGTGAGAAAAACAAATTTTCTGTAATAAATTATCGTAAAATAATTTTGTAGAAGTCATAAAAAATTGTAAAATTGCTTTGTAAGAAAGTGTAATAATGTAAGATACGTCTCATGTATACTCCAGTCGCCGCCATTTTGTGTTCTGGAAATGAAATTGTATTAGATTAATTGTGTAAATATTGCACTTTGACTCTTCTACACCAGTCTCTTAAAGACTACATTTGTTTATATTATTATTATTATGAGAGAGAAAGAGAAAGTCTTCCATTTGATGACTTGTCAAACATAATGTTTTTTATTTAATGTTGCCATCGCGCATGATTAGTTCAAAAATTAATAATACTTGATCACAGTTTAAAAATTCAAAACAATTTCCAGGGCTTGGGGCATTTTTGAAATTTCTAATTACATAATATAAAAATACGTATCACGCATGAAAAATTGGTAGAAAGACTTTTAGAGAGAATATAATATGAATCGTAACGACCAATAATCACTATTGGAATGGAAAATTTATTGTATACTGACCAACTTGACTCTTATATTCTTTATATTCATGTATTTTAGTCCTTTTATACTTCTCATGATCGAGTTATCAAAAAGGGTAAAAACGTAATAATTATATTATGAATCATTAGACAAATCATATAAACTGTTAGATTGCATTTTTTGTAATGTATTTTAAACAATCAATGATAATTCATCAATTCAAATTATAATATAAAATATAAAACAGATAATAAAAATAATTGTTTACGCGGTATGGATAGATGTTTGAGCTTTTCAGTGTTGAATAGCCATAAATTTGCAGAGAAATTAAATAGGGCAAGGGATTACAGACCTACAAACTTATCTAAAGAATAGGATGGGGGAGCCACTGTCGAAAACTACCCAATCAAGACTCGTAACTGGACAAGATTTGACATTCGAATGAAATTTTCAAAATGGCGTCATATGGTCATTATACAGATAAGCTTGTAGGTCTGTAACAATATTTTCTGTTGCTTGTCTATTTCTTGCAGTCAAATACCAGAATATTTGAACTGATTTAAATCTTTACTTTTAAATTCAGTCACTATTTCAAAAGCAAAAAAAAACAATGTAAAAATTTTGATACAGGCATAACTACTGAAACATAAATCAGTATTTTTGCTTTAAGGCGGCGTATGTGGACATCCGCATTGTGGAGATGTCTCAACTGACTTTTTTACGATGTATGCTTATACATTCAATCAACCTATTGACTCCTCACTTGAAACGTCACGACTTTAAATAGCCAAATCTAATAAATATTGTAGTAAATAATATTGCCATAGTACATAATGAATAATAAACAGACGGCAAAATGCAGAGATGTCACCGTTAATTAACCTAACCTAACTAAGACATCCTTTTTTTATAAACACGTCATTTGTTTTCCTCACTGTCACTAAGTTGCTGAATATGGCAGCTTTAAGTATGACTATGCATTTGGCGTATAATGGTTCTTGCAGGTGCTAAATTTCGTGGTAACACTGCTAGAATAGGACTACTAATATCTCTTTCACTTTGGTTATTCTAACTAATCTACTCATTTGTATTAGAGCCAAGAAAAGTCATGTAGATTTACTTGGTAAATAATAACATGAATATGTATTAAATTTTTGCGTTTATGTTTATTATCTGTTATATGATATGTGGAAACTAGAATGCGGCAAGTCTAACTTGAGGCTTGGCAGCGTATTGAGTATTGCCAGGATTGGAAGATATTATTCCCCACGTCCTTGATAAAAACAGAAATATAAAATTTAAATGTATACAGCAATTTTTTCCCTTTTGAGTTAGGATATTTTTAGTTATATGGCAATATTGACGATTCTTTCGTCAACGTTATTTATGTGCTGAATAAGCTCTTTTTGTCATTTACAAATACGACTTATAATCTGCCTACTATCGCTTTTAAATTCCGTTTGTATTATTAACACATCTAAATGACTTACAGCATGCACAAATAAGAAATGTTGAGAGAGGATATTGGTACGCCAAGCTGCCGCACATCAAGTTAAAGTTTTCGCATTCTATATTAGTTTTTTAAAAATTTGTTTGACTGGAAATAATAAATCGTTTCATTGGTTTTGCAATGAGTTAAGCAAACGTAGTTATAATTATTTATCTTATTAGTAATGATAAGAAATGTAATACTTATAATAATTTGAATCAGTAATGTGTATACCTAGAGAAAAGTAAAATAAATATCAGAAAGTGAGAAAGATAAGTTTGCTCGCCAACTTGCATATAATATTACATAGATAGTTAATATAAATTGTATGATACATAATATATTTTTATCATCTTTGTTTTACTGTGTATCATATTTGGTTGTATGCTCTTAACATGCATTCACACTAAGGGTCGTATGTATAGTAATACTTATTTAAATAAGCCAGCTTATGTGGTTAGTCAGCCGATTTTCGGATAAATAAGACATAAGAACTAAAGCATAAGCGTAAACAGTCAATGTTATCTAAAATGAACTAATTAAGGACACTATTAGGGAACACAGAATTAATGGGAACCGATATACCTAACAGGTGTGGAGTAACAGGCAACCGATTTCGAGTGTGGAAGAATATGGAATAAACTAGAACACGTGTCACGAATACGTCATTCTACGCTTGTTCTTCATCTGACAACTGCTCTCGGTTTATGCACTGATGCTCATTCAACATTGGTGTATTTGAAGGTTTCAACACACACTATTGCACGGCTATAATGTGTGTTTCATTTTCGTAGGACACTCACACATTCAAAACCCTGCTTCAAAATGTAGTGTATTGGGGCATATTATAGCCCATCTGAATTCAATTTATTAATCTGTTCTATGGATACTGCATAGATAAAAGAGGAATGACAGAGCAAAACAGTGACTAACATGGCAACACCATTTTCCGCAATCGGAAATATTGTAATTTTTTTAAATTACGATCTTTCATAAAATATTTTTAATTGATATACAATGGTAACATATAAATTCTCTTCTTATCGTACCATCCTCTAGCGGAGGTCGACCATCATCAGAGCGATCTTTGCCTTATCATCTGCTACCCGAAACAGTTCAGTGGAGCACTCGTACTAACCACAGAGATTCTGAAGCCACAGTATGCAGCGTCATCCTCTGCTACGCTTACCGTTAATTTTTCCTTGAATGCCAAGTTGGAGAATGCTGTACATTTCACGTCTCATAATGTGGCTAAGGTACTACAGTTTTCTGGTTTTGATACTATGCAGAACTTCTCAGTCCTTCCCTACCCATTCGATTGAGTCCAAGGAATTTTGAGGTTAATGGTTGATTTATCAGTGGTTAATTGTGTAATATAATAGTGTCCTTAGTATTTGAACAATATTTCTTGAATTCAAGTTATTGCAACACTTAGTTGATGCATGCGTGCAATAGATATCAATCATGGCTTAATGGCATAACAAGACATGAATACTGCTAGTCTTTTGTGTTCACCTAGATACCATGGTACTCAATTTAAAAAAAATCTTTGTCGGAAACAAGTTAACATTCAGAAGTATTACTTAGTATGGTATTTGATTTTTGTTTACAATACATAAATAATATTATAATATGACAGCTATAACTTTTGTTTAAATTTCGCCCCTAGGGGCCCAATTGTTTACATCCGCTAACTAATGTATAAGCTCACTTATTTACGTGTAAGTATTAAGTATTACTACTATGCATTTGACCCTAGGACGTTTAATATAGCAATATAAAAATAAATAATATTTATTCTGTATACATAATATTATGAACTAAATCTGTTAATTGAACCATTTTAATTTTAAAGTCCATGTAATTTTTTATAACACATTATTTATTGTTACGGTGTGATAGTCGCCTGCGTGTATGCGTTACGTATTTTATCCAAAGTGTATTCCGACAATATTGAAAAAAAAACCTTTATAAAAATTTACTTGTATGTACGTATTTAAATGTGAACTTGTATATTTCATTAAACCTATTTGTTTGTAAAGAATAATAGGATTATCGGTGTTAGAGATTGTATACTTGTTTCATAATATTATCAAAAGTTATTTAACATTAGTTACCTAAAATTTAAGGTGGCACTTAGGTGGTTTTATTATTGGAGGGGAATTAGAATTAATAATAAATATATTAAAACAGGAATTATTGTAATGTTATAACGGCTTATGTTGATTATTATTAATACTATATAATTGTTCACATATTTAATGCATTTACGGTTTTGAGAATTGATACCTTGATTAACTAGATACTCTCACAAATACAAATTAAAATATTGAAAACGGCAATGGATGCTGAATAAGTGAACAACGGTACAACTGGGCGACGGACATCTGGTCGCCGTTGCAGATAAACGAATGGGTGAAAAAATTCACATACGTTATGACTAGTATCCAGTGTTGCCATCTTTTTCTATGCTTATTATAGTACAAAGGCGTAAAAAATATAGTATTTCTATAAAAAATATAATACAGGAACATTTTTCGTCTGGAATCATTTAAAATTATAGTATTTTGGCATATAATTATAGTATTTTACATTTTTAGCGGAATCAAAATTATAGTATTGTACGATAACTATAGTACGGTTGGCAACACTGCTACTATTTTCCAGTGGCGAATGGTGGAGGTAGGCTGTTAAGATCCGACATAAATAGTGCCCATTAAACTTTGTCAGTCATTTGCATTTGTTTTTATTGAACTAAGACTACAATTTACACATGGTGTTGGTTAGTTTTTAAAAATCAATTAAGCCTTGCCTAAACCGAGCCATAATAGTTTTAGTATGTTATTGGCGATTCGACAAAATAGTGCACACTTTTTCATTCATACTTATTTGTATTCATTGAATTAAGAATACATATTACGCATGCTGTTGGTTAATTTTTAATAATTTAACCCTGCCTAAAACAAACCATAGTACTTAAAAAATATTATTCTATCTATGAAATATCCAAATATATGTATGATTTAATGGCATAATTTTAAATATTTTGTAGATAGATAAGTATTTTTTGACTATTATCTATTATGGCTTGGTTTCGCAGGGTTTAATTAAATTTTAAAAACCAACCAACACCATCTGTAAATTGAAATTGTAGTCTTGGTTCAATGAAAACA
This sequence comes from Rhyacophila brunnea, assembly GCF_057557595.1. NCBI lineage: Eukaryota > Metazoa > Arthropoda > Insecta > Trichoptera > Rhyacophilidae > Rhyacophila > Rhyacophila brunnea. Next base: position 35,439,487 of record NW_028232796.1, read on the forward strand.
AATACGTATGACTGACAAAGTTTAGTCTGTACTATCTATGGTGGATCTTAACAGCCTACCTCCACCCTTAGCCGCTGGTATCTTCCTATTGTAAAGCAAGGTTTATCATTGTTGCAAAGACATATCTCGATGGTATACTTTCACATTGCAACATTGCGCCGAACTGTAGTGATATTCCACAATGCTATTGAAATTTTGTGCAATATATTGTAACAATCGAAAGTTGGGCAAACCCAATTTGTAAATTTTATTTCACAATACCGCTGCAGTTCAGTGCAAGATTGGAATGTGAAAGTGCACCATCGACATGAGTCTGCAACAACCGTAAACCTCTTATAGGCCTCCACAGAATGGAGGTTGTATTAAGTTTATTTTTATGATAAATGGTTGTTAGCCTTTTGCTCAACTCATCAGGTCTATACATCAAGCTGACACACTTAATATTAGACTTGGATTAAGATTTCTTTGTGTAATTCATTCATCTGCGGCGGACAAATGCTGTTCGCGAGCCTAATACTACAAGGTTCTAAGTGTTCGTCCTTGAAAAAACAAACCTAACAATGAAGTAGTATTCTAAGCTGCCTCATTGCTACTTTTGTTTCTCCAAGGACAAACACTTAGAACCTTGTAGTTCTCCACTCGCATGTTGTCAAGCTGTCGTGTTGGAGGCGCCGAATTATCCTACACCCTTGAGGACTATTAAATGTGGTGGTCAAATCAATTCCGATTCTCATTCATTCCTTCATATTATATCTATCATTTTACATTGTTATAAACATCAATATACATACGCAAAGTAATTTTTATTTCTTTATAATTAGTATGATATTGTATAACACCTTTTAGTTTGCACAAGAGAGATCCATCTACAGGTAGCGATTATTTTGTATCAGTTTTATTTATAAAAGCCTACAATAACTCAATTATAAAATCAATGTAGCTCATGCACATGAAGGCTTGTACTCACAGAGAAAAAGTTGCCAACCTAAAATAATATGTCATAATTTATTTTAATAGATTGTTAAATTTCTGCTTGTATCAATTCCATTTAGACAATGAAAATAAATGGTTTCATTTTTTTGTGGATGTTGTTGATTTTATGATGTCAACTCAATGACACAACATCAACTGCAAGGCAACATTTTTATTTCACGCCCTAAACTTTTTGATTTGATAAGATAATTTCTAACAATCAAAAGTATTTCTTTTATTGCGTTAACTGTCAATACATGGTGGAACTGCATTGTATTGTTGATTTATATTAATAAAACGCAAACATTTTTGATGTCAAAAATGTCCCTTTGAGGCGGTCGAAACCGGTGCAAATTTATCAAGTAAATGAAAAAGTGGAATAAGTACAAAAATTTTTTGCGTCTTATTAATATAAATCAATAATTATTAATACTATATAATAAAATACCATTTTGGAAAACCTTAGTAACCTATCTATTCACCATCATTATTGACGCTACAACACAATGGGGGTTCTTGCTGTCTCCGCTTTTCTCTGTCTGCTCCATGATCTTTCAGGGATGCTATGTATCTTTCAACTACCGCAGTCTAGATCTCCCGACCTTCATTGTCCCTTCTTGTCTGTTGAAGTGGAGCCTCTTCGGTGGCTGGGTGTCTAACCTATCTTGATTCTAATTTTGTTTTGGGACGAGTGGGATTCGAACTCTACGTGTGCGTACGTTAAAATTACTTGTAATATTGCATCCATAGATAATATTTTGAACAGCACCCAATAGACGTAAACACCAGACATATATAATAGTTTAATAGAAAATCCACTAAAAAAAAAGAACATGCGATTTTGACATGTGTCAAAAATGTGTAGGTCTGCAGAAAATAGAAAAAAACGTTCACTGACTAGTGCGGCTCACGACCTCATTGTTGTTCTGGCGATTTTGCCAACTGACAAAGTCTGTTTAAAGGTTTGAAATGTACTACGGGATATGGGCATTAGTCTGATAACATTTTAAATACCAAGAAAAACGACATTACACATATAGTGGCAAGTAACGTGATGATAATGTATTTGAAGCATAATGCTCTTTTGTCATGGAACCATTTAAATGGGCATTAATCATATTTATATTTTGTCATGTTTATTACAAATTACAAGCTGAATATTTTATTGTCTATTATTCAAATAATATCCATAAAAAATGCATACAATGATTATTCCTAATATATTATTATTGTAAATCTGTCGTACTGTGTCTTTTTCTTCTAGAAAAAAGTCTGAAAATATTGTAAAAAAGATGATGATTTTAGAAGAATAATTTGTAATAATTATAATTTATTCTCGTGTATATTTAAATTTTGAGTCTATGTATGTTAATCAAATACTGATGATTAAAATAATATAAAGACTGTTACCTAAAATATTTTTTTTATTTAATTCCCTAAACATGTCAATTGGTTTGATCGCTTTAAGGTGAGGGTTCCCGAATCTGAGTCGCGACGCCATGTGAGTTTAGTCATGAAGTCTTTTCCAACAGGTTGCCGACTTAAAATTAATAGTAAAGTGAAGAAAGTATTCATTATAATTGATACGATGTAGGACGCCAGTTAGCTGGCATGAACAAACTGTCGCGCTTTGACACTTCCCGCATGCAAGGACCCATAAGAATTTAGTATTGTCTCTTCTTTATCTTAGTAGTATTCTTGTGCTGTGTTCATAAATGTCATCAATTAACAAAAAGTAAAAATTAAAGAACAGTGTCTTAATTAGGTAAACTACGTGACAGACTTCTATTATGGATGTTACATTCTGTCAATGATACATAGATACGTACAATGTTGTATATAAACCAATGGATGAGGAAACAGACAATAGTATATGATATGATACAACCACCCTCGTAGTCTAGTGTGTAAGGGGCTGGCCTTTCATCCAGGGACTCCGGGTTCGTACCTGGTGAGATCACGATATATTTTTGTCATTTTTTCAAAGCCTGTGTGTTTGCGATTGTTTTAGTTATATTACTAACAACACTAATCATTGCCTCATGGCCTATTGTAGTGTTAAAAAGAATATAAAATATTATCTAGAATAGACAAATCATCGGCTTACAACTAAAATCCATTAAGTGCATTTTTCGCTGATTTATAGTTAATAATACCACCAAGTGCAGAAAAAAATACTCCATGTGCAGGTAAAATCCACTATGTGCTGAGGGGCTTAATAACGTCGCTACAAGAAAATGAAAATACACTATCCGTATGTTATCAGAAATGTTAACAATGAAAATCAATTAAGTGCACTTTGTGTATTTCTTTCACAAAATCAGTACATAATTTAAAAGAGAGTACACATGGTGGATTTTACTTGGCAACATTTAAAACGGTTGAAACAAATGGTGTCTTTTAAAGTTTGATAGCTGATGCTACCGGAGGGTTTTGAATGCAAAAAGTGCACATTATTTTGGTGATTTTAAAATAGTTTAGAAGAAAATGACGTCTAGAAATGAAAATGTAATGTAGCTAAAGAAATGCTTGCCTTATAAAGTACATAATCTATAAACAATCAAAGCTGTTCATTGTAATTTTTGATTTAAATGTTCAACTTACTTTAATGAACATGATAGAAAAATATTATTGTGTACTATCTAATTATTGGGGCCTTGCTGAAAAGATTTCATTTTAAATCATGTGACAACAATTCCCCTTAAAATAAAAGAGGAGAGAGTTAAAACTAATTCGAATCAGTACCATTTTGTATGAATACTATCAAGATAAAAGTGTTTCACTTATTTTTTCTTACAACTATCTGCATTAGTAACGTTGTTGTCTTAAATGCATTTGCTAATATCATCAAGGAAATACGACGATGATAAGAGAGGAAGCGTGTACCGAAAAATAAGATGCCTGATGACACCGTGCGACCCAGTACAATTTGCACTTCTTTAAGTCTAAAAAAGATCAGTGCTAAACTGTGCAAATTATACGGTTGCCAGTAGTGCACAAAAAGTGGAATTGCAACCATCGTATGATACTCACATGAAGAGAAAAGAAGAATGGTATACTGCTAAAGCCTCAATTACATTGAGCTTCTTTACGAGCTGTTTATTGGCGAATTTACAATCTGCCTGTAAAGACGCCCAGTGTAATCATCGAATAAGCTAATAAGCAGGTTGTAAACACTACTGAGAAAAGTTGAAAGCCGGTCAACTTTACACGCTACTCGCCGGCGTGTGGGCCTACTGCGTCTGCGCAGTACCAACCTCCCGGTAAAAAAATGAACTACGTTCCGTCAAAATAGTCGCTGGCTTGTGGCTTCTCAGCGAATGGAAAGTTTTGTGTGTAATCATCAAATCGCAGTAGCTGAATCGCCTGCTTTTAAATTCGCCAATAAACAGCTTGTAAAGAAGCTCAATGTAATTGAGGCTTAAGACTATTGATAAAGAAAGAGTATCTAGTGATCGCAACTTTATATCTTTATTTTGATTTGCAGTCGGTTCTCCAAATTCCTTCATTATACGTTAGCCTAATCTAATGTATTACACCCGAATTTTTTGTTCATATAACCTGACAAATTTATGAATCCGCACCTCCTATTCAGCATTTTGTTATTGCTGGACCGAATTTAACGGGAAAAGGAGAAGTTCTGTGATTGGATCATGTCTCTATAAATATTTGGTGAATTTGCCCCAGAATGTGACTGAAGTGTTAGTATTTTCAGACATATGCTGAAGGCAAAATCACAACCAGCATGCTGCGGTCCTTATCAGTACCTATATGGTTCAAACGAGTCGCATTCACGTGATAGAGCTAAAATTTTTAGAGAGTGATCATTCGTATATGGAGGTAGATTCGATGCATAGTGCCATTGAAAATGCAAAAAATTATATTCCAGAAAAATGGCAATCAAAGAAGGTCTGAATATAACGTAACAGAACTTAAATATGATAATTTCTTTGATATACCTACGTGAATTATTGTCTGATAAATGTTATAACCGGTCAAAAAATACCGAAGAAAATACTGTGAATTGGCTTCTCGTATTTGAACGATGAACCTGAAATATTCCACTATAAGTATGAGCACACAGGCCAATATAACGTCGCTGTAGATTGGTTTCCCGAATAGACCAAATGTTCAGGAGACGAAAAACAAATTTCATAATCCTATATTTAAATACATGGAGATATTTAAATTGTTATTTTTACAGCATATGAATGATGTATTCATTACCATTACAAAGTAATTTAAAGAAAGGGACGGTTCTAGTCCAATTAGATACAAAAAAACATTCTGCATTAAGAGGTTGATTTCGACAAAAACGGATATTCGGCAAACCAATCCTATAGCGACGATAAACAAATCCTATTGTATGGAAGGGGAGAGAACTCAAATCGACCAGCAGAAATTAAAAAAATTGTGTACTAAAAATATACCAATCAGCCAGCTAAAAAAGAATGATTTACTAAAGTTGTGTCGCAAAGTTCCATTCGGTCATTCCGGGGAATTTTCATAGTTGATACAATAGTCTCTCAGCTTCAAAAACCATTCAGGATTATACCAAAGCACCTGCAGTGGATGACAGCCATACAAAACGTTCAGAAAATGAATGATAACAATAACTTTTTTATACCATTTAAAAATCCCACCAAAATTAAGCTGGGTATCTATGTCACCCCTCGGTAGGAATATTTTATTGGTATACTATGACAGAGTGATAATCAACTAAGTACACTTTATGTGCACATACTGGATTTCATTTGAGTTCATTTATTATGTTTTTATTTTTAATTAAATATTATGGGTTTATGCCTACCCAAATAACTTATTGTTTTATTATACATAATTAAATGATGAATAAATGCTAAAAATCTATTTTACGAATGAAATAAAATGCCCCATTTTACAAATTTTTAAATCTTAAAATGTGTTTTACTCAGCATCATGTTTTATGCACTTAGTGGATTTTAGTTGTAAGCCGACGAAATGCAGTCATACAGTGGTTCCACAAGCCAGTAGCGAAGGGTGGAGGTAGTCTGTTAAGATCTGCTATAAATAGTGCACATTAAACTTTGTTACTCATACGTATTTGTTTTTATTAACAAAAGAACTAAGCCTAAGACTGCAATTCAGATACTGTTGGTTAGTTTTCAAAAACCAATTAAACTCTGCTTAACAAAACCATAAGAGTTTTGGTATACTTTGGGCGATACAACAAAATTGTACATAGTTTTTCATTCATACTTATTTGTGTTCGTTGGATTAAGAATACATCGTCACTGTTCTGGCAGAAGACACTAATTCGAAAAAATGACATTGAGTTAGTTATACCAAAATGTTCCTTATTTCAAACTTTACCGTTTGGAAACCATCTTAATAAATAAACAGTCTTTATTTTAAAGTCATCCTTTTAACGATTACTTAATAAACTCACATGATAGACCATTTCAAACATTTTAACAACTTCAAAGTCAAATTACTCAAAACTAGTATTCTTCAGTTAGTGTGTTCTGCCAGAACAGAGATGACATAATATTACACATATTGTTGGACCATTTTTTTAAGCCCTGCCCAAACCAAACTACAACAGACAAAAGATATTATTCTATCTATATCTATAATATCTAAGGTTTAATTGAATTTTGAAAACTAACACCATCTGTAAATTATAGTCTTATTTCAATAAAAAACAAATACTGTCACGTTGCAAATATACCTTAGCTCAAAATAGGTAAAGAGAGAAGCAAGTTGAAAAGGATGCAAGATTGGTCTTCTCTTTTGCACCAACTGCAACACTGCGGCAAATAAGAAGTGCTCTATTCTCTTTAGTCTCGGTCATTTTAACATCGGCGGCACAGATGGATGGATCTCTTCAATAAACAGTTAACATTGACGGTCGCTGCTCAGCCAGTAACCAACCTTAAATTTAGTTTTTTTTTTTTCTTCACAACATTTGCAATGATATTTTTAGCCTGAGATCGCAAAGGTGTAGACATTATTAAATCAATATGACAGTGCAATGCTTCAGTATAGACTAAAATTATAGACCAGGAAAGGTATATGGGATGCTCTGTAAGACAGGGGTGCATCTTTAGTTTAATTAATACATTTTGTTTCCAACCAGTAGCTGATTTTTTTAATGGAAAGACATTTTAGTTATTACTAAGTTTAGGTAGCTATTTCTATATACCAAATGATTTTCCTTGATTTGGCGCCCTTCGAGTAACTGCCGCCCCCAAGCGACGCTCAATCTGCCTACACCCACGGGATGTCACTGTAGGTATCTATACGCATTTGTTTTAAATTTTTAAAATTTCAAAATGTTAAATGCTTTTTTACATATCTATTTTTCACGTATTTAAAGTAAATAAGTATTGCCTTAGTTTTTAATTATCATAGGATACACTGATTACACTATAAGGCTGGCCGCGCACTAGGCAATTAGGCTGCGGAAGCCTGGCTGCTCAGCAGCCAATTCTTGCAGCCAGTTGTAGCAGCCAGAAGCCGGTGCCTCGAGATGGACGTAGAAAATGCAGTTATTATTTACCTACGGGAAAAACTGAAAAAGAAAAGAAGAAACGTTATTGGATTCACCCCCTGCTTCTCGAACGGCGCTCAAAAGGTGCATTTCAAAGTTACATCAAAGATCTTAAAAAACACCAAGAATCTTTTTTAACTATGCTAGAACGTCAGTGCAGTCGTTTAACAAGATGTTGGACATAAAACAAAATTTTATATCTTTGATTTTCTTAATCATTTTACAAATTTTATATATACCGATGTTCCACTTCTCTAATCAAACTCTCTGTATCAAAAGACATCATACAATTTGTCACAGAATACGAAAAACGCCTGGCTGCCGCGACAAGTGCGTGAAGATTGAGGCAGCCACATACATTTTACCGTGTCGTATTGGCTGCGGGCAGCCTGCGTAATCGGCATGTTTCGACTGGCTCCCGCAGCCGACGATATTTGGCTGCCTAGTGCGTTCGCTTGAATACATTTTAATACAAACTTGCAGATCATGTTGGCTACCGCAGCCTGGCTGCCTAAAGATCACAGAAAGTATTTTTTCCAGTAAAGTAAATTTTTAATACCTACCTACTTTCTGTTTCCCATAAAAATTTTGTTTTTTACACACTAAATAAAACTATTAAAACTGAAAAGGTAGGTGTATATAATATAATAACACCATATAAGCCCTTAATGTGACTTTTTTTTCATTTCTGAAGCCATAGTAAGTAAAGCGCGTTGACGCGGTCCAAGTACGATCCAGAACACTTGGACCGAGTGCCATCCAAGTGACAGCATCATACTAATTATTCCTATCCAAGATACTCGGACCACGTCCAACTTATCCAAGTTAGCTTGGATAGGAATAATTAGTATGAAGATGTCTCATACGAGTGCGCTTGGATGGCACTCGGTCCAAGTGTACTTGGATCGGACTTGGACCGTGTCAACGCGGCTTTAGGCATTTTTGCTACTAATATTTTCTCTTTCAAAATATACAGCTCTGTAATAATTTTGCTGTTTACTATAATAAATAATGATGAAGAGGTATTCAGTTTCGAAGTGGACAAAGTGGAAGAACCAATATTTACCATTTTAAAAATATAATAGAAAGATTAAATATTAACCTCCCTAATGAAATAAAATAATTAATTTACCTATGTAGGCACTTAATCATACAACAAAGATGACCAGTAATAGATTACATTTTAGACAGCTCTTTAAATATGAATCCAACTGATATTTAATATAATAATTTTGCTGTTTATTATAATAATGCCAAGGTGTTCAGTTTTGAAGTGGACAGAGCGACAGAATTAACACTTACCATTTTCAAATAATGGCATGATTAAGTATTACCCTCCCTAATGTAATAATAATAAAATTGTTCATCAAAGATGACCAGTAATAGATGACATTATTCAGCTCTTTAATTAAATGGGTGAAACTAAACGATATTTTGAAAATGTAACATTCTACAAAAGTTTTCAAGCATTGCCCATTCCATCTCATTTACATCCTTTTCCTTTTATTGTGTTGCGCAGAGATGTCCTCTTTGTGAGAGTAAGTGAAGAACTTCTTAATAAATTAGCTATTTGTTCATTTTTTAGTTTAATTAGTGCATTAGTAGGTATAACCACCACATCAGAGTCAAAATGTTGGAAAATCCATCAGAATTTAATGTTAAGTAACAGTAGGCTTCTAAACTAGATAATATTCCAATACAAGTTTTGGAGGGAACTCCATTTTGTTTGTCCCTGAAAATATATTTACCGATTTTTACACAAAATATTGACATGAAAATGCATTTCTAAGCTTTAATATGTAAATATTTAGGCTTCATCATTGACATATAACTTATACGGGGTTTTGTGATGGAATTGCGTTACCTATATAGGTAGGTACCTAGGAAAAATTATGCTATGCACAATTTTATTATAAGGCAGAAAAGCGGCGAATATTACCTGCGCCATGTAGAACTTAATGGTAGGTTATCATAGACTTAATATATTTGTAGATTATCAAAGAAATCTACCTAATACAACAAATTATGATTAGAACTTGCTTGGCCCGACATGCCGGTAATTTTATAGTATGTACCTACCTACTCCAAATCGTTTTTGAGATTGAGGTCAAAAATCAAACCAAAACCCAACACAATCTACTGTAAACCAAAGCTACGTAAGTTGTATTTGGTTTTCGTTTGGTTTTTGGTCTCAAAACACCTTAACCATGCCTACCATTGTAGTACCTATGTACCTAGATATTATACAAAATGAAGCCATATTTTCTTCATTGGTACTTTGACATCGAATTCCCCGCCAATTTGTGTACCTTTGTGAAGATATTTTTATTATGGTAATTGATGTAAATCTATTATACTAATAATTTGTGTTTCATTTAATTCTGATTCAGAATACCTAGGTAGTTAGTCAAATTCATTTTTCGATCATTCCATTCCAAGCAAGTAAACGAAGTCTACAGATGACAGTAGAGTTGTCAAAACGAATCATAGATAATAGATATAGATAGATAAGCAAAAAAATAAAATTATTTTCGCGATTTTGACCTCTCTAAATTTTGTAAATACTCATAGAAATGTTAAAAAAGATGATAATAATTGTTATTATATTTATTTTTGTTATTCCTAAGCAGTAAATATATTCACATCTTGATTGACACGCATATACTGAGCAAACATAATGAGCAAAATGCTACCTCAATAACAAATTTAATCATTAGCTGTAGTGTCCTTCTTTTACCCTCACTTTCATATATTTAACCTCAACCTATACAGAGAAGGTCTTCTTCAATGCCTTTGGGCATGACTGATGTCTTATAACTGCCTTTATGATTGATTATTGTGTTATTTGCATAGCTGTTTCAGGTAAAAATTTAACTTAACTGCATAATGGCGGACCAGATAGATGTGTCCATTTTCTTCACAACCGCTGAATGGGAGAGTCTCGATGAACGCCAGCGGAAAGTTTTTAAGCTTATGTTTATAAAATATAAATTAGGTAATTATTAATACCTACCATTTTATATTCATTTCTTATATAAAAAGCGTCATATTAATGTTGGTGTTTCGTCAGCTGATGATTGTCATACAGAATTGGTTTATTTTAGAGATTATTCGAAGATGACTTACCTATTAGAAAGCTGAATGTATAAGAACAGTAAAATATCGTTTTTTCAAAATTGAAGTTAACAATATTTCGAATTATCATTAACAAATTAACGTTCTTATAATTATTTGTAATGAATATTTGTTTAAAAATAAAGTAATTTAGCCCGTCTCCGGACAAGTAGTTTTATCGTGAAATTTTAATTTCCACCTTATAATGATTGAACATGACGCGTCAGTTAAATAATTTATTATATAGTGCATTTTTGGCTGGTACATAATATGTAGCCAAATTTAATATATACGGCACGCCATTTGCATTATTTTACCAAACGCTACCACTATTGCGATAAAGCTCTTTTTCCGGTAAAGGGTCCAATTGTATTTCTATCTTCATCACATTCTTTTGTAATCACTAATTGAAAATAGCTTTGGCTGGGTGTAAGTTAATTTCAATCTATCTGTAGATATTTACAGTATGCCAATAATTTTGTGTAGATAAAAAATTGAACGAAAGTTCTAATTATAGATATTTGAATTTCAGGTGAAATACCCAAACCAATGTTCGTCATAAGATATGAAAATTGGATAAATAAACTATTCGATAAAAGAGATGGTAAGTTATATTTTACATATTATAATGTATTAGTGGTGGGGTGTTGTCCCCTGGCCATATTTAGCGGCCTAACCCCCTGCCAGAGATCCTACCCACCATTTGCAACATGCACAAAACCACAACGTTCCTTAATGCAATGTTTAAGTTTGATTATCTCGAAGATTAGACCCAAGATACCAATGTATGTTTACATTTCCATGCAGAAACCGTCCATGGGAATCTATTATTGAAAGATCAGATCGATAGGATGATTACCAAACCGCTGCCGAATTTTAATTGAATAACATAGTGCCTGTGTACCGATTTTCAAGTCTCGGTTCAATAAGTTTCTTCTGTCGTCTTCGCAGTTAATGTTTTTAGTTCTTACCATCATTTTGTTGTGTAATTTCGTCAAATCTCAGTATGTCATCAATCCACCTAGACTAGACCCTCGAACCGTTCTTGGGTTTATAAATAGTGTCTATTGTTAACGATTGGAAATTCGTCTAGTGATGGTTCCTTATTCTTAACAATGTAAGCTGACCATCTCCACTTAACCCAAATAGTGTACTATTAAACATATTGGCACACCATACCATTCAAAATATGTTTTAATCTTAGACAGTGAAATTTAACAATGTCATTGTAATTATTTAACAACCTATTGTTTTTTGCAATTTTAGCAATGATGGGAATGGGATGTAAGAAAAAAGAAAAAATGGAAATTCGCAAGCAGCGGATGCGTAAAAAATTGGAAAAAATTCGAGTAAGTTTTACCGCGTAGTTTATTTAAAAATTTTAAATTTAATAAAATATGTATATCGTCGCTGCATATTCAATATGACCTATGTGCAGTTTTTGGTCAAAATGAGTTAATGATACCACTCGAAGCGGATTTTTTTTCCCCACAATCTGAACGTATGCTTATATTTAAAAAAAAATCTGAGACAGCATGAATACCATATTAAATAAATCGTATGTGCAGCTATTCTAAAAATGCATCTGAATTAGTCGTATGTGAGGAATGTTGCACATACGATCATTTCATTTCGCACAAATTTTTTACCATAGAGCACATCCGATTTATTTCACACTGACTATGATTTTGACGGTTTGCTACAAATCGACTTCGTTGCCGTTGAAGGCGTTGTTTCAGACTGAAGACATCACAATTTATCGATTATTATTTACCATCTTTCAAAGACTTAATTTACAATACATTATACTTACGTATTGACGTTTTATAAAATCCTTATTATCCATTAATTCGTCAATAATACTGTGAAAATATTCACGCATGGTTTTTAGATTATGTTCTTGAAGCGCTCGGTACCTATGTCATGTTTATCACAATGTAGTGGCCTTTCTTCAGTATTATTTAAATATCTTTTTTCAAATTAGGGAAAGATTTTATTTTTACATATAAACTGTTAATAATACATCAACATTACGTAGTATTCTTATTTTATGCAGGGAACTAATAAAGGTGTAGGTAAGAATCGGTAATTCTACATGCACTTAAATATTTTGAGGTTTACCTCCGCCAAATACATAGTATACCTGCCTATAATTAGGCACAATACATATTACCGAGGTGTTTTCTTTTATTTTACAGAATGATTAATAGTCGCGGGTATAAAATATTAGGTACCTACTTCTTTTGAGGCAACAAAATGGAATTGAAGACACTGAAACGTCAGTATCACGTAAAGTAAAAAATGTTTCAAATACCATATATTTTTAACGTTTACCCCACCCTCGCCATGTAATGAAATTATTTAATCCTCAACCTTCAACATCATATTAACCAGAGGAAATTTATAATATGCCCACACTCTGTAAAGACGGTATATTATCAAACTGTAATAACATACTGTGTGAAACTGCAGGAGAATTGGTATTACAAAAAGAACCAGAAAATGAAAACCAAATGCCTACATCATCATCATATCAACCAGAGGAAATTTATAATATGCCCACACTCTGCGAAAAGGTATATTATCAAACTATATACTAAGATAAATGTCTCAAAGACAAAAGACAAAAGTGATGAGGAACTGTTTTTCGGACCCTGCGATTATCTGTATTTCTGGCACCCAACTCGAGCAAGTCAGCAGCTACGTCTATCTCGGACAGCAGGTGTCCATAGACGGAAGCATGCACGATGAAATTGCTCGAAGAACAAAGCTGGGATGGAGTACTTTCGGACGTCTGAATAGTATCTTCAAGAGTGACCTACCATTATGTCTTAAGCGTAGTTTGTTCAACCAATATGTGCTACCCGGGCTCACGTATGGCTGCGAGACGTGAACCCTGAACACGAGAGATGTCCAAAGGCTAAGAGTCACACAGCGAGGCATGGAGAGGTGCATGTTGGGCATCACGCGAAAGAACCGTAAGAGAAACGAATGGGTTAGGAAGCAGACAAGCGTACGCGATGTAATAGACGTTGCCAAACAGCTGGAATGGAGATGGGCGGGGCACATTGCTAGCCAAAAAGACGACCGCTGGACAAATGCCGTCATCCAATGGTACCCAAGGGGTACGAAACGGCCACAGGGTCGCCCTAAAAGCCGCTGGATTGTCGAACTGGTAAAGTTCGGCGGAAATACGTGGCAGCGAACGACACAGGACCGAGAGAGTTGGAGAAAGCTTGGGGAGGCCTTCATCCAGCAGTGGATTGACCCCGGCTGATGATGATGATATACTATGTGAAACTTCAGGAGAGTTGATATTATAAAAAGAAGCAGAAAAAGAAAACGTAATGCCTCCATCATCATCATCATCATCTGAAGACAATAACTACTAATATTGTGCTTTGTGAAAATACTGGTGAAATATTACATACTATGAACAGTGTGGACTATACGTCATTGTCGTTGGACATTCCTGTTACGCATTTGATGAAACGAAATAAAATAAGGAGAACGTTAGGAGAGGCATACATTAGGTACAGAAAAGTGAATGATAAAAATGTACTCGATGCCGTGAAACCTAGAAAAATATTGGGCGAACGGTGTCAGCACAAACCACCCAATAAAATATTGAAAACCTCATAGTTGTGCCATTTAGTTACGGAAGACGACCGGAATGACATTATAAAAAAATATTTTTATCTTGTTCTTATTTTTATAACTGTAACAATGCAGGTATTTCTAATAACTAAGTATATACTTTTTATATCGGCCCAATGTTTTCTTATCTTGTTCGTTTATATTAATATGTTTTTGTGAAAAAATATTTATTAAATCTTTTTTATTTAACAATATTCCACAAAAAGTTTCTTTTATTGAATGATCCTCCAAAACTCCTTTTGCTACATAAGCATACCCACAGGTAGTCAATTTTTGGAGCATGGGTTGAGGGTTTAATCCCTCGGCTGGCAAAATATGCAAGTTATTTTTTCAATGTGTGTTTGATCCAAAGCGAAGACCCAATAGGTCGGGCTGTTGGTTAAAGACCACTCTCCTAAAAAATCTTAATAATATAACCACTACTCTGTGGACGCTCTGACATGGCACAGAAAAATGGTGACTTATTTTTTAATATTTTTTATAAGTATAGGTACACCAATAATATTATAATAATATCACACACAATTTTCGTTCATGCTTAAATGCACTATTCTAATGTTTAGATGAATCAATTTTTGTATGAATTCTAACAAATTGTATCAGTATAAAATAAATCGTATGTGCACAAAATGATGCATAGAATAAGTCGTATGTGCAAAATAATCGGAAAATCGCGTATTTTATGTTGAAATAGTTGTTTTTTTTGTTTTTCCAAACTCAAATAACATGTGAAATATTTAGGTCGAATTTAAAAAAAATAAAAAATGTACAAAATATTTTTAGTTATTTTTTAAAACAGTTTTTTTCGATTATCTCAGAATGTGTAAAATGACACATACGATTTATTGAATATGCAGCGACGATATACCTTAACATTACAACAGGCCATGAGGCCCAATGAAAATAGTGTAGTAAATCGGTGGTGTAGGTTGGGAGATTAACATAAAATCTACTCTGTGACCTCACTGGGAATCAAACCTGGAACCCCTTGATAAAATGCCAGCGCCTTATGCACTGAACCATGAGGGCCGCCATATATGTTCACCGCATTGGATTTGAGGGCTCTGGAAACAGAAACAGCAGTTTCTATTATTGTAAAAACTTGGCAAGTCAACATAAATGTAATAATAAAATCTCTTTCGTATATGTCGGTATAACTTCTAAGCAAAGAATTCTAAAATTTTATATGTATAAGAAATAAATACCATTTTAGATTTCAGAAGATAGAAGAAAGTAGGAGAAAGAAATATGACATTTTTATTGTGTTGCCAACATTTTACGAGAATGGAAACTATCTGTTTAAATTAATGTTTAATGTTAATTGAAAAATAATTCATACAAAATTAAAACGATTCAATGAGCAAGTGCATTACAATGCATGTATCGTATATTGTAAATGCAAATATTGTATGTGCGATCATCGCAATTGCAATATTTCAGCCAAAATGCGTAGCAAAATGGACAAAATGTAAATACAAGTAAAATCACTGCCATTTGAATATAGGTAGGTACTTGTTCAATTTGGTTGCCATGATCGCATATGTAAAATCACCGCTTTGAAGAGTTGATTAAATATGTTTGATTGATGTAAATGTAAATATGTATAAACAAAATATGTAAATTTGAAGATTGAAATATGCACAATGTAATAATAATAATTTCCAGGCTGAGAGAGATGCAGAAAAGTGTTTTGAAGGATTTTCACAGTTAGAAATTAACGAGTGAGTTCTTTTTCAATTTTGTAAGAATTATTTTATGAAATTATATTTATTAAATCATTATTTTTAATTCAATTACTAAGGTATGTAGGTACTGAATATTATATTGTACATAGACAAGATTTAAGAATGTTAAATTCTTCTTTCAGACCAACTTAAATGTACTAATGCATCTCATGTTATTATTGCAGGTCAAAGAAAGAGTTGCAAATGGTCAATAAATGTATTGATAAATTAGAAAATGAGCTGGGAAGTGATGCAGATGATTTGCCATGTGAGTACCATTCAAAAATGTATTGTCACAATCATATCATGTCTAGTCAAAGTCAAAATGGTGAATAAATGAATGAATGGTGGTGAAATGGTGAGAACTGAGTCCCACTTAACTGATTATTTTTATTTTTGTCATTATAGTTGTGCGGCGACCCAAAAATCCCAGACGAAAGAAAAAGCGACTCGTGGATTACAACGAAGATACGGATCGTGACGACAGTCTCATGTGTAAGTCGATTTTTAAAGTTCAGCCAAAAATTACTTTTGCGTAATTTAATCATTAAGAATTGCGACAACTCAGGGTGGTTCCCGGCTTCTTCCAACAACCTCTCCACCGGCCTCTTTCTAGTTCGGTATCCCAAGTATACGGCAGTTATTGCTATCCAGCCAATATTTGGGCTGCGTCTTCTATTGAGTCTTATTGAATTGCCCGACATTGTTCTGTGCTAGTGGACATGACCTGACCAGCACAGTCTTTCAATCTTAAATTGTGAATCGCACTTCAATCTTCATACATTTTGGATTGTTTATTGATGAAACCGTGAGCGCGGCTTTTAACTTACTTCTGAAAAAAGTAGATATTATTTGACCCAGAGCAAGGAACCCGTGGGTTTTATGAATGGTTAACAATTCCTCATACAAAAAAGTGTTATTATAACATCCACTTTTACTTGTGATGATCATGGCCCCCACATCCTAAAGTGGGCCTCCAGGCCACGATATTTGACGGGCTAAGGTTAAGGGCAGTGTAATGTTCTATAGTAGTATTTCCCAAATGATACTCCGCGGAACTCTGTGTAGTTTTTAGCAATTTTTGGTATTTTAAATAAATTAGCTGGAATTATCGGCACTTAGCATAATATTATGAAGCACTGATCGCGACCCTCTTTTGTGATAGCCGAGTTACATGTAACCCTTAGCCATGTTGGATAAATAGTCGTTTTCATTAGTCAGGAAACACGCTAAAAGTAATTATAATATAAAATTCTTTCCGTCTTATAGCGCCCTTTTTTACTATTAGAGCTTATAAATTTACAGCGTATCTATCTCACTTAACTGATTGACCTGCCACGCCGGGCCCCTCTTAAGCCCAGGCCCCCAGGCTAGAGTCCTGTCAGCCCTCCCTTAGTGGGGGCCATGGTGATGATTCACAAATGGTGATTTAATATTGTGGTGAATATAAGACCAATGATGTTCTCGAAATGAAAGCAAAGTGTGTCACTAGCGTTGGTCACTTTTTTCCCATTGTTTAAGCCCTCTTTAATTCATCCAATCAATTGGTATCCTACGCAAAAATATTTATTATTGCATGTGTGTGAAGCAGATAAAGATACACTGTGACCTCTGGTAGTTAAGGAATCATATTTTATGTAAACCGGAGTTCTATTTCAGCGATTAAAACCAGATGTGGTGCAGTGCGGGTTAGTTTGGAGTTGTTACAAATTATCTTTGTCTGAGGAGGATTTTATTAGGTTTTATTCATTAAGATAAGCTGAATCAGTAACGTTCTGTAGAGGTAAGCATAGTTTATAGGTGGCTTAGATATGATCTATGTACAGGTGTCATAATTACATTGATTTCATTATTCAACGTTCTATCAATTGGAATGATTCGTACTTTGACAAAGGATGTCACTGACTTGGATTATCTCTTCATCTTGTTGGATTCCACTCCAATTACCTTCTCAGAATTTTCAGTAGTATGAAATAGACACATTAATAATTATTATGTCATATTATATTCCAAATAAAATACATTATTCACTTTTGGAAATGACTTTATGTTTAAATTTAAAATCCTGTTATTTATTTCTAGGGTGTGATTTGTGTGACAAGTCTTTCTCAGAGTTCTGCCCTAAACATGGTCCATTACTGGTTATTCCAGATTATAAGGTAAACACTTTATTTATTATTCAACATTACTCGAAAGACTATAATATTTTTTTTTTTTTTTTTTTGACCATGTCCGATCCTGATAGGATCATATGGGCCTCCACAGAGTGGAGGTTTGTATTGACAGATTTTGTTTTTTACGAGAAATGGATGTCAGCCACTTGCTCAACCTATTAGGTCCATACCCTGACACACACAAATTGAAAAACAATATGTGTACTTGCCAGACCCAGGATTCGAACCTGGGACCTACGGCTTTATAGTCCAACGCTTATGCCGCGCGGCCACCGTGGGCGTTAAGTTAATATTACGTGTTATTATAAAGGAAGAAAGATGGGATCGCTTGTCTTTTATTCGTTGTCTTACAATAAAGAAAGTTATTTTTTAATAGTCAAAAGTCTGTATCATTGGCTTACACAAACGTCCAAATAAGTCGTTGTACATCGAAGGCTATGACAATAACCATATTGGAGGCGGCTTTCTACCTTTTTAATAATTTTACAAAGCTTCTTATCCTTACCATGTGCATCAGTGACGTCCCTAGACAAAATGCCGCCCCTAGGCAGCATCAAAATAAAGTCACATTTTTTTTTATTCTTACAGCATTTTTTATCATCCTTTCATGACGAAAATATCTATGAAATGTATTGTATGGATACATTACTAACAAAATATATACCACTAAATCTAATATAAATGCCACCTCTGCTTCAATAGACAATATTGCGAGTCTACGGTTTCAGATGCATTTAAAAATACACCTGACAACTTCCAAAATTCGCGAGTGACTTGCAAAAATATTTGGATACATTTTAAATTTGGTAAATATGTACCTATCTATAATTCGCAAATCTGCATGTATCATTGTTGGTCATCAGGACGTGACATCCAAGGACAACAGAAGTAAACTAGACATCGGCAACCCAACAAAAAATACAGTCCTGTTATACCTTGTGTGTTAATTAATACGTTTTGTTTCCAACCAGTGAGCTGAATCTTTAATGGACAAATATTTCCGTTATTACTTACTTATAAGTTTAGGTAGCTATTTATGTATATACCTAATGATTCTCCTCGATTTGCCGCCTTTCGAGTGACTGCCGCCCCCAAGCGACGCTCAATCTGCCTACCACCACGGGACGTCACTGATGTGCATCATATTCGACCGTGGCCAACCTGTGCCCTTGTTGCACTAGCCAGCTTTGCAGCTGTATTTCAACGAAGCAAGGCGGCCACATGTGGCGCTCGGTTCAGTGTTCGCAAGATTGCCATGAATATCGCATGTGCTGAAGCGGCTACCGCCTTTATAGAGTTTTGAATGCGACGCTAAAAACGTTGTCATGAACAGGCATGTGAAGTTATATCCCTTCAACTTCCTTCAGTGATTTATTGTGGTAACTTGTTTGCTATTTCTTCTTTAAAATCATATTATAGTTATATCAATTTTCAAAATTCATGGTTACTGCACACACACAAGGCTCCTGAACGTTGATACCAATGACATATTAAATGGACATCTCACTTCATATCGGCGCGCACGAGAAATTGTGCATGAGAGTCATTCACAGATGTATAGGTAGACGTCACGTGACCATATGACGTATCCATTTCCATTATGCGATACAAGCTTCGAGAATTTATAGTAATATAACCTTTATTGTAATGGCGTATTAGTGTCATTACTCATTACGTTAGAAACAGATTCTAGGTTACTTACGACTTCTTGGAGATTAGACGCAAGTGACCCCAGCGCATCACAGGCGTCTGTCCAATGGTTTCTGTCATTCAATTGTATTGAATAAACATTCATCAATATGTATCTTAAAATGGTATTTTATCAATAATAAATAATACTAACACATGAAAAGTGATATCCCATCTTTCTTGGAGTGTTTAGTAGATTTTTTTTACAATTTTTAACTATGCACATTGGCATTTTGTAACACAATAATAACGGCGGAGTCGAAACCTGACAGTCAGAAATTTTGTATGGGCAGACCCAGCGGTGTCGCCAGACCGCTTGCAAGCAGAATGTTCATTTGAGCGTAGGATACCGATATTAAAATATGAATTTCGCCATCCGGCAGACCCGACACAAAGTGAGTGTCATTTTATTTTCCAGATGTTTCGTCCATATTAATGTCATTGGTTGATACGCAAGTTCTTCGGACGTTATTCAGACGCACAAACACACAAATGCACCAACTGCGCAGCAGCCAACCGCGAATATAATGCGAAATTATGCGTTGACTCATTAGCTCTGGCACGTTCATAAACATAATACAACGGCCCCTTTATTCGAATACAAAGGCCTCCTATATTATATCGAGTGCGGCACCGGTGTCCCATCTGAAACGGGCCCAAGAGTAAATAGCAAACTGTAAATTCCAGGCACCTAAAATTGTGGCACCACTGTATCATATTATTCTAATTATCCAAAATATACAGTTTACATAAGGTGTGTTAGAATATATTATGACATTAAGTTGAAAAATTTAATTAAACTTGACATGGTATTCATCTAGTAATGGATTGTAATGGTTGTGCTAGGTATCCAAGGAAAGTCAACTGAGTGTAGCTGAGCAGACATTTCCAGTGGGTTACGTGAGATTGGGCCAGTCTTCCATCAAAGGTGCAGGCCAAGGAACGTGGACCTCCTCTTGTATTCCGGTGGGCGTGCGTTTTGGACCCTACCTGGGTGTCATCACTGATAAAAGCCCAACCGAATCCTTGTATGCTTGGGAAGTAAGTAATACATAGTACCTATTTCAATGTTTACAAACTATTTTACACATATTCTACATATTCTTATTTCGCATTTGCGTCAATAAGTAATCGGGATGAATAAATTAATTTCTGTATACCTACTGATATGGATGGGTTTATGTCAGAGGGTTTGATTCGACTGTGATTAAAACCACGGATTCGGGGTAATTGAATATTAGATATATTTTTTCTTTCACGAAAGATATTATAAGACATAGATATTAATAGAAGTAACAAAAATCTACTACTGGCTGATATCTTTGTCGTCAAACTACCCAAAAGTGGAAGTAGCTGCAATTATTCGGTTATAGAATTCTTTATTTTGATGTTGGGCAGCGAGGTGTCCTGTCTCAATGTTACAAATTAATATTATTTGGTTACAAGTTAAATATTTATCTCCCTAACTCTGCAGGTTATGGGATTTTTGATAGGGGATTTAGGCATTTACATATTAATATTAATCGGTATTAGTGGTTACATTTTAATTTTGACTGCCTTCTAGGTTTACCATAGATTTACTGTGATAGGTGTTTTATTTTTTATTTATAATATAGAAGGCGATGTGATTTGATATGCCGTTTACGTTTAAATATGTGTAACACTATAAACCGGTAGTTCCCAACCTTATTTTCAACTTGAGCACGTTTATAGCCAAAAATGGAATGGCGAGAAGTTTTTTATCCAATAAACCTACATAAATATTATATACATATCTGACAAATAAATATTGTTTTTTTTAAACATTGTGTAGGTATTGAATTTTTCGCGGGCACAGGGTTGGAAATCCCTGGTGTAAACAGTTTTAATATAAAAAATTTGTCGATATCCATATTGGAAAGACAGGAAAAATCATTATCCTCAATAATAATATTGATGAAACAATATAATACGTACCGATAGATAATGCTGCCTAAAAACAAACATCTAAATAATTAAAGGCAAAAAAACTTTACTAATGTACCGTAAAGTGGGGTGACTTTGATCGATTTTGATTTTATATTTACGATATTTTGAAAACCGACTATAGGAATAGACTGAAAAAATAATGTAAATATTGCATTATAAATACCAACCGAATAATAATATTAAATCGAAATTTTAACGAATACGTATTGAAATAAAAAATAAAATGTACCCTAACAAAGTCACACCATGGAGTGGGGCTACTTTGATTCCTATTTTTTTTATGCTTTCATTAGTTTACAATATGTGGGACTTCAAACCCATCCCTATATTTCATTTTTTTTTCAGAAGTTACAAGCTACATTAAATAAAATAAAAATATGAAAACGTATTCTCAATCAAAAAAATAAACAAAAAAATGTACAGATTTGCATTATAGCATTTATTCATCATGTTATCAAAAAAGTACAGGGTAAACAACAAAGATCTAGGAACATTTTTATACGAGACCAAAATTACAATACAAAATAACCAATAAAACTTAAAATAAAATAATTTGAACCTAGTTTTCTTTTGTACTGTCGCACCATCTTATTCTGGAATTAAAAACATGGAAATTAAAAAAAAATCACAAGAATATTCTTAAAATTTAGCAACTACACCATCTTCAGTGTAGATATTAGGTGCGGGGGCGACTTTGATACCCCGTATCAATGACGCCCCATACTCTAAATCAGTATGTTACACAAAAGTGTACTTCACCTCAATAAATTTGAATTTAAAATATGAAAAAGAAATAGTGATATCACTATAGTATTCAAATAATCATTGGATTACTACGATGATAATAAAATGGTACTCACATTTTATAGCTCTTCAAATAAGACACCAAATTCACCTTGATGTTTACGGATTCCGATACACAACAAATCGGACACTTAATTACCGTATTTGTAGTTTGACAGGTAGACCATAGATCAATAGCGGCCTTAAGCCTGACAACAGGGTAGGTCAATTTCGAATATATTTTTTTAATTTGCCTTTTCGTTGTATACTTAAAAGACGTATTACAAATTAGCTTTTTATACATTATAGAAGAAGTGCTAGAAATTGTTAAAGGTAGGTTACTTACCCTTAAAAAATGTCCATTTTTCACGTTGTCAACTCATCGTTAACCGAAATTGCACCCAACACGTTATAATATTTTGTAAATTAGGTCAAAAACCAAACTTTGTGTGTCTATTTATACACCTAATAACTGTTGTACTTAATACTATTTAAGAAGTGTTATGGAATGGCGGGATCATTTATATATAAACACTTTTTATATTTCCACTGATCTTATTAGAAGGTAACTTTATGATTAATATAGCAGATTACATTTTAATCGGTAACTTGTATACAATGGTTTAATACAGAAAATGCAGTCGATGGGTTTTACTCAAAGGTTGGATTTAAACTGAACTACAATTAATAACATATGAAACTTTCAGACAACAATGGTCAGTTTGAAATAATAAGCGACAAAAAATAAGAATAAAAAGGTTTGCCGCTCAAATGAGACCTTGAAACCACAGAATAAAACTCTAGAAACATTTAAGGAAAAATTTATATCATTCTGTTTCATTTTACATATTGAAAATAGTATAGCTATCTCGTTTTCAGCAATGACCAAAATTTAGTGTATGCAAGCGATAAAACAATATGAAAAAAAAGGCGTGTTTTGTGCTTTCTTTCTATCTCACATATAGAAAATGAGACAGAAAGAAATATTATTAAGAAATATGAATCTTGGCATTCATAAAATTGACCGAGCATCGAACGATTTTGAAAGTTGAGATACTTGTGTGTATGGTGGTTAGATACATGTACATATAAATTAGCGTGCATCACGTTACAATCGCTCGCCAAAACGGAAAAAGGCGTAGGATAATAATATATAGGAGATAATTGACATTGTATAATGTATATAGATTGTAAGATATTTATTTTTGGGAGGTCATTGACTTTGACCCAAGGAGCCATCCGCCTATGCCATAGATATATTATCTTTTAAAATAGACCGGTAACTTATAATTATACCGTTCCGGTGGGTACTGTGTTGCCAATTTCAAAATCATTTTCAAAGTATCAAAGTAGCCCCTCGATTTCAATGTCACCCCATTCGACGGTACTCATTGAAAATATTTATTGTATCAGATATGTGTTAACGAAAAGAAATCATTTGTCGATGCCAACGATCCTAACACTTCAAATTGGATGCGATACACCAATTGTGCTCGTAATGTTCACGAGCAAAATCTGCAGGCTTTCCAATACAAAGGGAAAATTTTCTACAGGTTACCTATTAATCTATCTATTTATCATAGTTTCTCATTTCAAATGTTTTCATGAAAATTATGATTTATACAAAGAATTTTAGACATGTCGTTCCTACATAAAAAACAGGTCAACAATGATGACTATAAACCAAAGTTTATTGTACTATTTTTTAATGCGACAATCTATAAAATATTCATTTTTCCATAGACACCAAATCAACAAAACACATTTAAAAAATCGAGTTTCTTAAAGCACCCCTAGTTATGGTCCAAACTTTTTCTTTTTACATTATTTGATGATCCACAAAAATAGAATATTTTTAAATAAGATTTACTTGTTTATTACACATTCTAGAAATGCCAATTTAATTTATGATATAATTTTGAAGTTGTTTCTTATTATTGTTTCGCAGAACCGTGAGAAACATTCCTGAGAACAGTGAGCTACTTGTATGGTATGGTCCGCACTATGGTCGACTTCTTGGAATCGACCCCGCCAAATACCATTTGAAAGATCTTTCTTTGAACAGTGGTAAAAACAATACTTTATATTAAATTTTTACATTTTTTAAATTTTGAAGCCTGAAATGAGCGCGGGTCCACTCTTCTGACGTTGATGTCAGTGATGAAAAGAACAAATGATAATAGCATTATGAATTAAATTACATAATTTGAATATTATAATTAGTGGTGGTTGCTTAAAATAATTGAGGACATTTTGTAAAGAATGAAAAAGATTTACATATTGGAAGGTTTTAGAAGAGCCATTGTTTGGCCATTGTTATTATTTGTGGAAATATGTAGGGGAGGGTTGCTTAAGTCGTACCTCCTGAGGGAAACTCGCTGTAATTTCAATTGTTTGGGAATTAAAACTCAATTCGTCACATTAATTCGCACTTTAGTTTTGTATTCATTTCAATTATAATAGAAACATAAAAAAAATGTTTACACACGTTTTTAATTGATTCTTTAAAAAAAGTTCATTTGGTACGACTTAGGAACCAGTAGCCTAAGTCGTACTTAAAAAAAATAAACATGAAGAATAAATCTAACTTACAATAAATAGTAATTTCTATCCTTCTTCTTGGTAAGTAGAAACATATAGATTAATAATCGTAAAAATAAACTCTTATCAATCTTGCAAACGGCATACTCGCACAGTTTTGTCTCATTTAAAAGCTTAACTTCGAAGGTTTTTAAATGTTAAACCATTAAAACACTATTCCAAAGCATTTACTTGCTCCACCAGTTCTTTCCCCATATTGTTAGTCAATTTCTTTGGCCTCCCAAATTTCGTGTCTTTGTTTATGCCTAATTGATGACGCTGCAAAGTTGGTTTCGGGATTTTAAAATCTCTACCCGCCTCATTAAAGTACATTAATCCACTCCATATATTTTCTAAAATTAGCATCATATCATCCTTCTTTCACGTGTTGTATAGTATTTTAGCCACCCTAATCAGAAAAAAAATGAAGAAAAATAATTTATAAACACTAAACATTTCAAAATCTTAAGTCGTGCCGGTACGATTTATGATTTCGATGCAGGTACGACTTAGGACACTGACGTTTTCAAAATATAATTCAACACAAATTTATAACCGCGATATTAACAGGTAATTCATGTTCCGAAATAACATCACTAAACACTGTCAAATCGGGAATAATTGTCATTTATTTATAATATATTTCTTCCGACCATGTCCAATCCTAATAAGATCATATGGGCCTCCACGAAGTGAAGGCTTGGATTAACAGATTAAAAAAAAAAAAAAATATTTATATATTACAACACTGATAAGTATTATAAGCTTACGAATCAACCAAAAATATCTAAGATAGCCAAAATACTTACTAAATGCATTTTTCTTCAAGAAAAGTTTTGGTTGCGTATTGATGGATGCAATTCACACTGATTAGTAGGTACACTCTCTGATCGATAGACTAGGATGTTGTGACCCTGCTTGCCGAAATATTGCAGTGGTACAACTTAGGCAACCTTCCCCTATTACTTTTATAAAGACATTTTCTTTGGAAGTGTAAAACATGATAGTGGGATTAGGTACCAACTTTATAGATGGACTTTTAATCAATCTATGCCAGCATAATGTCGTAATAATTGACAAGAATTTAGATTTTTTGTACATCCTTCGATGGGCCTTCTATTTAGTTATTTTGAAAATCACATTTTTTTAATGTGCCTTTGATCCATAGCAATGGATGGGTTAGGGTGAATGGCTGAAACCACTCCTTATTACAAATTTGTATGTATACAGTCAGACCTCAGATTGCGAGCATAATTTGTTCTGAATACGTGTATGTCAAGCACTTATTTATCAAAGCGAATTTCCCCATAAGAAATAATGGAAACTCAGATGATTCATTCCAAACCCCAAAAATATTCATAAAAAATGATTTATTATATTAAATATAAAGTAAGTATGTACCTAAAGCCGCGTTGACACGGTCCAAGTACGATCCAAGTACACTTGGACCGAGTGCCATCCAAGTGCACTCGTATGAGACATCTTCATACTAATTATTCCTATCCAAGCTACTTGGACCGCGTCCTACTCATCCAAATTAGCTTGGATAGGAATAATTAGTATGAAGCTGTCACTTGGATGGCACTCGATCCAAGTGTACTTGGGTCGTGTCAACGCGGCTTAATTGAATTTATTAATTATTGTGTCAAACGACTTTCACTGTCACGAATAGAATCATTGCTTGTATCACTAAAGTCTTTTCTTTTTGTGTGACTTTTATAAGGAACATATACAATGACACTTGCTTTTGCCTCTTTCTGAGGATTTCTCAGCACTGTAGCATAAGATAGCTCGGTGTGCTAGTGATGTAGGGATTTGGGGGTCAAACTCCGATGGTTGAATGAAATATAACCATTAATTGATAGGTTTTTTCTTTTCTCCCTCTAATCCAACCCCAATAAGGTCACAGACACGTCCACATGAGGCAGTGGTGGGGGGTGGAGGTAGGCTGTTAAGATCCAACGTAGATAACGCACACTAAACTGTGTCGGTCATACTTATTTGTTTTCATTGAACTAATAAAATAAATTGCAGACAGTAATGATTAGTTTTAAAAATTAATGAAACCCTGCCTAAACCAAACCATACTTAGGTATGCTATGGTAGATCCGACTAAAATAGTGCGCACTTTTTCAGTCATTCTTGTTTGTTTTCATTGAATTATGAATAGGTACATATTGCAGATGGTGATGGTTAGTTTTTTTAAATCCATTAAGCGTAAGACGTAACCAAACCATACAAGATAAAAAATATTCTTCTATTCATTAAACATCTAAAATTGTGTATTATTGTGTATGATAATTTTAGATATTTAATAGATAGACAAATTTTTTTTGACTATTATCTCTGATGGCTTGGTTTATAGGGCTTAATTGAATTTTAAAAACTAACCAATACTACGTAGTTGCAATTTGTAGCTTAGTTCAATGAAAACAAATAAGCATGACTGACATAGTTAAGTGTGCATTATTTATGTTGCGGATCTTAACAGCCTACCTCCATCATTTGCCAATGTCATGAGGGATCCATCATATCCTTGCAGAAATTGTACATAGCTTATTTACAATAATTAGTAATCCCTTCCCTTAACAGCTTCAGCCACATAAAATAATAATAAAATTACTTTGAAGAGCATAATATGGGCTTCCACAGAGTGGGAGTTATGTTAAATATTATTTTTTATGAATGGCTGTTAACCATTCGCCCAACCCATTAGGTGCTTGCAGTACCGAAAGTTGGAGATAGGCTGCGGAGATTTGACATAAAGAGAGCACACTACGCTTTAGGGTTAAATTAAATTTAAAAAACTAATCAATACCTACCCTGTGAGATTTGAGTTCACATCTATGGCTTCAAGTACTTGCCCATGCAGAGAATTTTCTAACTATGCGTCTGAGGAATTATTATGTTCCGTTCCGTCAATAATATTCGAAACCAACTTGAATGTGTATTTACGAAATTATCTTCATGGATAGTCAGTAGGTTTATTGCAATAGAAGTGGGTCATTATTCCTAGATATGTTTCTGACAGTGTTCAAAAGTCTGTATTTTCAATGAAGGGTATTACATTTTTTGATCTGGAAAAAAAATATTTTACTTAATAATAATCTCTGTTTACAGATGGTCGGTACCCCTGCGAATATTGTTTGATTAACTACACAGAAGAAATCTATTTGTCAAAACATTACAAACATTGCCCAGCAAAACGATCGCATGACAATAAAACATATTGTCCACCACAAGTAGGAGTCATGAAAATAGATCAATCTAAGAAGCAGTCGGTATTGCAGAAATCTGTCACAGGAGAAAAACCGTTTGCATGTGATGAGTGTGATTATAAACGTAGACAAATAGGTAATTTAAGAAATCATAAACTTACACATTCTGGAGAAAAACCATTTGCGTGTGATGAGTGTGATTTTAAATGTAAATATAAACATTATTTAAGTACTCATAAACTTACACATTCAGGAGAAAAACCATTTGCGTGTGATGAATGTGATTATAAATGTAGAGAAATGGGTAATTTAAGAAAGCATAAACTTACACATTCTGGAGAAAAACCATTTGCGTGTGATGAATGTGATTATAAATGTAGAGAAATGGGTAATTTAAGAAAGCATAAACATAAACATTCTGGAGAAAAACCATTTGCGTGTGATGAGTGTGATTTTAAATGTAAATATAAATATAATTTAAGTAGTCATAAGGTTACACATTCAGGAGAAAAACCATTTGCGTGTGATGAGTGTGATTTTAAATGTATTCATAGAAGTAATTTAAAAACTCATAAACTTACACATTCAGGAGAAAAACCATTTGCGTGTGATGAATGTGATTATAAATGTAGACAAATAGGTGATTTAAATAAGCATAAACTTACACATTCTGGAGAAAAACCATTTGCGTGTGATGAATGTGATTATAAATGTAAACAAATAGGTGGTTTAAATAAGCATAAACTTACACATTCTGGAGAAAAACCATTTGCGTGTGATGAGTGTGATTATAAATGTAAACGTGTAGGTAATTTAAGAAGGCATAAACTTACACATAAAAGAGAAAAATGATTTACATAACATAATAATTTTAGGTCTTACCTAATGGCTCACAGCCAATGGCTTGCCATTTATTGCAGCTCACTGACTAAATGAATATATTCACCCTAACTAATTTATCAATAAAATATAGTAAAATGCTTTCATCTGCTAATTATTGTATAACTTTATAAAATTATTTTACTATACCTAATAATTTTATTATTATCATTGATACACAATGTAGTGCACAGTTATATTGGCTTGGTGCCTGAATTTGTGTTTAATTTATGAGTTTAAAGTTTAAGAAGTAAATCTTATTTATTCGCATGTCTAGTGTGAGTACCATACAATTGTGTTTTTGTGTATAAGAAGAAATATGAATGAAACAAAAAATCGCAGGTTGTCAAAACACTATTTTTTATAAACTCGTCTTATGAATCTTGTGATACAAAACCATTGATTTTCCTTTGATAGGAATAACTAAAGGAAATATCTAATCACAATTCATTTTATTTATTAGACCAGTAATTAATTCCCAACGAGCTTCTGCAAGCCGTGTCAGGGGATCTGGATCCTTTCTTTTGAATTCTGCGAATTTTTATGTTTCGAGATAACCTCCTTTCAACTAATTAATACTACCCATTAGTAAATAATATTAACAACTAAATTGACCTGAAGGGGAAAAAATAAGTTTTTTTTGTGAGCAACCACAAACATTGAACCCAGCGACTCGGCGCTTGTTGCCAGCATGCAGTATCAGTGATCTCATACTGACACAGAGTTTCAAATTTTATTTCTTGTACATATCTACTGGATGCATTATTGAGAGTGACTGTCGTATCTGTCTAGACTTGGGACAAAAAATCATTACTCGCAACACGCTTGTGAAATTGTAACGAATTATAAAATAGATAAATCGGGGACATGCTAATAGAAAGGTTATGCGTAACTAAGTTAATCTAAGAGATGTTTTATAAGTATAAATACTCAAACATACAAGATAATAATTGCATATTTATATAATGACGTAACATGAGATACATAATTACAGTGATATGATTGGTATGTCATGAATGTGAATATAAATCCAATGAAGTTAGTGGTAGGTAGTTTCAGAAATCTTACGCTGCCACAAAACATTCTTTGTAAATTTAATATTTACTGGAATGCTTTTGTTGATAAATTATTCTTGTTCTCTTGTGTCATTAGCTATTTTATAGCCAAGTTTTCACGGATAGAGTCCCAGGTGTACATTTAATCGTCATAAAATTTGCCGTATTTTCAAAAATAAGATTATTCAGTAGACCAGGTGCGCGTAACATAAGCGTTTTGGGTCAAGATCCACCACCATTGTGGTGGTGAGCAATTTTCACACTTATATTAAATTTATACTTGAAACAAAATTGAACAATGCAACTGATTTATATGAAAAGATATAACCATTTTATATCCAACATTGGAGTAAGAATATCCTATGGACATTGTGTGTAAGATACGAGGGTGGGTCAATAATTCCTTAGAAAAAAGCATTAAAACAGTTTTTATTTTTGTATTTTTTTTTTATTTCTCAACATAATCTCCTTGGAGCTCAATACACTTGGTTAGACGTTTCTCAATTTTTTTTAAACCGTCAGAAAAATAAGTTTTCGGAAGGTCCTCAAAATAAGCATTTGTCCGATCGATGACTTCTTCATTTGAAAAAAAACGTTGTCCACTTAGCCATTTTTTTAAGTTTGGGAAAAGGAAAAAGTCACTGGGTGCTAAATCTGGCGAATACGGTGGGTGGTCGACCAATTCGAACTTCAATTCTTCAATTTTAGCCATTGATCGTAAACATGTGTGAACACGGGCATTGTCCTGATGAAAGAGGATTTTTTTCCTGTTTAAATGAGGCCGTTTTTCTTCAATTTTGTTTTTTAGCTGGTCCAATAAAGATGCATAATAATCCCCTGTTATTGTTTTTCCTTTTTCCAAATAGTCAACGAAAATAATTTCACGTGCATCCCAAAATACAGTAGCCATAACCTTACCAGCTGATTTTACGGTTTTCACCTTCTTTGGACATGGTTTGCCTTCGCAATCCACTGCTTTGACTGTTCTTTCGTCTCGGGAGTATAGTGGTGTATCCATGTTTCATCTACAGTCACAAAGCGACGAAAAAATTCATCCGGATTGCGTTGCATGAGCGACAACAGGGCTTTAGAGGCCACCACCTTATTGCGTTTATTGTCGACTGTGAGCAAACGCGGCACCCATCTTGCAGAAATATTTTTCATGCCCAATTTGTCATGTAAAATAGAAATGACGCTACCTTTTGAGATCCCTGTAACCTCAATTATCTCACTCAACTTTAATCTTCGGTCACTTAACACCATATCGTGGATTTTATTGATCATTTCTGGTGTAGTCACCTCTACAGGACGTCCTGAGCGTGGTTCATCCTTTGTTGATGTACGACCACGTTTAAATTCATTTAACCAGTTATAAATAGTTGCAAGTGAAGGAGCAGATATGCCGTGAACTAAATCCAACTCATTTTTTATTTCCTTTGCTGTTAACCCTTTTATATTAAAATGTTTAATAACAGCTCTAAACTCAATTTTCTCCATTTTCCATTTTTCTATTTTCCACAAGCAATTTTTTTTTTTAAATGTACGAGAAACACACAACAACCCGACCAATCTGATTGAAACTTCGCAGCATACTGAATCGGTAGTGCCGCTGCATGAAAACAAACCGCTTACAGTACTAGTCGCGCCACCTGTCGGCTTTTCTAAGGACTTATTGACCCACCCTCGTATTATAATTGTTTTAACTTAACTAATTCTTTATATTAATTGATTAATAGGTAGGTACACACTTAACTAATTTTAAATTTATCCAAATATTTTTGCCAGTCACTCGTGAGTTTTAGAAGTTATCAGGTGTATTTTTAAATGAGTCTTTCACAAGCATAGTGAACCAAGTCCATTCAGGTTATTTTTGAGTAAGTAGGTTCAAACATAAAATTTAAGGGTATGATTGTAATTCTGAAGTGTTATTTTGAGTACATTTAAGGGAAATAATACCCTTACAGCATTAAAAATACTCAAACTTTATGTTTGAACCTAGCTTACTCAAAAATAACCAGAATGGACTTGGTTCACTATGCTTGTGAACCACTCCAATATATCTGAAACTGTTGACTTGCAATATTGTCTAGTGAAGCAGAGATGGCATTTAAGTAACTATAGAGGAGCACCCTCTCCCGGCTTTCCTCAAAAACCGGTCTAAATTAAATTAAATTAAAAACAGTAAATTAAATTAAATTAAAATCAAATTAAAATCGCACACAGTAAACTCAAACAACCTATAATCCAGATCATTTACTCCAGATGAAGGGAATGACACGGATGCTGATGCGCCCCATAAACAAATAGGAATAACCCAAGTCAAGATGGTATTTAAATTAGATTTGGATAATATAGTTAGGCTTTGCAACAAAAAGACCAGGAAAGTTTTTTTTTAATTTTAATGGTTGTGTTGAGACTATTAATAGTTAATAGTGTATTTATCATTAAAAGTAAGATGTTGGAATCATGAAAGGATGATAAAAAATACTGTATAAAAATAGGGGGGAATTTTGGCGCTGCTTAGGGGCAGCATTCTAGGGACGTCACTGATCTAATGCGCTTGTGGTACAAGTCAAGTATGTACATTGATTATAGATTTTATAGGAATTTGATTTCTGTTGATGGACAATTTAATAGTTTCATCTCAAGAGAAGTGATTAATTCAATAATAACTATTGTTAGAAATCCATAATATTTTTGTTAATAATTCGTCAAGATTTTTAAACTAGAAAACATATATTTTTGAAAATATTATGATGCTTATGTGGGTACATCGGTGCCAAATATCGTCTCTGTTCTGGCAGAACACACTAACTGGAGATTACTAGTTATGAGTAATTTGACTTTGAAGTTGTTAAAATGTTTGAAATGGTCTATCATGTGAGTTTATTAAGTAATCGTAAAAAGGATGACTTTAAAATAAAGACTGTTTATTTATTAAGAAGGTTTCCAGACGGTAAAGTTTGAAATAAGGAACATTTTGGTATAACTAACTCAATATGTAATTTTTTCGAATTAGTGTCTTCTGCCACAACAATGACGATATATTCCATGAGTTATTTACTACCTTTACTTAAGCTAAAGCAGTTAGTCATTTATATTATCGTATTGAACCATTAGTTTTTTTTCTAAAGTGATAATTACTTGAACATACATAATTTGAACATTTCTGAGAAATATATAACACCCAGCAGGAATCGAACATGCGTCTCTCGGAATTCGCGCCCACGCGCATTGACCACAATGCTATATGCATCTTGTCTAATTGTGACGAATTTCAACTAATGGTTCTTACAATACTCTCTGAAGCGCTTTCTAAATTGAGTTATTATTAGCAATCAGGTTATGTATTTCAAATTAAAGTAGGTATTAATTACCCTAATTGCTAACCGACGTCACGGATCACTCCAAGATTTTTGGTTGTAAATTATTTGGTTATATATTTCTCAGGAGTGTTTTCAAATTATGCATGTTCAATGAAAAGAATGTTACATTCCTAAATCTTGTGAATTATTCGTTGAATAAAAAATTGAAAATTACTTTTTTAATTGAAAGTAATATTCTGTAAACTATTAAGCAACTTACAATGATGGATTTAATGGAATGTATTGTTATTTCACTAGTTTTGATAATTTGAATTGACTAATAATTAAATTAAAATTGTCCTAGCGATACACATGGCAATTAACGTTATGTTTTTTTCTATATATTTTCTATAAAGTATAAAAAATAGATGTATTATTCATTTTGTAATTAGGTACTAGTGTTATGTACTAATTTCTCATAGAGCTTCTTTATTATTCCATTCTTACATTTTTCCTGAATAACTAATGTTTCTTTATCTTCATAATGTTCTCATTATTTATGTAAATATCGAAAATAATTCACATTTTTTTAAATATTAAATACTTTTTAAAATAAAATATATGTTTTATCCAGCCTATATGTTTTGGCCTGCCATGCCATTTTTTGCGGCTCACCGATTAATGAGTATTATTATCTTTACTAAGTTGTCAATAAAACATTATTAAATACTTTCATCTGCTAATTGTATAACTTTAAAAGGTTATTTTACTATACTGAGCAATTTTATTATTATCAATGATATGTATACACTGTGCATATTTGCTACAGCTTGGTGCATGAATTTGTGTTTAATTTATTTATTTTGCTTATTTGCTTATTCATTTGCATGTGCAGTGAGAGTATAAAATTATGGTTTTGTTTTGTTTTATATAAGAGGAAATATAATAAAATTGGAATATTACTGTTTGCAATGCATCACGAACAACGTATTATTTTTTTATTTCAATGGTATAATTTACACGTAACTACAAAATACGCCCATCGGGCCACATTTTATGTATGCGTTCAACGCAAAAGTGAAATTGTGAACCTGTCTGTACTTACTCAGTGTTGGTTTTTGGTATTTAATAAATTTTGATTTCAAACAAACTAGCTCTGCTTTTTATTTAAATTATATTGACTAATTATTATGATTTGTATGTAAAAACTCAATGTGGGTGTAAAGCCAGACACAGACTGTAATCACATCACGTGAACTCATATACAAATTTAAACAGTGATAACACAAATTTAATGAATACATTGGAATTAAAATCGATATAAATTATTTTATCGATATTGTATGTGATGAAAAGATATTATTCCGAGTAATATAAATGAATATATTATGTTAGTACCTAATAGATCAATACAACAGTTTCCTTAGATGTTGGAGTCATGATGATTGGGGGGGGGGGGTGATTAAAAATAGTGTTGGCAAAATAAAGGTGGCATTTTGTCTAGGGACGTCATAATATTCTATTTTGGTCCATATCCGTTCTGTTGCTCGCCAGTCTTGTGTCTTCTCAGGTTATGCCAACATCCTGCAGCTCCACCGTATACAGCCTGCGGTTATTATATAGAGGATTTAATTGGATGCCAGAATCCAGTTGGCTCGAAAAACAGGCAGCCCATGTTGAAATTGTATTGAGATATCCATAACACGTGGCTGAGCTAGATCCAATGTCGTTTCTTCAATTTCAAAATGACGAGAGGCTGCATGGTCCACCTTCCTACCCCCGTTATGACATTGAGCTACTTTACAAGCTGCTTGTTGGCGAATTTACAATCTGCTTGTAAACTCACCCAGTGTCATCATCGAATAAGTTAACAAGCAGATTGTAAACAATCTACCGAGAAAAGTTGAAAACCAGTCTACTTTACACGCTGGTGTGTGGTACCGATATGCGTCTGCGCAGTAGAGCGATAGTGGCGACCTTCCGGTGAAAAAACAAACTACGTCCTGTCAAAATAGTGGCTTCTGAGCGAGTGGAAAGTTTTTGTGTCATCATCACAATCGCACTAGCTGACTCGCCCGCTTTTAAATTCGCCAACAAGCAGCTTGTAAACTAGCTCAATGTCATCGAAGCTTTACTCCTAGTAACTGCAGCAAGCTCAAAGCTTTTTATACAATTGCTCCGATTCTACTAAAGTACTATTATAATATCTCACTATAGTAAAGGAAAGGGTTGCACCTTGGGACGGTTTTACATTGGGACACTTGCTCTAGAAATTCAACCACTATGGCGGTGATAGAAATAATACAATATTGGCAAGTATATTCTCTATTTGTTCACTCAGCCATTTTAGTTTCAGTAATTCTTTGAAGCGTCAAGTCTCAATTTACTTGTGTGCTACTTTCAAAGTAAAATCTAGCTAGGTAGAGTATAATATGTTTTATAATTTTGCACTTTTTTGCACTCTTTACTATACTGATACGCCTCTTTGCCTGAATACCTTGCATAAAATTAGATCAAGTTATAAATAAATAGACAGATAATAATATAATATGTAAAAAAACGGCGTTAGACACTTTTTTCCCTGCAGCGACAACTTACTGTGACCAGTGGCGGCCGGTGATTTTTTGGATTGTAATTTTTGAGGGTGCGCTGGAAACTTACCATATTGGAAAATGAAATCAATTCAGCGTTGTTTTTGATTTGACAAAACGTTATTGACATTTCGGAATTATCTGTATATTTTATATTTTTAATAAAACATGATGTGAGTTACTTAAATCTTTATTGGATTACTTTTAAGAAACGATTGTATCTCTTATAGTAGATAAATACCTCTTACTTTTAACAAAAGCCATCTTATTCTATATAAGTACATTAGCTATCTTTAGCAATTTGTACACTGTATGAATAATGATTATTATGAAACTGCACTTTGTGAAATAGTATTAAGATTTATTAGCTTATCACTAGAATTCATGAATTAATAATTTTCTATATTATAAATAACCGACATCATTTCGGGTTTAGTCAACACACAGGATAATGAAATATTAATTTTCCAGAAATGCGGTAGGTAGCAAAATTATTTTTATCTTCACTGATTTAAATTGGAGTACACATAAATCAAAATATCTTACTGACATTGTAGGTATTTCTTACTGATTTTAAATTTAGAAAATAATGAATTCTATTGTTTTCAGTTATACAGGCATTTTACATACGAGATTGCTAAAGATGATACTAAACATAATTTGACCGTGAACAGTAAGCTGCAGCGTCTATAATAACAAACCATAATTCAAATCTGTAATTGCTCTCTACTCAGACCAATAATGATGTCATTTTACCCGGTCGGCGCACGATATTCTGGAACTTACGCATGGCGAAAAAAATTAGCACGGTTTAAAATGTTTTATAATGGCTTTAGTTCATACTAAGCTTTGGGTTCATTTTAAGTAAACTAAATATATTACCGGGACGGGGCGCAAATTATTTCAGTTTGGCAATATGGGCACATCGGTTTATGGTTTGCATTACAATAAGTGAGCGATAATATTAAAACCTATGAAGAAAAAATATGATTTACGATGTTGAACGATGTTTTATACCAATGCAAGCAGTGCAGTGCACTTGTATGATGTTAGACCAGCCGCCGCTGACTGTGACATCACGTGACAGTACGCGACGTGTGTCATAATATATTTGAGCCTTTAGTTTTCATACATGAGTCTTTCTTCAACATCTCTGAGTTGGTACCAATGCATCTATCGGATTTTAGTTCTATATTAAAATAGTCCGACATGACAAAAATTTCATAAGCTATTTCATTCAATAAAGAGTGATCAATAGTTGTAGATAACTTTAATATTAAAGATGTATACTTACTTGATTTTTATTTCAACATGAACGTGTCAGTACAATTGTCAATAATTTATTATATTCCATACATTAATAACATAGCATTATCTCGAGTAGGTACAACACATAGTGCAGGGTTGGCAAACCTTTCTATGTGCGAGTGCCAAAATTTCCCAAATATTATTTTTCAACCGTCTGGAAAAAATTGTTTTTAAAAATTCTATTAAAAAAATCGAGGCAATCGAGATCTTAACCTAGGTCTGAGACTGCGTATGGTACGTTGTTATGTTTTCTCAATTCTTTTCTATGGTATGGAAGTATGGACGCTAGACCAAGAGATGTCACGGAGACTTGAAGCTTTCGAGATGTGGCTGTATAGACGCATCCTCAAAATTCCTTGGACTGACCGGGTGACAAATGTTGAAGTTCTCAATCGAATGTGGAAGGACCTAGAAGTTATACGTAGTATCAAACACAGGAAACTACAGTACCTCCGCCACATTATGAGAGGATAAAAATATAGCATTCCCCAACTTGTCATTCAAGGAAAGATCAATGGGAAGCGTAGCAGAGGACGGCGCCGCATTTCGTGGCTTAAGAACCTTCGTGATTGGTACGAGTGCAGCTCCACTAAACTGTTTCGGGTAGCAGACGACAAAGATAAGATCGCCTTGATGGTGGCCGACCTCCACTAGGGGTTGGCACAATAAGAAGAAGATTAAAAAAATGATGATGTTCTAGAATTTAGATATATTTTTCAACTGTCTGGCATGCCGAGTAGTTATGGGTAAAAAATAGATTTTAAAAATTCTATTAAAATAATGATGATGTTCTAGATACCACTCACAGAACATAGCATACATATAGCTTTATCACTTTTTTCAATTACGACGTACATTTTGAAACTGTCTGCCAGAATTACTACTATTAGCTTCACCAAATTTTTGTTTCTTATTTGGTGCAGTCATTTTTTGTGGGTAGAAATGAAATTTTTCGTTAATGTATTAACTAGATTGGTTATTTACGCACAAATTCACATCAGAATTACTGAGATCAGATGAGGCATTCTCTCGCTACAGTGGTCTCAAGCATTGTAAATCGATCAAAATTAGAGGTTCACGGCGCGGCATTCCCCGCCGCCTGATGAGGTTAGTGCGATAATTTTATATGTGACGCATAAAGTCTAAGGACCGACCTATGCAATTATGTATTTAATTTATTCTTGAAGAGCATTTGATGTTATTTTTTATACAACGCGATTAAAAGTCATTTATTATTATTATAGGTTTACCATAGGTTCGCCACCACTGACATAGTATATAAAACGCTGATTTTTTTCCGGTGGCGAAATTATAATTCGATGATAGATTCTATATAGGTACATCAGCCTTTACATGTAATCCAATAATAATCGGTTTTCAAGAAGTCGTAAATCATTTTGCTTCGTATATAAGAAAATGCCAAAGGAAAAAAAAACAAACACTCGTGGAAAACTATCAAATTGCCGTTTCATATTAATGGTAAAAGTTTATCATTATTTATATGCTAGGGAAAATTGGTTCTATTAAAGACAAAACAAAAATAACAAAAAAATATAAGTCGAAAACGCGATCGGTTGTCTCTGGCTGGCACAATTCGCAAATCCAACTAGGTACAGAGGCACACCGAGAGTATGGGAAAAATTATACCGTAGTGAAGGGCGCCAAATTAAATAGGGCGCATACCTTTTCGGTCATTATACATTATGGGAGTTTTAATTCAGAAATAATACTTTACATAATATGTTTACCGGATATCGTAAAGAGAAGATGAATGTGATGTTTTGGAGTACAGCTGCGATTTGCGAATATCTTTGAGAATGTCGACGAATTGAAAAGTGCCCTGGCGGTGGGTGAGACGAAAGAGCTTGGCAAAATTGTAAAGTTTTTTAACAGAATTCGAATGAGGACCTGATCGGCGGATCCCCTTCTAAAAGAGAAGAAGCGGTATGACAGCGAGTCGCAGTCAAAGTCTCGGTAAAATCATAAAAAAACAATCGTAAAGAGCAGTTGCAAAGGGCCTCAAAAATTTAGTGGGGCCATTTTTCAATTCTGTTAGAAATAATATTGTTTGTAGTAATATCGGTAATATGCCATTGGTTCAATTTTTTTAAAATGCCTTGCTTATAAATAGTAATATGTCATGGAATACAAAAATAATGGGAAATGGTTTGCCTCTTTTAGGAAAGGTTGTAGTAAGTTTTAATTCTTGAATGAGGAGAAATATTTGATACTATTAAACACGAGTTTTAGAATATTATGTTAGCTTCAATGGTTATGTCTCCGTCTCTCGTGGTGCAGTCCCTAAGGCACTGCCCTTTCACCTAGGAGCTCCGTGTTGATTCCAGGTGAGGACACAATATAATTATTTATGTGATTTTCTCAAAGCCTGGGTTGGGTGTTTGTGATTTCTATTACTAAATACACCACTGTTAAACTACACTACTGTCAATGGGCTTCTAGGCATGTTGTAGTGTTAAATAACATAATATGTTTATTTTATTTTATTTTTGACTTGATTTGATTTTAATATACATTAATGTATATCGTGTAAACGGAACGTATACAATATTGGGAATATTTGAGGAATAAAAACAAATTCGCATGACTGACAAAGTTTAATGTTCACAGCCTACCTCCACCCTTCGCCACTGATTCATACTTACATGAATTTATCACGTAATATTACTCACTTTATTTAATTATCATGTCAAGTACTCGCAAACATTATAAATCTCTGAAAAAAATATATTATTATATACTAGTATTTCCTCCGAACGCAAAAGAGTCGTCAAATTTGTCAGGCCGGGCTCGGGAATGTATTAATTCGGCCCTGCGAAAACCCTGACATTATTATAATAATGTAATCCTTCGAAAATTCGTAAATAATGGAGTCAACGTCAAAGAGAAAACAAGATAATGTATTCTAAACAGCGCGGAAGTATTTTTTAATATGGCGTATAAAAATAATGCGGCAATGCAGAAACTTGGGTGTCTTTTTTGCGTTGCGACCGACGGTTACATGTAAATTGTACGTAAAACATTTCATCGTGGCACAGTTCGCCGTGAGCTTTCTATCGGAAAGAGATGACCGTACTTATACTATAATATAATACACGGTCTCCAATTTTATTAGTTTCAATATTAAATTTTCATAGCTGATTTTGGCAAAATTCATGAATTCAATAATGAGAACCTAACCTAACCCAACCTAACCTAATCTATCCTAAAAAATAATCCAGTATATCGGCTATTTTCAAAATTTAATAAGGTTGTATTTTTTTGAAATACGCCATTTCTATTGGCATTTCCCAGTGGCTAAGCTACAACATACGGCCGTAGCCATAAATTGACGATAAATGAAGTAGGGAGTAAGATCATGGTAACACGCGTGTTTGAGCATGTACCGTGAATAATCGGTTAGGTTAAGGAATGTCCAGGTTTA
This sequence comes from Rhyacophila brunnea, assembly GCF_057557595.1. Taxonomy (NCBI): domain Eukaryota; kingdom Metazoa; phylum Arthropoda; class Insecta; order Trichoptera; family Rhyacophilidae; genus Rhyacophila; species Rhyacophila brunnea. The sequence continues at coordinate 35,480,478 of NW_028232796.1, forward strand.
TGCTTTGAAAATACCATAAAAGCTCCATTTTGACCTACGCTGAGCATGTGGGCCGTTAATATACGGCCATATATTTCCGATACAACATTTCACGGTGAAGTTTAATACGGCGAACTGCCTATGTACAAGTTTCCGGACACGCGTTGCGACAGGGAAGTATATATCCGAATAGGGATTGCAATACCGGTATTTCAGTATTTATCAATACCGAAATACCGGTTTAAAAAATCCAAAATACCGGAATTTCCAGTATGAAGAAAGCACACTCGTTTACATTTTTGAAAATGAATTATACGTTATGTGCTGCTAAAATGCAAATATATTGAGTGAATCCAACAGAGGTGAAAAAATAATAAAACAAATTTCATCAAATATATTTATATACCTACGTAATTGTCGCGATGAATTATCATAATATTATTTCAAAATATAAAACATCCGTGACAAGAATGTTCAATTATTATATAATTATTGATGACTGTACAAGCGTTGAATTTAAGAAGCTTTTCCTGCAACTGGACTTATTTGCACTTGATGAACTTTTGAGGGCTTTAGTTAAAATTATCAATATATTCAAATTATTTGTAAAAAATCAATAGTTCTACAATTATGATCAATATATATTTTTAAATGTCAACATAATAAATGAAGGTATGTAGGCTTTTGCTATAAAATAATATTTTAAAAAGATTTTAATATCTATATTTATTGATAAGAACCTACTTCTGTTTTTGTTTTTTTAATGTTTGAGAAATACCGGTATTAATACCGGTATTCAATAAGAAATAGTGAAAAATCGGTATTGACATTTTCATTCGGTATTGCAATCCATATATCCGAATACAGAACATAAGTACTATCACCATCTGAAATATTAGTACGCCGCGTCTTTTAAATTATTTTTTTGTTGTCTTCTTAGTGCCGAGCCACACCGGGCGACTCTGGTCGCCAGACCAGTCACCGAGACCAGACCGATGCATGCTGTTATATGGAGCATGCCACACCTGGTCGCCCAGTAGTCGCGCAAGCAATAAAGTCGGGCGACCAGTAAAATCTCGTTCGTGCGCTCGGTCTGGTCTCCCGGTCTCTCTGGTCTCTCTGGTCGGGCGATCGGTAGCGATGTATGAAAACATATAACTATGTATTGAGCGCTGCCACACTGGGCGACCAGTCGCCGGCAGCCACGCTGCGGATAGAACGTATTTTTGCATACTTGCGTGTAGATTCATTATTATTATTGGCTGCCTCTCTGGTCGCCGGCAAGTCGCCCGAGTAAATCGCCCGAAGAGACCAGTTGCGCGACTGGTCTCGCGACCAGAGTCGCCCGGTGTGGCTCGACACTTAGTCTAGTCGCACATTGAAAATCGTCTCGACTGGGATAATAGTCATAAATCAAAACTGAGCGCAACATGCAACTCCATAGGCGTATAGGACGAGGACAGTGACGTCACACGACAAGCCAACATGAATGACGAAGTGCGACGTTTCGGTATTATACCTTCGCTGTATGTTTGGCTAGAAATAGTTACATGTGACTGCAACTATTTTGCTGTTTTTAAAAAAAAAAACTAAAATGACGCATTTCATCAATGTGCGGAGCTCCATTTGGCAATGTGTGTTTTGTGAATAACGATGACGTCACATCGACGTATTCGACACGTTGCAGACGAGACGAGTTTAGATGTGCGAGCCGGCTTAAAGTTCAATTTGGTTCCGATTATTCCGTCTTCAGTCCAAAATAATTTTTACCACTTCTGAGATCTATAATTGCAACTTACGAGCCGAGAAAATATTTTAATTCACCCATTAAAAATGTTTACGTTTTTTCTTACAAATTTCCTGAGGACCGTGACCCAGGTGATTCCATTCATAACGGGTTTGGCCCATTCCTCCTAGAATTCTATGTCAGAAAGGCCTGTAGTAACAGTGAATAGCACTCACGAATTGGTGCAACCATCTGGGGCATCCAATGTCTGATTTAATATTATTATGACGCGGTGTGTATAAAAAATAAGAAAACGCGGACGACACAAACGGATACTAACGATACTAAAAATTAGGGTCTAGGACAATTTGGCGCCGGGACAACTGGACGCCACGCAATTCGAAAATAAATAGACGTTATGTACTTATAGGTACTTTTAAAAATATATTTAATACTATTATTTATATTTAGATTATTATATTATGATTTAATAGTTGGTGAGAATTTAAATATGCACACGTAAATAATGATTTAATCGTGCATATATTGAAGTTCCAAGTGTAGACAGTACGGCGTCCGATTGTCCTGACGTCCGGTTGTCCCATTGCCAATAATTATGACTGATACATAGGCCTCGCGCATACGATAACTACTTGCTGTTGCGATAACTATTACTACAAGTCACAATAACTAGTAGGTGAGTACTCATAGCTACAGGCTAGGTGTTCATCGCTAGACTCAAAGTGCGGAGTGTCTGAGTATGGGGTACGTACCCAGAAGCTAAAACTAGTAGGTGAGGCTGGTGTTTGATAACCCCCACCCCCTCCCGCCGTTTTAAAAAAATAGCAATTTTGTTAATTTTTCGAAATGGACCCCGCCATACCATTTTTATATGTGATAGTCACGCGACTTCTCAGTGTAAAAACAAGACTAATTTATGATTGTCTATGTCTTCGCGTAGGTTTGAAATAACTGTAACTGTGGGTCTATTCTATACTTATCGATCTATATAAAGTGATAAAGTGAGAGATATTATCAAACTTAGGGTAGGTTTGTATCAAAATATTAGCACTTATTGTAACAATTACACGAAGTTGGTTTTTATTGTTGCAATAAGTGCTTTATTTTAACAGCACCTATCTTGCTGCTGTCAAAATATCGCACTTATTGGAACAATAAAAACCAACTTCGTGTAATTGTTATAATAAGTGCTAATATTTTGATACAAACCTACCCAAAGTTTGATACTATTTATCACTTTAGTGTTCGATAAGTATAGAATAGACCCACTGAAATGGTCGATTTAAAAAAATACAATTTAGAGCGAGCGAAGCTTTTAGTGTGACTGAAATATTCTCAGATACTTAATCTTCTTCAACCCCGTAGTAAAAATAATGTCTTAAAAATCACTCTGGCGGAACCCACTTTGGAAACGCTGGCTTACATAAACATAAATTAATATAATATAAAGTAAGTATTCGGACCGTAATAATTACTACTAGGAACCTACTCGCAATCTGCAAAGGTTCACTCTAGATTTTTCCAGCACTTTTGCCGTGTTGCTAATTTGATTAGGGGAAAGGAGGGTGATATGTGTCACGTGACGTGCGACCGGCGGACACTCCATGCCAGGCCTTCCCGAAGTGCCGGACGTCACCCTTTTGGGAAATGAGAAAACATTAACGGAATTAACAACGGTATGTGTATAAAAGATAACGCAAACATAGGCTGGGTTAACAAATCTGCGGTTTTTTGTTTTTTAATTATTTTGCACGGAAAGTATTTCTATACACAAGACTCTATCTGCCGCTATGGCAGATGTCAAGAATAGTTTTGAATCGAAGTATTAGCACTTATTGTGCCGTCTAAGCAGTCAAAACCGTCTTCCTTGCTGTAAAATTTAACACACCCATACTGTGGTGCGGTGGGGTGGTATGAATTTAAGCAACGAGGAGTTAAGAGAACGCACCAAACAGCCTCTCATCACACTGAGAGTGAAGAGGCGACGTTGGACCTGGCTCGGCCACATGCTGCGGATGCCAGAAGAGAACCTCAACCTGGCTTGCCTGTTCTTCAAGCCGACCGGTTTCCGGCATTCTGGAAGGCTGCTAAATACTATCTATAGAGTAAATACGGCGGAACTACGGGATGCTGGAACGAAGCAATAAGACTGGCGAGCGACAGGGATTCTTGGAGGTGCCACGTGGTGTCCATATGCTCCAACTAAGTTGCGGATATGGCCGAAGAAGAAGAAGAAGATTGTAACAATTACAACTAACTTATTGTAATTGTTACAATAAGTGCTAATACTTTGATACAAAACTACCCTCGATAGCTGCCGTAGCAGCCGATATCAGTCTTGTGTATAGAATAGATGCGCAGGTTGAATTTTTTAGTTGAAGTCCAATGGGCATCGAGAAATAGAATGTTAAAGGGGTCATTTATTACACTTTTCGGCTAACGGTACCCAAAATCGAAATAAACTCGTCTTTTGTGGGTGTTTTCATCAAAAATAATATTTACTTTTATAAAAAAAACAAAACTCGTTTATTTCTGTGGTAAAATATTGAATAAAATCCGCACCTCCCCAATGTACCGTGGTGTACACTTTGGAAATCCCTGAAATAATAAATGCGCTCCATAAAGACATATTTTCAGTATTGAGCTTAGTATTTTTTTTATTACAACATGTATATCTTCATGTATCTTGACATAGTGTTTTTTTTCCAGAGCGTTGGAGCGGAACTCGGAGCAGGAGCACGGAGCACAGGAGCAATGGGATTTTACCCGGAGCTGGAGCGGAGCCGGAGTACCGAAAATTTGTAGTACTCCACTGCTCCGGATGTTTTTTCATTATTATTAAACTTTCGTCCTAAAATCCAATGAAAATAGTATTTTGACACTACAACACTGGACTAATTTGAAATATGGCAACACTGCCGAGTGATAAATTACCTCACTTTTTTGACAGAAGAGTCAAATAATGAGAGACGATTTGCTGTCGGTAATTTTGTTTAATAGAATTAATAATCAAAATGATCAATAAATCAAATGACGATTATTTTAAAACAACTTATTAATACTTTTTACCCGGAGCGGAGCCGGAGCAAGTATTAGGTCCCGGAGCGGAGCAACTCAAAGAAGGGTCCGCTCCAACGCTCTGTTTTTTTCTGTCATAATATATTTTAAATAAATTAAAGTAACAAGCATTACTTTGAAAAGTTTGGGAACCAATAACCTATACAGACAGAGTGACATACTCGTGTCAGAGTTACACTCGTGACGCCATCCATTAAGCTATCGTGGGGGAGTAGGGTACACATCTATATTAGGGGAAAGCATCCCCCAAAGGACGAGAGAATGATGTCATTAAATTTAATTTACTTTATTTAAAATAAATTATATTCAATGTTTTCTAGTTCTTCTACTGAATACAGTGGCAGCCTTGGTCATGTCAAATCTAGCATTTTTGAGTGGTCATCTAGCTAGCATAATTCAAATATGGCGCGAGGCATTAAGTCTAGCGTTTTTCGTCACTGCAAACAGCTTAAAACGTTACATAATAATTACAAGATAAAAAGAACTTTTTATATACTTGCCACGTTTTTAAATTTTCTGTTGAATCATATAATCTTGACAATTCTATGTATTAATAAATACTTTTTTTTTGTAATTGATAGAAATACTGAATAAATATTATAGAATAGGTACTTAAATGTCATTTTGACATTTCATATTGATTTCCATAGTAACGCACGTATATATTAATAATTTAGTTGCTAGGACACTTTAGCAACCAATAATAGTGAGTAGTAAATATTACTTTTAACGATTTTTTTTCCGACACATACAAAACAGAATTACCTGAAAATGAATTCAATTCTGCTTTAAGATGGCCGAAGTATTAAAAGAATGCATTGTCGTCGTGTTCTGATATATTCTAAAAGTTTCAAATGTCTAGCTAGTCGGGAAGTTAGTTAAAAATCTTGGACAAACAAGAAAAATTTGTATTGTAAACACAAGAAAAAAATCTGTACCGGACAAACAAGAATACGAGCTAATAAAAACGTGGTAAAAATGATAGATTTGGTTGAATGTCAACATGCTGGCCTTTTGTGCCTTACTGTCAAAAGTTCATAAATTATACAGTATGCCATACCCATGGCCCCCACAAGGGGGAGGCTGACAGGGCTCTAGCCTAGGGGCCAGGGCTCAGGAAGGGCCCGATGTGACGAGTCGACCGATAAGTGAGATAAACACAGACCACAAATTTGCTGTAATAGTTAAAAAAAGTCACCTGCGCCACTATTTTGGTTCAATAATAATTATTAAAAATTAAAATATTTCATTGTACGATGCAATTTTTAACTGTGTGCTGATACTCGACAACTCCACAGTTCAAATGGATGTACGTATTAAAAATACAAAAAATCGATAAAATACACCATAATTTTACCGCGCACACCATGGAAAACGCTACTGTAGCACTGCCTTTACCCTTAGCGATAGGTAGGGGGCCCCGCCAAACATCCTAGCCTGGGGGGCTATTTCAGAATGTGGGGACCATGGTCATACCTATTATATTAGTTGTGATACCTGAGAGTAATAATATAAAAATAGTGTGTATTGTTCAGCTATATGAAGCTGTATTTCATGCGTATAACGCATAGTAGAACCTCAATTTCATTAATATTAACTTAACTATGAAATGTTCTACCATCATGTTGCTTTTCAGTATGGATACCAAATTTAAACACAACATAGTTAACCATATTTTCTTACTACTAACTTTATATTTAACACAAAAACATTAAATTTCAAAAACACGTGCTCGCAGTTTTTAAATGACTAGTCATCCAAATCAATATTTACAATTATCTACTATGGCTTGGATAAGACACGATTCAATTGATTATTTAAAAAAACTGAGAAACATCTATACACTGGTCTTAGTTCAATGAAAACAAATACGTTTGACTGACAAAGTTTAGTGGGCACTATTTATGTCGGATCTACAACCTACCTCCACCCTTCGCCACTGGTATATAATATATATCATTTATCAAAACATCTCTGTATTAAAGTTGTTATTGATCAATGTGCCGCAAAATGCAGCGATAAATGATTATTTACCGTTTGCCTTAGCTTGTAAGAAATATTTTATATAGGTACAAAAATTTGCTGAACAAAATTTAATAGGTAGGTAGTAGGTACAAATGCCATAATTTTTGTCGGATCTCCCACCCTTCGCCACTAATATTAATATATCGTCACCTCAATACTACAACTAGATAACTTAATTTTCGCTGTTTTTGAGATAGCTATTGAATATTATGATTCTACATTTCTTTTCCTTCTCTACAAAATGATAAAATTAGGTAAGTTAATGGGAACTGTATTAATTTTGTGTTTGAAAATATTAGATAACTTTAAAACCATAAACACGTTAAATAAATAAAATAATATATCCACAATATTTGTTCATACAATTGAACATTATTTAAGTGTTCCCGATTCGACAAAGCACAATTTTCCATTTTACAACGTTTTTATTAGCTCGTATTCTTATTTGTCCGGTGGTTGTTTATCCAGTACAAATATTGCAATTGATTTTAACTAACTTACCGACTAGCTAGACAATTGAAACTTTTAGAATATATCAGAACACGATGCCAATGCATTCTTTTAATACTTTTAGCCATCTTTAAGTAGAATTGAATTCATTTTCAGTTAATTCTGTTTTGTATGAAAAGTTATTTCGGAAGAAGTTTGTAATCCAATCCACTATTATCGGTTGCTAAGTGGGTGGTCCTAGAAACTAAATTATTAATATATACGTGCGTTACTATGGAAATCAAAATGACATTTCAGTATTCCATATTTGTTTGTTTTTTATTTACTTCATATCAAGTAGGTACAAGTTTGAGCATATTGCGCATAATAATTGAACATAAAATTTAAAAACGTTGAATGTATATAAAAAGTTCTTTTTATCTTGTAATTATTTATTTTAAATTATAATTATAGCTTAGATTTATGTTAATCAAGTAAAGTTTAAATTTCATTTTCACAACAATGACCAAATCAGAGTTATCTAGTTGTAGTATTTTGAGGTGACGATACACTTATACCCATATATTATATTATTAGCATATCTTTGTTATTGACAGTTGGCAACACTGATTCCAGTCGGAGACCAATATTGGAGTAGGTATATACTCCGCCAATATTCAGAAATCCAATTTCATCTGGCATCAGCTGAATCTCGAAAATTATATGACAACAGACTGGATACAATGCGTCGAAAAAATACGCAGAGTCACGTGTTGTTTCGCAATTTCAACACGTGTCCCGGAAAATTGAACCGCTATAGACCGTACACTTATCGGGGGATTTGATTACATAATGTTATGTGAGTTATGTCGGTAATGCGGGTGACTGCAGCTCATTTTGCGGCGGATTACGCGCTTCTGCCCACTTCCATTCAGGCATTCGGGTGGAGAGCTTACTTCTTAGACTCCTTACTCCTCTACCAGGGATCGTAATACCGATTATGTTTTTCGAAAATGAATTTATAGTTATTTTTTCATTATTTACTACCATATTGTATATTAAATTTAATACATTAGTTGTATGCTGCCAAAACGCAAATATATTACTTAAATAATATTAAAACCAAATCCCTCAGTGAATTGTCGCAGTGAATTAACATGTTTCCAAAAAAGATAACATTCGTGGCAAATATTTTCAACTATTCTAAAACTATTGATCCCACGATGGCCGCGTGGCTTAAGCGTCGGCCTATGCCCTATAGTGACGTGAGTCCCAGGTTCGAATCCTGGGTCTGGCAAGTACACATATTGTTTTTCAATCTGTGTATGAGTCAGAGTATGGACCTAATTAGTTGAGCAAGTGGCTGACATCCATTTCTCCTAAAAACAAAATCTGTTAATACAAACCTTCACTCTGATCCTATTAGGATCGGACATGGTCGAAGGAAAAAGAAAAAGAATTGATCCAACGTAGATAGTACATCCAGCACACGTTGAATTAGAGAGATTTTCGTTTATCCGTTGTATTTGTACTGTATATGTACTGAGTATTTGTAAAAATTAGCAGTTCTAAGGCGTAAAACCCACTTAACGCAGCAAGTGGGGCTCTCGCGCAAAATTTCACAAGTGGCGCGTAAATCAACGAAAATACAACGTAATCAAATACGCCAGCGCACACTGGATTTGACGACGAATTATGCCCGCCTGCCCCATGAGTCATCGTTTTTGGCTTCTCGGCGATACGATTTAACGAAAATACAACGTAGTCCATTCATTGAAAACGGCGAGCAAAATCACGTTCCTCGAAGCGTCGTCGATGCGACGGGCGAGAAGCCTTTGGCGAACTCTTTGTTTAGTTATTGCGTGTCCGATTTTAATTACAAGCCCCGAGAAATTTAATAATATTTTTATAGCTTTATTATGAGAGACGCTGATAATAATAATTATTTTGTGCTGCTTGACCCCCTTATTACATAGGTGAAGGGTAATGCGCGGGTGGGAGGGGGCCTACTCAGTAGTGAGCGCACCGAGCGCTTTCTTGGTGGGCTTTATGCCTAAAATATTATGATCTATACATATTATAAAAATGTAGGCATGTTGCTATAAAAAAGTGTTTTAAATACATTTGAATAGTTATATTTATTGATAGGTACTCTTTTTTTCTGTAATAATATGTTTTGACGAATACCGGTATGCAATAAGAAATACCGAAATACTGATATTGATATATTCATTCGGTATTGCAATCCTTACTTCTTAGGCCTTGTCCACATGACGCGTGTTTTGCCGTGAGTGAATGTGGACACCTCAATGTGGTCACCTGTACCTGGAATGCGTGCGAGTCAAAACGCGCCATGTGGACAAGGCCTTACTATACAGAATATATTGGAAATATAATATTATAGTAAGTATGTTGTACTGTAATGGTTTTTCGTATGATTTGATTAATATATTGTAATGGTACTGAATTATAAGAGCGCCTCCTAATGGCGGGTTAAGGGATGTGGTGGCAAGACTCACTGATTTTAAGCTCCCCCCCACAGTAAAAAAAAAAAAACATACATTCCAGCTACCAATGTAGGTAAGGGTAGATATAGGCTTTGGAGATTTGACATAAATAGAGTAAACTAAATTTTATATAATTTTATAAAATTATAAACTTATTTGCTTCTATGTTAGTTTTTAAAATTCAATTAAACCTTGCCTACAGCAAATCATACTAGATATTATTAGATACAAAATATTCTTTTATCTAGAAAATATTTAAAGTTATGCCATTAAATCATACAGAGTTTTAGATATTTTATCGATATGAAAATATATTTTATTTGTTATGGTTTGGTTGTGCCGGGCTTAATCGAATTTTAACAACCAGCTGTCCTTAGTGTAACAGCCTCTCATCACGCTGAGAGTGAAGAGGCAACGTTGGACCTGGCTCGGCCACGTGCTGCGGATGCCAGAAGAGAACATCAACCTGGCTTGCCTGTTCTTCAAGTCGACCGGATTCCGGCGTTCTAGAAGGCTGCTAAATACTATCTATAGAGTTTATACGGCGGAGCTACGGGATGCTGGTTTGACCTGGAACGAAGTAAGAAGACTGGTGAGCGACAGGGATTCTTGGAGGTGCCGCGTGGTGTCCATAATATGCTCCAACTAAGGGGCGGATATGGCTGAAGAAGAAGAAGTTCTTATTGTATTAGTGCAATGAAAACAAATCAGTATGATTGGCAAAGTGTGCATTACCATGACTTTTATGGTTTGATCTTGGCAAGGTTTAAAAACTAACCAATACCCTCTGCAACATTATGTATTCTTAGTTCAATGCAAAGAAATACGTATGACTGATAATGTGTAGTGTGCTCTGTTTATGTCGAATCTCCACAGCCTATTTCCACCCTTTGCAATTGGTAGGTACCTAATATATATACCAATGTATATCTGTCTTATTAACCCATCCTGTAACTAAAAGTATTTTTATTGATACTTCTTAATGTCATATTGTGAAAAACTACTTAATATTTTTTTTTAAATAAATAAATAATTAATAGCGAAGAAAAAAGATCATAACTTGTAATATTGGTTACCTGCAGGACTCAAAATGGACCGAAGGGCATTGGAGAAAAACTCCGGTCTTCAAATCTCCGACATTATCGCTTCATCTCATAGAAAAATCGTGTCGTGAATTATGAAAAAAAGTAATTAGATTCTCTTACTTTACGCCTTGGGGACCAGGTTCGAATCCTGTGTCTGGCAATTACACATATTGCTTTTAAGTGTGTGTTTAGAGTCAAGAGTATGGACCTAATAGGTTGAGTATGTGGCTAATTTCCATTTCTCGTAAAAATAAAAACCTGTTAAGGGGGGACATGCTCGTCGAAGGTTAAAATTGAGTTTTTATTGTATTTTCAAACCATGATCCTGGACACTCCTTAAACGTTGTAGATAATCTATTTATATAATTTTGAAGCCTTATTATCCTTTATAGTTATTTTAAACATTTAATGACTGCATAAAGTATTTTTGTTACATAAAATAGTATTCTTTTAAACCTCTCGCTCTAATGTTTTAGAATATAGTCATATTTCGGTACATAACTGTGCAGTGGTGTTAAGATTTTTTACGTTTATTAATTTTTAAACGCATTTATGAAACCATTAGTATAATTTATTATGAGATAATTTTTGTAAAATATTCACGATAAAAATTATATTGATAATCTCTGTGATCCCAAATTTAACAAGAATTAGGCATTTTATTATTCAAAAAATCGGCAATATTAACACATTTGAAGATAATTCTAAAGATATTTATTATAAGCTATGTTTTTGACCATTCAAGTGTGATAAACATCTTATGAATAATGATTGCTTTATAATAATTATTGACCTAAGTATAAGGTAGTGTTTTTTTGAAATACGCCATTTCTTTTGTCATTCCCCAGTGGTTAAGCTACAACATACGGCCGTAGCCATAAATTGACAAACTATAATTGAAGTAGGGAGTAAAATTATATTGACGCGCGTGTTTGAACATGTACCGTTTAAAAAAAAATAAAAAAAAAAATCGGTTAGGTACATGTTCAAACACGCGCGTTAACATAATTTTACTCCCTACTTTAATTATAGTTTGTCAATTTATGGCTACGGCCGTATGTTGTAGCTTAACTACTAGTGAATGACAAAAGAAATGGCGTATTTCGAAAAAACACTACCTTATTCTTAGGTCAATAATTATTATAAAGCAATCATTATTCATAAGATGTTTATCACACTTGAATGGTCAAAGACATAGCTTATAATAAGTATCTTTAAAATCATCTTCAAATGTGTTAATCTTGCCGATTTTTTGAATAATAAAATGCCTAATTCTTGTCAAATTTGGGATCACAGAGATTATCAATATATTTTTTATCGTGAATATTTTACAAAAATTATCTCGTAATAAATTATACTAATGGTTTCATAAATGCGTTTAAAAATTAATAAACGTAAAAAATCTTAACACCACTGCACAGTTATGTACCGAAATATGACTATATTCTAAAACATTAGAGCGAGAGGTTTAAAAGAATACTATTTTATGTAACAAATATACTTTATGCAGTCATCAAATGTTTAAAATAACTATAAAGGATAATAAGGCTTCAAAATTATATAAATAGATTATCTACAATGCTTAAGGAGTGTCCAGGATCATGGTTTGAAAATACAATAAAAACTCAATTTTGACCTTCGACGAGCATGTCCCCCCTTAATACAAACCTCAACTCTGTGGAGGCTTCTATGATCTTCTTAGGATCGGACATTGTCAAAAAAAACTTCGTATAATATACTTGCTTGTTTAAAGTTTAATGCAAAACTTGTTGGAGTAGTGGTAAAAAATAATATTTCTGTAATAAAACCCTAAATCAGGGAAGAGCAAACTTTTCGGATGAGGGGCCAAAATTCAGGAATTCAAAATGAGCGGCGGGCCGCAAGTAAAATACCATTTTTATTTATGTACACTGTTTATTAACAAAAAACAATCTAATGAGAGGAATGGAGCTGTTATATGTCTTTTAACATTTCGACACCTCCTACGTAGAGTATTGTAACTTCAAAATCGCAACTTTACAGGAGAGCGGTTTAAAGACACAAAAGCTTGGTGTAAGTCGACCTTTTGAATGTTTTGCACCAAATTTGGGATGTTTATTGTCAATCATAAATAGATTTTTTTTGCATTAAAGGATATCTAATATTTTTTGTGGTTTATCAGAAAATGCAGTTACAACACTACACTGCGGAAAAGAATTTGTTCGAAATATTGTATAAAGCACATACAATAGTTTACGGCGGAACCTCTCACATGCATTTAGTTGTATGTGATACTTATTATAATTTACGTCGTCATGGTGTTGGTGAAATATATTGTATATGCTAGATACAATTCTTCACTTAGGATTTTTTGCGTATTTAAAATCATAATTCGGTAATAACAATAATTAAAAGTTATGGTATGGGTCATCAGGTAGGTTGGAAAAAATATTCTCTATATAAAATTGCTTTTATTGTCATTTCATAAAACATAAAATAAATTTAAGACTTTCATGACGCGATAAAAATTAAACATACAGAAAAAAATAGAGAAGAAACAATTTCAATCAAAAATCCATATCAAGGAAGTATGTAAATATTGAAATAAAATTAAATGAAAAATTACAATCACTTCAAACCAACGTTTTTACGAATAATTGGTACAATAATTTATCAAATATCAAAAATCAGACATGGGAATAACAATGGGTGATTAGGTGGAAGGGTGTAAGGCTGGTAAGGTGAAAGGCTTCAGGTTAGAATATACGTGAAATAGGAACAAAATCATTTTGCAACTATATTTTTAGTTTGGAACTAATTTTCAATTATATGATGCGAAAAAAGAAGCATGCAAAATTTAAACATACAACCAAAAAGAGATTTTTTACACTGACATATTAATTATTAAGCTGATTTTGTTTTCATCCTACAAAAACACAATTTGCTATAGGTGTTCGTATTCACAAATAATAAAATCAATCTTCCTCAGAAACTGCTGGTGGAATTTCAGTGGTAGGTATTAACAGGTATAAAATTACTGAAAAACTCAAGATAGCGCTCAGGAATGATTCCACTATTGCACATGTCCAGTAAATCATCTGTCTTAGCTTTTGGAATTGGCAATATTTGTGAATAAAGAACCTTTACCGAAAATGAAGTTTGCTGTGCTGTTGCGTGTGTTAGGTGTTACTTTTCACAGCCATGGTCGAGAAGACAGTGCTGGACAAGTCGCACTTGTAATTAATCTTAAACGGATCATTGTGATTTATATTAATTTGTATTAGTCCATATATGATATTTGAATAGAACTCTGAAATCAAACATATCTACGTGATTGATCTCTACCACATCCTCTGGTTTTCCCTCTTGTTTTGCTCACCCAACTAGACAGTACCCTTCTGGAGGTGCAAACATTTGTTTGTTTTTCGAACATCTTTCAATCAGGGCTTGAACGTAGTCCTCTTCATTTTCCGTATGTCCCCTTTCCAAAAATTTGTGCTTTATATTAACATTGTATTTATGGACCACATACAGTCATGTTAAAGTCATAAACAATGCGATTTATGTTCTGGCCTATCGAGACATCGATGACAACTCGAGTCCTCATTTGCACCTCGTTTGCTTTAAGCCTTCTGCCATATGTATTATGTAGCCACCTTATATTTGAATTGAAAAACTGTGAAATTGAAAACTGATAATTTACGTTTATAATAAAATATACTCAAATTTCCGTGAAGGGTATTCAAAACTTTTTGGAAGTCAAAATTCGCAGATACAATTTTGCCGTGTGATGATTGAACATCATGTTTATCAAATAATTTTAACTGATGAGCAAGGTTCTTGCCATAAACTGGGAGTTACTCCGTGGATGCTACTCGTACTTGTAAGTTTTTGAAAATATGACATTAGTCACACTAGTCCTTTTTAGGGACATAGTGACACAACACAATTTAAAATTTTCATTGTTTATGAATAATTGAGACTGCCTTTCTGTTTGAGCTTTATGTGTGTATGTTATGGGTTCAAACCATTCATTATTTATAGTTTAAACAAAGGGGTAAAGTCCAGGTCGCCATCTAAGTAAAGTTTGCTTGATCGCTGTCGAACATAATCTGATTCGACCGGTTGGATGGACTTAACATGGTCGGATACACTGGTATTCATATCATCAGTTAATACAACATTGTAATTTTTGTGTCGACTTCGTTGATCAGGTGTTAAAACGCCAGTTTCATTATCCACCTTGCCCAAAGCTGTGAATACGAATTGGTCACAAATAGAGAATATAGCTAGAAACTTTTTTTGCAGACTTTAACCAGCTCCATGTTATTTTCATTTCGATATTTCGTCAGATGATATTTAATGGTAAAACTTCGCCACAACTGAGTTTCAGTAAAAACTCTGCGTTGCTTTTCATTTATCGCTAATTTAGCAAAATATTACCACTTTTATTTCGATCACCTGAAACCTTAACCATTATAATTGAGGTTTTTTTTTTTAAACAACATGATTATAAAGCTTTATAAATCTCATAGTTTATGGTAACAGTACCTCTTGAGGTGATTTTTCACAAAAATAGCTCTATATTTTATAACATATCCAATTACTTTTACTGTTAATCTTTTCGAGAGAATGTAGTCTGTTTGTAACAGCAACGCTGGCACTAGTCTCATCATCGTCACAAATAATGTCTAAAAGTTCTATTATCATATTTTAATCAGCACCTGGAGGCAGTTGTGACTCTGTAAAAAGCAAAACAACTAAATAAACATGAATTTATAAAAGTTATCATGCGTATAATATTGTAACTAAAATGTATGTCGCCGTAGAATATGGTAAGTACTACATACAATTTATTTTACTAAAATAAGCACGACGTAAATTACCATAAGTGATAGATACAATATTTTTTTTCAGTTTTTTCCGACGTAAAATATGGTAAATATTACATACAATAATAGTTACAAGCAAAGAAACGACGTAGACAATGGTAAGTATAACTTACGATACTTTTTGTTGTCGTACGAGAAAAAGATTAAAAATATTAACTTACTTTGAATCCTAAAGTCACAGTTTCCCTGGGTAGAATTCATTTCGTCCATTGTTGTTTTACTATTATTATCCGTTTCTATAATATTATACGCTGTACTATTAATTGTCCCATCTGGCCTAATCACACATTTTTGTGCACGGATAGATTTTCTATCAATTTTTGTATTCTTGACACTAAAGTCCTGTATGGGGCGGGCATATTGCGCAATATTTATTGGCATTGTCTAGATCTCTTCATTATAGTATTTAATATTTACCAAACCATACAAAAAATACAATATAACCGAAAGTTCACAGTGATAGCGGTATGTCATCTCCCGTCCGAAGTGCAGTATCGTAATTAGCAGTAACAATACACCCGCGCGGCAAGATCTCCGTGCGTTTCCCGCGTATACTGTTGCTAAATACATTACCATACTTTACGTCGGAAAAAATTCAATAAATTTGAGATACAATAATATGCAATGCTTGAAAATCGCACTTATAATACGAATTTTGATATTCTGTAAATGGCATCATATGTAATACATACTATGGATACGAAAAATGAAAAAAAGTGAAAAACGTCATTTTGTTAGTTACAATAGTATACGTAGGAGGTGTCGATTTGTTTAATTTCAGGTGTTAATTTTGTAGTTGAGAAAGGCGTTAAAAGATAAAAACGTGAATCTTTTTCAAAATATAATATTGCTAGCGGGCCGTGGTTTGCCCGTGCCTGCTCTAAATAATTTTCGCCTGCACCGCTGACAACATTGTGTGCTCTAATATTGCATGTCGCAAGTTGAAAAAATATTATATCATTTGACCGTCCTTCTTCTTCGATGGCGCTACAGCTCAAGTCGAGCCCTGGCCTCCTCCACCGCCGTCCTCCAGCCGGAACGGTCCTCTGCACGTCTTTTTCAGTTTCTGATTTTTAGCAGCCGGTTGGCATCTTTTGTAATGTTATCACTCCATCGTGTGCGTGACTTTCCCACTGGCCTTTCCCCCCTGGGTTTCTTGGGTTTCCTTCCATTTGACCGTCCTACATAACAAAAAATCGAACACACTTATTATTCATAATTAATGCAAAATTACATAAAGAATGTTTTCAGTAAATTATCGAGCACTCCGGATAGTAAAAATTTTCCACTTTGAGCGCTGGATCTCAGGTAAAATATTTTTTTTTTAAATATTCACCTGTTTATTATTAGTGTCTACATTCATGTCACATTTCAGTGTTTACGTTTAAAAAATACGCTGAAATAATTATATTTTAATCTGATTATTCTGTTTTATAAATTTTCTTACGAAAGTTTATTGTAAGCCTAGAAGCATTTATCTGACGAAGACATTCTTGTTACGTGTACAAACATAAAGTTGGAAAAAAGTCTTTTAAAGCAATTACTGCTGGAAAATATTACGAGACATAACAGGTTGTTTTTTTTCCAGAAAAATAATACAGTAACCTAATATTGTAAGATATTGCCGTTGTTATTTTCACCAATAATAATTGCTGGGAGCGTGAAACAGAATTTAATACTTTACCGCCATAACTTTCGCGTTTGCGTTATTTTAATATATTAAATATTTAAAAAAAATTAAACTCGGTTTTTTTATTTAAAAATTTCACCATCATACAGTGGCGAAGGGTGGAGGTAAGCTGTTAAGACCCGACATAAATAGTGCACGCTAAACTTTTTCAGTCAAACGTATTTGTTTTCATTGAACTAACGCTACAATGTGTAGACCAGTGGTTTCCAAACTTTATGTCACTACGCCTCCCTTTAAAAAAATCTAATCTTGGCGCCTCCCCCCCCTTTATTTCTTTAAATAATACAGTCACCTTTTTAAATAGTCAACAATGTACTAATACAAAAATGTTTTTTTTTTTTTAATAAACAAGGTTTTACTATTTATATTATTATATTCATTCAAGTAATTTGTTTTTCATGCGATGAATGTGCTTGTTTATTAGCACAATCAATTTCAAATTCATCATCGTTCATTGACAAATGGATTCTATCATGGGGCCCACATCCTGAAGCGGTCCCCCAGGCCAGGATCTTTGGCGAGCCCACCTACCTATCGCTGAGGTTAAGGGCAGTGTGGTGCTCTAATGTCGTGTTTCCTAAATTATACACGGGAGTTATCATTTAAGTAAATCAATCATCATATAGGTATCACATCAAATTGCAACGCACAACCACATATTTCAAATATTTAATAGCCCTGACACAAAGCAGGGCCGCAGGCGACTTTTTTACTATTAATAAAATAATGTGAAAAGTGCATTAGCAAACTAACCAAGAACTCAGTAAATAGATTTTTATTTGCTTCAATATATCTGACGCTGAAATCATGTAAAAGTGGAAACATGGCGATTTTTTTTTTTTTGTAATTTTGATTACAAAAGCTCAAATTTTTCATAAATGCCTTCACTTTGTCTTATTAAATCAATAAATGCATTAGTGGTCCTTGCATTGATTTTTCACTCAATTTTTTAAAAATTCCAACCAAATAGAGCTAGAACAAAATTATCGTTCCTAAACAAATTTGCCTCAAATTTCAACATTATGATTTGATCCTTTAATTTCATCTTTTCACGAGATTCACAATAGTAGGTATAGAAGTGAGGTTTTATAAAATTGGTCTCCAGATTTTTCGAGAGGTTTGCAAACAACCTTTTATAGGACTGTTTTTTATGTAGTTTTTTTAAACTATGAATCTGCAAACTGCAAACCTGTGGCTACATTAATTGTGTAAAGTGTCCGCACCTCCCCTTGCCTCCCAGTTTGGAAATCGCTGGTGTAGACAGTGTTCGTTAGTTTTTAAAATGCAAATTAAACCCCGCCTAATCCAAGCCAAAGTAGATATTTTAGTCAAAAATATTCGTTTATGAAATATCTAAAATTATGCCATTAAACCATACACCATTTTAGCTATTTCTCATTATTAGCTCACTCGTATAAAAATATATTTTTTCGATTATGGTTTGACGTAGGGTTTAAATGAATTAAAAAAAAAACTAAACTTCACCATCCGTAATAGGTATGTGTTCTTAATTCAACGAAAACAAATAAGTATGACTGAAAAAGTATGCACTATTTATCTCTCATCGCCCATAGCGTACGGAAACTATTGTGGTTTGATTTAGGAGGGTTTAATTAAACCTTAAAACTAATCAGCACCATCTGCAAATTGTCTTCCTAGTTCAATGCATGCCCCCACAAGGGGGGCTGACAGGGCTCTAGCCTGGTGGCCCGGGGTCATGGGGGGCCCAACGTGACGAGTCGACCAAATAAGTGAGATAAACACATATCACAAATTTGCTATAATAGTAAAAAAAGCCTATTTCTCTTTATGTGGTTGTGCGGTGTACTTTTTAATTATGTAATTACTTGCTAACTCCATAATTATTCAAGTGAATGTAAGTATATATTAAAATAAACTAAATACCCTTAATTCTACTATGAATATCATTTGAAAAATGCCACTGTACAGCATTACACTGCCTTTAACCTTGGCGATCGGTAGGGGGGCGACAAAGATCCTAGCCTTAGGGCCCGCTTCAGGATGTGGGGGCGATGGTTCAATGAAAACAAATAAGTATGATTGACAAAATTTAGTGTCCACTATTTATGTCGAATCTTAACAGCCCACCCCCACCCCTCGACACTGCCATAATTAGTGGCTAGTGACGCGTTTAGTGACCTATTGACTGAATTTGAGATATTCTATGATAAAATACTACCTATCTACATATTAACACTGCCGTTACTGTAATGTCACATTAGAGCTTTTCCAGATGACGCGTGTCTCGCCGCGATACGCCATACCGCGAAAGGACAAAAAGAGGAATGAGTGGATAAGGGAACAGGCAAGGGTTTGCGATGCAATAGAGTTCGCTAAAAACCTCAAATGGAAACGGGCTGGACACATGGCTCGAAGAAGGGACGATTGTTGGTCAAATTTAATCATCCAGTGGTATCCAAGAGGTACAAAACGTCCGCAAGGTAGATGGGATCGGATGGGATGTGGATCGATGAAATGATCTGCGGAAGTACGTGGGAATGCAATGCACAGGACCGAGAGATGTGGAATCAGCTTGGAGAGGCCTTCATCCAGCAGTGCATAGATTCAGGCTGATGATGATGATACGTGGTGTAAATCAGGACTCTGCCATTCTTGGTTGTAGTGACTTGTGTGTTCGTGATAATTGTCTTAAAAATTGGGAGCATCAGTTGTTTGTTCTCCCGAGGTGCGGAACTAACCTACCATTGGCGATGCCAATTGGGAGGGCAATAACTCTGTTCAATCAAATCGCTTCGGATGTTGATATTATATTCCACTTAGCTCATTCGGTATATTTACAAATTTTATATATTTTTTATAATTTTTGTATCTATTTACTGTTTTTGTGATACTGCATATCGTTCTCTCTTCTTTGAACTGTTTTAATATTATTTATTTGCTTTTAAATATCATGTTGTGAACGTCTTAGATTTATAATTTGTAATGTTCACTGTATGTAAAAAAAAAAAAAAAATTAAAGATAATTTCGGGAAGATTTGTCGATATGAAAAAGATACAGCTATATCTTGCTGTGATTTTATGTCGTTGTTACGGTTTCAAATAATTGACAATTGCCTTGACGTTATTTATCTAAGTTAATATATCAATGGTCGCAATCGATAATATAACGTACAGTAAAAACAAAACAATGGTTCAGTTCGTGGATTGTATGCGTACGAATACGTATACCGTTGTCAGCGCTACGCCCACACCGACTGCCAGGTAATTAGTAGCACTAATAGGGCTAAACATCCGCACGCACACTATCGACCAACCGAATCTTTGTTTTGTTTTTACTGTACGTACTGGTATTTGCTATTTATTAGTCTAGCACCATCTATGTAAAAAGAGAAAAAAAAATAGTGTAATTATGTATTTAAGTAAATAAAAGTACAAATAATATATCAACGGTTTCTGTTATATACAATATAAAAGGACATACTCAAGGAACCAAGCAATATTTAAAATTATATGAATAAGATATTATTATAATATTATAATTTTCTAACAGTTTCTTAAAGTTACTGATTTATTTTAATTCTTTCGCAGTGTACATATAAGGAGATTTAAAGCCTATTATCACAATTTCAAAATTAAGATATTGTCAGGGTAATAGAAAATAATATTGCAATAGGTAATATGCAAATAAATATTGGTGTAGAAATAAAAACATATTGCAATAGATTAGTGAGTGCTGAAAAGTGCTCTTGCAGAAAATCAAAGATTAAATTGATCGCGCTGTCATGTAGACAGTGACGTTCCTAGACAAAATGCCACCCCTAGGCAGTGCCAAAATGCCGCCACATTTTTTTATACAGTACTTTTTATCATCCATTCATGACTCCCATATCTAAGAATTGTGTTGTATGGATACATCACTAACAAGATCTAGGTATACCAATAAATCTAATTTAAATGCCATCACTGCTTTAATAGACAATATTGCGAGTCTACGGTTTCAGAAAGGTACATTTAAAAATGCACCTGACAACTTCCAAAACCTGCGAGTGACTGGCAAACATATTTCGATAAATTTTAAATTAGGTATGCACGTGTCATTGCTGTTCACCAAGAACTTGACTCCAAGAACAACGGAAGTCAACTAGACATCGCAAACCCGACAAAAAATAAAGCCCTGTTAAAACTTTTATAGTATCTACCTAATTAATATATTTTTTTCCAACCAGTGAGCTGAATTTTTTAATGGAAAGATATTTCCGCTATTACTAAATTCAGGTAGCTTTCTATGTATACCTAATGATTCTCCTCGATTTGCCGCCCTTTGGGTAACTGCCGCCCCCAAGCGACGCTCAATTCGCCTACCCCCACGGGATGTCACTGCATGTAGATTTGACCAATAAAGTAACATTTACCTATAGATATTTTAAAATGTATAGCAGATAATAATAATATTTAAGCATATGAATAATAGGGGTGCCAAGAAGTGTTATTTTCTAATAATGAGTACATAATGAAATAATGCATATTATGCATAATTTGAAAACATCTCATGCATATAATACACTACAAAAAATACGACACTCGACGAATTCGATAACAATTTTTATGTGATAACTACATACAAGTTAAAATTGTCGTGATTCGATAAGATTCCCGTAGCTTAATTGAAAAAGCATACTGGCGCAAATCCGGCAGATACAGGTTCAAGTCCCGTCGGGCGTGATGATTTTTTCTAGTGTGTATAATATGCATGAGATGTTTTCAAATTATGTATTTCAGTATAATATAGAATGTTATATTCTGAAATCTTTTGTCTTAATCGTTGAATAAAAGAAATAGTTAATGCAGGAATGATGTCAAAAAACAATGTAATTGTTTAAGTAATTTGACAAAATATTATTACGAAATATTTATTATATAATATAATCTAATTAAAATCAATCTTTGGTTTGCTGATACAATACGTTTATACAGACATAAAAGATACATAGATACTGTAATTCTGAGGAATGTGGATGACGAGGATTTGAGGATTTTGAGTCTTCATTTTTTTGATTTGTGTGAGAGAGAGAGACATAGTGTCACGTTGTGGATACGTACCTATACGTAAATTGAGAGTAGGTAAATTCTGACCGATAGAAGAGGATGCAAGATTGCTTGTCTTTCACACAAACCCCCACCCTGCGGCAGGACGAGATCCTACTGGTACTTTGGCGGGCAGGAGGGTTGCACCTTCATCGATCTCGTTCACTTTTACCCTGACTTCTCAACTGGATGGATCTTTCAACTTAACCTACTTTTGGTTAATGGCCGGTCGGACGTCGGCCACCTAAAAATCAGTTCTTCTTTCACTTTTATTGAACTTTTATTAACATTAATTTCCAAAATCAGTGTCTTCAACTTCAAATGAACGAGCGTCCAGCACATGAGTACCCTATTATCTTTTATTATAAAGTTTTTGTAAAATAGTATGTCTTCGCATAAAAAAGGTCACAAGTGTACGTAATTTCATGTCTCTGTAATTATTATACTTGTTAAAATAAATTCAATGTTTTATAGCCCATAATAAACAATTATTGTTAACTCTAAATCTAGTGTTTTCTTTATTTATATGGTATTTCGTTATGTACACACAAGTAGAAAGCACTTGGCGCCCTTATCATCTATCAATTTTATCATACACTTACAAGTCTTGTTTATACATAGTTTTCTTAGTCTATTTAAATTCCTTTTTATTTATATTCTATAGATGCTAGTTCTCTGATAATCACATACAATTGTCAGCGCGATCTCATGCCCTGAATAATTTAATCATCCTATTTTACCTTTACGCTTACATCTCACTCATGCTCTATTCTTAACTTACAATTAGTCCAATCTCTCTTTTTTATTCACATATTTATAATCCATTTTATCACATATTACAATAGGTGAATTGATATCGTATTATATGTCATATGCATAAAGTATATTAACAACACAGTAAGGCCGGTTTCAGACGGGACACCAGTGTCGCGCTCGTATATAATAAGGAGGCCTTTGTATTCGAATAAAAGGGTCTTTGCAGGGAACTCAGAAATAATGGGAACTAAAATACACAACGG
The DNA here is from genome assembly GCF_057557595.1 of Rhyacophila brunnea. Lineage (NCBI taxonomy): Eukaryota > Metazoa > Arthropoda > Insecta > Trichoptera > Rhyacophilidae > Rhyacophila > Rhyacophila brunnea. The sequence goes on from NW_028232796.1 coordinate 35,503,975, forward strand.
GTAAGGCGATAGCAGGTAACCGACTCGAATAAGGAAGAATCCGGGTGAAACTTACAAACGTGTTAAGAATACGTTTTACGTCGAATATTAAAAACTGCTCTCGGTTTATGCATTTACGCTCATTTAATGTTGGTGTATTACACACACTATTGCACGTGCATAATGCGTGCTTCATTTTCGTAGGACACTCACACATTCAAAAGCCTGCTCCACCATGCGGCGAATTGAATATTGCCTATCGGTATTCTATTTATTATCTGTTCTGTGGGTCTTTGTATTATGTTTATGAACGCCCCGAGCTAATGAGTCAAAGCGTGTATGGTACACTTTTCCGTCGGCCGCTACATTCTCAAGCCGCCGATACACATGTTTTTATGACCGCAGCCAGTTTTATGTTATAATTTATATCGCGAAATTATGCGTTGACTCATTAGCTCTGGGCGTTCATAAATATAATACAAAGTCCTCTTTATTCGAATACAAAGGCCTCCTTATTATATACGAGCGCGACACCGGTGTCCCGTCTGAAACGGGGGTAAGTAGGTTGATAAGTGGTCTATACAGTGGCGAAGGGTGGAGGTAGGCTGTAAAGATCCGCCATAAAAAGTGCACATTAAACTGTGTTAGTCATACGTATTTGTTTTTATTGAACTAAGACTACAGTTCACAGAATATGGTATTGGTCGTTTTTATAAATCAATTAAATTTTTTGCCTAAACTAAACCATAATGGTTTTGCTACAACAAAATTGTGCACACGTTTTCATTCATACGTAGGTACCTATTTGTTTTCGTTGGGTTAAGAATACATATTACACATATTGTTGGTTCATTTTTTAAATGCTTGAACCAAACTATAATAGATAAAAAATATTATATCTGTAAAATATTCAAAGTTATCTATGATTTAATTACATATTTTTTTATATATATATATATATTTTGGTACTGTTCGGTTAAAGCGGATACAGCGGAAAACGCATTTTGAAAATAGCCGATAAACTGGATTATTTGTTAGGTTAACCTAACCAAACCTAAACTAACCCAAACTAACAAATAATCCAGTTTATCGGCTATTTTCAAAATGCGTTTTCCGCTGTATCCGCTTTAACCGAACAGTACCTTTTTTTTGACTATGTATGTATCTAAATGTAAAATGATATTAAACATTCAATTTACGTTTTTGTTGAATAAGTTATTCTAGTAAGATGTATTTGTATATAAATTAAAATTATCGGGAAGATATTTACGTTTTCGAATTACATTTCATTTTTTAATTGAGATGTGAAGCTTTTACCGAGGAGGGAGGTGGGAAAAAATTGTATTTCCTGCTCCTAGTATTGCAATATTGGTTGATCCCTGTGTGAATAAAGACATCGAAATAAAAAAAAGATAAGTAAAGCATATTTATTTTACTGAACCACTCAAAAAAAAAAAAACAAAACAAAAGAAAAATGATAAATCTCAAACAGTATTATTATTAATGTGATATTTAATCTTTATCCGGTGCCCGGAAACAATAAGCGAAATAATAAACCGTGAAAGAGACAATGCGAATCCTATAAAGCCTTATTTATAAGTACAGAAATAGAACCTCATTTCGGCGGAGAGCTTGTGAGATCGCTTTGAATTATGTACACCAGACAAGGAGAGCTTTTATACTATCTCTAAGCTTAAATAACATGAAAAGTGTTGAATCTGTATTCAAATATAAAAAAAAAACAGTGCGCATCACAATGACAAGCATTTTTTTTATATATAAAAGCTGAGCTTAGATTTTTACATGATTTTTTTTAATGCGGATTTTGTAACACAAAGAAATTTGAAGATTTAAAAAAGAATCTGTAAACGAAATGGGGCAAAGTTGATAATAATTGAATGGGAAATGTAATAATACATTATGAAGGATTTGTTTTGTTGTAACCTACTCACTGTTATTTTAAATCCCTTTTTGTATAATATTACTTGCTGTCTGAAACGCCATACAAGTGACTATTAATGCGTACTATAACCTTTCAACTGTCGGTAACCTCGTAATGAACGGCAGAAAGTTATGTGTTGGGACTGGCGAAGGGTGGAGGTAGGCTGTTGAGATCCGACATACATAGTGAACAATAAACTTTGCCAGTTGTAGATAGAAACTGATTAGAGTCCATAGTCTACTTTCTGTATAAAATCGTAAGAACATAATATCGTTGTTTTATAAAAAGGGCGAATTAACCAAAGTGTTATTTCACAGGAGGAGGATTTTTAACTTTTGAAATTTATTTATTAAATACCTGTGGATGATTATAAATGTCTAACAAGTTTATAGTAAAGCTTAGAAAGAATACAGTCTTATAATAGGCATTGTAATATAATATTTTAAAAAGCTAATATGTCACATTCGCTTTTTATTCATAATACATACTAAGTGGATATTGGCCCTTACGATTATCGTTTTTAAGTATTTTCCTGTGGAGATACAAATTCGCCGTTTTTACACAACAAAGTTAGTGACGTACCTACATATTGTTTTTTCAATAAAATCTCAATTTCGCCAAAGTGGTTGATTCGCCCCTTTTTACAAAACACAGACGATATATTTATTTCATTCGACAGTGCGGCGCCCAATAATCCTGGCGCCCAGTGGTCACATTCCCTTTGTTAAGCCTAACTGGTCATTGCTCTGGGTCAACACACACATTAAAAAATGATTTGTGAAATTGAGTCATCCGATTTCGAGGTGGTTTTTAAGGGGGGACGTGCGCCGCGTAGGTCAAAATGGAGCTTTTATTGTATTTTCAAAGCATGATCCTGGACATTCCTTAAACGTTGTAGATAATCTATTTATATGATTTTGAAGCCTTATTATCCTTTATATTTATTTTAAACATTTGATGACTGCATAAAGTATTTTTATTACATGCAATAGTATTATTTTAAACCTCTCGATCTAATGTTTTAGTACATCCATGTGCAGTGGTGTTAAGATTTTTTACATTTATTAATTTTTAAACGCATTTAGAAAACCATTAGTAAAATTTATGTTGACATTATAATAGTGAAATATTTACGATAAAAATTATATTGATAATCTCTGTGATTCCAAATTTGACAAGATCAGATTTAAAATACAAAAGCCGATCGCCAATAGTAGCTCAATTTGGAAAGCGCTTCAGTGAGTATTAAAAACCATTAGTTAAAATTTGTCGCAATTAAGTATGGCTCCTTTGGCATAGTGGTATATATGCGTGGGCGCAATACACGAGAGATGCAGGTTCGATTCCTGCTTCCGGTCTTACTGTTTTCAAAAAGATTTTTTCTGTTGGTTATAATATTATACTTTCTCAGAAATGTTTTCAAAATTATGTGTTTTAAATAATTAGAATGTTACATTTTTAAATCTTGTTAATTATTCGTTGAATAAAAAAAATAGTTAATTAAGTATAAGTATTATTATGTCGGTACTACGACAGAGAATAATATATTCGTATTTCAACAATATTTTATCAGAAACCTTGTATTATTGGCATCATATTTCTTTTGGCATTATAAAGGAAGTAATATTGATATGAAAATGGTCTCTTCCTGCGAAGTAGTCAAGAGGATGGAGAAATAAGCACGCCCGAGCCCGCGAGCGCCGCCGCTAGATGGCAGTGTGAAGTTTTATTGACCGCGTCGGAAGTAGGTCGACCCTATCTTCATTGTCCTACTCCTGGGAGTTGTCAAAATGGTTCGCTTCGAAAACTTGACTCCACTGTTTGGGGCAGGGCTGTGCGTTATCGATTATGTCGGTTATCCGGGATAGACAATATATATTATAATCCTGATATGAACTGTAAGATGTATGTATATTTTGGTTATTTATTAGGTATATCGTATATCGTCACATTACTATTAAGACCTCGTAAGTCCGATATTATGGCAAAATTTAAACAAAAATCATATCAAAACCTCGGTTCTCTAGACCAGTATGCTGTCCATTTATCGACAAATTTAAAAAACTCGTAAGTCTCGTGGTTTCAAACATGGAATTTAAACCTCATATTTCACAACCGGTGTTAGCAGATTCATCGATCGAGGTGTTTAAAATATTGTTTTTATTATGTTTTTTCTTTCCCTTCAATATTCTTCTCAAACAGACTTAAGAGGTTTTAATAGTAAGGTGACGATATCATCATCATCAGCCTAAATCTATCACTGATGAAGACCTCTCAAAGCTGATTCCACTTTTCTCGCTCGTGTGCGTTGTGTTGCCACGTACTTCCGCAGAAATTAACATTTCATCGATCCAGCGGAATCTAGGTCTACCTTGCGGACGTTTTGTATCTGACTGACTAGATTTGTCCAGCGATGATTGTCTCTTCTTCCAGCTATGTGTCTAGTCCATTTCGATGTGAGGTTTTTAGCGAACTCTATTACATCGCAAACCCTTGTCTGTTTCCTTATCCGATCATTCCCACGATGGTCAAGCGGTTACGCGTTAGGCTTATAGTATCGTAGTCCCGGGTTCGAATGTTGGGTCTGGCAAATACACAATATATTGTTTTTCAATTTGTGTTTGGAGTCATAGTATGGACCTCATAGCATAGCAAGTGGCTAATATCAGTTTTTCGTAAAAACAAAAATCTGGTAATAAAATCTCCATCATGAAGAGGTATTCTTAAAATCGAACATGGTGAAAAAAGCTTTGCTTTATCATTTTTTTTTACACAATACACACTAAATTTACATTTTATTTTCAATTTTTTTTCATTTCAACGAAAGACATCATATAGTGACATCTAACGGTGAAGAATGGAAGTGGCGACGAAGAAAAAAATAAATTAATTACAGTCGATAATCAACCACTCACTCTAGTAAGCCGATCAAAATATACAGTGCCTTTCCGCAAAGATGTAAAACTAATAGTGTCTAATTATATTGGTTGGGCCGATTGGGAGCGATTGTCATCCTTATTTCCCACCTACCCTGAATTCAGTATTATTGTCACTAGACTAAGTGACCTGCAGTCACGGGTCATGATAAACTGTGAGGAAAATAACAGGCAGTTAGGCCAAGTGATATGCAGGAAGCGGACGTGGGCAAGTTGTTATACTTTACGTTCGCTTTATACCTACAGCGTGATTCAAAAGTTAACTCAAAACATATCTCTTCGACCGTCGTTGCACTGAGCCTGTTACGGTTTGAGTGAACGTCGCGTCCATCAATAATACAACATATCATCATCATTCATCAACCTCACATATCATCCATAAACAGTGTACCATCAAGTGCTGCGCACAGGGTAACTAAACAAACAATACCGTTCGAGTGATAGTTCAACCAGACCACGGAGCCATCATAAATCATCATAAAGGTCAGTGTCTGGCATTCTGTTAAATTGCCCTCACCCCTAGATCCGGAATTCACATTTTCCTTAAAATTACAGTCTAATCACTACATCAAAAATGGGGTCCACATTTTGGAAGTCAGTCAATAGAAAAGTGAAAACGACAAGTCACTGTATTTTTAATATCAGTTTCTGTCCAATAAAAATATATTTAGTAAATGTTTGGTTAACATTCATCCAAGGATAAATAATATTTACGAGACTTTACCGGTGACAAATACCGGTATAATGTCACATAGGCAACCCTGCCACAATCTGGTAGAGATTTTTTTAAGAGTATCTCCCGGCTCCTCTTCAAGTTTTGCGTTTTTTGCTTTATGGGATGAATTTGAGATTTTACCCTTTTTATGGCAGAGAATTCAAACTAAAGTATGGCTAATGGTGTACTATGGCGAAATCGATATTGAATAATATTATCATTTATTTGACACCCATCGACATGGTGAATAAATTTCCAAAATGCGTTCAATCAATCTACGTATTACATAATATTATTGTTCATTTTATTGTTCCTCACTGTTGAGGATAGTCGCTTATTTTAATTGTCCTAGTAATACGTTTTCTGTAGCCATTTGAAATGTGTTCCCTACTTAAATGTGAACATAACACTCTTGAGTCAATTAAATTTCATGATTCGTTCTTGTTGATTCCGTCATTTGAGTCACGAAGTATAAAATTCCTGCACTCTTATCACCTCACACGTAATTTTCCCACCACTCATCCAACACCGACTTAACGTAACCTTTCAAATTCAAATTTATTTATTTTTTACATATGGTGAACATCACAAATTATAAATTTAAGACGTTCACAACATGACATCTAAAAACAAAGAAATAGTATTAAAACAGTGTAATGAAGAAAGAAATATAATTATGCAGTATCACAAAAACATCCAAAAAGCCATCAAAATAATCTCATTTTGGTCAAAAGTGCAGTTGGCTGGTTTGCAGATTAAATAGTCGTTATTTGATATCCACAAGTCTGGGTTTATATGATTGTAAATAATTTTATCAGTTTTTGTCTTACATACTTTTAAATCAGTGCACATCAAAGATGCGGAAAATATACTTTTTCCTTCTGCTTATGTGACCAAAGAAGCACCTATAAATTACCTACGTCGTCGCAGCCATGACTTATTCTGGATCAGAACCGTTTCCTCGTGTCAAGTATATCAGTCACCATTAGCGAGGAGTGCAAGACAATTTTCAGTGATGTATTTTTCTATTTAAATCTCATATTTTGAACGTCCTGAATTTTGATTTGTTATGTCCACGTGTTTTGTTTTTTATCCATATATATATATATAAAACAAAGTCGGGTTAGTTACACCATTTATAACTCGAGAACGGCTGGACCGATTTTTATGATCTTTGATTTGTTAGATTTGTCTCCGCTCGGAATAGCAGAATAACTATTAAAATATCGGATAAATCACGGAAAAAATACATTATGAAGACAATTCATTTTCTCATACATTTTGACATTTTGAAAAATGACCTCGCGCATTCGAAAATAAAAGAAAATCACAAACAATTTTAATCCATATACAACGATACATGACAGAAAGAATAAACAAGAAACAAATGAAAGGCGTTGTGTGCATTATCTATCCTTTGACAGTTGATTAAGTTCAGCCTCAGATAATCCCGAAAGACTTTGTTGTATACCCCGGTGAATTTTGGAGGAAGTTGTCCTGCCTGAATCTTTTTTACTTCTTCGACAGCGTCCAAAAATAAAGCCAAGGATAAAATTACATGATCTCATTGCTGGTATTGCTCATTATTTACCTACCAATTTCAAAATCCATCCTTCGAACTTCATTCGACAATCGATCTACGTGAATAATCGAGCCGATTACCAGCTAGGTGCGCAAATAGCTATTTCGATCGTGATTTTAAAACGGTAAGTTGCCTTCGAAGATGGTCACTTTGTGAGGTTATCAAATTTGTGATTATGTGTGCATCGATAACTGCTTCATTATGTAATTTTGAATTATGTGATTAATTTTCCAGTGTTTATCATTTGATGATTCGTCAAAATGCTGACAACTATTTGCTGCGATTTTGTTGATTGCTTAAAATCGAGACGGAGCGCCTCACTTTCATTCGGTTGAACCAAGCCAAACTGCGATCGGAGGAGTATATTCATTTACGCGATGCAATCAGCACCGTAGGAGATGCAGCTAATGTTGGTCGATTGACTATTTTATCGGCGATGTACATTGGCAGCCCACGTCATATGCATGCATATGCGCTAGATGCAATGAAATATGTTCGTCATTACGGTCGTACAGATCTATTCATCACCTTTACATGAAATCCGAAATGAATAGAAATTGTTCAACTGCTACTCCCCGGACAAACATCAAGTGATCGGCACGTGTCTTCAAACAAAAAATCCTGTCGCTGATAAACTACATTGTTAAGCATCGCGTCTTTGGGAAACTCGATGCTGGATGTATTCGATTGAATGACAAAAACGAAGCTTGCCGCATGCACACATTCTTATTTGGTTAGTCGAAAGAATTCGACCAGACCAAAAAGATGACATCATATGTGCCGAGATTCCTGATCCCGAAACCGATCCAGACCTGCATGATGTTGTAATTACTTAAATGATTCATGGACAGTGTGGCGCCATCAACCCTCCCCCCCCAATCAGCGTGCATGGTCGACGGCAAGTGTTCCAAGCGTTATCCATGAAGTTTATCGGCGGAGACTATCACTGCCAATTATGGTTATCCACTGTAACGGCGTCGATCACCCAATGATAACGGTAGAACTATCACAACGAAAATGAAGTGAAACGATATCGTGGTCGACAACACTTGGATTGTTCCGTATTCGCCACTTTTTTCCAAAACATTCAAGGCGAATTGCAACGTGGAGTTTTGCAATTCAGTGAAATCCATCAAATACATCTGCAAATATGTCAGCAAAGGCAGCGATATTGTAGTTTTTGGCGTTCAAACTCCCAATACCAACGATGAAATCACGCACTATCAAGTTGGTCGATATGTGAGCTGCAATGAAGCAATTTGGCGTATTCTCTCATTTCCCATTCATGAACGTCATCCCACTGCTGTACATTTGGCGGTGCATCTGAAGAATGGTCAACAAGTTTATTTCAACGCATCGAATGTTGCTCAACGTGCTGAAATATCTCCAGCGCCAACATTTACCAGTTTCTTTTCGATTTGCCAAAGCGATCCGTTTGCACGAACGTTGTTCTACTCTAAGATGCCACGATACTACACTTGGAACGCTTCATCGTAGAAATTTCAACGTCGGAAGTAAGGCGATGCGGTTCCTGATCATCCGGATGTGCATTCTACTGATGCTCTTGGTCGCATTTACACAGTTCATCCGAAGAATGGCGAATGATTCAACTTGCGGTTGTTGCTGGTAAATGTTCGTGGGCCGACATCATTTGAATCACTTCGAACTGTCAATGGTTAAGTGTGCCCAACATTTCGTGCTGCATGTCAAAAGCTCAATTTGCTTGAAAATGATACTCATTGGGACATGACAATCGCTAAAGCATTTGTTTCTGCATCTCCAAGTCAGATACGCACATTATTTGCTATCATTATTTCGACATGCTTCCCATCGAATCCACCTGAACTGTAGAAAAACTACAAGGATGACATGTCAGAAGACATTTTACATCGAATTCGTGTCATTTCAGGGAATCCTGATCTCGAGGTGAATAAGGAGATACATAACCAGGTTTTCCTTTTGATCGAAGACATGTGTTACCTCATGTGCGGCAGTTTGTTAGTCAAGTTAGGAATGTCAATGCCACATCGTGGAGTGAATTACGCTTTCAATCTAGAATTGGAACGTGAACGTGAAAATGATAGAGATGCATTGAACTAATTAGTTCGAACGAATGTACTAATGTTGAACCCCCAACAGAAGGTAGTGCACGATACGTTAATGAAGGCAATTGATGATGGAAAAGGTGGCTTATTTTTCCTCGATGCGCCCAGTGGAACTGGAAAGACATTCCTCATGTCATTGATTTTGGCCACTGTTCGTGCGAGATCCGAAATTGCTGTAGCAGTTGCTTCTTCCGGGATAGCGGCCACGTTGCTAAAAGGATGCCGAACGGCTCATTCAGCGTTGAAATTGCCGTTAAACCTTCAAACGACTGAAAAACCGATATGCAATATTGCGAAACATTCAGCAATGGCCACAGTTTTGGTAGCAAGTAAAATCATCACCTGGGATGAATTTAGAATGGCGCACAAACGCGCATTGTGAGAGATGTTTTGGAGGCGAAATGATTCTACTATCTGGCGATTTCTGCCAAACACTACCAGTCATTCCAAGATCGACCGCTGCCGTTGAAATAAATGCTTGCCTCAAATCATTGACTCTGTGGCGCTATGTAAAGAACCTTCAGCTGACGACAAACATGCGAGTTATATTGCTAAACGATCCGTCTGCCGAAAATTTCTCTAAGCAATTTCTGACTATCGGTAACGGCCGTGTTCCTGTCGACGAATCAAACGGATTGATTTCGTTTCCGCTGAATTTTTGCAATTTTGTGTCAACAATTGGTTGAGTGAACGAGCAATTCTTGCGGCAAAGAACAAAGATGTGGATCACTTAAACTTCACAATTCAAAATCAAATCGTTGGTCTACTGCGTTCCTTCAAATCTATCGACTGTGTAAGTGCTCGGCCGTAGTAATTTGGCGGGCGTGGTGCGGCGGCGTCTTGCGAAACTCACACGTATAGCCATGTGTATTATGCCCGAAAAAAGACACTGTCTAAGAACATTTTACACACGGTTATACGTTTGAGTTTCGCAAGATGCCGGCGCGCCACCCCCGCGTGACCACTACGTTCTTGCACTAACAAACGAAGACGAAGCAACCAACTAGCCAACTGAATTTTTAAACTCATTGGATCTTCCTGGCTTGCCACCGCATAATTTACAACTGAAGGTTGGCTCGGTAGTCATCATGCTTCGAAATCTTAACCAACCAAAACTATGTAATCCATTTCATTTTGGTTTGATTTTTGCACATTTATTGAACTTAATTCATTTTGAATATTCATTTTAACTTAATAAAAAAATGAATTTAATTCAGCTAATAAGTTAACACAAGATTATTGATTCTGAGGCGGTACGAAGTTCGCCGGGTCAGCTAGTAATAAATAAATTAAAAAAAAAAACGCCACGCATTAGAAAAGCATAAGAAAATTGGATAGTTTTTACGAAAACATCATGTGTAGACTACGTCTTTATATTTTACTGTATCCAACTATGCCTCTGGTCTAGAGGCAGAGCTCGTGAATTCGGTGTAGCAAGCTTTCTGACACGGCTATAATGGTTTATATTTATACAGTAGAGGTTGACAAAAATAATGACACATTCGCGTGACACCTCCGCGAGCTAATTTTTCGAGATAGATCCTACTAATAAACGTATTTTAAGTTTAAAAAAAAATCGGTATATGTACTTATATACGAGCGTTAGAAGTTATACTTCTTTGGCGTAACAAAATAAAATAATCGCACGCCGTGTTAGTCAAAGTTCACATCAACCAAAAATATTCAAATAGTTAGAAAATAGTTTTCACATAAATTAACTAGGCAACACGAAACAAAAGTAACGTACCTATCATACTTAAAAATATTAAGCTTAGTTTTGACAGCTAATCACATATGAAAAGGAGTAGGTACAATTCACAACGCGAAAGCATATTTTTCACCAAGCAAAATAATCCATATATTATGGTCACTATGGTCGGCTATGGTCACATCATTACGCGAGACGTCATGTTTCAGATCTGTCAAATAATGAAGTATAATATAAGATAGAATTGACGTTTTAATAGCCCCATATCAATAAAAACTAGAAAAAGGAAGGCCGCTTATTGAAGTGCCGCTGGTTTATTTCTAGACACTTTAACTTATATCACTAAAAAAAGTATTAATTATTTCTCGTTGTTTTTATTTCACTTTGGCCAACAATAATAAATTCGTTTCCTAGGCAACAGAACAATTCTTCGTAAATATAATAATAAATTCGCTGCCTAGGTAACGGGAAAATTCAAAACTATAATGTTATACTGTATAATCGTCACGATTGCATTATCATACTGTGGCGTAAAGGCAGTGCGTTCGGCTGATAACCGAACAATCGTGGTTCGAATCCAATCGAGTGCGATTTATTTCGTGTGAAAAAAATAAATTATGTGTTACATGTCACACGCCAAAAATACACTCTGATCTGATTTTCCAAACGCGCCTAAAGAAGTATAAGTTCAATAACGAAACACTATACTAATAAAAATATCACCCAAGTATGTCATGAACCTTTAAAGGTAAATTCTGATTGAGTTGAAAATGTGATATGCAGATGAATCGAACCTAAAATTAGCATTACTTTAATATATGAATCACCTATTAATGTATTAGTAAAATTTTAAGTTATTAACCCGCATCTATAATATTAATGAGATTGTTTTCTATGTAACTATTACATATATCTGAAATCGTATTACTAGGAATTTTCTTGCAATTAAATTAAGAGCAACTCACTCATAAAATCTGTCATAAAATTTATTTAATGTCATTAAAATCCTTTGAGAAAGCATTCGTAAATAATTTAATACTGAGACTAGGGATTGCACTATCGAATGAATATATCAATACCGGTATTCGTCAAAACATTATATAACAAAAGAAGTCACTATCAATAAATGGGTGGTTCACAATAATTATGGATCAAGTCCAATTTTCATAAAATTCGATTTTACCACGTTTTTATTAGCTCGTACTCTTGTTTGTCCAATACAAATCTTGCAAGATTTTTAACTATATACATTTGAAACTTTTAGAATATATCAGAACACGGTGACAATGAATTCTTTTAATACTTTTAGCCATCTTTAAACAGAATTGAAATCATTTTCAGTTAATTCTGTTTTGTATGGAAAGTTATTTCGGAAAAAAAATCCGTAAAAACTAAAACACTATTATTGGTTGCTAAGGGGGTCCTATCAACTAAAATATTAATATATACGTGCGTAACTATAGAAATCAATATGATATGTCAAAATGACATTTCAGTAGGTATTCTATATTTATTAATACATAGAATTGTCAAGTTCATAATATTATGATTCAACAGAAAATTTAAAAACGTGGTATATAAAAAGTTCTTTTTATCTTGAAATTATTTTTGTTTGAGTGGATAGATTAAACAGATTTCTATATTGTGTGTTAATATCACAATCATAGTTCTACATTTTCCCGCATAAATGGCAATACTAGTATTGATAAGACATCAAATTGAATGTGAATCATGTCCATTTTGACAGGTTCCTTCAGCAGTATAAAGAGGTATTTTTGCTAAAATTAATTTGCTCATATTAATAAAGTCTGAATATACTTTAGGTTTCAGCTATTTATTTAAATTGATCCATGTTCTATCAAATATGGTAAGTATTATAGAGTGAAGACATTCCTGAATTTTACTAAAGGAGTTTTAACCTTAGGACCAAATATCTGAGGATCTATTTTGATGGACTCGATCCATAATTATTGTGAACCACCAAAATAAAACTATTAAACTCTATTCAAAACATGAATAACACAATGCTTATTAATTAATTAATTAATTAAATAATTAATAACAAGCAACCTAGAGTAGGTACCTACCAACATTTTTTATGTTGAGGTTAATGCTTCAAATACACTCTATGACGATCGGTCATATATATGTCGTAAAACCCGTTTCTTATGTTGGCGTCCTGTGTCACAGGGTGTCACAGAGTGTAAATACGATGTCATAGCTGTCATGCAATATGTATGTATAAATGTCGGAAAGACATAGATTTGATCATAGACACTAAAACGCTCTTAGCATATATGTGCCCGATCGTCATATAGTCTATTTGAACCTTTATAAATATGTAGAGATCACAATATTTTAGAATTGCCAATTTTTACAAATACTGTAAGTCAGGATACAAAATCTCGCAAAAATTCAACGTTTATTGGAAGTACTATCAACATAGGACCAATAGTTATAGAATAATTGGAAATACTTGCCACAGATGTTTTCTTTCTCGAAATATGTTAATTCATCGCGACAATTCTATCTAAGTATATTTGAGATATTTTGTTGGTTTTAGTCAATATATTTGTGTTTTGGTAGCATAAAACTTATACACTAAATCTAATATACAATATATTAGTACTAAAGTATGAAAAACTAACATTAAATTCATTTTCAAAAAGCATAAACGTGTAATTATGCTTTCTTAATACCGAAAATATCGGTATTTTTTATTTTTGAAACCGGTATTTCGGTATCGATTAATAATTGAATACCGGTTTTGAAATACCAGTATTGTAATCCCTAATTGAGATGTATTAAGTCGTATTAACCCATTCGCAACAGTTTATGATACATAGGTTAATAATAATTATTAATATTTATTTTTGAAAATATATTGTCCTGATATGAACCACTGCCATGAGGTTCTTAGGAAGAAGATGAAGAAGGATAGTAAAGTTATTATTTCTTGATAAACTACATTATAGTATGTATATCAATGACTTAAGTTGTGATTATATTGAGACGCACGTCGCGCACTGTCACGCTGTCACAGCGACAAATTTAGCCTATGGTTTCGTCATTTTGCAGAATCTTTTGAACGATCACCATCTCTGTAAATTCTACGATGGAGAGTACCAATGCCAACTCAAATGTATTAGTATTTTGAATTATTATTCATTATTGATGCTAATTTCGATTACTTTAAACAGTTTCTACGCGTGCATACGTTAAAATTACTTGCAATATTATATCCATATATTTTTTTTCTAGATGCCTTTAGGGATACCTCGCATTTATTATCGAGGTTTCATTAAGGACTTTGGCATGCAAACAACGTTGCTTGTTGCTAGTCAAAGATGCTAGACAACATTCTTATAGAAAATACATAGTGCCAACCGCGAAAAACAAAAAAAACACGCGATTTTGATGAGTCAAAAATGTGTAGGCATGTAGAAAATGATAAAAAAACGTTCATTGAGTCATGCAAGTTAGTGTCGATGCAGTGCGGTACGCGAGAGGTATTCTCATTTAAAATGTTCGATATATCGCACAAATAATTATTTTGTGTGGAGCAAGAAGGCATGGATTACTGACCGGTGTCCATTTTGACTGGTGTGGCATATCATGTTAAGTATAACAATTTTAAACCAAAATTTGAATTTTAAAGAACTACACATATATCAACGTGAGTATGTGGCCTGTGTTTATTCAAAATCAATAAATTCATAATTATGTGACATATCATTGTCTTGCGATAACCCCTTCATATATTGTTTAATTTAAATTTAGTAAATGCAGTAAGCATATTCAATTAAAAAAAAAAACAATTTTACCAAAACCACCCCAGTCACTTTTTATAAATATGTAAAATAACTGTTATACAATTGACTTCGACCCAACTGAGCTAGCCTCCCCGAATGGGTCAATACATAAATCGCTCCGAATAATCCTGAGGCTTTATAGAGGGCTGTTTTATTATAGCGCCCTTGTCGTATTATTCCACCCCTGTCTTATTATTGCGCCCCTGTCGGGAGATGATCGATCGCTGCGACAGTTATATTCTCATTTGCCTTTCAAAACTTTTTCCGGCGACAGCTTTTT
Source organism: Rhyacophila brunnea (assembly GCF_057557595.1). Classification (NCBI taxonomy): domain Eukaryota; kingdom Metazoa; phylum Arthropoda; class Insecta; order Trichoptera; family Rhyacophilidae; genus Rhyacophila; species Rhyacophila brunnea. The sequence continues at coordinate 35,519,034 of NW_028232796.1, forward strand.
CTTTCGCCCGGGCAACAGGTGACGCACAGTGATGTTCTCTAATCATTATTTACAAGTGATAAACTGGTAACATTTAATAATCTTTAAGAACCGGTTCGCCCTAATACTCATCATCATCATTTTCGACAACGATAAACCTTGGCGGTTTTTGGTCTTCACTAAAAACTTTCTCCTTCCAGACGATCCAGTGCTACCGCTTTCCAATTGCTTCAGCCGAGTATCCTTTATTTTATGCAGTCGAAACGTGTCGGGAAATTTTTACGTATATAGTAAGCCGTATCACAGTTCACCGTGAGTATGGACGTACATGCAAAATAGTCTTACGGGTACAAACAACTCAATCTGTGTCAGCATATTGATCGATATTAAATCATCATCATCGTTATCATCACCAGCCTAAATCTATCCACTGCCGGATGAAGGCCTCTTCAAGCTGCTTCCATTTCTTTCGGTCCTGTGCGTTACGTTGCCACCTACTTCCGCAGAACTTTATCATTTCATCGATCCAGCGGCCTCTAGGTCTAAATTGCGACCGTTACACTCTTGGATATCACTGGATGACTAAATTTGTCCAACGATTGTCTCTTATTCTAGCTACGTATCCAGCTCATCTCCATTTGAGGCTTTTAATGAACTCTATCACATTGCAAACCCTTGTCTGCTTCCTTATCCACTCATTCCTTTTTTCGTCCTCGCGTTATGCCCAGCATGCACCTATCCATACCGCGTTGTGCTACTCTAAGTTTCTGAGTCTCTCTTTTACTTAGGGTCCATATGTGGAACATATTAAATACATTACCGCAATTACAAATTCTTTAACATCAATTTCCCGGAGTGTCCAATGATGGAAAACTCAGTAAATAGCTTACTGCAATTTTTATTTCCGTGATATTCATTTTTCCATATAGTCAGCTATATCCGATGACGCAAACTCCATATTATAGTAGCTGACTCAATTATAATAATTATTTCCTAAATATTCTTTTCAACGTATTATTTTGACTGTGGATACGTCAATAAATAGCGGATTATAATTCATTGGACATGTCACTCGAATATCAGTTCCCGGTCTGTTAGTATCTCAGTCTCTGTATCGCTCCGCACAACATCTCATTCTACCGAGATTCGGACCTCGGAACAGTATCATAAGTAATAAATAAAACCCGCTCCTCCATCCATCAAATCTCGACTTCTTTATCCACCCATTCATGACTCCCATAGCTTTGACAACACTAACATGTACCCTCCAAACCAACCCGCCCCTCACCATACTCGGTCTTAATCGAGCGTATCACGAAGCCCTATGTCTGGATGTGAAACATCAGCAGTTGTTAACGCCTGAGAATGTCTCAGGAGTTGATACCTAAGACTGAAGTTGCCACGCTCTCGAGTGTGCTTTGACTGAGTTTACGTAATTTAATAAAAAGTGCTATGGGAGAGAAAGGCACGGAAGCTTAACGAAAATAAACTATTTTAATGATAGTCTCTAGTGATTTGAAATGTCTCGACAAGGTCATAAACCAAACCTCCGGCAACATTGCAATTCTCTTCCGCACGCCACAGGTGAGACCATGCTAGAACAGTGACACCCGATGAAAAAGCAGCATCTGCACATGAGCATGCACGACGTTTTGTTATTCTACCTGCGGCCTATGTAGAGTGAAATTTGCTACATGCCACAAGAAGATTTTCTTTCTACCTAAAAATATCGCTATGTGTGACTATATATTATTATATTTTGTGAATGACAAACATTGAAGTTAAAGTCCCTCCACCAAACCCGCCCCGTACCACCCTCGGTCTTAATCGAGAGTATCACGGGACCCATCAATTGGTGATGTGAAGCATCTAAGAATTGGCCTGGGAGTGTCCTGGGAGAAGATGCCCAAGACTTAGATTGCTACGCTCAAAGTGAGCTCTGACTGAGTTTACTGAGTTTACTCTAATGCAAAGTGCCAGGGAGAGAAAAAGCACATGGAAATTACTAAAAAGAAAATGAACCTACTTGTTTATTAAATTAAAGAACGAAGCTAATCATACAGGCAGCAAAATTTATGTGAAGAGATCTTCACGCCCGTAGTAAGACGCCGCAAATTTTTTGAAAGCAAGATAATTGGCCTTAGTAGCAACCAGGTCGGACGGGCCGATGGGTCCAACAGCTGGTTGGACCGACCTGAGCATTTCCTCCCGTTCGGAGCACATACTCAGACACTCCCATAGGATGTGGTTGGCATCCTGTATTTCCCCTCCGCATGGACATGTCGGACGGCTTACAAGTCCAAGCTCGAAGAGCTTGCCAGCGAATCCACCATGACCAGTCACAAATTGACTGGTGTAATGGTCTGGAGTCAGATATTTGGTTATCTCCATTCGCCACTGTATGTTTGGAAAAAACGTATATGTGTGCCGGCCCTTGGTCGATTCGTCCCACTTTCGCTGCCAGGTCGTAATGGCCGCGTTAAGCGACATGAGTCTAATTCTGCGCCTCAATAATGCTACTCCTTCGCCAGCTAGCCGAGGGGGAGGGACGAGGTGAAAATCACCAACGTCGGCCTCCTCGCCCTTGAGGAGCAATATTGAAGCGCCGCTGACCTGAATATGCAGGTCAAGTGGGAGAATGCCGGCCAGGACCGGGAGCGCGTCAGTTGAGGTAGTACGGTAGGCCTTGGTAATGGACAGAAGCGCGATGCGCTGTCCTCTTAAAAGAGAGATTCTAAGTTTGACACTTTTGGGAATGCGCGGGCACCAAGCACTGGCGGCATAAGCCGCGATTCCCATAAAAATGGCGCCGTAGGCGATCTTGAGCGCCCTTACTTTTAAGCCCCATCCTTCACCAGCCATGCGGCCGATCCTCTGGAAGGCCACCCCAGCCTTGTGGACTTGGGTTTCGGCATGGTGTAGGAAATTTAACATTGTGTCCATTTTGACGCCTAGATAGGTGACGATCTTCGACACTTTCACTCTCGTGTCACCGAATCGGACTGTGGGTAGTCTCGAACAGCTAAGTCGTCTCGGTCCTTTAAGGACAATGGCTTCTGTCTTGGAAGGTGCGAATGATAGTCTAGTTAATCTACCCCAAGCCTCAATTGATGCTAAAGCTTCGCCAACGGTGCTCTCAATCTTCGCCCTGCTGTCGGCCTCGACCAGCAGCAGCGCATCGTCTGCGTAGGCAATGACAGTACAGTCGGTTGGAAGCGGAATTCTAAGGAGATCGTCGAAGAGTACGTTCCAGAGAAGGGGCCCGAGGACTGAGCCCTGGGGACATCCCATGCTGGTGTTCCTCTTTATTGTGGTTGAACCAACTCGAAACTCGATCGATCTATTGGTGAAATAACTTTGAATTGACGCGAACAAATTTCCTGGTAGTCTCTTCAGCCGGAGCTTTCGGAGTATAAGAGGCCAAGACGCACTATCAAACGCACCTGCAATGTCCAGGAAAACTCCTAGGACGTATTTACGGCGAGAATTTTCAGCAATGGCAATCACGTTCCTTATGGCGTCGACTGTTGATTTGCCTCTTCTGAATCCAAATTGCTTATCGGAAAGCGGCGAGTGTGTCTCCAGGTGGGCTTCAATCCTGTGGCACAGTAGCTTCTCCAGCACTTTGCCCAGAGCGGGCAGAAGTGTTAGAGGGCGGTAGGTTTTGGGGCTAGACGGTTCTCGGCTGCCAGTTTTGGGGATTACCTTAAGTAAGCCCCTCTTCCAGCAGTCGGGGAACGTGCCGCTTCTGATGCAGTCACTGAGGAGGGCTGTAATCTCTGGCGCGGCGATGGCCCATGTGCGTTTGACAAGTAAATTGTCAATGCAGTCCGGGCCCGGGGCCTTGCCAGCAATCAACGTGCGTATGATGTGGTTGATCTCCTGTTCGGAAGGCAACGATGAGTGATCCGTGTCGATGGGAAGAGAAGCCTCAAAGCGGGCCATCCTCATGGCGTTATCATCCCTGGATTCGTCATCCAGGGGGATGAGGGCCTCGAGTAGGACCGCAGCCGTTTCAGACTCGGTACTGGTGAATCCGCCACCCGGTTTCTCGATGCCGCACAAGAGGCTCGTCGGTCTGAGTCCCAGCCTCAGTGCACGGTATGGAGGACCCCAGGGGTCCGAACCTCCCTCAATGGTGACGAAGTTACGCCAGTAGTCTTTCTTGGCTTGAGTAATCGCTTTCTTGTATTCCATTCGGGTGGATTTGGCCATGGTTGCAAGGGGATCGATGGAGGCAGGTGGTTGCTTGCGCAGGCGTGCACGTTGATGGGCCTTGCGTGCTTTTCTGAAAAGGTCACGCAGGCGCGAAACATGCTGCGTCCACCACGGCGACTGGCTTGGTGGCTTGGGCTTGCAGCGTCCGAGTGAAGCTTCGGCTGATCCGGTGATGTCTTCAGTCAGTCGTGAGGCGGCCGAGTGTAGGTCCGGAAATCGGGTTCTAGATGTCCTGTCAAGCTTTTTGGAAAGCACCTCTTCAAACTTTTCCCAATTCCCGTCGCGCGTTCTAAATCGCGTGGGCGGGGGTGGGGATACGTCAGAGACGCCATCGTGCGAGGAGTCAGAGGCCAGCTCAAAAGTGATCAACCGGTGATCACTCATGGAAGCGCTCTCATGGACTCTCCAGCCGCTGATTCGTCTCGCGACGGACTCAGTGGCCAGGGTGATGTCGATGTGGGTGCTTCCGGAGTTTGCGTGCGACACAAAAGTCGGCATGCTGTTGGGGTCGTTGAGGACGACCAGGTTGTGCTGGTGAACCAACTCCTCGATGACGTCCGCGTCGCACAGGGGGATATCCACGGGCGCCCAGAGGGGGGATTGCGAGTTTGCATCCGCACAGATGATGACATCCCTGCCACCAACTGCGCGTAAGATGCCGTCGAGCACTGATGCCACGTGTTCCTTTGTGCTCTTAAAGCTGAAGTAGGCGGAGATAACCACCACGCTGCCTCCTCCGGGAAAGCTTATATCTGCACACGCGACTAGCTCAGTTGACAGGTGCGAGAGCGACAGCACGCCAAGGCGAGGGTCAAGAGCGAAGACGCAGGCTTTTGGCTCTAAGCATCTGGCGCTGACGACAAGGCCCGCGCACCCGAGTCCCTTTTCAGTGACCTTGGGGCCCTTTTCAGAGCCCCAGTGGTACGGTTCCTGCACCAGTGCCAGAGACAAGCCTGTGGCCCGCATAGTCTCAATTAGCTCCGCCGAGCCGGCGTCGCTCAGGTTGACGTTCAACTGAGCGAAGGCAATCATCGCGTGGCAGTGTAGTCCACCATCGCCCTCTCGCGCAGCTCAGCGTGTAGCCTTGCTGGGCAATCGAGACTGCCGGTGGAATGGTCAGACGGCTGCTTGTGTTTATGGCAGGCCACGCATTTGGGTGGGTTTCCTTTGTTGGGGCAGTCCTCGCGGTCGTGGCCGGAGATGGCGCAGTGGCTGCACGTCGGTGTTTTGTTTGAACATCCTTTGGCCATGTGTCCGAAGAGATGGCATATGTTGCATTTTACTACCCCAACGTAGTCCCTGAGAGGGAAGGATTCCCACCCCATGTAAAGTCTGTCTTCTGCCATTAGGGCAGACCAGATGGCCGCCGGGGCGAAGACCACAAAGTGGCATCTGCCTGTTCTAGGCCCGGCTTTGTGACTCAGTCTGATATCTTGGTATGCCCTTTCTGGCAGGCTGGTCTGTTCCTTAGTGGAGTTGAAGATAGCTTCCCGGAGTTGTGATTCTGTGAGAGTCGACGGAAGGTTAAAGATAATTACACGAGGCTGCTTTTTCCCGGCGAGCTCGGCTCGTAGGGCAGCCTCCGAGGTCTCCAGGGCTTTCATAAGGGCCTTGGCCTCGACTTCAGAACGGGGGTGAACAATTACGCCTCCGTTCCTTATATTACGGATACCCGTAATTTGAACCCCAAGGGACCTGGGGTCGAAGGCCTTCTTGAGGATCTCCTTCGTGGTATCCGATTTCTTCTCCCCAGATCCGGTCGGGAAGAAGAGAACTCCCGGTCTGGGGGCGAGGGGAAGCAGGGACGGAAACTGTTGGTTGGCAGAGGCGGAGGAAGTAGAGGGTGCTGCATGTGTTGCTATCGTGGCCGTAGGAGGGCGGCTTTTCCTGCCCAATGCTGTGGCCCATGACATAGGAGCAGGTGTCGTGGCGGTGGGTTGGGCATTTGTGGGCGCTTGAGGCTGGATGGTCTTTAATATTTTAGTTTGCGCGTGCAAGTCCTTAATAGCCTTCTTCTGTATTTTGAGGCCAGAGGTCCTATCTTTCAACATTTCTTCCAAGTGCAGTATTCTAGCCTCTTGGACGATAGATTTCCGTTCAAGCTTGGCCATGGCTAGATTCTGCCGGCTGTGGGCTTCCGATAGGCTCAGCAGTGCATTATTTATTCGTTCCTTGGCGCCGGCCTGTTTGCCGCGGAAGGCCGTTATTACCTCGTTCAGGCAGGTTGAAACGTCGGTATATATATCGTCATGCTGGTCGGGGTTTATCCTGGAGAAGTCCATCGGTATCTCAATGTCCTCACCAGAGGAGGAAGAGTCTTCGTCTTCTTGTGGGGGGGGCGCCTGATGGTTTCTTGATTTAGGTTTTTTTGCCTCCGGTTCCGTGATTGTGGTTGGAGAAGTAGGTTTTGTCGTTTTCTTTGTGGGTGTTTTGGGCGAACGTTGCTTTGTTTTGGCAGTTCTGGCCGAAGATGGTGCGTAGGCAGTGGATCCTGAAGTGGATGCCGCGAGGGTTGGGGAGTTGTCGGGGTCGATAGGATCAGGGTCCTCCTGGGGAGGAGTGCGCATCATTTTGGGCATGCGATAGCGTGATGGCGAGTAAATAGGGATAAAGAAGCGAACGGATGGAACCTGTATTGAGATGGATTGTCCGTTACACGGCCGGTAGTTTGGCGTCTATACAGTGTTAGTGTTTTAACACTTTGGCACTTTTTGGGATGGTGTGAGCGGCCGACGCGAGGCGGTAGTAATGCTATGTATATAACGCGGCTACCCACCTGGCTATCAGGGGTGCTCAAGTCGGGGGTCGGGGTCCAGATAGGGTCCCTTGACTTCCAGTCAGGGAAGGTCAATTTGGGCCCGCGGTCCAAAAATGGTCCCTATCCAAAATTGGACAGGGACACGGAGGGGGGTAGAGCGGACCTCAGAAACGATGAGTTGTCAAAATTGACGTAGGTATATCGTGTATAGAATGAAAAAATGGGGTGACGGGAGGAAAAGCGTGATTTGGCTAAGTGCCGTAGGTATTGAGATAAATTTGAGAAAAAAGTCCAAAGTGGGCTTGATGTAGGTATAGAGGTGAGGTGATGGATTGAGAAAAAATTGCAAGTCCAAATTGAGAATTAAAAAAAAAAAAAAAAAAATACGATGCGCGTAGGGCAAAGTGACCGCCCGCTTTGGACGGCCGCCAAAATGCGACTGACGCAAGAAATTTTAAAAAAAGGGCGTGGATTTTGGAATATGGATTTTTGTTGGAGGGGGCTTAATGATTTTGTTTACTTCTGCAGTGTTGGCTTGTCAATCGTTAGACGGTGATTGCTTGGTAATCACTCGGCGGTCTTGATCGTTGATTGGAGAACACTTGTAAGTTTTTTTGTAAGTAAGTTGTAAGTTGTTGATAATTGTTTTTTAATGTGGTAGCGATGGCAGTAGACGGCGGGTTCAAAGTTCAATATTATAAGTTTTTGGCGGTGAATTACATGAAAACCGTGGAAATCCTTGTGATTATCACACATTCACGTATGGAAAAACCGTTGCTTCGTTGGGCAGACGGTTGCTCACTCGCCATGCGAATTTGAAGCGCTTTTGAGCGTCTAGTTTGCACACAAAAGCAGATTGGTATCACTTATCACAAAAAGTCACAAAAGTCATAAATTTCCGGGAAAATCCCGAGAGGAAGCGCTTGGAAATATGTCAGATCGAAGTCCAGGGGCAGGCACGGGTAATAGAGTGAAAACGGGATCAAAAACAGTAGAAAGCTGGATCAGAAGTGAGATATTATCGAAAAGCGGTGAGTTGGCGTAAAAACAGTTGCGGAGCGACACGAAACACGTCTACACTCGGCAAGAGACAGTACCAGATTCGCAAGAGACAGTACCAGATTCCAATGACAAACAAATCATATCAACGAATTCGACGTGTTGCAGTCAAGACGAGTTTGTATGCGCGAACGGGATGGGATGTTGTATCGGATTAAATATGGCCGTAAAATACGTATGTAATAAAATCCATCAGAATACAATGTACCTAAAGACAGGCGAAAATAGGTAGATAAGAAAATTAAAAGTACAATCATACAATTTATGGTAGGTGCTTGTAAGTATTGAGTCGTTCTTTTTTTCCCGACTATGTCCGATCCTAATAGGATCATATGGGCCTCAACAGAGTGGAGGTTTGTATTAACAGATTTTTTTTATTTTTACGAGAAATGGATGTCAGCCTCTTGCTCAACCAATTAGGTCCATACTCTGACTCATACACAATATGTGTACTTGCCAGATCCAGAATTTGAACCTGGGACCATCGAAATTATAGACCGGCGCTTAAGCCACGCGGCCATCATGGGTGTCGTTCTTAGGTTTTCACAAAATATCATATAATTCTATATTAATTGTGGATATTGTGATCATTTAAATATTATGGTGTATTTATTTAAGTGGCAAAAAAATTATACCATGGGTCCAAAAGGCATAGGATTGATTTTAAAGCAAATCTAGTGTAGTATTATAACTTTTTATTAGATTTTTGACGCTCTTTACGGTCTCAAAAAACCCTAGATTTGACGCTATATCCCATATACCTATTTTTCATGCTACATTCCAATTCAAAAATGTTAGATCTGGCAAGAAAAAGCCATGCTGGCAACGCTACTAACAGAAAAATTCCAGACTGAAATGAGCTTGAAAATCGTCTGGACTGGGATAATAGTCATAAATCAATACTTAACGTAACATGCAATTTTCTTATGTGCGTATACCAAAGCAGTGCGAGGATAGTGACGTTACTCAAAAAGCCAAAATGAATGATGAAATTTAGTGTGACATTTCGGGATATTACCTGCGCTGCATGTCGGGTGAAAATAGTTGCATGTGCCTCCAGATGTTTTTTCAAACCAAAATTTACTCTAGCAGTGGGCGAAGGTCCATAAAAAAACGTGTATTTAGTGAATAACGATGTGTTGTTACATCGACGTATTCGACACGCTGCAGACGGGCGAGTTTAGATGTGAGAGCCGGCTAAAATGTCAATGAAAAAAAAATCGGTGCGCATACTTTATGACGTACGCGCGTTAGAAGTTATACTCATTTGGCGTAACAAAACAAAAACAAAACTTGTGATAACCTAGGTTCTTCGACTAGCTCTTAATTATATTGTTAAATTACACTTTCGAGAAAAGGGGCCGCTTATTGGAACGCCGTTGGTTTATTTATATACACTTTAACTTATATTACAAAAACTATCTATCCGACCGAGAAGTCTTCGTCGAATATGCTGGAGCATCTGCTACCAAATAGACATCAAAGGGATGCATACAAGGTTCGTCTTGCAGCCCTGTCCTGTGGAACATAGTTCTCGACGATCTTCTCTGTATGCCGTTTCCTGAAGGTGTACACGCACAGGCCTTTACTGATGATGTATTGCTGATTGTGGAATCCAAAGAACTTGGTTCTTTAGAAACCATGACTAGCAGCGTGTTGGAGAGTGTCGAGGCCTGGGGAAAGAAGGTCAAACTGTCTTTCTCCGCGGAGAAAACGAAGGCCTTATTCTTTACTAGGAGGCGCGTCTCTCCGCCTTCGCTGGTGATGAATGGACAACCTCTATCTTTTTCTAGAGATTTTAAACTTTTAGGGGTAGTGACAAACTAAATTGATCAAAGCACGTGGACAGCATCTGCAAAAGAGCAGCGGTGACTTCGCTTAAGCTAGCAAAAATTGCCAAACCCACATGGGGTATATCTTCTGAAGCTCTTCGAATTCTCTACACCTGTGCTATTGAGCCTATGATTACGTATGCGGCCAGCATATGGTATGAAGCTGCCAAACGGAAAAACATAGCAAAAAAACTCAATACGGTTCAGCGAGCACTAGCGATACGAATATGCAGATCTTACCGCACGGCTTCGCTAAATTCAACGCAAGCTCTAGCAAGACTTATACCTCTAGATTTAGGTTTAAAACAAATCGCTCTCACTTACAAAGCGAGGAGGGAATCGCAGGTTTTCTGCCTGACGATAGGTTTTACGAAAAACCGGTGGACTATAGAAGGCTGCCACATCCGGCTAGACTATTTTCTGAGGTATCTGAAGAACTTATCCTGCAACGTTGGAAAGCAACAAATGAAATAACATGCCGATTTTCACGAATGGGAGCAAAATTGATGGCGGTACTGGTGCAGGGTTTGTGGCATACATTAATGGCGGTGAGATATCGGCTCGTAAGTACCGCCTTGCCAGCTATTGTACGGTAATGCAGGTCGAACTCTATGCCATCCAATGCGCTCTGGAGTGGGCAGGCTCAGATCCAATCCAACGAAAGCTCACCGAAAACCATAGTATTTGTATTTATTCGGACTCCAAAAGCTCAATCAAAGCAATTGGAGATCCCTCGTCTACTAATACGATTGTCTTTTCTATTCACAGCGAGTCCACAATACTGAGACGGCGCCACCCCGAGGTGCACTTCAAGTGGATAAGGGGACACACCGAGAGAGAAGGAAATGAAAGAGCCAACAAATTGGCTCGGCATGGTGCCTCTGAACCCAAGACCGCGATAGCTTATGACAAATTTCCTCTGAGCTACGCAAAAATTACAATTTCAGATATGGTGTAAAACGAATGGAACTCATGATAAATAAACTCATCGACAGGGGAGTTGAGCCGGAAGTTTTTACCTTCGATTTCAGCAGCACGAGGCATCAGGGTGCATAAGGAGCTGTGTTTTGAGATGACTCAGATTCTTACAGGTCACGGAGTCATGCGAGCATACCTGTACCGGTTTAAAACAACATCTGATGGAAAGTGTCTATGCGACGACGGAAGCGACCAGGACGTCCTACATTAAATTTACTCCTGGATTGTCAAATCTTTAGCAAAGAGCGGCACAACCTGAACTTTTTATTATATATGGCAGATGCGGACATTCGTGACCTTCCGGGGACCATGGCAAACGAAGCCGGAAGAGATGCACTTTTTAATTTCTGTATTGATGTAATAAAAAGAATAAAAATAATAAATGATGACATGTAATGATGATTCATGCCTTTCAGATCCAGTGACTGCAACCATATAAGATGGAATAAGTATATGCTCAGAATATCAGTCCTATGCGACATTTCTTTTACCACGGGAAAAAACTCGACTACAAATCGCAGTCCTCAGTTCCCAATGAATACGACAAAATATTCATCAGAATCATCACCGCCTTGCGCTACAAAGAATTTTCCAGGGTTTTTGCAAGGCGGTTTCATAGGCCCTGGCCGAATTCAAATTAGCAATACCCAATGCGGCTAGAAGAATAGTTTTCAATAAGGCATATTCTCTCAGCCGGCACAATGTTCATTTGACTAGCATCAAGTAGAGTAGTTTGCGTGCCAAAGTCCTTAAGAAACCTCGATAGTAAATGCGAAGTATCCATAAAGGCATCTAGAAAAAAAAAACTTATATTACTAAATTATATAATTATTTCTCGTTCTTTTTATTTTTAAAAGTACAGACAATTATATAAATATCATAACATTTAACCAGTTTCAAGCAATATTGTAATATTATAATGATGTGTCATGCAAATTATTATACCTAATAACCGGTTCGATCAAGCCCCAACGAGCCCATAGAAAACACCACTGGTGTCAGAGCTTTAAGCGATGTTTTCAAAGTCGATTTAGCGCAATCGTCACGAAATATTATTTTTATTACTTGCTTTTGAAACTCCTAGTTAAAAGATGCTAAATCAAAACTTTTATCAGCACTGCCATTACAGTAATTATGCTAATTTGACTTTATTGCTTTGTTTTTAAACTACGTGTGTGTGTTAGGTTTTATAATTGATTATTGTAATTAAAACTTATTAATTACTTGGTAGAATATTGTGCAAGGACGATTACTCCTAATGACATCTATATATAATGTAAAAATTGTAATTTATCATTTTTCTTGACAGATTTACCATTTTTAGGGCGCTTCTATCTTGCAAAAAATATATCTGGCATGTAGGTATCATGACATTCAGCATTTTTTAGCATGTTACAAATAATAACTTTAAAACATTCATTAAACTTAGATTTTTTTATTTGTATTTATTTAAATGTAGATAGGTTTTTGTAAATGAACTTAGAAGAAAGCTTATTACTTCCATCATGAGAGGAATTTTTGAGTTTGCCTTGTGATTTCTTTCTATTTTTATAAAATCTACCGTTTTTTCCTCCCTAATAACTTCTTTTCCAATCCCAACTGGAATATTTTGCCAAAAATAGTTATACATAAATTAGATATACTGCTAATAATACAGGGCTCGAAATGAACCGGAGCGCCGTTCCTGTTCCTGAAATCGGTAAAATTATCGCTCCGTCTCGTGGAAAAAAATAATTTGACCGTCTGAGCTAGATAGGCCATATAATAGAAAATCTAACATACTTATTTTTATGAAATACACAAAAAAAAAATGATAACTATGTCTTCTAACTATGCTAACTATGTATTGTTCTTCAGAAAACTGTCGTGCGCTCCGGTCCGTAAACTTTTCCATTTCGAGCGCTGTAAGTAATGCCATTCTTCTTCTTCTCGGTCGTTTTATAGCGGCTGAGGATTATGACCATCCTAAAATACAGTCATAGTCTAAACATCTAAAGGACTGAGATTCTCTATTCTACAGTGGCGAAGGGTGGAGGTAGGATGTTAAGATCCGACATAAATAGTGCACATTAAACATTATCAGTCAAACGTATTTGTTTTCATTAAACTTGGACTACAATGTGAGAATGTGTAGACTGTTGATAGTGTTTGTTAGTTTTTAATAATTCAATTAAACCCTGCCCAATCCAAGCCATAGTAGATAATAACATTCGTTTATATATTATAAAGTATCCAAAATTATGCCATTAAACTATACATAATTTTAGGATAGAAGAATATTTTTTATCGATTATAGTTTGCTATTAGGTAGATATAGGCAAGACTTAATGAATTTTAATATACTAACCGACACCATCAGTCATATGTATTTGTAATTCAACGAAAACCAATAAGCATGATTGAAAACAGTGCACTATTTTTCTCGGATCGAGCATAGTATACCTAAAATAATATTATGGTTTGATTTAGGCAAGGTTTAATTGAATTTTAAAAACTAACCAGTCCCATCTGCAAATATATATTCTTGGTTCAATGAAAATAAATAAGTATGACTGCCAAAGTTAATTGTGCACTATTTAGATCGAATATTAACAGCCTACCTCCACCCCTCCACCCTTAGCCACGAGTAGCATGGCATCTAGCATTTTTTTGATGTTACAAATAGCTTTAAAGATTTCAATAAACGCTACATTTTTTATTTTATATTTATTTAATTAACGTAGACAGTTTTTTTTGGATGATTAAAAGAAAGCTAATTACTTACTTCCATCATTAGGGGAATTTTTGAATATTATGTCTCGTGATTACAACAATATTATAATGTGGGCTATAATTTTATTTTATTTTAATAAAATCTACCGCTTTTCCTCCCAAATAACTTTTTTCCCCATCCCAATTGGAGTATTTTGCCAAAAACAGTTATATACTATTAGTAATGCCATTTGTCTTCTTCTTGTTCGTTTTATAGTGGCTGAAGATCGTTTTTTCCGACCATGTCCGATCCTAATAGGATCATATGGGCCTCCACAGAGTAGAGGTTTGTATTAACAGATTTTGTTTTTTACGAGAAATGAATGTCAGCCACTTGCTCAACCTATTAGGTCCATACCCTGACTCACACACAAAATGAAAAACATATTTGTTTTCATTGAATTAAAACTTTAATATGTAGTCTGATTGATAGTGTTTGTTAGTTTTTAAAATTCAATTAAACCTTTATAATTCAAGCCATAATAGATAATAGTAAAAAAAATATTCTTTTATCTATAAAGTATATACAATTAGGTATGTAATTAAACCATAAATAATTTTATAGATAGAAGAATATTTTTTTATCAATTATGGTTTGGTTTAGGCCTTCATGAATTTTAAAAACTAATGAACATCTGTAACATGTACCCATTCTTAATTCAACGAAAACAAATAAGCATGACTGAAAAAGTGTGCACTATTTTTGTCGGATCACCCATAGTAACTAAATTAAACTATTTTGGTTTGGTTAGGCTGGGTTTAATTGAATTTATAAAACTAACCAACAACAAAGTGTATTCTTAGCTCAATGAAAACAAATAAGTATGACTGAACAAGTTTGGTGTGCACTATTTAGGTCGAATCTTAACAGCTGCCTCCACCCGTCGCCACTGCTATTCTCACGGTTCTCTGCTTCTCTCAGGGCAGAGTAGAGACTGCCTCTAGTAAGCTCCTTCACTTGGCTACTTCAGCGCAGTGACGCTTTTCCTCTGCTTCGTCATTCTGGAAGGCTACCCAAAACCACCAATCTCTCTAGTTTATCTGTAATAGTAATTTAATTACTTTGATTTAAATTATTAATATATTTACCATTAATTGACGGAATTTGGTAATCTCAGATAGCATCGATTAAAGACTGGAGCCTCGCGATCCACTTGTGGCTCTTTGACCCCTTGAATGCGGCGTTGTTTCATATGATCAGTTGAAAAAACTAGCATGTGCTATCTGCTTTTCTTCCCCTTTTCGGTTTTAAATATGCATGCCAACAATCTTTTTAAAGCATGAACTTTATCAGGAGTAAATTGAGAAGTCGCCTTATTGATGAGAATCTAGAATCGTGCCTATTAAAAACAATAATATGCAAACCTGACTTATCCAAACTTTCCAAGAAGATGCAAAGCCATTGTTCACATTATGTGTTTGTCAGTCATTTTCATGATTTAATTTTATGGATACCTTACTTACAATTAAATTTTTATCAATAAATAAGATCATTATTAAGTATGATATCAAGTTTTATTAAGACTTAAAATTTTAATTAAAGGTTATAAACAGTGTAGGTACCTACCTATAAAGTTAAAGTTTAAAAAATTTGGCTCTCAAAAGAAATCTCAATCTTGTACTGTTAATATTTGGCTCTGTTGACTAATGAGTTTGCCGACCACTGGCCTTGACCATTATTAATAAAAAAATACTGAATTTTCAGTTCCATATTGGCCAAAGTGTTTTTGCTTTCCATTTAATATTGCATTAATATGGCGGGGCTTCTCGGAAGCGTATTGCCAAACCCTACTCCAGAAAGCTAAGCATCGGTAGTTTTCGTGCCAACATCAATGTAACTTTTGGCAACCACACTTTAACGACATGACAGTACTGGGTGTAAAAAACTAAAGTGCAAGTTAGCGGTCATATAAGAACATCAAAAAATTAGAGAAGCATAGCAGCATCAGTTACTTCCATTGCAATATGACTGTAGTCACTAATATTATCATATTAAATTTAAATCGCTTTATCTTACGTGGATCGCATGTAATCAGTATAATATCAGTATTTGAGTATTATATGATGGTTTATATTTATTTATAACATAAAAACACTTTGGGACTACGTTGGTCGCCAGTTATAGTATGTTTTAGTTATAAAATAAAAACATTTCCGGTTTTAGTATTTATTCCGAGTTCACAGAGATTAATGAACAATAACAGAGAATACTTCAAATGGCACACAAAAATAGATTAACAATATAAAATGACTCGCTCGACCAAATAACCATATGAACTTGCCAAAGGATTAGTTCAGTTCAGTTAGGTTTCAAATTTTAAAACTAGATACCACACTTATCACTAGAAACGAATTTCGATAGTGTAAGGTGCTTAGTCTCAAAATGTATGATCAAATCCTCTCCTGTATGATCAAAAGGGTCAGAGCTAATGACACTAAACTGACTGGCTGCGAGAGAACTGATAGATATAAATTACGGAGTCAACATAGAGTTCAATCCTAATCCGTCTATATAGTGCTTGCGGCATCCAATATATGGGCAGCGCCATCTATGAGTCTCCTTTCGAAGTTATGGCTGCTATAGTATTTATTTTGATAGATAACGTTTATTATTAATTCATATACGATTACTGAATATTTATCATTCGTGTAATGAAAAGTATACTTACGTGTATTATCTATGTTTTGACCATAGATTAGATCTAACTGACGAAGTGAAAGGTTTGATGAACAATGTAGACAGCAAAACGGATGCCTCTGCATAACGCATGCATAAAACTTTTTGATGTAAAACCAGAATTTAAAAGTTGAAGTGAAAGTGGGTGATGAAGTGAAAGGTTACATGTAAATTGTACGTAAAATATTTCACCGTGGCACAGTTCGCCGTGAGTTTTTTTTATCGGAAAGACTGATGACCGTATACTATACGGTTTCCAATTTTATTATGAACATTAATTATTCAATTTTCGTAGCTGATTTTGGCAAAATTCAAGAATTCAAGAATGAAAACCTAACCTAATAAATAATCCAGTATTTTGGCTATTTCAAAATTTGTTTGCTGCTGGCTTCCTGTAAAGTGTAAACCGACAAGAATATGTCAGTACTATACGACTGAAAGAGGTTGGTCGGTCTTTAAAATACTGCCATATATTTCCGATACAACATTTCATGGTGAAGTGTGATATGGCGAACTGCATACGTACAAGTTTCCGGATACGGAAGTGAATAGATATATGGAGTCATTTGAGATGTGGTCGCCAAAACCTACATCGATTTACACGCGAAAATTGCATATGTTTTGCTTTATAGGTAGGGTTTGGCAAGACGCTACCGAGAATCGAAACATATTCTTATAAACCGTTGAATTCGGCTGGGCCGGGATAAAATTTGTTCACACTTTTGCGAAGACACGCGCGGAATTCTCTTCTTTGGCCTATTTGCGCGTCTTGGAATTTTTGCATTATCTTTTATTGGATAAAAAGATATGCCTCAGGACATTTTGATCTTATTTTTTGTACCATGGTATTTTTTGTTTTGTTTTGCGTATTACTTTCGAGCTCCGGCGAAGATGGTTTTTTTCGAATATTCGAAATATATTATTATGGATAGGTATATATTATATCGTCTCCCAATACATAATACTCCAATATACCGTCGATTTTGACATAGTCGGGTTAATTGAATTTCAGAAGTCGCAATGAGATTATAAAGTACACACCTAAAACGTTATCATGAGTAACCCCCTGAATCTATGAAATACAGTGGCAAACTCAGGATTTAATATTGGGGGGGGGGCAAAGAGGAGAATGTAAATTAGTCCCGTAGAATTTACTAAAAAGATTTTTTATTAATTTTCACAACCATATTTTTACCTTAGGCTAGGATATTTGGCGGGCCCCCTACCTACCGCTAAGATTAAATGTAGTGTGAAGCACTACATAAACGTTTTTCAAATTGTGTTTTAGTTCAAATTAAGGGTACGGTACTGTTCGGTTATACCGGAGCCAGCGGAAAACGCATTTTGAAAATAGCCGATAAACTGGATTATTTGTTAGGTTAACCTAACCAAACCTAACCTAACCTAACCTAACCTAACCTAACCCAACCTAACCGAACCTAAACTAACCCAAACTAACAAATAATCCAGTTTATCGGCTATTTTCAAAATGCGTTTTCCGCTGGCTCCGGTATAACCGAACAGTACCAAGGGTACTTATAAATACAGTGAATTATTGGCGTTTAATACATCTACTATGGAGCTACGTTAAAGTGCCCAACACCACCCGTCATATATGCACAACCATGGATATGCACTGCCGCTTTCTATGACGCTTTAAACGTGTCTGAAAGAAGTGATTTTAAGTGCTCATTCCGTCCCGAGACGGAGCCGCACGGGACTGATGCTGCAACCATGCACCATAGTGCTTAAAGAAGAAAGTTAAGAAAGAAAATATTTGTTTTTGGACTGGCTCTGCTGTCCGCTGACGTTAAGCGCTTTGTGTACCCGCATACTGAGTGTCACGAATTGAAATAGATGAGTCTACAGAAGAGTCGGGACTATCCCGCTCCCCATACGACGCTGCAAATTTCTTAAATGCCGCAATGTTGGCCTCAGTTGCTATCAGATCTCCATGACCAATTGGGCCCGTGTGAGGACGGACCCTGGCAAACAGCTCCGCTCGTTCGAATTCCATAAGCGGGCAATCCCAGAGGATGTGTTCAACATCTTGGTGGTCATGCCCGCAGTATCGACACAATAATTAGAAAATATATTGCTCAATTATATAATTTAAACTTTTACATTTTAAATTTAAACTGTAACTGTATAATTTAAAGTATAATAGCGCCGCAGGCGACTATTTTATTATTAAAGCTTATTTATGATGTATGTTTTTCCCACTTATCTGGTCAACCCGACACGCCGGGCTCCCCACAGCCCGGGCCCCCAGGCAAGAGCTCTGTCAGCCCTCCCCAGCCATGACCTACACCACTCGGGAATTCGGGTGGAAACCGAGAATTTTTTGGTAGTTCCATTAGGGATTGGGTTTCTAAAAATACCCGACATTAGTGTTGCAATTCTTGTGTTAGAAATTAAAATCTAAGAATTTTTTTCTAAAATGGGTGCTGTAGAATTAAAAATCATTTTTTTGCCGTGTTTTTATTCGTCTAAGCCCAAAGGTATAGTTTATTGGTTTTCAATTTCAATGTTTAAAATCATTCTGATAATTTTCATGTTTGG
Organism: Rhyacophila brunnea; assembly: GCF_057557595.1. Lineage (NCBI taxonomy): Eukaryota > Metazoa > Arthropoda > Insecta > Trichoptera > Rhyacophilidae > Rhyacophila > Rhyacophila brunnea. The sequence goes on from NW_028232796.1 coordinate 35,537,848, forward strand.
GGGGTGCCAGGGCCCCTTGCCCCCCCCTAGGTGCGCCACTGATGAAATAGTTAAATTTATCGGAACTAAAAATAAAAGCACAGAGTGTAGAGAGTGCAAGGACATACCTATATAATCCAGCAGTTGAACTAGATTGGCTGAGATGAACAAGATAAAAAGAACTTTTATATACCTACCACGTTTTTAAATTATCTATTGAATCATATAAACTTGACAATTCTATGTATTAATAATTTAGGACAAATAAGGCAATTGTCAGCTAATCATTTTTTTGGTATTTTGCAACAAACAAACAAATATAGAATACTGAAATGTCATTTTGATTTCCATATTAACGCACGTATATATTAATAATTTAGTTGCTAGGACCACTCCCTTAGCGACCAATAATAGTGGATTGGATTACGGATTTCTTCTGAAACACAACTTTTCATACAAAACAGAATTAACTGAAAATGAATTAAATTCTACTTAAAGATGGCTAAAAGTATTAAAATAATGCATTGGCATCGTGTTCTGATACATTCTAAAAGTTTCAAATGTCTATCTAGTCAGGAAGTTAGTTAAAAATCGATTGCAAGATTTGTACTGGATAAACAACCACCGGACAAACACAAATACGAGCTAAGAAAAACGTGGTAAAAATAATTTTAATAATATTAAAAGTGGACACGTTGGACAGCGGTGATTTTCCTTGATGCAGGTGACGCGATCGATCTATCTGAAGATTTAAAAGGGGGCATCGAAGCAGTTCAAACCAATACAAATACAGATCCCTCCAAACCAACCGCCCCGCACCACACTCGGTCTAAATCGAGCGTATCACGAGGCCCTACGTTTGATGTGAAGCATCAGCAGTTTTTCACGCCTGGGAATATCTCAGGAGCAGATTCCTAAGTCTATGGGAACAACAACATTGTGGGAACATAGCTAGTTCTCAAAATTACACAATAAATCTAGTCTAAAATCAGTACCTAATCTAAAAGATATCCCTTATTTATTTATACCATCCCTTACTATAGTATTATAACATTCCTTTCGGAATTTGGTCGGTCATAAATCCACTTATTGATTCCTGTCATATATGTAATAATATTTTATAAAAATACGTACCTAAATAAGGTATGTTGTTATTAGGCTGAGGTAAATCAATAGTAACAGAAAAGGGGTGGTACTGATTTAGAATTTTTTAAAGGCGCCTAAAGTTATATAATATTGTATATAATATAACTATATATATAAATATAAACTAGCAAAGCTTGTATGAAATTTATTTTTGTCGAAAAAATCTCTTTTATTTTATATGACAGCAGATTTTTCCAAGCGACTTGCCGCAAAATTGCCAGACATCTAAAATTCTTTTTGCCCGTGAAAACTCAAATGAACTTACGGCTTTTTATACAGTCTTAACAATGTCTACGTTTTGACAAACCCACGTATCTCATATTATTATTATATTTTAACATTTTTTTTTTAATATTCATGTATGTACTTAGACAGTCTTGCGGATAACCAGATCCCCACGATGGCCGCGCGGCCCTTTGGCGTAGTGGTTCTCAGATTCGAATCCTGGGTCTGGTAAGTACACATATTGTTTTTTCAAATTTATGTATGCGCCAGAGTATAGATCTAATAGGTTGAGCAAGTGGCTGATATCCATTTCTCGTAAAAAACAAAAATCTGTTAATACAAACATCCACTCTATGGAGGCCCATATGATCCTATTAGGATCGGACCTGATAAACTTGGCTAGCGGCGGATGACAGTTTCGATTAAATGTCATTTACCTTAATTAATAGGTTATATATTATATATTCATTATATATAGTCAATTAACTGTCATTTACTTTTGTTTGTAAGAAATAAAAATGCTTATTTTTTTATTTACCTTAATTAATTACAAAAGCCGATCACCTCCTGATTATCGGAATTTCAAGTAACTCATTTAAAAAATATAGGTATAATAAATGGTTTGCATAAATGAAAGAAGGAACGATAGCTTAAAGTGTAGTGAACTATGCGGTATTTAGATGACATTATATTTTAGTTGAGTGATCACAACGTTCAAAAATTTTACGCGTATCCTACTGTCGTCTGTGAGCTTTGCGGCTTATCCCCAGGAATGCGGTACCGCATTCTACACACTCCAACAGTCTATCTCTTCTTCTTTTCTCTGAGCGTAACCATTTTTCGTTGGATCATTAGGTACAATTACTATATCAGATTAAATGTCAAGATCCTTAATCAATGATCTCTATCATCTTGACTGTTCCCTTAGGCATAAAGCCCACAAAAAAAGCGTTCGGTGCGCTCACTACTGAGTAGGCCCCCTCCCACCCGCGTATTACCCTTCACCTATGTAATAAGGGGCTCAAGGAGCACAAAATAATTATTATTATCAGCGTCTCTCATAACAAAGCAATAAAAATATTATTAAATTTCTCGGGGCATGTAATTAATATCGGACACGCAATAACTAAACAAAGAGTTCACTGTTCTTAAATAATGGCTTCTCGCCCGTCTTATCGACGACGCTTCGAAGAGCGTGATTTTGCTTGCCGTGTTCAATGAATGGACTACGTTGTATTTTCGTTAATTCGTATCGCTGAGAAGCCAAAAAACGATGACTCATGGGGCAGGTGGGCATAATGTGTCGTCCCCACTCGCTCCGTTAAGTGGGTCTTACGCCTTAGGGTTGAAGATTATATACACTTGAATGCAGCCATATTTTGAGTGACCATGACACACAACTCTTTGCAGTATTTCTCACAGTAGACTAAAGGCTGGCCCAGTAAGCTCCAATAAAATCTAGTAAGCCTTCAGAATATTTTATCTACCACGAGCGATATACCCACGAATAATGCATTTTATTCCAACAAAGGTTATACCTTTATTTTAAATATCTGGAAGGCTAACTGGTTTATTCTGGAATCTGTTCAAGGAGCCGTGAGCCTTCAGAGTTTTTGAAAAAATGGTGGCCAGTGTGTCAAAATATCTTCACCACGATATGTGGGATCCCATAATTATTTCCACGTATGCAATTCAAAACTGTATTATTTTACTTCCTCATCTAATCACCCCAACTTCGAAATATGTATTTGTTAATAGGTTTATTTTTTGGACTATTTTTGAGGTTGTATTAAGTCTTTGGGTTGCCACAGTGTGTTTTCTTTCTTTTTTATTTATCGCCTCATTAAAGAGGTCATACCCAATAGATAATGTTAAAGCAATGATGAGGTGTGTGGAAATAAAGTAGTTGTTGCTTGGATTTTGTGAGGAGAGAGTTTATTTATCGATACAAGAAAAAATAAATAAAATGATAAAGATGAAAGAGTGACCTTATAATCGCGGGTACGGATGAGATTGATGTTATCGAAAGATTAATCGAACCGATTGACTGTGTCGAGTAACCGGACTCGTGATGAGTAAAGTAATGGATAACAATGTAGTCCATATATTTCAAGAAACGTTGTCTCAAATAAATACATCATAATATACACTAGGTTATGATTGAGGAAATGCTGACAATCGGTTCCGTCACTTCTGTTTTTATTTTGACAACAAAACTTAAATTATTAAAGTATGTTATATTTAAAATTGCGAATGGTATCATTGCTTCAATGTTTTGAAATATGTTAAGAGTATGAATGCAACGCCGCTCTAAGTATTATGTCAACCTTTCTGGTGTTTTCCTTTGATGCGTCAATTATAGTATCCAATTTTCTAAGGTTTGCAATAACATTTAGTTTTAGCCTTGTTCCAATATACACAATATGCAATAATTAATATGAGGTAAATCAAAGCGATTAGACTGTGGAGAGTAAACATATTATCGTCATTTTCGTACGAACACGTACGAAGCAATACGAAACAGAAAAAAGTCTGTTGGTATTACTGTAAGCTCCTACTTCACTATCGTTTGCTTTTGTGTTGTAAAAAAACATGGCGGATGTTGTTGTATGTTGAGTATTGTATTTTACAAAGATTTCAGATGTTATACGGCTAAAAAAGTATTTATTAATGGAAGAATACAAAGGAGTAACAGCATATGCATATTATTAATTATACATTGATAGTTTTTCCCAAAACATCTGTTACAATAATAATTATGTCAAACCGTGCAATGTCTTTGAGGTAAATGCACCTGGTTTCATAGTGAACAAAAATATAAATTTCCTCTGATATGGCATTTTAAGGCAACTGTTTCTTTAAAAATCTCGGAAAAATAAAATAAAACGTTTTTTATTTCTTTTCGCTTTTTGCGAAATCATCTGGATATATACAATAAATTCATCGCATTTTCTAAATATCCCATCATTTGCGGTCTCTCGAGAAAACGACGTGAAGAGAAAAAGTGATTCCACGTCAAATTAGAGCTACAAGGGTCGCTGGTTTGATCCTTGTTATCTCGGCCGACGTGTTAAAAAGGTCTGCGCGTGTTTTGGAGCATATACCTACCCCGAATAATAATCTAAAAAAAGTAACTATTTCATGTGAAAGTTATTATTGGAGAACATGTAGCCTATAATGTTATAGAATTATGACTGTTATTAAATATACTACTTTATTGTTTCACGGCCGAGTGCCCCCCACTAAATTGCCACCGGGACAACTGGGCGCTGGGACAACTGGGGTCTGGGGCACTGGACTGCTCCGACGGAGATATGCGTGTAAAGAGGTTATAATAAAGAGGGTATAAGACTGGAGAGAAATAGGTTAATAAAAATATGCTCAGGCTTTATTAATCTAAAGATGGCGGTGCACAGACACAAATCTCCTATCCAGCTCCTCCCATTGAGTCCTTCGGTACCCTTATGTGATCCCCACTAACTTCACTATGCCGTTAAAAAAAGGAAGTTCCCACGCCCCAACCTGTACATAATTGAGGCTTTAAAATCTATTTTATTTGTGTTCATATAAATTTGAATTTTGCGCATGTTAAAAGGCTTTAAGCTTAGAATATCTTGCAAATAGATCCTCCGGTTTAATTACACATAACAAAGATAATTAAAATAATTGTTTCTGTATTGTTATGACTATTCTAATAATAATTTAGGGCCAAAACTTTGCAGGATTAAATGAGAAAAGTAACATTTTGCTTGTCGAGTGTTATTGATTACTCAGAATTTCGTTTACAAGAGTCAAGTTAGCAATTAATATTTTATTTTATTAATTTATATTACTGGCAACGTTAATTTTAAAGCAACATATTATTAATATCACATTTACTTATAAATTTACAAATGAAAAACGACCTACAGTTCAGTGATGAAATTGATACTTTTCAATATCCGGTTTCCTGTATCTTAAAGCCATCCACTCACGTGAATACTCAAAAAAGACGAGACTGAAACTCCAGTATCTATATGTATTTCAATGGCAGCTCGCTGACGGCAAGGATGGACTCTCTCAGTTTCAAAACGTCCTCGACTGAAACTGAAGAGACGCGAGTCTCCCAGTCTATTAGTTTCCCATAAAACAGTGGTACTAATATATCAGTAGATTCGATGAAAATTTCCTTACCAAAATTGGTAGCACTGAACTGAACTAAACAAGCAATAACAAGTCAAGACGTTAAAAGTTAAAGATTGGCGAACCGATTTTTATTTTAAAATATGTGGTAGATGTTGAAGGCTGCCAGAATATTCCCGGAAAGGTATTATGGAAAAAGCTTAGAATGAAGTAGGAAAGACAAGGGTTTGACATTTACACGTTTATGAAATTATTAGGTTTCAGTCCGTGTGCGTAGCATCAGTCACTGGCCAGTTTATGAGTTTCATCACCAACCAGTTCGTCGGATTTTAGTTTCTGCATGAGCGGATGGCCTAACTCCCTCCACACAGTGGGGCGCACGAATAAGTGTCCCACGATGAACTGCATACGTACAACTTACATGTAACCTGTCCAGATAGTATAATATCATCATGATTTTTGAATTCTTTTTTAACACTCAACATGGAGTTGAGCAAAAAAAATTGTCAGAATGCAGCAATATGTAGGTTCTAACAGTTTTTTGTTTGACCATGACTTCATGCTACATTACCAGAGTAAAAAAATCGGCAGAAGTCAGTAAATGTTACCTACAATGGAAATAAACAATTTTTTAAATTCAATATTCACATGGGGGCGAATCCCGATGGGGGGCGCAGATTCAAACCTGCTGGGTGTCGTATTTAAAAAATTTTTTTTTCTTCTAGTGGTTATATATTTCTCAGAAGTATTTTCAAATTATGTCTGTACAATGAAAATGTTTTTCCAAGTCATGCCTGGGCTCTAGCGTCAGAAAATCGTATCAGGAAACTTGTACGTATGCAGTTCGCCGTATTACACTTCAGTGTGAAATGTTGTATCAGAAATATATGGCCGTATATTAAAGACCGTCCAACCTCTTTGGGTAGTATAGTACTCACAAAAAAATTATGTCTAAATAAAAAAAGGTTCTTTACACTTTACAGGAAGCCGGCAGCAAACAATTTTTGAAAATAATCGATATACTTGATTATTTGTCAGGTTAGGTTAGATTTTTATTCTTGAATTCATGAAATTTGCCAAAATCAGCTATGAAAATTGAATTAATGTTCATATTGAATTTAATAAATTCGGAGACCGTATAGTGTACGGTTATCTCTTTCCGATAAGAAAGCTCATGGCGAACTGTGCAACGATGAAATGTTTTACGTACAATTTACATAATATCTTTTTCTTATTGTGCCATCCCCTAGCGGAGGTCGGCCACCATCAAGGCGATCTTAGATTTGTCGTCTGCTACCCGGAACAGTTCAATGGAGCTGCATTCGTACCAATCACGGATGTTCTTAAGCCACGAAATGCGGCGCCGTCCTCTGCTACGCTTACCATTAATCTTTCCCTGAATGACAAGTTGGGGAATGCTGTACTTGTCCTGTCATAATGTGTCCGAGGTACTGTAGTTTCCTGGTTTTGATACTACGTAGAACTTCTCGGTCCTTGACCAGTCCAAGGAATTTTGAGGATGCGTCTATATAGCCACATTTCAAAAGCTTCAAGTCTCCGTGACGTCTCTTGGTTTAGCGTCCATACTTCCATACCATAGAAAAGAATTATTGAGAGAACATAACAACGTACTATACGCAGCCTCAGACCTACATAATAGAGCCTCAGAAAATAATATGAAGAACTCGACCCAAGTAAATATCTAAACATAGACAGCATGAATGTAAAGTAGGGCGGGTTTATAAAATATGCACATATTTCATGTTCCTCTGTAAATTATAAATAAATAATATTACAGCGCTGAAGGCTGCGCATTATTCAAGGTCTGAACTTCCCCGCTGTTAGTTCTGGAAGATAATTTAACGAAGGCTTTTGGGGAAAACTAATTAAACATAAAGTTTCTTTGCCTGCTCTAAAGTTATATAGCTACCTCGCCTACTATCTTGATAAAAATTGATTAACCTTTGATTCAATTACACTGCGCCAAAGTTTGAGCGTGTATATGTATAACTCGTTTAAGAAGTTTTGTTAACTATCATAATACTCGTATGTACTGGCATGGTAAATAAATTCGGAAACACTTAACTGAGAAGAATTAATTAACCATTGCATTTAACTAACATCGTCGAGATGGTTAAAACCTTCGATGTGACAGAATTGAAAATTTACAAGAGAACTAACACACTGCAATAACTATTATATAACTACAATAGTCTTCGAATAACTCAATTTTGACCTCTCTAAGATATTTATAGCTCCGATGTGATAACTGACTACATTGGAGGTACTAAAGCATTATTAAATTCGGAAACACCTCATAAACATTACTTATTTACTTCACAAATTGACGCCACTTCCCTCGGTCCATCGCCGACTCTCGCGCCTCCCATCATGCCAGAGAGCTACAGCGTGAAGATTGCTAGGGTGGAGGTAGGCCGTTAAGATCCGACAAAAATAGTCTAAAATAAACTTTGTCAGTCATACCCATGGCCCCCACATCTTGAAGCGGGCCCCCAGGGTGGGATCTTTGGCGCCCCCCCTACCTATTGCTAAGGATAATGGCAGTGTAACGCTATACAGTGGCGTATTCCAAATGGTGTACGCGGTGAAATTAATTAGTATATTTAGTGTTTTTTGTTAGTTTAATCTATAATAGATCCATTTGAATTATTGAGTTGTTGAGTTATGATACACAATTAAAAAATGTATCGTACAACCACATAACTTTAAATAATAACGTTATAGTAGGAAAATAGCGCCACAGGCTACTTTTTCTTACTAGTGAAGCAAATTTGTGATGTGTGTTTATCTCACTTATCTGGTCGACTCGCCTCGCCGGGCGCCTCCTGAGCCCAGGCCCTTAGGTTAGAGCCCTGTCAACCCCCCCTTGTGGGGGCCATGGTCATAGTTATTTGTTTTCATTGAACTACGACTACAATAATTTACAGATGGTGTTGGTTAGTTTTGTAAAATTCAATTAAACACTGGGAAAACTAAGCCATAATAGATAATAGTCTAAAATAATCGTCTATCTATAAAATATCTAAAATTATGCAATTAAACTATACATAATGTTGGATATTTTATAGATTGAAGAATTTTTTTATCTACTATGGTTCGGTTAGGCAGGGCTCAATGAATTTTAAAAAAACTAACCAATAACATGACGTGTAATATGTATTCTTGATTCAACGAAAACAAATAGTATGAATGAAAAGTTTGCATTATTTTGTCGAATCGCCCGTAACATACCAAAATTATTATGGTTTGGTTTAGACAAGGTGTAATTAATTTTTAAAAACTAACCAACACCATCTGTAAAATATAATCTTTGTTCAATAAAAACAAATACGAAAATAGTTTATTAAACCTACATCATTTATGTCAGATCTTGACAGCCTACCTCCACCCTTCGTCGCTGGTTGATCGCCTTTGTAGTATCACCGCAGGGTGATGGAGAGCGACTGTAACGGAACCCCTTTAGGTTGTGCCGCAAGGATACGGAGTGTCTCAGGCCGTTTCAGACGGGACACCGGTGTCGCGCCCGTATATAATAAGGAGGCCTTTGTATTCGAATAAAGGGGCCTATGTATTATGTTTATGAACGCCCCAGAGCTAATGAGTCAACGCATATCCGGTACACTTTTCCGTTGGCCGCTACATTCTCAAGTCGCTGATACACTTGTTTTTATTACCGCAGCCAGTTTTATGTTCTAATTTATAACGAGAAATTATGCGTTGACTCATTAGCTCTGGGGCGTTCATAAACATAATACAAAGGCCCTTTTATTCGACTACAAAGGCTTCCTATATTATATCGAGCACGACACCGGTGTTCCGTCTGAATTGGGCCTCATTATCTGGTGGCATCCGGAACACGACATGTCCCAATCACGCGAAGTGTATCTTCGTTATTACTTTAATCACCAAGAGCTGCCGTGTCCGCTGACGGACTCGAGTGTTTGTAACGCGGAGATATCAATTCTCAAAGCTCAAACCCGAGACCTTTGAAGCTAAGTAAGATGCCACATCTCACAATCATACAGGAGCACAAACAGCACGCACGTTATGTGAACAGTAAATGCTATATTCAACTGAAGTATGCGAAGAAAGAGTGCAATCAAAGTTGTGATTATATTGAGATGCACGTCGCGTACTGTCACGTTGTCAAATGTAGTCTATGGTTTCGTCATTTTGCAGAATATTTTGAACGATCACCACCTATCTAAATTCAATGATGGAGAGTGCCAACTCTAATGCATTAGTAATTAATTATTATTCATACTAATTTCAATTAATTTGAACAGTTTCTACGTGTGCGTCCGTTAAAATAACTTTCGATATTATATCCATAGATAATATTTTGAACAGAACCCAACCTGCAGACCGTAGATAATAGACAACATTCTTATAGAAAATACATAGTGCCAACCGCTAAATACAAAAAACGCGATTTTGACATGAATCGGAAATGTGTAAGCATATATTAAATGATAAAAAACGTTCATATATCGATTCAGTGCGGTACAACGTGAGGTGACCTCATTGTTGTTCTGGTGATTTCGGCAGATTTTGCTAACTGACAGGGTTCATTTAAAAGTTCAAAATGTGCTACGGGATGGGAGCATCAGTCTGATAACATTTTTAACACCAAGAAAAAGGACATTACACACTTTTTCCTCATAGTGGCAGCTACTGTGACGTCATGTGACAGTAGGTGACGTGAATTTAAATATAATCACAACTTTAGAGGACGCAGATGACGCAGTCGTGTTTGACTCGACGATCATAAAAAATATTTATTATAAAATAAATTTAAAAAAATATTGTGCCCGGCGACTATAAGGGGAGTAGTTGTTAGTTGTTTAGTCAACTACCCCCGTTATTATTTTATATTCAGACGATTGCTTTTGTATGTGACATAATATGATATTGTATGGGCAGTGTTGAAGGAAAACACGCGTGGGTATTTGTATCGTTTATATGGTACAAATAAATTAGTGGTATTACACGGCAGATAGCATGAAGTTATATTAAACTATGTTTTTGAGTGTAAAGGTTTATCTTAATAATTTGAAAAATGGCTTAGTGCCCTTGTAACCTATATATATATTGAAGGTCTCTAGACAACTGTCATTTCCGACTCGCCTTTGTCTATGCTCTAAACATGAGTATAGATAATAATGTGTCAGTTGTAGAGTTGAGTAAAACCTCTACACGAGAATCGAACATCGGATTATTGATAATGTGTTTTATCAATTTAGTCACTTTAAAAACATTTTATAAAATATAATATGTCTATTCACAAAAATATAATATTATATATTGTTGAAGAAGACATTTTGCTATTCGCTTAACAATTGAAGAGTGACATTCCAAACCGGCCTTAGTCCAAAATTACAATTTTTCACGTTTTGATAGAATCCGATAGAGTATGCTGAGATCTATATTCTCACTAAAACTTATATTTTACAAAAAATCTTAAGTCTCTTAAATTTGATGTCGAAATGTGCCTTTTTTTCAAAACAGCACTAAGGTAACAGTTGATTCTTTCCAAACCGTCCTAAGGATATATGCGCATGCGCAGTTGAACTCCAAGCGGCCATAATATAATATTGTAATACGTCAGATTAGAAATGTCAGACGAAATATTAGAGAATTTGTGTTTTATAAGTTCATGTGCACATCAGTAAACTATTTTTTTTATTGAAAATAATCCTACCTTGTAGTATTATTATATAATATATTATTATGCTGTAAAAGTTACAATGTTTACCTTTTTATCAAAAAATGCAATAAAGTAAAAGAAATTTTATATTATTTTTATTCATTAATCATCCCAATAGACCTGTCCATGACCACATTCTATTACACAATCATAATTGTATACACAAAAGACACTCAACTTTACTTTATTGGGTCCCAAACTGTGCTTAGTACAGACTTAGGTCCATTTTGAAAAAAAAGTCAGTTTTTGAAGGAATTTTTTTGAAGTTTTACTATACTTTTTAATGTTATTTATATATTATATTTTCGAGTTTTTGAATTTTCTATGAAATTGCCAAACATTATAGTACCGAAAAATTAAGAGGTAAATTGCAAATCACTAAAATATGATTATCTCAAAATCAGATTTTTAGACTTAGGCCGGTTTGGAATGTCACTCTTCAATTAGTTTAGTGTCTCGAAACTCTGCGACTTTTTTGCGTTTCACTAAAGTATCCAGTTTGTAATAATTTTATTTTGAAAATTTAAAGCATGTCGCACATAGGGTATTTACTAATCTCACCTCGTTTTACAAAAGCGGTGAGTATGGTAATAGGAGGTTATTTTGGATTTGTATTAGGGGGAATATTTAATTTCAAAGCTACATTTTGACACGTCAAAAGGCAACCAACCATCGCTCAGCAAATATATCGTCATTATATTATTATTTTAAAAATATAGTTCACAATGGGTTCATGTTACATTTTATAAGTACGTGTTGAATTTATTTTTTGGCTTTTACTAATTTTGGTTTACAATTAAAGAAGCACTCAAAATTACTGTTGTAAAAAGGAAATCTGATTTTGAACATACATAATTTGAAAGAATCTCATGCATAATACCCCGTTTACTCGTGCATGAATTTACTGTTGACAGTAAGTATTATTGCGGCCATAACAAGAAAACGTATGGGTAAACATGTTTTATCCTGCAGTTGCAAGCTTGCATGCATGAATCAAAAAAGTTTGGAAGCTTCTGAATTCTCATGAGACAGTATGGATTTTTTTGATCTGCGCATGCGCAGTAGAGCGATAGTGGCGAACCTGCCGGCAAAAAACTACGAACGAATTTTCAGGTTGACCGATTTTCACTACATGTCAAATAGTACCATAAAATGACAACAAACGCGCCTCGCTTACTCTTGAAGAATGAGTTTGGAGAGACAGCCAGCATTTTTACGTTTAAAAAGTTATTGTCACGATAGTTTGAAATACGCACTATTGCTGCCAGTAAATCCATGCACGTGTACAAGCGCTATAATAGGGTCTAGGACGATTTGGCACCGGACAACTGGATGCCACGGAATTTGAAAATAAATAGACATTAGGTACTTATAGGTACTTTATGATTTAATAGTTGGTAAGAATGTGAATATGCAGACGTAAACAATGATTTAATCGTGCATATGTTTAAATTCCATCGAAAAAAGAGTTTTTTATTTAATATAAAGCCTTAGGCATGGTAATTATCAATCCGCGATAAAGAATACATTATGTTAAGAGTAAAATGAATTCAAACTACTAAGTAGTAGATAGAAACTGATTAAAATACCTCGTCTACACGTGTCTACGACAGTGCGGCGTCCAATTGTCCGGAGGCCAGTCGTCCCATTCCCCTATAATATAATATAAACACTAGAAAAAAGTCCATTTCAGAAAAAAAACGACACCCAACGAAATTTGAAACTGTAACCGCTGGATTTGCGCCAGTGTGCTTTTACAATTACGCTACGTGCATCCTACTCAATTACGACGATTTTAACTAGTAGTTCTTACATGAAATGTTTATCAAATTACGTTTATAATGTTGGCTTTTGTATATTCAATCGAGGTAGGTAATAATTAAATGATTTAATTACTAACCGACGTCATGGATTACTCAAAGTATTTAGTTTTTTACGTACTTGCACTTGCTAATAATTTAATAAACTTCTTCTTTTATTCAACGAATGATTCACAATGTTTTAGAATGTAACATTCTATGCACAAGTCCCATGTGTCGTATTTTTTCTAAAATGGATTTTTAGATCTATCTTGCCAAAAAGAAAAACGTAGTTCTAGATAAAAAAAAGTTTGGGAACAATGTAATACAACACGAAAACGTCAAAAAGAAAATGCCACGTAAAAGAAAAAAATGAAAATTACTTAATCTGCACAGTTTCGAAATACAATTAGCATGCCACAAAACGAATTAAAATTTCAAACTTAATTGCTCCCTCAGAAGTGAAAATGGTGTTGAAAGAAACAAGACCTTTTCTTTCCCCTTTACCCCAGTCGCTTTTTAATTGACCGTAATTATTTGAATGTTTAAAATAATACAATTTGTTTATTTAAATACGCGGTGAGTGATTTAAGAAATCGAGCATTTTAATTATACAATTAAGTAATTATACACGTCTTCAAATAGTGATTGATTGATACTAAGTAAAATATTTTCACCCTGCATTATAATTAGGGTTACGCGTAAATTGCATTTAAAACATTTCACCGTGGCACAGTTCGCCGTGAACTTTCTTATAGGAAAGTGATGACCGTGTAATATACAGTCTCAAATTTTATTAGATTCAATATAAACATTAATTCAATTTTCACAGCTGATTTTGGCAAAATTCATGAAATCAAGAATGAAAACCTAACCTAACAAATAATCAAGTATATCGGGTATTTTCAAAATTTGTTTGCTGCCGGCTTACTGTAAAGTGTAAAGAACCGTGTTTTATTTAGACATGAATTTTATGTGAGTACTATGCGACCCAAAGAGGTTGGACGGTCTTTAATATACGGCCATATATTTCCGATACAACATTTCACGCTGAAGTGTGATACGGCGAACTGCATACGTAGAAGTTTACGGAAACGTATACTAATTAGCACATAAGCTTTCATAAAGCGAACGTTTTAAGAGACTTTTTTAAACGGAGAATGGTTTTTAGCCATTCACTCAACCATTGACAAAAGAATAGGTAATTTGTAACTGAAGGGAAATGTGGGAAAACCATGTTTTTAGTGGATTGATATCCTATAAAAAGATTTTCATAATCTTATTGATCATTTTGGTCGATATTTTAAGTGATTGCACAAAACTATTGACATATATATTAGCTTCTGTCGATATATAATTGTACTAACGGTTTCAGTCGATAATAAAGTACTCGTCACAGAAACAGTTGACACAAAATAACGTTAGCCGAATTTATATATCACCCACGATCGTCGCGCGGCTTAAGCGTCGGCCTATAGCGTCATGGGTCTCAGGTTCGAATCCTGGGTCTAACAAGTATATAATGTATTATTTTTCAATTTGTGTATGAGTCAGAGTATGGACCTAATAGGTTGAGCATGTGGCTGACATCCATTTATCGTAAAAACAAAATGTGGTAATACCAATGACATTAATATGGACGAATCATCTGGAAAAGAAAATGACATTCACTTTATTGTCGGGTCTGCCGAATGGCATAATCTGTTCTAACGCCATTACAATAAAGGTGATATTGCTATAAATTCCTGATGCTTTTTGTTGGGTCTGCCGAATGGTTCCGTTCGAACGGGTTCGCTCAAATGAACATTGACATTAGAAACACTGCTCTAACGCCATTACAATAAAGGTCATATTGCTATAAATTCCCGATGCCTGATATCGCATAATGGAAATTGCGTGACGCCTACCAATACATGCGAATGCGCGAATTTACTTGCTCGCTACTGTATTGAGTGCGTCGTACATTAATAATGTCATTGGGTAATAACCATATACCTCCACCCTATGGAGGCCCATATTATCATCTTATTAGGATTCGAACATGGTCGAAAAAAAATATTATATTATAAAAAGTAGTCCATACCAAACATTTCAATCAAGCAGTTCTCAAATTATATCTCAATTGAATAGTCGTTCCTCGCATACTGCGGTTGTCCGAAATAGATATAAAATTACCAAAATAATAAAACCATAAGTACTATAATGTAATATTAAAATAGACATAAAACAATAAACGACCATAAAAACAGTTATGTGTTTATTAATCAAATATGAAGGGTACATGGAAAAAAAATAGGCTCTTTTCCATTTTTAGATTTAAATCTCGATTTGTTCACAGAGGTAGTGCTCAAAAATGGTATCATTAAAACTACCAAAATCAATTTCATTGCTTCATAAATGAAGGGAGAAGAAAGTGTAATTAAGACAACAAATCAGCTAATTCTGTATAAAACTGCACACAAACGTAGGATATGTTTTTATTACCTTTTTTTCACTTTTATTATATTTAAAAATAAATGAGAAATTCTTTTACGTAATATTAAACCCATTTTACAGCCAATAACGATTTTATTCTTATTTTTGCTGTCCTGCACAATTATCATTTTGTCGATTAGCCTTTTTTACCATGCAACATTCATATGTATCTATAATATAATAAAAAAAACTAAGCTCACTAGTTAGGCGTAATACCAAATTAAAATATAATTATAATAGCGAACAATAACATAAATTTAAGCATTTTATTTTTTAAAGTAAAAAATATATTATCATAATATAGCAAAAAATATCTAAAAGAATCACCCATCTGTGCGTCATATCGCTTATCTACTTTGAAAAATTCTGTGAATTTGAAGTAGGGACCTAGTTTGAGAAATCATAGAAATTGTGAAGATAATAAAATAAAAAAACAAACCGTAAAAGAAACCTTTGTTTTTCTTGCCACGAAACTTAGATAAAATAAACTAACTTAGTTTTATTTACAGCCGTAAGTTTTCTTTGTTTTACCCGGAGATACCTTCGCACCATTATGGTTCTTACGAAAGAGGAGTCATTTATAAAAAAATATCAAAACTATTTCAATAGATATAAATTTTTTATTTAAATTGTTTTTTTTTTAAATTTATTATTAATGAATTTTAGACAATCGCTGAATAAATCTAGTCTAGACTAACTTATTGGTACCTACTTAAGAAATAAAAAATATCCAAGAGATATACCTTGATCCTGTCCTGTGAAAATACACGACAACGTAATTTAAAAGGAATGGAGTCAACTTGGAAAAGCCGTTGTCTATTTATGTCGGATTTTAATAGCCTACCTCTGGCCTTCGCCACTGCTATCCTCTACTCCACTGGAGGCGTTTTCAGTTATCAATGTATTATTGTGCAATAATATTTTTTGTAGTTATAGGTAGGTAGGTACTTCTTTTTAAAAGATTGAAGATCCAGATTTGGTTAACCCCGTCCTCTCCCACCGAATTAAAATTATCTTATCGTAATAAATGCTTGGGTTTCCACTGTGTATACTTATTCCTTCTTTCCTCAACAGTTCATGCTCGTTGAAGAGGCCATTATGAAGAGATATGTGTTATGAAGAATTTTAGTGTAGGTATATGAATGCCAGCGTCGCTCTAAGAATGCCAAAAGGAATCCGATTAGCTAAGAGCAAACCGTATCGGTATGCCCTCTCGTGTTAACTCACACGCGGATATTTTTCCGGAATATGTTAAGACCAGAAAAAGACTCGAAGCCTTTGGACTCGGGAGGTGTGTACCAGTTAAGATGTCGCGGATGCCCGAAAAAGTATATAGGCCAAACTTCTCGAACGGTAAAGAAGCGAAAAGTGAGTAAACATAAGAGGGCATACCGACTTAAACACTACACGATGTCAGCAATCACCGACCACTAGATGGATATAGGACACAAATTTGATTTCGAAACCAAGTTACTGGGTCGGGATAAGGAATATTTCTCACGATTGGTAAAGGGGGCCATCGAAATCTATTGAAACCCTGAAAATATTAATAGAGATGATGAGTTACGGTTAAAAACGTCATGGCTTCCGGCACTATAAACAAAATCCAATATTCGATCTGGTATTTCTGGTTGTAATGAGTGACACATTAATCTGAGCAACGTTTGCTCTTCGATAATCGGATTCCTTTCAAGCGACGTTTGCATTCATACACCTACACGACACTTCATGATAACACATATCTCTTGATAATGGTCTCTGAAACGAGCCTGAAACATCGAGGAAAGAAGGAATAAACGCGGTGGAAACCCAAGCATCTATTACGATAAAAACAACCACGAAAGTCTCAAACATTATAAAATCATCTATTTAAATATCATTCTATCGTTCCGGTTAACAAGAGAAAATAGCCAAGCATCTAATCTCTAAGTTATCCTCTATTTACCTCATAATATCACTAAGTCATTCACCACTCACGTATCGTCCTACAAAAACCGATGTTTATAGAAGAAGCGTTTCGATTTATGTCATGTGTTCGCAAAGTTTTTGCATTACTCTGGTGTTCCCGGCAGTGATGGCGGATTTACCGCTCCCTTTTACACGTGTTTTAAAAGCACGTGCCGCCACGTGGAAATGGGTTTGTTCAGAACCCCGTTGAAGGCGCCCTTGAAAATGCTTTTATTGTTATTTAGATTTTACGATCGGCCTGAAAGGGAAAATGGATCGGGAAAGGTTTATCGCTTCCTTTCATCGGGAGAGCTTTTTGCATATCATCACTCGAAATGCGTACAATACCTCATAAGTACTGTTACTACACATCAGTAAGACGTGTGAACGGATGTATTATCATGATTGTTGTTAATTAACCAATATAGTAGCTACATTGATTTTTTGATTAAAATTGACGCCTTTCATGGCGTGTTGTGCTTCAGTCAAAAAGCGGGAAACGCAAAATCTTTTGCCCTTTTCTGATTGGGTATTTGATCTGTGGGAGTCCACTTTGGTAGTGACAGTATTAGATGTTCGTGATGGAGAAGGGAGAGTTTATTTACTGTTTACTTAAGTACAATATAATAAATACAATGACAATGCGGTGTGATGTGTTTTTACCGGGAAGTTATAATCGAATGGCATTTTCAATCAATCGTGATCCTCTATTTATTGACGTACTCACGATCGAAATAATATTTTGAGCAGAATATTTAGAAAATAACTATTATAATTATTGAGTCAGCTATTTTATATAGAGTTTGCGATTATTGGATATGGATCACTATAATGGAAAAACTGACATTGCGGAAATTATAATTAAATTATCGTGCAAAAACTGGATATTAAAGATTTTGTGATCTAATATCGGTGACACGGGTTGAGTTGTTTATTTCCATAGATTGACAACCATCTCACAGTATTAACAAACAGATAGATTCAAAATATAACTTAGCCAAACATATTTTTGCGCTAGATATAGTGTGTTGTAATCTTGAGCCCCTTTCAATAATTTGAAAATTAATTTAACAATCGTAAATAACTACCATATAAATGTGCTTTGAGAAATGACAAACAGATGTATTTAAAAAATGATGATCTGACCGTACATTAAAAACTTGTTATAAATTATGATACCACACCTTAAAATGAAATCATGACGTGTAGTTTTCTACCGTTCACTGTAAAGTAACATGTTGGAGAATCCATATAATAATTATATAAATTGACGAAATAAAACAATGTTTATTAGTTGAAGGCTCCATGATAAAATTTGAGTCAACACTCATTTCTTAGTTTCGATTTTTTTAAACTGTAGTTACGAATAATAATATGTATAATATAGGAAATGCTTGCTTTAGAAAATATAATAAATCATGTTTATGAGCCAAGGAAAGGAATGACGTATTCGAGATGTGGTGCTGGAGACGACTACTGAGGATATGCTGAACGGAATACAGTACCAATGCCTTGACACAACACGACCTGAGTATCTCCAAAAGACTGCATATGTCGTATTGTGTGATGCTTCAGACACTGTTCGTCATGGTTCAGAAAGACATGACAGATTAACTTTACTGTTTTTGATAGAATCCCGGGTTCAGAGAGTGAAGACCAAGGGAGTGTAGTCATTATTTGTGATAGAAGCCTTGCAGAAAATAATAAAATTTGGAAAAAAGGATAATAGGGAATTTTTACCAATTTCAGAATGATAATGATTCTCAACCATGAAGTGTGATGACGAGAAAAAATAATTCATCTGATAGCAGCAAGTGAGATTTTGCATTGTAAAGTAATTTTCGTGAACTTTATCAGTTACGAGGTATTGTATTAAAGTGGCGATATTTATATGGAAGTAATGTGGTTCGTTTAGTAATCCGATATTACATGTAGGTATAATAATACTGTTTGTTTTACATATATAGCGGTTTATATACTTTAAAGTACCCTCATTAATTCATCATATTGCAAAATATAATATCAAATCTCTCGGCTTGTCAGGTCTCAGGCTTTGTCTTTGGATTGTGTTGGGACTTTGACTATTATAAAGTAAAAAGAATACTGTAAGATTGGTGCGTTCGAAATTTGAAACTATCTAAGATATCCGTTGTTCAAGCCTTGTTCGTTATCTCAAGCAGTGACATCCGTAGTCAAAGTGACGTTCTTTACTTGTACATTGTACTTATTTCATCGCCGAGAAACTAATAAAATGAACGATTCTAGTTAATAAAATATAATAAGTAAGCTAAAAAAATATAAACATACAAAAACTAACTAAAAACGTCCGCAATGAGACAACAAAATTGGCCCATGAGCTGATTGGACCGAATTGAGCATCTCCTCTCTCGGAGCACATTCCCGAATATTACCAGAGGATGTGGTTTGCATCGTGCAGCTCTCCGCCATACGAGGAGAACTGGGGTACGGGGCAACCATGCAAAACACGTGTGAACACTTTTCATATATAATAAATGTTTGTTTGATTTGATTATAATATAAAGATGTTAATATAAGGAGAACTTGTGGCTGTGTTGTTGAAAATGCCGAGACCTACTACGGACTGCTCGAGTCAGTGATATTATGTTATGTACCTACTCTCGTACTTAATATTTTACATCTTCCACATTGAGAAGCCCTGATGAATCAATTGATGTTTACACGCCTAACATAATTATCTTTTCTATTTGCTCGTCTAGCCAATGTTGTCCATTATATCCTATTATCAATCGAAAGACAAACTATTCATGTTTAACTTCAATAACAATATATATCAAATATTATAAACTTTCCATTTCTCTCTCTCTAAGTAACTCAGTTACTTTAACGTTAATAATAATTTGTGAAGTTTAATTTAAAGTGTAACTATTGTATGATTAATATTATAAATAAATAGTTTATGTAGTGATGTGAGTGCTTTATGTGGCATCCCAATCCCGATTCCATAACAAAAATTGGCGCAGGCGGTAGGATTTCTGAGGAAACTGTCGTAGAGGGAACGCAGACAACGCTCATCGCTGGACCGACCGATCATCGAAAACAGCATCTAATGAACTCAACGTCGTTGGATTAGAAGCATCTACGTCTGCGGAAGAACTTATTTCGTCAAAAACAGCAAGAATCATCAAAAACAAAATGGAACAAATAATCATCATTCTGTAAGCTATTTTTAATATACAATAATATCATCCAGCCAGTGTTATTTCTATTGATTTTTCTTTGTATTTTTAATCTATTTGTAAAAATGTCAGAACAAATTACTCTTAAATTTTTATCACAATTCATCTCCTCATTTAGTGGTACAGATAATTTATCCACGTTTATCGGAAATTGTGATCATGCGATTAAGCTAGCTAGTACCGCTCAAAAACCCATAATTTTTGCATTTATACAATCAAAAATCACAGGTAAAGCAAATCTGGTAATGAGCGCACGTGAATTACCTGACTGGCCATCCTATCGTTCTTTTCTAGTAGAAAATTTCATGCCAAAAAAGAAATTCTCACATCTTCTTTTAGAATTACTGTCTAATAAATAATTGCCTTCTGAAACTGTAACTGAGTACACTCAAAGATTTGAAAATTGCATCTCTCGACTACTTCAAAGTATAAAAGATGATACTCCTAACGTTAATGATCTTAATGGTAAATATGACATGATCAAAGAGGTAGCATTGCAAACATATTTAGTGGGAATACTACCACAATATCACATTTTATTACGAGCGCGGGATCCCAAGACATTTGAGCAGGCATCAGATTATGTAATTGAAGAGGAAAGAGTAACTAAATTTATTAAGGAAAAATCATATAACACTAATTCTATTAACAAAACTTGTAATATTTGCAAAAAATCAGGTCATTTAGCAATTAACTGTTTTAAGAAATCACAAAACCTTTTCACACAAAATCATTATTCCCAATTACCAAGAATCAATAACTCCTCTAAAATAAAAACAGAACAGGTATTCAATTCTCACGCTACTATTTTCTGTAATTATTGTAAAAAACAGGGACATTCTATTCAGAAACGTAGAAAACGGTAAGCTTTACACGGTAAATTTAAACAATATGCATCTTCATCAACTAAACAAACTAGCTATCAAAATAAAATAAACTCTTTAAACTCAAAAGTTTCCGCGACCCCTGCCGATTCTCGGAAAATAAATATCCTGGAGGCAGAAAACTTATCCTGAATATTAAAAATTGCACTAACTATGTTGAAACCCCTAGTCCTCAATCAAAAAATGGAACTCTTAAATTAATCCTAGATACTGGAGCAGACATAACCCTCGTTAAGGCTCGATCTCTCAATGGGGAAGAATCTGTCGACATATCTAATACCGTTATTCTGAAAGGAGTAAACGAGTCCAATAATCCTACGAAAACATTCGGTACAATTAACTTAGCATTTGAAGTAAATCAAAAATTATACCCTCACATTACGCATGTAATTCCCAGTCGAGAAACTAATATTCCACTCGATGGTTTATTAGGTCAAGACTTTCTAATGTATTTCCAAGCTAAGATCGATTATAAGTAGGTATAATGAACTTAGTCTCTTAAATTATAAAATTGCCATACTTCAGATGTTAGAAGAAAATAAATCCTTTCAGCCTATCCTTACATTGAAACCTCGTACCGAAACCCTCGTTGAACTCAAAATCCTAAATCCTGAAATCCATCAAGGAATCACTCCTAATGTAGAAATTTGTCCAGGAGTATATTTATCTCAAGCTCTTACCACCGTTCAACCCTCTGGTAAAGCATATGCTACCATTCTTAATAACAATGAAAATTCTGTTAATCTTTTAAAAAATGAAGTATATTTAGAACCAATCGACTCTAATATCTTATCTGTTGTACAAAATCCTCAAAATCGCCAAGCTTATATCGATATAAATCGTGATAAGAGAGTTATAGACTCATTATAATTATCGCATCTAAATAATATTGAGCGCGATTCTATTATCAAACTAGGTACTCAGTATAGTCAATTATTTTTCTTAGAAGGTGATAAACTATCACATACTAATTCTATCTCGCATGAAATCTCTCTCTCTGTACCAAATCCAATTCATGTAAAATCATATAGGTTCCCAGAAATTCATAAAGCTGAAGTCAATAGTCAGATCAATAAAATGCTCGATCAAGGTATAATCCAACCCTCTAATTCTCCCTGGTCTTCACCGATCTGGATCGTGCCCAAAAAGGACGATTCAAAAGGTAAAAAGAAATGTCGTGTCGTTGATTACCGGAAACTAAATAGGTGACGCATTTCTACTTGCAAACATCTCTGATATCTTAGATCAATTAGGTCATGCCAAATATTTTACGACTTTAGATTTAGCCTCTGGATTCCACCAAATTCCGATGTCCCCTAAAGACGCGGATAAGACCGCTTTCTCTACACATCTAGGACATTATCAATTCAACCGAATGAATTTTGGATTAAAAAATGGGTGTAGTACCTTTCAACGATTAATGAATCAGGTATTAACAGGTCTTCAAGGTCTGAAATGTTTTGTTTATCTTGACGATATTGTTGTTTACGCTGATGCCATCGAAACCCATGAATATACACTCAGAGAAATCTTCAAAAGATTAGAACAACATAATCTCAAATTACAACCTAACAAGTGTAACTTTATGCGCAAAGAAGCCGTATATTTAGGACATGTAATCTCAGAAGCAGGTGTAAAACCTGATCCTTCAGAAATCTCTTCCGTCTCTAATTTTCCTATACCTAAAAATGCAACCGATATAAAATCTTTCCTTGGTTTAGTTGGATATTGTAGAAAATTTATTCATAACTTTGCTAAAATTGCATAACCATTAACAGCTCTTTTAAAAAAAGACACTATTTAATTGGTCCGATCAACAAACCGAATCTTTTTCTAACGCCGACGCACTCTCTCGAATAGTTGTAGAACCCAAAGATAATAAAGTAAATAATCCTATCCTAATCATGTTACTTATGATGATTATATTAAATTTCATTATTCTAATCTAGAACCAATTAAGTATACATTTATTGAAACAGATAAATCTATTCTTGATGCAAAAGATAACATAGGCCATTGTGTCTCTTCCGATCTAGAAATGTCTAAAGGATTAGCAATAGAAATTAAAAATATTTATAATAACATCAATGACTTACGCAAAAGCTCGAATATATCTATAGGAGACGTATTAACCTCTATTAATCAAAATCACAACTCATTTAAAATCTTTCACTTAATAACTAAAGTTAACTACTGGGATAAGCCCACTTATAAAAATATTTTTCAATGTTTGTAAAATCTAAAAATGTATTTGCTTAAAAATAAAATAACCCCAATCTCTCTTCCAAAACTAAGCTCAAGTTTAGGTCAACTCCAATGGGAAAAAGATAAAGAAATTTTACACTTTGTTTTTATGAACACCAACGTAGTAATTACTATATATCATAATAAGATTATACGAGTAGAAAAAGAACACATTCCAATTATATTAAAAGAGAATCAGTTCAGTCGCAGGTCATTCAGGTTATCATCGCACTTATAACCGCATTAAAGGTAAATACTATTGGTTAAATATGAAAAAAGATATTATTAATTATATAAAAAATTGTCATTCTTGCCAAAAACTTAAAATTGATAGAAGAAATTTTATTCCACCTATGGAAATAACTTCTACATCTTCCAAACCCTTTGAAAGGATTTCGCTAGATATAGTAGGACCCTTACCCCTTACCGAAAACGGTAATCGATTCATTTTAACTCTCCAAGATGATCTCACTAAATTCTCATAAGCTTATTCTATGCCTAATCATGAATCCGAAACAATTGCCAGAACACTAGTAAAGCAATTCATTTGTAAATTTGGTAACCCTCTTTCTATTCTAACCGATCAAGGTTCCGACTTTAATTCCAAATTAATAGCCAAAATTACCAAACTTTTTAAAATAAATAAGATTCAAACGAAAGCGTATCATCCATAATCCAATGGAGGTCTTGAACGAAGTCACGCGACTTTAGCTGACTATCTTAAACATTATGTGAACGGTAAACAAACAGATTGTGATGAATGGATCGACTTTGCAATGTTTTCATACAACTGTACTCCACATACTTCCACTAAATTTACTTCATTTGAATTAATATTTGGTCAAATGCCAAGTCTTCCTACATATATTACGCAACCTCCTTCTTTTAAATATACGTATGATGATTATATAGACAATCTTAAAATAAAATTAAATAAAAGTCATCAAATTGCACGAGATACTTTAATCAATCAAAAGGTAAAATCTAAGATAAACTACGATAAAAAAACTTCAAACAACCATAAATATAAGGTTAACGACCTTGTATATTTACGTAACCCTATTTCTAAGAAACTATCTCACAATTATTTAGGACCATATAGTATAATATCAATTAACTCACCTGTAAATTTAACATTAATAATAAAGAATAAAAATGTTAGAATCAATATAAATCGTATAAAACCATCATCTTCTAACTAAATTAACTATATTAATCTGACTAACCTCTGGTTTCAGATTATGGTTGATCCCTTCTGCACATCTTTTCAAACTAACTACAATTGAGAAATCTCCCGGTCTTTAGGTACTACGATCACTTAGGTACTGTCAAGTTTCAAGAATCAACATGGAATCTAATTTCTCATTATAATATATCATACCTTAACAGTGAAATTAATTTAGTCAATAATGTTTATGAAAAAACTCGCACTCTCTGTCTTTATACTTATGAATTAAATAATGATCGTTATATATTATGTAATCAAAATCTAAAGAATCTTGAGCATGAACTTACATCTATTGACCGTTTAAAAGGTTCCTTGTCATAAATGACTACTCCATTCTCTAACCAAACCCGTGTCAAACGAGGTCTTATAAACGTTATAGGTACTATAGCAAAAAGTCTTTTTGGTACCCTAGATTCTAACGATGCTCATCATTATGACGAAGCCATCAATAAATTAAATACAGATGAATCTCAAACATTAGCTCTTATGAAAAAACAAACCAGTATAGTTATGACAACCCTCACAAATTTTAATCAATCTCTATCCTCACTTCAATTACAAGAGTATACTATCAACCGAAATTTTGATAAAATATCTAATTATTCGTCTACCCTTAACTTTAAAATTATAAATCTAGAAAAAAATGAATTGTACTCTGCTCACTTGAATTCTCTTAAGTATCTAACAGTAAAAATAAAAAGTGATTAAAACAACATTATCTCTTCTATCATGTTCGTTAAATCTAATCAGATACATCTGTCAATTATAACCCCTTCTCAAGTTTATGAAGAACTTCAGAAAATCCATAAGCACTTACCTTCTTCAACTGATTATCCCTTAACCCTTAACTTACCACATATTTACCAGATAATGAATCTCATAACCATACATGTGTATAACATTAATCAAAAGTTAATATTCAAATTATCAATTCCCTTAACGTCCTCAAATAACTTCGATCTTTATAACATGATACCACTTCCTATCCATTCCGATAACGGATATGTTTCTATACATCCTATACAAGGATTTTTAGCATACTCCAGCACTAAAATTCATTATACTCTATTACAAGATTTAACTGATTGTAAAATAATCGTAGAACACGAATTATTATGTTCAAATAATCATATAATTTACTTAACACACAGTAAACCCATTTGCGAAATAGAATTACTTACATCCTCTAATATCCCAAAATCTTGTATGATCCAAGAAACCAACCAACCTCTAGATCTTTGGCATAAACTAACAGCAACCAATTGCTGGTTATTTGTTTTATCCTCCCCAACAATTATAACTGTTTCATGTAACACCAATATTAACGATATAAAACCATCTGACACCGGTATTTTAGAACTTCCAGCCGGATGTAAAGGATATTCACCTAGTATTTTATTGACTACCGAAGATACAAAACATTCTGATTTTCATTCTATAGTCCCCAACATCGATATCCTACATGACGATTGTTGTGATAAAAATAAACTTAATGATTCCATTCATATCCCCTTGCTAAACCCCATTCATTTTTCAAATAAAGGTTTAAAAGATTTATATCTTATCTCCAATAGAATAAACACATTCTCGAAAGATATCGACGATCTGCTTGATCAACCCCATGTCAAGAAATATACTAATACCTATAATTATCTTATGTATACTATATATATATATAGTTATCTTACTCTTTATTTTATTTAAATTTTTCAAATGTTGTCGTAGATTAAAATTCCCTAATAGAATCCACTCTATAGAAAGTAACCAACCTGTTACTCCAAATATTAACAACATATTTCAAATTTGCTTCAAAACCACTCCGAATAGTCCGAATAGTCCGAATACTGTCAATAATGACGATATAGAATTAAATACGAGGGTGGGTCAATAAGTCTTTAGAAAAGCTGACAGGTGGCGCGACCAGTACTGTAAGCGGTTTGTTTTCATGCAGCGGCACTACCGATTCAGTATGCTGCGAAGTTTCAATCAGATTGGTCGGGTTGTTGTGTGTTTCTCGTACATTTAAAAAAAAAAAATTGCTTGTTTACAAAAATGGAGAAAATTGAGTTTAGAGCTGTTATTAAACATTTTAATATAAAAGGGTTAACAGCAAAGGAAATAAAAAATGAGTTGGATTTAGTTCACGGCATATCTGCTCCTTCACTTGCAACTATTTATAACTGGTTAAATGAATTTAAACGTGGTCGTACATCAACAAAGGATGAACCACGCTCAGGACGTCCTGTAGAGGTGACTACACCAGAAATGATCAATAAAATCCACGATATGGTGTTAAGTGACCGAAGATTAAAGTTGAGTGAGATAATTGAGGTTACAGGGATCTCAAAAGGTAGCGTCATTTCTATTTTACATGACAAATTGGGCATGAAAAAAATTTCTGCAAGATGGGTGCCGCGTTTGCTCACAGTCGACAATAAACGCAATAGGGTGGTGGCCTCTAAAGCCCTGTTGTCGCTCATGCAACGCAATCCGGATGAATTTTTTCGTCGCTTTGTGACTGTAGACGAAACATGGATACACCACTATACTCCCGAGACGAAAGAACAGTCAAAGCAGTGGATTGCGAAAGGCGAACCATGTCCAAAGAAGGCGAAAACCGTAAAATCAGCTGGTAAGGTTATGGCTACTGTATTTTGGGATGCACGTGGAATTATTTTCGTTGACTATTTGGAAAAAGGAAAAACAATAACAGGGGATTATTATGCATCTTTATTGGACCAGCTAAAAAACAAAATTGAAGAAAAACGGCCTCATTTAAACAGGAAAAAAATCCTCTTTCATCAGGACAATGCCCGTGTTCACACATGTTTACGATCAATGGCTAAAATTGAAGAATTGAAGTTCGAATTGGTCGACCACCCACCGTATTCGCCAGATTTAGCCCCCAGTGACTTTTTCCTTTTCCCAAACTTAAAAAAATGGCTAAGTGGACAACGTTTTTTTTCAAATGAAGAAGTCATCGATCGGACAAATGCTTATTTTGAGGACCTTCCGAAAACTTATTTTTCTGACGGTTTAAAAAAAATTGAGAAACGTCTTACCAAGTGTATTGAGCTCCAAGGAGATTATGTTGAGAAATAAAAAAAAAATACAAAAATAAAAACTGTTTTAATGCTTTTTTCTAAGGAATTATTGACCCACCCTCGTAGTATACCTACCATACCATCAAATGAGAGCTCGCCAACCCAATCTTCACTTCTCAGGCAAAGTAGTAGATTAAACTCAAAATTTAAGTTATAAAATAAAAAAAATTATAAAAGCATTATCCATTTAATCATGTAATGTATACTAACCTTAAAATAATAAAGTGAAAATTGAAAAAGTGAAACAAAAAGGCAATTATAAATAAAAAAAAAGTGTAAAATAAAATTAATGTGTTACTAACATTTTCAAAAATCCTTTGTCTAAAATGATAAACCTTACAATAAGTTCAAAATTGTTAATCTCATAATAATGTACTGTACTTGTATAACAACTTCGCATTGTTTTCCAATATGTTTTAATGAATATGTCTTAACTATTAATCTTTTATATGTTTTATGTGAACATAAATTGTATACCATTTATCCAAATATTGTTAACTATATAACTTGCTTTGTTAACTAAGTAACTTTTTATCTGAATTATATTACTCATTTTCCCTACATTGTTATAAACTTATAGCAAGGATAAGCCATAAGTTTATTCTTAAGATGGAAGGTGTTATATACCTACTCTCGTACTTAATATTTTACATCTTCCACATTGAGAAGCCCTGATGAATCAATTGATGTTTACACGCCTAACATAATTATCTTTTCTATTTGCTCGTCTAGCCAATGTTGTCCATTATATCCTATTATCAATCGAAAGACAAACTATTCATGTTTCAAATATTATAAACTTTCCATTTCTCTAATATCAAAACAAGTACAAAGGTTACCTTAATATGTACTTTCTAAACTCCTATTTAACGCCATACTTTTCATGCCAATCAGCTCTAATATCAGTTCCAATTTATCCATCACACCGTCAACTTCTCCAGTGTAATTATTATTATTGAATTAAATATTATATGTTTATAAATTGTTAATACTTATAAGTAACTCAGTTACTTTAACGTTAATAATAATTTGTGAAGTTTAATTTAAAGTGTAACTATTGTATGATTGGTATTATAAATAAATAGTTTATGTAGTGATGTGAGTGCTTTATATGGCATCCCGATCCCGATTCCATAACAATTACAAACCATGTGGTCTAATATAAACGAATAAAAATATACAAAACACATTTTGACAAAGTTGACACAGTAGAGGTTTTAATATTTCAACAACCTTATAATGTAATATAATAATTATCTTATTTATTTAACACATAATAAATTAAAATACATAATTTTGAAAACACCTCTGACAAAATATATTATTTATTTATTTGAAAAAGACACGTTGAGTACATAACAATTTATTAATTCAGGACGTTCACAACATGACATTTAGAATAAAAATTACAAGTAATCAGTTCGGAAAATCAGAAAAAACAAAGTGGAGGAAAAAAAGAAAGCAAAAATAGTTTTATACAAAAGAAATAAAATTTAAAAAAAACAACAATGATACAAAAAGTACAAATTAAACAATAAAATAGAATTTAAAAAACAGAATATATAATGGATCGCCAAAAATATCTACATCTCTAGGGAGTGCATTGACCAACCGCACAGCCCTCGCTATTGGTGCCTGGTGAGCCTGACATGAGAAAACAACTTTCACCCAAAATAAGTCATGGCTGCGACCACGCATGTAATTGACGGGTGTGTAAAAATTTACATTTTCTAGAATATCGGGATTGAAAATGATACCACGTGAGAGCAGGGAAAAATGCTTTAAGAGCAGAAGTGACCTACGAGCTTCAAGAGAATGAAAGGCGAGCATGCCTTGAAGAAAGTTAGTCGGAAAATACTCGTTTGAGAAGGTGTCTACCTGAGAGATGCAGGTTGGATTCCTGCGGTGTCTTACTTTTTTCAAAAAGATTTTTTTCTTTTGGTTATAATTTATTTTCTCAGAAGTGTTTTCAAAATTATGTATGTTCAATATTTAGAATGTTACATTCTTAAATCGGTGTGTGTACTTAAATACGCGTGTTAGAAGTTATACTTCTTTGGCGTAACAAAAAAAAAACAAAGCTTGTGATAACCTAGATTCTTCGACTAGCTCTTAATTATCTTATTAAATTACACACTCAAGATTTTTCATGAGCTTATTAGAACACCATTGATTTATTTCTATACCTATACTTTAACTTATACATATTACTAAATTGAGTATATAATTATTTCTCGTTTTTATTTTTAAAGTAACAGCTGTCACTCTGGCGTTTAATCGTTTGTTAACGTAAGGAATTGCAAATGGCTGACAATAATAAATTCATTGCCTAGGCAACGGAACAATCCTACTATCAAACTTGTGTTTGTATACAGCTGACTGATTCGCAGTTAACTTCATACTGTCGTGAACTTTCGTAGCTCTTAATTTCACTTTCTACCAAACGCCCCAAAAGAAGTATAAATTCAAAAATAGTTAATTAAAAAGTATATTAAAATGTTAGATGGTTTGTGCTGCACTTCTTTTCACATGCAATTTACACATTTCAATATTATTGGCAGAGCATTTTCACTTCTATGAATAAATTTCCATATATGTATGCAGAATCTACTCACGTAACATGCTGAGAAATTCGATCAGATGCAATAGTAAATTATTGACGTATAACTTAACCTGGATGCATCTCCGGGGAACATAAGTAGACCGGATATCGAAGAACTCTTCACTAATCAAGAGCAGAATACGTAATATATTATTATATAACATGTATACTGTGAGAAATCCATTTTCATTCCCGCTGTGGTGACCACGGTAAGATATTTTGAAATAATGCTATTTTAAAACGAAAATGTATTAGTACTTATTACACTTTTATTATTTAACAAATCTGAGGGCCTATTCTATACTTATCGACCGCCAAAGTGATAAAATGATAAATACGACGGCTAACTAGGGTAGGTTTGTATCAAAGTATTAGCAGTTATTGTAACAATTACAATAAGTTGGTTGTATTTGTTGCAATAAGTGCTATATTTTAACAGCACCTCAATTGGCTGTGATAAAATTTAGAGCGAGATAGACAGTTTTGACTGTTTAGACGGCTAACTTTTTGTAACAATTTTAATGTACTAAATATGTAATAAATACTATCACTTTACCACTTTAGCGGTTGATAGTCGCCTTGTCTATAGAAAAGACCCGCTGGACCGGTTTCGTCCAACTCAGAGGGACATTTTCAACTGGTTAATATATATACAACAGGTATTTACCAAAATAAATTCAAAAAGGCGACACAAATAATCTACCAATACATAGCCATTATCCGTCCAATAGTACTTTGTCATTAAAAATTAAATTAAAATGAACAATGTTGGGTAATAATATTATATAACAAAAAATGAAGCAAAAAGAATTTATCTTATATTAATCTCATTAATTTACGAGTAGTTACGCGGAGCCGCATTTGACTCTCGGGTCCAGTAAATTCACATGTTGTTTTTCAATGTGTTTTTAAACCCAGAGTATGGGTCTAATAGCTTGAGTAAGTGACTAACATAAATTTCTCGTAAACATATAAATCAGTGTGGCGATCAACGAGTCCTGTGAGAACAAGAATTGTTAGCAATATCCGTTACATACGAATCGATTGCGAAGACATTATTTAATTATGTTTATATATTTTTTTCACAGGCCGTCAGCGCATCGGTTAGTGCTTACTCACTTAGAAACATTGATGGCGAAAATAAGACATAAGTATATAAATTTTTAGCATAATATTTATTAATATTTATTATGTTAAAATGAATTTCTCAATGAAGGTATGTGATACTCAATGTCAGCATTATTCAATCGTGAGTGATTCAGTAAATGGGCTATCACGATTGAATGAATATCTCACTCTACATTTTATCTTGGTAGAGAACTGTCACTCTGTATCATCATGCCTCGGGCTGAACTATCTACATCGCTATTATTTTTATCATTGTATCATTATATCACTGTACTTGTGTCAATCCGTCCAATAAACATGCAACCGCTCTCAACAATCAATCACCTCATGCCAAATATATTATTATAATCTTCTTTTGATCGAAAATGGTTAAAAATATATATATATATAAATATAGAAAAATAGTAGATACATCATATAAGGTCCCGCAAAACCTGCGAAAGAGGGTCACAATAAATATTTCATACGTACCCGCACTTGTATCAGAAAGACGGCGAGTGCAGCGAAAATGTGGGACAGTGCAGTGCAGGTTGGATGCAGAGGGGATGGTGGAAAGGGTTGGTAAAAGCTATGACGTCAGCCGTTGCAGCATTTCCCGGAGTTTAAGCCCGCTCGGACGTGGCTCTAGACCAGAGCATGTCCAATTTCACTCAATCAGTGTTTTATTATTAATGCAATTTTTTGTGAATTAACTTTTTAGATTTTATAGACAACATTTTTGGCTGCTGTTCTGAAGTTTTGATATAATGTAGTTATATTTGTTTTATTTCCGTAATAACAAATATTAAATAGTTACAGTGTTATATACAAATATAAACCTATTATAGCCAGCGAAATTTCCACAGATAGTAGATAATATCGTCACTGTTCTGGCAGAAGACACTAATTCGAAAAAATGACATAATGAGTTAGTTATACCAAAATGTTCCTTATTTCAAACTTTACCGTCCAGAAACCTTCTTAATAAATAAACAGTCTTATCCTTTTTACGATTACTTAATAAACTCACATGATGGACAATTTCAAACAATTTAACAACTTCAAAGTCAAATTACTCAAAACTAGTATTCTCCAGTTAGTGTGTTCTGCCAGAACAGAGACGATATAATATAGCCTAACATGAAAGTAAAAGTAGGTACAAGATAAGAAAAATAAAAATAATAATAATTAAAAACGGATTAGTTAACATTTTAATATTTTGATGAATAACCATCGATTACGTTTTCTTCTTTCTTCTTCTTCTTCTTCAGCCATGTCCGCCCCTTAGGTGGAGCATACCACCACACCACACGACAGTGGCGAAGGGTGGAGGTGGACTGTTAAGAGCGGACATAAATAATGCATACTAAACTTTGGCAATCAAACGTATATTTTGTTTTCATTGAACTAAGACTACAATAATGTACCTATCTAGATAGTGTTTTGTAAGTTTTTTAAAATTAAATTAAACCCTGCCTAATCCATGCCTTAGTGGATAATAGTCAAAATTATTCGTTTATTCATAACATACATATCTATAAATTATGCCATTAATGAAACCATACATGATTTTAGAGATTTTATACATAGAAAAATATTTTTTATCGATTCCTTTGACAGGGCTTTCAAAAAAAACTAATCAACACCATCATCTTTAATATGTATTCTTAATTCAACGGAAACAAATAAGTATGACATAAAAAATATGTACTATTTTTGTCGTATCGCTCATGGCATACAATATAAACTATTATCGTTTGGTTTATGCGGGATTTCATTGAATTTAAAGACTAACTAGCAACATATTATACAAATTGTATTATTATTTCAATGAAAACAAATACGTATGAAAGAAAATGTTTAGTGTGCACTATTTATGTCGAATATTAACAACCTACCTCCACCCCTCACACACGGCGCTTCCAAGAATCCCTGTCGCTCGTCAGTCTTCTTATGTAATTACAGGTCATACCAGTATCCCGTAGCTCCGCTGTATAGGGTCTAGGACGATTTGGCACCGGACAACTGGAAGCCACGGAATTCGAAAATAAATAGACGTTAGGTACTTATAGGTACTTAAATACTTACTTATAGGTAAAAAAAATATTCAATATTATTATTTATATTTCAATGATTATATTATGATTTAATAGTTGATGAGAATGTAAATATGCAGACGTAAAAAATGATTTAATCGTGCATATGTTTAAGTTCCAACGTAAAAAGAGTTTTTTATTTTATATAAAGCCTTAGGCATGGTAATTCTCAATCCGCGATAAAGAATACATTATGTTAAGAGTAAAATGAATTCAAACTACTAAGTAGTAGATAGAAACTGATTATAATACCTCGTCTACAAGTGTCTACGACAGTGCGGCGTTCAATTGTCCGGAGGCCAGTCGTCCCATTCCCGCCGTATACACTCTACAAATAGTATTTAGCAGCCTTCCATGATGCTTGAAGAACAGGAAAGCCAATTTGAAATTCTTTTCTGACATCTACAGCACGTGGCCGAGCTATGTCCAATGTCCCCTCTTCAATCTTAGCGTAATGAGAGTGTGCATGGTTCGCTCTCTTATCTCCTAGTTACTCCTGCACCGCACACCCAGCATCCGTCGCTAATATTGGTTCTCGAACCTCAGTATACGGTTCGTAAGGTGCCATGATTCGCTACCGTAAAACAGCGCCGTAAAGAATGCAAGCGACGAATATGCGGCATTTAGCATACTGTATAATATGACGCAGTATTATAAAATCTAATGGTTTAAAAATCACGAAATAAATACACAATAATAATGCAACTGTATTCCAAAGCTCCGTTTGAAAAGCGCTGCGTTCCAGCTTATACCAGAGCAAGCAAGCTTTCATTATTATGTAACAAGTATGTTATGTGAAGCCAGACCGTATCTGCGAACCTTACCAAGAAAGCCTGTTGATTGATATTTTCCAAGGCGTGTTTTTTTGTAAAAGCACGTAGCATAGAAAATTGCAAAGTTTTATTTATATGTACATTCATGATGCAATTGGCATTGTTGTAATGCCAGATCAAGTTTTTGTGGAATATAATTCTGATATTATAATGATTGCCCAGTATTAACGTATGGATAAGAATGCTGGGTCTGCGCACGTCTGCCTTAAGCCTATGCTTCTCAGCCGCAGAATATGCGGCACCAGTATGGAGCGCATTTGTGCATGCCAAACATGTGGATGTATCAATCAACGAGACAGGTCGCATCATATCGGGATGCCTGCGACCGACCCTCGTTGATAAAATATACCCCATCATAGGCATAGCTCCTCCCGATATACGAAGAGAAGTAGCGGCGAATGTCGAAAGAAGGAAGCAGACGCATGATCCCAGACACCCACTCCATGGATATCAAGCAGAGACCTCAAGGCTCAAGTCCAGAAAAAGCGTCCTTAAAAGAACAACGGAAGTGGATTGCCTCCCAGAAGAGAGTCGTATCCAGAAATGGAAAGAAAAACTCTGCAATCCTTGGATAGAGCCAACAGAGGAATCCTCGCCGGGACACGAACTTCCCTTTGATGTCTGGAAGGCACTGAACAGACTAAGAGTCGGTGTTACAAGGTGCAAGACAAACCTCAAGAAGTGGGGTGTCTTAACCGGCGAGGATGTCTCATGCGAGTGTGGGGAGGTGCAGGATGCGAAGCATATGTTGGTATGCCCTCGAATTGGGATTGTGTGTGTTGAGGAGGACCTGTTGAAGGCCAATGACAGGGCGGTCTCCGCTGCAACGTTTTGGAAAGGAGCGGTGTGATCCCGGACACGATAAGTAAGTAAGTAGAATGATGGGTACTCAGCAAACAGTATGCGAGAAATATGGATATCTTTGAGATGAGTTTTGAAAAGAATCTTTGGGGCTGTTCAAGAAAGTGGCATTTGGGGGTAAAGATATAATGAAGAGCTATACACACTTTATAAGGGCGAAAAGATCAAATGCCATATTATGAAAGTGCAAAGTTTGCGGGATCAGCCACGTGCATAGAATGCCGGAGGATATACCAGCAAGGCGTGCTATGTACATAACCCCTGAAGGCAAGAGAAGACCTGGATGGCCGAAATTGAGATGCTTAGACTGCACAATAGGAGATTTAAGACTGCTCGGTAGAAGCAACTGGAGAATGTCTGCGCTGGATCGTTCAGGATGGAAGAAGTTTTTGAAGGAGTCCAAGACCCGCCAAGGGTGTTGTGCCATAAATGATGATAGTTATTGTCTGGCGTTATGGGCATTTTTAGGT
Organism: Rhyacophila brunnea; assembly: GCF_057557595.1. Lineage (NCBI taxonomy): Eukaryota > Metazoa > Arthropoda > Insecta > Trichoptera > Rhyacophilidae > Rhyacophila > Rhyacophila brunnea. The sequence goes on from NW_028232796.1 coordinate 35,573,916, forward strand.
CGCTTTTATATGTATTACATTGGTATGGTAATTCTTCTTTTTCTTTGCTAATGTCTGCTCCCTGCTTCGAGAATCTGTGACTCATCATAATCTAGAAGAAGTGGGAGATTTCAAGGCCATCATAAGTTAGCTGTAACCTAAAAAGGCATTAAAGAAGTTTCAATAGTATGCATTTCAAAATGTACAGTAGGTAGGTACTTTATAAAATCTAACTGCTATATTATATTATTAGCTTATGTAAATGAGAATTTAGATTCATTTATGTTCTATAGCGTCACAATATGTGCCTTTAAAACCGCAGGTTCTCGACCACTGGTCTAGGACGATTTGGCGTCGCTGTCTGGACGACGGAATAACTAGATAACAGATAACTGGGTGCCGTACAGATGAATGAAATGCACATACGTTACGATTTGTACCAGCAAGAAGATATGAAAATTTTATGTGAGGTATCTACCAAAAACACAGCAAGGTTTATAATAATTGTTATAATGTTCAATGGTCTAGTTTAATATTCCAATATTCGATTGGATTACCTACAAGTTTGAATATTATATAATAAAGATAGTTTCTATAATAGACAAACCATTGTAGTTTTCAAACTAAGTTAAATTTATATGATCATTATTCAATGATTTTTCTTCAGTTGTATTTCATTTGTTTTTAGAGTTTCCTAATCGTTTGGCGACCAAAGTTAGCATCTGAAAGTTAAAAGTATAGGAGCCAAATTCATGTAAATTTATCCATCCGAGATCGGTGTATTATGCGAATGGGTTAAACTCTTTGGAATATAAAAACAATTTATAAATATTGGTAGATAGTTAATTGGTACAGCCGCAAAACGCAGTCGCCCTTTTCTAGTCTGCATCGAGGTCGTTTTACGGCTGATGTGGCTTGACCCTAACATACGTTTTTCACTGCGCAATTTCAGTAAAAGTCTACTGACACAACGTCATTTTACTGTTCAAACACAAATCGATCAGATAGCTTTATTTGTGAGTGTTGCCATGATATATTATGATAAAAAAAACCTGTAAGATTTATCGGAAAATGGTTTGTTTATTTAAAAGCATTCATAGGCGTTCGTGTCAAAGGTTATAATGTTAAATGAAGCATGTCACGGATGAAATTATTATTATCTACGACAGAGTAGTACTTAGGAATTATTACCCAAGATAATAATTTTTTTAGACGATAATGGCCATCTTAAAACGCAGTCATCATTTCCGTGAACGAGAATTTACACTCCTTATAGTCATTTGCTTCTTTTATGACAGAGTAGAGCAGGGGGTCTTAACCGCATGACCGCGAACGCATGTACACCCTCGGAGCCATTTTCGTGTGCCCCCGGCAAAGTATTAAATAACGAAAAAAATTAATTAATTTTCCATTGGAAGAGAGATGAATTCTTCACGAACTTTATGAATTATCATTGTATTATTCATCCAGAAGCATTATGTGCCAAAATATTATCCTTTGACTATGTCGTGAATGTAGTTCTGAATATAATCAACAATATTCGAACAAATCCTTTATCACACAGAATGTTTAAAGCCCTTGTAGAAATGACAATTCCTCACAAGCTGACCTTATTTTACATACATAATAAGATGGTTAAGTAAGGGTAAAGCTCTTAGTTGAATTTTTGTTCTTCTGGAAGAGAACTCTTCACTTTTGATTAGCCTTCACATGTGTTTAAATGTAAATAAATGAATAATCTACCGATATAATAAATGTAACACATAATACTTGAATCTTGTTTTTTAGAAATCCGATGTGTGCTCGCCAGTATTATCCCAAAACTCAAATGCGCCCGCTACCGCAAAAGGGTTAAAAATCCCTGTAGTAGATGCTCCTACAAGTCTGGATCTTCAGTTGTTCGCTTGCAGTCTTCCATTGTTTCTATTTTCACGATCTCTGCTCCATGTAGAATAATTACCAGCTTATACATATTCCATGACAGCAAATAATGATGACGTATAAAACAAAAAGTGTCCGTTTTTATAACTCAAAACTTTAAATTTGGTATTAAACATGAATGAAATGGAATATTAAGAAAACTGTTATGACCTCTTATTATGTATAAAACAGAAGCCATGTCTATTTGTACTTACATAATCACAGATAACCTAATCAAAATATAATAATATGATTTGCGTATTCTCCACCTGAACAAAATAAAATAGGAAGTAACATATCTGTCCGTACTTACAGTTATTCTAATGTTTGATGTTTTTGTACATAATTCGCTGTATCACAGTTCACGGTTCTTGTCGGTTTACAGAAAGCCAGCGGCAAACAAATTTAAAAAATAGCCGATAGGTATACTGGATTATTTGTAAGGTTAGGTTAGGTTAGGATCTAATAAAATTGAAACATTATTGTCTGCAATGCTCCACGAACAACGCGCAATTTTCATGAACAAAGTTCACCTTGTCCATTTTGTTTGGTTTAGAGATATTTACGAAAAACGTGTATGGAACCTCTACATGAAAAAAATAAATTTCTCTTTTTTTAATCAAATTGAAATAAATATATTATGCTTGCGAAAAACACACCGTTTTCTAAAATATCATACAAAGTTTATGAAATATTTAAAGATTTTTCACCGACAAGATGACTTTTGAAACAAGTTTTATGGACTTGTTTGCATGCATGCAGGCATTTTGGAAATGTTTTTGTGGACAAAGTGAGTTATGGTAAATCGTGTATGGAACCTCTACATGAAAAAAAATCTCTTTTCTTAATTAAATTGAAATAAATATATGCTTGCGAAAAACACAAAACACAAAACTTAAATATCATACACAGTTTTTGAAATATTTAGAGATTTGTCATGAAAAAGATAAGATGACTTTCGACACAGTTTTGTGGACAAGACGCATTTTGAAATTTAACGGTGCTTTTCAACCGTTATAGGTACTGGCTGCAAAAAACTGCTATTGTAAATGTTTATAGAATATATATGTGCCCCTTTGAATAAGCAATATTACTGCATATTCAGTTCATTTTTGGTCAAACTGGATAAGATGAATTTTGGGAATTGGCGACTCACATGTACTCATTTATTATCTTCTTCTTCTTCCACGGCGCCACACCCCGGGGTGGGATTTGGCCTCCACCGCTCTCCACTCACTCCGGTCTCTCGCCACACTTCTCCAGTTACCGGGTCTTCATATATGAAGCCAGTCCACTTCTACGGCGTCAGTCCATCTCCTTCTTGGACGGCCTCTGGGTCTCTTCCGTTGGGGTAGTCACTTCGTCATGATCCTTGGCGCTCTAACTTCAGGCATTCTCTCCACATGTCCCGCCCATCGTAGTCTGGACTTACAGTATCTTATGATTGTTTGCTGTTCAATCAGCTCTTCCAACTCCTGGTTCATTTTTATTCTGTAGTTCCCATTTTCCAACGTGGGTCCAAAGATTTTGCGGAGTATTTTGCACTCGAAGACAGCTAATTTGTTTTCCTCGTTTTGAGTTAAGCACCAAGTCTCACAGCCATAAGTGACCACTGGCCTTATAATTGTTTTATAAATTAGAAGTTTACTTCTTCGGCCTAGAATTTTCGACCCCACCAGTCACTTGAAGGCATTCCAGCATTGTTATAGGCCTCAAAATTTCTCTATCCATCTCTGTCACCCCAGAACTAGTTGCTTATTTCAGAGTGTAGAAATAGCGTGATGGATATTATTATAATAGTTTTATTATCTGCGTGTCTGAACTGGAAGTCGGTACCTTGTAAAAGTCGGGATGGAAATATGGTAATGCCGAGATATCTGGTTCGATCAAATTACCCGGTTTGATTTATGAAAGCGCATTGCTGAGTACCCATAGGTATAATATTATACCTCCATACACTTTATTTACTTAGACAGAAATAATGGCGCCATACTGATTCACGGGGGATTTTGCCGCAGACAAGTAATATTGGTCGTATTTTACAACGTTTTTCTTAGCTCTATTTGTCCGGTACAAATTTTATAATCGATTTTTAACTAACTTCCCGACTAGCTAGACATTTCAAACTTTTAGAATATATCAGAACACGGTGCCAATGCATTTTTAATACTTTCAGCCGTCTTTAAGTAGAATTGAATTCATTTTCAGTAAATTCTGATTGTATGAAAAGTTATTTCGACACCATTATTGGTTGCTAGGGGCTGGGGTCCTAGCAAGTAAATTATTAATATATACTTGCGTTACTATGGAAATCAATATGATATTTCAGTATTATTTCTATCAAGTACAATTTTTTGATCGTTTAAGCTAGTTAGGTCAAGTTTATATGATTCAACAGAAAATTTAAAAACGTTGTTTATAAAAAGTTCTTCTTGTCTTGTAATTATTACATATTATCATGTAATTTTTTATTTACAATTGATGTGCATATATTTAACAAAGAAATAAAGATGAAGTGTTAATTAACTATTTTGTTTATTCAACGATTAATTCACATGATTTAAGAATGTAATATTATTAGCAGGTATTGAAAATACATAATTTTGAAAAAATACTTCTGAGAAAATGTATTATAACCAATAGAAAAAAAATCTGATAAAAGTAAGACACCCCGCAGGAATCGAACCTGCATCTCTTGGGTTTCGCGCCCGTACACAATGACCACAATGCTAAAGCGCCGTACTTAATTGCGACAAATTTTAACCAGTGGCTCTTATAATACTCTCTGAAGCGATTTTCAAAATTGGGCAACATTGGCTATCGGCTTTTGAAATTGCGAAATCCAAGAGATGCAGGTTCGATTCCTGCAGGGTGTTTTACTTTATTTCAAAAAGATTTTTTCTATTGGTTATAAATACATTTTCTCAGAAGTGTTTTCAAAATTATGTATGTTCAATAATTAGAGTGGGTTTTTTAAATTATTATTATGTGGCGATTTAGTCATTTGTATAAGTATATTATTTTAAATGTCTTTGCTTTCATAATGCTGAAATTATCGGTATTTAAAATTTTTCAAAACCGGTATTTCGGTATCGACGAAAAGTGAGATACCGGTTTTTCAAATACCGGTATTGCAATCCCTAATGACAACCCTAATGGTAACATGAAAGTCATAAGTACAATTTATGGGTGGAAAAAATTATCTTTCTAAAAGTCTTCTGACAATACTTTCGACAGTTTTATTGGGTGGCGCACACGATAAAGTAAAATAAGTAATAGTAAAAATACTAAAATACAACAGGCCCGTCTTCAGTATTTCATTACGACAACAATGCCACATAAAAATAAATTGGCAGTAAAAAAACCAGTTTCGTCTCATATCGACTTGGCATTATTTTACTGTGTTCGTCTTCCAGAGGCGGTTTAGTTATACGCGTTGCCCATAACCATTTTTATCTTGTGTAGGTAAGAATGAAGAAAAGATTAGAAATTCGGCGCTAGGTTTGAAGCCTTGTTAAATTTAAAGTAGATATAATAACTGTAAAAGGTCTTTATTAGTCACGAATTAATCCGTAAAGTCCTGTAGACGCGAATGAACGACTGTAAAAGGGTATTGTGGATCGTAAAATATGAAGTTTATTCTCATTCTAGGATGAATGTGAAAGTTAAATATTTCAGACACAAGGTTTATCCAAATATTTCTAATTAACTCATTGATTAACGGCGAGAAAAACATTGAGATTGTTGACAGGTTGAAATACCTGTAGCAATCATACCACTCAGCATTACAAGGGTGACACACTTCGATATTTATGTTTTGTTGTCAAAAAAAATCAGAGTGGCGGAAGCGATTGTCAGCATTTCCTCAATCATAACCTAGATCAACAGTGTCTATTATGAGTTATTAAACAACGACAGCAATTATACGTATACGTGGCTGATTCAGCGCAGTTTTTGATTTCTTATAACATTGTTACACAGTAATTACATAATCTGTAAATAATATGAAAATATTCATGTTTTTTTTTTAAATGTGAGCCAGCTTTTCATATCATAAATATTGGTCAAAGTTACCTGAATCATCATTATTTGTGGCACTACAAGCCATAGCAGATCTTGGCCTCAACTTCCACCAGTATGGCCACTACAGCTAACTTAATATGGCCTTCCATCCTTCCACTCCTTCTAGATTATAGTGAGCCATAAATTCTCGAAGGCGCGCAGTGGTCTCTATATTATATTTCACTTAGGGAGCAGACATTGACAAAGAAAAAGAAGATTAAAATTACCATTCCAATTTAATGATAATATAATACAAACTAACCTAAAATATGCCAAACAATCACTATCATCATCATTTATGGCACAACAATGCTTGGCGGGTTTGGCCTCCTTCAAAAGCTTCCTCCATCTTGGGCGATCCAGCGCCGATACTCTCCAGTTGTTTTCACCGACCATTCTAAAATCTTCTGTGGCTCAGTCCAGCCATCTCAATTTCGGCCGTTCAGGTTTAGTCTTTCTCTCAGGGGTTGCATACATAGCCCGCATTGCTGGTATATCCTCCGGAATTCTATGCACGTGGCTGATCCAGCACAGTCTCTGCATTTTCATATATTTTCGCCCCTATAAAGTGTGTATTTAGTAATTTTCACTTTCTTGAACAGCCCCAAAGATTTTTCTCGAAACTCTCTTCTCAAAGATATCAATATTAACTCTCATCCTGATTTTTGAGTACCTAGCATTGTGATCCATACGATATTTATGCGCAGGAGAGTTTTATATTATAAGGTTGTTACCTGAATGGATATCATTAATTTACAATTTTTGTATGATGAACATTATTGGTTGATTGATAAATTAAGTTAATTCAGTAGCTAACTTTCAAAACTAGACATGTCCAATATATGCCGAAAATGAGTTATTATCGGAATATCACTCTATAACCTCATACATACTTTGTTGACTTTCAAAAATAGCCACAAAACACCAATTTCATATTGAAAAGAGGTTTCAAAAAGTAGGTTGACATTCAAATAGGAACACGTCCAACGTTGTTGACATTCGAAATGAGACATGTCACTTTCAGCTAATGGCGGGACAGTATTGAGTCACGTGACCAAGTATGTTGTCATACAATCTGACAGTTTGGTTTTATTTGCGTGCGTGTTTTCGCTCTGTGTTGTTATTTGAAAAGTTCATTTATCTCTGAGGAGCGAATAGTGGACATGTCCAGTTTTGAAAAATGACCAGTGAATTCGTTAATTCAATAAATAAATAAAGCGAGGGCCAATCTATGCAATTTAAGAACATTCGGTATCTACCTAAGTAAAATTATTGTTAGAATATTCAGTAGATAAACGTAGGTATCTATTGCAGTTAGCGTTTTATTATAGTCAATCTATCTTATTGTCTTTGCTTAATGGTTCTATCAACAGTCAACCCCCAAGATTCGACTCACAAAATTCAGTGGTGTAGGCATTTCTAAAATGAAACATTGAATTAAAATATTTACATATTTGTTCAAGTGGAAGTGAGAGTGGTGTTCTTACTTATAATGATCATCTCGGGCGGGGTTTAAATTGAGGGAACAAGAATCAGCCCGGTGGTATTCAAAGTGTGTGCTGCGGTATATATTTTTCACAATTTAATGAAAATTGCAGCAATAATGTCAAACTCGGACCCTTTATCGGCAAATTGGTGCAATATATTTCAACGAATTTTTGATAAACACAATAGTATATAGTATTATAGGAAATGTATTTATCTCTAGTGGTGCCAAGGTGGCCGTTGTCCATTTAGCAGTCGCCTAGTTGGTGCCACTAAGTCATTGTCGCCCAGATGGCGGCACAAAATCGTACTAAATACACCTGAACACTGTCTTAAGTAAGACCCCTTACGAATAAAATATCGGCCGAGACTATTACTGGAGTCCAGTGCCTGCTAGAGGAGAGTCAGAAATCTGTCACCAGTTTGTGTTCTCAAGTCTCGGCATGCAACTACCCATACTCAGTACGTGTGGCCGAATAAACGTGTTCCAAGAAACTTGTTCGAATGAATTCGGTGAGATCATCGCGACTCGCCTTTCAATACTATTGACATTAAATGCGCGCGAGCGAGATAGCATAATACACGTATGTCGAGCCGTGATAAACTCAACTGTCATTGGCGTCATTGCTTTCTCTTCTTCCCCACTTATTAAGTTGGTATAGTGAAGGACAGAAATGGCGACAATTTCGTTTTATAGTAATAATATGGAGCTAGTTTTAGTTCCAGTTGAGTATGAGACTAATAAGTATTTACGAGTTTATCTGGGTTCGTCACGTCGAGTTTCTCGATTTTTTAGTGTTATAATTGGAACTTATAAACTGAATTAAGCGTGATTGTGTAAACGGATAATTATATAAACAATTTGTGTTAAAATGTCTTCTAAAAAGCACTGACACAGCTTTGCACGCCAAACGATCTATATCAGAAGTGGCGAACCTATGGCACGCGAGATGATTCAGCATGACACGCGAATGTTTTATTTTGAAGAGAGAAAACATACCAATAATAATAATAAATGACAGATTGTATTGAAAAAAAAATAGCAGGTAAATACTCTTCAAGAATAAGCATTACGTTTAATGTAAATTTGAATATAATTAAATACGTCGGCTTTATGCGTCACATATATTATCGCAGTAAACTCATCAGGCGGCGGGAGAAGCCGCGTCGCGAACTTCTGATTTTGATCGATTTACAATGCTTGAGACCACAGTAGCGAGAGAATGCCTCATCTGATTGGAGAAATTCTGTCAATGTGTGCGTAAAGAATCACACTAAGTAATGCAGTAACAAAAAAATTCATTTCTACCCACAAAAATGGCTGTACCGATTAAGAAACAAAAACTTGGTGGAGCTTGTAGTACTCGTAGTAATACTGGCAGACAGCTTCAAAGTTGGTGGACCGAAATGTATGGCGTAACTAGAAAAGTGCGAAAGCTATATGCGTGCTATGTTCTGTGAATGATATCTAAAATAGCATAACTTTTTAAATATGATTCTTAAAAACCATTTTTTTCTCCATGGAAAACTGCTCGGCACATCAGACAGTCGAAAAATGATATTTGGGAAATTTTGGCACGCGTACCTACGTAAAAAGGTTCGCCATTCCTGATCTACACCTCCTGTGGGTCTATTCTATGCTTATCGACCGCTAAAGTGATAAAGTGAAAAATATTATCAAACTTAGGGTAGGTTTGTATCAAAATATTAGCACTTATTGTAACAATTACACGAAGCCGGTTTTTATTGTTGCAATAAGTGCTATATTTTAACAGCACCTATCTTGCTGCTGTTAAAATATCGCACTTATTGCAACAATAAAAACCGGCTTCGTGTAATTGTTACAATAAGTGCTAATATTTTGATACAAACCTACCCTAAGTTTGATACTATTTATCAATTTAGTGTTCGATAAGTATAGAATAGACACACTGGTCATCCCCAAACACAACGGTCTCGTCCCCCAACCATGAGACCCCGCAAAAGTATTTATCTCAATCACATGCATCCTATCTGATCTTCTCATTTCAACCTCACTACCCTCGTCCTTATTCCTACCACATATCTATTATATTGTTTGAATAAACATAAATCCTAGCATCTTACATTACTTAAACTGAGTTTTCAGTGAAACATGGTATAGCCTTTATCTATCAAAATCATTTACAGTTATGCTGTAGTTTTTACAAGTCTCTTCCTAAAGAACAGAATAGTGAATACAGGTTCGCCAACCTTGCTCTATAATCTATATAATATCTCAAATACTAGTAAGTATTTTGCAACAAGTTTCGATACTAAGTATTTTTTATACTGTTAATAAATATACTTAGTCTTCAAAATCGACCAGTTTTTCCACCTCTAGTGACTGCCCATTTTCCTCCCTCCATACCACTGAAATAATGTAGAAAGTAATTTTTATGGACAAGTTTCATTGTTCCACTCGTTATACCGTTAAAATAGGTGCCGGTCATAAAAAAGAAATTCAGTTATTTACTACAAAACTTTGTTACATTTTTATTTGCGAACTAAATTGCTCCCACGAGTTTTTGGACCGTTGTCATTTATATAACGTAGCACTCAGTAGCGAGTTGATAATATCAAAGTACGGCATATTGATCAAATTTTATTATCGTGAGAAAGGAGATAGCAATGAAATTATTGGTATACGAAGAGGATCGCAGACAGGTTTTATTGGAGGGATGATCAGATGACTTTATTGTATTCTCAAAAGTTGCATCCTAACACTGAAAGAGCTATTAAAACAGTATAAAAACTCTGCACCAATTAATTAAATTATTTTCAAATTAGGGATGTGTCATTATAATCGTTTTTTTTTTGTTAATTTCACCGATTGTTATTTATTTATTTAAGAAAACGAAAAATTGTGAACATAACAAATCAAAATTCAGGACGTTCACAACATGAGATTTACATTATATATCTTCTTAATAATAATATATCTTCTCCTTTGCCCATATCCGCCCCTTTTTTTTACATTATTTACATTATAACAAATATTACTCTCACAAGAGAGAGTAATAATAATAATAAAAAACATTTACAATTTTATACAATAAAATAAAGTTTCAAAAACTAAATGCAAGTACATCGTCCAAAATGTCTATGTCTTTAGGGCATAGTTTCTTAAGGTTATACTTCAGTTGAGGCATGGTCTAAAAAGATCGTGGCTACGCGATGCGCGGATTGTGAAAATGACGCGTGCCGAACGAAATATAATTTGTCATAAAAATCCAAAATGCGTCCATTTAATGTTATGTTTATTGTTATATTACTAATAATAATAGTATATTCATTGACATGTTTTCTTCTTTAAGTATATACGTAATTTTTTTTAGTCATCTTTTAGGAATATTTTCATCTGACGACATGACAAAACAAATCGACGTGCGGACACCTCGACTGTCGGTCTCCGATTGGCGACTAGTGAGAAATTTCGTCGCACCTATAGTTGAAAATTATTTGCCGTTTCACTGAAGTACGCTCTTAACCAGTGGTCTGCGAATATTTTTGGGTGGGCCGACGTGACGATTAGCGATCTATTGTCTGCTTCCTTATCATAGTACTGATTAATAAATAGAAATGTAAAAGCCATCGCTGTGGACCAATATTTTGAATACCTTTTATGGCTGTGAAGCCATTAAACCCAAATATAACAAAGCATGCCGACGATACTTAATGCACGTTACGTTTACGTAAAAAACTTTAATGCATATTATCATCATATAGACGTAACTATTGAAAATAACATATTCTCATACGTGTTTAAGATTATCCGATATTTTTCCACACTCAAGATACGTTGCCTGTTATAATACCACACACAGTAGGGTAAGCCAGTCCCCATTAGTTTTGTGTTCCTGTTCCTTATCCATTAGTTTCTTTTGTGGTTTTTCCGCGTTATATGCACAGCATTAAAATATTCATCTTTCCACGGTCGTAATTTTTGGATTTTTGGTAACACACATTGATTGAACACTTGACGTTTGTTACACAACACATAATGTTATGTATTGTGTTTTATTTTATTCACAATAATGTTTTCCACTCAGAATAATTGACAGTTAACACAATAAAAGAAATCATTACATGTGAATTAAAAACGAAAACAATCACAAGTTAAAGGTAGGTTATTATTAAAACATACTTATTTCATTTTAGAATATTATAGAAAACATCTTTTGTGTTTTATGTGACTATTAAACAAACTGTCTTCTTCTCAAACGATTGTTTTATAATGATTTTATTGATGTCAAAAAAAATGTATTCACTTGTTTGTAATGTTCCATTTAAGTTTATTTAAAAATAGCAAATAATGTTACCATGTGGCAGTTCTCATGTGTCATCTCTCTGTCTCCCATATGCTTACGTATAATATTATGTTCTGTTTTATGCCCTGGTGTTTCAGAGTCCTGTGAGCTACTGAATTTTCCTGGCGAAGTCATTGTAGGTTGAGTCTCTTAAGGTGATGTCTCTAGGTAAAGTTGTTATCGAAAAATAGCTAGAAAAGTTTATTAATCGGTAAATATATATTCAAAAGTAATGAGAAAAATAAAATAAAAAATTAAGAAGTATCATGGAGTTCTATATACCAAAAATACGTGTCAAATTCGGTACATTTCTATCGGGTGGTAAGAATGAATGACATAAGATTTATTATCAAAATTACGATAAAAATGTACGTAAATCTATTACCCAGGGAAACGCTAAACGAAAATTGGAATTTATTATATCCTTATATCTTGTTTTTCAAATTTAAAAAACATCGATTTAGAGGTTAGAAAGCACGCAATTAAAATCGAAAAACCTCGGCTTAGACGCATTTTATCGCGAAAAACGCTTAGCGTTTCTATTAAAAATACTATTTATTAATTTTTACGGCAGTAATTTGAATTTAATCTTGTATTTTTGTATATTAACGAATCGATAGAAATCGAAACAATAATAATTGCCCAAATTCAACCGATGTTTAGCTGTCCGGTGCTGCCACCGTGGAACTATTTCGAAACAATACACATATACAAAATACACACACATGCAACAACATGACATTGAAAATGAAACTCACACATAGACAAGACAAAATAACATTTTTCTGCTTCATTTTCGCTAGGATCAGTTTGTGGTAAAACTTCGACGCGAAATTGCCATATGAATAAAAATAACTTAATAATTAAAATTACAATATTTACTTAATATACGTAGGAACCTGCCTATATTCAAAATTTGAAACTGCGAATTATTTGCAATTAGTATTTGCTTAAATTAAAACTGTTTTTTATCATTATTTATGATAAAAATAATCAACAAAATAAACAAATCTCGCATTTTAACATATGGTAGCATTCGTGCTCTCGATCGAATACACAGACATCGAATATCGGGTTTATAACAATTCTTCTTTATTTTTTTGCCATTATTATATTGTTTGAAAACAGGAAGGAATCGACTCATCAGCATAGATAAGATACTTCTCATCAGTAACATTTTTGTCAAGTAAGTAAACTTTTCAGTGTATAATAAATAATATTATTATCGTACATCAAAATGACAAACTATGTCACGCAGTTTTGATTGTCAAACAAACATTCAAAAATTATTTAAAAGAGTTACATATACTGTATTTTCAATCACCATCATGCATTTATCATCAATATATATTATTTTAGGCGTATACTCATCGTTTTCGTAAAATTATAAATACTTTACGTCAGTTTGAGGTTATGTTTATGACAAATGTCATCGAGCCTATCTTGTACGTTTTGTAAATTATCTAATAGATAGTGAATTTCTTTCATTCGCATAATATGATTGTAGAAAATCAAATATTTTATGTGCTTTCAAACACGTGTCCGTGTTTTTAATACAACATAATCGTAAATTGAAAACGTTATCTACAGTGATAAGTTTAACACGAGTATATGAATATAATGAGGATATGTTTTTTTGTTTACATATAGATAAATCTTTTAATACTGATGAACTCGACGAAATATTGGACGACAGTGACTGCGAAGTCGGCGACGGTTACGAGTCCGACAACAGCGACGACATTTACATTCGACATTTACAACCTTCGACATCACAATCCAGGGTTCTTCCCTGGCTCACAAAATGGTAGGTTTACAATTTTCTTAATAATATATTTATTGGTTTTATATACCATCCAGTCATACATTAGATTCATTCATGCTTTGGCATAAAAACAAGAATTCATTACATCTTGTACACATGATGTAGCGATTGTCTCGAATGAGGAGTTGATGGTTTGAATAGTAAACTTCAATCAAAACATATTATTGCCCATCATTATTTGTATTTTTACTGCTAAATACTTGAATTAATGAGGAAATATGGATTATGTAATAATATTTTTTCCTATTGTTTCAGTATGCCGAATGCTGGTCCGGAATTGGAGGAAGATTTGTTGGCGAGAGGGCATGTTGCTGACAATGTACGCAGCTCCTTTTTCGAATACTTCAACCTCGCTCTCTTCGAAAAAATAGCTGAGCAGACAAATTTATATTCAGCACAAAAAAGGGACTTGTGGTCGGTGAATACGAATTCGAAATTCGTATTCACCGTCATCCAAATTATGATGGGTACATTAAGGTTTCCGCAGACTCGAATGTACTGGTGTTTATGATCTAAGCATTCCAATCATTAATCAAGCAATGCCCAGAGACGGGTACTTCGAACTGCGGAATCACTTTCATTTTGCAGATAACACTGCTGACCGCATGGGCTGCACAGATAAACTTTGGAAGATTAGTCCCTTTTTAAGTGAGGTTCTAAAAAAATGCCATACTTTGCCCAGACCTGCTCATAACTCCATCGACGAGCAAATGATGCCGTTCACTGGCCGCTGTAGACACAGGCAATTTGTACTTAACAAGCCAAATCCTGTAGGCCTTAAAAATTTTGTTCTCGCGGCCAGAGATGGATTAGTGATAGATTTTCACATATATGTAGGGAAGGGAACGGTATCAGATGGAGATATGAAGCAGTTCGGTCTGGGCGCAAGTGTGGTCAAGTTACTCTGCCGGACTCTCCCCAATCCTCCTGCATTGTCTATACTGATCGTTTTTCACTAGTTTGAAGCTCGCCGATTCGTTACTTCAAGACAAAATATTCTTAACTGGAACTGTCAGAAGTAATAGAATCGGCGATGTGATTAAGAAATTAAAAAAACGATAAGGCAATGCAGAGGGGAGATTGGGATGAGAAGGTTCGGTAGGATGACAAAGTCTGTGTAGTCAAGTGGAAAGATAATAAATCCGTGTTATTATTTTACACTGCTGTCGGCAGTACTCCTGTTGGTACCTGCATGCGATGATCGAAGGAAGTAATGAGGAAGATCAGTGCCACTCAGCCGGCCATTGTAAAGCACTACAATATGTCGATGGGTGGCATTGATCTTTGCGATCGGGTAATTGCTTATTACAGGACTGCGATGAAGACATGCAAATGGCCTGTGAGGGTTTTTAACCACTTTGTGGACTTGGCGGTAGTAAACTGTTGGCTAATGTATATGCGGAATTGTAAACTAGAAAATGTACCCCGAAAGGATATTATGGGACTGTTGTCGTACTGAATCAGATTAGCGAAAGCTATGATTCGGTATGAAGATCGGGTAGCCAACATTTTAACACTGCCAGCACGAGGTCGGCCAAGAAACATGTCGACATCGCAGGTAGACACAGAGCCACCAGCTCGCAGGAGAACGGTTTTCCCCCAACCGATCGCTGAGGTACGTTTGGACAGCGTTGGCCACCATTCAGCATCCGTGTGCAGATACCCTGGATGCAAGTCCCGCACCAGGTATATTTGCATAAAATGCAATATATACGTGTGCACAAAATTTTGCTTTGAGCTGTATCACACAGTATAGGATGCAGTTCAAAGCAATTTTAAAGTAGATATTTAGGGTTTTATTTCATAATTTTAACTAATTTTAAGTGTAAATATATTTAATTATCCTATTTATAATGTTTTTGTATTGTTTTTATTGTGTAATGTTCTATTAAAATTGACCATTCCTATGACAAGTTGTTTTCTTTACCTTCCCTAAGTTTATAGAGTAGGTAATATTCATCTGCAGTGTGACCTGGTAGCATATATAGTACATTAGGATCGGACATGGTTGAAACGAAATGAATTGGGATGTCTATATAATATCGACATTGTCATAATTATAACTACAGTCGAACTCGGTTATTACAATCTCGGACATAGCGAGATCTCGGATGTAATGAGGAAACAGTCGTTGACATTTTGTATATGATTTTCTCCATACATTTTTATTCACTGTTATAACGAGATACTTATCGGATATACCGAGCTAAAATACTGGTAATGTGTTGATCGTTTAAAGACATTTCGACCCTAAGCAATAAAATCCGATCGGACAGGATGCCGCCGGGGACAGATTACGTTTATGACACTAGTTAAGTGTCTAATTGTTGTTTTCGCCGACAATAAAAATACCTATTCTCTGATATAACGAGTACCGCTTATAACGAGCAAATTCAGCCGGTCCAACCTTCCTAGTAATAACCAAGTACAACTGTATATTCCTTATTTTGTTTAATAATAATTCGAATGGCATTTGTTTTGCTATTCATTTCATATCATTCTTTTATTCCACCTATACTAGAAATTCGATGTAATTGTCAATTGTACAAGATTAAACTCAATCTTATAAACATTTGTACTTAAATGTTCATTTACTACTATAAATGAATTTTACTGTAGAAAAATATTTATATTAATTCGTATTGACAACGTAAAAAAATCTGGTTCATTGGCTGGACAGGATACCTTGTATTGCCACTGTAAAAATAACTACGGTAAACAAAATGTAAAAATCATAAACACTTTAAATCAAATCGACATGTTAGAATTGTAAATATTTTATGGGGAAATATTAATTGTAAATATTTTTACATAGGTAAGTAAATATATAATAAATTTAAATGCATTTTTATCAAACTTATGATTTTTAATATGTGGCGACACACAATATTTTATTTTATATTTTATTGCCATCTGGTGGCGATCGACGAAAGTTTTTAGTAATACATTTTTAGAAATTCATGGTAGATGCCTGTAGATGCCTTTAGATGGCGTTGAAGTCACATTTGATCGTAAATTGAGGCAAAGAATTCGCCTTAAGGGGGAGAGGCAGCCAGCAGAGAACCTAGCGGAAAAATACGAAGCTTGCAATTTGAGATTTTTTTTTGATAATTTACAATTTTAACTGTATTAATTAATCGCCATTATTATATTAATGACACCAAGTAGACGAGGAATTTTAAACAGTTTTTATTTACTACTTAGTGGTTTTAATTTATTTTGCTCTTAACATATTGTTTTTTATTGCGGATTGAGAATTATCAGGCTTGAGGCATTATACAAAAATAAAAGAACTCTCTTCTTGTTGGAACATAAACATGTGCACAATTAAATTATCATTTACTTGACTATATTTAAATTCTCACCTAGTATTAAAAAATAATAATATTTAATAATTTAAATATAAATAATAATATTAAATATATACTTATTTTAAAAGTACACACATAATAATATTATAATTCACGAATATCTATTTATTTTCGAAATTAATTCGATTGCGCGGGGCCCAATTGTCCCGGCGCCGAATCGTCCTAGACCCATTTTATTTACTTAAAACAATTATTTTCCTAGAGTGATTTGTTATTTATTTTTATGGAACGATTTTTAATTAATTATTGTAAGAAATTTTAGACATAACTATAGATCATTCAGAATTGGACAGTTTTCTTTAAAACATTCTATCGATCAGTTGTTTCAAAACTCACTGTGTATTACAAGGCAATATTATTTTGATGAGTCAGCTACTGCGGTAGGCGATACCGTCAATATTGCTAATAAGGATGAGAGATAATATCGAATTAGATTTCGGTACTGGTAATTATTGATAACGATAGTAATTGATAACTGATTACTTCCGATATTGAATGCGTATACTAAAGTTGTGATTATATTGAGATGCACGTCGCGTACTATCACGTGACGTCACAGTAAGCTGCCGCTACGGGAAAAATTGAATAATGTCGTTTTCGTGGTGTTAAAAATGTTATCAGACTGGTGTTACCATCTGGTAGCACATTTTGAACCTTTAAACAGTTTAAACGAACATTTTCATTTAGAAAAATCTACCGAAACCTCTGTACTGCGCTGCTTCGATACCTGCATGACTGAATGAATGTTTTTTATCATCTTCTACATTTCTACATATTTTGGATTCATGTCATAATCGCGTGTTTTTAGCGATTGGCACTATGTATTTTCTATAAGAATGTTGTCTATTATCTATGGTCTGCAGGTTGGATTCTGTTCAAAATAATATTATCTATGGATAATAATATCGCAAGTTATTTTAACGTACGCACACATAGAAACTGTTGAAATTAATTGAAAGTAGCATGAATAATGAGGCTCTAGGACGATTTGGTGCCGGGACAAATGGACGCCACGCAATTTGAAAATAAATAGACCTTAGGTAGTTATACGTACTTAAAAAAAAATGTAATATTATTAATTATATTTACATTATTATTTATTATGATTTAATAGTTGGTGAGAATTTAAATATGTACACGTAAATAATGATTTAATCGTGCAGAAGTTTAAGTTCCAACGAAAAAAAAGTTTTTATTTTTATATAAAGCCTTAGGCATGGTAATTCTCAATCCGATATAAAAAAACATTATGTTAAGACTAAAATGAATTAAAACTTCTAAGTAGTAGACGGAAACTGATTAAAATTTATCGTCTAGTTGGCGTCCAGTTGTTTCATTCCCAATAATGAATAATAATTAAAATACTAATACATTAGAGCTGGCACTCTCCATCATTGAATTTAGCGAGGTGTTTATCGTTTAAAATATTCTGTAAAATGACGAAACCATAATAGACTAAATTTGTCGCCGTGACGGCGTGACAGTACGAGACGTGCATCTCAATATAATCACAACTTTAATCGCTAATATTATGTGACGTGAAACGTCTGCAGTTTATTAGGCCTAGGAAGTCTTGAGAGTAGTAGAGAGTACACAAGCCTGAGGTCGCAACGCATGTCAGTTTAGTGAGCAGGCCCGTCTCAAGAGATTCAACCTAGTACAAAAATTAAAAACCCCAAATCAACAATTATTATTATAAATCCATAAAAAATATTAGTAGCTACCCAAGAAGACACCAAATTCAATAAATTAAATCATGTTACCCCAGATTTTTATAATTGTCTTTCTTAATAGTTTTACACTAAAATAATTATGGTTGGTTTTGTAGAGTTAAATTAGGTACACACTAAAATCTATACATCAGAGTCAGTGTATTATAATGCATGTTTTACAGACAATGATTCTTTTAGAGAAAATTAACTTTTGAAGTCTAACAATTAATTATTATAACATATATCTGAAATCTCTAAAGCCAAAAAGCCGAAAGTTGATACTTCTCAACGGGTCCAGAAAATTGTACGTGTGCAGTTCGCCAAGTCACGATTCACCGCGAGCTGTTGTATCTGACATATAATATGACCATTAACCGTATAGGTATATAGTATTAAGATCAAATTCATGTCTAAATAAAACATTTAAAAATACGTAATATACCCTACCGGAATACTAGGGAAAGACAGAATAAAATAAACATAGGTATATAATATGTATTTATGTAGTTTCAACATAATATTACCTATTGAAAATCAATAAAGACATCTCTTAATATTCGTATTTAATTTAATTGCAACATTACTTTCTGCAGCAAAACGTCACATTTTCAACGAACAACACTTCATTACGAAGAATAATATATTTCTATGACAACGGCTCACGATTAGAGATTCCAATCCCGGGATCCCGTTCTATTTTCGATATCTATGAATCCCGGAATTGATAAATATAATCCCGAAACTTTCAGGATTGATTTTTTATCAATTTTTATGGAAAATAAAATAAAAACGAAAATATAACAGAAAAAATACTTTTAATAACAAATAACTAAGTACCTACATTAAAAATAAACTGAGTTTAAATGAAGTTTGATTTATACCCATGTGTATGCCGATTCATTTTATTTTTTCACATAAATTAATAAAAATGAGAAAGATTGGAAAAAATAATGCTTTGCACTATTAACAAAGTAATTCCACCATGATCTCATACGTTTTACGGCAGTTTCATATTTGGCTGACTAATTAGATTTATGAAGCGGAAAGGCCATAAGTACACCATGATTTGCTTTAATATTTTGAATCTCGCTAACCCATTCATTAAGTCTTTACTATCAGAAACAGCAATCTCATATTAAATTCACATTATTATTTATGTTACAATATTATTTACTCCAATAAACTTATGTATTTCCAAGATTGAACGTATACGATATTAACAATAAATGTCTTAAATAGTATAAATTATATTAGATTTATTTTTGACCGATTTTATCAATGTTATTTGTAAATATAAAAATTTTATATTAACAATGAAAAAAATGCTAATCCCGGTATTGTCAAATTGTAATCCTGAAATCCCGGGATCAGAATTTTGGCTCGGGATTAGATTCCCTACTCACGATGAAGTATGCTACGGTCAACTGCATACGTACACATTTCCGGACACGACTTTTTCAACCAGGGTTTCACTTGAGAGAGATGTTCTTTTGAATGATAAGGTCCATTGATATCTCTTAGGATGTATGTCAAATTTCTGGTTTGTATTTCTCTGATTATTTTATCCTCAAAAAAACATAATAATAATCTCTTGGATAGATATTATTGGCAGGCAAGCATTCTACCAATTGAACCAAGAATCGATTGCGTCAAATAAAATTGTCGCTTGGGTTATATCGTTGTAAATACACCCACGATAGCCGCGCGGTTTAAGCGTCGGCCTGTAGCGTCGAAGGTCGCAGGTTAGAATCCTGGGTCTGGCAAGTATACATCTTGTGTTTCAATTTGTGTATAAGTCAGAGTATGGACCTAATAGGTTGAGCAAGTGGCTGACATCCATTTCTCGTAAAAAGAAAATCTGTTAATACAAACTTCCACTCTGTGGAGGCCCATATTATATGATATTATTAGGATTGGACATGGTCGAAAGAAGATATTATTTTCGTATTAGGATCCCAGTAGATTTCACCATTTGGGATTTTTGCCGTCGGAATTTTGAACCCAAGAAAAGTTTTGGCAACAATATTTTTAATATGACATAAAAAAAAGAAATATTGATAGCCCACTAATCAAAAAATATCGAAAACATCTCTAGCTATGACCCCTTTAACCAGTCTTGCGAAAATAATCGAATCACGAAAACTGATTTAGAGTCAAGAAGATTTATGGGAAAGTTATTGAAGACAAATGAGATAAGAAACGAGCGAAGAAGAAAAAACGGAACAGTAAATGAACACGATAAAATCGATTACGTCTGTGTTTGACCTTTCAACAGACTTCTGTTGACTTTGATTTGAAACAAAAGAGTTGCTTTTTTTAATATAGCTACAGAACACAAAGAAAATTATTATACTGTGACAGGGATGGCGAATCTATGGCACGCGAGATGATTTTGCATGCCACGCCAATGTTTCATGAAGAGAAAAGAAATTACTATTTTATACTTATATTACTTCTTCGTGGGTTCATTTACAATCCCTATTTACTGGCAAATATTAATTTTCATGTTCCCACCAATATCACTCGTAACACTACGGTCTTCATGATACCTCGCCGCAGAACAGATGTGATGTTTCATGATGCTGTGTATCGTGCGATTAACTTATTTGATGGCACCATTAAGGTCGATTTGTTTTTTATTAACTATGTCATGTTTGTGGACGTGTTAAATAGGTTAGATTTATAATTGTGTTTATCATTTTACTCTAATATCTACATAAGCATATACTGTCTTTTCTACTTTCTTGTTATACTGGTTATTATTTTGTAATTAAGTAATTTTTATAATTTTGTATAAATTATGTATTATGGCGCATTGGCCAATCGCTGTAATGCCGTAATACTATTTCTAAAATAAATAAATATGTATATTTAAAAAATGTTTTTTTTTGTAAAAAAGTTTTACAAATAAATATATACTTAAGTAGGTAGGTACTTACTTATATAATATGTAAGTAATATTAAACAATAATAATGACATTATTACCATGTGCATTTTCTTTGGTTTTTCATATTATGTTTAGGTACCAGTCGATGCGCAAACGGAAACGACGAAATTCATGCATACATACTGACAAATCGCATTGTATAAAAAATTGCAGGCAAATCATTTTCGAGAATAATCATTACGTCTAATGTAAATATACAATTGCATAGGTCGGTTGGTCCTTGGATCTATCAAAAATAAATAATTTCAAGATAAAAAGAATTTTTTATATACAACGTTTTTAAATTTTCTGGTGAATCATATAAACTTGACTTGACTAGCTGATAGAAATACTGAATAAATATAGAATACTGAAATGTCATTTTGACATTTCATATTGATTTACATAGTGACGCACGTATATATTAATAATTTAGCTGCTAGGACCCCAGACCCAAAGCAATCAATAATAGTTTAGGACGTTTAGTTCTGATTTCTTCCGAAATAACTTTTTGTACAAAACAGAATTGAACATGAATTCAATTCTACTTAAAGATGGCTAAAAGTATTTAAAAAAATGCATTGGCATCGTGTTCTGATATATTCTAAAAAGTTTCAAATGTCTAGTTAGTCGGGAAGTTGGTTAAAAATCGATTGCAAGAATAAATAACAAACAAGAATACGACCTAATAAAAACGTTGTAAAATATTCAATCAACAAAACCTTATGAAATTAATTATTGGCAGCCATTCAAATAATATAATAACTGCTTGCTATTTTACCTCAAACATAATCTCTAAAATGTCAAACCACTCAATGATGGAGGATATACATAATTTGAAAGAAGAGTGGTTTAAATGCTTCCACGGTCTCTATATATATATATATATAAATATTCAGAGGATAAAAGATATGCCTTCTGCCAGAAATACGGTGAAAGATAGAATATCAATAACTCAATTGTGATTTTTAATCCTTTATTTGTCGTCATAAAAACTGCTTGGCACGCCAGACAGTCGAAAAATGTTATTTGGGAAATTTTTGCACGCGTACGTAAAAAGGTTCGCTAACCCTGTACTATGACATATTATTATAGTCATATGAAACTTAGGAATTATTGGTTTGTGGAAGAAATTATCAAATTATAATATTTTTGTACCTACTGACCTATAATCAAATTGATATCATTGCATTCTTAAATTAATAATTTCGGGAATTGCTGTATTCGAAATTTAAAATATTGCGAATGAAACAAATAAAACACGATAATTGTATAAAATACTTTTTCCATTGAAATGTCATTTAATTTGTGTAGAATTTGATTTCAGCAACGTTTCTTTGACGGGGGTCAAATAAAATAGATATCAAAGACTTTTTGAATGTCGCATTTTTTTTACAAAATAATAAAATATCATTCATTATTATTTGATACCTTAAAAATCCGTCCAAAATTAAAGTCGGGAGTATTGCTTAAAAAAAGCCGTCCGAAAACTCATTTCATCAATAATTATAATCATGGCCCCCACAAGGGGGGGGGCTGACAGGGCTTTAGCCTGGGGGGCCGGGGTTAGAAGGGGCTCGGCGGAGCGGTTAAGTGAGATAAAAACACCTGAAATTTTCTCTAATAGTTAAGTTAGTAAGCTATTGGACATGTAGAATTTTATTTTATAATTGTTTTTAAAATATATAAAATATAATAAAAACGACTATTTTTTATCCAATATGGCGAAGGGCCGCATGTTAGGTACTTGGCTATCATAAAAGGGGTCACAATCAGTGCTTCATAATATGATACCCAGTGCCAACAATTCAAGTTGATTTATTTAAAAATGCTGAAAATCTCG
The DNA here is from genome assembly GCF_057557595.1 of Rhyacophila brunnea. Taxonomy (NCBI): domain Eukaryota; kingdom Metazoa; phylum Arthropoda; class Insecta; order Trichoptera; family Rhyacophilidae; genus Rhyacophila; species Rhyacophila brunnea. Next base: position 35,597,368 of record NW_028232796.1, read on the forward strand.
AAAAATAAACGGAATATCATTTATTTTACAAGGAACCCCGGAGTTCTGCAGAATACCATTTGGGGATCACTATTGTAGAACATTACACGGCCCCTAACCTTAGCGATAAGTTGGGAGGCCCGCCAAACATCTTTGCCTGGGGGCCCGCTTCAGGATATGTAGGTCATGATTATAATATAGTAAATAATAGATAATATGATTTTTTGGAAAATGAGTGTATGCGATATAAATGGCTGTTTTTTTTTCATTAAAAACATATTATTGTGATTTTTTATAAAAATAAATCCCGCGGAAAGTAGTGGGGTTAGGAACCTGAAGGCTCGGGACACTAACTGATTTTGAGGCTCCATACGATAAAAACCATAAATAACAATGTATATTTCCTAACCCAGTTGTTCCGTGTGATCGACGACAGTCGGACGTCACCAATAACGAGATAGCGAGTGTTTACAAATTAATAATAACCAGTTGTGCGTGCGGCGTAACAATAAATTATTGTTACAAAGTTGTTTACATTTAAGTGTCTCTGACTACAGGGGCGCTTATTAAAAATCAAAAAAGACAACGTTGCCAGCAATGGATCACCAAAAAGAAACCCAACAAACAATGTCTTATGCATCAGTTGCTCAAAAAATGCAATTTCCGAAGAAGGAGCAAGCCATCGTTCTAGATGCTATCGATGGCATCTCTATACGAGAATATACACTGTCAATCGGGAATAAGGTAGGTCCATGTCATATAAGATATGTATCTAGGATTTCCCAGGGAAGAATATGTATATACTTGAGTAGTGAACAACAAGCAGATAAATTAACAGTAAATCAAGAAACAGTTAAAATTGGAAACCACATACTAGAAATCAGGCCGCTGATCACCAAATCAAAGAGGATAATAATATCAAACGTGTGTCCTATAATCCCACACAGCGTTCTGGAATCAAAACTCAACGAATTAAACATAAAAACTACTTCACGTATTACAAGCATCAGAGCTGGTATTAAGGAACCGGGTTATGCACATATTTTAAGTTTCCGGAGACAGGTTTATGTAAACCCAGAAGACACAATTAAACTGCCAGAGTCAATGCAAATAAATTTTGATAATACCCTGTACTGGATTTACTTCTCCACCGAAAAATTGACATGCTTTATATGCAAAGAAGAGGGCCATCTGGCCAAATATTGTAAAACAACTGGAAATAATGAACCTCACACTGTACAATTGCCTGACTCTCTCAATGTACCAAAGGTGTTAACCTCTCTTTCGTTAGAGAGAGAAAATACACTCCAGTAGGATGAACTAGCCGCAGATATAGAGTCGGACAACTCTATTATCAACAAGGATACGCCAATCGGTTCAAAAAGGCCGTTGACCAGTCCAACTGATATCAGCAGCGTAGAATTTGAATTTGAAGATACAGTGAAAAATAATGCAATCTCACGCATTCCTGCACTCCAACAGACACCAAAAAAATCGAAAAAAGTATCCACTGAGGATACAAATGAACTTTTGTTACCTGCCAAGGAACATGTTGAAAGTAATCGTCATAGATTTCCAATCGATTATGAAACATTACTCAGTTTCCTTGTGAAAACACATGGAAATCCCAATACCGAAATGATTGCTAATGAATTTACTACTGATATAGAAGCTCTTAATAACATGCTAACAGAAATCTATAGTCATTTAAAAGAACGCAGCATTAAAAGTCGCATGACAAGGATCAAGAAAAGACTCAGTAATCCACAATTAAAAGTTTCCAGTGAAGATATTAGTTCGTTGGAAGGACAAGAGGAACAATAACATAATGCATAATTCCAGCAACAAAGTTAACCAATTTATTCAATCTGATATACGTATTGTTTTCTGGAATACAAGAAGCATTCTTAATAGACTAGAGGAGCTTAGAGTGATGCTAGATGAAATTGATATTTTTATAGGCGTGGAAACATGGTTAAACGACACCATTTCTCACATAGTTATTAGCTTCCCAGGTTTTATGGTGCTTCGGCGAGACAGGACGTACGCCAGAGGAGGAGGTATAATTTTCATTATTAGAAATACTATAGCTTACAAAGCTATTAATAACCTCATCATTCCGAACATATCCACTGAAGTTTTGGGCATTACACTGACTAACCTTAAAGATAAAATTAATATCATTGCAGTTTATAGGCCCCCGAGCAATAGCGGAAATAATACAAATCTGTCGCTTCAGGAATGGGATCAAGTTTTTAGTAATACTCTATTAGATGATAAAACCATATTGGTGGGAGACTTCAATGCCCACAATGTCGCGTGGAATTGCAATAGAAATGATATAAATGGTTCTAGAATCATCTATACTTTAGCTGATTACGACTTAATTTTAATAAACGATAATACTAAAACCCGTATTGATCTGCGACGAGGTACAAAATCAAATATTGATTTAGTTTTTTCTTCTCCTAATCTTCTACAACAGATTGTATTAAATATAGATGAAGACCCCAGGGGATCGGATCACTATCCAGTGCGTATTAATTTATCTGTACAAAAAGCAATTTATTTCAAAAAGACTTTCAAGTTGCAGACCAAAAAAACCAATTGGGTTAAATTTAAAAATACAATGGCGGAAAATATTAATGAATTCAAAACAGATTCTTTTCTCAGTTTAAGTTCAGTCTCGCAGTATAAATTCCTCATTAAAAAATCACACAAGCAGTCATAGACTGCACCCCAAAAAAAGGGAATAATCCCCAATTTCGCCATAGCAATCCAGTAGAATGGTGGGATTCAGAGTGTGATAAGGTAAAGAGAAAAAGAAAAGCTGCCTTAAAAAAATGGGAATTTACCTTAGATTTTAAAGACTTAATTGAATACAAAAAGAATGCTGCCATAGCTAAAAAAACTTTTAAAAAGAAAAAGAGTGACTGCTTTCGAAAATTTGCAGAGACCATCAATTTAGGACAGACCTTAAGTATACATGGGAAAAAGCAAAAATTTTTAAAAACAAATGGATAAAAATTAGACCCGATAGTATTGAACAAAATATGCAAAATAAAGAGAAAATTGAAGCTGCTCTTGAAAAACTATGCCCACCGTGGGTTCCAAGTAACCCTAACATTTTCCCTGTTACCAAAAATAGCACGCTATTCGACACTCACTTTAGTTTCATAGAATTCAGCATAGCATTAAATTCTCGTCAACATAATTCCGCACCTGGAACGGACGGGATAACGTATGAAGTCATTAATATGCTTCCCACTCCAATAAAACATATATTCCTTGACATTTTTAACCTCATGTTTCATAGCATGGAATTCCCTGACGAATGGAAAAGCATATTTATACATTTTATTAATAAACCTAATTCGGATAGCTTAAGACCTATTGCACTGACCTCATGTGTCTGCAAAATCTTAGAAATCATGGTCGCAAATAGATTTCGCTGGTGGCTGGAAAGCGAAAAAATTATCCCAGATACACAAACCGGATTCAGGAAAGGTTTTTCCTGTGCGGATAACCTAACAAATGTTGCAATGTATATTGAAGAATCTTTTAATGAAAAAAAACATACGCTAGGTATTTTTTTGGACGTTATTGGAGCCTTCAATAACGTTCAATCAGATATTCTCGTTGAAATATTGGCACAAATAGGATGCCCCTTTAAACTCGTAAAATTCTGTTTTTTTCTTGTCTACGAGAGATTAATCTATACTAATTCAAACATAGATCTCCCGAGGACACTGTATAAAGGCGTTCCTCAAGGAGGAATTTTAAGTCCGCTGTTTTACATTATATATGTTAGCCACATTGTTCACAATATACCGAAAGCTATAACAGTCTCCCAATTTGCAGACGATATATCTTTGTTCCTTAAAACTAAAGACCCCAATCAGGATAAAAATATAATGGAATGTGCACTAGAAACAATTAGAAATAATCTATTTAAACTGGGTTTGGATGTATCTCCGGAGAAAACGGTATTTTTACATTTCAACAAAAACAAAATACTGCCGGGAGAATTTCAAATTAAATTGAATGATATGATTAAATCAACTGACTCAGCCAAATTTCTAGGTATTTATTTTGACTTCAAGCTTTCTTTTGATAAACATGTCAATTACATTGCCCAGAAAGTCAATAGAGCCACCAACATTATAAAGTTCCTCAGAGGTACTTGGTGGGGATCACACCCTTCCACTCTAATAACTTTCTATAAAAGCTACATCAGATCCGTAATGGACTATGGAAGCTATATTTACTTCCCAAAAAATAAAGGAGCAAAGCTACAGTTAGAACGACTACAGAACCAAGCTATCAGATTGGCTCTTGGCCTAAGAAAAAGTACACCTACTAACATACTACCTGCCGAAGCCAAGATAACATTACTAGAAGAAAGATCTAAATTTCTATGTAAAAACTTCTTGGTAAAATGTATGTCAAACCGTACTTCTAATACGAGATACAATGTCAACAGATTTCTACAAACAACTATAACGCGAGATCGTACTCCGAAGAGATTTCAAATTTTAAAAGAAAGTATCCAAGCTGTAAATTGTATTGATCATCTGATTTTAAAAAGAGACTTCTACAACTTTTTTAATTATACCTATGAGGATATTATATATAACGTTTTAACTAATACAAAAATAGGAATGGAGCTATCGCACTCCGACTCTCCCGACTTATTATTCAAGTCCAAATTTAGCAATCAAAATGTTTTTACGGATGGAAGCAAAATTCCCGATTCAACTTCAGTAGGTGTAGCAGTGTTCTTCCCCCAATCTAACACGTCGGTTGCCAAAACGTCGCTGTAGGATTGGTTTCCCGAATAGACCAAATGTTCAGGAGACGAAAAACAAATTTCATAATCCTATATTTGAATACATGGAGATATTTAAATTGTTATTTTTACAGCATATGAATGATGTATTCATTACCATTACAAAGTAATTTAAAGAAAGGGATGGTTTTCGTCCAATTAGATAAAAAAAAACATTTTGCATTAAGATGTCGATTTCGACAAAAACGGATATTCGGGAAACCAATCCTATAGCGACGAAAAGTGTCCACAGATTCACTTCCATCTATACAGCAGAGTGCTTAGCCTTATGCGAAGCCACTAAAATTGCACTTAATTACAAAAATAAAAATATCAACATTTTCACTGACTCCTTAAGTCTGATTCACTCGCTCGAAAATCCAAATTTCAGCATCAAAACTAATGACTACATTCTTAATATTACAACCAACATTTCCAAATTTAGCAATAGTAACGAACACGGTACAAATATACAGATATACTGGATTCCAGCACATAAAGGAATTAATGGCAATGAAATTGCTGATCAATTGGCAAAAAAATCTGTAAAATACCCATCAGAAAATATAAGAATTCCATACACAGATTTTAAAGCCCAGTTTAAACAAACAATGAGCGAAAATAACGGTAAATATTTAGAAAATCTTGGGAAAGAAAAGGGAACACACTACTATCAAAACTTTTATAGTAGATCTCCTAAAACTTGGTTTAGTAAACATTGTAAAATAAAGCGAGATGTAATAGTGACAATAGCTAGAAGCAGGACAGGGCATTACAGTCTCAACGAATCATTGTACAACATTAAAGTGGTAGATAGCCCTCAGTGTCAGTGTGGACATCCCACTCAAGATCTTAACCACATTGTCTGGCAATGTGATGCCTATGACCAGGAGAGAGAAGTGTTATTGAATAAGTTGGGGAAATGCATTCCTCCTTTTACGATTAATTCGTTCCTGGCAAAACCAAATATTTCAGTTATGAAAATTGTACATGAATTTCTCCAAAAATGTAACGTAAATATCTAGTGTATAGTGTAACAAAAATGTAATTCTGTATCATTAATAATGTAACTATTTATGCCTGTCGTTAAAAAAAAAATGTATGTATACTTTTGTAAACCATTGTAAAGCAGAATAGCCTTCCATTCAGAGAAGAGCTCAATTGCTTCCAAATAAAGAAAAAAAAAAAATTTCCTAACCAAATAATATAAGGGCGGACGTGCTCAGCGTGGGTCAAAATGGAGCTTTTATTCTATTTTCAAAGCATGATCCTGGACATTCCTTAAACGTTGTAGATAATCTATTTATATAATTTTAAAGCCTTATTATCCTTTATATTTATTTTAAACATTTCATGACTGCATAAAGTATTTTTATTACATAAAATAGTATTCTTTTAAACCTCTCGCTCTAATGTTTTAGAATATAGTCATATTTCAGTACATAAATGTGCAGTGGTGTTAAGATTTTTTACATTTATTATTTTTTAAACGCATTTATAAAATCATCAGTATAATTTATGTTGACATTATTATAGTGAAATATTTATGATAAAAAATTATATTGATAATCTCTGTGATCCCAAATTTGACAAGAATTAGCCATTTTATTATTCAAAAAATGGGCAAGATTAACACATTTGAAGATAATTTTAAAGATACCAATTATAAGCTGTGTTTTTGACCATTCAAGTGTGATAAACATCCTACGAATAATGATTGCTTTATAATAATTATTGACCTAAGAATAAGATAGTGTTTTTTTGAAATACGCCATTTCTTTTGGCATTGCCCAGTGATTAAACTACAACATACGGCCGTAGCCATAAATTGACAAACTAAAACTGAAGTAGGAAGTAAGAACATGTTAACGCGCGTGTTTGAACATGTACCTAACCGAAAAAAAATCTTTTTTTTAAACGCTTAAATTCGGCAAAATTATATAAATAGATCATCTACAACGTTTAGGGAATGTCTAGGATCACGCTTTGAAAATAGAATAAAAGCTCCATTTTTACCTACACTGAGCATGTCCCCCCTTAAGGTGAAAGTTATGAGTTGATGATACAAAATAATATTCGTCATTTATTTTTTTGTGTATAAGACCTTTTTGAGTGGTTATAAAACAGACTTCAAACCGTAATATTGGTCGCCATTTTGTTTTCGGGGTTGCCAATAGAAGAACAAAAATAATGAATTTGTTACCAATACAACCACATGTATTCATACATTCATACAATTGAAAAATCGAATTATCTTCAAAATTCCCTGTAATGGAATGCGTTTGTGATACATTCGAGTTCAAATTCTTTGATTATAATGACCATAAACAATGGCTATAGACGTAGGAATGAGGTCCTCGAAGGTTTGCTGAGCATAAAACAAGAGTTTTGAAATCGTCCCAAAGACATCATGAAAATAAATAGTCCGAGAGAAGGCTTGTTGCGCCATTGCGGGCTTTTGTGAAGCCAAATCGAAATAATGCTCCCGGCACAGCGCTAGGCTACGTGTGCCAAGTGCCGAGTGGAAGCGGTGCCAAGGGACGTTCTTGCAACGTTATCGATAACACAACCTACAGCAGAGGATTTTATCTCTCGAAAGTTGCATTATTAAATATTTTTTTCGATCAATTCGATATGCAAACATCTTCTGCACTGTCAAAAGTTTCAAACGTCTCTATGCTTTTCTCAGGTATAATATCCCACAGTAAGTTCCTCCAATATCTCCCTTCTTCTACTTTGCTTTCCTTGAGGCTACTCACCCATCCATCTTTCCAGATTATCAAATCCATGCCGAGAAATATTTCCGAAAAAAATGGTGAATTAATCGAAGGTAGACATACGACGGTCCTTTACTTGAGGTTGTATGAATACTATCCGTGGCTTTATTCAACTGACTTGTATGTTTATATACTTCAGTCTGCAATTTAGAAGAGATCTTTATTTAGCTATGTATTTTTTTCGACTTATACAAGGTATAAATGAGAACACTGCCATTCCGGGCAGTGTTGAGCTGTGTGTCCCTGATAACTATCTTAGAAATAGAGAGCATCAGTTGTTTATTCTCCCAAGGTGCAGAACCAACCTGCCACTGGTAATGCCAATTGGGATGGCGATAACTATGTTCAACCAAATTGCTTCGGGTGTTGATATATTCCATTTGCGTGAAGGTGAGCTTAGGTGGACGCTTTTTTATAAAATTTTGAAATAGGGTCTCCTTAGCAAACTCGGTGTACTTCTTTGAACTTCCCATAGATGTTAGATGTATAATTGTATTTCCACTGCTTTTATGTAATGTCCACAATATGTTAAAACATAAATTGGAATTGAAATATATGAATTATTAAAATAAAACTACATGAGTTAGAGCCAGCCAGTTAATCAGTTATGCACCATATTCTACGCAAATTCGTCATTGCTAAAAACAACCTACGTTTCCATAGTCAGAGGCTGCCTGTGCGCGAGGGATGGTTTCCAGTCCTGGTGTCCTAATGAATTTGAATTTACGTGCGCCTATCAATTACCTACGTGGTCGCAGCCATGATTTATTCTGGATCGGAACCGTTTCCTCGTGTCAAGCCTATCAGGCACCATTAGCGATGGGTGCTAGATTAGTAAATGCGCTCCGTAAAGACATAGACATTTTCAATGATGTACTTTGCATTTTGTTTTTGAAACTTTATTTAACTGTATAAAATTGTATGTTTTTTGTTTTCAAAATTTTATTTTTCTGTATTAAATTATTGTACTTAAGTATGTTTTGATTTAATTTTTTTTCTGTTATTATTATTATTGTATTCTATATTCTCTTCTTCTCTCTTGTGAGGGTAATATTTGTTATAATGTAAATCTCATGTTGTGTTCGTCTTGAATTTAGATTAGTTATGTCCACAATGTTTTGTATTCTTAAATAAATAAATAAAATAGTCACTAGCTTTTATGCGAATGCAATAAACAGTCTCATGACTGATTGTTTTTAAGAGATTAGTGAGACATCATGAATGATGGTCATAGCACCCAATATGTCCATGTTTCCAATTGACTCAAACGAACTAAACGGTCAAAACGAATCATTACCTCTAATTGAACGAACTCTCAGAGTCACTACTGAATGACTCAGTTCCCATGGTTGATCGGCAGCCGTTTCTTTATTTTGGACGATTGATTGATATATATGTATGTCAAAGGAATTCAAGTCACTCAGTACCAAAACCACATTTCAATAATTGCTTGTAAATATCAGGTATGCGTAATTATTCATAGAGCGCACAATGTTCCAATAACTTATCTTTACAAAAATGTAGGAACGCATTTTTTTTTAATTTATGTAAATTTTAATATAAAATACATACCTATGTATGTAATTTTTTTATATTATGACCATTATGTAAACCTATTGGTTTTGGGTAATATACGAATCAGTTATATGAATCCTATCTACGATTTAATTGATTATTTTGACGGTTGTGGCTTATGTATCTCGATTTTGCCACTAAGTTTGTCGGTGTTAGTTAGTTAGGAAGAAGCAAGAAGGGCCACTTATTTATGAACATGTAGCTGTAGTATATAAGTGATCAAATATCTATTTTTTAATGTATCAAATTATTCGACCGCAATAATATATTCCCAGCGAATCATATTCCAGTAAACAACTTTTAGCTGGATCAGTAGATTGATTGGCGATATTAAATACGGTATCGCAATGGAAAATTAGTCGAATAATCATTTACCATAGTATCATATTATCTTATGACTGTAATAATAAATAAAATTTCACAAGCTACTCGATTTAAACCGCTGACTCGTTCAAGATAATTATGTACTAGAATATAATGTTTATGTATTACTTTTGATTGTATAAATAACGATTTATGATAATGAAGTACCTGGCTCGTAACTATCTCAGTAGATATTATATACTGTCATTGTATTTATACTATTGTACCGATCGTTACGATGCAAATAAAACTCGCTTCTGCTACATCTTAGACTTCTTCATCATCATCCTCAACACCATAACCCACACATCGAACACCAACAATAGTGACCCAACAAACATAAATGTGGGCTAAGAATCTGGCTCTTACACCTGAAATTTCGAAGTAAAAATTCACTGGATAAAATTCATTAAACAATCTACCCTTGTATGTATTTTTGATGCGGTTTTACATTCAGGAAGGGGTGTGTTTAGCTCCCAAATTATTATATGATAAAACTCGTTTGCGAAAATTTTCATCAAATGCGATTTGAAAGGGTAGCATGTTGGCTCGTTTTTAAGACAGATTTTTATTGTGTTTTTATTATCCCAGATAAAAATTTCGTTTCTGTTTTTGATATTATGCCTTTTGGACGAATGCAAAGCTAAACTTTTATTGTAATTTTATTTTAGAACACAGATAACATTTAAATTGTTATGTTTTTTTTATAATTCTATCAAACATTACCATATTTAAAAAGACTGAAAGGCTGAAGGCTTTCAAGACATGGATCTATAGAAGAAAAACAACCATTTATTGATTTTTGAACGTCAGTTTTAGAGCGTATGTTATTCTTTATATAATAGCAAAAACAACACTATAAATAACACTTATCCCATTGCGTATATTATGGTACCATCATATAATTGTGGGTTTCAGGTATGGTGTTGCCCCAAATGTTGTTTCACCAAACAATTCCCTAGCTATGTGTCTTCAGTGCATTTCATACTCAGTCGCTCATTGACACAGAAGTGTAAAAATGTCCTACAAAAATGAACCACACACTATAGACGTGCAATAGTGTGTGTTTCAACCTTTAAATACACCAATATTGAATGAGGGTCAGTGCATAAACCGAGAGCAGTTGTTAGAACGAACGACAAGTGTATTCTTATTACGTGATTCTTCCACACTAGAGATCGGTTGCCTGTTACTCCACACCCGTTAGGTATTTCAGTTTCCTGCTGCAGGTATTAATATTCAAACGATAACCACCAAACTTTTGAGAAATCCGCGTGTAAGTAAATACGGAAAATGAATTATTGTGGTACAACATAATATAAATAAATAGTGTGTGACTCTTGTGGGATTAAAATGATGGAGTTACTCTGTAATGTGCCTACCATGAACAAATGGTGAGTGCCCGGAGTTTCCCAGTCCACTATACCCATCATTCATTATTTGAAGGCGTCCCCGGAAAAGGGGTCTATATAATAGATCTTCTCAAAAAGTAAAACGGGTTTATATAGCATTTCTCACGATATTGGAAAGTTTTATTATTTTATCTGCCGTAGAAAATGATTCTTTATGTATATTTTATTATCCTAAATAAAAATAAAAATTCGTCAATGATTAAGAGTGTTTTCATGAACATAATTATTATCACAGATATACTCCAAAAGTCCGCATGATCGAATAAAACGTTTTTTTCCTCTCCTGAACAATTTTGTTTTTGCACATAGACCCCTTTTCCGGGAACGGCTTCATTTTATAAATAATAATGATAAACATAATATTATATTGTTATGTTTTTAACACTGCGCAAATGGCAACACTTCACCTGATTTATATTTATTTCGTTCGCGTCTCTCTATTGGTAATCTAAAAGTGATGCTACTGCTAGTGCAACATATTTATCATATCGTGACGCGTCACGTAAATCTCATCCTTCACTCGTACGTGAAAGGTACGTTACGTCGCAATATGATTCACGTAGAGGTAATGTACGAAACGTGATTACATATAGCTATACTACAAACAAAGTCGTCAAGTTATGAAAAAAGCGTTGTATGAATATAATATTTGAATACATGAAAAAATGTAGGAAAAGAATTGGGTAGATGCTTCTATTGCACTATTTATATAATTAGGATCTTTCTACATATTAAGCGGACTGCACCCCTGTTTTTGACATGAATGGGTATGTCTGAGAATTAATCATAATAAATGATGAAATGGTGAAATAATTACAAGATAAAAAGAGCTTTTTAAATACAACGTTTTTAAACTTTCTGTTGAATTATTATGCTCAATATGCTCAAACTTGTACTGATATGAAGTAAATAAAAAATAAACAAATATAGAATACTGAAATTTCATTTTGATTTCCATAGTAATACACGTATATAATAATAATTTAGTTGCTAGGACCACCCCCTTAGTAACCAATAATAACTTTTTTTTGGCCCGCTTCAGGATATGGGGGGCATGTCCATTCCATTGGCATTTTATCTACTTAGCGACCTCTATAACATTGCGTTCTCTTGTCTGCTCCCTTACCGTTTGGTTTATTTTGTGATCTTTACGCGTTATATAATTAAAGTTAATTTTCGGATTTCTCTTACAGTAGAAGTCCATGTTTCACATACATACGAGAATGTTAGCAATCATTGGTTGAACATCAATAGTATTATGTAGCAGTAATTTAAGTAAATAAAACGATGTCAATTTCAAGGAAATGTAATATCCAAATAAAACTAATAAACTAAACGCTGATGGGTAGGTATAGAAATTGACCAATAATTAAAATTTGTTCGCTATTAGTATGTCACGCCGTAGCATAATGGCTTAATGCGACGGATGAGGCGTATACTCGGGAGATACAGCGTTCGATTCCCCGTCGGGGTGACTTACCTTTTTCAAAAAAAGATTTTTTCTATTGGTTATTATATACTCTATCAGAAAGTGTTTTTAAAATAATATATGTTTAATATTATAAGGCTCTCAAAAATATGATATCAATACAAGTTTGAAAATCGTTAGTTTATTAGAACTTTGGCCACCTCACACTACCCAATGAGATCAGTCAAACTTATGTCGGTCAAACCCGAAAGCTCTGTGGAGTTACAAAGCCTTGATAAGTTAGCCAATGAATTCAGTTGACAAAGGCATACTGCGCCTTCGGTAGCTTGGTTATAGGAAGTATAGCTGTATTCAGTGTGTTTAATAAGATATTATGTACCTATATTAAATTTAAAAAATAATGTTGTAATAGTCAGAATATAGAGAAAATATGGGGTCCCGACAAAACCACCCGGACATTGCCGCCAAAACAATTTAGCAAATGAGACAATTTTTATTTTTAAATAATATTATATTTTAGATATACAAATAAAAAAAATATATGAATAAAGATAATATAATTATAAAAAATAGTAGATATTCCAGGTATTCCATTAGGGTACTCAAGTATAAACTATGCAGCTGCATCGGATTAAACACGTAGGTATTATCGGCAAAGTGTTGAAAGCAGGTATGTAAATCGATACGCAATTCGAAAAACCAAACAGCACCACCAAAACAACTAAACAAAAGCACTGCAAAACTACAAGCAAGATGCCAGACACTGACTTTTTATGTTGAGAGGGCTGGCGCGCGCTGGAGCTTATCGGTATTCACGAACTCACGCACAGGTAAACGGACGGTTCGGAATGTTATTCTCACGGTTTCACTTGGGTTTTAGGATCAATGATGATGACAAGTGTAGCATAGATGATGGACGTGGCGTTCGAAGAAGGTCGAACAGATGCGTTTTGGATGAGTCACTCTGTGGTTGACGCGGCCTCGTATCATATCACATAGAGCGCGATAGAGTCTTAGCTTTAACAAGCCTAGGTGCGTCGACTGTCTTGAAGTAGATGAATGTAACTTAATCACGGTCGACGTATAACCTGTGACTGCTGGTTGCCTGGTCTTTTGACAATATCTGAAAATTTGAGGTAGGTGGGAAAAGCGGCTATAATTGCCCCAATAACTTTTAAATAAAGATTCTGCTACAGATTTACCATACTGACTCATGAGTGAGGATATTGTGTGTAGAATCAGGTATAATAATGAACTAGAGATGTTGATTGTATGGTTATTTTTCGTGTTTTTTTTAGCCTTTTTACTGAGAATTTTTATTTGTTGATATTTATTCTCAAACTGTGTTTGGCTGACTTAATGATAGCTTTGAAAATATGTAGTCTTTCATTGGGTCTATAACGTAAACGTAGAGGCAGAAAATGAAATAATTGGATACGGGAACAAATAAGGGTAGGGATGCGATAGAGGTTGTAAAAATATTGTGTGGAAATGGGCAGGGCATGTGTCTTAATGGAAAACTATATATTGCTGAATAAATATAGGCATGCATTGGTATAACGGGCGGGATAATCAAGAACTGTGGAAACACAGACAGTATACACAGACCTGAGAAGAGTGGGGTCTGCGTACTTTGCGGCATTTGAGAAATTTGCATAGTCGTATGGGGAGCGGGATAGTCCCGACTCCTCTGTATCCATTTCAATTCGTGACACTCAGTATGCGGGTACACAGGGCGCTTAACGTCAGCGGACAGCAGAACCAGTCCAAAAAGAAAAAAAAAATCTTTCTTCTTTAAGCACTACGGTGCATGGTTGCAGCATCAGTCCCATGCGGCTCCGTCTCGGGACGGAATGAGCACTTAAAATCACTTCTTTCAGACACGTTTAAAGCATCATGGAAAGCAGCCGTGCATATCCACGGCTGTGCATATATGACGGGTGGTGGTGGGAACTTTAACGTAGGCCTTCATCTAGCAGTGTGTTGATTAAACATCATCACAAATTTAAATTTCGGTACCAATATTTGATATAGCTTTTTGAATATTAAACATGATATATTATAATATATGTAATGTAGATATATATATATGTATTTTTTTAACACTATAACAGGACATGGGGCCAAATGATAGTAGTGTCACTATATGAACAGTAGTGAAATAATAGAAACGAAACGAATACATAAATACTTAATCTTTGAGAAACCTAAATACATATATTGTGACCTCACCAGCGATCAAACCATTAGCCCCCGGGTAATAGGCCAGTGCCTTACGAACTGGACCACGACCTCACTATTTAAGCGCTAAACGTGTGTCGTAAAATATTTTCTAAATGTTGTGATTCCAAGTAATAATAAACACATTTTATAAATGATATAATTATTGTTTGTTATTTCTTTGAACTAAAATAATGATTCACGTGAAGAGGATTTTATCTGAGAAATTGTAGAAAAAAATACTTTAAAAAAAGCATTCGCAATTGAAAGAGAGTCCTTTGTCAAAAGTCAAACAATTACAACGCAGATTCAAACGAAAGGAAATTAAAAATATCTCTGTTGAACACTTTATCAGGAACCGTATCTTCACAACGGATGTACTGCCAGGTCAAGTATCCCGCGCCAATTCCCGGAAGATTACCGGTTGAGGTATCCGGTGTCTCGGGAACTTTGTGCGCTGGTTAAGGATTTTCCGCGGTTTCTCGGGGGTCACACGGCTGCGGTCTTATGCGCAAAGACGGGGCATTGTGCTACTGTTGTTAAAGGGTTAAATTAATACCAAAAGATGGGAGGGTTGGAGCCTTAAGGGAGTGTTTATTTCTTGGCCAGTGAGAGATAATTAATTATGTATATTTTTTTAAATTCAGATTCAATATACGTCGGTATCAATACCATATGTAATAAATTCAATTTCTTTTTCTGTTGCTCAACTACAATATTATTTAATGTGGATCTTAGCAGCCAACTGAATAGATTTATTAATTTACTTTTAATGAGAATTAGATGTTGTGACCTGCTCAACTTCTAAGGTCCACGATTTGGATCCAAACACACCTTTTAAATTAACATTAGAATTTATTAGAAGCAGAATTTTAACCTGCAATATTTTCGCGACGTCTCATTAGCGGACACTATACCACTCATCCAAAACTACTAAAATGGTGATAAAAGCTGGAAGTGGAATGACACTTAAGACGATATGTCAGCGATTGGGATTCATAACCCGGTCGCATAGACAAAATTGCCTCGACTGCGACATGGTCATTAATAAACAGTTGATAATTTTGCGGCTCTCTTCTGCGTACACAGGCAAAATCATACAATATCATGCGGCTAGTCGAAATGAATTATTGACCGCGAAAAGCAACATCTACGCATACACCAAAGAAATATTTTAGAATTTTACTTGCGGTCTTTGTCGAGTAAATTTTGTTACATGCAACGCTAAGTGTGGCAGTACTGTTACATATTGTATTTTGTGAATGGCAACAAAATCACATTTAAAAAATTGACATATTGCAGTTGAGACGAGTTTGAATGTGCAATCGGGATTAGAAGATGTATCGCGTGGTATTTATTTATTTAAGAATACAAAATATTTTGGATATAACAAATCTAAATTCAAGACGTTCACAACATGAGATTTACAATATTTACAAATATACGATTACGATTTACAAATGTAGCTGCAGAATAATAGCGATCAGATATCTATTGTTTAATGTATCAAATTACTCTGCAGTAATATATTCCCAGCGAATCAATTTTCAGCAAACAACTCTTAGCTAGATCAGCAAGTTGATTGGCAAAATTAGATACGGTATATTATTACATCATATCACAGCACATTATATCATTACGGTGTATTAGCCGAATAATCATTTTTCATGGTTTCATATTTTCTTACGACTGTAATAATAAATAATATTTCATTTCGCTACTTGATTTAAAACGCTGACTCTATAATTAGTCCAATATGATTATGTATCAGAATTTAATGTTAACGTCTTACTTTTTATTGTATAAATAACGAAGAATAATTTATCTAAATGTCACTCGAATCCAAGTACCTAGCTCGTAACTATCTCACTAGATTATATGTACTATCATTGTATAATATACTATTGTACCGATACGCTGCTAATAAATCTCACCCTGCTACATCGAGACTTCATTATCATCATCCTCAACCCACACATCGAACACCACAGTAGTGACCCAACACAAATTACCCTCACAAGAGAGAAGAAGAAAATAATATATAATATTATAAGTACAATTTCATACAGAAAACTAAAATTACGAATACAAAATATATAGCACATCACTGAAAATGTCTACGTCTTTGTGGAGCGCATTGACTAGTCTCACCCCTCGCTAATGGTGGCTGATAGGCTTGATATGAGGAAACGGTTCCGATCCATGACCAATGTGTCCAATCTATTATTATGACCCGCTATTTATTTACCGGCGAATTATTGAATAATATGTTGAAATGATTATGCAATAAATTGCAGATCCGCTATCTCATTAAATGTGTCTGAATTTCTCAAACTTGCTGACTATCGTTGAAATAAATATTACGAAATCATATTATATTTATTGAGGTCAGTTATATCGTCAGTTCGCGAAAATTATATACTGACTGAGTTTACGTGAAAATTATTATATAATAAATAATAATCTAATTGAGATCTGGGTCATAAGAATCCGATAACAGCCAAAAGTGAAAATTATGCAAGGAGACAATGAAATTGGTTATATGTTTTTATTTTTCATTAGCAAGCTGATACGACTAGCCCTAGCCTAGAGATGTAATGGAATTTAGTCGCCTAACTTCGATGGAAAATGGCATCAAGTGAAGAATAAATAATATATCATTTTTAAATATATTATGTTTTAAAAATGTGAAATTATAATATATATATATATATATATATATATATATATATATATATATATATGGGGATAAACAACTCAATCCGTGTCTGCATATTGATCGGCGATATTAAATATCCATTTCCCATAGTGTCCAATTATGGCAAACTCAGTAGATAGCTGATTGCAATGATTGTTTCCGCGATATCTATTTTTCCACATATGAGTACCTTGGTATCAAGGTGGGACAAACGCCACCTCCCACTAAATTCATGTTTTAATTGATTATGGCAGTGCAAGTGATGCTCTTTTCAAAAAATCTACCAAAAGTATCAAAAACGGTAGTTTTCATAGAGATTTTTGAGTTTAAAGTTGGTATGTTATATGAAAAACGGACACTTTTCACACATGTTTGTGAGTCTCCTGTAGAATTTTGTAAATGGCTTATGTCCCACTTTGATACCAAGGTACTCATATATAGTCAGCTATATCCGATGACGCAAACTCCATATAGTAGCTCACTCAATTATAAAATTATTTCCTAAATATTCTTTTGATTGTGAGTAGGTAAATAAATAGCGGATCATAATTCATTGGACATGTCACTCGAATATAAGTTCCCGGTCTGTTAGAATTTCACTCTCTATATCGCTCCGCACAATATCTCATCCTACCGAGATTCGGATCTAGAAACTGTATCATAACCACTGTAACATACTCTTGTACCGACTGTTTACGCTGCAAATAAAACCCGCTCCTCCATCCATCAGAGCAACCACCAAATCACGACTTCTTTATCCACAACACCATGACTTCCACAGTGATGGCCCCCCAACATATATTTTTAAAAAACAAAGTGTTAAATAACTTCTTAAAATTGAGTTTTCCACACTGCACTGACGGCATCAGGAGTGAACAGTTATTATGACTACGACGAAGGCATGTCCTTACCCGTTTGTGAATGTCAAAACATTTAAATAATTGTACCATTTCGAGCGAAGGAGACGAGAGAGAGGAAGAGCTGATGAAACCGGAAGAAGGACGATAAAAAGATTTCATAAATTTGCATTTCGATGATACTATTATTATGCCGAAACCGAAAAGCGGGAAGCGCCATTTTTGATTTGCATATCACGCCGATTTCCATTTTGATTCCTATGCTCGCAATTGGGTCATTCGGAATGCGATTGTATTCTCAAATAGGATCCCAGGAAATATGATAAAAAAACATACACTGAATTCCTTCACGGTGTGGTATATTAATATCTCTCAGGGGTTCCCAATCTGAGATATTGCAGTTATACTTCTTTTGGCGCGTTTGAGAAAACAGATCACAGTGTATTTTTAGCGTGTGACGAAGTTGCGCGCGCCGATGTATCACATAATTTATTATTATGATATATTCATTTTGATCTCAAGAGAGCTTAAAGAGCACGTGTTGTAAACATAACCAATATTGTGTCATAATAAATATATATGTTTATAAACAAATTTCTGGAGACTAACATTCTACACTGTTAATTAAAATATTCATAAAACTTTATGTATATTGGAGTGTTTATTTATTTTTCATTGTAAATATTGTGTATGAAGATTTGAGGCTTTATGTAAGTATTATTTATGAGTAAAATTATATATCAATAAATAAATAAATTTTGTGAATGTTGAGTTAATAAATAATTTTAATTCATCATGGGCACTTCTGAATCGATTATAACCGCTGTATGGCAAAGATGAGTTTGGGTTCAATACAATAATTAAATTTTATTACAATTATCATGTGCTCTATGAGACACATATGAATCGCGTCCGTTTTCATCAACCTAATCCACTGTAATATTAATAGATTCAGGTAACTGCTTACATATTTTGTTTTGTTACGCCAAAGAAGTATAACTTCTAACGCGCGTACATAAGTAGGTACACACACCAATTTTATTTTTCAAAGGGTCTCGAGTATTTACAGTTATGGATGGTTTTTTTTGGTAAATACCGGGATTAATAAATTTTGGATGGAAAGATAATTTTCGGGAAATAAGCTGGAAAAGCTCCCGATAGTGATTTTTGAAAGATTTTTTTGGCGCGAAAAACATATGAAAATACTAGGAAACCGTGAAACGAAATATAATATATGTATGCAAGAACAATAATTCAACGAATAAGAGCACCCACTCGGATAGTGATTGACGTGAGTGTAAAAACCCACTTGGTCACAATATTATTTTTTATAATAGGTATATTTTATTACAACGTTTTTATTAGGTCGTATACTTATTTGTCCGGTGTATATTTTATATATAATATATATATATATATAATTTAAAATTTTGTATACAAGGTAGATACAATGGATCAAGAGGTAGAAAATGTCAGAAAAGTATATTTATACTCTACAAGCCACTGGATCGATGAAATAGTACGTTTTTGTGAATGTATGTGGCAATGCAACGCACATTACCGAGAAGATTGGCGTAAAGTTGTATTGATGATGATGATTATATATATATAAATTTATACAATGGTATCAAGAGGAGAATAGCAATTCCAAAAATGGTACTTATATCAAAACTACAATTTTGGAAGAGCAAACATATTAACAATATGACTAAAATGCGTCTAGCAACAGCTTTTCTCTTCCCGATTTGTATCCACGTCGCGCGCTGTCACGCTGTCACGACGACAAATTTAGTGTATCGTTTCGTCATTTTTCAGAATATTTTGAACGATCACCATCTCTGTAAATTCAATGATGGAGACTGGCAACTCTAATGTATTAGTTCATTCATTCATTATTTTCATTATTTATGCTAGTTTCAATTAATTTTAACAGTTTCTACGTGTGCGTACATAAAAATTACTTGTGATATTACATCCATATATAATATTTTGAATAGAACCCAACCTGCAGACCATAGATAATAGACAACATTCTTATAGAAAATACATAGTGCCAACCGCTAAATACAAAAAACAAGCGATTTTTACATGGGTCGAAAATGTGTAGGCATGTAGATAATGATAAAAAACGTTCAATTAGTCATGCAGGTGTCGATGCAGTGCGGTACAACGTGAGGTGACCTCAATGTTATTCCGGTGATTTCGGCAGATTTTGCTAACTGGCAATGTTCGTTAAAAGGTTCAAAATGTGCTACGGGGTAGGAGCATCAGTCTGATAACATTTTAAACACCAAGAAAAACGACATTACATATGTTTTTTCCCGTAGCGGTAGCTTACTGTGACGTCACGCGATAGTACGCGACGTGTAGCATACTATAATCACAACTTATACCTCTGAGACATGGGAAGACAGAGGCAAGACGGTTTTTAAATGTGGTGCTAGAGGCGGAAGCTGATAATTTCATAGATAGCCAAACGTACCAACGACTCTCCTCGGTTTACCTTTGAGGAATACTCAGTTTTTTTAGTCATACAGCCCTCAGATAAAATGACAACCTGAAAAAAATCTGGATATTGGGTCAGGTCTTTGGTTGGACGGGGCGAAGATGAGCTACTTCTAAACTAGATGGATACACTAAATCAAGAGGTTTCACATTGAAGGCTTCTGCATGACGCTGATTGAATGTCAAACCGGCAAACCATAATATCCTCAGTTATAAAGAAGGAGAGAAGTTTATAGCAGCTATTTAAAATAGCCAACTATTTTCAAAATGTAGAGCACAGTCTATTCCTCAGTGAATACTTACAAATTGCCACAGTGGCCTATATCGCAGGCGCACCCCTGGGATATCCCGGATGCGGAAGATACAGGAAGGAAGCAAGCTGAAAAATACCCAACAAACTTTACAAGCGGCGCCATCTCTTTTCGCGCGGGAAAAAGTGGCGCGCTTTTTATTTGTGTTCCAGAGAGATATTTGAATATGGAATAAATTGTACAAGGGCGGGACGTTTTGATGGCTTTGTTACTTAAACTTTTTGAATAAATTATTACCCCGCATTTCGGCTTTTTGCGTGTTGTATGGAAACAAGGAAAGATTGATTATTCAATTACGTCAAGAAATATTGATAATATTACTTTTAATACCATTAATCATTGTCACATTAACAAAATGTGAAATGCTTAACATATTATAACATTTTTTTTTACGTAAAACATTTTTTATTGAATTACTTTATAAATACATCAATATTTCAAGTCTTGGTATATGTCAGATGAGGCGAGCCTTTTTATGCTTACATGCCAAAAAACTTGACTTATTGTTTATAGTCTTTGATTGTTTTTTCCAGCGGCTGTTATGGGTCTAGGACGATTTGGCACCGGACAACTGGACGCCACGGAATTCGAAAATAAGTAGACGTTAGGTACTTATAGGTACATTAAAAAAAATATTCAATATTATTATTTATATTTAAATGATTATATTATGATTTAATAGTTGGTGAGAATGTAAATATGCAAACGTAAACAATGATTTAATCGTGCATATGTCTAAGTTCCAACGAAAAAAGAGTTTTTTTATTTTATATAAAGCCTTAGGCATTGTAATTCTCAATCCGCGATAAAGAATACATTATGTTAAGAGCAAAATGAATTAAAACTACTAAGTAGTAGATAGAAACTGATTAAAATACCTCGTCTACGTTCTGCATACGTGTCTACGACAGTGCGGCGTCCAATTGTCCGGAGGCCAGTCGTCCCATTCCCGCTGTTATTGAGCAAAAATATAATTTAGGAACTTCAATATGATATATTGACTACTCGTCCTTGCTGGATCCTGGGTGATACTGCTAAAAGAGTCCTACATTTGGGAGCTTTGTAAGGATTTGAATCACACGGTAATTGAGCGAAATACATAAGAAAAGACTGGGTTTGATATTATTTTTTTCTCATAATCATATAGAATGTTGACTTGTTGTAAAACATAAACAAACATGACACATGTGAGGTGATATCCGGATATATATGACCACCGCCATCTTTAGATTAAAAAAGCCCGAGCATAACTTTTTGCACAAGCAACGAGTGGTCCACTTTTCGGCTGTCAAAATCAGATCCCAGATTGCTTGACATATTGATTCGCCCTTTCTCGTTTCAAATTGAATTATAAAATATTCTCAAATCAAATATATTAACTATCAGTGTTATTAATAAATAATATAAATTCCTATTATTCATCATTTGCCAAAGTCAGACTAGTCCTTCACACAAAAACCGGTGGTAATATCGTTTTCCAAAAAATATGTAGCATTGATCTATGCATTACATTAGTAGAAGGTGTATTAATGCTAGTGTATTATTTATCATTTAACTCATATATAAGTGAACACGAGGGACGCGTCAGTATGAGCACTCTATAGACAATGACAGTTGATCCATAGACAACGGGAGGGTAGGACCAGTCGAGTAATGTATCGGCTTCCTTCTTCAGTGGGCAATGACAGGGCACATCTGGAAGAAACCGATACGTTTGCCAATAAAAAAGAAAACAGTCACATCACAATATTGTGTTTAGCCTAAAAAATAGGTAAATAAATTTGTTGTATTTTTTTACCCCGCTATCATATTATTTTGTAAATAATTCTATCATTATTTTGTTACAGAAGTTAATTATCACAAAGTTCAATATTTTATGATCCATTTAACGACTTATTATTTTATAGTTGCTCAGTCAATTACTTTAATATCTTTCCAAGTATTTACCTATTAAGTATGCCACGTTTTAACTTCGAGTTTATTCTCTTTGATACCTTCGCACTGGATAATCGATTAATAATAATATTATTAATCCAGACCTTAGGATATAAAGACGTTAATGCTACACGGTGAAACCAAATCACTGTGCCTAAATAATGTGACATATATATAATATATATATTAATTAATTGATTTCTAAATCGATTTTTATTTTTTGATTTTTGCATTTTGTAAAGTTTTTGTTGGGATGATTATCTAAGATGGAAACAGCCAAAGAAATAAGTAAAAACTAGAAAGTTACATACATAATAGGTATGTTATTACGTGCGATATTCCGAGAGATATCAATTTCTGCATATTGTGATCATTCAGGGAAGGTTGGTTTCAGCTCAGCCTCCATCCGTGTTGAGAGCAACGATAAACCAAGAAAAGACAATGAATCAGAAGTAAATCAAGTATCAGTTTGACTCCAAATCTAATAGAGCCTATACACGTAGTCGGATTTACTTGTACCAATGTGTGCATTTTAAACTATCGCGACAATATCACTGTTTACGTTGTTAGTGCTGTGTCTCACCAATCTCATTCTTCAAGAGTAAGCGAGATGCGATGTTGTCATTTTCTGGTACTATTAATTGACAGGTCGTTAAAATTGGTTAACCTCAAAATGAGTCTGCGCGGTGTAGTTAGTTTTTTTATCGACAGGTTTGCTACTATCGTTCTACTGCGCATGCGCATATATTGCACGGTCCAATCGTTGCGTGAAAATTCAGAAGATTCTGAACTTTTTTGATACATGCATGCAATCTTGAAATCTGCAGGATAATATTACGTGTTTACAGGTGCATTTTTTGTTATGTCCGCGATAATACGTAGTTTCAGCAGTAAATCCATGCACGTGTATACGAGGTATAAGCGATGTCCGTACTCACCACCGTCATTGGTAAGTCTATCTAGCTAAAGTTTTTTTTAGCTCGCCTGCGTCTTATTGGTTTGTTCCACATTACTCTCTATGCCTGATTATTGTCATTTAATCGGTGCACGAGACCCGAGTAAAGCAGTTTTCGAATTTATTATTTGAACTGATTGAATTACGTTACAATTTTCATACTGACAGTAGAGTTCAACATTGTAACATCTCACCCAAGTGTTGCCATCCCTGATTGGTCCAAAGATACGGCGATGAATTTTTCTTTCAAAAAAAAATCAGATCTCGTCTATTTCACATGTAAGAACCGATGTGGGAGAAAGTGATGAGGTGATAGAGATGGATGTAGATATTTATTACCTCAATGCAGAGTACAGAGTATCGCGGTGGACTAGGTGCTCCGACCGAGCCGTGATCCAGTAAGCATGATGATCGGGACGAGCTGGGGAGTCTGTAATCGAGAGGCAAATAACAGTTGTCGAGTGAGAGTTGACTGTGTCGAGTGATGGACTCGAGTGAAGTGGTTCTTATCAATCATCATTCGCTATTTATATAAAAGTAATCAATAACTTTGACGAGCCACCACATATCTAGTCTAGGTTAATATTGAGAAAGCGCAATTTCTAACGACTACACGGTGCTTTGATGAGCAAGCATGAGATAGCCAATTGTTATGTCATTGTCTGTAATAAAAACGCTGATGCTAGATGAGCTAATTGATAGTTTAATGACTTGTTAATTTTATGTTGTCGAAATTCATGCTGACTCCGTATAAGGTCATTGATCGCTATTACACATAATATGTAGTTATGTCCAGGTTTCCGAAGCGTATGTAAGCATAGGATTTACAATAATTAGTGTCTTGTAAAACATCGAAGTAGGATTTTGTTCGCTGACACAAGCATAGAAAATATCATTAATTATATATTCTTATTTAATTACAGCTTCAAGTACCTGGGGTTACACATCACGGGAGCTGGCATTCTTCATAAAGAGCTCGCTTTCCGAATGGGAATGGCTGGAGCAACATTCAACTCGATGCGGAGTGTCTGGGACTCACGATTGTAGTCGGTCAAAACCAAATGCCGCCTACTCGACGCGTGAATTCTGACGGTGCTGCTTTACGGTAGCGAATCATGGAAAAAAGCTCAGGGAAACCTTATACTGAGCTTCGAAAACAGATGTTTGCGACGGATACTGGGTGTGAGGAGATAAGAGAACGCACCAAGCAGCCTCTCATCATGCTGAGAGTGAAGAGGCGACATTGGACTTGATTCGGCCACGTGTTGCGGATGCCAGAAGAGAACCTTAACCTGGTTTGCCTGTTCTTCAAGCCGACCGGATTCCGGCGTTCTAGAAGGCCGCTAAATACTATTTATAGAGTGTATACGGCGGAGCTACTGGATGCTGGTTCGACCTGGAACGAAGCAAGAAGACTGGTGAGCGACAGTGATTCATGGAGGCGCCGCGTGGTGTCCATATGCTCCAACTAACGGGCGTGGATATTGCCGAAGAAGAAGAAGAAGAAGATATATATTTTAGTTGAGAATATTATTCAATGTTATTGTGTTAATAATTTTATTTAATCACTTCTGGAACCTTCTATCATTTCCAAGTATGTACTTCTCGGCAGCTATTAATACAACTAAGGCTAAGCCCTTCTGCCATATTTCATGTTTTAATATTGCCATTAAAAATAGTTCATCCTCCATTGTCTGGCCGTAAAGCGCGAACTCGAGTTGGCAACACTGCCCTGCTTACGTCACACTCGTAAATTATTTTTTTAATGAACTTCTGACTAATTTATGCGAGGGAAGTTAGGGGCTTTATAAGTGACCGCAAAAAAGCGTTATGGTCGTTATTAATTAGGTGATTACGTAGGTATTTAACTTTAAAATATATACTACGAGCTGTTACTAGTTTTACAAGGACAGTTTGTTGAAGATATATATAGTAAGTTTACGTTAATAAGTTTACATAGATAACATTTTCAGCTTTACAAAAGCACATAAAATAATTATAAGATAAAAAGAACTTATTATATACAATGTTTTTAAATTTTCTGTTGAACCATATAAACTTAACTTGACTAGCTTAAACGATTAAAAAAAATGTTCTTGACATGTCATATTGATTTCCATAGTAACGCAAGTATATATTAATAATTTAGTTGCTAGGACCCCAGAGCCCTAGCAACCAATAATGGTTTCAAAATAACTTTTCATACAAAACAGAATTAACTGAAAATGAATTTAATTCTACTTAAAGATGGCTAAAAGTATTAAAAAATGCATCGGCATCGTGTTCTGATATATTCTAAAAGTTTCAAATGTCTAACTAGTCGGGAAGTTAGTTAAAAATCGATTGCAAGATTTGTACCGGACAAAGAACCACCGGACAAATAAGAATACGAGCCAACAAAAACGTTGTAAAAATCGAAAATAAGAATTGGGTTTAAATAATTACAAGATAAAAAGAACTTTTTATATACCACGTTTTTAAATTTTCTGTTTTAAATTCAAATTCCATCAAGTACCTACCTTCGGTCGAAAGTATTAATATAATATGAATCATATAAACTTGACAATTTGATGTATTAATAAAAACTTTTTATTGTACTTGATAGAAATCTGAATAAATATAGAATACAGAAATGTCATTTTGACATTTCATATTGATTTCCATAGTAACGCACGTATTTATATTAATAATTTAGTTGCTAGGACCCACTTAGCAATGAATAATAGTGAGTAGTAAATATTACTTTTAACGATTTTTTTCCGAAACATACAAAACAGAATTAACTGAAAATGAATTCAATTCTGCTTAAAGATGGAAAGTATTAAAAGAATGCATTGTCGGCGTGTTCTGATATATTCTAAAAGTTTCAAATGTCTAGCTAGTCGGAAAGTTGGTTAAAAATCTTGGAAAAATAAGAAAAGAAATGTACTGGACACACAGGGAAAAATCTGTACCGGACAAACAAGAATACGAGCTAATTAAAACGTGGTAAAATGGTCGAGCTTCATTCTTTTTTGCTCGTGGATTGTGCATAAATTATCTCGATCTCCTGCGATAATATTATATTTTTTGAATTTTTATTATAATTCTTACAAAATACTGTACATCTATGTTTAAAAAAAATG
This sequence comes from Rhyacophila brunnea, assembly GCF_057557595.1. Taxonomy (NCBI): domain Eukaryota; kingdom Metazoa; phylum Arthropoda; class Insecta; order Trichoptera; family Rhyacophilidae; genus Rhyacophila; species Rhyacophila brunnea. Next base: position 35,624,337 of record NW_028232796.1, read on the forward strand.
TTAACTCCATTTTGGTTAATATATTGTGATCAATATTACAAAGAATTACAATTATGTTGTTAGACCATTACAAAAGTTTTAATAATATAATATATTGACACAATTTGAAACTAATTGTTAGTATGTCACACATAAATTATTGAAGTGACAGATGATATTATTTTTTTGTCATTTTAATTTAATTGAATGAAGAACACTTTCTGTTTTAAAATAGGGGGGGATATAATAATGTGTGAAAATTACTGTAATTTTTCCAATATTTTTTATACCAAGTGGATTTTTTAATCTTGAATAGGCTATTGGTTGGGTACTTGTAGAGTTTTAAAAGTTGTACAAACTGGCAATGCTTACTCCGAAATCTGATGGATACAGACTGGAGTCTCGCTCGACATTAAAAAAAACATGTATATAGGTATGTTTATGAATGAGAGCCGACTACGGCGATGGAACCCTTGAGCCTTAGCCACAAGGCTACGAACAGCCGTACTCTCCGTCGGCATCCGGAACGCATGTCTCAGCCACGTGAAGCGTCTCTTCGTGATTGCCTCAATCACCGAAGACTGCCGTGTCCGGTAACGAATTCTAGTGTTTGTAACGCGGTCGTACCAAATAAATCTAAGATTCGGCGAAGCTCAAAAGCCGAAACCTTCGAAGCTTAGTAAGATGCCACGTCTCAGGCGTAAAACCCACTTAACGCAGCGAGTGGGGCACTCGAGCAAAATTTCACAAGTGGCGCGTAAACCATCGAAAATACAACGTAATCAAATACGCCAGCGCACACTGGATTTGACGCCGCATTGTGCCCGCCCGCCCCATGATTCACCGTTGTGTGGCTTCTCAGCGGGACGAATTAACGAAAATACAACGTAGTCCATTCATTGAACACGGCAAGCAATATCACGCTTCTGGAAGCATCGGCGATAGATGGACGAGAAGGCATTATTTAATAACAGTGAACTCATTGCTTAGTTATTGCGTGTCCGATATTTCGCTGGTAGAATGATGTCATCGTGAATATTAATTACAAGCCCCGAGAAATTTAATGATATTTTTATTGCATTGTTATGAGAGACGCTGATAATAATAATTATTTTGTGCTTATTATGCCCCTTATTACATAGGTGAAGGGTAATGCGCGGGTGGGAGGGGGCCTACTTCGTAGTGAGCGCACCGAGCGCCGCTTTGGTGGGCCTTATGCCTCACAGGAGCACAAAGTGAAAATTCGTATATTAAAGACCGTCCAACCTCTATAATAAGATAAAATTCATGTGTGAATAAAACACGGTTCTTGTCGGTTTACAGGGAGCTTGCGGCAAACAAATTTAAAAAATAGCCTATATACTGGATTATTTGTTAGGTTAGGTTAGGTTTTCATTATTGAATTCAAATACTGATTTATTATCAGATATTTGAATCCAATCAATATCCAATTAATGTTCATATTGAATCTAATAAAATTGGAACATTGACTGCAATGTTATTTGCTCATCTCTTTCCGATAAGAAATCTCATGGCAAACTATGCTACGGTGAAATTTAATACGTACAATTTACATGTAACCGGAGCACCGGTAGCACGCACGAGTTGAACAAATGACATTTGGTCCTCACAGAATAAAGCCTTGACCTTGAGGGTGTTTTTATAGATATCGTTCATTTAAAATAATTGTCATGCAAATATTCAACCAAACTTAAGATTTGATTGTTTTGTATTTACCGTAAAAGTTTTTGAAAATTATTCCGGAACCGTGTATAAAAAAATGTTTGTTATATAATATGATAGTAATTAATAATCGTAAAAAATGTCACAGTAGATACATAAAATACAATAGTAGGTATATTTATACATCTATACAGAATTCGGGTAGCTAAAAATATATATTTTATAATAAAACATCACTGTTAAAATCCCTGACGCGCCGAGAGATTCTTCGAATAAAATAAAATATAAAAAACCCCCAGCTAAATTACTATGTACATATTGAACTATAAAAAAGCTCAGAAGCTCCCGGTGACTTGTACAAAAGCCCGAGTCTTGTATTAGGCACACGAGGAGACTGTTAATGGGCTGTTGCCATGGAAACCGTCCACGCCTCGCGAGGCGTAATGACTTATGAAACAAAAGAGGCGCTACGTAGGCACTAAATTTGAAAGTGATACTGTTTTTAATGATAATAATATAGTCGGTGTGTTTATATCATAGATACTAACACTATGCGAATGTCAAGTAATTGTTTTGGATGAATATTATTAGTAAGTACCTTAAAATGCAATTTACATACATAGAGTTTTTATTTAAAAATATATGGCAATACACCCTCCACCACCCGCCGTGTCTGTACAGTCGTGGATTATGCACGGCCGCCTTCCACAGCGTTGTATTGCGACATAATGTAATTTAATTGCTCACATTTCGTCCCGAACGGAGCCGCACGGGACCGATTATTTGCAACCATGCACCTCGGTGCTTAAGACTGACTCTAGGAAAGTGAGAAAGTGAGGTCGCCGGCATGATGTACCCTGTGTACCCGCATACTGAGGAAGAGTCGGGATTATCCCGCGCTCCATACGACGCTGCAAATTTTTCAAATGCCGCAAAATTGGACTCTGTTGCAATCAGGTCCGCGTGGCCAATTGGGAACATGTGAGGAAGGACCCCGGCAAACAGCTCCGCTCGTTCGGATTCCATAAACGGGCAATCCCAGAGGACGTGTTCAGCGTCTTGTTGGTCATGCCCGCGGAAATATGATAATTTTTAAGATAGGAGTATCAGTAAAGTAAACTCTGCTGGTGATATGTTACAAAAACGCTTGTATAAATAAAAATGAGCGAAATAATCAGGCCGATTCAAAAGGAAAAAAAAGAAAAAAAAAACATTAAAAGAAAATTGATTTTAAACATTGCACTGTCCAGAATCTATGCTACGGGAACATCCTATAAAATAGCTTGAGAAAGTCCCATAATATAATAATAATAATTGTTATCCAGTGCTTTGCGATGTTGACTTTGCAATTATTTGTATAATTTGGAAAAATGTTATTAACAAATCGACAGCTTAATCTGTAAACCTGCTAACTGCAATATTGACCAAAAATGAGACTTTGATGGCATTTTGTTATAAAGCATTTGTTTTATTTGCTCACACAAAATTTCGAATTCCTAAACCTATAAATAAATGCGTTATCGTCCTTCACACGAAACAGCCCAACTGCAGGTGCCAAATTTCCAATATTATAAACGGAACAACTACGCTCTTTATATAAATTTTCTTTATATATAAAAGGGAAGCTAAAATAGTGTATTAATTCATAGTGCAGCTTATTTGTAAAAAAAAAATTTCTCCTTCCTGAACAGTTTATTTGCTCAAACGGAGTTAGTCGGTTTGTAGGTTAGGGAGTCAAAATATATTATCAGTGGGTATACTAATATACAATATTTCCAAACACGTTTTAAGCACTTTGCTATCTCTGGGTTTTTTTAAAACTATTTAATAATGTTTTAACGAACTTTTAATGGATGAATTTTTTAAACGAGTATATACGGTAAATTGCTAAATTTTGTATCGGTAATGCATTTACGATTGGTGAGTGTACGCAGTGCCTGAAGATACCAAAAAGCAAAACTCGGGTCGCAAAAATTGACTCACACGTAGAGTTGGGTATTTCCCGAGAAAATCTCAATATTGAGATTCGGAATTTCCTGAAATGATGAAATTTTGAATTCCTAAGATTAGGGAATTCCGAAAAAGAATTCTCGAGAAATCGGGAAATTTTAAAAAAATCCTAAAATCAGTGTAAAAACAGACAAATTCCAAAAAAACATGATTTTTTTTATTTATGTAAGAAGACAAACAAAATAGAAGTAGGAAAACAAAAATAATTCAAAACGTTACTTATTAAAATAGAATTTCAAAAAACACACAATCGCTGCGTCTGACAATCGCGTACGATTTTGAGACACGAAATCCCCCGATGTTGCAAAAATTGCGCTCATTTTGAGTCGATTCGTTGGCTTAATTGTGTTAAATGCCCCGATCAGTCTTTGAACGTTTTGTGTTTCCTGACCACTTTTTTCAATTAATATTTGATAATAAATAAATCCCGAATCCCGAATACCGAAAAAAAATTCTCGAGATCCTGGATTTCCCGAAATGTTAAATATTTAATTCTCGAGATTCGGGATGGAAAATCTCGAAAATTTCTCGAGAATTCCCGAAACCCAACTCTACTCACACGAAGAGCGGAAAACCTTAAAATCAATTATAATTTTTTTTTTAATCCCAAGTATCCTCAGGCGAGAGTACTTTTTTTTTTTAAATACCTGTATATTTTTTTTTTACATTAAAATTTATAACATAAGAAAAAATATTCATACCGATTCTCTTATTTAATACGTAATAGAATAATATATGTTTCAAGGACAGAGCAGTCGTTCTTATTCATTATTTTTACAGCTTATTTAAACGAGCTTTCAGGTTTTAATAAAGTTTACGAACAGCAAAAAGAGTTATTTCATTTTATTTTATTTTGGAAAGTTTAACAACCTTTTTTATGTTTGCGATCGCTGAAGTGGCCCTTGTGTATTTTTATGTACGCAGTTTGAGAAACTTTTGATTGCTAAGGCGGAGTGTAATAGGTATTAGAAACATCTAGTTATATAATTACGACACATGCAATTCAATTCAATTTACTAAAAAAAAAACTTTAAATCCCTTTTTTTATTCGATAATACTCGTACCATTCATATTATTGTACCTAACATTATTTATTAAACATTCATAAATCTTGAAAAAATATGGCGCCAGATAATACCTGCGTCCTACCTAATTACGTAAAAAATAACTAATAGTCATGAAACTTAAGCACTTGACAATATATCTCGAGAAATAGTCAGATTAGGCCAATCTCGAGAAATTTATTTCCGAAATTTCGTTAAAAAATTCTCACTTATCGAGAAATAATCAATGTGATTATTGATTAATTTAATAAAACGCTATTTTTTTTAAGTACTTATTCCACTTTTATTAAGTGTTTAATTATTAAATTAATCAATAATACAGTACAGTTCCAGGCAGTTAACACAATAAAATAAATCGATGAGATTCTTGATAAATCTAAAAATTGTCACTACGCTAGGATGGTTAAGGAAATCTGATTTGTCAATAAAAAGCTCTCGATATAATTCTCTCAGTAATTTTTTTTTTTGGTTAAAAGCGCTGAAAAAAGCTCTTGACTTTAATTATTGAGAACCTAATTTGTTAAATTTCTCGAGAAAACAAAATATTCGTGAAATCACAAGCTCTAGAATCAAGATACCAATAACACTTAAATTCATTCTATGCCCCTCGTCAGACAATTTCTCTTGTTCTATTGCATATTTTTTTAAAGACTTAAGAAAATGTGTAAGCCACTAAAGTGTTTTAAAATATAATATATTATTATATTGTATGTAATTTAAACTTCTCCATAGCAATCAGAGATATTCTTACAGATTTTTGTCAGATGCCTATAAACCTTTCTGGAAAACTATTCACTTTTGTGTTCAGATATTGTATGGAATGGTGTATCCTGTACCCAGTATTTCAGTAGATATAGGCACGCTAAATTGTAGAACTAATGGTTTTGATGAAATTTATCGTGGAGTAAGCACGTGCTGAGTCTATACCCCATATCAATATATCAGGTTAGTATATAGTATGCAGTAACAAGATACCTACCCTTACGTTGTTTACTTTGCCGATCAAAAGATAACCCTTTGCAATATCCATATCGTAATAATGAGAACGGTGTAAAATCGCCTAAGGTCGTGGCTAGAATTAAGGCTATCCATTTTCCTTTAGGTAAATGTAATTAAAAACAACATAGTTTATAATATAGGATTATCAAATAAAAGATATATATTTATAATTTACTCCTCAGTAAGTTGATCGTATCACAAACTGTATGGCATGTTGAACTATCTCGTTGGAACCACATATCGTCCAGATAAAAATCATCTAATTTATACTAGGCGACATCAGTAATCATGTTTCTGTAGCGTTCTGTAAGTTCACTATAAAAGTGAGCGTTTATTGACATAAGTACAACGACATTATTTGTGAGTAAGGGCGGTTATGAGAAAAATTATTAGCAATTAAAAAAATGTTTAAATTATTGAAACAAAATACAACGTGCAGATGGGTTGAAATGACAATGGGGTAGACATGTTACTCTGTGAGTGGATAATCGTTGAACAAATGGTGTCATATATATGGTAAGCAAGGGGCACTAAACTACCACAGAAATACAATAAAACACTTTTGGGGAAAATTAGGAAGGTGTAGGCCGTGGCCTACTACAAAGTACTACAAACAGCGGAGGAGCTATGGGAGGTCTTCATCAAGCAATGGATCGACCCTGGGTAATAATGAAGATGTTTTTTCTAATGTAAGACTTTGTAGAGGTTTTACCCAACTCTACAACTGCCACACCGTTGTATGTGCTCATGTTTGGGGCATAGACAGTGGTGAAGCGGAAACACCAATCTGACAGTTGTCTAGAAACCTTGTTTCTATGTAGAGGTATAAGGTAGCTCGCTTCTTTCGCTGAATTATAAAGTCAAAAGATTTATGTAAACATTAGCGATAGATGTAATATAGTATAAGACCATGTTATTTGCCGTGTAATAACAAAACAAGTTAATGTGCGCCATAGTATAAACGATACGAAACGCCAACGATTGTGTATTATTCAACTCTGTCCCGAACACAATGTCACATATTATTATACTAGCAACAGTAGCAACTTATCTGATATCAAACTAATAACGATGTAGTTGGAACAATATAACAACGAACATCCCTTATATAACTTTTACACACTCATTTTTACCGTACCATTGGTGAGTAAAGTTATCTTGCTATAAAGATGCTGCTCTTCTACGTCAAAAAAGTTCTCGAAACGATACAATGTTTTGCATTACACTGTAGCATACACTTATTATTCGACCAACAGTTTTCGGCCAAAATATTACTATTGTTTGTTTGGGCTGATTATTAGGGCCGGGCCCAAAACCCGTCGTCGAGCCTTATCAAATTACAAACGAGTGTAATTAAAACGTCGCGATGACGTCACACTGGATTCAGGGTCAGCGGAAAATTGAGCCAGCGGCATATTTTGTTGGTACGAGTAATATAGGGGTACTGAAACTTTACAGTGACCTAAATATTTGTGTACACTGCCATATTATATTACCGTGTCCGGAAACTTGTACGTATTCATCATAACCGCCCCTTAGTTGGAGCATATGGGCATCACGCGGCGCCTCCAAGAATCTCTGTCGCTCGCCAGTCTTCTTGGTTCCTTCCAGGTCAAACCAGCATCCCATAGCTCCGCCGTATACACTTTATAGATAGTATTTAGCGGCCTTCTAAAGAAGGTTCGAAGAACAGGCAAGCCGGGTTGAGGTTCTCTTCTGGCATCCGAAACACGTGGACAAGCCAGGTCCAATGTTGCCTTATCACCCTCAACGTGATGAGAGGCTGCTTGGTGCGTTCACTTATCTCCTCGTTGCTCCTAAAGTCATACCACCGCACACCCAGTATCCATCGCAAACATCTGTTTTCGAAGCTCAGTATACAGTTGCTCTGAGGCTTCGTACGGTGCCATGATTTTCTACCGTAAAGCAGCACCGTCAGAATGCAAGTGAGTACAATCGTGAGCCCCAGACATCGGGTTAAATGTTGCTCCAGCCATTCCCATTCAGATAGCGAGCTATTTCTGCAAAATGCCATCTCCCGTGATGTGTACCCCCATGTACTTGAAGCTGTCGATGCTCTCAATGTTTTACCCGTCGCTAATCAGAGGGAAATCTGGATCAGGACAGGTGCAATTACACAAAACTTTGATTTTATTCGTGTTAATTTTCAAACCAACACGAGATGAGTTGTCATGCAACCTGTCGATTGTCTCGTGAATGCCCTAGTAATACATTAGTTTTAATCTCATACTGATTCACATTATGTGCATAACAATACTTTCAATATGAACTGAAGCGACCGTTAAAAATCATTATAGCCGACTAACTGTAACAGAAAGCTTCTGAAAAAAGCTCATAAATCTAAATAAACTTTTATTTTATACACGCAGCTTTTTTGTGTGAAATTTATTTGAGTATTTTAGTGAGATTAAGTGCAATTTGTAATGAGCCTTATTACGTGCCAGAGTGAGCTTATATTTTTGTTTACGGCGTACGATTTTTTATAAGTGTGAGGTTTTTATTCGCAGCTGAGAGCTGTAAAATACAATAATTTAAAATATGTAGCATTTTTTGATGTAAAACATTTCTGTTCACCTTGTGTCAAACTTTCGCGGTGCTCACATTTGTTTACATTTATTTGCGACTACTTCAACTAGAGCAGTAAGAAATACGTTGTTTAATTTTTTTAAATACATAATATCGACCTTAGAAAGGATAAAGGGCGTAAACCTCATTTTTTTCAAAATAGGTTTTATTGGATAAAAACGTTGTACAGGCGACTCTCGTGGTGCAGTACGTAAGGCGCTGGTTTTCCACCCGAGAGTTCTGGGCTCGATTCCGGTGAGGACACAATATTTATGTGTTTAAAGCCTGTGTGTTTGTGATTGTTCAAAATTACTAACAACCACCTTGTACGAAAAAAACAAAGACATGGTTATTAATAATTTAAAAAAAAAGTTTTACCTAGATGACTAAATACACGTTGTGTCTAAACGACGTAAGCTGCAAACGCCGATTTATCATCCAAATTTAGCTAACAATTAAAAAAAAAAAATAAGGAAGTGAACTCAGAAAAACGACTTAACCATCGTATTTGTTGGTTTTTCTTTAATTAACTCAATAATTAATATCAGATTAGAGATATAAAAACCAAATGATTTATGTTCATGCACTGTGTCAATGACAATATCTATTTTATATTTAAACTTTGACCGAAAACCATAACAAAACGTTTTTGTGTCTCGTGTAAAATTTGATTTGTGTGGATTATGCCCTAGTCCTTTCTACTTTCGATATGGTTATACGATAAAATAGAGAGTCATTGAAAAATATCTTAAACTGCCAAAATGGCAACTATGTCAAAATCGCCTAAGATTTGTACACTGTCACATTTTAAAACATGTAAGGGCTAAGACACACGACGCTGCAAGATGCCACGTTGACGCCAGGTCAGTTTGGTTAAGCTAGATGTACATCTGGCAGGCAACTAGCCGTGTGTCTTAGACCTAATATCTCGTAAACCAATCAAGATACTCTAACAAACAAATCCATGTTGATAAGTCTAAAAACATGAATTCTCAGGACAGCTATTTGTACGTTTGGCTTTCTGTGGTAATTTGAATACGTGTATTAATTAAGGCGCTAAGTACCAAAAACATAAAAACTGACATTTTTATAGAAAAATGTTCTACATACCAACGCCAACAACTTCAACTATAGTCTAAGTGCCTCATGCAAGTCAAAAAAATACAGCAAAATAATTAAACCTGTCGACGTTGTAAGTCCGTTGGCGTGTTTTATTTATAATGGTGTAAGTAGCACTGCAGTGGTCAACGGCATTCAATATAAAATAGCTGACGATGGTGTGTTGACACTTGCGAGTTCTTAATACCTAAAATTATAGAAGCTGTCGTGATTGCTTCACACTGTAAAACTACATTTTTCAAAAAGTCTGCTTCATGAAATTTTACTGCAATGACTCGGTATTTTGTAACTACAGGCAATACTACTTTTTGGCACTTAGAGCCTTATTTAATACACGTATTCATTTTAATAAACTACATAAGTATTTCTTTTTATTCAACGAATAAGACACAATATTTGAAAATGTAACATTCTATATAATATTGGATATACATAATTTCAAAACATTTCATGCATATTATACATACCAGAAAAAAATATTTTGTTGAAAAAAAATACGACACCCGACGGGACTTGAACTTGTATCTGCTGGATTCGCGCTAGTATGCTTTTTCAATTAAGCTACGGGCATCTTAATAAATTGCAATGATTTAAACTAGTGTAGTTGTTGCATGAAATGCTTATTGAATCGCGTTATAATGTTGGCTATCGGTTTTAGTATATTAAATTAAGGTAGGTATCAATAACTTCCTTAATAACTAACCGACGTAGCGTCGGTTGTATTTTTTCTACAAAATGATTTTTTCTACTGTGTATATTATGCATTAGATGTTTTAAAATTATGTATGTTTCTGTGGTAAATCAGATTATATTATGTTCTTGGATGTTTTTTTTTAATTCTAGTAAAATGTTTGTAAATTCGCAACAACTTAAAATTTAAAAATATTCCTGATTTACCACAGAAAACCAACCATAAATAAACCAATACGGAAATTTTCTTCGGAAAGTTCTTACAATGCGATAATTTATTCTTAATAAATCACAATGGCGAGTCTAACTGCAATATAAAGGCAAGAAAACTAAAGAAAGCGGAAGTGCTCAATTTCTGAAAATACTAAATTTATTACCATTCCCATCGCCATCGCGATTTACGCTCGAGAAACATAAATGGCTTCCGTCAAGATGCGACGTAGTTTGCGCGTTTGAAACAATTAGGTGAAGAAATTCATTTTTGAATCGGCATAAAAAAACAAACGCGAGTGTAGAAAAAAGCACTACGATGGTGTTAGCCGGTTTCTATGAGATTTTGTATTTCGCGATTACTTCCAATACCTATTCTCCGCACTGTACAACGTAGGTGCCGTAATTTATATGGGAGTAGCAATAAAATGTCTCGCGTTCGAGCGCCAAGCGGTCGTATTTCATTCTGTAATGGCTGTAAACGCCGCGATTGTCCAGAGTCTGGCGTTTGCAGGCGATCGTTGCGCGAGAGTCAAAACGCGCGAGCGCTTGTGGACAACTGAATTGGGTCACATGTACCTGGAGAACGCGCGATTTGTTACTCGCGCGCAAAAACGCGCCATGTGGGCAGGCTCTTAGAGTTTCCATGTTGAATACTGAGCGCACAGCATTTTTGCTACTCGCGCGTAATACGCGTCATCTGGGCGTAACGCAGTTTTGGCATTCGCGCCATGTGGACAGGCTCTTACGGTTCATTCGTAGCTTGAGTATTTTTTTTCTCTCGCGTGAACCCTTTTCAGCGTCATTAATGCGAAATAAACTGGTTTTCGGAGAATTACGAATAACTCTTTACTTAATGATATTCTAAAGAAAGGTTTCATAAAGAACTGAAATCATTTACATAGCAAGGCAACATAAATTTTCATTCTTTGGACATATTATTTAAAACAATAAATTTTAATATGAAACAAGTGAATATATTATTATTGAACAAGGGAAGACCAGGAAGGTTAAACAAAAGCAGTGAGTCACGTTTTATGATTGCAGTGAATAAAAGAGAAGTCAAAATAAGGCTATCTTTATATTAACCACGAATAAAAAGAAAGCACTTGAAGAAAACAAGATTTTTTTAAAAACAATTGTTGTTTGCGCTTTTTCATAGTGGACTACATTTGATCGGTGGAATGATTGTGATGTTGTTGTGGATTCTGGGAGGGGGGTATATTAGGATGACAGGCACTAACCTAATTGTGTTGAGCACTCGCGCGGTATTGTTTGTTGGATTACCCACTGCGCGGCACTTGATAGTACACTTTTGATGAATGAGGTTGATGAATGACTAGTGCTTGTCAGGTATTCAGAATTATCGCTTGGATGGCGGTCACACTAAATCAAGCTGACCCGGTCGTGGTCCACGATTAACTTCTGAATCAGTCTGTATAATCGAGTTAATCATTAAACGGCGGTTTAGCTATAACAAGCCTACACGCACCCATTGTCTTAAGGTAACTTGAGCTAACTGGCGTTATTTAATCACGGTCGACTGATGACCCGTAACTGCTGGCAACTATATCTGGGGATTTTAGGTAGGTGAGAAAATCGACCATAATTGGCCCAACCAATTGTAATTATTTAAAAAAAAAACATAAATATCTGCAGTATTAAATTATGATGTTTCTATTTCATAGATTCTTTCCTATTTCGAGGTGCAAATTTGGATGTGAGTACGACAGGTTTTAATCTATTCTCAGAGTTTATATTATTTAAAGAATCAATTGTAAAGTTGGTGACATCCAAAAAGTAATGGTGATGGTATATTGCTACTGGGTGATCACAACGAAGACCTTTAATGTTTACTGAGTAAAGCAAACACCGCAAGTAATAATACATACTGACATTTCAATTTCAATTTTCAATTTCAATTTATTTATTTTACATATTGTGGACATTACAAATTATAAGTTTGAGACGTTCACAACATGACATTTAGAAACAAAGAAATATTATTAAAACAGTTTTATGTACATAACACAAGAAATAGATCTGTATTAAGTTATTCTACAGTATAAATGTGTAAATACAAAAAATATTAAGTATATAGGTACAACGTCCACCTAAATTCACCCTCACGTAAGTGGAATATATCAATATCCGAAGCGATTTCATTAAACATGGTTATTGTCCTCCCAATTGGTATTACTAATGGCAGGTTAGTTCTGCACCGTGGGAGAACAAACAACAGATGCCCTCAATTCCTAGGGTAATTATCAGAGACACACAAGCCAACACCACCAAGAATGGCAGAGAATGTTATGGAATTTTACAAATGGTATCTATATGACCACTAAACGTCAGTTTACCGTCAAACGTAATTCCAAGATCTCTTACAAATGATATTCGCGAGAGAACTCTGCCATGCATCGAGTACTGGACATAATGACAATACATGGACATAATAATTATATGAAAAAAACCATTTTAACGGCCCACGTGCTCCGCGTAGGTCAACATGGAGATTTTATGGTATTTTCAAAGCATGATCCTGGACATTCCTTGAACGTTGTAGATAATCTATTTATATAATTTTGAACCCTTATTATCCTTTATATTTATTGTACATGTACCTAAACGAAAAAAAATCTTTTTTTTAAACGGTACATGTTCAAATACGCGCGTTAACATGATCTTACTCTCTACTTCAGTTATAGTTTGTCAATTTATGATTACGGCCGTATGTTGTAGCTTAACCACTGGGAAATGGCATATTTCAAAAAAATACTACTTTATCCTTAGTTTAATAATTATTATAAAACAATCATTATTCGTCGGATGTTTATCACACTTGAATGGTCGAAGACATAGTTTAATGTAAAAAATCTTAACACCACTGCACATGGATGTGCTGAAATATGACTATATTCTAAAACATTAGATCGAGATGTTTAAAAGAATACTATTTTATGTAATAAAAATACTTTATGTAGTCATCAAATGTTTAAAATAAATATAAAGGATAATAAGTCTTCAAAATTATATAAATAGATTATCTACAACGAAGGAATGTCCGGGATCATGCTTTGAAAATACCATAAAAGCTCCATTTTGACCTACGCGGCGAACGTTCCCCCTTAATGATGACCATTGATGGCAGGCCTGTAAAGAGTGTGGAGTATGTAAAAAACTTTGGTTTCCATATACACGAAGACAGCAAAAACAATAAGATTAAAATCTTGAATAAGATTGCAACAACAACTTTAAAGAAAATTAAACATCTCTTCTGCAATCGAGACATAGCTCAGGACACTCTTCGGTGGGCGATTAGTTATTACATAATACCCGTATTATATACGTATTTGAAACCTGGACGTTAAAGGAATGGACGATAAGAAGACAATACAAACATCGACCCTACAAACCAACCCGCTCCTCACTACACTCGGTTTTAATCGAACTTATCAGAAAACCCAACGTTTGGATGTGAAGCATCAGCAGATTTTAAAGCCTGATAATGTATCAGAAGCAAGTACCCACTACTGTATACAAGTGAGCTTTGACTGAGTATAATTAAAGATGTAATAATATAATATAAAGTAACATGGCATAGAGAGCAAATGATTTTAATGATATAATATTAGAAGATACAAAAAACAAAACTAAAACAATACAGACAAAAAGACGAGATGGTTTTTAGATTAGCCAACAACACAAGAGAGCTTAAAGCTTCATTTATTCCAACTCATAATGCAGTTAAAGGTTCAGCAGAGTTACGTTGATTATCTTGGCTACGTAACCCTCATAAGTTGCTCAATGTCAGAGGGAATCGGATACAACTGGCCCAGATGTACTGCGAGTTAATATAAGACGGCACACAGAGAAGAAGAATATTTCATAGTCGAATCGTAATAAAAAAGTAACATACTATCTCTATTAGTATACTACTATATCTAACATACTAAATCATGCTTGAAAACAATTACTAATACTGACATACGGGTGTGAAAACTTTCACATGGTCATGTTATATAATATTATAATATCCAGGCAACCCTTTCGCAATCAGTACCCCACTGCGAAACTCAACACGCGCGATTCGATCTGTCTATACTATGGACTATAAGTACACTTATCTTGTCTACGATCTAAAAATATTGAGTAGATTTATCTCTATATAATAATAATTATCTAAGTACTTAAAAGATATCTAATCTTTTATCTATATATATAAAAATGAATGTTTGTTTGTCTGTCCCGTATGCGTTCCTATACCATTCATCCAATTGCAATAAAACTTTGGTCAGTTGTTGTGCGCACACCCGCAAAGGTTATCTATTCTATCTTCTTCTATTCGTATGCGTTCTTATACCAAATTTGGAAAATCCATACAACTCACATGGACAGCTTGCTGTATTTGGCCTGCTGACGAGTTGGAAAACCTTCTGATTTATTCGTGTACGCACCACATGGAAAAACAAAAAATATTGTGTATCCAAAAGCACTTTAATAAACAGAATTAAAACACGAGCACTTTATTTCTTTGAGTGGCATAGCAACGCATGCCGGGTACTTGTTAGTAGGATATAAATGAATTATTACGTGTCTTACCATATTTTTTAGTAGATATAAGTTTTCACAGTGATCATTTAGATTGCCACAATTATATGAATACACCATAAATTATGGAGTAAGCTCATGTTTTGGGTCTGCAAATAATATGCTTAAAACGCTTTTTTTTCTCCTGAATTTATATTATTAATACAATTTATTTAATGGATGCCCCCACTTCATAATATCAGCCAACCATCCATTTGCTAACTTCAACTCAATCGCGCATTTTTTTTCCTAGATGCCTTTATGGATACCTCGCATTTACTATCGAGGTTTCTTAAGGACTTTGGCACGCAAACTACTCTACTTGATGCTAGTCAAATGAAAATTGTGCCGGCTGAGAGAATATGCCTTATTGAAAACTATTCTTCTACCCGCATCGGGTATTGCTAATTTGAATTCGGCCAGGGCCTATGAAACCGCCTTGCAAAAACCCTAGAAAATTCTTTGTAGCACAAGGCGGTGATGATTCTGATGAATATTTTGTCGTATTCATTGGGAACTGAGGACTGCGATTTGTAGTCGAGTTTTTTCCCGTGGTAAAAGAAATGTCGCATAGGACTGATATTCTGAGCATATACTTATCCTTTCTTATATTATTGCAGTCACTGGATCTGAAAGGTATGAATCATCATTACATGTCACCATTTTACTCAATCGCGCATTAACTGTTATATCATTCAAAGAATATATCCTGGGGTCACCTCCAAAAGTTGGTAAGTCTCGAAATCATGTTATGAAGGGATTGCAATTTGAAATTTGACATGCTCTCTAAAATCAAACATAATGCCAATTTCTTTGTGCTTTATGTACATGTTTTATATATCGGATGACCTCGATTTTTATTTTTAGCATATATATTTATATAAAGAAATAATCCATTGTTTACTCTAAATACCTAAATTATCGACTTACCAACTGGTTGGGCCGACTAGGATCCCACTCCTATCCTTAACCTCGCAAAAATATGTTACACCTACTATCCTTTATTATTATTGTCATCCAGGCACTTATAGGCAGTCATAAGTAGACCGTGATTTAATGACAGTCGGTTACTTGTAGGCAACGAAAAAGTCAACTTGCTACAGTGTGGCCGTCGTTTAAGCAAGAACTCAATACGAGACTCCGTACGAGGTCAGTAAATCAGAACATCTGATCATTCATACAAACGTCATCATCATCCATATTAACTCAAGTGTAACAGTTAGAGTGACATTTCAAAACTATTTAACTACCAGTGCGTGAGTGCATGACCCGGGACCAGTTCCAGTGCGCACCAGCTCTCTCTACATTAAATATCAGTGCCTAGTATTCTCGAGTAAATCAACCCCCCCCCAGATCCGGAATCCACAAGCATCCTTAAAAATTACAATCCACTAAAGCTCAACCACTAATTTTTGTCAGCATCCCTACGATATCTAAATATATAATAAATACTCGTGGTAGCTAACATTTGCATTCTATCGTTGGATACTCTATTTCATCAGCATAATATTATATTATACCTTCTCTACCTCTATTTCTTAGTCGAGTAATGATTTTCTTAAGGTTTTCTAGTCTTTGAAGTACAGTGTACCCAAAAATCTCCACACCACATCACAGTGAGACTATGAATTTGATAATAGAGTATTTTTCTGTTGAATGTGGTATAGTTGTGTTTGAATTAACCCAGAAATATACAGTAGCACTCTGCCATAAAGTTCCTTTGTTAGTAAGTATTGTGTACATGTTAACACTACTGCTGTCATATTAAGCAAGCTTATTTATATCGTGAAATATTTCCGGCAGGGTTGCGTTATGACATCGTACAAAGCGTATTTACCAAATATGAAAAAACCCCTCCTATAAAAACACCTACATAATAAAAAATAAGTTTATTAAATTATTAGCAAGTGCATGTACGTTAGGACTAAAGTTTTGAGAGATTCTTCGTTGTCTGTCGAGTAATCAAGGTAAGTATCTATTAATGGTACCTTGATTCAAGCCACAGAAGCCAATCTTAATAAAATTTGTAAAACTTTCAGTTACATAACTATTAGCAAATTTAAATAAAACGACGCAGGTGGATGAATCGGTAGAGCATGTTGGCCGAAATATAATGAATTAGGTCCCACACGCGTCGTATACTTTTAAAGATTTCTAATAAACTATTTTAACAAAGTGTTTCCAAATTATTTGTATAGTATTTTATTAGTGTTTATTGTCAACTAGAGCCATCTATTTGTAGCCATGTTATATGAACGAAACACACCTTAAAGCCAATGTCTCTCAAAAACATGCAAATTTCCACCGGTAGGTTTAGCTGTTAGTTGTATCATAATAATAATTCAAATAGTTTGTAGGACAACCCTAAAATAATACGTGCTCAGGTGAAAGAACTCACAAAATTTGCGGCTCACCCGGGGCTAGAAATGATGAACAAGTCGCAGACAATTTGGCCAGAGTGTAGACAGTATTAAATTGAGCGTTTGTATATTATATCATCATCATCAGCCGGGGTCAATCCATTGCTAGATGAAGGCCTCCCTAAGCTCCTTCCAACTCTCTCGGTCCTGTGTCATTCGCTGCCACGTATTTCCGCCGAACTTTACCAGTTCGTCAATCCAGCGGCTTTTAGGGCGACGGCATTTGTCCAGCGGCCGTCCTTTCGGCGAGTAATGTGCCCTACCCATCTCCATTTGAGCTGTTTAGCAACGTCTATTACATCACGTACTCCTGTCTGCTTCCTAACCCATTCGCTTCTCTTACGGTCCTTTCGCGTGATGCTCAACATACATCTCTCCATGCCTCGCTGTGCGACTCTTAACCTTTGGACATATCTCGTGTTGAGGGTTCACGTCTCGCAGCCATACGTGAGCATGGGTAGCACACATTGGTTGAACACCATACGCTTAAGATATAATGGTAGGTCACTCTTGAAGATACTATTCAGTCGTCCAAAAGCACTACATCCCAGCTTTGTTCTTCGAGCAATGTCATCGTGCATGCTTCCGTCTATGGGCACTTGCTGTCCGAGATAGACGTAGCTGCTGACTTGCTCGAGTTGGGTGCCGTTAATACAGATAATCGCAGGGTCCGAAAAACAGTTCCTCGTCAATTTTGTCTTTGAGACATTTATCTTTAGGCCGACCGTTTGATTGACATCCGCGAGTTCTTGCATTCTACCTTGTAGGTCTTTCGGGTCTTGTGAGAGTATTATATTATATATTAATACCAAATCTACCCTTCCCTATAGAATGCTCTAATTCTCCATCGAAACTCTAAAGAATATCAAAATATTTTTAATGTCTAAATTCGCCTAGTCTGCGGTACAGCCATAAATCAAACTTTCCCAGAACGGCGATCCGGTGTTGCATATGAAGACCGCGCAAATCTACCTATCGACAGTCGCACGTACCTTCAAAACACATAGATATTTGGATGCGGCGATCGGCGAGCCGGTGTAGCAATGACCAATTCGTAGGTGTTTGTATGCATCCTAGGGCCTTTGACTCGGAGACCGAGAAGCGGGCAACTTGTCGATTGCAACAGCAGATGTTTTTTCAAACTAAACAGTCAAATTCGACCAATCTGCGGAGCTCCATTTGGCAACGTGTGTTTTGTGAATAACGAAGACGTCACATTGACGTATTCGATATGTTGCAGGCGAGACAAGGTTTGATGTGCAAGCCAGCTTACAATAATTATTGGGTATGAAACAAACCTGCCTGCGATGCCAACATCCTCGATTGGTAAAGGAGGCCATTGAAATCCACAGAAACCCTGATAATATTAATAGGGATGATGGATTACGGTTAAAAACGTCATGGCTTCCGGCACTATCAGCAAAATCTAATATTCGAGCCGGTATCCCCGGTCGTAATGATTGACAGGTTACTCTGAGCAACGTTTGCTCTTAGATAATCGGATTCCTTTTGACATTCTAAGGGCAACGTTTACATTCACATACCTACACTACATTTCATCATAAAACATATCTCTTGATAATGGCCTCTGCAACGAGCCCGAAACGTCGAGTAAAGAAGGAAGAAGGAGACACGGTGAAAACCCAAGAATATACTACGATAAGGTCGAGCCTCATTAGCCAAGCACACAAATCAACCGTTGGTTTACCGATACGTGATAGAACATTCTAGAATTCGACCCCCTCCGTCCTGCGCGCCCCCTTGAAAGATAATATGATGTCTTTAAATATTTATTTGTTGAAAACGTACCCTGAAAAGGGAGAGGGCACGGCCCGAGATTGTGCAGATTCCCATTGAATAATTAAATTTTAAAAAACTAACCAGCACCATCTGAAATTTACAATAAGTATGATTAATAAAGTTAGATATTGGTGCATATAAGTTTGATATGGTCGACAGTTTCATATACCTTGGTTCTCTCGTAACTCGACATAATGATATTACAGAAGAAATCAACAAGAGAATCATGTCTGCGAATAAGTTAATGCTACTTGTGCCTGTTAAGACATTTTAAGTCCCGCATACTATCTCGCCGAACTAAAAGCACTCTTTACAAGACACTTGTCTTGTAAAGCCAGTGCTCACCTACGTATCGAAAACCTGGACATTAACTCTGCGAAATGAACGAGCCCTGAACATCTTTGAAAGAAAAATTCTCCGCCGTATATATGGACCGATCAGGGACGGCACCAATTGGAGGAGAAGATATAATGCTGAGCTCTACGGGCTGTACGAAGATTGCAGCGCAGTCCAATCAGTTAAGATTGGGAGACTGCGATGGTTAGGTCATGTGCACCGTATGAATGATAATGAACCGGCAAAGAGAGTGGTGTCCAGCAATCCAATAGGGCATAGAAGAAGAGGCAGGCCAAAGATTCGCTGGTTGGATGGAGCTGCCAGTGACTGCTGTATTCTGGAGGTACTGAATTGGAAAGCGGCCACACTGGATAGAGACAGGTGGAGGGAGGAGGCCAGGACCCAAACCGTGTTGTCGCGCCCCTGATGATGATGATTAATAAAGTTTAGTACGCACTATTTATGTCGGATCTAAACATACTACCTCCACCCTTCGCCACTAGGCTCTATATTCTATATGTCTCTATTATTTCCTTATAAAGTTCCTTACAAGCTTATTTTAGAACGTGTCCAGAAGAAATTTATTCGATGTCTTTATTTTAAGACATATACATATTTTCCTTTCGATATTTTGTCAAACCATTATTTTCCGGCTGCTTTTCTACAAGGCATAGTCGCTTTTCACGTTCTTCAATCTCGTAGGTCACTTATGTTCTTAATACATTTTTTCCTGCTCTCACGAGGGATTGTTCACAATCCTAACATCAGAAATTGAATTTATATGTACCTGTGAATTATCTATGTGATCAGTCATGATTAGGGATTCCAATCCCGGGATCCCGAGCTATTTTCGATACCTATGAATCCCGTGATTGTAAACATAATCCCAAAACTTTCGGGATTGATTTTTTATCAATTTTTATGGAAAATAAAATAAAAACGAAAATATAACAGAAAAAAATACTTTGAAGTTTGATTTACACCCATGTGTAAGTTGACGATTAATTTTATTTTTTCACATAAATTAATAAAAATGAAAATGATTGGAAAAAACAATGCTTCGCACTATTGACAAAGTAATTCCACCATGATCTCATACGTTTTACGGCAGTTTCATATTTGGCTGACTAATTAGATTTATGAAGCGGAAAGGCCATGTACACCATGATTTGCTTTACTAGTTTAAATCTCGCTAACCCATTCATTAAATCTTTACTATCAGAAACAGCAATCTCATATTAAATTCACATTATTATTTATATTACAATATTATTTACTTACTTCATTAAACTTATGTATTTCCAAGATTGAACGTATACAATATTAACAATAAATGTCTTAAATAGTATAATTTATACTAGATTTATTTTTGACCGATTTTACCGATGTTATTTGTAAATATTAAAATTTTATATTAGCAATGGAAAAATATGCCAATCCCGGGACTGGTCCCCTAGTTCCCTAGTCATGATACATTCTGAATCAGAACCGTTTATATGTGTCAAGATTATCAGACTCAATTAGCGAGGGGTGAAAGAATAGTCAATGCGCCCTATTATAAAGACATACATTTCAATGAAGTTCTGTATATTTTCTTTTTGAATTTTTATTTTATTGTATAACATTGTTTATGTTTTTAATTTTGTATTCTTCTCTCTTGTGAGGGTAATATTTACTTTATATTGCATAATTATGTATTTTTACTTAACTTGTTTGAATTTGAATTGTTATCTCCATATTGTTTTTGTTATGTTTTTTTAATAAATAAATATATTCCCCTTTTTATTAGTTGTAACGCACAATTATTATTGAAACATAAGGGATGAGATAATTTTTATGTTTATATTGTCAGATGTTCAATCTCATACTTTTAGGCTCCATCTCTATTGAAGAATGTTTTTTTAAAAATCCTTTTAATTAACCAAAATATAAACAAAACATTATATTTTAGTTATGTATGAAAGAATCCAAATTATTTACCTAAGTCACTGCTAACTTAATTAAAATATTATTTACCTAAATCATGAAAAAAAAATAGTTCTATAATATGGTTATCCTGGATACAGCGGCAAACACATTTTGAAAATATCGATATACTGGATTATTTGTTAGTTTGGGTTAGTTTAGGTTAGGTGAGGTTAGGTTAGGTTATCCTAACAAATAATCCAGTATATCGGCTATTTTCAAAATGTGTTTGCCACTGTATCCAGGATAAACGACTAGTACCAAAAAATAATATTGCAATTCCATAACATTTCCATCAAAGTAATTCGATAACAATGCTCTGGAATAAATATTTTTACCACGTTTTTATTAGCTCGTATTCTTGTTTGTCGAGTAAAAATTTTTACAACGTTTTTCGTAGCTCGTATTCTTATTTGTCCGGTGGTTGTTTGTCCGGTACAAATCTTGCAATCGATTTTTAACTAACTTTCCGACTAGCTAGATATTTGAAACTTTTAGAATATGTCAGAACACGATGCCAATGCATTTTTTTAATACTTTTAGCCATCTTTAAGTAGAATTGATTTCATTTTCAGTTAATTCTGTTTTGTATGAAAAGTTATTTCGGAAGAAATCCATAAAAAGTAAAAACTATTATTGGTTGCTAAGTGGGTCCTAGCAAATAAATTATTAATATTAATATATACGTGCGTTACTATGGAAATCAATATGACATTTCAGTATTATTTCTATCAAGTACATTTTTTTTGATCGTTTAAGCTAGTCAAGTCAAGTTTATATGATCCAACAGAAAATTTAAAAACGTTGTATATAAAAAGTATAAGGGTGAATGTAGGTACTTCCTTAATAAATTCGTAAGGGTTCGTTGTGTTGTTGAAGGTGTAACTATGGCGAAACCTGAGCTCGTGCCTGGCTCACCACAATAGCTCACTGTACACTGATAGGGTTACGGGAAGCCGTGTATGTATACCGTTTTCAGAGTAAGCAAGACTACTGTGTTGAGCTGGGTTTTACAAGAATAGCTCACTATGGTCTGATAGGGTTACAGGAAGCCGTGTATACCATTTTCAGATCAAGCGAGACTACCATGCTGAGTCAGGGCCAAGCTGGCCCAAGGTTAACTGATGATTCTAGGCCGTGTATCGCCTTATATTGTCAACCAGGTGACCCCTCCCTCACCGTCCGGCTGATAGGGCCGGTGCGCTTCAGTGGGGAACGCCCGATAGTGGGAATGCACTGTGGTGCGCCCGCGTCGACTGTAGGTGACGACCGAGAAAGTATTCGGAGACCTCGCGCTATAAAAGTTGTTTTTATGTTGTAATTATTTCTTGTTTGTTTAATACAAATCTTGTTTTAACTAACTTCCTGACTAGCTAGACATTTGAAACTTTTAGAATATATCAAAACACGATGACAATGCATTCTTTTAATACTTTTAGCTATCTTTAAGCAGAATTGAATTAGTTTTCAGTTAATTCTGTTTTGTATGGAAAGTTATTTGCTGGTGACGAACGCAAAATATTCTACCTGCTAGTACCGCGTGAAAGGTAAAGAGAGACAAGAGAGAGGGGCGGAATACACGGGGGTGACCCCTACTGGAGTCTGGGAAGGTACAAGCGCTGGGGGTTGAGGGGGTAAGGTCGAACCCTAGGACAGCCAGGTTTTGGCCGGGGCTTGTCTAAAATGGTAAAAACTGTTTCATGTAAGGATTCTACTCTGGAAGTGGTAGTTTGAAAATACTTTTAATTTGTATAACTGTCTATATGACGCATTGACATCTACTTCTGGCTGTTGTTAAGCATCTAATAGGTTCGAAGCGAACTGTTGGAAGACTACAGCTCTGCTAGGTCGATGGAGTGAGGAGGGAACGCGTTGAAGCTGTTCGGTATCTGGTAACTGCTGGAGATCACTAGGATTGGTGAAGGAGAAAAAATAAGGTTAAGTCTCGATTTGCAAAGAATACCACATACTTTTTGTTTTAATATTCTCGAACTGTGTCAAGCTGTAGTTTGATTCGTAATGAAATATTCTAAGTACCTAAACCTTTAACTATTTTTTTTATTCAACGAATAATTCACCAGATATAAGAATGTAACATTCTTTTTATTGATCATAAATAATTTTGAAAACACTTAATGTGTATATACACAAAATATGTAACAATAGAAAACAATACACCCAACAGGAATCGAACTTGCGTGTCTCGGGATTATTAGGAAGTTCAAGTAAGTTACAACGAAAAAAATCTTGGAGTGATCCGTGACGTCGGTTAATAATTGAAGTAATGAATACCTACTAAGTATTCTAAGAGCCATTAGTTAAAATTTGTCGCAATTAGATAGGATACCTATAGCATTGTGGTTAATGTACGTGGGCGCGAAACTCGAGAGACGCATGTTCGATTCCTGCTTGGTATAAACACATTAACTAAACGTAGTAAACAGCTTGAATTCATTATGCGTTAATAAATGTAAAAATTCTTAACACCACTGCACAGTTATGTACCGAAATATGACCATATTCGAAAACATTAGAGCGAGAGGTTTAAAAGAATACTATTTTATGTAACAAAAAAACTTTATGCAGTCATAAAATGTTTAAAATAACTATAAAGGATAATAAGGCTTCAAAATTATATAAATAGATTATCTACAACGTTTAAGGAGTATCCAGGATCATGGTTTGAAAATACAATAAAAACTCAATTTTGACCTTCGACGACCATGTCCCCCCGTTCGCGTGTGTGTTCCAAATTGAATAAAAACAAGTATTCAAATGATAATGATGGGTTATATTGTACGTAAAAGTTAACTCTTTATAATAACTCTATAATAATAAATACTTATTTAGCGTAATATTATATTTATGCTTGACTTAATTATATTTTAATATGAATGACTAGAATCCACAAGAGAAAGGGTCCCTATTATTCTAGATGGTAACAGCTATGTATAACGTCTGTTTTTACTTAATGTTGTAATAACAGTGTATCTACGTACAATTTATAATAAAAAAAATAATATTAATATTAAATATTACAATGCGTTGTTTATATTTCATGTAATTGGTAGGTATATTATTAGAAGAACTATAAGGAACTTTTTAATACACCGAGAATATAGATATATTTCATAATAATTTAGATAATTTAAAATAATCTGAAAACATTTACATATTGCGTATTAATTTTTTTTTTTAATCTGAATAAGACTTGAATATTCATTCTTTATAATTCTGATAAGAATTCTTACCCACTAATTAAGATACTATACATTTATATTATACGTAAATACAACATGGTACCTACAATGGTACAACAAGAAAAATGGTATACTCTTTCTTGGCATCAGGCATCCGATGAAGCGAGACCGATTCTATGAAAAGTAACGATCTACTTATTAAGTAAAAAATAGTATTTTGAAGCCATGCTACCATTGCTTTCAGGGGCAAGGAGAAGTTGGTATTTTTTCGAGCCCCATTTCTGTAATATATTTAACTGTGTAAAATATATTTTGAGTGTTTTTTAAAATGTATAATTATAGTATTGGACACGCCATGATAACTTTTGTTATCACCACGTTTTTCTTAGTTCGTATTCTTGTTTGTCCGGTGGTTGTTTATCCAGTACAAATCTTGCAATCGATTTTTAACCAACTTACCGATTAGCTACACATTTGAAACTTTTAGAATATATCAGAACACGATGCCAATGCATTCTTTTAATACTTTTAGCCATCTTTAAGTAGAATTGAATTCATTTTCAGTTATTTCTGTTTTGTATGAAACGTTATTTCGGAAGAAATCCGTAATCCGTTTGAATTCACTATTATTGGTTGTTAAGGGGGTGGACCTAGCAACTAAATTATTAATATATACGTGCGTTACTATGGAAATCAAAATGACATTTCAATATTCTATAGGTATTTGTTTGTTTGTTGAAAAATAGCAAAAAAATGATTTGTTGACAATTGCCTTATTTGTCCTAAATTATTAATACATATAATTGTCAAGTGTATATGATTCAAAAGCAAATTTAAAAACATTGTATATAAAAAGTTCTTTTTATCTTGTAATTATTTTTAAATGCGTTTAACCTCTAATTAGTATACTACCTAGTAATCCTCTCACGAATAGTGGAAGGTAATTTACATACTGGCGGCTAACTTTAGTGGACTGTAATTTGGGATGATTGTGAATGTGGAGGTGGTGTGAACTGGGGAGGTCGGTTTACACAGGAGTCGATCCAAGCACTAACTTTGATGTTGGTCGGCTGTCTGGCTGGAGGAGGTCTCAAGTTCATGCACTCACGCACTAGTATGAAAATGGTTCTGTTTATCACTCGTACGGTACACTGGGGTTTTAGGCTTAATTATAGTACTCGAAAAGATACTCGTTTGATGAGTCACACTGTATGCGTTTACAGATGTTAAATCACAAGAGCCGGTATCACGGTTACACTTATGAATATGAATGATGATGATAAGTGTGTAGGAATGATGAAGATTCTACAGATGTGTTATATATGAGACACCCTGTGCCGCTAACATGGCTTGATAGGTGGTATAATTTACTGTTACTAGAGTTATTAACAAGCCTCAAATTGAATTATTGCTTGGACAACGGACACACTATAGCAAGTAACTAACTTTATCAATAACGTTCGACTGATGACCCGTGATTACGTTGAGAGTCTGAACTTGCAACAATAATTTGGATTATAGGTAGGGGAGAAATATTGGGATGAGGGCGACCATAATTAGCCGAACCACATACATTCATAGAGAAATAAATTAGTGTACTGATACTATGTCGGTTTGATAATTAGTAGTAGGTATAAATGACATATTAGAAACAATATACCTACGCTAATATGTTCCATTTTTTTAATTCCAGCCGTCGTAGTTCATGGTCTCGGCTGTATAGATCTAAAAGCAGTCATGGTGCGAGTAGGATGTGTGTCTAAAAATAGATAGAAGAGTTCTGGATAAAAATGTGAATTATAAAATATTCAGTGTATATAGGTCAGGTTTCAATGTTGCCTTCGTTTCCAGTGACGTGTTTTCGAGCGCTTCCAGACGACGCCTTTGCTGCGAAGGACGCGCTTGTTGCTGCAAACCTGAACCTCGCATCCCACCCCACTCTAAGTTTTGAGAAAACCCTTCGACGCCCTTCGCATCATGGATATATAACCATTTAATATTGCTAATACACTAAAATATCATGAATGGATATATGATATATTGTCATTTTTATAAATCAATTAAATAATTCAATGCATAATTAAATGACATAACAGTTGTAATGTCACCTTGAATTACTCAGCCCATTAAACTGCAAATATTTTAGTTAATATGCACTTTTTCATATTCATTTATGCATATATATTGGGCCAATTATGGTGGCTATAATACAATATAAATGTTTTACCCACCTAACATCATTATCTTTGACGGGCCTGCTATTAAAACTCATTTAGCGCTGACAATACGACTGGTGCGTTGTCATTAGATATCCATTAGATATTATTCACATGATAATTAAATGTGGTAATTAATAAGTAATTAACTGCTCCGCAGTGAATGTGTTAGGGAGTCATTATTCAACCGTGTTAGTGACAACACGTCATGTAACCTTTAAAACACCAAAATACTGCGCACAGGGTGACTCAGAAAACAGTTATCGCTCGAGAGTGATAGTGCTAGTGAGTGAGAACCATATTACGGAGCCAGCGTCTTCATCATTAAAGGTCGGTGCCTGGCATATTTGGTCCAACCCCCCATTCTATTACAGTCCACTAAAAAGCGCAGCCAATATCAATTATCAAATAATATCTAATTAAAAAGTTATAATTTTCAAAATTAATAGCATTGTCCAGAGAAACCTCGTTTGTCAAAATGTCAAAATATTAAATTAACAATGATACCGACTGTTTTCGTCAAGTATTAACTATATCGCCAGTACAGTGATTATGACAACGCAATTAAAACACTAGAAATAATATATTATTGTATGCCCTGTCATTTCCCTCCATTTTCGAAAGTGAAATGCACGCTGTCACTTTTATTCTTTGTATGGATTTTCGTCTGGATTCAGGACTTGGAGGTAGACAAATAACACACCGGAATTGTGGTGGAAACGGCAAGGTATATTTACGTTAATATATCCTAAATTGTTACATTTTTATACAAATTCTTTTCAATTTAATTTTGGCGGATAGCGAGGTTAACACTGCTTACTGCGTTGCTGTCAAAAATGCTTCTCCGGCTAAAACAAACCATCGCTTACGAGCGGTACAAATGCGGTGTTGCCGTTCGTATTTTTTTTAACGACATTCAGACAATGTTGCCGGTCAGATATTTAACATTATTTAATTATTTTCGCAATCAACCCTTACTATTTGTTGATTTGATATCGATTTGGGCCTCTCCAGATTCACAGAGACATCCCCAAATGGCGGCCATTTGGGAAGGTAACAGCCTGTTTATGAATTTTAAAGACAAACACATTTTTATATGCACCTAATTATGTATAGAATTATAAAATATTATAAATAGTGGGTAAACAAAAAGGTTTCCGATTTCTCATAATCTACCCTAGCGATAGTTCCTACCCATAATTGTAATAATTTTAAAGGAAAGTTTGTAACCAGAACAAAATAGTATAAGTTATACAATTCACGTGCCAAATACAACTTAAAGCAGGCGTTTTTCCAAATATATTAAGAAGAACACTACACTTTAAATGGTATTTATGAGTCCTGAAGAGGATGAGGTCTAAGTTGGTTGTATCGTCTGTGACAAAGGAAAGTAAAGTTGTTTTCCTATTCGACAGTATTTAAGATTATATAGTTAGGCCACGGCACGAGTTTTGGTCGTAGTGTTTTATGCTTTTTTTAATTGCATATTACATTATAAGAGTACCCATTTAATATTATACTATACTTAATATATTGTATCTAGGGAATCCAATCCCGAGCCAAAATTCTGATCCCGGGATTCCGGGATTACAATTTGACAATCCCGGGATTGGCATTTTTTCCATTGTTAATATAAAAAATTTATATTTACAAATAACATTGATAAAAACGGTCAAAAATAAATCTAGTATAATTTATACTATTTAAGACATTATTTATTGTTAATGTTGTATATGTTCAATCTTGGAAATACACAAGTTTAATGCAGTAAATAATATTTTAATATAAATAATAATGTGAATTTAATATGAGATTGCTGTTTCTGATAGTAAAGACCTTATGAATGGGTTAGCGAGATTTAAAATAGTAAAGCAAATCATAGTGTACTTATGGCCTTTCCGCTTCATAAATCTAATTAGTCAGCCAAATATAAAATCCCTAATTGTATCTATACACACATATTAAACTAATTCTGGCAAATAAGAAACTATACAAGTAAGTATTTTTATGTTTTATCAAACAAATATTATAAACTAGAGAAAATCCAGGTGGCAGTGCCACTTGTCAACATTTTTCGATGTGGCTTAGTTCTGCGACATAAATTATCAGTGGGAAATTAAATTTATTTGCTCCTAAAATCCCTTCAATTTGAATCGAGAGTGTTATTACAGAAAATGTAATTTTCAGAGATTTATCATTTGAAAATCGTGTGTCCTATCATATCAGAAACTATGCGTCTTTATAGATTTCTGTCAATCTGTTGCAAATTAATTGTACCTAATGTGGTACACTCACGATGGCCGCGCGTCTATAGCGTCGTGGGTCCCAAGGTTCGAATCCTGGGTCGGGCAAGTACACATAATATTGTTTTGCAATTTGTGTATGCGTCGGAGATGAACCTAATAGGTTGAGCAAGTGGCTGACATCCATTTCTCGTAAAAACAAAATATGTTAATACAAACCTACACTATGGAAGCCCATATGATCTTATTAGGATCATTATACCATATAGGAGATTATCTTATAGGCCTGCCTCCATGGGGTGGACGTTTGTATTAATAGATTATTGTTTTTACGAGAAATGGATGTTAGCCACTTGATCAACCTATTAGGTACATACTCTACAATGTAACTGTAGAGTCTACAACATACATTTAAAAGCAATATGTGTATTTGCCAGACCTATGACATTATAAGCAGAATCGTTAGCCGCTCGGTCATCGTCTATTAAATACATATACATTTAGAAAATCTTCTGATTTAGCGTCTATCTATATAACCTATTTTTGCGGGGCATCCCGCTTTTTAAACAAAAATAGATTATCCCGCGCGGTACAGCTAATTTCACGATTATTGAACAAATACGAATAAGACGTTTCTGGAAAAAGAGACTAAAAATATTTTCAAGCTAATTTCATGTAATATAATAAGATATTAATTGCTATACCGAACGGGTATTTTCACAGATCAATTTAAAATGATCTTATATTCTATTGAGTTCATAAAATTTAAGTTATTTGCTCAATTCAACATGATATTATTATATGTGCTGAATTTTACCAATATATTAACCAGTAGAAAGAAACTCTTCAGGAAATAAAATCTTCAGCCAAGTACATTATTTGTAAGACATAAGCGAGTGTCGGGAAAAATATTGTTTAATATTTTTATTTTGATAGTTTTTTTTAATTTAACATTGTAAAAATCCTGATTTCGCAAAAAAATTATCTTCATGAAATACGTAGCAAATTATACGCTGCTTCAGATCAAAAAAATATTACAATTATACAAGATTAATTATTGTTACGAAGTCATCTCATTTGGGGAAGTTTTTCTTCCTTATTTTAATTCTTGTTTTTATTTTTTGAAGTAGTCCCATTTTTCATTGATTATATTATATTTATATTAGGTCACGCGTTCATTTGTTTTGCTATTAATAATACAACTTGTGTTTAGTGTCACTAATTTTTAAATTATTAATAATTTCGTTTTATAGAGGGCATTTAAAATTAGTGCCCGTGTTGACGTCATCGCCGAGAAGCCTACCCGTGCAGTGGCCTGGCTATAGAGGGTGTATTTTATAGTGAGTGCTGTTATAATATGTAGTAATATCTAGCTAGGGAGTAGGCTAAACTTGTCCAAAGCACAAAGCAATTATACCTACATTACTGTAACAGCATAACCAGTTGAATTATTCGTCCCAGGTGACTGAATTACAGATAGCTTTTTGAAATGAATAAATTTGGCTTTCCCTTGCGCCTGTGTTCTGAGTTGGGTATTTTTAGCTCATTGAAAAGTGTCTTTTGAAATATGAATAAAATTTTACTCAAACTTTCTTAACAAAAGTTAATTTTAAGATAATATAAATTCAATTATCAATTTTAAAGAAGTTTTCTTTGTTTTGAGCGTTGTTGGCATTTAGGCGAATGGCAAACTAGTATGTCGTATTAAATAACATATCAATTAAATTACATATAATAATACTACGTCAAAGTGGTATAATATAAAGTAGTCATCGCCAGGGAACTCAGAAATAATGGGAACAGAAATACCTTACGGGTAAGGAATAGCAGGTAACCGATCTCTAGTAAAGAATAACCCGAGATAAACTTAAACACGTGTCAAGAATACGTCATACGTCAAATACTGACAACTGCTCACGGTTTATGAATTGACGCTCATTTAATATTGGTGTATTTTACACACTATTGCACGTGCATAATGTGTGTTTAATTTTTGTAGGACACTCACACATTCAAAACTATGCATCAAAATGTAGCGTATTGCATATAGCATATCGGAATAATTTTATTTATTACCTGTTCTGTGGTCATGACCTAAAATGGTTTAACAATTATACAAGAGGACAGGGGGGTTGTATAAAATATAATGTCATAAAATCAACAACGTTTTTTTGTGAGAGTAAAATATTCAGTGAGAAAAAAAACACTGAAATCGATCATTTTAACATTTTTTTAACGAATGGTGGGAGAAATTTAAGAATGTGACGTAATTAGACTGTGGGGCTAAAAATTCAGTGATGATGGCGTGTGGAGGGTGGGGTTGATTTCGCAAAATAGCATAAATTATGTGGCGTCATTTTTATGGACTCCTAATACTAATTGTATTAAATTATGCAGAATTGTTTTATTGTCGTTTGCTGCTACCAGTTAAAAAAATGTAATTTATAATTTGTGGCTTCCCAAAGTGGGCGCTACCACCTCTGGTGGACGGTAGGGTAGATGGATCTAGAGGGGGAGGATTGCTAGTCCCGGGAGTATTAGGGGGTATTAATAAGCAGGTGAGCAGTGAGAAAATGTTAATAAATAACACTTTTAAAGCAAAAACTTGTGCATTTGACTATTACTACAGATATTACTGCATTGTTGTAAGAGTTATAATAATATGGATCACACATTTGTAGATTTTTATCATTATTATTTAATTTTAATAAATAATATTATCATTTTTTTTACCAACAATGTGCGTTGATGTGGTTTTCATGATCTTGTAACTTCGGTTAGTAACAAAAATATATTAATCGGTGCATTAGTAATTCTTGAAATATAACGAAACATAGAAAAAAATATTATCAAAAACTTAGCTAACATGGAAATTGTCCAAACTCTGATCGAATGTAGATAATTTGATAGTACAGACAGAAATGTGGTGATTAATGACTCTTGTGAGAATAAGCATTGATAGCAAAATCCGTGATCGATCGTCAAATCGATCGTGAAATTATTATTTAATTAAAAAAAAAAAATCATTTTTTCACAGGTCGTCAGAGTTATCGGTTAGTGCTTACTCAGTGAGAAACTCTTACGGCAAAAAAAAAATCACACGAATCTAATTACCAATTGCAAATAAGAACTTTTACCTCAGTAATATTTATTAATATTTTTTTAGTTACAATGCATTTCACACCTAATGTCGATTCAATCAATGTCAGTATTATTTAATCGTGAGTAATTCAATAAGTAGCCTGTCACGATTGAATGAATATTTCACTCCGCATTATCGCGAGCCTAATTTTTTCTCCATGATGGTTGATGCAAACAGATATGATTGTTGTTGTTTTAAATCCGCCCATTGCAAAAGTCGACAAATTAAATGCCACCAAAATTGAGGATTTGGAGAGCGAAAAATGCAATTAATTTCACAACAAAAGTGGAGCGCTCTAAAAGATCTACACAAGGTAAATACTACGATTTTTAATACATGGAAAAGCTTTCCGAACTCATATTCGAGTCTACTACTACAAACATGAACAATATAAATAGCATTTAGAGAAGCCAAATAACCGATGAGAATCTGGAGTCTGCGCCTGAAATTAAAAACTACAAGTTACATACCTAACATACAGAAACTCTCCAAAGAAATGCAAGAAAGGTCATTGTTCACATTAGTTTTAGGGAATGCGTGAAAATTGTATGTAATTAATACTTTATAAATAAACAATTATAAAATGTAATTAATTCATTTAAATAAATCATATTTATAAAAATATACGTATGGCTCACGATTTTTTTTAACCGTTGTGCCACTCATATTTGGCTCCTTTGGTCCAAGAGTTTGCCGATTCCTGGTTTAGGCAACGGTTAATTATTTTTTTTAAAACTTACCAACACCATCTGTAAATTGTACTCTATAAAAAATAAATACGAATGACTGACAAAAGTTTAATGTGCACTATTTATGTCGGATCTTAACAGCCGACATCTACCCTTCACCACTGATGTATAGATATATAATACGAAATAAAATATATCAATTCATCAATTTCCAACATACCATTAAATAGAGATAGAAACTTCTAACGATAATTTAGGTGCTACGCGTCGTAAAACACCTTCTTGATACGGCGTAGTCATTATTAATTAGTAGAGCTCTATTGCTGGCACGATCTTCTATCGTTCGTTTTCATTTGTACCAACTTAACAAAGCAATGACCCTTTCTTTGTTTAGCAATGAAACTTTTTTTATAAACGGACCTGTTTATTTGAAATTTTATTGTTTTCTCATTTTGATGTTGTTTGATTTAAATTTTGTATAATTTTGTTGATTTATTTATGGCTTTAATTAATACAACCACTTTACAGTAAAGTTATAATTTATAATGTTTACTCACGAACGTTGGTACTCTATGCAAAGTTTAGTGAATAATTACTTTATAAAATAATATTATTTTAATCGTAGGAGGTTTAAGATGTTTAGTATAATATAATTTTATGATACAACTAAATCTTAAAAGTATTCATCTTTATTCTTTAACCATATTATTATCTACTCCTCAATTAGAGTATATTTTATATGTGCCTTTAGGCTACGTCGCATTTACTACATATCAAGGCTCATTAAAAAAAATTAACATAACTTGAAACTGAGTCAAACAAAAATTGTAACGGCTGAGAAAAATGCTCTTTTGAAAATAATTAATTAACCCATATTGGTCATTGCTGATTTGAATTCGGCCATAACCTATGAAACCGTTTTGCGAAACCCTGATAATTTCATTATAGTACATGACAGTTAAGGTTCTGATAAATATATTATAGTATCGAGGGAAATAAGAACAGCTGTTTTATTTAAACTGCGATTTAGTCGCATTGTTTTTCATGAAAGAATTAATATCACATACATACTGAACGTCTGAGCATTGATGATACTCCAGAATTAATATTTAAATATACATTCTAGTTAAGATTTTTAAAATTTGTAATTTACATGTGTACGTGTATTTTTAATACGTTTTCGCCCTGTCTATCTCTCTATTACACGATTTATATATTTTATCTCATGCGTTACAGAAAATTAAGACACGTATTTGGGGTGACAGGTGTTGGAGGAGAAAAGAAACTGATTGGAGGTTGCTCGGATGAATGGAGAAGCCAGAGTTTATTGTTGCGTAAACAGTAAACAGTTGGTACAATAGTAAATGATACAGGATAAAAATGTTAGCGGTCCGAGGTTGGGGAATGCAAGGGATGCTTGAGTCCCAGATACGGTGAGAGAATGTTTCCGGGAGAGGCGTGACAAGAGAGTGCGCTGATTCGAGGCTCGGTGGAAGTGAGTACTATGCGGTGAGATTTGCTCAGTCTGGGGCACAATGCTAGAGTGTACCACTAAGATTACACCACTAAGATTGTACCACTAATATGTCCGGTAAGTTATGATAGAGTGTGTCTTTTCACCAATCGTCCATCGCTATTTATTGAAACGAATATTCAATAAATTGCGGCAAGCTATTATTGATGTAGGTCACAATTGGATAATATGCTGACCGTCGCATGACTGCAGCTTTGCGGCGTCTTGATGACTTAGCCTAGGGTTGTCAAACCTCATCGAGGTATGTCATAGACGAAATGATGCGCAATACTTGGGTAACTTGCTGTTTATCGCATTGAGACTGATCCTGAGATAACCCATCGACTATGGCTCGCTATTTATATAAATGAATATTTGGTAACTTGCGAGTCATTATTGATGTAGTCCACAATTTGGAAATCTGCTGACTGCCGCATTGTGGCAACTTTGAGGCATTTTGCTGACGAAGCCAGAGGTAGTCGATCCTCATCAATGTATGTCACACCTGTAGAATGTGGTGATAGTAGATGCGGCGATTGTGCGATAGTTTAATGACTCGCTGCTTCTTGCGTTCTCGTAATTACGCTAACAATGCATGAGTAAAGTAAATAAAAAAAACTGTGGGAGAATTTTTTTGGTTGCCGATACATTTTAAGTATGTTATTTATGTAACAAACTTATTCCACATTTAACGCGTATTTTCCTTTCTAAGCTACAAATGCACGCACACACAGTGGTTACACACATACACATAAGCAAACGTTTTTGCCCAAATTACTGAAATGGACAAAAATAAACACTAGCAGAAATTAATTCCCCCGTTTGGGGCGTTTTTATTAATTTTTATTGTATTCCCTAATTGCTCTGGGGAAACAAATAAATTTGGTGATTTATTGAAGCCGAGCTATGCGTATGTTTTTTAATCAGTCGGACATATACGTTAATTTTATACGAACAGTTTTAACTATACAATGTAGAAAAAAGCTTCATACGAGCTTTTAGATACTTACAACTTATTCAGCCGTGACTTATTGTAATTGGTTACAATAGGTACTAAGATTGATACATCTAGAAAATATATAACACATAGGAACAGTTGACGAAGACACTAAAACAAAATACCACATCATAGGATTGGAGATCTACACAGATGGCAGTCTAATCGATGACAAAGTAGGGGCAGCTTTTGTAGCCTACGAAGATGGAACATTAATAACACCCCGAAAATTTAAGCTCAAAAGCTACTGCACTGTATTGCAAGCAAAAATATTTGCTATCGAAGAATCTCTCGAGTGGACACTGAAAAGATTAAAATTCCACAGATACGACTATGTTAACATATTCTCAGATAATCAGTCCAGTCTGGTAGCTCTCCAAAACCCATCATCCACACACCCACTAGTAAGAGACATTTTAACACTATCAATACAGCTTCGAATGATAAGAACAAACCCTAGTATCTTCTGGAAACGAGGAAGTTGATAAATACGCTAAACATGCCACAACAGAAAAAAGATCTTTAACCTAAATACACTTCCCTCTAAGTTACGTAAAACAAAAGTTAAACGAAAACACAATAGAGCTATGGAACCACAGATAAACAACATCCGGCACAGGATCAATAACGCAGAAATTTATACCAAACATAAACTGTGCCATCACTCTTTGCAGGAACTTAAAAATATCACACGAACTCACACAGATACAAACAGGCCGCGGAGCGGTGCGAGCTTATCTAAAAAGATTTAAATTGAAGGATGATGACTGTTGTCCATGTGACGGCAACACATCTCAAACTGTGTGGCATGTCATCAACGACTGTCTTATACTAGAAAGGTAGCGATGGACTCTGAGGACTCGATGTAGACAGCATAATCATGAAATTGACCCCCAAAAGCCTCACGAAGTACTAAGCAATAGAACAACTCAAGAACACTGCACAAAATATTTAATCCTGGCCATAAATAAAATTAAAGATATACATGGAGGAACCTAATTAGCCCCACATCAATGCAATTAGCTCACCCAACCACCTTGTACGAAAAAGCAAGGGCATGGTTATTAATATTTAAAAAAAAAAGTGCTAATACTTCGATACAAAAAATGAAAAACTACTCTTGATAACTGCCGATAGCGGCCTATAGCAGTCTTGTATATAGAATAGGTGCGCTGCTACCTGAAACACTTACATTCGTATCAATCATAAATGTTCTTCATTATTTACGATTGATCTTTTCTTAGATGACAAGTTGAGGAAGGTTTTACTTGTGTCCTCCCATAATATGACCAAGGTACTGTAGTTTTCTATTTTGATACTATGCATAAATACTCCATCGTATACCATTCAATTGAGAATGTCAACATTTGTCACTTGGTTGGTCCAATAAGTTTTGAGGATGCATCTATACAGCCACATATTGAAAGACTCCACATCTCCTGGTTTAGCACCAATATCATAGAAAAAGATTGAGAGACAATAAGATATATTATATTATAAATTTATTTAAAAAAAGCGTAATTTATCAAATTTCAATACACCATCGAAAAGAGATACCAAATTATAACGATAATATAGGTGCTACGCTGTCGTAGAACACCTTTGTGCTACGGCGTAGATACGTGGCCGACAGTGGCGAAGGGTGACTTTTAGAAACAGGTAAGCTGTGGAGAAAGCACACTTGTTAGATGTATTTACGGGAAATAAGAAGATAATCCGACATAACTACTGATGAATAGGTAGGTACACAAAAACCGATGAAATTTCAAAAGCTCACTGATGGTATAAAATTAAGCAATTAATTTGAATTATGTATTTTCTTAAATATAAACGCAAGATACGTTCAAAATATATTGAAAATATCCGTTGTTTTGAATCTGTTCTATAACAATTTATAATTTAACCCGTAAACTAGACATTTTAAAATACTTATATATTTAAAACACAGACTTAGTTACAATATCAGATTTCAACTTACGTAATTGGCTGAATAAATTGTCTTAGTCTATGAATAAACTAACTGACAAATAAAAATCACAAGATAAATAATTTATTATTTTTAACAACAATCAATATTTATATGTGTATGAATCCCTAGAAATTATTTTTTTTAAATTATCTTATAAATTATTTTGAATAAATGTGCACTTTAAAACGTAAGCGCTCCTTAAATAGCTTACCAATTTATATGGGCCGCCGCAGACGTCTTGATATTATGAGAAACAAACTTCATATAAAAAAAAATTTCGATTCACGCGAACGTAATCCATACAATATGTGAAGCGAAACGAGATGTCGCTTATTTTTTAAACCTTCGAGACATGCCATAAATGGTGCTTATTGAAATAGTGGAAAAGATCGTAAAATTATTATGACAATTATACGATAGATGTCGTTGGGCATATTGAATGTATTATTATGTGATTATATTATTTAATATGTCAATATAAAATTAAAAAATATTTTTCTTAAGAAGGTAGGCTTTAAATAATCGCCTAGTATGGAGTCTTCGCCACTGGTGGCCGATAACTTTGTTTTTGTTATTTGGCTATCACCGTGTTGAAAATTGTAAAGTAAAGAAAAAAGACAAAACTGTTTTTTTATTATTAATTTTTAATTGTGTAATCAAAAGGAACAAGTGAAAAAGTGACTCACTTGTTTCAAAACAAATGAGAGTATGACTCATTTTTTTTTAAATAAATGAAAATGCAGAAAACTGCATTACCGCTCAAGCTTTCATTTACTATTTTCGCCAATCGATGTCACTACAATTATTCAACTTCGTAAGGACTGGAGTAATTAAAACCAGGGATAATAATATTATAAAAGTGTGAAAATCCTATCCCTAAACTGCGAATGTGGCTCTGAGGAAACCGAATGATCTATCCAGTTAATGCATAATGACGTGTTAAATCAAATGATGTGACTATAGTAACGGTAGTGGCTTATAAAATGTAGAAGCATCACTTTCATGAATACGACAGAATAATAATACACATTGAATGAACTTCAGGGCTTGAAATGGACCGGAACGCACCGGAGCGCCGTTCCGGTTCATAAAATCTGCAAAATTATCGCTCCGTCTTGTAGAAATATACCGCCTGAGCCAGTCCTAGAGCTAGTCACATAATAAAAAATCTAACAGACTTATTTTTATAAAATACATATACAATTAGATAACAACGTTAATATTTTCATAAATTATCGAGCGCTCCGGTTTGTAACATTTTCCATTTCGTTCGCTGATGAACTTTTTAGTCTTACGATTTGTCACTACCTGGAGTGAACCGTGGGTGACTCAAGCATACTCATCCAGTCTTTCTAGTTCACAGGAAGGTGATACTTAGCGCTGGTGATTCTTTCTATAAGCCATCAAGCCACCGGAGTTGTGGTAGTTTTTTCTGGTCTCCAAAATGCGCCATAGCAAGCGTTGGGTTTTCGTAAGAATACCAGGTTCATCAAACATCCTATTGAGGTCGGATATCATTCCTTACAGATTTTCCTAAGTGTTTCTATCCTCACTAATAATAGTTTTCGTAAATTAAAGTTCTGGTTATTAGTAATTTATAAAAAGTATATTAAATCGCTCACTTTCCTTGAATTTCTCATATACAGTAATATTCAGCAATCTCTAACATTTTCTATATTTGAATGTATTCTTATTATTTCTAATTTATTATACCCATTCAATTAGCTGCGAGTCATAAAAGCAAAAACATATTCTGCAAAAAGTTTTATATCGGTTCTATAATTTTCTTTTACTATTCTAAAAGCTATGTTAGTATTAAGTATATTAAACTTCAGTGATTCCTAACCTTTTTTGTTTGGCGGAACCCTTCAGGCATTTTAAAAATCTAAAGGAACCCCACTTGAATGACGCATATTAGGGCAGTGACACAACATACCTTTGCAGAGAGTTAAATTAAAATTGATTTATTAATATTTACTGAACTTTACAAATTACAAATTTAAGACGTTCACATTATAACATTTAAAATCAAAGATATAAAATTAAAAGAGTATAAAAAACAAAACAAAATAGACCCAGTTTTAGTAAAACAGTTTAAAGTTAAACTTTCCGACGCTCAGTTGCTTAAATTTGGGTCACGTGCTAACTTTTAGACTATTAGCAAAAAGGTTTTAAGGTATACATATCTTTTGGGTGAAATTTTCCAAATTAACAGATTTCGTGTATCCCCAAAGTTCCGTGGAGCTCTAAAGGAGGAATAATTAACAAAATATTTAATATTTTTTAGTTAATCCTTCAATGAAGATTATACAATACAGTAACATAATGTATAATATGAGGCGTCTAATTACAAAAAGCGACAGGTCCATAATTCGATATTTGCGGGAAATAATGTTTTTATATTTCAAGCTTCAATTATTTGTTTCACGTGAGATTATTTTTTCCGTTGTATTCTATGTCGAAATTAGAACCAAATGGCAATTTGTTTCAGCCGATAACCTCTTAAATGTAATAAAATATAGGCAAAATAAAATTGGACGTAGCGCTACTTGTACCTCACTTTTTAATTTATCCGCATAAGGCACACATTTCCGTGGCACTGTCATGAGTTTACCAGATGCTACAGCATGGGAGACGCCATTTCCAATATTGAACATTCCCTTATTGGTTGATTTAAA
Organism: Rhyacophila brunnea; assembly: GCF_057557595.1. Classification (NCBI taxonomy): domain Eukaryota; kingdom Metazoa; phylum Arthropoda; class Insecta; order Trichoptera; family Rhyacophilidae; genus Rhyacophila; species Rhyacophila brunnea. The sequence continues at coordinate 35,664,435 of NW_028232796.1, forward strand.
CACGCGCAAAATCAACCATGCTTAAAATAATATGAAACACGGACTTTTCCGCTTTTTGTAATAAATCGAGACTTAAAATATTTTTTTTCGTAAGGTTTGGTCGCGTTTTGGAATTTATAGATCAATACATATTGTGTAAAATTATACAAAGAATACGTTCGTATTTTTTTCTCGATTTTGACCAAATGTGGACTTATCGCTTTTTGGAATTAGATTCTTCATATGTATTAATATGTAGGTACTCTTAGTTTTCCATAGCTTAAAATTTCAATTTTAATGATATTTAAGACAATGAGTTGTGTAGAAAGCTTAACTTAAGTTAATGTATGTTGGTATACTGTCATAACCAATATATTTCTCATTAAATTTTACTAAGCCAACAAGATTATTTTATTGTCTGCCAAGGGAATGTTTTTAGATAGGCTATATAATAAAATAATATACTTGTGCAGGGTAGTCTAATATTGAACCTTGTGCAAGTGACAGTTACACATAAATTTACGTTAGCTAGACTTCATTCGTTACAAGGCTTTTGCGTACACAGCTCGAAGCCTTCAGTTGTGTTCAACAGTCCTATTAAAATAGTTAATTAACTTTCATCACCCGCGTAGGTTGTGCTGACGTGTTACTGTGGTGTAATATGATCTTTAACCATATTAAAAATACCAAATATGTTCAAGATAATCTTCTTTTTATAGTTTATGGGTTTCTAAGTAGACGCTTCCACCTTCATGTTGGCATTTGAAGATTTTACGGCGGGTTTTGCGGACTAAATGGGCAAGAAATGGGCGCTTGGCCCCTCAGATGATGGTTACTTAAGAGCGTACATAAGTGAAACGGCAAATAATTTTCAACTGTATGTGGAACGAAATTACGGCCGCGTTGCAATTCGGAAAGCGATAGTCGAGGTGTATGCACGTCGATTCGTTTTGTCATGGCGTCGGATGAAAATATTCGTAAATCGTGTAAAGATGACTAAAAAACTTTACGTGTGTGCTTAAAAAAGAAAACATGTCAATGAATATACTATTATTATTACGAATATAATAATAAACATAACATAAAAAGGACGCATGTTGAATTTTTATGACAAATTATATTTCGTTCGCCTCGCGTCATTTGCACTCGCGACCCGCAATCTGCGCATCGCCTAGTCACGATCTTTTTAGACCATGCCTCAGCTGAGGTATAGCCTTAAGGCTATACCTTAGTTGAGGCATGGTCTAAAGAGATCGTGACTAGGCAATGCGCGGATTGTGCAAATGACGCGAGCCGAACGAAATATAATGTGTCATAAAAATTTAACATGCGTCCATATAATCTTCTGTTTATTGTTCTATTAGTAACAATAATAATATATTCATTGACATGTTTTATTTTTCAAGTAAATGGGTAACGTTTTTTAGTCATCTTTACACGATTTAAGAATTAATATCTCCGTCGCGATCACGAAACAAATTGACGTGTTCACAGATAGACTTTCGCTCTCCGATTGCCAGCGAGTCCAAAATTTCGTCGCACCTATAGTTGAATATTATTTGCCGTTTCACTGAAGTATGCTCTTAAACCCTGACGGCTAAAATTATTAAACATCGATACATGCTTTCCCCACTGATTGTCTGAATGCTGGTTTTTCAAATTCGAATGAAAAAAATGCCAATCTATGTTGCTAACGGATTATATACGACTATTTACTTATTCATAGAGTATATGCTTTATAACTTCTCACTTTTTTTACTGCACTGATTTTACGCCACCTCGCATAAAATTAGATCAAATTATATTCATTTATATTGATATATAAAAATTAATAATTAAATTAATAGATAATATATTATGTAAAAAAAAAAATTAGAATATATTAATATCATTTTTACCCTAGAGCCGGAGTTCAAAGTTATAAAGCATATTATGTGGGAGTCATGGTGGATGAAGAGCCAGAAGGAGTGATGATAAGTCGAGATTTGATGGTTGCTACGATGGACGAAAGAGCGAGTTTTATTTTCAGCGTAAAACAGTCGGTACTAGAGTATGTTACAATACTTATGATACTGTTTCGAGGTCCGATCTCGGTAGAAGGTGATATTGTGCGAAGCTATTCTGAGACTGAGATACTAACAGACCGGGAACTTATATTCGAGTGACATGTCCAATGAATTATGATCCGCTATTATATTTGCATCATCGGATATAGCTGACGATGTGGAAAAATGGATATCGCGGAAACAATCATTGCAATCAGCTACCATCCAGACTACGAATTGAGTTGTTTATCACCATACATAATATTCTCCACCACTATATACTATGGGTACATAATAAAACTGGGCGCTCTCCAGTTTTTTGCGTTGATAGTGATTACATCGTTACCGCGCAACTATGCCGTGTCTCAGTCGACTGAAATGTAAGTCGCATTTTTTTGATAGCGAGCGTCGTGTCTAATTTATTATTATGTCAATGCTTAGCGTGCGATGGGAGTTTGGTAGAAGCACTGTAAGCTTGGCCTAATAGAATCTCCAGCTTGCAGGATACCGATCACATCCTCTGGAAGTGTCCCCATATGTCGGTTGAAAAGGTACGAGCTTCTCAAGTCGGTCCGACCCTCAGTTGGACCAGTCGGCCATTACGGTTGGTATATACGAGGAAAAAATTCTCAGCTTTTAAAAAGTTTGCAGCATTTTACAGCGAGCGAGGTCTTTTCTCATCGAGAATTGACCGTAATATATTATAATCATCATCATCATCATCAGCCTGAATCTATCCACTGCTGGATGAAGGCCTCTTCAAGTTGCTTCCACTTCTCTCGGTCCTGTGCATTGCGTTGCCACGTACTTCCGCAGAACTTTATCATTTCATCGATCCAGCGGCCTCTAGGTCTACCTTGTGGACGTTTTGTACTTCTTGGATACCACTGGATGACTAGATTTGTCCAACGATTGTCTCTTCTTCGAGCTATGTGTCCAGCCCATCTCCATTTAAGGCTTTTAATAAACTCTATTACATCGCAAACCCTTGTCTGCTTCCTTATCCACTCATTCCTCTTTTTGTCCTTTCGCGTTATGCCCAGCATGCACCTCTCCATACCACGTTGTGCTACTCTAAGTTTCTAGATCTCTCTTTTACTTAGGGTCCATGTTTCACACGCATATGTCATCAAAAATGGGAAGCACACACTGGTTGAACACTTTGCGCTTTAGGCACAGTGGAAGGTCACTTTTGAAGACATTATTCAGGCGGCCAAAAGCACTCCAGCCTAGCTTTACTCTGCGAACAATTTCATCAAATATACATCCATCTATAGATACTTGTTGTCCCAGATAGATGTAGCTTTTCACCTGTTCGAGCTGAGTGCCATTGATGAGGATCTCTTTTTGGCCTGCAAAGCAGTTGAACATGACTTTCGTCTTTGTTACATTTATTTTCAAACCTACTTTGTTGCTTACTTCAGCGAGTTCCTGCATTCTGCTTTGGAGGTCTTCTGAGTCTTGCGAGAAAATTACTATGTCATCGGCAAAGCGCAGATGACTCAGGTATTCTCCATTTATGGGGATCCCTTTGTCATTCCAGTCAAGTTGCCTGAATAAGTCTTCAAGGGTAGCTGTAAATAGTTTAGGTGAGATTGTATCACCTTGTCGGACTCCTTTGCTGATAGGAAATCTGCGCGATGGTTTATGGAGATTTACAGATGCTGTTGCGCTACTGTATATATTATTGAAAATATTTATATAGCGTCCAGGGATTCCTTGTTTTCTGAGTGCGTCGAGTATTGAACATTTCTTTATCGAATCAAACGCCTTCTCATAGTCTATAAAACCCATGCATAGTGGCAGTTTGTATTCCTGGTACCGCTCTATGATTTCTCTGACGACTTGGATATGGTCCATAGTGCTGTATCCTCCTCTAAATCCGGCTTGTTCTCTCGGTTGGTTCTCGTCTAGTACATTTTGCAGACGGTTTGAGAGAATTTTTGTGAACGTCTTGTAGAGAATAGGGAGTAGACTTATTGGACGATAATTTGCTAGGTCTTCTCTGTCACCTTTTTTGTGAAGAATGACAATGCTGGCATTTTTCCATACCTCTGGGACATCCTCTTTGCATATGCAGGCTGTGAACAATTGTGCAAGTACTTCATTTGCATCCTTTCCTGCTTTTTTGAGGATATCTATCGTTAAACCGTCTTCCCCGGGGGCTTTCCCACTTTTCATGTAATTTAAAGCATGGGTTACTTCCCAGGATGTAATTTCGGGAGTATGGTCTTCCGAATTTCCATTTCTCTGAAGATCTAAGTCTATAGTCGTATTGTCAGTGTCATCACTGTAGAGATCGCTGTAGAACTCTTCAACTCGGCTTAACAAGTGTTCCCAATTTCTGACGATAGAACCATCTTTTGCTTTTAGTGCTGTGATTTGACGTTTTCCTATCGACAAGCATTGCTTGTTTTTGTTTAAACTTCTGCCTGCTTTCACAATTGCTTGTATGAGGTTTACATTGAATTTACGAAGGTCTTCTCTAATCTTCCTTCGGAGGGTTTTGCAAAGTGATGAAAACTCCATATCGTTTTGCGCCTGTCTATCGCTCTTGGTTTTCCTTCTCTGCTCCATAAGATTCAATGTTGCCTTCGAAAGCTTGGTGGAAGGTGTAACTTCTGAGCTTTTTACGCCTGTTTTTTCTGCACATTGTAGAATAATATTCGTTATATCCTCCGCGTTGGATAGGGAAACGGTTTCGTTCTCATCTAAGAAAGCCGATAGTGCATTTTTGAGTTCATTTTGGAATTCAGTATTGTTCTGCAGGTATACGCGAGCATTTGACTTCTTCTGCAGTTTGGATCTTTCTGATTTGACGTTCAATCTTATCTTACATCTCACCATCCGGTGATCACTGCCGGTGTTAAACTGATTGATCACCTTACAGTTTAAAAATGTATATTTTCTGTCAGTGAGGATGTAATCGATTTCGCTGGTCCTTCCTGTCGGGCTTCTCCACGTCCATTTACGTGTAGGTTTATGTTGAAAAAAGGAATTCATGATGTGAAGATTGTTGGTTTCAGCAAACTCCACAAGCATGTCCCCTCTACCATCCCTTGAGCCATGTCCGAAATGTCCGACCGCTACGTCATCTCTTTGGTATGATCCAATACGTGCATTGAAATCTCCCATTATGATGTTGAAGTGGCATTTACTTTTATTTTTCAAGGATGTTATTTCCTCGTAAAACTCTTCCACTTTTTCATCAGGATAGCTCTGTGTCGGAGCATATACTTGCAAAATCTGAATGCGGTACCTAGCATTGATTTTAAGTATCACGCTTGCGACCCTGTCAGAAATGCAGTTGAACTCGACTATGCGGTCCCTCCAGGCTTTGTTGACAACAAATCCAACACCGCTCGTGCGTCCTTCATCGGTTCCTTTGGAGTACAGCACATGTCCGCTTTGTAAAGTAATAATACTCTCACCTTTACGCCTTACTTCGCTGAGTCCGACAACATCCCAGTGGATATTCCGGAGCTCTTCTTGAAACTCTACAAGTTTGGCATCGCTGGACAATGTTCTTGCGTTATATGTAGCAATGGTCATCTGTTGGCAGCCTTTTCCGGGTCTCCGGGGATTTTTAGCACCCTCTGCCTTCCTTCGCTGATCGCTGCCGTGATCAGTATCAGGTTGGCCTCCGGAGAATGAGGGCCGGGTTCTAGAAGTTTTTGTTTTCATATGAAGGTTTTGGACATAACACACCACGCTGTCCAGACGGGTTGGTGTGTGGTTTTTCTGTCTGGGTGATCCTTCCCGTAGCCAAAGGTCTCTCGTTTTAAGGCGCCAGAGTTTCGCCTTGCACCCTTCTCTATTGGCTACAGATATTATGTTGCGTTATACAGCACATTATCTGCATTGCCCGGGGGACGCCACGCGGAGGCTAGAGATAGGATTTGCTGACTTTCTTGGACAGTGGCGTCTCAACATTTTTTAGAAGTATACCTATTGGCATCGGTATACATCATTGAGGCCATAGTCAGCCTTTGCCCACCTTATATTATAATATAGAAGTAGGAATCACGCACACTGTAGTGCACGCCAATCAAGGTCTTGGGAAGTTGCTCCTAGGACATTTTCGGCACAAATTCGAAGAGGGCCTTATATTCGTCACGCCATGGTATATGCCTGCATAATGGGTGTGAAGACGTGGCGGGTGGTGGAGGGAAAAGCAAGTACCTATATACTAAAAAAGGTTGAACACATATAGATCTAAGCATTTACTTAAACAAGCAAAAGTTATAATTCATATTTATTCACTCGGTGAATAAAAGTTTAAATTGAGTTGGAAAGCTCTGCGCGCACACAGCCTTGTAAATAAAAAAAAACCTCGCCCTAAGCCTTCCCGCAAGAGCATACTGCCCCACTCCTAACTCCCACACCCCAACTACATGTTGCGCTTAAGGCTTTATATAAACTACCTCTATATAACTCTTTCCTACGGCATTGCTCAATCATGCTAATAGTGGGAGGAAGTTGAAGGGTCAAGGCGATCGCGTTCGATCGATCTTATCGAGCTAATGAATAGTCCGACGTCAAGGGAAGACGGTTTGGGGTGGACTAATTTAGTTTCCTATTACTTTCAACTTAAAAAAAAGTTTTCCGTCTAATAAACAAACTATATGTAAGTGACATTGGAAAGCTGAAAATTATAATTAACTAGTTACTACTAGAAGATATAAATGTTATTAGTTGTGTCAACACAATTCAGACTAGCTACAAATTGCCTCAAAGAGTGTTTTGAAAAAAGGGTAAATGGTGCTGTTCGGTTATCAGGAATACAACGGAAAACACATTTTGAATACAGCCGATAAACTGGATTATTTGTTAGGTTTACCTAACCAAACATAACCTAACCTAACCCAACCTAACCTAACCTAAAGTAACCCGAACTAACAAATAATCCAGTATATCGGGTATTTTCAAAATGTGTTTGTGGTAAAATGTGGTATATTTATGAGAACCTTGTTTTCATAACTCACGATCTCCATCAATGCTTGTTTCTAGCCAATTAAAAAAACTGTGCTCTTCGTACAGCTTAAAATAAAATATAAATATAAATATTTAAACAGTGTGATTAGTGTTGTCTTCATTGCATTCTCGATACAGAAATGCGCTGTAATAAAAAAAAACGTTAACTTCTGCTAGAAATTAAAAATATCTTCAATTTAAAATGGAGAATGTTAGTTTTGTTGTGAATCTATGGAGATTGTTAGCTTAGAACTGTCCAATCCACCACCATCACCATCATACACCATCACAATAGATAAACTGTCGACAATGACAGTTCATTGTAGCACTCTTATTGGCTGTAATGGAGGTTGTTAGTTTAGAAAATAACAAGTATTTTGAGAATGTAATTTTTGAAAATAAATCATATTTTCACATTTGTTTTAAATATGAGTTTATGTGCTTACAATGTTACGTCATAGTTTTAATGGACGGTGTGAATATAAAGAACATTGCTGCATTCATAACTTATTTTTGGTATATTGTGGAGTTTATGAGTTATGCAACCAAAGCCCACAATAATACATTGGTATGAAAATTGATTTTATTGTATTTAAAGGGCCTATATATCAGTATACACAGCGTGTGGAATTTAATTTTCGTAATATCGACACACTTCTATCAAAATTCGTTCGAAAAGGTTGGATAACGTGGAAGAGGGGTCATATATATATATGTGTAATATCATTTTTAAAATAAGAAAATGCTTATCTTTCAAAATATACACATAAAATATTGAAATTAAATCTCTAAATATTAAATAAAAATCTCTCAAGAAAATTTTTGTTTTTGCATATAAACCCTTTTTATAGGAACGCCTTCAATTAGAGCAAAAATACTGTGATATGTAAATGCATAAGATTATCTTAAATACAAGTATGTTTATCGGTTTTCATTATATTTATGCATTTTCTTTTTGCGAAAAGAGATTTGTTTTAATATAAAAAGGGTTGCTTCAAACGACCGTAGAGATTTAAAAGCTTCGCCAGACATGCCGGAAACGAGCTTTTTATAATCCTAAACGAATATTGAAAACTCGTTCACGGTCTGCCTCCAAATGAATAAGAATTTTATGGAGAAAAAATATTATCATGTTTATTCAACGAATATAAAAATGATGTATTCTTTGAAATATTATCTTTACCTAAATATTTTTTGATAATCGTGAATACGACATCTTAATACCAATTGGGAGGGCAATAGCTCTGTTCAACAAAATCACTTAGGGTTTGCTTAGCTCATTCGGTGTACTTCCGTGTATCTAATATTAGGTATATATATAGCCGCGCGGCTTAAGACTATACCTCAACTGAGGCATAGTCTAAAAACATCGTGACTAGGCGATGCGCGGATTGCGGATGGCGGGTGTAAATGACGCAATCCGAACGAAATATAATTTGTCATAAAAGTTCAATATGCGTCCTTTTTGTTATATTTATTATTATATTCGTAATAATAATATTATATTCATTGACATGTTTTCTTTTTTAAGTACATACGTAAAGTTTTTTAGTCATCTTTACACGATTTAAGAATATTTTCATCCGACGCTATGACAAAACAAATCGATGTGCAGACACCTCTCTACTATCGCTCTCCGAATGGCAACGCGGCCGTAATTTCGTTCCACATACAGTTGAAAATTATTTGCTGTTTCACTTATGTATGCTCTTAAGCGTTGGAACTCGAAGCGTTCGAATTCTGGGTCCAGCAAGTACACATATTGTTTTTCAATTTGTGTGTGAGTCAGGGTATGGACTAATAGGTTGAGCAAGTTCTGACATTTCTCGTAAAAACAAAAATCTGTTAATACAAACCTCTACTCTGTGGAAGCCCATATGACTCTATTAGGACCGGATATGGTCGGAAAAAATATAAATGTATATCATCATAATCAGGGGCGCGACAACACGGTGTGAGTCTTGGCCCCTTCCAACAGCTCCCTCCACCTGTCCCTATCCAGTGAGGCCGCTTTCCAATTTGGTACCCCCAGAATACGGCAGTCACTGGCAACTCCATCCAACCAGCGAATCTTTGGCCTGCTTCTTCTTCTACGCTCTATTGGATTTCTGGACATCACTCTCTTTCCCGGTTCATTGTCATTCATACGGTGCACATGACCTAGCCATCGCAGTCTCCCAATCTTAATTGGTTGAACTGCGCCGCAATCTTCGTACAGCCCGTAGAGCTCAGCATTATATCTTTTCCTCCAATTGGTGCCGTCCCTGATCGGTCCATATATACGGCGGAGAATTTTTCTTTCAAAGATGTTCAGGGCTCGTTCATTTCGCAGAGTTAATGTCCAGGTTTCCGATCCGTAGGTGAGCACTGGCTTTACAAGTGTCTTGTAAAGAGTGATTTTAGATCGGCGAGATAGTATGCGGGACTTAAAATGTCTTAACAGGCCAAAGCAGCATTTATTCGCAGACGTATATATATACCTACATATATATTTTTTAGAAAAAAAATAATTAGAAAAAATATATATGTATATATATAAATATATAATTGTTTTTTTTTAAATATTAAAAAATTATTTCAAACTTTTACCCTCTAATCAATTTTTTTTTTCAAAATTGATTTTTTTTACCCAGTCTCTCAAAAGGTTGCCGACGTAAGTAAGTATGTATGCTGTTATTGATAACTGAAAAAAGTTTCATGACAGCAATATTATTTACAGTACATACTTGAATTTGAATTTTTTTTTTGATCTTCAATGTTTTGCTGAACAAAAAATATTTTCACCTTTTTATAACAAATAGTGCATGGCAAAAAGACAATAAGCACTCAAATATATATTAAATAAAAGTAATACCCAACCGCCATTCGAACTCGGGCTAGAAAAATGTGCAAGCATGGCAAAAAAATATATTTTTACAAAAAATACATCTTAAATGGACCGGAGGGCCCATTAGGCTTAAATACTTACAGTTTCAGGTCATATTCCTTATATAGGTGTCCAACTACCGTTATATTTCTTATGAGGTCCTGTATCCTGATCCATACCTTACTATGGGCTTAGTTTATTTGAGAGGATGTTTTATCCAAATAGTATAGGTATATCATAATCATGGCCTCCACATCCTAAAACGGGCCCCCCGGCCAGGATCTTTGGCGGCCCCCCTACCTATCGTTAAGTTTAATAGCATGTGTGACGCACAACAGAAGCGTTTTCAAAATTGTGTTAGAGGTAAAAATAAGGGCCTTCGGTTTATTTTTAGGGATTTTTGTAATTTTAATACATCTACTTGAATTATGTAGTTGTCAAGTATCGACACAAAACAATCAAAATGCATCTAACGACCTCATTTTTAAAGAGTAAAATTCTCTCCTGTGAAATAGCGCCGCAAGCGACTTTTTTTACCTACTATCAGAGCAAATTTGTTATGTGTGTTTATCTTAAATATCTGATTGACCCACCACGCCAGGCTCCACCAGGCCCGCCCTAGGCTAGAGCCCTGTCAGCCCCCCCCCCCTCGTGGGAGCCATGATCATAATGCTCAACCATTTATCATGAAGATGAATTTAGTTGTTCCTGAATACTAGTATTCTTTTAAAATCCTAATTCGCATACTCCTGTATGATATCTTTACTTTGATTTTGAAATTTAGTTATCACTAGGCAAATAAAAATGTCTACTGGGACCAAACCAAGGCAATGCCTTTTCCAACTGGCATGGACACCTAATACAATTTCTTTCTTTCTTTGTTTAACCATGTCTGATTCTAATAAGATCATATAGGTCTCCAAAGAGTGGAGGTTTGTATTAAGAGATTTTTTTGTTTTAACGAGAAATGGATGTTAGCCGCTTGCTTAACCTATTAGGTCCATACTCTAACTCCAAACACAAATTGAAAAACAATATATATATATTTTCCAGACCCAGAATTCGAACCTGGGACCCACGGCATTATAAGCCGACCAATGACATTATTAATGGACAACGCACTCAGTACAGTAGCTATCAAGTAAATTCGCGCATAGCGACATTCGCATATGTATAGATAGACGTCAGGCAATTTTCATTATGCGATATCACGCATTGGCAATTTATAGCAATATCACCTTTATTGTAATGGCGTTAGAACAGTGTTTCTTGTGTCAATGTTTATTTGAGCGAACCCGTTCGAACCGAACCATTCGGCAGACCCGACAGAAAGCATCGGGAATTTATAACAATATCACCTTTATTGTAAATGGCGTTAGGACAGATTATGCCATTCGGCAGATCCGACAAAAAAGTAAGTGTCATTTTTTTCCAGATGCTTCGTCCATATTAATGTCATTGAAGCTGACGCTTAAGCAGATCGGCCATCGTGGGAGGACAATTTAGAATTACAAAAGTTCAGCTGTGTAGTATCATGGCCATGAATCCATAGGACCAGAACTTACGAGAGGATAAGTTTCTAGCATAACCCAAGGAAGAATCAACAGAACTGTAATCTTAGAAGATCAGTAGAGCAGTAACAGCACAATAGTATATTATAATATTCGTTCACCATCACCAAACTGCTCTAGTTCCAAGACAAAAAATTAAAATTTTCCATTATGGTAGCCAATTTCCGATAAAGGATGGTACAAGGAGAAAAAGAATTACATAACTAACCAACATAACGTTGGCTCAACTAGAATCTATGGATATTTAATTAAATTGAGAGAAATATTATTATCAATATCATTATACAGAGCATTAATTTGGAATACCTCAGAAACCTACTAAATATAAGAAAATATTTTTTTCAAAACATATTGACATGGAACGGAACTCAGACCCATATTTGACACCTAACCATAAAAGGTTTGCCACCCCTGTTCAAAGATGCATGATGTATGAATTTGTCAATTTTCTTAATTAGGTAACGATTGAAGCCACTCGTAAGTGTGTATTTTGTCTTGAGTCATCCATTTTCTTGGTAGCTTCTTCCTGTACAAAAATTGCACTTTTAATACGCTGGCTAGATGGCAGCAACTTGCCTGCGCGGTACCTATCTATATCCCTTATAGTTTATGCAACAAATATGGAACACTTTTACAGCGCTTTTCGGTTTGCACGAGATACAGTTTCCCGTCCATATACACGGGCTTCCCTATACAAACCGGTTTGCGCAGGTAAGCTTATGGTAAAGCAAGAGCGTCTAGTCTTTCGGGTCAGTTTTCATAAAATAATTAAATACAGAATATATTTTACAACCCCACTTAACAACGTTTTAATTTATAATAGAATCATCTCTGTAACAATGGTGATAAACAAATATTACAATAATAACGATAATATTGACATAACCTTGAGTTTGATAAAAACACGTTCTGCGATAATGCACATTATGTGATACAATAGACTTGTAACGTTGTGAGAACTGATTTTTACTATTGTTTCACAAATAAATTGCATGTCCAATGACAATCACTTGCCTACGTACACATCAATGTCGGCATATACAGGAATTAACAATAACCCTCGGATTAACTGGCAATATTGCTTAATTAGTTTAATAATTTTAATTAAATATTTATTTTATTCAAATCCAAATCATGCACAGGATTTTAGAATTTGTCATTCTTCGTTAAAAATATATAACTTGGAACTGAATCAGGAACAATAATTAAAGAAAAATCTTTTAAAAAAAAATCTTAGACCTTGTGTGTTCAAAATTCAATAAAAAATAATTTTATTAAAATTATTAACAAATACCTACAAGTTGATTTGGAGAGATCCTGACGCCAATATAACAAATACAACAACTTAACAATAACTTCGACGGATAGTAAATAGTGAAAATTCTTGTGGAAATTAATATAGGTACCAAATTCAAATCCACGTTTCCCCCTGATTAACGATGGACAAAATATTATCATGAGTGTCGACAGCTCTGTCGATAGCTCCATATCACGGGAGATTACCTTTTCAAAAACTTGACTCCGACTTGATATCAACCAAGGCCAACTTTGAGTCATTTCAAAAATTTGCTGCGTCATATGGAGGACGGAATAATTCCAACCCCTCTTTAGATTCAACACTTTCAACTCATGACTCCTCTGTTTCGGCAGAGTTTCAGTACACAGGTACAGAGGACAAATCATGTTATTAAAGATAAAAGTAAAGATTATTTTTTATCTTCTAAAACTGTTTCTGTAAGCACCAAGGTCCATGGTTGCTACGAGTACATCAGTCCCTTGCAGTTTCGTTTTAGTACAAGGATGTGTAGCACTAATTTTTTTTCATTCTGACACGTTTATAGCGTCATTAAAAGCCGGTCATGCACAAATCGCGACTGCATATACATGGCGGTTGGCGATGGGGTAACTCAAATCATTGAATGACTGCCCGCAACTCAATTCGGAACTCGCGACTGTACTTGGCTAAAATCAAATGCCGTCTATGCAACGCTTGCATTCTGAAGGTTATTGGCACCTAAAGATGGCTCAGGATAACCATATACTAAGCTTAGAGATGTTTGTAGCTTATACTGGGTGTTCGGTGTTATAACTTTGGGAGAAACGAGGAAATAAGAGAAACGACCAAGCAGCCTCTCATCTCGCTAAGAGCTAAGAGGTGTTGGGCCTGGCTTGGTCATGTGCTGCGGATGCCCCAAGAGAATATTAACCTGGCTTGCCTGTTTTTCAATACAACCGGATTTATATCCGGGAACGCAGCTAAATATCATCTATATAGGTGATGCCATGACCTAGACACTGACAAACGATCGGAATTATTGAGGGTACCGCTCTAACTAAGACTCACTTAAAAAATGGAATGGAATCAGTTTTTATGCAGCTAATATATTGTATAGTAATTTTATGTTTACGGACAGATATACAATATATGCAATTTAAAAAAATAAATAAGTATTACATGAAAGTTAATCTAGCAGATCCACAATTATTAGACCAAAGTCGCGTCGCCAGGCATCCTCCTGCTTGCTCTTAGGTTAAAGGTGCTCCTCTCCTGCACCCCCGAAAGGATTCCTCCAACGAAGACGTTTCGTCGGTGGAGACGTTATAGGTATCAGCACATAGCGGAAATTTTTCACTGTTTAAAAAAATATTATGCTCCCTTAATGTTGTCATATTTATAGAGAATATAGTTATATAATTACAAATTAAATATCTATTTTCCGTAGTGTCAATTCTGCATATCCGTTTTCACTTATTTATAATAGCTGACTCGATTTTTTCAATAAAAAGAATAGTATTTTGGTTGTATAAATAGTGAATAATAATTCATCGGAAATGTCACTAGAATATACGTTTCCGGTCTGTTACTATCTCTATCTCCGTATCGTCCAGCATAACATCTTATTGTACCGAGAGTCGGACCTCGGAACATTATCATTAGTATTGTAACATACTATTGTACTGACTGTTTACGCTGCAAATAAAACTCGCTCCTGCATCCATCTTGGACTTTTCATCATCATTCTTAACACCACGAGTACCGACATATTTGACCTTATTTTCGGTGAAATTATCCTTGAAAACATAGGCAGCTATAAAAACAATGTAGAAGATATAGTACCACTAATGCTACTCATAGTTGCATTAACTCGTGTGTCTTCAGGACAAGGGGGAGGCACAAGATTCAGCAATAATATACTAAAGCTAATGCATATGCGTCAAGTATTTGACATATACCCAACTTGTTGCAGCTGGTTTTTTTGATACCCGCGATATATTGTGCTCGGAATGTTAAGCTCTAATCTAGTAAAAAGTGCAACACCCAAGGCCTGAACAAAAACGATGGATGAGTGCGAGTGAGAAAGTATTCGGCACCCATATAATCTCTGCGACACGCGCTAGAGTAAGATAAAAGGTCTACATATGTGTGAGTTAGTTTCCAAAACTGTCGCCGGAAAATCGTGGCGAATCGCTTCACTTAGCGTCGATAACCTGCGAGCTCGTGTTTCTAAAATTGCTATTTTTCGTGTTAAACATGAAGTCAGTGGTAAATATTTTTAGTTATTTAAGTAGAAAAGATGGTTCTGTGTGTTGTATTAAAATATGGTAGCCGTACTGATAAGCAAGAAGACGGTATTACGTTTCATAGGTAAGTTGATACATGTTCGTGATAATTTATTTGTATATTATTATATATTTTATTATCAGTGACCTAGTGTTTCTTTAAAATAACTTAAATTATGGATATCTTTACCTAATGGTTGCATTTTGACCGCTTAAAGATACTATGTAACGTAAAAAAATAGAAAATTATATTTTAATTCTGAGCGTCTAGTGCGAGCACTTTGGGCGAGCACTACCGAAATGGTCTATGGTCTAGAACATTTGTAGACGAATGCGTTTGCTCGCCCACAAACCAAACGCACGGCACGCGGTTTCATTTAGCAATGCAGCGGGTGGCGTCTAGATGTATCTATAGTATATGGCAACACCTAAATTTCGCAATAATACACGTTTTAATTGCATATCTAGTTTTATGAGATAAGGGTTTTAAATGAATTCGATGTGTACACTTAGGCCCGTCTCAGACGGGACACCGGTGTCGCGCTCGTATATAATAAGAAAGCCTTTGTATTCGAATAAAAGGGCATTTGTATTATGTTTATGAACGCCCCGAGCTAATGAGTCAAAGCGTGTCCTGTACACTTTTCCGTCGGCCGCTACATTCTCAAGCCGCTGATACACTTGTTTTTATTACCACAGCCAGTTTTATGTTCTAATTTATAACGCGAAATCATGTGTTGACTCATTAGCTCTGGGCGTTCATTAATATAATACAAAGGCCCGTTTATTCGAATACAAAGGTTTTCTATACTATATCGAGCGCGACACGGGTGTCCCGTCTGAAACTGGCCTTAGGGTTATCAAACACCAAAATCTAGATTGATTTCAATTAAAACAATGGCTTGTTTTATAGCCGTAATTACTTCCTATTGCAAATTATACTCACTACAAATCGATCGCTCAAAAAAATCAATTTACATACATATTCGACATGTACCGGTTGATGTTATCCATACTAGTCCCTGCTGTGTGTCTATCGCAGTTTCTCGTGAGTACATAATTTAACTTGTTTTTACAAACTTTATACTATAATAATATTATATTATCATCGTCTAATAATTTTATTGATTTAGCTAGAGTTAAAGTATAGATTTATAAAACAAGTCATCATTCATCATAATATTATTTAGTTTCAACGAAAAGTGTTTCAACCATATGCTGAGCTTTTTCAAGTATGGCTACTGAAATTTTCATTTTGATGATGTGTATATATTATTATCAATACTATATAGAAAAGGAGGTACCTAATGTGTTATGAGAAATTAATAATCAGTATAAATTTCCAACTCATAATTGAGTGGAGGAGATGATAGTTATTTAAATGGAAAAATGTGAAAGAAAACTATCACATTTTAACATTATTATTTAATTCCGTTTACTTACTTCTTTCCGATAAAGCAAAATTGTTTTCATCAGTATAAAATACTTACGCCTTATTATAATATTATTATTGACATTAGATTGACATATAATGTGTAAACATACACCATCTCAATATTATATTATGAATTTCATTGCCATGTTAATAAAAAAATATAGGAATTATAAAAACAATGTAAGTATACTTTATCCTCGATGTATCCATTTGTTCAGTTTACCAGTGATAAAGCAACCGTTTAACCGTAAAAGTTTATATTTATTAACTATTATTTTTTAATTATTCAATTTATATGCATAATGCAGTATTTATACTTTTATCATTGTAAGTAAATATAAAAATATTTTAACAATTATTATTAGGCATTCGGAATTTTAAAAATGTCAACAATTTTGATGTTGGAATGTAGCGTTGCCATGATAATTAAAATCTTGGCATCTGTCATTCCATTTCTATGTATATATTTATATAAATTTCGCTGTTATTTATTCGATTTAACGTATCGTGATATTCTATGCATGCAGGTCAAACTTATAAGTCGACTGTCAATTCAATGGCTTCAACACAGTATACTCTACGCTCATGCTCTAATGTATTTCATCTTACTCTTAGGCAAACTTTGTGCCCTACAACCAGATTCAAAGTACATATCTTCAGGTTACCTCCACTACGTGTACGTCCATATTATGTTTGGGTCTACCGAATGGACACTTTTTTTGCAATAATGTTTATTAAAATAATATATGTTTTTAGGGTCCAGCAAAAATACAATTATTACGAATGGAAAAATGTGGTGATGATGGACCCGGAGTATTCTTAAACGTTTCAATGAACAAAGTAAATAGAACACACCAAGGAGTCAACGTATACATTGAGAGCCCAGTGGAATTTGGAGATGACGTTCAAGTAAATATCATTATTATCTGCTATTAATTGAGATTTATTTTTTGATTTACTAAACTAAAGCAAAAGTGGTACTGATTCATGTCGTGGCACCAGCAGTACTGGTGGGGGTATTGGAATGTGGTCCTTTTTACCACTCCCACGCACCATCTGGAACATTGGGCCCATTGACCATAAAGTCTAGTTTGTAACCCTAAACTGTTTATTTGTAAGATGTTAAGTTTAAAATGGTATTTCTTCTCATTGAAGTTTGATTTTTACTGAAACGCGTGTTTTCGAATACATATAATTATACTGTTTTCAACAGCAAATATATAGAAAAAAACGTGTAATATGAAAATTTCAGGAAATTTAATAAGCTTTAAAATTGTCATCCGAATTGTTAAACTTGTTTTTTTCTTACACATTATTAGGGAATCCAATCCCCAGCCAAAATTCTGATCCCGGGATTTCGGGATTACAATTTGACAATCCCGGGATTGGCATTTTTTCCATTGTTAATATAAAAAATTTATATTTACAAATAACATTGATAAAATCGGTCAAAAATAAATCTAGTGTAATTTAAGACATTTATTGTTAATAATGTATACGTTCAATCTTGGAAATACATTATTGTTTTTTTCCAATCTTTCTCTTTTTTATTAATTTATGTGAAAAAATAAAATGAATCAACTTACACATTGGTACTTCATTCAAACTCAATTTAAAAGTATTTTTTCTGTTATATTTTCGTTTTTATTTTATTTTCCATAAAAAGTGATAAAAAAATCCATCCCGAAAGTTTCAGGATTATGTTTACCAATCCCGGGATTCATACATATCGAAAATAGCTCGGGATCACGGGATCCCGGGATTGGAATCCCTACTCATTATCATTTATACAAGTAGGAAAAAAAATCTTCTACCCTACCTTTTGCAACCAAAAAGTACAGATTGACTGGACTATAATGTATATAAGCATACTTGTTACATTTAAATTTATTGACTTATGAATCGAGTCGGATTAAAAGACCTTGCGCGTAAGGAAGGAAGTGGCTATGGATAACCCTGAATGGATACGGATGATAAAGAAGACCAAAACCCACATACATTTTGTACCGACAGAAAGAAGAAAGAAATAATTGAGTGATACAAAGTTTATATTTTTAGATAAATGCATCTTTTGCAAAATGGGGAGACGGGGGCTGGAAGCCGCACGTTTTGGATATGAACGAAAATAATGCTTGCGAATTTTTCATGAAATACGGAAAAGAAAGTTTCATGTTCCTTTTAAAGGAATACACAGACACGCAAACATGCCCGGTTAAGAAGGTAATTAGTGTGTATCATATTATTATCAATATTTTATAGTAAAAATACACTGTCTTAATTATTAGTAGATGACAACCTGAAAAAACTCATATATGAAATCGGTAGATTGGATTCGAGAGACTTGATTAAGCAAGCCTTATATTTCCCACTGAGCATGAATGAATTCCGGGAGAAGATAATCAAATTGTGAAGAAGATTGTCCGATGGCAAAATATCATCCCGGACGCGATCCTATGCCATAAGTTCCGACGAAAAGGAAGATTCATGTTTTTATTTATCTGCTAGTAAATCATAAAACTGCAATTTAATACATTAATAGCAGTTTTAGTAGTATCTCTATCATATTTTATGGATCTTCTTCGTATTGTGCCATCCCTTAGCGGTGGTCGGCCACCATCGAGGCGATCTTATCTTTGTCGTCTGCTACCCGGAAAAGTTCGGTGGAGCTGCACTCTTACCAATCGCGGAGGTTCTTAAGCCACGAAATGTGGCGCCGTCCTCTGCTTCGCTTCCCATTGATCTTTCCTTGAATGACAAGTTGGGGAATGCTGTATTTTTGTCCTCTCATGATGTGACCGAGGTATTGTAGTTTCCTGGTTTTGATACTACGTAGAACTTCTTGGTCCTTCCCCATTCGATTGAGAACTTCAACATTTGTCACCCGGTCAGTCCAAGGAATTTTGAGGATTCGTCTATACAGCCACATCTCGAAAGCTTTAAGTCTCCGTGACATCTCTTGGTTTAGCGTCCATACTTCCATAACATAGAAAAGAATTGAGAGCACATAACAACGTACCATACGCACCATATTTTATGGATGGTTTTATCATTCAAATGTAGTTTAATAAGTTCGTTCGAAGATAACATAGAGATTTTTTAATAATTAATATTTTAACGTATTTTTTATTAATTAAAAAAAAACTATCGATTTTAAACATGATCTCTTTGTTTATGATTTCAAGCTGTAATTCGATATGAATTTTAAAAAGGATGTCCCCCCTGGGAAATGACAATGGAAATGGCGTATTTCAAAAAAATACTACCTTATAATATATCAATAATTATTACAAAGCAAATATTATTCGTAGAATGTTTATCACATTTGAATGGTCAAAGACATAGCTTATAATTAGTATCTTTAAATGTGCAAATCTTGCCCATTTTTTGAATTATAAAATGCCTAATTCTTGTCAAATTTGAGATCACAGAGATTATCAATATATTTTTTTATTGTAAATATTTCACTATAATAATGTCGACATACGTTTTACTAATGCTTTTATAAATGCTTTTAAAAAATAATAAATATAAAAAATCTTAACACCACTTCACATGGACGTACTGAGATATGACTGTATTCTAAAACATTAGAGCGAGAGGTTTAAAAGAATACTATTTTATGTAATAAAAATACTTTATGCAGTCATCAAATGTTTAAAATAAATATAAAGGATAATAAGGCTTCAAAATTATGTACATAGATTAACTACAACGTTTAAGGAATGTCCATGATCATGCTTTGAAAATAGAATAAAAGCTCCCTTTTGACGTACGCTGAGCATGTGGGCCGTTAATATTATCGTAAAAAATATTAATTCTGTAGAATGTAGTAGTAGAATGTAGAATGTAGTAGATTTTAAAGAGCTTATATGGAGGCAATAAAATGTTTAAAAAATTTACCACCTTTGGACATATTGTGTCTATAAATTTTAAATTTCAAGCTTATTTTTTAATTCAATGTTTGTGAATTTGACTGAATAACTATCCACAATATGAAAATTTTGACTTGTGTATCATAAAAATTATTTAACCTTTTTTTTTTCTTATTCAAAGGGTACGTTCGACGTTAGGAACTTTATCTTCGATGGAATAATATCAGTACCTATAATGTATGGCGATATCCGGGTCGATTGTATCCTCAGGCAAAACGAAGTAATACTGACATGTGTACGAGCATATGTACGCAGTGAACCAAGAACAGGAGCTCCAAAGATTGGGTGAAATAATAGTGTAGGTTAACTGGACATAGTTATGCAGAAAGTAACCAGTCCACAAAAAATAAAAATAAATGAGATATGATATAGATCAGATGCGAGAAGGGTTTCTCTACGTTCTGCTGAAAATAGCCAAGCCGCAAAAAATATTCTTGAAATAGAATACTATTTACAATTTTACATACATTTTAATATCATGTTGTTGCTAAAGTGCCATTATCTCAGCTCGACATTATTGTGGACTGGCTACATTCTGCATAACTACGTTTACTAACCTACACGCCAGATATAATAGTACTAATTATATTTTATCAGTATATGCACAACAAAGCTGTACTTAATTTCTTATAATAATAATACTTTATATCATTCCAATTGTATTATTAAACTTCTCCGTTATACGAGGGTGGGTCAATAAGTCCTTAGAAAAGCCGACAGGTGGCGTGACTAGTACTGTAAGCGGTTTGTTTTCATGCAGCGGCACTACCGATTCAGTATGCTGCGAAGTTTCAATCAGATTGGTCGGGTTCAGTGTGTTTCTCGTACATTTAAAAAAAAAAATTGCTTGTTTACAAAAATGGAGAAAATTGAGTTTAGAGCAGGCTGTTATTAAACATTTTAATATAAAAGGGTTAACAGCAAAGGAAATAAAAAATGAGTTGGATTTAGTTCACGGCATATCTGCTCCTTCACTTGCAACTATTTATAACTGGTTAAATGAATTTAAACGTGGTCGTACATCAACAAAGGATGAACCACGCTCAGGACGTCCTGTAGAGGTGACTACACCAGAAATGATCAATAAAATCAACGATATGGTGTTAAGTGACCAAAGATTAAAATTGAGTGAGATAATTGAGGTTACAGGGATCTCAAAAGGTAGCGTCATTTCTATTTTACATGACAAATTGGGCATGAAAAAAATGTCTGCAAGATGGGTGCCGCGTTTGCTCACAGTCGACAATAAACGCAATAGGGTGGTGGCCTCTAAAGCCCTGTTGTCGCTCATGCAACGCAATCCGGATGAATTTTTTCGTCGCTTTGTGACTGTAGATGAAACATGGATACACCACTATACTCCCGAGACGAAAGAACAGTCAAAGCAGTGGATTGCGAAAGGCGAACCATGTCCAAAGAAGGCGAAAACCGTAAAATCAGCTGGTAAGGTTATGGCTACTGTATTTTGGGATGCACGTGGAATTATTTTCGTTGACTATTTGGAAAAAGGAAAAACAATAACAGGGGATTATTATGCATTTTTATTGGACCAGCTAAAAAACAAAATTGAAGAAAAACGGCCTCATTTAAACAGGAAAAAAATCCTCTTTCATCAGGACAATGCCCGTGTTTACACATGTTTACGATCAATGGCTAAAATTGAAGAATTGAAGTTCGAATTGGTCGACCACCCAGCGTATTCGCCAGATTTAGTCCCCAGTGACTTTTTCCTTTTCCCAAACTTAAAAAAATGGCTAAGTGGACAACGTTTTTTTTCAAATGAAGAAGTCATCGATCGGACAAATGCTTATTTTGAGGACCTTCCGAAAACTTATTTTTCTGACGGTTTAAAAAAATTGAGAAACGTCTAACCAAGTGTATTGAGCTCCAAGGAGATTATGTTGAGAAATAAAAAAAAATACAAAAATAAAAACTGTTTTAATGCTTTTTTCTAAGGAATTATTGACCCACAATCGTACATGGTATTAGAGAGTAGTTTCAACTTAAACAACCTTTTACCTTTAACGTAAAATATGACTTCAGTTGTTTTGAAAAATTCTTTAAATAAAGCAACTTTACTGTTTTAATATCTGTATTTTATCACTGTGTCCTATCCTGAAAAGAACATAAAATAGACATCCACCGAGGCTTCGTTTTTACGAGAAATGAATTTTAGCCACTTGCTCAACCCATTAGGCCCAAGCATACCGTGATTTTTGCCAGACCCAAAATTTGAACCCAGAACCCGCGTCCATATATCGTAATATATACACAAATACAAAAAAACGTTAAGGGGGGACATGCTCAGCGTAGGTCAAAATGGAGCTTTTGTTCTATTTTCAAAGCATGATCCTGGACATTCCTTAAACGTTGTAAATAATCTATTTATATAATTTTGAAGCCTGATTATCCATTATATTTATTTTAAACATTTGATGACTTCATAAAGTATTTTTATTACATAAAATAGTATTCTTTTAAACCTCTCGCTCTAATGTTTCAGAATATAGTCATATTTCGGTACATAACTGTGCAGTGGTGTTAAGATTTTTTACATTATTGTTAATTAATCATTATTCATAGGATGTTTATCACACTTGAATGGTCAAAGACATAGCTTATAATGAGTATCTTTAGAATTATCTTCAAATGTGTTAATTTTACCCATTTTTTGAATAATAAAATGCCTAATTCTTGTCAAATTTGGCATCACAGAGATTATCAATATAATTTTTTATCGTAAATATTTCACTAAAATTATCCCGTCATAAATTATACTAATGGTTTTATAAATGCGTTTAAAAATTAATAAATGTAAAAAATCTTAACACCACTGCACAGTTATGTACCAAAATATGACTATATTCTAAAACATTAGAGCGAGAGGTTTAAAATAAATATAAAAGATAATAAGGCATCAAAATTATATAAATAGATTATCTACAACGTTTAAGGAATGTCCAGGATCATGCTTTGAAAATAGAAAAAAAAACTCAATTTTGACCCACGCTGAGCACGTCCGCCGTTACGGCATACATGTGCAGTAAAATTAGTTATACCTAGAAAAGTTGTATAAAGCAAGTGACCTTTAAAAATAAAGAAAAATATTTCGTTAAACTCTTAATACTTTTGACACCGTTAACACTTTCTATGATTTATTATATTTTTTTTAAATATATCAATTTAAAATATCAGTGAAAATTTTGAAAATAAAATAAATGAAAAGATACATTACAAAATGCCATCAGTTATTACGATCAACGTTTGGAATTGTTATATTAACCTTCCCCGTTCTGTGACTTCAAGACGTACATATTACATAATATAAATGTTTAGATGTGTTATATTTCACGTCACGCACTTTACAGTTCAGCTATTCCTAAAATCATATGTATACCTAATATATAAAAATTTATATAATATATTCAAAATCAAAAATCGGTATTTCCATTTTAAAATACTGACATGAAATTGAAACAATTAGTAAGTGCGGTAACACGACGTATCGGCACCGGACTGAACGAAATGTATTTTAGCATTTATTGAGAAAAAATTCAAGCTTATCATTCAAGACAATACTATGAATGGTGTGTATTGTATTAACATTTCGCTCGACTTATACTACCCTCCACGTAACCTTGCAATTCGAAATAGATGTTTTTGAACTACCTATTTGATGAAATCAGCCAATCAGGCGTCTGGCATTTATTTTACTAATACACTAATACATATTACACACTTACACAATATTACTTTACAATACTGCCTAGTTTTTGTTAAATTGAGATTTAGTTTTAATTTTATTCTCCCGTTTTTAGTAATTGTTGGGCTCAGAAGAGCTATAATTACAGTTTCCGCATGCAATGTGATATAAAATGATGATTTAAAGGTCTATATAAATTCTCAGCTGTAGAGCTATCCGATAGCGGAAATGTGTAGATGTTCAAAGTCTATTTGATTGGACTATATACATTTTTTTGAGAATTTTCACTAAGTATGTGAGACATGGCATCTTACTAAGCTTCAAGAGTCTCGGCTTTTGAGCTTTGAGAATCGATGTCTTCGCCGAATCTTAGGGGTACATTGGTACGACCGCGTTACAAACACCCGAGTTCGTGAGCAGACACAACAGCCTTCGGTGATTGAAGTTATTACGAAGAGATGATTTACGTGACTGGGACACGTATTCCGGATGCCGCCAAAGAGTGCGGCACTTCGTACACTTGTGGCACAGCCTCAAGGGTTCCGTCGCCGTGGCCGTCCCTCCCTCACCCTGCAGCGGTGCTACAAAAGCGACCTACGTGCTGCAGGTCTGACATGGCGGGAGACGCAGGAGTTGGCGATGGACCGAGGGAAGTGGCGCCAACTTGTGCTTGCCCTATGCTCTAATGTTGGGACGCTACAGGGCGGAAGAAGAAGAAGAATGTCTGATGCATTGCAATATCGGTGTCCTAGCTTCATACGTTCGGCTAATAAAGGTGTTTACATGATTATAATATTGTACGAATAATACATATAAACGATTTTGTAATAATATTATGTAGGTACAAAAACATTTAACTTTTTTATTTACAACAAAGTTGTACAGTACAATAATTGATAAAACAAATAGTTTTTTTTGTTAATTTTTAGTCAGCATTGTTAAATTAATGTAATTAGGTACTTCGTTGGCTTTAATTTGTAAAAAATGCATACAGGAATTTGTACACGGTTTCATAAAGTCAAAAGCATCAGGATGCACAGCACTAATATTCCTTGGACTCTTACAGTCAAATACCACCAAATAGTACACAAAAAATAATTAAAATATAATAAATATTGTTTATATTCTGTAAAATGAATACGCCCACGGTGGCCGCGCGGCTTAAGCGTTGGACCATAACGCCGTGGGTCCCAGGTTCGAATCCTGGGTCTGGCAAGTACAAATATTGTTTTTCAATTTGTGTGTGTCAGGGTATGGACCTAATAGGTTGAGCAAGTGGCTGACATCCATTTCTCGTAAAAAACAAAATCTGTCAATACAAACCTTTACTCTGTGGAGGCCCATATGATCCTATTAGGATCGGACATGGTCGAAAGAAAAGTAAGAAAATGAATACATGCCATGGTTGCCTCATGCTAACCAAGTAAACGTTATATAAAAAATTATTATATTAATCTCAAAGTTAGTGTGATCTTTGGTAGTGCATTTCATTTATCAGTGCTTCATAATAAGGAGAGTTTGATGATCCAGTTAGTAAACAATCATAAAGTTGCTCATCGGTGAGTCGGTATATTTTGATTTTAGAGTAACCAGACAATATAAACATGCCGTTTTATGCAGACAAATGAGTTCCAATTACATATTATTTATTAAATGAGTGTTTATGAAACTAGTCAAAATATAATTGAAATTTAAAAAATTCTGACGTGGTCGATATTGGTGGGCGTACACAAATCGGTCTGCGGGCGCCATGGCGCCCGAGGGCACGGGGTTGGGAATCTCTGATCTAGATGTTCAATGTCTACATTGATTGGAATATAATATGCAATATTTTGAGAATCTTCACTATGTCTCATGTATTAAAATAGCGGATCCCAAGCTTCATACGTTCGGCTAATAAAGGTGTTTACGAATATAGATAGGTACATAGCATAAACGATTTTGTAATAATATAGATAAGAAAAACATATTTTAACAGTTATATTTGCAAGGAAGTTGTACAGTACCTACAATGATTTTATAAAAAAAATAGTTTTATTGTTATTTTTTATCAGCATTGTTAAATTATCAAAGTAATTCGTTGGCTTTAATTTGTAAAAAAGCAAACAAGAATTCGCATGCAGTTGTAGGAAGCATGAGTGACTAACATAATTTCATATAGACAGACTCGAAGGTGTATACTGGGCGGACGTTGGCGCAATTAATTCTTATTCTTTTTAAGTGAGACAGCTAGTGAGGCATCAGCCAATATTATATTAACTTAATATTGCAACGTTGTAGGAGTTCATATTATCGTAAGAATAGATAAAAAAAATATACGCTGGACGTAACTTTGGCGTGAGAACATAACATAATAAATACTCAGGAAGTGGCATTGATAGTTGTGTGAAAGGTTCCAAAATGATAGTGGTTTCTAAAATAAGCGTACATATTGTATAGTCATGTTTTTAGAGAATCTAAATACCAGGTGTCCATTGTGCCTCAACAATATTGTATATTCAAAACAAAAAATAAAGAAAGTGAGCTCCTTCCAATGGACGCACACTTGTCGATTCGGTGAAAGAACGCTGGATTGGTATCTGGATGTATAAATATATTTGTATTTACACTTTTCTACTGTTGAATAACTTTTATATAACACGGTTTTAATAATATTTCTTTATTTTTAAATGTCATGTTGTGAATGTCTTAAATTAATAATCTCTAATGTTCACTTATGTAAAATAAATACAATTTGAATTTGAATAATATGGAATTATTATGTAGGTACTAGAAAATAATATCTTTTTTAGAAAAAAAAAAATATGACACCCGATGAAACTCAAACCTGTAACCGCTGGATTCATACCAGTGTACTTTTTCAATTAAGCTACGGGCATCCTACCTAATTACGATAAATTTAACTATTAGTTCTTACATGAAATGCTTATCAAATTGCGTTAATAATGTTGGATATCGGTGTTTGTATATTAAATCAAGGTATGTATCAATTACTTGCCTTACTTACTAATGCGTCAATTACATTGGGCTTCTTTACGAGCTGTTTGTTGGCGAATTTATAATCTGCCTGTAAAGTCGCTCAGTGTAATCATCGAACAAGCTAACATGTTCGATGATTACACTGGGCGACTTTACAGGCAGATTATAAATTCGCCAACAAACAGCTCGTAAAAAAGCTCAATGTAATTGACGCATAACCGACGCCACGGATCACTCCAAATACTATAATTAGTACTTGCACTTGGTAATAATTTAATAATATATTTAACTAATAATTCACAAGTTTTGAAAATTCAACATTAATTATTGAACATACATAATTTATTTGGAAACACCCTCAGAAATAAATTAGTCGGAATAGAGAAACTAAACTGGAATTTGATGGATGCAGGTTTGAGTCCTGTCAAGCATCATATTTTTTCTCAAGATTTTTTCTAATATAGGTCGTTACCTCAATTTTTACAACTAGATAACTTGATTTTCACTGTTTCGAGACAGCTATTGAATATGATTCTACATTTCTTTGTGTACAAAATGATAAAACTATGTTAGTCAGAAATTAATAAATAACTGTATTTATTTTGTGTTTGAAAATGTTAGATAACTTTAAAACCATACGTGCATTAAATAAATAAAATAGTATATCTACAATATTTTTTCGTACAATTGAACATTGTTTAATTTATTGTTCCCAATTAGACAAGCATAATTTTGCATTTTTATTTTAAATAATAAATATAGCCTAGATTTATGTTAATCTAGTAAAATTTAAATTCAATTTTTCCAACAATGACAAAATCAGAGTTATCCACTTGTAGTATTGAGGTGACGAGGTATATATCTGACGTGTTCCAAAATGATGTAGATATTATGTTATATAAATAACTTATTGGGCGTCGGAATAGGATTCGTCTGAATGTGTCAACATTATTGACACTCTCATCTCAGGGGATTTCAACATACGCCTCGAAAGCCTCAACTCTTCATGATGTACTTAATTGTTCAGTTTATTTTTCTGTGGCATATGGTTATATGGACATTTAAGCAGGAAATTACAGATCATAACAAAATGAACAGGGACAAAACAGAAAAACGATAACTATAACTATGACCTTTCAGGAAAAATATAAATTTAATATTGAAATTGTCTCAATTATGTTTATAGATTTTTAGTAGCACAGATTTTCAATACGTCATAATAAATCAAATTATATACCTAATTTTTGCATTCCTAATCGCTAGAAAGCCTCAAATATACGGGACTTTGCCGGCAAGCTTAGGATATCTCATCTTAATCAATATAATATGTTCAAAATGATTAGGTGACTAGGTACAACGAAATAATGACCTGACCTAACCTAAACTAACCTAAATAGATTCCACAAAAATTAATGTTCCATATTTCCCCTGGCTGTTCTGTTTTGTCACTGTTCTGTTTTGTCATGTTTTGTCTTGTCATTTTCTGTTTTGTCATGTTCTGTTTTGTCCGGTTACCCGTATTTGTTTTCATTGAAATATGATTACAATTTACAGATGGTGTTGATTAGTTTTCAAAATTAAATTAAACCCTGCGAAACCATGCGATAATAAAAAATATTCAAAAAATACTGGTCTATCTATAAAACATCTAAAATTATGCAATTAAATCATACATGAATACCGAAAAATCAAAAGGGCATAAGTGCCATTTTCAAAAAAAAGAAGTTAGATGAGAATTTAAAAACACACTCAAACATTAAATATATACATCAACTATACAATTCATACAACCAACGCCATCTTCTGGAATTTTTAAGAATTATTTCCGGGAATCGGTGGCATTTGTACCCTTCTGTAGGACATTGGTCTTGGCACATGTTATCCATTTCCTAAATAAAACCGTTTTCATAATTTCTGGCACTTACAGTCTTTTTTGTTTCTGGTATTCACATAACTTTGGATATTTTATAGATAGAATAATATTTTTTTATCTATTATAGTTTGGTTTAGGCAGCAAGGCTTAATGAATTTTAAAAAAATACCAACAAACTGTGATATAGGTATTCTTAATCCAATGAAAACAAATTAGTATGAATGAAAAAGTGTGCACAATTTTGTCGTATCGTCCAAAGTATACTTCTATTATGGTTTGGGTAGGCGGGGTTTAAGTGATTTTTAAAAACCAACAAAATCCATCTGTAAAATGTAGTCTTAGTTCAATAAAAACAAATACGTATGACCAATAAAGTTTAATGTGGACTAATTATGGCGGATCTTAACAGCCTACCTCCACCCTTCGCTGCTGATATGAAGCCAGTTCGAATATAACACTTTCAACAAGTGAAATTTGTGACGTTAATAGGTGTAATTTTATAATTATTATCACTTTAATTATTACCCATTTTTTTGTGCAATTTTAGTTTACTACGTACACCTAAGTAAAATGTTTGATCATTCAATTCCGGGCTTAAACTCGTATTTGATATGTTTATTTACGTTTTACAACAAGTAAAAATTTTATATAACTTGTTTCAATTGTTGCCAAACTCCTGCATACATATTTTTTTACCGCGTGCTAAATTGTGTTATTTAAATTAATCCCCAACCCTAAGCCAACGGTAAAGGCAAATCTTTCTTATGACTTTCAACCTAATCGTGGAAAGTGACCGTGAAAGCTTAAGGTTAGAGTGGCATTGTGTATATGGGTGGTATGTTTTTTGCGCACGAACGCCTGTAGCCCTCATGGTGGCCGTGGTTATACATAAATTGCAGATTACAAGGCAGAGGCCATAAAACAAGGATTCTACCCTTCTTGGCTGTGTCAGTGAAAAACACGCGAAAGCCGTGAAATATGTCAAAAATATGTGATAAAACCCTTTGTTTTATTCTGACGTACGAGTATATGTGAGGGGTGCTGAACAATATCCCGAAGATCAACTTACCGAAAGCCGAAATTTCGAGGCCAAAATCCCGAATACTAATTAACTATAATACCATCACGCTATGACAAGATTATCGACAATTGGTAGAAATGAAAGAAATATTTAAAAATTTAGCTATGTCACTGGTTACGTTTTTTTATAGTGGACTGTAATTGAACGTAATTATGCAGAATGTAACCAGTCCACAATAATCTCGAGCTGAGATAATGGCACTTTAGCTACAACATGATGATTAAAAATGTATGTAAAATTGTAAATAGTATTTTATTTCAAGAATATTTTTTTTGTGGCTTGGCTATTTTCAGCAGAACGTATACAAAATCTTCTTGCATCTGATCTATATCATATCTATTTTTTTTATTTTTTGTGGACTGGCTTCTTTCTGCATAACTATGTTCAATTGATTTTGATGGAATGATTATGATGGAGGATGTGTATGGGAGTGGGGAGTTATGTTAGGAAGCCAGGCACTTACCTTTTATGCTATTGATGATCTTCCCCCGTGGTTTGGTGGCACTATCACTCACGCGGTATTGTTTGTTGGGTCATCCGGTGCGCGGCACTTGATGTTCAAGGGTGGTTAAGGTGGTAAGTGTTTGTAAGCCCCGGTATCACGGCTTGGCAGGTGTTTAGTATTATCGCTTGGACGACGGTCACACAATATCAACCCGGCTGTGGTCTACGAGTTACTTTTGAATCAATCTGTATGCGCTTTGAAATATTCGAGACGGTCTAGCTTTGACAAGCCTAGATGCGCTCGTTGTCTTGAGGTAACTGAATGTTATTCAATCACGGTCGACTGATGACCCGTAACTGCTAGTCGCCTGGACTTGCGACAATAACTCGAAATTTGAAGTATAAGGGAAATATAATGACGAAAGCGACCATAATTGGCCCATCCAGTAACATATATGTACAAATTGAGTTACTAGTATGTAAAAGCAATTAAGATGCATTTAGACTTTTAAAATCATTTTTTACATTTATTAAAAGTGGCAACGCGGCCGAAATTACGTTCCACCTATTGCTGCAAATTATTTGCCGTTTCACTGAAGTTTGTTCTTAAGCGTTCATACAGTGACGGAAATAATAAATATATATTGTTTTAATCCACATAGGTCACGGCGGGTGCCGAATTCGACAAAACGTGTTCAATAACACATTATTTAATAATCGCTTCGCACTTGTTAAAAAATATCTCCCTGTCCAGAAGTAGGCTTTTTCTCATTGCTTTCCTCGCGTTCAGATAAACTGAAGTAAATTTTTAAATTATGTAAAACACACAGCTACAAAAAATCAATCCTAAGCCGATGAATAAGGTATCAAAATATGTATTTATTTCTTTGAATTTTCTTTTAAAAAATGAATTATCCACTTTTCTTGGTTTTGATCTTCAAGCCTATTTAAGATTTCTGTGAAGTTTTTGTCCTGTGAGGAGAAATCTAAGCGGAAGTCAAATATTAGTTTAATTGATATTCTCAAGATTGAACTAATGCACCGATGATAAATAAGTACTTTAAGTAAATAGATTTTTATTAAAATTCTACATAAGTATTTTTAAGATTATATAAATAAGGTGTTATTCTCAAATGATTATTTATTAGTAAATATTCCATAGATAAACTATTTATGTTTTTTTTAAGTTTTTAGTATTTGAAGAAGGACGGTAAAATCAAAATATTCTTATATGAAAGTATTGAAGCATAGTATCCAACATATCCGGTATGTATCTACTCTAAAACAATAAAAGATATATAGCTGAAGTACCCACCCGGCTTTGCACGAAGTCACTTGATTGCTATACATTTCTTTATATAACAAAATAGTAATAATTATTACATGTGTCAATATTAAAATAACCTTATTTAGGTATAAAATATCGTCGCTATAGATTGGTTTGTCGAATATCCGTTTTTGTCGAAATCGACCTTTTAATGCAGAATGATTTTTTGATTATTTTAAATTGATTTGTAATGAAAACATCATTCATATGCTGTAAAACAACAATTTAAATACCTTCATGTATTTAAATATAGGATAATCAAATTTGTTTTTCGTCCTCTGAACATTTGACATTTGGTCTATTCGAGAAACCAATCCTACAGCGATGATATGTAAAAATAAATATAATTCTAACAGCAGTAGAAAATCAAACAAAAGAATATCAAATTTTAATCGTAATATGCGAAGTTTATTTTAATCTGTGGTACTTATAAATTCAAATTTGAAAGTAATAAAGAAACATTATTTTGTATTTTATATAATATTTAATGCATTGCAGTGATGTTAAAACTGTTCGTAACTATTTTTTTGGATTATAATTGTCACATGCACTGGTTTGTAGTACATTCGGGATTTCGTTTTTCGGTATTTCTTCTTTCGGGATTTCGGCTTTCGAGATCATGACCCGAAAGCCGTGTGCGAATATTTACGAGAATGCGCGAGTGTATTATGTATATTTGTGTGCTGAAATAGAAAAAAAAACCGCAGTGAGTTTTTGCTTTCGGGTAGATATTTGCATGATTTAATCACAGAAATTTACATCCAAAAAAGATTTCCAATTTATTAAAAATGGCAATTTTAATTTGAATATTTCGTCCGCAGTGAATTTATTATTGTAGACATGGTGGATACTGCTCAATAAAAGTTTGAATTATTAATTTCATATTGTATATTAATGAGCTCATATCTATTTTTGTTAAGGAAGGTTTTTTTTTTAATTAATTTATTTATTTAGGTCAACCAACTGGATCAATCATATAAGAGTATTACGTACAATATAAAATAAAAATATGTGATGATCCCAATAACAGGCGGACACAAAAACACAATAACATCAAATACTAAATACAGTTATAAAGAATAATGTAATATTTATAATATAATGTATGATATAATATATCGTCTCTGTACTGGAAGAACACACTAACTGGAGAATACTAGTTTTGAGTAATTTGACTTTGAAGTTGTTAAAATGTTTGAAATGGTCTATCATTGGGTCTTTTATATACTTATCGAACACTAAAGTGATAAATAGTATCAAACTTAGGGTAGGTTTCTATCAAAATATTAGCACTTATTGTAACAATTACACGAAGCTGGTTTTTATTGTTGCAATAAGTGCTATATTTTAACAGCACCTGTCTTGCTGCTGTTAAAATATCGCACTTATTGCAACAATAAAAACCAGCTTCGTGTAATTGTTACAATAAGTGCTAATATTTTGATACAAACCTAACCTAAGTTTGATAATATTTATCACTTTATCACTTTAGCGGTCGATAAGTATAGAATAGACCCACATGTGAGTTTATTAGGTAATCGTAAAAAGGATACTTTAAAATAAAGACTGTTTATTTATTAAGAAGGTTTCCAGACGGTAAAGTTTGAAATAAGGAACATTTTGGTATAACTAACTCAATATGTCATTTTTTCGAATTAGTGTCTTCTGCCAGAACAGTGACAATTTGTTATAATATAATATATGTATAATATAACCAGTGTGTGGTTCCCGTAATCACATATGCGTGTGAAACATGGACCCTAAGTAAAAGAGAGATCCAGAAACAGAGTAGCACAACGTGGTATGGAGAGGTGTATGCTGGGCATAACGCGAAAGGACAAAAAGAGGAATGAGTGGATAAGGAAACACACAAGGGTTTGCGATGTAATAGAGTTTTCTAAAAACCTCAAATTGAAATGGGCTGGACATATAGCTCGAATAAGGGACAATAGTTGGACAAATTTAGTAATCCAGTGGTACCCAAGAGGTACAAAACGCCCGCAAGGTAGACCTAGAGGCCGCTGGATCGATGAAATGATAAAGTTCTACGGAAGTATGTGGCAACGCAACGCACAGGACCGAGAGAAGTGGAATCAGCTTGGAGAGGCCTTTATCCACTAGTGGATAGATTCAGGCTGATGATGATGATGATAACGAATATAGTATTAGAAGGAGCTGTTAAAGAGAAAATAACAAAAGTAGCAATCCCGAGAGAATAAATAGGTAGCATCATTATCAGCCGGGGTCAATCGACTACTGCACGTTGTGCTACACTAAGTTTCTGGATCTCTCTTTTACTTGGGCTCCATGTTTCACACGCATATTATGTGATTACGGGAAGCACACACTGGTTGAACACTTTAGGTACAGTGAAGACTGTGGCTGTCAGTATATTAGCGATCAAATATCTATTTTTTTAATGTATCAAATTATTCGACCGCAATAATAATTTCTCAGCGACTCATATAACGGTAAACAAGTTTACTGTTTAGCTGGATCAGCAGATTGATTGGCGATATGAAAAACGATGTCGCAATAGAAAATTAGTCGAATAATCCTTTCCCATAGTATCGTATTATATTATAACTGTAATAATAAATACAATTCACAGCTACTCGTATTTAATAACGCTGACTCGTTCAATATATATATATGTACTAGAATATAATGTTTATGTATTACTTTTGACTGTATAAATAACGAATAATGATTTATCAAAATGTCACTCGAATCTAAGTACCTGGCTCGTAACTATCTCAGTAGATTATATGTACTGGCATTGTATTTATACTATTGTACCAACCGTTACGCCTAATAAAATTTGCTCCTGCATACATCTTCGACTTCTTCATCTTCATCCTCAACATCTTCGACTTCTTCATCTTCATCCTCAACATCTTCGACTTCTTCATCTTCATCCTCAACATCTTCGACTTCTTCATCTTCATCCTCAACATCTTCGACTTCTTCATCTTCATCCTCAACATCTTCGACTTCTTCATCTTCATCCTCAACATCTTCGACTTCTTCATCTTCATCCTCAACATCTTCGACTTCTTCATCTTCATCCTCAACATCTTCGACTTCTTCATCTTCATCCTCAACATCTTCGACTTCTTCATCTTCATCCTCAACATCTTCGACTTCTTCATCTTCATCCTCAACATCTTCGACTTCTTCATCTTCATCCTCAACATCTTCGACTTCTTCATCTTCATCCTCAACATCTTCGACTTCTTCATCTTCATCCTCAACATCTTCGACTTCTTCATCTTCATCCTCAACATCTTCGACTTCTTCATCTTCATCCTCAACATCTTCGACTTCTTCATCTTCATCCTCAACATCTTCGACTTCTTCATCTTCGGCCTCAACACTATAACCCACACATCGAACACCACAGTGTGACACTAACAAGACATTATTCAGGCGGCCAAAAGCACTCCAGCCGAGCTTTACTCTGCGAACAATTTCATCAAATATAGATCAATCAATCTATAGCCACTTGTTATCCCAGTTAGATGTAGTTTTTCACCTATTCGAGCTGAGTGCCGTCGATGAGGATCTCTTTTTGGCCCGCAAAGCAGTTGAAAATGTTATATAAAGTTTGAGGCTTTCACGGTTGTTTTTTTTTATCGTATTACATTTTTAGGTTTCCACCGTGTGTTCTTCCTTATTTACTCGACGTTTTGGGCTCATTGCAGAGGTCATTATCATGAGATGAAGGCCTCTGCAACGAGCCCGAAACGTCGAGTAAAGAAAGGAAGAAGGGCACACGGTGGAAATCCAAAATTCTACTACAGTTGAAAATGTCTTTGTTACATATACCTATATATATACAATTAATAAAGTATATTATGTAGATGGCTACTGGATATGTATTGTAATTTAATTTATTATTCATCAAAGCATCAAATTCTCGCAGTGAAGGACATATAACGCGGAACCGTATAAGCCCGGGTCTTTGCACGTTAAAACCTCAATGTCGCATCGCGCAAAAGCCTTCCCGCCCGGGGTGAAGGCTTTTATAACCCGCTCTCGGAGACTTCGGGGCAGGAAGTAATATCGACGCCGCGCTATCCCGTGTCGGCCAAACCGCTAACGGGAATTTACTGTTAAAATTCATTACCCATGTTGACTGGGGTAAGATTTGAAAGGGATGCTTAAAAGTTCGTTTTATTACGTTTTATTTTATAGATAGCAATAAAACAAACTTAATTTAAAGAGCCAGTTGTTCACATTGTAAATATTACAACACGAGGATTAAAATGACACAAGAACATTGGTTTAAAAGTTAAGTATTTCAACTTCAAACAATTAAGGGGGCACATGCTCAGCGTACGTCAAAATGGAGCTTTTATGCTATTTTCAAAGCATGATCCTGGACATTCCTTAAACGTTGTAGATAATCTATTTACATAATTTTGAAGCCTTAATATCTTTTATATTTATTTTAAACATGATTTGATGACTGCATAAAGTATTTTTATTACATAAAGTAGTATTCTTTTAAACCTCTTGCTCTAATGTTTTAGAATATAGTCATATTTCAGTACGTCCATTGAAGTGGTGTTAAGATTTTTTATGTTTATTAATTTTTAAAATCATTTATAAAACCATTAGTAAAATTTATGTCAACATTATTATAGTGAAATATTTACAATAAAAAATTATATTGATAATCTCTGTGATCCCAAATTTGACAAGAATTAGGCATTTTATTATAAAAAAAATGAGCAAGATTTGCACATTTAAAGATACTGATTATAAGCTATGTTTTTGACCATTCAAATGTGAAAAACAGTCTACGAATAATGTTTGCTTTATAATAATTATCGACCTAAGAATAAGGTAGTATTTTTTTGAAATACACCATTTCTATTGACATTTCCTAGTAGCTAAGCTACAACATACGGCCGTAGCCATAAATTGACAAACGATAAATGAAGTAGGGAGTGAGATCATGGTAACGCGCGTGTTTGAACATGTACCGTTTAAAAAAAAATCGGTTAAGTATAGCACATTGGCATGTGGGCCGTTAATGGTTTTTATCACGATATAAAAAAGGTATCACGTCGTTAATAGCGAGGGATACATTTTATATACCGTTGCGACAAGCGGATTTGAAAAACAATATATTTTAAAATATGGAAACGCCTTAAAAAATAAAGTACCTACTAAAGAATAGTAATTGGGTACCTTAGATTATATATATCTGTCTTGATTGACCGCGGGTAATGATGTACTGGTGAGATCGATGCGATCAAGAGATTGATTATATTAATGAACTAAGAAACTCGATTCGGGTGAAGGAATCGTAAGAATAGTAGTGCGTCTCGTGACAGATTCTATTTGTGAGTAAGGATTCATGCATTGTTCTTCCAATTTATACAAATGCAGTCCATAGAGATATTGTAGCAATTAACAAGTCATAACACACCATACTGTTCTAGTTATGATTGAAAAAATGCTGACTATTATTATCGCTCTATTGTCTTGTTTTGACAACAAAACATACACATTAAAGCAGTGGTTTCCAAACTTAATGTTGCTACGCCCCCCTTTAAAAAATCTTATCTCGGGGCCTCCCCTCTTATTTCATAAAATAATACACGCATTACAAAAAAATTGTAATTGACAGAATACTCGTAATAACAAGAATTTACTATTAGTATCTACATAATTGTATATTAATTTTTAATCCGATGGATGTGCTTGTTTGTTATATTAGCATTAAGTTTATCAAAATGCAGATAATTCAGCAAATAATCCAGTTTTGTAAAAATATGTTACGAATGGTAACATTACTTGCATTGCTTTGCTTGACAAATATATTCTACACTTCGATTCAATTAAAATACCATGAACAAGGGTTTCACTCTGAAGTTTTTGTTTCAATGAAGTATCGCATGATAATTATATCATTTTATTTTTTACTTTTCAATAGAAGTCAATCCAAATTAATCATCTCGATCGCGCCTCCTTTCGCCTTAGTCTGCGGCTCCACAGGGAGGCGCGCCTCCCAGTTTGAAAATCGCTGCATTAACGTGTATCACTCATTTAATGCTAAGTGGTATGATTGCTACATTTACAATACGTCAGCTGATTTTGAAACAACTTACTGAAATTATTTATTATTTATATGCGTAAATGTACGCCTCATATTTTAGTCGGATTATTGATGAAAAAAATGATGCATACACTTGTCTATATAAATATAAATAATATATGTAGGCTGTTTCAAAAAACTCTTCTGCAAAATATTTCAATTGTGAGTTAGAATAGTTCTGAATTCAGCGGACGAATAATAAATAATTACAAGATAAAAAGAACTTTTTATATACAACGTTTTTAAATTTTCTGTTGAATCATATAAACTTGACTTGACTAGCTTAAACGATCAAAAAAATTGTACTTGATAGAAATAATACTGGAATTTCATATTGATTTCCATAGTAACGCACGTATATATAAATAATTTTGTTGCTAGGACCCCAGACCCTAGCAACCAATAATAGTGTCGAAATAACTTTTCATACAAAACAGAATTAACTGAAAATGAATTCAATTCTACTTAAAGATGGCTTAAAGTATTAAAAATGCAAATGTGTGTTCTGATATATTCGAAAAGTTTTAAATGTCTAGCTAGTCGGGAAGTTAGTTAAAAATCGATTGCAAGATTTGTACCCTACAAAAAACCACCGGACAAATAAGAATACGAGCTAAGAAAAACGTTGTAAAAAAATACGTAATAACATAACTACCGGAATATTGAATCAAAAATAATAACAGAATGATAATATAAAATTATTTCATGAAAGTTTTTTGTGTTACTTTAAAAATGACCACTGTTTAGGTTTAGAAGATCAAAAAATACTAGTGATAAGTGTCGTTAGAAAAATAAAATATGCAGCGCACTCCATGCAACAGGTGAATACTTTCATAGCCCGTTATGTCTTAATCAGAATAATCGATTTTCATTTAAAATTTACTATCAAATGGAAAAAAAATACAAATAAAAATCCTCAAAAAATAATGATCCCTTTTAGGCGTGATGAAATAATGACAGGGCTGGAGTGATGAATAATTAATAACGAAGCGAGTTGAGAGAGGAAAAAAATAAACGTTTCGTTGAGTGAAAAAGTGAAAGTGGACTAATGGAAATGTTATTGAACGCGATTCAAGGGGCCGGCAGACTTCAACAGGTATCTTGATGCGGTTCTTATAACTTATGCAAAAGCCGTCTTAACTAGGGTGGCCATCAACTTGATAATATAGTGATTTAAAATAAACGGTAATTGAAAATAAAAAAAGTTTTTAGACAATTTGGTGTCAATAAAACCGCTGAAGAAACCTTCTCTAGAAGACAAGCGTAAATAATATGCAGAAATAAAAGAGTAAAAAATACTAATACAATGCTTGCCAAAGTTGTCAATAATATTCTGTTCATCGTACAAGATAAAAAACTGGATTTTAGTATGACTGTAACTTGTAACACAGAAAAACTGTGTGTTGGGGGGGGGGGGGGGGGAGGGTCCATTTTGAAAAAAAAGCCTTAATATTTTTTTTACAGATGTTTAAGGTGGTTACATGTAAATTGTACGTTAAACATTTCACCGTGGCACAGTTCGCCGTGAGCTTTCTATCGGAAAGAGATAACCGTATATTATACGGTCTCCAATTTTATTAGATTCTATAATATGAACATTAATTCAATATTCATAGGTGATTTTTGAAAAATACATGAATTCAAGAATGAAAACCTAACCTTACAAATAATCGGCAAGTATATCGGCTATTTTCAAAAAAAAATTGCTGCTGGCTTCCTATAAAGTATAAACCGACAAAAACCGTGTTTTATTTAGACATGAATTTTATGTCAGTACTGTACGACACAAAGAGGTTGGACGGTCTTTAATATATGGTCATATATTTCCAATACAACATTTCACGGTGATGTGTGATACGGCGAACTGCATTATGTACAAGTTTCCGTTCACGGCGATATTTTCTAACAAGAACACATCAGTGGGTCTATTCTTTATACACGGCGGCTATTGGCGGTAGTTTATCATATTTATGTATTGAGGTGGTTAATTGTTACAATAATTTAACCTTTTAAATTATCAAAAAGTGCTATGTTTTACCAGCCCCTCTCTTGGCTATGTTAAATTTTAAAGCGAGATAGACAGTTTTGTCAGTTTAGACGGCTAAATTATTGTAACAATTATAATACATAATATGATAAACTACCGTCGATTGCCCCCGGTAGTCGCCTTGTGTATAGAATATATCCACTGAGGTATTCATCATTTTGACAATAATGACAACCAACTGTATGAAGTAAAAAAAGATCTAAGCACAGTACTTAAGCCAGTAGCTTAATTGGTAAAATTCACGTCTGTATTGCGATAGACGTGGATCCATTCAACCTTTTTTCCCGATATTAATTTCGTTATGTATGGCTAGCGACACCAGACACCAACACAAGTTTTGTCATTAACAGCGAACAAATTGAATGTGTGACCCATTATCAATATTTAGGCTCATAGGTCTATGAGAAATGGCACCAGTCCCAGGATATAAAAACTAGAATTGAAATCGCATGGAGTGCTTTTCTCAAAATGGGACGCCTCCTTAGCAATCGAGACCTTAACCTAGGTCTGAGACTGCGTATGGTACGTTGTTATGTCGTCTCAATTCTTTTCTATGGTATAGAACTATGGACGCTAAACCAAAAAAATGTCACGGAGAGTTGAAGCCTTTGGGATGTAGCTGAATAGACGCATCCTCAAAATTCCTTGGACTGACCGGATGACAAATAATTTAATGTCAGACTCGGCCATATTATAAGAGGACAAAAGTACAGCATTCAAGGATTCAAGGAAAGATCAATGGTAAGCGTAGCAGAGGACGGCATTTCGTGGCTTAAGATTTTGATGGTGAAGAGTGATGGTGGCCGACTTCCTCTAAGGGATGGCTCAATAAGAAGAAGATGGCTACAGTTTCAATCACACCACAAATATTTATATAAGAAGTTCATAAGATTTAATTAAGAAATATCCTATAAAATTTGGATTTGAAATATTTTTTAAATCATGGTAACCTCAACCATTTCGTGCGATGGGAGTTTCAATTTTTTAAGGCAATTACACCAGCTGAGATTCTTGACCTTGTATAAATAATTCATGCATTGAACGCCCGATACAAATCCCACAAATTGTTTATAAAAACGACGATGTCGTTATGGATAAGGTAGGGTTAAAAACTTTTCTTTTTCGCGGAATTGAGTGTTAGCCGGATAGAAAAAAGTTGACAAGGAAATTTGATTTGATTTTTAAATGAGACTTTTCATTAATAATAAATGAACTGATATGATATCATTGTTAAAGAATCGATATTATACGTTTATTTAACGGTTGTTTTGCTTTGTGAAAAATAAGTTAAACACCAAATATATTGCCAAACATAAAAAAATATTATTATTATAAACCAATTGGGTACCACACACAGTGAAGATTTATTTTAATTTTAATCAAATTCTACACTATTATACAGGAATCGTTTTTAGTGTACCGACTTTATATGCCTATGTAACTATGGTTTCCACTAACTACTCCATACGTACATCTTCTTCTAGCGTGAATCTTTATTGAAATACAGTTTAACTCTTCTTCTTCTTGATCGTACACTCATGGTTGAGAATCATGCCCACTTTTTAATTTTGCCATTCTTTGAGCGACCAAGACTTTCCATCTATCTCGATCTTCCGCTTCTCTCAGAGTAGAATGAATGGTACCCCCCCAGTCAGCTCTTTCACTTGGTCGCTCCAGCGCGCAGACGCTCTTCCTCTACTTCGCCTTCTCTGAAGGCCATCCAAAACCTGCAGTCTCTCCAGGTTGTCCGGTCCGCATCTGACAATATGTCCAAAAAACTGCAGAATGTGTCTTAGACATACTGTCGAGAGCCGTTCCTTTATCTACAGTCTCTGTCTTGACTGGTTCGTCCTGCGTTCTGTCCAAAAATACAGAGCATTCGGCGCCAACACTACATCTCAAAGGCATCAATTATTGCCTTCCGCTCTTTTGCCTTTAGGGCCCATGACTCGACTTCGTATAAAAATATAGAGGACACTAATGT
This sequence comes from Rhyacophila brunnea, assembly GCF_057557595.1. Lineage (NCBI taxonomy): Eukaryota > Metazoa > Arthropoda > Insecta > Trichoptera > Rhyacophilidae > Rhyacophila > Rhyacophila brunnea. The sequence goes on from NW_028232796.1 coordinate 35,706,345, forward strand.
TTGCGCAAACATCATTTTTGTGGGAATCGAAATTCCCCGATCTTTTCATATTATAGTGGTAAGACGTGTCATCGCATTTTTTGCAATTTTTGTGTGCCTTCGTATTTCCGCTTCACATCTGCCTTTTCCACTAACGGTCGATCCCAGCTATACAAACTCGTTCACTGTTTCCAAGTTTTGGAGTATACTTTCTGTTGGTAGAAGGTTAGCTCGACCTACACTCATTAACCTGGTCTTATTCCTATTAATAAGGAGGCCGTATTTGTGACTCCTTTCCTCCACCCGGTGTAGCAGCTCTGTGAGTTCTCTTTCATCAGCAGCGATTAGTTTATAAAAAGGATTTATTTGGCTTTGAGTAATAAGTAATTAATGTAACTAGCAGAACCAACTGGTGGAAGCCAGCTACCTTGCTAGGTCTTACAGCCAACTTGGTGCCTTTACCATGTGGTAGTGGATTTTACTATAATCAGTATAAAACAACTCTTGTTAGTTTAATATGACATTTTGGATCACTCAGTCACAGGGATACTTTTAGTTTTCAAACATTTAGATTATTACAGTAGACCTTGATACATATTTTGATTTTTTCACAGATCAAAAACTAATGACTAAAAACTGTTTCTCGTAAAAGTTATTTAAATATAACTTCTGCGCAAGGAAGGGGGAAGGACATGAGTAATATGTTCAATTTAGAGAATGTTTCAAGAATTTGGAGCTAACTGAATAATCTTTAGAATTTGTAAAGAAGAACAATCAGTGACGCCCCTAGACAAAATGCCGCCCCTAGGCAGCGCCAAAATGCCGCCACATTTTTTTATACAATATTTTTATCATCCTTTCATGACTCCAATATCTAAGAAATGTGTTGTATGAATACATTACTAACAAAATGTATACCACTAAATGCCATCCCTGCTTCAATAGACAATTAATAGGTATTGCGAGTCCATGATTTCAGATACATTTAAAAATACGCCTGACAACTTCCAAAACTCGTGAGTGACTAGCAAACATTTTACACAAAATTGAGTAATTATGTACCTAGATACCTATAATTCGCAAATCTGCACGTTGTATTGCTGTTCACCAAGGACGAGATGTCCAATGAAAACGGTAAGTAAACTAGACATCGCGAACCCAACAAAACATTATAGTATTTGCCGCCCTTCGGGTAACTGTCGCCCCCAAGCGACGCTCAATCTGACTACCCCCATGGGATGGCACTTAGAACAATCGTGGGGTTGCTGCCAAAAGTTGTTAAGTCGATAATTTAGCTATCTAGTTTATATATAAATATGTATGCTAGGAAAATCAAGGTCATTCGATATGTACATAAAGCAGAATGATATTAGCATTATGCGTGGTTATATAGGGCATGTCAACTTAAAATTTAAATTAAACCGTATCATGATTTCGAGAGTTAGATGTTGCAGTAACTCCACGAATTGATACATAAATATTTTCGAATATTTTTTCATCATCATTTTACAATTTAAAAGGTTACTGGACGTTTATAAATTAATATTACTACAACACGTGTTGGGAATCCAATCCCGAGCCAAAATTCTGATCCCTGGATTCCGGGATTACAATTTGACAATCCCCCGGCATTGGCATTTTTTTCCATTGTTAATATCGGTCAAAAAAAAATCTAGTATAATTTATACTATTTAAGACATTTATTGTTAATATTGTATACGTTCAATCATGGAAATACATACGTTTAATGGAGTAAATAATATTGTGATATAAATAATAATGTGAATTTAATATGAGATTGCTGTTTCTGATAGTCAATACTTAATGAATGGGTTAGCGAGATTTAAAATAGTAAAGCAAATCATGGTGTACTTATGGCCTTTCCGCTTCATAAATCTATATAACCAGCCAAATACGAAACTGTCGTAAAACGTATGAGATCATGGTGGAATTACTTTGTTAATAGTGCGAAGGATTGGTTTTTCCAATCTTTCTCATTTTTTATTAATTTAAGTGAAAAAATAAAATGAATCGGCAACTTACACATGGGTATAAATCAAACTTCATTCAAACTCAGTTTATTTCTAATGTAGTTATTTGTTATTAAAAGTATTTTTTCTGTTATATTTTCGTTTTTATTTTATTTTCCATAAAAATTGATCCCGAACGTTTCGGGAATATGTTTATCAATCCCGGGATTCATAGGTATCGAAAATAGCTCGGGATCCCGGGATTGGAATCCCTAAACACGTGCACTAAAGTCAGTAATTGTTAAAATTTGAGAGGTAATCAATGTCCATGAAAACACGAAATATGAGAAAGATGGGAATGGCCTTAATTTGTTACTATGTGCGATTACAGTGAATAATATAATATGCTATAAAATATACTTCACATAAAAGTGTATTTGGGTCCAAAGCATGCTGTATCCAATGGGTTACGAGAACAAATGCCTGACAACCAATTTTCTATTAATAATAAAAAGAGTTTCAACATAATTTAATATGTACCTCATACTGTGTTTTCATCGTGGAGTAGAATTTTTTATAACATGTATAAGTTTGACTTCTTGATTAATATTGAAATCTGATACATTATGTACTTACTGTACATGCTATGTTAAACTTTTTCTTGATTCAGAATTACTAAGCACTTTTTTTAACAAAGCTACTTTATTCTGTGACGCATAGCAACAAGTGCTTAGCTGCTATAGCTCAATCCATAAACAGTGAACTATAAATTTAGAATTATTCTGAACAAACGATTGGAGCATACATAGGTAATTTGCAAACACCCATTATAAAAAATCATATTTGTTGGGATTTGAGCCCGTATAACCACTGGTATCGCGCCAACTGTGCATTAACCAATTATGCTACAATCCTCCTATCTAATTACGATTATTTAAACTAGGATAGCCACCATGAATGGTATGGAATGATACATTCTGAAAATCGTGTGAATTATTTGTCGAATAAAAGAATCGGTGTATTAAAAATTGTTAGCAAGTTTAAGTAGACGTTACAACTAAAATATTTAGCAAGAGTCTGGCGTCGGTTAGTAATTATTAAGGTAATGAATATTCCTTGATTTAATACTCAGAAACCGATAGACAATTTATTATAACACGATTTGAAAAACACTTCATCTAAATCTGAGATGTTTTCAAGTTATGTATATTCAATATATAGAATGTTACATTTTCAAAATCTTGTGAATTATTCGTTGAATAAAAGAAAGGGTTTATTAAAACCTAATTGAAGTCTTAATGGCGCGGACATATTACGATCACTTCACGTGAGTGCACGTGCTATAACAATCAGAACATTTAATTATGAAAATTGACAATCTACAAAAATGTGTGTAGGTATATCAGTGGCCCTTCCAAACTACAAAAATCAAAGATACGTGAGAGCACGTCAAAAAACGTTCTATCGTGTTGTTGGTAGTGTGGCGTAAGGTGATAATAGTTAAGTATAGTTCTGGTTTATTTTGATAGATTTTGCTATTCGCTATTCGTTTTTGGCAAAATATACTACGGAATAGGTGCATCAGTCGGATAATATTTTAAATATCAAGGGTACGATATTTTACACAGTTTTCCTCACGGCACAATCTTACCGTGAACAACCGTGCGCTCAAGTGACGTGACTGTAATGTTGTGTTTGCGTCATTAGTATGAAAGTCGGTAACCACCATGTTTACTATTTTAATGTTTTTCTTTATTCTGATTCTGTAAGTGGTTTTACACAGTATTCATAAAATATCAAATCTAGATCCGTTTGTTAGTTATATAGAATTAAACCGGAAGTTGATTGTAAATTCTATAATGTCTGAGACTTTCACGGTTGCTTTTTATGGTAATAGATTTTTGGGTTTCCACCGCGTGTAATTCTTCCTTCTTTTCTAGACATTACGAGCTCGTTGCAGAGGCTATTATCAAGAGATATGTGTTATGGTGAAGTGTAGTGTAGAACAAAAAGTGAAGTGTAGTATAAAAAACTAGAAAGACCCCGCAGGAATCGAACCTGCATCTCTCGTGAATCGAGCCCACGCACATTGTCCACAATAAAGGTACTCACTGAAGCGCTTTCTAAATTGAGCTACTTACTTATTGGCGATCGGCTTTTGTATTTGAAATTAAAGTAGGTATTACTTTACGTAATTATTACTTACCGACGTCACGGTTCACTCGACGATTTTTTGTTGTAACTTGCTTGAACTTGCTAATAATTTTTAATTAACTATTTTTTATCCAACAAATAATTTACAAGATTTATGAATGTAACATTCTAATTATTGAACATATATTATTTTGAAATCACATAAAAAACACAAAATATATAACCTTTTACAAAAAGATTTTTTTAATTGGTTATAATATATTTTGTCAGAAGTGTTTTCAAAATTATGTATGTTCAATGATTATAATGTCACATTCTTAAATCTTGTGAATTATTTGTTGAATAAAAAATAGATTAAATATGTAATCGTTTAAATTAATTACTAATTCATAGCTCATTCATTGTGAGCTATTTTATAATAGGATTTATATAGTGACATCTAGATATACCTATACGTACAAAGCAAGTAGTTGACACAACCTCTGTACTTAACAGCTTACCTACTTAAACAAATAATCGGACTAAGATTGAACGCATTTAGGTCGTGCTGAGAATAAAATGGTATAGACGAGTATTCTAAACAAACGACCTTCTTTTTTATATATAAAATAATTAAATACAATATTTTGTTAATTATGTCTTATAATTTGTTGGCAATTTTTAATAAAACAAATCATAATATATTCATATATTGTTTAAATTCTACAGTATTTGATGGCGTAAGTGTGGTTGAATTTAATTAAAATATGTTTTGTACGTTGGCCTATTAAAACATAGTGCCTGTTTTGACGTCTCGTAACATAAGTTAGGAGATTTATCCATACATTAAATATATGTACACTAATTGACTTGATAATTTACTTCACAGGGCTTTTGTAGCAATATCGAATACAAGTGAACCATCTTAGGTATTTTATCTTGAGTATGTGCAAGGATATCATAATTAAAATTACCTTTTAAAAAATTACCTAACTATTAAAAAACCTACATACCTACATTTATTAAGTTGACATTAAAAATATGTATTGATTATAATATTATAGAACTGGTGATTTTTAAAAATAATTTGAATATATTGGTAATTTTAACTAATGCCCTCCAAAAGGCTAGTTTAATAAGACTGGTGCAAATAAGTCTGGCTGCTTTCCAAAAATGGAAAGCCAAAATACTCTTTGGAATGTAACGAATTAAAAAATAAATACATAAAGTTCACAGATTTAATAGATATGATTTTTTTCTCATTTTTCTCAAAACTACTTAACATATTTTTTCTCATTTTTCTCAGAACTACCTATAATCGTTTTAGGGGCTTTTGAAACTAGGCGCTTCAATGTTTAAAGCCTATGATGCGGCCATCACGATGGTCAAGGCATAGTCTTGCATGGACATGGCAGAAGAAGACTGACTTAAGAGATTTTTTTTTTATTAAATTGTAATTAATTACCTACAGATTTTTTCTGTAATACATAATTTACTATGTCTTCTCATATATCATATAATTTATGTATGTGTTTTCTAATTATAAATAACTCTTGTATCACAAGAAGTAATTTAATGATTCAATTACCGTAGCAATATCGTAGTACTTGTGTAGATAATATTTCGTTGCCTTATAGTAAAAATAGTAGCATAACCAGTTAAATATGACAATAAAGCCTTGTTACTATGTGTGATATGTCATTGCGTCACGTATATGCAGACTTTGTAAGTTTACACAGGTTTAGCGCACGAAGAAACCCCTGTCAATCGTTCTACCGTAGCGGTGCCGTAGAACTAGCGTAGAGCCCTCGTAGCCCTGGCGTAGCAGTCATAACAGAGCAGTAAGTACGTCCTATGGACGGCGTGGCCGATGCAGAGCATTATTCGTCCGCATGTAACGCGCCTCACCGGCAATGCGGCGTTCGAATCGATTGGGGCCAATCAGGGGCGCGCGTGCCTCTACGGACTAGCTACGGAATGTCGTAGAGCTGGCGTAGATAGATGTTCTTTTCAGCTGACGTAGATATACATTATTGTACGTTACTTATATATTAATGATTTAACTAAATTTATAAAAATATGTTTTAATGAAACCATGCACTGTTTGCTGGCAATCATTTAATCATTAATTACATCAATAAATGTATAAACTTACAAAAAGACTTTAGGCTTAGCAGTAGCGAAGGGTGGAGGTAGGCTGTTAAAATCCGGCATAATTAGTGCATATTAAACTTTGTTAGTCGTAGGCATTTGTTTTTATTGAACTAAGACTACACTTTATAGATGCTATTGGTTAGTATTTAAAAATTAATTAAACCCTGCCTAAACCAAACCATAATAGTTTTCGTATATTTTGTGCGATCCGACAAAATTGCGCAATTTTTTTAAGTCATACTTATTTGTTTTTCTTGAATTAAAATTTCATATTACACATGTTGTTGGTTATTTTTTTCAAATTCATTAAGCCTCGCCTAAACCAAACTATTATAGACAAAAAATATTATTCTATCTAAAAAATATCCAAAGTTATGAATGATTTAATTGCATAATTTTAGATGTGTTATAGATACACGAGTATTTTTTGAGTATTATCTATTATGACTTGGTTTCGCAGGGTTTAATTGAATTTTAAAAACTAACCGACACCATTTGTAAAATGCAGTTTTAGTCCAATGAAAACAAATACATATGACTGAAAAAGTTTAGTGTGCACTATTGATGGCAGATCTTAACAGCCTATCTCCACTCTTTGCAACTGATGCTTAGTTACATGTACGTAAAAAATAAAGCATAATACTCGTCATATGTCACAGGTATCAAATACATACGTATGGTAAACATAAATCAACTAAATATTAATATTATTGAATATTATCGTTTACACGTTTCTGACTAAGAAATTTTGTATTGAGTATGTACTGATCTATTTAAACACAAAATAAAATAATCATTCATAAAAATGTTTTGGTACATTATTGAAAAATTTTTGATATTTTTGTATCCACGCGTCAACTGGCGTAGTATTACAATCATCATCATCATCAGCCTGAATCTATCCACTGCTGGATGAAGGCCTCTTCAAGTTGCTTCCACTTCTCTCGGTCCTGTGCATTGCGTTGCCACGTACTTCCGCAGAACTTTATCATTTCATCGATCCAGCGGCCTCTAGGTCTACCTTGTGGACGTTTTGTACTTCTTGGATACCACTGGATGACTAAATTTGTCCAACGATTGTCTCTTCTTCGAGCTATGTGTCCAGCCCATCTCCATTTAAGGCTTTTAATAAACTCTATTACATCGCAAACCCTTGTCTGCTTCCTTATCCACTCATTCCTCTTTTTGTCCTTTCGCGTTATGCCCAGCATGCACCTCTCCATACCACGTTGTGCTACTCTAAGTTTCTGGATCTCTCTTTTACTTAGGGTCCATGTTTCACACGCATATGTCATCAAAAATGGAAAGCACACACTGGTTGAACACTTTGCGCTTTAGGCACAGTGGAAGGTCACTTTTGAAGACATTATTCAGGCGGCCAAAAGCACTCCAGCCTAGCTTTACTCTGCGAACAATTTCATCAAATATACATCCATCTATAGATACTTGTTGTCCCAGATAGATGTAGCTTTTCACCTGTTCGAGCTGAGTGCCATTGATGAGGATCTCTTTTTGGCCTGCAAAGCAGTTGAACATGACTTTCGTCTTTGTTACATTTATTTTCAAACCTACTTTGTTGCTTACTTCAGCGAGTTCCTGCATTCTGCTTTGGAGGTCTTCTGAGTCTTGCGAGAAAATTACTATGTCATCGGCAAAGCGCAGATGATTCAGGTATTCTCCATTTATGGGGATCCCTTTGTCATTCCAGTCAAGTTGCCTGAATAAGTCTTCAAGGGTAGCTGTAAATAGTTTAGGTGAGATTGTATCACCTTGTCGGACTCCTTTGCTGATAGGAAATCTGCGCGATGGTTTATGGAGATTTACAGATGCTGTTGCGGTACTGTATATATTATTGAAAATATTTATATAGCGTCCAGGGATTCCTTGTTTTCTGAGTGCGTCGAGTATTGAACATTTTTTTATCGAATCAAACGCCTTCTCATAGTCTATAAAACCCATGCATAGTGGCAGTTTGTATTCCTGGTACCGCTCTATGATTTCTCTGACGACTTGGATATGGTCCATAGTGCTGTATCCTCCTCTAAATCCGGCTTGTTCTCTCGGTTGGTTCTCGTCTAGTACATTTTGCAGACGGTTTGAGAGAATTTTTGTGAACGTCTTGTAGAGAATAGGGAGTAGACTTATTGGACGATAATTTGCTAGGTCTTCTCTGTCACCTTTTTTGTGAAGAATGACAATGCTGGCATTTTTCCATACCTCTGGGACATCCTCTTTGCATATGCAGGCTGTGAACAATTGTGCAAGTACTTCATTTGCATCCTTTCCTGCTTTTTTGAGGATATCTATCGTTAAACCGTCTTCCCCGGGGGCTTTCCCACTTTTCATGTAATTTAAAGCATGGGTTACTTCCCAGGATGTAATTTCGGGAGTATGGTCTTCCGAATTTCCATTTCTCTGAAGATCTAAGTCTATAGTCGTATTGTCAGTGTCATCACTGTAGAGATCGCTGTAGAACTCTTCAACTCGGCTTAACAAGTGTTCCCAATTTCTGACGATAGAACCATCTTTTGCTTTTAGTGCTGTGATTTGACGTTTTCCTATCGACAAGCATTGCTTGTTTTTGTTTAAACTTCTGTCTGCTTTCACAATTGCTTGTATGAGGTTTACATTGAATTTACGAAGGTCTTCTCTAATCTTCCTTCGTAGGGTTTTGCAAAGTGATGAAAACTCCATATCGTTTTGTGCCTGTCTATCGCTCTTGGTTTTCCTTCTCTGCTCCATAAGATTCAATGTTGCCTTCGAAAGCTTGGTGGAAGGTGTAACTTCTGAGCTTTTTACGCCTGTTTTTTCTGCACATTGTAGAATTATTATTACAATACTAATTACTAATTAGATTTCAGAGACACGGTATCTACCAGAGGCATCTATCGGAAAAATACTCTACGGCAGCTATCTAGGGTAGGTTTGTGTCAAAATATTAGCACTTAGTGTAACACTTACAATAAATTTGTTGTAATTGTTATAATAAATGCTATGTTGTAGCACCTCTCTTGGCTGTGTTAACTTTCAGAGCGAGATAGACAGTTTTGACTGTTTAGACGGCTAACTTATTGTAACAATATTATAAATATGATAAAGTGATAATATTTATCACTTTTTTTCCGACCATGTCCGATCCTAATAGGATCATATGGGCCTCCACAGAGTGAAGGTTTGTATTAACAGATTTTGTTTTGACGAGAAACGGATGTCAGCCATTTGCTCAACCTATTAGGTCCATACCCTGACTCACACACAAATTGAAAAACAATATGTGTACTTGCCAGATCCAGGATTCGAACCTGGGACCCACGGCGTGATAGTCCAACGCTTAAGCCGCGCGGCCACCGTGGGTGTCAATAAATTGTTAAAAAATAATAAAAATTATCACTTTAGCGGTCGATAAGTATAGAATAAACCCACTGATCTCAATACCAGACAGGTAAAAAAGGCATCATTAAATCAAAAAATGTATAAAATTATTCAAAATCCCATGCAGTGAAAGAATAAAATAAAATCAGTTTAAAAAGCAGCGAGTATGTAAATAATGAAAAGTGTTAAATAAATAATATAAAAAAATAACCTACAGTATGTATATTTATTGTAGTTATTTATTATTATCAATACAGTGACTATCATTCACAATGTATTATATTAAATGAGAAATAATGTTTAACCTTGATTTAGTGGCAGAGTTTATTATTTATTAAAGGAAATTCGTATTTGTTGAGTAAACATATCCACGGCGTCTATCCTATGGTGATATTTTAATAAAACCGACACGTACATAGATAACTAGATACGTGAGAAGTGTTTTCTGGTTGAATATTATTAGGTATTTGTGAATATTATTGGGAACTATTTTTCTTTTGCCAGCACGAACTACTTTGGCATGAAAATGGTGGATAGTACTCGCATAATGAAAAATTATTTAATTAACTATTTTTTTTTATTCAACGAATAATTCACAAGATTTTGAGAATGAAACATTCCATATATTGAAAACACCTCAGATATACCCACTAGTAAAAATCATATATGAAAATAAATACGATGCTCGTCGGGATTTGAACCCGTTTAACCACTGGTATCGCGCCAACTGTGCATTAACCAATTATGCTACGAGCCTCTTATCATATTACAACAATTAGTAGGCAATGTTTATAATGAGTCATTTGGCATAGACCAGGCATGTCCAATTTGAAGTAGGTTGTGAGGCTTATGCGTCAGAGAGAGACAGATTATTCATTACAGACAGATAGAAAAATATATAATATTATAATTCTCACTGTGAGGTATCAACATAATAATATATTGTATTAGGCTAGGTTAGGTTAGGACTGGAATCAAATCCTCACTTTACATAATATACCGTACTGATTACAGACAATTATTTTAACCATATATTTTGTAATATATCCACGATTTAACATCCTCGATGGCCGCATGTCTTAAGCGTCGGTTTTATAGCGTCGTGGGTCCCAGGTTAGAATCCTGGGTCTGGCAAGTATACACAGGGTTTTTTTTTTAAAAAAAAAGGTGCCGGAACTCACTTCATGTCAAGCTTTTTACTAAATAAAATTATATTCAAATGTCACTTAAATGAAATTTAAAGGAGCTATGCCACGAAGCGAACAAAAAAAGGTTGATTTTTACGATAATTTTTTATTTTAGTCAAAACAAAGCTACAGAAACAATAAAATACATACATTATATTTGAAATATATTGTACAAATAAGACTAAATAAGACTAACTTTAAAATATAATTGTAAATACATATGTAATGTATTTATTTATGAACTTGAATAAAAGTTTAGAGTGATTTCCAAAGTTTTTTCCAATTCTCGTCTGATACATCATCTCGATTCCTTTTCTTAGTGTTAGAGTCTAAGGCCGAATGTCTTCCTTTAAGTAACCACCTATAAACATATTTTGAAGGATCGAAAAGTGTCAAGGGTGGTCCCACGAGTTTGATGAACAAGAGTGCCGAAACTGTTTTAGTGTTTAACGAAGCTCTTGTTGGGGTAATAATAAGATTCATTTGCGAAAACCCCCGTTCACATTCACTTGAAGAAATGGGAATAGAATTCAGAGCATATACCAAACGCAAGAGTTTTTCAGAATATGTCTTTTCGAGAATGTATTCGCGAAATCCACGAATCATTTCTCGTTCATCTAGTTGTAGCCTGATCGAAATGTTTCTAATTTCCATCTCTCCAAATGTCAACCGATTATCAATGTCTTCAGGCCAATATTTTTGGTCAAGTACGCGAGCCCAAAGTGCAAACTCAACATCTTTATTATCTAGCAGCCTTTTTTCAATTGACGTTTTCAACGTGGAATAAAATATTTTCGGATCAATAGGAGGATCATTTTTAGAAACTTTTTCGTGAAGTAAAACTCCACGAAAATGCAGATTGCTTATAGCAGCTGCAGCACATTTATAATAGGGTCCAAAATTCTGTTTTCTTTCTTCAAAAACTTGAACGAGTTCATTTATTTTTCGATTTGCAATGTAAAGGTTCACATTGCGATTTTGTAGGTCCAAACTAAGTAAGTAAGAGCAAAAATCGTTTTTTTGATCTAATGACCAGCAGTCTGGCCAATCGTTTTGAGTTCGACCTTGATCCCCGAGATCAGCTAGAGATGATTCAGGAACATCTACATGTACCGATATTTCCATATCTTCTGTCATCGTTTCTGTTTTGAGCTTTTTATTTGCGGAATCGGCGCCGCTGCCGGTGGTTGAGAAGTAACAGGAAATTTTTTTCATATTTAAACTTGGGGTTGCACTAAATAATATATAAAATAGTTGCACAACACGTAATCGTAACACAAACTGACTAAACAAACGTAAATAACAATATACGCAGATGCTGCCATGCGATAAACGTCAAACTGTCAAAATCATAATACGCAGCATACGTATGAAGCTAGTTACATACGCATGTTTGCTATTTAAACTATACGGTTACTTCACTAACACTAACACGCCAACATTCAAAATGGCTTCCACCTGTACCTTATTTTATCATTTTAACGAATTATTATTGTAATTACTTAAGCGCAAATATTTTTTCGTTTAATTGATTTTGAAATAAAACCGTGAAAAAAGATGCCGGAACGCCGTTCCACCGCGTTAAATGGAAAAAAAAGCCCTGAGTATACATATTGTTATTCAATTTGTGTATGAGTCAGAGTGTGGACCTAATAGGTTGAGCAAGTGGCTGACATCCATTTCTCGTAAAAAAAACAAAATCTGTAAATCTTATTCGGATCGAACATGATCAAAGTTTGGCCACTATCCAGTATCAGAATGCAGTGATCTACCACACTCTACTTTTGTCATTCTTTCACTTAAGTATTTCGCTGAAAATAATGAGGTGTTACAAATTAAGCAACACGTCTTGTATTGTATCATTCCAGGTAAATCCTCAATTTCCCATTCGTCGTGAAAATGGTGACATTGGTCTTCTTTTGGGCAATCATTGTATGAAACTATTGTCTAAATTATTATTAGATTTATAAGTTTTAGGCACCAAATGCTATCAAAATCAAATGTCCAAAATAATACTCACTTCAAATCATTCAAAACTTTATTATCTTTTATCAATATTATATGTAGGTCTACAACAATTAATATTAATAAAATTATTTATATTATGTACCTCGTACATGGGCGAGTGATAATGTGTCACATGCAAAGTTCCCTCTAATTTTTCAAATGTGTGTGCGGATCATTAACGCATCTGAGTACTGGCGTAACTAGGGTTGGTGTCACCCGTCACTACCCAGTGCGATAAATTACATACAATTTTTCATTCAAACTTATATTTTGAAGGTATTTATTAATTCCAGTGATTTTATATTATAATAACACTAACAACGATATTTTTTGAAGTAAATAAAAAAATAAATACCTACGCCTTCCGAGAAACAAGTCGAAGAATTATGCATGTGATGGTTTCGTGCATTTGAGAAAAACTAAAATCCGGCAAAGGAAACTTTCTTTTATAATATTGTATTTTACAATAAAGTGTGAGGACTGTGCGGGGGATGAAAACATGTGTGCGGACACATTTTGGTAAGTGTGCGCGCGCACACCTTACAGGGAACATTGGTCACATGATCTTTTTCGATAAGATGTGTTTTGACCCAGAGCGAGGATATGGAGGTAGTAGGTTCAGCAAGTGGATATATAGTGGTTATATCTCATTAATCGGGAGGTGGTTAAAATACACGTCTAATCGTAGAGTCAAAGAGAAGAATGTGCAAAAAAAATATCGAAAATACTTGAAAATTCATTTTTAAAAAACGATGGTTATAGCCGGTTACCCAGTTCGTTATTCGTAAAATAACCGCTAACCGGGTAGTATTTTTCTCCAGTTAATTAGAAGCCCTACCGGAGAGATAAGAAAAGAGTAGTTTAGTATTTGTTATCGCGTAGAGAAAAGCACTACTGAATCATATGAATTATTGTAATCAGTACATTGGATTAAAATCGTCTAGAATTAGTATTTTTCCTGACAGTATGTGGCGTCTGCCCATTTTGAATACTACATAAAGGTATATAATAAGGCAGTGGCGAGAGGTGGAGGTAGGCTATTAAAATTAGACACAAATAGTGGACACTAAACGTTGTCAGTCATACTTATTTGTTTTCATTGAACTAATTAACGCGTGTTTTAACATGTACCGGTTAGGTACATGTTCAAACACGCGCGTTAACATAATGTTACTCCCTACTTTAATTATAGTTTGTCAATTTATGGCTACGGCCGTATGTTGTAGCTTAACTACTAGGGAATGACAAAAGAAATGGCGTATTTCAAAAAAACACTACCTTATTCTTAGGTCAATAATTATTATAAAGCAATCATTATTCATAAAATGTTTATCACACTTGAATGATCAAAAACATAGCTTATAATAAGTATCTTTAGAATCATCTTCAAATGTGTCAATCTTGCCGATTTTTCGAATAATAAAATGCCTAATTCTTGTCAAATTTGGGATCACAGAGATTATCAATATAATTTTTTATCGTGAATATTTTACAAAAATTATCTCGTAATAAATTATACTAATGGTTTTATAAATGCTTTAAAAATTAATAAATGTAAAAAATCTTAACACCACTGCACAGTTATGTACCGAAATATGACTATATTCTAAAACATTAGAGCGAGAGGTTTAAAAGAATACTATTGTATGTAACAAAAATACTTTATGCAGTCAACAAATGTTTAAAATAACTATAAAGGATAATAAGGCTTCAAAATTATATAAATAGATTATCTACAACGTTTAAGGAGTATCCAGGATCATGGTTTGAAAATACAATAAAAACTCAATTTTGACCTTCGACGAGCATGTCCCCCCTTAAATAATAACCTAGTATGGAGTTTTTGCCACTGGTAATAATGCAGATGAGTGTTGTATTTATATAACTCAATTTCTTAAACCTTACTATCTGGATAAATTTAATTAATAATTATATTACCAGATAAAACTGGAAATATACTGTCTGCAGTACTCTAGCTACATATAATATACTAGTGTGATATTGTATAGCGACGAGAATGAAATGCGTCGCAGTGTTTTGTAATGTCTTGCGGTAGTATTGATTGTTTAATTATACTACATACATATAAGCGCAGTACATATTTAAAATATTTAATGACATTAGCGGAATAGCAATACGCCTCCAATACTTAGAAGAAAATTACGAATAAACTTCACCCATATTATTTAACGAAGAAGGCATGTCTAAACCTAATACCCCGTTTACACGTGCATGGATTTAATGCTGACAGTATGTATTTAACAACCGTATACTGAGCTTCGAAAACAAATGTTTGCGACGGATACTGGGTTTTGACTTTAAAGCGCGAGCCAACTTGAGGTCCATGTCATGGTGCATGTCGCCGACTGTCACGGGCAGCCGCTACGGGAAAAAACTGTGCAATGTCGTTGTTCTTGGTGTTTAAAATGTTACCAGACTGATGCTCCCATCCCATAGCACATTTTGAACCTTTAAACGAACATTGTCAGTTGGCTAAATCTGCCGTAATCACTAAAATAACAATGAGGTCACTTCACGTTGATCTGCACTACATCGACACTTGCATGAAGTTTTGAACGTTTTTATCATATTCCAGATACCTACACTTTTCAAATGTCATGTCAAAATCACTTTTTTTGTTTTTAGCGGTTGGCACTATGTATTTTCGATGTCTATTATCTATGGTTTGCAGGTTAAGTTTAGTTTAAAATATTATCTATGGATGTCATGCCGCAAGTATTTTAACGTACGCACACGTAGAAACTGTTAAAATTAATTGAAATGAACATGAATAATAATAATAATTCAAATTACTAATACATTATAGTAGGCACTCTTCATTATTGTCATTTTTTATCGAATTTACAGGATGATGATGGTTCAAAATATTCTGCAAAATGACGAAACCATATCACGCTTAGAGTGAAGAGGCAACGTTGGACCTGGCTCGGTCACGTGCTGCGGATGCCAGATGAGAATTTCAATCTGGCTTGCCTGTTCTTCAAACCAGAACCCAAATTCTATCTATAGGGTGATAAGACACAAGTGAGTTATGACGATAGGCAACTCATATTATCGCGGCCATAAAAATTAATTGCACGTGTAGACAATGTTTACTAAACGTGTACTATCATGTAAGTTGCAAGATTGCATGCATGAATTGGAAATGTTCGGAAGCTTCTGAATTTTCACGCGATAGTTGGGATTCGTTCTATACCTGCGCCTGCGCAGTAGAACAATAGTGGTGAACCTGCCGGTAAAAAACACGAACTACACCGCGCAGGTGTAGTTTAAAACCAAACCATAATAGACCATAGTCAAAGAATATTCTTCTTTCAATTAAATATCTAAAATTATTTGTTATGGCTTGGTTTAGGCAGGGATTAATGTTTTTTTAAACTAACCAACACCGTCTGTAATCTTATGTATTCTTAATTAAACGAAAACAGATAAGTATGACTGAATAAGTGTGCACTATTTTTGTCGGATCGCACATTGCATACCTAAATTACTAAGGTTTAGTTAGGCAAGGTTTAGTTGAATTTTAAAAACTAGGGCGAAGAAATGGCTATAATGTCTTTATTAAATGAACAACCTTAACTTACAATTTTTGTTAAAACGGAGTTAAAGTTAAGAGGTTATTTTTTGCAGTTACTGCCTGTACTGCACCAATTAACTGCCCATGGTGCTCGAGCGGTTATCGCCCCGGCTTATAATGTCGTGGGTCACATGTTCGAATCCTGGGTCTGAAAATACACAATATATAACATAATATATTATATTTTTTTCTATGTGTGCTTGTAGGCAGAGTATGGACCAAATAGGTTAAGTGGCTAACGTCTATCATATGGCTAATGTCTGTAAAAACAAAAATCTGTATACAAAAACCTTCACTCCGTGGAAGCCGTATAAAGAATAGGATATTAAATGGTTAAAAAAACTGCTTTGAAAGAATAGAATTATTCTCATTTTTAAATTCCATTGTAACATAATAACAGTTTTATTTAGTTCAAAGTAAATCCCTTCTTTTAGTTCTGCTCAGTTTTTTCGCTAGTACGTTAGTATTTTTATTGAACAGTAAGTTTTATCAGAATTCAACCTTCATTTAATAACACATTTAAATTCACAAATTCGAATTGGGTATTAAGCATTTTTAGTATGCTACTCGTAAAAATCATTAAATTTTAATTTTATTGGAATTCATTTTAAAATTAGTTGCATTACTTTTAGAATGAAGTAGTTTCACCATAATAAAAAAAAACTCATAAACTTTATTTAATTTGTGTATCTAACTTAGTGGCAATGGCTTGAAATAGAACTACAGCATTTGAAAATTTACTATAAATACCTTTTCCTGGATTATTATTTTAATTTTCAATCAAAGTGTTTTTGGACTGTGCATTAATAAATTTAAATGACGTATTTTTATTACAACGTTTTCGATTTTTAAAACTTGTTGAGTACCATCGTTCCTATATCGGGGGGAAGTTCGACTTGGAATCTTGCCCCTGATGTTACGTATATTTCAGACGGTTGCATCGTGTGTGTGATATGTGATGGGCAGCGTTGAAGGAAACACAAGTTGGTATTTGTATGGTTTATATCAGTCTTTCTCAAAGTGGGCGATAACGCCCCCTTTTGGGTGCTGAAGGCTTTCAGGGGGGCAGTAGAAGACTCAATGAAAATTAGAGGGCGTTAAGGAAATCCAGAGGGGCGACGGCAGACAAATTATATATATAAAAATCCGACGGAATCTAGACACGACACCACTTGAGATGCGATTTACTACTCGAATGCTTGGAGTCCCGTATGGTTAAATTAAAGTCGCTTACGCGTATATTAATGTGGATGCAGCTTTATATTTCATGTGCGTAGTCCATGGTTTTTCATAAAAAAAATTTCGATTGATCGCGTCAATCCCATCCCTATCCGAAGATTCATCCTTCACATTAGATAGGTTTTAAATGGAAAACCTTCTTTTAATGTTCATAAAAATACTTCTAAATATGATTAAGTAGGAGTTTTATTTCCTCTCATTGAAATTTTCTTTGATCTCAGAAATAGAATATCTATCCTATCCATATAATAATGCATGTTTAAAAATTATATTTGCAATTACTGTTTTTCAGATATGCAACAGATGGTAATGTAAAAAGGTAAGTTAAAAATATGGGGTGCACTAGATTTTTTTTAAATCTCAAAGTGGGCGGTGGTCGAATTAAGTTTGAGAACCTGTGGTTTATATTATGGCACCAATAGATTTGTTGTTATTACACGGTACTATGAAAAGACAGTATATTTATTTAAGTTTTGAGTAAAGGTTTATAATATTACTTTTGAAATAGATATTGAAAAGGAACGGTGAACTGCTCGGGTTGACTACATTTTAGGAGCACTCTATGACAACCGTGTTATTTCCGTTGCGTTCTTGTCTATGCTCTATAAATGAGCATTTAAACAATAACATGTCAGTTGTAGGGTTATATAAAACCTCACCACCTATAACTGATGTTAATAAAAAAATATATTATGTTTCTACCAAATTTGAATATCTTTCATAACTCTGCGGTTTTCGTGATACCCCATCGCATGACGTATGTACTGATTAATAATGCTGTGCATCGTGCGATTAACTTGTTTAATGGCACAGTACATGTTGTTCTTTTAACTATATAATATTTCTGTAACTATAATTAAGTAACTACACGAGAAGCAACATGTCAAGGGAACGATTTTAAACGTTATTATTGTTACTTAATCATACTTATATAGCGAATAATAAAGCGAATCCATCGATAATTACAGAGTGAACATATCAGACAGAACACAAATTTGTTCGACCTCCGTTGCGCTAAATCTGGGACGGTTTGAGCGAACGACGCGCCTATCATCCATCCTGAACTTGTCATCATCATTCATCCCAAAGCCAAGTGAAACCGTGAGAGTGACATTCCGAACCGTTCGTTTACCCGTATATACCCGTTATACCGTACGTTTGCGTGAGTGCTTGAAAACCGAACCAGTTACAACGCGCGCCAGTCCTCTCAATATAAAAGGTCAGTGTCTGGTATCCTGTTTAAACCCCCTCCCCTAGATCTGTAATCCACCAGCATTATTACAGTCCACTGCAAAAAGCGCAACTAATATCAAGTAATTGAAATTTATGATTAACATTTTATTATTTGTATATCGTGGTGGCTTCAAAATCAATCAGTAAACGTTCCTAAACTCGCTAATGTTTATACAAAATAATAATAGTATGGTATCCAAAATATGAAACTTTTTTATTGTAGAGAGTTTGAGTACAACAAGAATGAGCTTTATAAATTATATATACAGTACAAACTTAGTTATTATAAGGTTATTACAAACTTTTAAAAGTAGTTTTTCAATTAGAAAAAGCTCAAATAACACAGTTTATTTATAACATCTGGAAACAATGGACTGATAATATCCAGTAATTATATTACTTAGACGTAAATTTGTTTAGATTTAAGCGAATTTTATTCAATGTGGCTTATAAGAGAGCTTTCGCGAAAGTTTTCGACTGAAACAAAAGGTTTATTTAAAACAATGGAAATTAAGGCTTCGCTGGTAATGCGATTCCACTTTATTCGTAGGCTTTGCCACGTCTCTGATTCAGATGGAGGTTGTTTTAAATTGTTAATTGTTAGTATTATTAATATCACTCGTAGCTGTAACTTCCCAATGATTACTCCCTTAAGGGCTCGTATACCAGAGCTTATTAATCTTTTTGAGTCGTGACCTAGATAAGGATGATATTTTTAGTTCCACGATCCAAGAAAAATTAGCACAATAACCCATTCAGCTATCATTTATATACATTATATATTTTAATACTACTTAAATGTCTGTCTTTGATTTTGAAATACACCCTTTTGACTTTTTCATAATACCTAAGCACAGCATACAGTTTTCTGTGGTAGTTGGACCAATTACGATGACCCTAATACAATGTAAATGTCCGACCCACCTAATATAATTTTCCTTGCCAGGCCTACTATTAACAGGGAGTCATTCTGCAACTGCGTGTTTTTAAACACCTATAACCTGTGAAACATTGAGACGTCATGTCCACTGGTTTTGATGGTCAATTGCCGCGCACAGGGTGACTCAATAAACAGTAACACGCAAGAATAGTAGTGCTAGTGAGTGACAACTAGACCACGTAGCCAGTCTCATCATCATTAAAAGTCAGTGCCTGGCATTCTTGATATAAACCCCCCCCCCACCCCAGCATCCGAATCATTTCGTGATATTATAGTCCACTAAATAGCGCCGCTAAACATTGCGTTATAGACTACAATTAACCAATTTAATAGAGCTTCATCTCGATATTTCAAAAGGTAACGAAGTTAAGGTAAAACTTAAGGTGAAAAATAAATGTAATAATAATGTCTGTAAATTGTAGCCTTACTTCAATTAAAACAAATACGTATGACTGACGTCTGAGTTCAATGTGGAGTATTAATGGCGGATCTTAACAACTTACCTCCACCCTTCGCCACTGATATTATATATATATATATATAATATTATATAGCATAATCCAAATGCACATTGATTTTAAACGTACTGTCTGCTCTTTGCAATAGTTCTAAAGCTCTTAGACTAATTCTCGTGCAGAGTAAGAAATGTATTTTCTTTTCTAGAAGTTTTCCTCGAAGCAAAATATATTTTACAATACATTTCCGCGCGGAATTTATTGTGCCGGCTTATTTGTTACTTTTCCCGCTTCCTTAAATTGACTGTCACAAGATTGCTGCTAGGATAAATGCAGAGGAGGATTAGGAAATCTATAATAATAATTGTAATTTTTAAATGATTTCTCTTTGGTTGGAGTTGCAACTATATCCATGATATATATATTTTTTTAATCTGTCGCTTTTTTTCATTATAACTTAACAATTACTTATCGTATTTATAGATTTTTGTATTTTCACTGCGTGAACTTCTTTCTTCTCTCATCGATGTTTTGGGTTCGTCTTTTTTCCCTACCTTTTCTTTTAACTGAAACCTTGTGAGGTCTGAGAAGCAGAACTCGGTTTCCTGACTATTATTTCTAGGGTTGGGTCTTATGAGTACATTAATGCCTTTTTCTACATGTAATCGAGCTAAGTTAGTATTGATCTGTTGAATTTACATTTACCGTCTTTTGAAGGAAAACAGTAAAGAAAAACCCTCTTCCGAATATTGTCTTTATATGAATGCCAACGCCACTCTAAGAATGCGTTTGCATTCATTAACAAACAGACGTAAAAGTTTCAAATATTATACAACAATAATTTGTAATTTGTACAATAAGTTTTCACTACATTATTGGTTCTACTTTAATATTACCAGTCATCAACTAAAGTTTCATTTCAATATAATAAAAGATAGGTACTAAAGATTCAAAATTGAACGTAGTTATGCAGAATGTCCACAATAATGTCGAGCTGAGATAATAGCAATTTAGCAACAACATGATATTAAAAATGCATGTAAAGTGTAAAATTGTAAATATTATTTTATTTCAAGAATATTTTTTTTGCGGCTTGGCTATTTTCAGCAGAACGTAGAGAAAACCTTTTTGCATCTGATCTATATCATCTCATTTTTCTTATTTTTTGTGGACTGGCTACTTTCTGCACAACTATATCCAATTGTCGTGCTTAATGCACAAAATTGCACTTGCAACAATTCATTACGACATTGTAAAGTAAATTTGACAAAATAATAAAATTATTCTTCACAGAAAATATGGATATTTACCTAACTAAGTTAGGTTAGGTTAAGTTTTCATTCTTGAATTCATGAATTTTGTCGAAATCAGATATGAAAATTGAATTAATGTTCATATTGAATCTAATAAAATTGGAGACCGTATAGTATACGGTCATCTCTTTCTGATAAGAAACCTCACGGCAAACTGCTGTGTCTGTTTGTGTCTGCGACGGTGTCACAGTGAAATGTCTTACGTACAATTTACATGTAACCAATTTAATACACTTATGTATTATTAAACCGGCACTGCTTTAAAAGAGTATTATTGTAAAAACGGTTTACTTTTACGAAAAAAAAATCGCTTTCGGCCGCCAGAATAAAATGTGACGCATTTAATCCTTTCTAACATGTCCGCGCGTCTTTTCTTTACCCCCTTTCTGGACCCTAGGGGCAAACCCATTCCTAAAAAACTAAGTGAAAAATAATTTTGCGGTCTTATAACAACCGGATTGGAGCCTTGGACTTTGAGAGAAAAAAGTGAAAGAATTATTATTCGCTGGTTTTTATGAACGGTTTTTTTGTTTGTCTTTATGGTTTTGTGATTCTGTAGAATGTCTTATCGTTGATTTATTTTTGTTTGAATCGTGGAACGTCTGACGGCATATATTATTCAAAAGTGACCGCCCGTTAAAATGTGTTATTCCAGTACTATATTATATGTATGGGTTTGATATCTTTACTTTGATGTTATTGATATATATATAAAACTAAGAAATAATGCAATCCCATATAATATGTATTGACGTATTATACCCCGTTTACACGTGCATGGATTTACTGTGCACAGTACGAAAATGTATGGGGAAACATGTATTATCCTGCAGTTGGCAAGATTGCGTGCATGAATGAATCAAACAAGCTTGGAAGCTTCTGAATTGTTCTGATTTTTTATGCGCAAGTAAGGTCTGCGCCTGCGCAGTTGAACGATAATGGCAAACCTGCCGATAAAAAAACGAACTACTCATTTTGAGGTTAACCGATTTTCAATACGTCCTGTCAAAATAGCACTATAAAATGACAACATCGCGTCTCGCTTACTCTTGAATAATGAGATTGGAGAGACAGTCAGCACTTTTACGTGTATTTGCAACTGTTATTGTCACGATATTTTAAAATAAGCACTATTGTCGACAGTAATACCATGCATATGTACAGGCGCTATTATATTTTTTACAATAAATTAGTTGTAATTGTTACAATAGCACCAATAATACAGCACCTCTGTTGGCTGTGCTATCTTTTAGAGCGAGATACACAGTTTTGACTATGTAGACGGCTCACTTATTACAACAATTATAATACCTCGATACAAAAATATAATAAACTTTCCTCGATAACCGCCGATAGCGGCCGATAGCAGTATTGTGTATAGAAAAATGCGCATGACAGCTCAATTTAACATGTAAACAATAAAATACCTAACCTAAAATATGGTAATGACATTATAATTTATTAGTAGCCGTTAATAAAACAAGTTATTCATAAAGTAAGTAACTAATTCATCCTTAAAGAAGCTACTCAAATGAATTATTTACGTTATGGGTAAGTATCTAATATTGATCTTACAATACGAGAATATAAACAGAACTCCCGATGTATTATAAAAACCTAATAATAATAAAATATGTATGTAGTTACCTTTATTACAAAATAACAATAAATACTTAATAAGTTATAAATAAGAATTTATATACAAAATAACACTTGCAATGATAATGAAAACCAAAAAACAATAAATAACAGAGCCTTGCAACGTTACGTTACGACACTCAATCTGTTTCCGATCTGTCACAATTAAAATAGATGACCACCAGCGACAAACAAGCACCTCTACCGGGGAAGCGTGTGAAACTCAAAATCCTCCGCTACTTTTTTTGCGATTGTAAAATCGAAGCAGAAATAAAATTTATCATACAAAATCAAATCAGTCTGCTTAATTAAAAAAATGTCCTCCTGAGCATTACACAAAACTGCTTTCGGCCGCTACGCCAGCTATCTAGGGTAGGTTAGTATCGAAGTATCAGGACTTATTATAACAATTACATACATATAGTTAACTGTCTAAACAGTCAAAACTGTCTATCTCGCTCTAAAATTTAGTATAGCCAAGAGAGGTGCTGTTAAAACGTGTTACGACTAAGTCAATGTAATTGTTCGATACAAACCTACCCTAGATAGCTGCCGCAGCGGACGAAAGCAGTCTTGTGTATAGAATAGATGCGATGGTGTATAGACGTGGCGGATGGAGGAGGGAAAAGCTAAAAGTAAAATAGGTTAAACCAGGGGTCGGCAAACCGCGACTCGCGAGCCACATGCGGCTCTTTGCCAAATCCCCAATTCACAATTTTTATTTTTTATCGTTGATTTGTACACTTATTATATTGTATATAATGACATTATCGCGAAACTAATTTTTCCTTTATGATGGTTGATGCAAAAGGGTATGATTGTTGTTGTTTTAAATCCGCCCATTACAAAAGTCGAGAAATTAATTTTTTCTCCATTTTATATTTCAACAATAAAACATATTATATTTACGTTAGTTTTATTCGGGAAATCGTCTTCGCTTAATAAATAAACAATTATAGAATGTAATTAATTCATTTAAATAAATCATATTTATAAAAATATAATATATTGTATACATATTATGTAGGTATGGCTATCGAATTTTTTTTAACCGTTGTGCCACTCATATTTGGCTACTTTGGTCCAAAAGTTTGCCGACCCCTGGGTTAAACTAACAAGATTTCGTCGTATCGATAAGATAATTAAGTTGAGAAATTTCATTTCAATCAACCGGATCATGACTAGCATTATAATAATTCAACCCCTAATCCGAAATATATTCACTAATTATTACAGACTATTAAATAGATAGTAGAACACTAAAATTTCTCCCTTTATGTTACAGTGTACAATAGATAGATAAAGTTTTTGTTCCAGGCCACCTAAAGCAACAGTTACCGACCCTTGCCTCATTACGGATTTCTACCTTACCGACCGGAACCAACGGAAGCTTAGCACTTCGTCTGTCATAAGGAAACCTACATTTCAAAAGCTTTACATTTTACTATGTATCTTCTATTGTATATGTCTTTAAATTTGTTAGTGTAAATAGCTGTAAGATTATACTGCCCTGCAAACTAATGATATAAAGACAGTGTTTTTGGTTTTAGTGAAATGAGAACGCAAGTTTTAAACTAAATTTTCTCTTATATTATGTAAAATTATTGGATTGTTTTGTCATAATCTCTAAATAGACTGTGTCTACTTATAAATTATGTCAAAACAATCCATATATTTTGAAATAATTTGAAAAGGTAAACTGACCGGGTGACAAATGTTGAAGTTCTCAATCGAATGGGGAAGGACCGAGAATTTATACGTACCTAGTATCAAAACCAGGAAACTATAGTACCTCGGCCACATTATGAGAGAACAAAAGTACAGCATTCCCCAACTTGTCATTCAAGGAAAGATCAATGGTAAGTGTAGCAGAGGACGACGCCGCATTTCGTGGCTTAAGAACCCCCGTGATTGGTACGAATACAGCACTACTGAAGTGTTTCGGGTAGCAGACGAGATTGCCTTGATGGTGGCCGACCTCCTAAGGGAACATAAGGGATGGCACAATAAGAAGAAGAAGTTTACAATTTGAGTTCACATTTCACTAAATCTAACAACACTGTATTTTTACTTAGCAGGGCAGTATATTATATTAGTTGTATCAGTCGAGAATATTCCATAAAATTGGTTAATTATGGTTAATAAGATTTTTAATTAATACAATGTCTTGTCATAGCACAGTTTAACCAGGCAGCTATAATTATCCAAGTCAGTTATTAACGAGTTTATTTTATTAAATGACAATTGTAAAATTAGGTATTTAACACAACTTAGTGCTATGGATTCTGTTATTATATAGGTTGAATATTGTACAAGGATCTATTGTTACTTGGGATGTTCACATGGACAAGGGTTATCGTGAGAATATCTAGACCAGTGGTTTTCATGTGCATTTTTCTGCAGCCACCAGCGCTTTACAGAATAATATTTCAAAAATTTATTTATAAAATTATGAAATTCGTTGAACATGACTTGATAAATCTAGAACTTGAAAAATCTTTCTTTCGTAACTTCGCCTTTTCAGATGATGACAAATGAAAATTTCAAAGGACTACAAACGAGATTAATATAATTTTCAATATTTAATTTAGTTAACTGGGCTAATGTTAAATGTGCGTTATTAGAAATGAGTCATGACCAAGAAGCCAGAGATGTAAATTTAGAAGCAGCCATGCGGCTCACATTGAAAAAAAGGAGTATTGAGGAATTTACATTTGCATTATTTTAAAATAAATAGATATGTGCTAAAATGTTCAAATATCTTTTGTTAAATGAACTTGTCTATAAATAAATTGAACCATTATTTTAATACTTACTTAAATAAAATTTAGCTTTATTTTTTACAATCACAACAAAAGTGAAATTTGGTGCGGCCACCAGACGTTTCCATAGAACTGTCAATATCAATTGTGCGGTCAAAGTTGAATTTCACGTGAGAACCACTGATCTAGACCGCCTATAAGCAGGTGATCAATAGAAACATCGTAAAATATAGATTTTATGATGTGAACATTACAATTTGTAGCCTAACTCTTATTTATTGATATAAAGACATACCTTGCAATCATATAATACATTACCCAATGCGGGCATTAAATCCGTTATTAATTAATTTACTCATTGATTCTTTTATTACATGACAGTTAATACCATTAACCTAATATATATACTATGCATTGAAACATATTTACTAAGTATAATATAAAGTTACTGGAAAAAAAATGTGAACCATGTATGTTACATAGGTACAACACAATAAAATCTTACGCATCATGTGTATTCTGCAAAGCTTCAAACATCCGTGTGGGTCACTTTAATAAAAGAATACTAGAGGTTGACTTAAGGATCGACCCAAAAATCTACTGTAGGTCAAATGAAACCCTTACAGACTAAGGGATGTCTAACTTTCCGCATTATTTAAGAAGTACGTGGGCAATTTTGCGTATATTTAATTATTGTTTATGCGTTGGAAAAACCGAAAATTCACCGGAATTACGAAGGCCAGTAAGAATTAATCACTTCCTTAGAAAATGAATTTTATTTACATTTTGTAATTAACTTTAAGGTTAAATATTAATTCCATTACTATATATATTATACTGTGATAACATCGCAATTTTAGGATTTTATTATAATTTAAATTATAATATTATTATTCAAGACTTATTATTATTATTATTATTAGATATTATATAACGCAATTTATAAAATGTATTAGAAATATTCAAAACAAACACTGTAGGCATCAAGTGAGATTGAGGCATATATATGTTACTTGCTAGACGAGTGTTATAACTGTTAGTTTAACTTTTTACTGAAGGCAAGGGAGCGGGAGGCAATTGATGCCTTTGAGATGAGGTGTTGGCGCCGAATGCTTCGTATTTCTTGAACAGAACACAGGACGAACCAATAAATCATCCATAGACTGCAGATAAAGGAACAGCTCTCGATAATATGTATGAGACGCATACCACAGTTTTTTGGACATATTGTCCGGCGCGGACCGGACAACCTAGAGACTGGTGGTTTTGGGTGGCCTCCAGGGAAGGTGAAGTAGAAGAAGAGCGTCTGCGCGCTGGAGCGATCAAGTGAAAGAGCTGACTGGGGCCACCATTCATTCTGCCCTGAGAAAAGCGGAAGATCGAGAACGATATAAGGTCTTGGTCGCTCAAAGGATGGCAAAATTAAAAAAACAACACATACATCTTTTGTTAGAAAATGGTCTGGCTTTAATTAGTCCAAAATTTGTAATTAACGGTTGTATCTGGAATCTAAAATTCTTTATTGGATTCATTTATTGGGGTATTTAACATACACAACTTAACATTATGAGTTCTGATACAACAGTCCGTGCTATAATTATTGACTACATGCAAAATGTACAGTTTGGATAATGGATATAAATTTTTCGTACTTGCGATATGTTCACATGGAGAAGGATTAGGGAAGAGTCCCCTAATCAGTAGATGTTACACAAAAACATCATAAACCATCGATTTTATGATGTGAACAGTGACCATTCATATTATTACATCCTCCACAATATTATGGGAATATATCTAACTTTATTCTTAAAATTACACAATAAATCTAATCTATAATAAATTCTAATGGACTCAAGCTCTGTACTATTCCATTTAAGTCGTTTTTTGCGACCCGTGTTTCGCCTTTCGGCATCTTCAGGCGTCGTGTATACTCACCAAAGGTAAGAACACACTGACAACGAACACTCTTAACTCTACCTTATATAGTAAATCAATACAATAAAGTAGGTAAAAACTCCATTATCACTAAATTCATTAGTACTTTCATAAAATACTTGTTGTATACCTTTCTCCATAATATCTCCTATCGCATTTTGACTATGTTATTAATTGTGAATTCAAAAGAAATGCGTGTTTTTCATCGAATGTTGACACACTTGTATGGAGTTTATTAACACACACTTAAAACCTGTGGATACAACGATTTAATCGTTTTTTTATTATTATTAAAATAACATGTGTTTTTTTAACGCTGATAATAAAGAATAATTAGAATTGACACGGAAACAACTTCAAGGTCCGGGGTTGAATAAAAAAGGAAAATTGCATGAAGAGCATATTTACAAAAATATTTTGTATTTTTGTGATAAATTACGTTTTTGTGTATCAAGCATATTGATAATATGTGATTATCTTTTACATCAGTTTTTTTTTGATATTTAAACACTATTTATTACAATAAATATAACCAAAGTAAATCTAAACAAATTGATATTTATTTGCATGATTTAAATTAATCTGTTTCAGTAAGCCATTAAGATTTGATGGGTTTTTGTAAGAATAAATATTAAGAATTATTGTATGAAATTATACAAAGAATATGTACGTATGTAGGTAATTTTTGTTATATTTTGACCATAAATTGTCCTGTACTACCCTTTATCTTATATTGTGTAAAATTATTGATTGTTTTGACATAATCTCTAGACTAATAGACAGTATGTATTTAGAGATTATGTCAAAACAATCCAATAATTTTACACAATATAAGTGAAAAATAAATTTTATGTTCATTTCAACTTATGTTTTTGGCCCACCTATTTGTTTAAGAATAATTATGTTAAAAATAGTTGGCAACCCTATTCAACAAAAAAAATATATTACAATGAATATAAAGATAAAATACATTTTAGTGCGCTGAGCTCATTCACGCTCCAGTTGGAAATAATAAGACGAGTTTCTTTCGAATTCAATCGCTTCTGTAAAATATTTACAGTGCAGTTTTGTGAAGAAATTTATTAAGCTCGGCTCTGGTTCCGCAAATCCTGCAGTATTAAAGTTAAGCCGGGCGCGGAGCGGGTCGACGAATAACGCGTTTATGTCCGCATGCATAAATGTATAAAGTAGACCAGCGAATACCAGCCTTTTTTGACTGAAGAGAAGCCTTGCATTATTTTGTAAAACCCTGGAGATGTCTTAGTTGGCGAGATGATATTGTAACCAGGAAACACGACGTCTGTTCATTGATCATAAAAAATATTTTATCTTTCTCTATGCTAGAGATGTCCAACTTTAAGTATACTGTATCATACATTATATCTACAATCCAGCATTAAAATTGGCAGGGATCTACCACCAAATAAACTTATCATATTTGGCTGAGGACTCTTAAGCATTTTAAATTAAATACCTAATAACAGTTGACTTTTCCGTACCAGTACTCAATTTCCCATTAACCATTGTAATAGTAGTGTTGATGTTCCTTTAAGTATTCATTGCACTAAATTATCCTACTGTCAAAAGAGGCTACCATATAACGGTAAGAAGAAATTACGCCTCAGTTTAAATCACAGGAATTCACATCTTCTCTTTCTCTCGCTCCTGCGGCAGGCTTAATAGATGTAATCGAGCATGGTTAATATAATATAATATGTACTAATAAAAATAAGATTTTTTAAAACTTCCTCCTCAAAATTTCAATGCATATATTAAACGCTTTTTACATTTCCACAATTTGCGTTATATGGCGATCGCGATCGACACGTTGGACATGCCTGCTCTATGGTAACGACCGAGCATACGTGCTAGTGAGAAAGTTCATCGTCCGTATAATCGAGGTTCTATTGGACGTTATTAATTGTTATAATATTCACAGAAATTGGCTGCATATAGACAAATAATTTTATTTGATATGCCAGGTAGCAGTGCCACCTGTAAACATTCTTTTAGATACACTCAATAATACTATTTAGCAAACAATACTACCATAAGCAAAATAATGTAGGTTAACAATATTCATAACAATAGAATGAGTTTATTTGAACACCAATTTAGATTGGTAAGTATCTATTTCGATGAAGCCGGTGTACTTTACGTGAGTTTAATTGGTATTGGTTAAAAAGCATATGAGTTAAATGGATATACGAGAGTCGAGACTAAGCGACTAAGTGTAGCCGACGTGAGATGAATGCAACGTGAGAGTTATATTTATGCGATCGAGCAACAAAGACGCAAATTCAAGTAAATTTACGTGCATCAGAGAGAGACAGATTATTCATTCCAGACAGATAGAAAAACATAAAATATTATAATTCTCACTGTGAGGTATCAATATAATAATATATTTATTTGGTTAGGTTAGGTTAGGACAGGAATGAAATTCTCACTTTACATCATATGCCGTACTGATTACAAACAACTATTTTAACCATATTTTGTAATATATCTACGGGATAACATCCACGACGGCCGCGTGTTTTAAGCGTCGGCCTATAGCGTAGTGGGTCCCAGGTTCGAATCCTGGGTCTGACAAATGTACACATATTGTTTTTAAATTTATGTATGAGTCAGAATATGAACCTAATAGGTTGAGCAAGTGGCTGACATGCATTTCTCGTAAAAACAAATTCTGTTAATACAAACCCCCACTCTGTGGAGCCCCATATTACGATCTTATTAGGATCGCCGATCGGACATGGTCGAATATTTGTAATACTCTTATTAGCAAGACTAACATTGACAATTATTATTTGTGTCGCTAGATTTCAAAAGCAGCCATGTTCATAATAGATGAATAGGAGAAAAACAGCTTGTTTTCCCAAGTACACAGTCACAAGGGTGAAAGTTTATATTATTATTTTCGAGTATAGAATATTTAAAACTAATAAGTTCCACATTTCTATAATGCAGAAATGTTAGAAAGCATTACTTCTTCAGGAATTCACAAAAAAGTAAAAAATATCTAAGAGCGGAATGCAGAAACATTAAATTTGTCATAACTAAAATTTCGTTAGCAGAAAACACTATGCAGAAACATTGTCCTTAGTTAAGATCATTTCTATTGAAAATAATACCATATTTAAAAAAAAAAATTCCTATAGTTTAGGTAAATTATTTAATAATTGTTAACGATGACAAAAATATGACAACTGCATTTTATAAATGCAATAACTATAAATACATATTAATATTTAATTACAATACTCTTATGTTTCCGTTATAAGTCACTATACGTGACTCCACAGGCACCGCAAGATATTTTTTTAACATGGTAACACTAGCGTCAAGTGTCATTCTTCACCTGGCATTTTGTATTTCTGCGGGCTGGCGTATAAAAGTAAAATAATATTCTGCAAATACATGCCAAACGAATTAACACTATCAATATCCATATTGAGATACATTGTTAAATGAATTTGAGTGTATGGACTGTTTTATAGACATGTGAATTTATTTTTGACAGCAGCTGTCAGTGGTAAATGTTAATACAGAAGGGGGCGTAACAAAACAAAAGTAGTCTATGGTTAAGGATTCCTTAACTCTATACTCAGGATTGTCTATAGTTAAGTCATGCTTTTCG
This sequence comes from Rhyacophila brunnea, assembly GCF_057557595.1. Classification (NCBI taxonomy): domain Eukaryota; kingdom Metazoa; phylum Arthropoda; class Insecta; order Trichoptera; family Rhyacophilidae; genus Rhyacophila; species Rhyacophila brunnea. The sequence continues at coordinate 35,737,906 of NW_028232796.1, forward strand.
GCGACTTATCCTTAGGATCGAAATCTTAGATTGTGCATTCCGCTCTAAGGGTATTAAGGGAGATAAGGTACCTAAGGGAGACTTGGCTGATTTGAGACTGAGACTTTGATGACACATTTTACTGAATTTAAATGACCGGTTGCAGATTTTTGTCGCAAAGCCAATGTTGGGAATCACTAAAGTAGAGGAATTGAAATGTACTTTAGAAGCATTTAAATTATTTGAAAATTCATAGAAAATGTAATTAAATTAAAATGACTTCGTTCTGCACTGGAAAGTAATTCTTAGAATTAAAACTTCATTTAGATTTCTATATTACATCAAAAAAAATTAAATAACATAATTTAAAAAAAACTTTATTGTACAACATATTCTTCATTCTTTGCAAACCTGTAAAACGAAGGTTGAATCTATTGGAATATTAATAATTCCCATTTTACTCAATGTGACTCTAAAATTTGGTCATTGCACTGGATAAAACACATATTGAAAAAGATATAGTTTTCCATGGAATCTGTTTCGTGACTCACGGAATCATAGACAGTAGCACTACCAACTGGACCATTGTGAGTGTTTTAATATGCACGTTGAAGACTAGTAAATATACGAACTTGGATAAGTATGGCGCCGTGAAAGAAGACACTTAGGGTAAGAAATTCCCCGCAAACACATCGCAATTTGCCGTATCACAGTTCACCGTCAGATGTTGTATACAAATCAGGCCATATAGAGTTGAGATCAATAAATTACGCATTGTTCGTGAGCATATTATACTCTATGTGCATATTGCATGTATAATAAAGCATTACTCTCTTTTATGTGAGTGTGTATAAGCCCGAACAGCTAAGTTTAGTATGCTATTGAGACCTGCTTTTGTTGGTGAACTTTCTTCCATCCATAAAACTAATTGAAATACGTTATTTTGAATCTTCATCGATGTCTTTTTAGTGCTGTTGATTTGGCAATAATATTATATCTTTAAATGACTGTCACTGTGGTAATTGTGTATTTTTTTTACAGTTTTTGCTAACAGATATTTAAAGTCTGCCGCTATGCGGATGAATGCATAATATATTTTGTATATAGTACCTACATACAAAAACAAAATAAATTTAATCCTACCGATATTTTGGGAGTTGTTAGGGGGTAGTATCTATGTAATCGCTGTTGTTAAATGAAATAAATATTAGTGAAAAGATTCTGTGATAAATAAAAACAGGCATTTATAATATACATTATATATATTAGCAAAACGACAGATAAAAAAGAAGATACATGACTTTAATATATGTGAAAGTTCAGTACTTAAATTATGTATAGAAAGCTACAGCATGACGTATATATATAAATATATGTGAGGATAAAGAAATACTTAGTACATGTTCTAACAAAATACTGTTCTTGTAAAAGTGTCTGCCAGCGCGGAAATAAATCTTGTTTATCCCGATTTCTGCTATTTAATCCGCAGGGAATGTTACATTTGTATGGGAATCTTTCTCATACCGGCAGGATTTAGGTGTTTTATTGCCATGGTATTTTAAAGTAAAACTTCTTAGTATCAACCGCATGGTATGCGAGGCTTATAAGAAAAATTATGAATTCAAACTCATTCAGAGACAAAATTTAAATATAGAACATTTTGTAAGTAAACTAGTGAAATGAATTTATTGTACCGTCAGATCAATGAATTGGTTGTATTATAATACACAAGACAAGTTTTCTAGAATTTTATTAAAATTAATAAGAACGATCACATATTATTTAATCTAATTTTTATCTATCTATATCACGATGTAGGTACTCTCTTGTCTACCTTTGACATGAGGCATCTAATTACAAAAAACGACAGGTCCACAATTCGATATATGCGGGAAAGAACGTTTTCATGTTTCAAGCTTCAATGATTTGTTTTAACTAAAGATTTTTTCCCGTTGTATTTTATGTCAAAATTATAACCAAATGGCAATTTGTTTCAGCTGATAAACTCTTAAATGTAATAAATATAGGCAAAATAAAATTGGACGTAGCGCTACTTGTGCCTCACTTTTTAATTTATTCCGCATAAGGCACATATTTCCGTGGCACTGTCATGAGTTTACCCGTTACCGAATGCTACAGCATGGGAGACGCCATTTCCGATATTGAACGATCCCTTATTGGTTGACTTAAGCACGCGCGAAATCAACCAAGCTTTAAATAATATGAAACACGGACTTGGCGCTTTTTGTGATAAATCGAGACTTTTTTTTCGTAGGGTTACGTCGCGTTTTGGAATTTATAGATCAATACATATTGTGTAAAATTATACAAAGATTACGTAGGTATTTTTTTCTCGATTTTGACAAAATGTGGACTTATCGCCTTTTGGAATTAGAAGCCTCAGATTATGGTTTCTTTCATGGTTTTTCCGCGTTATGCCCAATATGCACAGTTATATACCAAAATGTGCTACATTATTTCTTAATGTATCTTACATACATTAAAATTTTCGATATATTATTTATTACCTGTACCTTTTTTACGTGAAAACGCGTTTCAGGTCAATTGGATTTGTTGATAATCTATTATCGTCCATAACTAGGACATATATGAAAGGGTAAGAGAGATAGATAGGGTAGTTTTTTACGAATCTCATAATTTCGGGCATCAGTTTTCAACCCTGTTAAGAGATGATGTATAATTTGTTCTTAACCCATATTATAACAAATCCTTTTTTTTTTAATTACTATTAGCGCACAAAATTTCGATTGTTTTTTCAATATTTGTGGGCGTAGAAGAATGTAAAAGATTATTTAAAGCTTTTGAAAATATTCTATATTCCATAATATCTAAATCAAGGGAAACTTAATAAACTGACGAGATTGTATAAATTTTCGATTATTCTGAATTAATCACTCAATTTGCTGCTGCAAAATCGTAAAAAAATCGGTTAATAATGTCGTGGGTCCCAGGTTCGAATTTTGAGCTTGGCAAATACACAATAATAATAATAATATTTTTCAATTTGTGTTTGGAATCAGAGTAATTATGGACCTAACAGGTTGAGCAAGTGGCCAATTGGGAGGGCGATAACTATGTTTAACCAAATTGCTTCGGGTGTTGATATATTCCGTTTGCGTGATGGTGAGTTTAGGTGGACGCTATTTTATAAATTCTTAAAATAGGGCCTCCTTAGCAAACTCGGTGTACTTCTTTGAACTTCCATAGATGTATAATTGAGGCGTCTAATTACACAGTTACTACACTACACAGTTACTACTACTACATTACTAAGTCCACAATTCAGTATTTTTGGGAAACAACGTTTTTATGTTTCAAGCTTCAACTATTTGTTTTAACGTGAGATTATTTTTTCCGTTGTTCTATGTCGAAATTAGAACCAAATGGCAATTTCTTTCAGCCGATAAACTCTTAAATGTAATAAATATAGGCAAAATAAAATTGGACGTAGCGCTACTCGCACCTCACTTTTTAATTTATTCCGCATGAGGCATATATTTCCGTGGCACTGGCATGAGTTTACCAGATGCTACAGCATGGGAGACTCCCTTTTCAATATTGAACGTCCCCTTATTGGTTGACTTAAACACGCGCAAAATCAACCAAGCTTTAAATAATATGAAACACGGACTTTGGGCGGACCACGGGCGCTTTTTGTAATAAATCGACACTTAAAATATTTTTTTTCGTATGGTTATGTCGCGTTTTGGAATTTATAGATCAATACATATTGTGTAAAATTATACAAAGAATACGTGCGTATTTTTTTCTCGATTTTTACCAAATGATGTGGACTTATCGCTTTTTGGAATTAGACGCCTCAATTGTATTTTCACTGCTTTTGTATGTTTATATTATGCTCTCTTTTTATATTTTCATTTTTATCGCTTTTATTACTTTTTTCTTCTTCTTTATAATGTTTCATGTCATGTTGTGAACGTCTTATACTTATAATTTGTAATGTCTATAATATGTTAAAAAAAAAAAATTAAAATTGAAAATCATACATTTCTCGTAAAAACAAACATCTGTTAATACAAACCTCCACTCCGCGGAGGTCCATATTATAATCTTACTATGATCGGACATGGTGAAAAGAAATAAAAATAAATTATTTTTGTAAGTAGCTATCTAAATAAAATAACATTATATTTTTTTCTCGTGGTTTTGAATTTCAAAAGGTGGTGTTAAAAATTCTGATTGCCCTGTGCCTCGCGTTTTTTTCTGAAAAGTATTGCCTTAGTTCGTCCCTGTTTTAAAGAAACACACATTCCAGTCTCAAAAAATGGATATAAATCCTATCGTTCTTCTGATTCCATATAAATTTATATAAAAAATATACACTGACTTAAAAAAGAAAGATTTTCCAATGAGAAGGTTAAACAATATTGAAGACGTGTTGGGAATTGAATGTACCATTTTTACAATAATTGATTCTTCAAATATTTATAAGTCTAATTGTATTACTATTTAAAATGGATAACGGTACTAAAGCCTAGTACAGACTTACATATTATTGTCATATCTTCCTGTATACCTACAAATAAACATAGTAAGTATAAAAACTGTGTACAGAAAAAATATGTAAATTCAAATTTATTTAATTTACATAATATTTTATAATGAACATAATAAATCATAAATTTAAAATATTCTCGACATGACATAAAATAAGTTTTAACAATTTTTCAAATATAAATACAGAGTGTATCTGCCAATATATATATATTATATGTAAATCTCTTAAAAATAAAAATGTTTTATAGCGTGTGTCATTGCTGGTCACTAAGAAAGATGAAGAACTGCGGAGGTAGACTAGATATCGCGTAACCCTACAAAAATACAGTCCTATTAAGCTTTTTGTGTTGTTTCATGTTGTGTCCACTTTCAATACCGAACAAATCGATATTATCTGATTTTTAAAACCGATATTTGCAATACCGGATTTGAAATCCCTAGCCATTGTATTTATTTAACTGACTTCTTGGTTGGTGTCATAGTCATCCGTGATTCCATAATTATGAATAATAATTATATTCAAAATCATCTTTCCTATCCAACACCATACTATTTTTTACACCCTTCCTTCAATATAATTTTACAAAATAATTATATTGTCATTTAATACTTTCTGTATAATCGATATATTAGTACTGTACTAATACGTTAAAGTGCCCACCACCACCCGTCATATATGCACAACCGTGGATATGCACGGCCGCTTTCTATGACGCTTTAAACGTGTCTGAAAGAAGTGATTTTAAGTGCTCATTCCGTCCCGAGACGGAGCCGCACGGGACTGATGCTGCAACCATGCACCGTAGTGCTGAAAGAAGAAAGTTAAGAAAGAAAATGTTTGTTTTTGGACTGGCTCTGCTGTCCGCTGACGTTAAGCGCTTTGTGTACCCGCATACTGAGTGTCACGAATTGAAATGGATGAGTCTACAGAAGAGTCGGGACTATCCCGCTCCCCATACGACGCTGCAAATTTCTCAAATGCCGCAAAGTTGGCCTCGGTTGCTACCAGATCTCCATGACCAATTGGGCCCGTGTGAGGACGGACCCTGGCAAACAGCTCAAGCATCTATCAAACTATTGTGAGAGTATCATAGGATATATATAATTTTAAATTTAGAATTTGCGTTATGTTTTGACTCACCGCATACCTTTTAAAACGTCTTCTTCCCGTCTCGCTTTCTCCTACATATTTACAAAATGCTTTTTTCTCATACGTTACAGATAAATCAAGAGAATTAATATAATATAAAGTATCTATTTAAAAATATCATAAAGTTTACCCTTAAGGGGACGCTCTACAGAAATGCCCTTGAGAATTTAAAATATGATATTTTTATATGTGGTCCGAAATAGCTGGTCTACTGGTAATATTAAAAAGTCGCCGCCGATACTTGGGTCAAAAGTAATGGTCAATAAATTAAATTTAAAACAAACAAACTCACTTCAGCTTAGTGAGTATGGGGTGACCAAAAAATAATATCTTTTAATATACTTAAATGTTACTAAATTCAATATGTTAATCAGCTTTTTGGTGGGAAGTATTACAACCAATATGGTGGATATTGTGACGTTTTTAAACTTAGAGTTTAATTTAGTAGTTTAGAAACTTAGTAATAGATTAATAACTTTTTAACCTGAAATTGTACGAGAACTACACATACGAAGGATTTTGAAACACATTATCTACCTACATTTTTATTTCATGTGCTATCCAAAAAACATAATTATTGAATAGTATTTATTTTTAATGTGTAAGACCTACATAATTATTTTAATAATAATAACGCAATTACTTTTATAATATAATATGTACTAGTGAAACAATAGGTACGAGTAGGTACCATTATTGTATTTTGTTGGTTGAGTAAAGCCAATGCACGAAATAATTATTTATAACGCCTAAAAATAAATATTATCGTATAGGCACCCCATATACTGTTATTATTTTTCACATTGTTTCCATTCCGCCGCCTGGCGAGAGCGTTTAAGGCACCCAATAAATCATTGCAAAGAATTGCTCTAGCGACAATAATATTATTATTGTATTTTTAAAATAAAATCTTCGATGACCAGGGATTTTGCTCTAAATTTGATTTAAAATGACGTGGTACCCGCTCTGTGGATTCTCCAAGACTGAAGTATGAATCACACTGCCTCCTGTTATACCCACTCTTAAGGTTATTCATTACTGTCAGAGTATTCATAATATGTTCAGTTGTCTATGTGTCTCTAAAAGTGTCTCTAAACTCGGGTACATCACTAGAAATATTGTACGTTTTTTTAAATATGCATTAGAATTAAACAATACTTACCTATTTTTTTAAAAAAATAATTATGTAGGTCTTACACATTAAAAATAAATACTATTCAATAATTATGTTTTTTGGATAACACATGAAATAAAAATGTAGGTAGATAATGTGTTTCAAAATCCTTCGTATGTGTAGTTCTCGTACAATTTCAGGTTAAAAAGTTATTAATCTATTACTAAGTTTCTAAACTACTAAATTAAACTCTAAGTTTAAAAACGTCACAATATCCACCATATTGGTTGTAATACTTCCCACCAAAAAGCTGATTAACATATTGAATTTAGTAACATTTAAGTATATTAAAAGATATTATTTTTTGGTCACCCCATACTCACTAAGCTGAAGTGAGTTTGTTTGTTTTAAATTTAATTTATTGACCATTACTTTTGACCCAAGTATCGGCGGCGACTTTTTAATATTACCAGTAGACCAGCTATTTCGGACCACATATAAAAATATCATATTTTAAATTCTCAAGGGCATTTCTGTAGAGCGTCCCCTTAATGAATCAGTGTTAAAAAAATTAACAACCGCGATAAAAACTGGGGTTTTTATTTATAGGCTTTAAAAAGTGGTGAATTTATTAATGATTTTGATAAGGGTGATAAATTTAAAGTTTCTAAAATAGAGTTAGTTGATCTTAAAATAACTTCATTAAAATTTTGCCCACGCAGGTTGAAAATTTAGTGTGGTATTTTTTTTATCTTGATTGACAGTCTATTAATATTTTAGCCAACTCCCAAGTGTTTTCATTGGATAGTTAATTTGCTTACACGCTCTTTGTTCTTTTACGAATAATTACTTGTACTTCTCCTTGACAATTAACTAATGAAACTGAGGTTAATTAAATACACTAATGGTCTTTTATAGGTAACACTCTCTAGCCCTAATCTGCCTATAAGTTTTTGCAATAATTTATTCGCAAAATGATATGCCGGGTTGATCAACTGCTGGACTTCTTGTAACTCCTTTTACTCTTCTCTCAGTTCCCAGTTTTTAATTGCAATCTAGTAAATTTTAGGGCATTCTCTTAGTACTCCTTGGGTATCACTGCTGATTTGTATAGCGGTTGCCACTTGCTGAGCAGCATTCCGGCAGATTGCCATTTCACAGTGGCGAAGGGTGGAGGTATGTGGTTAAGATTCGACAAAATAGTGCACACTAAACTTTGTCAACCATTCGTATTTGTTTTTATTGAACTAAGACTAAAATTTACAGATGGTGTTGGTTAGTTTGTAAAATTCAATTAAACCCTGCCTAAACTAAACCATAATAGTTAAGGTATGCTATGGACGATCCGATATACGTCATGGTGCGTACTTTTTCAGCGATACTTATTTGTTTACGTTGAATTAAGAATACATAATAATATTGCATAATTTGGTGTTGGTCAGTTTTTTAAAATTCATTAAGCGCTGCCTAAACCAAACTATATATATAAAAAATCTTCTTCAATCTATAAAATATCTAAAATATGTATGGTTTAATATATTTCATAGATAAATGAATATTTTTTATATCTACTATGGCTCAAATTAGGAAGGGTTTAATTGAATTTTAAAAACTAACAAACGCAAACAACACAATGTGTAATATTATTTCAATGACAACGAATACTTTTAACTGACAAAGTTTAGTGTGCACTATTTATGTCGAATCTTTACAGCCTACCTCCGCCCTTTGTCACTGTGCCATTGACAATCAATGACATTATTAATGGACGACGCACTCAATACAGTAGCTAGCAAGTAAATTCGCATGTAAAGGTAGACGTCACGCAATTTCCATTATGCGATATCACGCATCGGGAATTTATAGCAATATGACCTTTATTGTAATGGCGTTAGAGCAGTGTTTCTAATGACAATGTTCATTTGAGCGAACCCGTTCGAACCGAACCATTCGGCAGACCCATCAGGAATTTATAGCAATATAACCTTTATTGTAATGGCGCTAGAACATATTATGCCATTCGGCAGACCCGACAATAAAGTGAGTTTCACTTTCTTTTCCAGATGATTCGTCCATATTAATGTCATTGTTGACAATAGATAAATTATTCCAGTACAGCGCCACTCTCTCTTCAGATCCAGTAAACAATTAAATGATGTTATGTTCATTATTGGGTAGAAACAATATTCTAGCCGTTGAAAAGTGTCCAGATATATTTCACTTTCACCAACAAGATGGCATAATATACAAAATAATAGATATATAATAATATATAATAATATAACAGAAATTTAATATAATAAATATAAAGAAAAATAAAGATACGGTGTTGCCATTAGGACGACGCGGTATTTAGTATTCAGCACGAAACTCTCCATTACCCCGGACGACAAACATTTTTATTGCTTTTCCCTATTTTAAATAGGTAGCTATGTGTTTTTTCCATTTATAAACGGTTGGAACAAACTGGAAATATAAATAATGTAAAACACAAATTTTTCCAAACTGGTTTTTTACGTCTGACTGAATACAGTTTAAATATTAATTAATGTTCTTCAAACAATCTTCTTCTTATTGTGCCATCCCCTAGCGGAGGTCGGCCACCCTCAAGGCGACCTTATCTTTTTTGTCTGTTACCCGGAACAGTTCAGTGGAGCTGCACTCGTACCAATCACGGAGGTTCTTAAGCCACGACATGCGGCGCCGTCCTCTGCTACGCTTACCGTTGATCTTTCCTTGAATGACAAGTTGGGGAATGCTGTACTTTTGTCCTCTCATAATGTGGCCGAGGTACTGTATTTTCCTGGTTTTGATACTACGTAGAACTTCTCGGTCCTTCTTCATTCGATTGAAAACTTCAACATTTGTCACCCGGTCAGTCCATGGAATTTTGAGGATGCATCTATACAGCCACACCTCGAAAGCTTCAAGTCTCCGTGACATCTCTTGGTTTAGCGTCCATACTTCCATACCATAGAAAAAAATTGAGAGAACATAACAACGTATCATTTCCAGTCTCAGACCTAGGTTAAGGTCTCGATTGCTAAGGTGGCGTCTCATTTTGAGAAAGGCGGTAGTTACGTATAAATTAAAGTATTTTGTAATAAACCATTTTCTTTTATTCAACGAATAATTCACAAGATTTAAGAATGTAACATTCTATATATTGAACATACATAATTTGAAAACACCTCAGATATATACCTACCCACTATATATACCCACATCGGATTTGAACGAGTATATACACTGTTATCGCGCCAATATGCTTTAACCAATCTACGGGCCTCATGCTTAATTACAATAATTTAAACAAGTAGGTCCTACGTGAAATGCTTCAAATCAAATAATTGCGTTATTATTGACTATCTTTTTTTGTGTTTTAAATCTATGTCGCAATTTTTTTATTTTATTTACTGAGGCTTTATTTTACTGAGGCTTTGACTGCGACTCGCTGTCATATCGCCTCTTCTCTTCTGGAAGAGGATCTGCCGATCAGGTCGTCACTCCAATTCTGTTAAAGAACTTTTACCAAGCTCCTCCGTTTTACCCACCGCCAGGGCACCTTTCAATTCATCGAAATTCTCAAAGATATCCGCAATTCGTAGCTGTACTCTGTAAATTCATATTTAGAGCATTGTACTGCTATATGTACAATGTCCTCTAACTAAAACATCACATTCATCGCAGAGCTGCGAATCGCTTCTTTCCATGAGGACATAAATCTTTTATCCATTGTGTGCCCAATTCTTAACCTCAGTATTAGCTTAAGCCCGTTCCTCTTCAAAGGAGACTTTACAAACCAGGGAACCAACCATGGAGATGGTAAAATAGACTCACTCCATTTCCCCTTTTCTAATGATGTCATATGGTGAAAATCTATCCACATGCTTTGGCACATTTTATTTAAGGCCTCATTCCAGTCAATTATATAGGATACCTATAGTGTTGTGGTCAATGTGCATGGGAGCGAAGCCCGAGAGATGCAGGCTCGATCCCGCTGGGTGTCGTATTTTTTTCCAAAAAAAAAAAGATTTTTCCATTGCTTATATTATATTTTCTCATAAGTGTTTTCAAAATTATGTATATTAAGTAATCTATTTATTCATTATGTAGATCTGTCTACATTATTTTTAATTCAGTATATCACACTAACGACACCGCTGGTTATCATTAGTAAAATAATTATATATCAATGAAATATTAAAAATTACTTAATCACTCAGTATTTATTATCTTTTATATTACATTAGGCTACATTACTAATCCGTATTAAGTAAACCACTGTAGACGGTGTTCAGTAATCTCTTCCATGAACGTAAAGCCTTAATGAGAAAAAAATATTTGGAAGGTTATACATAGAGAAAGCGTGAAGATAATGATGCTCAGTGGACTCAACGTAATGCTCAATCGGGCCGAAGGATTAAGGCTCGATTTACGCAATGAAAACGGCTTTTTATACGTCCTGAAAGTCGGAAGGCTGTTCTGAATTAGCCCCTAAAAGCGTACATCTTGATTAAACCATTCTAGCCAGCGTGGGTCGTGAAAAAACCGTCGCAGTTTGGACTCCATTAAATATTATGTAAATCATGACTTTCCAATCGGTTTTTAATCAGGATCACGTTAAATTTATGATAAAAAAGGGAGAGGCAGGCATATTAATTATTTAGCAATGAAGCTTCTGCAATCTTAGAGAGAAACAGGGGAAACAATGGGTAATTAATTAATAATTATGATTATACTTTGTTGTATAGCATGTAACATTCTTCAAGCATGTTGTCACATCAAATCGTTCATATAATTCTCTTTATCAACCTCCCCATTACCGCACTACGCGATCTTAAAAAATATATGTTAACAAAAATCGTAACACAGTCGCGTTACGGGGTTTAACGTAGATTCCGTTAAATTATGTATTATATTATATTGACATATTATTTTCTCGATGTTGATAAATAGATGAAAAATCGAGACATCGTCGCGTTACCTACGGTTTTGTCAAATAAAATATTCTACGTAAAAACATTTTTATACTTATTGACTCATCATCATTTATGGTACTACAACCGTTGGTAGGTCTTGGCCTCCTTCAAAAACTTCCTGTACGATTCAGAGCATTTTTAAATCTCCAATAGCCATCTCAATTTTGGCTGTCCAGGTTTTCTCTTGCCATCGGGGATGCGTACATAGCCCGCCTCGCCAGTATAACCTCCGGCATTCTATGCACGTGGCCAATCCAGTGCAGTCTCTGCATTTTCATATACCACGTGATCTTCTCGCCCCCATAGAGTGTGTATTATACCTTGACCTCCATATGCCACCTTCTTGAACAGCCCCAAAGATTCTTCTCAAAACTATCCTCTCAACGATATTCATACTTCTCTCGTCCTGTTTTAAAGCTAGTAGCCTATTAATAGCACAACATTCTGATCCATATATAGGCGCATGAGAGTTTTATATAGTGTTGTTTTGGTTTTCCTCGAGAGTGCTTTGTTCTTTAGAAGCTTTTGGAGACCAAAATAACACCAGCTGTTTGCGATGGTGATCCGGTGTATTATTTAGTCGCTCGTGTTATTAGTGTTTGTGACAACAAATGAATCCACAGTTTCAAAAGCATCGCCGTCAATGATAAAGGTGTTATTATAATGTATTGCATTGACTAGGTATCTATTTTTTTCAGTAGCTTGAAAGCCTCTGTGTTAATATATCAAATACGATACAAGAGGCCGTGAGGACGACCGCAGCATTTATACAATAATAATATTATTTGTCTAAAAGATAACCGGGTCGAAATATTTAGGCCTCGCGAACGTCCCGGGCACGATAAATCTTATAAATAATAAACAAGAGAAGTGCCGATTTGTAGTCAGGGCGCGCCTCGGTCTGTCCGTGCCGGGAAAGTAAAAAATTCCCGCTTGAAAAAATGGTTTTTCCCGCCTTTGCGTTATTAATTTTTTTCTCATACGTCGTCGCGTCGAGACAACCAGTAAATACTTTTTTTTGCAGCGCACAAATTACACATTTTTTATTGTTATTTTATTCAACAGTTTTTGTCACAATTGGAAGTGATTTAAAACCATTAAGAACATTGTTTGGCATCGCAATATTGTGTGGTTTATTCTTTTGGTTTATTTTTTTTAAGTTACTGAAAGTTGTGTATGATCTTTTTTTATTTAATTTATACTATTGGTGGCGCTTTTAGCAGTGGACTGTAATTTGAGGGTGATGGTGGATTACGGATCTGGGGGGGGGGGGGTACACAGAAAACAATGAACGTGATTAAACAATTTCCTTCATATTGGGATATAATGTTTTGACTCTTGACGTTTGTGTGCATAGTTTCGGTTCATTCTGGCATGCAATTCTGACATTCAAAGTAACAACATGACAAATTGGTCCTCATGCAAGCCTACTAAAGAATTACTTTATTTAGAATTAATACCGATGGTAGAAAACTAGAAAGTCAAACTATAGAGCAAAACATTAATATAACAAAGAAAGAAAGTCCATTAAAATCAAACCTCAAACCTAGGGGCGGCAGGTTATATGAAAGTATGGTGAAGCAGGCAAGTATGGTGAAAAAGTATGGTGAGGCAGGCTGTTAATCAATTTGCGGCAAAAATTCCACGTTAATATTATATTATATGGGTGCGTTATAATGACCAAAGTAAATTCTTCGTGATGCCCTGCATTTTTTTTATCGCGTCGCTATTTCTCGTCAGTTATCGGCTATTGTTAGCCGGCTTCATTCAGTTGTATGAGAAAGCCGATTGCTTGCCCCTGTTTTTATTTAATACCCCTATGCCTCAAACTGTGTGAGCCGAAGAAATATGCAAAAAGGTTTAATGTTTAAGTTTAGTAAATATTCATCTGTGTTTATTAACAGCTGGATAAATATGCATTACGGTATGTACAGTTTGGAAAATAATACATGAATATTAGATGTACCTACAAAGTTAGTGTAATGTCCGGTGAATGCTAAAACAATTTCAGAATTTTCTAATGCTGACGGAAGATCTTTAAACTTCTGGGTGAGGACTACAGTACCGAAATCCATGAACTTTATTGTTTTACTATATAGGATAGGCACTTAGTTAAATTCACATAATATATTTGATCCGTAAACAACTATTTCAAATACTTACGTTCAAAACGCAATCAGAAACATTCATTGGGCGGCAGTAATGGTAGGTATTGAAATAATTCATAATAACTATTATTGTCGAGTTGAATTGAATAGCGAAGGGCTACTTTGAGAGAGAAGTTTATTTAAATTTTGCGAGTTGTTAGATATTAATTTAGAGACACTGATTTCTTTTTATAATAAGTTATTTTCAAGTCTAGCTATAGAATTTGATGTCTTATAGTTTACTGAGTATAACTATACACCCCAATATCATAATAATATTATGTGTCTGTATTATTAATTCAATAAATGAAAAAAATGCAGGAACTCGCTGAAGTAAGCAACAAAGTAGGTTTGAAAATAAATGTAACAAAGACGAAAGTTATGTTCAAATGCTTTGCGGGCCAAAAAGAGATCCTCGTCAATGGCACTCAGCTCGAACAGCTGAAAAGCTACATCTATCTAGGACAACAAGTGTCTATAGACGGGTGTATATTTGATGAAATTTTTCGCAGAGTAAAGCTAGACTGGAGTGATTTTGGCCGCCTGAATAATGTCTTCAAAAGTGACCTTCCACTGTGCCTAAAGCGCAAAGTGTTCAACCAGTATGTGCTTCCAGTGATCACATATGCGTGTGAAACATGGACCCTAAGTAAAAGAGAGATACAGAAACTTAGAGTAGCACAACGTGGTATGGAGAGGTGCATGCTGGGCATAACGCGAAAGGACAAAAGAAGGGATGAGTGGATAAGGAAGCAGACAAGGGTTTTCGATGTAATAGAGTTTATTAAAAGCCTTAAATGGAGATGGGCTGGACACATAGCTCGAAGAAGAGACAATCGTTAGACAAATTTAGTCATCCAGTGGTATCCAAGAAGTACAAAACGTCCGCAAGGTAGACCTAGAGGCCGCTGAATCGATGAAATGATAAAGTTCTGCGGAAGTAAGTGTCAACGCAATGCACAGGACCGAGAGAAATGGAAGCAGCTTGAAGAGGCCTTCATCCAGCAATTGATAGATTCAGGCTGATGATGATAATGATGATGAAAAGTAAAAAACCTATCGTTAAAAATATTTTGTTACAACTGGCACATGTGAAACCTTTGTCACGCTATTTTGCTGTTCAAGGAGAAAGTTTTATTGTGAACATTTAAAAAAATTTTAAAATTCTCATGTCGCAATATGTTTGATAAATTTTATTGTACACTGAAAATGTACACAGCGCTGATGGCATATTGTTTCACTGTAGTCATACGATAATAAATTTGACCCCTTTTTGATGTAAGAGTATTTTTTATTGTTTTTAATTTTATTTTGTATTATCAATTTACAAACATCATCAACATCATCAGTACTAAAGGTCAGTCATTATAATATATGTAACAGGTATATTCGACCGGTTGATCGTAGTATGGATTAGAGGTGAGTTGAAAATACTGTCACCAGTTTGTGTACTCGGATGAAACTACCCATACTCAGTATGTGTAGCCAAATAAACTTGTTCCAAAAAACTTGTGATGATATCATCGCAAATCGCTCGCCAGTTGAACAATAGGCCATCAATTTTATGTCGCAGCACATTCCCTCATGGTGAGATGACGCACAGGCTTGTTATGAGTAGTATGAGTATGACAGCTCAAAACATATTGTTTAAAAAAAATCATTGTTATTCATTTTATGAACAACAATATTATAAACTAACAGAAAAACAACTCATAAATTTAAAATGTGTTTAAAATTTTATAATAAATGGGACATTACGAAAAGCCGAGCTCAGAATATTTTTAACGATATTTCAAATACTAATATGGAGTTGGGTTTAGTTCCAGTTGAGTATGAGACTTATGTCACATACGCATGCCAAACGCTCTATATAGTATTCCAAATACTAGTAAGTATTTTGGAACAAGTTTCTATACTAAGTATTTTTTTATACTGGTAGTAAGTATACTTAGTCTTCAAAATCGACCAGTTTTCCCACCTCTAGTATGGATATTGGTCCAACATAAATTATAGTCTTAATCTCAAAGTAATCATATAAAGCGAGTGTGTATTGTTCAGCTATTCGAAACCGGGTTTCTTGCATATAATATAGGTACCTCAATTTTATTATTCCCAACTTAATTATAAACTTAACCATATTTTCTACTGAATTAACTAAAAATAATTACCACTAATTTTATGAAGGGCCCCACGATGTCCGCGCGGCTTAAGCGTCGGCCTATAGCGTCGTGGGTCCCAGGTTCAAATCCTGGGTCTGGCAAGTACACATATTGTTTTTCAAGTTGTGTGTGAGTCAGAGTATGGACCTAATAGGTTGAGCAAGTGGCTGACATCCATTTCTCGTAAAAACAAAATCTGTCAATACAAACCTCCACTCCGTATTAGGATCGGACATGGTCGAAAAAAGAAAGAAGAATTTTATGAATATACTCGTACGTAATTTTAAAACATTTCATGCATAGACACACTACAAAACATCATTTCGTAGAAAAAAATACGACACCCGATGAGACTTGAACCTGTATCTGCTGGATTCGCGCAAGTATGTTTTTTCAATTAAACTACGGGCATCCTAGTTAATACTTTGGACGCTGAAGACGCACATGCGCGTAATGATGAGGCGGCCGATCGATGTAATTAACGTGCATTTTAAAGGTTCTAATTAAAAAAATCATTATATAGTCAGCAGCGAATGAGTTAATTACGACAATTTTAACTAGTAGTTGTTACATGAAATGATTATCAAATTGCGTTTTCATGTTGGCTATCGGTTTTAGTTTATTAAATTAATGTTGGTATTAATTGTATGTATAGGTAGGTGTAATTGTATTGTGTGATAATGTTGATAGGTGGTATTGCCACCGGGTAATATTTGATAGTATTTAATAGTATGGGAAAATAGTCACACTTAGTCAATGGGTAATTAATTTAAAATTAGTGACAAAATATTCTTTGAAATAATTTTACTGTTTGTAATATTGTTGTAAGCACCTAATTAGTTAGAGTAATCTATCGACATGTTTACGACAACTATGTATTTCTATGTGCGAATTGATCATTTTTTATATTTGAGTCGTATATTATCAAAAGTAGAACTGTCGTAAATATATAGAAATTTAACTAAGTATGCCAAATTATTGTTCTGACCATAATGTAAGACTAGCAATATAATATTCGAATCAAAACCATATCTGTGTGCTATAAAATTGTGATGGAAAATAGGGCTTGGTAACAGAATTAGAACTGTTTAATACTTTGGAAACAAAAGTAGAACAGCTGTTGAATTTGAATTGAATTTCTAATTTCTAAATGTAGAAACATATTTCATGCTACGAGTATTATAACACTAAAAACCCAACAAAACGTTTTTCGTCATTTTCTCTTAATGATGTATAATAACGCACAGATCTACTTTTGATACTATACGACTCATTTGTGTGAAAACTATCTATTTCTGATGTGATAACCACACAGAACAGGTAATAAATAGAATTCCGATATGCTATATTCAATACGCTATATTTTGATGCACGGCTTTGAATGTGTGAGTGTCCTATTAAAATGAAACACGCATTATGCACGTGCAATAGTGTGTGTAATACACCAATATTAAATGAGTGCCAATCAATGACATTAATATGGACGAAGCATCTAAGAAAAAATGACACTCACTTATTTTGTTGGGTCTGCCAAATGGCATAATCTGTTCTAACGCCATTACAATAAAGGTGATATTGCTATAAATTTCCGATGCTTCTTGTCGGGTCTGCCGAATAGTTCGGATCGAACGGGTTCGCTCGAATGAACATTGATACTAGAAACACTGTTCTAACGCCATTACAATAAAGGTGATATTGCGATAAATTCCCGGTGTCTGATATCGCATAATGGAAATTGCGTGCGTCTATCTATAGGTGCATGTGCGAATGTCGCTATGCGCGAATTTACTTGCTAGCTACTGTATCGAGTGCATAGTCCATTAATAATGTCATTGGTGCCAATGCATAAACCGAAAGCAGTTGTCAGTATTCGACGTATGGAATTTATTTTTATTGAGACGTGTTTAAGTTTATCCCGGGTTCTTCCTCACTCGAGATCGGTTACCTGCTACTCCTTACCCGTTAGGTATTACAGTTTCTATTATTTCTGAGTTCCCTGGATAACCGTCGTTTTTAATTTGGTAAGTTGAATTGTGTGAATATAATATATTTGACTATAATGTATCAGACATTAGGTATAACTATGTCAACACAAAAACCCAAATTCAATCAGTGTCCAAGAATATATAACATCATAGAAATTGTATTACACATCCAAACTGCAAACATTTTCGCCACAACCTTTCTTTAGAATGCTTACTTTCTTAGAAAGTGAATAAGATCCTACAAAGAAAATGAATCTCTACCCCGATTCGTCCCTGTCAGCCGTCGATAGACTCCGGGACTCGCTCAAAGAAAGCAGAAGGGCACTCGTTGACCTATGACATAATATATCACAGAAGCTAGACCAAAAGGGCATACTTGGGGTTTTTATGGAAAATCTTTTTAGTATGTATGAAATTTATTAGTATCGTCCTCATCTTGAGCACCATGCCGACGTAAAGGTAGAGTGCCATCTGTGAAGCCGCGTCTGGCATTTTTTTTTAAATGTGATTTTTCAAATGTATTTTAAGAGGCACCCCGACAAAACCACCCGGACATTGTCGCCTAGACATTACCACCCAAACATTGCCGCCAAACCAAATGCGGTCGTGCCAGTGCTCGTCAATACTGCCCGGACAAATCCTCCCAGACAAAACTGCCTGCAAATAAATACAAATAATTACAAGATAAAAAGAACTTTTATATACCACGTTTTTAAATTTTCTGTTGAATCATATAAACTTGACAATTCTATGTATTTATAAATGTTATTTTTTTGTACTTGATAGAAATACTGAATAAATATAGAATAAGTACTGAAATGTCATTTTGACATTTCATATTGATTTTTATATTGATTTTCATAGTAACGCACGTATATATTAATAATTTTGTTGCTAGGACCCCCTTAGCAACTAACAATAATAACTTTCCATACAAAACAGAATTAAGTGAAAATGAATTCAATTCTGCTTAAAAATGGCTAAAAGTATTAAAAGAATGCATTGTCGTTGTGTTATGATATATTCTAAAAGTTTTAAATGTCTAGTTAGTCGGGAATTTAGTTAAAAATCTTCAATCGTCCAATACAAATCTTGGACAAACAAGAAAAAAAATGTACTGGACACACAAGAAAAAATCTGTACCAGACAAACACGTGCAAACACGATAAATACGACAAATACGAGCTAATAAAAACGTGGTAAAATATTTAAAACAAGTGCTTTTTGGTTTTTAGAATAATTGCGTATCGATAGAAATTTACATACTTACGATAATCAGTGTATTTTTTGTAACTATTAGTAGAGTAATAAATTAAAACCTAAAGCGTTTAACGCTTAGTTAACGCCTTTGTATGGTTGTATTTTCTAATTTAGAATATTTAATAAGTATAGCACACAATATTGAAATTTAATTTTAAATAATTTATATTTTTCTTATATTTTTATTCGTATGTTTTTATTTGTGTATCAAAAATACAATATTACTTATGTAAAAATAAAAATTATTTCATCATCTCTAAATCGTTTTGGTGGCAACGTCTGGGTGGCAATGTCGGTTTTGGTTCGGGCTGTTTTGTCGGGACCTCATTTTAAGTTATAACATCCATCTAAATACATCACGTAAGTGCGATATTAAGTACACTCTTATTTACCAGCAGAAATGTCTATATACTATAAGAGCAAATAATTTGAGGTACCCCATCTCCACCTGACATATATATGCAGCTACGATTTGTGCACGGCCGTATTCCATGGCGCTATAAACGTACGATAATGAAAAGATTTTAGTATTACACTCCTTTGTCCCAAAACGAAGCCGCACGAGACTGATATGCATAGATTCATAAAGTGAATACGTGTATTAATTAAGGCTCTAAGTACCAAAAAAATAAAAACTGACATTTTTATAGAAAAATGTTCTACATACCAACGCCAATAACTTCAAATATATTCCGAGTGCCTAAAGCAAGTCAAAAAAATACAGCAAAATAAATAAACCTGTCGACATTGTAAGTCCGTTGGCGTGTTTTATTTATAATGGTGGAAGTAGCTCTGCAGTGGTCAACGGCATTCAATATAAAATAGCTGACGATGGTGTGTTGACACTTCGAGTTCTTAATACCTAAAATTATAGAAGCTGCCGTGATTGCTTCACACTGTAAAACTACATTTTTCAAAAGGTCTGCTTCATGAAATTTTACTGCAATGACTCGGTATTTTGGATCTACAGGCAATACTACTTTTTGGTACTTAGAGCCTTATTTAATACACGTATTCAAGTAGTGTTCAAAAATCTCATAATTCACGTGCATATACTACGATTAATCTACTTTTTACAACCAGCCAAACTTTGGTTCATTTTGATCCATGGTCTAAAATAAAAATGCCCAAATACCTAATTAAAAAATGGCATGTGTATCGGGGGTGTCCATTATTTGCGTATTAGAAATATACATTGTCACTACATACCAGTAGCTGCTCCCTATTTTGGAGCAAGCAGTAAATGTTGTATGGTATGACTGTCCTCGTGGTACAGTGCGTAAGGTACCTACAGGGCTCTCACCCGGGGGCTCCAATTTTTATTTTGATCCCGGTGAGGTCACAATATGTGTTTCTTTTCAAAGTCTGAATGTTTATATAATCGTTTCACTTCTACTATTGTACTATTATCATTCAGCCTCATAGCTTGTTGTATTATTAACATAAAAAAAATTAAAAAGGTAACAGTACTATGGATCAGAACCATTTTCTCTTGTCAAGCCTATCAGGCACCATTAGTGAGGGGTGAGACTAGTCAATGCGCTTCCCAAAGAAATATACGTTTTAGTGACGTACCATGTATTATGCTTTCAAAGTTTTACTTTAGTTTTCGGTATATAATTGTATATTTTTTTATATAAGTATTATATTTTCTTCTACTCTCTTGTGAAGGTAATATTTGTTATAATGTAAATCTCATATTGTGAACGTCTTGAATTTAGATGTGTTAATGTCCACAATGTTTTGTTTTCTTAAATAAATAATTGTTTATAGTTTGGTTTTTATATTTCATGAATGTAGAATATTATTATCAGACATCACTGCGTATGTTTTAATTAATTTTTAATTACCACATTTAAATAACATGCTACTTGCATCTAATGGCCGTTTAACGGTGATACGGCAACCGTGTCGTCTGCATCGAACAAGTTTTTAGATAAATGCTCGGAAAAAATATAATATTACGTATAAGAAACGTCAAAAAATACAATATTTACGAAGGAAAGAAAAGCCGAAAAAGTGGGACTTGTGTGTTCTGATATTACGGTCAATCCTCGATGAGAAAAGACCGTTTTACTCTACTGTAGGGTAACAACGTTAACTACGTTAACTACACGTATAATGTAATTAGAAAATAAAATAGCTGTCAATGCGTGAATTTGTTTTAACGGCCTGTCATCGAGTAAATAATATCAGTAGGTAACGTAAGTATTTTAAAATTAAAATTTGGCGTGTCACAAACTTTAGATAATATTTTGGATTAATATCTGAAAGTTTAAACACAAAATTAAATTATACAAAGTATTACAAAAATACAATTTAGGCCCTATTGATGTAATAGTAAGAATCAACTTCTTTACTTTGTAACAAGGTAGCAGTTACATTGGATCTCCTTGAAATAAGAGCCAACTCAAAGAAGAGCTGATGTGCTTTTATTTTCATTTAAAAACAAAGTTGTTTCAAACCTATAATAATAATAAAATGTCCTTTTGATCTTTTTATTTCAGTCAATTGAATTCTTCAAAAGTAAAATTCAGGTATATATTAGATACACATACAGGTGCGTACCAATATTAACACTATTTGTTGTGACAAAAAATTTGTCAGTATACATGGCACAATTAATTTTTTTTTTAAATATGACATGTCTAATACTTTTACTTCATACATAATTTTGAAAAAATATATTATAACCAATAGAAAAAATCTTTTTGAAAAAAGTAAGCCACCCGGCTGGAATCGAACGAGTATCTCTTGGGTTTACGTCCCGTCCGCGTATTATCCTCTATGCTTCAAGGCGACGTACTAATTGCGACAAACTTTAACTATTGGCTTTTTTAATACCTGCTCATCAGCGCTCTTCGAATTGAAGCTACTTTGGCAATCGATTTTTGTTTATTAAATCAAAGTAGGTATCTACTACTTTAATTACTAACACACGCCACGGCTTTCACCTTGACTTGCTAATAATTTTTAATTAACTATTTCTTTTATTCAACGAATAATTCACAAGATTTAAGAATGTACCATTCTAATTATTAAACATACATAATTTTGAAAAACACTGAGAAAATATATTATAACCAATAGAAAATAAAAAATACTTCAGTTTACGACGGATACTGGGTGTATAGTGAGTATGACTATTATAGGAGGAGATGAGAGAACCCACCAAGCAGTCTCTCATGACGATGAGAATGAAGAGGCGACGTTGTACCTGGCTCGACCACGTGCTGCGGATGCCAGAAGAGAACCTCAACTTGACTTGCCTATTCTTCAAGCAAACCGGACTCCAGCGTCCCAGAATGCCGATAAAATATATAGAGTGAATACGGCGAAACTACGGGATGCTGGTATGACCTGAAACGAAGCAAGAAGACTGTCGAGCGACAGGGATTCTTGGAGGCGCCACGTGGTGTCCATATGCTCCAACTAATGAGTGGATATGGTCGAAGAGAAGAAAATTGATAAATAATCATTATTTTTGTTAATTTTCCTTTACGACGGCCATCGTGGGCCTAATTAGCCCAGTCGCCCTAAAGCGTCAATTACATTGAGCTACTTTACGAGCTGTTTGTTGGCGAATTTAAAAGCGGGCGATTCAGCTACTGCGATTGTGATGATGACACACAAAACTTTCCATTCGCTGAGAAGCCACAAGTCAGCGACTGTTTTGACAGAACGTAGTTTGTTTTTTTACCGGGAGGTTGCTACTACGCTCTATTGCGCAGACGCAGTAGGCCCACACGCAGGCGTGTAGCGTGTAAAGTTGACCGGCTTTAATCTTTTCTCGGTAGATTGTTTACAATCTGCTTGTTAGCTTGTTCGATGATGACACTAGGCGACTTTACAGGCAGATTGTAAATTCGCCAACAAACAGCTCGTAAAGTAGCTCAATGTAATTGACGCATAAGACCGGGCCTGAGTTTCTTCAGGGTACCGACCAGGTCTGCAGTGGCGCGTTTAGTGATGTAGGGGCCAGGAAAACGGTACAGAAATATGGAAAACACTAATGTTTGCACAAGCATAATTTTTGTGGCAATTGAAATTCCTTGATTCTTCAATATAGTGGTAAGAGGTGTTATCAATTTTTTCGCAATGCGCCTTCTTATTTCTGGTTCTTATCCACCTTTTCCACTAATGGTCGATCCCAGATATAGAAACCCGTATACTGTTTATAGGGTTTGGAGCATACTTACTACTGACTGGTATAATATTAGTCTGGTCGATAATCATTCCCATATATTTGATTATCAAAACGGACTTATAAATAAAAGATATTTATCTTTAAAATATTAATAACCATTATGCAAATAAAAGTTACTAAGTTATAAAATTGGATTGTACAAACGCAATTTTTATTGCATATTATAATATGATATTTTTCTCAGTTTAACTATTTTGGCTAAAATATATTTTTAATAAAAAAAAACAAGTTGGAAAACAAAGAAAACTCGTGTTACGGATATAGGAATATTTCTCAGAACTTTCATAAAGAATTGTTGTTTTAAAAAATCATATCTTGTTTCGGCATAATATTTGAATTTAGCCGAAACGAGATTTTTGTAAAGAATTGTTATTTTTTCTTTTATTATTCACTTAAAGTTGGCCCCTGGGAAATATGTTTAAAAAATAAAATAAAAAAGTTTTGACATAGCTACTATTATGTAATATTTATTTGTATATTATAATATGTATGTATCTGTTCTATGTTATAATAATGATTATTTATATTAACAAAAGGCGTGCCTTTAATAAACCCAACATGAAGAATTTGGGGTTGGTTAAGATTAAGGGTCGAATCCTAAACTCGCCGTATACTTTGTGAGAAAGATATTTTTGTCATTATCTTCTTCTTTCTTCTTTCATCTCGTCACGACCCATCGTTGGGGCATCCGCATAGAGCAAGCACAAGTTTGCGTCACTTGCCTCGATCCATCGGCAACTCTTGCGCCTCCCGCCATTTCAGACTTGCAGCGGGTATATCGCTTTTATAGCACCGCTACAGGGTGAGAGAGGGTCGGCCACGACGACGGAACACTTGAGGCTATGCCCCAAGGATACGAAATGTCGCACTCTTTGGCGGCATCCGGAACACATGTCCCAGCCATGTAAAACGTCCCTTCGTGATTACGTAAATCACCGATGGCTGCTGTGTCTGATCATGAACTCGGGTGTTTGTAACGCGGTCGTACCAATGTATCCCTAAGATTCGACGGGGACATCGATTCTCAAAGCTCAAAAGCCGAGGCCTTTGAAGCTTAGTAAGATGCCATGTCTCACAGCCATACAGGAGTACAGGTGGCATGCATGCGTTGAACAAACGGAATTTGGTCCTTACAAAATACAGCTTTGACCTCCATGCGACTCCAAGTTTTTTCCATTTGTCATTATAGTGTTCTTAATATTTATTTTATTCATCGGGTAATTCATAAGATTTGAGAATGTAACATTCTATATTACCTATATTGAACACGCATAATTTGAAGACGTCTCATGCATATCTCTTAATGAATAAAATAAATAGTTCATTAAATTATTAGCAAGTTTAAGTATGTAATAAAAACTAAAATAATGGAGTTATTCATCACGTCGGTTAGTAATTAAGGCATTTAATTACCTACCCTGGTACAAAAACCGAAAGCCAACATTGTAACGCAATTCGACAAACATTTCATGTAAGAACTACTAGTTAAAATCATCGTTATTAAGTGGGGTGCCTGTAGCTTAATTATAAAAACACATTGGTGCGAATCCACCGGTTACAGGTTATGTCCTGTCTAAATTTCGGTACTGTTCGGTTAAAGCGGATACAGCGGAAAACGCATTTTGAAAATAGCCGATAAACTGGATTATTTGTTAGGTTAACCTAACCAATCCTAACATAACCCAACCTAACCTAACCTACATGAACCCAAACTAACAAATAATCCAGTTTATCGGCTATTTTCAAAATGCGTTTTCCGCTGTATCCGCTTTAACCGAACAGTACCTAAATTTCTAGTAGGGATATGCATGAAATGATTTCAAATTATGTATGTTCAATAAACATTAATGATCACATATAACATTTCCACATATCCCAACCATATACATCCATTGGAAAATATTATAGTTGATTTTGGCGGCGCTTTTTAGTGGACTGTAATTTGAGATAATAGTCATGCCAACCAAATTTCATATAGGTATTAAAAATAAGCATAAAACGTATCATTTATAAGGTTTTAACAAAATAAAATGGTTTGTAGGATCAGATCGAGTCATGTTTGAGAGAAAGATATTTTCGTCGAGACAATGAACTGACAAGGAAATGCACCAGTTAATATTTGAATACAATGCTCGCCTTCCCATCGTAGACGTGGTTCGTCTGCATTGCTACTGTTAAATTTCGCAATGCCATGCTTTTGGAGTCTCAGAATTAAGACGCGTTTTAGCTATTTTTCGCGATGCAGAAAAACATAGATCTTTGTATGCAAGCCATTAACAAAGGCCGCCTTTTTGTGAAAATAATTTGCATATCCGCTCAATTGCAGCAGAGTGCAACAAAGCAATGCAACCGGAAGTTCAGTAGCTAGCTAGTTGTAAATAGCGTGTTATTATATTGTCAGTGCTGGTTTTCTATAAAGTGGATTCCGGAACGATAGTTTATCAATTAAATTGTTCTCGCCAAACTAACTTTCTCCGTATCACATCCGGTCTCAAAAGGTGATGTGACGCATCTATAGTTATTTAGGTTGGGAACATCTCAACTTAGCTTGACACACATTAATGTACGTTTAATGTAATAATATTTAAATGTCTTGTAGAGAAATAATAAAATCGATTAAACTAATTTAGATTTTAATTTCTCTCGATCATTGTTTGAAGCTGCATTTTTTTAAATTCAGTAAAATTAGAATGTCTGATTACGTTAGTTCAGCGCAGACTCAAATGGTTTTTCTTATCATCCCACGATGTATAACTAATAACATTCCATTGATAATGTCAATTGGAATGGGAATAACTGTGTTCAAATAAATCGTTTCAAATATTGATGTAATCCACTAACACTCAAATGGTAATGGACTGGACATATAACTCGAAGAAGGGACAGTCGGTGGAGAAATTTTGTCATCCAGTAGTATCCAAGAGGTTCAAAACGTCTGCAAGGTAGACCTAGATGCCGCTAGGTTGCTGAAATGGTAAAGTTCTGCGGAAGAACGTGACAACGCAACGTACAGGACCGAGAGAAGTGGAATCATCTTGGAGAGCCCTTTATCCAGCAGTGGATAGATTCAGGCTGATGATGATGATGACTAACATTATAATTATACATTTTTAAAATAGGGTCTACTTTTCTCATTCTGTGTAGGTACTTTTTGTGATGTTTCTGTTTACTCTCTGAACAGGCTAATGAGATACTACTATTAAATCCATCGCTTAAGACGAAGGTTTTAAAAAACTTTATAACTTTATAGCGGTCAGATAATAAAACCCAAGTAAAAGAGAGAGCACAAATTGCGTTTCATTTACGTGATAAACTTTAATGCATATTATTATAATACATACAGTAAAAACGATAGCGAAACAATAACGCGGTCGGTCGATAGTGTGCGTGCGTATGGGGAGCCGTGATAAATGCCTGGCAGCCGATGACCGCGTATTCGTACGTATACGTACATATACAATCGACGAACCGCATCATTGTTTCGTTTTTACTGTACGTAACTATTGAAAATTGAATATTCTTTAACACGTAGTTAAGGTTATAATACCATGTTTTTCCACACTTGAGATCTGTTGCCTATTCCACACAGTTCTCATTAGCTTTATATTCCCTATGATAACAGTGTTCGTATAAATATTGTTACACATTTCTTTGTTTTTCCCCATGTCATGTTATGAACGTATTGAATTTTATAATTTGTGAAGTTTAGGTACTAATATTTATAAATAAATAAATTAAAATTTTCTTTTGGTACCTACACTTTTCAAGACATTTTCAGAGGTCAACACAAATATTGACCTCTATAAACCAACCCTCTAAGCACAACATCCAATTTTAATCATGCGTATCATGATTTGTAGGCCAGCCTCTCGTGGGGTAGGGCCATAAATCTAATTTCATAATACAGTGCCTAAATAATAATGCCTCATTCTCATGTTAAAAAATATAGGTAAAAAACTGGATCGATGAATCGACCATGAACTGTAATGCTTGGAGAAAGAATGTAGAATCAGGAGAATTTATGAATATGTGTGGATTGCCATATAGCGATATTTATAGTGATGTAATGAAAAATGAATTATTCTCAGAATCAAATCAGTCTATCACAATAGTTGATATCCAACCTTGCAATCAGCAGTTGACAACTAATAATCTCTCAATTGAAAAGGCGTTCCAGCATGCCATATTTTCCCGCAATTACATAAAACTACCAAAATAATAAAGTAAGCTATCTAGTTATACCTGAAACAAGTGGCGCACCCAGGGTTTAATATTGGGGGGGGGGGCAAGGAAGAGAATGTAAATTAGTCCCATAGGCTCTTTTTCTTCTTCACAGCCTAATTTCTCGTTTATCGGTCTTTTGTCTATTGCACTCGGTGTACCTATACCATAGTCCCCACATCCTGAAACGGGCCCCCAGGCTAGGATATTTGGTGGGCCCCTTACCTACCGCTAAGATTAAAGGCAGTGTGAAACACAACATTAACGTTTTTCAAATTGTGTTTTAGTTCAAATTAAGGGTACTTATACAGTGAATTATTGGCGATTTTTAATACATCTACTTTAATAATGGAGCTGTCGCATGTATCGACATATAATAATTTAAAAAAATATTGCACAATTATATGAGTAATTGAAAATATTCATGGTCATGAAGTATAATAGCGCCGCAGGCGACTTTTTTTACTATTAAAGCTAATTTATCATGTATGGTTATCTCACTTATCTGGTCAACCCGACACGCAAGGCCCCCCACATCCCGGGCCCCCAAGGCTAGAGCCCTGTCAGCCCTCCCCAGCCATGACCTACACCACTCCGGAATTCAGGTGGACACCGAGAATTTTTTGACAGTTCCATTAAGGATTGGGTTTCTAAAAAAACCTGACATTAATGTTTCGAAATTTTTGTGTTATAAATTAAAATCTAAGAAATTTTTCTAAAAACGGTGCTGGAGAATTATTACAAATCATTTTTTATGCCGTGTTTTTATTTGTCTAAGCCCAAAGGTTATAGTTTATTGGCTTTCAAGTTCATTGTTTAAAATCATTATGATAATTTTCATTTTTGGGGGGTGCCAGGGCCCCCTGGCCCACCCCCTGGGTGCGCCACTGCCCGAAACCATCATGCCCCATATTAAACAAGACCTCAAACAATATAAAAACAATTTAAAAGTACAAGTTTATGTGTAATAATTAATTGCTGTTTCTATTTTTAACAAACATAAGGTAAATATTACATATTTGACGGCTTAATCTGCAAACAAGCTAACTGAACTTTTGACCAAAAATGAGATTATGATAGCATTTTGTTATAAAGCATGTTTTCTATGTTCATACTCTTTTTTCTAATTTCGAACTCCTAAACCTATAAACAAATGCGTTATCGTACTTCACACAAAACACCCAACTGCAGGTGCCAACCTTCCAATATCGTAAATGGAACAACTCAGCTCTTCGTATAAATTGTCTTTATATTATAAAAGGGAAGCTAAAATAGCATATTAATTCATAGTGCAGCTTATTTGTAAAGTGTATTTTTGGTTTCGTTAAATATATATATATATATATTATATAGTTAAATTATTAAGTTTTTTCTCCTTCCTGAACAATTTTCCCAAATGGAGTTAGCCGGTTTGCAGATTAAACAGTCAAATTGTATAGCCAACACCAATGAATATTTTGTTGTACCTAGTCTTGATTATGATGCATTCTAGATTATTCTTAATCTTTGACCGTTTGCACTGCAAATTATGACCAGTATAATGTTCTATTATTGATATCATCATCATCATCAGCCTGAATCTATCCACTGCTGGATGAAGGCCTCTTCAAGTTGCTTCCACTTCTCTCGGTCCTGTGAATTGCGTTGCCACGTACTTCCGCAGAACTTTATCATTTCATCGATCCAGCGGCCTATAGGTCTACCTTGTGGACGTTTTGTACTTCTTGGATACCACTGGATGACTAGATTTGTCCAACGATTGTCTTTTCTTCGAGCTATGTGTCCAGCCCATCTCCATTTAAGGCTTTTAATAAACTCTATTACATCGCAAACCCTTGTCTGCTTCCTTATCTACTCATTCCTCTTTTTGTCCTTTCGCGTTATGCCCAGCATGCACCTCTCCATACCACGTTGTGCTACTCTGAGTTTCTGGATCTCTCTTTTACTTAGGGTCCATGTTTCACACGCATATGTCATCACGGGAAGCACACACTGGTTGAACACTTTGCGCTTTAGGCACAGTGGAAGGTCACTTTTGAAGATATTATTCAGGCGGCCAAAAGCACTCCAGCCTAGCTTTACTCTGCGAACAATTTCATCAAATATACATCCATCTATAGACACTTGTTGTCCCAGATAGATGTAGCTTTTCACCTGTTCGAGCTGAGTGCCATTGATGAGGATCTCTTTTTGGCCTGCAAAGCAGTTGAACATGACTTTAGTCTTTGTTACATTTATTTTCAAACCTACTTTGTTCCTTACTTCAGCGAGTTCCTGCATTCTGCTTTGGAGGTCTTCTGAGTCTTGCGAGAAAATTACTATGTCATCGACAAAGCGCAGATGACTCAGGTATTCTCCATTTATGGGGATCCCTTTGTCATTCCAGTCAAGTTGCCTGAATAAGTCTTCAAGGGTAGCTGTAAATAGTTTAGGTGAGATTGTATCACCTTGTCGGACTCCTTTGCTGATAGGAAATCTGCGCGATGGTTTATGGAGATTTACAGATGCTGTTGCGCTACTGTATATATTATTGTAAATATTATTGTAAATATTTATATAGCGCCCAGGGATTCCTTGTTTTCTGAGTGCGTCGAGTATTGAACATTTCTTTATCGAATCAAACGCCTTCTCATAGTCTATAAAACCCATGCATAGTGGCAGTTTGTATATATATATATATATATATAATATATATTATATTAATACAAGCTATCATTTCTCTCCATTCCTCCGAGTCTGTATTTATTCTTCGTCATAGACAAAATTTGAGATATTTGAATAACACTTGTTATTCTAAACAACCTCTGAAAATAAAAACAGTTACAAATCACCTTCTATGTTTCAATTCTAACAATCCTCATAATTCCGGGTATACAACGTGACCGAGTAACCAACCTCTTTGTATGGGTGCAAAATTTGTAGCCTAATTATTGAAAAACAAGAGAAGGCTATTAAAATATTCGAAAACAAAGTTCCCCGATGAATACTTGGACCGGTTAAAGAAAACAAATGAATGCTCATCTCTCCAATTATTTTAAACCCAATATAGTCAATGTCTTAAAGGTGTGAAGAATCAATACATGCGATGGATATAGAGCTATTTATAAAGTTTATTTAGGAAACCCTATAGGATTTAAGCCCCTGACTCAAGATGGACGCAGAGAGATGCTGAGTGTGACCGAATGAAGAGAGAAAGCTTGACATAGCAGTGGTTAAGAGTGGAGATAAGCTGTAGAAATCTGACATAAATGGTGCAAACTAAAGTCAGTCACACTTACTTGTTTTCATTGAACTAAGAATACAATTTATTTTCAGATGGTATTGGTTGGTTTTTAGCATTCAATTAAACCTTACCTAAACCAAACAATAATAGTAATGGTAAGTTGTGGAGATAAGACAAAAATAATGCACACTTTGTCAGTCATACTTATTTGTTTTCATTGAACTAAGAATACAAATCGCAGATGGTTTGTAAAATTTGATTAGACCCAACCTAACCAAACTGTAATAAATAATAATAAAATTGTCTCCTATCTAATCTAATTATGTGTTGGGGTCACTCGGTGTGTGGTATTCGATGTGTAGGTAGAGGATGATGATAATGACGAAGTCTACGATGTAGTGGGGTGAGATTTATTAGCAGCGTATCGGTACAATAGTATATTATACATGATAGTTACTAGCTAAGTACTCTGATTCGAGTGACATTGAGATAAATTGTTCTTCGTTATTTATACAATAAAAATCAACACATTAACATTAAATTCTGTTACATAATCATATTAAACTAAATATAGAATCAGCGTTTTAAATTGAGTAGCAAAAAGAAATATTATTTGTTAATACAGTTGTAAGAAAATACTATGAGAAATATTTATTCAGCTCATACACCGTAATGGTATAGTGTATGATATGATGCAATAATATACCGTCTTTGATTTCGCCTAATCGACTTGCTGTCTAGCTGAATTGTTTAAATGGATCGCTGGGAATACATCACTGCAAAGTAATTTGATATTTTTATAAACAATAGATATTCGATCGCTTATTATTCTGCAGCTACATATGTATGATTTATTGGCATACTTTTAGATATTGTACATAATTAAATTTTATGTAAATTATGTTATACGTAACAAACTCTGAAAATAAAAAAATATCAGTTACTAACAACCTGCTATGTTTCAATTCTAATCGTCCAACAAATTGTCTTGACCGTGAAACCAACCGCTTTTTATGAGTGTGAAATCTGCAGCCTAACGGAGAAATAAGAGAAGGCTATCCACGAATTCTAAAACTAACCAATGCGTATATTTGTGTTAACAGTTCAATTAAAACAAATATGTGACTGACAATGTTTTATTTATGTTGAGTCTCCACTACCTACCTCTACCCTTCTCAGCTGCGGTGCACAGACTCCTAAGCCGGCTCTCGCAGCTAAACACGCCTCATCTGCCGCACAGCCATAAATCAAACCTTCTAAGAACGTCGATCCGGTGTTGCATATGAAGTGACAGTCGCACGTAACCCACGAAACGTATAGATATTTGGATGCGGTGATCGGCGAGGCGGTATAGAAATGACCAATTTGTAGGAGTTTGTATGCGTTCTGGCGTCTTCGACTCGCAGCCCAAGAAGTATGCAACTTGTCGTTTTTTTTTCAAACTAAAAAGTCGCATTCGACCAATCTGCGGAGCTCCATTTGGCAACGTGTGTTGTGTAAATAACGATGTCGTCACATCGACGTATTCGACACTTTGCAGACGAAACGATTTTTGATGTGAGAGCCGGTTAAAGGATGCTTATATAGTCAGTTCAGGTCATGGACCTGAATGGTCTGTAGTGCCAACTTAATTAAGTGAATTTTCTTTAACAACCACATTTAAATTTAAATAAACCACATTTAAAACATGTCAGAAGTCCGTGTTACAATAATAAAATTTCATTATAAACCCTCTCGTGATAGTAGCCTCTTTGGTGTACATACCTCGTATTACTTACAGATGATTACGCAACACCTAAAAAACGATTTTCGGAAAGGAATTCCGGTTCGTTCCGGTCGAAAAACAGCTCTGCCTTCCGGTAAGTAATGCAAAAAAATGTCCGCCACAAGAATACAGCGCTGCGCGGCACGGAATGAAGTTTATTTCTGCAAATTTGCAAGTCTAATGTCTTTTGTCTCGATTTAGTAAGCGACGGGTAATTTTGATCCAGTGATCAGATAAGGAAATGTATTCCAGTTTCAGAAATAATTTACTGCCAATTCACACGACTAATAATAATTTTAATCGATTTTGTTAGTTACTAGAGACTATTTCGTTTTAGAACATGCAGTGACGTCCCTAGACAAAGTGCCGCCCTTAACCAGACTTAGAATGCCGTACCTTTACATTTTTACCTATTTTAGGATCACATTGCAAGAGGCCGGGCAATGCGCGCACGACGCAGGTGCAATGTGCTCCGCCACTTAAACAGACAAATACACCAATCATGTATTTAATTGACATGCACACAATCTACTGAGAATTCGAGTATTTCTACGGAACCTACACTCTACAGATTTTTTCTATTGGCTATATTTTCTCATGAGTGTTTTCAGAATTATGTATGTTACATTACTAATTAATAACGCAATATATGTAATATTATGTAGGCAGTGGCGGCTCGATGACTTTCTAGGTGGTGGGGTTTAGTCATTAATTATTAAATATATGTACAACTATGTACCTACCTACATTCTCATATTATTATAGGTACATTAGGTACGAAGCTACTTATAATAATATGAATTTATTAATGAGAAAATGAGTAATTTTTCAGAATAAACAATATGATTATCTGAGTCGTTACTTAATCACATCTAAAAATCGTGCCTAAAAATATAAACCTAATTAATAATAGTAATTATTAGAGATTTACCATCATCAGTTTTGAACAACAACATATAACGAGCGTTTTGACTCACCGATGGGGACATTTTATTTGGTCCCTAGTATACGTATAATAACGCTAATGCATTCACACACTTTGTAAAAAGATATTTGTACCGCAGCAACGGGATGGGACAGAGTGACCCCGATTAGCGCAAAATAGATGCCATTGCTTTCTTAATTTGTACATAGGTGTCACCGTGAAATAGGGCGTATTAAATTAATAAGTTATTTTAATACCGCGTAATCATTATTATGTTGTTACATAATTTACAATTATTGCTTTATTTATGTGATTACCTAATAATAATAAATATCTCTCTAAAAATGGGACGATGATAAAAATATCGGACGTTTTTTACGCATTCTCCACATGATAACGATGTGGGGGTGGTCCCTATGAACCCTTAATGTAGAGCCGCCCCTGTATGTAGGCTATATCCACAGCATACATATAAAACTGTAAAGATTTCCGACGCCTGATCTAAAACAATATGATGGTAGAGTATCTACTGAGAGATATTTCAAATAAAAACTGAAAAAATAACGTGAAACTGAGTTTGCTACTTCTACGTTGCAAAGTAGCTTTTAATCAACTCAATATCACTTTGATCGTGCTTTTATATCGGTAGCTTTTTGCGTATTCCTTTCGATGCAAATAAACAGAAGCACGCTGCGAGAGAGCTACGCAAGATTTGCATGACTCTACGCCTCCGTAGCTGATGACGTCACGCCTACAGCGAAGGCTTCGGCGCATTTGCAGGGCATTAAGTATGCTAATGAAAGCAATGTGTATGCCATGAATTGAAATGGGCAATTTAAAAGCGCGATAATTCACCGCGAAGACTTAGTTACGGGTTCATATACCGTTCGAGAAGCTTTGCTTAATCTTGTGAACGGTAAGTGGATTAGAGGCGCTGGTTTCTCAGATTTACATTTGAATATGCATCATCATAATTTACAGCATAGTGTCATTTACTATTTCATCAATTTTATTTCACTTCTGCTTTTAAACATGATTATCCTCGAGATATATTAGTTGCTCACTCACATTTTTCAATTTTCTCATTTTTTAGTTAATAATGCCAAGTGTTTCTTAATGCAACAATACAATAAAAAATATTGTATGTCAAAAATCACTTTGAAGTATGTTTGTAAAAACCATTTCTAAATATCATACATACTTGGGTAAATTCGGTTCAGTTCTAAGTTCTTTCGGGTATAGGACGATTCGGCGCCGGGACAACTGGGCGCTACGCAATCGAATGAAATTCGAAAATAAATAAATGTTCGTGAATTATGTATGGGTATCTTTAAAAGATATATGAAGTGTCAGGCATGACAATTTTCAATCCACAATAGAAAACATTATGTTAAAAGGTAAATCAATTAAAACTTCTAAATAGTATATAGAAATTTATTAAACTTCCTAATCTACTTTCTATATCAAATAGTAATGAACGTCTATTTATTTAATTAATGAACGTTATTTGATTTTTTTTCAGTGTGGCGCCCATTTTTCCTGGCGTCCAGTTGTTCCAGTGCCGTTCTTTCTCTACCAACCAGGAATCTGTATTTTTTCTCACACTATCATGGTCAATTTTACATCTTAAGGAGACATAATGAAATTTATATAGGTATACTTTCAAAAAAATCAAATCAACAATGGAACTCATTAATATTCATAATATTTTATTACTATTTTGTAATTATAAAAAATAGTGCTCTAGTGTTTTTGCGGCCTACACAGTAAGCCCCTTGAAGAACAGGCAAGCTAGGTTGAAGTTCTCTTCTGGCATCCGCACCACGTGGCCTAGCCAGGTCCAACGCCGCCTCTTGACTCTCAGCGTGATGAGAGGGTCTAGGACGATTCGGCATCGGGACAACTGGGCGCCTCGCAATCCAATGAAATTCGAAAATAAATAGGCGTTCGTAAATTATAGGTATACTTTTAAAATATATATTTGTTATTATTATTTATATTTAATTTATTATATTATTATTTTATACTTGGTAAGAATATATACACACATAGATAATGATTTAATTGTGCATATATTTAAGTTCCAATGAGAAGAGAGTTCTTTTATTTGTGTATAAAGCCTCAGGCATGATAATTCTCATTCCGCAATAAAAAATATGTTGAGAGCAAAATGAAATAAACGACTAAGTAGTAGATAGAAACTGATTAAAATTCCTCGTCGACTTTCTTTATAAAATTGTAACGAACGTCTATTTATTTCATTCGATAGTGCAGTACCCAATTGTCCTGGGGTCTAGTTGTTCCATTCGCTGATGAGCGACTGTTTGTTGCGTCCTCTTAGCTCCTCATTACTCCTAAAAGCACACCAAGTGTCCGTCCCAAACATCCGTTCTCGCCAATAACACCATGAATGGCAGAGTTTCCATTTACACCGCGTATAAGACGGAAAAATATGTAGCTAAATAAAGATCCTTTCTAAACTTTAAGCTACAGTATGTAAGCATACCTAAGAGAAAGTCAGTTGAATAGAGCCACGGATAATATCCATATAGCCGAAAGTAAATGAGTCTCAAAAATTTCTTCTGGACCCTCTCCACCATAAGGCTATACTTCAACTGATGCGGTGCCCAAATAATAGTCCCACTTGAGAGTCGGCTTCTAACACACTTCTTCTTCTTCGATGACGCTACAGCTCAAGTCGAGCCCTGGCCTCCTCCACCGGTCCTCCGTACGTCTTTTCCAGATCCTGATTTATAGCAGCTGGTTGGCATCTTTTGTAATGTTATCACCTCATCGTATGCATGGCTTTCCCACTGACCTTTTCCCCCTGGGTTTACTTCGAGGATCTTCTTCGGTATCCGTAACTCGCTTCTAACACACTCAACCTCTAATTAAAATATCACTTCTTTCAATTGCGATGTAACTGAATGTGAGGATGATAGAAAAAATCTCTTTTTAGCAGTCTTTGTGATCTATATACACATGGCTGATTTTGAAATTACACCAATGGTATCTTGTATACTTACAATGGAATTATAAGGAACTATAACTACCTACCAAATTGATGAAAGTTGGCTTCCCACTGTATTACCTAATTTATAATAACGTAATTACTCAAGTTATAATTGAGACAACGTAATATCAATATTAATTACAATAATAATAATTGTGCTTGGCACAATGATAAAGTTACACAAAGATAACAATAATAACGTAATAGTAATTATTTGAGAGAAACTGCTTCCATCGGAAATGGCTTGAACCAGAGGAGGGTTATAGATAACTATATTCTCTTATGTGTTGCCATGTAATAATAAAGTTCCAACTTAGTTAGTTTATAAATCCCCGCGGAATAAGGGATGGCTTATAATGGCAACGTTGCAAAGTTGCAATGGTCAGAATAGTTTTAATAGTTTAATCTCCTATATTACTATACTTTTTTTTATGTCCCTAAAGGTTTAAACTTGCCGGTTTTATAGTAGTACTGACGGCAGATTCATGCTCCGTGATTTTTATATTATAATGACTAATATGTGGAGGCCAGAGGCGCTGACAGGTTTGGATCAGTGGAGAAGGGTGGAGGTAGATTATTAAGATCCGCCATAAATAGTGCACACTAAGCTCTATCAGTCATACGTATTTATTTCCATTGCTATAAGACTACAATTCTGCCCCCATAAGCAAAAATACAGCTAATGGGAAAAAGTCAATTTTGAGAAAAGAGAGGTTATCATGTTTTACATTGCTGCTTCGTTAAAAGTTAATCAATTTTTATAAATGTTTCGGTTCATAATAGATTATTTAAAAATTGATATTTCGATTACATAAAAATGACAAAATTACAAAAAGATTGATTATAAAACTTCACTATTGTCTTTTTATTTATGATTTTGAATGGAATAATGTTATTTTCATAAGGAAAAAAACAGTAAATATGTTTTTTTGCTTATAATTTAAATTGTAATGGATATTTTTGAAAAATGAAAAACTTATTTTTTAATATAATGGTATTTTATTTATTAAATAATATTGGAATGACAATATATATTTTTAAATATACAAAAATTCGTTAGTTTTGGTGGGAAGACTCCCAAAACGTCATCTTATTTGTAGGCATTACACTTCCTTATTTTTGAATTATGCATATGTTTTTCTGATGAGATCATATGTGAAATAGTCCGTTTCTGAGAATAAAGTCAATTCAAAGAGTTGGCAACAATTGTTTTACTAACACAATCACTGCTGACCTGTTAAGTAATATTTAATTACCACATTTAAATATCATGTTAACTATATCTAATGGCCAGTCGCGCCAGTAGCAGTGTCAGCACTAAATGCGTTAATATTGTCAATTTTTCCTACTACTGTATGCTGTGAAAGATGATTAAGTGTAATGCACTTCATAAAAAACAAATATCGAAGCCAGTTGACAGATGTAAACTTAGAAGCAGCCATGCGGCTCGCATTGGAAAAAGGGAATATTGAGGAATTTCCGTTGCATTATTTTTAAATATCAAATGTTCAGAGACATAAGTACAAATATCATTAATTTTATAAGACCAGATAGTTAGAAATGTGTGATATGATGGATTGAGATTAAAATTAACTCATTTAGTGCTAACAACGGGACTGGCGCGTTTTCAGTAGTTGGCCATTCATCAGATATAATTAATATGATATTTAAATGTGGTAATTAAAAAGTAATTAACTAGTCATTAAAATTTTACTTGCCTTTATAATTTCATTAGATTTTGCCGCATTTTAATCAAGTTTATCCAATTGCATACTCTCCAAAACAAGGTTGAGAATCTTTTTTTCACGATTCTTAGTCCAATTTCGAACTTAATCACCTTTGAGTAATAAAATATTAAAATATCGTTAAAAATGTAGGGCAATATGAAGTTAGTGAAAGATTAATTTGAGGTTAACTCACTATTACCAGTTACATGCGGTATTACGTTTGTATAAAAATTCTAGAATCATAAACAAAAAAAACAGTAAGCCAGCGTTTTTAAGCAAAAAATGCAGCAAATCGATAGATGTGCTGTGTTTTTGCTTATGAATCATTATTTACTGCTTTGTTGCTTCGAAAAGCCTACCATTTTTGCAAAAGTAATGAACACATTATGATGATTTGTATATTAAAATAAATGATTTTCTGTTTATTTTGTTATGTAATTATGTTCAGAATTTTATCTAGTATGTCACCTCATACTTACTTTATTTTTCATTTTTTCCCATTAGCTGTGTTTTCGCTTATGGGGGCAGAATTTATAGATGGTGTTGGTTATTTTTTTAAATCTATTCCCTGCGAAATCAAGCCACAATAGATAATAGTAAAAAAATACTCGTCTCTCTATAAAATATCTAAAATTAAGCAATTAATTCATAAATAACTTTGGATAATATTTTATGGATAAAATAATATTTATCTGTTATAGGTAGTTTGTTTTAGGCAGGGCTTAATGAATTCAAGAAAATAAACCTACAATATGTGTAATGTGTGTTTTTAATCCAACGAAAACAAATAATATTAGAACGAATGAAAAAGTGTGCACAATTTTGTCGTATCGCCCAAAATATACCAAAATTACTATGGTTTGGTTTAGGCAAGGTTTAATTGATCTTTAAAAACTAACCAATAAAATCTGTAAATTGTAGTCTTAGTTCAATAAAAACAAATACGTATGACTAACAAATTTTAATGTGTACTATTTATGTCGAATCTTAACAGCCTACCTTCACTCTTCGCCACTAGTTAAGATACCCCCATGCAAAAATGATGACTATACGATAAACCACAGTTTAATGTTCAATTCACTAAATCAAGATTGCCTCATCTGCTTCATATAAAACCGCCAATAAATGGTCTTATAAATGAGTAAATAAACCCTGTCCCTGGCAGTCCAGTGCGTAAGGTGCTGGCCTTTTATCCGGGGGCTCCGGTTTTGAGTCCGGTGATGTCACAATATATTTATGTGATTTCCTCAAAGCCTAGGTGTATATGATTGTTTTAATTATATTACTAATTACACTAATGTTTTATAACAATTGGGCCTCATGACCTGTGGTAGTGTTAAAAAATTAAAAAAGTGGATGACATAATAAATAAAAAAGGCAAATATAATAAGTTATGTTATTTTATTTCAATAACATGTTTTTATGCCTAGAAATAACATTAAAATTTTTGTATTGTATGTTACGTAGGTACCGACATAATGATTACAAGCAGATCCAAACAGAGGATGATCGACCATGGTGGCACTATGAAAATAAAAGCAGAAAACGCTCGGCTGCAAATAAACCAGTCAAAAACTAAACATATGGTCAGCACACGCGATCAGGTACCGCTGCAGAATATAGATATAGGACAGCATGCATATGAAGGGGTGGACAAGTTCACGTATCTCGGATCCAGCCTAAATACCCAAAATAAGACAGCAGATGAGATAAAAATCCGCCTTATCTCCGGGAATAAATGCTGGCATGCCTGCAAGCGACTGATTGGGTTGAAAATTCTAGGCCGAAGAAGTAAACTTTTAATGTATAAAACAATTATAAGGCCAGTGGTCACTTATGGCTGTGAGACTTGGTGCTTAACTCAAAACGAGGAAAACAAATTAGCTGTCTTCGAGCGCAAAATACTCCGCAAAATCTTTGGACCCACATTGGAAAATGGGAACTACAGAATAAAAATAAACCACGAGTTAGAAGAGCTGATTGAACAGCAAACAATCATAAGATATTGTAAGTCCCAAAGACTACGATGGGCGGGACATGTGGAGAGAATGCCTGAAGTTAGAGCACCAAGGATCATGACGAAGTGGCTACCCCAACGGAAGAGACCCTGAGGCCATCCAAGAAGGAGATGGGCTGACGCCGTAGAAGTGGACTGGCTTCATATAGGAAGACCCGGTAACTGGAGAAGTGTGGCGAGAGACCGAAGTGAGTGGAGAGCGGTTGTGGAGGAGGCCAAATTCCACCCCGGGATGTAGCGCCGTGGAAGAAGAAGTTACGTAGGTACCCATTTCGTTATATTGCAATTGAAAAGGGTGATATTTCGATTAGAGGTTGAGTATATTAAATTTAATTAAAAACCAAAATTTTATTAACACAATATAATTTAAGTAACAATATAATTTGAAAACAACTCATGCACATACCCACTAAAAAAATCGTTTTTAGAAATAAAAATACGACAAGACACGAACATAATATACCCGCTGGATTCGCGCCAGTTTGCTTTTCCAGTTAAGCTACGGGCATCCTACATAATTACGACGATTTTAATTAGTAGTTCTTACATGAAATGCTTATCAAATTGCGTTGTGGGTATATGCATGAGTTGTTTTCAAATAATATTATGTTCAATATACAGAATGTTACATTTTAAAATCTTGTGAATTGTTCGTTAAATAAAAGAAATAGTTTAAATTACCAAGTGAGTTAAAACTTAAATTTTGAGATAACCGTGCGCGCGCCATTCTTATTATTTTTAAGACATCGATTTAATAGTCATCTCTTTTATTCAACGAACAATTCACAAGATTTGAGAATGTAACATTCTATGTATTGAACATACATAACTTGAAAATACCTCAGATATAATATACCCACTAGAAAAAATCATATTCCACGTAGGGCCTACTAGTTAAAATTATCGTAATTAAGTGGGAGGCCCGTAGCTTAATCGGTTAAA
This sequence comes from Rhyacophila brunnea, assembly GCF_057557595.1. NCBI lineage: Eukaryota > Metazoa > Arthropoda > Insecta > Trichoptera > Rhyacophilidae > Rhyacophila > Rhyacophila brunnea. The sequence continues at coordinate 35,779,261 of NW_028232796.1, forward strand.
ACATTGATTTAAAAACAGTAGTTGGTCATATATATTAACAAAATTTGAAATAATATATTAAATGCATAATTAGCAATTGTATCGGAAGCTTAACTAGTAGAGTTCACGGCTCAGATTGACGTGGAAGTCATATACGCTACAATTATGGTTTTCTAAGATAAATATTTTGAAATTAGGTTTCACAATAATTATGTATATAACTATCTTTACTATTTATAACTATTATATATTTTAGAACGTTACTTACACAAGTCGGATATAGTCTCTATTATAATAGAGTGCATGCAGAGAAGCTTTCTTTGTGTATATATCTCTTTGAGTTAGCAGAGGGTGTGGTTTATCCACACTACAAACCACGCAAGAGACACTTTTAAATAATACACCAACAAAACTTTCTGTAAAGGGTACAGTAGAGAGCTTTCTTGGCGTATATTTAAACTTAATTAAGACTAAATAAAAGCTTCGGTACAATATTTTTCATGTATATGTGTGTCATTCCTACACTGTTTATAATATGAACGGGTAAATAATGGAGGAATAGTCCTGTGTAATAATGAACTGTACAACAATCTGTGATTTTTCATATAGATATAAAATGTTCCATCAGAGATGGGTAGGATACCTGTAACATATTTGGGAGTAGATCGAGGTGGAGGAGAGAGAATGTCGTTGTTGCGTGGATGTTTGGAGGAGTGTTTATTGATCGATACAAGAATACAATAAATACAATAATACTTCAATAAAGCTTGAGTTTATAATTGTGGGTAATGATGTTCTGGTAAGAACAATGTGATCAATAGATTAATTATATTAATTATTGAATTGATTCGAGTGGAATAACGGTTGACTAAGTCGAGTGATGGACTCGTGACGGTACTAGTGCATTGCGTGACGGACTCGGTGAGTGGGTGAGGTTTCATACCGTCGGTCCCTATTAAAAAAATCGGATCTGCAAAATGCTATTTTTCAGTACGAGCAATCAAAGATGTTTCATCAAATATCCATTGTGACCTATTGCTTGCCATAATGAATAAAAATACGGGTTATAGAAACTTTTCTAAGCGTTTATAAAAACATCCGTCTGTCCGGTGAACATAACAGCAACACTGTCAGATACGACGCATCTTGCTCACCCACGCTCAGCCAACAATGTCGGTTGGTAAGAACCGACATTGTTATTTGGACACTCTCGGTAGATCCGTGATTTTTAACTTGAATATCTCGAAATATTTCAAACAAACAAAAAATCTGTGATTGTGGTATAAATGTTTAAATTGTTTAAATAACTTTTACGTAATAACCCGAAAATGACAAAATTTCAGATCCGACTTTTTTAATAGAGACCAACGATACATTGTCCTTCGTGGGTCCCAGGTTCAAGTCCTGGGTCTGGCAAGTACCTACACATATTGTTTTTCAATTTGTGTATGAGTCAGAGTATGGACCTAATAGGTAGAGCTTGTGGCTGACATTCATTTCTCGTAAAAACAAAATCTGTTAATACAAACCTCCACTCTATGAAAACTCATATGAAGCTTATATGATAAGCTCACAAGAAAAAAAGGCTTTTAGCATAGGTTACTGGTAATATTATAAAAAGATTCATAGCGGCCAATGCCTGGTGGTTTACGAAGTTTCATTAACTTTTTCAGCTCTTGAATCCACACAGCTGAATATAAATTTTTCATAATTTCATTTGTAACAGTTTGCGCATACTGATCGGCTACTTTTGAAATCCATTGCAGATCTTTCATTAAACATACAGACGTTTCTTTATATTAATGATATTAGAAACGTGACCAGAATATATTATATCCTAATAAAAACTTCAAGGAATGTTTTCAATAACAATACAATATGTTTTTGTATCCACTGACGAATAAACGTTAAAATCATAATAATATTTAATACAGCATTTTGAGTCATTCATACTCTTCAATGATAAGATACGAAGATACACAAAATTAGACTAGGTACTTTATACTAATTATGATTAATAATTATTTTACTACAACATACATAATTTTGAAACCACTTCTGAGAAAATATATTTACAACCAATAGAAAAAAAATCTTCTAGAAAAAAGTAAGACACCCTGAAGGAATCGAACCTGCATCTCTCGGGGATCGCGCCTACGCACATATATTACTATGCTAAAGGAGTCATACTTAATTGCGACAAATTTTAACTAATGGCTTTTAATACTCAAAGTTTAAGTAAGTTACAACAAAAATCTAGTAGTGATCCGTGACATCGGTTAGTAATTAAAGTAATATCTACTTTGATTTAAAAATACAAAAGCCGATCGCCAATAGTAGCTCAATTTAGAAAGCGTTTCAGTGATTATTAAAAGCCATTAGTTAAAATTTGTCCTTTGGCATAGTGATCTATGTGCGTGGGCGCGATACCCGAGAGATGCAGGTTCGATTCCTGCGGGGTATCTTACTTTCTTCAAAAAGATTTTTTCTATTGGTTATAATATATTTTTATGGTGTTTTCAAAATTATGTATATTAAATACCAACAAGCTAAATGGGTGAGCTTGGAAGCTTGGAATTAAGCTATAAACACCTGGACAACGTGTCGTCCTGTAAGCTTTTTATACTTGTATATACATGTACTACAATATTTTGCTATTAAACGGTAGGATTTTTTAAATTATAATATCATACATGTGCATAGTCGCAAATACGGACTTCTTCTAACAAGTTAATGGTTATCGAATGCGCTAATTTTTTACCAGCGGCAAGTATACTTCAAAATCTAGATATAGTAGACTAGTTTGTATATCTGGGATTGACCATTAGTGGAAAAGACGGATGTGAAGTAGAGATACAAAGAGACACAACAATGCGATGACACGTCTTACCACTATATGGAAGGATCGAGGAATTACAATAGCCAGCAAAATGATCCTTGTACAAATAATATTAGTGTCCATAATGTTGTTGTATGGTGTCGAGTCATGAACCCTGGGGGTAAGAGAGCGGAAGGCAATCGATGCCTTCGGAAAGTGGTGTTGGCGCCGAATGTTTAGTATTTCTTGGATAGAGCACAGGGAACCGGTGAATCATCCAGAGACTACAGATAAATGAGAGACAATATGTTTCCTCAGTTTTTTGGACATATTATTTGGTGCGGACCGGATAACTCGGGGCGTCTGGTGGTTTTAGGTAGCCTCCAGGGAAGACGAAGCAGAGTACAATCATTGGCACGCCGGAGCGACCAAGTGAAGGAGCTTACTGGGGACAGTCTTCACGCTGACCTACGAAAAGTCTGGTCACGATCCTCACCTATGAAGGAACGATCAATAAGAGTATACATAATATACGCATCGTTAGACACAGCACATTATTCTGAGCTAATCGGATTCATTTTGGCATTCTTAGAGCAGCGCTTGTATTACTACACTTCATCATAACACATAATATATCTTAATAGTGGCCTCTGTAACGAACCTGAAACGTCGAGGAAAGAAGGAAGAAGTACACGCTGTGAAAACCCAAAAATCTATTACGACAAAGATATATTTTAATTTCCTTGGAGTATTTTAACAAATTTAATAAGAAAGCTATGAACTTTTTAAGACGAAGCTTTAAAAGATTCCAATAGCACAACATATTACATTAAAAAAACTAAAAATATAAGTAGAATAATCAAAGCTAAGATACGTCTTCTTTTGTATACGCTTGCTCTTTTATAGTTTTGAACCATTGTGAATTTGCCTCTAAACAAAAAATTAATACCTCATCATATATTTATTAGAAAATTATGGGGTAATTAAGTAGGGGGCAAGTGTGAACGGGTTCATACTTACCCCTTACTGTGAGGTCGAATGAAAATGAATACACGTTAATTATATATCACAATAAAGCCAGATAATGAACAAACTTTTAAATGCTTTTTTTATAATTTGGTATTGAATACCAGCTGTCAAACTAAACTTTTGTATGAGGATTGAAATATGTTGACTCATACTCAAATGGTAAAACAGAATTATTTTTTTTGGATAAAGGATATTATAAACAACATTTCAAATCATAATAATTCTTATACACTGTGACTCACAGTTCCATATTATATATATAATCAGCATCAGCCATGGTCGATCCACTGCTGGATGAAGACCTCCACTAGCTCTTTCCACTCTTACCGGTTCTGCTGCCACGTACATCCACCAAACTATATGAGTTTACGTCTATCTAGCGGGTTTTAAAGCATCCCTATGGGCATTTGGTGCCCCTAGAATACCACTGTGTGACGGCATTTGTCCAGCGGCTGTCCACTCTTGTACAGTCCATTATAGCAACGTCAATCACATCACACACCTCATTATCTCCAAATATATTATATACAGTCGATCTTGGCTATTACGAGGAAGATGGGACCGACTGAATTTGCTCGTTATAAGCGTTACACGTTATATCAGAGAATAGGTATATTTAATTGAGCGGTCACTAAGCAAATAAAAAATCTGAAAACCATCTTAAAAATCGAAACAAGCACGGCATTCATAAACAAGAAAAGAAGTTGTTTATTGTAATTAACGCTGGTAGGTACCTACGGACTTGGATTTTTCAACCATATGCGTGGATACTTTTTCATTATTGTCGGCGAAAACACCAATTGAGTAGGTATTCAGGGTCGTATGCATGAGATTCCCAAATACTTTATAGGCTAAATACTGCTCATTTGTATGCATGAGTGCAAATGTAATCTGTTGGTTAGCGACGTCACGATGTGACATGATAATGTGTCATGGCGTCCATATAATGACAAACTTATAAAATGTCATTCCCAGATCATTAATTTCAAATTTTGAAATTGTAAATGTGTAAATGCGAACGGTACCATATAAATTTAATAATCATAATTATTATGAACTTTAAATAATTTATCAGTTATTTTATCATTTTATTTTATAATTCTACTCTACGAAAGGACAAAGCATTCCCGGTAAACATTTCCATTTGATGGAAATACATAGTTATATTATGACTAACTTCACTTCAATCACTTATATTATGAGATGTCAAAACGGAATAAGAAATGACAGAAATGAAAATGAATTGAGTTTAGAATGTAATGTAATGATCTCTGTATAATATTATACAGATACAGCAGTAGGTACATATCTTTACGGTCGTTTAGCGGAGGTATTTTGTTGTAATCTTACGTAAATCAATCTTATCCTACTATCTAAATCTATCTATCTATCTACCATCCTACTATCTTTATTATAGACTATGGATCAAAATTATACGTATTTTGTAAACAGCAGGACTGGGAACTGTTTTTAAAGTTCGCAAATGTTTTGCGTCTACAAAATGATCGAGGGCCTCCAGCAAACGTTTGTTTTAATGAATGCATTATTAAAATGACATTTGAAAGTTACAGATTAAGCAGCCATTTTGAATGACGACGTGTGACGTCAGATTGCTTACGTCACAAACAGTGCTATACGCTATATGGTAGAAAATCGGTTTGGGAATAACATACATACGGCCCTAAGACACTTAACTAGTGTCATAAATGTAATCTGACCCCGGCGGCATCTTTTCGGATCGGATTTTATTGCTTAGGGTTGAAATGTTTTTAAACGATCGACGCATTAACAGTATTTTAGCTCGGTATATCCGATAAGTTGCTCGTTATAACAGTGAATAAATTGAATGTGTGGAGAAAATCGTAAACCAAAATATTTTTCCTCATTACATCCGAGATCTCGCTACGTCCAAGATCGACTGTATTTAAAAAAATATATGTATAAAAATAGATAATAGAATATTGTGAAAAAAATGTCTATTGTCTCTACGTTTTTTGAATTCAATGCTGCATATTTCAAGCAGAATTTATTTACCTCACACGCAAAAACGCTTCGCCCTTCGAATATTAAATATTCTACTCAAAAGCAACAAAGCCAGAAATAAAAACATTCATAATTCACCTGCTTAGTTAAAACGGACGAAAAAAAGTTACCTCCATTATACGGTTGATGTAAGCTACAAACGAACGTTGACAACTTTGTCAAAACGCCGTACTTAACGTAATGAAAATTGTGTTTTATGCGATTAACAAAAATTATTCATCACAAACGTCGTCACGCGAACTGCCAGTTTTTAGAACAGCAATCGTGAAAAAAAACACTATCTCGATTTGAGTGTATTTAGTTTTTTTTTGTTCATGAATACAATTGAGCCAAGTGGAAGTCGAGTGATCCAACCGACATTTTTGAAAAAAATGAGTTAGGTGCGTTATGGTATTCTACATGTCATAAACTATCATAAAAGTGAAGTGAGCTAAGTAAATATATACTAAAATAGTGTTTTATTATTAAAAAATAATATTCATTGAGCTATCGTCATATATTGTCAAATGGTGAAGTGAACCAGGTCATTAGCTCACTTCACCGTTCTCACCAACTGGTTAACGTGTTGTTTTATCCTATAGAAGTGAACATGGCTAACACGCATGTTGCTATGGTAACATGCTTGTTAACTGTGTTCACTCATATGCATTCATGCAAGTTTCCCACATAATGATGAACATGACTAACTTATCTAAAAGTGAGCCAAGTACTATTAGTATGTAGAGGTGAACATGACTAACATAGGCTAAAGTGAGCCAAATGACATTAATAAGTAAAGGTGAAAGAAACTCACCCCGTTTATTATCTTATTACAATCAATATTATCCATAAATACTTTTTTTGGTTTGTTTATGTAATAAACTTCAATTTAATATTAAAAAAATTAATACAGGTCCATACAAAAAAATATGTAAAAAGTTCATTAAACTAAAACCTTCAATAAGAAAGTTTCATCATTTTGTCACTTGGCCTACTTCACTTCTTGAGGGCTCAATTATGATCATCATCAGCTTTGGCTCTACAACTGAGGGGGGAGCCTTAAGCCTTTTGTGTCCGGAAATTATTTGTACGTATGCAGTTCGCCATAATATCACACACAATGTTGTATCAGAAATATATGGTCCAACCTCTTTGAGTCTATCGGGGGTTATCGAAGATGTAGTTGTAGCCCCGATGTTATTAATATCTTATATTTAGAAGGTTGCGTTGAGTGTGCGTGATATGGTACATTCGGGTAGTGAGGAATACTACACAGTGATGGTAATTTCTTGGTTTTATATTGTAGAATACGGCACTAATACAGGACTATCACAATGGTTTTATGTTGAATTGGAAGGTTTATATTATTATTTGAATTTCGGTTGAATGTTACGCGGAGTTGCGTGCGTAAATTGTAACTGTTTTAGGACGTTCGAGATGCAACCGTTTCCTTTTACATTTTTGAGTAGTTGTCTATGGTCTGATCAATGGCCATAGACAATGACATGACACTTTGTAGGTTTATATACGAAACCTCTACAACTCTTATACAGGAAGCCACGACAAACAAATCTTATAAATAGCCGATATGTTGGATTATTTGTTAGGTTAGGTTAGGTTAGATTTTCATTCATGAATTTTGCAAAATCAGTAATGACCGTATAATATACCGACATATCTTTCCGATAAGAAAGCCTAAATTGTGCTACGGTGAAATGTAATAAGCACAATTTACATGTAACCCTATAGTTGATGTATTTCTGTTATTTTATTTCTCCAAAATAACACGGATATCACTCGGAGCAATTCCATAAATAATGCGGCTATCTTCAATAATTACTAACACACCGCGCTGCGTCTTACTTGATTTCAAATGCATCTGATTAGAATCAAGTAAGACGTTTTGACAGCTCGTAGTTAACGCGGTCATGGACGGCCGTCTTAAAAATTATCACGCCTGATAGTTAACGCGGGATATATAACGGCTTGAATACGACATAAATAATTGTCATATTTACCACCTTTTTTTATCGATTTTCGAGTTAAGTGATTCGTTAGAATAGCCGTGTGAGAGAAGGACATCTCGTAAATTTCTCAATTACTATTGAATAGACGGTAGAAATTATATGCGTTATTTTAGATTTATGTTATAGATAGATGGATTATTGTTTTTTTACTATTACATATTATGGTTTGGTTACGGCAGGGTTTAATTATTGAATATTAAAAACTAACCAACACTATCTACACATTGTAGTTTTAGCTCATGGAAAACAAATACGTATGACTGAGAAAGTTTGGTGTGCACTATTTATGTCAAATCTTAACAGCATGGCCCCCACAAAGGGGGGGCTAGCAGGGCACTAGCCTGGAGGCCCGGGCTCAGGAAGGGCCCGGCGTGGCGAGTCGACCAAATAAAGTGATATAAACACACATCACAAATTCTCTCTAATATAAAAAAGGCGCTATTATTCCTCAATATTATTTAGAATTACGTGGTTGTAGCAATTAATTTTTAATTGTGTATCGATACTCGACAACTCCATAATTCAAATAGATGTATTTAAAATATACAAAAAAAACACTAAATTTAATATACACATTAATTATATCGCGTACACCATTTGGTACACCTACTGTAGAGCGTCACACTGCCTTTATCGATAGGTAGGGAAGCCGGCCAAAGATCCTAGCCTGGGGGCCCGCTTTAGGATGTGGGGGCCATGCTTAACAGCCTACATCCACCCTTCGCAGGTAGATACATATAGGTAAGTATATATCAATTTCGTAACAATCCTTTCAAAAATAATATTTATTATTTCGTTCGTACGGCGGCAAAAATAAATAAAACTGTCAGAAAACTAAACTTACAAAATCATCCGCCATGATTCGAAGTATGTTTGATAAATTTCGAAAACTTTAGCATGAGAATAAATTACATATTCTACTAACAGAGTATATATTTTCGGAAAAGTCTGTCGTCCGCAAGTTATTATAGTCTCAAATAAAGTGCGTAAGTTTTCCTCTTCTTTCTTTAGTAAAGGTAACAGTTTTACAGCAATTTATATTACACTGCGGTTTCCAAACTATTTTTCATTACGATTAACTTATTTTTTTTAACAACAGTCAGTCAACATATTGATCAGAAATATTAAATACCCATTTCCCGTAGTGTCCGTCCTGTGGGACTGTCCACTTATGGGCCCCGAACGAGCGGAGTTGTTTGCCCGGGTCCGACCCCATTCAGGCCCAATAGGACACGCGGACATGGTGGCAACCGAGGCCAATTTTGCGGCCTTTACTTAATTCGCCAGAGCGTACGGGGGGCGGGACACTCTCGACTCCCCTTGCGACTCTTCAAACTAAAGTCACTCTGATAGTTGCCATATAAATTAACATCATGCATTCGCACTTCGGTGCAAGGTTGCATCACCAGTCCCGTGCGGCTCTGCTCGGGACAAAATGAGGGCTTAAATTCTTTGATCTGGCACACGTAAGGGTTATGTTAGCCGGCCGCGTATGACGTGGCTGCATATACATAACGGGAGCGGAGGTGGGAATTTTACACACCATGTTCCCGTAGTGTCCAATTATGGCAAATTAAGTAGGTAACTGATTGTTTCCACGATATCCATTTTTCCACATCGTCAGCTATCAGATGACGCAAACTCCATATAGTAGCTGACTCAATTATAATAATTATTACCTAAAATATTTTTTTCACGATAATATTATTTTGATTGTGAGTACGTCAATAATTAATAGCTGATCATAATTCATTAGACATGTTACTCAAATATAAGTTCCCGATCTGTTAGTATTTCGGTCTCGGAATCGCTCCGCACAACATCTTATTCTACCGAGATCGGACCTCGAAACAATATCATAAGTATTGTCACATAACTACTACTGTAACATACTCTTGTACCGACTGTTTACGCTGCAAATAAAACTTGCTTCTCCACCCATCGGAGCAACCACCAAATCTCGATAAAATCATAACGATAAGATAAGATTTTTATAATATATTATTGAGTGATGTAAATATTACGAAAAAAGGAAAAAAAAATTACCTGCATCTCAACACTTTGATTAAATTTGTAAAAATATAATAACGAAAGAAAATAAGCAAGATTTATTGAATATTGTTGATTATTTGAAAAAAGAAGATAACAACTTGTTTTACAAATACATTTTAAAATAACACTGAGTTTAAAATAACACTAACATAATATCAGCACCCGAATCAATTTGGTGGAACATAGTTATCGCCCCCCCCCCCCCCCCCAATTGGTATTACCAGTTTCAGGTTGGTCCGGCACCCTGGGAGAATACACAACTGAAGATAGTGGGACACACACGTCAACACTGCCATCATGGCCTTTATCCTATATCATAAAATAATCTTTTAACATGCCTGTAAAAGTTTGAGATGCACACACGATGGCTGCGCGGCTTAAGCGCCGTGGGTCCCAGGTTCGAATACTGAGTCTGGTGAGTAGACATATTGTTTTTAAATATGTGTTTGAGTCAGAGTATGGACCTATTAGGTTGAGCAAGTGGCTGACATCCATTTCTCGTAAAAATAAAAACTGTTAATACAAACCGCAACTCTGTCTATACCCATACGATCTTATTAGGATCGGACATGGTCGAATAAAATAATAAAAAGTTTGAGAACAATAGCTTTTGATTTTTTAAGTTGTTTTTGAAAATACCACTATACTAACACTCGAATAAGAAGCAGACAGAGAGAGAGAGATAGAGCGCTATTTTTTCCCGGACGGAAAGATTCCACCAAATTGCGAGAATTTTCACTTGTTTTTTTTCGATTTTTTTTTTCGTGTTTGTAAAGTATTACTATGTTGCGTTGCGCCGTTGTTTAGCGTTATCGCCTTTCTCGGGGAGTTCCCATAAATTTTTCCCTCGCGTCGGGGAAAAAAGGAAAATTGTCTAGAAGAAAATACTGCTTCCCCAGATCAATAGGGTTAAATTTGGATTTTTTCCTATTGCGGATTCGTTACTTTTTCTTTCTCATATGATTCAGCGCTATCTCGTGGACTCGCACGTTAATAAATAATCCTGTATCATTTTTTTCTCTCCTATTCGTCTGTGGGTATAATTTAGTAGCTCTAAGGTTTTGGGATAAAAGCCTTCCATTCATCACGACAAAAACTTACCATTAATTAATTTATTACTACACGGAATCCCATAATACTATACAATATGTAATAGATATATATATATTCAATTATATACATACTATGTTAATATCTACAGAGTAAGATATTTCTCTTTACATACATATGGTATTATAATAAATAGTACATATAATTTCCTACATATTATATTTTTATATCATCCATTAATAATCATGAGTAATGCTGAGTGAGTCAGTCTGCAATTTAGAAGAAATCTTTATTTAGCTACGTATTTTTTTCGACTTATACGAGGTATAAATGAGAACTCTACCATTCTGGGCAGTGTTGACCTGTGTATCCCTGATAACTATCTTAGAAATAGAGACCATCAGTTGTCTATTCTCCCAAGATACAGAACCAACCTGCCACTGGTAATGCCAATTGGGAGGGCGATAACTATGTTCAACGAAATTGCTTCGGGTTTTGATATATTCCACCTACGTGAAAATGAGTTTAGGTGGACGTTGCTTTATAAATTCTTAAAATAGGGTCTGCTTAACTCATCCGGTGTACTTCCTTGTATCTATCTAATTTATCTATCTCTTTTTTATGTAATACTGTTTTATATATCTTTGTTTCTAAATGTCATGTTGTGAACGTCTTAAACTTATAATTTGTAATGTCCACAATATGTTAAAAAAAAAATTGAAATTGAAATTAAATAAATTGAAAGTGTAATTCATAGGGTGTGAAACAGATCGTTATCTAAGCAGTACCTGTTTATAAAAAGAGACCGTAAATACGAGTTCAATTTCTAATGGACATTATGAGGATTCTGATTATCCACGGAATATTCAGTTTATCTTTGACATCCAGTGACGTCCCTAGACAAAATGTCGCCCCATTTTTTATTCAGTATTTTTATCATCCTTTCATGATGAAAATATTTAAGAAATGTGTTTTATGGATACATTACCAATAAAACAATAAATTAAATTTAGATATAAATAGCGAATAAATATAATAATATTAAGTTATACAGTTACACAAACCACCAGAGTTTAATGTCTTATTTGATTAATATTTCACATTTAGTTTTTACTATTTAGCAATCCACAGATTTATTATTTTCACAACATTTTTACTATGTAATTATTGTTTAGTGTTTATTTAATATACACCTACTTTTAATCATAAATACACTATTAATAAAATTAATAGTCTCAACACTCAACCATTGAACTAAAAACTTTCATTGTGGTTTTTGTTGCAAAGTCAGTAACTATGTCATCCAAATCTAAAAATATTTAAATGCCATTTCTGCTTTAATATATTATAATATTGCGAGTCCACGGTTTCAGTAAGTACATTAATAATACACCTGATAACTGTTAAAACTTTTATGTCAATTAATATATTTTTTTGTCAACCGCTTGGGCTGATTTTTTTGAATGGAAAGATATTTTCGTTATTACTAATTTTAGGTAGCTATTTCTATATTATACCAAATGATTCTCCTTGATTTGCCGCCCTTCGAGTAATTGCCACCTCCAAGCGACGCTCAATCTGCTTAGCCCCATGGGACGTCACTTTTGACACCGTGATAATATATCCTTTACTCCACAGTCCACTTTCGCCTTCTTTCACTGTGCACGCATATCCCCAATCCATATAGTTCACTTACTTCCCTTCATACTAGTGCGAATAGATATCATTGATATATTTTTTTATAATAACTAAAAGTGATGAGGAACTGCTTTTCGGACCATGCGATTATCTGTATTAATGAGACCCAACTCGAGCAAGTCAGCAGCTACGTCTATCTCGGGCAGCAGGTGCCCATAGACGGAAGCATGCACGATGAAATTGCTCGCAGAACAAATCTGGGATAGAGTGCTTTCAGACGTCTAAATAGTATCTTCAAGAATGACCTACCATTATGTCTTAACCGTAGAGTGTTCAACCAATGCGTGCTACCCGTGCTCACGTTTGGCTGCGAGACGTGGACCCTCAACACGAGAGATGTCCAATGGCTAAGAGTCGCACAGCGAGGCATGGAGACATGTATGCTGAGCATCACGCGAAAGGACCGTAAGAGAAATGAATGGGTTAGGAAGCAGACAGGAGTACGCGATGTAATACACGTTGCCAAACAGCTGAAATAAAGATGGGCGGGGTACATTGCTCGCCGAAAATACGGCCGCTGCTGGACAAATGCCGTCATCCAATGGTACCCAAGGGGCACGAAACGGCCACGGGGTCGCCCTAAAAGCCGCTGGATTGACGAACTGATAAAGTTCGGCGGAAATACGTGGCAGCGAACGACACAGGACCGAGAGAGTTGGAAGGTTGGGGGGCTTCATCCAGCAGTGGATTGACCCCGGCTGATGATGATGATAATAACTACAAGAAAACACAAAGAATCAGTTGTCAATGATTCATAGAAGCGGACGAAACTGGCCCGGATTATTATTAAATTGTGTGGTATAGGTACTACATAATATTATTGTGTCTTGTAATTTTAAAAGCTATAATAATTCTGTTTACTTTAAAATCAGTATTATTACCAAAATAAGTTAAAATCCTTTGAGAAAAAATGGACATCTGCTAACATGATACACATTTCTTAGCTAAAAGACAGTCATCGCATCTATTTATTGCAGTTAATGCATGTTGATTATTTATTACATTGTTTGTATTTTAACATCCTACTAATAAAAATATATCACCGTTTTTTATTAATTCACAGTACTAAAAATTAAAAAAACACACATTATAATATAATATATAATATATAGATATTATCTAGAAAGTGTTGTGAGTCAGTTACTGCTTTCTTCCTTAGTAAGGCAGTATACTGATATAAAGCTCTTATTACATAACATTCTTTTCATATTTTTTTTATATTCATTATGTAAGTACCTATAATATTCATAAGTTTTAGAAAAATATACAAGATAAAAAGAACTTTTTATATACAACGTTTTTAAATTTCTTGTTGAATTATTATGCTCAATATGCTCAAACTTGTACTTGATATGAAGTAAATAAAAAACAAACAAACAAACAAATAGAATACTGAAATGTCATTTTGACATTTCATTGTGATTTCCATAGTAACGCACGTATATATAAATAGTTTAGTTGCTAGGACCACCTCCTTAGCAACCAATAATGGTCTTTTACTTTTTACGGATTTTTCTGAAAAAACTTTTCATACAAAACAGAAGTAACTGAAAATGAATTCAATTCTGCTTAAAGATGGCTAAAAGTAGTAAAATAATGCATTGGCATCATGTTCTGATATATTCTAAAAGTTTCAAATGTCTGGCTAGTCGATAAATTAGTTTAAAATCGATTGCAAGATTTGTACTGGACAAAAAACCACCGGAAAAACGTGGTAAAAAGAATATATCACCGTTTTTATTAATTCACAGTTCTAAAAATTTAAAAAAAAACACACATTATATCTTGAAAGTGTGTGAGAGGCAGTTACTGCTTTCTTCGTTAGAAAGGCAGTATACTGATATAACGCTCTTATTACATAACATTCTTTTCATATTTTTTTAATATTTATTATGTAAGTATAATATTCATAAGTTTTAGAAAAATAATATTACCATGAAACAAATATGTTTACGAATCCAGATAGCATAATACAAAAAAGTCTTCATTGTTATTTTCCGTTATTACATTGCCGATAAAACAAATCAACTAAAACAGTATTGACCTAAAACTTTCGAAGGAATGAAAGTAGTTTTATCAAAATGGCGTGTCTGGAAAAAACTGTTGTCGAGTATCTAACTCATAAAATAATTTTATTATGTCTCCTTTTCGGCATGGAAAACAACATGGCCGTTATTAATCTACTTTATTTCAGGTATATCTTTCCCTGTTCATATGGAGCAGGTAAGTCCAATGTGTCCATCGCACCATAAGGATAATAAACTATTTATTATATTCAACGAATAATTCACAAGATTTTGTGAATGTAACATTATATATAATTATATTGAACATACGTAACTGATAGTGTTTCGTATTTCTTGGACAAAGGACAGGACGGATCAGTCAATCATTCAGAAACTACAGATAAAAAATAAAGGAACGTACCTCAAAAATATATCTGAGACGTATTCTGCAGATTTTTGGACATATTATTGAGATTACTTGGAGATACTATAGGTTTTGGGTATACTCCAAGGATGGAAAAGTAGAGGAAGAGCGTCCAAGTGAAAAAGCTTACTGAAGCCAGCCTTCGCTCTACCCCAGGAGAAGCAGAAGATCGAGAGGGTTGGAAAGTCTTATCTTATCTTATCAATAATAAGTAGATATATGTAATAGTAGTAAGTACTTGAAGTTGGACACGCCTGATATAGAGGACATTCTTTGTCTGTACCCTCTGTTTTGGTGGAAAATGTTACGGAAGTAGTCATTGTTACTTGAAGCCTATAAAGTGCGTCTCAAAATAGATAGTTTTAGTTATACGGCTGTAATATATATTTGAAATCTGAGAATATTTAGTTTACGCAAATAAGTATATATTATGACAATCTTAGCACATGCACACGCAGATAGATATGGGGTGATAATCCGAGAATATCCATATCATTATGATGTAACTACTTACAATATTTCGAAAATGGAAGAATTGCTAAATAATCAAATATGAAATAGTTACAAGATAAAAATAACTTTTTATATACAACGTTTTAAAATTTTCTGTTTAATTATTATGCTCAATATGCTCAAACTTGTACTAGATATGAAGTAAATAAAAAAACAAACCAACAAATAATATAGAATGCTGAAATGTCATTTAAACATGTCATATTGATTTCCATAGTAACGCACGTATATATTAATAATTTAGTTGCTAGGACCCCAGACCTAGCAACCAATAATGGTGTCAAAATAACTTTTCATACAAAACAGAATTAACTGAAAATGAATTCAATTCTTGCTTAAAGATGGGTAAAAGTATTAAAAGAATGCATTGGCATCGTGTTCTGATATATTCTAAAAGTGTCTAGCTAGTCGGGAAGTTAGTTAAAAATCGATTGCAAGATTTGTACCGGACAAACAACCACCGGACAAATAAGAATACAACCTAATAAAAACGTTGTAATATAAAAAAAACCCAGCCTACAAAAATAAGTAGGTAACCTGGCAATTAAAACCAAAACGTCATAAAATAGAAAGATGTTGAACAGCATAAATGTTGGAATGTGGGTTACCTTCTGGGTGAGGCTGTAACAATATGTAACACTCGAGTGTGGATAAATATGAGATAAACTCGAACTCGTGTTAAATTAATAAAAATATAATATGTTGGTTTAAATAGTCATGTGTTTATTATAATTATCGTAATAATACTTTACGTGCTGCTAATATAATGCAAAAAGCATTGAAAAGTGGTAGCAGGAAGATAAGTCGTGTTATAACCTACTGCGAAGAAGAAAAAAACAAAATTAGCCCACTGAGCCTATAAATATATTAAGGTCGATGATAGAGTCGCTGCAATGACAGCTAGATTTTGACATTTCAGTGTTACCATATAACTAAAAATATCCAGATAGATTGGAAAAACATTGTCGTCTGGTATTGTCTTTCACTGTAGGTACATAGGTAGCATATTATTCTGAACCAAAGTAGGGAGGGAAAGTCGCCTAATACTGGCAATCCTATATATTATAATATATCGCAGCGCCACGACGGCGGCCATGACAATTATAATTTTCGCACTCTAAGTTAATAATATTTTCGGATAATTATTGAGATAAATAAACATTGATTTGAAAACGAAAACAAATCGAATCAGTCGATTTGTTCATTCTTTACGGTGACGAAATTGTGGGATTGTGATAGGTATTAAAAGCAAAATTGCTACAAAAATTACCTAGTTAGGTAATAATAAAATTAATGATGAAATTTTAACAAAGTATCAGGCGTTAATGAAATCAAAGGGAAAGTTTTCAAATTATAGAAATCCGCACAAATGCGGTTCAATCAGACATGTTCATTGAAAGGGGAAAATGAATAGGTCGACGTTCAACCGCAGATCGATCTTTTGGCTGACATCTGTCGATTTGACAAGGCGCCGATGCTGTAAAAGGAAACACCTCCTCATTTCTTCCGAGCGCCTGATATTTATTATCTTCTAGAAAAAAATTCTTCCACTCCCGCGGTGTCAGAGCGTTATTATTTATCAAAAATAAAATGCGAATTTCATTTTTTTGTAAAGTACTAAATCGGGGTTGGCAAACTTTTTTTCGGTAGACTGATTATTATAACATTTCACCGTGGCACAGTTCGCCGGCAGCTTCCTTATCGGAAAGAGATGACCGTATAATATATGATTCTCAAACTTATTCATCCCACGGCCCCCGAAATCAGAAAAAAAGTCTCCCATTTTTTTTTACTCTTTAGTGACCAACTATTTCTGTGTGCGAAAGGAAGAGGGCGATGAGTCTGAAATTTGGTAAAATGAGTTGAGTATGCAAAACTAACCTTAATGCATATATGCGTAAAGCAGAAAAGGGACCAGTCGAATTAACGCCGCTATGTAAGTAAATTTTGTATATTAACAATATGCGATGATTTATTTTTCGTAATATTTCGAAAGCATAAATGCGTTGAATGTAATCATCTCGCAGGGAACTTTAGTTTTTGTCACACGCCGAAAGGAAGACAGCGTTGAGTCGCGACAACGCCGTATTGCTTTCGACCATTGGCTCTGTTCACACCAGTTCGAGTTAAACGTCATCGAGTCATCGCTATTTGCTGTTCCCGCTTTTAGGCTGTCAAACGTTAAAGTTGGTTATTGTTCTATCTATAGTTCATTTTTGATAGTAATAATATACTTATTACTATGTCTCGTGAAAGAATCGAATTAATCATGAGGCGTGCGAAGGAAATGTCTCAAAATAATACAGGTAAGTAAACGTCATAACATAACCTCGATATTATTGCAATCATTAAAATGATGATAATTCTTTAAACCAACAATTTCAACGAATATTTCAATTTACTCAACAGTGCTGCACATATTATCATTAGCATTATTTTATAGTTTCAAATTACATTATCATCTTCCATTAGTACAGTCATAATGAATTGATTTTTGAAGTGATAGTATTACAAGGAAGGTTATTTTAGGTACCTATATTTATCTTTGTTTACTATTGATTATGTTTGTGTTATTGCAGTTACTAAATTGGCTACTAATTATGATATACTGAATGCTTCTCGGACCAGTAGTCTTACTGAAGAACCGTTGAAAGTAGCCCAAGAAATAGAAGCTACGATGCCATTTTCTGATTCAGGAGATAATAATTTAGCATTATTATATTGTTTTAAATTACAATATTATATTCCATTAGTAGTAAATGACATGCAATGGGTTAAAGGAATTGATTTTTTTAAGTACCTGTGTAATAGTATTTCGAGGAAGAATGCTTTATATATCTTTATTTACATTGATTGTAAATTGCAGGTACAGAATTGGGTACTAATTATGATATTATAATGAATGCTTCTCGGAGAGAAGAATAGTGGAAAATAGCCCAAGAAATAGAAGCCATGATGCCATTTTCTGATTCAAAAGATAATAATGAAGGTAAATTTAATGGTATTAAACAACTATGCTATTTTAGAGAAATATCAAGACTACTCGAGGATTATTCAATTGTTTAAGTTGCGGAGATTTGTATTCACTATCAATAGATAAATGATTTCTTAGTACATCGACCAAAACACAAGCACTTCTACTTAATGAAAGTTCGAGAGACCGAGAGACTAGTACAATCTAGTTAAAAATTGTACGAAAAAAGATAATAATTTTGTAGTTAAAGTAATGTACAACGACATGTTTTTAGATTTTGCCTGCCTCTTGAAGGGTCCATCCAGCAGGTGAAGTGGTTTCAATTTTTAAAAAAAAGTGCCGAGGCTAATAACATCCTCTTTAAAAATAGCCTGGATGATTTGCAACAATTCCAATCAATATCTTTTAGTCGCCGAGGAAGGCATGTTATCCTTGAACCTCCTAAATGTTACAGTGGTCCAGTGCAAATTAATAAGGAGAAGAAAAAAGATCTCAGTATTCTACATATTTAATCGATAAAGACTCATGAGTTTTGCTTGTCAATCCCAGATAAATGTACCATATATAAATCCGGATAATTTTCATGAAAGATTTGACAAGTAGTAGGTATTATGTCTAACTGTGTCAAATACGTAACTATAATTTACAATATAAAGTAAAAAATAATATAAAATCATATGTCCTAGTTATTATTTCTAACTGCTGTCAAATATGTAATGCCGCAAAAGAGTGCGACACTTCGTACCCTTGTGGCACAGCCTCAAGAGTTCCGTCGTCGTGGCCGGTCCTCCCTCACCCTGCAGCGGTGCTAGAAAAGCGATCTACGCGCTGCAGGTCTGGAATGGCGGGAGGCGCAAGAGTTGGCGATGGATCGAGGGAAGTGGCGCGATCTTGTGCTTGCCTTATTCCCCAACGCTGGGTCGTGACAAGTTGAAAGAAGAAGAAGATTTACTATGTAAATGTATTAAAATAAAATGATATGTCCTTTGGTTTTATTTTTAACTATCTATCAAATTTATACATATTGTTTCAAATATAAATGTATTAAAATAAAACTATTTTTTTATTAAATAATAACTTTAATCCAGCTACGTATATTCTATGAAAGTACTAAACTATTACATCTTACACCTGCAATAATAAATGCCAGATTACATTATTGACATTATAATAATCCATATGCTCCGTCTGGAGGGGAAAAATAATTTAAATTGTCACTAAATGATAAAAAAATAATAAAATCACACCTTTTGTACCTACATGTCAAAAGAGATAAGTTGTCAATTTATATTCTTTGTTAAAAAATACGAAAGGAAGAAAGGGATATGTCAAAAAAATATAGTAAAATCCATAACTATTGAAAATCTGATAAATTTATGCCATAGTATATCAATTTTAATAGACAAGTGCAAAAAAAAAATTCCAAAAAAATTAATATTTTCGGTTTAATTACAATTTTAAGAATATTCTCAAAGACGCAAATTTTGTTTTGCCTCTCCTGAAAAGTACCGATTTTCGACTCATCGCCCTCTTCCTTTCGCACACAGATTTAGGCGGCTCTCGTGGTGCAGTGGGTTAGGCGCTGGCCTTCCACCCTAGAGTTCTGGGTTCGATTCCCGGTCATGACAAAAACATTTATGTGTTTTTCTCAAAGCCTGGGTGTTTGTGATTGTTCAAAATTACTAACAACCACCTTGTACGAAAAAGCAAGGATATGGTTATTAATAATTCTATAAAAAAAGTACTTTATTTATCGTTAATTATTATTATAGGTACCTACATCTTTTGCTTTTGCAATTTCGAAGAATATCCTTGCTGTCGCCTTATCCAAAATTCTGCAAGACTTCGTCATCAACTTCAAGGGAATTATCTTATCTAATATCAATCAATTCTTCTTAAGCTGCCCACGTAATAATATGATCATATTTTAAGGATTCATCAAATGGTGTTGCAATGCAAACTCGACAGATATTTTGCCTAATTCATGAATAAGGCAACAAGCTTGCATTTTTCATGAAATAGGCAAAATTTTGCCGATTTCATGTAATACGCAATTTCACACGTTCTACGCCGAACTGTCGAAATATCTACTGTTTTCTGTTTAAAAAACTAACCAACACCGTCCTGTAAATTATTGTATTCTTAGTTCAGTAAAAACAAATACGTGTGACTAACAAAGTTTAATGTGCACTATTTATGTCGGATCTTAACAGCCTACCTCCTCCCTTCGCTGCTGGTATCTATACAGATTCAAGTAAATGAGTCTCAAAACTTTCTTTTGAACCCTCTGCACCATATAACTACATTATATTTGTCAGTGTTTCATGCAGAAGGAGTCACGGGCTAGTATCTTATATGTCAGCGATTTCAGTTTATTAGAAAGGTATGTATTGTTAACCGTTTTTGAGTAGGTGCTCGCCCGATTACATTATTAAGTACGACGATGAGCGACCTTCGACGTCTACAAAGCCCTGATTGCACCATTCTGTTGAGCCACTTTTCGCATTCTAACAAAATCCTTTATGCCAAGATTACAATAGGGGCCTGTACAATCATGAAAACGTATAGAATTTTCAACCTTTCTTATGTACTCATATACTTACATACTTAGCTATAAACTAAATACAAATATTACATTTTTTTATTAAGCTATGAAGTCTCAGGTGAAGTAAATTTAGCTGTGCGGTGATTATAAAAACAAAATAATTACAAGATAAAAAGAACTTTTTATATGCCACGTTTTTAAATTTTCTGTTGAATCATAATATAAACTTGATAATTCTATGTATTAATAAATACTTTTTTTTAATTTTTTTGGATGAATTATCCCATTAACTCGAAAGCAAAAAATCAAATGCGTAATAAATAGAGCAAATAATAATATAAGAAATTTTCAAACATTTATTAATTAATGCGCTGCGTTACGGTTTCGTTGGCCATCGTGTGTGACGTTCAATATAAGTAAAAATAATTTAGGTAAAATAAGGCAATTTATTGTATTTAATAATCTTAAAACAAATTTTTGCTATTTTGGCAGATTTAATTGATATGAAAGTGATTTGACTAGCTTAAGCGATCAAAAAACTTGTATTTGATAGAAATACTGAATAAATATAGAATAATGAAATATCATTTTGACATTTCATATTGATTTCCATAGTAACGCACGTATATATTAATAATTTAGTTGCTAGGACCCCCTTAGCAACCAATAATAGTGTTTTACTTTTTACGGATTTTTTCCGAAATAACTTTCCATACAGAACAGAATTAACTGAAAATGAATTCAATTCTGCTTAAAGATGGCTAGAAGCATTAAAAGAATTCAATGTCATCGTGTTCTGATATATTCTAAAAGTTTCAAATGTATAGCTAGTCGGGAAGTTAGTTAAACAAGATTTGTAATTGACAAACAAGAAAAAATTTGTACTGGACAAACAAGAATACGAGCTAATAAAAACGTGGTAAAATACATAATTTCATAAATATTATCATAATTCATAATGGGAAGCTATATAATAGTACATTATAGTTTCAAACATGAGATATTATAATTGAATTTATACTTGCTGGCTATATTCTCTTAGAAACATTTGGACAAACAAAAAATACTTTGATGTTTGGCTGAGCTATAAACATCTTGAAACTAAGCCGGCTCTCACATTAAAGCTCGTTCATGTCCCGAACAAACCTTCCGACAACTGAGATCCAGTGTTGCTTGTGAATACCGCGCACATCTATCTCGCGACAGTCGTCCGTAGTCTTCGAAACGTATACATATTTGAATGCGGTAATCGGCGAGCCGGTATAGGAATGACCAATTCGTAGGTGTTTGTATGTGACTTCGATCCTTTGACTCGGAGCCCGAGAAGGATGCAACTTGTCGATTACAACAGCCAGATGTTTTTTTCAAACGAAACAGTCGCATTCGACCAATCTGCAGAGCTCCATTTTTGGCAATGTGTGTTTTGTTATTTGTATTGAATATCGATTACGTCACATCGATTTATTCGACACGCTTTAAGGCGAATTTGACTTCTGAATTTCCAAGGAGCCTGAATATCATATTCATAAAGCAGACATTGCTAAAGGACGTTAGCGGCGCTTTTTAGTGGACTGTAATTTTGAATGAATGTGGATACGGGTGCGGCTTAAACGGGAGTCGATCCAGGCACACATTGTTCGTCTGTCTGGCTGGAGTAGGTCCCAGGTTCATACACTCACGTCCTAGTAGGTGGATGGTTCTGAGTGTCACTCTCATGGCTACACTTATAAATATAAATGATCATGACAAGTTTTTATGAATGATGAGACGCTATGTTCGCTCAAACCATATCAGATTTGGCGCTTTGACACCCTGTGCCGGTAACACGGCTTGATAGGTGGTCTAATTACTCTAATTGACTGAGTTCGTAAGGAGACTCGAATTAAATTATCGTATCAATTACGGACCACTGATAACTTGTTAAATAATTAAGCGCCTGGATAACAACAACAATAAATGAGGATAGTAGGTATGAACTATTTGTGCGGGTGTAAGGATTGGATTGGGTTCAAAATCGGTCCAACCAAACGTAATTATTTATATATTCGCTCACACTTCCGCATTGACATTTTTTAGGATCATTTTAGATTTTATCACATTTTAGGAATTACCTAAGCGAGATAGGGATGATGAATATTTTTTTTTATTAAATCACACTTAGCTTTATTTTTCTTTACTGCACTAACTTACATAATTCGAAAGCCCTTCAGAAATATACCTACTAGAAACAATCTTTAAAAAATAAATACGATACCTTCAATCATTTGATGAAGTGGAAAAAGAAGTAATGTTCTGTTTTCCGTTGCTGGGGTGTCCGGACCTGAAAGTCAATTTTATTGTGTGCGCGTATGACTACAAAGCCTGTATAGCAGGGGGGGGAAACATAGATACGATTTCATATTGTCTTTACCAATGAAAGATTTTTTCATGTACGAAATAAATTTAATAATATAACAAAGGATTAATCGAGATAATGGTTTTTTCCCAGTTCACCCCACAGTAAAATAATATATGGATAAGCCATTTGTACTAATAATATTCCCCGCCAACGCTATGAGCCGCATTATTAAAAAAATATCCTTTGTTTTTGTAGCGATGAAAATTAATATCCCCACCTAGGTCTATCCCATATATCGTTTGATTAAATATACAACTAAAAACGGGCGTACCGATGTGAAGGGTCAGTATAATATTATTTTATTAATAATATCCAAAAATAAATTAATAATCGTTGTTATGCCGACAACCTTCAATGATTACTGACTAAACTAAACACAATAAGTACGACATATTTCGGAGTATTAATACGTAAAAAGCCGTTTTTATGGTTGTCAATACGTCTTGTTTGTGGTTAAAATTGGGTTTCGGGAATTTCCCGACGGGAATTCTCGAGAAATTTTCGTGATTTTCCAACCCGAATATGGAGATTTGTAATTTTTAACATTTTGGGAAATCCCGGATCTCGAGAATCTTTTCTCGGGATTCGGGATTTCTTTATCATCAAATATTTAAGTATTAATTTTAAAAACCATTTTCTATGTCAAAAAAGGTGGACAGAAAACACAAAACCTTCAAAGACTGATCGGGGCATTTGACACAATTAAGCCAACGTCCACTTAAAATGAGCGCATTTTTTGCAACATATGGGAATTTTGTGTCTCAAAAGCGTACGCGATTATCTGACGCAGCGATTGACAGATGTTTTTTGATATTCCATTTTAATAAGTGATGTTTTGAATTATTTTTGTTTTCCTACTTCTATTTTATTTGTCATCTTACATAAACAAAAAAAAATCATATTTTTTTGGAATTTGTCTGTTTTTACACTTATTTTAGAATTCTTACAGGTTTTTTTTAAATTTCCCGATATCTCGAGAATTCTCGAGAATTCTTTTCTGGAAATTCCGAATCTCGAGAATTAAAGATTTAATCATTTCGGGAAATCCCGAATCTCCAGATTGAGATTTTCTCGGGAAATACCCAACTCTATTTGTGGTAAACAAAAGCGGTGGAATATATAAAACACTTCGCTTGCCATTTACATGAAAACTGGAGCCCATACCAAGAGATTAAAATAAGAACTGTGGCATAAGTCTGGGCACTCGTTGGATGGTGATCAGACGCTACATTATACCCGTACTGGTCTACGGAATAATTGAAGCCTGGACGTTAAAGGAGCATAATAAGAATAAGACTAGAGGCTTTCGAGATGTGGCTTTATCGGCGTATCATAAAGATATCTTGGGCTGGTCACAATACCAATATTAGATTTTTTATGATTTTACCGAGGCTTTGACTGCCAATATGACGTTTTAAGACAAGTATAGCGATCAATAACCCTATACCAGGTCAGCATGATTTTCAAAAACTAAAAATCGATAAGTCATTTTACTATCAATTGCTTCATCTAGCATCAGCGTTTTTATTACTTATAGACAATGACACAAGAATATCTATAATCTCATGCTTGCTAATCAAAACACCTCGTAGTCGTTAGAAATTGAGGTCAGCTGGTTTCTCAATATTGACCTAGATAAACGGTCGCTCATGAAAGGATTGATTGCTTTTATATAAATAAGAACCACTCCACTCGAGTCCGTCACTCGACACAGTCAACTCTCACTTCTCATTCAAAATTCGTCTCTCGAGCACAGACTCTCGAGCTTGTCCCAATCATCATCATTACTGGATCGCGGCTTGATCTGAGCACCGAACTCACCGCGATACTCTGTACTCTGCATCACGACAATAAACATTTACATCCATCTACTATCGCTAGCTGGTATTTCTAGTGAGCTTGGAATCCGCATGGGTGTGGCGGGCTCTGCGTTCAACCAACTTGGAGTCGCATGGAGGTCAAGGCTGTATTCTGTGAGGACCAAATGTCGTTTGTTTAACGCGTGCGTGCTACCTGTGCTCCTGTATGGCTGTGAGACATGGCATCTTACTAAGCTTCAAGAGTCTCGGCTTTTGAGCTTTGAGAATCGATGTCTCCGCAGAATCTTAGGGGTACATTGGTACGACCGCGTTACAAACATCCGAGTTCGTGAGCAGACACAACAGCCTTCGGTGATTGAAGTTATCACAAAGAGACGAATTACGTGGCTGGGACATGTATTCCGGATGCCGCCAAAGAGTGCGGCACTTCGTACCCTTGTGGCACAGCCTCAAGGGTTCCGTCGCCGTGGCCGGCCCTCCCTCACCCTGCAGCGATGCTACAAAAGCGACCTACGTGCTGCAGGTCTGACATGGCGGGAGGCACAGGAGTTGGCGATGGACCGAGGGAAGTGGCGCCAACTTGTGCTTGCCCTATGCCCCAATGTTGGGACGTGACAGGGTGAAAGAAGAAGAAGAAGACTATCGCTAGCTCAATCAACTCAACACTTTCTTCCGATTCGACCGCTAAAGTGGTGACTCCGACATGATAATCCCGCTAAGCAAAGCCAATAAGACAAGGAAATTTATAGTTACCATCAGGTGCAGATAAACTGTATACTTCGACCATATTTTCTGGAATAAGAAGTATGATTTATTCCAAGTCATAATACAGAGAAAATTAGGGTGCATTAGAAGCGTACCTATATAAGAAGAATTGCTCTTGGCTATCTCTATATGTGGTTTAATATCCAAGACCTGAAGGGATCTGATACGACTGATCCAGGGTAGGGAAGTGTAATACAAGCTGGTCGCCAACGTTTGAAAGAAAAATAATAATTAAAAGTATTCCACACTAACATGACGATAACATTATTATTATTGTTAGCTCTACAATCGTGTGTAAATTTTGGCTGCTTCGAAAATATCTCTCCACAGACCTGTAGTTATCTGATTTTGAAGACTTATTATGGTGGCATCTATATTAGCGCAGTCAAGCCATATAAACTTGGGTCTTCCAATAATGTATAACTATATCGTTTTTATTCGAGGTCGCCAACTAATCGGTAATGTAAAAAAGTGTACATTTGAATCGCTTGTAACTTTTGAATAAATAAACGAAGCAGAATAATAACCACTGTATGTAGACAACGATACATCTTTGGTTTAAACTGGTTGGACTCTCAAGTATAATTATAAACATCGTTGTCGAAGACGGGTTTCGATAACTGTGTTCCAGCAGTCATTTTATAACTTCGTGGGTATTCAACCGATCTTGTATTTATTAATTAGTTGTACTCATTAATTTATTAAGTACAACAAAATAATTTTCCCAGAACTGCCCTCGCCAAAAAACGTAGTTCTGGGTACTCCATACACTCATCGGCTTTATTTTGTTATTAGAGCACTGATACTTTTTTTCTTCTTCCCTCCATGTTGGTTATCATACCACCTTAACGGATGACGTTATTCTTGGCTCTTCTTCTTATTCTTTCAGCCTATCACGCCCGAGTATTGGGATATAGAAGAAGCACAAGTTGACGCCACTTCCCTCGGTCCATCGCCAACTCTCGCGCCTCCGGCCATGCCAAACCTGCAGCACGTAGATCAATTTTGTAGGGTCGCTGCAGGGTGAGAGATAGCCGGTCACGATGCTGTGCCACAAGGGTACGAAGTGTCGCACTCTCTGGCGGCATCCGGAACACATGTCCCAGACTCTTTAAGCGTCTGTTCGTGATTACCTCAATCACCAATTCAATCAATTCTCGACTCTGTAAATGTATATTCTTAGAATATTATCGATTTTTTAATTACAATATATTAAATATTTTCAATATTATAGATACTCATTAAATAAAACTTAGTTTATTTTAAAGACCAAGCCATTATTTTGCACGCCACTGTAAAGAGGGTAAGCCTAAGCTTTTAATTAAATTAGATACAAAACCCCAATGGCAAAATTTAACTTAACTTTAGCTTGCGTTATCGGTGCACAACTTTTCCGAAAGAAAAAATAATGTTCTCTATAGGAATTTTGCCAATTAATGAGCAGAATAATAATGCATTTGCTAAAATATGTTGCAATGTAACTTGAAGTAGTTTCTCTGTCAAATTCGATGAAGCAAATTTTATCTTGTCAAAATTGCCGGTTGCTATGCAACAAACAAACAATTTTATTTTAATATTTCAAATTAAGAAATAAATCGAAAATTAATTATTTTTAAAACAAAATTATCTTTTAATTGTTTGTATTGCCATGTGTCCCTGACAATTATCATAGAAATCGTGAGCAACCAATGAATTTCGACTATAAATGGAAGAAATCTAATAACCCGTATACACGTGCATGGTTTTACTGTTGAGAGCGATTATTATCGTGGCCATAACGAGAAAATATATGGGCAAACATGTATTATCCTGCAGTTGCAAGCTTGCACACACGAATCAAAAATTCGATCTACGCTGCACAGTGGAGCGATAGTAACGAACCTGCCAGCAAAAAAACGAACTACGAACGAATTTTCAGGTTGACCGATTTTCACTAAAAGTCAGATTTTACGAAATAGTACCATAAATGACAACATCGCGTCTTGCTCACTCTTGAAGAATGAGATTAGAGAGACATTCAGCACTTTTACGTGTAAACAGTTATTGTCACGATAGTTTAAAATACTCTCTATTGCTGCCAGTACATCGATGCACGTGTACAGGCGCTATTATACGTTATTTCTGTTTTTCTGAATTGTTAAATTATTTAGCAAAATCATGAAGTACCTATGGGTAAGTTGGTAAACTCCACAAATATTTTCCTTGTCGCTCAGTTTACATTCCTATTTTCTTACTCAAGCAAGCAAAGCAAAAAATCATTGTGATTATTTACTCGGGTGCGAGTAAGATTTTTTAACTAAATAATAATCAGTGCTCGAAATGGAAAATTTGACAAATCGAAACGCTCGATAGTTTTAAGAAAATATTAACTATTATCTAACGTTATGTGTATTTTATACAAATTAGTGTGTTAGATTTTTAATGATCTATCCACGAGACGGAGCGAAAATTTTGGGTGTTTTATGAACCGGAACGGCGCTCCGGTGCGCTCATATCCATTTCAAGTCCTGATAATAATACCGGAGTGTAATATTACTGCTTGCTTATCTACTCATCGTAACATAATGTCTTCATATGCCTTGCGCGAACATAGTGAAAATAAAATACACTATTAATAATTAACACTTATTTTCTTTGTCTTTATGTCGTAGCGTGAACGCATTAAATTTGTAATTTGTAATTTTCACCATTACATTATGTAGAATAAATAAATTTAAATAAATTAACATAATATCAAATTACACAATAATCGTAAAATCTAATTCAAATGTAGATTTCTATAAAAGCGGGATACCGTAACCAAGTCTTATATACGAGCCGTAAACTAAAATATATTTTTTACTCATACGAAAAAAGTGTTATTTATTATTCAGAAGCCATACTTTCTTGTGTTGTTATTTATGACGCCGTAAAAATGAGAACGGAAGAACATGATGCATTGTTAATAATGAAGACGATAAGTTGGGTTAGGGTAGGTCGGGCAAGGCTATATAATTTTTTATGTCAGGGTTCATTCCCCACTGACTTGTGAAGTTGCGATAATCGTGAGCCAGCCAAAGTATTTAGCACAGAGCTTCCCAACCAGGAACTCACAGGGAAATAACAGGATAGGAAGAAGAAAACCATCTTATAAAAAAAATCGGTGTGTGTACTTATGTATGCGCGTTAGAAGTTATACTTCTTTGGCGTAACAAAACAAAAACAAAACTTGTGATAACCTAGATTCTTCGACTAGCTCTTAATTATCTTGTTAAATTACACACTCAAGAAAAAGGACCGCTTATTGGAACGCCGTTGGTTTATTTCTATACATTTTAACTTATATTACTAAATTATATAATTATTTATCGTTGTTTTTATTTTTAAAGTAACAACTGTCACTATGACGTTTAATAGTTTGTTTACGTAAGGAATTGCAAATGGCCGACAATAATAAATTCGCTGCCTAGGCAACGGAATAATTCTAAACTTTAATATTATACAGTATAATCGTCACGATTGGAGTATCATAATGTGGCGTAATGGTAGTGTGTTCGGTTGATAACCGAACAATCGGTGGTTCGAATCCAAATCGAGTGCGTTTATTTTTGTGTGAAAAAATAAATTAGGTGTTACATGCCACACGCCAAAAATACACTCTGATCTGATTTTCCAAACGCGCTTAAAGATGTATAACTTCAAAAATTGATACGTCCTGAAAAGACTACGCGTTGATGTGGTTTCTGGGTAGAAGGTGTAACCGGGCCATACTTGTTTTAAAATGTGATTGGAAATGCACTGATCATGGCCACCATTGCCGTGATATAATTACATGTGTTTTGCAAAATTAGATACTTGGAACATACGGTTTCAGCAGGATGGCACATTATCTATTACAAACTTATGGTCGTGTTCAGGGAACTCAGAGAAAAGGGGAACTGAAATACCTAACGGGTGTGGAGGAGCAGGCAACCGATCTCGAGTGTGGAAGAATACTGAATAAACTTAAACGTGTGTCGAGAATACATCATACGTCGAATACTGACAACTGCTCTCGGCTTATGCACTGACGCTCATTATTATAATATTGGTGTATTGAAGGTTGCAGCACACACTTTATTTAGCTACGTATTTTTTTCGACTTATACGAGGTATAAATGAGAAATCTGCCATTCTGGGCAGTATTGACTTGTGTATCCCTGATAACTATCTTAGAAATAGAGAGCATCAGTTGTTTATTCTCCCAAGGTGCAGAACCAACCTGCCAATGGTAATACCAATTGGGAGGGCAATAACTACGTTCAACCAAATTGCTTCGGGTGTTGATATATTCCACTTGCGTGAGGGTAAGTTTACGTGCACGCTATTTTATAAATTTTTAAAATAGGGTTTCCTTAGCAAACTCGGTGTACTTCTTTGAACTTCAATAGGTGTATAATTGTATTTTCACTGCTTTTGTATGTTTATATTATGTTCTCTTTTTATATTTTCATTTTTATTACTTTTTTTCTTTATAATAATGTCTTATGTCATGTTGTGAAAGTCTTAAACTTATAGTTTGTAATGTCCACTATATGTTATAAAATAAATTTAAATTGAAATTGAAACTATTGCACGTCTATAATGCGTGGTTCATTTTAGTAGGACACTCACACATTCAAAACCCTGCATCAAAATGTACTGTATTGGGATATAGCCTATCAAAATTATATTTATAAATCTGTTTTCCCAAATGCTTGAAAAGTATCACATCTATACCTGGTCTTAGGGCGTTTGGGCCAATTAAGTGGTATTGAGTCCAGGTTAGATCAAGGAGACGCAGGAAAAAAAAAGAGTGAAACTTCAAAATAAAAGTTGATTTAAAATTTGAATTGAATATCTTATTGTGACACATCTAAATTCTGAAGTAAATTGGACCCCCATAGAAACGACCATAATAATATTATATTTAGCTGTCATTCTTGGATGGACACTCGATATTAACCATAGGGGAAAAATAGCGATATGGCTGATTTCTACTAATATCGATGTGAACTGTGAAGAGACATACAGAGGGAAACTTGTCAATAGCGGGCAGGCCGCCCGCTGCTTATGAGTGACCCATCCGATGGGGATAAGGAAAAATGATGAAAGCGCTTCAGAGAGTATTCTAAAAACCACTAGTTAGCTTCGTACCAATTAAATAGGATATGTATATCTTAGTAGCCAGGGCACATGGGCACGAATCACAGAGGGCGCAGGCAATGCGAATGATTTATAATATTTACGTTTAAACTCAAGCCCGTCAAATCGAAACAAGAATCATAATATTATACTGATTGATAGTTTAGAGGCCAAAGCACTCACCCGGAAAGTGAAAGAAGTAAATTTCAGTCACAATCGGTCCAACTTTATTTTTGGGTTTTTTTCTAATTTGTATATTTCTGAGGTTTTTTAAAATTATATTATTTCATAATACATATATTTTATCGATCGTGCGGCCTCTAGGTCTACCTTGCGGACGTTTTGTACCCCTTGGGTATCACTGGATGACTAAATTTGACCAGCGATTGTCCCTTCTTCGAGCTATGTGTCCTGCTCATTTCTATTTGTGGTTTTTAGTGAACTCTATTACATAGCAAACTTGTCTGTCTTGATGAAATTGTTAAGTTCTGCGGAAGTACGTGGCAACGCAACGCACGAGACCGATAGAAATGTAATCAGTTCGGAGAGGACCTCATCTAGCTGTGGATAGATTCAGGCTGATGATGATGATTATATATATTATAATAGTTTATATTCACATTATAATCAATATGGGGAGTGTCAAGTATCGAGGATCAAGAAACATTGCAATGTTTTGTGTTTGCGTTTTTTTGTCCGATTCTAATAAGATCATATGGGTCTCCATAGAGTGGAGGTTTGTATAAACAGATTTTGGTTTTACGAGAAATGTATGTCAGCCATTTGATCAACCTATTAGGTTCATACTCTGACTCATACACAAATTTAAAAACAATATGTGTACTTGCCTTCTGATAAGCTACTTGATCTTCTTCGAAACGAAACGAAGTCAGCAAACACGTCGGTTTAAAAATGAAGCTATCAAAAACAATGCTAATGACGAACAGCACAGAATCAAAAATATCAGTCGACAACGATGTACTTACCTACACAAAAAAATACACCTACCTGGGGAAACAAATTCGTTTCGACAGAAAAACAATGAGTTGGAATTAGAAAGAAGAATACAAAGTTCTTGGAATAAATACTGGAGCTTAAAAGAAATATTTAAAGGCGATATGACAGCAAATATAAAAACTAAAGTGATGAACTCATGTCTCCTACAATGCTTAACTTATGCCTGTCAGACCTGGATACACTCTAGCATAGTAAAGAACAAAATCATCAGCTGCCAACGCGGTATGGAACGTAGTATGCTAAATATCAACAAAAGACAAAAAATAAGACACACAAAAAAAAGAAATATTTCAAAAGCCACAGACGCTCTAATCCATGCTCAAAAACTTAAATGGAAATGGGCGGGTCATGTAGTGCGACTACAAGATGAGAGATGGACAAAAATAATTACTTCATGGAACGGCCCAAAAGAGAAACGCTATAGAGGAAGACCCCATGCGACATGGCAAGACGACATCATAAAAACAGCGGGCCCAAATTGGCTACAAATAGCCAAAAACAGAGTCCAGTGGGACTCTTTGGAGGAGGCCTTCACCCGAAGAGGGGTTCTTACAAACCAAACAAACTAATTACATACCTCTGTCCAATTTATAAACATTATCTAATAGTATTATATACAAAATAAAAAAAAATCTTAATATAGGTATATATGTATTATACGAAAATAATAATAATTAATTTTATATAAACTAGAAAATAAGTAGATAATACAATCATAGATAGATATATATATACATAATATATATTATATTCGTAGGTTATGTATTATATAATTATGTATTCATTAGATATATTCAATTAACTGTCATTTACTTTTGTTTGTAAGAAATAAAAAGGCTTTTTTATTTTTATTTTATTTTATTTATTATTTATATGTGTACTTGCCAGACCCAGGATTCGAACCTGGGACCCGCGACGCTATAGGCCTAAGATTAAGCCGCGCGGCCATCGTGGACGTTAATTCCCTTAACAAATAAATGAATAATAAAATCAAGATTAAAAACAAAAAAAATGCAAGAAATATAATACTTGAGCATTTTCTGTTATAAAAAGGCACTATAAACTCATGATGATTTAAATAAAACTGATATAAATCATCCTTTCTTTATAACCTGCGTTACCTTGAAATTTTCTTATTTCTTTATGTCAATAATAAAGCCAGGAATAAAAACATAATAATGATTTACTTCCACGCGCAGTAAAAAAAAAAAGTCTTGCGTGTTTTCTTATCGTTGGTTTTAATATTCCAATTTGGAAAAATTTCGTTTTTAATTAAAATTAGCAAAGCTATGTCTTTATTTTCTATGCGATATGAAATTCTCGCAAAAAAACTAACATTTATGTTAAATCGTAATTATGTATAGGCACCAACGACAAATAGTGTATTATGTTATCTAGAATTGTTAAATTGCCTAACCTATATGTATGCATATTAAGTCGAACATATATGAAATTTTAGCTTTATAGCACCTGTACACGTGCACGAATTTTTTTCCGACCATGTCCTATCCAAATAGAATCAAATGGGCCTCCACAGAGTAGAGGTTTGTATTAACAGATTTTTTTTACGAGAAATGGTTGCTCAACCTATTAGGTCCATACCCTGACTCACACACAAATTGAAAAATAATATGTGCACTTACCAGACCCAGGATTCGAACCTAGGACCCACGGCGTGATAGTCCAACGCTTAAGCCGCGCGGCCACCGTGGGCATGGATTTACTGGCACTAAGAGTGTATAAATTAAACTATATCGATAATAACTGTTTACATGTAAAAGTACTGACTGTCTCACCAATTTCAATCTTCAAGCATACATAAGCAAGACGCGTTGTCATTAGGTGGTGTAGGTCAGTGCTTCTCAAACTTTTGTTAGACCACGGCCCCCGAAATCAGAAAAAAAAATCCAAGGCTCCCCCCTAAAACATTTAGTCTTTAGTGATGAACAGTACTTTATTTACCATTGATTATTAATATAATATGTACATTTTTGACATGATTTTCTAGATTATGATGGATCTATTCCTTTTGTTGTCATCAAAAGCTCCCTACAGAAAAGCAAATCATCATGAATTTGGGATTCAAACTGATATCTTACAAAAACCATTAATTGTGCGTAGTTTGTAAAATGAGTAGATTCATCGAGTTGTATTGCAAAGAAGTTGCTCTGTTTAATGCGAGATATTAATCACGTTTTTATAATTTTTTTCTTCAAATAATACTGAAATATTCCGCGGCTCCCTGGCAGGAGCTCCAGAGCCTCCCAGTTTGAAAAGTATTGGTGTAAGGCAGGGGTCGGCAAACTCTTGGACCAAAAGAGCCAAATATGAGTAGCAGAACGGTTAAAAAAAAATTCGAGAGCCATACATATATTTTTTTAAATATAATATAGGTATTCAAGTGAATTAATTACATGTTATAATTGTTTATTTATTAAGTATTAAGTGAAGAAGATTTCCCGAATAAAACTAACGAAATTTATATAATATTTTTTATTGTTGAAATTATAAATATAATTTTTACAGAATATGAATTACACATAATTTTCACGCATTCCTTAAAACTAATGTGAACAATGGCCTTCCTTGCATTTCTTTAGAGAGTTTCTGTTTGTTTGGTATGTAAATTGTAGTTTTTAATTTCAGGCATGACTCCAAATTCTCATCGGTTATTTCGCTTCTCTAAATGCTATTTATATTGTTCATGTTTGAAAATGATTGTATACACGCATATTATGTAGACTTGAATATGAGTTCAGAAAGCTATTCCATGTGTTAAAAATCGTAGTATCTACCTTATATGTAGATCTTTTAGAGCGGTTCACCTGTGTTGTGAAATTCAATTGCATTTTTCTCTCTCCAAATCCTCAATTTTGGTGGCAAGACCTACAAATTTGGAGCTCCGTAATACTTATAAATCCACCAATAAAATTGTATTTCAAAAGTGCTCGTGTCAATATCAAATGGAGAAAAATTTAATTTGTCGAGTTTTGCAATGGGCATCAATCATCACGGAGAAAAAAATAGGCTCGCGATAATGTCATTATATAATATAATTAATAATAAATATAGGTACAAATAATGACAAATAATAAAAATTGCGAATTGGGAATTTGGCAAAGAGCCGCACTCCAATAGCTAAAGAGCCACATGTGGCTCGCGAGCCGGGGTTTGCCGACCACTGGTGTAAGGAATCCAATCCCGAGTCAAACTTTTAATCCCAGGATTTCGGGATTACAATTTGACAATCCCGGGATTGGAGTTTTTTTTTCGATTGTTATATAAATACAAATAACATTGATAAAATCGGTCAAAAATGTATAATATAATAATTTATACTAAGGGCTTGCGCAGACAGAGCGCGGTCAGGCGGTCTGCGTTCCGCGTTCGGAGTTCGGCGTTCTTTGTACTGTATGGACTTCATACTGTATGGGTACACAGCCGGCGGTCAGACCGCGCCGGTCAATTGGAACGCTAGAGTTCTGGAGTTCTATGCCCGGAATTACAAAGAACGCCGTACCTCCCGTCCAGTCCCGTCATAGGAATTTGAGCAGTCACACAACATAGAGCGAAACCACACGGAGGAGTGAGTACGCAACGGCGGTGCTTTCTCACTTCCACTCGCAGTCGGAATATCGCAGTCTCGCATTATGCAGCGCTTGTGTCAGTACAACGTTTGTAAACAAATGGAACGCTTATTGTTGACCGCCACCTGTCTGCTGTCCCTGAACGTTAGCGGTCAACGGTCGGTTGAACGCAGAACTCCGACCGCTCTCTGTCTGCGCAAGCCCTAAACCTTGGAAATACATAGATTTAATGGAGTAAATAATATTGTACTTAATGTAAATAATAATTTTAAAATAGAACAGTTTTATTTATTTAAGAAAAGATAACAACTTACAAACAAAAGATCAATTAAAATTTAAAAAAAATATATATAAAATACATTGACAATAAATTCAAAATTCACAAACATTCCGAGATTCTAAAAGTTGCTCAGTGTTGCCATATTTTTCTATGCTGATTATAGTACAAAGGCGTAAAAATTATAGTATTTCTAAAAAATATATAGTACAGGAACATTTTTCGTCTTGAATCCTTTAAAATTATAGTATTTTACATTTTTCGCGAAATCAAAATTATAGTATTTTACTATAATTATAGTACGGTTGGCATCACTGTAGTTGCTATTCGTTTATAATATATAAATTCTTCAGGAGTAACAAGGAGATAAGAGAACCCACCAAGCAGCCTCTCATCACGCTGAGAGTGAAGAGGCGACGTTGGAACTGGCTCGACATGTGCTTCGGATGCCAGAAGAGAACCTCAACCTGCCTTGCCTGTTCTTCAAGCCAATCTGATTCCGGCACCCTGAAAGACCGCTAAATATTGTCTATATGGTGTAAACACTAAACAGTGGAAGTACGGGATGCTGGTATGACCTGGAACGATGAAGAAAACTGGCTAGCGACAAGGATTGTTAGAGGCGTTGCGTAGTGTCCACAGCTCTATCTAAGGGGCGGATATGGCTGAAGAAGAAGAATTGTAGGCTTACTCTAAATCATGGGTGGCCAACCTCTTCAGCAGCCGGGCCAGATTCTAAAAATGAGATTTCCCACCGGGCCGCCCAACCGATTTTTTATATTATACAAAACAAAAAAGAAATATAATATATTATATATACATTAATATAAAACAAAAATGAGAATCAAACATATTTATTAGATTAGACTTTTTTTAAAATAATAAACAACATAATATAAAAATAGTAAATTTTAGTGAGAAGTTTGATTTCGTTTGGCAGAACTAAGTGCACCAATATCGATATCGAGTGAGGTTGTTCCTACACGCAAACAGTTTTCCAAATGCTCACCAGTGATTCGTGTTCTCACTCGGGATTGTATATGCTTCATCCGACTAAAAAGCTGTTCACACGAGTAAGTGTTTCCGAATAGCAAAGTCATCATTAGAACATGTTTGTAAAGTGCAGGAATTTTTTTCTTAGCCGAATATGTTTTGTAAAACTCTTCCAAACCAACCTGATGTAATTTCTCCTTTAACTGTCATCGCATCATATTTCACAATGTTCCATTTGTAGATTTCCCGGTAATAAATTCACGTCTACGGAGAATGGTGTTGCAAATGCAGCAAAAAGCACACTGTACTTTTTTAAATCTTGAACTAATATCGAATCTCAATTTGTAAAATTATCACATCTAGCGGCAGCATTTGATGTTATTTTTGTTCACTGCTCCACGGGCCACAAGTTGACACACAGTGGGCCGCGGGTTAGCCACCTATGCTCTAAATAGTCTAAATAGAAGGAGATTGTTCTTAAAGTTTGTAATTTCAGTGATAACCATTCCTAGTAATCACAACATAAGAGATTTTATAGAGTGATTATTATAATATCGATAGATGAGCAAAGAAATGTATGTGCATTAATTAAACTGTCCCCTATTCTACTGAAAGAAACAACAGATTAATTAATGGACACTGGGTTATATATTATAAATTATAACTATGTAATAATAGGTAATTAATACTAAATAATGTATTCTAAGATCGCCCATCAAAAAGTAACATATGATTTTTAAATTCTTTATAGCCTGCTTAACGTGGTTAAAATGTTACGGACGTCAATTTCACAGATTCGAAATAGCATGTGAAAAAATTGTACAATTACATACAGAATTTCATGGAAATAAGTTAATTTCTCTTTAGTTACAGTAACGTACGTTTAGTGTGAAAAATACAGTTTTTACCATATCCGTTAAACGACACGTAGCTATCTATGGTACTCAATTCAATGTGTTTATTTTTACTTGTATATTCACTATTCACGTACTTAGTTAATCATATTATAAGAATATTTTATGCTGTGGAATGCTGGTTTATAAGTTTTAGTATCAATAAATTACACAACACAATATTTAGTATTTACTAATTCCACTTTTTTAATATTAATCTGGACCGATTTCATCCGCTTCGGAGGGATATTGCCAATAATGGATTTCTTAAAAGTTTATACCCATATACACTCGATAATTCTATAAACTGTGTATAAGATAATATTATTATGAAGTATTTCTGGACGTTAATTCACAAGTATTACAATATACTTCCAGGGTATCGTATCTGTTTGATATCTGTCATCTTGCTAGCTGTCATCTTGTCATCTTGGCAAAATCGTGTATCGTCCAAGCATAATTTAAGCAAGCTGTAACTTTGTCACATGAAAATTCTTGCTGACGCACTTTTGGTAGGTTAAATATGATAATCTAACCAGTCTTAAAGACTAACAAAATAAATAACTATGTTTTGTAAAAACGTTCATAATGGCTAATAAGTTAACGTTTAAATTTTAAATCGTCATCATCAGCCGGGATTGAGCCA
This sequence comes from Rhyacophila brunnea, assembly GCF_057557595.1. Classification (NCBI taxonomy): domain Eukaryota; kingdom Metazoa; phylum Arthropoda; class Insecta; order Trichoptera; family Rhyacophilidae; genus Rhyacophila; species Rhyacophila brunnea. The sequence continues at coordinate 35,817,936 of NW_028232796.1, forward strand.
CTGCTGAATGAAGGGTTCCCTAACTCTCTCCACTCTTATAGGCCTCTAGTTATTTGCTGTTACTGGACTGTTCTGTGCTGTAGTAGTTTAGTGATCCTGGCTTACCACTGTATGACTAGCATTTGTCCAGCGGTTGTCCACTCACCGAGCAACATATCCGGCCGTTATAATTTCACCAGACGACCTCTGTGACATTTATAACATCGCGTACTCTTGTTTGCCCCCTTATCCAATGGTTGTGATCTTTCCGCGTTAATCCCAACATGCACTTTTTCATACCACGTTACGCTACTCGCATTTATTTAGTTTCACTTACATTAAGAATCAATGTTTCACACGCATACGTGAGCGTTGATAACACAATATGTTGATTTAAGAGCAGCATGCACAATCTAAGATTTCGATCCTAAGGATAAGTCGCCGAAAAGGATGACTTAACTATAGACTATACTGAGTATAGAGTTAAGGAATCCTTAACCATAGACAACTTTTGTTATGAACACGCCCCTTTCCGTATTACCATTTTACCACTGACAGCTGCTGTCAAAATAAATTCGTGTGCTATAAAACAGTCCATACACTTATATTCATTTAACAATTTATCTCAATATGGATATTGATAGTGTTAATTCGTTTGGCATCTACTTGCAGAATATTATTTTACTTTTATACGCCAGCCCGCAGAAATACAAGATGCCAGATGATAGATAGAATGACACTTGACGCTAGTGTTAACATGTTAAAAGAATATCTTGCGGTGTCTGTGGAATCACGTATAATGACTTATAATGGAAACATAAGAGTATTATAATTAAATATTATTATGTATAAAATGCAGTTGTTATATTTTTGTCATCGTTTAACAATTATAAAATAATTTACCTAAACTATAGGAAAGAGAATTTTTAAATATGGTATTATTTTCAATAGAAATGATCTTAACTAAGGACAATATTTCTGCATAGTGTTTTCTGCTAAGGAAATTTTAGTTATGACAAATGTTTCTGCATTCCGCTCTAATAAGACACAATGTTAAATCACTTTAGGGAGAGGGCAGCGGGCTTTAGGGAGTCTCTGTGAGCATTCAGTGCCCATCGGGTACCACTGTATAATATAATTTTTCCACCGACTATCCACTTGCTGAACGACATGTCCAACCCATATTGCCATTTCATCTGCTTAGCAACCTCTATCACATCGCGTCTCTTACCTGTTTCCTTATACATTGATTTATTTTGTGATCTTTACGTCACGTTATGCCCAACATGAACCTTTTTTATATCTCGTTGCGCTACCCTTACATTAAGGGTCCATGCTTCCCACGCATACGTGAGCATTTGTAACACATGTTGATTAAACACTTTAGGCTTAAGACACAATGGTTGCTCACTTTTGAAGATACTATTCAAGCACCCATACCACTGCGAGAAAATCGCGTCACATATACTATTTTTATAGTCAATTGACCATGGTTTTCCAAGATAGACGTATTTGTTGACTTGTTTGATTTAAGTGCCATTGATAACGATCACTTTTGGTTCAGCAAAGTAATTTAGCATAACTTTTGTTTTTGAGACATTTATCTTTAAACCTACTTTGCGCTTAAATATAATAATATATAATAAATGTTTGTTAAAATATTTTCCCACAAATGAGCTTTTCGGAAAGCTTAAAGCTTAACGCCTGGAATTTTTGATGTGGTATGAATATTACATTATCGTTCGCAAGTAAAAATGGTACAGAAAAAAAGGAATTTACACACATTACGCATATTGTTGCAAAACCGGTTTGCTCTCATGCCGTCAACCTATGCATAGGTTGAATGAAAAGGAGGAAAAGAATATCTCTAAGAGAAATGCTCTGCATCGTAATACGCTATATTATAATATAATAATATGTATATTATACATATTTCAAATGTGGCATGTATTTTTTAACCTGGAATTACCAATTTATAACTTAAATTCATATGTATCAGTAGCGAAGGGTTGAGGTAGGCTGTTAATATTCGCCATAAATGTGCACATTTAACTTTGTTATTGAACTAATACTACAATTTACAAATGGTATTGATTAGCTTTTAAAAATCAATTTTAGATCTATCTCTGTTGTTTGTAATGGAATACGACCCGCTGCTTGCAATGTGCATTTTTAATTTACGACATTTAAATTAAATCTGGCGGATATCTATCAATTATATGTATTTCCTGGACAATGATTTTGAAAATAATATTATTTTAATTGAATGCAATATTTATGATTCCGGGAATAGCCGAAATATGAAGTTGATGAAGTGCATATTTGCAGTTTAATGGACTGGGTAACATAAAGCGACATTACAGTAACGGAAGTGTTAAAAATAGTTTACTGTGATATGATATGGTATGATGACACAACCGATCTATGCGAAGAAATACTGTGCGACTTGGAGTATGCAGATGACGCAGTCGTGTTTGACTCAACGATCAAACGGTTGGAGGTAACCGTGAATAGGCTCGCCGCGAACTCGAAACGTGTGGGTCTTCATCTGAATGCGGTTAAGACCAAATCCATGTGCAGTGCTGCATGCATCGACGTCGACACTCCTCTGCGGGTTTCCGATCTGCCCGTCGAGCTGGTATCTAGGTTCAAATACTTGGGTGCCATGGTTGCCGATGATGGTGGTATTTCTAGTGAGCTTGGAATCCACATGGGTGTGGCGGGCTCTGCGTTCAACCAGCTTGGGGTCGCATGGAGATCAAGGCTGTATTCTGTGAGGACCAAATGTCGTTTGTTGTGCTGTGCTCCTGTATGACTGTGAGACATGGCATCTTACTAAGCTTCAAGAGTCTCGGCTTTTGAGCTTTGAAAATCGATGTCTCCGCCGAATCTTACGGGTACACTGGTACGACCGCGTTACAAATACCCAAGCTCGTGAGCAGACACAACATCCTTCGGTGATTGAAGTTATTATGAAGAGACGCTTTACGTGGCGGGGACACGTATTCCGGATGCCGCCAAAGAATGCGACACTTCGTACCCTTGTGCCACAGCCTCAAGGGTTCCGTCGCCGTGGCCGGCCCTCCCTCACCCTCCAGCGGTGCTACAAGAGCGACGTGCTGCAGGTCTGACATGGCGGGAAGCGCAAGACCTATGACCAAGACGATGGACCGACGGAAGTGGCGCCAACTTGTGCTTGCCCTATGCCCCTATGTTGGGACGTGACAGGGTGGAAGAAGAAGAATTTATTAAAATATTAGTCACTGTTTAGGTTATCTATCATACCATTTTAATGTATGTATAGCGTTCTAACTAGTTAGTTTTACATAACTTTGACATTATAATATGCATAAGGCGCTTAGCAATATAACGGTTAAAAAAAACTATAGCTATTATATTCACACGATTCATATTATGGCTTTGTGTATAATAGGTATATATATATTATAATGAATGCGTCATGAATGAAAAAATATTTTTCCATTGACGGAATCGTGTATTCTTGTCTGGCAAGTAATATTAAACGTCAGGGGCCATATGTTAGAACTTGCGAGTGCCAGCTGCCCGGTCGACATGACGTCATATGACATCATTGTGACGTACTACCGGAGTGATAATAGCATTCGAGAAAATAACGCTACTCAGACAGCGGTGCTATTCATTGTCACCATACAGTCCATACACATATAGGTGTTTCATCGTAATAATATCTACGGTGAGCACTGCGCGCTGGGCGGCATGCCTCGAGCGTGTATTGGCTGACGTCACAATTACGCCATGTCGTCTGGTGCCACACGAGTTGATAGTTAGGAAACTGCGGTGCTGGTATTTAAATATTTTGCTTACTACATTTATATCGGTTTAGTCAAATATATTATACCTTATTATTTGGCTACAAATGTTATATAAGTAGCAAAATTTGAGTAGAATCTGCAATTAAAATACAGTGAACAAGAAATATAATATAGCGTATTACATACTCGTAGGTAGGTATATATATTTTTCACAAGTAAGTATAATATTAACAATAAGCCTTCCCACAACATACTTACTTAACATACATATCGACCGTGTTTAGGAAAAAGGGGGTAACCCACACAGAACAAATTTTACAGGAGAGGCAAAAGACGTTTTTTGAATGATTTTGCTTCAATATTAATAAAAAAAAAATAGGCACAGACATTGGGTGCATGATGATTGATGATTTGGTGTAATATATTTTCTATCTACTAATAATTCAAGAAGTTATTACAGAAAAATCATTATAATTTAGAGTAAATGCTTTTTTCCTTAAATTAAAACTTAATTAAAGCTCAAATAAAACCTGAATCTAGATAATAAATCGGTATTTGTGGCTTACTTCCTTTTTACAGAAAGTGTATATAGTTGTATGCATTGTTAATATCTAATGAAACCACTTTTCGAAAAATCGAGGGTTACGCCCTTTTTCCTAAACACAGTCGATATATTAATTTAGAATTCTTCAGTTGCACGCCTATGTATTAGAAAAAATATATTTTACTCTTAGTACTATTAGTACTCAAACCTGCATCCATCAAATTGGGACCAATATGCTTTATCAAGTGAGCAATCTATATACAGTCGAACTTGGTTATTAGGAGGAAGATTAGACCGACTGAATTTGCTCGTTATAAGCGGTACTCGTTATATCAGAGAATAGGTATTTTTAAATGAGCGGTCACATAAAAAAAAAGTCGAAAATAAAAATCTGAAAACCATCGTAAAAATCCCCGAAACAAGCATGCCCTTCATAAACTACAAAATAAGTTATTTATTGTAATGAACGCTGGTAGGTACCTACGGACTTCACAAACCTTGGATTTTTCAACCATGTGCTTAGATACTTTTTCATTATTGTCGGTGAAAACAACAATTAGACACTTAACTAGCGTCATAAATGTAATCCGTCCTCGGCGGCATCCTGTCCGATCGGATTTTATTGCTTAGGGTCGAAATGTTTTTAAACGATCGACACATTAAAAGTATTTTAGCTCGGTATATCCAACAAGTTGTTCGTTATAACAGTGAATAAATGTAGAGACAAAATCATAAACCAAAATAATAATGTCAACGAATATTTGCCCATTACATCCGAGATCTCGCTATGTCCGAGATCGTAATAACCGAGTTCGACTGTAGTATTTCTAATCATAATAAAATTAACGAACAACTATGCGTAGGAAGTGTTATCTCAAATCCGTTAATTTAAAAAATTAGATTCTGAATTATGTATGCTGAATAACGAACGCTAAGTTTTGTGTATTTATTCATTGAATAATTATTAGCTACCTAGTCCACGCCATCTATGAATCAACATAATTAATTACGTATTGTTAATACTTTGATTAAAAATCAACAAGATTTTTGTTAGTTTATTTCTTAATTTTTATTAAATGTTTCTGATGTGTTCTAAATTATGAATTTTCAATAATGAACGCTATCTGTTAGTGGCGAAGGGTGGAGGTAGGCTGTTAACATCCGACATAAATAGTGCACACTAAACTTTGTCAGTCAGACGTATTTATTTTCATTGAACTAATACTACGATGTGCACATAGTGTCTAATTCTATTAAACCCTGCCCAATTCAAGCCATAGTAGATAGTCAAAAAATATTCAATTATCAATAAAATATTAAAACTATGCCATTAAACCATGCATAATTTTAGATATTAAAATGTGCAATATTTTGTTGGATCGCCCATCATACTTAAACTCTTATGGTTTGGTTTAGACAGGGTTTAATTTAATGTTAAAAAATAACCAGCATCATCTGCGATTATTGCATTAGTTCAATGAAAACAAATAAATATAACTGACAAAGTTAATTGTGCATTATTTATGTCGAATCTTAACAGCCTACCTCCACCCTTCGCCACTGCTATCTGTATTCATTGATTAAAAAAATCTTAGCTCACGAGACTGGTTGAGCACAACTCTTTACCTCAGTTCAGAATTGCAAAAGACAGAAAAAAGATCGCTGACGTCAGAAAACGGATACGCTACGTTACAGAAAGAAGAAGATTGACGACTGCTCACGACGTTCGGTTGTTTATGTAATTTATCCACTATGTTGTTAGTCGCGTTAACTTTTTATTAAAAAATAATATTAAATCATCTTACACAGAAACCCAGTTAAAAAGAAATAACTGGAAAAGTGAAACAATAATTAACTTCCACAAAACAATAACAATATTCAACAAAAGCTCCGCGATATTATTAAAGCCCCCAAAAAGTTTTGCCCGTTCAAAAGCTTTCAATTTACAGTCATGTAAAATTTAAAACCCACTCCCCGCCGAGAGCTGGCTACCATCACTTTATTATGCTTACGTGCCGACTAGGCAGGCTTTTAGAGGTGGTTTCTGGAGTGTGAGGATGGGGAGATGTAGGTACACCGTCGTCGCATTGCGTCTGCTAGGGGTCGCGACTGCGCAAAAGCCTCCTTCCGCAGGAACCTACCCGCTAACCTTTCGACTGCTAAGTGATAACAGCATGTTATGATTCACTGCCGCACAATCTCCATGCTATATTGTATAATATGATCATTTTACTCAAGACCTTGATTTACGCTGGTCGAATATATTTACGTAATTATCTTATAGTATAAGATAACGTATAATACACAGTTTGACAAATTAATTGAATTAGTGTTTTTAGTATCATGTTAACATTTTGTGATTTGTCGTGAGTATAGGTGATTATTACCAGGGATTTTCAATTATGCCTCTGACAACTTTACTTTCCTAATGACATTTTTACGACCATTTAGTTATTACTTAAGACATAACATGGAGAGTGGAACGCATTATCAGATAGTTTTTGTTAATTACGAAAAAATGTTAAATGAGTCAGGGCTCGAAATGGACCGGAATGCACCGAAGCGCCGTTCCTGTTCGTGAAATCGGTAAAATTATCGCTCCGTCTCGTGGAAAAAATAATTTGACCATCTGAGCTAGAATAGGCCATACAATGGAAAAACTAACGCACTTATTTTAATAAAATACACATAAAATTTGATAATTAAACTGAATATCTTTAGAAAACTGTCGAGCGCTCCGGTTCCTAAACTTTTCCATTTCGAGCGCTGGGATGAGTAAATTATCTCCTATGTCTGTTATTAACAAGGTTTAATTAATCTTGAGTGTGAAGATATATGGGATAAATTCAAAGAAGTGATAATGAATATATTGTTATTTTCAATAGTTACGTCTGTATGCATTACAGTTTGCCACGTAACTGAAACGCTGATTTTAAATTGTTTTGACGATATCCCGGAGGCTTTGTATTTAAAGCATTTTATGGCCTGACTGTCAGTCATAAGCAAAATCTGGCATTGAATTTATACCTTATTAATCTTTTCTGTCTATAATAAAACGTATACTATAAACGAGTTGAGTTCAAATTCATATTATACAGGTGGGTAATTTTACCCTTTAGCTACGGGCTACAAAAATATGCCATATTTGGTAAGAAGCTGATTAACAGAATATATATTTAGATTTTCTTATTATATTTATAAAAAAATGTCCAGAAACTACTATTTCAAAAATATAAGACATAATATTATATATTAGGAGAAATTTATTATATCGCAGGAAAATCAATTAATAGTTGCTCCTTAATAAAAATAAACAGCTACGAGATATTGGTTTTCATTTAAATATCTTCGTATGTTATATTTAGTTTATCAGTGAGGTAGAACAGTCTAAGATGCTGATTTTTAAGCAAATTCATGTAATACGAGTATTCTAGCTTTTTATGAGATATTAAAGTAGGGATTGCAATACCGAATGAAAATGTAAATACCGGTTTTTCGGTATTTCTTTTTGAATTCCGGTATTTCTTGAACATTAAAAAAAACAGAAGAAGGTTCTTATCAATAAATATAGCTATTAAAATCTTTTAAACATATTAATTTATAGCAAAAACCTATATACCTACCTACATTTATTATGTTGACATTTAAAAATATATATTTATCATAATTTTAGAACTAGTAATTTTTTACGAATAATTTGAATATATTGATAATTTTAACTAAAGCCCTAAAAAGTTCATCAAGTGCAAATAAGTCCAGCTGCAGAAAAATCTTCTTAAATTCAACGCTTGTACAGTCATCAATAATAATATAGAATATTTTTGTCACGGATGTTTTATATTTCGAAATAATATTATGATAATTCATCGCGACAATTAGGTACTTACTTATATAAATATATTTGATGAAATTTGTTTTATTATTTTTTCACCTCTGTTGGATTCACTCAATTATATGCATGTTAGCAGCACATAACTCATAATTCATTTTCAAAAACGTAAACCAGTGTGATTTCTTAATACCGAAAATTTCGGTATTTTGGATATTTAAAACCGGTATTTCGATAATGATACATACTAGAATATTGGTATTGTAATCCCTATATTTAAGCTGTTAAGAACGCTAGATTTACTACCATACTCCAATCTTGTATTCTGCAAGCTAGATTTCTATTTTAATGCTGGATCTGGCAAGAGGCGCTATTTACGTAGTAAAGCTGTCTACAACCTCACAATGTAATATTGATGGATCCAAAGACACCGCTCAGAATGATAGCTGTTCTTATTAGAGTTTGTACAATATGCACTGCAAGTGTATCTTAAATTCCTATTAAATATTATTATTATTAAAAAAACATAATATTAAACTCCCGATGACAGCTATACCCATATTAGTTATCTCATTATCATGATTTCAATAAGAAAACAAGTACATGTTTTTGGTTGAATTTATAACACCAAAATTGATAGAAATAAATCGCATAGTATTATGACGTATCGGTGGACGTTTAGTGCTCCTTGCGGTTATCCACTCACTGAGCGTCATGTCCAGCAGTGTGATCAATGATCATTATACCCAACATGCACATTTCCACGCCACGTTGTTTTTTTTTTAATTTCTCTTATAAAATAGAATTTTACATTATCAAATCTTGTGAATTATTCGTTTAATAAAATAAATAGTTCATAAATTATTAGCAAGTGCAAGTACGTTATAGAAACAAAATAATGAAGCGATTTTTGACGTCGGTTAGTAATTAAGGAATTTAATTGATACCTACCTTAATTTAATATACCTACTTAAACCGATAGACAACATTGTAACGCAATTTAATGCAAGAAGCATTTTATGTAAGAACTACTAGTTAAGGTTGTCGTAATTATGTAGGATGCCCGTAGCTTAATTGGAAAAGCACATTGATTTTTTTCTAATGGTTATTATATGCATGAGATGTTTTTTTAAATAGGTATAAATGTTCATTTTTTTTTACAATATTAGATACATTTTACATGCATACAAGAGTACGTATTATGGCGAACACTTTACGCTTTAGGTTTAATCATCATCGTCATTAGCCTGAATCTATCCACTGCTGGATGAAGGCCTCTCCAAGCTGATTCCACTTCTCTAGGTTTCGTGCATTGCGTTGCCACGTACTTCCGCAGGAATTTATCATTTCATCGATCCAGCGGCCTATACGTCTACCCTGCGGACGTTTTATACCTCTTGGGTACTACTGGATGATGTGCCAGGTAATTTCCATTTGAGATATAATATGAGGTCGTTTTTAAAGATAGCTCCACATAATATGCTCTCCATGTCAGTTTGTTTCTGTGAAAAATCTTATGTTGAGGTGTTCCAAAAATACAGCAAATTAAAGAAACGGCTACCACCTTTGTAATTTAAATCAAGGTAATGAAATTAGAGATTGATTACCAACATGATTTATAACTGACGTCAGTACTAATCCATTTGTACTTAATTTTGTGTTTGATAATAATATTATTAACAAAATAATTTTTTATTGAACACAATAATTGGTTAATCGCCTACCTATTGAATGCGTCTCGTTGAAGCAGTATTAGTGCAGGATCCCATAGACTTGTCGTATACATAATATGCGGAACGCATTCTGACAATTGGATTAGGTTTTAGGGGTCACCAATATATATAATGTCGATGTTGCCAGGCGATATTAATGGTCAATTTTTTTTTATTGAGGTTTTAATTTTTTTTTTCTTATAACCCACCAAAAATTGTTCTGAGTTCTTCAATAAAACCAAGACGTAATCAGGGATTGATTGAAAATGCAATAATTGTACCATGCCATCGGCATGGTCGTAGAACGGTTCTTCCCGTTTTAAAAAATTAAAATAGTTGGTAGTGCAATGTGTTCAAAATTATCGATTCTTAGGATCCTCATTGGCTTATATTATTGTATATAGTAGCATTTTTGTATAGAATCACCCAGATTGGTTTCTTTACTATATATATGCATATGACATTAGTTTTAGTATTATGGTTAATCCAGAAACGGTGTAGGTTGCATGATATATAGGTAGGTGAATAAATTAAATAACGATAACCACTAACCACACTAAGTACACATTTATTAAAAAAAAAAAGAAATAACAAGTCAAGTGTTCAAACTCCTTTAAGTATCATGATCACAGTTTTTACAAACACTACTAACACATTTGCACAATGATATACATGTCAAAGCCGATTTCTTATAACTACGTGATAATGTACAGCAGTTAGAATTACATTTGCATGGTTTAATTAAATAATTTGGTAGAGGTTCATTCGTCATTTGTCTTGGATACGAAATATTTTCTCGTAACTCATAGTCAAGTTGTAGGAGATCAAGAGGCTCAAATAGTGGATCAGATGAGCTTTTTCATAAATAAACTTATGCTGAAGCCTTTAAACAGTGTAAATACAATGAATCATATGTGCATATCACTCTTGACAAATTTAAACTAAATCCAATATTTTGGAAAATAAATGTATGCCGAAGCTCATTCGCTGTGGTTTTTTGTTTACATAATAAGTAAGTGCAAACTTTTTCCAGGTCATGAACTGCTGTGGTCTCTAACAAACCATTTCCTAAAGCTGAAAGTGCATCCTGAACAAAACTCATTGACGAGATGGTTAAAGCTTGTTTCTTTGTACATATGCAATCACTAGTGGTGTCGCAGCCGGTTAAAGAATTTAATGCTGATATAATATTACAAATATTTTCGCCAAGAGATTCAGCTGCCAAATGACATTCTAAAACATGGGATTTCTTCTGAGATCCCTCAAACCATAATCCATGGCAACCAATTGTTGCAAGTTTATTCCAGAAATTAATGCCTAAAATTAAAACATCTGTATCGTGACTGTGATAATCTCTAAATTTTGCATTTTTACAGCATGAAATATATGACAGAACATTCTAGACTCCAGAGTCTGCTTCTAAATGATTTTGATTTTAAATCAATGGCATCAGTAAAAATTGATCCCTGCAATTTAAACCATTTTGTGGGGTCGTAAAATCCACCACAATGTACAGCTCACTTTTTCCGTTGATTTTTGCAAATGTGGGAGTATTTTTGCAAATACATTTAACAAGCTGTAATTTATTTTGAGGGCTCACAAAAAAATCTTTGCAATTAATCCACCACATACACTAAGGGACAATCTCCAAGGCTTAGATATTATAAGCATTTACACTGTTTAAGGGCTTCAGCACAAGTTTATTTATGGAAAAGCTCATCTGATCCACTATTGAGCCTATTGATTTCCTACAACTCCTAACAATTATGAGAAAATAATTTGTATCCAAGACAAATGACGAATGAACCTCTGTCAAATTATTTGGTTAAACCATGCAAATGTAATTCTGACTGCCGTACATTATCACGTAGTTATAAGAAATTGGCTTTGACACGAATATCATTGTGCAAATGTGTAAGTATTGTTTGTAAAAACTGTGATCATGATACCTAAAGCAGTTTGAACACATGACTTCTTGTTTCTTTATTTTAATAAATGTGTAGGTACTTAGTGTGGTTAGTGGTTATCGTTATTTCATGTATTCGCCTACCTATATATGCAACCTACACTGTTTCTGGATTGACCATAATACTAAAACTAATGTCATATGCATAGATATAGTAAAGAAACCAATTTAGGTGATTACATACAAAAATGCTACCAAATAAAATAATTTTAGCCAAGGAGGATCCTAAGAATCGATAATTTTGAACACATTGCAGTACCCGCTATTTTTATTTTTTCAAATGGGACGAACCGTTCTACGACCGTGCCGATGGCATGGTACAATTATTGCATTTTCAATCAATCCCTGATTCGGTCTTGGTTTTATTGAAGAACTCAGAACAATTTTTGGTGGGTTATAAGAAAAAAAATTAAAACCTCAATAAAAAAAAATTTACTACTAATATCGCCTGGCAACATCGACTTTATATATCTTTGTGACCCCCAAAACCTATTCCAATTGTCAGAATGCGTTCCGCATATTATGTATACGACAAGTCTATGGGATCCTGCACTATATTGTTTCATTTGTTTTTATCTGTCTCACAAATTATCTGATGATAAGAAAACCAAATTTCTTATCGCGAATTGATTTGATACCTTGTCGCCGTATAATATTCTCAATCTTGAAACAGACACAGATAATATACCTACTTACAATTTCACTTAAGTTTTATCTAATAAAATATAATTTTGTGGTAATCGATACGCCTCATATATACGCATTACAATCAATTTTAATATTAAAGTAATATCAATATATTATACTTTTTTAGATATCGTATTTTTTTATGAAAATTTTATTATTTCAATATTGTCATCCGATAAAAATATTGTTACCTTTTCATAACAATATTACCTACTAGGTACCTACTAGGGATCCCAATCCCGGGATCCCGAGCTATTTTCGATACCTATGAATCCCGGGATTGACAAACATAATCCCGAAACTTTCGGGATTAATTTTTTTATCAATTTTTATGGAAAATAAAATAAAAACGAAAATATAACAGAAAAAAACACTTTTAATAACTAATAACTACATTAGAAATAAACTGAGTTTGAATGAAGTTTGATTTATACCTATGTGTAGGTGCCGATTCATTTTATTTTTTCACATAAATTAATAAAAATGAGAAAGATTGGAAAAAAACAATGCTTCGCACTATTAATAAAGTAATTCCACCATAATCTTATACGTTTTACGGCAGTTTCATATTTAGCTGACTTATTAGATTTATGAAGGCCATAAGTACACCATGATTTGCTTTACTATTTTAAATCTCGCTAACCCATTCATTAGTATTTTACTATCAAAAACAGCAATCTCATATTAAATTCACATTATTATTTATATTACAATATTATTTACTCCTTTAAATTTATGTATTTCCAAGATTGAACCTATACAATATTAACATGCTTAAGGTGATGTCTCTAGGTAAAGTTGTTATCGAAAAATAGCTAGAAAAGTTTATTAATCGGTAGATATATATTCAAAAGTAATGAGAAAAATAAAATAAAAAATTAAGATGTATCGTGGAGTTCTATATACCAAAAATACGTGTCAAATTCGGTACATTTCTATCGGGTGGTAAGAATGAATGACATAAGATTTATTATCAAAATTACGATAAAAATATACCTAAATCTATTACCTAGCGAAACGCTAAACGTAAATTGGAATTTATTATATCCTTATATCTTTTTTTTCAAATTTAAAAAACATCGATTTAGAGGTTAGAAAGCACGCAATTAAAATCGAAATATCTCGGCTTACACGCAATTTATCGCAAATAACGCTTAGCGTTTCTATTAAAAATATTATTTATTAATTTTTACGGCAGTTATTTAAATTTAATCTTGTATTTTTGTATATTAACGAATCGATAGAAATCGAAACCATAATAATTGCTCGAATTGGCAACATGCTGACAACACTAAGCCGACGCTTGGCCGTATAGTGCTGCCGTCGTGGAATTATTTGGAAACAAAATTTCTTCATACAAAATACACACACAACCATAACATGACGTTGAAAATGAAACTCACACATAGACAAGACAAAATAACATTATTTTTCTCTGAATCTTGGCAAAAATCAGTTTGTGTTAAACTTCTATGCGAAATTGCCATATGAATAAAAATAACTTAACAAATTAAAATTACAATATTTACTTAATATACGTAGGAACCTGCCTATATTCAAAATTTGATACTGAAAATTATTTTCAATTAGTATTTGCTTAAATTACAACTGTTTTTTACCATTATTTATGATAAAAATAAACAAATCTCGCATTTTGACATATTATGGCAGCACCATCAATAATCACCGCGCGCTTAGGCAACCGCCAATCAATTTTATCTTTTTATTAATTAATTGTAATAATTATAATTAATTATAAATTAATTAACTAATCAGTAACATTTTCGTTACTAAGTAGGTCGTGTGATTATTGATTGATTTTTGGTGAAGAAATCACACATTGTATGATTTTCTGCAACCAAAATTATTTTATTAGGTTATGTTGTAGCTACTGACGTTTGGCGTGTTGTTATTCTTGTTTTATGCATTTTTATATAATTTATGTTACTCAGTGCAAATTACGTGATATTGTTGTGATAAATTATATTGTGAGTGTTTAAATTACATCACATATTCAGTGTAGTTTAATTAAATAGTGAATACCAGAGGTGTGTGATAAGTGAATATAAATCTTTGTTACATATTGATCTAGTACCTATATTTTATTAATAATTATGGATGTGCCATGTGTAAGTGTTAAAAAATATAAGTCCTACACTAGAAAAAATACAAAACTATCTAAAACTACCAAAATATTGATGGAAAGTCGTGATGAATACTTTAGGAAACGGAAGTTAGTATCATCCAACACAGCCGTTGCTTGTGAACCAATTCCGGTGATAAATAGTGATGTATCCATCTCGGATGACCCAGACAATCTTCCAGTATTGACAGATGAGCACAATTATTGTGTGAGACTTGATAGTTGTGAAGACATTCAGAGCTGTTGGCCGAAAAAATTGAAAACGTATTCGGTATACGGTATATCGTATACGGTATTAAGTCAACATTGCATTTTGAATGCAGGTGTTGTGAGAAAACAGCGTCAGTATTAACTGAACCCCAAACGTCTACGATTAATACATCATTTGTTTGGGGATCTTTAAATATCGGGATTGGTTACAGTCAGGCACAGGAATTATGCGGTATTGTGGGAATTCCATTCATGTCTTCGGGAACGTTCCAAAGGCATGAAAAAAAAGTTAGCCAGTCATGGAAAACTCATTTGTGTGATCAAATGTCGAAGGATATAGAGATCGAGAAACAGTTGGCTATAGAAAATAATGAAATTGATGAAAAACACCCCTATATAACGGTCATTGTTGACGGAGGTTGGTCAAGAAGGAGTTATGGCCATAGTTTTTCTGCCAAATCCGGAGTGGCATGCATCATCGGAAAACGAACAGGAAAACTTCTTTACCTAGGTGTTAAGAACAAATATTGCCACATTTGTACCATCGCAGCCAATGAAAAAAAACCAGCTAAGAAACATGAGTGTAATATATCTTTTTCTGGACCATCGACAGGCATGGAGCAAACCATTGTAGTTGAGGGACTAAATTATATTTTTGACAAACATCAAGTATGGGTAAAATTTTTAATAGGGGATGGTGATTCAAGTGTATTTGCTAGGGTGCGTGAGAGAGCACCGTTTGGGTATAAAATTAAAAAAATGGAATTCGCGAATCACATGGTCAAATGCTACACTAGCAAACTTTATACGATGGTTAATAACGTAAAATACGATACGAAAAGCCGAAGCTTATTGCGGAAGGAGATTAAACGTCTCAAAAGTGCTGCACGATACGCTATAAAACGATGCGAAGGCAATATCACTCAGTTAAAGTTGGATTTGAAAAATGGACCCAATCATGTATTTGGCGAACACTCTGAGTGCCGTGCAGATTACTTCAAATAATTAAAAGTGTTGTTATTAGTCGGCTAAATCGTCAAAATCGTCTTAAGGCGAGACGTTTAGATTTCACTTCCAGGTATAAAAAACCAACTGTCCCTGTAAGCAACCAAGCTGACTGTGAATATGGCCCGCATGCTGCCGATTCAGATATTCCACAGTTGGACTTACAGGAGAAAATGAAAGAAATTATGGAATCTTTACAGGCTGGGGTTTCTTGCGATACAGATTGTAAGCAATTGCAGTTGGCGACAGTAGGGCAAAGTGAAAATTATTTGTGGATTGATGCCAGGCATAAACGTTTGACAGCATCTAAGTTTGGGAATATTTTCAAAATGAGAAATACGACACCACGGCATAATACTGTTAAAAATATACTTTTCCCAAGTGATATTGTGACAAAGGATATAATGTATGGCAGGAAGAATGAACGCACTGCTATTGCCTTATATGAAGCAAAAAACAAAGTCACTGTTATGCCTTGTGGTCTTTTTGTAAGAACGGAATTCCCATTTTTAGGAGCAAGCCCCGACGGTTTAATTAGGGAAAATGGGTTGATAGAAGTTAAATGTCTTCCGTCCATCGGTTCCAAACCAATTTTAGAGGCAGCATTACAAAACAATATATTATGTTTAACTATTGTGAACTCCGTACTTCACTTAAAAGAATCACATAATTATTGGTTTCAAATACAGGGACAGTTGTACATTGCGAAGAAGGAATACTGTGATTTAATTGTATATGCCGACAGTGGAATCGAAATCATACGACTTTTGCCAGATCCACAGTTTGAGACACGTGTTCTACCGCGTTTGATAAGTTTTTATAATGATTGCCTTCTTCCAGAATTAGCTGATAGCCGTATCCAACGGGGTATGAGAATTCGCGAACCTGAGTTTATATTAAATAATTTGCAAACTAAAGCGAAGAAAATAAAAAAGTAATTTATGTTGACTTCTGATATAATTCTCGCAATAAATATGTCATAGTTTTCCTTGACATTTGGACATGGAATTTCGCGTATCCATAAAACTGATAGACTACGTAGTGCGCTCTTAGAAATCACAAAGGCCTACCGAGCAACTTCAACGGACGCGCTTCCGGTCCTGGCCGCATTCTTCCACTTGACCTGCACATACAGGTCAGCGGTCCGTCAACGAAGCTCCTCAAAGGTGAGGAGGCCGTTGTTGGTGACTTTCACCTTGCCCCGCCTCCTCGGCATGTTGCTGAAAAAGTAACCTGACTATACGTCTATTGACGCTTGACGCGGCATAGAAGACCTGGCAGCGACGGTGGAATGAATCAACCAAGGGCCGGCACACATTTTAATTTTTTCCAGACATTAAATGGCGATTGGAGATAACCAAATATCTGACTCCTGACCATCACACCGATCAATTTGTGATTGGACACGGTGGGTTAGCTGGCAAGCTCTTTGAGCTTGGACTTGTAAGCCGTCCGACATGTCCATGCGGAGGGGTAATTCAGGATGCCAACCACATCCTCTGGGAATGTCTTAGAATGTGCTCCCGAACGGGAGGAGATGCTCAGGTCGGTCCAACCAGCTGTTGGGCCCATCGGGCCGTCCGACTTGGTTGCTACTAAGGCCAATTATCCTGCATTTAAAAAATTTGCGGCGTCTTACTGCGGGCGTGAAGATCTCTACACGTAATTTTTGCTGTTCGTATGATTAGCTTCATTATTTTTTCATATATACAATAGAATTATTTTTATTTTAATAATTTCCTTGCGCTCTTCTCTCCCCGGAACTTTGCATTAGAAAGTAACTTCTTTAAACTCAGTCAGAGCTCACTTTGAGCGTAGCAACCTTAGTCCTGGGTATCTTTTCCTAGGGCATTCCCAGCCTAAAACTGAACTAGATGCTTCACATCAACCAATGTAGGGCCACGTGATGGCTCGTGGGTTAACTTCAATAATATTGCTTATTATATATACTTCATTAGAATAAACAACTTCTTTTGTAGCTGTTTATGCATGCCATGCTTGTTTCGTGGATTTTCACGATGGTTTTCAGATTTTTCGTGTTCTATGCTTATAACGATATCTCATAATTATTATTAATTTACAATGCTATACAATGTAACCAATGATTTATTATATTCTAAAATGTTTTAATGAAAATAACTAGTGGAACTTTTTTATATAATTATATACCATATTTAGTGGTTATTTTGGTTTCTTTGGCAATTCTTCCAGAATATATTCCTAGAATTGTCGGACTTGAGCGATAATAAAACGCATTTCTAATCTACGCATGCGTTTTACTATTTATTATACATGTTTTCCTGATATCGTCGCCTTGGAAGTGAATAGAGCTTCACGGATGTCATTTGTGTATTAGATTGTTTAGCAAATTTGATGGAAATCATGTTCCTGTAAAAAGATCAGTTATTTTTCTTCACCATAATAATAATTATAACCAATAAGTATTTCAAAAATTGTTTGGTCAAATAAAAACGTTTTTGAATTTTGTGTGGATTACCTCTATTCACTTCCAAGGTGAAGATATTCACCAAGATTTATTTTCAACACGTCTAGTATTCTCAATACTTTCTATAACCTGATTCCTAAACCTAAACAATTTTTCACAAACATGTGTTTGGATCCAGCGTGTCTATTCCTGAGACTATGTACGCAAGACGCTTCCCGCTGCTATCTAAGGAAGGTTTGTATCCAATTGTTGTAATTGTTACAATAAGTGCTATGTTTTAACAGCACTTTTCTTGGCAAAGCTAAACTTTCGAGCGAGATGACTGTTTAGACCAAGGGTTCCCAACCTCGGAACGCGACGGGTTTTCTGTGGGGTCGCCAGCTTATAAAGCTAAAAAAAATTCACTATAATGCAATTTTTATTTTGGGCAGAGAGGTGGTGGCGTTCTCATTGCTGTACGCTCCGACCGACCAGACAGTATATCTGTTGTTGACTGTCACTTTGCTGCAGCTATTGATGTCGTTATTATTCGATTACGGTGAAATGGGTCATTTTTCACTGTTACGTGTATTTTCCACCGCGATCGTCTCGCGATGCATATAATTCGTTCTTTTCATACTTTGAAAACTTGCCAGTTGATAATTGTATAACCATCATTGGTGATTTCAATTTGTATTCATCTCATTTCTTATCCTGTATGAATCTCAAGCAGTTTTCAGAGATAAGAAATTGAGATACCCGGGGTTCCAGCGGCTAGCTCAGGTGTCCATCGAACCCCGGATTCACAAAAAAAAGATAAAAAAAGGATTTATATATGTTGGTAAAATTAAATAAAACACTAAGTCTTTCTCGTGCGGTCTTAGCGTTATATATTTTAATATTTGGTTGGACAACGTTACTTTATAGTCCATTACATATTTTGTTTTTACAATTAGTTACACAGGTCCGTACACGGTTTACAAAGGACGCTTACTAACTTTCTTTTTCAAATTCCCCGTACCCACGCCGTCCAGCAAAAAGGACTCTCGTGATTGGACATACGATTAAAGCACTTGCATCACAAAAAATGGAAGAAAGCGAAGTGTCTTAGCGATTTTATTTTCTTATATCATATCACGTGTATTATATCAAATCTTGTGACATTGTCAATGTTATCAATGGAATCCAGTTTTTACTCTTGGCAGACGATTTAAAATTATATGTGTCAATTCACAGTGAATTAGATTGTCACATATTACAAAATAACTAGTAGAACTTTTTTATATTATAATAAGTGAAGGTAATTCCATAAACAACGTTTTTTGTGTAATTGAATTTGATCAAATTATATACCAAGGTGAAGATATTCACCAAGATTTATTTTCAACACGTCTAGTATTCTCAATACTTTCTATAACCTGATTCCTAAACCTAAACAATTTTTCACAAACATGTGTTTGGATCCAGCGTGTCTATTCCTGAGACTATGTACGCAAGACGCTTCCCGCTGCTATCTAAGGAAGGTTTGTATCCAATTGTTGTAATTGTTACAATAAGTGCTATGTTTTAACAGCACTTTTCTTGGCAAAGCTAAACTTTCGAGCGAGATGACTGTTTAGACCAAGGGTTCCCAACCTCGGAACGCGACGGGTTTTCTGTGGGGTCGCCAGCTTATAAAGCTAAAAAAAATTCACTATAATGTAATTTTTATTTTGGGCAGAGAGGTGGTGGCGTTCTCATTGCTGTACGCTCCGACCGACCAGACAGTATATCTGTTGTTGACTGTCACTTTGCTGCAGCTATTGATGTCGTTATTATTCGATTACGGTGAAATGGGTCATTTTTCACTGTTACGTGTATTTTCCACCGCGATCGTCTCGCGATGCATATAATTCGTTCTTTTCATACTTTGAAAACTTGCCAGTTGATAATTGTATAACCATCATTGGTGATTTCAATTTGTATTCATCTCATTTCTTATCCTGTATGAATCTCAAGCAGTTTTCAGAGATAAGAAATTGAGATACCCGGGGTTCCAGCGGCTAGCTCAGGTGTCCATCGAACCCCGGATTCACAAAAAAAAGATAAAAAAAGGATTTATATATGTTGGTAAAATTAAATAAAACACTAAGTCTTTCTCGTGCGGTCTTAGCGTTATATATTTTAATATTTGGTTGGACAACGTTACTTTATAGTCCATTACATATTTTGTTTTTACAATTAGTTACACAGGTCCGTACACGGTTTACAAAGGACGCTTACTAACTTTCTTTTTCAAATTCCCCGTACCCACGCCGTCCAGCAAAAAGGACTCTCGTGATTGGACATACGATTAAAGCACTTGCATCACAAAAAATGGAAGAAAGCGAAGTGTCTTAGCGATTTTATTTTCTTATATCATATCACGTGTATTATATCAAATCTTGTGACATTGTCAATGTTATCAATGGAATCCAGTTTTTACTCTTGGCAGACGATTTAAAATTATATGTGTCAATTCACAGTGAATTAGATTGTCACATATTACAAAATAACTAGTAGAACTTTTTTATATTATAATAAGTGAAGGTAATTCCATAAACAACGTTTTTTGTGTAATTGAATTTGATCAAATTATATACCTACAATATATTATAATATACTATCATAAAAATGTCAATACGATATAATAAAATATTGTACTTATTTAAAAAAATTAATAATTATTTGAATAAGTATATATATATAATAATATTATAGTAAGTAGAATATATTATATTCTTATAATATGTAAATGAATTTTTGTCTAGCGATTTTTTTCATCTGGCAATACTTGCAACTTATTATGGTAACTTACTGCCATCTGGTTGGAATCGACCAAAGTTTTTAGTAACAGATTTTTAGAAATTCATGGTAGATGCCTGTAAATATAAATAGATGGCGTGAAAGTCACATTATATGTGTAATTTAGGCCAAAGACATCGCCTTAACTCATCCGGTGTATTTCCATGTACCTATATAATTAATATTTTTGTATGTACATATTTGTTTAATAACATACTATCTATCTCTTTTTTTATCTCATGTTGTGAACGTCTTAAACTTATAATTTGTAATGTCCACAATATGTAAAAATAAATAAATTGAATTGAAAATTGAAAAAAAAAAACAATAAATATCTTAAATAGTATAAATTATACTAGATTTATTTTTGACTGATTTTATGAATGTTATTTGTAAATATAAAAATTGTATATGAACAATGGAAAAAATGCCAATCCCGGGATTGTCAAATTGTAATCCCGAAATCCCGGGATGAAAATTTTGGCTCGGGATTGGATTCCCTAGTACCTACACACATAATTTGAAAATCTCAAATAATTCATCGGGTTGCTGTGAAAAGTCTGTAAGTCGATACTTTGGGAATTTTGATTTAACAGCGGATCATGACGTGTCAATACATAAATATGTATGCTAGAAAAATAATTCAAGCTAATCCGACATAAAACATGATGTTAGAGAACATGTCAAACTTCAAATTGCGGATACTTCATAATATGATTTCGTGACTTACCAACCTTTGGCAGTAACCCCACGAAGGGTCTAGGATGATTTGGCGCCGGGAAACTGGACGCCACGCAATTCGAAATTAAATAGACGTTATGTACTTATAGGTACTTTTTAAAAATATATTTAATATTATTATTTGTATTTAAATTATTATATTATGATTTAATAGTTGGTGAGAATTTAAATATGCACACTTAAATAATGGTTTAATCGTGCATATTTTATTTTTATATAAAGCCTTAGGCATGGTAATTCTCAATCCGCAATAAAAAACATTATGTTAACAGTAAAATTAATTAAAACTACTAAGTAGTATATAAAAACTGATTAAAATTCATCGTCTATGTTCTCTTTACGTGTCTACGACAGTGCGGCGTCCAATTGTCCTGGCGTCCAGTTGTCCCATTCCCCCCCACGAATTATATACTTGGGTACCTAATAGACAAAGTCTTGTGTGTGCTTGCCAAAATGGCTGGTAGTCAAATACGTAAGGCGTTGACCTTTCACCCGGGGGCTCCGGGTTCAACCCCGGTGAGGTCACAATATACTCACATAATATCGATACCCTAGTTCTATAGGGTACAACAATTCAAAATTTCAAGGTTTTGAATTAATAATGCCATTATATGTAGAAAGGTATTTTCTTTATAATTCAGAAAAAAAAATTAAAAATGTCTTCATCGGGTTACAAAATGGAATATCCCTTTCTGGGATTAATTATTAATTCAATTATAAACGAGTATGTCTAGGCTGATTATTTTTTATTTTATAAAATTTCATTGTGTATTGCTAAGTAAAAAATCAAGACTTTCAAACGCCATTATCTTGGAACAAGATATTTTCAGTTGCTTTCCTATAGAACTAAGCCAAGGCATCGATTGTGATTTTCTCAAAGTCTGGGCATTGTTTCACTTCTAGTAATCCTCATAACTGTTTCTATATACATATAGGTACTGCAGTAAGTTATTGGTCCTCATTATCTGTTGTAATGTTAAAAAAATAATATATAAGCATGTAAGTATAGTTTAGTATTTTAATAGGATATCCAGTTTATTATTGATTTATCTTCATAATTCCCATTTTATAAAGTCGACCCAAAGATTCTTAGCAATTCTATTTACAGAGCCTAAGTCCACGATATATATTTCAAAGATTTATATATTGTCTTATTCACTACACGTATGCTATGTAAAACCGTGTCTTCAATATATTGTATTTTTTTTTTTTTGATTTCACTGATATACCTTCCCATTATCTCTAACACTAATTTTCAAATCTCATTTTGCCTTTATATATCTGATTTTCAAATAATTGGTACGTTAATATTAAACATATATAAATGTCATCGTAATATATAATTTTACGTATATCTTTGTTGATTATTATGTGGTAATATAAAAGAAAAATCTGCAACTTTCAGCAGTTCTGTCATATTATTATTGATGTATTTGATTGGTCGGTTACCATGACAACTGCGAAGAAGCACGTAGACTTTTTTTACAACGTTTTTTTATAGCTCTTATTCTTATTTGTCCGGTACAAATCTTGCAATCGATATTTAACTAACTTCCCGACTAATTAGACATTTGGAACTTTTAGAATAAAATCAGAACACGATACCAATGAATTTTTTAATGCTTTTAGCCATCTTTAAGTAGAATTGAATTCATTTTCAGTTAATTCTGTTTTGTATGAAAAGTTATTTCGACACCATTATTGGTTGCTAAGCGGATGGTCCTAGCAACTAAATTATTAATATATACGTGCGTTACTATGGAAATAAAAATGACATTTCAGTATTATTTCTACCAAGTACATTTTTTTTTATTGTTTAAGCTAGCAAGTCAAGTTTATGTGATTCAAAATTTTTTCAACATTTTCAACATTTCAACAAAAGAAAATTTAAAAACGTTGTATATAAAAAGTTCTTTTTATCTTGTAATTATTTTTAAATTCTCCTGCTAGAAAATATTTGTTTGGTCAACGGTGTGTTTGAATAATTATTTTCCCGCCAGAAACCGCTCCCAGTATAACCGTTCCTAATAAAAAAGAGACAAAAACAGTACTAAACACATGACAAAAACGAGACAAAATACGAAACAGCGATTAAAATGTTATACTTTCACCCCACACTGTAGATTCAACGAAAACTCCATGTTATAAATTCAAAATACAACTCGTTCCATTCCTTAAAAAGACAGAAATACCCTCAACAATGATTTTTCCTGAGGGGGTAGAAGAGACAGAGATACATCCAGGCGTAGGGTGTTTTACGAGTGTGGTGGAGTGATCATTTGGCGGCCGATTTGTCGGGGTAAATCTCATGGGACCACATTTTGGGAGTTGATTCTATCTTTTGTTCCATTTGAATGTAGATTATTTAGGTGTGGTGAGCGATATTTATTCAAAATAACTTTACATTTTTCAGTGGCGAAGATTGCCTGGTAAAAGAAGGCGAGCGATGGGTAATCGAAAAAAGCAAGACACAAGTCATATTTATGGGAAGTGTGTTTTATCTACACCATTTCATTGATTAACATTATTACGTAACAATCTAGTATTTTCTCATAATAATACTAGCTGATCGTAACTACTTCCTATGGTAGATTTAATACTAACTTCTTCCTATATCCAATTTGGTAGTGAAAAATAATATTTGTAACAGTGGAAATTAATTCTGGTTTCAATATTACCTACATTAAAGTGGAATAATATTATATACTTAGGTAAAAAAAAATATTTGTAAATATGCCAATAACATTTAACTTGCCCACTCCAGATGCAATTTTATTAGATGAGTACCTAATTCTCAAATCTTTGCTAGAAAAACTGAATGAAAATTGATTATAAGTTGTCAGAGAAATATATTTAAAAACATCTGAAGACACCCGAGTTATTCTACTGAACCAATAATGCCATCACATATATACGGATAGGTCTAATCACTTTTATTTTATAATTACTTATGCTGCATTTAAATTTCTGTGAAGCAGCTTGTTTACCTTGCCCACTCCACATGCGAATTTGATAGATAAGCAATAATTCTTAGATCTAACTAAGCTCGGAAGAAACTGAATGAACATTAATTTATCGTAAGTAGACAGAGAAAATACATTTTAAAAATACCAGGGCAACCAAGTAAGTTATTCTGAAGGTTTTTAAGTTTGTAGAAATGTAGTTTGTGACTTTGTGACATAAGGCGGGATTGGCATTCGTTTGTTTTGTTTTAATACTCAATAAAATGAGTAGATAGTATGAAAGTGACAGTATTTGCGACCTTCTTTTGTTTTTTTAAACTTGTATAAAATAAGGAATATCAGAATAATGCGTTTTGAATTTGGAATGGTTACATCCAACAAGAAACAGATAACGAAAATTTCTCCGCACAAGTTTAAAATTATACTATTACCTTTATTTCACACTATACCTACGGTTTTAACCGTACGGAAAAAATCGAATGGTAAAAATTCGAATCGACGACAAGTTCAAGGTCACGTACACCACTGAGACATCGGTGGCCGTCCAGGCGCCGTGAATACAGTGCAAATGCACGGCTACTATACGGCGCAGTTTCGGTTTTTAAGCGTGGCCATGTACCTAATGTTGAAAGGGCCATGCCCTTCTTCACGCCACTAAAAGAATGTCGTCGTTCAATTTTTTGTCGTACGATCAAAACCGTATAACGTGAAAGGAGCGTTATATGATTAATTATTGGAATTAGGCCGAATTCTAAACCCCTCTGGATCGTTGAAATATCCATATTCGGCGAATATAATAATATACGCAGTAACAAAAAACTAAGAAGTGAGAACAACGACTGATGATGTAGGATGATAGCCAAATACTTTAAGTAAGTAAAACAAATGGAATAATTAGTACAGTGCTGTATTGATGTGGATACTGTATTACTGTGGAGTATAGATATTATATTAAGTATGTAGGTATTCACGACAAAAGTGTAGTGCTATCAACTCACCGCTTCGACGATCCCTGCATAATGGCGTGGCGCACCTTTGGCTTATGTCATTCATACTCGTGCGCCTCGGAAGGGGAGTGGTTGCCGCTTGATTGATGTGATCTCGCATAGTGATGCCCCCCGAAACAGCCATTGATCAACTGGTTCGTTTAATTTAAATAATACGCTAGGACCTTCATTAGTAATTGCATGAGTGAAATAATATTACGTGACAACTTGTAAACTTTGTCATTTTGTTTCTAGATAGAAAAAAATAGTATCACTTTAAGCAACAGTTGACATTAATTAATAACCCTCTTATCACAGTATACTGTAAGCAGTGCAGTGACGTCCCTAAACAAAATGCCGCCCCATTTTTTATACCGTTTTTTTTATCATCCTTTCATGACTCCAATATCTAAGAAATGTGTATGGATATATTACTAACAATATATATACCACTAAATCCAATTGAAACGCCATCTCTCCAATAGATAATATTGCGAGTCCACGGTCTCAGATACATTTAAAAATACACCTGATAACTTTAAAAACTCGCGAGTGACTGGCAAAAATATTTGGATAAATTAATTATATAAGTATATACCCAAATATAATTCGCAAATCTGTACGTGTGATTGCTGGTCATCAAAGACAATGGAAATAAACTAGACATCGCGAACCCGACAAAAAATTATAATCCTGTTAAACCTTTTATGTTAATTAAAACATTTTGTTTCCAACCAGGGAGCTGATTTTTTAATGGAAAGATATTTCAGTTATTACTAAGTTTAGGTAGCTATTTCTATATATACCTAATGATTCTCCGCAATTTGCTGCCCTTCGAGTAACTGCCGCCTCCAAGTGACGCTCAATCTGCCTACCCTCACGGAACGTCACTGAAGCAGTGGCGTGCCAAGGGTGGCTGCTGCCCGGATGCACTGCCCAAAATTGCCACCCCTCCCCAAATAAATTAAAAATTTAATGGAATTATGACAGATGTCAAAATATAAACAACATCACCTGGGGTCGATTCACTGCTGAACGAAGGCCTCTCCTAGCTCTCTTCACTATGCTCGGATCCTAGTTCTTTGCTGCTATGTACATCCACCAAACTTTATGAGTTCGTCTATCCAGTGAGTTTTAGGGCGTCCCTGTGGGCGTTTTGTGCTGATTGGGCACCACTGTAAGACGGAATTTTTCCAGCGGTTTCTTTTGTGATCTTTACGCGTTATACCCAAATTGTGTATAGTATATACGGATACGATCATATGCGATCATATTATGTGAAAATATATTTTCATGAACAGAAATCATAAGTTTAGTATGGCACACGGTTCTAAGCCGCATACGGTTTGAGTCTATGGATGGTCTCTTCAGCTTGGTTATAGCTATGAAGGTAAGAAATCCACTTCCTATTATTTGTGTATTCCTTGATATACCTATACTTATGTTAGTTGTATGAATATACAAAAATGTTATAAAGATTGTTTTATAAAATTAAAATGTCCGTTAGGATGAAACCCGTCGTGAGTTGAAATAAAAATTGAGGAAAAAACACAATAATATTACAAATATTAAAGTATTATTCGATGACCCAGTATCGTACGGTAACAAGTCAAAAATTCGACATTTCGCGATATTGGTATCAAAATGGTTTTGTACAGAAATAATTCGAAAAAAATAATTAAGATATCTTGAGAGCCAAAAACCCATATGAAATTTTACAAACATTCAAAAAAAATAGTTTTTTACAGTTCGATTTCGAATTTTTTCTATTTAAAACTGTCGATTGACCATACATTTCAATTTAGAATAGATAAATTCTGACATGGTCTTTTCAAAACTTGTCAAATCTTGTGTATTGTAAAATATTCAAAATATTTGATTTTATTGATTATCTTAAAAATAAGTTTTTTGAGTTGTTACTGTATAGTAGGTAGAAGTATATTTTGATTCCAAATCAAATCGTTGATTTTATCAACCGGTCTTTACCTACCGGTCGCGGGTATCTAAACTGCCAACTAGTAATGGAACATCTCTACTCTATTATCATTCCATTGTTGAAGATGCTTGATGATGCATAGAAATTAAAAACCGCAAAACAATGAATGCTCGGTATTCAAGTCATATTACGCCAATGATTTTTTTATTTCAATTCTCATAGAGTGGTGATTTTAATCGAATATATTTTGCGGTTCGACGAATCGAGTTATTGTTTTTTGATTTATTACAATAGCAACTGTTTATATGCGGTTTTTGGATTGGATTTAAATAGTATTCTACACTGTATAAGTAAAGTTTCTCATCGGTGCTTCATGACTTTAAAATTCACATTTCGTAATGCAAAGAACACCCGCTGGGCGTCGTCCTATCAGCAGACCTCCTAAGGAACGATTGTTAGGACTACTTTCCAAAAAAAATCGGTGTGTGTACTTATGTACGCGCGTTAGAAGTTATACTTCTTTGGCGTAACAAGACAAAAACAAAACTTGTGATAAACTAGATTCTTTGACTAGCTCCTAATTATCTTGTTAAATTACACACTCATGAAAAAGGACCGCTTATTGGAATGCCGTTGGTTTATTTCTATACACTTTAACTTATATTACAAAATTATATAATGGTTTTTCGTTGTTTTTCTTTTTAAAGTATCAACTGTCACTTTGACGTTTAACCGTTTGTTTACATGAAGAATTGCAAATGGCCGACAATAATAAATTCGCTGCCTAAGTAAGGGAACAATTCTAAGCTATAATATTATACTGTATAATCGTCACGATTGCAGTATCATACTGCGGCGTAAAGGTAGTGCGTTCGGCTGATAACCGAACAATAGGTGGTTCGAATCCAATCGAGTGCGTTTTTTTTCGTGTGAAAAAATAAATTATGTGTTACATGCAATGACATTATTAATGAACAACGCACTCAATACAGTAGCTAGCATGTAAATTCGCGCATAGCGACATTCGCATATATATAGGTAGACGTCACGCAATTTCCAATATGCGATATCACGCATCGGGAATTTATAGCAATATGACCTTTATAGTAATGGCGTTAGGACAGTGTTTCTAGTGTCAATGTTCATTTGAGCAAACCCGTTCGAACCGAACCATTCAGCAGACCCGACAAAAACCATCGGAAATTTAAAGCAATATCACCTTTATTGTAATGGCGTTAGAACAGACTATGCCATTCGGCAGACCCGACAAAAAAGTGAGTGACATTTTTTTTGTCCAGATGCTTCGTCCATATTAATGTCATTGGTTACGTGTCACACGCCAAAAGTACACTCTGGTCTGATTTCCCAAATGCGCCAAAAGAAGTATAACTTCAAAAAAACATCTTATAATTATTATTTGTGCACTTGGTCAGAATGAGAGCAACAATGTATATTATTTAGAAAAAAAACATACATAATGAACATTGTTCTGTTTTTTAAGCAATAATATTATTCATTGGCTTTACCATATTAGTACACATAATCAGGTAAATATTATTACATACGAACAGAGCCGGATTAAAATTTTGAAAACCCCTGAGCTAGACGCGCTGTGAGTAGGAATAATTGCATTACCCATGGCCCCCACATCCTGAAGTGGGCTCCCAGGCTAGAATCTTTGGCGGCCCCCCCTACCTATCTCCAAGGATAAAGGCAGTGTTACGCTCTACTGTACATAGCGTTTTCCAAATGGTAAACGCAGTAAAATGAATGTGTATATTTAGTGTTTTTTTTTAACTTTTTTAATACTTACAACCATTTTAATTCTTATGGAGTTGTCGAGTATCCATAAACAATTAAACATTGTACAGAAACTGTGTGCAAATATTATTGAAGGACAATTTTTACTATTGACTTTTTTTACTATCAGAGCAGATTTATGATATGTGTTTATCTCACTTATCTGCCACGCCGGGCCCCACCTGAGCCCGGGCCTCTAGGTTAGAGCCCTGTCAGCCCCCCCTTGTGGGGGCCATGGCATTACCAGGGCCCCCTTACTTTATTCTTAAGTATCGTAAGAATTAACTGTTTTATGACTGTATTTTTTTTTTTAAATATAAACTATTCTTTGTAATACTGAATATTGACCACGTGGTAACCATTGAACGCGCCTAACTTTTAATTATAATACCGTCTTACTCTTGTGACTCTCTACTCATTGGTGAAAAGTAACGGGAAAAGCTTAAATTGATAGTACCTAGTGATATTTTCAAATAATGAGAAGAATGTATAAGAAAAAACAGCAACGTACAAGTCGAGGGCTTAGTGTCAAACAACACTATCTACAAAAGTGCAACTTTACAGGAGAGCCAAAAATCGTTATTTTAGATTCTTGTAACTCAACAAGGGAAATGTTTATTTAAACCTAATGTTAATATTTTATAATTTATTGTGTATTGTACATTTATCTTGCTTATGATGATGTTAAAATTTATAGGGATAGTTTTAAAAAAATATGAAAACAAGGGTAACTTATGTAGTTAGCGTTAAGCTTAGCTGACGATTTAATAAGAAATTAGAAAAGATTGTCATAACGTTGTTTGACTATCATGTAGCCGTAAATGTAAAATAACGTTATCTCAACAAAAAAAAAAACACTTTTTTGTAGATAACGTTGTCTGACTTTAAGCACTCGAAGTGATCCTCGACTTTCGTACATAAATGGTTGCCCTCATCCGTATATTTTCCTCCTACCTAAAATCATCAGTATTGTTGCAAGTCCAGGCGCAACTCAGTGACGGGTGATCAGTCGACCGTGATTTAAAAAGATTTAGTTACCTCAAGACAACGGGCACATTATAGTTTGGTCGTCGTTAATGAGTAATTCAAAGTGCATACAGATTGATTCAAAAGGTTAAGTACAGACCACGAGTGTGTACAGTGTAACCGTCGTGGAAACCATAATTCTATTAGAGTCTCCGTGCAAACTCCGTTAATCAAACCACCTGTATCCGTGTTACCGGCACAGGGTGTCTCCTCATTTATTAAATAAACCCAGGTGTACCGTACGAGTGCCTACTAGGATGTGAGGGGATGCACCAGGGACTAGCTTCAGCTAGACATCTGAACTTCAAATAGGTTAGTGTCTGGACTAACTCCCGTGTAACCGCCCTAGCATCCACATCCACAATCAAAACCATTCGGTCACAACTTACAGTAAACTATTAAAATCGTGCCAATGGTTCTTTAAAATGTATACGTAGATGTATACGTTCATCATAACATTCTAATTATTGAACATACATAATTTTGAAAACACTTCTGAGAAAATATATTATAAACCAATAGAAAAAATCTTTTTGAAAAAAGTAAAACACCGAAGGAATCGAACCTGCATCTCGCGGGTATCGCGCCCATTAGTTAAAATTTGTCGCAATTAAGTAGTATGACTCCTTTTGCATAGTAGTATATGCGCGTGGGCGCGATACCCAAGAAATGCTGGTTTGATCCTGAGGGGTGCCTTACTTCTTTCATAAAGATTTCATCAATTTGTAATTAAGATATTCTTATACATTTGTATTTATTATGTATTATGGCGCATTGGCCAATAGCTTTAATGCCGTAATACTCTTTTATAAATAAATAAAGATTTTTTCTATTGGTTATAATACATTTTCTCAGAAGTGTTTTCAAAATTATGTATTACCTTTAATTATTGTTATATTGTTATTATATTGTTATTTTATTATTATATTGATTTTAAGAAATGTACTAAATAGAGAATTGTACGAAAGTCGAGGCCCACGTCTTGTAATATAAACATATGGTGAAGGTCCACTGGCGGAACCCCCTGAGCTGTAGCGCTTAAAGCCCATTACTTGATGCGGTAATATACACTAGTATAGTACAGTTTATCACTCTGCATATTAATTACATGGTCAGGTACTTGATTATGTGTGATGTAAATTATGTATGTCATTTAATATGTGGGTACATTGATAGAGCAACGGCGCGGCGCATTTTATTAGAAGTAGATACTGCATACTAGATTAATTTACACGCGGTCTTGGGAAAATTAATTCAATATAGTAAAGGTCGTGCACAGATGTGGACTAAGGACGTGTATGGGCAGCTCGAGAACCTAGTAGTTATGGGGTTGTCATTTGATAAGCCGAATATTATATATATAAGAGGTGGAGTATAATCACAGAAAAAATAATAAATAGAATTCCGATAGGTTATTATACCAATACCGTACATTTTAACGCAGGGGTTTGAATGTGTGAGTGTCCTACGAAAATGAACCACGCATTATAGAGTGCAATAGTGTGTGTAATACACCAATATTAAAAGAACGTCAATGCATAAACCGAGAGCGTGTCAGTACTCGACGTATGACGTATTCTTGACACGTGTTGAAATTTATCCCGTATTCTTTCCTTATTCATCGGTTGCCTGCTTCTCCTTACCCGTTAGTTATTTCAGTTCCCATTATTTCAAAGTTCCTTGAGTATAATGCTACTATCTGTTAGAGACAGAATAGGTACGTAGCGTGCAATTTAATAACATTTTATGGTAATTTACACTTTTATGTATTAAACGTGCAAATGTTATAAAACTTGCGTTGTTTGAACGTCCAATTCATCGTATTGTACAGTTATTTTATTATTAAAATATAGTTTGGTATTTCAATGCGCTCACGTACTGGATATATTAATTAACGGTGAAGGGTGGACGTAGGCTGTTAAAATTCGACATACATAGTACACACTAAACTTTGTCAGTCATACGTATTTGTTTTCATTAAACTAAGAACACAATTTGCAGATGATGCTGATAAGTTTTTAAAATTCAATTAAACCCTGCCTAAACTAAACCATAATAGTTTATGGTATGCTATGAACGATTCGGCGAAAATATTGCACACTTTTTTCAGTCATATTTATTTGTTTTCGTTGAATTAAGAATACAATAATTACAGTAATGGTCTCGGTTAATTTTTATTAAATTCATTAAGCCAAGCCTAGACTAAACCATTATCGATATAAAAAAAATATTCTTCTATCTATATAATATCTAAAATTATGTGTGGTCTAATGGCATAATTTTAGATATTATTTTATAGATAAACGTATGTTTTTTTTACTATTATCTACTATGGCTTTAATTGAATTTAATTGAATGGCACGGTTAAATTGAATTTTAAACAAACACTATCTACACAATATTGTAATCTTCAATAAAAACAAATACTAATAACTGACAAAGTTTAGTATGCACTATTTATGTCGGATCTCAATAGCCTACCTCCACCCCTCGCCACTGGTATTACCTAATAGTATCTGAGGTATTTACCACGGGCTTTTTCGAACACTTAACATATTCAAAATTTATTTTTGTACTCAATCCTTTACTTAGTAGGTAATAATGTTGTTTCCTTCTTTTATTGTATTAAACTACCATATATATAAAAATTAACTGTATTCCTTGTCAGTGTGTTCTTGCCATTGTAGAGTGCCTATAGTGTCTGAAAATGCCGAAAGGCGAAACCAGGATCGCAAAAAATGACAAATGTAATAGTACAAAACTTAAATCAATAATTAGAATTTAAATTTAAATCCCATCAAGTCGTCAAGTCGTTTGAATTTTCCTTATGAAATTACATGGTAAATACTCATACCTCGTATTAAAAGTTAACTGCGTCGCTAATCGCCCGATTAGTGCGGGGAGGGTTTGATTTGGAGGGTATATTTGCATTGTCCCGATTGGGATGGAAATCCAGATTATACCCCGATACAAATAACCTCTATATTGATAAATGTGTTCCTTTTATGGTCATAGTGAATTATTATTACGCATATACACGTAGATAATTTATGTAGCCATGTACATGATAAAACAAACGCCTTTGTAAAATAACTTATCACATAATATGATGGTGTTTATGCTATTATGTATATCAAAACACTACATCAGTGTAGTTCTCTTGAAATTCAAAGCCAGGGAAGTTTTGTTAACTGTCACTCCAAACATCTACGTGGGATGGTCATAAATGGATTCCCTTGAGAGACCACGAAATGGACTTAGCCTTCTACATCACTAAATTAAGATGTGACTAATGTTTCCACTGACTACAGAGTTGAAAGGCGTAACATACAGAGAATGGGTCAAAACTAACTATATTATATCACATAAATCGTGATTAATTAATAGTCTTTGATCATTATACTATCATTATGACGTACGTTATTATGAATAACATGAGTCGGCAACATATGCTGAGTTGAAGCTCTTAATTTCAAAGTTGATAACCTCCATATTCTGCCATTTTTAGATAATCGTAAAAAAACGTCAAGCACTGCAAATCGGATATTTTCTTTTTGCAAAAATATTAGTTTACAATTAGAAAAAAAATAATAACAAAAATAAAATGTCCTTCAGGTCAATCAAAATTAATAAAACATCAGATTTAAAGTTATTCGTAAGACATACATAATTTAAAAACATCCCACCAGGAAAAATCGTTTTTTAGAAAGAAAAAAAATACGATACCAACGAGACTTAAATTTGTAACCGCTGGATTCACGCTAGTGTGCTTTTAAAATTATGCTACAGGCATCCTACTCAATTGCGACGAATTTAACTAGTAATTCTTACATGAAACGTTTATCAAATTATATGTTGTATATTAAAAATCAACATAAGAATCAATTTTATTCGTGGAATAAAAAAGAAATAGTTTATTTTTCATAAGATACAAGCTTAAGTACCCAGTTTCGCACATGGTCGCTTCGTGGATACATTTATCTTAGATATTTAAAAAATAATATTAATTAATTACCTTTTTAATATTAAACTGTGTTTTTGTAATCTGTGTAATACAATATGGCAATATGAAAGTAATTCTAATAGGAGTAAAGGTATAACAAAAGAACACTAAATTAAAATCGAATCCAAAATAATGCAACCTTATTAATAGTATTAATATGTAGTAAAAAAAATCAAAATTGGATGGAACAAACAAACAATAAATTATATATTTTATATGATACTAATTTAGAAACCTTCGCAGGTGTGCGCACAATAACTGACAAAAGTTTCATCGCAATCGGATGAATGGTATAGGAACGCATACGAATAGAGATGATGTTCTAATTCAGAAATCTTTGCGGGCGTGCGCACGACAACTCACCAAAGTTTCATTGCAATCGGGTGGATGGTATAAGAACGCATACGAATAGAAGAAGATAGAATAGAAGAAGAAGAAGAAGAAGAAGAAGATGGTTGTACTAATTCAGAAACCTTCGCGGGTGTTGGCACAACTGACGAAAGTTTCATTGCAATCGGATGAATGGAATAGGAACGCATACGAATAGAAGAATATAGAATAGAATAAGAAGAAGAAGAAGAATATGGTTGTACTAATTCAGAAACCTTCGCGGGCGTGGACATAACAACTGAAGAAAGTTTCATTGCAATCAGATGAATGGTATATGAACCATACGAATAAAAGAAGATAGAATGAAGAAGACGAGGAAGAAGAAGATGGTTGTACTAATTCAGAAACCTTCGCGAGTATTGGCACAACTGACGAAAGTTTCATTGCAATCGGATGAATGATATAGGAACCATACAAATAAAAGAAGATAGAATGAAGAAGAAGAAGAAGATAGTTGTACTAATTCAGAAACCTTTGCGGGTGTTATTACAACAACTGACGAAGGTTTAATCGCAATCGGATAAATGGTATAGGAACCATACGAATAAAAGAAGATATAGTGAAGAAAAAGAAGATAATTTTTCTAATTCAGAAACCTTCGCGGGTTTGCACACAATAATTCACCAAAGTTTCATCGCAATCGAATGAATGGTATAGGAACGCATAGGACAGGCAAACAGACATACACTCATTTTTATATATAAGATATAGCCTATAATCTTTGCGCAAGTGCAAGCAATAAGTTGACAAAGTATTATTGCAATCGGATGAACGGTATGGCAGCGCATAAAATACGAACAAACAAACAAACAAATATTGATTTTTATATTATAGATTTAAAAATGGCGGCTGATGAATAAATATAACTTTAAAATCAATCTTCGGTTTATTTATGTGTAACCGACAAACGGAACCGGATTGGATATTTTATGAATTTACAAGAATATACCACTGTAGCAAGGGCATCAAGCAAGGCGACACCACCGCACCCAAATTATTCACAGCTACTTTAGAAGATCTATTCAGGCGATTTGACTCGGACAGCAGTGAATCGACATGGCGAATACTTCAGTCACCTGCGTTTTGCAGACGACATTGTTGTCTTTACGAACCATCCAGAAGACCTTCAGAATATGTTGCAGAAGCTTGTAAATGAAAGCCGCAAAACAGATTTAAAGATAAATCTCTCAAAAACAAAAGTAATGATAAATTTCTTTGCTGAACCAAAAGCAATCCTCATCAATGGTACTCAAATCGAGCGTGTAACGTATATCTTGAACAACAGATATCAATAATTGATGGTGGAATATAATATGATTAAATTTCTCACAGAACCAAAATGACATTTGACATTATTTGAGCATCTGAACAGTATCTCAAAAGATACTCCAATTGTGTCTTAACAGCCCACATGCTCAGCGTACGTCAAAATGGAGCTTTTATGCTATTTTCAAAACTTGATTCTGGATATACCTTAAACGTTGTAGATAATCTATTTACATAATTTTATTTTGAAGCCTTATTATCCTTTATATTTATTTTAAACATTTGATGACTACATCAAGTATTTTTAGTACATAAAATGGTATTCTTTTAAACCTCTCACTCTAATGTTTTAGAATATAGTCATATTTCAGTACGTCCATGTGAAGTGGTGTTAAGATTTTTTATATTTATTAATTTTTAAAAGCATTTATAAAACCATTTGTAAAATTTATGTCGACATTATTAAAGTGAAATATTTACAATAAAAAAATATATTGATAATCTCTGTGATCCCAAATTTGACAGTCATCAAATGTTTAAAATAAATATAAAGGATAATAAGGCTTCAAAATTATGTAAATAGATTATCTACAACGTTTAAGGAATGTCCAGGATCATGCTTTGAAAATAGCATAAAAGCTCCATTTTGACGTACGCTGAGCATGTTCCCCCTTAAGCGTGAAGTATTCAATCAAAGTGACCTACCAACGCTCACGTATGTATGTGAAACATATTGTTAATGTAAGATAAATCCAAAAATTACAAGTATCGCAACGTGGTATGGAAAGGTGCATGTTAGGCATAACGCGTAAATATCACGAAAGAAACCAATGGATAAGGAAGCACACAAGATAGAGGTCGCTAAGCGGATGAAATGGCAATGGGCTGGACGAGTGAACAACCGCTGAACAAATTCTGTTATACAGCTGTACGCAAGTGCCACTAAACGTCCACAAGCATGCCCTAAAACCCGCTGGATCGACGAACTTATCAATTTTGGCGGATGTACGAACTAGATACCGAGAAGAGTAGAAAGGGGTTTCATTCAGCAATGGATCAACTCCGGCTGATGATGATTATGATGACATCGATTGACAAAAGTATTATCTTTCTTATATTAATTATATCTAAGTGAAATGGGGCAAAGGATTTTCTGATAATATAATATTATGTTACCAAGAATTATTAATTTTGCAGTATTCTTTATCGGCGCCTTATCAGAGATAAAAAATCCAACAGTTTTACACAGTATAGATTAAACATATATTATAAATTGAATACATTGACTCATAGACATTTATGTAAGGCGTAAGCCAATACAAATTTTTTATCAATATAATTATTATAGTTAGTAGAAATCTGGACGGTGAAAGAAGTAACATTAATAATTACAAGATAAAAAGAACTTTTTATATACCACGTTTTTAAATTTTCTATTGAATCCAATGACATTATTAATGGACAACGCACTCAGTACAGTAGCTAGCAAGTAAATTCGCGCATAGCGACATTCGCACATGTATAGGTAGACGTCACGCAATTTCCATTATGCGATATCACGCATCGGGAATTTATAGCAATATCACCTTTATTGTAATGGCGTTAGTAACAGTGTTTCTAGTGTCAATGTTCATTTGAGCGAACCCGTTCAAACCGGACCATTCGGCAGATCGAGAAAAAGCATCAGGAATTTATAGGAATATCACCTTTATTGTAGATGGCGTTAGAACAGATTATGCCATTCGGCCGACCCGACAAAAAATTGAGTGTCATTTTTTCCAGATGCTTCGTCCATATTATTGTCATTGGTTGAATCATATAAACTTGACAATTCTATGTATTAATAATTTAGGACAAGTAAGGCAATTGTCAACAAATCATTTTTTTGCTATTTTGCAATAAACAAACAAATTTAATATAGAATACTGAAATGTCATTTTGATTTCCATAGTAACTCATGTATATTTTATTATTATTTTTAGTTGCTAGGACCACCCCCTTAGCAACCAATAATAGTGGATTGGATTACGGATTTCTTCCGAAATAACTTTTTATACAAAACAGAATTAACTGAAAATGAATTCAATTCTACTTAAAGATGGCTAAAAGTATTAAAAGAATGCACTGGCATCGTGTTCTGATATATTCTAAAAGTTTCAAATGTCTAGCTAGTCGGGAAGTTAGTTAAAATCGATTTCAAGATTTGTGCTGGATAAACAACCACCGGACAAACAAGAATACGAGCTAATATAAACGTAGTAAAATACCAGAAGCTTCCGACAGGTAGATCTCGCCAACATATTTGATATTCACCTTGAAGAGCTTATCTCAGTGTAGGGATTTATGAAAGAGTTATCAGAACCTTGTAGGTAGGGGTTGCAATACCGAATGAATATATCAATACCAGTATTTTGGTATTTATTATTGAATACCGGTATTTATCAAAACATAAAAGTGCCTATCAATAAATATTGGTAACTATTAAAATCTATTTAAAACACTATTTTATAGCAACCTACCTACATTTATTATGTTGACCTTTATAAAGATGTATAGATCTTTGGTGGTTATTAGGTATTCCAATCCCGGGATCCCGAACTATTTTCGATACCTATGAATCCCGGGATTGGTAAACATAATCCCAAAACTTTCGGGATTGATTTTTTTAACAATTTTATGGAAAATAAAATAAAAACAAAAATATAACAGAAAAAATACTTTTAATAACATGAAATAAACTGAGTTTGAATGAAATTTGATTTATTACCCATGTGTTGCCAACTCATTTTATTTTTTCACATAAATTAATAAAAATGAGAAAGATTGGAAAAAAACAATGGCTTGCACATAAAAAATTCAACATAATATGTACGATGCAGGTAACATCCGTGAAGTGAATTTGATAAATAGAATAAATAAATCAAGAAACATTTAGTTAGACGTTTCAGCCATTTACACCTAAGCTGTCTCCTTTTTATAGAAAGTAAACCATTGCGCACTACCATAAAATGCTATTCTGGAGACCCACTGGTCAAAGGGGAATCACCGGATAATAAATAACCATTTTTCCTGCCTTACGCAATCATAACATCAGAACAATAATAAATCCGTTTATTTAAATGAATTTAGAGGACAAAAAATATTAAATAGAAAAAGTAGAGCTCGTTTAAGGTGATACTTAATGTTTTAATTATGTACTTAAATTTTTGTTTGTTTTATATTGTATTTATTGTCAACACAATATGTTATTTTTTTATTTTAATTGAACTTGTATTTGTATTTGTTATCTCTTCATAAATAAATAAAACTGTTTTACTTTCACATTATTATTTATATTACAATATTATAAGATTGAACGTACTCATTAACAATAAATATTTTTGCCCGATTTTATCAATGTTATTTGAGTATATAAAATTTTTATATTAACTATCGAACAAATGTCAATCGCGGGACCAATCCGGGGATCGTGAAGTTGTAATCCCGAAATCCTGGGATCACAATTTTGGCTCGGGATTGGATTCCCTAGTGATTATGATTAGGTGGTGGTAGATGAAGAGTAGAGTAGAATGATCGCTACAAATCATAATATTTTAGAACTGCTATTTCCTTGCCACAGGTCCCCAGTCCCAGGTTCGAATCCTGGGTCTGGCAAGCACACATATTGTTTTTCAGTTTGTGTGTGAGTCAGAGTATGGACCTAAAAGGTTGAGAAAATGGCTGACATCCATTTCTCGTAAAATCAAAAATCTGTTAATACAAACCTCCACTCTGTAGAAGCCCATATGATCATATTAGGATCGGACATGGTCGAAAGAAAGAATAAGTCCGGGTAAACGAAAATCTCTCTCATAATCAACGTTTGTTGGATATACTATCAACGTTGGATCAATAGTTATAGAAAAAAACACCACCTTGTACGAAAAAGCAAGGGCATGGTTATTTTATATATAAAAAAAATAGTTATAGAATAATTCGAAATATTTGCCACGAATGTTTTCGTTTTTGAAATATGTTAATTCATCCCGACAATTCTATAAGTATATTTGAAGGTTTTTATTTTTATGTTATTTAACTTTTGTTGATTTCAGTCAATATATTTGCGTTTTTGCAGCATAAAACTTGTAAGTGCATTAACTTCAATATACAATTTATCATTCTTAATTAGCTAATTAGCTTACTTAATACCAAAAAACCGGTGTATAGGATTTTTGAAACCGGTATTTCGGTATCGATAAACAATTGAATACTTACCGGTATTGCAATCCCTACTTGTAAGTCGTCTGGGAGAACAAACATCTAATACTTCCGACACTTATTTAATTTGACATTGTAAATTTATTGGTAAAAAAATATTGAGAGAAACTCTCGATACTTTTTATCTATAAATTTGTACCTTCAAAAAAGTGTGAAAATGACAATAATTTTGTGCAAAAAACTCCTCAAATATCAAAACATGAATAGCGTCATAAACCTTGGCATTTCATATGACATTCAGTCCGTGTAGTACAAAATGAAATCAGTCAATTGAAAAGTATCTGCTAACCACAGGCGATATCAAATGTCTCGCAAGTTTAGTTTCAGTATTTTTTGTTTAATTCAAAGTTGTGCAGATAGCAAAGTGAGGCTATGACTCCGTATAGATTTTACTAGGCACTCAAATTATTGCCATAGATAAAGGTAAAATTATAAACCGGAAGTAGGTACGTACAGTAGTGGCGAAGGATGGAGGTAGGCTGTATACGTCCGCCATAAAAAGTGCACATTAAATATAGTTAGTCATTCGTATTTGTTTTTATTGAACTTAGTCTATAATTTACAGATGGTGTTAGTTATTATAATAAATTAAGACATACCTAAACCAAACCATAATCGTTTTGGTATATTTTGGACGATCTAACAAAATTGTGCACACTTTTTCATTAATACTTATTTGTATTAGTTGAATTAGAAATACAATATGTTCGTTATTTAAAATTCATTAAGTCCTGCCTAAACCAAACTATAATAGATACAAAATATTATACCATCTATGAAATATCCAAAACTATTTATGATTTAATGGCATAATTTTAGATATTTTATAGATAGGCTACTATTTTTTGACTAGTATCTATTATGGTTTGGCTTTCGCAGGGTTTATTTGAATTTTAAAAACTAACGAACACTATCTATAAGTTGTATCCTTAATCCAATGAAAACAATTACGTATGACTCACAAAGTTTAGTGCGTACTATTTACGGCGGATCTTAAAAGCCTACCTCCACCCTTCGCTATTTTGTACAGTGATAATATGAAACTGACTTTTAATAATTACAAGATAAAAAGAACTTTTTATATACAACGTTTTTAATTTTTCTGTTGAATCATATAAACTTGACTTGACTAGCTTAAACGATCAAAAAAAATGTACTTGATAGAAATAATACTGAAATGTCATTTTGACATTCATATTGATTTCCATAGTAACGCACGTATATATTAATAATTTAGTTGCTATGACAATCCGCTTAGCAACCAATAATGGTGTCGAAATAACTTTTCATACAAAACAGAATTAACTGAAAATGAATTCAATTCTACTTAAAGATAGCTAAAAGTATTAAAAAAATGCATTGTCATCGTGTTCTGATATATTCTAAAAGTTTCAAATGTCTAGCTAGTCGGAAAATTAGTTAAAATCGATTGCAAGATTTGTACCGGACAAATAAGAATGCGAGCTAAGAAAAACGTTGTAAAAAGAAGACAGTCGTGTCAAATATAATAACTATTGCGGGCATGACCACCAAGATGTTGAACACATCCTCTGGGATTTCCCGCTTATCTAATTCGAACGAGCGGAGTTGTTTTCCAGGGTCCGTCCTCACACGGGCCCAATTGGTCATAGAGATCTGATAGCAACCGAGGCCAACTTTGCGGCATTCGAGAAATTTGAAGCGTCGTATGGGGAGCGGGATAGTCCCGACTCTTCTGTAGACTCCTCCATTTTAATTCGTGACACTCAGTATGTGGGTACACAAAGCGCTTAACGTCAGCGGACAGCAGAGCCAGTCCAAAAAACAAAAAAAAAATCTTTCTTAACTTTCTTCTTTAAGCACTACGGTGCATGGTTGCAGCATCAGTCCCGTGCGGCTCCGTCTCAAAACGGAATGAGCTCTTCAAATCACTCCTTTCAGACACGTTTAAAGCGTCATAGAAAGCGGCCGTGCATATCCACGGCTGTGCATATATGACGGGTGGTGGTGGGAACTTTAACGTAGTACATCCTACAAACGTTGTATTTCAGAAAGATTTTCCTGTATCCGGACTGGTATTTTGCAAAAATTAACAGTTCTAAAATATTACATATATATTTATAAAGGTCAACCTAATAAATGTAGGTAGATTGCAAAAAAAATGTATTTTAAATAGATTTTAATATTTATATTTAATATATATTATTTCTATAATAAGTTTTGACGAATACCGGTATTAAATAAGAAATACCGGTATTGATATATTCATTCGGTATTTCAATCCCGAGTAGAAGCCGGGAAATAAAATGTGGGGGAGGTTTTTAATTCCAAAAACGTCCGAGGTGACGTAGAAAACTCCTGGAGTAATAACTCACATATGCCAAAAATCGAGTTTTGAGATAATCACAAAAAACACTAAAACACTGTTTTTTTGTAATTAGAATAAAAGTATTGTACCCCCTCGAATATTAATAAGTGAGTGAGTCTAATTTACATAAAGTATTTAAAATATATATATATAATACTCCTAAGACTGTAGACACACAGCATACTATGAGATAATTACAAGATAAAAAGAACTTTTCATATACCACGTTTTTAAATTTTCTGTTGAATTATATAAACTTGACAATTCTATGTATTAATAAAAACTTTTTATTGACGATAGAAATACTGAATAAATATTATAGAATACAGAAATGTCATTTTGACATTTCATATTGATTTCCATAGTAACGCACGTATATATTAGTAATTTAGTTGCTAGGACCCACTTTGCAACCAATAATAGTGAGTAGTAAATATTACTTTTAACGAATTTTTTCCGAAAAATACAAAACAGAATTAACTGAAAATGAATTCACTTCTCATTAAAGATGGCCAAAAGTATTAGAAGAATGCATTGCCGTCGTGTTCTGATATATTCTAAAAGTTTCAAATGTCTAGCTAGTCGGAAAGTTAGTTAAAAATCTTGGACAAACAAGAAAACATTTGTACTGCACAAGAAAAAATCTGTACCGGACAAACAAGAATTCGAGGTAATAAAAACGTGGTAAAATAGAGCTCTATGTTTTGTTGTGTTTGGTTAGGTTATTATTCATTGAAAAATGTGAGTTATGACACCAAGAATCAACTTTGTCATTGATTTTCACGTAGTTTAAAGTGACTTTTGATGGCCAATTATTTTTCTTAATATAGATTAATGTCTTGACAAAATTGCAAAATGTGAGTTATGACTCTAGTCGACTTAATATATAGAAGTCGTACCAGATAATATTAAAAGGACCGCTGGTCTTAATCAAAAATGCTTAGAAGTATCTAGTACCATAATACTAAAAGTTTATAAGGCTCCATCCCGTCCAAATTTTTTGTTCCTTCCTGGCTGTTGGGTGGCACGCTAATCTTTGGGGTGTTATTCCGGGTACCATTTTAGAGCGCAGAAGTGTTTATTAGTGCCTAAGTTAACACTGAAAATCAGCAGTGCGGACAAAATGAAAAAGTAAAATTTTGCAAAAACACAGAAAAGAAAAACGAAGCATCTTCCCTCTATTGTTTGATGTAATAAAAACAGAAACTCTGTAATGGAAAAAGAGAAAAAGGCGCCGTAAAAACTGACCCGAGTTCTGTATTTTGCCACTGTAAACATTTTAAACACAGTGTTCCAAAAATGTCGCCATAAACTAAAACATTAATATCGTAGGAAAAAAACTATGCAAACAGTTATAGCAATCGACATAAAATTTTAAACAGTCAATTCCATAAATTATTATAAAATGTGCAGATATTACCAGGATAAACCATAAAACTTTATTTTGTTATAAATGGATGACATGCTTCAATTAGCTACTAATACACAACCATGGCCCCCACATTCTGAAGCGGGCCCTCAGGCTACGATCTTTGCCGCCCCCCCTACCTATCGCTAAGGATAAAAGCAGTGTGAGGCTCTATAGTAGTGTTTTCCAAATGGTGTACACGGTAATATTAATGTATTTAGTGTTTTTTTTTGTATATTTCAATACATCCATTTGAATTATGGAGTTGTCGAGTATCGATACACAATTAAAATTTTTATTGCACAACCGTATAATTTTAAATAATAATAATAATACTGAAGGGAAATAGCACCGCAGGCGATTTTTTTTACTATTCAAGCACATTTGTGATGTTGTTTATCTCACTTATTTGGTCGACTCACCTCGTCGGGCCCTTCATGAGCACGGGCCCCCAGGCTAGAGCCCTGTCAGTCCCCCCTTTGTGGAGACTATGTACATAATATATTATTATGTTATACCTACATTTTTTTTAATTATCTGTAACACATGAGAGAATCGTCACTTGAAAATATGTAAGAAAGAGAAAAACAGGAAGAAGAATACAAAAAATAAATCATGACAATTATATTTTTACTTAATGGAAATAACCAGAAATCGATCAGTCAGTGAAATTTTGCTAGT
Organism: Rhyacophila brunnea; assembly: GCF_057557595.1. NCBI lineage: Eukaryota > Metazoa > Arthropoda > Insecta > Trichoptera > Rhyacophilidae > Rhyacophila > Rhyacophila brunnea. The sequence continues at coordinate 35,862,857 of NW_028232796.1, forward strand.
ACAGTTGATAACCATTGTTTTAGTATTGTTTTGTATTTATTACTGGTTTGGATTAGGGAATCCAATGCCGAGCAAAAATTCTGATCCCGGGATTTCGGGATTACAATTTGACATTCCCGGGATTGGCATTTTTTTCCATTGTTTATTAAAAAAAAATATATTTACAAATTAATAACATTGATAAAATCGGTCAAAACTAAATCTGGTATAATTTATACTATTTAAGACTTGTGAACTATTGACTATTGAAGATTGTTAATATCGTATACGTTCAATCTTGGAAATACATAAGTTTAATGGAGTAAATAATATTATAATATAAATAATAATGTGAATTTAATATAAGATTGCTGTTTCTGATAGTAAAGCAAATCATGGTGTACTTATGGCCTTTCCGCTTCATAAATCGAATTAGTCAGCCAAATATGAAACTGCCGTAAAACGTATGAGATCATGGTGGAATTACTTTGTTAATAGTTCGAAGCATTGTTTTTTCCAATCTTTATCATTTTTATTAATTTTTGTGAAAAAATAAAATGAATCGGCAACTTACACATGGGTATAAATCAAACTTCATTCATACTCAGTTTATTTTTAATGTAGTTAGTTGTTATTAAAAATATTTTTTTTGTTATATTTTCGTTTTTATTTTATTTTCCATAAAAATTGATAAAATGTTTATCAATCCCGGGATTTATAGGTATCGAAAATAGCTCGGGATCCCGGGATTGGAATCCCTAGTTTGGATGAAAAAGTCTTCTTACATGAATAGGTTGGTAGTCCTAAATATGGATGCCATTTTAATGTCTCTGTAACTAACAATGTTTGCATTAAGCGCCGGCTAGACGCTCATAGTTTACGACAAGCTTACTTGCGCAAACCGGTTTGTATTTGGAAGCCCGTGTGTATGGACGGGAAACGGAAGCGCGCGCAAACCGAAAAGCGCTGTAAAAGTCTATACCACGCAGGCAAGTCGCTGCCGTCTAGCCGGCGCATTAATGAGGCTTGGAATTTTTGGCATAAAATTATGTATTTTACAATGACAGGGCAAATATTTACGGAGCGTCTGAAATTTTCTGTGGACCGACGGTTGGGAAACACTGGTTTATATCACAACCCAATTGAAATTTCACATGCTTGCTATATAATAATATTCACTATATTCAGTAATAAACTATGAAGTCCAATGGTCATGGTAAATTCATATATCATAACGCGAAAATATATAATATTATATAGAGTCGGATGTATCTAGAAATATGATTTATAATTTTCCGAAATTTACTAGTCACTTTGTATTCATTGGTATAACAAACATGAACGGAATACAAAAAGCCGTTTGCGTATAAACGTAGCGCTAAATTTCTTATCTTTACGTCCTACTCCACTTTCCATTGCTGTACCGTAATTTAGATTTGAAACCAGTTTTTTTTTCCTTTCCGCAAGAAAAGCCTCGGTTAATGGACGTCTAAGCCTTCGAGTTAAATTGAATATGGTTAATTACGAATAAATTTCGAAGATACAAAATGTATCAGAGCTAATGCAAATGGTGTTACCAGGGAACTCAGTCTTGCTTAGTACATTCCCATTTTTATTACCACGTTTTTCTTAGCTCGTATTCTTGTTTGTCCGGCGGTTGTTTATCCAGTACAAATTTTGCAATCGATTTTTAACTAACTTCTCGACTAGCTAAACATTTGAAACTTTTATTAAAATATATCAGAACACGATGCCAATGTATTCTTTTAATACTTTTAGCCATCTTTAAGTAGAATTGAATTCATTTTCAATTAATTCTGTTTTGTATGAAAAGTTATGTCGGAAGAAATCCGTATTCCAATTCACTAATTTTAGTTGCTAAGGGGGTGGTCCTAGCAACTAAACTATTAATATATACGTGCGTTACTACGGAAATCAAAATTACATTTCAGTATTCTATATTTGTTTGTTTGTTGCAAAATAGCATAAAAAATATTTGTTGACAATAATTGCCTTATTTGTTCTATATTATTAATACATAGAATTGTCAAGTGTATATGATTCAACAGAAAATTTAAAAACGTGGTATGTAAAAAGTTCTTTTTATCTTGTAATTATTTCCAAATGGTTTATATTTTAATCAACTTTCAATGGTTTCCTTGTCCAGTTATTTACAATCGCTGGGTAGAGATCCACTAATGTTGGAGGTATGACGAGGTGGTAGTAGATTAAGAGTCGTTGTTGAGTTGAGGGTATATTTGGTTGTTACAATGCTACATTGTAGAAAATTTACGGTGTCATACTGCCAACGTGAAGATCTCTTCACTTAGAATGTTCGGCTGTATTATATTAGCTTTAATTTGTTACTTACTACAATTTTTAATATTGCCTCTACGTGCTCATCTCTTAAAGTCATGTAAATTCAGTCAAAACACATTTGAGTGCATGGCGACCTTAGTCTTGGGTAACTGCTCCTGAAACATTCCCAGTCATAAAAAAAAATGATGCTTCTCATCCAAACGTAGGGTTTCGTGATACGCACGATTAAGACCGGGTGTGGTGCAGGTAGAGTTGGGTATTTCCCGAGAAAATCTCAATCTCGAGATTCGGGATTTCCAGAAAAGAATTCTCGAGAAATCGGGAAATTTAAAATAAACCTATAAAAATCCTAAAATCAGTGTAAAAAGAGACAATTTCTAAAAAAATATGATTCTTTTATTTATGTAAGAAGACAAACAAAACAGAAGTAGGAAAACAAAAATAATTCAAAACATTACTTATTAAAATAGAATTTCAAAAAACGCAGAATGTCAATCGCTGCGTCTGACAATCGCGTACGCCTTTGAAACACAAAATTTCCTGATGTTGCAAAAATTGCGCTCATTTTGAGTAGACGTTGGCTTAATTGTGTTAAATGCCCCTAGCAGCCCTTGAAAGTTTTGTGTTTTCTGTCCACTTTTTTCATATGGAAAATCGTTTTTTCAATTAATATTTGTTAATAAAGAAATCCCAAATCCCGAGAAAAAATTTTCGAGATCCGGGATTTCCCGAAATGGTAAAAATTTCAATTTTCGATATTCGGGATGGAAAATCTCGAAAAATTCTCGTGAATTCCCGTCGGGAAAATCCCGACACCCAACTCTAGGTGCGGGGTGGATATGGTTTGGTGGGCCAATGTTACAAGATTACACTGCATAAGGATGATGACGTGAGATTATAATCGCGAAGTAACGATGTACACGTGAGATCAATATGGTCAAGAGATTAATAATTATAAGCATGCACTGAGAGACATGATTCGAGTGGAAAAACGGATGTACTATGTCTTGTGAAGAACTCGTGACAGTAACAGTACCCACGTCGCGTGACGGACTCGATGAGTGAATAGTGTGTTCATAGATTGTTCTTCTTTTTACATTCAGGAGGGACATGCTCAGCGTAGGTCAAAATGGAGCTTTTGTTCTTTTTTCAAAGCATGATCCTGGACATACCTTAAACGTTGTAGATAATCTATTTATATAATTTTGAAGCCTTATTATCCTTTTTATTTATTTTAAACATTTGATGACTGCATAAAGTATTTTTATTACATAAAATAGTATTCTTTTAAACCTCTCGCTCTAATGTTTTAGAATATAGTCATATTTCAGTACATAAATGTGCAGTGGTGTTAAGATTGTTTACATTTATTATTTTTTAAACGCATTTATAAAACCATCAGTATAATTTATATCGACATTATTACAGTGAAATATTTACGATAAAAAATTATATTGATAATCTCTGTGATCCCAAATTTGACAAGAATTGGGCATTTTATTATTCAAAAATGGGCAAGATTAACACGTTTAAAGATAATTCTAAAGATACTCATTATAAGCTATGTCTTTGACCATACAAGTGCGATAATCATCATTCTTTTGGCATTCCCCAGTGGTTAAGCTACAACATACGGCCGTAGACATAAATTGACAAACTATAATTGAAGCAGGGAGTAAAATAATGTTAACGCGCGTGTTTGAACATGTACCGTTTTAAAAAAAATCGGTTAGGTATTAGGTAAGCTTATTTCGTGTCGATACTCGACAACTCCATGATTAAAGTAGATGTATTAAAAATAGAAAAAAAAATCGTTAATTATACACTAAATCGGTGTCCTTAATTTGAGCTAAAACACAATTTCAAAAATATTAATGTAGTGTGTCACACTGCCTTTAACCTCAGCGATAGGTAGGGGCCCGCCAAAGATCCTAGCCTGAGGGCCCGCTTCATTATGTGGGGGCCATGATGACGACATATCCTGCCCATTTCATCTGCTTATCGAACTTTATCACATCGCGTACTCGTGTCTTCTTTCTTATCCATTGGTTTATTTTATGATCTTTACGCATTATGCCCAAGAATTGCTGCGAAGATGTTGAAGACGTTATTTTTTAAACAGCAGTCATCAACTTATTCTCAAGCTCAATTAAGCGTATTAACATTTATAATTTAATAATTATGTTTACTTCTTAAATCTTTTGCGTACTTCTTCATCGAGCGTGAATAGTTAAACAGCAAGAGTTATTTGCTAAATGAAAACTAATTACCATAGCCAATGAAGAGACACAGCGAATGATGCAAATGAGACGAAGCAATTAGTCAAATGAATATTGAAAAAAGCGACGACAATAGATCAGTTAACGAGGTTTTCAAAATGTGCGGCCGTCGACCAGGGGTGCTGCAATTCATCTCAACTAGGGATTGCAATACCGAATGAAAATATCAATACTGGTTTTTCGGTATTTCTTATTGAATACCGGTATTTTTTAAACATTAAAAAAACAGAAGTAGGTGCTTATCAATAAATATAGCCGTTAAAATCTTTTTAAAATATTATTTTATAGCAAAAACCTACATACCTACCTACATTTATTATGTTGATATTTAAAAATATGTATTTAACAAAATAGTGATTTTTTACAAATAATTTGAATATATTGATAATTTTAACTAAAGCCCTCAAAAGTTCATTAAGTGCTTGTAAGTCCGGCAGCAGGAAAAGCTTTAAATTCAACGCTTATAAAAGAATTGAACATTTATGTCACGGATGTTTTCTATTTCGAAATAATAATATTATGGTAATTCATCGCGACAATTACTTATATAAATATATTTGATGAGATTTGTTTTATCATTTTTCACCTCTGTTGGATTCACTCAATATATTTGCATTTTAGCAGCACATAACTTATAATTAATTTTCAAAAACGTAAACAAGTGTGCTTTCTTAATACCGAAAATTCCGGTATTTTGGATTTTCAAAACCGGTATTTCGGTATTGATAAATACTGGAATACCGGTTTTGAAATACCGGTATTACAATCCCTAATCTCAACCCGTCGATATTCGAAAAATGTAATAGACTATACTGGGTGAGTCTGTGTGAGGGTAGGTCTGAGTAAGATAAGAAAGCTGTAGTAGAGAACAGAAAAAACAAGTTCTAGAACAGCCATATTTACAGTATGTACTTCAATTTGATTTTTGTTCGTCTTCAATATATAACTGAATAAAAAACAGTATGTGTTACTCTTTTATAATAAATATTCCACAAAACAGGCACTAAAATAAATCGCACTCCTAGTTTTAAAGTATGACAAGTCAAAAAACAGCATTCTGAGATAATTGGATTCAAAGATTCAAACCCCCTCAACTAAATCTAAAAATGTATGCAAACTGATTTTCTTGCTTAATGTATATTAGGTCTTGTATTTTTGTATGAAATTATTATTATATTGAAAAATTATACAGAACACATATTGTTGGTAGTTTTTTTGAAATGTCATAGTCTAAAATTGGACTATTTTGATAAATTTTTTAATAACCTATCATGCACACAATACAAACTAATATGAAACAACATAAAATCTCTTCAATATATTATGCATATCAAGTAAAATAATAAACGAAATGGTTATTTGAAATTTTTATTTCAAAATAAAATAACTGGAACAGGTAAACCATCACATACCTACTGAATTTTTAAAATATATAATTGTATAAGATTATGATTACCTTTTCAAGATTCTTGCATATTATGTAATGAAAATTATTATATAATTTAGAATTAATCAGAGTAATTTCCATCACTCTCTTCATGAACCAAGTCATTTCTTGCCACTTGAGTACTATTAGCGACTTTCAAATTATTGTAAAAATCGTGTTACGTCATCGGTATCAATTCTTTTGCATATAGTTAAAAGATCTTGCCTTTTCTGCATGGTTATTCCTGGTGGCTCATTATAAGCTTTCTGTAAAATTATCATATTCATGTGAACCGGACGACCCGTCATGCGATGCCTTATATTAATTTCCTCGTAGGAAGAATCAATAAAATTGGAAATAATGAAAAAACTATACGGTGATTATTTTTTCAAATGCATGACTTTGATTGCTTGCCATGTTACCTTCGTACCTATGGTAGTTATAACATAATTTTGTCCCAGCTCGTCGGACAGCAATTTCAGGTCAAATATACTCGTATCATCAGTCGCCATTGCATTAACTCTATAAGGTTCATCATTCTTTTCAGCCATGGCTATAATGGGTATCCATTGAGCTGGTATGAACACTGGAGCACTTTTAGTATTCTCTTTTTTTCTTTTTCAATGAGTGAGTGCATCGCAATCCACTGATTTTGGGTGTGACCCGTGGTCAAATATTTTTGCGTTATAGACTTTATATTTTCTGTTTCCAATAATAAATACAACGCAACTAAATATTTATCTTATTCTGTCCAGCACAATTATCGGACCAAAAATGCACATTCTTATTTTTTAGAATTTCTTTTTCAATTAATGGTGTGTAAATAATACAACAACCAATTTCATTAGAATCTCTTGTAGGAGTCACTTCGTTCCAGATACAACAGAACCCTTTTTCTCACCAATATCAAAGATTGTGAAGTATGTTGCAAGTTTTCTGGTGTAATAGAAGTTTGAGACTTCACCACAGGGTTATGAGAGAATTGCAATTAATTGTTTTGCTTTTTGTGTATCATTTAAATTTGTATATGCTGTGCTGACCATCGATCGTTTTTTGACTGAAAGCGCCTTATATTAAATTCTGTATTAAAGATCGTAGAATACTGAGATAACTTCACGAAAGGTCGATCATTTTGTCGACACTTTCCTTTGTATAGCCTATAGTGTTGCTAAATTTAAAGAGCCATCAATAAATTGTCTGGTAGTTAGTCTGGTGTAGCGTCGTGGGTCATAGATTCAAATCCTGGGTCTGGCAAGTACACATATTGTTTTTCAATTTGTGTATGAGTCAGAGTATGAACCTAATAGATTGAGCAAGTGGGTGACATCCATATCTCGTAAAAAACAAAAATCTGTTATTACAAACCACACGTGGAGGCCCATATGATCTTATTAGATCGGACATGGTTGAAAGTTTGAGCTCTCAGGAAGTGGGAGTCTACCCTAGGAATGCATTCGATGTGATCTCTAACATATTGTTTTAATTCGGTATCAATTTTCTTACGATTTTCACGTGTTCCTCTGAGATCCTTTTCTATGATTTCATCACTGCTTGTTTTATTTATTATTGTGTTTATCAACAAACTACTGTCAATTTTCAGAATGGCTAGTCACCAGTGTGACCACAACACAAGTTTCATTTACTTTGTCCATTCCTGACCTATGATAATTCAAGATGTCATAGTCTTAAACTCGCTAAAAATTTGAATCCTTATTTAAGACTATAACAACTCAAAATAGCATAGTTTTTAAATATCACATAATACTATTTATAAAAATTATAGACTATTCTTTCTGTCGTGTATTTCCGTAGAATTCATTTAGACTTGTGATAGTCTTTGACCAGATAAATAATGATATTTTCAACCATTCTGCATTATTAACTCAAAATGTCACTTTTTCGACTTGTAATAGTTTAAAACTAGGGGTGCGAAATATTTAAAAAAAAAAGTTATGCCCAACCGCCTCAACTGCAATAATTCTTTATAAGGCTTAAGCGTCGGCTTATACCGTCGTGGGTCCCAGGTTCGAATCCTGGGTCTGGCAAATACACCTATTGTTTTTCAATTTGTATTTGGAGTCAGAGTATGGACCTAATAGGTTGAGCAAGTGGCTAACATCCATTTCTCGTAAAATAAATCTGTCAAGACAACCTCTACTCTGTTGAGACCCATATGATTCTCTCAGAATCAAACATGATGAAGTAAGTACGAGTAAGTAGAAAGTCATCATATAAATATGATATTTCATACCATTTCTAATCACTTTTCCGCCGTTGTCGTCGACTGCGTTTTAATTTCGCTACAAAGTTGCACTTTAAGACTGTCGCGTCAATATAATATTATCCATAAGCTGATATGAACTCCATAAAAATTATCTAGGCAAAGCTCGCAAAGATACACTAAATTATTCATTTTCGGCACGGCAGTCCGACCCTTCCAAGAATTTAAGAAGTGTGCGGTATCTTAAAAAATACACCAAGGGCACCATGAAATGGAAAAGTTTGAAAACTACTGCAAGTGGTTAATTTTAATTATCTAATGCGTCTCGCATTTGAAAAACATAAATGCTATTTATAACACTGTAGGTACATTCAATTTTAATCAAATACGATAGGTATATGTATGAATAAATTGTAAATAAGATAAAAATGCTGATTTTATGTAAATTATTGAAATAGTTCCAAAGTTCTATGTTAGTCGAGTAGCTAATTATTATCAAAAGTTTTTGATATAAAACACCAATTATTTATCGGCTGTTTTAATAAGACCTGACCATTTTGTTTTTTTGTAACAATTAGTAAAGAATCTGGATTATTTATGATTTTTTAATCTATCGTGAGACTAATACATGAAAATTATGTGCAGTATATAATATTATTCAAATCTTCGTTTTTTCTTAGCTCGTATTCTTATTTGTCCGGTGGTTGTTTGTCCGGTACAAATCTTGCAATCGAGTTTTAACTAACTTTCCGACTAGCTAGACATTCTAAACTTTTAGAATGTATCAGAACACGACGACGATGCATTATTTTAATACTTTTGGCCATGTTTAAGTATAATTGAATTCATTTTCAGTTAATTCTGTTTTGTATGAAAAGTTATTTCGACACCATTATTGGTTGCTAGGGGTCTGGGGTCCTATCAACTAAATTATTAATATATACCTACGTGCGTTACTATGGAAATCAATATGACATGTCAAGTACAAAATTTTGTGATCGTTTAAACTAGTCAAGTTTATATGATTCAGCAGAAAATTTAAAAACGTTGTATATAAAAAGTTCTTTTTATCTTGTAATTATTTTAATATTTCATTGATATATAATTATTTTACTAATGATAACCAGCAGTGTCGTCAGTATGAAATACTGAATTAAAAATAATATATACAGATCTACATAATGAAGAAATAGATTACTTAATATACATAATTTTGAAAACACTTATGAGAAAATATAATAAGAAATCCGTAAAAAGTAAAACTATAATTGGTTGCTAAGTGGGTCCTAGCAACTAAATTATTAAAATATACTTGCCTTGCGTTACTATGGAAATCAATATGACATTTCAGTGTTATTTCTAGCAAGTACAATTTTTTTTGATCGATTCAACAGAAAATTTAAAAACGTTGTATGTAAAAAGTTCTTTTTATCTTGTAATTATTTATATTCTCTGAGGTGAGTAGGTACATTTTATAATTACAATGAGTATTAGCCGGTTCTCACATCTAAACTCGTCCGTCTGCCGCACAACCATAAATCATACCTTCCAAGAACGTCAATTCAGTCTGGCATATGAAGACCGCGCACATATACCTAGCGACAGTCGCACGTACCCTTCTAAACGTATAGATATTTGGATGCGGCGATCGGCGAGCCGGTATAGGAATGAACAATTCGTAGGTGTTCGCATGCATAATAGCGTCTTTGACTCGCAGCCCGAAAACCATGCAACAGTAGATGTTTTTTGAAACTAAAAAGTCGCATTCGACCAGTCTACGGAGCTCCATTTGGCAACGTGTGTTTTGTGAATAATGATGGTGTCACATCGACGTATTCGACACGTTGCAGGTGGACGAGGTGGGAGCCTGCTTATGAGGGTAGCTGATGAAGTAGTCAAATCTACTAACAAAAACCTAAATATATTATAAAGTCTTCACCATTCATTAAAATTATCGATGTGTTAAGGACATGTACATAATAATATATCAAATTATATTATCATAAGCGATTGAAACTGAAATTATCACAAAACATTTGAAGCTCTAGTGATAACCATTACAAAAATGTTTTTTTTTATCTTATCATTACTTAGTGAATACAAAAAAGTGATTAATGATAAACGAGTCTAATTGAGAATTCTCACTAACTTTATCACGATAATGTCTTTCAGATTAAAAGTGATAAAACGATTTGATAACGGTAAAATAATAAATGTATATGCTGCCAAAGTGCACAACCCATTATATTTTTTAATAAGATTATTTTATTTTTGTTCAAGATAAACGATTGTAAATAGTAATACTTTTTTTTCATTTAACATACCTACATAGTTTGGAAAAACTTCACAAATTATGATAGAAAAAAAATCAGTAAGATCAATTTATTTTAACATAATTAATAAGAAAATTTATAAAAGAAAAAATATTAAAAAAACACAGTAGTAATGAGAGAAAAATTTACCGAGTCAGTTATCCCTTTATAGGACAACTTTTTTTTTAAAGATATTTGCTTAATTATTTTTTTTTATGTATTCTATAATCATTTTGATGAACAGAAAAAATATTTTTTTTTTGAAATGTATATAGTATTTTCGTAATTATCGATTTCCCAGCGGTCAGTTTTCTGACCGGTGTCCATTTAGGTAAAAAAAATATTTGTTCACGGAATTTTTTTTTAATAATATAATTTTTTTTAATATAATTTTTAGGAAAAAAATATAATTTCATTTATTTCTGTAACTACGAGGGTGGGTCAATAATTCCTTAGAAAAAAGCATTAAAACCGGTTTTATTTTTGTATTTTTTTTTTATTTCTCAACATAATTTCCTTGGAGCTCAATACACTTGGTTAGACGTTTCTCAATTTTTTTTAAACCGTCAGAAAAATAAGTTTTCGGAAGGTCCTCAAAATAAGCATTTGTCCGATCGATGACTTCTTCATTTGAAAAAAAACGTTGTCCACTTAGCCATTTTTTTAAGTTTGGGAGAAGGAAAAAGTTACTGGGGGCTAAATCTGGCGAATACGGTGGGTGGTCGACCAATTCGAACTTCAATTCTTCAATTTTAGCCATTGATCGTAAACATGTGTGAACACGGGCATTGTCCTGATGAAAGAGAATTTTTTTCCTGTTTAAATGAGGCCGTTTTTCTTCAATTTTGTTTTTTAGCTGGTCCAATAAAGATGCATAATAATCCCCTGTTATTGTTTTTCCTTTTTTCAAATAGTCAACGAAAATAATTTCACGTGCATCCCAAAATACAGTAGCCATAACCTTACCAGCTGATTTTACGGTTTTCGCCTTCTTTGGACATGGTTTGCCTTCGCAATCCACTGCTTTGACTGTTCTTTCGTCTCGAGAGTATAGTGGTGTATCCATGTTTCATCTACAGTTACAAAGCTACGAAAAAATTCATCCGGATTGCGTTGCATGAGCGACAACAGGGCTTTAGAGGCCACCACCCTACTGCGTTTATTGTCGACTGTGAGCAAACGCGGCACCCATCTTGCAGAAATATTTTTCATGCCCAATTTGTCATGTAAAATAGAAATGACGCTACCTTTTGAGATCCCTGTAACCTCAATTATCTCACTCAACTTTAATCTTCGGTCACTTAACACCATATCGTGGATTTTATTGATCATTTCTGGTGTAGTCACCTCTACAGGACGTCCTGAGCGTGGTTCATCCTTTGTTGATGTACGACCACGTTTAAATTCATTTAACCAGTTATAAATAGTTGCAAGTGAAGGAGCAGATATGCCGTGAACTAAATCCAACTCATTTTTTATTTCCTTTGCTGTTAACCCTTTTATATTAAAATGTTTAATAACAACTCTAAACTCAATTTTCTCCATTTTCCATTTTTCCATTTTCCACAAGCAAATTTTTTTTTTAAATGTACGAGAAACACACAACAACCCGACCAATCTGATTGAAACTTCGCAGCATACTGAATCGGTAGTGCCGCTGCATGAAAACAAACCGCTTGCAGTACTAGTCGCGCCACCTGTCGGCTTTTCTAAGGACTTATTGACCCACCCTCGCATAATAATTACTTTATTAATTTTATAGAAGTTTCTCAAAATAATAAACATTTCTAAGGCCTTGTTGGCTTTTTCTTTTGTTCAGATAATTGATACGGCATAAAACACGGTATGCAAAGGGATACTTTGCAATTTGTTACTGAGATTCGTATCACTTTCAGCGTAGTGCTGCAATAACCACATCTACGAAGTGTACATTTTTCAGGATAATGATTTGAATTGATATCGTCAGGAAATGGAGGTCGACCAACCCTTTTTCGTGAAGTAAAAGATCCTATCAGCTGATCAGCCAACATGTTTCTAAAGTGAAGATGTGTAATAGGTTTTTTTTTAATTATCCAACACAGCTTCGTATTCTGTAATTCCTTCAAATAATCTCAGGAATGCGTCTTCACCCATGTCTTCAAGGTCTTTCGCACTAAAACCTCCGCTTCTCCCATTTACCATCCTCAGACAATAAAAACAAAATTTTGTTCTGCAATATAGGCTTCTACTTATACATATAACATTCCATAACTATTTTATTTCATTCTGAGATATGTATTTCAAAAAATTATTACAGTTTGAATGAAAACAAAAACAATTATTTGTACCCGCGATTTTTATGGAAAACATTTTTTCAAAGAATGACACATATCATCAAATAACTCGATAGCGACTAATTATCCACAAAAAATAACTAGTAATTGTGAAAGTTCACTATATTTTTATATGAAATTAGATGCATTGTGGTTTAGAAATTATTTTTAGTGTTTATATTATGTAAATCAAAAAGGGTCCAAATTATACAATTTGAGGTTAGATTTTCGACATGTCACTCAATAATTTGATATTATTTTACTATAACACATACGATTTATAGGTGAAATACAAAAAACTATATATTTTTATGTATAGTATAAATGTACATACTTTGTTTTCAGTAAACAAGTCACAATTTTCGAAAAACAAGAACTTAAAAACACTGTTTTTGAAAAACTGGCAGCTACGAGTATCATGTCGCTAAATGGACACCGGTCAGATAACTGACCGGGACACATTTTTTGTAATATACTCAATATGTGCGAACTTCAGGACGATTGGTCAGATTCAAGACCTTTGTGCATTATCCGAGAATGATTAAAACCCATAAGGGTGATTATAACTTGTAAAATCATAGAAATATAGACCTTAATGTTGCCGGTCTCAAAACTATCCGTTTTTCGCTTATGACCTATAAAGGGTTATACGACAGAATGAAATTAAACTGATTATAAAACCAAAGATGCTGAAAAAAGTATTTTATTACAACGTTTTTCTTAGCTCGTATTCTTATTTGTCCGGTGGTTGTTTGTCCGGTACAAATCTTGCAATCGATTTTTAACTAACTTCCCGACTAGCTAAACATTTGAAACTTTTAGAATATATCGGAAGACGATGCCAATGCATTTTTTAAATACTTTTAGCCATCTTTAAGTAGAATTGATTTCATTTTCAGTTAATTCTGTTTTGTATGAAAAGTTATTTCGGAAGAAATCCGTAAAAAGTAAAACTGTTATTGGTTTCTAAGTGGGTCCTAGCAACTAAATTATTAATATTAATATATACGTGCGTTACTATGGCAATCAATATGAAGTGTCAAAATGTCATTTCAGTATATTTATTCAGTATTTCTATCAAGTACATTTTTTTTTGATCGTTTAAGCTAGTCAAGTCAAGTTTATATGATTCAACAGAAAATTTAAAAACGTGGTATATAAAAAGTTATTTTTATCTTGTAATTCTTTTATGTAAACTGAGCCTAAATCTATAAAAGTCATTTTAATGATTTGATTTGGGGAAGATAATTTGCATTTTAAAATATGGATAATAATTACATTATAATACTGAACCTTTCTCTCAATAAGTTGATTGAGTAACGAGCTGTATGGCATGTTGCACAATCTTGTTGGATCCACGGGTCTAGGACGATTTGGCGCCGGAACAACTGGACGCCACGAAATTCGGAAATAAATAGACGTTAGGTACTTATAGGTACTTTTAAAAAATATATTTAATAATATTATTTATATTTAAATGATTATAATTATGACTTAATAGTTGGTGAGAATTTAAATATGCAGACGTAAATAATGATTAAATCGTGCATATGTTTAAGTACCAACAAAAAAAGAGTTTTTTATTTTATATAAAGCCTTAGGCACGGTAATTCTAAATCCGCAATAAAAAAACACTATGTTAAGAGTAAAATGAATTAAAACAACTAAGTAGTAGATAGAAACTGATTAAAATTCCTCGTCTACGTTCTGTATACGTGTCTACGACAGTGCGGCATCCAATTGTCCTGGCGTCCAGTTGTCACATTCCCTAGAACCACATAGCTTCCAGATCAAAATTATCTAATTTACGCCAGAAAAAATCAGTGATCATACTGTAGTAGACACCCCGCAGGAATCGAACCTGTATCTCTCGGGTTTCGCGCCCATGCACATAGACCACCATGCTAAAGGTGCCATACTTAATTTCTTTAAAATACAAAAGCCGATAGCCAATAGTAGCTCAATTTGGAAAACGCTTCAGAGAGTATTAAAAGCCTTTTTAATTTGTCATAATTAAGTATGACTCCTTTAGCATAGTGGTGTATGTGCGTGGACGCGATACCCGAGAGATGCAGGTTCGATTTCTGTGGGAGTCTCTAACTTTTTTCAAAAAGTTTTTTCTATTGGTTGCAATATATTTTCTCAGAAGTGTTTTCAAAATTATGGATGTTCAATAATTAGAATGTTACGTTCTTAAATTCTTGTGAATTATTCGTTGAATAAAAAAATAGTTAATTATATATTGTCTTTGTTTACTGCTACTAGAATATCTGCACGATTCAAAGCTTATTCATATGAAATGTCTTTAATAAAATAAAGATTGTAGTGGTATTTGCTCGCTATTCCATATTTGAAAATGCACCAGTGGCGTAACCCGCCAGTCTGTGGGGAGTTGTAAGTTTTATGCCCCAGCTTATTTTACATCTCGCTTATCTTGCCAGCCGAGACTTCGTAGCCATAACTCCCAACTTCCAGTCATAATTTAAAAATTCCAGCCGGCAATTACACCCTTTGCGGCGTTCGAAAGGGTTGCCAACCCCCGCGTCGCTGTAATTACTGGAATATTTCAAATCTACATTATATTTATTTAGTGTTTCAATAAATTATATATATATAGGTACCAATTATTTTTTCGTATGACGACAGGCTATACTGTCAAATAACAGTAGTGTAGTAATAGAAATGATACAATCAAAAACACCCACACTTTGAGAAAATCACATAAATATATTGTGACCAGTGGTGGCTTGTCCATATGCAGTGCGGAACTGCAGCATCCCCAAACAACTTGAGAACAATGTAATATTATAATATATGTTCCCTGTTAGGTAAGTATATGAAGATGGAGCTGAAATTTCTGAAAGAAATTATAATATTTTATACCTATTATGTATAATCAAATGGCGATAGTAAAATAATAATATAAGTAAAACATTACATAAGTAAAATAAACGAGTTTTTCATGTGGTAAAATAAATGTCGCATAGAACTGATATTCTTAACACATAGTCTTATCCTATCTTGACTGCAATCACTGGATCTGAAGTTCATGAATCATCATTACATGTCAACATTATTTATTATTTTGATTCTTTTTATTACATCAAACTCTCGGAGGAGTCTGTGCCCCTAGAGAGCGCGTCTCCAGGTGGCGGATAAGAGAATGCCTTAAAAAGACCTAAAACTTAAAAAGACAGCCCACGCAAATGCGAAGACGAGAGTGAAGTACCATATAGAAAAGCTGACAACTCCAAACGGAAGAGATAGCTACAGAAAAGAGTTAAAAAACCAAGTCGTAAAACTCACCGAAGGAGAAGCCTGGAGTATCGTTGAGGTGGAAGAGACTAAAAGAAGGTATGGTAAAAGCTGCGGAAGTCTCGATAGGACTGGCACCCAAGAAAGTAAAGTGCCCTTGGTACGACGACACTTGCCGACAAATGGTGGACGAGAGAAGAGCAGAAAGAGCGCTACATCTGCAAAATACGCAGAGAGAAGAAGCACAGAAACGATATAGCGAGACGTGCAAAAATGTCCGAAAGCATCTGAGAAAGTGCAAACGAAGCTTCATCAAAAGTAATTTTGAGCAGATGGAAGAAGAAGCAAAACGAAATAAAACTCGATCATTTTTCTCGAAAGTGAGCTTTGAAAAAAGAGGCTTTCAACCTAGCACGCTACAAATCAAAGATCAACAGGGTCAGATAGGGGCAAACAAAGAGCAAGTGCTAAACATATGGAAGTCCCATTTTGAAAACTTACTTCAACGCTCTGTACCAGATGAACCTTTGGAATCGCCAGAAATCGCGACAGCAGAACCTCTTATACCGCCACCAAATAAGGCAGAGTTGATGGGAGCACTGAGTTATTTAAAGAATAACAAATCGGCAGGAAACGATAATATCCATCAGAGCTTCTCAAGCATGGAGGAGAAACCTTTCTTAGTGTCATGCTTGAGCTACTGCAACAAATATGGGAGGAAGAAAAGATCCCTGAAGAATAGAAAGAATCACTGGTCTGTCTTATCTTCAAGAAAGGGGACAAACTCAACTGTGCAAACTACCGTGGCATCTCTCTTCTTTTTACTGCATACAAAGTTCTGTCGAACATTATTCTCGAAAGAATTCTACCATATGCCGAAAACATTCTTGGTGACTACCAATGCGGCTTTAGACGAAACCGCAGTACTACCGATCAAATCTTTACACTGCGCCAAATCTTTGAAAAGAAATGGGAATACGCCCAAGATATACACTGCCTCTTTGTAGATTTTAAAACCGCATATAACTCTATTGATAGAGAAGCTCTCTAGAATATATTGAAAGAATTTGAAATACCGTCAAAACTTATAAATATAATAAAAGTATGCATGGACGGATCCAGAAGTAGAATTCATATGCAGGGTAGTATATCAGAATCTTTTGAAGTGACAGCAGGACTAAAACAAGGCGACTCCCTATCACCAATGATGTTCAACTTAGCTTTAAGCCCATATTCCATTGGCAGATTGCGTCTGGCCCGATCGTCTGCCACGACTGTCAAACTCTATTCTCTATGGTTTTCAAGGATCGTGAGCGATCGGGTCGAAAGTGGAAAATTTTCTATTATCCGTCGTACGATCCTTTCATTATCAAGCGAAGATTGCCGAAGTCATGCAAACGGTCGTTCATTTCATTCTACTGGTCGATTTCAACTAAACAACTACAAGATGGCGAAAACTTAAAAAATATATATGGAGTATCACCGAGGACACAGTCCTCGTCGAATAAATACACGCCAAAGATATAGTGTGGAACGTAAAAAAATCCGCCATATTCAATGGCGATCACGCTGTTCTTCAGTTAGCCAACTTTTGACCCAGTGTTTTCGTTTACGGCGAGTCCTGACCGCCTGAGCCAGTTGAAATATAGCCATACTTGCTACAATAAATTAGTCTTTGGATTATTCGATTTTGATATTCAAATTACTCAATTGGTTTGGAGATTCAAGCTCGCCCAGTTATTCATGATGTAAATTAACAATAAGTATACAAACTTTCTATAAATGTCAAACGGCCGCATAAATTTTAACAGATCTGATGCTCGCTAGGTTTGACAGCTGACAGCTCAGTTCTGTTGACGTAAAATTGCGCGGGAATGCGTTCAGTGTAGCCACCAATCTAAGAAATATCTAGTTTTCACTCAACCTATATTTTTAATAATAGCAACACTAGTATTATTTTAACCAATCAAATCAAGGACCAACGAGATTGAATCGTTGCGTGTAATTGCAAATAGCTAGCGACGACGGTTGGCGTCGATCGTTGGATCGGGTTGGGTCTGTGCGTCTGCCAATGGAATATGGCCTTTATAGAAAGCCGTTAGAGAAGCTCTGAAAGCAGAAAGTGGAGTGACCCTGAATGGGTCCCATAAAATATTGGGCTACGCAGATGATTTGGTGGTGCTCGGAGAATCTGAAGAAGAAGTCAGAGATATTTTCACTCCTCTGGAGGACACAGCGAAAAGGTTGAACCTACGAGTAAATGTGGGAAAGACCAAGTATTTGAAAATAACAAGAGGCATTGAACCCTCTGGAAACATTGGAATAAGAAACTCCTCGTTCGAGAGAACCTCTCTCTTCAAGTACTTGGGCTCCAACATTACCTCTAAAAATGAAATGTCCCTAGAGCTCGCTGACCGACTGAGAAGCGGAAATGCAGCGTACTTCGCGCTGAGTCGTCTGTTCAGGTCCAAAATGCTGTCCATCAAAACGAAATTCCGGGTGTATAACGTAGTCATCAAACCGATCGTCTTGTATGGATGTGAAACGTGGGGTTTAACGGAAAAACAAGAAAAGGCGCTCCAAGTGTTTGAAAACAGAATCCTCCGGAGAATACTTGGACCCGTCAACGAGAACCACCGGTGGCGCATCCGCACAAACGCTGAGCTCTTCGACCGATACCAACCTAGAATCACTAATATTCTGAGGTCAAGAAGGCTCAGATGGGCGGGCCACGTTGTACGATCTGAAAGATCTAGAACTCTCTATAGGATTTACAAAGGCACACCAGCTGGCACTCGACCTCTTGGCCGCCCTCGACGGAGATGGGCGGACAACATTCAAAGGGATGCGGAAAGGCTGGGGATAGTCAACTGGGAAGAGAGAGCGCTGGACAGAGATGCCTGGAGAAACGTTGTGCAGTCGGCCATGGACCAGTTTAATAATAATAATTATTACATCAATACAGAAATTAGTGTATTATAATTTAATTAAACTGACCACAAATATTAAATATTCAATGAATTCCGAATGTCTATTCATCGAACGACGAGCACACACTGCGCATACGTAGGTACATATATCAATATTCGAAAACATGATTTTTAAATTTCCGTTCCATATTCAAAATAGGAACGTGTTCCATTTTTTAAACCGACTGTATATCTACAGCTACAGCTACACCCTTAACTATAGAAAATACGACTATTTTAGTGTCGCCTGACGCTTGCGGCAACTGCCTACCTAATCTTTCGATCTAAATGTAATTCGCAAGCCGCATTGTGCAAGCGAAATTCTTACCAAATTGCATAATTTTCTACCCTAGACTAGATACTACGTCAGGGGTGGCGAACATTTATGTAATACCTAAAATACGTGACACGCGTACCATTTTTGTGCGACGCGCGGGAAAAAATATATGAGGTTTCTGACCCGCTTGATTTGAGTGCCATTGATGTGAATCACGTTTGGTTCAGCAAAGCAGTTTATCATTACATTTATTATTTTGTCTTTGAGTCATTCATCTTTAAACCTACTTAGTGGCTGTCATTTGAAAGATTGACAGATAGGGTTTAAACCAAGGCCTGAATAAAAACGAACAATAAGTGCGAATGAGAAAGCATTCGGCACGCTTATATCTCCGCAATATGCGTTAGAGTATGATAGAGTTTCTACGACTGAATCAAATAATTTTGGAAACGTCGCCGCTAAATATTGATTTGAATGATTACGTTCATTTAAAAACTGCGAGCACGTGTCGCTGAAATGTATTGTTTTGTGTTAAATATAAAATTAGTGGTAATTATATTTAGTTAATTTTGTAGAAAATATGTTGTATTTGAATCTGGTAGCCGTACTGAGAACCAACATGATGGTATAACATTTCATAGTAAAGTTAAGTTAATAATAATAAAATTGAGGTTTTACTGTGCATTATACGCGAGAAACATGGCTTCATTTTGCTGAACAATGGCCACTCTCTTTATAATATTATTACTCTGAAGTTTAAACGCTTTAAACTAATAATTTATTTTACTTCATCCAGTAAAGTTCAAAGATTTTCTTCATCTTTACTGTCCATGGAATCCTTGCCATGTGCCTCAAACACCATATTTCATTTTAAACACGTTATTTTTTAAATTTTATTTTTTCATATTTATTGTTCAATATGTTCGTATAGGGAAATAATATGCCAATAATAAAATATTGTAATAAAAAACAGGAAACACGTCAATCCATCAAATTTTTTTGTGAATTATTATTGATATTGTGCTACAGTCATATAATATTATGCCTTCTATAAACACAAGATGTCATTTTTCCATTTCTGTGAACATATAAAACATTATTTATTCTTCAGACATTTTTACTGGCGTTCCATATTCGATATTTATTACTGCTTTGAAATGGATACGTATAACATTTATACGGAGTGTCCAAGGGAGCTATTTCAACTTTGAAAATGATAATAAAATACAATGTATGCAATATAAATATGCGGATTTTATATTATTTTATCAGCCTGGATCAATATTCACTGGCAATTAATTTTATTCTACCTGTTGCAATCGTACCACTCAGCATTACAAGAGTGACACGCTCTAATAAGTATGTTGTGTTGTTAAAACAAAACAAAGTGACAGAAGCAATTGTCAGCATTTCCTCCATCATAACCTAGATCAATAGTGTATATTATGATTTGTTTATTTTTGACAGTGTCTCTTGTAATGTATGAACTGCATTTGTATAAATAACAATGACGATCCATAACTCGTCATTCGGCTCACTACTCATCGCGAGGCCAATCACTCGACACAGTCAACCGTCATTCCACTCGAGTCCAGTCTCTCGGATATATCTTTATACATCGCCAGTCAGTTCAATAGTATAGTCAATCTCATCAGTCTGTCATGCTCTGTCGTCCTTATAATGTATTGTCTTTATTTATTATTGTAACGATAAATCCAAGCCACTACGACTTTATCTCTACACACATCATCATCCCCAAATACCAAATACCTAAATTAATAATAAACACATGTTTCTTGTCATAAGGTATATGTAGTTATACCACCTTACGTCGTTAAAATTGGTTTCACATGGGGCACCACCACTGGCGCAGCTTCGCAAAATTAGAGGAGATTACAAGGAGCTATAATAAAGATATACTAATACACCATACACCGATCAGAAGACAAATAATAATGTAGGTATATGGAGCGGATTTATATGCAACAAAAAACATGTTTATAATATGCATGAACATATGCACTTAAAATCATTAAAATATGCACTAAAACCAAAGAAATATGCAGTTTAAAATTCAAAAATAAAAATTAAAAAATGGAAAAAAAATTGTAAATACCCACTTCATCCAATATTACTGATAAAAAAATGAATAACAAATTAATAAACTAATGAAAATAATACATAACAAAAAAACACAAATAATCAATATAAAGTTAATCAATTACAATTTTCAAAATAGTTTGTTTACATGTAATTGAATAAAGAATGCAATGTAAAATAAACCCAACTTTAAAAAACAAAAACGACATACTTAACTATTCCTAAATACTATTTGCGGTTTTTTTGTCCGGAATTTTTTTTTTTCAATATGATGCTTTGGCATTAATTTTTTCCGCATATCTGTCAGTATTTTGTTTATATACGTAAAACGACCTCTCAACGTCCACAGAGGTGATTTTTATAAAAAAAATGCAAAATTTAAATAAAGATGCACGAGTTGACTTCACTTTTTCTGATAAATCCACAGCTCAGGGATGCCATTAAAAATGCAAGTGCATCTAAACTATCTACCAACCTAATTTGGCTATATTTCGATAAAATAATTAAAAAAAAAACTGAAATTATAAGCGCAAAAACCCTAAAATATGCATTTATTTATGAAATATGCACTAATATCTTAAATATGCTCTAACGTCTCAAATATGCATTTATATGCACAATATTTATTTTTGGATTCTGCACCTTTCAAAATGGATTTCTGTACAACTCTCATAGCTGTGCATACACCCTAACTAAACATGCACTAGCATATAAATCCGGGCCCTAATAATGTCACACGCTATCTATTGATTAATAACGGTCCTGTAGGAATGTTGATGACAAAGGACGTGCGTAGCGCTAGGTGGTATTTACTAACCAGACGAATAATACATTATACGATTATATTATCTATCGTTTTGCCTCGATGACTTCTATCTAAAGCTCTGACATTCATTTACAAAATCCAAAAACTTTTTGAAAACACATTCACCAAACAAGTGTCAAATTTTGTGCCCGCAACTTTGTCTGAATACGTATTATGAGTCGTAAATATTAAGACACATTATATGAATCGAATAGAGCACAGTTTTAAAAAATCGATATCACTAACTGATAGATTTAGAAACTGTCATTGTATAATAGTCGTTTATGAATGTAAATTTGCATTGTTTAGATTGAGTGCATGGCGACCTTAGTATTGGGTAACTGCTCCTGAGACATTCCCAGTCATAAAAAAAATGATACTTCACATCCAAACGATTAAGACCGGATGTGATGCGGGCGGGTGTATTTGGTGGGGCCATTAACTTCAAGGTTTAGATTGAATGTGGTTTGACGTTCTATGCATGTTCTCTTAGCAACTTATATAATTTCAACAACAAACATTAATGAATGAAATTTTTCCGAATGAGATCAATCACAATACACACTGCAATATTTTCTGTTAGTATCTATACTCTATCTAGAGTAAGAGCTATTTTTAGGTATTCATTTCATTTGAACAGGGATTTCCAAAGGTATCCCGGACCCTTGCAAACATATGGCTATTTTTGTAGAACGCGTCGGGGAAAAAAGCATCTTCAGAGGCAATAAATAAAAAATCTCGATAAGGACAGAGTAAACTGACAAAGAAAGGGTAAAAGGAGATCGACCCTTGCCTCTCCAACACCAATCTTAACACCCTCGACGCCGATGCGGAAAATTCCGTTTGTAGCCAGGAAAATAAAATTACGCCTGCTTCAATATATTTTGTGATAGCAGGTTTCGGATCGGACGTGCTTTGATATTCAGATGAAATCATCAGTTTTTTTTTTTTGATTAGAAATAAGTGGAATACAATAACATTTAGTGACATATATTAAAATTTGTCATTATCTTTTGTAAATTATTCTTCGTTTCGTGTCCCTCATCGTTGTGGAAATAAAAAGAAGTAAAGTAAAATGTTGTTGTTTTATATATATTTTAGTACCTATTCACGATATTTAAAATCTTCAATATGAAGTATCTGATTTTGTTTGCGATTTATTTTTTGTGATTTTTTTTTCTTTATTAAGCCTAATGTTTTTTTACTATTTTGATACAATTATTATACGTCTATGCATTAAAGTTTCAAGATTAAGAACTAACCTACCATAGATAATGCACAGTTTTGGCGCAACGTGGCATGGAAAAGTGCATGCTGGGCATAACGCAGAAAGACCACAAAAGATACAAATGGATAAAGAAGCAGACAAGAGTACGTGATGTGATAGCATAATATGTCATATATATATATATATATATATATTATATATAATATGTAATCACTAAGGCAGTCCTAAAACTACAAATACATAGTGCAACGTGGCATGGAAAGGTGCATGTTGGGCACAACACATAAAGATCACAAAATAATCCAATGGATAAGAAAGCAGACAAGAATACGCATGTGAAAAGAACTAGGGGAGGCCTTCATCCAGCATAAGATCCACCTCAGCAAATTGTGTTGTTCGCTATTAAATATCAAAATAAATAATTTAAAATTTAAATTATGTACCTACAATGTGTTTGTCAAAAAACTCAGCTTCTGAACAGCCTTAGTAATGGTCCGTAACAATATTTTACAACGTTTTTATTAGGTCGTATTGTTATTTGTCCGGTGGTTGTTTATCCAGTACAAATCTTGCAATCAATTTTTAACTAACTTCCCGACTAGCTAGACATTTGAAACTTTTAGAATATATCATAACACGATGCCAATGCATTTTTAAATACTTTTGGCCATCTTTAAGTAGAATTGAATTCATTTTCAGTTAATTCTCTTTTGTATAAAAAGTTATTTCGATACCATTATTGGTTGCTAGGGGTCTGGGGTCCTAGCAACTAAATTATTAATATATATGTGCGTTACTGTGGAAAACAATATGACATGCCATAATGACATTTCAGTTCTTTTTATCTTGTAATTATTTTCATTTATTCCAGAGGGTATAAAACATCAGTTACTCGAGCTAGTTTTCAGTGCAATTTAAAATGTTCGTCCGGTATTGAAACGGTAGACAGTACCTAATATGAAAACACGTTAAACCTGGCAACACATCGGCGCCCAAATAGCGTCGGGCGACGTCGACGTGCCGAGAACGACTTCATTTTGTCTAAAACCCCCGCCCTAACGGGATCCGCAGTTATAACGGATTTTTATTTTGACGCCGGCGACGACAAATTACATCACGTCCCTCCACTGACCGTAAAAGTATCCAACCAAAGCTGTCGTTGGGTTGAGATTATTCTTTAGGAACCGGCTCCGCGCTCCTTAGAAACTGATTTTCTTATTTTTTCCGCATTGTTAGATTGATTTTGAATACTAACTAGGATTGTAAAAATTATCAGATGTAGTTAATGAATATGTATATAATTTTATTGTACCTAATGCTGAGTTAACTTTCACATCACCTATTTATGTATGAAACAGGATTCAAATTGCAATCTACAAATCAGTGGCGAAGGGTGGAAGTAGGCTGTTAAGATTCGACATTTAAGTAAACACTAAACTTGTTAGTTTTTTTTAAGTTCAATTGAACCACTCCTAAACTAAACCATAATAGTTTAGGTTTGCTATGGGCGATCCAACAAAAATAATTTACACCTTTTCAGCCATACTTATTTGTTTTTGTTGAATTAAGAATACATATTACAGATGTTGTTGGTTAGTTTTTAAAATTCATTAAGCTCAACCTTTACCAAAATTTAATCGATATATTCTTATATCATAATAATTACAAGATAAAAAGAACTTTTTATATACAACGTTTTTAAATGTTCTGTTGAATCATATAAACTTGGCTTGAGTAGCTTAAACGATCATAGAATACTGAAATGTCATATTGACTTTTCATTTTGATTTCCATAGTAACGCACGTATATATTAATAATTTAGTTGCTAGGACAATCCGCTTAGCAACCAATAATGGTTCGAAATAATTTTTCATACAAAACAGAATTAACTGAAAATGAATTCAATTCTACTTAAAGATGGCTAAAAGTATTAAAAAAATGCATTGGCATCGTGTTCTGATATATTCTAAAAGTTTCAAATATCTAGCTAGTTGGGAAGTTAGTTAAAAATCGATTGCAAGATTTGTACCGGACAAAGAACCACCGGACAAATAAGAATAGGTACGAGCTAAGAAAAACGTTGTAAAATATCTAAAATTATGTACGGTTTAATGACATAATTTTAAATATTTTTAGATAAACGAATATTTTTTGTCTATTATTGACATTACACATAGATCTATATTACACTATATTACACATAACCAACGGCACCCTACGCCACTGCTACAAAGTGATATAAGCATTGCATTCTCAACATTTGGAGCATCTATTCTTCTTGACCAAAACCTCCACCGGTCTCGGTCCTTTACATAGGCATTTGCAGAACCATTTATGTATATTATGTCAGATCACTGACCCACTCATGGAACTGCAATACCTAACGGGTGTTGCGTAACAGGCAACCGATCTCGAGTGTGGAAGAATATAGTATACACTTAAGCACGTGTCAAGACTTCGCTTGCACTTCGTTCTGAGTTGACAACAGCTGCTCTCGATTGTATTTAAAGGTTGCAACACACACTATAACCTCTATAATGTGATGTTAATTTTCGTAGAACACTCACACATTCAAAACCCTGCGTCAAAATATAGGGTATTGGGATATAGCCAATCGGAATTATATTAAATTTATTAATCTGTTCTGTGGACCCACTCAATTTTTTGAGACTTCGAGGGAATGCTTTCTGGTAATTTCGTATATAACTTCGATACATTAGTAATAGATCGGAGATTTCAATTACCGAAATATGAACATTATTATGTGTTTTATAATACTCTTCTTGGTCATTCCCTATTTGCCGAGGATCTTGGCCACCCTGAAATTCAGTCATCTCTTGAGCGACCAAAAGCTTAAAGCCCTCTTGATTTTCGACTTTTATCAGGGCAGAATGAAGGCTGCCTACAATAAGCTCCTTCACTTGGTAGCTCCAGCACGCCAAAGCTCTTCCTTTACTTCTCCTTCCTTGGAAGATACCCAAATCTACCACTCTCTCTCCTACTACTCCTACTACTCTCTCCTGATTATTCAGTCCGCGCCGAACAATGTGTCAAAAAAACTGCAGAATCCGTCTCAGACACGGTCAATTATGTGATTTTATGGTGTTTGTCCTTGAGACCTGACTCATTGTCTGCTTCAATAAACATACTCGTACATTGAGTAAAACTCATGGGGTAAAACTTATCTGTATTTGCTCTTTGTTTATGTTATTTTAGGTGCATTAGGCAAACTCTAACTGGCTTAGCCGACAAAACTTGCAGCTAGCAAGTTCGATTCCTGGTTCTACATCACTTTTTTGTAAAATATCTATTTATTGCATGTTCTCTTTCTTTGGTGAAATATCTTTTATAAAACAGTAAAATACTGAAGATGAAACAAAATGCAAATTTTATTCTAAACTGCTGTCTAAACTTACGATAGCCGAGCGGTTGCCGTATTGGCATATAAATAAATATCGTGGGTCTTTGGTTTCGGCTCTTAAAATTCACATGTTGCTTTTCAATATGTATTTGGAATATGAACATAATAGGTTGAGTAAGTGGCTTGTATTCATTTCTTGTAAAAACGATCGAACATGATAAAAAAGAACTTTTTCCTGTTACCTACCACACCCTACCTTCCTTCAACAAACACCCTTCGACAGTATGTATTTGATAGAAAAATACTTTTAATAAACCTCTTAAATATTTTACGAATTTGATAAATTTAAAAAATAAAAATAATTTATTGATAAAAACTCAATAGAGGCCTCGCGCGAGCCGCTTCTGTTCATCACTTTCCCCACCTGCCTCCGCTGTTTCCCCACGTTAACTTGTGAATAATGGTTCCTCAAAACTTAATCTGTCTCCATAAACGTCACGTTCTTTCCACCAAAGAAACTTCCGGAGGACATAGTAATGTTAAAAGGATTAGGGTATCACAGTATCCTGACTTGGCAGGAAAGTTTACATGAACATTCAACGGTCGAATAAGTCATTCTATCATTTTAACCTTTCACATTTTGAATTGATTGATTGTTTAATAAACTTTTATGTTTTTCGCCACTTGCACCCTGAAATATTTAGACCACTTGTTCCCAACCTTTTTCGAGTAGTGACCTCCTTTTAGAATATACAAGTAATCTGCCACATTTTCATAGCAGGTAGGTACATTGAATCAGTGGCGCACCCAGGATTTAATATTGGGGGGGGGGGCAAGGAGGAGAAAGTAAATTAGTCCTATAGGCTCTTTTTCTTCTTCACAGCCTAATTTCTCGTTTATCGGTCTTTTGTCTATTGCACTAGGTGTACCTACACCATGGTCCCCACATCCTGAAGCGGGCCCTCAGGCTAGGATATTTGGGGGCCCCCTACCTACCGCTAAGATTAAAGGCAGTGTGAAACACTACATTAACGTTTTTCAAATTGTGTTTTAGTTCAAATTAAGGGTACTTATACAGTGAATTATTGGCGATTTTTAATACATCTACTTTAATAATAGAGTTGTCGAGTATTGACACATAGTAATCAAAAAATATATTGCGCAATAATATAAGTAATTGAAAATGTTCATGGCCATGAAGTATAATAGCGCCGCAGGCGACTTTTTTACTATTAAAGCTAATTTATGATGTGTGTTTATCTCATTTATCTGGTCAACCCGACACGCCGGGCCCCCCACAGCCCGGGCCCCCAGACTAGAGCCCTGTCAGCCCTCCTCAGCCATGACCTTCACCACTCCGGAATTCGGGTGGACGCCGAGAATATTTTGACAGTTCCATTAGGGATTGGGTATCTAAAAAAACCTGATATTAGTGTTTTGAAATTTTTGTGTTAGAAATTAAAATCTAAGATTTTTTTCTAAAAAGGGTGCTGGAGAATTATTACAAATCATTCTTTTGCCGTGTTTTTATCTGTCTAAGCACAAAGGTATAGTTTATTGGCTTTCAATTTCAATGTTTAAAATCCTCCTGATAATTTTCATTTTTGGGGGGTGCCAGGGCCCCTTGCCCCCCCCCCCCCCTGGGTGCGCCACTGCATTGAATAGGGTGAACAAAATAATCTAAAGATAATTATAGAATAATAGTTTACATCTGGATTATCAATCATCATAGTTTGTTTACTACCCCTGTTTGTTTAATATGTCAATTATTACACTTTTCGCTTGTATCGACTGTAACATGACGTACCTTTCCATACCACTTTGCACTACGTATTTTTAGTTCTTAGTGATTATATATAATATACATCATTAGCCGGGGTTGATGCACTGCTGGATGAAGGCCTCACCTAGCTCATTGTACTCTTCTCGGTCCCCCAGATCTTTGCTGCCATGTGCATTTAACGAACTTTGTCTGTCCATCTATCCATCTGGCTTTGCGTACTACTCTATAACAGCGTTTGACCAGCGGTAGTCCAATCGCCAAGCGATATGTCCACCTCATTAACATTTCATCTGCTTAGCAACCTCTATCACATCGTGTACGTCTGTATCCATTAGTATCTTTTGTAGTCTTTCTGCCTTATGCCCAGCATGCACCTTTCCATGTCGCTTTACACTATTGGTATTTTATAATTACTCTTACATTGAGAGTCCATGTCCACGTGCGCGTTGGTAGCATACATTAGTTGAACACTATACTAACAAAATACCATTCTCGACGGGATTTGAACCCATATAACCACTAGTATCGCGCCACTGTGGATCAACCAATTATGCTACGAGCTTCCTATCTAATTGCGACAACTTAAACCAGTAGGTCATACATGAAACGCTTATCAAATTGCGTTATTATTGACTATCGATTTCTGTGTATTAAATCAAGGAATATTAATTACCTTAATTACTAACCGACTATATGGAATGTTACATTCTCAAAACCTTGTGAATTATTCGTTGAATAAAAGAAATGGTTTATTACATATTTATATTTTTTTATAGGTACAAATAAATCTTAGAATAACCAATAAAATTAATTAATATTTTAATATTACATTGTAAGAAATACGGCCATATAACATGAATTTGCTTATACAGTTGAAATATTTCACAGAGCATATGGGAGATACTTTCCATTTTGAGTAAATAAACAATTTATATTTGGGGTGGTTTGGAGATTTTATGACCGCAGCAATCCTATAATATGATCATAATTCAAAAAGTTTTCAGTCAAGTTTTATCCTGGTTATGTACATTTTAGCACGATGATTTAGTATGACTTAAGTTAAAAACATAATAATAATATTATGTAAATTTTCCAGATCAAGTTATCTGTATGGATTTATATAAGACTATAGATTTATTTTATTAAGACGATACATCAGTGAAACGGCAAATAATTTTCAACTATAGGCGCGACGAAATTTTGGACTCGTTGGCATTCAGAGAGAGAACGTAGAGCTGGGAACACGTCAATTTATTTCGTGATGGCGACGGGGATATTAATTCTTAAATCGTGTAAAGATGACTAAAAACGTTACCCATTTACTTTAAAAAGATAACATGTGTATGAATATATTATTATTGTTACTAATAGAACAATAAACAGAACATTAAATGGACGCATGTTGGATGTATATGGCAAATTATATTTCGTTCGGTATGCGTTATTTGCACCCGCGACCCGCAAACCGCGCATCGCCTAACCATGATCTTTTTAGGCTGTGATTGAACTAAGTAACTAAACAAGTCATAAATTATAATGTGAATTAAGTTCATTAAGTTGATATGGTTTCCAAGTATTTGAGTATTATTCAGGCTCCCTGCTGAGTAGAGGTTGTGATCGATAAATCTCGTCTGGAGAATTCTCGAGAAATATTCAGAAAAGGTCAAACTGGAATCTCGAGAAGATATATTTTCCTAAATTTTGATAATTCTGATTTTTCGAGAAATCGTCAATGAGATTCTCGAAAATTTGATAAACTGTTACTTGGCAAATAGCAAAAGGAAACGGAAAAAAGAAATGTTCCGATCGCAATCGGATTTAAAAAAAAAATCGTCGGTTAATAAAATTGAGTTATTTAAAAAAGTGTCGAATCTCATTTTTTGGCAGAGTTCAAACGAAAAAAATACTTTGATTTGAGATGTGACGGTGGAATCACTTTATTGCATACTCTGAACTCACTACAAATCCGAGTATGCGAAAAAATGTCGAGAATTTTCGAAAAAATAAATATTCTTGAATTTATGAATCTTGAGAAATTAGAAATTACAAGCTCAATAGTATGATAACCAAAATAGCTATATATTTCTATTATTTATTGTACTAAACGTATCAAAGATGAATGTCATGGTTAACTATTTCGCAGACCGAACAGATAACTTAATCTATGATACTCAGTTCCGATGAAGAGTTTATTATTACATAATATTTGTTCCCTATTTAAAGACATTGTTCAAGAACAAAGCTGGAAGACCTGCTAATGTTTTTTTTTAATAATGTCTACAATACAAAGTGATTAACTAGTATGTAAGTACTTTGATAATTTAAAACAGCGCTGTCCAACTGACAGCCCGTGAGCTGTACAGCAAATTTTTCATCAAACATTGGGGAGAGAATTACCCTCATAAATTAAAATATGAAAACATTTCATTATAATACAAAATATTAAAAATACTTTTTCAAAACAAAGAAATATACTGCTTAATTTTGCTATATATACTGTTTAATTGCAAAAAATGTTGATAATGACATAAAATAAATTGTTGCTCAAGAACTAAGGCCACAATTCTCCCATTAAATAACTAATAAGTACGTGTAATTGCAAACGTAATTAATTTATGATAATTATGATTATGCATAAAAATTAAAAAAAAAAAAAAAATAACTTAAATATTGTTGTTGATATTTTTGTTTTTATTATTTCTAGTCATGTGTTACTACAACGTTTTTCTTAGCTCGTATTCTTATTTGTCCGGTGGTTCTTTGTCCAGTACAAATCTTGTAATCGATTTTTAACTAATTTCCCGACTAGCTAGACATTTGAAACTTTTAGAATATATCAGAACACGATGCCAATGCATTTTTTTAATACTTTTAGCCATCTTTAAGTAGAATTGAATTCATTTTCAGTTAATTCTGTTTTGTATGAAAAGTTATTTCGAACCATTATTGGTTGCTAAGCGGATTGTCCTAGCAACTAAATTATTAATATATACGTGCATTACTATAGAAATCAATATGACAAGTCAAAATGACATTTCAGTATTATTTCTATCAATACAAATTGTTTGATCGTTTAAGGTAGTCAAGTCAAGTTTATATGATTCAACAGAAAATTTAGAAACGTTGTATATAAAAAGTTCTTTTTATCTTGTAATTATTTTTTTTGATTTATTTTGTATAAAAAAATAATTTTTGAATTGACATTAACTTACTATCACTCCCCTCCATTTTGGCGAGAGAATTATTTTCTCAACTGTCACTTTGTGTTTTGTTTTCTTTTTTATCGTCTGTATTTGGGATGAAGGTGGATAATTGAGGCACCGGAATCGTGATGGAAGCGGCGAGTTTATTTACGTTAATATACACTATATGGTTACATTTTTTATCATTTAATTCTACGGAGCGCAAAATGTACGCGTTCGCGATTTTGCTGCTTGTCGCGATCTGAGCGCCATCTTGAAAAATCATTCCCAACGGTTTTTTTTCTTGGGCGACGTTGCATATCTCCAACGGTTTTACAAAATTTACGGCATTGCCGGCTGGGCTCTTTTATTATTATTTATTTTCGTAATCAGCGCCTTATTATTTGCTGGCTTCGATACCGATTCGGGCGTCTCCAGATACACAAAGACATCCCCAAATGGGGACCATACGGGGGTGTCACATTACTTTTCATTTACCTATCCTCTTTGGCCCCGAAATGTTTGCTAAAGAAAAAGTGGCCCGCGCCCTAAAAGAAGTTGGACAGCGCTGATTTAAAACATGATAGTGTTGTGTGGGTTTGGAGATTTGCTACAATTTGGTGGTTATTTATGAGTAATTTATTGAAAGATGGCTTCTTTAAAATATATAACTTAGTTCAGCGATTTCCAAACTGGGAGGCGCGGAGTGTGGCGAAAGCAGGCGCAAAAAGTTTCAGATAATTAATGTAGCCACAGGTTTGCAGTTTGGAAATGCTTATTTTATAAAACGGCCGCTAGATATAAACTACATAAAAGAGTCCTATAAAAGGTTGTTTGCAAACCTGTCTGAAAATATGGAGACTAATTTTATAATACCTCACTTCTATAGTATATTGTGAAGCGCGCTGGCTATCTCGTGTAAAAATGAAATAAAAGGGTCAAATCATAATGTTGAAATTTGAGGAAAATTTGTTTAGGAACGATAATTTTGTTGTTAAATTTGTCTATTTGGTTGAACTTTTAAAAAAATGAGTGAATAAATCAATGCAAGGACCACTAATGCATTCACTGATTTAAAAAGATGAAGTGAAGGCAATCATAAAATATTGGAGCTTTGGAAATCAAAATTACAAAAAAAAAAAATTAAGTTGGCCATGTTTCCACTTTTAAATGATTTGTGCGCCAAATACATTCAAGCAAACAAAAATCTATTTAATGAGTTCTTGGTTAGTTTGCTAATGCACTTTTCATGTTATTTTATTAATAGTTAAAAAAAAGTCCCCTGCGGCGCTGCTTTATTTCGAGGCTATTAAATATGTGGTTATGCGTTGCAATTTGATGTGATACCCATATGATGATTGATATACTTAAATGATATTTTTTGATATATGATGATATTTAAAAAGGTGTCTGTATTATTTAATGAAATAAAGGGGGGGGCGCCATGATTAGATTTTTTTTAAAGGGAGCCGTAGTAACATAAAGTTTGGAAACCACTGACTTAGTTTTAGTTTTTCACAGATTTCTTATCTGTTATAATTGATTTTGTCAAATACCTATATCTAAAATAAATAATGCCGGCCCTCACCAATTACAATCTAAATAATACATTGGAATCCTACCAATGAAATCAATATATTATTATTACTCAAAATAAATACTGGCTTCAATAAAAATTTCCTCGATTTCCTTAAATAATTTTCCGATAAACATCAAATCGTTTACCATATAATCCGTAAGCAAATAATAATACTAAGAATGCGTCATTTATCCAAAATAAATACGGCAAAATATTATTTTCGGTAGGGTTTAAACAAACTATTTACATTGAAACTCAAGATATCATTTCGGTCTGTATTTTGGGATACCGAAATATCCACCCCCCTAAACAAATATCAATAATTTTGGTTTAAAATTACTTTCATGAAAATACTAACATCACTTTACCAAGATTGATATCATAGTTATTTGAATAAATTGGTAAAATAGTTTTGAATAAAGCTTTGCAAAATGAATCATTAAAATTGTTAATTAAATTATATTTTGTTCAAGATTGAATGGATTCACATGACATGATTTTAGCTAAATTCGCATAGATTTTTGACGTACCTATACGTGTGTTTTACATTCCATAAGGTAATCGGAGTCGGTCATTGGTCGGTTTATTGATATTCAAATTTGTTTATTTATATATTGTTAACTCTACAAATTACAAATTCAAGACGTTCACAATATGACATGGGAAAAACAAAGGGCTCAAAATGGACCGAAACGCACCGGAGCGCCGTTCCGGTTTATAAGATCTTCAAATTCTTCTTGGAAAAATAAATTTGCTAGATTGGCCATATAACAAAAAAATCTAACACACTTATTTTTACAACATACTTATAAAGTTAGATAAGTATGTTCATATTTTCGTACATTTATCGATTTACGATTTACGATTGTACTCGGTCAAAACCAAATGCCGCCTATTCGACGCTTGCATTCTGACCGTGCTGCTTTACGATAGCGAATCATGGCACCTTACGAAGACTCAGAGCAACCGTATACTGAGCTTCGAAAACAGATGTTTGCGACGAATACTGGGTGTGCGGTGGGTGGTATGACTTTAGGAGCAACGAGGAGATAAGAGAACGCACCAAGCAGTCTCTCATCACGCTGAAAGTGAAGAGGCGACGTTGGACCTGGCTCGGCCACGTGCTGCGGATGTCAAAAGAGAACTTCAACTTGGCTTGCCTGTTCTTCAAGCCAACCGGATTCCGGCGTAAGGCCGCTCAATACAATGTATACGGTGGAGCTACGGGATGCTGGTTTGACCTGAAACGAAGCAAGAAGACAGGGATTCTTGGAAGCGCCGCGTGGTGACCATATGCTCCAGTTAAGGGGTGGATATAGCCAAAGAAGAAGAAATTTATCGAGCGCTCCGGTTGGTAAAAATTATAATATTAAAAAATTAAATATTATAATATCAAATAACTTTCCAAAAATATTAAGACAGTTATTTAATTTTATGTATATTTTATAAAAATAACGAAAGTAAGTGTACGATTTTTCGTTATATGGCCTAACTCGTGTCCGGAAACTTGTACGTATACAGTTCGCCGTATCACAATTCACCGTGAAATGTTCTATCGGAAGTATATGGCCGTATATTAAAGACCATCCAACCTCTTTATGTCGTATAGTACTGACATAAAATGCATGTCTAAATAAAACACAGTTCTTGTCGGTTTACACTTTACATGAAGCCAGCAGCAAACGAATTTAGAAAATAGCCGATATACTGGATAATATGTACTGTATTGTTAGGTTATGTTAAGTTTTCATTCTTGAATTCATGAATTTTTCCAAAATCAGCTATGAAAATTAAATTAATGTTCATATTGAAACTAATAAAATTGGAGACCGTATTGTATGCGGTCATTTCTTTCCGATAGAAAGCTCACGGCAAACTGTGCCACGGTGAAATGTTTTACGTACAATTTACATGTAACCGGCCTATCTAACTCAGATGGTCAAATTAATTTTTCCACGAGACGGAGCGATAATTTTGAGGATTTCGTGTAGCAGAACAGCGCTTCGGTCCATTTCGAACCCTTATAATAAATGTAAAATAAATTATTTGAAAAACGAAAAATTTTCTTTTTTCATACAATCTAATATAGTGATTTCATACACTGTATTCTATAGATATTTCAGAGTGTGTTTGTCTTTACATAAGAATGATTTAAACCGTTTTGCCCGACCATTATGAAAGGGTTCATTAATATGTAGTCGGTAACATGAATAGTTTTGCGACAAAATAACCTTCGCCCTACACAGTGGCTACACATTAAATACACGGACATAGATTCACGTATACATACACATATTATCATAATTTGTTCTTTCTTGTTAGGGATCGTTTATTTATCTTCTACAGATATTTTTCTCCGCTATATTATACCCCCACTATCAATACAAAAACCGATCGCCAATAGTAGGTAGCTGAATTTGGAAAGCGCTTCAGTGAATATTAAAAGCCATTAGAAAAAAAATTGTCGCAATTAAGTATGTAGATTCGATTCCTGCGAAATGTCTTACTTTTTTCACTATTGGTTATAATATATTTTCTCAGAAGTGTTTTCAAAATTATGTATGTTCAATCTTTAGAATGTCACATTCTTAAATCTTGTGAATTATTCATTGAATAAAAAAATAGTTAATCAAAAATTATAAAAAATCTTGGAGTGATCCGTGACGTCGGTTAGTAATTAAAGTAATACTACTTTGATTTAACATACAAAAGACGATCGCCAATAGTGGCTCAATTTGGAAAGCGCTTTAGTGAATATTAAAAGACATTAGTTAAAATTTGTCGCAATTAAGTATGGCTCCTTTAGTATAGTGGTCTAGTTGCGTGGGCGCGATACCCGAGTGACGCAGGTTCGATTCCTGTTGGGGAATTCCCGAAACCCAACTGTAGTTATACCTATCAGCATCTTTCCATCCCACATTCCCCAATGCTCAATAATCATAATATATATATAACGGCCTATAACGTCGTGGGCCCCAGATTCAAATCCTGGGTCTGGCAATTGCACATATTGTTTTTCAATGTATGTATGAGTCAGAGTATGGACCTAATATATTAAACAGGTGGCTTACATCAATTTCTCGTAAAAATAAAATCTTTTAATACAAAACCTCCACTCTATAGAGGCCCATAATATGATCTTATTAGGATCGGACATAGTAAAAAAAATAATTAAGTATCCATGTTGAGTGTATGTGAGTACTAGCAGCACACATTGATTAAAAACTTACTTCGTCACGGTAGGAAGTCGCTGTTCAGAATAATATTACGGTTCCCGGATGAGCTCCATTAAGAAATACTATGGATATAAAACAAGTTAATGCGTTCTCCAACATTTTTGCACCACGCCCTGAATTTAACAAAGGAGGCTTTTATTAAAGTCCCTATCGTGGCTCAAGATCACAAACACGCGCCCCTATTGCCTATGTGGATATCCGCTACCGTATACAACGGAGTTTTGTTCAATGCCGTTCATAGCATTCAAAACCACAGTAGACTGCGATTATTATAAGAATTCTTTTTTTTTATTTGCTTTATATATTATAGAGAAGGCCTAGGTAGACTTTTGCAGGGCAAGAGATCATCATCATCATCAGCCTGAATCTATCCACTGCTGGATGAAGGCCTCTTCAAGCTGTTTCCACTTCTTTCGGTCCTGTGCATTGCGTTGCCACGTACTCCGCAGAATTTTATCATTTCATGTATCCAGCGGCTTCTAGGTCTACCTTGCGGACGTTTTGTACTTCTTGGATACCACTGGATGACTAGATTTGACGAGCTATGTGTCCAGCCCATCTCCATTTAAGGCTTTTAATAAACTCTATTACATCACAAACCCTTGTCTGCTTCCTTATCCACTCATTCCTCTTTTTGTCCTTTCGCATTATGCCCAGCATGGACCTCTCTATACCACGTTGTGCTATTCTAAGTTTCAGGATCTCTCTTTTGCTTATTGTCCATGTTTCACAGGCATATGTGATCACGGGAAGCACATACTGGTTGAACACTTTGCGCTATAGGCACAGTGAAAGGTCACTTTTGAAGACATTATTCAGGCGGCCAAAAGCACTCCAGCCTAGCTTTACTCTGCGAACAATTTCATCAAATATACATCCATCTATAGACACTTGTTGTCCCAGATAAATGTAGCTTTTCACCTGTTCGAGCTGAGTGTCATTGATGAGGATCTCTTTTTGGCCCGCAAAGCAGTTGAACATGACTTTCGTGCAGGGCAAGATATACTTACTTGTAATTTTTGAACCATAATATTCTCATCACTAAGTCTTTCTGTCCTTCTCATCTCATCTCAAGCAATAACCATGTTTAATGAAATCGCTTCGAATATTGATATATTCCACTTACGTGAGGGTGAATTTAGGTGGACGTTGTTTTTTAAGTTTTTAAGATAGGGTCTATCAATAGTTCACTCTGTGCTTCCTTTTACTTTTATTTTTGTTATTTTATTTCTTTTCTTATTTTATTATTTATTGTATTAATAACTCACATTTCTCTCTATTTTTATTTAAAAATTTGAATTTATAATTTGTTATATTCATTATATGTGAAATAAAGAAATTTGAATCCCAGTCACATATTGAAAATCGTCTAGACTGAAATGTAGTCATAAATCAGAACTGGGCACAATGATGCATATTTCTTCCAAGTGAATAGGCAATGTCATACAGGGACAGTGACGTCACCCAGATAACTAAAATTAATGAAGGAGTGCGACATTTTGCTATTATACCAGCGCCACATGTCGGATGAAATTTGTTGCTTGCGACACCAGTTATTTTATTCAAACTAAAAAATGTCGCATTCGAGCTATATGCGGAAGTACTTTAAATTACATGTGTTTTGTGAATACCAACAAAATCACATCGACGTATTCGACGTGTTGTAGTCGAGACGAGTTTGATGTGCGACCAGGCTAAGGCCGCAAACAATTGTGTGAGTGAATACGAGATGGCATATCGTTTAAAATATTACACAATACCAGCGCATACTGAATACTCGATGGACACAGTTCACAAATTTGGCTTTGAGAAGAATATCTTGAGTGGAAATCAGGGATATTTCGTTTGTAGTTATTTGAGGCTATTAAAATTGACAGAAACCCTGATAATGTTGATAGGGATGATGAGGTATGTTCAAAAATGTCATGGATTCCAGCACTTTCAGTAAAATTCAATATGTGATCTGGTGTCTTTGGTTATCGCAACTGATCATTGAAGTTAATGACCCCACCAACCACATCATCGCATCTATTCTATACACAAGGCTGCTATCGGTAGCTATCGATGGAAGTTTATCATATTTATGTATTGAGGTATTATAATTGCTACAATAAGTTAGCCGTCTAAACTGTCTATCTCGCTCTAAAAGTTAATACAGCCAAGAGATGTGCTGTTAAAACATAATACTTTTTGACTGTCCAAACGGTTAAGCTATTGTAACAATTAACCCCTCCAATACATAAATATGATAAACCACCCTCGATAGCCGTCGATAGCCGCCGATAGCAGCCTTGTGTATAGAATAGATACGCATGTTTTAATCGGGCGTATCACGGGACTCTACGTTTGTATGTAAAGCATCAGTATTTTGTATGACTAGAAATGTCTCAGGAGCGGTTACCCAAGATCTAGGTCGCCATGCACGCAATTTTTCTTAGACTGAATTTATATGACTTTAAGTTGAAAGTGCCCATGGGAGAGAGGAGCATATAGAGGCAAAATTTAAAAAATCTGGTAAATACCTAACAAAAGCTAATACAAAACTTTCTAACAATCTAAGTAAAGATATCTTCATATTGACAGTATGATAACGCAAATTTTGTATAAATGCAACAAAATTGGTCTTTGTGGCGACCAGGACGGACGCATGGTCCCAACAGCTGGTTGAACCGACTTGAGTAACTTTTCCCTTTTCGTACCCTTTCTAGGACATTCCCAGAACAACTTTACTGATATAGTACATAGTATACTATCACCAATTTTCTATAGATTAAATTACGTCTCACTGCGCATATTATTTATATGAACAAAAAAACGTAGCACGCCAGGTGTGATTTTTCAAGGAAACCCCTGTCAATTAGCGTAGGTTTTCAACATTAATTATATACCATAATAAATGTATACCTTATATATTACTTACAGAAGAAATCAACAAGAGAATAATGTCTGCGAATAAATGCTACTTTGGCCTGTTAAGACATTTTAAGTCCCGCATACTATCTCGCCGAACTAAAACCACTCTTTACAAGACACTTGTAAAGCCAGTGCTCACCTACGGATCGGAAACCAGGACATTAACTCTGCGAAATGAACGAGCCCTGAACATTTTTGAAAGAAAAATTCTCCGCCGTATATATGGACCGATCAGGGATGGCACCAATTGGAGGAGAAGATATAATACTGAGCTCTACGGGCTGTACGAACATTGCAGCGCAGTTCAATCAATTAAGATTGGGAGACTGCGATGGCTAGGTCATGTGCACCGTATGAATGACAATGAACCGGCAAAGAGGGTGATGTCCAGCAAACCAATAGGGCGTAGAAAAAGAGGCAGGCCAAAGATTCGCTGGTTGAATGGAGCTGCCAGTGACTGCCGTATTCTGGGGGTACAGAATTGGAAAGCGACCACACTGGATAGGGACAGGTGGAGGGAGCTGTTGGAGGAGGTCAGGACCCACACCGGGTTGTCGCGCCCCTGATGATGATGATGTTATATATTACTAGTAAAATAGGTAATAATACCGATACAATTCGGAATCACTTTAATAATTGTACTTTTTTATTATTTTCGCCGTTTCAACGTAGCTCTACGCCGCCCGTAGGCCTTCGCCGTAGACGCTCTACGCACTCTACGGGCAACAGGTCTCTCTCTAGCGGTGTAATTGTAGAGAAAGCTTTGCAGGTCTACAAAGCCTCTATTTGAGTATGTCTCGTGATACATTGTGGGAGGACTTTTTAATGTTTGTTTAGTTGTAGGTATGGAATTTGTGGAATTCAGCATAACACAAATATGATCAGTTATTAATTAACATACTGTAAAAAGTTATTAAAATATTATTATATTTTGTATTTCTCAACAATCCGATGTAAATATTGACCGCCTCACGAAAAAGTTACTTACCAGATTTTTACGAGAAATGAAGTTAGCCATTCGCGCAATCTATTCATTGAAAACTTGAATCCAAATATATTATTAAAAAAAACAACCAGTAAATTTGCATTCCATGCGACTCACGACTTCATAAGCGATCAAAGTTACATTGCTTAAATTAAATATTTTTATTCTGTACCAAATATCTATATTATATTTTATCTATATCAGGGTTTTTTTTTAAAACAGTGCAGCTATGTTGAGTATTTTTTGTACACTTAATAATTGTTGTTGTACATAGTTTCCATGAGATTGATACAAACTAGCTAGTTTTTTGTTTAATTATTTTTTTAATGAAAGTGATAAATTTTATTGAAAGTATCAGTTTTTCAATTGTTTTTGTTGTATCTATCTTATTATATATTATTACTACTATATACCTATTACTAATGAATTGAACGTGACAACGATACACTAATTCGATGGAATTTCAATAACTCACTGACGACATAAAATTGAGCGATGAGTATTATGTATTTTCCTAAACATATAAATACAAATAAACCATTAGATGGAATTATTTTTTATTTTTAATTATTTACTTATATGTGATTGAATGCCTTAGATTTTTTTTTAATTGATTATGTATTAATTATTTTCTTCTTTTCTTATCATATCCGCCCCTTAACTGGAGCATATGGACACCACGCGGCGCCTCAACGAATCCCTGTCGCTCGCCAGTCTTCTTGCTTCGTTCCAGGTCAAACCAGAATCCCGTAGCTCCGCCGTATACACTCTATAGATTGTATTTAGCGGCCTTCCAGGACTCCGGAATCCGGTCAGCTTGAAGAACAGGCAAGCCAGGTTAAAGTTCTCTTCTGGCATCCGCAGCACGTGGCCGAGCCAGGTCCAACATCGCCTCTTCACTTTCGGCGTGATGAGAGGCTGCTTGGTGCGTTCTCTTATCTCCTCGTTGCTCCTAAAGTCATACCCCACCGCACACCCATATTCGTCGCAAACATCTGTTTTCGAAGCTCAGTATACGGTTGCTCTGAGCCTTCGTAAGGTGCCATGATTCGCTACCGTAAAGCAGCACCGTCAGAATGCAAGCGTCGAATAGGCGGCATTTGGTTTTGACCGAGTACAATCGTGAGTCCCAGACATTCCGCATCGAGTTGAATGTTGCTCCAGTCATTCCCATTCGGATAGCGAGCTCTTTCTGCAAAATGTAATCTCCCGTGATGTGTACCCCCAGGTACTTGAAGCTGTCGACGCTCTCGATGTTTTGTCCGTTGCTAATCAGAGGGAAATCTGGATCAGGACAGGTGCTATTACACAAGACGTTGGTTTTCTTCGCGTTGATTTTCAAACTGACGCGAGAGGAGTTGTTATGCAACCTGCATTATATGCAAAGATTTTAGGCTTACTCATTAACGGCTATCGTTTTGTATAGACTGCTCCAGACATTCTGAGGTCACGTGACATAAAGTTCATAAAAAACATCACTATTCACGGAAAATAATTAGACAAATTTGACAGACAGATGTCGCACTGTTGCATATTTTTTAAACCTTTCTTTATAATATAGTCCTATTTTCTTATATTATTTGGATTGTTATTGACCGTTTGTAAACGAGCTATTTTATTTTTTGTAATAGTTTTTCCTACATGTTCAACAATTTGCGATGTATTTAGTTTACTTTGTGACAGATACAAAAGAGACTATAATATTGTCTTTTGTGTCCAATCAATACTAAAATTGTCAAGAGTGAAATACAATGAATGTAAAGAGATCTCAGAAATATTA
Organism: Rhyacophila brunnea; assembly: GCF_057557595.1. Lineage (NCBI taxonomy): Eukaryota > Metazoa > Arthropoda > Insecta > Trichoptera > Rhyacophilidae > Rhyacophila > Rhyacophila brunnea. The sequence continues at coordinate 35,905,159 of NW_028232796.1, forward strand.
CAAGTTACGTACTATGTAGGATCATTTTTAGGCAGTCATGTATAACTAAAGCAACAATTTATTATTTATACTATAAGGATCGCTAACCGTAAAGCATTTTGATTAAAATTTTCATCTTCAGCTCTCTGTTTTTAATACAGTGGTTCTCAAATGTTTAGAATCTGTGGTGTTTATATCTTACACAACAAATGTAATATTTGTACATACTATAGAGAATTACATGATTTTAATATACAACACCCGTTGACGATTACAAAACGCTTCTAGTATGAACATTTCTGAGAAACATATAACCAATAGAAAAAATCTTTTTAGAAAAAAATACGGCACCCAGTAGGATTCGAACATACGTCTCTTGGGATTCGCGCCCACGTGCATTGGCCACTACGCTATAGTAATCTTATCCAATTGCGACGAATTTTAGCTAATGTTTCTTACAATACTCTCTGAAGCTCTTTCTACATTATTGCGTTACTACTGGAAATCGGTTTTTGTATTTTTAATCAAGGTATGTATTAAATTACCTTAATTACTAACCGACGTCACGGATCACTCCAAGATTTTTGTTGTAACTTACTTGAACTTGCTAATAATTCAATTAACTATTTTTAAATAATTCACAAATCGAATAATTCACAGGATTTAAGAATGAAACAATAAAACAATCTTCAATAAAAATAATGTTAGTATAGCAAAAAAATAGTTTATTTCTAGTATGGTTGAAATGGTAACCATATGAAAAAAATACTATGTTTTAATCTTCTACTTACCATTTTCATCCCCTATTCTGAAGTCGGTCACCATAAGGGCAATATGCTACACTAGTATCTATCTATTGTGGAGGTCCTTAACGGCGTCATCCTCTCTTCTTTGAATAGCTTGTTGGTGAATGCTGTACTTTTGTCTTATCATAATAATATAATAGACGAGGGACTGTAGTTGTAGTTGTCTGATTTTCATATACTATGTAGAACTTCTCTGGATGTCAACATTATTGGCACTGTCATACTGCACATAATTATATGTCATAGTTTTGACTAATTTTCTATTCAAATATTGCAATGAACCTACAAGATGTACATGTAGAGTTGAGTTTCGGGAATTTCCCAACGGGAATTCTCGAGAATTTAAAAATCCCGGATCTCGAGAATCTTTTCTCGGGATTCGAGATTTCTTTATTATCAAATATTAATTGAAAAAAACACGATTTTCCATATGAAAAATGTGGACAGAAAATACAACACGTTCAAAGACTGATCGGGGCATTTAACACAATTATTAAGCCAACGTCGACTCAAAATGAGCGCAATTTTAGCAACACCAGGGAATTTGTGTCTCAAAAGCGTACGCGATTGTCAGACGCAGCGATTGACCGTCTGTGTTTTTTGAAATTCCATTTTAATAAGTAATGTTTTTAATTATTTTTGTTTTCCTACTTCTATTTTGTTTGTCTTCTTACAAAAATAAAAACAAAAAACTTATTTTTCTGCTTTTACACTGATTTTAGGATTTTTACAGGTTTTTTTAAATTTCCCGATATCTCGAGAATTCCCGAGAATTAAGTGTGTAGGTTTGGTTTCTCTTCAGTTGGCACTGCCATGGTAAAGTTTAACAATGTACCCGATATTCTACCCTGCCATATAATCAAACGTCACAAATATTTGGATTCAATCTTCAAACTTGATTAACTGTATATTAACTAATACATCGCACGTACAACACAATATTATAACCGATTACATGTAAATTGTACGTAAAACATTTCACCGTGGCACAGTTCGCCGTGAGCTTTCTTATCGGAAAGAGATCACCTAACCAACCCAACAAATAATCCAGTATATCGGCTATATTCAAAATTTGTTTGCTGCTGGCTTCATGTAAAGTTTAAACAGACAAGAACCGTGTTTTATTTAGACATGAATTTTATGTCAGTACTATACGACCCAAAGAGGTTGGACGGTCTTTACTTATGGCTATATATTTCCGATACAACATTTCACGGTTGAAGTGTGATACGACGAAATGCATACGTACACGTTTCCGGACACGCATTTGAGGATGAGAGGGGGAATAACTAAAGAATTATAATTTTATTAATCAACCCTCCAACCGCTGTTGATAACTATAGAGGCGATGATAATATTGTGGGGTTATTGCTATGAGTCTATAATCTTACACGAGCCTATATTGAAGAAGCACTGCGTATTAAAATATTCTATTTGCATATTATTTGCGACAGAGAGAGAAAGTGGCGCCAAATGTGAAACAGAATTCGTCATGATCTATTCTCGGTTAGACTATTAACTGACACGTGTGTCTGTATTGTTCAAATGCTTAAATTAGATGACTGATGCCAGGGCTCATAATAAATTGTCTTTGAAATATTTTAGAACCACTGTTCGATTAGGACCGCGATAAATATATAAACAAAAATAATAAAATACTCGTTTTGTATAAAAATAAATATATATTGTGAAAGCTACGCGTGGCAGAAGTACAACCTAATAATAACTAGCCAAAGGCTGAGTGTGAGACGCTAGGGCGACCCTTTGTAAAACAGTGCTCAATGTCGGCGACATTCGTATTAAAATGATAACATTTCATAAAATAATCCCATTTTTTTTTACTCGAATGAATAATTAATCATAACATTTAAGAATATTACATTCTATAATGTTCACGATAATTGTTATAATAATCAATTTGTGGGTTGTCACTGCATGTTTTCCCACCTGCTTTACTCAACTAATGTACATATTGAAACGTACGGGTTTGGGTCGAAATCCCGAAGGCCGGAATCCCGAAGGCCTAAATACCGAATGCTGAAATCCCGAATGGCCTAAATCCCGAGAATTATTACTGTTTGTATTTTTTTTTCACTTTTTGGGATTTCAGCATTCGGGATTTCGGCATTCTGGATTTCGGCATTCTGGATTTCGGCATTCGGGTTATAGACTTTCGGGATTTCGGCCATTCGGGATTTTGGCCATTCGGGATTTCAGCATTCGGGATTTCGGCATTCTGGATTTCGGCATTCGGGATTTAGACTTTCGGGATTTCGGCCATTCGGGATTTTGGCCATTCGGGATTTCGTCCGGCACCCGAAACGTACTATTAGGTTTGTTTATGTTTATGTTTGTTCAATTTGTATACCAACCTTATTTCTGCCAAGCCCCACTTCAACGCTTCAAAAATCGCCATGCCCCCTTAATAAAAAAATTATAGTTACCTAACTAATTCTGAAAAAAATGTATTGTTTCAAATAAAAAATTCACATAGGCAATACCTACTATTTTTAATTTAACTTTTGTAAGTAAATATGTAAATTACGTTACATGTACAACTCGGAAGAAAATTGGTGAAATCCTTGTGCTATGATGCTTCGTCTTCAAATGATTTTCAAGATGACCTTTTTTCCCCCAAAACATTCAAATTGCCCCACGTTGGGAATCACTGTTAAGTATATTAAGTATTTCGAAAAGTTGGTCATTTAGAGTAGGTACTTAGACAATATAAATTTGAACACTTCTGAAATATACCAATTAGAAAATATGTTTTGAATATTGGTAGATACTCGTACCTACTTGATTTTCATATCTCGAATTTTTTTCATGTATCTATATTCTTTTTAACGCTACAACAAACATGACATGAGGCCCAGTGACAGTAGTCCGGTAGTAAAAGCAAAACGAGATTTCATGACATTTTTGGAATAAAAGCTAAAACATGTCATAATTTTGATTCTGGACTAAAATATCTTTAGAAATTAAGCTAACACGAAAAACGGTCTCTACTTTAATTTTGGATGCAACGTTTTTTTAGTGAGAAAATCACGAGCAATAGTTACTATTAGGTCCTTCGCGTTTGACTTAAATTTAGAAAAAAAAATCTCGAGAAATCAATTAACTAATCTCGGATATCAAAATATTCTTTAGTTCTCGAGAATTTATAGAAATCGAACGCTTTAATCTCAATAGATTTGTATTGTTTTTATATTTTATTTATTACGTTTCGAGTTGGAATCCTCTGGACTCTTGGAGATATTTGAAACTCGCAATACAGTGATATGTTTATTTGACTTGTCTTGTGATGTAAGTCAATGGGTACCCACCTTTGTCTGTAATGGTTTCTGAATTAGTCGAAATGGAAGTAACATTAATCCTAATTTACCGAATTAAATAAAATACAGTAGGTAGGTATGTGGTACTTATTACATATTAATTTATTATTATTATAATCTCAATAAGACTGTCTTATACAAAATATAGATACAATAAGAAAAGTAATTATTTATCGAAGATTATGAACAATAGCTTGTTTAGAAAAATCTAAGAAGTTTTCTGTTCAACAGCAAGTCAACTAAATTCATATCGTAGATGCACTATCTTTGCACTCTGGCACTAGGATGAAAATGATGTAGGTAATAATATATTCTAAAAATATACTTTTTACTTATATTATCTGTCTATTTATGTATTAGGTACGGTACTACACATATTAACACAAGCAGTTACGTCCCGTGGGGGTAGGCAGATTGAGCGTCGCTTGGGGACGGCAGTCATCCGAAGGGCGGCAAATCAAGGAAAATCATTAGGTATTTATAGAAATAGCTACCTAAACTTAGTAATAACGGAAATGTCTTTCCATTAAAAAATTCAGCTCACTGTTTGGAAACAAAATGTATCAATTATGTAGGTACTATAAAATTGTTAACAGGATTTTTTTTGTCGGGTTCGCGATGTCTAGTTTACTTCCTATGTCCTTGGACGTCACGTTCTTGGTGACCAGCAATGAGACGTGCATACCTAATTTAAAAATTACTGAAACCACAACATATTTCTTAGATATTGGAGTCATGAAATGATGATAAAAAGTACAAAAAATGTGGCAACATTTTGGCACTGCCTAGGGGCGGCATTTTGTCTAGGGACGTCACTGAATACAAGTAAATATCATTTGATCTAATTTTATGCGAAGTATTCAGGCAAAGGGTCGTAGCAGTATAGTAGTAAAAAGTGCAAAAAAATACAAAGTTATGAAACCTATAGATAGATAGATACTCTATTTCAAGCAGCTTTTCACCAAGAATTGACAATTATCAAGAAAAAAATTGAGACTATCGTATACGCAAACATGAACCTCGGAACGCAGCGTTTGATCCTCCGCTCATAATAATATTATTATGACTCCATGTAGTTACAAGTTTTTTTATGTGTCTATATTATTTTGGCCTGGGAACTCATAAATTATGGGAACTGAAATACTTAACTGGTGTGGAGTAACAGGCAACCGATCTCGAGTGTGGAATAATATGGGATAAACTTAAACACGTCTCAAGAATACGTCATTCTAAGCATGTACTTCGTTTTGACAACTGCTCTCGGTTTATGCACTGACGCTCATTTTTAATATTGGTGTATTCTATTGCACCTCTATTTATAATGTGTGGTTCATTTTAGTATGACACACACATTCAAAATCCTGCGTTATCGGAATCCTTGTTATTAATCTGTTCTGTTATTTAAGCTTTCAATTTAATTTAGGTAAGCATCTACTTATGGATTTAAGTTTTGTACCATTCCATTTGAATATTTCCACAAAATGAAAAAGTACAAACATTAAATCTATTAGAATTGAAATTCAAATTCCATCAAGTATCCTCGGCCGATAGTATTAATATTAATTTACTTATGTACCTACCTATGTAGTAGACATTAATTGAATAAATGATAATTCAGAATAATTATATCAATCGATGCATTTGAAGTCATTAAAGCCATTTAATAATCTCACAAAATATCTTTTTATCAAATTTTACACCGACGTATTTAGCGAAATAAATCAAATCCAGTTTCCCGTAGGCAGAAATTCAATGGAGGGAATAAATTATTTCTTGCAATTTGACGTTCGCTATTCTCCAATGTTGCCATTCCGCAAAGGTTACAGTAATTAATTACCAAGTATACAAAAGGTCAATGCGTGTTATCGGGAATTTTCAATCTTCATTCAAAAGCCATTCGAATCGAAACCTAACAAGAGCGAAAAGTATTCGAACAAAAGTTTGAATTTGGAATCGGGTTCTTTTGTCCGCAAAAAATGCTGCAAACATGGCGGCAGGTCGAAAAAACGGGCGGGAAAATAAACGTCATAGCAGCTGCTGCATTAGAGCGAAACTCGGGGAGACCTTGAGCGGAAAGCCACCGTAAATAATTTCACCGTTGCGAATGGCGTGCCCATCTCCCAGCGCAAACTGCTGAGTGAGCGAATAAAATAAATGTCGGGTAAAATGGAAGGTACTTTGCTTTTACTATGATAATGGCGGGGAGTTAAAGTTAAGGGTAAGGTCACACTAGGAAGGAACATTCGAGTTATGGGGTCCTACCCCAACCTCTAATATTATTGCTGAGAACTTTTAATGAAATCGCTTTTTTCGCTAATATACTACTGTTTATTGTTACAGAGTATGTTATCATAGGTTTAAGTAAAAGTAACACGTATTGGACACTAGTCTCGTCCTAATTTCAGAACTAGGTACTAATTAAAATTTGTTTAGGTAAGTACATTACTTATACTAAATAATAATTTATTTTACAAAAATTAATTATTAATTAATGTACCTACTTATGTAATTTTATGGAAATTTTGCAAATGTGACGTGAGCTTTCACAATTCTAGATAAATAACAAAAATTAATAAATAAAAACATGTTCTTAATTCGTATAGGCACCTATCTACATAATCTCACTTTTTAATATGTACCCACATTATTAATATTCCGGTATAAAATAACGTCATTTATTCCCATTCTCACACCAATGGTAATGATTATTATGAATTTTTATAAATGCATGATAATGAATTTAATATCAGATACTTAGCATTTTTTTTTCAAAATTATACTTAGGCAGTTACCTATTACTAATAATGTAATTTTGATAGTTTTGTACCATTCCGTAGGAGTTAGGTTTATCGTCGCAGGCTTCACCTTTCTACATAATATATATATATATAAATATATATATAATAATACATTATTTTTACATGATATTTCGTAGAATAAAATATTTTCGCCTGCAGCGTCGACAAATATACGTGTCAGAAGCTTAGGTGCGGTCAGTATCACAGTAATTTAATATTTTTGGAAAATTATTGAACGGTTCGGTTCATTACATTTTCTTTTTCGAGCATTTGTTTATATGTTTATGCACGGCATATATATTAATACTTATATAAATTTATACAACATCAACAAAATTCAATTTACTGTAAAGTAAATATTAAAAAAAAGATCACAAAAAGAACAATAACAGAAAAGCAGCACACAATCGAATTATACCCCGTTCAGACGTGCATGGATTTACTGTCGTCAGTAAGAAAATGTATGGATAAAAATGTATTATCCTCCAGTTGGCAAGATTGCATGCATGAATCAAACGAGTTTGGAAGCTTCTGAATTTTCATGTGACAGTTAGATTTTTTCGATACTTTAAATAATCACTATTGCCGCCAGTAAATCCATGCAAGTGTAAAGGCGCTATTATGAAAAGAAGTTGAGTAATATGTAGACACCAGAAAAGATATATTTATTGCAATGCTTGATCGCCTGAATGGAGGTATTGAACATGTCAATAGAATAACTATTAGAAAGAGATTTAATCCTTGGTATTAAAGAATAAACAGAGAAGTTGGCTAAATAGTCAATGTGAAAAGGGACACAAAGCTAGATCATACTTAACAGCTCGGTGGGGGGGGGGGGGGGGGGGGGCAGTTGTAAATTGAATTTACGGTTGTAAACATACATATCCGTTGTTAATAAAATTGTAAATTGTCTAAACAGGTTGTAGGTATGTACCTACGATAAAATTAATGAAATAGATAATATTACTTACAAACATTTTCATTTTGAACTGTTTGTTATTTAATTAACAATTCTTTTATTCAACGAATAATTTACAAGATTTAAGAATGTACCATTCTTATTATTGAACGTACATCATTTTGAAAACACTCATGAGAAAATATAGCTAATAGAAAAAATCTTTTTTGAAAAAAGTAAGACACCCGGCAGGTTGAACCTGCGTCTTTTGGATATCGCACCTTGTGCATTACGACTATGCTACGACTGCCATGCTTAATTGCGACAAACTTTAACTATTGGCCTTTTTAATACCTGCTCATAAGCGCTCTCCAAATTGAGTTCCCTACTGTAGGCGTTCGATTTTTGTATTCTAAATTAAAGTATTTATTACTTTAATTTTATTATTACTAACCTACGTCACGGATCACTCCAATATTTTCTGTTGTAACTTACTTGATCTTGCCAATAATCTTAATTATTAATTATTTCTTATATTCAACGAATAATTGACAATATTTAAGAATGTACCATTCTAATTATTTAACAAACATAATTTTATAAACACTCATCCTAATAGCATGTGTTTGCATTGAGTCGGTATTAAGGGTTAAAAAATAATATCATTGTTATCATTGATATTAATATTTCGGGAATTATTACGAACGGCACTGTACTTAACGGCGTAGTCCCAATGATGCGGGTTAAATTCATGGCCTTCAAGCCTTTGATCGAATTAAATCTATCGCATACAGTTTAGCCGGTGGTGGAAGCCATATTATTATGAAATTCTTATCAATCTGCGACAAAACGGCATTTATCATGAGGGTTGGCGAACTAATCTTCGCAATAATAAATAATTATTACACCCCTGTCTTTAAAAAATATTAAGTAGGTACCTACTTACCTATAATATAATATAGTATGGCTGTTGAGCAAGGAACAACAATTTTCTGTGGTGGCAAGATTACAAAAGTTCTTTATATGCCTTATAAAAAAAGTTCAAATACCTATTTATGAAAAAAGGTTACTTTTATAATAATTCTATAATAAAGTCACAAGAAAAACTACAATGTAGGTATATTAAGTATATCATAAAAGTTATACTTAATATTTTTAGTATTCGTAACTTGAATCTTATTTGATTCCAATTGGGCTATTACAATATAGTTAGAATTCAGTCAGAAAACTATTAATTATTATTTTTTTTTATTGTCCAATCATTACATTGTACAGTAAATTAATTGTATACGTATTAGGTATAATATCTTGTATTTTATTTTTAATAATAGGTACAATGTTTTTACAAAAAATAATTTGACAGTTAGCAACATTTAGATTTAGATGATTACACTAACTTATGACGACAATCAAGAGACTGTAAATATACATACCTATCTAATTTAACAAAAATAAAAATTGGTAAAGAATAAATTATTGATAGGTAGTTGAAACTATTCAATAATCATATTTTACTAGGTATCTTCAGAGGAAAATGTTATATTATAAATTTAGATAATTTAGTCAAAGAGCCAACGCAACGGTTGCTTTTCAAATATTATCTATGTACAATGATTTTTCGTATTTTTACATCGGATTAATGTTAATGTGTTGACATGTTGTTTTTTTTTTCTTTTTGACTGCTTTAATGTATATGGTTTGAGCACAAAAATGCATACCTACGATTCTTGTATCCAGGCAATCGAGCAAATATGAAATTTGGCAGCCCTACGCATTGTGCGAGCCTTAGCAGTTGAATTTGCCGCATAATTTAACATGGCAGGTTAGTTGAATGCGCGTCCGCCGGAGCGCGCTGCGACGCGGCAATGCTCGGCCCGTTTGCCGCCATCTCTATCGCCGGCTACCCGCTTGACGCATTGCAGGTGCGTGGCAGCCAATCAGCGAGCGGGATCCGCAGAGGAAGTCTTGTAAACAAGCCGCACCCAACCAGTATAAAACCGACTTACATCCGCGGATTGAATTAATTCCCCGCGAATCCTCCATCTCATTGTGACGAAAGTTTTTTTAAAAAATAAATAAAATTTTAGAAACCAAAATCATCACGGACTGTGCGCCACGATCCCGTCGAAATTCAAAAAGTAGTGTAAATAGTCCGCGTGCCGGTCGCGGAGGAATATACGAATTTTCAGTTCGGACGGTTGTGTCAGGGACTGTCGGTGCGACGGAGCAGCAGTAGTGTTTTGCTCATCGGCCCGTTCGTACGGTTCTGTGTCGTGTCTTGCGAACTTAGTGTAGCTCCGGATTATCCATCTTAATCTACAATGGTGAGTGTTATTTTTCGCCATCCGTGTCAAAAAAGTGTTCACAGCGGTCCATCCTACAGGAATATCCTTATATTTTTTATGTTTTGGTGAAATTTGTGTTATGTGTCGGGGGGGTTCCATTATCAGAACGGTCGTTTCTTTTTGCCGCAATGCGGGGCATTATACCGCCTTACGAATACTCGAACGGTGTTATCCGCAAATAACCGGGTTCATCTATCTGTTGTGTGTTCTAGCTCGCCTCTCCCGAAGGGCAACGTATATTTTGACATTTCCAATGGAATTGCCCGCCAGGGTTTCGCGTTTGTGAATCTACAATCGCTAGGTGGTACCGGTAAAATGACGTTGCTCCAACGGACTGTCTCATTGTTTCTCGGTGACGCATTCATTATAAATGAAATCTCCACTCAATCTGGATACACAGGATATTCTGGTTTCCTGTAACCGTATGCGATAACACACGGGAAGGAACGGGTTTATTCGCATATCAATTGTTTTTTTTTCGAATGTCAAAATTTGCATGCGCGTCCTCCATTTCTCAATATGTTCGCTGCCCTAACCTTCTAATATTCGTACGATGCATTAAACGAAACTATGTGGTATTTTCGACGCATAATGATTAATTCTTCCGCATTGGGTGATAAGCAGGGGATTAGCCTCCGCTGTCAGGTTGTAATTCGAAAGAGGCCGCGGCTTTAATCTTCATAACCAACTGTTGGGGCGCTTGGAAATTATTGATTTTCCACTAAGTCTACATGCATTGCGTTTTCACAAATTGAGTCACACGTCTAAATTATCTGTTTCACCCACAATACTCTCATGCTTTCAATTCGTGGTACAATCGTCCTAACAGCGAGTGATTATTTGTTTTTACTACGGTAAACTCGTGAACGTTTGTCATTGACTCGTTTGGTCGTTGTGGGCGTAATCCTAGAAAATCAATTAACGGGTTTCACTAGTATTTTAAACATTATCTCTACATCGGTAATGCGGATATTTATTTTGCCGCATCGATTCGTCATTAATGACTAAATACAAAGATCTTTATCAGTTCGATATGCAATCAATTACCTTATCAGAATCACACACATCCAATGCGGATAGGTATGACAATAACCTTGTGGGCTCTCCTCTCTCTCCCGATAACACGAAAATAATTACTACATAGGTACACGAACTATAATAAAACTTCTGCAAATATTTTAATTTCTTATGCCAATATTTACAAGTGGATACAGTAGCATTGTTTACTATTCCTAGAGCGATAAAGTATAAATAAACCTACAGAATAATGAAACATCAAATAGTATTTATCTCTTCATAGGTATATTTGCCTACAAAGTCATATTATTTTAATGACAATTCCATTCAATCATCAGCAAATGCAAATCAGTTTGTCTTCTACCCACTCTTTCTGTATGCAGCAGCAATTAGGTGTATTATTAAATTGTTTAAAACTCTTTTTATTAACATAAGTGGCTCTAATTATTCAGTATTGCAATACTAATTGAAAATGTCACTGACTTGCTTGTCAAGTTATAGCAGTGAAAGTGTGGGTACTTAATTAATTTCGTAACGGAAACGTACCCGAATTGGTAAATTTGATAATATTTTAATTGGTCGTATTACGAAACAATTACGTACAACATGGTTTCATAAATTTTAATTAGTTATCATTATTTTATAATAGATATTATGTATTTATGGATTCTTCCACGCCTTCGCTCTGCCATTCGAAGGAAATTCGTTTTGTATTAAAGTATTTTTTTTAATGCGGAATACAGCCAAGAGGTAGATGTAGGTATTTAATGGTAAAAATACAGTTCCTATTCCTACACCGTTTGTGGTCAACGTCTTTTGAAGAAGATCAAAAACCAAACTAATCATTGACAAAAACCAGCGCTCGAAATGGAAAATTTTACGAACCGGAGCGCTCGATAATTTTACGAAAATAGTAAGATTGCTATCTATTAGTGTGTTAGATTTTTTTTTTATTATAATGAAATATCTCGCTCAGACTGTCAAATTAATATTTTCACAAGACAGAGCAATAATTTTGAGGATTTTATGAACCGGTACGGCGCTCCGGAGCCCTGACAAAAACAATCCGTAACCGAACACAACCTTCTTATTTTTGAGTTACAGTAAGTGACTACCATGCAATCATATGGATTACCTAAGTACTTACCTACTGTAATTTTATAAAATTATCATGAATTACTTACTTTGAAGTGACCAAAAAATCTCTTTGGAAAGACGCACCTAGTTATGTTCACACATTCTATATTGTGCATTTCGCCACTTCAGTTCTGACGTGACGTGTAAGTGCCAATACCTAAGTTGGAGTCAATCTCATTTGAAGGTCTATCTAGGTATATAAAGACTTCAGCCAACCGATTCTTAAAATATGGCAATGAGAAAACCAAAACTACACAGTGTCTGAATCTGTATGATCTGTCATTTTCCCGTTACAGCAAACCAAGAAACAGGGTGATGATTAATAAGATCTCGGCTATAATATTAATTCCCTAATACAATAGATATTGGGGCAAGTCATAATGTCTCACTTTTCTGATGATGATTTATACCTAGTATATAGTTAGTCTTGGCTTCCTCCAGCTGGTGGACTGTTGTACTGTCATCGCATATCTATATATGACAATTTTATTAACCAATATTCTTGACTGGCATTAATATTACTTTTACTAGACATATTCGAAAGTCATTTATCGCCATCATTAGGTAAATTTTGTAAGTACTTCATTGATAATATTACGAGTATGTACAAGAAAATCGTTTGTTGAGCACAAAATGTTTCAGATACTTAATCTTGTCATTTAGGTACCCAACTGGTTGAACATCCGACTAATCATGCTTTTTATACCTACTCCTTTCCCCCCAATGATGTAGTGTACTTAGATCAGTCTTTTTGGAATGCAATGTTTTAATTGAATATTTGATTGAATGAAGAAACCAGATTATGTTACCTATTTGCGTATCTGATCTTCTTTCTCTTCTCTGCATCCAACATTGTCAATATGAAAAAAATATCTGCACTGCAAGCTGTTCTACATAACTAAAGTGGGTGTTTTCTTTTCACTCACGCAATTAACGGAAGGGTCGTGGTTGATGAAAACCTCTTATAGAGTCAGAATAATATGAAAGTAAAGCTGAAGAATTCATTAAAAATGGCTAATGATCCAATTAGTTGCGAGGTACCTATTTCGGATTGCAGATTCATTTATTCAACAGTTCCGAGATTTATTTGCCAGGACTGCACTGCTGAGATAAAAATGCCTTGCAGAGATTTTTTAAATATAAAATCACAATTAATAAAATTGTTCTTTCTAAACGCAGTTCAAACTCTGCTTATAATTTATGAATTACAACTCGCAGTACTGAGTACGGTCTAACAATAGATTAATTAAGAAGATTTTCAGCAGGTAACACGGCCTGAATGTTAAGAACTATTGTGACTTCAAAAACATAGGTAAAACTTCAAAGTAATTTTTCACATTACTGAAATATCTACCTACAAGTATTTTTGTTGTTTTGTTTCAATGCTAATTTAACGTGCAAAAAATATCTTTTTATTAGTCATACCTGCTCAGTTAACGTGTATGAAGAGAAAAAAACTCTTTCGCACTAAATAGCCTTGGATTATTTGAACAAAACACCTGTTGGAAGGGGCCTAATAACGTCTTCATAAGTATTTTATCTGTTTGTTCTTGCTCTTAAATATACATTATCTCCTGAGCAAATTTGCTCACAGCCGAATAACTGGCAAAATTAAATATTGGATGAAGATAACTGCCGTTTGTGAAACTAACAATAATGTAATTGAATGCCTTTTATGCCGCAAGTAAATTAAGTAGCCGTATTCAGTTTTATAATGGCCAGTTATATACCTACGCCCATATTGGCATAACTTCTAAACTGTTTTCGATAAAAAAATACCATGTCCATTTAAAATATAACCTGCGTTATAAAATATTCTTAAATTGCCAATCATAAAATCTTGCTTCTGTCCATATGTTTTATTAATTTATTTATATTTACCCATATGAATAACGCAGTTATGACTAAGACCTAGGTACCTGTGGACGATCCGAGACGCTCACATTGATTATCCGGCAGGAAATTTCTATAGAATGTAGGTACCTACCTACTTTTCACATGGAAATATGTCATCATGACACATTGTGACGAAAATCTTCTCAGATCTAGCATGACTAAACATTTTATGAAAGTGACACAAAGGTAATGTCATTGCATAAAGGACCCATAATCTACCAATTTTAATACAAGCTGTGTAAGAGATGGAGATGCAGTTCGTTGTGGTTGCATATTAAAAAAGTTTTGTGATTTAAGGATTTGTAGGCTATTCATTCTACCAATATACCTATGTGAGGATTGATGCAATTATACAATACATATCTACAATACAATCCAGTATCACAATTGAATTGTTTCAAATACAAAAAGTTTATACCTATGATGAACCCTTGTATAAAAATGACAAAAATATGTATTCTACAGTGCAATGCTTTGATTCACATTTTTACGTAGTTATTTCTTATTGTTGGTAAATGTACTTACAAAATACCGAAAATCTTTAGTATTCATTGTGAATAATATGGTACTCTGCAGATGCATGTTATTGAATTTAAAATGTAATTTCGTGGCATGAGAATACGCTATGCTCGGCGAATTATTAAAATCGTGAATACTTAATTTGGTTGCCATGACCTCTAAAATTCAATTTCGTCATTAGGAGTCTACAACCCACATGGAATGAATTTTTTAACATTGCGAAAATTATAATCATACTCTGAAAATGCTTTAATAGTATTACTAATAGAATTTCTCTTACATTTTATCACTATACAAACTTGTATCAAATCACAGGTACTGTTATGTCAGATTCGTGTAGAATGTAGATACTGTTATGCATTCACTCCATTGAAATTCTTCTGCATTTCTGGGTGGGACACGTGCCTGCCAACAAAATGTAAGCATTCAATATAATTATCACCACTCTTCTTGGATCATTCGACATTTGAGTCGATTCACCTAATAATACCTAGGTCATGTCTGTAGAATTTCTTCGATGGTACCTTCGTTTTAATCTCCGCTTATTTGAATATTGCCACTCCCAAATTCTGTCATGTCTGTGGTATTCACTTATTACCAAGAGATTTGATAATGATATTGATAAAACTATTTTATCATTTTAAAAATACTTTACAATGCTTGGTATTCGCTTTTTATTGCGAAATGCGACATGTAGGAGTATGATTAAAAAATAATCGCAGATTTCCTGTAGTCTTATAATGTATAATATTATTTTGATATAATTATCGAAATTTATTATATTAGTAGGTGCCTAGTTAGATTCTACCTTTGTATGATTTATGGGGATAATTATTAACGACTTTAAACTTGACCATAAATATCCTTATTTTTTGTCATCGAATACAATAGTATATTCTCGCAAAATACAATGGGAGTTACTTACCAACAACATTATTTAACCTAAGTCCTAACGAAGGCCCAACCCAAGGTCGTTTTTTGTACTCAACAGAGGAAGTAGATAATAAATTTTCTTTGAATCGTTTTTTTTAGCTAAATATTTCGCAAAGTAGGTCATCCAATGTCAAGGTCATTGGTAGAAACATACCTATTCTGTTTTCTTACCTGGGTCTATCTATTGGCACCCTGAGATTATTTAAACTATCGTTTGCGATCAAATTTAAACTTGTTAAAATTTTATTAATTCTAGAACCATGGAAAAAAAATAAAAAAATAATTTAGCTGTATTTATTAATACTACCTGTAAATTTTCTCATGTCAAATAATGACTATAAAACACCGATTCTATTTATAAGTACCTATTAAATTGATGGATAAGTGATCAATTATAAATAGTTGATTACATAATAGTATGTGCTCAGGTGGCAATTTATTTTCTTGCAATACCTTTGAATAGCAATGCAAGTTGATCAATTTTTCAATGGTGCCCTACGTTCTATATCCTTGCCCTACTATCGCTTTACGTATTATTAAAAATATTTCTTAAAACTGCTTTGTCTAATAAATATTGTGGAATATTTTCCATGAGGTTTATAATAAGTTTTTTTTTGTCAAAAAATGATAATTTTGTACTTTTTAAAACCTATTAAGTAAATCGAATATTAAATAAGTTTGTATGGCATTGTTATAAATCTACTAGATTTAAACTCGCAGCGAAAACTTCTTTTTCTGCTGGTTATTGTCCAGTGCATTGGTATAAACTATAATCTATAATAGTGCATCGTGTTTTAGTGAGAAATCCACGTGACCGACCAGATTACATATTATTGGAACCACGATAGCGGTAAAACGTTAAAAAAAAAGTTGACCGATAGGTATCTATCTATCCACAGGGAACTCGGAAATAATGGGAACTGAAATACCTAACGGGTAAGGAGGAGCAGACAACCGATCTCGAGTAAGGAAGAATACGGCATAGATTTAAACACGTGTCAATAATGCGTCATACGTCAATAACTGACAACTGCTCTCGGTGTATGCATTGACGCTCATTTAATATTGGTGTAATACACACACTATTGCACGTCTATGATGCGTGGCTCATTTTCGTAGGACACTTGACATTCAAAACCCTGTGTCAAAATTTACTGTATTGGGATATAGCCTATTGGAATTCTATTTATTATCGGCTGTTCTGTATCTATCCATATCAAATACCTAGTAAGTAAAATAAACATGATATAAGTAGGTACCTAGGAGAGGTACTCAATCAACGTTACAATAGAACCTCCGAGCTAATTGGGAAATTATGATAATCCGGAAAAGCGGCTAATTTTCTTTTTTTCAAGATTAAACATTATTCATACTAGTTATTAAAATTCGCATATGGAGAAAATGACATGTTTTTCATAGTGTATTTGATCCAGAGCAGCGACCTAATAGTTTTTGTGAATGGCTGACGACCATTCCTCTAAAAATATGTTAATATAGCCTCTATTAGTGTAAATCCATCCATGTGCGCTGTCTAAAGGCGAAAATAGTAATTGAATTCAAACTTATTCAATTCAGATCAGCCACCCGATGGGTTGGGCGAATTGTTAACAACTGTTCCTCGTAAAAGTGTGTTATTTATACTGTTCAATAGTCCATATCGTCACCTTACTATTAAAATCTCGTAAGTCTGTTTGAGAAGAATGATCAGGGAAAGGAAAAAACGTAATAAAAACAATATTTTAAAAATCTCTCTAATCAGTCTAATCGATGAATATGCTAACACTGGTTATGAAATACGAGGTTATTTTGTCGAACAAACTTAATTTTTCGATAATATCGGACTTCGAGGTCTAATTTTTAATTATTGGAAGTTTCCCTATTAATTCATGCTGCTTTTCTATAATGCTATGGGACTGATAGTCACTGAAATCCAGATAGTCAAGATTCTGCTGTATTAATAACATTCAGGAACGGTTTCGTCAGCTGGGAGTGGCACAAACTTAACCAATTAGCAGAATTAGCTGATAATTAGTGACCCTGACTGTTATGTTTAATTTTGTGGTTCATGATGTTCTAGGTGTGTAATTTGTTTTACTTTATATAATTAATGGCTTTCCACAACAAGAATTAACACTTGACAACACTCAAGTTGTTAATCTTCCATTAACCCCGGCACTTGTTCACCCTGCAGGAGTTCAAATATTTAAATAATTGTTAATATCTCTGTGGGTTTTTGCCTAATCTCTGACTTCATTTGTGCTTAGTATGTTTTGAAGGAAACTGGCAAATTGGACTAATTTTCTTATTAAAAATGACATTCCACTTCCAATTCAGTTTGCTTAGAATGTTGTTTGATTAGCTTTATTTATCCTGTGCAGACAGAGACTACTTGCCCTCATTGAATTTACTCTTTTGTTTAGGTTCATATTATTTCTTTTGAACAACACAAAATATTCCCCGTATTATAAGTTGATGCTTTCACAGTACAATTTTAATGTGTCTATTTTATTCGTATTGCTTAATACTTCCAGGAAAAGTTATTTGGTCATCAATTCCTGTAAGAAAATGGATATTTTTATCTATTTACAAAGTAATGTCTTCATTTGAATATTGGGTTCTGTGGAATCATTCTTTTATTGTTCATTCATGTTCAAAAAAATCTGACAATTCTACATCATCACAGTTACAGAAGCTATACATTAATAAGATAACATCAAAGCATAATAATTAATGATCACATCGAAATGCCTTGACATTGTGTGGTTTTTTTTTTCTCTAGAAGCAGATGTAAGTGAATGGACTTTTTTTGCCAAATAATGCAATAAAATATATTAAGATTACACATTTCTTTACGAATCTTTCACATCTTTCTCTACAATAATTATTAATAGTCTATTTTTATCTCCTACATAGGGATATGAAGGTGGATAAATTTTCAAGGAAATCAAATGACCTGTTCTACTTATTACAAATTCTGGTATCCGAAGTATTTTGATATTAAAAAAAAAAAAAACAAATATTTAACAGCCATTACTGTCATCGGTATGGATTAATCTACTGTTGGAAGAAGGCGTTTCCAAGACAATTCCAATTCTCAATCATTAGCGTTGCTTTCTACAGAACTTGACTATCATGTTGACCGAGCGACCTCTAGGTATTGTGTACCTAAATAAATAAATATTTAGAAAACTATTACATCGTATACCTATCATTCCCGTAGCCTCATATATTACTTACTTACATAGTTTTCTTTCACTTTCAGTTAATTTTTAACTGATATTCAATAGGTCACCTTTGGACATGAATATGATCCATGCCAGTTTAGTTCTATCGTGATGAATTCTCTGTCCGTAGACATTCGTTGTCTGAGGTGGACATGCTCAATTTGAACGCTGTTGATGAGGATCAGTTGTGTTACAATATTTACTTTAAATTGTGGTTTAACTGTATAATTTACTAATGATTCTTTTTTGTAATGCAGGCTGACCAGCTAACAGAAGAACAAATCGCCGAGTTCAAAGAGGCGTTTTCATTGTTCGACAAGGATGGAGACGGCACCATCACCACCAAGGAATTGGGAACCGTTATGAGATCACTTGGACAGAACCCCACAGAAGCTGAACTCCAAGATATGATCAATGAAGTAGACGCAGACGGTAAGCACGACATATCAATTTATTATATTATTGCTCAGGCAGTTGACCCCGACGGTAGTAAATGATAATACCATAAATCATCGCCAAATATCTCAGTTCAATTAATAATGCCAGTGGCGAAGAGACGGGATTAAAATAACATAATAATCACAATGCGCACAACAGTGGTTAATGTGTTAGTATATACTTTGGTTTATAGCAACATACGGCATTATTTTCCGGAATATCTGGCTTGATCTCTGAATACGTCTTATTTTAACATAGTCCAGTGCCAGTTTGTTGTTTTCATACAAATTTTGGTTAAGATTACAGACCTAAAATTTAAACTATTAATAGAATGTCACTTGCTGAAATGAAAATTTTTTCTCTTGTTCACGATGAGGCTTTTAGAAAAACCTCTGAACTAAAAGTAAAACTCATAAAAATATTTATCTTCAAAGTACAAAAATATATCTTTCAAAAGATCCATATTATTCTCTTTTATTCATTTGAAAAACTGTTGCAAATCCCTGTATTTTCTTTGTATTTCACTTAATGTGAAAGCAGCATTCTCAGAGAGGCCCATCAAATCATTATCCTATATTAATTGCTACTTGTAATTTGATTTCATTAGTACTGGGATTTTTTATTATTAGTAGCTATTCATCCAGAGACTCCCATGTAATGCTTACTATTAGAATTATAAGAGACTCAATCTTGAAATTGCATCATCAAAGGGCCTTCTAAATACTTAATAAAGGTCAAAATTAATCGTCGCCCCTTTGATTATTGAGAGACAATGTCCCCCGGCACATCTTCAAAGCCTTATCTTTGAAGTCTTCGCATACATAAATAAATTACCGGCACATGATGCAAATTTATTCAAATTGATTCATCACATCTGAATGAGATTGGCGCACGATACATGCCATGATTCAGATTAAAGCCGAGAATAAGGCAATCAATGGGGCCCATTAGCATGCTATGCTCTGTGCGCAGATAAGTAACTGGCTGAATCGTCTTTCGACGTGGAAAAAAGCTGTGATGAATATATTATGTTTTAATCGTTTCCTTTAACATAATTAACGTGCATTGATTGATTTGAAAATGGCATGGTATGTTTTTCCATTGAATCAACTTCTGAATAAAGCTTACATACATGATATATCTCTCAATCCGTTTTTTTTATTGGAGCTAAATAATTCTCTCGATTCCTCATACAAACTCCTTTGTATAGCTGTTTATAATTTCCATTTTTTTTTCTCCAATTACTGGATATTTATTTTAAACCTTGTAACATTAGTAATATCTTTTTAATTCTGTTTTTTACACAGTAGATAGCAACACTGTGAAGCCAAATTATTATTATAAGGGATAAATAACTCTATGTATGTTATGCCAGCCATTATTATGAAAATATATCATGATTGGTCCCAATTTATTTTATTTTCGTATGACACTAATCATTTTCAACTATGATAATTTGTCTATATTAGACCATTATGTATTGCTTTATAAATGTTATAAACTTGACTATATTTTTTAAAATTAAAAATTAGATTAAACATTTTTTTGGAAAACATAAAGCATATACCTACCTAAGAAAAATTAGTGAGGTACAAGCAAGAATATCAATAAATGTTTAACAATGAATTTAACTAATTTTTCAGGCAGCCTTTTGGATTGAATTCCAATTTAAATTCATAGCATTATACAACATGTAGATTAAAACCAGCTATTTTGTTGATCCATCAATTGTGTAAGTCTGCCAAAGACCATTGCAGTAGTCCAGCAGTTTGGGCACCTCATTACATTCGATGTTTATTCAGAAATTGGTTGCATTCGTGAACAAACGACTTCGTATATTGCTTGTTAATGGGCCAGAAATGTGTCCAGCCAGTTTGATTATGCTGCCGCTGGACTTAATCACCTTTGGACGCGTTACTTATTACTTACTATTTTTGAAAAGCAAAGAGATATAGGCGCTCGCTTGAAGCGTGGCATCATTTGCATATTAGCACAGTTAATAATCCATCTATAATTAGCCCCTGTATCAGTGTATGTACCCCATCAAACAATCTTCATCTCGTATTATCTATAGACCACTCGGATAATAGTAATCCAGTAATAGTGTGTTACTTCATACTTTTGGTAAAGATGGGATTGTAAGTATTTTTGATTTTTCTATGGCGTTTAATTGTAACATCATCGATTTTTTTTTTTGGGTATTGCCCAAAATCTATGTGTTTGAATCTTTAAATGATATTAAGTATCCCACCAAACGTCAAAGTAAACAGACTCAAGTAAATTGCTCTTACGATAAAGATTTTGCAAAAATCTATACACATGCTGTAATATGAATGAAATGGTGTTTTATTTTTGACAAAAAGGACATTGGTACCAGGACTTTTTGATGGCATAACAATGTCTTCAAAGTTAAACTTATTTCTAAGCTTTGTTTTTAAATTTATAAGCGTTAAAAATCCTTACTTTCAAAAGCCGGTTGTTGCAAAAGGTAGCAGCAGTTTTGTCATTTCAGTTTGTAATAACATTCTAAAATATGAGGGATCTGTCTCGCTTTCAACTACCATGAGAAGTGTTGACATAAGGAAAACTGATTGTACATTTATTTAATATTTTTTTCGAGCTTTACATTACCCTTAATGTTCATGCTTACTTACCCCATTTAGGGTAATTTAACCTTTCTCCCTGAGTTAAAATCATGCCTCTAAAACAGTGGTTCTTAACCTTTTCGAAGTCACCGTGCACTTTTGATCATAAGAGAAAACTGCGGTGCACCAAAATCAAATGGTCAGATAACAAAGTAAAATATGCGGACATAACTTTTATTACAAATTATACAGATTACATAACAGTCAAAAAATATTAAAGAAAAGATATATACATATTATATGGAAAACTGTAACTAAAATTATCCTTGACAAAATAAAATTTATTTGATGTGAAAATCAATTAATGTAATACCTATTTGAGATTGTTGGATTTTGTAGATTTTAGAAATATTTGATAGTCTATATAATAGCCTCATGAGAGCTGAATATTCATTCGTCTTGGACAGAAATCCTAAATTTCTCCATAGTTATTTCAGAAAATTTTATTTTTAAAGTACGATCGAATGACCAAGGTGACCAATTCTTCTTCTTGGTATGAAAATTCACATTAGACCTTTCGTCAGCTGCCATAATTTTGCGAAGGACTTTTTAGTCTTCACTGTTTCGCCGAATTTTCTGATTTTATCATTTTTTCGCGGTGTGCTTAGAACAAGCTAGCGGTGCACCGGTTAAGAACCACTGCTCTAAAAGCTGAGAAATAACTTTTTTTTTTCATTTTGATCTGCTAACTATAATTATGTGGTAAAAGTTTCATATGATTTATTTCGAGTGGTCTTGGAAATATAGCATTAATCACAAGTGGCATTTTGCCCTTGGGTTGATACAAATGCCGCACTGTTTACAACCACCAAGACTGACCACCTCATTTTAGGGGCAAATGCACAATCAGTCAGTCAGTGACTCATTTTTCCTTCTATAAATCAACCACTCGAGTATTATTGATTATTGACATTAAATAGTAAACAAAGTATTGAACTCCATTCAGTGACATGAAATTAGAGCAAAGAATCTCATCAAGTATTTAAACATTTTGTTGATTCAATTCCTTTTGACATTTAATAACCTCATCGACAGCTGTGTCTACTTTATTCATTATTGATAGTAAACATTTTCAAAACACCAATTAAGTTATTTTTTATTGAGTTTTCAATTTCTTGTAATCAAATACATATTTTGTTAATCGGTTTGCTTTTGAATCTTGAGCAATTTTTGAGACTGGTGTAATACATGATTTTTTAACCATGGAAACGAACCCCTACTTTTTGACAAGAGCTACAGATATACAGCTAAACACTGTGGGCAGGTACAGGCACATGACTTGTTACAATTATTTCAGATATTTTTTACGGTTACATGTAAATTGTACGCAAAACATTTCACTGTGGCACAGTTCGCCGTGAGCTTTCTTATTAAAAAGAGATGGCTGTATAGGTACTTTACAGTCCCCAATTTTATTAGATTCAATATGAACATGAATTCAATTTTCATTGCTGATTTTGGCTAAATTCAAGAATGAAAACCTAACCTAACCTAACAAATAATCCAGTGTATCGGCTATTTTCAAACTTTGTTTGCTGCTGGCTTCCTGTAAAGTGTAAACCGTCAGGAACCGTGTTTTATTTAGACATTAATTTTATGTCAGTAATGACCCAAAGAGGTCGGATGGTCTTTAATATAAGGCCATATATTTTCGATACAACATTTCACGTTGAAATGTGATACGGCAAACTGCATGTGTACAAGTTTCCAGACACGAATTTTTACTATTCACAATTATGAAACGCAGCACATGTCACTTTGGTCATCCTTTTTATAATATTTACTGTATACATATATTATATAAAAATCTTTTTAAATGATACTAAACATCCTAAAATGAAGTGATGTTTTACTGACACCATGTCAATATCAGGACTGTTTGCTGGGTCAGAGTAATTTGGATGCTGTCTTTGGGATCTAAGTGATTTCTGTGCACTGTTTTCAAGTTTATAAGGCTAGTTAAAAAAAAGCCTCATGATGATTTTTTGTTTTATAGATTTTTGTGCCATCATTGCACCAAAAGTTTTCACGTTTACTTCATTTGAAGTAATTTACCCTGTTGACATCAGATTCCCAACCCCATGAAATATATGGTACATTAAGAAAGATCGGGATATCATTTATAATAATGCACTTTTTGATGTGTCATTATTTATGAAATCTTACTCTTTTTGTGAATGGTATAAATTTCGGTCTCATGGTAACAAACGCCTACATGTAATGAAAAAAATATTACTATCTATTCATTCAATAGGAAAAACAGTGACTACTTAATTGTCTGGGTCATATCTAAAGAAGCCTATGACATCATGCCGAAGTCTGTCTTGTACTGTTCTCACTGAAATCATCACCCATATGACTGAAATAAAATGTTGACTGGAATTTTGCATAACAATTAAAACGGCATTCCAAAATTAGACGTCCACGCTTTCTCTAGAGTCAGTTTTGAGAGTCACGCACACATTTGCCTTCACAATTACATGTGTTCTTCCTCTTCAGTGTATTTATAGTGTGCATTCATTACAGCGATGCAGTACTTTCCAACTTACTCAGATTGAGATTATAAAAACTCAAATTCATATACGACCCAAAGATATAGAAAAAATTCTCAAATTATAATATCTCAGTGGTTAATTTTCCTTTGAACATTTTTTTGTCGACAAGAATAGGCAACAATTATTATCATATTGCAAAATAACATTGTGTTTCTCTGTACTTTGTCCACCAATATAACAATTGAAAATATGGATTGGTGTTTCTTTTTTGAATAATTAGTTTTAGTCTACAGCTGATTAAATGAATTGGACCAATTGATTTTTCTTTTTTATCGATTCCTGACTAATGTAGCAACCAAAAAATAAAGAAATTATAAAATTCCTCAAAGTATAATATATCAGCAGCAGTTAATCTCCCTCAATCAGTTCATTTCCTTATTTTTGTCATCAAGAGTTTGTGACACTCTTCTTTTTATAACAATATATACATAGGTATTATACACAATCATTAATAAATATTTAAAGACTGAATAAAATCCTGTTTTTGCAATATTGTATTGATCTCTTAAATGTAGATAGACAATAATTTAATGTGGCTTTGTTTTACATGTCCAGAAGCTAATTTGTCTATGCAAGAATGTGTTCCAATATTTTGTTTGGAATAGTAATTATGCTGATAAATAAATTCACCATTATTTACCATGTTTTACCTCTATATCCCATATCATAGGATTTTTCATTTGACTATACAACATTAAACTTTCTAAAGATCAGTTGAAAACATCTGTAATTCTTTATGTCACCTAATCAAAACAGTATTTCACTGCTTTGCCCACATGTTTTGCAACATTTTGATATCATTACATTATAAATGTACCGAGAGCCCACATGTTTTATCTCGATTCGGCACCGGGTGACTAATGCAAGCCGGTCACCGATGTACTACCTTCCCAATATGGTTATTACAGTGCGCTTCATTCGTGTCTAGTTCACCTCTATAGAAGGGCATCTGTCCTTCATGTAAATGGAGTTAATTTATCTTGAGCAATATTGTGTCATTTTTATATTTGACTATTTGGTTGAATATAATAATTGCATTCATGTATACTTCTAAAACGCTTGATTAAAATGGATTGGTTGTTTAAATTTATCTTTATTGTTCCACCGTAATTAGAATGGTCTCTTACTATGTCTTATTTGACTGCTACCCGCTGTCATATCCATTGTTGGAGCCCCATGACTTATCTTGGTGTCATTCATTTTGATTATTATCTACACAAATTCGAGTAGGGTAACTCCCTAACTACTACGTGTACTTGGTAACTTTCTCTAGGGCAGGAGGATTCTACTGTAGAAAAATATCGATAAAATGACTAAACCTATTATGATTGACTGAATTTCATAACAGGGTAGTTTGCCATGTCATATAAATCTATTTTGCCATAATAATGCTTCAAGCTATACTTGATTCATTATAGTTTGGCGAACCTATCATAAAGTTTCATTGAATTAATTAATATCTCGGCAGGTGTGAATATTGCCCACCTTTTTAAGTAGAAAGTTATTCATTTTCTGTAACTGACTTGCTAATCATGATTGATTCAATAGTATTAAATAATCTTTGACCATGATTTTGACTAGGTATGTCAATGTATTTTGAAATACAATCAAGGTCTTAGCAGAAACATTATCAATACACTAATTTTATAGTTGAAAAGAATCTTGTGTTTTTATTCACTTTTAAATACTTGCATACAACAGCAAAGTGGAGACATTTCTCGAAGAATAGGTTAGACATCTTAACAAGTCCAATCACTTTCATTTGCATTGATTTGTTTATAAAAGAGTAAATTTTGGATGAGCAGGCTCTGGCAGATTAAATAAATTTATGGGACAATGGCACCTTTTATTGTTCACACACTTGGCCTATGAATATAGGAGTAATAATTGCTCATTGATTTTGCAAAGATAATATGATGATGTGTCATTTTTTGCAATGAACAGATGAGTTTGCTTTATGTGATATGAAATTTCTATGGCCTGAAAAGATGTCTTTCAGTAATATTTTTCTCTCGAATGTTGCTAATTCATTGTGCTGCGTGATTAATGATTTCCCGGTAATGGAAATCTCACGTTTCTTTGAAAGAATATGCCAAATCGCGTCAGCCTACTTAACAGCTGACAGACTTGCAAATGAAACTGTTTTTTGAATCAATTATGATGATATTGTCAGTTTTGCACAAATGTGACTGCGTGTGTTTTTCTTATTCTTTACTTCTGTTTTTGGAGCCTATGTAAGATTACAGTGCTTCCAGTAGAACAGTAGAATATCACTATATAAAGCTCGATGCTGCCGGATTACTAGGATGTTTGGAAAACTAGAAAATAATATTTCCCACACAAAACTTAAAAAAATCAGTTCGTTCAGTTTTATAGATGGTCAATAACTCTAATCTATCAATGATTCTTTTTTCACAATCAAAACTCTCCCGTAATTTAAGTAAAACCAGAATGTCTTCAGATTGTGCTAATCGTATTATGAAGTGCTTGATTACAGATACTGTGTATTTAAATCCATTGAATATTCTTACATATTAGAATTAGATTGTAAAATCTAGTATTGATTTCATATTGTATGATATCTACTAATGTGGTTTTTGATAAATTTGTGATGTGTAGTGCAAAAGTGATATATTTCATTAGAAGAGTTTGAATTTTTAATTTCTCCTTCAAATACTATCATTGTTTCAAGGAGTTCATAAGACTTCTGCTATTCATGGAGGTCTAATGTGTAGCTATAAACATTTTGCATAGCTGTGAAGTTTGATGGTTTAGGAAGTAACAAAAAAAAATCTGACAAGGTTGCTGACCACGTTCAGAAGCGAATAAAATCATCGCTCACTTTGCACAATATTTGGGTAACGTCAGGTAGGTATGCTTCCATTTTGAAAATTCATTTCACGATAAAGTCCTTGCATTTTTACTTTTCAATGGTTTTATCCAACTGTATTCGATAATGAAATATTCCAAATTATCACCATAATCGGTGATATACATGTTTTAATCAATTTTTTTCTGCAAACCCCTTATTAATTAAAGCTGGCATCGGCTTGTGGTTTTGCTAGTTCTGCTAGTTGTGAGCCCAACGCAGGTTGAACATATTATTTGAATGATTCAAGTATACTCAGTGCCACCTACTAACAATAAATTGTATCATCACAGTACAGGATTTTTACCACCACATCATTCATCATCATGTCATCATCACAACTATCGAGCACTGAAGAATTAAATAGTATACAGTCAAAATAATTCCCATGTGTTTGAAGTTGAAGTAACAGGTGTTTTGTTTTCACTAATTATTTGAATCAATAAACAAACATCCAAGAATGTTTTTTTGTATATACATTTCAGAATCAACTTATAAATAAATACCTCTTTTTTAAAAAAAATAGTATTCAACACTCATCAGAATATTGTAGGTACAGCATTATTAAGCTATTGGCTTGAAAGAGATCCCACCCAGGCTCCATTCCTTGAAACAAATGTAAAAAACAAATTGTATTGCGTTCTTTTTTCAATACTCAAGAAGAATGAGTGGGCAATAATAAGTGTAATCAAATGAACTTAGCAATGCACAACAAGATTTGTTGAATTATAAAAAAAGACCCCACCTACATCGAATGGCATTATTAACTCAAAACCTTGAAATTTTGAGTTGTTTTCCTATAGAACCTATAGAATTGGGGTATCAAAATATAGACAATTGATAATAGCACAACACCAAATATAATTTTATTGATTCGATATAATATGTCCACAGTTTCATATTTATTTAATATTTAATAGTTTTATCAATTCAGTTACTGAGTAATAATATTTTTTTTTCTTTCTAAACTGCCTTTTTAAAATACAAAAATAAGACATTTTGGTGAAATTAAAATATGTATTGGTAAGTGCTTACTTAGGTACTGACAATTTTATTATTACTGAGGTAAATATTTGAGCTTAAAAAAAGTTTGGGAATCTATGCAGTAGTATTATGTGAAACTCTTTAAATTTGACTTGAGACCCGGGTCTGGCTTCAATATTCATTTACCAAACAGTGGCGGCTGCTAACAGGCGATATAAATTATGCACTCTGAATAGACAGTCTTTTACTATACCTACATACTTTAATAGTTACTTCCTGACCATTCAATACAGATGACCTGGAAATGTGCTACCATTGACCTTGGCAAAGATAATCTCTAAATAATTCATACTTTGCACATCTAAAAGTCACTAAATAAATGTATATAAGTAAATAACAATCTTTGGAATTATATCTCCTTATTTAGTGATTGAAAATGGTCATAATTAGTCACATAAACGTTATGCAAATATCCTTGCTGCAATATAAAGTGCATTGAGTCAGAGAGGGACAGGTGTATTTCATTTTTCATCTTCCCCTTTCAGCTGTGTGCATTATTGATTTGTCTCACTGACAGGTATAATGGAGCATGCTATCTCCCTCTGGCATTCAATACAGCATGGAATGACTGACAGCAGTGGAGTGCTGGCTATTGTAATAAACAGTATATTTCAATGGAATCTATACGTTTAAATATCCCACAATACGCTGGCCGAAGATAAAATGTAACATCGTATCAGAATTTCTTAAATTTGGCAATTTTGTGAGGTTACTTTAATCTTTTTTCATCTAGGTTCGGCGCTCATCTGTCTGAAATTATCCCCCACTGACTGCTTTCATTCATCTTCTGTCTCGCCTGACCCGAGGCTCTTAATCCAATGTCGATTTATATTATTCTTCTGCCCCACATAGGAAAAAGCTCTTTACATTAATAATAATACGAGAAAATTTCTGTAATAAATTAGTGATATATTTTTAATTTATAGTTTCTGTCAGGGTTTTCTTAGTTATGGATACTAATGGACATTAGTTAAAAATTCACATAATGTTGCCAAATGACAAGCGATTTTCCTCACCGTTTTTTATTTCTTTCATTCATAATACATGATTATGTCAGTTTGTTATCATCATTTTGAAGATTTACTTCTCCATTCAGGTTTATTAACACAGCCACTGTTGTCTATTGCATTAAGGTCATCATTCTCAGCTCTACAACTTTTAGCTGATTTTGTCAGACAGACGCTTTCTGCATCTGGACGATTCGGTGCAGGCTAGCCATCCGTCTCGAACATCCAGGTCTTATTTTTACTCAACTAATTCGCACATAATCTGTGTAGACTGATTCAGTGTCGTCTATGAGCTTGATCCATCAAATATCACAAAATCACTTAATGCCGTTTCACCTGCTCTAACAGATAGTGAAAATTTTTAAATAATATGCGAATATGAGTAGTGACAGATGATTCAGGCAGACAACAACCAAAAAGCCTTGCAAGCATTTCAAATGTTTATATTATTGATTAAATACATATAAAAAAAACCTTACATTCAATTTTGTAAACACATGTTACAAAATTCTTGCCATGTCAGTAAAAAATATATGAATCCAATATACCTTACTAGGTATCTGGTATACTGTATTCACAATAGGTCGATTGATAAGTTTATATCAACTATTTATATTGTGCATACTTTTACCATTGTATTACAATTAAAAAAATATATTTTAATAAAATGGAAATCTAATAAATTTTAAATATGTCGTATGATTCCGGAATGCGATATTACTAATTAACAAGTATTGTAGCTGTCATTGTATTTTGGTCTATGCATGTTATATTGACGGCCCACGATGGCTGAGCAGCTGGCGCGTCTACTTATAATGTTGTTGGTCCAAGGCTAAAATCCTAGGCCTGGTAAATACGGATTGTTTACCAATATGTGTTTGGAGTCAGAGTATGGACATGTTGAACAAGTGGCTAACATCCACTTCTCTACTTAGGATCTGTCGGGAAAAAAATGTATTATATTCATGCTCTCCACATTCTATGCATTTTTCCATGCCATATGATCGTTTCACCCCCATAAAGTAATTATAGGTTGTTATATTTCAACTTTAAAAATTAAAAACGGGTACCTATATCTAATATAAGTAATTTGAATTAAGTTCTACAAAATGTTTTGTAAAAAAGTGATTTTTTATTCTAATGTTTAAAGTTTTAGTTATCTTAATGTGGTTAATTATTGAGGACACAAAAGACATTGTACATATATTTTCTAGTGTATCTTAATTTTCTACAGTGTTTTAAGGTCTTTAAAAATGCCTTGAACTAGATATTAATAAATTTATCACTGCTTTGAAATATGTTAACTGTATTAAATTAACTCGCAAAAAAATCCATTTATTAGCATTGCTGACTGACTACATATATTTTCTGAAGTCTGAAACTGATGGAGTATATTTCATAACTAATGATTTCATTCTACTCTCATACTGTGAAGGTAAGGTGTAGGTATCTTAACAAACTTGATCAGGATCACTGCTCAGTCCGATTGCACTGATCCGAATTCATATATCGTATAGAGTTGAAGATGTTGACAGTGCATTCGGACTATGAACCCACAAAATCAAAATATTCAGTTAGTAGTCCCATTTTACTATTACAGTGACATTGCATAAAGAGATGTATTGCAACAAGTTATTGATGTTACGTAGCTTGCTATGTGGCTATTATTGTTCTGTCAATATTAATAAACTGCTCCGACAACATCTATTCTCGCCACTCTTATTCTGGCAACATTTCAGAAAATGTGCATTGAACTATCGATGTTGTATTACAGCAAATAGTAAACAAATGACTTCTTCTTTTCCTTCGGTCACATGTCTCCTTCAATTCAAAACATTGTCAGAATACGTGCCCACCCACATTTAAAAATAATGAATTTTTCATTTTATATTGACACCCAACCGTGTGTCTGAAAATTGATGGTGAATCTGAACTGTTTATGTTAAAAATTAGTGAAACAAGAAATGTGTTACGCTACATTTTTAATACACCCCCTTATTTTTCGAACTATGTTCATATAATAACACCAGCACTCATTTAGTATATTGTCGGTGAACTGTTTAAACCTAAATTTTACATTAGACAAAAACTGCTTTAAGCCAAAAATTAAGGTAGACATCTGAGGTTTCTGTAATTAACAATGTCTTAAATTTGGTGTATCGGGGGTTTTACTTATCCCGCTAATACATAAAAAAAACCATTTTCACAAGATTTCAAAGCATTTATTGAAAGCTTCCAATTGTCTCATTAAAATTGATTTGGAATGCCTCCATTCTGTAGGATGAGCTTCCTACATAAAAAAAGTTTGTTTTGCAAAAAAGTTGTATTTATTTTCCTGGTTAATTTTTTTCTTCAGTGATTCACTAAAGAAAAACAGTTGAAATTCAAATATCTGACAAAGTTTTTGCTATGGCAAAAACCAAGGTAGTTATAGTACTCGACCACCGTCAAGGTCAACAACCGGTTTGGCAGTTAACTCAAATTAGACACTGTGACCTCTTGCAATATCTAACGACTGTGCTGTGTGCCGAATTATTGCCTGGGGTCCTTCTCTACGCACCTAAATGAAAGTGATTTGAACACATACACATGCTGCCTCAGGCAAAAGCGGTTCTATTCATTACTCAACTTTCGTTTATTGCCTGTCAATATCGGTTCAGATGATTATGTTGGAATATTTTAAACTCTCACACCTAGGGGTATATTTTTTAATAATAAATTTCTGTCACTCTGTCTACTGGGGCAATCAATTTCGTGTCTTGAGCTATATCAAATAATGTTTTTTATTTGGCTCAGTTGGATAGTAATTTTAAACATGGTGTTGTTTTTTTTCTGTTGCCCCAGATGAAGAGATTATAATTTAATTTAAATGATTCAGTATTTGAAATGAATAAATAATTCTGACACCACATCTGCCATCAAATATGTGTCGTCCAGTTAAATAATGTTTAGTCTATTCATTATTGGATTGAGAAAAAACCTCGCCTTTTGAAAGCCTGATTGACTTCTCACTAGTTAAGTTTGATTATATTGACTGTAAGATATTATGTAGCTATGTACTATAAATAATTTATTGCAAACAGAGATCGGACATGACAATAATTGGTTGTTTATGCAGTTTTAGTTTCGACTATGTGTTGCTTAGAATGGGAACATAATATTGTGCTTGTGAGATATATGTTATAACCTCATTGTCACCTTCATTTACTATTTCCCATTCTAAGTAATGCATAATGCTATGCACACTTATTTACATAACTATGACTGTGCCTGGAGCTTTAACTATTATTCTATCCTCTAAAATATCCATAATTAATTAGGGTATTGGGAAATAAATTGATTCTTAAGTGTGTGACATATTATTGTACACATACCTACATGTTTTGCAAATTCATTAGTAAAGTGATGGATAGAAAATACACTGAAATATTGTATTTTATCCGTGTAGTTTAATGCTGGTAACTAGTTTTGTCAGCTTAAAAGAACATTGGCGACAGCTATTTATACAATTAGTGTTTTTTTTTTAATGGGAAAACAAAAATTTTTAATTGTATTATTTTTTGCAAGCAGTTATTATATTAAGACTTCATTTTATGAGGTCAGTATTGTGAACACATTCAGTGTGTGTTTGGTCCCTTCAAGAAATGTCTGTAGGTCTGTTTCAAGTATCAGATTATTAAATTCCAACAGCAAACTGTAATAAAAATGATTTTGCAGAAATTTTTATCTAAAAAAGAACTAATTTTTCCTCGACTTCCTTCATTTCACTAACAGACATACACATACGGTTAAGTGTCATTCTATCCTGATCGAGAGAATATTATAATATTTTTTCATGATCTGTTGACAACATTTTAGTATAACGTTTCATTATGGGTTTACAGGTAATGGTACAATAGACTTCCCCGAGTTTTTAACGATGATGGCGCGCAAGATGAAAGACACGGACAGCGAGGAGGAAATCCGCGAGGCGTTCCGCGTCTTCGACAAGGACGGCAACGGCTTCATCTCAGCGGCTGAGCTGCGCCACGTCATGACCAACCTCGGGGAGAAACTTACCGATGAAGAGGTCGACGAGATGATCAGGGAGGCAGACATTGATGGAGATGGTCAGGTTAATTATGAAGGTCAGTACCGATTACCGTCAATTCATTATTACAATATATACCTCTTCGTGTTTATGTCAGCCTGATACTTCTTTGCAACTCCAATTGAGATCTTTATTTTGCAATATTGAATTATGTATGTCGATGTGTATACCATTTGTAATATACAGTTGAAACTCAATTATCCTGATGAAAAATCCAAGAGCCGGATGCAAAAATGTCCACATAATTAATAAAATCTTTCAATAAATTAATAATTGCTCAATCAGTGGTTTCATTGAATAAATGCACAGGTTTCGGGTACAGTAGCCTCGTCTCAGACCATTAATAAAATTGGTATTCTAGTTTCATTGGAAACGTTTAACTTAGTTTTTGTCTGCGACATATATTTAATTTGACAACACAAGTAGACAGTGTTTCTAAATTCCTTGAATTTGGCCCCAAAATACTAAACAACATTCCTGAATCTTAATATATGAATTAGGATAATAGTTTTATTAGAAAAGATTTATGAAATCTGGATAATTCATATTCAATTGTAGGTTGGTTATTTTAATATAATTATTATTTTCACTCCAGCTACATACATGCCTTTGGCGATTATTTACTTTCAATTCACATTCTCTGTCTTTGGGATGTGTGGTTTCTTCTGGATTCAATTATTTTAATATTACATATTGAAGTTATATTATTTAGCATGATTAAATTTGTTGTTTTGTGACACCTCCATACAATTTATGCTAGCCTGATACTAACCATTTTTGATTATGTCTTCCTAATACCTAAAATAAATTTTAAATGTATGTTTTTGTTTTCTCAACAAGGCTTTTAGATTCAGAAGATACCACATGCTTTTTTTCTTTTAAATCAGATGAGGAAAATGATAGCCATATATTTATTATATGCGTTGCTGTTGATGCAGATATCCTATTGCTCTGCCTCATTTCTTAGGGTGATGCTGCAAATTTTTTATCACAGTGCAGAAGATTGGTTTGTTAACAGGGTGACAGCAGGCTGTATCAACAAGCATATCAGGTGTCGAGTACATGGATTAATTTTCTCCTTTCTCAATTGTTCTCAATTATAAAAGATTGGCATATTATGATTTTTTCTCATACAGGTTTATCGTCATTTGTAATCAATACTATTTTGGTATAATAATAATCCTTGCTCTCTAGTGTATCTTCAAAGTTGATATTGAAAATGTTCCACCTTTCAAAAAAATTAGCAGTTGTGAATTGCAGAGCGACCGACCACATACATAAAGTTCGGTGAATGTCTGTGACAGCGAAGATCTAGGGACCGAGAAGAGTGGAGGAGCTACAGGAGGCTGAAAGGTGAATCCATCAGTGAATCGACCCTGGCTGATGCTACTCTAGTTATTGTGAAGATGATTGTAAATGGTGCCAGATTCTTGTGGGAGTGTAGGCTACTCATTTAGGTGTTGGTACTGTTACTTTCAAATGACCCTCAAACACCGTTCCAAAATGATTTCATCGCAGCCGCATTACCAGAAGAATCTGTCCTTCCTCTACTTTGTATTTTATAGCGGTAAAAATGTTAATCGTTTTTTGTCTCTTGAAAATTACCACGGTGAAATATCGCTATGAATCAAGACCATGAACCTAGTAGATTATTCGAATGGCTCTCCTAAAAAAATGTTCATTAATATAACATCTCAGCCGGCTCTCACATCAAAACTCGTCTCGCCTGCAACGTGTCGAATACGTCGATGTAACGTCATCATTATTCACAAAAGACACGTTGCCAATTGGAGTTCGTTGATTGGTTGAATGCGACTTTTTAGTTTAAAAAAAACATCTACTATTGCAATCGACAAGTTGCATGCTTCCTGGGCTGCGAGTCAAAGACGCCAGGACGCATACAAACACCTATGAATTGGTCATTTCTCTACCGGCTTGCCGATCGCCACATCCAAATATCTATACGTTTCGAAGGTTACGTGCTACTGTCGCTAGGTAGATGTGTGTGGTCTTCATATGCAACACCGGATCGACGTTCTTGGAAGGTTTAATTTATGGCTGTGGGGCAGACGAGGTGAGTTTAGATGTGAGAGCCGGCTAACTCAGCTTGGAGCAAAAGTGACAATTTACTCCACTCGTGGGAATTGTGTTTGTGTATTTTTCACATTAAATCTTCTATATTTATTTAACATAAACAAACTAAAACATTTTATCAATGTGAAAGTATTCTTATCTAATTCAGACATGCATTCATTGACACTAAAATTTCTCGGCTCACCGAGATGTTTGACTTGTGAGTCACGTGTGAGGTTTTAGTGTTGAAGTGCGGGCGCAATGTCCCCCGTTGCCATTTTATGTGCATTCCTCCCCACATCAAAGGGACCCGCCGTGGACATCGATGGCCGTTCAAACGCTCGCTAATCGTCACGCTTGTAAGCCACTTCTCATATTTCAGCGGTGGCCAAATGACAAATATTTTACTCTTGCATTTCTCAGAAATTTATTCACGAATTAGTTTTGTTGCTCGATGCAAAACAAAACTGTGAAGTGGTTATATGACTTGTGAACATTTCACAGTTTCTTAACAAGTTTCATAAAATAGTGTTTATTAATTCCTTAGTTCAATTCCCAGCTGCGTCGAAATTTGTAAATGTTTTCAATGTATTTATATATTTGCATTTTGACTGGGTTTCTTGCGATTTTATCTTTACATGAGTACCTCGTTTATGCCTCAGGTGTATTATGGAACTATGACGAAGGATACGAGAAACAAAACTCCTTGAAATCATTGATTTCACAGTTTATTAGTTTGTCTTAATTAACATTATAAACCCAGTATGAAACAAACCCAACGGTGGAATAATTTTGGAGCGGCCCAAAAGCCACGGGTTCAAATCTCAGATCTGGCAAAAAAACACACTGTTGGTCAGTGTGTGTTTGATCCAGACAAGGACATGAATGGTTTGTATGAATATTTCTCTTCTTCAGTTCTTAAGAATTCTTGTTAAGACCCAACTCTTAGGAACACAGATGGATATTTCCAACTTCTTCCTTGAACACTTCATAGCTTTAAAATAGTTCTTTTCCACAAACTCCATCTTATATTAAATTTCTTTGCCAATGTCTCTGGTCATAAATATGTCTGGGCTTAAATTTGAATATCTTGATATATTCATATTTATCATTCTTAACGGTGTTTATACTTGTGGGGTCACACTATACTGCTATAAAGAAAATTTTTGCACATTTCTCTGCTGGCCACTTTTATATGACAGTTGTATCACTCAGCGTGACACCGCTGCTACATATATATACATTATATATACCTACATGTTATTTATTCACCACAATATTATGTCGGGTGGCAAACCTTTTCTAAACATTTAGAATAGGTAATATAATATATTTTTTAACATCTGCTCTATGGATTTTGTATTAAATATACACCATTCAAAGGTATTAAAATAAACGTACGGACGGTGAAGCTGTAAAAATCGGTCTCTAAAGGTAATGATTAAATCTGCTGTTGGTTATTTTGCATTGCGAATTCATTTGAAGCAACCTTTACATTGTTATCTTCTGGATTTGCCAAAAACCACAAGCATATTTCGACACAATTTTAGATTCACTTATAGTCAGTTATCAATTCTGTAAATTATTAAATGTACACATTGATGAGATGAACTTTGAAACTTTTATTTGAATAAATGGTTTTAAATCTATTACATACATTTGAATACAGTTGAAAATGTCCCTCTGAGGCGGACGAAACCGGTCCAAATTTATTTATTAAAGTGGAATAAGTACTACATAAAAAAAAATATGTTTTATTAAATCAAACAATACATGAACCATTTTAATTATGAGCAATCATAAAAAATTTCATGGGTCATATATTATGTATATGATAAAAAGTCAAGACAGCTATAGATGGCGGTCATAAACAAGATTATATAGCCACCATTTTTGTCAACCGCCAAGTTACACTAATTAAGTTTAGACAGTCCATAATACTCCTAATTATTATAGTCCAGACTGTCGATGTAACTCTTTTTTCATTTTATAAATGCATAATCCAATTATTTATTAAATTTAGACATTACTCAAACCAAAAGTTACCTGCCACATCACTCAAGAATAAAACATTGACTGCATCGGTCTGCACTTTTAGTATCATTTTCACACGTGTATTTGTTTGTGTGTGTGCCTCATATCCCTCATAAAGTGAGTTGGCCGTGTGAGTTGTTGGCAAGTGTCCACAGCAGACACTTTAATATATTTCCTGGTCTATTCCCTCACTAACACCACCTCACGTATAGACACGTAGACCGACGCAATCTCCAGTCTGGCCGATTGTCCAATGAGAACAGAACATTCGGACTAGAGTAACACTGCATGGGTCAGGGTCCTTTGCTCGGGAGCGTGTATTAACCTCTTGGAATCCCTTGACTGAGTGGACTTTGGAATCTGCAGTTTTGTCAAACAAAATGTGAAATATGTTTTGTGTTTCTTTTCCTTTGAGGCACATGGTTTCAGAATGACAAATTAACATCTTTATGATTTTAGTAATAATATTTAATTAACATAAAAACATTTTTAAGAATCTATATATCTTGGGTTTCCTTCTGTCATCATCATCGGTAGAGGTTAATCGACTGTTGAATGAAGACCTCCACATGGCCCCCATTCACTCTTCTCACTCCTTAGTTCTTTACTACCGCGTATCAGCTGCTGGATTTTAGAGCAGCCCTGTGGTTATTTAGGGTGGGTACCTTGGATACCACTTACCACACCACTATCAATCACTTAATATCTGTATATTATATGAATGTAGGCATCATTATATTTTTGTACCACTTGTTGAATAATACAAATGTACATATAATAAATATCTGAAATAACTCTTCTGTAAGCTATTTTAAGCATGGCTCAGATTATGCTAATATTAATAATAATCAAGTGGTGAGTAACTAAACGTGTACGAACAGTCAAATTTAGTCATGTCAATCCATTTTCTTCTATTTTTTAATTGGTTTAGTATTGTTGGAAAATGTCCTTTTGTTACCAACACATTTAGTAATAAGTGAATCACTTGCCGCTTGACTAAAATACTAGCATAGTCTAACCAGGCTCTATTATAGATCTCAATTCAGATGACAGCATGTTTGGCTCACTACTACTATTTCTATATTATTCATCGAAATAATTACCTATCATCAAGTAGATAGTATAAATTTCATTTAGTTCTATAAAAAACATCATTTATTTTTTGTTAACTTTTTAGGATTGCAATGTGTTAATTAAACACATTATTTACACAATGGAAGTGTCCATTCCTAATTCTTATCTCTCTCTCTCTCTCTCTCTCACACAGAATGTTGCCCTTTACACACATGACAACAGTGATTCTTTCATTCCTTCTTTTTTTAGCCTCTTCATATTATTATTGCTGTCATGTGTTTTTTGAATTTTATTTACTCCCGTGTTGCCGCAGTGTCTCTTTCGGTTATTTATGTCTCCAACCAGGTCTTTTTTTATGTCTTGTGATTTTTGCCAGTCGTCAGTGCATCTGTTCATTATGTTGGTGACATTTCCATTGTGTTGACTTTTCGTCGCTGTAGGATTGGTTTGTCGAGTAGACCAAATGTCAAATGTTCAGGAGACGAAAAACAAATTGCATTATCCAATATTTAAATACATGGAGGTATTTAAATTGTTGTTTTTACAGCATATGAATGCTGTATTCATTACAAAGTAATTTAAAGAAAATGATGATTCTGTTACATATTTAGATACAAAAAATCATTCTACATTCAAAGGTCTATTTCGACAAAAACGGATATTCGACAAACCAATCCTACAGCGACGTTTTATCAAGAATGAATTTTTACACATTGGTCTTTATGTGTTTATATAATGTTTTTAGTGTAGTAGTTTGCTTTGTGGATTGTCAATTAATTTCTTATCATATTTGTTATGAACTCGGTATGCTGTTTATCCATTACTCACCCGCTTCAATCTGTATAGGTTTCTTCCACCGTAATCCATGGAAACTGCTATATAAAATTTAAATCTCATGCGAATATTTTGTTGTATGAATTTTATTACTTCAAAATCATCAGTCTGAACTGGACTCCGGACTGATTCCATTCATATTGCTCCTATTCTTCGGTAATCTCACACTTCTGTAGAACTTGTACTTTCAAAACGTTTTCTATGTCTTTAGTATCACTGGATGATCAGTTATGATTGTCTCTTATTCGAGTTATGTATTCTGCCCACTCACAATGAAGGGTTTTCATGAATGCTTGTTCCGTTATCGAGTTGATTCGTTTTTTTACCTTAATTGTTATGCTCACTGTGCACTCTATACTTCCACGCTCTGGTATTTGTAGTTTCTGAAACTGTTTTACTGCTTACAGGCAGTATACACTTATTATTACTATATACTTAGTTAGACTATTTTGTGGTTGCTGTCAAATACGATTTCTTGTGGATTTCTTGTGGTTCTTT
Organism: Rhyacophila brunnea; assembly: GCF_057557595.1. Lineage (NCBI taxonomy): Eukaryota > Metazoa > Arthropoda > Insecta > Trichoptera > Rhyacophilidae > Rhyacophila > Rhyacophila brunnea. Next base: position 35,945,207 of record NW_028232796.1, read on the forward strand.
ATCTATCTATACAGTAGTTACACAGAACTTTCTTTCTTGGCTAACAATAGCTCCACATACCTCATTGGCTGCAAACCGCCTAATATCTAATAGGCCTCCAACCAATGAATGACCCTGATTGCCTTATGAAAAAAATTAAAAACTACATTAGTTGAAACGTATGCAAATTTCACTAAAACTTATATGATAAATCAATGCAAATCTCCCACTACCAAAGTTGTCTCCAAACTTGAATTCAATAAATTTTTGTTCAGAGTAATATCGCCCGTCTATTAATAGCAGTGTTGTATCGTAATGTGGTCAGAGACATATTGTCTGCTTCTAATCACCTACTTAATTATTCAGGCTCTGGGTGGTGATGGATACTTTGTGTCTACATTTTTGAAACCCTGACCTTAAAATACACTGCTAGATTTAATCGTGATCTCATTTATTGTCGGAACGAATTATAGTCTTCTCGTCATTCAACAGTGAGTCGGTTTTATAAACAGTAATTTTTTTAAATAATGAAACAGCTGATGAATCGGTCTCAGTGGTTGCCATTCAAAAATATGTATCTTTTTCGGCTGGCGAATAAATATATCTTCACCTTGAATTTAAAAATATGTCTTTCATACTCTAGTTAGCGGAATATATTATCTGTTTACTCGAGTATCTCACGTGAAAATAATCCAAATTGATCGGTTTATGCGTTATAATTCTTTCAAACGCTTTTCGCCGGTCGAGAGTGTTGACGCATTGCCAAAAGATGGGTTTTGATTAGTCGGCTAGCGTTCCCAATTGATCTTTTAATAATTTCAGACATTTAATTCGTTCAAACTTTCACTTTGGTTACTTTACATTGTGTTTGGATTAGAAAAGAATCTCACATGTTTGTTTACCCTGCAGTATGAGTCTAAACAAATCTTTATCAGTTTTATTTTTATAAAATTATTTAACATTTATAACATGTTTCATATTGTCGATTATTTAAAAAAAAAAAAACTTGTCATGCCGGAAACTTTCCCTTTTAATTCTTATCATTGCATGTTCGTTCAATAAATTGTTTATCCAATATAACAGGACTGTATCTTAACATTTTTTTATGTTTTCATCTGTCACAGTTGTTGTATTTATATTTTATGTAATACCACTTTATTTAACATTTCCGCAATATGGAGAAGCCCATGTCTACACAATGTCTAATCCCATTGTAAAGATCTGTTATATTTTCAGTATTCCTAAAAAGAATTTCATAAGATATGCAAGAAGTGATGTATGTCAGTGTGGATCTTCTCATGTAAAAAAGTCTCCCTCTAAATCATTTCCCTCTCTTGGTACATGGTCTTTTCTACGAAGTATCAAAGTTTTAAGGTGGCCCATGATTTATCTCAAGTCTAATAGATTAGGTAACATCTTTCTACAGTACCTTACTTGACATGAAGTAGGTCCTGTCTGTGTACAGATCACCAACATTTTATCTGATAGAATGACTTATTCCACGATTACTAGCTTATCGATAAAGAGTTTTGACTATATCTGGAGTGAGTCAGATTAATTTTGTGTAATAAATCATCTCGGCGATTCCAGAACGGCTTTAATGTGGTTGAATTAGTAACTATAGAAAAATTAATATGCCTACTTCTGTGTTGGCAGCATTATTAGCAAAGAGCATGTGCGAGGCTTGCTACAAATGAATCTTCAATGTGAAATGATTTACAACTTATATAATTAGTATTAGCCTTAGCAATATAATAATATTTTGTCAAGATATTTTATTTATTCACAATTTGAACTATTTTCTTTCTTCTCTTTCAGTCTACCTTTTGTGGTAGCAGACTACATTCTCGAGATAATTGTATTATTAGGTGTGCACAGAAGATGCTGACTCATCATAGAATTCGATAATATAATTTTGGATTTCTTTTCAGCGTATGTTTCTTGTCGGCCACTACTGCTAGTTACTTTCTCTTATAATGATGAAGCTTCATTGCAGAATACGTTCCTGTCTGCTTATTGCGGTGTCTCTTATTTTCAGTTTTAAATCCAGACAATATTGTATTTTGTACTTTTAATACTCGTTGAACCAATGGTCACACATCCACTTTCATTGAATCTAATTATATGTACATCACAATATTCGGTGTTAATTATTTTGTAAAAATGTTTTTAACATTTTCCCACCATCTTTTATGTAGATGCAAAACGCTTACCTGTTTTTAAACCAATGTAGAAATCATTGTCGTAATAATTATTCCATATAAGGTTTCAATTATTTTCATTTATGGCATTTTAATTTGTTTGTCTCAAAAACACAGTAAATTTGATTTTTGTACAGTACTCACCCAACAGCTATTTTTAATTAATACAGAAAATATCAGATTTGTCAGTGTATTTAATACCATGTCGGTAATAAACAACAGACAGTCCACGTGTAAAGTGACAACACAATTTTGCCACCTGAAAAAATAAATATAAAATTATTATAAGACTGGAATCATCCCATCATGACTATTTCAAAGTTTTTTTGTATTGAATGTTTTGTCTAAGTTAAGTTTAAAGACTGGTCACACATCTTGTAGCTTATCCACATATTGTATCAGTCAGTGGCGAAGGGTGGAGGTAGGCTGTTAAGATTCGCTATAAATAGTGCACACTAAACTTTTTTAGTGATATGTATTTGTTTTTATTGAACTAGGACTACAATTTACAGATGTTGTTGGTTGGTTTTTAAAAATCAATTAAACCATGCCTAAACGAAACCATAAGGGCTTGCGCAGACAGAGCGCGGTCAGGCGGTCTGCGTTCCGCGTTCGGATTTCGGCGTTCTATGTACTGTATGGACTTCATACTGTATGGGTACACAGCCGGCGGTCAGACCGCGCCGGTCAATTGGAACGCTAGAGTTCTGGAGTTCTATGCCCGGAATTACAAAGAACGCCGTACCTCCCGTCCAGTCCCGTCATAGGAATTTGAGCAGTCACACAACATAGAGCAAAACCACACGGGAGAGTGAGTACGTAACAGCGGTGCTTTCTCACTTCCACTCGCAGTCGGAATATAGCGGTCTCGCATTATGCAGCGCTTGTGTCAGTACAACGTTTGTAAACAAATGGAGCGCTTATTGTTGACCGCCACCTGTCTGCTGTCCCTGAACGTTAGCGGTCAACGGTCGGTTGAACGCAGAACTCCGACCGCTCTCTGTCTGCGCAAGCCCTAATAGTTTTGGTCTAATTTGGGCAATACGACAAAATTGTGCACACTTTTTCATTCATAGTTATTTGTTTTCGTTGGATTAAAAATACATATTACACATATTGTTGGTTAATTTTTTTAAATTCATTAAGCCCTGACTTGACCAAACTATAATAAATAAAAAATATTATTCTATTTATAAAATATTCAAAGTTATGTATGACTTAATTGCATAATTTTAGATATTTTATAGATATACGTGTATTTTTGGACTATTATCTATTATGGCTTGGTTTCTCAGGGTTTAATTGAATTTTAACAATTAACCAACACTATCTGTAAATTGTAGTCTTATTTCAATGAAAACAAATATGTATGTCTGAAAAAGTTTAATGTGCACTGTTTATGGCGGATGTTAGCAGCCTACCTCCACCCTTCGCCACTGGTATCAGTATGAGCGAGTAAATGTTGCTCCATTAAATGGCTCCATCACATCAGAGGTGTTTTACTTTTTTTATAATATGAATTTATCACTCGGTATTTACCTACCACACACAAAAATTATTTATGTGATGGCCCACGTAAACACAATCTCTTGCAAAGGGTCATTACTTTGAGCCAGTGTGAACTTGGAGCCATATTGTTCTGTTACACACTCCCTGCTAACGACTGATAACCTCAATTTAAATAGTATCTTGTGTCCTCATTAAAAAATCGACGTTATTTCGTATTAACGAATGATACAATACATGGATATGCAACAAGTGAGTACTGGTTTTAATGTATCCCAGGGTTGTTATGGCAGGTCTATTCGGTTTGAGCTTAACCGCGTGTCTTGTTTATATAGACTTGCAACAGTAAATTCATTACAATATAAAACATTGCGCTTCTAAAGCTAATTTTAATTTGTTAATGCCGTATTATGATGTAATTATTCATGTTTCTGTGCTCTCAGTTAAGAAAGTCAATTGAACCCGTTGGGATGAAAGAAGGCTGCGGTGTTGTTGTCTCCCATCATCAATCATTACCTGGTTAACTCTTCTTCCAGATTTCCGTGCTCTAGCTCACATAATTTTCTTGAGAAGCAGCGAGTGCTGACGGGCATCGCCCCTCTCACCTTGCAATTGTGATATAGGATAATAAGACAAACAAACAAAAAAATCATGCTTTAGGTCGATGAGTAAGCGTCGCATACTCTCCGAAACCAACCGTAATAGGTACTGACACAATTATATGATATACTCTTATTGACTGCTGCCCGATTAAATCTATGTTTACGCACCCCCTAGATATGACCTCACTCCGCTCTCTATTTAAACCCCCAGCCCCCCCCGACCCACTTTTTGAATTAAACCTCTAGTGCCCCTTAAATTTTTAAATTCAAATTTTAAACTTGGAAATTATCTCACTATGCACAAAATGAATTTCCAAAATTCTAAAGCCGATCCACACTTCCTTGCAGTATTACGGAGCACAGTTGTAATATTTTTTTTCAGTATAGTTTTGATATTCATCATTTAAAATTTACTTTCTTCTACGTTAAAACGACACAACACATTTTATTAATATGCATAATAGTATGAATAGTATGGGAAAAATTTATTGGCACCTGTAGTTAAAATTAAATGAATAAAAAACTCTTTTGGATCGTTAGTTTATATCTTACTTCTTAAGTTAAGCCAATAATATTTCCCTATTATGTACTACTTTCATTTGATTATTCGTATACTAGACAGCTGCGGATTATTTGTTAGGATTTTAATTTTATTGATAGATTAACACGACACAACAAAAACTGGATCATTGATTCATTTTTTTATTTAACTTAATTTCTGATAGACTTCATTATATGCTTTAAACACGTTTTGATGATTGTGATGTGTCAATTTTTAATTTAATTTGTTTGCAATAATTGTTGGTATTCCCCTAAATAGTATCACCATTTTCTGCATAGGAGATCCGCCAAGTTCATTTTTCAATCACGGCAATGTTTTCACCGCTTGCCGAGTGTAGATAACATTTTTAAATTCTTTCAGTTCCCCTAAGAGGCATCCCGACATGTTCATGTTTTTAGATGCATAAAAAAAATCCTCTTTCCGATTGAATGCACCCACCCATCTACCTTTTGAAAGTGGAAGCTTGAAAAAAAAAACAAAATGGCATCTCTCTCTGTCAGCTGTTCTGTGATCATAAGTGCCTGGAATGCTTTCTCTGTGCTCGTCACGTCAAACGAATAGCCATATTGTAAATTATTATCACGTCATATCTGTGCTTACGTTAGGTTAGTGTTATGTTAATCTCAAATGAATGTTGGTACTTGATTTGTATTAAATCAAATTATAGTTTAACAATATTATATATAAAATGAAGCATCACATTTGATGTTGAAGTCAAAAGGGTGTTTTGTGTAAAATGGTTAACCTCACATTGTGTTAAAATCGAATAATAAAGGGAATTATAAAGTTTTCCTTTTTTTATGGTCACACTATGGTGAAAGAGTCTTGTGTTGAAAATATATTCCCTATTAGTATCCCCATAGCTGTAAATATCTCCCATAGACGCTCATATCTATATTAAATGAACACTTGTGTATAAATCAAAATATCTATTCCTTTTTTTTTGTGCAGCATACAAAAACTACACATTGCAGACATCAAATTATTACTTTTTTATATTTCACACACCGAACTGTTTGAATTTTCATTCCACACACAAAATGTAAGTTGCTTCACTATAAATATTTTGAGCAAGGAAATTTGGAAGGATGATATTATTTGTAAAAGATTTTTTTTACATCAGAGTTGTGTTCAATTCAATGTTTTTCTTAAAGTTATTATCAAAGTGTCAATGCTAAAAACATCAAATGTCTAGTTTTATCAGGGATTTGTGAAAGTAACAATGAGATATTGTTTTTTTTTTTTAGTACGATACGATATGGTGCCCTATGAAGTTAGGTAATTTTTTTCGGTTCATTTCACAAAACAATGCTGGCTTGTATTTTTTAACATTTCACGATATTGGAAATCTGAGAGAAATTATAACTGAAGCTCTCGAATTCAGTGGACCCGAGCTAATACATTTTCACTACTTAAAACAAATTTTACATGATTACTTAATACAATTTTTAATGACTGCATATTTTGTAATAGTCTTAGTTTTTCTTTCCGATATTTCTCTCAGATTTGCATGTCATGTTCCATCTAGATAAAAATTTCGATGATTATTTTATATAAAAATATAGATTATTTTTTTAATGTTCTCTAATTCCTTAGAAGATATCTACAGACATCGTCAGATTGTTATCCCAATTTTAGACTGCTGCCGGTCGTGTACAAAATATGAAATCAATTTAATCATCATCATCGTCGGTCGGTCACTCTCCTGTGAGTGACGCATGCGAAACAAAACATTCAACGATTGTTCTCTTCACATTTTTTCATCTGTCTCTCTCTCTCTTTAGTTGTCCCTCTCCGACCGGAATGGGTAGCGAGACTTAGTTGGCATGCTCGATGGTATACATTGGTTGTTGTATTAAATATTTATTATCGGAGCATGTATAATGATGATTGTTCGATGCCCGTCTCTCCCACTAGAATTTTATGTTCTTTTTAGGTTATTTCTACAATTGTCATAATTTTTATTACCACGCCGAATGACTGAAACGATTTGCCTCTGATAACAGTAATCATAGTAAATAAGTTGTTATTCCATTATTTCTAATATTGTATTATCAAAATGGGAGAGAAATCATTGGGGATTTGCACAGAATTTTTTTTATTGTTGCGTAGCATTCAAATACTTCAGAGAATAACTTATGAATTAAGTCATTTAGCATTTAACAATGCTAGATCATAATAGTCCCTAATTGGCACATCCACGATTGGACCTTTTATCTTTTGGGCTATCAGCAGCCGTGATTAATGTCAACAACAAATTTACACAGTATGTGCCCATCGTGCTACGGCAATATAGTACCCGTGTGGGGATGTTGGTGCTAATTTTTGTGTTGACAATAATTAACACATCTGCTAGAATAGACTTATTGATTCTTTAATATACACAAAATCTGATTAAGGTTTGTTCTATTTTTCGTTGGGCAATATTATTGTTTGTAAATATTTCTTATGCAAGAGAGTGGCTAAAAGTGGCATGTAAATTATGATGAATTGTTCGATTGCAAAAATTCTAATGGTGTTTTTTTCTCTTGATGTTTCAGAATTCGTCACTATGATGACGTCAAAGTGAGTTGCCGGCGCTTAGGTTGTTGTATAAAAAAGAAAAACACATTTTTCATGACACACAATACCATCATATTGGACCTGCATTTCTCTAGTGTTTGTCAGAAAACCAATCGTGCCAGTTTATTTCCACCATCTTGTGAGCTGTATCTATACATAGACTCTTTTCACTGATTGGTTTTTTAGGGTGCAAACTGTACGTGTAAATTATAAGTGTGCGTGCGTCCCCCCTCCCCTAACGCCACGCAAAACGAGTGATTCAAAACCTCTTAAACTTTATTATTATAATTGTAAAAGTAATTTTAATTATTTTAACACCATATTTAATTGTTAAGTATGATAAAAAAAAAAATTAATAAAAACGTACGTAAAATGGCCGAGAGCAAAGCGACAGGACTACCGACTCGACCACTCCGACAACTGCAGAAATAAAATATTTATTAAAACAAAATGGATTCCAGCGGCACCGTCTATGATCTGTGTAATAAAATTGTAAAATTTTTTTGTAAGATAATCGTGTTTCCGAGGTGCGGCGGACGCGCATAGATGGCGTCGCTCTCAAAACGTAAAAATATAATACAACTTATTCCCAAATATATTTCTCTTGTAATTGTTAATTTTAAAGATATGTAACTCGGGGCGGCGGCCGTGCCCCTCCGGCCGGCCGCCGTCGGCCTCTCTCGATTCAAATTGTATTAATTATTGTAAATGTTATTTTGTTTTTTTCTCTCAAAAAATATCGAAAGTTAGCTAAACTAATTAAGCAAAAAATAAAATTATAAAGTAAATAAAACTCACAAAAAAAGATTGTCGCCGAAATAACACCTTGTATTGTTGTATTAAGGAAACGGGAATTATTTGCCCTACTCTCCACATTGCATTGTTATAATATATATTTGAATGGGCCTGGCCTGGATGATTATAAAACTTTGAATGTAATAGTGTTTTAGTTTCGTATACATTATACAGAATATAGTACATTTTATGGGTAAATTATTAATTAATAAAATGCGTTTATAAGTGTACACTATTGAAAATTATTATTATTATATTATTGTGGTCTCAGTACCTCAACGTATCTCAAAACATTTCTCGGATGTGTTTAGTTCATCTTACTACCACACTGATTCATTCATTCTGTTTATAAATTATACAAAAGACATACAGAAAATAAATGTTTCTTCATTTTTAGGTCAATAATGCCTGTCTTTTATTTGATAACAGTACTCCATCCAATATCCTAAAAAATCCAACATTTTCAAGCTAATAGGCTAATGTTACTGCTTTGGTGGTGAATTCACCTAATTCTCATATATGGTATTTTGCTGGACCATTGCAATACTTTAATGAACCATTTCCTCAGTCCATCTTGTAAAACTCTTATACAAGCTTGACTGACAACTATAACTTGAGGTGCGGCAGTTTAATGAGCTAATTGCTCGCAATACTCGCATCGTGATACCAGTACCAAAGTCATGCCTCTGGTTAAAGTCTGTCTTTAGTGAAAAGCATTATTGAATATATATCCAAGTAAGAGTCGCCCATAACACGTGTAATCAACCCACAAAACCTCATAATTTTTGTCTATACAAGGCCTGAACAAAAACAAACCATAAGTGCGAGTGAGTAAGCAAGCTTATATCTCCGCACTATGCGTTAATTTCTATGGCTGAATTAAATATTTTTTGAGGATTAGACAGATTACATTCATTTAAAAACTGCTTGCATCTGTTGCTGAAATTTATTGTTTTTGTATTAAATATAAGGTTTGTGGTAATTATTTTTAGTTATTTTAGTAGAAGATAATAATATTGTTAACTAGGTGTTTCAATTTGGTAGCCGTCTGAGAAGCAACATGATGGTATAACGTTTTATAGTTAAGTAAAATTGAGGTTCTACAGTGGGTTATACACAAGAAACACTGCTTCATTTACCGAACAATAGGTGCTCTCTATATATCATTACTCTAAGGTCTATCTGTCCCAAACTATGTTCCGTGTGACGTGAGTAAGTGTTCTGCGAATTTGTCAGAGGAGTACTCCAGTACACGAGTAGGAGTACACAAGCTACTATTGTTTTACTTCCATTTACCATGAAATATTTATGCAAAGCAGGATTTTCTTGTTATGCTGCAACAAAGTCAAAACTCAAAGTCCAGGAATAGACTCAACGCCACACCAAATATAAGAATTCAATTTTCTAATATTGCGCCTGATAGCAAGAAAATTTGCAATTCAAGGGTCCCAAAGTCATTAAGAACTTCATTCACTAATATTTTTACGTTTTAAAAATAATTTCTTAATAAATTAAAATATGTATTGTTTTTTTCTTATTTTTTTTTAAATTTAGATAGGTACATATTATTTACCTACATTGCAAATTAAACAAGGTGTTCCGTTAAAATTTCATGATTTGTGAAGTGTTCAATTGCAGGAAACGTTTGGGAAACCCTGATCTATACAATGGACAGATTTGCAAACCCCAGCAGCCCAATTCCTGAATGATGCACTATGAAACCCGTCGCCAAACCGCTTTGACTGAAGCATATAAAATTTTTAGTTTTAAAGTAAATATTGTGTGTTCAGAGCTTTGAATGGCATCAAGCCATAAATGAAAATGAACCATAAGTGAAAGTGAGCAAGCATTCGCCACGCTTATACCTCCGGTCCATGCGTTAGAGTAAGATAGAATTTTTAACGAAGACTTAAAAAGATAAAAAATGTCAAGACGGAACTCATTGATTTCATAGAAATTAAATAACATTTTATCCATTTGGGTAATGACTTCATATTTAATAAGTATTTACCCATTAATGTTGCACATACAAAAATGACGTCTGTGGACGTCCCACTTTAAATGGGAAACGGAGGGGGGGGGGTAAATCAATTATTTTAAACATACAAATATGTTGAACACACAATGACATATATTGGGAATGTCGTCACATACTCGGAATTGAAACGGAATTCGTTTTTTACCACTTGAAATATAAATTGATTTTTTTTTTTTATTTGCAATAAAATTCGCGGCGTGCAAGGTACCGCCATACATACACCTACCGGCAGTAAAAAGGTTAAATCAGCATATTATAAAAAGATGATGACACTGCTTCCTGTGAAAAATTGAAAACTATTTGATGTATAAGCCGGCTCACATCAAAACTCGTCTCGCCTAAAACGTGTCGAATATGTTGATATGACGTCATCGTTATTCTCAAAACACATTGCCAAGTGGAGCTCCGCAGATTGGTCGAATGAGACTTTCGTTTGAAAAAAAACATCTGTTGCAATCAACAAGTTACATCCTTCTCGGGCTCCGAGTCGAAGTCATATACAAACACCTACAAATTGGTCATTCCTATACCAACTTGCTGATCACCGCATTCAAATATCTATCCGTTTCGAAGGTTACGCGTGACTGTTGCTAAGTAGATGTGCGCGGTCTTCACACGCAACACTGGATCTCAGTTCTCTGAAGGTTTGTCCGGCACACGAGACGAGTTTTGATGTGAGAACCGGCTAAGTGTTATCAGTTTAAAGTTAAAGTTAAGTGTTATCACTTGTCCTGCTTCAAATGCTGATGTTATGAGTATAGCCTATGAGAATTCTATTTATTAATCTGTTCTGTGCGTATGACAGACAAAGTTTAGTGTGCACTATTGATGTTGGATCTTAACAGTCTACCTCCAATAATTTTCCCATTAGAGTTTGCAATTCACTTTAATTTCTTAGAACATTTTTCATTCTGTTAAACTCGTAAAAGAGTATATTATTATCGTTTACTTATTTCGGATACTTGCTTTCATCACTTGTATCACGATAAAAGGCACAGTAAGAAGAAATCTATTAGGTCCATACTCTGACCTTACTTACTTTCATGCGCTTATATTAGGTGTGTAAAAGCTGCGTCTGTAAAAAATCTGTTTTACACGATACGATAGTATATTTACAGTTTTACAATGAATACCCCATCTCGATCGGGGTGTTACAAAAAACCTTTACAAAGACAGGCATGAGAAATTATTGTTTTTAATATGACCGAATATTTAAAAGTGATGAAAAACCGGTACAATTTGTTGTTATTCGGCAAACGAAGCAACTGGCGTATCTGCTAGCATCATTCAGAGAGTAATGCGGGAAGGCAAAGAATCGATAGATACGACGTAACATAACAGTTTTGATTGGTTATTCCTTACACTCCGAATAAATGGATAAAAACGCTGTGAGCACGATATAAAAAAACGAAGATTCTTACAGCGCAAGTGATTTAGGAATTAATAGACACACGTTTATGTAAAACTTGATAATAAACATTGGTGCGGAGTCAGGAGTCCGAGTGACAGCGATGATTATTAATTTCAGAACAGAACAGGGAATCAAATGAGATGTTATAGTAATGCGCGATTAATATTGTAAGTCATTTAATAATTCATATTGAAAATAATTTTAACGATTTGCTACGTGTAATACGGGCTGCCGTTTTCGTAACTGACCGAAAACTTCTCGAACACAATCGAACTTCAAAAACGTCATACTTATGTTGTCGAGTTATGATAATTACTAGATTTGACAAGAAAATCACTAAGTAGGCAACGCCGGTGGTGATGGTCTATTTTGAACCAACTTGACTCAAATCTATATTATAATACAGAAATGACAAAATAATAAATAAATAATTACAAGATAAAAAGAACTTTTTATATACAACATTTTTAAATCCTGTTGAACCATATAAACTTGACTTGACTAGCTTAAACGATCAAAACAATTTGTACTTGACATGTCATATTGATTTCCATAGTAACGCACGTATATATTAATAATTTAGTTGCTAGGACCCCAGACCCCTATAGCAACCGATAATGGTGTAGAAATAACTTTTCATGCAAAACAGAATTAACTGAAAATGAATTCAATTCTACTTAAAGATGGCTAAAAGTATTAAAAAAATGCATTGGCATCGTGTTCTGATATATTCTAAAAGTTTCAAATGTCTAGCTAGTTGGGAAGTTAGTTAAAAATCGATTGCAAGATTTGTACCGGACAAATAAGAATACAAGCTAAGAAAAACATTTTAAAATACAATATTTTGTGAATTAAAAAAAAAATGGTACTGTTCGGTTATACGGAATACAGCGGAAAACGCATTTTGAAAATAGCCGATAAACTGGATTATTTGTTAGTTTGGGTTAGGTTAGGTTAACCTAACAAATAATCCAGTTTATCGGCTATTTTCAAAATGCGTTTTCCGCTGTATTCCGTATAACCAAACAGTACCAAAAAAATATTTCAATATCAAGTACCTATCTACCAATAGCAACTGAAGCGAATCTGATTACTGGGCACTATCTACACAAGGAAAAGATAACGCCACCATAATTATTTATGTTTTTATACACTCACTTACATAATTATTTACGAATTAATATAACCACATCCTTCCTTTGTATTTATTTATAATGACTGAATAATTAAACTTAATTTTTTTGTAGAATGAATTAATAACCACAAAATTGTTTTTGAATTATGGAAACGTGTTTATAGATAGATCATTTTTGGAAATATTTTGCATATCTATTTATATTGTATTCTAGTCCACTGATTAAATAAAAGACTTAAATGTTTGGTTATAGCGGGTTTTGTAAGTAACATAGTGTTATAGCGGTTTTTGAAATACCCATTGAAGGTTATAGCGTATTTTGTTAGGGAAACTTTTGACAACTTAAAGTCGGAATCTTCCATTGGTGGCGCGTGGTAGGATGAAAAAGAGTTGTATATTTTTATTTAATAAACGTTTTATTCATTTAAAATTAGTATTCTAAGTAGGTACATATTCTAAAATAGCAGTTTAAAATGAAAAAAAAACATTGTCATTTTGTTCCTATATTACATAAACACAAATTTAAGGAAAACTTTAATATAAAGACATAGGTAATTAAAAATTAGGAATCATTAAAAATTATTAAAAATGTTACAATTTTTCATTGTTCAGTAAAAATAATTCAATTAAAAATACAATGCAATTTACATAAAAACACTGTATGTAAAGCATATTTTATCGTTCTCACAAAAACAATATAAAATAAAATATATACCTAGGTACATTGGTTTTAAAAAATATGAGTGACTCGGTACTCTCATAATTTGACTGCAAACATGTTTCATTCATTTATTTTATATTTTACTTGAGTAATATATGTAAATATGTGAGTCAAATAATCTGTCACCACACTGAGCCAGAGCATCACCACTTGAACTTGAATGCGAAAGGTATTTGTTATACTTATAAGAAGTAACTAAGTTATTATATGTAATAAATTATAAAACATTTCACAGTACCTACACATTGATAACATACAAGTGCGGTTTGTGAATGGCGCCATTGAAAAATGCTCCAAAATATAATAATTTACATGGTTTATCATCGCGCATTAGTGCCTGACCAATAAATCGGTTTTATGGGGTTTGGTGCTCACATGTTATGAAAAGTATCAAATTTTATATCAGAACAACCATTTGATTAATAAATACTGTAGAGCTAAATATTTTCTTTAAAACAGTGGTGTGCTTGACAAACAAACTGTTTTTTTCACAAAATCATGAAAATCTGAAAATATTCTAAATAACATAACACTGCCACTGCTGAATATGTGATAAGTGATAAGGTGATAACGTTTAACCATCAAAAGGTTTTTATAGAGTTTTATACAGAAAAATAAACTTATTATAAATTATAAAAATATATTAGAGAAAAGGACAGTTTTAACCAGTTCATAATTGAGTTACACGCCACTGGAAATTCAGATGATGACCCGTGCATTTTTAACACATTTATGTCGAATTTAACTTACCGTTTACGGCGTATTTTGTTGACTTTCCAAGTTTTTGGTTGGCTCAACCTCTTCATAGCTTTATTAACTGGAGATTTAACCATATTTATAAGTTCGCCACACATTTTAAGAGTATAAATCGTAAGAATAACAAATCAACAAAACAGCACTCCTACCGCATCTTACAACATAAATGTACTGGCGGCCATGTTGCATTTCGTCTGATTCTCGCTTCTTATTGGTCAGTTGTGTTATAGGGGATTTTGAATGTAACACATAGTGTTATAGCGTGAATTGATTGACACATTGATTTTCTTTCATAAATGACAGTCAATCGTAGCGGACTTTGAAAGAGACAATAAAATTTTCATGTAGAGATTTTAATAACGAATCCATTGATATATATATCTCAATTATTTCAAAAAGGTGTTATAGCGGGTTTTGAAACTCAGCGACACCTGATGTTAAGTACTCGACAAAACCTATTCGGCAATTTTGTCTATAATATTTTATTCACAGAACAGGTTCATTAATGATTGTTTTTCTGTACGATACTGATTTTGTTTTGCTGTAATTTATTTTCATTGTCAAAGTTGCAGTCAAGTGTAATTTCCCCGGCATATACTTAAGAACCTGCCCAGATGACGCATAACAACTTGCGCGCTTCCCATGTACAGGTGACCCTATTGAGCCTTCCACATGCACTCGCGTTGTGTCAGCCCTCAGACTCATACATACTGTGGTGGCAATTGTCGCACCCTGTAACTACATGATTCGTCAGCATACGTGAGTGTGTTTTGTCAGTCGATCGGGTATAGACATTGTTTTTTTGCAAAATGGACCATAAGAAACGCGGTATCTGGGTACAGCATGCATTTGGTAGTCTGGTGTATTTGGTGCGCCATCTGGGCAAAAATAAAAAGGATTTCAAGTTATACACATTTATATTTTTATAAAAATCTATGTTTTTTAAATAAATATAAAAAATATTAAAACTATGAATTACTTGGTCAAAAATTTAAATAATAAATATGACCATAAAATATATGTAATAATAAGGTGGGGTCCGATTCAACAAATTCACGTTTTATTACATTTTTCACAATTGTAAGTTTATCTTTGACTAAAAATAAAAAATATTTTTATTTTTAATGTTTTAAATTTTTATATTACCAAAATTTTATGAAAAATGTAGTCAAAAGAACACAGATTTGCACAGCGGTCATTTGGCTGATATAATATTTCATTACTAATGCCATTAATTAAATATCCATTCAGAATTTTTTTTGATGTGTTTTAGTTAAAGAACCTGTAAATTACCACTATTGCCATCTATGAAATGATGGATACAATATTCACAGATGATCATAATAACATATTATTTCTCTTCCAAAAAGTTGGATATTATGAGTTGAATGCCTGACAAGAATTCTCATAGAATTACCTATATGTTAGCCAATGGACTGAGTAGGCAACAGCGCTTGGAACCTATTTATAAACGTAATAAATACATGTAAATTGTACGTAAAACATTTCACTGTGGCACAGTTCGCCGTGAACTTTCTTATCGGAAAGAGGTGACCGTATACTATAGGGTCTCCAATTTTATTAGATTCAATATGAACATTAATTCAATTTTCATAGCTGATTTTGGCAAAATTCATGAATTCAAGAATGAAAACCTAACCTAACCTGACAAATAATCCAGTATATCGACTATTTTCAAAATTTGTTTGCAAAGTGTATACCGACGAGAACTGTGTTTTAATTAGACATGAATTCTATGTCAGTACTATACGATCCAAAGAAGTTGGACGGTCTTTAATATACGCCCATATATTTCCGATACAACATTTCACGGTGAACTGTAAACATTTCAGAGTGTAAAATATTTTGTCTTCAAAAATAAATAAGTTCGATCAAACTTGGTTATTACGAAGAAGATAGATGGGACTGACTGAATTTGCTCGTTATATCAGAGAATAGCTGGTATCTTTAAATGAGTGGTGGTCACAATATAACATAAAAAGTTGCAATTATTCAAACAAAAATACACAATTGTTTATTGTAAATGTAATGAACGCTGGTAGGTACCTAGTGACTTCACAAATCTTGGATTTCTTACATGCAATTTCAACCATATGCGTGTATACTTTTTCAATATTGTCGGCGAAAACACTAATTAGGTAGGTACTTAGACACTTAACTATTGTCATAAACGTAATCTGATTCCGGCGGCATCCTGTTTGGTCGGATTTTAAGGGTCGAAAAATTTTAAACGATCGACACATTTAACAGTTTTAAGAAAATTTCTGACCATATTTTTGCTCGGTATAACCGATAAGTAGCTCGTTATAGATGTATGGAGAAAATCATAAACTAAAATGTCAACGAATGCTTCCTCGTTACATCCGAGATCTCGCTATATCCGTGATCATAATAACCGAGTGCGACTGTACATATTATTAATAATAATTATCAATGACATAACGTTTTGAAGTTTCCCTAACAAAAACACTGTGTAAGTTGTTGTATCTTATATGTTTAGGTTTCATTTCTTTCAAAGAAAGTTTTCTTGAGAAAGAACTTCCTCTAGGTCAGTGTCTGCTATACTGTGTGCTGCATGAGGTTGGAGGTGTGCCACGTAGCGTACCGCACCTATATATCTTTCATTACTTGATCAATTAAAGACGATTGTGTGCAGAAAGCCTCATTTTCTAAGCTAGAGTTGTCAGCATTTTAGATTTCGGTTTGGAGTCAATAATCCTTGATTAGCTACTACGTACAGCACTGCAGAAGGATGGAGGTAGGCTGTTAAGATCCAACATAAATAGTGCACATTGTAAACTTTGTCAGTAATAAATATTTGTTTTCATTGAATTAAGACTGAGTACAATAGTATGCTGATTGTGTTGGTTAGTTTTTAAAATTAATTAAACCCTGCGTATGTGTGGAATTCATAATAATTGTACTCGGTCAAAACCAAATGCCGCCTATTCGGCTTAAGGGTAGCGAATTATGGCACCTTACGAAGGCTCAGAGCTTCGACAACAGATGTCTGTGATGGATACTGGGAGTGCGGTAGTATGACTTTAGGAGCAACGAGGAGATAAGAGAACGCACCAAGCATCCTCTCATCACACTGAGAGTGAAGAGGTGACGTTGGACCTGGCTCGGCCATGTACTGCGAATGCCAGAAGAAAACCTCAACCTGGTTTGCCTGTTCTTCAAGCCGACCGGATTCAGGCATCCTGTAAGGCCGCTAAATACTATCTATAGTGTATACGGCGGAGCTGCGGGATGCTAAAAGAAAACTAAGCCATAGTCAGATAAAAGTCAAAAAATAGTTGTCTATCTATAAAATATCTAAAATTATACCATTAACTCATACTTTTAGATATTTTATAGATAGAAGAATATTTTTTATCGATTAAGGTTTGATAAGGCAGGGGTTAATGAATTTAGAAAAACTAACTAACACCATCTGTAATATGTATTCTTAATTCAACGAAAACAAATAATAAAATTATCAGTGAAAAAGTGTGCACAGTTATTGTTAGATCGCCCATATCATACCTAAACTATTAATTATGGTTAGGTTAGGCCAAAGAGATTGGACTCCTCCCCCAGAGGTAGCACACAAATGTCAGTGTGTACTCGTTTTGTGAGAGAAAGTTCTACTTCTCTGAAATTAGGTACACTTTGCTGCAAATGGGCCATACTTGGACATAAAAATGCCCCACTGAGTATTTTTTTTTATCAACACAAGCTTACAACCAATTTATGATAAACGTATTTTCATTATAAAATGTTCCCGCAATAAAAACTTTATTAGGATTCAGGGTAAGAAAAAATAATGTAAATGGATGTAAGTATTTTATTTTTAATAACACAAAAAACACAATAATATTACGAAAAATTATACACAAATCAGTTAATAGCAAATGGTTAAATATTGGAATAAGAAATATGGTCTTGTTTTTACATATTGTTCTATATAAAATAACATAGCATTATTGTTTAGATAAAACGGTTAAATAAAAAACACAAATAATTACAGCTAATTACAAACAAAAAAAAAATTATTATATTACCTACCTATTTACACATGTGTATTTTGAAAATATTTTATGAAATAAAAATATAACATGGGTTCGTTTTTGACATATTGTGTATAAAATTACTTGTTTATACAAACCTATTAGAGACAAAATACAGGTAGGTATGTTGAAAATTTGATTATATAGTTAATTACAATATTTTATCTATTTAACTCTCATTTAACTTTAACACTCATTTAACGTCACTTTCCGAGAAATGCTTCCCACACAGTAATGAATATTTAGATGGCACCCAGCTCTCCCGCCCGACTGCATCAATCCACAATTTCCGAAGAACTTCATTTTTCGGAAATCTGAAATAATTTAATTTATACCTATAACATTATAAAATTGCTACATATACTCCATTACATTTTTTTTTTTTTTTTTTTTTCGACCATGTCCGATCCTAATAGGATCATATGGGCCTCCACAGAGTAGAGGTTTTGTATTAACAGATTTTTTTACGAGAAATGGATGTCAGCCACTTGCTCAACCTATTAGGTCCATACCCTGACTCACACACATATTGAAAAACAATATGTGTACTTGCCAGACCCAGGATTCGAACCTGGGACCCACGGCATGATAGTCCAACGCTTATGCCGCGCGGCCACCGTGGGTGTATTTCATGTTTTTCAAGGGATTTATTTTATTCCAAAAATACTGGCCTACAATTAGTGCCCACCTAGTAAAAATTGGCTGTCAGTGAAAAGGTTAATAATTTATGAAATGCTGAACTGAAAGCAATAATAATTCTATTTATTTTTAGCTAAAACAAAAATATTTGCATGGCAGGAATAACCAACGCCATCTGTTTAAACCTTCTCTACATAGATGGAGGCTAAAATTGTAGGAAACTGTCAAAAACATCGAGCATTTCAACAGTTCATTCCACAGATTATTAAACACGCAGGTATTGCCAAGATAAACCCTGAAACTTGAATTTGTTTTGACTACTATTGCTTTATTTGGGTGAAGGTAGATTGTTAACATCTGACATAAATAGTGCACACTAAACTTTGTCAGTCATATGTATTTGTTTTCATTGAACGAGGATAGTGTTAGTTAGTTTTTAAAAATCAATTAAACTCTACCTAAACCAAACCATAAGTATGATATGGGCGATCCGGCAAGAACTGTGCACAGTTTTTCACTCATAATTATTTGTTTACGTTGAATTAAAAATACACATTACAGATGATATCGGTTAGTTTTTTAAAATTTGTTTAGCCCTGCCCAACCAAACCATAATAGATAATAAAAATTCTTCTATCTATAAAAAATCCAAAACTATGTATGATTTAACTCATTTAGTGCTAACACCGCTACTGGCGCGATTGGAGTCGTTGGCCATTAGATATAATTAACATGTGATTTAAATGTGGTAATTAAAAGGTTAGTGGTGATTGCGTTAATGGTATAGTTTTAGATATTTTATAAATAGATGAATATTTTTTGACTATTATCATTATGGCTTGGTTTACGCACGATTTAATTAAATTTTAGCAACTTACCAACGCCATATACTTCCACCCTTTGCCACCGCTACATCCAGTAATTTGCGAGCATGAAATATGGTTGACACGTACCACATCCAAAACATTCATGTAATAACGCAAATATAATATAAGTTGTGAAAGGATTGACCATTATTTCATTTATTGTACCTACATAGGTAGGCAAATAAATACACAATAATATCAGTGCTGTGACTCTTGCTTGTAGAGTTTTTGAAACTAACTGAATCCTGAAGAATTAGTATGGTATGAGGCAGTGGCGAAGAGTGGAGGTAGGCTGTTAAGATTCGCTATAAATAGTGCACACTAAACTTTTTTAGTCATATGTATTTGTTTTTATTGAACTAAGACTACAATTTACAGATGGTGTTAGTTAGTTTTTAAAAATCAATTAAACCCTGCCTAAATGAAACCATAATAGTTTTGGTCTAATTTGGGCAATACGACAAAATTGTGCACACTTTTTCATTCATAGTTATTTGTTTTCGTTGGATTAAAAATACATATTGCACATATTGTTGGTTATTTTTTTTTTAATTCATTAAGCCCTGCCTACGCCAAACTATAAACAATAAAAAATATTATTATTCTATTTATAAAATATTCAAAGTTATGTATTTTTTGACTATTATCTATTATGGCTTGGTTTCTCAGGGTTTAATTGAATTTTAAAAACTAACCAACACTATCTGTAAATTGTAGTCTTGTTTCAACGAAAACAAATATCTTTGTCTGAAAAAGTTTAATGTGCACTGTTTATGGCGGATCTTAACAGCCTACCTCCACCCTTCGCCACTGGGTATGAGGTATCGCCGAGTGAGCTCTGTGATATTCAAAAAATATTTAAGTACATATAATACATAAATAATTTTATGAAATCACTGCTACAGCATCTATGGACCACAAACCACTACAGCTAAGTACGTTATTACAACTTTTTAAATAAAATATTTTTTTTTTGTACTTAGTAGTTACCTAGTCTGTCATCTAGGAAAGTCTTTTGTAATGATTTTCTTTTATTTTATAAAAAAATCCTAGATGTCATAAAAAATTTTCAACATTATTTTAAGTATGAAAAAATTTTTCACAATACTTTCACAATCATTTCAAAGATGGCAGTAAATTTTAGAATAACATAATATTATTTTATTAGAAAAATGTCGAAAAACAAGAAATAATATTCCCTGATTTTTTTATTTTCAAAATATTCACCTAGTGGCATCTTGTGACAGAAAAATGAAATACACAATTTTACCATTCTCATAAGTTCGACATGTGCATCGTGCCAATGATGTGTGGTATGATTTAGTATGGAGTGTTTTGCAGTCAATAATGCAAAGGTTTTCTGCAAAAAACTGATTATGGATTCCATACGATTTAAAAAATTTATTGATGGTTACAAATACTCATCATCATCATCAGGGGCGCGACAACCCGGTGTGGGTCCTGGCCTCCTCCAACAGCTCCCTCCACCTATCCTTATTCAGTGTGGCCGCTTTCCAATTCGGTACCCCCAGAATACGGCAGTCACTAGCAGCTCCATCCAACCTGCCTCTTCTTCTACGCCCTATTGGATTGCTGGACATCACTCTCTTTGCCGGTTCATTGCAAATTCATACGGTGCACATGACCTAGCCATTGTAGTCTCCCAATCTTAATTGATTGAACTGCGCTGCAATCTTCGTACAGCCCGTAGAGCTCAGCATTATAATATCTTCTCCTCCAATTGGTGCCGTCCCTGATCGGTCCATATATACGGCAGAGAATTTTTCTTTCAAAGATGTTCAGGGCTCGTTCATTTCGCAGAGTTAATGTCCAGGTTTCTGATGCATAGGTGAGCACTGACTTTACAAGTGTCTTGTAAAAAGTGCTTTTAGTTCGGCGAGATAGTATGCGGGACTTAAAATGTATTAACGTCATTAAAATGTCGTTACAAATACTATTATGATCAATTTTTGAGATTTGGTTATAATGTAGGTACATATAACATACAGCTATGCTTTGTGACTGTTCATCTAAATTTTTAAAACGATTGTTAATTTTATTGCTTCAAAAAAATTCAGTATAATGCTGCGAACATGAACGTCTCCTCAGTTCGATCGTTTTGGCAGTTTTATATCAGCTTTTGTCTGTTCTTTATGCTCGAAATTAAAAGAATTGTGCTAAGTAACAAAATGTGACTTTGGTCTAATAAAATGAAAGTCTTAAGTTCCAAAGTATTGAACTGACATTTGAAATGCATCATGTACCAAACACTAATAAGACCAGTTGTCATGTATGGCTCGGAGACTTGGTACATGACTAAAAGCATGGACTTGACTTGACTTGACTTTGGATATTCCTAGGTTATGGGGTTCCTGCACTTTCGTAGCTGATCCCCTTCATCTCTGGGATTTCATCTCTAGTATAGGTTTAGCTGAGTTTACGTGTGCGATTTTAGTTCGGATCTTGAGGAGATCTTTGTGAGGTTTATTTGTCCTCATGACTGCAATTGGTGTTGTTGTAAAAGTAGAAAGATTTTATGATTTAAAATAGGTTAAGTGCTTTTAAGTAAAGCAAGAAGAAAAAAAAAAAAAAAAAAAAAAAAAAAATTTTTTAGAATTTCCCCCCAACATCCCCACTCGAGCCACCGCCCGGACCACCTGGATCCTCCCTCGCGATATCCCTCCACCCGCCGATCATCCGCCGCCGCAGACCCTCCGGTACCCAGACGAATGAGTGTTGGGCTCATTTAAGTGGAGAGTGCTACATGGTATTTTCAGAACCATCAATGACACACAGTTAGCGTGGAGACTAGAGGTGAGCTGGAAATACTGTCACCAGTTTGTTTACTCAAGTCTCGATATGTAACTATCCATACTCAGTATGTGTGGCCCAATAAACGTGTTTGAACGCATGCGATGAGATCATCGCGACTCGCCTTTCATTACTATTGACATTAAATGCGCGCGAGCGAGATAGCATAATACACGTATGTCGAGCCGTGACACACTCAACTGTCATTGGCATCATTGCTCTCTCTTTCTCCCCAGTTGTAAAGTAGGTAGGTACAGTAAAGGACAAAATGAATAAATGGTGACAAGTTCGTTTTATAATAATAATATGGAGTTAGTTTTAGTTCAAGTTGTGTATGAGACTGATAAGTATTTTCGCGTCTATCTGGTTTCGTCACGTCGAGTTTCTCGATTCTTTAGTGTTATAATTGAAACTTATAAACTGAATTCAAATTATATGCGTTATTGTGTAAATGGATAATAATTATATAAACAATTTGTGTAAAAATGGCTTCTAAAAAGCAATGACACGCTCTATATAATATCCCAAATGCTAGTAAGTATTTTGGAACAAGTTTCGATACTAAGTATTTTTTTATACTGGTAATAAGTATACTTAGCCTTCAAAATCGACCAGTTTTCCCACCTCTAGTGGAGACAAAAATACAATTTCGAGCTGAACGCTTTGTATGAGGGTGTGCACATCATTCACTATATCACATTGGGCTGCCTTAGATGGTTAGGCTATGTACATAGGATGGACGAGTAATGCATGGCAAAGAAACTGACATTCCGGAAGCCGGAAGGCAAACGAAGACCCGGTCGATCTCGAACAAGATGGAGAGATAGTGTCGAGTTGGATTTAAAGTTGGTTAAATTCAGTTAAATTCAAAGAAGCGGTTTTGGACAGACCTGGGTGGAGGCAGATACTGGAGGAGACCAAGACATAACTCAAGCTTAACAGTCATAATTATGAGGATCATTAATGTCCATTTATGTCATCTACCCTGTTTTTGGGGGGGGTTTGTGGGTTAGGTTAATATATAGAAAACCTCTGACATAAAAATATAAGTGTTGTGTAATAAAAAATAAATTATTACAAAACCTAGTGGTGGTCTTTTGAATTAATTAATTTTATTATTGAATGCTTCTTGCTGTTCTTCAATTATTTTGACTGTATGCTATTTATACTGACTTAGTAACATCTGCCAACATTGAAAACTTAAACATATTAGTTGAATAATTACACTATTAGTAACCCCTTAAACCCATTAATGGGCGTTCTAGCTTTCATGGTGGGCGGTCGGGGTATTAAAAACATTTACATTAATTATGTTTAATTCGATAGTAGTGGTCAGTGGATATGAAAACAAATGGCAAAAAATGCCTATATTGTATCCAAATATTATGTGGAAAATGATATTCAGTTTATTGATACCTTTCCCTACCTCACATCTTTTGGAATCAGGCTTTAGTGCTGTTAATCATATTATGACCAAAGAAAGAAACCGCCTGAATATTTCCGAAAGAGGAGACCCTTGTTTGTTCCTCACAAAAATTGAACCAGATATCCAGTATTTAGTTTCACAGCATCAGCCTCAGGGATCTCATTAATAATTTAATTAATTAAATGTAATTTCATCAGACTTCATGCTTCTATATATTATGCAATAAATAAAAGATAGATTTAACTACAATAAGTTGTTTTATAAAGATTTATTCTGCCAAACTTAGCGAAGTATTTGGTAAGTAATTATTATTATGCTTTAACTTGCTGTAACTCTGCTTTATAAATTTTATAAAGTAAAGTTACTTCCCTACTTTATTAATCACCATTAGTGTGGAACCGGTGGGCGATTAGAAAATGTTACTACTAACAGAGATACAAAGTGGGCGGTAGGTATATAAAGGTTGACTACCCCTGCCTTAAATGATCAAACAACTGCATGACAAGATGTGTGATCATTTATATTTTACAACGTTTTTATTAGCTCATATTCTTATTTGTCCGGTGGTTGTTTATCCAGTACAAATTTTGCAATCGATTCTTAACTAACTTCCCGACTAGCTAGACATTTGAAACTTTTAGAATATATCAGAAAACGAAGCCAATGCATTATTTTAATACTTTTAGCCATCTTTAAGTAGAATTGGATTCATTTTCAGTTAATTCTGTTTTCTATGAAAAGTTATTTCGGAAGAAACCCGTAATCCAATCCACTATTATTGGTTGCTAAGTGGGTGGTCCTAGCAACTAAATTATTAATATATACGTGCGTTACTATGGAAATCAAAATGACATTTCAGTATTCTATATTTGTTTGTTTTTTATTAACTTCATACCAAGTACACGTTTGAGCATATTGAGCATAATAATTCAACAGAAAATTTAAAAACGTTGTATATAAAAAGTTCTTTTTATCTTGTAATTATTTTGTAATTTATTAATTCTTTGTTATACTTGTAATCTTTTTAATGGATATTATTAGCTTGTACCTAATTACAATTAATAGTGTCATGACAATTACGGCGATATTATGTCGTACGAAAATCCCCAACTTAATTTTTAATTTTTCCCGCATGGCAGAACTTCTCGCCTCCCTCTATCGATCTCACTGCGGAAGCTTCGGGGCCTTTGTTGAACCTCGTGACGT
The DNA here is from genome assembly GCF_057557595.1 of Rhyacophila brunnea. Classification (NCBI taxonomy): domain Eukaryota; kingdom Metazoa; phylum Arthropoda; class Insecta; order Trichoptera; family Rhyacophilidae; genus Rhyacophila; species Rhyacophila brunnea. Next base: position 35,970,496 of record NW_028232796.1, read on the forward strand.
CACGGAAGAAAATTCGACTGCGGGCATGCGCTTTTTGGCAATAAAATATAAATAAATTTACCTCTAGCCGTATGTACCCTGACGATATATTAAAATGTAACTTTTGGCAATGTTGAATATACGTACCTAACTTTTGGGGTGTCAATCATTTTCAATATTATAATGATCAAGAAACGCTTCGACAGGGAAACAGAAAGAAGATAAAGAGAGAAAATAACGTAAAATGATTCCCGTTTGACTACAGATATATATGGGAATAAACAACTCAATCCGTGTCAGCATATTGATCAGCGATATTAAATAACATAAATTCCTTGATTTCCATTTTCCATAGTGTCCAATTGTGGCAAACTCAGTAAATAGCTTACTGCAATTATAATTTCCGCAATATCCATTTTTCCACAAAGTCAGCCATATCCAATGACGTAAATTCCATATAGAGTAGCTGACACAATTATAATAATTATTTCATAAATATTCTTTTCAAGATATTATTTTGATTGTGAGTAGGTACGTCAATAAATAGAGGATTATAATTCATTGGATATGTCACTCGAATATAAGTTCCCGGTCTGTTAGTATCTCATTTTCTGTATCGCTCCGCACAACATCTCATTCTACCGAGACTCGAACCTCGGAACAGTATCATTTGTTTACGCTGCAAATAAAACTCGCTCCTCCATCTATCGGAGCAACCACTAAATTTAATCTCGACCTCTTCCTCCATCACACCATGAAACACACATATATTTTTTTTAATTCTAGGTTTTTGGGATAACTCTGCACCCACAGTAGTGAAAACCGTCATACAGTATCAGATTAGCGAAGCTTTTGATTTTGATGTCATCATCATACGCCCATGGTTGATCCACTGATGAATGAAAGCATCTAAAATCTCAGTCCCCGCTCGCATCAGCGGAAGTCAATAATTAAGCGCGAAATATAGTATGGTGCATGTCGCGCACTATCATGTGACGTCACAGTAAGCCGACGCTACGGGAAAAAAAGTGTGTAACGTCGTTTTTCTTGGTGTTTAAAATGTTATCAAACTGATGCCCACATCTAATAGCATATTTCGAACCTTTAAAAATACATTGTCAGTTAGCAAAAGAAATCACCAGAACAACAATGAGGTCACCTCACGTTGAACTGCACTGCATCAACACCTGCATGACTCATTGAACGTTTTTTTTTATCATTTTCTACATACCTAAACATTTTCGAATCATGTCAAAGTCACGTGTTTTTTTGTTTTTAGCGGTTGGCACTATGTATTACCTATAAGAATCATATCTATTATCTATGGTCTAAGGGTTGGGTTCTGTTCAAGATATTATTGAATTTACAGACTCGTTAGTAGATTACTCCATCATTAGATTTACAGAGATCGTGTTCGTTCAAAATATTCTGCAAAATGACGAAACCATATACTAAATTTGTCACCGTGACAGTACGCGACGTGCATCTCAATATCATTACAACTTTAGTCAGTCAGTCCAGCGGAGTCTGATGCAAACGAATCTAAAACAATAAAGACAAGTTTGAAATAAAGACAAGTTTGAAATAAAGAACATTTGAAACAAATGAAATGAATTTTACCGTCAGATTAATGAATCGATTACAATAATCAATTTCAATTATCACAAAAATGATTCTTGTGCAAACATTAGTGTTCTCCATAATATGTTTATACTGTGTTGAGTCATGGACCCTGAAGACAAGGGAGCGAAAAGCAATTGATGCCTTCGAGATATGGTAATGGCGCGAATGTTTCGTATTTCTTAGACAGAGCACAGGACGAACCAGTCAATCATCCAAAGACTGCAGATAAAAGAACGGCTCTCGACAATATATTGTCTGAAACGAATTCTGCAGGTTTTTTTGGACATATTGTCCTGCGAGGACCGGACAACTTGGAAAAACTGGTGGTTTTGAGAGGCCTCCAGGGAAGGTGAAACAGAGGAAAAGCGTCGGCGCCATGTTGCAACCAAGTGAAGGACCTGACTGGGGACACCAGTCATTCTTTGAGCGAAATTCCTGTCTTGAGCGAAGCGGAAGATCGAGAATTATGGAAAGTCTTGGTCGCCCAAAGGATGACAAAATTCAAAGGTGGTCACTATCCTCAGTCATGAGGGTACGACAGTGGCGAAGGGTGGAGGTAGGCTGTTAAGATCCCCAATAAATAATGCACATTAAACTTTGTCAGTCGAACGTATTATTGGTTTTCATTGAAATATAACTACAATTTACAGATGGTTTTGGTTAGTTTTTAAAATTAAATGAAAAATAATAGATAATAGTCAAAAAATACTGGTTTATATATAAAATAACTAAAATTTTGCAAGTAAATCATACATAACTTTGGATATTTTATAGAGAGAATAATATTTTTTATCTACGAGTATTCTAGTTTGGTTAGGCAGGGCTTAATGAATTTAAAAAAAATGAACCCACAATAATAATAGGTATGTGTAATTTGTTGAATGAGTTAATCCAACGAAAACAAATAAGTATGAATGAAAGTGCACAATTTTGTCGTATCGCGCAAAATATACCATAACTATTATGGTTAGGTTTTGGCAGGGTTTAATTAATTTATAAAAACTAGCCAACACCATCTGTAAATTGTAGTCTTGATGTCAATGAAAAGAAATACGCATGTCTGATAAAGTTTAGTATGTACTATTTATATCCGATCTTAACAGCCTACCTCCACCATTCGCCACTGGTGTACGAACAAGAAGAAGAGATAATTCATTCATTTTATTATGTACCTACATCTTTTTCGATGACGATCTGGAAAACTCGAATAAACTTGAAACTTAAATATGTAGGCACCTAATACAATTGCTTACACATACCTACAAATATAATATTATGGTACCTGCTTACGAGTAATTAGTATATTGTTCAAATGTTTACAAACGTCAAACTTTTTTTTCCTGTATCCATACAGATCAAAAGCTTTCGAAAGTATTCATTTACATTATAGTAAGGATGAGATACCTGGAGATACTCTAGCATAGTAAAGAAGAAAATCACCAGCTGCCAACGCGGTATGGAACGCAGTATGCTAAATATCAACAAAAGACAAAAAATAAGACACACAGAAATAAGATTAATATTTCAAAAGCCACAGACGCTCTAATCAGTCTAATCCATGCTCAAAGACATGTAGCGCGACTACAAGATGAGAGATGGACAAAAATTATTACTTCATGAAACGGCCCAAAAGGGAAACGCTATCGAGGAAGAACCCATGCGAGATGGCAAGACGACATCATAAAGACAGCGGGTCCAAATTGGCTACAAATAGCCAAAAACAGAGTCCAGTGGGACTCTTTGGAGGAGGCCTTCACCCGAAGAGGGGTTCTTACTAACCAAACAAACTAATTACATATCATTGTTTAATTTATAAACATTATCTAATAGTATCTATTATATACAAAATAAAAAATCTTAATATATATATATATATATATATGTATTATACAAAAATATAATAAAAAAAATAATAATTAATATTATATAAACTGGCAAATTAGTAGATAATACAATCATAGATAGATATATATACATAATAGATATATTCATATGTTATATATATATATTCATTAGATATAGTCAATTAACTGTCATTTATTTTTGTTTGTAAGAAATAAAAAGGCTTTTTTTGTTTTTATTTATAAGGATGATATGTTAATACCGTTAATTTTCGCCATATTTATATTGTTTGGAAAAAAACATTTTTTACTTCTAAACAATTCCACCAAAAAGGATTTTTTCCCACGATCTAGGAATACTGTACTGATGTTTGGTAGGCAATAAAAGGGGGCGGAATCCTCGATATGGAAAGTAGAGAGCCATCATCAGCCGCGTGCTAATATTAAAATCTTCACTACCTTGATATTTTTAACTATACAAATAAAACTGACATTTTACATGTGAACATTTTTTTTTTTACAAATTACGATTACCATATTATAAAAACGGAGGAAACTATAAGTTGCTCAATATACAATGAAAATTAGGCTATGGTAGGTGCTCTGTTATTTTTGTATTTAATAATTATAATTTAGAAATATATAGGAAGATGGTTCACGGCTTATTATGGAGCTGCCCACAAAATTTGAGAAAGTATAGCGTACGTAATTACTAGGGGCCGGATTTGTATGCAACAAAAAACATGGTTATATGCATGCACGTATGCACTTAAATCAATAAAATATGCACTAAAACCAAAGAAATATGCAGTTAAAAATTGACATTTTATGTGGGAAATAATTATAAATACCCACTTCACCCAATATTACCGACAAAAAATCGAATACTTAACTAGTTAATAATTTTTCAACATAATACGATATCAGAACAAAAAACAAAAACAAAGAATATAAAGTTAATCAATTACAATTTTCAAAATAGTTTTTTCACAAGTACCTACAAATAATTGAATAATAAATGCAATGTAAACCAAACACAACTTAAAAAACAAAAACGACACACTACTATTCCTAAATACTATTTTCTGTTTTTTGCCCGAAAAAAAATACATTATTTTTTTCAATATTATGCTCTGGCATTAAATTTTTCTGCATATGTATCTGTCAGTATTTTGTTTATATGCGGAAAACTACCTCTCAACGTCCACTTGGGCAAACTTTAAATAATAGTACCCGAGTTGACTTCACTTTTTCCACTGATAAATCCACAGCTCGGAGATGGCATTAAAAATGCAAGTGCAGCTAAACTACTCGTATCTTCCTTCCTAACTTAGTTATATATCGATAAAATAATTAAAAAAAACTAAAATTATACATTCAAAATCTCTAAAATATGCATTTATTTATGAAATATGCACGTTAGTCTCAAATATGCTCTAACGTCTCAAATATGCATTTATATGCACAATAAAATTTTATTTTTGGATTCTGTGTCTTTCAAAACAGATTTCTGTGCAACTCTCATTGCTGTGCATACACCCTAACAAAACATGCACTAGCATATAAATCCGGGCCCTACTAATTACTTATATTTTCTTTACGGTGACTGTGTGCCTTGAAAGTATTTTAACAACCTTATTTTTACCAGGAGCGCATTTATAGCCAACAATTGAATGGCAGGTACTTTTTCGAATGAAACTTACAGTAATTTATAGTTTGACAAATGAAATATTAAATATTAAGTATATTTTTTAACATTTCCCAGACAATAACTATGTATCTATTAATGAAGTTTAAAATAGTATGTAAAAACATTGTATGTATGTAGACATATGTGAGTTGGAAATACTGTCACCAGTTTGTGTACACAAGTTTCGGATGAAACTACCCATACTCAGTATGTGTGGCCCAATAAACTTATTACAAAAAACTTCACTATTGACATTAAATGCGCATGAACGAAATAGCACTTGAATATATGCATATTTTAATTTATTAGTCTATTACGTTCGTATGTATGAATAATAATAGGTCATAAATTTTGTGTCGCAGCACAGTGGTGAGATGACGTACAGGGGCTCGATTTCCTAACTATCATCTCGTGTGACACCAGACGACATGACGTAATTGTGGCGTCAGCCAATACACGCTCGAGCGGGCGGCGAAATATCGTTAAGTATCTGCAAAAACAAAATAACTTTCTTATTTTCGTATTTTTTGTTGCAAGCAAAGAAGAATAAAAAATCATCATTCAGTTTTTCATTAATTTTAAATATATTCAACCTAATAGATTCTTTGGTTTCCACCGCGTGTACTTCTTCCTTCTTTCCTCGACGTTTTGGGCTCGCTGCAGAGGCCATTATCAAAAGCTGATAAATGTCTATCTCTTGATAATGGCCTCTGCAATGACCCCGACACGTTAAAGAAAGAAGGAAGAAGTACACGCGGTGGAACCAAAGAATCTATTACGTTAAAAATTACAACCGTGAAAATCTCAAACATTATATTATAAAGAATGACATTATAATTAATGGATTTTTTTGTATTCCATTTCCGTAAAACAATTTTTCATAGTTAGGAATGAATGAGTATAATATTATATTCCTATTCTTAGACAGTCATTTTAGATTCGCATCAGTGACAAGCGATCTGCATTTCGATTATATTATGCCCATTGTTGAAAATTATGGAAAAAAAATACACAAACAAGTCCGTGGGCGCACCTGCATCCGCGTGCATAAGGCTGGGAATCCCTGCTCTAAAGTATATAAGCAGTGCAGTCCCTACACGAAATGCCGCCCCTGGACAGCGCCAAAATGCCGCCACATTTTTTATACAGTATTTTTTATCATCTGTGCACGTGTCGTTTCTAATCAAAGGGTAAGGACGTCGAAGGGCAATGGAAGTTAACTAGACATCGCGAACCCGACAACAAAATATACAGTACTGTTAAACCTTTTATGTTAATTAATACATTTTGTTTCCAACCAGTGAGATGACATGTTAATGGAAAGATATTTTCGTTATTGTTGTTACTAAGTTTAAGTAGCTATTTCTATAATTATATACCAAATGATTCTCCTCGATTTGCCGCTCTTCGAGTAACTGCCACCCCCAAACAACGCTCAATCTGCCTACCGCCACGGGACGTCACTGTATATAAGTGTTGGGTCACTACTGTGGTGTTCGATGTGTGGGTTGAGGATGATGATAATGAAATCTACGATGTAGCAGGGTGAGATTTATTAGCAGCGTATCGGCACAATAGTATATTATACAATGATAGTACATATAATCTACTGAGATAGTTACGAGCTAGGTACTTGGATTCGAGTGACATTTAGATAAATTATTCTTCGTTATTTATACAATAAAAAGTAATACATTTAATTCTGGTACATAATCATATTGGACTAATTATAGAGTCAGCGTTTTAAATCGAGTAGCGAAATGAAATATTATTTATTATTACAGTCGTAAGAAAATATGATACCATGAAAAATGATTATTCGGATAATACACCGCAATGATATAATGTGCTGTGATATGATGTAATAATATACCGTATCTAATATTGCAAATCAACTTGCTGATCTAGCTGAGAGTTGTTTGCTGGAAATTGATTCGCTGGGAATATATTACTGCAGAGTAATTTGATACATTAAACAATAGATATCTGATCGCTACTACTATGCAGCTACATAAATAAATGGATATACTTTTACATGTAGGTATAGGTATCGTTTAATCTAATCAGGTTAAGTAACGTTTATGCTGAATAAATATAATCACAATGAACGAATGAGAGATTATAATTTCTCCGTAAATAATTTTAAAAAAATGGTGATTATTACTTCTTTTATAATTCTTTAAATGCGACGGTGCTTATGTGTGTCAACAAGATAAGAGATATTTTTCATTATAAATTCCAACACGTAATAATGTAATGAAATTTATGCTCACTAAAAATAAAGCTGATTATAATTTCATATTTTTGTTTGTAGACGACCTACCCCTATTTCGACAGGAAATGTTTTACTGTTTGAATACATGTCATACCGCCTAGCACATCCCCAGGGGAAGGATTAGAATATTATTATTTTCCGCCCACTTTACTGAGGTGTTAACTGTCAAATTATTCTCAGCAGACAACCATTATAATCAATATATATATATATAACAAAATATTATTATGTCCTTTTTGAGGTTGAGAGTTACTTTTTATCATATTTTTCATGGCGATCGACTTGTAAGAAGAATCTTGTAAGAATATTTTTGTTGGCTTTTTTATTTCGTCAAAGTTAAATTAAGGCGAAGTATCTGCAAAAACAGGTTCAGAGAAAGATGTATATCATTCTTTGAGATGAGGGTTTTGAGAAGAATCTTTGGGGCTGTTAAAGAAAGTGGCATTTGGAGATCAAGGTATAATGAGGAGCTACACACGCTTTATGGGGGCGAAAAGATCACGTGGCAAATGAAAATTCAGAGACTACGCTGGATCGGCCACGTGCATAGAATGCCGGAGGATATACCGGCGAGGCGGGCTATGTACGCAACCCCCAAGAGAATACCTGGACTGTGCCACGTGAGAATAGTGAAGTAAGTACGTGAAGTAGTAAAAATGCTCGTTTAAAGTAATTGGAGAGTGTCGGCGCTGGATCGTCCAGGATGGAGGAAGTTTTTGAAGTAGGCCAAGACCCTCCAAGGGTTGTAGTGCCATAAATGTGATCATCTACAAAAATAAAACAATTTTCATATTTTATTGCAAGCAAGGAGGAATAAAAATAATTACAAGATAAAAAGAACTTTTTATATACCACATTTTAAAATTTTCTGTTGAATCATATAAACTTGGCAATTCTATGTATTAATAAATACTTTTTTTTGTACTTGACAGAAATACTGCAATGTCATTTGCACATTGATTTCCATAGTAACGCACGTATATATTAATAATTTAGTTGCTAGGACTGGACACACAAGAAAAATGTGTACTGGACTAACAGGAATACGCGCTAATAAAACGTGGTAAAATCATCATTCAGTTTTCATTAATATAAATAATATATATTTAACGTAATAAATTCTTGGGTTTCCACCGTATGTACTTCAAATTCTTTCCTCAAAGTTTCGGGCTCATTGCAGAGGCCATTATCAAGAGATATGCGTTATGATGAATTAATTAGTGTAGTGTGTATGAATGTAAACGTCGCTCTAAGAATGCCAAAAGGAATCCGATTAGCTAACAGCAAACGTTGCTCAGAGTAATCTATTTTATCTTACTTATTCCACTTTTATAAATTAACATCAGGACGAGTTTCGTCCGCCTCAGAGGGACATTTTCAACTGTAGATAGTCGCACTTGGCAATAAACACCATCCAGAGTTGCTAATAATTTAGCTAGACTTAGAGTATATTAATTGACCGTATTTTAAATGGTAACGTTCTGCGTCCCATTTTTCGTACCATTTTTCTTTAGATTTACTACATACTATATGACGTACAGATATTGTAGGTAGGCAACGCAATCTAAGTTGAGGATATAGGCCTCTTAAAGATATATGCATATCTAAGGGAATTATAATTCTGCATCGCGCTTTTAATCAAGGTAATTTAATTACGATCATGATCGAGCTTGCAAAGCAAAATAGAAAGCTCCGCGAAAATTTTAGAAAGCTTTCAAAAAATGAACTTCTTTCCGCCTCTTATGAAATTGAAGATTTAGCCGTAGTATGATTTCCCATAGGATTTTGAATGAATAAATTGAATGGCTACCCGAAATACATTCCTTATATACCTACTATACAATCATACCGTACCAGGTGTTGTTGTTGAAATCCTGACAGGTGGCATGTGTGACATCTTGAGTCGTTCAAACTTTTTCGTTTCGCGTTAAAAAAAAAATTCACGTCGCGGCGCCCCAAACGATGTATTTTCTGATAACTGAAACCGAACATTGGAACAATTTTCTTCTTATCATTCCATCCCTTAGCGGAGGTCGACCACCCAGTCGCACATTGAAAATCTAATAGTCATAATTTAAAATGGGTCTAGGACCATTTGGCGCCGGGACAATTAGACGCCACGCAATTCGAAACTAAATAGACGTTAGGTACTTATACGTACTTTAAAAAAAATATATTTAATATTATTATTTATATTTAAATTATTATATTATGGCTTAATAGTTGGTGAAAATTTAAATATGCACACGTAAATAATGATTAAATCGTGCATATCATAGAGATATTAAACAAAAAGAGGGGCAAAGAATCGGCTTTCTCATACAACTGAATGAAGCAGGCCAAAAGTAGCCGACACTTACGAGAAATAGCGACGCGATAAAAAAAAATCAGGGCATCACGGAGGATTTACTTTGGTCATTATAACGTACCCATATAATATAATATTAACGTGGAAATTTTGCCACAAATTGATTACCAGCCCGCCTCACCATACTTTTTCACCGTACTAGCCTGCTTCACCATACTTTCATATAACCTGACGCCCCTAGGTGCATATGTTTAAGTTACAATGAAAACAGAGTACTTATTTTATTTATGTATAAAGCTTTAGGCATGGTAATTCTCAATCCGCAATAAAAAAAACATTATATTAAGAGTAAAATGAATAAAACTCCTAAGTAGTAGATAGAAACTGATAAAAATTCATCGTCTACGTTCTGTTTACTTGTCTACGACAGTGCGGCGTCCAATTGTCCTGGCGTCCAGTTGTCCCATTTCCTTTAAAACTGAGCGCAACATGAAACTGTCTTATGTGCGTATAGCAAGGTTGTGCGAGGACAGTGACGTCACTCGCCAAGCCAAAATGAAAGACGAAGTGCGACATTTTGGGATTATACCTGCGCTTTGTGTCGAGTGAAAATAGTTGCATGATGTGCCTCGTGATGTTCTTTTCAGTCTAAAAAGTCATACTCGACCTATCTGCGGAGCTCCATTTGGCGACGTGTGTTTAGTGAATAACGATGATGTCACATCGACGTATTCAACACGTTGCAGACGAAGCGAGTTTAGATGTGAGAGCCGGCTTAGGGCGGTCTTTGTCTTGTCGTCCGCCATTCGGAACACCCCAGTAGTATATGATACTAATCACAAAACTTGGCATCGGATTGGAGCATTGGAACACTGAGAGCCCCTAATTATTTTAAAACCAAAACCCTTGATTATAAATCTTAAGAAACCTTAAATTAATATAACATATCCATACAGTGACGTCCTATGGGCGTATGCAGGTCGTGCATTGTTTAGGGGTGACATATTACAAAGCTTGGCTGATAAAGGTACGAATACAAAATACAATATATATATAATATTTTCTCAAAAGTGTTATCAACATTATGTATGTTCAATAATTTTAAATGATTTGTGCGCCAGATATATTTGAAGCAAACAAAAATCTATTTACTGAGTTTTTGGTTAGTTTGCTAATGCACTTTTCACGTTATTTTATTAATAGTAAAAAAGCGCTGCTTTGTTTCGAAGCTATTAAATATTTTAAATATGTGGTTATGCGTTGCAATTTGATGTGATACCTATATGATGATGATATACTTAAATGATAATTTTTTATATATGATGATATTATTTAAGAAGGTGTCTGTATTATTTAATGAAATAAAGGGGGGGGGGAGGCGCCAAGATTAGATTTTTATAAAAGGGAGGCGTAGTAACATAAAGTTTGGAAACCACTGGCGTACGTAATTGCGACATATTACAAAGGTTGGCTGATAAAGGTACGAATACAAAATATAATAATATATAATATTTTCTCAGAAGTGTTTTCAAAATTATGTATGTCCAACAATTAGAATGTTACATTCTCAAATCTTGTGAATTATTCGTTGAATAGAAAAAAAATAGTTAATTTAAGATATTTTAATAATGAAGAATGTATTTATTATTATTTTGTTATATAAAATATAAGATAAATGTATATCGACCAATAAAGCGACGACCTCTGTTATTAGTATAATATAAAACATTAAGACTACGAATGTAAGAAATAAGTTTTTTTGTAATAAGATTTTATTTCTATGTAGGATAAATAATTTAATTGTATGTCGGTCCTTTGTATTTTGAATGAGATGGGTATTTTCAGATAAACAGAATGTTCAACATTATTTTTAAGAAGTGAATATTAAAAAAAACAACCAAGAAAGAAGGAATGATCAAGGTGATCAGGGTCGTACCATGCGGAGGTGTTGCGGCAGGTTTCAGGGGGTAGCAAAATTGTCTGAAAACATATGATTAAATATTATTATTGATCACATACTAAAACTGAATCTTATGTTGACATTTATGAAATATCTACATATTATTATTATATTGTGTATTGATCAAGGGCATACAAGAATTAATGTAAAATATATTTAAAAAAAATCATAATCATCGTTTTAAATATTTTATACAACATTTAAACAGTTTTTATGCAATATTTGTTTATGAGCAGATTTATTTTGGTCTGGACTAGGGATTCCAATCCCGGGATCCCGAGCTATTTTGGATACCTATGAATCCCGGGATTGATTTTTTATCAATTTTTATGGAAAATAAAATAAAAACGAAAATATAACAGAAAAAAATACTTTTAATAACAAATAACTACAGGTTTGATTTATACCCATGTGTAAGTTGCGATTCATTTTATTTTTTCACATAAAATTATAAAAATGAGAAAGATTGGAAAAAAACAATGCTTAGCACTATTAACAACGTAATTCCACCATGATCTCATACGTTTTACGGCAGTTTCATATTTGGCTGACTAATTAGATTTATGAAGCGGAAAGGCCATAAGTACACCATGATTTGCTTTACTATTTTAAATCTCGCTAAAGCTATTTTAAATTCATTACGTCTTTACCGTCAGAAACAGCAATATCATATTAAATTCACATTATTATTTATATTGCAATATTATTTGCTCCATTAAACTTATGTATTTCCAAGATTGAACGTATACAATATTAACAATAAATGTCTTAAATAGTATAAATTATACTAGATTTATTTTTGACCGATTTTATCAATGTTATTTGTAAATATAAAAATTTTATATTAACAATAGAAAAAAATGCCAATCCCGGGATCTCGGGATTGTCAAATTGTAATCCCGAAATCCCGGAATCAGAATTTTGGCTCGGGATTGGATTCCCTAGTCTGGGCTACATAATGCCAGGCGTTTTATATTTAGGTAATATAAAATATCAGATCATAAGATACTGCGAACACTGATATAAATGAATCTGCAATGCAAGATGACTTGCAGATATTATTTTATTCTTTAGCATTAGTATAGTTTTTTCATACAATTACGTATTTTGTATTTGGAGTCCATATAAGAAGGCGTAATTCAAAATCCTCGTGTAGAAAGTACACATTGCATGATTGGCAACAAAATAATATGTAATTTTGCAAGCTACAAGAGAAATAATATCTTTTGACTGAACGGGTTCATCTCGGCTGCTTGTGGCCATAAATATGCAATATCTTACAAACGCCCCGACGTTTTATAACGTATTTATTCGCGCGCTTCAAGATTTTTCAGACCGGATATGGAATTGGTTTGAATAAACAATCCCGCCTTTGAATGAATTATATTTTTCGCCGCGAAACGCGACCATAAGGAAATGTCAGAATATTGTGTTGTCTGTGGCCTTGCCTATATTATTTTAAAGAATTTGTTTGTGAGAGGTTTTTTGAACCGCATTGAATTGAAAATGTAAGAAACGGTGATTGAGTAACAGTATTAGTTCTAAAAATGTTTACAGATAATAACATTGAATTGTCTGGTTGTGATTTTGAAGTGGAGTGTATAGACGGAATTATTCGTATGCTAGGGGGTTATATCAAATATGCCAGGCATTCACTTTTTATGATGATGAGGCTGGTTCTGTGGTCTGGTTGTCACTCACTCGCACTACCACTCTCGCGCATTACTTTTTATTGAGTCACCCTGCGCACAACATTTGACGGTCAAAATCAGTGCATTTAAATGATGTCTTAATGTATTACAGGATATAAGAGCTTATAAGCACACGGTTGGAGAATGACTCCACATTAATAGTAGGTCTGGCAAGGATAATGATGTCAGGTGGGAAAGACATTTATATTATATTAGAGCCGCCATAATTGGTCTAACTAGATTATTTCCATGAACCACATCACACACACATATAAATATTATATACTCGTGTATATATATATAATAAAAATTATTTTGTGTGCCTGTTTGTTTTATTATAACTCAAAAATTCTCTGACCCTTTTGATCATACAGGTCCTCTATGTTGAGACTAGGGACCTTACACTATTGAGATTTGTTTGTAGTGATAAGTGTGGTATCTAGTTGTCAAATGCTATACCTACCTAAACTGAACTAATCTTTTGGCAAGTACATCTGGTTATTTGGTCGAGCGAGTCATCTTAATATATTGTTAATCTGTTTTCGTGTACCGTTTGAAGTATTCTCTATTATTATTGATTAAATATCTGTGAACTCTGAATAAATACTAAACCGGAAGTGTTTCTATTTTATAAATAAAACATACTATAACTGGCGACCAACGTGGGCCTAAAGTGTTTCTAAGTTATATATAAAACACATATAAGTAGAGTCTGTATTCTATAAACTGGCGTACACGTCACACAGAAAGCATTGTGCCATCGCGTTCAGCTGTTTTGTAAGTTTTCAATGGGAGGGAGCGAGATGGATGCTGAAGCAGGGGCGGGGGAAACCGGTAAGCCAGCTTATAGAAGACAGACTCTAGTAGGTATGTATTTTTGAACAATCGCAGAAAAACATCTTGCAATCGTGTACCTACTTAAATATAAATCATTTCTAGTAAAACTTCTGAAATTTAAAAAACAAGTTTTAGTCGTTTTAAAGCTTTGTTTTAAAGCTTTTTTATTCTTTTCTTTCACGGCCACTTTGACGCGAAGAGAAAAAAAAATACTTTACGAAGTTTTGTGATTGGGATCCCAATCTAAATTTACTAATGGTGATTTTAAAGTTTCTGTACAATTAGTTAGAAGTAATTATAAGTAATTTCACAAATTTATCCAAAAATGTTTTCAATTTAATTCAGCTCATTTTATCTTTTTATTACTGTAAGTAGATTTTATCTTCAATACAATAAAGGTGTCTTTAGCAAGGTTTGTAAACTGATGTATAGTGGTTGAGATTTAATTTAACGAAAAGATGTCTTATTTTATTTTTAAATAAGAATTTTTGGTAAATGTGCCGCAGAGGTGGACATTAGATTTCACAACTTTCTTTTTAGACTAAACCAAACCTAACCTAACCTATCCTAACCTTACCTAATCTAAACTATCCCAACCTAATATAACCTCATATAACCTTAGTTTTTGATAATGGTGTATCAAAATGTATGAAAATTTCAAATTTTCAATTAACGATTATTGGATCGAAAAGCCGATGCGCCGACAGAAAAAAGTATTTATTATAATTGTCTACATGGAATAAACTGTTTTCGTAAAAAAATATATAAAAACTCGTGTCCACCTCTGCGGCACAATTACCGAAATTTTTTGGGGTCACTATAAAAAATTCGTACAGATGTTATCACTAACCTCTGTTCGACAAAAATAGGATGACGATAGTAAAATAGCTGCTCCTTCTCTAACTTTAATCTGACCAAACAAGTACTATTCCTTTAGAATTTTTAATAAATCGAGTGTACAGTCACTGGAATGAGTGATTCCGGTGGATTGTTACTTTTACCCGCTCCAGAATAATTCAGTAACGATTCATTTAAATAAAACGCAATTTATAGTACTAATTCCACTGCACTTAACTTACTTTTGTTGACGGCCGGAACGGACGCCGGACACATTAAATATCAGTATTTCTTTCGCTTCATTTGAACTTTCATTAACATTAATTTGTAAAATCAGTGTCTACAACTTCAAGGGAACCAGCAGATGAGTACCCATATTATTTGTATTATAATGTTATTGTAAAATTCTATATGTTCGCATAGCAAAGATCACGAATCTCCTTAATTTCATGTCTCTATATTATTACTTGTTTAAATAAATTCAATGTTTTCTAGCCTATAATAAACAATTATATGTTTTCTTTATTTATATGGTATTTCGTTATGTACACACGTAGAAAGCACTTGGCGCCCTAATCATTAATCAATTTTATCATACACTTACAAGTCTTGTTTATACACATGTTTCTTAGTCTCTAATTAAATCCTTTTTTTATTAATTCCATAGATACACGTTCACTGATAGTCACATACATTTGTCAGCGCGATCACATGCCCTGAACTATTTAATTATCCTATTTTACTCTTTACTCTTACATCTTAATCATGCTCTACTCTTAACTATCAATTTCTCTAGTCTCTCTTTTTATTCACATATCTCTCTTCTCTATTTCATCCTCTGCTTTATCACGATTAGGCGTTCGAATTTAGAACTAAGCTCATCATCACAGTATAAAACAATAAAGAGTGCATGAAAATCGTCAAAATAGTACTAATTCCACTTGTATTCAATATTAAACTGGACCGATTTCGTCTGCCTCTAAATGACACCGTTAACTAATAAAGAATATACAATAAACAGACATTTTTTATATTAATCATTATTTTTTTATATCTGTCGGAATTGGACATCGTACCATCCAGCATGTTGGCAGAAAATCATTATTTCATAACTATAATGTATATTGCAACATCATATTGTTCTAAATCGCAAAAACAATACTTATGGCGAAACAAGCCATTTATGTAGGCCAATTAAATTTCAAAATATTTACAAGATAAAAAGAACTTTTTATATATAACGTTTTTAAATTTTCTGTTGAACCATATAAACTTGACTTGACTACCTTAAACGATCAAAAAAATTTGTACTTGACATGTCATATTGATTTCCATAGTAACGCACGTATATATTAATAATTTAGTTGCTAGGACCCCAGACCCCTAGCAACCAATAATGGTGTCGAAATAACTTTTCATACAAAACAGAATTAACTGAAAATGAATTCAATTCTGCCTAAAGATGGCTAAATGTATTAAAAAATGCATTGGCATCGTGTTCTGATATATCCTAAAAGTTTCAAATGTCTAGCTAGTCGGGAAGTTAGTTAAAAATCGATTGAAAGATTTGTACCGGACAAATAAGAATACGAGATAAGAAAAACGTTGTAAAATAGCTGATTTAGCAAAAGTAATATTTACGTTTATTTAGATCCCTATCCCCATATATCTTACATTTGAACAATACATCTAAAAGGTAAACAAGAAATCGTAGGCATTTTTTTGATTTCTCTTACATTAATGATCTATGTTTCAAATACATACGTGATCACCGGTAGGACACATTGGTTTCCGTTTAAAACACAGTGGGAGGTCACTTTTGAAGATACTATTCAGGTACCCAAATGCGCTCCATACCAGTTTTCTTCTGCCAACAATCTCGCCAAACATGCCACCGTCCATTAACGAATCAAGAACCATTCAAGAATCCAAATGTCATACGTTACTCTCAGCGCTCGAAATGGAAAAGTTTACGAACCGGAGCGCTAGAAAATTTTCTAAGGATATTTACAAGGTTATCAAATTTATGTGTATTTTATAAACATAAGTGTGCTAGATTTTTTGTTATATCTATGGCATATCTAGCTCAGACGGTCAAATTATTTTGTCCGTGAGACGGAGCGATAGCTTTACAAATTTCACGAACCGGAACGGCGCTCCGGTGCGTTCCGGTACATTTCGAGCCCTGTATGTTCTAAGTCTCGTTAGTGCATAGTATTCTTGAATATGGGTCGATTATCTGGTGTCCTTATGAGGTTTCCTACAAGCTTATTTTAGAACGCGTCCAGGAGAAATTTATTCGATGTCTTAATTTTAAGACATATTATAACATTTCAATAATTCGTCAAATGTATATTTTCCGACTGCATTTCTACAAGGCATGCTTACTTTTCACTCTCTTGAATTTCGTATGTTACTTCTGCTATTGAGACATTTTTGCCTGTTATCGCGAGGGATGGTTGGCAATCCTGGCATCCTAAAGAATTTTAATTTACATTGCCTGTCAATTACATACGTGGTCGCAGCACTAATCTATTCTGGGTCGGAATCATTTCCTCGTGTCAAGCCTATCAGGCACCATTAGCGAGGTGTGCAAAACTAGTAAATGTGTTCCCCAAAGACATAAACATTTTCAGTGATGTGCTGCGTATTTTGTTTTAGAAATTTTATTTTCTCTATAAAATTGTACCTACATCTTTTTTAAAATATTTTCTTCTTCTCTCTTGTGAACGTACTAAATTTTGCTTTTTATGTCCACAATGTTTTGTTTTTTTTTAAAATAAATAAATAAAAAATAACATTTGTGCTGTCAGAGATAGATGTACTTGTTGACTCGCTCGATTTGAGTGCTATTTATGAGTATTTCCAGGGTTTGAAATGGACGGAGCGCACCGGAGCACCGTTCCTGTTCGTGAAATCGGTAAAATTATCGCTCCGTCTCGTGGATAAAATAATTTGACCGTCTGAGCTAGATAGGTCTTATAATAAAAAATCTAACACACTTATTTTAATGAAATACAAATAAAATTTGATAACTAAGTAAGTAAATTTTAATATCTTCAGAAAACTGTCGAGCCCTCCGGTTCGTAAACTTTTCCATTTCAAGCGCTGAGTATTGCTTTATGTTCATTAAAGCAGTAAATCATTTATTATTGAAGATAATTAATATTGCTATTTGACAAAAAACGCCGTTACAATAACATCGTCGTTTCTCTAACAAGGTATCCAATTACAATTAATTTAATGTACTTTCTACTATTCCTCACATTTTTTCGATTACGGGAACTCTATTGTGTAAAGTTACAAGAGAAAAGTGCTTTAGGCCACGCACTTGGGACAAACGTCTTCATTCCAAGGACATTTTTCTACCGCAATAATGCTTTCTGTCTTTATGGCAAAACGACTACAAAAGAAATGAATGACAGTGACAGATAGGCATGTCAAATTAGAAGACTTTTTTTGTAACCGGATAATCGAGTATTTTCAGATTCATAAAATACTCGGTTAACCCAACATCATTATTACACAGATTAAGAGCATACTTCAGTGAAACAGCAAATAATTTTCAATTATTTATAGGTGCGATGAAATTTCGGACTGGCTGCCAATCGGAGAGCGATAGTCGAGCTGTGAACACGTAAATTTGTTTTGTGATGGCGTCGAGGGAATTAATTCATAAATCGTGTAAAGATGACTACAAAACGTTACCCATTTACTTGAAACATGTCAATGAATATATTATTATTATTACAAATATAACAATAAACATAACACTAAATGGACGCATGTTGAATTTTTATGACAAATTATGTTTTGTTCTGCACGCGTCGTTTGCACAATCTTCGCGTCGCGATGTCACGATCGTTTTAGACCGTGCCCCAGCTGAAGTATATATATAGACTTAAATAATAATCGATCAAATAATACCCATGATTTATTTTCATGATCACCTTTAGATGAATTTAATAATT
Organism: Rhyacophila brunnea; assembly: GCF_057557595.1. Classification (NCBI taxonomy): domain Eukaryota; kingdom Metazoa; phylum Arthropoda; class Insecta; order Trichoptera; family Rhyacophilidae; genus Rhyacophila; species Rhyacophila brunnea. The sequence goes on from NW_028232796.1 coordinate 35,989,508, forward strand.
ACGCAGTATTTTATATTCGTGAAAATTTTTTGAGTACAAAGTACAAAAAAGTAAATAATATTCAATTTTCCCTAAAAAATTCTAAATTCTGTCAAAAGTCTCACTATTATACACTTTTAGCGCAAATTTATTTCATATTTATTCATAAAAAAGCAATTTAGTTTGATGTTAATTAACATAATATTATTACACGATGTCACGTTGCAAATATATCTAATTAATAATAACAAGATAAAAAGAACTTTTTATATACAACGTTTCAAAATTTTTTGTTGAATTATTATGCTCAATATGCTCAAACTTGTACTTGATATGAAGTAAATAAAAAACAAACAAATATAGAATACTGAAATATGTCATTTTGACATTTCATTATGATTTCCATAGTAACGCACGGATATATTAATAATTTAGTTGCTAGGACCACCCCTTAGCAACCAATAATAGTCTTTTACTTTTTACGGATTTTTCTGAAATAACTTTCCATACAAAACAGAATTAACTGAAAATGAATTCAATTCTGCTTAAGGATGGCTAAAAGAATTAAAAGAATGCATTGGCATCGTGTTCTGATATACTCTAAAAGTTTCAAATGTCTAGCTAGTCGGGAAATTAGTTAAAAATAGATTGCAAGATTTGTACTGGACAAATAACCACCGGACAAACAAGAATACGAGCTAAAAAACGTTTTAAAAATAGGTATATGGGTGAGCAATTAATTAGAAAAAGACACAAGATTGGTTTTCTTTTTTACTCTAACTGCAACGCTGCGGCAGAAGAGAACGGCTTTATATTCCTATGACTCGGTCACTTTAACCTTTTGCTGCACACATTGACGGATCTCTTTGATAAACAGTTTATCTTGACGGTTGCCGCTCGGACGGTATCCAATTTTAAATTCAGTATGTCAGTAGCTTCATTTGTTTTTTTATAGAATTAGTGAATATCAAAGGACGTACAGATGAATATACTTATATTATATTATGTAATGTTTTCATACTTTCTCTGTCTTTGCAAACAACATTGATGACGAGCCTCCATTGTTGGTAAATACCATATCTATATTTTTCATTTATTTTAATAAGATTAATATGCGTTTGAGCTTTGAGTAATTGTTAAGGGGGGACATGCTCGTCGAAGGTCAAAATTGAGTTTTTATTGTATTTTCAAACCATGATCCTGGACAATCCTTAAACGTTGTAGATAATCTATTTATATAATTTTGAAGCCTTATTATCCTTTATAGTTATTTTAAACATTTTATGACTGCATGAAGTATTTTTGTTACATAAAATAGTATTCTTTTAAACCTCTCGCTCTAATGTTTTAGAATATAGTCATATTTCGGTACAGAACTGTGCAGTGGTGTTAAGAGTTTTTACATTTATTAATTTTTAAACGCATTTATAAAACCATTAGCATAATTTATTACGAGATAATTTTTGTAAAATATTCACGATAAAAAATTATTTTGATAATCTCTGTGATCCCAAATTTGACAAGAATTAGGCATTTTATTATTCAAAAAATCGCCAAGATTAACACATTTGAAGATGAATCTAAAGATACTTATTATAAGCTATGTCTTTGACCATTCAAGTGTGATAAAAATCTTATGAATAATGATTGCTTTATAATAATTATTGACCTAAGAATAAGGTAGTGTTTTTTTGAAATACGCCATTTCTTTTGTCATTCCCTAGTAGTTAAGCTACAACATACGGCCGTAGCCATAAAATGACAAACTATAATTAAAGTAGGGAGTAAAATTATGTTAACGCGCGTGTTTGAACATGTACCTAACCGATTTTTTTTTTATTTTTTTTTTAAACGGTACATGTTCAAACACGCGCGTCAATATCATTTTACTCCCTACTTCAATTATAGTTTGTCAATTTATTGCTACGGCCGTATGATGTAGCTTAACCACTGGGGAATGACAAAAGAAATGGCGTATTTCAAAAAAACACTACCTTATTCTTAGGTCAATAATTATTATAAAGCAATCATTATTCATAAGATGTTTATCACACTTGAATGGTCAAAGACATAGCTTATAATAAATATCTTTAGAATTATCTTGAAATGTGTTAATCTTGCCGATTTTTTGAATAATAAAATGCCTAATTCTTGTCAAATTTGGGATCACAGAGATTATCAATATAATTTTTTATCGTGAATATTTTACAAAAATTATCTCGTAATAAATTATGCTAATGGTTTTATAAATGCGTTTAAAAATTAATAAATGTAAAAACTCTTAACACCACTGCACAGTTATGTACCGAAATATGACTATATTCTAAAACATTAGAGCGAGAGGTTTAAAAGAATACTATTTTATGTAACAAAAATACTTCATGCAGTCATCAAATGTTTAAAATAACTATAAAGGATAATAAGGCTTCAAAATTATATAAATACATCATCTACAACGTTTAAGGAGTGTCCAGGATCATGGTTTGAATATACAATAAAAACTCAATTTTGACCTTCGACGAGCATGTCCCCCCTTAAGTTTTCTTAACATCTAGTACTTAATGATGTTTGGTGAATATTTTGAATTTGCTGTCATTGTAATGATATTTTTCATCATTCAAGGCACACTTGGAATCTCACGTGGTACACAGTTTGACAAACACTGCGTTATAATGACATATTTTTGTATATACAACCTCTAGCGTCAAAGCTAGGGCTGCAATTATTGCAGACAAATTTTTGTTATAGGGATTTCATGATTATATATTATATTATCTGCATTCAATTAAAGTTTCTGTAGCAAAATCAATACTTATTTTTTTCCTGGCAAAACCGGTGGAGAGCAATGTTGCCCCATTAGACTGGCATTAATAATAATAATAATGTGTGATTCGTAATTAAGTTTTACTTTTGCCGCGCGTCGAGGCAAAACAACTTTTGTTAAAAAATTATCACTTTCTTCAAAATATATAATATGTTACTACTACTTTACTACTTAAAGCTATACTTCAGTTAAGGCATGGTCTAAAAAGATCGTGGCTAGACGATGCGCGGATTGTGCAAATGACGATTGCAAAACGAAATATGATTTGTCATACAAATCCAACATGCGTCAATTTAATGTTATGTTTATTGTTATATTACTAATAATAATAGTATATTCACTGACATGTTTTCTTTTTTAAGTACATAAGTAAAGTTTTTTAGTCATCTTTACACGATTTAAGAATATTTTCACCCGACGCCATGACAAAACAAGTCGGTCTCCGATTGGCGACGAGTGAGAAATTTCGTCGCACCTATTGTTGAAAATTATTTGCCGTTTCACTGAAGTACGCTCCTAACCCAACTTACGACCCAACGTCATATAACCACAAACAGCATGCAAATATTGAGCAAGCAGAATTTGATTTTTTTTAAGTTGATGAAAAATACGCAAAATTAATAATAACATTGAAACTAATAATATATAAATCCCGGGATCGCAAACCCTATTAGGTACATACTCGTATGTATAATTTCTAATTAGAATTATTAAATGTTTACGTTACATAATTTTGAACATTACGTATCACGAACGCAATGAAAACAATGCCGAAACGTCAAACAGACCTTTTAAGTCTTTTGTCAAAGCGGAAACAAACATTACTATAATTTTATTTTGAACGAAGCTTAAAGCTGTGTGTGTAATTATTTTGTTGAGCTTTCTCATGTAGTCTACCTTATTATTTTGCAATGCAATTGTGTACTTTGCGATACTTACCTTCAGACGACAATTTGATTATTATCATCAGCGGTACTACAACCACGGCCTTTGAATTGTCAAACCTTGACTACCTCCTCTCCTCTATATCTTCCGCTAGCTCCATTCACTATCGTATCCCCAAAGATACATTGTTCTATATTTTAGGATCAAGATGGGAGAAGGTGATGATGGCCATAAGGTTTCGGTTGTAGAGCTGGATGTGGATGTTTATTATCTTGATACAGAGTGCAGAGAGTTGGGTAAAAGGTGACGGTATGGAGTGTTGCGATGATCTAGGTGCTAAGACCGAGCCGCAATCCGGTAGTGATGATGATCGGACGAGCTCAGGAGTGTGTGCTCGAGAGAAGAATGTCGAATAACGAGTGTCAAGTGTCGAGTGACCGATCGTCCTTCGCTATTTATATAAAAGCAATCAATGCCTTACACGAGCCACCATTTATCTAGCTTAATAAATCATACTAGTTATTGTTGACTAGGTTATGATTGAGAAACCAGCTGACCACAATGTCTAACGACTGCCAAGTGTTTTGATGAGGGAGCATGAGATAAAAGCGCTGATGCTACATATATGAAGCAATTGATAATTAAAATTTTACGTTGTCGAAATTCATGCTGACCCGGTATAAGGTTGTTTGATCGCTATATTATATTTCTATCACCTCACTCTAGAGCAGTGGTTCTTAACCTGGGTTCGATCGAACCCCAGGGGTTCGGTGATTCAGTCTCAGGGGTTCGGCGGAGGTCAAGACACACACCCGACTCATATGATTCGTGATGACACTCCCCGCAGAACTGAAGCAAGCAATTGCCACGCACTTAGATGAGCTTTCAAAGTCTCTCGACGGATACTTCCCTACAAGAAAGTCATATACAGCATGGATGAGACAGCCATTCGAGTTTAGTGTTGAGACAACAGATGTCAATGATGAATACCTCGATGAAATCATTGAAATTCGGCAGAGCCAGGTTCAACAGCAACTCTTGAGCAACAACAACGCTCTCAACGTTTTGGTGTCAACAAATGGTAACGTACCCTGTTATTGCTAAGAAAGCTCTGGAGATTTTCATACCGTTTTTTACAACATATCTTTGCGAGCAATCATTTTCGAGGATGCTGGACATAAAAACGAAGAAAAGGAACAGACTTTGTTGCGAAAATGACATGAAAGTGGCACTTGCCATGGTGAAGCCGCACATTTCTGAACTGGTCTCTGAAAGGCAATAGCAGAAGTCACACTGATTTGCAGTAAATATTCATTATTATGTTTTTGTTTTTGTGTGAAAATCATGTTTTGATGGTTTTGTTCTTTGACCATAGTGTTGTTGATGCACGGTTCATTTTGTGCACCAGTAAAATATATACCTATGTTTTGAATTTGAAAAAAATCATATTTTATTTTTCCAATTAAGAAGGGTTCGGTGAATGCGCATATGAAACTGGTGGGGGTCAGTACCTCCAACAAGGTTAAGAACCACTGCTCTAGAGTCTAGACATACCTACTGATTCTCCATGTATTACTCCTTCCGAAACTAAGTCACGTCACGATCTTGAAACTTAATTATAAATATAAACAATTTCAAGATATACACATTTTTATGTTTTAGAAAACGCTGCCTGATTTCCAGGCTGTTTTATGTCACTTTCAGTAAAATTCTCAGGAGAGCAATTTGAAAGTTCACTGCAAGTTTTCTGCATATAAAATAATAACTTATTTTCGACATTATCGACAAATCCGTTCACAATTTTTGTATTCTGACTAATAGGTTAAAAAGAGTTCTGGAAATAGAACAAGAAGGCACTTAAAAGTCATTATCATCATCATTATCGTCTTGTTTATCTTTGGAGAAAATGGGAACCGAAAATTGCTGAAATTAAACCACGTTTTCGGCTGTAGCTACGTTGAAGAAAAATAGTTGGTACGGTTAAGAGAACGAAAGATAAGATTGCAGACGAAAAACTTACATTTTGTTGTGAAGCTTATCTTTTTATAACTGAATATGTCAGTAGAAGTTACCCAAGACCGAGGTCACCACACATTCAACTATGGTTTGACAGAATTTATATGACTTTAAAATAATTAAAAGTGTTCATGGGGAAGACAGAGCACGGATAACAGACAAAAAATAATATTTATATATAAAACAAAAGCTAATATAGAGAATTTCTTATTCACAACATGACGCTGCAATTTTGCATTCAAATCTTTCCATACTGGTTGGGCCAAATTGTGGTCGCAGTTATCCTTAGTCGCCACCTACTCAAACCCCCTTATTTATTATTGTCACAAGACCAGACGATGAGCATTTACGGGTCATAAGACAACCGTGATTGCGAATAAGGTCAGTCAGCTCAAGTGATATCCAGAAAGCGGTCGTGGGAAAGTTGTTATACTTAACCATCGCTACCTACTTACAACGTGACTCATACAAAACATATCTGTTCGACCTTCTTTGCACTAAGGTTCATTAATCGTCCAAAAGTGTATCGTCCGTTTACTAGTGCGTGAACACCGAATCGGTTCCAGTGCGCGCCAGCTTTCTCAACATCAAAGGTCAGTGCCTGGTATTCTCTTGTAAACTCCACCCACCCTAGATCCGTAACCCACCATCGACCATCACCTTCAAATTATACAGTCCACTGCTAAAACCGCCACCACATACTTTGAAGATGACCACCTAAATCGGGGTTTTTTGGATTATAGTAGGTTCTCCAAAATCCACTGAGACCTCATGGCCGTGATGTAAGCGCCACACTCCATATTATTCATTCTTGGAGAACCTATTTTTTTCAAATTGCAGCTAGCCATTTTCAATTTTGTTACTTATTTTTATATTTTTTAAGTGAACGATTTCATAAAAATAGCAAACTGGCGAAGTGAACTTCTGCCTTCCAAACAAGGTAAAATAATAATAACTGTTTGCAGCTGCGCAGTAATGTTTTCGCAGATATTATTTTCTTTGTTTTACTCCTCTGACAACTTTCTCGGGATTAATTTTATTATCAATCTATTTTTAAACGCATTCGTATGGTGTCAGACACGGTGACATCGTGTATTCATTCACTGTCACCGAAGCATATATTTTTGGTGTTATTTACTATAACTGCTAACTCACTCAATGACTAGTGCATTTATATACAGTCTATAACTTAGATCCAAAATCAAAATCCGAATATAGCAGACATCGTGTCTGGAAATTTGTACATAATAAATGTAGTTGGCCGTATTACAGTTCACCATGAGTTGTTGTATCGGAAATAGATGACCGTACAATATCGAGATCAAATAATTAATGTCTAAATAAAACACTTAAATCGTAATAATTTATTTTTTCTTTTATGGTGGAACTGCATTGTATTATATATTAATTTATTAAAACGCATTTATTTGTACTTATTCTACTTTTTTATTTAATAAATTTGGACCGGTTTCGTAGGTCTCAAAGGGAGATTTTCAACTGAAAATGTCCCCGTTGAAAATGTCCCTTCGATGCGGACGAAACCACAAAAAATGCGTTTTATTAAATTAATCAATAACGTCATAAAAAACAGAAATACAAGGAAAAGACAGAAGAAAATAGGTAGATACGTAAGTCAATTAGAAATATTGTCGAATAAAAACTTCTTGTCTACGTGTTAAAACTGCGAACTAACAATCCCCTCCAATGCAGCTAATTGCACTGTTTTCAAATGAGGAACACCCCCAAGTTTATCATTTCATTTTACGCTTCCGTGATGTACGTATCTATCAATTTACGTAATTTGAAGCTTTTTATAATACACATATGTCTAAAATGATCAGGAATATTGTTAGAATTATTATTAGTAAAACTTTGGTTTATTGCGAAGAAGAAAATGAGTTGATACATTATTTGAACACGCCTCTTGCACGCGTTGCCGCCATGACAGGTACGTCACTTAGAAGTCTTATATATGCGACTACAGCGTCTTCCTGTTATCGCCGATCTCTTGTTATCGGACAAAACAATCATATTATATTTATATAAGATTCTCGTAAGATGCTTGAAGTATCAAGTTAGAGTAATCAATACATATCAATATACGTAAAACTAATATACTCATTGAACGCGTCATTTTTTGATCTCAATGCTACACGGAAAATACTTCCCAGTACGACAACTTACGGATACGGTTAAATATAATACGTACAATAATTTACATGTAACCAACAAATATAACGGTATAACCATGGCCCCCACAAGGGGGGGGCTGACAGATAAGTGAGATAAACATAGATCACAAATTTGCTCTAATAGTAAAATAGCGCTATTTTACTACATTGATATTAATATATAAAAATATTTGGTTGTACGATGCAATTTTTAGCGGTATTTTAATGGATGTACATAGAAAATCGCTAAAAATACAACTTAATTTTACCACGTACACCATTTGGAAAACGCTTAGCGATAGGTAGGAGGACCCGCCAAACATCTTAGCCTGGGGGGCCGCTTCATGGTATGGGTATAACTACAGCAACTAAGAAAGATTGTGAGCGTGGGCGAATACTTAAAAAAAATACCACAACGAAAAAGAGTAAAAGTAATATTTTAACATGAAGACGAAAAATAAAACCAAAATCACTCTTGATCCTTTTGTAAAAGTTTAGGCATCTTTGTCATAATGAACTTATTTTTGTGTAGTTATTAAGGGTTCATTTTTTTTATAAAACACTTTAAAAAGTTTTACACTTAATTAATGGGGTATGCGCGGGTATAATACAAAATTCTCCAACGGACATAGTAATTAATTAGTTTTTTTTTTAATTATGTTGGTATTATATTGATATAAATTCTGTAGTATTCTGTAGCTAATTAATTAATTAATAATTCGATTGAAACTTTGCATGTACGGCGAACAATAAAGTATCACTTTTGTGTGAAATGAAATATGAATTAATTTTAATTGAAACTACTCACCCGCCATCTCTTCAGATTAATAAAGCCTGAACATAACTTTTTGCACAAGCAACGAGTGGTCCACTGCCATACTATTTATTGATACCTAACGTACTTGCAAGCAGAGTTTGGTATTCTATAATGACTGAAGAGTATAAATAAGTTATTAGTTATTGTCGTTTAGAATCGACTGTCACATTGACAAACCGTCACTGTTCTGGCAGAAGACACTAATTCGAAAAAATGACATATTGAGTTAGTTATACCCAAATGTTCCTTATTTCAAACTTTACCGTCCGGTAACTTTCTTAATAAATAAACAGTCTTTATTTTAGTCATCCTTTTTACGATTACTTAATAAACTCACATGATAGACCATTTCAAACATTTTAACAACTTCAAAGTCAAATTACTCAAAACTAGTATTCTCCAGTTAGTGTGTTCTGCCAGAACAGAGACGAAACGTCCTGTGCATTATATTATTATACACAGAAGAAGTTTACTTACTTTGATCGTCACTTCCAATTATTAATAATACTAAATCAGATGAACTCCAAGATCTCCAAGATACGTTAAAATTATCTGAAAGAAATCTGAAACTAAGAATACTCCGACAAGTGAACACGACAAACGCGTCAGTATGAGGACTCTATAGATAATGACAGGTCATCCATAGACAACGGGAGGGGCGAAAAGTAGGACCAGTCGTGTAAATGTATCGGCTTCCTTCTTCAGTGGGCAATGCATTATTATGATAATTATCATTAATTATAATTTATACCAGTTTTCAATTTATTGCTGTTCCAATATTGCATACGTGTTAACACTCTCGTTACTGTGATGTTACCGTAGGTTACCCAGCCCAACAAACTGTAAATATTTAAGTTAATATTATTAATTATTATTAGGTTATTCCTAGAATTATCAATATTACATCTAATTAACGCATTCGCTGCTGAGTATATAATGATTTTTTAATTAGCACCTTTAAAATGCACGTTAATTACATCGATCGGCCGCCTGGACATTACGCGCATATGTGCGTCTTCAGCGTCCAAAGTATTAAAATGTTATCATTTTCAAAGACGATAGCATTATCCAGTAAATACATAGACTGTAGAAAGGAAAAAGAATGTAACCCTCAGTTTTTTCAAAATAGATTTTATTGGATACACGTCATTTTCAAAGGATGATTTTTTTGAATCTAAATTTAGCTGTACTTAAAACAAAAAAGAAGGAAGTGAAGAGGGAAAAAACGACTTAACCATAATTTTTGTAAGTTTTACTTTAATTAAGTAGCTCAATAATTAATATCAGATTAACAATATAAAAAGCAAATTATTAATTATCATGCACTAACTTCATGGTTATAATATATATTTTGTATTTTAACTTTGACCGAAAATCATAACAAAACGTTTTTGTGACTCCTGTAAAATTGTATGTGTGTGGATTACGTCCTTTGTCCTTTCTACAGTCGACATACTATAATTGATATAATAATATATCCGTCATATTCCATTTAGGTACCTACCTGTCATAAATTAAAATGCACATTGCAAATAGAGCATCGCATTCCAGTACGAACAAAAGAGATAGATCTAAAAGTATATGTGATGGAGAAAGACATACTCAATTGTGAGAAAGAGATATTAAAGTAAGGGGTAAGATCAAGATCATAGCCCCCACAAGGGGAGGGGGGTGATAGAGCTCTGGCCTGGGGGCCCGGCGTGGTGGATGAACCAGGCAAGTGAGATAAATACACACCCCAAATTTACTAACAGTAAAAAAAGTCGCCTGCATTTTGCCTTCTGAGTGTTGATTTGATTGATTGAATTAAATGATAATTCACGCATAGAAATTTATTTTATAATTATTTGTAGTGTGTTACCTGAATAATAAAAATGGGCTATTTATTCAATATACCAAAAGGTCGCATGTTACTTGGTTACCACAAAAGGGTCGCAGCCAGTGCTTCAAAATATTATGATGCTCAGTGCCGACAATTTATTTAAAAATATAAAAATCGTTAAAAATAAACGGAATACCCATAATTTTACCATTTGGGAAACACTACTGTAGAGAACATCATACTGCCATTAACTTTAGCAATAAGTAGGGGGGCCGCCAAACAACCTGGGCTGAGGGCCCGCTTCAAGATTTGGGGGCCATGATCAAGATAGTATTATGACTTGTAGGCTGTAAGAATGTATAGAAATACTTCTATGGTTATAATAAAGTTTTGATGCCTTGACCATTTTATAGATAAAACAAAATAGCATAATATATATGAAGAAATCTTATTAAACTTAAGTTTAGTTTTATATGTATGCATATATACAAGTGCGGTATTTCTGATTAGTATGGAGTGGTTTTCAGCCAATGAGATTTTATATTATCGAGTTTTCTGAAACTAAAGGTGGGCAATGTACGGTTTTTGTTTGTAAGAACGTCTCCATAAGCGCAACGAAAAATCAAACCTCATTGCTCGATACCGTATACAAATACATATGTTTACACTAGTTTATCTGTCTCGTTGTAAAGGGGCGAGAAGTACTGACAGGTGTAGAGATGAAAGTCGAATTGGAGGCTGCTCAGATGAACGGAGGAGCGAAAATTTATTGCTGCGTAAATGGTATACAGGGTAAAAACGTAAAGGTTAGGCTAGCGGTCCGAGGCTCGGTGGAAGTGAGTTCTGTTCACCGTGATACTGAAACTGAGGTAACCTATCAACTATGCCTCGCTATTAACATTCGGTAAATTGCGAGAGTCATGTTTGATGTAGTTTGCAATTGGGAAATCTGTTGACCACTGCATCATTGCAACTTTGAGGCGTTTCGATGACCAAACCCGAGTTAGTCGACCCTCATTGAAGTATGTCACATGTGTAGAATATGCTGATCATATATCATATTTGAATGACTCGCTGATTCTTGTGTTGTCGTAATTACGCTGACAAGGCCCGAGGTTGTTGACCGCTACACTAGTAGGTGTTTGTCTTGTCCGAAAACTTGTACATATGCAGTTCGGCGAAACACACTTTACCGTGAAATGTTGCATCGGAAATATATGGCCGTATATTTAAGACCGTGCAACCTATTTGGGTCGTATAGTACTGACATAAAATTCATATCTAAATAAAACATGGTTCTTGTCAGTTTACAGGAAGCCATCAGCACACAAATTTTGAACATCGCCGATATACTGGATTATTTGTAGGTTAGGTTAGGTTATGTTTTCAATCTTGTATTCATGAATTTTGCCAAAATCAGCTATGATTATTTAATTAATTGTAATTAAATGAAACACAATTTTATAGTAATTATTCCACTTTTTAATTAAATTCTGTACCGGTTTCGTCCTCTTTAAGGGGACAGAATTTAATTAAAAAGTGGAATAAGTACTATAAAATTGTGTTTTATTTAATTACAAATAATTAATCAAATAATACAATGCAGTTCCAACATTAATTGACAGTTAACACTATAAAAGAAATTATGAAAATTTAATTAATGTTTATATTGAATCTAATAAAATTGGAGACCGTATACTATACAAGGGGTAGTCAACCTGGTCCCTACCGCCCACTAGTGTGCGTTCCAGCTTTCATGGTGTGGGTTTTAATACCGCCAGAAAAATTCCGAAAGAGGAGACATTTAACTACAGTAAGTTGTTTTATAAAGATATATTCTGCCAAACTTAGCGAAAGTCTGACGTAAAGTATTTGGTAAGTAATTATTATTATATGCTTTGACTTGCTGTAACTCATAAATTTTATAAAGTAAAGGTACTAGATGCACTTTGATGTAATAAAAAGGAAAAAAAATAATAAATGGTGATATGTAACGACGATTCATGCCTTTCAGATCCAGTGACTGCAATCATATAAGATAGGATAAGTATATGCTCAGAATATCAGTCCTATGCGACATTTCTTTTACCACGGGAAAAAACTCGGCTACAAATCGCAGTCCTCAGTTCCCAATGAATACGACAAAATATTCATCAGCATCACCACCGCCTTGCGCTACAAATAATTTTCCAGGGTTTTTGCAAGGCGGTTTCATAGGCCCTGGCCGAATTCAAATTAGCAATACCCGATGCGGGTAGAAGACTAGTTTTCAATAAGGCATATTCTCTCAGCCGGCACAATTTTCATTTGACTAGCATCAACTAGAGTAGTTTGCGTGCCAAAGTCCTTAAGAAACCTCAATAGTAAATGCGAGGTATCCATAAAGGCATCTAGAAAGAAAAAAAAAGTAAAAGTACTTCCCTACTTTATAAATCAGCATTACTATGTAACCGGTGGGCGGTTAGAAAATTTTACTACTAACAAAGATACAAAAGTGGGCGGTCGGTATAAAAAGGTTGACAACCCATGCCGTATAGTATTATGGTCATTTCTTTCCGATAGAAAGCTCACGGCAAACTGTGCCACGGTGAAATGTTTTACGTACAATTTACATGTAACCGGTGTCTGTACCATCTGTATTGGGTATAAATATTTAAGGCCATATCTTATTCATAGAAGAGTTTCCAAATAATTTACTGATAAATACATTTAAAAAAAAAATCTTACCCCTTTTCTATAAATCTTATGTTAAGTCCAGATTGGTTTGCCTTATTTGTAAATGCGTAAACGTGATTAAATTAATTGGATGCCTTCAATTATACAAAAATGGTCACTAAGCAAGAAAAGGGGAAAAAATCTTAAAACACCCATCTCGCGTGATGGATATAGGGTCGTATCTGATAAGGGCCGAACCAAAAATTGGGTAATTTACCCTTTTCGATCGTAAAAAATGCGCCGCGTTATAAGTAGCAAACACTCCACGTGTCGAAAGTTTTTAATATTGCAAAGCAAAAGTTTTTTGGTGACCTGGAAGGTCCCAAGTGTAATCAGGCTGTGTTATCGAATTAAGAACCTTATTTTTTTAACCATCTAAAAACATATGTGATGTAAAAATTCAAAGCTTTCTACGAAAACATTACACTAAAGCTCTATTGGCGATTGAAAGTTTAATACATACTAACAAATTTTAATACAGTCATGGAAAATCACGTGTAAACTTACATATTATAATATCTACTCTATAATATAATACAATAGAATAATCTAAGAACCATCACGTTTTTAGGCTCAATTTTCGCTTATTCCCCGTATATTTAGAGACTTGAAATTCGGTACACAGGTCCTTATGCGGTGATAATAATATTCCATTCATATTTGGGAGATTTGGGAGAACTTAATTTTTTAATTTTTTCTTATGGATTTAAGTTTTGTACTATTCGATTTGAGTCGTTATTTGCGACCCGGGTTTCGCCTTTCGGCATCTTCAGACGCTATGCACACTCACCAAAAGGCAAATTGAGGAGAATTGAGGTATAACATCGAGGGTTCTTACCACTAAGCTACCAATCCAAGTATTTGCCTTACAAATATTACCTAATAACCATCAATTTTTAAATTTTAGCAATAATGTAGCAGTAATTTAAATCAATTATGAGACTTTTTCAACCAATATATTTGTAATAAATAATGCTACATTTTTAATAACATATTGTATATTCAGTATTTAATACAAAATAATAAGCTAAATAGAGTAGATTAAAAGCATAAGGACTTCTATCCAATTTAAAAATTGAGATATACGCATAAAAATAATGTCAATTTTGAGGGGTTTCAAGTATTTTATAAGTCTTCTTATATTATTTTAATATACTATGACCATTGTTTAAATTAAAAATTGTAAATTTATTTTGTTCAATTTCAACATTTCAAAAAGTGGCTGTTGTACATTAAAAAATGGATAGATACCATTTTGCTTTTAATCTTTTATTTATTTATTTAAAAAAGACACATTGAGCACATAATAAACTATTAATTCAAGACGTTCATAACATGACATTTAGAATAAAAAGTAAATTAACTTAGTAGAGAGAAAAAAAGTAAGTAAAAATTTTTTTTATAGAAAAGAAATAAAATAAAAAACAACACAAATTTAAAAAAAAACACAAATTAAACAATAAAAATGAATTTTAAAACAAAATACATAATGCATCGCTAAAAATGTCTATATCTCTACGGAGTGCATTGACCAGCTGCACAGCCCTCGCTATCGGTGTTAATTATTAGGAAATGCAAAACTAAGCTACTACATTAAGTGAAATGATTAAAAAATTATTATCATGACTTAAAGTAGAGAGTTGATTGTCATTGGTGACCGAATTTAAAACACCTTAGATATTATGTAGTTTAGCTAACGTAAAAAATTTCATATAGGTACTACTAATGCCGCCGTGAAACGAAAAAGTTTGAAGACCACTGGTATAATTTAAAGTAATATTTTGTCAGAAAATACAACGGTAAATAATAACCTCTTAGCAAATTAGTTACTATAAGTTAGCTGCTAATCTATTCGCGATCGGAGGACAACATATTGATCTTTCGCTAATAACAAAACAATAGTAAAGTGTATCCAGTTCTATAGTAAGTACCTGAAACGGTTAACGTATACTACATATATGTGTACCTTATCCCCGTTATAATACAGAGGATTGGACGGTGTGAGTTTTGGTTAAGCGTGGCTTACACTTGCTGGCTTATGAACACAGGTTGTAGTAAGTCATTATTTCTCCCACTGGTGTCGGCTATTCTTTATTATTAAATAAATGTTATCAAGATAATTACCGTCGACTAGGGATCATCATCAGTCTGAATCTATCCACTGCTGGATGAAGGCCTCTCCAAGCTGATTCCACTTCTATCGGTCCTGTGCGTTGTGTTGCCACGTACTTCTGCAGAACTTTATCATTTCATCGACCGAGCAGCCTCTAGGTCTACCTTGCGGACGTTTTGTACCTCTTGGATACCATTGGATGACTAAATTTGTCCAACGATTGTCCCTTGTTTGAGCTATGTGTCCAGCCCGTCTTCATTTGAGGTTTTTGGCAAATTCTATTACATCGCAAACCCTTGTCTGTTCCCTTATCCACTCATTCCTCTTTTTGTCCTGTCGCGTTATGGCCAGCATGCACTTCTCCATATGACGTTGTGCTACTATAAGTTTCTGGATCTCTCTTTTACTTATGGTCCATGTTTCACACGCATATGTGATTACGGGAAACACACACTGGGAGGTCACTTTTAAAGACATAATTCAGGCGGCCAAAAGCACTCCAGCCTAGCTTTACTCTGCGAATAATTTCATCAAAAATATACATCCATCTATAGACACTTATTGTCCCAGATAGATGTAATTTTTCAGCTGTTCGAGCTGAGTCCCATTGATGAGGATACTTGCTATAAATTTAATTTAAATTCTGCATTGTGAGATATTTGTACTTATAGGTAATGGGTGTACAACTGGAAAATATCAAAGTTCATTATATTTATATAGGTATTAAACTTGAGGAAAGGAGACATATACACACAGAATAAATATGCCGATTTTTTAAAATATTTTTTTTATGATTTTACCGATGCCTTGACTGCAACTCGTTGTCATATCGCCTCTTCTCATCTAGAGGATGATCCACCGATCAGATCCTCACTCCAATTCTGTTAAAGAACTTTACAATAATTTTTCCAAGCTCTTCCGTCTTATCCACCGTCAGGGCACCTTTCAATTGGTCGACATTCTCAAAGATATCCGCAATTCGCAGCTGTACTCTGTGTCGTTCATATTTAGGGCATAGTACTGCTATGTATCGTATATTCATCGCAGAGCTACGAATCGCTTCTTTCCATGAGGACATCAAATATTTTACCCATTGTGTGTCCTGTTATTATCCTCAGTATCACATTAAACTCATTTCTCTTCAAAGGAGCCTCTACAAACCTGGGCACCAAATGTGGGGATGGTAGAATGAACTTACTCTATTTCCACTTTTCTAAGGATGCCTTGTGAGGAAAATCAATCTACATGGTTTGGCACATTTTCTTTATAATATGCGGTTAATGTTAATAATAATTGTTCGATTTTTCTACCCGCATACGTACTTCATATTGTTTTGCACGTGTATTATTTTCAGCTTATTATTTTTGATTAGGAATTGCAATACCGGTATTTCAAAATCGGTATTCCAGTATTTATCAATACCGGTTTTGACAATCCAAAATACCGGAATGTTCGGTATTAAAAACTACACTCCTTTACGTTTTTGGAAATGAATTGAATGTTATTTCTACATTACTTTATACTGTATTGCCTGCTAAATTTTGTTATGTGCTGCTAAAATGATAAATGTGTCGCGTGATTTCAAAATCAGCCAAGTCCATAATAGATGAATAGGAGAAAAACAGCTTTTTGTTTTCTCAAATACACAGTCACAAGGGTGAAAGTATATATTATTTCGAGTATAGAATATTTAAAATGAATAAATTCCACATTGTGATAATGCAGAAATGTTAGAAAGCAGTAGTTCTTCAGCAATTCAAAAAAAAAATCAAAAATAACTAAAGGTGGATTTGGCTGATTTTGAAATGTAGCGACACAAATATATTTACTGAACCCAACAATGATGAAATTGTAATAAAACAAAATCCATCAAATATACCAAGGTATTTATAAAATTGTAAAATTATTTCGAAATAAAAAACATCCGTGACAAATGTCCAATTATATTATTCAATAATTAAAATATTAATGAATGTACAAGCGTTCAATTGAAGAAACATTTCCTGCAAACGTACTTATTTGCACGTCTTACTGAACTAGTTTTTTTGAGGGTGTTAGTTAAAATTATCAATTTATTCAAATTATTTGTAAAATTCTACAATATTATCATAAATACACATTTTAAATGTCAACATAATAAAAAAAATGTAGGTAGGTATGTTTTTGCTATAAAATAATGTTTTAAAGAAATTTTTATAGCTATATTTACTAATAAGTACTTTTTTATGTTTCAACGAATACCGGTATTCATTAAGAAATACCGAAAAACCGGTATTGATATTTTCATTCGGTATTGCAACCCTTACTTTTGATATATAAAAAGTCGAGATAGAAGTCTACTCAGTTTAAACTAATAATATAGTACATACACTGTGCAAGTTTCATCAATATTTTCGTTCAGTAGTTTTCGAGTGATAACCAAAGTTGTATAAAAGCAAAAAACACCACTTTTCTTCAAAGTCATATTGTGAGAAATCAAATAAAACCGATGCTGTGGTAATTCTAATATTCCGACGGCCACTCTGTAGCAAGTTGACACTGTCGCTGTCTACGAATAACTGACTTTCATTAAATCATGGGCTGGCGATGACTCGTGATTGTTAAGTACCCGGATGATAATAATAATAATAATAATAAAGGATAGTAGGTGTGACATATTTTTGCGGGGTTATTAGATGGGATTGGGATCCTAATCGGCCCAACCAGGATGGTGCAGAAACAAATATTTTTAAACATATAATCCAAGTGACTAAATTGAATGATTTGGTGTGTGTGTTTGTATCTAAACATTAGTAAGAAATGTCTATAGGGTGGCCATTTTGCAAATTTATTATACTGTCTCCTAATTGGCTGGTTTAAACAATGGTGGAATTGAATGACGTCACTACGTGTGTACAGTGGTGACTGCATGTAAATACAATTTATAAATTAATTTTTCATGGTTTTCTGGGGATATTGCATTTCACCTGTTAAGCTGTACAAATACACAAGCATACGGAGAATATCATTTGTACGTTCATAATATGTAATTTTCGAATTGGACAGTGGCATTTTTGCTTTTATACAATGTCCTAACAAACGTACATACATACAGTTCAAACACATTATTATCACCATACGACAGTTATTGTCTATTAAATAATTTTAACATGTCTTGTAATCTCTTAGTAATCGACTGGCAATTATTTACCGATTTGATTAACAGGAAACTAAATAAAAATCTAATAATTTGAAATAGATCCAATTACATAATAGATTTTATTTTATTAATCTTGTATGTATGTATTATTTCTTGCGCCCAAAACTCACAACATGCTAGGACCCCTTTAGGTACATATATTTTACCGACATAACCCCCCCCCCCCACTTTTGACAACGAGTTAATGTTTTCTTATTTTGCTCTGAGCTCCTAGATGTGAAAGTATTCTCGTGTTTCATAAGTATTTATCTCTTGTCAACGATATCATTATTTTTTATATCACTATCCATTTTTTTAAAGTATGGTATATTAAACTATATTTGAATACATTTTAATAATTTAATACTGTAATAATCTTTCAAAAGTCAAATAAAATTTCTAAAAACCTTCAATCACATAACGCTTCACTTTTTTTAGCTGACGCCAGCAGTACGCGTACCATAGTTTGTGAAACACTGTTTTATAATTCACTAATTTTGCATTGCAGTTTATTGACGTTCAGGAGTGTATTTTGAGATTTATTTGTCAGAACGGCACTATAATAAATGTGCTTTACATTAGTGTTACAAGGTTATAATTATTTAGATGATCATATTCATGGGGGGGGGGGGTAACAGGGCTCTAGCCTGGGGGAACGGGCTTATGAGGAGCCCGGCATGGCGAGTCGACCAAATTAGTGAGATAAACACACATCACAAATTTATATTATTAGTAAAAAAAGTTGCCTGCTAGTTGGCTACTGTATAGAATCATACTACCTTTAACCTTGGCGATAGGTAGGGGGCGCGACAAAGATCCTAGCCTTGGGGCCCGCTTCAGGATGTGGAGGCCATGATCATATTATAAACTTGCAAATATCTTCTTCTTTTCTTACGACCATGTCCGATCATCATATGGGCCTCCACAGAGTGGAAGTTTGTATAAACAGATTTTTATTTATCGTAGTATATTCTTGGGTTCTCACCGTGTCTCCTTCTTCCTTCTTTACTCGACGTTTCGGGCTCGTTGCAGAGGCCATTATCAAGAGATATGTTTTATGATGAAATGTAGTGTAGGTATGTGAATGTAAACGTTGCTCTTACATTCACATACCTACACTACATTTCATCATAAAACATATCTCTTGATAATGGCCTCTGCAACGAGCCCGAAACGTCGAGTAAAGAAGGAAGAAGGAGACACGGTGAAAAGCCAAGAATATACTACGATAAAAAACAACCGTGAAAGCCTCAAACAGATTTTTATTTTTACGAGAAATGGATGTCAGCCACTTGCTCAACCTATTAGGTCCATACTCTGACTCATACACAAATTGAAAAATAATATGTGTACTTGCCAGACCCAGGATTCGAACCTGGGACCCTGGGAGGAGAGGCCAGCGGATATCAGTCAATAAGATAAATCAAAGTAAGTTGTCATAATTAATAGACCAGCTGTTATTTGCTTGTTTTATTTATAAAGACATATGTA
Organism: Rhyacophila brunnea; assembly: GCF_057557595.1. NCBI lineage: Eukaryota > Metazoa > Arthropoda > Insecta > Trichoptera > Rhyacophilidae > Rhyacophila > Rhyacophila brunnea. Next base: position 36,009,519 of record NW_028232796.1, read on the forward strand.
CTAACAATGTTATTATATACTTAATTTTGAAAAACACTTCTGGGAAAATATAGTATAACCAATAGAAAAAATCTTTTTGGAAAAAGTAAAACACCCGGCAGGATCGAACCTGCATCTCTCATTGTCCACTTTCCGACTAGGTGACATACTAATTACGACAAATTTTAACTATTGGCCTCTTAATACCTGCTCAACAGTGCTTTCCAAATTATGTATGTTCAATAATTATTATGTTATATGTTAATTATAGTGAATTATTCGTTGAATAAAATAAATAGCTAATTAAAAATGTTATAATAATTAACAAATCAATTCAATTAAGCTAAAGTCATTCTAGAATAATTGCTTGTTGTAATTCAACAAAAATATATAGCTTCTTCGAGGTACAGTCCAAACTCTTTGTTTAAAACACTTTATGACGACACTAAAAATAATATACCTACATTGTTTTAACATTTCACAGCCCTCTTATCCCTCATACACTGTCATGTTTGTCCTTAATACACCGCAAAGCTCCTGTGCAGAGCTTCGCGATCTCCCCGACAGGTGTCCGACGCCGGCGGAGCGTCGCGGCGCCCCCTCAGTTCGGCAGCGGCACTCGGCCGCGGCGCCGCCGACGCTCGGTTATTTATTTCTGTATCCGGAAAACGCGCGCCAAAATTAACTTGCTAGTTTGACAGTTTGCTGCCGGGTTGCTAGAAGTGTCATAATATAATTTTGTTTTTAAAACAAGTGCGGTATTGAACGGGGATTAGTGATTATGTATTATGGAGACTTCCTCCAACAGCTGATGATTATTTATAATACATTTAATTATGTTGGTAATATTTTAATAAAACATCGTAATATAATATTAAAAAAAAACTTTTATAGATTCGACATTTTATTTGTAACTCTAATAATTATATTAAAAATGGATACTATTGGCCAGTAGCGAAGGGTGGAAGTAGGCTGTTAAGATCTGTCATTAATAATTCACATTAAACTTTGTTAGTCATTCGTAGGTATTTCTTTTTTTTTTAAATTAAGACTATAATTATTTACAGATGGTGTTGGTTAGTTTTTTAAAAATCAATTAAACCCTGCCTAACCAAACAATAATAGCTTTGGTATACTTTGGTCGATACGACAAAATTTTACAGACTTTCTCATTCATTAATTAAATTAATAATTAATTCATAGATTTAGAATACATAATATTTCCTACACAAATTGTTGGTTTATTTTTTTAAATTCATTAAGTCCTGCCTAAATCAAACTATAATAGAAAACATATTATTCTCTCTATAAAATATCCAAAGTTATGTATGATTTAATTGCATACTTTTAGATATTTTATAGATAGACGAGTATTTTTTGACTATTATTTATTATGGCTTGGTTTTCGCAGAATTTTTAAAACTAACCAACACCATCTATAAATTGAAGAGTGACATTCCAAACCGGCCTAAGTCTAAAAATCTGATTTTGAGATAATCATATTTTTGTGATTTGCAATTTACCTCTTAACTTTTCGGTACTATAATGTTTGGCAATTTTATAGAAAATTCAAAGACTCGAAAACATAGTATATAAATAACTTTAAAAAGTATAGTAAAACTCCAAAAAAATTCATTCAAAAACTGACTTTTTTTTCAAAATGGCCCTAAGTCTGTACTAAGTACAGTTTGGGACACAATAAAATAAAGTTTAGTGTCTTTTGTGTATACAATTATGATTGTGTAATAGAATGTGGTCATGGACAGTTCTGTTGGGATGATTAATGAATAAAAATTATATAAAATTTCTTTCACTTTGATGCATTTTTTGATAAAAAGGTAAACATTGTAACTTTTACAGCATAATAATATATTATATAATAATACTACAATGTAGGATCATTTTCAATAAAAAAATAGTTTACTGATGTGCACATAAACTTATAAAACACAAATTCTCTAATACTTACTCTGACATTTCTAATCTGACGTGTTACAATATTATATTATGGCCGCTTGGAGCGTAAATGAAGCAAAAAGAGTTCAACTGCGCATGCGCATATATCCTTAGGCCAGTTTGGAAAGAATCAACCGTTACCTTAGTGCTGTTTTGAGAAAAAAAAAGGCAAATAATACTACAATGTAGGATCATTTTCAATAAAAATGTGCACATGAACTTATAAAACACAAATTCTCTAATATTTCGTCTGACATTTCTAATCTGACGTGTTACAATATTATATTATGGCCGCTTGAAGCGTAAATGTAGCAAAAAGAGTTCAACTGCGCATGCGCATATATCCTTAGGCCAGTTTGGAAAGAATCAACCGTTACCTTAGTGCTGTTTTGAGAAAAAAGGCACATTTCGACATCAAATTTAAGAGACTTAGGATTTTTTGTAAAATATAAGTTTTAGTGAGAATATAGATCTCAACACACTCTATCGGATTCCATCAAAACATGAAAATTTGTAATTTTGGACTAAGGCCGGTTTGGAATGTCACTCTTCAATTGTATTCTTATATCAATGAAAACAGATACGCATGACTGACAAAGTTTAGTGTCCACTATTTATGCCTGATCTTAACAGCCTACCTCCACCCTTCGCCGCTGCTATTGGCTGAAGATTCATGATTTAAATTGAATAAGTATATTATAAGTACTTAAATAAATTTACCTACATTATGTATACTATTATTACTTTCTTTATAGTTTTTTTCCTTACGGTGTCGTCAACCTATTTTTTTTTATATCATTATCTTTCAATCCGATGTGGATGTTTCTAGTTTCCAGTTTTTTCATGAGAAATGGATGTTAGCCACCGTCCGTGTCAATAAGTCCGTGCTCTGAATACAAACGCAAATTGAAAAACAACTTGTGAATTTGACGAACCCGGAATTCGATTAGCAGAATTTCAAATGGACGTAGTTATTGCGAATAATTCGCATAAATTACCTATATACATGTATTACACCGGTTACTAGATTAATAGCTAGAGCACTCATACAAATAATAGGTAAAGATGTAAATAATTGGAGCCTTACTCGATCCAAATCTTTTTAATGATTATTTGTAAAAGGCACGTTTCTGAGGTTTTTCAAAAGTATATTGTATTTTCTATAGTTTTAATTCCTGTCAGTAAGTATAATAAAAAGCCTTAAGGCTATACATCAGTTGAGGCATGGTCTAAAAAGATCGTGGCTAGGCGATGCGCGGATTGTGGGTCGCGGGTGTAAATGACGCATGCCGACTGAAATATAATTTGTCATATAAATCCAACATGCGTCCATTTAATGTCCTGTTTATTGTTCTATTAGTAACAATAATAATTACTTTTTCAAGTAAATGGGTAACGTTTTTAGTCATCTTTACACGATTTAAGAATTAATACCCCCGTCGCAATCACGAAACAAATTGACGTATTCACACCTCGACGTTCGGTCTCCGAGTGCCAGCGAGTCCAAAATTTCGTCGCGCCTATAGTTGAAAATTATTTGCCGTTTCACTGAAGTATCGCCTTAAGATGTCAAAAGGCCAAATCCTCCCTAAAAAACCTTTCAAATAGATGTCCACAAAATTACTTTTGATATTATATTTGACTCACTGTATCACTATGAAATGTTTCAAGTTTTCATGTTAAAGTTTTCAAAACACATAATATTATGATTATATTACGATATTACTAATGCACTTCTGTAGTGTCCGTTCTTTAGGATTTATTATCAGGCAAAGTATACTTTTAAATATTTTTAATGATTTCAATATAAAATTAAGAAATCCATATTTAGTTTTCTTTTCCTCACTTTTTGCTTTGCATAATGGAGCTGAACATGCATTCATGCTTATCAGAACTAATTCATTTCACCATAAAATCTTGAGTGCGTTCTGTGATAGCTCCTGTGGTTGCTCCGTCAAGGTGAAGACACTCTTTTATATTTATTAATTATAATAATTTATTTTTGGTAGCTCACGGTGCTCCTCTCTCCCGTGTCTACGTTTATTAGAAGTCTGCGAGTGCTCAGTCTTGTGTATCTGCTCCTGAGACATTCCCAGGCGTAAAAACTGCTAATGCATTACATTCAAACGTAGGGCCTGGTGATTGTGTTGTCTGAGATTGCTCAAACTAAATATCGTTAAGCCAGCACATTCTTCTTCCACCAGATCATTGCCCATCGAAAAATAATCCTTGAATAGTAAGATAGAGACATGTTTCATAGTATGCCAACATTCTAGTTTTTAGTTATTTGATTATTTCGTCGGCATTTCCATTGTGAACAGAGAATACGATTGTATACCCACATTTCGAAGGCTTAAAATTTTCTGAGCGTTATTTCTGTGATTGTCCCTACCTCTACCGTGTATAGCAGAACCGAATATACTAATATACCTACTATTGAAAATAATAATATAAACTACTGAAATTTCTTCTTCTTCTCCCATATCTGCCTCTTAGTTGGAGCATATGGACACCACGAGGCGCCTCCAAGAATCTCTGTCGCTCGCCCGCCAGTCTTCTTGCATCATTCCATGTCAAACCAGTATCTCGTAGCTCCGCCGTATACACTTTATAGATAGTATTTAGCGGCTTTCCAGGACGCCGGTATCCGGTTGGCTTGATGAACAGGCAAGCCAGGTTGAAATTCTTTTCTGGCATTCGCAGCACGTGGCCAGGTCCAACGTCGCCTCTTCACTATCAGCGTGATGAGGCTGCTTTGTGCTTTCTTATCTCCTCGTTGCTCCTAAAGTCATACCACCGCACACCCAGTATCTGTCGCAAACATCTGTTTTCGAAGCTCAGTATACAGTTGCTCTGAGCCTTTGTAAGGTGCCATGATTCGCTACCGTAAAGCAGCACCGTCAGAATGCCGCATCGAATAGGCGGAATTTGGTTTTGACCGAGTACAATCGTGAGACCCAGATACTCCGCATTGAGTTGAATGTTGCTCCAGCCATTCCCATTCGGATAGCGAGCTCTCTCTGCAAAATGCCATCTCCCGTGATGTGTACCCCCGGATTCAAAAAATGTAGTAGGTATATCTTTTCTTGGGAAATGTGCCACCTCGAGCAACACATTACCTACATACCCCCACAATACGTCACTTGACAATTATTATGCTGCAACAAAGATAAAAATAATGACAACATATGTTTTATGAATACTAAACACTCCTACGAAATATAATAATTAATAATAATACGCAATATATTGTATCACTAATGATAATTATTAAATTTAGTTCATCCATACATTTAATTTTTATGATTTAATGATTTATAGTTCCACAAAGCCCACCTGCTTGAATACATGTTGATGACTTTCTAGCTGACCCATTTAAAATAAGGAAGTATAACGAATATAGCAAGATGACGTAAAAATATTCAGAAAAATATGATTTCACATTAAATTCTGATTTCAGTTGAATACATCTTTTCCGGCAAGACTGTTTTTTTCATATTATTGAATATTATGGCAGTTTTCCCTTACACCAGAGTATCAATTTGGGGGTAAGTTTTTCTTCGTTTCCGCGTCCCTCACTGTTGAAGATCGTGGCTCTTTTTAAATATCACTGTTTTATTTCTTTCAAGCGATTTCCTTATTCCTCCGTCCTTATAGCTCACATACCCTCAACCTTTTTTTTATCATCTTCATTTTAAAGTCGTCAAGTGATTCACGACCCCGATAAATTGTAAAAAGCCTTTTTAATAGGCTAAAAGAACGCATCAAAAATAGATTTTTCAGTATTACCTATATAATTCAATATAGTTTTAACTAACATAGTGCCAAGAAATCGTTTTTCAGTTTCAAGAATTAATTTTGTACTTAATGCTGGCTACATCAAGGGAAGCATAAAATGATTCTTGTACAATACGTGTAGCTTGGACCTTGTCATACTAGAGGTGTGCTTTGGTTATTTTTTTATGTTTACTGTTTCAACCGGCGACCCCACGGAAAACCCCTGGGGTCGCGACCCATAGGTTGGGAACCCGTGAATCACACCTATTTTTGTGACTGTTTTTTTGTTTTATTTGTGTAAACTGTAGCTGAAGGCATTGGGAAGCCTGTAACATCATTCGCTTGGTCGGACTATCGTGACCTACCCTTGTCTTCCATATTATCAACCCTAGATGCTTCCACGATTTGCAAAGTATTGTTCTTAATTCTGACAAATGATTGCAGAAATTATATTTTAGAGAGGCGTTCTTTAATGTTCATGTCTTTGAGATCTGAGATATTCCTCTTCTTTTGGATGTCATAATAGATAAATTAAAATAATGAATTAATTTCTACTACAGTACATAGGTACGGTAGGTACACTAGTTTATAATATGATGAAATAAAAACGTGATGTATGAGAAATTCTTTTTCCTAAGTTTTTTTAAAAATCGTTTTTATTTCCATTCCACAGCGTTACCAATGATTTCATGCATTCCTGAACAAGTTTTCCTTGGAAATAAACTCGTAAATTCATTGCATTACTATTTATAGATGTCGCTGTTTGCACCATGTATGGTCATTACTCTTAAAATATTAAATATTTAATATATTCTCGTATTTTTGTCACAACTCAAGTGAAACGTTAAAGGTTGAATATACAAAATTTGAAAACATCTCATGCATATATAGGTACACACTAGAAAATATCATTTTGTAGAAAAAAAAAATACGACACCCGACGAGACTACCTGTATCTGCTGGATTCGCGCCGGTATGCCTTTCCAATTAAGCTACGGAGATCTTAGTTAATTACGACGCTTTTAACTAGTAGTTGTTACATGAAATGCTTTGCTTATCGAATTGCTTTATAGTGTTGGCAATCGGTTTTAATATATTAAATTAAATATTTATCAATCAATTTCTTAATTACTAACCGACGTCGCGGATTACTCCATTATTTAGTTTTTATAACGTACTTGACTTGCTAATAATTTAATAAACTATTTTTTTTATTCATTAAACAATTATTTAGTATCCGCACCTAACTTAATATAAAGACTAATAGTATACAAGACATTAAAATATATATTATAATATATTGGTACAAGTTTAGTGTTCATGTTTTGAATACAGATTGGTATGTTAGACCGACATCATTTTAAATCCCTGTACGTACGAGTATAACATAGAATAATAAAAAAATTGCATAAGTACTTAATTGGTTTATCTCGTGTTTTTTACTCACAGATCATAATTTACATATATAATAAAAATATCAATGTTAAATCCTAATAATAAAATAAAAAATGTTCGCGATTGTGCCAATTTCGGTATGATCACAACTCACTATAATATTGAAGCTCTATTTCATATAAATAAAATTTCAAGTTAATAATAATTGATGATTTTTAAAATAAACATTAAATACATTAAAACTATGACATTTTCAAAAATATTTTTGATACATAAGAGAAAAAATAATAAACTGAATTTTAATGATAAACATAACCATAAAATAATATGTAATAATAAGATGGAATCCTTTGTAAGTTTGTATTGAATTTTTTTATTCTTTTAGATAAGTATTGATTAATTAAAACACTTAAAAATAACAATGAACACTAAATTATCTCAAATTGTAAGCTTTGTAGTTTTCCACTAGGCGCCTCTGGTAGGCTGACCATTCGAAAGGTGGAAGTAGACTGTGGAGATTCGGTGTAAATAGTGCACACTAAACTGTATTAGTCATAATATTATTTTCTTTTCATTGAATTAGGAATATAAATTGCAGATGGTATTGGTTAGTTTTTAAAATTCAATTTAACCTTGCCTAGACCAAACCATAATCGTAGAGGTAGAGTATAGTACAAAAATAATGCACACTTCGTCAGTCATAGTTATGTGTTTTCATCGAACTATGAATACAAACTAAACCTTGCTGTAGTACAGTGGTTTCCAAACTTTATGTTACTACGGCTCCCGTTAAAAATAATCTAATCTTGGCGCTTCCCCCCTTTATTTCATTAAATAATACAGACACCTTTTTAAATAGTCAACAATGTACTAATACAAAAATGAAAATTTACTTTAAATTACTTATAAATTAATTTGTTTTTCATGCGATGAATGTGATTTTTTATTAGCACAATCAATTTCAATAGTAGTCAATCCAAATTCATCATCGTTCATTGACAAATGGATTCTATCATGGGTCACACATCCTGAAGCGGGCCCACCTACTTATCGCTGAGGTTAAGGGCAGTGTGCTACTCTAATGTAGTATTTCCTAAATTATACAAGGGAGTTATCATTTAAGTATATCAATCATCATATAGGTATCACATCAAATTTCAACGCACAACCATAATTATTCAAAATATGCAATAGCCCCCAAATGAAGTAGCGCCGCAGGTGACTTTTTTTACTATTAATAAAATAATGTAAAAAGTGCATTAGCAAACTAACCAAGAACTTCAATATATCTGGCACAGAAATGGCTACATGTGGCTAAATTAATAATTGTGTTAAACTTTTCGCGCCTCCCTTTGCATCACTCCGCGCCTCCCAGTTTGGAAATCGCTCTTGTAGTAGATAAAAGTATTCTTAAAATATCTTCAATTATGTATGATTTAATGGCATAATTTTAGATATTTTATAGATCGAAGAATATTTTTTTATCTAAAATCTATTATGGTTTGGTTTGGGCAGGATTTAATTGGACTTTAAAAACTAACCAATAACATCTGCAATTTTTACCCACTATGAGTTCAATGAAAACAAATATTTATGACTGACAAAGTTTAGTGTGCACTATTTATATCGAATCCCCACAGCCTACCTCCACCCTTCGCCACTGATTCACCTAAATATTCAACACTTATAAGTGGTAATAAACATTTTAATTTACAAAAATAAAATTAAAAAATCATTTATAATAAAATTTTCTTATTAGTAAACATACATAAATTTAATAATTCATGCAAATGATTACGCCTGCACTGACGTAGTGGTCAAGGGCTCAATGTGTTGAGAGGATGGTTGACCACCATTAATATAGTTTTAAAAAAGTTTGGGAGACGGATTCAGATATTATGTCCTCACTTTGGAGCATAAATGGTAATTTGCCGTTATTAAATTAATTGTAAATCTGAATTAATGTTCCGTATCAGCGTTGCCAACTTAGCGTGTTTTTTTACCAGATTTAGCATTTTTGAATAATGAATAGCATCTAGCTTGAAAAATTTCCATCTGGCGTAAGGCATTATGTCTAGCGTTTATCGACACCGCAAACAGTTTAAAACTTCTCATAATAAAGTTAGAACAAACATTACACCTGATTTGCTTGAAAATCAACATGCTGGTCTTACGTACTCTATCTTACTAGGAAAAAATACCAGGTGGCAGTGCCATTTGTCAACATTATTGTATACGTTTAATGCGTCGAGTCTGTTCAATGCGCAGAAAGATATATAGTATTTATTATGTACATCCATATGTGTGTGTCTTGCGCTGTGTTGCAGATAGATATTATAATTAAAACAATAAACGTTACATACAAAATGACAAGACAATTTCTTACCTGCATTCATGTTAAATTTTATGACCTACCTATTCTATTAGTTGTAAAATACGTATTACTTATGACGCGAGGCTTAAGCGTCTGCCAATAGCGTCGTGGGTCCCAGGTTCGAATTCTGGGTCTGGCAAATACACATATTGTTTTTCAATTTGTATGAGTATGGACCTAATAGGTTGAGCAAGTGGCTGACATCCATTTCTCGTAAAAACAAAATCTGTTAATACAAACCTTTACTCGGTGGAGGTCCATATATTATGATCTTATTAAGATAGGACATGGTCAAAAAAAAATCTTATAAAAACGATGTTTATAATTTTGATATATTTTTTTGAAATGATAGTTTCTAGACACTTTTTCAATTTTGAAAAAATCTGGCATTTTATTCTGCCATCTAGCTTATTTTTTTACCCTATCTGGCGTATTATTGTTAATGACAGTTGGCAATACTGTTCCGTATAGAATAGAGGTGAGTTGGAAATACTGTCACCAGTTTGGTGGCCAGTGGCCCAATAAACTTGTTCCAAAAAACTTGTTCGAACACATGCGATGATATCATCGCGAGTCGCTTGCTAGTTGGTAAACTTTCAATAATATTGGCATTAAATGCGCGCGAGCGAGATAGCATTTGAATACAAGTATATTTTAATTTATTAGTTTATCTTAATTTAATCTTATGTATGAACAATAGGTCATAAATTTTATGTAATTAGCAGCACATTCCCTCGGGAATGTAGTGATGTGACGGCACAGGCTTGTTATGACAACTCAAAACATGTTTAAATTTAAAAAAAATCATTGTCTTATATTCATTTTTTGTAAAAAATAATATTTTAACCTAATATAAAAAACAACTCATAAATTTAAAATGCGATTAAAATGTTATAATAATTAGGACATTTCGAAAAGCCGAGCTTAGTGTATTTTTAGCGATTCTATTAAAGCCGATATTTCAAATACTAGTAAGTATTTTGGAACAAGTTTCGATACTAAGTATTTTTTTATACTGGTAGTAAGTATCCAACTTAGTCTTCAAAATCGACCAGTTTTCCAACCTCTAGTATAGAACTTATACAAAAGCCATTATTTTATTTTACACAGGTGACAGGTGCAGGTTAAAAATATTGTGACAGTGAATCTAGAGACAAAAGTTTAAAAAACGGACAGTGGTAATAAATTGTGGTCAAAAATGTCGGAACGTGGCCGATTCAGCAGGGTGTCACCATCGCCGGGTCGCGGAGGGAAAGGGCCCCAGTACGGCTACACGCCCTGCCCGAGATCTGAGGAAATCGGGACCGATTTGATCGGCTTGAACACGGTCACATTACAGAACAAAGATGACGGTAAGTAATATTTTATTAATTTTTTGTGTCATCTTTTCGTCATCGTTTCAGCTTGGTCATCGCTTACTGCAAAATGTGATGGTGAGCAAGGAGTGATCTTTGGGTAAATTTTAACTGTATTGGACGATTTTTAACTGTACGGTAAAATATCGAACGGTAAAAATCCATATCGGCAACGCGTTTACGCTTTTTCACATCATACGGATTATCCACGGTTTTTTTCCGTCACAAGCTCAGTTTGTGGTGGAGTGCTGTCGATTTAAAACCATCTAATGTGAAAGAGTACAATATTAAGCCACGTATACCACTGAGTCATCGGTGACCGTCCGGGCGCCGTGAATTCAGTGGAATCGACGGCTGCTATACGGCGCCGTTTCGGTTTTTAACTATCGCCGTGTAATGTCTAAAGGGCCATGATCTTATTCATGCCACCAAAAGAATGATTTCGTTAGATTTTTTGCCGTACGGTCAAAACCGTAAAATGTGAAAGGAGCGTTATTGTTTTATCATGGTATACCAGAATCAAAGGAAATATAATTTAAACTGACGTCCGTATGGTAGAAAGCAATTAAAATAGTTTTAAGTCTTTTTTTTACTTTCACATTTGAGTTATGTTATGTTGACAACTCAGTCATAAACTAAACTAACCCTGTCCTGCACCACTCTCAATCTTCATTAAGCGTATCACGAGGCATCACCATTTTTAATGCCTGGAAATGTTTCAAGAGCAGATACCGAAAAATGTGTGCTTTGGCCGAGTTTACGAAGACCAATGACATTAATATGGATGAAGCATCTGGAAAAAAATGACACTCACTTTTTTGTCGGGTCTGCCGAATGGCATAATCTGTTCTAACACCATTACAATAAAGGCTATAAATTCCCGATGCTTTTTTGTCGGGTCTGCCGAATGGTTCGGTTCGAACGGGTTCGCTCAAATGAAAATTGACACTAGAAACACTGTTCTAACGCCATTACGGTGATATTGCTATAAGTTCCCGATGCGTGATATCGCATAATGGAAACTGCGTGACGTCTACCTATACACGTGCAAATGTCGTTATGCGCGAATTTACTTGCTAGCTACTGTATTGACTGCGTTGTCCATTAATAAGACAAAGACTCATTAAAACAAAAAGTTCCAACGGGAAAGAGGACCACAGTGCATTAACAAAGAGTAAATGATTCTTATTAATGTATTATAATAAAATAACCCTTTTCTAAATTATTATCATGTTAAAAGAGTAATGTTAAACCTTTACACTCAAAACATAGTTTAATAATATAACTTCATGCTACCTGCCGTGAAATAACCACTAATGTATTTGTGCCATATAAACGATACAAATACCAACTCGTGTTTTCGTACAACTCTGCCCATACAATATCATATGTCACATACACAAGCAACCGTCTGAATATAAAATTTAATAATATCGGGGTAGTTGAATAAAAAAAAATAACGACTACACCCCTTATACGTTATTTCGATGTAATGTTGTATATTAATTAATTATTTTAAAACATATTACTCCGTCAATATCTATCATAGAACAGATTCATTTTATTTTTAAAAGCTGTATTTATCACAGAAACATATATTATCTGAAATCTTCAGAAGAAAAAAAAACCATTAATGTTTACAAATTAGAAAAAGCTAATGAAAACTTCAAATGATGTGACATGTGCTATTCAGAACGACCGTGAGTATTTCAAACGCGCTGCTTTTATCGATTTTTTTTCGAACTGATAATAATATATTAAAATTTAATTGAAAATGTCAAATGTGTTTAAATATTTATTTATTATTCGGGTATTTTCATAAATTACGTAAGATATTTGACGGATCATTACGAAATATTTAATAATAACATCAACATTAACAATAAAGTGTTAATTACTTGCTATTTTTAAAACCGACCACCAAATGACTCAATTAAATTTTAGGGGTTGGTGTTCATAATTTTATTATCTGATTTCATTGCCGTAGAAACAAAGTTCTTCTGCTTGATATAAAAAATAGAAAACTGAGTTTCTTAGGCAAGTGTAGACAGTATAAGTAAGCCGAGTTGCATATCTAAACTCGTTTCGACTGAGAAATGTCGAATATGTCGGTTTGATTATTTTGGTATTCACAAACACGTATAATGTAATATCATCGAAACCTTTCTTTGATGCAAATGACGCAACCGATTCGTCAGAAAATTAAAACCAGTCACAAAATAAAATTAGATATATTTTTAAAAAATGCGCATTTTCATAAATGGGATGTAAATAATATTACCCAAAGCTTAAGACGGTACTTCAGTGAAACGGCAAATAATTTTCAACTATAGGTGCGACGAAATTGTGGACTCGCTGGCAATCGAAGAGCGAACGTCGAGCTGTGAACTCGTCAATTTGTTTCGTGATGGCGACGGGGGTATTAATTCTTAAATCGTGTAAAGATGACTAAAAACGTTACCCATTTACTTGAAAAAGAAAACATGTCAGTGAATATATTATTATTGTTACTAATAGAACAATAAACAGAACATTAAATGGACGCATGTTGGATTTATATGACAAATTATATTTCGTTCGGCACGCGTCATTTGCACAATCCGCGCATCGCCTAGCCACGGTCTTTTTAGAATTCCTGCATTTATTATTTGGAAAAAAAATTAATACATTGTATTTTTTATCGTATGGAGTAATTAAATCAGTCAGTTCGTCAGACCTTTACATGACTAAACCCGCCACTAATAATGTACCTCCGTAAACTGTTTTTGAAAATAAAAAAGCTGGTGTCGCGAACAACAAACTTCATTAACATGGCGCAGGGTATAAAACCAAAATGTCACACTGGCACATGTGCAGCAGCTGCTTTTTATTCATTACGGCTAGTCGCGTGACGTCACTGTTTTGGAATAGCCTCGCCTATGCGCGCGGAAGAAAGTTGCAACATTGAGAAAAATTTTGAAAAAAAAAACAATTTTTAATATGCGACTGGGCTAACAGATACATTTGAAAGAATTAACAGTGGGAACGACATGATTATTTCTAATTTTAACGATAAAAATCAAATCCGAAATTTGAAAACTTTATAAAAATTACAACTTGGAACTAAGAACACACAATTTAACATACTGTTATATAAAATTACTGTTTACTTAAAATAACTGTTTTACACGTAAAAGTGCTGACTGTCTCTTCAATCTCATTCTTCAAGAGTAAGCGAGACGCGATGTTGTCATTTTATGGTACTATTTGACAGGTCGTAAAAATCGGTTAACCTCAAAAAGAGTGTCTCCGCGGTGTAGTTCGTTTTTTTACCGGCAGGTTCGGCCACTATCGTTCTATTGCGTAGGCGCAGATCAAAAAAATCGCATGAAAATTCAGAAGCTTCCGAACTTTTTTGATTCATGCATGCAGCCTTGCAACTTGCATGACAATGCGTAGTGCCTAGCATTCTTGATTATGGGTCGATTATCTGGTGTCCTTATGAGGTTTCCTATAAGCTTATTTTAGAACGCGTCCAGAAGAAATTTCATCGATGTATTTATATTTGAAGACTTATAACTATTTATTATTCTGATTATTTTCCGACTGCCTTTCTACAAGGCATGCTTACTTTTCACTCTTTTGAATCTTGTAGGTCTATTCTGTTCTTGAAACACTTTTGCCTGTTATCGCAATTTGGCATGGTTTACAATCCTGGTGTCCTAATGAATTTGAATTTACATGCACCTGTCAATTACCTACGTGGTCGGCAGCCATGATTTATTCTAGATCGGAACCGTTTCCTCGAGTCAAGCCTATCAGGCACCATTACCGCGGGGTGCAAGACTAGTCAATGCGCTCCCTAAAGACGTCGACGTATTCGGTGACGTGCTATGTATTTTGTATTCTAAATTTTATTTTTCTGTATAAAATTATACTTAAGTATGTATTTATTTTTATTTTTTATTATTATTTTATATATTCTCTTCTTCTCTATTGTGAGGGTATTTTTTGTTATAATGTAAATATTATGTTGTGTACGTCTTGAATGTAGATTTGTTGTGTCCACAATGTTTTGTTTTCTAATAAAAATAAATACGTGTTTACACGTGCATTTTACCACGTTTTTATTAGCTCGTATTCTTGTTTGTACGGTACAGATTTTTTCTTGTGTGTCCAGTATAAATTTTTTCTTGTTTGTCCAAGATTTGTATTGGACGATTGAAGATTTTTAACTAACTTCCCGACTAACTCGACATTTGAAACTTTTAGAATTTATCAGAACATGACGACAATGCGTTCTTTAAATACTTTTAGCCATTTTTAAGTAGAATTGAATTGATTTTCAGTTAATTCTGTTTTGTATGGAAAGTTATTATTATTGGTTGCTAAGGGGGTCCTAGCAACTAAATTATTAATATATATAAATGTATTTTTTTATTTATTAAGGAAACAGTTACATATTGATTACAAAAATTTTAAATATAATAATGAAAAGTTGCCAACCAGCAAAGTTATATACGTGCGTTACTATGGAAATTATTATGAAATGTCAAAATAACACTTCTGTATTCTATATTATTATTCTATAGGTATTATTATTCAGTATTTCTATCAAGTACAATAAAAAGTTTTCATTAATACATAGAATTGTCAAGTTTATACGATTCAACAGAAAATTTAGAAACGTGGTAAGCATATAAAAAGTTCTTTTTATTTTGTAATTATTCTTATTGTGGCTGCTATAATACGTACTATCAGCAGTAAATCCATGCACGTGTAAACGGAGTATTAAGCTATGTTTCTTTAATAATATTAATTTATAACCGATAGTCTCCACTTTATGAGAAATCTTTACCTAATGTTTGCAGATAAAGTAACAATAGAGAAAAAGCCGGTCTTGACATTTGGTTAATAAATATCGTCCGGAAGTTCATACATTATCTTCACGTGGTAATAATTCACGCCTATTATATAGTTGCCATACAGGAAACCCCGTTTTCTTTCATATTGTTATAATAATATTTTCGTGAGGACTGTTTTATCATGGAATACCCCACGACTGGCTATTTGGTTCGTATAGGACTATAGGTAAACACGTGTACCGTATTATATAAATAATATGGCCACGTGTTCATATAGCTCACGGGTTCTCTAACCATGAGACGCGAGATGGTTTCTAAAGCTATAATACGGTTACATGTAAATTGTACGTAAAACATTTCACCGTGCCACAGTTCGCTGTGCGCTTTCTATCGGAAAGAGATCGTTGTATACTATACGGTCTCCAATTTTATTAGATTCAATATGAAAATTAATTCAATTTCCATAGCTGATTTTGGCAAAATTCATGAATTCAATAATGAAAACCTAACCTAACCTGACAAATAATCCAGTATATCGGTTATTTTTTAAATTTTTTTGCTGCTGGCTTCCTGTAAAGTGTAACATGTAAATTGTACGTACAACATTTCACCGTGGCACAGTTCGCCGTGAGCTTTCTATAGGAAAGAGATGGTTGTATATTATACGGTCTCCAATTTTATTAGATTCAGTATGAAAATTAATTCAATTTCCATAGCTGGTTTTGGCAAAATTCATGAATTCAAGAAATAAAACCTAACCTAACCTAAGAAATAATCCAGTATATCGGCAATTTTCAAAATTTGTTTGCTGCTGGCTTCCTGTAAAGTGTAAACCGACAAGAACCGTGTTTTATTTAGACATGAATTTTATGTCATTACTATACGACCCAAAGAGGTTGGACGGTCTTTAATATACGGCCATATATTTCCTTGTTATATTATATATAATTGAAAAACAATATGTGTACTTGCCAGACCCATGATTCGAACCTGGGACACACGACACTAAAATGAATATAAAATTCTACAATAAACTGACTAATAAAGTAATGCATTTATATAACTTATTGCTAACTTATGTAGTTCCTATATACATCAATGGCACGCGGTGTCTTTTGAGATCGGGCATGCTCGTCAAAAGCATATAGGTTGAAATCATACGAGGTATTTTGAGAAACTTATAAAAAAAATATGTGTGCTAGATTTTCAAATTTTGAAATACATTATTTCCACTGAATAATCGATTCAAAACAAATGAATGTACCGTTTCTGTCATTAGTTCTTAATTAAATTATACGTTGACAACGCTGTATTGAAATGAAGAGAAAATGTGTACAAATCATGAAAACTAAATACCAAAGTCCAGTGGCGAAGGGCGGAGGTAGGCTGTTAAGACCTGACATAAATAGTCATACCTACGTATTTGTTTTCATTGAACTAATAACGCAATTTGCAGATAGTGTTAATAAGTTTTTAGAATCCAATTAAACCCTGCATAACCAAGTCACAATAGACAATAATTAAAAAATATTCTTCTTTCTATAAAATATATAAAATTATGCCATTAAATCATATATAATATTAGATAATTATTATTAATAACCGAATATTTTTTGTCACAACTTTAATAAGTGACAAACTTTAATGCAAATTATTATGATACATGTGTAACTATTGGAAATAACATAGTCTCTAACGCGTGTTTAATAAGTATATCTCAAATTTTCCAAACTTGAGATCCGTAGTCTGTTATACCTAATGTGACCAGACGTCCCGTTTTCACCGGGACAGTCCCGTTTTCAGTCGGTGTGTCCTGGTGTCCCCAAACACAGCTTCGGGATGCCAAAATATTCCGTTTTCGAAAATAAAGAAACTTGTGACGAAGATACAGAAATATTTGATGAGTATTCACTTTTTTTCTAATTACATTACACCGCAAAAAGTATCTGAATGGAACACTGGGAATGTTTCAACCGAAAGTCGTTGGGCGGAATTGTTCAAACACTTTTGCGCCAATAATTTGGATCACAAAAATTTTCGTATAATTATTATTGAATATATCTTATGCCTGCTCGGTACCAATGTACCAGGAGAAAGGGTCTTCTCTCTTATGAATAAGTGGTAGACGAGTGAAAAAACACAGTTGAAAGTAGATGTCCTTAAAGCAATGTTAATTATAAAAGTAAATTCGAAACAATCCTGCCAAGAATTTCATTCGTTTTTGAAGTCAACAGCATATATACCTACTCATTAAATTTGTTCTTCAGAAAAATATAACAGATAAACTTTCATGTATTCATACCTGTATGTACATTTCATTAATAAATAAAATAATATGTACTTACTATTTAATAATAATATGTACCTAGGAACTCAAGCGTTATATGCGCCTATTCATACATGTCTACTGATAATCTTAAAATAAATAAATAAAATAGGTAACCTAAGATGACATGAAAAAACATTACTATCTTGTCAATTATTGTTTTGTATGAAAGTGTGAGGCGCCTAAAATGGATAAGTACCTAACTTTTTTTAGGTGTCCTGGTTTGGGGGAAAAAATAAATAGTCACGTTAGTTATTCCACACACAGTAGGGTAAATCGGTTCCTATTAATTGTGTGTTGTCTGGGTATAGTAAGCGGTTCTCGGGTTTTCTATAGATATGTACTTCGATTATTATGCATTCTTCATTTAAAATAATATTTTATTATATTTACAAGCATTTTATATAAAATAAATTAAATATAATAATTGTAGGTTAACAGAGTTTTATTAAATGGAGTCGGGATTCGTTGTTGGGAACCCGTGGCATAGTGTTAATTTATTACATGGAACATGTCTCACGTGTGCTTTTTTCGCTACTTAAATCTTAGAGCTTTCAAAGTTTCCGTCAAAGCTTCGACATTATGTAGGTACATATTGCCTTTTTAATATAAAAGTTATTTCTTATAAAGAATTAGTTCCAGCACAGATTTTTAAAAGTGCTCTGTGGATCAAACAAGTAAGTTATAATTCTTAAGTAGTAGTTTTAATGCTAAGTACTTATTTTATAAGTTTGCTATATTAGCTTAACACAGCGTTTCTTAACCTTTGGGTCGATTTATTCTCAAATAACTTTCTTCAATGCATGCTCGTATTTCTTCATTCAGGCTCACCAGGCACCAATAGCGAGGGCTGTGCGGCTGGTCAATGCACTCCCTAGACTTGTAGACATTGTATTATTAGCGATGTATTATTGTTTAATTTGTATTTTTATTGAATTATTGTTTTGATTTGCCTGTACTCTTTATTCTAAATGTCATGTTGTGAACGTCGTGAATTAATAATTTGTTATGTGCTAAATGTGTATTTTTTACGTATCCGGAAACTTGTACGTATGCAGTTCGTCGTATTCTTCACCGTGGAATGTTGTATAATATAAATATATGGCCGTATAATAAAGAACGTCCAACTTCTTTGGGTCGTATAGTACTGACATACAATTTATGTCTAATTAAACACTGTTTTTGAAGGTTTATATTTTATAAGAAGCCAGCACCAAACAAATTTTGAAAATAATAGCCGATATACTGGATTATTTGTCAGGTTAGGTGAGGTTGGGTTGTGTTAGGTTATGTTAGGTTAGGTTTTCATTATTGAATTCATGAATTTTGCCAAAATTAGCTACGAAAATTGAATTAATGTTCGTATTAAATCTAATAAAATCGGAGACCGTATAGTATACGGTCATCTCTTTCCGATAGAAAGCTCACGACAAGCTGTGCCACGGTGAAATGTTGTGTTGTCAATTTACATTTAACCTATTACATAATTACTACATTTAAATAACATGCTAATATATCTAATGTCCCCCTAATCAGAACGTACAGCTGTGGCGTTCGTGCTGTAAGGATTAAAACCCATACACTGCGTCCAACCCAACTGGTGCGCTGCTCATCAGGTGGCCATTAGATATAATTAACATGTTATTTAAATGTGGTAATTAAATATTAATTAAAAGGTCGCAGCGAATGGGTTTTAAGTACCTTCGGTCGATAATATTAATATACATAAACGGATACCAAAAGCTTGTTCTATCGGTGATAATCAAGCTCAGCGCGGACGTACGTGGTATCGAAAAACATAAATGGGACAAACCCTCAGCCAGTGGTAGATAAGGGTGGCTGAGATAATGTTGTATATATTTAATGACGCCTAATTAATTCTCATTACTTAATTAATATAATAATAAGTTTAAATAATTACACGATAAAAACAATTTTTATATACCACGTTTTTAAATTTTCTGTTGAATCATGTCATAAACTTGACAATTCTATGTATTATTAAAAACTTTTTGATATCTTTGATATTAATTGATTCTATGATAGAAATACTGAAATAGAACACTAAATAGAACACCAAAATGTCATTTTGACATTTCATATTGATTTACATACACATAGTAATGCACGTATATATTAAAAATTTAGTTGCTAGGACCCTCTTAGCAACCAACAATAATAACTTTCCATACAAAACAGAATTAACTGAAAATGTATTCATTTCTGCTTAAAAATGGCTAAAAGTATGAAAAGAATGCATTGTCATCGTGATCTGATATATTTTAAAAGTTTCAAATGTCTAGCTAGTCGGGAAGTTGGTTAAAAGTCTTCAATCGTTCAATACAAATCTTGGACAAACAAGAAAAAAATGTACTGGACACACAAGAAAAAATTAGTAGTGGAAAAACAAGAATACGAGCTAATAAAAACGTGGTAAAATCATCTAATCGTGTTAACACATTATAAAATCATATTCTTCGGCATTAAACAAGTTGAATATTGTCCTTGCCGTTTCAAATAAGTTTTACAGTATGTATTTTTGGTAAAATCAAACATCTGTTATTAATATATCTTGACATTCATATTTATAGCTGGCAACTTTGGGTATTTATAAAATGGTGGCATGTCAAATCCGCTTCGTTATGTAATTTTATTGAATAATTTATCTTATAATTTTGATTGCGTATATATTTTTGGCTTCTGTCTTCGTCTGGTATAATACTTCTTTAATAGTAATAAAAGTCGATCATACGATGCCTTCGAAACCTCTTGAGGATCGTGGTTTCTTTTGAGATGGGTTCTACCAGTGGCGAAGTAGGCTGTTAAGATCTCACATAAATAGTGCACACTAAACATTGTCAGTCAAACGTATTTGTTTTCATTGAACTAAGACTATTTCCAGATAGTTTTGTTTAGTTATTAAATATCAATAATTAACACTTGCCATAATAGCATAAAAACATACTGGCGCGAATCCAGCAGATACAGGTTCAAGTCCCGTCAGGTGTCGTTTTTTTCTACAAAATGATTTTTCTAGTGTGTATATGCATTCAAATTATATATATTCACATTATTTAAGACAAATTAATTATTTAGCCAATTTATTTCATCCTTCACCAAATTCATTGACAGATGTAGTTATATGTTCATAAACTCTCCGAACCACTTCACGAGGAAATCACTGTAACTTTGTTGTATATTTGAATAAAATATTAACCATAGATAGTGTTATTTTGAACTAGCAGATGCATGTGGCGAATGACAGCTAAATAACTTATTGAAAAGCAGACAAATAAGTACACAAATCTACTGTGAAATGATTGGTGCTAGTTGCATTATACAAAAAATATTAGTTACGAATATAAACCAATAATAATACAATCATACTATTAAAATTAAAAGATGTCGCTTTCTCGGAGTGCGTTATATAGTTATCAGTAGAACCCAGTGGCGAAGGGTGGAGGTAGGCTGTAAAGATCCGACGTAAATAGTGCACACTGAACTTTTTCAGTCATACGTATTTGTTTTCATTGAAATAAGACTACAATTTACAGATTTTCAAATTCAATTAAACACTGCGAAAACCAAGCCATAATAGATAATAGTCAAAAAATACTCGTCTATCTATAAAATATCTTAAATTATGCAATTAAATCATACATAACTTTGAATATTTCATAGATAAAATAATATTTTTTATCGATTATAGTTTGATTTAACTGAATTTAATTTAAATCATGAATCTTCAGCCAATATCAGTGGCGAAAGGTGGAGGTAGGCTGTTAAGATCAGACATAAATAGTGGATACCTACTAAACTTAGTCAGTCATACGTATTTGTTTTCATTGATATAAGAATACAATTTACATAATATGGTGTTGGTTAGTTTTTACAATTCCATTCAAACCCTGCGAAAACCAAGCCATAATAAATAATAGTAATACTCGTCTATCTATAAAATATCTAAAATTATGCAATTAAATCATACATTACTTTGAATATTTTATAGAAAAAATAATATTTTTTATCTATTATATAGTTTGGTTTAGGCAAGGCTTAATGAATTTAAAATATAATAACAAAGGATACGTGTAATATGACGTATTCTTAATCCAACGAAACCAAATAATAGTATTAATGAAAAAGTGTGCACAATTTTGTCGTTTCGCCTTAAATATACTAAAACTATTATGGTTTGGTTCCGACCATGTCCGATCCTGATAGGATCATATGGGCCTCCACAAAGTGGAGGTTTGCATTGACAGATTTTTGTTTTTTTACGAGAAATGGATGTCAGCCACTTGCTCAACCTATTAGGTCCATACCCTGACACACACAAATTGAAAAACAATATGTGTACTTGCCAGACCCAGGATTCGAACCTGGGACCCACGGCTTTATAGTCCAACGCTTATGCCGCGCGGCCACCGTGGGCGTATGGTTTGGTTCAGGCAGGGTTTAATTGATTTTTAAAAACTAACCAATATCATCTGTAAATTATTGTAGTATTAGTTCGACAAAAACAAATACGTATGACTAACAAAGTTTAATATGCAATATTTTTGGCGGATCTTGACAGCCTACCTCTACCCTTTGCTACTGCCCACTAGTTATATTAGTCCAAACTCTTTAACAACGCCATATAATGATAGTGTTGCAATAACAAAATCAATCGTCCGTTCTATTTAGTTCCCGCTGTAGGTATATTATTATAGTAAAGTTAAAACGACTCGCCACAACAGGTCGTCTTAAAATACATTATATTTTAATCTTGGCAGCACTGAATCACATCGTGTATCAGCAATTGGATGTACCTATAACTAACATATTATATTCTCAGGCAGGTGCATTCGCGATGCACATAACGTTGCACATGCGCCTTTCGACATCTTGAAACTACTGCACAGTAGGGAATTCATAAACTTGCCTGTCTTGTATACAATGTATGGCTGGCACTTAGGTCGTTTCAAATGATACAACTCTCAGGTCTCTCTCGTAAACCTTATAAATTAAAAAATAACCTTTTTTCAGGTGACAGATAAAAACCGCATATTTTTTGTTTTAAGCAGAAGTTCGAAATTCAAAAAATTAAAACATAGACAAAAGTGACGATTCCTGATATTTGGAAGGTTTGAATTTTTTTCGTTGTAATGACATAATGTAGGAGATATTTTATGAAGTGATTTTTAAAATTATTGGGCCGGTTGTTAATATATAAAAAATCTTTAACAAAGACGTCTAAACGTAAAAACGCAGGAGGAATATTTCACTCATAAAATATTACATAGAAGTTAATGCATGGATTTACTGCCGACAATACGTAGAGAAAGAGGTGGTATCGTGGCCCCCCAGTTTATTTTTTCTTCATAAAATACGAGTTTTTATTCGTCTGCTAAAACATGGAACCAAAAAGAAAACAATTGAATTATATTAAACATGTATATCTAAAAAAACAAGTTTTCCTATTTTTGAAAAATGTGAGGGTAATATGGCCCCCATCGAAATTTACAAGATATTTTTGTCGATGACAGTATGGACTAGTAAATAAGCATTAAATATTACAGAATCAATCAAACAATTTGTAATCTTCTCATTTTTAATTAGCCATAACAAAAAAATGCACGTGTAAATACGTATTATCGTGCAAATTGCAAGATTGTATGCACGAATAAAAAAGTTCACAGGCTTCTGAATGTTCACGCGAGAAATAGACCGTGCAATATCTGCGTCTGGGCAGTAGAACGATAGTAGCGAATCTGCCGGTAAAATAACGAACTACACCGCGCAGAGACTATTTTTGATGTTTACAGATGTTCACGACCTGTCAAAAAAAAAACGACTTTGCATCTTGCTTACTCTTGAAATATTAGATTGGCGAAAAAGTCAGCACTTTTACGTGTAAGCAGTTATTATGCCGATCATGGCCCCCACAAAAGGGGGCTGACGACACTGTAGTCTGGGGATCCGGCATGGCAGAGTTACCAGATAAGTGAGATAAACACACATCACACTTTTGCTCTAATAATGAAAAAAGCCGACTGCGGCGCTATTTTAGTTTATGAATATTAGCATTTTAAAATATGTGGTTGTCCGGTGCAATTTTTTGGTTTTGTTTGTCGATACTTAACTACTCTATAATTATTCAAATTGACGTACATATTCAAAATAACAAAAAAATGTTAAAAATACCATGAATAGGTACCCTTAATACCTCGAACACCATTTGGAAAACGTTACTTATGAGAGTCACACTGCTTTTGTCCTTAGTGATAGGTATGGGGGCCCGCTTCCATCAGAGCTTCCATCAGGCCGCAAGTTGGACGTGATACCAAATTAAAATATTTATTTATTTATAAAAAGAGTATTACGGCATTACAGCGATTGGCCAATGCGCCATAATACATAATAAATACAAAATTATAAAAATATCTTAATTACAAAGAACAACTAATATAACAAGAAAGTAGAAAAGACGGCATGTGTTTATGTAAATATTAAAGAAACATGATATATACAATTATAAATTTAACCTATTTAACAGGTCCACAAACATATAGTTAATAAAAAATAAATCAACCTTTATGGTGCCATCAAATAAGTTAATCGCACGATACACAGCATCATGAAACATAACATCTGTCCTGCGACGAGGTATCTGGAAGACCGTAGAGTTACGAGTCATATTGGTGGGAACATGAAAATTAATATTTGCCAGTGTGTATATACGGATTGTAAATGTACCCACGAAGAAGTAAAAAGAAATGCTTGAAATATAATACTATATGACCGGTGCGCATTTTAGGCTCCACTTTTAAAAAAATATAGGTAATATTATTATATTATATTATTCCCTTTTACAATAATAATATATGTCTATTTTCATATTACTCATATCTATAAATTACAATAAGAAATAAGTCAATATTATTTAATGTATATTCGCGACTCCGCCATGATATCAATATTTGCTTTATCGAGATTCAATTATAATAAATAAAATTTCATGTCGTGAAAATTCCCTGCTTTTCCGAACAGTATCAAAGCTCGCCCACAGCGGTTACGCGCCATCTCTCCATGTTCTTGTTTCCTAAAATTATATCCGGGCCGTACGTTCATGAACACACTCGTATATTTTCTTTTTATAGAAACTGAACGATAATAAATAACACCGATAACATATTTATGTCAAAATTTCCAATATTTCTATCAACCTAAATTAAATATCGTGTGTGTTCATTCATCATCGCTTTCAGCCATCGAATGTTCGATTATGTGCCCGTTTTATTTATAAGCTTTCGAACAATGGTCAAAATGGCGCGTGGTTAGAGAACAAAGGACTTATTGTAGTCAATACAATAAGATTAAAGGATCTGATCGATTGGCTAGATTTACTCATATCTTATATGTATAGGTACATTATTTATATTAATGATCTATTGCAGCGGTCGAAATGGAAAATTTTACGAACCGGAGCGCTCGATAATTTTACGAAAATATCAACTATATTATACTCGTACTATACAACATTAATTGTAAATGTGATTTATAAAAATAAGTGTGTTATTTTTTTATTTATATTAAATATCTAGCTCAGACAGTCAAATTAATATTTCCACGAGACGGAGCGATAATTTTGTGGATTTTATGAACCGGAACGGCGCTCCGGTGCGTTCCGGTCCATTTCGAGCCCTGATCTATTGTAAGATTCCATTAAGCCTGTGCAGCTGCTGGCGTATGCCGATGATATCGACATCATTGCCATATCAGAATTGCCACTGAAAAAGGCATTCACAGCACTAGAAGTCTCTGCCAAAAGAATGGGTTTACAAATAAACGAGGCAAAAACTAAATACATGCCTATCTATGTCACACCACGAGAAGTCGCACCAAAGTTAGATATTGGCGCATACAAGTTTGATACGGTCGACAGTTTCATATACCTTGGATCTCTTGTAACTCGACATAATGATATTACAGAAGAAATCAACAAGAGAATCATGTCTGCGAATAAATGCTACTTTGGCCTGTTAAGACATTTTAAGTCCCGCATACTATCTCGCCGAACTAAAAGCACTCTTTACAAGACACTTGTAAAGCCAGTGCTCACCTACTCATCGGAAACCTGGACATTAACTCTGCGAAATGAACGAGCCCTGAACATCTTTGAAAGAAAAATTCTCCGCCGTATATATGGACCGATCAGGGATGGCACCAATTGGAGGAGAAGATATAATGCTGAGCTCTACGGGCTATACGAAGATTGCAGCGCAGTTCAATCAATTAAGATTGGGAGACTGCGATGGCTAGGTCATGTGCACCGTATGAATGACAATGAACCGGCAAAAAGAGAGTGATGTCCAGCAATCCAATAGGACGTAGAAGAAGAGGGAGGCCAAAGATTCGTTGGTTGGATGGACCTGCCAGTGACTGTCGTATTCTGGGTGTACCAAATTGGAAAGTGGCCACACTGGATAGGGACAGGTGGAGAGAGCTGTTGGAGGAGGCCAGGACCCACACCGGGTTGTCGCACCCCTCATGATGATGTAAGGTTCCATTTTAAAAGAGTGATACCTATATGAAATTATCACGTGTTTACAATTATTAAGTAATATCTATTATGTAATATTAGGTATATGGCCCCCACAAGGGAGGGGGGCTGAGAGGGCTCTAGCCTGGGGGGCCGGCGTGGCAAGCCGACCAGTTAAATGAGAAAAACACACCACAAATTTGCTCTAATAGTAAAAAAAGTATTTTCCTAAATGATTATTAACATTTAAAAATATGTGTCTTTGCGATATAATTTGATGTGATATTTTGATTGATATAATTATTATTAAATGATAATCCACGTGTAGAATTTTGTTATATAATTATTTTGTATGTTTTCTTTCGAATATATTATGGCGAAGGGTTCCATGTTACTTGGGTACCTACCACAAAATGAGGTCGTGATCAGTGCTTCATAGTTTATGCTTTATTGCCGACAACTCAATAAATCAACTGGATTTATTTAAAAATCGGTAAAAATACACGGAATACCCTTAACCCTAGGGTTCCGTGGAAACCATTTGGGGAATACTGCTGTAAAAAAATCACACTGCCCTTAACCTTAGCGATATAGTTAGGGAGGCCCGCCATAGATCCTAGCCTGGGGGCCCGCTTTAGGATGTGGGGGCCATGATTAGGTACTTCAGAGCGTAAATTGTATTAAATCTTTAATTTAATAAACTATTTGTTATTCAATGAATAAGACAAAGGATTTAAGAATGTAACATTCTTTATTTTGAACATACTTAATTTGAAAACATCTCATGTAGGTATACCCACTAGAAAAAAATCATTTTTAGAAGGAAGAAAAAACACTACACGATTCGCGCCAGTGTGCTTGTTCAATTAAGCTACGGGCATCCTACTTAATTACGACTAGTATTCCTTAGATGAAATGCTTATTGAATCGCGTTATAACGTTGACTATCGGTTTTAATATAAGGTAGGTATCAATTAATTCCTTAATTATTTAGTTTTTATACGTAGATACTTAGGGTTGCTAGTAATTTAGTAAACTATTTGTTTTTATTTAACGTTTAACACATAAGATTTGAGAATGTAACATTCTAAATAATATTGAAGGAACATAATTTGAAAAAATCTCATATATAACTTAATTATCAGACTTTCATTTTTAATTGTTGTTTTTATTTAATAAAACGCATTTTTTTATAGTACTTATTCCACTTTTAATTAATATATTAGGACCGGTTTCGTCCGCCTCAGTGGGACTTTTTCAACAGAATACATTTTTTTAAAACAATATTTATCAAACAAAATTCAAAGCGATAGAAATAATATAACAATAGGTACATAATAATTATCCGTCCAATAATACCTTCCCAATAACAGGCTAATTTAAAACTAATGAGGTTGGACATTCATATTTCATACTACGTCAGGGGCATTAAACAAATTATTTAAAATATTTACAAACCACAAAATATGAAACAATCTACACTTACTTCCCAAACAATCCCAAATATTAAATAGGGTATAATAATGGAGAAGACACAAAATATAATTGATCATTTAACAAATTAGAATTGGGCAAAAAATTATACCTATTAATTTCTAGTATTTCCTGTTTATCCAATTTTATAGATTTCTCATTCAAATGCAGGATTTTAAAATTTTTACTGATATTAAAAGAGTGATTATTTAAACTATTTATTGGACGGATAATTATTATGTACATATTGTTATATTATTTCTATCGCTTTGAATTTTGTTTGATAAATATTGTTTTAAAAAAATGTATTCAGTTGAAAATGTCCCACTGAGGCGGACGAAACCGGTCCTAATATATTAATTAAAAGTGGAATAAGTACTATAAAAAAAATCCGTTTTATTAAATAAAAACAACAATACAATGCAGTTCCACCATGAATTGACAGTTAACAAAATAAAAGAAATTTCATTTTTAATACAGAGCTATAGAAATATAATACTCCCCCTATTATTCGAGATAATATGTGTTTTCTAATAGCATGGAAGCATTAGATATTTGTTTTCCCAAGCTACAAAACTGCCCAGAATGGTTACGCCAGTGACGTCCCGTGGGGGTAGACAGAATGAGCGTCGCTTGGCGGCGCCAGTTACTCGAAGGGCGGCAAATCGAGGAGAATCATTAGGTAATAATAGAAATAGCTACCTAAATTTAGTAATAACGAAAATATCTTTCCATTAAATAAATTTAATCACGTCACTGGTTGGAAACAAAATGTACTAATTAACATAAAAGGTTTAATAGCACTCTCTTTTTTTGTCGGGTTCGCGATGTCTAGTTTACTTACGTTGCCCTTTGACGTCCTTGGTGACCAGAAGCGACACGCGCACGGATGATAAAAAATACTGTATAATAAATGGAGCGGCATTTTGGGGCTGCCCATGGGAGGCATTTTGTCTAGGAACGTCACAGGTCTATTACATTATTAAAAAAAAAACGTATACAGATTTGGCACACTCGATGTACTTCGATATAGCTACAGAACCGGATATACCATATGACTAAAAATGGATGGGTACTTTCATTCTATTATTGAAATGAACTGCAACAAAAACACATTATATACAATGCTTATATACTCGTATATCGCATATTCCCATGGTCAAACACATCAACTTTTTAGGCGAATCTCGTGTCACATTTCATTTGTTCTGTTTACAACTTGTATAATAAAAATGACGATAAGTAATATAATAATAATTTAACAAACACATGAAATACGCGTGCCTTTACAGTATGGTGGTTATATTAATAGACTTTTTATGATAATAATGATTAGCCCTTTGCCCAAACATTACTTCCTTGCACTATATCAAAAACATTTAGAAAAAAATCAACATGGCTTCAATGGCTTCGTATTTATATAAATACAATCACTCTACTAACTAGGTCAATCTGAATGCTTCACTTTTAGGGGTCACTTTAGAGCGGAAACGGTAATTAATTTTCACCCACGGACGGTACTTTCATTTTTAATATGAAGCTATATCAAGTTACCGCGGTAATATATTAAATAAAATGTATAAATAACACTTCTTCACACTTAGTCAGTTACAGGCAAACGCCACACTTAGATGATTTATCATCATTAAATTTGATAACGGTAGCTTCTTTCATCTCTTCTTTTGCTTTTTCCGCTCTCTAAATGGACTGCTACTAAGTAAATAAAACAACAACATTTTGTTATCTGTGTAATAACGTGACAAGTCTATTTATACTTAAAATGAATATAAAAATATGAATTAAAAAAGTTATGTCATTGGTTTTTTACTTGTTTAATCCTCAGTGCCTCAGTGCATCCTCAGTGCAGTGAATATTATAATGGTACAAAACATACGATAATCAAGATGTTGAAAAAAAACATCGTCTAGAGATGTATGAAGTTACCTCTGGTCTATTGATTAAGTTCGTGTTCGGAAACTTGTACGTATGAAGTTTGCCGTATCATACTTCACCGTGAAATGTTGTATCGGAAATATATGGCCGTATATTAAAGACCGTCCAAACTCTTTGGGTCGTGTAATACTGGCATAAAATTCATGTCTAAATAAAACACGGTTCTTGTCAGTTTACACTTTACAGGAAGCCAGCAGTAAACAAATTTAAAAAATAGCCGATATACTGGATTATTTGTTAGGTTAGGTTAGGGATAGTATTTAAAGTTTTTCAATTTGTGTTTGTAGTTAGAGTATGGACTTAATATGATGAGCAAGTGGCTAATATCAATTTCTCGTAAAAAATTAAATCTCTAAATACAAACCTCCAAAATAAATTTAAAAAAAATGTTGTTTTAATAGTAAGCACTGTGAAAATAATATTTAGTAAATTACAAATTTATAATACTTTGAAATAATAATGTTGCTTTTTTTCGTCTTGAGAAGTTGTTATTTTGAGTTATCGCGTTATTAGTCGGAAAGGTCAAAGGGTTGGCCTGAAAATAGAAATAATATAATAATGATATATAAAAAATAACCTTTTATGTTATAAAGACGAGTTTTTGTTACTTAATGAACATATTCTGAAACATACAAAACAGGTGCAAAACTATTTAACTTATTCATATAAAGTTTTCAACTATTTATATACATACTCTGCATACATAATATTACTTATTTTGCGCGATAGGGTACACTTGTCTTTTCAATGTAATGTAATTTCAAAGTCACAATATTACAGTATTATATAAAACTTTATTGGGGCTTAATTTTCCATCGAGAAGTAATATTAATGTTGTACCGAAGGAAGGTGTATTTTCTACATAACGTAAAAATAATTACACGTGTACTGTGGGGCCAGTTCGGTACTTTTTCTAGGGCAGAACAGGTAATTACCGAAACTAGATTATTTTCTTTACTTAATAGGAAATGAATTTACGTAGATATGGGGTACATTATACATCCATGTAAGATAGAGTATTTTTGTTCTAAATATTATGTTATATTGTAATAAAAAGAAAGCGATTCTAAAGGCCTAATTACATAAGCAGACTCGTAGACCTAACCATATGCAACGATCGTCGTGAGCAATCGTTGACTTTAAATAGCAATAATTACACGGAACGATTCAGTTACCAACTCAATCGTGCTGGCGGTTGATTTGATTGGTTCATAATATACGCTCAGTTCCTCGTGTGAACAATTCGCACCGTGAGTGTAAAACCAAGGCATCTGCAAATTTTTCAATTTCGAGATTAAATGCAAAACAACTGCAAAAGTCGTGAACTTGATAATGTAAACGTGAAGTAACTGAAAGAACATCCAATATAATGTAGATATAAACCAAATATTATGGTTTTAACCTAACAAAACGAAGACTTCAAACCCTAATATATCCAAAATATGTCTTTTGCAGATGTCTTGGTTTTACACTCACGGTGCGAATTATTCTAAGTAGAGCAACCAAGTAATTAAATTTAGACAAGTAGCAAGTTGATAATTGTATTTACAATGGTATTATTATTGTTTTGTAATATTATTGTATGTTAAAATAATAAATAAAGTCAGGCAGCCTTCATTATGTAATCGTCAAATTTGTGTTGTTATGTCAAACGCAAGACAACACTCTCACGGGGTCACTTTTGGAAGCTCATGGTTAATTCGGATATTTTCGTACGTTGTCCGGTAATCTTCGACACGAATGTGCATAAAAAATAGGAATTGTTCCAAATCGGTCACGACTTATGGGAACGATTAAAAAGTGACTTTTCACGATCTGGGACGATCGTGGCAGACAGTTGTACCAGATGGTTGGCATGAGATTCTGCAAATGTAATTTGAGCTTAATGTGGTGTTGGCGAAAAATTCTTTTAATGTATTGGAAAGAGTATAAAAAGTTTTTATTATTTACATTATTATATATTATCAATCACAAAAACTGCAAATAACAGTATCCTTTCTTCTTTTTTTAACACTATAGCAGGCAATTGGCACCAATGATAACAGTGTATTTGCAGTAAAACAATACATTATAAACAAACCAATCAGTCATCCAGAAACTCAAGATATAGGGACAGCTGTTGACAATTTAATAGGTACATCTGTAAGACGCATTGCAGCCTTTTGGAAATATCGGTCGTGTGAACTAGGGCAGTACTTCCCAAATTCATGGCTCGCGAAATGTTTCATTAGAACTGCATGTATATATTTATGATTATTTTTTACAATTAATTATATACGTGTATATTTAAATTTGTCAGATAAAAACATATTATTATGCAAGCTTTTTATTAAAATATTTACATTGACCGAAATTAATTCTATCAAAAGAAGTATTTAATGCATGAGAGATAATAATATTACGAGTCAATAATTAATATCTTCGATTAAGCAGTGCAAATTCTCTTAAGGCTATACCTCAGTTGAGGCATGGTCTAAAAAGATCGTGGCTAGACGATGCACGGATTGCGGGTGAAAATGACGCATGCCGAACGAAATATAATTTGTCATATAAATCTAACATGCGTCCATTTAATGTTCTGTTTATTGTTCTATTAGTAACAATAATAATATATTCATTGACATGTTTTCTTTTTCAAGTAAATGGGTAACGTTTTTAGTCATCTTTACATGATTTAAGAATTAATACCCCCGTCGCCATCACGAAACAAATTGACGTATTCACACCTCGACGTTCGCTCTCCGAATGCCAGCGAGTCCAAAATTTCATCGCGCCTATAGTTGAAAATTATTTGCCGTTTCACTTAAGTATCGTCTTAAATTCAGCTCTACAAATCTACTGATATTATAAATTGCGTAGATTTAACAGTTTTTGTTAGATATAAATAAGTAGGTATGTATGATTTTCAGGTTTATGACGATTTATTTTTCTGTCGGATTTTTTTAAGCCTTTGGAGGCCGTGCTATGAAAAAAATAGAGAAGCACTGGGCTAGAAAATCTGATGAGCACAAATTTTCTTAAATTCACCTCTACAAATCTACCGATATTACAATTTTTGCACATTTAATAATTTTTGTTAGATATAAGTACGTAAGTATACGTACATTATGACGATTTACTTTTTTATCGGATTTTTTTAAGCCTTTGGGGGTTGTGCTATGAAAAAGTTTGAGAAGCACTAGAGAATTTGATGATGCTTGTTGTTTTGGATAGACTTCAGAAAGACAGACCCGAAGAAAAACATCAGACGGGTTGAAGTGACCAGAAAAGGAGCTTCAATATTTCCGCAAAGAACCAGTAGACTTTATGGTCGGGATTTATAAAATGACATCCAAAAAATTCTTAATTTCAAAATAATCACCGTTTTTAGCCATGGAGGAACAACTGAAAAGAAATATTACATATTTGATTAGTTTTTCAATGATTATTTATAACCGAGGCACATAATATATTAGGTTCCAATATCCAATAATACCGTACTATAATTATATTAAATTCCAAAAACAGTTATAAATATTAATACTACAACACTTGCTGGATATACCTACATGGTTTATCTTTTCTTCAACCCAACCTTATGCCATTGTTTGTTTCGGCAGAGCTTCAGGATGCTGATATGATAAAACACATAGGAAGAAGAAGAGAAAGGAATCAGTAGTGTCAAAATGTTCTACTAATAAATCGAATGGTACGCTAAAAAAATAATTATATTATAATGGTTTTATTTAATTATTTTCATTAGATTGAATGATTAAATTCTAGCCTCAGCACGGCGTCCAGTAGATTGAGATTATACTGTTGTCCTCCACATCTTTATTGAAACTTGGTCTATCTAGATTCAGGAATAATAATTTGAAAAATTCTATAATCTATTTAATTCCAATGTTAATGGTTTTACTTATATTAAAGATTTTGATTAAAGGTTGTATAATTTATACAAAAAAAAAAAAACGTTTGAACAAGGTGTAAACGCATGAATTTATTTAGGGAAAATTAGAATTTGTTTCTTCGTTTTGTATCATACGGCGCCTCAAAATCAGTCATTGCGCCAGGCCTCCACGTTACTTAACGCGCCACTGCGTCGAAACAAGTATCTTCAAATATCTCTATCAAATAAACTTGCATTTTTTTCCTATTACATATGTAGCTATATATATTTTTTTTTGTTTATAAAAGTTATGCTTATTCATGTTTTGGTATATTCCTATTGTTATCATGATAGAAACCCATTTAAATTCTGTTTTACTTACAAAAAATAGCGTTCTGGCAACAAAAAATAAATGATTCAGATACCTCTGATTATCACTATATCTGTTTCAACAATCGCACTACACTTTATATGACGACTCAACATCTATATTCTATGCAATGTTAAAAGCTCGAGAATATTATTATTTTCGAAATACAAAAGCTCGCGCGCGAAGGTTATAAAAGGATATACAGATGTAAACTAATATACATAATTGTTGCGGTATTGTAACAATGCATAACATAGATATTAAGGTTTGTTTTATTACATATATTAAAATATTCTTATTTGCCTCTTGCAATGACCTCTAAATATTTTTTTCTTTAAATATTTAAATTAATTTTAGATTTCTCAAGATACGAGTATTAAAGTTAGGTTTCGTTAGTAATGGTTAACATGTAAAGTAAAATAATTGATTTGGGATTGGACGGTTTGTTTATATACTAGCAGTCGCCCACGACCGGTGACGAGGGTGTTTGCAGCGTAAACAGTCGGTACAAGAGTATGTTATGGTAGTTATGCTACAATACTTATGATCATGGCCCCCACAAGGGGGGGCTGATAGGGCTCTAGCCTGGGGACTTGGGCTCAGGAGGGCCCTGGTGAGGCCAGTCGATCAGATACGTGAAATACACACAGCACAAATTTGCTTTAATAGTTTAAAAAGTCTGTTTAAAAGGCGCTGTTTTCCTTCAATAACGTTATCACTTAAAATTATATATTTGTGCGATAAAAATTTTAATTGTGTATCGACACTCGACAACCCCTTAATTCAAATGGATGTATTAAAATAACATTAAATAAACATATTAATTTTACCGCGTACACCATTTGGAAAATGCTACTGTAGAGCATCACACTGTCTTTATCCTTAAAGATAGGTTGGGGGCCCGCCAAAGATCCTAGCATGGGGCCATGCTTATGATACTGTTCCGAGGTCCGAGTTTCAGTAGAATGAGATTTTCTTCGGAGCGATAAAGAGACTGAGATACTAACAGACCGAGAACTTATATTCTGGTGACATGTCCAATGAATTATGATCCGCTATTTATTGACGTACTCACTATCAAAATAATGTCTTGAAAATAATATTTAGGAAATAATTATTTATATATATTAATATTATTAATATCACCGTCAATATGCTGACACGGATTGAGTTGTTTATCCCCATACATAGTTATTTAGTTATTTTTTTAGTAAAAG
Organism: Rhyacophila brunnea; assembly: GCF_057557595.1. Classification (NCBI taxonomy): domain Eukaryota; kingdom Metazoa; phylum Arthropoda; class Insecta; order Trichoptera; family Rhyacophilidae; genus Rhyacophila; species Rhyacophila brunnea. Next base: position 36,044,933 of record NW_028232796.1, read on the forward strand.
TGAATAAAACAGGACTTAGTATTTGTACATCTCCACCACAATTTGACTTGGTATATTAATTGGTATCCTTAACACAGCACATTGGGTACATTAATAAAGATCGGACAATTAATTACACTACACATGTCTTATAACGTCGTAGGGGGTTGTTACTAGGGCTCCGGACCACGAGACATTGAAATGTCGGGTTGTTTACTTATTATTGTTTTTCACTAAAACTGGTTTTGATTGTTTTTAGGTTTTCGATTGGGAATTTGGGCATTAATAATAATTATAGGTTGTAGGTTTGGTATTAACACTTCCACGTCATTATTATCTACAATAACTGAAGTATGGAGTAAGATCATGTTAACGCGCGTGTTTGAACATGTACCTAATCAATTTTTTTCTTTAAACGGTACATGTTCAAACTCGCGCATTAACATGATCTTACTCCCTAGTTCATTTATCGTTTGTCAATTTATGGCTACGGCCGTATGTTGTAGCTTAACCACTGGGGAATGATTTTATAAAGAATAATTATTATAAAGCAATAATTATTATTCGTAGGATGTTTATCACACTTGAATGGTCAACGACATAGCTTATAATTAGTATCTTTAGAGTTATCTTCAGATGTGTTAATCTTGCCCATTTTTTGAATAATAAAATGCCTAATTCTTGTCAAATTTGGGATTACAGAGATTATCAATATATTGTTTTTATCGTAAATACGTTTTTATCGTACCAACTAAGTGAGATACATACACATCCAACATTTTCTCTAATAATAAAAAAGATGTTAAGATTTTAAAATAGATGTAACATGATTGACATTATATTAACGTCATGATAAGTCACGTGTAGTATTTGGGAAATGTTACTGTAAAGCATCACACTGTATTTAACCTTGGCGACAGATAGGGTGGCCCACTTCAGGATGTGGGGGCCATGCCTGTAGTATCATATTATTTCATTTATAAGTTTAGTCCTTATGTGATATATATTCCATGGAAAAACTACAGAAAAGCTGTTCGCAGTTTGGAGAAAACAATTCTCATTTCCCAATGAATACGACAAAGTGTTCAATAGAATATTTTTTTTATTGGTTCCTTGACTTAATGATATGTAGGTGATAAGTTTTCACCTATTTTATTGTATTGATTTGTTATAGAAGTAAGAGTTAATAGTGTTCATTGTTAGTGTGTGTTTGCCTTTTGGTGAGTGTAAACAGTGCCTGAAGATGCCGAAATGCGAAACCCGAATCGCAGAAAACTACTCAAATGGAATAGTACACAACTTAAATACATCAGAATTTGATTTAAAATTCCATCAAGTATCTTCAGTCGATAGTATTAATATTAGAATCACTATCCCCTACGCTATAAAGAGTTTTCTATGGATTTTTCGAGGCAGTCTCACAGACGTTGGCCGAATTCAAATTATCAATATCCGATGTGGGTAGACGAATGATTTCCAATAAGGCATTTATCTCACCAGATAAATCGTTTTTTTAATCACCATTAAGTAGTTTACGTGCCAAACTGTAAACTCTGAGTAGGTATCCATAATAGCATTTAGAAGAAAACACATATCTTAAAACATTTCGAACGCGATTACATTCATTCCGATGGACAGGTAAATTTAATTTAATTATTTTCGAATACCTAAGTGATTCTTAATATATTTTATCTGAATAAAACTGAGCTTTCCAGGTTTGTTCTATGTCACTTTCAATAAAATTCTCAGGAGAACAATTTGAACACATTTAAATAATTGCACAACCAATATACAGGTAATCTATACCTATTGAAAACTGTGTACTGTTGTACTGCATATAAATGAATAACTTATTGTCGACATTATCGACAAATCCGTTCATATTTTTTGTATGCTGACTAATAATAGGTTGAACAGAGTTCTGGAAATAGAGCAACATGGCATTAAAAAGTCATTTTGCTTAAACGTCTAATATAGAATAACCTGGAAATCAGGCAGCGATTTATTAAACTATTCGGATAAAACTGACTTATTCCACGGGGCATCACTAGCCGCTCCAAACTGAAGATATGAAGTACTGGTATCTCAAGAAAAATACTTCAAGAATCAACTTTACAATCGATATAATAAATTATCAGACATATTGATTAAAAAAATATATAAATATATATATAACCATCACATAAACATCATGTTTATAACGTATACCTACTTACGCGTCGGCCTATGGCTTCGTGATTCCCAGGTTCGAATCCTGGATCTGGCAAGTACACGTCATATTGTTTTTTCAATTTGTGCATGAGTCAGCATATAGACTTAATAGGTTGAGAAAAGTGGCTGACATCCATTTCTCGTAAAAACAAAATCTGATAATACAAACCTCCATTCTGTGGAGGCCCATATTATGATCCTATTAGGATCAGATATGGTCGGGAAAAAAATCGCTTAGTATTATTATTACAAATGATTTGATTTACGTCCGCGCTAGTAGGTACCTAGAAATTTTTATTTTTTCGCGATATACAAATTACAGTGGTGGTCTAGAGCAGTGTTTCTCAACCGGTGGTCCGTAGAGATTTTCTGATGGTCCTCGAATTTCCGGCGTCCAAATGCCTATGCTAAAAATTCCAATATAATCTTCAAAACCCGTGCTTGTGCATTGTGTTTTTGTTCTTAAATAGGTTAATAGTTTTACATGTCGAAGTCAACCGCGATCAGACGTTATTTTACGTTACTATACAAATAATATTTTTATTTCTGCGGTCCGCAAAACGTTTCTTGTATTTTCACCGGTCCGCAATTGTAAAAAGGTTGAGAAAGAGGTAGAAATCAAGAGCATCAGTCGTTTGTTCTCCCAGGATGCAGAATTAATCTGCCATTGGTGATGGCAATTGTGAGGGCAATAACTATGCTATATTGATATATTCCACCTACATGCAATATTCTTAAAATAGGGTTCACTTAGCTCTTTAGTGTGCTTCCATGATTTATATTTTTTATAATTTTTGTACCTATTTACTTTTTATACTGTTTTTGTGATACTGCATATATTTCTTTCTTCTTTATTATACTGTTTTAATACTACGTCTAATAATAAATGTCATATTGTGAACGTTTAAAATTTATAATTTGTAATGTTCATCATCATCATCATTTATGGCATTACAACCCTTGGTGGGTCTTGGCCTCCTTCAAAAACTTCCTCCATCCTGGACGATCCAGCGCCGCAATCTCCAATTGTTTTGACCGAGCATTTTTAAATCTCCCGTGGCACAGTCCAGCCATCTTAATTTCAGCCGTCCAGGTCTTCTCTGCTGTCTTTGCAATGTTCACTGTATGTAAAAATAAATAAATAAATTTTGATTTGAAAAACGCACAGTTTTGGCGTGGCAAGTTTTTTGTAAGCTTTGTTTTAAAACCACATTAAAAAATACCGTTTATAAAGTAGATTTGGACAAAGGATATGACATCTCCATGTTACAATAAATTTTTTGTCAAGGTAAGTCCTCTTATAGTCAAATTTTTATAGAATGTTATTTGCGTAAACGAATGATATATTATCTTTCGTTCACGTTCATCCTTAAGTAATAAAATACTATAGGTGCTTTCAAATAATATAGTATCCTGTTTTTACGTTCATAATTATTTTATATCGAACAATCCGTGGAGGAAAAGCGACAATGATGTTAGTGTGCGTGAAGTATACGTAAATCGTTTTTCAGTGGCACCGTGGGTACGGCAAATGCGGCTTGCAGTTGTAGTGGTATTGTTTGCCAGCATTGAAACAGGCATTGTCGCAAGCAATTCAATACACGCGCGAATCGCCTATGGTGCCACTGTAGAATGATTTACCTATAACGAGCTAGGTATGTATAATATTTTGACTACTAAATATTTTTTAAGAGGACTCTGGAAACAAAAATGGCAGTCTTCATTTTTGTAATATATTGGCGAGTCATAAAAAATGTCTTTCATCTGAAAAAAGTATTATAACATGTTATATAATATTATTAGTATACAAACAACATTTCAAAATACTTTTTTTCAGAAATTATACCTATAAGAAGGATGTAAGACATGTTTAATAACTCACCAACATATTGCGAAAATGGAAACTGCCGGTTTTGTTTTCAGAGCTCTCTAATAAACATTCTACGTTAAAAGAAACGGCATGCAAATTATTTTACTCAGATCACAAGATTTGCTAACCCTGCCCCACGTTGGGCGCCAAAATTAAATACTAATATTACACAATATTTTATTCGGATTCGAATTTTGCCGGTCCGAATGTAGACGGGAAATGTACAGAACCACATTTTGTGGCACACCGCTTTTATGTCCCCGACATCTATGTTCATAGGATTAAAAGTATTTATTATATTTTTTTATTTTAATGTACAATTTTACATTAAGATTTCATTTAATTAATATCTACATTTGCTTTTACACTATAGTTTATTTTTAATAATGTTTTGGTTTATCAGAATGTTTTACATACTTTTTAGTAATATCTGTAATATAGTAGGTTCCCATTAACAGGACTATTCTAACTAGTTAACATGGTAACACGTTTGTAATATCCAACATAACATGGATATCTCTCGGGGCAATTCCGTAAACAAGGCGGTTATCTACAATAAATTGGCAACACGCGGTACTGCGTCTAACTTTGGATGCATCATGTTTATAACGTACTTACGCGTCGGCCTATAGCTTCGTGAGTCCCAGGTTCGAATCCTAGATCTGGCAAGTACACATATTGTTTTTTCAATTTGCGCATGAGTCAGCATATAGACTTAATAGGTTGAGCAAGTGGCTGACATCTTAGGATGTCTCGTAAAAACAAAATCTGATAATACAAACCTCCATTCTGTGGAGGCCAATATTATGATCCTATTAGGATCGGACATGGTCGGGAAAAAAATTCGGGGCAATTCCGTAAACAAGGCGGATATCTACAATAAATTGGCAACACGCGGTACTGCGTCTAACTTTGGATGCATCATGTTTAATTAACGTGTAAAAAATATTTTACAGTACAGACTACTCAACGTAAAAAAACCGATTGCCAAAACAATAATGCAATTTAGAATGCGCTTTAGGGAGAATAAATTGTGAAAACCACTAGTTAATTTCATCACAATTAGGTAGAACAAACATAGCTCTAGGGGTCAGAGCAGTGACGTCCCTAGACAAAATGCCGCCCCTAGGCAGCGTCAAAATGCCGCCCCATTTTTTTTATCATCCTTTCATTACTCCAATATCTAAGAAATGTGTTGTATGAAGCATGGCTCCCGTATCCTGAAGCGGGCCCCCAGGCTAGGATCTTTGGCAGCCCCCCTACCTATCGCTAAGGATAAAGGCAGTGTGACGCTCTACAGTAATGTTTTCCAAATGGTGTACGCGTTAAAATTGATGTGTATATTTAGTGTTTTTTGTATATTTTAATACACCCATTTGAATTATGGAGTTTTTAAGTATCGCTACACAATTTTAAATTGTATCGTACAACCACATAATTATAAATATTAATATTATTGAAGAAAATAGCGCCGCAGGCGAATTTTTTGCTATTAGAGCGAATTTGAGATATGTGTTTATTTCACTTATCGAGCCCGGGACCCAGGCTAGAGCCCTGTCAGCCCCCTCTTGTGGGGGGCATGGTATGGATGGATACATTACTAACAAAATATATACCTACCACTAAGCTGAATCATAAAAAATTAAACTTAGATATTAATAAATAAATTATCAAATAAATATAATATTAGTTAAACACTTACCCAAATCACCAGAGTCTGAGATGCCATTTGGTTGATACCTATGTCTGACACATTTGGTCTGTACCATTTAGTAATACCTACGCAGACGTAATATTTTTACACCATTTTTTCTATGCCATTATTGTACCCTACAATATGTAAACACAATAATTTTCCTCGTTATTTTTTTAATATAAACCTAATTTTAATCATAAATATACTATTAATTAATAGTCTCAACACTCAACCGTTGATGATTGAAATAAAATACCCAAATCCACACTATTATCAACACAAAATATGTTTACAAAAAATGACTTAAAAGAAGGTATTGTTATTCACAGCACGATAAATACGATATAATCTAGATAGGTACCTACTAGTGTACATTTTTATTACAATTAGCTGGTACTTAATATATAGTATGCACGAATACTAATTGATTATGACTTATGACAAATGTCAATGGATTAATAATCATTATGAATATCTATTTTGCAATAGACATCCAGCAACTTTTAAATCTCGGGAGTGACTAGCAAAATTATTTGGATAAATTAAAAAATACGGAGGTATGTACCTACCTATAAATCTCTACCATAATGTTCCTTGTTTCGTCACCAACGTTGAAATCTATATAGGTAGTATTATTTTGTTTCAATACCTACCTACGTCGCTTGTTCGGCGCCAGCTATGGCGCGACGGCTTTTGCGCGTATAAATACCATAATATCACTGTTATGAAAGGAACTCTTTAATCTGAGCAAATGACATTAGGTATATTATTATATTATTTATGAGTATTATGACTGATTTATTATGGTTTTTTGGTGTTTTACATTTATCATTTATAATGTGTCTACGTAGCAAGAGTAGTAAAAATATTTTTTATTGTCATTTGTATACGAAACCGAGCAGTCAAAAATAAAACGAAAATTCCTCGCGAAGCGTGGTGACATCATACTAAAATATAGTAAGTACTGGATAAAAAAAACATCCGGAAAAAAACATCTCCAACGCTCTGGTTATAATATAACTAATATAGCTACCTATTTCTATATAATACCAAATAATTCTACTCGATTTGCCGCCCTTCGAGTATCTGCCGCCCCCAAGCGACGCTCAATCTGCCTACCCCCACGGGACGTCACTGGGTCAGAGCAAATTAGTTCGAATCCCAGGGGCGTAGGCTCGAATCCCGTCGGGTGTCGTAATTTTTTCAAAAAGATTTTTTATAGTGGTTATATTAGGTATAATATTTCCCACGGGTGTTTTCAAATTATGTACTTATGTATATATAATAAACTTAATATATACGTATGTAGCTTCACTATTTTAGAATAATTATAGACTTCAATAATAATTACAGTCTTTTCTCGCAATCTCCTTGACATTCTAGTAATTATCACGTCTGTATTTTATGGCTACTTGAACAAAGACAATCAGCCCGATGGCCAGCCTGCCTAGTGCATTATTGCCAGTTCGAGCTTCGTTAGTTCCAATAATACTATATTTTTGTCTCTGGTTAGTTCCAATTATACTGCAGTGCGACAAAGACACCGGAAGCTATGGCATTTTGCGCCGGGCGGGATTACTTGTTCTCGCGTCTGTCTACAGAGCGTCTGGCCTCTACGCAACTCTGCATAAAGGCCACATTCGTTAGACAACACACGGCGTGCCCGCGTGAAATAATAATAACCGGCAATTGAAAAACGCGGCAAAACGGGCGGAATTGGCGCGAAAAAACTAAATCGTCCGGTTTAGCGCTGCCGAAGCCCGATAATATTGATTATTTTAATTATTTATTGCAAACATAGTAACCAAAATAATACATACACGTCAGTGATTGGAAAGTTTCCAATAATATTTTAATTCTTAATATTGAAGCATAGTGTTTCTTTTACTGGCTTCAGTGGCGGATTTAGGAACGTAGGGGGCCGAGGAATTGACTGGTTTTGAGGTCTCTCACAATAAAAAAATAAATAAAAGCCATACATTTCAATGAGGTTGGAGCGGACCCCTTTTTGAGTTACTCCGCTCCAGGACCTAATACTTTCTCTAGCTCCGCTCCAGGGTCTGCTGTGCTCCGGGTAAAAAGTTTTAATATGTATTATAATAATATTTAAGTATACAAAAATAAAAAATAAATATGTACCTAGTTTTTTTAAATAAGGTTTATTAGTCGTCCTTTTCATTATTAGTTATATTAAACACCGACAGCAAATCGTCTTTCATTATCTACCTATTCTGTCAAAAAAGTGATGTTATACATCACTCGGCAGTGTTAACGTATGTATTTTAAATAATTCCTATGTTGAAAAGTTTTAGGACGAAAATTAATTAATAAAAAAACATCGGAGCAATGGAGCACTGCATATTTTCGGTGCTCTATGCTCCTGCTCCGAGCTCCGCTCCGACGCTCTGATTTCAACAATTAACGTAGTATCTAGTAAAACTATCAATGCATTTATTTCCTATAATCTCGTCTTATAGCTAAAAATAATTATTATTATTGAAGATGTGATGACACATGGAGGTCTTGGATAGCCTCCAAAAAATGCGATGTAGAGTCAGAGTGGTACCGTGCTGGATCAACCAAGTGAAGGAACTAACTGGGGCAAACTTCACTCTGTCCTGAGAAAACCAGAGGATCGAGAGCGGTGGGAAGTCGCTCAAAAGATGACAGAATTCCAAGGTGGTTATGATCCTCAGTCATTAGAGAATGACGAAGAAGAAGAGAATATGACACATAATAATAATAGTATTATAATCCCTAACTTTCACTCGGTTACTCCTACTTACTTACTAGGTTACTCCTAAAGTCATAATAAAGAATCTATCATTATTGAAGCCTTGTGCATATGCAATACAGACGTATGTTACAATTATTATTAAGTTAGTAATGTAATTTATCTTAATTTATCACAAAGCAGCTTGCTTCCTAATTGGTTAAATTGGATGTCCCTCAGTTTAAAGTAGTTACTTAAAATATTTTGCATAGGTGAAAGCACTCACCTGGAAACTGAAAGACGTGTGTTAGGTCCCACTCGGTACAACTGTTTTTCTAAACCTCTTTTCTGAGGTTTTTCAAAATTACGCTACTTACATAGGTATCTATCACTTTGAGTGGTTATGTTATAAGCCCCATTGATCGTATTTGTAAAGATTTTGTTAAGCTTGTGATAAATTTAAACTCAGTATATGAAATATACGCATGCTTCTTCAATAATTTTATGACTAGTTTGAACTGTTTCAATGCCCCATTTTAAATTTTCAAACGAATTGATTGCGTAATATGCGTCCAAGAACACCGCTGCTGACTCAATGGACGTACAATATTATGTTGACCAACGCAATCTTATGAGAATCATAATATGGCTTTTACGAGAAATGGATGGTAGCATGCTCTGGGTCCAAGGCCTCCACAAGGTGGGGGACTGACAGGGCTCTTGCCTAGTGCCCGGGATCAAGGGGCCCGGTGTGGCGGGTAGACCAGATAACTGAGATAAAAACATACATCACGAATTTCCTCTTATAGTAACAAAGTCGCCTATTTTGCATCGTGACCATTCATTTTTTTTTTTAAATAATTAAGTGACTGTGCGCTATAATTTTTGATTATAGTGTGTCGATACCCGACAACCCCACAATTCAAGATGATGCGTTAAAAATACAAAAATCGCTAATAATACACTGAATACCCGTAATTCTACCCTAAACACAATTTTTATAAAACACCACTCTAGAGCGTCACTGTAGAGGTTTTATATTTTAACTCTACAAATTAATGTCAAGTTGTTGTCTATGTTCATTGATTGACCATAGACAATAATAATGAAATGAGTCAATAATTGAGTTGCAAATCCAGTCTCTAATAGTAGTCAATCATGCGAACAACTCCGCATAAAGTTCCGACATCAAATTCAAAATCATAATGTAACCTTCAGTAACACAGTACAACGTGACAGTTTTATTTCAGTGCCATGTAAATCTTAAATGTTTTTATGACAATATAAAAAAATCCATATCAATTCTGTGTCTCATTTCAATTGTGCCCCTGAACATTATATTATCACACACACGAAGCAACATTCTACATACAAATAATAGATGTTGGATCCTACAACCTACAACACCAGATCCAACGTCTATAAGTGGTGACCCCGGCGTGATTTGAACACGCAACCTTCTGATCTGGAGTCAGTCCAACGTCTATATTACACCGCCTTTAATCTAAGCGATAGGTATGGGGGGCCGCTAAAAATCCTAGCCTGAGGGCCCGCTTCAGGATGTGAGGATATTCAGGAAAAACCACATGATAATCTGTCACACCCAGGAATCGAATTTGAAACTCATGGCATTACAGTCAACATGTTACCGCTCGGCCATAATTGTTTTTATAAAAAAAATGTTTTAAAATAAAAACATTGATTTTAGATAATATTGAATCCCATGTTTACTAATGCTATTTCAAACTATATAAAAAAGATCGTTACACTAAACAATATAATATAGAAGATGAAATCCAATCCCTTTTAATGACATACTCGTAGATAACTTCACCCTGGATTAGCGCGAAAACCTTAATTTTCCTGACGTTTTGTGTAGGCTTACAAATTACATGAATATCGCCCCTCTTAGCCACCTACGCACTATTACAGATTACATAATGAGTTATTATCCTTCGGTGAACCCGCACATTTATAAGTGGGACGTTGTTTTTAATAATTATTGCCCTCTTTGTATAATTTTATTTCATTTCCAGGAAGAGAACCTACCACCAAAATGAACTTTTCGCTTGAAGGAATAAGCTATTTTAAAATACAAAAAATACAGCTTTTTAAAATAACTTTTATTTTAAAAGAGGGTTATTATATTTCCGTAAATACTTTGGGTTCTATTTTTAAAATGAACAGTACCATAAAAGACAACATAATCTTGCTTAAAAACATGAAACAACTTAAAAGGTAAGCATTATACCGAACGGTGTTCGATAATGCCTTGAAAATTTGGTGCGTGCATTTCTGATCGCGTTAGATTTTGCAACCGAACAAAACAGAACAGTGACAAATCAGAACAGCCAGGAGAAAAATAAAACATTCATTTTTATGGAATCTATTTTTTAATCAAAGTTTATAAACGAAATGTACCTATATAAGTAAATACATAATATTTTAAAATTTTAAATGAAATCATCAACTGCTTATTAGGTATACCTATATTTATACATTTTTTTTTACAAACCCGTTATTTTTGTATTTTAGCTATACATTTTTTATACGAGGGTTGTCCGTAAAATAAGGTCTCCAAGGCGCTGGAGTCGTGAGGAATACGTTGATGCAAGATCTGGCAACACATGCATTTAGCTTGGCTTGCCGCCTACAAATCCCTACTACTCCGAACTCTACGATACTTAGTCTTGGTTTGGTAGCCGTTCACGATGGAGCCTCCAGTCGCCGCTACCGCCAGGTGTGAGTTACGTTCTGTTATTCGTTTTATTTTTATTTTTTAAAGACACTAAACATATAGAAAATTATTTACAGTTATGTGAAGTGTTTGAACAACAGTGTATGGACATAAAAAAAACGTGCGAAAATGGTGCAGAGAGTTTAAAAACGGGCGTACACGGACAAAACGGACGTCCATGATGAACAGCGTGCTGGACGGCCATCGGTATGGACGAAACGATTGCAAAAGTGGAGGGGGTAATGCTTGAAGATCGACGGGTGACGATTCGGAAGCTATGCAAATTGATCTTTGATGTCAGTACGATTTTTATTGACAAGATTTTGACAGAACAACAGCATTATCACAAGGTGTGTGCAAGGTGGGTCCCCAAAATGTTCACCGAAGATCACCAACGGTAACGAGTTGAAGTGCAACAACCGACCTCATCAATCAATTTGGATGGGATAACGTCACACCCTCCCCCCCTTCCCCTACAGCCCGGACATAGCACCAAGTATTTATCATCTCTTTCTGTGTTGAAGTCACACCTGGGCGGGACAAATTTCAGGACCGACGAGGAGTTGAAAGAAGAGATCGTACGCTACCTGCACGCCGCGGCGGGAGAGTTATAATTATGACACGGGTATACAAAAAATGCTACACCGCATGCAACAGTGCATCGATCGCAATGGGGATTATGTAGAAATAATTACAAGATAAAAAGAACTTTTTATATACAACGTTTTTAAATTTTTTGTTGACTGTGTCAATCTTGACTCGACTTGCTTAAACGATCAAAAAAAATTGTACTTGATAGTAATAATAATGAGATGTCATTTTGACATTCATATTGATTTCCATAGTAACGCACGTATATATTAATAATTTAGTTGCCAGGACCGCAGACCAACCAATGATAGTGGATTGGATTACTGATTTCTTCCAAAATAACTTTTCATACAAAACAGAATTAACTGAAAATGAATTCAATTCTACTTAAAGATGGCTAAAAGTATTAAAAAATGCATTGGCATCGTGTTCTTGTATATTTTAAAAGTTTTAAATATTTAGGTAGTCGGGAAGTTAGTTAAAAATTGATTGTAAGATTTGTACCGGACAAAGAACCACCGGATAAATAAGAATACGAGCTAAGAAAAACTTTGTAAAATAGAAGAAAGTCCAGGCTTTCCAACAATGTATAATTCATTGCAAATAAATGTGTTATTCTTTGTAAAAAAAATTGGAGACCTTATTTTACGGACAACACTAGTATAAGTAAGTAATTATATAAAATTGTATAAAAATGTAATCACTGCCTGTTGGCCATTCGGCGTAAAAACCTCAATTTATCTGTTTGATTTTGATAATCATAATATAATAACGGTTTTTTAAAAAATTGTATGTAAATATACCTAATAAACAGTTGATGAATTCACTTAAAATTGAATTTTTTTTAAATATTAAATATTTTTATAATACGAGTATATTACATTTCGCTTAGTATTTGATAAAAAATAGATTGTACAAAAATAAATATTTTATTTTCCCCCTGGCTGATTTGTTTTGTCACTGTTCTGTTTTGTCATCGAGCCCATATCTGAAGTTTACATGTAAACAATAAAATAGCCTAAAATGTGGTAATGACATTATTATATGCCGTCAGTCAATTATAATGGCACTATTAAAACGATTTTTTTGAAATAAGATGCTAATTCAACCTTAAAGAAGCTACTTACGTCAATTGTATAAGTAATAAGTACGATATTAGTACCTATTAGGGATTCCAATCCCGGGATCTCGAGCTATTGTCGATATCTATGAATCCCGGGATTAATAAACATAATCCCGAAACTTTCGGGATTGATTTTTTTATCAATTTTTATGGAAAATAAAATAAAAACGAAAATATAACAGAAAAAATACCTTTAATAACAAATAACTACATTAGAAATAAATTGAGTTTGATTTATACCCATTCCATTCACACCACAACACACACCACACATTCACACCATACCCAGTAAGTTCACATAAATTAATAAAAATGAGAAAGATTGGAAAAAAATAAATGCTTGGTACTATTAACAAAGTAATTCCACCATGATCTCATACGTTTTACGGCAGTTTCATATTTGGCTGACTAATTAGATTTATGAAGCGGAAAGGCCATAAGTACACCATGATTTGCTTTACTATTTTAAATCTCGGTAACCCATTCACTAAGTCTTTACTATCAGAAACAGCAATCTCATATTAAATTCACATTATTATTTATATTACAATATTATTTACTCCATAAAAATTTCCGAGATTGAACGTATACAATAAATGTCTTAAATAGTATAAATTATACTAGATTTATTTTTGACCGATTTTATCGATGTTATTTGTAAATATAAAAAATTTATATTAGCAATGGAAAAAATGCCAATCCCGGGATTGTCAAATTGTAATCCCGAAATCCCGTGATCAGAATTTTGGCTCGGGATTGGATTCCTACTACGTATGTAAACAGAACTCCAAGTATTTTACAAACCTAATATGAATAATTTATGTATACCTATGAAATGCATCGATAAAATTAAAAAGATTAAAAACACAAATCATAACATAGCATTGCGATAATAGACGGCTTTACATTCGCCAACCTATAAAAAAAGATACAAACTAGCGCCTCTGACTGGAAGCGGTTGAAGTAAAAAAACCTCCACCGCTTTTAGATGAAGTTGTACAAATTTAATATCCAAGCCATATCGAAGAAAATATAAAATTTCGCATACAGAACTGAAGCAGGGTGATTTTCTTTTATAGTACAGCTTATTTTTAAAAATGTCCTTCAGTGCGAAGCTATTATTTAACACTTACCTTTAAAATACCAGTGGCGAAGGCTTGGATAGGAAACGATTATTTAACCTTCACATTGAATTATAAAAAATGTGCTATGTTATGATGCTAGAATAACATTATTTGAATCACTGATTATTTAAAGATACTTAAAGTCCAAAAAAGCATATTCCAAAATAATAAAAAAGAAAACAGTTTATTTCACTCAAAAAAATGTAAAAAATATTTAAAAAATTGCTAATACTATAAATGAAATACATTAGATTATATAAAATAATCTTTATTTAAAATAAATCGACTAGAGAGAGCTGTTAAAAAATGCGGTACATAGTGTTTTAATTATCAAAAAAAAATATACTAAAATAATAAATTAATTTTACCTTGATTTTTATTTTGAAAGACTACTTTTATTATCATTTTTAATAAATTTGGTTGCACATTTAATCTAAATTTCGTGTCTTTCTTCATTTTCTGTCGTTTTCCAGTTGATTATTTCATTGAAATATCAAGTACTGTTGGATCAATATATTTTATCAAGCTTTTTATAGCATTAATTTTTTTCTTGTTGTATTGGTACATAACCTTGAGGATAAACCTTAGAGATAGGCATTGTTACTGAAATTCTGCCATCCTACAAACAAAATATATGTCCTACCGGACTTCCAATGAATGGGTCGAGTGTTGTTTTAAAAGTCAACAGTTTTTTTGGCTTGGTTTTATACCAAAGATATCATCATCATTAGCCTGAATCTATCCACTGCTGGATGAATGCCTCTTCAAGCTGCTTCCACTTCTCTCGGTCCTGTGCAATTTCGTTGCCACGTACTTCCGCAGAACTTTATCATTTCATCGATCCAGCGGCCTCTAGGTCTACCTTGCGGACGTTTTGTACTTCTTGGATAGCACTGGATGACTAGATTTGTCCAACGATTGTCTCTTCTTCGAGCTATATCCAGTCCAATGTTTTCCAGCCCATCTCCATTTAAGGCTTTTAATAAACTCTATTACATCGAAAACCCTTGTCTGCTTCCTTATCCACACATTCCTCTTTTTGTCCTTTCACGTCATGCCCAGCATGCACCTCTCCATACCACGTTGTGCTACTCAAAATTTCTGGATCTCTCTTTTACTTAGGGTCCATGTTTCACACGCATATGTGATAACGGGAAGCACATACTGGTTGAACACTTTACGCTTTAGGCACAGTGGAAGGTCACTTTTGAAGACAATATTCAGGCGGCCAAAAGCACTCCAGCCTAGCTTTACTATGCGAACAATTTTATCAAATATACATCCATCTATAGACACTTATTATCCCAGATAGATGTAATTTTTCAGCTGTTCGAGCTGAGACCCATTGATGAGGATACTTGCTATAAATTTAATTAAAATTCTGCATTGTGAGATATTTGTACTTGTAGGTAATAGGTGTACAACTGGAAAATATCAAAGTTCATTATATTTATATAGGTACTAAACTTGAGAAAAGGAGACATATACACACAGAATAAGTATGCCGATTTTTTAAAAATATTTTTTTTATGATTTTACCGAGGCCTTGACTGCGACTCGTTGTCATATCGCCTCTTCTCATCTGGAGGAGGATCCACCGATCAGATCCTCACTCCAATTCTGTTAAAGAACTTTACAATAATTTTTCCAAGCTCTTCCGTCTTATCCACCGTCAGGGCACCTTTCAATTGGTCGACATTCTCAAAGATATCCGCAATTCGCAGCTGTACTCTGTGTCGTTCATATTTAGGGCATTGTACTGCTATGTATCGTATATTCATCGCAGAGCTACGAATCGCTTCTTTCCATGAGGACATCAAATATTTTATCCATTGTGTGTCCTGTTATTATCTTCAGTATCACATTAAATCCCAGATATTTGTAGCTTTTCACCTGTTCGAGCTGAGTGCCATTGACGAGGATCTCTTTTTGGCTCGCAAAGCAGTTGAACATGACTTTCGTCTTTGTTACATTTATTTTCAAACCTACTTTGTTGCTTACTTCACCAACGATATGTTTGGCTGAAATTGTTTTAATGTAGAATGGTAGATATTCATTGAAAATATTTTTTTAGAATATAATCCGAAATTTTGAATTTTGTGACTTATGTTCTTTTAATTATAAGTAATTCGTTTATCAATATCAAATTACGCATAGTGACATCTATATATCTCAACTAAATCAATGAATCATCACAGAATATATAATTTGAATAATTAAAAATATATAAGTAATGCGTTTCTCTACTTATATTGCGGACTGTAACTTTACTGCCTTACGAATGTTATAATGAAATCTATGTTTGAAAAGAATAACATTACATAGTATAACAGTCTAAAGATGGCGATTTTTTCAATTCAATTTAGTCCACATATTGTGGACATTAAAATTAAGACGTTCACAACATGACATTTAGAAACAAAGAAATATAAAACAGTATTACATAAAAAAAGAGATAGATCAGTAGATAAATTAGATAGGTACAAGGAAGTACACCGGATGAGTTAAGCAGACCCTATTTTAAGAATTTATAAAACAACGTCCACCTAAACTCATTCTCACGTAGGTGGAATATATATACACCCGAAGCAATTTCGTTGAGCATAGTTATCGCCCTCCCAATTGGCATTACCAGTGGCAGGTTGGTTCTGCACCTTGGGAGAATAATCAACTGATGGTCTCTATTTCTAAGATAGTTATCAGAGACACACAGATTAACACTGCTCATAATGGCAGAGATCTCATTTATACCTCGTATAAGTCGAAAAAAATATGTAGCTAAATAAAGATTTCTTCTAAATTGCAGACTGCAGTATGTAAGCATGCCTAAGAGAAAGTCAGTTGGATAAAGCCACGGATAATACTCATACAACCTCAAGTAAAGGAGTCTCAAGAATTTCTTCTGTACCCTCTCCACCATAAGGCCATACTTCAACTGATGCGGTGCCCAAATAATAGACCCACTCTCAAGTCTGCATCGAACTAAAGAATTAAATAAAAGTTTTAATACCGTAACATCTGAAAAGACCCGGGAAGTACGCATGACGAAGCCCAACATTTTAAGCGCCTTGTTACAAATCGTCGCTGTAGGATTGGTTTGTCGAATAGACCAAATGTTCACACATTACGACACGAAAAACAAATTTCAAAATCCTATATTTAAATACATGGAGATATTTAAATTGTTATTTTTACAGCATATGAATGATGATTACCATTACAAAGTTATTTAAAGAAAAGAATGGTTCTAGTCCATTTAGATACAAAAAAACATTCTGCATAAAAAGGTCGATTTCGACAAAAACGGATATTCAACAAACCAATCCTATAGTGACGAAAAGGTAACTATATGGCTAATAAATGTCAGTTCACTCTCAAACGTAATGGCCAAGATCCCTTACAGATGATATTCGTAACAGAACTCTGCCATGCATCGAGTATTGGAAAAACAACACTTTTGAGGCTCTGGTCTGGGCTACTAGTCTGTGTTGAATATCGGGTAATTTATAAGGATAGTTTAAAATATAAAATGTAACAATTTCAATAATATATTTTAGTGAAAATTCGATCATCATGCTAAATCCCAGGTCCATAATGCAAGGACAGTTTTCCAGATCGTATAGCTGGTTCACGAATGGGGTTTAAGTTTAAGGGGTCTTAAAATAGTCTATGACTCTGTTTTCATGGAGATGGCTGCTTACGCTGCTAACGTTTGGTAAATGCGGATTCACAAATATTTTAAGATTGGATCCGTTTTAACTAACAGGTCCATGTAGCGGAGAACTACAAGATGCAAACCACATCATCTCTAAATATCCTTAAATGAAAGAGGGAAATCGGTCCAACCAGCTCTTGTGCCCATCGGGCCGTCTAAATTGGTCGCCTTCATATTATTATCATATAACATCTTATTATAGCGCAAAGGTTTTAGGCTTCGCCTTCCGAGTCTAGCGTATTGCATACGTTTCGGTAGACGGGGTGAAATCACGTGACTTGAACTTGACGTGACGTGAATTCTATACAAAAGAATCTGAATTCCTACACAATAATCGTATGAATACAATAGTTGAAAACATATGACGCTGTAACATTTTTTTTACATTTGATACGAATTCTAAATTGAATACGTCTTGAAGACAATGACGACAGATGGTTCTGTTTATTTTTATTTATAATATATTCCGCATATATGGCAGTGATGTCGTTGGCAAATTATATTATTTTTGAAGAAAAATAATTAAGTTATTATTCGTTTGCCACTGATAACATGATAATATATCTAATTGTACAAAAACAATTGCTCGGAACCTCGAGTTGTTACAAGAATAACTACTATCGAAAATATCTACCAACTTATATCGAATTACTAAAGTTTAAAACTGTTTTTGTTTCCCCTATAACTTGACCAACATTAACTGAACACAGCAGGTATCCGCAAAACAATAAAATCATTCTCTCAGGTAAATACAGATTTATATATAAATAACCACATAGGGCAGGCAATCTAATTTTCCTTATCCCCCGGGAGAAACTTAATAGCAAATAGATTTATTTATTTCGTAAAACTATTTCAGCGCTTTAGTCTTTATCTTGATTAACGATTTCTATCGCAGGCTACTTATAAAAAGCACGATGATAAAGTTTTTTCATTAAAACTTGTAATAATCGCAAAGTACGAAGCATTTAAGCTTTTTCTTTCATAGTCGTTCCATCATAGTTGAAGATCGTGACCACCACTGAATATTGACCACCACCGACCAAGACTTTCCATCCCTTTAAGGGCAGAGTGGATGCTGCTCCCATCCAGCTCATTCACTTGGTCACACCGACGATCTTCCTATGCTTTGCCTTCCCTGGAAGCTACTCAAAACCACCAGTCTCTCCAAGTTATCCGGTCTGCAGAATGTGTCAAACATATTGTCGAGAGTCGCTCATTTATCCGTAATGTCTGGACGATTGACTGGTTCATCCTGTACTCTGTCAGAGAAATACGAAGGATTCAGAGCCAACACCACATTTCGAAGGAGTCAATTGCCTTCCGCTCCCTTGCCTTCAGGGTCCATGACTCGACACAACACTTAAAAAAATCTGGAGAATACTAATCATTGAACATACATAATTTTGAAAATACTTCAGAGAAAATATTATATGATAACCAATAGAAAAAATCTTTTTGAAAAAAGTAAGACACGCAGGAATCGAACCTGCATCTTTCGGGTATCGCACCCACGCACATAGACCACTATGCTAAAGAAGTCATACTTACTTGCGACAAATTTTAACTAATGGCTTTTAATATTCACTGAAGCGCTTTCCAAATTGAGCGACTATTGGTGATCGTCTTTTGTATTTTTAAATCAAAGTAGGTATTATTTAATTACTAACCGATGTCACGGATTACTCTAAGATTTTTTGTTATAACTAACTTGAACTTGCTAATAATTTTAAATTATTAATTAACAATTATTTATGTATGTTCAATAATTAGAATTTTACAATCTCAAATATTGTGAATTATTCGTTGAATAAAAAAATAGTTAATTGAAAATACTAATGTTTGCACAGCATATTTTTTTTAATATTTTTACTACAAATAACTAGACTTAATACCTAACTAGACTTATAGACCTAACTAGACCATAGTAAGTCTCAATTTTATTTGCCAAGGATTATTATGATTTAACGATGGGTCCCGTTGTTACTATATCCTGGTGTATAATGTTGTAGTATGTATTTTCTGATCCACATGAAAGATATCGATACTTTGAATACCATCTGTAAGGGATCTTGGCATTACGTTTGACAGTAAGCTGTCATTTAGTGGTCATATAGCTATCATTTGTAAAAAGGCGCTACAAATGTTGGGCTTCGTCTTGCGTACTTCCCGGGTCTTTTCGGATGTTACTGTATTAAAAATTCTTTATAATTCCTTAGTGAGAAGCCGGCTTGAGAGTGGGTCGATTGTTTGGGCCCCGCATCAGTTGAAATATGACCTTATGGTGGAGCGAGTTCAAAAGAAATTTTTGAGACTCCTTTATTTGAGGTTATATGGATACTATCCGTGGCTTTATCCAACTGACTTTCTCTTAGGTATGCTAACATACTGTAGTTTAAGTGCTAGAAGATATCAATATTTGGCCACGTATTTTTTTCGACTAATACGTGATGTGAATGAGAACTCTGCCATTCTTGGTAATATTGACTTGTGTGTCCCTGATAACTATCTTAGAAATCGGGAGCATCAGTTGTTTGTTTTCCCGAGGAGCAGAACTAACCTGCCATTGGTGATGCCAATTGGGAGAGCAATAACTCTGTTCAACCAAATTGCTTCGGATGTTGATATATTCCATCTACGTGAGAATGAGTATAGGTGGACGTTATTTTATAAATTCTTAAAATAGGGTCTGCTTAACTCATCCGGTGTACTTCCTTGTACCTATATACTTCATATTTTTTGTATTTACACATTTATACTATAGAATAACTTAATATTGCATAATTACAATATTACATAATACTTTTTTAATAATATTTATTTGTTTCTAAATGTCATGTTGTGAACGTCTTAAACTTATAATTTGTAATGTCCACAATATGTAAAATAAATTAAAATTGAAATTGAATTGAAAATTGAAATTTGAGTACCAAAATGCTATATTATATTATATGTTTACCTAGAATACCTATATGGACACTAAGTATACATATTTAGCCATGATTTTTACCTTATTATAGATGGCAGTGGCGAATAGTGGAGGCAGGCCAACATAAATAATGCACACAAAACTTTATCAGTGATACTCGTTTGTTTTCGTTGATCTAAAAATAAATAATTACAAGATAAAAATAACTTTTTATATACCACGTTTTTAAATTTTCTGTTGAATCATATAAACTTGACAATTCTATGTATCAATAAATACTTTTTTTGTACTTGATAGAAATACTGAATAAATATTATTGAATACAGAAATGTCATTTTGACATTTCATGTTGATTTCCATAGTAACGCACGTATATATTAATAATTTTGTTGCTAGGACCCCATTAGCAACGATTTTTTTTCCAAAATAACTTTCCATACAAAACAGAATTAACTGAAAATGAATTTAATTCTGCTTAAAGATGGCTTAAAATATTAAAAGAATGCATTGTTCATATATTTGTACACATATTCTAAAAGTTGCAAATGTCTAGCTAGTCGGGAAGTTGGTTAAAAATCGATTGCAAGATTGGACAAACAAGAAATAATTTATACTGGACAGTGGACACACAAGAAAAAATCTGTACCGGACAAACAAGAATACGAGTTAATAAAAACGTGGTAAAAATGCAGATGATACTGGGAAGTTTTTAAAAAATAATTATACACTGATTAATCAAACCATCATAGTTTAGGTATGCTATGGCCAATGTGATACAAATAGTGAACACTTTTTCAGTCGTAATTATGTTGTTTTAATTTAATTAAGAATGCATAATAATTATTATTAGGTACAAATGGTGTTTGTTAGTTTTATTTAATTCACTAAGCACTGCCTAAACCAAACTATAATTAATAGATACAAAATATTCTAACGAGAACGTATTAGCGAGAAATGGAATTGAACCATTTGCTCAACCTATTAGGTCAAAACTCTTAACTCCAAACACAAATTGAAAATAATAATATGTGTAGTTACCAGACCCAGGATTCGAACCTGGAATCTGCGTGATTATAATGCGACGCGTAAGCCGCTTGGCCTACGTGGGTATTTATTGATTTATTTATTTGAAAAAGACACGTTGAATACATAACAATTTATTAATTCAGGACGTTCACAACATGACACTTAGAATAAAAATTACAAGTAATCAGTTAGAGAAAAAAACAAGGTGGAGAAAAAAAAAGAAAGCAAAAATAGTTTTATACAAAAGAAAAAAGAAAGAAAAAACAACAATAATTCAAAAAATACAAATTAAACAATAAAATAGAATTTAAAAAACAGAATATATAATGGATCGCCAAAAATATCTACATCTCTAGGGAGTGCATTGGCCAGCCGCACAGCCCTCGCTATTGGTGCCTGGTGAGCCTGACATGAGGAAACAGCTTTCACCCAAAATAGGTCATGGCTGCGAGCACGCATGTAATAATGGCGGGTTTGTAAAAATTCAAATTTTCTAGAATATCGGGATTGAAAACGATACCACGTGAGAGCAGAGAAAAATGCTTTAAGAGCAGAAGTGACCTACGAGCTTCAAGAGAATGAAAGGCGAGCATGCCTTGAAGAAAGTTAGTCGGAAAATACTCGTTTGAGAAGGTGTCAAAAGGAAAATAATTATAAACTTTAAAATAAAGATGACGAAGAAATTTTTTCTGAACACGCTCTAAAACAAGCTTATAGGAAACCTCATAAAGACTCCAGATAATGGAGCCATACTCAAGAATACTCCGTACTAACGACACATAGAGTGTACGTAAAACAGTTGGATTCTTGAATGACTTGGCTTGTCTCATGACGAATCCTAGAAGCTTGCTCGCACGCAATGCCGTAGAAGTGATGTGGTCTACTTTATTATAATTTAAGAATATAATATTATGATATACCTAAGGACCTTTTAACGTAATCTTAAATGAATATTTTAAAAGTAACGTTTTTTAAGTTGTTAAATTTTCTTTTAATATCATCTGTTGGTGCGTCGTTCACGGATTTCATCAAAAGATAATGATAAAACGGTTTATGACTTTACAGATGATAAAAGAATCGTAACGTTGCAATGAATTTTGGAAACGTTTTTTTGACATTCATATTTTTTTCATAGTGATGAATACTTTCAACTTTATCTGACCTACCTACTGGCAGAATGATTTTTCCTTCGGGTATCCTTCTTCGTGACTTTTCTCAATATCTTAGAGGAAAAATGAATAATTCACAAGATTTTGAGAATGTAACATTCCATATAGGTATTATCAAATATCATTGCATATATTATTTTCAAGTATGTTTTTTCTTGTTGATATATTATATCTGAGGTGTTTTGTTAAGTTATTTATGTTCAATATATGTTACATTCTCAAAATCTTGTGAATTATGCATTGAATAAAAGAAATAGTTTATTAAAAAATGTTAGCAAGTTCAAGTAGACGTTATAATTAAAAATATTTGGCGAGAGCCGGGCGTCGGTTAGTAATAAAGGTAATTAATATTCCTTGATTTAATACACAAAAACCAAGTCAATAATAACGCAATTTGATAAGCATTTAAGGTATGATCTACTAGTTTAAATTGTCGTAATTATATAGGAGGCTCGTAGCGTAATTGGTTAATGCACAGATTGGCGCGACACCAATGGTTATAGGGGTTCACAACCCGTCGAGTTTCGTATTTTTTTGAAATATATTTTTTTCTAGTGGGTAGGTATATTATAATATCTGAGGTGTTTTCAAGTTATTTGTTTTCAAAAGAAAATGTGGATATAACAGGCGGACACAAAAAGAATAATACATCAAATTAAATTAGATCAAATATAAAATACAATTATAAAGAATAAATTTGAGAGTTATTGAAAATGGTTGAATTAAATAAAAAATTTAAATTAAAAAAAAATAATGACTTAAAATCTCTATTCTTGCCCTTGGAACATAAATCAATCCAGTGAATATTAATCCCAGCACGAAAAAAGTAACAGAAAACCACAATCAATACAAATCTATTAAGTGGATGGAAAATCAAGATTTATAAATCACAATATAATATAATTGTATACCCCGGATATGCTTGATGGAGACCGAGTGTGGTGCCACTCAGGTGCCAGCTGGGTTGGTTTGGAGGGGTCTGTGATCAATGTATACCTACAACTAGACATACAGTATCCAAATATTCTGAATCGTTCACATTTACAAAGCTATAAATAACAATTTAACAAGATACGGTTTCCATTTTGACAATATAAGTGTGAGAGTAAGTTTCTTCTAGCGAATGTCCGATACAGCTTTTTACAACGTAACCACTGTTTCGTACACGGAAACAGAAGCTTACAAAAAGCTTGTAAGTTTCTCAGAGAAGCTTTAAGCTCAACACATTGTCGCCCGCAGTGCGTCAAGTAAAGATAAATCGTTTTTGTCATGTCCGTAGTTTATACGTCATCAATCAATTAGACATTTATGAGTGTGTTACACATTATAGCTTATAGCCTCAATTTTCCGTTAACAGCTTGTAGTTCTAGTTCACAACATGCGTACGTGAAATACTGTGATGGTTTTCAGATAGGGTATCTCTCCCTTTATTAATGATACCGATAAAAGTAGTGGGATTATTATTAGATAGAAGATAGATCGCTATTTGCTGTGTTCGCTTGACGGTGGTGGTTTATCTAACAAGTGCATGAAGCGATCGCTTCAAATATTTGGCAGATGGCTACCCCAAAACCTCAAAAAATGTGACTATAGTTTTCTTTCTATAAACCATTTCTTTTATTTTCCGAATAATTTACAAAATTTGAGAATATAGCATTATATATATTGAACACACCTACTAGAAAAAAATATATTTGAAAAACATAGTATCGCGCCAATATATTTAAATATTTGGCGAGAGCCGGACGTCGGTTAGTAATTAAGGTAATTAATGATTCCTTGATTTAAAACACAAAAACCGATAGTCAAAAATAACGCAATAATTTGATAAGCATTTCATGTAGGACCTACTACTTTAAATTATCGTAATTAATTAGGAGGCCCGTACTTTAATTGGTTAAAGCATATTGGCGCGATACCGGTAGATTATTACTGGTTCAAATCCGGTCAGGCGTCGTATTTTTTCAAATGTGATTTTTTCTAGTAGGTATATTATATCTGAGGTGTTTTCAAATTATGTATTTTCAATAGTTTTCTGTATTAAAAATATATATTATATAATTAGTCAAAGATGTTGAAAAAAACCTTCTTACATAGGGGCCTGAATGTATTGTAATTGTAGCAAAAAAATGAGCTTCGGTCTATTGATTTAGTGATTTACAACTGACATCGCATTGCAGATTCATTATTAGATGAGAACTTTACACTTCTACCATTATATTCCACTATAATTTCAGATTCATCAAATAATTTAATCAAAATCATGATCATATGAGCAGATATTGCCGCAATAAGCTTTGAATATTTAAATTCGTGTCATTCGATGTTTTAACTATAAAATGGTTTAAATTGAGCTAATCCAAAAATATTAAACTTACAAGCTTGCAAATTTAAAAAAAAACAATAAGTACTATTATACTTAAATTTAAATGTTGAAATATGTATACAGTTTAAAAATAAATTATAAAAAGAAATATAATAATATTAGTAAACTAACAAAATCAAATCTGACGGTTTTTTTTCCTTTCTGAAGGCTGGCTTTTTGAATCTCCCATAGGGGCGGCCGAGTCATTTGAGACGGGCCTGACTACTAGTAGTTTACCGAATATGCTAGATTTGGCATGACAAACATTAAATTGATAACACTGGCCAATCTGTTAAACCCGAACACTCAATTCCTGGTTAGTTACTCTAATTTTATATGAAATGTATTATAAATTATATCCATCAAAATATCATTTAGGAGA
The DNA here is from genome assembly GCF_057557595.1 of Rhyacophila brunnea. Taxonomy (NCBI): domain Eukaryota; kingdom Metazoa; phylum Arthropoda; class Insecta; order Trichoptera; family Rhyacophilidae; genus Rhyacophila; species Rhyacophila brunnea. Next base: position 36,070,563 of record NW_028232796.1, read on the forward strand.
TACGTATGCTAATCCCTACAGCCATGCCGGAATCTCCGGTATTATCTAAATATAATGCTGATGAAATGGTTTTAATATTTGTATTAAATCGATAAATTTAATAAGCAGTGGCCGTTAACTTCTGAGTGTTTACATAACAGACCGAGCCTTGTCTGCAGTTTAAACATAATTTCGTAATTATTGTTTGATATTAAAATATAGCCCGCTTAAATTTCGCTGACGGTTTTGTGAAATGATGGACTGTTAACGGAAAACTGTTTACGCAAACACGGCGATTGCATTAAGGGAAACATGAATTGATCATCCTTTCTAATTTTCAGGATTAACCTCGATTATAGATTACGTGTGTTGACAGTGTTTAAAATCTTGGCGAATTTGTAAATATTTTTCATGGTGACACTACGTTAATATTGACAAAGAATCAAGATAAAATATAAAGGAAAACGACGTCAAGTTAAATACATTTTTATATATTCTATATTATTCAATATTTAATTTATAAAACATACGATAAATCTATAAATTATCATTGGTCTCATTAGTGTGTTTTGATTTTTGTTTGTGGGGTTGCTGTTGAAAAAAAACATATTCTTTGCTACAAATTATCAACTTCTAGATAAATTTTATATATCTTTATTTATTTAGGTAATATTAATAATATATTGTCTCTGTTCTGGCAGAACACACTAACTGGAGAATACTAGTTTTGAGTAATTTGACTTTGAAGTTGTTAAAATGTTTGAAATGGTCTATCATGTGAGTTTATTAAAACACAATGCTTACGGACCCTTTTAATTAATTTTGTAATTAACGTGTTAATTTGCATTTGAAAAGCAATTAGCAAAAACACAATTTTGTGCGGCCCGTAAACAAATTGTTAAGTAATCGTAAAAAGGATGACTTTAAAATAAAGACTGTTTATTTATTAAGAAGGTTTCCAGACGGTAAAGTTTGAAATAAGGAACATTTTGGTATAACTAACTCAATATATCATTTTTTCGAATTAGTATCCTCCACCAGAACAGTGACGATATAAACTTTAGAAATGAGCGAAAATAAGGATTACTATACGATACAATAAAACAATAATTAGGTACCTACGTAATTTTGTAGTACTTTGTCTATTATTTCTAGGCGTGTTCTGCATCGACAGCATCTATAGACGTACGCCACTGATAAGTATTTATATATTATATTTGTATGTAAGATATTTATTACTAACATGATTATTGATTACAGATGGCGTCAGGTGTTAACAAAATGTATATACTAATCAATACTAATCCAACATTCTTATTTTTTTATTTACCATGATCCTAAGAAGATCATAATATGGGCCTCCAGATAGTGGATGTTGTATTAACAAATTTTTATACTAGAAATGGATTTCGCCATTTGCATAGCCTATTAGGTTTATACTCTAGGTCCAAAAACAACATGTGAATCTGTCATACCTGATAACATACTAAGCCCGATGCGCAACCGCTAGGTCATCGTGGTCATCCTAAATTTGGTGTGTATTATTACTATTTAATAATAAAAAATACATATTATTATGAAGATAAACAACCCAATCCGTGTCAGCATATTGATCGGCGATATTAAATAGCTAAACGCAATTATAAACTCCTCAATATCCATTTCGTGCAGTGTCCAATTATGGCAAACTCAGTAAATAGCTGACTGCAATGATAATTTCCGCATATCCGTTTTTCCACACAGTCTGCTATACCCGATGACGCAAACTTCATATAAAATAGCTGACTCAATTATAATAGTTATTCCCTAAATATATTATTTTGATTGTGAGTACGTCGATAAATAGCGCGTCACAATTGATTGGCAGGTAATTCGATTATAAGTTCCGGTAGAAACACATCGCACCGTATTGTCATTATATTGTACCGATTGTACCCATGTACTTATGTAACAGTAAATAAACTCTCGCTTCTCCATCATCACGAACAACCACGATCGTCTTTCATCTGCATCACCTAACCACCGCCGAAGTAGATACCTACAATATATAATCACATAAATTATGTACCTTCCTCTGAAATAAGGAATGAAAAAATTAAAAGCCTGAATAATGTGATTATGTAAAAAAAATATTCACACGTTTGAATATAGAGCATGACGTATACAATATTTGTTAGTTCCCTGAGTTGACAATTTTATTGGTCTCATTGTAATCTATCTGCGACATTCCGGTGTTTACAAAAAATACTCATGGAAAAGTGTAAGTTGTAGGTACTTAGTTATAGATTCCGGCCATGGAGAATCTAACATGGGTTTCCATCTACGCTCAATTGTTGGCGGCGGTCATTGTTCCGCGAACTCGTGAAACTAATTTCATATTACGCTAACACGTTGCAGATAAGTCAATTAGCAGAAACAGCGGACGCGAAACAATACAAATGTTGCCATATAAAAAACATTTTCCTCCGCTTTTTCGAATTAAATTAAAATGCGAGGAAGCAAGTTAACGGGAAACAAAGAAAATTATTCGAAACTCACTTACTCATTGTACACGAGAATTGCTAAGCTATATTTGCCTTAGTTTATTATTTCTAACCATATGTTAATTTTACTTAGACTATAATCTAATATCGTATATATCTTAATAATTGAGGCGTCTAATTCCAAAAAGCGATAAGTCAACATTTGGTAAAAATCGAGAAAAATAATACGCACGTATTCTTTGTATTATTTTACACAATATCTATTGATCTATAAATTCCAAAACGCGACATAGCCCTACGAAAAAAAAAATATTTTAAGTCTCGATTTATTACAAAAAGCGCCAAGTCCGTGTTACATATTATTTAAAGCTTGGTTGATTTCGGGCGTGTCAACCAATAAGGGAAAGTTCAATATTGAAAAGGGCGTCTACCATGCTGTAGCATCTGGTAAAGTCATGACAGTGCCACGGAAATATGTGCGTTATGCGGAATAAATTAAAAAGTGAGGTACAAGTAGCGCTACGTCCAATTTTATTTTGCCTATATTCATTACATTTAAGAGTTTCTCGGCTGAAACAAATTGTCATTTGGTTCTATTTTTGACATAGAATACAACGGAAAAAAAACAATCTCACGTTAAAACAAATAATTGAAGCTAGAAACATAAAAGCGTTGTTTCCCGAAAATATTGAATTGTGGACTTGTCGCTTTTTGTAATTAGACGCCTCAATTATCCTGGATTATCTGTAACGGATGAGAAAAAATATAAAAAAAATGTAAGAGAGAGCGAGAAGTATGATGTATTAAACAATATATTGTAGATACCTACGTATAAACGCATATTCTAAATTTGGAAAATCGGATAAATCGTTTATTATTTTATCAGTTCATCAAATAAAACAAATGATATTGTCATAATAATTTGACAGATGCTTACAATGTGGTAATAGCATATTGAGTGATTAGAGTGTCGCAAAATTAGTGTGTTAACCAAGAGATATAAGGGTAATTATAATAGGAATAGGGTGCCGTAACCCAATGTAACCTTAAACAACATACACAATCGATAAAAAATAAAAACCTTATGCATGAGGAAGAACCATTAACTTTACTAAGCGTCGCCGTTTGACAATTAATTGGATGAGTTCAGTGATGACGTTCTTGGCAAAATCGGAAAACAACAAAGATTCCAAAGAATCCAGGATATTTAAGAGTAATTACAGAACTCTAAATGTAAAATTATACGAATCGGAGCGCTCGATAAATTTACGAAAATATTAACATTGTTATCTAATTTTATGTGTATTTTTGAAAAAAAGTTTGATTTTTTATATAAATATTATGACCTATCTAGCTTAAACGGTTAAACAAGGAACTGAGAAATAATGGGAACTGAAATACCTAACGGGTAAAGAGTAGCAGACAACTGATCTCGAGTGCGGAAGAATACGGGATAAACTTAAACACGTGTCAGGAATACGTCATACATCCCATACTGACAACTACTCTCGGTGTATGCATTGAAGATCATTTAATATTTGGTGTATTACACACACTATTGCACGTCTATAATGCGTAGTTTATTTTCGTAGGACACTCATACATTCAAAAGCCTGCGTCAACATGTAGTATATTGAATATAACCTATCGGAATTCTATTTATTTATCTGTTCTGTGCAGTCAAATTATTTTTCCACGAGACGTAGCGATAATTTTAGGGATTCTATGAACCGGAACGGCGCTCCGATGCGCTCGGATCCATTTCGAGCCCTGAGTAATTATAATAAAGATAGGGTGCTGTAGTTTACTATAACCAACGCAACTGCAACATACACAATCAATCAAAAATCTTTAAACTTTAATGGTTATTATTTTTTCTGCGATATTTGAACATTTTTCTGAATAATAATTTTAATTTGATAGTGTTATTTTCACATTGAATTTTTTTCTAGATGCCTTTATGGCTACCTCGCATTTACTATCAAGGTTTCTTAAGGACTTTGGCACGCAAACTACTCTACTTGATGCTAGTTAAATGAAAATTGTCCCGGCTGAAAAATATGCCTTATTGAAAACTATTCGTCTACTCGTATCGAGTATTGCTAATTTAAATTCGGCTAGGGCCTATGAAATCGCCTTGCAAAAACCCTGGAAAATTCTTTGTAGCGCAAGGCGGTGGTGATTCTGATGAATATTTTGTCGTATTCATTTGGAACTGAAAACTGCGATTTATAGCCGAGTTTTTCCCGGCTGGTAAAAGAAATGTCGCATTGGACTGATATTCTGAGCATATACTTATCCTATCTTATATGACTGCAGTCACTGGATCTGAAGGGCATGAATCATCGTTACATATCAGTCATATCACCATTTATTAATTTGATTCTTTTTATTACATCAATACAGAAATTAAAAAGTGCATCTCTTCCGGCCTCGTCTGCCATGGTCCCCGAAAGGTCTCGAATGTCCGCAGAGTGTTTTTAAACTATGCAAATATATACAGTTGTCGATATTCAATTCCAAACCCCTCAAATTACCAGCGCAAAACGTTATCTGTACGCCAAATTTGTTATTAATTGTGACCATTATCGTTGGTTACTTTCGCTGTTAAGTATTTGTCGAGAAACTTTGTCATTATGTTCGACTATTTTTCTTAGCCCAAAGATCCATTCTGAAAGAAAAATTTCCAATGGCGTAGCTTACAGCGTCTAACAAAAGACCTAGGTTACGTAAAACAATAAACAAAAGACTCTGGTGGAAAGAACAATGTCATTATTAATTAAACCGTTGTACTACTCAAAGTTTACAAACAAGATGAAAAGGTTTTTCAAACTTTGCTCGACTTTTCTGTCGTTAAAAGGTCTATTCTATTTGTGTTTTGAAGTGTACTAAAACATTATGTAAACAAGACACTTAACCTTTGCTAAAGTAATACCTTATTCATTTATTTAAGATACAGATCTTGTGGTACACTGAATCCAAATATCACATAACCTTACAAGTATTTTACATCAAAAGAACTATCTAATACTAATTCTTATAATAGGGTCCACCTAGCGCATTCGGTGTGCTTTCATGCTTTATAATTTTTATAATTTTTGTACCTATTTACTTTTTATACTACATAATTGTACTTATTTCTTCTTTACAATGTTTTAATATTATTTCTTTGCTTATAAATGTCATGTTGTGAACGTCTTAAATTCATAATTTGTAATATTTAATATACATAATATGTGAAAAAAAATTAAGTAATTTGAATTTGACGTGTAAATAATTGGAATACCACAATATGATAAAAGCCAAATTGTAATATTATTATGTATCTAGCCATTATAAATATTATATATTTACAAAAAATGTAATAACAGTGTATAAATTTTATGTAAAGCTAAATTAGTCTTATCTGAGACTTCAAAATTCAATAAAAAAAACCTGTGTCTGGGTGAAATTAGTTGCTTGCAACATCAGCTGTTTTTTTAAAGTAAAATGTCGCTTTTGAGCTATATTTGGAGGTACATTAAATTATACAATGATATGTTTTGTGATAACGTCGACATATTCGACGTGTTGCAGTCGAGATGAGTTTGGTGTGCGACCCACTTTAGTATGCTGGCGTTTTAACAAGGTTCACAATAATTATTACTAATTCTCTGACAGTATTTTTATTGGTCTATGATGTTAATGTCGTCCGCATAATATGCTAATTATTGCGCATGTAATTATGTGTATACACTAAAATCACAAATAACATTAATTCATAATTCGAATCGTAGTACCTACCTCATATATAAATTTGTATATAATTATAACTAATCAAATGAGTTACACCGTTGGATCTTTATTTTTATTAATTTACGAAAGAAAATAGCGATTTAAAAGGAAACTTGACATGATAAAAAACCATGTAATTGAAATTCTTTCTTTCTTTTATAGATCTAATCATTGTAGATAACAATGGCGAGAGGTGGAGGTAGGCTGGTAAGATTCTACATAAATAGTGCACACTAAACTTTGCCGGTCATATTTTCATTGAACTAAGAATATAAATTGGAAATGGTGCTGGTAATTTTTTTAAAATTCAATTAGACCTTGCCTAAACCAAACCATAGCAGGTTAGGTATCCTTTGGGCAATCCAAAAAAAATATTGCACACTATTTCAGCCATATTTGCTATCGTTGATTAAAGAATACATATCACAGATGGCGTCGGTCAGTTTTTTTAAATGCATGTTATCCCTGCCTCACGAAACCATAATAGATAAAAAAAATCCAACTATAAAATTTCTAAAATGATGTATGATTTAATGGCATAATTTTAGTTATTCTATAGATATGGATACTTTTTGACTATTATCTATTATGGCTTGATTACGAAGGGGTTATTTGAATTTTAAAAAATTACCGACAATATCGTCAATTTGTAGTCTTAGTTCAATGAAAACAAATACGTATGACTGACAATTTTTAGTTTGCACTATGTATGTCGGATATATAGTGTATGACCTCCACCCTTCTCCACTGGTAGATAGGTATATCTAATGTGTAAATCTTGCCCATTTTTTGAATAATAAAATGCCTAATTCTTGTCAAATTTGGGATCACAGAGATTATCAATATAATTTTTTATTGTAAATATTTCACTATAATAATGTCAACATAAATTTTACTTATGGTTTTATAAATGCTTATAAAAATTAATAAATATAAAAAATCTTAACACCACTTCACATGGACGTACTGAAATATGACTATATTCTAAAACATTAGAGCGAGAGGCTTAAAAGAATACTATTTTATGTAATAAAAATACTTTATGCAGTCATCAAATGTTTAAAATAAATATAAAGGATAATAAGGCTTCAAAATTATGTAAATAGATTATCTACAACGTTTAAGGAATGTCCAGAATCTTGCTTTGAAAATAGCATAAAAGCTCAATTTTGACGTACGCTGAGCATGTCCCCCCTTAAAATTTTTGAGTAATAATTAATTATATATAATGGGATATAGCTAAATTACGAATACGGTCGCGATTTATCACCTATAATGAAAATATTATAATTAGTGTCTTCAGAATTTGGCGCCAATTGAACTAACATATTAATGAAACAATTTACCACAGTGACTATAAGAAAACCTGAGTAAATTATTTCTTACTTGTTAGTTCTAGGAAACAATTACCGGTTAGCCAGAGTTTGTTCTTTAATAATAAATTTTGTTTCCAAGAATTGACACACAAGAAAACATAATATTTTTATTTCAGAGCTAGAGTGTCTTAAGTCGAATTATGCTATCTAAACTATCATATTATTATCATTTATTAGGTCCAATCACATACCAGATCGATACGATAGAATTAATGCCAAAGCCAGTTCCCATAGACCAAGATTTTGAACCCAGTTTTGGCTAACGACTAAAGGTTTAAATCTAGGGGCGGCAGGTTATATGAAAGTATGGTGAATCAGGCAAGTATGGTGAAAAAGTATGGTGAAGCAGGCTGGTAAACAATTTGAGGCAAAATTTCCACTTGGATAATTTCCTCATGGATAAACTAAAATCCGACAAACTGGTTGCTGATGAAACTCATAAACTGGCCAATGACTGTTGCGTCGCACACGGCGCTACTGAAGCCCACTTAATTACTAATAATAATCTCACAATCTCATAATGTCAAACACATTGTCATTAATAACGGGAATATTCTGACAGTCTGTAATATTATACAGGCAGGAGTATTTCTCAACATCTGCTACATACATAATATTTTAAATAAAAAATTGGTACTTATACCTTTTGGCGTCTTGACTTATTATTACTTATTCAGTTCAGTTCAGTGCTACCAATTTTGCTAAGAAAATATGATTTTTCATCGAATCTACTTATATTGGTACCACTGTTTTATGGGTTTCTAGAAACTGAGATACTGGGAGACTAGCATGCCGCGTCTCTTCGGTTTCAGTCATGAACGTTTTGAAACTGAAATATTTCAGTCTTGCCTAGCTAGAGACCGACAAGCGCATAGCGCGCGCTATGCAGCGGAGCCTCGCGTTAAACTTGTCGGTCTCTAGGTCTACAAGGCTGGGATGGCCTTCCAGAGGGTTGGTCGTATGGCTGGTGATTGATGGGGTTTAAAAGTAAGGGCGCTTAAAATCGCCTATGGCGCTATCTTTATGGGGATCGCCGCCTATGCTGCCAGCGTTTGGTGTTCGCATATCCACAAAAGTGTGAGATTTAAAAACCTTCTCTTAAGTGGGCAGCGCAGTGCGCTGTTATCAATTACAAAAGCCTACCGATCAACTTCAACCATCGCACTCCCGGTCCTGGCCGGCATTCTTCCACTTGACCTACACATACTGGTCAGCAGTGAGTCAACGAAGCTCTCCAAAGGCAAAGAAGCCGTTGTTGGTGGCTTCTACTTTGCCCCGCCTCCTTGGCTTGTTGCTGAAAAAGTAACCACGTCGAAGCTGTCTATACGACTTTTGACGGTTGACGCGGCGTGGAAGACCTGGCAGCGACGGTGGAATGAATCTACCAAGGCCCGGCACATTTACATTTTTTTTCCAGACATCAAATGGTGATTGGAGATGACCAAATATTTGACTCCTGACCATCATACCAGTCAATTTGTGACTGGCCACGATGGGTTTGCTGGCAAGCTCTTTGAGCTTGGACTTGCAAGCCGTCCGACATGTCATGCTGAGGGGAAATACAGGATGCCAACCACATCCTCTGGGAATGTCCGAGAATGTACTCCGAAAGGGAAGAGATGCTTAAGTCGGTCTAATCAGCTATTGGCCCCACCGGGCCGTCTGACTTGGTTGCTACAAAGGCCAATTATTATCTTTCTTTAAAAAAAAAATGCGGCGTCTTACTGCGGACGTGAACATCTCTTCACATATTAAGTTTTGCTGTCCGTATAATTAGCTTCGTTTTCATTTGTTACGTATACCTTAAATTCTTTTTATTTTTGTACTTTCCATGTGCTTTTCTCTCCTTCTCTCACCGGCACTTTGCTTTAGAGTAAATTCTTTAAACTCAGTCAGAGGTCACTTACAGCGTAGCAACCTCAGTCTTGGGCATCTGCTCCCAGGACATTCTCAGTCATACATTAAATAGATGCCTCGCTTCGCCACTGTAGTAGTTTCCTGTGATACCCACAAATACCTAGTGTGGTACGGGGCGGGTTTGGTTTAGAGGGATTAACTCCAATTATCGGTCTCTAGATACTTGCTGGAATTTAAGTTTTAGTCGCGTCTTTTTTGAGTATTCTCGTGAGCGGAAGGCCTTAACGTTTCTTAAAAAGTTTCACTTTTACATCATTTGCAAGCGATTAAAATAGAATGTTAGGGTTGTATATATTGGAAAGAGATATACTCCCCGGATAGTCTATATATAATATATATTGTTTTACAAATAATGAACCAGACTCTTCACTGTATAAGGGAGAGAAGGATTCAAGTGTTTTCCGATTTCTTTACCTGCCAAACAATGAAAAATTGAAACGACATTGCGCTCGTTTTGACCGCAAACTAACGGGCCGAAAACGCCGTATCATGTATAAGTTAGTGTATTATTTTGACCTCTCGTGGAATTGATGGAATATTGAACGCAAAACAAACAGAAAAACATTAAGGTTTATTTTGCCGTGAACCTTTCTTTGCACGTGCGTGATCAATAATGTCCCGGAGCTTTCGTGAACCTCGGCGAAAAAAATATTTTCCAAAAAAGTCCGCATAAGAAAAATCATATCGCCGAAAACACTGTAATATTATATTATTCAATACTAAGGCACATATACCTTTATGTATGGTCAGTAGCGTACTGCTGAAATGGACCAACAAACCAACTTGAAACACTTACACAAACAATCGAGGCACTGAAGATTAAACGACATAATAATGTAAAAAGCGCATGCCTTAACTATTTATAAATATCTGCATGATTAGTGTAGAGATTTTATACAACACTACAACCAACATGTTCTTGTCTATACTCATTTCTAGATCATAGACAATAACGCAATGGAAATGACACAGTCGTCATAGCCACTTATCGGGGGGAGGTTCGAACGTTGGAATCTGTTATGTATATGTTCAGATGGTTGCGTCGTGTATGTAACATGTGATGGGCAGCATTGACGGAAACACGAGTTGGTATTTGTATAGTTTATATTATTATGGCACAAATTGATCGGTTACTATTTCACGGAACTATGAAAAGACAGTACTATATTAATTTAAGGTTTAAGAGAAGGCCTAACACGATACTTTTGGGATAGATATTGAAAGGGAACGGCGAGCTGCTCGGATCGACTACATTTTAAGAGCGCTCTATGACGACTGTGTTATTTCCGTTGCGTTCTTGTCTATCCTCTAGAAATTAGCATAGAAAATAACATGTCAGTTGCAGGGTTGTATAAAACCTCTATAATAGTTTAAATATCGACACAATCAAAAAATAAATTAAATGACATACTAGCTGCCCGATACTGCTCCATATGAGAGTAAGCGTATCGAAATAGTGTATTTCAAAATTCGGGAACAGGCATTTGCTTTTTAAGAGCATGCTTGATGTCAAACCTGCTGGTCTGTCTGGTCTGCAATTTTTCACAACCGTTTATAGTTATCGCGTGCAGCAAACCATAGGTAGATATTTATATAGGTACGTAGTTTACCCGAACACCACTGAAAATGTGCTCCGGGAGGGACGAGATGCTTAAGTCGGTCCAATCAGCTGTTAGGCCCATCGGGCTGTCTGACTTGGTCGCCTCAAAGGCCAGTTATATTGCATTTAAAAATAAATTGCGGTGTCGTATTGCGGACGTGAAGATCTCTTCACATAATTTTGTTTGTCCGTATTGTTTTAGCTTTGGTTTTGTATCTTATATATTATCATTAAATTCATTTATTTATGTTAAGTCTCCATGCCTTTCTCTCCCATGGTTCTTTTTCAATAAACTCAGTCAAAGCTCACTGGTGATCTAAGTCTTGGGTATCTGCTCCTGAGACGTAGAATACTGCTGATACTTTACATCCAAACGTAGGGCCTTGTGATACGCTCTATTAAGTGGCAGTGTGGTGCGTGGCGGGTTGGTTTGGAGGGGTCTATGTTTGTGTTGAAAGAAAAAATAATTGTGGTGTCGAATTGTTGGCCACGTCGGGGGCTATCAGATCAGGCAATACTATCGGATAAAGAAATGAGTCGAAACAGAGCTTTACTTTTACAATATATTATTCCCTGATATTTTAAAAATAATTCACTTTAAATTAAATTTGTCAATCTATCGACGCGGGAATTATCTGTCAAGTTGAAGGTAAACCGGATTTCTAGATCAAAAAACAAAGAAGGAAGTGAATGTTGCATGGTGCGCGCATCGGTTCGATGTTGCAAGTAATAATTAAATTTTGATATGGCCTCTTCCTATTTCTCATTTCCCATCTTACCACAGATTGATTTAAAATAAACGTGACTTCCCGGTTGTCAAACCTTCTTAGTCCGCCACTGTGCAGACGGTGATTGACTTTTATAATAATTTAATCTTGATTTTGTACTCGAGGGTTATTCACCGTCGTTTTAAAATCAATAGTATGTTTCTTGTGTACCATAAAGTAATTATTCTTCAAACCAACGGTAACTCGAGTATTGAAATGAGAAAGTTAACAATATAAAATAGAGATTATAAAATTTTAACTTTCCTAATTATGTCGCAAACAATATAAACACGAAAGATTGCCGTTACCTCATGGTTTGTAACTTTACAAAAAAATCTGTACCATAAAGTCAGTGTATACCACAAAGAAGACATTCGGAAAAACGTTAGTCGTTTGATGTCTATGGACTTTCGGATTTTCGGTTTTAATAACTTCATGTTTATGTTGTGTACACTCAAACAGTGAAGTATAGAGGTAGATAGAGTATAATATTATATACTTCATAACTCTTCATTTTCTTTGTTCTTTTTACTACACTGATACTCTTTGCCTGATTACCCCGCATTCATCATCATCATCATCATCAGCCGAGATCAATCCACTACTGGATGAAGGCCTCCCCAAGCTTCTTCCAACTCTCTCGGTCCTGTGTCGTTCGCTGCCACGTATTTCCGCCGAACTTTACCAGTTCGTCAATCCAGCGGCTTTTAGGGCGACCCTGTGGCCATTTCGTGCCACTTGGGTACCACTGGATGACGGAATTTGTCCAGCGGCCGTCCTTTCGGCGAGCAATGTGCCCCGCCCATCTCCATTTCAGCTGTTTGGCAACGTCTATCACAACCCCGCATTAATTAGATCAAATAATGATATTCACTTGTATGAATATATCCAGCAATAAAAAATAAATAAGTACATAATATTATTTTAAAAAAATATTTGTAGTATATATTATATCATTTTCATCCTATAGCCGGAGTGCAAAGTTATGAAGTGGTAACTCTTTTCGCTCAAAATCTTAGGTACGCACGACACATTGGCTCTTAGGTAAATAGTAACCAAAATATAATGTAGGTAATATTATTGAATGGATGAGATTACAATGCGAACAGTGCAATTTAAAAAATGCTTCAGATTTAAAATCATCATAGACTCATAACTGCAGGTGACCGCATGACCTTTTATAACTTTCTTTTTAGACCAAACCAAACCTAATCTACCCCAACCTAATCTAACTTAACCTAATCTTAGTGTTTGATAATGATGCATCGAAATGTATAAAAATATCAAACTTTAAATTAACAGAAAAATGTAATTAATATAATAATAAATTGTCTACGTGAGATAAACTTTACTGTTTCCGCCAAAAAAAATATAAATTGTCATGCAGTCATCTGCGGCACTCTAACGCGGACTGAGTTAAATACTAACACATATATTTCGCTTCCCGTGCGAGGGCGCAAACCAACACGGTTACGGATAGCCATAGTCTCAAGTAGGGATTCCAATCCCGGGATCCCGAGCTATTTTCGATACCTTTAAATCCCGGGATTGATAAACATAATTCCGAAACTTTCGGGATTGATTTTTTTATCAATTTTTATAGAAAATAGATTTATAGAAATAAGCTGAGTTTGAATGAAGTTTAATTTATACCCATGTGTAAGTTGCCGATTCATTTTATTTTTTCACATAAATTAATAAAAATGAGAACGATTGGAAAACACAATGCTTCGCACTATTAACAAAGTAATTACACCATGATCTCATACGTTTTACGGCAATTTCATATTTGGCTGACTAATTAGATTTATTAAGCGGAAAGGCCATAAGTACACCATGATTTGCTTTACTATTTTAAATCTCGCTAACCCATTCATTAAGTCTTTACTATTATAAACAGCAATCTCATATTAATTCACATTATTAATTATATTACAGTATTATTTACTCCATTAAACTTGTGAATTTCCAAGATTGAACGTTTACAATAATATCAATAAATGTCTTAAATAGTATAAATTATACTAGATTTATTTTTGACTGATTTTATCAATGTTATTTGTAAATATAAAAATTTTATATTAACAATGGACAAAAATGCCAATCCGGGATTGTCAAATTATCCCGAAATCCCGGGATCAGAATTTTGGCTTGGGATTGGATTCCCTAGTCTCAAGTAGTGGAACATCTGTGTCATTATGACGGCTCCTATTTTTTATCATCACATGCATGATACGCACTCATATCTTACAGCAGAGAAATAGCTATCGACGAACAAACTATTTTTCGGGATTTAATGTTAATAATATTACAATGTTACAAACGCATAACTATTTATGACACGCTTAATCAAAGATTACATTTTCGCTTTAATTTCCTTTTATGCCAACGACACCCAAAACAATGTAATTAATAACTTGTTTCTTCAAACAAGTGTTTAATTCCAAAACGGTGGTTTTATTTCACTTCCCACCGAATTTAAAATTTCGGTTCAAGCCTATATTGGTGATCTGGAAAAGTCAGCGTTCGAAATTGAAAATTTAACAAGCGCTCGATAATTTCCCGAAAATAATTATTATTATTATTATTAAAAAATAAATAACCATTTCCTTGGTGTTTTGTACAAGGTGTTTGCTAGTATCAAAATAGATAGTAACAATCACAAATGTCCAGGCTTTGAGAAAATCACATAAATATATTGTGTCCTCACCGGGATCGTACCCAGAGCTCCCGGATAGAAGGTCAGCGCCTTATACACTGTACCACGAGAGTTGCCTCCCCGAAAATATTAAAATGTGTTTGATTATTCTGTTATATACGTACTTTTACCATCGTGACTTTACGACCCACCTAAATAAATAATATATTTACTTAAACAGACTAAATTTAATTTCATTTATTCAAAATTCCCGCCCTTTTGGAACATAATTTCAAAATATACCAATAAAGGCGTTAGTCGGATGACCGGACGGTCACTAGATTGCTGGTACAAAATACCCGCAGTAGTGACTTTTTGAATAATATGGCGCCATAACGTAAACTCATGTTCAAACAACATAATATTATAATGTAATAATATTTGTACCCGGGAGGTGATGTCCTCCTCACCCATTCAATAGCGATATAAGTAGTAAGCGTAGGTATGTAATATTATACCCAAATGTAACTTACTTCCCTTTATGAATAAAAGTGTACGTGCTGAATGTAGTGTAGGTACATCAAACCCAACCCTCTCCATTAAATCTTGTTCGATCATTTGCTGTAATATTATGTTGACACAAATTCATAAACACTACATACAAAGCGTTTCGTATTAAACTTTAAGAAAAAAATACGTAATGTTAATGAGTTTAATATTTTCTGGAGCGATAGTCTCGATTGTTTCACGAACTGGAGCTGCGTTCCGGTGCGCTCCGGCCATTTCAAGCCCTGGAAAACTGTAAAGGAAAAATTACTAGGTATAGTGAGATTGAATTGGGATTTTTAAAAAATAAGCAAGTTATTTACATAGTGTGTACATTTCCTAAATTAATTTTGAATTGAAACTTGTGTAACATGATAATATAGGTATCCTATTAAAAAGTCAGGTAGGTGCCTATGTATGAAATGTAGACACCGTATCTTCCCTTTTCCTTCCGAAATATTTGACTAGTCGAGCATAATGATTTTGATACGAAACCCTCGTTAATAAATTGAATTAACATCACTGTCTAGTGACTATATTTTGGATAATGATCATGATATTATTATAGTGTTTGATGTTAGCATTTCACAAGACTGAACGATGTTTACATGGTTCAAGCAATATACTCGTAATATATAAAATATTTTATCCATCATGACCTAATCTAAAATAATACATACTTAATAAAATTATGAAAACTGCATAAAACTTAAAAATTTAAGACACATGTAACGATTAAATAATAAACATTTTTTTTCAACGAATAATTCACACGAATTGAGAATTTAATATTGTTGTTTTTCCCTGATAGCTATCTTAGAATTCGAAAGCATCAGTTGTTTGTTCTCCCAAAATGTAAAACAATTCTACAATGGGAATGCCAATTGGACTGTATTCAACCAAATCGCTTCGTATATTAATATATTCCATCTACGTGAGAATCAGCTTAGGTGGAAATTGTTTTATAAATTCTTAAAATAATATGGTCTACTTAGCTCATTCGGCATACTTCCACGTACTTCATAATCGTTGTAATTACTATTTTACTAATATTGCTTGGTTACGCTTTACAGTGGACTGTAATAGAACGGGATGATTTCGGATGCTGAGGAAGGGGTTATACTAAGAATGCCAGGCACTTACCTTTAATGATGATGAGGCTGGCTCCGTGGTCTTAACTCACTGGCACTACCACTCTCGTGCATTAACTGTTTGTTGAGTCACCTAATATTTTACAGGTTACATGTGTTTACAAGTACTAATTGGCCCAACCATTGCTTTTAATTTTCATGTCATGAAATTCGTGATTTATAAAAGTTTTATAAATTTTAATTTATAGAATACACATATTTTGAAAACACATCAGAAACACACAATCATAGTATAAGAAAAAAAATCGTATTTTTTTTTTAAATAATCTGTATGGCTTATAAGTTAACTTAGTTATAAATTAAGTATGGAGCATATATCGATTTAAAATTATGAAACTTTAAGTATACAATTTAGACTGATCAGAGTCATAGCCGTTATTGTCTGTTATAAAAAAAATACAATATTAGATAGAACCATGTGGATCGAAGCTTGGACTGTGGGAATTCTTGGAATTGGTTGAAAACCTCTGGCAAACTATTTCGTAGTGTGCTTGGTATAGAAATACTACATCTGTTTATTTTATTTAATCCGAGTAAATTTATTATTAATAATGCATTTATAAAATTTTGGGTTGATATCTCAGTGTTAATAAACTAAAAAAAAAATCCAAAACCATTTTGTCGTTTTCTAAAAAACTACATTTTTATGATAAAAATATTCTTTTTTTTTAAATATTATTAACAGAATATAAGAGCGGTTTTATAATATTACCTTTTTTAGGTTACATAGTATTACAATGAGGTTTGATTTTTTCACTGTGCTCATAGAGTCGTTCTTACAAACAAATAATTAGAAGATAAAAATAACTTTTTATATACAACGTTTTAAAATTTTCTGTTCAATTATTATGTTCAATATGCTCAAACTTGTACTTGATATGAATTAAATAAAAAAACAAATATAGAATACTGAAATGTCATTTTGATTTCCATAGTAACGCACGTATATATTAATAATTTAGTTGCTAGGACGACCCACTTAGCGACCAATAATAGTGGATTGGATTACAGATTTCTTCCGAAACAACTTTTCATACAAAACAGAATTAACTGAAAATGAATTCAATTCTACTTAAAGATGGCTATAAGTATTAAAAGAATGCATTGAATGATATTGCTTATAAGCTATGTCTTTGACCATTCAAATGTGGTAAACATTTTATGAATAAAGTTTGCTTTATAATAATTATTGACCTAAGAATAAGGTAGTATTTTTTTGAAATATGCCTTTCTATTGGCATTTTACAGTGACAAAGTACAACATACGGCCGTAGCCATAAATTGACAAACGATAAATAAAGTAGGGCAGTGGTTCCCAAAGTTGACTGGGCCCCGACCCATCTAACAAAAATTTCCAATCTTGGGACCCACCTCTTAGCTGTCTTAGAGAAAAGAGGGTATACATATTGGTAATGCTCAGATTCCCTAGTGGCGAGTCGTGGAACTACTTAATGCTGTCTTATTTGTTCTAATTGAAATAAAAAAAATATTTTTTATAAGTTTTACCAATATGAATGAAAGACTGTTGAAATAAGAAACACAACTTAAATAAAAAAAAATATTACTTAAATACCTACACCTGCAAGGTTTTTTTACAAAGTTATTTCAATCGGAAGGATGTATTTGTTTCTTATTTTTCTTCATTACAGTTTTAGCATCAACTTCAACTTTAGTTACTTTTAATCGCAGTGAGTTTGATATATCCAATTTATTTCGGTATTTAGTTTTAATGTTAACCATAGCCGAAAATCCGACCTCACATAGATATGAGGTAGTAAAGAGGAGGAAGATTTTCATAGCTTCATCGAACAGGCAAGGATAATTATCAGCAACTGAGAGCCAGAATTTCGTTAACTGTTTACGATTGAAACTATTTTTCAGTGACGTATCTTCTGATAAATCAATGAGTTCTTCACTTGCTTTTGTTGACATACTAGTTGGTAAGTCGTCTTGAAATGGGTTATAAATCCAACGCAACGAATCAAGCCATCTGTAGTGCATTGGCAATTCAAATTATTATTACAATATTAAACTTGAATTCGCTACCTCCAAATGTAATATTATTTCATTCAATCGTTCAAGGCACACCTTATTGTTCCCATACACATTGTCTGGTATAATATTGAGTAGGGTAACGGAGATAAAAGATTTGGGAGTATTGTATGATACAAAGTTCACTTTCAATCAGCATATTCTTAACATCAGTACTAGATCTAGCAAAATGCTTGGTTTTGTTATGAGGGTTTCAAAATCATTCGAAAACGTCCGAGTGCTACGTACATTATACGTATCATTTGTGTTGAGTATTCTTGAATATGCCAGCATTATTTGGAGTCCTAATAGGTTCATGCACACAATTAAGCTGGATCGAGTCCATAATAGATTTCTTAGATTTCTCTACTTAAGAACATACGGGTTCTTTCCTTATGATAATGACAATAAAATGAATTTCCCGACTCGTTTTCTTCTGGGTATGCTATCAATGCAATCCCTGTCTACCCGAAGAGTGATTGTTCTTTTAAAGCATTTCTTTTTACTTCTTCGTGGGCTCATTTACAATCCGCATATACTGGCAAATATTAATTTTCATGTTCCCACCAATATCACTCGCAGCTCCACGGTCTTCAAGATACCTCGTCGCAGGACAGATGTTATGTTTCATGATGCTGTGTATCGTGCAATTAGCTTATTTGATGGCAACATAAAGGTTGATTTGTTTTTTATTAATTATATAATGTTTGTAGACGTTTTAAATTGGATAAATTTATAATTGTATATATTATCATATTTCTTTAATATTTACACATGCTGTCTTTTCCACTTTCTTGTCATATTAGTTGTTATTTGTAATTAAGATATTTTTATATATTTGTATGTATTATGTATTATGGCGCATTGGCCAAAAGCTGTAATGCCGTAATACTCTTTTTTATAAATAAATAAATAAACAATATTTTCCGTAACTTAAGTTTATTTCAATTTTTAAGAATTATAAATAGCTGAATGAAATATCAAATTTATCACTTTCTATTTTTTTAAATTCATGTATACAGTGGCGAGGGCCCACTCAATATTCGCTCGCGACCCACTGGTGGGTCGCGACCCATAGTTTGGGAAACCATGAAGTAGGGAGTAAGACCATGGTAACGCGCGTTTGAACACGGTTCTTGTCGGTATACAGGAAGCCAGCGGCAAACGAATTTTGAAAATAGCCGATATACTGGATTATTTGTTAGGTTGGGTTAGGTGTTCATTCTTCAATTAATGAATTTTGCCAAAATCGGCTATGAAAATTGTCACGGTTCCCGCCTGGCTTCCTGTAAACCGACTACCCAAAACACTTACAGAATACGTAATACAAACTACCGAAATACAAGGGAAAGACAGTAAAAAAATAGGTATGTAATTAAATTTGAAATACAGAACAACGCGTAATTTTTTCATACAATGTATATTATGTAATCATATTATAGTTTGTCAACTTTGCCAAATCCAAAATATTAATAATAACTTTGCAAGTAGTTTCGCAACATAACTTTTTATGAAACACTATAAGATAAGCATACGCAAATGTCTCTTGTTGAAATTTTGGCTTGTAATTTGAAGTTGAGCAACATTAAATTACATCCAATTAAAAGGTCGTTCGCATAATAGACTCGCGCCTTCTACCTCTCTATATTGTCACAATTTAGTCTCTCGGGATATATTATTAAATTACACATATATATAATATATTAATAGCACAGAAAGCAGTGGTTCACAATCTTAAAAGAGTTGGTGAAGCGCACAGACTACAAGCAATAACTCTCATTTCACATTATACGGTTTTGACCGTACGGCGACATTCTTTTGTGGCGTAAAGAAGAGCATGGCCCTTTTTACATTACACGACGACGGTTAAAAACCGAAACGGCGCCGTATAGCAGCTGTCCATTTTCCATCTAAGTGATGTACGTGACCTAATGCACGCTTTCGCATTAGACGGTTTTAAATTGTACGGTCAGCACAATACTCAACCACAAACTAAGCTAGTGACGGAAAAAACCGTGCATAAACCGTACATTGTAAGAAGAGCGTGAACTTGTTGCCAGCTTCCCGAATGTCAGTTTCTTTGTGATGCGTAACTCGACCATCTTGTGTACATGGCCTAGTCATATAAGGCAGCCCAATTCTATGAACTTTACTATGTGCAGCCTCCCGTTAAAAATCGTAATAAAATTGTTTCCCCGTCTCCACCCCAACTATATGTCATTGATGGGTCCGAAGATACCATACTGCACGCTCCACTCAAATGAGCCCAACACTAATTCCATGCTTTTAGTCATGCACCAGGACTCTAATCCAAGCATGACAACTGGTCTTATAAGTAAAGGCAGTATAATATATATAAGTATTGTTACCAAATATCATAATGCCTAAATCCCCCATCAACAATCCTCCAATCGACAGAGTTGAGAATATAATGATAATATTATTGTAACTGTAAATGACTCAAGGCTAAACGATGATGCACTGCGAAACAAACAAAAAGTACGTTACCGTTATCTGTTTCTAGGCAAACGAAAGTTCGAGGGTAGGTACGGTCAGTCGGCTACCTACCCTTCAGCCCTTACGTCGCCTCCAAATACGATTCGCTACCTTTTTCGTGCCACAGCGCGTCTTTACAAATGTTATTAACAATTAATTGTTTATCGTCAAGCTAAATATACTTACTTAATGTCCCTGAATCGGTGTTTTTAATAAGTGGAAAAGTGTAAATCAACACCCTCCGCAAACCCATACCTATCAGTATATATAAATATATATTAACACTACAACAGGCCATGATGCCCAATAACAATAGTTTAGTGATACAGTTGTGATTTAGTGAAACAGTAGTGATATAGTATAAGTGAGACAATCACAAACACATAGGCTCTGAGAAAATAATTCGTCACCGTGAATTGAGCTCAGACATCTCGGTTAAACAGCCAATGCATTATGACGCGTTATCACGACGTGGCGATTTTTATTATCCAACCGTCTGTTGAATATTGGCCAATAAATCGAAAGGAATGTCTCCACTTATCGTTTTAACTATAATAAGGATGGCATCGAGTGAAATAAACAAATTTACGTTTCGATGCGAGTTTTTATCCCCTTGGTTACTCTAGGCCAGGGGTCGGCAGAAGCGGCTCTTTGCATAGATGTTTGGGGCTCTTCATACATAAACTTCAATTTCACCTCATCTCAAGCAGCCTTATAACTTATGAGTTTGACTCTCAGCATTGACAGATTTCTCATCACAAGTGGACAGCTATAAAACAATTGCCTAAAATAGAAACAATAATATTTGATACATGGAATAGGTAGTTTGCCTTAAACATATAACGCATTAAAAAAACTAGCTTTTGGTATTCTCATAATCTTTAGTGCTACATATAATATGCGAACAAATATTCTTATCTATGAACCAGATAAAAAATAAACTTAGAAGCAGAATAATGGCTGAAAATTTACAATCATGTATTCAATTAAATATAAGTAGGTATTTGCCAGACATAGTAAAGCCATCAAAAGCGATGCTAAAACGTAAAATTAGTATAAGATAAAAAAAAATTAACTTTTCCCCTAAAAATCCATATTAATTATATTAGACATTTGCGGATCTCTAGTACGTTTGTTATCCTGTTTCCTAGAAAATTTGGCTCTTTTCACATGACAAATTGCCGACCCCTGCTCTAGATAACTTACTGTAGAAATATTATTATAAATCGTCAGGTGTTCGAATTTAGAACAATTTACAACATTATGTTAGTATGCGGTGCCCTCACTCAGCGGATAACATATGGTGTATCTATAAGCAACCTGATGATGACTTACTGAACGACTAAAAGTAGAAAGGACCTCAACTTCGTTCAATTTAAATTGCAAGTTGATCGACTTTGTTGAAATACGGTTCTCACTTATCAACATTAAGGCCATACCTTAGTTGAGACACGGTCTAAAAAGATCGTCGCTAGGCGATGCGCGGATTGCGGGTCGCGGGTGCAAATGAGGCATGTCAAACCAAATATAATTTGTCTTATAAATCCAACATGTGTCCATTTAATGTTCTGTTTATTGATTTATCAGTAACAATAATAATATATTCATTGACATGTTTTATTTTTAAAGTAAATGGGTAACGTTTTAAGTCATCTTTACACGATTTAAGAATTATTACGGCCGTCGCCATCACGAAGCAATATGACGTGTTTCCTGCTCTACATTCTCTCTACGAATGGGAGCGAGTGCAAAATTTCGTCGCGCCTATGGTTGAAAATTATTTGCCGTTTCACTGATGAATCACCTTAACATTCAAGTTAAATCGCTTTTTATCGTCGGCCATTTTGACTCTAATAATTCTACCTCACCAATGCTTCCAGATAACTAATGCATAAGACAACATATTATTATACTTATTTATTTAAGAAAACAAAACATTGTGGACATAAGAAATCTAAATTTAAGGCGTGCACGACATGAATTTTACATTATAACAAATAATATTAACCTCACAAGAGAGGCGGCTCTCGTGGTGCAGTGGGTAAGGCGCTCGCCTTCCACCCGAGAGTTCCTGGGTTCGATTCCCGGTCATGACAAAAACATGTATGTGTTTTTCTCAAAGCCTGGGTATTTGTGATTGTTCAAAATTACTAACAACCACCTTGTACGAAAAAGCAAGGACATGGTTATTAATAAATCTAAAAAAAAAAAAAAACCTCACAAGAGAGAACAACAATTGATAAAAAAACATATTTACAATTATATACAGAAAAATAAAATTTCAAATACAAAATACATAGCACGTCACCGAAATTGTCTATGTCTTTGTGAAGTGCATTGACTAGTCTTACACCCCTCGCTAATGGTGCCCGATAGACTTGACAGTGGGAAACGGTTCCGGATACAGAATAAATCATGGCTGCGCTCACGTAGGTATGCCAGGTGCATTTAAATTCAAATTCATTAGGACACCAGGATTGTAAACCATTCCTCGCAATAACAGGCAAAAGTCTTTCAAAAGCAGAAGAGACCTACGAGATTCAAGAGAGTGAAAAGTGAGCATGCTTTGTAGAAAGGCAGAACGAAAATAATCATTTGACTAATTATCGAAAGTAAAATATTTATATGTCTTAGAATAAAGACATCGAAGAAATATCTTCTGGACGCGTACTAAAATAAACTTATAGGAAAATTCATAAGGACACCAGATAATCGACCCACATTCAAGAATGCTACGCACTAATGAGACGTAGAGTGTACGTAAGACATTTGGATTCTTGAATGGTTTTATTGTCGCGTGATGAATCTTAGAAGCTTACTCTTCTTCTTACTATATTGGTGACCCCGACCACGTTTTATTCACAAGTCTAGTTGTTAATGAGCTACAATAAATGCCATTTCGGGTTGCATACCACTCTACTAGAGCAGGGGGGGCAAACTTTTTGGATGGAAGGCCAAATTCAAGAATTAAAAATGAGCGGCAGGCCGCAAGTAAAATACCATTTTTAACTATACACTATTTATTATCACGAAAAATAAACATTACAAAAAATTAATGAGAAGAATGAAACTGATGTACATTTTTTAACATTTTTTTAAAGTCAGGTGTTAATTTTGTAGTTGATATTCTCCAAGCTGCTTCTAAATGGGCATCGGAGATATTTGATCGTAAAGAATTTTTATTGAGGTTCATGATCGAAAATGTTTGGTCACATATATAGGTTGAAGGGCATTGTAAAATTTGGAGATTTCTTCACGACGATGCAATTCTCTTAAATCAGTGTCACACTGCAGATCAATAATCTCAAGTTGTAGCTCTATCGGCACACTATCAATATCTATTGAAATCGATGTTCAACGTAGAAAATAGTGGTTACATAGTGTGAGACGAGACGCAAGGAAGACGTACTGAGATAATACATTTACGAAACAAGAAATTCTTCAAATTTTAATCCATTGTCAATATTTTTTAAAAAATATATAAAAAAAGTTATTCGTAATCAGAAGTACAATTAATGGCGGGCCGCAAAAAATACCCGGCGGGCCACATGCGGCCCGCGGGCCGCAGTTTGCCCCCCCCTGTACTAGAGTGATATGCGTAATCGATTCTATGCGGGATTAGAGCCAAGACAGATTATTATGCCAACATTCCCTGATAGACAAATGGCTACAGTAATTTGTTCGCAATCATCAATCATCTTGTATGAACGAAAATTATGACCGATCAACAGAACAAACACGAAGTAGGCCTTTTTATAACTTACTTGTTTATCTTTCAAGGTTTATTTTTTTAAGTTTTGAGTTTATCATTTTACTGGTACAAGCATAGTATGTACTTATAATTAGAATCACTTTAGTTAGTAGCGGAACTTTAAGTTCTGTCCCCCCTAAAGCAAAAGATATTAGTACCCTCCTTACTTACATATACAAAAAAAGTATTATCGTAAAAAAATATTGATACCTACGATAACTTTTAAGTCATATGTATGAAAGTTTCTGGATCTCTCTTTTACTTAGGATCGATGTTTCACACGCATATGTGATTACGACAAGCATACACTGGTTGAACACTTTGCGCTTTAGACATAGTGGGAGGTCACTTTTAAAGACATTATTCAGGCGGCCAAAGGCACTCCAGCCTAACTTTACTCTGCGAACAATTTAATCAAATATACATCCATATATATTATAGACACTTGTCCCAAGATGTAGTTTCTCACCTGTTCGAGCTGAGTGCCATTGATGAGGATCTCTTTTTGCCCGCAAAGCAGATAAAAAAGTTCTATGGAAGTACGTGGCAACGCAAGGCACAGGACAGAGAAAGTGGAATCAGCTTGGAGAGGCCTTCAACCAGCAGTGCATAGATTCAGGCTGATGATGATGATGTATAAAAGGATTTAGGTATTTTTTTTAAATGTGAATATGATATGGGTATTTCCATTTTAAAAAGACCCCACCCCATTGGTTCCCACTCCGTAATGCGATGTCTTGCGCAATGTGGATATGTGACTTAGTTACATACAATATAGTTATTTATCCAATGTGGAGAATTACTTGCCTTCAAAATAGCTGCATCAAGAAGGGAAATGATAGTGATGATGTCCAACCTCTGATAGAAGTAGAAGAAATGTTATAAGTGAAGAAATACATCGGAGAGTCATAACAGTAAACGGGTGCTACTTTGGTTTATAAAATCACCTAAAGTCTTGAATCCTCTCTCGTTATATAAAAAAATCAAATGTACAAGATGTTGGTCTGATCTGACCTACGGCGTGTGATCGATATATTCAAGAGGAAAGTGCTGCGTAGGATATATGGACTTATACTATTGTGAAGGAGAAATATGTCGTCTTCAGGGTAACTAGGGAATCCAATCCCGAGCCAAAATTTTGATCCCGGGATTTCGGGATTACAATTTGACAATCCCGGGATCCCGGGATTGGCATTTTTTCCATAATTAATATAAAAAAAATATATTTACAGATAACATTGATAAAATCGGTCAAAAATAAATCAAGTATAATTTATACCATTTATTGTAAGACATTTATTGTCAATATTGTGTACGTTCAATCTTGGAAATACATAAGGTTTATTGGAGTAAAGTGAATTAAATATGAGATTGCTGTTTGTGATAGTAATGGGTTAGAAAGATTTAAAATAGTAAAGCAAATCATGGTCTTTCCTAATTCCCAAGCCTTTCCGCTTCATAAATCTAATTAGTCAACCAAATATGAAACTGCCGTAAAACGTATGAGATCATGGTGGAATTACTTTGTTAAAAGTTTTAAGCATTGTTTTTTCCAATCTTTCTCATTTTTATTAGTTTTTCTGAAAAAATAAAATGAATCGGAGACTTACACATGGGCATAAATCAAACTTCATTATTCAAACTCAGTTTATTTCTAATGTGATTATTTGTTATTAAAAGTATTTTTTCTGTTATATTTTCGTTTTTATTTTATTTTCCATAAAAATTGATAAAAAAATCAATCCCGAAAGTGTCGGGATTACGTTTACCAATCCCGGGATTCATAGGTATCAAAAATAGCTCGGGGTCCCCGGATTGGAATCCCTAAGCGTAACCTAGAGCTCCACAACTTCTTCCAAGAAGAATCTATCTTTGCATTCGTTAAACTGTGTAGAATCTGATAGGCAGTGTTAACAAAGATTCCAGAGCGGCGCCGGGGCCTGGAGTTAACTGGGCCAGAATAGAGGGAGATGGAATAAGTTTTTGTAGGAGGATGATTAAAGGATGAAGACGATATGATGAAGATGATACTGAAGAGGGATGACTGTCTTAAATTCAGCTGTTTTGATAGGCAAAATGGTGACAATAGTTCAATCTATGAAGAATCAGAAGTGTGTACCTACATATCGTTCATAGAGGAAAGTAGTGGCAAATTTATCCATTTTCTGACAGAATTCTAGATTTAACAATATCCCAATCCACAAAGCGGAGAAGTTTCCGTCTCCAAAACGTAGTGGTAATTATTACGTTGGAGTCTTGGCTTCTTCTCTGATAAATTAGAGATTCAGCAGTCTTCAAAATAAACATACCACTGAGTGAATTGGTACATATCATGTCCATTTTTCGATTTAAGCAAAAGAATAAACCCATAAGGTTATTAATGTTAATAATAACTTCTTAACCCAATCCATAAGGTGAGGAACCACCTGTCTCTAAATAATATTTGCCTTCGATCGTGTGTTGTAAGTAATGCCCCATGAAAACGTTGGGGTTGAATTGATAACATCGCCAGGAGATGCATAAAACTGCTAAAAAGTTGGAAGGGTAGTAAATGCTCTCTACGCAATACTTCCAAGCTCTTCTATGACTTTCACTGTTGACTGAAGCGTTCGGTTGCTTTGATCCTCCGTTGGGGTAGAAGTCAATGTGGCCTGAAAAATAATAGCATCTAGTCAATAATGTACGAGTAACCACCGCATGGCGCCCACGAAGTTGGGGCTGACAAGGCTCTCGCTTGGGGGCCTGGCGTGGCGAGACGGCCAGATAAGTGAGCTAAACACACATCACAATTTTTCTCTACTAGTAAGGAAAAGTCAGATACGGCACTGACATTTTTGATTATTGTGTGTCGCTACTTGACAACTTCATAATTCAAGTAAATGAGTCGCTTAGAGTCATAACTCACATATTTAAAAAATCAGGTTTTAAGATAATCGCAAAAAACCAACAATGTAATTAGAAGAAAAGTATTGAACTCTCTTGAATAATAATGAGTGAGAGAGTCGATTAACATTTTTTTTAAATAAATAATATAATACTCCTAACACTGCAGACATACAGCATACTATGAGAAATAGATCTCTCCGATTGGTTAGAAAGGCCTTGGTGACAAAACTCACAGTATTCTTTGAAATATGCGAAATATGACACCAACAGTAAACTTTGTCAACGGTTTTCACATGGTTTAAAGTGACTTTTGGTACTCAACTATTTTACTGTATATAGATTAATGCATTTAGAATCACTTGGCAACTTAAACTTAAAAACTTAAACTTTAACTAAAAAACGACAAAATTGTAATTATGTGAGTTATGACTCCAAGCGACTCAAATGTATTAAATTTAATAACTAATAAAATAAGTCAGTCAGGCTTATTAGTTTTTGTTCAATTAGAATACGTCATATTACAGATGGTGTTGGCTATTTTTTTTCAAATTAATTAAGCCCTGCCTAACCAAACCATAATTGATAAAAAATATTCTTCTATCTATAAAATATGTAAAATTATGTATGGATTAATGACATAATTTTAGATACTTATTTTATTTTACACGTGAATATTTTTTGACTATTATCTACTATGGCTTGGATTCGGCTGGGTTTAATTGAATTTTAAAAACTAACAAATATTATCTCCACATTATCAAATACGTTTGACTGGCAAACTTTAGTGTGCACTATTGATGTCGGATCTTAACAGCCTACCTCCACCCCTAACCATTAGTGGTTGTGCATAAAATATTGCATCCCAGGATTTTTAAGGGTCGATGATCAGATCACAAATTTAATGAGGGGTATAAAATCAAAGACAGCAATCTCCGAAATCTCGAAAAAAAAGTTGTGAATACAGTTCCATAGAGATTATAATAATTGTGAACCAAATAAATTCAATATTTAGTGGCATACCCAGCATTCTCTTACCAAAACGCACCTTTGAAAATCTCACTGCCCTTTAAAAAGCATACACAGCAATCTCGTAAAACATAAAAGTGGGAGATTGCTGTTTTTGCGCTTGTATCCTTCAAATGTAAAAGGGACCATCCCTGAAGAGTATTGCGAAAAAGGGCAAGACCTACCCAGTGGTTCTTTGATTCCGAGAGATTTCGTATTAGTATGAATGACGTCTACCAAAAAGGCGTCTGTCTTCCACAGTTTGTGGGTTGTCGGCATTGATTCGAAGAAAGGGCGAGCTGCATCCAATCCAGTTATTCGTGGAATTAGATATCCAGATATAAGTGACGTAAACTTTTTCCCTGCATATCCTGCTATGTGAGCACCGATACTGTGCCCTATCAGGTGAATGTGTTGGTTGACCCCGGCTAAAAAAAAATAGCGTTTAAATTAGAGATTACCATTCTTTGATTCGGAATCTCGGTATTCCGCTAGATTTGGTGATCCTAAAATAATGGAATTAAAAATGGCAAAATCCCAGAATTCTGATTGTAGCTTTCACTTGATATTTATTTGAAACTACCTATTATTTAGATTGTATGTAGTCCAAATTCATTATAAAAATATTTATGATCATAAATAATAAAAAAAATCACTAAATGAAGAATACAGAATCAAGCGAGAAACATAGTTACCACGTGGTCACAATGTTTGTATTTAAACAAATGTATTTACATTCGATAACATTACGAAAACAATTCAAAACAATTGCTTATAATATCTATATTTATAACGCTCACAATCGCCGAGCGGCTTAAGCATCGGCCTATAATGTTGTAGATCCCAGGTTCGAATCCTTCGTCTGACAAAATACACATATTGTTTTTCAATTTGTGTTTGGAGTCAGAGTATGGACCAGTGGCTAACACCCATTTCTCATAAAAACAAAAATCTGTTAATATGTATAAACCCACAAAGTGCAGGCCCATATTATGATCTTATTAGGATCGGACATAGTTACAAATATTTATAAAAATGCAAAGTTGCCTTGAAGCAGAGCAAATGCAGAGCATTCAGGTTAGTTACATTTTCAAGACGTCGAGTATTTCAAAGCGAGGCTAAAATGTCAAATGACTCATAAATCATATTAAAACCTCTTTGTTCTATAGACTAGTATGCTGTCCATCGTTGACAAATTTTAAAAACTCGTAAATCTCGTGGTTCCAAACGTGGAATTAAAACCTCGTATTTCACAACCAGTGTTGGTAGGTTCATCGATTAGAGATGTGTTGAAAATATTGTTTTTATTACATTTTTCTTTCCCCTCAACATTCTTCTCAAACAGACTTTAATAATAAGGTGACGAAATGCGTTTGTCTGTCCTTGGAAAAGGTCTATCGCCTCTACTTTTCGCGCAACGGTTTAGTGCATGTGTACTTTTGCACTAAAACACATAGAGATGTGTTAAAACCCATTGGATTGATGGACTCATTGAGTTTGACAGATATCGCAGCAAAGAACTAGGATATGGGTGCATGGAACTAGGTGAGACCTTCATCTAGTAGTGGCAGCGCTCTAAATGGAAAATTTTACGAACCGGAGCGCTCGATAATTTCACGAAAATATTAACATACTTATTTAACTTCATGTGTAGGTATTTTATAAAAAAATATAGTATTAGATTTTTTTGTTATATGGCCTATTTAGTTTCTGAGCTTCTGAGCGGTCAAATTATTATTCCACGAGACGGAGCGGAAATTTTGGTGATTTTATGAATCGGAACGGCGCTCCGGTGCGTTCCGGTCCATTTCGAGCCCTGAGTAGTGAGTTAACCTAAACTGATGATGATGGTTATGCAAATCAGAGTAATTTAGTTATTAATTAATAACTACAATACTAAAACTATCTTGGAGTAATCCACCTACTTTGATTTAAAATTCAAAAGCCGATAGGCAATATTAGCTCAATTTAGAAAGCGTGAGCCACTAGTGAAAAATTGTCGTAATTAAGTATGACACCTTTAGCATAGAGGTCTATTTGCGTGGGCGCGAAACCCGAGAGATGCAGGTTCGATACCTGCGGGGAGTGTCTTACTTTTTTCAAAATAAAATTTCTATTGGTTATAATATATTTTCTCAGAAGTGTTTTCAAAAATTCAGTTTTTGTTCAGTAATTTAGTTATTACGTGTAAGATAGAAGTCTGCAAGCCAGCTTCCTTCCAATTGTCCAAGATATTTTGCATTGATAACTGATGTAGCGTAAAGACCGTTTAAATACCCTGCTGTATGCAGCACAAACACGTTGGATTCGTCGAGAGACAGTAGAGCAGTAGGAATTTCTGTCATGACTGGAAGGTCAGGGGTGGTTCGGATACCATAGTTGAAGATCGTTATGGGACGGCTGATGTTGAACTTTGACGACTCCAACAGTTGGGCAATCGGGTCTGACAATTTAAAATTACTCTGCAAAAAAAACCATTTTATTAAGTACGAGAATTTGGGTGTATTGGAAGATTGTAGTTGGAAGACACCTTTATAGATGTGTTAACAAGAGTTGAGGCGAAGACAATACTCACACAGACGCATCAGGTGTTTCAAATTTTTAAATCGACATCAACGTATACGCCTGTTGTCCTCTTTTCGCTATAAGCGCAATAAGTAGGCGTAAGCAAGACAAACGGCTGTTTCTCGTAGACGTCGTGCAATGCCCGTTGCCTCAGAAACGCACGAATACACACACTCTGTCGTATCTGTGATCGCCTCAACTCTGGGTGAGAGACTTGTACCTTTACGAAATTAATTTTCCTATATTCTTACGGCAGTATTAAGATAAAGTTAAAAAATATAGGTATGTATATACGGGAGGAAAAAATATTGATTGGTATTGGAAAAAAAAATTGCTGGACACATTGAAGGTAATAATCCCGGATGGATCACAAAACCATACGTTTGATGTGTGTGTGTCTTTGAATTTATCAGGAGCAGTAACCCAAAACTGAGATTACCACTTAGGTACTGAAGTGTGCTCTGAACAAGTCTCATTAGAAAATCGACCACGTAACTCCATGATCTTATAAAATTATGAGACTAATACATGATAATATGAGCTTTCACGTAAAATGACGTAGTTATTTGTCTTTCAATTTATTAATGAATGATTTCTTTTTGTTTCAGGTAAGTGCTGGAAATTGTACTCATGTTTTAACTCCAACTCCGCTGATTTACTGAAGGATATGTATACCTATTAAGTTTTTTATTATTATTTGTTAAAACCCAGATATTAAAATATTATAATGCTTTGAAATAGGGAGACACAAGTTACATAAATATCTACTATAAATACGGAACCAGTAGCGAAGACTCACTACGAATCGACTATTTAACGCTTAAGGGGGAGACTTCTACCTACCAGAGGCACCTAGCGGAAAAATACGAAGCTTGCAATTTGTGACATTTTTTTGATAATTTACAATTTCAACTGTATTAATTAATTAATAAATATGCATCTGCAAACATTAATGTAATGTCAAAGATAAACTTACAATTGTAAAAAAATCTGAATTTGTTACATAGTTATGTCCACAGTTACGTTATTATTAAATATATTTCATGGTAATATTTATCATTAAAATTTAGTTTATTAAGGGCGGACGTGCTCAGCGTGGGTAAAAATAGAGCTAAGAGAAAAAGCATGATCCTGGACATAACTTAAACGTTGTAGATAATATATTTATATAATTTTAAAGCCTTATTATCCGCTATATTTATTTTAAACATTTGATGACTGCATAAAGTATTTTTATTACTAATAATGTCATTGCATAACATAGTATTCTTTTAAACCTCTTGCTCTAATGTTTTAGAATATAGTCATATTTCAGTACATAAATGTGCAGTGGTGTTAAGATTTTTTACATTTATTAATTTTTAAACGCATTTATAAAACCATTAGTATAATTTATATCGACATTATTATAGTGAAATATTTACGATAAAAACTTATATTGATAATCTCTGTGATCCCAAATTTGACAAGAATTAGGCATTTTATTATTCAAAAAATGGGCAAGATTTACACATTTGAAGATAATTCTAAAGATACTAATTATAAGCTATGTCTTTGACCATTCAAGTGTGATAAACATCTTACGAATAATGATTGCTTTATAATAATTATTGACCTAAGAATAAGGTAGTGTTTTTTTTAAATACGCCATTTCTTTTGGCATTCCCCAGTAGTTAAGCTACAACATACGGCCGTAGCCATAAATTGACAAACTATAATTGAAGTAGGGAGTAAAATGGTGTTAACGCGCGTGTTTGAACATGCACCTAACCGATTTTTTTTTAAACGGCGGTTCCACTGTACTAATTTGAATAAAAGTAAAATATTAGCAATTATAATACACACACATATATTATGATAATATAGGTACTACGAGGGTGGGTCAATAATTCCTTAGAAAAAAGCATTAAAACAGTTTTTATTTTTGTATTTTTTTTTATTTCTCAACATAATCTCCTTGGAGCTCAATACACTTGGTTAGACGTTTCTCATTTTTTTTAAACCGTCAGGAAAATATTTTTTCGGAAGTTCCTCAAAATAAGCATTTGTCCGATCGATGACTTCTTCATTTGAAAAAAAACGTTGTCCACTTAGCCATTTTTTTAAGTTTGGGAAAAGGAAAAAGTCACTGGGGGCTAAATCTGGGGAATACGGTGGGTGGTCGACCAATTCGAACTTCAATTCTTCAATTTTAGCCATTGATCGTAAACATATGTGAACACGGGCATTGTCCTGATGAAAGAGGATTTTTTTCCTGTTTAAATGAGGCCGTTTTTCTTCAATTTCGTTTTTTAGCTGGTCCAATAAAGATGCATAATAATCCCCTGTTATTGTTTTTCCTTTTTCCAAATAGTCAACGAAAATAATTCCACGTGCATCCCAAAATACAGTAGCCATAACCTTACCAGCTGATTTTACGGTTTTCGCCTTCTTTGGACATGGTTCGCCTTTCGCAATCCACTGCTTTGACTGTTCTTTCGTCTCGGGAGTATAGTGGTGTATCCATGTTTCATCTACAGTCACAAAGCGACGAAAAAATTCATCCGGATTGCGTTGCATGAGCGACAACAGGGCTTTAGAGGCCACCACCCTATTGCGTTTATTGTCGACTGTGAGCAAACGCGGCACCCATCTTGCAGAAATATTTTTCATGCCCAATTTGTCATGTAAAATAGAAATGACGCTACCTTTTGAGATCCCTGTAACCTCAATTATCTCACTCAACTTTAATCTTCGGTCACTTAACACCATATCGTGGATTTTATTGATCATTTCTGGTGTAGTCACCTCTACAGGACGTCCTGAGCGTGGTTCATCCTTTGTTGATGTACGACCACGTTTAAATTCATTTAACCAGTTATAAATAGTTGCAAGTGAAGGAGCAGATATGCCGTGAACTAAATCCAACTCATTTTTTATTTCCTTTGCTGATAACCCTTTTATATTAAAATGTTTAATAACAGCTCTAAGCTCAATTTTCTCCATTTTTGTAAACAAGCAATTTTTTTTTTTAAATGTACGAAAATAAAAAACAACAACCCGACCAATCTGATTGAAACTTCGCAGCATACTGAATCGGTAGTGCCGCTGCATGAAAACAAACCGCTTACAGTACTAGTCGCGCCACCTGTCGGCTTTTCTAAGGACTTATTGACCCACCCTCGTAGCTGCCCGAAACTACTCCCAATGGGAGAAAATGTGGTGTGGTGTGAAAAATGAAATTGGTACTTACTTGTAATTTAAATTTTGATTTTAATATTATAATAAGTTAAAAAAACGTTTTGCTTGCGAACTCTACACACAAGTTAATAATTATTCTTGCTCGGCAAAAGACTGAATGAAAATATTAAATTATATGGTGAAAAATAAAATTGATGCAGTATAAATTTGTATCTATTGATATTGATACAGTATAAGATAGTATCCAAGGGACAGTAGATGGGACGTTCTATTGTTTTTTAAACCTTGTTAGATTTTCGGAATAATGATTTTTAAAATTGGAATGACAGTAATAGAAGTGGTTACATATTATACATTTCTTATTTATGTAAGGGGGTACAAATAGGGATTGCAACACCGGTTTACCGGTTTTTCGGTATTCCTTATTGAATACCGGTAAGTATTAATACCGGTATTTCTTAAACATTAAAAAAAACAGAAATAGGTGCTAGTCTAGTACTAGGGAGTAAGATCATGTTAATGCGCGTGTTTGAACATGTACCTAACCGAAAAAAAAATATTTTTTTAAAAACGGTACATGTTCAAACACGCGCGTTACCATGATCTTAATCCCTACTTCATTTATCGTTTGTCAATTTATGGCTACGGATCCCACTGATCCTACTTATATTTTACTCTTTACACAGTTTTTTTAAACTGCTCCTGTTTTAACACTGTTTCTTTGTTTCTTCATTTCATGTTGTTAACGTCTTGAATTTTTAATTTGTAAAGTTTAGTGTTTGTAAATAAATTAATTTAAATAGATGTCTGTTTTTAAATTTAAATATTTTATGACATTTTTAATAGGATTATAGGTTATCTCGAAAGGTTTTATCAACAGTAAATTATAAAGAAAAGAAAATACGTACTTTTTCAAGTAGTTGTCCAGTATAAAGAATGAGTGTTATATCAGCTGCTGTGGGTAGCATTTTAGGAAGAGGTTCGCTGTATGGTCCAAATATTATATTCTCTTGATGAGGATCGTCTTGAAAGCAAACAATATTTGTTACAAATTATTGTAGCAATCATACCACTCAGCATTACATGTCACCCTCAGAGTAATGATATAAAGAGAGCGCCTATTTTTCGGCATAATGAAGCCGTGTTTCTTGCGTATAACGCACAGTAGAACCTTGATTTTATTATTATCAATTTAAACTATGAAACGTTATACCATCGTATTGCTTCTCAGTACGGCTACCAAATTTAAGCGCAACATAGTTTACACGATGTTCTACTAAAATATCTAAAAATAATTACCACTAACTTTATATTTAACCCAAAAACAATAAATGTGCTCGCAGTTTTTATATGAATGAAATCAGTCTAATCCATTTTTATCGGTGACGCTTAGAAAAAATATTTAATTCAGCCGTAGAAATTATATCCTACTCTAACGCATAGTGCAGAGATATAGGCCTGCCAATTGTTTACTCACTCGCACTTATGGTTCGTTTTTGTTCAGGACTTGAGTATCACACTTTGATGTGTATGTTTTGTCGACAAAACAAAACAATGGAGCGGAAACGATTGTCAGCATTTCCTCAATCATAACTAGATCAGTAGGGTCTATCATGATTTGTTTATGTCTCTTGTAATAAATGAACTGCATTAATATAAATAGCAAGGACAATCCATAACTCATAACTCCATTCGAGTCCACCACTACTGACATCGAGTCTGTCACTCGGCGCACTACTAATCTCGAGTCCAATCTCTCGGTTATTTTAACATCTCGGTACATCGCCAGCCAGTTCCTTAATATAGTTAATATCATCAGTACATCCTCACCCGCAATTATAACATCACGCTGTCATATTTATCATTGTATTTATTTATTCTTGTCATGATAAATACACATCTTCCTCACAACATCCAAGAAACTACGACCTTATCTTCACACACCCATCCCCAAATGAATATCTATAGACCACGGTGGCAAAGATTCCATACTAGGCTATTATTACAGTCAACCTTCATAATAAATCTAAATTTTAATTGTCAATTAACGTATATAATAACTGTCATAATATTCTACAAAAATATTATAATTTGCCAACGACATCTCTTTGTAGATTTGTATTATAAATTAATTGATTGCTCGCTTGCAAGACAGACAAGTACGTGGGATTAACACGTGACCATCTTTGGCTGCACACTTTGGAAATAGGTGATGAAGGTCGGAACGAATGACGTCGGGGTCACCACTTTGGCAGTAGATAAAGGTGGGGGAGAGAGGAAGTCGTTGTTTGGAGGTTTTGAGGAGTGAGTTTATGTGTCGTTACAAGAATACAATAAACACAAATGTAATGATGTACTGGAGAGATCGGTGTGATCAAGATATTGATTATATTAATGAACTGAGAGACTTGGTTCGAGTGGAATGTCAGTTGATTACGAGTACGTCGTGTGACAGACTCGATGAGTGAGTGAGATCGTCCAACCTCTTTGGGTCGTATAGTACTGACATAAAATTCATCTCAAAATAAAATACGTTTTTTGTCGGTTTACACTTTACAGGAAGCCAACAAACAAATTTTCAAAATATTCAATATACTAAATTATTTTCTAGGTTAGGTTAGGTTAGGTTTTCATTCTTGAATTATTCATGAATTTTGCCAAAATCAGCCATGAAAATTGAATTAATGTTCAGATTGAATCTAATAAAACTGGAGACTGTATACTGAGACTGTGTACTGGAGACCTGTGGTCATATTTTCTTTCCGATGGAAAGCTCACGGCGAACTGTACCACGGTGAAATGTTTTACGTACAATTTACATGTAACCCATCCGATACATATAGAAGATGCCCAAAAACACAACGAAATTAGCATTATGCCTGATTTTTGACGACGTGTCAAGCCTCAAATTGCAATAATTACTCCATATGATTTCGAGACTTAAAAACTTTTGGCAGTAAAAATATAATTTAATGTTAATAATTAATACATACTTATTATTATTACTGTTCCAACACGTTGTACTGGACAAATTATCGCCATCAGTAAAACTCCGCCAAAAATTACATTGAATATTTTTCTTTTTCCCATCGTAGAGGACCTATGGTATAAAATTATACACTTAAAAATAGTTGCATATTATCAGGCAATGAAAAAATCGAGGGTATACTGACAGAACGCATTAACTCAGTTTTTGCTGGTTTTCTGTTTTAAATGCTAAAATGTATACAATGTTACGCTCTACATCCTGGTAAAACGCACAAAGGCATAGGATATAATGCTGAGAAAATAGAAACATTATTAAATCATATTGTTATTTTTTTATTCTGATAGAAAGCATGATAATGACTTAACGCGTTCTGCGTTTTTGCGATTATCTCAGAACTTGTTTTAATGAGTTAATGCTTTCTGTCAGTATACCCTCGAAATATTATAATCTATTATAACAGTTGGTAGTGTAGCCGTCTATGAAGTCATGAGTCGCCGGTTCAATCGTGCTCGTGATTAAAACAAACTGATACATTTTTTTTCAACCTGTGTTTGATCCACTCAACGGGTTCTAA
Organism: Rhyacophila brunnea; assembly: GCF_057557595.1. Taxonomy (NCBI): domain Eukaryota; kingdom Metazoa; phylum Arthropoda; class Insecta; order Trichoptera; family Rhyacophilidae; genus Rhyacophila; species Rhyacophila brunnea. The sequence goes on from NW_028232796.1 coordinate 36,108,271, forward strand.
CAACCATTACTCATAAAAAAGTACGGTAATATAACCTCAACTTTATGGTGGCTCATATGTAATATAACAGTGGCGAAGGGTGGAGGTAGGCTGTTATGATCCGATCTAAATGGTGTACACCAGCGATTTCCAAAGTGTTGCATAGGGAGGCGCGAAAAGTTTAACACAATTAATGTAGCCACAGGTTTGCAGTTTGCAAATGTATAGTTTATAAAACGGCCACTAGTTATAAACTACATAAAAAAAACAGTCCTACAAAAGGTTGTTTGCAAACATGTCTAAAAATATGGAGACTAATTTTATAATACCTCACTTCTATACTACTGTGAAACGCGCTGGCTATATCGTGAAAAAATTAAATAAAAGGGTCAAATTATAGGTAATGTTGAAATTTGAAGCAAATTGGTTTAGGAACGATAATTTTGTTGTTAAACTTGTCTATTAGGTTGAAATTAAAATTATATAAAAAAAGAATGAATAAATCAATGCAAGGACCACTAATGCATTCACTGATTGAAAAAGACAAAGTGAAGGCATTCATAAAAAATTGGAGATTTGGAAATCAAAATTACAAAAAAAAATAAGTTCGCCATGTGGAAACACTTTTAAATAATTTCTGTGTCAGATATTATATTGAAGCCACAAACATCTATTTACCGAGTTCTTGGTTGGTTTGCTAATGCACTTTTCACATTATTTTATAAATAGTAAAAAAGTCGCCTGCGGCTGTGCTTTGTTTCAGGACTATTAAATATGTGGTTGTACGTTGCAATTTGATGTGATACCTATATATATAGGTAGGTGTGCCCGCTTCAGGATGTGGGGCCCATGATAGAATCCATTTGTCAATGAACGATGATGCATTTGGATTGACTACTATTGAAATTGATTGTGCTATTGTGTGTGTAGCACATTCATCACATGAAAAACAAATTAATTTAAAAATGAATATAATATAAGTAGTAAAACCTTGTTTATTTTTATATATTTTTTGAAATTTTTGTATTAGTACATTTTTGACTATTTGCGTCTGTATTAATTAATGAAGGGGGAGGCGCCAATATTAGATTTTTTTAAAAGGGAGGCGTAGTAACATAAAGTTTGGAAACCACTGGTGTACACTACACTTTGTCAGTCATACGTATTTGTTTTTATTAAACCAAGAGCACAAATTTATTGCAGATAGTGTAGGTTAGTTTTTAAAATTAAAATAACCAAACCATAACAGATAATAATTAAAAAATATTCGCCTATCTATGAAATATCTAAAATTACACCAGTAAGCCATATATAGTTTTCGATATATTTGGATGGTTCAGTTTAGATATGGGTCAATGTATTAAAAAAAACTAACACCATTTATTATTATAATATTGAATATGTGTATTAATTAAGGCGCTAAGTACCAAAAACATAAAAACTGACATTTTTATAGAAAAATGTTCTACATACCAACGCCAATAACTTCAACTATAGTCTAAGTGCCTCAAGCAAGTCAAAAAAATACAGCAAAATAATTAAACCTGTCGACGTTGTAAGTCCGTTGGCGTGTTTTATTTATAATGGTGTAAGTAGCACTGCAGTGGTCAACGGCATTCAATATAAAATAGCTGACGATGGTGTGTTGACACTTGCGAGTTCTTAATACCTAAAATTATAGAAGCTGCCGTGATTGCTTCACACTGTAAAACTACATTTTTCAAAAGGTCTTCTTCATGAAATTTTACTGCAATGACTTGGTATTTTGTAACTACAGGCAATACTACTTTTTGGTACTTAGAGCCTTATTTAATACACGTATTCAATTATTAATAGTGTATATTCTGTATATAAAATGTTACATTCTGAAATTTTGAGTCGTATTCGTTGAATAAAAAAAAATACTTAATTACTCACTATAATATTGTTGATAAACTCAAATTACTTAAAAAATGACGATATACCAACTTTTGCTAGCAACCCCACAATATTCTTATTATATAAACAACAAGCAGGTAATGTAGTACCTTGTAAGACCTGTGACAATGTAAAACAATGGACAAATTGTTTACTTTCTCTATTTATATATCATCTACATATCATTACAAACGATTTGTATTCATATAACACATATCTACTATTTTGAAAATAGGTAGGTTCATATATTATAATATACATAATATTGATTGGAAAGCATTTCATTATCATCAGGAAAAATATGCAGTTTTTTTTTGAAATGAGAACAAGGACACACTAAATAAATAATTATCAACGTATAATTCTACGAACTGATTAGATTTATGATAGTATATTTGCATATCATTGTAATTTTAATTAATAACAAATCATTTGGGGAAAAACAACAATTGGTCGACTTCATATCGTTATGTTCTATAGCCATTGAAGTTAAATTATTACCAATTCGCATAACAACACGTTATATGAAAATAACGAAAAAATTTAAATTGCATTACAATTAAAATACATAGTTCATAATTATTACAATAATATACATCAATAATAGAAGTCTAATATCATTTTGATAGGGAATGAAACAACTGGGCACCAGGACAATTGGGCGCCGCATTGGCGAATGACATAAATAGACGTCCGTTACGATTGTATACAGAAAGAATACGATAAATTTTAATCGGTTTCTATCTACTACTTAGTAATTTTAATTCATTTTGCTCTGAACATAATTTTTTTTATTGCGGATTGAGAATTATCATGCCTGAGGGTATATATAAAAATAAAAAAACTCTCTTCTCGTTGGAACTTAAACATATCATGCACAATTAAATAATCATTATTTACATGTGCATATTTAAATTCTCACCAAGTATTAAATAATAATTTAAATATAAAAAATAATATTAAATATATATTTTTAAAGTATCTATAATTCACGAACGTCTAGTTATTTTCGAATTTCATTCGAATGAAACACCCAGTTGTCCCGGCGCCGAATCGTCCTAGACCCTTTTGAAACTAATATTTTTTATTCAACGAATAATTTACAAGATTAAGAAGGTAACATTCTTTTATTGTACGTACATCATTTTAAAACTCTGGGAAATATAATAATATAACCACTAGAAAAAATATTCGACACCCAGCAGAATACGAACCAGCGACTTCTGAACTATAACCACTTAATTATTCGAGTCTTATGTAATTGCGATGAAGTTAATTCACAGTTTTTATAATACTCTCCGAAACTTTTTCAAAGCATTGTAATTATTAGGTAGGTACCTACCTTAATTACTAATCAGTGTAAGGATCCCTCCAATTTTACCACGTTTTTATTAGCTCGTATTCTTGTTTGTCCAGTACTAACTTTTTCTTGTGTGTCCAGTACATATTTTTTCTTGTTTGTCCAAGATTTGTATTGGGCGATTGAAGATTTTTAACTAACTTCCCGACTAGCTAGACATTTGAAACTTTTAGAATATATCAGAACACGGCGATACTGCATTCTTTTAATACTATTAGGTAGCCATTTTTAAGCAGAAGTGAATTCATTTTCAGTTAATTCTTGTTTTGTATGGAAAGTTATTATTGTTGGTTGCTAAGGGGGTCCTAGCAACAAAATTATTAATATATACGTGCGTTACTATGGAAATCAATATGAAATGTCATAATGACATATCAGTATTCTATATTTATTCAGTATTTCTATCAAGTACAATAAAAAGTGTTTAATAATACATAGAATTGTCAAGTTTATATGATTTAACAGAAAATTTAAAAACGTGGTATATAAAAAGTTCTTTTTATCTTGTAATTATTTTGTTTTAACGTACTTGCACTTGTTACACTTTTTTGGTTCTTGCCGGTTTACAGGAAGCCAGCGGTAAACAAATTTTTAAAATAGCCGATATACTAGATTATTTATTATTTTAGGTTAGGTTAAGATAGGTTATGTTAGGTTATAAATTAGGTTGAAAATGAGACCGGTTCCCGCCTGGCTTCCTGTAAACCGACTTGCACCCTTTAATAATATTATTTTAATGTAATATTATTTTATTGAACATACACAATTTTAAAACACTAAGAAATATGTAAAATGAAAAGATTTCTTCTAGTGGCTATATATTTCTCAGTCTCAAGTGATTTCAGGATCATCTTATGTCTTGTGTTTTATATCTGTCCGTTACCAATTAAAAATATCCGTTTGGATGAAATCTGTCTTGAGTATATTATTATATTATAATATTGTTATGTGTACATGTTGAGACTCAATAACGCTGAAAGGATTTGATAAGTGGAGACTTATTTTTATATTTAGCAAAAAAAAATATTGCTAAAAGTTGACATAGAATACTTGATTAGTGTTTTCAAATTATCATCTGTTCTTACTATAATTGAGAACGAATACAAACAGGTTTGATGAATCGCAGTAAACAAGTTTGGTGAGACTTTCAACGTATTATTATAAAGAGGTATTCGGCTCAGCTGAAAGTTTGACAGGCGTTAGTAGCTCTTCCCTTTCAACCAACCAAACGAAATGAACCGGAACAGGACTGTTAGCCAGCACTCCGTCAAATGCATTCCGGTTCGTAAATTATTAATATAACAATTAAATTTATTTGCTTTACGTATTAATTCTAAAAAATGTTTTTGCACGCATGGCAAATAAATATTTTTGGTACGGTTTACGGGAAGCTAGGCGGGAACCGCGCCAATTTTCATAGCAGATTTTGGCAAAATTCATGAATTCAAGAATGAAAATCTAACCTAACCTAACCTAACTTAACCTAACTGAACATAACAAATTTGATAATCCAGTATATCAGGAATTTTCAAAAATTGTTTGCCTTTGGCTTCCCTTAAACCGACAAGAACCATATTATTTTTCATTACATTTTATGATAATTTCTCGAAATGAATCGGAGCGCACCGGAGCGCCGTTCCGGTTAAGGAAATCCTCAAAAATATAGTTTTGTCTCGTGGAAAAAATAATTTGACCATCTGAGCTAGATAGGCCATATACCAAAATATCTAACACATTTGTATAAAATAAACACAAATTAGATACCTACCTATGTTAATATTTTCTGAAAAATATGTATCGCTCCGGTTTGTAAAATTTTCCATTTCGAGCGCAGCTTATTTATTTTTTCCAACTAATGTATTATAATGAAAACTCGAGAATTATCGAGCACTCCTGGCTTAGCTCCCAAAGTACTGTATTTTTTTTTTTACTGTTATACAGTCCGCTCATAACGACGACTTGCCGGTGCAACAAGGTGACGACCAATAGGTAAGCTAACCACATGCAGCCCGTGTAGATTGTGTACTGTCCAGATATGAGAGATGAAGCGGGAGTACCGCTCTAATAATGCGTGCGCACGGAGGTAAGAGGAGATCACTGTGTGTCGACAACGTTTGGTGGTTAGTCCACCGGCCGGCCATTTATCAGACATTGCGCTGAGTTATATCACTTTAAAATTAAACCCAGACGGCTAAAATTATTAAACATGGAACATGCTTTGCCTACTGATTCTCTGAATGTTGGTTGTCCAAATTCGAAAGAAAATTTATTTGTCAAAGTAACTGAATCCAAAGGATTCAAACAATTGTATTTTTCTGAAAATTATGTAATCACAATAATAAAACTAAAGAAGTAATAATAACAGACGAACAATACGTCGCACAGAATGTAGGCTACAAAATTATATTAGTCTATGTTGGCTAGTGAACGTAAAATGAAAATAATCGGTGCGCGTAAGTAATCGGGGAGGGGCGCGGGCCGCGGGCGGGCTGCGTGGGTTATATATAGTTATTCTACGACTATTTTTCGTAACGCTTTTGCGTCGAAGATCATGAGTAGAACATGTTGCATGTTAAAAATATCCAGTAATCAATGCAGTGTCCTCATTAGTTTTTTTTTAATAATAATCCTGTGAATCCATCCACACGTACAATAGTATCAATGAATGTCTGGATATAGATATGTAGAAATTAATACCTATTAAAATAGGTACACAAGGATTTGGGCACAGATTAAATTAAATAAACAGATATGTACAGATCATACATTGAAAATACAAAATTTGACAACATCCCATGCATATACACACTAGAAATAAATACGATACCTACCTTAATTGAACGCATTCACTGCGGACCTGTTAATTACTAATTAATTACCACATGCTAATTATATAATATAATGACCAGGTAATGGTCAACGCAATAGTTGCGTTGGACGCACGTAATGAGTATACTAAAGCCGATAGTCAACATTATGACGCAATTCGATAAGCATTTCATATAACAACTGATAAGCAAGAAGATGTACGTATATTATATTATTACGTATATTACGTAAGTTAACCAGGGAACTCAGAAATAATGGGAACTGAAATACCCAAAGGGTAAGGCGATAGCAGGTAACCGTCTCGAGTAAGGAAGAATCCGTGTTAAACTTACACACGTGTCAAGAATACGTTGTACGTCTAATACTGAAAACTGCTCTCGGTTTATGCATTTACGCTCATTTAATGTTGGTGTATTACACACACTATTGCACGTGCGTAATGCGTGCTTCATTTTTGTAGGACACTCACACATTCAAAAACCCTGCTTCAACGTGCGGCGTATTGAATATAGCCGATCGGTATTCTATTTATTAATTGTTCTGTGATTTTAACCCTTAAATGCATGATGGTAACTCTTTAAGGCTATACCTCAGTTGAGGCATGGTCTAAAAATATCGTGGCTAGGCGATGCGCGGATTGCGGGTCGCGGGTGCAATTAACGCATGCCGAACGAAATATAATTTGTCATATAAATCCAACATGCGTCCATTTAATGTTCTATTAGTAACAATAATAATATATTCATTGACATGTTTTCTTTTTCAAGTAAATGTGTAACGTTTTTTAGTCATCTTTACACAATTTAAGAATTAATACCCCCGTCGCCATCACGAAACAAATTGACGTGTTCACAGCTCTACTTTCGCTCTCCGATTGCCAGCGAGTCCAAAATTTCATCGCACCTATAGTTGAATGCTCTTAACTTAATTGTAAAATCATTCAAGTCCCGACGGGTGTTTTTTTTTTTCAAAAAAAATGTTTTTTTCTAGTGTGTATAATATGCATGAAATGTTTTCAAATTATGTTTGTTTAATAAATTTAATGCTACATTCTCAAATCTTATGTCTTATTCGTTGTAATAAAAAAAATAGTTTGTTATGATCATGAAACAGGAAATATCTTATCGCCGCATTAGTTTTTTGATATTACAAGATGTTTATTATTAGATAATATTATTATGTCTTTGAAACTAGCTAATTTTTTAAACCTGTTTGATATATTTTTGTCAACCGCTACGGTTGGCAATACTGACTACCTCAAGTATTGATATTTGTGAATATTAAAAATAGGTTAACATTTTGCTGGTGGCTTTCTCCTGATTTTACTTATATTCACATGTGGGTCTATTCTATACTTATCGAACACTAAATTGATAAATAGTATCAAACTTAGGGTAGGTTTGTATCAAAATATTAGCACTTATTGTAACAATTACACGAAGCCGGTTTTTATTGTTGCAATAAGTGCGATATTTTAACAGCAGCAAGATAGGTGCTGTTAAAATATAGCACTTATTGCAACAATAAAAACCGGCTTCGTGTAATTGTTACAATAAGTGCTAATATTTTGATACAAACCTACCCTAAGTTTGATAATATTTTTCACTTTATCACTTTAGCGGTCGATAAGCATAGAATAGACCCAATGGTCATGGTATATTGATTTATATTGATGTGATGTATTTGTTGCCCCAAGTCATAATGACAAATGTTTGGTTTTTACAATTAATTGTCGAAATACAATTGAACAATGATACGGGTAGGTAGGTAGATAGATTGAACAAATCATTTTAAGCAGGTACTTTACGAGATTACTACACTGAATTCACAAATTATATTTTCACAAACATCACCTTGTTTCATTCCACTGATGGTCATGTCCAGCGGCGGCTCTATACCTTAAGGGTTTGTAGGGACCATCCCTACAAAGTTATCATGTCAAAATACACGTCCAATATTTTTATCGTTGTCATAATATACCTACTTAATTACATGATTAAATGCACTATTTCATTTATTTTATCTATTTAAGCCCGTCACAATCTTGTATAAATATTTATTATCATTATACAAATAAAAAAATCAATAATTGTAAATTAATATGTAATAAGATAATGATGATTTATTTTCCCGACCATGTCCGATCCTAATAGGATCATATGGGCCTCCACAGAGTAGAGGTTTGTATTAACAGATTTTGTTTTTTACTAAAAATGGATGTCAGCCACTTGCTCAACCTATTAGGTCTATGCCGTGACTCACACACAAATTGTAAAACAATATGTGTACTTGCCAGATCCAGGATTAAAACTTGGGACCCACGGCGTGATAGTCCAACGCTTAAGCCGCGCGGCCACCGTGAGCGTTATGATGATTACGGAGTATTAAAATAATTAATTTAATTAAATACGCCCTATTTCACGGTGACACCTATGTACAAATCAAGAAAGCTATGGCGTCTATTTTTCGCTGACCTGGTGTCACTCAGTCCCATCCCGTTGCCGCGGTATAAATTTCGTTCCACAAAGGTTATGAATGCATTAGCGTTAGTATACGCATACTGGGGAGCGAATCAAATAACCCCGAGGTGAGTAAAAGCTCGCTGTATGTCGTTGTTTAAAACTGATAAAGCTAAGTCTATAATAAATATTATTATTAATTAAGTTAACTTTTTTAAGCACGTTTAATTTGTAATGTTTTCGTCTTACCAGCCAAATATAATTCATTTGTTAATAACAGGCGGACGCGAAAAGCATAATAAATCAAATTAAATTAGATTACAAAATATTAGGTACCTGTAATGAATATAATTATTGGAGAGTTATTGAAAATTGGTTAAGAAAAATAGAGAGAGAAAAACAGAAAAACATAAAAAAGTATATACATAGATAAGACAGGCAATACATACAAGAAAAGAAAATACAATTAAAAAAAAAAATACAAAAAAATAAGCAGTTGTCCAGATACAATTTAATTAGTCGTGGATTTTGGAGTAACTTAATTTGAAATAGGCAAGAGAATGAGACGAGTTAAAGTTTGTCAACCACCTTGCGCGTTCCACAAACACAATATTTTTTAAAAAGAATAATTTAACACACTTTTAGAAAAAAGTTTGCCATCCCTGGCTGTACATTTTTTTCTATATATATATATACATACTTATAGTCAACGTAAATGTAAGAACAACGTAAGAATGAAAGACAGCTAAATTGTATCCACTCGTTGTGGGTATTATTTTTTGAAGTTGTAGAAAAACTTTCTTCATTAGAATCCATTGATGAAAGTTTTAGAGCTTTCTCGACAGTGTTTGAAGCTTTTATTGTACCGATGAATTTATTGAAGCTGTACATACATAATGAATATTAAAAAATCACCAAAAATTCCACAACTTAGACCACGTATTCCGTAAAACACATATATTATGCTGAATATATTTATTTTGAATCATTACTTACCAACAGCTTTAGATACAAAGTATCAATATTAAAATATACATCTTGGTGAAACAAGTAAAAAAAACATGAACGAGGATATTTTAAATAATATGCACCTTTATTCAGGGGTCGAAATAGACCGGAGCGGCGCGCCGGAGCTCAGCTCCGGTTCACGAAATCCACGAGATTATCGCTCCATCTCATGGAAAAAAATATTTGACCAAAAAATATACATACAATTAGATCATTTTGTTATTTTTTGTAAAATTATTCAATTCTATTGGCCTGGAATGCTCTACTTTTGTCCTTTCATAATGTGGCTGAGGTAGGTACTGTAGTCTTTTGGTTTTGATACGATACATAACTTCTCGGTCCTTTACCATTCGATTGAGAACATCAACAAATTTCTTGAAGTGAGAAATTTTGAGGATGTGTCTATAATACAGCCACATCTCTAAGTCTTCAACTCTACGTGATATCTTTTGGTTTAGCGTCCATACTTGCATACCATAGAAAAGAATTGAGAGAACATACCAACGAATCATATACGCAGTCTCAGACCTAGATTGAGGTCTGAATTGTTAAGGAGGCATCTCATTTTGAAAAAAGCACTCCTTGCGATCTTAATTCTAGTTTTTATATCCCGAGACTGGTCCTATTTCTCATTGGCCCATGTTCCTAAATATGTATAATGAGTCACACGTTTAATTGACTCGCTGTTAATAATAAAATTTGTGTTGAACATACATAACTTGTAAACACCTCTGATATACACCCTGAGATAAATAAAAAATACGATGCTCGACGGTATCACGCCAACTGTGCATTGATCAATTATGTATGCTACGAGCCTCCTATCTAATTGCGGCAATTCTTTTTTTAAATTTTTTTTTCTATTGAGTGAGGTGTTTTCAAGTTATGTATGTTCAATATATGGAATGTTACATTCTCACAATCTTGTGAACTCAGCGCTCGAAATGGAAAAATTTACGAACCGGAGCGCTCGACAGTTTTTTGAAGATTTTTACATAGTTAAGTTATCAAAGTATATGTGTTTTTTCATAAAAATAAGTGGGTTAGATTTTCTAATATATGGTCTATCCAGCTCAGACGGTCAAATTATTTATTCCACGAGACGGAGCGATAATTTTACCGATTTCACGAACAGGAACGGCGCTCCGGTGCGTTCCGGTCTATTTCGAGCCCTGTGTGAACTATTCGTTGAATAAAAAGAAATGGTTTATTAAAAACCTGTGTTGGTGTTTGGTATTGTTATTTTTATACTAATAATAATTTTGTTTTCTCTATGATCAATCAACACCAATGACAATATTTTTAGAATTTATGATAAAAGACAAAACTGAAATGGCATAATCAATCTTGTCAGTTATATTGAAAATGATGCATTGGCAGAGTATCGGGAAAGCAGGAAAACATGTTACAGCTATATGAACCAAAGTTTAGTAATAAAACCTAATAGAGAAAACACTTTGACATAATATTACTCAAATTATTTTTTTCATATTTTTCTAAAATACTAATAGCAATCAATGGTTGAACAACTCATTAAAAACACCACATATATTTTGACACCGGTTAGTAATAATTAAAGTAATTTGATACTTTGATTTAAAATACAAAAGCCGACTACCAAAAATAAATGGTCGCGAAGCTCTTCAGAATGCAAAAACTACTACATAGTTCATTTTTTCATAATTTGATAGGACGCAAATAGATTAATTGGTTGAGAACATTAGTGTAAATCCAGTCCGGTGGGCGTCGTATTTTTATAAAGGTGATTTTGAGAATTGATGTCTCCGCCGAATCTTAGGGGTACATTAGTACGACCACGTTACAAACACTCGAGTTCGTGAGCTTACACGGCAGTAAGGCTATACCTCAGTTGAGGCATGGTCTAAAAAGATCGTGCCTAGGCGATGCGCGGATTGTGCAAATGACGTGTGCCGAACAAAATATAATTTGTCATATAAATCCAACATGCGTCCATTTTATGTTCTGTTTATTGTTCTCTTAGTAACAAAAATAATATATTCATTTACTTGTTTTCTTTTTCAAGTAAATGGGTAACGTTTTTTAGTCATCTTTACACGATTTAAGAATTAATACCCCCGTCGCCATCACGAAACAAATTGACTTGTTCACAGCTCGAGACTATCGCTCTCCGATTGCCAGCGAGTCCAAAATTTCGTCGCACCTATAGTTGAAAATTATTTGCCGTTTCACTGAAGTATGCTCTTAATGACTGAAGCAAACGCAAAGAGATTCTTCACGCGGTTGGGACATGTGTTCCGGATTCCGCTAGAGAGTGTACTTGTGGTACAACCTCAAGGGTTGCATTGCCATGTCCAGCCCTCCATCGCCTACATGATATACGCGATGCCGTGTCCATAAACTTGTACGTATGCAGTTCGCCGTATCGCACTTCACCGTGAAATGTTGTATCGGAAATATATGGCCGTATATTAAAGACCGTCCAACCTCTTTGGGTCGTATAGTACTGACATAAAATTCATGTCTAAATAATACACGGTTCTTATCGGCTTACATGAAGCCAAATAGCCAGCAAACTGACTGAATTATAAATCACTAAATAATTATTTATAGAATAAGTTTTCATGTTTTTAAATTTTCTTTTTGGAAAATGGTAGCAAATGAAAATTTAATCTTTATTAAAATTAAATGAAGTAAATTTGATTTTAAAAGCAATACACACAAAATGATAATATACATCATAGCAAATAAGTAACTCATTGGTCAGTAAAACGGGGACCAGAGTTCCTTTTAAATTGTGCTATATGCTTACGCGTCCGGAAACTTGTACGTATACAGTTCGCCGTATCACACTTCACCGAGAAATGTATGGTCGTATATTAAAGACCGTCTAACCTCTTTGGGTCGTATAGTACTGACATAAATTCATGTCTAAATAAAACACGGTTCTTTTTTGTTTACAGAAGCCACTAGACTAGCACTAAGACTAACAAATTTTGAAAATAGCCGATGTACTGGATTATTTGTTAGGTTAAGTTAAGTTTTCATTCTTGAATTCAGGAATTTTACCAAAATCGACTATAAAAATTGAATAAATGTTCATAATGAATCTAATAAAATTGGATCTTTCCGATAGAAAGCTCATGGCCAACTGTGCTACGATGATTTTTTTTACGTACAATTTACATTTTGTAACCACGCACTGTAGGTCTGGCATGGCGGAAGGCGTGAGAGTTGGCGATGGACCGAAGAAAATGGCGTAAACTTGTGCTTGCCCTACGCCCCGATGCTGGGGTATTACAGGGTGAAGTAGTTTATATCTGAGGTATTTTTAAATTATTTACGTTCATTTTAAAAGTATTCCATTTTCAAATATTGTGAATTATTCGTTGAATAAAATAAAACAGTTGAATACGTTCGCAACATTTCGATTTTGTATTTTGTAACAAGTATGAATGAATAAATACGGTGTAAAATAGAGTAAGGCAAGTTATAATATAGCATGAAGTCGAAACCAGAGGTGTGAGAGGGAATTTCAGTGGGTGTAACAAGGAGAGAAAGTACATAATGTACAGTGTATGCTTAATAGAATTCCAGGTATAATACTGGCAGATATAAATACTGTGTACTTATAAAGAAAGATCTTATTGATTTCCAGACAAACAGAGGCTCTTGAGATGCAATTTCGAGTGTAATAATTGTGATTAGAATTCACCCGTTTTATTTTTCCATTCAACTACCAATCTATATTATGTCTCTCTTGAAAAAAAATGTTAATAACTACGACCCTGAGACGTTTTAAATTCCGTCAAGAAATTACTACCAACTTTATAATGATATTACTAACATAATTTAATATTTTTACAGTGGCGAAGAGTGGAGGTAGGTTGTTAAAATACGACTTTAATAGTGCACACTAAAATTTGTCAGTCAAACGAATGTATTTTTATTGAACTCTACAACGTGTAGATAGTGTTTGTTAGTAATCATAATAAATAGTAATCGTCGTAGTAATAGTAACATCGATAGTAATCGTAACCATAAGAAATAATAGTCAAAAATTATGTTTATAATTATGCCGTTAAATCATACATAATTTTAATTATTTTATAGATAAAAGAATATCTTTTATTGATTATGTTTTGGTTAGGCAGGAGTTAATGAATTTTGAAAAACTAACTAATACCATCTGTAATATTTTATGTATTCACAATTCAACGAAAACAAAGAGTGCACTATTTTTGCCGAATCACCCATAGCATACCTCAACTATTATAGTTTGGTTTAGGCAAGTTGTAATTGATTTAAAAAAAAATTAACCACCACCATCTGCACAATGTATTTTTAGTTCAATGAAAACAAAAAGTATGACTTAAAAAGCTTAATGTGCACTATTTATGTCGAATCTTAACAGCCTATCTCCACCCTTCGCCACTGTGATTTGTAGCTGGAATCAAAACATTGCCGGTTTTTCATGAAGAAGATGAAGATGCCAAAGTGTACATAATCGATTTTTTACAGGTGTAGGTAGCTATACAATCAGTGCTAGAATGGTAAATCATGGAAAAATAAATATTTATAAGTATATTTGTAACATCCTATAGTGGTTTATCGGACGAGAGAAATTTCCCCACGGGGTTCTACAAGCCTTCTATCTCTTCGTACCCCAATTTGCCACTGCTTCAAGAGGAAACGTCATCTTAGTTATGACATCCATGCATTTACTAATTATCATTATTTTTTTTTTAATATCGAACACTGAACAAGTGTGCCGCTAGATTTCAAAATCAGCCAACTCCACCTTTAGGTATTTTTGACTTTTTTTGTGAATTGTTGCAGAACTACTACTTTCTAACATTTCTGTATTATCGAAATGTGGAACTTATTAATTTTAAATATTCTATAATCGAAATAATATAAACTTTCACCCTTATGTTTATGTACTTGAGAAAACAAAAAGCTGTTTTTCTCTTATTCATCCATTATATACTATGGATTTTGAAATCTAACTACACAAGTATACAAAGGATTTAACAAACTTACTATTTTTAATAACAAATTTCTTTTATTAACCGAATAATTTACAAGATAGAGGTGTTTTCAATTTATGTATGTTCAATATATTGAATGTTACATTCTCAAAATCTTTTGAATTATTCGTTGAATAAATGAAATGGTTTATTCCAAATTGTTAGCAAGTTTAAGTAAACGTTACAACTAAACTATTTGGCGAGAGCCCGGCGTCGGTTATTAATATTCCTTGATTCAATATATAGAAACCGATAGTCAACAATTACGCATTTTGTAAACATTTCATGTACGGCCTATTAGTTTAAATTGTCGCAATTAGATACGGGGCTCGTAAGGTTCAAATCCCGTCGAGCATCGAATTTTTTTCAAATATGATTTTTCTAGTGGGTATATTATCTGAGGTGTTTTCAAGTTATGTACTTTTTATTTATATGTTGATTGCATGTGTAAATATTAACAAAAATATAAATTAACAAAATTTCTCAGTATTTTTTGGATATTATTCAATATTTTTTTCGCAACGTCTATCTACATAATGCGTACATACCCGAATCAAACAGATGAATAGATATTGGACAAGGCATAAGAATAATATAAGGTTCTATTTATACGCGGAAAGGTAAGCCCCGCAGAGCTTTTTGGAAGGTTCTGGAGGAAATTGGAGCTTTGGTATTGACGGACAAAATATTTAGGGGCGATTCTCAACTTGAATAAGAGATATTTTCAAAACCAGTATATTCATACTTTTTCTATGTGGCTAAATGAATGAGGTGACCTTTCTGTCAGACAATTTAAGACGGATGTTGGTTATTTAGTGTCAAATAGCTTTTACTGGAAGCAGTAATGACATCTAGTGACGGAATTACTAGACCGCCCTCCCCCAAAGGCGAATGAAATATATTGTATTACTTTTTCTTATCTTCGTTAAGGCGAAGTCTTCACTGAGCCTTTTTTAAAGAGGCACCTAGCGGAAAAATACGAAGCTTGCAATTTGAAACATTTTTTTTGATAATTTACAATTTCAACTGTATTAATGAATAAATATATGTCTGAAAACATTAAAAATATTTTTTTTTTTTATTTTAAGTCAAAGATAAACTTACAATTGTAAAAAATTTAATACAATGTGAATTTGTTGAATCGGACTGCGCCCTATTATTACATATTATATTCTATGGTCATATTTATTATTAAAATTTAGTTTATTAAGTTTTCTAAATATTACTTAAGAGATTTTTGACTAATTCATAGTTTTAATATTTTTTATATCTATTTTAAAAAACATCGATATTTATAAAAAATATAAATTTGTATAACTTGAAATCCTTTTTATTTATATCAAATTTTATTTATGTATGGTCTTAATATGGAAGTTTCGTATTTTCCACTAGGTGCCTCTTTAAAAAAAGGCTCAGTGAAGACTTCACCTTAAGGCCTCGTGAATAGGGAATCCAATCCCGAGCTAAAATTTTGATCCCGGGATTTCGGAATTACAAGAGTTTTCGAGAGCTATTATATTTTCATTTATTGTATAAATTATACTATTTAAGACGTTTCATGTTAATATTGTGTGCGTTCACACTTGGAAATATATGGGTTTGATGGAGTAAATAATATTGTAATAAGTAGGTATAGCTGATAATAATGAGTAAGTAAACAGTTGTTTCTTTATTTGAAAAGATAACATTCATATAATTCGTCGTAGAAACAAGTGCCTGCCTGCATATCCGTAGCACTGGCGGTTAGACGCCGTTCGCGTGCCAGAACGTCAGTGGCGTCTAGCTGGTTAAATGAATGAATTTATTATTTTTCTGATGTTCTTACGATTGCGTATGACAACCAAAAAAAAATGGTTATTTATTATGCAAGAGCATCCGGCGATTCCCCCTGTGACATGTGCAGGTACATACACTTCACTAACATAATTTTGTACACATACTAATTGATTGTGATTGATAAAAAAATCAATCCCGAAGGTTTCGGGATTATGTTTACTAATCCCGGGATTCATATTATATTGTATCGAAAGTTGTCAGGGATTCCGGGATTGGATTCCCTACTTGTGACTGAGGATCGTGATCCAGATGATTTAGCTGTCGAAGCCTTTTCAATGGGTTTACACATCTACACGTGTATGTCAGTGAACGACCAGTGACACTCATAAAATGGTACAATCATTTAAGGTAGAGATTCCTAACCCCGTGCCGATTTGTGTGCACCCGCCACTATTTAACCACGAAAGACTTTTTTAATTTAAATTATATTTTGACGAGTTTCACAAATACTTATTTAATAAATATGTAATTCGAACTCATTTATTTGCATAAGTCGACATGTTTATGTTGTTTGGCTACTCTGCTGGAGCAATACTCATAAAATCGTGTTTTCTATCTGACACCATTGTATTATTGTGTGACTGATCCTGTTGGTTGTCCTTAATAAAATTGAAAAGTTAATAATGATTTTTTTTTATTTGTCAGTTTTATTATTACTATAAACACGAAACTAGTTAAAATAAATAATACATCAAATAATGGTAAATAGACAAAACAAAATTCTTGCGGTAGAACGACCATAAACAACAGGTCTGTGCTATTATTATTTATCGTTGTTCATCCGAACGAAAAATTACAATTTTAATACTATGCTTTACTAAAGTTTTTAAAACTATTGCTCAGTCGAATTTTGATAAAACCTAACATGGTTAGGTTTCGGATACTGACACGTGTCCATCAAATCTTTTTTTTTTTTTTGTTAGAAAGAAAAGCATTTCAACATTGGCGATTTATCATTATCCAACTCATTTATATGGCTATGAGGCTCAGTTTTTTGGAATATATCTTTGTCAGCATTTTTCAGTTTCTTTATTTTGATATCAATTCAATATTCAGTGTTAAATTTTATTTTTCTGCCTCTATTTAAACGATTTAAGTCACTGGTTGAAAAATTTACATCACTCACGTCTACCATCCCTCAACGTTGGTGTCGGGTAAAGTAGTTTGAAAACTGAATGAAATGAATGAAGTGTTGAAACACTTTATATAGATATCCCTTATCTATTCGCAAATAGGTAATTAATTTCTTTTAATATAATAAAACGTTCGTAATAATTTATTTATTATATCCAATTTCAAGTAAACTGTTATTCAATATGCAGTATCAAAACTCGTAGTGAGTTTCCACGCACCCCATTGTCATTATTAAATTTGAACAAACGTATTATATTAACATGTAAATCGGCACTCTTTTGTTGAACTTTGAACGAATATTCGACCATGTTCGATCCTAATAAGATCATAATATGGGCCTCCACAAATCAGAGGTTTGTATTAACAGATTTTGTTTTTATGAGAAATGGATGTCAGCCACTTGCTCAACCTATTAGTTCCATACTCTGACTCATACACAAATTGAAAAACAATATATTATGTACTTGTCAGCCCCAGGATTCGGACCTGAGACCCACGACGCTATAGGCCGACGCTTAAGCCACGCGGTCATTGTGGGTGTAAACAACAATATTTGCCTCTCGCCTTTACAAATAATTACTCAATTTCCAATACATTGTGAAGATGTTTAGTGTTGGTCTTCTTTTGGGCACTCGTTGAACTCATTGTCAAAGATCCTACCACGTGACGGTAAGGGGAACTCGGCCTCAGTTTAAAGCGTGGGAATTCACATCTTCTCTTTCTCTCACTTCTGATACAATATGAATCAAGACATTTTCTGGTCTGTCAAAGCTCAAATTTGGGGCCACTGTTGTTCACGATTTTTTTTAAATGACCATTAAAAATACTGTTTTTGTTGTTCGCGATTGTCATCAACTCCAACTTGATATAAATAGTATATTATGTGGGAAAGGTGTAACCAATTGGACTTCAATATTGCTAAATGCAATATTTCATCGTTTACTAGAGCCTCGCGAGTATTATTTTTTGGATATTCGATGCATGGCAGAGCTCTTTTTTGAATACCATCTGTAATGGATCTTAGCATTACGTTTGATAGTAAGCTGTGATTATGGTGGCTACATGGCTACCATTTTGTAAAAAGGTACTACGAATTTTGGGCGCCGTTTTTCGTACTTTCCGATGTTATAAAATATGCCTATGGGCCGGTCGACCAAAATCCACCCTGCTATCGACCCATTGAACATTACTGTCCTATAGGTATCTACCTATCTCATTATTTCTCAATATGTGTAATTATCGTTTGTGAATTGTCTTGTGAAGTCAGTGAAGTGATATGTTATTTTTGTATCAAATGATTTCTAATATTATCTGTCAAAGTGCTATTATACATACATCCAAATACCATACACCGTAAAAATAAATCGATTAATAATTATATTATTCTATTTGTTTATTTAGAAAAAGGCGTTATTGTGGCATTACAGACGCGCCAATGCGCTGTAATACATAAGAAATACAAAATATAAAATGATTTAATGACAAATAACAACCAATATAACAATAAACTAGAAGAAAAAGTTCGAATGTATTTAGGAAATAGGGCGTAACCCTCGATTTTTCGAAAAGTGCTTTTATTAAATATTAGCAATGTATACAACTAAATACACGTTCTATAAAAAGGAAGTAAGCCGCAAATGCCGAATTATTATCTAAATTCAGGTTTCAATTGAGATTAATTAATTTTTAATTTATGGAAAAAAGCATTTATCCTCAATTTTAATGATTTGTCTGTAATAACTTTTTTAATTATTATTAGATCGAAAATATATTACACCAAATCATCAATCATCATGCACCCAATGT
This sequence comes from Rhyacophila brunnea, assembly GCF_057557595.1. NCBI lineage: Eukaryota > Metazoa > Arthropoda > Insecta > Trichoptera > Rhyacophilidae > Rhyacophila > Rhyacophila brunnea. The sequence goes on from NW_028232796.1 coordinate 36,127,608, forward strand.
TTGTGCCTATTTTTTTTTAAATATTAAACTAAAATCACTCAAAAATGTTTTTTGCCTCTCCTATAAAATTTGTTCTGTGAGGGTTACGCCTTTTTTTCCTAAACACGGTCGGTATGTTCTTATGTAACTATTAAAGTAAAATGATAAAAATAATTGCAAATTTAACATATTTACCACATCCACGAATATAATATAGTTTAAAAAAAATTAAAATTTATGGTACCACCAAACAGGTTAATTGCACGATACACAGCATCATGAAACATCACGTTCTTCCTGCGACGACCTATTATAAGAGAATACGTCGTTTACGCAGAAAATGTATTTATATGCGTTTAGTATATAAAATAAACATTTGGGTGGAAAAAATATAAGCCATCGGTACATTATTTTTCTCGTAAAAACTATATTATATGTTAGTTATAAAAAATCGTAAAGAAAGGACGTGAAGCCTACTATAAAAATGTACAATTTATTGTATTACAGGTGAAAACCTTCGTAATTTAAGTATAGCGTATTATACCTCAGGCGATATTATCAAGGTGTTAAAATAATTAATGTCCCATTTTAACATTTCACTTGCGAAATCTCAAGTAAAATATTAACAGGTGTTTCGCATTACCTGCGTAAATTAATTATTTCTAGCGTATCTATCACACCGTGTTAAATTACGCACAACGTCATTATAACAACTGTAATGAGTTTAAGATGGTTACGGATTGACTGAATTAGAAGAGAAATAATAATTCTCTTGTAATTTGTTTAAAAATAACATTAAAGCTTACTCAGGACGAGAGAAAGTTGGACATCTTTGAAAGGAAGATATTGAGAAAAGTATTTAGAACCATTGTTATGGAACAGGGGAGATCATTTTGTAACAAACACTTATTTTAAGTATTTCATCATCAGCCTGAATGTATCCACTGCTGGATGAAGGCCTCTCTAAGCTGATTACACTTCCTGTCTCGGTCCTGTGCGTTGCGTTGCCACATACTTCCGCAGAACTTTATCATTTCATCGATCCAGCGGCCTCTAGGTCTACTTTGCAGACGTTGTGTACCTCTTGGATACCACTGAATGACTAAATTTGTCCAACAATTTTCCATTCTTTGAGCTATGTGTCCAGCCCATTTCCACTTGAGGTTTTTTACGAACTCTAATTCCTCTTTTTATCCTTTCGCGTTATGCCCAGCATGCACCTTTCCATACCACGTTGTGCTAGTCTAAGTTTCTGAATCTCTCTTTTACTTAGGTTCCATGTTTTGCACACATAAGTGATGACGGGAAGCACACACTGGTTGAACACTTTGCGCTTTAGGCACAGTAGGAGGTCACTTTTGAAGACATTATTCAGGCGGTCAAAAGCGTCAGACTCGGCGAAGTTAGACGTAAAGGTACTGACAGGGTCGCAAGCGTGATAATCAAAATCAATGCTAGGTACTGTATTCGGATTTTGCAAACATATTATGCTCTGACACAGAGCTATCCTGATGAAGAAGTGGAAGAGTTTTACGAGGAAATACCAACTTTCCAGAAGAAAAGTAAATGCCACATCAACATCATAATGGAAGATTTCAATGCACGTATTGGATCATACCAAAGAGATGATGTAGCGGACGGACATTTAAGTATTTGACACTTTATTAACAATCAATTCAAATTAGTTGGGCCAATTATAGTCGCTTTTTCCCACTTACCTCAAATCCCCAGATATTGTCGCAAGTCAAGGCGCCAGTTACGGGTCATCAGTCGACCGTGATTGTAGAGCAGCCAGTTACATTCAGTTACCTCAAGACAGCGGACGCGCCTAGGCTTGTTAAAGCTAGACCGACGTATAACGATTAAATTCGATTATACAGACTGATTCAGAAGTTTGTTTGTGGACCACGGCCGGTTAGTTCTGCACATTGGGAGAACAAACAACTGATGCTCCCGATTTCTAAGATACATCAATACTACCAAGAATGGCAGAATTCTCATTTTCACCACGTATAAGTCGGAAAAAATACGCGGCCAAATATAAATATCGTCTAGTGTTTAAGCTGCAGTATCTAAGCATACCTAAGAGGAAGCCAGTTGGATGAAGCCACGGATAGTATTCATACAACCTCAAGTAAAGAAGTCTTGAAAAAAAATTTTTTAACTCGCTCCACCATAAGGTCGTATTTCAACTGATTAGGCAGTAACATCCCGTGGGGGTAGGCAGATTGAGCGTCGCTTGGGGGCGGCAGTTACCCAATGGGCGGCAAATCGAGGATAATCATTAGGTATACATAGAAAGCTACCTAAACTTAGTAATAACGGAAATATATTTCCATTCAAAAATTCCTCCCACTAGTTGGAAACAAAATATATTAATTAGGTGCCTACTATAAAAGTTTTAACAGGATTTTTTTGTCGGGTTCGCAATGTCTAGTTTACTTATGTTGTCATTAGACGTCACGTTCTTGGTGAACAGCAATGACACGTGCATACCTAATTTAAAATTTATCCAAATATGTTTGCCAGTCACTCGCGAGTTTTGGAAGTTGTCAGGTGTATTTTTAACTGTACATATCTGATATCGTAGACTCGCAATATTGCCTATTGAATCAGAGATGGCATTTATATTAGATTTAGTGGTATACCTTTTTTCTTATTAGTAATGTATCCATATACAGTGACGTCCCGTGGGGGTAGGCAGATTGAGCGTCGCTTAGGGGCGGCAGTTACTCGAAGGGCGGCAAATCGAGAACCATTTGGTATAAGTACAAATAAATAGCTAAACTTATTTTGTTTACATGTATGCAAAAATACTGTGAAAATAATAAATTTGTGTATTGTTGATTGGTACAAACCAAATGTGTCAGATATATCAACCGAAAAGAACCCCAGACTCTGATGATTTGGTGAAGAATTTGGATGAAATGTCTAACATAATTAATTACCTATATTATATTTATTCTCTTTTTATATCTAAATTTAATTTGTATGTTTTAGTGATATATATTTTGTTAGTAATGTATCCATACAACACGTCATTTCTTAGATATTGAAGTCATGAAATGATGATAAAAGTACTGTATAAAAAAATGTGGCGGCATTTTCGCACTGCCGAGGGGCAGCATTTTGTCTAGGGACGCCACTGTGATTAGGTACTACCAACTTTATAGGGGGACTTAAGGCAATCTCATTCTCTTAGTGCCATATTTATTCCAGCATAAAGTTCCTAATAATTAACAATTCAAATATTATTTCGTACTTGCATCGGCTTTCCATCTAGTCATAAATAATATAAAATACCAGCGCAATGTACCGCATAAACAGTGGAACATCTCTGCCTTTTCCTTACTAAATTTCATGTAGAATCTTCCACTTTAACATGTCATCTTTATTAGGAAATATTGTAACATGTACATCATTGTATATAGGTGAACTCGCGTTGCCTATTTCTCTCCGAGTGGGTATTACCCGAATTCCCGGTAGACTGACAGTCGTGGGAAATCCCCGCTGTAGCCTGCTGTTCCCAGTGCAAACTGCAAAGTGCAGTCAGGCACGTGTTCACGTTGTGAGGGTCTGTCTAATAACTTAGAATCACTTTGGCAGTTAACTGTTTATGAAACGGAAACTGTGCAGTTTACATAATATATTATAATATGATCTTACTACATAGCACAGCTTGTGTATATTATTCTACTCTAAATAATTACTGCATTTAGGTAGGTTCTACATATTTTTTTCAAATAGATTTTTTCGGTTCTATACGTTTATCCTGGATACAGCGGAAAACACATTTTGAAAATAGCCGATATACTGGATTATTTATAAGTTTGGGTTAGTTACGTTAGGTTAGGTTAGCTTAGGTTATCCTAACAAATAATCCAGTATATCGGCTTTTTTAAAATCTGTTTGCTGCTGTATCCAGGATAACCGACTTGTACCATTTTTTCCATTGATTAATATATATTTTCTCATAAGTGTTTTCTAAATTATGTATTTTCAATAATTAGAATGTTACATTCTTAAATCTTGTGAATTATTCGTTGAATAAAAATCTTGGAGTGATCCGTGACGTCGGTTAGTAATTAAAGTAATACCTACTTCGATTTAAAATACAAAAGCCGATCGCTAATAGTAGCTCAATTTGGAAAGCGCTTCAGTGAGTATTAAAAACCATTAGCTAAAATTTGTCGCAATTAAGTATGACTCCTTTAGCATAGTGATATATGTGCGTGGGCGCGATATCCAAGAGATACAGGTTCAATCCTGCGGGGTGTCTTACTTTTTTCAAAAATGTTTTGAACATTGTAACATGTTTTACTCATGATCTCCGACGCAAAAGGGTTACAAAAATAGACGTAGAATAACTATAGACGCGCAGCCCGCCCGCGGCCTGCGCCCCGATTACTTACGCGCGCCGACTATTTTCATTTTACGTTCAGTAGCCTACATTCTGTGCGACGTATTGTTTGTCTGTTATTATTGCTTCTTTAGTTTTATTATCGTAATTACATAATTTTCAGAAATGTAAAGTTGTTTGAATCATTTGGATTCGGTTTCTTTGACAAATAAATTTTCTTTCGAATTTGGACAACCAGTATTCAGAGAATTAGTAGGAACAGCGTGTTCCATGTTTAATAATTTTAGGCGTCTGGGTTTAAGTAACCATCATATGTTTTTACTCAAAATGATATTGAACTTTTTAAGTAATCTTTTGGGAAATTAAAAATTATTTTTTTGTAATACTGGAATTTGGCTATCACAATATTAATTCCTATACAAAATAATAAATCACCTTTCACCATTAATTAGCATTCCTTATTGATGCGTTATTATGTTGGTTATAGATATATGACATGTAGATAATACTTATATATTATATACCTATATAAGTTTATATAAAATCAATAGAAAAAATAAGCCACTGTCTTAAAATACAAGCCGATTATGGAATATTAATCTGTCATATTTTGTGGGCAAATCCAAATAAGAAATAAGCATCTGACCAATAATTAAAATATCTTTCAGGTGTCAGCCATTTTTTTTATTGGTTATAATACATTTTTAAAGAAGTGTTTTCAAAATTATGTATGTTCAATACCTAGAATATTACATTCTTCAAAACTTGCGAATTATTCGTTGAATAAAAAAATAATTAATAATTAATAATGGAGATAATTAATTCTTCATATTTTTTTGGACGGATCATTGAAAGACCCTCACCGAGAAGTGGATCGATCCAGTTGTTCCCAGTCAACAATGGAAATAATGAAATGATTTTAAGAGTGCGTCTAAAAAAATATTATTTCTTTTAATATCCATCTGTTAAACGTTATCTTCATTAAGACCAAGGAGGCGAACCTTTTTACTAATTACAAAGGCTCCATGTTTTTGACACTCCAGTGCATTTCGAAAATGTAATTATTTAACGTACCTTTTGAGAATTGAACAATCGCGAAACTTTGAATTTAAACGCTTGGCATACAACCCTGTACTTAGAAAATATTTATATATAACTTAGAATATCTTTATTGGAGATATAAAGGTGCCAGGCAGAATTACAATTTTTGAACATAACTCTCGCCAAGGATTATGTTGAGTTAAGAATTTTTAAAGGATAGCGGACGCCACCGCAATGGCCTCAATATTGGCCTGTACCACAAGCCATTTACTTCAATAATTACCTTATTACTGAGTATCGTGCTTTTTACAAGCAATTTATATTCTACGTACATAATTTTGAAAACTTTTTTATAACTAATAAAAAAATCTTATTGAAAAAAGTAAGACATTCCGCAGGAATCAAACCTGCATCTCTCAGGTATCGCGCCCATGCACATAGACAACTATGCTAAAGGAGTCATACTTAATTGCGACAAATTTTAACTAATGGCTTTTAATACTGAAGCTGGGAGATCAAATCAAATTTATTTATTTTACATATAATGAACATAACAAATTATAAATTCAAAGCGTTCACGACATGACATAAAATAAGTGTTAATAATTTAAAAAAATAAAAATACAGAGAATAAGTAATAAAATAAGTAACAAAATAAAAGTAGATGGAAGCACACATAGTGAACTTTGATAGACCCTATTTTAAAAACTTATAAAACAACGTCCACCTAAATTCACTTAACGTAAGTGGAATATATCAATATCCGAAGCGATTTCATTAAACATGGTTACTGCCCTCCCAATTGGCATTACTAATGGCAGGTTAGTTCTGCACCGTGGGAGAACAAACAACGCTGCAGATGCAGGTTCGATTCCTGCGGGGGTATGTTCTCTCATGTATTCTCAGAAGTGTTTTCAAAATTATATATGTTCAATAATTAGAATGTTACATTCTTAAATCTTGTGAATTATTCATTGAATAAAAAAATAGTTACTTAAAACGCTATATTCTGCTTACTAGTATACTCTTCCTGTTGTCCCTAGACTCTACTGACTAGGGACCGGATTTATATGCTAGTGCATATTTTGTTAGGGTGTATGCACAGCCATGAGAGTTGCACATAAATCTGTTTTGAAAGACACAGAATGCAAAAATAAATGGGTATTGTGCAAATAAATGAATATTTGAGACGTTAGAGTATATTTGATACATTAGTGCATATTTAATGAATAAATGCATATTTTAGAGTTTTTGAATTTATAGTTTTAGTTTTAAATAAGGAAGAAAATAATGAATAATTTTAAGTTAGGAAGGTAGATAGTTTAGATGCACTTGCATTTTAATGCCGTCTCCGAGCTGTGGATTTATCACAAAAAGTGAAGTCAACTCGGGCACTTTTATTTAAATATTGCCCAATCGTGTGGACGTAGAGAGGGCGTTTTCCGCATATAAACAAAATACTGACAGATATGCGGAAAAATTTAATGTCAGAGCATTATATTGAAAAAAAAATTTAAATATTTTTTTTCGGGAAAAAACAGAAAATATTATTTAGGTATAATTAAGGGTCGTTTTTATTTTTTAAGTTATGTTTTGTTTATATTGCATTTATTATTCAACTATTTGTCCTTGTGAAAAAACTATTTTGAAAATTGTAATTGATTAACTTTATATCGATTATTTATTTGTGTTTTTTTGTTTTGTTATTAACTAGTTATTCGATTTTTTGTCAGTAATATTGGGTAAAGTGGTAGTTACAATTTTTTCGCACAAAAAATGAAAATTTTTAACTGCATATTTCTTCGGTTCTAGTGTATACTTTATTTATTTTATGTGCATACGTGCATGCATATCGTCATGCATGCATATGTTTTTTGTTGCATATAAATCCGCTCCCTACTACTGACATTATTGCTGATAATAATGAAGATCCTGTAGCATTTTTGATTTCATTACTATTTACGATTCATAATATAATCAAATATTAATACAACCATCTGAGGTTACTTGATGAAATTTAAATTTAAAATTCTAATAAGTAATTGATTTAAGTTTATTACTATTCCATTTTTGTCACCCGGGAATTGCCTTTCGAGATCTACAGACACTATGACATTTTTTTAATTGGATCTACAATCTTATGTGGATCTGGGACACCTCACGAAAGGTTTTAACAAATTTTTCTTTTACAAGAAACGGATGTCACTTGCTCAACCTATTAGGTCCATACTCTCGATCCAAATACACATGGGATTTTTTCCAGACCCGGGATTCGAGCTCGGGACCCATGACCATGGCCCAGGCCCAGAGGCTGACAGGGCTATATCCTGGGGCCCGGGCATAGAAGGAGCCCAGCGTGACACGTCGACCAGCTAAGTAAGATAAACACACATCAGAAATTTGATATAATAACAAAAATAGTTGTCTGCGTATTTTAATTAAATATTAATATTATAAAATATGCAGCTATGCCTAATGACTGATATACTTAGATGATAATTCACGTGTATAATTTAGGAAACGCTAATGTAGAGCATCACACTGCCTCTAACCTTAGCAATATATAGGGAGGCCTACCAAGGCCTACCGCATATGCGTCTGCTTCAGGATGTGGTGGTCATGCTCATGACACCATGAAAAATGCACCTGACAAATGATAAAATAGCAAAATCATCGCAAGGAATTTTGTTTTAAAACCAACATGCTGGATTATTATAACTCATTGATGACCAGTGATTTTCCATGAATTTCATACAATACCTAACTACCTACGTTTATTTTTAGTTGAATCACTTAGGACAAATTAATTATTTAAAAATTTTTACTCTCGCAAAAATAATGTTATTATAACCGACTTTTACAATTTTTTTTTAATTTTGAGAATATCTAGCATTTTTACTGTTAACCAGCTTATTTCCATACTGTTCCCACGTTGTCTAGTATATTTTGTTAACAACTACACGACTACGCATAGCATAGGTACCGTAATAGGCACCGTGAGCATGGGTGTTTGTGATTGTTCAAAATTACTTTAATTATTTAATTAATTACATGGTTATTAATAATTCTAAAAAAAAGGCACCGTTTCAAACCAACTGGTTTACATTATTTCTTAGTTCATTTAAATATTATATTAAAAATGGCTCTGTCACAAACCAATACAGAGTCACACGGCGTAGGTGAGAATACATTTTCTTCGGATTTACCTGTACAAAATAACTTTGTACAAATTTTAATTTTTTGATTAAATTTGTTTTTGGTTCTTTTAAAATATTCATTTTGATATTATTTCTTTGAGTGACATTGCGTGTATAGCAAACTGGATTCCATTGAACTTCCACCAGTTTTATGAAAATTTGATACGCTTCAGAACTACTTACATAATATTATTTACTACAATATTTATTATAAAGCTTAGTTAACCTTCCTCTCGGTAGTTTATTAATGTCATAGGTATATGTTTATATTACCTATATATAATTCACATATATTTGATACTGCGGTATGGCCAATGCGGCAAATAAAATATTGAAGTTATTACAAGCAAGGGCAACACTGGTTTTCGGAAAATTATGAAAAACTCTCCCAGATTTTTTTTCTCACTTTATTTTGTCTTTATTTGTGTATTTCTTACTTGAAGTTCTCAATTATTGGAATGGGAAAGGACCGAGAAGTTCTACGTAGTATCAAAACCAGGAAACTGCAGTACCTATCTCAGCCACATTATGAAATTAGTACAGCATTCCTCAACTTTTCATTCAAGGAAAGATCAATGGTGCCTCTGATATCTGTGCCTTTTCTCTCCCTCATTAGAGTAAAATCAGTAAACTCAGTCAAAGCTCACTTGAGAGCGTTGCGATTTGGATGATTTCTCTTGAGATATTCTCAGTCATAAAAAATTGATTCTTCACATCCAAACGTAGGGTCCCGTGATATGCCCGATTAAGACCGGGTGTGGTGCGGGGCGGTTGTGGTTTGTTGGGTTCATTAACTTCAATGTTCCATTTGGTTAATCAAATTAGTTTATCATTTTTTTTTTCGACCATGTCCGATCCTGATAAGATCACAGGGTGGAGTTTTGTATTAACCGATTTTGTTTTTACGAGAAATGGACGTCAGCCACTTGATCAACCAATTATGTCCATACTCTGACTCATACACAAATTGAAAAACAGTATAATATGTACTTGCCAGACCCAGGATTCGAACCTGGGACCCACGACGCAATAGGCCGACGCTTAAACCGCGCGGCCATAATGGGACTGTCAGTTTATCATAACTTTTCGAAACCCTTATCTTTGAAACAAAGTTTCGGTTTTTATTTGTAATCTTCTTGCATCCATCTTCATGTCTTTTGGATATTTTGTGAAGACAACTATATTGTATGATGTATGTTACTGTTTATTACGGAAAATTTAATAATATAAATAATGCTTAGACATACTTTTTATCGTTAATTCAATTGTTAGTAATGGAAACTATGACAAGGCTAAATTGATTATTCTTTACTCGTGTATTTATACATATAATATATATAATAAAACCGTCAAAATTCTTTTGATAAAAACATAATTAATAACACGTATGTTCTATTGTTCATATATGAACAATATCGCTGTTTTTGTTGTGGCATATTATAATATATTATGTTAATCAATCTGTATATTTTAAACAGGGCCATCAGCCATCCCGATATTTGGGAAAATCCCGATAGCATTTGAAAACATTCGATATGATTAAATACCGAAACAAACCTAGTGAATATCTACATTTTTGACATTGTATAGATTTCTTTGTTTCCCTGATTGTATTAGTTAATACAAATATTACGTATGACGGATCATTTGTGTAACATATGACAAATTCTCGAGATGTTTGAGTTTTATATTAACACTCACTATCTATGTACCTATTCATAGACTTCAAAGTAGAGGGTTAGATCGGACCCTTTTTTGAGTTTTTCCGCTCCAGCTCCGCCCCGGAACTTAATACTTGCTCCAGCTCCACTCCAGGGTCTGCTCCGCTCCGGGTAAAAAGTTTTCATAGGTATTATGTTATGTATACATGTGTTAAAGAATTAAAAAAATAAGTAGTTTTGAAATGAGACTTATTATTAGTCCTTTTCATTAATAATTCACTATCTACCTCTTCTGTAAAAAAAGTGAGGTTATTTATTTTATTACTCGGCAGTATTACCGTATTTCAAATAATTCCAGTGTTCCAAGTGTCAAATATAATAATTTCATTGGATTTTAGGACGAAAATGTAATAATAAAAAACATCCGGACCAGTGGAGCACTACAAATTCTCTGTGCTCCGGCTCCGCACCTGCGCTGCCTAAAACCCCATTGCTCCACTGCTCCGTGCTCCTGCTCCGCTCCAATGCTCTGCTTCAACGCAGTATAAAGGGCGCTTTGGAAAGTAATGGATGAGTTTGGATTCCATTTAAAGCTTGTTAGATAAATTAGACTCACTCTATCCAAAATGCAGTGTCATAAGACCAGTGGTTGTCATGTAAGTATGGCTTGAAGATCTGGTAACGCAGGCATTTCTGCTAGTATGAATATTTTTTTGTAATTATTAAGACTTTCTCAACCATCGCAATCCCCCTATGAATACATGCATGAAACTGTCTCTATTTTAGGCTTTACGTGCTCCGTTTACAGCAGTGGTTCTTAAAGTGAACGCTACCGCCCCTATGGGTGTCCCTAGGAGACGCTGGAAGATAATATGGCGATGGAAAGAGGGCGCTTTAAACATACCACGTAAGCGGAAAGTTCGATAGTTTTGATAGCGGTCGGAAATAATAACGGTAATTCAAATTATCCTATGTAATTCCTGCGCAGTAGAATAAATCGTAAACTGCGCAATTATCTCAAGGTTATTAAGTTGTTCAACTATATAGTTGTCTTTATACGCATAAATCATGTTATATTGTATTTTGAAGCCATTGGTATTAGGAGACTTTGTTCGTGAAAGAATAAATATCGCATTTTAAATAGATTTTATGTAGGGTTCATTTTTCGACTGCCTTTATAGAGTTTGGAAGCGCTAATTAAATACAATCTCTTTAGACTACTTTAGAGCAGAGGTTTCCAAACTTTATGTTACTACACCTCCCTTTAAAAAAAATCTAACCTTGGTGCCTCCCCCCCTTTTATTTCATTAAATAATACAATAATAATACAGACAACTTTTTAAACAATCAACAATGTACTAATACAAAAATGAAAAAAAAAATAATTATAAAAATAAACAAGGTTTTATTACTTATATTATATTCATTTTTAAATTAATTGATTTTTCATGCGATGAATGTGCTTAAGGTTAAGGGCAATGTGGTGCTCTAATGTAGTGTTTCCTAAATTATACACGGGAGTTATCATTTAAGTATATCAATCATCATAATTTAGGCATCACGTCAAATTTCAATGCACAACCACTTTTTTTACTAATAATTAAATAATATGAAAAGTGCATTAGCAAACTAACCAAGATCTCAGTGAATAGATTTTTATTTGCTTCAATATATCTGGCGCAGAAATCATTTAAAAGTCGAAACATGGCGAATTTATTTTTTCCAAAGCTCCAATTTTTTATGAATGCCTTCACTTTGTCTTTTTAAATCTTTGAATGCATTAGTGGTCTTTGCATTGATTTATTCACTCTATTTTTTTAAATTGCAATCAAATAGACAAGTTTAACAACAAAATTATTTTCCTAAACAAATTTGCCTCAAATTTCAACATTATGATTTGACCATTTTATTTATTTTTTTCACGAGATGGCCAGCGCGCTTCACAATAGTATAGAAGTGAGGTACCTACCTATTATAAAATTAGTCTCCATATTTTCAGACAGGTTTGCAAACAACCTTTTATATTTATAGGACTGTTTTTTATGTAGTTTATAACTAGCGGCCGTTTTATAAACTATGCATTTGCAAACTGCAAACCTGTGGCTACATTAATTCTGTGAAGCTTTTCGCGCCTCCCTTTGCAACCCTCCGCGCCTCCCAGTTTGGAAATCGCTGCTTTAGAGGGTCTTTATGATATTGGGAGTTACCGAGATTTCGTTACCAAATAATCTGACAACCCTACTGCTAGAACTAAGAATAGATTTAGAAAATTAGTTCACTTCTTGTATAGGTCAATATTACGCGCGAAAGTAGCCCGCAAATTAAATTTTGTTACTCACCAATAATTCGACAGAAACTCTTGACACATGATGATTGATGTTGCCCTAGTTTTGGTAATTTACTTAATTCTCCAACAAAAACGTAAACAGAATTCAAATTGTTCCTAATAGTCTTCAACTTTAAGTCGGTAAGATTAACGGTAATTAAATTATTATATTATTATTTAATTCTTGGTGAGAATTTAAATATGCACGCGTAAATAATGATTTAATTGTTCATAATTGTTTAAGTTACAACGAGAAGAGAGTTCTTTTATTTTTATATAAAGCCTCAGACATAATAATTCTCAAGCCGCAATAAAAACATTACGTCAAAAGCAAAAAAATTGTCTAATTTTGTATAAAATAATATTCTATATATTGTATAAAAGTCTTTAACGAACGTCTATTTATTTCATGCGACAGTGCGGCGCCCAATTGTCCTGGCGTTCAGTTTATAAAGCAGGCATGTCCAACGCGTTGATCGCGTAATCGATTTTGATCGATCGCACCCAAGGCCGGCTGTATTCAGGCTGTGCCACTGAATTACGAATTACGATAATAGTGCTGGTTATTGATTATCTTCGAATGCAATGCGGTAACCTATTCGCAATAAATAAATATGTCGTTCAAATTATTACCATTTATTTCAATAGGTATGCAAAAATCGTCATTTTCTACAAAACTGTTTGCCATATTATTGCATTCGAAGTATCATGGGCAATATTTTTTTTTGTGTTGACCACTTTTAAAAATTACCTTCTGAATTTAAAGAAATGCTATATCAATAGATATCTCACAAAAAACATGGGTTTTTTATCATTTTTTAACAAAGATATTAAATATTAAAAATAAAACTCTTTGTGTGGTACATTTCATATAATAATAATATTTTTATTCACTGGTGACAAAAGATAATGAGACAAATATGTTTACAAATAAGTTTATTCATTGTTCGGGCATTTATACCCATTTTTTTCTAATCATTGCATCACCTGTGTCTTTTACAAGTGTATTCGAATAACAGAACAGGTAATAAATAGAATTCCAATAGGCTATTTATAGCATACCAATACAGTAAATGTTGACGCAGGGCTTTGAATGTGTGAGTGTCCTACGAAAATGAACCACGAATTATAGACGTGCAATATTGTGCGTAATATGCCAATATTAAATGTGCTTCAAAGCTTAAGCCGAGAGAAGTTGTCAGTATTCGACGTATGACGTATTCTTGACACGTGTTTATTTTTTTATTTTAAATTTATCCCGTATTTTTCCTTACTCGAGATCGATTGCCTGCTTCTCCTTACCCGTTATGTATTTCAGTTCCCAGTATTTCTAAGTTTCTCGGTTCAAATTATTTAAATAATCAACATGTTTTTCTCTTTCTTACAGTTACGACAACTATCTCTGGATTCGCAGATATAAAAGGTAATGTGACAAGAATATTGATATTATACTATTTACTTTGGCATGTGTATAATATATTCATATTTTTGGCGGCAAATTATTAATGACAAAAGAAATATATTTATATTTACTCTGTTTTTGTCATTAACATTGTTATAATATGTGTCGGTATTTATTTAAGGGCCTCTATATCCAATGACTCAATTATAGTAATTATTTCCTAAATAATATTCTTTTCAAGATATTATTTTGATTATATACATCAATATTGACAGATACATCAATAAAAATAGCGGATCATAATTCATTGATCATGTCACTCGAATATAACTTCCTGGTCTGTTAGAATCTCAGTCTCTATATCGCTCCGAACAACATCTCATTCTACCGAGACTCGGACCTCGGAACAGTATCATAATATTAAGTATTGTAACATAAACACTGTAACATACTCTTGTACCAACTGTTTACGCTGCAAATAAAACTCGCTCCTCCATCCATCGGAGCAACCACCAAATCTTGACCTCTTCATCCATAACACCATGATCCCCACACAAATATCGCTTAATATGATGTAACTCCATAATTTTAAAAATTATATTATATTATTAATGGTTTATCGTCAGCAATTTCTGTCTAGTGTATTATGCTTGATGCTGTAAATTTCCCGATTTTCCCTTATTATCAATTAATAATAATTATTATGTCAATAAAAACTAGAAATATCAACGTGGCTTAATTATTTTCATAGATGTTTATTTTTAGGAACACTGGTTTAAATTACCAATTCAATAGCTGAATCAATCCCGATAAACAATCCACCGCATTTGGAACAATACTCTCGCAAAGTAACTTCAGTCACTTTGTAAGTTAATGCTATTGTAAAAGCTCATTAATATCAGTAAGCATTGTATATTAAGATAAAGCTTATGTACGAACATATTAAAGCTTAACATGAGCTTACATATCTAATTATATACCGCATCAATCATTTGACGTAACATAATTCACAGTAATTACTTACTTAGATATTATACTAATGGTAATAATTGCTTTGTTTAATAATTGAATAGATACTGCGCAAAGCTTTCTGCCTAATCTAGAATTTAGATTCACAATTTCCGGCCAATATCTTAACCCGAGGGAATTTAATACGATGCAGTGATTAGAGATAAGAAAGCGTATAGAATCGGTTGGACTGGATATTCATCATCATCAGGGGCGCGACAACCCGGTGTGGGTCTTGGCCTCCTTCAACAGCTCCCTCCACCTGTCCCTATCCAGTGTGGCTGCTTTCCAATTCGTTACCCCCAGAATACGGCAGTCACTGGCAGCTCCATCCAACCAGCGAATCTTTGACCTTCTTCTTCTTCTACGCCCTATTGGATTGCCGAACATCACTCTCTTTGCCGGTTTATTGTCATTCATACGGTGCACATGACCTCGCCATCGTAGTCTCCCAATCTTAATTGATTGAACTGCGCTGACTTGTATGCACTAATATCTAACTTTGATGCGCCTTCTCGTGGTGCGACATAGACAGGCATGTATTTAGTTTTTTCCTCGTTTATTTTTAAGCCCATTCTTTTGGCAGAGGCTTCTAGTGCTGTGAATGCCTTTTTCAGCGCCAATTCTGATATGGCAATGATGTCGATATCATCGGCATACGCCAGCAGCTACACAGGCTTAGTAAATATCGTGCGCTGCTACGGACATCAATCTTTGCATCCCGTATCGCCTTTTCTAGCGCAATATTGAAAAGAAGGCATGCCAGAGCGTCACCTTGCCTGAGGCCATTAGCATAATAATTCACAGTAATTACTTACTTAGATATACTAATGATAATATTTGCTTTGTTTAATAATTGAATAGATACTGCGCAAAGCTTTCTGCCTAATCTAGAATTTAGATTCACAGTTTCCGGCCAATATCTTAGCCCGAGGGATTTTAATACGATGCAATGGTTAGAGATAAGAAAGCGTATAGAATCGGTTGGACTGGATATTAGTAGTTTTATTTCATGCAGTATCTCTCCTCTTCTTGGTCACTTCGGAGACTACGGCTTTTCTGACAGTAGCGTGAAGACTGCATACTGTAAGCATCTTGACTTCATCGACGCTTTTTCTTTGCTACCATTTTCCTAGAAGCTATACAAAATCAGTTAAGTACATGTAAATTGTACGTAAATCATTTCACCGTGGCACAGTTCGCCCTGAGCTTTCTTATCGGAAAGAGATGACCGTATACTATACGGACTCCAATTTTAACATATTCAATATTCATTAATTCAATTTTCATAGCTGATTTTGGCAAAATTCATGAAATTCAAGAATGAAAACCTAACCTAACCTAACAAACAATCTAGTATATCGGCTATTTTTGAAATTTCGCTTCCTGTAAAGTGTAAACCGACAAGAATCGTGTTTTATTTAGACATTTATTTAATTAAGAATACAAAACATTGTGGACATAACAAATCTAAATTCAAGACGTACACAACATGAGATTTATATTATAAGTCAAATATCACCCTCACAAGAGAGAAGAAGAGAATATAGAAAAAAAATATAATAACAACAATAATAATATTAATAACAAAAAATTAAATAAAATCAAAACATACTTAAGTACAATTTAATAATGTCAGTACTATACGACTCAAAGAGGTTGGACGGTCTTTAATATATGGCCATATGTTTCAGATACAACATTTCACGGTGAAGTGTGATACGGCGAACTGCATACGTTAAAGTTTCCGGACACGTACAAAACCACCAGCTTTTTTCCAAATCATCTACATCTATCTTTATTTCAAGTATCTGTTCTTCTTGCTATACCAAATCTATTATAGTACATCGGCGATAATTTTGATCATATTTCCCATAGCTGTAGATACTCTAAAAAGATGGAGTGCTAACTTCAAACCAGTCTCTAAGATTGTTGACGCATAACTTGTTTTTTTGCCAAGACCTCGCTTATCAGAAATATTCTCCTCGGGATGCCGCATGATGTGGCCAAAGTACGACTAATTTAAAGTTTCAGTTACGTAAGATAATACCCACGGTGGCCACGCGGCTTAAGTGTTGGCCTATAGCGTCGTGGGTCCCAGGTTCGAATCCTGGGTCTGGCAAGTACACATGTTGTTTTTCAATTTGTGTATGAGTCAGAGTATGGAACTAATAGGTTGAGCAAGTGGCTGACATCTTTTTAGACAATTGAGACAATTTTTATTTTGATACGAGTATAATATTATATTTTAAATACACAAATAAAAAAACATACGAATATATTATAAAATAAAATATTTAAAAAAAAAAGTAGATATTCCAGGTATTCCATTAGGAAACTTAGGTATAAGCTATGCAGCTGCATCGGATTAAACACATAGTATCGGCATTTTTAGTACTAAGTGTTATTAAAAGATGATGATTTTTAGTTATTACTCTACTAACAGCTTCATCAGATTAAATTTCCAATTACACTGATTATCGTAAATATGGAAATTTCTATCGATAAGCAATTCTAAAAACCAGAAAAGCACTTTCACTTCAACACTGTCTATTTGGATTTTTCCGTGCGGTGTTGACGAGCACTGATACGGGCGCATTTGGTTTGGCGGTGGAAGCCTATATAATCAGCTTATTAGAATCGGACATGGTCGAAAAAAAAATATGTAATTGTCTACGCAGGGTTTAATCGAATTTTAAAAACTAATACCATCTGCAATTTTTATTCTTAGTTCCATGGATTCTTAGCCCATGTTTTCATGAAAACAAAAAGGTATGACTGACAAAGTTCAGTGTATACTATTTATGTCGAATCTCCACAGATTAACCCTACCCTTTGCCACAGGCGTGGAGTGGGCAACTTATTAACAAATTAGTTTTTAATATTCAATTTATTAAAAACAATCTTTTAAAATATTCCCACAACACACCATATTTACTCACATTTACTCAGTATTGGTCAGATAGTTAATAAATATGGACATAAAAATATTAGTATGCTGGTATTAATTTTATTTATAATTTTTATATAATATCGATAGCTATTAATTTTGGTATTCGTATTTTTATAATCTACTCTGGCACTAACAGGCTATAACTAATAAATGCCGTTGGTACAAATATCGAAACTCGATAAAAATAAATAAAACATAATATTTATCCGCAATAAATAAATATTTATCGGGGAAGCTGTAGCCGCCGCGGTGCCGGGGGGAGTGGAGAGGCGAGCACTTAAGCTGCATAATTCTGTTTAATATTTGCGGGTCGAGTTTTTAAAGGTCCCTGAGGGGAAGTACCGCTTGAGGGTCTCGCAGCATCCATTTATTGCCTGAAAATTCCGCTAATGGGATTGTGTAAAAACGTACGCAAAATTGTATGTACAGTAAATTAAGATAATGGACTGTTTCGTGTGAAGGTATACAGGTGACGCTCATGAGGATTAGAAGTAATAATACTAGGTCCATTTAAATGAGTTACAAAATTATGTTTTTTTTATTTAAAATAAAAAATATATTTTTAGACCGGGTGAATAAAATGTTAGAGGAAATATTGAATTAAGCGTAACCATTGCTCATCGAATAAATTATTGACATGACGAGGCGCCTCCTAGAATCCCTGTCGCTCACTAATCTTCTTGCATCGGTTCAGGTCAAACCAGTATTCCGTAGCTCCATCGTATACACTCAATAGATAGTATTTAGCGGCCTTCCAGGACGCCGGAATCCGGTTGGCTTGAAGAACAGGCAAGCCAGGTTAAAATTCTCTTCTGGCATCCGCAGCACGTGGCCGAGCCAGGTCCTTCGTCGCCTCTTCACTTTTAGCGTGATGAGAGGCCGCTTAGTGCGTTCTCTTATCTCCTAGTTGCTCCTAAAGTCATACCGCACACCCAGTATCCGTCGCAAATATCTGTTTTCGAAGCTCAGTATACGGTTGATATAAGCCTTCATAAGGTTCCATGATTCGCTAGCGTAAATCAGCATCGTCAGAATCCAAGCGTCGAATAGGCGGCATTTCGTTTTGACCGAGTACAATCGTGAGTCCCAGACAGTCCGCATCGAGTTGAATATTGCTCGAATAAATAGATACGATTATATCAGAATATATTGAATAAAGATTAATATATGTAAATAAAAATATCGCTAATACGCCATCATCATAGATGAGGGTCTTTATTTACGTATTACATCAGTATCGACTTCGTTTTGCAAGTGATTACTTTACAGCTATGTCTACGTTCAATTCGATAACTTATCTTCCACTTCACTTCAACTTTTTGATTCTGTAGTTTTGCGCATCCGCTTTGTGTTGAAAGCGTATCAACCGTGTCAACTGCCTACAGTTGTACGTCAAACAGTTTTAAATTTTTCACGAGATGCAGTATTATCATCTTTTTATAATACTTATTTTAATACGAAGATATAAAAATTATTTTATTTTCAAAAAACTATAGTCCTCAGAACATTTTTTAGTTTTGAATCCTTCAAAATTATAGTATTTTTAGCTAATTTGGCATAAAATTAGAGTATAATTAATAACTTTGATATAATTTCGTGGAATTATTCAGTTGGCAACACTGACGTGATGTTGAACAGATGTCCATAGGTGATGTAGCTACGTGCGCCAGGACTTTCGTCACGAAAAATAGCCATTTTAAAACCGGTTTGAGGCAGGCAATGCGTAATTTTCAAAATATTGCCAAATCCATATCGTTCATCAAAACTAAGTATTTTTAAACAGTCAACCAATGACAGGTTTGCATTATGTGTCTATATTCACTTTAAATAAAGTAAAACAGCAACATTTGATCTGCTTAGTCTCAAAACTAAAATAAATCCGGTTATCACAATTTCAAAATGTAATTAAATCTATAATTTTTCAAATGTAAATAAATATCTTCCATAATACTCTTCTTCTTGGCAGTTATTTATCTTTTGAGAGATCAAGACTTTCCACTCCTCTCAATCCTTCATTCAGGGCAGGGTGAACGCTGCTCTCAATCAGTTCGTTTACTTAGTCACTCCAGACGCTCTTCCTCTGCTTCGCCTTCTCTGGAGGCTACCTAAAACCACTAGTCTCTTCAGGTTATCCGATCCGCGTCGTACAATATATCAAAAAAACTGCAGAATGCATCTCTGACATATTGGCGAGAGCCGTTACTTTATCTGGAGTACCTGGGTCACTGGATTATCCTGTGCTCTGTGACAAACTCCATATTTTGAAGGCATCAGTTGCCTTCCACTCCATTGCCTTCAGAGTCGATAACTCTATATAGTATAAAACTATGTAAGCCTTAATGTTTGCACAAGTATCATTTTCGTGGCAATAAATTTGATTTCTTGATCTATCCATATAGTAGTAAGACGTGTTATCGCATTTTTCGCAATCTGTATCCGCCTTCTTATCTCTTCTTCACATCTGCCTTTCTTCTTTTTAAAATCTTGGTACAGTTCGGTTATGAGGAATACAGCGGCAAACACATTTTGAAAATAGCCGATATACTCGATTATTTGTTAGGTTAACCTAACCAAACCTAACCTAACCTAACCCAACCTAACCTAAGCTAAACTATCCCAAACTAACAAATAATCCAGTATATCTGGTATTTCCAAAATGTATTTTCCGCTGTATTCGTCAGAACCGAACTGTACCAAAATTTTTTTATAATCATAATCTATTTAATAATACTATTAAATGTATATACCTACCGTAAGTCAGTTTTTTCCCATTATTCATGGTTTTGAAAGTGAAGCCTCAATTACATTATGATCACATCACGTACTGTCACATGCTGGTACGGCGACAAATTTTGTCTATGATTTCGTCATTCCGCAGAATATTTTGATTTATCACTATAAATTCAATGATGGAGAGTGCCAACTCTAATGTATTAGTATTTTGAATTATTATTCATTACTCATGATATTTTCAATTAATTTTAACAGTTTTTACGTGCGTAAGTTAAAATTACTTCCATAGATAATATTTTGATCAGAACCAAATCTGCAAACCGTAAATAATAGATAATAATTTAATAGAAAATCCATAGAGAAAACCACTAAAAACAAAGAACACGCCATTTTGGCATGAGTTGAAAATGTGTAAGCATGTAGAAAATGATAAAAAAACGTTCATTGAGTCATGCGGGTATCGATGAAGCGCGGTACGCGTGAGGTGACCTCATTGCTGTTCCGGTGATTTCGGCAGATTTTGATAATGTTCGTTTAAATATTCAAAATGTGCTACGGGATGGGAGTACCAGTCTGATAAAATTTTAAATAACAGGAAAAACGACATTATACAGTTTTCCCGTAACAGCAGCTTACTATATTCACATAACGTAGTTGAACTTTAATTGTCTAAAATATTAGCTACGTAGCTTGGGGTACGTTCTACATTTTTCAAAATTCGAAATAGTGCAAAACATACTGTAATAAATAATGATATACATAAATCGTCTGCTGCCGATGCATATTATAAATTCACAACGATGTATCCAGTTTGATTCCCAGCGCTACGGTTTACGTTATACCGCACAAAAAGGCTTTGAAACAGATACTGCGTTATTTATTCAGCCCGATAGAAAAGCTATGCGGACGTATGAATGTTTACGACTACGCCTCACTGTGCTGTAGCGGACTGCTACGGAGGTCTACGCCTGGAGGACTGTTGGTTCGATAATAATAAGGCCTCTACGTTTTTGCTACGTATACAATAAAATTTAACAGAGCGTTTCTATCCGCTTGATGGATTTATAAAACAACAAATTGTCTTGTGTAGAATAAATTCTAAAGCTTTTATTGTACTATTATTATCACTTTATCTTCAGAATGAAAGAACTCACACTTTGCAATGTTGTCGTTTTTTAGTTAAATATACCAAGTGATTCTGAAGGCATTAATCCGTTAGATAAAGTCACTTTCAACCATGTAAAAATTGTTGACAAAGTTTACTGTTGATGTCATAACAGTTCTGTCACCAAGACCTTTCTAATCAATCAGGAAGCCTTATTTCTCATAGTGTGCTGTGTGTCTGCAGCCTTAGGAGTATTATATATATTTTAAATTAAGTCAAACAACTCACTTACTCATTAATATTCAAGGGAGTTCAATACTTTTTTTCTAATTACAAAAAACAGTGCTCTGATGGTTTTTTGCAATTATCTCAAAACTCGATTTTTGGAATATGTGAGTTACGACTCTAGGCAATTCAAATATGTTACCAAACTTGCAAACCTACGCTAAATTAAAACAATAATTACTCCTTACTTTAAAATAGCATAAAAATACCATGCAACCATAAATAAAATATGTCTTCAACCATCAACCTATCATCTTACTTCAATGTTGTCTTCTTTCGAAGATTCGTGACCAACTTGCAATACACTTCCCTATCCGGGAACATTGAAGTTAATGGCATTACCAAACCACATTCGCCCTGTACCACTCCCGGTCTTAATCAAACGTATAACAAGACCTTACATTTGGGTGTGAAGCATCATCTTTTTATGACTAGGAATGTCTCAGAAGCAGGTACCCAAGACTGAGGTCGCCATGTACTTAAATGTGCTTTGACTTAATTTACATGACTTTAAGTTAAATGAGCACATAGAGTCAATATTAAAATTGTAGTAACAAAAGCTAATGCCAAACATTATAAGTATAAAGATATTCACGTTGGCAGAATGACTGAATGATTGCTGTTATGACGCGTGGCGGTCTTTATACAACATGGTTGAACCATCACGTATGAGTTACCCTACGTGCTTTTACAAGAACCAGTATCACGGCTTGTCAGACGATTAATCCATGGATTTCGTAATGCGACTCGCGAATTGAATTACGGTGTTCACGACGGTCAAACTGTAACCAAATATTCTAATTAACTGATCTTTACGTTCTATAAATGAAGTAATATTTTTGGCCAATCTGTTATTACAATTATTCATTGAAAATTATTGATATATATGTATTTTTATTAGTGTTAAAACATACCAATGAAATATATCCCTATGACAATATCTTTCACAGGGACACTTTATAAGACTGTAGGGTTTGTGAAAATTGTGTTGTCTTCAAGCTTCAATTTAGTATAGGTATTATGCTTTCTTTTTTTAGAAAAGCTTTCCTCGACATTTCTAACCAAAACTTTTTTATTAGTTACATCATAAAATTACATATAATTTTTATGTGTATTCGTATTTTAAACGTAAGTGTTTTCCCCTAAAACTGCGAAATCTTTTCGTATTATTTTTGAAATGGTACACTAAAAAATAAATTTATTAAGTCAGCGCGCATTTTATATTTCGCTATAAAAGATACAAAGAAAATATACGATATAAACCAGACGAAAGCCTGTGAAATATATCTTACAATGTGTAAATCGCTAAAAGGAAAACTAATTTTCACGTGGTAGGCAGGTATATTGCGAAGGTAACACACCTGATGCCTACCTTATTCGGACAAAGAACACAAAGGAGGTATATATTATAATAGTCTGCAAAAAATGATCTATCGACCTGAGGATTTAAAGGGTAAAAATGTACCTTATATGAATAAGTTTTATGGAGAAAATTGAATCGTTTTTCGGAAATAGAATCGTTATATTTTATGTACTTACAAAAGGAACTGTATCTACTTGGGTGCTTTTGTTAAATATTAACTGAGGCCAAGAGTTACATTCAACTATTCAATTTAAATTCTAATTTCAAAAATAATTTATGGTATATTAGGTGATTTACAACTGTATGGGTATGGCAGATATTGTCAAAATGTGCTTCTCGACATCGAGATTAATTATTCTCATTTTCCAGTTGTTAATTAAAGTATACTTCCGTATTTAGCAGTGACGATGATTCAATACCAAATGATTTTGACATGTAAAGAAAATATTTAGTTACCCCAAAAATTTAATTGTTAGTGGTAGAAAATAATTATTGAATGTTTATTTAAATTAAGCATGCATATCATCATAGAAACCATACAATTATTGCAGCCTATAATATATACTAATTAACTATTTCTTTTTTATTCAATGAATAAGATACAAGATTTGAGAATGTAACATTCTATCTATATATTGAATATACACAATTTGAAAACATCTGATGCATATACCTACCTATACACTAAAAAAATCATTTTGTCGAAAAAATACGACACCCGACAGGACATGGACCTGTATCTGCTGGATTCGCGCCAGTATGCTTTTCCAATTAAGCTACGGGCATCTTACTAAATTATGACGATTTAAACTAGTAGTTGTTACATGAACTGCTTATCGAATTGTCCCGTCAGGTGTCGATTTTTTTCTACAAAATGATTTTTCTATTGTGTAGGTATATTTTAAAATTATTTACCACGCATATAAATCCCGCCATAAAAACAATATTTAAAATAATCGTATTGATGAACTAGGTGATTTTTGATAAGCATACCGGAAAAATAAAACTGTATGTTTGAAATATGATATTATGAAAATAACAATCTACCTACGGCGATTTTATTTTTCTGCTATTTGGTCTTTTGACTACATTTATGTATGTTATTTGACGTAGTAGAGTTATGGGTTTCCACCGTGTGTTTTTTTCCTTCTTTCCTCGACGTTTCGGTTTATTCAAGAGATAATGGCCTCTGCGACGATCCCGAAACGTCGAGGAAAGTAGGAAGATGAACATATGGTGGAAAAATAACCGTGAAAGCCTCAAACATGTTATCTGTGTCTAATTATTGGTTTAAAAATTTATTTATTTAAGAAAACAAAACATTGTAGACTTAACAAATCTTAATTCAGGACGTTTACGACATGAGATTTACATTATAACAAATATTACTCTCACAAAATAGAAGGAGAAAGTAATATCAACATAAAAAAACATAAACAGTTTTATACAATAAAATAAAGTTTCAAAAACAAAATGCAAACTACATCATTGAAAATGTCTATGTCTTTAGGGAGCGCATTTACTTGTCTTGCGCTCCTTGCTAATGGTGTCTAATATGCTTGACTCGAAGAAACAGTTCTGACCCAGAATATGTCATGGCTGCGACCACGTAGGTAATTGACAGGCGCATATAAATTTTAATTCTTTAGGATGCCAGGAATGGAAACCACCCCTCGTGGTAGCAGGCAAAATTGTTGCAAAAGCAGAAGTGACCTACGAGATTCATCTATTATCTTGCTCACTTTTTACAGCGCTCATTGTAGCCGAATTGATAGAGTGGCTGTATGTATATGAAGCCGATCCGAGGCTAGTCAAATAAAAGGATGAGTTTATTTATTCTTTACAGTCGTATTCGTATTTGTATTTTAATTGTCGAACTCCATTACTTTCAGATCTTCGATTGATTCTACTTATGATGGTATATCACCAGGCACAGTCTTATTCATGAATGAATGTCAAAGTGTGAACTATGCCGTTTCTGTTACCCACCATTTACCTCCCTCCAATATTCCCCATTGTCTTTATGGATTATAAAATCTTATCCATCTTCGTCTTACCTTATAAGAAGCCCCATTACTACCCCTAACTTACGATCCTATAAACTCGATTCATAAAATAATTATACTTCATTCAACCCTAAAATGCATGGTGTTTCCTTACGTGAAAAAACTATATTATTTATCAAGTACTTATATTTTTGTGTAAATAAATTTACATTTAAAAAGTAGACCTGCAAAAAAGATTCCTGTGCATCTATTCTATACACAAGACTGCTGTCGGTCACTACCGGCGGTTATCGAGGGTAGTATTTTTTTATTGAGGTATTATAATTGTTACAATAAGTTAGCCGTCTAAACAGTCAAAAGTGTCTTTCTCGCTCTAAAAGTTAGCAAAACCAAGAGAGATGCTGTTAAAACATAGCACTAAAAAAAACTACCCTCGATAGCCGCCGATAGCGCCCGATAGCAGCTTTGTGTATATAATAGATGCGTTGGAATTTCTAAATAATATCTACATCCATTATTACTTCATTTTTAAATTGTAGATACAGACCTACTAACGTATCTGCAGAGTGTGATGGGGAAGCCACTGTCTAAAACTACCCAATCAAGACTCGTAACTGGACAAAATCTGACATTCGAATGAAATTTTCAAAATGGCGTCCTATAGTAGTTCGTTATTCTATTTTTGGCTATTATACAGATAAGTTGTAGGTCTGTACTGTATGTAGATTCTGAATTCAAATTAAACTATTTTTAACGTGGAATTATGTCTTCAGATAACGTGTCTCGTAACGTCTACATTTTTGAAGCTCTCTATGACAACTTTACTGTGTACGTTTCCGTCTCGTTATTGTCTATGCTCTAAATATAAGCATAGACAATAACATGTCAGTTGTAGCGTTGGGTAAAACCTCTATACTATATTATATTATACTACACTCTATATTAAATTTGTTGTAATTTTTAATAAATAGTAAATATACAGTAACATCAACTGGTAGAAAAGGATAATGAGGTCAGTAATTCTTATGGTTTAAAAATGAACCTCAAGAAAACAAAACTATTACTAGTATCAAAAATAGCGACACCAGACAGCAACATAAATTTTGTCATTACCAGCGAACCAATCGAACGTGTGACCCATTATAAATGTTTAGGTACATGGGTCAATGAGAAATGGGACCAGTCTAAGGAAATAAAAACTAGAATTGAGATCGCAAGGAGCGCCTTTCTCAAAATGAGACGCCTCCTTAGCGATCGAGATCTTAACCTAGGTCTGAGACTGCGTATGGTATGTTGTTATGTTCTCTCAATTCTTTTCTATGGTATGGAAGTATGGACGCTAAACTAAGAGATGTCACGGAGACTTGAAGCTTTCGAGATGTGGCTGTATAGACGCATTCTCAAAATTCCTTGGACTGACCGGGTGATAAATGTTGAAGTTCTCAATCGAATGGGGAAGGACCAAAAGTATCAAAACCAGGAAACTACAGTACCTCGGCCACATATGAGAGGACAAAAATACAGCATTCCCCAACTTCTCATTCAAGGAAAGATCAATGGGAAGCGTAGCAGAGGACGGCGCCGCATTTCGTGGCTTGAGAACCTCCGTAATTGGTACGAGTGTAGCTCCACTGAACTGTTCCGGGTAGCAGACGACAAAGATAAGATCGCCTTGATGGTGGCCGACCTCCGCTAGGGGATGGCACAATAAGAAGAAGATACAGAAACAAATAGTTTGAAAAATAATATAGTATTCTCCTATCAATCCATATTTGTATTATTCAATTGTGAAAATTGTACATTTAAGGGTTTTAATGTAACATCTTTAAGACATCAAGAACACTGAATCATTGAATAATAGCTGAAAGGTCGGCCCTTCTGTTTCGCATTAAAACGATCATAAAACATTGAGTACATACACGACGTACGTTCGGTACATCCTTTGTTTTGTCCAGTCCATATGCCCCTACCGGAAAATAAGCGAACTAATTCTAGTATAAAGGTCTTATTAATGTAGCGAAAGCATCGATTGATTCATCAATTAACCAAGGTTAAGATAAAAAGCACAGAAAACAAACATAAATACTTCTTTATTGAACATACATTATCTGAAAACATTTCAAATACCGCTACCTACCAAAAAGTATTACTTAGTGGGATAAGTAAAATAATTACAAGATAAAAAGAACTTTTGAAATACAACGTTTTTAAATTTTCTGTTGAATTATTATGCTCAATATGCTCAAACTTATACTTGATATTATGAAGTAAATAAAAAACAAACAAATATAAAATACTCAAATGTCATTTTGACATTTCATTTTGATTTCCATAGTAACGCATGTATATATTAATAATTTAGTTGCTAAAACCACCCCCTTAGCAACCAATAATAGTCTTTTACTTTTTACGGATTTTTCTGAAATATTATATATATATATTATATAAATTCAATTCTGCATAAAGATGGCTAAAAGTATTAAAAGAATACATCGGCATCGTGTTCTGATATATTCTAAAAGTTTCAAATATCTAGCTAGTCGGTAAGTTATTTAAAAATCGATTGCAAGATTTGTACTGGACAAACAACGACCGGACAAACAAGAGTACGAGCTAATAAAAACGTTGTAAAATACCACTATAATAGAGGTAAATTAACTTGAATATAATGTGTCAAATGAAATAGGTTAATTAGGTATATGCTTCCGTTATTTTTTTTGCTAGGATTCTTTGGAGGATTTTTTGTAGGTATACTATTATTAATGGTTGGTTATCTCAGTTATCCCAGTGTTGCTTTGAAGTTACATGACAATTTTAATAAATGCAACAGTGACATATTTTTTTTGAGGTACTTAAAACATTTTTTTTAATCTCAATGATTCATTATGCATTATATCGGTATCAGCGGCGAAGGGTGGAGGTAGGCTGTTAAGATTCGACATAAATAGGGCACACAAAAATTCAGCAATCGTTTGGCATAACTAGTTTAAAATATATAAGTAGGTTTATCTCAAAATCGACTTTTTTCACTTTATCTCACTGTTGCTTCCAGGAAGTGATACGTGCGTACTAAATAAATATACAAAACCACGCCGGACTGGATTCACGGGCTCGAACGCGCATTCATAGAATTCCGGCAATGTGCTTTACCAATCGAGCCACCTGCATCCTACCTAATTTCGACAAAATTAACTAGTATTCATACAACTGATGCAATTCTCAAATTGTGCTAATTTGGAAACCGGTTTTTGTGGTTTGAATCAAGATACCAATATTTATTGCATCTACCTTGATGTCTAACAGACGTTTCGATCTCTACAAATTTTAGTCCTAACATACTTTTACCATTTTTTTCTAGTATGTATATTTCTGAGGTATTTTCATATTATGTATGTTCAATAAAGAATATAACATTCTCAAAACATGTTAATTATTCGTTGAATAAACAAATATTGTTATGTATTATATGAAATAATACAATTTTGAAAAACCTCAGAAATATGCATAAGTAGATATCAGAAAAAGGTCTAGAAAAAAGTTGCACTGACTGGGATTCAACCCCATATCTTTCCCTCTCCGAGTGAGTGTTTTGGTAAGGTTTTTTTTTAATAAGTATGCATGTTTCTGAGGTTTTTCACAATTATGTTTTTTCTATAATAAAGAATCACATAATATTTTTAAAACCTTATATTTAAAATTGAATATAAAAAAATATCATATTTATTGAAAGATAAAATAATGCAAATGGAAAAGTGTAGTTGCGCATGAAAACCAAACCGTAACATATAAAAAATATTCGTCTGTCTATAAAATATCAAAATTTATTCCATTAAATCATAAATAATTTTAGATATTTTATAGATAGAAGAATATTTTTTATCCATTATGGGTTGGTTGCGCAGGGGTAACATGGGTTTTAAAAAACTAACCGACACCATCTGCGATTTGTACTATTAATTCAATGAAAACAAATAATTATAACTGATAAAGTATGCACTATTTCTGTCGGATCTCCACAACCTACCTCCACCATGATGGTTTGGCTTAGGCAGGGTTAAATTGAATTTTAAAAAAATAATCATTACGATCTACAATTTGTATTCTTAGTTCAATAAAAACAAATAAGTATGACTGACAAAGTTTATATCGAATCTTAACCGCCTGCCTCTACCCTTCCCCTACGCCTACCCCTACACCACTGGGCTATATTGTCATTTCAGTTTCGGCCATCCAAGTCTTTTGTTGCCCTTGTTAGTGCGTACAACCACGACTTAATTAGTGATGCCAATTTGGAGGGAAATAACTATGTTTAATCAAATCGCTCCGGATATTGATACATTCCACTTACGTGAGGGTGAATTTGGGTGAACGTTATTCATATGTGTCCTATGACAGGGGTGGTGAACCTATGGCACACGAGATGATTTTGCATGGCACGCAAATGTTTCATTTTGAAGAGAAAAGAAATATTACTATTTTATGTATATTTAAAACATTTTATAAAAAAGTTTTACAAATAAATGTATAGGTACTTAATTACTTATTGATATATAATATTAAACAATAATGATTACATAGCCATGCGTATTTTCTTTAGTAATTCATATTATGTTTAGGTACCAGTCGATGCGCAAACGGAAACGACGAAATTCATGCATAAATAATGACAAATCGCATTGTAAAAAAATTGCAGGCAAATCATTTTAAAGGATAATCATTAAGTTTAATGTAAATATACAATTGCATAGGTATGTTGGTCCTTAGGATCGGGGAATTAAACATAAAAATATATAATCAACAAACCTTATGAAATTAATTATCGGCAGTCATTCAAATATAATAACAGCTTCATATTTTACCTCAAACGTAATCTCTAAAAATGGAAAACCGCTCAGTGATGGAGAATATAATATGAAAGAAGAGTGGTTTAAATGCTTCCACGATCTCTTTGAGTAATTTGAAAACAACGAAAAAAATATTCAAAGAATAAAAGATATGGCTTCGGCTAGAAATACGGTGAAAGATAGAATATCAATAACTCAATTGTAACTTTTAAACCTTTTTAATATAATTCCTAACTATTTTTTTAGAAAACTTAAAAAAAATCGCCATAAAAAACTGTTTAGCACGTCGGACAGTTGAAAAATATTATTTGGGAAATTTTGGCACGCGTACGTAAAAGGGTTCGCCATCCCTGTCCTATGACTATCAATCTAGTTCACTCTGTGTGATTCCATGTACTTTTATTTTATTTTGTGTATTATTTACTCACATTATCCTGTACTTTTATTTGAAAATTGTTACTTACACTCACGTTATGTCATGTCGTGAACGCTTTGAATGTAGAATTTGTAATGCTCATTATTTATGTAAAATAAATAAATTTGAATTTATAGCGGCGTGACTTCGAAAAGAGACCCATAGATGGTGCGGCCCATTGACTGGACGCCGCAAGCGCTATGTAGACAGATTAGGATTTAACTATAATAATGGCTTCGTAATTTTTATCTTTCACAGATCTCTCACAGTCTTACACCCAGTCAGTTTAGTCTGGTTAGCTCTGACCCTTTTGATCATACAGGTCCTCTATTTTGAAATTAACCAGTTAAGTGCCCAAAGCGTCTTTGGACGCCCTAATTACACGAATTCTTATGTTAATTACTATCAATTAACTAATTGCGGCATAGAAAGGATTAAGCACCTTACACTATCGAGATTCATTTCTAGTGATAAGTGTGGTATCTAATTGTCAAATGTGATACATACCTGAACTGAACTAATCCTTTGGCAAGTTCATCTGGTTATTTGGTCGAGCGAGTCATCTTATCTAGTTAATCTGTTTTCGTGTACCATTTGAAGTATTCTCTGCTATTGTTGATTAATCTCTGGGAACTCGGAATAAATACTAAAACCAGAAGTGTTTCAATTTTATAAATAAAAAAAACATACTATATAATATAATAATTTAAATTTAAACACTAATAGTAAACATATATTTTTAAGGTACTGGTTGAGATTTTAAGTGGACTGTAATTATTTTGTGGGAAGATGAGGAGGTCGGATCTAGGGGTGGGGGCGATGGAACAGAGTGCCAGACACTGACCTTTGTGATGATGTATGATGGCTCCGTGGTCTGGTTTCAACTTTGGCTCACGCGGTAGGTTTGGGTCACCCGGTTCGTACACTCACGCACTTTGTGACACAGTTTTATGGATTATATGTGAGGGTGTATGAATGATGATGATAGATTATGAATGAGTCTGTATCTATGAGTCAATCACTTAAGCGAAGGAAAGATATTAGAAGCCCGCACTCGCCCGCTATCGAAATGCAACTGAATGTTCTTTATAACGCCATCTCTTATGGCCCGTAATTGCTTATTGATTGTCTGGTAACAGTAACACTGGGGATTAGGAGGTGGGTGAGGAGATAAGGAGTGGAATGGGAACATAAATGGCCCAACCAGGTACCTATAATTCACGAACGTCCATTTATTTTTGGATTTCATTCGATTGCGTGGCGCCAAGTTGTCCCGGCGCCGAATCGTCCTAGAATCGCTTTCTATTATCGACTTCAAATTGAAGACTATTAATTCGGAACAATCTGTGTTTCTATTACACGTATTATAACATACTATAACTGGCGACCAACGTGGGCCCAAAGTATAAATAATTACAAGATAAAAATAACTTTTTATATACAAAGTTTTTAAATTTTCTGTTGAATCATATAAACTTGACTTGACTAACTTAAGCGATCAAAAAAAATGTATTTGATAGAAATAATACTGAAATGTCATTTTGACACTCATATATTAATTTCCATAGTAACGCACGTATATATTAATAATTTTCTACCAACTAATAATAGTGGATTGGATTACGGATTTCTTCCGAAATAACTTTTCATACAAAACAGAAATAACTAAAAATGAATTTAATTCTACTTAAAGATGACTAAAAGTATTTAAAAAATGCATTGGCATTGTGTTTGATATATTCTAAAAGTTTCAAATGTCTAGCTAGTCGGGAAGTTAATTAAAAATCGATTGCAAGATTTGTACCGGACAAATAAGAATACGAGCTAAGAAAAACGTTGTAATAAATAAAAACCATCCTATCAATTTGAATAGTACTCGTAATTCCTCAGATATTCTATACACGTGACCGACCCAGCATAGTCTGCATTTTTATATTCCCCGAAATGGAAATTTTATGTTTTTTTTTAAATCAAGTGAAATTCTGTTAACTGACATTTGAACTCTGTTCTCACATTTTTTATAATACGTTACTTTGTACAAAAATTACAATGCTACCATCAAACATGGCGGGGGTATTTATAAATAGTTTCGACAAACTTCAAAGAGAGTAGTGGAACTTCCTTTTTGTAGTTATGCTAAGTTGTTAAAGTCGAGCTGAATAATTGAAATGCAAGGATAAATACATTTTTCATTTATGTAAGAGAGAATAGAAAATGGGGCCGCGAGTGTACTTTGCAAGTATAATACACACGTTTAAAATACGGTCGGTTACTGGAAACTATTTTTAACCAAATAGGATGCGAGATTGAAGAAAAACTTATCTGCGAACTTATGAATTTGTTGTTTTAAACATAGTGGGTTTTCTCCACTAAGACGTTAAAGAAAACGTGTGATGTCTTTTCAGAAGGATACTGTATAACAGGAGGGATATACATAACGTCAACGAGAGCCACATTCTGGATGTTTATAAAATAATATAAAGAGCCACACCATAGTGACGTTCTCACGTAGTATTAAATTCACAAATTCAAATTTAATTACATTTCTACACAAATCTTGATTGCTATAAGTATTATAAAGTTTAAAAAAATCATACATAAGAAAAAAACACAATATAATTATATAAAGTTAAAAATTTATTTAATCAAAATAAAATATAATAAAAAATTTATTTACCATTTAGCTAATTCTCTAAAATTTGGTGTCAAATTTGTTACAGCCGTTTGCAGCAAATCTGTCAAATGCTCGTTTGTTGGCTGTGAATGATGTTTTAATTTTATAAACTTCATAGATGAGTATAACGACTCACAACTACATGTTGTACCGAAAATGGAAAATAATCGGCAAGTCCATATCCATACACGTATACACCAATACGTGCGTCTTTGACAGTTGCATTCATAGACTCGTATCTTGTCACTTACAACATTTTAGAAATGAAAGCTCGCGATAATACAAGTATAATGGGGAAATAAAATACCTATATTTTTATCAAGAGATATTGGGAGCCGCCAACGAAGAGCCGCATTTGCCCACGTCTGGTAGATAATACCACATGTATTATAAATTTGATTTAATAAAACGCATTTTTATGGTACTTTTTCCACTTTTAATAATATCTGGACCGGTTTCTCCGGTCCCTCTGAGGCGGACGAAACTGGTCCAGATTTATTTATTATTAAAAGTGGAAAAAGTCCTATAAAAATTTTGCATTTTATAAAATTAAATTAATAACACGATGCATTTCCACCATATATTGACAGTTAACACAATAAGATAAATTATGTAATACCACATGATTAATTGTCTAGATGTGTTAACAAATGCAAACATATTATTAAAAGTTTTTCTATTGGTTTTATATTTCTCAGAAGTGTTTTCGAGTTATGTATGTTCAATAAAAATAATGTTATATTCTTAAATCTTGTGAAGTATTCGTTGAATAAAAAAAATAGTTAATTAGATCAATTTTAATTTTAATATGAACATCCGAAGCGATTTGGTTAAACCATCATTGCCCTCTCAATTGACATCACCAGTGGCAGGTTGGTTATTTACCTTGGTAGCACAAACAGCTGATGCTCCCAATTCATCATACACCCAATGTCTGTGCTTATTTTTTTTTTAATATTAAACTAAAATCATTCAAAAAACGTTTTTTGCCTCTCCTGTAAAATTTGTTCTGTGAGGGTTACGCCCTTTTTCCTAAACACGGTCGAATTGTTTCGAAATCTGCAGTAATAACTAATGTGTTATTAGATATTCCGACCATGTCCGATCCTAATAGGATCATATGGGCCTCCACAGAGTAGAGGTTTGTATTAACAGATTTTTATTTTACGAGAAATGGATGTCAGCCACTTGCTCAACCTATTAGGTCCATACCCTGACTCACACACATATTGAAAAACAATATGTGTACTTGCCAGACCCAGGATTCGAACCTGGGACCCACGGCATGATAGTCCAACGCTTATGCCGCGCGGCCACCGTGGGTGTTATTATGTCAAGCAAAACTTTTAAAATAAATTCGGGAAATCCTATTTAGTTTTAAAAGGAGTCGCTAACTCAAAAAGGTTGAAAAACACTGATAGGTAGATAGATAGGCAGGTGACGCATTACCTGCCTGCCATAATGATAATTATTATTCTGTTTGCACACATGAGTAATAATTAGTTTATATTGACAGTTCGTGCTAAAAGCAATACTTAATGCACAAATAGTACGGGGTATGTTTATAATAATAGCTAATCTATAAATCTAAAACCTTGACAATCAGAATGAAAAACGAAAAATAATGCACAACATTTTTATCGCTGATTCTTTTTTAATAAAGTAAACTACTAACACGTGGATATTTTTATTTTCCTAAGTGCTTTGAATGTATGTCATTATGTAAATTTATACATATTAAAATATTTTTTAGATTACAAGAAAATATATTTAACAGTTTTTTTTTTTGTTTATATGAAAGAATATTTTTTTGCTACAAATTTTGTGCTTGTATGAGTTCTACAATGAAGCGGTAATGACACTTTTAACTGTAAATACCATAGAACAACATAAGAATGGAATACAAATTATTGTCGGGTGTGGTTATGAAGCTATTTGACCAATTCTGAGTATGGTAGTTGAAAAAACATTTTTTATTATAAAATAACCGTAGAAGCGTATAATACTATGCAGTGACGAGGCTGTCAAAAGACGGAACTAAACTATTTTAACCATGGCCCCCACAAAGGGGGGCTGACAGGGCTCAAGCCTGTTCTTCTAACCCAGGGGTCGGTAAACCGCGGCTCGTGAACCACATGCGGCTCTTTGGGTATTGACGTGCGGCTCTTTGCAAAATTACCAATTCACATTTTTTTTTACAAAAAAGGTATAATTGTTATCGTTTTAAATCCGTCCATTGCAAAAGTCAACAAATTAAATTTTTCTCCACTTCATATTGACACGAGCACTTTTGAAATAGATTTTTTGTGGATTTAACAAGTAAAGAGCTATGTAGCTTCAAATTTGTACGTCTTGC
The DNA here is from genome assembly GCF_057557595.1 of Rhyacophila brunnea. NCBI lineage: Eukaryota > Metazoa > Arthropoda > Insecta > Trichoptera > Rhyacophilidae > Rhyacophila > Rhyacophila brunnea. The sequence continues at coordinate 36,163,316 of NW_028232796.1, forward strand.
CACCAAAATTGAGGATTTGGAGAGAGAAAAATGCAATTTAATTTCACACCACAGCGGAGCGCTCTAAAAGATCTACATAATATGGTAGATACTACGATTTTTAATACATGGTATAGCTTTCCGAGCTCATATTCGAGAGAGAACAATATAAATTTAATAGCATTTAGCAAATAGGGTAAGAAGTACAATGATGGGCCAGTTAAGCGAATGGCTTGCTTTGATCGGTCAGAACAAGCATATTAATGCGGTTTTATTGAAATGCAATTTTTTTCGTATTCGCAAAGCATGTATATTGATATATATGTGTACATATTTTATAACACCAAACATGGTTATTACAAAAATATATAAAAGAAAAAAAAATCGCAAAAAGTACAGTGATGGGCCACACTCAGATAGTGATCGGCCACTTTCCAGACAGTGATTTCTGTTTTCTGAATAAATTAAACAACTAAGGCTTACTTTTCAATAAAATATTGAATCAGAGTGTCTAATCTTATGATATAATCAACAAACATACTTTTTTATTTCACCGTTGATGTAATAAAAGAGGATAGAGTGACAGAGAGTGGATTCTAAGGTCTTAGAAAATTATTGACCTGTCTGTTGAATACTTCATCACCTGAGTCACTAAATAAAACATCAATCTCAATTGGGACATAGACCTGCTGAGATTTTGGAACTCAATTTGAATGGAAGCTATCTTTATACACTGAACATTCTAATTTATTAAGATGTTTTATTATTATTTCACAAATCGCACAATGATTTTGGCCGCCATTTTTTAAACTTTATTATTTTTGATTGCTTCTACTTTCAATTTCCTCATTAAAACGTGCTGTTTTTGCCTTTATTTTTTTATCTTCCTCTGCACTTTTCTTGTTTTCCATTTTTCGGTCTTAAATATCTCCATATTTTTGCAAAGTGATGGCGAATGGAACTCTTTGTAAAAAATGTTTATCGTTTATTTTTGATATCTGAGGCCATGATAATGTTTGAATTAGAACTGTAGATATTATATTTACCATATTTTCATTTATTTCTTCCATGCGTTCAGTATCTATTGCCATGTTGCATTCTCTCTCGGCACTGACACATTATATACATTTAATTGGGTTATATTTTCTATGCTCTAGCTGTTGTCAGATAATGACTTAATTTGATTAATTTATTCCGCAATCGATAAGTATGGTATAAAAAATGTTTTACCTATTTACCTCCTAAGTATTTTGAATATTTTTAAGATTTTCATCTGTTTAATTGCCCACTACATCGTAAAATCTTTAAGGATGAAAACAGCATTTTGCGTTATTTTGCAGCTTTAACTGGAGGGAAAACAGTTATATCTATAGGCTGAAGAATCCTAGGTGCATTAGGATTATAGTGCTATAAGATGTATTTCAAATAAAATTTTAGGCAAAGCTCACTAACTTGGTAGATAAGATGTGGCTTATGCCTTTCGATAAATAATATAGGAAACTCTATACCCACAGCAACCAGATTCGGATAGAAAATATTTCCAATGTATTGATATCGATCGTGGCACTCTGATTTTTTTGTTGCAACTTCACATAGTGATTCCCCATTTTTATAAAAGTATGCAACAGCATCATCTATAGTTTTAACATCATATTTTTAACTTAAATTATTCAATATTTTGATATTCTGAAAGAAATGGGAAATAAAATTCAGTGATCGGCCACGTGGCCAACGACTGTTTATAATTTAAAAAACGTAAAAATAAGAACGGTAGGTATCATAGTGCATAATAAATATTGTATTTAGCATAAAAAAGTTAATTAAAAGTAAAAAACCATTTTTTCAGTCATGGGCCAGCCCGGCCCATCATACAACTGCTACATAGTCCTATGCGACATTTCTTTTACCACGGGGAAAAAAAACTCGACTACAAATCGCAGTCCTCAGTTCCCAATGAATACGAGAAAATATTCATCAGAATCACCTCCGCCTTGCGCTACTAAGAATTTTCCAGGGTTTTTGCAAGGCGGTTTCATAGGCCCCGGCCGAATTTAAATTAGCAATACCCGATGCGGGTAGAAGAACAGTTTTCAATAAGGCATATTCTCTCAGCCGGCACAATTTTCATTTGACTAGCATCAAGTAGAGTAGTTTGCGTGCCAAAGTCCTTAAGAAACCTCGATAGTAAATGCGAGGTATCCATGAAGGCATCTAGAAAAAAAAAAAAAAAGTGCAGTAAATGGCCACCGAGCTAGATGTGTCATTTTAATTTAAAATAGTCGTAGACTTAACATAATTATATGTTTGAATATCCAGCATAACGATTATTAAATAAAAAAATATATTTAGTAATATAGTTAAAGAGATCTTACCTTCCAAAGTATGTTATTTCTTTAACAAAAAGTTAAGCAATTGTCAGACAAAATGAAAAACGTGTGACTTGGTATACAAAATGGTCACTTATATGGTCAGTCCTGCTACCTATACAGGAAATAATGTGCTAGAACCGAAGTATAATATGATGTTGTGAGTCACATATAGGAACAAATACCCATAACTTAGGATTTTAAATACCTATTTTTTTGTGTTTTACTGCTGAGTGGCCCATCACTGGAGGGTGGCCCACGATTGTACCTCTTACCCTAATTAGCAAATAACCGATGAGAATTTGGAGTCACGCCTAAAATTGAAAACTACAAGTTACATACCAAACATACAGACACTCTCCAAAGAAATGCAAGGAAGGTCATTGTTCACGTTAGTATTAAAGAATGCCTGAAAATTGTATGTAACTTATTTTCTGTAAAATTTATATTTATAATTTCAACATTAAAAAACTTATATTTGCGTTAGTTTTATTCGCAAAATCTTCTTCACTTGATAAATAAACAATAACATTCAAAATCATATTTATAAAAATATATGTATGGGTCTCGAAATTTTTTTTAACCGTTATGATACTCATATTTGGCTCTTTTGGTCCAAGAGTTTGCCTACCCCTACTCTAACCAATTAAATACACCAAAAATTTTCTCTAATATTAAAAAGTCACCTGCGGCGCTATCTTTGAAAGTCTTAATATAATGACTATGCGATGGATTTTCATGTGATATCAAGAATGATGTTATACTTAATTAAAAATTTGACGTGTAGAATTTTATTTTATAATTATAATTATTTTTGGTGTATTTTCTCACTAATAAAAATGGCGAAAGGTTGCATGTTACTTGGATACCACAAACTGGGTGTCTAGTAGATTGGAAATACTGTCATCAGCTTGTGTACTCAAGTTTCGGATGAAACTACCCATACTAAATATTTGTGGCCCAATAAACTTATTCCAAAAAACTTGTGATGATATCATCGCGAGTCGCTGTTCTGTACACTCGCCAGTTGGTAGACTTTCAACACTATTGACATTAAACGCGCACGAACGAAATAGCACTTGAATATAAGTATATTTTAATTTATTAGTCTATTGCGTTCGAATGTATGAATAATAATAGGTCATAAATTTTGTGTCGCAGCACAGTGGTGAGATGACGCACAGGCTTAGGCTTGTTATATACCTCTCAAAACATGTTTAAAATTTTAAAAAAATCACTGTTATACATTTTTGTTAACAATAATATTGTAATGTAACAGAAAAACAGCTCATAAATTTAAATTTTTATAATAAATGTGACTTTTCGACAAGCGGAGCTCAGCGTATTTTTAGCGATTATATTGAGCCGATACACAGTCTGATTTCCCTGAGCCGATACGTATTTTAAAATACTAATAATATGGAGTTGGTTTTAGTTTCAGTTGAGTGTCGAACTTTTGTCGCATACGCACGCCAAACGATCTATATAGTATTCCAAATACTAGTATTTTGGAACAAGTTTATATACTAAGTATTTTTTTATACTGGTAGTAAGTATACTTATTCTTCGAAATCGACACTTTTTCTCATCTCTAGTGTCTAGTGCCGACGATTCGATAATTCAAGTGGATTTACTTAAAAATACAAACAATCGTTAAATATACACGGAATACGGAATTACCGATGGGTAGGGGGCCCGCCAAACATGCTGACCTGGGGGCACGCTTCAAGATATGGCGCCCATGATTTTAACAACTAAAAAGGATAATAATACACATTTATAGTATAACCAGAGTAATCTTGGTACCTAAATAACGGGTGTCGGGTTCAAAATTCGAGTCTAGAGTTGTCATTTGAATCAGTTGAAAACATGAACGTATTCAATCAGTCAATCAATCAAATTTATTTATTTTACATTATAATGGACATAAAAAATTATAAATTCAAAGCATTCACGACATGACATAAAATAAATGTTAATAATTAAAAAAAAAATACAGAGAAGTGTAAGTTAATAATACAATAAGTAATAGAATAAGATATAAAATACGAAAAGAAATAAAATAAAATAACAAAAATAATAAAATAAAAGTAGATGGAAGCACACAGAGTGAACTTTGATAGACCCTATCGTAAAAACTTATAAAACAACGCCCACCTAAATTCACCCAAACGTAAATGGAATGTATCAATATCCGAAGCGACTTCATTAAACATGGTTATTGACCTCCCAATTGGCATTACTAATGGCAGGTTAGTTCTGCAACATGGGAGAACAAACAACAGATTCTTTCGATTCCTAAGGTAATTATCAGAGACACACAAGCCAACACCACCAAGAATGGCAGAGTTCAAATTTACGCCGCGTATAAGTCTGAAAAAATATGTAGCTAAATAAAGATCCCTTCTAAATTTTAAGTTACAGTATGTAAGTATCCCTAAGAGAAAATCAGTCGGATAGAGCCACGGATAATATCCATATAGCCGAAAGCAAAGGAGTCTCAAAAAAAATTTTGGACTCTCCACCATAAGGCAGTACTTCAACTGATGCGGGGCCCAAACGATAGACCTACTCTCAAGTCTGCTTCTAACTAAGGATTTATAGAGAATTTATAATACAATAGCATTTAAAACACGAGTACATTATATAGAATGTTACATTCTCAAATTTTGTGTCTTTATTCGTCGAATAAAAGAAATAGTTTATTAAAATATATGTTTTCAGACAAAATATTGATTCTATTTTTATGTAGCATTCACAGAAAGGAAATTTTGTATCGCTTATAGAGGTATATAATTTATTTTGTTACTTTTTCATGCCAAGACATTTAGATTAATTTACTGTCGCGTACCTACTCAAGTCGACATAATACAGCTATTACATAAATATCATAATATATATTACGTAAATGTACAATGTCAAAACAATAAATCGATATGAATATTTCATGATTCGAAATGATCATAATAATAATAATATATTGTTAGTTCATTGAAATGATGTAGGTTTATCAACGTCAAACGTTTTCAAAATTCAGTTACCTACCTACACACAGCAGTGGCGAAGGGTATCTTAGAAATAGGGAACATCAGTTGTTTATTCTCCCAAGGTGCAGAACCAACCTGTCACTGGCAATGCCAATTGGGAGGGCGATAACTATGTTCAACCAAATTGCTTAGAGTGTTGATATGTTGCACTTGCGTGAGGTGAGTTTAGATGGGCGCTATTTTATAATAGGATCTCCTTAGCAAACTCGGTGAATTTCTTTGAACTTCTATAGATGTATAATTGTTTTTTCACTGCTTTTGTATGTTTATATTATGCTCTCTTTATATATTTTCATTTTTATCCCTTTTAATACTTTTATTTTTCTTTCTTCTTTATAATTATGTTTCATGTCAAGTTGTGAACGTCTTAAACTTGTAATTTGTAATGTCCACAATATGTTAAAAAAAAAATGAAATTGAATAAGTTGAAATCTGTTGAAGATACTCGTAGGTAGGCTGTAGTATATAACCGAAAAAGTCCTAGAATAGCCATATTTATAGTAATCCGACTTCTCATCTCAACTTCTAGTCACCTCCTACAGCGGTCTCGTCCCTCTACAACGAGACCCCATAATTTATATAATTTCTGAGATGAAAAACGACAAGTTTTCTTAATGTCATATCTTAGACCAGTGGTCGGCAAACTCATTAGTCAACAGAGCCAAATATCAATAATACAACGATTGACATTTCTTTTGAGAGCCAAATTTCTTAAACCTAAATTATAAAAGTAAGTACACTGTTTATTAACATAATAAACTTTAGTTAATGTTTTAAGTCTTAAACTATAGGTACACTGAATAAAACTTGATAGCAAACGTAATAATGTTTTGTATTGATGAAAATTAAATTGTAAGTAAGGTATCCATAAAATTAAATCATGACAATGACTGACAAACACTCAGTGTGAATAATGGCCGTGCATCTCCTCGGAAAGTTTGGGTAAAAGTCAGGTTTGTATGTTGTTTTTTTTAATAATTTTAAGCACGATTCCAGGTTCTCATCAATAAGACGACTTCTCATTAACTCTTGATTTTTTCTGTAGAAATCTCTTTATTAACCACAAAACTTGCTATATTAACATTATTAGAAGATTATATTGAGTAATTAAATGCAGAACTTGATTTTTATTGACTTTTCTAAAGTTCCTCAACTGCTTTCCTCCTTGCAGGATATTTAGTTCCGACAGGATATTTACTGCGAAATGTCTCTCTAAATTTGAATGCGCTAATTTTCCCCGACAAATAATACAGGTCGCTAGGTCATTTAAGTTTTGAATAAACGTATCGGCCCATTCAACTTCACGGTTTTCTTTGGTTCTTCTTTGTAGCCATGTCAAATTGGGCAGAGGGTATTTGTGGCAGAGCCGCACTCAAGGGGCCAAAGAGCCACATGTGGCTCGCGAGCCGCGGTTTGCCGACCACTGTCTTAGACTATAGATAAATCTAGACGCCACCCATTGCATTGCTAAATGAAGCTGCGTGCCGTGCGTTTGGTTTGTGGGCGAGCGAACGCATTCGTATACAAATGTTTGAGACCATAGACCATTTCGCTGGTGTTTGCCCAAAGTGCTCGCACTAGACGCTCAAAATTAAAATATAATTTTCACGTTATATAGTATTTTTAAGCGGTCAAAATGCATACATTCGGTAAAAATATCCATAATTTAAGTTATTTTGAAGAAACACTAGGTCACTTGATATTTTTTTTTAGAATTATTAATAACCATGTCCTTGCTTTTTCGTACAAGGTGGTTGTGGTTGTGGTGGACAATCACAAACACCCAGGCTTTGAGAAAGGGAATCGAACCCAGAACTCTCGGGCGGAAGGTCAGCGCCTTACCCACTGCACCACGAGAGCCGCCTGGTCACTTGACATTAAAATATATAATAATATACAAATAAATTATCACGGACATGTATCAACTTACCTATGAAACGTAATACCATCTTCTTGCTTATCAGTACGGCTACCACATTTTAATACAACACACAGAACCATCTTTTCTACTTAATTAACTAAAAATATTTACCACTGAGTTTATGTTTAACACAAAAAAATAGCAATTTTAGCAACACGCGCTCGCATGTTATCGATGCTTAGTTAAGCAACAAACTAAGACTTGGCGGCGACACCATAGCAAATCATCTCACACATCTGTAAACTTTTTATCTTACTCTAGCGCGTGTCGCATAGATTATAAGCGTGCCGAATACTTTCTCACTCGCACTTATGCATCGTTTTTGTTCAGGCCTTCTGTCATATACTTTTTTCCTACAAAGATTACACAATATCAAGGCTAAACTCTAATACTTCATGTTCCAATGTTTGTGTGTGTGTATGAATACAGACATTTCTCCAGCCGAATTGAATTTGATATTCCATTAAGATTTTCAGTAAACTTTCATAAAATAGAAAGCAAACTTATTTGGTAAATATAAAAATTTGTGTATGTACGGTACGTTATATTCAAAAATTGGATTCCGTAAAAACCACAGAAATTATACGTTCAATCTAGTTCGGTTGTGTTTGATACTATAATTCAGTTATTAGCCAAGTTTCAAAAGTGACAATGTTTAAAATTAGCGAGCGTTGTCCACAGCTGATAACGGAAATGTCGACAGGCGCAAGGGGTGAAGGTCATCCGGCCCGACCTAGAAACATGCGACCCTTTTTTTCAAGACCACTGCACTTCCTGTTTGTCGCATAGCGTTATCTCTCGTGCAACATGAGAAAAAATAACAACTATTATCTATTCTCACGTATGTATTATTACCATTAATGACATGATAACATGGCAATTTTCATTTATATATTCTTTTTAACTCTTAATTGCCTTTCAGCAACAAACTCTATTATTCTTTATATTTTTTGTGTGGATAAAATTTTATTTATAAACTTGCAGTTCTCTGCAGTGGATAAACTGTGCAGACAAAATAGTTATAGTTTTTATTCGCAGATGTCACTACTAATTTATAATAAAAAAAACATTAAATGTGATCGATTAGAAAAATAATACAAACATTAAGACGATACACCAGTGAAACGGTAAATAATTTTCAACTATAGGTGCGACGAAATATTGGACTCGCTAGCATTCGGAGAGCGAATTTCGAGGTGTCAATACGTCAATTTGCTTCGTGATGGCGACGGGGGTATTAATTCTTAAATCGTGTAACGATGACTAAAAACGTTACCCATTTACTTGAAAAGGAAAACATGTCAATGAATATATTATTATTGTTACTAATAGAACATTAAATGGACGCATGTTGGATTTATATGACAAATTATATTTCGTTCGGCATGCGTTAATTGCACCCGCGACCCGCAATCCGCGCATCGCCTAGCCACGATATTTTTAGACCATACCTCAACTGAGGTATAGCCTTAAAGAGTTACCATCATGCATTTAAGGGTTAAAATCACAGAACAGATAATAAATAGAATACCGATCGGATATATTCAATACGCCGCACGTTGAAGCAGGGTTTTTGAATGTGTGAGTGTCCTACGAAAATAAAGCACGCATTACGCACGTGCAATAGTGTGTGTAATACACCAACATTAAATGAGCGTAAATGCATAAACCGAGAGCAGTTTTCAGTATTAGACGTACAACGTATTCTTGACACGTGTGTAAGTTTAACACGAATTCTTCCTTACTCGAGACGGTTACCTGCTATCGATTGTCAAAAGTAACGCTTCAGGATGTAAATACTACTTGTTAATTTCATTGTAAAAATAACATTGGCGCAAATTCAGTAGATGCGGAGTCGTGGCTTTTAAATTATAGTAATGTATGATCCAAATTAAGTGCATTTATTGATATTTTTACTAGGAGATAGTTGAAATTGTATTTTATATTTTTATCGTAAGCGATACTGCCCATCAAACGGAGCGGATCGCGGCAACCGGGGCGCAGTCGGCACGAGAAGCGTGAATACATAACTATAATCACACGCCTCTTGCCGCGCATTATCTCTAACCTATGTAAAAAGCGGCGCCGATCACGTTTCGCCTCGTGTTTCTTTGCAAAGCAATAAAATTTATTAAACTATTTGTCGGCTCTAAATTCATTTTCACAATGCTGTCATTGTGCTAGCGTAGTAAGTTAATATTTGCAATGAGCTATGTAAGCGCACAGTGTAGAATAAATTATAATATGCGGAATAACCGCGCGCCTGTACTACGATGCTCCCGACAGCCGAGTAAATTAGAGACCGTCGCGCCCCTTTTGCTGGACGTAGTTGAATATATAGTATTTTCGTTTTATTGTCGTGCTTTGACGTCAAAGGACACCGCGCTCCACTATATGTGCGTTGAAATAAAAGGCGCGCGAGGCGTTATGTTCGTCATACGCTGTGATTCACCGCCTAAATTGCAAAATATGCGCGAGCGCCCCGCACACCCGATTCTATGAGACCAGCACCTAAGAGGCCTCAAAATAAGTTAGTGCTTCGGGTCTTTAACCTTCCTTTTGCGATGCTGATAAATTCCGCCCATACCAGTGATGTCGCCTTGGGTTACCGTACGAGATTGGTAAACGAGAAATACCTATTTTGGCAACATAAATCATCATCATTATTTTCCATTTTTTTATCATCAAAATGATCAGAAAGACATCAAAACTTAATTATAGTCAGACTAGTATTTCTATATATTCTTACAACCTACAAGTCATAATTAATTTTCCAATGTTTATAATTTATGACAGGTAAATGAAATCTAACGCATATCTATCAATTACATGTACCTACCTATTTACTCGATAATGCGATCGATTTTGAAATTAATCAGATTGATGATTTTAGGAATAGGTGAAATATTAAGATGACGAAGTGCATATTAACTGAAATATTTGATGGTCTAGGTCAGTAACTTTTGAGCAAACCCTGCGAATTAGTATTTCAAACATTGTACCGGATATTGATTTATTATGTGAAAATGTGCAATCACACCCCTCTCATTAAATTGTGTTTGTAGGCATAGCTGTGATAAATTTGATGTTAATTATTGTTTATTTTTTTTTAAATTTTGCTTTACAAGCAAGTAGTTAAATGAAATCTTTTATTATTTTTAATAAAAATGTACCAACCTATAATAATAATTAATGTTAAATAAAGTACTGTTGGTCACTAAAGACTTAAATTTTTGGGGTGGGGAGGCTTGAATTTTATTTCTGGTTTCAGGGGCCGTGGCATGAAAAAGTTTGAGAAGTAGCAGGTAACCTAAGATGACAGTATAGTAACGGGATGGTTAAGTCCCTAAACTCACTCGTGGAATATGTGCATATATTCATAATTATTAATTTGAAACGTGTAGTATATTTTGAAGTTTCTGGTAGCTGTCATTTCTTCATTAAAATGTCGTTCTCGCATTCTTACATTTGGCCAATATTAATAGCGCAAGATGCGCCGAAATAGATTTTTTCTCATTAATCTCTATCACGTTTCGGTAAACTTGCTGTCGCTCAAAAACTTAATTCAGAATTCAAAATACTGACGTCGAAATTTAAATAAAAAATACGCGCGGGCGTCGGTAAATTATAAACTTATTAATGACATGAAAACCGAAAGCTCAACCTGCAATATAAAAGTATTACTCTTTGAGAACCAATAATAATAATTATTATAAGCTTGACTGTGTTTTTCAATCAAGAATACCATAATTTTAAACAACTAAAAACTCCCGCTCTACGAAGCGTTTCCGCTCGAGGAATCCTTTCTGGATTTCAGGAGAGCTGCTTCAAACTGACATCGAGCAGGAGCAGAGGGATGGAGCGGACCCTTTTTTTAGTTGCTCCGCTGCAGCTACGCTCCGGGACCTAATACTTGCTCCATCTCCGCTCCATCTCCGCTCCAGATTTTTTTTAAATATGTATTAGGTATCTGTATCCAAATGTTAAAAAGAATAAAGAAATAAATAGTTTTGAAATAAGGTTTATTATTCATCCTTTTCGTTATTAATTATATTAAACAAATTTTCCGATAGCAAATCGTCCTTCGTTATCTGCCTCTTCTGTCAATAATCAATCGGCAGTGTTACCTTATTAAAAACAATTCCAGTTGCAAAGTGTCAAATATAATATTTTCATTGGATTTTAGGACGGAAATTTAATAATAAAAAAACATCCGGAGCAGTGGAGGGAACACTACAAATGTTCGGTGCTCCGGCTCCGGGTAAAACCACATTGCTCCACTGCTCCGTGCTCCTGCTCCGAGCTCCGCTCCAACGCTCTGAGCAGAAGAAGGATCAGAGAGAAGGATGCCTGGTGAAGTGACTGGTTAGCATCGGATATGAGGAACTCCCGTGTAATTATGGATACCCCGAAGGAGTTTCCTGCCTTTAGGATTCTACGCAAATATAGATTATCTACTACTTAGTAGTTTTAATTATTGATTTTGCTCTTAACATAATGTGTTTTTATGCAGATTGACAATTATTATGCCTGACGCTTCATATAAAAATAAAATAACTCTCTTCTAGTCGGAACTCAAACATATTATTCACAATTACAATTACTTATCATAATTTACGTATACGAAGTATACGTAAATAATATATTAATGTATAATATATTTTAAAAGTATAATTCACGAACGACTATTTATTTTCGAATTTCGTTCGATTGCGTTGCACCCAGTTGTCCCGGCGCCTAATCGTCCTAGGCCTAGACCCTTTAAATTACATACTCTTGATTTAACATTAGAAACATTAAATTTAACTGAATTTTAACACTTATTTGTACAATAATATATTTGCCAATTGTCACAACATAATAGTTATATGCTATTTGGCTACATATCACGTGTATATAATAATAATTATTAAATTAATTATAAATAATGTCATATTATAGTCTTTGCGTAGGCTGTTATACTAATATCAGATAGTTGTTTAATAAAATACTAAATAAATATATTATAATGATTTGAATGAATAAATGAATAAATAAACATAACGAACAAGACGATGAATAAATGGACGAATAAATGAATACACACCAATTGAGTAACTATACAAAGAGGAGACCACTTAAATTTGAAATAAGGTTGAGCGATCAAAAAAATTAGAGATTGTTTAATGGTAATTTCTTTGTGCTTTATGTCCATATTCTATATATCGGATGGCCTTGATTTTTTTTCTAGCATACCTACATATGTATATACTTGTAGACTCACAATCCACTGTTAACTCTAAATACCTACATTATCGACTTACCAACTTTTGGCAGTTATTATAATTATATTATAATCGACTAATATAGACACTAATATAAACTAAATAAGTAAACAATGAAGTATTTAAGATTTCTCTATACTAGCGTATTAGACTCACAATCTTTCTAAATACCTACATTATCGACTTACCAACTTTTGACAGTTATTATAATTATATTATAATCGACTAATATAGACACTAATATTATAAACTAAATAATTAAACAATGAATTATTTAAGAATTCTCTATACTAGCGTATTTTACTTGAGATGCACTATCTTCGGAGCTGGCTGGATGTATTGATCCTGAATGCATTAACTACGAGCAATTCACTATCCAGTCTCCAAGGAGTTAAGTGAAATATAATATTCGCGCGGGGGAGTCCACTTCCGGGAGCGATAATGCGGCAAAAACGTGCAAACGTTTAACATTTCCATGATTATTATTTTCGATCGGAATCGCTAAATTTAACAAAAACACGCAAACCGCGTATGTACCTATAGTGGGTAATATTATTATAATGTCTCGCATTAGCGTAGCGCTTTTCAAGCTAAGAGACGCGCACTCCTAAGTAACTGTAAATAGAGACAAGATTTTTTTAACTGTGTCCAGTGATGCCAACCGTACTATAATTATAGTACAATACTATAATTTTAATTCCGCGAAAAATGTAATATACTATAATTTTACGCCAAATATACCAAAATACTATAATTTTAAAAGATTCAAGACGAAAAATGTTCCTGTACTATATATTTTTTAGATATACTATAATTTTTACCCCTTCGTACTATAATCAGGATAGAAAAAGATGGCAACACTGACTGTGTCACACATACAAACTCGTTTGGACTGCCACCCATCAAATTTTATCGATGTGACTTTGTGAGCATTTACAAAATGCCCAAAAAGCGGCTCTCGTGGGGTAGTGCTTAAGGCGCTGGCCTTTCATCCAGGATTTTCTCAAAGCCTGAGTGTTAGTGATTATTTCACTTGTCGTATATTACTATAAATACACTACTATTAAATTGCACTACTGTCATCGGGCCTACTTTGTTTTCCCACCACCACCCGTTATGTATGTACAGCCGTGGATATGCACGGCCGCCTTCCATAACGCTATAAACGTGTCTGAAAGAAGTGATTTTAAGTGCCATTCCGTCCCGAAACACAGCCGCACGGGACTAATGCTACAACCATGCACCGTAGTGCTTAAAGAAGGAAGTTAAGAAGGATTTTATTTTTGGACTGGCTCTGCTGTCCGCTGACGTTAAGCGCCATATGATCCGCATACCGTGTGTCACGAGTTGAAATGGATAAGTCTATAGAGGAGTCGAGATTATCCCGCTCCCTATACGATGCTGCAAATTTCTCGAATGGCGCAAAGTTGGCCTCGGTTGCTATCAAATCTGCGAGGCCAATTGGTCCCGTGTGACAACGAATCCTGACAAACAGCTCCGCTCGTTCAGGTTCCAAAAGCGGGAAATCTCAGAGGACGTGTTCAACGTCTTGGTGGTCATGGATAGGTTACTGCTTTAGGTAACGCGCTTTATCAGATAACGTTTGAGAAACTCTGCATTGAGACCACCATGCGCAGGAATGTGCCGTTTTGTATGTTGCGTGTTGTGGACTTTTCCGCATTTTCACTATTCGGTACCTACCCCATGAAAAATTTATATATATATAATCACCCATTAAATATGTGTGTTCTTTTTGAGAAATATTATTCTATATTGGGGTTTTGGGGCATGACCCAGGTGGACTAGCACAAAATATCTAAATAAATAATACAGTCACAGCAATCGGCTAATTTTTATGGAGAGTGTTCAACGTACCTAACACACAGTGGCGGGGAGACTATAATATATTAACTTGATCTGTGCCACGGACGAATTAACTCGCCAAAGCATGTATGTTGCGTAGGCCACGGACGAATATATTCGCGGGTTCTTGTAAACGTCATAACTTCTGAATAAACATTCTGTGTATATTTTCTAAACAATATTTATCATTTTAGTGTGAAAATATTTACGATAAACTTGATAAACATGTTGTGTTGCTAAGTTTTCACAAGTATTTAGCATTCCGTTCCTATTTCATATTTTTTAACGGATTTATTTTATTCAGAAAATAGCTGGTCGTCAAGTGTCCACCTAGTAAAAATTGACTGGCAGTGATAAGGTTAAGAGATTACGTATTTAATATTTACTTAGAGTAGCATGATACATCCATTATTAGATATTTTTCTAAGCTAAAATATTGACATTTATTTATAAAATATTACTATTTTATTTAATAATACTACGGATAGGATTGAAACCTGTATCCATCGAATTCCGACCAATATTCTGTTAAATTTTCGGCAACGGAAATCCTTAGCTATCCTTCATGCGGTTCAGTGGAAGGTGTATGTCAGTAATAAGACTCGATGGATGTTAATCTTCAGAGATGTTTATTCTTCATGTCTCAATTTATAGTTATATGGTGTAAAAATAAAAGGGAAATAACTCAGGAGAGCTTGATCCGCAGTGAAACAACTCGGAGAGTAAAGTTGAGTAAATAACAAGTTGAATGGTCCGAGTTGAATCATTTACGATGGTATAAAATAAATATGAAATAGTAAGTAAGTAATTATTAATGACGATTAGTTCATATACAAGGGTTTATATGTGTGTAGTAACATAGCTAGATAGGGTGGTTAAATAAGGGTTGATCAATAATATAGTATTGAGTAGGTAGGTACATTGCAATTGTGCCAATAGTCGAAATCATACCAATCGTACATAATTAGGAACTTAGGATGTCGATGAATTAAACAAAAGACAATTTGTTGTTATTGGGGATATATTATAATAGAGAGGGGAGTTACGGATACATAGAAATTCTTTAACAATTGAGCCACCTACATCCTACCTTATTACGATGAAATTAACCAGCAGTCAAACAGCTAAAGCGCTTTACAAATTTTGTTAATATTTCTGACAGGCTTTTGTGGTTTGAATCAGGGTCACTAGCCAGTGTCAGAAATATTTTTATCCTACTTACACTTTAACGATTTAATTAGTATTTTTTTTATTCAACGAATAATTCACAATACATTACAATAAAATCTTGTGAAACATTCGTTGAATAATAAAAATATATAAATAAATATCAATATTTTTTCTTGAAATGGTAATATTAGATCATTTGATAACAATACCTCATTTACAGAATGCTAAAAAGAGTTATGTAGAAATTACAATCACATATTTAACTTTTTTTAGGCCACGTTTGATTCTAAGAAGATTATATGAAACACGAGAAAAGTCCAAATACACATTGAAAAAAACAACATGTAAAAATTTGACAGGGCCGGGATTCGAACCTGGGAACAACGACTTTATAAGCCGACATGTTTGTTACCCAGCAGATTTTCTTTGATGGAGACGACGCAATAGATTTGTCAGAATATTTAAAAGGGGGCCTTGAAATAGTAAAAACCTGTCATAAAATTAGTATCCTTATTGTTATTATTATTATTATTATTATTAGTGCACTAATATTCTTATATTATGTCACTTTGTCTGTAATAATTATTCAATAATAATAGTCAATAATAATTAATGTTGATAAAATTATGTGATTTTTTGGTTATGGGGGGGCTTGCAAGCAAAATATGCACGTGAACGCAGTTTTAATCGTGATAAAAGTTGGCCTGGGGGGACATTCTTTTAATCCTCAGCTTTTCAATTAATAATTTGAGAAAATTAATATTGACATAATATGATATGAAAGGCGGCTCTCGTGGTGCAGTGCATAAGGCGCTGGCCTTCCACCCGAGAGTTCTGGGTTCGAACCCGGCGAGGATACAATATTAATGTGTTTTTCTCAAAGTCTGGGTGTTTGTGATTATTCAAAATTACTGACAACCACCTTGTACGAAAAACAAAGGATATGGTTATTAATAATTCTAAAAAAATATATGATATGAAATCATGATAGGTATTAAAAAAACAATTAGTTAACAATTTAACGATTATAAGTTATAACATCACTATTATCTCTTATAAATAATAATTACAATAGTCTTTCGCTCGTATATCGTCTTAGATGTTTATCACACTTAACACTATTTACCCCTTTAAGATAAATTATTAATTATTAGGTAACCGTTTACTTAATTAAATATTCTCACGCAAATACTTGAGTGTATTGTCGGCCGCAAAAGCCCACCTCCGTTTGCTTGTAGAACAAGCATAATGGCGTCGATAAGAAGTTTAAAAGCTCGTAAATATGTTTCGCCTTCCGGAACTTTCTCCTCGCGAACTTCAGCGAAAGTTTCCCGCGACATTTTTCATGAATAACTTTAGTTTTTTCAACAGCGCCACCACCTTGGCGATAATAAATAGTTCAAGTTCTCGTCGGAAGGAACCGCGTGTGTTTGTTTTATTTCATTTTTTTCACGGATATACGTTATTAATCATTTCTAGGGTGAAGCAGTGGCGGCTTACCGCACAAACGCAAGGAGTGTCCGTTTCATAAATTTTGACAGACGAAGGTCACAATAGAGGCACTTTGAGGCAAATTGAACTATTAGAAGATGTAATCATTGTCATTATAGGAAGTTGGCTGTCTAATATTTTACGAGCTTTTACTATTATGACACCCTATGCCAGCGATGATAATCTTTAATTATTCTTCTTCTTCTTCTTTCACCCTGTCACGAACCAGCATTGGGACATAGGGCAAGCACAAGTTCGTGCCACTTCCCTCGATCCATCGCCAACTTTTGCGCCTTCCGCCATTCCAGACCTGCAGCGCGTTATTAATCTTAATTCCTTTAAATTCTCATTACCTTAAAATGTATTTCACCAACAGTAAAAAAGTCGCCTGCAGCGCAATCTTTATTTATTGGTTATATATACTATAAAAGTTTTGCTTGTGCCACCCAATTTATTAAATTTGTAATGTTTAATTGGTCAAAATATATTACATCTATGTCCTTTTGACGATTGTCATACCTATATTATTATATTGCAGTCTCCGTGTAGTTAATCTTGCCAACATCTACAGTACTACTCTCGAACAAGAACTTCTTGTTCACGTGATAAAACTGTGAACCAACAATCCTTTCTAATACAGCTAATCGCACTTCCGTTTTCAAATGAGGAATGCTCCCAAATCCATCATTTAATTTTTTATTCCCGTGGTGTACGATTCTATGAATTTACATAATTTGAAGCTTTTTATAGTCAAAATATGTCTAAAACGACAAGGAGTGATGTTATAATTATTATTAATGAACTTTTGGTTTATTACAAAGAATAAAAAAGTAGCATCTAAAAGTAGAGCCGATACATTATTAAATTTAAACACGTCTATAACACGCGTTGCCACCATGACAGGTACGCCATTGCAAGTCTTCTACATGCGACTACAATTTCTACGATTTCTTGTTATCAAACAAACAAATAATCTACCACGACATCGTTCCGGACGATTAAGTCTATCCGTTAGCGGCTGGAGTATAACAACTTAGTAAGATCGCATGACACCCTGAATCCATGGTTACGCCATCAGTACATGGCATCGTCGAACCAGATATTGTCTGGTCGTTTTAGACATTTTGATTATAAATACCTTCAAATTACGTAAATTGACAGATTCGTAAACCACGGGAGCGTGAAATTAAATGATGAATTTGGGAGCGTTCCCCATTTGAAAACGGAGTGCGATTAGCTGCTGTGCGCATCTATTCTATACACAAGATTGCTTTCGGCCTTTATCGCAGCTAACTAGGGTACGAAAGTATCGAAATATTACATTTGTATTATTATTATTGTAACAATTGCAATAAGTTAGCCGTCTGAACTGTGAAAACTGTCTATCTCACTCTAAAATTTATTACAGCCAAGAGAGGTGCTGTTAAAACATAGCACTTATTGTAACAATTACAACTATCTTATTGTCATTGTTACAATAAGTGCTAATACTTGGATACTTTCCTACCCTAGATAGCGGCCGAAAGCAGTCTTGTGTATAGAGTAAATGCGCTGGAGGGATTATTAGTTCACAGTTTTAACACGTGAACAAAAAGTTCTTGTTCGACAGTAATAGTTTAGATGTTGGCAAGATTAACCCCATGGAGAGCATAATATAATACCACAGTCGTCAAAAGTAAATAGATGTAGTATATTTTGACCAATTAAGCATTAAATATAAATTGGGTGGCACAAGCATAACTTTTATAGTAAATATAACCAATAAAGAAAGATATAATATTATTACGATAGATACTAAAAACATATCATTGTGTATTTGTAAATAATGTTTAAGATGAGTAAATCAAAGGCAAAATATCTTCTCTCCATCACTTTACATAATATTAAGACGATACTTCAGTGAAACGGCAAATAATTTTCAACTATAGGCGCGACGAAATTTTGGACTCGCTGGGAATCGTAGAACGAACGTAGAAGTGTGAATACGTCAATTTGTTTCGTGATGGCGACGGGCGTATTATTAATTCTTAAATTGTGTAAAGATGACTAAAAACGTTACCCATTTACTTGAAAAAGAAAACATGACAATGAATATATTATTATTGTTACTAATATAACAATAAACAGAACATTAAATGGACGCATGTTGGATTTATATGACAAATTATATGTCGTTCGGCATGCGTCATTTGCACCCGCGACCCGCAATCCGCGCATCGCCTAGCCACGATGTTTTTAGACCATGCCTCAACTCAACTGCTATAGCCTTAAGTTATAAAAAAATGACACAGTTTTAAGGGGTTTTTAGGTATATTATAACGTATATTGTATAATATTACTATAGTAACACTGTGCTACTTTGGTCATTGTTTAAATTAAAAATAATAAAGTAATTTAGTCTAATTTTAACATTTCAAAAAATTACTGTTGTGCATTTGAAAGCAATAAAATTTATTTTGTTAAATGTATTTTGCTATGTTCTAAATTTGGACTTGCGCTGAACTTTCAACTAATACAAAATGCACTTGTGACCAAGTTGAGAAAATCTATTTCAAGGTTAAATATGCCATTGTAAAATCTGCCATTGAATAATGAGGTTTCATTTTGATGTAATTAATGTTTTAAAACTATTTCACAAAACAAAAATTTTCATGCAAAGCTGTTACTTACAAGTTTAAACCACGTTCTATGTATAAATAGATACCTATATAATATGTCGTGAGGTGAAAGTTTTTACTAACACATTTTTTTTTCAAATTATATGGCATTCGTAATGTATGTACATTTTGATAAGCAGAACCTCAATTTATTATTCTACTTATTAAATCAGACAAAAATAGTTTTAAACATAAAATGCGTAAAAACAGTCTACTACGCTATCTGGCGAACGAAAACAAAGGACTGGAAAAACAATGGAAAACTTTTCTTTGAAAACTTTCGAACTTCATTCAGAGGTGGCAATATGAAAAGTTTTTTTATTTGAATCGAACATAAAGGTACATAATACATAAATTGTCTGAAATTATGCATTTATTATAATCGAATGACTTATCCAAAAAAAATATTTTGAATGACAACTGGTACTAAAATATTTATATTATATATTAACAATATTTATATTATTGATTCGTCTTCTGTATTGAGCGCCATTCCTCAAATTATATACCGTCATTTTTTTTTGCTGAACGTTAAAATTCTGGAATTATTAATATATATATATATAATACGCCCATTTTTGTTTTAACGCAGTCATTTAAATCACCACATTTTTTTTGCTCTAACCTATTTTTGCAAAACACATAGCCGGTTAACTGGCACAACTAGAATACATTTTTATAAAAAAAAGTCAAAAATTGAAACCGGTTTGCAAGCAATAATTAACTATATTCTGCCTCAATTTTATATTTACCATAGGTAACAGTACATACTCCCTGAAGATTTTGAAAGGTGTATCCAAATACGCTAAAAATTAAATAATTATCTTACATTCTATGAATTGTATATACCTAGAACCAAATATTATTTTTAATAATTTTATTGATAAATTATAACGTTAAAGGCAATGAGACCCAGCCATATCCAATACAGCGACTGCATTATCACCTTGTATTACCATAATAATCCTCAGCCTCCGCTACTCACCTGAATGACACTCACCAGTTTCCTCGTTAAATGACGTGTTCTTATGTCGCAAACGTTTCGAACTCCAAGGGAAAGGAAATATAATAAAATTAAGCATTAGCGTCTAGTTTTTTTTAACATTTAACATTAAGCCGCGTCCAGAAACTTGTACATATGCAGTTCACCGTATCACACTTCACTGTGAAATGTTGTATCGGAAATATATGGCCGTATATTAAAGACAGTCTAACCTCTTTGGGTCATATAGTACTGACATAAAATTCATGTCTAAATAAAACACGGTTCTTGTCGGTTTACACTTTACAGGAAGCTAGCATCGAACAAATTTTGTATAGAGTATTTGTTAGGTTATGTGAGGTTAGGTTAGGTTTTCATTCTTAAATTCATGAATTTTGCCAAAATCAGCTATGAAAATTGAATAAATGTTCATATTGAATCTAATAAAATTGGAGACCGTATAGTATAAGGCCATCTCTTTCCGATAAAAAGCTCACGGCGAACTGTGCCTCGGTAAAATGTTTTACGTACAATTGACATGTAACCCCGCTAAGCATCTACCTTCCCTCCAAAGTACCGTCGTGATCCATCAGGACTTCTTAGTAAGATAAATTCCTAGTAATAGATAAATCAATTACAATTTTAATTCATAATATTTATAATACCTTTATAACTCTAAATCTATAGTATTCTTTTTTTGAATATTTTATTATAGATACTAAATAAAAAATAAAACAATATAATAATTAATATCAATGATTTTTAAAGATTGTTTCGCTTAAAATAATTAACAGCTGCATGTCATTAATCTCCTGTCATATTATTTTCTGTATTGTCAACGATTTTTTGACAGCTTTTGTCATCGATCTGGTAAATATTCTTCACACAAGGAGAGTTCCTATATATTATCTAGTTACGAGAATAGCAGAATTGTTAAAATATCGTGTGTAATCAATATAACATAAATTTAAATGCAATTAAATAAAACACTATATTTAATTCAAACTGTTTACGTCATTTTAAATCGTCCATAATAAAATCATTGATAAAACTCACCATCATGGCCCCCAGAACCTGAAGCGGGCCCCCAGGCTAGGGTTATTTGGTAGGCCCCCTACCTATCACTAAGATTAAATGCAGTATGGTGCTCAACTTTTTCCGAATGGTGTTCGAAGTAAAATTAAGAGTATTTAGGATATTTTTAGTATATTTTCATACATCCACTTGAATTATTGATTTGTCGAATATCGACACATATCAAAAAATGCATCACATAACTACATGTTTTAAAACCATAATCAACATTAACCTTTGAAGTAAATTAGTGACGCAGGCGACTTTTTTACTATTCAGGTCAATTTGTGATGTGTGTTTATCTCACTCGTCTGGTTGATTCACCACGCCGGGCCCCCAGGCTAGGGCCCTATCAGCCCCCCCCCCCCCCCCCCCCCCTTGTGGAGGACATGCTTATATCACCATATTAGGCCATACGCGGACATAATGAACATATTAACTTTTTTCCTGTATACCTCCATTACTGTTTCCCGAACTATGGGATTTTTTTTATGACTTTCCTTCCAATACTTCCACTCTAAAATGTATCCATCCAGATCATATTAAAAAAAAACTCTTTATACTCTGAGACGAGATCCTCTTTTTTGTGACAGATGTTTTCCGCACGGATCGACATAAATAAATTATTCGCTCTGCAGACATGATTCACAAAACGTCAATAATTATTGACGCTCGTGTAGTAGAAGCTGTAAGTCCGGTCGCACACACAAACTCATCTCAACTCTACCTCAAATTTCTCGATGTGATATTGTTGTTATTCACAAAACATATGTAACCTAACATAGATACTGCCATAGCGTCGGTACGATATTTTAGTAACAAATTTTAGTCGACATGGACCGCAGGTAGAATAGAAAACTAAAAAGAGGTCACTATCCCGGCATGGTCTCATCTGTGCGCGTTGAAGATAGTTGCAACAATGCCGGCGGCTATGATTTATGAGCATGTACCAGTCGAGACGACTTTGTATGTGCGACAATAAACGAAACTAATCATACGGGCAGCAAAAAATATCTGAAGAGATCTCTCGCAGTAAAACGCCGCAATTTTATTAAATGCAAGATAATTGGCCTTTGTGGCGACCAGGTTGGACGGCCCGATGGGCTCAACAGCTATAAGACCGTGAGAGATAAAAATTACGGAGTCTACATAATATAGTTAAATCCCAATCCGTCTACATAGCGCTTGTGGCATCCAGTTAATGGGTAGCGCCATCTATGGGTCTGTTTTTGAAGTCACGCGGCTACAATATGACAAAACAATCTATTAGCTTACTATTTTAATATTAAACCATGGGCACTACTTGTAGCACATTATTGACTTCTTGTATGGAGTCGACATCAGTAATTAACTACAAAAGGTAAAAGAAACCTCCGCGAATGAAGTTAGTAAAGATCTTAGATATATGCACATAGTTTAAAAAAAATTAAAGTCAATATAACACAACTAAAACAGTTTCTCTTTTCTTATTAATCGCTGTAAATCAAGGCAAAAGCTTTCACACTTACCAAGAAAAACATTCAAAAGCTCTGCCGGCTAACGACTGTACTGTCACTATGATAAATTGTGAATTTTATTTGTCACATAAAAAGCTAGTCATATTTGTATTTTTTTTAAATGACCCAAGCATTCCGTCTTGGTACAACAATTTTTTGGCACACATAACATAACATTTTTTTATTTTCGAAATTGATTTGAGATCTAATGTAAGGATTGCGTGTTAAGTTGTGACTCTCACAAACGATATTGCTTTGCCTCCATAGATTCTCAATAATCTCACATTAGTTTTTTTTTTTTATTTTAATTATATACCTACATTGTAAAAATTATATCAATGCATCGCCATTGTTGTGATGGACGTTTAAATTAATCCAAACAAAACCTTCTTATTTTCTTAACTCCGTAAACCTCACATTAAAATATATAAACAGATGGAATGTTTATATACAGACCAGGGCTCGATGTGGACCAGAGAGCACCGGAGCGCAGTTTCTCGAGAATATCGCTCCGTCTCGTGTAAAAAATATTTTGACTGTCTAAGCTAGGTAGGTCATATAACAAAAAAATAGCACAATTATTTTTATAAAATATGCTTAGATAAAATTATTTTCGGAATATTATCGAGCGCTCCGATTTGTAAAATTTTCCATTTCGAGCTCTAATATAGGTACTACAAAATAGCTTCCCAGATAATTTGTATTAGTAAATACGTGGCTGTGAGACATGGCATCTTTCTAAGCTTAAAAAAATAGTAGGAATTCGCCGAATCTTAGGCGTACATTGGTACGACCGCGTTACAAACACCCAAGTTCGTGAGCAGACACAACAGCCTTCGGTGATTGAAGTTATCACGAACTTTACGTGGCTGGGACACGTATTCCGGATGCCGCCAAAGAGTGCGGCACTTCGGACCCTTGTGGCACAGCCTCAAGGGTTCCGTCGCCGTGGCCGGCCCTCCCTCACCCTGCAGCGGTACTACAAGTACAACCTACGTGCTGCAGGTCTGACATGGCGTGAGGCGCAAGAGTTGGCGATGGACCGAGGGAAGTGGTGCCAACTTGTGCTTGTCCTATGCCACAATGTTGGGACGTAACAGGGTGGAAGAAGAAGAAGAAGAAATACGTGGAACTACCGACTCCTATGACCCTGCCAGTCTCTGTAAATGGCATACTAAAAGTCACCTCATTATCAATCGATATGCTCTAGACTTTCCGTAGACGATGTCTGTATATCAAAAAGTATTTCTTGGTTATTATACCAACCGTTGTGTGTGCGTATTAATTTACGCTATTTATGGTAAACCTCGTTAATTACAACCCCGACGAATGTGAATTATTAGTATTTTTTCTTGTCTACAGTTTATTGCAAAATTACTTTTATTTCATATCATGTCTATTCTGTTATTTATGTTGCGTTCTCACAATTACAGCGATTTTTATCTTTCAAACTGTACGTATAATTTACATTTCAAGTTAGTTGATAAACGTGAACCATTTTTCAACTAATTCAATCAACTTGAAGTTGACATCCTCTTACTTGCCGATTCAACGATGAATCATCATTCGAATCGACTGGTTTGTTTGCAAGTTGCCTAGAGTAACCAAGGTGATAATAACTTTAAACTTGTTTATTTCACCTAACGCCACCTGGATTACAACCATCGGCTAAATTTAAGTCACTGCGGACAGACCTACAAACTTATCTGAAGAATGTGATGGGGGAGCCACTGTCGAAAACTACCCAATCAAGACTGGTAACTGGGTAAAATCTGACATTCAAATGAAATTTTCAAAATGGAATTCTATGGTAGTTCGTAGTTCCATTTTTGGCCATTCTACAGATAAGTTTGTAGGTCTGTAGTAACATTCCTTTCGATTTCATGTTCAACATTCAACAGACAGTTGAACGACAATAAATGTCACGTGAGAACACGAATTTTTTAATTTAAAAAATTCACTTTTTAAATCCTCCACCTGTAGTTATTTATGTGTTGTATTTTTTAATACTGATTACATCCACCAGACCGTTCTAGTAGACACTACATAAAGTTGAAGACAAAAGGTTTTGTTCTTTATGTATTATTCAAGTATCAATTTAATAAAGTTTGAGAAGCGTCAGTCACTTGGAACATTTTGTAACTCGACAGTCTAGACAAGGAGTGTAACCATATTTTCGAAAATTTATTACCGCAATAATTTTGATTACGTCTATAAAATAAATGTATAGAAACGTGTGCGACTTTATACTTTAAAAGGTTCACTTGCTTGCAATAAATCAATTTTCGCATTCTAATTGATTAACTTCATACACGAAACGTTCATAAAAGGTTAAAACTTTACACGTGTTTACTGAACAAGTTAAGTATCCACTTGAAAATTAAAATTTATATAACGCATACAAAAGTATTTATAGCCATGAAAGCTCCCGGGTGTTTCGATTTGGTTGGAGCAATATTATTCAAATTCAAATTTTAAATAATGATTCATGGAATATGTTGTAGGGTCAACAACCCCAGACTGTGTCAGCAAGTGCTCCATGATTACAACAACGCAATACTCAGCGAATTGCCCAATTAGCGCATATCACTTCATCTACGGTCAGCATATTCTGTAAGTGTGACATGCGTCGGTGAGGGTCGACAATCTCAAACCTTGTTAGCAAAACGCTGCAAAGTAGCAACAACGCGACAGTCAGCATGTCACCCAATTGTGTCCTACATAAATAATAATAAATATTTCAATAAATAGCAAGACACAGTTGATGTAAGATGGCACTCTACCAGCACGCCTCGGACGGTGGTACTCACTATCAGAACGCCTCAGACTGAGCAGACCTCACCGCTAGGGATTGCAATACTGAATGAAAATATAAATACCGGTTTTTCGGTATTTCTTATTGAATACCGGTTTTAATACAGGTATTTCTTAAATATTATAAAAAACAGAAGTAGGTGCTTATCAAGAAATATGGCTATTAAAATCTTTTAAAGATATTATTTTATAGCACAAACCTACATACCTACATTTGTTATGTTGACATTTAAAAATATGTATTGATCACAATTGTAGAACTAGTGATTGTTCAGGAAAGCCAAAAACAATTTTTATTTTAAACGAATACTTATAACTTCTAATAAAATATACATAGAATGATCATTATTTTTTTTATTCTAGTTCAATTAAAGTACTTCTGGAATATGTAAGAAAGGAATAAATATAATACAATTTTATATCTAAAATAAAATAAAAAACGTAGTGTGGATTTGCATCCTTCTGCCTCTAAAGATATTTTGTTAATCTGGATTTGTATCTTATTTACCTAGCCAAAATAAAACAATTTATAACTTTAAAAAAATTATAGGTATAAATATAACAAAGCAAAACAATTTTTTTTTTAATTTTTATTATGTCATCATCATCATCACCAGCCTGAATCTATTCACTACTGGATGAAGGCCTCGCTAGTCTCCGAGCTGATTCCACTTCTCTCGTTCCTGTGCGTTGCGTTGCCAAGTTTTTCCGCAGAACTTTATCATTTCATCGATCCAGCGGCCTCTAGGTCAACCTTGCGGATGTTTTTTACATCTTGGATATACAACTGGATGACTAAATTTGTCCAACGATTGTCCTTTCTTCGAGCCATGTTCCAGCCCATTTCCATTTGAGGTTTTTAGCAAACTCTATCACATAATTAATCCTTGTTTGTTCCTTTATCCACTCATTCCTTTTTTTGTCCTTTTGCGTTATGCCCAGCATGCACCTTTCCATACCACGTTGTGCTACTCTAAGTTTCTGGATCTCTCTTTTACTTAGGCTCAATGTTTCACACTCATGTGGTTACGGGAAGTACACACTGGTTGAACACTTTGCACTTTAGGCATTTTCGAAGAAATTATTCAGGCGGCCAAAAGCACTCCAGCCTAGCTTTACTCTGCGAACAATTTCATCAAATATACATCCATCTATAGACACTTATTGTGCCAGATAGATGTAGTTTTTCACCTGTTCGAGCTGAATGCCATTGATGAGGATCTCTTTTTGGCCCGCAAAGCAGTTTAACATGACTTTATTCTTTGATAAATTTATTTTCAAGCCTACTTTGTTGCTTACTCCAGCGAGTTACTGCATTCTGCTTTGGAGGCCTTCTGAGTCTTGCAAACTACTATTTATTGTTATCGGCAAAGCGTAGATGACTCACGTATTCTCCATTTATGGGGACCCGTATCATTCTAGTCAAGTTGTCTAAATAAGTCTTCAAATGTAGCTGTAAATAGTTTAGGTAAGATTGTATCACCTTGTCGGACTCCTTTGCTGATAGGAAATGCGCGATGGTTTATGGAGATGTTGTTGCGCTACTGTATATATTATTGAAAATATTTATATACCGCCCGGGGATTCCTCGATTTCTGAGTGCATCGAGTATTGAAAATTTCTTTATGGAATCGAACGCTTTCTCATAGTCTATAAAACCCATGGATAGCGGCAGCTTGTATTCCTGTTACCGCTCTTATTTCTCTGATGACTTGATAATATGGTCCATAGTGCTGTATCCTCATCTAAAGCTCGTTCTCCTGGCTGGTTCTCGTCTAGTACATATTGCAGACGGTTTGAGAGAATTTTATCTTAGTGGATTATTGGATTTGCATCCTTCTGCCTCTAAGGTAGGTATGGCACTTGCATCTTTATTATATGCATATCTTCGACTAGGACTTTCATCTCTCTGCCACTAATAGACAAAGCCTTTAGCATGACGATTCTTAAGCAAACTCATTTTCCCCAAAAACGGAGCTGCATCCGTCTGCCTCTAAAGTACAGATTTTAACTAAAGCCCTCAAAAGTTCATCAAGTGCAAATAAGTCCGGCTGCAGGAAAAGCTTCTCAAATTCAACGCTTATAGAATAATTGAATAATTTTGCCACGGATGTCTTCTATTTCGAAATAATATTGTGATAATTCATCGCGACAATTACTTATATAAAGATATTTGATGAAATTTGTTTTATTATTTTTTCACCTCTGTTGGATTCACTCAATATATTTTCATTTTAGCAACAACTTACAATTATTCATTTTCAAAAATGTAAACGAGTGTGTTTTCTTAATACCGAAAATTCCGGTATTTTTTATTTTTAAAACCGGTATTTCGATATTGATAAATACTTGAATACTGGTTTTGAAATACCGTAATAAGTTTTTGATAATGAATTATAAGTTATGTGCTGCTAAAATGCAAATAATATATTGAGTGAATCCAACTGAGGTGAAAAAATAATACAACAAATTTCATCAAATATATTTTACAAATTATCATAACATTATTTCGAAATAGAAGACATCCGTGATATAAATGTTCAATTATTCTATAATTATTGATGACTGTACAAACTTTTCCTGCAGCCGGACTTATTTGAACTTGATGAACTTTTGAGGGCGTTAGCTAAAATTATCAATATATTCAAATTATTTGTAAAAAATCACTAGTTCTACAATTATGATTAATACATAAAATGTCAACATAATAAATGTAGGTATGTAGGTTTTTGCTTTAAAATAATATATTTAAAAGATTTTAATAGCTAAGTATGTTTATTGAGAAGCACCTACTTCTGTTTTTTTAATGTATAAGAAATACCGGTATGCAATAAGAAATACCGAAAAACCGGTATTGACATTTTCATTCGGTATTGCAATCCCTAGTCCAAACGCTTTATCGCATCGCCATTAAAATTAAAAACGTAGTTTTGATATTTTATTCCGCGTTTTAAAATCCCACACACAGTTTTCCAGGAAATCAAAATAGAAAACGACACGTGCCATATACGTTTGGCCACCTCTATAAAAAATATAGGCCGACAAATGTGGCATGGCGCTTAATTTTCAATCATTATGATTTGAAACCTTTTTTATGTCGTTTTTTTTGTAACTATATAGAAAATTATTTACCTATGTAGGTATTTCCTCAACATTTCTTATACCGAATAATTGGTTTCATTTACAGTTATACCATTATTTCCTATATAAATAGCCGGGATCGATCCAATGAAACTATGAATCATATGAAAGCCTCCCTTAGCTTCTTTTACTCTTCTCGGTCATACACATCCACAGAACTTTTTGAGTTCGTCAATCCAACCAGTGACGTCCCTTGACAAAATGCCAACCCATTTTTTATATAGTATTTTTAATATCCTTTCATGACTCCAATATCTAAGAAATGCGTTGTATGGATACATTACTAACAAAATATTATACACCACTAAAACATACAAAATTAAATTTATATATAAAAAGCGAATAAATATAACATTTGGTTGATATTTCTTACACATTTGTTTTGTATCATTTAGCAATACACAGATTTATTATGTTCACACCATTCTTACTATGCTATTGTTGTACAACATGTAAACAAAATAATTTTAGGTATTTCTATATATACACCAAATGATTCTCCTCGATTTGCCGCCCTTCGAGTAACTGCCGCCCCTAAGCGTCGCTCAATCTGCCTACCCCCACGGGACGTCACTGAATCTAACGGATTTTAGAATGTCCCTGTTGATGTTTAGTGCCTCTTGGGTACGAATGTATGCAGTGACATCCCCAGGCAAAGTGCCGCCCTTGGACAGACTTAAAATGCCGCCACCTATCATTTTTAATCTAAAATTGTATGAAAATTTGTTAGGTTACCTATATACCTATTTTATTACCTATTTATTTTCTGCAACAATACGAAAAAAGCATTTCCAGAAAACATCCTTTCACACATCGGGATATTAATTATTATTACAAATCAAAACCAGATTGGGTTGTGAGTATTTTTTATGCTTCTTGGAAACTCGCCACTGCTCTCAAATGTTGTTATATTGCGAGTATCAAATACACCAATATTTTCAGAACGTAAGTCAAGCTCAGAATGACGTAGGTATTTTTGACACGTATTTAAGTTTATCCCATATTCTTCCACACTCGAGATCAGTTGCCTATTACTCCACACCCGTTAGGTATTTCAGTTCTCAATAATTCTGTGTTGCCTGGTACGTAGGGAATATACTTTTTTAACTTATTCCATATTATTCTTCTCCGAAATTGAATTATTTTTTACAATACATATAATATTCATAAACGTTTAATATGTCCTAGTCTTGGAGTTACTGAAAGCTAAACATGTTTGACAACATCCTCAAACTACCATGTTGCAAACGTTACACTGTACTTACGTATTTAATTAATTTTAATAAATTCTATTTGAATTCAATGTCGAGTATCATAAATATAAAAATATATATTATTCTCGACAGACAAAATTCATCTTTTCTTAATATAAAAACGTGTTTGTGTTTGTCTAATGCAGGGTATCCCAAACTATGTTCCGCGGAACATCAGTATTCCGCCGAACCTTAATAGGTGTTCCGCGACCATTTGGAAAGGTTATATACACTGCAACACATTTAAAGATCTTCTAATAAGTAGAATTAAAATAAATAAAACTTAAATAATTAAAGAATCTACTTCATATTGAAAGGCGAGTGATGATCAATCTCCACTGATGTTTATGACGTCAAGTATCTAGATAGGACATGGCTCCCACAAGGGGGGGGGGGGCTGACAGGCTTCTAGCCTGGGGGCCTGGGCTTACGGGGGGCCCGGCGTGAGAGATCGACCAGCCAAGTGTGATAAACACACATCATAAACATGCACTAATAGTAAAAAAAATGTCGCCTACTGCACTGTTTCACTTCAAGCATACTAACATTTAATAGTATGTGGTTTTGCAATTCTTAAAATTTTTGATTATTGTCGATATTTGACATGTCCATAATTGTGCATATCAACATATAATTGGGTGTATTAAAAATACAAAAAATCGCTAAAAATACCATTAATTTTACCTCGAACACCATTTGGAATATGCAACTGTAGATCATCACATTGCCTTTAACCTTGGCGATAAGTAGGGGGCCCGCCAAATATCCTAGCCTGGGGGCCCGCTTCGGGATGTGGGGACCATGATCTAGGTACAGACACAGGACCATCTTTTCTCACACCGTGCGCATGAAAAAGATGGGGTATATTGTTTTTAACTAACCGGTTGACAAGTCTTGTCAGTTTAACGACAGTTGTCAAAATTGGCAGAACGGTTAGCTGCGTTAATAAATAACCTACAAAATAAACGAAGTGTTCCGTTAAAATTTCCTGGTTGCAGAAAAAGTTTGGGAAACCTTGGTCTAATGATACTAACACGATACACTGATACAGTGTTTAACAATTCGTTTGATATTGCGATCCCTTTTGAAGAAAAAAAAAACGAAAATCTTGAGTCGCGGTCCCCATACAACTCACCACTTTTAATGTAGTATGTGAACACTATGCGGTCATTCCAATAATCTCTTCTCATTCGCCAGTTTTTAAGCGTCTTCCCACATTATACCAGATATGTGGCATGGCCCTCACATTCTGAAGCGGGTTGGGATCTTGGTTACATGTAAATTGTACGTAAAACGTTTGTGGAGGCCCATATGATCCTATTAGGATCGGACATGGTCGAAAAAAAGAAGAAGAAAACATTTCACCGTGACACGGTTCGCTGTGAGCTTTCTTATCGGAAAGAGATGTAGGTATACTATACGCTCTCCAATTTCAATAGATTCAATTTTCATAGCTGATTTTGGCAAAATTCATGAATTCCAGAATGAAAACCTAACCTAACCTAACAAATAATCCAGTACATCGGCTATTTTCAAAGTTTATTTGCTTCTGGCTTCCTGTATAGTGTAAAACAACAAGAATCGTGTTTTATTTAAACATGACTTTTATGTCAGTACCATACGACGATAAAGAGGTTGGACGGTCTTAAATATACGGCCATATATTTCCGATACAACATTTCACGGCGAACTGCATACGTACAAGTTTCAGGACACGTGAGATCTCCGAGACCCTCCTAGCTAACCCTAAGGTTGAAGGTAGTATGATGCTCTAAGTAGCGTTTTCTAAATGGTGTTTGTGGTCCTATTCGGTTTATTATTTTAGCGATTTTTTTAAATACATCCACTTCAATAATTATGGAGTTATCGAGAGTTGACATATTATAATAATCAAATAATTACAAGATAAAAAGAACTTATTAAATTTTCTGTTGAATCATATTATAAACTTGACTTGACTAGCTTAAACGATCAAAAAAAATTGTACATGACATGTCATATTGATTTCCATAGTAACGCACGGATATATTAATAATTTAGTTGCTAGGACCCCAGACCCCTAGCAACCAATAATGGTGTCAAAATAACTTTTCATACAAAATAGATTTAACTGAAAATGAATTCAATTCTATTTAAAGATTGCTAAAAGTATTAAAATAATGCATTGGCATCGTGTTCTGATATATTCTAAAGTTTCAAATGTCTAGCTGGTCGGAAAGTTAGTTAAAAATCGATTGCAAGATTTGTACCGGACAAAGAACCACCGGACAAATGCGAATACGAGCTAAGAAAAACGATATGAAATTGCATTGCACAACTACGTAATTTAAAATGTAACTACCCTTGAACTATATTAGTACTGCAGGCGACAGAGTATGGTCCATAATAGTCCTAATAGGTTGAGCAAGTGACTGAAATCTATTTCTCGTAAAAAACAAAATCTGTCAATACAAACCTCTACTCTGTTGAGGCCCATATGATCCTATTTAGATCGGACATGGTCGAAAGAAAGAAGAAATTTAGAATATTCACCTCATTTTGAAATACTCATATTCCCATATTTTTTCCCCACCATTATAAAATCTTTTACTCCAACCAAACAATGTAAATTCCATTTTTCGCACGCAAATATTACATTTATTAATATAACACTCACATTAAATTACGAGTCGTTTTAAATGTAGGTTTATGCAAGTCCAGAATAACTTCATGTATTTTCGTTTCGCGTGAAAAGCTTTATAGCACTTATATCATCGCGTAAATGCTTTTCTAGATTAACACATTACCAACGGCTGTAGTGACGGCAACAATTTTAGGTCACGGATTGAACGTGTTAATAATAT
Source organism: Rhyacophila brunnea (assembly GCF_057557595.1). Classification (NCBI taxonomy): domain Eukaryota; kingdom Metazoa; phylum Arthropoda; class Insecta; order Trichoptera; family Rhyacophilidae; genus Rhyacophila; species Rhyacophila brunnea. The sequence continues at coordinate 36,196,677 of NW_028232796.1, forward strand.
GGAAGGTTTTTTTGGTGAGATACGTTTTCAAGATAAGCCAAAGTTTAGGTCACTACTGTTGTAAATTTGTCCAGTTGTAACGCCAGGGTTGTCAAAAGGACATTATGAATACGTGTATTAAATAAGGCTCTAAGTATCAAAAAGTAGTATTGCCTGTAGTTACAAAATACCGAGTCATTGCAGTAAAATTTCATGAAGCAGACCCTTTGAAAAATGAAGTTTTACAGTGTGAAGCAATCACGGCAGCTTCTATAATTTTAGGTATTAAGAACTCGCAAGTGTCAATACACCATCGTCAGCTATTTTATATTGAATGCCGTTGACCACTGCAGTGCTACTTACACCATTATAAATAAAACACGCCAACGGACTTACAACGTCGACAGGTTTAATTATGTTGCTGTATTTTTTTGACTTGCTTGAGGCACTTACACTATAGTTGAAGTTATTGGCGTTGGTATGTAGAACATTTTTCTATAAAAATGTCAGTTTTTATTTTTTGGTACTTAGCGCCTTAATTAATACACGTATTCATTCATTATCAGCTAATGTCTTTTACAGTGTAAATATTTTCTGAATATATAATTGTACTATAAGAGTAAGGGTAGTGGCGCATTTAGTAACGTAAAGGGCCGACGCACTGGCTGATTGTGAGCCCCCCTCCGATAAAAAAAGAAATCCATACCTGTTACACAATATATTATTTAGAAAAAAAACTTTCATGGATTTATAGCGCCCGTACACGTGCATTGAGTTACTGCCAGAAATAGTGCGTATATCGTGGCCATAACAAGAAAATATACTCTAAACATGTATTATCCTGCAGTTGGCAAGATTGCGTGCATGAATGAAAAAAGTTCGGAAGCCAGTCACCAGTAAATCCATGCACATGTAAACGAGGTATTATAATAAAATATGAGTATAATGCGAGTTATTGAATTGCAATAGTTAATAAAGGTGACTTTAATCTAAATCTTAAAAATATAGTACCTATATTAAACTTCGAGTAATGATGTTGTAACTTCTGAGAAATGTGTATCTTTTTTTTAGATTTTGGTATAAGTTAATATCGTTGTAACTGGTTTTAACTATTTGGAGGCGCCCTTTTGGTTTTCTGATAAATTGGTTGCATCACTTGCGTCAAATAAAACCGACGCTGAGTTTACTTTAGGCGCTTAAAATATTGCGCCATTTTCATGGGAATCGCTGCCGCGGGAAGCGTATGGTACCTATAAGCGTGTCCAAATTAGGGTAGCTCATTTAAGTGGTGTAGTGTGCTGTTGCCAAGATCTACCGATCACTCGGAGCCTTGCCGGATTCCTGCCACTCGACCTGTTTACACAGGTACGCGGTGCATCTACAATGCTCCTCGAAGGCAAGAATGCTATAATCGGTGTCTTTCACCTTGCGCCGCCTCGATTCCTTGATGGTAAATAACTATCCTTGAGAAGCGGACAATATAATATATATAATGATACTGGATGCGGTATCGCAGGCTTGGTAGTAAAAATGGGATACATAAAACAAGGGTAGGTATACATATATGTTTTTCCCTAACATTCAATGGCGATTGGAAATAACCGCATTGACTACTTGCACAATAATTTTTGACTGGACACGGTCGAGTTGCTGTCAAGCTTACGCGACCAACATGTCCATGTGGTGAAGAAATATAGGGTGCAAGCCACATCTTCTGGTAATTTCCTTAAATGTCAATGGAAATGGAAGAGACTATGTTCAACCAGCTGCCCACCAAGCAGTCCGGCCTGGCCAAAGTAGTCAATTTGATATCAATCAAACCACACTTGAGTGCATAGTGGCCTCAGTCTTTCGTAACTGCTTCTGAGACTTTCGTGAATAATATTACTAATTCTTTACAATCAAACGTAATGTGTATACGTTCAATTAAGATCTAGTGTGTTGTGGAGCGGATTCGTTTATTGCGTCCATATTTATTTTATCTCTACTCCCTCAGTCATCATCCTTGGTCGAAATCACTTGGCAGCATTTAACTTATTGAATAACTTTTTAATTATATTTGTGGCAGTTCTGACAGCCCTATTTAGAATAATTATTCATCAAATTCGTCGCTTGGTGCGGAGAAGCCTTGCCACAAAAATTTACATATTACAAAATACAACAAAAGTTCTGTTATGATTTGAAATAACAATTTTAAGTTACAAGGTTTTAACATTCAACATTGTATCGGATTTTCAAGAGAACTGATTGTCTTGCAAAGTTATACATCACACGTATTTTGATTGTTCTAAACTTTAAATATTTTATAGTGACACATTTAATATTAAAACTTTTTGAACAGGATGAGAAGAATTGTTTTAGTTTAAAACTTAAGGTTGCTTTAAAATCTTTTTAACAACCGCAATAAAATTTCTGCCTTTATATATTGATAGTCAAACGTACTCGACTCCACGACTCCATAACTATGTTCAACCAAATCACTTCGGATATTGACATATTCCACCTGCGTAAGGATGAGTATAGGTGGGCATTGTTTTATAAATTCTTAAAATAGAACCTGCTTAGCTCATTCGGTATACTTCCTTGTATCTAAGTAATATATATTTTTTTTTGTATTTACACTTTTCTACTGTTTATTTATATAATACTGTTTTAATCCTTTCAACGCGGACGGCACACCTTTTGTGCCCTCATTAGTTGGACATTTGATATAATTATCATGTTATTTAAATGTGCATTTAAATAACATACTAATTATATGGAATGGCCAATCAATTAGTGTACAACAGGTGTTCCGTCCGCATGGAAAGGATTAATAATATTTATTTCTAAATGTCACGTTGTGAACGTCTTCAATTAATAAATTGTAATGTTTACTATATGTTTAAAAAAAATGAATAAATAAAAAATTTAAACTGATTTTTTGGTTATATGGCCAACAGGAAAGATGGCAACCACATGGAAAAAATCGTGATGTTGGTTCGAGTCAAAGGTCAGTGAAGGTGAGAAAGAGCTCCTTCCATATGGACATACCAAATTAAAAGTACCACAGGATTCACATTGATGAAGACCCTGCGTGTCGCTGAATTCCTAAAGAGATGGAGCAAGGCCGTGGATAAGACTGTCAAATGGCCAAATCATCTTCGTCACGATCCCCAATCAAAAGCTCGCAATGAATAAGTGAATAAATTGAATGTATTTTTTACTCCATATCTCCGATTTAGTAACTTATAAACTTCAAGATAAGATATTTTAAATAAATAATTCTCGACAAAAAAAATCACAACGCTCTTCACATAAATAATGCTATACTTCAACAGGTACGGAGTCAAAAAATCGACCCACTCTTAAACCTGTATTGAATTAATGAATATAACAGTTTATGTATTTATTTTACAACGTTTTTATTAGGTCGTATTCTTATCTGTCTGGTGGTTTTTCGTCCGGTACAAATCTTGCAATCGATTTTCAATTAACTTCCCGACTAGCTAGACATTTGAAACTTTTAGAATATATCAGAACACGATGCCAATGCATTTTTTTAATACTTTTAGCCATCTTTAAGTAGAATTAAATTCATTTTCAGTTAATTCTATTTTGTATGAAAAGTTATTTCGAAAGAAAACCGTAATCCAATCCACTATTATTGGTTGCTAGGAAATTATTAATATATACATGTGTTACTATGGAAATCAATATGAGTGTCAAAATGACATTTCAGTATTATTTATATCAAATACATTTTTTTTGATCGTTTAAGCTTGTCAAGTCAAGTTTATATGATTCAACAGAAAATTTAAAAACGTTGTATATAAAAAGTACTTTTTATCTTGTAATTATTACATTTTATATCGAGGAGACAGTAATTTAACAATATGAAACAAATTAATATACCCCATTATGAGTGAAGCATTAAAATTAAGATTTGCGATATTTTTGAATGGACTGTATATTTTTGATGTTGGATTTGGTGGAATAGGGTGGACGGAGGGACTCCAGATTCCAACATTTTTCATGATGTGTAGATGAAATCTTCCTATACTCCTGAAGAACTTCTGGATTCCGGATAACTTACTCAGGCAGTAAAGTTTTTATGTTTATAATAATATGGTTAGATAGGAACTTATTTATTCATATACGCACTCACCCTGGATTGTTAGGCTTCGGCCACATAGGCAGGTGCCTTGCTTGGTGGCTACGTGCTAGCTGACATATCCTAGTGAACGAACACACACTATTCTATCGCAATGGCCACACTGCACGCTTCGCGCCTCGCTACGTGATTATGAGTCACCTCGCGAGTCTCCTGGCGAACAAACGTGTTGGTTATTTTTATTGTGTCAGCTAGTGATTTTGCCATTGTCTATGGCATAGAGGTATTAAATAAAAAGAGGGCCAACGAATTGGCTTTCTCATACAATTGAACGAAGCAGGCCAACAATAGCCGACAACTTACGAGAAATAGCGACTCGGTAAAAAAAATGCAGGGCATCACGGAGGATTTCCTTTGGTCATTGTAACGTACCCGTATAAATTTAACGTTAACGTGGAAATTTTGTCGCAAATTGATTACCAGCCTGCCTCACCATACTTGCCTGCTTCACCATACTTTCATATAACCTGCCGCCCCTAGGTCTATGGATTTTGCAAGATGGCGGATGTTTCTTCAATATGACAAAAACGTCAAACACCGTATATTTTGAGGTTATGAATAATAACGTATGGGATGTATGCATCCAACAAGTTCGAATTTGAGACTTAGAGAGAGAAGTAGCTTTCTGGTTAGTTTTGAGAGTGACATATCGTTGTTGCCATGAGCGCTCCCAATTGTCAAAAAAATTGTACCTAAGCACGTAGCCTGCAATGTGGCAGTATTGTTTTTAGTAGACAAGCATAGCATCTAGCTCAGGACTAGCGAAGCACCTGCATATGTGGCCGAAGCTTTAGTGTTTATTGGTTTGTAATTACATGTTTTGAATTGATGTAAATTTGTTGGAGGTCGTTTTTACAGTACATTTGAAGGTTCCCATAAATAATATAGATTGGTGTAAATTTGGAAGATTGGGAGGGAATATGATATAATACTTGGCACTAACAAAGATTTAAATATGCCATATAACTAATACTAAATGGACTCAAAACTCCGGTGGGCCAGTTAACTACAAAGGCATTTGCCAAATGCGTACTTATTAAAATCGATAAATATTATTAACTGATTGTTAAATCACGGATTCGTGGAATTTTGTGGTATTTTAACACTACAATGTTTTACAATATATTTGTTGAATAATTGTTATTATTTAGCAATGGTTAAATAGAAAAAGTAATCACTTGCAACTAGGGAATCCAATCCTAAGCCGAAATTCTGATCCCGGGATTTCGGGATTACAATTTGACAATCCCGGCATTGGCATTTTGTCCATTGTTTATATAAAAATTTATATTTACAAATAACATTGATAAAATCGATCAAAAATAAAAAATCTACTATAATAATTTATACTATTGAAGACATTTATTGTTAATATTGTATACGTTCAATCTTGGAAATACATAAGTTTAATGGAGTAAATAATATAGTAATATAAATAATAATAATGTGAAATGAGATTGCTGTTTCTGATACTAAAGACTTAATGAATGGGTTGGCGAGATATAAAATAGCAAAGCAAATCATGGTGCACTTATGGCCTTTCCGCTTCATAAATCTAATTAGTCAGCCAAATATGAAACTGCCGTAAAACGTATGAGATCATGGTGGAATTACTTTGTTAATGGTGCGAAGCAATGTTTTTTCCAATCTTTCTCATTTTTATTAATTTATGTGAAAAATTAAAATGAATCGGCAACTTACACATGGGTATAAATCAAACTTTATTCAAACTCAGTTTATTTCTAATATAGTTAGGTATTTGTTATTAAAAGTATTTTTCTCTTATATTTTCGTTTTTATTTTATTTTCTATAAAAATTGATGAAAAAATCAATCCCGAAAGTTTCGGGATTATGTTTAACAATCCCGGGATTCATAGATATCGAAAATAGCTCGGGATCCCGGGATTGGAATCCCTACTTGCCAGCTGTCGTCAAAATTGTAAATGAGATATTGCGATCAGTACTAATTATTACATAGACCCTTAAGAGGAGGGGCTGACAGGGTTCTAGCCTAGGGGTCACAGCGTGACGGAACAATGAGCTAGGTGAGATAATCACATCACAAATTTTCTTCGATAGTAAAAAAAGTTTTACGTTGGGTATAATACTATTTTAAAATATGTTTAAAATGATAATTCACTGGTATATTATTTTTATTTCATCATTATTTATAGTATTTTTTGATTAATAAAAATAGCTATTTATATTGGATTATGGACAGAGGGTAGAGGAATTGCAATACCGAATGAAAATAACAATACCGGTATTTCCTATTGAATACCGGTATTCGTGAAATATATGGAAAAACAGAAGTATCTACGAACGAACAATGAACTCGAAGGGCAACGGAAGTAAACCAGACATCGCGTATCCCAACAAAAAATACAGACCTGTTAAACTTTTTATGTTAATTAATACATTTTGCTTCCACTTTCAATATCAAATATATCGGTATTGTCTGATTTTTAAAACCGATATTTCGTTATCGAACGGGATACCGGTTTTGAAATACCGGTATAGCAATCCTTAGGTGAGGGGTCGCATGTTACTTGGCTACCACAAAAGAGGATCGCGAGCAGTACTTCGTATTATAATGTCGAGTAGAGTCAATAATTTTAAGTGAATTCATTTTAAAATACACGGAATATCCTCAATTTTACCAACCTTATTTAACTCATACAGCACTGACGACACAACTGCCGTGTCGGCATTTGATGGCCATTCGATATAATTAGCATGCTATTTAAATGTGGTAATTAAAATATTAATTAACTGGTCCGCAGTGAATGAGTAAATACCATTTGGGAAACGCTTCCCTTAATCTTAGCAATACGTAAAGAGGCCTTTCAAAGATCCTGGCCTAGGGACCCTCGTCAGTATGTGGAGCCTATGATCAAAGGTAAAATAGTGAATGCAAAGAGATTTTCTCCATTTTGTCTAAATCATGATGATGCGAAATATAAAAAAAAACACTGGTAAATAAATCTCTAAAAGTAAATAGTGACTTATCTTAATTTTGCAGCTAATTTATTCATTAATTTTAGAAACCTTTTTTAAGCTTTTTTTTATTTTAAGAACGTTTCAACATTTTTTAAGCAGATGGTTTTTTTAATTTCTAGTGAAATACAAAAAAAAATGGTTACGATAGCATTGCAACAACATTGAACTCAATACACTGCAGCGGAAAGCGAATTCATATTCCTCACTCTACGCGCGACGCCCAATTGAGCGTCGCTTTCGGCGTCGCGTGACGTCATTGCAAACGCAAATAGACGCCCCGTGCGTCCGTCCGCTCGCAAAGTGTTTCGTCAATGCGTTCACACGCATTAGAGAAATATTTTGATAACTTGCGCTGGCCGCTCAAATCGTATCGCGGTCAACTTCGGACTCTAATGCAGGATTTATTTTTGATTTCCTGGTTTTAGAATTGAGTAATAGGTTAATGGGGTCGATTCCTGTTCTATAAATTGTATGTATCTATCAAAAAATAATGTTGAATCATATATTTTACTTCAATGGAATATTATCAATACTGATATACAATACTCTATTATATTGTGGGGTTACCGCTAAAAGTCGAAATCATTGTATGGAGTAATTGCAATTTAAAGTTTGAAATGCCCTCTAAAATCAGGTATAATGCTTATTTCTTGGTGGTTTTCGTGATTGGGTATTACATCTGACTCGGGTTCGATGTATTACACTCCATTTAGCATTACACTTTTCTTCTTCAAGATAAGTAAGTTTCATTTGGGTATAATTATTGTTATGGATCTGTAACTCCCCTCTGTATAATATCTCCCCAATGACAATAAATTGTCTTTTGTTTGATTCATCGATACCCTAAGTTACTAATAATGTTAAGAATATTCGATCGGTGTGATTTCGACTATTACAATGTACCTACTCAATATTATATTATTGATCAACCCCAATTTATCCACCCAATCTAGCTGTGTTACTACACACATATAAACCCTTGTACATGAACTAAGCATCACTAATATTACTTACTTACTATTTCATATTAATACTATTGTAAATGATCCTTGGATTCATTCAACTCGGACCATTCAACTTGTTCAAACATAATTCAGCTCTGCTCACCGAGTTGTTTCACTGCGGATCGAACTCTATTGAGTTATTTCCCTTTTATTAATACACCATGTAATTGTAAATTTAGTATTGACGAATAAACATCTCTGAAGATTAACATCCATTGAGTCTTATTACTGACATGAACCTTCCACTGGATCACGAGAAGGATCGGAGCCCGTTGGTAAGGATTTCCGTTGCCGAAAACATAACATTATTACACACGATTAGAAATTATGTCGCTTTTAAATTGATGAAGAGTGTATCACCTCCCGGTTACAGATATTATTAGATTACAATATTATGTTGTTTGAACATGAGTTTACGTTATGGCGCCATTATTCAAAAAGTCACACCTGCGGGTATTTTGTACTAGCAATCTAGTGACTAGGGAATCCAATCCCGAGCCAAAATTCTGATCCCGGGATTTCGGGATAACGATTTGACTATCCCGGGATTGGCTTTTATAAATAGCCATTAATATAAAAATATTCATTAATATAAAAATTTTATAATTAAAAATAACATTGATAAAATCTGTCAAAAATAAATCTAGTATAATTTACACTATTTAAGACATTTATTGTTAATATTGTATACGTTCAATCTTGGAAACACATAAGTTTAATGAAGTAAATAAAATTGTTATATAAATAATAATGTGACTTTAATATGAGATTGCTGTTTCTGATAGCAAAGACTTAATGAATGTGTTAGCGAGATGAGACGAGATTAGACGAGACGAGAGACGAGACGAGAAAATGACAAATGCATTAAAAAACATGGTTGAATCACTTTCTTAAAAGTGCGAAGCATTGTTTTTTTTCAATCTTTCTCATTTTTATTAATTTATGTGAAAAAATAAAATGAATCGGCAACTTACACATGGATATAAATCAAACTTCATTCAAACTCAGTTTATTTCTAATGTATTTATTTGTTATTAAAAGTATTTTTCTGTTATATTTTCGTTTTTATTTTATTTTCCATAAAAATTGTTAAAAAAATTAATCCTGAAAGTTTCGGAATTATGTTTATCAATCCCGGGATTTAAAGGTATCGAAAATAGCTCGGGATCCCGGGATTGAAATCCCTAATAGTGACCGGACGACTAACGCCTCTATTGGTATATTTTGAAATTATGTTCCAAAAGGGCGGGAATTTTGAATAAATGAAATTTAATTTAGTCTGTTTAGGTAAATCAATTATTTAGTTAGGTAGGTCGCAAATTCACGATGGTAACAGTACGTATATATCAGAACAATCAAACACATTTTAATATTTTCGGGAGGGAAACTCTCGTGGTATAGTGCATAAGCGCTGGCCTTCCACCCGAGAGTTCTGGGTTCGATTCCCGGTGATGACACAATATTTCTGTGATTTTCTCAAAGTCTGGGTGTTTGTGATTGTTAAAAATTACTAACAACGACCTTGGACATGGTTACTAATGGTTCTACCTTTGGTAGTAACCCCACGAATTATCGAAATCACAAACAGAAATATTATTTTTTATAAGTAGTCTATTTTTTATGATACTCGATTTACTGAGGTAAAGAAAAGACTAAATAATTTAACATAATTGTACCGCGTTATGCATTAAAAGATTAATCGGCATGATACACAAAAGAGTACCTAATGAATGAAAGTTTCTAATAAAACCTTCAAATTAATACATGCATGACACAGTGTAATTTGTCATACTGCCACGGTAAATCCATCGCGCTGATCGCATTTTTTGCGTTTATGAAAGAAAAATTTAATTGGGTATAAAAAATACTGCTTTTTTTACGATGGGTGGGATCTTAATGGGAATGCATGGTATTAAAAACAACAAATTTTCAATTATGTTCGTTTTTTAAATACTTTATAATTTACTCTAAGACCAGAACATATCTACTTTAGAAAGGAAAAGGGCGTAACCCTCAGTTTTTTCAAAATTGGTTGGTGCAAATGTCAATTTATTATCTAAATTAGCTAGCAATTTTAATAAAGGAAGGAAGTCACATGGGAAAAACGACTTAACCAACATTTTTCTTTGCTGTTTTTATTTTAATTAATGTCAGATTAGGAATATAACCTAATATAACCAAATTATTAATTATCATCATGCACTTCAAGATAATGTCTATTTTTTATTACAAAGTTTTTATATTAGCTCGTATTCTTGTTTGTCCGGTGGTTGTTTGTCCAGTACAAATCTTACAATCGATTTTTAACTAACTTCCGGACTAGCCAGACATTTTAAACTTTTAGAATATATCAGAACACGATGCCAATGCATTCTTTTAATACTTTTAGCCATCTTTGAGCAAAATTGAATTCATTTTCAGTTAATTCTGTTTTTTATGGAAAGTTATTTCAGAAAAATCCGTAAAAAGTAAAAGACTGTTATCGGTTGCTAAGGGGGTGGACCTAGCAACTAAATTATTAATATATACGTTCGTTACTATGGAAATCAAAATGACATTTCAGTATTCTATATCTGTTTGTTTTTTATTTAATTCATAATCAAGTACAAGTTTGAGCATATTGATCACAATAATTCAACAGAAAATTTAAAAACGTTGTATATAAAAATTTCTTTTTATCTTTTAATTATTGCATTTTTACTTTGAGGGAAAACCATGACTAAAACGTTTTCGTGGCTCCTGTAAAATTTTATTTGTATAGATTGCACCGTTCTTCCTTTCCACAATAATCGATATTAAATAACCGATGAAGACATTCATAGCGCAAATAAGACTGTGGAAACAGTACAAAAAATAAAATATAATAATTAATTATTTTTTAATATGTATGAATAAATTATTCTCTCCCCAAAACGATGATGGCATTGACATAAAACATTATTTTTATCAATGGCTCTACAATCCGATCAGGATGTTGCCCACTTTTGAAGAGTTTGCTTAACACATAATTCACTTGCTAGACCTATGGCCTTCATACTTCGTGAATCTATATACACATTGAAAAAATAACATGTAGATTTGAACCCACTTCATAAACAGTCACTATGTATGTTATAATATATTTTCGAATTTAATAAGTAAACACACTATTTTTAATTGTAAAATTTGGTATAACATATCCCATAAGAAGAATATCAACCTGTAAAAACTCATGGTACAATATGTTCAGATGCAGTTTTGTGTACAATTTTGCACTACTTTGTTCAGTACTCAGATATCTCCAAAATGCCACCAAAAATGCTAATGCTGATAAACTTCTAAAGAATTAAACGAAATGTTGATATTGTCTGGTTCATTAAAAGAATATTATTTCTAAATGTCTCTAAAAGTGCCTAATCTTTAAACACCTGTTGATAAAATGTATAAAATTCGGGCATAAATCAATAATATTTGATATTTTGTGCCCATTAGAATATTGCTTTTGCTATTATCTCAAAACTAGTAATTTGGAGTTGTCTGACTAATGACCGATATGTATAATTTATTTATTTTTTAATTTAAAATTAAAATTAGGGACTGCAATACTGGTATTTCAAAACCGGTATCCCAGGTTTTTTTTCGATACCGAAATACCGGTTTTAAATATCAGAAAATACCGATAGTTTCTTTATGGAAAGTGATAACAATATGTATTAATTAAAACAAAAGGTTTAACACGACAATTGTCAGCATCTGTACCATATCTTACCTTTACCTATTTTTATTTATTTAATTAAGTATGTATATATTTAGATATTATTTTATTATTAAAATATTAATATGTTAAAGAGATTTTTAAATCTCAATACCGGTATACAAAATGAAAAACCAAAATACCGGTATTGGTATTTTCATTCGGTATTGCAATCCCTATTTAAAGTGTCTTCTTCATCAAGTTTCAAAGTATTCAGCTTTAAAAATATTCAATTCAATATGTAGAATTAATCTACATACTGTCACAATCTTAAAAAATAGTATATGTCGCTTCTGAATTAGTTTAGGTTTTAACAAATTTTATTGTAGTGTACCTATATAATATATTTTTTTCCGAGAATCATACTAACATTAATTTTGACTTATTTTACAACGTGTAAAGTGAGTGAGTATGTGAGTATTGTATCATGACATCACTGCATCAAGCTGTCGTACTTCAAGACATCACATCATTAAAATATTTTCTACTAAGTACCTTATTTTATAATGTTGTTATTTACTTCTCCCTCGGGACTTACTTCTTTAGCCATGGCGGGGTGACACTTTTACCCCAATATAATATGAAAATCAAAACATTAAACATGCGAATGAAATTTGGTATATATCACGTGTCTCATTTATGTCCTCTCGGCTGATTAGCATACCCTAAGTCTTTCTTCTCTTCAATGAGTGCCAAGCAGGGGGATGTTATTACGTATGGTATTCTATACCAGGCCTGTCCAACGCGTCGGTCGCGGGATGGGTTTTAGTCATTAAAATGTAAAAAAAATCTGTACATTTAGTAAAGTTATAATAAAGTTTAATTTTTTAGTATTTTGAAGGAGAAACATTAATTATTCACATTTTTATTTTCCTAAATAGCTTAAGCGAGAGTTGATTTAAAATTTGACATGAGGAATTCTACGTAACCTCATTGTATCACTCAATTCATATTGTATCGCTCACAATGTGACACAAGAGTAAGAGAAAGAGAAAATGTCAACCTATTTTATTTTAGCTTTGTTACATTTTATCGTCACGCAGTATGCTCGTTGCTCAGTATTTTAATATTTTTTTAATTAGTACCCTCGATGGCGGCATAAGCTTCGGCCTATGTATAGCATCGAGGATCTCAGGTTTGAATCCTGGGTCTGGCAAGTAAACATATTGTTTTGCAATTTGTGTATAAGTCAGAGTATGCACCTAATAGGTTGACAAAGTGGCTGACATCCATTTCTCGTAGAAACAAAAATCTGATAATACATACCTCCATTTGCGGAGGCCCATATGATCCTATTAGGATCGTACATGGTCGGGGAACTCAAAAGAACACCAAAACTTTTATTTTCACAAATAATCGTAAATTGAGTATTTCTTTATGGCAGACAAATATTTGATAAACGTTTGTTCAAGTTGAATTATTGCAATGGGAGAGTGTAGTAGATTATTGCCAGTTTTGATAATGGATAGTATATCACATCCTATTTCAAGTTAGATATGTCTATCCTACAGCACTATCTTTTTAATATTATAAAAAAATCAAATAAACTTTATTAACCGAAATAAAAGTAATATATTCTATTAATTTTAATTAAAATATCTTCAGATTATATTTTATATCACATAAATACTTACAAATAATATGTAATAACAGCCTACATCGTACGATAGTAAATAACGTAAACAGACCTCTATTTATACCACACGACCAGTCTATTTCTCGCTGACAAAATGAAGAGTTCAAAGCCCACCTACAACATCATCACTTATAAAATAATTTCAGCCACAGGAAAACACAGAGGCTAGAAATAAAAATATTCTTCAGTTAGAGGCGAGGAACGATCGCCACTGGCTTTTCATACAGTGACCGCTGGTCGAAATATCTTTTTTCAACAGTATTAAAGAAGAGTAAGTCGGGGGAACACATACTTACTAGTTCACTGTGGACAGTGTTTTGCACAGTTCGATCGAATTGAAAAAAAACTTTCATAATAAGTACGGAAACGATAAAAGCTCTCAGTTTTATTTTGCTTTTAATTTAGTTGCAATATTACAAAAACAGATGGTTAAATTCAGTGTAACATTATAATTGAGTAAAAATATACGGTACGCGGTTTACAAGAGTGTAAACATTGAGTGTAAATTTACATTTTCATTTAGTGTGTTAGTAATTATAAAATAAAGCAGTGGCGAAGGGTGGAGGTAGGCTGTTACGATCCGCCATAAATAGTGCATACTAAACATTGTCAGTCGACCGTATTTGTTTTCATTAAACAGATACAGATAGTGTTGGTTATTTTTTTAAATTTAATTAAAACCTGCGAAACCAAACCATAATAGATGGTTGTCAAAAAATACTCGTTTATAAATAAAGTGTAAAATCATGCAACTAAATCATACATAACTCTGGATATTTTAAAGATAGAATAATATTTTTATCTATTATAGTTTGGTTTTCGCGGGTTTTAATTGAATTTAAAAAAATGAACCAACAATAATATGAAGTCTTAATCCAGCGAAAAAAAAATAAGTATGAATAAAAACTGTGCCAAATTTAGTTTTATCGCCTAAAGTATACCAAAACTATTATGGTTTGGTTCATGCAGGGTTTAATTTATTTTTAAAAACTAACCTACAACATAATATTTAAATTGTAATCTTAGTTCAATACATACATATGACTAACAAAGTTTAATGTGCACTATTTATGGCGAATCTTAACAGCCTACCTCCACCTTTCGCTACTGAAATAAATGTGACATAACCTGAATACATTAAAAATAATAATAACACAGTGTTTTCTACTTCTTTCACAAATTGGATATTATATCACGTAGTTTTTTTTCGTGACGTGTTAAGATATTTTCATTTGACGACAGACCAATAAAATATAAATGTTGATTTTAAAACAAAGTGCTTTTAAAAATCAGTTAATAATATAATATATAATACCTAATTTAATTCATACAATAAGAAATTAAATGCGATCATCGCTGATTTCGTTGTCTTAGAAGGACTTTGATAACTATGTTCACAATTAAATTATGTGGATATTTTATCGAATTAAAGTAAAGGTCAGTATTTTATTGAGTTGCAAAATTTTTCAAAAAGCCCTCCGGTTACTTTTAAAACTTTCTTTCTATAATTTTCCATCGTTTTAAGTCACCAAACACGTTGAGAAATAACATTAGAAATGTTTACATAGTATTATATGAAATGGAAACTATTTTTTGTGACAGAGATATTTTAGTACTTAATCCGTATTAGTTAACACACCCGTTACTGTAATGTCACCTTAGGTTACCTAGCCCATTAAACTGCAAATATGTCGGCTATTATACACTTTGCCATCTTCATATGCCGGATATTCATAGAACCATCAATATTACATATAATTAAAATATTATTATTTTCAAAATCAATAGCATTATTCAGTAAAAACACATAATTGATAGATATCCGTCAAATTTTATTTACCTGACATAAATTACAAATACACATTGCAAACAGAGCTTCGCATTCCATTACGAACAAAAGAGACAGATCTAAAAGTAGTAGACACTGTGTATTTAGAGATTATGTCAAAATAATCAAATATTTTTACATAATATAAGAGAAAGAGATATAAAAATAATTGCAAGATAGAAATAAATACAACGTTTTTACATTTTATGTTGAACCATAATATGGTTATATTATAAACATGACTTGACTAGCTTAAACGATCAAAAAAAATGTACTTGATAGAAATAATACTTAAATGTCATATTGATTTCCATAGTAACGCACGTATATATTAATATTAATAATTTAGTTCCTAGGACCCACTTAGCAACCAATAATAGTTTTACTTTTAATGGATTTCTTCCGAAATAACTTTTCATACAAAACAGAATTAACTGAAAAAGAATTCAATTCTACTTGAAGATGACTAAAAGTAATAAAATAGTATATTGTCATCGTGATCTGATGTATTCTAAAAGTTTAAAATGTCTAGCTAGTCGGGAAGTTAATGAAAAATCGATTGCAAGATTTGTACCGGACAAATAAGAATACGAGCTAACGTTGCAATAATAAGGGGTGAGATCAAGATAGTATTATGATTTTGTAGGCTGTAATGACGGCTGTGATTAAGTTTTGATGCTTTTTCGATCATTAAATAGATAAAACAAATACCAAATAATAGTAATGTAACCTTATTAGACTTTTCTTTCAAACACCCGCCACGTTTCCACATCCGTTATGCAGGCATATAACATGCCATAATGAACGTTAGGCGCTCTTCAAAGTTTCACAAGAGCAACTTCCCAAGAGCTTGGTTGGCGTGCACTAGAGTGTGCGTGAACCTTATTAGACTTGTTTATATTTCAAAAATAGGCATTTCCTTTTATATTAAATATCTCGTATGGTAACTCAAGGTGACATCATCGTAAAGGACGGAATTTATTAGCATTGTAAAGAGAAGGTTAATAACGATGTAACCGATTTGATTCTACTCAAATATAAATTTTCAACTGATAATAATATAGTTTTTTATATCTTATTGTATCTAATTGATATACTTAGTACTTTTCATCAATAAATGACAGTTAACACAAAACTGATAGTTCGTTTACCTACTTTATAACTGATTCTAGTTTATTTTAAATTGACAAGCATTAAAATATTAAAGGGGTAACTGTCTTTTCCGTTGAAAATTACATAACACTCATAACACTAATAATAACAGATGAAACTGGAGATTAATAATTTATTAATACTGTGTATCGATAATTGAATACAAAAATTATATATTTTTTAAATCCGCTTAAATACTAATTTTAGTGTGATAGTTTTATAGTGGCAGTTCTACAAAATAAAAGTGAAATTATAACCAAGCGTTACAATGAATAAATAATAAAAATATACTCAGTGATTATTTTTTTTGTGTGTAAGAGTGTTTTTAATCTACGTGTTTTTTAAATACCAAAGTGGAATGGTAAAATACTTATATGTATGCGTAGATATAAGATCGCAATAAATTATGCAATAATAATAAATATGCATAAATCATCGGTTGTTATGCATATAATATTCTATTTAAATTGAAGTTCATTTTTTAAATATTTGTTTATTTAGTATTGTAATCCAACAGATATTATTGAATCAAAATAGTTTTTCTTTGAAGTAAAAATAGCGCTTGTTGGTGCGTGTAAAAATATAAATTTATGTGCATTCTTTTCAACGTCAAATATGTAATGTATTTATTACAATTTAGGTAGGTCGTTAAATATTTAGGTACATTGGACAAAGAGATTACGTCATATGTGCTATTTTTAATAGTACATTATACTATTTATTAGTCATAAGTAGGGAATCCAATCCCGAGCCAAAATTCTGACCCCGGGATTTCGGAATTACAATTTGACAACCTCGGGATTGGCATTTTTTTCCATTGTTAATATATTTTTTTTATATTTACAAATAACATTGATAAAATCAGTTAAGACTAACTAAAAAAACTAACTTAACTTAAGTTAAAACTACTTAAGACATTTATTGTTAATATTGGATAGTTCAATCTTGGAAATACATAATTTTAATGGAGTAAATAATATTGTAATATAAAATAATAATGTGAATTTGATATGAGATTGCTGTTTCTGATAGTAAAGACTTAATGAATGGGTTAGCGATATTTAAAATAGTAAAGCAAATCATGGTGTACTTATGGCCTTTCCGCTTCATAAATCTAATTAGTCAGTCAAATATGAAACTGCAGTAAAACGTATGAGATCATGATGGAATTACTTTGTTAATAGTGCGAAGCATTGTTTTTTCCAATCTTTCTCATTTGTAATAATTTATGTGAAAAAATAAAATGAATCGGCAACTTACACATGGGTATAAATCAAACTTCATTTAAACTCAGTTTATTTCTAATGTACCTAGTTATTTGTTATTAAAAGTATGTTTTCTGTTATATTTACGTTTTTATTTTATTTTCCATAAAAATTGATAAAAAAAAATCAATCCCGAATGTTTCGGGATTATGTTTATCAATCCCGGGATTCAAAAGTATCAAAAATATCTCGGGATCCCGGGATTGGATCCCTAGTCATAAGATAAGTAATAATTTGTTACCTTCGTCGACTTTACGGAATATTTTCTACCCGGTGCACTTGTTGCATATCGGCGTTTTGTATCAATATGGGCGAAAAAATGTTGCATCGTCGTATGTAAAATGATATAAATGTATTTTATTTGAATTATACGTCATAGTACTTAGTCAGTATGGTACAGTAAAAACAAAACAATGATTCGGTTCGTGGATTGTATGCGTACGAATACGTATACGTCGTATACCATCATCAGCGCTACGAGTCCATCGGCTGCCAAGTAATTAGTAGCACTAGTAGGGGTAAACATCCGCACGCACACCATCGACTAACCGAATCATTGTTTTGTTTTTACTGTACGTATACCCCGTTTACACGTGAATGGATTTATTGCTGACAGTACGTATTATCTTAGCTATAACGAGAAAATGCACATGATTAACTACACCACATATTTTTGACGTTTATCAGTTTTTAATACCAGTCAAATATCACCATAAAATGACAACAACGCGTCTAGCTGTCAAAACAGTCAACACCATATTACTCGCGTGTAAAAATCGTGCGCATTTCAGGTACATGTGACCTCATTGAGCCGTCCACATGTACACGCCACGTGTCGCCTCTCGCGCGCGGTCAACCGCACTGAGCTGTCCACATGCACTTGCGGTGTATCACATGGAAAAGCTCTAAACAGTAAAGTTGTTATCGTGATAATTAAATTTACACACCATTGGTGCCAGTAAATCCATGCATATGTACAGGCACTATAATTTTGTGGTACGAGAAAAAAATCAATAACAACTGTATCGTATTATTAAATACTATGAAACGAGAATGCCAAACCTACCTTAACTTAGCTGTTTTTAGTTTTCTACAGAATATATTATTTTTTGCGTTGAATTACAACTCGTGTTACAAATTATAAAACGCATATTTTTTTTTAAAAAATCCGGACAGTAGATCCATGTATATGTTACGCCGAATGTGCGAAATTGACTATTACATGAAATAAGCAAAATTTTGACTAATTCATGTAATATTCAAGCCCGTTGCCTTATTCATGAATTAGGTAAATTATCGGCCGAATGCGTGAATTCGCCAGGGTATGGAATTCTTAAACTGTCAACATAACAGTAGAAAAAGTAAATTTAATACGGATGGTTTTATTAGTTATAATTGGACATAATATAATATTATTATTATTAGGTTAGGTTAGGTTTTGTAATTCTGAATTCAACTGAATGTCCATTTTGAGGTTAGCTAACAAGTATCAACAAACTATCAAATCATACTATCACAAAATACCTTTTAATAAAATTCTTCCGTTATCATAGTATAGTTCTAGATTTTTTTTTGGGCATAGTAAATGGATATGAACGTCATTGTAGTTATTGATTGGTATATTTTAATATAATCAATGACATTTGACACATTTGGTAAGTTTGATTAGTTGCAAAAAACACCACCGGAGCGCGACCATCTATTTTGGCCAATGCATGAGCATTTGACATATTTGGTTTAGTTGCAAAAAACACTACCGCATCGCTACTATCTAAGTTGCCCTATGCATGAACTAGGCAGAAAAATTACTGCCGAATTCACGAACACTTATTCATGAATAAGGCAACGGGCTTGCATTTTTCATTTAAATTTTGTCCATTACATGTAATAGTCAATTTCACACATTCGGCGTAACATATATATATTATAATTATATGTGTCGCATCTTAACCACGAGGTAAGGTTAACGTCGAAAACCTATATAATAGCAGATAGCGGAACCAATACTCAATTAATTTTACGTTATGTCGGAATTTTTACTTGTAAGCATTTTAATTACCGATAGTGTTTTGATTATCAGGATTATGACCTGAACCCACCCGAATGTTAATCACAAAACAATTACCAGCTAAGTAGGTTATAGCAATATTGAATAAAAAAAATCATTATCTTATTATTCGTGTGCATCTGTTAGGTTATATGTAAATTGTACGTAAAACATTTCACCGTGGAACACTCCGCCGTGAGATTTCTTATCGGAAAGAGATGCATTGTTGTTTTAATTTAATAAAACTCTTTTTTTTTGTAGTACTTATTCCACTTTTAATCAATAAATTAGGACCAGTTTCGTCCGCCTCAGAGGGACATTTTCAACTGAACTGAACTTCAAAACTACAAAAAAAATTGCGTTTTATTAAATTAAAACAACAATACAATGCAGTTCCACCATGAATTGACAGGTAACAAAATAAAAGAAAGAAAAAAGGAATGAGATGCAAGTTTACTAGATTCAATATGTACATTAATTTCAATTTTCCTGATTTTGGCAAAATTTACGAATTCAAGAATGAAAACCTAACCTAACCTAACAAATAATCCAGTATATAGGCTATTTTCAAAATTTGTTTGCTGCCGGCTTCCTGTAAAGAGTAAACCAACAAGAACTTTGTTTTGTTTAGACATGAATTTTATGTCAGTAATATACGATCCAAAGAGGTTGGACGGTCTTTAATATACGGCCATATACCTATTTCCGATACAATATTTCATGGTGAAGTGTAATACGGCGAACTGCATACGTACAAGTTTCCGGAAACGTATCCGTTATGGGCCAAGTGATGAAATATAACATTATGAATAAAATTATTCCTAGATGGAGTGATTAGTGTTTTTAATTTCTTATTTTGACTAACTTTTTATTATATTTGAATATGTAGGTATATAATATTGTTGACTCTCACGATGGCTGCGCAGCTTAAGCGTCGGACTATAGCATCGTGGGTCCCAGGCTCGAATCCTGGGTCTGGCAAGTACACATATTGTTTTTCAATTTGTGTATGAGTCCGAGTATGGACCTAATAGGTTGAGCAAGTGGCTGACATCCATTTCTCGTAAAAACAAAATCTGTTAATACAAACCTCCACTCTGTGGAGGCCCATATGATCCTATTAGGATCGGACATGGTCGGGAAAAAAATCAATTAATTCCTCAACTACTAACCGACGTCACGGATTACTCCATTATTTAGTTTTTATAATTTACTTAGACTTTCTAATAACTAAATAAATTATTTATTTTATTCAACGAATAAGGCATAAGATTTGTACGTATGAAACATTAGAATTTATTTAACAAATATGTTCAAATACCTATAATTTAATTGTATTATTGTTTCAATAGTATACCTAGGTACAATATTTTCGTTAACGTTAGAGAGAAAATATTATTTAAGTACCTACCTATGTTATTTTGAAATGATTGGTCGATAATAATTGTGTTGTCAACTGAAAAAAATAAAAATATATCTATCACTCTGCCCGACCATTATAATACACAATACTATATTAATTACTTTGTCCATAACATATCGACCATACAATATAATAATAACCTTGAATAATATCGATTATACCGTGTATAATTTTGAATAATTTATCATCTTTTATGGCACTACAACCCTTGGTGGGTCTTGGCCTCCTTCAAAAACTTTCTCCATCGTAGACGATCCAGCGCCGACACTCTCAATTGCTTTTACTGAGCATTTTTACATCTCCCGTAGCCAGTCCAGCCATTCATTTCATTCGTTGATTAATTACAAACAAATTATTTAGTAGTGATAGTCAAGTCAAAATATGTATGTGTATGTGCATGCCATTTACTAACTGAGATCTTCCATCATAACATATGTGTTGTATGTCTGCAGCCCTCATATAAGGGGTATTATATATTTATATATATTTTTTTAAATAATGTAAATCGACTCACTCACTCATTAATATTCAAAGGTGTTCAATACTTTTCTTTTAATTACAAAAAAACAGTGCTCTGATGGGTTTTTGCGATTATCTCAAAACTTTATTTTTTGAATATGTGAGTTATGTCTCTAGGCAACTCAATTTTATATTGTATAATAGGAATCTAAAACCGGAAAATCCTAATTGTTAGCATAAAACAAAATTAAAGATCATTATTATAAAATAACCACTTATTATATAATAGAATATTGAACCTCTTTCTGTGGGGTTACGTTTTCAATAAAATTCCATTATATCCACATAATTTAAAGGGTGGAAAGTATAAAATATATTCGATGATATCGTGAAAAATATCAGAACACTGACTAAAAAATCGAATACCCGAACGATTCGGACGAACTAAAAAATCGAATACCCGAACGATTCGAACGAACGACCCGAGGATTCGAACCTGGGACTCACGACGCAATAGGCCAACGCTTAAGCTGCGCGGCCATCACGTACGTATAGGTACTAATAGATATTATTATTTTAAACAGTCTAATGACAGCCTAATTAGACAGCGTATAGAATTGTGCAAATAACATATAATTTTGTTTTACGCCACGCGTCCGCAGTAGTAGATACATAATTAGTTAAATTAGACTAATTTATAATAAATTCAAAACGTTTATGGTACCTGATCACGCACACATTTTAGACGACAGGAAATAATTTCACACACAGCTTTGTAAACAGTGTGTATCTACATACATTTTTTTTTCATGGTTAATTTAATTACAAAGACTTTTTAAACATACCTGTACATATTACATGGTGGACTCTGCTTGATTATACATTGTTGTGTGTATTCATTACATTTTAATAATGATAAAAGCCCTTTTTATTATATACGTGATGTTGTATCCACATTCCAATTTTATCAAAACAAAATTGGTACACACTTAGTTATTTTTTTCTTTGTTCGTCTTTAGGGCCGTCATATCGAAATAAAATTATCTTAAAGTATCGGTAAAAAGTGGTTGCTCTTTTATCATCATCAGCCTCAATCTATCCACTGCTGGATGAAGGCCTCTCCACACTGATTCAATTTATCTCGGTCATGTGCGTTGCGTTGCCACGTACTTCCACAGAACTTTGTCATTTCATCGATACAACGGCCTTGCGGACGTTTTGTACCTCTTTGATACCACTGGATGACAAAATTTTCCCAACGATTGTCCCTTCTTCGAGCTATGTGTCCAGTCCTTTTTCGTTTGACGTTTTTAGCGAACTCTATTACATCGCAAACTCTTGTCTGTTTCCTGACACAATCATTCCTCTTTAGCATGCACCTCTCCATACCACGTTATGCTACTCTAAATTTCTGGATCTCTCTTTTACTTAGGGTCCATGTTTCACACGCATATGTGATTACGGGAAGCACATACTGGTTGAACACTGCGCTTTAGGCACAGTGGGAGGTCACTTTTGAAGACATATGTTAAATTATTTTATATTACAACTGAATTGATTCAACTATATTATGAATTAATTTGAACCCTTTTCCAGATCTGTTTTGTATGACTTCAGTAGCCTGGCGCCGATCACTATCTGGCTTTTTATTCCGAAAGCATAAGTTGTTTTGTTAGCGCTTACATCGCTAAGGCACATTTATTCAAAATAATTATTAATAAGATAATTTAAAAAATAATTTCTATGGGATTTAATCACATATAAATATTGATTGTTGTTAAAAATATAAAATAATTTAACTCGCGATTTTTATTTATCAGTTATTTATACTTTCAAAGTCTGTGTTTTAAAATGTCTAGTTTTACGGGTTAAATTATAAATTGTTGTGGAACATATTATTATTATACACAACAACGGATATTTTCAAAGATGATAGGTAATATATTTTGAGCGTAGGTATGTTACGTTTATAATTGTTTAGGAAAATACATAATTCAAACTAATTGCTTATTAATAAACTAATTATATCAAACTAATTGAGCTTTTGAAATTTCATCGATTTCGTGTACCTATTCTTCAGTGGTAATATTGGGTTATCTTCTTATTTCACGTAAATATATCTGACAAGCGTGGTTACTCCACAGCCTACCTCTTTCCAAAAGTCACCCTTCGCCACTGCCCTTCATACCCATGCTGTTTGTATTGATAATGTAATCAAAGTAATTACATTGTTTATATTACGGTGATAAAATAATAATCCATTGAAAGCTTTTAAATATAGATGAGTTATATCCAGTCAAAGTAAAGTTTATAAAACAATATGGTTATTTGGCGGAAAATGAAGGTGGAGGAAATAAAATCGTTGTTGCTTGGATGTTATGAGAGGAGTTTATTAGTCGATACAAGAATACAATGAGAGCGTAAGATTATAATCGCGGATACTAATGTACCTAGTGGTGAGATCGATGTGAAGAGATTGATTATATATATATATTTTTTTTTTTTTTTTTTAATAATAACCATACCCTTGCTTTTTCGTACAAGGTGGTTGGGTGGGTTAGTTGCATTGATGTGGGGCTAATTAGGTGCCTCCATTTATATCTTTAATTTTCTTTATCGCCAGGATTAAATATTTTGTGTAGTGTTCTTGTGTTGTTCTATTGCTTAGTGCTTCGTGAGGCTTTTGGAGGTCAATTTCGTGATTATGTTGTCTACATCGAGTCCTGAGAGTCCATCGCTCCCTTTCTAGTATAGGGCAGTCGTTGATGACATGCCACACAGTTTGAGATGTGTTGCCGTCACATGGACAACAGTCGTCATCCCTCAATTTAAATCTTTTTAGATAAGCTCGCACCGCTCCGTGGCCTGTTAGTATATGTGTGAGTTCGTGTGATATTTTTAAGTTCCTGGCAAGAGTGATGGCACAGTAAAGTGTTTATGTTTGGAATAAATTTCTGCGTTATTGATCCTGCGGCGGATGTTGTGTATCTGTGGTTCCATAGCTCTATGGTATCTTCGTTTAGTTTTTGTTTTGCGTAACTCAGAGGGAAGTGTGTATAGGTTAAAGGTCTTTTGTCTATTGTGGCTTGTTTAGCGTATTTATCAGCTTCTTCGTTTTCGGCTATCCCTGTGTGACTTCTAATCCAGAAGAATCTGGAGTTTGTTCCTATCATTCGAAGCTGTGTTGACAGTGTTAAAATGTCTCTTACAAGTGGGTGTGTCGATGATGGGTTTAACAGACTGGATTGGCTATCTGAGAATATGTTTACATAGTCGTGTCTGTGGAACTTTAATCTTTTGAGTGTCCACTCGAGAGATTCTCTGATAGCAAATATTTCTGCTTGGAAAACATTGATTATATTGATAAATAATTGATAAATTGATTATATTAATGAACTGAGAGACTTGATTCGAATGGAATGATGGTTAACTATGTCAAGTGAAGGACTCGTGATGATAGTAGTGCGTCGGGTGATGGACTCGATGAGTGAGTGAGGATTCATGCATTGTCCTTCCAATCGATACAAATGAAGTACAATATATATTACAAGAAATATTGCTGCAATTAACAAATCATAACAGACCTTACTGATCTAGTTATGATTGAGGAAATGCTGACTATTATTATTGCTCTATTGTTTTGTTTTAACAACAAAACATACATATTAAAGTGCGTCACTCATTTAATTCTGAGTAGTATGATTGCTATAGTTAGTAGAAATAATTATAGTAATAGATAATTATTATAGGTAGAGGAAAAATCAGCGCCGTGTCTGCTTGTAGGGTTGTGGATCTCGGATTCAAATTCTGGGTCTGGAAAATTCTCATATTATTGTATGTGATTTGAATATTGAGCTAATAGGTTGAGCAGAATATTAACATTCATATCTCGTAAAAAACATTAAAAACTTCTTCACAAAGGGGCCAAAATCCACATGGGATTATAATACCTACGAAAAAAGAAATTTGTTTACAAAAAAAAATGATATTGGTGATTAATGATTTTATTTTCTTTGTGAAAATGAAAAAAATCAACAAAGTATGAGATTAGTATGAAATACTTTCTTTTAGCAAAATAATGATAAACATTTGTAATGCATTTATTATGTTATCTACAAACACGAGTGCATACTATTACAAAATACATGTTCAATTACATACGAAAGATATGTTATACTATTAATACTGTGGCCATGGTAGATTATAGTTAGCCCAGGGCAATGAACAGCGAGTTGCAATGCTAGTGCTAGTTATTGATTATCTTCAAATACAATGCGGTATCCTGTTGACAGTAAGTGAAGATTTTTGATTTAATATTTCAACTTAATTAATGTATTACCATTTTACAATAACAGTTTACCATATTGCATTCGAAGAAAAAGGAACAATTATTATTAACACTACGACAGAAATTTGCAGCTTCTTGCTCCGGTCTAAATTAATAGTCGATCTTGACTAGGGAATCCAATCCCGAGCCAAAATCTTGATCCCGGGATTTCGTGATTACGAATTGACGATCCCGGGACTGGTCCCGAGATTGGCATTTTTTTCAGTAGTTAATATAATTTTTTTATATATACAAATAATGTTGATGAAATCGGTCAAAAATAAATCTTGTATAATTTATACTATTTAAGACTTTTATTGTTAATATCGTGTACGTTCAATCTTGGAAATACATAGGTTTAATGGAGTAAATAATATTGTAATATAAATAATAATGTGAAAGTAACAGTTTTATTTATTTATGAAAAGATGACAAATAACTCGTACAAGTTCAATTAAAATTTAAAAAATGACAAATGCATTAAAAAACATGGTTGAATCACTTTGTTAAAAGTGCGAAGCATTGTTTTTTTCCAATATTTCGCATTTTTATTAATTTATGGGAAAAAAATAAAATGAATTGGCAACACATGGGTAATAAATCAAACTTCATTCAAATTTTGTTTATTTCTAATATAGTTGTATGTTATTAAAAGTATTTTTTCTGTAATATTTTATTTTCCATAAAAAATGATTAAAAAAACTCAATCCCGAAAGTTTCGGGATTATGTTTACCAATCCCGGGACTCATAGGTATCGAAATAGTTCGGGATCCCGGGATTGGAATCCCTAATTTTGACTGACACATACTAATAACATCGGAAAAACATAATCCCATAAATACGTCTTTTTATAAAAAAAAATTCAGTCAGGTACTCACAACAAATTTTCTAATTATTAATGCCTATTTTAACGTAATAAATTTATTTAAAATTTCATATCCTATGCATTTTGACCACTTGGCTATTCAACCATAGAATCAATAAATATAATCAATGTATTAAAAAAAACAATTATTATTAATACTAGTAATTTTACGTAGTTAATAATTTAAATCCATCTGAATAGGTTACCGGCAAATTACATTTTCCAAAAATTTAAATAATTGTTATATTTTTCTATTACCTAGAGTAAAATTTGAATAAAAAATTTTCACAAAAATTTCCCCGTCATGAATCGGACTTCTTTGTCAATTTCACACGTGTTTAGTGCTCGCAATTCATTTCGTGTTTGTATAATTAAGTCCACGTGTCTAACTGCTTTTTTCCATACCCGTTTGGGGTGAGTGATATAAATTATTATTGTTACCAAACGTTCACACGAAAAACTCTGTACTTACATAAATTGTATTTCACACACAATAATTTGAGCTCTGTAAATTTTGAAAAAAAAAATGTTTTCTTCTTGAACGTCTTGGGATTTCAGTGGATACAGGTAGGGATTGTAATACCAAATGAAAATAGCAATACCGGTATTTCGGTATTTTCTATTGAATACCGGTATTCGTTAAATACATGAAAAAGCTAAATACCTATCTACCAATAAAATAAATATAGATATACAAATCTCTTTCAAATATTAATATCTTATAGCAAAAATCGAAATAGGTTCTTATTATGTAAACCTTTAAAAATATGTAAAGCTATATGGTACCTATATGTAAAAATATATTATAACCAATACAAAAAATCTTATTGAAAAAAGTAAGCCACCCCGGCGGGGAATCGAACCCGGCATCTCCTGGGTTTACGTCCCATCCGTCAAGTAAGTTATATCATAAAAAAATATATTAGAAATCCACGACGTCGGTTAGTAATTGATGTAATAGGTATCTACTTTGATAATAAAACAAAAACCGATTGCCAAAGTAGCTTGATTTAGAAGAACGCTGATGAGTAGGTATTAAAAAGGCCAATAGTTAAAATTTGTCGCAATTAGTATGTCACTGCGTAGCATAGAGGTAAATGCGACGGACGGGGCGTAAACCCAGGATATGCAGAGTTCGATTCCCTGCCGGGTGGTTTACTTTTTTCAAAAAGATTTTTGCTATTGGTTATAATATTATATTTTCTCATAAAGTGTTTTTCAAAGTTATGTGTGTTTAATATGCTGATGTTTACAAATACCTAATAGTTAAACCATGGCCTCCACATCCTGAAGCGGGCCCCCAGACTAGGATCTTTAATGGTTCCAATTACATATCGCTAAGATTAAGGACATTGTGATGCTCTACAGCAGTGTTTCCCAAATTTTACACTGGAATTATCATTTAAGTACATCAGTCATCATCTCTATATATATAAAAATCTCGTGTCACGATGTTTGTGGTCGAACTCCTCCGAAATGGCTCGACTGATTTTTATGAATTTTTTTATGTATATTTGTTAGGTATGAGAATAGGTCAACAAGTATATTTCATACCGCTAGGTGATTAGGGTATCTCTATCCAGAAAAATTTTCTTTTATTTTTTTGACAATTTTTTTTTTGTATTTTTTTATTATTTGGCATAAAAAAATACCTATAACCCCAAATTTTCACTCTCCTACCCCCACCCTCCCATTTTTTATACACGATTTTATTATTTTTGTATGAACAAATTTAACCGTCGTTCGTATTTCAAACAGAACGAAATTATTTATGTTGTTGAATGACAGATGGCGCTACGTCCGAGAAGAATTCAAGAGAAGCGTCGCGTCATTTTGACATTTCATTCGGCATACCACAATGCAGTGCGTGCAAAATTTTGTACGATTTATTTTATTTATCTATTTTTATGTGCGTGTATTACAGTGCACAATGCCAGCAAGACGCAAGGGGGGCCATTTGGGCCGTCGAACGAATAAAGCAACAAACATGCGAAATAGTAGAGAAGAAAGAACAGACGAACAAATCCAACAAAATAACAAAAACGTGCGTGTAAGCATGTCGCAATTGCGTGCATCTCAATCACAAGAGGCACGAGCTGAACAAAATCAACAACGACAATTGGAACGGAGCCAAGCGCGCTGGTTCGTAGTTAACACACGCAGAGAAAATGACCGACAACGCCAACAAGTACATCGAACATTTACATCCGCTTCGTTCCTTCGTCTCGCATTCGAGTACGAGCCAGATATTGAATATTCCGCTCATCCGAAAGTGCTGATTGGTGCTATGGACAAAGAATGTCCCCATTGTCATGCGCTCAAATTCAAACATGAGTCAGCCGGGATGTGTTGCGCATCAGGAAAAGTGCAACTACCAGAAATTGAGATACCACCAGAACCATTGAACGGCTTGCTCATCGGCACTGTTCCAGATTCAAACCTGTTCCTGAAGTCCATTCGCACATTCAATTCATGCTTCCAAATGACTTCGTCCGGAGCAACAGAAATAGTTCACAATACTGCGGCAAATGGTCAACAATTCCATTCTACGTTCAAAATCAAAGGCCAAGTATACCACAAAGTAGGCTCATTGCTGCCAATGCCAAACGAACCACATACATTTTTACAAATCTACTTCATGGGCGCGGCGGTGAGGACATCAATCATGTGGATGCACTTTGCGGCTACAATAGCCTCAATTCGCCTAATGCCAGGCTCATCGTCGGCGAACTGGACGCCCTGTTGAATGAGCACAATGAATTATTGAAATTCTTCAAAGCACACATGCACCAATTGCAAAGTGACAATCACGCTATTGTCATCAATCCTGATAAAACACCAGCTGGAGAGCACGTACGTCGATTCAATGCGACTGTTGTTGACGACATTGCTGGAATCATGGTTGGCGACCGCACATCGATGCGAGAAATCGTGATTCAAAGAAGAAACAATAATCTGGAGTTCATCGCTGACACACACCGTTCAGAGGACGCTCTCGAATATCCGCTAATTTTCTGGAAGGGACAAGACGGATATTGCATAAACATTAAACAACGAGATTCTGTCACAGGTAATTCATTCATTATGAACATCATTACTCATTTTGAATTGAAAAAATGAATGGTTGATGTTTTTTTGTTTTTATCGGCGGTCATCGTCTACAGCGCTCTATTCCTCTTTCTGTCATAGATCTCATCCCCACACACTTACGATACATTCGTTATTTTTTATTTAACAACCAAAATATTCACTAGAAATAATTTATATGGCAGAACAACGTTTGCCGGGTCAGCTAGTATCATATAAAATTGCAACGCACAACCACATAATATATAAAATATTTAATATTCCTGAAGTAAAGTAGCGTATGTAGTAGTTTTTTACTATTACAGTAAATTTACTATGTGTGTTAATTTCACTTAGCTGTTCAACCCTCCACGTCGAGCCCTCCTATCGCTAGAGTCCTGTCAGTCCCCCCCCCCCTTGTGAGGGCCATGAGTTGAACCATTGGCACTTTCTTCTTCGAATGATCTTTCAATAAATTTATATTATGAAGTGTTCTTAGATGTGTATGTGCCCTACTGGTAATTCCACCCAATGTTTTATTAGTTTATTACACTTTTTACGCTTTTATTTTTTTTTGCTTTTATCCCGTAAGAAGTAAAACCACGTTCAACGTTCTTCACTCCTTCAACAAAATTATATTTTCTAATTATTGTATATGATAGGTACTCTTTAGTAGATAAACATCAAAAAATAGGCACAGGCAAGTTCATTATAGTATATAATTTTTTTATTATTCCATCATGTAATATTCGCCACTAGGGCTGAGATTACTAATTATTATACAAACGAACGACGTAACCCGACAAAAAAATACAACTGTCTTTAACTTTTCATGTTAATTAAAACATTTTGTTTCCAATTTCAATAGATACCGACAGTGGTGCACCCAGGATTTAATATTGGGGGGACCCAAGGAGGAGACTGTAAATTAGTCCCATAGGCTCTTTTTTTTCTTTATATAATTATTTTTACATATTTTCACAATATACGGCAGTATATTTGTACAGTTTCTCCTAGTTTTTAATAAATTGGAGGCATAACGGCGATAACCGTTTAGCGTGTCATCAGTGACTGGCGGATTGGAAGTGACTAACAGCTACCATGCTGGACATGTGCGCCTAGTAAATTAAAACATTACTCAAATATTATCGGCTGTGCTAGGCTTGGTCTAGAAAGCTACAATATGTATGCCGAATTCCACTGAAAAAAAATGTTCTTTTGACTTACACTACCACAGACTAGTGGATGTAGTCGTTCTTTTCCCCGAATGTTTATCGTTGATTTTTGGTTTTTTAATATTGAGATTCCAAAATATTAATTGAAAATGGACAAAAAAACTATTTGTGCATTTAACTTATACACAAACCTACTCAGCACAACACAGGCTAATTTCTCGTTTATCGGTCCTTTATCTATTGCACTCGGTGTACCTACACCATGGCCCCCACATCCGAATATATCGGTATTTCCTAGTTTTTAAAACTGGTATTTTGGTATCAAAAATACTGGAATACCAGTATAACGGTATTGCAATCCCTAGATAAAGAGTATTACTTCAAAAATTAGCAAAGACAACACCGTTTTCTTCAGCTTGTAAGATCTAATTTAAATCATATTTTAATTGGCATCCATAGCAGATAAATAGGTATTCTATATTTTTCATTTCGATACAGGCTTCAGACCCCTGACATAAAGCATAAAAAAACAGAATCATTATACTGAACATAAATTATATTAATAGCCATTTATATTGTTTAGTTATTATATAGGTTACAGTCTAAATTACTTATTTAACTAACAATATAATTTTTCGATTCAACTTCTACATTTTAACTTAACTGATATTATTATTACAGTAGTCGGTAATAAATTTATCTCTGTTCATACTTTAGTGGACACGACACGAATAGTCGGCATTTTCAGATTCTGTAAAAGAGTATTTTAACATTAATCATATACTATAGAGATCTCTCTTTTTCTCTCTCTCTTTATCAAAATAGTAGGATGGAAAAATTATTTCGCGTAATAAAAGTTGGTTAAAGTTTACGGTGTTTAAGAGCTGACTGCTATCTTTGGGAGCTAATTCTGAACAATATTTAGACCTTTCAGCCTTGCAGAAAAGATTTATAGGTATATCATTATTATTATATCTTTTACTATATAAACTAAATTATTAATAATATTAATTCTATCGACCGTGGGTACTTGATGGAATTTGAATTAAAATTCTAATGGATTTAAGTTTTGTACTATTCCATTTGAGTCGTTTTTTGCGACCCGTGTTCTGCCTTTCGGCATCTTCAGGTACTATGTGCATTCACCAAAAGTTAAATACACACACACTGACAATGAATACAGTTAATTCTAACTTATATAATTAACGTATAACAGTTGAATTGCTAATAATATAATACAATATATTATTTTATAATTGTAATTGAAATAATCAGAAACCGATCAGTAAATAAATTGTGAATAGTACGATTTCTGAAATTTAAATAAAACAATATTTAGTATTTTTAATTTGTGCTAATTCCACTGCTGCATATTTTCTGGAATAGTTCATAATCATGGTTTTAGTGTTGTTTCAAAATGACGTAGTGCTACATTGACATATTTTGATGTAGATCGTACTTTCACGTTGGTGCAAGAATGAAATAATACTTTAATAAATATGGGAACGAGGAGATAATAATCGCGGATAATGATGTATTGGTGAGATCGAGGTGATCAAGAGATTAATTATAGTGGAATAACGGCTGTACTATGTCGAGTGAATGACTCGTGATAATAGTAGTACGTCTCGTGACGGACTCGATAAGTTGAGTGAGGATTCATAGATTGTCCTTCTTATTTATATTAATGCAGTGCGTATAATATTACAATAGATATTGTCATAATTACCAGTTAAAACCAACACCGCTGATCTAGTTATAACTGAGGAAATGCTGACAATTATTATTACTCAATTAATTAATGTTTTGTTTTAACAACAATACCTACATATTAAAGTATGTCATTTAATGCTTAGTAGTATGATTGCTACACAAACATTTGTCTTTGTGTCATTGTTATTACTTACTTTAAAATTCGGACAATAATTATTGATTGGCGCTGTAGCTTATTGGTGCATATTCTTTTTACAGTGATATCCAAAACTTTGGCAATGTTTGTATGTTAAATCTGAACATCTAAATCTAATAATATTATTTGTTTATTTTTACATTTTAAAGTGGGCGACAACTGTTAATAATTGGGAATGACAGAAAATTTCCGCGGACCGCTAGTTGGGAAATACTGTACTAGAGAGTGTTAAAACGTTCCAAATAAAAATAAAATTCTCAAATAGTTCAAAATAGCGCGCCATCACAAGACATAATATAAAGACTGTCGAATACTAAACAGACAAAATTATTATTATTAATACACAAATTCTCAATGACACGCTTATTAAAAATAGAGGCGATCTTGTAAATCTACGCCTACCTTTTAACATGTTTCTTTACAGCTAACTAACTGCTATAGTAGCGCCAACGATAACTCATTTGAGAATAATAATAACTCGTCACTTTTACTAATTAATATTATTGTTGAAGCAAAACTTCTTATTAGTTGTGATCAGTGGCGCACCCAGGATTTAATATTGGGGGGGCCCAAGGAGGATAATATAAATTAGTCATATAGGATCTTTTTCTGCTTCACAGCCTAATTTCTCGTTTATCGGCCTTTTGTCTATTGCACTCGGTGTACCTACACCATGGTCCCCACATCCTGAAACGGGCCCTCAGGATAGAATATTTGGCGGCCCCCCTACCTACCGCGAAGATTAAAGGCAGTGTGAAACACTACATTAACGTTTTTCAAATTGTGTTTTAGTTCAAATTAAGGGTACTCATACAGTGAATTATTGGCGATTTTTAATACATCTACTTTAATAATGGAGCTGTCGAGTATCGACACATAATAATCAAAAAATATTTTGCACAGTTATATAATTGAAAATGTTCATGGCCGTGAAGTATAATAGCGCCGCAGGCGACTTTTTTTACTATTAAAGCTAATGTATGATGTGTTTTTATCTCACTTATCTGGTCAGCCCTCCCCAGCCATTACCTACACCACTCCGGAATTCGAGTGGACACCGAGAATCTTTTGACAGTTCCATTACGGATTGGGTTTCTAAAAAAACCTGACATTAGTGTTTCGAAATGTTTGTGTTAGAAATTAAAATCCAAGAAATATTTCTAAAAAGGGTGCTGGAGAATTACAAATCATTTTTTTGCCGTGTTTTTATTTGTCTAAGCCCAAAAGTATAGTTTATAGGCTTTCAATTTCAATGTTTAAAATCATTCTGATAATTTTGGGGGGTGCCAGGGCCCCTTGGCCCCCCTCCTGTGTGCGCCACTGGTTGTGATAGCGTAAAACTGCTGAATAAAATATGAAATCAATATATTATGATAATATGAAACACCATATAGTATCAGTGGTAAAGGGTACATAAATAAACACAACAGCTTTAAATATGACCTTTCAAGAAAAATATAACATTTAATATTGAAATTGTCGTAGGTATGTCTATATTATGTTGTAAAGATTTTTAATAACACAGGTTTTCAATACGCCGTAAAAAAATATAATTTCTGCATTTATTTTCTAATCGCTGGAAAGCCTCAATTAAGCGGGACTCAACTCGGTGTTGCCGGCAAGCTAGGGATGTCATAAATGTTCAAAATGCTTCGGTGACTAGGTACAACGAAATAATGAGTTTAATAATTCTATAGAGTTGTGCATGATTATCAAAATCAAGCAAATAAATTGAGCTTTTTACGCCGAATGACCAATATGCAGCAGATATTAAATATTTATATATATTTCGTTTATAAACGTTTAAAAAGTTTACATAATAAGTATTTGATTAATAAATAGATGCGACAAAAATGAATGTTTTGTTTTTCCTCTGGCTGTTCTGTTTTGTCACTGTTCTGTTTTTTCATGTTCTGTTTTGTCACAGTTCTATTTATTCATATTCTGTTGTGTCCGGTTACCATAATAATCTTAAGTTGCGATCAAATTGAGATGCATGTCACGTCACTGTCACGGCGACAAATTTAGTCTATGGTTTCGTCATGTTGCAGAATATTTTGAACGATCACCACCTCTCTAAATTAAACTATAGAGAATGCCAACTATAATGTATTTTGAATTATTATTAATTATCCATTCTAATTTCAATTAATTTTAACAGTTTCTACGTGTGCGTACGTTAAAATTACTTGCAATATTACATCCTTAGATAATATTTTGAACAGAATCCAACCTGAAGACCATATAAAAAAAAAACAATATTCTTATTGAAAATACATAGTGCCAACGTAATTTTGACATGATTCGAAAAAGTGTAGACATCTATAAAATGATAAAAAAACGCTCAAAACGTCATACAGCTGTCGATGTAGTGCGGTTCAACGTGGGGTGACCTCATTGTTGTTCTGATAATTTGGGAAGATTTTCCTAACTGACAATGTTCGTTTAAAGGTTCAAAATCTGCTACGGAATGGGAGCTTCAGTCTAATAATATTAACACCAAGAAAAATGACATTACAGAGGTTTTTTTCCCGTAGCGGCAGCTTACTGTGACGTCATGTGATAGTCCGCGACATGCACCATAATATATTTCGCGCTTTAGCCTTTCCATGCCCTAATCTTTATAAATAATACAATTAAAGTAAAATAAATGTAGGTACTGGTTTTTTGTCCATGTAGCCTCGACAAATTGCCGTGTGTACGCTAGTAGACAACGAATCATTTCGCGACCAGTGCAAAGCCATAAGTTTAATATATCGTCAGTGTTGATTTAACCGACTCTGGCGACGATGATAATAATAGTAATATATTCGTGAAATAGAAAAGCGACTAGTGGACACCGCATGACCTCCAAAAAAACGACGCTCGGAAAATCGATGGTTTTTCTTGTCGTAGGTTTTGTATGGAAACCACTCTCGCGTGCCGTTGTAAGTTGGAATAATCGGTTCACACAACAATGGGGCAGGTATATCTCGTCGGACGCGAAAGGCCAAATTTTAATAATATGCCCGCTAGTTAAATTAATTGGTTGAGAATATTTAATACGTACCAACTATTATATTTAAAAGCTTTTAAATTTATGTTAATTGTCTGAAAAAGCTTTCTGTAAAAAGACGTTGTGATTATATTATGCACGTCGCGTCGACGTCACAGTAAGCTGCCGCTACGAGAAAAATATGTAATGTCGTTTTTATTGGTGTTTAAAATGTTATCAGACTGATGCTCCCATCCCGTAGCACATTTTGAACATTTAAATGAACATTGTAAGTTAGAAAAAAATGCCGAAATCACCAGAACAACACTGAGGTCACCTCACGTTGTACCGCACTGCATCGACACCTGCATGATTTAATGAACATTTTTTACATGCTTACACATTTTCGACTCATGTCAAAATCGCGTGTTTTTTTGTTTTTATCGGTTGGCACTATGTATTTTCTATAAGAATGTTGTCTATTATTATCTATGGTCTGTAGGTTGTGTTCTGTTCAAAATATTATCTATGGATGTAATATTGCAAGTAATTTTAACGTACGCACACGTAAAAACTGTTAAAATTAATTGAAATTAGGATGAATAATGAATAATAATTCTAAATACTAAATACATTAGAGTTGGCACCCTCCATCATAGAATTTACAGAGATGGTGATCGTTCAAAATATTCTGCAAAATGACGAAACCATAGACTTAATTTGTCGCCGCGTGACAGAACGCAACGTGCATCTAAAGATTATTAATTTCACATAATATATTAACAATAATAATAATTTTGAATTATTTACCTGGTAATCAGAGTGTTCACTATTTACATGACATTATCTATCTGTTTATAACTCAAAAATTACTCGACTTAGGTATATTGTTGAAACTTGCAAGGTATTTAATATTATGGTCTAAAGAAAAGTACACACACAATACATTTCGGTCGCAAATCACAAGTCGGTAAAGTCGTCAGATAGAAGCAGTGGACTGGTAAGGTGAAGTGCGGTCAGAGTACTTACCATTGTACATAATATTGTTTATTTTCAGCTATCTTACCCAGATAAATATACTAAAAATCTTTAAATTGAAATACACACTATTGGTCAATAGAGCATTTCCATAAAACCTACTATCAATAATTAATGGTGATGGTTTTTGGTTTACGGAGGTCTGTGGCGCTTTTTGGTTCAGGTTTTGAAGTACTCTTAGGAAACATTTGGCTGTGCGATAAACCGCCCTTACAATACGATGATAGGTGTATTGTCAGGATTTTAATGCTTCGGTTCTTTTTTACAGTCAGATTTGGATACTTTATAATAAAGTGGCAGCATCGTTGACTTCATGAAAGACCGCTACTTCTCTCAAAAGTTGTCAAATTTTTAGCCTTTCCTTTATTCGCCTCCCTTTATAATGTGCCGCAATTATGCTACGCATGTCTTGCATATCCTCACGGGACGTCACTGCAACGTTGATTTGGCGGGAAATCTAAAAATATTTAATAATAGTGCGGAAGTTAATTAAGTTTGTACGTACATTGTATTTAAACGTAGGTGGAACATTTTAACAACGAATTCGTGCCAGCTTTTAAACGTAGCTAAGCGCCGCAAACATCCGTGGTAGACGCCTTTCCCCATTCTCTAGTCTGCTATGCCAAAAATAATTATAATATGTGCATCCCCGTTTGCCAATACCTCTGCAACCAGAAGGTTGTGATTCAAAACCCAGTTTAACTGGTCGGTCTGGATCCATTCGCCTGACACAGCCGGCTCACTTCAACCATGCGATCTTGCTGACCTGATTCTTAAAATAATTGTAAACTTGTTTCATATTTATGACTATCGTTTTAAAGATACCACGTTCGATTTTTCCACTGAGTTTGGGATTTATTTGGTTTTGGCAACAATATTTATATAAAAAAGATGGCTGGCTTTAACAGCTCCGGTTTCATCTGTACTTAAAACACGAATCCCATTCTCAATAATTGCATTGAACAAAAGCCAGGGGAGCGTTTCCCCTTGACACAAACCGTTATATTATGCAATTTTTCCACTGGCTTTCTGGTTTCGAACACAAAATGAAAAGTGGTGGCTTTAACAGCTCTGGTTTCATCAGTACTTAAATCCCTGCTCCCGTTCTTAAGAATCGCATTGAACATAAGACAGGACAGCGTGTCCCCAGTGACGTCCTGTAGGTGTAGGCAGATTGAGCATCGCTTGGGGGCGGCAGTTACCCAAAGGGCGGCAAATTGAGGAGAATCATTAGGTATATAGGAATAAGTACCCAAACTTAGTAATAACAGA
The DNA here is from genome assembly GCF_057557595.1 of Rhyacophila brunnea. Lineage (NCBI taxonomy): Eukaryota > Metazoa > Arthropoda > Insecta > Trichoptera > Rhyacophilidae > Rhyacophila > Rhyacophila brunnea. The sequence continues at coordinate 36,234,984 of NW_028232796.1, forward strand.
AATATCTTTCCATTAAAAAAATCATCTCACTGGTAGGAAACAAGATGTATTAATAAGGTACCTACTTTAAAAATTTAACAGGATTTTTTTGTCGGGTTCGCGATGTCTAGTTTAATTCCGTTGTTCTTGGACGTCACTTTCTTGGTGAACAGCAATGATACGTGAAGATTTGCGAATTATATTTGAAAAATTATAGGTAGGTAGGTACTTACTTACCTAATTTAAAATGTATCCAAATATGTTTGCCAGTCACTCGCGAGTTTTGGAAGTTGTCAGATGTATTTTTAAATGTACCTATCTGAAATCGTAGACTCGCAATATTGTCTATTGAAGCAGTGATGGCATTTAATGTTGGTATTGGTAATGTATCCCATTATTCTTAGATATTGGAGTCATGAAAGGATGATAAAAAATACTGTATAAAAGAATATGGCAGCATTTTAACATTTCCTAGGGGCGGCATTTTGTCTAGGGACGTCACTGCGTGTCCCCTTGATGCAAACCATTATAGGCGTGAAAAGGTTGCCATCTCATCATGGCGCCCACAAGGGGGGACTGACAGGGCTCTAGCCCAGGGGCCCGGGCGGAGGAGGCCCGGCGTGGCAGGTAGATCAGATATGTAAGATAAACACATCATGAATTTGCTCTAATAATAAAAAAGTCGCCTGCGTCGTTATTACACGGCATGAGGTTGTGTAGTGCAAGGTTTGACTGTATTGTGTTGATGCTCGACGTCTCCATAATTTAAGTAGATGTATCAAAACTCCAAATAAAATCGCTAAAAATACACTGAAGGCCCTTACACAAATTTGAAAACGCTTGTGTTAAGCGTCACACATGCCATTAAACTTAGCGATAGGTAGGGGGCCCGCTTTTGGATATGGGGGCTATGCATCTCATCATTTACACGCAACAACAGTGTGTTCTTCATATCAGTCTTGTCATTTAAAAGAGTTTTGTTGGTCATGTTACACCGATGTATTTAAAATAGGTGTCATAATATTGCTAGTTACAAAAATCATGCTGTCGTATTTGTCATAATATAATATATAATATTTGTATATATATATAATATATATATATAATATATATATAAAATATATAACATAGTATATATATATATAATATTTGTTATAATGTCATACAAGTATTATAAAATACAAGGTAATTTGAACATAATTTTTAATGATGCCAATATTTTTTATAATATATTTATGAGTGATGCCAACATTTTAAATACTTCATTTCAAATAGTTCAGACCGGAATTTTAGTTCTAAATTCAAAATAGGAACAAGAAATCTTGAATTATGTTTGGCTGTTATCTATGTGACATACAAAGAGGTTCCTGCAATTTTCTTTCAATGCTTCTATTGCCTTAATATAAAAACATTTTATTTATATTCAATATGTAAATTTAATTAAAATCATAAATCATCAACAAACATTATTAGGACGTGCCTAGAATCACAAACTTTCCTTTTATTATAACCGCTCCCGACGAAGCATGTGGACATGGCAATATAATATTTTATTACTCTTTTTTTAAACAAGGATAAACAACCGGTGATTGCCGGCTCTTCTGCTAGGCATTGCGGTTGACTTGCTTTATTTCTAAATATAAACACTTATGAACTTTATCAAAATTTTGATTACATTAAAGTTATTTTCTTCGTTTTATAATATTAAAAAAATATGGGACGTTTTAATATCGCATTTTTAGTTTTTTGCAAACTATATTTTAGATAGTTATTATCTATCAGCCATTTGCCCATTCTGAGGGTTACTTGTCTGGAAGTTTACTTCGTGTTAAAATAAATTTCGTGTTAGTAATAACACCTGCTTACACATTTGGTTAAGAATATGGCCATTCAAAATTTATATTGCAAAGTTATAAGTACGCAGTTGGTATTTTTTGAATATATACCTTAGCTCGAAGTGGTTAATTTATATAATATAAGGGGTCTTCCATAAATAATGCTTTCACAAATTTTTCGTAATTTTAACCAAACCCCCCTCACTCAATAACAAATAAAATACCCCCTGTCAAAATTACGTCACCTTTGTTGTTTTTTAACACCCCTCCTCCCAACATACGAGGGTGGGTCAATAATTCCTTAGAAAAAAGCATTAAAACAGGTTTTATTTTTGTATTTTTTTTTTATTTCTCAACATAATTTCCTTGGAGCTCAATACACTTGGTTAGACGTTTCTCAATTTTTTTTAAGCCGTCAGAAAAATAAGTTTTCGGAAGGTCCTCAAAATAAGCATTTGTCCGATCGATGACTTCTTCATTTGAAAAAAAACGTTGTCCACTTAGCCATTTTTTTAAGTTTGGGAAAAGGAAAAAGTCACTGGGGGCTAAATCTGGCGAATACGGTGGGTGGTCGACCAATTCGAACTTCAATTCTTCAATTTTAGCCATTGATCGTAAACATGTGTGAACACGGGCATTGTCCTGATGAAAGAGGATTTTTTTCTTGTTTAAATGAGGCCGTTTTTCTTCAATTTTGTTTTTTAGCTGGTCCAATAAAGATGCATAATAATCCCCTGTTATTGTTTTTCCTTTTTCCAAATAGTCAACGAAAATAATTTCACGTGCATCCCAAAATACAGTAGCCATAACCTTACCAGCTGATTTTACGGTTTTCGCCTTCTTTGGACATGGTTTGCCTTCGCAATCCACTGCTTTGACTGTTCTTTCGTCTCGGGAGTATAGTGGTGTATCCATGTTTCATCTACAGTCACAAAGCGACGAAAAAATTCATCCGGATTGCGTTGCATGAGCGACAACAGGGCTTTAGAGGCCACCACCCTACTGCGTTTATTGTCGACTGTGAGCAAACGCGGCACCCATCTTGCAGAAATATTTTTCATGCCCAATTTGTCATGTAAAATAGAAATGACGCTACCTTTTGAGATCCCTGTAACCTCAATTATCTCACTCAACTTTAATCTTCGGTCACTTAACACCATATCGTGGATTTTATTGATCATTTCTGGTGTAGTCACCTCTACAGGACGTCCTGAGCGTGGTTCATCCTTTGTTGATGTACGACCACATTTAAATTCATTTAACCAGTTATAAATAGTTGCAAGTGAAGGAGCAGATATGCCGTGAACTAAATCCAACTCATTTTTTATTTCCTTTGCTGTTAACCCTTTTATATTAAAATGTTTAATAACAACTCTAAACTCAATTTTCTCCATTTTCCATTTTTCCATTTTCCACAAGCAAATTTTTTTTTTAAATGTACGAGAAACACACAACAACCCGACCAATCTGATTGAAACTTCGCAGCATACTGAATCGGTAGTGCCGCTGCATGAAAACAAACCGCTTGCAGTACTAGTCGCGCCACCTGTCGGCTTTTCTAAGGACTTATTGACCCACCCTCGTAATAAAAACCAATTCATCAAAAATGAATAAATTCCCAGAAGAAAATAAGTTTATATTATATTATTAGTGTTGTGACGTCACATTGTCTACAAACTCTACCTTACCATTTTTTCACAAACAATCACAGCATATTATCAAATTTTTCCCTCTCTTTATTACGAGACATTATAATATATGGACGACCCCGTAAATTCCCGCCTTTAGGTAGGTCAAAATGGAAATTTTATGCTATTTTCAAAGCTATTACATAACCGATTTTTTTTTAAACGGTACATGTTTAAACTCGCGCGTTACCATTATCTTACTCCCTACTTCATTTATCGTTTGTCAATTTATGGCTACGGCCGTATGTTATAGCTTAACTTCTGGGAAATGCCAATAGAAATGGCGTATTTCAAAAAAAATACTACCTTATTCTTAGGTCAATAATTATTATAAAGCACTCATTATTCGTAGAATGTTTATCACATTTTAATGTTTAAAAACATAGTTTATAATCAGTATCTTTAAAATTATCTCCAAATGTGTTAATCGTTCCCATTTTTTGAATAATATAATGCCCAATTCTTGTCAAATTTGGGATCACAAAGATTATAAAATATATTTTTTTATCGTAAATATGTCACTATTTAATCTTAACATTAATTTTACTAATGGTTTTGTAAATGCGTTTAAAAATTAATACATCTAAAAAATCTTGACACCACTGCACATGAATGTGCTGAAATATGATTATATTCTAAAACATTAGAGCGAGAGGTTTAAAAGAATACTTCTTTATGTAATAAAAATACTTTGTGCAGTCATCAACTGTTTAAAATAAATATAAAAGATAATAAGGCTTCAAAATTTTATAAATAGATTATCTACAACGTTTAAGGAATGTCCAGGGTTATGCTCTGAAAATACCATAAAAGCTCTATTTTTACTACGCTGAACATGTGGGTCGTTAAGTGGCTAACATCCAGTTTCTGAATAAACAAAACTCTGTTAATACAACCCCCGCCCTGTGGAGGCCCATATTATGATCTTCTCATGATGAAAGATGGCAAAAAAATTGACCTTCTAATTGAATGAAAATCCCATTCTGGATTCGAACCCAAGATTTTGTTTATTTATTTCGATTACCCGTCAAGTTGATACGGATCTACCATTTCAACCGTGCAAGATTTGAATAATAAATAGTGACTTCTCGACTTGAGTCACAGGTAACTTGATACCCTATTACCGGTTTTACAGTATGTCTACATTGTCGGCGATTTCAAAATCAATAAAGCAAGTACCTAACGAAAATGCCAACTGAATAGTAAAAGGTCAGATGGTGAATTATAATACCATACATATACAGGTTACCCGTATTAAACACTTGCCATAAGGCTAACAAATTGACATGAATTACTACGGCTAGAGTGAAGGGTTGATATCGTCTACAATCATTATATTTTTCTGTAAGTCAATTTTCATACAATTATATTCTAGTGTCTGAAAATTAACTCACTAATATAGCAGTATGTAACCTACGGCCTTGGAGGTCATTAAGTGCAGCTTTTTGAATCTAATCTTAAAATTTAACAAATATTCAAATTCCTTTATTCTGAAAGCAATCACAACAGTTATTTCAAAAATTAGTTAACTAATTTATTGTCATGTTTTCTATTCGGAACTATTCAAGTATTAGATTTTTTTTAATGCCGGGCTACCTACATTAAAAGGTTTCCCACACCTGTATTAACTAGCATATCGCCCTTGATTCTGGTATTGATACCACTATATACATCACTGGTCGGTTTTGAGTTATTTTCATATTATGTGATTTGAATCACCAAAACATTCTAACCAATAATTATTAAAAAGTAATAAAAAATCCTTCCATTAGCGAGTCTGAAATGGCTTCTGTGGCGAGTCTGTAGTCCCAAGCGGGCTACATAACCTCTGGTTGAGAAACGCTTGTCTAACTGGTATTATTACCAGAGCCTCGCGAGTATGATTTTTTTCAATATTCGATGCATGGCAGAATTCTTTCGCGAATACCATCTGTAAGGGATCTTGGCATTATGTTTGTCAATACGCTGTCACTTAGTGACCATAATTATAGCTATCATTTGTAAAAAGGCGCTACAAAAGTTAGGCTTCGTCTTACGTGCTTCCCGGGTCTTTTTGGATGTTAGTGTATTAAAAATCCTTTATAAATCCTTAGTTAGAAGCCGATTTGAGAGTGGGTCGATTATTTGGGGCCCGCATTAGTTGAAATACGACCTTATGGTTGAGCGAGTTCAAAAAAAAATCCTCGAGAAAAAGAGACTCCTTTATTTGAGGTTGTATGGATACCTACTATCCGTGGCTTTATCCACTGGCTTTCTCTTAGGTATGCTTACATACTAAATGCTAGAAGATATCAATATTTGACCACGTATTTTTTTCGACTTATACGTCGTGTAAATGAGAACTCTGCCATTCTTGGCGGTATTGACTTGTGTGTCCCTGATAACTATCTTAGAAATCGGGAACATCAGTTGTTTGTTCTCCCAAGGTGCAGAACTAACTTGCCATTGGTGATGCCAATTAGGAGGGCAATAACTCTGTTCAACCAAATCGCTTCGGATATTGATATAATCCACCTACGTGAGAATGAGTATAGGTGGGGGTTTTTTGATAAATTATTTAAATACGATATACTTAGCTCATTCGGTGTGCTTACATACTTTAAAATTTATATTTTTTATTTGCATATGTCTATTTCTTTGTTTTTTAAATGTCATGTTGTGAACGTCTTAAATTTATAATTTGTAATGTATAAATAAATCTATTTGAATATTAATACTTTCGACCGAAGGTACTTGATGGAATTTGAATTTAAATGTATGAGATTATATATGTTTGTATGAGAGTCTATGGATGAGGATTTAGGTATGTATAGTTTATATCATATATATATTATATATTATATTAGGTGAGTTATATATTATATTATATTAAGCGAGTTTATATGTATAATTTTGTTTTTGTTAAAAAATAATGTTGTAAAAGTAGATACCTTGTAAGAGTATTATTAAAGACTAATATCTCATTAGTTAACTAGATTAATTATTTTCTTAGAATTGACGATTTACACCTCTTGAGTGTAGTATTTTTATTGTTATAAAGAATTTTGACCTATTATTAGGTTTGACGATGTATTATAATAATATGCTGTCCAGTGTATTGTTATTAATAAGATAGGGTTTTTACTAATTAGGTTTTTTACTGACACTTCAGCTATTCATAATTTGTTTATTGTATTTTTGTTGTAATTTCTGACTAAATAGGTAGGTAATGGAGTTTTTACCTACTTTATTGTATTGATTTATTATATAAGGGTGTTCGTTGTCAGTGTGTGTTTGCCTTTGGTGAGTGTACACGACGCCTGAAGATGCCGAAAGGCGAAACCCGGGTCGCGAAAAACGACTTAAATGGAATAGTATAGAGCTTGAATCCATTATAATTTAAATCTATTTTAATTTGAATCTAAATACAAAATACTCACATTCGATTCGTTACTTAGACAACCTTTCGCATTTGATAATAAGCAAAAGCCGCTGGGTCAGTGTGCGATAAATTGTCGACAATTAATTTTCCTCAAATCAGATTAAGATGTCATTCCTTCATTTCCTGCAAAGTCCGATATAAAACAGTGATGTAGAATGAAGATTGTTGAATAATAATTGCCGAAAAAACTTTTAAAAACATGTAAAGGTTTCGCCGAAAACACGACATTACTGTTCACCAACATGAAAAGCGATTTTTTATCTGTACACTTCTTTTCGAGGATAAAAATCCAAATTAGTTTACTATCTTTAAATCTGACTTGATTCTCACTCAGGGGTGGATTGGCCCAGTAAAATACCTAGTTAAATCCCGATAGGCTGATGAGACCGGAAAGATTTTTTTAAAATAATTCTTCATATCACAAATCGTGACATGACGTATAGATTCCAAACAATATAATATCAAAAAGGTTTGAAAATACAGAAGAACCTCGACAAAATATCCGGTCTAATGTAAAAATTGTTAATGTGAAACATGTTTAAATCCAAGTGTCTAATAACATTTATTGACTAGTCGTCAGATAGCGAAATTCTACAATATTACACACGTGTTCGTAATTTTAGAGAGTTGATTATTAATGTAGTAAATTAATAATACACCACCCACCCCACGCCCATAGCAGTCACGAAGACTGAGCGATAACATTACGGCATATACTGCCATGGATCCCGGGATTATGTTTTCTTTTTCAACATGTATTTCGACCCAGACAATGGACCTAATAGACTGAACAAGTGGCTAACATCAATTTCTTATAAAAACGATGAAAGCCTATAATATGATCTTCTTATGATTAGGAAAAATAATAATGTCATGATATTGTCCCAGAAAAGTCCTGGTAAAAAAATGATACAATATGTTATAACTTATAACACTCATAACTACCTCTTAGCACCGCAAGTGAAAATTATCTCAACTCCACGCAATCTACTCTGAAAAATTGTATTATTTGCATTGTTTTCTTAATTTACCACCCCGTTAGAATTTGCTATACTTAAGTAACACATGGTGCACATCCGTACAGATATATCACAGCCAGTAGGGTTAGTCAATCCTAACTTATATTTTTGATAAAAATATATTAAAAGAGTGTTTTTTGGATATATTAATTATGATCTAATATATTTTTCGGTAATGATGTGGAGGAAAAAGAAGGTCATTATTGCTTGTAGGCTTCGAGAAGAGAGAGTTTATTGATCGATATAAGAATACATAAATACATACAATAATAAGGATTGCTGCGTGGGGTTTTTAATTACGGTATGGATGTACTGATAAGATCGATGTGATCAAGAGATTGATTGTATTAATGAACTGAGGGCCGTGATTCGAATGGAGTTTCGATTGACTACGTCAACTGAAGGACTCGTGACAATAGTGGTGTGTCACGTGACGGTCTCGATGAGTGAGTGAGAATTCATGGATTGTCCTTCTTATTAATATAAATTCAGTATGTAGGTATATTACAAGAGATATTGTCGCAATTAACAAATCATAACATACCCTACTGATCTAGTTATGATTGAGGAAATGCTGACTAGCATTATCGCTCTATTGTATTGTTTTGACAACAAAACCTACATATTAAAGTGTGTTACTCATTGAATGCTGAGTGATTATTGTTGCTACATATATTTCAATGATAAGCTGTAACTGTAACACGTTTTCACTATTATAATGCCAAAAAGGTTTCCAGTTGTACTGTTTATCAACTGTTTGAACAATAGCCGGTTCACAAATTAATCTAAGATGAAGTTCAAAAACCAAATAACGACATCTCCTCAATGAATTGTTGATGACTACAGTGCAGATCAATAAAATGCAAATACCAAGTATCCAGTCGCCATGGACAAGGGTTTTAAAGCGAGATTCGACTTATTATATTATGAAATAAAAAGCGTGCCAAGTATCCACAAATATTACCAACATTGACTGCGTTTTTCGTTAACGTGGTAAACTTTAATGAACATTATAATACTGATTGAAAATCTCTTTAACAAGTTTAGTATTTAAATTTATCCCATACTTCGCTAGACCCGAGCATTAAACCTTTTTACAGTTTCACACTAGAAGGCAGCCAACTACCCTTATTTTTGTGTTTCCTGGTGATGGCATAATATGCGCCCCCATTATACTTTGTCAGCCTGGACAAGTGCTTATTTTATAAAACACAAAATTATTATGAGAAGAACAAAAAAATGTTTGTTTCGTGTTATAATCATGTGTTGTTCTTCCATCAAGCATTGACAGTAAACACTATTAATCTCAATATGAGACTGTTTAGAATAACATTCAGTGTCTGTTTTAATGATTAATGACGGTGTGGTTTCCATTCAAAACTCTTTACATCGAACACTGATGTAATTATTTACTTTGCAACGAAATTCAGTTTCGAATTTCTCGCGAGAGCTTTCGTTATTCGCGCCAAAAGCTCCTCTTATAAGTAAACGTCGTAAACCTACTTATTCTATTTTAGTGTCAGTTGCAAAGTTAAAATTACTCGAACGAGGTGACCATTATGCAAAATTATTCATTTCTATAGTGCATACACTTTGAATCAAATACAGCCATAATCAAATTAAATTTTAACATCATATTTTAAAACATGAATGAATGGAATATGAGTTTCTATCGTAATATATTTTTATTAGCATGTGTACGGAAAATTGTATCTATGCAGTTCACCATATCACAGTTTACTGTGAGCTATTGTATTGGAAACAGGTAGCCATATAGTATTGAGATCAAATTCATGTCTCAATAGAATACGTAACACAAAACACCGGAATACAAGGAAAAAACATACGTACATATTTATATAGAATTCTGAATGATTCAAGTGTAGGTTATCAAGTAGCTGCTCATAAAATGCTTTATCTTATTGTTATACGGCAATCTGTTTCCGTTACCTACGATACTATATGAGCAAAATCGTTAAAGGAGTAGGTGTAGGCAAACAAACTCCAAATCGTGAGGTTACTTTGCCTGATGTTTATTTTGAAAAAAAATTAACCCATTTGCCATGATTTATAACCATGAAACCATAAAAAAATATTATTCTTGATCCAAAAAATTGAATTAAATATAATTCGAAATAAATTTTCTTATAAAAAACCGACAAAATTTTTAAATTAAACAAAAAAATATTTAAAATTAGGCAAAGTGACCTTATTTGTCGGTACGACATCTCACGGTAAAAATTGTGCTACGGTAAACTGCATAAGTACAATAAATTACATGTAACCTTATTAATGACCTTACCAAAAATAATGTCTTGCTGATGCATTTTTGGAACACAATATGACATTCTAAAAAATCTCACTTCGTAAATAATTCACTTTCGCCTAAGTGCCCCTTCTTTTATTCAACATATATAATTTGAAAAGACTTGAAGAAGCCACTAGAAAAAATCTACTTAACAAAGCTATTCTATACACAAGGCGGCTATTGATGGTAGTTTATCATATTAATTATGTATTGGGGGGTTAATTGTTACAATAAGTTAACCGTATAAACACTCTAAACTGTCAAAAAGTGCTAAGCACCTCTCTTGGCTGTGTTAACTTTTAGAGCGAGATAGACAGTTTTGACAGTTCAGACGGTTAACGTATTTTACAACGTTTTTCTTAGCTCGTATTCTTATTTGTCCGCTGGTTCTTTGTCCGGTACAAATCTTGCAATCGATTTTTAACTAACTTCCCGACTAGCTAGACATTTGAAACTTATAGAATATATCAGAAAACGATGCCAATGCATTTTAGCCATCTTTAAGTAGAATTGAATTCATTTCCAGTTAATTCTGTTTTGTATGAAAAGTTATTTCGACACCATTATCGGTTGCTAGGGGTCTGGGTCCTAGCAACTAAATTATTAATAAATACGTGCGTTACTATGGAAATCAATATGACATGTCAAGTACAAATTTTTTTGATCGTTTAAGCTAGTCAAGTCAAGTTTATATGGTTCAAAAGAATTTAAAAACGTTGTATATATTATAAAAAGTTCTTTTTATCTTGTAATTATTAACAATTAACTGCCTCAATACATAAATATGATTAAGTGATAATAATTTTCACTTTAGCCGTCACAGAAGTGTTTTCAAATAATTATAAATGTACTATTACATATGAGTTGGTTTTAGTGACCCACGTTTCGCCTTTTGGCATATTCAGCCTCTATATATTGTTATTATGTACGATATATAAATACAACTGATAAAGAGTGAAGTGTGTTACTATTTATAATAATATATAGAAAATTACCAAATTTAAGTTTTATAAATTCTTTTATTGAAAATACATTAATTTGAATAACCACAGACACGCATATTATGTATTCGAAAAATAGTAGAAAATAAAATTGAACCAAGTGGGATTTGATTTTTTTGATTTTTTTTTTTGGATTAGCTATCTTATATTATATGGAGGTATCGATCCATTTGTAATTCTTGCGAAAAATTGCCAATAATTAGGCTTTCTGATGAATGTAATTAATATGAGTTTAATGTCCAATCAGTCCAAAATATCGTAAAAATGATTATTCATGGTGTTATGTAAAGGAATTGGATGCTTCGGTTAAAGCCTGATTGATAATTCAATTCGATTTTAATGCTTTTATGTCTTTTGTGAATCGGTAAATTTTTATTATTATACATGTTTTCGTACAAAACTATCCGGTCTTCGTGCGTTGAACGCAACAGTGAATTTTTTACGTTTATCTTTAATAATTTTATTGGAAAAACTATATTAAGTCATAATAATATTATAAGAAATCTTCATAAACGAAGACAATAATAAAATTATCGTTAGGTTATACCTTATCTCAGTGACTTATCTCACGGAAGTGAGGCAGTTTGACGTCGCTTGGCGGCGGCAGTTACTCGAAGGGCGGCAAAGCGAGGAGAATCATAAGATATATATAGGAATAGGTACCTAAACTTAGTAATAACGGAAATATCTTTCTATTAAAAAATCAGCTCACTGGTTGGAAACAAAATGTATTAATTAACATAAAATGTTCAACAGGACTGTAATTTTTTTTGTCGGGTTCGCGATGTCTAGTTTACTTTCATTGTCTTTGGGCATCATGTCTTTGATGACCAGTAATGACACGTGCATATTTGTGAATTATATTTATTGAATCATAGGTAGGTAAATAGGTACTTACCTAATTAATTTATCCAAATATTTTTGCCAGTGATTCGCAAGTTTCGAAAGTTGTCAGGTGTATTTTTAAATGTACCTATCTGAAACCTTGGACTATTAATTGTCTATTGAAGTAGAGATGGCATTTAAATTAGATTTTGTGGTATATTATTTTGTTCGTAATGGAGCCATACTATAGAACATCTTTCTTAGATTTTAGAGTCATTAAAGAATGATAAAAAAAATACTGTATAAAAATGGGGTGGCATTTGCGCTGCCTAGGGGCGGTATTTTGTTTAGGGACGTCGCTGCCTTAGCTTCAGTCCAATCAAAATTCTGGTTGTAAGACAAACATACCTACATACTGTCATGTGATCTATTTTAATACGTTCAACATAATATGGTTACCCTAAAGCACTGCACTCCTATCTCAAATGAAGATCGTAAAATAATATACTTTATACGAAAGTCGTTAAATTGTGGTGACTGCATTTTCCCACAAAATTAATGCTCCACATACTGGAATATTGTGAAGAGAGCTTCAAGATAAAGATACTTCCATCGATTATAATATTATATATATACATATCACTATTTACCCTCATTTACAAATTATTGAAGGTTATGTCACGCTTACAGCACGTACAGTTTGGTGCCCCCATATATAACCTAATAAAAAAAACGTAAAAAAAATGTATTTTTAGAAATGGAACAAAACTTACATTGTGATAAAAAAAACGTTTATTACAACGTTTTTATTAGCTCGTATTCTTGTTTGTCCGGTACAGATTTTTTTCTTGTGCAGTACAAGTTTTTCCAAGATTTTTAACTAACTTCCCGACTAGTTAGACATTTGAAACTTTTAGAATTTATCAGAACATGACGACAATGCATTCTTTTAATACCTTTGGCCATCTTTAAGCAGAATTGAATTCATTTTCAGTTAATTCTGTTTTGTATGTTTCGGAAAACATTTGTTAAAAGTAATATTTACTACTCACTATTATTGGTTGCTAAGTGGGTCCTAGCAACTAAATTATTAATATATACGTGCACGTGCGTTACTATAGAAATCAGTATGAAATGTCAAAATAACATTTCTGTATTCTATAATATTATTCAGTATTTCTATCAAGTACAATAAAAAGTTTTTATTAATACATATTAAATGTCAAGTTTATATGATTCAACAGAAAATTTAAAAACGTCGTATATAAAAAGTTCTTTTTATCTTGTAATTATTTTTGAATACAATAATTAATGGTTTATAAATGGACATTTAAAAACATTTACATACATTACAACTAGGGAATCCAATCCCGAGCCAAAATTTTGATCCCGGGATTTCGGGATTACAATTTGACAATCCCGGGATCCCGGGACTGGTTCCGGGATTGGCATTTTTTCCATTGTTAATATAAAATTTTTATATTTACAAATAACATTGATAAAATCGGTCAAAAATAAATCTAGAATAATTTATACTATTAAAGACATTTATTGTTAATATTGTATACGTTCAATCTTGGAAATACACAAGTTTAATGGAGTAAATAATATTGTAATAGAAATAATAATGTGAATTTAATAGGAGATTGCTGTTTCTGATAGTAAAGACTTAATGAGATTTAAAATAGTAAAGCAAATAATCATGGCGTACTTATGGCCTTTCCGCTTCATAAATCTAGTTAGTCAGCCAAATATGAAACTGCCGTAAAACGTATGATATCATGGTGGAATTACTTTGTGAAAAGTGCGAAGCATTGTTTTTTTCCAATCTTTCAATTTTTAATAATGTATGCGAAAAAATAAAATGAATCGGCAACCTACACATGGGTATAAATCAAACTTCATTCAAACTCAGTTTATTTCTAATGTACCTAGTTATTTTTTATTAAAAGTTTTTTTTCTGATATATTTTCGCTTTTATTTTATTTTACATAAAAATTGATAAAAAAAATCAATCCCGAAATCCCGGGATTATGTTTATCAATCCCGGGATTCATGGGTATCGAAAATAGCTCGGGATCCCGGGATTGTAATCGCTAATTACAACACATACTATGATCATAGACCTATTATAAAAAAATGTGTAGTGTCGCCTATCCTGTGATGCCCTAAGCAGGACTTATTTTGATTATAGATTAATCCAGCGCTGATCACATAGCAGGGACGCCACATCCTTAGGGACGATCACAGTCGACCTCTTGAAATTTTCCCTTTGATTTAGTGTCCTTCACGAATGATTCAAAACGTAATAATTAATTTCAGAAAAAAATAACGCTAGTCTGAATATAAACAAACTTTAGAGTTATTGCGGTGCGCGATGATAATGATTGGTAATTCATAAATATTGCCTATGTATCGGCATAACTGATGAATTAAGAATTGCATAAGTCTGCAGTAACCTTATACATTTCCTTAGCAATTAAGTCCTTAGACATTTTAATGAGATTGATGATGTAGTCAAGACAAGTAACATGCAACCCTTCGCCATATTGGCTAAATAGTAAATTTTATTAGTCAAGAAACGTACATACCAATAATTACAAGATAAAAAGAACTTTTTATATACAACGTTTTAAATTTTCTGTTGAATTATTATGCTCAGTATGCTCAAACTTGTACTTGATATGAAGTAAATAAAAAACAAACAAACAAACAAATATAGAATACTGAAATGTCAACATGACATTTCATTTTGATTTCCATAGTAACGCACGTATATATTAATAATTTAGTTGCTAAGACCACCCCCTTAGCAATCAATAATATTTTTTTACTTTTTACGGATTTTTCTGAAAAAACTTTCCATACAAAACAGATGGCTAATAGAATGCATTGGCATCGTGTTCTGATATATTCTAAAAGTTTCAAATGTCTAGCTAGTCGGGAAGTTAGTTAAAAATCGATTGCAAGATTTGTACTGCACAAACAACCACCGGACTAACAAGAATACGAGCTAATAAAAACGTTATAAATAAAAATAATTAAACTTAACATAAAATTCTACACGTCAATATCACATCAACATGCATCGTATAGCAATATATGTTGATATGTTTATTTAATATTATGTAAGTAAAATAGCGCCGCATGCGCCTTTTTTTACTATTAGAGCAAATTTGTGATGTGTTTATTTCACTTAGCTGCTCGACAAGCGACGCCGGATCCCAGGCTTGAGCCCTGTCATCCCCCTCCTTGTGGGGTCCATGGCCATATCCCTCGCAAGCTATACAGAAACCATACGCTCTATGAAGCAATGAATTAATCTGTAAATTATATTAATTATTAATTATGAATTTGCAAACTTTCAAGGTCAAAAATATCAAAAGAGTATATTTCGTAGTAACTTTAATTATTGCTCTACATACATTTCATAATAATATATAATATATACCTATGTATTAGTAATCTAATTTAATAAAACGCAAATTTGTATAGTAGTTTTTCCACTTTTATTAATTATTATGTCTGGACCGATGTCATCCGCCTCAGAGAGAAATTTTCAATGGACAAAATGTAAATTAATAATACAATGCATTTGCACCATGAATATTGACAGTTAACACAATAAAAGAAAATGTAATATATTTATATCTTTAAATTTTCAACGTCTTTTTGCATATTATACACAAATATCTACTTTAAACGATATACGCAATTGCTATGTAATACGGAGATAATACATTCCTCTCCTTTTCGTGGATAGCACATATCGGAGGTCAGCCACCATCATGGTGAACTTTGCCTTATGATCTGCTACCCATAACAGTTTGATGGAGCTGGACTCGTACCAATCACGGAAGTTCTTAAGGTACAAAATGCGACATCGTCCTCTGCTACGCTTACCGTTGATCTTTCTTTGGATGACAAATTAGGGAATGCTGTAACTTTGTCCTCTCTTAATGTTACGCAGAACTTCTCGGTCCTTTCCCATTTGACTGAGAACTTCAACATTTTTACACCCGGTCAGTCCAATAAATTTTCAGGATGCGTCCATACAGCCACATCTCAAAAGCCTCAACACTCCGTGACATCTCTTGATTTAGCGTAGAAGATAATTTAGAAAACATAACAACAAACCATGCACAGTCTCAGACCTAGGTTAAGGTCTCAATTGCTAAAGAGGCATTTCATATTGAGAAAGGCACTTGCGATCTCAATTATACACAATGACAATAATATATAACATGTTATGTACTTAATTTTGGGGGCTATCCGGTGCTCTAAACACGGGTCTACACACGTTCTTCCAGAAAATAAACTGTTTGCTTGTTATTCTAGCAATCTGATAAACTGAAAAGTAAAACGTATATATAATATAAATGCTATATCTTTCTATTTTATTTAGTCAACATAAAATTACGTTACAATATATTATACACAATTATTGTTTTATATTAAAATCTTACTGTTTGTTTTCTGAGATCATAAGTAGATCATAATTAGTGCTGTACACTTCAATTCAATAAACAAAGGTTTGTCTTGCCATAGAAACTTCCATATAAAACATTTTATGAACACTTATTTTTGGTATCATACTTTTTATTTCACCTACGATATTATGTTTTTATGTAGCATTATCTACTTATAAAATTAAATTCATAATTATTACGTATTTAAATGAAAAATTAACATAATGTCAAAGAACATTGTATTATTGCGAAAACATTTTGTTATCCATTGAATTATGTTTCTGTCAATTCTGCCAAACGTAACGTTTTCTTTATTCAACTTTAAACCTTTTGTTGAAATACAAATGAACGAAACATAAACACTTATATTATACAAATCACCCTTTCACTTTATTTTCACAACATCTGGGAATACAATGTACGTGCGTAGTACATTATTTCATAATATTGTTTTAGTGCCCTAGTAATTAAATTCACAACCATAAAAACATGCGAAAAAATGCGAGATTACATCTAAATTAGTGCAGCCATAAAAAAAATGTTTTGACTTTCAGTGCGCATTGACATCTAGCGGAAAATGTAAGAATCGTTTTTTTCAGGCGTGCGGAAAACAAATGAATAGATAAATGTTTCGAGTTTTGTTTGGAAAACTAAACCGTGCGTCTGGGATCGTATTTAAAACTTTCAACATGTTTCGCATTGTCAATAAATACAACTTATAAAAATAAGAATATAAGTACAAATTTATTTCAATATAAACCAATATCGTTTTATAAAACAATCACTTTTAGAAACTAAACAAAAATATTGAAAAAGCATTCTTTTTTGAAGAAGAAATGTAAAATTTTGAAAATAGCTGATAAAGGTTACTGAAGTTAATACTTAAAATAACTGCAAAACATTTAGTATTACAGATTCCTTTTTAGTAAAACTCACACTTTTATGAATTAAGATTTATTTTCCAATGCGTAAAACGTCTTCAGCATCAAAACCGTGACGCTGACTTGTGATCAAAATTTGGTAAAGGAAGGACATATTCACATATAAGGCATTGCGGCCACGATGAAATTACTTTGTGTTAGTTTAATTTTAAATTTTAAGTAACGATAAACTCACTTAAATGAGTCGCCTGAACTGTCACAAGAATCTGACATCATTATATTATCTTGATTCAAACGACAAAAGCTTAGCGCTAATATTGGAACATATTAGCGAAATTTGTAAAGCGCTTCATTTGCATATTTATTAGTTAATTTCGTCGTAATTAGATAGGGCGCAGGTGGTTATTGTTAAAGTACATTGGCCGAAAATCGATGGATGCAGTTTCGAATCTTGTCCATTGCCAAGATTTTGTCTTTTGATATGTCTCACGAGTTTCCAAAATAATATGTTTGTTGTGATACAAGTTTATAATATGATTAATTTTCCTCTCGGCATAGTCAACTATTTCACTTCACCCTATTAATCTACACTCTACAACATCGAAGCATAGGACATGCAGATGGTCGCGTCTACGTCTTTGCTGTACAAGGGTGCGGCGTGTCAAATTCTCTAGCGCCATCAGGAACATGTGTTGCTTATGTACAAGCAACATGAAGCATCTTTTCGTAGTTGCACCAGTCCTCGCGAGGTGGTCGAACCAGTGTATCTCTAATATTCGGCGAAGGCATCGATTCTCAAAGCACAAAACTTGACGCCTTAGGGCAAACTTGTGCGTATTTCAACAACAATGCGTGATGCTAATAATTAAAAAAATTAAGAAAATTCCATTGTTCTTCACATAAAATAAATCGCGGAAATAAAAAAAAAGAAAATTCTTTTAAATACGCGCCAGATTTTTTCAGGAAACAATGCGAATTACACGGCAACACAGTGTAATTGCATAATTCGTATTCTGAGCGCCAGAAATAATTTCAGAACGGAAACTTGAAAAATAAAACAAACACTAAAAGTCATTTCAATAATATCTATACACCCAGAGAGTTTAACATTACATTTGAAATGATTTTCCCGCCAACAATCATTAATCTGACGTTTGCGAGAACTTTTAATGCCAACTTCATTATTTAGTGTTTGTTTAATTTTCATGTGTTGCCAACAATGTTTTGTGCACCGAACATAAATTTGAATATGTCTAATGTCACTTGATTCGAATTCAAAATAGAATATTTCGGGACATATTATTATGTGACTTTTACTTACACGCTGTGACAATTTTCCTTGAAGTATATTAGGCACTCAAAAAAATTAACAGGTGGACATTTTTCACGATGAGGTTTTTAATAGATATAAATAAATCACTGCACCACGACTCTGGCTCTATGACAGCGTTACTAAATTAACATTTTCTTACCAGATCTAGTATTTTTGCTTAAGCGTCTATCTACCTAATCTAGTGTTTTTAGATAGCACTTAAAATGTATATTTTAAAAAGTTATATCTTGAAAATTACATGTTGACCTTTTGTACCAAATTTCTTAAAAGCCTGGGTGTTGTGTGAAAGTCTAAAATTTAAAATGTAGATCTCTTTGCAGGGTTAGTCTAGGATCTAGATAACCTGTAGAGATTGTAGGAAATACATGGAATATGTCATTATGATACTTTATCGTTTCTTATCATATAAATTAACATTTAATGACCACCTGGAATATTTTAATATCATAAAAGATTTATATTGTAAACACGTCGTCGTGTTAAATTTGAGAATAAAACCATATTTGATACATCAGATGTCTGTGATTATAACTTCTTCTTATTTGGCCATATCCGCCCCTTAGTTGGAGCATATTATGGACACCATGCGGCGCCTCCAAGAATACCTGTCGCTAGGCAGTCTACTTGCATCGTTCCAGGTCATACCAGCATGCTGTAGCTCCACGTATACACTATTCTATATCTATATAGTATTTAGCGGCCTTCCAGGACACCAGAATCCAGTTGGCTTTAAGAACAATCAAGCCTTGTTGATGTTATTTTATGGTCCAACGTCACCTCTTCACTTTCAGCGTGATGAGAGGCTGGTTGGTGCGATCTCTTATCTCCTCGTTACTCCTAAAGTCATACCCCCCCCCCCCGCACACCCAGTATCAGAGTACACGTCGTCATGTTTTAAATTATTATTTTGTCAACACGCACATCACAGGTTTTTTTTTAATTTAACCGTTGACTTTTCCTTAAAAGGGCTAAGTAGGTACCTACGCATTTTATTTATTTTTTGACAGTTTTTTTTTATTTAACAAATAAGACAGTCTAGTTTCAATCGAATCAAACTAACTGTACATTGTATACCTTCAAAAATAGTTGATCACTATCGGATGGTCCTCTAAATCAGTACTTCTCCGAGTACGAGCTCCAGCCAGGAAGCCGCGAAATATTTCAGTATTTCAACAAATATTTCCTAAACGTAAACGAAGACGATAAGTACCTACAATTGGATAAGAACACCATTTACTAAATCCTTAAAATATGTTCATATTACGTGGGCAGCTCAAGAAGAATTGATTGATATTAGATCAGATAATTCCCCTGAAGTCGAGTTTAATGAAGTTTTCCAGAATTTTGGATAAGGTCACAGCAAGAATATCGGTCAATCGCAAAAGCAGCATTATTAATCATAATTCCTAATGCGAAACAGCGTTTTCATCATTACTGGTAATACAAATAAACACGGGTCGTGTCTTTCAACGGAGACTTTGAAGCAAATCCTGCGAATTAGCATTTTAAACATTGTACAAGATTTTGATTTATTATGTAAAAATATGCAATCACACCCCTCTCATTAAATTATTTTTGTAGACTGTATGTTAATTTTTGCTTTACTAGTAAGTAAATGAAATATTCTATTAGTTTAAATACGTATAAAATAGTATAAAAAATAATAAAAAATGCACCAATGATAATAATTCATGGTAAATAAAGTACTGTTGGTCACTAAAGACTACATTTTTTGAGAGAGAGCCTTGGATTTATTTTCTAATTTCGTAGGCCGTGATATGAAAAAGTTTGAGAAGCACTGCTCTAAATCAATCAGCGTCTGGCTCAATATGGCTTAAACAGTTTGTATGTGCCACAAAATAAATGACTGTAGGTATGTCTTTATTGCCAGAACCTATGTAGGTACGTGATGATCAAAAAATATAATTCCACACTAAATAATGGTGATTTCACTATTCTGATTGACGGTATAAATATTTCTATTACAATGATTAATGGGGGAAATTAATTGACGATTTTCTATCCACAAATTATATTGATGGCATTTACTTTGAGTTTCTCTACATCAGGTATGTCCAACTTCAAGTTGACTATGATCTATTATCATGTATCAAAACTGGCAGTTATCAACTACATTCTCCTATTAGCACTTTTCAAATCAGACAAACTAATTATATTTAGCTGAGGATAATGTATTAAACAACAACACATGCCTTTCACCATCAT
This sequence comes from Rhyacophila brunnea, assembly GCF_057557595.1. Lineage (NCBI taxonomy): Eukaryota > Metazoa > Arthropoda > Insecta > Trichoptera > Rhyacophilidae > Rhyacophila > Rhyacophila brunnea. The sequence continues at coordinate 36,255,969 of NW_028232796.1, forward strand.
AAAGAAATACACAATTTCCTATTCGTTGTGAAAATAAAGCTTTGATCCTCTTCTGTGCACTTCAGTGCTGCCATCTTTTTCTATGCTGATTATAGTACAAAGGCATAATAATTATAGTATTTCTGTAAAAAATATAGTACAGGAACATTTTTCGGCTTAAATCCTTTAAAAGTATAGTATCATGGCATATTTGGCGTGAAATTATAGTATTTTACATTTTTTGCAGAACCAAAATTATAGTATTGCACTATAATTATAGTACGGTTGGCAACACTGGTGCACTTACTGTACTTGTCGTCAAACTAGTATTTTACTGTGCAAAAAGCCTACTGCGTGATTGTAAGACAAACTACGCCTCATTTCAAAGCGCAAAGATTCGTATATTCTCTGTCTCTCACTCTTGCGATAGGCCATGAGTGATGCAATACGAATCAAGTAACACGACGAGATCAAACAGCTTAGAGTTATTAGGTATATACAAAACTTTCGTTTGTCATCCTGTAGAAATAGTGTGCGTCTCAGATAGCCTATTTGAGAAAATATCATATATAATATAGGCACAAGTTTTTAATTGATTTAAAATTTCCAACATCAATTTTCTCAAAATAAAATATAACACTTGAATATACAACATTTGTGCACTAACCAATCGATATACTGTGTTTTAATTTACTTAATATTATGTCGTTATACTAAGATTAATTAATGGAATAGAGATCAAAAGTTTTTTTTTTTAAATAAAAAGTGACAATCTAATCATAAAACAATGAGGACTTGAACCAAATAAAATTTAGTGAATAAAAATACCACGCAGTTTTCCTGCGTCAGTTTTCCCGCGCAAAAGTGCAGCCAACACTGCCCCTCAAAAAGAAGATTGGGCGCCAAAACAGCCGCGATGAATTTAATGTTCCGCAAGAACTTCGGTTCGGAGAGGAAGTCCGGTGGAGGCGGCGGCGGGGGGCGGGCCGCGCGGGCGACGGGGGGCAAGCGATCCCGTGACCAGACCGTCCCCATGCGTTCCTACTCGCCAATGGACGACCACCACTACCGGACGCACATATTCTTCGGTGCGGCTCCTCGTCACAGCTGCACGTTAACCGGTGAAGGTGCTTTGCTTGTCGCTTGCGATTTCCGCGCCACTGCTTTATTTGTTTTTATTTTCCACTGAAAGTTTGCACCCTTAGTGCGGCGTCACACTCGAGGGTAGTTCGTGGTGATTTGGTGATTACATTTTCATGAAATGGTTATCTGGTGATTATGTAGTGCCAAGTCTCAAACCCTGTGATTGATCCCTTAAACTAGTCATCGAGTGATGTTCAAACTAGTTTTACGTGACTTCAATAATAATCATCTGACCTAGCTCATTGAATTACAAATCCAGTGATCGATTTCTGATTAATTTTGATAAATAATAATCATCTGATTTGACCTATTAAATTACCAATTATTCTATAATATTGATTTTGTAAACAAGTCATTGAGTGATATCATGAACTAGTCATTATTTAATTAGTTAACTAGTTATTAGCTTTACAATTAATAATAATACTCATTTGTAGCATTTAATTAATCCTTAAACGAGTCATACAGTGATTTAAAATGTGATTCGGATATATAATACTAGATAGACTGACTAAATTACAAATCCTGTGATTGATTCTTTAAACTAGTCACCTGTTGATGCATTGAACTAGTCATGTGGTTTTCTAGCAAAATAGAAAAATTATGATTTTTAACAAAGCTTTTAATTGAATATTTGAGTGATCGATTTCTGTACACTGCTCATTTTTTGACAATTACATTAAATTCGCCATAAACACTGATTCGGTTAACAAATAATACTATGGTGATTTTTTTATCGTTCAATCTTCCGGTGATTTATTAAACTATTCATTTAGTGATTTAATATACTAATCACTCGTTGAGTGATTAGTTTGTTAAACTATTACTACGAATCCGTCGATCGTAATTAATCACACGTTGGCTGCTTAAACTAATCAGTGACAGATTTGGCAGACTAGTGATTTTCTTGTTCTTTTAAAATGTCAACAATAAAATATTTTATATTATACAATACTTCCTTTTTGTAATAGTGATCTTTTTTTAAATATAATACAATTTCAATAATTTGTAATCACTCATACCAGTGGCGGATTAAGTGATCGGCGATCTGTGCTTCTGTCTTGGGCGTTGGATACTCGGGAACCTCAAACACAGAGAATAACTAATTGAGTAATAAACATTTTTTTTGTTTTTAGTGAAATAAAATATATTCATTGTGAATTTTGCTGCGAAGCTGCACGAGAGAATTACATAAAGAAATACAAAGTATTATAAAACTACAAGAAAGCAAAATGTTATTGTTACCTTTTATGCACCGTCACATAATGACGGGAAAATATGCTAGTAAGTAAATAGTTCACAATATTATAATATCATTTTTTTTAATATAATAACTTAACTTCAAAATATATTGTCTCGTACTGTCTGTTTGTCGTAAAAGCGTTTTCACTTTAACAGTAATATGTTTTTGTAATACTGTCTCTCTGTGCTACTGTCGCATGAATATAATAAATATTCAATAATGAATAATAACAAGGGTCTCACGAACCCATATTGCTTAGGGCCTCGCATATTTTAAATCCGCCTCTGATTTAATCTGTCACAATTGTTATGAGTTTTATTGTATAAAGAAAAATCTAAAATTTCTTTCTCTAGTGTTTTTTTTTATATTTTCTCAAAAATAGATCACACCAATTTTCTCGTATGAGATCTTGCAAGAATTCCATTTTACAACAGAAAATAATAATTCTAGAAAATTCCTGAAAATCGTTCTTTTAGTCGATTTATGTTTTAATTTGCAGTATTGATGATAAAGTATGTATTAACAAGGAAATAGCCATCGACTAAAAAACTGTTTTTAATGAAAATATAAGCAAAATCGTGTTTAAGGGCCCACATGCTCAGCGTAGGTCAAAATGGAGCTTTTATGGTATTTTTAGAGCATTCCTTAAACGTTGTAAATAATCTATTTATATAATTTTTAAGCCTTATTATCCTTTATATTTATTTTAAATATTTGATGACTGCATAAAGTATTTTTATTACATAAAATAGTATTCTTTTAAACCTCTCGCTCTAATGTTTTAGAATATAGTCATATTTCAGTACATCCATGTGCAGTGGTGTTAATATTTTTTATATTTATTAATTTTTAAACTCATTTACAAAACCATTAGTAAAATTAATGTTAACATTCTATAGTGACATATTTACGATAAAAAAATATATTTTATAATTTTTATGATCCCAAATTTGACAAGAATTAGGCATTTTAATATTCAAAAAATGGGCACGATTAACAGATTTCTCTAAAGATACTTATACTTAAGATAATAATTCTAAAGATACTTATTATAAGCTATGTCTTTGAACATTCAAATGTGATAAACATCTTATGAATAATGATTGCTTTATAATACTTACTGACCTAAGATTGGCATTTCTCAGTGGTTAAGCTACAATATACGGCCGTAGCCATAAATTGACAAACGATAAATGAAGTGGGGAGTAAGATCATGGTAACGCGCGTGTTTGAACATGTACCGTTTAAAAAAAAAATCGGTTAGTTCCGCTTCACATGGACGTACTAAAATATGATCATATTCTAAAACATTAGCGCAAGAGGCTTAAAAGAATACTATTTTATGTAATAAAAATACTTTATGCAGTCATCAAATATTTAAATTAAATATAAAGGATAATAAGGCTTCAAAATTATATAAATAGATTATCTACAACGTTTAAGGAATGTCCAGGGTTATGCTCTGAAAATTCCATAAAAGCTCCATTTTGACCTACGCTAAGCATGTGGGCCGTTAAGTATGTTTATATTTAAATTTATTGTTGGCAATATTAATAACTACCGACATGATGAGTTCTGTTATCGGTAATGTATGAATTAATGTTCAGAAGACTTTGAAATTGCCAAATCATCCCATCACTCTTGTGTGACAACTGCATTGTAATTACAAAGACGAAAAGTACATAATACAATATTTATAAATAACACAATTATTAAAACATATTTTACAATAACTCAGTTACAAAATAAAACATAATTTTCGTACAAGTGACACAGTATCTAAAAAATAACCGATTAGGTACTTTGTAAAATAATTTTTCACTTGGTATTTACCACATATTATAACGATTGCTTTATGGCACGTGTTTCTCCTACATGGTGAGGTTTATCAAGTATGATTATCAAAATTTATGGTTAAGTTTATTTAATATTATAACTATTATTCTTATCAATACCCTGTGCAAAAGGAAATTTTTGAATAACAGCAAAATTTATGAATTGCAATGACTGTGATTGGATCTACATCGGAAAAATCCAAATATCAATATTTGGGTTAATAAGCATATTGAAGTCTAAAATGTAACAATTTTTCTGAATATGCAAACCGTCTAAACGAAAACGATCATACATTGATTAAAGACAGTATTTTCAAACGCGCGAATAACATTACATCACCGTGTTTAATCAACATGTAGGATGTTACCCACTTGCCCAACCTATTAGGTCCTGGGTCTAAATATACATTAAAAACCAGCATGTAGATTCTCCAGACCTGTGCATCTATTCTATACACAAGACTTCTATCGGCCACTATCGGCAGCTATCGAGGGTAGTTTATCATATTTGATATTGAAGTATTATAATCATGGCCCCCACATTTTGAAGCGTGCCCCCTTACCCATCGCTATGGTTAAAGGCAGTCTGACGCTCTCCAGTATTGTTTTTCAAATGGTGTTCGAGGTCAAATAAAATTCAGTGTAATTTAGCTATTTTTGAACACATCAAATTATGGATGATGTTGTCGAGTATCACTCAACACGTCACAACAACCATATATTATAAAATGGTAATAACTCCGAAGTAAAATAGCACCGCAGTCGACCTTTTTTGCTATTAGAGCAAATTTAAGATGTGTATTTGTCTCATTTATCTGGTTGACCCATCACGTCGGGCCCCTAGGCTAAAGCCCTGTCAGCCCCCCTCTTGTGGGAGCCATGATTATAATTGTTACAATAAGTTAGCCGTCTAAACAGTCAAAACTGTCTATATCGCTCTAAAATTTAGCACAGCCAATAGAGGTGCTGTTAAAACATAGCACTTATTGTAACAATTACAACTAACTTACTGTAAAAATTATAATACTTTTATAATCATCCGCGATAGCCGCCGATAGCGGCCGATAGCAGTCTTCTGTATAGAATAGTTGCGCTGGGATTCAAACTTGGAACCCCACGACACTATAAGCTGACACATTACCGCTTAGCCATCGTGGGGCCGTCACAGATAGAGTAGGTTTTAATAAAATTAATAGCTTATAATTCCTAAATATAAATCAAAATCACACGTAAATATCAACATTTAAAAAAAATCCTACTCCTTACGATTTTCGCATTGAAATTTCTCAGCTTGGAATTATACTAACTACCGATTTCCCAAAGCAGATAGCTTCTTTTCTATCCCTACCACACAGTGTTGATAATAATTATAATATTACATAAACCCAAACGTAAATAATGTATGCACTTATAACACTTGATATTGCGAAACACGTGTTATAAAGCAATTGTTCTACGTATTGAAAACCAAGTAATAAACACATTGTATTAATTATTACTACCAATTAAACGCTGAATATCTTCATAAGCAGAATAATTATTTAATATAACTGTGTTAAGATTTTTTTTAATGTTTTACTAATAATAAGATACTTATTATTGGTTTCCCTATGTATAACAACTAAAACAGTGATTTAATATTGTCACCATAACGGCACCTTAACCTAAAATAAAATCAAAATCATCGAAATATAACTCAGATTTATTTTAGTTGTATCAAGTGCCTTGTAGTAGATACCAGTAGCGAAGGATGGAGGTAGGCTGTTAACATCCGCCATAAATAGTGCACATTTAACTTAGTTAATCAAACATATTTGTTTTTATTGAACTAATACCACAATTTACAGATGGTGTTGGCTAGTTTTTTAAACCGTGCCTAAACCAAACCATAATAGTTTTGGTATACTTTGGGCGATACGACAAAATTGTGCACACTTTTTCATTCATACTTATTTGTTTTCGTTGGATTAAGAATACATATTACATATGGTGTTGGTTATTTTTATTTAAATTCATTAAACCCTGCTTAAACCAAACTATAATATACAAAAAAAAAATATTATTCTATCTATAGAATATTCAAAGGTATATATGATTTAATTGCATAATTTTTAATATTTTATAGGTAGACGAGTATTTTTTTAAATATTATCTATTATGGCTTGGTTTCGCAGGGTTTAATTGAATTTTAAAAACTGACCAACACCATCTGTAAATTATAGTCTTATTTCAATGAAAACAAATACGTTTGACTGACAAAGTTTAGTGTACGCTATTTATGGCGGATCTTAAAAGTCTACCTCCACCCTTTATTACTGGTAGGTATTTATAATTGAAGACAAATCAATTATTATTTAGGTACGTCACAAGATATTACATATTATTTTGTAATATCGTGTACCATCACATTACAATATGATAATTACATAATAAGTAATAATTATATTAAAGCCACTTAATGTCAAGTAGGTATAATTCATGAAACTGAATATTGCAAACTTTAATTCACAACTAGGAAATTGTTATATATTATGTATTCCAAATTTTCTTCAACCTATGCAAGCTTTTCAAACGTATTCCACGAACAATTTTCTGCTTTGATATTATAAAGCTTCGTTGATGAGCTTTTTCAGGCATTTATTTTCAGTAACGTCAGAATTCACAACTTAACAATTGTTTATGACTTTTGTGCTTAATTTTACTCACTTCCGAATAGTTTTCTTATGACATTAACTATTTTACGTGAGTTTTCTATGCATTTTCCAGTGCAGTTGTATACCATGTTCGTGGGCTTTCACTTAGCAAGTTTTTTATAACAATGTTAAGTAGATATAAATATTAACAGATTATTTGTGTGATAGATATTATAATATACCTACCTACTACTTACTAAAAATGCTAATACAAAACATAATTAATGTATAAGATTAATACTACATGTTCGTATTATTTCCGTTTATAGTTAGATATGCTTTAAAATAATGCTTCGTATTTAGTTATATAATATAATTAATATCAATGTCCAGTACTCTTTATAAAAATATTTATGAAATTAGAAATTAGTAGCAAAGATGAAATTAATGTGCAAAATGATAAATATTGTAATAATTTAAAAAAACGTAGCATTTTTGGAGAATGATATTATTTAGTTCACAATAAAACAACAATGATACACATAGGTTTTTTTTATTTAGCAGTGGTGAGGCTCCACCCCTAGGCTGTTAAAATTTGACATAAATAGTGCACACTAAACTTTATCAGTCATACATATATGTTTTCATTAAACTAAGAATACAATTTGCAGATGGTGCTGGTTAATTTTTAAAATTCAATTAAACTCTGTCTAAACCAATCCATAATAGGTTAGACATGCTATGGGTGATCTGACAAAAATAGTGCACAAATTTTCAGTCATACTTATTTTGTTTTCATTGAATTAAGAATACATAATATTACAGATGATGTTGGTTAGTTTTTTAAATTCATTAAGCCCTGCCTAAACCAAACCATAATCAAAAAAAATATTCTTCTATCTAAAAAATATCTTAAGTTAATATATATTATTAATTATATATTAATAAGTTTTTTACTATTATCTACTATGGCTTGGCTTAGGCAGGGTTTAATTGAATTTTAAAAACTAACCAACGTCTCAACATTGTAGTTTTATTTCCATGAAAACAACTACGTTTGACTGACAAAGTTTAGTGTGCACTTTTTATGTTGGATCTAAACACCTTACCTCCACCCTTCGCCACTGTTAAGCATACACTCGTAATACATATTTGATAATTATTACGGAAGATTTTGTAAGTAGTTTTAAGTCCTTCTTCAAGTATTTTCTTAAATAAAATTTGTGCAATTTTCACCCATTAGAAGATTAGAATGGAATGATAGATTTTCACCACAGGGCATCTCTAGAAAAGGGGAAATGAAGTAAGTCCATTTTACCATACCCACGTTTGGTGCCCTGGTTTGTAGAGTCTCATTTAAAGACAAATGAGCTTAAGCTGATACTGAGGCTAAAAACAGGACACACAATGCGTATAAGATTTGATGTCCTCATTGGAAGAAGCGATTCGCAGCTCTGCGATGAATGTGATGTCTTGGAGGACAATGTACATTTATAGCAGTACAATATTAACGACACAGAGTACAGCTGCGAATTGCGGATATTTTTGAGAATGCCGACGAATTGAAAGGTGCCCTGACGGTGGGTAAGACGGAAAATCTTGGGGAAATTGTAAAATTCTTTAACAGAATCGGAGTGAGGACCTGATCGGCGGATCCTCTTCTAGATGAGAAGTCATAGCCTCGGTAAAATCATAAATATATATATATATATTTATAATGAATGACCAATTCTCTAATTTAATCTATATAGAACGTCATTATTTTCATATTAATGTCTTACCTACATATATATAAATATAAAAAGAATGTTTGTTTGTCTGTCCCGTATGCGTTCCTATACCATGAATTCGATTGAGATCAAACTTTGGTGAGTTTTTGTGCGTACACCCGCAAAGGTTTCCGAATTGGTACAACCATATTCTCTTCTATTTGTATGCGTTCCTATACCAAATTTGTAAAATCCATGCTTCTCACATGAACAGCTGTAGCCTGCTCACGCGTTGGTATTCGTGTACGCACCAGACAGAACAACAAAAAATATTGTGTATCCAAAAGCACTCCAATAAACAGAATTAAAGACTACAATTTCTTTCTTTGAGTGGCATTGCAACGCATGCCGGGTACTCGCTAGTCATAAATAAATACAATGTATTTTGATTTAATTATTATAAATTATCGCTTCGCCAAAGTACTGATAAATAGAATTTCTTTTAGCTTGAACACTTTTCGGCCATTTTTTGTAAACTGACGCACATTGTTTCGACATTTTTTTTATTGTACAATTATTTACAAATACATTTATTTAATAACACCAAAGTCATTTTATAGGATAATTAATTCAAAGTGATATATTGCCCCAAAATCAGGTCATGGTTATATCCTATCCATATACAAATTGTCTGCTTTTATCGATCAATGGTTAATAATATTCCTCACAATCAGGGCCATGGGAAAATCGTTCCCACACAGTTTTCCAGAAGTTTTTTTATACCAATTGAAATTTCCATAAGTACATTATTATAAACAAAGGATATGTATCATTAAAAAAAAACACTTTCTGAGAAAATATATTATAACCAATAGAAAAAATCTTTTTGAAAAAAATAAGACACCCCACAGGAATCGAACCTGTATCTCTTGGGTTTCGCGCCCACGCACATATACCACTATGCTGAAAGTACCATACTTAATTACGACAAATTTGAACTAATGGCTCTTATAATACTCTCTGAAGCGCTTTCTTAATTGAGCTAATATTGGCAACGGCTTTTGTATTTTAAATCAACCTTTTGTATTTTGAATAAAAAAAGTAATTAATTAAAAATTATTAGCAAGTTCAAGCAAGCTACAACACTAAAGTATCTTGGAGTAATTCGTGCCGTCGGTTAGTAATTAAAGTAATACCTACTTTGATATAAAATACAAAAGCCGATAGCCAATATTATCTCAATTTAGAAAGCGCTTCAGAGAGTATTATAAGTGCCATTAGTTAGAATTTGTCGTAATTAAGTATGGTACCTTTAGCATAGTGGTGTATGTGCGTGGGCGCAAAACCTGAGAGATACAGGTTCGATTCCTACGGGGTGTCTTACTTTCTTCAAACCGTTTTTTTTATTGGTTATAATATATTTTCTCAGAAGTGTTTTCAAAAAGTAAGTTCAATAATTGGAATGTTACATTCTTAAATCTTGTGAATTATTCGTTGAATAAAAAAACATAATTAATTCAAAATAAAGGATATATTATAATTATTGTTGTAATAACTTCCTGTGGCCTGTTTATGGGTTAAAATATGAATATTAATATCTACCAATATAATGTTCAACTAAGCTTAACATTATTTTCCGTCTTTGCTTAATTAGTCATGTGTATTTTATTCATTATTGTGTTTCTCATTTAAATATATCAGATAAGTGTCCGATGTTCTCACAGAAGCTTTTTGCCTTGAGCTTTTGGCATATATTTTCAAAGCTCCTAAATTCTTCGAATGCCAATTTGTACTTCTAGTTCACTGAGCTGATACATTGTGATTTATTCCACTGTTGCGGCCAACAAATTTAACAAATCCAATTAAATAAGTTTCTCAAAAGCTTGCATATATATTTTGTTATCAAAAAGAATACCTAATTGTGTTTTTATTGATTTAAGTAGATAGTACTTAAAATTTCAGTGGTGATCAATATACGAGGCGTGTATTTTCAAAGTGAACTTATTCCACCCCAACAAATTTTTGACTTTAAAGCCTAAAAACTGTTTAATTATGGTGTTGATGTTACGCATGCCTTTTGTATTGAAATAAGTTACCTTTGTTACGAACACCGATTTTTAAGTTGATTTTTCTACTGGATTGGATGCTATTCGATTCTTCTATACAAAAAATACTTGTTCAAAATTTTATCCTTTAAATTAATTCTGGCATTCATAACTCATTTTCGTCAAGTAGTGGAATAAGTTCACTTTGAAAATACACCTCTCAACAATTACGATACTACACCTACCATTCAACACTGAATGATTAAAAATAAATTAGGTAGCATTTTTGCGTCGTAAAAACAAACGAACGCGAATCATTTTCTGGGACGCGCCAAGCGGGGTTGTTGGGGATGCGAAACACCCGGGCGGCAGGATTCAGGGGACGTCAAAAGTCTAAAGAAAAACATTTTTAATGATACATATTATCAAAAATATATACGTTTATCAATTACATAAGTAAAATGATCTTTGTGAAGAACAAAAGTCGCCTCCAACGCAATTCTCTTTCAAGCTATTAATTAAAGTTCCATTCATCGATATATACCTACCTATTATGTAATTATGTCATATTTCTAACAAAAAAATGTTTTTATTTTGGGGGTGGCAATTTTGGGCGGGCACCTTAACGGCAGCCACCCTTGGCGCGTCTCTGCTCATAATAATTGTATTCAGTTATTATCATATTATTAACAAACTTTGTTTACGAAGAGCTAGCGATTTGCCTGACAAAGTAGATTGTAACTCTGGATCGAACACACATTGAAAAAAAAAATGTGTTTGATTGAACCAATTGCGACACCGCGGGGTGAAAAATGTAATGGTTTTATTTATTTCATATGTAAAATTTGTCGATAACTGTCAAATAATCTGATCGTATGCACATGATTCCAGTCATGACAATGTGGTACCTACATGTCAAAAATCAATCTCGATATAAAAAATTCTCACTCACCATGACCTCAGTTTTATATATAATTTTTTTTTTTTTTCAATTTTTAAGTGAAATCATCAACTGTTTATTAGGTAGGTATATATACATTTTTTTTCAAAAACCGACATTATGCAGCTGCTAGATTTCCCGTCGGAAAATCTGATAAGGATTAAATTATCCATCCCTTTTTATATGGGAACGTTTAATTCTAGCGTATTCAAGAATGCTGAAAAAGGCATCCGTTGGCCAAATAAATATTATTAATAGATAGATTACAATGCATATTCAAAATGCTATATTTCCGTTGTTTATCTTTACAGAATTATCCCCAATAGAATACCCAATCATTTTGAACATATTAGATTGATTAAGATGAGATATACCTAGGTTGGCAACATCGAGTGAGACTTTTTCAGCGATTAGGAATGTAGCAATTATATAATTTGATTTTTTACGGCATATTGAAAATCTGTGCTATTAAAAATCTATCAACATAATAAAGATACGACAATTTTATATTGAATGTTATATGTTTCCTGAAAGGTCATGATTCTATTTATCGCTGCTCTGTTTTGTCACTGTTCTGTTTTTTCATGTTCTGTTTTCTCACCATTCTGTTTTGTCATGGAACCGTTGGATATCTTATATGATTGTTATGCATTTAAATTGAATGGTTTTCACCCTGACCATTTTCCGGATCTAATACCGGCTGTAGACGTATTATATTACAACACAATGCCAGTGTATAAATGTGTATTGTTATCCTTTTTCTTCATTATAATAGTTCAAATACACCCAACAGGTAGTTGTCGCCACTGTTCGATACAATCTATGTGTCGGTTGTCGAGATTCCATCTTGTTTTTCTTGCTTTTAAAATACGCCGAGCTAATTAAACTTAGAAATTTTCACAAAAGAAAAAAATCACAAAGATTTTATTAGACAACGTGTTTTTAAAACTAGGCGTCGGTTTATTTTCGTTACATCTTCCTCTTTTGTTTTAAAAAATACGGCACACAGCGTGTTTCAAAATTTTTTGTATTGTGATTTCACTTTTTTTATTAATTGATTGATTGGTGATTCCAATACAGGGTTAACAAAAAGAGGTTAAAGAATTAAGAAGAAATTAAGAAAAAAAGTACCTACATAATTTTAATTAAATTATAAGATATTTGGATAACTACATCTGTATACAGAAGAAAACATATAAAAAATCAGATTGCGCCTGCATACTGCGCAGACGTGTAAAGTAGACCGGTTTTCAACTTTTCTCGGTAGATTGTTTACAATCTGCTTGTTAGCTTGTTCGATGATGACACGTTAAGTAGCTCAATGTCATTGTCGCATTATTAAAAGTATTTTTCCGAGTTTTAGCTTGTTTCAAAATAGGCTCGCCATCTTTGCTCGATAAAATTTTTCAAAAGTCATTAAAATTGTAATCAAAATTTTGTTTGATCACAAATTCAGCTACTGCGGTTTTTAATAAGTAATTTGCTTCTCTCCTTTCTCCAGTCTGTACTTATTGAACTAAACATTCTTTCGTAAATTGCATTGGAATGTGGAATTGAGAATATGTGGGCGACAATTTTATACAAATGGTTGCAAGCGGAATGATCATTAAAAATATTACTTATCCATTTCTCATAATCGTTTTTTTTCTCGTATGCTTCAGTCATATTCAGAAAATGTTGTACGCCAGGCTGCCTAGAAAAATTAAGCGAGCCTCTTTAACTATATACCTACATTTTTGTAGATATACAATTTTTGTTAAGTCGGGATGAGGCAATGCGGGACTCGGGATTTGTCTGTTGAACTCGGGACATTAGAAGATTAGAATGGAATGATAGATTTTCACCACAGGGCATCTCTAGAAAAGGGGAAATGAAGTAAGTCCATTTTACCATACCCACGTTTGGTGCCCTGGTTTGTAGAGTCTCATTTAAAGACAAATGAGCTTAAGCTGATACTGAGGCTAAAAACAGGACACACAATGCGTATAAGATTTGATGTCCTCATTGGAAGAAGCGATTCGCAGCTCTGCGATGAATGTGATGTCTTGGAGGACAATGTACATTTATAGCAGTACAATATTAACGACACAGAGTACAGCTGCGAATTGCGGATATTTTTGAGAATGCCGACGAATTGAAAGGTGCCCTGACGGTGGGTAAGACGGAAAATCTTGGGGAAATTGTAAAATTCTTTAACAGAATCGGAGTGAGGACCTGATCGGCGGATCCTCTTCTAGATGAGAAGTCATAGCCTCGGTAAAATCATAAATATATATATATATATTTATAATGAATGACCAATTCTCTAATTTAATCTATATAGAACGTCATTATTTTCATATTAATGTCTTACCTACATATATATAAATATAAAAAGAATGTTTGTTTGTCTGTCCCGTATGCGTTCCTATACCATGAATTCGATTGAGATCAAACTTTGGTGAGTTTTTGTGCGTACACCCGCAAAGGTTTCCGAATTGGTACAACCATATTCTCTTCTATTTGTATGCGTTCCTATACCAAATTTGTAAAATCCATGCTTCTCACATGAACAGCTGTAGCCTGCTCACGCGTTGGTATTCGTGTACGCACCAGACAGAACAACAAAAAATATTGTGTATCCAAAAGCACTCCAATAAACAGAATTAAAGACTACAATTTCTTTCTTTGAGTGGCATTGCAACGCATGCCGGGTACTCGCTAGTCATAAATAAATACAATGTATTTTGATTTAATTATTATAAATTATCGCTTCGCCAAAGTACTGATAAATAGAATTTCTTTTAGCTTGAACACTTTTCGGCCATTTTTTGTAAACTGACGCACATTGTTTCGACATTTTTTTTATTGTACAATTATTTACAAATACATTTATTTAATAACACCAAAGTCATTTTATAGGATAATTAATTCAAAGTGATATATTGCCCCAAAATCAGGTCATGGTTATATCCTATCCATATACAAATTGTCTGCTTTTATCGATCAATGGTTAATAATATTCCTCACAATCAGGGCCATGGGAAAATCGTTCCCACACAGTTTTCCAGAAGTTTTTTTATACCAATTGAAATTTCCATAAGTACATTATTATAAACAAAGGATATGTATCATTAAAAAAAAACACTTTCTGAGAAAATATATTATAACCAATAGAAAAAATCTTTTTGAAAAAAATAAGACACCCCACAGGAATCGAACCTGTATCTCTTGGGTTTCGCGCCCACGCACATATACCACTATGCTGAAAGTACCATACTTAATTACGACAAATTTGAACTAATGGCTCTTATAATACTCTCTGAAGCGCTTTCTTAATTGAGCTAATATTGGCAACGGCTTTTGTATTTTAAATCAACCTTTTGTATTTTGAATAAAAAAAGTAATTAATTAAAAATTATTAGCAAGTTCAAGCAAGCTACAACACTAAAGTATCTTGGAGTAATTCGTGCCGTCGGTTAGTAATTAAAGTAATACCTACTTTGATATAAAATACAAAAGCCGATAGCCAATATTATCTCAATTTAGAAAGCGCTTCAGAGAGTATTATAAGTGCCATTAGTTAGAATTTGTCGTAATTAAGTATGGTACCTTTAGCATAGTGGTGTATGTGCGTGGGCGCAAAACCTGAGAGATACAGGTTCGATTCCTACGGGGTGTCTTACTTTCTTCAAACCGTTTTTTTTATTGGTTATAATATATTTTCTCAGAAGTGTTTTCAAAAAGTAAGTTCAATAATTGGAATGTTACATTCTTAAATCTTGTGAATTATTCGTTGAATAAAAAAACATAATTAATTCAAAATAAAGGATATATTATAATTATTGTTGTAATAACTTCCTGTGGCCTGTTTATGGGTTAAAATATGAATATTAATATCTACCAATATAATGTTCAACTAAGCTTAACATTATTTTCCGTCTTTGCTTAATTAGTCATGTGTATTTTATTCATTATTGTGTTTCTCATTTAAATATATCAGATAAGTGTCCGATGTTCTCACAGAAGCTTTTTGCCTTGAGCTTTTGGCATATATTTTCAAAGCTCCTAAATTCTTCGAATGCCAATTTGTACTTCTAGTTCACTGAGCTGATACATTGTGATTTATTCCACTGTTGCGGCCAACAAATTTAACAAATCCAATTAAATAAGTTTCTCAAAAGCTTGCATATATATTTTGTTATCAAAAAGAATACCTAATTGTGTTTTTATTGATTTAAGTAGATAGTACTTAAAATTTCAGTGGTGATCAATATACGAGGCGTGTATTTTCAAAGTGAACTTATTCCACCCCAACAAATTTTTGACTTTAAAGCCTAAAAACTGTTTAATTATGGTGTTGATGTTACGCATGCCTTTTGTATTGAAATAAGTTACCTTTGTTACGAACACCGATTTTTAAGTTGATTTTTCTACTGGATTGGATGCTATTCGATTCTTCTATACAAAAAATACTTGTTCAAAATTTTATCCTTTAAATTAATTCTGGCATTCATAACTCATTTTCGTCAAGTAGTGGAATAAGTTCACTTTGAAAATACACCTCTCAACAATTACGATACTACACCTACCATTCAACACTGAATGATTAAAAATAAATTAGGTAGCATTTTTGCGTCGTAAAAACAAACGAACGCGAATCATTTTCTGGGACGCGCCAAGCGGGGTTGTTGGGGATGCGAAACACCCGGGCGGCAGGATTCAGGGGACGTCAAAAGTCTAAAGAAAAACATTTTTAATGATACATATTATCAAAAATATATACGTTTATCAATTACATAAGTAAAATGATCTTTGTGAAGAACAAAAGTCGCCTCCAACGCAATTCTCTTTCAAGCTATTAATTAAAGTTCCATTCATCGATATATACCTACCTATTATGTAATTATGTCATATTTCTAACAAAAAAATGTTTTTATTTTGGGGGTGGCAATTTTGGGCGGGCACCTTAACGGCAGCCACCCTTGGCGCGTCTCTGCTCATAATAATTGTATTCAGTTATTATCATATTATTAACAAACTTTGTTTACGAAGAGCTAGCGATTTGCCTGACAAAGTAGATTGTAACTCTGGATCGAACACACATTGAAAAAAAAAATGTGTTTGATTGAACCAATTGCGACACCGCGGGGTGAAAAATGTAATGGTTTTATTTATTTCATATGTAAAATTTGTCGATAACTGTCAAATAATCTGATCGTATGCACATGATTCCAGTCATGACAATGTGGTACCTACATGTCAAAAATCAATCTCGATATAAAAAATTCTCACTCACCATGACCTCAGTTTTATATATAATTTTTTTTTTTTTTCAATTTTTAAGTGAAATCATCAACTGTTTATTAGGTAGGTATATATACATTTTTTTTCAAAAACCGACATTATGCAGCTGCTAGATTTCCCGTCGGAAAATCTGATAAGGATTAAATTATCCATCCCTTTTTATATGGGAACGTTTAATTCTAGCGTATTCAAGAATGCTGAAAAAGGCATCCGTTGGCCAAATAAATATTATTAATAGATAGATTACAATGCATATTCAAAATGCTATATTTCCGTTGTTTATCTTTACAGAATTATCCCCAATAGAATACCCAATCATTTTGAACATATTAGATTGATTAAGATGAGATATACCTAGGTTGGCAACATCGAGTGAGACTTTTTCAGCGATTAGGAATGTAGCAATTATATAATTTGATTTTTTACGGCATATTGAAAATCTGTGCTATTAAAAATCTATCAACATAATAAAGATACGACAATTTTATATTGAATGTTATATGTTTCCTGAAAGGTCATGATTCTATTTATCGCTGCTCTGTTTTGTCACTGTTCTGTTTTTTCATGTTCTGTTTTCTCACCATTCTGTTTTGTCATGGAACCGTTGGATATCTTATATGATTGTTATGCATTTAAATTGAATGGTTTTCACCCTGACCATTTTCCGGATCTAATACCGGCTGTAGACGTATTATATTACAACACAATGCCAGTGTATAAATGTGTATTGTTATCCTTTTTCTTCATTATAATAGTTCAAATACACCCAACAGGTAGTTGTCGCCACTGTTCGATACAATCTATGTGTCGGTTGTCGAGATTCCATCTTGTTTTTCTTGCTTTTAAAATACGCCGAGCTAATTAAACTTAGAAATTTTTACAAAAGAAAAAAATCACAAAGATTTTATTAGACAACGTGTTTTTAAAACTAGGCGTCGGTTTATTTTCGTTACATCTTCCTCTTTTGTTTTAAAAAATACGGCACACAGCGTGTTTCAAAATTTTTTGTATTGTGATTTCACTTTTTTTATTAATTGATTGATTGGTGATTCCAATACAGGGTTAACAAAAAGAGGTTAAAGAATTAAGAAGAAATTAAGAAAAAAAGTACCTACATAATTTTAATTAAATTATAAGATATTTGGATAACTACATCTGTATACAGAAGAAAACATATAAAAAATCAGATTGCGCCTGCATACTGCGCAGACGTGTAAAGTAGACCGGTTTTCAACTTTTCTCGGTAGATTGTTTACAATCTGCTTGTTAGCTTGTTCGATGATGACACGTTAAGTAGCTCAATGTCATTGTCGCATTATTAAAAGTATTTTTCCGAGTTTTAGCTTGTTTCAAAATAGGCTCGCCATCTTTGCTCGATAAAATTTTTCAAAAGTCATTAAAATTGTAATCAAAATTTTGTTTGATCACAAATTCAGCTACTGCGGTTTTTAATAAGTAATTTGCTTCTCTCCTTTCTCCAGTCTGTACTTATTGAACTAAACATTCTTTCGTAAATTGCATTGGAATGTGGAATTGAGAATATGTGGGCGACAATTTTATACAAATGGTTGCAAGCGGAATGATCATTAAAAATATTACTTATCCATTTCTCATAATCGTTTTTTTTCTCGTATGCTTCAGTCATATTCAGAAAATGTTGTACGCCAGGCTGCCTAGAAAAATTAAGCGAGCCTCTTTAACTATATACCTACATTTTTGTAGATATACAATTTTTGTTAAGTCGGGATGAGGCAATGCGGGACTCGGGATTTGTCTGTTGAACTCGGGACATTCCCGCTCAAATGGCAACTCTGTTCGATACCATTTGAAAATACCAATACCGGTATTTGGTATTTCCTATTGAATACCCTGCAAGCGACTGGCAAAAACGTTTGGATAAGATTTTGAACTAGTCATCGTGTAATCCGACAAAAAATGCACAGTTCTATTTTACTATCGGTTTAGCAAAGCACTTTATTATTACTTTTGTCTTCCGGACATTTATCTTGTAGCTTTTATTTGAAAGCTTCTGCATCGTGTTCCGAAAGTCTTATGGGTCATTCGCAAAGACAACAATGTCGTCTGCAAAGCGCAGGTGACTGAGGTAAGTATTCTTTCGGAGTTAATGACGATTCCACTGTTTTTCCAGTCAAGTCGCCTGAATAGATCTTCCAGATTAGTAGAGTTGATTTATTCTATGTATTGTAATTAATATGTAACGATAGAGAAATACCACCCTGTGTATTGAGTACCTACTTTTACTACAGCATAATAGCCAAGATTCGCACGGGAAACCCAATAGACACGGGTCAGTTACTCGGCCGAGCTATTAAAATGCCTTGGTTACTGGCACGACACGTTGACAGCCACTGGGTCACTTCATATAAATCGTCTAATAATAAATATTGACTCAGGAAGTTTGCAATACTGAGCCACTACTGTTTGTACATCATAACACATGATTGACATCTTAATGGATTATAACTGAATCGTAACGACTGCCGTGTGGCTACTGGCTGAAAGACGCACGAGGAGGTAGTTGGAGTCTGGATCGCCCCGAAAAAATAATTAAAATATAAGTTATTATTTCTGTAAGCATACAAATAGTCACATGGCTCTTGGATACAGCGACTTAAACGGTTACTGCTGTTTTGTATGTGTATTTCATTGACGTATTACGTGACCCGAAATATTGTACTTACCTACAGTAAATTTGTGAAAAAACGCCCCTTTTTAAGATTTTGGTATAATTTAACAATTTTAGGAATGGTTTGAACTCTTTGGATGCTCCATTCTAAATTTTCATTATTATTTTTATTATGTGCAATTACTATTTTTTCGATGCTCACAACACCCCACCCCCCGAAAACTTTTCCAATTCTTGAGAAAGATGCAATGTCTTTATAAATAATAAACAACCACGGATACTATTAAAAGAAAACCCAAAAATACAGAGAAGAAAATAATCAATCAAATCTATATTGGAGCCATTTCATATCGTTTCATGTCATGGATAGGTAAGAAATGTACATCCAGGCTAAAAGCATGGGGTTCACCCAAGTTTTGAAGTTTAAATAGATACCTACGTATTTTTTCTATGGGAGGGGGGCAAATTTATCGGTGCTGCGAATAGAGACCCCGAATGGTTAAGCCGCCCCAGAAGCCAAACAGTAGGTACATATTTTGTTGATTGTTTTTTAAACTAAATGTCGGTACTTTTATAATATTAGTATTCGTTACTTCGTTTGCCGCCCTTTATAATGTGCCGCCCCTAAGTATCGCATGACCTGCCTACCCCCAATGGGACGTCACTGTTGATCAGTGGTCCCCAAACTCAATAAGGCTACTTTCAGAAATTGAAATTGTCTGGTGAGCTACTTATAGGTACATTCCTTCTTTATATTATTTTATCACCGTCCTTTATTGTACCATACATAATATTATTATACTACTTAAGATCAATTAGATTAATTAGAACATCGGACTTCCGATGAAACATAAAATGCGTACTTTAATTAGGTATTTATTTATAAACAAAATAATAATTGATAAATATTTTGAAATAAGTGTGAGTAAAAGTAAAAATAATTATTGATAAGAATGGAATTCACTTTACTCCACATTTTTTTCAATTCTTGTACCTTGTCACTCCTATCCGAATGCAATTATCTGCGAGTCTGTTTCCATATTTACTTTTAACCACCTTCATAGTGGAAAACGCTGATTCACTAAGTAGGTAGAACAAAACAATGCCTTCATTTTGAGCGCAATTCGAACTAAAATTTGATACTTTTCTGTTGGGACGAAAGGACATACAGATTATATAGTTGAGGCAACACTCTTAAGCGACAAATCACATTGAAATTCTATCAATTTTATTCCATTTTTGATGAAGGGCCATCTTCTTGAAAATTTTCGACGATACAGCAGCTGGATATTTTGGTAATAGTGCCACAGAGGTGGACACGAACTTTTATAAAATTTTTGTACGAAAACAGTTTATTCCATGTAGACAATTATAATAAATACCTTTTTCTGTCGACACATCATCGGCTTTTCGATCTAATAATCGTTAATTGAAAATTTGAAATTTTCATATATTTTGATACACCATTATCACAAACTAAAATTATATGAGGTAATGTTAGGTTGGGGTAGGTTATGTTAGGTTAGGTTAGGTTTGGTTTGGTCTAAAAAGAAAGTTGTAAAATCGCATGTCTACCTCTGCGGCACATTTACCGATAGTTTTTCAATGTGATGTCAAATTTATAAATATTATGATAAAATATCCTACACGAGCTACCGGTAGCTCGCGAGCGACCGTTTGGCGATCACTGATGTAGATACTTACTCAAATACACCATGTGAGTACGTACGTATATTATTATAAAATATATTATTTAAAATGAATTAAGTATCTCAGTTTCATCGAATGCCTGCGACTTGCGGCCATTAATTATTTCCGACGTGACGCTGAAGAAAATCGAGAGTGCAATATATTCTATAAATACTTTTTGCGGTGAACATTTCTCACAGAGCTATGCATACTTCAAATGTCATATTTTACTTTGTAGACGCACCATTTCAGTCGTAGGGGATGTGACATTTAGATTGATATTTTAAAAATACTGCCCACATCGAATTAAAACCGAACGAGGTATAACGCCTTGGTAACATTAGAATAGGGCGAGTCTAGAGATAAAACCTAACTATAACTTTTCCAAGTTAACTTACTGACTGCGCATTGTCATTTTGTTTGTTTTTTTCAAAATTGTGTTAAAATTTTCCATTAGTCAGTCAATTTCCTGGCGACATATTTACATATTATTGATACATTTTTGCAGAAACATTGTATTATTCAATATAATAATGTGTACTTCTTCTTCCACGGCGCTACTTTTTGGTCGTCCTCTGGGTCTCTTCCGTTGGGGTAGCCACTTCGTCATGATTAGGGATTCCAATCCCGGGATCCCTAGCTATTTTCGATACCTATGAATCCCGGGATTGATAAACATAATCCCGAAACTTTCGGGATTGATTTTTTTATCAATTTTTATGGAAAATAAAATAAAAACGAAAATATAACAGGAAAAAATACCTTTTATAACAAATAACTACATTAGAAATAAACTGAGTTTGAATGAAGTTTGATCTATACCCATGTGTAAGTTGCCGATTCATTTTATTTTTTCACATAAATTAATAAAAATGAGAAAGATTGGAAAAAACAATGCTTCGCAATATTAACAAAGTAATTCCACAGATGATCTCATACGTTTTACGGCAGTTTCATTTTTGGCTGACTAATTAGTTTAATGAAGCGGAAAGGCCATAAGTACACCATGATTTGCTTTACTATTTTAAATCTCGCTAACCCATTCATTAAAACTTTACTATCAGAAACAGCAATCTCTTATTAAATTCACATTATTATTATTTATAGTACAGTATTATTTACTCCATTAAACTTATGTATTTCCAAGATTAAACGTATACAATATTAACAATAAATGTCTTAAATAAAAGTATAAATTATACTAGATTTATTTTTGACCGATTTTATCAATGTTATTTGTAAATATAAAATTTTTATATGAACAATGAAAACAAATGCCAATCCCGGGACCAGTCCCGGGATTGTCAAAATGTAATCCTGAAATCCCGGGATCTAACTAACAATAACATGTGCTTAGTAATATATAAATTAATACAGCAATACTATCCTTTCATTATCAATTCAGTTTTCAGGATTTATCTTGACAATATAGTATGTAGGTTTAAAAACTTTATAATAGAGTTCTAAAACGTAAACACCGTCCAGTTCAATTAATATATCAATATATAATGTTTGTGGAGTCGACTGATTGATTGTATCTAAAATTGTATGCAATTAAAACGTACCTATTAAAACACATTGTATTAAGTATGTACGAGTATATTAAATATTTGAATTTGTTCCCTAAGTACTGCTTGTCAGAATAGCTGTACGTTTCATATTAATTTTTGATTATCGTAATTTTTAGTCATCGATGAATTAAGTATAATATACAATATACATAATATTATTAAACAATATGTAGCTTGTACGTAAAACATTTCCCCGTGTCACAAATCGCCGTGAGCTTTCTTATCGGAAACAAATGATCGTACATACCTATACGGTCTCCAATTTTTTTAGATTCAATAATATGATCATTAATTCAATCTACATAGCTGATTTTGGCAAAATTCATGAATTTAAGATTGAAAATCTAACCTAACCTAACAATTAATAATCCAGTAGGTAAATCGGCTATTTTCAAAATTTATTTGGTGCTGGCTTCCTGTAAAATGTAAACCGACAAGAACCGTGTTTTATTTAGACATGAATATGTTTTTTTTTTTAGAATTATTAATAACCATGTCCTTGCTTTTTCGTACAAGGTGTTTGTTAGTAATTTTGAACAATCACAAACACCCAGGCTTTGAGAGTCCTCACCGGGAATCGAACCCAGAACTCTTGAGCGGAAGGCCAGCGCCTTACCCACTGCACCATGAGAGCCGCCTTTATGCCCATATTATACCTATGACCCAAAAAGGTTGGACAGTCTTTAATGTAAGGTCGTATATGTCCGATACAACATTTCACGGTGAAGTGTGATACGGCGAACTGCATGCGTACAAGTTTCCGGACACGTATTAACCATGCATGGTGTTTAATTTTAGTAGAATTGTGCCAACTATTGTTTTATCTGGCAACCCTGAAGCTTTTTATTGAATGCTTGTAAAGTTTTCAGAGCGTGTATTTTGGCATTAACTAAAAAGCCATTTGCTAACACACGTCAGTCGAACGTGCAATTCAAATACTCATTGTTCATTTGTTTGATGTATGCTTCATTATTCTTAATATTATTATCGTTTTGTAAACTTAACACCACACAAAATGAATTATATTGTCGTGTTATTGAATCATAGATAATATTCTATGAATATTATATAAGTAGGTAATGATAGTATTATGGGAATAAATAACTCAACCCGTGCCAGCATATTGATCGGCGATAATATTAAATATCCACTTCCAGTGTATCCAATTATGGCAAACTCAGTAAATAGCTGACTGCAATAATTATTATTTCCGGGATATCCATTTTTCCACATAGTCAGCTATATCCTACGACGTAAACTCCATATAGGTAGTAACTGACTCAATTACAATAATTATTTCCTAAATATTATTTTAAAGATATTATTTTGATTGTGTCGTGTGTACATCAATAAATAGCGGATCATAATTCATTGCCCATGTCACTCGAATATACGTTCCCGTTCTGTCAGTATCTCAGTCTCTATATCGCTCCGTACAATATCTCATTCTACCGAGATTCGGACCTCGGAACAGTATCATAAGTACATATTTTAACAAACTTTTTTACCGACTGTAGATAAATTTTACGCTGCAGATAAAACTCGCTCCCCCATCCATCGGAGCAACCACCAAATCACGACCTCTTCACCCATAACACTCTGACCCTACAGCATCATAAAAAAAAAGTAGAATGGCAACATATACTATTTAACAATGTATGGTGAGCAGGGCAAATTCTAAATGCGTCGGTTTATCCTTTCGCTATCTTATAAATTGAATTTAATGTAATAATTAGTTAACCGATTGGCTGGCCAATGAAAAATTGTTACCTCTTCGCTATACTTCAGCTGGGGCACGGTCTAAAACGATCAGACTACGCGACGCGAAGATTGTGCAAACGACGCGTGCAGAACAAAACATAATTTGTCATAAAAATTCAACATTCGTCCATTTAATGTTATGTTTATTGTTCTATTAGTACTAATAATAATAATAATAATATATTCATTGACATGTTTTCTTTTTCAAGTAAATGGGTAACGTTTTCTAGTCATCTTTACACGATTTAAGAATTAATTCCCCCGACGCCATCACAAAACAAATTGACGTGTTCACAGCTCGACTTTCACTCTCCGATTGGCAGCCAGTCGGAATTTTCGTCGCACCTATAGTTGAAAATTATTTGCCGTTTCACTTTCACTCTTAATGGTATTATAAAAACAAATTGTCAACCCCGTTCGCACGTGCGATTAGTTGGTTTTGAGTTAATCGAACAAGTGCATCCACATTATGACAACGCCCGGTCGGTGCAACTCGACGCAACGGCTGGTCGGTGGGCTGACCACCAGACCTTTTACGCCCGTATGACCATACCATGCCTCGTTACTTCCGTGGCGGTACTCTCGCATTACCCTGCTTCATCTATCTTCATACCCAGACAGTACATTGGCATGATTCATACGCAAACCACAAATCCACAAATTTTAGTTATATTAAAAGAACTTCAGACTTTAATTTTTCTCATCTTCTTCTTCCACCCTGTCACGTCCCAACATTGGGGCACAGGGCAAGCACAAGTTGGCGCCACTTCCCTCGGTCCATCGCCAACTCTTGCGTCTCCCGCCATGTCAGACCTGCAGCACGTAGGTCGCTCTTGTAGCACCGCTGCAGGGTGAGGGAAGGCCGGCCACGGCGATAGAACCCTTGGAACGGAACTCGTGTTCCAGCCACGTAAAGCGTCTCTTTGTGATAACTTCAGTCACCGAAGGCTGTTGTGTCTGCTCACGAACTCGGGTGTTTGTAACGCGGTCGTACCAATGTACCCCTAAGATTCGGCGGAGACATCGATTCTCAAAGCTCAAAAGCCGAGACTCTTGAAGCTTAGTAAGATGCCATGTCTCAAAGCCATACAGGAGAAAAAAATTCTCTCAATAAACCGAGAAATTAAACCACAATGGTTAATTATATTTCCATTGATTGTTTCAACTGATATCCATATTTTCGGGTCCGGAACCCTTCCACCCAGAAACGGAAAAATACAATTAGTTGAGTCTTTTGATTTGGCTGTCGAACAGTCTTCTCGACGGATTGGCCTTTCGGAATTCTACGACACGCAAGGCGTGTATCAGTGGAACTCATGAATTGGTAAAACTATCTGCGGCAGTCAACGTTTGCAATACTCAGACGCAACAAACTAAAAGACAAGACAACGGGGGCGACACAAACGGATACTGATGAACCTAATAATTATTACCGTTTGGCGACGTGCATTCGGAAATCAGTTTTGGATGTGACACATCGCTTAGGTGAGCACCTGTAATAATTATACCTGCAGACAGGTGTTGAAAATCGGAGTGTAAGTGCAGGTCTATAGTTGAAGTGGTGAGAAGCTTTATATAGCAGGCGGGGTAAATACGGAAGGAGATAAATAACACTTGCTTGATTTTGTTACCCACCACGTTCGCCGCATAAAAAATCGATTATAAATAATTATAGATATTTTTTCGAAATTATTTTCCCATACTTACTATTTTTTCTGTATTCAAGCAACCGGCACATACCTTGATAATCAAGTAATTACATTACTTTACTCAACTTTGTAATATGCACTCTTTTGGATATGGTTATTTTTTTCAACTATATTTTAATATGTTTACGAACGTGTCCGGAAACTTGTAAGTATGCAGTTCACCGTATCACACTTCACCGTGAAATGTTGTATCAGAAATATATTGTCGTATATTAAAGACCGTCCAACCTCTTGGGTCTTATACTACCTACTGAGGGGTAGGGGTTTACGTAGGGTGTTGATTTACACTTTTCCACTAACACAACACAAAACACTGATTCAGGGACATTAAGTATATTTCGCTTGACAAGTAACAGTTAATTACTAACAACATTTGTAAACGCACGCTTTGGCGCGAAAAAGGTAGCAAATCGTATTTAGAGGCGACGTAAGAGGCTCAAGGGTAGGTAACCGACTGACCGTACCCACTCTCGACCCTTCGTCCGCCCAGAAACAGATAGCGGTAACTTTCTTTTTCTTTGTTTCGCTGTGCATCATGGTCTAGCCTTGACTCATTTACAATTACAATAATATCATTATATTCCCAACTCTGTCGATTGGAGATTTAGGCATTACTACCTACTGACATAAAATTCATGTCTAAATAAAGGTTCTTGTCGGTTTACACTTTACAGGAAGCCAGCAACAAACAAATTTTGAATATAGCCGATATACTGGATTATTTGTTAGGATAAGTTAGGTTAGGTGTTCATTCTTGAATACATGAATTTTGCCAAAATCGGCTATGAAAATAGAGATGGCCGTATACTATACTGTGTTACGGTGAAAATGTAATACGGACAATTTACATGTAACCCTTTCAGATAATGTTATTACAACGTTTTTATAAGGTCGTATTCTTGGTTGTCCGGTGGTTATTTATCCAGTACAAATCTTGCAATCGATTTTTAACAAACTTCCCTAAACTTTTAGAATATATTATAAAAAAAAGATGCCAATGCATTCTTTTAATACTTTTAGCCAATCTTTAAGTAGAATTGAATTAATTTTCAGTTAATTCTGTTTTGTATGAAAAGTTATTTCGTAAAAAGTAAAACACTATTATTGGTTGCTAAGGGTCTGGGTCCTAGCAACTAAATTATTAATATATACGTGCGTTACTATGGAAATTAATATGAAATGTCAAAATGACATTTCAGTATTCTATATTTATTCAGTATTTCTATCAAGTACAATTTTTTTAGATCGTTTATGCTATTAAGTCAAGTTTATATTATAATTCAACAGAAAATTTAAAAATTTTAATTATTTTTCAACTATACTCGTATGTTTACGAAAAGACGACACGTGTATAGTATACGCAGATTTAGATGTCCATACGCAGAATCTTCTGCAGAGGCCTTTTTATTCTTGTAGACTATGTAGACACTCGTACATCAGTAAATCAATGCTCAAGTCACACTAGCAACAAATTTTATTGCTTATTTATAATAATTTTATTACTTTTATATCCTATTGCGAATCTATATCGCCGCAAGCAAACAGTCTGCCATTGGTATATGTGTTTGAAATACGTGCGTTCACATATAATTCTTACCAAACAAGTTTAGAAAATTACTTAAAATATTGCCATGTTTATATTATTGTTTATTGAGTATTTATCGAAATTTATCAAGGACAAGACGTGTGTTACCGTTAAGTTTATATTAAGTATTTAACTCTGTTATTTGGTTTTAACCACATTTTACTGTACTGTACTCAGTCACATACATAATTTAGGTAGATCGCAGTACCGACTTAGTAATTTGTATTAGTTGACATGTTCGACTTTCAAAATCGTGTTCGGCATATTTTTCGCGCTGTTTATATCTGGGTTGCTGGATTTATGAATATACACACTTTGCCAATAAGTGGTAAGAAACTTACATTATTTATTTTTCTGTGAGACACAATTTTTATATAATATCTAGGTATATTATATTAAATTAACGCTATAGGAGGACTGTTCAAACAGTATCTGAATTTAGTTTTTCCCGCGGAAACAAATGAAGCACGGGAGGTCTCATTCATTGGGGGGGGGGGGTGGAGGGTACCTCAATATACCTATATCTGTATTTAAACTTTCAACGGCTTTTTCATATCTCATATCTCTCTTGTACCAAGAGATTTGAAATTCGGTACACAGATACAGATACCATATTATTATAATATTATTGTTCAATTTCGAGACGGGCTGATACTTCAAACATGAGGTCTCCTATATACTCGTACAACGATCTACTAAATTAACTTAGTTAATATTATGTGGCTTACATAACATCAAAATCGCTGAAACATTTAGGCTCTCTCTATAAAAATAGCCTATGTCATATTATAATCATTAAAAATTATAATTCGTCACTGTACAGGCCAAGTAGCGTAACCCTTAAATATCAAATTGTTCAGGAAGTGAAAAAAACTGTGGGCATTGGATTTACTTATT
The DNA here is from genome assembly GCF_057557595.1 of Rhyacophila brunnea. Taxonomy (NCBI): domain Eukaryota; kingdom Metazoa; phylum Arthropoda; class Insecta; order Trichoptera; family Rhyacophilidae; genus Rhyacophila; species Rhyacophila brunnea. Next base: position 36,284,641 of record NW_028232796.1, read on the forward strand.
ATTTTATATAATATTTATTTATTATTTTATATATTTTTTATTATAAATTGAGTGGCGTACTCTGTACGTACCCTGTGGCTTACGTTTAGAGAGGGTTACAGCATTTGGCTGGAATATTTTTTGTCAAGTTACAAATCGCTTAAAAAATAGTTTTGAATTATTTTGATATGAAATATTTTGTTTGGATTTATGATACTTGGCCAGTTCGTGTAAGAGTATGCAATAAGTCCATTACCATCAAAATGTCACTTTGGTGAAAAGTGAGGGTTACGGCAATTGGCCTGTACAGTCACGAATATGACTAAAATCGACACATTAATTCAAATTTACAATACCTACCTTAAACTCCAGAAAAACAATAATATTATAAGTATTAACTGCTTATCATAATTTCATATAAATACCTGCTCAGCATAGATTATAGGTATCTGGTGTAAGAACATTTGCGTCCACCATGTACTAGACGTCAATATAAGCGGTTTCTTTTCTGTGGGTCACGGATTCAATTCTCGCGGTTGAATCATATTCATTTTATTATTTATATTAATGAGTGTGTTTGGATCGAGAATATATACCTAATTGTTTAACTCATTTAGTGCTAACACCGCGACTGGCGCGTTTGGAGTCGTTGGCCATTAGATATAATTAACGTGTTATTTAAATGTGGTAATTAAAAGTTTAGCAGTGATTGTGTTTTAAACGAGCGGCTTAACAAATTCTCGTAAAATAGAAGTCCGTTATGAAGTCTCCACTATTATTTGGAAGTCAATATGCTCCACATTTAAGTACGGTGACGTTACTTGTTTGTAAAATACGCATATAGGTACCTACCACAGAGCAGATAATAAATAGAATTCCGATAGGCTATATTCAATACGCTACATTTTGATACAGGGTTTTGAATGTGTGAGTGTCCTAAGAAAATGAAACACGCATTATGCACGTGCAATAGTGTGTGTAATACACCAATATTAAATGAGCGTCAATGCATAAACCGAGAGCAGTTGTTCGATGTATAACATTCGATGTATAACGTATTCTTGACGCGTGTTTAAGTTTATCATCCCGGATTCTTCCTTACTCGAGATCGGTTACATGCTACTCCTTACCCGTTAGGTATTTCAGTTCCCATTATTTCTGAGTTCCTTGGTACCTCATATCTGCTATATCTTGTCCGGAAACTTGTACGTATTCAGTACGCCGTATCACACCATGCACTGCGGCACTTTTTAAGGTACGACAAGAAAGTAATACAATTTTGAGAGTAGGTTTAATGGCAACGACTTTTTTTTCGCCTAGCCTTTTTGACAGCAGTGAAAAATATCAGAATACTACAAATTAGTGACTTTACATATAGATACAATTTAAACAACAATAATTACCTAAGAGCCGGCTGTTCTGCTAGACCTTGCAACTCGATATAATATTTAATAATATTAACAATACTATAATTTATTATTTTCAGAAAAATGCGGCCCAGTAAGCAGTGCATTAGGGCACGCATCAGCTGCCGCCGACCCAGAACCGCCGCAACCCCTAGTCACAAGACGACCTTCAGTGAGCCTCCCCAAATGGGCCACGGCGGCAGGTCGAGGAGGCGCCGTGACTCCCGTTACAGGGACTGGAGCTCCGCCCGCCGCCAGGCTGCAGCCATTATCGCTGGCCACGCTGGACCGGGATTGCTTCATCATACCTGTGCACAGTTTGGATAGGTTTCTACCGGCTGGAGTACCGGTATGTACCTTCCATTATATACATTTTCACTGCCAGCCAATTTTTACTAGATGGACACTTGTCGGCCAGCTATTTTTGGAATAAACGACATCCCTTAAACAATATGAAATAGGAATAGAATGATAAATGTTTGTGAAAACTTACCAAATCAACATGTTTCTCGAGTTTATCGTGAATATTTTTACACTAAAATGATAAATATTGTTTATAAAATATACACAAACAGTTTATTCAGAAGTTATGACGTTTACTAGATCGCACGAGTTAACTCGTCCATGGCCTAACGCAACATACATGCTTTGGCGACCTCGGCTCTGGTAGTGATCAGTACAATATCTACGCAGTCACGTCTCGTGTGGGTAGACAAGGCATACGTTGCATATGGGCGACATATTGTAAAGGGCGGCGAATAAAAGATAGAATTCAAATATCACAAATTTTTAGTGCAGTGGAGATTTTCCATGACCCAAACGATGCTTTCACATAATTTTAAACTATCATAAAAAATCCTGACAAAATAACTGTTATTGTATTGTAATGCTCGTCGTAATATATGTAATCTATATTGTAATGGCGGTTTATCAGTCAAGATTTTCAAAAGGGTGCCTCCAAACATGTCAGCGCTAGAGCTCTACGTGGGTACTTAAAACCACCACTGCTTGAGAGAAGGTTTCGTTGAAATGTTTTAATTCTCAGTGGATAGTGTGTATGTCAATTTAAAGATTTTTGGTGTATGTGTCTGACAATTTGAAACTAAAATTGAAGAGCGACCGCATTCTAAGTCTACTTAAGTTTGACACTGTGTCTACATATAAATAATATACCATACATTGCCTAAATTATCTGCAACCATGATAGTTGGGAAACTATGATATTTTGGGGCTCCGGGTTCGATTCCCGGTGAGGTCACTATATTTATGTGATTTTCTCAATACCTGGGTGTTTGTGATTGTTTCACTTCTATTACTATGATACTGTTTCACTACACTACTGTCATTGGGCCTCATGGTCTGTTATAGAACTAAAAAATTTTTTTTTTCATATTCGCAGTATCGGACCGCCCCCAAATTCTAATAAAATATACATTATCACTGCATCAATACTTGTGTACCGATTTTCAAGTCTCTCTGTAGGCGATAAGGCTTTTTGAGCGGGACAATATTGTAGCGTATACATGCCATTTTCAATGTGTGTTTGGTCCCAGAGTATGAGCCTATCAGTTGAGGTATCGACGAGAAATGGATGTTGGACAAATCTTCTTGGGGCGGCCAAGATCCACATCGGATTGTAAGCTTAACTTTATTTTTCCAGTTCCCTGTACCGCAACCGATATGCCCCGGCGAGAAGTCAACACCGAACAAATCAGTAGTCTCTTCAAACGGCCTAAGCGTCCTTGAAGTCGCAGACCCCAAACTGTGCATCCTGGCACACCTTATGAGCCCCTTAGAAGCCATAGACCCTATACTGGAATCCCCGATGGCAAGACCGCTGCACAAACAGCGAACTGCAGCCAGCGAGTTGCTGACGGACGTGGCACACGCCAACACAGCAGTCGGAGGAATGCTGCTCGCAAACATGGAAAAGAACGCTGAGTTTCCATTCATCGCATATTACGTCATAAACAGTCAGCAGACTGACCCTTTAGCCTTCTATAACAACATGAGAGGAGCATCCTTGACCAAGTTTGATCCGAGGTCCATGAGATATACAGCAGCGCACACTCTTGATCTGTACAGCGAAGTTGCCACCATCTGCAGGCCGCCTTTCCAGGACCTGACAGGAGGTGTGAAGAGGTCACATACTCCAACGACTGGATATATCATCAGTGTGTATAAGGTTTGCTTGAGTACATGTCTTATAAGCATTTACGTATAGTTTGAAACAATATATATAAAATATATTAGTGTTTGTCAGGCGCGCACACAGATTGTTTTTTTTATTTACTGCCTATTTCGTATAGCTTCTAGTCGAAACCAAGTGCCACTTTTCCAGGAACATTCCTCATACTTAAACACTCCGTTTTTTTAGTCTAGCGATGAACACTTGGGCTCCAGCGTTAACTGCAGATGCTCACCTACTGCAACCTGTCGCATTCGCAAGTGGTCATCAAATGGCTGTAATTATTAGTATCGTTAGTGTCCATTTGTCTTGTCCGTTCTAACAAGTTGCGTCAGAATATTTAAGCAAAAATTCGATGCCTCAATCTGCAACAAATCATTAACTCTACTGGCACAAGCCTTGCGTGTTGTAGAATGTCAATAGAAGAGGGGTCAACCCGTTGAGGAGGCTATTCGATAGTCAAATCATCCCGGACATGACCCTGATGAGGAAGAAGAAGTCTAGTTCTATTCACCTAAATAATTTGTTTTTTTGTTCTTGAGGGTGGGTGCCGAACAATCCTCGCCCCTTGTGTGTGCGCCTGACCGGATGCTTCGGGGTGTAGTGCTAAGCCTTACATACCTGTATACCCTTCTTCCACACAACGATGCCTATAAATACTACTCCCATTACTCACCACCCAACAATTTCTTTCTCTACCTACCAGTGACATCTAGCGGAAAAATACGAAGCTTGCAATTTGAGACATTTTTTACATAATTTACAAAATACACATACACAAACATACAAAACTGTATTAATTAATAAATATGTATCTGAAAACATTAAAAAGAAAAATTATTTTTAAGATAAACTTGCAATTTTATTGTAAAGAAATGTTATAAAATGTGAATTTGATAAAGGATCCAATCTCATTATTACATAATTTTATTTTATGGTCATAATTATTTACTATTAAAATTTGATTTATTAAGTTTTCTATGTTTTATCATAGAGATTTTTGACTAATTCGTAGTTTTAATATTTTTTATATATACCTATTTTAAAAAACATGTATTTTTATTAAGATATTATAAATGTGTATAACTTGAAATCCTTTTTATTTATATCAAATCGAGCATCAATATTGGGACCATACCTAAATAATATTTGATATAAATAAAAAGGATTTCAAATTAAGTATACTTACATATTTATATTTTTCTTTGTATTTTTCCGCTAGGTGCCTGTGGTAGGTAGAGGTATCGCCTTAAGAAAAACGTTTAATAATTAATTATTGATCTTTATCATAACCTAACCTAACAGCCTATTTTTACAAACACCTACCTATTCCTGGATTGAACAACCTTTTATTGCATTTCCAATGAGGTCATTCACTAAACTAATTCTATAAACACATTACCATTACGTCAGATGAGCGCATGTGAGCTCATAGTAAACTTCTGCCATGGGAAAAAAGTATGCAATGTTGTTTGTGATAGATGCTATCATCCCATAAGCACATTTTGAGCCGAAAACGAATAATATTCGTTGAAACTAGAAAAATGTGTAACTCCATTTTAACTGAAAATTGACTTTGAATGCCATCTAGCGGCCGTTTTTAATATCTTCCCGTCTTGCAAATAACGTAATTCCAAAAAAATTGTAACATTGTTAAATCCATGGATGATTTTTAACTCCAAAGCCATATACCTAGCTATTTGTATATGAAACCATAATGTTTTTTGTCTCTCCTGTAAAGTAGTGTTTTTGGGGTTACGTAATTTTCTAGTTTCAATGACGATATCTATTTTCAATTAGCAAAATCTGCCAAAAATTTATCGAAACTACACACTCATCATCTCACGCGTATGTCACAACACCACCTACCTCACGTTTTATTTACTTTTATGAACATATACACGTTTTTTAGTCATATTTATGCTCTCTTAAGTATCCTTGATTTATTTTAATGGTTTGAAAAGGAGCTACAAAACCTTTCAAAATCCTTTGCATGCACTGCAAAACCAAAAAAATATATATTATCTCTATTACAAATAAATTTAAATCGATGTGTGATTTCTAAGGAGTCATCAGCTACTTTTAAATAATGATGAAAAGTAACATTTTCATACACCACTAATATTTTATTCTATGAATAGTAAAATAGGTTGCCTTTACAATAATATTGTATGTAACTGTAGTAGATACTATATGTGTTCTTTTATTTTTGATTATATTACAATCCCTAGGGTTGTGCATAATACCTGTTGGAAACGCTACAGTGTAGAACATCACACAGCCATAAGAAAATGGTTGGGGGGGCTCGCCAAAGATCCTAGTTTTATGGAAAGTGTATGTTCACTGAACTCTTGTCTAAAACATTATTTCTTGAATGTTATGGTTTCAGGTGTTTGAAGGCGACGATGGAGAAAGATTTGAAAGAAACTGGCTCTATTGGACTGGAGCGAGGATGCTTTATAGGCATTTACCAAGAGCAGCAGGACTTAGAAGAATAGCATTACACAAGTAAGCGACTTTACGGATATTACAAATCAATAACTTTCATAGGTGAAAGTGTCAAGAAAAGTAGTACATAGTACTGTTGAAACATCACTTCAGAGAAATGGTGCTTATTTCCTACAGTTTGGAACTTGTCCGGCAGTTTATCTGGGCCAGACAAGCAGAAGGTTTATTAGGTACTAAGTATATACATTTGTGCATGGAAAACAGATTCACAATAATTCTCCAAGCATCTTATATAAAGTTACGTGTTGGCTTATAATGTGGTGGGTCGCAGGTTTGAATCCGGGGTCGGGAAAATACACGTAATATTGTTTTTCAATTTGAGTTTGAAGTCAGAGTATGGACCTAATAGCAGTGACGAAGGGTGGAGGTAGGCTGTTACGATACACCATAAATAGTGCACACTAAACTTTGTCAGTCATACGTATTTGTTTTCATTGAAATAAGACTACAAATTAGAGACGGGGTTGGTTAGTTTTTAAAATTCGGTTAAACACTGCGAAACCAAACCATAATAGATAATAGTCAAAAAATATTAATCTATCTATAAATATCTAAAATTATGCCATTAAATCATATTTAACTTTGGATAATTTTTAGAAAAAATTATATTTTTATCTATTATAGTTTGGTTTAGGCAGGGCTTAATGAATTTAAAAAAATTAAGCGACAATAATATGTATAATTGGTAAGTGTTCTTAATCCAACGAAAACAAATAAGTGTGAATGAAAAATTGTACACAATTTTGTCATAACGCCCAAAATATACCAAAACTATTATGGTTTGGGTTAGGCAGGGTTTAATTGATTTTTAAAAACTAACCAATAACATCTATAAAATACATAATTGTAGTCTTAGTTCAATAAAAACAAATACGTATGACTAACAATGTTTAATGTGCACTATTTATGGCAGATCTTAATAGCCTACCTCTACCCTTCGCTACTCAGATGCATACATCATGTTGTGTTAATTTATTGATTCAACTTTTATCAAATTTGTTAATTTTATTTTTACTTTTTTTCAAATGAATGCCTAAATTATTATTTGTTTATAATTTAAATTAAGCTAACAACGTTATTAACATGGTTCATAGATGGCGGGGCGGTAGTTATTATAATTCACAGAAAGAATAATATCTAGTTAATTTCATATTATACTATTTTACATAAAAACTGGCGTTTTCAAAATGAGTGGTGTGGAAAAATGTATATAAAAGTCTTGTAAACAACTATTAAATAGTTAATAATAAATTCATTTATTCCGATAATATAATGATTACTATTATACGAACAATAGCTGAAAACAACCTATCCAAATGTTTCAGATCCGTGGCAACACGTGGTGACCGAATGTACCTTCTAGTCTGCGAATGCGGAACCCTTCTTCAGGACATGTCGGCGGCGGCCTTACTTGTACCAGCCCTCAGGGCGAGGCTGTGCGGCTACACCGGCCTCTACAGACCCATCGAAGCCTTTTAGCTGACAATCAAGACGCACTCCACGAAGAAAACATTGTGCCGTTCCTATTCGAAGAAAATGCCAAAACATTTCGCTGCGTAGCGATTCCGTATCGACATGAAACTATGTTCACGAATTGTACATGTTTTTGTCGACGGTTACTATTGATATAGTAATACAAATTGTATGAGAATGTAACTGTGAAACAGTATTGAAACCAATACAATGTTCATTATCTTAAACTTTACGAGCTCACTGTTGAGTTGCGTACATTACTTCATAAGAGACTAATTAGTCTTATTACAATGTGTTGATTGTCGATGAAGTTTTACGAATCATCATGGTTGCCCTCACATATTTATCTTTAATCTAGAATGATACTTCTGCACTTTTATTCCAACTCTATCAACTTCGAAAGTGTTATTGTCCAATACTTACGTATTCTGAGACAACCGGCATTATTAGAGCATTAGATTATTAACCTTTTTTATACCCGTATTGAAAGAAAAACTATCAATAACTTCTTGGTATCAACATCGTATCGGAAGAAAACTATCAAAACTTTTAATTATTATAATAAATTACAATATTTTCTTTTAAAACAATAATCAAGACAATAGCACCTGTACACGTGCATGGATTTATTTACTGGCAGCAATAGTGCGTATTTTAAACTATCATGACAATAACTGTTTACACGTAAAAGTGCTGTCTGTCTCACCAATCTCATTCTTCAAGAGTAGGCGAGATGCGATGTTATCATTTTATGGTACTATTTAACAGGTCATGAAAATCGGTTAACCTCAAAATGAGTCTTCCCGATGAAGTTAGAATTTTTACCGGTAGGTTCACCACTATCATTCTACTGGGCAGGCGCAGTTATTGCACGGTCCAATTGTTGCGTGTAAACTTTTTTGATATATGCATGCAATCTTGCAATTTGCACGATTGTTTACATGTGCATTTTTTGTTATGGCCGCGATAACACGTACTGTCAGCAGTAAATCCATGCACGTGTAAACGGGGTTTAGTATTAGTATTATTACTACATTGATAAAGTAACGCGTGATGACTATTAAATAAATTGGGAAGCTAAAAATATTGATTGGGTTCCTATGAAAAAATTTGAAAAAAGCATTGGTCTAAACTCTCCCCATTTCATGGTACGTATTTACTTCATTATGCAATAGTTCATGTTACAACTGCAGGGGTTGGATGTTTTTCACATATCAACTTAAGATGGCTTTGTAGATTAATATATTACGTAGACCATATGAGAGGGGGTGGCAGGAGAGACAGTTGCCTTGAGCTTTAAGGTTTACGGGCCCTCGATTTTCAACACTTGTCTTCAACACTGTTGAATATTTTCATTTAACAGTAGTTGTTACCTTACAATTTAGATAACACACGAACACAATGAATACATAAGTAACGTAAAGGTGTTATCTCGGAGCCTGAAAAATAATGTATTGTTGTGTAATAGTGCCTGTACTACAGCAATAGTGTGTATTTTAAATTATCGCGTTAATAACTGTTTACACGCAAAAGTCCTGACTGTCTCTCCAATCTCATTCTTTAAGAGTGAGCGAGAGTGATTTTATGGTACTATTTGACAGGTAGTGAAAATCGGTTAACCTCTTCAGGTTTGCCACTATCGTTCTACTGCGTAGGCGCAAATCGAAAAATTCTCATCTGTCGCATGAAAATTCAGAAGCCTCCGAAGTTTTTTAATTGTTGCATACAATCCTGCAACTGTAGATTAATACATGTTTACATGTACATTTTCTTGTTATGGCCGTGATAATAAGTACTGTCAGCAGTAAATCCATGCACGTGTAAACAGGGTATTATGTTATGTTATGAAGTTGGAATAAGACTACTGCTCTAAGAATATTGTTGAAGGTCATTATGGTGATTAGTAATCCTTAGTTAAATGTGGAGATTTTGTACAGTAATGAAGCCTGTCTGTTAAACATATATCAAGCAATATGTAATTACCATTGAAAGCAATTAACTCACAGCTCCGTAATTTTAAAAATATTGATGCATAATGCCTAAAAAAACCCAATATGTATTTAAAATACTTCATAAGATAATGTGGAGGTGCATATGAATATCATAATACAGTCAAACTTGGTTATTACGAGGAAAATGGGACCGACTGAATTTGGTCGTTATAAGCGTTACTCGTTATGTCAGAGAATAGGTATTTTTAAATGAGCGGTCACATAACACAAAAAGTCGCAATTCAAACAAAGAAACACAATTAGAATTCTTCCCCGAAACAAGCATGGCATTCATAAACTACAAAATAAGTTGTTTATTGTAATGAATGCTGGTAGGTACCTACCTACCTACGGACTTCACAAACTTTGGATTTTTTACATGGAATTTCAACCATATGTGTGGATACTTTTTCAATATTGTCGGCGAAACAACCAATTAGGTAGGTACTTAGACACTTAACTAGTGTCATAAACGTAATCCGACCCCAGCGGCATCCTGTCCAGTCGGATTTATTGGTTAGGGTCGAAATATTTTTAAACAATCGACACATTACCATTTTTAAGAAAATTTTTGACGATATTTTAACTCGGTATGTCCGATAAGGAGCTCGTTATAAAAGTGAATAAATGTATGGAGAAAATCATAAACTAAAATGTGAACGAATGTTTCCTCGTTACATCCGAGATCTCGCTATATCCGTGATCGTAATAACCGAGTTCAACTGTAATATTATTGTAATGATTGAGAATTCATAATGTTTCTTTTTAAAACAGCAAAATTTTGATAAAAATTACCAGCTGAGAATTGAAACAACAGTATGTTAAAGATTCTTTCAGATTGAGCCTTCTGTGGTTCTCTATACAAGAAGATTGTCTTCAACATCTTTGGAGTTATATTCTGACCATAAGGTTTGTTGATTAAACACACTGTAATCAATGTTCATTTTATGTTGGCATGTTGGTACACCAAGAGATCACAATCAATCACAAATGGATCAAGATGGTGACCCTATTGATCTTTCCATGGTACCGACAGCCCGATGAATAATTAGGATAAATATACTGTATGCTGTGACGCTAGATCCTTTTTATTCAAAACCGTTACATTGGGTTGTAAACATCTTTACAATATAATTATATCTCTCTTGATACGAAATGGCGAAATCATTAATTTTAACAGATCGGACTAAAAATTCATGTGGCATCCTTGTGCAATGAGAATTTCTTAATTAAAAGAAAAATCAATAATTTATTGAACATTTAAAAACATTGGTGGCGAAGACTTTTTAATAAGTGATTATTTAATGGCTACCTTTACTTGACTTGGCGAGCTTTTATCAACTGCAATATGAAATAAAATTAGTGCCACAAATAATCCAAAATGCTTTATTTTGTGACAGCTAAATAACTTTAATAGAATATATGAATTATTGGACTGTAATCAATGCACTTAAAATATATGAAAACCAGTGGCAACATGTGGATATAAAACTTAAAACGCCTCAATAATCACTTTGCAAAAAGGACAAATGGAGCATGCCATGCGCATGCAATAGGTATACAGGCTTACTGGACTAGTGACAATCTGATTTCAGGCGTATCTCACATGTGACAGATAATGTTTATTTAAGATTTTATAACATACAATAATTTCAAATTCTCTTTCATCGTAAAATTTCAAAGAATTCGAACGTCGTATAATATAATATGTATTGATAATACCTATTTATTATTATTTTTAACAGCTATGTATAGGTAAATCATTCTACAGTGGCACCATAGGCGATTCGCGCGTGTATTGAATTGTTTGCGACAATGCCTGTTTCAATGCTAGCAAACAATACCACTACAACTGCAAGCCGCATTTGCCGTATCCATGGTGCCACTGTAAAATGATTTACCTATACAAGGAACTCAGAAATAATGGAAACTGAAATACCTAACGGGTAAAGAGAAGCAGGCAACCAATATCGAGTAAGAAAGAATACGTGATAAATTTAAATACGTGTCAAGAATACGTCATACGTCAAATACTGACAACTGCTCTCGGTTTATGCATTGACGCACATTTAATATTGGTGTATTACATACACTATTGCAAGTCTATTATAATGCACAGTTCATTTTTCTAGGACTCTCACACATTCAAAACCCTGCGTCAAAATTTATTGTATTGGTATATTATGTGTCGCTTTTCAAGTTTCTTGCTTGTCGAGTTTCAAAACTTGCTATAACACTTTTTTGAAATAATTAAGATATATATATATCGATGGATTCGTTATTAAAATCTCTACATGGAAATTTTATCGCTTCTTTCAAAATCCGCTACGATTAACTGTAATTTATGAAACAAAATCAATACGTCTATCAATATACCGCTATAACACTACTGAAACATTCAAAAACCTTTTTAGTTCAAAAAGTTTTTATTGATTTTCTCAACATAATGAAAAAGTGTTATAGCGGGTTTTGAAACTCAGCGACACATATAGCCTATCTCTATTTATTATCTGTTATATGGCTATGTACTTAAATTTTGTGTAACTTTCCTGTCCAAGTGTATATCTACTGTGCTTTACGGTTACGAATCATTCTTCGTTTATCTTCCTCAAACAAGCAGTCTTCGCCACTGAAATAGATTATATTATTAATAAGTATCAATCAATAATTATTGGTCACATATAGAAATTAAGAATTTTATCTAAAATTATCAGACAAAACTTAATAAAACGACATATCTATGAAACATATTCCCAAGTAGATTAAACAATAATGACAGATTTGATTGATTCAATCATATCAAGGGTGCTAAACTAAAAGGGCCTTATGAATACTGTAGTAAAAATAAGTCAGATTATTTTGAATATCACATCAGACTTCAACACACCATCTCAATTCTCCTGTAAAATTGTAAATCATCACCCCTTTGGCTTAGCACTCTCGATACACTCAAACAGAATTACTGTTATTTTATAAATCTAGTCCAACCGAATATTATGTATCACATAAAGTTAATTTTAACAAACTATGTTATCGTAACACTTTAAATCTTAATTGACACATATAGTCAAGTTACTTTCAAAATCAGACATGTCCATATCTCTAAAAGTATTATATTTAGCTCCAGTTTTAGTATATCTTTATTTTATCATTTAGGTACTTCTATCATAGACTTTTTACTTTTATCATTTTTTATAAAAAAAGGCTAATAAACACAAAACCTAGTTGACATGTTTTCTTGATTCCACTGATACACAAAATTTACTTAAAATATAAATAAATAGTAGAAGAATTCAATACCTACAAATATTTAAAGGATTTATTTGAATTATGTAAATGAATAATAAATGAGTTATATCAATTTTAGTAATCCAAAAATTCACTCGGTCTCCAATATGTTAAAAGCAATAAAACAATAGTTTTGGACACCAAAATGCTATTATTTTACCATATTATTTACTATATAATATACAACACCAATTTATTTGATCTGACTTGTATCAAAATTTATACAGTTTAATCCAAATACAAGTTTTACTGCATAATCAGAATAATGGACATGTCTGGGTTTGATTGTATTTTTATTTACAATATACCTTTATGATAAATATGTACGTAAACAGTTAATAGACACCTTAATAAATCTTTGACCATTTCCATACTTTAAAAAATTAGGTAAAACCTTTGACAACTAAAAATCGTTAAGTGTTCTAATAGCTTAAAGTCTATTTAGATTTTATGGTGCTATATGATATTTAAGAAGTATGACTTAAACTATAATATTACGTAGATAAGCCTTTCTATCCAAATATAACATGCATGACGTATCAGAAAATTTCAATTATCAATTACCTACTTATCATATTATTAAAAAAAACAATGCAATATTGCTTGGAAGGGTTTGACCAACATGTTCATATAGGTTGTGACAACTTAGAATAATGTACGATATTAAACTATTTGAGATCTTCATCGGATGTTCAAGTATTTTAATTTAATCAATAAGTCATGTTTAATAAAATAGTTTTATTAGAACGTAGACATTATAATTAAATTTATTAATAATAAAAGAAATCCAATATTTTCAATAGATGCTTAAAGCTGCTATCACACATTCTTTGTCCATCTAAAGGAGTGAAGAGTAATAGGTATTCTGCCACTAGATGTCTCTAATACCTATTATAGTCTATTAAAAACCTATAACTTTCTGTAAACCTATTTTAACTACGAACACACTAAAAAAATAACCCCATTTTGGTATACAGGTACTTATAATAAATAGGCATCTACTTTTAAAAATCATCTTCGAGTAATTTAATGTGACAGTAAAATACATCCTAATAGTCTTTTAAGGGATTCCTTAAAAATTAAGGCTATTAATTTCAAAGTTGGTGGTCTCTGTGTTTACTTTTTCTTGATTTCGATTCTGTACCTTTCGATCGTATGTATATTCATAAAATAATATCAAATTCATCCCCATTTTTATTAGTTAAATATAATTAAACAGGAAGTTCTTTGCAAAGTTGTTTATATTCATCAGCCCCCCATTTTTTATATTTTACGACTAACTTTATACATGACTTTATAATAATAATTGCACAGTAATACCCCAAATTACGCGAACTTGGAGTTACACGGTTGTTGATTTTTTCCGCTATCTTCAGTGTTTCTCTTGCTGTAATACGCATTGGACACGTTTCGCACGTCGTTATATGTTTTCCAGACCCTTAAAAAAACTATGTCGTCCAAACATAGTAAATCTGATTCTCCTGCACCCAGTAAGAAATGAAAAACGCTATCTTTGGAATGTAAACTTAACTCAAGGTTTCTCAGCTCAATTGAAAAGGGCTTAAAAACATTAGAAAACATAGACTCCAATGAATAACACATTATAGCTACAAAGCAAGGAATAAAAAAACTATTAGCCTACTGGAAGGCATTGTGTCATAAGACGAATTTGTTAGATTTTATAAAACCATCAACATCAAATTATCTTTTTTATGTATTTTTTTAAATATTTTTTAAATATTTTCTTCTAAACTAATGTTTTTGTTAGTCTTTGGTACCAATTAAATAAATTTATATGCAAAGTTGTATTCCGACTTAAGCGATTTTCGTCGGACCCACCTTTCGCATAATTTCAGGGTATTACTGTAACGACGTTAGGGTCATTTTATTTCACTATTCTAATTGTGTACTAATATGTTTTCAAAAATAAAATATTCTATTTGCAGTCCTAAATTAATGTTGAGATCCCCGGGGTTCCAGCGGCTAGCTCAGCTGTCCATCATTTGAGGGTGGAATTAAATAAAACCACGTCTGTCTCGTGTAACTTGGTATTAGCTTATATTTTACACTTTCTTTACATGTTTAGGTTTTTACAATTAGTTACGCAGGTCCGTATATGTCGGAAAGGGGACGCTTACTCACATCTTTTTTCTTTCTTTTTAAATTCCTCGTACCCACGCCATTAGTAAAAGGGACTAGTGATTGGCCAAATCTGATCGCATGATCTTTGATTCGGCGAATCACGAGCCTGACCCTGGCGCCGGCGCGCGAGGATTTCACGCACAATGCGCGGCAAAATTTATTATATTTGAATACTTATATTTAGTCTTAAAATTATCGCTTTCATCCATCATCATTTATACTTTTTAAATTAAATTAAATTTATCTTAACTACACCTCCGCCCAATATGCGATTTTCACACACCGGACGAAGGCCTTTACTTATGATTAAAAAATACTTACATGGTTGAGCAAGGAATCAGATTAGATGTTTTATGAAGCCGTTTCTAGAGGTCAGGGTTACGTTTCGACTTATAGCTACTAAATGATTATTTTACACCGGGAGAAGCCCGCCTGTAACAGGGGTGTATCAATGTGCTTGACGATTTTTTGCGATTATTTCAAAATGGTGGAATATGTAGGTTACCGACTTTGAAACTAACAACCTCAATAATTGTCAGATGTTAAGAGACCATCCATAAATAAAAAGTACAAGTGGTCTGTACCATGCGATTGATATACTTAACTATATGTAGATACACTGTATGTATATATTTAGTAAAAATATATTTCCATGAACAGAAATCATCACAAATTATAATGTCATATTATGATACAAAACTACACATGATTTCTGCTTACAGATGGTCTCTGAGGCTGATTACTGTTACTCATAATTATGTTCATCGACCTAGTTCTTCTAGCATCATTCGAATCAAAGCACGATGTCTGAACCCAGCCATAGAATGGTAATTCAGACCATCCAAATATTTTGGTGTACAGATTACCTACACCTGTGTTTTCCATTTGACGTAAATCCCCTAGTTTTTCCCCATATTATAATCATGATTGTAGTGTAGTAATTGTATTTATTAAGATTGAAAATTTAAAGCCATACCTACAAAGTAAATACAATATCTACATTATTATTAAATTATTAGTCATTGTAACTAACATGAAAAATAATTGAAGGGCTTGGAATAAAATAGTGTCAACCTTGTGTAATGCCATCTATGAGAAATGCTTCCAAGCTATTCGTCATAATTTTTGATAAATGTATTTGGTAGAATGGTGTCAGATTCTTTTTGCATTGCAAGCGACTCATTTAGATGTTGGTATCATTACATTCAAATGACACAAACACCGTTACAAAGTGATTCCATCGTAGCTGCAATGCCAGAAGAATCTGTCCTTCATCTACTTTTGTATCGAAAACTATTACGATAAATATCTTGAAGTAAAATATTGTCAACTGCAGCTACCAAATTTTGAAACAATAATTAAGCAAAGGATTCCTAACTCAAAACAACTACAACATGTCGATATTGTCGTTCTGATTTTCTTGCCTTTCACAAACACATAAATTAATTTACCGAACCACACAATGTTGATGCAACATTGTTGATTGGAAAAAATAACTACATATTAGCGCTTGCAACATCGTTGGAAGTACTCAGCATGCATGTAGCTGATGGTGAAATTCAAATACTGTTCAAACCGCACAGAATCCATTCTATTCATAGCGCCAGAGTCACTATTAGTTGTAACAACTGCCTTCATCAAGAAATATTCTTACCTACCACAATTGAAATAATATTATACATTGTTATATTTCTAATAATTGTTAAAATTGCCAAATATTTTCTTGACAATAAAATACCATCACTGTTTCTTTGTATGATGTTTATCAGGCTTGATTATAATGATAGTTGAGTTAGTGAGGATTAAATCATGTTTATATTATGTGCAGAAGAGAATTCAACCTTATTTGCATTAAATTTGTGGGATAATAATAATAAGTTGAAGTCGAATGTCTGATTGCAGGGCATTTTAATGACAATGTTTAGTCCCAAGCCCTTCAATTAAAACATTATAACTTAATAAAAATACATTATAATAACAACGAAGTTGTTACCTACTTTCATAATATATTAGAATCCTTGAAAGAGTTCTATTTAAAATATTTTTAAAAAGAAAGTATCCTTGAAACTAAAATAATATGAATAGAATAGATTGATGATTCGAAATCTACTTTTGACATTTAGCATCTTACTGAATTAAGTTTTCTATTGTATTTCGCTTTAAAAGCAACTTTTAGACACAATATCCAATTCAATAGTGTGGCCTTGCGGTTAATATTAAAACTATAAAGATTCTACTATAATTAGAAATAGAGTTTTCAATATAGTTTTGTAGTATGTTAAAATCTGGCTCGTTTTTAGAAGGGTAATTTTATTATTAAGATCAAAAGCTAAATTTCATTTAGACATAATATCCATTTTGGACTTATTTTACTACATATTACAAGTGGACTCAAATTAATATTTTACGTACCTATTTCTAAATTTATCTGGGTAAATATTTTAGATATACTCTCGTATAATGTCGTAATTACAAATAATATTATATTATAATATGTACATATATCTTAATTTACTGCATATTATTATATAAATAATATCTTTTTACAAAAATCATAGATTGCTTTTCTTTATTGTTTTATTAATAATTACGTAGGTAAACCCAGCAAAAATTTACATACTATTTATAGTTTACAGGTGGCCCTCGACTTACGCACGTAATTGGTTCCTGATAATGTGTTTGAATGTTGAATGTTCGAAACTAGAGGGATCTATAAAAAAACATTAAATAGTGTAGGTACTTTAAAATATTTATTTATCAATGGATATAATAAAGTTAATGAGGCATATTAGCATCTTCTTAGGCCATATCCGCCCATTGGGGCACATGGACACCACGCGGCTCCTCCAAAAATCCCTGTCGCTCGCCAGTCTTTTTGCTTCGTTCCAGGTCAAACCAGCATCCCGTAGCTCCGCTGTATATACTCTATAGATAGTATTTAGCGTTCTTCTAGGCCTGAAGAACAAGCAAGCCGGGTCCAACATCGCCTCTTCAGTCTCAGCGTAATAAGAGGCTGCTTGGAGCGTTCTCTTATCTCCCCGTTGCTCTTAAAGTCATACCACTGCACACCCAGTATCCGTCGCAAACATCTGTTTTCGAAGCTCAGTATACGGTTGCTGTGAGCCTTAGTAAGGTGCCATGATTTGCGTATTAGCAATCAGGTGTTTCCTTTATAAACTTGTTAAGAGATAGTTAAATACCACCCTTTTACATATTTGTAAAGGTGACGGGGAGCGGAGGAGAGAAGACCGACTGCATGGAACTGCAGAATTTTTGCATTATCAACAAGCATCTCAATTTTAAGAAATGTACATACAGTACACTCAGTAATCCGCTTCTCGATTATCCGACAACTACTAAAATCCACAGTTATTTTTACTAGTTGAAAGCACAAAATCAAGCTCTATAATTCGTCAAATTCACTAGTCCGCTGCGTACAAGTATTATACAACGCAGATGAGACGGGTTTATTTTGGAAACTTCTCCTTCGTAAAACGTATGTTCATTGCGAAGAAAGTAATGTACCAGGGAGGAAAGTGCCCAAGGACCGCATCACAATTATGCCGTGCTCCAATGCAACCGGGACATACAAACTGAAGCTTTTGGTCATAGGGAATGCTAACAATTCTAAGCCATTCAAGAATATCTGCCTCACTGAACAACTGGTTGTGTCAAGTGATTTACTGTTAAATATTTAGTTAATAAAGTTACTTTATAAATATGTATAATTTAGTAAATACATACTTGATTTTGATTATAAATAAAACCGTAATTTTCTAGTAAAAATTTCTCAAAAAATCTATTTTTACCAATAACTGTTTTAATTTTTACCATATTTTGTATGTATGCACTATAATCCGCTGCTTTCACTTATTGGACACTTGTCTGGTTTTTGTGGTGGCGGATTACTGAGAGAGTACCTATTGTAATATTGAATTGTGGGAAAGTAGGACGTTCGAAAGCAGAGGGCCGCCTGTATACATACCACTAATAAAATCACATGTCCGTTTATGTATACGGCGTGTCAATTTTCGATTTCGTAATTAATCAACCGTTGACGCGTTTGCTATGGTATGTTGATGACATGTGTAATATCTCCATTATTAAAAAAGAAAATATTAAATTAGCTTCCTCCTGTAAATATTTATAATTGATTGAAGAACTACATCGGCTCAATTATGAACTCCCTATTTGCCAATTATGATGATTACAAAATATAAGGGACATAGAAAATAACAGTTTTTAGCACAATAAAAATAATATAGTGGTTTAGTAAATACAATATTGATTCATCTTGCTTCAATTTTATAAAAAAAAAAATGGATAGCATTGATTATTATTATTAGTAGCTAAATTTTATTCAAACAGCTTTCCAAGTGATAAATGAATTCTCTTTATAATCAATTATAAACTATTCATATCAAATTATAGACACTAAGATGGTGATAAAACACACATTTTAAAACCATTGTAAAATAATACCTATGCATGAAAATATCAAGAAAAACTTATCATTGAAGAAGGGTCACATTCAAAAATTATATTTTGTGCAAATTCAATAATTAATTTATGACATATCAACGGCTAAAATAATATTAAATTATTTCCAAACAATAAATCTATAAAAATTGTATCATAAATCTATATATATATATAGCATAAGTAGATAATAACAATAATATGTATTATAATTTGGATTCCCTATAACTATTATTATGTGATTAATTATTAATTATTATCATTCGTACTTACCGGTGGCGAGGGGTGGAGGTAGGCTGTTAAGATTCGGCATAAATAATAGTACACACTAAACTTTGTCAGTAGTACTTTTGTTTATCTGGAGATTGTGCTGGTTCATTTTCAAAATTTAATTAAACCCAATCTAAACCAAAACATAATAATTTAGGTATGCTATGGGCGATCCAAAAAAATAGTGCACACTTTTTAAGTCATACGTATTTGTTTTCGTTGAATTAAGAATACATATTACAGATGATTTATTAAATTCAATTTAACCCTGCCTAAAACAAACCATAATAGATAAAAAATATTCTTCTATCTATAAAATATAATGTGAAATTATATATTATGGGTCAACTGCATAATTATAGATATTTTATAATATTATATAGAAGTATATTTTTTATCTATTATCAATATGATTTTCTTATGGCAGGGTTTACTTGAATTTTAAAAACAAACCAATTGGTACCATAGTGTGCACTATTTATGTCGGATCTCCGCAGCCTACCTCCACCCTTCACCATCGGTATATAGGATTTATTAATTTTATTGAGAGTGTAAAATCAAACATCGTTATTATCAGTTCTTATTGCCAAATAATATTCTACTACGTTTGTAGCTGGTAATTATGCTCCTATTTTTACTCTAAAAGGGACAAAATGTTGGGCAAAACATGTTGGGAAACGCTCTGTAGCTAATAATATTATTGTCTATCATACTATTCATACATAATATTCGGAGCATTTCTCTTCAGATGTTTGTACAAATCAACTTATCACCTGGAACCAGCCTAGGAGTTATCGAGATTGTGTTTCTCCACTTCCTCCTATTGATAAGTTATAATAATAATAATATATAGGAGGCAGTTTTATCGTGTTCAGTTGAAGTTATAGCCATAACCTAAAAACACGATTTTTATTTTAATCGAAACATTGTAAATCTTAGATTGTATTTTCACCTTTTAATAATATATAAGACTAGTCACGCTATTGCGCAATAAATTTTTGCATGTTTGCAAATTATTTTTTAATGTTGTCTTTTAATTTAAGCCATATTCAATCCTATCATCCTCCACCACCGACACACCAGCAACGGAGCTATGTTGAATCCTCGTGACATTTACACAAACCTATACCTAGTTACTAGTAGGTACCTACATATGATCAAACTATCCATGACTACATAAATAATTACTAATCTTCATCTCTTCATCTCCCAGGATCATGGATACAACAAATTTAACTAGTATGTCTCTCCAGCGATTCCTGGATTCCATGTCGACTATAAATGTTTCACGTTACAATGAGTCTTTCTAAATAAATTATTGTCTTCCCTTCAGGCTATGTTGCCAAATAACTCCTAACATATATATTTTAGGGAGCTGATATTTAATGTTCAATTTCTTCATGACGGAGATAATATTCATCCCCTCTGTTGTCCATGGAATCTTTAAAAAAATGCGCCTGTAACACCAATTTTGGTATGCAAGTAAATAATATACGTACTGAAAAGATATTATTATGAATTTATTTAAGTAGGTACGTAGGTAGCTACTGGAAATTATTATTACAAATTTTATGTGTTTAAACGTATTATAATATGTTAAACGGAAAATATTTGGGATGCGTTGTAAACTTAATGGTTGTAAATTATTTAGGTGATGTATTTTTTGTTGCAATAGTTGATTTCAATAACAGTACCTACCCACTTTTGTCAGGCTTGGCACGAAGGCTGCTGCTTCCTCTGTTTTGAGGTTTTTTATGGATTTTCATGGGTCCTTACCAATTCGAGGTTCCTGAGCTATAGCCTCTTTAGTGCTAGTCCAAGGGGGGACAAGCAGGCGGCGGGCAGCGGCGTGCTCAACTCGAACGTATAACCATATTGTGTGAAATGTTCGCAGACAATGTCTTTTTTGGGATATTCCACATACGGTTTTACGTTTGTGTTGCATACACCGCTGCCGCCCCGCTACCCGCGCGTTCACTCTGTCCAAGCAGCTTTATGATCAATACGGCCCTGTTTACCAACGGAGTTCAGACTATACCTAGAGGGAATCATTTGAATGTTTCACAAGGTACATACCTAGATTATTTTAATACGGATTCCAAAACAATTTTAGCATCATTGAATTTTATTGGTAGATACCTAAATAACTATAGAAAAATAATATTCTTTGGGTCGGAAATTAACCTAAAACTGGGCCTGTATGTATGTAGTAAAATTTAAACGAGAAACAAATTTTAATTTGTCTGCGTACGCACCATCATAAGATAATTAGAATTAGAATAATATTATTAGAAAAATTATTAAGTGTCCCTATTAGTAGTAAGTAAGATGAGACATATAATTATTTAGTGGCAGGCAACATTCATGTTTATCTCTATCTCAAAATTGACCATCGATAAAGTGCAAGTTCTGTCAATATGTCAAATCGCCGCATAATAAAATGCGAAATAACGCTACACATAATTTGAATACCATTTTCGAGGAATAAAACGATTAAAAATGGACCTAATGACCCTGCTTATTGTTGTGGGTATTATTTACGGCGTATTGTTTTTCTTCGATTCTTTTTTTAAGGTTCGTAAGCGTTTTAATGTGGTGCAATAACCTTACATTGCGCGTTAAATCGTCATTATTACAAATGATTTTATTTTCCAGAGTTGCATGCATTATCCATACCTGGCGCTGTTGGACGGCACCGGTTTGAAATTCGGATTCTTACATATGTCATGGTATACCGCGGCATTCAATAGATCAGTCTACAAATGGGGTTCAAGCTCTCCGAAATTTCTGCAACAATGGTTCAGCATGGGATGCTATACGACCCTAATCCTGCTCCCGATAGCTGTCGGAATCGTCTTAAAGTCGGGAGCGGATTACCTGACTCCAGATGACGGCAAATTCGTGAGAAAAGGACCTATATTAGAGTCAGCCATCCCAGGAGTGAATCTTCCGGCTGAGGACTTGGGTTATTATCTATTTTCATTAGTTTTAAGCAGTGTCATTCATGAAATGGGCCACGCTTTAGCAGCTGTCAGAGAGGACGTCCAATTAATAAACTTTGGATTCCACATTGTGTTTATAATTCCGATTGCGTTTGTTGTGATGAGCACGGAACAACTCCATTCATTAAGCCCTTGGAGAAAATTACGAGTATATTCCGCAGGGATTTGGCACAATACAGTTTTGGCATTAGTCGCTTATCTTTTATTCTTGGCTATTCCTGGATTCTTCGGTTATGCGTACCATATAAATCAAGGCGTCCAAGTTGTTGAAATATCTCCCAAATCACCGCTGTTTGGACCGAAAGGAGTTATTTACCTCGACACTATAACTCATATAAACGAGTGCGCTGTGAAGAATAAACTTGATTGGGAAGACTGCCTGATTAATATACTCTCGCAGCAGTGGGGAGTTTGCGTGTCGACGGATTTCGTACATAAATTCGACGAGTCGGTGCAAACAAAGCATTCGAGCAGTGGTCTGTTAGAGTGCTGCGAAAAAGTCGACGGACAGAATCTCTGCTTCGAATACTTGGAACCCGCTCACGGAATGGTGGAATTACCGCAACACATGTGTTTACCTGTGAGAAAAATACTGGAAAGTGATTTTGAAAAATGCTTCATTTCTGACGGATTTAGTTGTCCAATAGAATTCCACTGTGTAAAACCGATACTACAAAACACAACAAGCCTCATTGTATTAAAAAGACTAAAAAAACCTGACGTTTTGTATATCGGGCACCCGTTTGATATACACCATACAGTGATCGTATCGCAATATATACCTAAGACAAAGTTTTTCCTATCGAATATTCCCGAAGGATTCGAAAAGGCGATGAAATATATCATAATGTTTTCAATCGGCCTCGCCGTCGTGAACGTATTCCCGTGTTTCGTTTTTGACGGGCAGTACATCATACAAACGTTCGTTCATCTGGTTTTCATGTCAAAGATGAAGCACAACAGTCTGAGAAACATGTCATTTTGCATTACCCTCATCGGGACAATAATCTTGGTAATAGTCTTCGGAGCGATGCTCTGGAAACAGTTGATGTAGTCATAAATTTAAAAGAAGAATTATTCAATAATCTTCTTGAAAATAATATTCACCTGGTAGGAATTAAGTATTGCATTTAACGAACGTATATTATTATACATCGCTGCTTCAATATTGCAAGGTTTTATATTTTTATTTAGCAATGTTCGGAGAATGAGTTCTAAAAATTGTCGACTTATATCGTAATAGATATTTCGGTTATTACGGCGTGTTTTTCCTCCTCCTTTCTTCGACGTTTCAGACTCATTGCAGAGGTCATTCTTAAGATAAGCCAATAAGCCAGCAAGAATAAAAACAACCCAGTTAGTCAGAAGCGGACAAAATTCAAAGGCCAGACTTAACTGCATACTTACATCAAAATCACTGGTTACATGTAAATTGTACGTATTACATTTCACCGTAGCACAGTTCGCCATGAGCTTTCTTATCGGAAAAAGATGACAGTATACTGTACGGTCATTGATATCGGTAGTTTTTATTACGTATTTTGTAAGTGTTTTGGTACAAGTCGGTTTACAGGAAGCCAGGCGGGAACCGTGCCAATTTTATTAGCCGATTTTGGCAAAATTCATGGATTCAAGAATAAAAACCTTACTTAACTTAACCTAACCTAACAAATCGTATCTGTTCTGGCAGAACACACTAACTGGAGAATACTAGTTTTGAGTAATTTGACTTTGAAGTTGTTAAAATGTTTGAAATAGTCTATCATGTGACTTTATTAAGTAATCGTAAAAAAGATGACTTTAAAATAAAGACTGTTTATTTATTAAGAAGGTTTCCAGACGGTAAAGTTTGAAATAAGGAACATTTTGGTATAACTAACTCAATATGTCATTTTTTCGAATTAGTGTCTTCTGCCAGAACAGTGACGAAATAATCCAGTAAGTACTTATATCGGCTATTTTCAAAATTTGTTTGCCGCTGGCTTCCTGTAAACCGACAATAACTGTCTTTTATTTAGACCTGAATTTTATGTCAGTAGGTACTATACGACCCAAAGAGGTTGGACGGTCTTTAATATGCAACCATATATTTCCGATACAACATTTCACTGTGTGAAATGTGCTGCGGCGAACTTCGCAGCCTTTGAATTTGGCAGGTGTATACCAAATAAGCTGTCGCGGATGCCCAAAGAAGTATATTGACCAAACCTCACAAACAGTGTAAAAGTGTGTGAGTGAACATGAGATAGTATATCGACTAAAACACAACACAATGTCACAGGCCACAAATTTGACTTGAGACCAAGATATTATGCCAGAATAATGGATGTTTTTCACGCTTAGTAAAAGAAGCTATCGAAATTCATAGGAGGATATGCCTACGATTTGAAACGTCATGGTGTCACCTCCGAAAGGGGGGGGGGGGTGTAGGATGATGCGCTGGACCCCCCTGATGATGTAAGGTCACGGTGATCGTCTGCTGGCTTCTTCTTTCGGGGACATGCTTATTGATTGACAACGCGGAATTACAGGCGACAACAGGGTGTTTTATTGTCGGAATACATTTACAGTAAATTTACAGCATAGAAAATATTTAACAAAAATATTTTAAATAAATTTAAATTGGCGGGCGAGCGCGACCGACGTCCCGAGAGACCAAAACCCGAATGACAATCAACCTTATTGGAGAGTAGGTTAACTCTAGGCAAGAATTAAAAATATTACCTACAAATTCTGTCACTGAAAAATGACAAAAACAGCCTCTGGCATATGTACCTGGCTTGTAGGTAGGTACCTTGGGTCTCATATTTCCAATGACATTATTGATGGACAATGCACTCAATACAGTAGCTAGTCGCAATTTCCATTTGCATATTTTAGACCTTTTCTAAGTACATGCTTTGAAAAGGGGCTGTGCATTTCTTGGAATTATTATTACTGCATTTCTTTGCTTGAAATATCTAAACTACCTAGGTACAAAGACATATTTCCACAAAATAAATACATAATTTTAAACTAAATACATTAGACATTGAATGGCTTGGAATGAATGAATTTATAGGTATTTAATTATTATTATGCATGACTTTAATATAAGTAGATAAGTGCTTTTAGGTTTTTTTTTTTTTTTAAGCTAGGGACAAATTTAATGGCAAGGCTTCTGATGAAATTATTAATGCTGAGAAAGTAATTATTCTTAATACCCACGTATTCATGGAATAATACTTATTTAGTTTAGACTATGTTGGCTAAGTTTCTAAAGGATGACTATAAATTTTCATACGTCTTAAGCTTACGGGCTAGAAATTTGTCTCGCAGTCGATCTGCTCATATTTGCATGAATCCACCCAATGATGATTCAGGCCTCATGGCCTTGGATCCTCTGAGGATGCAATGGTTTAGGCGATAACAATGGCTTTTAGCACTTTCAGCAAAATCCAATATCCGATCTGATATTTCTGGTCATCACAACTGACACAGTACACTATCACTTTTTTTTACTCTGAGCAACGCTTAGAACACTATAAGTGGCGTTAATATTCATACACCTTACAGCACCCTTCAATACAATATCTCTTGAAAATGACCTCGAGACCGAATCATCAAGGAAAGAAAGAGGAATAAAATATGATAACAACCCAATAATATAACCATGAAAGTCTCACACACTATAATACAGTAAAACCTTGTTAATACGAATTCCACGGGACCGAAAATCGAAAAAAAATTCGAATTACGAAATATGAAATGTATGGGGGATAAAAATTTTGAAAAAAAAAAATTTTGATTTTCATTAATTTTGTTTACAATCATAGATGTGCCTACGAAATTTCCGATTCCGTGTGTGTTAATGGTTATAAAATGTCAGGATTATTTATATTACCTTCTTAAAATAAGTAATTTATGATGTTTTAAGAAAAATCTGTCACAATTTTCAATGACTGGCTCATGAAATAGTGTACTTTATTACGATTTATTGAATATTTTTGTATGCCAGGACTCATTTCGAATTACGAAATTCGAATTAAAGGCATGGTTCTATATGAAAATAATGTTCAAGGGACTTTTTTTTGCGAAAAATTCGAATTAGAATTTCGAATTATTTATTAACGAGGTTTTGCCATATGTATATTTCTAAATAATTTAGAAGTAAGTACTTAGACAATTTTCAGAACTCATTGATTATTGGTTATAATTATTGATGAAGCGATAAATATAACTATTCAATAATATAACATTAAGACAGTAATTTAGATATAAATTTCTACATATTGTTATAATGCTTTCGTATACTGTAGGCATTTCCAACGTGTCGATCGCACCAAAGTAGGAATTGAGTTGTGAAAATGTAAAAAGCATGTATATTCAGTTGCAACGTGATAATATGATTTCATTGAGATTTTGAATGGGGAACGATTAATATTTTTTTTCCTTAACCGGCTTTCGTCGTATCACTCACGGTCTGTCACAAGAGTGAGAGAGAGGGAAGATGTGAATCCTCGCACTTTAAACTGTGACATAGATTCCTCTTACCGTCACGCAGTAGGCTCTTTGCACAATAGGAGAATAGTTTGACGACTAGTGCAATGAGTGTCCGAAAAGAGACCGAAACTTATGATTTTCACGACGAATGGAAAACTGTGAAATGAGGTAAGAAGATATTTAGAAGAAGGAAATGACTAATTGTGGCTGACAAATTGAAATATACTAAAGTATACGCCATTTTACCTCCTCGACTGACCTCATTTACCTTGTCTACTATTTGATGTAAACCCTTTAAACCACCAGCAATCAGCGTGTAGCGAAAGGTGGAGGTAGGCTGTCAATATCCAACATAAATAATGCACACTAAACTTTGTCAGTTAAACATATTTCTTTTCATTGAACTAAGACTACAATGTGCAGGTAGTATTTGTTAATTTTTAAAATTCAATTCAACCCTGCCTCAAGCCATACTAAATAATAATCAAAAAATATTCGCTTATCTATAAAATATTTATAATTATGCCATTAAACCATACATAATTTTAAAGATAAAAATAGTTTGTTCTATGGCTTAATGAGTTTTAAAAAACTAACCGTCACCATCTGTGATATTATGTATTCTTAATTCAACGAAATCAAATAAGTATGACTGAAAAGTGTGCACTATTTTTGTCAGATCGCCCATAGCATACCTGAACTATTATGATTTGGTTTAGGCAGGGCTTAATTGAATTTTAAAAACTACCCATCACCATCTGCAAACTGTATTCTTAGTTCAATGAAAACAAATAAGTATGACTGACAAAGTTTAGTGTGCACCATTTATCTCGAATCTTAACAGCCTACCTCCACCCTTCGCCACTGCAGCATAATGTATATTGTTATTAGGTTTCCCCATTAATTACTATACCTGTCAATACATTTTTTGAGTTTATTCTTACAAGAATTATTGAATTAAGTCTTGTGTGAGTTTAATACCTTCCAATAGGGTTTTAATATTTTGTAGTGAAGAATATCCTCGCAATTTTTTTGATAAATCTTGATGTTTATTATATTAAATATTATTATTTGACAATCGATATACCAGTATTCTAATCAAGCAACTATACTTAAATTATGCACGAATAAAGAGCATTTATTGTACAACAGTAGCTTCACTACTACGTAGACTAAGAAGACTACAATTTACAGATGGTGTTGATTCATCATCATCATCAGGGGCGCGACAACCCGGTGTTGGTCCTGGCCTCCTCCAACAGCTCCCTCCACCTGTCCTTATCCAGTGTGGCCGCTTTCCAATTCGGTACCCCCAGAATACGGCAGTCACAGGCAGGTCAATCCAACCAGCGAATCGTTGGCCTCCCTCTTCTTCTACGTTCTATTGGATTGCTGGACATCACTCTCTTTGCCGGTTCATTGTCATTCATAAGTGCACATGACCTAGCCATCGCAGTCTTCCAATCTTCATTGATTGAACTGCGCTGCAGTCTTCGTACAGCCCGTAGAGCTCAGCATTATATCTTTTCCTCCAATTGGTGCCATCCCTGATCGGTCCATATATACGGCGGAGAATTTTTCTTTCAAAGATGTTCAGGGCTCATTCATTTCGAAGAGTAATGTCCAGGTTTCCGATGCGTATGTGAGCACTGGCTTTACAAGTGTCTTGTAAAGAGTGCTTTTAGTTCGGCGAGATAGTATGCGGGACTTAAAATGTCTTAACAGTCTGAAACAGATGGTATTGGTTGGTTTTTAAAAATCAATTAAACCCTGCCTAACCAAACCATAATGATTTTGGTATACTTTGAGTGATATGACAAAATTATGCACACTTTTTCATTCATACTTATTTGTTTTCCTTGAATTAAGAATACATATTACACATATTGTTGGTCCATTTCTTTAAAATTGCCTAAACCTAAAATAATAGATAAAAAAATATTATTCTATCTATACAATATCCAAAGTTATTTAGTATGATTTAATTGCATTATTTTAGATATTTTATAGATAGATGAGTATTTTTTGACTATTATTTATTATGGCTTGGTTTCGCAGGGTTCAATTGAATTTTCAAAACTAACCAACACTATCTGTAAATTGTAGTCTTATTTCAATGAAAACAAATACTTATGACTGATTAAGTTTAGTGTGCACTATTTCTGTCAGATCTTAACAGCCTACCTCCACCCTTCGCCACTGCTGTACAATCTATTATAGTATAGTGTAGTGTATATCATAGTAATTATAAAAATGAAAATATAACATACAACCTTGTTATATTGAGGGATCGATATAGTATAAAATAATAATTACTTGTTTATGATAAATAGAGACGCTTAGGACCAAACTGTTTTCTTGTAAAAACATTATTAAACTACTTGGTTCACTTTCCGTCTTAGAATGTTAAGATAACGTGTAATATTGATACATGTGAGTGAAAAATGTTTCAGTTTTAATTTTTAAAACACCAGGCAACACCACGAAAGCCTAAATGATATTTAATTGCTAAGTTTTTATCTTCCACCCATCATCGTAATGCAAGAGTACGGCCAATAAACATGAGACGAACACGTTACAAGAGCTTCATATATGCCTCTTTTAATTGACTGGCCCATTTTGCATTATATAGCGTTTCATCTCCTTTGGAAAGAGTGCTAACCTATAAAAATATAACTACATAAATAGTCTCGTATATAATATAATATATTATCACATAGCAGAGTCATCTGCAACAAATTAAACATCATATAAGCCATTTTCAACAAAATGACATTTAAGAAATTGCATCTAAATTGTAATTTGAATTTCTGTGTTAGTATCGGGCGGAACTCTGTTTTTACCTGTTGGCATATACGGTGTTTTTACTCGGTGCATCCAAAGTGTGTGGATGTTTTTTTTAGTTAATTTTTATGGATTATGTAATATTTTAGATTATAAAATTTGTGTTTTTTGTGAGACTTTATTTTTATAGAAATCTTATAATAATTATTTCAAAGTGATAGCTAAGTACTAATAAATAATCGGTGGAAACGGTGAAGTGCCGATGAGGCTACAATTTACTACCTGCATAGTATAATATTCAAATTACCATATTGAACCGTAATATAATATATATAGCGACCCCCTCATTTTCATATCCGATAAACGCGACATAACCCTACGAAAAAAAATATTTTAAGTCTCGATTTATTACAAAAAGCGCCAAGTCCGTGTTTCATATTATTTAAAGCTTGGTTGATTTCACGCGTGTTTAAGTCAACCAATAAGGGAACGTTCAATATTGAAAGGGCGTCTCCCATGCTGTAGCATCTGGTAAACTCATGACAGTGCCACGGAAATATGTGCTTTATGCGGAGTAAATTAAAAAGTGAAGTACAAATAGCGCTATGTCCAATTTTATTTTGCCTATATTTATTGCATTTAAGAGTTTATCGGCTGAAACAAATTGCCATTTGGTTCTAATTTCAACATAGTATACAACGGAAAAAATAATCTCACGTTAAAACAAATAATTGAAGCTTGAAACATAAAAACATTGTTTCCCGAAAATATTGAATTGTGGACTTATCGCTTTTTATAATTAGACGCCTCAATTGGTAATTTTTGAAAGACTTTTCGTCGCCAAATAGGGGTTTGGAATCCCAAAATTCGGATATTGAAATAATGAAATCCTAGACTTTCAAAGATTAGTTTTAACCCAATTTTCATCAGATGTAATCTATAGATTTTAACTAATTAAACTTGAAAAAAGTACTAATTTCTTATTAAATCAGTATATTATACAAAAACGACATCCACTTTTTCATATTTTACTAGTTGGATATTTTAAAAATAAATATTGTTTGCTTCACTTGAAATATTGTAGACCAAATTCACATTTACGGTGGCCACTCTACCAACTCGTCTGCCATGAATACTAATAAAAACACATCACTAAATGTAAAATATTTATATGAATTTTCCATATTAACAGAAAATCGTTTTTATTTACCTATGTAAAATACTGAAAAAATAAATTGGAACAAAATTTTATGTTTTCACTAAATTTCGGATTACAATTCCTAGTGTTGGATACACCTGCAGTCTTATTCTGGCAGTTGCGTTTACTATTGACAAGAAATTTAGCAACCACCCGCACGCATTTAAAAAGTGTTAACATAATAATGTTATTTATTACTATGGTAATATTTTGCATGCGCTGATGCTTAACTTTGTGTTAACATGACTGCTAGAATAGGGCTGCTAATTCTTGCAGCACAGCCTCAAGGATTCCGTTGTAAGCAATTTACACGCTGTAGATCTCACAAGGAGAGGCGTGTGGCAGTGAATCAGAGGGAAATGGTGCGATCTTGTGCTTGCTATATGCTCTGATGCTGGAGCGTAACATATTCGGTCCAATATTGTAATTTAGTAACATTGGTGATTTATGCAGTGTACTCTGAAATCGTATCACTCAAAATGTTCTTGAAGTGTTAGTGCAACTGGTTTGAGTGTTTAATGGTGGCATTTTAAAGATGACCAAACATTTATAATAATATGTATCTGTTGTGTGAATGTTACATGGTAAGGATGTTAATGTTAATGTTAAATGGACTCTTATTTAAAATATTTTCCTATGCGTGTTTGTTAAGGTTTAATGTAATTAATTTTAAAATATTATGTTAGATCTCGAAATTGAATCAGGGTTGCAGAAAAAATCGACAATGCTTTTTCATGACTACTTACTATAAATTGTATACATTTTCGAAAGCACAAATTAAAGTAATATTTACTTAGTTCAACCACGGTAACTGATTAGTGTTGAATTGATCTTATTCTAGTCTAATTATTGACATATTGATGCATGTAGAAGTGTGTTTTTACACAATTAATTATTACTTATTTATATCAATATGGAAAACACTTTCTTTGCAACCAAAGTCATGTTCATTTGATTGCTTATTAGACCTGCCGGCCATTACAACAATTGAGTTGTGATTATATTGAGATACACGTCGTGTACTGTCACGGCGACAAATTTAGTCTATGGTTTTGTCATTCTATAGAATATTTTGAACGATCACTATCTCTATAAATTGAATAATGCAGGGTGCCAACTCTAATGTAGTAGTATTTTGAATTATTACTCACTATTCATTCTAATTTCAATAAATTTTAACAGTTTATATGTGCGCATACGTTAAAATTACTTGCGATATTACATCCATGGATAATATTTTGAACAGAAAACCCAACATGTAGACCATAGATAATAGACAACATTCATAGAAACACATTGTGCCAACCGCTAAAAACAAAAAAAACACGTGATTTTGACATGAATCGAAAATGTGTAGGCTTGTAGAAAATGATAAAAAACGTTCATTGAGTTATGTCGGTGTCGATGCAGTGCGGTACGCGTGAGGTGACCTTATTGTTGTTATGGTGTTTTCGGCAGATTTTGCTAACTGACAATGTTCGTTTACGGTTTCAAAATGTCCTACAGGATGGGAGCAAGTCTGATTAAATTTTAAACACCAAGAAAAATGACATTACACACTTCTTTCCCATAGCAGCAGCTTATTGTGATGTCACATGATAGTGCACAACATGCACCTCAATATAATTACAACTTTAGACGCAAGTTCACATCGCAAGTAGTACACTTTAGGGACGGCTCATAAGTTTGGGAGGACTGTGATTGGCCATCAATTTCCAAGATATGCATGTAACACGGCGTAATATACCCATTTCTGAATGATTCCTGAAATGTACACCTAGACTGCTACTTTTTTCAATTTGTTGTGATGAGCATTGGACTTTAGTGATTTTCTTAGATTTAGTGACAAAATTAGGGTCAGCTCAGCCTCAGAAATATACAACTTAGAAGAATACTTGAAAATACTGAGAGGAATTTGATTCTATTGCACACTGGGCAGGTGTATTACCAATAAAACTTACCCATGCACAAATGTCATAATTTACGCTCAGAGGTGTGCTTTCAATTCAATTCATGTATTTTTGAGAAAGTATGTTGCATTCTTAAATCCTGTGTATAAGTTCCATCTATGAATCAAAATTTATGTTGAAATATCTCAGATGGCTCAGGTAGCTTCTTAAATGGTTAAAACCGCTCACCAGTTAAGCGAGATTTTTTTTCTTTTTAACATTACAGCAGGCCATGAGGCCCAATTACAGTAGTGTAGTAGTGAAATAGTGTAGGAGTAGCAGTGAAACAATCATAGAAACACCCAGGCTTTAAAAAAATCACCTAAATGTATTGTGACCACGCTGGGAATTGATCCCGGATGTAAACTCAGTACCATACGCATTGGACTACGAGAGTCGCCAATAAAAATCCTGAGGTTCGGTCCAAAAAAATTAAAGGCTGTGGCTTTTCCAAATGGTGTATTTTCAATGAAGAATGTTGCATTCTTAAATCTTGTGTATTATCAGTCCTGAATAAAAAAAATATTAGTAAGTTTTTAAGCATTTTCCTTCACAATAAGTAGAATTTTAACAGGTAACCATATTTTTCCTGTATATTAAAAAACCTTTTAATAATCACACAAAACGTAGGACTGATCTATGGTTATACATAGTTTAAATATGAGCACAAGTTATGTAGCAAATATTGTGCTGCAACTTATAAAGGGATGGAGCCCTTTTGAATCACATAAATTATATAAATCTACATAAAACAATAAAGTCAGTAATTGACCTGCTCAAAATATTTCTAGTAGAGAAAATATTATTGCAAATTCTCTTAGTCTAAAGTCTAAACATTAGGTAGTCGTGTTGAACTAATATGAATACGTGTATTAATTAAGGCGCTAAGTACCAAAAACAAAAAAACATCATTTTTATAGAAAAGTGTTCTGCATACTAACGCCAATAACTTCAACTATGGTCTAAGTGCTTCAAGCAAGTCAAAAAAAATACAGCAAAATATTTAAACCTGTCGACGTTTTATTTATAATGGTGTAAATAGCACTACAGTGGTCAACCTCATTCAATATAAAATGGCTGACGATGGTGTGTTGACACTTGCGAGTCCTTAATACCTAAAATTATAGAAGCTGCCGTGATTGCTTCACACTGTAAAACCACATTTTTCAAAAGGTCTGCTTCATGAAATTTTACTGCAATGACTCGGTATTTTGTAACTACAGGCAATACTACTTTTTGGTACTTAGAGCCTTAATTAATACACGTATTCATATGATGATGAAATGAATCTTATATGGACTATAATAAAATTACCTTTAATTTATGCAATATGTATCAAGAAAGCATTTTTTATGAAGTAATAGCTTAAACAGTATTGTGATGAGAATTGTCTATTTCCAAAAACCGATAGTCCACAATATAGCATATTTCGATGGCTTTGTACAAAGATATTGTATGTGCAGTTTTTATTGAAATTGAGTTAACGGTAACCGGACAAAACAGAACATGAAGAAACAGAACAGTGGAAAAATAAAATATTCATTTTTGTCGTATCTATTTATTAATTAAATACTTATAAAACTATAAAGTTTATGAAAGAAATATATAATATTATAATCTCTGCATGTTGGCCATTCACGGTAAAAAAGTATCTGCTTGATTTTGATAACCATGCACAACTCCACAGAATCATTAAACTCATTATTTCGTTGTTCTGGTCATCCAAGCATTTTGAACATATTCGATTGATTAAAACGAGATATACCTAGCTTGCCGGCAACACCTAGTTGAGTCTCATTTAATTGAGGCTTTTCAGTGATTAGAAATGCAGAAATTATATGATTTGATTTTTTTACGGCGTATAAAAACCTGTGTTCTTAAAAACTTATATTTTTCCTGAAATTTCATAGCTCTGTTTATCGGTGTTCTGTTTATTCATGGAACCGAGTTAACATACAAAAAACGTTTGTCTGCATCGTATCTATACTGCAAAAGTATTGTATAAAGTTTGTTAATTTTAAATTATTACTTACCTATTTAAAATGAAAATTTGGCAGTTTTTACTTTCTCTGTAGAACGACGATATATTGACATCTCTTCTCAACTTGATAGAAAACAATTTACCATTTAGAACATTTCTTGTAAGACATCTCTACTTATAACCATTTTCCATCGCAGTACCTACTGCGTTTTATTGACTTATAGAATAAATTGTTTTGAAAACTAATAGTATACCTTCTAATCAACTGGTAAAGGTAAAACGTTATAAAAATTAATACTTATACCTATTACTTCATAAAAAAAACTGAGAAATTATCGCCAGGGGTGGTTAAAACTCACTATGTGCATTTAAAATCTATTATTGAACTAGTAACGAACCTTTTAACTCATTCACTGCGGACCTGAAATAACATGCTGATTATATCTAATGGGCAACGCAATAGATGTGTTGGATGCACGTAATGAGTTAAGGTAATCTTACTACATATTGTACGTATTGAGTTTTACTTTTAACCGATGGATATAGACTGGAAATAGAATGAATTCAATTTCTATTTAATTATACATTTATTTTATGTATATGTCATATTATGTTTATACTAATCCTATTCATAGAAAGATTGATCGGTGCTTGTTAAATACCCCGATGCAATGCAAAGTGACTTGAAGTGGTTGTAATAATGCATGAGGTCATCATTGCATGTGTGCATTATCAGGTTACAGCATTCGCACCTTGTTTAATTTGATGTAGTTCGCGTCAGGTGATTGTTTCGCACTTGAAAACAAATCAATGCTAACACAACTTACCGTAACCTAGAGATAAACATCTACTCTGTAGGTAGTGTTACGTTTCCGTAGGTTTTTAAGTTTCATATGAGCTTTCAAACTAACAGATGCCAAGCGAATAAAACCCGCACCGTACCACGTACCACGTACCACGTGGCATCTGCAGTTTTTTAGATCTGAGAATATCTCGGGAACAGTCACCCAAGACGGAGGTCACCAGGCACGCAACTGTGCATTGACGGAGTGTAATGTATTAAAAATGCTTACCCATGGGAAACTAAATGAAACAATCCTCTCACTTGTATGACGCTGCAATTATTTTAAAAGCATTAATATTGGCCTTCGTGGTAGCCGGTTGGATAACTCGACAGGACCAACTTAAATAATCCTTCATGACTTTTCTTAACTGTGATAGATGACAGATCGTTTTTTTGCGATCTACCTCAATGTGCATGTGCGAGATCGAATCTGTTGCATAGCAATTAAAATGCCCTAGGCTATTTAACAAGTACCAATTGATCAATAACAAGTCAGTTTAAATAATAACAATTATTTACATAAATGTATGTAACAATTTTTCATTAAATGAATAATATTTAATGAAACTTCATAATTTTTATTGATGTTACCTTTTATAATAAATTATTATTTATATATGTACAATATTTGTCTTAAACTAATCAATAATGTAAATTTCCCTATTAATTTATATCGCATTTTTTTACATGGTTAATAAAATATGACTATTTAGAAAAATCTAAGCTTGTTTTTAATTCCCTGAGCGCCTTCTGTGCATGCTGCATCATCATCTTGATAACCAGTTCATCGGTGTGGTGTTTGTTATTTCTGAAGTCTGTCCTCGCCCAGTCTCTCAGCTCGGTTCGGCTTTTCTCGTCAGGCACTTCACGGATCGTCCTAAATATTTGTCTGTACAGCTTCTTTACCTCTTGCTGGAGCATAAACTAGAAATTTTAAATTAAAAAATATATATATATTAACCTTTTCTACGCCTCATGATATTACTATGGCAGTATCTGACAGGCCGCAGATTTTTAACGACACACACATAGAATGTAGAGCAAAGCTCTCACTAAAATCGTTGTAATATCGATAATTTGTAGCTTAGTATTTCATAATTCTTTAAACAGATATCACTCTGTTTAATTTTTTAAATTATGCAAATCAATCAACAGTGACTGACTAGTAATTTGGGTTTAAAGTCGGAAGAGATAAATTTTCTAATTTTGCGAAATGTAATACGCACAATCTACATGTAACGCATATTCGCAATGTTTCTTACAAAAAATATGTTATGGCACTAAGGATGTGCAAAACTTAACTCCAAATAATAGCACCATCATCTCATCATTCATAGGATGATAATCAAAATTTATTTATTTTACATATCGCGAACCAAATACTACAATGTTCCAAGTACTCGTCCTTGAGAAAACAAACCCAACAATGAAGTAGTATTCTAAGCTGCCACATTGTTACTTTTGTTTCATCAAGGACAAACACTTAGAACCTTATAGTTCTCCACTCGCGATATACGTAATGAACGTGACATACTGTAAAATCAAAGCATTCATGGCATTACATAAAGTAAGTGTTAAAAACTTATAAAACAACGTCCACCTAAATTCACCACAAGTGGAATATATCAATATACAACACAATTTGATGAAACATAGTTATTGTCCTTCCAATTGGCATTACTAATGGCAGGTTAGCTCTGCACCTCAGGAGAACAAACAACGAATGCCCACGATTCCTAAGATAATTATCTGCAAGAATGGCAGTTTCCATTTACGCCGTGTATAAGTAGGAAAATAAAGATCCCATCTAAACTTTAAGCTACAGTATGCAAGCATACCTAAGAGAAAGTCAGTTGAAGAGAGCCACGGATAATATCCATACAGCTGAAAGTAAAGGAGTCTCAAAAATTCTTCTGGACCCTCTCCACCATAAGACCGTACTTCAACTGATGCCAAACAATAGACCCACTCTCAAGTCTGCTTCTAACTAAGGAGTTATGGTGTGGAAGCTATTTTCAAAAACATTGATAAAAGATAAATGGTTCAAGGAAATTGCAGGTATACTGGAATCATCCAGTGGTAGTATGGATACGGCAAAAGCAATTCTCAGTTGTATTGGTAGGTAGGTACCGTTTGTTAACGTTGAAACAGGCATTGTAGCAAACAATAGCAATAAACCCGTGAATCACTTTCAGCCTAGCCAGGGTGTCATTGTAGAATAATTCCAATAATTCCAGTAAACAATATAAATCACCATTTTTTGGTAAAGAATGTCCATATCTTATTCGACACCCATATGGTATGTTTGACAAAAAGAATCAAAAATACTTCCGATTTATTTCATCTAAAAGGAAATTATGAACGAAAAAAATATATATATATATATACTTTTTGAAACAATTACCTGCTTCAAATTTAATGCTGCTTGTGGTATTTTATTCATATTACAGGTAATTGCATTAATTAAGTAATAATGTATTAATTGTGTTTATTCCGTTTTAAGGTTATGTATGTATTATATCATCTGTCAAAGTGACAAAAAGCATACGTTCCAAAATTAACATTTGTTCACTTCAAGAATATAAAATATATAGATTACTTTGACAGCATGTATACATAAATAATTGTTTTGAAAGAGAGGTGGAAAACCCCTTGACCAAACGTAAATTCATCCGTGAAAAATTTTTGGCCGATGAAAAGCTAAAAAACAAGTTCTCGACTTTAACTGCGACGGAATCTAGATACCTAGTAAATTTACCGATGGAAAAAAATGGTAAAGAAGGCCTAAACTAAAGTCACGAATTTGATCTCAAATAAATTCAACAAGCAGAAATTTTCGGCCGGATTGGTTAAAAAAGAAATAACGAAAAGAAGTCTCTCGAGAAGATTCACGAAAAATCAATAAACCAATCTCGAATCCTTGAGATTCTTGAATTTCAAGAAATCTACAACCTCGAGAAACGAAATATGTCGAGAAAAATCGAAGTGTAAATTAACGTACCAAGCTTGATATATAAAAATAATGACCCAATAAAAGTAGTGTAGCGAAACAGTAGGTAGTATAATTGGTAGGTAATATAATTGGTATGTAGGTACCTAATATAAGTGAAACAATCACAAACGCTTTGAGAAAATCACATAAATATTGTGACCTCATCGGGAATCGAACCCACAGCCCCCGGATGAAAGGTCAGCGCGTTACAGACTGTACTATGAGGGCCGCCTAATCGATACACTCATCTGTCCCACCTGTCGCAATATAACTTTTATTTGGAATGTATAATAGGGAATAATTACTTTCAAACGTAGGCACATTCGGTGGTGATATAATAATATAATTACATTGAGATTTTCAACATTCCTACTTTTATTTCCTTTGTCAGCTTACGTTAAAATCGTGCTCAAATAATTAGTCACGAAGAAGCCCGCGTGATCTCGTCATAGGTATTTCTTGATTTATATTAGATGATGCACCCATGGCCTGCCACAGGATGAGTGAAGATAAAGTTTGAATCCCCTTTCAACACCGTCGCACAGTAGGCTCTTTGCACAGTTGTTGGAGAATAGATTGAGAATGAGTGTAATGAGTAGTTACCTACCCAAAAGACGACCGAAAATAATCATTTTCACGACGATTGGGAAGTTGGGTATTGCTTTGTGATGGTGGAAGACAAGTTTAATAATAATTTACATTATTCAAATATAATACGATTATTAGAGTTGAAGAATGACAATGGGAGGTTTGATAGATCACTTCCAGTTTTGAAGTTTTGATACTGGATACTAGATCATAGTCTATTTGAAGTTAAATATGCCTGGTTCATATTATTATACTTATTTGTTGATTTATTGATTCAAATCGTAATGTACCTAGGAACGCATGCACCTACGTGTATTTTATAGAACGCAACATGACGCAACCGATGCG
Source organism: Rhyacophila brunnea (assembly GCF_057557595.1). Lineage (NCBI taxonomy): Eukaryota > Metazoa > Arthropoda > Insecta > Trichoptera > Rhyacophilidae > Rhyacophila > Rhyacophila brunnea. The sequence continues at coordinate 36,324,533 of NW_028232796.1, forward strand.
CGAGAAAATTGAAAAGGGGGCCTCCGAAGAGTTAAAACCTGCCACTCAGTTATTACACTAATATTGCAATAATTTGAAAAAAGATGCATAAGTACCTATTTCTCACAATCTGGGTGGAAAATAGGTATTGCCTAAGCCCTAAAGCATAATAATATCCCTACATAAAAGTAGGGGTTCTAATAATAGCTCTTAATTAGAAGTAAAAATCGTTAATTAAGTAGGTAGGTAAATAAGAACAGTGAACAAAGCAAAAAAATGCGCCCCTTATGTACCTATATTTTGTATCTTTGATATCGATTTCTTTTTTCTTTTCATTTAATTTAAAGTAGGTATAGTAAAGTAGTAAACTAGTAAAGTAGGTATTTAGGTAGATAGTTATATATTAATAATATACGAATGCACCTATAATTAATATTAAACAATAATTAATATTAATTAACTAAATGCTACGACTGCCATGCTTAACAGCCACGTGCTCCGCGTAGGTCAACATGGAGCTTTTATGGTATTTTCAAAGCATGATCCTGGACATTCCTTAAACGTTGTAGATAATCTATTTATATATTTTTGAAGCCTTATTATCCTTTATATTCATTTTAAACATTTGATAACTACATAAAGTATTTTTATTACATAAAATAGTATTCTTACCTCTCGATTTACCTACTCGTAGATGATGAGTTGCTTAGAGATAGAATATTGAAGCAGAAATGATGAATTTACACCTTTGATGGTAGATTCTGTAGTTGTGAGATTAAAAATGTACCATTATTATTGTAAGTCGCATAATTTTGTTCTAAGTATTCGATTGAAAATATTCATGACAACTATTTTATAAATTCTAAATTGGTAGGTATTCTGCTGTAAGTACATATGAAGTGCCTAGTTTCAAAAGCCCCTAAAACGGTTTTCCTAAATTTTTGAGTTACTTAGATATATATTTAGAGATATGTTTTTGTCCATTATATGTTGGTCTAATAAGGCCTAAAAAGGCCTAATACCGTCAATATTTATTATCAAAAAATATACTTAATTTCAAAACCCCCTAAAACAGTTGGCGTGTAAATTTCAAATCCCCCTAAAATGAATAAGCCAATCAGCGGCTGCTCTGGTGGTCATGTGATACGGATTTCAATATGTCTGCTTGAACAAAATTAAAGTGACTTCGTGTTGATCGCTCTGTAGGTTAATAGTATTTTTCAATATTTATAATGAATGTTGAACTGATTATTATGTCGAAACGTAAGCCCAACGAGTCAAGGAAGCGTTTACAAAGAAAATAAACATGGGAAGTTAATATCGAACGCCAAAAACGGTAAGTGAATATTGACAATTTCTGCGTGTTATTTGTCCAATGTTACTTGATTTAAAATAATTACAGTTTACCATTGAAAACGTTAAATATGTACCTATTGACTTTTTTCACATATTTTATTAATTATCAGGACCGGTTTTACCAACTTATTATTTTCTATACAAATATTTAAAAATGCATAATAACAAAATATAAAGTAGAGACAGCTACTAACTAGAACATAAATAACTTTATGTCCACTATACCTATACCATTCATCCGATTACGATAAAACTTTGGTGAGCTATTGTGTGCACACCCGCCAAGGTTTCTGAATTAGAAAAATTATTTTCTTCTTCTATCTTCTTTTATTGGTATGGTTCCTATACCATTCATCCGATTGCGATGAAACTTTCGCCAGTTGTTGTGCGTACACCCGTAAATATTTTTGAATTAGTCAACCATCTTCTTCTTCTTCTTCTATTCGTATGCGTTCCTATACCATTAATCCGATTGCGATGAGACTTTGGTGAGTTGTTATGCGCACGCCCGCAAAGGTTTCTGAATTAGTACAACCATCTTCTTTTTCTTCTATTCTATCTTCTTCTATTCGTATGCATTGATATACCATTCATCCGATTGCGATGAAACTTTCGTCAGTTGCTGTACTCACACCCGCGATTCTTTCTGAATTAGTACAACCATCTAAGGAACGGATACGAATAGAAGAAAATATAATAGAAGAAGATTGTTTTTATAACTGAGACACCTTCGTGAGTGTGCGCACAACAACCGACGAAAGTTTCATCGCAATCGGATGAATGGTATAGGAACCATACGAATAAAAAAAGATAGAATGAAGAAGAAGAAGATGATGATGATTTTTCTAATTCAGAAACCTTTGCGGGTGTGCGCATAACAACTGACGAAAGTTTCATCGCAATCGGATGAATGGTATAGGAACCATACGAATAAAAAAAGATAGAATGAAGAAGAAGAAGAAGAATATGGTTTTTCCAATTCAAAAACCTTCACGGATGTGCAGATAACAACTCACCAAAGTTTCATCGCAATCGGATCATTGGCAAATCGAAGGACGAACGCAAAATATATTTTATAGATATCCTATTTAGGACTTTTAGGAGTCTAAAATCTTTATCAATAATAATAATGTGCCACAGTTGTATTCAAACACACCGAAAACAATTCTTCCAAACTTCAAACAGAATAATACGGCTCTTACATCTAAACTCACCCGTCTGAGGCACAGCCAGAACTCAAACTTTCTAGGAACGCCGCTGCAATGTTGCATAATATGAAGGCCGCGCACATCTAGATATTAGTCTATGCATCTAGCTATCGACAGTCGCGCGTAACCTCTCGAAACGCACATAAATTTGGATGCGGTGACCGGTGAGCCGGTATCTTTCCTTTTCGACCATCTCCGATCCTAATAAGATCATATGGGCCTCCACATAGTAAAGGTTTGTATTAACAGAATTTGTTTTTACGAGAAATGGATGTCAGCCACTTGCTCAACCTATTAATACTCTGACTCATAAACAATATGTATACTAAACTACACAAACTAAAAAGTCGCATTCGACCAATCTGCGGAGCTTTTGACATCGTGTATTTTGTGAATAACGATTACTTCACATCGACGTATTCGACACGTTGCAGACGGACGAGTTTTGATGTGCAAGATGGCTAAGTAGAATGAAATTTGTTCCACGCGACAAGCAGATGCCTTTTTTCCTACCAAAAATGTCATACCGACGTTACACGTGTTTTATGAATGACAGCAAAATCACATCGACAAATTTGACGTGTTGCACAGGCGAGTCTCCATGTACGAACGGGCTAATTATTAATATAAGAAAGGCGACCAGAAAATAGTGGTAATGCTAATAATAATAAGAGAAAGCTAAATTTATTTTTTGCACCTATGGTAAAGGAGTCACATGTGGTACCTACAATTCTGCTTCCAACGTACATAAGTGATATATAATGTCTATTTTTTGTTTGTTTAATTGTTTTGATATGTTAAATTCAAAGTCACCGATTTTATGAAATTTCGTATTTTTTGTCTACAAAAGAAAATTTTTGGTGTCTATGTCGGGAAATTTCTATGTTTAAAAAGCAGCAGCTTAGACTGGCACTCTACCGGCAACACAATTTTCGCCTGGAAATCTAGAAAATGAAAAAATGGACAAGACAAAGAAATTAGGTAATAATGACGAGAAACTCGAAAACTCTTGAGAAATTAATTAAAAACCTAATCTCAAATTATGAGGAAAAAAATCGGTGTGTGTACACAATTGTTATAACCTAGATTCTTCGACTAGATCTGGTATGGTGATTTAGAATCAGGTTCACAAGATAAATAAAAATGTTTCTTTGGTTCAACGAACTATCCAAATTATTTGTTTTTCTTATTGGTAGGAAGTTGAAATCTAGTGCCGCTGGTTTAAAACTATCTTGTTGTTTCATTCTGTATGTATTAATATTATTTACTATTACTAAATTATTAATATCTACTGATCCCAAACTACGATATTAAGATATTTTTCAAAAAATATTTATCAAGTGGTGTTGAAGCCAATATTCAAAATTCGAGAGATGCGAAAGAAAAGACCATAATATCAAAATATACTCATGTCGTAACTAACAACTGCGTGGAACCTGCTTTATAATCGTCATGTGAAAATTCTCCTACTATAATTTGAGCCCTGGATATTATTCATGCTAGATACTATTATGTCAATTATGTCAACATTTTGAATACTGTCAGAGAATCAACTCCTACTAGATAAACGCATCACAGGTGTCGAAAATTCGGCGAGCTTTGATTTTCCAATCAACTAACGAATTTTCTTTTTTCACACATAATATTATTTTAAATCACATGCGCGCGCGCAAAACTGAGCTTTCCACGCAAGCTCCTCCCATCTATTTACGAATAAAACCAATCGGGTTCAAGAAAAAACAGTCTCTCGGATTATTCCAAGCGGTTATCACGCGCGGGACGTGGCTGCGATGTCGTAATAGAAAATAAATAAATCGCGAACACGTAAAGTAAACTGACTTGTAAAACAATAATAAAACGAAATATTATGACAACTTTACAAAGTTTAACTTTTGCTATTTTGGAACAGACTTTCTAGACTCATCTGTTTTAAATTTCAAAAATGTTCTTAATTTAAAAATCAGTGTCATAAGAAAACTATCCAGCTTTTGTTTATATTGTGAAGTTTTTCTATTTTGAAGAGTTTCAACAAAATTATGGCTAGCAGAAGCCCACTTCGCCGGTCTCCAAGCCCCCAACTCCTCGACGAGAGGTCTGTGAAGAAGGAGGCACCCGATGACGAGATAAAGGTAACTTGGTTCATATTATATTAAATTTAGAGGTCGCGCTGAAATTAAGCTTAGTCATCGAAGCTTTCGAAAGTTTCGCGTGAGCTTTTGTTTTACTTCGCGACTGTCAAAAGTGAGTTGAATTGTTTGCAGAATTGTTTTGTTGATATAGATAGAATATATCTAAGTAGGTAATATAACATATTTCAATCAGGTACCCACCTATCTAATGTGCTAATTTTAATTTATATTACCTAGGTTCCTTGTAGCAAGAATTCGGTAAGCAAAAATCTACATTGATAAATTTAATATTGACGAATACAACATATTAATATTTAAAAATTATAATATAAGCTGGTTATGTACCTATAATAAATATACTACTTTCAGAAATTACTATACATTGGTAGGTATGAATGATATAGGTAATTATTGTATATTATTATATATAGGTACCCACAGGGGGGGGCCGACAGGGCTCTAGCCTATGGGCCCGGAATGGCGGGTCGACCAGATAAATACACATCTTAAATTTGCTCTAATAATGAAAAAGTCGCCTGCACCGCTATTTTGCTTCGGCATTATTACCATTTTTAAATATATGGTTGTGCGATGCAATTTTTGGTTGTCTTGTGTCATTGTGTCACTGTAAAGCGTCAGAGTGCCTTTAATATTGGCGATAGGTAGGGGGCCGCCAAAGATTCTGGCTTGAGGCCGCTCCAGGATGATAGGTAGGTACCTACATGTATATTATAATCCCGTACGTTACACGAAATTATTCGAAAATCACTGAACCTATTTCGGTGGTTGATGACTTAAATGAAAGTCCTGGGTCCATGGGCCCAGGCCAGGATGTTTGGCGGGCCCCCTACCTGTCACTTAGGTTAAGTGCAGTGTGATGCTCTACAGTAATGTTCCCCAAATAGTATTCCGCGGAACACCAGCGCATCTATTCTATACACAAGACTGCATTGGCAGCTATCCAGGGTTGTTTTTCATTTTTTTGTAAACTACCCTCGATAGCGGCCTATAGCAGTCTTGTGTATTGAATAGATGGGCAGGAATCCTAGAAGTAAAATTAGTGTTATTCCGCTATTTTGATTCTATATAAAACAAACGTTATTAATATTAGGCATGGCATTCTCAGACATTTAGTTTGATAATAAAAGTGGACACCTATAAAACAATATACGTTAGAGGGAAGTTTGAAACAATGAGCGATAAAGATGCATTGGATATAGGGATTACAATCCCGGGATCCCGAGCTATTTTCGATACCTATGAATCCCGGGATTGATAAACAAAATCCCGAAACTTTCGGGATTGATATTTTTATCAATTTCTATGGAAAATTAAATTAAAATGAAAATATAACAGAGAAAATACTTTTAATAACAAATAACTACATTAGAAATAAACGGAGTTCGAATGAATTTTGATTTATACCCATGTGTAAGTTGCCGATTCATTTTATTTTTTTCAGATAAATTAATAAAAATGAGAAAGGTTGGAAAAAAGTAATGCTTCGCACTATTAATAAAGTAATTCCACCATGATCTCATACGTTTTACGGCAGTTTCATATTTGGCTGACTAATTAGATTTATGAAGCGGGAAGGCCATAAGTACACCATGATTTGCTTTACTATTTTAAATCTCACTAACCCATTCATTAAGTCTTTACTATCAGAAACAGCAATCTCATATTAAATTCACATTATTATTTATATCACAATATTATTTACTCCATTAAACTTATGTATTTCCAAGATTGAACGTATAGAATATTAACAATAAATGTCTTAAATAGTATAAATTATACTAGATTTATTTTTGACAGATTTTATCAATGTTATTTGTAAATATAAAAAAATCATATTAACAATGGAAAAAATGTCAATCCCGGGATTGTCAAATTGTAATCCCGAAATCCCGGGATCAGAATTTTGGCTCGGGATTGGATTCCCTAATTGGGTAGCACTTTCAAGTGATCTGTAGTTAAAATATTAAAATCATCCGCCCAATGACTCAAGAAAAAAATTCCTATGTAGAGGTTCCATACTGGTTTTTGTGAATATCTCAAAACAAAACGGACAAGGTGAATTTTTGGAAATAGGCGACTCAGATGATTGCGTACTTTATTGAGTGATCATCATTTGTGGTACTACAACCCTTGGCGGGTCTTTGCCTTCTTCAAAAACTTCCTCCATCCTGGTCGATCCAACGCCGTCACTCTCCAGTCGCTTTGACCAAACATTCTTATATCTCCCGTGGCGCAGTACAGCTATCTCAACTTCGGCCGTCCAGCGCATCTATTCTATACACAACACTACTATCGACAGCTATCTAGGGTAGTTATTCATATGTTTGTATCGAAGTATTATAATTCTTACAATAAGTTAGCCGTCTAAACAGTCAAAACTGTCTATCTCGCTCTAAAATTTAGCACACCCAAGAGAGGTGCTGTTACTAACTAACTTACTGTGATTAATACAATAAGTTCTAATACTTCGTTACAAAACTACCTTCGATAACTGGCGATAGTGGCCAATAGTAGCTTTGTGTATAGAATAGATGCGCATGTTTTCTCTTGCCCTCGGGGGTCGCGTACAATGTACATAGATCGCCTTACTGGAATATCTTCCGGCATTCTATGCACGTGGCCGATTCAGCGCAATGTCTGCTTAACATATACTTAAAGTGCACACAGCTCTTCATTATACCAAAATTTCCAAATGCGACGTTCTTGGACAGTCCCAAAGATTTTTCTCAAAACTCTCCTCTAAAAATATCCATATTCACTGGACTACGAGGACCAAAATCTTGAAAAAATCGTTATATAAATTACGTAGAAAATAATACTCAAAGCATAACATAATTTTTGCAGTTGACGTCAAAAAAACGTATAAAATGTACACTCAAAAATAATGATACAATAAATTATTATTGTACCTACACAAAAAATAAACGACTAAAATATTATATTGTCTTACTAGGGAGAGATACCTACATTACAATTTTTACTAGGGACTATTTTTTGTAGGTAGTTAGAATTATTTAAGTATGGTTTTTATTTTATTTTATTTTATCATAGGGGGCCTCAAAATCAATCAGTGTTTAATCACTTTTTAATATTCAGATTCTTTCCTATAGAAAGCAGTTACCTACAGCAATTTCAGTTACCTGCGTGAAATTACTAAGGTAAATCGCCGATACGTAAGCAACAAAACTAATTTGTGTGTTCACTGGTCTCCTACTCCCAATTATACCATAATAATATGGTTAATAGTATTTAGATTTTAGATTTAGTATACATACTTCGTTAGTCTTTTACAAAATATTTTAAGTACATCTTGAAGTGTATATAATTAAAGTTTCTGAAATGCTACCTTATTAGATTGTAATTATCTTAATGTGGCTTGTAAAGGTTCCCTTCCCGTGGCATAAGTTCTTGTTTATTATAATAACTATATTATTATATAAGTATAAAGTAGAAGCATAATAATATTAATATTTAAGTATATACCTATATATATATATATATATATATTATAGACACCCCCGTGCCTCGAGAATAGATAACGATATTAATTAATCAGTCTCAAGAGATAACTAAGAAGCGATATAATACTATACATTGCAATTACATAAAAACATTAATTACTTTTCTGCCCGCGGTGGAGTATCGGCAGTGGCGGGCTTAGGAATTTGGAGGCCCGAGACACTGTTATTTTCAAGCCCCCTACAATCAAAAATAAATATAATATGTTAACCTTTAAAAATATTCAAATACAAATACTTATTAGTTGAACTATTGGCACTTTCTTCTTCGAATGATCTTTCAATAAATTTATACTATGAAGTGTTCTTAGTTGTGTATGTGTGGATGTGCCACACTGATAATTCCACCCAATGCTTTATTAGTTTATTGCAATTTTTACACAATACAACAACAATTTATTTACTTTTATCCCGCAAGAAGTAAAACCAAACACAATATTGTTCACATATTTTATAACGTATAAGTTACTCTTTAGAAGATAATCATCTAAAAATTATGCACATGCAAGTCCATTATAGTGTATAATTATTATTACTTCATCATTAAATATTCGCCACTAGAGCTGAGGTTAGTAATATTTTTACAAATGTTTGAAAATGTACAGTTTAAAAAAAATCGGTTAGGTACATGTTCAAACACACGCTTTAACATCATTTTACTCCCTACTTCAATTATAGTCTGTCAATTTATGGCTTCGGCCGTATGTTGTAGCTTAACCACTGGGGAATGCCAAAAGAAATGGCGTATTTCAAAAAAACACTACCTTATTCTTAGGTCAATAATTGTAATAGCTTATAATTAGTATCTTTAGAATTATCTTCAAATGTGTTAATCTTGCCCATTTTTTGAATAATAAAATGCCTAATTCTTGTCAAATTTGGGATCACAGAGATTATCAATATAATTTTTTATCGTAAATATTTCACTATAATAATGTCGACATAAATTATACCGATGGTTTTATAAATGCGTTTAAAAATTAATAAATGTAAAAAATCTTAACACCACTGCACATTTATGTACTGAATTATGACTATATTCTATAACATTAGAGCGAGAGGTTTAAAAGAATACTATTTTATGTAATAAAAATACTTTATGCAGTCATCAAATGTTTAAAATAAATATAACGGATAATAAGGCTTCAAAATTATATAAATAGATTATCTACAACGTTTAAGGTATGTCCAGGATCATGCTTTGAAAATAGAAAAAAAGCTCCATTGTTTCCAATTTCGATACCGAATATAACGGTATTGTCTGATTTTTAAAACCGATATTTCGGTATCGAAAAATACTGGAATACCGGTTTTGGAATACCGGTAATTGCAATCCCTACTTGTACATATATTATTTATTTATGAAAACAAAACATTGTGGACCTAACAAATCTAAATTTAAGACGTTCACAACATGAGATTTACATTATAACAAATAGTACCCTCACAAGAGAGAATAAGAGAATATATAAAATAATAATAATAAATAAGAATATACAAAAAAAACATGCTTAAGTACCTACAATTTTATACAGAAATATTAAATTTCGAATACAAAATACATAGTACGTCACCGAAAATGTTTACATCTTTGGGGAGCGCATTGAATAGTCCCCTAACACCCCTCGCTTATGGTGCCTGATAGGCTTGACACAAGGAAACGGTTCCAATCCTGAATAAATCATGGCTGCGACCACGTAGGTAATTGACAGGCGCATGTACCTAAATTCAAATTCAAGTGGTTCAAGAGCAGAAGAGACCAACGAGGTTTTCGCCACTAGTGTTTACATCCCTCCTATTGTATCAGTTGTCCCTCCGCTATGTGTTGTTACAGCTGGGTTACTAAATCAGCCACTGGTGATACGCCACTGCATTGTAGACAATTTCACAAGTTTTCGTCTCGATTTAACGTTTCACAGAATTCTGTGTGCGAAAGATAATATTGGCTGTAAATATAAACATCTCGCAGGTAATATGATACGGCCTCACTCAGAAGAAATACTAAATTATCGAGATATTTAAGACTAATCCTCTTGATTTCGGCTGCGCGCGATCGGGTTGTTTTTGCGGGGTAAAAAACGTTCGCGCTTCGAATTTACGATTTCATCATTAATTCAAAATACATATCGCCACCCCGGCAGCGTTGCAAATTTAGAGTTTTTCTTGCCAGATTTAGCATTTTTGAATAGGCATCTAGCTGACAAAATTTGCATCTGCGTATCTATTCAATACACAAGACTGCTTTCGCCCGCTACGGCAGTAGTTAGTCAAAACTATCTATCTCGCTCTAAAATTTGGTATACCCAAGAGAGGTGCCGTTAAAACATAGCACTTATTGTAACAATGACAACTAACATTGTAATTGTTACAATAAGTACTAATACTTCGATATAAACCTACCCTAGATAGCTGCCGTAGCGGCCGAAAGCAGTCCTGTGTATTGAATAGATACGCTGGTGTTCAATCTAGCGTTTTTTAATAACGCAAACAGCTTATTGATATGTATCATTATACAGCTAGAATATTACACCAGTTTTGGTTGAAAATCAACGTGCTGGTCTTACGTAGGTACTCTATTTCTTATTTGTGACAATGCACAAAATTACTATTTACCGTTCTGACATTCTGAGAAACATCTTTCAATAACATCATATTTCATAGAAAGTAACCTATCTACCCTATCGAACATTTCGACCCCTCAAAAGCCCTACCAATTTCAGAACCCTGAGCTATATAGCCTATTGCAAATTTAACCCTGTATCTAAATATGCCATGTTGTAGAAATATAATATCAACATATTTTGGCATTTTTTTATGGGCTCAAGCATTCTAGGATCTACTAATAAGGCAGTCCTGATTGAACAGCTTATTTTCCCCATGATATCCAATATTGTGTTACCCTCAATGCTGATGATGGAATCCATTGACGACCTACCCCACAATTTGGTCTGTCTTTGATTTGGTATGATGAAGTATGTTATAACACCATTTAACGCGTACCTATTTCACAGTAAATTAAAGTTATTAAATAGTTTATGGTGTTTAGTTATTTAGTGGAGCTATCTGGCAACTGCCAATTATCTTGCAAGGCATTCGATTCTCCTTGGCGCAGCTTGCTCGGGGTCGTAGTTTCGTAGGCCCTGTGAACATTTATTTCTAGAGGCTGTGGTGGTATGTATAATTAATTGTTTATGCAAATTTCATGGTTGTATCACAATTAGTTTTATTAATCCTAAATTGCACTAAATGTAACTGTCTCTCAATGTTGTATGACAATATCCTGAAAACGCTTCTGGTTCGCGTGGTGCATACTATATTCGTATGCAATGAACGACTACATCTAAACAGCTCCAAGTTCCCCAGATTAATTCTAGAAATGGAAATAAACAGGGTACACTTGGATGAATGCCTACCCATGCTCATTCCAATTTTTTCGGTCCATACACATACATTTACTATATCGTCGATTCAGCGTGTTTAATGGCGTCTCTGGGGTCGTTTAGTGCCTATTGGGTACCACTGCATGACTACATTTGTTCAGCGGTTGTCCGGCCTATTGCCATTACATCTACTTGGTGACGTCTATTACATCACCTACTTTTATCTGCCTCCCTATCCATTGGTTTCTTTTATGATTGTGTCGCGTTATCCATTAGATACCCCGTTACTCGTAGCTTTTGGATTTCTCTTACAGTAAGGATCCATGTTTCACATTTATACATTATAAAATACGTTGATTAAACACTTTGTGCTCTATCAATACATTGAATTGTCAAATCATTCATATTGTCAATTATTGATTCATGAATGAAACCATTCATATTAAATTTATATTCATATAAATCAAAAGACAAGAACACGTAAAGTTCGAGCCCCACTGGGTATACCTTTTTTCCGGGAGCTTTTTTCCAATAGGCATGTTTTTGCGGTATTTCAAAATTAAATTAATATTTCAAATACTGCAATATTGTGTCTGTACTATAAGTTTTAAATATTTTGGATTGGGAGGCCATACATGTACCTATATGAAAGAAGGAAAATAAAAATCGGTGAGTTTGTACGTATGCAATTCGCCGTATCACACTTCACTTCCCTTTCACTTCCGTGAAATGTATCGGAAATATATGATCCTATATTAAAGACCTTCCGACCTCTTTGAGTCGTAGAGTACTGAGATAAAATCCATGTCTAAATAAAACACGGTTCCTGTCGGTTTACAGGAAGCCAACGGCAAAAAATTTTTGAAAATAACGGATATATTGGATTACTCATTTGTTAGGTTAGTTTTGGTTAGGTCAGGTTAGGTTTTCATTCTTGAATGAACATTATTATCTGCAATGCTCCACGAGCAACGCGTATTTTTTTAATCTCGATGCTATAGAGATGACCGTGTAGTATACGGTCATCTCCGATAAGAAAGCTCACGGCGAACTGTGCTACGGTGAAATTTAATACTTACGTACAATTTACATGTACCCTAACCAATAATATAATCACGCTGCGCGCTTTAAATATGGTGATTTCAAATGGACAAAATTTTATTTTGCGAATACGTATGAGCCTTTTTTTACATTTTGAAGTTTTTGCACCATATGTGTTGTAATTATTATTCATATTAGGTATATTATTGTTTTCTTTTTGTAATTTAGAGTATCTTCTGTATGGCACAATATTATAGAGTCGAGAAATTTCGCATGGGTATCTGTTTACATGTAAATTTAATCAAGTGCATATCGAAAAACAGCGTGAGAAATTAATGACGCATTGGTTCAGATTTAGAAACTACTTTAATTATGTATATTTTCTAACAACACTACATTATTTAAATTATTAAAAATCGGCATTTATAGCTTATTGATAATAATGGTAATTATGTGAGGCTGTAGGTAGGTATAGTAAAAATTAAGATGGCTACCACTTTATGTAAAGATAATAAATTCATTGAAAACGTTGTTAGCCGTTCGCTCAGAGCTTTTTCAACAGACAAAAAGGTGTAAAACATAATATTCATTTCATTACACAAAGTTTACGGCCTTTTTATAAATAGGTCATTGTATTAATATGTTTCCTTACCTACTCATTAATTGGTTATTTTGTTTACATTACGCCCTTAACCCTTAGGTTTGCAGTGATTTTATAATAACGTGAATGCATTATTGAAAATGAAATATGAATTTAAGTAGGTAGGCCAGTTTTGACTGATTGGTTTGATCATCTGGGCAGTATATCTGAAAGCAATCGGCGAATTGGTCGAAATTATCGGTTTTTTTTTTTAAACTATATTACCGCAATTGCGGATACTGGGTGTGCGGTGACTTTGTTAGTAACGAAAATATAGTAAAGAGGATCATGCAGGCTGTTGTCAAATCTAATGTGAAGAATCAACGTTAGAAGTGACTCGGCCAGGTGCTACGTGTGGCTCAAGATAGTCTCAAAACGAGCTCTGTCTTTTATTAAGTCACTCTGATTCCGACGTCGTTTTTTCACGGAAAGTATGCACATCTTTAAAATATGCGTATTTTTCACAATCTGAATTATTAAATAAATCAATCAAGGTATAAAAATCATGCTAACTAACTATTGGTGTACCTACATATTATTATACAACGGTTTATCATAATGGCAACATTTTCAAAAGGGGGCCTTCGAGCATCAGGGGTTTCGTGTAGGTATGCTGACATGGCCTGGGAAGGCCCAAGAATATTAATAATATATTATAGAAGTATCTACGGATCTAATAAGAATAATTACAAATACGCGGTAATATTTTAATATGTAGGTACCTACTCGAATCGGCCGTACTCCGCCGCCTGGCGCTCGCCAATAATGCTGAAGAACAAAAGGATTGTTTTGTTTATGATTATGAAATACCTATTACCCAATTGACTAGGTACTTTGCAATAAATTTAATACCGTTGTCTATGGCTACGCAAAATCTCTCTGCTCATCTCCTGTTCGCGCAGGATTACCAATTCACGAATGTGATTCCGTTCCAACTCTTTGGCAGCCGACCGTCGACTGAAATTCGATACCTCGCCGCGGACTGTTCGTATTTTTAAGTTCGTTAGATATACCCACATGTTCTGCATGTTATGTCGTGTGTATACTATACTATATACAGTATACACTATACAGAATACTACACATGTTATACTTACGATAACATTATACGTTTTGTGCGCCGCCATAGCGCTTTTCAAAAATATCCTATTGCACACACGGCCGTAAGTATGTATCATTGAAGTTATATCGGAAAACTGCGGTACGCTACATATTTTGTGAAAGAGTTTCAATGTGTTACATTCGACTTTAGAAAGGAAAAAGGACGTAATCCACATAGGCACAAAAACGTTTTGTTATGGATTTCGGTCAAAGTAATACAAAATATACATAACCATGCATGATAATAATCATTTGGTTTTTATATTCCTGATCTGATATTAATTATCGAGTTAATTAAAGATATACCAACAAAAACGATTGTTAGGTCGTTTTTCCCACTTTACTTCCTCATTTTTTTTAATTGTCAGCTAAATTAATCAGCATTTGCAGCTTACACCACTTGGACACACCGTGTGTATACAGTCGTATACAACGTTATTATCCAATAAAACCTATTTTGAAAAATCTGAGGGCTACGTCTTTTTTCCTTTCTACATTCGAATGATATCTGACCCAGTGTTACCATGTTTTCATCGTGATTTTAGTACAAAACCTCAAAAATGTATAATATATTCTGAAAAAATCCCATCGTACACGGGTATTTTTTCGAATTGAGTCAATTATAATGAGATAATTAATACTATCGACCCTAGGTAGGTACTTGATGGAACTTGAATTTAAATTCTAATTTATTGAAATTTGTGTTATTCTATTTTAGTCGTTTTCTGCGACCAGGGTCTCGCCTTTCGGCATCTTCAGACACTATGCGCAATTACTTTATTCCCGTTCAACATATCTATGTGGCGGAGAAATACAGGATACAAACCACATCCTCTGAGAATGTCCTACCATGTGTTTGCGAAGGGAAGAGCTGCTCAAGTTGGTTCAACCAGCTGTTGTGCTCATCGGACCGTCTGACCTGATCGCCACAAAGCCCAATTTGTTGCATTTACAACTCTTGGCGGCTCTTGGCCTCCTTCAAAAACTTTCTCCATCCTGGACAATCCAGCGCCGACACTCTCCAGTTGCTTTCACCGAGCATTCCTAAATCTCCTGTGGCGCAGTCCAGCCATCTCAATTTCGGCCGTCCAGGTCTTCTCTTGCCCTCGGGAGTTGCGTACATAGTCCGCCTTGCTGGTATATCCTCCGGTACTATGTATGCACGTGGCCGATTCAGCGCAGTATTTGCATTGTCATATTCCAAGTGATCTTTTCGGCCCTATAAAGTACAGCTCCTCATTATACGTTGACCTCAAAATGCCACTTTCTTAACAGCCCCAAAAGATTCTTCTCAAAACTCTCATATCAAAGATATCCATACTTCTCTCATCCTGTTTCCTGAGTGCCCAGCATTCTGATCCATACGTTAATACTGGGTGCAGTAGAGTTTTATATAAGGTTATTTTGGTTTTCCTTGAGAGTGCCTTGTTCTTTAGAAGCCTTTGAAGACCAAAATAGCAACTGTTGGCGAGGGTGATCCGGCGATTTATGTCGCCACTTGTGTTATTAGCGTTTGTGATAGGGGACCCTAGATAACCAAATGAATCCACCGTCAAGCATCGCCGCCAATGATAAGGCTGTTGATATTGATTACAGTCTCAAACGCATCACCGCGCTATGTGCACTCACCATTGGTGAATAATTCACTCTCACAATGAATTAAGTTAATTCTCGCTTATATTTAATATACATATGTACTTACATTAATAATATTAATTTATTATATAATCGAGAATTAACTGCATTCGTTGTCAGTGTCCATTGCAAGCTGGGGCGCAATATCCCGTAAGCTGGCTCTCACATCAAAACTCGTCTCGCCTGCAACGTGTCGAATACGTCGATGTGACGTCACCGTTATTCACAAAACACACGTTATAAAATGGAGCTCCGCAGATTGGTCGAATGCGAATGTTTAGTTTAAAAAAAAAACTGCTGTCGAAATCGACAAGTTGCATGCTTCTCGGGCTCCAAGTCGAAGACGCCAGGACTCATACAAACACCTACGAATTGGTCATTCCTATACCGGCTCGACAATCGCCGCATCCAAATATCTATACGTCTCGTGAGGTTACGTGCGACTGTCGCTAGGTAGATCTGCGCGGTCTCCACATGCAGCACCGGATCGCCGTTCTTGGAAGGTTTGATTTATGGCTGTGCGGCTGACGAGGCGAATTTAGATCTAAGAGCTGGCAAAGGGTTAAGAGTTATGTTAGAGGTCACTGAGTCTCTGACCAATATTACACAAAAATAAATACGTGACAAAATGTTGTTTCTAAACAAATAAAAGCTGTTTAATCAGAGTAAAATGTTTCATTGATAAGAAAATTTACTTAAGGGGGGACATGCTCGTCGAAGGTCAAAATTGAGTTTTTATTGTATATTCAAACCATGATCCTGGACACTCCTTAAACGTTGTAGATGATCTATTTATATACTTTTGAAGCCTTATTATCCTTTATAGTTATTTTAAACATTTGATGACTGCATGAAGTATTTTTGTTACATAAAATAGTATTCTTTTAAACCTCTCGCTCTAATGTTTTAGAATATAGTCATATTTCGGTACATAACTGTGCAGTGGTGTTAAGATTTTTTACATTTATTAATTTTTAAACGCATTTATAAAACCATAAGTATAATTTATTACGAGATAATTTTTGTAAAATATTCACGATAAAAAATTATTTTGATAATCTCTGTGATCCCAAATTTGACAAGAATTAGGCATTTTATTATTCAAAAAATCGGCAAGATTAACACATTTGAAGATGATTCTAAAGATACTTATTATAAGCTATGTCTTTGACCATTCAAGTGTGATAAAAATCTTATGAATAATGATTGCTTTATAATAATTATTGACCTAAGAATAAGGTAGTGTTTTTTTGAAATACGCCATTTCTTTTGTCATTCCCCAGTAGTTAAGCTACAACATACGGCCGTAGCCATAAATTGACAAACTATAATTGAAGTAAAGAGTAAAATGATATTAACGCGCGTGTTTGGACATGTACCGTTTAAAAAAAAATAAAAAAAAATTCGGTTAGGTACATGTTCAAACACGCGCGTTAACATAATTTTACTCCCTACTTTAATTATAGTTTGTCATTTTATGGCTACGGCCGTATGTTGTATCATCGCATCCGTCGGCACGAACTTCGCCATAAATAATTGCCGCCTCGTGGAAAGGGTTAAACAAAAATTAGACTCTTTTAATAGGTGCAATTAAACGATTTCGTCTAATCACGCTATCCGGTGGTAATAAATGAAAGTGAAAACCACTCCCAGGATTTTTTAAATGTAGAATTTCTGCAAAAATGTTGTTGGTACGCGCGATGGACGTGGTGGCTGAATAACGGCTTCTGAAGCCGTGAGTCCCAGGTTTTAATTCTACCCCTGTAAAATTCACATGTTGCTGTGGTTAGATTGCATCGACCTGATGGTTTGAACATGTGTTTTTTGCGGGTCTCGTGGTTGAGGAACGAGACCGCTGTGTTTGGTGGAGACCAGGAGTTGTAGATGGAGAGTCGAGATTTGGTGGTTGTTGCTCCAATGGATGCAGGAGCGAGTTTTATTTGCAGTGTAAACAGTTGGTACAAGAGTATGTTACAAGAGCGTTATGTTACTATACTTATGATATTGTCACGAGGTCCGAACTCGGTGGAATAGGAGCGACTTACACGAAGCTTACTGATAGGGCCGAGATTACGATAGATACTAATAGGTATTCAGACTGAGCAACTAATCAACTATGACCTGCTAATTATATGCATGAATAATCGGTAAATTGCGAGGCATTGCTGATGAAGTTTGCAATTGAGATATCTGCTGGCCTCTGCATTATTGCATGTCGATGTCACGAGTGTAGAATTTATGCTGACTGTAGATGCGACTATAGTGCGATAGTTTAACTGATTTGCTAATTCTTATACTGTCGAAATAATGCTGAGAAGGCCCAAAGTCATTGACCACTACACTGCCCTTCCAGGGAAGAAGGCAGTAACTCGCAAAATTTGTGAAATTGAGTTATGAATGCCATCCGTTAGGTAATTTTGAAAGCTATATTTTCTGTTCACTTTAAAATCAGTAATATCACTTAAATACCGTTAAAATCCTTAGTGAAAAAATAGACATCTTCTAAATTATTAATACAATTTTTTTAGCAAAAAGGCAGTACTTGCACCTATTCATTGCAGTTACTGCTTGTTTATTATTACTTTGTTTGTATTTTAATATCCTACTAATAAAAATTACCACCGTTTTTTATTAATTCACACTACTAAAGTTTGAGAAAAAACACATTATGTCATTTATCTCGAAAGTGTGAGAGTCAGTTACTACCTTCTTCCTTAGAAGGGCAGGACATGGCTAACATCCATTTCTCGTAAAAATAAAAATAAACGTTAAAAACCCTCGTCGTGGGTGACCAAGATCCACTCCGGATTGTAGAGGCAATAAAAAAGAGCTAATCTCCAAAAGGCACAAGTTTTTAACTTTTGTTTAAAATATTCTACATAAAAACTAATCCCAGGATTTAGGGTCAAGAAATTAAGCTGAATCCCGAGATTGTAAATCCCAGTAAATACCAGAGCCCTATTAATAAAATTATAGTATTATTTGGGTTTTTTCTCTTTACTTCTGTATCTCTCGCAATGATTGGGAATATTATGAGTTAGGTAGTTATTTAAATAAATGAATATTATAAGGCCTACGTAAAACATAATACAAAATTAAACATATTATTGCATTCCCTGCTGTTGATAAATGTATCCATTATTTTATGATACAATTTTGTGAAGATTGCGATCATATTTTGAAGTCGTCAAAATTTATATTCGCTAATTTGAAGCAATTCTTCAACTGTTATTGCAAATTTGTTTTTGAATAATAGTCCAGCGCAGTGAACCTAAAACATCCTGTTTCAATAGTTTTATTGAGCGCCCATGTAGTGTTGATATCATTCTAATAATTATTATATTATTTAATTTGACTATGATTGTTCCGTTATTTTATTATATGCATACTTTATATACCAGAGTGCAACCGTGAGTTATGGTATTTTTGGCAAAGTCAAAACTCATTATTTTTTATGGAAAGGATTTTATTATTTTGTTTTTAATTACGCCTATACTGTATGTATACCTACATGGTCCCTACATCGTGAAGCGGACCCCCCAACCTATCGTCAAGGTTGAAGTTAGTGTGATGCTCTACAGTAGGGTCTTCTAAATGGCGTTCGAGGTTACATATTCAGTTTATTTTCAGATTTTTTTGTTTTCTTTGACAAGTGTACAATATAATGTTTTCTTTTTCGAGTGCAAGTATAGGGTTTTTTTTAATATTTTTTGTAGTTGTATTATTACAATCAAGCACGGGAAAACATTTTATGTCGATCATACGCGCACACTAACTAAACACACGGATCTACTACGTGAAAGAGGATGATTTTGTTATGCAAGCCAAGTCTCCAGGATATATTATTATATTCTATTTATCACTACAATAATACATGAGGCATAATAACACTAATATAATGAAAAAATCACATGAAACATCCAGCCTTAAAAAGAAAAGAAAAAAAACACATTTATGTTATATGAATTCGGATCCCCCGAATGAGAAATCAGTATCTTATGCATTGAATTACGAGGGTCCAAGACTGACGACACCCATCCACCCAAAAGACTCATCTGCAATAGACTGTAGTGTTGGACTGTATAAAAAGAGACTCAGTATCCCTGTGGAGGGTGCTAAGGCGATGGAAGAAGCTTATGACAGGCAGGGGAGAACCTAGACGTTTTCTTAAGACGACCAAAACCCATATTAGGTTGTAATGCCAATGACAAATGAATATTTTCGTGTGTTCCCAACTGAACGCGACAATATAGTGCGCCGCACTTCCCAATCGCACACAGCAGGTTGGGAAACTCTGCCTTGGGTATATTATTTTATCACAAATAGTTCACTGTCTTCAGCTATGCTCTAGGTATTAATTACCTGCAAGTAATAATATTTTGTGTTTTCTGCAATGCTAAACTTCGCGCTGTCTGCTCACATAGTTTCCGAGGCTTCCGCGCCACCCGAAAAGGTTGCAATTTCAACCCCCGGCTACCCCCCCCCCCCACTGCGTCGCAACTAGTTGCAAAGTAGGGGGTTAATTTAATACCCCGGTATCATGCAATCGAAGAGCGACTTTGCAAAACCTTATTTTTGCACTTAACTTTATAAACGAAAATGAACTGGAATTTTGAAAATTGACTAAATTTGAATAACAATATTACACATTCTGTTTTGCATGCAATTGTTCGAAAATAACGCTAAATATAATAATATGTACATTAATATAAGTACATTCTTATAATGTAGTTATACCTACTTAGTGTAACCGTGCAGCATAGGCTGTGTCAAATTCACATTATGTATATTATACTGATTATTAGGGATTCCAATCCCGGAATCCCGAATCCCGGGATCCCGAACTATTTTCGATACCTATAAATCCCGGGATTGATATTTTTTATCAATTTTTATGAAAAATAAAATAAAAACGAAAATATAACAGAAAAAATACTTTTAATAATAGAATAACTACATTAGAAATAAACTGAGTTTGAATAAAGTTTGATTTATTACTCATGTGTTGTCAATTCATTTGATTTTTTCACATAAATTAAAAATGAGAAAGATTGGAAAAAAACAATGCTTCGCATTTTTAGCAAACTGATTCTACCATGATCTCATACGTTTTACGACAGTTTCATATTTCACTGACTAATAAGATTTATGGAGCGGAAAGGCCATACACCATGATTTACTATTTTTAATCTCGTTAACCCATTCATTAAGTCTTTACTATCAGAAATAGCAATCTCATACTAAACACAATATAGATTCTATGAAAATTTATAAATGAAAATCGTTTAGATTTGTAAATAGTTTTACATAAATTAATAATTCCACATAATATGTACGATTCTGGTAACATCCGTGATATAAATTTGAAAAATATAATAAATATAAGTATCAAAAAACATTAAGTTAGACGTTTCTACCAGAAAATGCTATTCTGGAGACCCACTGGTCACAGGGGGAATCACCGGATAATAAATAACCACTTTTTGCTGCCTTACGCAATCGTAACATCAGAAAAAAATTAAAAAAAATAGCACTTCATTATTTGGTATTACTTCGGGCATATTATTCAGAATAATGTTTTAATTAGGTACTTAAATATGTTATTTTTTATTTTAATTGATCTTGTATTTGTTATATTTTCATAAATAAATAAAACTGTTTTACTCTCACATTATTATTTATATTACAATATTATTTACTCCATTAAACATATTATGTAAGTACTTCCAAGATTGAACGTATACAATATTCACAATAAATGTCTTAAATATTATGTAGTTTAAATTTAATATTACTAGACTATTTTTTACCGATTGTATCAATGTTTTTTGTATAAGTATATAAAAATTTAATATTAACTATCGAAAAAATGCCAATCCCGGGATCGTCAAATCGTAATCCCGAAATCCCGGGATCGAAAATTTGGCTCGGGATTGGATTCCCTACTGATTATGTATAATATTATACTGAAGTATTTTGTTACGAAAAATGTTTTACCTCTCCCGAATAAATTCAGTTCATAATCAATGACAATTCGTTCCTAAGCGTTTATTAAAAAAAATCCAGCTGAATCTATCAAATACTATTCAGAACCGAAAAAGGGAGCCCTTTTTAGGTGCTTTTACGTCGAAAGCTTTTTTCAAAAACAGTCGAGAAAACGCGGTGTTATTTCGACTTTATCATCATTATCAGCCGGAGTCAATCCACTGCTGGAGAAAAACCTCCCCATTGCTTTTTTCACTCTTTCCCTAGTATCCATTGGGTACCACTGATGACTTTATTTGTCCAGCGGTTGTCCTGTCCTCGAGCGACATGTCCAGCACATTGTCATTTAATTTACTTTGCCTACTTTTCTGCACCTTTCCACATCCAATAATGTTGACTAATTGACAGTAAATTTTTCTTATTATTTTTATACTTACCTTTAAAACAAGATACATCCCCAAGATCTAAAATGTAAACTTTCTGGTAAGTATACCAATCTCCGGGTTAATGCTTTTTTTTGATTATCTTGTCAAAAATTGCGTTGTTATAAATTTAAACTTGATTAATAATAATAATTGTCGAATCGTAATTTTATCGTTTTGTCATAAATATGCAAATTCCTGTAAATAATATGCTGGTGTAAATTTGATAAATTGCATTGTAGGACAGAGAGAAACGTATCAATTGCACATCGGCCGATATAAAAATATTGTTTTCGCGATAGGCATGCCCACATGCATTAAAATTAATTTAATATTGTTTACTTCCACGTGAAACCGGACACCTTCCATGTTGGATCGCCATTCCACGGAACGAAAAACTCGTGTCAAATGTTAAATGGCAAATAATCGCAAACGGTGTTCCGCGCAATGCTCTTGGCTGGGGTGGCCATCATCTCTGATAAATCTGGTATAGATATTATAGAGAACAGTAATGTTTGCACAAGCATCATTTTTGTGGCAATCGAAATTCCCCGATCCTTCCATATAGTGGTAAGACGTGTCATCGCATTTTTTGCAATCTGTGTGCGCCTTCTTATTTCCTCTTCACATCCGCCCTTTCCACTGATGGTCGAACCCAGATATACAAACTCGACCACAAAGATTCCAATCCCGTGATCCCGAATCCCGGGATTCCGAACTATTTTCGATACCTATGAATCACGGGATTGGTAAACATAATCCCGAAACTTTTGGGATTGATTTTTTTATCAATTTTTATGGAAAATAAAAATTTAAACGAAAATATAAAAGAAAAAATACGTGTGATAACATTTATAACTACATTAGAAATAAACCGAGTTTGAATGAAGTTTTATTTATTACCCATGTGTTGCTAATTCATTATATTTTTTCATATAAATTAATAAAAATGAGAAAGATTGGAAAAAACAATGCTTAGCACTTTTGACAAAGTGATTCCACCATGATCTCATAAGTTATACGACAGTTTCATATTTGGCTGACTAATTAGATTTATGAAGCGAAAAGATCATCATAAACCACGATTTTCTTATTTTAAATTTCGCTAACCCATTCATTACGTCTTTACTATCAGAAATAGTAATCTCATTTAATATATGAAAACACTAGACGCAATATTGATTCTACGAAATTTTATAAATGAAAATCGTTTATCCTTATAAATAGTTTAACATAAATGAAAAATGCCACATAATATATGTACGATGCAGGTAACATCCGTGAAGTGAATTTGAGAAATAGAATAAATAAATCAAGAAATATTTAGTTTGACGTTTCACCCATTTACACATAAACTGTCTTCTTTTTAGAAAGCATTGCGCACAACCAAAAAATGCTATTCTGGAGACCCACTGGTCACAGGAGGAATCATCGGATAATAAATAACTATCTTTTGCTACCTTACGCAATCGTAACAACATATAAATAATAAAAATATTAAAAAGAAAAAGTAGAGCTCGTTTAAGGTGATACATAATGTTTTAATGGATGTAAAATGCATTAAAATCTGAACTCTATTAACACCCGGGGAATTGATGCATTTGTCATTAATAAAAACGTTATTTAGTACCAAAATTAGATGACGAAACATTTGATGCTTTGGTATTACTACGGGCATCTTATTCGGAATAATGTCTTAATTACTTAAATCTTTATTTTTTTATATTGTATTTATTTTCAACACAGTAGGTTATTTTTTATTTTAACTGAACTTATATAATATGTATTTATTATCTTTTCATACATAAATAAAACTATTTTACTTTCACATTATTTATATTATAATATTATTCATTTTCAAAATTGAATGTACACAATATTAGCAATAAATGTCTTAAATAGTATAAATTATACCTACTAGATTTATTTTTGGCCGATTTTATCAACGTTATTTTGTATACTTATATATAAATGCATTCAACCAACCTATTAACCCTAATCCTCTTAATTATTATAAAATAATTCAAAAATATATACTAATGCTTTGTCACTCTAATTTGCAACAACTATGATATCGCAATGAGTAGTTAAGAGCTTTTCCGCCAATGACGTTGCTTCGAGATATTTGTACCTTAAAACACACTCAGCATAGCATACGTACACCGTATTAAGTTACCTACTGCCAGAATGCATTTTGTAAGCAGTGATAAATAATTTTGTAAGGCAAAAAATAAAACATGTAAAAGTCAATATAAGACACTGGTTAAAAAATTATAATAATAAAATTAACAAAAAATTTACGTTAATTAAATATTTATATTAAATTTCGTAAAATATGTATTTAATTTATTACATCGTTTTTTTTGTACCCATACTTCTCTCTGTCCGATGTTTTTATTCGCTCTACAATCTAACGTGTACATGCTATGTACTGTGTATAAACACACAAGATAAGAGTGAAGCTTCATAGTTTTGACAGAAATTATAACATAGTTGGAAGGACGTAGAGCGAGAGAAAACATTGCAATAGGCTTCATGCAAGAGCAGTCGGAAATAATATCGATAGAAATGATTAAATTTGCTCTGTGTAATTCGTGTGCACTAGAAGAAATCGCATCTGTGGATATACTTATTATAATTTGTAATCTAGGTACATTAAATAAGTAAGTTTACTATATTTTTTGCGTCAAAAATGCCCAAAATATTATAATTTCAAAGGTCTCAAAACGAAAAATTTTCGGTATAGACCTACAAATTTATCTGTAGAATGGTCAAAAATGGAACTACGAAATACCATTGGACGCCATTTTGAAAATTTCATTCGAATATCAGATTTTGCCCAGTTACGAGTCTTGATTGGGTAGTTTTCAACAGTAGCTCCCCCATCCAGTTCTTTAGATAAGTTTATAGGTCTGTATACTGTATTTTTTTAGAAACACTATAATCTTCATATCTATATAATCAGCGTATAAAAAGATAACAATACTGCTGCCCCATGAAGAAATTGTCAATAACCATGCTTGCACTATGATAGCCTTGTTTGTTTATGGTTACCTCTATATTTATCTATTGTTCAAGTAAAAAAAAAATTATCGTAAAATCGTCGGATGGACACAAAATTGAGACCAAACTTCGTCATGAAATGTATCAGAGCAGCATCACTTGTGAGGAGATATCAGTTCAATATGAGAAACATAATATGTACATTTTTTTAATATAAACATGACATTCGAATTAATAAAAATTTCATCTCATATTTATAATTCAAATCGTTATTCGTTGTAACAAGAGACGATTTTCTAAACAGAACAAAAAAATATTTTGTATAATGTTATTAAAATTAATATTTTTTGTACCTTTTTAAATTATTTACTACCAATCGCTGATTAGTTAATTTTGAAATCAAAAGTACTGTCAACAATAATTATTGAGCCAATGGGAATGTAGTTTTTATAATTTTCGTCAGGCCATAGTGGAGTTTACGAAAGGAGTCCTGCCATACAATATGCTTTCAGCAGAAATTTGATACTGCACAGCTCTGAAGGTATCATTTATCAACACTCGAAGATTTTTCTGTGAGTTACGCGAATTATAATTATTAATTTATACAGAACTTGTAAAATAATCCTCTTTGATAATGGATACGACTGTAAGCGAATATCTTCGTGCTTTGAGTATTAATTATCAGCATCATCGTCTGGTGTCTCATATCCACAAATAGTTGAAGGCCTTCTCATGTTCATTTTAAACTATTTCAAATTTATTTATGATCAAACATGACCAATTATTCGTTTGTGACGTTCACAATACTTTATACTTAACAAATTAAAATTAAATTAAATTCGCTTAATTTATAAAAATAACACTAACTTTTGCAGATGTGGAATATAATCTCATCTCTACGATCCCCCGTGTCCGGAAACTTGTTCGTATGCAGTTCTCCGTATCACACTTCACTATTAAATGTTGTATCGTAAATATTATATGGCCGTATAAGACCATCCAACTTCTTTGGGTCGTATTATAGTACTGAAATAAAATTCATGTCTAAATAAAACACAGTGTTCTTGTCGATTTACACTTTACAATTTACAGGAAACCAGCAACAAACAAATTTGGAAAATACCCGATATACTGGATTATTTGTTAGTTTAGGTTTTCATTCTTAAAATTCATGAATTTTGCCAAAATCGGCTATAAAAATTGAATTAATGTTCATATGGAATCTAATAAAACTGCAGACCGTATAGTATACAGTCATCTCTGTCTGAGAGAAAGCTCACGGCAAACTGTGCCACGGTAAAATGTTTTACGTACAATTTACATGTAACCACAACCCTCATAGTCCAATACCTAATACACTGGCTTCTGGCTTCTCATCCGGAGGCTTCGGTTTTGATCCCGGAGATGTCACAATAAGCCTAGGTATGTAATTTTCCCATATCCTGGGTATGTTTGTGATTATTTTACTCACTTATTTTCTCCTCACGGTCTGTAGTCTGTTGTAATGTTAAAAAACGTATTTAAATGCTTTTCTAACCGTCTTTACCATAACGTACATCAACTGATACGAGGACCAAACAGTAGAGAATCATTCTCAAACCTACTTCGAACTAAAGAATTATTAAGAACTATACATAACATCCAGAAAGACCTGGAAAGTATTAATAAATAAGGAAAGACAAAGCCCACCATTTGTAAGTAACGCCTTGTTGCAAAAGACCTCCAGCCGGACATTAGATTTTGAGCAGTGCTGTCTCTCACACAGTCATACACATAGCAGTAGGTAGGTACCTACACTCTCCTATTGAGGATGGTTTCCGCAACAAACCTGAGTCGTCGATGGAAGACGAAGAATGACGAACACACAATAATAATTATTAAGTCAATATGTCGAAAAATATAAACCTAGTCGTTGAGTGTATGCATGAGTGTTGAGTGACGTGTATGTTGCATGGTTCCCCAAACTATTTTAGTGAAATTTTAAACAGAGCATCAACGCTGTTCAAGTTTTTCTTAGTCAAAATTATTTAACCATATAATTTCAAAAAGGTCTTTTATAATAAGTATATAATATTACACTTTTTACACAATCTAAACATATAGAATATAATGTTAAGGTCCCCTTTTAATAAATAATAATAAAACTCAGTGTCATTGGTAAGGTTGAAATTTCTGCTGCTTTTAAACATAACCTCCGACCTCCAAAAGCAGAGTCGAATCGGTAAGGTGATATTTTAATATTTTACGACCCGGCTTGGAAACTTTAAGCCTATCAAATTCTAGCTAGACCCTATAGCCGCAACGTGTTTTAATTTATGGTGTATTAAGTGTTGTGTTTTTGTTTTTCGAACAAGAATATTATATTTTTTTATAGTACTTAAATCTTTTGAACTGTCTCATATTTACTTGATAATTTATTTTACATTTACGTGTTTTACTATTATACGAAACGCGTAAAATGTGAAATGTTTATAAGATAACGATTATAGTTCTGGGAAATCGATTTTAATACTCGATTACCTATCTACTGTTAAATAATACAGTAAAGTTCATCACTAACTTTTCTGGTAATGCTAGGCCTTTTTGTCATAATGATTAATAACGTTTATCAAACCCATCCTGGTTTATGGTTTATAAAAATAAGTAGGCTTAGGTATTTAAGTTTTTTTTGAGTGGTCCCACAACAAAATATCAAAAATATCTCTCTGTTTCAGACAATTTTGAAACATTTACGCCCTATTTGTTAGCACCTATTTTACTACTGCTATTAACACTAGTAAACACAGTTGAAATGTTAGAATCATCTACAAAGTCACTAGTTAATACAAATTAATATTTTAAACAATACTGTTGTTATAATAAGAAAATGTTCCTGGACCAATTGGAATAAAAATACGTACAAAATTAAATGGTGTTTTAAATAAAAATACTGGACTTCAAACGCTGCAGAATATTAAAGCAGTTGTGGAAAATCCATCAGATGCCTCAGATGTGTAATTTTTTTCTACTTCAGAAATAGTTTCATTTACATACGCAATAGTTAACATCTGTAGAAATGGAAAGCAGTTTTCCATGTAATTGTAAGTATACAAATTTGCTAGGATCAAATCGTCAAAGATTCACTTTCGAAAATTTGAAGCATTATTTTATTATTTATTGTAATAAAGCGTTTTCTGTTTGTGAATAAATACTAAATTAAACTGTTGAAATATATATGATTAAATTGTAATACTTGCTTAAATTTTTAGCACCTATTTTTGTTTTTTAGCACATAATTATGAAATTTTAATAACATATTTTCCAATTATATCTACATATTTTTGGTAGCTATTATTCATTTTTTATCACCTAAAAATCCCAAACCTAGTAATAAGCATGTCCAACTTCGAGTATGTTGTGAATTCAGTGTCAAAACTGGCAGTGATCTACCACATTCAACTTGAACAGATGTATTATATTTGGCTGATAACAGTGATAACAAAACAACAATTTTATTGCAATTTATTCAGGGCTTGTTATAATTTTACGCAAATATTAACATAGTTATCTAATTGCATGTGTATTTTGTAAAAATAAGTGTGTTATATTCTATTCTATCTAGATAGTATCTACTGTACAAAGAATCGACATCGTGACGGTAAGAGACAACTATGCCTTAGTTGAATGCGCGGAGATTCATGTCATTTCTTTCTCTCACTCCTGCGGCAGGCCGAGATTGATGCAATATGAATTAAGTGATACGAGGAGGTCACGCAGGCTTTCTCGTGGTTAATTAAAAAACCTATGTAAGTTGGTCAAGGAAATAAAATTAGGATCTTCATCTTTAAAATCTCAATGAAATCATATTATTTATATAGCCATATGATCCGATCGACACGTTGGATATGACTGGTGTAGGTATAAGATGTATACAACCTTTTGACTTTCCTGGGCCACATTGTGAAAAAAGGATGTGTATTAGGCGGTGGCGAAGGGTAGAGGTAGGCCGTTAAGATTCGACATAAATAGTGCACAATTAAAAATTGTCAGCCATATGTATTTGTTTTCATTGAACTAAGTCATTTACAAGTATGTTCATATACAGATGGTGTTGGTTAGTTTTTATTAAACACTACGAAACCAAGCCATAATTTTATTACGTGTTTGAATTTGATCCTGTACCGGTAAACTGTGATACGGCGAACTGCATACGTACAATTTTCCGGACACTGTAATAGAGATGCTACCACACTGGGTCTTCAAAACTGGAGAACTATACAATATTGTATAACCAATTATGATGATAATTAATTAGTTACCTTTTTATCGGTTTATCAATTTTATCAACATCATCATCATGCTGCTGCATGAGTCATGTTTAGCGTAACCCGCCGTTCTCAAACATTTGAAAAGAGGTGAATACGATATCTCGTGACTACTATAATATACTGTATTAGAAGAGCATTGGCGTACAAGATCATATTAATAATAATATTATACCAGACATAATTATTCAATAATATATAGTAGCGAATCTTTAGAATTACCAATTACCCATCAATTCAAACATAAAAAAATAACATTGGGAATGTAGAGTAAGATAAAATAATATACTAAATGGAAATAATTGGTCAGGTGTCATGAATAGACCCAGATTATTAATTAATTACACTGTTAAGGTCAATCGTTGGAACGCGGTGCCAGAGGAGGTAATATGTAGTTCTACTAGAGGCGTCTAGCGATATAACACGAAGCTTACAATAATTTACTGGTAATTTACGAGTACTTCCAGGGAACACAGAATTAATGAGAACTGAAATACCTAACGGGAGTAACAGGCATCCGATCTCGATTGTGGAAGAATATGGGGTAAACTTAAACACGTGTCAAGAATACGTCATTCTAAGTTTGTCCTTCGTTCTGACAACTGCTCTCGGTTTATGCACTGACGCTCACACAATATTGGTATATTATTGTACTATTTCACGTATATAATGTGTGTTTCATTTTCGTAGGACACTCGCACATTCAAAACCCTGCTTCAAAATGTAATGTATTGAAGTATAGCCTATCTGAATTATATTTATTAATCTGTTCTGTTAGTACCTACATATTATTAAAGTGTTGAAATAATATATTTTTAAATTCTAATTTTAATATAAAACTTAGAATTTAAAAAAAAACTGATGAAATTTTATGATTATTTTTATAATTAAAATTTACCTAGTTTAATCAGTTATTTTGAAAAACATTATATAGATATTTAAATTAACATAATATGTACCTACAGATTTTATAGTGTAGTAATGGAATAATATAATATGTAATAATATTAAATTATGTATGTAATGAATATTAAATATTAATATATTTTAATGTAGATAATTTATATATAATTATATATTCTTTTTAACTCTACAACAGTCCTAAAGGCACAGTAGGTGGTGTAGTTTAGCAATAGTATATTTAGGAATAGAAGTGAAACAATCACAAACAACCAGACTTTAAGAAAATCACATACATAATATTGTGTCCTCATCGGAAATCAAACTCGAAGCTCCCGGATGAAAGGCCAGCGCCTTACGCACTAAATGCTCAAGCCACTAATGTCTGTATAACCAAATAAGTAGTCACTTTACAGCCATATTATGGTATATTGTCTATGGACATTGGATACAACACTGAATAAAGAGAATTGTCACATTCTTACGTGACACTTACACCTGATGATTACAAACAACTTTTATGCGTCAAATACATTATCACCACGTTACATTCTGTCACAGTAAGCTGCTGCTAGGTACGGGAAAAAGTGCGTAATGTCGTTTTTCTTGGTAGGTACGTATTTCAAATGTTATCAGACTGATACTCATACCTTAACTTTCTTCTTTAAGCACTGCGGTGCATGGTTGCAGCATCAGTCCCGTGCGGCTCCGTCTCGGAACGGAATGAGCACTTAAAATCACTTCTTTCAGAAACGCTTAAAGCATCATGGAAAGCGGCCGTGAATATCCACGGCTGTGTATATTTATGACGGGTGGTGGTGGGAACTTTAACGTATGATACTCCTATCTCGTAGCACATTTTGAACCTTTATACGAACATTGTCAGTTGGAAAAAATTGCCGAAATCGCCAGAACAACAATGAGGTCACCTCACGCGTACCGCGCTACATCGGCAACTACATGACTCAATGAATGTGTTTTTCTGTGTGTTACATGCCGATACATTTTCAACTCACGTCAAAACGCGCGCACTCATTGTTTTTATTTTTTTCTCTTTTATGGATTTTCTATTAAATTATTATACTTATATTTATATATCTGGTGTTTACGTCTATTATCTATAATCTGCTGGTTGGATTCTGTTCAAAATATTATCTATGGATGCAATATCACAAGTCATTTTAACGTACACACACAATTAATTGAAATTACCATGAATAATAAAATATAATAATTCAAAATACTAATAAATTAGAGTTGGCACTTTCCATAATTGAATTTTTAGAGAGATTGATCATTAAAATATATTGTGCGGAATGACGAAACCATAAACTAAAGTTGTCGCCGTACTAGCATGTGACAGAACGTGACGTGATCATAATGTAATTGCAGTATTACTCTATCCTGTTAATCCTCACAGTACACACTTAACGTGACATATTTTTTTTATTTATGTATATCGATTCTTTACACCCCCCTAGCGTAAATTGATTAGCACGCATCTGGCGAAGCCTCATCATGTTCCTTGGACCGATTCCAAAATATTCTATCTGGCCAGAAAATACAGGAATTTCGATCTGTTTCTGTTTCTATGGTTATTATGAAAGAGCATCGAAATAGAATGTTACAGCGATACAAAGAAACTGTAACTACCTACCAGAATAGTTTAATAGTAGCCAAAGGGAAGTAAGTAACAAGTGTAGGTGCCTACACACCTGACGCCGTATCTCTAAACAAGTCTTTTACTTAGCTAATTAGCGTAGAACAATACAAATATAATTGTATTTACATTATAATCGTTAGGGATATTTTAATATGTTTGTATATTGCTATTAATATGACTTAGCATTTTACGTCAAGCCAATTATTCCATTTTACAACGTTTTTATTAGGTCGTATTCTTATTTATTTTGTCCGGTGGTTGTTTATCCGGTACAAATCTTGCAATAGATTTTTAACTAACTTTCCGACTAGCTAGACATTTGAAACTTTTAGAATATATCAGAACACAATGCCAATGCATTTTTTAATACTTTTAGCTATCTTTATACTTTTATACTTTCAGTTAATTCTGTTTTGTATGAAAAGTTATTTCGGAAGAAATCCGTAATCCAATCCACTATTATTGGTTGCTAGGGCTGGGGTCCTAGCAACTAAATTATTAATATATACGTGCGTTACTATGGAAATCAATATGAATTTCAAAATGACATTTCAGTATTATTTCTATCAAGTACAAATGTTTTTGATCGTTTTCAAGTCAAGTTTATATGATTCAACAGAAAAATTAAAAACCTTGTATTTAAAAAAGTTCTTTTTATCTTATAATTATTTAAATATTAACTCAATGACAGATTGCCAAAACAAATTATTGTAGTGTACGTAACTGTCATTAGTTCGTAATTAAATCATGTATTGTATGTACGAATAATTATTGACGGTGTTTACTTAAAATAATGGAGAACTGTTAATAAAAATTAGCGAACCAGTTTCGTTTCTTTCTAAGTTGGAACCATCCATATTGACGCTAGACTTTAGAAACAATATAAGAAACAACTGAGACATATAACGAAATTATCTCATGAAAAACACCTACGATTTTACTGGTGATAATAATGTATGGTAAAATACTATTTCCTACCCTGAGTAAAGTATGTATACACATGGGCCTACCACAAAATGCATGCCCCCCATAAGGGACTGATAGGGATCTAGCCTAGGGGCCCGGCGTGGCAGGTTGCCCACAGTTTTTTTTTTTTAATTTGCTCTAATAGTTTAAAAAAGTCGCTATTTCAATCGGAGAGTATTAACGTTTTAAAATATGTGATTGTGGAATGCAAGTTTTGGTTATTGTTTGTCCATACCTACTCGACAACTCCATATTTCAAGTGGATGTATTCAAAAATATAAAACGCTATGACAGTGAATACCCGCAATTTTGCCTATACTTAACACCATTTGGAAAACGCTACTGTAACCTTAGCGATATGTAAGGAGGGCACTAAAAATCCTGGTCTGGGGGCCCGCTTCATGATGTAGGGGCTATGACAAAATGACTGCTATATTAATAGATTTTTTAAGATGTAAAGTTGTATGTTACTCGCTATATTAATTGGGGTACCTTGTTCTGGTTCAAATAAATATTAATTTTGCTAATTATTGAATTAATAGCTACTATAACAATGTCAGTATAAGTTGAATCGAGCGATTTCAAATGTAAAATAATGATAAACACGTCGTCCGAATTATTTTTGCTTATTGCATCAATTTTGACTACCTACATGATATTATATTCTGGTATTTATTTTTATTTTTGAATTTATCAAAATTACGAAAGCTAAATTTAATGTCATTTGAACGATTATATTTGCTTTTAGTTATCTTGGAAACTAGATCTAATATAGCATCCATTTTTTTACATTCATATCAAGAATCCGACCGCAAGGAATCGATTGATGAATATTTTATCTGATCGATAATTACACTAACATAGTTTTTTTTTTTAATATTATATATAATATACTATAGATCTGAATGAGTTCTTCAAGGTGGGCTAGATCTAGAAGACCGCTAAATACCATCTACATAGTGTACCTATATGGCGAACCTACGAAATGTTGCGCTATAAAAGAAGATTGGCGAGTGACAGGGATTCTTGGAGGTGCCGTGTGGTGTTCAATGCTCCAACTGAGGAGCGGATATGGTCAAAGAAGATGGATTGTACGCTAGGATTTGAATATATATAGGCGAAAAAGCGTTTGACGGTTTAAATATATAATATTACATAATACACAAATAAGAGCCCAATCCAATATATATTGTTATTTTAATAACACCCCATATTGATAGTTTGACAAGCCTCTGTAAACTCTATCTCAATGCCACAAGCTTATGGAGAACAAGCAAAATATCTCTAGGATAATCAGTAGATCAGATTTGAAAGCCTCTGTACAAACCATCGACTCTCAAACAGTTCAATGCGTACCAATATTTATTTATTGTTATAATTAAAATATTCATATACTAATAGTAGGTATCAAATAATATAATAGATAAAGCGTTCACGGTAAAAGAATCACAGGCTTTGAGAAAATCCTACGCAGAAATGAGGTACTTCAATATTCATTTTGATTTTTTGACGAAATAGGAAGGAGGAATTTGAAACTCGCAACTCGAAAAGTTGATCGATCAATCAATAGATGACCTACGTACATTCAAAACTAATTATATTGAGAAATCGCCAGGAGCTGGATTAGCGACTCAGCGCCTCATATTACGAGGGTGGGTCAATAAGTCCTTAGAAAAGCCGACAGGTGGCGCGACTAGTACTGCAAGCGGTTTGTTTTCATGCAGCGGCACTACCGATTCAGTATGCTGCGAAGTTTCAATCAGATTGGTCGGGTTGTTGTGTGTTTCTCGTACATTTAAAAAAAAAATTTGCTTGTGGAAAATGGAAAAATGGAAAATGGAGAAAATTGAGTTTAGAGTTGTTATTAAACATTTTAATATAAAAGGGTTAACAGCAAAGGAAATAAAAAATGAGTTGGATTTAGTTCACGGCATATCTGCTCCTTCACTTGCAACTATTTATAACTGGTTAAATGAATTTAAACGTGGTCGTACATCAACAAAGGATGAACCACGCTCAGGACGTCCTGTAGAGGTGACTACACCAGAAATGATCAATAAAATCCACGATATGGTGTTAAGTGACCGAAGATTAAAGTTGAGTGAGATAATTGAGGTTACAGGGATCTCAAAAGGTAGCGTCATTTCTATTTTACATGACAAATTGGGCATGAAAAATATTTCTGCAAGATGGGTGCCGCGTTTGCTCACAGTCGACAATAAACGCAATAGGGTGGTGGCCTCTAAAGCCCTGTTGTCGCTCATGCAACGCAATCCGGATGAATTTTTTCGTCGCTTTGTGACTGTAGATGAAACATGGATACACCACTATACTCCCGAGACGAAAAAACAGTCAAAGCAGTGGATTGCGAAGGCAAACCATGTCCAAAGAAGGCGAAAACCGTAAAATCAGCTGGTAAGGTTATGGCTACTGTATTTTGGGATGCACGTGAAATTATTTTCGTTGACTATTTGGAAAAAGGAAAAACAATAACAGGGGATTATTATGCATCTTTATTGGACCAGCTAAAAAACAAAATTGAAGAAAAACGGCCTCATTTAAACAGGAAAAAAATCCTCTTTCATCAGGACAATGCCCGTGTTCACACATGTTTACGATCAATGGCTAAAATTGAAGAATTGAAGTTCGAATTGGTCGACCACCCACCGTATTCGCCAGATTTAGCCCCCAGTGACTTTTTCCTTTTCCCAAACTTAAAAAAATGGCTCAGTGGACAACGTTTTTTTTCAAATGAAGAAGTCATCGATCGGACAAATGCTTATTTTGAGGACCTTCCGAAAACTTATTTTTCTGACGGTTTAAAAAAAATTGAGAAACGTCTAACCAAGTGTATTGAGCTCCAAGGAAATTATGTTGAGAAATAAAAAAAAAATACAAAAATAAAACCTGTTTTAATGCTTTTTTCTAAGGAATTATTGACCCACCCTCGTATCTATGGAGCCTCCGTATGACAAACAAGTGCGTTACTGATTGGACTACGAGGACATGTTCATTGTTGTGTTTTAAAAAATCACTTTTATAGAGCTGTAGTTTCGGGAATGTATTATTTATTATTATAAATATATTTCAATATTCAAATAAATAAATTCTTGAAAAAAAAAATCGGTACACTATCACTATCAGTGATCAATGATCATAATCTTTCTAGCTTTCTGATATATTTTCCAAATGAATAATCCTCACCATTTCCTGTTTCTAATATTTGATAGCAGTGATTTTGAAATACATTTTGTCACCACTAGAGGTTTGTCGTTCGCCATTTTTAGTTACACATCAAATAGTTACACAAAAAAATGCCGTCAATCTACTTTCCATGATAATTAAAAATATACATTTCACATATCGCAACTTAACTTTGTAGTAGTGCGGCGGTCGGTTTTCAGCTGTGTATGTTAAGTGCGCCATGTCAAACTGTCCGCAAATTCCACACCCTCACCACGCCCGCCTTCTATGTGCCCTCTGACTTACGTACACAACCGAACTAAAAACTTTTTAAAATCAAATTAGCAAACTAAAATATCGCATTCCAACAGTATGCGGAGGTGGGGATGTCCATTCGGTTACATGTGTTTTGTGAATACCAACAAAATTACATCAACAGATTATTCGACATGTTGCAGTCGAGACGAGTTTAGACGTGGGACCCGACTAATACTTATATCGTTGACGGTGGTTGTCTGACTTGTGAAAAACTCACAGAACAGTTAATAAATAGAATTCCGATAGGCTATAAATACGAATACAGTAAATTTTTACGCAGGGTTTTGAATGTGTGAGTGTTCTGCGAAAATGAACTACGCATTATAGACGTGCAATAGGGTGTGTAATACATCAATATTAAATGAGCTTCAATGCATAAATCGAGAGCAATTATCAGTATTCGACGTATAACGTATTCTTGACACGTGTTTAAATTTATCCCGTATTTTCCTTACTCGAAATCGGTTGCCTGCTTCTCCTTACCCGTTAGGTATTTCAGTTCCCATTATTTCTGAGTTCCATGGATGTACTCGTAAATTACTATTAAATTGTATCATTCGTGTTATGTCGCTAGACGCCCCTAGAAAAAGTTTGACTAATGAACAGCTCTATTTTTATTTCAATATAATATAGTGGTGCGTATCCCGAGTTTAGAGCCACTGCATCATACAATACATACAGCGTGCCCCAGAAGCAGGGCTGGTATCACGTTACCGAACTATCCGATATCCCGAATACAGAGATACTGTAGTATAGGTACTAAATATCGCGACCACTACAAAATAAATATCCACGAATTTATGTTCTCGGATACCCACGACCAGTTATGTGTACCTACGAATAACAATAATATAGTTCAAATTACGAACGGCGGTGCTTT
Source organism: Rhyacophila brunnea (assembly GCF_057557595.1). Lineage (NCBI taxonomy): Eukaryota > Metazoa > Arthropoda > Insecta > Trichoptera > Rhyacophilidae > Rhyacophila > Rhyacophila brunnea. The sequence continues at coordinate 36,362,165 of NW_028232796.1, forward strand.
TCAAACTTTCATTGAATATTGTAAATTCGAATTAGGTACAGAATTAGGCGCCCGCCGTGGAATAATAGTAGAATACTCGCTTCTGAAACCGTGGACGTTTTATTTCTAGATGCCTTTATGGTTACCTCGCATTTACTATCGAGGTTTCTTAGGTCTTTTCCACGCAAACTACTCTACTTGATTCTAGTCAAATGAAAATTGTGCCGGCTGAGAGAATATGCCTTATTGAAAACTATTCTTCTACCCGCATCGGGTATTGCTATTTTGAATTCGGCCAGGGCCTATGAAACCGCCTTGCAGAAACCCTGGAAAATTCTTTGTAGCGCAAGGCGGTGGTGATTTTGATGAATATTTTGTCGTATTCATTGGGAACTGAAGACTGCGGGACTGATATTCTGAGCATATACTTATTCTATCTTATATGACTGCAGTCACTGGATCTGAAAGGCATGAATCATCATTACATATCACCATTTATTATTTTTATTCTTTTTATTACATCAATACAGATATTAAAAAGTGCATCTATCTCTTCCGGCCATGGTCTCCGGAAGATCTCGAATGTCCGCATCTGCCATCTGTAATAAAAAGTTCAGGTTATGCCGCTCCTTGCTAAAGATTTGACAATCTAGGAGTAAATGTAGGACGTCCTGGTCGCTTCCGTCGTCGCATGGACACTTTCCATCAGATGTTATTTTAAACCGGTGCAGGTATGCTCGCATGACTCCGTGACCTGTAAGAATCTGAGTCATCTCAAAACACAGCCCCTTATGCACCCTGACGTCTCGTGCTGTTCAAATTGAAGGTAAAAACTTTCGGGTCAACTCCCCTGTCGAAGAGTTTAGGTATCGTGAAACCGTGGGCTCGAATCATACATAGGTATGTTAAATTCACATTGTGCGTTTAAATTCAGCGTTTGTTATTTTATTATTTTACTTACTATCAGTCACGGTCAATCAACTGCTGAACGAAGGACTTCATTACGTCGTGTCAAAAAATGAGTTTACCTAGAAAGTTTCGCGGGAGTTTTAAGCACTTGTATGCAGGACTAAGGCCCGTTTCAGACGGGACACCGGTGGCGCGCTCGATACAACGTCGCTGTAGGATTGGTTTGTCGAATAGACCAAATGTCAAATGTTCAGGAGACTAAAAACAAATTTAATTATCCTATATTTAAGTACATGGAGGTATTTAACGCATCGATAATGAGTTTTTAATTGCCCCCTTCAAAATGCACGTTAATTACATCGATCGGCCGCCTGGTCATTACGCGCCGTGTGCGTCTTCCGCGTCCAAAGTATTAAATTGTTGTTTTTATAGCATATGAATGCTGTATTCATTACAAAGTAATTTATAGAAACGGATGGTTCTGGTCCATTTAAATACAAAAAATCATTCTGCATTAAAAGGTCGATTTCGACAAAAACGGATATTCGACAAACCAATCCTATAGTGATGGTAATATAGGATGCCTTTGTATTCGAATAAAGGGTCCATTGTATTATGTTTATGAACGCCCCAGAGCTAATGAGTCAACGCGTGTCCGGTTCACTTTTCCGTCGGCCGCTACATTCTTAAGCCGCCGATACCCTTGTTTTTATTACCGCAGCCAGTTATATATTCTAATTTATAACGCGAAATTATACGTTGACTCATTAGCTGTTGGGCGTTCATAAACAAATACAAAGGCCCCTTTATTCGAATACAAAGGCCTCCTATATTATATCGAGCGCGACACCGGTATCCCGTCTGAAACGGGCCTAAGAACCGTTTTTTTCGTTTCTGGTTTCGTTCCGAAATAAATAACGGTTCTTCCGGTATTCGGTTCAGTTCCGATTGATTAATTTTTAAATATTTCCACGACCCAAGACGTAAACACGTTGCGCATACGACAACTGAACGATAACTAAAGTGGATAGTAAACCCCGTTTACACGTGCATGGATTTTACTGCTGACGGTACGTATTATCACGGCAATAACAATAAAATGCACGTGTAAACATACATGTATTATCGTGCAAGTTGCAAGACTGCGTGCATGAATCAAAAAAGTTCGGAAGCTTCTGAATTTTCACGCGACAGTTGGGATTTATAGATTGTAAAGATAGTGGCGAAACTGCGGGAAAAAAGCGAACTACACCGCGTAGAGACTCATTTCGAGGTTAACTGATTTTCACGACTGTCAATAATAGTACCATAAAATGACAACATCGCGTCTTGTTTACTCTTGAAGAATGAGATTGACGAGACAGTCAGCACTTTTAAGTGTAAACAGTAAAGTTATTATCGCGGTAGTTTAAAATACACACTAACACAAACACCTGTGAGTGTTTAGTGAGAAATTAGTTATTAACTGCAGGTCAGGCTTTATCGCAAGACTAAAGGTGCATTGTGTCTGGGTGTGGGAAAGTACCCGGTAAAGTGCAGGGGTCCGCAGTTGAAGTGACAATAAGTTATACATAGTAGGCGGGCCAATTGCCTGCTAATTGTTAACACCACCTTCGAAATCAATAAAAAAATATACTTATGGATATTTTTTTCGAAATGGAAACCATTTTTCTTTATGCGCGGCTTGCCTAATTTACTCATTTTAAAGTTAATTGTTCGTTAATTCGCGGTGATAACACTGATAACGCCAACACAACACCAATGGATCGCGTTATTAAATCATAACGCAATTTGTACGCGCGTAATATTATGGTCTCACAATAAAATAATATGATTACGCCTGTATAAGTTTCGCCATTAATGGCGTCGACGGTGCTGTGCCGTGTTGTTTAAAGATGGCGTATCGGGTTGCTTACACAGTCGGAGGGTATCCGGTTACCGGGTTTGAAATTATAACGCGGGCATTCTGTGAGCGCGGCAAAAAGCTTCGAATAACCGCAGGGCGTATCAACCCTTCCGTTTTTGAAAAGTGCGCGGAAAACTTTTTAAGGGAGTCATTGCATAATTATTGTAATTGTACCTGCACGTAGTTTAGATATACGGTATAAATAAAATATAACGTATGAGACAGGCATGTGCAATGAGTCTATCACATCAAAGGCTCACAGGAATTGAGTAAAACGTAAAAAGCGTATTAATTCTGTTGTAATATAGGTAAAATGATTTCATTGAGCTTAACAATTCCTATTTTTATTTCCTTAACTTTCATAATAGGTAATAAGGACGAAGCCTGTGTGACATATTCTATCACTTTATTCGTATTGCATGTTATCACGGCCTTCCGCAGGTGTGGGAGAAAGAGATGATGAAATCCCAATTCCCTCATCATTTCCAAGTGTGTATTCCAGAATATTCTCCGTTTTCTTTACCATCTGACCACATAATCAGTTAACCTTCCCTTTACGATTTTAATAAATTCCGACCATTCCGGTGATGTCACGTTGGGTTACCGCACGAGATTGACAATATTATAGTAGGTAAAAAGGACATGTTTATTTTGGCAACAAAATAGTCAAATAGGGTTTCATCATCGATACTTGCTATTTGTTATAACTATAAAACGATCAAAAGTGCATCAAAACTTAATTATAATCATACGTGTATTTATATACATTCAGCCTACAAGTCATAGTACTATTTTGGATCTCACACCTCATTTTCATACATCTTTCTCACAATTAAGTACATATGTCTCTCTCTTTGAGATCTAGGTGTCTCTTTTGTTCGTAGTGGAATGCGACGCTCTGTATGCAATGTGGCATTTATAATTATTTATGCCAGGTAAATGAAATCTGACTATATCGGATATGCTATCGATTTTGATATGTAATAGTAACATTTTAAGTAGATGTAATATTTATGATTCTAGGAAGAGCCGAAATATGAAGATGAAGAAGCGCATATTAACTGAAATATTTGCAGTTTAATGGGCTCGATAACTTAAGGTGACAATACAGTAATGGAGTGTTTAACAAATTTCTTGGATCTATTAATTTTTGATGACAACATGGGATTGATCCCTGCTGGTTTTGCTTGCAATGTATCTCTTACAAAGCTTTGTCATCTTTCCCTAGCCTCGTATAATGTATAGGATATTATGTCATAATTGTTATTTCGAATATGTATATAGATACATAAGCACAATTATATATATATATATATATTGTAGTATTTATAACGCCAATGTCCTTCCAAGAAAACGTTGTCAGCTCATTATCGCAGTGATTGAGTGAAACTATTTTGTTCTCTTGCCTCTTTTAATTTAAATTAAGTTGCTCAAATTCACGACTCATTATCGCTGGGTGACTGCGTTTTTGATTGTATTTTATGTTTTTCAGATTTTTTTTTCTATTTTTCATTCTCTCATGATTATTACTTTTTACCAGATTCTTCTCTTGTAGTATTTTTAATAACTCCAATATATATATTTAACTTTAATTAACTGTATTTGATTTGATTATGGTTTTTGTGTATGCCTGTTATTGGGACCATACTTTAATTGTTATTCTACTTATTTTTCTGTGATTGATCCTGTTGGTTGACCAAAATAAATAAAATAAACATTAGGTACTGTTATTTATACTATATTAAAGTCACATACACGTCATAGTTACAAAAAATATTAAATGGCCCAAGTGAAAGCAGGCTCACAGTTTAACCTCCCTGCACCTATATCATGTTCTTTTTGATTCGAGAGTTGTCGGTAGGTACCTACTCGATTATGTTACATTGTATAGCTAGAAACCATCCTTAATAATAATTATTACTATAGTAATTATAAAATTTTCTGTGTGTATTAAACTATTTTTTTTTTATTTTTTTTATTTTATTTATTTAACTAGGTATTTATTTATTATATTTTTTTGATGATATTGATAACAAACAGTATATAAGTTATAATTACAAAAAAATGAAAGCAAATCTATTGTAACCAGTGAATATTCCACAGATAGTATAGTGACAGGTAAAGCGAACCTTTTTCTACAAATCAGTCAAATTACATGCGTAATACTAAAACACAGTGGTGTGATACTAAATTAAATAGTGCTGAGTATTTAAAATACTAATTAAATAAAACATAAATAACTTTATTCAATATTTCAATGTTTATTTAGGTAGGGACCTACGGAAAAAAAATTGTATTTCACCGGGGTCAGTAAAAAAAGACACATTTTCTCATAATCACATCGCAATTGTACAGACTAATAGGTTCTCTCATATTTCTACATTCAGTTTACTGCGTACCTATGAATACATGTAAATACCTAGGTAAGTACTTATTTAAAATTCTCTTTTTTTCCCATATTTAAAATATCAACTGCAACTTTTAGGAATTTACTAAACATTTAGGTACCCACTAAAAAGATTAAGCACCATTTATTTTCTAAATTTATACACAGTTAAAGTTTCACTTATGTCGCGTGTGCGCGCCACGCACATGCAGTATTGACGTGCCCCGGAAATAAATGCAACCAAATAATGTTATGAAATTAATAAAACTGCTGGAACAATTTTGTTCTCTTGCCTACTTTAAATTAAGTTGCTCCAAAATTTACCACTCATCGTAACGACTGCATTTTTTATTGTATTTCTTTCTTATATTGCATTTCTTCTCTACATATTATATTTTTTTTTGTGTTTTAAGTATACCTACATATTATTTTGTTTTTCATTCTCTTATAAGTACCTACTATGGCGGAACAAGTTAACCTTGAAATTGAGCAGATTGCGATTTCTTCTACTGCGCACGAATTACATAGGGTAAATTAAATTATTATTACCATTATGCAGAGGATTAGAGGGGACCCTTTTTTGAGTTGCTCCGCTTCAGTACCGCTCCGGGACCTAATACTTGCTACTCATTGCTATTCATACTTTGCTTACCTTAGCAATACTTGGTACTCCAGGGTCTGCTCCACTCCGGGTAAAAAGTTTTAATTGCTATTATTTGTATACAAATGTTAAAAATTAAAAATAAGTAGTTTTGAAATAAGGTTTATTATTCGTCCTTTTCATTATTAATTCTAAACAAAACCGACAGCAAATCGCCTTTCATTATCTGCCTCTTCTGTCAAAAAAAGTGAGGTTATCTTATCACTCGCCAGTGTATTTCATATTATAATTCCAGTGTTTTTCCTAAGTCAGTATCAAATATAATATTTTCATTGGATTTTAGGACGAAAATTTTATAATAATAAAAAAAAACATCCGGAGCAGTGAGCAGCTCTTACATGAAGCCTATTGCATCCTTTTCTCTCGCTCAGGGTCGCTCTGACTACGTCATATTTTCAATCAAAACTATCAAACTTCACCCTTATGTGGTATGTTTATACTACTTTATACCTAAGTATCTGTTTTTCTCTTCATTTTTAATAGCTCCCTCCAATGTATTTTTCATAACTGTATTTTTAATGTTTGATTTAATTATTGGGAGTGGTCCCAATATTTTTTATTACAACGTTTTTATTAGGTCGTATTCTTATTTTTGTCCGGTGGTTGTTTGTCCGGTACAAATCTTGCAATCGATTTTTAACTAACTTCCCGACTAGCTAGATATTTGAAACTTTTAGAATATATCAGAACACGACGCCAATGCATTTTTTTAATGCGTTTAGGCATTTTTAAGTAGAATTAAATTCGTTTTCAGTTAATTCTGTTTTGTACCTATGAAAAGTTATTTCGGAAGAAATCCGTAATCCAATCCACTATTATTAATATATATGTTACACCGAATGTGCGAAATTGACTATTACATGAAATGGGCAAAATTTTGGCTAATTCATGTAATAGTCAAGCCTGTTGCCTTATTCATGAATTAGGTAATTTTTCTGCTGAGTACATGAATTCGCCACGGTATGGAATTCTTGAACTGTCAACATGACAGAAGAAAAAGTAAATTTAATACGGATGGTTTTATTAGTTATAATTGGACATAATATAATATTATTATTATTAGGTTAGGTTAGGTTAGGTTTTGTAATTCTGAATTAAATTATTCAACTGAATGTCCATTTTGAGGTTAGATATCAAGTGTCAACAAACTATCACAAACATTCAATCGACCATTGCACAATTGAAACCCAAGCACGAATCAAATCGCGAAAATACTTTTCAATAAAATTCTTCCGTTATCATATAATAGTTCTAGAATTTTTTTGCGCATAGTAAATGGATATGAACGTCATTCAAATCAATGACCAAGTCATCTATTTTGACCATAGATAATATAAATGTACATTTTGACCAATCCATGAGAATTTGATACATTTAGTTTAGTTGCAAAAAATACCACCGTAGCGCTACTATCTAATTTGTCCAAGACATGAAGTAGGCAGAAAAATTACTGCCGATTTCACGCACTCTCCAGATATTTTGTCTAATTCATGAATAAGGCAACGGGCTTGCATTTTTCATGATTTAGGCAAAATTTTGCCCATTTCATGTAATATTCAATTTCGCACATTCGGCGTAACATATTATACAGCGTTACTATGGAAATCAATATGTGTGTCAAAATGACATTTCAGTATTATTTCTATCAAATACAATTTTTTTGATCGTTTAAGCTAGTCAAGTCAAGTTTATATGATTCAACAGAAAATTTTAAAACGTTGTATACAAAAAGTTCTATTTATCTTGTAATTATTTATTTTATATTTATTTCATACTTTACTTTTATTCTTCAGTGATTGATCCTGTCCTAAATGTATATATTTTTAAAACTATGCAATTATATCACCACGGTCATATGGATATGATTTTTGAATTACGAATCTCCAAATTAGTTCTTTATTAATATTACTGCAAATTCAATTGCGAGGTATAATTATATTTTATGTGTGAAGCTGGTTTACTAAAACTTAGTACATATATAATGTGATGTTTAAAATATTAATATATTATCGATGAACAGTTCGAGTCCCGCACTAGATCAATTCCGGATGTTTTAGTCTGTGTTTGGATTCAAATCATGGGCCTAACTGGTTGAACGAATGGCTTACAGTCTTACTACAGTACACTAATCATTCTTCAAATCATCCATGAAAAGTATAAAAACGAAATTTTGTTAAGGCTAGTAAAACTCTTTGAGTTTCTTCCACTAAGCAGTTTATACGGATTAGCGATACATCTTCCGCTGATCGAACCCGGTGTCTATAGCGTGACAATCAGGCACGCTTCCCGCTTAGCCACGGATCCGCGTGTCTCCGCTAATATCACATGACATCACAGAAATAACACACCGAGAGCCGACAACACTTCCCGCTGATATTAAAATCAACAAAGAACAACGCCCGCTAGTAGTATCGGGCTTCATTTCACGAATAAACAGTACGAAAAGTTACTGCATTTGCAGTAAAACTGTTAATTGCAACACAGGCGATGCTGTATATTCGCATCATACGATATTAATTATAGAAAGACCAATGCAGTCATGCAAGATGGATTCTTTTTTGTTTTTGACATATGCTATTTACGGATTCACTGTGATGTTTTAAATCCGATTCAACAAGAATTTATCACAACGTCAGATAGGTGGCATATTAAAAGAATCATAATTTGAAATGTACTTGGTTTAAATTTAACTGACGTATGGTATGACACAATATTTTTGATCGATGTCACCAATAATTTACATAGGTGGTTGTAGTAATATAGCGATTAGAGTTATTTGGTATGGATGATTCTGCCTATGACTGTCTTCATCCAGCTGTTTTTATGGACATGTTTGCATGATTTAATTTCTTCATAATAAAAAAAACCTATTGAGTAAAAACAGTGTTCACCTTTTTTTTTCTTCTATGCCCTTTCTAAGAATAACGTAGGCATATATTTACCTATTTTAGTATATTTCTTTTGAGCCCGTTCGTAACTCTCATATTGTGAGCGCATATGCGTGTGTACCATAAGTCCGTAAATTGTACGTATGCAGTTTGACGTATCACAGTTCACCGTGAGCGGTTGTGCCAAAACAGGTGGCTGTATAGCATTGAGATCAAATTCATGATGTCTAAGTAAATCATAAATACAATCTTATGGTAAATGTATGTTTATAGAAGTCTAATGATTAGAAAGTAGGTTAGCATGTAGTTGCTCGTGAAATGCTCCCCTATCCCCTTCGACCCTCTTCTTTATGACTTCACATCATATATGGAAAACCCCTTATATACTATTATCACTTTTTTTATTTTATGTGAGTTCTCTAAACTATTTCATCGTATACTAAGGTATTTTATCTCATTACGGCCCGGAAAACAAATCTCATAACATACTTACGTATTAGGAATCCCTCGTAGTCCGTTGCGTAAGGCATTGGCTTCTCATCTGGAATCTCCTGGTTCGATTCCCGGAGACGTCACAATACATTTATGTGATTTTCTCAAAGCCTGTATGTTTGTGATTGTTTTATTTACATTACTACACTACTGTTTCACCATACTACGTATTGACATTGGGTCTCATAGCCTTGGACAACCGCTGTACAAAATGCCGTCATTACAGTGGTACCAAAATGGCCACTAAACGACCATATGGATGCCTTAAATCTCGTTGGATAGACAAACTCATAAAGTGTTGTGGACTTAATTGGCAGCGAAGAACTAGGAACCGAGAACTGGAGGAAGCTAGGGGAGGCTTTCGTCCAGCAGTGGATTGACCTTGGATGTTTTTTTTATCATAAGAAGATTAATATGAGCCTCCACGGAGTGAAGATTTGCATTAACAGAATTTGTTTTTACGAAAAATAGATGTCAGCCACATGACCAACCTATTAGGTCCATACTCTTGACTCTTGCACAAATTGAAAAACAATATGTGTACTTGCCAGACCCAGGATTCGAACCCGACACTTAAGCCGCGCAGCAATCGTGGGTATTAATGATATGTATAATTATGAATAATGTATTAATGTATATTTGTTTTTGTCTAAATAAATGAATTCGCAATGAAAACTTTACCTACATTTGTAATGCATAATGCCGTGTCCACACTGGCAACAAGTTGCTGGCAACCTCATTAAATTTTACTACCTATAATTATCATAATTATTGCTTAAGAAATTTTACGATGATTATCATAATTATCGTAAAATGTAACGAGGTTGCCAGCAACTTTTTGCCAGTGTGGACACGGCATAATATTCCTTTTAGCAACAATAAAATATTTCATTGTCAAAATATATAAATGACACACATAGTTAATGTACTCTAATTCACAAAATGTGTTAACGCATTTTTTTGTAGTACTTATTCCACTTTTAATCAATAAATTAGGACCGGTTTCGTCCGCCTCAGAGGGACATTTTCAACTGTTTATTAATAAATTTAGAATGGTGTGATGAAAATACTATGAATTTTTGTATTATGTAAATTTTCGCAATGTGCTCCATTTGAATTATTATGTTCGAATTGGAAAGTTTGAATTTTCGAATTTGTCATTCATCATTCATCATTCATGACGATGAGCATTGGCGCTCCTGTAAGCGCGTTCCATCTTTTGCACCGTGTGTTGTGTGCCCATGTCAGATCTCAAAATTACTGCAGTTGATACTCGATACGGCGGCCATATAAAATTACACCTTGTGAAGCATCTCAGCCAAGATTGCTTCATATTATTTATTTGGTATTCCTAAAAGTATTTATAGATGTGCACGTACGAGATTGAAATCAACACACCGCGATGCCCATATGTATTATATTATAATAAAATAACATGTTATATTATCTACTTTTACAAACATATCACGTTGCAATGGAAATAATACAATTATTATGGCATCTTCTTCTTCTTTATGTAGGTACCGTTCTAGGTATTAACCTTGTCTACATACGGACATTTTTCCGTTCGTCTCATGAATTTATCACAGTGCATTCGTCGTCTGCGTATTGATTGTGTGCCTCAAACAAAAAATGACACTCACTTTTTTGTCGGGTCTGCTGAATGGCATAATCTGTTCTAACGCCATTACAGTAAAGGTATAAATCCCGATGCTTTTTGTCGGGTCTGCCGACTCGCATAATTCATATTTTAATATCAATATCCATCGCTCAAATGAACATTGACACTAGAAACGCTGTTCTAACGCCATTTACAATAAAGGTGATATTGCTATAAATTCCCGTTGCGTGATATCGCATAATGGAAATTGCGAAATTTTCACTTGACGTCTACCTACACATGTGTGAATGTCGCTTTGCGCGAATTTACTTGCTAGCTACTGTACTGAGTACGTTGTTCATTAATAATATCATTGTGTCATTGGCCTCAAATCAGTTTCAATATGGTATTTGTGAAAAGTACCTAGGTACTAGCGCAAGCATATCCGACCCCTTGCATTTTTGTTCAACACTCCAGCAACTTCGTATTTTATCGGGAAGGTTCGGGTGGTTCGTGGAGTTACTAGATTATGGTATTCACAATGTTAATTTTAATCTATAGTAATACGTCAGTCAGATTTAGGGATTCCAATCCCGGGATCCCGAGCTATTTTCGATACCTATGAATCCCGGGATTGGTAAACATAATCCCAGGATTTCGGGATTGATTTTTGTCTTGATTGATTGATTGATCAATTTTTATGGAAAATAAAATAAAAGCGAAATATAACAGAAAAAATACCTTTGATAAAAAATAACTACATTAGAAATAAACTGAGTTTAAATGAAGTGTAGGTTGCCGATTCATTTTATTTTTTCACATAAATTATTAAAAATGGAAAGATTGGAAAAAAAACAATGCTTTGCACTTTTAACAAAGTAATTCCACCATGATATCATACGTTTTACAGCAGTTTCATATTTGGCTGACTAATTAGATTTATGAAGCGGAAAGGCCATAAGTACGCCATGATTATTTGCTTTACTATTTTAAATCTCGCTAATCCATTCATTAAGTCTTTACTATCAGAAACAGCAATCTCCTATTAAATTTACATTATTATTTACTCCATTAAACTTGTGTATTTCCAAGATTGAACGTAAACAATAAATGTTTTAAATAGTATAAATTATACTAGATTTGTTTTTGACCGATTTTATCAATGTTATTTGTAAATATAAAAATTTTATATTAACAATTGAAAAAATACCAATCCCGGGACCAGTCCCGGGATCCCGGGATTGTCAAATTGTAATCCCGAAATCCCGGATTTGGCTCGAGATTGGATTCCCTAGTCAGATTGGATAGTTGAATAGGATTATACAAATATGGTGATGTAGGGTGATTAGACGTGGACTTAGCTAATGACGTACCGACCATTGCGTATTTTAGCCTATGAGTATGATTGCAGTATCTATCCTGGACCAGTCATATCAAATCCTCAACGCCTTGTATATTGAGCAATTTACGGAGATTGCTAGCGTTGTAGTGGAGCTAAACACACAATAATTTATTTTGAATTACGCCAATATTGAAAAATGATATCATGTACGGTAATATATGTAGACACTTACGAAATAAGCGATTAGTCAGTCCAAGTTCCGAAGTGATTATAGGAAAATTTATATCCTTTTTCACACCACTCTTACGTCAATCCATCGATCGGCTTATATTTGAGTCAGAGAAAATCATTATTCTTATTGCGGAAAATATAATAATGGTGGCACTTCGCCTTGGAACGTCACTGACGTGATCTTCGCATCGTGAGTCTTCGCGCCATAAAGATACAGACGGCCCTCGACTTTCGCACGTAATTATTGGTTCCTGAAAATGTGTTCGAATGCTGAATGTTCGAAAGTAGAGAGATATAAAAAAACATAAAAAAGTGTACATTAAAATATTTATTTGTCAATGGGTATAATAGAATTGGGTATAAGTTAATAAGGCGTATTATCAATCAGGTGTTTTCTTTATAAACTTGTCAAGAGATAGTTGAATACCATCCTTTTACGTATTTGAGAAGATGATAGGGATTGGAGGAGAGAGGACCGACTGCATGGAAGCGCACACTTTTTGCATTATTAACAAAAAGTCTAAATTTTAAGAAATGTACGTAATAGCGAATTGTACGAAAGTCGAGGGCAGCCTGTATTACTACATTGCTCGAAAGCTTAGTACGCGTGACCTTTGGTTTACTATACCACGTCTTGATTAGTGTCCGGAAACTTGTACGTATGCAGTTCGCCGAGTCACACTTCACCGTGAAATGTTGTATCGGAAATATATGGCCGTGTATTAAAGACCGTCCAACCACTTTGGGTCGTATAGTAAGCACCTCCTGACAAAAAAATCATGTCTCATTATACACTTTACAACAGGGGTTCCCAACCCCGTGCCCGCGGGCACCATGGCGCCCGCGGAACGATTCGTATGTGCCCGCCACTATTCGACATAGACAGAATTTTCACGCTAGCCTGACATACGCAGAAAACCCGAAGTGAACGTATGCCATGAACTGAGCCGATGAACGCCGAAGCACGTGACAGTAGTCACGTGATCGTACCGTCCCGATTGCTTCGGCGATCATCGGATCAGTTCGGGTTTTCGACGTGTACAAGGAGTGATGTGCAAATAGCATTCCCCGCCTGGAACCGCGTTATTGTCATTGTGATTGCGATTGCTGCCCCGTTCGGGTCGCGACAGTTATCTAGGAGACATCTTCGTCTGACGAAACACGAATTAGGAGTTTTGATATTCCTTCTATATAGTTCTAAAATGAGTGGACCGAGTAAAAGACAACGAACCTATAATTTTAACACTGACTGGGAGGAATCATATTGTTTCTTTAATGTGAAAAATAAATGCGTCTGTTTGTTGTGTGGTAGTAGTATGGCAGTGCCGAAAAAACATAATGTTGAACGACACTTTCAGACAATTCATGCCACTTTTGATGTGAATTATCCACTTAAATCTGAAGTAAGAAAGAAAAATATATGTCAACTAAAATCAAGTCTAACTGCTCAACAGACTGTTTTCACTAGATATGTGGAAAATTCTAAAAAGGCCACCATTGCTTCTTTCAAAATTTCTCACATGCTCGCAAAAATGAAAAAACCTTTCATTGATGGTGAGTTGTTGAAAAAACTATTTTTGACTGGTGCCTATTGTTTGTTTTGGATTTTCTAACAAACGTGAGATTGTCTCAGCAATACAAGACTTACAGTTGTCATATAACACCGTCACAAGAAGAATACATGCAATTTCAACAGACATACAAACTCAGTTAAAGACTGCCTTGGAAATATGTGACTGGTTCTCGCTACAATTTGACGAGTCAACAGATATATCAGACACCGCACAGTTAGCAGTTATGGTGATAATGGTGTTTAGTAACTTCACAGTAAAAGAGGATATGTTGCAAATATTACCTATGAAAGGACAGACAAGGGGTGAGGATATTTATAATACATTCAGAACATACGCCAAGTCAATAAATATGTCTTTGCACAAGCTGTCTGCGATAACCACCTATGGGGCACCAGCAATGAATATAACAATGAATTAAACGGGTCATTATTTATTAAGCATCTTCAAGTGTTAAACAAACAATTTGAAGAGAGATTTTTGCAGTTTACAGATATCGAGCCAATTGTTTCCTTCTGTATCAATCCTTTTACTTGCCAAATAAATGTAATGGAAATGGCCGCATGTATTGCAGATTTTGTTCAAGGTAAGACAGAAGAACTAGAGTTAGAAATTTTGGAGCTTAAGAATGATATTTTGCTTAAATCCTTAATATCAGAGGACTTTTGGAATACAGTGGACAGAGAAAAGTTCCCATTTTTGAAAAAAGCGGCATATAAAATGAATCATTTTTCGGTTCGACATATTTATGCGAATCATTGTTTTCAAACATGAACAATAAAATCAAGATATAGATCTCGACTCACCGATGAGCATCTTTATGATTGTTTGCTAACAGGATATACTCTCCTAATTATGAGGCACTGGCCAATGATATGCAATGCCAAAGATCACATTGACATATTGATATTCTATTTTTTTATAAAATGTTTTCTTTGTATTTGTGTTTTTTGTTTACTTTGTTTACGTTTTGTAAATACATTTCTCTGTGTGTATGCAATTTGAATAATAGTTTTATTATTTTGAAACATTTTTTTTATTATTTATTAATAAATTATGAATATAAGAAAATAAATTATGCGAAAATGAGAAGTTATGGAAGGAGTTTGTCGATTAAAAATAGGTGGTGCCCGCCACCCTACCGATATTTTAGAATGTGCTCTAGAGTACGAAAAGGTTGGGAACCCCTGCTTTACAAGAAGCCAGCAGCAAACAAATTTTGAAAATAGCCGATATACTGGATTATTAAATTTGTTATGTTAGGTTTTCATTCTTGAATTCATGAATTTTGTCAAAATTAGCTATGAAAATTGAATTAATGTTCATATTGAATCTAATAAAATTGGAGACCGTATAGTACAGGGATGGCGAACCTATGGCACGCGTGTCACCAGTAGCACGCGAGATGATTTTGCATGGCACGCAAATGTTTCATTTTGAAGAGAAAAGAAATATACTTACTTAACTATTTTATATAATATATTTAAAAAATGTTTTTTTTATAAAAAAAGTTTTACAAATAAATCGATACCTACTTCAGTAAGTAGGTAAGTACTTATAATATTAAAAAATAATGACGACATGGCCATGCGTATTTTCTTCGGTTTTTCATATTATGTACCAATCGATGACGAAATGGAAACGACGAAATACATCCATAAATAATGACAAATCGCATTGTATAAATAATTGCAGGCAAATAAATCATTTTAAGAATAATCATTACGTTTAATGTAAATATACGATTGCATAGGTCGGTCCATAGGATCGGGGAATTAAAAATATACAATCAACAAGCCTTATGAAATTAATTATCGGCAGTCACTCAAATATAATAACTGCTCGTTATTTTACCTCATACACAATCTCTAAAAATAGAAAACCGCTCAGTGATGGAGAATATAATATAAACGAAGAGTGGTTTAAATGCTTCCACGATCTCTTTGAGTAATTTGAAAACAAGGAAAAAAATATTCAAAGAATAAAAGATATGCATTCGGCTAGAAATACGGTGAAAGATACAATATCAATAACTCAATTGTAATTTTGAAACCTAGTTTTAATAGAACTATTAAAAACTACTTTTTTTAAGAAAACTAAAAAAAAATTCGCCATAAAAAACCTGCTTGGCACGTCAGACAGTCAAATAATATTATTTGTGAAATTTTGGCACGCGTACGTAGAAAGGTTCGCTATCCCTGGTATAGTATATGGTCTTTCCGTTAAGAAAGCTCACGGCGAACTGTGCCACGGTGAAATATTTTACGTATATACAATTTACGTCATGTAACCGTCTTTATATTATTATTATTATTTATTATATATTATATTATATTTATTATTACCATATTTTATACATCGTTTTTTCTTGTTTGTCCGCCGGGGACAAGGTTTCCCACCCATACGCAACTATTGATTTCACGGTTTTAACATATAATTATTTTGAAATATAAGACGTCAAATTGTAATTAAATTTATTCACGTCCGATGACCAATATCATTCGGTTTCTACGTTTTTCTTTCAAATTGTGTGGATTGTATATCCAATATAGCATTACTGTGGATGGACATTATTGTAATATGACACCAGCTATCGTGTAATCGATATGAAGAGGCGAAGGTGCTCGTTGAAAACTATCGCATGACACAGCGACTCAGTAAATGGCGTAACCGATACTTTTGAAGATGATCTATGGGGCTCTCTGCTAAATAAATTAACAATCTCAAAGGATTGGTGTGTCTTACGTGGATAACCATCTTGTCGAGGTCTTAAATTCCAAAAGATAGGTATAAGCATCTACATACTTATCTTAAAATGCCTGACTTACTCAATACTGCAAGTTTAATTTAAAATTATTTCAAAATTCCTGCCTTTTTGGGACAAAGTTCGTAAATATATTGATGGAGGTGTTGCTATCAGTCTGGCCGCAAAACTCCCTACCTACGGCTAGAACTTTTTTTCAAGATAATCTAAAATTGAACGGGGCGGCGGAGGGGGGGCATTCCATTTTATTATCAATCCATAACGTAAACTTTTTTTTTAAAATTTTATTTTGATAACATATTATAATACGTATAATATATACATTAGGCCCATAGCGCCTGTTGTAGTGTTAAAAAGAATAAATATATACTTAATTAAGTATAATATATTCTTTTTAGTAGTATAGTGAAACAGTTGTGTATTTAGAGACTGGTTGTTTTGGGTGGCCTCCAGGGAAGGTGAAGCAGAAGAAGAGCGTCGGCGCGCTGGAGCGACCAAGTGAAGGAACTGACTGCACCATTCCTTCTGCCCTGAGAGAAACGGAAGATCGAGAGGGATGGAAAGTCTTGGTCGCTCAATGAGTGGCAAAATTCAAAGGTGTACACGGTACGAGCAAGAAGAATAGAGTGTATTTTTCAGAGCGTTGGAGCGGAGCTCGAAGCAGGAGCACGGAGCACTGGAGCAATGAGATTTTACCCGTAGCAGGAGCGGAGCCGGAGCACCGTAAATTTTTAGTTCTCCACTGCTCCGAATGTTCTTTTTATTATTAAATTTTCGTCCTAAAATCCAGTGAAAATAGTATATTTTGACACTTTGCAGCACTAGAATTATTTGAAATCTACTGCCGAGTGATAAATAGCCTCACTTTTTTGACGGAAGAGGCAAATAATTTTGTTTAACAGAATTAATAGGGAATGAAAATGAGGATTATTTTAAAACTACTTATTTTTTAAACATTTATATACCTATATATATATTTATTAAAACTTTTTACCCGGAGCGGCGCCGGAGCAAGTATTAGGTCCCGGAGCGGAGCTGGAGCGGAGCAACTCAAAAAAGGGCCTGCTCCAACGCTCTGGTATTTTTAGTAAGAGAAGAGCAACAGCCGATAAAAGGCCATCGTCTTACGTACTGGACTACGGGGTAATCGACATCGTAATTGCTACCGGGCGGCAATGTCCTCGTCACCCGTTCTATCGTGACGTATTAATATTGTCACAAACGTAACAATATAAAAAATGTGTCCACGTGGTAAATGCAGTTTTTGAATACGTCAAGCCCACCCTCTCTAAAATATCTCTCTCCATCGTCAACGGTGTTTTAAATAAGTTGAGATAAAATCATTAATTTACATCTCAAGTACCTACTCATTGTCTTGACCATTTCTTTTAATTTATTTAAAGTATTTTAAACATAAAATTGTTATGTTTTGCAAATATACACTTATATTTTTTATACATTAATTATTCATTAAATCAAATAAAACGTAATATATAGTAGGTACTTCACCATTATCTTTGTGACTCTCGATTGATTGCTAGATGAATGCCACTCTTAGCACTGTTAATTTTAATCCTAAAGAACGATCGTCTTTTAGGCTTGCAAAAGGCATTACCATTTTAATAGGACATTTGAAAAATAAATCTTTAATCTCCAACTGCATATAAATATTCAATATCTTTGGTCATATCACATATTTATCGCTAAGCAAGTGGATAAATAATACCATACCCTGTACCTGAGAGCCGGTGTATCATATTTCCAATACTAACACATTCGATATATTTTATACGTGATCTTTAACTTCAGAGTTTATTAAATTTTAGTTAATTAAAGTTCAAAATTGATTATATTATCAGAATTGTTGGAACCCTTAGTTTCTCCAATCTATCCCTAATTATTATGCATGGCCCTCACAAGGGGGGGCTGACAGGGCTCTAGCCTAGGGGCCCGGGCTCTGGGGGGGCCCCGCGTGGCGCGTCTACGTTATAAGTGAGATAAACACTCATCACGAATTTGCTCCAATGGTAAAAAAGTCGCCTGCGGCGCTATTTTACTAAAATAATATTAACATTTTAAAATAGGTATGTGATTGTGTGATACAAATTTTGATTATTGTATGCTGATATTCTAAAACTTCATTACTCAAATGAATTTATTGAAGAATACAAAAAAATCGTCAAAAATACACTAAATAATACCCTTAATGTCTGGAACGCCATTTGGGAGACTTTTTTGTAGAGCGTCTGTTTTTAACCCTAGCGATAGGTAGGAGGCCCTGATAAATATACTGGTCTAGGAGCCCGCTTCAGGATGTGGGGGCCATGATTATGATACCTATTTAGTAATTTATGTAGGTACCATAAATCATTTTTACCTTCAAAAATTAAATTCTCTATTTATTTAAAATCATAGACTAATAATTGAAAATGATCATTATAAAAAGTTATGATTTTTTACCATTGAAATGATTGCAGTCCATCACACTATTTCTTTTTTTTTAATTTGATGCACAAACTATTCCGATATGTGCTAAAACGAAGCAGCTTTCCCGCGCGATTCTCGGCGCGTTGCCATGGCGACGGGCGTCCGTGGACACCTGATACAGCGGCCTGTCATCGATATCTGGACAGCCATCTTCCACGCGTTTTGATAACCATGCAGTGCCATGACGATAGCCAGAGCTATCAAATTAACATTTTATGGTGAATGTATACCGTTCAATAACCGGACACAGCGAAAAATGAATTTTCCTAATCATACAGTCGATGGCCGTTCAAGTATCAAACAATCTATACTTCGAGCATAAAAGTGAGATGTTTATCGCAAGTGTGTCTGTAAACGAAATGACCTGCTTCTAATTTGATTATTAGCCTTAGTAACCTTTTTTGAGCTACACATATCGACCCTTAATCGGCAGAACAACGTAAGCGACAATTCATAAATTTTAGAGGAGAAGGTTTTTTCTTAATTATTTCCGTAATTAGTTCTAAAAATGAATTCTGTTAATGTGGTTAATAATAATTAGTTACTGCCTATATGGAAATTATAAAACAATTGCATTAGTGCTTTTAGTTTTCAAGATAGTGGCGGTAACGCTGTTTTGCTTATGTCTATGACGCGATATTTTTTCCAGGCATGTCGCTTACGCTATTTGGCGTAGTTGTTTTTATTTATAAATTTCGTGCCAATTATCATGACCGGGCATTAATAATTAAGTATTAAAATAAATAACATAAGTACCCATTTATTTTACGAAAGGGGGCGTTTTTAAATAAATTAAAAATACTTGGACTTTTTAAATTAATATTTTTGCTTGTAGATACTTAACCACATAGGTAAAATAAAAATAAATGATTGGTATTTTTAAGATTTCGCTTATATTATTAATATTATTAGGTACTGTTATTTTTCAAAATGAAATAGGTACGTATCGTACATAATTAAATACGGGGACCTACTAATTATGATAAAATAAAATTGTAATCAACTATTCTGTTTTACAAAAAAATTATTGTCCCACATTTTTTAGGCAGTAATCGCTGTATTATCCTCATTCACATCTTCCCGATCGGATTCCGGTAAAGTATCTTCCACTGATAATCTATGTGGCAGTTTCATAAACTCATCCGTCATCTCTGAGGGATATTACATTTAACACAGATACTTACTTTTAAAATCGTTATACTCGATCTCCGATATTGGTGATTTAGCACTATACAGCAAGGGTGGCTGCGTTTAAAGCATCACAGCATTTGATCGGGATCTGATGACATTTTCTAGGTCTAACAGTTTAGTCCTACTGTCACCAGAGTAGGTGCAATATTTGGTAAGTTTTTTAAATTATGCCTTTTGTAATTCACCAAATTTAATTTTGAACTTTGAAGGAATGCAAGTAGCAGCGAAAGATTTCCAGTCACGGAATTCTGCATATGACATGATGACCTAGCGTTGGAAATGATGGTGGGTCATTCTGATAGTGCCCAAACTACTCTGATTATAAATGACTCAATTCTCGCATGAATGGAATCGACCGGCATCGTAGTACGACCAGTGGGTCTATTCTATACTTATCGACCGCTAAAGTGATAGATATTATCAAACTTAGGGTAGGTTTGTATAAAAGTATTAGTACTTATTGCAACAATTACAACCAACGTATTGTAATTGTTGCAATAAGTGCTGTATTCTAACAGCAGTAAACTGCTGTTAAAATGTAGCACTTATAAAATTACAATCAACGTATTATAATTGTTACAATAAGTGCTAATTCTATGATACAAACCTACTCTAAGTTTGATAATATTTATCACTTTAGCGGTCGATAAATACAGAATAGACCCACTGGTTATAGAAAATGTATTTCTATCAATTCAATGAAAGTTGAATTTTTCATAAAATAAGATAGCATAGCCAGTGCTGCCCGGTTCTTATTCTGACCAATCACAGGATAATAAATCCTTGATTTTTTCCCGCTTTGTCAGTCCTATCTAAAGATTTGTGCATTATTGCGGAGATCTCATTACAGCCACGTTTATCATCAGTTTCACACAATAAAAAGCAGTATCCATTATTTGTTCCACTTTCATAGATACTTTCATTATAGTATGCGTATTTTCGACTAGGGAGTGTTTAGCACCTTCTCGAGGTCAAAACTTGCGCACAAAACGTCATTGTGATTTTTACTTTTGGCCAGATCATTAAAGAACATCTCCTTGCATTTATCCTTTATGGTAAGGGGACATTTCTAAGTATCCGTTTCAATTAGCCGAAGTCTCTCGTCACCAGACATATTTGTTATTTTTTCCGAAAAAAAACACTATTATCTTTTTTGGTAGATGAAAACCCAAGTTGAACTTACTGTCTATTAAATACGTTTCTGAAAACATTCCGAATCACGACATTAGTGGATTCATTCAAAGAATCCAAATTTTCAGTATAAATTTTATATACATTTTCAACATTTCAAAAATCTACAGGAAGATACTATTCTTCGTAGATTATTCCGACAGTAGTGAGATGGAACGGCGGGTAATTATTGTTTAATAAACTCTATGACCAGGTTTATTTTATCTCAGCCAGTTTTACTGGACGGCGCGAGCTTTGCTCCCAAATCGGTTTTCGCAACAACTCACTACCAGACGGACCACCGAATAAACCGTACCGTAGCTTACACTATCAAATAACGTCGGTTACGTTGTTTTGCTCTACTTTATAATGCGATACAAGTTAAAACGCTAAAAGGCACAGACCCTAAAAAAATGTCATGCGAATGAGATCGGGCTCTAATATTTTTGTCACTTACGCGCTAGGTGATATTAAACAGTTCTCAGTTTAAAACGCAATTTACCAAAAAGTGTCGCTTACGTTGTTCTGCCGATTAAGGGTCGATATATTTAGGCTCCATATATATTTATAGTACACAGTTTTTTTCAACACGTTGACATCCAGACTTTATCTAGAATTTGTTGTATGGCGTATTCTCATTTTTCGACCATCCGGTAAATTTGATTATGCCTTTAGATATACCACCATCATTCGTCAGGTGCTCGAATTTAGAACTAAGCTCATTAAAATATAAAAAGTATTACATTTACATAATATGTCAAATATTAGTATGTGGCGCCCTCGCTCAGTGGACAACTTATAATAGTAGATCTATCTATATAGTACTAGACATGAGCTGTAGCGTCGACTGAGCAAAATTTACAGGATTTTACACTGAATCGAGGTGTGGTGACTATATTTTCTTAGAAAAAATGTTAAAGAAATACGTTTAAATGTAAAATGTTTTGTTCCCACTCTGACGTGTAAATTGAGATTAACTGATGAAAGTAAATTTAAATGCGATGTTTGTTCATACACAAAAAGAAAGCTTGACTTTGTTTGTAAATATTTTTAATCATATACCTACTTAATATTATGTTGTGAAAAAGTTCTAATGATATTCAGTAGGTCCTCTAAGTGGGCAAAAATCAATGTTTAATTGCTTCCCTCCAGCTCCGTTCTGATATCAAAATTCTTGATTCCACCTCACCTCCATTCTTCAACAATTATAATGTTCAATTAGAATTACCAATCTTCCAAAATTAAAAAAAAAATACTCTTTTATGTGTAAGCAGTTTGATGTTACCAGGTTTTATCATTTATTCAAATTATATGAATACTCACTATGTTAAACGTCTGTGTGGTTAACTCTACGCCTGAGCTCTACGTCGTAGAATTGTGTGACTACATGTGCACTTTAATTTATATTATTGAATAATATAAATAAAATAATAATTACTCAGTTGCTTATTAATTCTCTCATTTTATTATGATATAATAAGAACTATTTATAATTATTATTATAAATTAAATATAGTCGAAGACTATTGAGTCATAACTCATATATTCCAAAATTCGAGTTTTGAAATAATCGCAAAAAACCACCAGAGGCCAGAGCACTGTTTTTTTTAATTAAAAGATAAGTATTTATCTCCCTTGAATATTAATGAGTGAGTGAGTCGATTTACACTGTTTTTTTTTTTTAATATATTATTATATAATACACCTTTACACCCACGGTGGCCGCGCGGCTTAAGCGTTGGACTATCATGCCGCGGGTCCCAGGTTCGAATCCCGGGTCTGGCAAGTACACATATTGTTTTTCAATGTGTGTGTGAGTCAGGGTATGGACCTAATAGGTTGAGCAAGTGGCTGACATCCGTTTCTCGCAAAAACAAAATATGTTAATACAAACCTCTACTCTGTGGAGCCACATATGATCCTATTAGGATCGGACATGGTCGGAAAAAAAATAATACACTTAAGGCTGCAGACATACAGCACACTATGAGAAATAGAGCTCCCTGATTGGTTAGAAAGGCCACGATAACAGAACTATCTTAATTCATTGAAAAATGTGAATTATGATAGCAACAGTCATCATCCACATCACACACCCACTAGTAAGAGACATTTTAACACTATCAACACAGCTTCGAATGATAGGAACAAACCCTAGATTCTTCTGGATAAGAAGTCACACAGGGATAGCCGGAAACGAGGAAGCTAATAACTACGCTAAACAAGCCACAACAGATAAAAGACCTTTAACCTACACACACTTGCCTCTAAGTTACGCAAAACAAAAACTAAACTAAGACACAATAGAGCTATGGAACCACAGATACACAACATCCGCCACAGGATCAATAACGCAGAAATTTATTCCAAACATAAACTGTGCCATCACTCTTGCCAGGAACTTAAAAATATCACACGAACTCACACAGATACTAACAGGCCACGGAGCGGTGCGAGCTTATCTAAAAAGATTTAAATTGAGGGATGACGACTGTTGTCCATGTGACGGCAACACATCTCAAACTGTGTGGCATGTCATCAACGACTGCCCTATACTAGAAAGGGAGCGATGGACTCTCAGGACTCGATGTAGACAGCATAATTATGAAATTGACCTCCAAAAGCCTCTCGAAGTACTAAGCAATAGAACAACTCAAGAGCACTACACAAAATATTTAATCCTGGCCATAAAGAAAATTAAAGACATAAATTGAGGAACCTAATTAGCTCCACATCAATGCAACTAACCCACCCAACCACCTTGTACGAAAAAGCAAGGGCATGATTATTAATATTAAAAAAAAAAATGGCAACAGTCAACTCTGTCAACGATTTTTACATGGTTTAAACTTTAATGTGACTTTTGATAGCTATTAACTATTCTTCTTCATATTATATATTAATGCTTTTAGAATCACTTGGTATATTTAACTCAAACATGACATAATTGCAAAATGTGAGTTATGACTCTAGGCGACTCTATTATTTATATAATATGCTTAATTGAGTCAGGAATATTGGGCAATCCCAGAAGAATTCCTCCCATTCTTCTTCTTCGTGTATTTCGTATTTAATTAATTATTCTTACTTATTCATAGAATTTGCTCTATGTAGCGTAAAACTCGTGTTTTCGTTGAACTACAAATTCTTCTACTGTCATATTTGTGCTGCCCCATGACTTTTACATGTCATCTCCTATCACCTGTATAGAAAGAGTAGAAGATGCGTTTTAAATACCGTCAGCATTCCATCCATTCCGACGTTTTTTGTTGTATACATAATTCAAACATGGTTTAAACGACTTTTCTCCTTTTTCTTAATCACAATACATAAACATACATCAGTATACTCACAAAATTGGTACATTTTATTTAGGTTAATAACTTTCATGAATTTATATTAACACACGAATAAACGTAAATATGTACATACATTTCAATAATATAGGTACATTTAACAAAAATCTTTAAATTTATATATGTGTGGTAGAACCAGACTTGACCAACCCCCGAAAAAACGAAAAAACTGAGTTAGATATCTCATTGCTATTACATATTCATTTTTTATCAGGTTCAAAAAATATGACCTGATAAATATCGCTAAAAATTTCCGTCTTATGACACTACCATCTACAGTCATTTCTTGTAATCACTTAAAATAATTCATTATTAGTTCCATATTAAATTTGTCTATTGCACATAAAAATGGCGGACAAGTTTAGTCTGACAGTCTGAAAAAACAGGTGAAGATTTTTCAATAGATAACAGTGAATACAAGCCTTCAAGTGATTTATCTGATACATTATCAAGTATTTTGCTGAAACAATATTTTTTTCAATAAATCTATAACTTTAACACTTATTATCTCAGAACTGAATAATTGTGGGTTGGACAAGCTGGTTCTGGTCCAAACACATATTATAAACTTCCAAGGCGAGACTTTAACATGAATTTTATTACATCTTCAGAATCTACAATCAAAGATAATCTGCCTACTCGACAAAACGTTATTAATATACATGTTGGTATAACTAATTCGAACCGTTTGAAGGCCCCTTTTTAAATTTTTTGACGAATCGGTACGTTATCTGCGTAAAAGAAAATCGCCCCTGACCGTCAGCAATAGTGACAAAAAGCAGAGCGTTGGAGCGGAGCTCGGAGCAGGAGCACGGGGCACTGGAGCAATGGGATTTTACCCGGAGCAGGAACGGAGCCGGAGCACCAAAAATGTGTAGTGCTCCATTGCCTCGGATTTTTTTTTTATTAAAATTTAATTTTCGTCCTAAAATCTAATGAAAATAGTATATTTTGACACTTTGCAACACTGAAATTATTTGAAATATGGCAACACTGCCGAGTGATAAATAATCTCAGTTTTTTTCCAGAAGAGGCAAATAATGAGAGACGATTTGCTGTCGGTTTGTTTAATAGAATAATTAATAATGAAAATGATAATTATTTTACTTAAAACCTTTTATTTTTTTAACATTTGTATACATGTAATAGTACTTATTAGAACTCAAAAAAGGGTCCGCTCCAACGCTCTGACAATAAGCGATAAAATAGAATATACCTACTCCTCGCATGCTTCTTGGGCACGAGAAGAAGTGTTCAACTGCGCGCCTGACACTTTGTAGGTAACACTGCAATATCGAAGTATCATTCACCCAAGAAGAAAGGTCGAACCATCCCTTATAGAATATTATTATATCTGGTAAAATCAGGGCGCCATCTTATCAATCAACCCGTCAAAGCATCGAAGTGTATTTAGAGCCGTCAGGTTGTCATATTGTATCGCGAAATTTTCACGTAGACATCATAAATTTCCCGCTCGCGTTGTTTGCTCTTTTTAACGGCTATTATTTTACCGTGATGAAGTTGGCGACAATGGCGGCCCAGCGGCGTCCGTAATGACGTACGTAAGACGAGCTCGGGGTGTAGCCGCCTAATAAGCTGGCAAACATGACTAATGGATTGATCCGGTGTCGTATCGCGTGGCACAACAGTGTCCGATGACATGGAACTTCGCAAAGAGCTGCTGCCATATTGTAAACCTACCTACATAGATACCTACCCGCTACTGATGTTACTTACCTACTGCACTGCATCCGATCAAAATATACATACATACTAAGGGTCGTATGCATGAGTTTCCCAAAAACCTCATAGGCTATATACTGCACGTTTGTATGCATGAGTACAAACGTAATTCGTTGTTTAGTGACTAGTAGATAATGGCAATCTTATAAAATTACATTCCCCGATCAATAATTCAAAATTTTGAAATTGTAAATGTGTCTGTAAGTGTGCGAACGGTGCCATATAAATTTAATAATTATAAATGAATAATTATTATGAACTTTAAATAATTTTATCACATTTATTTTATAATTCTACTGTACGAAAGGATAAAATATTGCCAGTAAACATTTCCATTTGGTGGCAATACTGAATACATACATATTATTATGACTAACTTCACTTCACTTGTGAGATGTCAAAACAGAATAAGAATAAATGACATAAATGCAAATGGATTTAGATAATAATATGTAATGATCTCTATATAATATTATCATTTGTACCAATCACCGTATGACAATAATGATGTATCCAATGTATTTGAGAGTTGTGCCTTGTTTATTACAGTTATCATACAATAATTAACTAGGTAGGTAGGTACCATAATATTTTGAAGAATGATTCCAATTGCATATTTTAATGCTAGATACAGCAGTAGGTACATATTTTTGCGGTCGTTAAGCGGAGATATTTTATTGTAATCTTACGTAAATCCATCGTATCTCTCCATGAGAAATATGTATTGCGCTTTGTAATCGAAATAGGTACGAGGATTGTATCAGTTACCTACTAAAATGACATTGAAAGTCACAGATGAAGCAGCCATTTTGAATAGCGTATGACGTCAGATTGCTCACGTCACAGACAGTGCTATACGCTATATGATGGGAAATCGGTTAAATAGCTTATAAAGAATTTGGGAATCTCATACATACGGCCCTTACTGAAAATTCATATATTTCTATATAGGTATACATATTATTATCATAACGCG
Organism: Rhyacophila brunnea; assembly: GCF_057557595.1. Taxonomy (NCBI): domain Eukaryota; kingdom Metazoa; phylum Arthropoda; class Insecta; order Trichoptera; family Rhyacophilidae; genus Rhyacophila; species Rhyacophila brunnea. The sequence continues at coordinate 36,389,817 of NW_028232796.1, forward strand.
GAGAACAAAATATTATGTAATATTCCAATAAAACGTCATCTGTCAAATTTTGAAATTGAAAGGCAATAAACTATACCTTGGGCTTAGAAAAATAAAAATACGGCAAAAAAAATGATTTGTAATTATTCTCCAGCACCCTTTTTAGAAAAATTCCGAAACACTAATGTCGGGTGTTTTTAGAAACCCAATCCCTAATGGAACTCTCAAAAAATTCTCGATGTCCACCCGAATTCCAGAGTGGTGTAGGTCATGGCTGGGGAGGGCTGACAGGGCTCTTGCCTGGGGGCCTGGGCTGTGGGGGAGCGCCCGGCGTGTCGGGTTGACCAAATAAGTGAGATAAACACACATCATAAATGAGCTTTAATAGTAAAAAAAAGTCGCCTGCGGCGCTATTACACTTCATGGCCATGAATATTTTAAATTATATAATTATGCAATATATATTCTGATTATTTTGTGTTGAAACTTGACAGCTCCATTATTAAAGTAGCTGTATTAAAAATCGCCAATAATTCACTGTATAGATCGATACCTTTAATTTGAACTAAAACACAATTTGAAAAACGGTAGTGTTTCACACTGCCTCTTAGCTGTAGGTAGGGGGCCCACCAAATACCCAGCCTGAGGGCCCGTTTCAGGATGTAAGAGCCATGGTGTAGGTACACTAAGTGCAATAGACAAAATACCGATAAACGAGAAATTAGGCCGTGTTGTGTTGAGTAGGTTTGTGTATAAGTTAAATGCAATAATACTTGTTTTGTCCATTTTCAATTAATATTTTGGAACCTCAATAAAAAAAACCAAAAATCGACGATAGACAAACGACTACACCTACTACAGACGGTGGTGGTGTAAATCAAAAGAACATTTTTTTCAGTGGAATTCGGCATAAATATTGTAGCTCTCTAGACCAAGCGGGTAGCACAGCCGATATAATTTGAGTAATGTTTTAGCATACTAGGCGCACATGTCTAGCATGGTCGCTGTTAGTCACTTCCAATCCACCAGTCGCTGATGACACGCTCAACGGTTACCGCCACTATGCCTCCAATTAAAAAAAACTAAGAGAAACTGTAAAAATATACCGCCGTGTATTGTGAAAATAATTATATGAAGAAGAAAAAGAGCCCTTGGGACTTATTTATATTCTCCTCCTTGGGCCCCCCAATATTAAATCCTGAGTGCGCCACTGGCCAGGGAACTTAGTAATAATGGGAACTGAAATACTTAACGGGTAAAGAGTAGTAAGTAACCGATCTCGAGTAAGGAATAATCCGGGATAAACTTACACACGTGTCAAGAATACGCCATACGTCGAATACGGACAACTGCTCTCAGTTTATGCATGGACGCTCATTTGGGGTTGTCTATAAGTGACGTTGCAGGATTTTTAGTATTTTTTTAAAAATTAAACCCATCAGCACACATAGTCACAATCTCATTTTGTTATCAGCCCCCCCCCCACATTTGTAAAAAAAAACAAATTCAGTATCCCACGGAGTATTTAATTCTCAAAAAAACAACGTATTATTTTTTTATTTTTGTAATGTCAAATTTTCTGCATATTTTCTATCCTTCGACACAAATCATCCCTTGTTTTACACCCCTTCTCCCCTTAGTGCGTGACATGGTATATTGTGAATAAGTCCTTATATGCGACGCAACAGTGCTAAAGGCATTCAGTGGGCAGCACATATACTTCAAGTTAGAGACAAATCTAGCCATTTAGTGGTATCCAAGAGGAAGAACGCGTCTGAAAAGCAAACCTAATAAATTAGCCTCTGGAGTCAAAGTAAAGAGATTTTTCTCATGTCATTGTGAACGTCTTGAATTTATCATTTACAAAGTTATGTAAAGATAAATAAATTTGAATGCATTACAACAACTTTATATTTTCAGCACACACATTGCAGTTTCATAGACCTCCGAATGCACTCCAAACGAAGAAGTGTGAAGCTTTGTAATCTCTATATATATAAAAATCTCGTGTCACGATGTTTGTGGTCGAACTCCTCCGAAATGGCTCGACCGATTTTTATGAATTTTTTTATGTATATTTGTTAGGTATGAGAATAGGTCAACAAGTATATTTCATATCGCTAGGTGATTAGGGCATCTCTATCCAGAAAATTTTTCTTTTATTTTTTTGACAATCTTTTTTTTGTATTTTTTTTATTATTTGGCAAAAAAAAATACTTATAACCCCAAATTTTTACCCTCCTACTCCTACCCTCCCATTTTTAAATCGCGATTTTATTATTTTTGTATGAACAAATTTAACCGTATTTCAAACAGAACGAAATTATTTATGTTGTTGAATGACAGATAGCGCTACGTCCGAGAAGAATTCAAGAGAAGCGTCGCGTCATTTTGACATTTCATTCGGCATATCACAATGCAGTGCGTGCAAAATTTTGTACGATTTATTTTAATTTATCTATTTTTATGTGCGTGTATTACAGTGCACAATGCCAGCAAGAAGCAAGGGGGGCCATTTAGGCCGTCGAACGAATAAAGCAACAAACATGCGAAATAGTAGAGCAGAAAGAACAGACGAACAAATCCAACAAGATAACAAAAACGTGCGTGTAAGCATGTCGCAATTGCGTGCATCTCAATCACAAGAGGCACGACCTGAACGAAATCAACAACGACAATTGGAACGGAGCCAAGCGCGCCGGTTTGTAGTTAACACGCGCAGAGCAAATGACCGACAACGCCAACAAGTACATCGAACATTAACATCCGCTTCGTTCCTTCATCTCGCATTCGAGTACGAGCCAGATATTGAATATTCCGCTCATCCGAAAGTGCTGATTGGTGCTATGGACAAATAATGTCCCCATTGTCATGCGCTCGAATTCAAACATGAGTCAGCCGGGATGTGTTGCGCATCAGGAAAAGTGCAACTACCAGAAATTGAGATACCACCAGAACCATTGAACGGCTTGCTCATCGGCACGGTTCCAGATTCAAACCTGTTCCTGAAGTCCATTCGCACATTCAATTCATGCTTCCAAATGACTTCGTCCGGAGCAACAGAAATAGTTCACAATACTGCGGCAAATGGTCAACAATTCCATTCTACGTTCAAAATCAAAGGCCAAGTATACCACAAAGTAGGCTCATTGCTGCCAATGCCAAACAAAACACATACATTTTTACAAATCTACTTCATGGGCGCGGCGAGGACATCAATCATGTGGATGTACGCTGCGGCTACAATAGCCTCAATTTGCCTAATGCCAGGCGCATCGTCGGCGAACTGGACGCCCTGTTGAATGAGCACAATGAATTATTGAAATTCTTCAAAGCACACATGCACGAATTGCAAAGTGACAATCACGCTATTGTCATCAATCCTGATAAAACACCAGCTGGAGAGCACGTATGTCGATTCAATGCGACTGTTGTTGACGACATTGCTGGAATCATGGTTGGCGACCGCACATCGACGCGAGAAATCGTGATTCGAAGAAGAAACAATAATCTGGAGTTCATCGCTGACACACACCGTTCATACGACGCTCTCCAATATCCGCTAATTTTCTGGAAGTCACAAGACGGATATTGCATAAACAGTAAACAACGAGATCCTGTCACAGGTAATTCATTCATTATGAACATCATTACTCATTTTGAATTGAGAAAATGAATGGTTGATATTTTTTGTTTTTATCGGCGGTCATCGTCTATAGCGCTCTATTCCTCTTTCTGTCATAGATCCAATCCCCACACACTTACGATACATTCGTTATTTTTTATTTAACAACCAAAATATTCACTAGAAATAATTTATATGGCAGAACAACGTTTGCCGAGTCAGCTAGTAATTAATAATATATACACCCGATAGTCCGTATGCGTATACATACTCATAATATATTATATGGAAATATATCGTCGGATATTATAATATATATTAAAGGGGGCGCCCCGTCGGACAAATCGCGGCCCCCAACACGGACCGGCGCCCCCCCTTTTCCGTGTCGGGTGACAAAGAGCGGCGTCATTCTAAACCGGACTATTATTAAAACATGACTTCTTTGTGAGCGCGTCTTTAGGGACGGTCCGGTAACCAGAATCGACAGGGTGACTAGAAAGTACCTAGTCAAGTTTTAATAAATTTTCAGTTACTAACAATTTTAAACTGCAGAAATTTAATTTATTTGTCGATAGTTATTTTGGTTATAACGCTGTATGAATAAATGATTTATTTTAACTTACCTACATGTTGTGGTATTTACCATAAAATGCTCGAAAGCAGTCAAATCTATAAGTCCTGACACAGTAAAAACTTGTGGAAAACAATATAATACAACAAAATAATGTATTATTGAAGACATATAGATACTTACTTACTCTTTATTTATATATTTTAGTTATTAGTTAAATATCCTTTTTGAATATTATATAAGTATAATATATATTGTGTATTTCAAATGTAAGATACTCCCCGCATAATATTAGGTATGTCACGGTGTGTATTATGTATTTTTAATATTGATGTATTTATTTACGAAGTTTTTTTTAAATTCTCGATACTAATTATTTATTTACGTAACAATGCGATCTCCACAACATACAAGTTGACTACCCCTGCCATATACCATTATAGAAGGCAGGCATGGTCAATAGGTCGATTGCGGCCATATTCATAATGTTGTATCATCGTTATTTTAAGAAATATCAAATCTACTTTTGTAATAGATTAATAAATTTCTCATTAATTAGCTGTTTTGAATTTTAAACTGCAACTGAGAAAATAGCAAACTGTATGCAAATGTAATACAAATACATAATAATATGTATGTAAAACATTTGCTGATATTCGCGATTAGACCGGTACGGTCCCATCTGTTTACGCTTAAATATAACAAGCGATGTATACTTATTTATAAAACACATAAAATAACAGGTACTGGCGACAGATCATATAAATGCGCCAATGCATATGAAAATATGACGCATTTTTCGCAAAATATGACGCATCCCAAAAAAGAATATAATATGTATATTACAGATCCTGGATTCGAACCCGGAACCCATGACTTCATATTGGGATACGTTACCACGCGTCCTCTCATACTCTTTCGGCCATGTGCGCCTTTTAGCTGGAGTATATGGACACTACCGTGTCCGGAAACTTGTACGTCTGCAGTTCGCCGTATCACAATTCACCGTGAAATTTTGTATTGAAAATATCGTCTCTGTTCTGGCAGAACACACTAACTGGAGAATACTGGTTTTGAGTAATTTGACTTTGAAGTTGTTAAAATGTTTGAAATGGGCTATCATGTGAGTTTATTAAGTAATCGTAAAAAGGATGACTTTAAAATAAAGACTGTTTATTTATTAAGAAGATTTCCAGATGGTAAAGTTTGAAATAAGGAACATTTTGGTATAACTAACTCAATATGTCATTTTTTCGAATTAGTGTCTTCTGCCAGAACAGTGACGATATATGGCCGTATATTAAAGATCGTCCAACCTCTCTGGGTCGTATAGTACTGACATAAAATTCATGTCTATATACGGTCATCTCTCGAAAGCTCACGGCGACCTGTGCCACGGTGAAATGTTTTACGTACAATTTACATGTAACCGGAGACCACATCTCTCGCCAGTCTTCTTGCGATATTCCAGGTCTTACCTGCATCTCGTAGCTCAAATACATACACTCTATAAATAGAATTAAGCGGCCTTCTACGACGTCGGAATCCAGTTGGGTTGAAGAATAGGCATGTCAGGAGTACTCTTCTGGCATCCGCACCACGTGGCCGAGATAGGTTCAAGGTCGCTTCTTCTTAGCATGATGAGATGCTGCTTGGTTCCCTTTATACTTAATTAAAATCCTTTTGGTTAATATCTTTATGCAAAAATTCGATCGCAGTAACAACAAGTTAACTACCCCTGTTGGCTCATATATAAGTCGTCGGTTTTTATTGTGTATAACATTTTGAACCGCACAGTATTAGAACTGTACAATCCTTAATCTATTAATTAAAATTGATTGTATATTTTCCAATATGGTTTGACTATGGTAAGTAAAGTTGTACGACGTACAACAAAATATTATAATCAGATAGGTGTATAAATAATACAGGTGTACTCTGATTAATTAGAGAGGGTTTTTATGCTTTTATCTCCTGTGGAAATATGAGATTATTCAGACGTGGGCGGCACCGCACGCCTCTCTGATTTAAACAGACAAAAGGGGCGCTATTGTGAAAATAGTTTGCGGACCATAGAGAATAATTAATACCTCTTTTCTTCATAAGATTCGTCGCAAAATTCACGGTAATGTTAAATTTCGTCATATTATTAACACATACATTTTAAATTTGTATTAATTTCTTATCACTACTCGTTTTCTATTGACTTTATGGTTCTGAAGTAATTCTCCTTCAATCTGGATCTTATTTTCTGCATACAACCCTAAAATATAGGGCTACATGTGAATTGTACGTATTATATTCCGCACCATCGTAAGATGTTGTACCGTAAACAGATGGCCGTATAGCATTGAGATCAAAAAATACGCCTTTATCGTAGAGCATTGCAGACAGTCATTGTTCCAGTGTTATTTGATTCAGTAATATTATTATCAAATACCTGATAATGTAGTAGCTTATGAAGTCGTGGATAAGGTTCGAATCGCAGGGCAGGTTAATTCACTGTTATTTGGATGGTATTATGCAACAAAGAACCAATTTACAAAAATCTACAAAGTTTTATGTGTTGGTTGACAATATGGTATTCATGAACAAATATTTTGGGAGTTCAAAAATTGACTACTTAACTTTTGCTTTATCTGATGAAAGTAATGCATTTTTTAACAAAAAATGTTACCTAATTGGTTCATTGTTGAAAAATTGAAATAGTCCATCAATAATTAATGTTGGTTGGTTCTTACAAATATAGATGGCAGTAACATTCAGTTCCACGCGTGGCATTTTTTCCTAACAAATTGACGGGAACCACATTATAGCACTAACTCATTAACTCATATTTTAACATGTTGAGGGTTGGTTCCTTGTTGCATAATACCGTCGATTTAATGTGTATTTTGGACCCAGAGGATGGATCTAATAGGTTGAGCCAGCGACAAATTAAAAACAATAGTATTTTGATAATCCAGCTGCGATGGTAGTTTGCTAACTTCTGTTAGCAAACTACCATCGCATTTTGTAACATATTACGTAAGTACAATATATTCCACGGTGAAATGTTCAACGAACAACTCGTCATTTGATTAAATGCTATACGAACAGATGTTTCAAAGACAACGGCTCACGAAGAAGTGTCCTACGCAGCACCCGAAATGGAAAATTTTACGAACCGGAGCGCTCGATAATTTTGCGGAAATATTAACATTGTTATCTAATTGTATATGAATTTTATAAAAATAAGTGTGTAAGATTTAAGATTTAGATTATGACATATCTAGCTCAGACAGTCAAAATAATATATCCACGAGACTGATTTTGGGGATTTTATGAACCGGAACGGCGCTCCGGTGCGTTCCGGTCCATTTCGAGCCCTGGTCCTACGATCAATAATTGTATACGTACAAATTTGAAACTTGTACGTATGCAGTTCGCCGTATCACACTTCACCGTGAAGTGCTGTGTCAAAAATATATGGCAGTATATTAAAGACTGTCCAACCTCTTTGGGTCGTATAGTACTGATATAAAATTTATGACTAAATAAAACACAGTTCTTGTCGGTTTACACTCTACAAGAAGCCAGCAGCAAACAAATTTTGAAAATAGCCGATATAATGATATTTGCTAGGTTAGGTTAGGTTTTCATTATTGAATTCATGAATTTTGTCAAAATCAGCTATGAAAATTGAATTAATGTTCATATGGAATCTAATAAATATTAGGCGTATATTGAGCGTATAGTATACGGTCATCTCTTCCCGATAAGAAAGCTCACGGTGAAATGTTTTACGTAAGCCGTCTTGTTCGGGGAATTATTTGTTAGGTTAGGTTAGTTTTTCATTCTTAAATTCATGAATTTTGCCAAAATCAGCTATGGAAATTGGATTAATGTTTATATAATATATAATATCCAATAAAATTTGAGACCGTACAGTAACGGTTTTCTCTTTCCGATAAGAAAGTTCACGGCGAACTGTGCCACGGTGAAATATTTTACGTACAATTAACATGTAACCCAATTAGGTACGTCTTTGATTCGAAGGCGCACATTTCGAAAACAGTTTTACAACCCCCATACCGTAAAGATATTAAGTATTGTACGTCATGTTCTGTATGTAAGAGAAAACCTCGTAATCGTATACCGTCTTCTTTGATAATCCGATATCGGTCTATCTCCTCGCCTGTCTTCTACCCGGTTCGCCTATTTTCAGCGCCTACGCCCCGGGACATCTTTTCAAACTTGACGCCTTGATCCGTGCTTATGTGGTTTTAACGTAAGATAAGATGTCGAAAAACATACGTTATATTAATTCAAAGATAATAATATTATAAAACAATGTTTAGATTCAAATATCGAACCATCACTGACAGCTATAGAGCGAAGCGGTTGTGTTGACAAATATAGTGGGTTTCGGGTCTAGGACGATTTGGCGCCGAGACGCCACGCAATTCGAAAATAAATAGACCTTAGGTACTTATAGGTACTTTAAAAAAAATATTTAATATTAATATTTATATTTAAAATATTATATTATGATTTAATATACGTGAGAATTTAAATATGCACACGTAAATAATGATTTAATCGTGCATATGTTTAAGTTCCAACGAAAAAAGAGTTTGTTTATTTTTAAATTAAGCCTTAGGCATGGTAATTCTCAATCCGCAATAAAAAAAACGTTATGTTAAGAGTAAAATGAATTACAACTACTAAGTAGTAGATAGAAACTGATTAAAATTCCTCGTCTACGTTCTATTTATGTGTCTACGACAGTGCTGCGTCCAATTGTCATGGCGTCCAGTTGTCCCATTCCATTGATTTCAACTTCACATCAATTAATAGTCATATGATGTTTATTTGTTAGGTTCTCCTAAGGCCCACGATGGCCGCGCGGCTTAAGCTTCGAACTATGGCGTCCCAGGTTCGAATCCTGTACGTGACTGTATTCAACCAAATAGCTTCGGATGTTGATATATTCCACTTGCTTGAGTACGAGTTTTTGTCGGGGTCGTTTTATAAATACTAAGCTCATTCGGTGTCCTCCCATGTATTTTTATGATATTCCTGTTTACTCTTCTTATTATCCTGTAATATCGATACTGCTACATATTTATTTATTTTTTCCATGTCATATCGAAAATGTCTTGAATATTATAATACCATTTGTAAAGTAGTGTAAAGTTATGTAAATAAATAAATTTTAAAGCATATTTTTTTCGACCATATCCCATCCTAATGATTTATATGGGGCTCCACAGCGTGAAGGTTTGTCTTAACAAATTTTGTTTTTACGAGAAATGGGTTTCAACCACTTGCTCAACCTATTAGGTCCATACTCTCACACATACACCAATTGAAAAACAATATCTATACTTGCCAGATCCAGGATTCGAACCTGGGACCCACGACGCTATAGTCCGAAGCTTGAGCCGCGCGGCCATCGTGGGTGTTAATTAATATTAATTAACTTTTAAGATCCGACATAAATAGTGCATACTAAAGTTTGTCAATCAAACGTAAGTATTTGTTTTCATTGAACTAAGACTACAATGTGTATCTGTAGATAGTGTTTGTTAGTTAGATAGTGTTATATTTAGTTTTTTTTTTGTGTATTTTAATACATCCATTTGAATAATGGAGTTGTCGAGTATAGATACACAATTTAAAAATTTATCGTACAACCATATAACTTGAAATAAGTAAAATAGCTCCGCAGTCGACTTTTATTTAACTATTAAAGCAAAATTGTGATGTGTGTTTATCTCACATATCTGGTCAACTCACCACGCCGGGCCCCTCCTGAGCCCGGACCCCCAGGCTAGAGCCCTGTCAGCCCCCCCTTGTAGGGGCCATGGAATTAATCCACCAACACCAGCTAGTCTGCGAATACAACATATAACAATCTGTTTTATGACGTAATATGCAAGTTTCCAAGCCTCTTCCAGAATAGTGCGACGCCGACGTCATGAATCATGAAGAATAAAAAACTAATCTAACTATATGGTATGGTTTTTCGACTAAGTTGCAGACGATCTATTCACTGCTATGACCACCCACCTTCTAATGCACTCTATATCCTAATGCTTTACCCCCATCTGGAAGTGCGGATTGGCTAACGCAATTTAGCTTTTACTTCACTAGTGGCATCATACGGGGAGAGAGTTGGTTTCTTCTCATCTAAGCTCGACCAAAGTAGTAATAATAAAAGTCAAACTTGTGCACACAGCATATGCAATTCACATCCAGGATCTTGGGAAGGCATTTTAGGAACACTCCCAGCATGCCTTTGAATGGTGCTTCACTTATTACCATTACATTACCCCACCTGAATTGGCGTGGCTGGGAACGTTTGGTGTAGCATTTTTAGAAATTTATGAAATACATACTAACTATAACATTTTCTTTGTTTCAGGAATTCGCAGAGACTGCCATGAACGAACTTCTCGGCTGGTATGGATATGACGCCAGGAGTGGCAGAGGTGGAAAAGCTGGAAGGGCTACTCCCTCCCCGCATACATCTCAGCGGCCGCCGGGCACCCCACCACTAGGCGACAATGGTGAGGATTTCTACCAAGTCGATGGACAACAAACTAAACTTAATGTCCGTCTTACCATGGTCTTCCTACACCCTCTTTCGACATACCTACCCCTAATTCTCCATGCGATAAAATCAGAATTCACAAAGATTTTTATATAAAACAGAATGATGCGTTATACATATTACTCTACAATGTAAGTATAATACTTATAGCATATCGAGCTTCTATTGTTTTACAACAACAATTTGTTTTCATCTTATTTGTCACAGTTTAATTATTTTGACCTTCGAGGGAACTTAATTCATTACTGTGCGAAAAAATATATTACAATATGAGAATACTTACGATAACCCACGACTTCGTCCGCATGGCATACGGTAGAAATAAAAGGTAGAAAGATATACATAAAGCAGTGGCGAAGGGTGGAGGTAAGCTGTAAAGATCCGACATAAATAGTGCACACTAAATTTTGTCAGTCATACGTCTTTGTTTTTATTAAACTTCTTCTTCTTATTGTCCCATCCCCTAGCGGAGGTCGGCCACCATCAAGGCGATCTTATCTTTGTCGTCTGCTACCCGGAACAGTTCAGTGGAGCTGCACTCGTGCCAATCACGGAGGTTCTTAAGCCACGAAATGCGGCGCCGTCCTTTGCTACGCTTACCGTTGATCTTTCCTTGAATGACAAGTTGGGGAACGCTGTACTTTTGTCCTCTCATAATGTAGCCGAGGTACTGTAGTTTCCTGGTCTTGATACTACGCAGAACTTCTGGGTCCTTCCCCATTCGATTGAGAACTTAAACATTTGTCACCCGGTCAGTCCAAGGAATTTTGAGGATGCGTCTATACAGCCACATCTCGAAAGCTTGCAAGTCTCCGTTACATTAAACTAAGACTACAATAAAATTTGCAGATGATACTGGTTAATTTTTAAAAATCTATTAAGAGGGGACATGCTCAGCGTAGGTCAAAGTGGAGCTTTTATTCTATTTTAAAAGCATGATCCTGGACATACCTTAAACGTTGTAGATAATCTATTTGTATAATTTTGAAGCCTTATTAGCCTTTATATTTATTTTAAACATTTGATGACTGCATAAAGTATTTTTATTACATAAAATAGTATTCTTTTAAACCTCTCGCTCTAATGTTTTATAATATAGTCATATTTCGGTACATAGCTGTGCAGTGGTGTTAAGATTTTTTACATTTATTAATTTTTAAACGCATTTATAAAACCATTAGTATAATTTATGACGAGATATTTTTAGTAAAATATTTACGATAAAAAATTATATTGATAATCTCTGTGATCCCAAATTTGACAAGAATTAGGCATTTTATTATTCGAAAAATCGGCAAGATTAACACATTTGAAGATAATTCTAAAGATACTAATTATAAGCTATGTCTTTGACTATTCAAGTGTGATAAACATCCTATGAATAATGATTGCTTTATAATAATTATTGACCTAAGAATAAGGTAGTGTTTTTTTGAAATACGCCATTTCTTTTGTCATCCCCCAGTGGTTAAGCTACAACATACAGCCGTAGCCATAAATTGAAAAACTAAAATTAAAGTAGGGAGTAAGATCATGTTAACGCGCGTGTTTGAATATGTACCTAACCGAAAAAAAAATCTTTTTTTTTAAACGGTAAAATAAATATAAAGGATAATAAGGCTTCAAAATTATATAAATAGATTATCTACAACGTTTAAGGTATGTCCAGGATCATGCTTTGAAAATAGAACAAAAGCTCCATTTTGACCTACGCTGAGCATGTCCCCCCTTAAGCCCTGCCTAACCAAAACATAATTGTTTTGGTATGCTATGGGCGATCTAACAAAATAGTGCACACTTTTCATACATACATATTTGCTTGCACCTAATTGCTTGTAATGCAAGAAATGGATGTTATTAGCCACTTCCTCAACCTATTAGGTCCATACTCTGACTCCAGATACAGATTGCAAAATATCATGTGTACCTATTTGCCAGACCGAGGATTCAAACCCGGTACCCACGCGTGTCCAGAAACTTTTACGTATGCAGTTCGCCGTATCACACTTCACCGTGAAATGTTGTACCGAAAATATAATATGTCCAAACTCTTTGAGTCGTATAGTACTGACATATAATTCATGTCTAAATGAAACACGGTTCTTGTCGGTTTACACTTTACAGGAAGCTCGCAGCAAACAAATTTTGAAAACAGTTGATATATTGGATTATTAATTGTTCGGTTACGTTAGGTTTTCATTCTTGAATTCATGAATTTTGCCAAAATCAGCGACGCAAATTGAACTGAATCTAATAAAATTGGAGACCGTATGGTATACGGTCATCGCTTTCCGATAAGAAAGCTCACAGCGAACCGACGCGTAACCCGCTCGGTTATCGTGGGCGTAAAACGAAAATTAGAATGTTCTCAGTCTCCTGAAAAATATCGCTTTGCATTTACGAGTAAGTAGTACATAATATAGTATTATAACGGCGGGCTTTTTACTAAATTTTAGTTTAGGCTTAGACTCTGCATAGCTGCAATGTTGCATAACAGAATAAACACAGTGAATTGCTAAATATAAATGAACGGCTCGATTATTTTTATTGGTTCGATTTATTTATGGAAAGTGCATCTGCGCCCATTATTAAATTTCTCAGAATGGTGACGGACTAGAAGTTAATAAATACAACGTACCGCAAGGTGTGCTCGTACGTTTCAGTGTTGCCATTCGTACGAAACCAAAAATACGGGATTCTATTTTAGGGGAAGAATTTTTGCTTTATTGTAAGTCGTCGGTGTTTTGTAAAAAGGGCGAATTAACCAAAATGCTACTTTACAGGAGGAGGGTTTTTAACTTTTGACATTTATTTGTTTTTTACCTGTAGATCATTATAAATATTTAACAAATTTATAATAAAGCTTAGAAAGAATACTGTCATTATAATAGGTATTATTATATAATATTTTAAAAGGCCTAATATGTCACATTTGCTTTTTATTTCGTAATTTTAATTAATTTAATTTTAGTCGATTATCGTTTTTAAGGACTTTCCTGTGGAGATAAAAATTCGCCGTTTTTACACAACAAAGCTAGTGGGGTACATATTGTATTTTCATTAAAATCTCGATTTCGCCAAAATGGTTGATTCGCCCTTTTTACAAAACACCGACGAAGTATATTCAGTGGTTTAAAAATATATAGGTAGGATGGTTTTTTTTATTTATAACTTGGGCCCACGTTGGTCGCCAGTTATAGTGTGTTTTAGTTATAAAATAGAAACACTTCCGGTTTTAGTATGTATTCTGAGTTCACTGAGATTAATCAACAATAACAGATAATACTTAAAACGGTACACGAAAATAGATTAACAAGATAAGATGACTCGCTCGACCAAATAACCAGATGAACTTGCTAAAGGATTAGTTCAGTTCAAGTAGGTATCACATTTGACAACTAGATACCACACTTATCACTAGAAACGAATCTCGATAGTGTAAGGTCCTTAGTCTCAAAATAGAGAACCTGTGTGATAAAAGGAGTCAGAGCTAATCAGACTAAACTGACTGGCTGACTGGAGATATCAATTACGGAGTCAACATAGGGTTAAATTCTCGTCTGTCTACAAAGCGCTTGCGGTGTCCAGTCACTGGGCAGCTCCATCTATGGGTCTCTTTTCAAAATCATTCCGCTATAAATATAATTTAAATTTATTAGACTTCAAAACTAAAAAGTTGAGCAATTTTGGCGCTATCTGTTAATCAAAGTGAATAGTGCATGGCCCCCACAAGGGCGAGGCTGACGGGACTCTAGCCTGGGTCCCGAGCTTAAGGCGTGGGTGTCAACCAATTAAGTTAGTTATACAGACACTACAAATGTGCTCTATAAGGCATAAAGCCCATTGACGCAGCGAGTGCGGCGCTCGCGCAAAATTTCTACACGTGGCGCGTAAATCAACGAAAATACAACGTAATCAAATACGCCAGCGCCCACTGGATTTCACGACGCATTATACGCGCACGCCGCATGAATCATCGTTTTTTCGCGAATCACCGCTTCTCGGCGATACGAATGAAAGAAAATACAATGGAGTCCATTCATTGAACACGGCTACCAAAATTACGCTGCTCGAGGCGTTGTCGATGGACGGGCGAAAAGCAATTATTTAATAACAGAGAATCATTGTTTAATTTTATTGCGTGTTCAGTTTATCGCTGGTTGAATAATGTCGTCATAAATTTTAATTACAAGCCCCGAAATTATAATATTTTTATTGCTTTGTTATGAGAGGCGCTGTAATAATATTTATTTTGTGCTGCTTGGGCCGCATATTACATAGGTAAAGGGTAATGCGCGGGAAGAGACGTGTGATTATGGTTATGAATAAACACTGCATTCGCCGACTTCGCCCGCTCGACGCGTTCTGTGAGCGCTATCGCTAACAGTGATAAAAAATTCACCTGCGACGCTATTTTATTGAAATATATTATGCTGTGCGATGTAATTTTGATCAAGTATGATTAAAAGCTATAATAAAATGATTCACGTGTCAAATTTTATTTTATAATAATACTTATGTGATTCCAAATGGCTATTTATCCAATATAGCGAATGGTCGCACGTTACTTGGTTACCATAAAAGGGGGTTGTGATCAGTGCTTTATAATATGATGTAGAGTGCCGACAACTTCACCTTAATTTTATACCTCTTAAAACCATGGGTTCCGCGGAATACCATATTTGGCGAACTCGACAGTGTAGAATGTAGAACATCAAACTGCCCTTAACCTTGGTGATAGATAGGGGGGCCGCCAAACATCCTGGCCTGTGGGCCTGTTTCAGGATGTGGTCGCCTTGGAGTAGTGTTATGTATTTGATTTAAATGAGGTAGGTACCTATTACAATGTTTTTTTTTTTTTTGTGATTTTACCGAGGCTTTGACTGTGACTCGCTGTCATATCGCCTCTTCTCTTCTAGAGGGGATCCGTCGATCAGGTCCTCACTCCTATTCTGTTAAATAACTTTACAATTTTGCCTAGCTCTTCCGTCTTACCCACCGCCAGGACACCCTTCAATTCGTCGATATTCTCATAGATATCTGCAATTCGCAGCTGTACTCTGTGAATTTCATATTTGGGGCATTGCAGTTCTATATGTACAATATCCTCTAAAACATGACATTCATCGCAGAGCTGCGATTCGCTTCTTCCCATGAGGACATCAAATCTTTTGCCCATGGTGTGCCCTGTTCTTAGCCTCAGTATTAACTTAAGCTCATTCCTCGTCAAAGAAGACTCTACAAACCAGGGCACCTCTCGTGGTGATGGTAGAATCGACTTACTCCATTTCCCCTTTTCTAATGATGCCCTATGGTGAAAATCTATCCACATACTATGGCACATTTTTTTATAGCCTCATTCCAGTCCAGGTATTACAATGTTGGTGGGCCATTTATCGACGGAATTTGAATACTCTAATGAAAATTCTAAATTATTTATTTACGTGGCGTGACATTACAAATTATAAATTCAAGATGTTCACAACATGACATAAGGAGGAAAAATAAAGAAAATAAGTAACATAATAATAGCAATAAACAAGCTTGTTTAATTCCACTCAGATCTATGTGTTTTCTAAAGAAAAATCGGTACTGTTCGTTTATACGGAATACAGCGGAAAACGCATTTTGAAAGTAGCCGATAAACTGGATTATTTGTTAGGTTAACCTAACCAAACCTAACCTAACCTAACCTAAACTAACTCAAACTAACAAATAATCCAGTTTATCAGCTATTTTCAAAATGCATTTTCCGCTGTATTCCGTATAACCGAACGGTACCGAAAAATCTAATATGTATGTTTCAAAGGCAAGTTATGAAGTTTTTAGGTAGAATGCGTTTAAATCTTGTGTCAAAATTAATTATTAAATTAATTTTAAAATTATCTATCACACCAGTGGCGAAGGGTGAGGGTAGGCTGTTAAGATCCGACATAAATAGTGCACACTAAACTTTGTCAATCAAACGTATCTGTTTTCATTGAACCAAGACTACAATTTACAGATGGTGTTGGTTAGTTTTTAAAATTCAATTAACGTAAACACGCGCGTTAACATGATCTTACTCCCTACTTCATTTATCGTTTGTCAATTTATGGCTACGGCCGTATGTCGTAGCTTAGCCACTGGGAAATGCCAATAGAAATGGCGTATTTCAAAAAAATACTACCTTATTCTTAGGTCAATAATTATTATAAAGAAACATTATTCGTAGAATGTTTATCACATTTGAATGGTCAAAGACATAGCTTATAATCAGTATCTTTAAAATTATCTTTAAATGTGTAAATCTTGCCCATTTTTTGAATAATAAAATGCCTAATTCTTGTCAAATTTGGGATCACAGAAATTATCAATATAATTTTTTATTGTAAATATTTCACTATAATAATGTCGACATAAATTTTACTAATGGTTTTATAAATGCTTTTAAAAATTAATAAATACAAAAAATCTTAACACCACTTCACATGGACGTACTGAAATATGACTATATTCTAAAACATTAGAGCGAGAGGTTTAAAAGAACACTATTGTATGTAATAAAAATACTTTATGCAGTCATCAAATGTTTAAAATAAATATAAAGGATAATAAGGCTTAAAAATTATGTAAATAGATTATCTACAACGTTTAAGGAATGTCCAGGATCATGCTTTGAAAATAGTATAAAAGCTCCATTTTGACGTACGCTGAGCATGGGGGCCGTTAATGAATTATTAAAATAAAACTAACCAATACCATCAGCTGTAATGTGCATTCGTGATTCAACGAAAACAAATAAATATAACAGAAAAAGTATCCAATATTTTTGTCGAATCGCACATGGCATAAATAATGTATTATTGTGGTTTGGTTAAGTAGGGTTTAATTGAATTTATAAAAAATCAGCACCAATGAAAACATATAAGAATGACTAACAAAATTTAGTGTGCACTATTTATGTCGAATCTTAACAGCCTACTCCACCTCTCACCACTGTTTTCTCCTCATGTTACTTATTTTGCGAGAAAATAATGATTTGCATTTAGATAAGTACAGGAATTAGTGAACTTTGATTGCTGTGCTATGGGCGATCCGAAAAAATAGTGCACACTTTTTCATTCATACTTATTTCTTTTCGTTTACATAATATTACACATGATGTTGGTTTTTTTAAATTACCCTGCCCAAACCGAACCATAATAGATAAAATATATAATTCTATCTATAAAATGTCCAAAATGATGTATGATTGAATGGCATAATTTTAGGTATTATTTTATAGATTGGCCAGAATTAATTTCCTATTTATTATGGCTTTGTTTCGCATGATTTAAGGCTATACTTCAGCTGGGGCACGGTCTAAAACGATCGTGACTACGCGACGCGAAGATTGTACAAACGACGCGTGCAGAACAAAACATAATTTGTCATAAAAATTCAACATCCGTCCATTTAACGTTATGTTTATTGTTCTATTAGTAATAATAATAATATATTCATTGACATGTTTTCTTTTTCAAGTAAATGGGTAACGTTTTTTAGTCATCTTTACACGATTTAAGAATTAATTCCCCCGACGCCATGACAAACTAAATTGACGTGTTCACAGCTCGACTTTTGCTCTCCGATTGGCAGCCAGTCCGAAATTTCGTCGCACCTATAGTTGAAAATTATTTGCCGTTTCACTGAAGTATGCTCTTAATTGAATTTTAACCAGCATCACCTGCAAATTGTAGTCTTAGTCGAATCTTAACAGCCTACCTCCACCCTTCACCATTGTTTTATACTCACGTTATTTATTTTGCGATAAAATAGTAATTTACACATAGATAAGTACAGGAATTAGTGAAAAAGTAAATTGATTGATAATTATGTTGAATTAAAATAGAATTTTTCAACTCATTCAAAAAAAAGTTAACTGGTATGTCAATAAACAGAATAATGGTAACTTTATTTTAAATATATAATCAATAAACAATTTCTTGTAATAACTTTGGATGTTCATTTTGACTATTGTAGTTAAATTATGCTACCCTTGTACAACAGTATCCCCATTTCAAGTCTGATACATTCACACCTGACTTTCTGAGAAATATGACTGTAAATAACAGCCCTCAATAAAACCACTTAAATATACTATCAACGCTATCATCCAACTTATTAATTTAACCAGCAAATATAGATAGATATCCAGCGTCACCTGAATAAAAAATAATTACAAGATAAAAAGAACTTTTTATATACAACGTTTTTAAATTCTGTTGAACCATATAAACTTGACTTGACTAGCTTAAAAGATCAAAAAAAAATTGTACTTGACATGTGATATTGATTTCCATAGTAACGCACGTATATATTAATAATTCAGTTGCTAGGACCCCAGATCCCTAGCAACCAATAATGGTGTCGAAATAACTTTTCATACAAAACAGAATTATCTGAAAATGAATTCAATTCTATTTAAAGATGACTAAAAGTACTAAAAATAATGCATTGGCATCGTGTTCTGATATATTCTAAAAGTTTCAAATGTCTAGCTAGTCGGGAAGTTAGTTAAAAATCGATTTCAAGATTTGTACCGGACGAAGAACCACCGGGCAAATAAGAATACTAGCTAACAAAAACGTTGTAATAAGTCAACTTACAACGATATGAATTGGTTTTTAATTGGTTAATTTGTATAGGTAAGTATATAAAGGGTTATCAAATTAGTATATTATACTATATTATATTTTTAAGAAGTCATAGTAGCCATTTTTTTCTGATTCTCACCAAAATTGACATTTGTGTTCAGTGTTGTTTGGCAAATCGTCATGGAAAGGTACACAGTTGTACAGCGTATACAAATCTATTCAACCTACATTTCGGGAAATACGTGAAATTTATGGACAAAATAATGGGTCTAGGACGATTCTGTGCCGGGACAACTGGGCGCTACGCAATTGAATGAAATTCGAAAATAAATACATGGACGTTCGTGAATTATAGGTAGTTTTAATATATATATATATATATAATACTTACATATTATTTTACTTAATACTTGGTGAGAATTTAAATATCTATGCACACATGAATAATGATTTAATTGTGCATATGTTCCAACGAGAAGAGAGTTCTTTTATTTTTTGTATGAAGCGTCAGGCATAATAATTTTATTTTCAACAATCATAATAGACATAATTGATCTAGGTTATGATTGAGGAAATGCTGACAATCATTTCCGTTACTATGTTTTATTTTGACAACAAAACATACATATTGAAGTATGTCTCCTTGTAATGCTGATTGGTATGATTGCTACAAATTGAAAATGAAAAATCAGGATGAAACACAGAACAGATTAATAAATAAAATTCAGATAGGCTATACCCCAATACACTACATCTTGAAGCAGGGTTTCGAATGTGTGACTCGTCCTACGAAAATAAAACACATATTACAGACGTGCAATAGTATGTGTTGCAACCTTCAAATACACCACTATTGAATGAGCGTCAGTGCATAAGCCGAGAGCAGTTGTCAGAACGAAGGACAAGCTTAGATGGCGTATTCTCGACACGTGTTTACATTTATCCCATATCCTTCCACACTCGAGATCGGTTGCCCGTTAGGTACTCCACACCCGTCAGGTATTTTAATTCCCATTAATTCTGTGTTCCCTGGGATGAAAGCAGTCCTGTACTAAATATATAAATTAATTGTGGAAAAAGTACAAAATAATATAACTTTCATAAATTATACATGTTAGTTTTTACTACTTATATTAGTTATGTTATGCATAATATTATTTTTATTATATACCTACTTGCTATAGCCCGCGATTTTGTATGTGTGAAATACAGAAATTAAACGTGTACCTATAAACTAGTATAAGAATGAATAAATATAGGTAGGTACTGATTCGATTTTAATATACTTAATTTATTCACCTATATAGATAACTGGGCGCGCGTCCCATTACCCTCACCGCTCCACCACTACAACTGGCAACTTTAAGTATTCGTGATGAATGGTTGGAAGTGTGTTATTTGACAATGGTTGCATGTAGGGCTGCGCGCCCTCGGTCACATCACCTCACCACTCCAACGCTGCTATCTTACCAAGTAACCTACCATGATTTGTTGCAAGTGCGCTGAGATAAAACTCTGCGAAATTGGTTTTAACATTGTATCCGATAAGTTATGAAGTTTCATCAATATTATTGGTCTAGTCGTTTTTGAGTTGTATCTAATGAAACAAACCACATTAATATATAATTCAGATAGGCTATTAGGCTATTAAACCCCCAATACACTACATCTTGAAGCAGGGTTTTGAATGTGTGAGTGTCCTACTAATATGAAACACACATTATAGACTTGCAATAGTGTGTGTTGCAACCTTCAAATTTAATACACCAATATTGAATGAGCGACACTGCATAAACCGAGAGCAATTGTTACTAGAACGAAGGACAAGCTTAGAATGACGTATCATTGACACGTGTTTAAGTTTATTCCATATTCTTCCACACTCGATCGGTTACTTGTTACTCTACACCCTTTAGGTATTTTAGTTCCCATTAATTCTGTGTTCCCTGAAACAAACAGACATACAGAAAAATTGAATATTTAAAAAAAATCATTATTTTTGAGATGCACGTTATTATTAGTATAGATAAAGAAAATAACATAATATTTTGTTGATTATTGTTGGGTATTTGGATCGTTTAGAGGATGTTAAATTATGAACATGGTTTTCTTCATATGATTAACTTTATTATTATCAACTTCATGAATAATAATATACAGAGTAATAGATTACATTTTGTTATGCGACCGTTACAATAGACCTTCGATTATACACTAATGTCACGCCGGACACTCAAGTGAACATTTAACTGTAATTACTAATTAGTATTAATTAGTATTTAGCATTGGCGGACAGCCAGTGCCGTAGTTAAACGTATTAATAATATTCTTATATTATTACTTATAATATTTAGTTATGTTATTATATTAGACGGCTATATATCAACAATTATATTTACAAATATCGATTATACGTATATTCAACATAACATTATTATAACATAAATTACTTGGAAGGTACTTATGTACATATATTGAAATTTTAGTTATATTTCCTAATACATACGGTGGTTGTATAATTTTAACTTTATCTAAACTATGAAACAAAGACTAAAATCTAATGTTTCACAGTGTAATGGAAACCATCAAGTTTAGTTATAATTTTACGCTATTAATTAATATTTGAATATCAAATTGAGCTAGAGTTGAAGGTCAATAAACATCGTATCTATTCGTTCGACAAAATTAAACTAACTTCTGCAAACCCTTTATGTATCTCCCTAATATCACGTTACTTATAATTAATTCTTAAAATCGTACTTTTTTCCAAGAACGTCTTATTATTACAACAATAAATCCGAAGCCGAACACCCCCCCCTCTTCGGTGAAAGAATATTGTTTATTATTTACGTGGGGGTGTTATTTTTCCTTCGGCATTGTATTACCTTTACAGGGAGGGGTGAGATTTCTTCTCGCCGGCAGGGGTTGTGATATGAATCTTCATAGATGGATTATTATCTGTATTAATTCCAGGAAATTTCACTATTTTCTTAGAATTCTGGGGATGTAAATTTCAGACAGCTTCCTTGATTATAGATACAATGGTAGAACACTCATACGCCAACTCACCCACACATACAGTGTTGGCCTAAATGATTGCCCCTCCTTCGCCCACTCGAGCATATTCTATTGAAAACGGTACTGCATAAAATCATAAAGATGGTCACTTTCTGATATTAGTACCGCGGTGTATGATAATTATTGGATGTATCGGTGCGCGGGCGAGCTTAATACCACGCTTAAATAATTAATATACATAAATTTATGTTTATTATAATATTACATTTTTCTCAATTTGCTTTGGGGTGCTGCAGTTCCACAGTGCATGTGGACGAGCCGCCACTGCCTAAATCCCATACGCTGCGGGCATGCCTACCTGATCTGCCCTGCGTACAGCATATGAGTGAAGATTTAACTCTCATCTTTTTTTATATTACTACTATCGAAAATTACTAATGATCTATTATTAGGTTTTGACGATTTATTATACGCTTATCGAGTACATTGTTATTGAAAAGAATGGGGTTTTTTACACTTCAACTATTTATAATTTGTTTGTTATATATTTTGTTTATTAGATCCTTGACTTAATAAGTAGGAGATAAGTTTTTACCTACTTTCGTGTATTAATTGATTTATTATATAAGTTAGAGTAAAGTGGATAGTGTTCGTTGTCAGTGTGTATTTGCCTTTTGGTGAGTGTACACAGTGCCTGAAGATGCCGAAAGGCGAAACCCGGGTCGCAAAAACGACTCAAATTGAATAGTACAAAACTTAAATCAATTAGAATTCTTATCTTTTGCGTGATTACAGATATTTTAATAATTATTCATTTAAAAATGTATCGCACTTCTTCCACTTTTATTTAAAATCTGGACCGGTTTCGTCCGCCTCAAAAGGACATTTTCAACTGAGGCTTTTATTAAATTTAATTGATACTACAACGCATTTCTACCATGAATTAATTAACAGTTAACACAATAAAGAGATAAATTAAATCAACTGATTTCGTGATTGAAACCTGCATCATGTAGGTATGCCTTAACTGGGGAGCTTTCTGCCTTCTACTAGAACTAGGCTATATTGAGGTTCCGCCGGCGTTTCTGTAGTGACGATAACGATTTTTAACAATACGATTTTTAACAATACGATTCTGTGTTAGTGATTATGTCTTTGTTTATGTGTATATTTATAATTTATCATCCACACCCTGTTATATTAATATACTCAGTCAGTGAAATGTATCAGTGAAAATGGGCGAAGACGGCTAGGAGAAACCTTCGATGTTGTCTGAGATGACGTTATGGATTTCCTACCTTATTTCTTTTGCCATATCCGCCCCTTAACTGGAACATATGGACACCACGCGGCGCCTCCAAGAATCCCTGTCGCTCGCCAGTCTTCTTGCTTCGTTCTAGGTCAAACCCGCATCCCGTAGCTCCGCCGTATACACTCTGTAGATTGTATTTAGCGGCCTTCCAGGATGCTGGAATCCGGTCGGCTTGAAGAACAGGCAAGTCAGGTTGAAGTTCTCTTCTGGCGTCCGCAGCACGTGGCCGAGCCAGATCCAACGTCGCCTCTTCACTTTCAGCGTGATGAGAGGCTGCTTGGTGCGTTCTCTTATCTCCTCGTTGCTCTTAAAGTCATATAATGTAGTCTATTACTTATTGGCGATTAAATGCGCTCTGTCCACTACTCGTTCAACTATATAAACAATAAATAAAAAGTTTTCTCTAAAAAGCAAATCGTCATGGCGTTTTTGACTTCGTATTGCTTGAAAAACGCTGTTCCCGTTATATGTTTATATTTTTTCAAGTTAACAAGAAATAAACCGAGAGATCCAGGTCAAAACTCATCACAGGATCATAACTGACAGGCTTCTCCACGGCGTGGAGAGTCCTTCTCGATATTCAGCGACATTCAGATTTATCACCTCATCAACATGTCCACGTGGCGGATCAAGCAATGCAAGCCACATCCTCTCGGAATGTCCGAGAATGTGCTGCGAGGGGGAAGAGAAGGGCTGAGCCATCGGGTCGTCCGACCTGGTCGCCACAGAGGGCAATTATAATGCTTTAAGAAATATGCAGCGCCTTATTCCAGACGTGAAGTTCTCTTCACATAGTTTTGTATATCCGTATTGTTTTAGTTTTGTGTTTGTATTATATTATGTATCATTAAATCCATTTTTTTATGTTAATTATTCTCCATGCTTTTCACTCCCATGGACACTTTTCTTACAAAGTCTCTGTATAATTAGCCAAAGCATACTTGAGTGCGTGGTGATCTCAGTCTTGGGTGTCTGTTTCTGAGACATTCCCAAGCACTAAAAACTGCTGATGCTTCACATCAAACGTAGGGCCTCGCGATACGCTCGATTGAAACCCAGTGTGGTGCGGGGCGGTTGATTTGGAGGGGTCTATGTTAGTGTTGACTAATATCACGAGTTATTCCAGATTATCATTATCCATGCTGATTAGAAGGAGTCTGTATTGAATCCGCAGTTCGTTATGGATCCGTTGGTACGTTTAGCTATCCACGAGACTTTCAACATCTGCCTCAAGCACCTTATTTTAAAACGTTTAGCCCTTGCCTTTATTTTTACAAATTGGGAAGACAATAGTTCTTACTAGACATAATGTAATTGGTCACAGTTTCGATATAGCACTTTTTACCATTGTTATTCTACTTTTAATATCCGCATCGCATTCGCCTGTGTCAGATATACTCGACAAAGTTGCGATCCACTAGTTGACGATTCCTGAAGGCTCCAGAGGATGAGGCCCCACAGACTCCGAGTATCGCTTCCAGACTGACATGTCATCCGACACCGGCCTCGCTAAATGATGAGAGTGATCAAATATCACTTTAATTAATTAGGCTCGCACTGCTACGGCGCGGATGCCTCAGACGTGCCATGAGATATTATTATTGTGAGTTAATAAGTTTTCCCTGCTTGACAGTGATCGGTTGGTACGTAGTTAGTTATTGGAAAAGAATCAATTCTTTAACACTGATACAATTTGTAGCGATTGTTTATCAGTAAGTACATACTTTAATTATTATTTTACAACGTTTTTCTTAGCTCGTATTCTTATTTGTCCGGTACAAATCTTGCAATCGATTTTTAACTAACTTCCCGATTAGCTAGACATTTGAAACTTTTAGAATATATCATAACACGATGCCAATGCATTATTTTTATTACTTTTAACCATCTTTAAGTAGAATTGAATTCATTTTCAGATAATTCTGTTTTGTATGAAAAGTTATTTCGACACCATTATTGGTTGCTAGGGGTCTGGGGTCCTAGCAACTAAATTATTAATACATACCTACGTGCGTTACTATGGAAATCAATATGACATGTCAAAATGTCATTTCAGTATTATTTCTATCAAGTACATTTTTTTGATCGTTTAAGCTAGTCAAGTCAAGTTTATATGATTCAACAGAAAATTTAAAAACGTTGTATATAAAAAGTTCTTTTTATCTTGTAATTATTAATAATTGAAGGGTACACGGCAAAAACAGGCTTATCGCATTTTTTTATTTTTTGTGATTTACATGCCAATTTGTTAAACAAAGGAAGTGCTCAAGAATGGTATCATTAAAACAACCAAACTCGATTTCATTGCTTCATAAATGAAGGGAGAATAAAGTGTAGTCAAGGCAAAAATCAGCTCATTGTGTATAAAACTGCACAAAAACGTAGGATATATTTTTATTACTTTTTTTCTCTTTTATTATATTTCATCAATCAATATTATAAACTATTTTGCTTAATTTTAAATACATTTTCCAACCAATAACGATTTCATTCTTCTTTTTGCTCTCCTACACAATTATCATTTTGTAGATGAGCCTGTTTTTGCCGTGTACACTTTAATTATTAGTGGCGAGAGGTAGATGTAGGCTGTTAAGAATCGACATAAATAGTGCACACTAAACTTTATCAGTCATACTTATTTATTTTCATTAAACTAAAAATACAATTTGCTTATGGTGTTGGTTAGTTTTCAAAATGAATTAAACCTTCCCTAAACCAAACCGCAATAGTTTAGGTATGCTTTGGGTGATCGGACAAAAATAGATTTAGGTTAGGATTTTTTTCACTATTATCTACTATGACTTGGATTAGGCAGGATTTAATTGAATTTTAAAAACTAACAAACACTATCTACACATTATAATCTTAATTCAATGAAAACAAATACGTGTGACTGACAAAGTTACGCATGTACTATTTATGACGGATTTTAACAGCCTTCCTCCAACCTTCGCCACTGATAATTTTATTATTGTATGTAAAACATTCTTGTATTAAAATTAAGACGATACTTCAGTGAAACGGCAAATAATTTTCAACTATAGGCGCGACGAAATTTTGGACACGCTGGCAGTCGGAGAGCGAACGTCGAGGTGTGAATACGTCAATTTGTTACGTGATGGCGACGGGGGTATTAATTCTTAAATCGTGTAAAGATGACTAAAAACGATATCCATTTACTTTAAAAATAAAACATGTCAATGAATATATTATTATTGTTACTAATAGAACATTAAATGGACGCATGTTGGATTTATATGACACATTATATTTCACTCGGCATGCGTCATTTCGCATGCGCATCGCCTAACCACGATCTTTTTGGACAATGCCTCAACAATGACTGAGGTATAGCCTTAACGAAAGAAGCAGAATGCTGGGCACATCTATAGTCTAAGCTGGGCACTCAGCAAACAAGATGAGAGATATAATATAATGGATAACGTTTAGTGGAGAGTATTGAGAAGTATCTTTGGGGCTGTTCAAGAAGATAGCATCTGGATATCAAGGTACCTATATAATAAAACATACTTTATGGGGGCGAAAAGATCACGATACGAAAATGCAGTACTGTGGTGGATAGACCACGTGCATACAATGCCAGAGGAGATCCCAGCAAGGCGGGTCGGGGTTGCTATCTACGCAATCCCCGATGGCAAGAAGAGATCTGTATGGCCGAAATTGAGATGGCTAGACTGTGCCACAGGAGATTTAAGAATGCTTGGTCAAAGCAACTGGAGAGTGTCTACGCTTTATAGTCCAGAATGGAGGAAATGTTAAAAGTAGGTCTTGACCCAGCAAGGGTTGTAGTGCCATAAATGAATAATAATATTAATTATAAACATAATATATTGAACGCACAAGAAGTTATCAACCAAATATTGCCTTTATCTGTCTATTATAAAAGTCAAAGCGATTTCTTCTAGTGAAAATCAGCAATTATGCAGGGCGAATGTGATTATTGTTACGGCCGATATTCTCAACAAGCGAAGCTTGATGTAGTGCTGTTATTTCATCGCTTTCTTTCGCTCGGCGCCGCTCCAAGTATGTCTTGTTTTCTCTCAAAACTATCAAATCTCAGTCTAACGTGTTATATTATTTATAGGTGTGTATTTTTAACGCCCACGATGGCCGAGCGGTTTGGAAAAATTCACATGTTTTGTTTAGTGTCTATTTGGACCCAGAATATCGATCAATTAAGGCCGGTTCAGATTAATCGAGTAGTTTGAATGGCGAATGATTTAGTAACTTACAGGTATCCGAACGAATGACGTGACAAAATAAATAGATTAAAACGTAACAAAGCAAAAATAAATAAGTATATAATTCGATTTTTAATGGTTATATCAGAATAATTGGAGGAAGAAATTCTACGACAACTAATGAACTTGATTAAAGATAACATGTTCGTACTTGTCTCGTGACTTGTTTGGTATTTAGTGAGAGGTGGTGGGTGCTACTCGACCGAAAAATTAGAACAAAATGGATCGACTCGACTAAATGATTTTACTAAATTACTCGACTAAATTTGTGTGTTCATACATTATTAGTTATTAATAATTACTCGCCACTCGACTAAATTACTCGACTAATCCGTGCCGGCTTAAAGGTTGAGCTAGCGGCTAACATCCACTTTTCGTATCAATAAAAACCTGTTAATATAACATCCATTCTGTGGAGGCGCCCACGTGGTAATATTTGTGTAATTTCAATGTTCTTTGACGATTATTTGAAGCATTTTCCGATTGTTTTAGTCGTTCATGGTCGAGAAATACTGTTTAAAAGCACCAAGTCATTAGATAGTAAACACAGGCCACTACAAAACTATTTATTAATTAAATCAAATATTATGTATTTCTCTTACAATCCGTACCCAAAATTATACATCGTTCGTTTGTGTCAGATTACCTTTGAGGAGTATTATTCAACGAAATAATAAATAATCAAGCCGGAATTTGGATAGGTATTGTTACCTACAGTGGCGCACCCAGGATTTAATATTGGGGGGGGTCCGAGGAGGAGAATATAAATTAGTCCCATAGGCTCTTTTTCGTCTTCACAACCTAATTTCTCGTTTATCGGTCTTTTGTCTGTTGCACTCGGTGTACCTACACCATGGTCCCCACATCCTGAAACGGGACCTCAGGCTAGGATATTTGGCGGGCCCCCTACCTACCGCTAAGATCAAAGGCAGTGAAAAACACTACATTAGCGTTTTTCAAATTGTGTTTTAGTTGAAATTAAGGGTACTTATACAGTGAATTATTGCCGATTTTTAATATATCTACTTTAATAATGGAGCTGTTGAGTATCGACACATAATAATCAAAAAATATATTGCACAATTATATACTTAATTGAAAATGTTCATGGTCATGAAATATAATAGCGCCGCAGGCGACTTTTTTTACTATTAAAGCTAATTTATGATGTGTGTTTATCTCACTTATCTGGTCAACCCGACACGCCGGGCCCCCCACAGCCCGGGCCCCCAGGCTAGAGCCTTGTCAGCCCTCCCCAACGATGACATACGCCACTCCAAAATTCGGGTGGACACCGAGAATTTTTTGACAGTTCCATTAGGGATAGGGTTTCTAAAAAAACCTGATTTCTTAGTGTTTCGAAATTTTTATGTTAGAAATTAAAATCTAAGAAATTTTTCTAAAAGGGTGATGGAGAATTACAAATCATTTTTTGCCGTGTTTTTATTTCTCTAAGCCCAAAGGTATAGTTTTTATTGGCTTTCAGTTTCAATGTTTAAAATCATTCTGATAATTTTCATGTTTGGGGGGTGCCAGGGCCCCTTGCCCCCCCCCCCCCCCCCCCGGTTGCGCCACTGGTTACCTACCTCCTCTCATTTGTTCAGTAATAAACAGGAACTCGACACCCGTTGGATACCTTGATATCTCTCGTATATAAAAATTAACGAATTTGTGATTTTCAGTGAAACTGAACTAATACAAGTAACCCTGTGACCAAGTTAAGTAAATCGAGTCATTATTTAAATGTGCGATTTTGAATTCTACATGACAGTTTTTAACATTCTGTATAGAGATTTCTTCAAGAGTGTGACACTTCGTAGGTCGTGGCCGGCCCTATGTCACCCTGCAGAGGTGCTACAAAAGTGATCTACGCGCTGCAGGCCTGGTATGGCGGGAGGCGCAAGAGTTGGCGATGGATCGACGGAAGTGGCGCAAACTTGTACTTGCCCTATGCCCCAACGCTAGGTCGTGATAGGGTAATAGAAGAAGAAATGAATTTTTGTTGTCAAATGATTTTTTATCATTCCATGAAAAAATATTACCTATGTATGTTAAGGAAGCACACGTTAAACCAAAACATTCACATTGTATACGGTCAAGTAATGAAAATATCAAGTTCTTCAAAAATATTTTCAATATTCATTAGAAAATATCATGGGTGTTCATAAATTGATGTGTTGGGAAATCAACAAAGCGACATTTACGCGTGATTTTTTCAAAATCTCACACTGTAATAAATACCAGAATCGAATTTGCATATCCTTATGAATCTGCTATAAATGCTTGATTTACAAAAATTACCTACTTCGACTTCAATAGAGGCTAAAATAATATTTTAATTTTAAAAAAGTTGAGCTCACCAGGAAAAGCGATAGTATTTTTTTTACACGTTAGGTATGTAATTACAAAGTCTCCTCTTTAATTGTTTATTTATTTTGATACATTAAATCCTTGTCGAATGTAGTACCTTTTGTATTTCTGTATGGCTTACGCGTTTGGCTTATATTGTGGGTCCCAGGTTCGAACCATGGGTCTGACAAATAGGTATACCTACATTTTGTTTTTCAATTTGCGTCCGGAGTCATAGTATGGAACTTATAAGTTGAGCAAATGGCTCACATTCATTTCACGTAAAAAATCTGTTAATGCAAACCCCACACTGTGGAGGCCCATGTGATCTTATTGGGATCGGAGATCGGTGAAAAGAAAGAATTTGGTTTGCAAGAAAATAAATAAACCAAATGTTTATCTTATTTTCAGCACATTAAAGCTTTCGAAGGCATCACAAAACGCTAATAAAACGCCACACGCTAGATGCATATCTAAATAATTACAAGATAAAAAGAACTTTTTATATACAACGTTTTTAAATTTTCTGTTGAATCATATAAACTTGACTTGACTAGCTTAAACGATCAAAAAAAAAATTGTACTTGATAGAAATAATACTGAAATGTCATTTTGCCATGTCATATTGATTTCCATAGTAACGCACGTAGGTATATATTAATAATTTAGTTGCTAGGACCCCAGACCCCTAGCAACCAATAATGGTGTCGAAATAACTTTTCATACAAAACAGAATTATCTGAAAATGAATTCAATTCTATTTAAAGATGGCTAAAAGTACTAATAATAATGCATTGGCATCGTGTTCTGATATATTCTAAAAGTTTCAAATGTCTAGCTGGTCGGGAAATTAGTTAAAAATCGATTGCAAGATTTGTACCGGACAAATAAGAATACGAGCTAAGAAAAGCGTTGTAAAATGGTAGATTTGGCAACGCTGGCATGGATGGGTAGACTTTATTGTGTATCTTTTGAACCACGCTGTCCACTTATTTAAGCAAAATACCGACGTAGATTTTATTATTAATGTACCTCTGTTGGAAATATGATTTTTTCTTTGGATTTAAAATAAACTCGTGTGTTTCAATTAAGCAAAACGAGATATTTTCCGAACAGGATCATTTTCATTTTCTGCTTTCCTAGCCTGCCTTTTAGCGTAACAGCGAAGAGAAAAATGATTCGCCTTTTTATATTTTTATCAATTATCATTATTATGCTACGATGGAATTGCGATACTAATGGAGGTTTCAGTTTTTAAAATGGCTTCAGTAGCGTACGCTTTTAGTTTGTGCCAGGAAAACTAATATCAATTACTTACCTACACAAGTTTGATCACTCCTACGTAGGATAAGATAGGAACTTACCAGTGGCGAAGACTCCATACTAGGCGATTATTTCAATTAAAGTCTATTTAATTGCATATTGTCGTATTTAAATAATTTTATTTACCAACGACATCTATCGTATATGAATGTATTATAAATAATACAGAAAACAGAACAATCTGTTAAAGTTTTAAAAAAATATGCCACAGCGCGCCATCTGTGTTTAACATATTTAAAGAATTATTCGGTCAGGAATGGTGATGTTTTTTTGTATGAATTTTACGTCACGTGACCTCAGTCTGTCTAACGCATTGTATCCAATATGGTATGCTCCGATCGCAAATCCTAAAACCTTTGCGCATAATATTAATACTATGACTGCAGAATGTCCAAAATACCTAATTACTTAATTTAAAAAAAAAAATGTTTATGAAAATACGTAATATAAACACATCGTTCAATTTTATGCCGTCAGCGAGCTATTGAAATTTCATCGAATTAGTGTGTTTTTGTCAGTAGTACCTATGTACCTATTCGTTACTGGTAATTATCGTATTATCTTCTTATTTACCATAATTATACCTGACAAGTGTGCTCTTTTTCTCAGATCTCCATTTTTTGTATTTTTTTTAAAACATACACTTGAATAATAAAATTATAAAGTTGTCGAGTATCGATACACAATGATCAAAAAATGCATCGCAACCTTATTTCTTCAACTGTGAAGTATATCATTGGGTCTATTCTATACTTATCGAACACTAAATTGATAAATAGTATCAAACTTAGGGTAGGTTTGTATCAAAATATTAGCACTTATTGTAACAATTACACGAAGCCGGTTTTTATTGTTGCAATAAGTGTGATATTTTAACAGCAGCAAGATAGGTGCTGTTAAAATATAGCACTTATTGCAACAATAAAAACCGGCTTCGTGTAATTGTTACAATAAGTGCTAATATTTTGATACAAACCTACCCTAAGTGTGATAATATTTTTCACTTTATCACTTTAGCGGTCGATAAGCATAGAATAGACCCACTGGAAGTAAAACTATTACAGTACCTACATTTGTGATAGATGTATTATTATGTGTATCACATTTATCTGGTCGACTCGCCACGACGGGTTTTTATTGTATAAAGCCAGGGTAGCGATAGGCTGCTGATAGAGTGCTGTTGGTGGAAGTCAGGATTCTCACCAGATTGTCGCGTTC
This sequence comes from Rhyacophila brunnea, assembly GCF_057557595.1. Lineage (NCBI taxonomy): Eukaryota > Metazoa > Arthropoda > Insecta > Trichoptera > Rhyacophilidae > Rhyacophila > Rhyacophila brunnea. The sequence continues at coordinate 36,422,690 of NW_028232796.1, forward strand.
TTTACGACGACGCTTCATTACATAGGTACCCCAAATGGTAAAAGTTGAAAGCCGCCACTGGCAAAAAATGTTTCAGCTATCAGGAAAAAAAATAATTTGATTGTTTTAATGAGAATCGCTGTAATTGAAACCAGTTATCATTACACGGGGTAGCTCTGAGGCTAGCAGATAGCCAGGTTTCAAACCACCTTTAGACAGGTAACTTCCTATCGTAATGGCTCCCAAACTTCACAACAAGCTTAGGTACCTACTATAAAATGTAGATATTTATGTAAGTATTATAATTTGTATTTTAATTAGCGTACTTTTATAATTTAAATATTGCTTTAAAAGTGACATTGACAAATCCATTAAATTAAATTATTCACTATTATTTTTCAAGTGGGTAAAATATTCTTTATTGAACATACATAATGTGGAGCAACCTTAAAAACATACATACATATTATAAAAATCCTAGACAAATTAACGGGATTTGAATCCATACTCGTCGCAATTTCCTCGCGTTGTAGGCAATTTCGTATCTAGAAATATTGGGTGACTTGCAATAAGAAAGTTATTATATAGTGTACGTGTACACCATGGTAAAATGGTTGAAGTATCAAAATCAGGCTTGTTCATCACAGATCACCCCTACGCCCTACCATGATTCGCAGTGTATCGCCGGGGGGCAGGAGAAATGATTTGCTGGTCTTATCCATTATTCGAGACCTTCAGAGACTAAATTCGTCCTTCCTATGTGAACAGTCGGTCCTCTTCGGGTGACACGGCCAAACATTGGTGTGCATTTGGGCATAATATTTGGCGGTTATCGTAGTTCAGTGAATAAGGCACTGGTTTCGCACACCAGGAGCTCTGGATTCGATTCACTACTGTTATTAGTACCATTGTGTGTTAACGTTTATTGAAAAAAAGAGACAACGGATAAGAGCACGCGGTGTGATAGAGATCGCCGTGATGATTAATTGGCAATGGACCGAAATATTGCTCGGCGAGTGGATGAATGCTATCATAGTACAGTGACCATTAAATGACCACAAAGCTAGAGGAACTAGACGAGGTCTTAAACAGTGGATCGACCCCGACTAGTGATGATGTTGAAATCATGTCTTTACTTTTATGAAAAAAATACTTTTTTAAATTTAAATTGCAATCAAAATAGCATAATCCCAAAATAATGATAACGGTGAAAAGTTTGGAAAGCCTAGCGTGAAACAGACTCCTACTTGTTAGAAACATTTTTTTAATGGGCAACACAAAACGAATGCTCTTTTGTGTTCTTAAATTTTTTATCTCTGTCATAGGATTGTGACTGAAGTGATCTGCCTGTCTCCAATCTCCTCGCGTCTTCCCAAACCATGCTAGCAACCTGTAGCTCATATGTATACAGCTTGTGATGGTATTTAGCGGCTTTATATGGCGTCGGATAACGTATTTTTTAAAACCATTAGAATTGGTCTTTGTCGCTACCAGATAGGCTTGTTGGGCCATACTTGAATATTCCCTTTTTGCGCATTCCCGGATGACATAGTTAACGTCTTGTGATTCACATAATACCTACATACATATAGGCCGATCGATAAATCCAAGACAAACTAAATTATAGGTAATGAACACGTATGGTGGTTTCAGATTCAGAGCGGTTACCTCCTTTGTCTTATCGTGGCATTCTCTAACGGAGGTCAGCTATTGTAATCATGGCGTTATTTGCTTTATCATCTACTACTACCCGGGACCTGCTCTCGTACCAATCACGGTTGTTAATACAGCGTCCTCTGCTACGCTTAACTTTGATCTTTCCTTAGATAACAAGTTGGCGAATGCTGTACTTTTCTCCTCTCATAAAAGTCATAAATATGGCCGAGATACTGTAGTTCACTTTTTTTGATACTACCCAGAATCTTTCGGTTCTTTCCCATTCGCTTGAGAGCGTAAACATGTGTCATCCGGTCAGTCCAATGAATTTTAAGGATGCGTCTATAATAGTCACATCTTAAAACCCTCAACTCTCCGTGGCATTTCCTGGTTTAGCGTCCATACCTCCATACTATAGAAACGGATTGAGAGAACAAAACAACGTACCATACGCAGTCTCGAACCGAAGGCTATACCTCAGTTGAACGTAGTTATGTAGAATGTAGCCAGTCCATAATAATGTCGAGCTGAGATAATGGCACTAAGTGGCTAAGCGATGCGCTGATTGCGGGTTGCGGGTGCAAATGACGCATGCCAAACGAAATATAATTTGTCATATAAATCCAACATGCGTCCATTTAATGTTCTGTTATTGTTCTATCAGTAACAATAATAATATATTCATTGACATGTTTTCTTTTTAAAGTAAATGGGTAACGTTTTTAGTCATCTTTACACGATTTAAGAATTAATACCCCCGTCGCCATCACGAAACAAATTGGCGTGTGCCCAGCTCGACGTTCTCTCTCCGAATGGCAGCGAGTCCAAAATTTCGTCACGCCTATAGTTGAAAATTATTTTCCGTTTCACTGATGTATCGCCTTTTAGAAAAAGACACTCCTTGCGATCTTAATTATTCTAGTGTTTGGTCTCCTTTCTCATTGACCCACAAATTTATAAATTATAAGTACCTACAGTACTTTTTATCATCCTTTCATGACTCCAATATTTAAGAAATGTGTTCTATGAATACATTTTTATCTACTTACAAAATATATACAGAATTAAATTATTAAATATTTTTTCTTCAAAAGTGCAGATTTTTTAACATTGGAAATACAGTAGTTTCTTACGTGTCATTTTGGCGATCCATTAATTTTCTGTATCTTGAGGAATCAGAGAAGGGCGATCCGTGTCGATTTTCTTCTTCACAAAACTTGGAAACCTTTTTAATGATATTTTTTAGCCTGCGGTTTATAAGGTTTAGGGGGGGGGGTGCATATTTAATTTCAATGGCCAACGCAACTTCCGTGCGCATTAGTTAATAAATCAGACTGTAATTATTCGTAAATCTGCACGTGTCGTTTCTGGTTACCAATGACGTCGAAAGGCAACGGAAGTAAACTAGACATCGCGAACACGACAGAAAAATGCAGTACTGTTAAACCTTTCATATTAATTAATACATTTTGTTTCCAACCGGTGACCTGATTTATTTAATGGAAAGATATTTTCGTTATTACTAAGTTTAGGTAGCTATTAGATAGAGAGCTATAGATATCTATAATATATATGTACCAAATGATTCTGCCGCCCTTTGAGTAACTGCCACCCCCAAGCGACGCTTAATCTGCCTACCCCCACGGGATGTCACTGTTGACCCATCTTTATTTATATCCTCTATGTTATCTCCAACTGCTTTTTAATACCCATTTATGGCTCATTCCCTTGTACCTACAGCTTTTCAGTCCGAGTGGGAAAAATGGTGAAAGCAACGACATCAACTTCCTCACCTATGAGGAGCATCTCTGAAACCTAAGGATGTGTAGATATTTCCTGGAGGCCTATGTCTTATGATGACGTGTGCCTATTATAGTAAGATGCATCGTGGTCGATTTTAATTATATACATATTATCTATTGATATTACCTATTATGAAGTGCCATTAAGAAAATTTGTAAGGCAGCCCCTATTTCCGGTTACACCTAGCCTCGCGTATCATATCCGGCGGGTTGCGCGCGCGCCGCCTATTTTCGAATATATTTCAAACGGATCCGGCTTAGTGGCCAATGTCCGGTCGGGGCAGAAGCGATGGGCGGGAAAAGTTCCCGCCAATCCCGTGTCGGTGTTGCCAGCCGCTATCATATTTTACCATCGCGATTAATAAATAATTTGAAACGAAGAACGGAAGCGGCTCTCGGCGCCTGTACTTACTTTACGATCGTTATGGGGGAGATTTTTATCTTGTCTTTATCCGGTTCGGTTTCAAAGTGACCGAGATTTATTAACCTGGTAAAATAAGTAGGTGTGCGTAGTGATGTTCTCTCATTGGCTCGTATAGGTTACTAAGAACCGATTGTTAAACTAGTAACTTACAATATGTCTATCAAACCTGACTGATATTAATTTATATGTATTACAAACATTCATCACAAGACATCCTGTTATTTCCTATTTTATTATATTCCGTCGATGACCAGTAACGTCCCGTGGTAGTAGGCAGGTCATGCGTTGCGTAGGGGCGTCGCATTATAAAGTGTGGCGAATGAAGAAACCATGACAAATATTATAACTTTTGAGAGCAGTGGCGATTTTTTGTAAAGCAGATGCACGCTTCATTAGAAATTGTTGACATCTTAGTTTTAAAAAATCCGACCATGTCCGATCCTAATAAGATCATATGGGCATCCACAGAGTGGAGGTTTGTATTAACAGATTTTGTTTTTACGAGAAATGGATGTCAGACACTATTAGGTCGGTACTCTGACTCAAACACAAATTGAAAAACAACTTGCCAGATCCAGAATTCGAACCTGGGACCAGTGTTGCCAACCGTACTATAATTATAGAACAATACTATATTTTTTATTCGGCGAAAAATGTAAAATACTATAATTTTACGCCAAATATGCCAAAATACTATAATTTTAAGGGATTCAAAACGAAAAATGTTCCTGTACTATATTTTTTTCAGATATACTATAATTTTTACGGATTTGTACTATAATCAGCATATAAAAAGATGGCAACACTGCTTGGGACCCACGACGCTATATGCATAGGCTGACGCTTACGCCGCGCGGCCATCGTGGATTTGAAGCATAAAAATTCTTGACAACATACTAACTATTGCTATATTGTTTTACCCATTGTAATAGCGGCTTATCACACAGGCAAAATTTTCACAAGGGTGCCTCCAACATTGTCAGTATCACTGATTTCCACGTACCTAAAACCACCATATTTTGAGAGTAGATTTCGTGGACATGCTCTTATTTTCGGTAAATTTTGCGTACAAAATATGCCAATTTAAATAATTTTTGTGTATTTATATGTTGTAATACCTTTTTTAAATAAATAATGTAATAAGTAGGTACCTAACGAATTTTCAGACAATTAGAAAGTAAAATAAAAGGACACAGCATTCCAAGCCTGCTTAAGGGCGGCACTTTGCTTAGGGACAGGGTTAATAATTATTGTTGCAATTAGTAGATATTGGGGTAGGTATATAGTGTAATCATCTTGGAGAGACGTTCATCCAACAGTGGATAAGTTCAGACTGATGAAACTGATGGAGTAGATTTTTTACATCGATATTATTACTTGATATCGTATATTTTTGTCAATCTTCCAAACAGAGAAAATATTAATTAAAATCGCTATCCACGAATGAATAAAAATTATGTCTGAAATTTAAAGGCCTCTTTTTGTGTCTGTTTTCTGATGTTAAACAAGTCACCTTTTCCCAGAGCTGTAGGTACCTCTGATTTTATTAAAGGTTTCCTATGCTCTGTTATGGATATTTTATTTTTATTTTAAACTTAAAAAGTATGTATGCGTTTACTATTTTTTTCAAGACATTACTTATTAGCAGGTTCTGAAGCATATTATGGACATCACAATTAGTAGCTATTCAACCATTATAGTCAAAAAAACTGGCTCCAGTATGAGAGAAAGACAATCAAATAATATTAGATGTCATAATTTAAAAATAAATAGAAAAATACATTTTAAAGGATTCCGGTTCCGATTCGAGGCTTTCAAGATTCGGAATCAAGGGTTCAAAAAATAAATAAGGGATTCTCTGGGTTCCAGGATTTAGTTCGGGTTATATTTTCGGGTCTGCAAGCATTAATTATATTGCTAGTATGTATTGCAATACCGAATGAAAATACCAATACCGGTATTTCGCTATTTATACCATTGAATACCGGTGATCGTAAAATAATTGTATTTATTGTATACAATGTATACAAGGACGGTGACGGGCCACGATAGTAAACCAGACATCGCGTAACCTGACAAAAAATAATCCTGTTTAAGGGCCCACATGCCCCACGTAGGTCAAAATGGAGTTTTTATTGTATTTTCAGAGCATAATCCTGGACATTCCTTAAACGTTATAGGTAATCTCTATATATATAAAAATCTCGTGTCACGATGTTTGTGGTCGAACTCCTCCGAAATGGCTCGACCGATTTTTATGAATTTTTTTATGTATATTTGTTAGGTATGAGAATAGGTCAACAAGTATATTTTATACCGCTAGGTGATTAGGGTATCTCTATCCAGAAAAATTTTCTTTTATTTTTTTGACAATTTTTTTTTTGTATTTTTTTTATTATTTGGCATGAAAAAATACCTATAACCCCAAATTTTCACCCTCCTACCTACACCCTCCCATTTTTTAATCGCGATTTTATTATTTTTGTATGAACAAATTTAACCGTCGTTCGTATTTCAAAAAGAACAAAAATATTTATGTTGTTGAATGACAGATGGCGCTACGTCCGAGAAGAATTCAAGAGAAGCGTCGCGTCATTTTGACATTTCATTCGGCATATCACAACGCAGTGCGTGCAAAATTTTGTACGATTTATTTTAATTTATCTATTTTTATGTGCGTGTATTACAGTGCACAATGCCAGCAAGACCCAAGGGGGGCCATTTGGGCCGTCGAACGAATAAAGCAACAAACATGCGAAATAGTAGAGCAGAAAGAACAGCCGAACAAATCCAACAAGATAACAAAAACGTCCGTGTAAGCATGTCGCAATTGCATGCATCTCAATCACAAGAGGCACGAGCTGAACGAAATCAACAACGACAATTGGAACGGAGCCAAGCGCGCTGATTCGTAGTTAACACACGCAGAGCAAATGACCGACAACGCCAACAAGTACATCGAACATTTACATCCGCTTTGTTCCTTCGTCTCCCATTCGAGTACGAGCCAGATATTGAATATTCCGCTCATCCGAAAGTGCTGATTGGTGCTATGGACAAAGAATGTCCCCATTGTCATGCGCTCAAATTCAAACATGAGTCAGCCGGGATGTGTTGCGCATCAGGAAAAGTGCAACTACCAGATATTGAGATACCACCAGAACCATTGAACGGCTTGCTCATCGGCACGGTTCCAGATTCAAACCTGTTCCTGAAGTCCATTCGCACATTCAATTCATGCTTCCAAATGACTTCGTCCGGAGCAACAGAAATAGTTCACAATACTGCGGCAAATGGTCAACAATTCCATTCTACGTTCAAAATCAAAGGCCAAGTATACCACAAAGTAGGCTCATTGCTGCCAATGCCAAACGAACCACATACATTTTTACAAATCTACTTCATGGGCGCGGCGGTGAGGACATCAATCATGTGGATGCACGTTGCGGCTACAATAGCCTCAATTCGCCTAATGCCAGGCGCATCGTCGGCGAACTGGACGCTCTGTTGAATGAGCACAATGAATTATTGAAATTCTTCAAAGCACACATACACGAATTGCAAAGTGACAATCACGCTATTGTCATCAATCCTGATAAAACACCAGCTGGAGAGCATGTACGTCGATTCAATGCGACTGTTGTTGACGACATTGCTGTAATCATGGTTGGCGACCGCACATCGATGCGAGAAATCGTGATTCGAAGAAGAAACAATAATCTTGAGTTCATCGCTGACACACACCGTTCATACGACGCTCTCCAATATCCGCTAATTTTCTGGAAGGGACAAGACGGATATTGCATAAACAGTAAACAACGAGATCCTGTCACAGGTAATTCATTTATTATGAACATCATTACTCATTTTGAATTGAGAAAATGAATGGTTGATGTTTTTTTGTTTTTATCGGCGGTCATCGTCTACAGCGCTCTATTCCTCTTTCTGTCATAGATCTCATCCCCACACACTTACGATACATTCGTTATTTTTTATTTAACAACCAAAATATTCACTAGAAATAATTTATATGGCAGAACAACGTTTGCCTGGTCAGCTAGTCTATTTATATAATTTTGAAGCCTTATTATCCTTTATATTTATTTTAAACATTTGATGACTGCATAAAGTATTTTTATTACATGAAATAGTTTCACCTACCAGTTTGACCTACATGGCGCACGTGGTCCGTTAAGCCTTTTATTTTAATTAATACATTCTATTTCCACTTTCAATACGGAATATATCGGTATTGTCTGATTTTTAAAACAGGTATTTTGGTTTTTTCGATTTCTTTTCTAAAATCAATTGATATGTGTATTATATTTTGTCATTATCTTATATGTACCTACCTAAGTTGTACACCACAGAACAGATAATAAATATAATTCCGATATGCTATATTCAATACGTTACATTTTGATGCAGAGTTTTGAATGTGAGTGTCCTACGAAAATGAGACACGCAGTTGTCAGTATTCGACGTATGACGTATTCTTGACACGTGTTTAAGTTTATGCCGGATTAATCCTTTCTCGAAATCGGTTACCTACTACTCCTTACCCCTGAGTTCCCTGTTGTACGCCATCTTTTTATATGCAGCTACTGCGTGTACACGTTACTTAATTATCTGTTCAGCTATTGTAAATAGTTAACACGGGTAACACTAGATCTGCTTACATACTGTATCTCAAAGTTTAGAAGGGATCTTTATTTAGCTATATATTTTTTCCGACTTATACGCGGCGGAAATGAAAACGATGCCATTCTTGGTAGTATTGGCTTGTGTGTATCTGAGAATTAATTATCTTAGAAATCGGGGGCATCCGTTGTTTGTTCTCCCAAAGTGCAGAACTAACCTGTCATTAATAATGGCCAATTGGGAGGGAAATAACTATGTTTAAAATTAAATCGCTTCGAATATTGATATATTCCACTTACGTGAGGGTGAATGTAAGTGCACGTTGTTTTATAAGTTTTTAAGACAGGGTCTATCAACCTAGTTCACTATGTGTGCTTTCGTGTACATTTTTTATTGTATTGTTAACTCACGTCATTATCCTGTATTTTTATTTGAAAATTGTTAACACTTAGACTTTATGGCATGTCGTGAAAGCTTTGAATTTATCATTTGTCATGTACATTTTATGATATATTCCACTTGCGTGAGGGTGAGTTTAGGTGGACGCTATTTTATAAATTCTTAAAATAGGGTCTCCATAGCAAATTTGGTGTACTTCTCTGAATTTCTATAAATAATGTATAATAATTGTATTTTAACTGCTTTTGTATGTTTATATTATGTTCTCTTTTTATATTTTCATTTTGGCATTTTTATTACTTTTTTTTCTTTATAATAGTGTTTCATGTCATGTTGTGAACGTCTTAAGCTTATAATTTGTAAAGTCCACAATATGTTAAAAAAATAAATTGAATTGAATGTATAAATTAATTTCAATTTGAATTTGAACACATTTCCCATATTTTTATTGCTCCAAAATAACATGGATATAACTCAGAGCAATTCGATAAACAAGGCGGTCATTACAATAATAATTGTTAACACACCGCACTGCGTTTTATATATTGATTCCAAATGCATATGCCTGCAGGTGGATTTTAAATATGGTAATTCATGTTCTGTATGTACAGGCAGAGACTGATACCAATTTTCTTTTTTACAGATGACTGCGCCTGGTGCAACACTCGGATAACGGCCGAAAGCCACTCCTTGAACGCCGTTGGAGACAAATTTTGCTCAGAACTCTGCTTCAGTCAATCGCGAAGAGCCAACTTCAAAAGGGCCAAGACCTGCGACTGGTGCCGACACGTCCGTCACACTGTATCCTACGTAGACTTCCAAGATGGCGCGACACAACTCCAGTTTTGCTCAGACAAATGCCTAAACCAATACAAAATGCACATCTTCTGCAGAGAAACACAAGCACATTTAGATCTGAACCCTCACCTCATTGGCGCCACTTCTTCAAATACAAATCTAATAACTCCAGACCTCTGGATGAAGAATTGTAAAAGTAGATCTAATTCTTCTTCTTCCGAGAGATCTGTTTCTCCGACCGCAGAAAATATTGCCCCGATTAAAGTATCTTCACCTAAAATTAATGTCGATTCATCACCTCCAATAACTATTTCAAACGCTGCCCAGATCAATCAGAAAGTTCACATGCCAGTAATTGCAGTGGCTCCGAATTCCAAACTGATGCGACCGAAGCCCACACTAGATGAGAGAATCACTGTCCAAGCGACCCAGGAAATGAGACGAGAGCAACGAATATTGAAAGCGAATACCAAAAAGCGCAGAAACTCACGATGTTCATCCACTGTCACTTCACAAACGTTTCAGAAGCAAAACTCAACATCTGTCCTCAAACCTCAAGATTTAAGAATTATGAGTCCACCCATAAGTCATGAAGGTTCTCCCAACTCCTCAACAATGCTGCCGCAACAACCAAACATATCTTCACCACCGATTTCTTTAAATCCTCGAATACCAAACTTTCATATGGGGAATTTCTCAAACCCTCTACTCGGTATCAATCCTCCGTCGTTCTTCAACTCCGGTCAGCACAATTTTCAAGATCCGAGACTCTTACGGCCCCACTTTTTTCCGCATCAAAATTTTATACCAAGACCGATGTTTTCCAATGAACAAATGCGTCCAAATGTTTCAACGCCTCTGCAATATCTAGGATTAGGAACTCCTCCACCTGTAACCGTTCTGGTACCATATCCGGTAATTCTGCCTATTCCTCTTCCGATTCCTATCCCGATACCCATTATGAACTTTTTAAGAGCTTATGAAAGTAAGAAATTCAATATCACGACAGAACATAAACCACAAGAGAAAGTTAACGAGGATAGTAATATATCGGATGAACCTTTAGATTTCACGATTCATCAAAAATCTACAACACATCAAAATGTAGAAGAAAGAAATGATATTGAAGAAGAAATAGCAACTGTAAGTAATAATACAGAAAACCCAACGTCAGTACAATTGCCTAGAAAGATAAGCAGTGAAGGAACTGACATAAATGAAGATATTATGCATACAAATAACAATAATGAGGTACCAAACCATTTAGAAGCGAGTGATACGTCGAATCCTGAGCAAACCTTGCCACGGTTCAAGATATCCAGACTCGGAGCGAAGATGTCAAAAGTTGTAATACCAAAGACTAAAGAATTATTGGAGTCCACAAGGCCATTGAGAAAAAGACGGAGACTGGTGGACGTACCTGCTGAAGATGAGTGTGCGCCCGTTGTCAGTAAGACGAGGAAAACTGTGCATGTCTGAATGGAAAATCGATTTTAGTCATTGTAAAATCTGATAATCAATAAAATTATAAACGTACTTCGTCTTCTTTAAGTGCTATGTTTTATTGAAGGCTATCATTATTAAATCAACTGTCACATTATCACCAAAGCCCCGAATATCACTCTTTATTGAACCACGGTTGAAATTATGTAGCAAAGCTTATACACAATGGTATTCCCCAACTTTGAATCTTCCGTTGTATGATCCTTGTAGTACTTACTATGGTACTATTTTATTAATTGCTAATCTGCTATATTTCATGAATTTTAAATTACAATTTCACTGTTGCTATAAACAATAAATATTATTATCGGTCATTTATGTATTGCCTATAATTATTATGGTGTTAAAATCGCAAATATACCACCTCTTTGATTTGTAACACAACTAAATAAATTGCACAATTATTTGTAAACTTTTGCCCCTACACAAATATCTGTCTGATTAATTGTTAATAGTTTTTATATTACAGTAGAACCTCGATATAACGGACAAAATATCTAGTCATATGTGAGAATTGTTAAAAACATCCTGTTAATCCTATACATGTTTTAATCCAAGCATCGCCGCTTGTAAACAATGTTCTGCGAATGATAATCTAATCAGTCCAGACGCAGACTATTTATAAACGTCATCTCTGCAATACCCAAAATCAAGGTTACACAACAGGATTATAATATAATTTCGTTGTTTTATCGTATTTATTTATTTTACGCCCATCCAAATAGTGCTCTCTTTTTCAAATTCTTTTTCAGTTGGGAATGTCTTAGTTATCAAAGCGAATGAAACTGGTCCTAATCATTATTAAATTATGTGGAATAAGTACTGAAGACTTTAATTAATATAACATTGTTATAATTGTCTGACAGTGGTGAATGGTGGAGGTAGGCTGTTAAGATCTCCCACAAATAGTGCAGATTAAACTTTGTTAGTCATACGTATTTGTTTTTTACAATTTGGAGACGATATTGGTTAGTTTTGAAAAATCAATTTAACCCTGCCTTACCAAACCATAAGAGATTTGGTATATTTTGGGCAATACAACAAAATTGTGCACACTTTTTCATTCATACTTATTAGTTTTCGTTGGATTAAAAATACATTGTATTTTACACATATTGTTGGTTAATTTTTTTAAATTTATTGAAGCCCTGCCTAACCAAACTATAATAGATAAAAAATATTATTCTATCTATAAAATATCCAAAGTTCTGTATAATTTAATTGCATAATTTTAGATATTTTATAGATCGACGAGTATTTTTTGACTGTTATCTATTATGGCTTGGTTTTCGCAGGGTTTAATTGAATTTTAAGAATTAACCAACACCATCTGTAAATTGTAGTATTATTTCTATGAAAACAAATAGTTATGACTGACAAAGTTTAGTGTCCACTATTTATGGCGGATATTAACAGCCTACCTCCACCCTTCGCCACTGCTACAATGATATAAAGTATACAACCGTGATTCAATACAATCCCAACATCGCAACATAAAATCAAATGTAATGTATATTAAGTTACGGCTTACTCTGTTTGCTACACGCGTATCTATTACCATCGCATCTTCTTCTCATCTTGACTGTATTATATAATTATTTCTAAGTATTATTGTATAAGTGAACCTATAAAAATAGTCATAGTTATAGGAATTATAATATTAATATTGTTACTTGCAAGTTATTTCGTAGATTTAGTAACTTATGTTTACCATATAATGTACCTCCGTCAAACGTTTACAATATTATATAATATACCAGTATAATTTTTGAAAGCTACATCTTCTTTTGTTTTAAACCCAAACCCATTATCTTTTTTAATACATAGATTAAATATGAATACCGATGGAGTGAGCTGATGTATTGGAACAGGAGTCATGATGCCGCCTCGGTTTTTTTCTCCTTACCCCGCTGCCTACATTATTTGAAAATGCATACTTCTTTCTTTCGACCATGTCCGATCCTAATAGGATCATAATTATGGGCTCTGCACAGAGTAGAGGTTTGTGTTGACAGATTTTGTTTTTTACGAGAAATGGATGTCAGCCACTTGCTCAACCTATTAGGTCCATACCCTGACACCCACAAATTGGAAAACAATATGTGTACTTGCCAGACCCAGGATTCGAACCTGGGGACCCACGGCGTCATAGTCCAACACTTAAGCCGCGCGGCCACCGTGGGCATGCATACACCTAATTCAAAATATTAACCAATCACAGCTTAGCTTACAGATTGACTACGTATGTGACAAATGTTATATCATTCAAAGGGAATACCAGTCAAGAGTACACTTTGCTGGAATGCACACAAAAATGGGACTATCATCAAATTTGAACATGGTTTAGCGATTTTGATAGCGAACCACAGAACCATCTAGAAAAAGATTCAACATTTTTGGTATGCTGTTAATTTTGTGCAATATACTAATTATAGAAAATATATATACTTACCTATATTCTTTCTTCTTTTCTTTCGACCATGTCCGATCCTAATAGGATCATATGGGCCTCCACAGAGTGGAAGTTTGTATTGACAGATTTTTGTTTTTTTTACGAGAAATGGATGTCAGCCACTTGCTCAACCTATTAGGTCCATACTCTGACTCATACACAAATTGAAAAACAATATGTGTACTAGCCAGACCCAGGATTCGAACCTGGGACCCTCGACTCTATAGGCCGGCATTTAAGCCACTCGGCCATCGTGGGTGTACCTATATAGTATACTATATATCCTTTTTTAACACAACAGGCGAAGAGGACCAATGACAGTAGTATTATAGTAACAGTAGTGTATTTAGTAATAGAAGTGAAACAATCACAAACACCCAGGCTTTGAGAAAATCACATAAATATATTGTGACCTCACTGGGAATCGAACCCTGGAACTACCGGGTGAAAAGCGAGCGCCTTACGCACTGCACCACGTGAGCCGCCCAATATATACTTAACACACTTTAAAAACACCTTGTGAAAAATCTCGATTCGCAGGTTCATGTCTCTTCGAGTCGAAATAAGCCTTCTAATTCTACGTTGCTTGTGTGCACAAAAAATTCCGAATGTAGAAGAAACCGTATATATAGTATTTGATACACATACAACTAGTTGTCAAAAATGAGATAAGTAGATTTGCTAGATACATGAAAACTTTCTTATAATTTCACCAAGGTTTTATGTATACTGAAAAAAATAACGCGTACAAAGATATTGTTCTTGCATGTGGAAACTTCTGTGATTTGTATGTGTGCCACTTTTGTATGTATAAAAAGTATTTGGGGATATTTTATCAGTGTTTATATGAAAATTAGTTGTTCTATAGATACCTATATCATCAGAAATCGTCAGGTATTCGAATTTAGAGCTATGGTCATCTCAGTATAAAAAGTATTAAATGATATGAGGCGTCTAATTCCAAAAAGCGATAAGTCCACATTTGGATAAAATCGAGAAAAAAATACGCACGTATTCTTTGTATAATTTTACACAATTTGTATTGATCTATAAATTCTATAACGCGACATAACCCTACGAAAAAAAATATTTCAAGTCTCGATTTATTACAAAAAGCGCCAAGTCCGTTTTTCATATTATTTAAAGCTTGGTTGATTTCGCGCGTGTTTAAGTCAACCAATAAGGGAACATTCAATATTGAAAAGGGCGTCTCCCATGTAAACTTATGACAGTGCCACGGATATATGTGCCTTATGCGGGATAAATTAAAAAGTGAAGTATAAGAAGCGCTAAGTCCAATTTTATTTTGCCTATATTTATTACATTTAAGAGTTTATCGGCTGAAACAAATTGCCATTTGGTTCTAATTTCGACATAGAATACAACGGAAAAAATAATTTCACGTTAAAACAAATAATTGAAGCTAGAAACATAAAAACGTTGTTTTCGGAAAATATTGAATTGTGGACTTGTCGCTTTTTGTAATTAGACGCCTCATATGTCAAATGTTAGCATGTGGCGCCCTCACTCAGCGGGCAACTTATACTGGTGGATCTACAGTGGTTCTTTTTTGCAATCATTTTCATACATTTAGGCTCATAATTTTAAGTAGTAATAAGACATTCTTTTTTATAAATAGTTATTATTCAATTATTATAAAATAGACACTCTTGTTACAACATAGATGATTACAAAATTTAATCGATTACATCATTACAATTTCATTTTGGTAATAATACATCATTAAGACGTGTGGGTAGCAATATGTCAATTCTATTAAAAATAAGCGTCGAGGATTTGGAAACATCGAGAAAACCTTCAATATAACTATTATTAATTTGTTTCAAAATTAGAGAACTTCACAACATTCAGACATTAAATAACATGAGATCTGATTGGAGAGTTTTATAACATTCACGCATGATTAAACATGGAACACATAAAATTGCAGTCGACAAATATTTCATTGTAATTTTTATTGACTCACATTGGATAAATAAATTAATAGATCTGTGTGTGAAACAAAAAAAAAATTAATTGAAGATACCAAATAAACTGTAATGGACACATGCATGGAAACTGGCACCAATAGTGTGTAAATTCAACTATCACAACAATAACCAGGGCTTCGAATCGGAACTGCGCATCTATTCTATACACAAAACTGCTATCGGCATCCATCGAGGGTAGTCTTTCATATTTTTGTATCGAAGTATTAGCACGTATTGTAACAATTACAATAAGTTAGTTGTAATTGTTACAATAAATTCTATGTTTTAACAGCACCTCTTTCAGCTGTGCTAAATATTAGAGCGAGATAGACAGTTTTGACTGTTTAGATGGCTAACTTATTGTAACATTTATAACAACTTCAACACAAATATATGAAAAACTACCCTCATAGCTGCCGATAGCAGTCTTGTGAATAAAATAGATACGCTGAACAGAAAACCGTAAAAATCAGTGTTTTCAGTTCGGTACATGTTCAAACACGCGTGATAACATGATCTTACGAGTTGTCGTTCAGTTGTCATAGGCATAAAAATTAATTACTTGGAGCTGAATCGAAAATCGGAAAAACCATTTTTTTTTTTCGGAACCGAATCGATATATATTTTTTTACTTGAACCGGAACGATAACCAAAACGAAAAAAATAATGGTTCGAAGGTACACATGAACGAATTTACTGCCAGCAATAGTGCGTATATCGCGGCCATAACAAGAAAATGTACTGTAAACATGTATATCCTGTAGTTGGCAAGATTGCATGCATGAATCAAAAAAGTTCGGAAGCTTCTAAATTACTCACTGTCAGCAGTAAATCCATGCACATGTAAAAGGGATATAAAGGAGAAACAGAATGAGTTAAATCAATGCCTAATGAATTACTAAATTCATAAAGAAGTGCAGACATATTTTTTATTCACATACAAAGTTAACCAAAACTCAATGTTCTTTTGGTACAAAGTTATTTTAGACTTATCTCCCTTTTTGCTTTTCACACACAGAAATAATAAATAATAGACATTGGAAATTTCAAATCAATTAAGGCAATGCATTAATATTCACAAACATAACGAGGCTAAATTATTGTGCAGTTTTATGCGTAAAATGTCAGTAATAACTACAGTAGGCTCTCAATTTGTCACATCGAGATGTATTAAATATTTTCATCAAATGCATTTTTTATTAAACATATTTTGGCACCATTGTAAAAAATTGCTCACGCTATTCGAGGAAATGAAATTTCCAGTGTCGTTTATAGAAACACTCTTACAATGCTAATGTTTCAAATTTAATTTAAACATTCAGACATTTTCAGTCTTGCCACTGGGACAAAATAAAGACAAACGTCACACTAAAAATATATTATATACCTCCCAGAGATTCCATAAACTAAGTTAAGTATTATTGACATGAACACAGGTGAAGCATTTAACATTTTTTTTTATTGTTCAACAGTACAACTGCTTGGTCTATGATATTTATAACATATTTCAATTGACTAACAGTTAATATGATATTGTATATTACATACCTAGATTAGGTTTTAAAAATGATTGAATCACACTGAAATAAATATGAATAATATCAAAAAGACTAATTATATTACCGTATTGCATCGATTATAAGACTGTTATATTTTGTATTTTGGTGTCTCTTGAGCTGTCTTAAAACGTTGACATCTGACAAGTACCGTGTAGTCCCAGAAGTACCTGACCTGACATATAGATGGCAGTTGTTGTTTGAAAATAATGACCACGCTAGAAAGTACCAACCTTATAAAGCTTAAGTTTGAAGTTTGACGACGCTACGTTGTTAAGTAATCGTTTGTCAGCCATCAACAGTGAACGCT
This sequence comes from Rhyacophila brunnea, assembly GCF_057557595.1. Classification (NCBI taxonomy): domain Eukaryota; kingdom Metazoa; phylum Arthropoda; class Insecta; order Trichoptera; family Rhyacophilidae; genus Rhyacophila; species Rhyacophila brunnea. The sequence continues at coordinate 36,440,201 of NW_028232796.1, forward strand.
CTCACTGATTTTGTAAACATGGAAAAAATTGGCCATCATTATGTGATACAATACTTTCATTTGAAATGCTTCAGTCCAACCAATATCAAAGCGGCACTAGATTCTACTCTGGGGGTGTCTGCTCCTTTGTTTACAAAAGTAAAATATTGGGTAGCCGAGTTTAAACGAGGCCGGACGAGCTGCCAAGACGAACATTGCAGTGGTCGACCAAATAAGGTAGCCACGCCAGAAATGGTGACGAAAATCCACAATATGGTATTGGATGAACTTCGACTGAAATTGCGTGAGCTAGCAGACATAATAAGCATTTCAAAAAGTGCTTTACATCATATATTGACTGAAAATTTGGACATGAGAAAGCTGTGCGCAAGGTGAGTGCCCCGATTACTCACATTGGAACAAAAACCGCATCGTGAGGATGTTTCAATCGAGTGTTTGGCGAAGTTTCACAGCAATAAAGCTAGCGTCTATTCATAACCATGGATGAAACATGGGTCCATCACTTCACACCTGAGACAAAGGAATAGTCAAAACAATGGACTAAAAGGGAAAAATCGGCTCCAAAGAAGGCGATGACAGTTCCATCTGCAGGCAAGGTCATGGCGTCAGTTTTTTTGGGATGTGCGTGGGGTAATTTACATTGATTATCTTCAGAAAAAAAATCAATCGACGGCGTGTATTATGCAAACTTATTGCAGCATTTGAGTGATGAAATCTAGAAAAAACAACCGCATTTGGCGAAAAAGAAAGTTTCGTTTCGTCAGGACAATGCACCAGTTCACACATCCGTTATCGCGATCAATGAGTTAAAGTTCGAATTGCTTCCTCACGCACCCTATTCGCCAGATTTAGCCCCCTCGGATTATTTTCTGTATCCAAACTTGAAAAAATGGCTCGGTGGTAAAAGATTTGCTAACAATGGTTGATGGCTATTTTGAGAAGCTCGACAATTCTCACTACAAACAGGGTATCGAAGCTATTGAACATCGCTGGGAAAAGTGTATAGACCTAAAAGGAGACTATGTAGAGAAATAAAGCTATTTTTCCCCAATTTTTTTGTATTTTCTTTGTTAGGTCGGGTACTTCTGGGACTGCCCTCGTACTATCAAAAATGTAGCAGTCATTAAAAATTTGCCAGCAACAAAACTTGCAGAATGACTGTCCGCTGCTTGGAAGAATATTCTGAAGTCAACATTGGAGTACACCTTTAAAAAATGCTGCATCACTGACACTCCATGACACAGAAGACCATATTTTACGAGAAAAAGGAGAAATCAGTGCCCCTGAGTCGAACTATGATTCAGAATAATTGGAATTTTACTCTAAAGAAGTTTCAAACTATGATGGTGGTTCACACGAACATACATAAATAATTCACTGCTTTATAATATTGTCATTACACTATTTCAGTGGCAAAGGGTGAAGGTAGGCTGTGGAGATCTGACATTAAGAGTGCAAACTAAACTTTGTCAGTCAAACTTATTTGTTTTCACTAAGGAGCTAACATCAAGAACAAACATCACGCTGAGAGTGAAGAGGCATCGTTGGACTTGGCCCAGCCATGTTCTGCGGAAGCCAGAAAAGAACTTTAACCTGGCTTGCCTGTTCTTCAAGCCAACCGGATTCCGGCGTCCTAGAAGGCCGCTAAATACTATTGAGTGTATACAGCGGAGCTACGGGATGCTGGTTTGACCTGGAACAGTACAAGAAGACTGGCAAACGACAGGGATTCTTGGTGACTCCTCGTGGTGTCCATAACTAAGGGGCGGATGGATATGGCCGAAGAAGAAGATGGTATCAATTAGATTTTAAATTCAATTAAACCTAGCCTAAACCAAACTATAAAAGATATTCTTATGTCTATAAAAATCTAAATTTATGCCATTAAATCGTACTGTGCATTATTTTTGTTCAATCTCCACAGTCTACCTCTCTACCATTATTGTTTGGTTTAAGCAAGTTTAGTTGACTTTTTAAAAACTAATCAACATCTGCCGGATTTGAATTCTTAGTTTAATGAAACTAAATAAGTATGACTGACGAAGTTTATTGTGCACTATTTATGTTGAATCTACACAGCCTACTCCACCCTTCACCACTGTTATATTATGACATTTAATCTTCATAAATAAACTTTTATCTTGTTTTTATTATTGGTATTTAAAATTAAAGTTGCATCTTATAATTGGGGGATCGTTTTAATCGATGCAACACGGTTAATCAAAATCAATTTATTATTTTGCCTTTGGAAAACAGTATAGAGATATCGATGGCACAAAATTAGTTCGCTCTGGGAAACTTATATTATAAGAATAAATAGAATAACTCAATTTTAGGAAAAGTTTGAATACATTAATTAATAACTTAAGTACTGACACCATCCCCAACCTGTTGCCAATGGTGTAATTTAGTTTTATAATAAACAAGCAAGCCGTCAACACTTCACTCCCAATGAGCTGCCTACCATAAAGTCATCTATCGTGACACACGCATCTCAACAAGATTTTTTTTTAATATCACACATGGGACTCTCAGCAACAGGGAGGATGGCACCGCAACATTGTAAATATAAAAGGAACAGACTCAACTCCAGTCTTGGACACCTGGGCATTAACACTGGTTTTTATTTCCTCCGATATTTTAATAGGAATTAAGTTTCCATGTCAATTCCGTAAAATCAAACGTATTTTTTTACCAAAGGCACCAAAAATTATACTGGCCAAAGTTGATTACAAAGGATCATTTAATTTGCAAAGAAAAATAAAAAATCTGTTCATACAGATTGTAGAATGAATAATTCTGTGCTGTTCGGGTAAAACTACGTCCAAAATATTAACTTCAAAATAAATTTAATACATTCAAATATTATTTACGAGCAGAAAAGTATACAGCGTCGAAAGGTGTAATTTATGGTATTTAATATTTGACAGGCATTTGGTCAATGTAAATTATCTCGAAAATTAAATAGAGAACGCCCACTTTTTTGTATATCTATCTGGAAACCGACTGGGGAATTTATTGGTGAAAGTTTCAATAATTGATAGAATCATTAACAAAATTAGTTTTTTTCAAAGATGGTTGTATGGGGACCCAATGTTTCGAGCACTAGAAAATGATAAAACTCTATTAATTCGATATACCAACAATATAGTGCAAGTTTTATCAAAATTGGTTCAGTACTTTTAGAGTTACAACCGAACAAATAGAAACGTGCTGTCAGTCCAATTTTATTGAATAATATTGATTTACTGCCAACCCTGAAGGTTCAAATACATTATGATCACGTTATGTGATGTCACAGTAAGCTGTGTAATGGAGGTTCTTCTTGGTATTTAAAATGTTATCAAACTAATGCTCCCATCCTGTAGGACGTTTTGAACCTTTAAACGAATATTGTCAGTTAGCAAAATCTGCCGAAATCACCAGAACAACAATGGGGTCACCTCACGCGTACCGCGCTTCATTGACACCCGCATGACCCAATGAAAGTTTTTTATCATTTTCTACAAGCCTACACATTTTCGACTCGTGTCAAAATCACGTGTTCTTTATTTTTAGTTGTTTTCTTTATGGGTTTTCTATTAAATTATTATCTATGATCTGTAGGTTGAGTTCTGTTCAAAATATTATTTATGGATACAATATGGCAGATAATTATAACATACACACACGTAGAAATTGTTAAAATTAATTGAAATTAACATGAATAATAAATTCAAAATACTAATACATTAGAATTGGCACTCTCCATCATTGAATTTATAGAGATCATTCAAAATATTCTGCACAATGACGAAACCATAGACTAAATTTGTCGCTGTACCAGCATGTGATCATAATGTATTTGAACCTTAATTCAATTTATGCCAGTGTGAACATACATAGATATATTTCACGCCATTGTTGACAGCTTATATTGCCTTATCGCACGTGTAAAACCAAGGCAACTGCAAATTTTTCAATTTCGAGATTAAATGCAAAACAACTGCAAAAGACGTGAACTTGATAATGTAAAAGTGAAGTAACTGAAAGAACATGCAATATAATGTAGATATAAACCAAATATTATGGTTTTTTTTAGAAACTCTATTTCTCCTAACAAAACGAAGACTTAAATATGTGTTTTGCAGATGCCTTGGTTTTACACTCACGGTGCGTTATGTTCTATACCCAACAGTAGGGTTAAAAAATGCGAACAGATGACACAGTTTTACCTATACACCACAGAACTAATTAATAATTATTTTCAGTTTCATTTTTTAAAATACATAGAAAATTATCTCAAATACATATTATATAGTATCAAAAGTTGAATCTTGCGATATGTGAAAATAGAGAAAATTCAGTTATTGAGAAAAATAATTCAGTTTCCAAAAGCACTTAGCATAGTATCAATAAGATTTATCACAAACAACTATTATTTTCAATATTATCACAACCTTTTGATTAAATTCATAATATGACAATAATTTCATATTAATAATAATTAATCATAATATATTATATCACTACAGTACACTTAATTTAGGGAATACAGAAGATTTTAGACACTTATTATTTTTACCCTGTACATAAAAAAAATAATACATTCATATGATTCAACTAGTTCCAGGAATTACACATTTATCATTCTTAGAAAATCAGCAACAAATTTACCTTTAATTACTGATAGAATTGTAGGTCAAAATTACATTTATATCATCAGTGTTTCGTAAAAATGGCGATTTAACCAAAATGCTATTTTACAGGAGGATTTTTAACTTCTGACATTTATTTATTAATTACCTGTGGATGATTATAAATGTCAAACAAGTTTATAATAAAGCTTAGAAAGAATACTGTCTTTATAAAAGGCTTTATAATATGATATTTTAAAAGGCCTAATATGTCACATTCGATTTTTATTCGTAACACACATTGGATATTCACCCTTATAATTATCGTTTTTAAGTACTTTCCTGTGGAGATACCAAATCGCCATTTTTACATAACAAACCTAGTGAGGTACATATTGTTTTTTCATTAAAATCTCGATTTCGCCAAAATGGTTGATTCTAGAGGTGAGTTGGAAAAACAGTCACCAGTTTGTGTATTCAAGTCTTGGCATGAAACTACCTATACTCAGTATGTGTGGCCCAATAAACTTGTTCCAAGAAACTTGTTCGAACGCATACGATGAGATCATCGCGACTCGCTAGTTGGTGTTGGTAGACTTTCAATACTATTGACATTAAATGCGCGCGAGCGAGATAGCATAATACATGTATGTCGAGCCGTGATACACTCAACTGCCATTGGTGTCATTGCTCTCTCTTTCTCCCCAGTTGCAAAGTTGGTATAGTGAAGGACAGAAATGGTGACAAGTTCGCGTGACGCCAAACCCTCTATATAATATCGCAAATAATAGTAAGTATTTTGGAATAAGTATCGATACTTATATAGATACGTATTTTTTTATACTGGTAGTAAATATACTTAGTCTTCAAAATCGACTAGTTTTCCCTCCTCTAGTTGATTCACCGTTTTTACAAAACACTGAGGATATGTACACATCGGTACATTACTTTGGTTGAGAAATAAAATACACTAATACCTCACTTTATGCCACATAACCAATCATTTATTACCAGAAAATTTCCAAATTTAAAATCACATTTCCATTACAAAAATAAATGCATTCTTCATCAAGATCAATTTGAGGCATGATATTCATTTCTTGTTCGTAATGAGAAAACTCTTTTGTCAAATCCTTCGACTCTGACTATCGGCCGAGTAGTTCTTGTCACGTGTCATTTTATGATGCAGATGATCATGATTAGTGCCAATTGTTTATTTGAAAGCTGCATAATGAGCGGCTGTATAGCAAGTGTACCTTCCTACATTCTCACTATAGTTTTACCAAACACATGAAATGATATATTTTATTTTTATATATCAAATGATATATTAAAAAAAAAGAACCAAGGGAAACTAATGACTAAATAATTAAATTCCTGGAACTTTTCATCCAAACACATAATAAATAAATTAAGTATCAACAGCTTATATTCGCATTAACTTAAAATTAATTTTGCTAAATAAAAATTAAACAACAATAAATAAAATAAAATAAATTACATAATATTATATTATTATACAAAGCAGAGCTGTTTTGTGCTGTCAACATTGTATCAGCAATTGTGATCGGTGTGAACTGAATAGTAGAATACTTTTTATCTATATCTCGATATTCAGTCTAACTCATGAAAGACATAGTCAGCAATCTCGTAGACCATTTTGACCAGAATTCGGACTACACCTTGAAGGGAATCATATGAACATTTGAAAGTAATTACAGAATAATTTTATTACGGTTAATTCGAGAACTACAGAAAAATGAATATTCCTGCGTTGATAAAGCATTAACTGTGAATAAAAACGATCTATTTTGACATTATGATTTTATGTGATTGTTCGAACCGAGCTGACAGAACTGGGCTACGCAGTAAAAAAACGTCTACAGAATGACACAGAAGAGCTGTAAAACCCCTATCTTGGCGGCAAACAACCCCGAAAGTCAGAGAAATCTACCTACTAGGGTCCATTTTCCACCTGAAAGTTTAGGTGGAACCTCTGCATCAGAGGACCAGCGAAGGTAATGTCTATTGTATACACTTAAGTGTTGACATTTTATATAGGAGGTCCTGTATAGCTATGTGGACTGAGCAAATCAAGTGTGAAGATTGCTACAAATTGAATATTTCATGTCTTCGTTCCCTTTATTATAATTTCATTTTCATATGGTTAGGCTTCATTTTAATATAAGAGGATTTTCTTTGCAATCTTTGTTTTCGTTGATTCTTAAAATACACACCGCTAGCCGACTGATAGGTATGTAAATTTATCCACTGTTCACCATTAAAATAAGTGCGCAACATCGCCGAAAGCGTAGCTACAGTGTATACAACAAAAGGAACATGTAATTTCAGTATGTTACAATAATTAAATAATAATAAATGTAGTACAGTAGAATCTCGATATAACAGACAAAATATCCAGTCAAATATGATAATTGTTAATAAATCCTGTTATGTCTTATACATGTTTAAATCCAAGTATAATCGCTTGTAAACAATGTTCTGCGCATGATAATCACGTCATACCTCTCGCACTCGAATTTGAGTCATAATGCTGTCCTGCTCATAGACTGAAGTGAAGATAACGAGGAAGAAGAAACAACATGCCCAAAAACATAGTCATCAATGATAAGATCGCATCTCAGCGATCTAATAACATTTATTGACTATTTGTCAGATAACGACATTGAACACATTCGCGGACACATGTTAGTGATATGACAATTTAAAAATTTTGTTTTTTAAATTATCGATTTTGATATGAGGCGTCTAATTAAAAAAAGCGACAAGTCCACAATTCAATATTATCGGGAAACAACGTTTTTATGTTTCTAGCTTGAATTATTTGTTTTAACGTGAGATTTTTTTCCCCGTTGTATTCTATGTCGATATTAGAACCAATCGGCAATTTGTTTCAGCCGATAAACTCTTAAATGTAATAAATATAGGCAAAATAAAATTGGACTTAGTGCTACTTGTACTTCACTTTTTAATTTATCATAAGGCACATATTTCCGTGGCACTGTCATTACCAGATGCTACAGCATGGGAGACGCCCTTATCAATATTGAACGTTCCCTTATTGGTTGACTTAAGCACGCGCGAAATCAACCAAGCTTTAAATGATATGAAACACGGACTTGGCACTTTTTGTAATAAATCGAGACTTAAAATATTTTTTTTCGTAGGGTTATGTCGCGTTTTGGAATTTATAGATGAATACATATTGTGTAAAATTATACAAATACGTGCGTATTTTTTTCTCGATTTTGACCAAATGTGGACTTATCGCTTTTTGGAATTAGACGCCTCATATATAGAAATGAGTTAAGTCTTAAGACACGACACTATCTAACGGAAATATGTTCACACCGTGACACAAGTAGATAGGGATCATACTGTTTTAATCCAAAATACGACTTCCATACACGTCATGTCGTATTAAGTTGTACAGTACAGGGCGTCTATAGACGTTCTGTCATATCACACTTAAAAAAAACGATGTCTATAGACTGTGTTAACTATATTAGATGCATTTTCATTTTAGAGAGTTGATTATAAAAAAACTTGATTCTTTTTTTCAAAACAAATTTACCGAAAGCAAGCGCGCCGTCATCGAACATTAACGTCACTCCACAACGTCTGGATATATTATCCGAAGACGAATAGAGAGGATTTTGTTTGTGTTTTTATAAAACGGACTTTCGGCTTTAACGGACACCCCCTCACCCGTATTATGCCGTTATATCGAGGTTCTACTGTATATTCAGAAAGAAACGCATCCTCAAACTGTTACGCAGTTACCTTGCTGGACACTTCTCCAGCATTCAATATGCATGAGCAACGATCCAACACAATTTCAGCATTTTAATATACAGCAAAATCCTGAGTTACATATCATTATGACAAGAAAATATGGGGTACCATAATGACCCAAATATATTTCACACAAAGTTTATGTATTTTTCAGACTTTCACCATGTATTTAACCCTTTGAACTATTAACAGGACCACCCCCTAAATCAGTATAACAATCATCAACTTGTAGGATGTAGCAGGAAAGATTGGATCCTGGAATCAGTTGACAAAAACATTCTATACTACATAAAATATACCATATTCTCATAGCAACCAAAAGTATCTTATCAAAAGGATTGTGTTTCATTCTGAACACAGTGTATATTATGGCACTCGTAAAAACTAATAGTACCTAACTGATATTTTATTTAAATGCTAGTATTTAGAATAAGATGTCTTAAAAGTATAAGTCAAACTGTGTTCAAAACATGGCAAGTGCATTTTATTTAGAACTGCAAAGTTAACCTCTATGTTCATACCAAACAGTAGGAACAACAAACTAGAGTTGGGCATAGCAGTACAAAATAAAACCACAGGATAAAAATACTTATTTCTCTCTTGAAAAGAAAACTTTTTTGACATATACCCTTTAAGACCGCTCATAATAGTATAATCCTAGGTCCACAAAACCGAATTACACACCGTTACATTATTGGCATGTTAAAATCTCCCATGTGACAATTTTGTAAAAACATTTTTTTTATATATTCCTCTCGCATAGTTAAAACCGTCAATGTTCTATTGAACATTGACCACCAAAATTCAAATATACCTGGGTGGAAAGCCCATCCAAGGATGTACGAAGAAATATCTAAATTCTTGTTAATTATTAGGAACTTTACGTGCCGGCATTTACAATAATTTAAGAACGTGCCTTACGTAAAATAAGAGAATAAATTTGCCTATTTTTTTTAGTTGTAGTGCGAATGGCAGCAATGCTATTTTCATTTATTTTGTTCATCTGTCATCAAAATGTTGTTTTTAAAATTGGTACATTATTTTTTTTTGGAAAATAAGGAAATAAAGAATCATATATAAATTTAATTACAGAAACCTCATATTATGTACCTAACCTAACATGGTCTCAATATAATAAGACCGTAATACCTTATATTCATTACATCGGAGCTATTACAAAGGCTTTGAGACGACAAGCCCCGATCACTTAAGACGATAAGTCAAGTTATTCAGAGACTTCAAAAGTCTACCTTAATTTTTGTATTTATTTTAAACAGTGTTTCGCCTAAGTCAAGTTCCATAAAATATCATCTTTGTCACATTGGAGATTTGAAAAAACTCAACGGCGATAGATAAAAGAGGTCAAAGATTGTTGAATAGTAATATTACATAAATGATCATTGATAAGGTTATATAAACAGTGCGTAATTGCAGATGAAATAATTATTTACTTATCTAGAACAAAAAAATGTATTTCAGAATCTTGGTTATAAAAAAATATTGATATGGCAGAAGACACTAATTCGAAAAAATGACATTATTGAGTTAGTTATACCAAAATGTTCTTTATTTCAAACTTTACCGCATGGAAACCTTCTTAATAAATAAAGTCTTTATTTTAAAGTTATCCTTTTTACGATTACTTAATAAACTCACATGATTAGACCATTTCAAACATTTTAAAAACTTCAAAGTCAAATCACTCAAAACTAATATTCTCCAGTTAGTGTGTTCTGCCAGAACAGAGACGATATACTCATCAAACGGTTCAAAATTAAACAAAGTTTGCATATATAACACATTGTTGTGCTAGATTTTAGACATGAACATCAACTGCCAGTGATTCACAGAAGCTACAGATATTTTATCGCATCTGCGAGGATGGCATCTGGTGATGTTGTTGGCCGCAATGGATCGGCGCGGATGCGAATAATCGAACTTCGACAAAGCATCACGTTTAATGGACCAGAAGAAAAATAGATTGCAAGAAGACCACGATTTTAGCGACATTATCGACTACAGAGAGACTTGCTAAAGCTAGCTGTGATCGACTGGGGAAGGAAGTCTGCTTGAGGAAGCTAAGGTCACTCAAATTCACCATGACACAAGTCTGCAACTGATAAATCAGTCACAGATTCCAATTTGGTGGTTACGTCCTAATTTATATGCAGTTTGTTTTTTTCAATCGACAAGTCATGAATCAATTTGAGAGATATCTGCACATTGTGGAGTCTGCATAGTTGGACCGAAAATTGCGATTTATATTACATTTAAAAAAATCCTCGTAAATTCAACCACAATAATAGTATTTCAAAATACTGCCTTCATTGCGTGAGAATTGCACAAAATCACTGTTTTAAATCCGGCTTCGGTTACATATTAAAACATTCCAAAAAGATGAAATATAATCAATCAAGCAAGTTATTTTTGATTACAAGCCAAAAGAGTTAGTTGCATTTCGATTGTGCCTTTGAATAATTTAAATGCAATCCCACCAGTTTGGGAAACTCTGCTAGATATAAGTCAACAAAAGATAACTGTTTTTCAACAATGACTTGCCGTAAAATATTGATCTAGAAATAGTCCAATGTTGACCTACTTGAAAGATCACAAAAACCGATAATAATAAGAATAATTAGTATAAACAAGTAGGTACAAATTAGTCAGGATAAGTAAGAAAATTTGCATTTGCAGAATAGAAAAAGGTAACAATAATATTTGATTGCCATCGATATAGACGTTGGCTAATAATCATGCAACAGTCTAATACTGAAATTATACGACTAAACTCGGGAAATGTATTTTGAATATTTTCGCCGTGTCGTGAGCAAGATATATTGTAGTCCGACACAACTCAGAGTTTGTGGTGATAAATTGGCTTGGAGGCTTTATTTTCCGCCTCAATTACATGCTGTCAGAATGACATCGTGGGCGTACAGGCAGAAGTCACTAAATCCAGTTTCGACGAAATTGAGATTTTAATGTCATTATATAGAAAAAGTAATGCTGCATGACTGGCAGAAGTCACGATTTAAGATTGTTGAACATATAAAAAAATAAAAGTAATGAATAACTCTAAAAATAAAGATTTTACAACCATTTTAAGAATACCAAAAACACAAAACATTGATTATCTCAGAACTGTGTATTTGGAGTAACTTCTGCCTGTACGACCATGAATGTGCTTTTATAGTGATCGTCACATGGTTTTATTATTTTAATAGACAATAATAATATGCTAGTGAAAACAACCAGCAGCTTACTACTTTTCATAATAGTTTGCGGTGTAACAAAATATGAACGAAGAAGTGTAGCCATCAAGATGATCAATAGATATTTTTTGAATTATTGAACACAAATAACGAAATGTATGTTATGAACCAATTAAAACAAGTGTACGGTCGATCGAATTTATACATGGAGTCTGAAAAACGTTGTCTAATTAAGACACTTATATTGACCGATTACAAATATGCTAGACTCTGCTAACTAGGTATTGTATTCTCAATGTAAAACACGCAGCTTTTAATTTACTTCTGATTATATTGATTATCGAAGACAGAGATGACAAAATTCCTTTCCATCACAGATATTTTATTCATTATAATAAATATCATTTTCCCGCAAACGTTTCACTGATCCTTTTCTCAAAAAAAAAAAACAATCAGCCGCATACAAAAATTAGTTATAAATATCCCACAGAGTGATCTTACAGTCCAGGCCTCCGGCGGCCATGATGGGCGAATTCCACATGCTGACGGGTCTCACGGAGTGGCAGACGTCTTGCAGCGCAGCCTTGTGCTCCGTCAGCACGGCCAGCGGTCTTAAACTCTTCCATGAGTAAATCCTCAGCCTCCCGTCCCACCCGGCGCTCATAAACACCTTCCTGTCTTCCCTAATCTTCAAGACATTGACGCCGGCGTTTTTAAGAATAATCTCGCACTTCAAAGACAAGCTGAAATCGTTTCGCGCCATACTGAAGACTTGAATGTTTTCCGAAGCGTTGCCGTAAATTCCGCGATTCGTGGCCAAGTCGTAATCGAGAGTCATGGGACAGTCTCTGAGTTTCAGTTTACTGATGGCTTTTTTAATTTTCAAGTCCCACAAGAGTAAATCTCCGCTCTCGTAAGCGGCTAAGAGATACTGATTATTGGAGACTTCCAGAGGTTTAAAGCACATAATTTCACCTAATTGAACATCAGATTCTGGCACTAATGTCATAACTAAGGTTCCGTCCAGATTTGATATATTAATTTTGGAATCGGCCTGCGGCTGGAAGAGGAACTTGTTGCTCTGGGATATATAAATATGGCAACGGCAAAAGCCACAGTATTCCGTGAGAAGCGTGTCCTGGACCACATACTCGCTCTCGGCCTTCTTCCATATCTTGATGATGCCCTGTTTCTCTTGGGTGAACAGAGAATCCGCTGAATGGTGAACGCTCAGAAGAGGTGTTTTACCAACGGCCAATTTGCTGAGTGCTCGATTCGTCTGAAAAGGAAAATCATTTTTACAAATCAAAATTGGAAAAAAAATACTTTAGTCCACGAATAATGATGAAGATGTGTGGACCGCATCAATCGTTTACAAATACATCAAATAGTTTTCATCACTCACAGGAAGCAGTGTTGTCATATTTTTATAAGGTTAATTTTAATACAAAGATGTAAAAATTAGACTACAGTATAACCTCGTTTTTACGTGCCCGGAATTCACGTTTTCCCAGCAATTGCGTGTAATTTTTTCAGTCCTGATGTATTTCAGTACATTTAATACCCGCATTTACGTTTTTCTTTCCCGCACACATACACACCACAAATTTGCTCTAGCAGTAAAAAAAATTCGGCTGCGGCGCTATTAGACAGATAAAATTTTATTTTATAATCACTTTTTGTGTGTTTCCTGACTAATAAAAATGACTATTTATCCAACATGGCGAAGGTTCACATGTTACTTAGCTATCACAAAAGAGGGTCGCGATCAGAGCTTCAAAATATGACGCTGAGTGCCGACAATTCAAGTGGATTTATTTAAAAATACCAAAAATCGCCAAAAATATACTACATCATACCGTTTATTTTATACGGAACCCTGGAGTTCTGCGGGTATGTGATTTGGGAAACACTACTGTAGAACACCACAATGCCCTTAACCTTAGCGATAGGTTGGGGGGCCCGCCAAACATCGTGGCCTGAGGGCCCGCTTCAGGATGTAGGAGCCATGGTTATACACTGGCACTGTTTGGCAACACTGACGTGTGATGTTGAAAAGGAATCCATTGAAAACGACCATTATGACTCTGGTTTGAGACACGCAATGCGCAGGCTATGCATGCACTGCGATGCATTCATCTACCGAACGAAAAAATATCCGAATGTAGACGGGGCTAATGAAACATTATTGAAGGTAAAGGAAAGTATTAACAGTGAAAACGAGACACTCCTTTTTGATTGGATTTTATCTTATTTTATTATACGTTTCCTTCTGAGGCAAAACCAATAAAAAAATGTTTAACACGCACAGAGATTTATGTCTAATAGCTGCCTAAGCATTGCCTAAATGTGTTTCATAACAAAAATTAAATTTCTTAAAACCGGTTCTATGCCTTCAGCGAGTTATCTTGCTCTATGCGGCCATAATCGACTTTAAACTCAAATTTAGCCACTGTCGATTGATTTGCATGATTTAAAAAATTAAACACATAGTGACATCTGTTTGAATAATTATGAAATACTAAGCCACAAACTATCGGTATTACAGCGATTGTAATAAGAGTATCGCTCTACATTCTACGTGTCGTTAAAAATCTGCAGCCTCTCAGATTCTTCTTTAACGATGTCCGATCTAATAAGATCATATGGGCCTCCACAGGTTGGAGGTTTCTATTAACAGATTCAGTTTTTGAGAGAAATGGATGTCAGCCACTTGCTCAACCTATTAGGACCATACTCTGACTCATACACAAATTGAAAAACAATATGTGAACTTGCCAGACCTAGGATTAGAACCTAGGACCCACGACGCGATAGGCCAACGCTTAAACTGCGAAATCATCGTAGATACTGCCATAGTAATGTCATGAGGCATAGAAAAGGTTAATAATCACACGCAACTAATGATGATAATAAAGAAATCAAGATCTAGATAATTGAGGTCCTGATGTATAATTATATTGAATATACTTATATACACATCAGTGGCGAAAGGGTGGAGGTAGGCTATGGAGATTGAATTGAATTTTGAAAACTAATCAATTCCATCTGCAATATTATGTACTCTTAGTTCAATGAAAACAAACAACTATGTGAGATATCCAGGGTTCCAGTGGCTAGCTCAGGTGTCGATAGAACCCTGGATTCACAAAAAAAATTAAACGAAAGAAATTAAATAAAAAAAGTTCTTTCTTGTTCGTAACGTGGTCTTATATTTTTAATCTTTAGTTTTACAAGTTTATTTTCTGGTTTTTACAGTTACAGTCATCAGGTCCGTATGCTTTGAACAAAGGACGCTCACTAACTTTTCTCTGTAAGAGATTTCTCTGTAATCTCCTGTAACAGGGATGTGTCATATGACTAACAAAGTGTAGTGTACTCTATTTATGTTGAATCTCTACAGCCTACCTCCACCCATCGACGCTGAATTACACATATCGACTGCTTAATCTACAAATCGACTAACTGCATTTGGGCAAATTGTTCAGCAAATAGAAAAAACTTAATAATTTAACTATCGAGCACTATGCACTATGAATAATTAATACTTACTCTATTTTAGCTTCCTTTTTATATACTTAATAAAGAAAATTTATACAAAGTGCGGAGTTGTTCCATTTACGATATTGGAAATTTGGGTTCTTGCCTGTTTAGTGGAAGCCAGCGGCAAACAAACTTTGAAAATAGCCGATATACTGGATTATTTGTTCGGTTAGGTTATCATTCTTGAATTCATGAATTTTGCCAAAATCAGCTATGAAAATTGCCACCGTCCCCACCTGGATTCCAATAAACAAACTTGTGCCCAAATATCGTCACTGTTCTGGCAGAAGACACTAATTCTAAAAAACGACATATTGAGTTAGTTATACCAAAATGTTCCTTATTTCAAACTTTACCATCTGGAAACCTTCTTAATAAATAAACAGTGTTTATTTTAAAGTCATCCTTTTTACGATTACTTAATAAACTCACATGATAGACCATTTCAAACATTTTAACAACTTCAAAGTCAAATTGCTCAAAATTTAGTGTGTTCTGCCAGAACAGAGACGATATGTATGACTGACAAAGTGTAGTGTGCTCTATGTATGTCAAATCTCCACAGCCTACCTCCACCCTTCGACGCTGAATGTACTAAAAATAACCTCCCATTACAGAAAGGGATATTATTCCTCATAGGTATTATACTTCAGTTGAAATAATCTGTTCTCGTAATTTTACCCTTATTTCTTACCATTAGTTGGATTAATAATATCTACTTAATTAAATAATAATTTAAATTTAGTTTGGTACAAGTCAGTTACGGGGAAGCCAGGCGGCAACCGCACTAATTGAATGTAGTTATGCAGAATGTAGCCAGTCCACAATAATCGTGAGCTGAGATAATTCAGCAACAACATGATATTAAAAATGTTAAATCTAAAATTGTAAATAGTATTTTATTTCAAGAATATTTTTTGCGGCTTGGCTATTTTCAGCAGAATGTAGAGAAAACTTTCTCGCATCTGATCTATTTTTTATTTTTTGTGGACTGGCTACTTTCTGCATAACTATGTCCAATTGTCATAGCTGATTTTGGCAAAATTCATGAATTATTCAAGAATGAAAACCTAACCTAACCTAAACTAACCCAACCTAACAAAAATAATCCAGACTTGTACCTTTAGTTTATAAAGAAAAATGTGAGGATTTCGTAAATGCCTTTCAGATTAATGAAAATAGTTTAAAAAGGTTTTATGAATGAAAAGATTTATTAATAAATCTAAAATGATATTAGCAATATGTCTTATGCCCAAAATGTGTAGTAACAATAAATACGCATGTAGAAAAATGACGTTTCACTACGATACATACTGCCCAAATTTAATCCATAAATAACTGTGAATATACATGGGTAGGTACGTGCAATAAAGGAACTAAGGCGAACATTTGATATCCCATCGATTTATAAATGAACACAAATTTGCCATACGCTTGGAAGATACCCCGAATGACATGAATAGGTTTTAAAGCTCACAAATTACAATTGGATACCATTTTATTAGAGCTATTTCAAATAATCTGTCTACCTTCAAATCCCAAGTGAATACGTGACCGTCCTGTGTTCCAGCCAGTAGTAATTCTGAATCATTTGTTAAATGAAAGCATAAGCAATGCACTGGTCCCATGTGGACATTTTGTAAACTGAACACTGGATCTGGAGGCAAAACAGCCATTTTTAGAGTTGTTTTATTTGATTATAAAAATATTCCTTGCGAAACTTGAACAGCAATATTTCTGTCGCTATGGGTGACAGCTGAGAAAGTTTTCATGATGACCAACTTTAAAACTATTTTCGTCTATGACTGCTATGGAATTATAACAGAGCTGCCAACCAAACAATTATTTATTTTGGTCGTGTGGACTTTGCAAAAATTATTTAGAGGTAAATTTATTTAGGAAGAAAGTTTTGCACATGATCAAAAAAATGTATTTTATTTACGTACTTCTATATTGCTTCCCCCGCCCCTTCATAGTTATTTTTCACTGTTTGACTTTTGTTGATCTTTGTCTATGGTAAGCGACGAACCTTCAGTATTTTCAGAAACACTGCTTTACAAGGAAATTTAAAATTATATTCTCTAAGATCCTACTTATCTCGTTTCCACTTGTTTTTTTCTTTCGACCATGTCCGATCCTGATAGGATCATATGGGCCTCCACGGAGTGGAGGATTTGTATTAACAGATATTTTTTTTTACGAGAAGTGGATGTCAGCCATTTGCTCAAACTATTAGGTCCATACTCTGACTCATACACAAATTGAAAAACAATATGTGTACTTACCAGACCAGGATTCAAACCTGGGACCCTCGACACTATAGACTGGCGCTCAAGCTACGCGGCCATCGTGGGTTTCCACTTCAGATCTTGTAAAATTAGATACAGTAGGCACATTTTCGGTAGGTAGCCTTTCAGATAAATGACTTGGAAACCATAGACTGTTGGAAAAGTTCGTTTGACTATAGGTACCTACTTGAAGATTATTGTTTATTGAAATTTACATTTTTTGGAGAATATGCAAAATTTTGGTTTCCATGGAACCTGTAAAAAATGGGATCAACATACCGACACCTCCTACGTATACTATTGTAACTAACAAAATGACGTTTTTCACTATTTTTCATTTTTCGTATCCATAGTATGTATTACATATGATGCCATTTACAGAATATCAAAATTCGTATTATAAGTGCGATTTTCAAGCATTGCATATTATTGTATCTCAAATTTCTTGAATTTTTTCCGACGTAAAGTATGGTAATGTATTTAGCAACACTATACGCGGGAAACGCACGGAGATCTTGCCGCGCGGGTGTATTGTTACTGCTAATTACGATACTTCACTTCGGACGGGAGGTGACACCGCTATCACTGTGAACTTTCGGTTATATTGTATTTTTTGTATCGTTTGGTAAATATTAAATACTATAATGAAGAGATCTAGACAATGCCAATAAATATTGCGCAATATGCCCGCCCCTACAGGACTTTAGTGTCAAGAATACAAAAATTGATAGAAAATCTATCCGTGCACAAAAATATGTGATTAAGCCAGATGGGACAATTAATAGTACAGCGTATAATATTATAGAAACGGATAATAATAGTAAAACAACAATGGACAAAATAAATTCTACCCAGGGAAACTGTGACTTTAGGATTCAAAGTAAGTTAATATTTTTAATCTTTTTCTCGTACGACAACAAAAAGTATCGTAAGTTATACTTACCATTGTCTACGTCGTTTCTTTGCTTGTAACTATTATTGTATGTAATATTTACCATATTTTACGTCGGAAAAAACTGAAAAAAAATATTGTATCTATCACTTATGGTAATTTACGTCGTGCTTATTTTAGTAAAATAAATTGTATGTAGTACTTACCATATTCTACGGCGACATACAATTTTAGTTACAACATTATACGCATGATAACTTTTATTAATTCATGTTTATTTAGTTGTTTTGCTTTTTACAGAGTCACAACTGCCTCCAGGTACTGATTAAAATATGATAATAGAACTTTTAGACATTATTTGTGACGATGATGAGACTAGAGCCAGCGTTGCTGATACAAACAGACTACATTCTCTCGAAAATATTAACAGTAAAAGTAATTGGATATGTTATAAAATATAGAGCTATTTTTGTGAAAAATCACCTCAAGATGTACTGTTACCATAAACTATGAGATTTATAAAGCTTTATAATCATGTTGTTTAAAAAAAACCTCAATTTTACTGGTTAAGGTTTCGGGTGATCGAAATAAAAGTGGTAATATTTTGCTAAATTAGCGATAAATGAAAAGCAACGCAGAGTTTTCACTGAAACTCAGTTGTGGCGAAGTTTTACCATTAAATATCATCTGACGAAATATCGAAATGAAAATAACATGGAGCTGGTTAAAGTCTGCAAAAAAAGTTTCTAGCTATATTCTATATTTGTGACCAATTCGTATTCACAGCTTTGGGCAAGGTGGATAATGAAACTGGCGTTTTAACACCTGATCAACGAAGTCGACACAAAAATTACAATGTTGTATTAACTGATGATATGAATACCAGTGTTTCCGACCATGTTAAGTCCATCCAACCGGTCGAATCAGATTATGTTCGACAGCGATCAAGCAAACTTTACTTAGATGGCGACCTGGATTTTACCCCTTTGTTTAAACTATAAATAATGAATGGTATGAACCCATAACATACACACATAAAGCTCAAACAGAAAGGCAGTCTCAATTATTCATAAACAATGAAAATTTTAAATTGTGTTGTGTCACTATGTCCCTAAAAAGGACTAGTGTGACCAATGTCATATTTTTAAAAACTTACAAGTACGAGTAGCATCCACGGAGTAACTCCCAGTTTATGGCAAGAACCTTGCTCATCAGTTAAAATTATTTGATAAACATGATGTTCAATCATCACACGGCAAAATTGTATCTGCGAATTTTGACTTCCAAAAAGTTTTGAATACCCTTCACGGAAATTTGAGTATATTTTATTATAAACGTAAATTATCAGTTTTCAATTTCACAGTTTTTCAATTCACATATAAGGTGGCTACATAATACATATGGCAGGAGGCTGAAGGCAAACGAGGTGCAAATGAGGACTCGAGTTGTCATCGATGTCTCGATAGGCCAGAACAGAAATCGCATTGTTTATGACTTTAACATGACTGTATGTGGTCCATAAATACAATGTTAATATAATGCACAAATTTTTGGAAAGGGGACATACGGAAAATGAAGAGGACTACATTCAAGCCCTGATTGATAGATGTTCGAAAAACAAACAAATGTTTGCACCTCCAGAAGGGTACTGTCTAGTTGGGTGAGCAAAACAAGAGAGAAAACCAGAGGATGTGGTAGAGATCAATCACGTAGATATGTTTGATTTCAGAGTTCTATTAAAATATCATATATGGACTAATACAAATTAATATAAATCACAATGATCCGTTTAAGATTAATTACAAGTGCGACTTGTCCAGCACTGTCTTCTCGACCATGGCCGTGAAAAGTAACACCTAGCACACGCAACAGCACAGCAAACTTCATTTTCGGTAAAGGTTCTTTATTCACAAATATTGCCAATTCCAAAAGCTAAGACAGATGATTTACTGGATATATGCAATAGTGGAATCATTCCTGAGCGTTATCTTGAGTTTTTCAGTAATTTTATACCTGTTAATACCTACCACTGAAATTCCACCAGCAGTTTCTGAGGAAGATTGATTTTATTATTTGTGAATACGAACACCTAAAGCAAATTGTGTTTTTGTAGGATGAAAACAAAATCAGCTTAATAATTAATATGTCAGTGTAAAAAATCTATTTTTGGTTGTATGTTTAAATTTTGCATGCTTCTTTTTTCGCATCATATAATTGAAAATTAGTTCCAAACTAAAAATATAGTTGCAAAATGATTTTTTTTCCAATTTCACGTATATTCTAACCTGAAGCCTTACACCCTTCCACCTAATCACCCATTGTTATTCCCATGTCTGATTTTACTTTGATATTTGATAAATTATTGTACCAATTATTCGTAAGAACGTTGGTTTGAAGTGATTGTAATTTTTCATTTAATTTTATTTCAATATTTACATACTTCCTTGATATGGATTTTTGATTGAAATTGTTTCTTCTCTATTTTTTTTCTGTATGTTTACGTCATGAAAGTCTTAAATTTATTTTATGTTTTATGAAATGACAATAAAAGCAATTTTATATAGAGAATATTTTTTCCAACCTACCTGATGACCCATACCATAACTTTTAATTATTGTTATTACCGAATTATGATTTTAAATACGCAAAAAATCCTAAGTGAAGAATTGTATCTAGCATATACAATATATCACCAACACCATGACGACGTAAATTATAATAAGTATCACATACATCTAAATGCATGTGAGAGGTTCCGCCGTAAACTTTTGTATGTGCTTTATACAATATTTCAAACAAATTCTTTTCCGCAGTGTAGTGTTGTAACAGCATTTTCTGATAAACCACAAAAAATATTAGATATCCTTTAATGCAAAACAAATCTATTTATGATTGACAATAAACATCCCAAATTTGGTGCAAAACATTCAAAAGGTCGACTTACACCAAGCTTTTGTGTCTTTAAACCGCTCTCCTGTAAAGTTGCGATTTTGAAGTTACAATACTCTACGTAGGAGGTGTCGATACAAAAGATAAGTTAAAACTGGGCATCCTAGTTGGGAGGAACAGCAAACCATTAGTGGAAGCTGTAAGTTGCAAACAGCAACAGGTGTATATTAGTCTATGGCAGGGGTCGGCAAACTTTTGGACCAAAGGAGCCAAATATGAGTGGCACAACGGTCAAAAAAATATTCGAGAGCCATACGTATGTTTTTATGAATCTGATTTATTTAAATGAATTAATTACATTTTATAATTGTTTATTTATTAAGCGAAGATTTCCCGAATAAAACTAACGTAATTTTTTATTGTTGAAATTATAAATATAATTTTTACAGAATATGAATTACATACAATTTTCACGCATTCCTTAAAACTAATGCGAACAATGACCTTTCTTGCATTTCTTCAGAGAGTTTCTGTATGTTTGGTATGTAACTTGTAGTTTTTAATTTCAGGCACGACTCTCATCGGTTCATTTTCATCGGTTATTTGGCTTATCTAAATTCTATTTATATTTTTCATGTTTGAAAATGATTGTTCTCATACATATTATCTTGACCAAATATGAGTTAGGAAAGGTATTCCATGTATTAAAAATCGTAGTATCTACCTTCTATAGATCTTTTAGAGCGCTCCACTTGCGTTGTGAAATTAAATTGCATTTTTCTCTCTCCATATCCTCAATTTTGGTGGCAAGACCTACAAATTTGGAGCTCCATAACTCTTTGCTTGTTAAATCCACCAATAAAATTGTATTTCAAAAGTGCTCGTGTCAATATGAAATGGAGAAAAATTTAATTTGTCGACTTTTACAATGGGCGGATTTAAAACAACAACGATCATACCTTTTTGCATCAACTATCACGGAGGAAAAATTAGTTTTGCGATAATGTCATTATAAATAATATAATAAGTGTTTAATCAATCATAAAATATATAAATTGTGAATTTTGCAAAAGTTTTTGTAAAAATTGGGAATTTGGCAAAGAGCCGCACGCCAATACCCAATGAGCCGCAAGTGGCTCGCGAGCCGCGGTTTTCCGACGCCTGGTCTATGGCAACAGGTGACTCATATTGAAAGAATGCAAGAGAACAGAACAAGATACCAAAGATCTAATCTAAATAATCTACTAATATCTGGTTTGCCTGTTCTTGAAATCAACTGGATTCCAGCGTCTTGAAAGGTCACTGAATGCATAGGCAGTTAGAAGACTCGCAAGTACGGGTTCTTGGAAACACCATGTGGTGTCAAATATTCTCTTAACTGAGGAGTAAATATGTTCAAAGAAATTATGCTATTGTCATTGTGAAGATGTTTATAACTCTGAAACAACGACAGTTAACTTATAAGTCGAACACCGTAAAATTAACAAAATACTTTTGTTTTAAAACTATCATTAATAACTCATTTAGTGCTAACATCGCAACTGGCGCGTTTGGAGCAGTTGGCCTTTAGATGTAATTAATGTGTTATTTAAATGTGGTAATTAAAAGGTCAGCAGTGATTGTGTTAAGATAAGCACCGAAAAAATGTGATTTTTGTAATTTATTTTACTGAATACTTACTCTATCTTCGTTTCCTCGGAGCTTTAACCTATGGCTCTCTCTCTCTAGTTTCTAGTACAAGTTCTCCAGTTGTATTCGACGCAAATGCAGTTCATCGTCAGCCTATTACTTACATTCTTATAGATCCTTTTAATTCTTTATCTACCAATAAACTGAGCAAAAAAGAAAAACTGGCAAATGAAAACAGTATTATATTAATTATAGTAAATTTACAAATATTTTTTTGTTGATAGTTATTTCAGTTATCACACCATGTCAATACCATCTAGCAGTAGGTAGTCTAAATGGTTACATGTAAATTGTACATATTACATTTCACCGTAGCACAGTTCGTCGTGAGCTTTCTTATCGGAAAGAGATGACCGTATACTATACAATCATCTCTATAGCACTGAGATAAAAAAAAATACATGTTGTTCATGGAGGATTGCAGACAATGTTCCAATTTTACCGAACCTAATAAATAATCCAGTATATCGGCTATTTTCAAAATTTGTTTGCCGCTGGCTTCCTGAAAACTGACAAGATTAGAGTATTTTATTTAGACATGAATTTTATCTCAGTACTATACGACCCAAAGAGGTTTAACGGTCTTTAATATATGACCATATATTTCCGATACATTTCACACTGAAGATATGGTATAGTGTGATACGGCAAACTGCATACGTACAAAATTCCAAATATGAGTCTAAATACAAGCGTGAACCAAAACAGCTAATCTGCAGAATTTAATATTAAGTACACCCAATCCTCTTTTTGTACGAAATTGAAATAACACGGATTAAAAAAGTACTGATTATTTTTTTTTACACTGATTTTTTTGCTTAAACACTTATGCAATTTATTAATTTAATTACTTAATATTAATTAATTTAATATTAATTACTTAACGCAATGTTGTTTGGTCCAATTGGGTGTCGTATTTTTTCAAAGATTTTTTCTAGTCAGATGTTTTCAAATTATGTACATATATTAAATACTAACCCAATTTATAATTGAATTAGTGATTGGCTGACTATATTCAGGCCGCGGCACTGAATTTGCGAATTACGATGGTAGTGGGAGGTATATTCAAATGCAATGCGGTAATATTTGAAATAAATAAAGGTTTTTGATTGCATGTTTCGTTCAAATTATTACCATTTTTTTTAAATATACAAAAACCATTTTTTAATATTGTATTTGAAGTATGAGCAATAAGTAGCAGTTTTCAGTTTTACACACACGGCCTGATTGTAATGGTCCTTCTTTTGCATGCTGTGGGAAAATGAGTGTAAATCAAAAATGTTGAAGAAAACCTTCTTTTAAGACTGACATTACAGCCTATGTGTAGATTTCAAGGATGGTTCGGACATAGAGATGTCACAAGGTTATCAATCTGCAATGCGGCTACAGGTAAATGATTACCTGCAGCCGCACTTGTCCAGCTGCAGTAAATATAATCACGCCAAAGATTATTGGGTGTGCGACACCTCCGCGTCTCCGGATGTGATATGTACAGGTGGACTGCTACGTCTTCTAAGTTTGACAAACTGAATGTCGCTTCATCAATATTATTAGGGAAACCACACAATACACTTATTTGGAAAAGGTCTCTTCAACATATTTGGTTTAATTGGAGTAGGTACAACATACCCTCTTGAGACCCGAGATAGAACCAGTCATGAGAAAAAATATTTGTGCATTTTACTGTTCCATAAATATTATTAAGATCACAAAAAAAAAAAAAAAATTTTTTTTACTATATATTAACTAAAATCCACTACGTGCACGTGAGTGCATCTCAGGTCACAATAGAGTACAATATTGGATACAGTACAAACAATGAAATGAAACAAAAACAATGTGATATCCATATAATGATACAATTTTATTAGAAAAATAATACAATAATCATAATAATATAATGGTGATTGGAAAATTATATTTATTTAGATTAAAAATATAGTACATTAACGGTCAAAACCCTAAAATACTACACATTAATTAGCGCACTTCAGGGAATAGGTTTAGGGACAACCATTCTTTGCTGTAGAAGTAGATCTGTGTTTAATCAGTGTGTTATTGAAGCTAATGGTGAAGAGTTTCTTGGATGACCTTGTATCGATGATGATACTGATGGCTAAGTGACTTTCATACCAAATCGTAGGGTTTGCAAGTCTGATTTTCCATGACTATGAAGTATTCCAATCACAGTGAATATTTTCTTTCCTATAAGTTTGCATGTACAATGAGCAAACAATTTCATGTCCATGTCCAACAAGTCCATGTCCACAGTGGTCAAAGATCCTCACAGTTTACATGCTTGATGTCCTGTGAAGGCAAACACACCACTGTGAAGATTAATGCGGCTCATCGACTTGTAATCAGTATTTTACAACAGCTGACTGAGTGATGCATATCGTTCTTCGTCTTCTTTGAATCATAACACGTATTGGCCTGAAATAACGAATCGGTGAGGTTGAAGCTGGTAAAAAAGTCATATGTGTAGACGTACAAGGGCAGTTGTTGTGAAGCCAAAGTAACATCACAGCGTTGCATTGAGATTGTATCGTATCTTCATCAGATAGGTAGGATTCACTTCCCCACATGGAGAATAATTTATAGAGCAATTGGAGTCCAGCACCCAATAAACCATATATGGCCATGAACTGAACTCTTCAGCTCAGCATCATTCGTCTTATTAGGCTCAGCGTACTGAAACAATAGAAAATACAATACTATGAATTAATCGATACATTTATTCCTATTTATTAAGTATTCAACACCAGGAATATAAATACTAATGGCCAATAGTATTAATCACTAGGTATATTAAGTATATTAATTATTCTGTCCATCGAATCCTCAATATGGAGATCACAAAGCCCTTTCATCACAAACTGTATCAATTTAATTGGTACTTAATTGATTTTTTAGCAGTGCATGCACTTGCCTAATAAAATGATAAGTTTGATATTTATGACTAAATGATAAAGTAATATAATATGAGCATTGATACCTTATGGTTTCATAAGCCAGGATAGGATCCTGGATTGTGATTTTGAAGGATGTATCTCAGCCTCTAGCAGTGAGTAAAGTTCACTGGTTCTCCAGAATAAAGTCATCATCTGGGCCCAGGAGATGAATGTGAACATCATTACTGTCGTCAGGGTTATATCCTCCACCAACTTCGACATCATTATCATTCAAAATATCACCAATATGCTGGCTATTCAAGGATTCGTCTAAATGTAAACAAAAAACATAACCTCAATAAATCAGATATACTAATGTCAAAATATATCACTCTAGACCTGAGTTACTCATGTGTGTACCGAATTTTGAAACTATGATTATAATATTTTACAAAAGTGTAAAGATAATTTAAAGTATACGGAATATTACTATGATTCATTGTGAAACTAAATACATCATTGGTTTTTAATATAAATAAATATTAATATTTAATTAAAAGCACTTACTTGTCAGAGTTGACTTTTTAGCCGCCATTTTCGTCTTGTGCAAATATCCATAACTTCAAAGTCAAAATAACAATTTATTTTAAAACTACATAGGCTAGTGTTTTGCTCTAGTGGTAGAAAAATATACTATCTATACCACTGTAGTCAAATGCGGTTCAAGTATCCATTCAAATCATTACTAAAAAATATTTAAATAACGTCCACATATGTGTACCTCAGGACGCAAGAGGATAAAGAAAAAATAAAACAATAATCTTTAGACAATGGTTTATTAATTATTTAAACAAAAAATACAATGCAATTAAAATTGACAAAATAAAATTAAAATAATAAATTATAGATAGAAAGTTATAATTATTACCATTAACACATTATTAAAACATGTAAGTATATTATTACATAAAACCTTTACATTATTGAACTGAGATTTACACATTGGGCATACATGATCTGTCGAGAAATGTCTAAATATCGTCGGTGTTTTGTAAAAAGGGCGAATTAACCAAAATGCTACTTTACAGGAGGAGGATTTTTAACTTTTAACATTTATTTGTTTTTTACCTGTAGATGTTTATAAACATCTAACAAGTTTATAATAAAGCTTAGAAAGAATACTGTCGTCATAATAGGTATTATTATATAATATTTTAAAAGGCCTAATATGTCACATTTGCTTTTTATTTCGTAATTTTAATTAATTTAATTTTAGTCGATTATCGTTTTTAAGTACTTTCCTGTGGAGATAAAAATTTGCCGTTTTTACACAACAAAGCTAGTGGGGTACATATTGTATTTTCATTAAAATCTCGATTTCGCCAAAATGGTTGATTCGCCCTTTTTACAAAACACCGACGATATGTACATATTGCTACATCAATGCTACAGTAGGACATTCTGCAAAAATCATGTTTTGAGTTATATGAATGCCATTTCAAGCAAAAAATTACGACAAATCCAATGCAACAGTCGGATATTTTGTATCTTTAATTCGAATTTTGTCCATCGTCCAAAATCAATTAACAACTAAAACATCTCTTCATAATAAACATAAATTGTGTGATTCAAACCAAAAACTTTAAACATTAACAAACATTCTATGACCACATAGAAATTCAGTTTTTCGTTTTTCACTGATTTCACTGAGTCAGAGTGATTCTGCACACTTGTGTATAAGTACATAAGTCAAATGCTGTTTGTTAGGATAGTGCTATAAGACAAATAAACACAATCACATAAGTTATTTCCCTCTGAAAAGCGGGGTGTAAAAAAGTCTGACTTAGGTATGTGATTATGCACAATATTTTAAATTATAAAGTGGCAACACCGGATGACTTTCGGTGTTAGTAGCCTTTTGACAGTTCATTTAGTTAAGTGTAATATTGATGTTCTGAACTCATAAAAGGCATGTAAACTATCTAAGCTGATTAATACGTTATAATTAAATACAAAATAATGTCAGAGATCAAAAAAAAATACTTGCATTATCATTATCCAATAAAACAGCATTGATATGGTCACAAGGTAAGTTTAACCCATTGATGTAATACTGGATGACTATTTATGCTTCTTCAAATGACACCCGATTTTCAGCGACTCAGCCAGTGGCGAATCTCACCATTTCAATGTCACTGTACTCTGCTCAACATGCCACACAATCATTAGTTGGCTCAAAAAGGGCCTGGCAATAATACACGAGTACGCCCTACAAATTTCATTCTTTGGTAGGTACGTACTCGCGACTGTTCTAAGCTATATCGTAATTATTTTCTCACAAAATGCCTAGATTTGTTGTTAAAAGTTGTGGAAATAATACTACAGACACTCCAAAAAGGATGGTATAACTTTTCATTTGTATCATGATTTTTATTCACATAATGCTATTTATAAGTAATTATTAGTCAATGTTATGTCAACTGTATCTTGTTCATTAATTGTAGAGATGTTCTTATCGAAACAAAAGTATTAATACTTCGAAAGTATCGCATCGAAAAAATTGTACCGAAACATTACAAAAAATGAAAGACTGTGTAAAACACTCTAAGCCACAAGCTATATTTTCAAAATCTATCAAAAACACTAAATAAGGGCATAGTATATCAATATAATAAAAATAAAATAATGCATTACTCACAGATATCGGAAGAATGATATTATATTTTCAGTGGGGACAACGTAAAACCAATGTAAAAATACTCTTCCTAGTGAATGAATCCATCTTCTATCTCACTCGAACTTATGGCGACAACTTTCTCTGTTCACTCACACGTGCATTTTTTTATTGCTTGTGAACAGGAGCGAACGCACATGAACGAAAATAAAATATATTTTGTAATGCAAGTTCCTACTTACGTAGATATTTTGACGTTAGTTGATCGCGTAATCCTTTAAAGGGATAAATAGTTTCCAAGTGCACCCGTGTTTGTGAGTAGTCCAAGGATGGAGTCGTCCACACCAAGTGACAACCAGGAAACCATGGCTTCAGAGCGGCCGAAGCCCAAGGAGTGGAATTACAAACCGGAGCTGGATGTGAGGTATAGTGAAGCACCCCAACATCAAGTGGCCCAGTTCTTAGATGAGTGCGAACAGTATTATGAGGCAGCCAAGAGTTCATCGCTGAACTGGACCTGACGTGCCATTGGTCAGTTGCGAGGGGAGCCAAGACCTGGAGTCTAAAGGTCGACCCAGAGGATGATTGGGAATCCTTCAAAAGCCGCTAGCCGCAAAAGCGCTGGCCCGGTACTTTGAATCTCCAACTCGAAACGTGCACAAGAGCAGGAAGGAGCTCAAGTCCAGACGCCAGGAGCCACATGAGGATGTGTTCCCGTTCTTCTCATCTCATTCATCTCTTTCTACCCCATCACTGTTCCTAACCACGGGTCAGATGCTGCTTTATCCTCCTCACACAACCTAACCTAACCTACTGGTCGGGCCGGTTGGGTATTTGTTGTGCTTGCAAACTACTACACAAGAGACTAGTAGTAGTGCCAGCAGACTAGTAGTAAACCAAAATTACAGTCCACAAAATGCTCAACCATATTGTATTTCGTGATTATTATTTAGGTTACTTCAGTCATAGACAAACATAACATGCTGTTCATAGTTCATGTCATATTGACATTTCAAAGACGGTGATAAAGTTTTATTTTATAATACAAAAATGTATTACTGTGTTTTGAATGTGTATAAATATCTCATATTGTACCGAAATCATTCGTCAGTGTTTTAAATATATAAGTATTTATTAAATTGTCTGGTGTTCGGATAGAAGTTGAAGGGGTTGACATACATGGAAAAATGTCGTAAAATAACAGAATATTTCTCCTCTAAAAGGAGACAGTACGAACACCTATACAACATGCTTAAGATGTTACAGATTAGTATTCTTCTTGAAGTTATCTAAAAACCCAATAGTGGTAACTGGTATTTTAAGTTTTGCGACGCAGGCCAGGTACAACCACTAACGAAAGCCATCACGAAAGTAATCACACACTGCGAACTTAAGAGACAAACGTTCCGTCAGAACACGTTCGTTAATAATATCGACATACATGGAAAAATGTAGTAAAATAACAGAGTATTTCTCCTCTAAAAGGAGACAGTACGAACACCTATACATTGTGCTTAAGATGCTACAGGTTCCATCGAATGACATCAATATCGATCACATTGTGGAACAGGCGTAAAATAACAGAGTATTTCTCCTCTAAAAGGAGACACTAGTGATACGAATACCAAACATTGCGCTAAAAGACAATACCCTAGATCAGCGCTGTCCAACTGGCGGCACACCAACATTTTTTTACGGAACGCAACCTGTGCAGCAAATTTTTCATCAAACATTGGGGAGAGAATTACCCATCATACTGAGGGTGGAAGGAATCCGCAGACAGTGCAATGTGTAGATAGCAGTTAAAACCTAAAAATTACAACATGTTAATAATCACAATATTTTAATATATTTTATTCAATATTTTAATAATCAGCAAAACGCTGCCGTGCGAACGGACATATGATAGTCTTCCGCCGGCCGAAGAAATACTTGCGTGTCGGTCATTTGTCGCATCACAGGAATGAACGAGTAAACAGTGCATTCCTGTCATTGTGTCGTGAGAAATCCATTGTTGGATTGATAACGTTTGTACCTTAATCAAATTTCGCAGACAAAATTCCAGGAATCAATCCGCGGTGTGGGAACGAAAGCAATAATAATTTACCCACGCCGTGGATAGCATTTTCTTTGTCTACTTTCAATATAAAAACAGACGTGGCAATCCAACAAGAGATCAGTACCTTAATTTCGTTCAACTTAATCACACGCCTCTCGCTTCAACGTTAAAATAATTTTTTATTACAAACACTATCGTCGTAAATCTAATTTATAAACTTTGTATTGTACAAGCTGTAAATTGAATTTGTAATTTGTGTTAAGGGATAATAAATTTGGGGAATTACTTTTATACGCATCAAAACCTTCTGATTCTATTCATTACCTACCCCTCATCATACCACCACAAAATATGAAGACATTTCATTATAATACTAAATATTAAAAATACTTTCTCAAAACAAAGAAATAAACTGCTTAATTTTTCTTTCAAAAGAGTTCTATGAATAAAGGAAGGAATTTAATATAAAACATCAATATTTTTTTTACTTTTTTGACCTTAAGCTGAGAGCGTGCGTTCTCTGACATGAAATACATAAAATCAAAATATAGAAACAGATTGAAGGACTCCACACTTGAAAATATAATTAGACTTGCCACAACAGATGTTGATATTGACATAAAAGAAATTGTTGCTCAACAACTAAGGCCACAATGCTTCCATTAAATAACTTATAAGTATAGGTATAATCTTTGTTCTGTACCGTAATTAATTTATGATAAATAAAATTTTTTACAAAAAAAAATTTAAATAACTTAATATTATTGTTTTTATTATTTCTAGTTGTGTTATTTAAATATCAATTGCCGACAATATCAGTTAAATTTGCAAGACGAGTTATATTTATTACGAACCCTACCAACTGCCGGCCGAGTTAAGGAGAAAGAAAGATAAATAAATGTGGATAAACGTAAAGTGGTGACAGTACTAAGAAGAGCGGTTAACCGTATGAAATTACACGGTTATCGGTTAAAACCGGTTTGGAAGGTCTAAGTCAATTCAATAGTTAATTTAACCATATATAATTATCATCAAAATCATTGGATTTTAGAATTCCTCACGACGCAGAGAGGCGATTAAAATGGACAGAAATTCTTAAGAGTTTTGAGATATGAGGAAAATTGGACACCATCAGATGCAAGCGTAATTTGTTCTGATCATTTTAAAAATATATATTTCATTGTGACAAGATATGGACTATGTCGATTAACAAAAGACGCAGTACCTTCTTTAACAGTGAGTATTAATTCCTTTCATTCGTCAGTATGGCCATCCGCACTATTCATATATCCAACATATATTATGAATTAATATATAATATACAAATGCGATTATACATTTCCGTTAATATTTTTTAAGATTATCGATCCCCACGTAAAACCTTCAATATCGGAATTCAACAACAGCGAGGAATTACAAAATACTAATAGCATTGAAATTAAAACCCTCAGTGTGGATGTAAAATAGATGCCAATAGAAATGCTTGACATATGTGCATTGCAGGTTAATATAATATTTTGTTTTTTGTCGGTAGTTCTACATAATCATATATCTGTATTCATAGCATAATTATTGATAAATTGATTAATTACTAATAAAGTACAAAATGTTGATTTTCGCTCTGGCGTGGATATAGAAGAAGCAAGAATGCAAAGAAATGAAAAAACCGGTCAGTTTTTGAAACACCTAGAAAAGTCAAACTCAGGAAATAATTAAAACAAAAATCGGTGGCAATAAAGTTATTGCAGCGACAAAACAAGATTAAAAAAGAAAAATTCTTCGTTGCAAAATATTATTATAGACACGCAGAAAAGGCATTATTTGAGCAAAGATATAGTTTCAAAATTGTCCAACAATGCAGAAACTGTAGAGCTTTTTCACTGCATGTATTTGAAAAAAAATAAAAACAGGAAATGGCCTTTCAAAAATTACCCAACTGCATTACGTAAATTTGCTTTAACGGTTCATTTTTATTCACCGTCGGCCTATAAATACATTCGACGTGTGTTTGACACGTGCATGCCACACTCATCTACACTATCTAAATGGTAACAAAGCATAAATGGAGACAGGTTTTGCAAATTAAAGCATTCAATGTTTTGAAACAGAAATCCCTCAGTAGCAAAAAAAAACTATTATGTAGTATAGTCATAGACGAAATGGCCATCCGACATCAAAAGATATGGCATGGCAAGAAATACACGGGGTTCGTTAATATGGGGATGGGTGTGGAGGGTGATTGACAACTAGCAACAGAGGCATATGTCTTGTTGCTGGTTTGTATCGACGAGGGATGGAAGCCGCCAGTGGGCTATTTTTTAAATAACGGTCTTCACAGAGAAGAAAGAGCAAAGCAAACATTCTGAAAATTTGTTTAGAGAAATGTCACAACGCTGGTATTGAAGTAGTATCGATAACATTTGCTGGTTGTCATGCCAATATGTCAGCAATGAAAATTCAGGGATATGAAATTGATTAAATAGATAACATAAAAACAACATTCAAACACCCATCGAGCCAATGTGGCTGTATTTTTGGACACTTGCCATATGGTAAAGCTAGTAAGGAATTGTTTCGAATCGCAAAAAGTTATTTACGACAAAGATGGTAAAGAAATAAATTGGAAGTATCTTGGCTAAATAAGGATCAGAATGAAGTACGATTGAATTTTGCAAATAATCTTACATCAAAACACATATTATTCCGAAACCAAGTTATGAAGGTTAAACTTGCCACAGTTGCTCAGCCGATGCATTTCTAAGGCAATTGAACTGTAGGGATACTCTTAAGGGATAGGTATCTCTGTAGGGATACACGCTCGGTACCGCGGCCAGAGATCTCCGTGATAACAATAATTACGTTAAGTACCGCTCTCGGAGGTCGTTTGGTATGCGAAGCCTCTAGCGGTTACATCTGCAATCTACTAGTATACCAATGTCAGGGTTCTACGTTGGCTAATACAGTTAACACTATCTTACAGCCATATCTCAGGGAAGGCTACCGCTGCTTTATGGGCAATTATTAGAACAAACTAAAGTTGACTGAAGAGTAGTTGCTGGCTCGGAATGTAAGAGTATGCGGCGCGATACGGCAAAATCGAGGCCTATCTCCCAATTTCAAATTGCTCTCAAGCAATTTAGGAACGGGCGACTCGGTTCTCTGTCGTAAAGGGATATTCTCTAAAGGGATATTCTCTAAAGGGATATTCTCTAAAGGGATATTCTCTAAAGGGATATTCTCTAAAGGGATATTCTCTAACACTCTTGGCGCAATAAAAGAGTAGTAAGAGTAATATCCACTTTTCATTCGGCAGAAATGGTCACCATCAGCATCAGCATCACCACTGATTATAGAGGACATGTTATAACTACTATGCCTAAAAGCATTATAGAATACAATAAGTACATGGGGGGGAGTGGATCGTGCGAACCAATATTTGTCTTATTACAATTTGCACAGAATAACTGTTAAATGGTCAAAAAAATTGTTCTTTTGGCTTATCATGTGTGCCAAATTTAATTCTTTGGTTTTATTTTGTAAGTGTAACCCTATAAGATAGGTTTTAAGAAATTTTTGTTAGAATATGCCCGACGACAAGTTTCAGTTGAAGAGGTAGTGACGGAGCCGTCCAATGTATCGGTTGCAATGACAAACACCTCACGCAGTTCAGTGGATTCTTCTAACAGATTGTCTGGAATAATGTCCAGACATACTTTGAAGGCGATTCTACCGACTGCCAAAAAACAATATTCGTCGAGAGTTTGCCAAATGTGCGCAAGAGGCGAGACGAGGTACCTTTGTGAAGCGTGCAACGTGCCTCTTCACAAAGGATGGTGTTGGCAAAAATACCATACAAAAAATAAATATTGATAACTGTAACAAATAACCCCAATTGTAACCAGTTCAAAAGCGCATACAAAAAGCTGTTAAATCATCTAGATCTAGATCATCATTCAATGGAAACTGCATTCCATTAGATGGCATTAGTATTCTGAATTGTTCTTCAGCAATTCAAAATATTAATAGAAAAAGAAGAAACTTGAGATATAATTTGATGACGGCTTATAAAAGAGGATGACGGAAAATCGATATTGCCAAAGTATACAATAGATCATATAACTACATAATATATACCAACACAATTCGTAAGATCAAACATTTTTCATTCCCTAGAAAATCATTCCACAACTCAGCCTGCTCTTTATAACCACAGATTACATTTAATTCAAGCCATTATACATTAGACCTGAAAGTGCGGAAGTCTTCGGTCCCATGAATCAAATGATTTGGTATTAAAAATAGCCGTAAACAGTAATAATGACATATTTTAAAATCATGTCAATAACACATTGATACCAGATGAAGGTATCCCTCGAGATACCACCGCAACGCAGCTGACCGAACCATCGGTTTTCCCAAAAATCACAGCCTGCCTCCACCCGCATGAAAAATCGTAACAGCCTACTTCCACCCATGAAAGCGAAGCACTTATGCAGGGGAGGCCAGGTCATCCTCATGACCCTCGCCCATGACAAAGCCGTCGTCTCGTCATAGCTTTTTTTTATGTAGCATACTGTCACCACCTACCTGTAGGTAGGTGTCTTCGCCTAATAAATTAATTAGTAATAAGCCGACATGTAAACCTGATCTCTAACTATACGGCTTAGTAAAACGCCTAAAACGCTTCCTTGTCTAATCATATATAATTGTTTATCTGTTCACAGGTTTTTACGCTACCCGTTCGGTATGTAAACATATCGAACGGGGCGTCGATAGCTACGAACAAGGTAATATAGTATGCAAGAATGATGTATGTTAATTGCCTTGTTCCATAAGATAAAACCTGTGATTATGTAATATAAAATGTTAGATATAAATTTATTATGTAATTGTATATTAGTATAAATGGGGAAGAAGGATTGCCAACATAAAGACGAGGAATGCCGTCGCGAGAGATTATTATAAGAGTGTATAAGTGTAAGTAATATATTTTGTAATAGTATGAAAGAAGAAGAATAACTGTTAACATAAAGAAGAAGAACGCGGTAGCGAGTGATTAGTATTAAAAGTGTATATAAATAATTAATATGTCTTGTGGGACACACTAATCGAATAATATTTCAATCCGTAAAATCGTTAATATTAAATTAATAATTATAGAATCAATGTATAACATGGCAACACCAGCCAACGCGTGGGTATGTGTGCACGTCGGTGTAAGTATGCGAGAATGCTGCGAATGGCCTTACTTAAAATGATAACGCGGCAACACCGACAAACTGCAT
Source organism: Rhyacophila brunnea (assembly GCF_057557595.1). Taxonomy (NCBI): domain Eukaryota; kingdom Metazoa; phylum Arthropoda; class Insecta; order Trichoptera; family Rhyacophilidae; genus Rhyacophila; species Rhyacophila brunnea. The sequence continues at coordinate 36,476,055 of NW_028232796.1, forward strand.
AGTAACTGAGCGCGTAGCAACCGCCAAATTGAAGCATAAATAAAAACCCAACGGTCGGCCAATCCATTGGTATGCGTGTGCATCGGTGTGTGTGCAAAAATGTTTCCCGCTAGACAAGAATTAAACGCGCGAAAACAAATCTTAGCATCATAGAGTTCCTTAAATTCAACTTTTATGAAATATTATTCGATTTTTGTGTTCATAATAAATATATCTGTTATATGAATATATGAGTAATATGTATTTGTAAAGGGTAAAGGCAACAGACAGGTTTACGTCGTAAAATCACTGATATTTATGTGAAGGTTGATGGATGATAATTACAGGGCCTATTATTATGTCAATAGGTACCTAGTAAGTAGTTGTAAATGCATGTAATTTAAACGCTAATCAAATCGTGTGTTTACTCCTGGCATAAGACTAAAACCGCGAGTTTATGCCGGAGATAGCTATTTAAATGCTCTAAATAAATTCATATAAAATCCATAGAATTAGATAGACGATATTTTATAACGTCAATATATCCATCCACGTGCACAGAATATATTATCTCTTGATACTTGGTCCTTCTGACAATCCAGTAAATTCCTATTAAATAAACAAGAGATATTACGCAGTACGAAATTAACGGACATAGTAGAATCTTTGGTCACCCCTTCTCAAACTCTTTGGACCAATTAGAATAAGGGAGGCTGCTATAAAAGAGGGCGCATCCGAGAGATTTTTATCAGTCTACCGGATCTTCTCTCAGGAACAACATCTTCTCTACTAGCAGCCTCTCTTCAAACACTCTGGACCAGTCTCACCAGTTTTGCCGCGCATCTCTTCGCTTCTTGAACGCCAAAGTACTCCCCGGTGAGAGTTTCGCATCCCGTTTACCTACGGGTGTGAAATATCTCTCGCGTTCGCTGTAATCGGGCGTCACGTTGACTTGTCTGCCGCCTTCACCTACATTGGCCTGTAAAAAATATTATCTACTGGACGCTACATACCGAAAATAAACCGAGTCATTACCGACTTTTTTCAAAAGGAAACAGCGTTATTATTAATAACCCCTCACCGACTGAGCTAGGAAAATTCATCAACGAAGTGCGCAGTGGCGTATCGTTGAGGGGGTGTTGTTAATACTTCAATTTTTTTTTTTTTAAATATAATTATCATGGCCAACAATCAGATACTTGAACAAAACTCAACCCTGCAGGAGGCAGGTCTGAAAAATGGCGCTACTGGGACATCTGCTTGAGACAACGCCGCGATTAGCCCTCTCATGACGGGCCGCGACCAGGCCCACCATGGAGCAGCTACTGTCCCTCACAAGGCGGTCCCCGCAAAAGCGGCCGGTTGTTGTAAGGGCAATGGTTGCCCCCGTCAGCAAAACAGCGGCCTTGTGACGACAGCCGCTGCACGCAGAAGTTCAACCCAAGCCGTCCCAACCCTAACATTAACTCCTCCACCTCCCAGCCGAACCCCCAAGCATTGACGAGGAAGCCAGCATGGACGACGGAGCCACGCGCAGCCCCCCAGGATGCAGCCGCCGACGCGTCAGCAAAGGAGGCCGAGACAGCCAGCGGACACTCCGACCACGCCCGCGCCGACCTCGCGAGAAAGGTTGTAAGAGACGCCAACGGCCAATGCCAGTGTTGGTATTGCCCTAGGTTCCACGAGAACCGGACATGCATTCACCGACCCGGGCACACCCCATTCTTCCAATGCCATTAATCATGACCAATCTGCCGAAGCTGACCAATGTGATTTGAATGAACATTCTTCTAATGCCATATTATATTCCACATAAAATACATACTTTATGTTTAAATTTATAATCCTGTTATTTATTTCTCAGAGTTCTGCCCGAAACATGGTCCATTGCTGGTTATTCCTGATTATAAGGTAAACACTTTTATTTATTATTCAACATTACTCAAACGACTAATTTTATTCTTCTAATGCCATTAATGTTGTCATTTCGGCCGAAGCTGGCCAACATGTTTTGGATGAACATTCTTCCCCATTCAAAACCCTGCGCCAAAATATCCACACTGAAAGCGCCAAGACCAAGTTTTAGCTTCTCTTCTTATCATGTGCAGGTATGTTAAAGGTCATAAAAAAATTATATTATATAGCATAGCTGATATGGCATTGTTAAATGCCTTTCACATGTTATACATTGATAACTAGTATAATAGCAGTCAATTTTGCACAAAAATAGCATAAATGCTTGTGGAACAGTAGGGCGAAATAGACTCACCATAACAAATTTCACTACTGAATTACAATGAGGTGAAACTGAATCGTAACACACGGATGATGGCTCTTTCTTGATAAGTCAATTATAAATCAAAAGAACAATTGTCAAACCTGGAGTATATTGGGAGCATAACAAAAACATGGTGATCAAGTACTCTCAGTACATAGACCAGATAGTAAGAGCTGGTGGAGCAGAATGTGCTCACCGTATCAAGCAGCAACTGAGAAATCCAGCAAATAAAGTGAGAAAAATAACGATATTCTCAAAATACAAAAAAATATTCCCTTCCACTCCTTCCAGTTAGAGGAGGAAAAAGTCAATAAAGTAGTCCTCCGCGGTATCCTAGATGTCGTAATTGTTTTACATCAAACGTTTTTAAGGCTGACTTCATTGACATATAAAGTCGCCAGAGTACGTCAACAGAAATTTGAAAGCAATATGGTATAATGCATTTCTAACGCACCGCAGACAAGTAAACCCCACGTGCAATCGAGAATACGTTTTAAAAAAAATACAAAATATCTGGGGATGTTTTCGAAAAGAATTACAGAAAATGACGATGTATGCAAGAAGCGGTTCCGGGGCGGATGAATTATACACGCCGAAGCTCTGGTACTTAGAGTTACTATTAATCACCCAGGACCAGGAGGTATATCTGACCTGGATATGTTACCAGGTACCCCATAACCTAGGATTACCCAACGTAACATAACGTGAAACACACCTGACTAAGCAACTAAGTTCAAACACCTTGATACCAGATGGTAGTACACAGAGCACACCGCAAAATGGTCGACCTAACCATCTCCTGTCCCACCAAACCACAGCCTGCCACAATCTACTTCCACCCTAACCAACTTTTTGACAACTTACTGGTGCAACAATGATAAGTGCAGCTCTGGTTAATGCAGACCAGAGCAAAATCTGGCCACACGAAGATAGTTTAGATGACACATCTGAACAAATTAATGACACTGCCAAGGAAACACACTAACGAGCGAAAACCATGTAAACCATGTAAATCAAAAAAGACAAAAAACTGCAGCCAGGCAGGATGCTTTGATAGACAAGTTATCAGAACAGATTTTTAGCTGCGAATAAAATCACAAATGACTGTGTAGCGGTATCCGACAAACTATTCTTTGCATCAATGGAATTTTAAAAAAATTCAGAAGAATACCAGTTTGATGCCAAAGCAGACATACTCAATATCCTTAAAAAAATACAAAATGTTATCTGTGCGTCCCTCCTTTCCTTAAGAAAGACAATATTATGGATATTACACGGGTCCCCACCCCAGCTGGTCCTTCAACTTCATCAAAACAAACGCCCGGAATGACCACACAACCTGGTGTTAATCCTCCTCCAAATTCTACAGTATATAATGCTGTGCCTCCTGATTCAATTTCAAGTCAGTAGGTTTTGCAAAATACCTGAACGTCTTTATGAGTCTTGGAAGAGAAAGTCATTCAATACAAATAGGTCACACGATAAACAATCACAAAATGTGGACCATTAAAACGGATTAATGTCTGTCGAGGGACGAGTCGACTGATCAGACTAGTAAGAGATAAGTATGTTATTTACTAATTAAATCCTTCCACCATGCGTTATATCAAATTACAAATAAGACGTGGTAGTGAATTTATAACTGGCCAGAAATATTATTAAAAACCATTGTTTAGGGTTTTAATTATTCTTAAACATGAACATTATGCCATATTTTTTGTTATATTCTAGGAGTTTACAATGCTTAAAAAGGGAAAAGGTAACGCAACTTTACCTACATCTACTATTCATTCCGCGAGAGCAGCTGTGGTTCATGAAATTCTAAAAAATACCATCTTTGTGTGATGAGCGAGTCAAGTGACGAGGAGGATTTGGTTCTATACCAATACTATAGATATAGGAGACAAAACAAAAGAAGATTTTGGATTCATCCTTATATGGAAAGAAATATAAGCAGCAGACTTGTAGAGGTTTTACTCAACTCTACAACTGCTACATGACATTTGAAATCTGTGCGATATCTGCGCCTGACTGCAACGCGTCTCGCTTACGCTTGAAAAATGAGGTTGGAGAAACATTTTTACGTGTAAACTGGGAAGTTCACACTCGTATACTTTTGATGAAATCGAACGATTGCGAGATGCCGAAATTGAAAAACTTTTGGAATTCGAACAATAGTGATTCGGAGGATGCCTTCTCCGAAATCCAGATACCTCACGATGATTCCTCTAAAGATTCTTCGTCCTACGAAGACAATTCCGACGGCGCAACCACTAACCAACCGAGAACACAAAATGCGACAGTGCAAAATACAAACAGTGGATGGCAGTGGAGTGCAACCCCGGAAACGGAACTAAATCCATTTCCAGGAATCAACGACATGAAGAAACTTTTAAAGCTGGAGTTAGACAATTCTGCCAAGATTTTAGAATAGCAGACCTTCAATACGCAGATGACGGAATTCACGCAACGTTCAGAAATGGAATTAGACGTAGCTATGACAGCAGAGGATCCACAATTGGAAAAATTAGAGGAACAGGCGCCAACCAAATTGCAGAAATGGAACAGATCGGAAAATACAGGGACGATGCAAAGACTTATAAAAGAAATCACCAAAGTCCTTGGAAACTCGCAGTGTACCATTGGGGAACGACGGACAGCCATTGGCACTTCATATACGTGTCTAGAAATGGACAGTGGGGATATAACAGCAAGTTTTTCCGACTTATTCGATCGACCCCCTATAAATGTAAGTCGATTGGCTGTATCTCTTGCCTTCGCAAGTATCTATATTCCAGCGATGGTCGTCAGGTCGTACAAGATATTCTCACAAGACCAGATGTCAAAACTTGCCAGTGCGTTTTACATCAAATGCGAATGGAGGGTGAGGATCCGCGAGCAAGAGAGGCACTGCTATCCGAGCGTGAGGAGAGGAGAGATATCATAAATACCGGGGAAAGCGCAGCACTTGGGAGTGGGGTTCGGTGGAATGGTGTAATCAACTGATGAAGGGAGCAGCGGTGTCGATAGACAAGGGACAGAAGTATTGCTTCGACCCACATACAATGACGATGACGGAAAACGGCTCGCCCATAAGAACCAACGTGGACTGGCCGTTCATAGCAAAGCTGCAATCACACCTGAAAACCTCATCATCCTTCTGGTTACAAAGCGTACTTTTAACGAAGGAAGCGCACAGAGAATTCTATCAAGAGAAGTTTCGGGGATTGAATTCCTCTTCTCACCAAAAGTTGCAGAATCGACCAATACAGCAACAAATCTTGCCAGAGTACTGGTATTTCAAGAGCAAAAACTCAAAAGATTAGAAAGAGCGAAAGCTTTTGACTTGGAGTGTGACCCGGAATGTAACACCAGCCTGAGCCTGCGCATAGATGATATCATTGAAAAATTTAAAAAATTCCTAGAAAAGAACAACGTAAGTGTGGGAAAATTTTTAAATGACACGTATATGCATTTCAACGGGTTATATAAGAAAAACAATTTATCTTTTATTGGTCCGCCGTCAACAGGGAAGACGATGATCATGGAATCACTGGTGAATTGCCATTACAACTTCACAAGACTGACGGGACTCAACTCGGGATCATCATTCAATTTCGCATCGCTGCTGCACACGAACGCTTGCTTCATGGACCAGTGTAAGCTTACAGAAAACCAATTCGAACAGTGGAAACTGCTCGCTGGAGGATCACCAATGTCAACGGACGTAAAATACAAAGAAAAACACGACATAGAAAGTTCCGGGAGCATCTTTCATATGTTCAATTGCAGTAAATATTTGCGATGATAAAAAAAACTGGGCATCCATCGTTGGCATACTTTCCAATTTGAAGTAAATATTTGCGATGGTAAAAAAAACTGGGCATCCATTGTTGGCATGCTTTCCAATTTGAAGTAAATATTTGCGATGGTAAAAAAACTGGGCATTTATATATTCCAGACAATATTATCGAACGCGTTTAACCTATATAATTTGAATAGCGAGCAGAAAATGTCACTATATGACATCAGGCTTCAAATTATTGAAAAACTCCTAGGCCCTCCTCCCCCTTTTGTACAGAGACCTCATTCACATAGTTCACTACAGTAATCTTGCTTGCACTCTGAAAACGGATACACGGTTAGCCGTAAGCCTTATCAGAGTCAAGTGAGCTATTCGATCGAGCTAGGTACATGGTCTGACTACGCCGTAGTTCCACTCTCAATTACCTCGAACCTATTATACTCACGCATATAAAACTCATTGTACTACTACCGTGTTATTTTCAAATATACCGTATACTCTTCGAGACACCCACGACTTATTATTTATAAATAGTACGCCTTAAGTTCGCTCGACCTTGAAGAAATAACTATCATTTTTATACCTGGGAGGAAGTCACTGCATTCGGAATGGCATAAAAGGGTACAGTATGGTATTCAGATATTCGATAACTTATTCAACATATTTACTCACTTTAAAAAAGTGTAATATTCTCAACATGGCATTAAATATCTACGAATTTTAGTTAGCTACGAACGTGTTAACCGCCTTAATAAACAAATATGACAAACTACCGTCGATAGCCGCCTTGTGTATAAAATAGACTCGCTGGTGGTATTAGTGAAAAGGCCTGTATGAAGACACGTGGCAATACATGGTATTTAGCATTCCATGTATTCAAGACCACATCAGATCTTCACGATCGGCTCCTATCGACAAACAAGGAAAGCATCTGAATCACCCAAGAGCTGTTCCTGAACCAGTGATTCAGTTAAAGTGGGTCTCGGATGTAGAAAGTTTCCGAACACCCACCCGATCGTGCTATTAGGGTAGCTAAATTTGCTTGAGATGTATATTGTTATATACCTACATGTATTATAATATTTTCAGGTAACTGGTGAAGGCAGAACAACTGAGATAGTTGAGAAAAACATATTCGAGGTCAGTCTTTTGTTATTTTACTGATCGTATTCTCGAATTTAATATGATTGCATATCATATATAGTCGACAATAGAACAATAAGCAAAGAAAACTAAACATTTTATTAAATTTTCAGGGGTTGTGTGACCAACGAGAGAACGTACTCCGTTTCACACCACAATATCCATCGCCAGATGTAAGTATTAATAATATTTGACTATTTTTAATTGAAAATCCTTTATTTTATCCCGTTAGCAGTTGTGGCCAGTGGTCTCTAAAATATATTATGTTGTTGGTACCTACGTTAAAAATAGGGCTAACCTTTTAAAAAGAAAATAATTTATCTTGGACCGGATGCCGTGATCGAGTATGTATCCATAATAAGAGAGACGCATCTTATTTTATGATTCGTTTATTTAGTACGATAGTATACGCGAAAAGTCATGGTGCCAGGCTGGGTAGTGTTCGTGGCTCCCAATCCTCACCTCCGTAACTTGGTACTTGATCGCACCCACCGACCGCTCGCTTCTGATTTTCCTTTATAGAATTATGATATCGGAAAAATATGGCTAATTTCATGATTCGCCTAGAACCATGAATGCGAAAATGGTCATGACTCCTGCTAACCGCCATCTAACTCGACGCTGCGCACATACTAGGTCAGTTAATAAGCTAGGTACTTTGATCTGGTGTTGAGACACTTTTTCTATGTTCACTGGATTATTAATTGATATTGATTTTGATTGGTAAACATCGCGGCAAAACATTTCGTTGATACTAATTTTTAATAAATTGTTGTACATACAGTTCCCAGTCATATACAATCATTTAAAGCACGTCAAAGTCATTATTCTTTCGCTAAAAAATAATGTTTTCCTTTAAATTTGTATTTATGTAATGTAGGAACAAGATGACAATGTTTTTTTTTCATTTTAATCTGCAATTTTAGAATATCTACTACTAATTTTAAATGAATAAAATGTTTTAATTTTTTGTTATTATTTTTATTTTTAAAATATATTTTGGTGTCGAGAAAACAACATTTTTGTAATAACAACTTTAATAAAAATAACCCTTATTCATCCTACCACGCGCCACCAATGGAACATTCTGACATTAAGTTGTCAAAATCTTCCCTAACAAAATCGCTATAACCTTCAATGCGTATTTCAAAAATTGTTATAACACTATGTAACTTACAAAAGCTGCTATAACCAAAAATTTAAGTCTTTTATTTAATCAGTGGACTGGAATACAATATAAATAGGTATGCAAAATATTTCCAATAACAATCCGCCATTGGGAAAAAAAAGAAATACGTCAATAATACCATAAACTGAGAAGTTTTAATTGATTTTAAACATGAAAAAGTGTCATAGCGGGTTTTGAAACTTAAGAAAGAAACAAAAATAAGTTTAAAAACTAAGAAGTATTTGAAACAAATTCAAAATTTTTCGAGTTCTCTCCGCTCCATCGCCTGATTCTCTTTACAGCCTAAGTGACGACCTCGAAGCTGATTTTTCAACAGAGTGCGAATCAGACGGCGATGATGACTTTGAGCTTACGATAGATGATTGGATAATTGTCAACTTTATTTCACAAAAAAAGAAGCTACATCGTTACATTGGGCAGATTCAGCAACAGACAGCAGAGGGATTTAAAGTGAAATTTGCGAGACAACGTGAACACAAGACATTTAAATGGCCTGCAGTCGAAGGCATAGGTGATGTAGCGAGATATCAGATTGTAAAGAAGCTACCTGAACCAATTTTGAAGTCTATGAGCAAGCGAATTCATTTTTTCATTTTTCCCAAGTCTCTTCGCAATTTTAATGTTGAACGATGTGCCTTGATTTAATTATTAAAAGCATATAATATTATTATCAGCGGCGGCTCCTCTAACACCATGCATGTGCGCTGCACTGCTTTTCCTAAACATCACTTAATGTGCAACAATGCTATTCATAAGTCATCACTCGTTTATCGCAATTGAATCCATGTAAATTTATACCAAAAGCATGTACTCAGTGAATAGTCACCGAATTCGAGCGCTCGTGGTGAACGCACAAATATGGATCTTAGTTTGCCGTTCATATTACATTGGGTAATAACAGTTCAAGCCGACACGTGAAAACGATAAACAACTCATGAATACACAAAATTTTATTACCATTTGGAACGCAGCACAAAAGTTACGCGGAAAAATGTAGTAACTGAGATTTAGTAGGATTAATAAAAAAAAAAAATTTTTTATTTAAATCTTATATAAATTCATTGGAAATAGGCTGATATTGAATACAAATTGATTATCAACATAAATATTATGGTTACGATCCTTAAACGTTCTATATTTGCAAATATTTGAATATAATTTATAAAAAAATAATATCTGAGTTATCATGTTCTTTTAGCAAGTGAGTAAATTATTATAACATGACGTCATATGTTTAACGATACCCGACTCGCGCTAAGTTTTATTGCCGACGCAATTTTTTAGACTTTATTATATTTTGTAGACGAAGGGTCTGACGCCTTGTCGTCAATAAATCAATATCCTGTGTCGAAAAATACGTGTAAGTATTCAAAACAAACGATAGTTATATATATTTTTTTTATATTGTCTTGAAAAATTATTGCAGTTCACTGTTCAGTTTAGTTTCTGCTGCCGCGATCTAAAGTCCCCACAAACAAGATGGAATTTTAACATTAAAACTGTTGACACCGTTTACATATATTACGAACCACTTAAGGAGTGCATGGAAGCAATATTAAACAGTGAAAATGATAGCAATACAATTAATCAAGCAGATATGCTTCTGCGGTATCTCACAGATGAATATTTCATGTTTTGGCTATCATTTTTTCGGCGGATAATGCCTCATTGTGACATTTTATTTAAACAATTGCAATCTCGAAACTTACGACTCCGTATTGATAAAACGTTTTATTTGTGATTTTGAAGTGTCTGTTAATAATTTTAAAAGTTCCCTTGAAAGTTTATCCGAGCCTCCCAGTAAAAGAATAAAATTTAACAATAAGATGTCTGTGATTTAATATTAGTCCAAATGAAAGATAGGCTTGAATATAATAAACATTTGCTAGCGGCGAAACTTTTTTATTGTGAACATTTTGAAGGGTACACAGGGTTAATTTTCCTGAGAATGATTTTAAAATGACCCTGGAATCATATGACTTTTTGGATAAATTTAAACTTAAACACGAATTATCAGTTATTTACAATAGGGACGATTTTAGAAACGCAGATGGTGCTATAGCTATTTTTCAATTGTTTTATAATAATAATTTAATGACATCATTTTCCCAATGTACTTAACTTTTAAAAATCATTTGTACAATTCCGATGACATCTGTGGAAAGTGAAAGGTGTTTTTCAACCCTTAAAAGAATTAAATCGTTTTTAAGAAATACCATGAACCAGAACAGACTTAATTGTCTATCTGTGTTAAGCATCGAGAAAAAACTTTTATAGTCAGTTCCAGACTTTAATGAGAAAGTGATTGAGGTGTTCGCTAAGCAGAAACAATGCCGAATTGATCTTCTTTTTAAATAAGGTAAGAAAGTTTTTAGTGCACCCCCTATGAAAGCAATTTTGGTAACCACCGGCCGCCACTGATTATTATGTAGAGTTTAAGGTTAATAAAATATTTTCTTCTTAAAACTAGAGGTATTATTTATAACTATCATGCATATGTGGGATCCCCTAATCAAATCTCCCATATGTAGTGATCACTTTTCCCTTGCCTGACATTTTGATAAATATATATTTTTTAAATCAGTTATCCACATTTTGTGAATTATAAACGAATACCTAGATAAATTTTGCAAGTATTAGGTTATAAAGAATTATTACAATCACAGTAGGAGAAAAGTTATAACAACAAAAGTAAAACGGGGATCAAGTCTCCCTCCCTTCCCCTATACGTTGGTTTTAATTACTGGTGTGTTTGAACTCGTGTTTATTGTTACTGTAGAAAAACAATTCAAATTTTTTGTCGAATTTAAAAAAAATATTTGTGCTTAACCTCTTGCGTCCTGAGGTCGCCACGCCATACATTAAATATTTTTTTACTACAGAATTAAATACTTGAACCACATTTGACTTAGTGGTCTTAATACATTTTTCTGCCACTAGAGCAAGACACTAGCCCATGACATTTTAAAATAAAGATTCAGTTTGACTTCGAACATACGTAAATCGACACTTCGTGAAAATGGCCGCCGAACGCACACCCCGCACATACATGTAAGTGATTAAATATTAATACTTATTTATTAAATAAATTAATATTTTTTTGAGGTTCACAATGAATCATAGTTATTTTAATTAATTCATGTTATAGCGCATGCCATGCAGGTTGGTGGAGGCGGCGGATGGGGCTTATATGATTTTAAGTCTTTTCTTTCCCTACGCAAGGTTGTGCGCAAAACTAGTTTATAACCGGTTTCGAACAACTTAAAATCATATATATAAGAGAATTTATTTTACCAGGATCAAATGTCTGACAATAGTTGTTCAGTTGATACAACATTATACGACGAAATTGAAGAATTTTTGCAGTATAATGACAGACCAAGAGATCACATTCACGGAAATGGACGCATCTCCTCCTCCAGTGACACCATCTACATCATCGATGAGCAAGAAGCGTCCACATTGTGTGCAATCGAATCGCCAGAAACGTGTAATACAGTTATCGGAAACCCAACAGATATTAGACAACAATTTACCACCGGCAAACGAAAATTGTGCAACACTTATACTGGAATTAATATGGACAGACGATCTGAATATTCCACTGTTGATAACGAGACTTCAGGATTTAATATGCACAACAATTGGTATTGTTTGTAATTAATACGCACAACAATTGGAAACCTATCATTCAAGACGAAGATCTCACAAATAGTCCACAGTTTACGACAAGCGATGAAAGAATGTACTACATCAAAGAGCGATACAAGCAGTTTGTCATGGGAAAATTTCGTGATATTCCTAAAAGAAAGAGAGTTATTATATCTGACATTATCCAGATTGATAATGTCAGAGGAGCAGAAACAGGAATTAATAAACTCAATGCTACTGGATTCAGGGGAGGAATCTTCATTGTCTGCCTCCATAGAAGAAGCAGATATGGCGACCACTATCATGTCATCCACGACTGCACATATTCCGATTCGTACTGCTCCTGCGCCAGAATGTAAATTTTCGATAGAAGACGAAAATCCGCTTGAAAAACTGTTTGGACATCGACTGTCACAGGAGAGTGGCTGTACAATACAATCGAGTATTTCTGTACGGAGCCAAGACAACTTGTTTTCTGTGAAGTCGATGGGCGAAACTGGTAACGCGGTCATAAAGTTGGAAAAATTCCCGTTCCGAGAGGTCTGCAATGTGGAAAAGAACATGTGGTGGAAACACGCCTCAAAGCGGCTGACTTTCTTAACCTCATCCAATGTCGATCCGCTGATGATGGCGGTGGATCATGTAGTAACTTTAGCTACGAATCAGATTTGCAAACTGCCCAATCTTCAAAAAGAGAAAAGAGCAATGAACTCCTCGAGTTCTTTCAGAAACACCCGACCAGCCCCATATTAGCGGTTCTCGGAAGCAGCGCATTTTATAATTCTAAACTTAAATGTTATAATAAGAAGAAGAATTACTTTACTAATACATTACAAGAATATGGTTTTAGATTTTTAAATATGTCAATTACAGATATCTATAATTTTACATTACGTGGAAATCCACTTTATGCTTGTGCAAGAGCTGATGTTAAAGATTATTATTATAGTATTAACGATTCTGTTAATATTATTGAAGAATTATTATATTTTCAATTAGAAACTTCTGATAACATTACTCAATTTTTATTTGATGTAGATAATATATTCGAAAAAAGAATTGTATTCACCTGAGTCCAAATAATGATGGGCACGCTGAAGTATCCACAGACTCGAATATACTGGTCGTATGATATGAGCCTTCCGATCATAAGTCGGGCGATGCCCAGAGACCGGTACTTCGAACTGCGGAACCATCTGCATTTTTCCGACAATACTGCCGACCGTTCAGGCTCCACAGACAAATTGTGGAAGGTAAGCCCGTTTTTAAACGAGGTGTTACATTGCCCAGACCTGCTCATAACTCCATCGATGAACAGATAGTACCGTTCACTGGCCGCTGTCAACACAAGACAATTCGTCCCAAATAAGCCCAATCCGGTTGGGCTTAAAAATTTTGTTCTAGCGGCCAGAGATGGATTAGTTTTATGTTGGAAAAGGAATGTTATCAGATGGAAATATGTAGCAGTTCGGTCTGGGTGCTAGTGTGGCAAAGTTGCTCTGTCGGACTCTCCCCAATGACTCCTCCCATACCATTTACACTGATCGATTTTTTTTTCAAGTTTGAAGCTAGCAAATTCGTTACTTCAGGACAGGATATTCCTTACTGGAACCGTCCGAAGTAACAGAATCGGCGATGTAATAAAAAACGTCGATGATTTTCGATCTGGCATGACATCGAATGACTTGGATGAAACCTCTCCCGAGTGTTTCTTTTTTGAACATTTTTTAAATAGTGATATTATGCTAAAAATTGTAAACTAACCAAACACTTTTTTTAACTTTACGTACAATGTGACCAACCTTGGACCAAAATCGCCTTCACACACTTGGCAAGATACTACAGTGCCGGAACTCATGCATTTTTGCCGCATGCATGCTGATGATGAGAAATAAGCACACGTCAATAGAAGAGCATTGGAGTAGCGACTCGTACTTGCACGCGAATATTTTTGGTAAAATAATGGCCAGGAATCGTTACCAGCTTATTTTACAGATGCTGCATTTTTCTGATCCCAATGTAACCACAACCACCCCAGACACTCACTAAAATTAGATTACTACTGGAACGCACGAGAAAGATATTCAGAGAGTCAATGATACCACACCAGAATCTGCGTATCGACGAATCCATAATAGTATTTAAAGGTAGATTGATTTTTAAGCAGTTTATTCCATCCAAACGCCATCGCTTTGGAAAAAAAATTTTCATCCTGTGTGATGTTCTCACTGGATACATTATGGACTTAATTATTTATGGCGGAGAAGGGACCGATATAGAGGACACACAATTTGGGAATTTCTGGTGCGGTCGATACGACACTGCTAAATGATTATATCGGCAAAGGTCATACAATGTGGTGTGATAGCTGGTACTCCAGTCCGGCGCTATTTAAATTTCTCCATGCTAATATAACCATTGCATGTGGAACGGTTAGGAAAAACCGAAAAGAGATGGCTAAGTGCAACAGTCCCCGTTTGGCTCTAAAATGGCATGACAGAAGAAATGTTCACATACTGACCACGCTTCACGATAAATCTTTTGGGCCAACAGGAAAAATAAACTTTAGGACTGGTGAGCTCATTCAAAAACCCAAATGTGTCATTGACTATAACAAAAATATGGGTGCAGTTGACAAAGCCGACATGATGTTTAGTAGCTTATCGTGCATGCGTAAGTCCATCAAATGGTACAAGAAAGTGGCGTTCCATATGATGGATTTATATTTGTTAAATTCATTTTATTTATATAAATTTATACAGTACGTAAACAAACATTGGGCGAGTTTCAGCTTACTGTGATTAAACAATTAGTGGATAAATATAAAGTGAACCCTTCAAAATACATCCCAAACTATACCGTCAATAAGTTTAGTGATAGTCCAATTACCGCGATACAAGACTATAATACAGGAAACAAAAACATTTCGAAAAAATGTACAGCAGACAGGATCTATTGTATCAGAACTTACGCGGCGAACGGATTAAACCTTAGTGATATAATATAATTTAACACCATGTTCTACGCCATGTAATAACAGACAAGTTAATGTGTGCCATAATATAAATGATATAAAACACCATTTCATGTATTATTTAACTTTGCCTGACACTTGTCACACAAACGAGCAACCTGTCTGACATCAAACAAATAACGGATGTAGTTGGTAAAGAAAGTAACGACTACATGCCATATAGTATTTTCTTCAAAACATTGTTGTTATTATATTTTTAGGATACATGACCTATCCGGAAATGATGTCTTCACGTATATTGACACCCTCCAAAGGGTCTCATCCCCTAAAGAGCCTGTGACCATTATCGGGTTGACTCATAGTAATATGACCACCGTTGATTGCGATACATAGCAGTTTTCAATCTACAGGTGTATTATTGGTTGTTGAATAATATTAAAATTCTATTTCGCGCTGAATTCTCTTTGAATAGTTATTATTGCCGCGATCTCACATGATCAACTATTTATTTAAAAATAGAACAGAATTCGCCTGTTTTCCGAACTAATAACACTCTTTCGCGGCTGCAAATCTTTGTACTCAATGTAACCACGATATTCTAATCTCTTCATTAAAAAATCTCGTCATCCCAACACAATTCGATGTTCTTCTTAACTCTCCGAAGACCAAAATTCCAATGCCATCATCTTACATTCCACCAAGCGAAAAAGGGCGCCAAACGCCCTTCTCTGCCACTTCGGAGGTGATAATACGTATCACGAAGAATTTATCAAACGAGGTCAAATGATGTAACATCATTGCTACTACATTACTTATTTACCACCATCTACCAGCAGGCACGAATGTACTGTATATTTTTCAATACTATCACATAAGATTGGTTCAAATCAACAGTTCTTCCCTGGGCGAGAAAAAAATCAGGTCCCAAATTATTGATCGGCGAAAATCTCGCATCTCACGTTAATACACATATTATTATTGATGCATGCAAACAAAACGACATCAGATTTGTTTTTCTTCCGCCAAATTCTACCCACATCACTCAACCACTTGACGTCTGTTTTTTTGGACCGATGAAGAAACAGTGGCGAAGAATATTACTGGACTATAAAACCAAAATTCCATCAGAAAGTTCGATTAACAAATCCCACTTCACTGTTCTATTAAAGCAGTTAATAGAAATTTCCCAAAAAAAAGAAAATATTCTCAGTGCTTTTTCCAGTACTGGAATTTACCCATTTTGCCCTGATAAGGATTGAAAAAAACTGACTTATACAGAGCCAACTTCTTTTGGAGTGGATACAGCCCTTGTTACATCCCCATTGTTGACAGGCTTCCCCTGGTATTAAATAAAAGTAAGCTGAATTGGATGTAGTTAAGCAGAAAACGTCCAACCCACAAATTGAGAATTTTCATTTTATTACATATAATGCTTCAAAAACATCAATATTTTAATATGGCGAAAACGTCCAACCAGAAATATACACCCAGAAAAACTTATCGCTGTTTTTTCTAACCCACATACTAACAATTTATGAAAAATAATATCGAGAAAACGTTCATGTGGTTTGGACGTACCCTGCTTTTTTATTTCAATTAGACAATTATATATTACTATATTTTAAAACTATAATTTTAATATAGTCAGAATACGTCCATGTGGGTTGGACGTGTTAGGAGTTTTAAAAAGGTGGGTTGAACAAAGTACCTGAAGAAAAGGTGAATGCTGTCATTAAGCAAATTAATAGGCTTCCAAAATATACCTCACATTACTGCCGTAGAGACACGGAAAGCAATTTTCTACCACCTGGCATGACAATGGCAAAAATCTATGCTATGTTCAAAACGGAAGTTGATAATCCTGTAACCTTTGCCATCAAATTATGCTAAATTCAACTTCAGAACAAAGCCCCTAAAAAAAGGTACGTGCAACGTTTGCGATGCATTTAAGAAAATCGATAATGTAAGAGATGGTTTGGAAAAAGCACAACTTATCACAGAAAAAGAGGGAAAACACCAGGATTTAGCAAAAAATGTGCAAGATTTGCTAAAATTAGATCTGCTTACTGCAAAAAACAGAGACGAGACAGAATGTCTCACATTTGATATGCAGAAGACCCTTCCCTTACCGAGAATTTCCACTAATATCATATTTAATAAATGCCAACTATGGCTTTATAATTTAGGTATTCATAGTGGAAAACAATCGAAAAGTTTCTGCTATGTGTGGTTAGAAGGCATTGCAGGAAGAGGTTCTCGAGAGGTTGGGTCATGCATATTAAAGCTTTCAAGTCACAGATCTTCAGCAGCTGATTTAAGATTTAATTTTATGGTCACTCATGTGGGGGACAGAACCGAAATATTAAGATTATCCTCATGCTTATATATATATATATATATATATATATATCTATAAAAAATATCTTTGACATCACCAAATGTATTTCAATTATACAAACTTATCCATTACCTATACCTCATACAAATGACACCAACACATATTATTAATTAATTTTACCAACACATACTTATATGGCAATATCTATCAGATGAGCTGACATATGTACCAATTAGTAATATAAAAATAGTTTGTAAGAATATCGTTAATCAAATAATTATGTGAAAAATTAAATGTTTTATCAACTCATAGCACCATGCCTTGTGAACCTCAACTTTTATTAAACATTGTAAAAATTATTCCAGAAATATGTAATATAAAAGGATCACCTTTGGCAAAAACTCTCAAAGAATAGGTAGGTGGTTGTACACAGTATCTGAGAAAAGAAGATTAATTATTAACTGTAAAAAACTAAAATCAATAAACAGAAGAACTCCACACAGGAATTATAAAACTAGAAAGAGATTGTAAAACTAACAATGGTTTAATTAGCCTAACTGGCACAGATAGTATGAAAACCCACACACTGACATTAAGATCGTTAAAGATAAATGCTGTTTTGACAGATGTAAATTCGACAAATTCAATAATCAACTGGAAGAATATGAAAAACAACCTACAATTGTAAGACATTCTTCAATATTTACTAAAATAATATATGTACTGACAACAATTGTAATTCTAGTAATAGTACTTTATATTTCAATAAAAATGTATAGACATTTTGTAACCAATAAGAAAACTTTTAATATCGTAAAATATAGGAGGACTAAACTAAGAAATAACCAAGAAAATGTAAATGAGATTCCGATTGAAGTTAATGAAAATACTGATGAAAATGAAAGTATAACCATCCTCCTCTAGCTCCTGTGTTCGAATTTAAATAATTGTTTTATTCTATTTTGTTACAAGTATTACATTATAATTTGATAGAATACAAGTCGCCCAATTGATAACTGAGATCAGTCATCGATTGGTGCGGCCCTTTTTAAAAACAAACATCTTCTTCAATACATAACAACTGAATAATTTTGGTGGTAGCGGTGGGATTGCTTCACTTTCGATTGGTAGACGTACTAAAAGAAAAATTCAAGAGAAAAGTTAAACGTCGCGAACGAACGATACCAAGTAAATTTTCTCTGGTTTTAATCACTCATCACGAAATTAAAACTCAGAACCCTTCAAAACATAAAAATCAAGATTCAAGAACGGTGGATTCTACATCCTTCAAGGCAGCCAAGGAAACCAGGAACCAGGAGTCAGAGAACACGACATCCCGAACGAGACGATATACAAGACATCCCGGACGAGACCTTGCTAGAGGACATCTACACACTACACACACTGGAGAGAAGAAGATGCAGGTGGCAGCAATGTAGACATTAATCCTGTAAGTACATTTGTCAGTTCATGTTGCCAAACATTGCACATTGCATTACTGCTCCTCTCACTAACACCTTAGTTAGCAAATAATTGTAAATATAATTATTTTTTAAAAAATCAATTTAGATGGTGGAACCGTCAACCCCATCTACTCCGAGAATCGATGCGAATAGAGATATTGTTTTTGTGTACCCCCGAATGAATTTAGTTTCCTTATAAAGTTTATCGAACCGTTTTATGGAGATAGAGACAAACTAGATTCTTTTATTGCTGGCTGCGAACAAGCACTATTATTAGCTTCGAAGGAACAAACGACGAGCTTGTTTAATTACATCATAAATCAAGTGAAAGGTAAAGCGTATCGAGCATGTGCTCGCAAAACTATCATGAAATTTTTTAGATCAGGGAAATTTTATATAGAAATTTCATAGATAAACATTAATATTCCCAATTGTTACTAGACCTTCAGCTTTGCAAACAAGAACGAAACGAAAATGTTACAGAATTCCTCAATAAATTAGAAGAATGCATTGATGTTTGCATACAATCAATTAATCAAAACAGCAAATCTGAATTGAGAGAAGGAGGGATTGAGAGCATCCAAAAATTGGGTTTACAACTATTTACATATGGGCTCACTCCACCAGTAGATGCACTAGTGAGATCAAAGAGTCCCACTAATTTGACTTCACATTCATATTTCAAACGATAAAAGAAACTTTGTTTCTCATTTCTGAAACAACATTGAACCCAAAAGTTTTATTGGCCGATGCCAGTGTGTTCAAGAAGGTTGAAATGTGAAAAACGACGATTGATGTGTTACTTCCATGTCGTTACTAACATTGATGATAGGCTACGAACCATCATTTATAAAATAGAGATCAAGAGTGACATTGAAGAACTGCATTTACGCAGTGACGATGACATGTTTGATGTTGCTGTAAGACTTTTCGTACGCAAGTGGAATCCAAAAGTGATGAGTGTTGAAAGTTTTCTTAAATATTTTCGATCAGTGTGGCTCGAAGGACACCGTTATTGGTATGAAGGGGCAAGGCCATGTTTCCCTAGTACTAATAATGCATTGGAGTCAACAAATTCAGTTATAAAACGGGAGTATACTTTCGGTGAGCGTCTTCCTGTTGGTCAATTTTTGGAGTTGTTAGATAAGTCTTTAGTTAGGAACTGGTCAACGCAACAAAATCTTACGAATATAAATTCTTTGTTACATCGGTAGACTACACGACTAAAATTTGGACTGATGCCTATCAGTGGGCCAGGTCGGACGTCAATATACTGGAAGACAAAGAGGATAGTGCATTGACATTTTATGTCACGTCTGGTGGAGTAGAATTTTTCAGCCAGGATTTCGTAGAATTCTACAAAGGGCAGTACCTTAATTGGAAAACATTTGATGATTTTAAAGGCAAAGTTTAAAATTAATAATAAAAGATAAAATATCGATTAAATTGCAAAATGAGTCCGCAGAGACCAAGGATTATGAAGATTGTAAATATATAATTAAACCTCGTAGCGAAACAGTTATAATATATGCATCTGATTATAGAAATACCGAAATTAACAGTATACTACAAAAATAATAAATTAGTGTATTTATTAAAAATACCTTTAACATTACCAAATGAATTCAAATTATACAAAACCTATCCATTACCTATCCCTCATACAAATGACACTAATACATACTTATTAATTTTACCAACACATACTTGTATGGCAATATCTACAGACGAGCTGACATATGTACCAATTAGTAATATAGAAATAGTTTGTAAGAATATCATTAATCAAATATTTATACATGAAGAATTAAATGTTTTATCAACTCATAGCAACATGCATTGTGAACCTCAACTTTTATTAAACATTGTAAAAATTATTCCAGAAATATGTAATGTATGAAATATAAAAGGATCACCTTTGGCAAAAACTCTCAAACAATAGGTGGTTGTACACAGTATCTGAGAAAAGAAGATTAATTATTAATTGTAAAAAACTAAAATTAATAAACATTGAAGAACTAAAAAATAATTAAAAATCATTAGCAAGTTTCTTAAGGAGAGGGGTATTATCCCTCCTCCCGCTAACGGCATCTAGAAATGCCCATGATAGTTAAACCGTTCACCGCTAAGGGCATTCAGAAGTGCCCATAAGTTTCTACCTCCGTATTTTTGTAATTCGGCGAGTAATACAGTCGAAATTTGTTTGAAAAACTAGCTGGGTTATTCCTTTACTGACATCTGTGATTTTTTTTCAATAAGACTTTAAATAATTCGAAATTAAGCAAAGACACATACCCTGTCGATATTGGAGTAAAACAGATTTCCAATGATTGGTTTCAAAATTTACCGCTAGTTGCTTTGCGCAATTTGCGCCGGCGCGAATTGATTTAATGATCTCATACATGAAATCGACCAGTGCGACGATAATTTTCAACAGTCGATTGCTTTCGTGTTGTGATTGATAAATTTCAAAGTTTTTTACGGTTTTCTATAAAATTATTATTGATGCGCCATTCTGTTATTAATTAAATATGTGCGTTAATTCTTTAAATGAAACGTGATTTTATGAATAAAATCAGTGGCTGTGAAGTGAAAACGAAATTATTAACACATAAATAATTTAAAATTCCTATAATAAATCTTTTGTACTGTACGGAAATACATACGAAAAATTGAGAATAGGTAAATAATAATCAGTAAAATATTTAAATTTAAATTAAAAACTGTAAAATAGATTTTCAAAATTCACGGCCACTCATTTTTATTTCAAGGAAAGTGATGATTAAAATTCTTCTCATTTCAGTCGAATAAAGAACTAAGATTAAAATTTAATATTATTGTGTAGTGAATTAAAACTTTAAATTTCCTCAAAACTGTTAAGTTATAATAGTATATTTAGTGTTTAAATAAAAATGTCTATCCCTGATGTTGAATGTTTGGATTCGGACTATGAGATGGAAACTGATAATGAAGAAGCTGCGCTAGTAGAACATCCCGACGATGTTGACGAGCCTTCCAATATAGGCAGTGATGAAGGAGTGGCTGAACCGTCTACCAGTGCAGCACCAGACAGTTTACTCCAATCGTGGACGATTTTGATAGTTTCAACTCAGGCGTTAACCCTAGTGTACAGCTCAATGAAAATTCCACAGAAATGGAATTTTTTCGTCATTTCCTTAACAAAACAATAATGAATACCATAGTTAACCATACAAATAATTACCACAAGCATATGCTCAACACACAGGCCCACACTCCGAATGCAAGGATCCATGCCTGGTATGATACATGCCCAGAAGAGATGTATGTTTTTTATGCTGTATCAATGTTGATGACAAGAAATCGTCATCTCACAATTGAAGAACATTGGAGTGCTGATCCATTATTAAATTCTAAAATATTTGGCCAAACTATGATAAGAGATCGGTATGAGTTGATTCTACAAATGCTACATTACTCTGATACCCAAACCCCTACTGGAGATCGCCTTTATAAAGTGCGCTCACTTCTTGACCACTGCAGAAAAATATTCAAAGAAACAATGCTACCAAACGAAAATCTCTGCATCGACGAAAGTATCATTGTTTTTAAAGGGAGATTAATATTCAAACAATTCATACCGTCAAAAAGACATAGGTTTGGAATCAAATTATTTGTGATTTGTGATGTGGAAACCGGTTATATTTTAGACTTTATAATTTATTGTGGTGTAGAAACCGAAATAAGTGATAGTGAACTTTTAGGAATATCTGGGGCTGTTGTCACCACTTTGATGAAGGATTATTTTGGTAAAGGGCATAAACTATTTTGTGATAATTGGTACAGCAGCCCAGAAAAATTAATAGGGCCACAGGACAACCCATTATAAAACCACAATGCGTTGTGGATTATAATAAAAATATGGGCACGGTAGACAAAGCTGACATGATGTTGAGCAGCCTCTCGTGTATGCGAAAGAGTCTTAAGTGGTATAAAAAGGTTGGATTCCACATCATAGATTTATTTTTATTAAATAGTAGCATTCTTTACAAAGTTATCACCGGTAAAAAAATTAGTTTAGCTGAATTTCAATTAAATGTAATCCGACAATTAATCGAAACATATGGCAGTGCCTCAAGACCATCGACATCACAAACTACTCGTGTAGTTAATAACCCAAAAAGAATTTTAAAAACAGAACTCCTAAGACATTTACCCCGTAAAATTCCTCCAACAGTAAATAAAATAAAACCATATCGAAGATGTCGTGTGTGTATTGCTTCAACTACTAAAGATAAAAAAAGAAAAATGACGAACGTTATGTGTGAAGCATGTGATGTCGCTTTATGCTCTGTGCCCTGTTTTTATGACTACCATGACAAAATCAATTTTTGAAATATAGTTAAGCCATAAACATTAATTAGGTGTGACTGAAATATGAGACAAGGAAATAATATAACAATAACGATTGTGTGCGTTCTGTGTTGGTGTTAAAAAACGTGTGAACATTAATCATCGGCGCAAGTGTCTACCACTTATCCCGGTATCATACAGGCCGCTTCACTCTGCGGTATGTACTCCAAGCATGCTTTATTATGTATGACAGAATTTCTTAAAGCTCTGTTGCTTAATTTACGATCTTTTTGTTTATTTTCACATGCTGTAAAATTAAAAGGAATGTTTTATTATAGCTAGAGCCACTCAGTGGATTTTTAGGTACATTTTTAATGACGTTTCGGTATGATTTAGGAATCGTAAAAATCGCAGCGCGCTCGAACAAGTACATGAGCGAAATTACGTCGCGAAAAAGAGGTTATGTATCTCTGACCTCTATCTCTTGCTTAATAGACTACATAGATAAACACGTGTGGATAACATACCAATAACAAACCAAAGGTTAATATCTTCTGGCGTAAACAAAAGTAATGGGTTACGTGCTAATGGAGCATTACTATCGTCAACTTAACTGACTTATTAGCTTAATATAAAAGCTTCTTTATTTACACAAATAATCAGAGCGGGTCCTTACACATCACTTATGCGTCGGTTTTCGGTTGTCAATTCATTGTCCTCCTGTGTTCGAATTTAAATAATTATTTTATTCTATTTTGTTATAAGTATTACATTATAATTTGATAATTAATTACGAACAAAGAATACAAGTCGCCCAATTGATAACTGAGATCAGTCATCGATTGGTGCAGCCCTTTTTAAAAACAAACATCTTCTTCAATACATAACAACTGAATAATTTTGGCGATAGCGGTGGGATTGCTTCACTTTCAATTGGTAGACGTACTAAAAGGAAAATTCAAGAGAAAAGTCAAACATCGCGAACGAACGATACCATGTAAATTTTCACTGAGTTTAATCACTCATCGTGAAATTAAAACTCAGAGCCTTTAGGACGGAGTATGACGATTTATCGCCTGCGAAAATTCATCCTCGCGTTGATGAGAATTACGCATTCCGTTGATATCGTGAATGAGCAGCATCACTACCTCTTGCGGCTGACAACGTCGAGATTCAAGAACGATGGATTCTACATCCTTCTAGGCAGCCAAGAACCTTCCCAAGAACAGAACCAGGAGACAAAGAACACGACATTCCGAAAGAGACGACATACAAGACATCCCGGATGAGACCTTGCTAGAGGACATCTACACACTACACACACTGGAGAGATGAAGATGCAGGCGGCCCTTTTTAAACACAAACATCTTCTTCAATACATAACAGCGCATTGAATATTTGCGAATAAATCGATGATATACCAGAGCCATCTACTTCCGGAATACTCCAATAATTGTAATTGAAAAGGTAAAGTATCGCGGCCAAAGCGTAGAAATGAATGAAATGAAATGGTTGTACGAATTTTGTTAATGACGCCCCTGCCCCTCTGCAAGACCAAATAAACTGTCCAAAGAGGGTAATTTTTTATTAATGAATTCGTCATTTGACGATTCTGCATGTAGTATATCTGACGAAGAAATTTCAGATATTGACAAAATCGACCACCCAATACAGATTTCTATTCCCACATTACCATCTATCGAACCTAATGTGCATTCATATGTAGCTGTCAGTATATTAGTGATCAGATATCTATTTTGAATGTATCAAATTATTCGACCATTCCCAGCGAATCATATTCCAGTAAACAACTTTATCTGTATCAGCGGATTGAATGGCAATGTGAAATACGCTATCGCATGGAAAAGTGGTCGAATGTTTATTCCCATAATCTCATATTACATTACGACTGCAATAATATTATAACATTCACAGGTACTCGAATTTAATCTGCCGATTCCTGTAAGATGATTATGTACTAGAATATAATGTTATTGTATTACTTTCGACTGTATAAATAACGAAGAATGATTGATCAAAATGTCACTCGAAGATACGTTTCTAGTCTGTTACCATCGCAGTCTCGATATCGCTTCGCTCAACACCTGATTGTACCGAGGTGCGGACCTCGGCTCTGTACCTATCATATGTACTGTCATTGTAATCTGAACTGCTGTAACATCTATTGTACCGACCATTACGCTGCCAATGAAACTCACTCCTGCATACGCCATTTACGACTTCTTCATCATCATACTACAACCAACTCCCACACATATATAAACGAAACTAACTTCAGCGATGAAAGCAGGGCAGCAAAGTGCATATTTGTTAGGAAATATATTTAATATGTTGCAATATTACTCAATAACTGACCAGATTCCCACAGTAATGTTATATTGTCAACATCGCAAAGGATGTTTTTCAATCAATAAAATAAGGGATACCTTTTAGAATAAGTACCTATTATAAATTAAGATTTATTGTGTGAGAGTAGGCTTGTTCCCACAAGTTTTATTGTAAGACAAGCGATATTAAGGATGCGTTGTGTAATAAAATCTATGGATCAGTAGGACCCAGTGAAATATTGACCGTGTGAATTATCACAGGTACAATGAAATGTCTATTGTGAAACTACTATATAAGATGTCCGCCATGCCATTACGAGGGAAATTTTGTTACAGATTTCATACACAACTTGAATTTTAAATACCTGGTTAATACAATTGTACAGCGCGGGCCTACGAATACTCGATATATATAGATAATATTTGATTGAGCTAGGCCAGGGGTCGGCAAACTTTTGGACCAAAGGAGCCAAATATGAGTGGCACAACGGTTAAAAAAAATTCGAGAGACATACCTACATATATTTTTATAAATATGATTTATTTAAATGAATTAATTACATTTTATAATTGTTTATTTATTAAGTGAAGAAGATTTCCCGAATAACGAAAAACTAACGTAAATATATGTATTTATTGTTGAAATAACAAATGGAAAAAATTTAATTTGTCGACTTTTGCAATCGGTGGATTTAAAACAACAACAATCATACCTTTTTGCATCAACCATCGGTTACCAGGGAGGAAAAATTAGTTTCGCGATAATGTCATTATATAAAATATAATAAGTGTACAAATCAATGATAAAAATAAAAATTGTCCATTTATGCAAGTTTTTGTAAAAATTGGGAATTTGGCAAAGAGCCGCACGCCAATACCCAAAGAGCCGCATGTGGCTCGCCAGTCGAGGTTTGCCGACCCCTGAGCTAGGCACAAGGTCGGACTACGCCGTAGTTCCGCTCTCAGTTACCTATAATAAATTATTCCAGGTTATACAAACTATCACCGAATTACCTACCACCTTTTTAATGGCACCTACAAGAGGAGAGAGAGGTGAAGTTGGCGACAAATGTTACAGGACGTATTCATTTTTTGATGTACAAAGAGCGGAAGACCTGGTGAGGGATCAAAAATTTACATTATATAGAGCAGCAAAAGCCATGGGTAATCCATGGCCATCTTTAAAACGATTTATTTCGAAGAACGAGGGAGAAGACAGCAATTCAACGACGCATTTTTCAAAATTAGGAAGGCCTTTTGCATTGAGAGTAGAAAATTTCTCACATATATTAATAATATGCAGGAGTTGGGTTTTGGATTGACCGTTTTGCAGATAAGGGAGTTGGCTCTAGTCTGTAGATCGCGATAGTTTGTTAAACCCGAAAAGTGATTCAGCCAGTAAGTGGAGTTGGAGTCAGTATAAAGCAAGATATGGTTTGTCAGTGCGTGTGCCTGAAAATGTCTCAGCATATCGTGCATCAATGGCCAATCTGCAAATTGTCTCAAGATTTTTATGAAAAATTGGGAGCACTCTTGACTAAACTGAATCTCCAAAATAAGCCTTCACAGATTTGGAATGTCGATGAGACTGGGATGAATTATGTCGTTAAACCAAGTCGTGTTGTAGCAAAAATTGGCAAACGATTTGTTTATAAAAGAACATATGCTGAGAGAGAAGATACTCATACTTTTGTTGGTTGTGTGTGTGCTGATGGCACATGGATTCCACCTTTCCTAATATTTAAAGGGAAAAGTTGAAACAATTTACTCAACAAAGATTGTTTTCCGAATTCGATGGTGAGAATATCTCCAAAAAGATGGATTAATTCGGAGCTATTTCTCGAATGGTTCAAATTCTTTATCAACGGTATTCCGCCTACTAGACCTGTTCTTCTTCTAATGGATTCTCATGCGTCGCATAGTAATCCAGATGTGATAAAATTGGCAACTGACAATGCAATATTTTTGTTTACGTTCCCAGCCCACACAACTCACCTTTTACAGCCCTTGGACGTTTCCGTTTACAGACCATTAAAAGCTGCTTGGACGAAACAACTCAATATTTATATGAAGACATTTCCAAATGACAAACCAAGCAGATTTATTAGATTTATTTCATTCCCCGACAATACTTTTGAGTGTGATACAGGAACAAAAAAATCATGGATATAAAGTGAGTAGTTTCAAGATGTTTGCATTCACGGTGGAAGAAAACAAATTATTTTTGATGTCATAGTTACAGCTGGCATTTGATATCTATTATTGCTGTGACAACCAATACATTCAATTTGTGTACAGACCTACAAACTTATGTGTAGAATGGCCAAGAATGGAAACTAACTACGAACTACTATAGGACGCCATTTTTAAAATGTCATTCGAACGTCATATTTTGTCCAGTTACGAGTCTTGATTGGGTAGTTTTCGACAGTGGCTCCCCCATACCATTCTTCAGATGAGTTTGTAGTTCTGTATGAGAAACTTCTATGCTTGAAAGAATGAAGTTAAATTTATTTTGTTTTCTTTCCCGTAGACATTAATGACAGTAGACCGTAGACATTGACGTAGGCATTAACGCCATCACCACAAACTTGTTATAATGGAAGAATCAGTCTCCGCCTCCACCTTCCTCTTCTTTCTTGCTCTGCGGCATTTAGCATTTGGTCTGGTACTCAATGATCATCTGGCACTGGAGACACTTCCCTCCATTCTGAAAGAAAAATTATAAAATAAAGTCAGTGAAAAAACAGAAAAAAACTACATATTCATGAAACAAAAACATTTTCATCCAAAGTAATGTAAAGACAAACAAAAATGATAGCAAGTGCGTTACCTTCGGGTGTGATTGTTAGAGGTTCAAAGTGATATTCGAAT
This sequence comes from Rhyacophila brunnea, assembly GCF_057557595.1. Taxonomy (NCBI): domain Eukaryota; kingdom Metazoa; phylum Arthropoda; class Insecta; order Trichoptera; family Rhyacophilidae; genus Rhyacophila; species Rhyacophila brunnea. The sequence goes on from NW_028232796.1 coordinate 36,504,429, forward strand.
GTGAAGAAATATAGAATAAACACCCTTTGGACCCAATCAGCACCAATTTTGTGCCGGTGTTACAGGATGCAGGACATAGTAGATGTTGATGTATCATTTAATGGTGTTAGTTATATAGAGTTTGATATATTTTTAAAGAATTATTTGATTCATAAAATATAATAACGACTATAAACATATGATGACCCTACATTCTAAATTTGTTGATAAGTATTATATTTAGCTCCAGTTTTAGTATATCTTTATTTTATTATTTGAGGCGTCTAATTCCAAAAAGCGATACGTCCACATTTGGTCAAAATCGAGAAAAAATACGCACGTATTCTTTGTATAATTTTACACAATATGTATTGATCTATAAATTCCAAAACGCGACATAACTCTACGAAAAAAAATATTTTAAGTCTCGATTTATTACGAAAAGCGCCATGTCCGTGTTTCATATTATTTAAAGCTTGGTTGATTTTGCATGTGTTTAAGTCAACCAATAAGGGAACGTTCAATATTGAAAAGGGCGTCTCCCATGCTGTACCATCTGGTAAACTCATGACAGTGCCACGGAAATATGTGCCTTACACGGAGTAAATTAAAAAGTGAGGTACAAATAGCACCACATCCAATTTTATTTTGCCTATATTTATTACATTTAAGAGTTTATCGGCTGAAACAAATTGCCATTTGGGTCTAATTTCGACATAGAATACAACGGAAAAAATAATCTCACGTTAAGACAAATAATTGAAGCTTGAAACATAAAAACGTTGTTTCCCGAAAATATTGAATTGTGGACTTGTCGCTTTTTGTAATTAGACGCCTCATTTACTTCTATCTTGTGCTCTTATTTTCTATGTGCCTGAAAATAGACCAAATAGCACATAACTCGACTTATATTTATATAAATAATATGACTTTTTATAGGGTTCTAAGTGTTTGCATATTATTTCTAATAGCACACCAGTCAGAATTATCGACAGTGAATCAATGCGCAACAGCCCCTATCACAGTGAAAAAATTTCAATATTCACTTACGTGTAAAGACATGGTGATAGGATATGGCTCAGCAGTCTGCCACAGTCAAAGTTAATTTAAACGCCTGTCTTCCGTTTGAATGAAGAAACATCTGACGACCCGTTGAACATAATGTATCCATGGTTATTTCAGCTTGACATCGGTAGATTGATGAGTCGCAGGAGATGCTCAGGATTCGCTATATTATGGTCCACACTCCAACGGACATGCTCCATTAGTGACCAACCTGAAACAAACAGAATAATTATTTTCCTTACGTTGATTCATCATCAAAAATCATTTGTTGGCATTCAAAAAACCCATGTAACGTAATGATTGTAAAATATGCGAGTTTAAAAGCGGGCGAGTTAGCTAGTGCGATTCTGATGACACAGAACTTTCCACTCGCTCAGAAGCCAACAAGCTAATGAGTTGAAACCGTCATTTTTGGTACTATTTGACAGGACATATTGAGTGGTTCGTTTTTCTACCGGCAGGTTCGCCACTATCGCTCTACTGCGCAGACGCAGATCGGCCCACACGCCAGCGAGTAGCGAGTAATAGCGCCTGTACACGTGCATGGAATTACTGTTGGCAATAGTGCTTATTTTAAACTATCGTGACAATAACTGTTTACACATAAAAGTGCTGACTGTCTCTCCAATCTCATTCTTCAAGAGTAAGCGAGGCACCATGTTGTCATTTTTGGTATTATTTTGATACACCTCTGTTACAGGCGGGCTTCTCCCGGTGTAAAATAATCATTTAGTAGCTATAAGTCGAAACGTAACCCTGACCTCTAGAAACGGCTTCATAAAACATCTAATCTGATTCCTTGCTCAACCACGTAAGTATTTTTTATTCATAGGTAAAGGCCTTCGTCCGGTGTGTGAAAATCGCATACTTATTGGGCGGAGGTGTAATTAAGATAAATTTAATTTAATTTAAAAAAGTAAAAATGATGATGGATGAAAGAGATAATTTTAAGACTAAATATAAGGATTCAAAAATAATAAATTTTGCCGCACTTGCCGGCTACGTCGAAATATCTGCGCGCCTGCGCCGAGGTGGTCCTCGTGATTCGTCAAATCAAAATCATGCGATAAAATTTTTGTAGAATGGCGTGGGTACGCGAAGTTTGAAAAAGAAAAAAAAAAAAGGTGAGTAAGCGTCCTTTTTCCAATAGGATAGGACCTGCGACTATAATCGTAAAAACCCAGATATAAATTTGTGAAACTAAAAATCATAAGAAAATATAAGACCACGTCACGAACACGAAAGACCGAGTTTTATTTATACTCCAACCGTTTAATTTTTTTTTTTGTGAATCCGGGGTTCGATGGACACCTGAGCTAGCCGCTGGAACCCCGGGTATCTCAATTTGACAGAACGTATTGAAAATCGGTTAACGTCAAAATAAGTAGTTTGTTTTTTTACCGGCAGGTTCGCCATTATCGTTCTACTACGCAGGCGCAAATCTTACTTGTGCATAATAAATCAGCACAATTCGGAAGCTTCATGCATCATGCGCGCAATCTTGCAATCTGCAGGATAATACATGTTTCCCCATACATTTTCTTTATGTGCACAGTAAATCTATACTCGTGTGTAAAGTAGCCTGGCTTCCAACTTTTCTCGTTAGATTGTTTACAATCTGCTTGTTAGCTAGTTTGATGATGACACTGGGCGAGTTTACAAGCAGATTGTAAATTCGCTGGCGGTAAATGTGCTGCAGATGGCGTCATGAAATTTTATAACTTTCTTTTTAGACCAAACCAAACCTAACCTACCCCAACCTAATATAATCTTAGTTTGTGATAATGATGCATCAAAATGTATGAAAATTTCAAATTTTAAATTAACAATTATTGGATCGTTAAGCCTATGCGCCGACAGAAAAGGGTATTTATTATAATTGTCTACAATCTACATGGAATAAACTGTTTTCGTAACAAACAAAAAACTATAAAAGCTCATGACTATTTGCGGCACAATTAAGTAGGTCGCTGGCTTGTAGCTTGAAGTAGCTCAATGTCATCGACGCTAAAGATTATATCATGTTTGGGTAGGTTAGGTTAGGTTAGGTTGGGTTTAGTCTGAAAAGAATGTTATAATAAAAACTCAATACGGGCATCTGCTGCACATAAATTCGTTTTAATCGCATTTTCCTCACACAACATAATATCGTCTCTGTTCTGGCAGAACACACCAGATGGAGAATACTAGTTTTGAGTAATTTGACTTTGAAGTTGTTAAAATGTTTGAAATGGTCTATCATGTGAGTTTATTAAGTAATCGTAAAAAGGATGACTTTAAAATAAAGACTGTTTATTTATTAAGAAGGTTTCCAGACGGTAAAGTTTGAAATAAGGAACATTTTGGTATAACTAACTCAATGTCATTTTTTCGAATTAGTGTCTTCTGCCAGAACAGTGACGATATTATCACATCAACTTTACTGATATTAATAAATCAAAAATACAAACAAAGGCACAAATTCGCCGATAAAACAGAAATAGGTACATACTTTTCTTGAGAATGGATCGTAAAAAAGTTTTTGGACACGTGTTTCTACCGCCGTCCGCCATACTTCCAAGTTTCCATGAGTTGAATTACGAACCATGTTATCCTTGATCATTTAAAACATTTGGTATAAATTAAGAAATTTATGAGATCAAAGACACAAGAAAACACCGTGCGTCATAATAGTTATGTTTAAATTCATGATAATTAAATTTATTATAGCACGCACAACACGTACGACGAAAGCCAGGCAAGGCGCAATAACACAACACAATGTTCGCATTCGCAATAAGTCAATAACCGAATAACCACATCTTGTGTCAGTTCCAGTGTTGCCATATTTTGAAAGTGGAATTATAGTACAGTGCCTTCAAAATTATAGTATTTCGGCAAAAAATATAGTACGCGTTGAGTGACCAATAATTTTCTGCATTTTGAAAAAATTAAACGTGGGGTAAGTAAATAACGTCTTGTTTTCTTAGACAAAATTCAAATGTTAAGTCAGTGGTTTCCAAAATTTATGTTACTACGCCTCCCTTTTAAAAAAATCTAGTCTAGGCGCCTCTCCTCCCTTTATTTCATTAAATAATACAGACACCTTTTTAAATAAACAATGTACCTACTTCTGAATACAAAAATGAAATGAAAAAAAAAACAAGGTTTTACTACTTATATTACATTAATTTTTGACGAATGTGCTTGTTTATTAGCACAATCAAATTCGATAGTAGTCAATCCAAATGCACCTTCGTTCATTCACAATAATGGATTCTACGAGTATCATGGACCCCACATCCCGAAGCGGACCCCCCGGGTGAGGATTTTTCAACCACATTTTTTTAAATATTTATTAGCTCCGAAACAAAGCAGCCCCGTAGGCGACTTTTTTTGCTATTAATAAAATAATGATGTGAAAATTGCATTAGCAAACTAGCCAAGAACTCAGTAAATAGATTTTTGTTTGCTTCAATATATCTGGCGTAGAAATCATTTAAAAGTGGAGACATGGCGAACAATTTTTTTTTTGTCATTTTGATTTCCTAAGCTCCAATTTTTTTTATGAATGCCTTCACTTTGTCGTTTTAAATCAGTGAATGCATTAGTGGTCCTTGGATTGATTTATTTACTCATTTTTTTTTTAATTTCAACCAAATAAACAAGTTTAACAACAAAACTATCGCTCTTAAACAAATTTGCCTCAAATTTCAACATTTTGATTAATTTGACCCTTTTATTTCATTTTTTACGAGATACCCATTGCGCTGCACAATAGTATAAAAGAGAGGGATTGTAAAATTAGTCCCATATTTGCATTAGGGTTTGCATACAACCTTTTATAGGACTGTTTTTTGTGTAGTTTATAACTAGCGGCCGTTTTATAAACTATGCATTTGCAAACTGCAAACCTGTGGCTACATAAATTGTGTTAAACTTTTCGCGCCTCCCTTTGCAACACTCCGCGCCTCCCAATTTGAAAATCGATGTCTTAAGTAAATAACGTCATCTTTTTTAGACATGGGGATTATTTTTTTTTTGCTTCTCACAGATTATTTTGGCGTTGTTTTTCTTCTATTGGCAACCTTTTTTCCGATTTCTCAAAATTATAGTATTTTGGGCGTATTATACCTGTTTTATATCGTACATAGTACGCAGACGAAAATTATAGTACAAATACTATAATTATAGTACGGTTGGCAACACTGGTCAGTTCGGTCCAGTCAGTGTTGCCATATTTTGAAAGTGGAATTATAGTACAGAGCCTCCAAAATTATAGTATTTGGGGATAAAATATAGTACGCGTTGTCATATTCTGTTGAAAATGAAAATTTTCCCAAAATTTCATAGTCGGCTCGTTTTTATTAGGAGAAATATTTCGCCGCGGGCCGCATGTTCCCTATTTTTCATAGTCGGCTTGTTTTTTTTAGGAAAAATATTTCGTCGCGGGCCGCAGGTTCCCAATTTGCTTGTTTTTTTTCCAAATTTTCGAAGACCACTCGATTGCGAAATGGCAAATTCAAAATTATAGTACTTTTATATTAAATTATAGTACGATTTTCAAAATTATAGTATTTTGGGCGTACTATACCTATTTTATATCATACATAGTACGCGGACCAAAATTATAGTACAAATACTATAATTATAGTACGGTTAGCAACACTGGGTCCAGTGCTGCCATCTTTTCAAAGTGGAATTATAGTACAGAGCCTCCAAAATTATAGTATTTGGAGAAAAAATATAGTACGCGTTGTCATCTGTTGAAAATGTATCGGTTCTTTGTTTCTCAGAAAAAAAATAATAGAATTTGAGAAATTTCAATGCCCTTTTTTATTTAAGTACCTCTTCCGACCAAAAATGCTTACCGTAGAATTTAAGAAATTTCATTTTAAACCAAAGTCAAGAGATTCTTTCACGTTTTTCGAGCAATTTTTTTCCCAAGGTTTCCAAATCTTCTTATATTGCGAAATTATAGTGACCAATTTGTACCATAATATATTGCACCAATTTATCAACGAAAATATCGAAGTTTAAATACTTTTTACATATTTTTTCCGATATTCAAAATTATAGTATTTGGGGCGTACTATACAATATGTTTTATATCGTACATAGTACGCGGACAAAATTTATAGTACAAATACTATAATTATAGTACGGTTAGCAACACTGGTCCAGTCAGTGACAGTGTAACTATATTTTGAAAGTGGAATTAAGAGCCTCCGAAATTATAGTATTTGGGGATAAATATAGTACGCGTTGCAATCTGTTGAAAATGTATAGGTTTTTTGTTTATCAGAAAAAAAATAACGGAGAATTTGAATGTGTAAAAAAAATTCAGCTGATAAAATTCAGATGAAAAAAATATCAGTAGATTTCTGCTAATTAGAGTAGAGCAGGAAGGTTAGGTAATGGGCACCGAAAAACCACAACTTAAAATGATTAAATTTGGAAAACTAAGGAGTCTTATTTTTTCGATGTCTCTATTCTGACACCTCATTGGCTGCATACAACAACAAATACTAATAGGCCGACCAATGAACGGGACCTGATTTCCTTACAAAATGCAAAAATTTCGACCTCAAAATTATGGCGTCAAACCTATAATTTAGCTAAAATACTTTATTATACATAAATTCATCCGACAATCATTATGGTTGTCTCTCTTAAAAATTCTGTTTTTATTACAACAAAAAAATTGTCCCTCATTGACCAAAAAATGTTCAAAAATTTCAAACCTTGGTAGCATAGATATAACCCCTATACCTATCTGGGTAGATACCTAGGTAGTTTTATTCATACTTTTAATTACTGTGTTATTTTTGTACAACATTTAAGAGATTAATTATTTTACACAGTAACAAATAGGTACCAATTATCAGAATCACCACCGCCTTGCGCTACAAAGAATTTTCCAGGGTTTTTGCAAGGCGGTTTCATAGGCCCTGGCCGAATTCAAATTAGCAATACCCGATGCGGGTAGAAGAATAGTTTTCAATAAGGCATATTCTCTCAGCCGGCACAATTTTCATTTGACTAGCATCAAGTAGAGTAGTTTGCGTGCCAAAATCCTTAAGAAACCTCGATAGTAAATGCGAGGTATCCATAAAGGCATATAGAAAAAAAAATAGGTACTAATTTAATGTGTTTCAATTGAAAGTCTAAGTGCTCGGCCGTAGTGAATTGGCGGGCGCGACGCGGCGGCGTCTTGCGAAACTCAAACGTATAACCGTGCGTATTATGCCCCAAAAAAGACACTGTCTACGAACATTTTAGACACGGTTATACGTTTGAGTTTCGCAAGACGCCGCCGCGCCGCCCCCGCGCATCCACTACGTTCTTGCACTAAGTGCTCGTCCGTGGTGGTTTGGCGGGCGCGGGGCGGCGGCGGGGCGGGCAACTCAAACGTATGAACACGTCTCGACGTGTCCGTAGACAATGCGCGGGGACGGGTGTTCGCGCGTGTTGTTTTGGCGCGTGTAGCTTGGCGGAGACAAGATCGTACATGCGGCGGGCTCTTCCCATACTGCGCGCATAGAGATGTCCGCACTGAATGGACGGGCGCCAACGCGGGAAACGAGCGAGCAGCGGGTGTCTCAAACCATCATGAGCTTACCGCGCGCGTCAGGTGCATTTGTGGTATTATCTTCGCAAAGCATAGATAGTGCGAAGTGATGTAAAATAGGTATATTATAATTTTGCACTTTTTACTATATAAATAATATTAAGTATATGTAAAAATAATATGTTTAAATTTCAATAATTCTTAACACACATACTTATAATATTGTATACTTATCTTACTTATATTTATAAAGGTACTTAAAAAATGTTTTTTTTTTTTGTATATAATTATTCAATATTCTTTCTCATTTATCTCTTTATCTAATTTCTCTGTATTTTATGTTCTTCTTGCTTTATATATTGTTAGGCTTAACTATATTATAATTTATATGGACACTTTGCTGGTTGCAATATCTTTTTTCTAGTCTATTTTATACATATTTGTAATCTATGTAAATGTTTGTTTTCCTTAATAAAAAAATATAAACAAAATAAAAATTAAATATATTAAGTAGGTACGTCATTTCCATCCTAGAGCCGGGGTGCAAAATTATGAAGCGTATACTCTACACCTACATTCATTCACACCTTAAGAACCCAAAAGTCATTTTTAAACTAAGTTTCCTTATAATTATATTATCCAATATATTATCAAAATATAATATCAACCAAGGGTACTTGATGGAATTTAAATTTAAAATAATAAAAATATAAATTTACCAAATAAACAGGAATTAACTGTATTAGATGACAGTATGTATTCACCATTGGTAGTGTTTGAAGATGCCGAAAGGCGATATTCGGATCGCAAAAAATGGCTCAAAAAGAATAGTAAAAACCTTAAGTCAATTAGAATATACTTAATCAAATATTTGCTCATGTTACTCTTATTAGAAAAATTTGTCTGGTTGTTCCCGCAGTTTGTTTTATAAGTTATAAAATTCTTCTGTTAAAGTGCTTTCCATATTGATTTCATTGTCCCCATATTTTGCTGCAAAGTTTTGCCATTTCAAATAGGAGTTTTCCAGCAAAAACTTTTCTGTGTTAATGGTTTCCTATCCCTGATTTGACGCTGAACACGACCGGACGCGCGCGGGCTACTACGGACACTCTACCCGTGCCCGTCCTCGCGCCTATTCCGCGTATTACACGCCCCATGACTACGGCCAAGCGCTAAGGCATAAAGCCCATTGACGCAGCGAGTGCGGCGCTCGCGCAAAATTTCTACAAGTGGCGCGTAAATCAACGAAAATACAACGTAATCAAATACGCCAGCGCCCACTGGATTTCACGACGCATTATACGCGCACGCCGCATGAATCATCGTTTTTTCGCGAATCACCGCTTCTCGGCGATACGAATGAAAGAAAATACAATGGAGTCCATTCATTGAACACGGCTACCAAAATTACGCTGCTCGAGGCGTTGTCGATGGACGGGCGAAAAGCAATTATTTAATAACAGAGAATCATTGTTTAATTTTATTGCGTGTTCAGTTTATCGCTGGTTGAATAATGTCGTCGTAAATTTTAATTACAAGACCCGAAATAATATAATATTTTTATTGCTTTGTTATGAGAGGCGCTGTAATAATATTTATTTTGTGCTGCTTGGGCCGCATATTACATAGGTGAAGGGTAATGCGCGGGAAAAGACGTGTGATTATGGTTATGAATAAACACTGCATTCGCCGACTTCGCCCGCTCGACGCGTTCTGTGAGCGCTATCGCTAAGGCCTACCGCGCATGGACGATTACATAACCGGCCGGTAGCATTCGGACAATCGTTGGTTTGCTCGCGCATGATCCAAATTATTACCGGCCAGTATGTTTGAGCGCGCATGGCGTGATATAGATCGGAGGCAATGCGCGCGCACTGAAGATATGCGTCCGCACCGAAAAATGGCGGACGCAATATAAGAAACGTCAAAATGGATTTTGTAGAGCTTATATTATATAATATATAGAGGTTTTGTATAGATTATCAAACTGTTTTAAAATGTGGGTGTATATATTATTAATTTATGAAGAAAGAAACTGAAAAAATGGGACTGGTACGCGCATGCAAAGCCAATAGGTACGCATCGATGAACTGTCAAGTCAAATGCGGATCTCATAACGGTTCGATGAATGCGTGCGCTCCATACGACCGCGTCACTTGTGCGTGCATTTATGAGTGCACTCTCGCCCGGCCATGACTTTGCGCGGGCTCTCATTTAAAAACATTGCCAATGGGACCCCGGCCGGTTCGAATCGGTGTAAAATTTTGTGTCTGAACACAGATTTTCAATTCGGCCGTTCGCCTCGATCGTCCATGCGCGGGGTTGCATTGCAATACGATAGTCACAACTCCTCGATTGTTGACCGTACGATAGTAAATCGTTCATGCGCGGTAGGCCTAAAAGTTCCAGTTATTACGTTATTAACTTACAATATATAGGTATGTAGCTTAACTGCATTATAAAAATTATATGTAGGAACATGAAACACTTTGATACCTACCTATAAATGCAAACATGGAGGGAGATAAATCTTTTTATCATAGTTGTCTCGTTTTAAAAATTAATAATAGGGTCGTCTTTGACCCTTTCTTTTCTGAAACAAAAAAAAATCCTTCTTCAATAGACATTATTGCACAATATATTGGACAAAGAAATGCCGTACCGCAAAAAATATCTGTTCTGTGAATGCATTTTGTCTATTAATTGAGTACGAGTACAGTATTTCGGCCAATTTAGTTGAATACAATTTATTATTGTCATGAAAGTTTACCTACTTCTTCTCGATCGATTTTGTCGTTTCAAGTACGGGTCACTGATAATTCAGGGATACTCAACAAGTAAAATTATTTTTTAATAAAAAAATATGACTTGATGTTTAAGGTATTTCAATTAAATCTGAAACGGAACGTAACATTCTAACAAGGCCAAAGGAATTTATGAGACGGCGTCGCTGTCCTTCGGGGATTTTACGAGCCGGTACGCAATCCTCAGGGTTTTTACGAACAGGAACGCCATCCTCGGGAAATTCACGAACCGGTACGGCGCTCCGGTGCGTTCTGCTCCATTTCGAGCGCTGGGTGTAGGTACACCGAGTGCAATAGACAAAAGGCCGATAAACGAGAAATTAGGCTGTGAAGAAGAAAAAGAGCCTATGGGACTAATTTACATTCTCCTCCTTGGCCCCTGCCAATTTTAAATCCTGGGTGCGCCACTAGGTGACTCAATTAAATTATGCAAAAATCACTCAACCTTGGTACTTTGGTGAAAGACCCAGGTTCCAGATAAGAGCAAATATAAAATTTATTACAAAAAACAGGCACCATCCAACCTCTTTGCAAAAGACCAATGAGGTTTGAAAATGTTCACTACCGCACAACGACTATAGAATACAATATACTGGCCAACCTTTTGCATACCGTGCGCCAATTTTTTTCACAGACAGGTTCAGATGCGCCATACAACTCAAGCACCTTTTCTACCTTCTTAAGTTCACAATTGGGGTTGGAAAATAGGGAAAAGGGTAGGATCTGCTTCGCTTATGGGAGGAAAAGGAATAACTCAATCATGCAATTAAATTAATTAATTTATGCCAGTTCAAAAAACACACATTTATTGGAGCACCAATCTACCTACAATAGTCAGAAATGATCTCTTGAACGAGAGGGCTGTCGTGGACCCTGCTGATGGTGCTACAGCTGCCGGAGAGTCTCGTTTGGTTAAGATAAATCTGGACCACAGTTGTTGGATGTGATGAGAGAGAGAGAGAGCATTTGGATTTCACCAGTTTTAGAATGTTTTGTGTTAAATTTATTACTGAAAGCAGCAGAGAATTCTTCAAATTTGAATCAGTTATTTGCGACCTTGTTTTGCTTTTAATCAATTTCATGGATGAAAATGCTTGATCACATCTGTATGTCGATTCAAAGCGAGATACCTATATAACTTGCAAATTTTCTTAGCTCTGGGAAATGTTCACATGGTAATGAACGCCAAACATTAATTAACTATGTCAGAAGCAGAAAAAATGTCAAAATATGGAAAAAGCTCATCAAATTTCATTTTCAACAATGAATTTATTTTTAAATCAATCAGTTCCATTTGTATGTTACTAGGCATCTGCATTACATTTTGTTCACTGAAGTCCCGTTTACATGGTTCACTTTTATTTATTTATTTATATATTTAAGAATACAAAACATTGTGGACATAGCAAATCTAAATTCAAGACGTACAAAACATGAGATTTACATTTTAAGGCAAACATTACCCTCACAAGAGAGAAGAGAATATAGAAAAAGAAATATATATTATATATAATAACAATAATATTAAGAAAAAAAAATGATCAAAACACACTTAAGTATAATCAGGGCTTTTTTTAAAAAAAAAAGGTGCCGGAACTCACTTCATGTCAAGCTTTTTACTAAATAAAATTATATTCAAATGTCACTTAAATGAAATTTAAAGTAGCTATGCCACGAAGCGAACAAAAAAAGGTTGATTTTTACGATAATTTTTTATTTTAGTCAAAACAAAGCTACAGAAACAATAAAATACATACATTATATTTGAAATATATTGTACAAATAAGACTAAATAAGACTAACTTTAAAATATAATTGTAAATACATATGTAATGTATTTATTTATGAACTTGAATAAAAGTTTAGAGTGATTTCCAAAGTTTTTTCCAATTCTCGTCTGATACATCATCTCGATTCATTTTCTTAGTGTTAGAGTCTAAGGCCGAATGTCTTCCTTTAAGTAACCACCTATCAACATATTTTGAAGGATCGAAAAGTGTCAAGGGTGGTCCCACGAGTTTGATGAACAAGAGTGCCGAAACTGTTTTAGTGTTTAACGAAGCTCTTGTTGGGGTAATAATAAGATTCATTTGCGAAAACCCCCGTTCACATTCACTTGAAGAAATGGGAATAGAATTCAGAGCATATACCAAACGCAAGAGTTTTTCAGAATATGTCTTTTCGAGAATGTATTCGCGAAATCCACGAATCATTTCTCGTTCATCTAGTTGTAGCCTGATCGAAATGTTTCTAATTTCCATCTCTCCAAATGTCAACCGATTATCAATGTCTTCAGGCCAATATTTTTGGTCAAGTACGCGAGCCCAAAGTGCAAACTCAACATCTTTATTATCTAGCAGCCTTTTTTCAATTGACGTTTTCAACGTGGAATAAAATATTTTCGGATCAATAGGAGGATCATTTTTAGAAACTTTTTCGTGAAGTAAAACTCCACGAAAATGCAGATTGCTTATAGCAGCTGCAGCACATTTATAATAGGGTCCAAAATTCAGTTTTCTTTCTTCAAAAACTTGAACGAGTTCATTTATTTTTCGATTTGCAATGTAAAGGTTCACATTGCGATTTTGTAGGTCCAAACTAAGCTCCGACAATTCTTGGAGAGCGTCGCACATCAATGCTAGATCCAATAAAAATGCTGTTGATGTTATTTTGTTCTTTAAGCCACTGTAAGTACACTTGTCATTTTTATCTCTTGTAGGGTCATTCATCGCTTCTTCAAAATGACGCACAAGGGATTCATAATTATTCCACACAGCCGAAACTGAACGAAAACTAGATGCCACCCATCGGGTACTTAAAACTCTTCCGATTTTCAATACCTCAACGCCTAGTGATTCTGCACATAAATGCAACTCTCTATTATTTTTCGGCGACGCGTGGTATAAAACATAAAGTTTATCAATAAATGATTTGAATCTATTGATCCCTGAAATTTTTTTTACAACATCACTTACTGATAATTCTAATCTGTGATTAGTACAATGCCAAACTATAATTGAAGGAAATTTTTCTGTCAGCAATTTTTTCACTCCATTTTTAGAACCTAACATCACAGCAGCGCCGTCGCATGCAACCGAAACTAAATATTTTTTTAAATATTCTTCTGTCATCCCATATAAATCAAGAGATTGGAGTAATGATTCAAATATTCCTTTTGCCGTTACGTCTTTAAGTTCAATCAAATCCAAAAACAAATTAATTGGTGAATTCATTCCAACACTTTCGACACAGCATCGAACATACACAATGAGGGTGGTTTTTTGGCTTATGGTGGTAGACTCATCAATTATCAAAGAAATTATATTTTTCGATTGAACAATTTCTTTGAAAACATTTTTTCTCATTTCATCACATATATGATTTACAATGTTAACACATGCGTTAGTGGAATGGAGAATATGACCCATTTCGATCCCATTTAGTTCTTGGAGATTAATTTCACTTTCAAACATATTGAATGATTGATTTTCCTTAGCTACTTTATATGCAGTTCGAAAAATGTTTGCTGTTATTACTTTTTCGCGAGATAACGATTTTAAAAAAGTATTTTCAATCTGCTTTTTTTTGGCTTCAGAAATGATTTTTAACGCTGCTTTGTGTGCAATAGATCCTCTGTGATCGAAAATTTTTTTTCGAAGTGACCCCAATTGTAGCTTTCTCTCTTTCCCAGAATACGTGATTTCATTATTGGCCCATTCTTTGGATATTTTCATTCCCATTGTCGTTTCAGTTCCAAGAGTTCCAACGTTTCTGCAAATTGTGCAGCCAAGTTTCATTTTGTGTACGTTCAACCATTCGTTTTTTGAGCAAAAATCGTTTTTTTGATCTAATGACCAGCAGTCTGGCCAATCGTTTTGAGTTCGACCTTGATCCCCGAGATCAGCTAGAGATGATTCAGGAACATCTACATGTACCGATATTTCCATATCTTCTGTCATCGTTTCTGTTTTGAGCTTTTTATTTGCGGAATCGGCGCCGCTGCCGGTGGTTGAGAAGTAACAGGAAATTTTTTTCATATTTAAACTTGGGGTTGCACTAAATAATATATAAAATAGTTGCACAACACGTAATCGTAACACAAACTGACTAAACAAACGTAAATAACAATATACGCAGATGCTGCCATGCGATAAACGTCAAACTGTCAAAATCATAATACGCAGCATACGTATGAAGCTAGTTACATACGCATGTTTGCTATTTAAACTATACGGTTACTTCACTAACACTAACACGCCAACATTCAAAATGGCTTCCACCTGTACCTTATTTTATCATTTTAACGAATTATTATTGTAATTACTTAAGCGCAAATATTTTTTCGTTTAATTGATTTTGAAATAAAACCGTGAAAAAAGGTGCCGGAACGCCGTTCCACCGCGTTAAATGGAAAAAAAGCCCTGAGTATAATTTAGTACAGAAAAATATAATTTTTGAGAACGAAAAACTTACAATTTTATACAGAAAAATACAGTTTCAAAAACAAAATGCAAAGTACATCATTGAAAATGTCTATGTCTTTAGGGAGCGCATTTACTAATCTTGCACCCCTCGCTAATGGTGCCTGATAGGCTTGACACGAGGAAACGGTTCCAATCCAGAATAAATCATGGCTGCGACCACGTAGGTAATTGACAGGCGCATGGAAATTCAAATTCATTAGGACACCAGGATTGGAAACCATCCCTCGCGATAATAGGCAAAAGTGTTTCAACAGCAGAAGAGACCGACGAGATTCAAGAGAGTGAAAAGTAAGCATACCTTGTAGAAAGGCAGTCGGAAAATAATCATCTAACGAATTATCGAAAGGAAAATAGTTAAATGTTTTAAAGTAAAGACATCGAAGAAATTTCTTCTGGACGCGTTCTAAAATAAGCTTATAGAAAACCTCATAAGGACACCAGATAATCGACCCATATTCAAGAATGTTACGCACTAATGAGACGTAGAGTGTACGTAATACATTAGGATTCTTGAATGGTTTGGATTGTCGCATGATGAATCCTAGAAGCTTACTCGCACGTAGAGCCGTGGAAGTAATATGAGAGTGAAAGGATAATGAAGAATCAAAAATTATCCCAAGATCTTTCGCCTCAGATTGACGTTTTAAAGAATTTTTTGACATAATATAATTATATTTAATCGGGGTTCTTGACCTAGAGAAAGTAATACAAAAGCATTTGTCAGTATTAAATTCTAATTTATTCTTTTTTGACCAACTTTCAATTGAACAGAGATTTCGCTGTAACATGCAACAGTCCAACTCATTGCGAATTGGTGCATATAATTTCAAATCATCCGCAAAAAGTAAAAATTCTACTCCATCCATGGCTTTAACTATATCATTGACAAATATGAGGAACATAATTGGTCCAAGATTTGATCCTTGGGGAACACCTGAAAGAGTTTGAAAGACTTCAGATGCACACCCAGCATACTCGACATATTGACAACGATGCGACAATAAGATTTGAAAAAATTTACAAAATTAAGGCGTGCATTTTTGAAGCAAGTATTAATAGACAATTTTGAAAAGTTTTTAAAATATAACAACTGTCAGAATTTTAAATGAATGGTAAGTATTTATTTCAAAGTATCGGTATAAGCCCGCCAGGTTTAATGTTGAATGTAAAATAATGGTACAGCAAGAAATAATATTCAAAAATCAGTAGTAAAAATAAATAATCATTATTTAAATGACATGGGCCAATAGATAAAATCAATATCCATTATTATTTTGATAGTATGAAAAGTAAAAAACATTCAATGGGGCGCACGGCATTTTAGGGTTACCATTATCGCATATAAAGTATATTAGTCTATGCATTCAGGAATATCGGTAAGAACAAACTATTTATGATTATATTATTATTAAAAGAAGATCAAATAAGAAGTCGCAGAGGTGCAGAAAAAAGAGCTAGATGGACATTTCACAGAATAAATGCAAATAACCTCAAAGATTAAATTAATAATTGATCAAAAATATAGGTTCTCTAGGTAGGTACTACAAATATTACAGAAATCATTTTTTTATTAACTATTATTGTCTAATTTTATAAAAAAAAAATGAATCTCAGTTTGGGTACAACAATAATTAATAGTATGATATTAAATTTATCTCAATTAAAATTGTATGCTAAATTAATTAGTTAGGGTTCGTGGATTTTTTTATATTTTACATGTTTTTTACTCATCACTACAAAAAAGGTTTTTTTCAACGTCTTTTAAAATTACTAATTTAAGTAAGTATCTTAATTATTTATATAATATGTATATTATTATTTTTACTATTAGTGTAAATGCCGAATCAGATAATCTCCTATATATTATTATCCTACAGCTTTGCCCGTTTTTGCGAGCGATTGTGTGCCTTATTCGTCATGTCCAATAGGTTTAAATGAAAAATCGGCTCTCGGATCGTGAAATATCGGTAAACCATAGTTGACAGCCGTTTGACGAAATACCACCCTAAATCGGTGATTTTTATTCATTTCCCGATACATTTTCCAGCGACACGCCACTTTATTGACAACTGATTATGTCGAGAATTAATTTTTTCACAATGTTTGCAACACTCAAACCGGCTCACCAAAGATGGCCGCTCTAAATTTAAAATGCGTTTTAACCGATATCTACAATCGATTTTCACAAACTAATCATAATAAGATTGACCGATAAACATATTAGAACTGATTTATTTAATTTTTTGTGAATAAAGTTCTTTGTTTTAAGTTAAGTTTCTACACCTCTGACGGAAATCAAGTCTTTTGACACTACGTATTTATCGCGCTATGTATACTCAACTACATTATTCCAATTTACTCACCACATGTATACTTATCAGATGCATTCGAGTAACTACAATTTGAAGTGAGCACAATTTTGTAATACTTAACACAGTCACAAAAAAATCACTTTTAAAAACTAGGTACCACCCATCATTTGTTGTTTCACAGGTCACAGGTGATATTATTTACGTCTCATGATGATTTTAAAATGCACAGCACTATATAATAACTCACATTTATAACAAGTACCCGTAGATAACTATAATTATTCAAATAAACAATAACATTTATACGAATTCCGATTAAAACTGATCATTTCACTGAAACGCGGGCGCACGAGCGTTTCGGCGTTTTAACATAACCAAGGAATAATATTTCCAAATTATATGTTACTTTTTTTTTTGTACGGCTGTTGAATGAATTTTTTTTGAACCAAATTTTTTGTAAAAATCTACTGAAATTTAAAATTTTGAATTGGCAGCACTGGGTTGCAGTGTTGCCAAGTCAAAATTTAAAAATTCAGTAGATAGACATAGCAACACTGACTATGCGATCAACCCAGTGTTGCCAAGTCAAAATTTAAAATTTCAGTAGATTTTGACAAAAAAAATAGTAGATTTCATAAAATATCAGTAGATTTTGAAAAATGTCGTTTATATGATTTAAAACTAATAAGAATAAAATAACAATAACTAATTATATTAATTTATTGTAAACAATGATGATATTAATGGGTAAAATGGCGCTCTTGGGTAGAGTTACAATGCTTTTTATGTCAATTTAGAAGTGTATAACATCAAAAAAGGTCATGCGTAAATCATTACAAGTTTATTATTAAAAGAATCATCAGTTAATTTACAATTATGGAGAAACACAAATATCAGTAGATTTCTTGAATTTCGAAAAAAAATATCAGTTGATCTACTAAAATTTCAGTAGACATGGCAACACTGGATACCATAGAATATTATTTCAAAATTTGATAACGTAACATTTTTTTTATGGCTGTTAAATGATAATTTTTTAAACCAATGAAACTTATATACATTCAATTAGCTCATATAACCCAAAAATATTTAAAAGGTATTCAACAATAATTGGTGTTATACATATTATTTAAATCATTATCAACCAGGATCAATCCACTGCTGGATAAAGGCCTCTCTAGCCTGATTCTATTCCTTTCTGTCATTTGAATTCCTGTATTTATCAAAATCGGTGATACTATATTTATCCTCATATTCATATCGTCATCATAATCATCGACCTGAACCAATCCACTGCTGGATAAAAGCCTCCCTACCCTGATTCTACTCCTTTCTGTCATTTGAATTGCTGTATTTATCAAAATCGGAGATATTATATTTATCTACATATTCGTATCGTCATCATCATCATCATCAACTAGGATCAATCCACTGCTGGATGAAGGGTTCCGCAACCTGATTCTACTACTAGCAGTTAAACGAATTCGTGATACTATACCTATTTATATCATCCTTATCGACATCGACCTGAACCAACCCACTGCTGGATTAAGGCCTCCCTAGCCTGATTCTATTCCTTTCTACATTTTAATTGCTGTATTTATCAAAATCGGTGATATTATATTTATCTACATATTCATATTGTCATTATCGTCATCGACCTGAACCAATCCACTGCTGGATAAAGGCCTCCCTAGCCTGATTCTACTCCTTTCTGTCTTTTGAATTGCTGTATTTATCAAAATCGGTGAAATTATATTTATCTACATATTCATATCGTTATCATCATCATCATCAACTAGGATCAATCCAATGCTGGATGAAGAGTTCTCTAGCCTGATTCTATTCCTTTCTGTCATTTGAATTGCTGTATTTATCGAAATCGGTGATATTATATTTATCTCCATATTAATATCGTTATCGTCACCATCGACCTGATCTAATCCACTGCTGGATAAAGGCCTCCCTACCCATATTCTACTCCTATCTGTCATTTGAATTGCTGTATTTATCAAAATTGGTGATATTATATTTATTTAAATATTCATATCGTCATCATCATCATCATCAACCTGAACCAATCCACTACTTAAAGACCTCCTTAGCATGATTCTACTCCTTTCTGTCATATGAATTCCTGTATTTATCAAAATCGGTGATATTGTATTTATCTACATATTTATATCGTCATTATCATTATCATCGACCTGAACCAATCCACTGCTTAATAAAGACCTCCTTAGCCTGATTCTACTCCTTTCTGTGATATGAATTTATGTATTTATTAAAATCGGTGATATTACATTTATCTACATATTCATATCGTCATCATCATCAACCAGGATCAATTCACTGCTGGATGAAGAGTTCCGCAACCTGATTCTACTACTATATTATACATATTTCTATCTTCCTTATCATTATTGACCTGAACTCATCTACTGCTGGATAAAGGCCTCCCATGCCTGATTCTACTCCTTTCTGTCATTTGAATTGCTGTATTTATCAAAATCGGTGATATTATATTATATCTATTTATATTTCCATTATCATTATGAGCCTGAATCAATCCACCGGTGGATGAAGGCCTCTCTAAGTTGTTTGAATTTCTGTCGGTCATATGAATTGCTATATTTATCAAAATTGCTCATATTATATTTACCCATTCATAATATCGTCATTATCATCATCAACCAAGATTAATCCACTGCTGGATGAAGGTTATCCCAACCTAATTCTACTCTTCTTGGTCATATAAACTGCAATATTTTTTTAAATTTCTGATTTTATATACCTACCCATTTATATCGTCATTATCGTTATCAACCTGTATCAATCCACTGCTAGATGAAGGCCTTTTTAAGCTGATTCCACATCTTTAGGTCTTATAAATTCCTATTCTTATCAGATATAATATGTATTGCTTCATTATTTATCAACATTTGTATCGATATGAATATCCCGCACCGGGAAACTATATTGTTAAAGGTTAATTTTTAAATCAAAATATGATTTTTTAAATATTATTCTATGGCTGCAAGCATTTATTTTTTATAGACACTGAAACAAAATAAGGTTTAAATTCATTTTTTACACTGCTAACCTTCTTCTATTATCTCAATGGGACCCGAAGGAGATTAATATCACGTTATATTGGATCGCTATTTATGATAATCACGATTGAGATGCAGTGACGTCCCGTGGGGGTAGGCAGATTGAGCGTCGCTTGGGGGCGGCAGATACTCGAAGGGCGGCAAATCGAGTAGAATTATTTGGTATTATATAGAAATAGCTACCTATATTAGTTATATTATAACCAGAGCGTTGGAGATGTTTTTTTCCGGATGTTTTTTTTTATCCAGTACTTACTATATTTTAGTATGATGTCACCACGCTTCGCGAGGAATTTTTGTTTTATTTTTGACTGCTCGGTTTCGTATACAAATGACAATAAAAAATATTTTTACTACTCTTGCTACGTAGACACATTATAAATGATAAATGTAAAACACCAAAAAACCATAATAAATCAGTCATAATACTCATAAATAATATAATAATATAATGTCATTTGCTCAGATTAAAGAGTTCCTTTCATAACAGTGATATTATGTAGGTATACGCGCAAAAGCCGTCGCGCCATAGCTGGCGCCGAACAAGCGACGTAGGTAGGTATTGAAACAAAATAATACTACCTATATAGATTTCAACGTTGGTGACGAAACAAGGAACATTATGGTAGAGATTTATAGGTAGGTACATACCTCCGTATTTTTTAATTTATCCAAATAATTTTGCTAGTCACTCCCGAGATTTAAAAGTTGCTGGATGTCTATTGCAAAATAGATATTCATAATGATTATTAATCCATTGACATTTGTCATAACAAGTCATAAGTCATAATCAATTAGTATTCGTGCATACTATATTAAGTACCAGCTAATTGTAATAAAAATGTACACTAGTAGGTACCTATCTAGATTATATCGTATTTATCGTGCTGTGAATAACAATATCTTCTTTAAGCTTTAAGTCATTTTTTGTAAACATATTTTGTGTTGATAATAGTGTGGATTTGGGTATTTTATTTCAATCATCAACGGTTGAGTGTTGAGACTATTAATTAATAGTATATTTATGATTAAAATTAGGTTTATATTAAAAAAATAACGAGGAAAATTATTGTGTTTACATATTGTAGGGTACAATAATGGCATAGAAAAAATGGTGTAAAAATATTACGTCTGCGTAGGTATTACTAAATGGTACAGACCAAATGTGTCAGACATAGGTATCAACCAAATGGCATCTCAGACTCTGGTGATTTGGGTAAGTGTTTAACTAATATTATATTTATTTGATAATTTATTTATTAATATCTAAGTTTAATTTTTTATGATTCAGCGTAGTGGTAGGTATATATTTTGTTAGTAATGTATCCATCCATACCATGCCCCCCACAAGAGGGGGCTGACAGGGCTCTAGCCTGGGTCCCGGGCTCGATAAGTGAAATAAACACATATCTCAAATTCGCTCTAATAGCAAAAAATTCGCCTGCGGCGCTATTTTCTTCAATATTATTAATATTTATAATTATGTGGTTGTACGATACAATTTAAAATTGTGTAGCGATACTTAAAAACTCCATAATTCAAATGGGTGTATTAAAATATACAAAAAACACTAAATATACACATCAATTTTAACGCGTACACCATTTGGAAAACATTACTGTAGAGCGTCACAATGCCTTTATCCTTAGCGATAGGTAGGGGGGCTGCCAAAGATCCTAGCCTGGGGGCCCGCTTCAGGATACGGGAGCCATGCTTCATACAACACATTTCTTAGATATTGGAGTAATGAAAGGATGATAAAAAAAATGGGGCGGCATTTTGACGCTGCCTAGGGGCGGCATTTTGTCTAGGGACGTCACTGTTGAGATGTATAATTATTTATCATATTTAAATGCACATACCTACACATATATTGTAGTAAAATTAAAATGACAGTGGTATCAATCGGCGATTGCCAGCTGTTCTGCTAGGCTTAGCAGTCTGAAATGGTGTCAGATGATATTGAGAAGGCCAGACTCCAGAATAGACTACGCACATGACTCCAAATTTGTATTGGCAGTGACGACATGCAGATCGTAAAACTGACAAATCAGATAAATTTTCAGTTGTCTGACGTGAATGAAAATCCATCCCGAAGGGAAAACTATGGCGCCGTCTATACACACTTTACAATTACTATATTAAAATCCAACACCAAGTCACTATGACGAAAAGCTGTCTGCAAGACCTAGCGAGACAGACTGGCGAGAGCCAGCTGGCTCAGCTAGTAATTTAATATTGTTCATTTATTACAGTATGTAATGTAAACAAGACCGTGAAACGTATTGCCATTGGCGAGCTAAAAGTCCGAGGACAATTAATAAGTCGTCCGATTTGTCTATGCTCTGATACTGATCAACGAACGAATAAAAAAATCGAGCTGTCAAAAGTTGCGATTATCGGAATGTTTTCCGATAATCCTAAAATGTTGTGTTATTTATATGTAGACTTGCATAAAATAATATAACAGTAAAAACAACACAAATTTTATGTTTTCTTTTATGAATTTCATAAACGTTTTTAGTAATAGGTTGTACGTAATTGAAGGAAAAGATTTTTATGTTATCGTTTGACTGGGTGTGTATTCTAGATTATCATTTTCAATCATTCACATTGATCGACATCGGTCGTCTTTAGTAATAGGTTGTATGTAATTGATATATCATTGAAGGAAACGTCTTATTCTGTCATATGTTTGTTACCATTGATTATTATTGTGAACACAAGAAATACATTTATTGTAAACAACTGAAGTCTGTCTTATTATTTAATTCTGATACTGAAAATAATATTTAATAAGTACTATACAAGTCTGAAGTTATTTTGCAAAGTTGAAAATGTATATAATAGACACTACCTACAATTTATTTAACTCAGCAATGAAGTAGAGATTAAGGGTTTGAATCTCATAAGGTAAGGTTACATAATATATCGTTGAAGTGCGCTTAGATCAAGAGTGTATGCCTAACAGCTACCTACAACTGATGGTTCGGAAGGTGCAGTTAAGTTAAGTTACAGCTGATAGTTAAAATGAAATAGTATCTTAAAAGCACTAGAAGCTTGCTCAGGAGACTCGCATTGCATCATTGAGCCATTTTATAGATACACATATGCTGCTACACTAAATGGGCGTAAGGGATGAAATAATAGAGAAATACCATTCTGGTTCTGGAGAGCCAGATAGAAAAAACAATACTATCCTACTAAATTTAACATAATAAGGAAGTGTCACGACCTCGGACTTCGGGTCTTATACCTAGAGTACCTTTTAGGGGTGTAGAGTGGCCTGAACACGCCCTTGGCCTCGTAGTCAAATAAACTGCACCGAGCCGCACCCTTGACCACCCAGAGGGACGTTTCTTTCCAGAAATAAGTCCCACGGCCCGTGTCTTTGAGGCTGAGGACACGGTTCGTGGAAGACCAGGCCTGAATAAATAAGAAAGCATGCGAGACGACGAATGAAATTGGGCTTTTGCCACTTAAACATGTCAGTAGAATGTGTAGGCAAAACGCCAATAGATTGTAATAACTTGTATTGTGAATGAAAGAGAGGAATGTTCGGCAGTGCTAGGAGAAGAAAAAGAGTATTACGTCATAACTAAATCGTAAGATATGTAAAATTAAGATCTATAAAAAAATCCGCAGTACGGACACTACGTTGTAATAACGCGTAAGTGTGCCGTACAAAATAAATGTAAACAATTTAACAGCGTTGATTCCGAAATAGAAAATAATGTTAAAAGTCGGCCGGCAACATTGTCTTTGACCGTTGGAGATATGCAACGTCGCCCAAGAAAAAAACCGTTGGGGATGAATTTCAAGATGGCTTGAGGATGACGAAAATAGTAAGATGCGGGACACGTATTTCGTACTCGGTAACATAAACTATTAAAAAAAATCGCGTGTCGATAGTATTTCGCGGCTATTGTATATTATAAGTAACCAGCTCGGGGATATAAATATTTTGGAATCAATTGCGCTTATAAATTGTGTGTGATGAATAACCTATAATAATTCTTTAAAAAAAAAAAAAGACATATTGTGTCCGTAAAACAAATTATAAAACTATGTAATAATTATATGACATCGACGTAAATATACCCTGCCGTTATAAAACTAATTCCGGTGCGTTATTTTACCCAGCCCAAATCCTAAAAAAAAACCATACTAAGAATAAGAAGTGATCGTTTACCAGTTACTAACAAAAAATTGTGATACCAGGGTTCGAATTGAACTTTGTCTGAGCTAGACCGGAACCCTGGATTTATCATGTGGCGCCCCACGTTGGGCGCCACTTATCACTCCCCTCCATTTTGCGTGTGTGTGGATTTCTCAACTGTCACTTTTATTTTTAGTTTTCTTTTTTTATCGTCTGCGTTTTAGGATTTGGAGGTAGATAATTGATACACTGGAATGGTTTCGGAAACGACGAGGTTTATTTGGTGTTAATATATACTATATGGTTACATTAATTATCATTTAATTCTACGGAGCGCAAAATGTACGAGATCGCGACAAGCAGCAAAATCGCGAACGCGTACATTTTGCGCTCCGTAGAATTAAATGATAATTAATGTAAGTATACAGTATATATTAACACCAAATAAACCTCGTCGTTTCCGAAACCATTCCAGTGTATCAATTATCTACCTCCAAATCCTAAAACGCAGACGATAAAAAAAGAAAACTAAAAATAAAAGTGACAGTTGAGAAATCCACACACACGCAAAATGGAGGGGAGTGATAGAAGCTACTAAATAAGTTATTTCTGTAAAAGAAAAAATCTGTCCAAAATAGATTTTATACTGACAAATTGATATTTACACTTACCATTAATTATTTAAATAAATCCCGAAAATTATTTAAATAATTCCCTATCATAATTTAAATACTTCCATTGTTATATTATAATACTTACCAATAATCATTTTTTACTTGCTGTTCATATTAAATAGTTCCCACCTTTTTAATAAAATACTTGCTCGATTTTTTATTAAAATACTTGCTATTAATGCATATATATACTTACCCAATAATTTGAAGCCAAACAATATTACTAGCAAAAATGCCTACTATGGCTTCAGAAATGAAAAAAAAGTCACGTTGACACGGTCCAAGTACGATCCAAGTACACTTGGACCGAGTGCCATCCCAGCGCACTCGTATGAGACATCTTCATACTAACTAAGCTAACTTGGATGAGTAGGACGCGGTCCGAGTAGCTTGGATAGGAATAATTAGTATGAAGCTGTCGCTTGGATGGCACTCGGTCCAAGTGTACTTGGACCGTGTCAACGCGCTTTTAGGGCTTATATTATTATGGTGTTATTATAATATATACCTACCTTTTCAGTTTTAATAGTTTTATTTAGTGTGAAAAATACCAAATTATTATGGGAAACATAAAGTAGGTAGGTATTAGGTAGGTAGGTATAGGCCAGCTAAAAGGTTGTTTTATTTGGTGTCTGTCTCTCGCATTGGTTACTCGGAGCCAACGCACCTCCGCGAATTTATTTGACACAAATTATTGCTTTTAGTCTTTAGTTCTTTATAGTCATAACAAAAATATTTATAAGATAAATGAAAATAAAATATGCCATTATTCTTGAAATCCGCGTTGCCAATCAAGCATAACATGTCCCCGAGAGAAGCCAGCAGACGATAACCTTAACCACTTCATCATGGGGTGGTCCAGCGCAAACACCCCGTCCTTTTGGAGATGACACCATGATACCAGATGGACGTCTCCCACGGGAGACTACCTCAAAGGGCAGACCGAACCATCAACTTTCCCAGAACACCACAGCCTACGTCCACTCTTCGCGGTTCTCGCAACCCTCGGCCGAGCAGAGCCCGTCTCCTCAAATCCGAATTCAAATTCGTCCACGGTCCCGCCAACACAGACGCGGTATGTCGAAAACGGCCGCTCGCGCCGCTACTAGTCAAGCCGTCGGTAAAACAGGGAGGTTCGCGACCGATAAGACGAACAGGACGCCGAATCTGACGGTTGGATGGGCGCGAAAAACTCTCTCTTGCCTCGGACCTCGAACAGCTAGCATCTTCCGCCAAAAAGCCAAACAGCCAAGATCTCTGCTCTTGCCTCGGACGCGAAGCCAAGACACATCTCCCGCCAAAAGGACCGCGTCTGCAGACTTCTCAAGCATCTCCAGGAAACAAAGGACCACATCGGCAGCACGCCAAGCCGCAAGCCCCGATCCTCTCCCATCGGACGCCGGACAGCGAGCATCGCTTCGGACGCAAAGCCCCAGCAGCCAAGCCCGCGACACCACGTCTGCAGCCCGCCAAATCGCAAATACGATAAAAATAAACCAGCCTTGACAAAATACACCGTGCGTTTCTGTCCCCCACCCCCGCTTCTTTGGCCATGACATTATCACACTCTGCCATCTCCGCCTAAGAGCGAAGAAGGCCGGTGATAACCATGATATTAATTTTTTGAATTGCTTATGTTATTTTTTTATGATAATAAGTTAGGACAGTTTTGTACCGAGTAACAGAGTTATTAAGGTTCAATTGAATTTCAATTGTTTTTATTTCTTCCGATTATATAACTCTTATAAACAAATAATTAAATAGATCCAAAATGAACATTTTGGCAAAACAAATTCAAAAATACATATATTTATTGAAACAAATATGTGCAGATTGAATTATCGTTTCTCATCACCAATGTCCAACTGCGTGTCCGTTCCATTGGGAAGTAAGTGACTAAACCTGCTATCGAAATAATTACAATATCTTATTTGGAATAATGTGGCACATAAATTGGATGCAAGGTTTAATTTTACTTATTCTTATGTACCGGAAGATATAATTATTATAATAACTTAAATTACATTAAAAATCATCATATATGCACACGAGTCTTTCGTGATTTACTCAAAACTCAAAAAACCCTCCAGAGCTGGTTTAGTGACTAAGCGACTCAATTAGTGAATGCTAATATGGGGTTTTGTAGATAGTTATTACAATGAGATAAAATAATAGTACCTACCTTACGTTGAATGAGAGCAAACGTATACTGAGCTTTGAGCTTACTGCAGATACTAGGAGTAACGAGGAAGTAAGAAGACGGACCATGTAGCCTCTCATCGTTTTGAAAGTGAAAAAAATGATATTGGATCTGGCTCGGCCATGTGTTACTTCAATAGAATTTCAACATGGGATGCCTGTTCTTCAAGCCAACTGGATCCTCGCATCCAATCCAGGCTGCTATACACCATCCACAGACTATATACAGTGGAGCTACAGGATGTTGGCATGACCTGAAAAGACACAGGGCTGGCGGGCGACAGAGTGGATATGGACCAAAGAAGAAGATAATAATCGTGGGATAACCACAAAATGTAATAATCAATGGTAATTTTAAATGAATTTTCCCAGATTTAATTTCTTATTCTTGATACATGCATAATCCATTGATAATGTTAGATTGTCACATAATGTGAAAGTAAGGCGACACAATAATTAAGCATGAATTTCATTGAGGAAGGGAAATCGGAAGACCTAAGCTGCAGTCTTTGGAATGTGCAAAAAGAGACACGTTATTCCAGAGGCTAAGACTGTATAGGCAGAATGCGGCAGACAAATCGAAGACATTTCATGCAGGTGGCGAAGACCAGAAACAGATTGCTATCACATCACGGTAAGCTCGTAAGTCACAGGCAAAAAGTGCACATTGTAGTTTTACATGGTATTTAAAAAATATATCAAAACCTAACACGTGATAAAACATTTTTATTTTTGTTTTAATTGGTTTGGTTGTGTATTTTTGAAAATAAATGAGATTATAATTGAAAATGGCAGAAATGAGAACATGAAGTTATTTACAATCATGGATTACCTGAGGATCGCGAATGACATAATATTCTATTAATTTTATATTACTTGGAATAATATGTTTTCTCACGCACAATATCGGTATAATATTTTGTAATATCCATTTTAATTCAAATTTATTTATTTGTGGTATCACTGTTTAAATTTCCATATGGGTTCACATGATATGATGACAGTCTGTTTCTGGCTTTTCACCCACATTGGGTATTTACATAAAAATCATAATTATCAATATAATTCAAATAAAAAACAGAGCTAGTGTGTTTGAATTCAAAATTTATTAAACAACAAGTACAGACATAAAACATCAAAATTGTTCACAATACACTATTGCGTTGAGAGTACACATAAAATTTGGTCGACGGACTATTTTATTATTACGTGTAAATTATACGTATTACAATTCACCGTCCACTGTCTCACCGGAAAGAGATGGCCGTATATCATTGCAATCAAAAAATAACATGTTCGTGGAGCATTTTGCACAGTAATATTACAATAATTGGTATCAAATATCTGATTAATTAACACTGTCATTTATTAACAGATATTTGATAGATATGACTAATACTGACGAGCATCTACTAGAATTTTAAGTATATAAATATATACGATATTACTGTAATTCAAATTTTTTACCAACCTATTTTATTCTGTGTTTCCCTTGAATTCCAGTGGTTTTTACTATGTATTTTATTTAGACATGAATTTGATCTCAATACCATATGGCCAGCTATTTCCGATACAAGAGCTCACAATGAACTGTGATACTCCCAACTGCATATTATACACAAGTTTTCAGACATGATATTTTGTTGGGGTTTGCGCGTGACTAGTCTGTCTGTGTGAGATCAAACGACTTCATATGAATGTACACATTGCATACCTACAACAATTATTAATGCAATAGCAAAATGGGGTCTTTAGTACAACATTGCAAATATTTTTATAATTGAGGTGTTGAGTGCATCGGTGACCAAGTTCAATAAACTGACTTCAAAATGAAATACCTATGCAAATTTAAATTTTACATATTCACTTTTCAACATTTTGTAAATAAGGTCTCACTGTCAAATGATCCTTTATGTCATATTACTGTTCACCGTCACAAAACAATATCATTATTTCTACATTTTTTTTAGTGTTCGAAGGTGAATGAGTCAAGCTAAAACGATTATATCTAAAACACAATGTCCATAGGACATTCTTACTCCAATGGTGGAAATAAAATAGTTATATCTTTACATCCAGATCAGTTACATATGTGAATTTTGTTTCACGCATAATTATATTTGTGATGGTGTAAAAACTGCTGACCCACAACAGTGGTGGGTCTGGACCCGAAGCGCTTATGTATGCATCTGGTCTTATTTTTGAAAACATGGCAAATTTTATGACAATTAAATGTATACCTGGGACTCGATCCGTGGAAACTTGGCTAAAAAATAAGTAATGACCCTAAAGAGAACAAAAGAGCAATTTATCAACAAAAACATTACAGTAAATATTAATGTTACAAAGAATGTTTTGTGGCAGCGTATGATTTCTGAAACTACCTACTAACTTCATTGGATTTGTATTCACATTCATGACATACCAATCATATCACTAATTATTTATGTCATGTTACGTCATTATATAAATATGCAATTCAATTATTATCCTTTATGTTTGAGTATATATATAGTTTTAAAACATCTTAAGATAAACTTAGTTACGCATAACCTTTTTATTAGCAGGTCCCCAAATTATCCATTTTATAATTTCAGGAGAGTGTTGCGAGTAATTATTTTTCTATCCCAAGTCTAGACAGATATGAGTCACTCTCAATAATGCATACAGTAGACATTTACAAAAAATTAAATTTGAAACTCAGTATCAGTGTGAGATTGCTTAATACTGCAAGCTGGCAGCAAGCGGCGAGTTGCTAAGTTCAATGTTTGTGGTTGCCGACACGAAAAAAACTTATTTTTGCCCCTTCAGATGTAAATCATTTTTCTCCTTTATGTGTAAGTTTATGCCTTCTTAAATTACCTATTTCATTACATTTACACATTCATCAGACGCAAATGGTTTTTCTCATGAATGTGTACGTTTATGCTTTTTTAAATCACCTATTTGTCTACATTTATAATCACATTCATCACACGCAAATGGTTTTTCTCCTGAATGTGTAAGTTTATGAGTTTTTAAATTACCTCTATGAATACATTTATAATCACATTCATCACACGCAAATGGTTTTTCTCCTGAATGTGTAAGTTTATGCTTTTTTAAATTACCTATTTCTCTACATTTATAATCACACTCATCACACGCAAATGGTTTTTCTCCTGAATGTGTAAGGTTATGCCTTCTTAAACTACCTATTCGTCTACATTTATAATCACATTCATCACACGCAAATGGTTTTTCTCCTGAATGTGTAAGTTTATGCTTTTTTAAATCACCTATTTGTCTACATTTATAATCACATTCATCACACGCAAATGGTTTTTCTCCAGAATGTGTAAGTTTATGAGTTTTTAAAACATTTTTATGTTTATATTTAAAATCACATTCATCACACGCAAATGGTTTTTCTCCTGAATGTGTAAGTTTATGAGTTTTTAAATGACCTCTATGAATACATTTATAATCACATTCATCACACGCAAATGGTTTTTCTTCTGAATGTGTAAGTTTATGAACTCTTAAATGATCTTTTCGCTTACATTTAAATTCACACTCATCACACGCAAATGGTTTTTCTCCTGCGACAGATTTCTGCAATACCGACTGCTTCTTAGATTGATCTATTTTCATGACTCCTACTTGTGGTGGACAATACGTTTTATTGTCATGCAATCGCTTTGCTTGGCAACGTTTGTAATGTTTTGACAAATAGATTTCTTCTGTGTAGTTAATCAAACAATATTCGCAAGGGTACCGACCATCTGTAAACAGGGATTATTATTAAGTAAAATATTTTTTTTTTCCAGATTAAAAAATGTAGCATTCTTCATTGAAAATACAGACTTTTGAACACTGTCAGAAACATAATATCTAGGAATAATGACCGACTTCTATTGTAATAAACCTACTCACTATCCATGAAGATAATTTCGTAAATACACATTCAAGTTGGTTTCGAATATTATTGACGGAACGGAACATAATAATTCCTCAGACACATAGTTCGAAAAATATCTGCATGGGCGAGGACTTGAAGCCATAGATATGGACTCAAATCTCACAGGGTAGATATTGATTAGTTTTTTTTAAATTCAATTAAACCCTTAAGTGTAGTGTGCTCTGTTTATGTCAAATCTCTGCAGCCCATCTCCAACATTCGGTACTACAAGCATCTAATGGGTTGGGCGAATGGTTAATAACCATTCGTAAAAAAATTAGTTAACGTAGCTCCCACTCTGTGGAAGCCCATATTATGCTCTTCCAAGTAATTTACTTATTATTTTATGTGGCTGAAGCTGTTCCAAATTATGTATTTTCAAGGGATTTCAGTGGCGAAGGGTGACTTTTGGGAAGAGGTAGGCTGTAGAGATCAGAGAAATTTTTTTTAAAACATCATCATAAAATGTTTGCCCACGTTTTAATTTAATTAATAATTCTTTTTCAATAGCTATAATTGAAAGATTCGATAATCTAGTTTGATTTTGAGTATTTTGACAATATGTGTGGACACATAAACGTCAAACTCGAAAACGATATTTTTAAAATTTGATCCGTACCTTATACAACAATCAATGACCAATTTCAATTGGAGAACTTAACATTTTTACAAATAATTTGTATTTAAAGCACTGACGAATGACTTAGTGTACAAAACAAGATAATCTATCCACATTCAGAACACAATAAATCACTGAATTGTCTCAC
This sequence comes from Rhyacophila brunnea, assembly GCF_057557595.1. Taxonomy (NCBI): domain Eukaryota; kingdom Metazoa; phylum Arthropoda; class Insecta; order Trichoptera; family Rhyacophilidae; genus Rhyacophila; species Rhyacophila brunnea. Next base: position 36,536,475 of record NW_028232796.1, read on the forward strand.
AAAATAAAACTATACCACTATGTTTTGAACAACAATCTGACTGAATTCACTGAATTAAAACGATATAAATTATGTTTGTCTATGACTGAATTAATCTAAATAATTATCACGAGATACAATTATTTGTTATTTTTAAAAACAATTAATAATTATATCTGATTGAACCCAATAGACATTATTTTTTTAAATCATCTTATTTATTTATTATTTGCTTAAAGCGGCCGGCATAGACAATAAAATTTGTAAAAAGAGTTGGAAGCGGGTCTCTCGAGCGCTTCCGAAACGCGACAAAAATTTGTAGACTTGCTTGAAGAGATGAGTCATCATAAGTATAGAAAACAATTTTCGATTATGTTGTCAATAATCGTCATTCAAAGAACAAAAACAGATGTCGCTACTCGCTTGTAATTTTTTGTTTGATTCTAAACTTGACTAATTTAAACAGTCGGGCCTATCTACATTCGAATTCACACCATAGATGACTCTTAATATTTTAAAATATTCTATATGTATTTAAATTTTAAATAAATACTTGAAGATATAGTTTTCTTAGAAGGTAGGCTTTAAATAATCGCTTAGTATGGAGCCTTCGCCACTGGGGATTATTAATTATTGTAAATAAGCTATGTACAATTTCTGCATCAGACAAAGGATATGATGGATCCCTCATTACAGTGGCGAATGGTGAAGGTAGGCTGTTAAGATCCGCAACATAAATAATGCGCACTTAACTATGTCAGTCATGCTTATTTGTTTTCATTGAACTAAAACTAAAAATTGCAACTAGGAAGTATTGGTTAGTTTTTAAAATTCAATTATGTAAATTGAGGTATAAGAGATAGTCAAAAAATATTCATCTATCTTTAAATTATCACATTAAATCATACACAATTTTAGATGTTTAATAAATAGAAGAATATTTTTTATCTACATATTATGGTTTTGTTTAGGCAGGGCTTAATGGATTTAAAAAAAGTAACCAACTCAATCTGCAATATGTGCCTATTCGTAATTCAACAAAAACAAACAAGTATGACTGAAAAAATGTGCGCTATTTTAATCCAATCGCCCATAGCGTATGTAAGCTATTATGCTTTGGTTTAGGTAGGGTTTCATTCATGTTTAAAAACTAATCACTACTATCTGCAATTTATATTATTAGTTCAATGAAAACAAATAACTATGACGAACACAGTATAGTATGCGGTATCTATGTTGGATCTTAACAGCCTACCTCCACCCCGCATTACTGCATCATGCGGACGTGTTTGTGACCATTCACTTAATAACTATTGGGGTTGGAGTAGAGGGAGGAAAGAAAATACCTATCAAATAATGGTTATATTTCATTCAACCATCGGAGTTTGAACCCCAAATCCATACATCACTAGCACACCGAGCTACCTTCTGCTACTAGTGGACAGTATTGATTTTTCATCAAGTATTCAAAACCATGGAATTATGAACCAAAGTAAATAAAAGTAAATTCCAAGAAATGGTTAGTACCTACACACTCAAGGTCTTGCAATATGAGTTGTACATAATATACTCTTTATTTGCCGAGCGGCACATGATCACAATTGAGCTGATGGTTCTTCTCTCTCTCTTTCTCTCTCTGAGAGAAATCCTCAGAAGGAGGCAAAAGCAAGTGTCATTGGATAGGTTGCTTGTAAGTCACACAAAAAGAAAAGATTCTAGTGATCCAAGCAATGATTCCATTAGTGACAATGAAAGGCGTTTGACACAATAATTTATAAATTCAATTAGGTACCTACTTACTTTATATTTAATATAATAAATCATTTTTTATGAATATTTCTGGGGTTTGGAATGAATCTGAGTTTCCATTATTTCTTATGGGGAAATTAGCTTTGATAAACGAGTGCTTTGGATTACATACACGTATTCAGAACAAATTATGCTCCCAATCCGAGGTCTGACTGTATATGTACAAATTTGTAATGAGGAGTGGTTTCAGCCATTCACCCATACCCATTCATTACTCTGGATCACACGCACATTGAAAAATGTGATTTTCAAAATAACTTAGTAGAATGCCCATCGAAGGATGTACAAAAAATCTAAATTCTTGTTAATTATTAGGACATTATGCTGGCATAGATTGCTTAAAAGTTCATCTGTAAAGTTGCTACCTAATCCCATCATCATGTTTTTACACGTCCAAAGAAAATGTCTTTATAAAAGTAATAGGGGAAGGTTGCCCAAGTCGTACTGATACCAGATGGAAATCTCCCACAGGAGACTACCTCAAAGGGCGGACCGAACCATCATATTTCCCAAAATACCACAGCCTACGTCCACTCTTCGCGGTGATCGCAACCCTCGGCCGAGCGGAACCCGTCTCCTTGAAATTCAAATTCGTCAAAATCCCGCCAAAACAGACGCGGTCTATCAAAAACGGCCGCTCGCGCCGCCACTAGTCAATCCGTCGGTAAAACAGGGAGCTTCCCGACCGACGGATAAAACAGGACGCCGCGAATCGGGCAGTTGGATCTGGATGGGCGCGAAAGCTCTCTCTTACATCAACCGCCGAACCAACAGCATCGACCGAAAAATCTCTTCTCGCCTTCGCTCGCCTCGGACGCGAAGCCAAGCCAGCATTCCGGACAGCCCGCCAAAAAGACCACATCTGACATCGGCAGCACGCCAAGCCGCAAGCCCCGACCCTACCTCCCATCGGACAGCGAGCATCAGCAGCTAGGACGCAAAGAAGCCACGTTTGCAGCCCGCCAATTACCGACCGACCGCCATGACAATAACATGTAACGACTTACAATAAACCAGCCTTGACCAAATACCCCGTGCGTTTCTGTCCCCCACCCCCGCTTTGACCTTGACATTATCACGGCCTGCCATCGACGCTTCAGAGCGCGCAGAAGGCCGGTGATAAGTTGATTGCCGTCAACGTGGGGCTTGTGGGCAGGATTGTGTCCACCGGAGCCAGCATCGACCCTGAGATACGCCAGCAGAGTGAGTACAACTGTGAACTTCCTCAAACAGTGACATTTGCGAGTACTCACTCTACCGGGGGAGAAACACACGGCCGGTAGTCACAATGTCAAATTGACCTTGTTTCGCGCTTGCAATCGCGACATCGAGACACGAGGCGATGCGTTTCTCGCAGCGGAAATGACGCACGAGATCGCGCGGAACGTACTCCCGCGAGTTCATTCGATGTAGAAAGCCTAGCCAGACACTGCTGGGGGGCCGCGCAAAAAACCGCGTGGTCCCGAAACCTGGAATTCAGCACACCAGTGGCGCCTGACAGAAGCAACAGCCTGGATAGCAAATCAGCATGGACATCGGCTCCATCGCAAGACGTGACAGCAGCATCGTTATGTTCCTCCGACCAGCGGTATCATCCGTCGACCCTGGCCCACGGAGGAATACGTAAGATGTCATGGCCAACGGCGTCGCGACGCTACACGGAGATGCCCCGGCTACCGACGCCGACGCTCTTCGTGACCGACGTCACCCAGCACAGCGAGGTGCCAGCCAACGGCGCTCGTACCTCAAACCCAGGCGAAACATCTGCCACCAGCGCGGATGTCTCGCCTAGCATAACCACTAGCCTTATCAAGCCTAGCGAGTCTTAACGCACTGGAAGACGACACTCCTCGCAAAGACCCAAGGTCAAGCTTCAGTACCAAACCCCATAACCAGCCGCTTACCATTTGGCACCGGCGTTATCACGGAGTGCCCCGGCGCGACGCCCGGCACCTTCGTGATATACCTTACGGCAGACCGAGGTTGGTCGCCTGGTCTCTGGTTGCCCAACCGGCGGTGACCAGCAGATACATCAGACACCGCCTCAATCGCCGACGGCCCAAGGCTACATCGGATCTGCAACCTGAGGGACCAAGAAGACTGAAGCGGAAGCCAAGATTCCAGGGACACAGCAAGACCCCCAGCATTAATCGACAAACATCCGACGCCAGCGAGGATGTCACGCCCGCCTTAAAACTACGACACCTATGGCCAAACCGCTTCGACGCCTTGGACGTGCGAGAAGACGACGCTCAAGAACTCAAGGTCCCACTTCCAACACCAGACCCCATCACCAGACGTCTATTCTTGGAACCGGCGCTATCACGGAGTGTCCCTGACTGACATGTCTGACACCTCCGCGAAAACCTCACGAGGAAGCTGAGATTGGTGCCCTGGTCTCTAGTCACACAATGGCGGCGACTAGCAGGCGCAACAGGTCCCACCTCACTCTTCGACGGCCGAAGGATGCGATGAGCTGGTCGATTCGAGGGAACCACCATGTGGAAGTGGAAACCTCAGCAGTTTTGACACGAAAGAGCCTCAAGCACGCCAAGACCATCGGACGCGTCAAAGCCGCACAGAGGTGAACCGGCCCCCAAGGACAAGCGACGGTAGGCTGATGGAAAAGACGACGGTTCGGTCGTTTCCCGGAGAGGTCGTTTGATACCAGATGGAAATCTCCCACAGGAGACTACCTCAAAGGGCGGACCGAACCATCATATTTCCCAAAATACCACAGCCTACGTCCACTCTTCGCGGTGATCGCAACCCTCGGCCGAGCGGAACCCGTCTCCTTGAAATTCAAATTCGTCAAAATCCCGCCAAAACAGACGCGGTCTATCAAAAACGGCCGCTCGCGCCGCCACTAGTCAATCCGTCGGTAAAACAGGGAGCTTCCCGACCGACGGATAAAACAGGACGCCGCGAATCGGGCAGTTGGATCTGGATGGGCGCGAAAGCTCTCTCTTACATCAACCGCCGAACCAGCGTTGCCATGTCTACTGAAATTTCAGTAGATCTACTGATATTTTTTGCCAATATACTGAATTTTTGATTTTTTTTCGAAATTCATGAAATCTACTGATATTTGGCTATTTCCCATATTTTTAAGTCAACGATGGTGAATTTATTAATAAAGTTGAAAAGATTTACGCACGCCTTTGTTGATTTGGATACACGCTTCTAAATTAACAAAGGATGCATTGTTACGCTACCCAATACCGGCATTTTAACCCACTGACATCATCATTGCTTAGAAAATAATAAATTAATACCTACCTATTATTATTTATTACGTAAAACGTCACACCATAACGTAACATGACTCAATAATCATTATATTTTAATGCTATGCTATGTGTGACCAGCAAAAATAAAATTTAATGGGGATGAACAATTGCATCATTGTTAAGTGATAAGCTGATAAGAAGAAAACCGAAGAACAAGAGACATTATTCAAACATTTCAATCATTGTTAGTACAAAGGGTTTTTGTCCACAAATATTTTTTTTAGAACGCAAAAAAACTTTTTTCTTCTGGTTTCAAATATTTTTCTTATGCACGTAAGTTCGAATGAATGATACTTTTTGGATCCGGCTCAGGTACATAAAGTAAATTTGAACATTTAATTTGGTTAGGTATTAATTACTGAATAGCAATTTTAAATTTTAGGTCAGGTTTATCAAGAACCTTTCAGCAAGTAAAGGTGAATGTACATAATTATATGATATAACAATTTATAAGTCTTCCGATTAGTGAGAGCGCCACATGCTGATTTTGATATATCATTCAATATTTTTTATACTGTGGTGAGCTTAGTACTAAATTCGAAAACCGGACAATTTATGGTGGCATATCTATAACTAAAACTTTCTCATGAAATTTAGAATGAAAATAAAACTGAATAAAACATCGCGAATGGAGAGATTTCCTTTCTATAACTAGGAATTATTTTAATTACACCAAACAATGGGATCTCGAAACTCGAACAAGGAACAACTGGGTACCTACCTAGTACCTACTTTTTATAGTTTTGTTTTCATCAGATTGTTTAGAGTTTAGAGTGTTTAGACAGTCGAAAATGGTTTCTACTGTGCCCTTAATTTTCATCAGTTTTATTCTAGCATTCTCCGATAGCAGCAGTTATAGCAATATTAAAATTATTAATACAAGTTCGTTAATATTGATACCTATTATTTTTGAACTTCTTAAAATATTTTTCCTGATTCATTTGTTATTCAGAAAACATTTTAAATTGTCCTTAGTAGTAATCGTGAAACCAGTGATATAAAAATAACTAGGTGCCTACTTAAGTGTAGTGATAAATCGTATTATAAACTAACATTATTTTGTGTAGAAAACAATAATAACGAAAACAAACAATAAATAAAACAATAAATAGATGGTGATGAATAGTTTTATTATTGTTATTTTATTTCATAATTATTATTACAAGACCATAATATTCTAAAGTAGCATCAAGGTCGTTTGTTATCTGCACAAGGTGAGTTCTTTCCTTATTTTTAAATCATACCTATCTGATATACTTATTGCATTTTCTAAAATCTACTAATATTTGTGTTTTCCATAATATTTGTGAGTAAATTCATGATTATGTTAATAGTAAACTTGACATGATTAATGCACTGAAATGAAATGAAATGCAATGAAAATTTGGAAAATAAATTTGCAATGGAATATTTCTTGAAGCCCTCGCTAATTATTTTTGAACTTTCTGAATTTTTTCTAAAAAAAACGAGACGTTAATTACCTTACGCGGTATTTTACTCTAAAAAAACGAGACGTTAATTACTTTACGTGTATTTTTTTGAAAATCCAGAAAAGAATTGGTCATTCAATGAGTAGGTATTCACAATCTGAAATCTACTGATATTTTGTCAAATCTACTGAATTTTTTTGTCACATTCTACTGAAATTTTAAATTTTGACTTGGCAACACTGCGCCGAACCAACAGCATCGACCGAAAAATCTCTTCTCGCCTTCGCTCGCCTCGGACGCGAAGCCAAGCCAGCATTCCGGACAGCCCGCCAAAAAGACCACATCTGACATCGGCAGCACGCCAAGCCGCAAGCCCCGACCCTACCTCCCATCGGACAGCGAGCATCAGCAGCTAGGACGCAAAGAAGCCACGTTTGCAGCCCGCCAATTACCGACCGACCGCCATGACAATAACATGTAACGACTTACAATAAACCAGCCTTGACCAAATACCCCGTGCGTTTCTGTCCCCCACCCCCGCTTTGACCTTGACATTATCACGGCCTGCCATCGACGCTTCAGAGCGCGCAGAAGGCCGGTGATAGTACCACTGCAATATTTCGGCAAGCGGGGTCACAACATCCAATCAATCGATCAGAGAGTGTACCTACTAATCAGTGTTCTTAAAGAAATATGCATTTAGTAAGTATTTTGGCTCTCTTAGTGCTCGGCCGTAGTGATTTATGATTAGCGGGCAGTGTTATATTTTTGGTTGATTCGTATGCTTATAATACTTATCAGTGTTGTAATATATAAATAAAAAAATTTAAAAAAAAAATCTGTTAATCCAAGCCATCACTTCGTGGAGTCATTGACAATTATTCCCGGTTTGACAGTGTTTGAAGGTGTTATTTCGGAACAAGAATTACCTGTTAACATCGCGGTTATAAATTTGTGTTGGATTTTATTTAGAAAACGTCGGTGTCCTAAGTCATACCTGCATCGAAATCGTAAATCATACCGGTACGACTTAAGATTTTGAAATGTTTAGTGTTTATAAATTATTTTTATTTTTTTTTTTCTGATTAGGGTGGCTAAAATACTAAACAACATGTGAAAGAAGGATGATATGATACTAATTTTAGAAAATATATGGAGTGGATTAATGTACTTTAATGAGGCGGGTAGAGATTTTAAAGTCCCGAAACAAACTTAGGCATAAACAAACACACGAAGTTTGGGAGGCCAAAGAAATTGACTGACAATATGGAGAAAGAACTGGTGGAGCACGTAATTGCTTTGGAATCGTGTTTTAATGGTTTAACAATTAAAAACCTTCGAAGTTAAGCTTTCCAAGCTTGAGTTGAAAATGAGACAAAACTGTGCGAGTATGCCGTTTGCAAGATTGATAAGAGTTTATTTTTACGATTATTTATCTATATGTTTCTACTTACCAAGAAGGGGGGTAGAAATTACTATTTATTGTAAGTTAGATTTATTTTATTTTTTCTAAGTACAACTTGGGCTACTGGTTTCTAAGTCGTAGCAAACAAACTTTTTTTTAAGAATCAACTAAAAACGTGTGTAAACATTTTTTTATGTTTCTATGTATTATAATTGAAATAATTACAAAACACAATAAAGTACGAAATAATTGAACGATTGAAATTAAAGCGAGTTTTCCTCAGGGAGTATGACTTAAGCAACCTACCCCTACATATTTCCACAAATAATTGTGGCCAAACAACGGCTCTTCTAAAACCTTCCAATATGTAAATCTTTTTCATGCTTTACAAAATATGTATCCCCAATTATTTTAAGCAACCACCACTAACTATAATATTCACATTAAGTAATGTAACTCATAATGCTATTTTCATTTTTTGTTCTCTTCATCTGACATCAACGTCAGAAGAGTGGACCCGCCCGCAATTCAGGCTTCAAAATTTAAAAAATGTAAAAATTTTATATAAAGTATAGTTTTTACCACTGTTCAAAGAAAGATCTTTCAAATGGTATTTGGCGGGGTCGATTCCAAGAAGTCGACCATAGTGCGGACCATACCATACAAGTAGCTCACTGTTCTCAGGAATGTTTCTCACGGTTCTGCGAAACAATAATAAGAAACAACTTCAAAATTATATCATAAATTAAATTGGCATTTCTAGAATGTGTAATAAACAAGTAAAGCTATTACCTATTTAAAAATATTCAATTTTTTTGGACCATCAAATAATGGTAAACTGGTAAAATAATGGTATAACTAGGGGAGCTTTAAGAAGCTCGATTTTTTAATGTGTTTTGTAGATTTGGTATCTATGGAAAAATGAATATTTTATAGATTGTCGCATTAAAAAATGGTGCAATAAACTTTGGTTTATAGTCATTATTGTTGACCTATTTTTTATGTACGAATGACATGTCTAATTTATTTGGATAAATCATAATTTTCATGAAAACATTTGAAATGAGAAACTACGATAGATAGATAAATAGGTAACCTGTAGAAAATTTTCCCTTTGTATTGGAAAGCCTGTAGATTTTGCTTGTGAACATTTCGAGCACAGTTGGTGAATCGCATCCAGTTTGAGGTGTTAGGATCGCTGGCATCAACAAACGATTTCTTTTCGTTAACACATATCTGAAACAATAAATATTTTCAATAATGAGTACATTAGCAACAGAAATTTTGGAAAGTTCATTTTGCCTTTAATCATTTAGATCTTTGTTTTTAGGCAGCATTATCTATATTGGTATATTTGTATTATATTGTTTCATCAATATTATTATTGAGGATAATGATTTTGCCTGTCTATCCAATTTGGATATCGACAATTTTTTTATATTAAAACTGTTTACACCAGGGATTTCCAACCATGTGCCCGCGAAAAATTCAATACCTACATAATGTTTAAAAAAAAAAACAATATTTATTTGTCAGATATGTATGTAATATTTCTGTCTAAACGGCATATCAAATCACATCGCCTTCTATACTATAAATAAAAAATAAAACATCCTATAACAGTAAATCTATGGTAAACCTAGAAGACAGTCAAAATTAAAATGTCGGTACTAATACTGATTAATATTAATATGTAAATGCCTAAATCCCCTATCAAAAATCCCATAACCGGCAGAGTTAGGGAGATAAATATTTAACTTGTAGGTACCTACCTAATAATATTAATTTGTAGCATTGAGACGGGACACTCGCTGCCCAACATCAAAATAAAGAATTCTATAACCGAATAATTGGAGCTGCTTCCACTCTTGCATAGTTTCAACACAATGATATCAGCCAGTAGTGGAAGGGCCCTCAAAACTGCCGCAGACGCGCATGATTCTAAACCAAAATACACCTCGTTTAGCGCCAAATTTTAATAATAATTTGAAATCCAAACATAAGGCCTTTAATTAATATTAACCAGTGCATATACCCGTGACATATTGATAATTATTAATAGGTAAATAAACTTTCACATAGGTTTTTGTTACTTCTATTAATATTAAATTTATGTCCTATAATATCTCTTGTGAAAGAGAAAATATATATAATATTCAATTACCCTGAATCCGCGGTTTTAATTACAGTCGAATCAAAACCTCTGACAAACCCTTCCATATCAGTACACAGAAATTAATTTATTCATCCCGATTATTTATTGACGCAAACGCGAAATAAGAATATGCAGAATATGTGTAAAATGGTTTGTAAAATATATAGCAAACATAGAAATAGGTACTATGACGTATTACTTACTTCCCAAGCATACAAGGATTCGGTTGGGCTTTTATCAGTGATGACACCCACGTAGGGTCCAAAACGCACGCCCACCGGAATACAAGAGGTCCACGTTCCTTGGCCTGCACCTTTGATGGAAGACTGGCCCAATCTCACGTAACCCACTGGAAATGTCTGCTCAGCTACACTCAGTTGACTTTCCTTGGATACCTACCACAACCATTACTAAATGAATACCATGTCAAATTTAAATAAGTTTTCCGACTTAATATCATGATATATTCTAATACACCTTTATGTAAACTGTATATTTTGGATAATTAGAGTAATATTATACAGTGGAGCCACATTTTTAGGTGCCTGGAATTCACGTTTTCCTATTTACTCTTGGTTTTCTGTTTCATTCTAGTACATTTAATTTACAATTTACATTTGAAATATTAAATTTAAAAATTCAATTTATTTTAATTCATTCAATTATTTGCATCACTGTTTTTGATTATAGACACTTCTGCAGTGCCCAAGGCCACCGTTACTTTGCGTGATTTTGGGCGATCTTTTATTTTAACAAATTTAGTATCGATTGTCATTCTGTGTGTTTGGCTCTAATATTAAAATTGATTGTTGCAGACATTTTTTGTTCCTATTGCTTACATAAGTTTTGTTTGTTTAAGTTTTTCATTGTTTTCCAAAAATTTCTTAAATAATAATTTTTCAAATGCCCAATATACATTTTCCCTCTATTTACAGTTCCTTCGCAAAATGTAAAATAAAGAATTTAAAGCCATGTATCGGCTTCGAGTGGCAACCCACGAATATGGATGATCGTCGGTGTTTTGTAAAAAGGGCGAATTAACCAAAATGCTATTTTACAGGAGGAGGTTTTTTAACTATTGACATTTATTTGTTTATGACCTGTGGATGATTATAAATATCTAACAAGTTTATAATAAAGCTTAGAAAGAATACTGACATTATAATAGGCATTATTATATAATATTTTAAAAGGCCTAATATGTCACATTCGCTTTTTATTCATAATTTTAATTAATTTAATTTTAGTCGATTATCATTTTTAAGTACTTTCCTGTGGAGATACAAACTCGCCGTTTTTACACAACAAAGCTAGTAGGGTACATCATATTGTATTTTCATTAAAATCTCGATTTCGCCAAAATGCTTGATTCACCCTTTTTACAAAACACCGACATTATGTCACATAGCCAAAGTGAAGTGACTTTTAACATATGGCAAAAGGACTTTAGCGGTTGGCTTGTGCGCAGTCGGTGCATTTGTGTGTCTGAATAACGTCCGAAGAACTTGCGTATCAACGTAGTGTGTGTGCAGTAACCATGAATTTTGAAAATTGATATAACTATAATATGATTCTAAAGAAGAAATAGCAAATGTTTAAATTACCACAATAAATCACTGAGGGAAGTTGACTATAACTTCACATGCCTGTTCATGACTTTAATGAGATGACAACGTTTTTAGCATCGTATTCAAAACTCTATAAAGGAGGTAGCCGCTTCAGCACATGCGATATTCGTGGCAATCTTGCGATCACTGAACCGAGCGCCACATGTGGCCGCCTTGCTTCGTTGAAACACAGCTGCAAAGCTGGCTAGTGCAACAAGGATATAGGTTTGCCACGGTCGAATATGGTGCACAGAGTAAGGATAAGAAGCTTTATAAAATTATTAAAAAGGTAGAAATCTTCCTCCAATATGGTTCTTGTCATAGCCTTCGATGTACTACGACTTATTTGGATGTCTGTGTAAGCCAATGGTACAGACTTTTGACTATTAAAAGATAACTTTCTTTATTGCAAGACAACGAATAAAAGACAGGCGATCTCATCTCCCTACCTTTATAATCACACATAATATTATAGTCTTTTGAGTAATGTTGAATAATAAATAAAGTATTTACCTTATAATCTGGAATAACCAGCAATGGACCATGTTTTGGGCAGAACTCTGAGAAAGACTTGTCACACAAATCACACCCTAGAAATAACAGGTTTTTAAATTTAAACATAAAGTCATTTCAAAAAGTGAATAATGTATTTTATTTGGAATATAATATGACATACCTAGTGTCTATTAAATACTACTGAAAATGCTGAGAAGGTAATTGGAGTGGAATCCAAAAAGATGAAAAGATAATACAAGTCAGTGACATCTTTCGTCAAAGTACGAATCATTCCAGTTGATAGAACGTTGAATAATGTAATATGGAATACAATGTAATTATGATCCCTGTACATAGATCAAATCTAAGCCACCTATAAATTATGCCTACCTCTACAGGATGTTACTGATTTAGCTTATCTTAATGAATAAAACCTAAAAAAATCATCCTCAGACAAAGCTAATTTGTAACAACTTTAAACTAATCCGCACCACGCCACACCTGGTTTTAATCGCTGAAATAGAACTCCGGTTTACATAAAATACGATTCATTAACTACCAGAGGGCACAGTGAATCTTTATCCACTTGACATACATACAATAATAAATATTTTTGCGCAGGATACCAATTGATTGGCTCAGTTAAAGGGGCTTAAACAATGGGAAAAAAGAGACCAACGCTAGTGACACACTTTGCTTTCATTTCAAGAACATCATTGGTCTTATATTCACCACAATATTAAATCACCATTTGGCTAATCACCAATAAAAGTGGATGTTATATGTACACTTTTTTGTATGAGGAATTGTTAACCATTCATCAAACCCACGGATTCCTTGCTCTAGATCAAATAATATCTACTTTTTTCAGATGTAAGTTCAAAGCCGCGCTCACGGTTTCATCAATAAACAATCCAAAATGTATGAAGATTGTAGTGCGATTCACAATTTAAGATTGAAAGACTGTGCTGGTCAGGTCATGTGCACTAACACAGAAAAATGTCAGGCAATTCAATAAGACTCAATAGAAGACGCAGCCCGTATATTGGCTGGATAACAATAACTGCCGTATACTTGGGATACCAAACTAGAAAGCGGTGGAGAGGTTGTTGGAAGAAGCCGGAAACCACCCTGAGTTGTCGCAATTCCTAATGATTAAATTACGTGAAAGTTATGTTTGGCTGAACTTGAAAAATCAACTTACACATGAGACTGTCGTCACGATCCGTATCTTCGTTGTAATCCACGAGTCGCTTTTTCTTTCGTCTCGGATTTTTGGGTCGCCGCACAACTATAATGACAAAAATAAAAATAATCAGTTAAGTGGGACTCAGTTCTCACCATTTCACCACCATTCATTGATTCTTTCACCATTTTGACTTTGACAAGACATGATATGATTGTGACAATACATTTTTGAATGGTACTCACATGGCAAATCATCTGCATCACTTCCCAGCTCATTTTCTAATTTATCAATACATTTATTGACCATTTGCAACTCTTTCTTTGACCTGCAATAATAACATGAGATGCATTTGTACATTTAAGTTAGTCTGAAAGAAGAATTTAACATTCTTAAATCTTGTCTATGTACAATATAATATTCAGCACCTACATACCTTAGTAATTGAATTAAAAATAATGACTTAACAAATATAATTTCATAAAATAGTTCTTATAAAATTGAAAAAAACTCACTCATTAATTTCTAACTGTGAAAATCCTTCAAAACACTTTTCTGCATCTCTCTCAGCCTGGAAAATAACATGAAATATATAATTACTACATAGTGCATACATATTTTAATCTTCAAATTTACATGACGTAATAAATTTACATTTACATAAATCAAACATATTTAATCAAATCTTCAAAGTGGTGATTTTACATATGCGATCATCGCAACCAAATTGAACAAGTACCTACCCATATTCAAATGGCAGTGATTTTACTTGTATTTACATTTTGTCCAGTTTGCTATGCATTTTGGCTGAAATATTGCAATTGCGATGATCGCAAAGCGGATACATGCATTCTAATGCACTTTCTCATTGAATCATTTTGATTTTGTATCAATTATTTTTCAATTATTATTAAACATTTACTTAGGTATATTAATTTAAAGGCGCATTTAACAAAAAACAAAACAAAAAAAATAGTAAACAAAAACACTAGTTTCCATTCTCGTAAAATGTTTGCAATATAATAAAAATGTCATTTCTTTCACCTACTTTCTTTTATCTTCTGAAATATAAAATGATATTTATTTATTATAAATATAATATTTTAGAAATCTTTGCTTAGAAGATATACCGACATATAATAAAGAAATTATATTATTATAACATGTTAACTTGCCAAGGTTTTATGATAATAGAAACTGCTGTTTTTGTTTCCAGAGCCCTCAAATCCAGTGCGGTAATCGCATATGGCGTCCTCATAGTCCAGTGCGCAAGGCGCTGGCCTTTTATCAAGGGGCTTCCGGTGAGGTCAGAATAGATTTATGTAAATTTCCTAAACTACACTACAATCCTGTTGTAGTGTTAAGAATATGAACTTATTGTATATATTATATATTTTATTAAATTTAAAATAAAAATATCTTTGTAAATAATTTACTCGTAAAAAAAGATTAAGTAAAACTACTCCATAATACTTACTCGAATTTTTTCTAATTTTTTACGCATCCGCTGCTTGCGAATTTCCATTTCTTCTTTTTTCTTACATCCCATTCCCATCATTGCTAAAATTGTAAAAAACATTAGATACCAAGGTAAGCAATTATAATAAAATTGTTAAATTCAGCCGTGCAATATTAAAACCATTTTTTTAATGGTATGGTGGATATCGTGTGCCAATAGACGGTCAGCTTACATAACTAAACAAATTTTCAATCGTAAACGGCAGACGCTATATAAACCCAAGAACGGCTCGAGACTCAAGGCTCAGTAGATTGATGACATACTGAGATTTGACGAAATTACACAACAAAATGATGACGATGAATGAACTGAGACGATTAAATGCGAAGACGACTGAAGAAATTTATTGAAAAGTGACTTGAAAATACAGGCATATTCAATTAAAATTTGGCAGCAGTTTGGTTTATTAGTTATTCCTCATAGACAATCTTCACATGGAAACATAAACAAAGATTGGTATCGTGGGTCTAATTTTCGAGATAATCAAACTTAAACATTGCATTACGGAACGTTACGGTTTTGTGCATGTTGCCAATGGTGGGTAGGGTCTCTGGCGGGAGGTTATGCCGCCTAATGTGGCCAGGGGGCAATACCCCACCACTACTACATTATAATAATATGTAAAATATAACTTACCATCTCTTTTATCGAATAGTTTATTTATCCAATCTTCATATCTTATGACGAACATTGGTTTGGGTATTTCACCTGAAATTCAAACATCTATAATTAGAATTTTCGGCCAATTTTTATCTACACAAAATTATTGTCATATTGTAAAATGATTAGATTGAAATTTATTATCTTACACCTAGCCAAAGCTATTTTCAATTAATAATTAATAAAGAATGTGATAAAGATAGAAATACAATAAATTAGACCCTTTACTGGAAAAAGAACTTTATCGCAATAGTGGTAGCGTTTGGTAAAATAATGCAAATGGCGTGCCGTATAATAAATTTGCATACATGTACCTGCCAGCCAAAAATGCACTATATAAAAAATTATTTAACTGACGCGTCGTGTTCAATCATTATAAGGTGGAAATTAAAATTTCACGATAAAACTACTTTTCCGGAGAGACATTATTTTTAATCAAATCTGCATAACAAATTATAAGAACGCTAATTTGTCAATGGTAATAATAGGAAATGTTGTTAACTTCAATTATGAAATAACAATATTTAATTCAGGTTTCTAATAAAAGTCATCTTCAAATAATCTCTAAAATAAACCAATTCTGTATGACAATCATCAGATGAAACACCAACTTTAATATAAGTTTATATTCATGCGGTTTTTATATAAGAAAACGTAAAATTATAGGTGATAATAATTACCTAATTTATATTTTATAAACATAAGCTTAAAAACTTTCCGCTGGTGTTCATCGAGACTCTCCCATTCAGCGGTTGTGAAGAAAATGGATACATCTATCTGGTCTGCCATTTTGCAGTTAAGTTAAATTTTTACCTGAAACAGCTATGCAAATAACACAATAATTAATCATAAAGGCAGTTATAAGACATCAGTCTTGCCCAAAGGCGTTGAAGAAGACCTTCTCTGTATAGCTTGAGGTTAAATATATGAAAGTGAGGCTAAAAAAAAGACACTACAGCTAATGATTAAATTTGTTATTGAGTAGGAAGCTAACATTTTGCTCATTTCTTGGCAGGGAAAAGTAAGTTAATTGTAATAAAATTGAGGCTGTACTGTGCGTCATACGCAAAGAAAACGGCTTCATATTATATCTGGACATAACCCTCTTTTTTATATTATTGCTATGTAGTTATCACAATAATATTTATGACAAACCTCACCAACTGTATAAGTATATGCGTGTCAATCAAGATGTGAATATATTTACTGCTTAGGAATAACCAAAATAAATATTATTATCGTTTTAACCATTTCTATGAGTATTTACAAATTTTAGAGAGGTCAAAATCGCGAAAATAATTAAATTTTTTTACACGGAAACACCTTGTGCGTACTATTATATTCGTTTTGACAACTTTACTGTCGTCTATGGACTTTGTTTACTTTTAATACTTTTGGATTGGAACTAGGGGCAGCAGGCTTTATGAAAGTATGGTGAAACAGGCTGGTAATTAATTTGAGGCAAAATTTCCACGTTAACATTATATTATATGGGTACGTTATAATGACCAAAGTAAATCATCCATGATGCCCTGCATTTTTTGTCGGCATGCTTCATTCAGTTGTATGAGGAAGCCAAATCGTTGCCTATCTTTACTTTTAATACATCTATGGAATGGAATGATCGACAAACGAATTTGACAAACATCTGAATCAGAATTAAATGAAACACAAATTATTAGTATAATAGATTTACATCAATTACCATAATAAAAATATCTTCACAAAGGTACCTACACAAATTGGCGGGGAATTCGATGTCAAAGTACCAATGAAGAAAATATGGCTTCATTTTGTGTAATATCTAGGTAGTACAATGGTAGGCATGGTTAAGGTGTTTTGAGACCAAAAACCAAACACAACCTACGTAGCTTTGGTTTACAGTAGATTGTGTTGGGTTTTGGTTTGATTTTTGGTCTCAAAAGACCTCAATCTCAAAAACGATATGGAGTAGGTACATACTATAAAATTACCGGCATGTCGGTCAAGCAAGTCTTGTCATAATTTGTTGTCTCACGTAGAATTCTTTGATAATCTACAAATATATTAAGTCTATGATAACCTACCATTAAGTTCTAAATGGCGCAGGTAATATTCGCCACTTTTTCTGCCTTCTAATAATAAAATTGTGCATAGCATAATTTTTCCTATATAACGCAATCCCATGACAAAACCCCGTATAAGTTATATTATGTCAATGATAGAAGCCTAAATATTTACATATTAAAGCTTAGAAATGCATTTTCATGTCAATATTTTGTGTAAAAATAGGTAAATGTTTTCAGGGACAAACAAAATGGAGTTCCCTCCAAAACTTGTTTTGGAATATTATCTAGTTTAGAAGCCTACTGTTACTAAATATTAAATTCTGATGGATTTTCCTACATTTAGACTCAAATATGGTAGTTATACTATCATTAATGTACTAATTAAAATGAAAAATGAACCAATAGCTAATGTATTAACAAGTTTTTCACTTACTCACAAAGAAGACATCATACCTCGAGCACAACACAGAAGGAAAAGAAATAAAATGATCCCTTAGCTTGAATACCTACTTGTAATGATATGTTCCATTTTCAAATATCAGTTGGCTTCATATTTAAAGAGCTGACTAATGTAATTTATTACTGGTCAACTTTGTTTTATGATTAAGTGCCTACATAGGTAAATTCATTATTTTATTACATTAGGGAGGATAATACTTAATCTTTCTATTATATTTTTAAAATGGTAAATGTTGGTTCATCCACTTTATCCACTTCGAAACTGAATACCTCTTCATCATTATAATATAGTAAACATCAACATGTATATTTTGAAAGAGAAAACAATATTACTAGCAAAAATGCCTACTATGGCTTCAGAAATGAAAAAAACGTCATGTTGACACGGTCCAAGTACGATCCAAGTACACTTGGACCGAGTGCCATCCCAGCGCACTCGTATGAGACATCTTCATACTAACTAAGCTAACTTGGATGAGTAGGACGCGGTCCGAGTAGCTTGGATAGGAATAATTAGTATGAAGCTGTCGTTTGGATGGCACTCGGTCCAAGTGTACTTGGACCGTGTCAACGCGCTTTTAGGGCTTATATAATTATGGTGTTATAATATATACCTACCTTTTCAGTTTTATTTAGTGTGTAAAATACCAAATTATTATGGGAAACATAAAGTAGGTAGGTATTAGGTAGGTAGGTATAGGCCAGCCTAAAAGGTTGTTTCATTTGGTGTTTGTCTCTCGCATCGGTTACTCGGAGCCAACGCACCTCCGCGAATTTATTTGACACAAATTATTGCTTTTAGTCTTTAGTTCTTTATAGTCATAACAAAAATATTTATAAGATAAATGAAAATAAAATACGCCGTTATTCTTGAAATCCGCGTTGCCAATCAAGCATAACATGTCCCCGAGAGAAGCCAGCAGACGATAACCTTAACCACTTCATCATGGGGTGGTCCAGCGCAAACACCCCGTCCTTTTGGAGATGACACCATGATACCAGATGGACGTCTCCCACAGGAGACTACCTCAAAGGGCAGACCGAACCATCAACTTTCCCAGAACACCCAGCCTACGTCCACTTTTCGCGGTTCTTGCAACCCTCGGCCGAGCAGAGCCCGCCTCCTCAAATCCGAATTCAAATTCGTCCACGGTCCCGCCAACACAGACGCGGTATGTCAAAAACGGCCGCTCGCGCCGCCACTAGTCAAGCCGTCGGTAAAACAGGGAGGTTCGCGACCGACAAGACGAACAGGACGCCGAATCTGACGGTTGGATGGGCACGAAAAGCTCTCTCTTGCCTCGGACCTCGAACAGCTAGCATCTCCCGCCAAAAAGCCGAACAGCCAGGATCTCTGCTCTTGCCTCGGACCTCGAATAGCTAGCATCTTCCGCCAAAAAGCCGAACAGCCAGGATCTCTGCTCTTGCCTCGGACGCGAAGCCAAGACACATCTCCCGCCAAAAGGACCGCGTCGGCAGACTTCTCAAGCATCTCCAGGAAACAAAGGACCACATCAGCCGCACGCCAAGCCGCAAGCCCCGATCCTCTCCCATCAGACGCCGGACAGCGAGCATCGCCTCGGACGCGAAGCCCCAGCAGCCAAGCCCGCGACACCACGTCTGCAGCCCGCCAAATCGCAAATACGATAAAAATAAACCAGCCTTGACAAAATACACCGTGCGTTTCTGTCCCCCACCCCTGCTTCTTTGGCCATGACATTATCACGGTCTGCCATCTCCGCCTAAGAGCGAAGAAGGCCGGTGATAATCATGATATTTAATTTTTCGAATTGCTTATGTTATTTTTTAATGATAATAAGTTAGGACAGTTTTGTACCGAGTAACAGAGTTATTAAGGTTCAATTGAATTTCAATTGTTTTTATTTCTTCTGATTATATAACTCTTATAAACAAATAATTAAATAGATCCAAAATGAACATTTTGGCAAAACAAATTCAAAAATACATATATTAATTGAAACAAATATGGGCAGATATTGAATTATCGTTTCTCATCACCAATGTCCGACTGCGTGTCTGTTCCATTGGGAAGTAAGTGACTAAACCTGCTATCGAAATAATTACAATATCTTATTTGGAATAATGTGGCACATAAATTGGATGCAAGGTTTAATTTTACTTATTCTTATGTACTGGAAGATATAATTATTATAATAACTTAAATTACATTAAAAATCATCATATATGCACATGAGTCTTTCGTGATTTACTCAAAACTCAAAAAACCCTCCAGAGCTGGTTTAGTGACTAAGCGACTCAATTAGTGAATGCTAATATGGGTTTTGTAGATAGTTATTACAATGAGATAAAATAATAGTACCTACCTTACGTTGAATGAGAGCAACCGTATACTGAGCTTTGAGCTTACTGCAGATACTAGGAGTTACGAGGAAGTAAGAAGGCGGACCATGTACCTCTCATCGTTTTGAAATTGAAAAAAATGTGTTACTTCAATATAATTTCAACATGGGCTGCTTGTTCTTCAAGCCAACTGGATTCTGGCATCCAATTCAGGCTGCTATATACCATCCACAGGCTATATACAGTAGAGCTACAGGATGTTGGCATGACCTGAAAAGACACAGGACTGGCGGGCGACAGTGGATATGGACCAAAGAAAAAGATAATAATTGTGGGATAACCACAAAATGTAATAATTAACAAATAATGAAGACTTTAAATGAATTTTCCCAGATTTAATTTCTTATTCTTGATAGATGCATAATCCATTGATAATGTTAGATTGTCACATAATGTGAAAGTAAGGCGACACAATAATTAAGCATGAATTTCATTGAGGAAGGGAAATCGGAAGACCTAAGCTGCAGTCTTTGGAATGTGCAAAAAGAGACACGTTATTCCAGAGGCTAAGACTGTATAGGCAGAATGCGGCAGACAAATCGAAGACATTTCATGCAGGTGGCGAAGACCAGAAACAGATTGCTATCACATCACGGTAAGCTCGTAAGTCACAGGCAAAAAGTGCACATTGTAGTTTTACATGGTATTTAAAAAATATATCAAAACCTAACACGTGATAAAACATTTTTATTTTTGTTTTAATTGGTTTGGTTGTGTATTTTTGAAAATAAATGAGATTATAATTGAAAATGGCAGAAATGAGAACATGAAGTTATTTACAATCATGGATCACCTGAGGATCGCGAATGACATAATATTCTATTAATTTTATATTACTTGGAATAATATGTTTTCTCACGCACAATATCGGTATAATATTTTGTAATATCCATTTTAATTCAAATTTATTTATTTGTGGTATCACTGTTTAAATTTTCATATGGGTTCACATATGATGACAGTCTGTTTCTGGCTTACACCCACATTGGGTATTTACATAAAAATCATAATTATCAATATAATTTAAATAAAAAACAGAGCTAGTTTGTTTGAATTCAAAATTTATTAAACTACAAGTACAGACATAAAACATCAAAATTGTTCACAATACACTATTGCGTTGAGAGTACACATAAAATTTGGTCGACGGACTATTTTATTATTACGTGTAAATTATACGTATTACAATTCACCGTCCACTGTCTCACCGGAAAGAGATGGCCGTATATCATTGCAATCAAAAAATAACATGTTCGTGGAGCATTTTGCACAGTAATATTACAATAATTGGTATCAAATATCTGATTAATTAACACTCGTCATTTATTAACAAATATTTGATAGATATGACTAATACTGACGAGCATCTACTAGAATTTTAAGTATATAAATATATACGATATTACTGTAATTCAAATTTGTTACCAACCTTTTTTATTCTGTCTTTCCCTTGAATTCCAGTGGTTTTTACTATGTATTTTATTTAGACATGAATTTGATCTCAATACCATATGGCCAGCTATTTCCGATACAAGAGCTCACAATGAACTGTGATACTCCCAACTGCATATTATACACAAGTTTTCGGACATGATATTTTGTTGGGGTTTGCGCGTGACTAGTCTGTCTGTATGAGATCAAACGACTTCATATGAATGTACACATTGCATACCTACGACAATTATTAATGCAATAGCAAAATGGGGTCTTTAGTACAACATTGCAAATATTTTTATAATTCAGGTGTTGAGTGCACCGGTGACCAATTTGAGTAAACTGACTTCAAAATGAAATACCTATGCAATTTAAAATTTTACATAATCACTTTTCAAAATTTTGTAAATAAGGTCTCACTCTCAATTATTACTGTTCACCGTCACAAAACAATATTATTATTTCTACATTTTTTTTAGTGTTTGAAGGTGAATGAGTCAAGCTAAAACAATTATATCTTAAACACAATGTCCATAGGACATTCTTACTCCAATGGTGGAAATAAAATAGTTATATCTTTACATCCAGATCAGTTACATATGTGAATTTTGTTTCACGCATAATTATATTTGTGATGGTGTAAAAACTGCTGACCCACAACAGTGGTGGGTCTGGACCCGAAGCGCTTATGTATGCATCTGGTCTTATTTTTGAAAACATGGCAAATTTTATGACAATTAAATGTATACCTGGGACTCGATCCGTGGAAACTTGGCTAAAAAATAGGTAATGACCCTAAAGAGAACAAAAGAGCAATTTATCAACAAAAACATTACAGTAAATATTAATGTTACAAAGAATGTTTTGTGGCAGCGTATGATTTCTGAAACTACCTACTAACTTCATTGGATTTGTATTCACATTCATGACATACCAATCATATCACTAATTATTTATGTCATGTTACGTCATTATATAAATATGCAATTCAATTATTATCCTTTATGTTTGAGTATATATATACTTTTAAAACATCTTAAGATAAACTTAGTTACGCATAACCTTTTTATTAGCAGGTCCCCAAATTATCCATTTTATAATTTCAGGAGAGTGTTGCGAGTAATTATTTTTCTATCCCAAGTCTAGACAGATATGAGTCACTCTCAATAATGCATACAGTAGACATTTACAAAAAATTAAATTTGAAACTCAGTGTCAGTGTGAGATTGCTTAATACTGCAAGCTGGCAGCAAGCGGCGAGTTGCTAAGTTCAATGTTTGTGGTTGCCGACACGAAAAAAACTTATTTTTGCCCCTTCAGATGTAAATCATTTTTCTCCTTTATGTGTAAGATTATGCCTTCTTAAATTACCTATTTGATTACATTTAAAATCACATTCATCAGACGCAAATGGTTTTTCTCATGAATGTGTACGTTTATGCTTTTTTAAATCACCTATTTGTCTACATTTATAATCACATTCATCACACGCAAATGGTTTTTCTCCTGAATGTGTAAGTTTATGAGTTTTTAAATTACCTCTATGAATACATTTATAATCACATTCATCACACGCAAATGGTTTTTCTCCTGAATGTGTAAGTTTATGCTTTTTTAAATTACCTATTTCTCTACATTTATAATCACATTCATCACACGCAAATGGTTTTTCTCCAGAATGTGTAAGTTTATGAGTTTTTAAAACATTTTTATGTTTACATTTAAAATCACATTCATCACACGCAAATGGTTTTTCTCCTGAATGTGTAAGTTTATGCTTTTTTAAATTACCTATTTGTCTACATTTATAATCACATTCATCACACGCAAATGGTTTTTCTCCAGAATGTGTAAGTTTATGAGTTTTTAAAACATTTTTATGTTTACATTTAAAATCACATTCATCACACGCAAATGGTTTTTCTCCTGAATGTGTAAGGTTATGCCTTCTTAAACTACCTATTTGTCTACATTTATAATCACATTCATCACACGCAAATGGTTTTTCTCCTGAATGTGTAAGTTTATGAGTTTTTAAATTACCTATTTCTCTACATTTATAATCACATTCATCACACGCAAATGGTTTTTCTCCTGAATGTGTAAGTTTATGCTTTTTTAAATTACCTATTTCTCTACATTTATAATCACATTCATCACACGCAAATGGTTTTTCTCCTGCGACAGATTTCTGCAATACCGACTGCTTCTTAGATTGATCTATTTTCATGACTCCTACTTGTGGTGGACAATACGTTTTATTGTCATGCAATCGCTTTGCTTGGCAACGTTTGTAATGTTTTGACAAATAGATTTCTTCTGTGTAGTTAATCAAACAATATTCGCAGGGGTACCGACCATCTGTAAACAGGGATTATTATTAAGTAAAATATTATTTTTTCCAGATTAAACAATGTAATATTTATTCTTCATTGAAAATACAGACTTTTGAACACTGTCAGAAACATATCTAGGAATAATGACCCACTTCTATTGCAATAAACCTACTGACTATACATGAAGATAATTTCGTAAATACACATTCAAGTTGGTTTCGAATATTATTGACGGAACGGAACATAATAATACTTCAGACGCACAGTTAGAAAATTATCTGCATGGGCAAGGACTTGAAGCCATAGATAAGGACTCAAATCGCACAGGGTAGGTATTGATTAGTTTTTTAAATTCAAGTGTAGTGTGCTCTTTTAATGTCAAATCTCTGCAGCCCATCTCCAACATTTGGTACTACAAGCATCTAATGGGTTGGGCGAATGGTTAACAACCATTCGTAAAAAAATTAGTTAACGTAACTCCCACTCTGTGGAAGCCCATATTATGCTCTTCCAAGTAATTTACTTATTATTTTATGTGGCTGAAGCTGTTCCAAATTATGTATTTTCAAGGGATTTCAGTGGCGAAGGGTGACTTTTGGGAAGAGGTAGGCTGTAGAGATCAGAGAAAAATAGCACACTTGTAAGGTATACTTACAGGAAATAAGAAGATAATACTTACGATATTAGTACTGATGAATAATAATATGTGCACACTAATAACAACGACACACTGAATCGTTGAAATTTCAATAGCTCACCGACGGTATAAAATTGAGCGATGAGTTTAAATTATGTATTTTCATAAGCATTCATACACGTAACATACGCCCAAAAATATATCATTGGTGGCTTTGAAAAAAGCCGTTGTTGTCATTTTGCCATTCAAAACACTTCAAGATATTTCAGTAGGTAATTAATATAAAGGCTTACTATATGATCATTTGTACTCTAAGTCAATTCGTCTGTTTTTCGCAGAATTTTTTTTAAAACATCGTCATAAAATGTTTGCCCACGTTTTAATTTAATTAATAATTCTTTTTCAATAGCTATAATTGAAAGATTCGATAATCTAGTTTGATTTTGAGTATTTTGACAATATGTGTGGACACATAAACGTCAAACTCGAAAACGATATTTTTAAAATTTGATCCGTACTACAACAATCAATGACCAATTTCAATTGGAAAACTAAACATTTTTACAAATAATTTGTATTTAAAGCACTGACGAATGACTGGGTAAAAAACAAGATAATCTATCCACATTCAGAACACAATAAATCACTGAATTGTCTCACAAAATAAAACTATACCATTATGTTTTGAACAACAATCTGACTGAATTCACTGAATTAAAACGATATAAATTATGTTTGTCTATGACTGAATTAATCTAAATAATTATCACGAGATACAATTATTTGTTATTTTTAAAAACAATTAATAATTATATCTGATTGAACCCAATAGACATTATTTTTTTAAATCATCTTATTTATTTATTATTTGCTTAAAGCGGCCGGCATAGACAATAAAATTTGTAAAAAGAGTTGGAAGCGGGTCTCTCGAGCGCTTCCGAAACGCGACAAAATTTGTAGACTTGCTTGAAGAGATGAGTCATCATAAGTATAGAAAACAATTTTCGATTATGTTGTCAATAATCGTCATTCAAAGAACAAAAACAGATGTCACTACTCGCTTGTAATTTTTTGTTTGATTCTAAACTTGACTAATTTAAACAGTCGGGCCAATCTACATTCAAATTCACACCGTAGATGACTCTTAATATTTTAAAATATTCCATATGTATTTAAATTTTAAATAAATACTTGAAGATATAGTTTTCTTAGAAGGTAGGCTTTAAATAATCGCTTAGTATGGAGCCTTCGCCACTGGGGATTATTAATTATTGTAAATAAGCTATGTACAATTTCTGCATCAGACAAAGGATATGATGGATCCCTCATTACAGTGGCGAATGGTGAAGGTAGGCTGTCAAGATCCGCAACATAAATAATGCGCACTTAACTATGTCAGTCATGCTTATTTGTTTTCATTGAACTAAAACTAAAAATTGCAACTAGGAAGTATTGGTTAGTTTTTAAAATTCAATTATGCCCTGCGTAAATTGAGGTATAAGAGATAGTCAAAAAATATTCATCTATCTTTAAATTATCACATTAAATCATACACAATTTTAGATGTTTAATAAATAGAAGAATATTTTTTAACTACATATTATGGTTTTGTTTAGGCAGGGCTTAATGGATTTAAAAAAAGTAACCAACTCAATCTGCAATATGTGCCTATTCGTAATTCAACAAAAACAAACAAGTATGACTGAAAAAATGTGCGCTATTTTAATCCAATCGCCCATAGCGTATGTAAGCTATTATGCTTTGGTTTAGGTAGGGTTTCATTCATGTTTAAAAACTAATCACTACTATCTGCAATTTATATTATTAGTTCAATGAAAACAAATAACTATGACGAACACAGTATAGTATGCGGTATCTATGTTGGATCTTAACAGCCTACCTCCACCCCCCATTACTGCATCATGCGGACGTGTTTGTGACCATTCACTTAATAACTATTGGGGTTGGAGTAGAGGGAGGAAAGAAAATACCTATCAAATAATGGTTATATTTCATTCAACCATCGGAGTTTGAACCCCAAATCCATACATCACTAGCACACCGAGCTATCTTCTGCTACTAGTGGACAGTATTGATTTTTCATCAAGTATTCAAAACCATGGAATTATGAACCAAAGTAAATAAAAGTAAATTCCAAGAAATGGTTAGTACCTACACACTCAAGGTCTTGCAATATGAGTTGTACATAATATACTCTTTATTTGCCGAGCGGCACATGATCACAATTGAGCTGATGGTTCTTCTCTCTCTCTTTCTCTCTCTGAGAGAAATCCTCAGAAGGAGGCAAAAGCAAGTGTCATTGGAAAGGTTCCTTGTAAAAGTCACACAAAAAGAAAAGATTCTAGTGATCCAAGCAATGATTACATTAGTAACAATGAAAGGCGTTTGACACAATAATTAATAAATTCAATTAGGTACCTACTTACTTTATATTTAATATAATAAATCATTTTTTATGAATATTTATGCGGTTTGGAATGAACCATCTGAGTTTCCAATATTTCTTATGGGGAAATTCGCTTTGATAAACGAGTGCTTTGGATTACATACACGTATTCAGAACAAATTATGCTCGCAATCCGAGGTATGACTGTATGTACAAATTCGTAATGAGGAGTGGTTTCAGCCATTCACCCTAACCCATTCATTGCTCTGGATCAAACGCACATTAAAAAAATGTGATTTTCAAAATAACTAAATATAAAGCCCATCAAAGGATGTACAAAAAATCTAAATTCTTGTTAATTATTAAGGCCGTACATCAGTTGAGGCACGGTCTAAAAAGATCGTTGCTAGGCGATGCGCGGATTGCGGGTCGCGGGTGCAAATGACGCCTGTCAAACGAAATATTATTTGTACTATAAATCCAACATACGTCCATTTTATGTTCTGTTTATTATTCTATTAGTAACAATAATAATATATTCATTGACATGTTTTCTTTTTAAAGTAAATGGGTAACGTTTTTAGTCATCTTTACACGATTTAAGAAATAATTGGCCCGTCGCCATCACGAAGCAGAGTGACGTGTTCCTAACTCGACGTTCTCTCAATGAATGCGAGCGAGTCCAAAATTTCGTCGCGCCTACAGTTGAAAATTATTTGCTGTTTCACTGATGCGTCACCTTAAGACATTATGCTGGCATAGATTGCTTAAAAGTCCATCTATAAAGTTGGTACGAGGGTGGGTCAATAAGTCCTTAGAAAAGCCGACAGGTGGCGCGACTAGTACTGTAAGCGGTTTGTTTTCATGCAGCGGCACTACCGATTCAGTATGCTGCGACGTTTCAATCAGATTGGTCGGGTTGTTGTGTGTTTCTCGTACATTTAAAAAAAAATTTGCTTGTTTACAAAAATGTGAGAAAATTGAGTTTAGAGCTGTTATTAAACATTTTAATATAAAAGGGTTAACAGCAAAGGAAATAAAAAATGAGTTGGATTTAGTTCACGGCACATCTGCTCCTTCACTTGCAACTATTTATAACTGGTTAAATGAATTTAAACGTGGTCATACATCAACAAAGGATGAACCACGCTCAGGACGTCCTGTAGAGGTGACTACACCAGAAATGATCAATAAAATCCACGATATGGTGTTAAGTGACCGAAGATTAAAGTTGAGTGAGATAATTGAGGTTACAGGGATCTCAAAAGGTATCGTCATTTCTATTTTACATGACAAATTGGGCATGAAAAAAATTTCTGCAAGATGGGTGCCGCGTTTGCTCACAGTCGACAATAAACGCAATAGGGTGGTGGCCTCTAAAGCCCTGTTGTCGCTCATTCAACGCAATCCGGATGAATTTTTTCGTCGCTTTGTGACTGTAGATGAAACATGGATACACCACTATACTCCCGAGACGAAAGAACAGTCAAAGCAGTGGATTGCGAAAGGCGAACCATGTCCAAAGAAGGCGAAAACCGTAAAATCAGCTGGTAAGGTTATGGCTACTGTATTTTGGGATGCACGTGGAATTATTTTCGTTGACTATTTGGAAAAAGGAAAAACAATAACAGGGGATTATTATGCATTCTTTATTGGACCAGCTAAAAAACAAAATTGAAGAAAAACGGCCTCATTTAAACAGGAAAAAAATCCTCTTTCATCAGAACAATGCCCGTGTTCACACATGTTTACGATCAATGGCTAAAATTGAAGAATTGAAGTTCGAATTGGTCGACCACCCACCGTATTCGCCAGATTTAGCCCCCAGTGACTTTTTCCTTTTCCCAAACTTAAAAAAATGGCTAATTGGACAACGTTTTTTTTCAAATGAAGAAGTCATCGATCGGACAAATGCTTATTTTGAGGACCTTCCGAAAACTTATTTTTCTGACGGTTTAAAAAAAATTGAGAAACGTCTAACCAAGTGTATTGAGCTCCAAGGAGATTATGTTGAGAAATAAAAAAAAAATAGAAAAATAAAAACTGTTTTAATGCTTTTTTCTAAGGAATTATTGACCCACCCTCGTACCTAATCCCATCATCATGTTTTTAGACTTCCAAAGAAAATGTCTTTTTAAAAGTAATAGGGGGGGTTGCCCAAGTCGTACCACTGCAATATTTCGGCAAGCAGGGTCACAACATCCAATCTATCGATCAGAGAGTGCACCTACTAATCAGTGTGAATTGCATCCAGCAATACGCAACCAAAACGTTTCTTAAAGAAATATGCATTTAGTAAGTATTTTGGCTCTCTTAGTGTTATATTTTTGGTTGATTCATAAGCTTATAATACTTATCAGTGATGTAATATATAAATAAAAAAAAATTAAAAAAAAATCTGTTAATCCAAGCCTTCACTTCGTGGAGGCCCATATGATCTTATTAGGATCGGACACAGTCGGAAGAAATATATTATAAATAAATGAAAATTATTCCCGGTTTGACAGTGTTTAGTGGTGTTATTTAGGAACAAGAATTACCTGTTAACATCGCGGTTATAAATTTGTGTTGGATTTTATTTTGAAAACGTCGGTGTCCTAAGTCGTACCTGCATCGAAATCATAAATCGTACCGGTACGACTTAAGATTTTGAAATGTTTAGTGTTAATTATTTTTATTTTTTTTTTCTGATTAGGGTGGCTAAAATACTATACAACACGTGAAAGAAGGATGATATGGTGCTAATTTAAAAAAATATATGGAGTGGTTTAATGTACTTTAATGAGGCGGGTAGAGATTTTAAAATCCCGAAACCAACTTTGCATCGTCATCAATATGGCATAAACAAACACACGAAGTTTGGGAGGCCAAAGAAATTAACTGACAATATGGAGAAAGAACTGGTGGAGCACGTAATTGCTTTGGAATCATGTTTTAATGGTTTAACATTTAAAAACCTTCGAAGTTAAGCTTTTAACGGCCCACATGTTCGTCGTAGGTCAAAATTGAGTTTTTATTGTATTTTCAAACCATGATCCTGGACACTCCTTAAACGTTGTAGATAATCTATTTATATAATTTTGAAGCCTTATTATCCTTTATAGTTATTTTAAACATTTGATGACTGCATAAAGTATTTTTGTTACATAAAATAGTATTCTTTTAAACCTCTCGCTCTAATGTTTTAGAATATAGTCATATTTCGGTACATAACTGTGCAGTGGTGTTATGATTTTTTACATGTATTAATTTTTAAACGCATTTATAAAACCATTAGTATAATTTATGACGAGATAATTTTTGTAAAATATTCACGATAAAAAATTATATTGATAATCTCTGTGATCCCAAATTTGACAAGAATTAGGCATTTTATTATTCAAAAAATCGGCAAGATTAACACATTTGAAGATGATTCTAAAGATATTTATTATAAGCTATGTCTTTGACCATTCAAGTGTGGTAAACATCTTATGAATAATGATTGCTTTATAATAATTATTGACATAAGAATAAGGTAGTGTTTTTTTGAAATACACCATTTCTTTTGGCATTCCCCAATGGTTAAGCTACAACATACGGCCATAGCCATAAATTGACAAACTATAATTAAAGTAGGGAATAAAAATATGTTAACGCGCGTGTTTGAACATATACCGTTTAAAAAAAAAATTAAAAAAAATCGGTTAGGTACATGTTCAAACACGCGCGTTAACATATTTTTATTCCCTACTTTAATTATAGTTTGTCAATTTATGGCTATGACCGTATGTTGTAGCTTAACCACTGGGGAATGCCAAAAGAAATGGCGTATTTCAAAAAAACACTACCTTATTCTTAGGTCAATAATTATTATAAAGAAATCATTATTTGTAGGATGTTTATCACACTTGAATGGTCAAAGACATAGCTTATAATGAGTATCTTTAGAATTATCTTCAAATGTGTTAATCTTGCCGAATTTTGAATAATAAAATGCCTAATTCTTGTCAAATTTGGGATCACAGAGATTATCAATATAATTTTTTATCGTGAATATTTTACAAAATTATCTCGTCATAAATTATACTAATGGTTTTATAAATGCGTTTAAAAATTAATACATGTAAAAAATCATAACACCACTGCACAGTTATGTACCGAAATATGACTATATTCTAAAACATTAGAGCGAGAGGTTTAAAAGAATACTATTTTATGTAACAAAAATACTTTATGCAGTCATCAAATGTTTAAAATAACTATAAAGGATAATAAGGCTTCAAAATTATATATATAGATTATTTACAACGTTTAAGGAGTGTCCAGGATCATGGTTTGAAAATACAATAAAAACTCAATTTTGACCTACGACGAGCATGTCCCCCCTTAAATGAGACAAAACTGTGCGAGTATGCCGTTTGCAAGATTGATGAGAGTTTATTTTTACGATTATTTATCTATATGTTTCTACTTACCAAGGAGGATAGAAATTATTATTTATTGTAAGTGAGATTTATTTTATTTTTTCTAAGTATGACTTGGGGCTACTGGTTTCTAAGTCGTAGCAATCGAACTTTTTTTAAGAATCAACTAAAAACATGTGTAAACTTTTTTTATGTTTCTATGTATTATTGGTAATTGAAATAAATACAAAACACAATAAAGTACGAAATAATTGAACGATTAAAATTAAAGCGAGTTTCCCCCAGGGAGTACGACTTAAGCAACCTACCCCTACATATTTCCACAAATAATTGTGGCCAAACAACGGCTCTTCTAAAACCTTCCAATATGTAAATCTTTTTCATGCTTTACAAAATATGTATCCCCAATTATTTTAAGCAACCACCACTAACTATAATATTCACATTAAGTAATGTAACTCATAATGCTATTGTCATTTTTTGTTCTCTTCATCTGACATCAACGTCAGAAGAGTGGACCCGCGCGCATTTCAGGCTTCAAAATTTAAAAAATGTAAAAATTTTATATAAAGTATAGTTTTTACCACTGTTCAAAGAAAGATCTTTCAAATGGTATTTGGCGGGGTCGATTCCAAGAAGTCGACCATAGTGCGGACCATACCATACAAGTAGCTCACTGTTCTCAGGAATGTTTCTCACGGTTCTGCGAAACAATAATAAGAAACAACTTCAAAATTATGTCATAAATTAAATTGGCATTTCTAGAATGTGTAATAAATAAACAAGTAAATCTATTACCTATTTAAAAATATTCAATTTTTTTGGACCATCAAATAATGGTAAAAACAAAAAGTTTGGACTATAACTAGGGGAGCTTGAAGAAGCTCGATTTTTTAATGTGTTTTGTAGATTTGGTATCTATGGAAAAATGAATATTTTATAGATTGTCGCATTAAAAAATGGTGCAATAAACTTTGGTTTATAGTCATTATTGTTGACCTGTTTTTTATGTACGAATGACATGTCTAATTTCTTTGGTTAATCATAATTTTCATGAAAACATTTGAAATGAGAAACTACGATAGATAGATAAATAGGTAACCTGTAGAAAATTTTCCCTTTGTATTGGAAAGCCTGTAGATTTTGCTCGTGAACATTTCGAGCACAGTTGGTGAATCGCATCCAGTTTGAGGTGTTAGGATCGCTGGCATCAACAAACGATTTCTTTTCGTTAACACATATCTGAAACAATAAATATTTTCAATAATGAGTACATTAGCAACAGAAATTTTGGAAAGTTCATTTTGCCTTTAATTATTTAGATCTTTGTTTTTAGGCAGCATTATCTATATTGGTATATTTGTATTATATTGTTTCATCAATATTATTATTGAGGATAATGATTTTGCCTGTCTATCCAATTTGGATTTCGACAATTTTTTTATATTAAAACTGTTTACACCAGGGATTTCCAACCCTGTGGCCGCGAAAAATTCAATACCTACATAATGTTTAAAAAAAAAACATTTATTTGTCAGATATGTATGTAATATTTCTGTCTAAGTTATGTAGGTTTATTGGATAAAAAAACTTCTCACCATTCTATTTTTGGCTATAAACGTGATCGAGTTGAAAATAAGGTTGGGAACTACTGGTTTATAGTGTTATACATATATAAACGTAAATGGCATATCAAATCACATTGTCTCCTATACTATAAATAAAGAATAAAACATCCTATAACAGTAAATCTATGGTAAACCTAGAAGGCAGTCAAAATTAAAATGTAGGTACTAATACTGATTAATATTAATATGTAATGCCTAAATCCCCTATCAAAAATCTCAAAACCGGCAGAGTTAGGGAGATAAATATTTAACTTGTAGGTACCTACCTAATAATATTAATTTGTAGCATTAAGACAGGACACTCGCTGCCCAACATCAAAATAAAGAATTCTATAACCGAATAATTGCAGCTACTTCCACTCATGTATAGTTTGAACGCAAAGATATCAGCCAGTAGTGGAAGGGCCTTCAAAACTGCCACAGGGGCGCATGGTTCTAAACCAAAATACATCTCGTTTAGCGCCAAATTTTATTAATAATTTGTAATCCAAACATAAAGTCTTTAATTAATATTAACCAGTGCATAAAAAACAGTGTTTTATCTTTAATAAGTGCCCGTGACATATTGACAATTATAAATAGGTAAATAAACTTTCACATAGGTTTTTGTTACTTATTCGTTATTTATTACTATAATATCTCTTGTGAAAGAGAAAATATATCTAATATTCAATTACCCCGAATCCATGGTTTAAATTACAGTCGAATCACACCCTCTGACAAACCCTTCCATATCAGTACACAGAAATTAATTTATTCATCCCGATTATTTATTGACGCAAACGCGAAATAAGAATATGCAGAATATGTGTAAAATGGTTTGTAAAATATATAGCAAACATAGAAATAGGTACTATGACGTATTACTTACTTCCCAAGCATACAAGGATTCGGTTGGGCTTTTATCAGTGATGACACCCACGTAGGGTCCAAAACGCACGCCCACCGGAATACAAGAGGAGGTCCACGTTCCTTGGCCTGCACCTTTGATGGAAGACTGGCCCAATCTCACGTAACCCACTGGAAATGTCTGCTCAGCTACACTCAGTTGACTTTCCTTGGATACCTACCACAACCATTACTAAATGAATACCATGTCAAATTTAAATAAGTTTTCCGACTTAATATCATGATATATTCTAATACACCTTTATGTAAACTGTATATTTTGGATAATTAGAGTAATATTATACAGTGGAGCCACATTTTTAGGTGCCTGGAATTCACGTTTTCCTATTTACTCTTGGTTTTCCGTTTCATTCTTGTACATTTAATTTACAATTTACATTTGAAATATTAAATTTAAAAATTCAATTTATTTTAATTCATTCAATTATTTGCATCACTGTTTCTGATTATAGACACTTCTGCAGTGCCCAAGGCCACCGTTACTTAGCGTGATTTTGGGCGATCTTTTATTTTAACAAATTTAGTATCGATTGTCATTCTGTGTGTTTGGCTCTAAAAGTGGGACTACACCGGAAACTTTTGTCGCCAACCTCATAAAATTTAACGACTATGTCTCGGAATAGGGTAATAAAATCGAAGGTGTTGCTACTTGTTGACGTTGCTCATTTGTCCACACAGAGAGGCAACGTGTTGCGGCAACGTCATTTTTTCTTGTAAGCCACGGAACGTTCGCCTGATTATTATTATTTAATCGTATTTGTCGCGAGTCGGGACACGCTATACCTACCTATCAAAAGGCGCTCGATATTTGCGACTGGGACTCATGCACTCTTTAATGTAGGTACCTATTACAGTGGAAAATATTATAGGTACTTATTTATATATTAGTAGATGTAGGTAAATAGGTACCTACTTCAATTTGGTCGATATCAAACTTCGAGAAAAAGACACCAAAATTATTATTTTACTTTACTATAAATTCTTAATAAAAAGATAAACCATACCAATACGATAATAATCAATATCATTGTCTTCATCTATGGCATATTATTTTAAATCAAACCTCGATGTAGATGTAGGTAGGTACATGTAAACACTTACATGTAGGTAATCATTCTTACCTATCAGAGAATTATGATTATATTTTTTATTGCTCGCGTGTTATAATCATGATGCAATTAGGGATTTCAATACCGGTACATATTTCAAAACCGGTATTCAATTATTTACCGATACCGAACTACCGGTTTCAAAAATCAATCAATGAGTCACCTGTACCTCGACCGCGCACGAAAAGTGACACACGGAGATTACATCTTAGGCTCAGTTCCATAGAAAAGTCAAAAATTTCAAGTTTTGAGCTATGTTGGCCATTATAGTGGTATATCGCTCCTCTTCTGTTCCACAATTTTACAACTCAAAAAAATTACAAAATGTCATCGAAGGTTCCATGTTTTTGTCACTTTTAGGGGAGTCAAAACTGTGATCAGCCATTACTCAAAACTAGTAATTTCTATTCCAGCCATCGACATGCAAACGACTCAATTCACTTGTACCTGGAATGCGCACGAGTTTTTACGCGCAAGTCAAATCGCGCCATCTGAACAAGCCCAAAGTTACAATAGAAAGAAGTTACAGTTATATACCACTAACTAATCTAGCTATCTAGATAATACTATTAATAATCTAGATAATAACATTATCTAGCTAGGTACCTATTCTAACTCATACAGATATATATAGTTACTTACAATTTTTCTTAAACGTTTTCAAAATTACGTATGTTCACACTTATTTTTGTTTCATGTTATTTTCGAGACTTTTTATATCAAGCTGATAAAAATGTCATGTCTAGTCTTTGAATGTACGTGATGCAATATAGAAAAAATACTTTCACACAAGTACGTGGAAAAAATGGTCAATAACGAGATTTCTAGTTTTTTAACAAATATAAAAATATCAGGCATGCTTTTCCATTTGCGACTTATTACTGCGTCGCGTATTATTTATGATTATAGTAAAATACTATTATTTTGATTCTGTAAACAATGTAACAAAATACGTAATAAATAAGTAATCAAAATAATTGCTATGCTCCCATTGATGGGCAATGGCTACCTACACGGGGAAATAAAGAGTAAAAAACACATAGTCGAAATTCCAGTACCTACCTACGTTGCACTTCGTATTAAAATCAACTGGTACTTATGTGAATTTTATTAACACTAATTTTATTATTAATGAACCATTAAGTGTGTTGCTCGCTCTTTGACAAAATACCGACGCTCCTCGAAACAAGCGTCGACAATTCTCGACATCAACATGTAAGTGAAATACGATTCCTAAAACGATAAAAGTAATTAAAACTCGGGAACTGGAGCGATTATTTTTATGATGAGTGACCTCATTTTGAGATGTCACCACTTGTTGATTTCAGTGAGGACGATGTTGTCAACGCCAACATTTGTCAACTTAGTTCAACAAACGATTAATGTAATTTATGTTCCAATAAAATATGATAATTATCGTTAAATTTTATGAGGTTGGCGACAAAAGTTTCTGGTGTAGTTCCACTTTAATATTAAAATTGATTGTTGCAGACATTTTTTGTTCCTATTGCTTACATAAGTTATGTTTGTTTAAGTTTTTCATTGTTTTCCAAAAATTTCTTAAATAATAATTTTTCAATTGCCCAATATACATTTTCCCTCTATTTACAGTTCCTTCGCAAAATGTAAAATAAAGAATTTAAAGCCATGTATCGGCTTCGAGTGGCAACCCACGAATATGGATGATCGTCGGTGTTTTGTAAAAGGGCGAATTAACCAAAATGCTATTTTACAGGAGGAGGTTTTTTAACTATTGACATTTATTTGTTTATGACCTGTGGATGATTATAAATATCTAACAAGTTTATAATAAAGCTTAGAAAGAATACTGACATTATAATAGGTATTATTATATAATATTTTAAAAGGCCTAATATGTCACATTCGCTTTTTATTCATAATTTTAATTAATTTAATTTTAGTAAACGATTATCGTTTTTAAGTACTTTCCTGTGGAGATACAAACTCGCCGTTTTTACACAGCAAGCTAGTAGGGTACATCATATTGTATTTTCATTAAAATCTCGATTTCGCCAAAATGCTTGATTCACCCTTTTTACAAAACACCGACGTTATGTTGCCGCACAAGCCAAAGTGAAGTGACCTTTAACATATGGCAAAAGGACTTTAGCGGTTGGCTTGTGCGCAGTCGGTGCATTTGTGTGTTCGTGTGTCTGAATAATGTCCGAAGAACTTGCGTGTCAACGTAGGAGCCTTGTGTGTGTGCAGTAACCATGAATTTTGAAAATTGATATAACTATAATATGATTCTAAAGAAGAAATAGCAAATGTTTAAGTTACCACAATAAATCATGAGGGAAGTTGACTATAACTTCACATGCCTGTTCATGACTTTAATGAAATGACAACGTTTTTAGTATCATATTCAAAACTCTATAAAGGAGGTAGCCGCTTCAGCACATGCAATATTCGTGGCATTCTTGCGATCACTGAACCGAGCGCCACATGTGGCCGCCTTGCTTCGTTGAAACACAGCTGCAAAGCTGGCTAGTGCAACAAGGATATAGGTTTGCCACGGTCGAATATGATGCACAGGGTAAGGATAAGAAGCTTTATAAAATTATTAAAAAGGTAGAAATCCACCTCCAATATGGTTCTTGTCATAGCCTTCGATGTACTACGACTTATTTGGATGTCTGTGTAAGCTAGAGGTGGGAAAACTGGTCGATTTTGAAGACTAAGTATACTTACTACCAGTATTAAAAAATACTTAGTATCGAAACTTGTTCCAAAATACTTACTAGTATTTGAAATATCGGCTATAATAGAATCGTTAAAAATACATCCGCTTTTCGGAAAGTCCCATTTTCGAGACAGGTATAACTGGAACTATGGCACTAGTCACTCCTGTTTCAGTAGAAAATACTGGAGCATTAAAAGCACTGGTTTCATTTATCTGTAAAGCATTTTCATTTACAGGTGGAGCTATATTTTGCCTGGCAAATTCAATATGAATAGTTGGGTGCTTGCGCTGTAAAAGTTTCTTCAAATTTGACATTGACTTGTATGAATTTTTTATTTTACAAACATTATAGATGGCATAATTTGTAACTATTTCTTTGGAACGATTCCACACGAAACTTAACCTTTTAGTAGCCATTTTTACACAAATTGTTTATTAACTATAATATAATTATTATCCATTTATACAATCACGCATACAATTTGAATTCAGTTTATGTTTATAAGTTCCAATTATAACACTAAAAAATCGAGAAACTCGACGTGACAAAACCAGATAAACGCGTAGTCAGTTAGCGTTATAAGAACGCCGCTATTCCGGCTTGCAACTGACGTCAACTCGATGTAAATATCTTACTCAACTGAATCTAAAACTAAAACCAGTCGCATACTAAACATACGCGAGTCGCGACGCCGAGGTGTGATGATTTCATACGTAGCAAGACTACAAACTATCTAGCGGACGGCGAGTCACATACCATGCGTCGAACTACGGAACTCGATAAAGTCTCATACTCAACTGAAACCTAAAACTCTTAAAACCCAAAACTAAGGCGAACTCAAATAGTATACTATAAAACGAATGACCATTTCTGTCCTTCACTATACCAACTTTACAACAGAGGAGAAAGGGAGAACAATGACAGTTGAGTATAATATCACGGCTAGACATACGTGTATCATGATATCTCGCTCGCGCGCATTTAATATCAATAGCGTTGAAAGTCAACCAGCATTACGCGAGTCACTGCTAGACGCAACTCGGCGCGGGGCAAGTCACTGCGATGACATCATCAAATGCGTTCGAATTCGAACATCTAATACGTTTCAAGTTTCTTGAAATAAGTTTATTGGGCCACAAATACTTAGTATGGATAGTTTCATCCGAAACTTAAGTACACAAACTGGTGACAGTATTTCCAACTCACCTCTAGTGTAAGCCAATGGTACAGACTTTTGACTATTAAAAAATAACATTCTTTATTGCGAGACAACGAATAAAAGACAGGCGATCTCATCTCCCTACCTTTATAATCACACGTAATATTATAGTCTTTTGAGTAATATTGAATAATAAATAAAGTGTTTACCTTATAATCTGGAATAACCAGCAATGGACCGTGTTTTGGGCAGAACTCTGAGAAAGACTTGTCACACAAATCACACCCTAGAAATAAATAACAGGTTTTTAAATTTAAACATAAAGTCATTTCAAAAAGTGAATAATGTATTTTATTTGGAATATAATATGACATACCTAGTGTCTATTAAATACTACTGAAAATGCTGAGAAGGTAATTGGAGTGGAATCCAAAAAGATGAAAAGATAATACAAGTCAGTGACATCTTTCGTCAAAGTACGAATCATTCCAGTTGATAGAACGTTGAATAATGTAATATGTAAAACAATGTAATTATGATCCCTTTACATAGATCAAATCTAAGCCACCTATAAATTATGCCTACCTCTACAGGACGTTACTGATTTAGCTTATCTTAATGAATAAAACCTAAAAAAATCATCCTCAGACAAAGCTAATTTGTAACAACTTTAAACTAATCCGCACCATGCCACACCTGGTTTTAATCGCTGAAATAGAACTCCGGTTTATATAAAATACGATTCATTAACTACCAGAGGGCACAGTGAATCTTTATCCACTTGACATACATACAATAATAAATATTTTTGCGCAGGATACCAATTGATTGGCTCAGTTAAAGAGGGCTTAAACAATAGGAAAAAAGAGACCAACGCTAGTGGCACACTTTGCTTTCATTTCGAGAACATCATTGGTCTTATATTCACCACAATATTAAATCACCAATAAAAGTGGATGTTATATGTACACTTTTTTGTATGAGGAATTGTTAACCATTCATAAAACCCACGGGTTCCTTGCTCTGGATCAAATAATATCTACTTTTTTCAGATGTAAGTTCAAAGCCGCGCTCACGGTTTCATCAATAAACAATCCAAAATGCATGAAGATTGTAGTGCGATTCACAATTTAAGATTGAAAGACTGTGCTGGTCAGGTCATGTGCACTAACATAGAAAAATGTCAGGCAATTCAATAAGACTCAATAGAAGACGCAGCCCGAATATTGGCTGGATAACAATAACTGCCGTATACTTGGGATACCAAACTAGAAAGCGGTGGAGAGGTTGTTGGAAGAAGCCGGAAACCACCCTGAGTTGTCGCAATTCCTAATGATTAAATTACGTGAAAGTTATGTTTGGCGGAACTTGAAAAATCGACTTACACATGAGACTGTCGTCACGATCCGTATCTTCGTTGTAATCCACGAGCCGCTTTTTCTTTCGTCTCGGATTTTTGGGTCGCCGCACAACTATAATGACAAAAATAAAAATAATCAGTTAAGTGGGACTCAGTTCTCACCATTTCACCACCATTCATTCATTCACCATTTTGACTTTGACAAGACATGATATGATTGTGACAATACATTTTTGAATGATACTCACATGGCAAATCATCTGCATCACTTCCCAGCTCATTTTCTAATTTATCAATACATTTATTGACCATTTGCAACTCTTTCTTTGACCTGCAATAATAACATGATATGCATTAGTACATTTAAGTCAGTCTGAAAGAAGAATTTAACATTCTTAAATCTTGTCTATGTACAATATAATATTCAGCACCTACATATTTTAGTAATTGAATAAAAAATAATGACTTAACAAATATAATTTCATGAAATAGTTCTTACAAAATTGAAAAAAACTCACTCATTAATTTCTAACTGTGAAAATCCTTCAAAACACTTTTCCGCATCTCTCTCAGCCTGGAAAATAACATGAAATATATAATTATTACATTGTGCATATTTCAATCTTCAAATTTACATGACGTAATAAATTTACATTTACATCAATCAAACATATTTAATCAAATCTTCAAAGCGGTGATTTTACATATGCGATCATCGCAACCAAATTGAACAAGTACCTATATTCAAATGGCAGTGATTTTACTTGTATTTACATTTTGTCCATTTTGCTATGCATGTTGACTGAAATATTGCAATTGCGATGATCGCAAAGCGGATACATGCATTCTAATGCACTTTCTCATTGAATCATTTTGATTTTGTATCAATTATTATTAAACATTTACTTAGGTATATTAATTTAAAGTCGCATTTAACAAAAAACAAAACAAAAAAAATAGTAAAC
Source organism: Rhyacophila brunnea (assembly GCF_057557595.1). NCBI lineage: Eukaryota > Metazoa > Arthropoda > Insecta > Trichoptera > Rhyacophilidae > Rhyacophila > Rhyacophila brunnea. The sequence continues at coordinate 36,577,954 of NW_028232796.1, forward strand.
AAAAACACTAGTTTCCATTCTCGTAAAATGTTTGCAATACGCTCGTAATAAAAATGTCATTTCTTTCACCTACTTTCTTTTATCTTCTGAAATATAAAATGATATTTATTTATTATATATATAATATTTTAGAATTCTTTGCTTAGAAGATATACCGACATATAATAAAGAAATTATATTATTATAACATGTTAACTTGCCAAGGTTTTATGATAATAGAAACTGCTGTTTTTGTTTCCAGAGCCCTCAAATCCAGTGCGGTAATCGCATATGGCGTCCTCATAGTCCAGTGCGCAAGGCGCTGGCCTTTTATCAAGGGGCTTCCGGTGAGGTCAGAATAGATTTATGTAAATTTCCTAAACTACACTACAATCCTGTTGTAGTGTTAAGAATATGAACTTATTGTATATATTATATATTTTATTAAATTTAAAATAAAAATATCTTTGTAAATAATTTACTCGTAAAAAAAGATTAAGTAAAACTACTCCATAATACTTACTCGAATTGTTTCTAATTTTTTACGCATCCGCTGCTTGCGAATTTCCATTTCTTCTTTTTTCTTACATCCCATTCCCATCATTGCTAAAATTGTAAAAAACATTAGATACCAAGGTAAGCAATTATAATAAAATTGTTGAATTCAGCCGTGCAATATTAAAACCATTTTTTTAATGGTAATGTGGATATCGTGTGCCAATAGACGGTCAGCTTACATAACTAAACAAATTTTCAATCGTAAACGGCAGACGCTATATAAACCCAAGAACGGCTCGAGAGGCAAGGCTCAGTAGATTGATGACATACTGAGATTTGACGAAATTACACAACAAAATGATGACGATGAATGAACTGAGACGATTAAATGCGAAGACGACTGAAGAAAATTATTGAAAAGTGACTTGAAAATACAGGCATATTCAATTAAAATTTGGCAGCAGTTTGGTTTATTAGTTATTTGACATACCCGGGGTTCCAGCGGCTAGCTCAAGTGTCCATCGAACCCCGGATTCACAAAAAAAGGAGAGTTAAACGATTGGAGTGTAAATAAAACACGGCCTTTCGTGCTCGTAACGTGGTCTTCTTATATTTTCGTAATTTTTAGTTTTACAAATTATATTTAGGATTTTTACAGTTGTAGTCGTCAGGTCCGTACGATTTGAATACCAGACGCTCACTAACTTTTTTTTCTTTTTCAAACTTCGCGTACCCACGCCATCCAACAAAAAGGACTCTCGTGATTGGCCAAGTTTTATCGTGTGATGTTTTTTTGATTTGACGAATCACGAGGACCACCCCGGCGCAGGCGCGTGGAAATTTGAACGTTGCCGGCAAGCGCAGCAAAATTTATTATATATGAATAAGTACTTATATTTAATCTTTAAATTATCTCTTTCATCCATCATCATTTATACTTTAAAATCTATCACGCACCGGACGAAGGCCTTTACTCATGAATAAAAAAATAAAATTACGTAGTTGAGCAAGGAATCAGATTAGATGTTTTATGAAGCCGTTTCTAGAGGTCAGGGTTACGTTTCGACTTATGACTACTAAATGATTATTTTACACCGGGAGAAGCCCGCCTGTAACAGGGGTGTAACATATTCCTCATAGACAATCTTCACATGGAAACATAAACAAAGATTGGTATCGTGGGTCTAATTTTCGAGATAATCAAACTTAAATATTGCATTACGGAACGTTATGGTTTTGTGCATGCTGCAAATGGTGGGTAGGGTCTCTGGCGGGAGGTTATGCCGCTTAATGTGGCCAGGGGGCAATACCCCACCACTATTACATTATAATATGTAAAATATAACTTACCATCTCTTTTATCGAATAGTTTATTTATCCAATCTTCATATCTTATGACGAACATTGGTTTGGGTATTTCACCTGAAATTCAAACATCTGTAATTAGAATTTTCAGCCAATTTTTATCTACACAAAATTATTGTCATATTGTAAAATGATTAGATTGAAATTTATTATCCTACACCTAGCCAAAGCTATTTTCAATTAATGATTAATAAAAAATGTAATGAAGATAGAAATACAATAAATTAGACCCTTTACTGGAAAAAGAGCTTTATCGCAATAGTGGTAGCATTTGGTAAAATAATGAAAATGGCGTGCCGTATATTAAATTTGTTTTCATATTACGTACCAGCCGAAAATGCACTATATAATAAATTATTCAACTGACGCGTCGTGTTCGATCATTATAAAGTGGAAATTAAAATTTCACGATAAAACTACTTTTCCGGAGAGACATTATTTTTAATCAAATCTTCATAACAAATTATAAGAACACTAATTCGTCAATGGTAATAATTGGACATGTTAACTTCAACAAACAAGGTTCTAATAAAAGTTATCTTCGAATAATCTCTAAAATAAACCATTTCTGTATGACAATCATCAGATGAAACACAAACTTTAATATGACTTTATAGTCATGACGCTTTTTATATAAGAAAATGTAAAATTATAGGTGATAAAAATTACCTAATTTATATTTTATAAACATAAGCTTAAAAACTTTCCGCTGGCGTTCATCGAGACTCTCCCATTCAGCGGTTGTGAAGAAAATGGACACATCTATCTGGTCCGCCATTTTGCAGTTAAGTTAAATTTTTACCTGAAACAGCTATGAAAATAACACAATAATTAATCATAAAGGCAGTTATAAGACATCAGTCTTGCCCAAAGGCGTTGAAGAAGATCTTCTCCGTATAGAGGTTAAACATACTATGAGAGTGAGGCTAAAAAAAGGACACTACAGCTAATGATTAAATTTGTTATTGAGATAGGAAGGTAGCATTTTGCTCATTTCTTGGTAGGGAAAAGTAAGTTAATTATAATAAAATTGAGGCTGTTCTGTGCGTCATACGCAAAGAAAACGGCTTCATATTATATCTGGACATAACCCTCTTTTTTATATTATTGCTACGTAGTTATCACAATAATATTTATGACAAACCTCACCAACTGTATAAATTTATGCGTGTCAATCAAGATGTGAATATTTACTGCCAAGGAATAACCAAAATAAATATTTTTATCTATTTAACCATTTCTATGATTATTTATAAATTTTAGAGGTCGAAATTATTGTGAAAATAATTTTGTTTTTTTTATACGGAAACACCTTGTGCGTATTATTGTCTATGATTCCTATTGACAGCCTGTTGCTATGGGCTTTGTTTACTTGATTGGAATCATGTTGGAATGATCGAAAAACGAATTTGACAAACTACCTATTCTGAAACAGAATCAAATGAAACACAACTTGGTATAATAGATTTATATAAATTACGATAATAAAACTATCCTCACAAATTGGCGAGGAATTCCATGTCAAAGTGCCAGTGAAGGAAAATATGGGTTCATTTTGAATAATATCTAGGTACATACTACAATGGTAAGCATGGTTTAGGTGTTTTGAGACCAAAAACCAAACACAACCTACGTAGCTTTGGTTTACAGTGGATTGTGTTGGGTCTTAGTTTGATTTTTGGTCTCAAAATACCTCAATCTCGAAAACGATATGGAGCAGGTACATACTATAAAATTACCTGCATGTCGAGCCAAGCAAGTTCTTGTCATAATTTGTTGTAGGTATTAGGTAGATTTCTTTGATAATCTACAAATATATTAAGTCTATGATAACCTACCATCATAGACTAATATTATACTTCCTACCATTAAGTTCTAAATGGCGCAGGTAATATTCGCCACTTTTTCTGCCTTCTAATAAAATTGTGCATAGCATAATTTTTCCTATATGACGCAATCCCATGACAAAACCCCGTATAAGTTATATGTCAATGATAGAAGCCTAAATATTTACAAATTAAAGCTTAGAAATGCATTTTCATGTCAATATTTTGTGTAAAAATAGGTAAATATGTTTTCAGGCACAGACAAAATGGAGTTCCCTCCAAAACTTATATTGGAATATTATCATAGATAAGAATATTATCTAGTTTAGAAGCCTACTGTTACTAAACATTAAATTCTAATGAATTTTCCTACATTTTGACTCAGATGTGGTGGCTATATCTACTAATGCACTAATTAAACTAAAAAATTAACAAATAGCTAATTTATTAAGAAGTTTTTCACTTACTCTCACAAAGAGGACATCTCTGCTCAACACAATAAAAGGAAAAGGAAATAAATGAGATGGAATGGACAATGCTTGAAAACTTTTGTAGAATGTTCCATTTTCAAAATATCATTTGGTTTCAATTTAATTAAAGAGCTGACTAATATTATCTATTACTGGCCATCTTTATTATTTATGATTTTTTATTATAGGTAAATAATTTTATTATTATTACATTAGAGAGGGTATTACTTAGTCATGCCATTATTTGAAAATAGTAGGTGTGTGTTAATTTTTCCTCTTTGTCCATTCAAAACAGAATAACTTGGCATCATTATAATTTAGTAAACAGCAAAATTATTACAGATCTGTATATTTTATTTAGAAAATTGGACGAGAGGAAAGAGAGAACAATATTACCAAAAATGCCTCCAGAAATGAAAAAAAGGTGGCCTTAAGGGCTTATGCCTTATGGCGTAGGAAGGTAGAAATTTAAGAATTTGCGGTATCTTTGCGAGCTTAGCCTAATTGATCTGATGATTATTTAGGAAATATGTCAATCTCATGAAACCTTGTGTTTTCTCAAATTAATTAAATTATAAATTAATTAATAACCATCTAACTAAAATATATTAATATCATAAATGAGTATTAGCCGGCTCTCACATCTAAACTCGCCTCGTCTGCCGCACAGCCACAAATCAATCCTTCTAGGAACGTTGTTCCGATGTTGCATATGAAGACCGCGCACGTCTACCTAGCGACAGTCGCGCGTAACCTCTTAAAACATTATATAATATATTTGGATGAGGCGACCGGCGAGTCGTATAGGTATGACCAAACCAATCATAGGTGTGCATATGGGTTCTGGCGGCTTCGACTCGCAGCCGGAGATGCATGCAACTTGTCGATTGCAACATTAGATTTTTTTTTTTAACTAAAAAGTCCCATTCGACCAATGTGCGGAGCTCTATTTGGCAACGTGTGGTTTGTGAATAGCAATGTCACATCGGCGTATTCGACATGTTGTAGACAAGACGAGTTTTGATGTGCAAACTGGCCTATTGTTAACATCTTGATTTTGCAGGAGAAAGTGCAATGCTGAGCTAAACAACCTGTACTAAGATTGTAGTACAGTTCAATCAAGCATGATTGGGAGACTGCGCTGGTTACACCATGTGTAAACCAGCAAAGAGAATAATGTCAAGTAATCCGATAGGGCGCAGAAAAAAATTAATAAAAAAATATCAGAAATATATAACCAATAGAAAAAATCTTCTTTTTAAAAAAAAATGACACCCAACAGGATTCGAACCTGCGTCTCTGTTTCAGAGAGTGTTATAGTTTGTTGCTATTAGTTAAAATTCGTTGAAATTAGATAAGATTCCTATAGCTTAGTGGTCAATGCATGTGGGTGCGAATCCCGAAAGACCCAGGTTCAAACCTGCTGGATATCGAATCTTTTTAAAAAAAAAAAGGAGTTTTTCTATTGGTTATAATTATATTTCTCAGAAGTGTTTTAAAATTCTGTATGTTCAAAAAATACATAAATTAATAACTTCTTTTATAATGGCTATATTAGAAGAATTGGAGGAAGAAATTCTACGACAACTAATGAACTTGACTAAAGATAACGCGTTCAGACTCGTCTCGTGGCTTGTTTGGTATTTAATGAGAGGTGGTGGGGGCCGTTACTCAACCGAAAAATTAGAACAAAATGGATTATAATAAATTACTCGACTAAATTTGTCTGTTCATACATGTTTAGTTACTAAATTACTTTTCACTCGACTAATCCAAACAGGCCTTAACGTCCATTTCCCGTAAAAATAATTGTTTCGAAACCTCTTTGTGAGGTGTCCGAGATCCTCATCGAATCATAATGATGACTTTACCATCGAAATATTGAAAAATATATCTTAGGAAATATGGGAAAAACGGTGAATAGGATAAACAAACAGTGCGGGCTAGAGGTGAATTGGAAATACTGTCACTAGTTTGTGTACTCAAGGTTCGGATGCAACTACCCATACTTAGTACGTGTGGCCCAATAAACTTGTTCCAAAAAACTTGTTCGAACGCATGTGATGATATCATAGCGAGTCCCTCGCTAGTTGGTAGACTTTCAATACTATTGACATTAAATGCGAGCAAGCGAGATAGCACTCGAATACAACTATATTTTAATTTATTAGTCTGCACTGGAATGACATAATCTTATTTATGAACGATGGGTCATAAATTTTGAGCAGCAGCACATTCCCTCGGGAATGTGGTGAGGTGACAGCACAGGGTTGTTATGACAGCTCAAAACATGTTTAAAATAAAAAAAACCATTGTATATTCATTTTATGTTACAAGAATATTATAACCTCACATAAAAACAACTAGTAAATTTAAAATTTTATAATAAATGGGACATTTCGAAAAGCCGAGCTTAGTGTATTTTTAGTGATTCTATTGAAGCCTTTTGAAGTATTTTGGAACAAGTTTTGATACTAAGTATTTTTTTATACTGGTAGTAAGTATACTTACAGCGCCTGTACACGTGCATGGAATTACTGTCGGCAATCGTGTTTATTTTAAACTATCATGATAATAACTGTTTACACGTAAAAGTGCTGACTGTCTCTCCAATCTCATTCTTCAAGAGTAAGCAAGACATGAGGTTGTCATTTTATACTACTATCTGACAGGTCGTATTGAAAATAGGTTAAGGTCAAAATGAGTAGTTCGTTTTTTTACCGGCATGTTCGCCTCTATCGCTCTACTGCGCAGTCGCAGATCGAAAATAATCTTACTTGTGCGCAATAAATTGTCACAATTCGGAAGCTTCCAAACTTGTTTGATTCAAGCACGCAATCTTGCCAACTGCAGGATAATACATTTTCTTAGTGCGCACAGCACATCCATGCACGTCTAAACGGGGTATTAGTCTTTAAACTTGACCAGTTTTCCTACCTCTAGTGCAGGCACTATTTTATTTAACACTACACCAATGTCTCTACTACCTCCACTCTACTCAGAATGTATTCTTTTGTTGACACGTACTTCTGCTAAACTCGATTAACCCAAAGATCTAGCGGGCTTTCGACCGCCTTTAATGTATTTTAATATCACACGGGTACAGAGTTGACATGTGAGTAAGGCGACCATCTGAAGCCCCGATATTTTGGGTTATCAAATTTTAGAATGGGTACCTACCGACATATATTATTAGTAAAAACATATTTATCTAGGTACTTAATTACATTTCAGTTGATCTGGTCAGAACATAAACATATTTTTCCACTAGACGTTGAGAAGAACCTTCTTTACTAGACAGACCATAAATATATGAAAGTGAAACTGACAAAAAAGACACACATTTACACCTACTGTTTATATTCAATGCAATTCATTTCGTATTATGGATTCATTTGTAGTAAATTTTACTATTTTCATGAAACTTTAATAATAATTATTTCAGATGGATAATCATGAATAGGTACCTACTTAATATGTATGTCAAATGTGTTAGTATGTCATTGATTTGTAATAGTAAATATAAAAAAAATATCTCAGGATATACACGCTGTCATGTTTAAATTTAAATTGGCCCTTAGTCCCTCGAGGTTCGCCAGAATGAATGAACGACCATAATACTATGCGATAGGTAAAAAAAGGTCAAAAAAGAGGTAAAGAGTCACAGAATAGCTCTGGATGATGTGATTTATCCAACAAATTTTTACCTCCTTACCTCCACATGAGGTCCAAACTAGTTATGTAATCAAACTTATTTTACATATTTAATGTCATCAACGCATCTGAGCAATGTCACTCGTCACCCGGTGCGGTAAATTTACACCCCCCCCCCAACCCACAAACACGTACTTACATACAATTTTTTTATTAAAACTTATATTTTTAAGGTATTTATTAATTTCGTAATTAACGTACAAAATTAGCATTTTTTGCACAGATGTATCCGTACTTTCATCAACAATTTATTCATGGGGAAAGCAAAAAGAAATGGCTTATTTCAAAAAAAGACTACCTTATTCTTAGGTCAATAATTATTATAAAGCAATCATTATTCGTAGGATGTTAATCACACTTGAATGGTCAAAGACATAGCTTATAATTAGTATCTTTAGAATTATCTTCAAATGTGTTAATCTTGCCCATTTTTTGAATAATAAAATGCCTAATTCTTGTCAAATTTGGGTTCACAGAGATTATCAATATAATTTTTTATCGTAAATATTTCACTATAATAATGTCGACATAAATTATACTGATGGTTTTATAAATGCGTTTAAAAATTAATAAACGCAAAAAATCTTAACACCACTGCACATTTATGTACTGAAATATGACTATATTCTAAAACATTAGAACGAGAGGTTTAAAAGAATACTATTTTATGTAAGTAATAAAAATACTTTATGCAGTCATAAAATGTTTAAAATAAATATAAAGGATGATAAAGCTTCGAAATTATATAAATATATATCTACAACGTTTAAGGAATGTCCAGGATCATGCTTTGAAAATACAATAAAAGCTCCATTTTGACCAACGCTGAGCATGTCTGCCCTTAATAAAAACACCTAATCGACTTCCTTGTATAACCGTTTATGTATGTTGTTTCGTTACAGATTAAGACCTCCGTCCGGTATTTAAACATGCTGGGCGGGGAAGTACTACAAACGAGGTAATTTAAGTATGAATGATTGAATGTTATTAATTGCCTTGATTTGAACTGTATAAAATATGTACTAGTAATAAGAAACAAAATGTTTAGGTATAAGTTTTAATAAAGAAATAATAATATCTACTAATTATGTTATGTAAAGTATGTGAGAGATGAATGGACCGTGCCGAGTTATGGAGACATATATGCTATAAAAGAATTAATCTTAAGAATATTTACTTGTATAATTAAGAGTTTTATGTGATAATGTATGTATATAAAATGTATAGCATAATCATCGAAGAAGAGTAAAATTAAGGCCACTAACTTCTCTAATATTCAAAAATATTAATATCATTCTATAATATTAGCTTCATAATGCCCGCGAACAAACTGGTACGCGTGCCCAGCCTACCTTGTTAGTGTGAGTGTAAGGCGTGAGGTGTACCAGGCGCCCAGCACGAAAAAGATAGAAAGTACTGTATAATCGTTAATACTTAACTTCTAGAAGATTTGCTTCGATGATTATGCTTAAAATAATTGTGTCTATCGTCTATAATATAAATCATAACGGAATTCGCATGTTTAGTAAAATCTTGAAAAATCGGCGTGGACTTCGCTCACGACTGACTATTCCTTTTTGACTTTTGATAATCCATGGAATCAGGGCACCCGGGCAAGTCCCACATCCCCTTCATCTTGTAATTATGTCTGGAATATTGGTTATGTCTGCTTCTACGTGGCGATTTTATTCTTGTTCCCGCTTCTTGATGAGGACCGGGAGAGGCTGTTGTCTCCAGGTTCAAGTGTTGTAGATTCAATCGATTTTAATATTAATTCTTGCGATCCTGGCAATCCATTCGGCTTCCACGTTCGCTTCTTTTGCTTCGCGACCTCGTCCGTCAGCATTCTTCATGCTTCGATCTTCCTCTTCTTTTTTCTGATTGAAGAATGTTGTTCTGGATCAGCGTCTGGTTCTGGATCCGAATCTGGTTTAGTTGATGTATCGTCTATTTCAGTGTTCAGTCTTGTTCTGGGCGGTAATCATGAGCTTCGTTGTTGCATTTATGTGGCTGTTTATCGTCGATTAGTCCTTCTCGGTTTTCTCTTCTGTATTGGAGTGTCTTCCTGGACCGGTTCGAGTCTGGTCGGGATGTTGAGATCGGCCCGGCGTTTGGTCGCGATCTCGCATATATCCTGTATGATTTGTTTTGCATGAGCTTCAGACTTCCAGAGATTGAATTTTGTTATTAGTTCCTCTATGACGTCTATACATTCCTTGTTGTCATCTATTTCTGGGGAATCTTCGTTGTTCTGGGTATTTCCGGTTGGCGACGTGATAGGAGACCCTGTTGGAGTGAACAGGATCTCCCCATCGTCGCTACTGAGGTCGGCATCATGTTGTTGAGTGAGCGAGGGTGGCAATTCAGCGGTGGGTTCGTCTGTGTTGTGCTCATTGTTTAGATCGTCGGGTGTTGAGAGGTGATGTGATGTGATCGTGGGGCTTTCAGGCGGAAACTCTTCCGTCTGAGTTTCGTTGTCGGCAAGCTGCTGGGTTGTAGAAGGCGTTGGGATGTTGGCACCCTCTACTTCCTGGGGCTTGCTGGCTTTCTGTGGCCTGGTCGGTGTTGTGGGAGTAGATGGTGTTTCGGTCGGTGTGTGTATGTCTGCGGCGACTGGGGTGCTCCGTACGTCGTCCTGTGTTGTGTTGCTTGTTGAACGGTGGTGTTGGGGTCTTGATCTGTAGTAGTGTGTGAGCTCCTCGGATTTATCTTGGCAGTTGTAGATTCTAGTGTGTTGTGGCCGGCTTTTGTTGATGTTTCGCCTCGGAAGCTCTGTCTGTGTTCTGTGGTAGAGAGCGTATCGTAGATTAAATATCTACCTCCCTCTGTCGTTGTCCAGAAGCCTGACCAGGACAAGAGGCATAGGATGCTGACTCCTGCCCCGGGTCATTCTCTGGACGCTGACGATCGGGAAGCCTTTGCGAAGTAGGTCGTTGGTTATTTCTTCTTGAAGGATCCCAATTGGGAAGCCCCTTATGACGACGTTCAGGCGTTGGATGGCGTTCCTTGATGGTGCGGTCGGGTCTGCTTCCTTGGTTGGCATCGTGTGTGTTGCTGGTCGGTGATTGTAGTGTTTTTGGTTTGCCCATGTGTGTATTTTGTTTCCTGTCTCGGTTGTTCGTGTGATGCTCCTATTTGATCGGGTGGGTGGTTCGGCATGGCGAGCTGCTTCGGCTTCCTCCTGGTATGCCGTCAAGAGCAGGAAGTGCAGCGTCAGGAGGTCCCGTAGCCTGATTGGTTTGAATGTAGCGAGTCTGGTAATCTCGGTGGTGATCTGCTCCATTGTGAAGTAGGTAGATAGGTCGTCTGGTCACTTGCGGCGGTAGTAGCAAATAGGTGATTTGCTTGGTCGGCGGATCTTGTAGGTTGTAGGTTGAGTTGATCTGGGCGGGAATCGGAGCGCTTACAATGCGACTGCTCGCGACGGGTGCCAGTCCGCAAGTGATTGACTATTCCTACCAGTGTTGCCATATTTTGAAAGTGGAATTATAGTACAGAGCCTCCAAAATTATAGTATTTGGGGATAAAATATAGTACGCGTTGTCATCTCTTGAAAATGAAAATTTTCCCAATTTTTCATAGTCGGCTCGTTTTTTTTAAGAAAGATATTTCGTCGCGGGTCGCAGGTTCCCAAATTTTCATGGTCGGCTTGTTTTTTTTAGGAAAAATATTTCGCCGCGGGCCGCACGTTCCCAAATTTTTTTTAGGAAAAATATTTCGTCGCGGGCCGCAGATTTCCAAATTTTCGAAGACCACTCGATTGCGAAATGGCAAATGCAGAATTATAGTACTTTTTGATACACCCCTGTTACAGGCGGGCTTCTCCCGGTGTAAAATAATCATTTAGTAGCTTAAGTCGAAACGTAACCCTGACCTCTAGAAACGGCTTCATAAAACATCTAATCTGATTCCTTGCTCAACCACGTAAGTATTTCTTTTTAATTTAAAAAGTAAAAATGATGATGGATGAAAGAGATAATTTTAAGACTAAATATAAGGATTTAAATATAATAAATTTTGCCGCGCATTGTGCGTGAAATCCTCGCGCGCCGGCGCCAGGGTCAGGCTCGTGATTCGCCGAATCAAAGATCACGCGATAAAATTTGGCCAATCACGAGAGTCCTTTTTTTTGCTGGATGGCGTCGGTACGAGGAATTTAAAAAAGAAGATGTTAGTAAGCGTCCCCTTTCCGATAGGTACGGACCTGACGACTACCACTGTAAAAATCCCAAATATAATTTGTAAAACTAAAAATTAAGAAAATATAAGACCACGTTACGAGCACGAAAGACCGTGTTTTATTTATACTCCAACCGTTTGAATTTCTTTTTTTGTGAATCCGGGGTTCGATGGACACCTGAGCTAGCCGCTGGAACCCCGGGGATCTCATTTTATATAAAATTATAGTACGATTTTCAAAATTATAGTATTTTGGCCGTACTATACCTATTTTATATCGTACATAGTACGCGGACCAAAATTATAGTACAAATACTATAATTATAGTACGGTTGGCAACACTGATTCCTACTTACTTAGGATATTGTGCTTATACATTTGGGCCACCCAGACGATTTTTATAGTCTATCCCCTTTATTATGTAGTAGCTATCGGGAGTGAAGCATGGTTGTGAATGAGAGAACCTGGCTTCGGCGGCTTCGCGACCGACCGAGGTCTGGGTGAAGCGATCTCTAGTAAGTATGTTAAAAAAATGTGCTTATGTCGAACTATCATCACAACGAGGACCGCCGTCATCGCCCCGTCCCCCACCTCGCTTTTGTCCGGCCCCGCGGATTCCAGCGTTTGGTCCAGTTGGCTTCCAGTTCTGGGGTCATCTTCATCAGTTTTGGGAGTGTGTTCCAGGCGTGTGCTCCCAGGGAGACCGGGAGAGAGGCTCGTATTTAATCGGTATATAATGTCACAGCAGTAATCGCATCTTTATCGTCTGTTGCTTCCGGGTCTTAACCCGGTTGCTCATCAAAATTTGAGCCGCGGAGGGGGGAAAAACTCCGAAGGTGGGCAAGCCACACCTCCAACCAAAAACCCCTCCGCTGTGGTTTTAATCTGAAAGGAATATAATTTATTAGTTATCCGGTCTTCAGGGATAGGTGTAGATATAACGAGGACAAGATCTGAATGAAAAAATGTGGGATGTGGTTAGTTAGGGGGACATCAGAAGGAGTATCTTCCTGGGCCGGTCAAATTCTGTATGAGCGTGTATGTCGTATTGTAATAAGTTTGAAATTGTCGTGTTGGGATGGTTGTTGATGGAGCTGTAGATTTGCTTCGTAAGCTTGAGGATGTGGGTGTGGAGGGTTTCCACGTTAAGATCGCTGTGGAGTGTAGTGTTCCTGATGAACCAGGGAGCGTTTGTGATTGCTCTGAGAGCTTTGTTCTGTGCGATTTGGAGTCTGTTGATATACTTTAGGCCTGCGTATGCCCAGACGGGGCAAGCGTAGGTCATGATGGGACGGACGATAGCTGTGAATAATAGCAGCTTGCTCCTATGACCTATCATGGGTTTGAGCTTAGCTAAGACTATGTCGGTTTGGCGTCTCTTATCGCTAATGTGTTGTGAAAAAGTGAGTTTTTTGTCTAGCTTAAGACCAAGATATTTGACCGTATTGGTCCAAGGGATTTTAATTTTATGCATTACCAGGTGTGGAAATTTGCGCTTACGTTTTTGTGGTAGTTTTTTAAAATTGCGCTTGAAGCAAATGGCTTTACTTTTGTCTGCATTTATCTCAAAGCACCATTTGTCGCACCAGGCGGAAACCTGGTTGGCCGACCTTTGGACTAATTCTGTAGCTCTGTCTTCGTTCGGCGATCGGGAAAGGATGGCTGTATCGTCTGCATATTGTGCAACTATGAAAGAATCTCCTGAGGTATCTATAGGGATTGGAATGTCTCTTGTATAAAGGTTATACAGAGACGGAGGGAGTCCGGCACTAGCAGGTCTGATGGTGGATTTGTCTCCGAACAGTTTGACTGCGAAGCGTCTATCGGTGATGAACGAGTGTATGATTTTAATGATTGGTTGTTCGATTTCGGCCTCAGAGAGTTTAACTATGAGTCCTTCGACCCAAACTTTATCGAAAGCTTTAGCAATGTCTAAGAACAAGCCAACTGTACATTTGTGGTGATTGAAACTGATTGACTGGTCCGAGCCGAACGGGCTGATGCCGATCTTATGCGATCCGGGGCGACGATAACACGACGAGATGAAATTGAGGGCTCAGATCGCACATGGCACCACACTGAACTGGTCAGAACTGACAGCGGTCGCACTCGATACACGGCACTTTGGAACACTCGAAAGCAGTGGCTCGCGGCGAAAAAACTTCACGGGGAGGTAGGTATGTGCGAGTGAGAGAGTGATGGGCTGGGCAGGTTGGCGAGAGAAGGCGCAATTCAGGTCTGGTACGAATGACGGGTCGATTCTCCACTATGAAAGCCCGGGCGAAGATCCTAGTTTGGTCGGCTGTCGGCGATTATCTTCAAAAAGACTGTTCGGCGGCAGGTAGATGGCTGCTAGAAATCTTCAGGCTGGCGATGATATCTGGAAGTCCGGTGCGAAGTCAGAGTTGGTTATTCTTTGCAGAAATAATTCAACTAGGCAGGCTGAGATCGGAGCGGAGTGCAGAGAGGTGTTGTCGCTTCTATTCCAAGAAAATCGAATCCTTTATATAGCCGCGCGGTATCCAAATAGCGGGGGAATATCGCAAATGGCGGGGCGCGTATCGCTGGTAAATATAATCTCGTAGAACATTGCAGGAGTAGTACAAAACGTAGTCCTAAGAGCAATTACAGGCGCCCCAAACTACGTTCGAGGCACAACCCTGCACAGAGACCTAGAAGTGGAAACGCTAGAAGAGCACATTGGCAAACTGACTACAAAATTTTATGCATCACTAGACAATCACCCAAACCCAACTATTAAAAGCCTTAAGGATTATGACGAAAACACCATTATGGAACACGACAGACCCAGGACCATACTAAGAAGGCTGAAATCAGGTCCCAACAAGTCAAAGCAGATTCGACCCAAAAAAAGAAAACCGAACTAACCACCATTTCTTTTCCAGATCCAAAGCTGCCTCTATGCTTTCAGCCCCAGCTGCCATGACCTGACCAACTCAAGCCAAATCCGCCCTCAAAACCAGAGCGAGCGATTGAGGGTCATCCAAAGCGCAAGGACGAAGCCTAATAAACTCGAGACCCAAATCTGAAATCTGATTACAGATCCAAAGCTGCCCCTCTCTATCCACAGTCTCGAGCTGCCGCGAAACGCCCTCAAAACTCTGAGTCGAGCGTCAATTGGCCTCAACAGCCCACACAGATGGATGACTGGAGGATAGCAGCCCAAGACCCGTACTAGATGACACCTCTCTCGAACACATAGACCGCAACCTTTTCCTTCCTTTTACTAACCTGTTCTTTTTATAATAAAGTTTACAGATGCAAATCACAGCGGCAGGGTTTTTGGCCGGGAGAGTCTCACAAACACTCCCGGAGTTTTTCACCCCACCGCGGCTCAAATTTTGATGAGCAATCATGATGGGCTTAACATCCCAATACGACTGGTTATCGTTTGTCTGTCGTTTTTCTATTCTTCTTCTTCTTCTTCGACTTCATTCGCTTGGACTGGTGTGGTGTACGCTTTGAAACGAACATGACAGGCCTCCTGAGATGGCGTGCTGGCGAGCCCGCTAAAACTGGATGGGACAATGAGCTGGCGCGGCGGACTCTCAACGATGAACTCCGCCCCGTGCATGATTCCGATGTCCCGAAGCTACACTCAAACTCCTCCTCCTCTGACGTCTCCAAGCAAAAAGGCAATACCGCCGTTGGCCTCTGGCGGTTGATGATCGGCTGATGGGCAGAAACTCGGACGGTGGTGACGGGGGTCCGGGCTGTGGCTCGAGTGTGAATGCCTAAAAGACTTATATCTATCATTAGTTAAAAACCTCTCATTTTTAACTAAGAGTAAAAAAATAAAAATTAAAATTAAAATCATTATTTAAACAACACCCCTTGCCATATAGAGGATCGAATAACCTCACCCGAGTCTCCTCAAGACTCGAACGGGTCTCCTCAAGACCCCGAAATAAACGGGTCTCCTCAAGTCCCGGAGTAAAATCGCACACGTAAACTCAGAGAAACCTTCACCAGCGACCAAAAAATAGAGACGAAGGGGATAATGCTTAACGCAGTGAGCCCCATAACCACTGAAGGATGATCCAAAGTCAAGTCAAGTCCCTTATGAAGTAATATTTTTCTTATTTTTTAGAAATAGTAAAATATTATTTCATATTATTGTAAAGGACGTAATTATAACCTAGAATAAGAATGTTTATATTAGATAGTTATCAAGATAAATGCGTCAGACACTTGTTTCATCGCAAACTCATTAATCTTTATGTGTAGGTCGGTGGATGTAAATCGAAGGGCCTATTCTTATATCAATAGGTACCTGATAAGAAGTTCTAAATGCTTGCACTTTTTATTTCATTCAAATCATGCTTCAATTCCCGTCGTAAGACATTTTCCGCGGTTCTATCTCGAAAATTGTCACTCAGGCACCCTTCGAAAATTCATTAAAAATAAACCCGATTACATAGACTCAATTTTATAACAGCAATACATCCGCCCACTTAAACATGACAAATTCAAATAAATTCGTAAAGAGTAATTTTATCGACTAGATTGATGCGCAAATAAAAATCAACTCACAAAACCAATGACATCTATCTCGACCAATCAGATCCGAAGAAGGAATCGTCTATAAAAGCCGATCCTCCGTTGAATCCTTCACCGTTCGCCCCTCAAACTCAATAATACTAAACCACGTATATCTGCGTGCCAGTGGCGCACCCAGGATTTAATATTGGGGGGGGCAAGGAAGAGAATGTAAATTAGTATTATAGAAAGGATACACAGATGTCGAAAGTTTGGAGAACACTGGTCTAGAGAGCTACAATATTTATGCCGAATTCCACCGAAAAAAAATGTTCTTTTGATTTACACCACCACCGACTGTAGTGGGTGTAGTTATTCTTTTCGCCGAATGTTTATCGTAGATTTTTGGTTCTGTAATATTGAGGTTCCAAAATATTAATTGAAAATGGACCAAAACAAGTATTATTTCATTTAACTTATACACAACCTACTCAACACAATACAGCCTAATATCTCGTTTATCGGTCTTTTGTCTATTGCACTTGGTGTACCTACACCATGGCCCCCACATCCTGAAACGGGCCGACAGGCTAGGGTACGAGTATTTGACGGGCTCCCTATTCACCGCTTAGATTAAAGGCAGTGTGAAACACTACATTAATGTTTTTCAAATTGTGTTTTAGTTCAAATTGAGGGTACTTATAGTACAGTGAATTATTGGCGATTTTCAATACATCTACTTTAAGCATCTACTGGAGCTGTCGAGTATCGACACATAATAATCAGAAAATATATTGGACAATTATATAATTTAAAATGTTCTTGGTCATGAAGTATAATAGCTCCGCAGGCGACTTTTTTTACTATTAAAGCTAATTTATGATGTGTGTTTATCTCACTTATCTGGTCAACGCGACACGCCGGGCCCCCAGGCTAGAGCCCTGTCAGCCCTCCCCAGCCATGACCTACATCTGGAATTCGGGTGGACACCGAGAATTTTTTGACAGTTCATTAGGGAACGGGTTTCTAAAAAAACCTGACATTAGTGTTTCGAAATTAAAATCTAAGACATTTTTCTAAAAAGGGTGCTGGAGAATTACAAATATTTTTTTGTTATTTGTCTAAGCCATGGGTGGCCAACCTTTTCAGCGGCCGGGCCAAATTTTAGAAATGAGATTTCCTACCGGGCCATACAACAAAATTTCTTTTATTATTTAAAGCAAACAAGAAATATATTGTTTTTTTAAGAAGATATAACGATTGAGATTGAGAATCAAAAATATTTATTTGATTAGAGTTAGGTAATACAAAAAAAATTGTAAAAAAATAAACAAAATATAATAAATTTTAGTGAGAAGTCTGATTTTGTTTGTCAGAATTAAGTGCATCGATGTTGTTGCTACACGCAAACAGTTTTACAAATGCTCATCAGTGATTCATGTCCTCATTTGAGATTTAATATGCTTTATTCGACTAAAAAGCTGTTCACGCGTGTAAGTGTTTCCAAATAACGAAATCATCGATACAGCGTGTTTGTAAAATGCAGGATATTTCTCCTTGTCCAAATATGTTTTATAAAACTCTTCCAAACCAACCTGATTGAATTTCTCCTTTAACTGTGCATCACAACCCATTTCACAGTGTTCCATTTGAAAAATTCCTGGCAATAAATTCACGTCTATGGAGAATGGCGTTTCAAATGCACCAAAAAGCACACGATGCTTTTTAAAATCTTTAAATCGGTTTTCAAATTCCAGGTTCAAGTCGGATATTAATGAAACGTATTTATCCGCCGCCATTTGTGTGACGTCTGGCTGCAATAAGAATATAGGAAAGTGAGTGAAGATTTTTGTCCTTAACTGTTGTTCCCAAAGCCCAAGTTTCATTTGGAATGCGGAAATAAGATCATACATGTTATTAATTAGTTGATATTTCCCTTGTAGAAGAGTATTAATAACATTTAGGTGGCTAACTATATCGACCAGAAATGCAAAGTCGCTAACCCACTCCTTGTCTTCAAATTCTGGGATACTTTTTGACTTGCTTGCGAAGAATGAATGTATTTCTTGCTTCAAATCAAACACTCTTTTCAACATTTTGGCATGGGTCAGCCATCTTACTTCTGCATAAAATGTAATGGCATTATACTGTGAATCCGAAGACTTGAGAAACTCTTGGAACTGACGGTGATTCGACTCCTTCGACTCAATAAAGTTCACTGTTTTATGACCACCTTCATGACATGATCCATTCTAAGGGACTTGGAACATAAATTCTCCTGGTGAATAAGGCAATAAAAATTTAGCATCGAAGTATTACCAACTTTGCACGCCTCATTTTCAATCAATTTTACTAAACCTTCGTGTTTCTCAACCATTACTAGAGCACCATCTGTTGTTACGCCCGATAGGTTGTTAAGTTGTAACGAAAAGCGATTCAATGTCGATGTAACAGCTCCTAACAAATCTCGTGAGCAAGTAGTGTCCTTAAGTGGATACAGTGCCGCTAATTCTTCTTTTTGTTAAAATGGACATCAACGCCCCTGATAGAAATCGCCACTTGGGCGGTATCTGTTAGGTCTGTGCTTTCATTCAATGCTAGAGCATAAAACATGAACTTGGATGCTCGATTTTGCAAATAATCTTCAATATGTTTTCCAATGTCGTCCACACGTCTACTAATAGTTTGACGAGACAGGCTTATTTTTGAGAAATCCGTTTTCTTTTCTGGGCACAGAATTTCAACGACACTCTCCAAACATTCCTTAACCATTTCACCATCTAAATATGGTTTCGATTTTTTTGCTAGTATCATGGCTACTGCTTTTACATAGCATGTTGACTCTTGAGCCGCTCTAGTAAATATCCGATATTGTGCAGAAATTTTTCTTTTTAATTCATTTACTTGGTCTTGTCGAAATTTCAAAGTTGAAGTTTCAAGACAGAAACAGAATTATTGCGTATCAAGCATATTGCCTTTGTTTTAAATTCCACGAAAAAATAGTTTATAGTCCATCTGTCGAGAAAACTTCTCAGTTCTTTTGTGACTCTTCTCTTCTTTGATCCAACGTCTTTACTACTTGACGCCATTGTTCTAGCAACTTGTACGCTTATCAATGTGTATTTAAAAGTCGATTGCAAAATCTCACCAGACACAGTATGGCGATAACGCACACAATGGAAGCGACCATACGTCCTACGGTGGTACGTGCTTGCCAGTGCCACAGACTGGCGGTCGCACGACGCATCCTGCCACGCATCCTGCCCCGCATCCCGCATTCACGCTCACGGCTATCCACGCAAGATCGGCGTGCGCGCTTTTTAAAATCAACTAACGTTGTGACTGTTAACACGAATATACCATAGAAGAAATTGTCACGATAGTTGAATCAATGAACTGAGATACTTCCATATATGGGATATGATACGAACTACGTACGATGGTATGTTCTTTTGGTGGTTGTATGTGCACTAAAAGAAAAAAATGTGTGAATATGCTCCGCGGGCCACAAGTAGACACTCAGCGGGCCACACGCGGCCCGCGGGCCGCGCGTTGGCCACCCATGGTCTAAGCCCAAGGTATAGTTTATTGGCTTTAAATTTCAATGGGTAAAATCATTCTGATGATTTTCTGGGTGCGCCACCGCTGCGTGGGGATTAATGTAAATTCTTCAGGTTCTCCGTTTAAAGTAAATTTATTCGCTCAATATAAAACTAGTGTCTCGCGCCTTCAGTTAAAAAAACATAGATAAAAATAAATTTAAAATAACTATTCATGTAATTCTATGAGAAGGAGAAATTTAAATAAAAGTAATTGAGAAACAACATTTGCAAAAACTACAAATAATAATTATTTTTTTTATTTTAATAACCCGCCCCATCCGACTGAGTTAATTTAAATCAGAGGTAATTACACTCCTTCTGAAGGGGGGGATTGTTAATACCTTACCTACAATTTAATTTTTATCAATAAATAAGATCATTATGTATTAAGAATGATATCACGTTAACAGTGTACCAACCTATATAGTAAGTTTAGGAAATTTGGCTCTCAAAAAAAATCTCAATCGTTGTACTGTTGATATTTGGTTCTGTTGACTAATGAGTTTACCGACCACTGCAATAGTACATTACCATTACCAACACTTTGACTACATAGATCGCAACCAGATTTTTTGCGTTCACCGATCTCAATCCTATTCTTTCGTTCTTCAGGTGTTTCCGTTATTATTTTCAAAAGTTCATCTCTTTCCAAATTTTTCAATTTCATAATAGCATCCCGGTGAACTTTTTGACTTAAGTGCCTTTTCAAAAGGTACAACCTCCATTCGATTAACTTCTGTCCAGACGTGAATTCTCCTTGTATATTTGCTGCGGAGCATATGATGCATTTGACACAATCATCTGTTTCCGAATAAACAAATATACTTATCACCAATTCTTACTTTTTTCGAATGCATTGAAGATGGAATTTCTGTTTCGAGGATTTCAAAGAGCCATTCCAATTTAAATTTATCGCAGGATTTCTTCTCAATGATCGCATTTGAAATATCATATCCACTCCTTTTTGAGGGGATAAGTTTTCTATAATTAATATGCTATATTTATGTAACTGTGCAAGCAATCGTATTGTTCACATGAATTGTTTGTTACGTACACTGAACACACCTGTAGTTATTACTAAAATCGGACAAAGGAAACTTTCTTTTACAATGTTTTTGACTATGCGGGGGATGAAAACATGTGTGCGGACACATTTTGGTAGGTGTGCGCGCACACACCTTACAGGGAACATTGTTACCTACCTAAAATTTAATAACAGAACCATTTCAGTTGACTATATCAAGCAGATAAAATTGATTGTAATCTTCTCTAAATTGTGTCCACCAATGGCATTCTTGACAATGGCCAGCGTTAAATAATATACAAAGTCATACTGCGTCTCTCATGTAATACGAAACTAAGATGCTCACACAGTGTAATTGTAGTTCCAAGTTAAGTAGTGAGGAGTTGGATTCACGAATTAGGCGAATTACAAAATAGACCGTGTAGGTATATCATATTGTGCAGGTGAATCAGAAGTGCGCTCGCGGTGCCCATCAAGGATGTGAGGAGTGAGAGCCACCTCGCCTCCTTGGCATGGTGCTATATCTTTTCGTGTATACTATCGTCTCAGGTAGACAAATTGCAAAACAAACTTTATATGATTCCGACGAATCCGATGTACGCGCGGGATTCTCACCAAGTACCAAGTTACGGAGGTGAGGATTGGGAACCACGACCACTTCCCGACCTGGTACCATAACCTTTCGTGTATAATATTGATACCAGATGGAAGTCTCCCACAGGAGACCACCTCAAAGGACGGACCGAACCATCAACTTTCCCATACCCCACAGCCTACGTCCACTCTTCGCAGCTCTCGCAACCCCCGGCCAAGCGGAGCCTACCTCCACTGAAAATACCAAAATTCAAATTCGTCCGCGCTCCCGCCAAAACAGACGCGGTCTACCGATAGCGCCGACACAATCCGTCGGTAAAACAGGGAGGTTCCCGACCGACGGACGAACATGACAGTTGGACGCGCGCGAAAAGCTCTCTCTTGCATCGGACGCCGAACGAACAGCATCTCCAGATTCTCCAGCCCAGCAAGCATCTCTCGCCTCGGAGTCGGACGCCGAGCGACAAGCACCTCCAGCCCAGCCAAAAGACGGCATCGGCAAGCCGCAAGCCCTGACTCTCTTGCCTCGTACCCCAAGCATAAGCATCTTCAGCCGAGAAAAGCAGCCTTCAACAGTGAAGCCAATAGCCACCAAAAACCGCATCTACAACCGCCAACGACAATACCCTGCAAATAACTAACTGCGACAATATAATAAACACCAGCCTCAACATCATACATGTGCGTTTTTCTCACTCCACCCCGCTTCTGGCCCCGATTCTCCTCGACGGAGAAAGGCCGGTATTACTATCATATCAAGTAGACAAATCACAGAAGAAAGTATGTCTCTCTGATTATGTATACGGGTTGTTAGGTAACGCACCTGGACTAAGTGTAAATAATCTTTTTAATGTATTTTATACATCAGTGGCTTGTTGTCGATTTGGATTATAAAATAATAAATGAATAAATAAAAGGACTATGATGATTAAAAGCAATATTTATAATTGCTAATCAGGCTATGTCAATCTCTCAGATCATATTGTTGTAGAATGTAGAGAATATAGACACTAAGTCGCTTGCCAGTATAAGGTGAAAAGCAAAAATGGTTCTGGCAGAAAACACTAACTCAATTAGTTGTTATTTCCAGGTAGTGACGTCCCTAGGCAGCGCCAAAATGCCACCACAGTATGTTTAACATCCTTTCATGATTCCAATATCTAAGAAACGTGTTGTATGGATACATTACTAACAAAATATATACCTGTCTACCACTAAAACATACAAAATTAAATTTATGTGTATTTTTTCGATAAGAGTGAGGATTTTTTTGACGATGGTAATTTAGTGGTTTCTTACATGTCATTTTTGCAATACATTAATTTGCTCTATCTTGAGGAATTACGACGCACTGGTTAATCAGTCAGACTGTAATTATTGTCAAATCTGCAAGTGTCATTTCTGATTACCGAAGACGTCGAAGGAAGTATACTAGACATCGCGAAACCGACAAAAAATTACAGTCCTGTTATACATTTTATGTTAATTAATACTTTTTGTTTTCGTTATTAGTAGTTTAGGTAGGTATTTCTATATATACCAAATGATTCTCCTAGATTTGCCGCCCTTCGAGTAACTGCCGCCCCCAAGCGACGCTCAATCTGCCGACCCCCACGGGACGTCACTGTTTCCAGGCAACATTTCGTAATTTTTCATTTAGTGCGTTTGCACAAAACTTTTTTTAAGTAAATGTATAGGTATTTTATAAAAATTAGTGTGTTTTTCCAGACGGTAAAGTTTGAAATAAGGAACATTTTGGTATACCTAACTAACTCAATATGTCATTTTTTCGAATTAGTGTCTTCTGCCAGAACAGCGACGATATTATAAGTACATATTACATTCTGATGCAAGCTGCATTGCTTTGGTTTTCCAATAAAAATCACCAATGCAAATTCCTTTTTGACGTAGGTACATGCTATGTTTTATGGAAGTTTGCAAGAAAATTAAAGGTCCTGGTTTCCTGGTCCTGGTACTTATAAATAGAAAGAGCCTTATACGTTATTTATTAAATTATTTGGCAAACACATAAAGCATGGTTAAGTTGGTAAACTTTACAAATATTAACATTGCTCAGTTGCCATTTCAATTTTCTTACTTACTTACTTACTGTGACACCCCCGTATGGTCCCCATTTGGGTGTGTCTTTGTGTACCTGGAGACGCCCGAATCGGTATCAAAGCCAACAAATAATAACGGCTGATTGCGAAAATAATTAAATAATGTATAATACCACTAATATATATCTGACCGGCAACATTGTCCAAAAAAAATACGAATGGCAACGTCGCATTTGGCATGGCTCAGAAAAGGTAACCGTTTTTGTTTGAGCGGGAGAAGCTTCCTGCTGGGCAAATCGCGAACACGCCGATTGTGTCCTCCGCAAAATTAAATTATAAAAATGTAACGAGTATAATAATTGACTTAAATAAACCTCGCCGTTTCTGATAACAATTCCAGTGTCATAGTTATCCACCTTCCATCCCGAATCCAGACGAAAAAAAACACAAGTGACAGTTGAGAATTTCACATACCAAAAATGGAGGGAAGTGATGTTACTTACTTATGATGTACTAGCTGGTTATTTATCCATTGCGATGGATATGCCCTGGAAATTGGTAAATAAATAATGTAATAGCAGTGGTGTGAAGTTCTCTGCAAATTAACCTGCAAAGCAAAGTCATAATAATATGTAGCTGACTTAATCAGTATACCAGTCGAACTTTTTTTGCTTCAATTTCATACATTGCTCCGTCTCTACAGAAGGAGGTTTTTTTGTTCTTTATACATCATTCGATACAATATGTTAAAAATACTATCGCACAGGTAAAACGACTTTCAGCGAACCGATGTACAAGCGAGCCCGGCGAGTGCGGATTCGTTATAATGCGATCTTTTTTTAAAACTGGAAATAATTGTGGAAAGGGGAAATTATCCACCAAATTTAATTTTTGATGTGGATGAGACGGGACTCTATTGGAAACGAATGCCAAGACGTATGTTTATTTCCATAGAGGAGAAGACTGCTTCTGGATTTAAAGCATCCAAGGATCGTCTAACTTCACTCTAACTCGTCTTTTCTTAACTCATTGAAGAAACTGATGGAGGTGATAGAGATGCCATTTAATATTATGAAAGCTATCAGAAACATTGACAAAGCATGGGAAGAAGTCACTCAGTCGTGTATGAAGGGTGTTTGTAAAAGGTTATTCAGTGAAATTGTTGAAGTTTACTGCAATTATGAAAATGATATTCAAAATATCATCGAAGAGAGTCTTATAGCCATATCCGGAGGCATCGAAGGTGTTAATGTAGATGTATTCAGACTTTGTTAAAATCACACGGCGAACCCTTAACTAATGAAGAGCTACAGGAAGTGGACTGCCATACGTTCTTAGAAAATAATGTCTCCAAACCTATTTCCGTGCGAAAGTTAAGTGTTAAAACCATTGAAAAGGCAATTTCTCTTCACAATCAATGTATAGAGTTGTTAGAAGATTACCTACGGACAAGTGAGTGCTGTAAAACGTGGAAGTAATCGCGATATTTGTAATGCATTTACTTGACAGTAAGTAATCGGAAATTTTGCACAATAAACGTAGAGGACAAGGGAATCGCGTTGAATTCGGAAGTTGATCGCGAAATTTTGCTTATCACGACTATGTCCAGAACGTATCCCCCGCGATGAACGGGGGGTTACCTGTAATTATATACCGAATTGTCCTAGCACACAACCGCTGTGATGTGGTCACGTGACTATGATAGCTTTCGCGCCTTCGTCGGCAATCTATTGATATTTTTAGATGTTTTTCATCTTTAATGAATTTTTGAATGTCTAGTGTTTCTGGAGTAATACTTATGTTACAGAATTTATATTTGGTTTTGAACGGAGACATAATCTTTGGTCAACCAACAAAACCTCATATTCAGGATTTTCTCTCAATATTATAGATATATTTCTTTTATTTTTTAGCTAGTTTAAGTATTCACACGAGGTTCATTTTTCTACTTGAAATTTTAATACCTAAACGTCATAATAAATCATTAACAATACTTGCACTAGGAATAACTACTTGCTTAGTAAATGTAGAGAACACGATTACTCAATTGGTTTAAATTGTAATGTATCTAGCTTAAATAATACGACCATGTTCGGTATGTACTCAATTATTGAAGAGCTAACTGCTGCATAAAAAGATTTATTTTAAATAAGAGATTACTATAATAAAATAATTCCATACAATAGTGTAATTAAAAAATATTAATAATAGTTTGTTATGTGCCATAATTGTACGATGATAGTAAGGTTGGCAGCACAGAGAAGGCGCTGATGGATGATAGATTGTTTTGTTGGACTACGTACTTATCTGAAGAACAGATAAAAATGGAACTACTATGACGCCATATTGAATATGTCATTCCACTGTCAGACTGTCCAGTTGTGAGTCTTCATTGTGTAGTTTTCGATTGTGGGTGGCTCCGCCATCAATTCTACAGATAAGTTTGTAGCACATTACGAGTCTGCTTCGTGTATCATTGCAGCGGTTAGATTGTGTCAGTCTATTTAACATGAACCCATCATTCTTTGTTTTTTACCCACTTCAGGCTTAATCTCAATACAAAAAAGTTTTATTTCACTCTTTTATTTTTTTGATGTTTCACTGAAAATTAAGGGGGGACATGCTCGTCGAAGGTCAAAATTGAGTTTTTATTGTATTTTCAAACCATGATCCTGGACACTTCTTATACGTTGTAGATAATCTATTTATATAATTTTGAAGCCTTATTATCCTTTATAGTTATTTTAAACATTTGATGACTGCATAAAGTATTTTTGTTACATAAAATAGTATTCTTTTAAACCTCTCGCTCTAATGTTTTAGAATATAGTCATATTTCGGTACATAACTGTGCAGTGGTGTTAAGATTTTTTACATTTATTAATTTTTAAACGCATTTATAAAACTATTAGCATAATTTATTACGAGATAATTTTTGTAAAATATTCACGATAAAAAATTATATTGATAATCTCTGTGATCCCAAATTTGACAAGAATTAGGCATTTTATTATTCAAAAAATCGGCAAAATTAACGCATTTGAAGATGATTCTAAAGATATTTATTATAAGCTATGTCTTTGAGCATTCAAGTGTGATAAACATCTTATGAATAATGATTGCTTTATAATAATTATTGACCTAAGAATAAGGTAGTGTTTTTTAGAAATACGCCATTTCTTTTGTCATTCCCTAGTGGTTAAGTTACAACATACGGCCGTAGCCATAAATTGACAAACTATAATTAAAGTAGGGAGTAAAATTATGTTAACGCGCGTGTTTGAACATGTACCTAACCGAATTTTTTTTTATTTTTTTTTTAACGGTACATGTTCAAACACGCGCGTTAATATCATTTTACTCCCTACTTCAATTATAGTTTGTCAATTTATGGCTACGGCCGTATGTTGTAGCTTAACTACTGGGGAATGACAAAAGAAATGGCGTATTTCAAAAAAACACTACCTTATTCTTAGGTCAATAATTATTATAAAGCAATCATTATTCATAAGATGTTTATCACACTTGAATGGTCAAAGACATAGCTTATAATAAATATCTTTAGAATCATCTTCAAATGCGTTAATCTTGCCGATTTTTTGAATAATAAAATGCCTAATTCTTGTCAAATTTGGGATCACAGAGATTATCAATATAATTTTTTATCGTAAATATTTTACAAAAATTATCTCGTAATAAATTATACTAATAGTTTTATAAATGCGTTTAAAAATTAATAAATGTAAAAAATCTTAACACCACTGCACAGTTATGTACCGAAATATGACTATATTCTAAAACATTAGAGCGAGAGGTTTAAAAGAATACTATTTTATGCAACAAAAATACTTTATGCAGTCATCAAATGTTTAAAATAACTATAAAGGATAATAAGGCTTCAAAATTATATAAATAGATTATCTACAACCTTTAAGGAGTGTCCAGGATCATGGTTTGAAAATACAATAAAAACTCAATTTTGACCTTGGACGAGCATGTCCCCCCTTAAGCGTAAGAAATAATGATATTCCAAGATTTTTTTCGCTTATTTCAAACTCTCGAGTATTCAATTTTTTTATCTGGAAGCACTTGTTTTGACTGTCATTATCTGGATGTATATTATCTTATCTATGGCATTTCTTATTATCGTCATCTATGGTCACTGAATTATTAAACGCAGTGTTGCCATATCTACTGAAATTTCAGTAGATCTACTGATATTTTTGGCAATATACCTACTGAATATACTGATATTTTCTGAAATCTACTGATATTTCTTCATTCCACAAAATTCCCACGAGCTGGGCTATTTTTGAAAATTTGGGAATCTGCGGCCCGCGGCGAAATATTTCTCCTAAAAAAACAAGCCGACCATGAAAAATTGGGAACCTGCGGCCCGCGGCGAAATATTTTGCTTAAAGCAGAAATCTACTGATAATTTGTCGAATCTACTGAATTTTTTTTACACATTCTACTGAAATCTCAAATTTTGACTTGGCAACACTGATTAAACGTCAAATAGGGAAACTGATATTCTGTCAGAGAGAGAAACAGAAATATGATTCTGTAGTGTTTAAAAAATATCAGAATGACATTTTTGATCAAGAGTAACATTCAAAAGAATCTACCGCAATGGAATCTTACCTCGTACCGTCACTTTTTCATCGGCCTCTTCTTGGTTTTGACAGTGTCAATTTTCATTCTCGTTATCATTCATCTCATTCCAATTACATCAAAGCAGCACGAAAATTACAAACACCTCACGTTAAACGATGTTATAAACATTCCCGAAGTCTTATTGTCTGATGAGGCACCGCTGGCAAGTCCGCGTAATCCCAAATGCACCTATTGGGATTGTTTCAATGTGTACCGCTGTGGCCAGAAAGGACATAATCGGATATCGGTTTACGTTTATCCCCCGCAGAAGTTTGTCGACTTTCAAGGAAACCAGGCCACTTCTCCCATGTCCAAAGAGTTTTACTTTATTTTAAAAACTATCGTTGAAAGCAAGTATTACACTCCAAACCCTTCAGAAGCCTGTCTTTTTGTTCCGAGTATAGACACATTGAACCAGAATCGATTCAACCTAAAACTGGTAGAGCAGGCACTGCAGAGCTTACCCTTGTAAGTATGATATATTAATATTGGGGGCTACTGACTGATTTTCCCCTGCGGTCACGGGACATCACATTCAGACATATACTTCAGATACAACGGTACTGTTTGGTTATGAGGAATACAGCGGAAAACACATTTTTAAAATAGCCGATATACTGGATTATTTGTTCGGTTAACCTAACCAAACCTAAACTAACCCAAAATGTGTTTTCCTCTGTATTCCTCATAACCGAACAGTACCGATACAACATTTCACGGTGAAGTGTGATATGGCAAACCGCATATGTAAAAGTTTCCGGATACAATGTAGATAATATGCCGACGATGCAAATGCACGCATCGAAAGATAAAGATTTAAGCAATCTCCTTATGATGTTTCAAATAATTATTTTTATTGTATTAAATGTAAACACCCACGGTGGCCACGCGGCTTAAGCGTTTTACTATTACGCCGTGGGTCTCAGGTTCGAATCCTGGGTCTGGCAAGTACACATATTGTTTTTCAATTTGTGTGTGGGTTTGGGTATGGACCTAATAGGTTGAGCAAGTGGCTGACATCCATTTCTTGTAAAAAACAAAATCTGTTAATACAAACCTCTACTCTGTGGAGGCCCATATCGTCACTGTTCTGGCAGAAGACACTAATTCGAAAAAATGACATATTGAGTTAGTTATACCATAATGTTCCTTATTTCAAACTTTACCGTCTGGAAACCTTCTTAATAAATAAACAGCCTTTATTTTAAAGTCATCCTTTTTACGATTACTTAATAAACTCACATGATAGACCATTTCAAACATTTTAACAACTTTCAAGTAACACTTAACAAGTCAAATTACTCTAAACTAGTATTCTCCAGTTAGTGTGTTCTGCCAGAACAGAGACGATATGATCCTATTAGGATCGGACATGGTCGAAAAACAAAATGTAAACTAAACGAATTTTTTATCTTACCTTTCGTGCCGGGACAACAAATGTAACGATTTTTCGAGTGCAAGAGTAGTGTTTTTTTTTTTATTAGTACTTAATTCTTTCGAAATTCACTATAAAGTTTCATTTAATAATTATTCCAGCTGGGAAGACGGGGAGAACCATGTCCTATTCAATATGCTCGCTGGAAAATCTCCGGAATTTCACACGGTGATGGATGTAAAAACGAGCCGAGCGTTAATAGCCGGAGCCGGCTTCGACTCCTGGACCTATCGGACAAGCTTCGATGTTTCACTTCCACTCTATTCACCCCAGGCACTGTCCTACGATGACACTTACCCTGTTGAGAAGACGCATCTCGTAATATCGTCACAAATAAACTTATTCGACGACCATTTAGCCGATTTGCAGGACTTAGCCGAAAGCACCACCGATATACTCCTACTGGAGAGATGCCAAGGAGAAATGCATTCGACGAATCACTCTGTACGATGTCAGTATAAGTCAGGCGTCATGTACAATTATCCAGAGGTTTCGAGGCACGGTCATTTCTGTGTTGTCGGAAGAGGCGCCAGATTGGCTCAGCCATCACTTCTGGAAGCCA
This sequence comes from Rhyacophila brunnea, assembly GCF_057557595.1. Lineage (NCBI taxonomy): Eukaryota > Metazoa > Arthropoda > Insecta > Trichoptera > Rhyacophilidae > Rhyacophila > Rhyacophila brunnea. Next base: position 36,608,418 of record NW_028232796.1, read on the forward strand.
TGGCTACCGGATGTATACCGGTAATAATCGCTGATTCAATTATAATGCCTTTTAAATCAGTCCTGGATTGGCACAGAGCAGCTATTTTTATCCCAGAAGACAGCATTGGTACCTTGACAACCGTGCTAAAAGCTATAAGCAAAGAAAGAAGAGCTGAATTAACTCTCCACGCTAAATGGCTTTTTGACAATTACTTCTCGTCTATCAAGCAAGTCACGCTTGCCACTTTGGATATTATTAACGATCGAGTGTTTCCATTGATGGCGAAGACGTACGAGCAATGGAATATGCCTCCCAATCCGGTAAGTTTTCAATATTCCAATAAGCTCTACGTAAATTATTTTACAAATCTGTTATTTTACTGGAGAGAGCTTCAAATCAATCAACCGTGCAATAACTCAGGACTCAATATGTTTATGAAAATTTCAACAATGGCAAAACAGAAATTGCTAATTGAAACTTTTGTTTCGTTATTTTATTAAAATCGAGATACCTGCACACTCATTCTTTTTTGTTCCTCTTTATGATTATGCTAGTAAATTGTACGTTTGCAGAATGCAGCTTCCAATCCGCTATTTTTACCCGTCACTGCACCGAAGGCTCCCGGTTTTACGGCAGTCATCCTCACGTACGACCGGGTGGAGAGTCTTTTTACCCTCATCAACAAACTTGTCAAGACGCCGAGTTTGCAGAAAGTCTTAGTTGTCTGGAACAATCAGAAGAAATCTCCACCGCCGGGTAAGATACCCTAGATTATTAATATTATTTATTTTACCATGTCCGATCCTAATACGATCATATGGGCCTCCACAGAGTGGAGGTTTGTATTAACAGATTTTTGTTTTTACTAGAAATAGATGTTGGCCACTTGCTCAATCTATTAGGATATTAGGTCCATACTCTGACTCAAACACAAATTGAAAAAGAATATGTGTACTTGCCAGACCCAGGATTCGAACCTGGGTTAGAATGACACTTAAGCCGCGCAGCAATCGTGGGCGTATATGTTACGCCGAATGTGCGAAATTGAATATTACATGAAATGGGCAAAATTTTGCCTAAATCATGAAAAATGCAAGCCCGTTGCCTTATTCATGAATTAGACAAAATATCTGAAGAGTGCGTGAATTCGGCAGTAATTTTTCTGCCTAGTTCATGTATTGGACAAATTAGATAGTAGCGCTCCGGTGGTGTTTTTTGCAACTAATCAAACTAAACAAATGTGTCAAATGTCATTGATTATAATATAAAAATATACCAATCAATAACTACAATGACGTTCATATCCATTTACTATGCGCAAAAAAAATCTAGAACTATAATATGATAACGGAAGAATTTTATTGAAAAGTATTTTCGCAATTTGATTCGTGCTTAGGTATCAATCGTGCAATGGTCGATTGAATGTTTGTGATAGTTTGTTGACACTTGATAGCTAACCTCAAAATGGACATTCAGTTGAATAATTTAATTCAGAATTACAAAACCTAACCTAACCTAATAATAATAATATTATATTATGTCCAATTATAACTAATAAAACCATCCGTATTAAATTTACTTTTTCTTCTGTCATGTTGACAGTTCAAGAATTCCATACCCTGGCGAATTCATGTACTCAGCAGAAAATTTACCTAATTCATGAATAAGGCAACAGGCTTGACTATTACATGAATAAGCCAAAATTTTGCCCATTTCATGTAATAGTCAATTTTGCACATTCGGTGTAACATATATATAGCTATAAAAAATTAGACCACCATAAAAATAGGACCACCGTGTTTGCCTTAACACCTTAACATGCCTTAACTTAACATGCCTTAACACCGTGGTCGAGTCTATTATACTCCTATCTTGAGAGGAGGAGTAACGATCAATAATCATTTTTAATAACCTTTTGTTCAAATTCATTTCACAGCATCTCAATGGCCTGCGATATCGAAACCATTAAAAGTAATCCAAACGAAAGAAAACAAATTATCAAACAGATTCTATCCTTACGAAGAAATTGAAACTGAATGCCTTCTGACAATCGACGATGACATCATTATGCTCACTCCAGATGAGCTTGAGTTTGGGTAACTATTTTTTTTAGACACTAATATGACAAACAATGACATTAATATGGACGAATCACCTGGGAATAAAAATGACACTCACTTTTTTGTCGGGTCTGCCGAATGGCATAATCTGTTCTAACGCCATTACGATAAAGGTGATATTGCTATAAATTCCCGATGCTTTTAGTCGGGTCTGCCGAACGGTTCGGTTCGAACGGGTTCGCTCAAATGAACATTGACACTAAAAACACTATTCTAATGCCATTACAATAAAGGTTGATACAATTGATTGATTGATTGATGAAGATACCATTGCTATAAATTCCCGATGCGTAATATCGCATAATTAAAATTGCGTGACGTCTACGTATACATGTGCGAATGTCGCTGTGCATGAATTTAATTGCTAGCTACTGTAGTATTGAGTGCGTTGTCCATTAATAATGTCATTGATTCAATCCAACGAAAACAAACAAGTATGAATGAAAAAGTGTGCACAATTTAGTCATATCGCCAAAATATACCAAAACTATTATGGTTTGGTTTAGGCAGGGTTTAATGGATTTTTCAAAACTAACCAACACCGTCTGTAAATTGTAGTCTTAGTTCAATAAACACAAATAGGTATGACTAACAAAGTTTAATATGCACTTTTTTTAAAGATCTTAACAGCCTACCTCCACCCTTTGCTACTGGTGTACAGTCGTGTGGGTCGATCGTGGGGTGGATTTAAGTTAATTGCACCGACAATTGAGTTGTGAAAATGTAAAAAGCCTATACAGTTAGTTGTAATATAATATAATTTCATTGAATTTTTAAAAGGGTAGCATTAACCATCCATATTTTTAATGACTCGCCAACATTGTACAAAAATGGAAACTGCCGTTTCTAAGCCCCTCCAATAATGTCTACTTTTAAAACTCATTAAGGCTATACCTCAGTTGAGGCATGGTCTAAAAAGGTCATGGCTAGGCGATGCGCGGATTGTGGGTCGCGGGTGCAAATGACGCATGCTGACTGAAATATAATTTGTCATATAAATCCAACATGTGTCCATTTAATGTTCTGTTTATTGTTGTATTAGTAACAATAATAATATATTCATTGACATGTTTTCTTTTTAAAGTAAATGGATAATGTTTTTAGTCATCTTTACACGATTTAAGAATTAATACCCCCGACAAATTGACGTATTCACACCTCGACTTTCGCTCTCAGACTGCTAGCGAGTCCAAAATTTCGTCGCGCCTATACTTGAAAATTATTTGCTGTTTCACTGAAGTATCGCCTTAAAACTTCCATTTGCATTCTCTATGTCCTGGTTGTTCATAGATTATTCCCTTGTAGTTTATGTATTCATTTTTTGTAAACCATGTGGTCTTTTATAGGTTTGAAGTATGGAGAGAATTCCCTGACAGAATTGTAGGGTTCCCATCGAGGGTTCATCTATGGGATAATGTGACACAAACGTGGAAGTATCACAGTGAATGGACTAATCAGATATCAATGGTAAGCCAACTTGTCATACATATCTTTCAGACATAACTATAACTAGACAATATAAGCATGACATTTTTGAAGTTCGGGTGGGTTTGCAAGTTTTCGGTCAGTTATGAAAACAACAGCCCGTATTACATGTAGCAAATTGTTAAAATTATTTTCAATATGAATTATTAAATTACTTACAAAATAAATTCCATATTACTATGACGTCTAATCTAATTCACTGTTCTCATCTGAAAATAATAATCATCGCTGTCACCCGACTCTGCACCAATGTTTATTATCAAGTTTTCCATCTTCAATTTTTATATCATTATTATATTTTCATATCTATCGATTTTTTGCCTTCCCGCATTACTCTCTGAATGGTGCTAATCGGGACGCCAGTTGCTTCGTTTGCCGATTTAACAATATTATATTTCAAATTATACTGTTTTTTCATCAGTTTTAAGTAATATTCGGTCACATTAAAAACAATAATTTCTCGTGCTTGTCTTTATAAAGGTTTTTTGTAATACCCCGATCGAGATGGGGTATTCATTGTAAAACTATAAATATACTATTGTATCGTGTAAAACAGACTTTTCACACACATACGCATTCTTCATACACCTACTCTATGCGCACGAAAGTAGGTTTCATTCTGCGCAGGTCCGTGATTAAGTTGTTGCCATGTAGAAATATTGCTCTGTGGATATTTTCATGACCTTTAATTAAAAGTCAAGACACAAGTCTGTGAAGTAGTGCTAGAGTGCTAGTCTCTGTAGTGGGTCTTGGGCATGAGCCACATCCTGAGGCGGGCCCCCCTACCTATTGCTAATGTTAAAGGCAGCGTGACTCTCTACAGCAGGGGTTCACAAAGTGTGTCCCGCGAGAGTTCTGTATAAAAATTACATTACATTACATTACAAAATTCGAATTCAAGGTATGATTTTATATGAAAATAATGTTCAAGGGACTTTTTTTTGGGAAAATTTCGAATTACGGCGAATTTCGAATTATCAGTGTTCTTACTAATGAGGTTTTACTGTACCTATATTTGAAGAAATAATAATATTTCAATCGAAATTAGAAAAGTAGTATGAAAAATACGGCAACATATTAATTTACACGTCAATTTAACTGGCAACTCTAAAAACGGATACGATAACTAATGGAAAATCCATCCTGTCGTGTCTCCATTTTGGTTTCAGTCGGCTGCTTCAGTTTTGCATTTACATGTCAGTTTAACTGACAGTTCGATTCAAACGGAGACTGATAGCACAGCAAAACTGATCGTTTAAAAGCACCTAACACTTTTAACCAAGCTTTGCGAACCTTGAGACCACAAGATAAAACAGTGACACATGCCATTACATCTCTCGGAGCAGTAGTGTCGCCTGTCTCTGTCATATGTCACATTCTCTATTTTCAACTTATTGAGATCCCCGGGGTTCCAGCGGCTAGCTCAGGTGTCCATCGAACCCCGGATTCACAAAAAAAAAAGGAACGATATATTTATGTTTGTGGTTAAATAAAACACTAAGACTTTCTTGTGTGTAACTTGGTATTAGGTATCTATTTTAATCTTGAGTTTGACAAGGTTATTTTGTAGTTTTTTACAGTTACAGTCGTCAGTCCGTATCGTTCTAAAACCGGACGCTCACTAATTTATTTTTTTTTTTCTTTTTAAATTCCTCGTACCGACGCCATCCAGCAAAAAGGACTCTCGTGATTGGCCAAATTTTATCGCGTGATCTTTGATTCGGCGAATCACGAGCCTGACCCTGGCGCCGGCGCGCGAGGATTTCATGCACAATGCGCGGCAAAATTTAATATATTTAAATACTTATATTTAGTCTTAAAATTATCGCTTTCATCCATCATCATTTATACTTTTTAAATTAAAAAATACTTACGTGGTTGAGCAAGGAATCAGATTAGATGTTTTATGAAGCCGTTTCTAGAGGTCAGGGTTACGTTTCGACTTGAGCTACTAAATGATTATTTTACACCGGGAGAAGCCCGCCTGTAACAGGGGTGTATCATTATACCTGCCTAATTTCAATTCACAATATAAATTGTGTTCAATTTTACAGGTTGTTTTTTTTTTAAGTAGATAGCTATTTCAGTTGTAACACCAACACCATTATCAAAACTGAAAAAATAAACGACTTGTTTACGATTAAGAATGAAAGTCATAGAATGAGACAATTTATGATCTCTTTCCCTCACTTTGGGATAATACATTATTTAATATTTTTTTCGTGAATCTATGCTTTTCCATGCCCTAAGGCAAAATGGAATTTTGCCCTATAAATGCTAACTCAATTAACTATAATAATTGTAATCGTTTATTATCAACAGGTTCTCACTGGTGCAGCTTTCCACCACAAACTGTGGTCATGGTATTATACGGTGGGAATGCCGGGCGACATCCGCCAGTGGGTCGATGACAACATGAACTGTGAAGATATCGCCATGAACTTCCTCGTCGCTAATCTTACAAATAAGCCACCGATCAAGGTAACATTTATTTCTACCCGTCCGTCCGTGTAAATTTGATGAAAATCCAATGATTACTCCTTATTTATTGTTATTATTATTAGTTCTTCACTAAATGTTTATTAACTAACAATTTCTTCTTGTTAGTCCGTATCTGCTCCTCAATTGTAGCATTTGGATACAATTTAGTGCCTCCAAGTATCCCTCTCATAGCTTCATCATATACTTTTTGGATGGTATTTGACAACTTTCTAGGACGTCAGAATCTGGAGGATGAAATTTTCTTAAGATCAATTTATTGTAGTAAGTGTCCGAACGGGGTCGAACGTTGCTTTATCACTTTCAAAGTGACAAGCCGTTGCATGGCCGATCTTCTTTATTCCTATTTAAAATGACTTGCAGCTAATCGGATCAACAATCTTAAAAGGTTTTTTCCAACGTTTTAGTTAGAACATCGTTCATCTGAATAATGCAAACCATTATTTACTTGACAGGTTGCTCCGAGAAAGAAATTCAAATGCCCTGAATGTACAAACACTGAGATGCTCTCGGCTGATATCGGCCACATGATTGAGAGATCGGCGTGCGTGGACCGCCTTGCCAAGGTCTACGGAAGAATGGCCTTGAAGACGGTGGAGTTCCGAGCGGACCCTGTCCTCTTCCGGGATAATTTCCCGCAGAAACTCAAGTGGTTCAATGACATCGGCAGTCTGTAAAGCCAATCTGTGAATGGCAGGGAGAACCTATACATTTAATGTCGGCTATCCAGCACTGCTGCACCACTATTATCTATTGAAATGTTTCTCTGGCATTTGAAGTATTGATTTCGGGTGTCTGGCGTTTAGTTAGTATGGTAATAACTCTTACACGATGGTTACCAGAGCATTTATAAAAAAATTTACTAATTCATTTGTCATTTTATGTGTACTTACCTATTATTTGTTAGGCCGCTATTGAACTATCAAAGATATTTTATCAATTATTTTATAGCATTTAAGAGCATTACATTGTGCAAAATATTTTATAAAAGTTAACTGTACAAAATGGACAACGAATGTTGGCTTGTACGTTTATGTTTTCTATTTCTATTTTTGTAATTTTGTTGGTGATTTTATATCGCATTTCAAATCTTTCATGCTCTACGATTAATAATTTTGTTCGTTAATTTCTTGCTGTCTTCAATTTTGTATTTTGTAGAGAACTGTCAAAACAATAGTGAACCCAGTGATGTTTACTGAAATTTCAGTAAATATACTAATAATAAACTTCGTCAAATCATCATTGTTAAGGGTTCGCCGTGTGATTTTAACAAAGTCTGAATATCATCTGCAACAACACCTTCGATGCCTCCAGATACGGCTATAAGACTAATCTCTTCGATGATATTTTGAATATCACTTTCATAATTGCAGTGAACTTGATCAATTTCACTGAACAACCTTTTTGAAACACCCTTCATGCACGACTGGGTGACTTCATTCCACGCTTCGTCGATGTTTCTGATGGCTTTCATAATATTAAATTCCACCAAACCCGCATGGCATCTCTATCACCAGTTTCTTCAATGAGTTGAGAGAAGAAGAGTTAGACGATCCTTGGATGCTTTAAATCCAGAAGCAGTCGTCTCCTTTATGGAAATAAACGTACATGTTGGCATTCGTTTCCAATAGAGTCCTGTCACATCCCCATTAAAAATTAAATGTGGTGGATAATTTTCTCTTTCCACAATTTCCCATTTTAAAAAAAGATCGCAATATTACGAATCCGCATTCGCCGGGGTCGCGATGAACGGTTACCTGTATTAGTGTAATAAGGTTTGAGGTATTAATTAAATTCTTCTCTCAACTGACAATCATTTTGATGTTACCCGGTAATAGTACGCTGTCTCTTTGTTCCTAGTTGAAGAGCTATCTGTTATAATATATGAGTATTGGGATATGACTAGGGCTGTTAACGATCCCTGTATTTGAAAGAAAAAGGACGGTAACTCTAAAATCACTATTTTTCAGTAAAGCCAAAAGAAAATTGAGTTTTGGACAGCTTTATAATAAAAATTTCTATTCTGGGTTTATGTGTGAAATTTACTATTTACAGCGAGATAGACAGTTTAGGCGGCTAACTTATCGTAATGATTTACCGCCTCAATACATAAATATGATAAAGTGATAATATTTATCACTTTAACCGTCGATAGCCGCCTTGTGTATGGAATAGCTTCGCAAGACTGGTTTTGTCTTATAGATACATAATTATATCAAAATTGTTTTTACTTTTTTCAAAACATTCTACTTGCATAATATTATGTATTAGAATTAGACCAAAGACTTTTTTCCTAACTGCATACGTATGCTCTATGCATTTATTTATATAATAAAAATATTAATATATTGACAAGTGTAACGTATAATGTGTTACCCGTACTATAAATAAAATAGTATAGATTGCTTTTAGAGAAAAGTAGTTGACATTCCTTGAATACATTTCCTACTTATGTAGACCAATTATGGATGTAAATTAACAAATCATATCTGTTTTATAAAATGTATTTATGTAGTAATTAGTATAGGTGTAAATTAAATAATTAATTATAACTAAGTTCAAGATGCATAGAATGGGGACATTATGTAAAATTGAAATAATTTTGAAAGTCATGCATTTATGTATATGAAAATAGATTGAGCTGCTAAAATCTTAATTAGCGATGCAGTGTATAAGTGTTTAATCGTTATTTGTTTATTCAACTACCCCGTTATTATTTTATATTCAGATGGTTGCTTGTGTGTGTGACATTGGCAGCATTGATGGAAAACACGCGTTGATATTTTATATCGTTTATATGGCGCAAGTACATGAGTGGTTATTACAGATAGCATGATAATTTGATAATTTGGAAAAGGGCTGAGCGCCCTTGTAACCTCTACATAGATTTAGGGTCTCTAGACAACTGTCATTTCCGACTCGCTATTGTCTATGGTGTAAACATGAGCATAGACAATAACGTGTCGGTTGTAGAGTTGGGTAAAACCTCTACATGTGTCACGTTTAATCGCATTCAAAATTGTTGTCATTTTAAACACATTGATCGGCATGTGGGTCACCATTGACCCACAAGGAAGACCTAACTTTGAGTTGTTGTTTAACACCCATGTATTTTCCTATGTGAGGTGACCGACATGGCCCTGAATCACCCATGCTTGCTAAAGTGAGACAGGTGACCCGCAAGTAGGCTGGCCCAGCGCAATATAATATAAATCTATAAATAATATATAAATAATCAGACAAAAGTTATCCTATCTTAGAAAAAGCAACACCCTTTATCGTTATTGCGTTAATAATTCATCTAATCACCCTTAAAAGTGACCTGTCAATGATATAGTGAAACCAAATAAAAGTGAAAACCGTGAGATTAACCCCAAAAACAACGTCAGTGTCGTGCCTAATCTAATACTCCTCGAAATGAAATCAATGTAATAAGACCGATGTTCGTCCATGCTTTAGTGTAATAAAACATAATTTGGTGCGGAATTATAAAATAAAATCTGTGTTATTTAATTCAATACTATGTTTGATATCGAAGCCATACAATGATGTCTCACTCGCATACATCAACGAACTAGATCCGAGGACTTCATACACGTGAGTTCTTCATAAGTCACACCGGTACATCAAAAAACCAATAATTGCATACAAAATAAAATAAAAAACATCCTTACATAATATATCTATGTAATAATACCTCAAAACAAATAATCATTTTATGTAAAACCTGTTGGCGCGATTGTGTTAAAAGTTTCGATTGCCTCATAATTATTAAAATATAATTAACGTAAAATGGTGGCAGTATGAAATCTGTACAAATTAAATATATAATATAAATTAATAGTTAATTGAATAAATTGATTCATCGCAGATACAGTATTTAATATAGGTAGTGTCTTTATTTAATTTCTGGTTACAATAATATGATAGTTGTCAAATTTGCAGGTTATCCGTCGTGTACGGATATCGCTGTACATGAGATACGTGCGCACACATTGTTACACCGAAAGTTAATTACCCAAAAAATGTCTAATAATTAGTCTTAAGTGACGTTCTATGCATCTTTGCCTAAGTATACTAAAATGTTTGGGGATTGAATATCTATCATTTTGTTGTTAAATATACTACTCGTAATATAAAGCATCTGTAATTGTTATAAATTGAGGCGTCTTATTATTTTCCCTTCAATAATCGTCAAATGATTTCTTTCCGACTGCCTTTCTACAAGGCATGCTCACTTTTCACCCTCTTGAATCTCGTAAGTCACTTTTGTTTTTGACGTATTTTTGCCTATCACGAGGGATATGCGCCTGTCAATTACCTACGTGGTCGCAGCCGTGACCTATTCTGGGTCAGAACTGTTATGTGTGAGCCACGAGCGATTAGCCATTAGCGAGGGGCGCAAGACTTGTCAATGCGCTCTCCAAAGACAGACATTTTCAGTGATGTGCTGTGTATTTTATTTTACTGTATAAAATTGTTTTTCGTTTTTTTATTTTTTCTTCTCTCTTGTGAGAGTAATATTTTATAATAATGTAAATTTCATGTTGTGAACGTCCTGAATTTTGATTTGTTATGTCCACTTTCTTAAATAAATAAAATCACATGAAAAAAATGTTTAAAAACAAATTCAAACTGATTATTATGACTGACTATCAGCCAATAGAAATAATATACATATTGCTCAATTTCAAGATAAAATACAATAGAAATAAGTTGCGTTTGATGCACAAAAACATAATTGGATTGTGGACATATCAGTTTTTGTTATTAGACGTCTCAATAAAGATCTTTCATATCTGTTCAATAATAAATTGTTAAAAGAATCTCTTTATTAAAAATAAATTATGCAAAAAATACAGTTTTGATTGCAATTAATTGCAAAGCATAATATAGGAATCTAGAAAGTAGGGTTGTTTTAACTGACTTTATTATAAGGAATAGTTGTTGGCCAATCATTAAGCCATTGTTCTGGATAATACAGATAGAAAAAGCATGTGATTTTTCCAGACAAACCCTCTTCATACTCCTTTTTAATAAAGTACACACTTATGTTGAAATAAAACAACACTGATAGTGTAAAGTTTGTATTGGCGGTTTTTATTTGACTGAACTGAAAAAATAACGCATAATATAAATTATGCTGTGAGAGCCATCCGACATGTTTATATGTAATTAATTTACTAGACAATATCTTTGTGTTGAAATTATTTTTATTATAGTTTAGTAATTTTATGTGATATGTTAATAAAAATAAATTATATTATTTAAAATTGGCTTTGATTTTTTTTGTTTTATCCCTATAGTCAAAGAGATTGAAATGTATAATGCGGAACATGGGCATTCGAACTTTCCACCATCCGTTTACAATAATTGTAATTATACGCAATTATTGCGTGAGTGCATAAACACCGAACCAGGTCCAGCGCGCTAGCCCTCTCAACATCAAATGTTAGTGCCTGGATTGAAACACTGTTTAAACCCCCCCTAGATCCGTAATCCACAAGCATCTTAAAATTACAGTACACTGCAAAAATCGCAACCATTATTATATAGGTAGGGTAAAATGAAACAAGTAAATTATTCAGAAAATTTGTTTATTTCTAAAATAATAAATGCATGGCAATAAGTTACGTCGAAAGTGATAAATATGTTACATTTATTTTATCATTACTTACGATGAGAATGCCATTGGGACAAAAATCAATTTTAATGACCCCATCACTTGGCAAGACGTATTCTACAGATCACGTAATACTATGTTACATAATATATCGTTATATAGAATATAATTAGAGCTAGATCGAACAGAATATTTTAGGTATCAAGGATTATAAATATGAGTATAAGTGACATATTATAATTTTTTTAACAGTTTTTACATCACGAAACAAGATTCAAACATGGAAACTACTTTACATAATATGAATACATGAAATAAAATAGAAATCATGTGGAAATATTCCAAAAAAGGTTATTCAACAAAATAAGTCGTAAACCTGTAAAATTAAAAAAAATGTTTTAATTTTTTTAGTGAATTTGAATACCTTTATATGAACATATTAAAAAATAATGGCTAACATTCTTCTTGTCGTGCCATCCCCTAGCGGAGGTCAGAACTATCAGAGCGATCTTTGCCTTGTCATCTGCTACCCGGAACAATTCAGTGAAGCTACAATTGTGCCAATAACGGAGTTTCTTTAGACATGACATCGCAGCGTCGTCCTCTGCTACACTTAGTTGATCTTTCTTTGGATAACAAGTTGGTAAATTGTGCTTTCGTAATGTGGCTGAAGTACTGTAGTTGTCTGGTTTTGATACTACGCAGAACTTCTCGGTCTTTTCCCATTCGATTGAGAACTTCTTAAATTAGAGCTTATTGTTCAATTATAGCAAATAACTTTTAAATATTCATGGCAAATTAAGAAAAGCACTACAGTAAAACCTCGTTAATACGAATTCCACGGGACCGAAAATCGAAAAAAAATTCAAATTACGAATTATGAAATGTATGGGGAAAAAATATTAAAATTAAAAAAAAAGATTTTTTTGATTTTCATCGATATTGTTTACGATCGTAGATGTGCCTACTAAATTTCCGGTTCCGTGTGTGTTAATGGGTCATAAAATGTCAGGATTATTTTTATTACCTTAAAATAAATAATTTATGATGTTTTACGACAAGTCTGTCACAATTTTCAATGACTGGCTCATGAAATAGTGTACTTACGTTGACTATTTTTATATGCCAGGACTCTGAAATAATTTTGAAGTACGAAATTCGAATTAAAGGTATGGTTTTATATGAAAATAATGTTCAAGGGACTTTTTTTTGCGAAAATTTTGAATTACGGCGAATTTCAAATTATCTGTGTTCTTATTAACGAGGTAACATGGACTAGGTGCCACCTGACTTCTTCTGTAGAAGGTTTATGAGCCAGTAATTTTAAATAATCTCAATCATTTTGACGCCCATTTTAACAAAACACATGACACATATTTGCAACGTCATCTTTGCGATTGAATATGAAATTAATGAATATATGAGTCGATCAGTCGCTAAAACTACTCTGGAGGTCAGATAAATCGCGAAAAAGTGTTTTGTGAAATTTACGATGATGTTGATGCTAGCAGTGGTGACGTTTGTACGGCAATTTAAACGTATGCAAAAAATCATGGTTTGAATCGCAACGTCTTATTGGTCGGCTATGTAGAGCGAATTTAGTAATTTGTTATTTATCCTACAGCGGATTTCGTGACCAGTCAATATTCATATTTTCATTTTTTGACGGAACAGGGTGGAATTTAAAACTCGCACATTGATAGGCTGGTAGACCTATTGATATACATAGCAGATACGTACAGTACATTCAAAACTAAATTTATTGAAAAATCGCCCAGAGCGGGTTTGGCAACGAAGCGACTCATAACTTTTTTGAAATAATTGATGCGCAGTTTCTATTTTATTTGATGATATCTCATGAATACGGTATATAAAATGTCTATTTTCATATCAATGTATGTATTCAATTTGAACGTTATCACCTGACTTGTCCTCCTTCAAATACTTAAAACAATAATGAACATAATGAAAAATCATTTACATTCCCAGGAATAGTAAGTAGTATAGGACCATTTGAGAATGAGACCTCATTTCAAGAATGTTGGAAACAGAATTTACAATCGCATATTTAACTTTGAAGCCGATTTACTTAATTTATTCAGCGGGGAACTTGCATTCATTCAATCTATAGCACTCGCATTTAATAATTCTAATAAGAAATAAAGCACCTGTACACGTGCATAGAATTACTATCCTCAATAGTGCGTATTTTAAGCTATCATGACAATAACTGTTTACACGTAAAAGTGCTGACTATCTCTCCAATCTCATTCTTCAAGAATAAGCGAGACGCGAGGTTGTCATTTTATACTACTATCTGACAGGTCGTATTGAAAATCGATTAAGCTCAAAAAGAAGTAGTTCGTTTTTTATCGGCATGTTCGCCCCTATCGCTCTACTTCACAGGCGCAGATCGAAAATAATCTTACTTTCGCGTTGAATTTGGAACCTTCCAAACTTGTTTGATTTATGCACGCAATTTACCAACTGCAGGATAATACATGTTTCCCTGTACATTTTATTACTGTGCACAGTAAATCTATGCATGTGTAAACGGGGTAATACTATAAGTAATATGAACTGTTGCAGTTCAGTCTATATTCATTAACACTTCTGAAAAAGCTATACTATGTAAGCAATTCAAAATTGAAGTTAGGAAAGCAGTTAAAATAACAAACAGAATCGAACTTAATTTTTTAAAGATGAAGGCTGTTGCAAACTCATTCCTGTCACTTTCGATATCCTAAGCCATTAGAATATATTCTCCTCTCATGTAAAAACATTCCATCCATTCTAGAATAATAATATATACATATTTTAAAACAGGTCTTTAGCGAAATTGCTTGTTGGTACCATTTTGAGCCGAGATGCATAGAATGTCACTAAGTATCAATAATTAGCGCTTAGAATGAGTGTCCATGCGAATCTTCCGTTCGAGACGAGTAAAGTATAAAATACAAATTTGACAGCTATCATATTTTAACCAAAAATCCCAGGAATAAAATAAATACAGATTTAGTTGTATTTGTATTGATTTAAGATAGGATATAAATAGTAATAAATGTCGTATTTATATATAACATTAAACCTTTTATCTACGACAGACAACAGTTAAACGATTCATGATGATAGTGATCAGTAACGGATAATTGCACTAATTTCGAGGAATTACGATCCAATAATTGAATGAAGAAAAATTTATAGGAATATCAGCAATCTTTATGGTTCGTCCACTCTTATCCTTATATTCTGTAAGACTAAAAGGGTGTAATAAAAAATATATTAGCCTAATCAACAACCATATTTAATGGTATGGTTCATTATATAATATAAAAGCGAGCAAATATTAAAATCAGTACATTGTCCTGTATATTCCGAATGCACACAATCAGAAAAGCTAACATAAATTTTAATTACGCCGAATTTTACAATTGTTACGGGTATTCCCTTTTCTACTTACAAACAATGACATTTTTATGAACATTATACAGCCACAGTAAAACCCCGTTACTACGAACACAGTTAATTCGAATTTCGCCGTAAATCAAAATATTCACTAAAAATTGTATTGGAAACAGGACCATTTTTTTTCAAGTTTTTTTTTGCATTTACATTTTGGATTTCGTAATTCGAATTTTTTCAGTCCTGCCAATTTCGAATTAATGGGGTATTACTGTAAATCAGTGATACACATTAGTGGAGCCAATCCATTTTGCAAAGTTTTTGTAACAATACAAGGTATGATGGAATTTTTTGGGGATACATTAATTAATTTCATCAAGTACAGATTATTTCTTTGAACACAATGCTAATCCTTTGTTGCATAAAGCTTAGTCGAGACCAATATGCATAATATGCCCGGCCGTAAACAATTTATACAATGGTTTGCAAAATGTTCGCACTACACAAATGCACGTGTATAATCACAGAACAGATTAATGAGATAGAAATGGAACAGCCAGACGCCATGGTCCAAGGCTTTGAAGCTCATTTCATTTTACGACTTTATGACGGTCAGGCTAATATGTAAAAATACAAAACCCGCCTGAATCTTCTCAAACATTACCAATATTAAACGCGCTTTTCATTTACGTGACAAACCTTAATGCATTTTATGATACAGGCGTTAAATAACATTTTTAACACGTGTTTAATTTTATCCCGTATTTCTCCACATTCGAGAATTAAATCTTGTAACACCCTCACCCAGAAGGCAACCCACTTCCCATTATTCTTGCCAATCCATATTTGCAAATATTATTATCGAATTAAATGTAACTTAGACTGTCCACAATGTGGTTTAATGAAAACAACATTCCACAAGACCACACGTTGCTGTTTCTAATGAAATAGTATTTTTTTTCCTCCAAATATGGCTACGCTTGTCGATCAGTACATTTGCACACGTTTTCCATCCATGGCTGAATACAAAAAAATGGAGTTTTCATACAGATGCATGTTGGTCTGAACCGGACTTCAAAATTTGACGTACATTCATTGTTATATATGCCACGCACCATTATACCTCTACACCAGAACGCATATCAATGATATCTGTTGCAGCAGGATGAATCTTAAAAGATACATTAACGGATAAAAGCATTTAGCCTTGATGATTATTATAAACCAAACCGTCAATAGTTTTCGCAGAAAACTTGGAGGAGCTCTGAGTGAAAGAAAGCGATGCAATATTGCTGGTGTAATAACAGTTCACAATAGCAACCATTAGAAAAAATCACATCTCCCCAGGTTCAAGGATACATTGTTTCACTATATGACATACTAGGATTTTATCTCGCATATTTTTTCCCGCATGCACCCCCCACGATTGTGCACCACTGGTACAAACATTAACAAACTTTTATTTTTGTCAGTTTTATAGGTACATACCATAGGCAAGTATACATATTATCTAAAACGTTAATAATTTGAATTATTAAAACTTTGTGCGTACTTTTCTATAATGGTTTTAGCAACCTGGGTTTCGCCTTTTGGCAACGTAAGAAGTATAGAACATTCAAAAAGATGTATAAGAACATGTTATAAATACAGCTTGAAGATGCCAAAAGATGAAACCCAGGTCACGGAAACTGATCTTTATTAAAAAGTTTTAATAATCCGAATTGATAACACCGTCGATTGTACCGTACATATTGAGTGTTGCCAAGTTAAGGGTTTCAATTGAATCAAGTGGGGGCTATGGACGCTTTGTCTTGGATGGTGAACTCGGCCTGGTAGACCTTCCACGTGACCAGGTAGTCCCGAACCAGTTTGAACAGGGTGTAGTAATTGGAGAAGAGGAGTAACGCAAGCGATAATACGTGGTGCCACTCCGTCGTGTTGAACAGTAGAAACAGTTGCATCAGGACGAGGGAGATCTGCAGACACAGCAGTACGCAGAGCATCGTTGAAGGGTTGTGAAATAGCGACTGCAGAGAGAAAAATGTTTTAGAATGGTTCAACCAGACGTTCAAGAAAACCTTTAAGTGACTTCATACGGAGGATACATGAATCTGCCCTTCACATATTATATACCATTTCCATGTAGGAACAATCAACTAGATACATAACTACATAGATATAGTAGAAGTGCGTTCGAAAATTTCATTAAAAAAAACAGATTTGGAATATAGAGTTATTTTTGTAAAGTAAGCTTTTTTCACATTCTGCTGATTTTTGCCTGCTACATTAAATTTATCAGTGGCGAAGGGCGGAGGTAGTCTGTGGATAAATAGTGCACACTATACTTTGTTAGTCATTCTTATCTGTTTTCATCGAACCAAGAATACAAATTTCTTCCCTTCCGTATAAATTAATTTTTAAAATTCCTACCTAAACAAAACCATAATACTTTAAGTATGCTATGGGTGGTGATCCGAAAAAATAGTGCATACTTTTTCAGTCATACTTATTTGTTTTCGTTGAATTAAGAATACATATTATTACAGATGTTGTTAGTTAGTTTTTTTAAATTCATTAAGCCCTGCCTAAACCAAACCATAATCAATAAAAAATATTCTTCTATCTATAAAATATCTAAAATTATGTCATTAAACCATACAGAATATTTTTTGACTATTATCTATTACGGCTTGGATTAGGCAGGGTGTAGTTGAATAAACTAACAAACACTATCTACACATTGTAGTCTTAGTTCAATGAACACAGATATGTATGACTGACAAAGTTTAGTATGCACTATTTATGTCAGATCTCCACAGCCTACCACCACCCTTCGCCACTGCAACACATTTTTTATCGGATATACTATTGTGAAATACCTTGTGAAAAAAAAATATTTATATAAAAGTCTAGATTTAACGTACATAAAATCTGGAATGCATCTCATTCCCAGGTTCGGCAGCAGTCATGCAGCCGGATGCAGTGTAGACGGAGCGTCCGTGCCGAACGGAGCTCCCGGCCGCCCAAAGAGTCTTGTGGCACCACTGGCCTGCCGAGGGAGGTGAGCCCCCCGTTAAAGGCTGGTTAGGCGACGTAGTCTGTGACGAGCTAGCCTGGCTGGCGGGAATTGTACCTCCACGCACCCATCTGCAAAATCAATTGAATTTCTTTTTAAAAATCACATATGCAAAAAAATATAAGCATGGAAAGTTTTTGGCAGGTTTTGGAAGTTATAGAACAACCATAGTGGTCCAGTGAGGTCACAATATATTTACGTGATTATCACTTCTATTACTACACCACTGTTTCACAACACTAATTCAATTCAATTCATTTATTTTACATATTGTGGACTTTACAAATTATAAGTTTAAGACGTTCACTCATTGGGCCTCATGGACTGTTGTAGTACTAAAAAGAATATATACATATGAGGCGTCTAATTCCAAAAAGCGATAAGTCCACATTTGGTCAAATTCGAGAAAAAAATACGCATATTTTTTGTATAATAATTTTACACAATATGTATTGATCTATAAATTCAATTCCAAAACGCGACATAACCCTACGAAAAAAAATATTTTAAGTCTCGATTTATTACAAAAAGCGCATAGTCCGAGTTTCATATTATTTAACGCTTGGTTGATTGCGCGTGTTTAAATCAACCAATAAGGGAACGTTCAATATTGAAAAGGGCGTCTCCCATACTGTAGCATCTGGTAAACTCATAACAGTGCCACGGAAATATGTGCCTTATGCGGTATAAATTAGAAAGTGAGGTACAAGTAGCGCTATGTCCAATTTTATTTTGCCTATATTTATTACATTTAAGAGTTTATCGGCTCAAACAAATTGCCATTTGATTCTAATTTCGACATAGAATACAACGGAAAAAATAATCTCACGTAAAACAAATAATTGAAGCATGAAATATAAAAACGTTGTTTCCCGAAAATATTGAATTATGGACTTGTCCCTTTTTGTAATTAGACGCCTCATATATATTATACAGATTGCACAATGTTCTCCCACTTTCATTTAAAACATTTTTCAATATTTTCAGTCGTTAATGAGTTATGGCTGAAAAACTAAAAATCATCCACTATTTTCCAAGATGGCGGCTGTATGTTATTACTTTCAGGCATTTGAAAAATTTTCTGTGTCATATGGAGGACAGAATAATTCCGATCCCTCCTTAGATTTCGTCACTTTCATCTCCTAACTCTGTTTCGGCAGAGTTTCAGTACACGGGTACAGAGGACATTGTAAAGATAAATGATGGCAGAGCAAGTCAAGATTCTCTTTTATTTTAAAAAACGTCTTAAAAAAATCTTTTTTATTTCGAAAATCTTTTCATTCCGACATGTTTTTATCGTCATGGAAGGCTGCCGTGCGGCGGGTTGAGATGGGGTAACTCAAATCATTGGTATGTTAGCGCTGTGTATATGGAAAACCTCTCCTTTAGGGGAATTTTTCCAGGTAATGGGCTATTTTCACGTAATATAAGAATATTTACATCAGATGCTCAGCTTCAGCTCAGTTATTATCTCATTTTGATGAGTGATTTATCAGTTTCGGGTTAATCAAGATTGGAAATAGAATCCAAATAAAAGCGAAGCTGGTATTTGTATATGGTAAAGTAGAGTTAAAGGTAGCAAAGATTTTTGCTGCTGGATCAAAACATATCGATAGAGACCAAAACTACACACATTTGTGACGATAACTTGATTGTTTCAGGTATAAGTTTTTAAAATAGGATGAGCAATTCATTACCTGCCGAGATGAAGCGACGCTTTGTGGAGATGATCACAGTATCTGGCCGAGAGGCAATGCGTCGCGTGTTGAGTAAACAGTCCCAGCCACACGAGTGCCAGGTGTCTTATCACGCGATATACATCATAATACAGGAAAGGCTGAAAGAAATATATAATGATTCAAATTCAAAAAACCTTTGACGGTTGGCAATCATACATTTTTGCGATATAAATAGTTAACCAAACTAACATAACATGCGGCCCGGCCCGTATGTTTAATAAATTATCTCAATAAGAAATTATAAATATGAATAAGACAAAAAAACACTCTGTGGATAGTATTTAGCTGGTTTCTAGGACGCCGGAAACCGGTTGGCTTGAAGAACAGGCTAATCAGGTTGAAATTTTCTTATAGCGTCCGCAGCATAATATGACCGAGCCAAGTCCAACGTCACCTCTTCACTCTCAGCATGATGAGGTTGCATGGTTCGTTTCTTATCTCCTAAGTCATACATACCACCTAGTACCTGTCACAAACATCAGTGTACTGTTGTAAGGTGCCGTGATTCTTTACCGTAAAGCAGCACTGTCAGAATGCAAGCGTCGAATAAGCGTGTCGTAGTCGTTAACTAATTAAATACTAATTTTGCAAATAATTTGCCGAGAAAGTTTTTCAGTTTGAAGTAATACGTTAATAATAATTATTAATTGCAAATGAATTTGTAAAATAAACTATTTTTCCAAGAGTTGAGAATGCTACATTTTTTATTGAACATAAATAATTTGAATCCAATGGATTTGTGCCAATGTGCTTTTAGCAATTGAGGCATGTGCGTCTTATCTAATTACGACGAAATTAACTAGAAGTTTTTACATTTCTGAAATTCTTCACAAATTGCGTTAATTTTGGCAGTCGGCTTTTGTGTTTTGTAATCAAAGCATTAATTACTTGATTACGCAAAGTTAAATTCCACTTAGGCTAAGTGCCATTTTTGTATGGAAGAGTCACAAAGTCAAATAATCCTCAGCGGTCCTTTTCATCTTTGAAGGTTTTTTTCTATATCTTTGGTATGAACTCACAGCGATATTGAATTAAAAATCACTATGACTGATTTCCCAAGAACCGTGATTAGTCCATGCTATTAGGTAAAAGTACGATAGGGTGAAGGAATATGTGGATATGATATCACTAGTCATATTTGAAAGCATTAAGGCCTCACCTGAGCAAAGCACCACGGCACATAACTGGAATAATAGGCCCCGACGACAGAGCTGAAGATAATCTGTTTGAGCCGCCCGTTGAAGTCAGCTTTGAGGAGTTCCACTTCGTTGCGGACCGCAGGGGCGCCTGCCGCGCAGCAGTGAGGCGCCCTCGCCGATCCCCGACCCTCCACTTGCAGGAGGGGGGCCGCCTTCGCTCCAAACAACAAAAGGTACACTGATGCCCTGTGACATTTCATATTTTATTATTAATATGTATGTAATAAATAATAAAAAAATAGGGTTATCGAAGACATGAATACATGTGAATTACTGTGCGGTGCATGTACTCTTCTACTTCATCGATACGGTGGCAGCTTAGGTTAGCAGGTCAAATGAAAATCAAATTTAATCCTGAAATCGCCATCCTGTGGGTCTATTCTATGCACAAGGCAGCTATCGACGGTAGTTTATCATAATTACGTAATGAGGCGGTTAATTGTTACAATAAATTAACTGTCTCTAAACCCACTGGAACCAGACTGTGGTATTTCAAAAAAAAATCAATTGCAAGGCAAAAACAGATGTATCATGTAACGATAATGTCACGAATTTAGGGCTTCGCATATTGTTTTTCAATGTATGTTTAGAGTCAGAGTACGGATCCGTTCGAGCAAGTGGCTAACATATATTTCTTGTAAAAACAAAAAAAAAATCTGTGGAGGCCCATATGATTTTCTTAGGATCGGACAAGGTCAAAAAAAATTATTTATTTATGGTAATATATCAGTTGTATATAATATTGATAATGATATAAATAATGACAGCAATCCTTATGGCAGCTATTTTTAAGTTTGGTTTTCTATTGCACTGAATGTTCATAAAGAGCCATGACACACTGCTGTAAAATACCTTCATCAATCAGAATGCAAGCATCAAATAAGCGGCTCTTTATTTCAAAACTATGATTTTTTTAGTCTCGTTCCAGTATGGCAAAATGAAACAGGATGAAGAGATCACAATGTCATCAGGTGGGATCCCAGGATCGCAAACCCAGAATTGACTCGAGTCTCAATATTTAGAGTTTTTCTGTCAATTCAATTTGATAGCTACTATCGGATCCAAAAACCATTCTGAAATTAGAAGAATCAAGCGTACGTCTGTCAATACTTACGGGTAGCACAAATAGAATATGCTGAGAATGGCATGCGTTTGGACCAAATGATAAGTACACCAGCCCAGCGCGCCCAGCACCAAACCCAGCACCAGAAATCTGGAAGAAAATTGGCACCGGTAACGAACAGAAGGAGCTGTTATAAATGAAAGCAAAGCTGAAAAATTTTACTAACTATTAAATTAGCCATTTCGAATGGTAGATTCATCTGTAGCAAGTTTAACATTTGTGTTTTGAGAATTATTTATTATTATTGCACTAAAAGGTGGGTCTCACATACAGACATCGTCAATGTTATTTTGTTGGCATTCAGATGTAATTTAATGTGCTCACACATAGCATTTAAGTAACATTATTCAAAGCACTTTGCATGAATCCAGCTGAAGTATGTAGTATAAAAAAAATGCTAAACCATGCACAGAATCAATACTATTCATACCGCATGAACTGATTTTCAAGCTAGTCAGTGTGTATTGCGCCTAAAAGATGTTTTTTGAAGAACTAAAAGACCCTGCTCATAAGAGACTTCACTGTTTCATAAATAATAAGAACAGATGAATGTGACCAAAAAATTAGCTTCACCTACATTGTGATAAAGTGTATTATTGAAATATCATATTCAAGTCCTTACAGCATTGTTGTTCTATTCGGCTAACGTATCTGTAGGTGCCCATTTAAATATTGCTACATACAAATAAAATGCAGTTTAAAAATTAACTCTACCCACATTGTAACATTGTAGAAATGAAGCAACTGGTATTAATGTATATGAGTCCTATGTTAATATAAAAGGGGATTTTATGAGGAATACCAACCGGAGTATCTGTGTCATGAGTGGAAGTAGTTTGACAGGCGTGATTGCCTGCACAGCCACACTACACACCGAGAACAGCAGTCTTCGACCCAAGACTATCACTATGAATAGTACAAGATGGCGGTCGATAAGATAAAAATTCTGGAAAAGATAAATGCATTTTAGAACTTGACAGTAATTTTTTTTTTTTTTTTGACCATGTCCGATCCTAATATTTTATAAGATTTTGTTTTTATGAGAAATAGATATTAGCCACTTGCTCAACCTATTAGGTCCATACTCTGACTCATACACAAATTGAAAAACAATATGATGTGTACTTTCCAGACCCAGGATTTGAACCTGGGACCCATAGCGTTATAGGCCGAGGGCTGCCATCGTGGGTGTCATGTAATATGTCAAGAATATGTATATGAGTTTAAAATAGTTATGCACTTTCAACGCATCCGCAATTCATGCAATTTAATCTTATATTAAAAAAAAATTACCAATGAACTTATACGAACAGAAATACCTAGCTCAATATGTATCGTTAATTGGAAAAAAAATATTTTAAGATTTGCAACTATAATGGAACTTCTTCTTTTCTGCCGGCTTCAAACATATCATCGATGGTGGAGCTAGCTGGTTGCAATGACCGGACAGATCATCACATGCTCCGCAGTTTCCTCGGCACCATATTCATCTGAGTATCCCCACATTTTTATATTGTTTTGGTCCTAGTTACTCCGGTTCGTATTCGATTCATTGTACTTCAAACTGGGAAGTCACGTGTGCGTGGCGACTGCGTAACAGACTTGCAACATTACGTGCTAGGTCAGTGTTAAAGTCGGGATTTCGTGTTGCCTAATTGCCATTTTCCTAGGCTGCGATTTTCAATGTTTTCTAAACAACCAGGACAAAATGACAAACTGGCCGGGACTGTGCCTTCAAATCGGTACGTATTGTCGGTACATTTAAACGGGTAATTTATAAGTAAAGAATTTGAGTATATTTACCATTGTTTGACTAGTATATGAATGCGGCAGCCACCATACAGTCCGATATAGGTTCAAGAACTGTGTGCCAGCAGCGAGAGATGTGAATACGAACATCATTATTTCGAACAACAGGTCACCGTCGTGCGGAATATTCGGAAACGGAATATGCTTGGGCGCGAATGGGATGTCGTAGCCCAGATTCGCCGCCGGACTGCCTGACGAATTCGAAAAATTGCATTTCGCGAAGTCATTTGTCAGCGGGGTGACAGAAACTATCGCGGGTGACATCCGGGTGTTTCGAGGCAGACGGCGATTTCCAGGAGGCATAATAAGCAGGTTATCTTCTTCCGGAGGCAAATACGGCGCAGGACTCTGCAATAATCAATTACAGCCAATTAATTTATTAAACACAACACACATGCAGTTAATTAGCGCGGAATAATGATCAAGGAGAAATCCATCGTGATTTGTTTATACTACCAACTGATAAACCATGTTAAAATCTGACGTTTAATACGTGGCTAACTTCATTATGGATACATTATGACTTTTAAGGAGTGATACTAATGAATTTTGATAGGTTTTTGGCTTACCTTTCGTACGACGGATTCCACCCTTTTGGAGTTGGAGCTTTGAGTCATAACTTTAGGGCTCGTAATCGCTAGGGGACGTTTCACGAGCGGATCCTTGACGATACGACGCCGCCTCGATACTCCGGTCGTCGATATGTGAGGCGCTTGAATATTGGCCCAACGTTTGGCCAACAGCAACGTTAACCCGCCGAATATCGCCGGTAAAATATACTTAACAAGAGGTCCGCTTTCATTTTCCGTACAACTCATCACTCACATGTTAAAAAGTTTTTAAAACACAATTCTCATCGGCGCACAGACACGTTGTTCACAACATAAAACTCAGAGCAGTCACAACAAACGCCTCATCTGGGGAAGTGCGAGGGAGATGAGATGAAGATCATTTTTGAAATTGCCCAATGTTCGATGGATTTTTCCCAATTTATGTTTATGGTCTTCTTCCAGTAAAGTAATAAAAAAATCAGAATCAAACGCGAAGCATACCAGCTAAATATTTATACATTACGGATAAATATTTTTTTTTTATTACCATTGCAATGAATCAATTATTTATTTATGTGTCACGAGGATTGATAAAAAATTAACTTTCCTTAAATAGACTAAGGAAAATAATACATTTTGTTTGGCAGTACACTTTTCCCGGGTTTACAGAATAGCCAACCTAAAAATAATAGTTGCATTGGAGAAAGACCTTTATGGTACATATTTGTAATTATTATTTAGTATATGTATTTAAAAAAATCATTATGATGAAATTGTATAATTCATAATGCTAATTAATTATTTCATTTAAATATTTTTTTTAAGGAACTTACATTAACAAAATTTTGAAGATTGCTCGACTCCAATCTCTAATCCTACAAGTTCCATAAAAAAATTATGAATGAAGGTGCAGAATATAAAACAAAAGAATATAGGTTTTTGAATCGAGCGAAAACAGAAATAAACAATAATTTTAATAACATTGATCAAGTGAACTGAAATAAAACCAATATTATTTAGGAGGAATAACATTTCATATTTCAGAAAATAACAATAACTGATGGAAACATAATATTATGAATATTAAACATGAATAAATTCACTGTACATGATAAGACGTAGATGGGCTGCTATTATTAATTATGTTATCATAATATTTTGCAAACACAAGAAAATGATAAGATATCATTGAATCTGATATTGTTTACTATATTTTTTCCACAAGTTTATGTAGATAAGTATAATCATTATAATACAAGAAATCCATAATACTAAAATACAATCATATTAATGTTCCAAATTTCAACTACCATAATATACACTGTAATATTATCAAAGATGTTGTAGAAAACCATTTCTACCTCTTATCTTTTAGTCCAAGATCTTTGAATATTTCTATTACAAATCAAGTTGAAGAGTTGGTAAAAAAATTCAATAAGTTTGCAGATTTCTTTATTAATTACATAGGCACTAATAGTATTTTGTTATTATAAAAGTATCATCCAATTTAGGTTTTTATGGTAATTATATTACCATCGTGGTTTTAAGTAACTAATTAATGTCTTATTTCTTTCATAGCAAATAATTACACTTGCTAAGATTGTTTTGGGAAAACACATCTATTCAATCTTAATCCAAGAAGCGGGTTTGCCTTGTTGATCATTTACTTGAATATTAAAACTTTTCAAAATGTCTCGAACATTATCACACTCCGTAAATAGGCTTTTATCCTTTAATTCCTTGGCCCGATTCCGTACATTCTGCCTAAAGTGAACGAGGGCATCTACTATGGCATTCAAATTTTTTTCATCAGCAGAACTTTGCTTATCCAAATTTATACCAAAGCATTTCATCGTATTGGCCACGTGCGTTGAAATCAAAGCTACGGTAATGGGATCAAAGTTATCTTCAATGTCGTTTGACTTTATAAATTTGTTTGTTTCTGTAGATAGTTTTAACAGATATGTCAGACATTTTGAAGTATTGAAATCATCCCTGAGCGACGCATCAACCATTGTTTTGGTTTGATTCAATTCGGACTGTAAGCTAGAGTTCCGTTTAGAGGTGAAAGTCTTTGGTTGATTTGTGTAGTTATTGCAATCTTCGATGAATGACTTAAATTTCATTAGCACTGCGTTTGCTGTGGACATCATGGTATCGCTATACTCCATGTGGTAGCGGTAGTGAGACATTACACAAGCCATCCGAAACGTTGCGGCACTATACGACTTCAATAAATCATCAATACTCATTGTATTTTTCAGCGACTTGGACATTTTTACATCGCCAGTAAGATGCAAGTGACCAGCGTGTATCCAATAGTTGACCCACTGATTGTGACCGTGATACACGCACGACTGGGCTTCTTCGTTTTCATGATGTGGGAACCGCAGATCGATTCCTCCAGCGTGGAAGTCGACGGTTTTTCCAAATAAGCGGCTTACCATGGCAGAGCATTCTATGTGCCATCCCGGTCTGCCGTTCCCCCATTCTGCCTCCCAAAACGGCTCTCCTTTTTTATATCCTTTCCACAATGCAAAATCTAACGATGACTTCTTTTCAGAACCGGTATTTTTCTCTTCATCAAGTTCACTTTTATTAAACTTCCCATAGTTATTATAATTTAAAGTATCGAAGTACAGAGAATTATCAGAAGTTTTGTATGTCATATCTTTCTTGACGATTTCTTTAATAAAGTTTATTATGGTTGGAATGTGCTCGGTGACTCTTGTAATAATGTGAGGCATTTGAACGCCTAACTGTGCCATATTTCTCCAGAATTCTAGCTCATATTTGATAGCTATATCACTTGGTTTCAAACCCATAGTTAGGCTCTTATTTATGATTTTATCATCGACATCTGTGATACCCATCGACGTTACCAAATCCACATTAAAATAATTCATTAATACCCTTTGAACAATATCTAATTTTACGTAACAGCTCGCGTGACCGATGTGGGCAGAGTCGTACACCGTAGGTCCGCATGAATACCAGGTAGCCACATTATTATTTAAAATCAAAGGAATGTTTTTCTTAGTTATAGAGCTGTAAACAAATATTCCAGTATCAATGCCTGGCGGTTTTTGCCACTCGATAATTTCTGAAGACTTTGATTCGATATGCTGTGAATATGATCGCGAGCACACTCTTGGAAGATACAATCTCAACAGCTTCATTTTATATAGCTTTAATTTCTTTTCACTAAATGTTGTAATTGAATATCATTTTAGACAGTCGATCCTGTACTGGTAGGTTCGAATTTTTTCTAGGTTATGCAACTGTCAAAGTATTTATTATCTTTTGTCTATGGTCAAAGTGTCAAATTCAACTGTCAGAATCAAAATAAAATCTGTTTAAAACAAAGAAAATATACCTACTGATTATAACCTGACTTTATATTTTGTGAAAGCTGAATATCTGAATAAGGCAAGTGATTATTTTGTAATAGACGAAAAAAATGTCATGATAAATAACAACGTAATAATGACTTTATGAATGATGACATTTTAATTTATTTTTACAGTGACAGAATCGATAGACTTGAACCAGCTAAAATGCAATATGAAGAGGAAGGCGAGACCCTCAAGGATGTATCTTCATGTTCTGGGCTGAGAGCTGATCTTAAGAAGTGTCTCCTTAAAACGGATTGCTGTAAAATAGTAAATAGCTCCATAAATCAATTTTCATATTTTTAGGTTACGTAGTACAACATTGCCACCATAATTTTTGGATTGTAAACAAACTCTATATTGTTATAGGTAGTTCAGAGTAATTATTTTTGCTTCTCATTATTTTGTATCATTGACATTGACCATTAGTGATTAACTCGAGGAATAATGTTGCTGTTAGTTGTGGAATTGCGAATCTTAGGTACTTAGGTATACCCCGTTTACACGTGCATTGATTTTCTGCTGACAGTACGTATTATCGTAGCCATAACAAGTAATTGCACGCATAAACACGTATTATTGTGCAAGTTGCGTCTCTTTTGTAGACGCATTTTTGTCATTGTATGGTGCTATTTGACAGGTTGTGAAAATTGGTAAACGTTAAAATGCTCTCCCACTATCGTTCTCTACTGCGCATGCGCATATGTCATACAAGTTGTAACTATCGCGTGAAAATTCAGAAACCGCTGAACATTTTGATCCATGCATGCAGTTTTGCAACATGCATGATAATATGTGTTTATATCTGCCACCAGTAAATTCATGCATGTGTAAATGGGCTATTACTATTGATAGAGAGGTATAAAGCCGGGTACTCATTAGTGAGCTGTAACTGTTCCAGATACTGTAACCAAGTCTAGATGCGAAATAATTATTTATTAGGATCGCGAACTAATTATTTGTCGTCCATACTGATTACTTTATCTGCAACAGTCATAGTTACGGCTCGCTAATGAGTGAATGGAGTCCCATTAGAGAGAACACATTCCATTATATACTTGGGTTGCACTCTGGATGATGACTGGAACCATACCACGGAATTGAGATGCCGAATCGAGAAAGCCAGGGTGGCATTTACTCGTCTAAAAAAAGTATTTTGTAGTCATGATATACACCTAGGAATCAGAACTAGAATGGTGAGGTGCTACGTCTTCTCGGTCCTCTTATATGGAGTAGAGGCTTGGACGCTCACAGAAACGATTCTCAAAAAACTTGAAGCTTTTGAAATGTGGGTGTATAGGCGCATGCTTCGTATCAGCTTGAAGGACAAAGTTACAAATGTCGAGGTGATGTCAAGGATGAAAAAGACCAAAGAAATAGTCAAACTAATAAAAACCAGGAAACTGGCATACTTTGGCCACATCATGCGGCATCCCGAGAAGTATCGCCTTCTACATCTCATCATTCAAGGGAAGATCTCCGGTAAGCGAGGCCCTGGTAGAAGAAGAACGTCCTGGCTCAAGAACCTCAGGGACTGGTTTGAGCTCAGCACTCCATCCCTATTCAGAGCAGCGACGGACAGGGGCCAAATGGCCAAATTCATCGCCGACGTCCGATAACGGAAATGGCACACAAAGAAGAAGAGAATGAGTACCCGGCATAAGCTATATTTTTCAACAACGCCACACTCTTTTCACTTTTCATTTCAATTTTCTTTTGAGTAATACCAGTCAGTATTCATTTTTTTCTATACAAAGAGATAGAACCAAATGAACTTTACTGTCGAATATTGAATGGCTCTAAAAGTGATAAAAATGTAACAAAGACAATATGAAAAGGTTGCAATAATTATTATGCATGAGTTCATTTATGTGATTTGCGCGGAATGTATATTAAAATTATAGAGCGGCAATTTAAATGTTTTTCAAATTCTATTTCCAATCTTACCTATGGCTGTGTTCAGCTATTACTGTCCTTTCTTGTGTTCATAATTAATTCATTAAAAATACACATTAGTTTATAAATTTATTGCAGGATAAGAAAACACCAAGAGAATGTTTAAGAACTCATCACAACTCCGTACCGAATGAATGTTTTGTACTAAGAAATGCCTTTTACGAATGTAAAAGGTCACTGGTGAGTAACTTTTCATATTGTAATGATAATCTTGATCAACAAAAATGGTCTTTTTCGATATTTTGTCATAAAATAATAAATATGTAGATTCATTAATTTAGGAAGGAATATTAATTAATTATAATCATGTTCAAAATTACAGTAATAAAATTCATCACCTAATTAATATCATCATGTAGCAATTTCATAATAATTCAGATCTCTTTTAAAATTGTTAAATTTAGGGATACTACTACCCACCAGAGGCACCTAGTGGAAAAATACGAAGCTTGCGATTTGAGGCATTTTTTTGATAATTTACAATTTCAACTGTATTAATCAATAAATATGTATCTGAAAACATTAAAAAGAAAAATATTTTTTATTTTAACAGAGTTACGTTATTATTACATTATATTTTTTGGTCATATTTATTATTAAAATTTAGTTTATTAAGTTTTCAATTTTTCCTCTTACAGATTTTTGACTAATTCATGGTTTTAATATTTTTTATATTTATTTTAAAAGACATCGATTTTAATAAAAATTTAAATGTGTATAACTTGAAATCCTTTTATTGTTTGTTTTAATTGAACTAAGAATCCAAATTGCCACTGGTAAATAGTAACATATTTGCTTTATATTCGGGACATTTTGGATGGGATAATTTGAATTTTTAATAGAAATTGTTGTTCAAGTATAATTTGATCTGTAGTGAAATCATTATAAAAATATGTTAATATTTTACTTACAGCTAGACAACCGGACAAGGTTCAGAGGTCACAAAGGATACTGATTTAGAACTGAGTACTTTTAGGCCTCTTACGCACTATCAACAAGTTTCTGCAACTAAAAAGTGTGACTGGTTACTGTATCCACACGTGTGAACGCTGATTTCCGTTCTTCTGTCTCGTGGTGGCTGTTAACCTGGTTGCAAACCAACTAGTCGACAGCGTGTAATAGGCTTTAGAAAGGATTCATTTTTCCTAAATGATACAATAATTGTAAATTAAAATAGTCTTTAATAAATAAAATATTATGTAAAACTGTATTATGGATTTTTATTCAGTATAAATAAAAAAATATCATCATTCTTCAATTTCTATTCTATCAATAGGTTGTATATAATATTAATATTTGTATTTTCCGAAACCTTACCTGTAAGTAGATCTTCTATCCCTGTTTCATATTACAGTACACTCTCAGTAATCCGCCGCTCGATTATCCGACAACTGCTATAATCCGCCGTTATTTTTACTAGTTGAGAGCACAAAATCAAGCTCTATGATTCGCCGGTATTCAATTGTCAAATTTAGTAGTCCGCCGCGTGCAAGTATACAACGCAGATGAGACGGGTTCATTTTGGAAACTTTTCCTTCATAAAACGTACGTTTATCACGAAGAAAGTAATGTACCAGGGAGGAATGTGCCCAAGGACGGCATCACAATTATGCCGTGCTCCAATGCAACCGGGACAGACAAACTGAAGCCTTTGGTCATAGGGAAAGCCAGGAATCCTAAGCCATTCAAGAATATCTGCCTCACTGAACAACTGGTTGTGTCAAGTGATTTACTGTTTAATATTTAGTTAATAAACTTAGTTTATAAATATGTATAATTTAGTTTTAGTACATACTTGATTTTGATTTTAAATAAAACTATTTTTATGAAATACCTGTTTTAATTTTTACCATATTTTGTATGCATACACTATAATCCTCCGCTTTCAGTAATTGGACACTTATCTGGTTTTTGGGGTGGCGGATTACTTAGAGAGTACTTACTGTATGTGTAATTTATATAAACTATTTTTACAGCAGGTCTCAAAAAAAAAAAGAAAATGATTATTAAAATTACAACCAGATAGGTAGCAAGATAATTTGCAGAAAATATTAAAATGTGTTTTTTTTTCCGACCACGTCCGATTCTAATAGGATCATATGGGCCTCCACATAGAGGTTTGTATTAACAGATTTTGTTTTTTACGAGAAATGGATGTTAGCCACTTGCTCAACCTATTAGGTCCATACCCTGACTCACACACAAATTGAAAAACAATATGTATACTTGCCAGACCCAGGATTCGAACCTGGGACCCACGGCGTGATAGTCCAACACTTAAGCCGCGCGGCCACCGTGGGTGTAAATAGTATAGTGTACTAAATAGTATAGCTGGAAGTATTGACAGACTCGTAGCGTCTTTCACTCGGTTGGACCATCTTTCAGAAGGAAATCGTGCAGTTCACATACCGGTACACGTTCAACATACCGAATGCAACATGTAAAAGTCCCATACATAGAGTATGAGAAATCCAGTCTCCTGGGTACGGCTTACGACTGTAACAGCTACAAAAATAATTATGAATAGGTATTTATATTTTATATCACTCTTGAAATTACCAATTGAAAGGAAATTATCCAAAATACTGTCGCATACCTGGTAATAGAAAGAGTAACACCAAAAGGTGGCAAATCAAATAATTAACGCAACATATATTTTAAAATACATAATAATAATCTTACTGACGAGTTCTAAATCGTGAAACTATGACGAATGCATTGCAGTTGTATATAAAAAAACTGAAAAGCATTCTTCCAAAGTCTCAATAGAAATGGGTCAGTATTCCACAAAAATGTTATTCTTTGTACATCAAGTTTTTTGAATTGCTCCGCTCTGGGACCTAATACTTGCTCCAGGGTCGGCTCCACTCCGGGTAAACAATTTAATCATCATCATCATCAGGGGCGCGACAACCCGGTGTGGGTCCTGGCCTCTTCCAACAGCTCCCTCCACCTGTCCCTATCGAGTGTGGCCGCTTTCCAATTTGGTACCCCCGGAATACGGCAGTCACTGGCAGCAGCTCCATCTAACCAGCGAATCTTTGGCCTCCCTCTTCTTATACGTCCTATTGGATTGCTGGACATCGGTTCATTGTCATTCATACGGTGCACATGACCTAGCCATCGCAGTCTCCCAATCTTGATTGATTGAACTGCACTGCAATCTTCGTACAGCCCGTAGAGCTCAGCATTATATCTTCTCCTCCAATTGGTGCCATCACCAAACAATTTAATAGGTATTATAAATGTAAGTATACAAATGTTAAAAAATAAGTATTCTTAAAACACGGTTTATTATTCGTTTTTTTCATTATTCTATTAAACAAAATTTTCGGCAGCAAATCGTCTTCAAATCTGCCTCTTCTCACTTAGAATTAATTTTAGTACTGAAAATATCCCCTTGACACTCGGTTGGGTAGTGGGCATATTGGATACGACTCGATATGCCGCTTGCGATTTTAGGGCGAAAATTTAATAATAATAAATAAACATCAGTGGAGCACTACAAACTTTCGGTACTCCGGGTAAAACCCCATTTCTCCACTGCTCCGTGCTCCTGCCCTGAGCTTCGCTCCAATGCTCTAAAAATATATAAATATTTACTTTAAAAAAAATTCTTCTACGTATATTGTCATTTAAAAATGTATTACTTATCATTTTACTCAGTGACCCCCCTGAGGACTTGAATGCCGACCTCACTAATTTTTAGTTTCAAATTTCCTGTAAGTTTGTTAGGTACCTTCTTACCTATCGTATTATGTATTTTCGGGTATCTTTAACAGACGAATAGACCAAAACAGAATTGGAGCATTTCCACGAAACTTACTCTCACAATATGTATTAATAGTATTAGGTATTTTTTATGGCTCGATTATTTTAATAAGCTATTTCTTTTATTCAACGAATAAGACACAAGATTTGAGAAAGTAACATTCTATATACTGAATATACATAATTTGAAAACATCTCATGTATATACACACTATAAAAAATCATTTTGTAGAAAAAAATACATTATTTCCTCAACATGTTGATGAAGCAACATCGTCTGCTTCAAGGAAAACTCCCATTGCTCTCGAAAGTTGTAATATTTGTATTCGTCGCCAATGCAACGCATAACCTGCCTACCCCCGCTGGACGTCTCTGTATTTTTTAATTGGAGAGAAATAGACAGAGATTTATCCATATTATCCTATATCTGGAAGAGACTTAGAAAATAAAGTACCTATGGATGTAAGCAGTGGCACGTTTAGTGACGTAGAGGCCCGACGCAATGGCTGATTTTGAGACCCCCTACGATACAAAATGGACAATAAAATTTTAATTTTTAAATAAATCCATGCTTTCGACAATTTTATTTTTGTTTTGTATGTACTTATAAATAATTATAGAAACATGGTTTAATTGAAACAGTCATCTTTCTTACAAATCATACTATGTGAAAATGTCTCTACGACCCTCAAAACTACGGAATCTCCCATCAAAGATGTATGTATGGTTTTAACTTTTCGGAGGCCCTCTTTTAAATTTTCTCACGAATCGGTTGCGTCATGTTGAGTTAGGGAAACGCACCTCTGTATGTAATGATTATCTACGAAATTGGTTTTTAAATCTGATAAGGAAAATGAGACTTTTGGACTTGAAGCCACAATTTATTGCTATTCAAGTAAACAATAAAAGTTAATTCACTTAAATAAAATCAGTGTGTGTACTTATGTACGCGCGTTAGAAGTTATACTTCTTTGGCGTAACAAAACAAAAACAAAACTTGTGATAAACTAGATTCTTTGACTAGCTCTTAATTATCTTGTTAAATTACACACTCAAGAAAAAGGACCGCTTATTGGAACGCCGTTAGTTTATTTCTATACACTTCAGGTGAGTCGGGGTAAGTGTAACTTTGGGGTAAGTGTAGCTACTAATATATCTCAGTATCTACTACAAATTGGATGATGCCATCTATGGAAAGGTGATAGCAAAGTCACCGATTTATAAAAATAATCAGAAATGGTGTCGATACCATATTTTTTGAGGTGACTACATGGATTATTCTCCAGACGACATTTTGAGGTCGACGAGTGAGATGGTAGCTGTTACTAAAATATTTTTTTAAACACGGAAATCTGCACATTGTGGTTGTAAAAATTGGTGAGTATATGTGTTTTGATACGCTGCTTCACGTGGTGTTATCGTTTTACTGAATTATAAGCATTTGAAACCTTTAATCAAGTAGACACACTTCCCCCACGAAATTAAACACGTGGGGTAAGCGTGCCTTTGTATTGTGTCACACTTCCCCCATATATTTTCTATGAATTTGCAAAGTCAATATTTTAACTAGTGATGGGACATGACGCATTATTTATATCGATCAAAGTATCGAAGATCGAAAATGTTCGTAATTGAAATAGAATGTTTATATGTAAGAATTTGTATACCAGTATAACCTAGATAATTTTAAATCCAAGGGACTGTGAAAATTTGATTTCGAATTCGTGAAAATCGATATAAATCGAATTTTCTGAAGAAGAAAAAAAATCGTCAATTTGTATGGGGACCGTTCGACTCAAAAATGTTCTTCTAAGCCTATAATTCTGGATTGCAAAGCTGTTCAATTACCAAATAAAGAAGTTACCGAAAGTTTAACAGAAATGCCACTGTTACAAAAGTTTCCTGCAGAAAATATATAAAAAACTTTGTTTGAAACACTTTTGTTGAATTCTATCAGTAGTAAGGCGCCTATAAAGAATAAGAGAAAAATGCTATCCCCAGGAGCAGAAGTGATTACATGTTATATGATGATATAGAGCGAATGAAAAATAATGTCCCAATAGAAAAGAAAATAAAGCCATTGCAAGACAAAACTAACATGCAGAAGAAGGTATTGAAACCGTTAAAAGTACATCAAAACAAAAAAAAACACGAATCCATGTCATCAGAAGAAGATTTGTCATGGACATCAAGTGACGAAAGCGAAAATAATATGCAAGACTATATTAATGATTTTCTCGGCGATGAGGAAAACGATCCTTCAATTAATATGCTTAATATATCAATGTTTGATCAGTTTGATGATACTGCAGTTGCATCTAATTCAGAAATGTTAGAGATTGGAAAATGTATTGTAGTCATAGACTATAGATACATATAGACGCCACCCGTTGCATTGCTAAATGAAGCTACGTGCCGTGCGTTTGGTTTGTGGGCGAGCGAACGCATTCGCCTATAAATGTTCGAGACCATAGACCATTTCGCTAGTGCTCGCCGAAAGTGCTCGCACTAGACGCTCAGAATTAAAATATAATTTTCTGTTTTTTTACGTTATATAGTATTTTTAAGCGGTCAAAATGCAACCAATTAGGTAAATATATCCATAATTTAAGTTATTTTAAAGAAACACTAGGTCACTGATATTAAAATAAATAATAATATACAAATAAATTGTCACGAACATGTATCAACTTACCTATGAAACGTAATACCGTCTTCTTGCTTATCAGTACGGCTACCATATTTTAATACAACATGCAGAACCACCTTTCCTACTTAATTAACTAAAAATATTTACCACTGACTTTATGTTTAACACAAAAAATAGCAAATTTAGCAACACGAACAACACGCTACGTGAAGCGATTCAGCACGATTTACCGGCGATATTTTTGGAAACCAACTTAAAAATATGTAGACCTTTTATCTTACTCTGGCGCGTGTCGCAGAGATTATAAGGGTGCCGAATACTTTCTCACTCGCACTCGTGCATCGTTTTTGTTCAGGCCTTGATTGTAGTACAATTTGCTACAAAAAAAACTGTGAAACATTTTGTCGGAGTTATAATAAAACTTGAGCAAGATGACAGAATTCTGACAAAGTTTGCTCGAAAACTTAAGACGATTAAAAAAGAAAACGAAACTATGTTTTTATTTCCAAGAGTAGAAGACATTTACGAAGTGAAAGAAGAGGATATCATCTGCATATTGCCTCAACCATCAACTGGACGAAGAGGCGAAATAATTTTCAAAACAAAAATTTCTGGTTACAATATTCAGTGGGTACCTTGTCATGCAATTTCAAATATTGCAATTCGAAATAATTTAGTTAGAATAAATAGTTTTGTAAGTAAGCACTTAACTTGAATAATTATTGTAACTACAGTAAAAACGAAAGAATGATTCGAGAATGAGACCCTTACTACGTTACTAGAGATTTAATGTTTTTGTGTATTAATTATTATTAATTTATATCTTACTCTCAATTTGTGTCCACATTTTATTTTTGCTGATTTTTATTTAATTTTGTAATAATACGAACATAATCATCTTAGGTATATTAAATTTCATCAACTGTTTGTTAATGCTCACTGTTTTGAGCTAAAAAAATCGTGTTTTACCCTGTTAATTCTTGGTGAAGCTATTATAACATTTCAAATTTAATTCATTCTTTCGTACACTTATTCTCACGCCGCACACAATCGACAAACCTCTTTATCGTTTTGATTTTACTGTAAGTGCTTACGCCTTTGTCATGTAACTACTGACTATTTTTAGGGTTACTCTGGATTCCTGTATTGTATACTTTGTATTTGTGCTCTTTCGAGACGAATAAAATTATAAGTTAATCTTCAAAAGCCTTTGATTGATTTACCTACCACTCCTGTTGCTTAGATAACCACATTAAATAGTTAAGTACCTACCTAATAAAAAACGTAATTTTTGTTTCGGGACATCACTAGCTCTTCATACATTAGTATGACACACTTACCACAAAAAAATGATAGAGATCATTTTTGTTGAAAATCTATACAAAAGTTTTAATTTAAGAATCAATATCCATTAAATGATATATTACCTTTCTATGCATGTAATACGTTATGGTTTTGAAGAACTTTTGGAATAATGGTGAATTTAGTTACACTTACCCCAATATTGTGTAACAAACTGACTAGTAATCAAAAAATATTAAAATGTCGTATTATAGTAAGATATACAGTGGGTTCCTTCTGTACATATTAATTGTAATGATATTGTAGATCATATGGTAAAGTTTTCAACTGTTTAAAACATACCTATTCATCATGAACCAGGTTGAAATTCATCTCATTAAATTCTATGTCACACTTACCCCGACTCACCTTATATTACTAAATTATATAATGGTTTCTCGTTGTTTTTATTTTTAAAGTACCAACTGTCACTCTGTCGTTTAATCGTTTGTTTACGTAAGGAATTGCAAATGGCCGACAATAATAAATTCGCTGCCTAGGCAACGGAACAATTCTAAACTATAATATTATACTGTATAATCGTCATGATTGCAGTATCACACTGTGGCGTAAAGGTAGTGCGTTCGGCTGATAACCGAACAATCGGTGGTTCGAATCCAATAGAGTGCGATTTTTTTAGTGTCAAAAAATAAATTATGCGTTACATGTCACACGCCAAAAATACACTGATCTGATTTTCCAAACTCGCCTAAAGAAGTATAACTTCAAAAAGAACCGATTGAGTTTCGCGCTTCACGTGGGTATTTGAATAAAATCCGAGCTATAATTTAAATTACGAAAATTTTCTGCACTACACGAAGATAAAACAGGTCGTTTACAGACGCGTTTTGTTAAATAAACAAAACACACAAGACGACACCCGCGTTATAAATAATCCGCACTAATTACACGCTTGTAAAGGGGACTTAAAACATGTTTTATTCGTCGAAATGTCCAGTGCTCGTATTGTTCTCCCACTCGCGTTCGTATCAGGGGCACACGAGATCTCGACGGACCGACATTATTGTCTGCCGTTATCTGGCCGCGAAAATCTCTTTTTATTTCAGCTGTTTTATTAGCATGCACGCGCGGCAGTTGTTCTTCAACCCCTTCGAGAAATAGGTTTGTTTTTAAATAAGACTATCATCACTAATTTATTATTGATTAAGTGAGCTACTCGTATATATCAAGTCTTCTACGTCACAGTGCTGAATGCACTGATGCTGTTTACGTCACGTGGTTTTTGCACACTGATATTATTACCTCACGTGATCTTTGCATGTTGACTTGTCATAGCAGATACTCTATCTCAGTGATTCACAACGTGGGGCGTACACCCCACCGGGGGACAATTTAAATGTTTGGGGGGGGTGGGGGCAAAAAGGTCACTTTAGAAATTATTTGAAGACAAAGCATAGCACAAGGATCGCACAAATTTTCTTACGAGTTGTACACAATAACGTAATATACATATTTACTTAGGTACGAAAGCTAAATTAAATAATTACAAGATAAAAAGAACTTTTTATATACAATACATACATATTGACTAGCTTAAACGATCAAAAAAATTTGTACTTGATAGAAATAATAGTGAAATGTCAAATTGATTTCCATAGTAACGCACGTATATA
The DNA here is from genome assembly GCF_057557595.1 of Rhyacophila brunnea. Classification (NCBI taxonomy): domain Eukaryota; kingdom Metazoa; phylum Arthropoda; class Insecta; order Trichoptera; family Rhyacophilidae; genus Rhyacophila; species Rhyacophila brunnea. The sequence continues at coordinate 36,647,770 of NW_028232796.1, forward strand.
CCTATTAGTAATTTAGTTGCTAGGACCCCAGACCCCTAGCAACCAATAATGGTGTCGAAATAACTTTTCATACAAAACAGAATTAACTGAAAATGAATTCAATTCTACTTAAAGATGGCTAAAAGTATTAAAAAAATGCATCTTGGCATTGTGTTCTGATATATTCTAAAAGTTTCAAATGTAGGTACAGCTAGTCGGGGAGAGTTAGTTAAAAATCGATTGCAAGATTTGTACCGGACAAATAAGAATACGAGCTAAGAAAAACGTTGTAAAATAGTATTGCCTATGTGCAATTAATTTTTTTCAGAATTAGTTAGGTAACAATAAAATTTTGAAGGGAGGGCATGAAGATTTTTGAAGCGTTGAAGTGGGGCTTGGCAGAAATAAGGTTGGGAAACACTCTATAACAAAAAAAGCTTTATTTTCTGTTCTCCTTCTCGCAATACGAAATAATGATAATTGTCTGCTTCCACAGAGGTATTTAAGCATTTTAATGTTAATAAAACTCCGTGCAATATAGAACACACACTGAATCATTGGAACGGGGAAAGTAAATGCTGGGGGAGTTTTTATTTCCAGAAACGACCGTGGTGACGTGGAAAACTTCATATAAAAGTCGCACTGTACCTACACGTCAATCTCGCAAATTTTTTCAACACATTTCCATTATTTGTCTTGATCCAAAATTCCGTATATAAGGCGGTTATCTACAATCATTGGTAATACAATGATAAGAAGGTTAACACCAGGGAACTCAGAAATAATTATCTGTTCTGTGGTTAACTCACACGACCGCATTGTCCGCTTTATGGAGAATCGCCACTGATTTCAAAAGTTGTAATACCTATTTTGTAATCGTTCCTTCATTAGCTGCACTTTATTAAGTGCCGCCCCATAGCAACGCATGACCTGCCTACCCCACCCAATAACATCTGCGCATTTATTCTATACACAAGACTGCTATCGGCGGCTATCGAGGGTAGTTTTTCATATTTTTGTATTGCAGTATTATATTTTTTACAATAAGTTAGTTGTACCTAATTGTTACAATAAGTGCTATATTTTAACAGCACCTCTATTAGCTGTGCTAACTTTTAGAACGAGATAGACAGTTTTGACTGTTTAGACGGCTAACTTATTGTAACAATTATAATACCTCAATACTAATAATATGATAAACTACCCTCGGTAACCGCCGATAGCAGCATGTGCATAGAATAGATAGGCAGATGTATCAAAAAGATGGCTTATGGCTTATTATTATGGATAAAGAGATCTTATCTCTTCTTTATTCTCAATTTTAACACGCCGATGTTTACAATATTCCTTTATGGTATTAATTTATTTTATGAGGTCACTTAACATATTAATAAGATGAGGAAATGAGGAAAGGCAAGTTATCATAATTTCATACATATTTGATTATATAGCTAGGCTAAGCTCGAAAAGATACTCCGAATTATTCATTTTCGACCTTCACACAGCACTCCGATCCTTGAACGATCAATGAAATAAGATGAAGTGATTGGGTATATGATTTTTTGCAGCCATTTGTATGCATAATTAGTCGGTTACATGTAAATTGTACGTAAAACATTTCACCGTGCCACAGTTCGCCGTGAGCTTTCTTATCCGAAAGAGATTACCGTATACTATACGGTGTCCAATTTTATTAGATTCACTATGAACATTAATTCAATTTTCACAGCTGATTTTGGCGAAATTAATGAATTCAAGAATGAAAACTCAACCTAACCTAACCTAACAAAATAAATAATTCAGATATTCGGCTATTTTCAAAATTTGTTTGCTGCTGGCTTCCTGTAAAGTGTAAACTGACAAGAACCGTGTTTTATTTAGACATGAATTGTACGTCAGTACTATACGACCCAAAGAGGTTGGACGGTCTTTAACATACGGCCAATATTATATTTCCGATACAACATTTCACGGTGAAATATAGCGAACTGTATACGTACAAGCAAGGAACAGATAATAAATAGAATTCCGATAGGCTATAATAGTCAATTTAAAGGGTTTTGAATGTGTGAGTCTCCTACGAAAATGAAACACGCATTTTACCGTGCAATAGTGTGTGTGATAAATACACCAATATTAAATTAGCGTCAATGCATAAACCGAGCGCAGTTGTCAGTATTCGACGTATGACGTATTCTTGTGCTTCGTGTTTAAGTTTATCCCCGATTCTTCCTTACTCGAGATCGGTTACCCGCTACTCTTTACCCGTTAGGTATTTCAGTTCCCTGCGTACAAGTTTCCGGAGACGTAGTTAGTCTGGACTAGGCTTACCAGAATAAAAATGATTATTATTCTATTCAATTGTAATTTGCGCAAACAGTGTTAAATTATGTATCAGTATATTGTATCAAGGCGACATGAGGATGTAGGTGTTATACCTAGACAGCGGCAATATCTCTTCCATTCTTTGTTCGCCTGATAATGCCACTGCCATATTGTGTTGCGGATTTAACTTGACTTAAAAACACACACCGCCTTCCACTTTCCGACCGAGACACGTGCCGATTTTAGTTTTATTAGACTGATTGCCGCCGAGGTAAAATACCAGACAAACCGCTGCTTCTACAAATATATATATTGCAGTGATATTCAAAGTGTGCAAGTCCAATGTAGGTATATGCTAAATAAACCAATATACCCCAAAAACTTGTGAATAATATTATCAAGGGTTTTGAGCAAGGCCATCCGCTCACGAAGAAACTAAAATATGACGAACTGGTTGGTGATGGAACTCATAAACTGGCCAGTGACTGATGCTTCCCACACGGCGCTACTGAAACCTAATAATGTCATAACCTCAAACTGTCAAACCCATTGTCTTTCCTACTTCATCCTAAACTTTTTCCATAATATCTTTACGGGAATATTCTGGCTGCCTGTAATTATACAGACAGCAGTAGGTAGTGTAATTATACAGACAGCAGCAGCAGTAGGTATTTCTCAACATCTGCCACATATTTTAAATTATTAATCGGTTTGCCCATCTTGGTACCACTGTTTGATGGGTGACTGGAAACTGAGAGACCGGGAGACTATCATGTCGCGTCTCTTTGGTTTCGGTCGCGAACGTTTTGAAACTGAGAGATTCCAGTCTTGCCGTTAGCGAGCCGCCATTGAAATACATTAGCTCTGCTAGACACTGGAGTTTCTGTCTCGTCTTTTTTGAGTATTCACGTGAGCGGATGGCCTAAGGCGTGCGGGTTAAATAATATAGGCTATCTCCACCTCTACTGATAACGAATGGCCAGACAAGCGGGCGCACTTGCTTGTCTTTTGTTTAATGTAAACCTCGAAAAGATTACCCTTGGCGCAAAATTGGAAGCCAATGGCATAATTTTCCATGAGTAAATTCAATTATTTTCATATTATGTCAATGATATTGATATAATTGTCCGGTGCCGAAGAGCCCTCAAACAGGCATTTATTTATTACTGCTAAATCAGTTGCTGCCATAGACAATAGATATATGCTGCAAATGTCAGTCTCCAAATAAACGAAGGTGAAGCAGAAAGCATACCAGCTCCACACAATGCATTAATAAATGATAAATTTGTAATATGGATATGTCATAGATATTATCTCTTGAGAAAAATCTTTGGGGCTGTTCAATATGATAGCATTTTGAGATCGAGGTATAATGAGGAGATGTACCTACATATTTTGTGGAGCCGAAAAGATCGGTTACGGTTACATGTAAAATTGTACGTATTATGTACATTAATTCACCGTAGCACAGTTCGCCGTGAGCTTTCTGATCGGAAAGAGATGACCGTATAGTATAGCACCGAGATGAAAAGAATACGCGTTGTTCGTGGAGTATTATTTATTGCTGACTATTCAAGAATGAAAACCTAACTTAATACATTGGACGCTAAAGACGCACCTAGCGCGTAATGATTAGGTGGCCAATCGATATAATTACCATGCTATTTAAATGTGGTAATTAAAAAGTTATCATCTAGTCAGCAGTCAATGTGCCTAACCGAAAATAACAAATAATCCACTATATCGATCGGCTATTTTCAAAAATTGTTTGCTGCTGGCTTCCTGTAAAGTGTAAACCGACAAGAACCGTGTTTATTTAAACATGAATTTTATATCAGTACTATACGACCCATAGAGGTTGTACGGTCTTTAAAACCCATTCACTGCGGACCTTTTAATTAATACTTAACTAGCACATTTAAATAACATGCTAATTATATCTAATGGTCACCTGATGGGCAACGCATATATTTTCATATATCTACCATATATTTCCGATACAACATTTCACGGTGAAGTGTGATACGGCTGACTGCATACCTGCAAATTTCTGGACATGGAAAAGTGCACGTAGTAGGTACATGAACATGCAAAGACTGCGCTGAATCGGCTACGTGAGTATAATGCCGAAGGAGTAACCCGCAGGGATTAGTTTGACGGCTGAAACTGAGATGGACAATGCCACAGGGGATTTACGAATGCTCGGAAAAGCAACTGGAGAGTCGTCTAGAAGTTTTTCAAGGAGGCCAAGAGCTGCCAAGGGTTGTACTGGCATAACTGATGATTCATGGTCCGCTCTATGGCGATTTTACTGCGGTAGGTGACTTCGGCAATCGAAAGGGAAAAAATTAATAATGAAACCGCAAAAAAAGATGATTTTTAGATTTAATCGGTAGGCGATCAAAGTGCATACGAAGTAAACCTCACAGAAAAATACTCACATACTATTATAGAAGTAGTTTTATTCTTTTCCTCGTGGTAACCGTCATGACTGAGATCCTGAACGCTCCGAATGTGTACCTACCGTGTTACTCTGGATCAGCAGGGTCTAGGACGATTTGGCGCCGGGACAACTGGACGCCACGCAATTCGAAAATAAATAGACGTTAGGTACTTAGATATAGGTACATAATATTTATTATTTTTATTTAGATAATTATATTATTATGATTTAATAGTTGGTGAGAATTTGAATATGCACGCGTAAATAATGATTTAATCGTGCATATATTTAAGTTCCAACGAAAAAAGAGTTTTTTATTTTTATATAAAGCCTTAGGCATGGTAATTCTCAATCCGCAATAAAAAAACTTATGTTAAGAGTAAAATGAATTAAAACTACTAAGTAGTAGATAGAAACTGATTAAATTCGTCGCCTACGTTCTGTATACGTGTCTACGACAGTGCGGCGTCCAATTGTCCTGGGGTCTAGTTGTCCCATTCCCGGATCACCATTCTCCAACTCTACTAGTCATATTTAAGCTTTGTGGCGGATGCTATTGGTTTTAGAGTGAATACCTATTCACTTCGTGAATCTGATTTTGGCAAATAATCAATTGTCTGTTAAAACACACATTCTTACGGTGCCGTCGTATAGGCATTAAATTATTGTACCCTCAAAGAATATACATATATACACCAGTGGCGAAGGGTGGAGGTAGGCTGTTAAGATCTGACATAAATAGTGCATACTAAACTTTGTCAGTCAAAATCTAAATAGTGTTTGTTAGTTTTTAAAATTCAATTAAAACCTGCCTAATCCAAGCCATAATAGATAATAGTCAAAAATATTCGTTTATCTATAAAATATATCAAATTCTGTCTTTAAACCATGCATAATATAGATAGAAGAATATTTTTTATCGATTATGGTTTGGTAAGACAGGGTTTCATGAATTTTAAAAAACTACCAACACCATCCGTACTTAATATGTATTTTTAATTCAACGAAAACAAATAAGTATGACTGAAAAAGTGTGCACTATTTTTTTTCGGATCGCCTATAGCCCTATAACATACCTAAATTATTATGGTTCGGCTTAGGCAGGGTTTCATTGAATTTAAAAAACTAACTGGAACCATCTGCAAATTGTATTCTTAGTTCAATGAAAACAAATAAATATGACTGACAAAGTTTAGTGTGCAATATTAATGTCGAATATTAAACAGCCTACCTCTACCCTTCGCCACGGACATTTATTACACTAAGAGGGTCGTAAACATAAAACGTTTGTAAATCGTAGGTATACACTAGATTAATTCAAAGGTTGAACTCATTTGTTTATAAACGTTGAAGAGGTAATTAAATCATATCCACGTATTAATATTAGGTATTCATAACGTCTTTGGCTACCCAAAGACGTGGATCAGGCTTCAGTAATATTCTTTTTGTTATCAACGGTACATCACATCATCTGAAAATAGTATTAAACTATTAAATGACGTACGCGTATTTGGAAAAACTCATTTCCGGAATAAGTTTACGATTACTTTGAATCGGCGCACAGAGATGGCACTGGCAACTCGAATTGAGTCGCAGTGGCGGATATCCAATTTATTATTTTGTTTTCGAAAAAATATCAATAATAGGTTGTTAATATTATTGCAATGTGTCAGTTAAATAATGTGTTTTTTTGCTAATAAAATATTTATAAATTATAAATTGTACGTAAAACATTTCATCATGGTACAGTTCGCCGTGAGCTTTCTTATCGGAAAGAGATTAGATAGGTACCGTATACCTACTACCTATACGATCTACAATTTTATTAGATTCAATATGAACTTTAATTCAATTTTCATAGCTGATTTTGGCAATATTCGTGAATTCAAGAATGAAAACCTAACGTAACCTAACCTAACCCAACCTAACCCAACCTAATCTAACCTTACAAATAATCCAGTATATCGGCTATCTTCGAAGTTTGTTTGCTGCTGGCTTCCTGTAAAGTAAACCGAGAAGGACGGAACGAAGGAAGTGTTTTATTATAATTATAATGCTCATTGTTTATAATCAATATTTATATAACCGGAATGGCTGCAATGAAGCAAAATAAAATGCAGGACAGATACAAAATATATTCAAAATAATAATTATGTATATTATTATGTCAGTAAACGGAATGAAAGAATTATGCGAAAATATAATGTTCCAATAATCAATACCTACATATTAACATTGTTTATAATACGCAAGATTTAAAAATGTTAAATTCTTCTTATTAAAAATACAGATGTATGAAATACCCAAGGCCCATTGTTGTAATTAGGACGTGACACTAAACCGCAAGCTTCGAGTGTAGTGCTAGTTATAGCTTGTACTTCGAATACAATAAAATAACTATGGTAAATTTTCGATAATTTAAAAAATTTAACGAAATAATAAATGTAGGTAGATACCTACTTAATCGAAATTTTAAATTTATTGTGAACAGGTTAGCGCATTGAATACGAAAATAATTAACAACTAACACTACCTACCACCATACATCGGAATTCGGTGACACGGCCTGAATATAGTCGGCCTCTACCTATAAGAAAAAAGTCCTAGAAAAAAGGTAGACCTAGGTAGATAGTAGGTGTATTGCCCTAGAGGAGTTGGGGTAAATCCGAATGGGAAAGATTTTATTAAATATTCAAATTAAATTCGATTTTATTGTTATTAGGTATTTGGTAATAAAATATGATTTATCTAAGATTACCAAAGTTTTAAATACAGTACAATTTGATTTTATAATTGTGATTTCATTGGTGTTTATTCAATCTACTTTAGGTGTTCGTAATTATCCCATCTTCCTCTACTATAAGTTTCAATTTCAACTTAAGCTTGTCTGTTCATCAAGTTGATTTGGCGTCCTGGAAGGCCGCTAAATACCATATACAGAGTGTATACTGTGGAGCTACGGGATGCTGGCATGACCTGAGGCGATGCAAAAAGACTGGTGAGTGACATAGATTTTTGGAGGCGTCGTGTGGTACAGTACCTATACGTTTTATAACTTTGCATTTTTGCACTCTTTACTATACTGATACGCCTCTTTGCCTGATTACCACGCATAAAATTAGATCAAATGATATTTACTTGTATTAATATTTAATATATGAGTCCCTTAGAGATATAACTCACTTTTTTCAATGAATAATGTGAGTTCTGTCACCAAAGCCTTTCTAACCAATCAGGGAACTCTATTTCTCATAATGTTCTATGTGTCTGCAGCCTTAGGAGTATTACATATTATTATATATATTTTTTAAATAATGTAAATTGACTCACTCATTCATTAATATTCAAGGGAGTTCAAGCTTTCTTCTAATTACAAAAAACTGTGTTCTAGTGGTTTTTTGCGATTATCTCAAAACTCGATTTTTGAAATAAGTACGTGAGTTACGACTCTAGAGTCTAGACAACTCATATCTGACAATAAACAAATAGACAGATAATATAGGTACTTATGTAAAAAAAAATTGGAATATATTACATTATTTTCATCCTAGAACTTGAGTGCAAAGTTATGAAGCATATACCTACTCTATCCGGTGTCCATGTGCTTAAACTGAGGAGTAGATATGGCTCTATTATAATTGAAAGTCTTATTATTAAAATGATTTTGTAATTTGTTGAATATCTCTTATTCAATTTACATGGAATTCGAAAATACAAACGGAGTATATATGTATCATCATCATCAGCCGGGGTCAATCCACTGCTGGATGAATGCCTCCCCAAGCTTTCTCCAACTCTCTCGGTCCTGTGTCGTTCGCTGCCACGTATTTACGCCGAAATTTACCAGTTCGTCAATCCAGCGGCTTTTAGGGCGACCCTGTGGCCGTTTCGTACCCCTTGGGTACCACTGGATGACGGCATTTGTCCTGCGGCCGTCCTTTCGGCGAGCAATGTGTCCCGCCCATCTCCATTTCAGCTGTTTGGCAACGTCTATTACATCGCGTACTCTTGTCTGCTTCCTAACCCATTCGTTCCTCTTACGGTCCTTTCGCGTGATGCCCAACATGCACCTCTCCATGCCTCGCTGTGTGACTCTTAGCCTTTGGACATCTCTCGTGTTGAGGGTCCACGTCTGAATATTATCTTCAAGAGTGACCTACCATTATGTCTTAAGCGTAAGGTGTTCAACCAATGTGTGCTACCCGTGCTCACGTATGGCTGCGAGACGTGGATATATGTATGAAATACAGTTTTTAACGAGGGATCAAAATACCTACCTTCTGATTAGTATTAGTTGTTGGTATCCCATTTGTTGAATAATGCACTTGGAATATTGAATGCCTTGATACGTACCTACCATTAATTTGACATCCGTGACAAATTGACCAAAGTGACGTTAGCTGCTCTCGAGTCTCGACATTATCACGAGTTTCCGTTTCGCGCATTTCCGCAACATGAAATTTGATTTTTCAAAAAAGGAATGCTATTTTACGAACGCGTGATACTTACATTTAAATTACCGTTATCAAATAAAAACATATTAGTCATTTTATTAACAATAATAATTATTATGGTGTGTGTTTATTGTTACGAGTGCATGTTTAGCATTTTAAATGGTCGTAGGTAATAATATTTCCGAAAAGGCGAAATATTTTAAGACAAAAATGGAAGTTGTCAGTTGTCCGGCAACTTCATCTTGGCTACGTGGCAAATCTGTGAACTACAATCCCCTCCAGTACAGCTAATCGAACTTCCGGTTTCAAATTAGGAACGCCCCCAAATTATTCATTGCATTTTTGACACTTTTTATATTCAAAAGATGTCTTAAACAATACGAAATAATGCTCGAATTATTATCAGTAAACTTTTGATTTATTGCGAAGAAGAAAAAGTGTCGTATTTAAAAGGCGAGCCTATACAATACTTTCAACAAGCCCATTTTACGGGTTCCTGTCATGTCAGGTATGTAAAAATTCAGTGTTGTAATACTAGAAATATTTCCCCAAATACTGGAAATTATGTTTGTATATTATAAAGTTATGTGTATCGTAATCTATTTTATTAATATTTTTAGACGTATGCTAATTAAGTATAAATGATCATTAGTCAGTTATTGAATTGCTCTTGTATTTTTAAACCGATAAGTAGGTAGGTACATATTGTTTTAAAATTTATGTAAGGTGGATATAATTTAATTTATAGAAAATTATTTTCACAGTATGTGTTTCTACAACAATTTTACTAAAAATACGATATAAAGACATTTGTAAATTATAAAACATGTGATTGGGTCATCAATATAATATTGAATATGTTATATCTTTTACTTCTACTTTTTTAGTCTATTTCTATTTGTGTTCTAGTTATTTAATTAATAAATACCTGCAGCAATATTATCAGTTAATGTGGGTTCAATGATACATTTCCTTCCAAATTCAATAATTACGCTGTATTAATTAACCTAATATAATAGTAATAATTAAGAGGTGAAATTATTTGAAAAAAAAAATCTATTGATATTTATTGAACAATAATTATACTTATAAATTAATGTACTTATAAACTTACTGAGAATAGAATTGATATAAACTTAAAACCTAATTTCGCGGGATATGTTTTCTCAAAAAATGACAACACTGAAATATTCTATTCGCGACAAGGGCGACTTCCTGTTTTCGCCTAAATAATGTTGTCGTACAGTACGTAGGATGTGAAATAGAAATCGAAGAAAATTTGATTAACGAAAGTCATTTTTTTGTCAATAATGATTAGTGCAGCAGTAAGATGATCTGTCTTTAGTATGACACCAGCAGCTCTCGGCTTTCTCGACTCCGTACCGTATTGCATCCGATCGTCGTATGCTTCTAATTACAGACAGTGTGAATAAGTGTAGCGTGTAATTACCATATGTGGCTGTTATTTCAGTGGGAGTGAGTTACATTTTTAGCAAAAAAAACCTGCTTAACGCATTTTACTAGTAACTTTAATTTTAAATAATTATTTAATACGCATTTAAGACTATAAAAAATGTTTATTATTTGTTAATTTTTTTAAACCAGCTTGTAGGTATTAATAGATTTTTGTTTTTATAAGAAATGTGTGTTAGTCACTAATTGCTCAACCTTTATCATACTCTGGGTCCAAATGCACATTGAAAAAAACAACATGTCAATTTTTGCCAGACTCGAGATTTGAATCCGGGACACAAAATATAAAAAAATATATATATGAAATGTGCGTTGTTTGGAAGTCCGGTTTTAATTAGTACCTAAACCGTATTTTATAAATATTTTTAACGTTAAAATGTTATAATTTATGACAAAAGGGATAAGGATGGGCAGGGCTCGAAATGGACCGGAACGCACCGGAGCGCCGTTCCGGGTTGTAAAATCGGCAATATTGTCGTTCTGTCTCATGGAAAAAATAATTTTACCATTTGAGCTAGAATGGCCATAATATAACATAACATCACACACTTATTTTTTATAAAACACATAAAATTAGATAACTATGTTAATATTTTCATAAAATTATCGAGCGCTCCGGTTCTTAAAATTCTTCATTTCGAGTGCTGAGGGTGGGTTGTAGAAGATGTGATGTCGCAAACCATCAAAATGTAAACGAATGATATTTTTCGAACGTTTAGTAAAAGAGTTGGTCCCCCATCTTCTGGAACTGCGCACTTTTGCGCCAGTTTTGACTGTTACCTACACTTACAATAATATTATACAAATGCAATAAATTTGGGGGCTGTGGCACTGAATTGTGAATTACAGTGGTAGTGCTAGTTATTGGTTATCTTCTAATGCGATACGGAAACCTGCTCGCATTAAATGATGATTACACATTATTTCGTTCAAATCATTACTAATTGTTTCAATATGCAATAAGCATCATTTGCTACAAACAGTTTACCATATTGCAATCGAATTATGGGAAATAAATAGCACTACGATCTAACTAAGCTAACAGTTGCCTGACTAGAATGGGCCTTGCCCTGGGCTATAATGTCTATAGCCTTATGGTAAATTTAGCCCTGCTTTAATGACAACATAAAGTAGGTAGGTACTTACCTAAATCATGTTCTTGTTAATTAAAAGATCACACTATACAAACGAATGCAATAGGAAATGCATCGACCGCAAGTGAAATATTACGAAGTATTATTAATAGGTAGGTATAATATTCAGAAATATACTTACCTAATCTACCGACATAGGTAGTTGGTTACATGATAAATACATGTCTATATCGTAGCATATTATTATTTATAGACATGATAAATAATCAAGAATATACAGAATCATTAAATTTGTTAAAACACAGCAACGCTTAAAGCATGGGTGGCCAACCTTTTCAGCAGCCGGGCCAGATTCTAAAAATGAGATTTCCTCCCGGGCCGCACATCCTATTTTTTTATTATACAAAAAAAAAACGAAATATATATTATATATATTAATAAAATAAAACAAAAATGAGAATCAAACATATTTATTAGATTACACTTTTTCAAAATGCAATTTGAACAAAATAATATAAACATAAATGCAAGATATTTCTCCTTGCCCAAATATGTTTTGTAAAACTCTTCCAAATCAACCTAGTGCAGTTTCCCCTTTAACTGTTCATCGCAACACATTTCACTATGTTACAATAGCGTTACAAATGCAGCAAAAAGCACACAGTGCTTTTTAAAATCTTGAGCCAATATCGAATCTCAATTTGTGAAATTAGCACAAGCGGCAGCATTTTTTGATATTATTTTTATTTTCTCACTGCTCCATGGGCCACAAGTTGACACCCAGTGGGCCGCATGCGGCTCGCGGGCCGCGGGTTGGGCACCCATGGCTTAAAGTAATTGTGTCGGGCCATTTTCGTCGCCACATCGTCACATACCGTGGTTCTTCAAATATCGGATATACAGTACGTAGAATGTTCTTGTAGTAACGCGGAGGGGGCTGTACAACGAGGGCGTTGATGTACTATCGGACGGCATCCTACTGTCCGACAACAAGAAATCGGCGATAAAAGGAAGTCGCTGTAGTCGCATACAGAAGATTTCTCAGTGACGTACCTGTCGTGGCGGCAACGCGCGCTAGAGGCGTGTTTAAATAATGTCTCAGTTCTCCTTTTAGATGCGACTATTAATTCTAACATCACTCCTGATCGTTTTAGACATAGTTGTGTTATAAAAAGAAAATTGATAGATCCGTGCTTTATAATATGATGTCGAAATGTCAAATGCCGAAAACTCAATAAATCAAGTGGATTTATATGATCTATAGGTATATACCTAATACCTACATAAAGGATAGAAATTGCATATTTATGATGATTTGCGGTTGCGTTGAATTTATAAGTGTAAAACCATTTTAAACTAATATAATTCTTGACATTTGCGTCGGCCTACAGCGTCATGGGTCCCAGGTTCGAATACTGAGTCTGACAAGTACCTACATATATTATTGTTTTTCAATTTATGTATGAGTCAGAGTATGGACCTACCTAATAGGGTTAAGCAAATGGCTGACGTCCATTTCTCGTAAAATCAAAATCTGTTAATACAAACATCCACTCTGTGGAGGCCCATATGATCTTATCTTGGACATCATTCATTATACCTCGGAGAACAATTGGGTTCAAACATCAAACTGTCCTTAACCGTGGTGATGGGTAGGGGCCCGTCAAACATCATGGCCCGGGGGCCATGGTGATATCTATAATAAAGACAGATAACTGCTAGTAGGTGTGCACCACACAGAACTATTGAAACTGTCTAACACATACTGATGCAGAATGAAAGAAAATTCTCGACACTAACGGCGAAAGCAGCTGGATTGATCGAGGAAGACTAATCAGATCAATCAGATAAGTATACTGATAGGATGTATCGCATGTGCCAGGGTTTGAAACTCTCCATATTCATAACATAGCATTATAGCTAACTCTTGTCTACAAAATATACTAGACGAGGTAAGAAAATAAGCTATTTTAGCCGGAAAAACGCTGGATTTAATGAAAACAAAACGTCCATGAAAAACATCGTCTAAAGAAAATGTTATAAGTAGGTACTCAGTGACGTCCCGTAGGGGTAGGCAGATTGAGCGTCGCTTGGGGGCGGCAGTTACTCGAAGGCCGGCAAATCGAGGATAATCATTTGGTTTAATAAGTACCTAGCTAAAATTATTTTGTTTACATGTTGTACCTACAATAATAGCATAGTAAAATGGTGTGAAAATAAAAAAATCTGTGTATTGCAAAATGGTACAAACCAAATGTGTCAGAAATATCCACCAAATAGAACATCAGACTCTGACGATTTGGGTAAGTGTCTAAAATAATTAGTACCTACTTATTATTATATTTATTCGCTTTTTATATCTAAATTTAGTTTTGTATGTTTTAGTGGTATAGGTAAGTATATTTTATTAGTAATGTATCCATACAAAACATTTATTAGATGTTGGAGTCATGAAAGGATGATAAAAAAAAGATACCGTATAAAAAATGGGGCGGTATTTTGGTGCCGCCTAGGGGCGGCATTTTGTCTAATGACGTCACTGTAGGTACTTACTCCTTTAGGCTGTCAGAAGAAAAATCATTAGTGAAACATTATACTTTCATCTGAAGATAAAAATATGAATGATAGGATATGAGCTATTTTAGTAAAACATCAATGTTGAAATTGTAATGTCTTCATTAACAAAAATTCTTAATCAAAATCGGTCGTGAGCTTTTTTTAGGTAGTACCTGTGGGTCTATTCTATACTTATCGAACACTAAATTGATAAATAGTATCAAACTTAGGGTAGGTTTGTATCAAAATATTAGCACTTATTGTAACAATTACACGAAGCCGGTTTTTATTGTTGCAATAAGTGCGATATTTTAACAGCAGCAAGATAGGTGCTGTTAAAATATAGCACTTATTGCAACAATAAAAACCGGCTTCGTGTAATTGTTACAATAAGTGCTAATATTTTGATACAAACCTACCCTAAGTTTGATAATATTTTTCACTTTATCACTTTAGCGGTCGATAAGCATAGAATAGACCCACTGATATACCTACTATATATCTACCTACAATTAGGTGTTCACAAGTCCAGTCAAGTGTGCACAAGTCACAAGTCACAGTTTTCCGCATAAATGGCAATACTAGTATTGATAAGACATCAAATCGAATGTGAATCATGTCCATTTTCACAGGTTCCTTCAGCCGTATAAAGAGGTAGGTATTTGCTAACACTAATTTGCTAATATTAAAAAAGCATGAATATACTTTATGTTTCGACTATTTATTTAAATTATTGATCCACGTACTATCGAAATATGGTAAGTAGGGGGGAGTAGGTACCTATATGCAGTGAAAACATTCCTGAATTTTACAAAAGGCGTTTTAACTTTAGTGCCAAATATCTCAGGATCCATTTTGATGGACTTGATCCATAATTATTATGAACCACTCATAAAACAAAGCATCTTCATTTTAAATATAAACAATCATAGGTGGATAGATGTATAGTAAATTTATTTATCAAGATAATCCAGCGTATTTATGAAAACTTTAAAGCTATATGTAACGAGGAAAATTAAAGAATTGTTTAATCATTAATTAATTATTATTACCTACACTGATTAATGCCACCTGCCAGATACGATTTTTGCGAGCGAGATGACTACCTACTGAAACTGCTAGGTTGGGTATGCTTTCTCAGATGTAAGGGTATCAACTATCAAGAATGATCCACATTAAGAAAACAGGGGAAATGTGACCAGGGGTAAGTGTATCGCAAAAGGCTTAATGCTGATCAATAGTAATTACTATTTGCGCTAATACCGCCACGTGTAAACAGGCAGAATTCGCATACGTATATTCGGCCTGTTACCACGTGTCGGATTAGTGATAGTAACGAGTACTAATGATAAGTGTACAGTGTACCTACTAAGCCAGTGTATACATGCCCTTACTCAAAGTTGAATGCTTAGTCCAGATAATATTAGGTATGTACCTAGGTAGGTACCTCCGTAAACAAATGAACATTGTAGGTATACACACTGTTTACAAATATTTCTACAAAAACATTACAAATGTGTCATCGAAAGAAGAACAATGTAGTTTCTGAACAAAATTGGAGACCAATAATAAATATGTTCGAGCGACATTCTAAGTCTGTACTTCGGTTAGGGACGTCACTGGGAAAATGGATCAGTAAAAATAATAACAGTTAAATTAAAAACATTTGGCACATATTCGTTCATTGTATTTTTAATTCTACTATATTATTTTAAATTATTGTTGGCCATGATTTAGTGTTTTCAGATTATTTTGTTGTTAGTTTACGTATCGCGGTAATAAATCGGCGGTCGGGTCAATTTATCTCGTGAAGAGTTATTACTACGTCGTCGGCATGTGTAGGCAACTATGATACCGACTAAATGTAAATTAGAGGATACTTAGCAAATAAAATAATCCGCTCAATAGATTGAAGAGGTATAGGCACACGTTACTAATCGAAGAAGGAGGGATTTTAGTTCACCTTATTAGGCGAAGATTGCCGTATTTGGTATCGAGGGATTCTAAATATGGCATTGGGGCCGGCCTACCGTCTTGGTAGTCCGAACGCGCATATTATACAGGAGAATTACATTTCAGACACTATTTTTAAACGACACCTCTCTGGATTTCAATGTATAATGCAGTAAAAATACATCCATTTCCTTTCGTATAATTTTCAGTGTGTCCCTAATCGCGGGAGAACTTTTCAAAATAAGAACTATTTTCTTTGCAGATATTAATTTGAAAGTACTTGTGTCAGGTTACGTGATTCAAATAATAATCGAAACGATGTCTTAGCATACTATCTCGTTTCTGTATATGCGAAGGTAGTTGTGTTAGAAAGAGATAGCTCCATCGCAGTTCTGCAGTTGATCTGCGCCGTCTTCGCAAGTGGAGCCGAGTGAAGTTAGTTGCACGCGAAATCGCCGCGCAGACGGTACTGTTTTTAGTGTCCGCTCAGCTGGTGCTTGCTATTATATCGTAACGTAAACATTCGCGTGTTTTCCGTCTGTCTGTTATTTTCGTTACTGTGGCGTACTGTGAAGTGATAATGGACGGTCCCGGTGGAGCGCGGGACTCCAGGTTCAACCTGGGCTACAACATGAGTCTTTTAAGCGGTGAATCTCCGCCGGAGATTTACGGAAATCCAAACGTCACACTGGGCCGTCCACCCGGTGCTCTGGCTCAACAGATGAGCCGGGGAGGGCTGCTGCAGGGAGGCTGCGGCCTGCCCAGAGGCCTGAAGAGGCCCGGTGACCAGTGCTACGAAGATCGAGCCATGAGTTCCCAGGGAATGGGCCTAGAACAGTGTGTCGTTCCAGATATCGTGGATGACAGTTATACGTCGCTGCAGCCGAAGAAATCTCCCCCGTCCAACGGGAAAAAGACGAAAGGCAGGGTGAAAATCAAAATGGAATACATCGACAACAAGCTCCGAAGATACACCACCTTCTCCAAGCGGAAGACGGGGATAATGAAAAAGGTGGGTAACCTAACACGGCTCATCTGTCAAATAGCAACCGGCTCGCGTGTCCCTTTTTATTGTGTTGTCGTGCCGCGGGAGTGAAAGAGCGCGAGCGCGTCTACGAATTTACGGACGTTTGCATCTGCGGTTTGCCGACTGTTACTCCGGATTGTTTTGGCATTATTCCATATTTACTGACCGATTTATGGTGCGTGGATGCGTGAAGTGTATAAAGTGGGAGCCCGTTGCGAGATATTATTGTTTCTGGTGGTAAAACCGGCCGTTTTCCGTGCGCTTTGACAGCACGCGCGAGCCGCCGCGCTCCGCCCGCCCCGCGGCCACCTCGCCGCCCCCCGCCGCGCTCCACCCGCCCCGCGGCCACCTCGCCGCCCCCCGCCGAGACGCGAATCGTTTCTGACAAATGGTGGCAAATTTTCAAAATACTAATGCAAAAATCGCTCAATCAGCTGATTACCCCGGCAAATTATTCGTTTTTTATTTAAACTAGATAAAGTACGTTTTTTCGCAGACGTAGCAATCAACCCGCAGACGAATCCGGACGATTCAGATGACACGTGTGTCGCTGATTTTGACACTATTCTCTTTCAATATTGCGTACCTATACATTTCTTTTTTTTTGTAATATTTTTGGCTGTCCAGTACATCATTATTGATAATTAATCTTAAACGCTTTGATCGATTGCGGCTATCAATCATATTTGATAGTTTCTACTCTCTAATTATAGCGCACACGCCCGCGACGTTTATGAAAACATGCATCGAAAAATATAAGTTTTTATTTTTATAATTCTGCAACCAATAGTTTGTCACGATTGATATTATGTTATTATGAGATATCAATCTAGAAGGTAACTAGGCGTCGATTAGTATGTAGGTATATTGCACATCAAATTAATCGCACATTGCAATAATCAAAATTCACAAAACATAACAAGTATAATAAGGTTCCTTTTTTATATTCAAAATTCGTTGTACCTAACTGACTTTTTTATGTCTTTGACATGGCACATCCTTTTGCTTTATTTTTTGTTATAATTTTACAGCAGCTTTGACTGGGATCCGCTATCGTATCGCCTTTTCTCTTAGGTGAGGATTCGTTGTTTAGGCCCTTAATCCAATTATTTTGAGAAAAACTTTATAATCTTACTGAGATATTTGCCAGCATTTCTTCTTCATTATCTGATAAATTAGTTGGTCCGAATCCCATATATTTGCGCAAACACGTTCGGTAAGGGTGAAGGTAGGCTGTTAAGATCCGCCATAAATAGTGCACACTAAACTTTGTCAGTCATACGTATTTGTTTTCATTGAAATAAGATTACAATTTACAGATGCTGTAGGTTAGTTTTTAAAATTAAATTAAACCCTGCGATAATACAAATAGTAGTCAAAAATTACTATTCTATCTAAAAAAAACAATTAAATCATACATAACATTGGATATTTTAAAGATAGAATCATATTTTTATCTATTATAGTTTGGTTTAGGCAGGGCTTAATGAATTTATAAAAATGAACTAGCAATACCTATGTGTAATACCTATGTATTCTTAATCCAACGAAAACAAATAAGTATGAAAGAAAAAGTGTGCAAAATTTTTTCGTATCATCCAAATATATTCCCAAATTATTATTGTTTGGTTAGGCAGGGTTTAATTATTGATTTTCAAAAACTAACCAATACCCTCTGTAAAACGTAGTCTTATAGGCCATCCATGGATGATACCGTATGCGGTTTGGAACCGTGTGCCATACTAAGCTTATCTTTTCTGTTCTTGGAAATATATTTTCACAAACTAGCATCTGAGCGTATCCGTTTATACCATACACTTACACTTACAAATTTGGTGAAAATATATTTTCATGAACAAAAATCATAAGTTTAGTATAGCATACGGATCTAAACCGCATACGGTTTCAGTCCATGGATGGCCTCTTAGTTCAATAAAAACAAATACGTATGACAAAAAAACTTTAATCTGCCCTATTTATGTCGGATCTTAACAGCCACCTCCACCCTTCGCTACTGGAAGGAATAAGATATAATACGATAATTAACCATACTTTCTATCTTACACAATTCACATAATTTAATAAAGAATAATATAGGTACCGGTTTCGTCCTCTTATAAGTACATTGCTAACATAAGTAGGTATATAACATAATAATAATAATGTAAACATAATTTATTATTATCATCGGTAATCCTTGCCAACAGTAATACGTGATACCAATATAAACATACAGAACTGAGAACAGTTTAAAATACCTATATATTTCAAATATTCAATAGGTATTCCATTGTTTTTCAAATCATTGATAATGACTGCAAGTTTTTTTTATATTCTACTTAGGTAGTAGGTACTATAGTCATAATGTAAAGTAATCAAGCTTGTCTAGTTGAGATCAACTAAAATGATTGTCATTTACAAAAATTATTATCCTCCGTTTACATTGTAAAAATAGATAGATACCAGTGACATCCCTAGGCAAAGTGCCGCCCTTAAACTAACTCAAATTAATAGCGCTCCGTTTCAATTTTAGTCTCAAATCGCATGCAAATTCGTTTGATATCTACATAACTATGTTATTATTTATTTTCGGCTGTCTTAAACAGACCCATGATGGAAGCGCGGCTTAAGACGATACATCAGTGAAACGGCAAATAATTTTCAACTATAGGCGCGACGAAATTTTGGACTCGCCGGCATTCTGAGGTGTGAATACGTCAATTTGTTTCGTGATGGCGACGAGGGTATTAATTCTTAAATCGTGTAAAGATGACTAAAAACGTTACCCATTTACTTGAAAAAGAAAACATGTATCGCCTTAATCGTCTGTGTATAACGTCGTGGGTCCCAGGTTCGAATCCTGTGTCTGGCAAGTACACAAATTGTTTTTCAATTCGTGTATGAGTAAGAGTATGGACCTAATAAGTTGAGCAAGTGGCTGACATCCATTTCTCGTAAAAAACAAAATCAGTTAAGTAATAAGTACAAACCTGTACTGTGTAGAGGCCCAAAATATGATCTTATTGGGATCGGACATGGTTGATTTAATAATAATTGTGAAAAAAATATATACACATGATCTATTGACGATTGGAGCATTTCCATGAAACTCAGTAAAAAAAACAGCGGTGGTTTTAGGTCTGAGGCGCTGATAAGTTTGGAGGTCCCCTTGAGAAAATGGTGCCCGTATTATAATAAAACACCGTAGAATATTACGATAGATACAACAGTAGATTTTTATGCTTCCGTTATGTTTTAAATTAAACTAGGATATTGGTACTTTCTAACAAGGCGACAGCATCGTTGACGTCATGGAAAACCGCAACTGTTTTAAAAAGTTGTAATATTTGTATTAGTCTCTTCATTTGCCGCCCCAAGCAACGCGTGTACTGGCTACCCCACGGGACGTCACTGGATATACATTAGATCAATAGTGTTAAGACCTTACCTAGAAATTAAAATAAATGTGTAATTAGGTACGTGTCAATTACAAATTAATATGTCTACAAAGGCTTTGCAGATAGGCGCAATTTTAAACGATTCGTATGTCCATTACGTTGTTAATTTATTCTACATTAACTGCTAATGGTCAAAGAGATATTGATTATGTATATCAGTGTTCAAACTATATAACCCACGTCTGTATCGTGATCTTATACATAAGTAGGTACATATAATATACAATATATAAGTATATCTGTGGCGAGGGTTGGAGGTAGGCTGTTAAGATTCTACATAAATAGTGCACACTAAACTTAGTCAGTCACACTTATTTGTTTTCATTGAACTACGAATACAATTTTCAGATTTTGCCGGTTACTTTTCAAATTTCTATTAGACCCTGCCTGACCAAACCAAAATAGTTTAGGTATGCTATGGGCGATCCTACAAAAATAGTGCACACTTTTTCAGACATATTTATTAAATTTGTTTTCGTTGAATTAAGAATACAATATAATATGACGGATGTTGTTGGTTAGTTTTTTTAAAACTCATTAAACTCTGCCTATACCAAACTGTAATCGATAAAAAATATTCTTCTATCTATAGAATGTCTAAATTATGAATCGTTTCATGGTATAATTTTAGATATTTTATAGATAAACGAATATTTTTTGACTATTATCCACTAACTATTATTTTGATTAGGCAGGGTTTAATTATTGAATTTTAAAAACTAACAGACACGATCTACACATTGCAGTCTTATTTCAATGAAAACGAGTAGGTACTATTAATACTATCGACCGAAGCTACTTGATGGAAAATCCATTAGAATTGAAAACAAGTACGTTTGACTGACAAAGTTTAATGTGCATTATTTATGTCGGATAATATTACTTTCACTGCTGACCAGTTATATACTTTTTAATTACCACATTTAAATATGTTAATTGTATCTAATGGCCAACTACTGCAAACGCGCCAGTCGCGTTGTTAGGACTAAATGAGTTAACAGCCTACCTCCACCCTTCGCCACTGATATATTATAATAATATATAGGTACTTTACTATACGTACTTAATTATTAATAATGTGGTAAGAAAACATATCTAGAATTTTCGTATTAGTACCCGCTTACTACTATTAATTAAGCAGAAGGTCAATTTAATTTTTCGTATAACGTTCGATAATTAGTATTCCTTTTTTAAATTAGATTTTTTTAATCTAACCTATACGTTTTCAATTTTGTAGTTTTGGAACACGCGTACGCATAATATTTTTGTCTCCCGTTAGAGCGGATCATTTAATTTTCTTTCGAACATACCTACCTACCTATCGTTTTATTGCACAATCGCATCCGTTGCCCCGTGTGAATGTTTTTGTTGGCACTGTTCGCTATTTTGGATCATTGAGAGAGAATTCGGACCGGAAATTTTATTGTGAGCTTATTTTTTACATCTGGGCATGGCTATCGTAATAGAACTTTTATGGAACGCGTCATTACTATACTTATTTAAAACAAGGGATACGTGATCAAGTTGTATTTTTGCTCACAAATGCAGACGATTATTTTTAATAACGAATAATTTTTGTTGGTATGTTAATACAATGTCTATAGGTACGTATTGCAGTAGCGAAGGGTGGATGTAGGCTGTTAAGATCCGCCATAAATAGTGCACATTAAATTTTGTTAGTCATACGTATTTGTTTTTATTGAACTAAGATTACAATTTATAGATGCTATTGGTTTGTTTTTAAAAATTAATTAAACCCTGCCTAACCAAACCATCATAGTTTAGGTACTAATGAGCAATGACATATTAAATGAGCGAAAAATAGTGCATACTTTTTCAGTAATAGTTATTTGTTTTCGTTGAATTAAGAATACATATTATTACAAATGGCGTTAGTGAGTTTTTTTTTAATTCATTAACCCTGCCCAACCAATCCATAATCGATAAAAAATATTCTTCGCCGTCAAACACCGAAATATGGTCACTATTTTCCGTCTAGTTATGTATATATAAAATAATTATATACACCTATTGCAAATAGGTACCAGAATTGATCAATCCAATATAAAATTCATGAATGTAAGATAATCATAATCGATGTCACACGTACATAATATTATGTCAGTCGATAAAACAGTATGCTACATTTTGATAAAAATTACCGTTCGCCAAGTTCAAATTAACAAACCTAACTTTAAACTATAATTATTGCGCAACTTTGCTCAGTTACTTATGTGTTATTTGAACTTAGAAATTTCAATATCCATAGCAAGTAGAAGCAAGATATAAATATAAACCTTATTAAAAAAAACGATGTTCCTCTTATGTCCATTACGAGAATGTTAATTATATTTAAACGTTAACATGAAGTAGTATTTCTACCTACAAATAGGTATTGCGCTAATCAAATTTAAAATGCTGCATCTCACTATTTTCCCAGAGTTTATTCTGACACTGTCGAAACACTGGCGCCTCAGTAAGTAGAGATTGCAATTCCGTATAGAATTTTATCAATCCCGGGATTAGTGATGAAATTAACCTTTCAGTTTTGAAAACAAAAATTAATATGTATACCTGTGGCAGTGGCGAAGAGTGGAGGTAGCATTTTAAGATCCGCCATAAATAGTGCACACCAAATCATTTGTATTTGTCTCCATTGAAGTACGACTACAATATACAGATGGTGTTGGTTAGTTTTTAAAATTCAATTAAGCCCTGCGAAACCAAGCCGTATTAGATAACAATAAAACATACTCGTATATCTATAAAATATTTAAAATTGTGCAATTAAATCATACATACTTTTGGATATTTTTTATCTATTATAGTTATGTTTAGGCAGGGTTTAATGAATTTAAAAAAAGGTAACCAAAAATATGTGTAATATGACGTATTCTTAATCAAACGAAAACAAATAAGTATTTATAATATAGTAATAATGAAAAAGTGTGCACAATTTTGTCGTATCGTCCAATGTATACCAAAACTATTAAGTATGCTTTAATTGATTTTTAAAAACTAACCAACACCATCTATAAAATTGTGGTCTTGGTTCAATAAAAATAAATACGTATAACTAATATAGTTTAATGTGCACTGTTTATGGCAAATCTTAACAGCCTACCTCCACCATTCGCTACTGATCTGTGGTCAGTTTATCATACCCAAGTGTAACATTGTTAAATCTCTAAATAATATGCAGTTTTATTATGTTTTGTGAGTTCATCTGTGTGATAAATCTAAACCTAAACTATTAAAGCATTGCTAGCAGGTACCTATTTGATAGTCAGACATTTGGTACCCATGCAAGATGTGTAGCGGACTAGTTTATTGGGCAGCATTCTTACCACAGTCTGCAAATACGAAGATTATTATTATACTATACTTATTCTGTTACTAACTTTAAAATAAGTTATATTATTATTATTGTGACATAAAAGTAACGACGTTCCTTATAATTATTGTGAGAAACATGCCAACCAGGGTTATGTCTTGGTTTCCTCCAACAATTTTCATTTTCATTAATTATTGAAAATTCATTAAGCCCTGCCTAAACCAAACTATAATAGATAAAAAATATTATTCTATATAAAAAATATTCAAAGTTATGTCTGATTTAATTGCAATTTTTTTTTGACTATTATGGCATAGTTTTCGCTAGGTTTAATTGAATTTTAAAAACTAACCAACGCCATCCCGTGGGTATACTGCGAATAAGCATTAAGTCAAAAATACTAGTTTTGAGATAATCGAGTTTGAAAGTTTGGACGGTCTTAACTTATTTTATATATATAAAAGGCAAATTCCTTTCTGCGATATTGCTTTGATTATGACTTAGTGCAGTTTCGCACGCAGAATTTTGTGAATATACCTGAGAATCAGAGAAGCAAATGCACTAAGTCCATTTAGTGCCTTTTCTCTGAATAGATGTATGTCTTTTTGACTTATAACATAAATTATCTTCGCCAGTTTTATAGATATGACTGTGTGTGTTTTGTAGACTATAGACCGTACTCTTAATAAGATTACCTCATCATTAAGCAAAATTTTGACTTAGTGCTTTTTCGCAGAATACCCACGAGTCTGTAAATTGTAGTTTTATTTCAATGAAAATCAATACGTATGACTAACAAAGTTTAGTGTGCACTATTTATGGCGGATCTTAACAGCGTACCTCCACCCTTCGCCACTGATATCGAATGTAGTGTCCAAATTTATTTCACATATCCAATTTTCCGATGCGTATGTGAGTACAGTCGTCTTGAAAAGCACGATTTTAGTGACAACGAGATACGAGTAGGTACCTAAAATGTTTAAACAGACCGACGTTGCAGTATTTGTTCGTTAATCGCGTCAGTGAACAAACTATCACTCATTATTAATTTACTGTGATGTTATGTCGGTTCACGAGACCCAACCAGGGAAAACAATTAATGGGAACTGCGCATCTATTCTATACACAAGACTGCTATCAGCAGCTATCGAGGGTAGTTTTTAATATGTTTGTCAGTCAAAACTGTCAATCTGGCTCTAAAATTTAGCACACCCAAGAGAGGTGCTGTTAAAACATAGTACTTATTGTATCACTTACAACTAACTTATTACAATTGTTACAATAAGTGCTATTACTTCGATACAAAACTACTTTCGATAGCGGCTTATAGCAGTATTGTGTATAGAATATATGCGGTGAAATACCCAACGGGTGTGGAGTAACAGGCAACCGATCTCGAGTGTGGACGAATATGGAATAAACTGAATACATAATTCTAAGCTTGTCCTTCGCTCTGACAACTATTGCTCTTGGTTTATGCACTGTCATCTGGCAGTGCATCATCATATGGCACCAATATTGGTGTATTTGAAGGTAGCAAAACACACTATTGTACGTCTATAATGTGTGTTTCATTTTCGTAGGACCCACACACATTCTAAATCCTGCTACAAAATGTAGTGTATTGGTGCATATGTTATCTGAATTCTATTTACTAATCAGTTTTGTGGACCCAACATAGATGAAACTATTGACGGTTATAGGTACCTACCTCTACTTTTATTACATTATGTATGTATTTACAAATCGTATTCTCTCGTACCGAAATGGTACTTAGTAAACGGCTACCAGACATCCTACTGCATTTTGTAATACCTACCACGTTTGTTTATTTACTTTTGGTAATGGTTCTAAGTGGCACCTGTATCTGCGCTACATATCTCCGTGTTTGACTTGGCCCTTGTGTTTATTTGATCAAGCGTTTACAGACTGACTTGGTGATTTTGTCATGCCCAGCGTGGTGGCATCCTCGTAGGTTGCCGTGGGAAAAAACTGACCTACCGGCAGGGCACACAATGTTATACTGCTAATGCAACAGAGGTGGATTAGAAATAGGTGTATAGTAATTGATTCCAATTCGTCACCTCAATACTACAACTAGATAACTTGATTTTCACTGTTTTTGAGATAGCTATTGAATATGATTCTACATCTTCTCTATAAAATGATAAAATTAGGTCAGTCAGAAGTTAATGGGAAATAGTGGCGAAGGGTGGAGGTAGGCTGTTAAGATGGGCCATAAAAACTGCACACTAAACTTTGTCAGTCATACGTATTTCTTTTCATTTATATATAAGACTACAATGTACTACAGTTAGCTTTTAATATTCAATTAAACCCTGCGAAAACCAAAGCCATAATAGAAAGTAATCAAAAAATACTCGACTATCTATAAAATACCTAAAATTATGCAATTAAACCATATATAACTTTGGATATTTTATAGATATAATAATATTTTTTGTCTATTATAGTTTGGTTAGGGAGGGCTTAATGAATTAAAAAAGTGAACCAACAATGTGTGTGGTATGTATTTTTAATCCAACGAAATCAAATAGGTATGATTGAAAAAGTGTGCATAATTTTGTTACATCGCCCAAAGTATACGTAAACTATTATGGATTGGTTTAGGCAGGATTTAATTGATTTTTAAAAACTAACCAACACCATCTGTAAATTGTAGTCTTAGTTCTATAAAAACAAATACGTAGATATGACTAACAAAGTTTAATGTGCACAATTTATGGCCGATCTTAACATCTTACCTCCACTCTTCGCCACTGATGGGAACTGTATTAATTTTGTGTTTGAAAATATTATATAACTTAATAATATAACCATAAATGCATTATATAAATAAAATAATATATCTACAATATTTTTTCATATACTTACTTCGGTAATTAAACATTATTTAATTGTTCTCAATTAGACAAGCACAATTTTCCATTTTTATTTTAAATATTAATTAAAGCCTAGATTTATGTTAATCAAGTTCTTAAAGTTTATTTCATTTTCCCAACGGTGACCAAATCGAGGGTATACCTACTGACAGAACGCATTATTTCAGTTTTTGCTGTTTTTGTGTTTTAAATGCCAAAATGTATACAATTTTACGCTCTACGTCCTGGTAACACAGCAGGCACAAAGGCATAGGATATAATGGTGAGAAAATAAAAACATTATTAAATCATATTGTTATTTTTTTATTCTGATAGAAAGGATGATAATGACCTAATGCGTTCTGCGTATACAAAATACAGGACTTGTAACATGTCGTATATTGTGTTTGCCATAAAGGTTAGTCTTTATAATGTAGAAAAAATGGTTTTAAATCATAAAAAAATCTATGTGGGAGAACGCTTTGAAAAAAAAATTAATGTCCTTTTTGCGATCATCTCAGAACTTGCTTTAATGAGTTAATGCTTTCTGCCAGTATACCCTCGAAATCAGAGTTATCTAGTTGTAGTAGTGAGGTGACGAATAGTATTTTATGTGGTTCGGGTGGATTTTGTCCGAATATCAAATGGCGAATGGAGATAACTACTTTGACTCCGGACCAAGCTAATATTGAGACTAAGATTAGTATTACATTTACAGTAGGATGCTAACGAGCCACCCCTCCAAATTTAACAATTTAAAAACGGGCTTTGTCCACGAACATACTAAAATAATTCCACATAACAACGATAATAACATTATATTATACCCCTTGACTTTAATTTATTTATTACATTATTACATCAGTCATTTTTTGACTGGACATTGTAGCTTCGCTGGCAGGCTCTATGAGCGTAGTTTTATTACCCGTTCAACATGTCTATGTGGCCGAGACATACCACATCCTCTGGGAATTTCCTAAAACGTGTACGGAAATGCTGCTCAGGTCAGTTCAATTAGCTTACCGTACGACCTGGTCGCCACAAAGGTCGATTTTGTTGCATTTTTCGGCGTCATACTGTCAACGTGAAGATTTTTAAAACTTTGATTGTTCGGCGGTTTTGCACCCGGTTTTGTTATTTACCACAATTTTTTGCTACTGTGTGCTCGTCTCTCCCATGGGAACTCGTAGTCAAGTAAATTCAGTTAAAGCACAATTGCGTGCATGGCGACGTCAGTCTTGGGTAACTGGCTCTGAGACATTGTCAGTCATAAAAAAATACTGGTGCTTTACTCCGAACGTAGGGTCCCGTGATACGCCTGATTAAGACTGGGGGTGGTTTTATTCAATAGTGTGTGTGGGTTGTGATGTGTTTGAGAGAAATAACATTTTATGTTAATTGTAGCTTTGAATTCAGTATGATACCAGCCATTTTAGGTTTAACACTTGTAATCGTTTGATTGGACATACGCTCATTTTGATAACCCGATAGCTGTGTTTATTATGGTGCATAGTTTCAATTATGAACAAAAATATATATTGTAGAACATATAGATAGCTATCCTCAATCCTGGAACCAGAACAGATTGTAAATATAATTCCGATAGGCTATATCTTAATTCACTATATTTCAAACGCATACTCACACATTCAAAACCCTGCGTCAAAATGTAGTGTATTGGGATATAGTCTATCGGTATTCTATTTATTAATTTGTTCTGTGGTTGGGACCGAGAGTATGGATCTGATAAGTGGTGCAACTGGCTAGCATCCATTTCTCCTAAAAACAAAAAATCTGTTAATACAACTTCTACCCTGTGAAGACCCATACTAATATGATCTTCTTAAGATCGCACATGGCTAAAGATTCAAATAAATCGACTTTAAAATACCAGGAGACATTTTAGTATGTAGGTACCTACCACTTACCTCCGCATACCTCAATCAAAATACTGTTTTAATTAGTTATTAGATTGAGATAAATATTTCGGTTCAATAAAAACAATAATTACTCATGTAAGTAGGTATCACTGTCTGATTTGTCAAAAAAATATTTATTTAAGATTATCTTCGCTAGTTTTTGACAGTCGGAGAGTTTATTTAATAAATACAATGAACGTTTTACGGTTCATTAGTTTCTCATTTCACATTTCATTAATACTGAATATAAAATATAGCCTATTGCTTGCTGTTCGCCACGGATTGTAAAACCCTTTTTAACACTGCACCCATTTGATTCGGAGTTGGCGCAGCGTGTTCAAGAAACCAGTCTCCATACGTTGCTGCCTCAATGCGATACCAAAATAATAATGTCTGAAAATGTCCAATTGCCGACATACCGCCGATAAAAGAACATAAACAAAGAAAAAGAAGATAAAGATAATAATTTTAACATTTTTAGTGCAACATGGAAAAGTGGTTGCAGTTTTCCTATAACTAAGAGACAATAGAAGGATCACGATGAAAACTCGCAATATGCTTTATACATAAAGCTTTGTACCCGCGGGCGCAGATGTGCCCTCACACTCTTTTGTGTGCGCTCACGGACTCATGTGTGCATTATTTTCAACAATGAGCATAATAAAATACGAAAATACAGATCGCAACTCACTGATACGAATCAAAATTACTGCTTAAATATATGAAAATCCACATACATTCGTGATTGCTCAAAATTGATTGAAGAAATCCAATGCCAAAAATCCCATTCATTCTGATTTCTTGTGTAGGTATATTTTTGCAAATGACGTTCATATTATATATTTTTGATAAAAAAAAATCATAATTACATAATATATTTATAATTATCTGTTTTAATAATATCTATATCATCATCGGCCGGGGTCAATCCACTGCTGGATGAAGGCCTCCCCAAGTTTCTTCCAACTCTCTCGGTCCTGTGTCGTTCGCTGCCACGTATTTCCGCCGAACTTTATCAGTTCGTCAATCCAGCGGCTTTTAGGGCAACCATGTGGACGTTTCGTGCCCCTTGGGTACCATTGGATGACGGCATTTGTCCAGCGGCCGTCCTTTTGACGAGCAATGTGCTCCGCCCATCTCCATTTCAGCTGTTTGGCAACGTCTATTACATCGCCTACTCCTGTCTGCTTCCTAACCCATTCGTTTATCTTACGGTCCTTTCGCGTGATGCCCAACATACACCTCTCCATGCCTCGCTGTGCGACTCTTAGCCTTTGGACATCTCTCGTATTGAGGGTCCACGTCTCGCAGTCATTCGTGAGCACGAGCAGCACACATTGGTTAAACACCCTACGCTTAAGACATAATGGTAGGTCATTCTTGAAGATGCTATTCAGACGTCCAAAAGCAATCCATCCTAGCTTTGTTCTGCGAGCAATTTCATCGTGCATGCTTCCGTCTATGGGCACCTACTGTCAGAGATAGACGTAGCTGCTGACTTGCTCGAGTTGGGTGCCATTAATACAGATAATCGCAGGGTCCGAAAAGCAGTTCCTCATCACTTTTGTCTTATATATATAGGTATACTTAACTGATGTACGTACTAGTATTTATTCTCTGTCTAACATATGTAAATTTTATTGGAAAAAATGTGACCGCCACTCCATGTGTTCCTGATAAAAAGAAGGTTGGGAACCCCTGCTTTATACCATGCTTATTTAGTGCACGTAAATAGGTTATTTCTAAACACTAATTATAAAATTTCACCGTACATAATCCCGGGATATTGAGATTGACAAATCGAATACTGGAAATATCTAATATTTTAATTACTTCCATTACATTTTTCGGTACACAGTTGAATCGAATTTTCTCCCTATTTTACCACGTTTTTATTAGCTCGTATTCTTGTTTGTCCAGTACTAATTTTTTCTTGTGTGCCCAGTACATATTTTTTCTTGTTTGTCCAAGATTTGTATTGGACGATTGAAGATTTTGAACTAACTTCCCGACTAGCTAGACATTTGAAACTTTTAGAATTTATCAGAACACCACGACAATGCATTCTTTTAATACTTTTAGCCATTTTTAATTAATTAATTCTGTTTTGTATGGAAAGTTATTATTGTTGGTTGCTAAATTTGTCCTAACAACAAAATTATTAATATCTATACGTGCGTTACTATGGAAATCAATATAACATTTCAGTATTCTATATTTATTCAGTATTTCTATCAAGTACAATAAAAGTTTTTATTAATACATAGAATTGTCAAGTTTATATTATGATTGAACAGAAAATTTAAAAACGTGGTATTTAAAAAGTTCTTTTTATCTTGTAATTATTTTATATTACTTAATTTATAAAATTATTTTACTTATATAATATGAAAGCTCCGTGTGAACATACGAAGGTTTTCTTAAACATATTTGTTAAAGCTTCATCATACCAACATTAAAACGCTTTATTTAAATAGTTTGAGTATCACGACATTAGATAATAGATCCCGATACTGCCAGTCGCGTCGATAATATCTCCCAAAGCACCGCGCGTGCTTCGCTTGGTCGAATGCACGGCGCCCGCCTGCGATAGCGCCTCTCTACCACTTACCTCCACAGGTAACCGACTAGATTGGATAGGCAACTCACGTTGATTAGAATTCGAGTTGGCACAGGCGCCGCGAGATGATTATTTTTGATTTAATTCTATTTGCCGCGTGCAAGTGAATACTTGGTCTATCGGAAAACGTTTCAAATGCTGTGACAGTGATGAAGTCGGCAGTAATAAAGAGTATGAAGCAAAACCGAGCTGAAGTAAATTTTGAAACTAAGATCGGGTCACACAAAGGGGCGGATTTACCGGTACTTTACAGTAGGGTGCTGACAAGCCCCCACCAAATTTAACAATTTCAAAATAAAGTAGAATCTCGATATAACTGACAAAATACCCGGTCATCCTGTTAATGTTATACAATGTTTAAATCCAAGTGTCACCGCGTGTAAACAATGTTCTGTGCATGCTAATCACGTTATATCTACCTGTAGCACTCGAATTCGAGTAATAATACTGTCTTGCTCGTCGCACTGATGTTTGCAACGTTGGCCGCTAATTCACACAGCTGCACGGCAGTTTAATTTGTTTACTCGAAGTGAATGGATGCATTTATTACTACATTCAATAAGGAATATTCAAATATGGAAACTTCACTGGCCTTATATTGCGCCTTTTATTTTATTCGGACTATATACTTTTATATAACGGACTTTCGGCTTTAACGGACACCCCCTCACTCGCATTAGTCCGTTATATCAAGGTTCTACTGTAGGCATAGTCCATGAACATACAAAAATAATTCCACATAACAACGATATTATCCCATTACACCGGTCAATTATTGACTGAAGACTGAACACGATGACTTCGCTGGCAGGCTCTATGGAGGTCCCCTATGAGTTACACGTTCAACATGTTCAATTTTGTCGCATTCGGCGTCACACTGTCAACGCGAAGATTTCTTCACTTAGATTTTTCGGGAGTTATATCTGTTTTTCCAATTTAATCATTTTAAAACCTGTCTCCAATATATTTTCCATAGCTGTACAGTAATACCCCGAAGTTACGCGATAGGTGGGTCCGACGAGAATTGCGTAAGTCGGAGTACAACTTTGCATGTAAATACATACTTAATATATTATTAATACTATCGACTGAAGGTACTTGATGGAATTTGAATTTAAATTCTAATGGGTTCAAGCTTTTTACTATTCCATTTAAGTCGTTTTTTGCGACCCGGGTTTCGCCTTTCGGCATCTTCAGGCGCCGTGTACACCCACCAAAGGTAAACACACACTGACAACGAATTCTCTTTACTCTAGCTTATATAATAAATCAATACAAATGGAGTTTTTACCTACTTTATTGTATTGATGTATTATATAAGCTAGAGTAAAGAGAGTTCGTTGCCAGTGTGTGTTTACCTTTGGTGAGTGTACACGGCGCCTGAAGATGCCGAAAGGCGAAACCCGGGTCGCAAAAAAACGACTTAAATGGAATAGTACAGAGCTTGAATCCATTAGAACATATACTTAAATTTTGTTTAATTGAGAACAATGACGAAAACATCAGTTTAGAAGAAAAATATTTATTAAAATTGTAGTTCTTTGTACATATTACTTATTATCTACAAAAAATGAGTAAAAATGTTATTTCGATGGCGATGGTTTCATAAAATCTAACAAATTTGTTTGACGACACAACATTCTATTTTACACGCTGAATTTCTTAGTAGGAAGCTAATATCTTTTTTATTCCTTGCCTTGTAGCTATAAAGCGTTCTTTGTTAGTATCTATACTGTCTAAGTTTAGATGAGACCTTCTCTCAAGCTGGCAATAATTGTTTTCTGGTGGAACGTGGTCTGAAGTGTCGGATAAAGAACCGCGTAACTCCAAGTTCGGGGTTCGAGGTTCGGGGTACACTATAATTTACTATTCAACTTCAATTGATTTACTTATGCTTTCTGTATCCGCCTGTTATTTGGATTGTCACATTATCATATTGTATTCTTTTGTGAGTGATCATGTGTTGACCTAAATAATTTAAATAAATAAATAAATAACGTATTGATTCATTCACGCATCTAAAATACCTAATTAATTATCTCCGTAAATATAATTAAAAATCACATATAAATTTGCAGAAAGACATTATTGCATTCCTTCCAGAATTTACATGAAAATTGAAAATTCCGTCGTCGATATAGTGTGTTTTTCTTGTCTGGGATTTTCCCGACACCGCTGTGCTCGGTTTGGTAAGTAACTGTTCCCGAGGGCTCAGCCACCGCGGCCGAGGGTCCACATGGTCGCATCTTCGACCATCTGTCGCTCGACCCCAGGTTCATTGTTCGCGTGCGTTCATGTACATACTTCTCTCTCGAATGTCGACCGGAATCACTTTTTCACTTTTGATATCGTGTTAGTCATAGCACTTTATACCTAGGTACTTATGTATTAACTTATCTACTTCTTCTTGCATCAGTTATATCAATGTTTATATACTTACATTATATTATAGATAATTTTCTTACGTACGGATGTAATTAATAAAAAAACAATTCACAACATTCATGGCAATTACATTGTAATGCGTATAGAAAATTCTCGTATTAAAATTTAAATGCTTTAACACCCGCGGCCCAGTAAACATAGGAAAAATATTTCGCGGACCGGTATTAGCCACAAATAATAACCATTATAGATAGAATTTTATTTAATAAATATTATGTTAAATTACAACTTTTGGTTAGTCCCACATCTGCTTCTGCTTCTTTGTAAGACATGTTGATAAACGTGGTTGCAGCATTGTTTCTCAGAGACGAAATTCGATTTCTCTGTTTGGTTTTTTATTACTGACATAGATGAAAAAGTCTTTTCAGACAATAATTAGGAAGTCAAAAAAATGACCATTAATCTGATAACTCAGAGGTGGATATTATTTATCGAGGGATATTCAAAATTGAGACAATGATTGCATTTTCAAGGTTAAGGCTGTATTCTGTGAGGATCAAATGTCGTTTGTTTAACGCGTGCGTACTACCCGTGCTCCTGTATGGCTGTGAGACATGGCATCTTAATAAGCTTCAAGAGTCTCGGCTTTTGAGTTTTGAGAATCGATGTCTCCGCCGAATCTTAGGGGTACATTGGTACGACCGCGTTACAAACACCCGAGTTCGTGGGCAGACACAACAGCCTTCGGTGATTGAAGTTATCATGAAGAGACGCTTTACGTGGCTGGGACACGTATTCCGGATGCCGCCAAAGAGTGCGACACTTCGTACCCCTGTGGCACAGCCTCGAGGGTTCCGTCGCTTTGGCCGGCCCTCCCTCACCCTACAGCGGTGCTATAAGAGCGACCTACGTGCTGCAGGTCTGACATCGCGGGAGGCGCAAGAGTTGGCGATGGACCGAGGGAAGTGGCGCCAACTTGTGCTTGCCCTAAGCCCCAATGTTGGGACGTGACAGGGTGGAAGAAGAAGAAAAAGATTGCATTTTATGTCCGGACACCAGAATGACATTAGAAGAGAGCTCGATCAGATTTTATTTCTCAGGAGGACAAGTGCGCATGATTTAATATCTTCCAAAAAGGGATTATTAATCCAGAGGTTAGAGGTCCCCCTTTACGTAGATCTTAATTTTGAGAGAATTATTTATTAAAGTTTTCAGCTAACGCTTTTAAATGTAGCTTACTAGCAGTTCATAATAAAAATGGATCGAAAAAATTGTCCACGAAATGATAAATAATACCTAATGATCCATATTTTTAGTATTTTCTCTTGAATTAATTCCATCGTATATCTATATAGCAAGGATTAGAGCCCTGTAATAAACATGGGGATAAACCGCTAAAATAACCATAGCATGTTGTAGTGGATATATAAACAAATCATTGTTTTCCCGCTGGGGTCACCAGGTACAACTTATGTATTTAATTTAAACCATAGTCGTGACTATGCTACTCGAACACGTATGAATCCCTTCGGTTAATACCATAGAGGTATTAAATAAAAAGAGAGGCAAGCAATCGGCTTTCTCATACAACTGAATGAAGCAGGCCAACAATAGCTGACTATTTACGAGAAATAGCGACGCGATAAAAAAATGCAAGGCGCCACGGAGGATTTACTTTGGTCATTATAACGTACCCATATAATATAATGTTAACGTGGAAATTTTGCCGCAAATTGATTACCAACCTGCCTCACCACAGCTTTTCACCATAATTTCCTGCTTCCACTGTGACTAGTAAGTGTTGCCAACTGTTATTCACAAAAATATACCAGATATGGTAAGAAAACAACCTAGCTGTTAGAAAAATGCTAGATTTTTTTATAATTAAAAATATCTAGAAAATAGCAACTTGAAAATGATACATCATTGTGAACTTTCACAATGATGAAGATTGAAGAAGAATGTCTTGATTATGCAACTAATAAAAAGTCATATAACCAAAAATTCATCTTCTTCCTGTCGCTACCACTATATGTGGGTCTTGGCCTCCTCGAGCATCTGCCTCCATCCGGGTTTATCTAAAGCTACTCCCCTCCAGTTTAGAGCGCTCATGGTCTTTAAATGAAATTTGACACTATCCTTACAAGAGGTCGACCAGGTCTTCGTTTGCCTTCCGGCTTCCCGAATGTCAGTTTCTTTATCATGCGTTACTCGTCCATCCTGTGTACATGGACCAGCCATCTAATACTGTGATGTATGATTATAAATCGAATTTACTTACCTAAATACAGTAGCGAAGGCTGGAGGTAGGCTATTAATATCGGCCATAAATAGTGCACATTAAACTTTGTTAGTCATATCTACGTATTTGTTTTTATTGAACTAAGACTTACAATTTTATTTACAGATGGCATTGGTTAGTTTTTAAAAATCAATTAAACTCTGCCTAAGCCAAACCATAAAAGTTTTGATGTATTTTGGACGATTTGACAAAATTGTGCAGACTTTTACATTCATACTTATTTGATTTCGTTGGATTAAGAATAATTACTTATTACACATATTGTCGGTTCATATTTTTAAATTCATTAAGCCCTGCCCAAACCAAACTATAATAGATAAAAAATATTATTCTATCTATATAATATACAAAGTTATATATGGTTTAATTGCATATTTTTAGATATTTTATAGATAGACGAGTATTTTTTGACTATTACATATTATTATGGCTTGGTTACACAGGGTTTAATTGAATTTTAAAAACTAACAAACACTATCTACACATTGTAGTCCTAGTTGAATGAAAACAATTACGTATAACTGACAAAGTTTAGTGTGCACTATTTATGGCGGATCTTAACAGCCTACCTCCACCCTTCGCCACTGCCTACCTATCTATTAATTTTCGTCCGTATTTCCTTTGTTTTACGGTGGATTTTAGTACGTATTTTTAAGTATTTTATTTATAAATTCATTTTATATTAATGCTATACGGCCATGGTTTATAAAACAACATCTCACAAGTCACAGTAAATTATGATATGGCCAACTGCATAGGTGCACATTTCCGGATACGCGTTAGTATCCCACGAAAGTCAACCAATACAGATAAAACATTAATTTAAACATAAACAATACTTTTCCGTCACGATTTGTGTATTTGTTAGCAGTTTACAGTAGTTCTTGTGAATTAGGATTATTCAAATACGATTTAAAGTGTGCCCCCTTCTTCAGACTGTCCCCCCGATTAAATAAAAACATAATTAACGAAATAGGTACCTACCATAGGCGAGGGGTGGAGATAGGCTGTTAAGATTCGACATATATAGTGCATACTAAACTTTGTTAATTAAGTATACTTAATTATTTTCATTGAACTAAAAATACAATTTGAAGATGTTGATGGTTAGTTTTTAAAAGTCAATTAATCCCTGCCTAACCAAACAATAATCCATAAAAATATTCTTATATCTATAAATTATCTAAAATTGTGTATGGTTTAATAGTATAGTTTCAGATATTTTATAAGTAAACGATTATTTGTTAACGATTTTTATTTGAATTTTTAAAACTAATTAACACTATCTACACATTTTAGTCTATATATACGTATACGTTTGACTGACAATGATTAATATGCATTATTTATGTGGGACCGTAACAGCCTACCTCCACCCTTCGCCACCAGTACCTACTGTTGATTAGGTATGCCTTATCCGTATCGTTATTTCGATTTGGGATGCATTACTACGCTTTTCACTTATTTCTACGAAATTAACTAAATAACAGCCAGGGAGATTTTATTACTGATTCGGCTTATAGGTATATGCTTGGAAGATATAAGTGTTCGCCAAAACAAAACGTCTCTCTAAGAAATCCATATTTTGTATTGTAATCATTTATTAACTCGAATGCATTTTACCTGCAGTTGCATCTTAAATACTTACCTACCTGTATAATAATGCACCTACATAAGATCAGCGTGTAGCGATTACGTATGACGCTATTTATAGCTGCCACATGCTCGAGATATTATTTGGATTGTCACTTTCATTGAGCGAGGTATACCGAATGAGTTTTACAAATCTGGTTTGTAATAAACACCCCACTCTTGCAGTATGCAGATGCAGTCTGTTCGTAAAGTCAACTTGAAAATGTACCCACTCTTGATGCACCGAATCATAAAATGTGCAGTACCTACCGGGTACCGGGTATCGAGTAATCGGGTAACCGAACAATCATAGCTTCATCAAGTATTATGATTTATTTTCTATTGTATATTATGCACCAAATGTAAACTGTTCAACGTGGACATCCATCCGTCTCCATCAAATTCGACCAATAATAAAATTGTAACTTGGAATTTTTGTCAGTTGTCCCTTTCTCATATTACTTAATTTTTCTTCCTCTACTCCTCTTCTCACAATGTTGAAAAATTTATAATATTAGGTACTACTTTTTAATAAACACAAAATGTCGGTATGTACCTAACTCTTACGTGATATACTTAGTTCACCATATGAGGGAAACACGTCTCTTAAACAAACACATAGTTTATATGTGGTGAATACCTACTAATTTATGAATAGGTACTTACATTTTATAAATTGTCATGAATTAGGTCCAAGTTAAAGTTGAATATATTGGAAAAGAATGAGTCATATAATTTTATATTATGTTTTGTATATATAGGTACATCTAATTCTCCACAGTGCGACCCTCGTTGTTGAAAGTTTATTTATGATTACGGAAAAATAATTTCTTAATACTTATATATTTATATGTTGCTAGCTTCTCACTCTTTATGTGGTGTCATTACTTACTGATGAGATGATAAATCAACGTTATTTATACCAATTCATTTACATTATTTAACTTATTTTATTAGTTAAGGTAAATGTTAAATAATCGTTGATTGAAAATTAATTGTAAACGGTTCAGGAGTTATATTATGTATTTGAGCGTAGAATCTTGCAGGGAATATGTGGTCCTCCCTGGTTGAAGATGGCACATAGCGATGTCGCTATAATGAGTCCTATAAAAGCATTGGTGAGCCTGACGTCTTCATATTTACAAAACCTTACGTATGCGATGGGACAGTCGCGTGACACGGTATATTAATCATCTTAACCTTTGTTGTCCAGAAGAAAAACCGAGTGCGAGGTACCACGGTTTCGTTGGCTTGATGGCCTGTAAGAAGACTTGCGAGAACTAGATAAGGAAAGTGGAGAAGTCTGCTCTCTAATTGACTATGTCCCTCTGAAACGGACGAAACAGGTACACAATTTAGTCGGGTATATACGGTAGTAACCGGACAAAACAGAACATGGCAAAACAGAACATGGCAAAACAGAACATGACAAAATAGAACAGTGACAAAACGGAACATGACAAAACAGAAAATGACAAAACAGAACAGCCAGGGGAAAAATGAAACATTATTTTTTGTGGAATCTATTTAGGTTAGGTTAGGTTAGGTCATTATTTCGTTGTACCTAGTCACCCAATCATTTTGAAAATAATATATTGATTAAGATGAGATATCCTAAGCTTCCCTGCAAAGTCCCGTTTATTTGAGGCTTTCTAGCGATTAGGAATGCAGAAATTAGGTTTATAATTTGATTTATTATGGCGTATTGAAAATCTGTGCTATTAAAAATTTATCAACATAATAGAGATATGACAATTTCAATATTAAATTTATATTTTTCCTGAAAGGTCATAGTTATATTTATCGTTGTTCTATTTTGTCATGTTCTGTTTTGTCACTGTTCAGTTTTGTCATGGAACCGAATATACATGTCGAGTGATAGGCATAATGCGTACTATATCGAGCACATCAATACGACTTTTTGCTCGCAGTCACTGTTTATAAAAACACACACACACACACTTCACTGTCTGACCGGGTATTTAAAGTAGTATCGGATAGTAAAGTTGCCAAATACCGGTGCATCACTACTACGTATCTACTTGTATCTCGTGCGAGTCGTAAGTCTGCCGTGTCCGACAGACTTATTAATTCAAACAAGTGTGTGGAAGTGCATGATTCACTAATTTATACTCAGGTAGTTTTCACGTGGGCAAAATGCCTCTATATAATTCCATACAAATAAATGTGCAAACTCGTTCTTTTGAACGTTTCGTTGGACCCACAATATTAAGTTTACTTGACTATTAATAATTGAAATGTCATTCATTTGAATATTATTTAAAGCCGCGTTTATACGAGCGCTAAGCATTGTAATCTCACACCAAACTTTTGAATTTAGAACGTTTTCAATTTATTTATTATTCTTGCGTCTTCTCTGGCGATGTAGTTCCACCATAATATAGACTCAGTGGTTGGTAATTAGCAGTTTTCCAGGAAGCTGGAATCTAATTGGTCTGAAGAAAATGCAAGCCCGATTAAGACTGCCTTCCATTAGTGACACGTTATATTTTTCTAATCATGTGATCAATTACAAATCAAAAACACTCCTCTAAAATGCTCGCTAATTACTGTCACACATAGAAACTCGTCTGGACTGCGACACGTCGAATTTGTCGATGTGATTTTTTTGTAATTCATAAAACACATGTCATTTAACGTACCTCCGCATATAGCATCGGTACTGATAGAAAAAAAGGATCTGATTGTCGCGTGTAACAAATTTCACTCGACATGACGTTACTGTCCCGGCATGGTCTAGCTCCTAGCTCAAGTATGTGCACGTGGAAAGTTGCAACATTGCGTCCGTGTTTATATAACCATATACCAGTCGAGATGATTTTCCATGTGCGACCGGACTTATGTGTATTTTCGAAATGTTTTTGCACTCACAGTTTCTGCGATATGACGTCATCACGAGAGCTGATTCTCTCGTAATTTCCAGTATTTAGTTTTATGTGTACTAACTCACGAGAAGTACAAAGTCTCGCATAAGTAAGTGGGCGAGACTATTCTGGAAACGATCGTCTACGTTTACACTCTACAAGTCTACAGTGTACTTACACTATGCATTTTCGTTGTTGTGAAGAGTGCAATATACTTATGATGACGGACTCGTAAATAGGTTACGTTAGTACTCATGCAAGCCTGTGATGGCCAAAACACTTGCCAAAAAAGAGCGTTGTCCTCTGGAGTAGAAAATACTCAACATATTATATCTTTACCAATTGCGTTATACCTACGCTGAAAGTAAAAGTACAATAATTACCTAAACCGAAATACGTTGAAACTTTTCTATGTTAACCAGAATGCACATTTATTCTTTTTCTAATTGTACGCTCACCCCACCGAAGGAATCAATCACACAAACACCCAGGCTATGAGAAAATCATATATGTACATGTATTGTGTCCTCACTATGATCGAACCTGGAGCCTCAAGATCAAAAACCAGTGCCTTACGCACTGAACTACGAGGGCCGCCACGCGAATATGTACTTCTGTAATATTTGAATCCAAATACTTATGACAGTTTATATATTATATATTATATAAAGTGTCATAAGTATTTGGATTCAAATATTAATCGTACAGCATCTCATTCTCAGTAATTCAGTCCTTATATGACATTAATTTCATGAAAAAACTCCAAACAATGTGGCTGTAAATCGCAGTTTGGAGAAAACTATTATCCAGTAAAGACGACAAAATATTCATCAGATTCAATTGCACATTCAACGCATTTTATCGTTTTTACGACTTGTCTCCCTTTTTCTTTTCATACCTACACATATTTTAATAAGATAATAATATGTAGGTACTCGTACCTTCACATAAACAAAAATGAACCGTTTTTTTTTTAAATTAACTAACACGGAGAATCAACATTACATTAATTGTGTATTTGAATTTTGGCAATTAGTGCAATACTACAATGAATATTCCACGGTTTTTGGATGGAGGTCTCATAGGCATCAAATAACCAATGCGGTATACGAATTATTTCCAACAAGGCATTTTTTTCTCAGCCCGTAGATGACTGCATCCGCTGGTTTCTGAAAGGCATGAATCATTTTTTTTTGTTTGTCATCGTTTATTATTTTGATTATGTTTATAAAATAACATCAATGCAGCAGTGACGAAGGGTGTCTTTTGGAAATAGGTAGGCTGTTGAGAGCAGAGAAAAAGAGCATACTTGTCAGGTATACTTACGGGAAATAAGAAAATGATACGATACTATTACTGATGACTAAAATAACAACGACACACTAAATCGACGAAATTCCAATAGATCATTGACGATATAAAATTGAGCGATGAGTTTAATAAATTACCTATGTATTTTCCTAAACGTTTATACGTACACATTAAAAATCATTAGGTAAAATTATTTTTTATTTATAAATACCTACAATGTATGTTTACTTATATGTGATCGAATGCCATTGATTTTTTTTTTTTAATATATTAAGATTATTAATTATTTTGGACACAGCTGGAGTCATAGATAATAATATTATGTGCAAAAATGTATTAGGCTACGCCTTTCGAGCCTACCGCATTGCATACATTCCTGTAGACGAGGTTGAGGTCACGTTACCTGACGGCCATACAAAATAATCGTATAAATAATGGTAAAGACGGGTGGCGCTGTCGCATATTTTTTACCTTTGATACGAATTCTAAATTCAGTCAGTTTATTTTTTATCTTTATATTGTCTTAAGTCTATTTTTCTTAAAAGATAAGTTTTAAATAATCTCTCAGTGTGAAAGCGTCGCCACTGCAATCCAGTAATTAAAAAGTGCACCTCTTCCGGCCTCATTTGTAACAGTTCCCGGTAGGTCTCGGAAGTCCTCGTCTGCCCTGAAATAAAAAGCTCTAGTTTTTCCACTCCTTGCCGAAAATTGGAGCATAGCTCATAACGCAAATTTGAAAATTGACGCATGTAATAAACCGTGACATGCGTAATAGTTATATTAAGTATTTCACAAGTTAATGAAACTCGGTATTCGTTGCCTTGTTCTAAGTCACAATAATTTTTACCTACACTGCCTGCCTACCCGTGTGAGAGACCTAACACCCACCACGTATATAACGCCTTCGTGTTTTTGCGAGGTCCGAACAATTTTATTCTATTCGTTTGAACGAATATTACCTTTCCACCTGGGAACTGACCGTTTCTTTGTTTTGCCGTGTCTAAAATTCTAGTCAGTTCTGCCTACTTCGTTTCTACAGTGACATTTTCATTGCAACTTAAGGGCCCACATGCCCAACGTAGGTCAAAATGTAGATTTTATGGTATATTCAAAGCACTAGTCTGAACATTCCTTAAACGTTGTAGATAATCTATTTATATAATTTTGAAGCCATATTATCCTTTATATTTATTTTTAACATTTGATGACTGCATAAAGTATTTTTGTTACATAACATAGTATTCTTATAAACCTATCGATCTAGTGTTTTAGAATATAGTCATATTTCAGTACATCCATGTGAAGTGGTATTAAGATTTTTTAGGTTTATTAATTTTTAAACGCATTTATAAAACCATTAGTAAATGTCAACATTATATAGTGAAATATTTACGATAAAAATATATTTTATAATCTCCGTGATCTCAAATTTGACAAGAATTAGGCGTTTTATTATTCAAAAAATGGGCACGATTAACACATTTGAAGATAATTCTAAAGATACTGATTATAAGCTATGTTTTTGACCATTTAAATGTGATAAACATCCTACGAATAATGATTATTTTATAATAATTATTGACCTAAGAATAAGGTAGTATTTTTTTGAAATACGCCATTTCCCAGTGGTTAAGGTACAACGGCCGTAAATTGACAAACGATAAATGAAGTAGGGAGTAAGATCATGTTAACGCGTGTGTTTGAACATGTACTTAACCGAAAAAAATCTTTTTTTAAAACGGTAGGTACATGTTCAAACACGCGCATTAATCTAAAATCTAAATTAATTTTAAATCTCCGATTTGACCTATGCGGCACACGTGGGCCGTAACGATTGCGTAGTAAATACATAACTTGGAAAAGCTTAAGACGATACATCAGTGAAACGGCAAATAATTGACTCGCTGGCATTCGGAGAGCGAACGTCGAGGTGTGAATACGTCAATTGGTTTCGTGATGGCGACGGGATATTAATTCTTAAATCGTGTAAAGATGACTAAAAACGTTACCCATTTACTTGAAAAAGAAAACATGTC
Organism: Rhyacophila brunnea; assembly: GCF_057557595.1. Lineage (NCBI taxonomy): Eukaryota > Metazoa > Arthropoda > Insecta > Trichoptera > Rhyacophilidae > Rhyacophila > Rhyacophila brunnea. The sequence goes on from NW_028232796.1 coordinate 36,691,838, forward strand.
AATGAATATATTATTATTGTTACTGGTAGAACAATAAACAGAACATTAAATGGACGCATGTTGGATTTATATGACAAATTATATTTCGTTCGGCATGCGTCATTTGCACCCGCAATCCGCGCATCGCCTAGCCACGATCTTTTTAGACCATGCCTTAACTGAGGTATAGCCTTAATAATCATCATTTTTGTGTGGAATATCAGGTTGGTGAAGAGGTTTGGTTACAACAGAATCATATCTAATCAATACCTGTTGGATTGATGAACTGATCAGCGATAAATTAATGACACGATAGGAATGGAAGGAAGGTCTAAATCCAGCAATCGAAGACAAAAACGAATGATATACCTATAATTTGGAATTGCATTGGAAACATACATACAAAAAAATAACCTTGTAAATAGATACTTAGTGAGATTCGAGGACGCGTCTTTCGCTTTCCAGAACAGACCTCTTAGTAGCTACCAGCCCAAGTACTAACCTTGAAAGTATTTCCCAATAACTGTGCTATCCGAAGTTAATTTTTTTTTTGTATTTTACAACGTTCTTCTTAGCTCGTGGTTCTTTGTCCGGTACAAATCTTGCAATCGATTTTTAACTAACTTCCCGATTAGCTAGACATTTGAAACTTTTAGAATATATCAGAACACGTTTTCAATGGATTTTTTTTAAATAATTTTAGCCATCTTTAAGTAGAATTGAATTCATTTTCTGTTAATTCTGTTTTGTATGAAAAGTTATTCCGACACCATTATTGGTTGCTAGGGGTCTGGGGTCCTAGCAACTAAATTATTAATATATACGTGCGTTACTATGGAAATCAATATGACATGTCAAAATGACATTTCAGTATTATTTCTATCAAATACATTTTTTTGATCGTTTAAGCTAGTCAAGTAAAGTTAATATGATTCAACAGAAAATTTGAAAACGTTTCTCAAACATTGTCATTGGTGTTATAACGTACAATATACGATGTAGTGATCGCTTTGTAGTAGTCAATTCTTATCTCGTGTCCGGAAAAATCATATAATTTATAACGGGCTTATAAATATAAGAAAAATCGTTGAAGAATCTTTCGGACTCCAATCAACGGGTTACAATCGTATCTTTAAAAAAATCTTGTTTTTTTCAATGTGTATCTGATTCTAAGCAAGGACCTATTAGGGATTGGGCGAATTATTAACAATCACTCCCTTTAAAAAAATACAGTTAATATAACCTCCAATCTACTCTCCAGTACTGTAGTAATTAACTGCTAGCTATCGAACTCCTAACCTCTACCTAATAAGACACGCCCACCTCAACCAAGCGACAAGTTATTAATAAATACATACATATCTCTTTGTTCACACCACACTGTTTGTCTTATGTAAGGCTATCAGATGGAAACTAATTCAATGTGTCAGTTTTCAGCTTACTGTGGAAATGAGAAGCTATTGCACAGATATAATGATTAAAATAGTTCCAGTAGAATGCCAGCGGAGTGACTCCAAGGATTACGTGTATTGTTTCAATTGATTAGAAGTAAGTTGAAATTTGGTACAGTGTATGTGAATATTGAGTTTATATAAAATGATAATTTCGTCAGTGGTGACAATAAAATAAACTATTTTCACGAACCATTCGACAATATTAAGAAATACGAGTATCAATTCGCAATGGATGGTTTCCACAAATCATTCGCGTTTTGGCAGATTCCGCAAACTGACACTATTCGTTTTTGGCTCAAATGTGTTATAAGATTTAGAGCAGCTGTCTGATAACAATTTAAATACTTACCAAGTAAAATGACATTGCACACATTTTGCTCGTGACGTGATGGTAATGTGTTTTTAGCATATTTATCGCAATCTACTCATCTTGTCATTCATTTTCTGCATACAGTAAAGTAGATGTTTTAATCATTTTCTTTAGTAGGTACGAAAATTGAATATTGTAGAATCACTGGAGCTCAATTTTTGAAATAAGCAGTACCTAGCACCTACCATAAAAGATATAACCTTGCTTAGTATTGTACTTCGAACGGTATCCGATAATGCCTTGACAATTTGGTGCGTGCATTTCTGATTGCGTAAGATTTTGGATTATATTTTAGTCTATGGACTCCATTGGGTCTATTCTATACACATGGCGGCTATCGAGGGTAGTTTATTATATTTATGTATTGTGGTATTATACTTGTTACAATAAGTTAGCCGTCTTAACTGTCAAAACTGTCTATCTCGCTCTTAAAGTAAACACAGCCAAGAGAGGTGCTATTAAAACATCGCACTTATTGACAGTTCAGACGGATAATCGGAGTTCACATAAACTACACTCTATAGCAGCCTTGTGTATAGAATAGAGACCCACGTGACAGATAAAATTACATTTAAAGAAATAAATAACCTAAAATGTAGTAATGACATTATCACATTTCATCAGTACCTAACCGTTATAGTAACATTATTAAAACAATTTGTTCTTAAACTAAGTAGTTATATAATCCTTTTAAAGAAGCCATTTACGTCAATTATATGTGTGATAATTAATATAATATTACAATGTTAAATACGGGAATGTAAACAAAACTTTTGATGTATTTTAAAAACCTAATATGAATGAAATATGTTTGTACTTATATTACAAAATCACAATAAATAATTAAATAAGAATTTACATGCAAGGTAACACTTGCGAAATATTATAAATAACGGAGTATTGCGATTATTATTGTATTACGCCCACGTTGGCCGAGTGGCTTACGCGTCGGTTTATGTTTATAATATCGTGGGTCTGGCAAATACACATATTGTTTTTCAATTTGTGTATTTGATGGACCTGTATGGACCTGATAAGTTGAGCAAATGGCTAACATCTTAAGGTGACGCATCAGTGAAACGCCAAATAATTTCCAACTGTAGGCGCGACGAAATTTTGGACTCGCTGCCATTCACTGAGAGAATCTCGAGCCAGAAGCACGTCACTTTGCTGCGTGATGGCGACGGGTCAATTAATTCTAAAATCGTGTAAAGATGACTAAAAACGTTACCCATTTACTTTAAAAAGAAAACATGTCAATGAATATATTATTATTGTTACTAATAGAACAATAGACAGAACATAAAATGAACGTATGTTGGATTTATATGAAAAATAATATTTCGTTTGACAGGTGTCATTTGCACCCGCGACCCGCAGTCCGCGCATCGCCTAGCAACGATCTTTTTAGACCGTGCCTCAACTAATGCATGGCCTTAATAAAAATCTCCACTTCGTGGAGGCCCATTTATGATCCTATTAGTATCGGACATGGTAAAAAAAATGCGATTTCAGACGGATTGACATTCGGCAACCTATAAGTACAAACTAACGCTTCTGATGGGAAGTGGTTAAAGTCAAAAACCTCCGCTACTTTTATATGGAGTTATATATTATAGAAGCACTGTAATTTTCATTGATAGTATAGCTCATTTAAAAAATTGTACTCCTGGCGAATGCAAAAATTTCTTTTCCTAACTAGTACAGAATGTTTAATGATACCATAATGATGATTGATGTCATTATCATAGTGCGCTTATAATAATAATGTATATCCCAACAAACGTTACTTACATGTCACGAATCTGGCCACAAGTAAAGCCGCCATTGACTGCTTTACTCTCCATTGTTTAGTTTCGGAACATGGCAATAACAATGGGAACCAAATAAACAAATCAATGGATGATTAATTATCTTAAATATCCATCTTTGACGTTATAAATAGAGACAGATGGTTATTTGACTTGTTCGTGGTTGTGGAATGTAACATCATCATATCATGATCCGCCATTTCGCCATGGTGCTTTCTAATTAACTATGTACCCGGCTCCCAAACCATATTATGATTCTAAATGTTACGTTTTTTGTTATGGTACTTCCGTATCATGATTTACAACGTTGCCACCCGAGAGGTTTCTTTCAAATTCAAATTTATTTCTTTTACATATCGTCATTGTAGGTACAGACCAATAAAATTGTCGTAACCCTCACTTTTCACCGAAGTGACATTTTGATGGCGATAGACTTATTGCATTCTCTTACACGAACTGGCCAAGTATTATAAATCCCAAAAAAATATTTCATATCAAAATAATTCAAAACTATTTTTAAGCCATTTGTAACATGACAAACAATGTTCCAGCCGAATGCTGTACTTAACTGTTTTTCTATAATCTAAGGCTGTAACCTTCTAAACGTCAGCCACTAGTGTGTAAATAAAAGAAAATTCTCTATTTGCAATAAAATAATAAGTAAAAACCCACAGTTTTTTCCACTTCCTGAACTATTTGATATTTGAGGGTTACGACAATTATTGGCTGGACAGTGACGATATTATAGGTAGGTAGTGAAAATTCAAAGTGTTCACAATATGACAGAAGGAATAAATAATAACAAGTATTAATAACATTTAAAAGGTAACATGAGTAAAAAAGTAGTGAAATATTCCGTATTTTAAAAGCTTATAAAACAACATCCACCCACATTCTCACGCAAGTGGAATATATCAATACCTATCTGAAATAATTCAACTGAATACAATAATTCGTCACTGTTCTGGCAGAAGACACTAATTCGAAAAAATGACATATTGAGTTAGTCATACCAAAATGTTCCTTATTTCAAACTTTATCGTCTGGAAACCTTCTTAATAAATAAACAGTCATTATTTTAAAGTCATCCTTTTTACGATTACTTAATAAACTCACATGATAGACCATTTCAAACATTTTAACAACTTCAAAGTCAATTTACTCAAAACTAGTATTCTCCAGTTAGTGTGTTCTGCCAGAACAGTGGCGAATTATTGTCCTCCCAATTGACATTACTTAGCAATGGTTCTGTACCTTGGGAGAATAAACAACGTATGTTCCCTATTTCTGAGATATCTAGTTATCACGGGCACACAGGTCAATACTACGAAGAACGACAGAGATTCCATATAGGTACACGGTACACCGCGCATAAGTCAGAAAAAATATTTTAGATCTGTTTTAAATTTAAGGTTTCTTGGCAGATCTAGCATTTTTGAATATGAATATAGTAGCTTGCTACAGACGCATATGACACAATATGGTATTAAATCTAGCATTTTTTCAACACCACAGTTTTAAAAATGTAAAAGAAATATCAAGTAGGTACATAGTATTTGCTTGGATATCAATATGCTGGACATACCTACTATTACTATCTTATATAATTATTATCATATCAATAAAATGAATGAAATGTCCAAATTTTTTACCAGAATTAATTTTGGTACTGTTCGGTTAAAGCGGATGCAGCGGAAAACGCATTTTGAAAATAGCCGATAAACTGGATTATTTGTTAGTTTGGGTTAGTTTAGGTTAGGTTAGGTTGGGTTAGGTTAACCTAACAAATAATCCAGTTTATCGGCTATTTTCAAAATGCGTTTTCCGCTGTATCCGCTTTAACCGAACAGTACCTTAATTTTTAGTTATTAATTACTTGTGAAATATAAAATTTTTCATCAATCTTAGTTCTCGTCAATATAATTGTTAACAATTAATACGACTTGTTTATATAAAATTATGGTTTATGACGTTTTTTTTAATTTTCACAAAATCTAGATTTTTTTTCTCCCAACGTTTTGTGTCTGGCATATTTTAGTGATCGATTGTTGGAAATATTCATCACAATTAGGGATTCCCGGGATCCCGAGCTATTTTCGATACCTATGAATCCCGGGATTGATAAACATAATCCCGGGATTTCGGGATTGATTTTTTTATCAATTTTTATGGAAAATAAAATAAAAGCGAAAATAAAACATACTTTTAATAAAAAATAACTACATTAGAAATAAACTGAGTTTGAATGAAGTTTGATTTATACCCATGTGTAGGTTGCCGATTCATTTTTTTATTCACATGAATTATTAAAAATGAGAAAGATTGGAAAAAACAATGCTTCGCACTTTTAACAAAGTAATTCTACCATGATATCATACGTTTTACGGCAGTTTCATATTTGGCTGACTAATTAGATTTATGATGCGGAGAGGCCATACGTACGCCATGATTATTTGCTTTACTATTTTAAATCTCGCTAATCCATTCATTATGTCTTTACTATCAGAAACAGCAATCTCATATTAAATTCACATTATTATTTATATTACAATATTATTTACTCCATTAAACTTGTGTATTTCCAAGATTGAACGTATACAATATTAACAATAAATGTCTTCAATAGTATAAATTATACTAGATTTATTTTTGACCGATTTTATCAATGTTATTTGTAAATATAAAATTTTTATATTAACAATGGAAAAAAATGCCAATCCCGGGACCAGTCCCGGGATCTCGGGATTGTCAAATTGTAATCCCGAAATCCCGGGATCAGAATTTTGTCTCGGGATTGGATTCCCTAATCACAATATCTTGAGAAATTTATTTGGACTTCGAGGGCAAGAGAAAGGCACGATACTAGATTAAGATTCAAATGCAAAGTCAAATTCAACTTGCACTAAACAACGACGTCTTTTTGTTATTATTATTCCTATTAGAACGAATCGATTTTGTGTTAATTTAACGTCACCGCCTCTGCATTTGGTTATTCGTTAATTGTGGTGTCTGGTTAATTCAACATAATTTACACAAAATGTCACAATGTCAAAAAATGTTTGTTTTGCCGCCCCCTCGTGGTGGACGCTCTAAAGCTAAAGCTCTCTGCCGGCCGTTTGTCAGTCGTATCATAATGGCAGATCATATCGTTCGAGGATAGGTTCCCACGACCTGCCACCTCTTGTCGCGCTGCCACGTCCCAGTTGCGCAGAACCTTTCTAATTTAAACTAGATAAACCCAACTTATTTTATTCGTAGTTATGTGAATTATATGGAACAAACGAAGGCCACGGCACCTTAACTGATTAGGTACTATTAAAATCAATTAACTCTAATGGTGTTAACGAAAAGCATTATTTTAATTTAAATAAAATACTAAGTATAAAAATATCATTCATTTTATCCCGATGTGCGCCACACCCCAAATCGAGTGTTGGCCCCATCTCCACTTAATTTAGTCCAGGTGCTGAAACCTTCTTCATATAAATAATGTGGGAAACGCAGTTTCTTTTGTGATTCGGTTACCTGAGATATGCAACAAGTCATAGTGCCACGTTCGGAAGTGGTCGTGACTCCCACTCCTCACCTTCGTAACTTCGGTACTTGAATTCGTCTGCATAATTATTATGATAGTCGAAGTTTCTTTCATAATTCGTCTACTCATTTTTCACTCCAATTTTGTATGAATAACGATGGCCGAGCGACTGACGCATCGGCTTATAATGTCTTGTTATAATCCTGGGTCTGGCAAATACACACATTGTTTTTCAATATGTGTTTGTAGTCAAGAGTATGTACGCAATTGGTTGGGCAAGTGTCTAACATACATTTCTCGTAAAAACAAAAATCTGTTAATATAAACCACCATAATATGATCTTAGGATCGGACATCGGACATGGTGAAAAAATATTATAATATACGCCATTTGACTTTTGATGTGTGTTTAGTATGCACTTATTATTTATTAGAGACATTCTTCTTCTACTGAGGTTCGTTACCCGCATAATTTGAGGCTGTCGAGCAGAAGCCTTCTTTCTCCACTGCTCCACACCGACTTCTCATGAAGTCCACATTTCAACATCTTATACGATGATTGAGAAAATCATCAGTTTGACAAGGATTTTTTTATAGTTTTTGTGATGCTGTTATTTTCATATTTTTCTTCGGTTTTTGCTGAGACAGCTAATGGTGCTGATACATATTGAAAATAGCAACCAGAGTCATTGTATACACTTGAGGTTAAACATATTATTGTAGATGTAGCAATCATACCACTCAGCATTACAAGAGTGGCACACTTTAATGTGTATGTTTTGTTTTTCCTAAATCGTAACTAGATCAGTAGGGCTTAATATGATTTGTTTAATCGCGACAATGTCGACGTGTCTATCAGTCGTCTCACTACTCTCACATCGAGTCAGGTCACTCGATATAGTCAACCGTCACTCGGGTATATTAACATCTCAGTACATCACCAGTCAATTGAATAATATAGACAATCTCATGAGTACATCCGTGCCCGTGATTATAACATCACTCTGTCACCTTTATCATTGTATTTATTTATTCTGGTATCAACAATAAACTCTCTCCTCACATCATCCAAGAAACAACGACTTTATCTTTACAAGGCGACAATCGACGGCTAAAGTGAGAGTGATATTATTTATTACATATTACAATAAGTTAGCCGTCTAAACATTGAAGTTAATCCCTCCAAACAAAACCCGCCACGCACCACATCCGGTCTTAATCGGGCGTATCACGTGGCCCTACATTGGCGATGTGAAGCATCTAGTTAAGTTTTAGGCCGGGAATGCCCTAGGATGAGATACCCAGGACTAAGGTTGCTACGCTCAGAGTGAGCCCTGCCTGAGTTTAGAGTTACTTTCTAATGCAAAGTGCCGGGGAGAGAAAAGCACAGGGAAATTATGAAAATAAAAATGATCCTAGTGTATATAAAACAAAATAATGACGCTAATCATACGGACAGCAAAAATTATGTGAAGAGATCTTCACGCCCGCAGTAAGACGCCGCAATTTTTTTAAATGCAAGATAATTGGCCTTAGTAGCAACCAAGTCGGACGGCCCGATGGGCCCAACAGCTGGTTGGATCGACCTGAGCATTTCCTCCCGTTCGGAGCACATTCTAAGACATTCCCAGAGGATGTGGTTGGCATCCTGAATCTCCCCTCCACATGGACATGTCGGACGGCTTACAAGTCCAAGCTCAAAGAGCTTGCCAGCGAACCCACCATGTCCAGTCACAAATTGACTGGTGTGATGGTCAGGAGTCAGATATTTGGTTATCTCCAATCGCCATTTAATATTTGGAAAAAACATATATGTGTGCCGGCCCTTGGTTGATTCATCCCACCGTCGCTGCCAGGTCTTCCACGCCGCGAGTCAAATTTGTTTATCTCGCTCTAAATTTTATCACAACCAAGAGGTTGAGATAACAACCAACTTATTGTAATTGTTACAATAAGTGCTAATACTTTGATACAAACCTACCCTAAGTTTGATAATATTTATCACTTTAGCGGTCGATACGTATGGAATAGACCCACTGACCATCCTCAAAATAGATAATGTTTTTGATTCCCGTTCGCCTAGTTTTCTACAACTGATGTAGTAACTATCGCTAACCTATTCGGTGCACGTATCTGTACAGTTTCGCGATTACAATACCTACGCCGTGTGCGACTACGCTCGTTCGAGCGCTCTTTTGTCAGATCATTTTGTTTTTCTTTGTTAAATACATCCAAGCTTTTATTATTGTTGCGGGCGACTTTGTTTGCGGGGAAAGTTGGAAACTATGATTCCATTATTGTTGTTGTGGGGTAACTTTTCTTTAGTGCTGGCAACAAGAATGAGATAATCCATCGAGTTGTCATCGACAAACTTTGAATGTTTTTGTATTCGATGCAATGTTATGTAATTTATTATCATTTAAAAATGGATACATTAACGACGAGTCAACGAGTTAACTATATAAGAATATGTGTGTAATTTTGCAACATTATTTACGTTATAGTGATTGCAATCTGGCGATCTATGCAATTCATTCTACCCGAAATTCCGATTTTGAAAATATCGTAATGATGGGATTAGATTTTTTTAACGAAAATTCATGATTTTATTAACCGATGAATTATTATATCTATTTTAACGATTTGAAAACAATTTTTTTGTTAATGCTACAATTTTTGAGTTATTCGATATAGCCCGTAACAGCTGTCAGCATCAAACTGTTATGGAAGTGTAGTGTAATGTGAAGATACTGATTAATTTATGTATAGCAAATAATACTGGAATATAAGAAAACTATCATTTAGTCATTAGTGGAACGATTTAACATTAAAATGCGCAGATTCGATTTATTTTACTGCGCAGAAATTAGGCAGGGATAATTTGATTATTAGTTACGGTAAATGTACGTAAAGGATCGGACACATAATATTACGTAGGTATATATTATTATATAATAAATATAATATAATTAAAACTGCAAGTATAAATATAAACTAAAATAATATCAAGAAAGTGTCTCTAAAGCTGTTTTTTTTGTTAGTAATTACCTATGTCTATTTACACATGGGTGAAATTTTCTTTCTACCTAATTTGATCCGGTATAATATCTCTAGGATTGCAATTCTATGTATGTATGACGTGTCGGTCCGTTTATTTTCCATAAAAATTTGGTTTTGTCATTGTTATAATTTATTTCGTGACGTAAAAGTCCAGGATGGACCCGGTCTTCCTCGTGTTGCTGTCTCCATTCCAAACCTTCCGGACTTGTCGATACAAGGCCGGCTTGTCTTCGCCGTTAACTGGTTTCATATAGTACTACTCTATGTAACGATAATATATCCATAGAAAGATTTCATTGTTTTCCCGCGATAATATCAATAAACAAAAAAATCTCGCCTTTAGAATCGTCGTCTATACTAATTATATACTTACATTTTTTTGAATCCATGAAGTGTTTAGATAGCAATTTTATAAATTGCATTGCTATTTGATTATACAATGAAATTTATTCCATAAATATTCGTTTACCGATTTATTCAAGGGGTGGAGAGTGGAAGGGGTGTTGAGTCCGGACCTCCCCCAGAAATGAAAAAAATACAAATTATTTAGGTACTTCCTACCTACTTAAATAGAATATTACTTTTTTTGTCAGGATCTAATGACTGAAGTTCGTGACCCGAATGGTTTGACTGTCTAACCGTCTATGAACGGTTTGGCCTTAGTAACTCCTCTCGGCGTTCTACGACATGCAAGACTCGGGGTACTGAAATACCCATGGCACTCATAAATTGTTGCAACTATCTGGGGGATCCAATAACCACTTGTCGATGCGACAGCTCGCAATAACTCGTACGTGAACACTATTGGATATATCTGCATATTCCGCAGTTGAAGTGTCGGGAAGCTATAAGTAGTCAATCAAATGGCACCTGCTAGATTTTTTTAACCACGCCCCCTCCCGGCGCGTTAAAAATCAATAAAAAAATTATAATGATTTTGTTTTTAAATGTACCAAGGCTTATATGACTAGATCAGTGGTTCTTAACCTTGTTGGAGGTACTGACCCCACCAGTTTCATATGCGCATTCACCGAACCCTTCTTAATTGGAAAAATAAAATATGTTTTTTTTCAAATTCAAAACATAAGTATATATTTACCGGTGCACAAAATGAACCATGCATCAACATCACTGTGTCCAAAGAACAAAATCATTAAAACATGATTTTCACACAAAAACAAAAACATAATAATGAATATTTACTGCAAATCAGTGTGACTTCTGCTGTTGCCTTTCAGAGACCAGTTCAGAAATGCGCGGCTTCAATTTGGCAAGTGCCACTCTCGCCGAACCCCTGGGGTTCGATCCAGGTTAAGAACCACTGGACTAGATTCTTTATGAGCGCCTGAGTTTGATGCTTTTATTTGATAACATTGCATTAATAACGATTCCTTTTTCTGTTCCAACAGGCATACGAGTTATCAACACTGACTGGCACACAAGTGATGCTTCTTGTAGCATCCGAAACCGGTCACGTGTACACGTTCGCTACTCGCAAACTCCAACCAATGATCACATCAGACTCGGGCAAGCGTCTAATCCAGACGTGCCTCAACTCTCCAGATCCACCGCAAGGCGCCGCAGCTCACGGAGGAGACCAGAGAATGTCAGCCACCGGCTTCGAGGAGACGGAGCTGACCTACAACATCGCCGACGAGGAGACCAAAGTAAGGCAGTTGGTGTACGGTGGATCACCGATGGGTGGCCATCAAACTCAGGCCTACCAGCACATGGATCACGGGCATGGCATGGGCGTGGTTTCTCCACAGGGTTACCACCAGCACGGGCAGTGTTCTTCGCCGCTTCCGCTTCCTCCGTCGCTCGCTCAGCAGTATGCTCACCCCCACATGACTCATGGTCATCCGCAGCGGTAGTCTATATCGAGGATAAATCGTAGCTGCTTTTTGAATACTTTACTGGCGCCCAACGTGGGGCTATTATATACACAACATTTCTGATAGAACTTTCATATTTAATTACAACGGACTATAATAAAACGCAGTTAGGTATTTAGTTATCTGTACGCCGAACGCTGTCAAATGGATAATTAGCAAATATAATATTAATAGAGGAAATAAGAGAACACGTTTCAAGTTGTTAGGAAATTTGAAATAAAATATAAATTATTTGTGTTACAGTATAATAAAACAAATGTCCATTTAATGTCCACAGTATTTAAGGCTTAAAAATTTCGCTCAAAAGCAGTATCTCAAAATTGATTGATAGATAGATCTCAATTCATTATTCAAATTAAGAACATTTTGTATACTACGTTCACGCGATAATCAGGGTAAAATTATGTATGTGTAGATATTAAATTGGCAGCTACGACATAGACTGTTAGAATATAGGATAATGTCTCTTGAGCCTTTGGGGTGAAATACTCAATTCGAGAATCATCGAGTTATTTCGATAAAATAAATAATTAGGCCCCGTTGTCCTGTGCACATGTGCCATTAATACGCGGACGATTGTATAGTATAGTACTTACATATATATTTTTTCATGTTTAATATTTCCATAATTATTTCGTTGAATGTATAGTCAGTCAATACGTTATTCGAGACATAGAATAATAATTATTATGATGTATTTTTCACATTTTTTTTCTTTATTGTGGTCAAGCTGATTAGGATTAAAGGTTTTGCCACTGTTTATTTATTTTATCCTTATTAAATTGTTTATTTGTATAAATTAATATACAATTTTTTTGCGGTAGTTATTTGATTTAGCCAATAATAAATTCTTTTCTGACGATAAAAATAGTTATCAAATGATATTGACAAAGCGGAAGCCGCGATTATGTACTGCATTTATTTAAAATATTATTATCTCGAAATGCAGATATTTACATATTATATAACTACAGTGCTTTTTTATAGAAGATACTGTGTTTTTTAGACTGAAAACATTGAATATTTAAACAGTAGGCAACCAGGCAATTTTAGTAAAGGTAACTCGAATACTTGCCTATGTATTGTCCCACACGGGTTTCCTAGTGGTGAATAAAAAGAACCTTGCATGCACGAACACTCCCGATCGTTCACGGAGATCCTCGGCGGTTCGGTGTTACCATTACATCAATCTTTACTCTATTTAAAATCTTCTTTCATATAAGCAACACAGATTGATGCATAACGATATATATTTAAACGAAATTCGATGTATATTCACATAAAACGCACTGTATATATATCTAACGAAATAACTACGTCATATTATAATATAGTATACTATATTCACAGGTGCCATGCCCGTTGTCCAAATACCATATTTGCTTAGCGTTTTGCACGTTTTTGTCATATATTCACCATCATCATTGTAGTGCTTTTTCCAGTAAAATTTGTGCATTTTTTTTTATTGTGTGTTGTGTTCTGATTATTATTATTTCATATTATGCTAGGGTTAATTTCAAGTGTAGTTTTAAGTGGATAGACAATTTTTAAACTTCTGTGCAACGCAGTGATTTTGATACACACCGTATTTATCACGCGGACAAGTGATTGTGGACGGTTTTTAATTATTTGTATTATTCAGCTATAGAAGAGAATACAACCATAGCAAGTTGAGATGGTTGGCTAATTTACACATTGAGATTCGATAACTTTATGACGTCATTATAAATGAACAGTATTTTATTCACACATAAAAACGTAAATCAAAAAATATTTCATAAATTCAATGTTTTTACATTAACCAGCCATCTTATAATTTTCATCGAATTTAGACAACGAGTTATGTATTACATATTTTATTCACACGATTACAAATCTACAGCTGTGATATATATAGATAAACACTACATTTTATTAGTTTTGTTCAAGTGAACTAAAAAAAAAAATAACATCTGTTAAGGTACGTACAATTCTTATTTTTTGTTTGTTAAAAATTATACAAAAGGGAAGAATATTTTTCGAAATGATTAATGTACAAGTGATAGTAATACTTATAAAAAAAATTATTTCATCAAAACCAATTCAATTACAAAATTATCAAAACTGAATCAATATAACGACTTAGTATTAATGAAAATAATGAAATGCTTTGAAAGAAATAATTTCCCCATTGTATTGTTCCAAAAAGATCTTCATTTTGAGAATGCTAGTGATTATTGTCATGACTAGTTTTGTTGTAGATGTCTTTTTATTATTTCTGTAATTGTACATTATAATACTTTTGTTATATTTATTTTTTGAAAAATCATACATGTCACCCAAAAACTAGTTATTATTAATTAAAAAGCAATATTTTGCTCACTGTTACTGAACAGAGTCTATTTTCTTCCTATAAAATTAGTAATGAATGCAATAGGATTTATGATTTAAAAAAAATGATTATTGCGATTTATTTAATTCAATATTGTATTTTTTGCACGGTGTGGTATTATTGTATAATTTATATAAAAAAATAATATTTAAAAAAAAATACGACTTGGCGACATTCTATCTCAATTGAATGTTTTAAAATCATTGACTACTGTGTAGTCATAATAATATTTTATACTATACATAACTAGTGTAATATCAAATATATTATAATAATAATAATATGAACTTTTTCTAAAAAAATTTTTTTTTATATAAATATTAAATATAATATTATATTTACTCAATCCGTCCCTGAAATTAATTTTTGTATGACGCGTGTGTTGAGTGTAATACCGTCTATCAAAAAGTGAGATATTGGTAAAGACATATTTAAAATTATTATTAATGTAATATTATTATGAAAAAATCGATCGATTAGTTTTAATACGAAAACAATTCAATTGCTGTCGATGAAGGTGCTTGGAATGGAATAAAATACTATTTTGAACATACTTATTATTATTAATTGACACTGAGAATTAAATAATATATTATATACTTACATTATTGAGCTATTGAATTAGAGGAGATTGTATTTTGGGTAAAAGAGACAGTAAATCGCGACATTAGTGCTGTCTCATTTTCTAATCTTTTCGTCTTCTTTTTTACTAAATGCGGTCTCCTGCCAGTTAACAGTTCAATGGTTATGATCTTATTACGGGATTGGGACAACTGGGCTCAAGGACAATTGGGCGCCGCACTGTCGAATGAAATAAATAGACGTTCATAACCATTTTATACAGAAGGTAAATGAGGAATTTTAATAAGTTTATATCTACTAAGTACTTAGTAGTTTTAATTTATTTCGCTCTCAACATAATGTTTTTATCATGCCTGAGGCTTTATATAAAAATAAAAGAACTCTCTTGTCGTTGGAATTTAAACATAATACCTATGAACAATTAAATCATTATTTACGTTTGTATATTTAAATTCTCACCAAGTATTTAATATGTATTTTTAAAGTACCTACCTGTACGTAATTCACGAACGTCTATTTATTTTCGAATTTCATTTGATTGCGTGGCGCCCAGTTGGCCCGGCGCCGAATCGTCCCAGACCCCTTATTATTTACACACATTTTTACGAACGCATCCACCATCCAATAATAAACATGTATTTTTTGAAGTTTTTATTGAATTATTTTACTATTGATTATTATTGTTTAATTATTGATCCTGCCGTCAAAACTATGTAGGTAGGTACTCAGCTATCGCCTTTTTTAAAACTTTGAAGTAGGTATATGTAAGTATTAATTTGACGAATTTAATTGAATATATAATTATTAATACATTCAGTATATTGCTGGATAGAAAAGAGTTTAAAGTAAAATTGGATTGCTCTGCTGTAACAATATTTTTACAATAATTCTCAATTCCGTCTTTATCCAGTCAACAAAAATCACTTGGGTCTGACGATTATAGATACCTAAGTACTGCTAGTGTCAAATATTTGAACATACTACTGATATTATGCCTTGTTTGTATGAATTGAAATGTTTCAAATGTTGAAAACACTCGTAGAATGTTTTCTTAAAACTGTAGTTAAACACTTACACCCTTCTTCTGTCTAGCTCAAATAGATATGTAAGATATACCTAATAATTAAGCATTGTAGTAGCTCTTTTACCTAAATTATTATATTTTTCGCTCATAAGCGGAGCATATAGCCCTCAAGTTTTTTTTACGTGGAATAGTTGTTAGCCAACCCATTGAATCCTTGCATTGAATGAAACACATTGAAAAATAATATGCATTTATGCCAGCTAATCCAAAACTCCAGCGATCGATTTGCAGAGAAGTCGTACCGGGAAATATTAGTACCTACAGACAGAGGCGCGTTTACCTAACGCAACATGACGCAACCGATTCTTTAGGAAAATTAAAAGGGGGCCTCATAAGAGTTAAAATATTCAGTTATTTAATTATATTGAAATTTGAAACAAATATGCATATCTCTCGCAAACTGAGTGGGAATAGGTATTGTCCAAAGCATAACAAAATCCCTGCATAAAAGTAAGGATTCTAGTAGCTCCTGATTAGAAGTAAAACTAGGTTAATTAAGTAAGTAGATACAAAAAGTGAACAAACCACAAAATAAGCGCCCCCTATGTAAATTTGTATCTTTGATATCGTTTTCTTTTCAATTAACTTGTAGGTATTTAGGTATGTATATACGAATGCACCTATACATATTAAGCAATTAACAGAGATAAATAATACAAATTTTAAATTGTTTGAATGTATTGATTATTAGATTGTTCATTTTTTATTGTAGGGGGCCTCAAAATCAGTCAATGCATTGGACCACTATGTCACTAAACGCGCCACTAAGTACAAATAATCGTTACCGGTAAATTATACCGGGATTCAGTGTCGGGTTTTTTCTTGTCTCGCCACGTTTTACCACTGCATAACATCACCATAGTTTCTCATATCGTTTTTATGCATCAATAAAATCGTCTACGACAACTATCAAACATTATTATTGTATCCAAACAAACGTTTGACGTCTCTCGTACGTTGGATAGATAAAGTCTTCATTGTTATGCCCATTTGCCTTGGAAGATTCAAACTCCGTTTTTCAATCATTTTTGACATGTCTATTTAGCGGGTGATCCGTCTATCTGATCCAGTCATCGCAGATACGTTATTATACTGCGACATCTCCGGATAATTAAAGTTGTATCATCGATACGTAAACTCATTTTGTGAATAAGATCGGCTCCGAGTAGGATAAGTGTTTTTTTTTCTTCTATGGGTACGTTCGAAACACTTATGTGTCCATTTAAATTAACATTGAGGCAGGCACACACTTTGGTACCAAGAAAATAATTGTAGGACCGCAGAAAAGCAACGCAACATTAGATACAGACCTCGCATGCAGCTCCTAATAATATATGCTGAAAAACACTAAAATGAAAAATAACTTACAATGCAATAAATTTAAATTGTAGCAAACTTAACACTGTTATCGCCCGTATCTGACAAACACCGTAAGCATTTCAAAATAATTTTAGATTCACTCGAATAAGTCAATTCCAGATATTATTTAATGTACAAATGTCACCAAGATAAGCTATGCAAATTATGAATGGATGGATATGGTTCTTACTACTAAATACATACATTGATTATATCAGAACATGTTCGACTTATTCTGGAACTAAATCATTCACATTATATTACAGACCCTGCCAATTATTGTAAATATATAGGCAGTGAAATATACATAATTATCATTATTTTCAATATTGAAACGAATGTGATACGCATGTAATATGGAAACGACAAATGACTGCTAATTGTGTCGGTTATACACAGCATTTTATTGCACTTTTTAATAAGGCAATGGACAAAATATTTATTTTGATATGCCAATTCAACCACACCAAAAACGTTGTGAAATTGTAATTAAAATGTGTAATAGAACAGTTTATTTACTCCATTTAGCTGTTATAGTCGAAACTGGTTAAGTATTTTTTTTTACTAATTTAATGATAATGAGCAACCAATTAATTCTACGTGCTCAATATTTTAAGTTACAATTTTTTTCCAATGTTTAAATAATCTAAGTAGTTAATATTAGTGTTTTGTGGATGTCAACTAAATTGCACTGATATAATTGACTTGAGTTGCGGTTGCGTTGAGTTGTATGTGCGAGACCGCTAAAGCACAACTTGTTTCTATTCTTTCGTCTTACAATTTTATTATAATATTTGGGTACCTATGTCTATTTTGTGCACAACTATCCGCTTAAACAATGTAATATAGATCATCTTAAAAAATACACGGCGCCATCCACTGCTGGGTGAAAGCCTCCTCTAGCTTCTTTCAATCATTTAGGCCCCCATGTTTAGTATCTCTTGGGTACCACCGTATGACTGTATTTCTCCAGCGTTTGTCCACTAGTTGGGCGACATGTCCAATCCATTTCAATTTCATCAGCTTAGCAATCTCTATCACAGCATTAATAAAAGAGATGTGTAATCATCTTGTGAGTACTTTATAGAAACATGTAATTTTTCAACAGTTAAAAATCACAAACAGTTCATTCACGTCACATAATGTTATTACTTATCTATAATACTTCACATTTTTTACAGTTCCTGTGCTACTCTCTATATTATTCGAAGATTCAGAAGTAGATTTGTCTGATGAATTATTCCCATATTTTGACTGGGCATCAATTGTGGAAGAGCACTGCTTTTTCCTGCAATATTTTTACTTTGAAGTTTATTCCATTTTGTCTTTGGATTAAGTTTCGGATGAACCTTTTGTTGTTCTTTTTTATTGTTGGGATCTTTGAAATTTTTGAACTACTTCCACTTTTATTATTCATACCTGTATTAGGCTTTTCTGACTTAGTCATCGTCATTAAATCAATAGATAAATTTCTTGGCAAATAACTTGCTGCAACTTTAGAATGCTGTAAGCTCACATTTGCTTTTTCTAAATTTATTTTTATTCTCGTTAATTCATCTTCGGTTGGAGGTCCTTTCTTATCAGATTTACACACTGGAATTTCGATTTTTAAATCAGTGAATCTCATTAAATTTGCAATAATTCAATCAGAAGCATTGAGATGGAATTTTTATCAAAATTATTATCTCTGACCAAAAACCATTGAAATATTTGTAAGTAAATTGGCGCTTGTTTTTCTGTTGTTAATAATTGGCTTAATTATATTTTTTTTATTACTTGTTTTCACTGGTGCATCTGTATTTTGTAGATATAACTTGGGGTATGATATGCTCTCATGAAGACATGTTATCTATCTGTTTCATTGCCTTATTCACTAATGCTGTATCATGTATTGACTGATCACTATTTCCTAAGTCAAGAATGTTACATAAACATTATCTCGTTTTATGTCGTTTTAGAAAATTCTAGAAGCAGAGGCGAACAATCTTTTCTATGCTTAATTTTATTCAATACATTAGAATTTTTCCGATACGTTCCGTAGTGATTATATTCGCCCGTACGTGGGCTAGTGTGTCTGTTTTTTAAAGGCAATTAACCGCTATGAGTATGGTCTACAAAGTGTGGCTCGCGTAACGACTGTCTTAGTGAATATGTATTATATTAAATATATTTGTATTTATTTTTTGAATTCAAGTGGAAGGTCCTTTTTAAACCTTGGCTGGTCAATTATAATATAGGTGGAATTAGTTTGTAAAAATAAAAATATTGTGTAGAATTTATTAATTAAGACAGTCACAATTTATGCCTGTTTTCACAGGACGTCACCGATTTTAACATTGTTCAATGATATGTTTTGAGCTTTTGTTCCGTAAAATCTAAACTTATTAAACTATTAAGAGATAAAAAAGTAATTTTATGAGATAAACGTATCTTTAATAAATTGGTATAATTTAATGCGAACTGTTTTGAGACCACCTTATAACTTTCTGGCGAATCGGTTGCCGTTGTCATTTGCATCAAAGAACATAGTGACTGTCCATATTATAATGACTATCAAATTACCAGGCAGCAGTGCCACCTGTCAACATTCTGAGATGAGGTTTAGTTCTGCAACAAAAATTAAATATTCTTTTTTCTTCTTCCTCCCACACACATCTCTCAAATTAACTATTTTATTATAATATTGTCTCCTCGTCTCTCCTCATACGTTTTTTTCCCCGACCATGTCTGATCGTAATAAGATCATATGGGCCTCCATAGAGTGGAGGTTTGTATTAACAACCTATAAGGTGCATACTCTGACTCATACACAAATTTCAATAAAATAATATGTGTACTTGTCAGACGCAGAATTTGAACCTGGGACCCACGACGCTATAGGCCGACGTTTACACGTATATACTTTATTACTATTAAACTGATATGGATTTTATGAAAAATAGTAATATATGTCTCAATTTAATAATTTGATTGAATAGTTTGAACTGTTTGTAGGCTGTCTTGTAAAATTTCTCACGGAGCGATTTGCATTAAAGAAAACCCGCCATTGCTCATATTATTATGGTAGTACCCAGAGAAGACTGCTGTTTGGTCGTCGCGACGGAAAAGTTGGAGGAAACCTCTGAATGTATATAATATATATTTTGTACATGCAACATTTCTGCTGGTTTATTATCTTCTCGTAGATTTTTTAGACAGAATAGCTAGCGAGGATCGGCTGTACCTCGATATGGAAATAGCCTGCCTCCGCTTGTTTATAAAAATAATAACACGAGCACGTGGTGTGTGTTGGCAGTTGCCTTTTTAGGAGTTTTTTTCGATAACTGCCATTAATTTGCGTATGGTTTATGACTTTATAATAAAGTAATTAAAAATGCTAATAACGCGGAGAGATTTTTTTAACATTTATATAAAAAAATATAAAAATTTTACGACATTATGACTAAGCGATAGCGCTCACAGAACGCGTCGGGCGGGCGAAGTCCGCGTATGCAGTGTTTATTCATAACCATAATCACACGCCTCTCGCCGCGCATTACCCTTCACCTATGTAGTAAGCGGCCCAAGCAGCACAAAACAATTATTTTTAAAGCGTCTCTCATAACAAAGCAATAAAAATATTATATTATTTCGGGGCTTGTAATTTACGACGACATTATTCAACCAGCGAAATATAATGACACGGAATAAAATAAAACAATGACTTCTCTGTAATCAAATAATTGCTTTCCGCCCGTCCATCGACGATGCCTCACGCAGCGTGATTTTGCTCGCTGTGTTCAATGAATGGACTCCATTGTATTTTCTTTCATTCGTATCGCCGAGAAGCGGTGATTCGCGAAAAAACGATGATTCATGCGGCGCGCGCGTATAATGCGTCGCCAAATCCAGTGGGCGCTGGCGTATTTGATTACGTTGTATTTTCGATGATTTATGCGCCACTTGTAGAAATTTTGCGCGAGCGCCGCACTCGCTGCGTCAATGGGCTTTATGCCTAAGACATGTCAGATTTTATTTAAATGAGTATTTTTTTTATTTACTTACGCATATCATTAATTTATTATTGTTGTCCTTTAAAAATTCTTCTTCTGAGTAGTCAGTAGCACTAGCCAACGCTTGGTTTGTCTCGTTTGGGATATGGTCGTAAATTAAAACCGGGTGCAATGTTGCAACTGTCCTCCGTGCACACATGCGAAGCCATGTCGGGACAGTGACGTCACGCGGCTGGCCGAAACGAACGAAAACGCACCGATGCGACATTTTGTTATTATACCACGCGACAAGCAGATGTTTTTTTCTACCAAAAATGTCACACCGACGCTATGCGCGGCGGTACACTAAGTTACATGTGTTTTGTGAATGACTACAAAATCATATCGATAAATTCGACGTGTTGCAGCCGAGGCTAGTCAATGTGCCACAAACTGCGTCATGCATTTGTCATCAACATCTATCAAATCGATTCGGATATTGACATATTCCACTTAAGTGAGAGCGAGGGTTTAGGCTGACGTTGCTTTATACATTTTTAAGATAGATTTGACTGTATTTTTTAAAACTTATAATTACCCCGTGTTTACTTATTTTAAATATTTTTAACGCTTATTTTTTTTTGTTTTTTTTTAAATGTTATGTGAGCGTCTTGAATTTGTAATTTGTAATGTTCATTATAATATGTAAAATAAATTTGAATTTCAATCATCATAAGCGTGACCAACCGGGTTGGTCCTGACTTCTTTCAACAATAATAATAGCCAGTATTGCTTGCATCTAACATCTTCCTGATAAAATAACGTAATATAATGATTAATGTATTATACATATCCCCGCAGCTATGGCATCGCCAAGTAATGGGTTACAATTATTTTGAGCGCAATTAGCGACACCTATATTACATTTTTGTGTCTGTAATTGTAACTAATATTTTGTAGGAACAGTTTATTAGAATTAAATATGATATAATAAATTGCCGTAAATTACATATCATTACTAGATACTGCAGGTGACAGGTGTATGACTAATTGATTACTGCCTACGTGTAGATTTTTAGTAATTGTTTTCATTTATTTTTAAGTTAACAACTTAAATCGTCCAATGTAAAGATTCCGATTATGAAGGAGATAGTAGGCATGTCGCGGCTTCGAATCCCATGTCCGGCAAATTTTCATTTTTGTTAAAACCTCTTCGGGAGGCGACCAATTTCCATATCGACTGCTTTTAATCTGCAAACTAGCCAAATGAAATTTAAATGACATTTTGTTATAAAGCATGTTTTCTATGCTCACACAAAATTTCAAACTCCTAAACCTATAAATAAATGCGTTATCATACTTCAAACAAAATAGCCATACGTAGGTGCCAAATTTCCAATATCATAAATGGAACGACTCCGCTCTTTATATAAATTTTCTTTACGTGTAAAAGGGAAGCTAAAATAGTGTGTTAATTAATTCATAGTGCAGCTTATTTGTAAAAAAATAATTTCCAAATATATTTTTTAAATTGTTAAATTCCACTCGATAGTTAAATTATTATGTTTTTTCTCCTTCCTGAAAATTTTTCCCAATTGGAGTTAGCCGGTTTGAAGATTAAGCAGTTGTTTGTTATGATCGTACAGACGCCACTATCAGCCATGTACATTTTAGTAAAGGCTTTCATCCAGCAGTGGATATTTTATGACGATGAAGTTGTTATTCATTAATGGTGTCGTTATCTCTTTCGGCGATCGTCAGCGGGTCAATCGATCGAAGATTGAGCCTCTGACGAGGGTGGGCGGGGACCGTCTCTCTGCTCATATAAGGCAAGCAGATAAACATGTAAACACACTTTTAAAAACACTTTGATATTAGTTCCTACCGCTGGATTTGTACACTTATGTAGTATATTGATACGACATACTGATACTGATTTTGTGACTTGAAATTTTGGTTGAATACAGTAGGATCGGTTGGATAACTATTTTGTACTTTTAGTTACCACTGCATTCTTTCTTTATCCGTTTAATCAAAATATGTATCATAGATTTAATATCTTTTAACTCTGAAAATATAATTGAATTAAGTTTTTTATGAGCCTCCAGTGGCGAGGGGTGGAGGTAGGCTGTTAAGATTCGATATAAATAATTCAAACTAAAATTTATCAGCATACTTATTATGTTTTCATTGAACTAGGTGTATAATTTTCAGATGGTGCTGGTTAGTTTTTAAAATTCAATTAAACCCTGCCTAAACCAACCAAAAATAGTCTATGTATGCTGTGGGCGATTAAATGATTCCCACTTAGTAGTAAAAGTAATGTACACGTTGTCTGTCATACTTAATTGCTTTCATTTAACTAAGAATAGAAATTGGAGATGGAATTCGATTAAACCAACCCATATCAGATAAAAATTATTTTCCGTCTATAAAATATCTGAAATTATGTATAATTTAATGGCGTAATTTTAGATAATTATTTTAGAGTTAGATAAACATTTATTTTAATCTAATAAATATTATGGTTTGCTTTAGGCAGACTAAATAATATCTGAAATTTGTATTTATAGTTCAATAAAAACAAATAAGTCTTACTGACAAAGTTCACTGCGCATTATTTATGTCGGATCTCTTCAGCCTACCTCCACCCTTCGCCACTGCATATTAGGTAGCTATAGTACAATAACATTTCTTCATTACATATAAAATATACCTTTACCTCTGTAGAAACATTTGCTACCCGGGAATAGTCCCGGACCAACACAAAACATTTTATCCGTAAAAATTTAATTAAAAACATGTATGTATATCGAATAATTTGTAAATGGGCATCATAATACTAGAATGTATTAATTCCGAATGGAGGATAAAATTTTCGTGCCCCCTGCGCGCTTTTATAAGTACATTATGGCGAGAATTGGCTCCCGGCTCGCGCGAGACACGTGCTAACTCCCAATCCGTCCAGAAATAGTCCCGGACTGAGCAACGCGGTCCAAATTCGTCCTAAACAGCTTTTCCCAACAATATGGCCTCACCGCGAACGCGGCGACCGCATTTTAAAGCACTGATTTGGATGGATTCCCATCGCAAGAGATCTGAATCCAGCAGTTCAATGTCGCCATGTTTGATTCTCTCACGAATACAATTTTTCTACAACT
This sequence comes from Rhyacophila brunnea, assembly GCF_057557595.1. Classification (NCBI taxonomy): domain Eukaryota; kingdom Metazoa; phylum Arthropoda; class Insecta; order Trichoptera; family Rhyacophilidae; genus Rhyacophila; species Rhyacophila brunnea. Next base: position 36,716,470 of record NW_028232796.1, read on the forward strand.
AAAATACAAAATTCATTAAATAATAAAATCTCTCATATTATCATAAGTAACGTAAGTAATCACATACATTACTCTTCATCTGGGTCGTTATTGATTCTGAAATGTGGTTATCTATTGAGCGACCAAAACTATCCATCCCTCATAGTCACAGAACAGATAATAAATAGAATTCCGATAGGCTAAATACCAATACAGTAAATTTTGACGCAGGGTTTTGAATGTGTGAGTGTCCTACGAAAATGAATCACGCATTATAGACGTGAAATAGTGTGTGTCAAACACCAATATTAAATGAGCGTTAATGCATAAACTGAGAGCAGTTGTCAGTATTCGATGTATGAGGTATCATTGACACGTATTTCAGTTCCCATTATTTCTTAGTTCCCTGGTCATGGTCCTCTGCTTCTCTCAGGGCAAAGTGAAAGCTACACCAGTTAGGTCCTTCACCTGGCCAAGCGCACTTATTCTTTTATTTGGCTTCGCTTCCCTGAAGGGTCATCAAAAACCAACTGCTTCTTAGATTATTAAGAGAATATCTATTCCTCCTTCACTGTGGTATTGAAAGAAATTAATACATAATCATAGTGTTATAAAACAATTTGCGTATAAATCACTTTTTTTCGCCAAAAATAGCGTTGTATAAAGTCCCGTTTGCACTGAAGTTCTATCTTGCAGCATTTTCTGTATCCACTCCCGATTTAAATAATATTTAAAACAAATTTATCTTGTGATTAGATAGTGTAGAATTAACAAAAACACTTTGTTTAAAAACCATTAAGATATACTTAATATCATGTGAACTGAACCAGTTTTTTCCCGCTCAAATGGACTTCTGTCTCTAGAGATACCACAATTTCAGAATAGATTTTCTTCGTGCTTGTTATTAATATGCCTCATCCAGACCAAAATACATTTGTACGTGAACAAAGGAACATTGTATAAAAACTGTTTACAAACATTTAATAATAATAAATTGTTATAAAATGTCCCATGTTTTTTTTTGTATTGATGTTGTTCGTCTTGACGGCATTACAATGATCGCATACATACATTGTGCTGTCTACTTACATTAGATACCTACGTAGTTGTTTATATTCCAATAATATTTACTGTGCAAGCAGCGTTGTCCGTGGGTTACCTCTCGGTCGGCTCTCGGCGAAGCGGTTAAATCGTTCACCATCGGACTCGTGGGTGTTCAGATCGCATCCCACCAGCGACTTCTTATTTCCACACCGCCGTATTACGCCATTGTACGAACCTGTCGACGCCGCTCTTAAGTACGCGGTAAATTATTGATATTCCTAAATGTTTTGTCATTTTTTAAATATATTTATTGGGATATTTGACTCGATACGGAAATAATCATTACAGTAAGGCACCTGGCAGACATATTGTAACATTACCATTTTGGCGACGTTACCGGATTTTTTGTTGATAATACCATCATTATCATCATTTTTTCAACAATCTAGAGCAGGTCATAGCCTCATCCATCTCCGCATATCCTCGTCCACTGTCCTCCGAGTGACTGCTTGTTGGCACCGTCCAATTACCGGCGTCTGGGCCTACCAGCCGACATCAAACCGTAAGGCTTCGGCCACATTGGCAGATGCTTCGCTCGTCCTGAGCTAGATGCTATGCTTGTCTACTAAAAACACTACTGCCACATTGCACGCTACGTGCTTAGGTGCAAATCCATTTGACATTTGGGAGCGCTCAAGTCAACAACGATGTCACTCTCAAAACTAATCAGAAAGCTACTTCTCACAGAGAATTTTAAAGTTTAAAATTCGAACTTGTTGGGTGCATTCATCCCATGCGTCATTATTCATAACCTCAAAATATACGTTGCTTGACGTTTGTCATACTGAAGAAACATCCGCCATCTTGCAAAATCCATAGACAATGGCAAAATCACTAGGTAACACAATAAAAATAACCAATACGTTTGTTCGCCGGGAGACTCACGAGGTGACTCTAATCACGTAGCGAGGTGCGAAGCGTGCAGTGTGGCCATTGCGATAGAATAGTGTGCGTTCGTTCACTAGGATATGTCATCTAGCACGTAGCCACCAAGCAAGGCACCTGCCTTTGTGGCCGAAGCCTAAGGTCTTGTATCCAGGATTCCCCTCGACGGACACTCCATTCTTGCTACATGTATTTAATATAATGTTTAAAATTTTAAATCAAACGAATCCTGATTAACTATGTCAGATCTCCACAGCATACCTCCCACCCTTCGACACTGAAATATTATTATATTGAACTTTATAAATTACAAATTCAATATGTTCACATTACAAGAAAATAAATAGTATTGAGTAAAAACAATAATTATAAAGTATATACATGTAAGTACCCCGTTTGAGTTCAGTAGACCATTTATTTAAGAATTTATAAAACATCGTCCACCTATAGGTACTCATCTCATGTAGGTGGAATATATCAATATCCCTAGCGATTTGGTTGAACATAGTTACTGCACTCCCGATTGACATCAGGAGTGGCAGGTTAGTTCTTCTACCACTACTTAAAATATTCACCACATTATTTAACACGACACGCGCTTTGTTCACACAGACAATTTCGTTTTTTTATTGTTCCGTATTTCTTCATTAAAATATATCCAAAAAATACCTTGCTATATAACACATTTTTTAAATAAGTTTCAATCAATTATATTCAAAATATAATTTTTTTAAATACCTCATTATGTCTTCTTATAGTTATGTATGTGGAAAATTCTCCCACTTTTGGTAGTATATATTTACATAATATATCATTCTAATATGCACGAATATAATACTCCTAAGTATCAAATGTCCAATATAACTTGAGATTGAGATTCCATCTGTTTCTGTATTATTATTTTAAATTCCTTAGATAGCGTTTGTTATTTGGCTCAGATTGCAAATATCTCGTATTTCTTAAAACTTACAAAATTATTTGTTTTATTAGTGTATAAATAGATGTGCTTATTTTAATATATTTTCTTTTATTTTAAATGCAAATTTAAATTGCAAAAGTTGCTTTTGTGTCCAAATCTGGACTCTAAAGAAGAATATTTTAGGCTGTCTAGAATCATTTTAAAATTCGGTTTGTATAGACTAGTGCTACACATCCTATGGGCAGATAATGATATTTTTTTGTATAAACACACTGTAGTGAATAAATAACTGGTATGATAAAAGAATTGATGTATACAATGAAATTACGTTAAGTGGCTTATCTGTGAGCGAAAAATAATTATCTACTCCAAGCAGTGACGAAGGGTGGAGGTAGGCTGTTAAGATTCGAACATAAATAATAAACACTAAACTTTCTTAGTTATATTTATTTGATTTCATTGAACTAATAATACAATTTTCAAATGGTGCTGGTTAGTTTTTAAAATTCAATTAAACCCCGCCTAAACCAAACCATAATAGTTTAGGTATGCTATGGGCGATCCAACAAAAACAGTTCACACCTCTTCGGCCATACTCATTTGTTTTTATTGAATTAATAATACATATTACAGATGTTGGTTAGTTTTTTAAAATTCATTAAGCTCTACCTTTAACAAAATATAAGCGATAAGAAATATTCTTCTATCTATATAATATCTAAAATTATGTAAGGTTTAATGGCATAATTTTAGATATTTTATAGATAAACAAATATTTTTTCACTATTATCCACTATAACTTGGATTAGACTGGTTTTAATTATTGAATTTTAAAAACTAACAACTACTGTCAACATATTGTAGTCTTAGTCCAATGAAAAGAAATACGTATGACTGACAAAGTTTAGTGTGCACTGTTTATGTCAGCTTTTAACAGCCTACCTCTACATTTTGCCACTGACTCCAAGTTATGCAGAAGGGCAATATAGAACCTAGAAAAAGCGAACGTCCTGACTGAGTAACATCCGAGACTGGATTTAAAGTTAGAATAATAGATTGTGAATTAATTGACTTGGACGCTTTGCCAACGTCGGGAGGATCCGATATGTCACGTAAACATGATTTTCAATATATCAACAGATAGATTCCGTTGCAAACTGAAGCGTTAATTACTTGGCAATATCTCGTAGAAGGTACTACCTTAGTTAATTAGTTTATTGATGGGAAAATAAGGTTATATCAATGAAATAAATCGCAATTTGCTACCTGAATTATCTTACCATCGAATAGAAAAGGCCCTGTTTGAAGTGTTATTTCGGTCCCCAATATTAACGGTATTTGTCTGAATACATGTAAATTGTACGTATTACGTTTAGCAGTATTATAATTCACCGTGAGCTGTCTTACCGGAAAGAGATGGCCGTCAAAAGTTCGTGGAGTATTGCAGACATAATGTTCCAATTTTATTAGATTCAATAAGCACATTAATTTGATATTATTAATTCAAATATCTGATAATAACGCCTATGTACGACTTGATACTTACGAGCACCTACTTAAATATATATGATATGATTGTATTTATAATTTACTTCATTATCTTGTTCTATTTTCCCCCGTATTCCGGTGGTTTTTATTATGAATTTATGAGTGTTTTATTTATACATGAATTTGATCTCAATTATATATGGTCTTTTACTTCTGGTACAACATCTCACGGTGAACTGCATACGTGCAATTTTCCCGACACGATTTGATAATATAACACCTCAAATGCCATACCTAATAATATGTATCTAGTTGCTAAAAAATTTCAATGTGGTTAGTAATTTTATTGTATATATATTGTAATCAGCAAATCACATCGCCCGGATTGCGATCAATGTGGGTTCAAGTCCCATTTGATATTTTTTTCTGATGTGTGTATTAGGTACCTACTGAGGCCGTTTCTAAGTATGTATGTTAGATATTAGGCATCTGAAAGAAATATCGCCTTAAAAACAACATGTCGATTTCGTGGATTAAATATTTTACTAGTGTCTTGTTGGGACAATATACCTCCTGGTCTTTTATTCAAGCCATTTAATTAAATCCTAAAAAACTTCAGTGGAATACGGTATTATAATAAATATACGGGGCAAGTGATTAATACGTGTATGTTTTATGATAGATTATACGCGTCTATAAGTGACGGTAGTTACTTGTTAGTTTTAATGAGTGTATAATATAATATATCATTGGATATGTTTCATGTAACATCACCGTAACTAAAAATCGCCAAGGTGCTGAAAAAATCTCAAGGCGCCGGCAGAACTTGGCCGCGCCGTTGGCTGCTCGTTATTGTAGCCGCTTCTTCTTTCTTTCTTCGATATAAAGATGTTTTTCTGAACGGGCCAGTCTCTTGTCTCTTCCTCAGCAGTATATAAAACACGTTCAAGTTAATATTACTTGCACGCGCCGCGTATTAGGAGATGATATTGCAGGGTTTGCAAAACAGCCGCTCGACAAACAATATACATTTATTATTATTTTATTAAACAATTTAAAACCTATATTTGAAGCCTATATGTATACAAAATTTAAACTGAAAAAAGAACATTCTTAACTGATGACATCCTGACAGGGAACTCAGAAATAATGGGTACTGAAATACCTAACCGGTAAGGTGAAGCAGGCAACCAATCTTGAGTAAGGAAGAATAAGTCATACGTCGAATACTGACAACTGTTCTCGGTTTATGCATTGGCGATCATTAATAATTATATTGGTGTATTACACACACTATTGCACGTCTATAATGCGTGGTTCATTTTCGTAGGACACTTACACATTTAAAACCCTGCGTCAAAATTTACTGTATTGGTATATAACCTATCGGAGTTTTATTTACTATTTGTTCTGTGGGTCCTGAATCATGATCACTATTAAATAATGTAAAATAAGTATTATTTATTGCGTCTCATTTTAAATAATACTTAGTAAAAATATTGAACATAGGTATTTAATTGTCTTTTTATTTTGTGTGTCGAATTAAGGATCAATTTTGTTCTGAGCAGATAATTGAAAAGAATTCATTTATCATATAATAATTCGAGTTACCTAGAACATACTGTCGGAATTTAGAATCACAACTGACAGCTGTCAAAATAAATACGTTTCATACACATCAAAAAAATAAATGTAAATAGTATTGAATGTTGTTTACTCGTTTCCGACAAACTAAAATTGTACCGAGTACCGATTATCTACGCAAACGCGAATTTCTATCTCTTACAATTGATAGCTTACAATATAATTCAATAAAGTGTTTTTCGGACGCATACATTTTTGGTTTGAAGTAGTGTTGCAAGGGATACTGTATCCGCGCGATGTGCGTTTATACAGTTAAACCACTTATAAATTTAGTAATTCGTCAGCTGAATGCCGAACTATTCTAACTTACATTTGAAATTTTTGAGGAGAGAGTTTTTTGAAACAACTTACTGAAAATATTTATTATATTTATGGATGGATGCATCATATTTTAGTAGGATTATTGATGAAAAAAATGGTGCATAAACTTGTCCACATAAATAATAAATAACTGAAGTAGGCTGTTTCAAAGAACTCTTCTGCAAAATATTTCAAATGTGATTTAGAATAGTTCTGCATTCAGCTGACGAATAATTATATTAGCCATTTTGCTGAGAAGTAAACGAGAACAAGTGACAAATAATAAAATATGCATCAAAAAATATGTAACCACTTTGTTTGAAAAGATCATTTTATTGCTAATCTTGGATTATTTCTCATGTTTTTTTTTTGTAGCGACGTATTTAGTTTGACTGTTTTGCCCTAACTTGTCTACATTCAAACAATGAAAATAGTATTAAATAACAAACATAATGAAATACATTTTTAAACAATATTATTTTACAGTTATGTGCTTGCTTATTTTGGAGTAGATTTGTTCAACATGGTCACCGGGGCAATTATATTCGTCCAATCCTCGCCATGTCAATAATGAGCAGGATTCACACTTTTATTTTAAATATGGAACAAATTCTAACGCAAAAAGCAATGTTGCCATTTTACATATCAACTAGTATGTAGCGAGTTCATAATTTATTATTTAGTTTAACATAACGTCGCCATCTTTGCATTTTCCCACATTTTTTGGAGATATTCATGGACTGGAGATGTCGATATGATTAGAAACGTCTAGAAATTCTTCAAATCGTGCATCCAATCGATTCTATCGTTATTTTATAAAACGTTTCTGTTGCCAGCGCACAATAATAATTATTGTTAATCAGGTGTAGGCGTCACTAGTGATGTACCCACGCGAAATAAAATCGATATCAAAGATCCGTTAATTCCTAAGGTGAATGCCTCGACTATATTGCGACGATTAAATTTATTATAAAATCAGAAAAAAAAACACCGACATTAGCGAAGACAACGGATAATTAATATTATAAATAATGTGCTGTTGATTCCAAATGTCTCTTTGAACATATTTACATCATTTAAAAAAAGTTAGTTTAATTATCTAGGTACTGACATGGTTATGTTCATACACCGTTACCAACGTCTCTCTTAACAATTATTAGAGTACACGTACAGGAACACGTCTTGTTAGGATGGCAAATAACTTCCTATGTTGATTACAAAACAATTATGTGGCGATAAGTAACGATGTGAAAAGGCGCATTTACTCGAGAATCCGTAAACCATTTTGTTCACTATTTCCACGGAAAAATCACCTATCCCTTCCCATCAGTTTGCTGAGTGTGGCATATTTCCGTTTGGGTTTCAAAATCATTTTCAGTTTCATCATCTTTACAAAACAATCAAAACTATTAAGGCTACACTTCTGCTGGTTCATGGTCTAAAACGATCGTGACCACGCCACGCGAAGATTGTGCAAATGCCGCGTGCAGAACAAAACATAATTTGTCATAAAAAGTCAACATGCGTTCATTTAATGTTATGTTTATTGTTCTATTACTAATGATAATAATATATTCATCGACATGTTCTTCATTATCTTTTTCATGATGTTACGGGTTAATTGCAGAGACTTTCTCTGGAGATGACGTGCTACTGTTGGGTGTATGAGTGCGAACGCTGCTCTAAGAAATGTTATTCAATTTTTTAAGGCTTATGTGACAACGAACGTTGCTCAATTGCACTTTCATTATTAACGTCATTCACGGTACGGGATTTGCTCATAGGGGTCTACACAAGTCGTTAAAATGTTAATTGGTCATACTTCTAGTGTAATATAGTAAGCTGTCTGTAGAAAATTATGATTGTCTAATATTGAAATACATGGTAATACAAAAGAAATGAAAATATAATTAATATTATATTCTACAGGTTTTTTTAAAAAAGGTTTGTCGATAGCTATTTCGGTTGTAACACCATTATCAAGACTATTCAGATAGGCCGTTTGCCGTTGCTTAAATACTATACGCATAGATAAAGACAGAATACATTTTCTTATTCGTTCAAACAATATTATGACTTTGTATACTTATTATGAATTGTAATATTATTAACACTTTGAAAACCCTAAGTGGGTTTTTAATGGATATCAAATTTATCGAAAGTAGTGTTCGAGTGCTTTGGTTATTTCTTGACATTATTAATCAATTAAAATATTAGTATAATTTTGTTAATCATGTGCTTAAATTAAAATTTAATAGTGGCGACGAATGCATTACCAAATTTTCATTAATTATGTGATTACTTTTGGATAATTCGCGATTAATTTCCAACTCCAACTGTTCGAGTTAATTTAATGTTAGACCTTTGTTACATATATGCAAACATTCTGGCGTTATTTTATCACTGATGCTATGCGAATTTGATATCAAATGTTTAACGAACTGAGAATCTGTTTTATCTATCTGAATAATCTTGATAATGGTGTTACAACCGAAATAGCTATCGACAAACCTTTTTAAAAACCTGTAGAATTTAAAATTAATTATATTTTCATTTATTTTAAAATGGAATTCTACCAAGTAAATGCTAACTCAATTAATACATGATAATACGTTGATTGATTTGAACGTAATATACAATTGAAAATTTTAAATTCCTGGCACTACCACCATAATGCGCATTTCATTGAATGGTCTGTCTATAGTTGGCTTTGGTATCTACAGGTGTATATATATAAGTAACAAGACAATTGTTAATCTGCTCTAATTAATAAAATTTTTGTCATCCCTGAAATTGTATAATTGGATATTTCAGTCGCCGCACCATTAGGAGAACGCGCCAGAAGGCGAAAAAGCTCAGCTTGTTTGTTGGTGAAAAAAATCGAGGGCATTCGGCGTTTTATTTTGAGCCTCACTGTACTCGTTTCGTTTAGTTTCAATGCGCGACAATATTAATTCTTTTTTTTGCCTGAAGATAACATTTTTAAATTTATTATGTTTATTCTTTCGAAGCCTGCACTTAATGTATTATTTCATGTTGTATTTTAATGTAGGTACAAGTGGTTATGTTTCTTAGCTCAATTATTTCATTATGTACAAAGATGCAATCTTGTGTAAGTACATTTGTCGCAATGGGGTTTGATTATTTCTCTGCGCTTATGGAGACGTTCTTACAACCGAAAATCATACATTACCCACCTCCAGCTTGGGCCAGCTTGCATCAAAACAATATGCAATATTATCATTGGCTGAAAACCATTCCATATTATAATCAGTTGATGCAACATTAGCGGCATCATATCGTATACCTACTTAATACTACGACGAACAATAAATGGCTGCGAATTCTTTACGAAATGTCAGAAATTGTTTAGGTACCCAACTGCTGAAAAACAATGTAGATAATATACTGACCTAAGGAAATTTCCCGTGTTTTATGTCAATTCCAGATCGATACATAGGTATATTAATTATTGAATGATTTGTAAAGTTTTGTCGCCACGCAAATGCCATCTTTGCTTAAAATTAAACACACGTCCCTCATCTGCAAACATTGTTTTCAAATTAAATATAGATTAGACAGTAGTTGATATCATACAAATTTACGCGTTTTAATAATAATAATAAAAATAACATTTCACAAGACCACGCGTCGCTACTTTCACCGCATTAGCTTTCGATTCGGTACGACAGTGATACAGCATTCATTAGTATCTCAATTTAGGCTAGATACACTTTTACCTATCCCTTTTGCATCCACATGCTAGTTAACTGTCGGTGATACAGTAAATTTAACGTAACCAGCGAATTCCCCCAATTTTAATTTATTAAACCGCTCTGCAATATTTGTATAGTTCGTAAAGCTCAGCATATTTGCCCAATAATACGGTGAAGCTGTTTTCTTAACACACATGTTAAGATCTCATTCATTTCATTCATTCATAATGCTCAGGTTTTCGAGGAATGATTAAAATGTGTCATAAAGTAATGTATAAAGATTCACTTAAGTTTTCTAATTAATTGTAAACTGACGTCGCACACGAGTTAAAAACAAATGATACCTACGTCACATAGGTAGTACTATGAACCATCAATCTGACTAATTGTCTATTGACTAATGAATTAATTAAAAATTCCGTGACAGGCGTTGATACGTTTTTTGAATGCAAATAATGCATTGGTTAATATGAATAGATTTTAGATACATATGATTAAAAGACCCATTGCCATATTTGAGCCATTTCCAAAAGACATGAACGCTGTTTAACTCATTTATATAAGGAACGACATAAAAAATACTTTCATATAAATCTTTAATTTCATCCTGACCCATTAATTAGGCAAGATCACAGATTATATTGCGTCATTGGACTTTATCATTTGTCGTCAGTCATCATTTCGATCTATCATCCGCTATCTTCCTGCAATCCGTGTCTACCGCAACCATTTGTGAATTCAATGACCGCAACTCGGTCTCCAACAGAACAGATTAATAAATATAATTCAGATAGGCGGACCCAATACTACATTTTAAAGCGGGGTTTTGAATGTGTGAGTGTCCTACGAAAATAAACTACACATTATAGACGTGCAATAGTGTGTGTTGCAACCTTTAAATACACCAATATTGACTGAGTGCAGTGCTAAACGGAGAGCAGCTGTCAGTATTCGATGTATGCTTGATACGTGTTTAAGTTTATCCCATATTATTCCACACTTGGGATCGGTGATTTCGCATCAAAAGTGCTGGTTGATTCGAGTCAATTTGTTTTTTTTTTAGCTTAATGGCTTTTATATATTCTTCTAATCTTGTATTCTGACATCATTCACAGTAAGTGCCTACATGTTGTATAGGTACTTACTTAGTGAACGAAACACGGTTGTATTAAATATTTTGTATACCCGGTGGGTAACCAAATAAAAGTTTTAATGAATTATTTACCACCAAGTAAACGTTGAACTTCATACATAACTCACTATTATTATCATACGAATTACACAGATAGGTACCTAAATTATTGACTTATCAAGGTGGCGTTACGCAGTAACATAACACGTCAAGTAAATACACTCAGGTTCTAAAAAAAGTAAACTACAAATACGCGATTATTCTATTAATTGTTTTTACTATTGTATAATTGTAATTTATAAAAAAAATATTTAGAATAGCTCACCTGTCTTAAATACGGTTACACTATGAGGTTAAATGATTTCATAGTGGCGGTATAATTGTTAGATTATTTTGATGTGTCAGTAAAGAATGCATATTTTCAAGGATGATTAATTTAATGATGAATATTATTGTGCCTAAGTTAAATAATTGACAATTGGAATAACTTAGTGAAGAAGAAGACTGTTTAATATTTGCACTAGCATCGTTTAATAGATTGGTCCATAACTAGATGAGCTATAAGGGCGTATGTGATAATTTGTAACTAATAATAACTCTAAAGCAGTGACGGGTTTAGGGATGTGTACCTATGCCTTTCGCGCCAACTGATTTTGACCACCATACAAAAATAAACAAGATAAATCACATCTTTTATATTATAAACAATATTATTATTGGCTATGATAATGATATCATAATAATGTTAGCAGTTTAATTTTTTTGTCTACAAGTATGTAAGTATAAATGTTTTAGTCAATTTGTCAGCCCCTTTTCGTTAGGTCACCCCCTTTGATATTATTTGCCGAGATATTATGCATTGAGTAATGAATATGTAATACTCAATTTGTGAGAAATACGCATACTTCTTAGATTTTTGTACTTACACTTTTTATAAACTGTATGACTGGTTTAAACCGTTTCAAGGCCTCCTTTTGTTCTGGCTAATCGATTGCGTCATCTGCGTTAAATAGAATCACCGCTGCTCTAAAGCATTTTAACATTATAATTTTATTAATTTCGTCCTAATATATAATTCTATCCACAAGGCCATGCATTAGTTGAGGCACGGTCTAAAAAGATCGTTGCTAGGCGATGCGCGGACTGCGGGTCGCGGGTGCAAATGACACCTGTCAAACGAAATATTATTTTTCATATAAATCCAACATACGTTCATTTTATGTTCTGTTTATTGTTCTATTAGTAACAATAATAATATATTCATTGACATGTTTTCTTTTTAAAGTAAATGGGTAACGTTTTTAGTCATCTTTACACGATTTTAGAATTAATTGACCCGTCGCCATCACGCAGCAAAGTGACGTGCTTCTGACTCGAGATTCTCTCAGTGAATGGCAGCGAGTCCAAAATTTCGTCGCGCCTACAGTTGGAAATTATTTGGCGTTTCACTGATGCGTCACCTTAATGTTTGTTGCTTCGTCACGGAATAACTCTTGCTGTCGAACTTTTGTGACGTGAAGCCCATAAATATTCATTTTCGCCACAATTATCACTTACGCCCTTTTTACTTAGCAAATTTGATATACTACATGTTCTACCAACACAATTCAAATAGTTATGAAGAATTATATTCTATTTGATAATTTCAGCTAAAATTCGAGTATCAAAAATTCTGGAAGTTTTTCCGATATATATTAGATTACAGTCGTCGGGATGTAAATTCGTGGATATTGCCTTTATCAAATATTTATTATTTTTTACTGCATAGGTTAAAAATGACTTTTCTTATCATACCTACTGTACACGGAAAAAATTAAAAGGGTTTGATTTAATTAGCTATGTACAATTTATTTCGCATATCAGATTCAATTGTAGCAAACACCGTAGTTGACTTCTTTAAATAAATTTCACCCCAAAATAAAACCCAATTTCTTTGCGTTGGTCGAAAATAAAAATATCCAGTAGCCAACCAACTTGGGTAAAGTAATTAATTCCTCTAGTATACCAGCAAAACTAAGTCGAGGAATGGAAATAGGCGCTACATGCCCAAAATAAAACTGAAAGCTCGTCCCGGAGCTTTCAAGTTAGTTTCGAAAGCTCGCTATACCAAATTGGAAATACATACTCTTTTAAAAGCTTCCAGACGTACCAATTTACGTAATGAATGATGCATACCTATTTTATGAACGAATGTATCATAATATGAAGTTTTTGCGACTAGTATAATATAAATCGACATTTATGCTAGAGTCTGGACATAGCCACCATAATTTCTACCTTGAAATAAAATAGCTTCACTTTTTAATAGGTGATTACGATATTCAAACGTGTGTGTGAAAAGAAAATGGATATACGCCTAAAAACAATACTTTTCAGGAGAATCAAAACAAATTTTGAGTGGAGAACTATATTTTTGTATGAAATTTACTAATTTACCAACCTGGAGGAATACACCATAAAAACCTGATCTGATATTCTAAACTGCTGATTTTTTTAAAATTGCGTTTTTCCGAAAGTGTTCACATTCCACACACTGGCTCTCGGGTATGGAATATACTTAAACTTTTTAATAATTAAAATTCTCTGCAATACCAACTAGTTGATTTGATATTTTATACAAGAAGTATTCTATAGAAAAAAACGTACAAATGTGCCTAAAACTTTTGCAGGCAATGTTGTATATTATAAAACAAACGTTTTCATAACATTAATTCTATTATGACAATAATGTGGCAATGCTATTCATTTTATGAGGGCAGAAAAATGAAGGCATGGACTGTGTATTCTTTCGTGAGTAAAGGTTTTAGTTAAAATACAATTTCCACATATCCATGAGTGAGTGGCCAGCGATTTCCCAACTTCCTATAATGATTGCCAGATAAATCTCATTTCGGTGTAGTACCGCGTTGTATGTAAAAGAGTGAAATAAAATAAAATGACAAATAGGACGTGGTGAATCGGTAAGAGGCCATTAAATGGCGCCCACGTGTTTTCCTCTTTTATATTATCTTGGGTTAACAGAGATTGTGATTTAATGACGACTTTTTATAGGACTTTATATCATTTTCTTATGAGTATTGTTTATTTCACGTTTTTGTAAACATAGTCTACATATTACTTAAATCCAGTGTTGGTTTTATGTCAGTGATGGGCTGCCTTAAGAGTACAGGTCAAACTTTCGTCAAAATAAATTCCGGACCGAACAGTAGATACATAAAACTCGAATTCGATTCCACTCGATTCTTGACTGGACATCGTGGTTTCGCTGGCAGGCTGTATTGGCTTGGCCTTGTTACCCGGGTGTTCAATATGTCCATGTGGTGGAGAAATAAAGGATGCAAATCACATCCTCTGGGAGTGCCCTATAATGTGTACGGAACAGGAAGAGTTGGACATGTTGGGCCCATTGAACCGTCCGACGTGGTCACCACAAAGGCCAATTTACCAGCACGCACACAGACAAGTAGTTTGGGTCCATTTCGAAAAAATATCTATAATAATTTATTTTTGATTTTTTGTGGTGGTGGGAGGGGGCGGGGTTAACAAAATCTAGGTTGTATCATTGACTCCCCTAATCAAGCTGGTACCCCGCCTACTACGCAGTTTCTGCGGGTACATTCAATGAACTTTCGACACGCGTCTTAATATTGAAGCAAACATTGGATGATTCAGATACTTTCCCTAATTCATGACTGCCACTGACACAGGACTTGCGTATCGTCAAATGCCAAGAGGAGAAGTCAATCCGTTTAGAAGGTTATTCGATAGCCAAATCACATTCACGATCCGGGTGAGGAAGAAGAAGTTTTATTCCATTCATTTAATTTTTGTATTATATTCGTTCCTAGAGAGGGGTCCGAACAAAACCACCCTTCTTGTATATATACATCTATAATTTATTACATACCTATTTATCATTCTTTATTTCTTCGCCGTCATGAAAATGTTGAACGCTTTGAAATAGCTACTATTGAATAAATTTTCTCCACCCTTTCCTGTATTCTGCAAGCCTTATGGCGGATGCTATATGTATTCCAGTACATTTTTTCTCCTGCTTACTTCATCTCTTCAAGCGTTTGACATCTACATCATATTTTAATCAAGTAACTATTTTTTATTCTATGAATAATTCACAAGATTTAAGAATGTATTTTTTTTTTTATTGAACATACATAATTTTGAAAACAAAATTAATACCTACTTTGATTTAAAATACAAAACCCGATCGCCAATAGTAACTCAATTTGGAAAGCGCTTCAGAGAGTATTATAAGAGCCATTAGTTAAAATTTGTTGCAATTAGATAGGATACATATAGCATTGTGATCAATGTACGTGGGCGCGAAACCCGAGAGACGCAGGTTCGATTCCTACTGGGTGACGTATTTTTTTCAAAAAAGATTTTTTCTATTGGTTATATATTTTCTCAGAAGGGTTTTCTAAATTATGTATGTACCTCCATCATATTTACTGACTAAAATAATTAATCTTTCAATATTTTATGTGCCTCAGCGAACAATGTCTCGCAGATGCTCAAATCCTACAGTGTCAAGGCATTAGGAACTTCGATCCCTCCAGTTCTCAGTTCTTCAGTGTAAATATAAAATTAAAATGTGTGCAATATGACGTGGATACTGGCAGATTCACCCCTCAGGGTCAGTGCACCGGGAGAATCATAATTGCGAGACAATCAGACGTCGGGTACAGTCTACCTACAGTGTGGCTAATTGCGAATGCAGCCCATTAAACATATTTAATCAATGAAAATTATGCACGCCCCTGTCTTTCGCCCTTCCATATTATGCTACTACCAGATGGCAATAAATTTTATATCATTTAAAATTGCTTCGATAATAAATTTGTAATACTGTTTAATACTTGCTACTGTTGAACAGTGCGCGCGGTGAAATAGTGGTAAAGTATCTGTGTGGCAAATCCATTTCATCCAGAGCCATTGATCGAGTGGCATACAGCCTTTCTTACTTTAGATAACCGACACTGTGTAGTTAGTTCCATTTCCTTAAAAATAATAACGTTTTGCTATGCCATAAAAGGCGTAAGTCATCATCTTATATTTTTGATTAACAACCATACCTAAATGCCTGTTACGCCCTTTTGACTAAGCATTATAAAAATATACTTATACTATACCTAACTCATTTTTTGAGTATTTATAACATATTACATTAAGTAGGTAGGTACAGATATACATACCATCATAAATCGTCAGGTATTTGAATTTAGAACTAACCTCATCACAATATAAAAAGTATTGAATGATAATTCAAATTTTAGCATGTGGCGCCCTCACTTAACGTATGCTGGTGGATCTATATAGTCGAATAGATTATCTTGACCGAATCTGGATGGGGGGAGGGGGTGTTTAAAAATGATTTATAAAAGAGGGCAAAAAATTGTGTGACGAAATGAGACGATAAGGAATGGAGGGGTTGGTGGGTCTGTAAATCGTATGAAGTCATTTTTATGGACGGCCCCTTATTACAAAAAATGGTAACTACATAAGGCTTCATGAGGTAGAAGAAAGGAAAATAATCTTCTGTTATTGTTCATTTTTTTTAGTTTTTTTACATTCATCATACTATTGATCTACAATTGGAACAATTAAACCGTCGGATATTCAAAGTACCGGGTAATTAATAACCGATTACTTTATTAGGTACATCTCTATTGTTGAATGGTGGATGCGAAACTTTTGTTGTAATATTTGTATGCGCAAAAGAATTAACGCTTAAAAACGTCATTTTTATATATTTTTTTATAATTTCGACAATGTGGAAATACATACCATATTTTTTTGTTTATATGTATGAAATAATCAAAATAAAATTAAGTAATATTGTATGTCTAAAATAATGTATTAAATTTCAAGTATGTACCTATTGCATGTTGTACTGAATCATATTTTTTAGTGAAGCATAGTCCTCGTCACAAAAAGTGAGCTATTTATTCTATAACGTTTTTTTTTTATTAAATCACTATATTAAATTCATGTTGTATACAATCCTAAAAATATTTTATGTAGGTACTTAAGTAATTGAAAAAGATATGCTTGCTCAGAACCATTGCTCACATTTTCTGATTTGGACTAATATCGCTTACAATAATAATGTGTACACTGAATAAATGAAAATTGTAGATAAATAAATTTATTTTTAAGAATTATTTTGTAAATATTTTTCATACATTTTTATAGCACAATATATTTTAAGATATAGTTTATAATTTTTAAAGAAAACGCTAGATTTAATGTCATCATTGTTTATCAAATAAAACATCGATTTATCTGATTAATTATTATTTTTATTGTAGTTTTAATTATTTCTTTATATTTATTAATATTTTGTTTATTTCTTATTACAAAGTGATAATAAATTGAACGAAATGATACTCATTGTACTTATATGATTATTTTTATTTTTTATTTATTTATAAGAACAATACCTTTTAACATGAAATAAAACAAAGAAATAGTCTATCATGTATCATGCATTTTTTTATTTTTTTTTATTTGTAATAATATTTTGAGAAGTTTTGTGCCAAACATCAACCGACACATTTTAAACTAGTTGTTTAATACTCATACACAAATACCTACATATTAGGAAGGAAAATGAAATGGATAGGTAGCTTAAAACATTTTAAAGAAATAATAATATAAAACCTCTCTGTAAACAGGATTGTCAGTTACACTCTTCGATATAAGTCGCACATTTGAAAATCGTCTCGACTGGGATATAACCGTAAATCAAAACTGGGCACACTGTTGCGACCTTCTTCCATACCTACGCCCCATGCCAGTTGAAATTTGAAAATTGATACCAGCGTTTTTTTTAAAAAAATTAAAATGTCGCTCTTGAGCTGTGTATATTTACTGGATGTACATTAAATTACATTTGTTTTGTGGAACTAACAAAATCACATCGACATATTCTTCGGGTTGCAGTCGAGACGAGTATAGATGTGCGACCTGGCTTAGATATACTTCAGTACGAATTTTAATTACTGAATCAGACTCAAATACCAATATTTTTTAATACAAATTTAATAAGGATATTATGTTAGAAAACTTGTCAACTTTCATAATAATTAGGTTCTTTCACGTTCTAATTTTCATTTATACTTACACCGATGTTGCCTGTCGAATAGTAATTTTCAACTGATCTGTTAAGTGTGTATATCTTACTCACAGTAAACTAAGAAGTTTTTTGGGATAGGTAGTAAAAATGAAAACAGTTGTTCATTAGTGTTTTTTTATTGTTTGTTTGTTAATATATTATATTTGACATGACGCCTGAAAACCAAATGACAATAACATACTGCATCAGCTCAGTGGTGCAGTCCTTTTAAATAATGAGACACTGAATTGACATCGAAATCGACTCATGACAGCAATAAATTGTCATGCCTTAAAATCGACTGAAAATCAATCATTGAACGTGATCAGACACGCTTCTTGCACCGAAATCCCTACTCATCTTCCAAGAAAATCAATAATAAGTTACATACTTAACTGCATCACAGTTTTGGTACCTACTCAGATAATTTTTCAAAATATCAATAAGTATACTTTTTACGAGGACTAATATTTTTGCCTTCACCATTTATAACTCTAGTTTTAAATTACGATCGCGTTACTGCAAATAAATACTTAGTACTCTCATTGATAATGGTTTTTTTTACTTTCATGATAATGTTTTTGATAAGTATCTATATCTACCTAGATCAAAAAAAATCAAGATCGCCCAGTTTGGCATTTTTCTATCTATCTTTCCTTAATTCGGTTTCAATATGTCCTATTTCGTTTTAGCTTTATACACTTTTACTTTATCAGTTTTTGTAAATGTTGATTTTCGACAATTAACTTTACAGAATCTGTTGAACCGCTTCAAATGTGGTTCAGTCCTAAAATTGTTTCTTTACAAATTTTATTCTCATTGTTTATACTAACGTTGTTTATTACAACATTTTTATCACAATATTATGATCTTGCATCAAACATCATCAAACTATTCCAGTGGATATGTATCCATCTTTGATTTAGTCTATTTAACCACCGTTTTGCCTTTTTCCAAAGATTGTGTGTCCATTTTGTGTATCACGTCTTAATCAATTGATCATGTCTTAAAAACTTCTGGCTAATATCCTTCACCCCTACGTTCTATTATCTACCCTGCTTTCCATTGTACTGAACATTCCTTCAAGATTCCTCCAGAAATCAAGATGTTTATTTCAAACCTCTGATCTATGATTCTTCCATACTGTGTTCAACAAATTGTCATTGTCTTCTCCAAAACATGGATGTTTCTTAATGTACCTACCTATCTTCTGAATACTTACTTATATTCTTATCTTACACTTAACTGCTGAAGTTTATCATTTTCTTGATTTATTTTATTTTACATCTTTATTACAATAAAATTGCCATCATCTGCACCTTGAATTATCCCTTGCAATGTTCGACTTGATAGGCAGGAAATTAGTCATATAGTTTCAAAAGATAACTCATAATTTCTTACTTAGTTAGCTGACTACGTAGTCAACATAACAAAGAATTTAGTCTTGTAATATAAAGAACGATATTGTTAAAAGCCTTTTAAAATATAAATGTGTTATCTTAAACCTTCAAATTAAGAGTTGACATAATTCTGGTAGAATGCCAGACATGAATGTAGTTGTACTGAAGAAACTTTGGTCACATGACATATTACTAATTGGTTAGAGTGGAGTTAACAGTTTCTGTTTTATACTCGCAGACAAAGTTAACAATGTTTGAGTCAAACGATTTTTTTTTCAATTAATTTGTTGCCTAAGTTTTAAAAGTTATACAAACTGGCATTGTGAAGTTAATAATTTTTAAACTATTTGGTTCATAATATAACGAAAGTTGAATACAGTTTTTGGCTTAAAAAATGACAACATTTGTATAATCGAATAAAAAAAATCATATCTTTTAAAAATAAGGTTTCAAGTTTAATAAAAATAACTGAATGAAAGGTAAAATAAGAACTTAGTATTTTTCTATTATTATTTACATTTATTTTGCCAATCATCTCTTTGTATTTTAATTTTATTCCTACTACATTTGCAAATTAACACGTTAATGTCGTTTCCAGCGTTTTGATTTGTCAATAATACTAATTAGTTTTTTGTAAGGAAAGTATTCAATTTGACACAAAGGGCTTTTAAATTTTATATTCGCGACACACCGCATGTTATGCGTCTACCTACTGAATATGTAGTTAGAAGGCTTTAATTCTAGTACGCAGTAATTCAGTATAGTTGAGTTCTTTTTTCAATCCAAAATTTAATTCTCGTTTCTCAAGATTTATGTATTTCTCGAAAAATTGTAACCAATGGCAACTTTAAATTATTGACACAAAATTCGTTCGATTTCTAGGCGCGCGCTTCTCAATCAGCAGCTCACCTCGTATTGTTGCAAGTGTGCTATTTTTGGGAAGCTTCTTTTGCGATACCTATCAAGATTTGAGATAAAAGTTGCTATAAGACTACTGTTATTTATTTTTAAACGTTTAACTTTACTTTTAACTCTATACGGTAACTAATATTGTAAACATTGGACAATACTACAAAAAGTTTTCCGACCCCTTGTCAATTTCGACTACACGATGAATGGTTAAAGGTTAAATTTTTCAAACGGGCTATCAAAAGTATTGCGACTTTAAAAATAGAACAAAAAAAATTCTCTATTTTACGGTATTTTACAACGTTTTTATTAGCTCGTATTCTTGTTTGTCCAGTACAAATCTTGCAATCGATTTTTAACTAACTTCCCGACTAGCTAGACATTTGAAACTTTTAGAACACGATGCCAATGCATTCTTTTAATACTTTTAGCCATCTTTAAGCAGAATTGAATTCATTTCCAGTTAATTCTGTTTTGTATGGAAAGTTATTTCAGAAAAATCCGTAAAAAGTAAAAGACTATTATTGGTTGCTAAGGGGTAGTCCTAGCAACAAAATTATTAATATATACGTGCGTTACTATGGAAATCAAAATGAAATGTCAAAATGACATTTCAGTATTCTATATTTGTTTGTTTGTTTTTTATTTACTTCATATCAAGTACAAGTTTGAGCATATTGAGCATAATAATTCGACAGGAAATTTAAAAACGTTGTATATAAAAAGTTCTTTTTATCTTATAATTATTTTAATATTAGATTCACTATTTGAAAAAAATCTTTAGAATATTCAGAAAAATATATACATATTTTTAATTAACTATTTTTTTTATTCAACGAATAATTCACAAGATTTAAGAATGTAACATTCTAATTATTGAACACACTTAATTTTGAAAACACTTCTGAGAAAATATGTTAACACCAATAGAAAAAAATCTTTTTTGAAAAAAGTTAGACACCCAGCAGGGATCGAACATGTATCTCTCGGGTTTCGCACCCATGCACATATACCACTATATGCGCCAGTGGGGCTAAGTGTTTTCAAAATTATGTATGTTACATATTATTATGCTTACCAATCTTACCATACCTATTTCATTAACAAGTAATAATTTGTTACGTTGTCCAAAACTAAAAAAAAAAATGAATTATATTAGAATAGACTCACCTGTCTTGGACCGATCTATGTTTATCGACATATTTTTTTAACCGCGCCATTAGAGTGACAGTAATTAATAGTATGAAACGAAATGTAGGCACATAAGCGGAATGTTTGATAGGGTACGTACCCCGCGTCTTATTTCTTAGTCACCGTGTAGTTAGCTTTTTTGCCACACTACCAAGACGTATCATTAGTTACAATAATAATGACCAATAGACAAGTTTTAAAAACTTATATTATTTGAATGTAATTAAATTCCGCGGAAGCCAGCGCTAATAGAAAGTTTACTTTACGCGTCATTAATAATTAACTTTTTATTTAATTAGATGTTTTATTTTGATGTGACGTAAACATCCTGTATTTAGTTTTTGAAAGCAGTAATTAAGTCATATTTTTTTTATTGTTTGATTGCAATTTGATAGTATATTTTGACCATCTGTTAATTATTTTTGAAAAAATCTGTTAATGTAATTTTAATACAAGTGCCCTTCCGGAGTCTTTATATTTTTTGTACTTTAGAGCTAGTATTTTAGGTCTGATTTTAGTGCAGCTTTTGTATTTGATTTATTTTTTAAATTTACATCTGGCCATCTATTTCATACACAAGGCGGCTATCGGCGGCTATTTATCGGTACCGTATTAGATTTTTAGGTTTCCACCCCGTATACTTCTACCTTCTTTCCTCGACGAGATATGATATCATATGTCTTGATAATGGGGTCTGCAACGAGCCCTAAACGTCGAGGAAAGAAGGAAGAAGTACACGCGGTGGAAACCCAAAAATCTATCACGATAAAAAACAACACTGAATGTCTCAAGCATTATATTTATCGGTAGTTCATCATATTTATGTATTGAGGCGGTTAATTGTTACAATAAGTCAACCGTCTGAACTGTCAAAAAGTGCCAAGTTTTAACAGCCGCTCTCTTGGCTGTGTTAATTTTTAGAGTGAGTTAGACAGTTTAGACGGCTAACTTATTGTAACAATTATAATACCTGGATACATAAATTTATGATAAAGTACCCTCGATAGCCGCCGATAGCAGCCTTGTGTATAGAATAGATGCGCTGGGTGTATTCAAGACAGAAACGTGAAATACCTATATTCATCAACATTTTTCAGAAAATGCTATTTTTGCATGATATATTTTATTAGTTGTATGAAACCGATTTTATAATTAAGAAAGTAGATAATTAATTATATTTTCATAGCCACAGAGTTCAGTCCAGAGTTTCAATTATGTTAAGTTACTTCATTAATTAACGGGTATTTATTTTTACTGTGTTTTTTTTTGTTTAAAATGGCGTTTAAATTTTCTCTGGCGAACCAATATATTTCTGTGTTGATCGGGTAAAATCACTGTAATGTACCTAATTTATAATATTATTTTATAATAATTAATTGGCATAATAATCAATAATTTTTAAAACAACTTACCTAAGTTAATGTATGTTCAGCGTAAAATTAGCTATTTTTTAGCAGCAATTCATATCAATCTTTATTGATTTAATTTTTTTAGACTTAGGTATGTAGGTACTATTTACTATCCAAATGTAGAATGAAAAAATGCTGTCCATTAGTTTAAAAACTCACTTTAAACAAAAATGTATTTGTAGTTTATTTCAGAATACCTGTAAAGTATACACTATTTTGTAACAAGACTACATTGTTATCAAATCCGACCGCTAGTTAAAATTTACTATTTGAACTAAATGAGATTTTTTTTTAAACATGGGTAAATACGTAGTTATTATGAAATTAAATTTCATACATTTATTATTGATCAATATTTACTGACCTATAATAAACTGAACAAGATCGACTATATAGCCAGGCCGTGACACAAAACTGTAAACTTCAATGGTAGTGCTAGTTATAGGTTATTCTTCGAATGTAATATTAAGGTAAACTGTTTATAGAAAATAATGATGGTTCTATATTGAAATAAATGATAATAATTTAAACGAAATACGCGATCGAAAATCTACATTTGTTGTGAACATGTCGTCGGTGTTTTGTAAAAAGGGCGAATTAACCAAAATGCTATTTTACAGGAGGAGGATTTTTAATTTTTGACATTTATTTGTTTTTTACCTGTGGATTATATATAATTATAAATATCTAACAAGTTTATAATAAAGCTAAGAAAGAATACTGTCATTATAATAGGTATTATTATATAATATTTAAAAAGGTCTAATATGTCACATTTGCTTTTTATTTCGTAATTTTAATTAATTTAATTTTAGTCGATTATCGTTTTTAAGTACTTTACTGTGGAGATAAAAATTCGCCGTTTTTACACAACAATGCTAGTGAGGTACATATTGTATTTTCATTGAAATCGCGATTTCGCCAAAATGGTTGATTTGCCCTTTTTACAAAACACCGACGATGTTACCAAATTATATTTTAAGATAATCAATAAATAGCACTACCATCGTAATTTGCAATTCAGTGTCAGGAACTGAATATTGTCGGCGGGGTTGAACACTTAGCAACACCTATTCTAATACTACTAAAACAGTTGACATTTTACGTGGCGTAAAACTTCTCAAAATATTTATTTTATTTGTTTCGATTGTAGTGAAATAAAACATACACAGCTGATATACTTACCTTCAATATAATATTTTTAAAATAGGGAGGTGGGTTAAATTAACAACGCAAACTTCATGATAATTTATTTCCTTTGTTTTACATTTAACTATATTTTACTAGTCAAAAATACATTTTTATACATTCCTTGTCTTATAACCATTTCGGTTGAAAGTTTATGATTTAATGACTATTGATACATTAGTTTACAAAATTAAAATGCTCCTTTACAAGTTTCGATATTAAAAAAATATACTTAGTACCTACCGAAGTATTAAATTTAAAATATTTTTGAATATTCGTCCTTTGACACAATACAAATTATTATTGTAGAGACACCGCCCAGGTAATGGTGCGAATGGCGAAATAGCTATGGACTAATCAATATGTTTGTAGAATGTTAAATTTTTATAATACCTATTAATACAATATTTATTGACTTATGCAAAACGATATGAATTTATTATGATTATTTAATAAAGAAACAAATCTCTAAATTGAGTTTAATTTTCTGTTATGCAAAAAACTGCACCTGAATGTGCACTGGTAAATAATATGTACTATTTATTTGAAGTTATTATAAATACAGTTTGCGAAAATCACGTTGTTTGAAGATAAATGTTTAACTTAGTAAAGACATAAGAAAAATAAATAAGCCAACATAATATAGCCAATTACTTTTGTTATAATAAAATGAAATGTGCTCAATACAACTAGATGTATTTTTTAAAATCTTTGAACACATTGAAAATTGTATTTTTTTGCATAAGTCAACCCATCGTCGAACCATGTAAAAAGCAGTTGAAATTTTTATTGTCACATGTCACGTTATTCTTCTATAGCTGCCATGGCTCCTTGTAGGCCTGAAACAAAGAGAAAAACAACGTGTTAATTAATTTTATATTTTATGTATGTACCTACATACATTGTATTAACATTCCCAATATTAATATTAGGTTGTATTTACTAAAACGTGATAAAAATGGTCCAATTTTACTAATTCTATGTGTAAAATGTTTATAGTTCTAATACAATTATGTGAAACGATTATTGTATGTATTTGAAAACCAAATATATTTCGCCAGTTGATAATTAATTATAACTTTATAAAACATATCATTTTTTTAAATTGTTTATCATGTGATATTTGATATCAATTATTGTTCCCCCAATATTCACCTCATCTGTATAAATTTTCAACATTGCCGGTAAGTACATCACATTTTGTTACATTATTACTGTGTTTATTGTTTCCACTGTATGATTTTTCACCGCTTTTTTTGACAGCCGTTGGTTTTTCATTGAATGTTTAGTTATTTATTTATGTTATTGGTTGCAGTTGTAGGTACAGATTTATCAGTAGCGTTCGGTGACTATTTTTAATGAGCATACTGTCGAAAAAAAATACACACATACATTAGAGTATAAGTACACTTTCTTCATAACTTTTTCACTTTTTACTACACTGATACGCCTCTTTGCCTCAGTACCTCGTATAAAATTAGATCAAATGATATTCATGTGTTAATATAATGTAGTAATAAGAAAATAAATAGATAATATAAGTATGTTAAAAAAATATTCTTACAATATATTACATCGTTTTCATTAGCCGGAGTTATGAAGTGGCAACTCTACCTACTATAATAATAATTATTATTGTCTATTTGGACCCCTAAGGGATTTCTAATTAATTGAAATAAGGTTTACATTTTACACTTTAAATGTGTTTTTCATTATTATTACCCTATTGCACGGTAAATATATAATATTATCAATATTATAAACTATGTTATAGAATATTTTTGTGAACGCTCCGTTTCCTCAGCATCTATGGACCGCACGACATTGCACGTAGTCAGTTTTATTCCGGAAAATATATTAAGTTTTAACTCCGTGACGTCTGTAATATTTTTTACAGAATAATATTCTTCCGTTTAAAACGTGATAACTAAAGATATCGGCAGGAGTTTTAGGTGTAATTTTAAGTATATTTATGTAACTATATTTACATGTAACGGTACTTAAGACGTTGAAGTTCTTAAGTTATACTAATAAATAATTATAAAGCGTTTAATATTTGACATCAGGAATTTTCAAGGAATTCAAGGAAGGGAAATGGAAAAAAGTATATTTCTCCATGTGAAACCGCTTAGAAAATAAATAATACTCTTAAAAGTTAACGCAAAGTAATCTAGTAGATCATTGATCGCTGGATATGCTAACAAATTCCATATTTTATAATCTTGAACGATAGATCTAAGATTCACACGTCCATGTTACAAGTACTTTATGTCAGTGACTACTATTTTAACACATATAGACTCAGTATGATATTATTATGTTACGGTGTTTTGAATCCTGCTTCTTATTAAGCGAAGCTTACCAATCGAAAGGTCCTACAAAGGTTTAATAAAACATTGAAAGCCAATCGATGATAAGTAATAGTTATTTAAACAATATTTCTTTTTCTCGCATTAAAAAAAAAAATAGAAAGAAAGAAAACACAAATAATTTGAACTCTGGACAGTAGGACTAATATATTCGTATTAGGAATTTTGATGGCAGTTTTATTTTCGAATCGAACGATTGTGTTGTAGTTGTATTGGTAACGAGTTCATAGTCTTTTTTTGCTACCAATTCGCAGCCCCAAAAATCAAATGGCGGCTTGAGTTCTGGTTTAAAGTCAGTTGCTTTATTTACATAATCCACGTACGCATTTTTTGATGGTTTTTTAATGTTGATTATTAATCTTAAAAATGATAGTCAATGTATTGATTTTGACTACCTACCTAAATAAAACTGATGAATTTTATATTCAATTTTTTTCTCTGCTACGGCAGATATGTGAGATGCATGAAATATTTAATTGAAGTCGAATTCAAAATTATACACTAACTAATCCTATGAATTCAAATAATCCAGGATTATATCTTACGTCATGTTATATTGATGTGTGTTTGTATGATTTATAAATCATACCAAAATATTTTATAAATGATACATTTTAGCCATCATTAAATTCGATATTGATCTTGGCCCGTTTCCGAAGAGTCAGTATTCATAACAGATTTAAGCTGTCCGCCGATCACCGGTCGCTGAGTTTGATCTTGTCAACCCTTTCGATGTAGGAAATGTAGGAGGCAGCCGAAGGGGTGCGCCTGCGCGGGGCGCATAGAGGAAGATAATATTTAGGAACACGTTTAAGTATTTTATCAAATTTATGAAATAACTGTGAGTTGACATGTAACGTTTCATCCCGAAAAAAATAGACTAAGAGTTATCACGTTTTTACTTTGGTCTTTTGAAAGGCTTCCGTATCTAATCAATGAATAAAAATGCTTATACGTTGTAATTAAATTACCACGGAAAGCGTTAAGGCGCCTCTTGCGTTAATATTATAATTTAAAAAATATTTTTAATACGCGTTGCGATTATGAAAAAGTCACACTTTATAAGAAGTCAGTATTATTTTTATTATTTTGATGAATAATGAAACGGCCGCTTGCGATCAGAATGCGGGATGATTGGTTCGTCTTGCAATTACGTGCCACGTTATAGAAATGAAATAACAGAATTCATGACGAATGCTCGATAAAATAATAAATATATATAACGAATTATCACTTTGTTCGATTGCGTCATCTAAATTGAGTATTCTTGTATAAAAGGGTAGGTATATAAACAAAACACTAAATTTTGACATACCTAACGTAAAACGAAGCTACTGTGACCACATAGAAGCACGCCAAGAGTTATATACATGTTCTAAGATTTTTTATAAACAATAATTTAGTAGGTATATAAATGTAATAATATTCATATATATATTTGTGTACGTCTGTTTGAGTGGCTATGTTAGGGCTTTGATGTTATTTACAGGGATTTTCGATAGGAATCTTTTCTACTAATTTTTTTTAGAATTGTCATTAACTATGTCCTTGCTTTTTCTTACAAGGCGGTTGTTGGTAATTTTAAATAATTACAAACACGCAGGCTTTTAGAAAAACCTATAAATATCGTGTCCTCACCGGGAAACGAACCAAGAACTCTCGGGTGGAAGGCCAGCGCCAGCCGCCTCTCTTTTCTATGATGTTACTGTACTTTATAACTGTATAATCGGTTTAAACTGTTTCGAGATCTCTTTTTAAATCTACTGACGAATCATTTGCGTCATTTGCAACAAAGAAAATCGCCCTTGGGATTTTGACATTTCAAAATGTAAAAATATCATATTCACACTTTCTTGTTTGGCTAATCTTTGGACAATATATGTCGGTAGATACCTACCTCTTTAATTTTTTTATATATATTATGATAGTTACATCCAGGCATCAAAATATCAAAATTATGAAAATGAAACTTTCTTCTTTAAATATGGAATTATAATATATAATAGCCCACCAGAACTCGGTGTAGCGAGTTGTGGACATGCATATCCGGAAAATTGCACACAGTTCACTGTGAGATGTTGTATCGGAAACCGATGGCCGTATCGCATTGAGATCAATGTCTAAATTAGATATTTAAAAAATACGCATTAAAATCCACCGAAATACAAGGGAGAGAAGAAAATAGCTTGGTTATAATTAGTAATTAGAAATACAATCATGTGGAATATATAATTTATACAGAATTCTGAATGATTCAAAAGTAGATTAGCAAGAGACGCTCATGAAATGCTGTTTAGTTATGTAACCCCGCTACGCAGATCTCGTACATTTTGAACACGCAGAAAACACGATTTTGTAAAAGATAGATATATGTATCTCTGAAAATGTCCATTTTAATTGAGTAGATAAATGAAAATGACTGTGTTAAAAAATAATAAACCGCTTAAAACTTTGACAGGTGACGCTGCCACACGGTATTTTTTCTAGATTGATATTAATTAATGATACGCACGCAATCTTTGAGTTATATGTACAGAACAGATAATAAATATAATTCCGATAGGCTATACCTATTCAATACGCTACATTTTGATGCAGGGTTTTGAATGTGTGAGTGTTCTACGAAAATGAAACATGTTATGCAGTGCAATAGTGTGTGTAATACACCAATTTAAATTAGCGTAAATTCATAAACCGAGAGCAGTACCAGCAGTATTCGACGTATGACGTATTCTTGACACGTGTTTAAATTTATCCCGTATTCTTCCTTACTCGAGATCGGTTGCCTGCCACTCCTTACCCGTTAGGTATTTCAGTTCCCATTATTTATGAGTTCCCTGGTTATAGGCTATAGCTCAGGTTTGCCAAATCGATTCTCTCCTGCCCGTCACCAATGATGAGAGACGACTGATTTTTATAAATCTGCCGTCTGGCGATCTGACAATGTGTATATATTTTTTTCTTGCCGGCAGCTCGCAGACTCATTATTTTAAAGGATTATAACGTGTAATATTGACTGTCAATTAATGTTGATACATAATCACATTCTATAAAATAATATATGTTCACAAGAAAGTTTTAATTCGGATAATTTTATGAATATGATCGACTGATTGAGTTTAATAATATAGCTATGCTTGAATTTAGTCTGGTGTTAATTAACTTGACATCATTGTGGAATAGTTAGTAAAATGCAATTGCAATATAACATAGTTGCCTCCATATGTAGCTTTTAAAAAGGGTGGGGTTTTCTATGTAAATCTGGCATAGATAGCGCACACAAAACTTCGTCAGTCATACTTCATACTTATTTGTTTCCACTGAATTGAGAATACAAATAATTGTAGATGGTGCTGGTTAGTTTTTTTTTTAAATACAATTAAGGGCGGACGTGCTCAGCGTGGGTTTTCTATTTTCAAAGCATTATCCTGGAGGTACCTTAAACGATGTAAATAAACTATTTATATAATTTTGAAGCCTTATTATCCGTTATATTTATTTTAAACATTTGATGACTGCATAAAGTATTTTTATTACATAAAATAGTATTCTTTTAAACCTCTCGCTCTAATGTTTTACAATATAGTCATATTTCAGTACATAAATGTGCAGTGGTGTTAAGATTTTTTACATTTATAAATTTTTAAACGCATCAGTATAATTTATATCGACATTATTATAGTGAAATATTTACGATAACAAATTATATTGATAATCTCTGTGATCCCAAATTTGACAAGAATTGGGCATTTTATTATTCAAAAAATGGGCAAGATTAACACATTTGAAGATACTCATTATAAGCTATGTCTTTGACCATTCAAGTGTCATAAACATCCTACGAATAATGAATGCATTATAATAATTAATGACCTAAGAATAAGGTAGTGTTTTTTTTGTAATACGCCGTTTCTTTTGGCATTCCCCAGTGGTTAAGCTACAACATACGGCCGTAGCCATAAATTGACACAACTATAATTGAAGTAGGGAGTAAAATGATGTTAACGCGCATGTTTGAACATGTACCTAACCGATTTTTTTTAAACGGTATTCTCCAGTTACTAGTGGCGAAGGGTGACATTTTGAAAGAGGTAGGCTGTGGGAGGAACCATGCTTGTCAGATATATTTGCGGGAAATAAGAAGATAACCCAATATGAATAGGTACGCTAAAACGAAGAGATTTCAAAAGCTTAATTGGTTTGTTATAATTAGTTCATAAAAATAAGCAATTAGTTTGAATTACTTATGTATTTTCCTAAACATTTATAAATGTAACATACGCTCAAAATATATTACCTATATCTATGAAAATATCCGTTGTTATATAATATATATTATGTTCCATAACAATTTATAATTTAACACGTAAAACTAGACATTTTAAAATACTTCTATATTTAAAACACAGACTTCGGTAGGTACAATATCAGATATCTAAATTGTCTAATGAGTAAACTAATAAATAAAAATCACGAGATAAATTATTTTATATTTTTAACAACAATCAATACATATTTATGTGATTGAATCCCATAGAAATTATTTTTTTAGATTATCTTCTTATTAATTATTTTGAATAAATGTGCTCTCGCGACGTAAGCGCTAACGAAACAGCTTGTACATTTGTATGCGGGACGCCAGACATTTTGAAATAATGAGAAAAAAACTTTATATTGAAAAACCCGTCGGTTCACGCGAAAATAATCCTATACAATATGTGAAGCGAAACGCGGTGTGTTCTATTTTTTTTTAAACTTTCGAGAGATGCCATAGATGGTATTTATTGAAATATGGGAAAAGATCGTAAAATTATGACAATTATACGATAGATGTCTTTGGGCATATTTAATATATTATTATTTGTGATTATATAAATTCGTCAACATGAAAATAAAAATTATTTTTCTTAAGAAGGTAGGCTTTAAATAATCGCCTAGTATGGAGTCTTCGCCACTGGCAAGAACAGAGACGAAATAGCATTAAACTATGTATAACTAAAAACTTTTGGATTATCGTAATTAAACTAGGTTAATTGGTAAAGCTCTGCAATTTGTAGATACTTACTGAAAACAATTAAGTATGCCTGTGAAAAAAATTCAACTATAGATATTACGCGCATTCCAAGATACAAGCTTCAAAAGTGCAAACAAAACTTAATTCTTTTTTCATAGCAGGATTATCGAAAGCAAGCGCGTCGACATCGAACGTTAATGTCTCTCCACAACGGGTGTGTCTGGACGACTCTGGATATATCATCCGAAGACGAATAAACGGCATTTTGTTTGTGTTTTTATATAACGAACTTTCGGCTTTAACGGACACCATTAGTCCGTTATATCAAGGTTCTACTATACTACTATAGTATGTTTCTGAGACTTTTCCAAGTTAAGATATGTAATTATTTTGATTAAAAAGTTTCCTCTCAGAAACTATCGATTTCCACCTACGTCAGTATTTTTAATAGCTCTCACACGACAACCCTGCGGTTCTAAGACTGCGAGCATCTGTTGCGCCCCAACCGGCCGATTGGCAATAATAATTTATTCGGTGTTTATGGCAGCCTGCATTATTCACGTCGCCCGCAATGCTCTGGGTTCGCTTCGTGATTAGCCGCAGGTCTCGCGAACTTCTCCGAATCGACGGCATCTGAACTGACTGATCTTGTAATGTCGATCGTTTGACCCGTTGGATATGATTGCGTATATTCTGACCTGATTGTTGTTTTTATTTTTTTATTAATCGTTTACTTGGTAGAATTTCGCCGAAAAAAATCGGGTGATCACAAGCATTACCAATATTCTGGAGTGATTTTTTGGGAAGGAAAACCGTTCTGACAAAAAAAAAATTAAACTAGAACAGCTCTCGACTTTTGAACATTTTTTTAGAGGAACGTCGATAAGAAATCATAACAAAAAAAATATCGAGGATACAATAAACCAATCTCGATTTCTAGAGAACCAAATATTCTTTAATTCTTAAATTTTGAGAATTGAAATACGAGTATGTCGAAAATCATAAGTTCTACTTATTGCTTCACTTTGGTATATTCAGTTACTTTGATCATGTCAAAAAATTAGCAATGTCTACATAATATTATATCGAACATGATATATAAATAGCGTTGTTGTCAGTAAATGTCTTAATTGTATGTGTAGAATTTATGGATTTAGAGAAAGGCCGACTACAGTCTGGCCGGGGCAGTGAACAGCAAGTTACTATGGTAGTGCTAGTGATTGATTATATTCTGCGAATGCAACGCTGTAACAATATGTTCACAGACAATGAAGATGTTCTATTGAATATCTCGTTCAAATTATAACCATTTATTTGAATATGAAATGCTCGTCATTTTCTACCGTTAACCATATTGCATTCGAAGAATAAGCGACAGCTAGCACTACGATCGAAATTTGCAGTTTCATACTCGGCCTGAATATAATCGGCCTTGATTTCGTGTCCGGAAACTTGTACGTATGCAGTTCGCCGTATCATACTTCACCGTGTAATGTTGTATCTGAAATATATGGCCGTATATTACAGACCGCCCAACCTCTTTGGGTCGTATAGTAGGTAGGTACAGACATAAAATTCATGTCTAAATAAAACACTGTTGTTGTCGGTTTACACTTTACAGGAAGTCAGCAGCAAACAAATTTTGAAAATAGCCGATATACCTACTGGATTATTTGTTAGGTTAGGTTAGGTTAAGTTTTCATTCTTGAATTCATAAATTTTGCCAAAATCAGGTATGCAAATTAAATTAATATTATATATATTCATATGTATTCAATCTAATAAAATTAAAGACCGTATCGTACCTATATGGTCATCACTTTCCGATAAGAAATCTCACGGCGAACTGTGCCACGGTGAAATGTTTTACGTACAATTTACATGTAACCCCTTGATTTAGGGTAATAACAATATCTGCGTTTTTGGAATACTTACAATAATATCAATGTTTATAATGTAGCATAAATTAAGCTACCTAGTTGTAGTATTACGTTACGATGTCAATAAATACTTTAATATAATCACAATATTCTAGGATTAAAAATATAAAAATCCCGGGCTTTTAATGTGCCACGTAGATTGCAAACCCTTGTTAATAGTTTATAATTTTATATAAATAGTTATCGAATTAATTAATAGACTTTCTGGTAGATACCTTCGTCAAACTGATAGTTAGCTACATTCACTTCATGAGGTTATTATAATCACGACTGAGTATAATAGTGAATGAATCAGTTTACTTTGGTTTGGTACGAATATAATGGCAAGGTAGTACTTTTTCTATTGATTTTGCACTGTAATGAACTATTGAGTAATCGAAATTACCAAATATTTAGTACAATATTTTATATGGATACCTCTTATCAAGCGATCGATGTGAAAATGATATACTCACATCGATTGCTTCATTAAAATTGAGTTTGTACTGCAGTAATAGGTACGTATTTTAAAATATTGACAAAACAGTTAATTATTTATCAATTGTATTCGTACAGTGGGTACATATAGCCTAATGATACTGAAAGGCATAACCGATTTTTATGGAATCGTACGAAAATGTCATCTACTGGAATTTAAATAAGTACATATTTGAGTCGCGTGGAGTCATAACTCACATTTTGCAATTTTGTCATTTTTGAGTTAAATATATCAAGTGATTCTAAACTCTAAAGGCATTAATCTATATAAAATAATATACATATTAGCAATCAAAAGTCACTTTAAACCATGTAAAAATCGTTGACTCACATTTTTCAATGAATAATGTGAGTTCTGTCATCAAGGTCCTTTTAACCAACCACATGTATTATAATTATAATTTTCTAACATTCATAATTTTCTACAGTTTACCATATTTCATTAATAGAATATGCAATGACTAGCACTACGATCGAATTTCACCGTGTCGTGTCGCGGTCTTAATAATGTCGGTCATGTAAATCTATATATTGATCGAGTTATAATTTACTTTATTTAGCAACTTATGTTTTTTTGAGAATTTTGTAAAATATACTGTCCGGTGGTTGTTTATCCAGTAAAAATCTTGCAATCGATTTTTAACTAACTTCCCGACCAGCTAGACACTAGACACTTTTAGAATATATCAGAACACGATGCCAATGCAATTTTTAAATACTTTTAGCCATCTTTAAGTAGAATTGAATTCATTTTTAGTTAATTCTGTTTTGTATGAAAATTTATTTCGGAAGAAATCCGTAAAAAGTAAAATACTATTATTGGTTGCTAAGGGGATTGTCCTAGCAAAAAAATATTAATATATACGTGCGTTACTATGGAAATCAAAATGAAATGTCAAAATGACATTTCAGTATTCTATAATATTTATTCTATTATATTAAGTACAAAAAAAGTATTTATTAATAGATAGAATTGTCAAGTTTATATGCTTCAACAGAAAATTTAAAAACGTGGTATATAAAAACTTATATTTTATAATATACGCCAAGAGTTATGAGATATACGCGCAAGTTTTTATATTCCACATGTAATATTATGTGTAAACAATGTATAATGTTTACGTTTATATAAAGTGTCGATGGCATATTCAAAATGACAAGTTGTACGTAATATCTTCCAGTACGTAGAATAGCATACGAATAGATCTAATCGTGGCAGTCATTTTAACTATTATCCAACACAAAATGATTCTCTCACAATGTCACGGATATATCCTGCATTTATAATATATTTCAATGAATATTCATAATAATATGTAGGTAATAGGTACCTATTTTATATAGACAAACTATGCATACATATATTTAGTGAGGTGCTAACACTGGTATTGTGTGTCGCCCGGAACATAGATATATATTATTTTTAAATAAAATACTTGGTAAATTGTTTATTATGTAAACAAAACAAGTATCATATTAAATGTTATATTAATGTTATAAATTTGTCAGTGATAAAAAGTATTGGTTAATCCCATGTTATTGAAGATGGAAACAAATTTAACCAAGTAGGATTCGAAGTCACAACTTTCACTGCCCGTGCGAGTGCTCTTATCCATTGAGCTATCGATCCGTCTATCGTTACCGTAATAATAACTACGCTTATGTGAGTTACTTCAATTTCCGCTTAATGAAAGGCAATCAATTTGAGCAAAGTAAATGAATTTATTTTTATTTTTATGTACCTACCTACACGTCAAATCATATTGCATGAGGTACCTACATGTACATACTGACATTAGGTTTAATCAAAGAATTTTGACTTTAAATAGAAGGAGTCTTATAGGTTATTTTCTTTTATGACATTTGAAAATACATATTTAGAAAATGCGTGAAGCATGGTTAAGCTGGTAAACAACATAAATAATAACATCGCTTAGTTGCCATTCCGATTTTCTTATTCACATAATATGGCGGACATTTTTATGTTCATTGTGATCATCGATTAGTTACTCGAATGCAGGTATAAATGGTTTTACATAAATTTTACAGGATTTTCAACTAAATAATAAAGCCGAAGTGTACTATTATTGACTGCTTATCTATTCATCGTGAGGGATTGCTTCTTATAGGCTCTGCAAATTGGCAAATAAATAGCAGTAGTGTGAAGTTATTTGCAAATCGGGTCATTTGTAGCTACCATAATCAGTGGACCAGTAGTCCGTTTTTTCTTCAATTATTATACATTGGCACTGGGACAACTGGACGCCAGGACAAGTGGAATGAAATAACGTTCATTAATGAAATAAATAGACGTTCGTTACGATTTGATACAGAAAGTAGACGAGGAAGTTTATATCTACTAAGTACTTTTTGGAACTTAAACATATGCACAATTAAATCACTATTTACGTGTACATATTTAAATTCTCACCAAGTATTAAATAATATATAAGTATTAAATATGTATTTTAAAAGTAGGTGCCTTTAATTCACGAACGCCTATTTATTTTCGAATTTCATTCGATTTCGTAGGGCTTAGTTGTCCCGGCGCGCAATCGTATGTGCTCAGTCTCTATAAAAGGAGGTTTTGAACATCTCTGAATAAATGCAAAATTAAAATACAAGGACTAGTGAAAATAGTGAGCATTCTATACATAGACTATAGAGGGAATGTTCTGAAATGTGTACGAAAAGAGAATAGCTTCTCATGTTAGTCCAACTGGCTGTTAGGGGCCCATTAGGGTAATGGAAATTGTAGCTGTAACTTAATAATTAGTGGACCAGTGATCCTTTTTTTGCTTCCATTTCATACGTTTCGGCTCCCATCTATATAGAAAAAAGTTTTCAACATCGTCGGGTTTAATTAATTTAATTATAAATATTATAATAATATTGTTCTGTCAAAACTTTCCGTTAATTTCCCTTCGCCATTTTTTATTTTGCCACAAATTTGACAGCGCCGTCCGATATTGTCATACAATAGCTAACATTCTGTCCGTTATTTAATTTATTTTACCATCTGCTTATTAAAAAACATCATTTTTCAAATACTTAGTTAACCAATCACAAAAATTTCCCAATGACTTGCCACAAATTCAAAATCACTATAAACTACAGTGCGATCAGAACAAATCTCACACATATTTTTATTTAGTCCATCGTAAAATATTTGGGTCAGTTTTTTAAGCAAAAATCTTCGTCCCTGACAATAGGAACACATTTTAACCGTACGAATAATATTTCAGCGCTTGCCAATTGGCACAGTTTCAGTGATAAGTATTTCCGACATAGTTTTTTTGGGTTTCACATTTTTTCGCCAACAATAATTTCACGGTGAAAAGTGAAACGGTTTTGTAAATTCGTCACATTCTACTAAGACTTTCTGACAATTCTAATAAGTATCAAAATAACTCCCACAAATTAACAATGACTAGTAAAGTAGTACATACAAGTGACATGATATTGGCCCACAACTACGAAATGTCAATAAATAATGAAAACCTGGTAAATAATATATTTATTTTTATCTTATTCTTTTACACGTACGTCATTATGGGCACATGTTTTATGCGTTTGTCAGCTATTTTTCTTTGATAAATAATGCGTGACTGCAATATTTTATTCATTTTACTCTGTGCTCTATTTACCAGTGGCGAAAGGTGTAGGTAGGCTGTTAAGATGAATGAACGACATGAATAGTGCACACTAAAATTTCTCAATCATACTTATTCGTTTTCATTGAACTAAAAATACAATTTGCACATGGTTCTGGTTAGTTTTTAAAATTCAATTAAACTCTGCCTAAACCAAATCATAAAAGTTTAGGTATGCTATGAGCGATCCGACAATACTTATTTGTTTTCGTTGAATTAAGAATACATATTACACATATTGTTGATTATTTTTTTTTAAATTCATTAAGCCATGCCTAATTCAAACTATAATATATAAAAAAAATATTATTCTATCTCTAAAATATCCAAAGTTCTGTATGATTTATTGTAATTGCATATTTTTGGATATTTTGTAGATAGACGAGTACTTTTTGACATATATTATGGCTTGGTTTTCGCAGGGTTTAATTGAATTTTATTTCCGATTATATACACAAACACGAAAGACTAGCATCATTTAAATGCATTATTTAAGTATTAAAATCAATATTTAATACTTAAAATTCGAGTAGTATTTTAAAAAGCTAGGAATAATTTATCCGCGAGGCGTGCATTTAATTCAATTAAAACACTGATTAAGTAACCATTTAATGATGACATTAATTGTTATATCATCATATCTCTCCACGCTGATTCCAGTTCTCTCGGTCCTTTGCGCTGCGTTGCCACGTACCTACTTCCGCAGAACTTAACCTTTTCATCGATCCAGCGACCTCTGGGTCTACCTTGCGGATGTTTCGTACCTCTTGGGTACCACTGGATGACTAGATTTGTCCAGCGATTGTTCCTTCTTCGAGCTATGTGTCCAGCCCATTTCCATTTGACGTTTTTAGCTAACTATATTACATAGTAAACCCTTGTCTTTTTTCTCATCCAATCATTCCGCTTTTTGTCCTTTCGCGTTATGCCCAGCATGCACCTCTACATACCACGCTGTGTTACTCTAAGTTTCTCATCACATATGCGTGTGAGACATTGACCTTGAGAAAAACTATTATATAATATGTAATTATTCTATTTCAATATTATACCTACAGTTTTTACACTTCTACTGTAGTATGCAAATTAAAAGAAATATTTTGTAAAACAATTGGTAAAACGCCATGTGAATCACTTCTCTGCTATCTGTAATTCCATTTTCATATGTGTGTAGCGCATTTAGTTAGTTAGTTTTACATTGCTTTGATATTCTATGTATCAGGGCGTTAGCATATAAATGCGTAAAGTGTTTGTGACAACCTAGTACCCGGCTGTACGTTACAACGAAATAACATTTCCACAAGATGCAACACAATGGCCGCCGTGAGGTGAAAAGGTGACAAGATTGGAAATAGTAATAATTGTTATCTCGATCAGTCGATCGATCGCCGGGATCTATTATTGTCGCCGAGCTATAGATCTCGAAGATCTGGCCAGATAGTCAGCAGTCTCTGTCAAAATAGACTCTCTCATGGGAATTCTGTTGGGCCATAGGAACTGTGTTTTCGCTTGTCATTTTGGATATTCGCATGACGTTTTTTTTACCTGCACGTTTTATGCAGTGTCGATGTTGTTATACCCATTGGTAATTGTCATCGTTTTGCTCAATCGTTGGAGCTTTAATAATGACAACAATATATCTGCCGTATCATTATTTGTTAATATTTCAGAATGTGTGGTAATTCTTAGAGTTATATTTTGTCAGTACACAAAGTCAAACCTTCTTATTTCTTCGCTTTCAATTCTATACTGCTTGGCAGAGAGTCACGTTGACAATTATTATTATTTAAATAGTTAAATATTTGTAAAACACCTTCAAAAGAGCTAAAGAACTGTATCTACTTAATAACATAAAAAAAGATTGTGATATATTTATATACCAAATTATACTTGTAACCAACGTTCCCTCTAATTTTTCTATTGTGTGTGCGGATTATCAACGCATCTGAGCAGTGGCGTAACTAGGGTTAGTGTCACCCCCCACAAACACACACATACAATTTTTCATTAAGGTACATGTGTTATGTAGTACAGGTTTGTGCATGTGATGGTTTTGTGCATTCGAGCAAAACTGTAATCTGGCGAAGGAAACTTTCTTTTACAATATTTTTGTGTGATGACTGTGCGGGGGATGAAAACATGTGTGCGGACACATTTTGGTCGGTGTGCGCGCCCACACACGCACATCTTGGAGGGAACATTGCTTGTAACTTATATTGATTGAGCGTCTTATTTGGGCGGGAGACGATCAGAGAAGGTTTACCGTTTTTAAGAATTGTCATGATTGTGTAGCGTCTCGATCAACTGAATTATGTCCATCACAGGCATCCGGGCGCAACACGCGCGCATTACATCAATTAACTACATTACGTATATTAAGTCTAATGTGTTTCACCGATAACCAATCCGATAATGGTGACCCCGACGTGATCTGAACACGCCACGCAACCTTAAGAGTGTACATAAGTGAAACGGCAAATAATTTTCAACTGTATGTAGAACGAAATTACGGCCGCGTTGTCATTCGGAGAGCTATAGTCGAGACGTCTGCACGTCGATTCGTTTTGTCATGGCGTCGGATGAAAATATTCTTAAATCGTGTAGAGATGACTAAAAAACTTTACGTGTATACTTAAAAAAGAAAACATGTCAGTGAATATACTATTATTATTACGAATATAATAATAAACATAACATAAAAAGGACGCATGTTGAACTTTTATCTTCCGTCATTTGCAACCGCGACCCGCAATCCGCGCATCGCCTAGTCACGATCTTTTTAGACCATGCCTCAGCTGAGGTATAGCCTTAAGTCTGTGCCCGTCACATACGAAATTATATGAACATTTTATTTAATGCTAAACCCCGCGAAATATGAAGTTTGAGTCATGAAACTGGGGTGTTCTATTATAAACATAATTAATATTATACACCAGTTAACATCCCCTAAATTAAATTACCACTTTCTTCCTAAGTAAAGAATGTGGTTCTTCATAGAGTTAAGATTATATAACCATACCTATATTAGTGTATGTAAATGGTATGTGATATATTGTAGTAGTGGCGAGGTGTGGAGAAAATCTGACATACATAGTGCACACTAAACTAATTTGTCATTCATACTTATTTGTTTTCATCGAACCAAGAATACAATTTGCAGATGTTGCTGATTAGTTTTAAAATGTCAATTAAACCCTACATGAACCAAACCATAATAGTTACTATGGCTGATTAGACAAAAAATATTGCACACTTTTTCATTCATACTTATTGGTTTACGTTGAATTAGGAATACATATTACATATAGTTTTGGTTAGTTTTTTTTTTAAATTCATTATTAAGCTCTGCCTATATAAAATGATAATATATAAAAAAATTTTCATCTATCTATAAAACATCAAAAATTATGTGTAATTTAATCGTATAATTACAACAACAAACTAACAAACACTATTTGTGTCACTACATTTCAAAACCAGCCAAGTCCACCTTTAGGTATTTTTGACTTTTTTGTGATTTGCGGAAGAACTAATGCTTTCTAACATTTCTACATTATCAAAACCATCCAAATCCGTCTGTATAATAAATAAATGGAAGCCAAAGATGAACAGTTTTTTCAAACTCACCCATGTCCACTGAAGTCATTTTATCACACTCAACCATGTCCATTCAGGCCAATCAGTGATGGTGATTACAACAACATGGCCGTCGGTAGTTTACAAACCATTGAGTGAGTGAGTGTCAATAGTGTCTTTTTTGACATTTTTTAATAGAAATAATTAATAAAAATAATGTTTTAAATATCAGAAGTGACCCCCGCTAAGGCGAGAAAACGAATAATTAAGGCAGAATCGACAAAACGCGCCAAAGATAGGGAAAATCGGAAAGTTTTATTCTGTCTAACCTGCATCCTAAAAAGCGTCCGTTGTCAAGCAGGGTCGCATTTGACATTTTTAGTCATAAGTACTGAGAATATAAATTTGGTTTTATACAATTCTAATTTATGAGACTTATAGAACCCTTTGTACTTCTTTAAAAAACACACACATCGTACCTACTCTTTAATTAATTTAAAGATTTTAATAATAATTATTCGTGCATGCTTATTTAAGAGCGTACTTCAGTGAAACGGCAAATAATTTTCAACAGTAGGTGCGACGAAATTTCTCACCAGTCGCCAATCGGAGACGGACGGTCGAGGTGTCCGCACGTCGATTTGTTTTGTCATGGGGTCGGATGAAAATATTCTTAAATCGTGTAGAGATGACTAAAAAACTTTACGTGTATACTTAAAAAAGAAAACATGTCAGTGAATATACTATTATTATTAGTAATATAACAATAAACATAACATTAAATGGACGCATGTTGGATTTTTACAACGAATTATATTTCGCTCGGCGCTTGTCATTTACACAATCTGCGCATCGCCTAGCCACGATTTTTTAGACCATGCCTCAACTGAAGTATACCCTTAAATATAGTTTGCTGTTCTATGCATACGCCTCTTAAGTTAGTAATATTATATAGAGTAAATTTTCTAAAAATAAATTTATGTTATCATCAACATTTATTTATAATTTCGCCCTTTTTCAATTCCTAAGTCCAGCCCAGAAGAAAGACACAATCATAGCTAGTAAAATGGCTGCCACGTAAATATCAAAATAAGCCAAGTCCGCGTGGACTTGGCTTATTTTGTGACAAACTAAGCCATGTCCATATAAAAAATCCATTTTTTGAAAAATCTATGAAAATTACATGAAAACTAATAATGTGGATCTTATTAATTTAAAACATTCTATAATCTCAATAATATAAACTTTCATCTTCATGACCGTGTACACGAAGAAACAAAAAGCTGTTTTTCTCCTTTTCATCCATTATGGACATGGCTGAGTTTGAAATGTAGCGTCACATTTATACATTGTAGTCTTAGTTGAATGAAAACAAATACGTTTGACTGGCAATGTTTAGTGTGCACTATTTATGTCGGTTCTTAACAGCCTACCTCCACCCTTCGCCACGGTTATATAGGTAATTTTGACAAATTATTTAAAAACAAATGTATTCTTTTCCACATTTTTATCACCGTTTCCATAATTAATTTAAAAAAAAAAAGGCGATTCGAGAGATAAAAAATTAGTGTTTCGACAAATCACGTGGTCCGAAATTACAACGTTTTCAAAAGCTTTCCTACTAATTGTGTTATGTATTTTT
Source organism: Rhyacophila brunnea (assembly GCF_057557595.1). Taxonomy (NCBI): domain Eukaryota; kingdom Metazoa; phylum Arthropoda; class Insecta; order Trichoptera; family Rhyacophilidae; genus Rhyacophila; species Rhyacophila brunnea. The sequence goes on from NW_028232796.1 coordinate 36,759,540, forward strand.
AATAGCCACATTACATAATCATTCCTCCCGAAGATACGAGCGTCGCGCATACAGTCAAAGGGTTCCGTACCCGCCCACTGCTGCCGCCTATAAAGCACGGTATCGAGTACTCCGTACCACTTGCTGACTCGCTGCTAACGATATGCCTACCTAGAAGGGGCAAAAGCTTGTCACATCGGTAATTGGCCGGTACCGCCAATACTTAGTAAGCCGACTTTTAACACGGGAAATCCCGGCCTATTCCTTGTAAAAGCTTATACATTCTTGTAATGATATATATCTGACACATTCTAATCGTGACGTTACTTACGTATTTAACTAAATCAGTTACAGTGCAGTTATGAGGTTTTACTGTTATTGAAAACAATTGAAAATTAACAGTATTTTAAATATTTTAAAGTACTACTTACTTACCTGCCTAAATATATATCTGCGATGTTATTAAATTTTGTATCTTTAATAAAAGAACGGTACATTCTCAAATATTGTAAATTGTTCGGTGCATACAAAATATATTTTATTAAATTATTAGCAAGTGCAAGTACCTACCTACCTACGTTATGCCAGTTATTGATAACTTAGCTTGAAATACAAAGCCGATTGCTAAAATTAACGCAATTTATTAAGCATTTCAAAATGTGAAAACTACCAGTTAATTTCGTCGTAATTAGATAGGATGCACTTGTCTTTATTGGTAAAGTACGCGAATCCAGTGGATATGATTGTAGTGTAATCAGTGATATAAGTGAAACACAATCTATTCACATAAATCTATTGTGACCTCACCGGGTCGAACCCGGAGCCCCCGGATGAAACACCAGCGCTCACGCATTGGGCACATTCAAAATTATTATAGCTATCGGCTTTTGTATTTCAAATTAAAGTATCAATAATTGGCTTAATTAATAACCGGCGATCTACACAAAATTTAGTAATTAATTAGTAGTTAATTTAATAAAATATACTTTTTATTCACCGAACAATTTACAATATATAGTATAAGAAAAAACTGAACATATAAAATTTGAATCATAAACATAACCGTAAAATAATATTAAATAATAAGATGGAATTCTTTTACGAATTCACGTTTTATGAAGTTTTTTCTACGTTGTTGTCAAAGTCAGAAGACTTCATTTCTTAAAAATGTGTTTAGATTAGTTTTCGTTAAATTGTTTAATTAGGTTGTATTTTTCCGTTGGGTATCTCTGGTAGGCTGAGCGTCTTAAAAACTATAAAAATAATTCTCATATTTCAAGTAGGTATTGATTTATCTACGAGTTCTAAGATATCCAAATTAATAAAATAAAATGACAGCAGTATAAAGTTGTACTAGGCCGTGATCGAACAGGTTAATATATACTGCGAGGGAGTTTATTTGGACGTACGTTTCGCCGTACGTCGGTTCTTCTCGATTGAAGCATAATTACGATTCACCTTTTCAGATGTCACGGTGAATCGGTTTTTTCTCAAATCCAGGCTGCAAGTTAAGTTGTGTGCATCTCAGGGCGAATGCAAAGCAGTCCCCCAATGTTTCTGTCTAGTCTCCAATCGCAAATGGACAGCTGAAAGTCAAGGGATTGAAAAACGGACAAAAAGTCAAATGATTATTCTTCGGTTTGTACAGACCGAAATATCGTCAGGAAAACCGGTTTTCTATATTTTTATTCTTTGTGACGTGACAAGTGATATTTTAAAACGGATATTTGTATTGTTTCAAATACTTTAATTAATAAGTACGGTAAAAACAAAACAATGATTCGGTTGGTCGATGGTGTGCGTGCGGATGTTTAGCCCTACTAGTGCTACTAATTACCTGACAGTCGGTGTGCCCGTAGCGCTGACAACGGTATACGTATTCGTACGCATACAATCCACGAACCGAATTATTGTTTTGTTTTTACTGTACATATGGGCATTTCAACTGTTATCCGATAAAGCAATAGGTATTGTCAATCTAGGTTGATATTCAAGCACTGTTCCTCTACATACAGTGATTTCCAATCAATTTTCCTTGTGAATTAAAGGTTTAGTTTGAAAATATAAAGTTTATTACTATTAATATACCTACTATTAGATTCAGTATTATGTATATATACATATTATATTATGTTCTATCATAAGAAGATCATATGGGTCTCCGCAGGGTCGAAGTTGTATTTTCAGATTTTTGTTTTATGAGGAATGGATCTTAGCCACTTGCTCAACCTATTATTACTTTTATTTTCAATTTTATTTTTGGTATTTTATTTTATTTTATTTCTTTTCTTATATTATTTCTTATTTTATTACTCATTGTATTATTAACTCACATTTCTCTGTATTTTATTTAAATATTAACTTTTGTTCATCCACATGTTCATTATATATGTAAAATAAATTAATTTTGAATATTTAATACTCTGACTTCAAAAACACATTGAAAAAAACATGTGGATTTGCCAGACTCGTTACTTTAAAACGAGACCCATTGCAGTGTGGTCTACGCAATGACATTAATATGGACGAATCATATGGAAAAAAAAATGACACTCACTTTATTGTCGGGTCTGCCGAATGGCATAATCTGTTCTAACGCCATTACAATAAAGGTGACATTGCTATAAATTCCTGATGCTTTTTGTTGGGTCTGCCGAATGGTTCGGTTCGAACGGGTTCGCTCAAATGAACATTGACATTAAAAACACTGCTCTAACGCCATTACAATAAAGGTCATATTGCTATAAATTCCCGATGCGTGATATCGCATAATTGAATTGCGTGACGTCTACCTATACATGCGAATGCGCGAATTTACTTGCTAGCTAATGTATTGAGTGCGTCGTCCATTAATAATGTCATTGGGTCTACGGCCTTCGTGGCTGAACTATTTTATATACAATGAAATTTTTTTAACATTTTCTGATATAGGTACATATTCATAGCACATAGCATTATGTAGGTACATATTGTATATCGTACAGTCTGATGGTAAAATCGATTCTTATGGGATCGTACAAAACCTTCATCAATTAGAATTCGAATTAAATTTCAAGTAGGTACACTCTACAAGAAGATCTAGGCAATAACCGGAAGTCGCTAGTGCGGTTAAAAGTAGGAGAAGCTTGTTAGTTCACAGTTTTAACACGTGGACAACTCGTCGCTAACCGGAAGGCGCTTCAATCTAAGTGCAGTTAAAAATGGGAGGAGCTTTTTAGCTCCACGTAGCCAAGAAGATCTTGTTGGACAGTATACAATACACCGTTGAAGATGTTAACTGACAATTCTTTATTGATAGACCTTGTATTAATTAAGATAGAACACAATGTGTAATATCAGTTGAGAATGTTTTATAAAAAGGACGAAATATTGTGTTTTATTTTAATTTATTTTTTAAAAAATTCTTGTTTTTCTTTCGGACAAAAAAATCGTTAAATATCAGCGGATATTACTCATTTTTAATTCTTGTATAAATTACACTAAATTTCAATTAACGTAATACTGTTTTAGTAAAAATAATATATAACCGGTTTACCAATAACCGGTGTATAAATCCCTGGTTAAAACATTCAGATGAAAAAGCGTGCAAGTCAGTATCGACATCTTACTGACTTACGCTCTTTGGTTGCTGCAAGACACGGTTGTTGAGTTTATTGAAATTTTATTTGGCATTTAAATAGTTTGGCGGCTGAATAAATAATGAATTTACCCGCAACTCGATTTTAAGAAGGGTCGTGAGCTTTCGGACTGATGCTTAATTTATTCGTCGTTTGACCAGTGGAGCTTTTATAATACTGGTATCTTTGCTTATTTCACTTCCACCACGGTCAATTATGTCAATCGGCGGTCAATTACCGGGAATATATTGAAGTTTTAGATATTATTTATTTACTACATTTATACTGGGCTTCTTTTCATTAGTTTACAAGGTTTACATATTAATTTACTTGCATGAAAGTCTGTTGTATTGTAAATGTAGGTACATACCTACTGATATTAATTAGGCTGTTATTAAGTACCTAATTAGGTATATAGCTGCTTTGTTACTGCAGACTGTTTATATTCTATACCTATAATCTTATGTTTAAAATATTTTATCCAGTACAAATCTTGCAATTGATTTTTAACTAACTTCCCGGCTAGTTAGACATTTGAAACTTTTAGAATATATCAGAACACGATGCCAATGCATTCTTTTAATACTTTTAGCCATCTTAAAGTAGAATTGAATTCATTTTCAGTTAATTCTGTTTTGTATGAAAAGTTATTTCGGAAGAAATCCGTAATACAATCCACTATTATTGGTTGCTAAGGGGGCGGTCCTAGCAACTAAATTGCCAATATATACGTGCGTTACTATGGAAATCAAAATGACATTTCAGCATTCTATATTTGTTTGTTTGTTGCAAAATAGCAAAAAAAATGATTTGTTGACAATTGCCTTATTTGTCCTAAATTATTAATACATAGAATTGTCAAGTTTATATGATTCAACAGAAAATTTAAAAACGTGGTATGTAAAAAGTTCTTTTTATCTTGTAATTATTTATCTTTATATGACTTACCAATTAATTCATTATCTTAACTATGTCCAATTATTACCTACTCAGTTTTTATTGTGCACTTATCCTTGAATATCAATTAAAACATACATAATTTTAAAACACCTCAATTAAAAAATAAACGATGCACAGCGGGACACGAACCCGTATCCATTGGATTCGCGCCAATGTGCTTTACCGATTGAGTAATATGCGTCCTATTTAATTACGATGAAATAAACTGGAAGTTTTTACATTTCTGAAGCGCTTCACAAAAAGATATAAAATGTATTACATGAGGTTTTACAATAAATTATGTGCATATATATTTAGATACGTATTTTTTTTCGACTTATACGAGGTATAAATGAGAACTCTGCCATTCTGGGCAGTGTTGATCTGTGTGTCCCTGATAACTATCTTAGAAATAGAGACCATCAGTTGTTTATTCTCCCAAGGTGCAGAACCAACCTGTCACCGGTAATGCCTGTTGGGAGGGCGATAACTATGTTCAACGAAATTGCTTCGGGTGTTGATATATTCCACCTACGTGAGAATGAGTTTAGGTGGACGTTGTTTTATAAATTCTTAAAATAGGGTCTGCTTAACTCATCCTGTGTACTCCCTTGTACCTACCTATCTAATTTATCTACTCATCTATCTCTTTTTTTATGTAATACTGTTATATTTATATATTATTGTTTCTAAATGTCATGTTGTGAACGTCTTAAACTTATAATTTGTAATGTACACAATATGTTAAAAAAAAAAAAATTGAAATATAGAAAGAATATTACATTCACAAATCTTGTGAATTATTCGTTGAATAAGAAATAGTGCATATTGTTTGTTATTAATTAGTTTTACGTAGCGTCGACTACAATGTCATATACCTAAATGCATTAGGCCTTATTGCACCATCATGTTAGTAAATACATAATATACTGACATATTCACAATAAACTTCCGTGAAATAGATATGTAGAGAAGTAGAATCCTGTTTTACGCAATATCAATCCCACGCGATGCCTGCAATTACTTACAAACAATAATGTCTTCGGAGCGGAATGGACAGGTACGTACTCGGGGATAAAAATGGCCCCGGCCGAAGGTTCCCACGGCGCGCGCTGAGGCTAACAGTAAACCCGGTGATAAACAGCGTGCGCGAGTCAGCGCGTGCGCACGCCTTCCCGGAAACTACGCGCACCTATAGGTATATTGCAATGCTATGGACCCAGAATCGCTTTGAGCTTTGAGTAATGGCGGAAGACACAATTTCGTTAACGATAGCGTTTGGACCACAGAGCGTATAAGATATAAATGAGACTGATTGAGTGTATAAGATATAAATGTTAAAACCTGCCAACCACGCCGAGTGTACTAAAATAAAATTGGCTCTACAATCATATGTGGATCTAGGCTGTCTCACGAAAAGGCTTATTAATTAACAAATCATATCACTAATACAGTGGTCCCCAACCCCCGGTCCGTGGATCAAATGGTACCGGGCCGCCCTAGGAACATTAAATTACTTCCATTGTTTTGGATATCAGTAGAAGATGAATATCCATTTTTAATCTGTAAAGCTATAAATCTATTAATGTAAAGCAAACAGCAAAAAAACCCATTGTTTTTGTTAAATTTTAATTGTATCAGACTGTTATATGTATATTTGTTAGTCATGGTTATGTCCATCTGTCACAATATAAGATTAAAAAAATATTACGTAAAAAACATTTTTTATTTCAGTATTAGTGGTCCGCGAAAAATTTTCATTTTTTTACCGGTCCGCAGGTGTAAAAAGGTTGTGGAACACTGAACTAATGGACGGAGGTCTCTCCAAGGTGATTTTGTTTCTTTTAGTCCTATGAGTTGCGATGAATTATCTCGTCAATTGAGCGGCTTACTAACTTTTCCACTAGTGAAAAAAATTGTTAGATATTGTATTTTCTTTAAGCTCAGTATGTGTTATCCCCATTTAATTTGCAAGTTTTTAGAAAACTACCCACCCGTGTTTTCCCCTCTATTCTAAATAATTCTAATATTTTAAAGAGATTTTAATATCTATATTTATTTGTAGGTATGTACTTCTACTTTTTCATATATTTCGCGAATATCGGTAGTTAATTGGAAATACCGAAATTCCGGTATTGGTATTTTCATTCGGTATTGCAATCCCGACAGTCGTGCCATCCCCTATGTGAGTTCAACCACCAAAATCTGGTGAATTGTTAGTTGAATAAATATATTTTTCAATGAGTAAAACCGGAATGTCTGATCCCTAAACGTGCTAACCTAATATTTGAACCGTCCAACATGCATCTTTTCATACCACGCTGTGTGATACGCCGCTGAGGATATAGAATTTTTAAATTATCAAACTATATAGATGGGTTGACATGATCAAAGGACGGAAAAAATGTATACACAATATACGTACACAGTTTACCACTGAAATATCTACAGGGAGTCCTTATAACGTGTAATTTTTCAATTCTCATTACATAACATAGCGACCAGGTGTCACTTTTTGCGACGGACGTTGCTTTATTAAAATTGCTATGGCGCTGCGATGTGTTGGTCTTTTATATGTCGTCTACACAAGCAGGAGATAAAAAAAAATTACCGATCACAAACTGGAAAATTTTTACCAAGAAACGATGCTCTATTCAATTAGTACTCTAGTGATGTTTTCAGAATTTTAAATTGAACTTCACTAAAGCCTCAATTACATTAAGCTTCTTTACGAGCTGTTTGTTGGCGAATTGATAATCTGCCTCTAAAGTCGCCCAGTGTAATCATCGAACATGTTAGCTTGTTCGATGATTACACTGGGCGACTTTACAGGCAGATTATAAATTCGCCAACACACAGCTCGTAAAGAAGCTCAATGTAATTGAAGCTTAACTTCGTGTCTGATTTTAAAAACGCATTAAAATATTATTGGATTTCATATTAGAGACGGCCGAAGTCACAACATTTCAAACTATATATACCTTTAGACTATAATATATTCGAAACTCGTGCAACTCGATACTAAATTTAAGATGTACCTATTCTTTCTTCAACCATCTCCGCCCCTTTGCGTCATTCCAAGTCATACCAGCATCGCATAGCTGCGTCGTATACACTCAATCAGTCGCAAAGGGTGGAGGTAGGCTGTTACGATCCCATATAAATAGTGCACACTAAACTCTGTCAGTCATACGCATTTATTTTTATTGAATTAAGAACACGTATTACAGATCTAATAAACTAAGACTACAATTTGCAGATGGTGTTGGTTAGTTAAATTTATTAAGCCCTGCCTAAACCAAACCATATTAGCTAAAAAATATTCTTATATCTATAAAATTTGTTCTCCAAACTCAGTAGTCGGTTGCTCTGAGCTTTCGTAAGGTGCCATGATTCACTTAATTCTATAGTTTTGAAAAACATCACAACATTAAACAGAAAAATTGTACCAACTGGGACTCAAATTCACTTATTGTACTAGCCAGATGAGTGTTCTACCCTTTTTGAGCTATCGATCCATGTATGATTCATGCGAATTATTTCTAATAGTTCTTATATCTGAGTTCTTCAAATTCCGACTAGGTATATGGCATTCTTCCGTATTGAATGTATATATTTTTTTATTCAATTAGGTTTATTTCTAAAAAAAAATAAAGCTTTTAGAAATAGACATCTCAATTATCGTAATTGTTATGAAAATTAAACGTAAATTGCTTACGAGCTTTTTTTGTCGACTATTAAAATGATCGCAACTGTGAGAGGAATAAAAAAAAACAACCCTACCTAATTACTGTATTTATTTGTAGCAAATGACCTCTATGTACATACTACAGCGACCGGTCATACTATAAACGTGTCTACATACGTAATGCGTTCAGAAGTCCTACACTTGGACCATATTTCAACATTTTCAAGAAACTTCAAGCGTTCGTCCACGAGTTGACACACGAGCGATAAGCGTTCAGCTATCGACGACTGGAATCGTACCAGACAAGGCGTCGTCCACTTGGGCGACATACTGAGAAATAACTTCGCAAAATATTGCATGGGTATTGTACGACGGCCATATTGTCATTGTTGATAGCGAATTGGGAGGGAAATAGTTGTTTAACCAAATCGCTTCGGATATTGATATATATATTCCACCTACGCGAGGATGAGTATAAATAATAGGTGTACGTTGTTTCATAAATTCTTGAAATAGGGACTAGGTATTTACTTAGCTCATTCGGCGTAATTCCATGAACTTACTTTATATAATATTGTTATATATATATTGTTTTTCTAATACTGCTTCTACATGTAGTGATTTACTGTGATGTAAATCTAAAATATTATAAATCTTAATTTTTAGTCTACTAAATTGGGGTTTATTATCGTTATTTTCGTGTTTGGATACATATTCATTTGAGTGTTTTCTTTTCCGAGTGCAAACATAAAGTTTTTATGTAATGTTTTAATATTTTTTCTGTTGTAATTACAGACGCGTAAACATGTATGATAAGCTACTTCTACATTTGATTACTTCATCTTCCATTTCAATTCAACTTTTAAATTCTGGTTTTAACACCGAGTAGTTTTGCGCATGCTTTAGGTTGCAAGCGTGTTACGCAACGGCGTCAACTGTCTACACTTGCACGTCAAATAGTTTTCAATTGTTGTGTTGTCATATTTTTATAATGCTGATTTTATTTAATACAAAGATGTAAAAATTATAGCATTTTGATAAAAAAAAAAGCTATAGTACACAGAACAGAAGTGCATCGGTGATGGAGCTACGTTTGCTACCACTGTCATCACGAAAAATGGTCATATTGAAACCGGTTTGAGGCAGGTAATACGCAGGCTTCGCATGCATTGCGATGCGTTTATCTAGCGAACGAAAAAAATGTCCCAATGTAGACAGGGCTATACGGAGTTAAATGCATCCCTCTATGCTAGAAGTAGTTAGATGTGTGACGAATTCGACATTATGTACTTCTTGCGGAGTGTTTTAATTTATACATCAGCAAGCAAGTAGTAAATCAAAAAAATGAGAATGTTACCTGAAACAATAATTTGTTTTGCATGAAAATCATCGCGGAGGTCATTGACCTATGTGAAGCGTTAGCATGGAGGAAAATAATGTAATATAGTAAACGTGTCCTATCGTCATAATACAATTAATCGATACTTCGTCACAGATATATACATATTATGTTCCCGTTCAGACAGATCGCTAAAAACAATAGGGTAGAGCCGGGAAAAGTCACTCGCGGGTTTACGCTGGCCGCATCCCAATGAGACACGTCCCGATTTTTTGCGCGGGCTCTCGTTTTATTATGCTCGCCTTCGAGACCGGAACCGTGGGATTTCGCGACGCTGCGCCATCAAGGGGCAGGTCCGTCAAACACCTGGGGTGACTTTGCCCATTTTCTAAGGGATTGATGCGAGTTACGACTCACCAGTATTCGGAATCGTTTCCCTCCGTGTTACCCTTTAGTTTCAGGCCAAAATACGAATTATAATATTTTTATTTTTCTACATACATAATATCAATCATTGTTTGTTACAATAATTATTATTGGCAATGCTGAAGGGGGAGGGTGTTTGTATTTGTTAAAAAAAAAAACTACGTAACGCGAGAAAGCGACAGTAAGTTGATAAGTTTTCTAACTTACAATTGGGTAGGGGGGTACACATTTTATTTGCATCTTTCACATATTTTGAAAACTTTATGACTGTTTAAAAGATTTAAATATTAGGTATAATAAATTTAATCACTTTTCGTGTATTTTATTTTGATTCCGTATTAGAAAGACATTGCAGTAGCGATAAACAATATTGAGACTTCTAATTGTACGATTTAGAGTGGAAAATGTTAAGAGTTTATTTGGAGTAATTTAGTGTTTTGTCGATACTAGTAATTGCAATCCTGGAGTTGGGTATTTCCCGAGAAAATCTCAATTTCGAGATTCGGTATTTCCCGAAATGATGAAATTTTGAATTCTCGAGATTCGCGAATTCCAAAAAAGAATTCTCCAGATTTCGGGAAATTAAAAAAAATCCTAAAATCAGTGTAAAAACAGACAAATTCCAAAAAAACATGTTTTTTTTTATTTATGTAATTAGACAAACAAAATAGAAGTAGGAAAATAAAAATAATTCAAAACGTTACTTATTAAAATAGAATTTCAAAAAACACAGACTCAATCGCTGCGTCTGACAAATGCGTACGCTTTTGAGACATAAAATTCCCCGATGTTGCAAAAATTGCGCTCATTTTGAGTCGACGTTGGCTTAATTGTGTTAAATGTCCCGATCAGTCTTTGAACGTTTTGTGTTTCCTGACCACTTGTTTCATATAGAAAATAGTTTTTTAAATTAATATTTGATAATAAAGAAATCCCGAATCCCGAGAAAAGATTCTCGAGATCCGGGATTTCCCGAAATGTTAAAAATTTCAATTCTCGAGATTCGGGATGGAAAATCTCGAAAACTTCTCGAGAATTCCCGTCGGAAAATTCCCGATACCCAACTCTAGTCCCTCAATTAGACAATAGAACAATGAAAATTCGTTTATCGTGTCTGTATCTATTTAGTATCTACTACTTTTAATTTGATGATTTTATAACCTATTTACGATGTTTCTTAAACACGTATATGCGGTTGCAAAGCGAAAAAAGCGTAACTGCTATACGCAACTTTGAAGAAGAGTAATTTGAATTAAGAATTTTATTGGCTTGTAGACGGTATTAGCCCGTAATCCTATAAAATTAGAAGATAGGTACATAGTATTAGTTTATATACAATTGGCGAAAGCATGTATTTTTTGTCGTGTTGTGAACGTTTGAATTAATAATTTATAATGTCCATAATGTAATTCAAATGAATGCGTAGATAACATAATATATAATGTATAAATCGATAATTGCACAGTTGTACGACATTTTTGTGCAAGAGTAAACCGGTGGCCATTGATCCTATAAGAAAAATGGGGAAGTCTCTTGGGTTGCATATTTATGCAAATGTCCGAATACTTTAGGGCCGTTTTAACTGTGTCTCGGGCTGCACACATTTCGGCGCTGCACTACAAAGCGATTCTGTAACGTTACTCTTGTGCATTTCCGTGGATCTTTAGTTAGACTTAACATAATGCTTTTAAAAAGCAAGCATGTGTTGTTGTATTCATTTATTTAATACAACGTATTATAATGTAGAATTCATTTACACGTTTACAAAAAAATTGTATTTTTCAATAAAAATAGTGCTACGTTCATACATATTATGTACCTAGTTACATTTAGCAGTGACGAATGGTGAAGGTAGGCTGTTAAGATCTGTTATAAATAGTGCACATTAAACTTTATCAGTCATACGTATTTGTTTTTATTGGACTAAGACTACAATAATTGACAGATGGTGTAGGTTAATTGGAAAAATCAATTAAAACCTGTCTCTACCAAACCACAATATTTTTGGTATGCTTAGGGCGATCCGACAAAATTGTGGACACCTTTTCATTCATACATATTTGTTTTTGTTGAATTAAGAATACATATTACACATATTGTTGGTTCATTTTTTGTTAAATTCATTAAGCCCTTAAACTAAATCATAATAAATAAAAACTATTATTATATAAAATATCGTAAATTACGTATGATTTAATGGCATAAACTTAGATATTTTACAGATGGACGAGTATTTTTAATATTATCTATTATGGGTTGGTTTCGCATGGTTTAGTTTAATTGAATTTTAAAAAGTAATCAACACCATCTTTAAATTATAGTCTAGTTCAACGAAAACAAATACGTATAATTGAAATAGTTTAGCGAGCACTATATATGTCGGATCTTAACAGCCCACCTCCACCCTTCGCAGCTGATATTTTAGAATTGAATAAAACCAAATACTTAAAAACAATAGTTATTAAAATAAAATCTTATTCCCTCAGTAGGTCTTCACATATTATTATGATAGGTCGAATTGTTATACGTCCGGATTTCATCTGAATGGTCACGTGCAATTTTTTAAAGAATATAATGAAATGTAGAGACGTATAATATATTATTTTATTAATGAAAATGACATACTCATGATACAGCCTAATAGCCCTAGATGTATATGGTGTTTTTATTTCCAATTTTAAATAATATATCTTTCAAATCAGTCCAATTAATTTTTTAATATAAAAACAAATGTCAAAGTTATTTCAACCTACCCAATAAGGGCTTGCGCAGACAGAGAGCGGTCGGAGTTCTGCGTTCAACCGACCGTTGACCGCTAGCGTTCAGGGACAGCAGACAGGTGGCGGTCAACAATATGCGTTCCATTTGTATACAAACGTTGTAGTGACACAGGCGCTGCATAATGCGAGACCGCTATATTCCGACTGCGAGTGGAAGTGAGAAAGCACCGATGTTGCGTAAAATTACTGCTGTAATCAATGCATTTTATCAAACCGGATATTTAAAAACTTAATATCGATGATTTTAAACGAAGTGACATATAAACTTATTTGTTTGTGTACCTATCTATATCTATAATATTTGACATTTCGATTCTAACCTTTTAATTTTACCCATAACCTCACATGTCAAATTTATTCTATTATTGAACTATGAAAACTATAAATCTCGCCAAATTATCAAGTATTTATGCACGTAAATCAATCAAGTGTTGATTTAAAAACAATATGTTAGTATTAAAAACGATTTATATAATTTGCGTCACTTAAATCAAGTATCAATCTTCTCTCTATCGATAAATTTTTCTGATCCCGACATTGCAACAGTTGAGAGGTACGGCGTTCTTTGTAATTCCGTGAATAGAACTCTAGAACGCTAGCGTTCCAATTTACCGGCGCGGTCTGACCGCCGGCTGTGTGTCCATACAGTATGAAGTCCGTACAGTACAAAGAACGCCGAACTCCGAACGCGGAACGCAGACCGCCTGACCGCCCCCTGTCTGCGCAAGCCCTTATATTGCCATTTGCAATGGTTGCTATACAAATAAAATATTTAACAATATTGAATGATACCCTAATTAGACACTACTTAAAAGGTTTTTTAATAAAATTTAAAAACTGTGGCACTTCCATGGTTGTCTGAGTCTGTTTTCTTTTGGACGGTTAATAATCGCGAATTTTTCGCTCGTGTTTCGACACACGTCGGAATGGCCCACGGATACTTAGAATAATGTAGGAGTGACGCAATTCAGTGTTTCACAAACGTTTAGTTTTTTCTTGATAATTATATCGATTTTTGTAATTTTGCCGATACAAGGGACAACAGCTAATTTGATAATGTGTTGATTGTTTACTTACAATTATTTACAGTAATGATGTCATTATTTCGCTTGGCTTCAGACTTATTTTCACCAACAGTCAGGGAATATATCACACCCGGGGAATAATAGTGGCACAAGTCCAAATTTGTCATTTTTGAGTTAAGTATGCAGAAATATTCCAAGATATCATTTCTATCCGCACAAATAACGGCATAATTCTTAAAAAATATAATGGTGGCCTTAAAAGCATTTTTGTCATTATCATATTATAACATTTTACTTGATTTCAAGCAGAAATAGTGGCACAATGATCATTGTGCCATTGTTATTGCGGATAACATTCAAAATGAGATGACTCAAGTGTGCCAACTTCACGCTATTATAAAGTAAATTTAAAAAAAAACTGATTTAACAAACCAAGATAAAATATTCAAACTGCTCTCCTGCAAAAACAAGTTTTTCGAGTTGTGCCACTTTGTGCCCCTGGGTGCGATATTATAATTTTGAAAAAACATCGTAAGTATTTATTACTAAACCTATAAAAAACCCTAAAATATGTCATGGAAAATATCTAGCGTATGTAAAAGTATTATTTTCACAATTAATAATTAATAAAGTCACCCAAATAAGCAGAATGTATTTTAAAACCTTCCAATAACTTTATTGTATGCTTTCCGAAACGTTCCCCATTATATTAAGAACGACCGCAATATATAATATGCACGTATTTATTTAATTAATAACTACTTTTTAGTGCGTAAAATGAATGACAGCAACACTGTTTTTGTTTGTTTTGTTCATGTGTCATCGACTTCAAAATAATGTTTTCAAAATTATAACGCCGCAGAATATCCGTGCGTATTTGAGGCTTCATGTTATTTTAAACTTTTGACCAGCTCTGAAAAAGCTCGCAACAGGAGCGCACGAAAGCTGCTGTAAATAAAAGGTCAGTATGCCTTTTGGCGGCAAAGTAAAGCGCCCTCTTGCGTATTGTATAAGTAATATATTTATATACCGCCCGATAGCTTTTGTATTCTTTTAACCCGATCGTCGATTATGTGCTCCCGGTATTCGGCGCATTACAAATAATGCGCCCTGAAGACTTTATTATTTTTGTGAAAATTGCAGTATGCTTATCCGTCAGAACGTTATGCGCGCCTGATGCTTGTTTTGTGCATTCGATCTTAAATATATATAAATACGCTTGTTAAGAGGCTTTGGTGGGCACTTTTTGTGTATTAAATGCCTAATGAATACAAAAAAATATAATTATTTTGTAATATAGAATATTTTCGTGAATAATAAATAAATATTTTTTTTCCGAATTTTTGGTTAATGGTGATCAGTGAGTATTCAAAATATATTCCGAAGTTTCAAAAAATATTGAAGAAATTAAATTGGTAATTGTATATTTTTATACCCTCTATGTCTGAATAATATTGAAGTATGTATAGGTATTATACGAATTCGGCGACGCTTTTGAAACCATGGATTCATTTTTTGTATAACTAGGGTCCGTTGTCACAAACACTAATAACACGAGCGACGAAATAAAACGCCGGATTACCCTCGCCAACAGGTGCTATTTTGGTCTTCAAAAGCTTCTAAAGAACAAAGCACTCTCAAGTAGTGCCATAAATGTCATGATATATTATGAATTATTTTTGGATTGATTAACTGATAGATTATTGGTTGAAATATAACAGTAATATTTTCTTCTTCGCTGTTTCAAAAACATTACTTAAAAACTCTATGTTTGCACAAAATAAATCAGTATTTCATCGATCCAGCGGCCTCTAGGTCTACCTTGTGGACGTTTTGTACTTCTTGGATACCACTGGATGACTAGATTTGTCCAACGATTGTCTCTTCTTCGAGCTATGTGTCCAGCCCATCTCCATTTAAGGCTTTTAATAAACTCTATTACATCGCAAACCCTTGTCTGCTTCCTTATCCACTCATTCCTCTTTTTGTCCTTTCGCGTCTTGTTTCGGATCGATGAAATGATAAAGTTCTGCGGAAGTACGTGGCAACGCAATGCACAGGACCGAGAGAAGTGGAAGCAACTTGAAGAGGCCTTCATCCAGCAGTGGATAGATTCAGGCTGATGATGATGATGAAATCAGTATAGGTACCGAGTTGTCCCAGTATGAGAGTGACGATAAAAAATGCCTTTTAGTTTGGATTTAGAATACTTACCAAGAATGATTATTTGAAACATCATAACGATGGTCATAATTCTTTCATTTGTGCATTTTCGTTGATGGCGTATTATGGACCATTTCGCGACCATCCCGATTGCGAAGGACATGGAGTAATTGATACAGATTGTATGTTAATATTTTGACTGCTTTAATATTTTCCCACCCCTTGATAAGTAAACATATAAATACCTACGTTTTACTACTACATTTTTTATTGACAATAAATACTTTTTTCACATAACTATAACTACTAGTTTTACAGTCTTGTTATACCCGCTATTCAGAGAACTTTTCATATAAGAATTTCTCTCCCTCGCAAAACGACGTCTATTCGTTATATAAATACACCAATTAACAGTTGGAAACATTCTCTCTGATATTTTTAAACGTCTAGTTAATCCAATTGTATGTTTAAATTTGATAATAATTATGTAAAGATAGCTAATATCGATAGTGATTCCGGATCGAAACCGGAATCAATGCATGAATATTACTAAACGCGCGTCCAGTGTTTTGTTGATACTTCTCAGAAATCATTCTCAAGAAATTACGACACGATATAGTCCTCGAGATAATAATAATTACTAGCATTTCGCAGCTATGTTATGGAGCATCCTGGAATGCGAACAGAGATTTCTCGAATGCCCGCGTCAAATGAATTCATTTATTTTATATTATTGTCAGAGATTGTCAGAGGGTGGATAGCGTTGACACAAAGTTCGCTTATATCCTTTTTTATAAAAATAATTGATTAACGATCTATTTTAATCGATCAACTCTTTAAATAAAAATTGCAGAGTAGCGTCTGCACTCAATATAAATTGCGTATAGGAAGCACAGAGCTCCTACACTTCCATAAGCAACAAAGTAAAAAAGTAATTAAGAAAATACAAGTGTCGCAATCCCAAATCTTGGTTAGTTTTATATATGTATTATATATGGTGTTTATAATACATTACATATTCTACATTGTACAAAGTTATCCTATTGATTTTGCAATTTATTGAAAATATTTTGCGTATTAAATGATATTTCATGGCTAACGGACAGCCAACTCTGGTTTGGCGCGCTGTGCGGTGCTGGTTTCGCAATGTTAGTATTAATTTTCAAAATCTCAACATGTAATTGTCACCCTCTGTCTCTCGCGTTAAAGTCAAGCCTTACAGTTCATATCCCGGGACAATTAACTCCTGGAATACAACATAGCATATCTATCACTTTTTATTGATTTTGGAGTTAAGAGCGTACATAAGTGAAACGGCAAATAATTTTCAACACCATGTGGAATGAAACGCGTTGCCATTCGGAGAGAATAGTCGACCTGTTCGCACGTCAATTTATTTTGTGATGTAGTCGGATGAATATATTCTTAAATCGTGTAAATATGACTCAAAAACGTTCCGCATGTACTTGAAAAAGAAAACAAGTCAATGAATATACTATTATTATTACGAATATAATAATAAACATAACATAAAAAGGACGCATGTTGATTTTTTAGGACAAATTATATTTCGTTCGGTTCGCGTCATTTGCACCCGCGAACCGCAATCCGCGCATCGCCTAGTCACGATCTTTTTAGACCATGCCTCAGCTGAGGTATAGCCTTAAGTGATATGTTAGAATAGCCCTGTTGATTAGACTATATATGTCGGACTAGACTCCTGTCATTATTAGGTTAAATGGTTACCCAAATACACCCCGGTTACACGAATTACGATGAGGACAACATCATAGATACACGTAAACTATTCTGATTTAAAACATCATGAAATCGACCTGACAATCTGACGTGAAGCTGTTAGCTATCCGCCGCAGGTATTTTGGCGCCATTCTCATACTTATCTTTACGTTGGCAGGTAAGGTAGGTGCCTATTTCACCCGCGGGCTAATAAAATATGTAAATGCGCGCGCACTCAGTCATTTGCCGCCACTTTTGACTCGGCCGGCGCGAGATCGCTTGCGCAACGTTCTAATTTCAAATTTTTATTACCTTTTTCTCGTCGAATGCGCGGGAAACTGTTTAACACGGCTACCGGTGTTTAGGACGCCGTTAATATTTATGGAAATGTTTTGTACAAGAAAATATTGCGATATTTTCCAATAAATTTAATTTCGTTGAATTCGTATAGGATTTGCTTATCGTCAAAGCGTGTACTGTTTGAAAATAATGTAACTATATACGTTTATAGTTGTAAAAGGAGGCATCTAAATATAAATGACAGTCAAAACTATTATAACATGCATTCAAGACTTACTAACTAACTATCTAGAAATACTATCCGCTACCCTTGCAGGCCACGCAGTGGACTTATGAAGCTTTAACTTAACCGTATTGATTAGATATATTTTAAATTTCACTCGTATTTGTCTATCAGAAATACTAAATGTTTATTGTGTTTATATTATGGAGTATTTAACACATCTAGTTGAAAATATTGCTCTCTCAGCGGTCGAACTTGTTTGTGTCTTTAGTTATTTCTCTTCATTGCTTAGGGTGGTGGTTCCCTCTAATTTTTCTATTGAGTGTGCGGATCATCAACGCATCTGAGAAGTGGCGTAACTAGGGTTGGTGCCACCCGTCACCTGGTATAGTAAATTTACACCCCCCCCCCCCTAAAAACACTACAATTTTTCATTAAAACTTATATTTTAAAGGTATTTATTAATTTCAGTGATTTTATATAATAATAACACTAACAACGATAATTTTTGAAGTAAGTAAATAAAAAATAGTTGTAATTCTCTTGTGGAATTGTGCATGTGATGGTTTCGTACATTCGAGCAATAATTAAAATAATTAGTAATTGAAATATTTTTGTGTGAGGACTGTGCGGGGGATGAAAACATGTGTGCGCGCGCACATGCGCACACCTGACAGGGAACATTGACTGGTGGTATAAAAGGGTTACGATGCCGTAATATGTTAGTTTAACTTCTTTATTTAATACTCGCGACTTGTCTGCGTAAAATACGGAAATAACAAAATAGACATAGGTATTTACGAATATATACGTATTAATGAAGACAATTAAGTTTGAATTGACGCACATGATGGCCGAGCGGTTACGCATCAAAAACAAAAATCTGTTAATACAAGTAATATAACCTCCACTCCGTAGAGTTCCATATGTCCATATGATCTTCTTACGATCGAATATGGTTTAAAATAAAAAGATTTGATTTTTTTTATAATCAAAAACGGAAAATAAGTAATAAAGAACATTTTACAAAAATAATCTTGAGAATATAAATATTTTTTGAGAACAAATTGCCTATATATTGTAACAAATCGATCACTATCTAAATGTGTATTGGTATTCTTTTCGTTTGTTATCGTTTTGAACAATGGTCAGCAACCGGTGCATACGGCCCAAATGTGCATTTTTGCGGCACATACCTACATAGTTGGCCATATTAACGTGACATGCCTTGTGACATGTAAATTATACTTATGCAGTTTTCCGTATTACAGTTCACCATGAGCTGACGTACCTACTGGAAACAGGTGACCGTATAGTAAAAAATGATGCGTTCGTGGAGCTTGCTAACCTACTTTTAAATTATTCAGAATTCTATATAAATATATACAATATTATGATTGTATTTCCAATTTACTTACCTGCCTATTTTTTCTGTCTTTACCATGTAGTCCGGTGTTTTTATTACCGTATTTTCTAAGTGTTACAGTCATGTGTCTCCAATACAACAGCTTTGTTGTCGCACCATAGTAACGTCATTTATTACTATAGATTTTTTTTTTAAATTTACGTTCGAACAAAGTTAAAGATTTGTTTTTTGACATAAAAGCTTTTGAATGAAAATTATATAGGTATGTCTGAAGAAAACGTTTGATTAAAGAAAATCTACTTTGTAAATCGGGATCTGCAGTTGTAGAAAGGAACGTTCCTTGGTTCACATTATTGACGATTTTCAAATGGTTACAAAGGTTGCGACCCATGTTTAAGAGTTAAGAATATTTAGAGTTCTTGTCAGAGTATTGTATTAATAATTAGTATGCGCCTAATGTCAGTGATATGTTAAATTATATAGAAATGAAATTTGTTGAAAATTTTAAATTTAGAATCTCATCGATTAGTTCCGATGATCACGTTAATACTTCCCATATAAAGTTTCGATTGTAATAATGTTTTTAATGCCGGTCGCCATTATTCAAATTTCTCAAAAAGACATGAATCACCGTAACATTAGATGGGTATTATTAGACAAAGCTATCCATTACGTGGAATTATAAATTCACAGGCCACATTTTACGGAGTTGAAAAAAAACTTAATCCGACGAGAAAATGAAGTGCGTTTAGAAAAAGGATTAATCAATCGGCTGTCGAACTGTAATCAATTAGATTTGACGTCAATTTGCGCTGGGATGACCAAACGTACACGGTTTACTGCTGGGACGGTATACCTACATGTGTCGGGGTTATATTCTAAACCTTCCAAACATAGTTTATTTAAGTATTATTAAAATGTCATAATAACATTTATAAACATTTTATGTGGGATGACAGTTGAGATTGTCATTTCAACTGCACTACCCTCGTTCCTATTCATCATCCCTATACATGTAAGCATGACGCTGGCTATCGGACATAAACTTGTCCATACGTAAATAGTTAAATTAAATCTGTTATCCTCATATTATGATTGTAGAGCTAATCAAAAAAACAAGCTAAATTAACCCATGATAGGCGATCTCAAGAGTATAACCCAGTGGTGATTTAAGTATGTGTAGGTCTTAGGCCATCTTTCGAAAATGTTGCCCATTTGATAACTCGCTATCGAATGTAACAAATACGGGAATAACTAGTTTCTAAATCCTCAGAGGGACATCGATTTTTCAGATGTTCCTCTTAGGCGGACGAAACCGGTCCAGATTTATTTATTAAAAGTGGAATAAGTATTAAAAAAATTGCGTTTTCTTAAATTAATCAATACTACAATAAAATTAATATTTTCAGTACCAATCGGAACAAGACTAAATGAGACATTTGAAACAATTGCAAAAACATTTGATGGCAAAATGTCCATATGCCTAATATTATCGAATATCTCAGTAAAACCGAATTTGCTTTTTTTTCTCAAACTAAACAAACACAACAGGTCAAATATGTACGAGTATATCACTCAAATATTTTGTTTGCTAGACTAAATCGAAGTCTTACTTTTGATCTCCACAACATTCTTGAAATTGACAGATGGACCCTTCTGCCACCTGACTACCGAATTATTCCTTTGCTCGAGTATCGTCAATCAAACATCGTGTCTCGTAGTGTATGATCGTCATGCTAGTTCCGTTGTCGGACGACATAGTGGTCGCCGCATTTTGACGAAAAACTTTTTATTCATATGGGTCCATTAGCGGATGAGAGTAACGGCCCGAAGCCACGCCCCGCCACCAAAAAGTCCAAGATGATGATTTGATTACACCTTATCCACAAGAGACCGGCCTTATATTTATGCGACAGCTCGTAAATCTAACAAAATCACATCTCGGATTACGGATATCCATCAAACGTGGCGGCGTCATTCACACGACTGTAATTGGATACTCGTTAACCGGTCTTGTTTATTATCATTATGAACGATTTATTAAAAAAAAAATCCCACGTTTAGCAGTGAAAACGCCGTTTAATATTGGCCACCCATTACTAAACTCCAGCGCGAATGTTAAAATTCACGGGACTTACACCCCGGGAGATGCTGTGCAGGCCATATGTTGCGTTCTCACGAGTCGATTTTGTTTACTGTATGTTGAATGTCCTAAAATATCTACGGAAAAGGAAAAACTGCTCAAGTCGGTTCAACCAGCCCATCGGACCGTCCGACCTGGTCGCCACAAAGGCAAATTTTGTTGCATTTAGAAAATTTGCGGCGTCATACTGCCAACAGTGCCAACATGAATATCGTTCGAATAATGTTCTACAGTTTTCTATTAGCTTTTGTTACTTACTACAATTTTTAATATTGCTTCTACATGCTCATCTCTCAGGGTACCTACTCTTAACTTAAAGTCATGTAAATTCAGTCACAGCACATTTGACTGCATGGCGACCTCAGTCTTTGGTAACTGCTACATAGATACGTAGAATCGCGAGTTAAGTTAAAATCGAGTCAATGTCAAAATAACATGCATATATCAAAATAGAATGACATGCAAAAAAAATAATTAATGACCTATCATCGCGTTACGTAATAATGTTTCCTTGCCATACAATGAACATTTCAATTGACATACTAAAACTTCACCATGTTTGATCCTTAGAGTGGATGTTATATTAACAGATTTTATTTTTACGAGAAATGGATGTTATCCACTTCTCAACTTATTAGGTCCATTGAATTGAAAATGAAATTGAAATACAATATGTGTATTTTGACAGACCCAGGATTCGAACCTGGGACCCACTACGTTATAGACCGACGCTTAAGCCGCTCGGCTACCGTGAGCAATAATTGACATACATTAGTAAAAATGTAAAAACGGTATAATATAAATTGAATACTAAGTAATAAATGAACGGTAAATAGGAATTATAAATACTTTAATGGTCACTTACTTTATCACACTGTTTAATTGTAAACGCACACATGATGATAAAGTATACCTTCTATGTCGTGTGTATATTTATTATTGACATGGCAAGAAATTCGTATACCGAATTAATGAAAGTAGATGTAAATAATGATGATAACAACGACGTATTTAATACTGATAGTCTTTCGTATTTGCGTAGTTATATAATCGATACCCACTCAAAATAATATTCATTTTTCGGAAACAGGTGAACGGTATTTAAGAGTAAGTAATTATTTAATGTCTGGTTACAAACATGACACAGATTTCTGCTCTCACGTGGTATAGTTTCCAATCCCGATATTCTGGCAAATTTGAATTTTTATGCACCCGTCAATTACATGAGACCTATTTTGGGTGAAAGCTGTTTCCTCATGCCAGGCTCACCAGGCACCAATAGCGAAATCTGTGCTTCTGGTCAATGCACTCCCTAGAGATATAGACATTTTTTGCGATGCATTCTTAGACTATGGATGCATTAGTATTCTGTTTTCAAAATTATATTTTATTGTTAAATTTGTGTTTTTTTTTTTAAATTTTATTTATTTTCTATAAAATTATTTTTTGCTTCCTTTTTTTTCGCTACCTTGTTTTTCTCTAGTTGATTTACTTGTACTTTTTATTCTAAATGTCATGTTGTGAACGTCTTGATTTAATAATGCATTATGTGCTATGCGTATGTGTATGCCACTAGTTTCAATGGTTTAGATTAGCGCTATCCGCTAATCAACCAATAAACGGCTAAATAGCGTAGATACAGTGATTATTGACATTGACACGGTGTTGATGATGTTTGTAAATATAAATGTTTAAGTTGAATGCAATAAATGAACGCAAATTCAGAAAACCAATTCTTAATGATCCTATCTTACACTAACATCAAAAGGTTAATACATTTACATGCAATCTTGGCTCGCAAACTTTCTAGACAATCGGCTAATGGCCAAGTGGAGATTTGAATTGCTAATCCCCCGCCAAATGCTAAACGGCGCGATCACACCAGATGCCGCGCGAAGTGTTCGGTCATTTTCACACAAGGAAATTTATTACCTGAGTTGGCATCGGACGCTTTCGAAAATTGTATTTGTTCCCCGATCGATCGGACCTGATCGACCGATCTCGTCGCGCCTCGGGTGAGGATTAGGTACATGCTGTCGAATGGGTTTTGACATCGTAGTCCGTAAGACACTGGCTTTAATCCGGCGGGTTCGATTCCCCGTGAGATCACACTATATTAATGTAATTTTCTGAAAGCCTAAAACCTAGGTGTTTGTGATTGTTTCACTTTTATTACTAATTATTACACTTCTGTCATTGAGCCTCATGGCTTGTTATAGTGTTAGAAGAAATCATACTAACAATGATATCACACATGACAGCCACTAGAATCTAGGTATTACTAGCATGAAGTCGCAGGTTTAGTGTTAAATGCATAGATGGCTTGGACATTAGGATATCATGCAGGGAAATGTGGTTCTGCGCTTGCCCGTCAGTCCCATGAAAAGGGACGCACGGTAAATGGGATGCATGTTGTGTTTAATAAAGAATGTTGCATTCTTAAATATGGTATATTATTTATTGAACAATATTGAAATAATAATTAAATCTTAAATTAAAATCATAATTAATAGTACTACCTACTGAAAAATTCATTTAATTTTCGTGTGCATTTTTTAATGTCACATATTGTTTGTATGCATAAAATGTCATTTGAGTCGAGATTTTGGGATAATCATAAACGAATATAATTTAGAATGAAACTTTAAAATTCCTGTTTAATTATAATTTAGAAAATGAATAAGTACGTACTATCGCCATAGGGTACTTGATGGAAATTGATTTATAATAGAATCTGTTTTAGTGACCCGGGTACCGCTTTCGGCATCTTCAAGCTCTGTTTATATTTCCATACATATGCAGCTACTTATATTACGGTTTGATGTGGTTTATATACCAAATTAAATAAACGATCTGTCGTAATAAATACATTATAGGTAGGTACTGAAGAATTTGTCAGGAATTGTAAGTTTATCCTTGTGAAACCCTGGTCGCTAAAACATATACCTAGAGTCTAGACCCTAGGGCCTAGACCTATAGAATATGTACTACGAGATTCGTTACGTAATTGGTAGATACATACTCATTTTATAAAATAATGGCACCGGCTTTATGATTAATAAATCTTATTGAAATGGTCTAGTGGTTTATAAATCATATTATATTGATTTGATATAAGTGATCTTATCGACACAAAGTAACAACATCATTAAATAAATAGCTCTATATATCAATGGTTCTCGACACCAGACAAAAGAGTCAATACACAAAGCATACAGATGATGCCATTCAGTTTAAAGAAAGTACATCGCGCTTCAATACAAAATTGGCCCAGCTGTGGGCGATTTTGTCGCTTGTGACGTGGCGCTTTGGCGGGTGCGCGCGCAGCCCGCCGGAAACGGTGCCGTTTCGTCGCGCAGCCGGAAGTGCGAGTAAACCGCGGGAAAATCGCTTTCCTGTCGCCATCTTGGGGGCAGTTTTCGTAGCATATGCCGCGTAGCTGTGACGCGGCCGTCGTGATTGTTTGTTTGTGTCTAGCTGGCGCGGCCAGGGGACATCAACGCGCAACGAATTAAATTACATCGCACAATATTTTGAAAATGGAACACTTTGTTCCTTATTTAAAAGGTTGTTATAAATATAATATATACGGTCGTTCTGTACAATGAATGATGTTTGATTATTTAAAAACAATTTACTTTTTTTAAAAGTTGTATACTAAATTTAGCGATATTGCCAGCTAACTACGTAATGCGTACCTACTACATAACCTAACATAACTCATGATTTGCATAATGTTTGTATTTAATTTTTGCTTCTCAACCAGACATATGGACCTACACAGAGTGAAGGTTACACAGAATTTTTTATGATTTTATTTAATTATTGTCCATTTTTGCCATTCAAATTGGTTAGAATAAATAACTATTAGTTGAACCGGCGTTTACGTGGTAGAACTCCATTATAATGATTTTGAAATTGTGTTTTAAAACCGTCATAAATATCTATAATACTGGATATTTTGTATCTGTTGACGTTTAAATCGAACGAAACGAGTTCTGTTTATTATTTAACTAAATGGAATAAGTAATATATTATATCTACTGATTGTGGTTTATTTTAATCAATACAATGTATTTCGACCTAGAATGGACAGTACCTAAGCACCATTAAAAAAATGGTGAAGGTTTTTACTGAGAATCGTTATAAGCCATTCGTCCAGCCCATTTGGGAAAAAACACTATAGATACATGTAAAACAAACAATATGACGTGTTCTTTGGCTGCAGCCACAGTTTTAGGCGGTATACCTACTTGGCCACCGTAGGGAAGAGTTTGTAGCTATTATCGAATAATATATTTCTAAAGATATATTAAATGATCTATCCAGTGCTCGAAATGGAAAATTTCACGAACAGGAACGCTCGACAATTTTCCAAAAATGTGTGATATTAGATATAATAATATCTGTAACATAAAAATAACTTTTAGTTTTACATGATGTACTTTTTTCATCATCATCTTCGCCCAATACGCTATCGGCTATAACAATTAGTGGTAACACACAAATATAGAGTCATTTTAGTTTACGAAATCGTTTTCTTAAAAATACTTTAATAATTATACAAATATAAATAACTAAACGTATATGAATCTAATTGGAGTGGGAAACATTATTAAAATACATGAAATAATAGACAAACTAATCACAATTTCCCATTGGTTTCGTTAGCAGTTTTAATAAAATATGCAACTAAGAGTGGATAGAAATATGAGTGAAGATACTTCGGCTTAAACAAAATACATGCGGCTTTTTTCAAAGCTCTGATTTTTCGTAAATTCGAAATATTTTGATTAAGGTAAACTATTTTTTAATCAAATTAAAATCCATCGTATACGAAAAAGCAAGGGCATGGTTTTTAATAAATTAATTTAAAAAATATGTAATATGCAAGATTTACAAATGTAGCATTCTTTATTAAATATGAATCATTTTAAACAACCTCAGAAGTGCAGGTACATATTATTAGAAAAAAAATATTTACATCATGTGGACATGTAGGATAATTTATTCTAATAGGTTTCCAATGTTATAGAAATTGTTATATACAGGGAAATTTTTCATATATTTATCCCATTGGATTCTGATTGATTTATTTAAATATTTAACCATCAAAGACACAGTTCATTCAACCCGAAAAATATCCATATAAAATTAAAACAATAAAAATATATGAGGTAATGATTTTTTTTTTGTCACTCATTGTAAAATATTATAATAGATTACGGTAAATAATTATTATCTGGCGATTCCGTAACGTTGAGTAGGTAGGTAAAACAGCGAATACGTAGATTCTGGTCACAGGGAAAAGCATAACTGTATTTACTATTTAATATGAAATATTTTACCCCTTAAGAAATTATTAAAGAACAATTTAAGCTATTAAGTACCTACGAAGAGTTTTTAAACGATGTCAGAGCACAAGTTTTTCGGAAATTTAATTGGGAGTCTAATTTTGTCGCTTCCTCTGATGAAAACGCTTATCATTGGCTGCATACAACTTAATATTGATAAACGACCAATGAACGACCCCGATTGCATTATGAAATACAAAAACTATGAACGCGTCAAACCCATGTAAATTTCGTTAACATAATAATATGATAAATGGACAATTCGGTCGATTATGGTTGCCTCGATACAAAATTTAAAGTTTTATTACAAAAAACAATTGCCTACTACTGCCGTATTGATTATAAACGTGCTCAAGAATTTCAACCCTCGGTAGGACAGATATAGTATACCTATCTCGGTAGATACTTAGGTAGGGCACGTAGTTTTATTCACACTATTTTTACTATGTTCTTTTTGTGCAATATTTAACAAATTAATTATGTCATTTATACAGTAAAGATAATATATGTATTTAATGTGTTTCATTTAAAAATTTAAAAGTTCCAGTGTGCATTATAACTATTACGTTATTAACTCACTATATTTAGGCATGTACCTTAACCTTAACTGTATTAAAATAATATGTATGAAATTGAAAAAAATTAGTTTCTCGTTTTATAAATCAATACTACAGTAAATCTACATTCCAATGTAAAATAGCTTCCACCTTTCCTTAGAATCATAAAAACCTTTTTTTTTTCAAAATAATTATTGTCCCATACGTGCGTGCGACAATGCAATAAATCTTACCCAGTGCATTTCTTTGTATACAATTTTATTGTTTTATCACCATTGACGCAAAAGGGTCTGTCTATTAGTGCATTCAATGCCAAATTCGTTGAAAACAGTATTGTCTTGAAAAAGGTCAGTTCTCAAATACGTTGTCTTACATTTTACTCTATCACTATTTCAAAAAAACTTAAGTACATTATGTACGGGTCATAGAAAATTCAGTGGTTCTAAACCGGTAAAATTATTTTTTAATAAAAAAAAATATTTATGTTTTTGTACCTATGTACCTATCAATTCATTTTCGTAAATTTTAAATCTAACCTGGAACGTAATATTAAGTATGACGCTTGAGGATTTTACTAGACGACTCGCTGTCCGTCGGATATTTTACGAACCGGTACGCCATTTTCGAGGTTTTAACGAACAGGAACGCCATCCTTGGAAATCCCACGAACAGGAACGGCGCTCCGGGGCGTTCCGCTCCATTCCGAGCGCTGGATCTATCTATCATTAGTTTGTTTGCCAATGTAAAAAAATATTGTGCTTTATAACATACATAGTCTCATCCTGCTAAATTATATTGATCTCGTAAATCTAACATAATCGTACGTTCGCCAAGATTGATATCAACCTCGGCTTGCAATTGGTGTATATTTTCAAAAATCGTTCAGAGGTTGAATTTTTGAAAAGTGAGTTTCGTCATGTAAGTAAGTAGGGATCTACCTAATGTGACATGCACAAAGTCGCCTTTATATATTTAATAATTATTGATTTATTTATATAAGGACATAAGTATATATATTTTACAGTAGCGAAGGGTGGAGGTAGGTTGTTAAGATCCGCCATAAATAGTGCACACTAAGCTTTGTCAGTCATACGTATTTGTTTTCATTGAACTAAAACTACAATTTACAGATTATGTTGGTTAGTTTTTAAAATTCAATTAAACCCTGCGAAAACCAAATCATAACAGATAATAGTGAAAAAATACTCGTCTATCTATAAAATCTCTAAAATTATGCCATTAAATCATACAACATTTTTTATCTATTATAGTTTGGTTGGGCAGGGCTTATTGAAATTTAAAAAACAAATCAATAACCTGTGGAATTTGTATTTCTAATAACATCTGTAAATTGTAGACTTAGTTCAATAAAAACAAATACGTTTGACTAAAAAAGTTTAATGCGCACTATATGTCGGATCTTAACAGCCTACCTCCACCCTTCACCACTGATATTTTATATTATGGAAACAATGCCGATTTTGATCGCCAATAATTCTTTTCAATCGATCAGTGCTTCGGAAGGTTTTCATGTGTTCAACTACATAAAGGCAAATCATTTAAAGTTAATAATATTATCTAGGTACCTAATTCATAAATTTGTTGTTAAACCCTGTCAGATAACTGACCGTCTATTACCAACGAAAAATAAGCGAAATGATTATAAATATATATACCTATGTATTCTTTCGCCTTGTATCCATTTTTTCTAGATCTTGTAAATAATTTCATGTTCTTTTTTTGTATAGGTATAATTAATACGTAAATATTGGCATTTCTAACGCCATTAGGTACAGTTAATATGCCCGTTATAATATATTAAACATTATAATTTAATTTATAGGTAAGATTAATGAATATATTATGATTATCATGGTATAAAGTAAAAGTAGATATATTTTTAAATGGCTCTATAATCCGACTTGCATCTTGAGCACCTCACAAAGAGGTTTCGTAACAGATTTTTGCTTTACGAGAAATTAATGTTGGCCACTGGTCGATGCTCTGGGTCTAAACACTTATTGAGAAAACGACATGTGAATATGCCTGATCTGGGCTTCGAACCTACGACGTTATAAGCCGACACGTTACCGCTCGACTAACGTAGGCGATTGAATGGGAGGTCCGTTTCAATTAACTACCTCATAAAATAAATGTAGTTAATATGTAGCAATCTGGCACTTCGGGGTGATCTTACGAAATATTAAACAATAAAACAACACAAGAGCACTATTCTGACCATAAAGAAAGTTAAAAACATTAATGAAAGAATATAATTAATTGATGGCACATTTCACGTAAAAACTAATCGAGCATATTTTCAGTATAATCATAAATGCGAATGTGTACATGACTCTCTCAACCCGTGTCCGGAAATTTGTACGTATGCAGTTCATCGTATCACAGTCCATCGTGAAATGTTGTATCGGAAATATATGGTCGTATATTAAAGAACGTCTAACCTCTTTGGGTCGTATAGTATCTACCTACTGACATCAAATTCACGTCTAAACAAAACACAGTTCTTGTTGGTTTACACTTTACAGGAAGCCAGCGGCAAACAAATTTTGAAAATAGCCGATATACTGGATTATTTGTTAGGTTAGGTTAGGTTTTCATTCTTGATTTTTTCCAAAATCGGCTATGAAAATGCTGCACGAACAACGCGTATTTTTTTCATCTCTTTCCTATAAGAAAGTTCACGGCGAACTGTGCTACGTTTAAATGTAATACGTACAATTTACATGTGACCCTCTCAACCACCTTATAGGAAAAAGCAAGGGCATGGCAAAAAATATATATAAGTAGTGCATTTATTTCCGTTGGTCCCATTATTACGGATCATTTTGCGATTATCGAACAAAATGAATTTCAGTTGTGGGGTAGCATTAAGATTGGGCTGGTTAGTAGAGTATTATTAACAAACAATTTATTTTATAAGTCAAGCTAAAGCACATGTTATTGACACAGTTATATGTATAATCTTTCTTTCTCTTATTGACTTGCGCCATCGGTTTGTAAGTTCGGGTTTGATTGATTGTTGAGGCGATGCCGACTTGATAAACCCAACTGGCCGCTCTGTTGATTATACAGCTATCCTCTCGAAGTCGCGCGATCAATAATATAATAAAATATACTAATTCAGAAGCTTTCATCTTCCAATTTTATATTCGTATATACACACTGATAGTATTTAAAAAATAATACATACGAAGACCCCTGAGTCGTACCCAGACAATTGCACCTACCGTATAATAATGGATACATTCATGGGGTTATTAAACAACATATTACCTGTTGCTCGCTGTTTTTTTTTTAATATTTAATATTTTTTTTCAATTTCAATTTATTTATTTTTAACATTTGTGGACATTACAAATTATAAGTTTAAGACGTTCACAACATGACATTTAGAAACAAAAAATTATAAAACATATATATCAGTATAGAGGTAGATAGTATGTTATTAAACAGTAGAAATGTGTAAATACAAAAAATATAAATTACATAGGTACAAGGAAGTGTATATAAACACTAACAAATAGGTAATAATGAGTATTGGCCGGTTTGTATCGTTATAAACAAAGTCTAATAATACGAATTGGGCTGTCTATTGTGGTAATGCAGCAACCGTAGACTAAATAAAATGTTAAAAATATATTGGAATATTTATAAATAAAATAAGCTAAAATATTTACGGTAATCTATTTGTATGAACCCTTTCTGTAGTTAGGGATAAACAATATTTTTTTTTTAATTTAGCGGTAGAAAGAGGGAAAGTAGAAATATAATGGAGCTTATTTAAAAAAAATACAAAATACGTTACGTTTTCCCCATTATACAAGATTTTCCCTTAATTTTACCTTCTACAGTAGGTATGTTTTAAAGAATTAACATTGTAAGAGTGATCAATTATTATCCACGGTTGAGATCCTACCACAAATTTTAATCGAAAATCACTCATTTTGAAAATGAAAGATGATACTCGTAGTACTAATAGGTATGTTCCTGAGGTTTTTTAAAGTTATGTTTTTATACAATAAAATAATTAAGTATTTAAACTATTAATACAATCGACCCGATGGTACTTGATGGAATTTGAATTTAAATTCTAATGGATTTGAGTTTTGTACCTACTATTCCATTTGAGTCGTTTTTTGCGACCCGGGTTTCCAGTGCCTGAAGATGCCGAAAGGCGAAACCCGGGTCGCAAAACGACTCAAATGGAATAGTACAAAATTTAAATCCAGTAGTACAATTATTTAAACTGTTAAATGCCTGAACTGGCACCCTTCTCAATCTTTGACTCTTTGACAGAGGGAATGGGACGACTGGCCTCCGGACAATTGGACGCCGCACTGTCGTAGACACGTGTAGACGAGGTATTTTAATCATTTTCTATCTACTACCTAGTAGTTTGAATTCATTTTACTCTTAACATAATGTATTCTTTATCGCGGATTGAGAATTATCACGCCTAAGGCTTTATATAAAATAAAAAACTCTTTTTTCGTTGGAACTTAAACATATGCACGATTAAATCATTGTTTACGTCTGTATATTTACATTTTCACCAACTATTAAATCATAATATAATCATTGGAATATAAATAATAATACTGAATATTTTTTTTAAGTATCTATAAGTACCTAACGTCTATTTATTTTCAAATTCCGTGGCGTCCAGTTGTCCGGTGCCAAATCGTCATAGACCCTTGACAGAAGAGCAATTTACACAAAGTGAACTCTTCATGTTATTCCTCCAACGTGACGACTAAGCCTTACTTAACTAATGCTTATCTTCTACATTTTTTTAATATTTACCATTAGAATGCGTATGGGTTGTCTTTCGCTCAACCCCTGCGTCGTTATTTATTTATACAGGGCTGCCATGTCTTATCGATCAACTCATCATCTCCGTCATTTATTTTCCATGACGATATAAAAATATTGAAATTAACTAGGTAGTCGCCGGTTACTATCTGTCCGGTATCTTTGCATCCATCTGTGATGGTGTGGCTGCGATTATTTTACGAGTGACGTGCTCCGGTAACATGAGAATGGGAGAACTATTTCAAATATGCACACCTGTACGGTTTCCAGTTTATCATTTTAACCAACACTATTATTTGTGGTATCCTTTCGGCTTGTTTCTGTTCTGGCAGAACACACTAACTGAAGAATACTAGTTTTGAGTAATTTGACTTTGAAGTTGTTAAAATGTTTGAAATAATGGTCTATCATGTGAGTTTTATTAAGTAATCGTAAAAAGGATGACTTTAAAATAAATACTGTTTATTTATTAAGAAGGTTTCCAGACGGTAAAGTTTGAAATAAGGAACATTTTGGTACTAACTCAATATGTCATTTTTTCGAATTAGTGTCTTCTGCCAGAACAGTGACGAATATATCTATAGCTACTTATAATAAAATGAAAAACAATTACTTATTTCACAAAGTTTAATAATTTAATAAGGGATACTGTCAACTGATAAAACATGTTATATAGCAGACGTGGGTAAATGCGGCTCTTCGTTCGGTTAAGTGCGGCTCCCAACACATCTTGATAAAAATACAGGTATTTTCTTTTCCCATTATTTTGTGTTTTCTTTCTCATTTTTTTTATTTTCTTATATAAGTATTTTTATACTTTGTGTATTTAATACTACGTGAGAACGTGCCTATGGTGTGGCTCTTTATATATATGAAAATCCAGAATGTGGCTCTCGTTGACCTCATGTATGCCCACCCCTGTTGGGTATATAGGATTATCATATCAGTACTATAGAATTTTAAAACGTCATAACAGCCATTTCTTTCTGATTCCCACCAAAATTGACATTTGTGTTCAGTGTTGTTTAGCAAATAATACACAGCTGTAACAGCGTGTATAAATTGTTATAATTTATTAAGTAGATACCTACAACAATAATTAATCTATTCGAGTTACGTTTCGTGTATTACGTGAATTTTATGCTCAAAATACAGAGCTTACCATACTATTCGTAAGTTAATTGGAAAATTCGAATCGAATCGTAATTTTTGTGATGTTAAGAATCCAACCCGTCAAAAACGTAAACGTACTGTTGAAAATATGGACGTTGTTAATCAAAGTGTGGATGAAGATTCAGAATAATCAATAATTTCACGTCGTACTCGAGAACTTTGACTTTCTTATAGCACTACATGAAATACTTACTGGTCACGTACAGCATGCTATACTCAAAATAAAAGTAATATGAGAAAAAAAGGAATTATAAGCCAAAATTGCGTTAAACAAGTCCGTCAGCTGAATGCAGAACTCTTCTAACTTACATTTAATTTTTTACGAGAGTGTTCTTTGAAATAATTTACTGAAATTATTTATTATTTTTATGGATACATGTAGGTACGCATCATATTTTAATATTATTATTGATGAAAAAATGGTACACACACGTCTTGTTTATATAAATAATAAATTACTGAAGTAGGTTGTTTCAAAAAACTCTTCTGCAGAATATTTCAAATGTAAGTTAGAATAGTTCTCAGCTGACGAAGTGTAAACTGAACTTTAATTTATTATAATCCCATGTTACGCCAATGGTTTTACGGGATGAAAAAACCCGTGATGGCTTAATTGAAAACACGTCGTAGATTATTCTTACATCCATCATTCGTTGTAAAACTAAATGATACGGTTTGCTTTTTAAAATTATTTTTACCTGCACGGAATGTAAAGGGGGTGAGGAGAGGGCGTGTTAGACGAGATTCCCGTTTGCATAGCAAAGGATCACCGGTCCCAACCGACTTAGTCATCGTAAGAGTATCGAGTAAACTGCCAGAAGTACTCGGGTGTGCTATATAAGCTATACCAGGGGCTGCCAAAGTGTGCACCGCCAGAACCGGGCAAGAAACGAGTTGGCTTCGGATTAACATGGGAAAAAATATTTTGGTGGAAACCGCTAGCAGTACTAGTTCCAAAGTCCTAGTTTAAAACTAGGACATTTTCAATTATCTCCTTAACATCCCATTTTATGAACAGTTTTATAATTAAAGTATATTTTATAGGTCACAGAACAATTTTGGAAAAATTTATAAGTAGTTTTAACACGTTTTTTTAAATTAAAAAATATATTTTTTGTACTTACAAAATAAAAATATATACTTACTGACATAACGTGTTTTTTTTTTTTTTTTTAAATATTTGTATCGAATATAGTTTTATTTAGCTATTATTCGGTCACAACACCAAAGTTTTAGTTGATATAGGTAAAAAATACCCAAGTTACATATTTAATATTTTCTAGAAAATATACCTACTTGAATACCTACTATGAATTTTTGGAAAATAGTTTTTTCACAATTTAACTTATAATATTTTTAAAATATTTGTAAAATACGACGTAGGTACCTACTAATAATAATATATCTCCGAAAAAACGCTCATTTATGTAGGTAGGTACCTATTTTTTATAAATTGCCTACCTATAAATATATTGATTATTTAAAATGAAAATGAGCGTATTCATTTGAAGCCATTAAACCCTTAAAAGACGAGATCTTCTCGTGAGTAGACATGACGTGACGATTATATTGTATTCACCACATATAAAGTATCGATTATATTATAAACTATTAATTATATACCACCAAGTAAACGTTCTTGAAAAGTATTAATTGAGTTAGCATTTACTTGGTAGAATTCCATTTTAAAAGAAATGAAAATATAATTACTAATATTAAATTCTACAGGTTTTTTAAAAAAGGTTTGTCGATAGCTATTTCGGTTGTAACACCATTATCAAGACTATCATTGTCTTGATAATGGTGTTACAACCAAAATAGCTATCGACAAACCTTTTTTTTTAAACCTGTAGAATTTAATACCTATTAATTATATTTTCATTTCTTTTGTTCTTGAAAAGATTATTTTAAAAATATTCTGTGGATAAATAAAATTGGTGATTATGTTCACCTAACTAAATGACAGCTGCCCTCATAATTATTATTTTATGTAAAAAAGGGTAGGTACCTACGTCGGATATATTTTTTTTTTTTTTTAGAATTATTAATAACCATGTCCTTGCTTTTTCGTACAAGGTGGTTGTTAGTAATTTTGAACAATCACAAACACCCAGGCTTTGAGAAAAACACATAAATGTTTTTGTCATGACCGGGAATCGAACCCAGGAACTCTCGGGTGGAAGGCGAGCGCCTTACCAACTGCACCACGAGAGCCGCCTCGTGTGTTTTACATAATATAATTTTTTTTAGTGATACCTACGGTTTATTTATTTAAGACACCAGAATGTGCTATTTATTCTTGCAATAGAATATTCAATAGGTTAAGAGATAAATAATAGTATATTGCGAGAAAGGAATACGTAGTGAAATTTAAAAAAAATCATGTTATGGCTTATTACAATGTTTTTCATCGCAAAATAAAACGAGTGGCTGACGAAAAAAGGAACAACATTTAATTAGTTGCATTTTCCGATTGACACACTTCACTTCACAGGTCCACAATTAAATTGCGATATTCTCTCAAATCCCACGCTGCATGGGTCGTATAATTTTCACTATCATCTTGTTCTAATTAATCTAACGAAATTAGCGCGACTTGCAACAAAATTGAAGCATTACCTACAGCTTGCGCAATAGAAAATGCGATGTCTCATCCCAGTATGCTGTATTCATCATACTGCATGTTGCAACATTTATAATTTTATTGTTACTACATTAATTTGGCATTCCGGCACGTAAAATGAATTCACGTAATGTAGTATAATAGCATTGTTTAGCTACTGTTTATGTAGGTACCTATCCAACATTATAATATAATATGTCATTAATTTCATGACATACATTTATTATGTGCTGGGCTTTGCAATCCCGTACAGAATTTCGGGATTAGTATTTTCTATCCCAAGATTGATTACGATAATAATAAAATTATAAGACTGATATTTTTTGTCCTGTACCTACCAATGTAGATAAAAAAATAATAATATATTTCTTTATTATTAAATACGTTCATATAATATATTATGTACTTATATAATATTTGTTTTTGTTGTTTATTTTGAGATGCCGAGAATCGAGAGTTTATTTTGTCATATCGGATAGTGAAGTGGTCAAAGTCAAAGATACCTATGTTGAAAAGTAAATCGACAACGCCCACGTTTTTTAGCATTGCGTAGGTACCTACTATCTGGAAAGCAACCATAAAAAATATCAGCAAAAATTCAAAAAAGGTGTGTTTCTGAATCCCTTAAGTACCTACTGTATAAAAAATATCACAATAATTTGCAACAAACTTTTATTATGATAAAATACAAAAATGTATTAAGGGAGACAAATTTAAACCACGTTATTAAAACAACCATTTCTAAAAAAATAAACATGTACCAATCGACGCTGTTTGATATTATAATCATTTTAAGTGCATAATTTGAAAACACCTGTTTGAAATATACAACCACTAAAAAAAACTTTTTGAAAAGATTCGACAACCAGCGGGAATCGAACCCGCGCTCCCTGGGATTCGCATCCATGTGCCGTGATTGCTAAGCTATGTGTGTTTTATTTAAGTATGGCGAAATTAACCAGCGGTTTTACAATTAAGAAGCGCTTTCTAGTTTGCGTTATTGTGTTGTTATATATAGGTACGTTCAGGAAAGAGTGTTACATTCTAAAATTTTGTGAATTATTCATAGAATAAAAATTAGTTTATGATCACTTTAATCTCAATATTGAAAAGTATATGATATGAATGAATTTCAATACTATTTTGTCATCAATGAAAAAAAAAGTATTCCCATACTGTAATGGGAAATACTGGATATCGGAATTAATCGACCACGCGGGAATCTGAGATTGCAAACCCTGTCTGAGTCGGCTGTTGAATTTATATTCATAATTGGTAACTTATAAATGCAGCAATTAGTTGTATAATGCTCATTCATGAGTAATGGTCAATTATTTAATTTTAATGTGTCACTGGTCAGTATGATAAATAACTATGACAAAGGAAACGCTTTTCAATTTGGCTAAATCACGAGGTTCAGTTTCTTAGTTTTCAAAAAATAATTGCCGCTTATGGGGTACCTATCCGCGAAAGCTTCTTCTCATTGAGCTTTGTCATAATTTGATTAAACAGGAATACAGCAACTCAATAAAAGTCATAGCTTTGTTGCTTTTGGGATAGTCCCGGCGCAGCTTTGAAAGACGACTAATATTCGTTACGTCACGGAATACGGTT
This sequence comes from Rhyacophila brunnea, assembly GCF_057557595.1. Taxonomy (NCBI): domain Eukaryota; kingdom Metazoa; phylum Arthropoda; class Insecta; order Trichoptera; family Rhyacophilidae; genus Rhyacophila; species Rhyacophila brunnea. Next base: position 36,797,419 of record NW_028232796.1, read on the forward strand.
GTGAAGACGTTTAAAAACACTACAAAAATCACCGAAAAAAAAACATTTTTTTTAAACGGTAAATGTTCAAACACGCGCGTTAACATGATCTTACTCCCTACTTCAGTTATAGTTTGTCAATTTATCGCTATGGCCGAATGCTGTAGCTTAACCACTGGGAAATGACAATAAATGCCGTATTTCAAAAAAATACTACCTTATTCTTAGTTTAATAATTATTATAAAACAATCATTATTCGTCGGATGTTTATCACACTTGAATGAATGGTCAGACATAGCTTATAATTAGTATCTTTAGAATTATCTCCAAATGTGTTAATCTTGCCCATTTTTTGAATAATAAAATGCCCAATTCTTGTCAAATTTGGGATCACAGAGATTATCAATATAATTTTTTATCGTAAATATTTCACTATAATAATGTTGACACAAATTTTACTAATGGTTTTATAAATGCGTTTAAAAATTAATAAATATAAAAAATCTTAACACCACTGCACATTGATGTACTGAAATATGACAATATTCTAAAACATTAGATCGAGAGGTTTAAAAGAATACTATTTATTTTATGTAATAAAAATACTTTATGCAGTCATCAAATGTTTAAAATAAATATAAAGGATAATAAGGCTTCAAAATTATATAAATATATTATCTACAACGTTTAAGGAATGTCCAGGAATCACACTTTAAAAATACCATAAAATCTCTATTTTGACCTACGCGGCGCACGTACCCCCTTAATAATTAACATTTAATCCGGAAAATATATTTTTTCATATATATTACTGTCGGTTTTTCCGGATTTAGATAACTTGCGTTTCGTCCACATAGTAAATGTGTGATTGTGACCGGAATCTTCGAATGGCATGATCTCCAATATCCGTTTAGCGAAGGCGTATGATGTAGGTACGCGTGTTTACGCGTGGGTATCAGGTTCGAGGTACCGCGTGCGACTCGTCGGTCGCCCTACAGCTCCGGGCGTCCTCCCACGCACCTTCCGTGAGGAAGACCAGCGAACTAATTGACTGTAGGTACCTAAAGGGACTCACGTTTCGCAAAAATATACAGTAGGACGTAATGAGAGTTGAGAGTTACCTGCCGGTGGCGAAGATTTCATATTTGGCTATTATTTAAACTTTAAAGCCTACCTTATTAAGGAAAATGTTTTTTATTTTCGTATTAACGTATTTAAATAATAACTTCATTATTTTGTATTCTACAAAAACTATAAAATTTGCCAAAGAAATCTGTGTGTAGATAATAATATGTATTATAAATTGATTGATCGCTTGCATAAGCAGACCGACACGTACATTGAAACTAATACGTAGGCTATGTCAATAATTGACTATTACTATAAAGAAATGCTGCAAGAATTTTCGAACATTTCACGCATACAACATTTACATACCTAAAATTACAAATACGTATTGTAAAAAAACACACAAATAGTGTCAAATGCCATACCATCACGTGACCTGAGGTTGTAGATATTTAAGCCTAACGAGCCCTCTGGTTCTTACAGCAATGTAATTTTTTTATAAATATATAGATATATATATATTATACATTAATTGCCCGCTTGCATAACCAGACCGACACGTACATGGTACTAATTCGTAAGCTATGCCAATAATTGACTAATGCAATAAAAAACTGCAAGAAATTTCAAGCAGTTCACGCATACAACATTTACAAACGATTAGATACGTATTGTAAAAAAACACACACAGTATCAAATTTAGTGTGTATCATATGTCCTAAGGTAGTAGGTATTTAAGCCTAACGGGGCCTCCGGTTCTAACAGCAATGTAATTTTTATAAATATATACTTAAGTACATATATATTATACACATATTATAAATTGATTGCCCGCTTGCATAACCAGACCTACACGTATGTAGGTACATTATACTGATACGTAAACTATACCAATAATTGATTAATACAATAAAAAAGGCTGCAGGAAATTTTGAACATTTCACGCATACAACACGTACACGCGTATTGCAAAAACATATACACAGTGTCAAAATCATTGTCATACTATCACATGACCTGCTGCTATAGGTATTTAAGCCTAACGGGACCTCCGGTGCTTCTCGATGTTGAATGGTCTAGCGGTCAAAACGTCCAACTATCATGGCAGTATATTTTTTTAGCCCGTATTCGAATTGCCGTTATGCATTAGGTGTTTTTCGTGTAATATCTATTACTCATAGAAATTTGATATTATAATACTTTATACTGAAGAAGAATAAAATTCAAGTTCTGTAAATATGGTTGTCCTAGGACTTTTTTCAGTTGTCTACCACAACATGTCTACCCTTTAACAGGCACCCTTCGCCACTGCAATATGTAGTACCTATTGACACATACGAAACCGGTCCTCATTATCATTAATGTTGAATAAGTCCTATATACATTTTGTTTTCTATTTTAGTCAATGCAATGTTGTTCCACTAAAAATTATTGATAGTTAAAATCCTTAAAGAATTTTGCTGCCCATTGATAGTGCACGACCTGCCGTTACTGTCTGTTCTATAACCTTTGACATGGTTTTAGTTGTCTATTTCCCGGTCAAAATCATTTAAATCCGACAGCCTCGCGAAGTAATAAAATAAAACACGGTTTTAACAATACAAAACCTCCGGTCAAATAACTTATTCTCAGTCCGTTGAGCAAGTGATGTTAAATTCACTATACATACAAAGGTGTGACCGAAACGACTAAACTAACATCGTTGGCTTTTATTGAACCTTATGTTAATCGTTCGGTTGGTTAATTATCAGTACGGCATTTTTATATTTAGAAGAGGTTGTTCAGATAATATACGACGTAACTAACGAATTATACCAATTCTATTAAATGAAGATGAGCTCGTAGACAGGATAGTCATTGAACAAATTCGATGATCCAGTCCCAGTGGGAACCCGAGGGTTTAAGTTTAAGACGACTAAAATATACGCTGGATTTATGAAATATTAATGTTCGGTGGTATTACTTGGCAGCGAATAACAATTAACTGAGTAGAATAGATTAAACTTGAGGAGGTTTTTATCTAGAAGTGTGTTGAAACAGACTGATGATAATACAAAGAAATAAATACGATTGTTTAAGTTGAAAATTAAAAAGATAGCTAAATGCTAACATTAATTTCTCAAATTATTTTAAACACATTTAACTTTACTAAAATATGTAAGGTACCGTTTTTGTGTAGAATTTAACGATCTTTATTTCATGTCAGAATAAAATTTCTGTAGGGTAAACGGTATTATCAAAAAGCTGTTTTTGGTCGCCATTTTGCCAAGATGGTGTCGTTTGACCAGCATGCCAAAGTGTCAAATTCGTAATCACTGGAAAATAATAATCAATCAAAAAATCTTTGTCCCTCGACATTACCAGGTCATGCTACATCTGTATGGGTTGGCGACCAGACCTTTGGTTCTCCGCAAATAATGTTTGATTATACAGATTGGTGTGTCACATTTATATAATTCGAGTTAACACTGAATTAACCGCATTAAATTTAACTACTGGATTGTTCCTTTTTTGCATTCATAAATAATACTGCAACGAATGAGTTTTGTTATTTTTCGCGGTGCTCATAAAGACACCTTGTCGATCGATAAATATCTACTCTTTTGATGTTAATAATTTGACAGAAGGTATCTAGTTGTTTTGAGTCGATGTGTTAACAACATCCAACCCCCGCGGTGTGATCAATATTTTTAAATGCATATCGAATCGTTTTCAAATTCATTTATTATTTATTATTGAACATCTTTAGCGCTTCCCTAATCCATAACTTGGCGTAGCAACCTCTTCTTGATACAGCCCTAACGATTTTAGCACCACAGCCCAACTAGAGGTTGTAATCGGGAAATCTTGAGAAATAATCAGAAAATGCCAATTTCGAATCTCGAGAAATCCAGAAATTGTCACTAGACTAGGCTGTCGAATTATTGTGTAATTTATAAAATTCTCCAGTATTTTTTTCATCTGAATTTAAAAAAAGGGGGAAAAATGGCAAGAAGAGGTAATTTCGTAATAATGTCGATTTATCGGGAAAAAAGTCGACAAACCACAAGCGTCTTGTGGTTGTCTCCATGAAATATCTACAACTCCTTACTACCATATTATAATGTTAACTTTACCCGCTACTGCAATTCACCTCCACTACCTGAATATCAAGGGTGATTTTCGTCCCTTTTCTACGTATTATCTTTCTTTTCCCTTTTAGTAGTTGGGTGTTTTTCAACCTTGTAACATATTCTGTGATTTCACATGTGAGAAATAGAGGGAACCTAACGATACAATATCAAAGTAATTATGTGTATTTGTAATTAATTACATTTTACTATGCGTACACACGCTGCGTGCGGAAAATCGAGCAAAAACTTTGGTTTTCAAATACAATAATATTCTCGCCTTTATAACTTAACAAATGATATGTACATATTTTAAACTGATACTTCTTGTTGCATTGTATACATTTTTACAACACAACATTTCTTGGAAATGGAACGTGGGAAATGTATACGTAAAAGAAGAGGATTTTCTTACCTGATTCTGTGAGAAGATACTCCGGTATTCATCAGTCAACTGCCAACTCCTGCTTCATTTTTCATCAGCGCCAAGAAGATCAGGACCTGCTCAATGATATATACAAAAAATATTATACTATATACCTATTGATCCAAAAAACTTGATGTTTTTTTTTATAACAATTGTTTATGATTTATAATAAAACATAATATACTTAGTAACAATATCATAAGTAGTATAAGTACTGGTTTCAATTAAAAGTAATTTGTCTGCTTAATCCAGTGATTCTCAACCGCGTTCCAAGTTCACAATTTTTTGCAAAAAATTGCGGAAGAAGGGTAACTTTAAAGCTCTTTGAATTTATTTTATTTTTTTTATTTTACATGTAGTGAACTGTAGTTTGGAATTAAAATTAAAAAGATTAAAGAAAAGGTAAATGGGGTTGGAAAATACTATGATGTAAAAGTTTAGACAGACAAAAACGGTTCTAATGATATTATGTATGTCTATATAATATTTCGTTTTATTTGCATGCATGGTGTATTCCCGTAAAATAATGACAGTAATTTTTAAATGTTGACATTAAATTAAGTAGATGCTTACCTACTCTGAATAGATTTTAGAAATTGTTTTTGACTTTATAACTAATTCGACTGTTACATTATTAGCAAACCAAAATGGTGTTGACTCGGAAACAAATTCAGAGAATTTAATTCAGTATCAATATTTAACTGTTATACAATGAAATACCATGTAAATACTAACAAATTATAGTAATGTTCAGCACTGGTGTTACCTACATACCTATCCGGTCCCGTTGCCATGGAAACTAACTATTACCCTTTTGGTAGGAGTATAGACAACTGGAGTTTTTAAACAAGCGTCGACAATGCGCAAAAATCATCTATTCGAGAGAATTAAATTAAAATTTAATAATGAGAACGATATGTTTTATTATGAAAAACCAATGTATAGTTTACCTTGTTAAATTTTTTAAAATGTAATTGTTTTATTTTGCGCATTTTTTACGTTCGCCTAAAACGTTTGGTTATCTATGCTTTTATCAAAGATATATAATAATATGTAAACCAGCCCTTCTTCATATTGTATAGTATGAAAAATTTACAGTATTTACCTACATGATAATTATGTATGTATTAAATTAACTTATTCTCATATTATATTAGGAATTTATATTATTTATATTTTGTATGATTTGTTGTTAGACATTGTGTATGAACTTATCTGAAACAGATAGGACAATGACTGTTCAAAAGATGTTTTTTTTTATTATGTTGTAAAAGGTCAATGTATTGATTAATAGTTGATGAAATATTGTCTTTCTGTATGATTTATGTACCTACAGCACTGATTCCTGTCATATAACTAACTGTCTAATTAATTATCTAATTATAATAATAACCTAAAATCCCCATCGTTTACCCGTTATGTTTTTCTATCCCGCATACAATGACTTAAAAATATCAATCTAAACCTTTACAAAAATCCATCCCAATGGACGGTTTCTAGAAATGAAGAGCAGGGTCACACTAGTTTTAATAATATTAAGACGATATATCAGTGAAACGGCAAATAATTTTCAACTATATGCGCGACGAAATTTTGGACTCGCTGACATTCGGAGAGAGAACGTCAAGCTGGGAACACGTCAATTTGTTTCGTGATGGCGACGGGCGTATTAATTCTTTAATCGTTTATAGCTGACTAAAAACGTTACCCATTTACTTTTAAAAGAAAACATGTCAATGAATATATTATTATTGTTACTAATAAAACAATAAACAGAACATTAAATGGACGCATGTTGGATTTATATGACAAATTGTATTTCGTTTGGCATGCGTCATTTGCACCCGCGACCCCTAATCCGCGCATCGCCTAGCCACGATCTTTTTAGACCGTGCCTCAACTGAGGTATAGCCTTAAATGATTATAGTGCTTATTTTGTATTGAAGCTTACACAGAGCTTCGGCAAAGTTTGAGAAAAATCTTTGACTACGTGGGATTTTAATACACATACTCTGCTATACTTGCGAGAGTTTTTACAACTAAACGAGTAGTTACCTACGTACTAATCTTTTCGATTTTAATGATTAACTACGATATCTAACTGAGGCGTTTAGTTCTACTTGCTTAAATATCTTTTTATTTAATTAAAAATTACCTTAAGCTTGCTGTCATCATCAGGGCTGGCGACTTCCTCGTCCACATCTGCCTGTCACCAAATCTTGAAGTTTCTAGAAAAAAAAGAAAATATAAAATCAATTCTAAATTTTACACGTCACTATTGCGTATACGTAAATTTCAGAGATTGCATCGTTTTCTAGATGGAAACGTAGATATCCGAGGCCCACACAATAGTAATTTACATACGATTATCGGCCGGGTATCCGTCTAATTACGACAGCAGCGTATTTAATATTCAGCCGAAAATATACTTAAAAAAATATTAATTATTTTATTTATTGGCGTTCGACTCCCACGTGGGCACGGGCGCCGGACGAAGCGGTCAAACCAATGCGCAGTTATGCAAGTGATTTTCCCCACAAAATGTGTTTGATCAAAAATGTTTAATTATTGCAAGCACAGATGAGATTAGTATGTTACAAAAATGTGAAATCCAGTCGCCATGGACCGAGGTTTCGACACCGGATTCGGTTTATTCCTTTATGAAGGTTAGATCATACATCATAGTGTTCTCAAATATTAGATGCTAATATTGAATGCGCGATTCGTTTACGTGACAAACTAGGTATTGAAAATAACATAAGTAGGTATACATTAAACGTGTTAAAATTTAGGTAGGTAGGTACCTATCTCATATTTTTCCAAACTCGAGATTTAAACCTTGTTACAACCTCACCCAGGAATTACAACTATCATTACAATTATTTTATGGAAAATAGTATTCGTTGATAAAATATATTAAATACTAATCTTGCAGAACGTTTTTTTTAATATCTGTATTAAATCTATATATTTGTATATCGGGTTGTTTTTGTTCAATACTATAATTTCACTTGCGTGCTCGCGTTAGTCGCACTTGACCTTCGCCTTCCGAAAAATGACTCTAATGCCAGCGCTCCATTGGCACGCAAGTCAGACGATTTACAGTCTTCGGACTTTTTTTTCGCGTGGAGCACCCCAGGTCTGCGGACTTTTTAATGGACCGTTGCCAGACTTCGTCCGTCGATCGCAATGCAAATTCGATTTGACATTAATACGCAATCATTCGGACCTCAAAAAAATCTGTAATTGTTTTAAACATTTTAATTGATTTATTTGTTAATTTACACATTATAAAATGAGAGATTTACCAATTATTTTTTTATTTGTATTTATGAAATTCATAAAAGAAAACGTAAATCTTGTGTTGTTTTCACTACTATATTATTTTACGCAAGTCTACATATACATAACACAAAATTATAGGGTTATCAGAAGACATTACGATAATCAGCACCCCAGGTCTGCGGACTTTTTAATGGACCGTTGCCAGACTTCGTCCGTCGATCGCAATGCAAATTCGATTTGACATTAATACGCAATCATTCGGACCTCAAAAACTCTGTAATTGTTTTAAACATTTTTATTGATTTATTTGTTAATTTACACATTATAAAATGAGAGATTTACCAATTATTTTTTTATTTGTATTTATGAAATTCATAAAAGAAAACGTAAATCTTGTGTTGTTTTCACTACTATATTATTTTACGCAAGTCTACATATACATTACACAAAATTATAGGGTTATCAGAAGACATTACGATAATCGCAATTTTTTACTTTTGACAGCTCGACTTTTTTATTCGTTCATTGATCAGTAGCAGGGCATAGACAAATCGGACGATTTATTGTCCTTGGACTTTTGGCTCGCCAATGGAGCGCTGGCATAAGAATTTTGCATGTGTTGGTTTCGTGCATTCGTGCAAAACTAAAATCTAGCAAAGGAAACTTTCTTTTACAATATTTTTGTGAGGACTGTGCGGGGGATGAAACATGTGTGCGGACACATTTTGGTAGTTGTGCGCGCGCACACGCGCACACCTTACAGGGAACATTGCCGGTGAGCCATGATTTTTGAGTACATAACGAATGTATTTCGGGCAACCATTCAATTTCCTTATTAAAAATCCCATTAGATAAATATCATAATAATGCCCCATGGTTATTGAGAGAATCAAGATTTCAACCCTTGCGATTAATGCTCTGTCATGATAACTGCACACTATGATATTAGGTACTATCAATCTGCTGCTCGATGCATACCTCCCCATAAGTCCTTACCTATATTCTTCTTGCTTTCCGCAAAATATATATAAGTATAGGTATTCTATAAAAGTTCATGCGGTCATCTGCGGCACCAACATCATCCGTAGATTTTAGATGAATTAAGTATAAAAAACTGCTAAAATTTTGCATACAAAATCGTATCATACAAAAATTGTTCGGGTGTCATGGATACAGCATCCATAATAATATAGTCCATGTGTCACAATATTGAATATACCTACCTAATTTCTTTTATTTTGTTAACTGTCAATTTATGATGGAACTGCATTGTATTGTTGTTTAATTTAATAAAACGCATTTTTTCTGTAGTACCTACTTATTCCACTTTTAATCAATAAATTAGGACCGGTTTCGTCCGCCTCAGAGGGACATTTTCAACTTGTTGAAAACTCAGTTGAAAATGTCCCTCTGAGGCGGACGAAACCGGTCCTAATTTATTGTTTAAAAGTGGAATAAGTACTACAAAAAAATTGCGTTTTATTAAAACAACTATACCTACCCACCTAATTACGATACCACTGGTGGCACACATTGGTTACGTATTGAACTCTTTGCTTTTATCTTGAGCCCAAAGTTTTTAAACCTAGGTAATATAGGTATATTTCCAATCCAATATTAAAACAGAATATTATATAAGATGTTACATAAATAGTTATTTTCAAATACATACCTATATATATCCATACCACCGCCAATCGCGACTAATACATATAATAATTAATAATATGAAAAAATATAAGTAGGTTGGTTTTTTGTTGAAGATGTTCATTATTTTTCTTATAGTAGGCAGGTACATAAGTGTTGTTTTAAAAACACGTCATTGACTATTCAGAGCTCTCTTACTACATAAATAAACTTTAAAGATAAAGTAGGTAGGTAGGTAGGTACCTACAATAATTATAATATACCTAACTACTTAGATGACACGGATCCGAATAAATAATACTTATTTAAATCTTTTACACTTTAATTTTATCAAAGAGCAAAGAATACCTACAATAAGGCTTGTCATTACTGATTTACAATGATACATCTTGTACAAGTAAAGTAACTACGCAACAACTATAGCGAAAAAAAATGTACAAAGTATGACTCACGTGTTTTGACGTCTGTTGTCAAATTCGCACTTTTCCGCCGAATTTTCCTCGCATATGTAAACTTTGCACCCGGCCGGTTCATTTCCCACCGTCGCCCGCCCGGATTTCCCTCGTTTCGGCGCCGCTTTTCCGACTTCCGCTAACATATGCGCCGCCGCGACGCGCGCACCTGTTCGCAAATCCCGCGCGCATCCTTTCAAAAACTTTCAGAACCTTCGTCAAACACGCGTACGGCTCTACTGTAAACACGAATTGTCCATTAAACAATAAAAAAAATATATAAAATTACGTTTTCCGCGGTTTTCATCAACAGTTGTTATCACACGACAAAAAAAACTTTTCACGGTTAACATTACTATATTATCGTATTTTTCCACGCCTTTCTTTGTTTCCAAACAGCTGTCACTTTATTCTGTATATATTCAACTCGATTTTTTCAATATATTGTGTATATTTTCTTAGTTTTTCCAAATTTTCTCCGCGATCATCTTGTGTAAGAAATCGCTTCACAAAGTGACACAGCCTCGCCGTGCCGCGGTCGTGGTAATACTGAGTAGGTAGAGCCTCTCCCCCCACCCGATCCTCCGCCCCCTGCCCTTTTCCGCTGACAGGGAACGCCCACCTATGCGTGACGTCATGGAGGTATCCTCTCGATGGCCAGTGACTCATAATGATTACCTGGCGATCGGAGGCTTTGCAATCAAAAATTATATTAATATTAAGTTTCTGTATTAATTTAGGACTTAGGGTTATACTAAGTATACTTATTTTTGTAAACAATGGTTGTTTTTTTTTCAAAATTATTTATAATATTATGTAAACTGGTCTAGACATTGTCTCTTGTGATTGATATCGTGAGGGTATAGGTATAGATGTACTTACCATCATAAATCGTCAGGTGTTCGAATTTAGCACTAAGCTCATCACAGTATAAAAGTATTGAATGATAATATGTCAAATGTTAGCAGGTGGCGCCCTCACCCAGCAGACAACTTTATGCTCTTGGATTTATACAATAATATCTACTTGTTAGATACCTACTGCTTGAATATATCATTAACTATTTATCCATTCTCGTTGGAAACCCAGTAGGTTTATTTAATTAATGAATAATTTTCTCACACCTAAAAATATATATAATAATACAATACAGCTTAGTACATTTACAATAAAAAAAAGCTTATTAAAAGTATAATAATACTTGTTTTTATATTTACATACGTGGGTACCTACATAACAATATACACGTACATATTATATAGATATTAGAATATTTACATGAAACACATTTTGAAAAAAAACAACACATCACTGAGTATTTATATGTTTATATTTTTGACCAGGGCGTTGATGAGTGGTACAGTGCTTGCAACTTGCAACACGCGCGGAAATTCTGTCGGTACCTGAAAGAATAATTTTTAGAACCTCAACGGGACGACGCATAATGTCCCGGAATTTTAAAATGCATTGACTATACGTAGCATCTGGTAGATTCTTTTCGGCTTTGGTCGCATTTTCTTTTCGGTTATAAATCTGATCAGAAGAAAAGCTAAAGAGATTCTAATCCAGGCATTTGAAAAGTTGGACGAAATAGCTAATCGCTATTTTTTTGGAAGGATGAGTTACAAAAATTTAATTTTGGACGGTAAAATATAGTGAGACAAACTGAAAAAAAAACATGCCCTCTCCTGTAAGAGAATTTCTCTTCACTCATGTAGCCCAGAGAAGTTGGGACAGGTTGGATCTCAGAGTAATGGTATGTGTATAGAGAGCGCCTAATCGCCTAATTTTCGGCAAAATGAAGCCGTGTTTCTTGCGTATAACGCACATTAGAATCTCGATTTTATTATTATCAACTTAACCATGAAATGTTATACCATCGTGTTGCTTCTCAGTACCGCTACCAAATTTAAACACAACATAGTTAACCATAATATGTTTTACTAAAATAACTAACAATAATTATCTCCAACTTTATATTTAACACAACAACAATAAAATTCAGCAATGCGTGCTCGCAGTTTTTAAATCAATGTAATCAGTCAACTCCATATTTTCCGGCGACATTTTCAAAAAAAAGTGGAGATATATGAATGCTTACTCACTCAGACTTATGGTTCGTTTTTGTTCAGGCCTTGGGTTGGACACTTAACAATAATAAAAAAACAAACCGATGCGCCGACAGTCATTATTAAAACATATTTTTAGTTTTTAGTAAATGCCATCCATTGTTATGCTTATGAAGTATTTTTTGCCTCCTGTAAAATTTCAATAGGCACTTATTCTTATTTGATCCTCTTAATTTAACCCAATGCTCACGGGCCCTTTTAATTAATTTTTTAATTAACGTGTTAATTTGCATTTGAAAAGCAATTAGCAAAAACACAATTTTGTGCGGCCCGACGATCTGTAAGTACTCATTTCGTCTGGTTAGATTAAATTGACGTTGCCAACTAATCAAAATGTCATTTAACACCAACACAGTGGCCACGGATATATTTAACATGATCATAGATATTATGGAAAATTTTTCGCCGCCATCCATATGTCAGCTAGAATATCTCTTGGTACCAGTTGTGGACCGCGGCCTCTAGTTTACCTTACCCTCCGAAGGCAGTGCTTGTTCAAAATATCACTATTGGAAAGGGAGCCGCCGTTTGTCATGAGGCGGATTTTTATCACCCGGCGATACATTATTTCGCCGTGCGCACACGCTCTGCGCACCCCACCCATCAAAAATTATAATAAAAAAGCGCATTACGATATTATCGCGGCAACGTTGATGTGCGCGTAAATTAGCTCGTTTGGCCCCCCGCCGCGCAACCGGATGTCCTTCCGCTGAACGCCATTTTGTGATTTTGCGAATTTAAAATGGCCGCTGTAACAATATTGAAATTTATTTATTTTACATACACACCGACTTATTAGTGAACTTAAAAAATATTCACAACATGACAGAAAAAAAAACGACAAATAAGTTGGTAATTAGGTATCTACTTACCTAATAGTATCTACTTAACTTAGGTGTCTACCTACCTACATATTATACAAAGAACAGCGTAATTAGGTAGAATAGTAAATAGAATAATCATACTTATAGCTTCAACAATCATGTACCTACCTACATACTTACATGGATGTAGGTACGCTAATTAAAAAATATATATAAAACGACGTCCATATAAACTCATCTCACGCAACTGGAATGTATCAATATCCGAAGTGATTTGGTTGAACACAGTTATTCCCTTCTCAATTGGTATTGTATTAGGTACCTTCTAACGGCAGGTTAGTTTTGCACCCTCAGATAACAAATAACTGATGCTCCCGATTTATAAGATCCGAAGACTGGACTCGGCATAATGGTGCCGACGCAAATACTATTAATTGTTTTACTGTTACAAATTTATACATACTAATATCTCACTTAAATTATCATTAAATTGGTAAGCATAGTACCTACCTACTGACGCCTAAGTTTGGTGAATTTAAATGCGTCAGTACGTCTTCTCTGCAGCGTACCTATATTTGACTGTGTTTTTTAAAAAATACTAATTAATCATTCTTGATAGATTTAACAATGGTTGTGAAATGAAAATGTGTAGATACGTTAGTACCTCTACAAACCTTTGATGTACGCTGTATTTATATTTGACGTACGATTGTATGTTTGAAACGTTTTACAGGATCTGTGTGGAAAAATATGATATACAGTTAAACACGTGTCGAAGAATATATAATTAATCTCATGGTGAAAAATAAAGAATTTGTGGTAGGTGCCTATACCTATTTGAAAGTTTCGTCTACATAATCTGTACTGCTCCAGAATAATACCAGATTTATGGAACAATCAGGGGAAAGAATTAGATATAAATATGCAATGCTGAGGAACTACGATTTATACGAAAATATTTTCCTTTATTTCAATTTCAATTTTAATTTAATTTCAATTTTCAATTTTTTCAATTTTTTTTTTTTTTTTTTTTACATATTGTGGACATTACAAATTATAAGATTAAGACGTTCACAACATGACATTTAGAAACAAAGAAATATTATTAAAACAGTATTATGTAATACTGTAATTATGCAATATTAAGTTATTCTACAGTATAAATGTGTAGATCATACAATTTTATTTGATTTACTTCATATTAAGGTGAAGTCTTTACTGAGCCTTTTTTAAAGAGGCACCTAGCGGAAAAATACGAAGCTTGCAATTTGAGATTTTTTTTGTTGATAATTTACAATTTCAACTGTATTAATGAATAAATATGTATCTGAAACATTAAAAAGAAAAATATTTTTTATTTTAAGTCAAAGATAAAATTACAATTATTGTAAAAAATGTAATAAAATGTGAATTTGTTGAATCGGACGGCACCCTATTATTACATAATATATTTTATGGTCATATTTATTATTAAAATTTAGTTTATTAAGTTTTCTAAGCATCACCTAAGAGATTTTTGACTAATTCATAGTTTTAATATTTTTTATATCTATTTTAAAAAACATCGATTTTTATAAAAAATATAAATGTGTATAACTTGAAATCCTTTTTATTTATAATTGCAAGCTTCGTATTTTTTCGCTAGGTGTCTCTTTAAAAACGGCTCAGTAAAGGCTTCACCTTAAGAATAAACGTGTGGAAATTAAAAGTCGGATGCAAGCATGGAAGACAAATAATGGGAAGAGAGGTGCATTCGGGATGAGGTTGGAACAAGGTGTGGAGAAATATGGAATAATTTTAAACACGTGTTTAAGAATATGTCATTTTAAACAGTAGGTACCTACGCATAATAGTTTGTCACGTAAACGAAACGCGTATCCAACATTGGTAATCTGAGGACATTTATTCATTAATAAATCGTAAACCAGAACTGTCTTCGAAAATCTTCGTTTATTAATTTGTTCTGTGGTTACAACAATTACCTGAGCATATTTTTTTATCGACACTATCATTAATTTATCTGTCTATATGAATAAACGGCTAGTTAAATTTCTTTGTTAAAACCGCATAGGTACTACTTTACTTACAAAAATCTAATAATCATATTAATGACGTCATGTAAATCCATCTAGTCCCCCTTCGGCCCCCTCTAATAATGATTCGCCGGCAGAGCCTCCTTATAAGGAGTCGCGGAGGTGACCTCGAGCCCTCCCCCGCACCGCCACGTCGTCTGGCCCACACTTCTCGGCTACCGAGTGGCTCCAACTTGTTTACACTTGTCGCTAATTGTTTGTGTTTATACTATAATCGTGTTTTGGGCGAAGATCGCCACTTGTTCGAGGACTGATTAAATGCTCTGTCCCGGATATCAGTGGGCTAATGTGTTGATGTAGGTATAGAGATTTAGTAAGTGTACCTGGTACCTATTAAAATGTTTTAATATCCATCAGCCTACTATGACAATTATTGTACGCGTGGACCAATGTCATTGGCGTGGACAGTCTCACAAGTTTATTAAAACTATTTTCAAAAGGTTTAAGGCTATACTTCAGTTGAGGCATGGTCTAAAAAGATCGTCGCTAGGCGATACGCGGATTGTGCAAATGATGCGTGCCGTTTTCTCGCCTTTTTTAATTTTCGAAAAAAAAAATTCGTCGCACCTACTGTTGAAAATTATTTGCCGTTTCACTGAAGTACACTCTTAAGCATTCGTTGGCACGTATATATAAGTATATAAGAATATTTTCATCCGACGCCATGACAAAACAAATCGACGTGCGGACACCTCCACTGTCAGTCTCCGATTGACGACATGCATGGTGGGTGCGCATGCGCAGTAGAACGATAGTGGTGAACCTGCCGGAAGAAATACGAATTACACCGCACAGAATATTTCGAGGTTTACCGATTATCTACGAACCTATCAAAAAATAACACCATACGATGAAAACATCGCGTCTCGTTTACGCTTGAAGAATGAGATTGGCGACACAGTCAGCACTTTTACATGTAAACAGTTATTATCGCGATAGTTTAAAATACACACTATTGCGCATCTATTCTATATACAACACTGCTTTCGGCCGCCACGGCAGCTATCTAGGATAGGAAAGTATAGAAATATTAGTACTTATTGTAACAATTAAGTACAATAAGTTAGCCGTCTGAATTGTCAAAAATGTCTATCTCATTCTAAAATTTATCATAGCCAAGAGAGGTGCTGTTAAAACATAGCACTATAACTTACAACTAACTTATTTTAATTGTTACAATTAGTGCTAGTACTTGGATATTTTCCTACCCTAGATAGCGGCCGAAAGCAGTCTTGTGTATAGAATACATGCGTTGGTGCCAGTAAATCAATGCACGTGTACAGGCGCAAACTATTAATTTTTAATTGTTACCAATTCGACCATACCTACTCGAAATGTTTTGAAATTCATTTATACAATTATATTTAATTATCTACTTATATTTCTTGAGTTTCTTTAAATTTATATTTCCTTAGAAGGTAGGCTTTAAATAATCGTCTATATTTGGAACATATAACCCGATCTTAAAGGACTCACGTAGCATATAATACAAGGAAATACTTTGTAGGTATAAACTAGAATATTTAAATAGATTTCTTTGACGTTTTAATTTTTACCGTAGTTTCTTGTTTTTTTTTTATTGTATATTTATTTCGAAAGCCAATGACCTGATCGTACTCTTCCGACGCTATTATTTCGCGTAGGAAGTAGTGTGTTGTCTCTTAGCAAAACGTTTTATTTAAATAAGAAATACTAATAATGACCTGGTCTTGGACGCGTACTTGTAATACGACCGATTATGTCATTTCTAATATTACAAATTTTCATGCATTTATTTTACAACCAAAATTGACCAAAATATACATCATGCGACTTGCTTAAGACTTTAAAAGGACATGGTGATTTTTGTTATCGATTTTCTTAAATCTCACACCGACGGAAGAGAATATTTCTCTCTTAATACGTCGTTTCTTCTTTCTGGTGCTACAACCCTATGTGCGTCTTGGCTTCCTCCAGCATCAGCATCCACCCTGATCAGAGCCGCTCCCGTCCAATTTAGAACGCCCAAGGTCGTACATTCATCTCAAAGCTATTTCTCCACCTTGTACGAGGGCGACCAGGTCGTCGTTTGCCTTCCGGCTCCCCGAATGTCAGTTTCTTTGTCATGCCCAGCCATCTAAGACGGCCCAATTTGATGGACTGTACAATGTTGCAAGCCCCCCCCCCCCCGTACAAAGCGTAGGTATAGCTCGTAATTATTGTCCGAATATATCACGCAGTCTGCACCGCTCAAACGAGCTCACACATTTCCATGATTTTTGCCATGCACTAGGTCTCCGAGCCATACTTACATGACAACTGTTCTCTCCATCCGTAGTTATATCTAGATATTAATTATTTTTTATTAAGGAGAAACCACTTCATAAACTCTCTATTCGCCAGTGGCGAAGGGTGGAGGTAGGCTGTTAAGATCCAACATAAATAGTGCACCTTAAATTTAGTCAGTCAAACGTGTATGTTTTTATTGAAATAAGACTACAATTTACAGATGGTATTGGTTAGTTTTTAAAAATAAATTAAACCCTGCCTAAACCAAACCATAGTAGTATTTGTATATTTTAGGCGATACGACAAAATTGAGCGCACTTTTTCATTCATACTTATTTGTTTTCGTTGGATTAAGAATACATATTACACATATTGTTGGATCATTTTTTTAAATCATTGAGCCCTGCCTACGCCAAACTATAATAGATAAGAATTATTATTCTATCTATAAAATATCCAAAGTTATGTATGATTTAATTGCATAATTTTAGATATTTTATAGATAGATGAGTATTTTTTGACTATTATCTATTATGGCTTGGTTTTCGCGGGGTTTAATTGAATTTTGAAAACTAACCAATACCATCTGTAAATTGTAGTCATATTTCAATAAAAACATATACGTTTGACTGACAAAGTTTAGTGTGCACTATGTATGGCAGATATTAACAGCCTACCTCCACCCTTCGCCACTGCTATTCACACTACATTGCACCCTTGTTTTTATTTTTAACACCCCCCTCCCGATTAATAGTATTTAAAACCAAGGCCAAAAGCCATGAGCTCTTCATCAAAAAGTACTTAAACGTTTGTGAGTTAAGATGCCGTTGATGTTTGTACCTCAAACTATGTCTACGTAAATAAATCGAATCGATTTTTTTCAGTTTCTTGCCCTGCCTAATTCTTTTGATCACGGTACCTTCCAGGACCATCCTGATTGTATTAGTAAGTTATAGCTGAACTCGGCTAACCCTTAAGGCTTACATATTGGTAAACATATAACTACAATGACAAATCAGTATTTTTTTAATAATGCATAATTACACAAATAATCCTAAAAGCATCCATATAGTCGGGCTCCATTCACGTTTTATTCAATATCTCTGTTTATACGGATAGATAACAATATGGGCTCTGCATCCTTCTATTAAGACGGTACTTCAGTGAAACGGCAAATAATTTTCAACTATAGGTGCGACGAAATTTTGGACTGGCTGGTAATCGGAGAGCAAAAGTCGAGCTGTGAACACGTCAATTTTTTTTGTGATTGCGACGGGGGAATTAATTCTTAAATCGTGTAAAGATGACTAAAAAACGTTACCCGTTTACTTGAAAAAGAAAACATGTCAATGAATATATTATTAGTAATAGAACAATAAACATAACATTAAATGGACGCATGTTGACTTTTTATGACAAATTATGTTTTTTTCTGCACGCGTCGTTTGCACAATCTTCGCGTCGCGTAGTCACGATCGTTTTAGACTTTTAGACCGTGCCCCAGCTGAAGTGTAGCCTTAAACACCTAGGTATATGTTGAAATCAAACGAGGGATAACGCTGGGTTAAAATTGAATCAACCAGAGAGAAAAGCCTCGCATTCCAATTAAAACTCTAAGGTTCCTAATATAATATAGTGTAATGTTCATATTAATGAAGTTTAATTTTTGCGTTGCGCTCATAGAGACGTTTTTACAAATGAAAATCGTACCTACATTGCCCACCATCAGTTTGGGCAAACCCGATTAAATGAAAACCACTCCATACCTTGCAATTCAGTCATTTCTGCTGCATAGTATTTAATACCAATACGCTGACCAATGAATGGCTACGAATGCTTCTAGAAAATGTTTAAGTATGCATCAAATCTGTGTGAATTATATATTATATATTATTGATATATCAATGGTTCCTTATGCCGTGTCCACACTGGCAACAGGTTGCTTTCATCCTCATTAATTTTCACGTTAATTATCAAAATTTGTTTGACATAAAAAAATATCATTATCCTCTGTAATCTTTTATTCAAATTCTTTTTCGAATATTTAGGTTCCTTCCATATTTTGTAAAAGGTTTTATTCAACAGCTTTATTCATAACTGTTAGTTTTACTTATGTTGTTATAACTTATGTTGTTGAACTGTTTACTTAATACTTTGGACGCGGAAGACGCACACGGCGCGTAATGACCAGGCGGCCGATCGATGTAATTAACGTGCATTTTAAAGGTGGCAATTAAAATCTCATTATCTCTTCAGCAGCGAAAGCGTTAACTGTATGAATATAGTTTTGTCTGGTTTTATTGTCAACCCAAAGCAAAGGTTGTCGATGTTATCTAAAAGTACGGTATTACAATCCCAAAATATATTATTTTCGTAAACGATTCTCGTCACGACGTCCATTTGTCTTGTACATTGATCCGCCGTACCCATTACTTCCGGTCCTGCGCGTCCGCAGACGTGATTTACTTGGCCGCGTGATGGTTCCGGTATTACCTTATCGGGTTCGATAACCCGGCTAACAATAAAAATAACGAATTGTCATTTTTACTCCACGTGTCGGGGAACACCTGTGAATTGAGGCGACTTGTTATTTTTGTTGTCTGTAGCAATAATACTAGATATCAATGGTGGGTATTAATTGTTACTTATTAAAATCTCACACTATATTATATTTAGTCGGTATTTATGCATCGAACGAAGAAACAATACTCAACTAGGTAGGTATATATATAATGTATGAGTGTCGGAGTGGTTACATAAATTGTACGTAAAACATTTCACCGTGGCACAGTTCGCAGTGAGCTTTCTTATCGGAAAGAGATGACCATTAATTCAATTTTCATAGATGATTTTAGCAAAATTCATGAATTATTCAAGAATGAAAACCTAACCTAATCTAACAAATAATCCATTATATCGGCTAGTTTTAAAATTTGTTCGCTGATAGCTAGCTCACTGTAAAGTGTGAACCGACAAGAACCGTTTTTTATTTAGACATGAATTTTATGTCAGTATGTAGGTACTATACGACCCAAAGAGGTTGGACGGTCTTTCATATACGGCCATATATTTCCGATACAACATTTCACGTTGAAGTGTTATACGGCGAACTACATACGTACAAGTTTCCGGACACGGTCAGAGTATCGTTTGTCCAAGAATAATGCTTTCGGAAAATGCAATTTAATATTTTTCAACCGTTGATGTCTGTGGAATCCTGTTTTTTTTATATTATGGAATTTCCTGTTTTTATTATGAAAGGTGAATAAAATTAGTTATGGAAAATATGACACTTTAGGTCGGTAGATAACTAGTAATTATTTGCAAAATCACTGACTACAGATATCTTTTTATTCCGAGTTTCCAACAATCACGTTTCGCGCCCTGTGACATGCCTACTTCATCCGGAAACCCCCGTGCGTCGGAAGCAGTGTTTATTGCGCAACCGCGGCGCGTCGGCAGGAAGCGATGCGCGCGCACGCCTCAACCCCGTTCGCCATTTTTGCATATCGAAGAAAAAAAAACACCACGTGACTTTGACAGCTATCACGTAGATGGACATTTATGCTGATTTTGCAGCGTGACAGTTAGACTTTGCTCATCTAGACATTGAATATATTATTATTATACTTATTTATAATTGAACACATTGACTGAATCTGAATCGGTCTATTAGGTAGGTACCTACATATATAATAATAATGCATTATGAAAGTTAACTAAAAAAATGAACATAATTAAGTCAGAACAAGATTCGAGATCAGATACCTATGGCTGTGTAATTACCTACGTGCTCTCAGCCATAATTTATTCCTGATCGGAACTGTTTCCTCGTGTCAAGCCTATCAGTGCATCTATTCTTCTATACACAAGACTGCTATCGGCCGCTACTGCAGCTATCTAGGATAGTTTTGTATTGAGGTATTAGCACTTATTGTGACAATTATAATAAGTCAGATGTAATTGTTACAATAAGTACTCTGTAAACTCTAATAAGCACTCTCTTAGCTAAATTTTAGAGCGAGATAGACACTTTTGACTGTTTAGACGGCTAACTTCTTGTAATTGTTACAATAAGTATAAGTGGTAATATTTTGATACAAACCTACACTAGATAACTGCCGTAGCACCCGAAAGCAGTATTGTGTATAGAATAGATGCACATGATAGAATAGATTTAAGTTACAGAAAAGATCGTGGTGACCTAGAAGATTTGATATAGAAGTCGCACTGTATGTTTATTTATTGTCCACAAATTATAATTTAATAACCTTTTTCTTTTCTTTTTGTTTCAGGTATGTGAATAAACCTTCTCATTTAATCGAGTGTCCATCAATATTTGGTATGTACACCTACCTGCAATAATTATAATTATTATTTAATACTAGATTCTTTAAACATTTCTTAATATAATATATCTTTGGAATATGATGCCGGAATAAACTGACAAGACTCAACAATCAATAATATTTTTTTTTGTATTTAATCATTCGTCAACCATAAGATAACGCGGTGTAATATGTGACATTGTAGTATAATTTAAATCACAATATAATATTATGTTCTAAGTAATTACAAGAATAAGGTCATCATTTTTGTGCATTACCTACAACCCAATATGGGTCTTAGCTGCCTCCAGGAAACGTTTGCACTCTCCTGTGAATGCTGCGAGCTGGCTCTACCACAGTGGCTTAATTGAGGCTGTATATATTTATATATTATAGTCCAGCCACTGTAGTCCAGGCCAGAGTCACCAGACAAAAGCAAATAACACTCAAATAGTACTAAGCCGGTCGCACATAAAAAATCGTCCCGACTTGGATATGGTCATACATCAAATTCAAACGCAATGTTGCAACTCTTCTGTGCACACATACAATGCCATGACAGGACAGTAACGTCACTCGGCTAGCTGAAACGAATGCGCCGATGCGACATTTTGCTATTATACCTGCGCCCCATGTCGAGTGAAATTTATTACAACCAGATGTTTTTTTACCAAAGATTACCTACATGCACTATGCGCGGCAGTAGGTGCATTAGGTTACGTAATATATTTTGTGAATGACAACAAAATCACGTTGGCAAATTAGACATGTTGCAATCGAGCCGAGATTCGATGTGCGACAGCGCTAAGAGGCATAGCTTTAAATTTTTGATCCGCTATAGTGGCCATCTTAGATTTCATAGCGGCCATCTTAAAATTAAACTAAATTATCTACTATCAATATCCTGGCTACTGCACTTCATCAAGTCATAGTCTTGGTGTGTTACTATGGGTATTTTTTTTTCGACCATGTCCGATCTTAATAGGATCATATGGGGCTCCACAGAGTGAAAGTTTGTATTAACAAATTTTGTTTTTTTTACGAGAAATGGATGTCAGCCACACCTACTAGGTCCACACTCTGGCTCATACACAAATTGAAAAACAATATGTGTACTTGCCAGACCCAGGATTCAAACCTGGGACCGACGACTCCAAAGGCCAACGCTTAAGCCGCGCAGCCATCGTGGGGGTTATTCATGGCCCCCACATCCTGAAGCGGGCCTCCAGTTTGGAATCTTTGGTGGGCCCCCCTACCTATCGCTAAAGATAAAGGCACTGTGATGGTCTACAGTAGCCGTTTTCCAAATGGTTTACGCAGTTAAATTAATGTGTATATTTGGTGTTTTTTGTATCTTTTAAGGCCATGCATTATTTGAGGCACGGTCTAAAAAGATCGTTGCTAGCCGATGCGCGGACCGCGGGTCGCGGGTGCAAATGACACCTGTCAAACGAAATATTATTTTTCATATAAATCCAACATACGTTCATTTTATGTTCTGTTTATTGTTCTATTAGTAACAATAATAATATATTCATTGACATGTTTTCTTTTTAAAGTAAATGGGTAACGTTTTTAGTCATCTTTACACGATTTTAGAATTAATTGACCCGTCGCCATCACGCAGCAAAGTGACGTGCTTCTGACTCGAGATTCTCTCAGTGAATGGCAGCGAGTCCAAAATTTCGTCGCGCCTACAGTTGGAAATTATTTGGCGTTTCACTGATGCGTCACCTTAATACATCCATTTAAATTGTGGAGTTGTCGAGTATCGATACACAATTAAAAATTGTGTCGTACAAGCACATAATTTTAAATAATAACGTGATTGAAGGAAAATAGCGCCACATGCGACTTTTTTTTTTTTTTACTATAAGAGCAAATTTGTGATGTGTGTTTATCTCACGTATCTGGTCGAGTCGCCACGCCGGTCCCCTCCTGAGTCCGGGCCCCCAGGCTGGAGCCCTGTTAGCCCCCCCCATGTGGGGGCCATGGGGTTATTACTATAGGTATTAGGTATATAGGTATTACTACATTTTATGGATCAGGAAATACAAATAGATACATTTTTAATGCTTCAGACGAATTAAGAAAATAACATTTTACTGGTGTATCTGTGTACCATATAAGTACTACCTAGTACTTAGTAGTTTCTATCAAAACTCGAAAGCTGCTGTGGCCCTAGCATTTCCCGAGAACATCTCAATCTCGAGATTCGGGATTTCCCGAAATGATGAAATTTTGAATTCTCGAGATTTGGGATTTCCAGAAAAGAATTCTCGAGATATCGGGAAATTTAAAAAAAAACCTGTAAAAACCCTAAAATTAGTGTAAAAACAGATAAATTCCGAAAATATATGATTTTATTTTTTTATTTACATAAGAAGACAAACAAAATAGAAGGAGGAAAACAGAAATAATTCAAAACATTACTTATTAAAATTGAATTTCAAAAAACACAGACTGTCAATCACTGCGTCTGACAATCGCGTCCGCTTTTGAAACACAAAATTCCCTGATGTTTCAAAAATTGCGCTCATTTTGGCTTAATTGTGTTAAATTCCCCGATCAGTTTTTGAACGTTTTGTGTTTCTGTCCACTTTTTTTCATATAGGAAATCGTTTTTTCAATTAATATTTGATAATAAATAAATCCCGAATCCCGAGAAATGATTCTCGAGATCCGAGAATTCCCGAAATGTTAAAAATTTAAATTCTCGAGATTCGGGATGGAAAATCTCGAAAATTTCTCGTGAATTCCCGTCGGGAAATTCCCGAAACCCAACTCTAGTCACAACTGTCCATCTCGCTATAAAGTTAACACAGTCAAGAGAGGTGCTGTTAAAACATAGCACTTGTAACAATTAGGAACAACTACTTTATTGTAATTGTTACAATACGTGCTAATTCTTTGATACAAAACCTACTCTAGATAGCTGCCGTAGAGGCTGAAAAGCAGTCTTGTGTATAGAATAGTCGCGCTGGGCATTTTTATAGAGATTTTGTAGAGACAACATTTTCAAATTTATCTGCCTGATTACATGTACTATTGAATAGATTGTATGACCTTAAAGCCTTATTGAACTTCTAGTAAGTTCGTTATCATGCAGTAGTCGCTGCCTACACAGGTGAATACCTCCCACCTCTCTATTGGCACATTCATTTATGAATTATTGTTGTGCACTTGTGTTATTATAGAAATAATTAGCATGCATGACGTGCAACTGTTCTATGACGGAGACGAGTACAACTGTCAGTTCGGCACTAAATGAATTAGGTACATTGGGCAAATATTTAATGTCTTGGTAATACCTGGTCCAACATCAGCGATTTTAGTAAAATTGTAGATTTAATACATTTGGAAAAAAAGTAGTAGGTACCAGGCTGCCTACCAGTGGCGAGGGGTGGAAGTAGTTAATATTCTACATAAATAGTGAACACTAAAATTTGTCGGTCATACGTCTCATTTGTTTTTATAAAACTAAGAATATAGTTTACAGATGGTGCTGGCTAGTTTTTAAAATATAATTAAACCCTGCCTAACCAAACCATAATAGTTTAGGTAGGTATAGGTACTATGGGCGATCCGACAACACACTTTACTTCACTAGTACACAGTTTTTGAGTCACGCTTATTTGTTTTTATTGAATTAAGATTCTATGTTATAATATTACAGATGGTATTAGTTAGTTTTTTCAAATTCATTCTATACCAAACCATAATCGATAAAAATATTCTTCTATCTATAAAATATCTGAAATTATGTAGGGTATAATGGCATCATTTTAGATATATTATAGATAAACGAATATTTTTTGACTATTATGTACTAGGCTAGATTAGGCAGGGTTTAATTAATTTTAAATAACTAAAAAACACTATCTAGCATTAGTATCTATTAGTTCAATAAAAAGAAATATTTATACCTAACTGACAAAGTTTAACGTGTATTATTTATGTTGGATCTTAACAGCCTACCTCCACTCACGCCACTGATATGTAGCTACCTATTTGTATATGTACATAATTTTCACACCATACCTAAGCATTCTTCTTCTTTGGACGACAAAAATTCGCGGACCACTAGAAACTTTCTGCGGACCACCGGTTGAGAAACACTGCAGTTTATAGTCTTTGCCTTCGTAAGGAGTAATGCCAGCCCGTTAAGAAGATTACAAAAAAAAAAATAAACAACGTGACGCAAGTAACGACGCGTAGTCTCGTGAAATATTGTTTTGGTTAAAGCACGCAAATTGATACGGCGTGGACTGTCATTTAATTTGATATTAATGTGATAGTAATAAATAGTAATGTTAAAATGTTTGTGCACGGGCAAAAGTTTACAAACAATTATGCAGAAAGCTGTAGGTATTTTTTTAAGAAAACAAAACATTGTGGACATAACAAATCTAAATTCAAGAAGTACCTACACAACATGAGATTTACATTATAACAAATATTACCCTCACAAGAGAGAAGAAGAGAATATATAAAATAATAATAAAAATACAAAAAGTACAGAAAAATAAAATTTCAAATAAAAAATACATAGTACGTCACCGAAAATATCCACGTCTTTGGGGAGCGCATTGACTAGTCTTGCACCGCTCGCTAATGGTGCCTGATAGGCTTGACACGAGGAAACGGTTTCGATCCAGAATAAATCATGGCTGCAACCACGTAGGTAATTGACAGGCGCTTTTCAATTTCAATTCAAATTCATTAGGACACCAGGATTGGAAACCATATCTCGCGATAACAGGCAAACATGTTTCAAGAGCAGAAGTGACCTACGACCTTCAAGAGAGTGAAAAGTAAGCATGCCTCGAGGAAAGGCAGTCTGAAAATATACATTTGAATATCATACGTATTATGAATATAATCGATATAAGTAGGTTCTTTAAGGGTTGGTTAGCTACCTACATTGAGAATAATTTTGACGAATTGTTGAAAGGAAAATAGTTATAGGTATATCTTAAAATAGAAACATCGAAGATATTTCTTTTGGACGCGTTCTAAAATAAGCTTATAAGAAACTTCTTAAGGACACCAGATAATCGATCCATATTGAAGAATGCTACACATTTATGAGTCGTAGAGTGTACTGTATTCTTGAATGGTTCATGACCAAACTTAAGCTAGTATGTACTAGGTACTATACAATCCGGCTTATAATTAAACCTAATTTGACGAAATATAAATGAACATAAATGTACAGCTAAAGTATTGTCATTCATTTTTAAAAATCTTTATCTAGAATTCAATGACCCCCGAAAATCGTTTCCGTTCATTCTACTCACTACTGGGTAGGAAGTGCGTTTCGCGCATGTCCAGCGGGAACCTGCCGCGATCGAAAATGCGCACCGTCGACCGGCGTTTCCGGGTTCGATTCCCGCGCGTCGTTTCGGATGCGCGTAAGTAACCGGATATTGGAAAGTTTTATATCTTTAATGTTTATTGTTAGTGCTTACGCGTGCATAATTGCAACTGTGAAATCACCATAATGTACATTAAGAAGCGAATCTTTATGATTGCTTTTCAGGACGTTAACGTTTTTGCATATATCTCCTCCTGTGAGGCATGTTATAGCGTTCCTTATGGGACGGCTAGAAAATATTTTTGTAATGGCTTAAAATTTAATAGGGAATTACCTCACAGGGAAGCTACTATTCCAACATAGTTAAAATGGGTGTATATTTAATATCCACTTCATGGATATCACGGTTGTATCAAAAAACACATTCCATATAGATGGGCCTAAATGTATGAAATCGAAGCAAAAAGGACCACTGGTCCAATTTTAAGTTGGCTAAAAGTGACTTCGCATTCCAGATTCATTTGCAGATAACTTTACACTACTACTATGACATTTATTTGCCAATTTTCAGTGATAAGCAGGTAATAATGCTAGGAACACCTGGCATTATAGCGCCTGTACACGTGCATGGATTTACTGGCAGCAATAGTGTGTTTTTTAAACTATCGTGACAATAACTGTTTTCACGTAGAAGTGCTGACTGTCTCTGCAATCTCATCCTTCAAGAGAAAGCGAGACGCTATGTTGTCATTTTGTAGTACTATTTGACAAGTAGTGAAAATCGGTAAACCTTAAAATGAGTATAGTTCGTTTTTTTGCCGGCAGGTTCGCCACTATCGTTCCACTGCGCAGGCGCAGATCGAAAAGATCCCTACTGTCGCATGTGAATTCATAAGCTTCCAAACTTTCTCGATCCA
This sequence comes from Rhyacophila brunnea, assembly GCF_057557595.1. Classification (NCBI taxonomy): domain Eukaryota; kingdom Metazoa; phylum Arthropoda; class Insecta; order Trichoptera; family Rhyacophilidae; genus Rhyacophila; species Rhyacophila brunnea. Next base: position 36,825,264 of record NW_028232796.1, read on the forward strand.
TGGATGCAAGCTTGCAGCTGCAGGATAATACATGTTTACTCATACATTTTCTTGTTATAGCCGCGATAATTCTTACTGTCACCAGTAAATCCATACTCATTCTCCAACTTTTTCAATGACTACCAGCTTTTATACTTTATAACTTGTGTGGAGTTCAGTATATACTGACGTACGTGTCTAAATCCTACGACTAGATATTATTCTATGTCTAGTCCAGACCAAGTTACATAATATGTGCTTGAACAAGACCATTGCATATAAAAATAGTCTGAAAGTTATATAAAACTGTAATGACCATTAAAAATATTCAGATACTACCGACTCTGCCGACAATAGAAAACATTCTTCGGTACTGTTCGGTTAAAGCGGATACAGCGGAAAACGCATTTTGAAAATAGCCGATAAACTGGATTATTTGTTAGTTTGGGTTAGTTTGGGTTAGTTTAGGTTAGGTTAGGTTGGGTTAGGTTAGGTTTGGTTAGGTTAACCTAACAAATAATCCAGTTTATCGGCTATTTTCAAAATGCGTTTTCCGCTGTATCCGCTTTAACCGAACAGTACCCATTCTTCATGTACAGAAAGAAGCATTATAAATAAGCTTTGCCTGCCTCATTGATTTAAACAAAAATGATAGGTGGATAAATTATTACATTCAAATCAGTCTATTTCTTCGCTCTGACTGTCTAATTTATCTAATGTCATTGGCTTTGAACATGTCATCAATGGTGCAGTCGGATATAATGAACAAACATACCAATGCATGTCTTTCAGTTTCCTCGTCAGTATCCCCACTTATTTATACTGTTTTTACTTCTGATTATAACGGTACTTCCACTAAGCTTCAAAGATTTGCGTGACCTCTTCTCGTCGGGTACCACTGATAAAGCATCCGCACCACAGAGGGGTTATTCTAACTATTAATATTGATACAAGATAACACGTATATCCACTCCGGGATATTCCGTATACAAGGCGTTATCTATAATGATAAATTGGTAATACAGTGAAGCGAATATTTAAATTTGTACACAATATTATATAGTGGGAACCGCATTTTTTTTTTTTTACAGAGCTCGGTCAATTTTGCTTGGACTCGTGAGGAGCTTCGTGCATGCGTTCCTTTAGGCGGCGACCATAGCGGTAGTGTCGGAAATTAGTATTAACTTAGAGCGGAATGCAGAAACATTTGTCATAACTAAAATGTCCTTAGCAGAAAACACTATGCAGAAACATTGTCCTTAGTTAAGATCATTTCTATTGAAAATAATACCATATTTAAAAATTCTCTTTCCTATAGCTTAGGTAAATTATTTTATAATTGTTAAACGATGACAAAAATATGAAAACTGCATTTTATAAATGCAATAACTATAAATACATATTAATATTTAATTATAATACTCGTATGTTTCCGTTATAAGTCATTATACGTGATTCCACAGGCACCGCAAGATATTTTTTTAATGTGGTAACACTAGCGTCAAGTGTCATTCTATCACCTGGCATCTTGTATTTCTGCGGGCTGGCGTATAAAAGTAAAATAATATTCTGCAAGTACATGCCAAACGAGTTAACACTATCAATATTCATATTGAGATACATTGTTAAATGAATTTGAGTGTATGGACTGTTTTATAGACATGCGAATTTATTTTGACAGCAGCTGTCACTGGTAAATGGTAATACAAAAGGGGGCGTGTTTATAACAAAATTAGTCTATGGTTAAGGATTCCTTAACTCTATACTCAGGATTGTCTATAGTTAAGTCATGCTTTTCGGCGACTTATCTTTAGGATCGAAATCTTAGATTGTGCATGCCGCTCTTACAGAATAGCCATATATCTCAATATGTACAGTCCTACAAACTTATCTAAAGAACGGTCAAAAATGGAACTACGGACTATCATATGGACGCCATTTTGAAAACGTCATTCGAATGTCAGATTCTGTCCAGTTGTGAGTCTTGATTGAGTAGTTTTCGACTGTGGCTCCCCCATCCATTCTTTAGATAAGTTTGTAGGTCTGTAATTGTGATATTTTATCTAGCTCCAAACCACTTAACGCGGTCATCTCGACCTGCGTTAAAAAAGATCAGGCTTGACAGTTCATATCTCGAGATGATTAACTGTCTGAATACGATAAATCGTAAATATCACTTATTTTATTGATTTTGGTATTAAGTAGGTAATAATATGTTAGGATAAAATCTTGTACAGTCCTCCGGCAGCATAAAATAGCGCTGTATTATAATATCTACTATGAACACTCAATAGCACTGTGTGTATGTATGTAAAGGATTAAAATCCTATTAAGTATACCAATTTAAAAATTCAAACGCAAAATTCATTCAACGCGGATTCGAACGTCACACTTTCCATATACTATTATTTTATAATATGTCGGCTTTATCTCTTTAATCTTTATATCTTGACCATAACGTATCGGCATATACCGAATCATTGAATAAACATCAATGAAATTTAATTATTTATTTTTCATCGTCTTAATAAATAATATATTTAAATTGATTTTACTGTAGGTATACAAATATTAATGTCGATAATTAGCGACGCATTGGCGTATATTATATGCCTGCATTTTATGGCTATGTTTTGTACTTCAAGAAAATGTTGTGTGAATGAGGGAGAATTCTGCCACTGATCTTTTTAATATTTAAACTGGTCACATTCATTAAATTATTAGTTTTTATTAAACATCGTATCAAATCGATTTGTTTTTAAATACAAGCGGGATCAAGAAGTGGAGTCCCGGTTTTCGGGATACCGGGAGTGCAAGCTACGGGCATGTCCAATTTCAAATAGGCTGTGATCTGTTATCAAAATTGTTAATGGTATACCATTGACGATGTGTAGAGGTAGACTGTTGAGATCCGACATAAATAGTGCACACTAAACATTGTCAGCCATACGTAGAGTTGGGTTTCGGGAATTTCCCGACGGGAATTCTCGAGAAATTTTCGAGATTTTCCATCCCAAATCTCGAGAATTGACATTTTTAACATTTCGGGAATTTATAGCAATATCACCTTTATTGTAATGGCGTTAGAATAGTGTTTCTAGTATCAATGTTCGTTTGAGCGAACCCGTTCGAACCGAACCATTCGGCCGACCCAACAAAAAGCATCGGGAATTTATAGCAATATCACCTTTATTGTAATGGCGTTAGAACAGATTATGTCATTCGGCAGGCCCGACAAAAAAGTGAGTGTCATTTTTTTTCCAGATGCTTCGTCCATATTAATGTCATTGCTTGTAGTGGATTGAATTGATGACAGTCAATAATATGGTAAAACCAGTGGCGGGTTTAGGGATGTGGAGGTCCGATCCACCGACTGATTTTGATACCCTCATGATAAAAAATATAAGATTTGTTTGACACATAATAATATTATTATCGATTATTTTCGTTCTGCACAAGTACGTACTTAGGTATCTGTTTTAGTGGTTATGTAAGGACCCCTTTTGATGCTATTAGCAGAGATTGTGGATAATATTTTGTGAGAAATACGCTTCTTAAATTTTTCATATAGTTTTAAAACTGTAGGTATGTACGGTTTGAACTGTTTCGAGGCCCCGTTTAAATCTGACTTTAAATCAATAGCGTTATAAGCGTCAAAGAAAATTGTCCCATGGGTACATTTAAGCCACTGGCTATCAATCTTTTTCGAGATGCGATCCTCTCTTATAATACCTCCCAAGTACCTAACCTGCGATACCCCTCGCCCCATTTGCATTTAGAGGTATTTTTTATAAATTATTTATTTATATGTAAATTATCAGAGAGAATTAGGTACAACACGGAAGTATACCGCTTATACCAAGATTCAAAACTCTCAACCTTCATAAAACTCCTGAGACTAAACTGGGCAGGCCATGTCCAGCGCATGCCAAGGTCAAGAGTCAAGGATACCGAAGAAGATCCTCGAAGGAAACCCAGGGGGGAAAAGGCCAGTGGGAAAGCCACGCACACGATGGGGTGATAACATTACAAAAGATACCAACCAGCTGCTAAAAATCAGGAACTGGAAAAGGCGTGCGGAGGACCGTTCCGGCTGGAGGACGGCGGTGGAGGAGGCCAGGGTTCGACTTGTGCTGTAGCGCCATCAAAGAAGCAGAAATTAGCAATCATCACATTTCCTCTCACTCCGTCTATATTTAGGCAATATGAGAATTGTAATGATCACATTTTCTTTAGCGATACTGTTTTTTTTAATGTGTATATATATATGTATAGTTTTTAGCGTCCTTCCAGGACGCCGGAATGAGTTTTGTTTGAAGAAAAGGCAAGCCAGGTTAAAATTCTTTTGAGACATTCGTAGCACGTGAACGAGTCGAATCCAACGTCCCTTCTTCACGACACTGGTACTGGTAAACTTGCGAGCGATATGGATTCTTTTGAGGTGTTGTGTGATGTCAATATGATCTAACTGAGGAGCGAATATGGTCAAATGAACGTTCTGAATCTAATACAAATAGAACATTACTGTCTACAATGCTCCACAAACAACCCGTCATTTTTTTTGTCAATGCTATACAGGCATTTCTTCACGGTGAACTGTGAGACGGAGAAATGTAATTCGTACCAATTTTCTCGAGTGTCTCGAAACATTTCGCGCCCTATCCTGGTGATCGCGACACATCGGTTGGGAATCGGTGACCTAAGCGGATATTATGGCAAAAGAACATGCATCGTTTATGCCCAGGCTGTAGATGCGATGTTCTCTGTCTCCGAGAACCGTGTCATACCTGCGTAGGTGAGTAGGTATACAATAATTCTTTGTCTGCCGGCTAGCAACAGGTAAGTTAGCAGCAATAAATAAATCGCAAGTGTAACGGTCGTCTTTGTACAAACCGTTTTCCTGTTTTCCTTTTACGAACGATGTCGAAAAACTCGTTCTGATTTGGGGCGCGTGCGCGTTGGATGCGCTTCCGGCCGCCATCTTACGCGCCGGAAACGCTCACGGCGCCATCTTGTCATGCACCGCGGATGTGACGTAGTAAATTTGACTTCTACGTGTCAATATATTTTGTAGGTAACGTGTTACCGTGTTAACTATTTAGAATAGCCTAGCTGAGGGGTTTATTAGTATCTTATGTATTATTAATATTAATTAAAGTAGTCTTTTTTCACTCCATATCTTCTCTAGCACATGCGGCCTATACCTACTATTAAAACGAATCATAAATTGACTCTCAAGTCAATTTATGATTCATGCAACACCGATATTTTTCATTATCATCGTTTGAAACCTTAATTTCTTCCTGTAAACCGAGAAATTGAATAAAACCACAACGGTAAATTTTATATAAGTATTTAATTAATCACCAGACAGTAATATTATTTCAATAGGTTAGATTTACCTATAGGTAATTTGTTTAAGTTTACATCAGTGCATGATTTATTTGTAAACAAGAGTAAACTAAAAATTAGACGAATGTAGTTTAGTCAAGATTTATTATTGTACTATACCCATTAAAATGACATATAGGTAGGTAATACATTATTTTTAATACTACAACAAGCCATGAGGCCCAATTATAGTAGTGTAGTGAAACAGTAATGTATTTAGTAGTGGCGAGGGGTGGATGTAGCCTGTTAAGATTCGACATAAATAGTGCACAGTAATACTGTAATACATAGTAATATACATTATGTATTACAGATGGCGTTGATTAGTTTTTTTTTTAAATTCATTAAGCCCTGTATACATAAAATAAATTCTTTTATTTATAAAATATTAAAATTTATGTATGGTTTAATGGCATAATGAATATAGCTTGGATTAGAGATTAACACTATCTACAAATTGCAGTCAGTTCAATGAAAACAAATATATAAAAGATACATGGGTATTACCTACTGACAAAATTCAGTTTGCACTATTTATATCGGATCTTAAGAATACCTCCACCCGTATTTAGTAGATAATAGAAGAGAAACATTCTTTGAAAAAATCACATACATGTATTGTGACCTCACCGATAGCGAACTCGGAGTCCCCGAATGAAAGGGCAGTAGGTACCTTACGAACCGGACTACGAGGGCGAATGTAGCATTCATTTATTGAACATAACGTTGTCTAAAGTTTTGGTACCTATGGATGCTCAATTTGATATAAATAAAAAGGATTTTAAAGATTTTTTTAAATCAATGTTTTTTTAACACAATCATATTATGGACATATGGTGGAGAATGTATTAACAGATTTTTGTTTTACGAGAAATAGATGTCAGTCACTTGTTCAAACTATTAGATCCATATTCCGGTTCTAAATACACAAGTATTTTTTTGCCACCGGGTCCCACGACATTATAATATATGCCTACACGTTACCGTACTCAGACGTCCCATGGTGCCGAATTGTTCCATACCCTCTCCTCGTTGTCTCCACTCTTCTTGGTCCTTAGTCTTGCCACGTAGGTACCTACTTCCGTTAAACTTTAATTTCTATATTAAGTATACTTTGTGTGAGTGAGTTAATATAAAGTTGAATCGGTGGATGAACTCGCAAACGGCATCAGCCCTTGAAGCGTCAGTGTTTTAGTGTTCAATTTGTGATTCATTAACTCGAAAACTAATTAACTTTAAAGGTTATGATCGGTCGTAAAAGAGATCAGCGATTTAAATATTTCAGAGCCTGATCGGCTTTTATATCCGTTCACTCCTGCATTTGTGTTATGCATTGATGCATCTTTTGACCATTGACTTATAGGGTTGGCCACTGGACAGATGTCCCGTTTTTAACATTTAGTCCCCCTGTCCCGAAAATGGTTGTGGGTAACGTCCCGTATTTACGTACTCATCGCACTTTAAATATTATGTTATATTAAGAGCATATTAATTCTAGTCTACTTTTGAAAAGTATTATATAATAATTACAAGATAAAAAGAACTTTTTATATACGAGTACAACGTTTTTAAATTTTCTATTGAATTGTTATGCTCAACATGCTCAAACTTGTACTTGATAAAATAAATAAAAAACAAACAAATATAGAATACTGAAATGTCATTTTGATTTCTATAGTAACGCACGTATATATTAATAATTTAGTTGCTAGGGCCACCCCCTTAGCAACGGATTTTTCTGAAATAACTTTCCATACAAAACAGAATTAACTGAAAATGAATTCAATTCTACTTAAAGATGGCTAAAAGTATTAAAAGAATGCAGTGGCATCGTGTTATGATATATTATAAAAGTTTAAAATGTCTAGCTAGTCGGGAAGTTGGTTAAAAATCGATTGCATTATTTGTACCGGACAAACAAGAATACGAGCTAATAAAAACGTTGTAAAAATCAATATAATGAATGTATGTGACATAGTATGTAATGTTCTGTATATAATTTTAAAAAACCGACTCCCCAGTCTACCCCTATCCTTCGCCGTGTCCTCCTCAAGACAAAGATCCCCGACGCTTTTGACGCAATCAGTTGTATTTATTTATTTAAAAAAAAATACCCTTTTCCAAGTGTACATTTTTCTTGACGGTGCTGAAAATGCATCAGTATTGAATTTGATGAATTGTGTTTACTGAGAATATGTATATCTCAAGCTGTCAATCGCCTGGACATAAGTAAAGTTTATTTAGGTTTATTTATGATCCGAATATTTTTTCATCCCCAAAATATATTTATATAATGACTTCTGCAGTTGTCAAACTAATGAGATAAGTCAAACACAAATATTCCCACCTATGTTATCGCACAAATCATATCAAAAACCATCTGTTGTGGCTATTTAGATTGCGTCCACAAATAAAAATACAAACCCCCAAAACAAATCGCAGTGAAAAAAACCAAAGCAAGTCTCACAAATATTCGGCATGGACCCGCATACCTCCTTGCAACCCAAGTTCACCGCAGTCTCGCGCTTTTTTTCTCGCGGGCTTTGTTGTATTGTGCAGGGCTCGCGTTGCCAAACGTTGTCACGCTACTGACAGCCATGCTCTGTGGACATATTGAGTTTGCTGTGCGTTTTTCGTATTATCGTTGTGTGTCGTACGATATTAATCTACAGAGCAATCGTTGAATTACTTATTTCATCATAGTCTCTACCATATTATGGTCTCACACTACAGATAGTCGTGTTCTTTAACTATATCGACTTTTGCTGTGCACATTTCGTATTTGCGTAGCATCATTGTATTTCGCATAATATATAGATAAAGAGAACTTTTGAAATTTCTAAGTTTGTCATAGTCGCTCATAGTATTTATCTGTAAAACTGGCTACTGAGGCCGAATGTAGTGTCATTTTTTAATTTAATCAACTTTAATTATTTCAATCGTAAAACAGAGGCGTTGCCATGTTAGTAATTAATTTGCTTTCAACAAATTTAATACAATTTTAATTATGTAAAATAATAAATTTTAAGGAACTCGGAAAATTAAAAATTCAAAACGTTCACAACATGACATAAAAAACAAAGAAACATATGTGTACTACTATTTTAATAAAATACGAAGTATATTTAAGGTATATATCAAAGCACACCAAGTGAACTATAAGTAGACCATATCTTAAAATGTTATAATCCACCTAAACTCGCTATTACGTAAGTGGAAGCGATTTGATAGAACACATATTGCCTTCCCAATTGGCATTACCGATAGTAGGTTAGTTCTGCACCCAGGGTCTATAGTCTATACTCTATCTATACCAAGTGTTCATACATTATATGGTATGATTAGTTAGTTAGTTAACGTCGATATTATATGCATTAGACCATGGGTGGCCAACCCGCGGCCCGCTGGGTGTCGACTTGTGGCCCGTGGAGCAGTGAGAAAATAAAAATAATATTAAATGCTGCCGCTAGATGTGCTAATTTCGCAAATAGAGATTCGATATTGGCTCAAGATTTTAAAAAGCACGGTGTGGATTTGCTGCATTTGCAACGCCATTCTCCGTAGACGTGAATTTATTACCGGGAAATTTACAAATGGATCATTGTGAAATATGTTGCGATGAACAGTTAAAGGAGAAATTCCATCAGGTTGGTTTGGAAGAGTTTTCAAAACATATTTGGACAAGGAGAAATATCCTGGAATTTACAAACATGCTCTAATAATGACTTCGCTATTTGGAAACACTTACACGTGTGAACAGCTTTTTAGTCGGATGAAGCATATCAAATCCCGAGTGAGAACACGAATCACTGATGTGCCGAATTTTAGAATCTGGCCCGGCTGCTGAAAAGGTTGGCCACCCATGCATTAAGCCAACCCTTAAAATTTAAAGTAATTTATCTCTCGATTTCATAATATCGTTTTCGGGTTATTTGGCACCTTCCGTATTGATAAATCTCCGCTTTCTGCCTGTAACGTTATAAGTAGTGTCACTACGCAGCCTGGACCTACTGGGACTCGATCGTACGCACTCCACTATCAAGTGAGCTGATTATTATTCAGCCACCGTATTGTTGGGTTAACGACATCGAATAGTTACCCCGTCGAGGAGTTGTTTTGTGCGGCCAACCAGTCCAGAGGAAAAAGTGGAAATCATCGATGGTTAAAGGATACTCCGGTCTCTGACTTAATTGGAAAATATCATTAAAATTTTCTCATTCTTTTTGTAGACCCTTTAGGTCTGTTTTATTAAGATTTTTGCGAAGCTGAGTTTTAGATTTCTTTACATTACATATGTTAGAGTGTTAGGAAGACGATGATTATGCACCATAATGTGTAAGATCCTAGTTTTCTTTGTCGTTTTCCCCATCTAACATCTTATACATTTATCGAATAATATGTTTAATTTGTATGTAAGCTCTGAGAGTTTAACCTGCGAATGCGTCTCATGTATAACCCTGTCTACATTTTATTTTCACTAGATGAACGCATCGCAGTGCATGCGTTGCCTGCGTATTGCATGCCTCAAACCGGTTTCAAAATGGCATTTTTTCATGTTGAAATTTCTAACGCACATGTAGCTCCATCAACAGGTTAACTTCTGTTCTGTGTACTTAATAAAGTTTTTCAAAAATACTATAATTTTTACATCTTTATATTAAAAGCAGCATTATCACTGCTTCTTGTGAAAAAAATGAAAATTATTTGACGTAATTTAGATAGTAGACAGAACACGCTGCAAAGTGTAAAGCATTCTCTGAACTAGTCAGTGTTAGCCAGAATAAAAAGGCTGAAGTGAAGTGATCAAAATAAATGTAGACAGCTCATAAGCTTTACAACATATTTGGTTTTGTCTGTGTATACTGTGGCAATTAAAATATTTAAACCCATGAATCAACAACAGGATTTTAAAACGAGGATTCGTTCCCCATGTTATTTTAGTGGATCTTGCTACAGTATAACGTAAAAAAAAGTGTGTACCTAGAAAATATGTACATAATTCGGAAACATAGTGTTGTAAAAGATCTTCAGTTACATGATTATTAGTTAACTTCGCCGTAGGGCGCAAGTGTCAAAATCGGTAAGCAACAGGTGCGATGATTTCTGAACCCTTTCCAAATTATGGGCATACCTATTTATACCTAATGTTATTATTCACAGTACAGTTGTACTATAGAAGTGTTAGTTATTGATTATCTTCGAATGCAATGCGGTAACCTGTTGGACTTTAATCCTGTGGATAAGGATACGTGTATGTTTAACATAAAGAATGGTATATTCTCAAATCTTGTGAATTATTCGTTTAATTAAAGAAATTATTTATTAATTAGCGATTGTTATGAATAATATTGAACGCCCTGAAATTTTCATGGACCCTATGCCGCTTATCGTGCCTTATAGGGAGGAGAGTGCATATTTCAAAATCGCCATCATATTGTTGACTTTTTGGCTAAATATTGAGATTTTAAATCTTAGACATTGTCATTGATTGATTCTAATGATTTAACGATTATGTTCTGTATTGGCCTATTTTATATGGTTATAAATCTTAATATTAGTAAAGTAAAGTTTCTACTAGTTTTTCTTATATAAGTTTGTGCACATTCGTTGCATGATTATTCACAGTACTTATTTTAATATTATTAGTTATTTTTCCGAGAAAAGGTAAGTTATTGAAAATATTATGTCCTGGGAGAAGAATAGAACGGAACTACTCCTGGCGATGACTCACCGTCAAGTCCTTTTGTCCAACGACACTTTTCAGGGGCGGCGCGGCGCGGCGGACCGAAGGGGGCACACCAGCACGCCGACTCATTTTTTTTACACTCGGTGGGAAATATTAATTGTCCTTTGACCGAAGTCTGTCTTGTTTATTCCCTTTGTATATTATTTCGTATCATATATATTTTATTGTTTGTTCGTAGCGATATTAAATTTACGGCTGTATCGTATAAATGATTGATAGCGAGCGATGAACGATGTAAGCTTTCAAAGGACGGTTATGACTTTTTAAAATGTTATTTTTTGCACATTTTTACGTGAACTGAATTTCGGCTCGGTCCATTGGCTCGTGAATTTTTATGGAACTGTAGCATTGCATAAACAATATTAGGTATTATGAGTAGGTACATATTAAACATTGTATTATGAGTTATGAGGGTTGTATTAATTGAGACCTTTTGTTGACATGACTACACGTTACCAACAGTTTTTATTTCAAATAATACGTCAACTCTATACCTGTCCTCTCATGTCTTCTCCTCATAACATATTTATGTCAAAGCGCGTATGATTATTTTTTTCTATACGAAAGATAAGATTTTGAACGTATTAAGAAATTATAATATCATTATACTAGCGATAGCCCGTGACTAATTAAAAAAAATACCGTTTCTATTTGATTTTTTTCAAATCAATGCGATATACAACGGTTAGATTTAAGCGCGTGATTCTCTACCCAGCTGTTTAATTTATATGAATATTTGGAGGTCGATAAGGGTGAAGGTGATGAAGGCAGCTGTAGTGGGTGGATGTAGATGCTTATTGGCTTGATGAAGAGTACAGAGAATTACAATGGTCGGAGTAAAGATTAATGGTGTAAATTGATCGCGGTGAGCTCGCGCCCAGATCGAGCCGCAATCCGTTAGGGACGACTACCGATCTACTGTTAAGGTGACGCATCAGTGAAACGCCAAATAATTTTCAACTGTACGGGCGACGAAATTTTGGACTCGCTGCCATTCACTGAGAGAATATTGACCCAGGAACACGTCACTTTGCTGCGTGATGGCGACGGGTCAATTAATTCTAAAATCGTGTAAAGATGACTAAAAACGTTACACATTTACTTTAAAAAGAAAACATGTCAATGAATATATTATTATTGTTACTAATAGAACAATAAACAGAACATAAAATGGACGTATGTTGGATTTATATGACAATTAATATTTCGTTTGACAGGCGTAATTTTCACCCGCCACCCGCAATCCGCGCATCGCCTAGCGACGATCTTTTTAGACCGTGCCTCAACTAATGCATGGCCTTAACGATAATACTGTGTCGACTGACGAGTCAGGAGTGTGTGCGTCTAGTGACGGAATCGAGTGTAGTAGTAACGAGTTATGGATCGTCCTCGCTATTTATATAAATCAAATCAATACATTAAAAGAATCATTGTCGCAATTAAATAAATCATAATAGACACTGTTGATCTAGGTTATGCCTGAGGAAATGCTGACAATCGCTTCTATCACTCGGATTTGTTTTGACAACAAAACATGCATGTCGAAGTGTGTCACTCTTGTAATGCTGATTGGTATGATTGTTACAAATATCTTATCATCGCCTTTAGACACGTTAACCGAAAGCTCGAGTGAGCCAGCGTGATCGACAACGTTTGGATGTAAGCTTGCGTTGCACTACCCGCCCCTCACCTCATGCTGTCTGACAGCTTTACCTACTGTGCTATTTTTGGAAAGTTATATCTTAACTTCGAAACCTCATGAGATATTGAGACTACTAAATTTGTATTAATGCAGTGTATAAGCTGTACAAGTTTCAAAAATTTTGATCCAGCAGTTTTAGCCAGATTGGCAACAATTAAAAAAAACTACACTTTGCGCCATGGAAATAGTCAAAACGCTGGTGATAAAGATAAACACTTAGCAATTATAGACATGCACGTATTATGTTATTATTAATTAATGTAAAAAGGAAATTTCAACATGTTAGTGAATCCCTCTTAGCGCCCTTCACTACGAATATTTTTAATAATTTAAAATTTACATTTAATTAATTATAATGTTATGTTATATATTAGATTATTAGATGAAACATTTTCATTATATTATATAATATTATATAATTTCGATTATAAAAAAATGGATTTTATACTCCTTATATTTTTAAAATACATTTTTAGTACCTGGTTCTATTATTTTTATTTATTACTACTTAACTAACAAATGAAATAATTCACTCAAGCTAAAACACTAATGATCTTGGTTTTGGGGCTGCTTTATGGATGGTTTATTTTCTGACGCCTTCCTCCCTGGCCTTTAATTACCTTACTGTTATAATAATATATTCTAGATATTATATATATATATTATTGAAATGCATTTATCATATTTGTTTAACTACCTACTTAGCAGTTTTTACGATATATTTACAGTTAATTGTTTTATTTATTTATTAAGATATTTTTATCTTATAGATAGTGTAGGTATAGTGTGTTTTTATTAAATTCTACAAAATTATGTTGCTTAGTTGACAGTTATTTCTGTTTGTTTTCGGAACATTATTAAATACAAAATTATCCATCAAAAAATACTAACAGAGCCATCCGTCTGTAAGTTTTGAATTTAGGTTTCAGATACACATAGACATACCGTATCCAAGTATATCGAATCTTCTACTGACACAATATGCAAAATATTATCTATAATCTAAGATGCAAACAAAGGTTTGGCATATTCTATATTTTAACAGCAGCAAGAGAGGTGCTGATAAAATATAGCACTTATTGCAACAATTACAACCAACTTATTGTAATTGTTTTTTTTTATATATACATATATTAATAACCATGCCCTTGCTTTTTCGTACAAGGTGGTTGGGTGGGTTAGTTGCATTGATGTGGGGCTAATTAGGTTCCTCCATTTTATATCTTTTATTTTTTTTACGGCCAGGATTAAATATTTTGTGTAGTGTTCTTGTGTTGTTCTATTGCTTAGTATTTCGTGAGGCTTTTGGAGGTCAATTTCATGATTATGCTGTCTACATCGAGTCCTGAGAGTCCATCGCTCCTTTTCTAGTATAGGGCAGTCGTTGATGACATGCCACACAGATTGAGATGTGTTGCCGTCACATGGACAACAGTCATCATCCCTCAATTTAAATCTTTTTAGATGAGCTCGCACCGCACCGTGGCCTGTTAGAATCTGTGTGAGTTCGTGTGATATTTTTAAGTTCCTGCCAAGAGCGATGGCAGAGTTTATGTTTGGAATAAATTTATGCGTTATTGATCCTGTGGCGGATGTTGTGTATCTGTGGTTCCATAACTCTATTGTAATTGTTACTAATACTAGTGATACTAGTGCTAATATTTTGATACAAACCTACCCTAAGTTTGTTAATATTTATCACTTTATCACTATAAATAGCGGTCGATAAGCATAGAATATACCCACTGAGGTGTTTGATATTCGTGATTCGGGTATACTCGATTAAGTAAATTGAAGATGCTATTGTTCAGAAAAATCTTGCGACTGTGCGTGCAATGCACTAAGTGTGTCTGCAAAAAGCAAAATGCGATAGATAATTCATTCTGCAATTAATTACGTTGCCAAATTACAAAATTCAACAGAAGCATCTCACATAGCCACGTCTCCAATTTACAAGAGTGCGCCCACGAGATTCCGCCATGAGACATTAACCAGGGCCCCGGCATGCGAAAATCTAAGTCGCGCGCGCGTGCTGGAATACCGCGGGCAATTTTTTGGAGCACGCGCCCCCCTTACAAGGAATGCGCGTGCGCGCCTCTCGAGGTCACGCCACTGCGCCGACTGGTATCGCTGCGCATCGCGACAATCGAGGATTTTTTTTATCCGGAGCAATTATTGCAATCGATGCACCAGTTTCGAAATAATCTACTATTTTATTGTTTGTTTTGTCTGTATTCGTGTAAGTAATAATATTTAAATCCTTGTTATATTTGTAATATAATATGTAATACGAAAAATATTATATAAGAATACACTATACTTACCAAGGGGAGTCTTGTCAATTTTGATAATAAAGCTCACGATAATTTGTAATACATACCAAAGTATATCTTTTTTCTTTCTTAATAAACAGATAAATACCGACGACTGACGGAAAAATAAACTCTACGTCCATTGTAATAACGGTCAATTTACAAACCGCGTTAATATGTATACGTCAGTTACCTTTCCATTATATATATAACCTATAATATATTAAAATTAATATTATATCTTCTTCGTTTCTTTCTTCTTTTGCCATATCCGCCCCTTAACTGGAGCATATGACACCACGCGGCGCCTCCAAGAATCCCTGTCGCTCGCCAGTCTTCTTGCTTCGTTCCAGGTCAAACCAGCATCCCGTAGCTCCGCCGTATACACTCTGTAGATTGTATTTAGCGGCCGTCCAGGACGTCGGAATCCGGTCGGCTTGAAGAACAGCCAAGCCAAGTTGAAGTTCTCTTCTGGCATCCGCAGCACGTGGCCGAGCCAGGTCCAACGTCGCCTCTTCACTTTCAGCGTGATGAGAGGCTGCTTGGTGCGTTCTCTTATCTCCTCGTTGCTCCTAAAGTCATACCACCGCACACCCAGTATTCGTCGCAAACATCTGTTTTCGAAGCTCAGTATACGGTTGCTCTGAGCCTTCGTAAAGTGCCATGATTCGCTACCGTAAAGCAGCACCGTCAGAATGCAAGCGTCGAATAGGCGGCATTTGGTTTTGACCGAGTACAATCGTGAGTCCCAGACATTCCGCATCGAGTTGAATGTTGCTCCAGCCATTCCCATTCGGATAGCGAGCTCTTTCTGCAAAATGCCAACTCCCGTGATGTGTACCCCCAGGTACTTGAAGCTGTCGACGCTCTCGATGTTTTGTCCATTGACCGTCCAAGATCATTGCCATAATCAAAAGCCTGCACGAGAATAGCGAATGCTGTGTCAGAATTGGAGACACTGTCACGGAATGGTTCGGGGTCACGACCGGACTCAGACAGGGTTGTGTCCTTGCACCGTTTCTCTTCATCATTCTCTTTGACTTCATACTACGGAAGTCAATACCACCCGACCGAGGCATACCTGTTACCCCCACGGTGGAGCTATGCGACCTGGAATACGCCGATGACGCTGTCCTATTCGACAACTCAATCGAGGGCATTCAAGAGACAATCGACAGGTTGCATAACAACTCCTCTCGCGTTGGTTTGAAAATCAACGCAAGGAAAACCAACGTCTTGTGTAATAGCACCTGTCCTGATCCAGATTTCCCTCTGATTAGCGACGAAAATTAATATATACTTATACTTATTATATTATATATTATATGGCCGAGCGGCTATGCGTCGGGCTTATAATGTCGTGGGTCCCGGGTTCGAATCCCATATCTGATAAATTCACATGTTTTTCAACGTGTGTTTGGACCCAGAATAGGTAGCTAATAGGTTGAGCAAGTGACTAACATCCATTACTTGTAAAACAAAAATCTGTTAAGAAACCTCATCTTGATGCGGGCCAGATCCACATAGGATTGTAGAGCTGATAATAAAAATAATATAATATATTATGCAAGTAGGTACCTACTTAAACTATTGTTTTATTTTTAATTCACAAGATTTGAGAATGTACCATTTTTTTATTGAAGATACATGTAGGTATAGTATCAATAAAAACATTATGTACCTATTTATGTATGTCCAATAAAAGAATGATACTTTCTCAAATCTTGTGAATTATCCGTTGATTAGAAAAATAGTTTATTAAATAATTAGCAAGTACCTTTAAGTATGTATATTATAACTAAAATTTGGAGAGATCCTGTCACCGATTAGTAATTAAGGTAACTAATACTTTGATGTAAAACACAAAAGCGAATTACAAATTTTGACTCAATTTGACAAGTTGTAAAAAATATTAGTTAATTTCGTCGTAATTAGATAGGACGCACTTGGCTATATTGGTTAAGCACATGAACGCGAATCCAGTGGATTTTCCTTTCGAGTCCCATCGGGTGTCGTATTTTTTACAAAATGTTTTTTTCTGTTTGGGCGTTAGAGGTATAGCTGATGTATTTCCAAATTATGTATACTTATATAATATATATATATGTTATAGTATATTTTAAAGGAGAGTTGTTATACATATATACATAAGTACCTACGTAAATTGAATTGAGCGGTAAATGTGATTCTTATAAGTAGATATTTTTTATCAGTTGTCTATACTATATTGTTGTTTAATTTAATAAAACGCATTTTTTTTTGTAGTACTTATTTCACTTTTAATCAATAAATTAGGACCGGTTTCGTCCGCCTCAGTTGAACATTTTCAACTGAATACATTTTTTTAAAAACATATTTATCAAACAAAATCCAAAGCGACAGAAATAATATAACAATAGGTACATATTATAATCTAGGTATCTATAGTAAATTAGATATTGTATGGAATGGTGTACCCTGCAGATGTATTAATGATTTTACCACTACACAGAAAAGACTACATCAATTGTTAATTGTTTACGTTTGTAAAAAATCACCACACAAATCAACAATAACATATTGCCGATCTAAACGGATTCGATATAGAGATGACATTGGCATTATATTATCTTCGTGTGTTGTACCCGGCATCCGGTGGCCTAGTGGCACGGCAGCCTTCCTCGAAGCCGGCGGAACAAGGTTCGAGACGCTGCGCTATCAGGAGCGGATGTCTTGGAGGGTGCGCCAGCATGATGCGGTGACCAGGAATACGTAAAAATAAATAATATTGTTGACATTTCATTAGTTATTTGAAATATATTTGGTGTCACATGGAGATAACGAGACTTACTTCAGACCGTTGGATTTTCTTCTTTGGAAGTCTTGGATGCTTGACTCTACATAGCCTCACATTTTTTATGCGTCGAATAGAACCAGTCATTTATATTATTTTGATAAAGTTTTGTAGAAAACTAAAATTAGAATTTTTTTTCGATAGTTAATAATGTTTTTATACAAATAGCATTGATAAAATCGGTCAAAAATGTTTAGTATCTATAATAATGAATACTATTTAAGACATTTAATGTTAATATTATGTTAGTAAAATCCAGTGGCGAAAGGTGACTTTTGGAAAGAGTTAGGCTGTGGAGTAACCACGCTTGTCAGATATGTTTACGGGAAATAAGAAGATAATCCTATATTACACTTAGGTACACTAAATCGATGAAATTTCAAAAGCTCAATTAGTTTAATTAATAAGCAATTAGATATGTATTTTCCTAAACATTTATAAACGTAACATATGCTCAAAATATATTATCTATCATCTTTGAAAATATCCGTTGTTGTGTATAATATGTTCCATAACAATTTATAATTTAGCCCGTAAAATTAGACATTTTAAAATACTTCTATATTTAAAACACAGACTTAGGTATAAATAACTGATAAATAAAAATCGCGAGATAAATTATTTTTTATTTTTAACAATCAATGTTTATATGTGATTTAATCCCATAGAAATTATTTTTTAAATTATCTTCTTATTAATAATTATTTTGAATAAATGTGCGGATGTAAGCGCTAACTAAACAACCTATAATTTCGGAATAAAAAGCCAGACAGTGACTGGCGTCAGTGGCGTCACGTGACTAAAAACGCATACAAACCACATCTTAAATTCCCATCGAATATTTCATAATATAGTTGAATTCAGACGGCGCTAGTTATGTTTATAAACCTTACTAAATTATAAAATAAAACTATGTAGGTACTTCTAATTTCTGACGATAGATGACTATCCATTATCTTGGATTTTACAGTGTATTCTTTTTTTTTAATTGAAATTATTTACTTGAAGATCTATTTTTCTTAGTAGGCTTTAAATAATCGCCTACTATTGAGCCTTCGCCACTGGTAAAATCAATCCTGAAGGTTTCAGGATTATGTTTACTAATCCCGGGATTTATAGGTATCGAAAATTGTCCGTGATACCGGGATTCGTGATACCGGGATTGGATTCCCTAATCGGGATTATCATACTGCAGACCGGTCTGTCTAAGTCGCAATTGTACCTAATACAGTGCGAAATCTTTACGGTGATAGGCGGCGGCTTGGAGAACTACATCCCTTCCTCTCGTTTTTCAGTACCTACTTACAATACTTAGAAATCGAAAACCATAGACAAGATATAACACTAGCGCCGCCGCCAGGTCTCGCATTAGAGATTTCGCAGTCTAGTCAAAGCCATCGGTGTTTGGCCGCCTTGGTGCCAACCCATAAATGCCGCCCCTATACGAGTACATAAAACAAATTATTATTTATGAAATAAATTATTATTTAAACAAATAAATCCATATATAATAATCCACTGACGACTTATTACAACTATACATGGAAGAAATTCGTGAAAAAAGTCTGTTGCATTTTCAAATTTTACAATAGTTGCCGGCTCGCACATCTAAATTCACCTCGTATGCCACACAGCCATAAATCAAACCTTCTAGGAACGTCGCACCGATGTTGCATATGAAACCGCGCACATGGGCGCCTAGCGACAGTCGCGCGTACCTCTCGAATCGTGGATATGTATGAGATGCGGCGACCGGCTAGCCGATATAGGCATGACCAATGCGTAGCTTGTGCATGTGCAGTATGCGTACTGGCGGCTTTGAGTCGCAGCCCGAGACGCATGCGAATTGTTGCTGGCAGCACTAAAGTAAAAAGTCGCATTCCACCAATGTGCGGAGCTCCATTTTGGCAACGTGTGTTTTGTGAATAACGATGACGTCACATCGATGTATTCGAAAGGATTTTATTTTTTGATAACTTAGGATAGTCTACTTTTATTTCTCCGTTGGGCTCGGCTCTAGGTTTCACAACCAGACATTTTTTGAAGAAGAACAGAAGGCTGCCTCGACATACGTCTGACTGACGAAATTATGTGGCAGTGAAGAACAAGGAACAGAGAAGAGTGAATTGAGCTTGAGAATACATTAATCGAGTAGAGTATTGAAACAAGCTGATGATGATATGAAGAATCAAACCTAAGAAAGCTAAATGTTAATAAAATTAATTTATCATACTCGTACTATGGCAAAACCGTTACACTTATCAAAAATATGTAAAATACAGAATTTAACGTTCTTATTTTCATTTCTGAATACAATTTTCTGTGGGGATAACGGTTAATGAAATATTGCCATGAAACCGTTTTTGGCCGATATTTTACCAAGATGGCGGCGTTTGCACAAGAGTACCAAACTGACACGGCAGATTCATAATCAGCGGAAAAAAATGACTAAGTCAAAAACCTTTGTTAGGTTTACCACTCTGGCGATCGGACTATATTATTATTAGTTGTGGTCACACTGAGAATCCTATCTTGAATTATGACGCGGCAAGCTGGTTGTCACATTCTTATTTGACATGGCATACAGCATACGTACAGTATATACAATCTATAAATGCACAACTTTTCTCAACTATATACCTACTTCATGACAGCCACTGTCAAACAGAAGGCTAACCTGCCATGCTTCTGGAGATGCCATTGCGAAATTTCAATCACTTAAGCTTGCTGACAAATAAACTGAACTACTATTATAAAAGGAGTTATACGAATAAAATGATATTAAATTCCACAGGTAGTTTTTGTAGTTGACGTTCAGTTATTGCAAGTATTTTGGTTGTAGTACCGTTATCAATAATATCAAGACCATATCCTCGATAATAATTTGAATAAAGAACAACTCCTACAGTAGGTACCTATATCTAATTGATTTGAAAAAAGAATCTGTCTATTTCATAATTCTGTCTACTTTTTATTTTCGTATTTGACGTTTGTTAAGTTGTAAGTAAAAAAAATGTAAATGTGATTTAACTATTGTCGAACAATTTAACTTTGAAGTAGCGCAGATGGCGATGTTTTCTAGTGCGCACGAATTTACACAGAGTGAATTTAGTTATTGTTACATATTATACTATTTCCGACAGCTCTTACATGAAGCATATTGTATCACGCTGGACATGGGTCCTCCAGCTACGTCATATTTACTGTCATGAAACCTAACCGATTCACTGCGGAGCATTTAAATACTTTTTAATTACCACATTTAAATAACATGCTAATTATATCTAATGACCCCCTAATCAGGACACAACAGCTGTGGCGTTCGCGCTGTAAGGATTAACCGTCGAGTCCTTGGATACCAGAGGCCTTATGTTAGAACTTGCGAGTTGTAGTCGCTCGGTCGACATGACATCATATGATATCATTGTGACGTACTACCGGAGTGAAAATAGCATTCTAGCAAATAACGCTAGTCAAATGCTGGCGTTATTCATTGTCCCCATACACAAATAGGTGTTTCAGCATAATAATATCTATGGTGAGCAGTGTGTGTTGGGCGGCTTGCCTCGAGCGTGTATTGGCTTACGTCACAATTACGTCATGTCGTCGGGTGACTTTATATCACCAGTTATAACATAGGCCTGCAGATCGGACCGTCGGAGATCGACTTACAGGCCAAGACTCCGGTGTTTGGACGGTTTTAACAAAGGACACTGGCCGAGGATAGGTGGAGATCGGGAAAGTTCTTGAAACTGACATCCGGAAAATGCATAAAACCTACTGAGGTTTACATAGGCACTTCAGAATTAGCCTTCTCTATAGGAAAACTAAAATATTGTTTTACAAATCTTTTATCAGGTTGTATTGATGTAGGTACTGATTAGTTAACATATGGTTGGAGTGCTGGGTCTCATTTAGAAAAGTTACGAGGAAGCTTTATATCTTCAAAAGGAATATAATATTTAGAAGGGTCTTCAATATTCATGATACTCGTACCTACATAATATATTACATTATAATATAATACATACTATAATGAAGACTAGAGTTGGGTTTCGGGAATTTCCCGACGGGAATCTCGAGAAATTTTCGAGATTTTTCATCCCGAATCTCGAGAATTGAAGTTTTTAACATTTCGGGAAATCCCGGATCTCGAGAATCCTTTCTCGGGATTCGGGATTTCTTTATTATCAAATATTAATTGAAAAAATGATTTTCTATATGAAAAAAGTGGACAGCAACACAAAACGTTCAAAGACTGATCGGGCTATTTAACACAATTAAGCGAACGTCGACTCAAAATTAGCGCAATTTTTGCAGGGAATTTTGTGTCTCAAAAGCGTACGCGATTGACAGTCTATGTATATTTAAATTATATATTAATAAGCAATGTTTTGAATTATTTTTGTTTTCCTACTTCTATTTTGTTTGTCTTTTTACATAAATAAAAAAAAATCATATTTTTTTTGGAATTTGCCTGTTTTCACACTGATTTTAGGATTTTTACAGTTTTTTTTTAAATTTCCCGATATCTCGAGAATCTCGGAAATCTCGAATCTCGAGAATTCAAAATTTCATCAGTTCGAGAAATCCCGAATCTCGAGATTGAGATTTTCTCGGGAAATACCCAACTCTAGGTACTACCTATATGTTTTGTCCAAAGCGGATAATTTAATAATCATTTTCTTTCTGTTTTTGTTTCAGGTATGTGAATTATTCTCCTTCTCATTTAATCGAGTGTCCATGAATATCTGGTATGTATAATGGTTTATAAACTAAAAGATCTCCATATAAATAAATCTTCGCATAGTGTACCTACAGTCCTACATTAAATAAATACCTCTCGAAAATGTCGTGAAATTATTAAACCAATATCGAATTTGAAATTTCTCAAAAGTCCAGAAATCACAAGCCGCATAGAGAGGTCGCTGGGTCGACGAAATAGTAATAAAGTTAAGTGGAATTATATGTAAATCAGTATGCGGTGGCACAATGGGCAGGGTAAAAGCGGCTTGTTGTTGTAATGGTATTGTTTGCTAGGTAAATAATTCCAATACATATACCCCAAAATCGCATATGGTGTCACTGTTTACTTATTTACCTATACGCGGTAAAGCAACGCACATCACTGAGCGAAATGGAATCATCTTGGAAATGCCTTCATTCAGCAGTGGATTGATCCGTTACTAATGATAATGAAATAAGCTATCGAATACGTGACCCTAGAATCGCTTTAAGTATCTACTTATTGTTTACTGCCAATTCCTCTTTATTGTTTGTGGTACCGGATACCGTGTTCTAAAAGCCTACTGTCTATATTTGTAACGCTTTTAAAGATAATATAATAATAATTTTATTGTAAATACGTGGAAACGATTCCAATAGACTTTATATGGGAGGAAGAACAACGAGAGATTTAAAATACTGCCCCCAGTGGCGTTGTTATTATTATAAGTAACGGATATATTATTAGGTATATTTAATTAAAATTATTGATCTTTTTACATCGGAGGTTTGCAAAAGATATATTTCAATATTGTAATGTCCTATAAATTACTACTCATTATGTAGATTATGTACAAGCGTAGGGTGTTCAACCAATGTGTGCTACCCGTGCTCACGTATGGCTGCGAGACATGGACCCTCAACACGAGAGATGTCCAAAGGCTAAGAGTCACACAGCGAGGCATGGAGAGGTGCATGTTGGGCATCAAAAATGCAAAATGCAATGCAAATGCAATGCAAAAATCGCGAAAGGACCGTAAGAGAAACGAATGGGTTAGGAAGCAGACAAGAGTACGCGATATAATAGACGATGCCAAACAGCTGAAATGGAGATGGGCGGGGCACATTGCTCGCCGAAAGGACGGCCGCTGGACAAATGCCGTCATCCAATGGTACCCAAGGGGTACGAAACGGCCACAGGGTCGCCCTAAAAGCCGTTGGATTGACGAGCTGGTAAAGTTCGGCGGAAATACGTGGCAGTGAACGACACAGGACCGAGAGAATTGGAGAAAGCTTGGGGAGGCCTTCATCCAGCAGTGGATTGACCCCGGCTGATGATGATGATGTAGATACGCTGCTTTCTTAATAACCAAAAGATTTGTCGAAATTAAGTTAAATATCCCCTATGTGTTTTGCGAGTGTGTTTCTTTTAACTTGTTTTCGTTTCGAAGTTAACATAATATTATTATCTTCACTGTAATATTGTAATGTAACTTCTCGTATTACGGTTTTCGAAAGGGGTAAAACTACCGTGCCCCTACAATATTAATTTATATATGTAATGTGTTTTATTCTGCTTTACGTAATAATTGATGATTATGTTGCGTCGAATGAGACTTTTCAGTAAACTTGAATAGAAATAATTATTAAATTTACTTGAGGAATAAAATAAGTATTGCAGTAACGTTTCAAAAATGTATTCAATATCTCAAGGGCCGTTTGAATGTCGAAAATTTAGTATTGAGG
Source organism: Rhyacophila brunnea (assembly GCF_057557595.1). NCBI lineage: Eukaryota > Metazoa > Arthropoda > Insecta > Trichoptera > Rhyacophilidae > Rhyacophila > Rhyacophila brunnea. Next base: position 36,849,698 of record NW_028232796.1, read on the forward strand.
GTAGTTTTGAGAGCTAAGTATTTGTAAGAGAGATGTATACATGCCATGATTATATCCTATATTTTGTCATTATATAAATTAATATTTCATGATTATAATATAAAGTAATTTATTATTACCATAAAAGGTAATTTTTGTAAACGCGTCGATTGAAATTGTAAATAAAGGATGACATATTTTGGCACATTACACATTAAACGTCCATGGTTATAGCACCATTTTCAATTAGTCATATTTTCGTGTACATTAGATATCTGTGTAGTGCATTGTAGTGAAATATATTAAGCAAGCTTTCCACTGGACTTTGAAAATGACTGGTAATTTTTGGGGAAATTATAACATTCTACGTCCTGTATTTGCCATATTTCGTGCTATTTCTGGTAAACGTTTTAAAAAATTCAAATGAACAATAAAGAAATAGAGTAATGAGATGTAGACATAAAGTCAAATAATTTCAAAATCTCGAAAGTATAGGTTTGTTATTTATCTAATTACGCAACTAAACTGTATAATAAAATATTTTTTCTCCTTCGTAATAAATTCGTGGACCACATTCTCAACTTCACGTGGTTTCTGAGATGTTTGCCTGTGATGAATTTGAGTGTGCCCATTTTTTGGTTTTATAACAATCATATTACGTATCATCGATGATTCGTCCTTTTCTACAGACACTGCACCCCTTAAGTCCCCCGTGACCGTATTGAGACGCGTCACTGGACTAAATCATAGATCACGCTCTTCGTTCGAGTTGTCGTTACGATCACGTTTCACCCCACCGTGGCCCCTGTTGGATGCGCCACTGCTGTTTTTCCGTTAGAAAAGTACACAATACGGATATGTAACATACAATGAACTATTACTTACTTATCTGCTTATATTTTTATGTTATGCCTAGTCCAGGCTAAGATACATCTGTGCGTAAATAAATTATACAAATGTTCTGTAAATATATGTCCCTACACAAATTTTCGTCCACACAGTTCACTGCTTGCAAGTTTGGAGCTCAACGGAGTCCACGTCTAGATACATTGCTATCAAATTAAATGTAGTTTGGACAGTTTGTAGCGACATATCATCATCATCATCATCATCATCAGCCTGAATCTATCCACAGCTGGATGAAGGCCTCTTCAAGTTGCTTCCACTTCTCTCGGTCCTGTGCATTGCGTTGCCACGTACTTCCGCAGAACTTTATCATTTCATCGATCCAGCGGCCTCTAGGTCTACCTTGTGGACGTTTCGTACTTCTTGGATACCACTGGATGACTAGATCTGTCCAACGATTGTCTCTTCTTCGAGCTATGTGTCCAGCCCATCTCCATTTAAGGCTTTTAATAAACTCTATTACATCGCAAACCCTTGTCTGCTTCCTTATCCACTCATTCCTCTTTTTGTCCTTTCGCGTTATGCCCAGCATGCACCTCTCCATACCACGTTGTGCTACTCTAAGTTTCTGGATCTCTCTTTTACTTAGGGTCCATGTTTCACACGCATACGTCATCACGGGAAGCACACTCTGGTTGAACACTTTGCGCTTTAGGCACAGTGGAAGGTCACTTCTGAAGACACATATAGTTTAGTAAAATCCTTAGTAATTTATATTTACCATGACCATATTACATACTAAGAGGACCACGTCATGGGCCTCTATATCAGTGTCATCCAACTTTTTTATATCTACGGACCGGTGAAAGTAAGAGAAATATCTCGCGGACCGCTAACAAATAAGTAAAATTTATAATGTATGTATTTTTTTTTGTTTTTAAATCATATGTTATAACAACACACATAACAGTGTGGTTGTGAATGCAAAAACATGGAAATTATATTGTTAATCAAAATAATCAGAAACCGATGTACTTATAAATAAATTAGTAATTATAGATCCAGGTATTGGAATTTTGATATCAATATATTTTACTAATCCAAAATCTGTTGTGATAGATACATCTTTGTTAAAATACATAGTAATGTTGTTAACCGTAGTTTCAGTGTTGTTTCAGTGAGACAAAGCGCTACATTGAAGACATGACCGAAAAAGTCTTATCACAAGAACAGTTAGTTGAAAATCGGACGATAATTTAATGGGTTTGTAATCAAGGGGTGGTTATTTTTGAGCCCGTCAAAAATTTCGGCGGACCGGTGATTGGGAAACACTATTTTTGTACAGATAATATTAACACATTTTTGTTTTACGAGAAATGGTTATTGTCCATTTGCTCAACCTACTAGGCCCAACCCATTTAGATAAATTAAGTTATTTATTGAAAGTGTACATTAATTTTTGTCCTTACAAAGTAGTTTTTGGTTTCTCCGTTAAAATTTAAAATTTCCCACATCGGAGGTTTTGATAGCGAATGATGATATGCAAAATATTCTTCCCACAGTTAAATTATGTATTACATAACAGTGTCTACTGAGTTCGCATCCCTAATTAAATATTTTAATTAACTCGTAAACGGACACATAATACCCACTATGGCGTTATCTTCTATATTCTGTTAGGTATGATAGGGGTTAATTATAATATGTTTTATTTATTACACATTAACAGCAATTGTTCAAGGTTTAAATGAATTATACATTCAATTTCCCGTATAGATGAGAGGCAATATACTTGCGTACAGTCAATCATTCCGAATTATTCTTTGTGTTGATTAATTATTTGACGTAAAATTAACTATTTTATTGGTCGAGTCGAGTCGGTCAAATACTTTACAATTGGCTCGTTGAATTCAGGTTTTGTTTGATATTTGACTGAGCTCGCGATGATATATCTAGTCCACTCATATTCCATAGTAGGCCAAAATAAATCCCTACCTGCAAATGTTTCTTCTAAACTGTTCGCAGAGTAAAGCTAGGCTGGAGTGCTTTTGGCCGCCTGAATAGTGTCTTCAAAAGTGACCTTCCACTGTGCCTAAAACGCAAAGTGTTCAACCAGTGTGTGCTTCCCGTAATCACATATGCGTGTGAAACATGGACCCTAAGTAAAAGAGAGATCCAGAAACTTAGAGTAACACAGCGTGATATGGAGAGGTGCATGTTGGGCATAACGCGAAAGGACAAAAAGATGAGTGAGTGGATAAGGATATATTATATATTCCTTCCATATATTCGCCAGCAAATATATGGCGAATATTTTGTGTGTCAAAATAATTATAAAACAAAATTCTGCGCGTGAATTACCATTTAATTATATCAATCATCATATCACATCAATAACATTGCACAGACACATATTTTTAAATGTTACTATAATCATTTAGAAAAATAGCGCCGCAGGCGACTTTTTTACTATTAGAGAAAATTTGTGGTGTGTATATTTCTCATTTAACTGGTCAGCTTGCCATGCCGGGCCCCTTCTAAGCCCGGGCCCCCAGGCTAGAGCCCTGTCAGCCCCCCCTTTGTGGGGGCCATGATCTACTGCGTTAGCAGATAAATGATAATATATTATTTTGCAGGTACACTGTTGAGTGTTGATGTTACGACGGTATTAAATTTATTTCTTTCTCAAACAATAATTTCTTTCGACCATCAAGTCAGTTAGAGGTCAAGCAATGACACGCATTGCCCGTTTTGGGATTCGAACCCATAACCGTGCGATATTTACGCTTCTTTTCTCACTTCATTACATTACGCTTCCGTCTTGAGAATCGTATTTTTATGCTGACAGGGATTGTCAATAAAATATTTTATTCTTGTTATCGAACGATTTGAAAATGATGATTCACATCAAATGTAGGGTCCCGTGATCGCCGGATTAAGCCTGGGTGTGGTGCGGGGCGGTTGTGATTTGGTGGGGCCATTAACTTTAATCTACGTTGAATGATGGTTGATAGTCAATTGATAAGTGAGAACCATATGTCAACAAAGTAGATAAACTTGAAAGTTGAACTGAACGAAGCTGAGGTCCTTTATACTTTTGTCGATACAACAAATACGATGATACACACATTATCTACCATTTGATTAACAGTAGAAGAAAATTTAATTGACTTGAAAAACGATACTTTGCATAATGCCTCATTTTCTAACCTCTGTATGTCAGAAGACTAAAAGCTACTCTGTTCTTTGAAACATGTCCGATCCTAATAGGATCATTATTATATGGGCCTCCACAGAGTGGAGGTTTGTTTGTATTGACAGATTTGTTTTTATTCGAGAAAAATGGATGTTAGCTACTTTCTCAACACATTAGGTCCATACTCATCTCCAAACACAAATTGAAAAATAATATGTGTATTTTCTAGACCCAGGATTCGAACCGGAGGAGATCCACGACATTATACGCCGATAAATCTCTGTTGCCATTTGAAGCGTTACTTTTTGAATAAGGATACATAAGCGCTCATGGAGACGAGGTACATTATCCAGGAAGAGAGAGTTCGATTTTCCATCTGACCGGCACTTCGGATCCTTATAGAATATAGTATTACACTTCGAATGTTAAAAGGAAAAAGGACTTAACCTACTCAAATCATTTTTTTCGGGAAGCATAAAAATATAGAATAGGATATAAACCTTACGAGCATTATGATAATTAATTTGCTGTTTTTAGATAATAATTATAGAAAAACTAATAAAATTATGGTTAAGTCCTTTTTCCCACTTCACTTCCTTCTATTTTAACACATAACGTCAATTTAGATAATAATTCTGCATTTGCCGCCCACATCCTTTGGACACGGCGTGTATTTAGTCGTCTTCAATTTAATTTTATAATTAAACATATTTTGATAAAAACTGAGACTTAACTCGTTTTTCCTTTCTGCAGTCGACTTGTTATAATACGTTATCATTATTAATAATTATACGTCACTTATTAAGTGAGGTTATCATAACTTAACAGCAAATTAAATTGGAAGGTTTATTTGACAGTAATCGGCGTTTTTGCCACCTCTCGATTCGGGGTTCGTTCCAACTATTTTTTTTAATCTAAATTTCTCCCAGTCTTCGTTTTCTGCCTATAGTTCTGTAAGTTTTCTTATTGCACTTTTGCCGAGGGCGTGCGGGAAGTTAAGTCTCCATATCGTTGGTTTTTTCAGTGTCCCAAGGTCACCGGTTTCTCCCAATCAGGTATCGTCTGGGTGACCGCTCGCCGTAAATCGAGAATATTTATTTTTCTAGACTAGATGCGAGAGATGTAACACTTCGGCACTTGCTGGGCGTTGTGCATTTGTGAGAAGTCAGAAATAATGGGAACTGAAATACCTAACGGGTAAGAATAAGCATGCAACCGATCTCGAGTAAGGAAGAATACGGGATGAATTCAAACATGCGTCAAGAATACGTCATACGTCGAATACTGACAACTGCTCTCGGTTTATGCATTGAAGCATTTAATATTGGTGTATTACACACACTTTTGCACGTCGATAATGCGTGGTTCATTTTCGTTGGACACTCACACATTCAAAACGCTGCTTCAAAATTTACTGTATTGGTATACATATAGCCTATAGGAATTCTATTTATTATCTGTTCTGTGGTCAAAATAAATTACTTTATGTATTATATTATCTATTTAAAAACTGGTTCTGATTATTTGTAGGTTTTCGTTGGAGAATTCGGATATTAGGTAATTTTACGGTATATGTGTTATCAGGTTATCACTTATCACTATCAGTATGTACCTATCTACGCACCGAGCGGGACTCTAATTTGCATCCATCAGATTTCTGGGAAAGTGCTTTATGAAACTAAATTAGGTATAAGTAATTAAAATGTTTGTTGTTTAAAAAAGTATTTACGTCAGTATGTAAGTAAAGCGTTTAGCACACCTGCCCGTTCTCTTTCACGCGCGTTAAGAACTCTCAAAGCGGCGGCAATAAAGTCGCATCGTCTATGGATCTCGAATGAGCGCCCTTTTAATGATATAAACATTTTACGACGTAGCATTTGACACGACAAAGATCGTCCACCTTTCAATTCACATTCATCACCCATGCAACTCGAGAAACCCTCGAATCACAACGTGTCATCATCAGAAGCGTGACAACCCGGAGAGGGTACTGGCTTCCCCCAACAACTAACTCTCCGCACTATATGCGAATGGTAGAAAACGGAAAGGCGGATTTAATTTATTAAATTAAATGATTAAATTTGAACTGTGTTTAATCTTCATCATTTATTTTTACTGTTACGGTTTACTGGACATAAAATATTAAATATATTTATATATATATATATATATATATATATATATGCATTTTTTTTATGATACTCAGATATTTTACTAAAATAACGTGATGGCCTAATCGGGAATCGAACTTGCGCTAAAAAAATCTACGGCCTCATTAGACGAGCTTCTTATCCAATAGACTGCTAAGACATATACCCGCCGAGCGTAAAGACTTAAGGCGATACTTCAGTGAAACGGCAAATAATTTTCAACTATAGGCGCGACGAAATTTTGGACTCGCTGGCAATCGGAGACCGAACGCCGAGGTGTGAATCCGTCAATTTGTTTCGTGATGGCGACGAGGGTATTAATTCTTAAATCGTGTAAAGATGACTAAAAACGTTACCCATTTACTTTAAAAAGAAAACATGTCAATGAATATGTTATTATTGTTACTAATAGAACAATAAACAGAACATTAAATGGACGCATGTTGGATTTATATGACAAATTATATTTCGTTCGGCATGCGTCATTTGCTCCGAATGCCAGCGAGTCCAAAATTTCGTCGCGCCTATAGTTGAAAATTATTTGCCGTTTCACTGATGTATCGTCTTAATATAATATACGTAAAGGGGTAGTATTTAGTTTCATATGGTAAATCAGACAGTACCTCAAGGACAGATCGTATCGAACAACATACATACAACTAAAACTTTGGATTATCCCATGCCTTTGTTTGCGTGTGCTAGTAGAAGTTTCGATAGACTTGAATAAAGTCTAATTCAACTGAGTTATCAAACTTAGAGACATATTATAGCTCTGTTAGTACTTTTTACTTTTGAAATAGCCTTAGGTGATAAAATTTATTACCACGTTTTTATTAGGTCGTATTCTTGTTTGTCCGGTGGTTGTTTATCGAGCACAAATCTTGCAATCGATTTTTAACTAACTTCCCGACTAACTAGACATTTGAAACTTTTAGAATATAGTATCAGAACACGATGCCAATGCATTCTTTTAATACCTTTAGCCATCTTTAAGTAGAATTGAATTCATTTTCAGTTAATTCTGTTTTATGTGAAAAGTTATTTCGGAAGAAATCCGTAAAAAGTAAAACACTATTATTAATTGCTAGGGGTCTGGGGTTCTAGCAACTAAATTATTAATATATACGTGCGTTACTATGGAAATCAATATGAAATGTCAAAATGACATTTCAGTATTCTATATTTATTCAGTATTTCTATCAAGTACATTTTTTTGATCGTTTAAGCTAGTCAAGTGAAGTTTATATGATTCAACAGAAAATTAAAAATCGTTGTACTTATATAAAAAGTTCTTTTTATCTTGTAATTATTTTTCTTAATTGGGTAGTCTTTAAATGAACAATATTTAAGAATGTAGCTTTCGTTATTGAATATGCTGATGCTGAATATATGAATTGGGTATGCTATCAATGCAATCCCTGTCCACCCGAAGAGTGATTACTGATTACTCTTTTAAAGCATTTCTTTTGACTTCTTCGTGGGTTCATTTACAATCCGTATATACTGGCAAATATTAATTTTCATGTTCCCACCAATATCACTCGTAACTCTACGGTCTTCAAGATACCTCGTCGCAGGACAGATGTTATGTTTCATGATGCTGTGTATCGTGCGATTAACTTATTTGATGGCACCATAATTTTTTTATTAACTAAGTATATAATGTTCGTGGACGTGTTAAATAGGTTAAATTTATAATTGTATATATTATCATGTTTCTTTAATATTTACATAAACACATGCTGTCTTTTCTACTTTCTTGTTATATTAGTTGTTATTTGTAATTAAGATATTTTTATAATTTTGTATTTAATATGTATTATGGCGCATTGGCCAATCGCTGTAATACCGTAATACTCTTTTTCTAAATAAATATAATATATTATTATAAGATAAATTCCACTACCTCAGAAATAAAATATACATAAGTACCTAATATAAAAAATATATACATCGCTCGATTATTAAAAAAAAATATTACTTATTAATACGCATGTTCCTTGGGCGTTTCAAATTATGTATTTCCATTTAATTATCTGTAAGTATGTTTGGTAAATGTCTATTAATATTATGGTAAAACATAAACACGATCGTTTATTTGAATTAATGTTTCAGGAAATGACATTTAAATGTTGTAATAATAATATTACTGTTGGGAATTGCAATTAATTATTGTTTTGTATATTATTTCTGCGTTTCCGATTCCCAACCTTTTTTTTTTGGCGGAACCCTCGTACGGAACTTCTACTGGCTAATACATACCAAGTAGGGAATCCAATCCCGAGCCTGATCCCGGGATTTCGGGATTACAATTTGACAATCCCGGGACTGGTCCCGGGATTGGCATTTTTTTCCATTGTTAATATAAAATTTTTATATTTACAAATAACATTGATAAAATCGGTCAAAAATAAATCTAGTATAATTTATACTATTTAATTAAAGACATTTATTATTAATATTGTATACGTTCAATCTTGGAAATACACAAGTTTAATGGAGTAAATAAGATTCTAATATAAATAATAATGTGAATTTAATATGAGATTGCTGTTTCTGATAGTAAAGACATAATGAATGGATTAGCGACATTTAAAATAGTAAAGCAAATAATCATGGCGTACTTATGGCCTTTCCTCATCATAAATCTAATCAGTCAGCCAAATATGAAACTGCCGTAAAACGTATGATATCATGGTAGAATTACTTTGTTAAAAGTGCGAAGCATTGTTTTTTTCCAATCTTTCTCATTTTTAATAATTCATGTGAAAAAATAAAATGAATCGGCAACCTACACATGGGTATAAAACAAACTTCATTCAAACTCAGTTTATTTCTAATTTTGTTATTTTTTATTAGAAGTATTTTTTCTGTTTTATTTTCGCTTTTATTTTATTTTCCATAAAAGTTGATAAAAAAATCAATCCCGAAATCCCGGGATTATGTTTATCAATCCCCGGATTCATAGGTATCGAAAATAGTTCGGGATCCCGGGATAGGAATCCCTAATACCAAGGTTTAGAAAGGCACATTAGTAAAATTGCGCTTTATTCTCTTTTAAATCTCTAAAGTTATGTTATTTCATTACCTGAAAAAATCTGTGTATCGATTTTAAACAGATGAATGTAAAGAGAAGATCTGATAATCATATTCACAAGTATGTGCATCAGTGTTGCCATCTTTTTCTATGCTGATTATAGTACAAAGGCGTAAACATTCTAGTATTTCTGAAAAATATATAGTACCTACAGTAACATTTTTCGTCTTGAATCCTTTAAAATTATAATAGTATTGTACTATAATTATAGTACGGTTGGCATGATGTGCATAGCATTGGCTAATGGTGGAGGTAGGTTTTTAAGATTCGACATAAATAGTGCACACTAAATTGTGTCATCAAATGTATTTGTTTTCTTTGTACTAATACTACAATACTATTTCTTTTATGCTTTTATTTATATACTTATATATTTATTTCTTTTTACTTTCATTTGAAAAAATTAACCAACACCATCTGTAATAATAATTATGTACTCTTAATTCAACGAAAACAAATAAGTATGACTGGAAAAGTGTCCACTATTTTTGTCGGATCGCCCATAGCTTACATACACTATTATGGTTTGGTTTAGGCAGGGTTTCAATCTGCAAATTATTTTCATAGTTCAATGACCGACATGACCGACAAAGATTAGAGTGCACTATTTATTTTGAATTTTAACATCATACCCCTCCACCCCTCGCCACTGGTACATACTTTGATAGTGCCGCAGGTGAAATAAATTCATGTCCACGGAATCTACGAGACGTTATTTTTGTGGTTGATAAATAATAAACAATAATTTTATTAATACAGTATTTTGATACTCTTCTCTTGGATTTACACATTTGGATTTTTCCACAAGCTTTTGTGAATTCTCGCAGAAAACCTGACACGGCCAGCGGAATCCCAATGTTCCACAGGATCCTGTTTAAGATCACTGATCTAGATTCCCTCAGACTTGGTGAAATTATTTGTATACAACCATCCCTAGCACATTTTGAACCTGTTTAGAAAATTTCACCATGTGGAGGTCTATGCCCTGTTTATGTAACATACCTACCTGCCTTCCTTTATTTACCTAATACCTACGAGTAATATGCTAGAAATACTGAATGACCAGTGTCATTGAACTGTATAGTGTAATTATGTTATGTTATTGTTCGTATATTATACTCTGAAGTCTGCGATATCTAATTTCGCTATTGTATTCCACTAACCATAACATAATATTTATAACGTGACCTGTGTACTTACGTGCACTTTATGGACCAACGTTTGATCCTTGAAGGTGGCCATTGACTATCATTTATATTGATACGTCTACGTCTATGTTTTATGCCCAGTGCCGTAATATCTGTAAATAAATTACTTCCGTGAATTGGATGTATATTAATTTTGACATGGCGTACTGAATCAGATACAGTGGCAAGTTGCATATTTTTAAGAGACAACCAATATTTTAAGCGCGTGCATTTCTTAAGGAATATTGAATCTAATAAAACTACTGTATTATCAATTATCATTGAATATTAAAAAAGATTTTTCACATACCTACAAATAAAATTTAATATTTTTTTATTTCGGTATAAAATTTATTAACTGGTAATTAAGATCGTGTCCGGAAACTTGTACGTGTACAGTTCGCCGTATCACACTTCACCGTGAATGTTTAATCGGAAATATATGGCCGTATATTAAAGACCTTTCAACCTCTTTGGATCGTATAGTACGGACATAAAATTCATGTCTAAATTAAACACGGTTCTTGTCGGTTTACACTTTACAGGAAGCCAGCAGCAAACAAATTTTGAAAAATAGCCGATGTACTGGATTATTTGTTAGGTTTTCATTCTTGAATTCATGAATTTTGGCAAAATCAGCTTTGAAAATTGAATTAATGTTCATATTGAATCTAATAAAATTAGGGACCGTATAGTATACGGACTCTTTTCCGATAAGAAAGCTCACGGCGAACTGTGCTACGGTGAAATATTTTACGTACAATTTAGATGTAACCAATTAAGATTTTCTATATCATTGTAGAAAAAGGGTTTATCCATCGTTAATTTCAAGAGACCGCTAGAGCGAAAAAACTGAGAAAGAAAGCAAACTAAAAAAGCTCTCGACTTGGAATATCTTCTTAATATCATCAGCTTCTTATCTACATTGTTTCTATTATAAGATAAATATTTCATTGTGTAAATCTTTCATTCTGGCGTGCGCCAAAAACTTGACTTTGAACCCGGGACTTTCCGCCTGCTAGACTGCTTGTTCTAAGCGTTACCAATATGGCGGTGGAGCATGGTATTGATTTCAAATTTACATCGCGAGAGCAACAAATACTTACGCAAAAGCCATACTTTTTAATATCATGTATCAGGCACGCATGAGTTGCTGTTTATTCATGAAATTAATATTAACAGAAGGAAAGTTTCTTTTTGTTCCTCACATACATACATCCCATTGTATTGGTCTCCTCCGTGCTTTATGATGTTGTTGTAAATACTTGTGTTATGAATGTTATAATCGTGTACGTACAGAGTTAGTATTTTTATATCTCCTCAGAGGTATACCACCCTGATACTTTGGAGTAATATTTTCTATGAAAAGTAGTAAATATTGTTTTCCCATATTTTATATGCATGGGATTTATATGGGATATGATGTTATACAAGTCTGCGAGTAACTGTTGGACAAATGCCGTCATACAGTGGTACCCAAGGGGCACTAACGTCTACAGGGACACCCTAAAACCCGCAGGATGGACGAACTCATAAGGTTCATGGATGTACATGGCAGAGAAGAACTAAATACCGATAAGTGTGGAGGGCTTCATCCAACAGTGGATCGACCCCTGCTGCTGATGATGATATAGGTCTAATAGTTTGGTGCCATGACCTTGTCTTCCAGACCCCATTCATACAAATTCCATTCTTTGATAAACAAACAAACAGGTGAATATGGTTGACAAATTCACTCTATTTACAGTGTAAAAGGGGCATTATTACAAACCTGCGATTATGTGTTTATAGCATTGTTTTGATATTCTGGTAACGCATTTATCAAGTAGCTCAAAATGAACTCTATCTCTACATCGCAATAAGGGTAACCATTGCTGATTGTTGTCAACTATCTTATATTCTTCTATCTTATACCTAACTATAAAAATATATACTTACATAATAAAATCGCGCAACAAAGACGCAAACTATATCGCATGAAAATGTGTGCGTGTGTGTCAATCAATAAAATGCTTATAGTTTGTCATACAAGTTAGTTACCTACATGTTTGAATATTGATTCACGTATTAATATGTAGGTATGTTTGTGATGTGTTACCTGTTCCTTACTCATTAATTATTATGTTATGTCACTTGTGGGTACTTGTTTAATCCTCAACGCCTCTATTAGACTATTTATTTTATCTTTAATTCAGAGAAAAATCATTTAAAAAAAAATAGGTCTATGAATACAATAGTAAAGAAAATGCAATCGACAAAAAGAAACATACATCGTCACCGTGTTTCTAACTTAAGGGAAAAAATATTCTTTTGAATTAGGTAGGTACCACAGCTTAGTCTGGCCACCTGGAATTCTACAACATAATATATCGTATATTATATTATACTCGTAAGACGTAAAACCCCATGAGTCATCGTTTTTTGGCTTCTCAGCGATACGAATTAACGAAAATACAACGTAGTCCATTCATTGAACACGGCTAGCAAAATCACGCTTCTGGCAGCGTCGTCGATAGACGGGCGAGAAGCCATTATTTAATAACAGTGAACTCTTTGTTTAGTTATTGCGTATCCGATATTTCGCTGGTATAATAATGTCATCGTGAATATTAATTACAAGCCCCGAGAAATTTAATAATATGTTTATTGCTTTGTTATGAGAGACGCTGATAATAATAATTATTTTGTGCTCCTTGAGCCCCTTATTACGTTGGTGAAGGGTAATGCGCGGATGGGCGGGGGCCTACTTCGTAGAGAGCGCACCGAGCGCCGCGTTGGTGGGCTTTATGCCTAACAATGCATATATTAATTAAAGTACCATATGTTTACATATGAAAATGCAGATACTGCGTTGGATCGGTCACGTACATAGATTGCCGGAGCATATACCGGCAAGGCGGGCTATGCACGCAACCCATGGCAAGAGAAGACCTGGACGGCCGAAATTGAGATGGCAGGACTATGCCACGGGAGATTTACAAATGCTCGGTCAAAGCAATTGTAGGGTTCTAATGCAAAAGTGACTATTTCCATTTTGGCACTTTTTCAGGAATCAACATTTTCTATGAGAGACTTTCAGAATTAAAATACACATTCAATTTAAACACATTGTGATAGGTAGAGTAATTTTCTATATTTCATAAAAAAAATTAGACCAGTCCATCAAACGTATTAATAGTTAAGAAAAACCATTTTTTTTGTTTCGAATTTTTCCAAAACTGACTATTTCCAGGAAATAGTCCGTTTTTCGAATATAAGATTTCACATGCTCATAGTATTTTAACATTTTGGAATTTAATAGAGACAGTTTTTAGTAAAATAAGAACACAAAAATTACAAGGGTAAGTTATATGCTTTATTAGGAAAAATACAAAAATTAAAAAATGGCTAAAATATGATGAAAATAAAATAATTAATCTTCGTATTCTGTCTCAGGTAGTTCAATATCATTTGGCGCAAGCCCCAAGATGTCACCATAAAATTAGTTCGCATTTGAAGGGTGGTGAAGAACTTCATTAGCTTCACGACATCATCTTTTTTAACCTTCTTAACATGGCTTATTTTATTCAATATTTGAGTAGTATCGGTAGTCATAGTTTTGTTTCTTTTTAAAATCGTAGCTCCAACAAAAGACCGAGCATACGTCTGTGAAACACCAACAGTCGACTTTTCCCCTTTAATATAAGTCATCACTTAATCTCCTGTGATTTTGAAAGGGAACTTATTCAGAAGAGGTTTTATTGTAGATTTGTAGTAGAAAAAATTAAAATCTTTGCCATACACTTTCAATGTACAGTATTTTTTTTAAACTCCGATTCACTCTTATTTGTATTTGATATTGGTGACAGAATAACAATCGGTTCATTATTAGACGTATTTAATTGAGCACTGTCGAAAAGTAAGGTTATGATCATATTTTATATTGTGGAATTTTCTCCAACCAAACATCCAATGCATAACACGAAATGATTTCATCATTGTTAATACCTTGGTCACTATGGCTTGCCATTCTACTAAATTAAAAACACTTTTACTGACGAATGAACGAAGACAAATACAATTTCGAACAATACTTTTATGAATCTGACGTTTCATAAACGAGGAATTAGTCAATTTTGAAGGAAATCTTTTTTCTATGGAATTAGTGCACTATGGAATAAATCGCGCTCTCTTAGTGTAGTAGTTTAATGGAAAATAGTCAGTTTTGGCTACAAACACAAATAGTCAATTTTGAAATAAAACAGAATAATGTTCATACTAGAAATAGTTCGTTTTGAAAAAAATCGCAATTTTCAAACAGCAAAATCATATAAAAATATCGCGATTTGGTCGAAAACAAATATGCCAATCGATTCCTGACATACCAATCTATAATCGTGCATACTTAACTCATTTTCGTCAATTTTGGAAATAGTCACTTTTCATTAGAACCCTACAATTGGAGGGTGTCGGCGCTGGATCGACCAGGATGGAGGGAGTTTTTGAAGAAGGCCATGACCCACCAAGGGTTGTAGTGCCATAAATGATGATATTAATTAGTTTGAATATTCAACTGAATTAACTGAAAATCATCAAGCACATAAATTCTGAAACTCTTGAAAAAAGACAGATTTATCTTTATTTCCAAAGGTTCTCAAACCATAACATGTGTGTTCACCAGTATATTGTTGGTGTATAGCGAAACGGTAAGGCTCATCTTGAACTTAATCTGAGGGCGGCATCGCTGCCGATCCGCCCTACAATTAGATATGCTTTATTGTTCGGATATGTACGCCAGTGGATGCTCGTTTAAAGAGGTTATTATATTATATATTTTTTCTACGATATCATGCTATAGTGAAGGGTGTCTGTTAAAGGTGGGTAGGCGGTGGTAGGTAACTGAAAAAAAGTTCTATGACAGTAATTTTTAAGGGACTTCATCTTCAGAATTTTACATTTACAATTCAATGTATTTGCAAGTCTCCTCCGACAGCTGCAAAGATCAACGAATTATTTTTCAAAACAATTTGTCGAATATCTATTATAATATATACTCAACTAAACATATCACGAACTTCAAAGACATTGATTTTTTTATAATGTGGGGAGAAAAAGTTTTTTTTTTAATAAAAAAAGTTGATGGAAGTATAAAATTTTACAAACCAACCTCAGCGTTCGATAATTTTCTGAAGTGTTCGATTTTTTTCTCATACGCTGGTTAAACGCAAAGGCAAAGCTTGTCAGCGACGCAAGCGGAAAATCTCATTTCTACTAAATTTACTCTCAAAAATTGTTTTATTCTCTTTTATTCTTTTATCTGCCTGACCTGCCTACCCCCACTAGACGTCACTGCATTGTAATTTGTACGGTTCTGTACGTTTTAGTTACTATTCATCTAAATAATAATAATATTATTAATGCGATCTGTCGGTTAACAGGCAGTTATGGCTACATCTGTATTTTAATATGAATGCTTCAGTTTCGGTACACATATAACATGTTTCGAGTAATGCATGTTGAAATCAATGACATTATTAATGGACAACGCACTCAATACAGTAGCTAGCAAGTAAATTCACGCACAGTGACATTCGCACATGTATAGGTAGACGTCACGCAATTTCCATTATGCTATATCACGCATCGGGAATTTATAGCAATATCACCTTTATTGTAATGGCGTTAGAACGGTGTTTCTAGTGTCAATGTTCATTTGAGCGAACCCGTTCGAGCCGAACCGTTCGGCAGACCTGACAAAAAGCATCGGGAATTTATAGCAATATCACCTTTATTGTCATGGCGTTAGAACAGATTATGCCATTCGGCAGACCCGACAAAAAAGTGAGTGTCATTTTTATTCCCAGATGCTTCAAAAAACAATAGTAAGTAAGTACATAATGTTTTTTATGTTAGGTGTGTTTATTTTGACAATATTTGGAAGTACCTCCATTTAATAATTTATAAAGCTGTCTATGTTAATTAATATATTTTTTTATTGATGTCCTGCTATATGACTTGCAGCTAATTTAATCGTTAGTTTTAGTGGCATATTTTTAGCTTCAGTTATAGGTATATATAAGGTGTTCGTTAATCTCACAGAACTGCTTAATAAATAGAATTCCGATAGGTTATGCCCCAATACACTACATTTTGCCGCAGGGTTTTGAATGTGTATGTTTTACGAAAATGAACTACACATTATAGACGTGCAATCGTGTGTGTTGCAACCTTCGAATACACCAATGTTGTATGAGCACACATCGAGAGGAGTTGTCAGAACGAAATAATATAAGCGTATTCTTGATACATGTTTAAGTTTATCCCATATTTTTCCACATAAATGCTTGCCATTATTTCTAAGTTCTCTGGTGAATCTCTTTGGCTATAGCAATGTATTTTTTTCGTTCGATACCTTATTGAAAATTAAACTATTCTTCGAATAACATCGTTGCTTTGACTTGAGGAATTACTTACAAAAATCGAATGTCGTACATGCCTTGTCTCTTATTACATGACAGGTACATAATACCCAACAATCAACGTCATAATTTATTTTCAATTACCCACGTACTTTACATGCGAAAAAAATAACATAAAATCATACACATAAAAGGATTGAATTTCATAAAAATGTCCAAATGAAAACCTACACCGCCCACGTGCCGCTACGGCCGCCGCGCGATGATGCAATGCCATTTTTTTCGCTCGTGGAAAATATTATAATAATATTATCTCCTGCGATGTTATGTGCGCCTGGTAATCGGACGATCTGAAAGCCTCGGACACTATCTGATGCTCCCGGTCTTGGATTATTATTGTATTGGACTGGCGCGTACACGATCTCCGCCTCATATTTGCATGAAACAATACATTATGTGTGTCGGGGCGCCGTATGGTACAAAAATGTTTATACCTCCTCTCGTGTTCTGCGATCCTTGCACTGAGGATTCGCTAACTATGTAGTAGTAGTCTTCCGTCGAAATATCATCAGATTATCATCAAAGTTGAAGAGAACCTTTTTCTATTGACTAAAATTAAAGCTGAAAAAATGTTACTAAGCTAATAGGGCCTGTACATGTGCATGGATTTACTGGCAGCAATCGTGCGTAGAGCGATAAATCTAATTATACCTGACTGTACCTAACTGAAAAAAAAATATATTTCTAAAAACGGTACATGTTCAAACACGCGGTCAAAGACATAGCTTATAATCAGTATCTTTAGAATTATCTTTAAATGTGTAAATCTTGCCCATTTTTTGAATAATAAAATGCCTAATTCTTGTCAAATTTGGAAACACAGAGATTATCAATATATTTTTTTATCGTAAATATTTCACTATAATAATGTCGACATAAATTTTACTAATGGTTTTATAAATGCTTTTAAAAATTAATGAATATAAAAAATCTTAACATCACTGCACATGGATGTACTGAAATATGACTATATTCTAAAACATTAAATCGAGAGGTTTAAAAGAATACTATTTTATGTAATAAAAATACTTTATGCAGTCATCAAATGTGTAAAATAAATATAAAGGATAATAAGGCTTCAAAATTATATAAATAGATTATCTACAACGTTTAAGGAATGTCCAGAATCATGCTTTGAAAATAGCATAAAACCTCCATTTTGACCTACGCGGCGCACGTCCCTCCTTAAATTATAAGAAATAAAATTAGTGACATAGAAACCATACAAATTCAGTGTAATAAAAAACAAAAAAGATACATACTTGAACATTGTTTTATTTCTTTGTTTCTGGACCACGGTATCCATTTGTATAAGCGACAAAAGAAAAGAATTTTCAAATCCCTTCGAGTATTGATATGATACACAATGGCTTATAAATAATGTCTCAATTGCATTGTTTTTTTTTGTTATTATCATAAATTTCTCTATGCCCGAAGATTCGATATTTAATAATTATTTTAATTCGTCCGTTGTGTTTATTGTTTTTGATAGACGAAGCCTTCGTGTCGGGAATAATATTAAAAGGTTTTGATTAACAGCTTCGCCGGCATGTTTTGCTGTGGTGAGATTTATTGCCCGTTTCGAGTTATGAAATATTTATCTGGACTTAAAAAAAGTTTTAAAATCGCGAGATGGAATTGATAAGCGTGCTGGTTTAATATGTCTTGTTGTTTATATAATAAAGTTTATAGGCTGTATTGGGGTTGATCATTTCAACGATTTTGAAAACTTGGATGTCTACAAGTATCAAATACATCCAAAACATAGTTTTTTATATGCGGAAGTAAACTGGGAAATTAGCAAATTCATTTATGATCAGTTGATGTTTGTTGATGGGGACGAAATCGACTCTGATCGTTGTTAAATTACATGTGGATATCTCTCAGTTTTGTTTCATAGTGTGATGGAATCTCTGTTTACAATATTTTGAGTTCGTCGTCAGTAATATATTTGGTGGATCCGTTTTTTCCATCCGAACGACATGGCCCGCCCAAAGCAAGCCAGATTAACAAAATGTCCTATTCTTGGATCTGCAAAAAAGTGATAGAACAGAACCCTGAGTTGCATGTCGTTCGCAAAACACTATTTTCTTGTACCTATAACTTTATATAAAGTACCGTTTACATGATTCAGTTTTGACGATCACCGCTGAGAACTCATACGCATTGACCCGTGTAAACGCACATTCATCAACGAATCATCGAAAGTGATCATCCGGATCAAAAGTGAATGAAGTTCAACCTGTTCTACTTTTGGATCATTTTGTGCTCACTGCGGATGATTCCAAAATACCTGCGCCATCATACCCCCATCATATCCCTATCTTATCCCAATGGTATTACGTCGCATTACCTATGTATTATTAATATATTAGTCTATGGTTTTATCCACCAACGACTCTTTTTCCTATTCGTCTTTCTCTCGATGAAATTTCTGCATTCATACAACAAGCAATCACAAATTGTTTGAATTCCAACCTGCAGCGTAATTTCACTTGACGCCATTTTCGATGAATTGTGTGTTACACTTTCAGTGACACGTGTAAATAAAAAAAATGAACGTCTGCATTCAATTCACTGCGAATGATCATCCGTAGTGACTCATCTAAATGGGTTTTATTCAACATCTTTGATCGGTAACATATCGACGGAATTTTAATAGCGAAATTAAACCTAATTTGTGGTTTATTAGCGCTGGATATTAGTGAATTTTGTTGTTAAATGTTAATTATAGAGCTCTGTTTAAAGAAGAGTTGTCGATCCGAAGTATTAACAAAAGTCTGCATATTATGTTTCCAAGATTTTCATGGGGAACTTTCCCTTGCCACCCTCTCAAATTAAAAAAATAAGAACCTTAGTATCTATTGACATTATTTATTTCTTCATAATTTTTTGATATTAATTCGAACAGGTTTTTAGTTCCTAAGCCACCCTGTGTCCGTCCAAAGTAGACAACAAGTCATTTGAAATATTAGTCGCGTATGAAAAATAAACAATATTTTCCGATGTCCCATCATTTCGCGGCAACAAAACACATGTCCCTGCGGTAGGATCCGTGTCGGCCCCTGGCTTTGTGTTGGTTTTTTGCTCGGCCGACTTCCATATTAAAATTTCAATAATTCAATTTGCGACGCACGTCATATAAAATGAGAAGCGAGGGTAGGGGGGGATCTAGGCATTTTATCGCCCAATTTTTACCTCGGTAAGGTATGAAACAACATAATATTATCAGCACCACGTATCTACTGCCACCAGCTCTTTGAGCTTGGACTTGCAAGCCGTCCGACATGTACATGCGGAGGGGAAATACAGGATGCCAACCACATCCTCTGGGAATGTCTGAGAATGTACTCCGAAAGGGAAGAGATGCTTAAGTCGGTCCAACCAGCTGTTGGGCCCATCGGGCCGTCCGACTTAGTTGCTACAAAGGCCAATTATTATCTTGCTTTTAACAAAATTGCGGCGTCTTACTGCGGACGTGAAGATCTCTTCACACAAGTTTTCCTGTCCGTATGATTAGCTTTTAAATTCTTTTTATTTTTGTAATTTACATGTGCTCTTCTCTCCCCGGCACTCTGCATAAGAGTAAATTCTTTAAACTCAGCCAGAGCTCACTTAGAGCGTAGCAACCTCAGTCTTGGACATCTGCTCCCAGGACATTCCCAGTCATACATTAAATACATGCCTCACATCGCCACTGTAGTGTCCCGTGATATGCTCGATTAAGACCGAGTGTGGTGCGGGGCGGGTTTGGTTTGGAGGGATTAATTTCAACGCCACCAGTTTTAACAGTTTCCAATTTCAAAGTAGTTAACTAAACATATATATTGAGTCGTTGATGTGTTTTAGTTTGTACAAAGTGTACTTGAGGCCTAAGATTTAGATGTGATTTCTCTTTTTGCTATAATAACTGATCCTTGTCTCTTCAGAGACGTGAAGTCTATTGTGTGTCTAGCTTGTTTAGTAGGTACTGACTTCCTTTATAGTATTTCGATAAATCGCTTACGGCGGTCGAGATGTTTTGCACCTGAGTATTTATTACATACATTGTGTATTGATGTATTATAATTGTTACAATAAGTAAGCCGTCTCATCAGTTAAAACTGTCTCTCTCTCGCTCTAAATTTTATCATAGCCAAGAGACGCACTGTAAAAATAAAGCACTTATTGCAACAATACCAACCAACTTATTGTAATTGTTACAATAAGTGTTAAAAAAACCTATCCTAGTTAGCCGTAAATACTATCACTATATCACTTTAGCGGCCTTGCGTATTGAATAGTATAAGTAAATTGTTTGCCGCCTTATAAAATGGAAATAAAATGAATTTCAAGTTATACTATTTTTTTTAAATAAATATAAAATACATTAAACCATAAATGGTTCAAAATCGCTACATGAAAACTTGGTAAGTAAACTAAATTAAACTATAAGATAATTTGTAATACTAAGATGTGATCGTTTAACGAATTTACATTTTTTATTACGATTTTTTTAATTGTACGTTTATCTTTGACTTCGAATAAACAATATTAATTTTACAACGTAATTTATTTAAAAATTGTCTCAAATTGCATGCTCCGTATTTTCCCGCTAAGTACCTACCTCTTTTAGGTGGCGGATTCTCCTTAAATGCAGCCCTTCTAAAATTTGAGCCCACTCGCAGTGCCCGAATAACCCAAATTCCACCCTGCCCAGTCTCCTATCGGCGGCTGGCGCCTGGACTTCTTTATTTTGTGCTTTGGTTTTATTCCGCAACGCTCGTGGACCGAATTCGATTATTGCGTTGGGCGATTCCGAAGAAATAAATTACATGCCCTAAGTACCCGACTGCATAATCCACCTGAAGGATGGGTCGTTGTTTACTTTGCCGCGGAGGGTTAATAAATATATTTTACTCCATCGCTCAAAGCCAACTATTGTCACTCCAACCAATTAGTATACCCTAATAGTTCTTTTAGTGACTATCAAATCTCTCAGTAATCAGTACCTACCAATGCTTGTAAAGTGCTTGTTGAAGGACTGTATAGGTAGGCTGTGGACAGCTGTGAAAGTGGAAGGCTGTCGAAAGAAAGTCCTAAGACAGCCATGACGATACTTCAGTGAAACGGCAAATAATTTTCAACTATAGGCGCGACGAATTTTTGGACTCGCCGGCAGTCGGAGAGCGAAAGTCGAGGTGTGAATACGTCAATTTGTTTCGTGATGGCGACGGGGGTATTAATTCTTAAATCGTGTAAAGATGACTAAAAACGCTACCTACCCATTTACTTGACAAAGAAAACATGTCAATGAATAAATTATTATTGTTACTAATAGAACAATAAATAGAACATTAAATGGACGCATGTTGGATTTATATGACAAAGTATATTTCGTTTGGCATGCGTCATTTGCACCCTCGACCCGCAATCCGCGCATCGCCTAGCCACGATCTTTTTAGACCATGCCTCAACTGAGGTATAGCCTTAATCGTTATTCGAAATATTGAAAAATGTGGTGGAGGGGTTAAGGCGGCCACAGACGGACAGTTCTCGTAACAGGTTGAACATGGTACAGAAAATAACTGTTCAATAACTGTACGTTAGTGGCCACACCACAGATCAGTTTAACTACCCCATTTAAATCTGTCGAACTGTCAACAGACGTGCCCATATACGTACAGTTATTGTCCGTGGCAGAGCTAAATGGAGAAAAAAAATGGAGGTAAAAACTATGGAGGTTATGTTCGCGGAGATAATAAACAGGGGTATTGTTTAAATTAGTTTTAGGTAGGGTATACTTGAACGATGATACACGAATAATTTAACTTTGAATTTATTATGGTTATAATTGTTTTTATTAGAAACAAATTGACATAAATACACACCTATGACGTTGGTAAAATAAATCATGATTTCGCTAGTGGATTGTGTATTTTATCGATTCACCGAAACAATATTATACACATTCGTGTAAATATAAAATATAATCTTTTCTTTTGAATAAATTATTCCCTTTAATGGACAGTATTAATTAAGTAAGAAAACGGTAATATTTATAAAGGTATTGATTTTATATACAATAAGCCACAAAATTATATTGACATCAATCATCAGTATAATAATTAATTACTATGATATTATTAAAATATATACTTAAATTTTATTTAGATTTAGCGACATTGTCATTCACAATTAGGTATATTAATTTATGTTGTGAACGTCTTAAATTAATAATTTGTAATATTCACTACATACAATAAATAAAATTAGTCTATATTTTCACAATAACTTAATATTTATAATGCTCTCTAAAATTTTAACATTTATATTATATTGTATAAGATAATATGTTTACATAAATAACTATTACTTTGTTTTACTCTCGTAAAAATAAATAAAATATAATATTTGCGATCTCTGCGTACATAATATTATTATATTTTTAATAATAAATGAATTTGTATTTTATAACAAGCAACACCAGCCGTAGTTGTATCGCGCGGTATATTCTACTTTACGTTACCGACATCTAATGTCACTCGAGAACTTTCGGCTAGTTGAAATTCCAACAGTTTTACAAAAACACGGGAGTGGGGGGTCGCTGGCAGTTTAAACATGGCACACATCTGAAAGGTCGAAAAGTGTCCGTCTATGGGCGCAGCAGATTATCTTCCAAAAATAACTGTATGGTTATTAACTGGCATGTTCAACCTGTTACGAGAACTGTCCGTCTGTGGCCGGCATTACGGGAGAAACGCATTTCGTTACACCATGGTTGCAGAGGGGAATCCATGTGGTGGAAGGGAAAATCTTATTATCGCTGAATAACTAAAATGGCAAATGTGTTACAATAATTAACCGTCTTACAATAATTTAATTTAGATGTATGTAGCTACCTAAATGCAATTAATGTACTATACCCACTATGTATAAACATACCACATAAGCATGAAGTTCTATAGATTTGACTGAC
Source organism: Rhyacophila brunnea (assembly GCF_057557595.1). Taxonomy (NCBI): domain Eukaryota; kingdom Metazoa; phylum Arthropoda; class Insecta; order Trichoptera; family Rhyacophilidae; genus Rhyacophila; species Rhyacophila brunnea. Next base: position 36,873,569 of record NW_028232796.1, read on the forward strand.
AATAATATGACAATAGTTAGAGCGACGCTGACCGAGAGAAAACGATGCAATAAGCGTCATAAAATATTTCTTTTATTCAACGAATAAAATTTACCCCATGTAATTCGTGCGCAGTAGAATAAATCGCAATCAGCGCAATTTTAAGGTTAAGGTGACGCATCAGTGAAACGCCAAATAATTTTCAACTGTACGCGCGACGAAATTTTGTACTCGCTCCGCATTCATTGAGAGAACGTTGAGTCAGACATACGTCACTTTGCTGCGTGATGGCGACGGGCCAATTAATTCTAAAATCGTGTAAAGATGACTAAAAACGTTACCCATTTACTTTAAAAAGAAAACATGTCAATGAATATATTATTATTGTTACTTATAGAATAATAAAGAGAACATAAAATGGACGTATGTTGGATTTATATGAGAAATAATATTTCGTTTGACAGGCGTCTTTTGCACCCGCGACCCGCAATCCGCACATCGCCTAGCAACGATCTTTTTAGACCGTGCCTCAACTAATGCATGGCCTTAAGTTGTTCTACCATACTGCCCTGCTAAGTAAAAATACAGTTCTAATGGATTTAAGTTTTGTACAATTTGATTCGAGTATTTTTTTTTGCGACCCGGGTTTCGCCTTTCGGCATCTTCAGGCACTACGTGCACTCACCAAGGGTAAATACACACTGACAACGAATACAATTAAACCTAACTTATTAATAAATTAATACAATAAATCAGGCAAAAACTTCATCACCTACCTACCTAAGTCGAGGATCACGCTAACGTCATTAACAAATATAACAAATAAAATATGAAATTGTTAAAAACCCCTACAGTATCACTAATAATACATACACTCAATAAGCGTATACATCATCAAAAAGCTAATAATAGATCATTAGTAATTATAATCAATAAAAATACTACATTCAAGAGGTGTAAAATCACGTGTTCTCAGTATTGTTTTTGGTCGATTGCGGACATATTCGTAATTTTTGTGTACCTACTCTATAATTATGTTTCCAACAATTTACAGATTTTATCAACATTAGGCAATTTGCATTTAAAATTTCAACGAATAAATAAAACAATAAGTAACATGCTGTCGTGATTAATCGCTTAAATGCTTATAAACATTTTTATAAGCAAAACAAAGGATAACAAAAAGGATCTCTAACTAAAAAATACTTACAAATAAATAATATGGATTAACACACAAATTTTGTGTTATACTTGCGACTAGGTCATTAAAAACATTACAAAGTATATTTTGTAGGCATACCATATCATTGCGATGTATGATTATTAATTCAATTCTCGAAGCTTGTTAACCCACAAAATACAATCTAATACTTATGTACTTTTTATGATAAATGTCGTTACAACAACCAGCAAGTTGACCAATTCTGCACTATTGATTGGGATAAAACGTTGTGAGTCTGGATTAGGTAGTAATTATTATATTTGTCAATATTGAAACCCATGCAACAATTTTAGATTTTGAAATTTATTTATTTATTTAGAATACAAAACATTGTGGACATGACAAATCTAAATTCAAGACGTACACAACATGAGATTTACATCACAATATAGAATATAATAATAATAATAACACAAAATCAAATTAAATCAAAACATACTTAATTGTGTAGTATTGTCGTTGTCTTAATTAAAATAAAACACAATTTTACGCTGTACCAATTCCAATAAGTTTAATGATAATCAGGACCAGTTTCGTCCGCTTCAAAGGGACGTTGTTAGCTGGCACAATATAATAATATATAGGATATACAGAATTTTGTATTTAAGTACGCATTTTAAAAGTTGAAGTTACTGATTTATTAAACTGTTTATTGTGTTTTATTTTAATTAATACATGGTGTTTTCTCCAAGAATTGGCAGATAATACCATAAAAGAAAAAACTGTCATATTCCTTGCCTGTCCACATACCTAGATCTTATATACATAGGTATTTGGGGAGACAGGTGTGTTTGGTAGATTGTAGATGAGTGGAGGCTGAAGACTGAGATGGAGATGGCGAGTTTGTTTCCGAATTGACAAGTCCAGTTTACATAAGTAAAATAAGTCAATAATATAATAAATAAAAACTAGTGAGATATGTAGCCTGAGGCTTGGCGATACTGAGTAACTGTTATTCGATCAAGATATTAGATGAGTGAGATATACATTCAATCGTGATAGACTATTTATTGAAGCCTTGATTGAATAATTCTGACACTGAGTATCGCATGCCTTCGGTGTTATGCATTTTGGCATAATAAATAATATATCTGAAAGAGATTGCGGGTAACTTCATTCTGGCAGTGGCGAAGGGTGGAGGTAGGCTGTTAAGATCAGACATAAATATTGCACATTAAACTTTGTTAGTCATACGAATTTGTTTTCGTTGAAATAAGACTACAACTTACAGATGATGTTGGTTAGTTTTTTTTAAATTCAACTAAACCTTGCGAAAACCAAGCCATAATAGACAATATTCAAAAATACTAGTCTATCTATAAAATATCTTAAATTGTGCAACTAAATCATTCATAACTTTGAATATTTTATTTTATAGCTTGGTTTAGTCAGGGCTTAATGAATTTTAAAAACATATTACCAACAATATATTGTGTAATATGTATTATAAATCCAACGAAAACAAATAAGTATGAATAAAAAAATGTGCACAATTTTTTCGTATCTCCCAAAGTATATCAAAACTATTGTGGTTTGGTTTGGGCAGGGTTTAATTGAATTTTAAAAACTAACGAACACCATCTGTAAATTGTAGTCTTAGTTCAATGAAAACAAATACGTATGACTGACAAAGTTTAGTGTGCACTATTTATGGCGGATCTTAACAGCCTACCTCCACCCTTCGCCACTGGGCAGTGGTTATAGTAATGCAAAGCTGGTTTGTTTAAGTAGCAGGGTTTCAGATACCCTACTAGGTGACACGGTCTGGATTCAAAACTCCCTGCTGAGTCATTATAATTAGTCGAATAATAAACGTCGAATCGGTCACTATAAAATTGCCAAAGGACAATAGCCGTGTCGCGCTTTTTCGCGCGTCATATAGCTACCCGCTTACGGGAAAAAAAACCTCCGAAATTTGCTAAATGCGATTTCCATTTTGTGCCCTGCGAATTCCTGAGCGCCTGATACATCCACCACTCGTGGTAGTGAGACAAAGGGGGTAAAAAATTGCCCGAACAACTTGGTATCGGTCGCCGGGCACTTGTAATCCGGCCGCTGCCTGTCCGATTCGCGAATATAATACATACGAAATGAGGCGACCGCTCCTGTGTGTGGACCGCTATGGTGAAAAACTAGAAGTCTCAATTCCGAGGATCGTAGAAATCCTCGCACTTTTATGATCGCCTGATACTTTTTTGATTAGAAAAACTTCAGTTTACATCACTTCTTTTAATCCAAATTTCTTCAAATTTTGATTTATTTTTTACTGATTCCAATTATTGCAATTCTGCACGAATGCCTCTCATATTTTTAACACACCTTTTATGATGTTTGGTTGATAGCATCGCTGGAAATCGAAAATTTTACGAACCAGAGTGTTCGATAGTTTTCCGAAAATATTTTCATACTTATGTAATAGTTGTACTTATCTTCATAATAGGTATTATATAGAAATATACTTGCGATGCTTAGATTGTCAGATGGAGTAGTCAACTGTCTTTAAACTATTGGCATGCAAGTGTACCATAATGTTGTCGTCGCAGACGAAAATCTTCAAATATTTTCTTTTTACCATGATCCGACAAGTTTCGTATAAACTTAAAAAAAAACTTTTTTCTCTCTTTTGACCATCTCCGATCCTCATAGGTTCATATGGGTGTCCACCATTGATGTACTGTATATATGCAGTAATATCAATGGTCTCCACACTCTCCACAGAGTGGTGGTTTGTATTAACAGTTTTTTTACGAGATATGGATACCTATTATTAGCCACTTGCTCAACCTATTAGGTCATTAGAACAGGAGCTAGCGAGCTTCGAGCGGTAGTTGATGGTCATTTACCCAATCATTCCATTGATCACATACATAATATACAAACATTGAAAGAAACCCGGCATTAGGTCCGGATATACCTATTGCCATTACTCCGCCGTGGGTAGGAATGTGACTGAAATATAACATAGATACCTAATAATATTGGTAGGTAGTTATTATGTTTTCATTTATTGTATTTTTATATAGGAAATTGTTATCAAGCTACATAATAACAGAAAAATTATTTATTATTTGTAATGTGGAATTATAAAAATTACGTACCTAGTATCAAATTAGTGTCATTCACAAAAATATACCAGATTGTGTAAGAAACAAAATAAATGCTAGATTTTCTGAAAAAAAAGTGAACATTTAAAAAAAATATTTCTTAATTATTAAGATAGTTTTTACAAGAACGAAGATAGAAGACGTATTTCGTGTATCACAATACAATTAATAAAATAAATCATAATAATTAATGTAGGTACTAAGTTTAGTCATCATTTTTTATGTAGTATTTTTATTTTGTTTACAAGATAAATAAGATCGATCAGCATGGTATTTTTTAAGCAAATCTGTTATGTTTATTATGATTAGTTTTAAGTTGTTGTTTGCGGTATCGAAAAACGCTAGATTTAACGCCATACGCCAGATGTAAATTTTGTTAGCAATAGATACTTTAGTATTCAAAAAGATCTGGCAAGATAAACGCCAACGCTATGCTTATTGCTGCCGTATTTTTGTATGTCATAATCAGCTGTTTTGGGGTTTTCGTTGATCCTTTTTCTCATACCTGTAGTTTGGAAGCATAGTTATGATATTATAGTCAAGGTGTAGATCCTTCGAGGATGACTACTCTTGTCAGGTAAGAAGCTGACGCCATCTGGATCAGGAAACCTACAAAAAGAAGAAACCGTATTTTTTATGCAAATTATAAATATTAATAAATTCATTTACACCAAAGATATCAAAGATAATTATTTTCTGTTAAGTGGAATATTCTGTGGTTTCCTTATCAAATTCGCGAAAACTAGTTTCAGTTTCTTACAAGTGCCATTGTTCTATGCAACAAACGGTGAATTCCTTTCTGACTATTTAAAGTTTATATGCAAAATAGTTCATGGGGTCGTTTTTTTAGCTTCACTTTTATATAAGTACTTAGACTTGTTTTTTTTTACCAGTGGCGGCTTCATCATGAAAAACCCAGCATAATGAATGATCAGATTCTATTGGTAGAATAGATACCTACTTGTGTTAATGAATTTTAATAGAAAAATATGTACCTACTGACAAATGCGAAAAATCTTTATTTCGAGGTGGTTCAGTTGGGAGAATGGCGAACAATCAGTCCATGTAAAACATCTACCCACTATTTTTACATAGTATTCATGGCCCCCACATCCTGAAGCGGGCCCCCTACCTATCGCTAAGGTTAAAGGCAGTCTGGCGCTCTCCGGTGGAGTTTTCCAAACAGTATTCGAGGTCAAATGAAATTCATTATATTTTTTAGCGATTTTTTAACACATCGAATTATGGAGTTGTCGAGTATCGGCACACGCCAATCAAAAATTTCATCGCACAACCATGAAGTAAAATAGCACCGCAGGCGACTTTTTTTTACTATTAGACCAAATATAAGATGTGTGTTTATCTCATTCTGGTCGACCCGCCACGCCGCCCTCCCCCTGAGCCCGGGCCCCTTGGCTATAGCCCGGTCAGCCCCCGTTGTGGGAGCCATGCTCGTATTATATCTGAGATAGAATGTCTTCCACATGATACCCATAACAAAACAAGGAATAGAATGCATGTGGAAGCCTTCACGTAGTTACAACATCGGTATTTCGAGCACGAAAAGTATCAGGCGCACAGAAATTCCTTCGGGATACTTACAAGATGAGTATTCTAACTTGTTAGGCCAGTCGCAGCATTTAAATCAATCACGTCTCGGGCTGACAGTAAATCGTGGTCAAGCAGGCTTACGTTACACTTATTAATAAGGATTTCGGAAAATTTTCACTCAGTTTCCGTCACGGGGTGTCGTACTTTATGCAAAAACATCGATCGTGTGAGGTTATGGCACCCTGGGGAAGATCTACGCGACCATATGTGCGCCGGATTTTTTTCTTACGCATGATTTTCGCGCAAAGTCAATAGTTGCAGGTCTTGTCCCGGCTGGAGTAGGGTGAGTCGGGGCAATACGGGCAACGATCTAACGTAAATATATTTTTAACACTTCAAAATTAACTACCAAAGGTTTATAATTTATACAAATCTTGGTTTTATTATTGATTTATAAACATATTGATTCCTAATTCTATACAATAAAATAAAGTATTTTGTGGTAAGTAGAGTAAATTTTAACAATTTTCTCATTTATTAATATTGAAGAATATATTTATTATTATAATATTATATGTAATAGTTATGTAAAATTTTTCACTCTACTGAGCTTTTTCTTATGATAGATTTATACTAGGTTTGCATTGAAATAATTGTGAGGTGGAAAATATTTATGTATAAGTACTTTTAATTTTGAAATACTGGTTAATGTTGTTACCATACAATCATATACCCAGTAAATGCCTAACCCAACCAGCCCCATAACACATTCGGTCTTAATCGAGCGTATTACAAGGTCTACGTTTGGATGTGAAGTATCAGTATTTTTTTACGTCAAAGAATGCCTCAGAAGCTAGTTACCCAAGACCGATGTCGCCAGTATATTTTGACTGGAACTGACTTATATAATACAAATGTGCCCATGAGAGAAACACTGAGAATTAATAAAAAATATAAATCATAATAATATAAAAAGTAGGTACGAGGGTGGGTCAATAATTCCTTAGAAAAAAGCATTAAAACAGGTTTTATTTTTGTATTTTTTTTTTATTTCTCAACATAATTTCCTTGGAGCTCAATACACTTGGTTAGACGTAAAACCGTCAGAAAAATAAGTTTTCGGAAGGTCCTCAAAATAAGCATTTGTCCGATCGATGACTTCTTCATTTGAAAAAAAACGTTGTCCACTTAGCCATTTTTTTAAGTTTGGGAAAAGGAAAAAGTCACTGGGGGCTAAATCTGGCGAATACGGTGGGTGGTCGACCAATTCGAACTTCAATTCTTCAATTTTAGCCATTGATCGTAAACATGTGTGAACACGGGCATTGTCCTGATGAAAGAGGATTTCTTTCCTGTTTAAATGAGGCCGTTTTTCTTCAATTTTGTTTTTTAGCTGGTCCAATAAAGATGCATAATAATCCCCTGTTATTGTTTTTCCTTTTTCCAAATAGTCAACGAAAATAATTCCACGTGCATCCCAAAATACAGTAGCCATAACCTTACCAGCTGATTTTACGGTTTTCGCCTTCTTTGGACATGGTTTGCCTTCACAATCCACTGCTTTGACTGTTCTTTCATCTCGGGAGTATAGTGGTGTATCCATGTTTCATCTACAGTCACAAAGCGACGAAAAAATTCATCCGGATTGCGTTGCATGAGCGACAACAGGGCTTTAGAGGCCACCACCCTACTGCGTTTATTGTCGACTGTGAGCAAACGCGGCACCCATCTTGCAGAAATATTTTTCATGCCCAATTTGTCATGTAAAATAGAAATGACGCTACCTTTTGAGATCCCTGTAACCTCAATTATCTCACTCAACTTTAATCTTCGGTCACTTAACACCATATCGTGGATTTTATTGATCATTTCTGGTGTAGTCACCTCTACAGGACGTCCTGAGCGTGGTTCATCCTTTGTTGATGTACGACCACGTTTAAATTCATTTAACCAGTTATAAATAGTTGCAAGTGAAGGAGCAGATATGCCGTGAACTAAATCCAACTCATTTTTTATTTCCTTTGCTGTTAACCCTTTTATATTAAAATGTTTAATAACAACTCTAAACTCAATTTTCTCCATTTTCCATTTTTCCATTTTCCACAAGCAAATTTTTTTTTTAAATGTACGAGAAACACACAACAACCCGACCAATCTGATTGAAACTTCGCAGCATACTGAATCGGTAGTGCCGCTGCATGAAAACAAACCGCTTGCAGTACTAGTCGCGCCACCTGTCGGCTTTTCTAAGGACTTATTGACCCACCCTCGTAATACAAAACAAAGCTAATTGAAGACTGACGAAATTATTTGTGAGGAGATCATCGCGTCCGCGGCAATACGCCACAATTAAAAAAAAAATACAATACGGCCTTCAGCCTAAGGTGGTCGAGTGACTAACGCGTCGGCTTATAATATTGTAGGTCCCAGGTTTTCGCAAAGTGGGTCTGGCAAATACACATATTGTTTTTGTGTGTTTGTTAGTCAGTGTATGGACCCAATAGGTTGAGTAAGTGGCTAAAATCAATTTCGCGTGAAAACAAAAATCTATTAATACAAACCTCTACTCTCGTGGCCCATATGATCTTCTTAGGATCGGACATGGTCAAATTTTTAAAAAATCGGCCTTTGTGGCGACCATGTCATGCAGTAACATTTTTAATGTGATCGTCTTTAAAATCTTATTCCATGGCGTTTAACTTTTGGATGTTTATTTTATTAATCCATTCTATGGTGACGAAGTTACATTTTTGTGCAGCCGTTAGTTAGTGAAAATTATGACGATTTTTCCAAATTGCGCACTTATAATGTTGCAAATTGTCAATAACGCTCTTTTGACTTTGCAACGTTGAATTGAACCCACGAACGAAAAAATACTTTTATAGTGCATTACTAGAGTATACCTGTAATCAGTTTTAGTATACCTACCATTTAAGTTTATTTATTGATTGTCTTTTGTCAACATTATCCCGGTCCACCCAATCTCATTATACACAACATACGCGTCCTCCCGCGGCCGGGTAGCATTTCATCGTGTTTTTATTGTTTGTCCCGTATTATGGAAGCCATAGGGTATACGCTGCACACAATGCCCGGTCGCGAATAATGATCGGACACGGCGGACAGTCACCCGCTGCACGGCCTGCCGCCCTGATACTTTATCGACGTATCGGGATTTTATGCGATTTCCCGCAGCCTTGACGCGGATGCCTTTGTGTCCTTCAGGCTTGAGAATAATATACTAATCTAAAAAAAAATGGATGAACCCCAGAGAAAACACGTTGAAGAAACACTCATATACCTACTTGAATATACGAAAGTATAGCGCGAGCCAAATTGAGGTGCATGTTATGGTGCATGTCGCCTACTGTCACGCTGTCGCGGCGACAAATTTAGTCTATGGTTTTGTCATTTTGCAGAATATTTTGAACCATCACCATCTCTGTAAATTCGCTGAAGAATGACACTGATGAAGAGTGCCTACTATAATGTATTAGTAATTTAAATTATTATTAATAATTCATGCTAATTTCAATTAATTTCAACAGTTTCTACGTGTGCGTACGTTAAAATACTTGTGGCATGACATCCATAGGTAACATTTTTAACAGAACCCAACCTGCAGACCATTTATAATAGACATCGAAAATACATAGGGCTAACCGCCAAAAACAAAAAAAACGTGATTTTGACATGACGTTCGAAAAGTGTAGGCACGTTGAATATGATAAAAACGTTCAAAACGTCAATGAAGTGTCGATGCAGTGCAGTTCAACGTGAGGTGACCCCATTGTTGTTTTAGTGATTTCGGCAGATTTTGCCAACAGCCGATGTTCGTTTAAAGGTTCAAAATGTGCTACGGGATGGGAGCATCAGTCTGATAATATTTTAAACACCAAGATTATTACAAAGACATTACACACTTTTTTCCCATAGGCGACATGCACTATGACATCCACCTCAATATGGTTCGCGCTTAAAAAGCTGAAGCACTGGGGTCCCTAAGGTATTGGATTCTGTTGGTTGTTAAATTCTTCTGGGTTCGATTTTCTATAAGGTTACAATCATACTTACAATATAAATATAAAATCCATCGCCGTGGATCAAGGTTTTGAAGCAGGGTACTTTATAAAGGTCAGGCCATAAAACCGAAGTAAAACAAAGCTCAAATATTGAATGCACGTTGAATACATAAATTATATTTTAAGCTTCCGGATGCTACGGATGCTAATCCGACGTTGTAAGGTGTCTAAAATTTTTGTATAATTAGGGGTGTAATTATTCAAACATATAATAAACGAATAGACAAGAAGTCAATAAACCAATTAATATATGACTGAAATATATTACATAAAGGGCCACGCGCTACGCGCATTTGTCTTATTAGGTATTCTTAATTCTTTGTAACGCGTATATCTTGTCCGCTGTATATGTACCTACTTGCATTTCCGGTGAATAAACTTTAATGTTGTAACTTTCGTGAAAGCTTATTGTTTCCTGATCATCTTCTCGCCATATAGTCTAAATAGATCCTTGAAGGTAAATCACCTGACGATTTCCTCCAAGACGATGGTCTTTAAACGCTGTGAATAATACTCAGGAGTTGCACAGAAGTCTAGTCTTTGGTAAGGTAACGAAGAAAGAATAACACCATCACATCACATCTGCAGGTCTATTCTTAACGGTTATCATTTTAGCACGTTTCCGTTATTCAAAATTAGCACGGATGGCATTCTATAAACAAAACAGCTATCAGCCGCTATCTCTAATTCATAATACGGCAAAAATTTAGATTAGTAGACATGTCGGTCAAATTCGGATATGTTCGTAATGCCTAACCCAAGCGGATAAAGCCGAAAGAGTAGTTGGCAATGAGTCGAACACAAGAATTTTGTATTGAAACGTCAGACATATCTACATAACCTACCATTTTATTAGTTATGACGTCTTGTGATTACAGCAAATGCTTCTCAATAATCTGTAAAATTTACATACTCTGTCGTTCTCAAAGTTAGCGCGGTTAAGCGAGGTGCTGTTGAAAGATATCACCCTTTGACAGTTCAGACGTTTAACTTTTTTACAGAATTAACCGCCAGAATACGTTAAGTGATAAATGTGATATATTTATCACAAGTAGCTCTTTTTTGATGTCAAGTGATGTGTCAGAATAGGCCTGCAGGTTCCTGTCAACCCAAGTCACCTGGTTTCTTTGCCTTCTTTCCTGAGTGACATAACAGATCGACCAAAAATCATTTCGCGATCGACCTTTTTGACACCCCTGCTATACAGGATAAAACGAATTATTTAGTGATGTTAGGCTAAGTTAAAAGAATGCATCTCACAACCAATTATTTAGCTTATAAGCTACTGTGCGCGTCACTGGTGACAACCTGGATACGTGGTATAGCTCAAGGTATATATTATTTGATCTGGTTTGATGGCAGACGCGCGCCGACATTTCCACTCGGAATACCTGTAAGTAGGTACTCGCAGTACCTGTTTACCAACCCGTGACGCAGGCTTTTGGTAACGCATTTCGGTCCCATCACCATTTTATTGGCTGTCAAAATATTTCGCTCTTATCTTGATGATGGTATCGCAAGGTTCGACGCTATTGTGGAAAAAATATCCCACGCATTCTCACGATTTCACCATTTTAAGTGTCCCAAGGTATGGCTTGTTATTATAGAAACATCGCGCCAACTGAATTAATCTAAATGTTTTTTGTATCGATAATATTGTCATTTGGCGAACTTGGAGTCTGGACGCTGAAAGAAACGATCATCAAAAGAGTGAAGGCTTTCGGATTCAACGTAATCGAAGAACATTATTAAATATCTCTAAAAGCATGGACCGGGGAACACAAAACTAAGTGGGTTACCTTCTGAGCGTGGTTCGAGTGTGGAGAAATATGTGATGAACTTAATCACGTGTTAAAGAATACACATAAACGAAACACACATTCAATTTTGGTCATATTTGAAGACATTTCGGAAGCTTTGTATAATATCTTGAATTTTATTGCATGACTGTCATTAAGGCTATACTTCAGTTGAGGCATGGTCTAAAAAGATCGTGACTAGGCGATGCGCAAATTGTGCAAATGACGCGAGCCGAACGAAATATAATTTGTTATAAAAATTCAACACGCATCCATTTAATGTTATGTTATTGTTATGTTAGTAATAATAACAGTATATTCATTGACATGTTTTCTTTTTCAAGTAAATGGGTAATGTTTTTTAGTCATCTTATTTGCCGTTTCACTTATGTATGCTCTTAAAAAAATAGAAAATATAAATATTTATGTAATAATAAAATTAAAGCCTTGAACGGACGCATACTTCATAACAGTTTTATTTCAATAATTATTGTAAGTGTAATTTCTTTTAAATTTTATGTTCTATATGTATATATATGCATGACATAGGGCCCACGATGGCTGAGCGGCAATCTGTCGGCTTATGAAGTCGTGGGTATCAAGGTCAAATTCCTGGTATGGAAAATTGTTTTTTCAACATGTATTTGTACCTAATATATTCAGCAAGTGGTTAGCATCCAATTCTCGCAACAAAATCTGTTACGAAACCTCTTTGTGATGCGACCCAAATCCTACATCAGATTGTAGACTCTACGTTTTTCAACCTTATTTCTGCCAAGCCCCACTTCAACGCTTCAAAAATCTCCATGTCTCCACCAATCAAAATCTAATTAATTTGGGAAAAAAGAAAATGAATTGTTTCAAATGAAAAAAATCACTTAAGCGTCAATTACATTGAGCTTTTTTATGAGCTGATTATTGGCAAATTTAAAAGCGGGCGGTTCAGCTACTGCGATTTCATGATTACACACAAAATTTTCCATTCGCTGATAAGCCACAAGCCAGCGAGCGATTTTGACGGAACTTAGTTCGTTTTTTTGCCGGGAGGTCGCTACGCTCCATAATAATGTTTCCATTAAACGTCAAAAAGGTAAATTTCAAAATGAGTAGTTCGTTTTTCCACCACCACGCTCTACTGCGCAGACGCGATACGCCCACAAGCCGGCGTGTAGCTTATAAAGTTGACCGGCTTTCAACTTTTCTCGGTGGAGTGTTTACAACCTGCTTATTAGCTTGTTCGATGATTACACTGGGCGAATTTACAGGCAGATTATAAATGTGCCAATAATCAGCTCGTAAAAAAGCTCAATGTAATTGACGCTTTAGGCATACTATTTTTAATTTAACTTTCGTAAGTAAATATGTATATTACGTTACATGCACAACTCGGAAGAAAATGAGTGCGATCCTTGTGCTATGCTTCGTCTTCAAATGATTTTCAAGATGACCTTTTTTAAACATTTAAAACATTCAAATTGCCCCTCCCCCACGTTGGGAATCAATTAAAATCAATATCTACAATATAGAGTAAATTTAAATAAAATAATATATTGAATAATACCTACCTATTGATTAATTGAAACATTTTAAAATATAATTTATCAGTAAATTGTATGGTTCGTATTCTATTTGTAGTTGTATCTAGTAGAAGTACACGTTAAAGTTCCCACCACCACCCGTCATATATGCACGGCCGCTTTCCATGACGCTATAAACGTGTCTGAAAGAAGTAATTTTAGTGCTCATTCCATTTCCGCACGGGACTGATGCTGCAATCATACACCGTAGTGCTTAAAAAAGAAAGTTAAGAAAGATTTTTTTTTGTTTTTGGACTGGCTCTGCTGTTCGCTGACGTTAAGCGCCCTGTGTACCCGCATACTGAGTGTCACGAATTGAAATGGATGAGTCTACAGAGGAGTCGGGACTATGCCGCTCCCCATACGACGCTGAAAATTTCTCGAATGCCCCAAAGTTGGCCTCGGTCGCTACCAGATCTCCATGTCCAATTGGGCCCGTGTGAGGACGGACCCTGGCAAACAGCTCCGGTAGCACTCTAATCATTATTATTTATATGAGTTGTGAATTCTTGTAGCGTTTTGTTTGGTAAGCGTATGATAAACCTAACCATCACACGTGAAAATGGTCAGTCATATTGCTCACCGTGTTTTTTAAAACTATATTCTAATGAAAAGGTCTGCACAAATTGGTAGATTGTTTATACTTGATTTCGTGGTATTCGACTTTTTTTTAATATTTACAATTGAGTCCCACATTTCCGTCAACCAAACGCCACCCCCGCGTTACTTCGTCTACCCCGTCCGCGCGGACAGTCGCTGCAAATGAACTCCACCAAAACCAGTCGCATTGGCAATAATACTGTGTCCTCAGCAAGAATCCTGCTCTGAGGAGAAAAGCCTTAAAAGGGCTGGATACTCGTACGCACGACGCGCGCCGGGTAGTAACGACTGAAACCGCTCCCTTACACACGGCGCGTATAGTATTTGTACAACCAATACTATTTTTAAATGCAATTTACTCTCGCATCATGCTGCTGGTGGAATTCTATAGTTTTTTTGTGAAATATATACCCCTCGTATCGTTTACTCATATCTCCCGGTGGCACTGTAGTTATGGTTGACACCTGACTTATCATCAGGAATGATTATAAAATGTACATATTATTATTCATTATATATACGCAAATTGGGTTAGATATCCGGTGTTATTTTATGATTTATGCCGCGTTCCCACGTGGCAATTTTTGTCGTTCAACTGACATTTGAATGTTGGCAAGAAATCGAATGGAATGTTCCCGCGTATCGATTTTAATTGAACCGATATTAGTCAAGATGGTGTCAAGTTTGACGTACCAATTTGAGTTATTATTACCTTGGCAACCAATTGACTCGAATGTTGAACAACTAAAAGTAGAAAGAACCCCAACTTCGTTCAATTCAACTTGCAAGTTATCAAGTTTGTTGAAATTCAACACGTTCATGGAAAACAAAGAAATAGTAGGTACTAAAACAGTATTTAAAAAAAAACAAAGAAATAAAAGCAGTATAAAAACAGTCAATATAAAAAATATATATAAAGTAGATAGATACATCGATGTACGCCGAATGAATCTATTTTTAGAATTTATGAAACAACGCTTACCTAAACTTACATTCATGTAGTTGCTATATATCAATATCTGAAGTTCTTTAGTTGAACAGAGTTACCGCTTACCCAATTGGCATCACCAATTGCATGGTATGTGGTTCGTGCTTATCAATTTACGTCCAATCGTCATTCTACACACTGTTGAACGACACATATCGCCATGTGAGAACGCGGCATCAGGGTCAACTAGGATTATGCTGCATTCTCACTCTTTTATATAGATGGAGTCTAAACATGAAAGCGAAGTAAAATAGGGACCCCCGGCCTACCGATTAGGTTAGATACAAATTAATGACTGCATTGTAGATTAATTTGAAAACACACTCTTACTATGAGATTTATTTGCATGGCTTATCAAAAGACAATGAAGACACGATGAGTTATCACTTGGTTGAAAAATGCATTAAAACCATTATTATAATTGCACGCGAGTAAATAAACAGTGTAAATATAAACAATGTAAAAAATGGGTAAGGAAATCGGAAATGCCAACTTAGCGATACTAATATCTAGGCAGTTTACCAACTTACCCATGCTTCAATCCTTCGGTTAACTGGTTAACATGTTATAAGTAGTGTATAAGACACCTTAGGTTTAATACAAATTCTTATAGCTAAATAGTAGATATTTCCATGATGTCAATTGCAAATAGAATCAGTACCTTGTTACGCATCCCTATTATACCGTGATGACAGTTGTACAGAAGTTTCTTGGAAGCGTTTTTTTGACAGTTCGTTCGAAAGGCATTTATTTATCTGCGGGAGCCTATTAAAAACGTCAACAATAAACGCAGTGTGAGGGGAATAAATAAACAGTGGATTTTTATGCCTCGCAACACAGGCTGAGAAAATCGACGACTTAGCTCGACGGGTTGGCGCATGGTTTTCATGGCACTGCACCTACGTAACGTTTGCAATAACCTTTGTTCACAGGAGTGGCTGTATTTTATGACAATATCATTTTCATAAAAATAAAAAAAAACAATTCGACAAGTGATGTAATAAATGTCTCCACAAACTCTCAATATATACCTACTTAGGTATTTACTGTTTACTTTCAGTTACCAAATTTTTATTTCTTCTTACTCTCCTGCCGAAATTCTCTTTAACAACTCTCATCCCTTATTGCTCAATAATATTGTAACATCGAAATTTCCAGCTTTGGTGTGTTCACAATACTAAAACTCGAATTGATATAAATGAAAAGGATCTCAAGTTAATTTAAGTAAACCGACGAAAAACTAATAAAGCGTTAAAACTATGAATTTTCTAAAAAACTTATCACACTATATTGTAATAATACAAAACCTTCCAAAAACGCACATTTTGTTTAGTTTTTTCTTCCAAATTTCAAGCTTTTTTCCCCCTTCTTATCGTGCCATCCCCTAGCGGAGGTCGGCCACCATCAAGGCGATCTTATCTTTGTCGTCTGCTACCCGGAACAGTTCAGTGGTGCTGCACTCGTACCGATCACGGAGGTTCTTAAGCCACGAAATGCGACGCCGTCCTCTGCTACGCTTCCCATTGATCTTTCCTTGAATGACAAGTTGGGGAATGCTGTATTTTCGTCCTCTCATAATGTGGCCGAGGTACTGTAGTTTCCTGGTTTTGATACTACGTAGAACTTCTCGATACTTCCCCATTCGATTGAGAACTTCAACATTTGTCACCCGGGCAGTCCAAGAAATTTTGAGGATGCGTCTATACAGCCTCATCTCGAAAGCTTCAAGTCTCCGTGACATCTCTTGGTTTAGCGTCCATACTTCCATACCATAGAAAAGAATTGTGAGAACATAACGTACCATACGCATATTTTTTTTCAATAATTAAAACTCTTTATTATGTTTTTGAATACGGCAGATTAAGGAATAATACGAATAATGCAACGTTTTAATCTACTATTACTTAAAAATTACGAAATGTTCGCCCGCGGCGCTAGTATGTAAATATGTGTCGTCACTCGCAATTTAAAGATTTTCTATTGTTGAAGTTATCAAAACAGAAATTACGATAGGTAATGAATTTTTATAATAATTGAGTCTGAACTAGTTAAGAACTGAGAAGTTCAATGGTCTGGAGTCAATCTGGTTATCTCCATGCGCCACTTTAGGACATGGACACGGTGGTTTTGCCTCCAAGCTCTGTCAGCTTGGCCTAATAAAATCTCCGACTTGCTTATGTGGCGAATTGCAGGATGCCGATCACATCCTCTGAGAGTGTCCCCATATGTCGGTTGAAAGGGAAGAGCTTCTCAAGTCGGTCCGACCCTCAGTTGGACCGGTCGGCCATTGCGACTTGGTATCTACGAGGGAAAATTTCTCAGCTTTTAAAAAGTTTGCGGCATTATACGGCGAGCGAGAAGGTCTTTTCTCATCGAGAATTGACCGTAATACATTATATGGAATTAGGGATCACGCACACTCTAGTGCACGCCAACCAAGGTCTTGGGAAGTTGCTCCTGGGACACTTTCGGCACAAATTTGAACAGCGCATATCGTTCGGTACGCCACGGTATACGCCTGCATAACGGATGTGGAGACGTGGCGGGTGGTGGAGGGAAAAGCAAGTCTGAACTAGTTAGGCTCGACATTTTGAGTCTTCTTGTAGTCGACTCTGTGCATGGGTATGTACCTACTGCTTTGCACTGCAATTTTGTAATTTATCACCCTGGTGTGTTAGCTGGTTACACGTAAATTGAACGTATTACATTTCGCCGTGAGCCGCCTTACTGGAAAGAGATGGCCGTATAGCATTGAGATAAAAAATAACGCGGTATTCGTGGAGCATTGCAGACACACAGTATGTAATGCAATGCTCCACCAACATAATCAGATCAGATATTTGATAGGTAGGTACAACTTGATACTTACGAGCACCTACTAGAATTGTATATAAATATGTACTTAGGTACAATAAGATTGTATTTCTAATTTACCTTTCTTCAGTACTTCTCTTGTATTCCAATATTTTTTTATTGCGTATTGTTAAGTGTTCTACTTAGACATGAATTAGATGTCAATACTATACAGCCAGTAATTTCATATACAACATTTAGTTATGAACTTTGATACGGACACGATGTCAGCCGTAGGGTTTCCGCGAGATTTTACAAAATATCTCAAGGGTTCTGCCAAACAAAGTTTTGGAATCCCTGATCTAGACAGTTTTACAATATCCGACATAAGTTTTATATCAGCATACAAAGTGAGCGCAAATGTATGAGTCTATTTGATACAAAATAATGATTTCATATAGGTCAATTTAATGTAATGTAATGTGTAATATTAGTATTAAATTTCTTCTCAATAACGTCATTGTTATTTCAGTAAATTCTCTCCAAGCTTGTTTACATTATTTCGCTCATATTAATTTACACTCTCGTAAGAAATTGAGGAACTAATAATTATATTATCCTGAAATAACTACGTGACTTCCAAGTAAACACTTGAACTACACCGAGAAGACTATCATAAAATGGAGTCTGGAATATGAATTATGAATAAGTACATATTATTATTACAGGTGGTGTTTGTTAGTTTTTTTGAAATTCATTAATGCCCTGCCTAAACAAACCATAATAGATAAAATATATTTTTCTATCTATAAAATTACTAGAATTATACCATTAAAGCATAAATAATAAGATGAATAGTTTTTGACTATTATCTATTATGGCTTAATTGAGTTTTATAAACTAACACTATCTACACATTGTATTTCAATGAAGATAAAAACGTATGACTGGGAAAATTTATGTGTGCAGTATTAATAATTTATGTCGAATCTCAACAGCCTACCTCGACCCTCCGCCACTGTTATAATATAATCATATCATAAAACGTAATGTTATAATAAGCGCAAATATATTATATGTATTATGCAGATGTGTATATTTGAAAATAATTATTCCTTGTTTGTGAAATATTTTCCGCTCGGCTTGATGTGAGCTTTCCAGTTTTCCTGTTGGTAAACACCCGGAAGTAAATAGATGTGACAGAGCAGTAAAAGCCCAAAAACCTTTTTAAAATGTTTTTCTTTTGCCGAATAATCATAAAAATAAATATGCGTAGCTTTCAGCATAATTTTCATCATGTGTAGGAATATTTTAATTTTATTTATTTTATCGTAGCACTTTTGCCACTCATTCCTTAAACACATATTATTATACATAAATCGTTATTGGATCTTCACAACAATGTTGTGTAGAATGTAGATCTCTACTAATTTAAATTTAATAAATAGTTCTCATAAATAATTCATTATAATAAATGAAAAAATGAAATTTTAATATTAACTTTATGCAGCGCAAGTACCTAAATCTTCTTCGACCATGTCCGATCCTAATAAGATCTTAATATGGTTCTCCACAGAGTGTAGGCTTGTATTAACAGAATTTTGTTTTTACGAGAAATGGATGTCAGCCACTTGCTCAACCTATTAGGTCCATACTCTGACTCATACACAAATTGAAAAACAATATGTATACTTGCCAGACCCTGGATTAGAACCTGGGACCTACAGTGCTATAGGGCATAAGCAGACGATTAAGGCGCGATAAAAAACTTGGTAGATTTAATTGATTTATTTTTGAACAGAATTTATTTAAAGTTTTGTTTTCCTAATTAATCTACTAATTCAAAAAATATTTTTGTCTTTTAAAATTTGTTTAAAAATACAAAATATCAGTAAAGTTGACAATGTCGTTTTGAAGCAGACGAAACCGGTCCTGATCATTATTAAACTAAGTAGAATTTGTTATATAGATCTAATTATTTCCGAGTTCCCTGAGATCCACCAATATAAGTTGACAGCGAGCGAGTGCGCCACATTCTATCATTATTTGACAAATCCATTGAATAGTTTTTATATTGTTATGAGATTAGTTCGAAATTCGAACACCGGACGAATTATGGTGGTTTATCTATAGATAATATTGATGATAGTGACGAAGAATAAATATAATTGATTTATTATTAATATTGATTTTCATGGAAACAATTTCATCTTCCTAATTAATTTGTATTTTTCCTAACGGGTTATGTTGTGTGTATTCGTAAATATATGGTACCGTAAAGTGCATGGACACTGGAATAACGTTGATAATTTCGTTCATTGTACTAATAACTAATTTTGAAAAACTCCAGAAACATGCATAATTATTAGAAAATAATACTTATATAAAAAAGTTGTTCTATAATAAAGAATTTAACATTCTATTAAAAATAATAGTTTCACGATTTATTACCAAATTTGATTAGCATCATTTGTTGCGATTTATTGAGTAATATCATTTACCTGAATTGATCGTAAATCAGATTGCCTCATGATTGGTGGAATTTGAAGTAACCCAGTTTATACGTAAATATTGGAAATAATTAACATGAATCCATAGACAGATCGATAGTTTGAAGGCCATAGCCCTTACCCGGAAAGTAAATGACGTGATTTCGAGTCTCATTCAGTCCAACTTTGTTTGTCTAGAATGTTTTCTAATAAGTACCTATATATGTTTGTGAAGTTTTTCAAACTTCTGTTTTTTCTATAATAAAGAATCCAAAATTCTGTGTGTTCGCTATTTAGTAAAAAATAATAATTAACAAATCTATATAGCTTTTATTTCTTTTGTCAAATTGTGATGTCCGCGAAGGGTTATTGCCTGATATTATCAATTTTATATTGGCACATAAACCCCACTTAACCCGCGGCTGGCCACTCAAATTATCACCTTTGCAAAATAATGCATCGGTAATTCGTAATTCGATGTAACGCCGGACATAACCGAAGTTATCGAGTTCTCACACTCGATTCGTACTAAATGATACGGTTTGCGTCAACGCTAACAAGCCGGGTCCCGATCCGCAGAAAAGCTCTGCCCACCGCTCGCAGCGACATCTCACGATTGCGCGGCCAAGCTAGTGCTATTTTCAATAGAATAGTATTTTTAATAAAGCTGCTAGTAAGCTAGGTATTTATTGTATATATGTATAAAACTATAAGAAAATTCGTTGGACAAAACGTTAGCCCACAAATACGTAGATTACTGCTTAGATTACCGCGGATGGATAAATTGACACGTTATTTTTTCAGGGTACCTATGCTTGGATCAACAGCATGGTCCCAGTATGTTATACGAATGACTGATAACTATTCCTATTATAAAAATACTGGTACGATAATTTTAACTAAATGCAAAAACAACCATTGAAGAATCAACATGTAAATTTGATCGAAACGTGGGATTCGAACCGGCTACCTACGAACATAATAATTACAAGATATAAAGTACTTTTTATATACAACGATTTTAATTTTTCTGTTGAATTATTATGCCCAATATGCTCAAACTTGTACTTGGTATGAAGTAAATAAAAAACGCACAAACAAATATAGAATACTGAAATGTCATTTTGACATTTAATATTGATTACCATAGTTACGCACGTATATATTAATAATTTAGTTTGCTAGGACCACCCCCTTAGCAACCAATAATAGTCTTACTTTTTACGGATTTTTCTGAAATAACTTTCCTTACAAAACAGACTTAACTGAAAATGAATTCAACTCTGCTTAAAGATGGCTAAAAGTATTACAAGTATGCATTGGCATCGTGTTCTGATATATTCTAAAAGTTTCAAATGTCTAGCTAGTCGGGAAGTTGGTTAAAAATCGATTTCAAGATTTGTACTGGACAAACAACCACCGGACAAACAAGAATACGAGCTAATGAAAACGTTGTAAAAATAAACGTTCTGACTACTGCCATGGACACGTAATTTAATAAATATAATATTATGTATAAATTCCATTACCAGAGAGAATTATTTTGACAATTTTATACCATTTTATTTATTGGTTTTATTTATTCATTCGTTATTTTTGGGCGAATAGACAAAATATCAAACCAAATATAGCATTTTTTTATATTTTAAATAATTTCAAGATTCAGTATTAATTAATTGTTTTAATAATTACGCGAAACGGGTATTAGATTTATTAAAACATTTTATAATTTAAATTATTATTTTATTTTGATAAACTTTATCATTGTGGATGTGTTGTATCACTGTGGAATAGTTCCGCTCTTTGAATCGATGACTGAATTCTGTAACTGGCAAAAGTCACATGCTTTTTTTTAATTGTCTATTGATTCAGAGCAATGACTCCATTGGATTGGACTAAAGGATAAGAACTATTCTTCGCAATAAAGTCTATTAATAGTCTATATATATTATTATTTATGCAAAAATAGCTGTTTACCTATACCTACGTAGATATTTAATACGCAGCTTTTTACTTGAAAGTACACTCGGAAACTTACAAAAAGTCATTGAAAACTTCGATTATATATAATATATTAGAATTTGCATTACTTGAGACAGTAATAAACACCTGTTTTCTCACAGGCATCGAGCCTCAAATCATCCCCCGCAGCAAACTGTATCGATCACGAGTGTGAAAATGAGGCAATTACACCCTCAAGGCTAGAGCCTACTATCCAAGAAGCTAGTATTACGTTTTTAGCGATTATTGGACCGAAAGGGTTGCCGGAACTTATATTGAAAAATACCAAAATATAAGGTTAGACAGAAAGATTTCACCTTGACGTCTTCAATTATTTGCCATTATCACTTCTGCCATTCCATCATGGTTTCCTGTGAACGTATCGTTCAAGGCTTTCGATGAATGTTTCATTCAGAAATTCCTTTGCCGCCTCTTCAATGGAGCATTCATTTTAAGCCCCTATTTGTTAGCCGGTTCTCATACCAAAACTCGTGTCGTATACGTCGATGTATCGTCATCGTTATTCACAAAACACACGTTGCCAAATGGAGCTCTGGAGATTGGTCGAATGCGACTGTTTAGTTTGAAAAAAAAACATTTGCTGTAAGATAAATCGACAAGTTGCATGCTTCTCGGACTCAGAGTCGAAGACGCCAGGTCGCATACAAACACCTACGACTTGGTCATTCCTACACCGGCTCGCCGATCGCCGCATTCAAATAGATGTATACGATAGATATCTCTAGGTAGATGTGCGCGGTCTTCACAATTAACACTGGATCGCCGTTCTCGGATGGTTTGATTTAGGGCTGTGCAGCACACGACGCGAGTTTAGATGTGAGAGCCGACTTACAGTTATTTATTTGACCCAAAGATAATAATGGACATATAAGTTACCTATCGTATCATTAATTATTTTATTCTCTTTCTTTCAGGTATGTGAATAAACGTTACAGAGAACAGTAAATCTCAGTAAACAATAAATAAATAAAAAAATAATACATACCAAATTCAATTCATTAATCAGGGGCATGCCATCAAACGCAAGAAATATAAAGACTCTAAATGTCCTCAAATATTAGGTACCGATATTGAATTCGCGTTGCTTTTACGTGACAAACTTTGTAATATTAAAAATAACACATTGTTTTTTTGACCATGTCCGATCCTAATAACACACTCCACAGAGTGGAGGTTTGTATTGACAGATTTTGTTTTACGAGAAATGGATGTCAGCCACTTGCTCCTCACTTCAACCTATTATGTCCATACTCTAACTCAGACACAAATTGAAAAACAATATGTGTACTTGCCAGACCTAGGATTATAACCTGGGGACCCAAGACGCTATTATAGCTATAGTAGGCCGACGCTTAAGCCGCGCAGCCATCGTGGTACTGTTATTCTTTAACACGTATTTAACGTACCTAACAGTCTATCACATATTTCTCCACTGAAGAATCGTACATTTTTACTTCTTACAGCCACACCCAGAAGGTAATGAATGCATTTCTCATGATTTTTGTTTACCATGTTGGTTTTTTTTTCAAAATTTACTGTTCAGATGTGTTTTATGACCTGCTGCACACAAAACAGAATAATTAGAGGTATCGTTGTTTGGACCCGTTATACAGTTAGTAGGAATTTTTGAGTCAATAAGACGGACGACCGCTTTGGGCTACAAACACATCTTCAGCACAAAGAATGCTACCAAACCATGCACTGAAATATAAATGAAACACTTCTGTAGTGCACCACCGATAAGTAGATAGATACTTGTAATTTTGTTTTTTTTTTAACTTTTGAAAATACTCACTAATGGTAAACACACTGCCAGCAATAACCGGCGCGCAAATGTTCAGCGCGAAGTGATGGCAAACACCGGCACTCGAGGCGCAACACGACTGGCATGCCGCAGAATTACGCTAATCACGGTTTTCGCAGTCATTTTCGCACTTGGTTTTCGGTACGACCCCCAACACGAGAACTTGCCTTGTTTGCAACAATCGTATATGCTAATTCGGTCAATCGTATCTATAGGGTTGGTATTTCATTAGATAATTATAAACTTTATTATGTCATTTGAAGGAATTCGGTAATAATTCATTATATTTAAAAAAATATGTTTTTATTATTTGATATTCACCACTTGTCAATATTATTAACATATAAAATACAACACTATGAAGCTATTATATCAGAGTGTTGGAGCGGAGCTCGGACCAGAAGCACGGAGCACACGAATGATAAATAACCTCACTTTTTGACAGAAGAGGCAAATAATGAGAGACGACTTGCTGCCGGAGATTTTGTTTAATAGAATTAATAATGAAAATGACGCTTATTTTAAAACTAAGTACTTATTTTTTTAACATTTGTATACATATAGTACTTATTAAAACTTTTTACCCGGAGCGGAGCAACTCAAAAAAGGGTCCGCTCCAACGCTCTGTAATTACATAGCAGTGTTTCCCAACGCTTCAAATACTCCATGCCCCCCCCCCCCCTATCACAATTTTATAGTTACCTACCTGACTAATTCTGAAAAAAATAATTGCTTCTAATAAAAAATGCACATAGGTAAAACTATTTTGAATTTAACTACCGTAAGTATATATATATATTACATTGTTAGTACGTCATGTACAACTCGGAAGAAAAATAGTGCGATCCTTGTGCTATGCTTCGTCTTCGAATGATTTTCAAAATGACCTTTTTGCTTCCCAAAACATTCAAATTGCCCCCCGGTTGGGCGTACGCCCCACGTAGGGGAATCACTGCTGTATACCATGCGGTTTTCATTATTTTTCTCTGTTGTATGATGTTTAAATTTATTATCTATAATTATATCGCCTACTTTTTTACATACGAGGGTGGGTCAATAATTCCTTAGAAAAAAGCATTAAAACAGTTTTTATTTTTGTATTTTTTTTTTATTTCTCAACATAATCTCCTTGGAGCTCAATACACTTGGTTAGACGTTTCTCAATTTTTTTTAAACCGTCAGAAAAATAAGTTTTCGGAAGGTCCTCAAAATAAGCATTTGTCCGATCGATGACTTCTTCATTTGAAAAAAAACGTTGTCCACTTAGCCATTTTTTTAAGTTTGGGAAAAGGAAAAAGTCACTGGGGGCTAAATCTGGCGAATACGGTGGGTGGTCGACCAATTCGAACTTCAATTCTTCAATTTTAGCCATTGATCGTAAACATGTGTGAACACGGGCATTGTCCTGATGAAAGAGGATTTTTTTCCTGTTTAAATGAGGCCGTTTTTCTTCAATTTTGTTTTTTAGCTGGTCCAATAAAGATGCATAATAATCCCCTGTTATTGTTTTTCCTTTTTCCAAATAGTCAACGAAAATAATTCCACGTGCATCCCAAAATACAGTAGCCATAACCTTACCAGCTGATTTTACGGTTTTCGCCTTCTTTGGACATGGTTCGCCTTTCGCAATCCACTGCTTTGACTGTTCTTTCGTCTCGGGAGTATAGTGGTGTATCCATGTTTCATCTACAGTCACAAAGCGACGAAAAAATTCATCCGGATTGCGTTGCATGAGCGACAACAGGGCTTTAGAGGCCACCACCCTATTGCGTTTATTGTCGACTGTGAGCAAACGCGGCACCCATCTTGCAGAAACTTTTTTCATGCCCAATTTGTCATGTAAAATAGAAATGACGCTACCTTTTGAGATCCCTGTAACCTCAATTATCTCACTCAACTTTAATCTTCGGTCACTTAACACCATATCGTGGATTTTATTGATCATTTCTGGTGTAGTCACCTCTACAGGACGTCCTGAGCGTGGTTCATCCTTTGTTGATGTACGACCACGTTTAAATTCATTTAACCAGTTATAAATAGTTGCAAGTGAAGGAGCAGATATGCCGTGAACTAAATCCAACTCATTTTTTATTTCCTTTGCTGTTAACCCTTTTATATTAAAATGTTTAATAACAGCTCTAAACTCAATTTTCTCCATTTTTGTAAACAAGCAAATTTTTTTTTTAAATGTACGAAAATAAAAAACAACAACCCGACCAATCTGATTGAAACTTCTAAAACGAAGTTCGATTTAAACTACATCTACCATGGCTAAAATATATATTAATCGTACGTTTAACACATCCGGAATAGCTCAATACAAAACAGCGGTAAAAACATGAGGATCCTATCTCCGCAGGTTTATAATTCCTACAAACAGTGGATCGAGGGCTTCCTCGTGGTCTTTTGGTTATAAATCTTCCAGCGTTCAGCACTTAGGATTAAGAGAAAATAATCAATTAATTACAAATTATTATAGGGCGCCATCTTGCCTGGCTCCTCTCCTGGCATATTACTATATAAGGAACAAATCAGGTCAAGAAAAATAGTAAACTCATTTGAGGATGGTCCAAAATGGACACTAAGCAATTTATTGGTACTAGTAAAACCACGCGGCCATCGCCGAGGTCACATTATAAAAGTTACAAAATTAGGGTCGAAACCAATGCCAAAATCCCTAACCACACTACCAGAGTTACCGGGGGAAGGTTAATACAATTTTAAGAGACAGGAATCTAGTCCTTTAAAAATAATTCGATACAATAAATACCGTAGAATCTTGTCGCCATCTTGTTGACGAGCTCGCCGAGCAGCCCGTCCGAAGTACGTCGTTCCTAGCTCGTATCTCACTATCAACTATCTTCAGAGTAAAGCGTACGCCTTTCAATCACGCGTAGCCAAGCTGCCAACTTAAAAGTCTCTTGTTCGCAGTATCGCCAATCTAACGACGTCTCAAAAATCCTCATTGAATGTTGCCAGTGTTTAAAACGTATATTATACACAAGCCTGTGAATAATAACGTTACACTTCGCAGCATACTGAATCGGTAGTGCCGCTGCATGAAAACAAACCGCTTACAGTACTAGTCGCGCCACCTGTCGGCTTTTCTAAGGACTTATTGACCCACCCTCGTAGCTATACATATGCATACAATATAAATAAAGAAATTGCTATATAAACAATACTTAACTGCATTCGTTGTCAGTGTGTATTTGCGATTGGTGAGTGCGCATAAGTGCGATAGCGCCACGGTGGCCGCGCGGCTTAAGCGTTGGACTATAACGCCGTGGGTCCCAGGTTCGAATCCTGGGTCTGGCAAGTACACATATTGTTTTTCAATTTGTGTGTTGCAGGGTATGGACCTAATAGGTTAAGCAAGTGGCTGACATCCATTTCTCGTAAAACGACAAAATCTGTCAATACAAACCTCTACTCTGTGGGGGGCCATATGATCCTATTAGGATCGGACATGGTCGAAAGAAAAAAAAGAAAAGAGTGCGCATACAGCCTGAAAATGCCGAAAGGCGAAACGCGGGTCACAAAAAATACTCAAATGGAATAACACAAAATTCAAATTAGTTAGACTTTAACTATTTAACAGAACATAGTCAGAGAAGAAGAAAAAAGATTATTGAATAACCATTTTTAGTGCGTAATGCATTATTTGTCATCGACTTCAAAATTTTGTTTTTAAAATTGGAATTGTACATTAGACATATTCTCATTTTAGGCCATTATTTTTTGGAAAATGTAAAATTGTATACAGGTAATATATTAATTTCCACCTTCCCAACCATTGTCATAATAATATTCCCACCGAGTAAATCGTGCACCGAAAATTATCGCTGGCAACTGACTAATTATGATGAATTACTCCAGATGTGAATTTAATTAAACCAGAAATAGTTCTAACCGAGCATCAACATTGCGGAATTATGTATATACACATGTACATACATATAACTCTACCACTCATTAGCCGTGGAAGTTGAGCACTCTATGCTCTGATTCGACTGCACTTCTCGAAAGCTCTGAATTCCCGACGGCACTGCTGTGGTTTTACATAGGTATACTGAGGTCATATAGAATTGCATAGGAATGCATTCATGCAAAATACTTTGCAGGTTTAATTAGTAAAGATGATTTTTTGAATCTACCTATGTCCTATCTATACTATCAAAGATTTTATATTGCAGCTGAAGTTTGTGTTATTTATTTATTTAAGAAAACAAAACATTGTGGACATAACAAAATCAAGATTCAGTACGTTCACAACATGACATTTACATTATAACAAATATTACTCTCACAATACAGAAGAAGAAAATAATAATAATAGCGCCTGTACACGTACATGGATTTACTGTCGGCAATGGTACTTATTTTAAACTATCGTGACAAAAACAAAAAAGTGTTGACTGTCTCTCCAATCTCATTCTTCAAGAGTAAGCGAGACGCGATGTTGTAATTTTATAGTAGGTACCTACTATTTGACAGGACGTATTGAAAATTGGTTAACCTCAAAATGAGTGGTTCGTTTTTTTACCGGCTGGTTCGCCATTATCGTTCTACAGCGCAGGCGTAGATCTTACTTGCGCATTAAATTTCAGAAGCTTCCAAACTTGTTTGAGTCATGCACACATACTTGCCAACTGCAGGATAATACATGTTTACCCATACATTTTCTTACTTTTAACAGTAAACCCATGGACGTCTAAACGTAGTATAGAAATAAGTAATAAATAAACAATTGTATACATTAAAAAAAAAACAAAATGCAAAGTAGGTACATCATTGAAAATTTCTATGTCTTTAGGGAGCGCATTTACTAGTCTTGCACTCTTCGCTAATGGTGCCTGATAGGCTTGACTCCAGGAAACAGTTCTAACCCAAAATAAGTCATGACTGCGACCACGTAGGTTATTGACATGCGCAAATAAATTTAAATTCTTTAGGACGCCAGGATTAGAAACCATCCTCGTGATATCAGGCAAAAATGTTTCAAGAGCAGAAGCGACCTACGAAATTATATTAGTATGCTGTCGTTGAAAAGTTATTAGAAATCTGTACTAACGAGTTAGTAATAATATTATGACATAGATAATTTAAAGAAATCGTTACCATTACCTAGTTACGCTAATTGTAGAAGTATATACATTACATACACAACGCCTGAACAGACACCCATAGACGGTCGCTGAAACTTCTTTATGGATAAGTATCAATTTCACCATTTTTAATGCTCTTATGACATAGCTATACTTACCTATTATACTAAAAACTAATAATTTCAAGATAAGAATAAGGTAGTGTTTTTTTGAAATACGCCATTTCTTTTGGCATTCCCCAGTGGTTAAGGTACAACATACGGCCGTAGCCATAAATTGACAAACTTAAACTGAAGTAGGGAGTAAGATGATAACGCGCGTGTTTGAACATGTATCGTTAAATCCTTATTCTTAGGTCAATAATTATTATAAAGCAATTATTATTCGTAGGATGTTTATCACACTTGAATGGTCAAAGACATAGCTTATAATTAGTATCTTTAGAATTATCTTCAAATCTGTTAATCTTGCCCATTTTTTGAATAATAAGATGCCTAATTCTTGTCAAATTTGGGATCACAGAGATTATCAATATAATATTTTATCGTAAATATGTTACTATAATAATGTCGACATAAATTATACTGATGGTTTTATAAATGCGTTTAAAAATTAATAAATGTAAAAAATCTTAACACCACTGCACATTTATGTACTGAAATATGACTATATTCTAAAACATTGGAGCGAGAGGTTTAAAAGAATACTATTTTATGTAATAAAAATACTTAATGCGGTCATCAAATGTTTAAAATAAATATAACGGATAATAAGGCTTCAAAATTATATAAATAGATTATCTACAACGTTTAAGGAATGTCCAGGATCATGCTTTGAAAATACAATAAAAGCTCCATTTTGACCTACGCTGAGCATGTCCGCCCTTAATAAATACTTTTTTTGTACTTGATAGAAATACTGAATAAATATAGGATACCGAAATGTCATTTTGACATTTCATATTGATTTCTATTAATAATTTAGTTGCTAGGACCCCCTTAGCAACCAATAATAGTGTTTTACTTTTTAAGATTTTTTCCGAAATAACTTTCCATACAAAACAGAATTAACTGAAAATGAATTCAATTCTGCTTAAAGATGACTAAAGATATTAAAAGAATGCATTGCCATCGTGTTCTGATATATTCTAAAAGTTTCAAATGTCTAGCTCGTCAGGAAGTTATTTAAAAATCGATTATTGCAAGATTTGTATTGGACAAACATGAAAAAAATTGTACTGAACAAACAAGAATACGAGCTAATAAAAACGTGGTAAAAATCGAAATGGCAGTATTCTCTGAGTATTGGAAATTATTATTTTAATGTTAGCCTTTACATTCAGCTTCGGCATGATACATTTATTTAGAATGATTTTGTTTATTGGAGTATAAAAATCACCACAGCACATCCATTTCTAACATGCATTTACCTAATCTCACACATAGAGCGGGTTTCGCTCGTCTAATCACATCAACATGTATTTTCACCTACCAGGCTAGCAGAAATTGCAGGAGGTATCAGACAGCGCAATTTATTTTCTCCCGTATGTCGGCGGTAGTGAGCGGATTTTGTGGAATCCCATCCTCTCTTCACACCTCCCCGCATAGTAATGCACATAAGTACATTTCTACCAGGCGCACATAGGTATATCTAGCTTAGATAAGCATCTACGTACGCCAGGCAAAGGGGCGGTAAATGGGTCTGTCGGATAGGATATCTCCTCGATCATTATGCGAGCCTGATAGAGGAACGCCACTTTCTTCGTCTCTACGTGTTTGTATGTACTTAATTATATTTTTTATTTTTATTTTTGCAGTTATTAATTTATTAGCAGTAGATATACGCACATGTGTTAATTTCAAAGAGTTTGAAACTTTTCGGATTATAAAACTTGATGGTGATTCCGCAACGTTTTAGATTCTGTATGTTCGTGCATTGAAACATGTCACCGATTAACTATTGACAGCCTCCATCCATAGTATGTAGCTGTCGTGTCTGTATTGTGTACATATTACAAACGCAATTTTTGTGATTGCTCTTTAAAATATATATTTATATAAAGATATTAAATAGATATATTTGGCTCCTTGACTAATTGAGTTAATCTAAAGTTGTGATGAAATGCTTGCGGTTTTGACGATGCGGGACAAATTACGATTACATCTTATTTAATCATTAGTCTTAAGGGCCCACATGCCCAACGAAGGTCAAAATGGAGCTTTTATGGTAATTTCAAAGCATTAGCCTGAACGTTCCTTAAACGTTGTAGAAAATCTATATATGTAATTTTGAAGCTTTATCATCATTTATATTTATTTTAAGCATTTGATGACTGCATAAAGAATTTTAATTACATAAAATAGTATTCTTTTAAACCTCTCGATCTAATGTTTTAGAATATAGTCATATTTCAGTACATCCATCTGCAGTGGTATTAAGATTTTTTAGATTTATTAAATTTTAAACGCATTTATAAAACCATTAGTAAAATTTATGTTGACATTATTATAGTGAAATATTTACGGTAAAAAAATATATTTTTAATCTCTGTGATCCCAAATTTGACAAGAATTAGGCATTTTATTAATCAAAAAATGGGCAAGATTGCTACATTTGAAGATAATTCTAAATATAGGTACTGATTATAAGCTATATCTTTGACCATTCAAATGTGATAAAACATCCTACGAATAATGATTGTTTTATTCGCGTTATGTTAGGCTACAACATACGGCCGTAGCCATAAGTTGACAAACGATAACTGAAGTAGGGAGTAAGATCATGTTAACGCGCGTGTTTGAACATGTACCTAACCGAAAAAACGAATTTTTTCTCCGGTTAGGACATCTATACTACATACATAATATTATAATACTCATTTATTAATAATCTACCGGTACTATGTAGTGGTCATTAATAATTAGCCTTTTGGTATCACTACAAACTTACGTTCCATTTTGTCACTACATAGGTACAAACCCTTCTACACACACAATCCCCCACTGTTATACAATAGCTAATTCCTGTATTGTCCAACCAAACCGAACAGGCGGAACATGGATTATAAATTGTCGCAATTTGCATTCAGATTAAACGTAATGTAGCTTACATCTCCTTATGATCATATTATATTAATTTTCTTCAGTCTAATTTACTAAACATAATAGTGATGTGCCTAAATAGAAATATCATCCGGTTCGCTAAAAGGACCAAAACCTGATTATATTTTAGGCGATATAAAAACTGCCCTGCTAAGTAAAAAGACAGTGTTTTTTGGTTATAGTGAAATTGTTGTAGGATAATCCAAGTTTTAAACTACTCTTTCTTTTGTAGACAGTATATTTAGAGATTATTATTATGTCCATACTCTGGGTCACTGGTCATCTGGAATTAGAACTCACGACATTGTAAGCCGACACGTTACCGGTAGGTCATCGTGGGTGTCAACTTACTTCACTCGTTTACTCCAAGAAGTCACAGTTGACACCATTAAAGACAATATTTAATATCGATAGAAGCGCTATAATAAGTCTGTGGACGGATACGAAAGCTTCATTCTTACTGCCCGACAACTAGATCTCGTCGATAACCAAAATAAGTCGTTGTAGTCGCATATAGAAGACTTCTCAGTGACATACCTGTTATAGCGGCAACGCGTGTTTTAATAATGTATTGGCTCCTTTTTAAGTACGACTCCTTTTCTTCTTTGCAATAAACAAAAATTAACTAATAATAATTTTAATATTTTTCCTGATCGTTTTAGACATATTTTTGTTATAAAAAGCATCAAATTACGTAAATTTATAGATCTGTACACGGAAGCGTAAAATGGAATAATAAATTTAGGGGTGTTCCTCGTGCGATTAACTAAACAGGAGGGGCTTGTTAGTTCACAGTATTAACACACGGACAAGAAGTTCTTGTTCGAGAGTACAACTATTTATTCGAACAATTTTAAGATAAACATATTTTATTAAGAATTAATTAATACAATATTCTAATAAAATTCACTATTCAAAATTAATTCAATTAAATTTATCTAGCTTCGAAGAATTTGTTGTAATATGAGAAAGCATTTTTTTTTTGAATCTTTGCGGTGCTGGAAAATAAATCTTAAGCCCATAGGTGTGAACTTGTTACAGATGAGTCGACAATATGTGATGACTTGCAGCTAATTTCATTAGCTTCAGTAAACAATATCAGCTATCTTAATAGTGTAAGGTTTTATTAAAAATCTGCAGTTTTTTCCTTGTATTTTTGGAGCACATCACTAATAAGTAGGTGCCCTTATATGTTTTACAAGCGTTCAAAAGATATTGCTCATTAGGACTCAAGGAGCGAGTCATTTCTCCGTGTCTGCCCGTAGCTCCAACATTTCACTTGCCGAACAATAAATCGCCTCTGACTGCTACGTTGTTACCCCTCATACTTACACACGTGGAACTATTTAGACTCACGCAATTCGTCAAAGCTTATATTATGTAGGTACCTACTTACTTACGCCTTGATGCAATCATATTTGCTAGAAATGTTAGATATAGGGAGTGGGTATACCCACGGTGACTATCCATTCTTACCCCGTTTACTACATAACACGTCTCACCGTTTACACCTTCTCCATTCCCACATACATATTCGTCATATCGTGAAACTCGGTTGAGTTTTTTATTTCCCTTACCACTGTTGGGCATGCCCAACTGCAAATCGTTCTGGCACACCCCCAACGCTTCTGTGAATTTTATTCAATCGTCTGAACCGTTTCTGTAAAATATTCATTGACAGATATGGTCTTTCAGGACTTCTTTCGACCATGTCCGATCCTAATAGGATCATATGGGCCTCCACTAAGTGGAGGTTTGTATTGACAGATTTTGTTTTTACGAGAAATGGATGCCAGCCACTTGCTCAACCTATTAGGTCCTTCAGGACTACTTGAGTTTTTATCCCATCAAATGTAAGATAGGTACAGGATGCTACTAAGTGGTTAGACACCACTAGCTAAAAAAAAGTTTTACTACCCACTATATTTTCATCTGCAAAAGTATAGCAATTAAAAATGTAATTTCTTCATATCAAGAGATTCAACGTTTGCTTGTTACTATATTACATAAACTCAAACGTAAATTTCGATATTCACACTTGACAAAGTTTACGATGTGAGAGAAACACGTCTCGTAAAGCAATATTTATATGTGGTGAATACCAAGCCCTAGGCCTAGATGCATATAATAGTATAATATCAATTTGCGTTAAGTCGAAATAACGTCAATATTGCAAGCATAAACCCAAATACGATGGAAGTTAAACTATTAATTAGTGACGTCACATCGCTTGTCGTCATCACTATTGCTATAATTAGTTAAGAATGATAAAATTATGCAAACGGCACAATATAAACTATTAGTAAATATACCGCTACCCGAAAGCAACAGACAGATAAAGCGAAAAAATTCGATTTAAGGTAAGTGTGCCAATCGATTGCTGAAAGCTATACATATATTTGGTACTGTGCACATTCGGACATTTTCTCATTCGCTACATAACCGCATCTTAGTGCGTGCGTAGCCTGCGCATCGCCTGCCTCAACCGGTTTCAAAATGGCCATTTTTCATGTTGAAAGTGCTGGCGCAATACAATATATGGATTTCCGTTCAACATCACGCCAGTGTTACCAACCGAATGATTCCGCGAAAAATGTATATTAGTATAATTACTATAATTTTACGCCAAAATTAACCAAAAACACTATAATTTTGAAAGATTTAAAACGAAAAATGTTCTGTATATATCTATATATGTTTTTTTTTAAATCCTACTATTTTTTTTACATATTTGTAATAAAATCAGTATTATGAAAAGATGTCAACATTGCTTCTCATGAAAATTTGAAAACTCTTTGACATACAAGACGTGTAGACAGTTGACGCGGTGCGCAACACACTTTCAACGTAAAGATGCATACAACTACTCTGTATTAAAACCATAATTAAAATGTTCAAAGTTTCAAGTGAAAGATGAAGTAGTTATCAAAAAATGTAGATAGCTATTAGCTTATTTTATAAAATATGTAATTTCTTGTTCGGCCATTGTTGATTATGTTTTTTCTGGGTCCGAATTGTAGTCAACCCTTACTCAGAATCCTTAGCAATAAGTCACCTACCCCGCGCGCGTATTTCATTTGGGATTAGCGAGTGTTTTTCTTCTTATTATGAGGCCTACTTATCACAATGAAGATATCGTATCTTATGAGTCACAGTTCATGCCATTGTTACAAAATGTACAATAGGTATCAGAAGGGAATAAGTATGATTTTCATTCGAATTTATCAGAATATTATCCTTTTACAATTCTCACCTTGTCTTGTGCCATAATTTTGTAAAATTTATTTATTTCCAAGAACATTTATTTAAAGCTAAACAAAATAAGTACCTACTTATCATTTATTTAAAGTCGTTTTTGTTATCCGGGTTTTGAGTTTCGGCAGCTTGATGCACTATGTATTCTCACCAAAGTACACGCGGAATCATTCGGTTGGCAATTTGAAAAGATTTCTATGGGTAACAGACATGGCCCCCACATCCTGAAGCGGGCCCCCAGGCTAGGATGTTTGGCGCCCCCCCTACTTATCACTAAGGGTAAAGGCAGTGTAACGCACTACATTAGGGTTTTCCATGGTGTACGCGGTAAAATTAAGGTGTATTTTTAGCGATTTTTTGTATTTTCCCATCCATTTACAACCATTTGAATTATGGAGTTATCGAATATCGGCACACAGTTAATATTGCATCGTACAATCAAATATTTTAATTATTAATAATTATTGAAGTAAAATAGCGCCACAGGCGAATTTTTTACTGTTAGAGCAAATTTGTGATCTGTGTTTACCTCACTCATCTGGTCGACTCGTCACGCCGGGCCCTTCCTGAGCCCGGGTCCCTAGGCTAGAGCTCTGTCAGCCCCCCCCCCCCTTGTGGGGCCATGGTGACAGATCTACGTGCGCTTGCACTTTCATCACGAAAAACGGCCATTTTGAAACCCGTTTGAGGCAGGCAATGCGTAGGCTACGCATGCACTGAGATGAGTTCATCTAGCGCAGGCCTAACTAGCAGAGCAAACTACGGCCTACGGGCCGCATGCTTCCCGCCAAGTATTTCTGAGGGCCCGCGAACTTAAATCATATTTCTGAAAAAAGTTTACTTTTTTCTACATTTTAACGCTTTTTTAAAAATAAAATTTGAATATACACGAATTTCACCGTCGAGAAGAAATCTTGAAAATTTTACAACACTCTTAATTCGGACAAATTCGAACAACTTAAAGACTCTACTCGAAAAATGTCGGTTATTTTATCATTATCAACCTACATATTATTATGTGAACAAACATTTTCAATTATGAATATCAATAAAACTGTTTACGATTAAGCATCACCGATGAACATTTACCTACAAGGAGTTTTA
Source organism: Rhyacophila brunnea (assembly GCF_057557595.1). Lineage (NCBI taxonomy): Eukaryota > Metazoa > Arthropoda > Insecta > Trichoptera > Rhyacophilidae > Rhyacophila > Rhyacophila brunnea. The sequence continues at coordinate 36,910,147 of NW_028232796.1, forward strand.
AGAATCTCGACTACAAAATTAACACCTGAAATTAAAAAGTGTTGAAAAATGTAAAACAGTTATTTCATTCTTCTCATAAAATTGTTGGCTATTAGATAATCATTTATTTTTTTATGTTAAAATTCCTTTTTTATGATAATAAATAATGTATGTCTAAAAATTGTATATTACTTGCGGCCCAACGTTCGTTGTATATTCCTAATGTGGCACTTCACCAAAAAAGTTTGCCCAAGTCTGATCTAGCGAACATAAAAATGTACGTAACACATTTCACCGTGGCACAGTTCTACGTGAGCTTTCTTATCTGAAAGAGATGACCGAAATATATACTATACGGCCTCTAATTTTATTAGATGCAATATGAACGTTAATTGAATTTTCATGGTTTATTTTGGCAAAATTTATGAATTCAAGATTGGAAACCTAACCTAACGTAACAAATAATCCAGTATATTGGCTATTTAAAAAAAATATTTGCTGCTGGCTTCCTATGAAGTGTAAACCGACAAGAACCGTGTTTTTAATATACGGCCTTATATTCGGATACAACATTTCACGGTGAAGTGTAATACGATGAACTGCATACGTACAAGTTTCCGGACACAATTTTACTTGCGGTCTTATTCCTATTGTGGTCCTTCATCAAAAAGGTTTTCCCAGGATTGATCTGGCGAGCAAAAAAAAGTCCGAATGTAGACAGGACTATTTATAATACTAACAGAGAAGGCGTAGCTACCAGTATTAAACCGATCTCTGATATGTTTTCCATATTATTTTTCCTTCTCCACACTAGCACAAAGGAAGTGTCATTGTAATACTAATGACAAAACAGGTGCCACGATATTGTCATGATTACATAATAATTCATAACATAAGCAAGAGGTTCGCGCCTATCCAATGATTGATCGCGCTAATGGCGACGATCGCATCCCGGAGAATAAATTGCCCAATATGTCGATATTCGAAAAGTGAGACGACTTTTCATTTATGTCTCGTGAAAAATTGACTTTAAAAGAAGATTTATGACTCATCGGAAGTTTGCGATCGATATTTTGACAGCGCGAATTTGTCAAGCGGTTGGAAATTTGCGTTGGTGGAAAACGGGACAGTATTAGGTACCAACAATTCCGATGATAAGATAATGGATTAGTGAATTCCCAATCATATAGTGGCACGTTTAGTGACCATCGCACTGGCTGATTTTGGACCCCAATTCGATAATAAAAATTAGCAGACAAAATATAATTATCCAAAAAGTTAATGCTACATACGAGCTTTATTTTTATTTTGTATAAATTAATAAATTATACAAACGTGGTTTCATCATCATCATTATCAGCCGGGGTCAATACACTACTGGGTGAAGGCCTACCAAACTCCTTCCACTGTTTTCGGTATTTAGTTATTCGCTGCCACGTGCATCCACTGAACTTTATGAGTTCGTCTATCCAGCGGATTTTAGGGCTTCTCCCATAAACGTTTACTGTATGACCTTTTCCAGGTGGCGCGTATTCCACCGCGCTTTACGCTAGAGTTCCAAAAATGTGCTACACCCATATAGCGCGTTTTATTTGGCAGTTAACGAGCTGGGTGACGTAATTCATTTTTGAGAAGCAAGGCCACCAACTCAATCATGACACATGGTTCCTTTGAGATATTATATGCCGCGATAACTGGCAAGATGTATTCTTGCCATTATACAACCTGAGTGGTGTAATTTATTTTTAAATGGCTATAAAACTGTCATTTAGAGCTCGAAGCGGTCGTAATTCATTTTGGAATGGCCATAAAAATGCCGCGTTATCGAGAGTCCGGCGATCGCTTGCGCTTATCGTGCGACAGACGTCACGCCGCGAGTGCACGTGGACGGCTCAATGAGGTCACATGTGTGTACCTGCAATGCGCGCGGTGTGACAACTTGCAAGAAATCTTGTTTAGATTGAGATACTTATAATTAATTGAATACTTGTATGATTTGTTTGAACTGTTTCGAGGCCCCCTTCTAAATTTTGAAACGAATCGATTGCGTCAATGAAAATTTCCGCTATTAAATAGTGTAATATTCACTAAAGATTCTACGGTCCGACCACCGTGTGGTGTCCTTTCTAATCTTGCCTTTATTATGTCAGTTGCCTATTATATACTAACTAGTTTTACAATTCCTATCTTTATGCGATGCAATTTACAATACTATCGCATCTAATAATAATGCGTCGGTTTAATTATTGTCGAAAGTACAAATGGCCGCAATAATAATGCACATTGTGTGTTTAGTTTAGCCAAAGTCGCTAATGGTTAATGATACTGCCTAGTAAAAATAGTATCAAAGCGAATAGCGCCGGCCTCTCTTTGCACGGTGAGGCACAAAACAAAATGTATGGGCAGTGCCTCCTTACGCCAATATCTCGACTTTCCTTGCCCATTGTCCGGCAAGATATTCCGTTCGTCATATGAAACACCTCCGTTCGTTTTATCCCTGGACCAAAATGTGTTGTGCAAAATCTTCTTTAATTAGATTGAGATTGATCTAAATATTGGTCAGCGGCGAAGGGTGGAGGTATGCCGTTAAGATTCGACATTACCTAATAGTGCACACTAAACTTTGTCAGTCGTAGTACTTATAGTTTTTGAAATTAAATGAAACCCTGTGTTACATTCCCAAATGGTCCCCATTTGCGGATGTCTCTGTGAATCTGGAGAAGCCTAAATCGGTACCAAACCGACAAATAGTAAGGGTTGATTACGAAAATAAATAATAATAAAGCCGGCAATGCTGTAAATTGCGGCCGTTTAAAAATATCTGTAACGTCGCCATTGTCGCCGTTTTAGACAGCGCTTTCCGTTGAAGGCGAAACATAAAATGGCGCACAGAACGCGGCAGACAGCCAAATCGTAAACACATACATTTCATCCTCCGTAAAAAAATATATAAAATGTAGTACTTAACCTAGTAGATATTAACGCAACTAAACCTCGTCGTTTCCACCACAATTCCGGTGTGTTATTTGTCTATCTCCAAGTCCCGAATCCATACGAAAAACCATACAAAGAAACAAAGAGACAGCACCTTTCCACCTTCGTAAACGGAAGGAGATGACACCTGCCTAAATCGAATCATAATAGTTTAGGTATATCATAGGCGATCCGAAAAAAATAGTGCATTCATACTTATTTGTTTTCGTTGAATTAAAAATACACATTACGGATGGTGTTGGTTGGTTTTTTTAAATTCATGAAACCCTGTCTCAACCAAACGATAATCGATAAAAAATATTCTTCTATCTATAAAATATCCAACATTATGCACGGTTTAATTTTAGTAGTAGAATTTTAGATATTTTATAGATAAACGAATATTTTTTGACTATTATCTATTATGGCTTGGATTATGCAGGTTTTATTTGATTTTTAAAAACTAACAAACACTATTTACACACTGTAGTCTTAGTTCAATGAAAACAAATACGTTTGAATGACAAAGTTTAGTGTGCACTATTTATGTGAGATCTTAACAGCCTACCTTCCCCCTTCGCCACTGATATTGGTTAGTGCACAGATATTTTACGTTCACTGTTTATCAAAAATCAAAATGTCGAATAATTCACAAGACTTGAAAATACACTTCAGAAACATACCATGGCTGACTATATTCAGGCATTGGCACTGAATTACGAATTACGATGTTAGTGTTATGTATTATCTTAGAATGCAATGCGGTAACGTGTTCGTATTAAATGAAGTTGTTCGATTGTATATTTCGTTCAAATTATTACCATTTATTTAAATATGCAAGAATCGTCACGAGGATGCGTCATTATGATAAAGAGAGAAAGCACGTCCTTGGGTAAGCAATTTTTGTAAATAAACACGTTATTAAATAAAATTTGTAATTACTTTGAAACTGGATAAAACACAAATTGCACAGCAGCTGCACGCCGATATCTCCATCTGATGAAAATTCATAGTATGTACGAGTATAAAAGAAAACAATGTTTTATAAAAAATAAAAACAATGTACTATGAAAGATATACAACGTCATAAAGAGCTTTAAGTAAGCATACTGAGTGAGTGTAAGTAAGCATATCTTAAAAATGAAACTACGGCCACTTCACTCTCACGCAAGTGAAATATAACAATTCTCTAAGCGATTTGGTACAACTAAGTTGTTGCTGGCATTATAATGAAGCAAGGAGATGTGGGAAGACAATTAAGGAAGTCAAAAGTTCACTTCGCCATAGGAAGAAATGTCTAAATTAGTACAGTCCACAACGGACAGAGAAATAATAATTATTCTTTTCGCAATGTAGCCTAGTATTTTCAATGTAGCATGTTGCATGAAACAGGCACCGTGTCTCATAATGAAATAGCGTAAATGAGAATAAAAAATAACTGTTTTTTTTCTTGTTAGACCTATCTCGCCGCTGTAGCTTAACATCCAACTCGAGACAGCTCGCAGCGTCGTGTTTTATTACTATATTTTTTCCTCTAAAATTTCCGTTTGGTTAATTATTTTCAACATGGCGGAATACGGACATATCACAGCGTCTTCCCTTTGCTCCGGCCGGGGTGCACCGCCGCGTGGGTTTTACAATACGACAATGGGAATTTTATAAATTAAACTTTAAACTGTTGTAATTGAGAGCGGCGCACACACGGCAGCCACTAACCATGGCCCTTTGTTCTCCCGTACGCCTTTTGGCTCGCGATAATGGACTCACCTTTCTACTTTGCTCAATTTTAAATTCGGAACGATTATTATTCAACTGCGAAACAGCTGTGTGAGAGACGCCATGTTTGTTTTAATTTGACGTCCGTGGTATTAGTCCCCCGATTGTGTTTTGTTTCTTTACTCTGAATAAACTATTGTCCGTTCTAAATTTGTATTAAGTATAGAAATTGGTCAAGAACCAAGTTGCATGTACAAATTAAATTGATTTATTTGATAACATAGCTACGTATTATTATATTAACTTGATATTACAGACCTACAAACTTATCTAAAAAATGGCCACAAATGGAACTGCGGACTACCATAGGACGCCTTATTGAAAATGTCTTTCGAATGTCAGATTTTTCCAGTTACGAGTATTGATTGGGTAGTTTACAACAGTGGCTCTCCCATCCCATTCTAAGTTTGTAGGTCTGTACCTACCTACATATTAATTACTTGCAAAAGTACCAATTTCCATAAATAACGTTTCTTTATTGTTTTAAATGCGGTAGATGTCTAAAAAATGACATTCTTCTTTATTCTATGTAATATCTGTTATCGGACATCAGTGACGATTTTAGCCATCTTTTCCGTGTCTTTCGCTACTCTATACACGGGTGGAGTGCTGAGCTCAAACCGAAAATGCACAGTTTTGTCGTATCGCCCAAAATATACCAAAACTATTATGGTTTGATTTAGGCAGGGATTAATTGAATTTTAAAAACTAACCAAACACCATCTGTAAATTGTAGTCTTAGTTCAATAAAAACAAATACGTATGACTGACAAAGTTTAATGTGCACTATTTATGGCGGATATTAACAGAATGTCTCCACCATTCACCACTGCCAGATTGTCTTCTAAAACCTTTCAATAAACCTTTTTCAAGCTTTGTAAAATATTCTCCATTATTTTAAGCAATCGCCCCATTAGGTAGGTATATAATATTCACCTTTAACCGGTTAAGTGCCCAGAGCGTCTTTGCACGCCTTAATTACACCGATTCTTACGTTAATTACTATCAATTAACTAATTGCGGCATAGAAAGGATTAAAACCGATTCACTGGTGACCTACTGATTACTAATTAATTACCACATTTAAATATCATATTAATTATATCTAATGGCTAACTAATGCAAACGCGCCAGTCGCGTTGTCAGCACTGAATGAGTTTTAATGCATTTGGCTTGCACGTTTTTGAAACCAACCGGATTCCGGCATCTTGGATAACCGTTAAATACTATCCAAGGTGTGAAAACAAATACGTATGACTGAAAAAGTTTAATGTGCACTATTTACAATTTATGGCGGATCTTAATATCCTGCCTCCACCCTTCGACACTGCTAAATAGTTAGGTACCTAATTATTATAATATGTCCTTACATTTAATATTCATGCTATTTTAATGTTATGCCTTGTTTATATCTTTTCCGCTCAACACGTATTCAACACTCGAATTCACTTCCTTCCACACCCATTATAATTTCATAACCCATTTCATAAAATAATCATAAAACATGAATTGTGCGGAACCCTTGCGCAAATTAACCACACAATAAGGTCAAACAACAACCATGCGCCACGACAGTATGTTTTTGTGAAAGCAATTGCAGTGAAAAATTCGCGTAACCGGGGGTCGAAAAAACACCCCCTTCGTTCAATTTTAATGTTCACCATAAAGGCGTCGCTTTTCGTTCGAGCGTTGCTTTTTACTACAGGGGTTGCCAACCAGTATGTATACACGACCGGTCAATAATAAATGGCACCAGTCAAGGTAGCAAGGGGTACATTTCTCAATATGCGACGGCTTATTTGCAATAGAGATCACGCGATGTATGATTCTTTTAGGCATATTGTTTATCACTTTGTATACACTACATCCACGATGGCCGCGCGGCTTAAGCGTCGGACTATAGCGTCGTGGGTCTGCCAAGTACCTACACATATTGTTTTTCAATTTGTGTATGGGTCAGAGTATCCACCTAATAGGTTGAGCAAGTGGCTGACATACGCAAAAATGACGTAAAAACTATATCTGTTAATACAAACCTCCACTCTGTGGAGGCTCTTATTATGGTCTTATTAGGATCGGACATGGTAAGATATATAAAATATATATATAATAGCGGTTGCCGCGTCAGCTTATAATGTCGTGCGTCCCGGGTTCAAATCCCGGGTCTGGCAAATTTACATGTTGTTTTTCAATGTGTGTTTGGACCAGAGTATGAACCTAATAGGTTGAGCAAATGGTTTACATCCATTTCTCATAAAAATAAAAGTCTGTTGATACAACCTTCACTCTGTGGATGCCAATATGATAGACATACGAGGGTGGGTCAATAATTCCTTAGAAAAAAGCATTAAAACAGTTTTTATTTTTGTATTTTTTTTTTATTTCTCAACATAATCTCCTTGGAGCTCAATACACTTGGTTAGACGTTTCTCAATTTTTTTTAAACCGTCAGAAAAATAAGTTTTTGGAAGGTCCTCAAAATAAGCATTTGTCCGATCGATGACTTCTTCATTTGAAAAAAAAACGTTGTCCACTCAGCCATTTTTTTAAGTTTGGGAAAAGGAAAAAGTCACTGGGGGCTAAATCTGGCGAATACGGTGGGTGGTCGACCAATTCGAACTTCAATTCTTCAATTTTAGCCATTGATCGTAAACATGTGTGAACACGGGCATTGTCCTGATGAAAGAGGATTTTTTTCCTGTTTAAATGAGGCCGTTTTTCTTCAATTTCGTTTTTTAGCTGGTCCAATAAAGATGCATAATAATCCCCTGTTATTGTTTTTCCTTTTTCCAAATAGTCAACGAAAATAATTCCACGTGCATCCCAAAATACAGTAGCCATAACCTTACCAGCTGATTTTACGGTTTTCGCCTTCTTTGGACATGGTTCGCCTTTCGCAATCCACTGCTTTGACTGTTCTTTCGTCTCGGGAGTATAGTGGTGTATCCATGTTTCATCTACAGTCACAAAGCGACGAAAAAATTCATCCGGATTGCGTTCCATGAGCGACAACAGGGCTTTAGAGGCCACCACCCTATTGCGTTTATTGTCGACTGTGAGCAAACGCGGCACCCATCTTGCAGAAACTTTTTTCATGCCCAATTTGTCATGTAAAATAGAAATGACGCTACCTTTTGAGATCCCTGTAACCTCAATTATCTCACTAAACTTGAATCTTCGGTCACTTAACACCATATCGTGGATTTTATTGATCATTTCTGGTGTAGTCACCTCTACAGGACGTCCTGAGCGTGGTTCATCCTTTGTTGATGTACGACCACGTTTAAATTCATTTAACCAGTTATAAATAGTTGCAAGTGAAGGAGCAGATATGCCGTGAACTAAATCCAACTCATTTTTTATTTCCTTTGCTGTTAACCCTTTTATATTAAAATGTTTAATAACAGCTCTAAACTCAATTTTCTCCATTTTTGTAAACAAGCAAATTTTTTTTTTAAATGTACGAAAATAAAAAACAACAACCCGACCAATCTGATTGAAACTTCGCAGCATACTGAATCGGTAGTGCCGCTGCATGAAAACAAACCGCTTACAGTACTAGTCGCGCCACCTGTCGGCTTTTCTAAGGACTTATTGACCCACCCTCGTAGCTTAAAAGAAATCATTACGTTTTGCTCACTGGTTGAGCTTTGTCAAGTATGAGTAGGTACCTACTGAACATTATGTTTTTGAGTAGTCATATAAATTGTTATAATTATTGTCAATACTGCGTAGTTAATAGCTGTTAACACTGTTAAAGACGGTGACTTTAGACAATGCGCCAACTTACAAAAAAACTGTGGCTACCAATTCAATAACAGTGCAATATTTCACCGAGACCTGTAATATTGAACGTTCATAATAATTCATGTATAATTTACTATTTATCTCTCTTCTTGGTAGTTCCCTCATGGCTGAGGATCGTGACCACTCTTAAATTCAGTCATCTTCTGAACGACCAAGACTCTTCATCCTCTCGATGTTCTGCTTCTGTCAGGACAGAGTGAATGCTGCCCCGTGTCAGCTCATTCACTCGATCGCTCCAGCCCGCTGACACTCTTCCTCGCCTATTTATAAAATTATATTTAATATTTTATTATATTTTAAAAACTTAACGAACGCTTCAAAAACAAAGTTCTTTATTATTAGAAGCGTCACTAGTTGAAAAATGTTTTGGAAACCTGATTTAGAACGTAAAAGCGTTTACTGCATAACAATTTTCATGTTAATTATAATATAGAGTAAAATTCTGTGAAAATTCAACCGGAATGACTTCGTGGCGTGCTAAAACATCCTAATTTTTTAAAAGCATGAGTTTTGGTATTACTTATGTATTATCAGAAGTTTTCATTGATATAGACTCGGTACTGCAGAAACGTTTTAAAAATGACCGTCTCTCAGATCGTCTTGGACTTTAATTCACGCCCCGTCGATACTTAGTCGATTTCCTTTTCAACCGTATTTTGAAAAATAAACACCGTTATCCGCAAAAACTTCTTGGTTATTGGAGTTCGTCTTACTCTATCCCGATGGTTAAGCTCTAGTTTTAAATAGTCTTATTGGTACGTAAGTATTCATCAGTGGTGTGTTCAGAAAATGGCTATAATTTGAATAGTGGGCAGTGGGCGGAAATTTTTTTTTGGTTCTGTCATAGATTATGTACATGTTAGAACCCAATGATATGTCCATAAGTGGCCAAGGCGTGTGCTGTACAGATTATGTCACAATGTCTCTCGCCACGGACAGGACAGAAGAAGATTGTCTATAAAAAAATCGGTGTGTGTTCTTATGTACGCGCGTTAGAAGTTATACTTGGCGTAACAAAACAAAAACAAAACTCGTGATAAACTAGATTCTTTGACTAGCTCTTAATTATCTTGTTAAATTACACACTCAAGAAAAAGGACCGTTTATTTGAACGCCGTTGGTTTATTTCTATACACTTTAACTTATATTACTAAATTATATAATGGTTTCTCGGTGTTTTTATTTTTAAAGTAACAACTGTCACTCTGACGCTAAATGGCCGACAATAATAAATTTACTGCCTAGGCAACGGAACAATTCTAAACTATAATAGTATACTGTATAATCGTCACGATTGCAGTACCATAACGTGCCGTAAAGGTAGTGCGTTCGGCTGATAACCGAACAATCGGTGGTTCGAATCCAATCGAGTGCGTTTTTTTTTCGTGTGAAAAAATAAATTATGTGTGACATGTCACATGCCAAAAATACACTCTGATCTGATTTCCCAAACGCGCCAAAAGAAGTATAACTTCAATATTTTTTATTCAGTCAGCGAAATTAATTGTTTTGAAAACTCTGACTAAAATAATATATTTCACATTCTCTAACTTAATAATATGGCCGTACTGTAGAACATTTAAAACAGATCCGAACGAGTAGCAGTCAGCCCAACCGTTAAATAAAATAAAATTCCGCACACAATAATTTCAAGTATTTCCCTAGCTCCGTTCCGGGGTGTATGCGATGTCCCGGTCTTAATTTCCGGGGCAGGAAGAAAGCCGGGGTTCGTATGCTTAAGCAGTGTTTTCCAAATAAAAAAATTCGCTCCTCTTTTTCCTAAGGTCGCGCTTAGGCATTAGAAAAATAACCAACCACATTATTGAGGATTTTGTGTAGGATCAATAATTATTGTGATCATACATAATTCTGAAAAACACTATATTATAACCAATAGAAAAAATCTTTTTGAAAAAAGTAAGACACCCGGCAGGATCGAACCTGAATCTATTGGGTTTCGCCTCGTGCGCATTATCCACTATGCTACTAATTACGACAAATTTTAACTGTTGGCCCTTATAATAAATACCTGCTCATCAGCGCTCTTCCAAATCAAGCTACTATTAGCAATCGGTTTTTGTTTATTAAATCAAACTAGGTACTCACTACTTTAATTACTAACCGATGTCACGGATCTGTCCAATATTTTATGTTGTAACTTACTCGAACTTGCTAATACTTACTTTAAAAAAAATTCTATTGGTTATAATAATTATTATATTTTTTCAGAAGTGTTTTTCAGAATTATGTGTGTTCAATAATTAGAATGGCACATTCTTAAATCTTGTGAATTATTCGTTGAATAAAAGAAATAGTTAATTAATAATTATTTTATCTGTATCAAATTTTTTTCACGGTAAAATCAAGGTAAAGAATAAAGTATTATCTATCAATATATATTATGAGGATATTGCATTTATGTAGAAAAGTATCACGGTTTATTGACGTAAAATTTAATCCAAATCAACATTTCGTGAGATTCTTCTGATCATTCTGTATAATTGATGACTTGGTCCATACCATTGTCTGTGTTTGGCAATATATAATGTGACATTGAATTAAAGGGGTTGTCAAAAGCTACACCGATTCTTGCTGAGTGATGAGTAGGCATGAGTTTGGCAATACGCATCCGTAGTGAAGTACACAAAAAAATGCGTTTTGTTAATATTTATAAATCAATAATTTGTTTGTATTTTATCATCTTTATCTCGAAAGTGTGTGAGAAGTCAGTTACTTCCTTCTTCCTTGGAAGGGCAGTGTAGTCATCCCTGGATCATGCTAGGCTAGGGGATTTATGCTAGAATAGCTTTAATTAAACGAACATACACTTTTTTTTTGTTGTCTTATTAAGTGGATGCAATGCATCTAATATAACTGTTGCCCCGTCTTCCTGTTTTCTTCCATGCCATACCAGCATGGTGTCTTTCGCTTGTACGTTATCTCGCCCCCGCTGTTTGGAATACGCTGGATTAGCGGGGTCAGATGCATAATCCCCCGCGACGCGGTTAGGACGATCCTCACCGATTAGTCTTGACGTCTTTCATTTTCCACGTCTTCCGGGTTTTCTCTCTTTGATGCCGCGATTACGTGAAAAGTGGGCGTATCATACGACTGGGAAAAGTTGAGATAAGGGTGTGATAGAGTCTACACATAAAAAATGAAAACTCAGTAAATTAAAGTAGATTGTTTATGTTGAGTTAGATTAGATTAGAGTTGTTTAGTGGTTTTGTAAGATGGAGCTCGAAATAATGCCTTATAATAGGTTGAAGTTTGTATTGGAGGCCCATATGATCCTATCAGGATCGGACATGGTCGAAAAAAAAATAGGTTGAAGTTGGTATATTGCATATTATTTAAAAACATATTATTAATTTGAAATAACATCCCAATTGTATACCTAGTTGTTAAAATGTAAATTAAATTTCCATATTCAACATAAATACTTTGAAAACATCTCATGCATAATATACCCACTAGAAAAAAAAATAGAAAAAAATACGGTACCCGACGCGATTTGAATCGACCGCTGGATTCGCGCCAGTGTGCTTTTACAATTAAGCTGCGTGCATTCTCCTTAATTATGACAATTTTAACTAGTAGTTCTTATATGCAATGTTTATCTCGTCACTGTTCTGGCAGAAGATACTAATTCGAAAAAATTACATATTGAGTTAGTTATACCAAATTGTTCCTTATTTCAAACTTTACCGTCTTGAAACCTTCTTAATAAATAAACAGTCTTTATTTTAAAGTCATCCTTTTTACGATTACTTAATAAACTCACATGATAGACCATTTCAAACATATTAACAACTTCAAAGTCAAATTACTCAAAACTGGTATTCTCCAGTTAGTGTGTTCTGCCAGAACAGAGACGATTGTTATGTAAGTACCTACCTACCTAATATTTTTGTAAGGCGAAGCAATTTTCACTGAAATACATAAACATTCGTTTTTCGCTCGTTTCTATATAAATTGCGTATAACGAAATCCTTCACGGAATTTGCATCAGATTGCAAAAATAAGTACCTATATTTCAGAGGTTTTTTAAAGTTAGTTATCTAAGATGTAAATACTTGGGTAACTGTTTTCTGCGTATAACTTTCATTCAAAGGGTGGTCATTCCCGATTCTTATTTTAAAATTAGAATGCCGCTCGATATTATTCGAGCGCCTTGTTTCAAAAATTATCTAGATATCTATTTCGAAATATCATTAAATTACCGCGAATGTAGGTATTTCAATATACGTCCACCTATCCAATCGAGCTTGTTAAAACAAATTGCAAGCGGCCTTTTGTTATTTCGCCTTGCACATTTTTACCTTTGGCATAAATAACTGTTACGCTGTCAACAAATCTAGTGGCATTTTATAGGGATGCCTCCGATACTAATCGAAGTATCGATAATTTTTGCAATAGGGGTACTATTGCATTTTTCATGTCATTAAATTACTCGTTACTGCCGTAGGATGGATAAAAATTGACAAACTTAATCTCTACAAGCGATTAATCTCGTTAGTATTCTACAACTACTGTCCCATAGATGCGATTTCATAGAGGTACCATCGGGTCTATTCTATGCTTATCGACCGCTAAAGTGATAAAGTGAAAAATATTATCAAACTTAGGGTAGGTTTGTATCAAAATATTAGCACTTATTGTAACAATTACACGAAGCCGGTTTTTATTGTTGCAATAAGTGCTATATTTTAACAGCACCTATCTTGCTGCTGTTAAAATATCGCACTTATTGCAACAATAAAAACCGGCTTCGTGTAATTGTTACAATAAGTGCTAATATTTTGATACAAACCTACCCTAAGTTTGATACTATTTATCAATTTAGTGTTCGATAAGTATAGAATAGACCCACTAGTCCAACTTAACGTAGACTGCGATCTTACTATCCAGTATCAAAACTGACAGTAGTCTATCAGCCCACATTCTCATTCTTCAACTTCAATAAACGCATTAAGACGATACATCAGTGAAACGGCAAATAATTTTCAACTATAGACGCGACGAAATTTTAGACTCGCTGGCATTCGGAGAGCGAACGTCGAGGTGTGAATACGTCAATTTGTTTCGTGATGGCGACGGGGGTATTAATTCTTAAATCGTGTAAAGATGACTAAAAACGTTACCCATTTACTTGAAAAAGAAAACATGTCAATGAATATATTATTATTGTTACTAATAGAACATACGTTAAAGTGCCCACCACCACCCGTCATATATGCCCAGCCGTGGATATGCACGGCCGCTTTCTATGACGCTTTAAACGTGTCTGAAAGAAGTCATTTTAAGTGCTCATTCCGTCCCGAGACGGTGCCGCACGGGACTGATGCTGCAACCATGCACCGTAGTGCTTAAAGAAGAAAGTTAAGAAAGTTTTTTTTTTGTTTTTTGGACTGGCTCTGCTTTCCGCTGACGTTAAGCGCTTTGTGTACCCGCATACTGAGTGTCACGAATTGAATTGGATGAGTCTACGGAAGAGTCGGGACTATCCCGCTCCCCATACGACGCTGCAAATTTCTCAAATGCCGCAAAGTTGGCCTCGGTTGCTACCAGATCTCCGTGACCAATTGGGCCCGTGTATAAACAGAACATTAAATGGACGCATGTTGGATTTATATGACAAATTATATTTCGTTCGGCATGCGTCATTTGCACCCGGGACCCGCAATCCGCGCATCGCCTAGCCACGATCTTTTTAGACCATGCCTCAACTGAGGTATTTATAGCCGTACACGACGATACTGCTACTTTACTTGTTATCGTAATCTCGCATCAAAAAGAGAATTACTCAATTTCCCATTCGATACTGTTTGCACTCATAGCACTGTGTAAAGAGCCTACTGCGCGATGATGCGGGCAAATTACGTAAAGGGGAGCAGGTACTAGGTAGCGGTGGCGAAGGGTGGAGGTAGGCGGTTAAGTTTCGACCTAAATAGCGCACACTAAACTTCGTCAGTCATACTTATTTGTTTTCATTGAATTAAGAATACAATTTGCAGAGTTGCCGGCTAGTTTTTTTTTCAATTCAATAAAACTCTGCCTAAACCAAACCATAAAAGTTTAGGTATGATATGTGCGATGCGACAAAAATAGTGCACACCTTCTCAGTCATACTTAGATATTTGTTTTTGTTAAATTAAGAATATGTATATATCATAGCGTCGTGGGTCCTAGGCTAGAATCCTGGGTCTGGCAAGCATACATATTGTTTTTCAATTTGTGTATGAATCAGAGTATGGACCTAATAGGTTGAGCAAGTGGCTGACATCCATTTCTCGTAAAAACAACTGTTAATACAAACCTCCACTCTGTGGAAGCCCAGCCCATATGATCCTATTTGGATCGGGCATGGTCGAAAGAAAGAATATTATTATTACAGATGGTGTTGTTTAGTTTTAATTCATTAGAACCTGCCTATAAGTACCAAACCATAATTGATAAAGAATATTCTTCTATCTATAAAATATTTAAAATTATGTATGGCTTGATGGTATAATTTTAGATATACCTAATATAGATACACGAATATTTTTGACTATAATTATCTACTATGACTTGGTTAGGCAGGGTTTAATTAAATTTAAAAAAACTAACAAATACTATCTACACATTGTAGTCTTAGTTAAATGAAAACAAATACGTTTGACTGACATAATTTAGTGTGCGATATTTATGTCGGATCTTAACAGCCTACTTCACCAATCACAACTGCAAGGTAGTATGGTATTCAATCAATAATCGATACTCATTTTGAATCCATAGCATCCTTACTAAGGTTGCATACCAGCTATGCATTGGCTCTCAGTATCTGCTTATTATAGACATGCTAGACAAACGGGCACCAAGTTGACTTTTTTACATTTACCATAAACGGACTACGAGATTACGCTACACACAGTATGCTGCGTGGAGCGGAGAACTCCCCGTAACCATGTTTGGAGACTGTGTTGTAACCGCTGACTGATGGAATCTGTTCTTGTGACAATGATACCGTCTCTCCATATTATGACCGTACATTGTATTTTGTATCTCTGATTTTAGATGAGTATTAATTATTGTCCAATATCGTCATAATTATTTTATCAGTCATTATTGAATCACTGCTGGATGCCTCTCCTTAAGCGTCAATTACATTGAGCTTTTTTATGAGCTGATTATTGGCGAATTTAAAAGCGGGCGGTTCAGCTACTGCGATTTCACGATTACACACAAAACTTTCCATTCGCTGATAAGCCACAAGCCAGCGAGAGATTTTGACGGAACGTAGTTCGTTTTTTTACCGGGAGGTCGCTACGCTTCATAACAATGTTTCCATTAAACGTCAAAAATGTAAATTTCAAAATGAGTAGTTCGTTTTTCCACCACCATCGCTCTACTGCGCAGACGCAGTAAGCCCACACGCCGGCGTGTAGTGTGAAAAGTTGACCGGCTTTCAACTTTTCTCGGTGGAGTGTTTATAACCTGCTTATTAGCTTATTCGATGATTACACTGGGCGAATTTACAGGCAGATTATAAATTTGCCAATAATCAGCTCGTAAAAAAGCTCAATGTAATTGACGCTTTACTGATCAGTTGAGGCATGGTCTAAAAAAACCGTGGCTTGGCGATGCGTGGATTGTGCAAATGACGCGTGCCAAACGAAATATAATTTGTCATAAAAATTCAACATGCGTCCATTTAATGTTATGTTTATTGTTATATTACTACCTAATAATAATAGTATATTCATTGACATGTTTTCTTTTTTAAGTACATACGTAAAGTTTTTAGTCATCTTTAGACGATTTAAGAATATTTTCATCCGACGGCATGACAAAACAAATAGACGTGCTTACACCTCGACTGTCGGTCTCCGATTGGCGACGAGTGAGAAATTTCGTCGCACCTACTGTTAAAAATTATTTGCAGCTCTTAAGCATTCGTTGGCACGTATTTATGCTTAACTTGTAACTAGGGAATCCAATCCCGGGATCCCGAAATCTTCGGGATTGGTTTTTTTTATCAATTAGTACGTATACAAAATTATGTTAGTGAAGTGTATGTACCTGCACATGTTACAGGGGAATCGCCGGATGCTCACGGATAATAAATAACCATTTTTTGTTTATTTATTATCCTTATATTTTGTCATACATAGAAAAATAATGAATTCGTTCATTTAAGCAGCTAGACGGAACTGACGTTCTGGCACGCGAACGGCGTCTAATCGCCAGTGCCACGGACATGCAGGCAAGCACTTGTTTTTACGCCGAATTTTATGAATGCTGTCATTTCTTAATTTTTTGAATATTTACTTCATTAAACCCTTTTATTTCCAAGATTGGACGTACACAATATTAACATTAAATTTCTTAATTAAGTAGTATAAATTATACTAGACATTTTCACCAATTTTATCAATGCTATTTATATAAATAAAAAATAAAATATATTAACTATCGAAAGAAACGCCAATCCGGGATCGTCAAATCGTAATCCCGGAATCCCGGGTTCATAATTTTTGCTCGGGATTGGATTCCCTACCTTGTAATATATGTAGACTAAAGTGCGAATAGATGCCGTATGAGGATTTGTGTTATAAACTTCTGTTTGTTCCACATATTTGTTTAGACTTTTCATTATCTTCTCTCTATGTCCCTTTCATGTAAATTGTACGTATAAGCCGGCTCGCACATCTAAACTCGTCTTGTCTGCAACATGTCAAATAGGTACATCGATGTGACGTCATCGTTATTCACAAAACACACTACGACTCGATATTTGCGCGTTTCTACCAAAATTCTACTACATATATCATTGTATTTATAATTTACATAGCTACCTATATTATTCTGTCTACTTGTATTCCAGTGGGGTTTATTATGTATTGTGTAAGTATTTTATTTGGACATGAATTTGATATCAATGGTATTTATAGTCAAGTATAGTGCCAACGGTTTCCGATACACAAACTCACGGTAAACTGTAATAGCTGAGGTACTGCATACGAACAAAATTCCCGACACGTTTCTCTAAACAGACGAAAACCGTTTTGATTATTTTCTTAGTAGGTACATACATAAAATTTTATTTTATTAATATTTGTATAATATAATGTATTTTTACAAGACAATTGAGAAAGACGGATTGTTTACTCATTAACATTATCAACCTTATCCAATGAAACGCTCATTACCTAGACATTGCATGTATTGTTTCAGTGATTTTAATTCACCAATGTTAACTGACAACGGGTATTCAATTTACATCACGATAATATATTATTACAAAGTAGTTTCTAACTGCATCCATTCCAGGTGCGTTCATTATGCACTTTATTTTCTCACGAAGTGGTTTCGTCACCTTTTTGTACACCTGTGCTGCAGTTAAATAAATAAAGTAAATAATATATTGCGAGTGCATTAATTTATTATTATGTTTGATTGACCAAGATTTTTCCGCATTTTCATGCAGCCACTTGCAGAGCTGCATTTGTATTAAAACTCCGCCTTCGATGCATTCATAACTGCATTATTTTCTTGAGAATATACCTACATTTTTTTTAAGAATTGGCTTGTAACAATTTCACTGGCATTAAAATAGTAGTTTAAATAATGATTATTATTTATTATTACATGCGTAATTATATTGTTAAGGGGGGACATGCTCGTCGAAGGTCAAAATTGAGTTTTTATTGTATTTTCAAACCATGATCCTGGACACTCCTTAAACGTTGTAGATAATCTATTTATATAATTTTGAAGCCTTATTATCCTTTATAGTTATTTTAAACATTTGATGACTGCATAAAGTATTTTTGTTACATAAAATAGTATTCTTTTAAACCTCTCGCTCTAATGTTTTAGAATATAGTCATATTTCGGTACATAACTGTGCAGTGGTGTTATGATTTTTTACATTTATTAATTTTTAAACGCATTTATAAAACTATTAGCATAATTTATTACGAGATAATTTTTGTAAAATATTCACAATAAAAAATTATATTGATAATCTCTGTGATCCCAAATTTGACAAGAATTAGGCATTTTATTATTCAAAAAATCGGCAAGATTAACGCATTTGAAGATGATTCTAAAGATACTTATTATAAGCTATGTCTTTGACCATTCAAATGTGATAAACATCTTATGAATAATGATTGCTTTATAATAATTATTGACCTAAGAATAAGGTAGTGTTTTTTTGAAATACGCCATTTCTTTTGTCATTCCCCAGTGGTTACGCTACAACATACGGCCGTAGCCATAAATTGACAAACTATAATTGAAATAGGGAGTAAAATGATATTAACGCGCGTGTTTGAACATGTACCGTTTAAAAAAAAATAAAAAAAAAATCGGTTAGGTACATGTTCAAACACGCGCGTTAACATAATTTTACTCCCTATTTTAATTATAGTTTGTCAATTTATGGCTACGGCCGTATGTTGTAGCTTAACCACTAGGGAATGACAAAAGAAATGGCGTATTTCAAAAAAACACTACCTTATTCTTAGGTCAATAATTATTATAAAGCAATCATTATTCATAAAATGTTTATCACACTTGAATGGTCAAAGACATAGCTTATAATAAGTGTCTTTAGAATCATCTTCAAATGTGTTAATCTTGTCGATTTTTTGAATAATAAAATGCCTAATTCTTGTCAAATTTGGGATCACAGAGATTATCAATATAATTTTTTATTGTGAATATTTTACAAAAATTATCTCGTAATAAATTATGCTAATAGTTTTATAAATGCGTTTAAAAATTAATAAATGTATAAAATCTTAACACCACTGCACAGTTATGTACCGAAATATGACTATATTCTAAAACATTAGAGCGAGAGGTTTAAAAGAATACTATTTTATGTAACAAAAATACTTTATGCAGTCATCAAATGTTTAAAATAACTATAAAGGATAATAAGGCTTCAAAATTATATAAATAGATTATCTACAACGTTTAAGGAGTGTCCAGGATCATGGTTTGAAAATACAATAAAAACTCAATTTTGACCTTCGACGAGCATGTCCCCCCTTAAATGATGACTTTTGGCAAATAAATAGTTTATAATATATTTATACATGATTGATGTAAAGGCGTTGGTTGTGCTTTTAACAGTGGACTGTAAATTGAGGACGCTGATAGATTACGGAATTAGAGAGGGGGGGGGGGTCTACAGGATCCCAGACACTGAACTTTTATGTTGAGAGGACTGGCGCGCGCTGGAGCCGGTTCGGTGTTCACGCACTCACGCACTGGTAAATGGACGGTTCGGAATGTTACTCTCACGGTTTCACTAGGTTTTTAATGATGTAATGATGTATGATGCATTCGTATATTTATTGTATTATTCATTGTTTTCGTCCTCTTTATTTCAGTGCGAAAGATCTCCGATGAGCTCAGGTGGTGAAGAGAGCGGCGAAGAATCTGGAAGTGAACCTGAATCTCCAGGCCAGAGGCAGCGAAGTCCGAGCCCGGATGCTATCAATCTACAAAGGTAAAATTTTTATGATTTGACACCAGAAGACATAATGTGTAGTTGTTTATTCATTTAAAGGGACCATTTTTAGTTGTTCAACTGCTAAGTTTAATTTTTGATATGTGGATATATAATTGATCGATAGACAAGACTTTATAATGGTTATTTATTATATACCTGCACTTTTAGTTTAATTTAGTAATATAGTTATTTATTTTAATTTACTATTTAATAGTTACCTATGTGTCATATTAGGACAAACACAATTTGCGTGGAATTACTATTTAATTGAGAAGTAAATTTATTTTGAACTGTTGAATTAAAAGGTTTGATATCGACTGATTAATATGATGTTCGAGTGTCGAGTATTTAATAATTATCGTCTTATTATTTAGTTATAATTTATGTTGGTTTATTAATTATTATATTATTAGACTATCAAAGATATTTTATCAAATTTGTATGGCATTTATTTCAAGAACATTCTTTTATAAAACACGAGAGGGAATATTACACTGCATAGAATATTTTATAATAGTTACGTTTAAAGGGATGGACAACGTATGTAGGTATGTTGACTTGTCTTATGTTTATGTTTTCAGTCTTTTATGTCTAATTTTGTAATCTGGGTGGCTATTATTAATATAGCATTTAATATGGTTTGCGTTCTACAATTAATAATTTTGTTTTATAACTTCTTGCCGTCTTCCATTTTGTATTTTGTAATGTGCTATCAAAACAGCACTAGATTAAATGTTTCCAAATTTAGTGAAATTTCATTAGATTTATTGGTAATGATATCTATGAACACCCACGATGGCCGCGTGGCTTAAGCGTCTGCTTATTGTGTCGTGGGTCCCAGGTTCGAATCCTGGGACCGAAGACCGATTCGAAGTCTGACAAGTACTCATATTTATTGTTTTCCAATTTGTGTGTCAGTCAGAGTATGGACCTAACATGTTGAGCAAGTGGCTGACATCCATTTCTCGTAAAAACAAAATCTGTTAATACAAACCTCCACTCTGTGAAGTTCCATATAATATATGATCTTATTAGGATCGGACGTGGTCGGAAAAAAAAATAATGTAAGTATAGGATTAAAGGTCACATTTGCGTGATTTTTTGGAAGATTAACAATGTCAACTTATTTTTCGCCGAGTAAAATCGTTGATTTTTATATATTTTTTATCAATATACGAAATTATGATTTTTTTTTGTCAACACTGTCAAAACGCTCTTTGCCGGGTACTTTTATGAATGTCATATTTTATAAAATATGTACAATGTACCTAAAAGACTTGCTTGACTCAATGCGAACATACTAATTATGATGTATTGTTACTTCTTTTTAAAATATTTAGTCACTAGGTATTAATCACACAAAAATATTGATTTACGACATGTGTTTCGCTCACATGGCGACCTTTTTCAAGTATGTGCACCGAAATTTATGTTCGATTTACAAATTACACTAATAATAAAACATTAAAATTTAATTATCGTGTAGTATCAAATCTTCGCCGAATACTGTTATAATACGGTTTAAATTGGTTGTATTTTTGAATTTTCTTCTCTCTTTTCCAGGGAAGCGATGTCAGACAACAACTCGTTATTCGCTGGTCCCGGAGGAGTGTTATACCCTCCTGGAGTCATCCTGAGCCTCGCTGCAGCAGCCCAGGCCCAAGAAGGTTGGGCAGCTTCTCATGGTACAAACTGAACGCCCAAAATGATCCACTATTAAGCTTTACACATGCGCAGTGATCAGAATTGGCCTAGCGATTCATATTAATTTTGAAACGAAATTTGAATGAAATTTATTATTATATATGACACAAACAGGTTATTAAAAACTATCATACAATAATAATATAATACGAAATAACTATCATCAAAACACTACATCGTTCTAGCTGCGAAAATTGTCTTGACCACATTTCTGATAAGCAGGGTTTGGCAAGAAACCACCCGGTCGCAATATCTAATCATACCGACTGATGGTTGAACAGACATAATTTTCAGTAGTTTTTCCCTTTCAACCGACATATTGGGGATTTTCATAAGCTGATCAAAGAAAATACTAAATATTTAACCATTATTGACCATAGTTTTGAGTAATTTCGGTGGTTTTATTAAATATATATATATAAAAATTTACGCTAATAATTACTTAAAAACATAATTTCGTACATGCATAAAATAATCCAACCGTTTTCCTTTAAAGCTTACCTAATAATTCACATATTTTTTTTTTCAATGTCTGTTTGGTTTTAGGACTTGAATGCAATGTGTTAATTGAAAGTCATTTATTTTAAAATTCGTACTAATTATCGCGTCGGCAAAATGTTGATCGATGAAAATTCCATTCGACTTAAATTTCTGTACCGTTCAAATGGTTTCGGCCACTTGTCTTTCATATAAGTAAGTATTTTTGCATAATTTACATGTTCGACTTAAAAGACTGTACACACACAAGTTGACAACGTCATAGAAACGGCAACTCGGCTATACTCACCGATTAAATCTCGGAAAGTATAAAAAAAAAAATATATTGTTAGTGTTACAGCCCAATAAACAATTTTTGATAAAAGAAATATAATAAATATTTCATGAGGTTGTCAACTATTACTATGTGTACAGGAATTTGTGAATCGTCCCTACCAAAAACATGTTTAAAATTTATTGTGCGTGTTTTTTTTAAATTAACGGCCCACGTGCTCGTCGTAGGTCAAAATTGAGTTTTTATTGTATTTTCAAACCATGATCCTGGACACTCCTTAAACGTTGTAGATAATCTATTTATATAATTTTGAAGCCTTATTATCCTTTATAGTTATTTTAAACATTTGATGACTGCATAAAGTATTTTTGTTACATAAAATAGTATTCTTTTAAACCTCTCGCTCTAATGTTTTAGAATATAGTCATATTTCGGTACATAACTGTGCAGTGGTGTTAAGATTTTTTACATTTATTAATTTTTAAACGCATTTATAAAACCATTAGTATAATTTATTATGAGATATTTTTTTTTAAATATTCACGATAAAAAATTATATTGATAATCTCTGTGATCCCAAATTTGACAAGAATTAGGCATTTTATTATTCAAAAAATCGGCAAGATTAACACATTTGAAGATGATTCTAAAGATACTTATTATAAGCTATGTCTTTGACCATTCAAGTGTGATAAACATCCTACAAATAATGATTTCTTTATAATAATTATTGACCTAAGAATAAGGTAGTGTTTTTTTGAAATACGCCATTTCTTTTGGCATTCCCCAGTGGTTAAGCTACAACATACGGCCATAGCCATAAATTGACAAACTATAATTGAAGTAGGGAGTAAAATGATATTGACGCGCGTGTTTGAACATGTACCGTTTAAAAAAAATAAAAAAAAAATCGGTTATGTACATGTTCAAACACGCGCGTTAACATAATTTTACTCCCTACTTTAATTATAGTTTGTCAATTTATGGCTACGGCCGTATGTTGTAGCTTAACCACTAGGGAGTGACAAAAGAAATGGCGTATTTCAAAAAAACACTACGTTATTCTTAGGTCAATAATTATTATAAAGCAATCATTATTCGTAGGATGTTTATCAGACTTGAATGGTCAAAAACATAGCTTATAATAAGTATCTTTAGAATTATCTTAAAATGTGTTAATCTTGCCGATTTTTTGAATAATAAAACGCCTAATTCTTGTCAAATTTGGGATCACAGAGATTATCAATATAATTTTTTATCGTGAATATTTTACAAAAATTATCTCGTAATAAATTATACTAATGGTTTTATAAATGCGTTTAAAAATTAATAAATGTATAAAATCTTAACACCACTGCACAGTTACGTACCGAAATATGACCATATTCTAAAACATTAGAGCGAGAGGTTTAAAAGAATACTATTTTATGTAACAAAAATACTTTATGCAGTCTTCAAATGTTTA
This sequence comes from Rhyacophila brunnea, assembly GCF_057557595.1. NCBI lineage: Eukaryota > Metazoa > Arthropoda > Insecta > Trichoptera > Rhyacophilidae > Rhyacophila > Rhyacophila brunnea. The sequence continues at coordinate 36,934,135 of NW_028232796.1, forward strand.
AAATAACTATAAAGGATAATAAGGCTTCAAAATTATATAAATAGATTATCTACAACGTTTAAGAAATGTCCAGGATCATGGTTTGAAAATACAATAAAAACTCAATTTTGACCTTCGACGAGCATGTCCCCCCTTAACAAATGATGATTTTACAGTGTGATTTTTGTTTTATTAAAAATAACAATTCTTAACACAAACAAAAATAACACATTGTGATTATTGGCGCTCATTTTTTACTTCGAGCTGTTGATTTTAACAAGTTCATAATTTTATAAGATTTTATAAGGATATATGAAAAAATGTCTATATTCTTGTTAATTATTTAGAACTTTCTTAATTCTTTTATTATTTCTTGATTCTTAATTCTTAATTCTTTCTTAATTATTTGGAATCCCACCACTTTTTTTAAACTACTGCTAGAGAAAGAGTCTTGCATATTGTCTATATGTCTCTTTCCAAAATTTCTTTTGACCTTATCCAATCCTAATAGGATCATATTATGGGCCTTCACAAAGTGGAGGTTTGTATTAACAGATTTTTATTATTACGAAAAATTGATGTTGGCCACTTGCTCAACATATTAGGTCCATACTCTGACTCCAACCACAAATTGAAAAACAATATGTGTATTTTCCAAACCCAGGATTCGAATCTGGTACCCATGACACTTAAGCCGCGTGGCCATCCTAGTTGTATAATTATAATAATTTAACATTAGTTGAATGTGTCCCTCTGAGGCGGACAAAACGGGTCCAGATATAATTAATAAAAGTGGAAAAGGTACTATAAAAATTTGCATTTTATTAGATTAAATTAATAATACAATCCATTTCCACCGTGAATTGACTGTTAACACAATAAAATAAATAAGTTTTAGTATTTCTGCTATTGTACTGAATTAAGTTAAATAATTTTTTATTCACTTTATGATTAAATAATTATCAATGTTTTTTTTTCTCTAGGAGTGGATGGGCAGCCGCAGTTCATCACGATCCCTTTGTCGATGGCTATGGCCGCAGCAGCCGCATCGCAGACCACAACCTCGGCTCAACTATCCTCACAGCAGACCAACGGACTTCAGGATCTGTCCAGGCAGTCCAGGAAGTGACGATGACATCGTCAAATTATTGTGGAATGTTAAATCCACCGACAGAACTTACTGGTCATCTTCTATATCTCAGATTAATTTTATATTCACCTTCTCCTTCTACTAAAAAGTAGTGATACTAAACTTATCTCAATTTTCTTTTACCACAGAGTTATTCTTAAGCATTTATTTATAAATTAGATATTTGTTTTTTATAACAACACTATTTTTTGTCTCAGTTTATTTTGAAATTAAAGAAAAACTGTAGAATTAACAAGATATCTATAATTTACAGTGGTGAGGGTAGGCTGTTAAGATTCAACATAAATATTGCACACTAAACTTTGTCAGTCAAACTTATTGGTATTACATATATAATTTAGAAAAACAACAATAAGTAAATAGTTACCTACTTTGATTTAAGAAACAAAAATCGATTGCCAAAGTAGCTTGTTTTGGAAGAGCACTGATGAGTAGGTATTAAAATTGACCAATAGTTAAAATTTGTCGCAATTAGTATGCCACCTCGTAGCATAGTGGTACTGCAACGGATCAGGGCGTAAACCTGGGAGATACGGAGTTCGATTCCCCGTCGGGTTGGCTTTATTTTTTTCAAAAAAGATTTTTTCTATTGGTTATAATATATTCTCTCAGTAAGTGTTTTTCTAAATTATATATGTTCAATAATCAGAATGATATATTCTTAAATCTTGTGAATTATTCGTTGAATAAAAGAAATAGTTAATTATTGGTTTTAATTGAATTTGGAAAAAAATTTGCAGATGGTGCAGGTTAGTTTTTAAAATTCAATTAAACCCTCCCTAAACGAAACCATACTAATAATTTAGGTATGCTATGGGCGATCTGAGGAAAATAGTGCACACTAAACTTTGTCAGTCATGCTTATTTATTTTCGTTGAATTAAGAATACATATTATTACAGCTGGTATTGGTTAGTTTTAATTCATTAAGCCCTACCTATAAGTACCAAACCATAAGCGATAATAAATATTTTATACATAAATAAACAGATATTTTTTGAATATTATCTACAATTGCTTGTATTAGGAAAGGTTTCATTGAATTTTAAAAACTAAGAAACACTATCTGCACATTGCAGTCTTAGTTCAATGAAAATGAATACGTTTGACTGTCAAGGTATAAGTGCATTATTTATGTTGGAAATTAACAGCCTACTTCCAACCTTTACCACTGATAAATCATAATATGAATAAACAAGCATTGTCCAAAATTTAATCTTGTTGTGGGATTTGACCAGTATTTAAATTATCTAAGAAAAATAATGTCTTCTTGATTACCCGATAATAACATAAAAAAATACTTAAATCTATAATTAATAAAATTTTAATACAATGTTCGATAAAAGTTGCTTTATTTATGAAAAAAAAAAACGCGACTTATTTGTAATTTTTAAATTAAACGTAATGCATAAGTAACCAAATCATTTTATAACGAAATATTACATAGGAGATTCATAGTATTGCATTAGTTTGTAAGGGTTATGACAATATTTTGTATATCAATTCAGTTTTACTTTCAATATGATCTCAACACAAAATATCTTTATGGTATTTTTTTTGGGAATTGTGGTCATATTGAATAACTGAGAGTGTGAATTTAATAAAAAAATTCTGTTGAGACTCAATAATGATTCGATGGTGTATGATTATTTAAAATCTGATATATGATCTGATATAACTAACAGACACAGCGAATATTTAGAGACAAGGACAAAATTAATTAACCTTTTAATTACCACATTTAAATAACATGTTAATTATATCTAATGGCCAACTACTCCAAACGCGCCAGTCGCGGTGTTAGCATTAAATGTGTTAAAGAATTTTTCAAAAAGAATATTATGATCCTACAGGTGTTTTATTTCTTATTCTACCCGTAAGTAATGTGAGAAATAAGCAACATCTAATAATTGTATGAAATTATCAGTCTGTAATCCGAAATTAAAATTTGTATAAAAATAACTAGCCCCACACTGTGGAGAAATAAGTAGGATTCAGAAGTTTCTATACAATATAAATCTGTGGTGGTCCATATATCAACTCAGCTTAGGATCAAATAAGGTTTAAAAAATATAATACATCACATGTGTTAAGAGTGCATTGAATTCTTCTACCGCTTATAATTGTTATAATCAGTGGTTTAGTGCTAAATAAAAAATCCTGATCACCAACACTTCAGTATTATTTTACAGTAGGTATTTCGATGAATTAGTCCGAAAATTTTGTAACAACAATGACAACGATCATCGATAGAGAAAAAAGTGACATATGCTAATGATCAAATTTCATCGAATGGAGTAAAGTAGGCTGGAAATTGGACTGACTAATCACTTCTTTCGCTTAAATAATAATCACACAATTTTCTGTATTCACGTGATTCAGAATTATAGTGTGTGACATAATATTGATGAGAATGATTGTCTGCACACTTCATTTGGGTAAAAGAGACCAATGTCATCCGCTCAGCGCACTTCAGGCACACAACACCACTGTTTGTCCATACAGTAGGCAGTCTTCGCCACTGTTAAAGAAATCATAGATCTTCAAAGCTAGTTACTTCAGACTAACAATGTATATATTTTATATTTACAATGATATTCGCTGTGTATGTCAAATTGGTACTGAGGTTTTTTTCTTAAACCTTCTTCCAAATAAATAATATACCTTAGGATAACATTATATCAAAAATATTAATTATAAGCTAGTAGGTAATGTAATAAATTAAAACTGTATTAACCAGTCTTCTATTGAAATTCTTACAACAAATAGTTATAAGTAATATACATTGTTTACCCCTAAAATTGAATTTGTTGATTTTTTAGGCTTTTGAAATGTGTTTAGATCTTAATTGTCATTATGTTTGTGTGAAGTAGCATTTTTTATTATACGTAATTTTGTATATTTATGAAAGACGAAGATTTTAAAAGATACGACAAAACATTTTAACTAATTTGTCGTAACTGCAAAACTGCCATTATTCAAAATATATCATTAGGGATTGCAATACCGAATGAAAATACTAATACCGCTATTTCGGTATTTCCTATTGAATACCGGCATTCGTGAAATGTATGGAAATAATTACAAGATAAAAAGAACTTTTTATATACAAGGTTGTTAAATTTTCTGTTGAATCATATAAACTTGACTTGACTTGCTTAAACGATCAAAAAAATTGTATTTGATAGAAATAATACTGAAATGTCATTTTAACACTCATATTGATTTCCATAGTAACGCACGTATATATTAATAATTTAGTTGTTCGGACCCTAGCAACCAATATTAGTGAATTGGATTACGGATTTCTTTAGAATTAACTTTTCATACAAAACAGAATTAACGGAAAATGAATTTAATTCTACTTAAAAATGGCTTAAAGTATTAAAAAAATGCATTGGCATTGTGTTCTGATATATTCTAAAAGTTTCAAATGTCTAGCTAGTCGGGAAGTTAGTTAAAAATCGATTGCAAGATTTGTACCGGACAAACAACCACCGGACAAATAAGAATACGACCTAATAAAAACGTTGTAAAATAGAAGTATGTACCAATAAATATATACTTAACATATTAATATTTTATAGCACGTTTCATTGCTGGTCTCTAAGGGCGTTGAATGTCAACGGAAGTAAACCAGACATCACGAAAATGTTAAACCTTTTACGTTAATTAATACATTTTGTTTCCACTTTGAATACCGAATATATCTGTATTATCTGATTTTTATAACCGGTATTTTGGTAGGTATCGAAAAATACTGGGATACCGGTTTTGAAATACTGTTATTGCAATCCCCGCCTACAACATCTACATTGTCACATCTTGAGGGAATTAATATTATGTTACTACTAATAAATCTGAAAAAAATGAGAGAAGAACCTTTCTCAAATATTCTTAAAGCTTGTGTTAATAACCATTACTACACCGTCCATACATATCGCACTGTGAGTGTAAAATCAAGGCTTCTGCAAAAAACATATTTTGGATATATTAGGCTTTGAAGTCTTCGTTTTGTTAGGAGAAATAGAGAATCATAATATTTAGTTTATATCTACATTATATTGCATGTTCTTTGAGTTACTTCACTTTTACATTATCAAGTTCACGACTTTTGCAGTTGTTTTGCATTTAATCTCGAAATTAAAAAATTTGCAGATGCCTTAGTTTTACACTCACGGTGCGATATTATATCATTATTTTTACTGTAAATCATATGTAAAATATTGCTTGAACTGTACGAGTAACAGTGACGAAGGGTGGAGGTAGGCTGTGGAAATCCGACATAAATAGTGTACACTCTTTTTCAGTCATTTGTTTTCATTGAACTATGAACTAGAAGGATGTTGGTTAGTTTTTAAAATTCAAATAAATCCTGCCTGACCAAACCACGATAATTGAAAAATATTATTCTATCAACGAAGTCACTAAAATTATGCCATTAAATTCATACAAATAAGTATGACTAACAAAGTTTAGTGTGTGTTATTTATGTCGAATTTCCACAGCCTACCTCCACCCGTCGCCACTTATGAATTATTATCATTTTGTAATTTTACCGCTTAACAATTATTACGATGTACAGATTCGATTTCTTCTCATGTGGAGGGTTAACATGTTCACTATTGCTAACGGTGTTTATATTGTGCCTGTTGTATTGCTTTGTCTTGCTTGACATACTCTTTCTTCTCCCCTGGTAGTTAAACTATCCAATCTTTATTATAATGTGGCACGTTTATACTAATAAAAATCATTAAAGGCACCCGTAGTGAAGCAGTGGTAGTAGATCCGCAGTCTTGAAATCTGTAGATTGCGGGTTCGAATCCTGTACCTGCCAAATGTACATGTTGGTTTTTAAATGTGTATCGGCTGAATGACTCTAACAACATATTTTCCGTAAATAAACAGTACCTATTTCTTTAAAAAATGAAACTATTATAATAATATATTGTATTTAGAATTCACCGTCATTCTGACACTACTGATTTTTGTGTATGTAAATGTATACATAAATAACTTTTACTGTTTATTTCTCTTTATGGTGTGCTTAAAAAGATGTCAAACACGTTTATTTTATTTGTCCATGTAAAATTTTAAACTTGGTCATGCAGTAATTTGATACCACTACTGACATCTATGTGTGTTCATCGAAAGTATTGCTTTTAAGTTCAAAATATTTCACAGTGAATTTAAATACATAGATATTAATTACATTGCTTAAAACATTATTTCTGATGATATCCTTCCAATTGAAAAATAATTCATTGTATTTCTTACTAATTTTATATTAAATTCCTTCATAACAAGGTTAGTTTATAATTATCAACTGTTATAACAAGCAATAAAATCAATCATTTGTAATATAAAGGAGATCTTCTGTGATGTACCTACATACATCACTTTGCCTTTTCAGGATTCAAAATACATCTGGCTACAAACAACAATCATTATGTTAATTATTCTAATTCAGTATATTATATATAAATTACCTATAATAGTCGGTTTAATATTGAATATTTGATTATAAACACCTGCACTTAAGTCGTTATGAGCCAATAGCAATTTCCCAAGGGTATGTTCGTATCTTTACTGAGTTTTGCTCTAAATTATCTTCGGTCGGACATCAATTAAACACTTTGATATATACTCAATCTCCTTATTGGTTTTCTATTGGTTATAAGCATGATTTGTGTCTCACCTTAGAGGTCATTTTGCACATAATAAACGCCAATAAGTATGTGTACTTAACACCGTTAAATGCTATGCTATATTGTTTTTGCCCAAGTTTTGTGTATTATGTATACGTAACTGAATTACTTTTATTTTTAAATTATTAAATATTGTTTGTTAAAAATTACCTCTGGTGATATAACTTTGCTAGAGGAATTACTACAAGATTACAATTTAATTTTAATTAAAGGAATGTCAAACAATAGGAGTATTTTAGTATGTATTGAATTATGTCATTTGAAGTGTTAATTAAGTTATGCCAAAAATTACTAAATATTACCGTTGAAGAAATGTAGGGCCTAAATTTGGTATAGGTATATACAATTTAGAATAAAATTCAATTTTATTTACTGTAGATATACCATCATAAATTGTCAGTTGTTCAAATTTGGAACTAACTCAACACAGTATAAAAAGTATTGAATGATATGTCAAATGTTAGCATATGGCGCCCTCACTCAGCGAACAATTTATTCTGGTGGATGTATACACATATTGGTGTTTTTTTATATTTGAAAAAATTAATATTACAACTAAAATTTTATATTTACTTTGGCGCTGAAGTTAATATGGTGGGAAATCCTAACCTTTAAATTGCGCAGATTACGATTTCTTCTACTGTGCACGAATTACATAGGGTAAATCATATTATTGTTAGGTACCGTTATTATTTTCGACTGCACTTCGGTGAACCCTATTGCATAGTTTTCTTTCGCTCGGCGTCGCTCTAATTTATTATGTAAAAAATTATCGAACTTCGCGCTTACATGGTATGTACTATGTAGTATCAAAATTACTGAAAATTTATATTAATTTTAAAAGGGTTTTACATATATTATTATATCTAAAAATATTAACAAGCAAAATAGAGATTTTGTTCAATATAGTATAATTTAAGTAATAATTCAAGAATTATCAACTTTTTCACTAGGAGAATTTTATTAGGTGGATGATTATACCTGTAGAGTGTAAGTAATTCTTGTAATAAAATAAATCACTTTAAAATTAATGTGAAATATGAATAGACTGATGAAAATTTGTATAATATACTAAATCAATATTATTTTTCTCGAGTTTTCGTAACGTTTTCACACACAATGTAAAATATTGTTTTGAAAATATACTTGACATTGAAAAAAAAACGTAGTTTAACACTACATATAAACTTTAGCGATTTTTTTTATTAAGATCATTGAAATGTAGTTTGTCATTATATTCTGTTGAAGGCGTAGGAGACACTTTTCAATAAGTTATACTTTTAATTCATTAAAAAAACATAGATATTTTTAGATAATAAAAATGTGTGACCATACTGATGTTTGAAACATCCAAAATTATACATCCATATTCTTATTTTCTTTTGGGAGAATTTATTATTGTGTTCATCTTTTAGAAATGATGACGACACTTATGTTGATTTTGTAATAATCAAAGGCATTTGGTTTTCAAATTTAATGTATAACGCAGGCTAGGTGATCCTATTGGTAATCTTCATGAGTCACATCATAACCTTTCATTACTATTTTTCTTTTGCATACACGGTAATAAATATTTAAAGTAATTTAAAATAGTTATAATGTTCCCTTTTCTTGCTCACGTTGATTATTATAAAGATTTGATTTGATATAAGTTTTTATTTTTCATTAATTTCATAGTAAACTAAACGTAATACTCCTAAGTAAGGTAAGTATTTATTTTTTAGGCTAATAGTATAAATAATGCAAGCATTTACATTGAATATAATGTAGTCTTTAGAAAATATTCACTAGGTTAAATTATAATATTTATGTGCCCAATAAATAATTAGATTTACTTCTATTGTTACTGTAGAAATTCTAAAATTATTTGGAACATTTCAACATTGGTTCTTGTATAATAACTATCTTCTCTCTTTGGCCATATCCGCCCCTTAATTGGAGCATATGGACACCACGCGGCGCCTCCAAGAATCCCTGTCGCTCGCCAGTCTTCTTGCTTCGTTCCAGATCAAACCACCATCCCGTAGCTCCGGCGTATACACTATATAGATAGTATTTAGCGGCCTTCCAGGACGCCGGAATCCCGTCGGCTTGAAGAACAGGCAAGCCAGGTTGAGGTTCTCTTCTGTCTTCAAGCCAGCTAGGTCCAACGTCGCCTCTTCACTCTCAGCGCGATGAGAGGCTGCTTGGTGCGTTCCCTTATCTCCTCGTTGCTCCTAAAGTCATACCACCCACCGCACACCAAGTATACGTCGCAAACACCTGTTTTCGAAGCTCAGTATACGGTTGCTCTGAGCCTTCGTAAGGTGCCATGATTCGCTACCGTAAAGCAGCACCGTCAGAATGCAAGCGTCGAATAGGCGGCATTTGTTTTTGACTATCAATGCTAACTAAATGATTTTAATTTAAAAAATAATTAAATCTTTTTTGTGGTATTTTTCAAACAAGGGCCAATGTATTGAAATGAATTTTAAAAAATCTACATCGAAACAATCATTAGTTTTTCATTTTCTTGGATGAAAAATTTTCAATTTACCAAATAGTATTTTGAAATACTTAATTTATAAGTTTATAAATAACTAGATAATATATACCTAGTATTTTTTTTCTTTTCATAATAATATTAAGTATATAGACTTTTATTTTATTTAATAATTAAATCTCGTTGACAAATTAATAAAATTGTCTGGTGCTTTAGGAAAAGAAATAATAAATTTTTAAAATTATTACTTAAAAGTAAAAAATAAATTTATTCAGTTTTATTGAATTACCAGCAAAATTGTGTTTTTTTTTTGATGGACTGCTTTTTTAATTTTTGTAAATTTTTAGCTGCAATACATGATTTTTTTACATTTACCTAATACCTACGAAGAAATTTATTTTTAATTTTGTTTTAATATAGTCATCATTTTTTCTTTGTTTTAATTTGCTAAGTGTATATTTTTCATTTCGGCCTATCATACTTGCCTTTACTAAAAAGTAATGTCTTTTAAAATAATTATAAAAAAAGTTTTGCTTATTTCTGTATTATAACTATTTTTATATTGACTGATTTTAACGTTTTTAAAAGCGTTTTAATACATAAAAGTCTGTAATTTAAATTCATAAGGTAGGGAGTTATTTAAGATTTTTTTTTTAAATAATTTTCTTATGAAAAAATGTGTTTTTTTTTCAGCGCACTTCGCAATTTAGTTTGTTTTTTTTCTGTTATCCTAGTCAAAAATAAATAATGTTTTGAAAAAAAATGTTGTTTTTTTTTTTAAAATTAATGACCAAACTATTCCTATTCATTCTTTTATAATATGATGCTGAATGCTGTTGTGAGTATATCACTTCTTGGTTCAATTTGAACCGCAGACTCCTCCACTGGGTGATGATCAATAATGAAGAATTTGAGATATCTTTATATTGTGCTAAACCTGAATAATCTGTAGACTTTTCACATCTAAAAAATTAATATTATTCATGATTACAAAAAATATATTAATACCGTAAAAGAGTGTTATTGTAAAGATCGTCTTGCGAAAATTGAGAATAATAATATTTTCTACAAAATTTACAGATTATTCTCGCAAAACTATCCCAAATTTTTCATTTTCGAACTTCAAACAACACCTGGTTCCTGGATAAGTGGTGCAGAAGACGCAGTGAGCTAGAAGTAGATATAGAAAAGGGCAAGGTTTAGATCCTGATTTAACCGTTTCCTTATGAGAACTCGGGAAAAATATAGTCGTAAGAGTATTTATCACACCATCTGTCTCCATCTCCCTTTTTATCCCCTGAATATAGATTGAACCGATGGCTTACAACTAAACCTTGCAGAAATGTATACTTATTTAGATTTCTCAAGGAATAATTCAAAATAGGACATTAATTTATACCTGCAAACAAGATCCAACCCACACATATAACATTCTGAGAAAATTCAAAATTTGAGTCAAGATTGATTTAAAATAATTGTGCGATTATTTAATTTATAGTATCCCATCAGAAGCTTAAATTAAAAAATCACAAATCATATTTTTTAAATCAATCTTCTCTCAAATATTGAATTTTCTACATGTGTGGGTTGGATCTTGTTTGCAGAAATACGTCCAATTTGAAACGAATACCTACAATGTTTTTCATATTATCATTGCAGAGTTTGACAATCCAAATATCAGCGCATCTACTCTACATACAAGGTGGCTATCAGCGGCTATTGCAGGTGGTTTATCAAATTTATGTAGGTATTGAGGTGGCTAATTGTTACAATAAATTAACCGTCTGAACTGCCACGGTGGCCGTGCGGCTTAAGCGTTGGACTATAACGCCGTGGGTCCCAGGTTCGAATCCTGGGTCTGGCAAGTACACATATTATTTTTCAATTTGTGTGTATGGACCTAATAGGTTGAGCAAGTGGCTGACATCCATTTCTTGTAAAAAAAAAATCTGTCAATACAAACCTCTACTCTGTGGAGGCCCATATGATCCTATTAGGATCGGACATGGTCGAAAGAAGAAGAAGAACTGTCAAAAAGTGCCATGTTTTAACAGCACCTTTCTTAGCTGTGTTAACTTTTAGAGCGAGATAGACAGTTTAGACAGCTAACTTATTATAACAATTCATTAATATGATAAACTATCCTTGATAGCAGCCTTGTTTATAGAATAGCTGCGCAGAATGCTTATTAAGATAATAATATGTAGGTTAGATTAGCAAATTGTCATATTATTATTAGTCCTCTGTAGAATGGAGAACATTTTATTTTATTAGAAAATATGGTTATTACTGTTATTAGCCATTTACTTGAACCATTCAAGCAAGCATACACTGAAAAAATAGTAACAGTGGAGTAAGTACTGAATTATTATCAGCCTCAGAAGCTGTTGAGTGTTTATTCAATCCTTTGGCAGTTTTGTAAAAAAAATAGCTGAGCTTTTTTATTTAGATAAGAATATGTTATCGAAGAAGAATCGCAAAATGTATATTGAAAAGAACCATAAATAAATTATCAACAAAGTGTAGGTATCATAAATTATAATTGATATCTCCCATCAGATAAAAAAACAATAATTATTAACAGCATTCCACTTAAATGCCACAGGCTTGTGAATAAATAAAATTCATGTAGGTTGGTAATCAAGATGGCGGACAACTGCCACCTACTTGTTATTTGAGAAGTGTTGCAGGCTGGTTATATTGTGCCAAACATGGGCAGCCATTTGCAATTATTATTTTTTGAAATGACATCGTGACAAAATGGCGGTGCGTCACCCCACCTGTGTCCATTTGTACAGACACTCGAAAGTGAAGTAAATCACAAAAATAATGTTGCATAATATCATATCCACACCAGACGTAGCATGTCGTTAGTTAGACACAAAAAAATATCCATTACAAGAAAATAGTTAAGCACCTACCTACTGAATATATTCCGAGAATATTATACCTAATGTAAAACAAAATTACAGGAAAAAAATATTATGTTAGTATTATATTTTGAAACGGAAGTCTTTAAATTGAGAGAAATTAAAATCCTTTGGTTGGAATAATATAATCTTGATCAAAAACTAGATCTTGTTGAAAAACTACCCTCGATAACGGCCTATAGCAGTCTTGTGTACAGAATACATGCGCAGATTAAATTAAATAAACCGATGTAGTGTTTATATTAAAAAATACTACTTATTTTGCCAGAAAATTTCAGCCAATTCTAAGAATTCCCACAGCTCGAGTCTCGAGCCCAATGGATCTAACTACTATTATATTTTTTCATAACAAACAATAGCATTATTGTACGACTCTACCATTCGGTGCAAATGGCATACTAAAAGTTGCCAAATTTGTTATAGATATATGCCCCGGACTTGGATAACTATTTATAATATAAGTAATAAGAAATTTAGAGGCTAGTCGATAGTCATTCATTAAGAGGAATGGATTAGGTAGGTGAGTAGCTGTAAATATTTAAATATTTGCCATATTTTCCCCTGGCAGACATTCCAAAAGATGGAAGGATAGTTAGGACTCAAATATGCAAAATCTGAATTAAAATAGACCTGATGATATAGTCCATAACAACGAGAAGAAGAAGGGTTTCCAAAACTTGCAGCCATACGACCCCTATTAAGTGTGAAACACAATTAAAATTTGATAGATGGGTAATTAATTATTATATTTTATTATTTTAATAAAGGATTAAGTATTTTTTTTAATAAATGATACCATTGATACCTATTGTAGCATTCGTTTTGCGGCGTCTGTGGGCTCAAAATGAATCGCATTTTTTCGACTTTTGGATACATTCGACAGCCATTTCAAGTCCACAATATCTTTATAGAATCTGCGATGGTTCCAGATCACCATAACAACCGCCTACCTCAATGTTTTTTTATAAATTGTTGCACAGCACACATATTACGGTACATATTTAAAGATAATTTTACGGCACCATAAAGATTTCACCATGTAGTTTCTCAAATCCTGAAATCGAACTAGAAAAAACTACCCCCATTTCCGATAGACAGAAGAAGGGAAGTGTGGATTTTTAATTTAAATATGCTTACCTATTTATTTTAGCGAATTTTACAAATTACTAATTCAAGATATTACCAACCTGGACATGATAAAAAAAAAACACAAATAACAGGTAATATTATTAAGATATCTACAAAACAATATAATCGCAGATGAGGCGGTAGTTACCTATATCAGAGAGTACTAAAATCTTACGTTATAGACACGTAAGTATTTGTTACAATCTGAGCTTAAAAAGTCAACCAACGAATAAAAAAATCTGACAATATAACTATTAATTGTTATATTTTTAACACCCAATGGCTAAAACACCTACTGCCTACGAGTCTATCATCGTGACCGTCCATCAGCGCATCGAATGTCCTGCGACGCCCCTGGGTGCCGATCCGCAGACTTGGAAGCCTATGGCATGTCTGATTAGTTATTTTTTTAATTATTTATTAAAACATCTACATCCATATTGATGAGGGTGCACACATATTATGAATATTGTGTCGTTGTAATCGAAATGTGAATTGGTTTAAACAAGACCCTGTTAATTTTATTAAATTGTAATTTGACGCCATTCTTACTGGGCGTCTTACGTGGGCGAAGTTGGCGAAGCGTTGAGCGGCGCGCGCAACTCAAATGTATAACCGTGTGTGAAAATGTTCGTAGACAAAGTCTTTTTTGGTTATACGTTTATACGGTTATATGTTTGAGTTGCGCGCGCCGCTCAACGCGCTTACCTAAGACGAGCCGTTATAGACCTGCTGAGAGGCGAAAGACAAGCGGACTTCTTCTCAGATACCGGAGATTCAGTCCGCTACGCACCGTCCATTATAACATATCGCGTGAGAAAAAAATTAGCCTGGTAAGTCATTTAATCTGTTGTACAGGGCGAATGGAACTATTGGTGTTAAATTTGTACTGTATCGTTGCTCACTGTGAAATTATTCGTAAAATATAAAACGTTTATATTTACCACTCAATATACCTTGTCCTATCCTAATAAGATCATAATATGGGCCTCTACAGCATTGAGGTTTGCATTAACAGATTTTGTTTTTAGGAGAAATTGATGTCAGCCACTTGCTCAACCTATTAGGTCCATACTCTGACTCATACACAAATTGAAAAATAATATGACGTTTACTTGCCAGACCCAGGATTCGACCCTGGGACCGACGATGCTACAGTCCGGTCATCGTAGGTCAAAAAATCGTCGCGTCTGACACATTCAAACACCTAAACTCTCTTATAATATAAAATACTATTATAATATATTATTAAAGTTGTTAAAATTAGCTTGACTGTATGTTCTGTTTATGCAGTGTGCCAACTTAAAACAAATTAATTAAATACCAAACGAAAACGTTTCTCGGAACATTTTTAATAAATGATTAACTTGGCAGGAATATTTTTTTTCGTTCATACATAACAAAATTCTGAAGAAATCTTCAGCGGATTTAATTTTATTATCACCAGTCTTTTAGATTTGAATGCTGATAAGTGAATTTGAATGAATTTGAATTTGTAAAAGTAAATTTAAATTCCGATAATGAACCGATCCGATTTTGGGTTCGGAAGTGACTAAAACAAAAGGCAAATTAGATTCATTCAGAACGCCGACATTCATTAATTAGTAATACTCAATAAAATTATAATTTCATTAATATCTAAATGAGTAATCACCTGAAATAGGTGCCGATTCATTGTTTTAATTATTAAGATTATTATTGTCGAATTTGTCTTATATTATATTATTTTGTGATTTTCTTTTTTTTTAATTACATAAAAGAAAAAAAATACGAATCAACGTTACCTCCGCACACTAATATCTGTAACATACATAGTTGTTTCTTAATAATTCATGGGTAAGATTAACATTTTTTTTTACATATGGGTGGTTCACAATAATTATGGATCAAGTCCATCAAAATGGATCGTGAGATATTTGAACCTAAAGTTAAAACTCCTTATCTAAAATTTAGGAATTTTTTCACTGTATATACTTACCATTTTATATATATTGTATTATATATTTTATACATAGTACATGGATCAATTTAAATAAATAGTCGAAACATAAAGTATATTCAGGCTTTATTAATATTAGCAAATTAATGTTAGAAATGTTAATATTAAAATCGAAGTTTATGAAAATTGGACTTGATCCATAATTTTTTTGAACCACCCATATATTGAACTTTACAAATTATTAATTTAAGACGTTCACAACATGACATTTAGAAATAAAGAAATATTATTTAAAAGTGATAAAACAGTAGAAAAGTGTAAATCACACTCATATATATATATATATATATATATATATATATACTTATATATAAATTAGATACAAGATACAAGGAAGTACACCGAATGAGCTAAGCAGATCCTATTTTAAGGATTTATAAAACAATTCCCATATTTTATACTCATCTCACGCAGGTGGAATATGTCAATATCCGAAGTGATTTGATTGAACATAGTTATCGCCCTCCCAATTGGCATTACCAGTGGCAGGTTGGTTCTACACCTTGGGAGAATAAACAACTAATGCTCTTTATTTCTAAGATAGTTATCAGGGACACACAATATGTCAACACTGCTCAGAATGGCAGAGTTCTCATTTATATCTCGTATGAGTCGAAAAAAATACGTAGCTAAATAAAGATCTCTTCTAAATTGCAGACTGCAATATGTAAGCATACATAAGAGAAAGTCAGTTGGATAAAGCCAAGGATAGTATCCATATAACCTCAAGTAAAGGAGTCTCAAGAATTTCTTCTGAATCCTCTCGACCGTAAGGCCATAGTTTAGACCTACCTTCAAGCCTGCTTCGAACTAAATAATTAAACAAAAGTTTTAATACCGTAACATCCGAAAAGACCCGGGAAGTACGCATGACGAAGCCCAACATCTTAAGCGCCTTGTTACAAATGGTAACTATATGGCTAATAAATGTCAGTTTAGTCTCAAACGCAATGCCAAGGTCCCTTACAGATTATATTATTCGTGGTAGAACTCTGTCATGCATCGAGTTTTGGTAAAACAACACTTTTGAGGATCTGGTAAACGACAAAAGATTGCATTTATCTATATTGAATTCTAGTTTGTTACGCCTGCCCTAATCTAAAATTATTATCTATATCAAGTTGGAGCTGTCAACAATCGTCCGAATAATAACATATCCTACTAATTATCCAAACTAGGTTGTCAATGAAACATGGTAAAATGGTTTCATTCGGTATACTTTACTTAATGAAACTAATCAAGTTGTTCTCAATCCATTTTCTTACATGCATAATTTATTAATATATCCATGATGATGCGTGTGGGCTGTGACATTTCATCGGGGTTCTGAGCGATGAGAATCGATGTTTCCGCGTAATCCTAAAGATACAATAGTACGACCACGTAAAGAACACTCGAGTTCATAAGTAGATTCGCTAGTCTTTGATAAGGGTGTGATAACGAAGAGGCAATTTACGTGGCTGGGACATGTGCTCCGAATGCCGATAATCCGCACCCTTGTTGCATAGCAGTATGGATTCCGTCGCTGTGTTTTTTTCGAAATATACACAAGGTTTTTAAAAACTATGTATGTAATCTAACATTCTTAAATGTTGGGTATTACAATATTATTATGCAGAATTGAAAAAACAAACATGTCAAACGCGTCGATCACGGGATGAATTTGAACCAAAGGCCCATAATAATTCTTCTTCTTATTGTGCCATCCCCTAGCGGAGGTCGGCCACCATCAAGGCGATCTTATATTTGTCGTCTGCTACCCGGAACAGTTCAGTGGAGCTGCACTCGTACCAATCACGGAGGTTCTTAAGCCACGAAATGCGGCGCCGTCCTCTGCTACGCTTACCGTTGATCTATCCTTGAATGACAAGTTGGGGAATGCTGTACTTTTGTCCTCTCATAATGTGGCCGAGGTACTGTAGTTTCCTGGTTTTGATACTACATAGAACTTCTCGGTCCTTCCCCATTCGATTGAGAACTTCAACATTTGTCACCCGGTCAGTCCAAGGATTTTTGAGCATGCGTCTATACAGCCACACCTCGAAAGCTTCTCCGTGACATCTCTCCATAATAATAATGTTGAGAAAATGTAAAAAGCATGTACATTTAGTTGTAAATATAATAAGATTTACCATTACCGTCACGCAGTAGGCTCTTTGTACAATAGGAAAATAGTTAATGATGCGTATGTATGCAATAGAAGGTCAAAACTTATCGTTTTACGACTAATGAGATATTAACTATTTATCTGCAGGCTCCACAAGGAGTTCGAATCCGATCGGTGAAATTTGAAGTAACGTAGAAAAAAGCAGTTATTAGAAATAATTCGCACGAATTATAGACGGGTAGATAGTGTGAGTCCCACTCGGTCCAACGTTTTCTATGTGATATGCATGTTTTTAATAAGTATGTATTTTCTATAATACAGATGCTAAGAAAGCATACTACCACAGAACAGATAATAAATAGAATACCAATAGGCTATATTCAATACGCCGCATGGCGAAGCAGGCTTTTGAATGTGTGAGTGTCCTACGAAAATGAAGCACGCATTATGCACGTGCAATAGTGTGTGTAATACACCAACATTAAATGAGCGTAAATGCATAAACCGAGAGCAGTTTTCAGTATTCGACGTTAAACGTATTGTAGACACGTGTGTAAGTTTAACCCGGGTTCATCCTTACTCGAGTCGGTTACCTGCTATCGCCTTACCCGTTGTGTATTTTAGTTCCCATTATTTCTGAGTTCCCTGCATACTACATTAATCACTGTTTGTACATACATACAGTGACGTCCCGTGGGGGTAGGCAGATTGAGCATCGCTTGGGGGCAGCAGTCACTCGAAGGGCGGCAAATCGAGAAGAATCATATAAATAGGTACCTAAACTTTCCATTAAAAAATCAGCTCACTGGTGGGAAACAAAATATATTAATTAACATAAAAGGTTTACAGGACTGTATTTTTTTTTGTTGGGGTTGCGATGTCTAGTTTACTTCAGTTGTCCTTGGACGACACGTGCAGATTTCCGAATTATATTTGAATGATAGGTAGGTACATACTTACCTAATTAATTTGTCCAAATATTTTTGACAGTCACTTGCGAGTTTTGTGAGTTGTCAGGTGTATTTTTTAAACGTATCTGTAGCCGTGGACTCGCAATATTGTCTATTGAAGTAAAGATGGCATTTAAATGAGATTTAGTGGTATTTATTTTGTTAGTAATGTACCTATCTATACAACACATTTATTGGATATTGGAATCATGCAAGGATGATAAAAAACACTGTAAGCATAAATAACAGTGGGGCGGCATTTTGTCTAGGAACGTCACTGCATACATAATAATAATATTATAACACCTCTGATTCGTTTCCATGCAATACCTAGTCTGATCTGTGATTGTCGTACCAATTAAAACTTTGTGTATATTATAGTGTTTATACGGATTACTGTATTTAAACTTTGGAACATTTGGATTAAGTATCACTCATTAAGAGACATGAGTTTGATTTTAACACAATCGACCATAAACAATTTTATAAATAATGTCTGTACGGTTTGTTGTGTCTATTAATTAATGCCGCAAGTATGCAAAAATACAGTGGAGCAGAGGCATTTGCCCGGACGTCATCTCACGTACTGTAGCCCCCCATACAAAGTAAAACTGTCCCATTGTCCTAGCAAGTGCGAACAAGAAAGGCGCGAATAACTACCTACCGACAATTGGAATGCACATTTATTTTCGCATATACATATATGTTAATATATATATATGAATATATATTATTATCATTAACTGGCGTGCTAATTTATGTAATTATTCGTTGTCTATAAAATAATTGTTGACAATTCTTATATTATCATTGTTTCGTTTCATCAGTTTCATCCAAGAACTTCCTCCGCATCCACCCATCATGAGCATCGTTCCCTCTAATTTTTCTATTGTGTGTGCATATGATCAATGCATCTGAGCAGTGACGTAACTAGGGTTGGTGTCACCCGGTGCGGTAAATTTACACCCCCCCCCCCCCCACAAAACCACACATGCAATTTTTAATTACAACTTATATTTTTAAGGTATTTATTAATTGCAGTGATTTTATAATATTATAATAACACTAACAACGATATTTTTTTAGGTAAATAAAAAAATATACACATAGGTATCGGTGTAGGTAGTCATTGATAAACACTAAAATACGTATCTTCTTTTCATATACCTAGACACGCGATATAACGTGACAGATATAGTGATCCCGCTCGACGTAAAATTTCACTTGCGTGATCGCGTTAGTCGCACTAGATCATTCGCCTTCCGAGAAATGAGTCGAAGAATTATATTGTATGTGATGGTTTCGTGCATTCGAGCAAAACTAAAATCTGGCAAAGGAAACTCTCTTTTACAGTATTTTTGTGTGAGGACTATGTGGGGGATGAACACATGTGTGCGGACACGTTTTGGTAGGTATGCGCACGCACACACCTTACAGGGAACATTGATCATGGGCTAGTGCCATCGTCTGCATCAACCGTTCTAGCATCTTATTGACACCGTCGAACTACAGAAATTGGAGCCCACAGTCATGTCGGAAGATATCCATGATACCCTCTCCATTCTTGCTACGTGACCTACCCATTGTTGCAGGCTGTGGACCTCCAGGTTGTTGCGTATAGGTCATTTGCCTTCTTCTAATATTATGATCATAATATCCTTGGCATAAATTTTCCTTCGAATTAAGATTTGATTAGGTAGTTGGATTTGAGTAATAAATTTAATTTATTTAAGAAAACAAAACATTGTGGACATAACAAATCAAAATTCAGGGGGTTCACAACATGAAATTTTCATTATAACAAATATTACTCTCACAAGAGAGAAGACGAAAATAATACCTAATAATAATAAATAAACAATTTTATACAATATAATAAAATTTCAAAATAAAAGTACCTACATCATTGAAAATATGATAAAATATTTTTAGGAAGCACATTGCACCGCTCGCTAATGGTCCCTGATAGGCTTGACTCGAGGAAACAGTTCAGACCCAGAATAGGACATGGCTGCGATCACGTAGGTAATTGACAGGCGCATATAAATTTTAATTCTTTAATTAGAAACCATCCCTCGTGTTAGCATGCAAACATGTTTCAAGAGCAGAAGTGACCTACGAGATTCAAGAGAGTGAAAAGCGAGCATGCCTTGTAGAAAGGCAGTCGGAAAGTAATCGTTTAATGAATTATTAAAATTAAAATAATTAAATATATATTATACATCCTGGCCTGGGGGTCTGCTTTAGGATGTGGGGATCATGGTCTACTTACATATCATGTTTTTAACACTACAATATTCTCTGAGGTACAATATACTTACATATCATGTTTTTTTAACACTACAACATGACGTGAGGTACAATGAGAGTAGTGTAGTGAAACAGTAATGTAGTCAGTGGCGAAGATTCCATACTAGGCGATTATTTGAAGCCTACCTTCTGAAGAAAAATATTTTTTAATTGCATATTGACTTATTTATATAATCACTTGATTATATATTCTATAAAATAATTTATTTTGCCAACGAGAGATGCCGTATGTGTAGGAATGTATTACGCGGATACTTAAAGGTTTTAAAAAATATACCACAGCGCGCCATCTGTATTGACGTAAATAAAGGTCGGATTATGTTTCAAATAATTCTCAATTTTTTTCATATGGACTTTACGTCACGTAAGCCCGCCCACTCTATCGAATTATATGAACTAAGGTAAGCTCCGATCGCAGAGCCTAAAACCGAAAAAATAATAATTTCCATGGTGTTTTTCAAAATAAAAAGAACTTTTATCTAATGATTTTTGATGTGTATAAATGTTTTGAAAAAATACTTAATTTAAAATGATCGCTTAATTTTATGTCGTCAGTGAGTTTTTGAAGTTTCATTAAATTAGTGTGTACCTATTCATTAGTAGTAATATCGTATTATCTTCTTATTTCTCGTAAGTATACCTAACAATTGTGTTCTTTTTATCAGATCCCCACAGCCTACCTCTTTCCAAAAAAGTCACCCTTCGCCACTGAATGTAGTAGTAGAAGTGAAACAGTCAAACGTCTATATCAACATATAAGATTATTGAAAAGAATAAAATGACACAAAAGCATCAATCAATGTGTAATTATGATTAAATCGATTCTTCAGGCGATTCAAAAATATGTTTATAGCCCAATGTGTATTCGAGTAATAAAAAACGACTTGTTTTTCGCAACATTTTGTTATTATGATATGAGTTATTCATATTAATTCAGTGGCGGCGCGTGCCGGGCGTACGAAATGTGTTTTCTCTGAAAGCGTAGTTGTCTCGGCCAGTCCCAACATGGATTTGAACTTCCGCCACTGCGTTGGTTTCCGCCGCCAGTGTCCATTTTGAACGCACGCCGGAAAATTACATTATATTATTATAAACCATAAATATTAAATACTAGCTGTAAGTATTAATTTAACCGCCTCATGTCGTACCACTTACAAGCTAAAGGTATGGAAGTAACCTGTATTATTTATTACCTGTATTATATTTTAATATGTTACCATTGTAACAAAGTTATACGTCGGTAAAATGTGTGGACCGATATTTTTGTAGTTATGATTAAATAAGGGTGGGAATTAATCGCACAATGCAATAATCAAAATTCACAAAAAAAAAATAACTTTAACATTTGGAAAATAGTTTTCACCATTGGCGGCCCTAGGCTTGAACACTTAGGGGGTCATTTTTAAATAAGTAATAATATTATTGGAACTTGGCTTTTCGTTGTATACTTAAAAAACGTATTGCAAATTAGGTTTTTAAACATTATAAAAAAGTGCTAGAAATTGTTATAGATAGGTACCTACTTACCCTTCAAAAAATGTCCATTTCACATCAAACAATCAAACTTATATAATAAAAACACCGTAGCTTTTTAGCTTAATTTTTCATGTCACTGTCAGAAAAAGTGTTGTGTACTGATATGGAACGGCGGGATCATTTATATATATAAAACACTTTTTATATTTCCACTGATTTTATTAGAAGGTAAATTTTATGATAAATATAGCAGATGACATTTTAATCGATAACATGTATACAATGGTTTAACACAATGAATGCAATCAATGCGTATTACTCAAAGGTTGGATTTAAACTAAACTGCACACAAACATTGAAATTGCATATGAAAATTTCAAACAATAGGAAGCGATAACAAATAAGTATAAAAAGGTTTACCAAAACAAAACATGCTCGCTCATTTTATACCTGTTTCATTTTAACACTTTGAAAATTTACATCTCTTTCATTTCTGGCAATGACCTAAGTGACGCCTAATACGGCGACAAAATAATATGAAGAAAAAGAAAAAGGTTTTGTTCTTCTCTTCGTCTGACATAGGAAAAATGAGAGAGAAAGAGAAATATTTATAAATATTTTATCCCGGCAGATTCTGAAATGACCCAAGGTATACACTATACAGCAACCGATCGTGATTCCTTCTGTTTAAATTTTATACACACGGTTAGCGTGCGTCCCGAGTTGACGAGTTAGCCGATAATTATTAGACATTGTACCTACATCTTAGATTATAACCTACATAGATTGTAAGATATTTATTTTTGGAGGGTCAATGACCAATTGACCTAAGGGAGCAGCCGCCAATGGTTTTCACATATATATTAAATGATTTCACAAATAAATAGATGAAATCACATAAAATAGTATGTTTCACAAAACAAAAATCATAAATCACTCATTGTAAATATAAATTCACTCAATTTTGACAACTGCACACATTTGTAAAATTGTTTTCACCGATAAATAATATATCGCACAAAGAAAAGGTAGAAATTCACAAATGTCAAACTAATAATTGTAACAATACAATTTTATTAGAAGGCAATCGCAAAAATGATGCTTAGGTGTCAATATAACTAATGTTTAACGCAGTAATATAAATATGTATATATATAATTTGATGTAAATCTACAACCAAATAACACCACCTAGGTATACTTATCTTTTTCGGTTCATCGATATAAATTTTGGTAAATGTGGCGCAGATGCCGTCATGAGATTGTATAAGTATCTTTTTTGAACTAAATCTAATCTAACCTAACCAATTCTAACGTAACCTAACCTAATATAACTTAACCTAACCTAACCTAACCTGACCTGACCTAACCTGACCTGACCTAACCTAACCCAACCTAACCTAACCTAACCTAACCTAACCTAACCTAACCTAACCTAACCTAACCTAACCTAACCTAACCTACCCCAACCTAATATTACCTAATATAATCTTAGTTTGTGATAATGAAGTAAGTATCAAAATCTATGAGCATTTTAAATTAACAATTATTAGATCGAAAAGCCTATGCACCGACAGAAAAAGGTATTTATTATAATTGTCTACATGGAATTTATAAACTGTTTTCGTAAAAAAAAATCATAAAAGCTCATGACGGCATCTGCGGCACAATTACCTAAGTTTTAATTAACGTCACTTTTTAAATAGGTATTTATAGTATTATTTGAATCTGAAAGTAGGTACCTAATACATACTTATGTTTTGCCAAAATATTGTTTAAAATCATTAAACCTAATTTTCATAGTGTTTATATTCTTTTACGATTAATTGGGTTACAATAGTATATTGATACGTGAAGACTTCTTTTTCCTTAGTGCAAATCGATCATTTGATTGTTGTAGTTGATTTGTGAATATCATCCATTTCCGATGTGACGAACATCTTTTTAAATGTAGTCAGCGCTTTGTGAAAACAGTCTATTCAATTGTGCGAATATATATTCCCCATTAAATAATAACCAAAACAGAGTTAGTTTGATTTTTGTTTGAAATTTGCGCCGTTTTAACAATTAAAAGCGTTTAGACTTTTCGAATTCGTATACCTGCGCATCTATCCTATACACAAGACTGCTATCGGCAGCTATCGAGAGTAGTTTTTCATATTTTTGTATTGAAATATTATAATGTATACAATAAGTTATTAATTGTTATTATATGTGCTATGTTTGAACAGCACCTCTCTTCGCTGTGCTAACTTTTAGAGCGAGAAAGACAGTTTTGACTGTTCATAGTGGTTAGACGGCAAACTTATTTTAACAATTAAAATTCTTCAATACCAAATATTCAAATTTCAATTTTTTTTAACGTATAGTGAACAATACAAATTACTAATTAAATACGTTCACAACATGACATTTAGAAATAAAGAAATATTATTAAAACAGTATTATAATATAAAAGTTAATAAACAGTAGAAAAGTAGAAACACAACAAAAATAAATATTTATTAGATAATTAGAAACAAGGAAGTACACCGAATGAGCTAAGCCGACCCTATTTTAAGAATTTATAAAAAAATGCCCACGTATACTCATCCTCGCGCAGGTGGAATATGTCAATATCCGAAGTGAAACAACCCTCGATAGCTGCCGATAGCGGCTGATAGCAGTCTTGTATGTCATAGAATAGATGCGCTGAGAAGATTGAGTTATCAATCTTCCTTTGCAATTATTGCTACCATGAACACCATTGGTACCAGTAAATCATTGCATGTGTACAAATTATAATGCATGTATAAATTATTTCGCTTTGTGAATTTCCTTCTTTTCTATGTGACTAGTTGTCAAAACTATATTTACCTACTTATATTTTTAAAATATGTTACTTTTGTTTAGCATTATTATAGTTTATGTGAAAACTATTTTCCAAATGTTTGAATATTTTTTGTTTAATTTTAACTAACTCGATGCGAACTAAGCTTCCACCAGTATAACTTGTCCGCTGAGTGAGGGCGCCACATGCTAACATTTGACATAATATTGAATGATATTATCATTCAATAATTTTGATACTGTGATGAGTTTAGTTCTAAATACAAACTTCTTCTTCTTATTGTGCCATCCCCTATCGGAGTTCGGCCACAGTTCTTAGATTTATCGTCTGCTACCCGGAAGAGTTCAGTGGAGCTGCACTCGTACCAATCACGGAGGTTCTTAAGGCACGGAAATAAATGCGGCACCGTCCTCTGCTACGTTTACCATTGATCTTTCTTTGAATGACAAGTTGGGGAATGCTGTACTTTAGTGTCCTGGTTTTGATAATACGTAGAACTTCTCGGTTCGATTCGATTGAGAACTTCAATATTTATCACCCGGTCAGTCCAAGGAATTTTGAGGATGCGTCTATACAGCCACATCTCGACGCTTCAAGTCTCCGTGACATCTCTTGGTTTAGCGTCGATACTTCCATATCATAGAAAAGAATTGAGAGAACATAACAACGTAACATACACCCTACGATTTATGATATTTATACCTTCGTTGCCGATCATGTTAAAATATTAGAGCCGTGTCTCTGAAATTATTGCATACTGAAATAGCATGCACGAGTCGTCACCGGTGGCACCCCATTTGTGGCGATTTGATTGAAAACATAATATCGATTCTGAATATTGATTGCCATTCACAGTATGAATCGCAATCGATGGTCAATACGAAGCGAATTCTCACGTAGGCGAAATACTATGAAGACCATAACTAGAAAAATATTGCCCGCGTACATTTCGTGTTATCTGGGTTTCATTAATAAGGCAGGTAGTAGAATAGTTTCTATATGGATTATGGGCCAAACAATCAATGGTCAGTAAAGTTGGTAATTGTTGAGTATTGATAGGTCGTAACTTAGTCCGCGAGAACTTAGTAAAACAAAATACAATTTAATTTCTTGTTTGAATATAATTATTTATCCAATTATTATTTTTATATTTGTACGTATGCAGTTCGCCGTGATCGGAAATATCGGAAATATTTGGTCGTATATTAAAGACAGTCCAACCTCTTTATAGTACTGAGATAAAATTCATGTCTAATTAATAAAACACTGTTCTTGACGGTTTACAAGAAACCAGCGGCAAACAAATTTTGAAAATAGCCTATATACCTACCTACTTCGCCGTATAACACTTCATCGTGAAATGTTGTATCGGAAATATATGATTGTATATTAAAGACCGTCCAACGTCTTTGGGTCGTATAGTACTGAGATAAAATGCATGTCTAAATAAAATACGGCTCTTGTCGGTTTAAATGAAGTCAGTGCAAAACAAAATTTGAAAATAGCCGATATAGGTACTGGATTATTTGTTAGGTTAGGTTAGATTTTCATTCTTGAATAATTCATGAATTTTGCCAAAATCAACTATAAAAATTCACCATGAACAACGCGTAATATTTTGTAGAGAGCTATAAATATTGAGATATTATATCTTTTGCTATATCGATTACTGTATAGTATATCTACAGTGAAATGTAGTACGTACAATTTATATGTAAGCGAATTCATTATGTAATAGTTCAATTTTTTTTGCAGGTAGTTAGAGTATATGTTTTATATCTTTGTACTTTTTACTACACTGATACGCCTCTTACCTTGCATACAATCCAATCAAATTATATTCACGTGTATTAATATATAATATATAGTAATACATAAATAAATAGAAAATTATATGTAAGAGAAATAAATTTGAATATATTACATCATTTTCATCCTAGAGCCGGAGTGCAAAGTTATGAAGCATATACTCTACATATGTTTTCCGAATCTACGGTAAATAGCCCGACAATGTTTAAAGTTTCAATTTTTCTCGCAATCTTGAACAATGTTTATTCATTAAAAAGTTATCTTATAATCGTCAATGTCTTAAAATGGCGTCTGTCAACCAACTAAAATATTACCTCGCCATCAATTACATACAGATACATCAGTTTCCTGTTTTACTTATTATAAAATATTATTGTGTATAGGCTTTCAGATTCAAAACTGGTCACTGCTATTATTAATTGTAACGCAGACTTAATTTACTTAATTTTATAAAATCAGTCGTATTACATTATAAAGCACATAAATTACCATTAAGGGGATCCTTATGCTAAGAGAACCTAGCGGAAAAATACGAAGCTTGCAATTTGAGATTTTTTTTTGATAATTTACAATTTCAACTGTGTTAATAATTAATAAATATGTGTCTGAAAACATTAAAACGATTTTTTTGTCAAAGATAAACATACAATTATTGTAAAAAAAGTGTGAATTTGTTACATATTTTTGGCATAGGTTACGTTATTATTACATTATTTTTATGGTTATATTTATTATTAAAATTTAGTTTATTAAGTTTTCATTTTTTACGGCTTAAATTTTTGACTAATTCATAATATTTTTTATATATATTTTAAAAACATCAATTTTTTATAAACTATATAAATGTGTATAACTTGAAATCCTTTTTTATTTATATCAAATCTAGCTTAAATATTGGGATCATATTTAAATAAGATTTCATAGACATGATCTGATCCCGTCGGCATCGGTCGGATTTTATTTCTTAGGGTCGAAAATGTTGTTTTTAAACGATCGACACATTAACAGTTTTTCTCGGTATACCCGAGAAGTAGTTCGTTATAAAAGTGAATAAATGTATGGATAAAATCGAGATCTCGCTATTTCCGTGATCGTAATAACCAAGTTCGACTGTATAATTAAAATAACGAACCACTACAGGCATAAGCTAGCGCAATTTATCTTCTTATTTTCGATGGCAGTGAACTGATTTTGTGGAGTTCTATACTCTCTTTAACTATAAAGGGACTTTCTGGAATATCACCAACTACCTACAAAAATTAAATAATAAATTCGTTGCCTAGGCAACGGAACAATTCGACTATCAAACTTGCGTTTGTATGCAGCTGACTGTTCTCAAATGCGCGTTTGGTGTATGTGTGGGTCGCACTTTAACGTAAGGTGTGCGCGCGCAGTTTTCAATTTCACTCTCTACCAAATGTCCCAAAATAAGTATAACTTCAAAAAACTTCTGATAGTTGTTAAAGTCCAATCTTTATAGAGAAACGAACAGTTTTCTCATAGTTTATATATATTCACTAAGCCACTTTTCATACAAGACAACTTGTTTAACGAAAAAAAACACTAAATTACTATGATGAAAACTCTGACAATAAATAAATACATAAAAATAAAATACTTCTGTCTTGTACTATTGCGTTGGACCAATCCTTGTGTACAGCTGGCTGGTGGACCCCCACCCGTATAAGGCCTACGCACCGACGCCCTACAAGGCCTACGAGTTGGTTCCACTTTTTTTCCTTACCTCGGCGAGGCTTTGGACCCCAAATAGGCAAATCCGACGAGACCGGTGGGCACCAGGGCTCGTATGATGTCGTGGAACAGTGGTCATATTGACACACTTTTTATTGAAATTGAAATCCAACATACCGCTTGTGTGGTTCAAAGAAATTCAACGTAGACAAAAAACTATGCTATATTTAACTTTCAGACTAGAAAATTAATATCATTCTGAATGAATTTGAATTTAAACTCTAATTGATTTTGAAAGTTTTCTGCGACCCATGTTTATTTATTTTCTCTTTACTTAGGAATAATATATTTTAGTGTTTTTTTTAAAGATTTTATATGTCACTTGTAAGTTTATCATACATTTTTGTGTTTGCTTTATGGTTGCTGAATTATTCAGGAATGTACAACAATACAAATTCACATTCTCATTCAGTTGACTGTAATCTTGAATTATTATTTAAACTAAAGTTAAAATACAGACTGCCTAATTCGGATTATTAAATACTGTTTATGGCAATAAAGTGGTGTAATGCACAATAGATTAATTTATGTTTCGGTGTTAACTGTCAAATTCATGGTGCGAATGCATTGTAGTACTAATGAAATAAAGCGCACTATTTTGTACTAATTCCAATTTTTTAAATAGTATTCTGGATCGGTTGACAATGTCCCCCTCTAAAGCGGACGCGACCGGTCCAGAATAACAATAAAAAAATTGGACTAAATATTGCGTGTTATTTAACAAAATCACAATAAATTATTGTTTTTTTTAATAATATTTTTAAATATTTTAGTAAATAAGTAATTTATGTTATAGACTCCTTTGCAAACATTCTGTTATGCTTTAAGTAATATTTTATACTCAATTTGTGAGAAATACATAATTTTTTAAAGATATTAGTATAACTTCATAATTGTATGACTAATTTGAACTGTTACGAGGCCCCCTTTTCGTCTCATCCCATGTTTTTTGTATAATTTTATTTTCATTGTATTTTTGATGATAATATATGGATTTCAATATCATATACTCGTATACATACTTTATAGATGAATTCATTTATTAACAGTAGAGTTAAAAACAGTTGAGAATTACATAGAGGATTATTATATATTTAAAGAATAATAATACTAATAAAAGGTATAAAATTAAACGATATAAGTACATAATATTATATAATATAAACCGATAAACGAATAATTATAAAACTATTGATATACTAGCTCTCTCCAAGTATATACGAGGGTGGGTCAATAAGTCCTTAGAAAAGCCGACAGGTGGCGCGACTAGTACTGTAAGCGGTTTGTTTTCATGCAGCGGCACTACCGATTCAGTATGCTGCGAAGTTTCAATCAGATTGGTCGGGTTGTTGTGTGTTTCTCGTACATTTAAAAAAAAAATTTGCTTGTGGAAAATGGAAAAATGGAAAATGGAGAAAATTGAGTTTAGAGCTGTTATTAAACATTTTAATATAAAAGGGTTAACAGCAAAGGAAATAAAAAATGAGTTGAATTTAGTTCACGGCATATCTGCTCCTTCACTTGCAACTATTTATAACTGGTTAAATGAATTTAAACGTGGTCGTACATCAACAAAGGATAAACCACGCTCAGGACGTCCTGTAGAGGTGACTACACCAGAAATGATCAATAAAATCCACGATATGGTGTTAAGTGACCGAAGATTAAAGTTGAGTGAGATAATTGAGGTTACAAGGATCTCAAAAGGTAGCGTCATTTCTATTTTACATGACAAATTGGGCATGAAAAAAATTTCTGCAAGATGGGTGCCGCGTTTGCTCACAGTCGACAATAAACGCAATAGGGTGGTGGCCTCTAAAGCCCTGTTGTCACTCATGCAACGCAATCCGGATGAATTTTTTCGTCGCTTTGTGACTGTAGATGAAACATGGATACACCACTATACTCCCGAGACGAAAGAACAGACAAAGCAGTGGATTGCGAAAGGCGAACCATGTCCAAAGAAGGCGAAAACCGTAAAATCAGCTGGTAAGGTTATGGCTACTGTATTTTGGGATGCACGTGGAATTATTTTCGTTGACTATTTGGAAAAAGGAAAAACAATAACAGGGGATTATTATGCATCTTTATTGGACCAGCTGAAAAACAAAATTGAAGAAAAACGGCCTCATTTAAACAGGAAAAAAATCCTCTTTCATCAGGACAATGCCCGTGTTCACACATGTTTACGATCAATGGCTAAAATTGAAGAATTGAAGTTCGAATTGGTCGACCACCCACCGTATTCGCCAGATTTAGCCCCCAGTGACTTTTTTCTTCTCCCAAACTTAAAAAAATAGCTAAGTGGACAACGTTTTTTTTCAAATGAAGAAGTCATCGATCGGACAAATGCTTATTTTGAGGACCTTCCGAAAACTTATTTTTCTGACGGTTTAAAAAAAATTGAGAAACGTCTAACCAAGTGTATTGAGCTCCAAGTAGATTATGTTGAGAAATAAAAAAAAATACAAAAATAAAAACTGTTTTAATGCTTTTTTCTAAAGAATTATTGACCCACCCTCGTACAATATTTTCTCAAGTATCCTGGATACCTCGAGAGTGCCTAAAACAGTGACTGACGCTTTGGATTTCTATGCTTACTCAGTTGAACGGCGCTCGCCAGTTTTATCAGTCAAGCGACAACCGATCTCAGCTTTTTACCGTTTTCAAAGCAGAGGTCTAAATATTTCGAAACCCATGGGTCAGAAAATATAATTAGATGGCAGACAGTCGTATTTTTTGGCATTGTTAGACTCGGCTAAAAGAGCTGCTGTGCCTTACGATTAAACTGATTTATTCAGGAGAGATATTGCCGCAAGTGTAGGTATACACCATTGACCATAGTGTCATCCCAAACCATACATTTCCCTTCTCTCAATGGAATCATCTTTATAGATTACAATATAATACGAATCAGTGGCGAGGGGTGGATTCAGGTTGTTAAGATTCGACATAGATAGTGCACATTAAACTTTGTCAGTCATACTTATTTGTTTTCATTGAACTAAGAATACAATTTTCAGATGGTGCTGGTTAGTTTTTAAAATTCATTTAAACGCTGCCTAAAACAAACTATAATATCTTAGGTAGGTATGCTATGGGAAATCCGACAAAAATAGTGCACATCTTTTCAGTAACACTTGTTTATTTTTATTGAATTAAGAATACATACTATTACGAACGCTATTGGTTAGTTTTTTTTTTTTTTTAATATTGAGCCCTCTCATACCAAACCATAATCAATAAAAAATATTCTTCTTTCCATTGCATATCTAAAATTATGTATTAATTTTAGATATTTTATGAATAAACGAATATTTTTACACTACTATGGCTTCGATTAAATAAGGTTTTTTGAATTTTAAAAACTAGCAAACACTATTTATACATTGTAGTCTTAGTTTAATGAAAACAAATGAGTTTAACTGACAAAGCTTAGTGTGCACTATTTATGTCGGATCTTAACATCCTACCTCCACCTTTTGCCAGTGATATGAATTATCCAAATGTATCTAGGCATTCTGGTTATAAAAAATGGAGTGAAGATACTACGCTATCAGTTTCGAAGAGTTGAAGAGAGTTGCGTAAAAATTGTGATGCTGACCACGCCTCGCGTCTCTCCAGCGCAGCTGGATAATGACCGCGTAGCAAATGTAGTCGAATTATTTTTTTTCTCGGGCTTTTCATTATTTTATTTTGTATGCATTTATTGTCATTAACTCTCGTTGGAAGAATGCTTTTGGTATTTTATCAAAAACCTAGGGGCAACATTACTATAATTATCATGTAGGTTTACGTTACTGCAGGGGTAATTGATTAAATGAATTTAACTGTCAGGGGACTATATCAGTAATTTTGTCAGCCTTGCTTATTTGTGTTCATTGAACCAAGAATACAAAATTTATTGCAGATGGTGATGATTACTTTTAAAAATTCAATTATACCCTGCCTAAATAACACCCACGGTGGCCGCGCGGCTTAAGCGTTGGACTATCACGCCGTGGGTTTCAGGTTTGAATCCTGGGTCTGGCAAGTACACATATTGTTTTTCAATTTGTGTGCGAGTCAGGGTATGGACCTAATAGGTTGAGCAAGTGGCTGACATCCATTTCTCGTAAAAAAAACAAAATCTGTTAATACAAACCTCTACTCTGTGGAGGCCCGTATGATCCTATTAGGATCGGACATGGTCGGAAAAATAAATAAATAAATAAAACCACCATTGTCAGTCATACTTATTTATTTTCATTGAATTAAGATTACAAATTGCTGATGGTGTTATTTTTTTAAATTCATGGTACCCTTACCTATTTCACTACCTACCTTACTTACCATTATAATCGTCTATCTATAAAATATCGAAAATTGTCTCATTACACCATACATAATATTTTTAGATATTTTATAGATCGTAGAATATTTATTATCGATTATGGTATGGGAGGCAAGGCTTAACAAATTAAAAAAAAAAAAAACTGTAATTTGTACCTATTATTATTTCAGCGGAAACAAATAAATATGACTGAAAAAGTGTGCACTGTTTTATCGGACCACTCATAGCATACTTAAACTATTATAATTTGATTTAGGAAGGGCTCAATTGAATTTAAATAATAACAAGATAAAAAGAACTTTTTATATACAACGTTTTTAAATTTTCTGTTGAATTATTATGCTCAATATGCTCAAACTTGTACTTGATATGAAGTAAATAAACAACAAACAAACAAATATAGAATACTGAAATGTCATTTTGACATTTCATTTTGATTTCCGTAGTAACGCACGTATATATTAATAATTAAGATGCTAGGACCACCCCTGTAGCAATCAATAATAGTCTTTTACTTTTGACTGATTTTTCTGAAATAACTTTCCATACAAAACAGAATTAACTGAAAATGAATTCAATTCTGCTTAAAGATGGTTAAAAGTATTAAAAGAATGCATTGGCATCGTGTTCTGATATATTCTAAAACTTTCAAATATCAAGCTAGTCAGGAAGTTAATTAGAATCGATTGCAAGATTTGTACTGGACAAACAACAAT
This sequence comes from Rhyacophila brunnea, assembly GCF_057557595.1. Lineage (NCBI taxonomy): Eukaryota > Metazoa > Arthropoda > Insecta > Trichoptera > Rhyacophilidae > Rhyacophila > Rhyacophila brunnea. The sequence goes on from NW_028232796.1 coordinate 36,967,792, forward strand.
CGGACAAACAAGAACACGAGCTAATAAAAACGTTGTAAAAAATAACCAGCAACATCCAATTGTATTATTACTTCAATGAAAACAAATAAGTTTGACTGACTGAATTTAGTGTACACTATTTAGATGGAATCTTAACAGTTTACCTCCACCCCTCGCCACTGAAATATAGTATTGTCATATTGCTAATTGCAACCCTCGCAAGAGGGATGCAAAATTGATGCAGATTTTAGCTTATTTTTTAATATTATACGTAGAGTAGATATAAAAACACACTGACCTGTAAAATGGGTAGAATTTTTTATACATTAGGCTCTGCGGCCCCTCTCCTATTTACAATGAAGTACGCCCGTACGTGAATAATTTCCAATTAATTTTCAAAAATGATTGATGTTTGGAAAATTGGATCTCACCCTACATATCAAGAGAATACATAGGTTTTTTCTACGGTTCAACAAATATTCGGAAAATTATACTGAAGTATGCATACATACATAGTATTATGACCATTTTATCCGAACGGTTTATAATTGTTTATGTAGGAAGTTATTTTACTCTCATATCAGCTCAAATTAAAATGTATTCATTTGCATAAAGCGAATATTACAGACTTTAAGGGCGGACGTGCTCAGCGTGGGTCAAAATGGAGCTTTTATTCTATTTTCAAACATGATCCTGGACATTCCTTAAACGTTGTAGATAATCTATTTATATAATTTTGAAGCCTTATTATCCTTCATATTATTTTATTTTAAACATTTGATGACTGCATAAAGTATTTTTATTAGATAAAATAATAATTATTATTCTTTTAAACCTCTCGCTGTAATGTTTTAGAATATAGTCATATTTCAGTACATAAATGTGCAGTGGTGTTAAAAATTATATTGATAATCTCTGTGATCCCAAATTTGACAAGAATTAGGCATTTTATTATTCAAAAAATGGGCAAGATTAACACATTTGAAGAAAATTCTAAAGATACTGATTATAAGCTATGTTTTTGACCATTCAAGTGTGATAAACATCCTACGAATAATGATTGCTTTATAATAATTATTGACCTAAGAATAAGGTAGTGTTTTGTTGAAATACGCCATTTCTTTTGGCATTCCCCAGTGGTTAAGCTACAACATACGGCCGTAGCCATAAATTGACAAACTAAAACTGAAGTAGGGAGTAAGATCATGATAACGCGCGAGAACAAACATCTAATAGGAACTCACTGCTGGCATCAATAATTTTGGAACGTGTCTCATGTAATATTCATGGCTTGCAAAATGTTCTCCATAATTTTAAGGAGGAGGGGCTTCAAGTCCTCCCCCAGCATCTGCCTCCACCTAAGTCTGTCCAAAACCGCTACCATCAAGTTTAGGATAACAAAGATCTTTAAATATAAACAATATCCCTCCAATTTTCTATAGTCTTCGTTTGCCTTCTGGATTCCCTAATATCAGCTTCTTTACCATCTTATCTTTATCTCGTCCATGCTGTGTAGGTACATAGCATTTGATGTACATCTCGTAATTATATCTTGCCATTGATGGGTCCAAAGATACCACGCAGCACGCTCCGCTCAAATGAGCTCAACATTCTTTCCATGATTCTGGTCATACGCCACGTCTCCGAGCCATACTTGATAACCGCAGGCCTCTTCTAACATATCCTTTAACATCAAAAAGAGCTAATCGTGATAAATATATCACATTTATCACTTTACGTATTCTGGCGGTTCATTATGTAAAAATGTGAACCGTCTGAACTGTCAAAAGGTGATATCTTTTGACAGCCCCTCTCTTGTCCGTGATAACTTTGAGAACGAGGCAGAGTACGTCAATGTTACATATTGAGAATTGAGATGCAGAATCCGACTGTTTTGCAGCAATCGCAATGACATGATTAATAAAATTGTAGGTTTTGTCTAATGTCTGACGTGTCAATACAAAATTCCTGTGTTCGGCACATTGCCGACTAGATGTCGCTGGTTCGGCTTTATCCGCTTGGGTCCGGCAGCACGAACATATCCGTATTTGACCGACACGTCTACAAACCTAAATTTTCGCCGTATTACGAATTAGAGATAGCATCTGATAACCGCTTAGTGTATAGAAGTCCTTCTGTGTTAATTTGAAATGAAAATAACGGAAACGTGCTAAAGTGATAACCATGATGAATATGTAATATTGCTGGTCTTATTTGTGTTTTGTACAAGATGCAATTTCTAGTGTCAGTTCAATTCCTTGAAATGAAAATATTTGTTGCCTAATGATTTTTAGACTAATCTCACTTATTGCTCACTAATTAATGCTTTAAATTCGCGCAATTAAGTTTTTTCGTTCAAAAGCTTGTTTGCAAAATATGTAAGTTTGAAAATGCGAAAGCTTCCGTGTAAGTTTTCTCAAGTAAGATTACTCTAAAACTAATTTCTCCCAGTATATTCAAGACTGCCACTAACTCCTTTTTATTACAAAGTTTATTCCTATGTAAATGCGAAGGAGAAATGTAATGAAAATATATTATATTCGCTTTATAGACTGCACTTTTTCAAACAATTGTTTTTAAGTCGGAAAGTTTTGTTTCATAATCTTCATAATGCATAGATAAGTCGTTCAAATGAAACGCAAACCAACACATAAAAACAAATCTTCTTACTTATATTTTTGGCGGTGATGGAGCTGAGAGATGAAGAGACTTGTTGGAAGTTAGAATGAATAATTGAGCATTTATTTACTGATAAATGAATACAATGATAGGTGTGAAGTCTGGTGAGTTCAAGAGCGTTTTGATGGTGAGTACCACGTTCAAGGCGTGTTGGTAGAGTGCCATATCCCATCAAATGTGACTCGCTATTTATTAAAATGAATATACGATAACTTGTGACAAGCTACTATTGATGTAGGTCACAATTGGGTAATATACTGACAGTCGGATTGCTGCTACCTCGTACTTTTTTGCTGACAAGGCTTGGGGTTGTCGACCCTCACCGACGTATGTCACACTGGACTTTAGATGAAGTGATATGCGATAATTGAGAAATTCGCTGATTATTGTGTTATAATCATGGATAATTTGCTGACACGGCATGGGGTTGTTGACCCTCACACATTATTAATACACGTTATTTTAATTTGAAATTATTCAATAAATATGGCATACTGATTAGCAATGTGACGTCACTTTTTGTTGTAGGGATTTAGTTGAAAAAAAAATATACGTACCATGTTCTGCCTATGTACGAGTATAATCTTCATCATATTTTTTTTGTAATAAATTGATTGACTGTTAGCTGACGGTCAACAAAGTATGTTTATGTAAGTAAAAAACATGTTTATGTAAGTAACAAAGTAAATAAAGTTTATGAAAATATTTTCTTACATACTTAATAATAATAATAATCTTATTTATATTCAATCTGTCTTAATTATCTGTAATACATGAAAGAAAACATATAAACATGTGTAAAAGAGCGTGATACGGGAAGACGTATTCAAATGATATAGACGCATAAACGCAAATTATTCTAAATTTGAAAATTTGGAACAGTCATTTATTTAAATCGAGTCATGAAAGAAAACAAATGACACTTTCATAATAGTTTGACAGATGCTTACAGTGTATATCGAGTGATTAGAGTAACGAGAAATTAGTGTGTTATCCACGTGATGTAAGGGTAATTATAACAAGGATAGGGTGCTGTTACCTATTATAACCTTAGGTAATATATGCAATCAATAAAAAATAGAAACATTATGGATGAAGAAGAACCACCAGCTAAGCGTTACCGTTTGACAATTAATATGAACGAGTTCAGCTGTGACTTGCTCGGGAAAGTCAAGAAACTGAAACACTAGAACAATGAAGAAGACCTAACATACAAGTAAACATTAGAGAGAAGAGGTATGATAATGTTGGCAGGTGGTATTGACACACTGGCAGTAATATTTGCCAGTAAGTAATAAACGTTCAGAAAAAATAGTGGCCAGGTAAGTAAAATGTACGAGTATCATAAAATTACACAATGTATTGACACATTGGCAGTTATATTTGCCAGTAAGTAATAAACGTTTAGAAAAAATAGTGGCCAGGTAAGTAAAATGTATCATAAAATTACACAATGTATTATATTTTTTTTGACCATGTCCGATCCTAATATAATCATATGGGCCTCCACAGAGTGGAGGTTTGTATTAATATATTTTGTTTTTACGACAAATGGATGACAGCCACTTGCTCAACATAAATTGAAAAACAATATGTGTACTTGCCAGACCCAGGATTCGAACCTGGGACCCACGCGGGGCCATCGTGTGTTTCCATTTAAATATATACTTATATATAATGCTATACCTACAACAGGCCACGAGGCCTACCGATAATTTCTGGGGATACTTCGCATCTACAGCATAGTAAATCTCTTTCTGTTTAATCGTATTGCACACAAAAAATCGTAAGATTGTTTAGAAAATTTAAAACAACGTCATATTGTGTAAAGCGTCAATGATATTGAGCTACTTTACGAGCTGCTTGTTGGTGAATTTACAAGCTGCCTGTAAAGTCGCCCAGTGTCATCATCGAACAAGCTAACAAGCAGATTGTAAACAATGTACCGAGAAAAGTTGAAAGCCGGTCAACTTTATACGCTTCACGCCGGTGTGTGGACTGCGTCTACGCAGTAGAGCATAGTAGCGACCTCCCGATAAAAAAACGAACTACGTTCTGTCAAAATAGTCTCTAGCTTGTTGGCTTCTCAGCGAATTGAAAGTTTTGTGTGTCATCATCACAATTGCAGTAGCTGAATCGCCCGCTTTTAAAGCTTGTAAAGTAGCTCAATGTCATTGACGCATTACATGTGATATCCGCGATTATAGCAATTGTTTTCAAATTATGTTTTATCAACCCGAGCATATGTTTAATTAAATTGTTATCTATATTCGGTAACGCCGAGTGGTAACGTATCCACCCAGTCTCGTTCCGTATGGTCTCGGGTTCGAATTCTGTGTCTATAAAAATTCACATAATGTTTTTCAATATGTGTTTGAACCTAATAGGTTGACATCCGTTTCTCGTAAAAGAATAATGTTGCAAAACCTCTTTGTGAAGCAGTTAAGATCCGCACCGGATTGTAGAGCCAATTAATAATAATAATCTATATTCGGTGACTTTCCATTGAAGTCAGTGTTGCCAACCGTACTATAATTATAGTACAATACTACGAGTATAATTTTGATTCGGCGAAAAATGTAAAATACTATAATTTTACGCCAAATATGACAAAATTCTATAATTTTAAGGGATTCAAGACGAAAAATGTTCTTGTACTATATTTTTATCAGAAATACTATAATTTTTACGCCTTTGTACTATGATCAGCATAGAAAAAGATGGCAACACTGATTGGAGTTTGCAATTTATTTTATGATGGATGAATATATTTTATCTTAATGCTCTTTCTTTCCATTCACAAAAAGTGCTATAGCAGCGAACATCTCATGTACCTACCTACGTCGTTACGTATACGTCGTCGTGGCTTTATTCTCAATTTTAAAACGACGAGAAAAGAAAAGGCATCATAATGACATATGTACTTGTTTATATTTTCCACGGAATTTACAGAACTTAGCTCCCGAAAAAAAACATAAATATTTTAATTTTCTGAGACTTACGCAAGAATGTACATTATGATTGGTCCAAATAGATTCAACGTGATATTTTTATGACCCAAAAGACCCAGAAGATCATAAATTACAGTTGGCATGGATCGCCACGTTTCGTAGTCTCCACCATGATGAAGTTTGGATCCACACAAGTTTGATTTTACATTCTAATTGATTTATGTTGTGAACTATTCCGTTTGAGTATTTTTTTGCGATCCCGGTTTCGCCTTTCGGTATATACAAGCATTGTGCACACGTACCAATGACAAATATATAATATCGCTCAGTGTTGAAGGGTGGAGGTAGGCTGTTGAGATCCGACATAATCACTGCACACTTAACTTTGTTAGTCATACGTATTTGTTTTCATTGCACTAAGACTGTAATTTGCAGAAAATAAATAAGTATGACTGACAAAGCTTAGTGTGCGCTATTTATATCGGATCTTAACAGCCTACCTCCACTTCTCGCCAATAGTATCGCTTGATTATAGATAGCTCGACTATATATTTTATTTTGGTGAGTGACGAGTGTGCATATCGCATGAACATGCTGAAAGACAACATCGAAAAAATGGCAAATAGAATATAACAAAACTTAAATCAATTATAATACTAATTTGTTGTTGAATTATTAACTTCGGTCATGTTACGTCCATCGAAAATCTTTCAGATTACGTCAAATAAATTCTTATCTTCATTACATAGATTAACTTCAATGAAATTAACAAATATAGACATGCACAGCCGTCTTACCAAAGAAAACTAGTTTTACATAAATGTAGATTTTCGCACCATACCCGTTGTCACTTGATGTGTCTAGTGTCTACATCTGCCATCGGATAAAGTAGGAATCACACTAAATCTTTGTGATGTGATGAAACATTTTAATACGTACTAAATACATAAATAATTACAAGATAAAAAGAACTTTATAATATATACAACGTTTTTAAATTTTCTGTTGAATTATTATGCTCGATATGCTCAAACTTGTACTTGATATGAAGTAAATAAAAAACAAACAAATATAGAATACTGAAATGTCATTTTGACATTTCATTTTGATTTCCATAGTTTCGCACGTATATATTAATAATTTAGTTGCTAGGATCAACCCCTTAGCAACCAAATAATGGTCTTTTACTTTTTACGGATTTTTCTGAAATAACTTTCCATACAAAACAGAATTAACTGAAAATGAATTCAATTCTGCTTAAAGATGGCGAACAGTATTAAAAGAATGCATTGGCATCGTGTTCTGATATATATTCTAAAAGTTTCAAAAAAGCTAGTCGGGAAGTTAGCTAAAAATCGATTGCAAGATTTGTACTGGACAAACAACCACCGGACAAACAAGAATACGAGCTAATAAAAACTTTGTAATAAATGAAGGTATATTAAGGTCTGTAATAAAAATATATTGAAATTTAATATTAATGTATTATGTATCTACTTTATTCACATGACCGCGGTTTCGACAGCAGCGATCTTCTTTGACGTATATGACGCAACTGATTCGTCAAAAGATTTGAAATGGTAATACAATACAATTTTCAATACTAATACTATCGACCGATGGTACTTGATGGAATTTGAATATAAATTCTATTGGATTTAAGTTTTATACTATTCCATTTGAGTCTTTTTTTTGCGACCCGGGTTTCACCTTGGCATCTTCAGACACAATGTACATTCACCAAAAGGCAAATAAACACTGACCACGAAGAATTAATAGTATTCGTGATCAGTGTTTATTTGCCTTTTGGTGAATGTGCATAGTGTCTGAAGATGCCGAAAGGTGAAACCCGGGCTCCACGACATTATAATTATGACACGTTACCTATCGGCAATCGTGGGCGTTATTATATTATATAATATTTTATTTCAATATTTATGGTATACCATGTTCGATCCTAATAAGATCATAATATGGGCATCCACAAAGTGGAGATTTTGATTTTTGACAGATTTTGGTTTTACAAGAAATGGATGTCAACCACTTGCTCAACCTATTAGGTCCATATTCTGACTCATACACAAATTGAAAAACAATATTTGTAGGTACTTGCCAGACCCAGGATTCGAACCTGGGACCCACAACGCTATATGCCGACTCTTAAGCATTCTCAATATTTATATAAATTGCTATACCTACAACAGGCCGCGAGGTGTAATGACGGTAGTGTATTAATATTACACACACTAAAATATATTGTGACCTCACTGGGAATCGAACGCGGAACCCCTGGATGAGAAGTCAATGCCTTACGCACTGGACTATAATTATGTGCTATGTTATTATGTGTAATCACTGTCATTAATAAAAAATATTTTTATTAGAGGATGTGATTGTGAGAAATTGATACGTTGATATTTTTACTAGGTGCGGTGGCAGTTGGTTTTATTGTTTTTTTTTTATTGTTTGAGATTTCAAAATCAGTCAGTGACTCGGGCACTAAATATGGAGTGACTGAAGAGAGAAAATGACTGGACTATTTTGAGACCTAATGCTGAAAGGAAAATTCCTCAAATTCAATGGAAGGCGAAGCATATGAATGACTCTAGAATGAAGAAGCAAGCTGGCGTAAGACATACAATATACACGTTTGTTGTATTTGGCCATACTGCGCGCAACAGCGTTGACAATCCGGAGACGCTGACAAAGTCCTGGGAGTCTAAGTCGCTAGAGTGGTCAGGTTAAGATCGCCATGGGATTCTCTTCATAAATAGCCCTCAGTATTGTTAAGTGCAGGAAGGAATGAAAGAGAATCTATGAGATTCACGGAGCTCCTCAGAACTAAATCACAAATTATGTGGAGAGAGGTCCAAGAAACGATTTTTTGTAATATCATTCAGCATTCTGACATAACACTATTATTTACAATTTAACACAATTTACATTTACAAGTAACCCACCGTTACTTGTAAATTGTACGTAGTACCTACCACCAGTAGCTGTCTACCTACCTTCACCGTTAGCTGTCTTACCAGAAGTAGACGGACGTATACCATTAAGATAAAAAATAACACGTTGTTCGTGGAGCATTGCAGACAGTGATGATTCAATTTTATTCAATTCAATTATATAAATTACACATTTTATAGATCTTATTGTATTTCTAATTTACTTTCCTACCTATTTTCTTTTATCTTTCCCATGTATTCCGGTGGGTTTGGTTTTATTCGTATTTTAATCGTTTTATTTATAAATTTGATCTCAACACTATACGGCCATCTCTTTCCGATATAATAGTTAATAGTGAACTGTGTACATACAGATTTTCGGACACGATCCTTGTCCTAATTATTAGGAGTAGAGAAAATGGCTACCTAACGACTAAACCAACCTTCCCCCAACACTCATATGTACATGTAGAACCTACCTACATAATATTATGCTCAAAATGGTCATGAAGCTAAATGCGTGTTTTTATTATTATATATTATTTAAAATTATAATATTTTCGCCATGTAAAATGTATGAGTTAAAATTGATAATCTATACTGGTGGTCAAAATGCCAAACTCAAATAAAATGTATATGTGCAGATAGGTATAAACTTTATATTTTTAATTATCAATATTTAATTTATTATTGATATTAATCACTTTGTACGACAAGGTATGATATCAATTAATAATGACAGGTGTAGTTAAAAAAATAACAGAATTCTCAAATGCGAAGAATTCAATCATTACATCTGCCATTGCCGGAAGAAATAAATAATTATTTTGTAATAAAAATCATTTTTTTATTGATTGCCTTGCCATCTACACGCGAGCGCTGCAAGCTCGTTGACAGTTCTGTTGCAATGTCGTTTTTTTTTCTAGATTTACCCTTACACGTAATGGCCGATTGTGAGTTTTTCCTCATTGAATGTAGTTTTCGAAGGCATGCCATATTAAAACTTGCGGTTTCAACTTCGCTTTATGGAGAGTTGGGATTCGTAAATGGCGTTCGCCTGACAAGATGAGAAGGAAGGAAATTATCTTCTAGAATGTTGTCTTGAAGTAATGGTCTCGTTATCAGACAGCACACCCTTAATTTTGTTGTGTTGAACTAACTCAACTTCACGCGAAGGACATTGTATGTTTAACATGAAAATTGTCCATTGTTACAGCTTGAAACTTACTGCTTTTTATGACGAACAATGACATAAGTAACTAAACTTAAAATTACCTATATATTGTATAGATAGTGCTATGCAGGAGTGCACCAAGCGGGGGTGTTAAGGTGGGAAACACCCGGGTGGCAGGATTAAGGGGATGGCAAAAGTCAGAGATAAAAAAACATGTTATTCAATTCATAAAATTAGCATTATGGGGGAAAAAGTGGCTTGCGCCGCAATTTTTCTTTATATCATTAAATATTCTTTTATAAATGTGCTTCCGTACTCCATCGACACATATCCACCGATTTAGGATGCTTTACAGTTTACATTAAGATTAAGGCAATGTCTTTACCTACCAGAAGCACCTAGTGGAAAATACGAAGCTTGCAATTTGAGGCATTTACATTTTTTTAAATTTGTTTCTTTATTAAACACCACAACAGCCCGTGAAGCCCAATAATAGTGGTAAAAATCATAGGCTTGAGGAATTATGTAAATATATTTTGACCTCACCGGGAATTGAACCCAGAACTCCGGGTTAGAAAAATATTTTTTATTTTCAGTCAAAGATAAACTTATATACTTATACTTAAACTTAAACAATAATTATTGTAAAAAAATGTTATAAAATGTGAATTTGTCACTAGACATCTTATTATTACATATATTTTATGGTTACATTTATTATTATAATTTAGTTTATTAAGTTTTCTATGCTTAACCGAAGATATTTTTGCTGATTTATGGTTTTAATATTTTTTATATTTATTTTAAAAACATCGATTTTTATAAAAATATAAATGTGTATAACTTGAAATCCTTTTTATTTATATGAAATTTTATTTAGGTATGGTTCCAATATGGAAGCTCGTTTTGATATAAGTAAGTTCTATTAGTCCACGACTAATGATATTTTTTTAATAATACATTTTTAAAACTGACATAGTTGGCACTGGACCCGAATTATGTTAATTTCAATTTGACATTATGTGAAATTTGAATTTTACTCGTTATTATAGTTTTACTAATTACAGAAAAGAAAAAAAATCCACCATCATAACGGAACGGTAGGTACCTAGGTACATACTTTCATATTATAAATGTATATTTTCAAGAAATATATTTTTAAGACCTGTAAAGCACAATGTAGGTACCTATTATATATATATGGAACAATTGTTTTTTTTTTTTTTTTTTAAATAAAATGATGTTTGGAATGTTTTTATTATTTTTCTCATTGTTAAAATACCTATTGGAAAGATAAAATATTTATTATAACTAAAAAAAATCATGCATTCAAGGGTTATAGTCTATTGTAAAGAATACATTTAAATGAAGTTATTAGATATTAGAAAAAATGAAATTATTATATCATAATAACTGAAATATTAAATATCTGCGTCAATCGTAGTCCACCTCATTCGAACCATAGCAAATAACTGGTAAGTTATTGGTTTGCAATGCACGATACAAAATTTAACCACTCCCTTGACTGATTATTACTGTGAGTGTGACAGAAGGAACGCAATACACTGTGCTCATCATAGCGAGCCCCTCGGATTCAATATCGTTTCATTAAAAAAAAAACTTTGGATTAATATCGCTTATATGGAATAATAGCAAAAACCATTAATTAGTTTGTTAATTGGAAGAATAAAATCATTCAAATGTGTAATAATTAATTAGGTACTGGGCGGATTTTAGCCTAGCTTTACTATATTTCTACATAGTGGCGTCAATACAATAACATCATATAGGTACCTAGGTAGGTATATGGTATAAGATAAGGGGTACTTGTTTTAGATGTTTTCGGTATAATGCCTACATTAACATTTATTAGGTGTGTAGGTTTATGATATGTGTTGGGTAGGTACCTGTTATCCATTGAAAGCTGCAACAAGGTGAGAAACACGCAAGATGTTCGTAAAATCGAGCGTGTTGTGTAATACTAGACTAATTTGGATCGCTCGGATACTGGGTGGGTTCCAAATAAAGCATGAAACCATAATATTATAGTGATACTTTACTAAAGCGAATCAGTAGTGCGAAACCATAGGTCGGCGAAATTTATGTGAAAAAATCGACAGTGAAATAAAAATATATTAAAGCGTCATAAGATAGTCAATTGCATGTGCCAATTGCAAAAAATGTACTACTACTCCGTACTTTGATTCTAGCGATAAAGACCTATTCTCCGAGTTATTGCAAGCTATCGCACCCAAAGATATCGCAGATTTTTTAATTTTTTATTGTAAGCCGACTCTCACACCTAAACTCGCTTCGTCTGGCGCACGGCCATAAATCAACCCTTCTAGGAACATCGATTCGGTGTTGCATATGAATGCCGCGCACATCTACCTAGTGACAGTCGCACGTAACCTCTCGAAATATGTATATATATGGATGTAGCCATCGGCGAGCCGGTATAAAAATGACCAATTCGTAGGTGTTCGTATGCGTTCTGGCGTCTTCGACTCGTAGCCCGAGAAGCATGCGATTTGTTGATAGCGGCACTAGATGTATTTTTCGAATAATGATGATGTCACATTTACGTATTTGACACGTTGCAGACGGGGCGAGTTTAGATGTGAGAGCCGGTTTAAGGACGGATCTACTATATAAGTGTTGTTATGGAACATATTATTTTAAATTATTAGTGAGGGTTATATTCTGTTTTTTAAATGAGTTTTCGGGTTGTATATTATGTATATAAAAGTTTGGTTTAACTCAGGGGTAGTCAATCTGGTCCCTACCGCCCACTAGTGGGCGTTCCAGCTTTCATGGTGGGCGGTAGATGCATCAGACTCTGAACTCATTAATAATTTAATTAATTTTATTAAATGTAATTTCATCAAACTTCATGCTTCTATGTATGCAAAGTATAAATAAAAAGATAGATTTAACTACAGTAAGTTGTTTTATAAAGATTTATTCTGCCGAACTTAGCGAAAGTCTGACATAAAGTATTTGGTAAGTAATTACTAATTATTATTATATGCTTTAACTTGCTGTAATTTTATAAAGTAAAGTTACTTCCCTACTTTATAAATCACCATTACTGTGGAACCGGTGGGCGGATACAAAAGTGGTCGGTAAGTATAAAAAGGTTGACTACCTCCAACCTCTTTGGCTCCGGGATTAATATTCATAATTTTCAAAAAAAAATCTAATGTTTATTTAATTGAGAAAATAATTTCAAAATTACTCCACAAAGTTTCCCACATCTGCTCACGTGGCCACTCCATAAAGTTTACCCAACATTACCCAACTTAAGGCCACATTAACGAGTGCAACTCCCCAGTCGGGCTGCGACAAAATCGCTCGCCATTTGCGTCCGAAGCGAGGCAGAGTCGTCGACCGGTGGGGTCCATTAATGGACTTCCCCGTGACTTGGCGGGAAGATGGGACTATATTCAGAGCAGATTTAAATGGCGAACTTGGCAGTGGCGAGTGATGGTCCAAATTCGGAAGTTGGCGCGAATTCTGTTATGGTTATGTCGGGTATGAAGTCTTTGGGTTAATGTAACTTGTACCTATATGAGGATGTGGAGAATTCAAGGTTATGTAAGCACTCGAAGCGTTATATAATTATAACTGTCATTCTCACGTGGCGTTCGCATGAGAGTAAAGATCAGAAAATTCACATTCAAATATATGGAGCAACATCACGTGAGGTAGATGAGTCATGTTCTATTTAGGGGCGGCACATTATGTCCGACAAGAAGATCTAGGCAATAACCGGAAGTCGCTGGAGTCGAAGTGTTATTAACTAAATAGGAGGGGCTTGTTAGTTCACATTTTTAACACGTGGACAACTCGTCGATAACCGGTAGTAGTTGCAGTCGAAGTGCGGTTAAAAGTAGGAAGAAATTCTTCTTCGACAGCAGACGGCAAAAGGAATAAAAAAAACTTTACAACTTTTGAGGGTGAAGGTTTTGTGGATACTACAGAGCGTTGGAGCGGAGCACGGAGCAGTGGAGAAACGGGGTTTAACAGAAGCACCAACAATTTGTAGTGCACCACTGCTTCGGATGTTTTTTTTTATTATTAAATTTTCGTCCTAAAATCCAATGAAAATATTATATTTGACACTTTGCAATAAAGGAATTCTACCGAGTGATAAAAATGACCTCACTGTTTTTGACAGAAGAGGCAGATATTGAAAGATGATTTGCTGTCGGAAATATTGTTTACTAGAATTAATAATGAAAAGGATGTATAATAAACCTAATTTCAAACATACTTAAAAAAAATAACATTTGTATAAGTACATAATATGATACCATATTAAAACCTTTTCCCCGGAGCGGAGCTGGAGTAAGTATTAGGTCCCGCAGCGGAGTTGGAGCGGAGCAACTAAAAAAATTGTCTGCCCCACCCTTACCATATGACAAAATGCCCCAGCTTTAAACATAGTGAATAAATCAATATTAAGGTTTTGAAGATTTGAAGAGATGTCTTGGTTTTTTTTTCCGTTTAACATCTTCCTTTTCGTGTACCCTACTATTGAGGATCATGACTCCTATGAAATGTATTAAGACTAGGGTATAGTTAACTAGTCTCTTTCAGGCGCGCACTCAGGAGTGGGTAGGGGCGTTTCAAGTCCGGACTGAAACACACTAAACTTATACCGTACCCACACAACAGATTAATAAATATAATTCCGATAGGCTATACCCCAATACACTACATTTTGACACAGGGTTTTGAATGTGTAAGTGTCCTACGAAAATGAACCACACATTATAAACAGACGTGCAATAGTGTGTGTTGTAACTGTCAAATACACCAATATTGAATGAGCGTCGGTGTCGGTGAATATGCCAAGAGCAGTTGTCAGAACGAAGGACAAGCGTATTCTCGACACGTGTTTTAGTTTGTCCCATATTAAATCCATACACAAGATCGGTTTGCATGTTACTCCACATGATGAATATGAACATTAATTCAATTTTCATAGTTGATTTTGGCAAAATTCATTAATTCAAGAATAAAAACCTAACCTAACTTAACAAATAATCCAATATATTGGCTATTTTCAAATTTTGTTTGCTGCTGGCTTCCAGTAAAGTGTAAACCGACAAGAACCGTATTTCATTTGGACATGAATTTTATGTCAGTACTATACGACCCAAAGTGGTTGGACGGTCTTTAATATACGGCCATATATTTCCGATACAACATTTCACGGTAAAGTGTAATACGGCGAACTGCATACGTACAAGTTTCCGGACACGAGTATATTAGTCTATGGCAGTGGTCTTCAAACTTTGTTGACTCAGGAATCCTTAGAATTATAAGTTTTTTTCGGGGAACCCCTTCCTTAGAAAAATATATTTTAAAATAATTACATCTTTTTACACAATTTGTCGAAGTCTAGGTCTATTTGTGGATTTTTTTTTGACTCGCGGAACCCCCAAAGAGGTGCCGCGGACACACAGTTTGAAGACCACTGGTCTATGGTCTTGAGAAAAGGAGAAGGAAGAACGTGGGGTGACAATCGAAAAATCCATCACTATACCAAACAGCTCTGAATGTCTCAAACGTTATATCGTAAAACAGTTTATATTCAATGACCAATTAGTAGGTACTTAATTTTGTAGGTAGATATATACTTATTAACATCGGACGTTTTTCTATAAAGTTATATTAAAATATTAACACGATTTGCTTGTTTAAGTTTCCGTTCAGTGTTGCAAATACTAATAATTGAATACTTTCATATATTGATTAAAGTGGTTTCTGAAAACTAATGTACGAAAAAATACGATAGATAAAATCGTCTACGCCACGACCGTTTATTTTGTTTGCTATTTGAAAAGTGTTAAGTATGGCCTGCTCACCACTTTCCGTGTCATTTTCGACAGTAAATCAATACAGACTTTTTACTAAAATACACACTCATAAGTATATGGGGGTGTTCTTCAAAGAAAAATATATATCAGATTGGAAATAGAAATTACCTACACTGAGTTCGATTCTCAAAAAAACTAAGTTTGTTCTAAATCATGTTTGGCGTAGGCGTCATGCGCATTTTTATTGGTGCCTATTTTCACGGTAATTTGATTCTGCCCCCTCTGTCTTGGTGCTGAATAAATGGTCGTATACAAATAGTTAACCAGCCAATGATACTACGCTTTGGTGTATTATTAATTAGTTGAATTGAGTCAAATTGAGGTGCATGTCGCCTACTGTCACGGGCTGCCGCTACGGAAAAAAGGTGTAATCTTGTTGTTCTTGGTGTTTAATACGTTATCAGACTGATGCTCCCATCCCGTAGCACATTTTGAACCTTTCTTTAAACGTACATTGTCAGTTGCCAATGAAACAATGAGGTCGCCTAACGTTGAACTGCACTGCATCGACACCTGCATGACGTTTTGAATGTTTTTATCATATTCCACATGCCTACACTTTTCGAATGTCATGTCAAAATCACGATTTTTTGTTTTTAGCCCTTGGCACTATGTATTTTCGATAAAAATGTTGTCTCTTATCTATGGTATGCAGGTTGGGTTTTGTTCAAAATATTTTTTATGGCTGTCATGCTGCAAGTATTTAACGTACGCATACGTATAAACTATTAATATTAATTGAAATTAGCATGAATAATTAATAATAATTCAAATTACTAATACATTATAGTAGGCACTCTTCATTAGTGTCATTCTTCAGTGAATTTACGGAGATGGTGCATTTAAAACTATTCTGCAAAATGACGAAACTATAGATAAAATTTTCGCCGCGGCAGCGTGACAATAGGTGACATGCACCTAAATTTGGCTCGTGCTTAACTGTACTGTTCTCGAGTAAGTAATGACAATAAATATAAGAATAATTACAAGATAAAAAGAACTTTTTATATACCACGTTTTTAAATTCTCTGTTGAATCATATAAACTTTGGATGAATTATCCCATCAACTTCGATCCAATCCAATCCAATCCGTAAATAGAGCAAATATAAGAAATTTTCAAACATTTATTAATTAATGCGCTGCGTTGCGGTTTCGTTGGCCATCTTGTATGACGTTCAATATAAGTAAAAATAATTTAGGACAAATAAGGCAATTGTATTTAATTATCTTAAAACAAATTTTTGCTATTTTGGCAGATTTAATTGATATGAAAGTGATTTGACTAGCTTAAACGATCAAAAAAACTTGTAGGTACTTGATAGAAATGCTGAATAATAATATAGAATACTGAAATGTCATTCTGACATTTCACATTGATTTCCATAGTAACGGACGTATATATTAATAATTTAGTTGCTAGGACCCCCTTAGCAACCAATAATAGTGTTTTACTTTTTACGGATTTTTTCCGAAATAACTTTCCATTCAAAACAGAATTAACTGAAAATGAATTCAATTCTGCTTAAAGATGGCTAAAAGTATTAAAATAATGCATTGTCATCGTGTTATGATATATATTCTAAAAGTTTCAAATGTCTAGCTAGTCGGGAAGTTAGTTTAAAATCGATTGCAAGATTTGTATTGGACAGACAAGAAAAGATTTATACTGGACAAACAAGAATACGAGCTAATAAAAACGTGATAAAAATTGGCAGCCATTACGTAAGTAACTGATCCATGTCAATATTTGCGGAGCTTAATAACTTAACTATGATCCGTTAAAGTGCCCACCACCACCCGTCATATATGCACAACCGTGGATATGCACGGCCGCTTTCTATGACGCTTTAAACGTGTCTGAAAGAAGTGATTTTAAGTGCTCATTCCGTCCCGAGACGGAGCCGCACGGGACTGATGCTGCAACCATGCACCGTAGTGCTTAAAGAAGAAAGTTAAGAAAGAAAATGTTTGTTTTTGGACTGGCTCTGCTGTCCGCTGACGTTAAGCGCTTTGTGTACCCGCATACTGAGTGTCACGAATTGAAATGGATGAGTCTACAGAAGAGTCGGGACTATCCCGCTCCCCATACGACGCTGCAAATTTCTCAAATGCCGCAAAGTTGGCCTCG
Organism: Rhyacophila brunnea; assembly: GCF_057557595.1. NCBI lineage: Eukaryota > Metazoa > Arthropoda > Insecta > Trichoptera > Rhyacophilidae > Rhyacophila > Rhyacophila brunnea. The sequence goes on from NW_028232796.1 coordinate 36,985,541, forward strand.
GTTGCTACCAGATCTCCATGACCAATTGGGCCCGTGTGAGGACGGACCCTGGCAAACAGCTCCGCTCGTTCGAATTCCATAAGCGGGCAATCCCAGAGGATGTGTTCAACATCTTGGTGGTCATGCCCGCAGGTACAACCCGGCCCATCTACTATCAAGCCAAACTCGTGGAGTCTGGCGGCGAACATGCCATGGCCGGTGAGGAACTGGCTAATCCAGTGCGAAGGTGCAGTCTTCTAATTTGGTGCCTGCAGAATACGTCTGGAAAAAAACGGTAAGTGTGCCGCCCCTTGGGGGAGGCGGTCCACCTCGCCTGCCATGCCGCAAATGCGGTCTTGTACACAATGTCACTTACAGTCTTCCTGTAAGGAACGTCCTCGGATCTCTGCGGTGGTGTCAGATGGACACCGGCGAGTATTGTGCTGATCCTCCTCAAGAGGAGGGTGATCAATCCTCTGACTTGGACGTGCAGATCGAGGGGTAGCACCCCCGCGAGTACGGCAAGCGCGTCAGTAGAAGTTGTGCGGTAGGCTTTGGTAAGCGAGATCAGCGCAAGTCACTGCCCGCTTAGTAGTGCGTGTCTCACGAGAGTTAAGGAGTTTACTCGGGAATGCCAAATGCTGGAGGCGTAACCGGCAATTCCCATGAAAATTGCGCCGTATGCAACCTTAAGGGCTCTAGGCTTAAGTCCCCAATTGCTGCCCGCCATTCGGGCCATTCTCTGATAGGCCGAATTGGCCTTAGAGACGGCCGTCTTGGCGTGGTGAACGAAAGACAGCTTGTCATCAAGAATTACTCCCAGATACGTAACCCTTTCGGAGAAACGCACTGAGGTCTGGCCAAAACGAACCGTGGGCGGCCGTCGAATTATGTTGACCCGAGAACTACCCCTGAAGAGGACAGCTTCCGTCTTGCTCGGGGCAAAGGTCAGCTTGTTCAGCAACCCCCAATTAAGGATTCTACCCAAGGCGTCCGTGGCTGCACGCTCAAGTGCCGGTCGGCTCGTCGCCCCAACAAGCAGGAGCAAGTCGTCGGCGTACGCAACGAGCGTTATCTATGATCCATACGATTACACGAGACTTACGTACACAGAACAGATTAATAAATATAATTCCGATAGGCTTTATACCAATACAGTACATTTTGACGCACGGTTTTGAATGTGTGAGTGTCCTACAAAAATGAACTACTCATTATAGACGTGCAATAGTGTGTGTAATACACCAATATTGAATGGGAGTCAATGCATAAACCGAGAGCAGTTGTCAGTATTATATTATAACGTATTCTTGACACGTGTTTCAATTTATCCCGTATTCTTCCTTACTCCAGATCAGTTGTCTGCTTTTCCTTAGCCGTTAGGTATTTCGGTTCCCATTATTTTTGAGTTTCCTGGATCATAGTGAAGGACGAGGGTTTTCTGGAGTGACATATTTAGAAAATTAAAAAAAAAATCACGATCATAAGGAGACAAAATAATAAAAAAAAATATCAATGGTTTTGTTGACTCGCCAATCCTACTCGAAAGGGTGGGTTTCCATTGTCCATCAAGATTTACGCGAAACCAAGCTTTGTAGGTACCATGTCAGTCGTAACGATTCTAATTATGCACAAAACTCTTTTATTCAGCGTTCTTGTTTAAATTACAATATGTATTTCTCCACCTCGATCCTTTCAATAATTCACCTGTTTCGTTTAAACGAGCCATCTCCCAAATTTTGTATAAATAGATATATTATGCTTCAAATACACTCTATGACGATCGGTCATATATATGTCGAAAACTCCGTTTCTTATGTTGGCGTCCTGTGTCATAGAGTGTCACAGAGTGTAAATACGATGTCATAGCTCTCATACTATATGTATGTATAATGTGTCGGAATGGCATAGATTTGATCATAGACACTAAAACGCTATTAGCATATATGTGCCCGATCGTCATATAGTCTATTTGAACCCTTACTTATATTCTTATATATTTAAAAAAAATGTTACCTTTTTGTCTACAATTGTTCATTATTCTTCTTTATTTTTCTTATGAAATTTTCGTATGTCATTTCTTTATATTTATGCTATTCTTACTTTCTATTTAGTTAGGCTTAACTATATTATAATTTATATAAGGAAACTTTGCTGGTTGCAATAACTTTTTACTGTTCTATTTTTAAACATAATTTTGTAATCAAAGTGTAACTGTTTGAATCATTGATAAATTAAATAAAAAGCTAAGAAGAAAATTAGTTTATTATAGTGATTTTACAACCTAGAGAATCCACCGGACATCTACCCTGTACGACATGTTTGTAATCAGGCGTATCACAAGGCGAAAATAAATAAATTTAGGCGTATTTTTAAAGTTTTTTATGGCTGTAAATGTCTCGGAAGAAGTCACCCAAGACTGGGGTCGCCATCAATACAAATTGGGAAAACCTTTATCCCGTTGACAACAGTCTGGAAACAGTGTGATCATCAATCATCTTGCCAGTGAAACAATGCTTTGAGTTCGATAAGCCTTGCCCGCGTCATGCTTTGTACATAGGTACTAAATATTGTTACGACAACATATTTTCATGGTCACCCTGCGCTATTAATTTTCACAAAAATTATTCGATCACTGCCCCACAGTGGGCGCCAGAAATATTTAAACCTTATAATTTTATTTTTGTTGCATCGTGACCTGGGTGAAAAGTGTTCAGACTGTATATGTTTAGAGAGACAGATGAGTTGATGGTGGATGCTTATTATGGAATTCAATGTACCTAAAGAAGTGGTCTCCAAACTCAATAAGGATGTGAGCTACTTTCAGAAATTGAAAATGTCTGGGGTACTACTTCTACGTATTCCTCCTTTATAATTTTTTATCATCGTCCTTTATCGTACCATACATAATAGTATTATATTACTTAACAAATTAGGACATCGAACTTCCGATAAAACATAAAAGGCGTACCTACTTTAATTATTTATTTATAAACTAAATAATCATTGAAAAATATCTTGAATAAGTGTGAGTAAAAGTAAAAATAATTAATGAAAAGAATGGCATTCACTTTCCTCAATATTTTTTTCAATTCTCAGTGAGTACCTTGTCACTCCCATTCGAATGCAATTACCAAGATATACATCTGTGAGTATATTTCTATATTTACTTTTAACCACCTTCATAGTGGAAAACGTTGATTCACATAAGTAGGTAGAAGGAAGGTAGGTAGAGCAAAACAATGCCTTCATTTTGAGCGCAATTCGAACTAAAATTGGATACTTTTCTGTTGAGACGAAAGGCCATACAGATTCTACAGTTGAGGAAACTTACTTAGGCAAATTTATAAATATGATAAAATATCTTACGTGAGCTAACGAAAATGCCGCCGCGAGCTACCGATAGCGTCCGTTTGGCGATCACTGGTCTAGACTGTAGATATTATGTTTAGAGAGACAGGTAAGTTGATTGGTGGATGCTTGTCAAATGGCAGAAAAATGGGGTTGATTATCTGTATGAATAGTTCACAACATCTCTATTCTAATTCTCTTATCTAAGAGAACAACGGCCTTGCGTTTATAGTGACTCAAATATTTGATTAAATTAAGAACCATCTATCATCTAGAAGCATTATTAAATTTATTTTTTATTGCGACTCACATATGGCGCGAGGTCCATCAAAAGCGTGGCCAGATTGAGTCCAATTATTGGTCCTCGAGGTGTGGACTCCAATGTGGTGCGGGCTAAAGGTTCAAACACATTATGATCACGTTATATGCTGCCACAGTATGCAGCCTCTACGGTAAAAAGTGTTTAATTTCGTTTTTATTGGTATTTAAAATATTATCAGACTGATGCTCCCATCCCGTAGCACATTTTGAACCTTTAAACAAAAATTGTCAGTTAGCAAAATCTGCCGAAATCACCAGAACAACAATAAGTGTATGTCCTGAGTGGCAGCGTTCGGCGCAGCGTTGAGCGTTTTGCGCAACCCATACGTATAACCGCGTGTGAAAATGTTCGTAGACAATGTCTTTTTTTGGTCATACATTTATACGGTTATACGTTTGAGTTGCGCAGAACGCTCTACGCTACGCCGAACGCTGGCACTGAGGCCTCACACTAAGGTTATCTCGCGGGTACCGTGCTTCATCTACACCCGCAAGATTCAATGAACGATTTTTATCTTTTTCTACACGCCTATACATTTTCGACTCATGTGAAAATTGCGTGTTGTTTGTTTTTAGTGGTTTTCTCTGTAGAACTTTTATTAAATTATTATATATTATCTATGGTCTGCAGGTTGAGTTCTGTTCAAAATATTATCTTTGGATGCAATATCGCAATAATTTTAACGTAGACATTCATCGAAACTGTTAAAATTAATTGAAATAAACATGAATGATGAATAATAATTCAAAAACTAATACATTCGAGTTGGCACTCTCCATCATTGAATTTATAGAGATAGTGATAATTAAAAATATTCCGCAGAATGACAAAACCATATACTAAATTTGTCGCCGTTATAATGATGTATTTGAACCTTAAGAGGCGTGTGCCTATATCTAACCGTCGTGCACAACAATCTGTTTGATAAGTAAAATTCATTATAATATCATCAATTTTGTAAAATTAATGCATCTATATTTTCAGAGAAAGGTAGGTCACTTTTGAGGATAATATTCAGGCACCTAAATGCACTCCGGCCAGTTTAATACTACGATGAATCTCGTCACATTATCCGCCATTTGTCTGTCAAAATAATATCTGATAATATATGATACAGGCAAAATATATTTATATTATAAAACTAGATACGCGGTTAGCGATGTAGAGGCAGGCGTACTGACTACTTTGAGCCTATAAAAATATACTATAAAAAATTAATACTTTTGATCGAATTTCAATTATCCAAATAAATCCATGCATTCATAAAAAATCACGTCAAATGTGTACGTATAAAATATTCTCAATTTCTGTCTTAATTTGCTTTCTTTTAGCAACGCATGATCTGCTTACTCCTTCGGTCACTTATTTTAACATAGGTAAATGATTAATAATACTAGTAGAGCATTTCTTCTGTGAAATCTAAATTGATATTATTAAAATAAAAACAATTCGTAAGAATTACACGTATTTTTTAGACTTTGGTTTAATTGGTTTGAACCGTTTGGCTGCCGCCTTTTAAATTTTCATTAGCCAGAAAATTTAAAAGGTCATTTGCATCAAAGAAAATTGTTGCGCTATAAAACAATATTTTTTCCGACATATTAAAAAAAATATTATAAATAATTCTAAGCATGTTTTACATAATTTATTTGGAGTACAGACAGTTTCATATTTTTGGCACATTCTATTTTATAACAATTAAGGGTCGATGTACGAATTGGTGATTTTTTCAACAATCACCCATCGGTGTGACTTTTTAACGGCTTAAAAAAATCTATAGCGTTCTTTGTCATGTTGTTACAAGCTACAACACGTGCGTTATTAAAAAATAAATTCAAGTGGAGAATTAAAATTTCAAAAAATCAAGTTCACGACCCTTATTTTAGATTGATTATGAAACGTTACATTATTCAGGGGTTGTCGGGTGATCGACCGATTAGTCGTAATTACTTTTAACCGTGAAACGTCACTTTTTTACTTACCCACCAATATCAGCTATAATAAGTAGTAAAAAAAACCTGTTAATACATAACTAACCAGTGTTTAGTAGGTATTAAATATCATCATCATCAGCCTGAATCTATCCACTGCTGGAAGAAGGCCTCTACAATGTGATTCCACTTCTCTCAGTCCTGTGAGTTGCGTTGCCACGTAAGTTTTTGTTTATTAATAAACAAAAAGCGATTGCCAAGAGTAGCTTGATTTAGAGGAGCGCATGAGCAGGTATTAAAAGGCCAATAGTTAAAATTTGTCGCAATTAGTATGTCACACAGAACAGATACTAAATAGAATACCGATAGGCTATATTCAATGCGCCGCATCTTGATGCAGGGTTTTGAATGTGTGAGTGTCCTACGAAATCGAAGCACGCATTATGCACGTGCAATAGTGTGTGTAATACACCAACATTAAATGAGCGTGAATGCATAAACCGAGAGCAGTTTTCAGTATTCGACGTAAAACGTATTCTTGACACGTGTGTAAGTTTAACCCGGATTCTTCCTTACTCCAGTCGGCTACCTGCTATCGCCTTACCCGTTATGTATTTCAGTTCCCTGGTATGTCACCTCGTAGCATTGAGGATAATGCGCGGACGGGGCGTAAACCCAAGAGATGCAGGTTCGATTCCTGCCGGGTGGCTTACTTTTTTCAAAAAGATTTTTTCTATTGGTTATAATATATTTTCTCAGAAGTGTTTTTCAAAATTAATAATGTTCAATAATTAGAATGGTACATTCTTAAATCTTGTGAATTATTCGTTAAATAAAAGAAATAGTTAATTAATAATAGGTATATTATATGTATATCGTCACCTCAACACTGCAACTAAATAACTTGATTTTCACTGTTTTTGAGATAGCTATTGAATATGGTTCTACATTTCCTTCTCTACAAAATGATAAAACTAGGTAGGTATGTCAGAAGTGAATGGGAACTGTATTAATTTTGTGTTTGAAAATATTAGATAACTTTCAAACCATAGATGCATTAAATAATTAAAATATATATTTACCACATTTTTTCATTGTTCCGAATTAAACAAGCACACTTTCCGTTTATATTTTAAATAATAATTATAGCCTAGATTTATGTTAATCAAGTAAAGTTTAAATTTCATTTTCCTAACAATGACCAAATTCAGAGTTATCTAGTTGTATTGAGGTGACGATATATTTTTTTTTAAATTAAAGACATATTTATATACATATTTTCCAAACGGACAGGCGGTCTTCGACATGAGAGCTTAAACTATTTTAATAGATTTCGTCATAAGTCTAATATCATTACCAGTTTAATAGGATTCACTCATGCTTCCGATTTTTATTGCAGTTTTAAATGCTGTGCATAAAATGACTGTCGAGTTATATTATCCACTAACCACGAGCATGCGATAGATCGAGCTTTGATAATGGTGTTAATGCTTTAGAAAAATCATGTAGACCTATGTGGGTAATTATTTACTTACCTTATATTTTAAAAGTTTCAATCTATATTGGATGATGGCAAAAGAAATTAATATTACGACTTTTTTTATTTAAGACTGTACATTAGTCATGAAGTGATCCGATGATGCCGGGCGGCTGTAAAAATATACGATTTTATATGATTTCTTAAATCATGTTTTTTGTCTACTAAATAGAAACGTATTGTATTTTTTTATTATTATTTTCATACTTAGGTAAATATTCATTGGAAAGGAATAGAGTTTTTAAATTGTATTTTAGTATTTTTTTCAAAACTTATTCGTACAGAGATGCCTTCACCACGCAAACGGATCGTTATCGGGAAGCTCTTTTGGTGCAGGAACCCAAGTAATATATCTATGAGCAGCAAGCATCTCCATCCCCATCCCATAGTCCATACCATCCTCGGGACTATAGCAAAGAAGTGAGTAGCCAAACGTGGGACCAAATTGAAAAACGAGTCAGGCTGCAAGTCTTGAGAGATGAAGAAAAAGACCGCCGAACTGACCAATATAATATGGTTGTAAAGTAATAAACTAACACCTAATCAATTTTAATAAATAAAGAAGAAGAATATGATTCATGGCACAACAAATTATATTTTGACTACTGCGTCTTTCATGGTACCATCTTTGGAAACTCGACGTTCTCTATCTGACCAGTATGTTTTTTTCATCATTATCAATGGTTTTGTTGACTCACCAAACCTATTCCAAATAGTGGGTTTTCAATTGTCCTTCAAGATTGACGCGCATCGAAGTGATTCTAATTTTATACGAAACTCCTTTATATGACGCTCTTGTTTAAATCATGATATTCATTTATCCACCGCTGATCCATTCAATAAGTCACCTGCTTCATTTAAACGTGAAAATTCCAAAATTTTGGATAATTGACAAGAATCGAATTTCGAATGTTTGTCTTAGATAACTCGTATGTATAAATTTCAAAAATTCTTATCACATATAATATATATTTTATAATATATATTTTATAATGTATATTATATAAACGGTGAACGGACAACCGCTGGATGAATACAGTCATTCAGTGGTACCCGAGGGGCACTAAGCGGCCACAGGGGCGCCCCAAGATCCGCTGGATTGACGAACTTATCAGGTTTGGTGGAAGTACGTGGCAGAGAAAAGCAAGGAACCGAGAAGAGTGGAAGGAGCTGGGGGAGGCCTTCATCCAGCAGTGGATCGACCCCGGCTAAATATATATATATATATATATTGTATAAATTATAAAAACCTTTTCGTCTATAATTATTCGATATAATTTTTTTATTATTCTATTACTTTCTACGTTGTTCGGCTTTACCATATTGTAATTTATATAAGGAAACTTTGCTGGTTGCAATATCTTCTCTAAAATCTATTTTTATGTATATTTGTAATCACTGCTTGTTTTCCTTAATAAATAAATTTAAAAACAATAACCTTACGTGTAGTTAGTTAAAACACAAAACAAAAACGAAGTGAAAATGTGTATATAGTCTCTCCGACCATGTCCGATCCTAATAGAATCTTAATATGGGCCTTCACACGAGAAATGGATGTCAACCACATACTCAACCTATTAGGTCCATAATCTTGACTCATACACAAATTGGAAAACTATTTTGTACGTGCCAGACCCAGGATTCGAACCTGGAACCCACGACGCTATAGGCCGATGCTTAAGCCGTGCGGCTATCGAGGGCATAAGTGACTTTACTCGGGCATGAACATGAAAATAACCGTTTGTAATCAGAGCGTTGGAGTGGAGCTCAGAGCAAGAACACGGAGCATTGGAGTAATGGGGTTTTACCTGGAGGAGGAGCGGAGTCGCAGCACCGAAAATTTGTAGTGCTCCACTGCTCCTGATGTTTTTCTATATAATTCAATTTTCGTCCTAAAATCCAATAAAAATAGTATATTTTGACACTTTCCTACAGTGGAATTATTTGAAATACGGCAACACTGCCAAATGATAAATAACCTCACTTTTATTGACAGAAGAGGCAGATAATGAAATGATTTGCTGTCGTTTATTTTGTTTAATAGAATTTATAATGAAAATAAGGATTATTTTAAAATTATTTTTTATTAAACGTTTGTATACATATAATAATTATTAAAACTTTTTATCCGGAGCGGAGCAGACCCTGGAGTGGAGCTGGAGCAAGTATTATGTCCCGGAGCGGAGCAACTCAAAAAAGGGTCCACTCCAGCCCACTGCTTGTAATTACAATTGTCACAGTATTCACGAAATATTTACGCATACACACTGTATTTTATATTTTTCTTTGTTTATATGGATAAGTCTTCTGGTCATACTAATGGTTTTATCGTTGGACTCCCTCGTAATAAAAAAAATATATACATTACCTATCATGTTTCTATAATTGACAGAACCCTAATGACATGGCATCAATAACTGACAACAAAAACATTCGTTATTGCATGCAGCCCTAACCATGGAACAAACCTGCAATAATTTTGATCCATGTCATAAATCATGAGAGTCGTAAATGCGATTCGAATGGATAACTCGGCCATTTTGAGTGCGAAATGAAATGAGCCGACGATATGAATCTATGCAAGAATAAAATACTTTGCGTGTTAGATGGCTAGTATATTTTTTTAGTAGAGCGCATTTATATTACTGCACTGTTTGCAACTGAGTGTGAATGCAGAAAGCAACCATTTTGCATACTATGGGTTAGTTACATGTAAATTGTTCCTAAAACATTTCACAGTAGCACAGTTCGCCGTGAGTTTTCTATCGGAAAGAGATGGAAAGAGATACTATACGGTCTACAATTTTATTAGATTCAAGGAACATTAATTCAATTTTCATAGCTAATTTTGGCAAAATTCATGAATTCAAGAATGACAACCAAGCCTAATGTAACCTAACAAATAATCCAGTATATCGGCCATTTTCAGCTGGCTTCTTGTAAAGTATAAACCGACAAGAACCGTGTTTTATTTAGATATGAATATTATGTCGGTACTAAACAAACCAAAGATGTTGGACGGTCTGTAATATACGATCACATATTTCCGATACAACATTACACGGTGAAGTGTGATGCGGCGAACTGCATACGTACAGTTTTCGGGACACAATATAATATGATGTAAAATATGCTTTCTACGTTCTGCATATAAACAACACATGCTCTCTTAATACAAAAAAGTTTTACAAATACACAAAGAAAATTTCACTGATCGCAGAATAATATAATAATATTAATAAGAATATTTTCAATTTTCACTAAAATATAAAAGACATTAAAATAATATAATATCTAGATCTCTCACACTAAGAACGTTATGCAGAAAATATACTTAAATAAATTTTAGCAAGTGCGAGTACGTTATAACTAAAATGTAAAGTGATCCATGTTTCGGTTAGTAATTAGGGCACTTAATTAATTGACACCTTGATTTAAAACACAAAACCGACAGCCAGAATTAACGCAATTCGATAAGAATTTCAAAAAAAATTACTAGTTAATTTTATCGAATTAGAAAGGATTTTCATTCTTAATTAATCTGTCTGACCTGGTCATGAAGTACAATTTTATTATGTTTAAAAAAACTTATTGCGGATATGAAAATCTTTTCACATAATTTTGTATATTCGTATTGTTTCAGTTTTTTATTAATTATAATCATTTGTTTTTGTAAGTTCACTATGCTCCACTCTCATATGGGTATTTTTATTAAAAGTCTCTGTAATCTTGCGTATCTGGTCCTGAGACATCCCCAGGCGTTCAAAACTGCTGATGGTTCACATCCAAAGGTAGGTCCTTGTGATACACTCGATTAAGATTGAGTGTGGTGAAAAGATAGGTTGGTTTTGAGGGGTCTATGTTGGCAACGCACATTGGCGCGAATCCGTCGAATGACGTCGTTGTTTTTTCAAAAAAACATTCTTTTTAGTAGATGTTTACAAATTGTGTATGTTTTATAATAACAAAATGGATGTAGCTTCCAAGACACGACAGAAAGAGACTGCGCGATATATTGTTTTCTCTTTCGCTCACCAGTGCCATAGTAGAATTAACTTTAATTATTTATTCTTATTACTATATATCATTTATTTCACATTAGAAGAAATAGTTCTATGGAATTGATAAAGATTGACAATGAATAATAGGTATAGGATCTGTGTGAATTTTCACGTCAATTGGTTATAATTAATTTTCACAAAAATATGTTTAAATCGGTAGAGTTGTATATGTTTATTTATTTATTTATTTTATTTATTTATTTATAAAAAAGAGTATTACGGCATTACAGCTTTCGGCCAATGCGCCATAATACATAATACATACAAATATATAAAAATATCTTAATTACAAATAACAACTAATATGACAAGAAAGTGGAAAAGACAGCATGTGTAAATATTAAAGAAATATGATAATATATACAATTATAAATTTATCCTATTTAAAACGTCTACAAACATTATATAATTAATAAAAAACAAATCAACCTTTATGGTGCCATCAAATAAGCTAATTGCACGATAATGTTACGCCGAATGTGCGAAATTGACTATTACATGAAATGGGAAAAATTTTGCCTAATTAATGTAATAGTCAAGCCCGTTGCCTTATTCATGAATTAGGTAAATTATCTTCCGAGTGCGTGAATTCGCCAGGGTATGGAATTCTTAAACTGTCAACATGACAGTAGAAAAAGTAAATTTAATACGGATGGTTTTATTAGTTATAATTGGCCATAATATAATATTATTATTATTGGGTTAGGTTAGGTTATGTTTTGTAATTCTGAATTCAACTGAATGTCCATTTTGAGGTTAGCTAACTAGTGTCAACAAACTATCAAATCATACAATAGACCAGTGCTCCGCAACCTTTTCTCACCCATGGCACACCAAAGGTATTCCCAGAATTGCGCGGCACATCGCAGTAAAACAATTTATACACCAAAACATGGACCCTACATGCTGAAGCGGCCCCCTATCTATCGCTATGGTTAAAGACAGTGATACTCTAAAGTAGGTAGTGTTTTACAAATGGTGTTCGAGGTAAAATGAATGGTATTCATTGTATGTTTAGCTATTTTTTGTATTTATTAATACAAACACTCCCCAATCGCATATTTAAAAATATTAGTATCAGCGCAGCAATATAGCGCCGCAGGCGACTTTTCTTGTAATTTTTGTTTATCTCACTTATCTGGTTGATCTGCCACTGACTGCTTATCATTTTTAATTATAGCTTGATTTGAAAAACGTTGCTCACATAGGTATATGTCGTATAAAATGGGAGCTCAACTGCGATAGCCTTGTCGGAAATTCGAAGATATTCTTTATTAACCGAAATCCAGAAAATATCCAATGGAACATCGGCGAAATTCATTTTAAGCGTCACGTCGTTCCTCAATTCTATGAAATTTCTCACGAATATAATTATAGGGAAAGCGCTTCTGTAGAATTTCCGGCATTGGTTGCAAAAGGGGTTCGAATCCAGTCGTATTGATTGTATGAAAGTAATGATGAAAGTTTTTGGGCCGGACTCAAAATTCATTGCTAGTTTTCAATGGTAGTGAATTTATTTAATATATCTATGGTAGTGAAGCATATCAATATATTATTTTCATTCTGACCTTGCATTTTTTTTATTAATTTCATTCAGGTGCTCAAATATATTACCAGCCATGTACGCAAATTATAAGTATTGTATAATATACAAAATTATTTTCATTTTTTGACACAATGCGCCGCGGCACACCTAGCATCGTCTCGCGGCACACCAGTGTACCACGGCACACCGGTTGCGGAGCACTGCAATAGACCATTGCACGATTGATACCCAAGCACGAATCAAATCGCGAAAATACCTTTTAATAAAATTCTTCCGTTATCATATTACAGTTCTAGATTTTTTGGGCATATTAAATGGATATGAACGTCATTGTAGTTATTGGTTGGTATATTTTTATATAATCAATGACATTTGACACATTTGGTTAGTTTGATTAGTTGCAAAAAACACCACCGGAGCGCGATCATCTATTTTGACCAATGCATGAGCATTTGACACATTTGGTTTAGTTGCAAAAAACACCACCGTAGCGCTACTATCTAATTTGCCCAATGCATGAACTAGGTAGAAAAATTACTGCTGAATTCACGCACTTGGCAGATATTTTGCCTAATTCATGAATAAGGCAACAAACTTGCATTTTTCATGATTTAGGCAAAAATGTTGCCCATTTCATGTAAAAGTCAATTTCGCACATTCGGCGTAACATATACAAACCATTTTAGTATGTCTCTAAATGCGAAACGCTAATATCAATTGGTGAAGCAGATTGCCTCTATAATATATTCGTATTATCCTTGGTTTACGGACATGACGTTTTAACATACCTACCCGGAAGTACGTGACATCATATCCGGACACACGTGACAGGCGACATCACGTGAATCGCGATATCACGTGAATTCTTTATGCTACCGGTACGATAATTTCTTTTTTATCGCCATTTCATATCAACGAGTGCAAACTTTAAATACGTTTGATGGTTGATAATATCGGATACCAATATAAACCATTTGGTATTATGCCTGGTATATTGGATAGGTTTTTTTATTAGTATGAAAACCATTTAATATTAATTAAAAATATCCCATCGTAGTTTACTGCGGTCACGGTGTGCAGTGTCACACTAAAAGTTAGGGCCGTTTCAAAAGGGACACCGGTGTCGCGCTCGTATATAATAAGGAGTATTCGAATAAAGCGGCCTATGTATTATGTTTATGAACGCTTCTTTACTTCTCTTATGTTAGATCCTTAGTTGAGTATGCCTCTGTCGTGTGGAATCCACAGTACGTTACTTATATAAATCGGCTCGAAGCGGTGCAAAAGCGATTTCGCAAGCACGTTAATTTTAAAGCCTACTGTTATGATTTATCTAATTCTACTTCGACCGCTGCAACTTTTATGGTACCATCTTTGGAAAGTCGATGTTCTATATCTGATCAATATTTTCTTTTTAAAATTATCAATGGTTTTGTTGACTCGCCAAACCTACTCGAAAGGGTGGGTTTCCATTGTCCATCAAGATTTACACGAAACCAGACTTTGTACCATATCAGTCGTAGCGGTTCTAATTATGCACAAAACTCCTTTATTCGGCGCTCTTGTTTAAATTATAATATGTATTTCTCCACCGTTGACCCTTTTAATAATTCACCTGTTTCATTTAAACATGCTATCTCAAAAATTTTGTATAAATAGATATATAATGTATTTACTTATACATATATATTAATTCTTTTATTTTTTATGATACTTTTTTCTTTTTTTTTCTTTTTTATCTTTTGTATATTATTTAATTATTCATTATTCTTCCTCATTTTTCTCATTTTTTATTATGTAATCTTCTCATGTAATTTCTTTATATTTATGTTATTTTACTCTCTATCTTGTTAGGCTTAACTATATTATAATGTATATATGGAAACTTTGCTGGTTGCATTAACTTTTTATTATTATATTATAAATTTCTGTAATCAATATGTAACTGTTTGTTTTCCTTAATAAATAAAATAAAATAAAAATAGAAAAAACGCCCCAGAGCTAATGAGTCAACGCGTAACCGGTCCACTTTTACGTCGGCCGCTACATCCTCAAGCCGCCGTTACACTTGTTTTTATTACCGCAGCCAGTTTTATGTTCTAATTTATAACGCGAAATTATGCGTTGACTCACTAGCTCTGGGGCACTCATAAACATAATGCAAAGGCCCCTTTATTCGAATACAAAGGCCTCCTATATTATATCGAGTGCGACACCGGTGTCCCATCTGAAACGGGCCTTATGGTACTTTACGGAGAATGAAGGATTGCAATACCGAATGAAAATACAAATACCGGTATTCGTAAAATAATTGGGAAAAAAACTGTATCTACCAAAAAACAGAGCGTTGGAGGGGAGCTCGGAGCAGGAGCACGGTACAATGGAGTAACCGTAAGTATAAGTAAGTATAAAGTTACCCAGATCAGGAGTAGAGTTGGAGCACCGAAAATTTATAGTGCTCCACTTTTCGTCCTAAAATCCAATGAAAATATTATATTTGATACTTTGCAACACTGGAATTATTTGAAATATGGCAACACTACCGAGTGATAAATAACCTCATTGTTTTGACAGAAGAAGCAGATAACGAAAGACGATTTGCTGCCGGTTTTTGTATAATAGAATTAATAATGAAAAGGACGAATAATAAACCTTATTTCAAAACTACTTAATTTTTACATTTTTTAACATTTGTATACATATTAAAACTTTTTACCCGGAGCGGAGCAGACCCTGGAGCGGAGCAACTCAAAGAAGGGTGCTCTCCAACCCTCTGTCAATAAATATAATATGTAAGAAATTCTTTAAAATATTAATATTTTATAGTAGGTATGTATTATTGCTTGTCATCATGGACGATAAAGGGCCACGGAAGTAAACCAGACAATGCGTAACCTGATAACAATACAGTCCTGTTAAGCATTTATGTTAATTAATACATTTTGTTTCCACAGTCAATACCAAAAATATCGGTATTGTCTGATTTTTAAAACCGTTATTTCGGTATCAAAAATACTGGGATACCGGTTTTGAAATACCAGTATTGCAATAACTACGATGAATAGCAGAAAACTCATCACGACTTTTCATTCCGAGGAAGTGGAATGGTAGGTAATTGATAATAGGTACTTCATTTACGGTACCAAACACATTTATTATGATACTAATTTACACATTCGACAAAGCACATTATTTATAATATGATAGTAAACCAATATTAAACAGTTGCCTATCTATAGCTTTGAGCGATTTCAGTTTGATCAATTTTCCTTGCCTTCGCCATTACAATAAGTGATAAAGTGAATTGTTCAATGGGACAATAAATAGCTTACGTGTCAATGGTTTTTTCATGGTTAATTTTATGGCGCAATAATAATGAGCAGATAATCCGGAAAACTACTGACGAGTGACAATAATTTCAAAATAAAGATTGTGTCAAAGGCTGAACATAGACTGAATATAGGCTGAATAAGGCTGAAAGATGGAATAAAATCGTGAAAAAAATGTAATCCAGATAAACAAATGACAATCAGAACATTTAAAGTGTTGATACTCTGGACAAGAGAACTAATAACACATTCATTATTTTGTTTTTCTTTGTGGGGTTGCTGCCAAAAGATGGTAAGTCGATAATTTAGGCATTAACGGGGCGTTTTACGTGGGTGAAGTCGCGCGAAGCGGGTAATGCACAGGGCGCGATACCCATGAGACGCAGGTTCGATTCCTGCCGGGTGTCTTACTTTTTTCAAAAAAGATTTTTTCTATTGGCTATATTTTCTCACGAGTGTTTTCAAAATTATGTATAATAAAATTATGTATATAAATTATATAATAATTAGAATGGTACATTCTTAAAATCTTGGGAATTTTAAAACTTACTTGAAGCATAGAGTTAAATGCGACGGACCTCTATGTAAATGAGACGGACGGGGCGTAAACCCAGGAGATGCAGGGTTCGATTCCTTGCCGGGATGGCTTACTTTTTTCAACAAGATTTTTTCTATTGGTTATAATATATTTTCTCAGAAAGTGTTTTTCAAAATTATGTATGTTCAATATTATATTAAATTGCAGTTTCTGCTAGACATATTACTTCTACCCAACCTAACTATAAGGTAATAAGTGTAATTTTCGCTGGTTTTGGAATTCATATTGCTAACATAATATTGATTCGGAAAGTCAAATCGGCTGAGCAAGTTCAACAATCCCAATTTCCATTTCCACATAACATAATTGACACGTCGCCGTTCCACATATTTGGTACAACACTTTCACAAAAAAACTGACGAACAAGGTTAAATAGATTGATAATAATGAATGTCCACCGGAAGACTAGTGGAAGGCTGTTTGCTTGTACTACATATACAAACAAATTTTGTAGGATGACCAATACAATATTTAATGTAAAATTTAACCAATCTCCATACGCAATGCTAATTTTTGTTCAATTAATTTTTTTAATAGTTCACGTGCACACCACCTGAAAAGATCTTTACATATTTAGAGATAACTTTAAATTTGACAACGTTATACTTAAGTAGTTTAGTAACTGAAATTTTACTAACTTTACAAACTATCGTTGCAATATTGACGGAATTTGAAATAACACCTCAGAATCATTGTTATTTATACTTTCGGCTTGAATATTATTCGAGCCTGTAAAACTGTTCACCTGATTTGCGATCGATGTGTGTTGAAGTGCTATTTGGGTCAAACCTTTTCTAAGGATTTTTAAAGGAGGTTGTTTAAATAGCTTAAACATGTCCACATGTTTTAAAAATAATGATCTTAGACATGATAATAAGTACATACATGATAATATATCTGTTGTAAGGGTGATTTATTATTATAAATTATTATCGAATTTATGTAGTGTTAGTACATAATTGATTTTTTGGCATTTTAGTGACAGTTTTCCTTTATAATGATTTTGAAATGTGCTTATTTAATACTGTGAGTTATTAACGGTTCATAAATTTAACTATGTTGTATCAGTTCCCCTTAAATTATTGAGTGGTTAGGTTTATAGAGCCCGAAACAAATATCGACATCAATATCTCCTAGGTTGTAAATTTAAAAAAAAACTCCTAATAATTATTAAATGACGAATCATATATCATATAAAATATTTTCTTTCGACCATGTCCTAATCCTAATAAGATCATATGGGCCCCCACAGAGTAGAGGTTTGTATTAACAGATTTTGTTTTTTACGAGAAATGGATGTCAGCCACTTGCTCAACCTATTAGGTCCATACCCTGACTCACACACAAATTGAAAAACAATATGTGTACTTGCCAGACCCAGGATTCGAACCTGAGACTCACGGCGTGATAGTCCAACGCTTAAGCCGCGGGCCACCGTGGGTGTCAATATAATATATAACGAATTATAATATTATACCCACTCTTTATAACACTACAGCAGACCAAGATGCCCAATGTCAGTAGTGTAGTGAAGGTTTGAGAAAAATCACATACTTAAATATATTGTGACCTAACGTAATAGATTCTTGTGTAATTCGTGTACTTCTTCTTCCTTCTTTCATCGACGTTTTGGTCTCGTTGCAGAGGCCATTATCAATACGCGTTATGATGAAGTGCAGTGTAGCATTTTTAGAGCGATGTTTGCATTCATATACATATACTACACATCATCATAACACAATATATCTCTTGATAATGGCTTCTGCAATGAGCCCGAAATGTCGAGGAAAGAAAAAATAAGTGCACGTGGTGGAAACCCAAGAATCTATTTTGTTAAAAAAAACAACCGCGAAAGTCTCAAACATTATATATTGTGACCTCACTGGGAATCAAACTCGGAGCTTCCGGATGAAAGGCCAGCGCTTTATGCGCTGCACCACGAGAGTCTGTTGATATGACGAAAGCGAATACAGTAAAAGCCTTGAGAAATACTACGTTGATTCCATAATAAGATAAGAAAATAGATTCTGACCTAAGATATAATATACATATATTATATATAGACCTAATATATATATTAAATGGAAAATTTATTATATCATGTACTAAGTGAAAAGTGATAAGGCTTTTAATATCACTTTAATAGTGTAAATACGTGTATCAAATTTAATAAAGTGTGATATTATATTATAAATATATTACTGTGTTATGTAAAATTTAAAATTAGACATCAAGACATATACTAAGTTCGTGTGAGAAAGCATTAAATTAAATTTTTTAAGCATTCTTAACTTTTTATTTATTTACATTTAACGCAAATTCTAAAGTTTTAGTTTCTCGGTAATCATTGAATCAGTAGATTAGATTAACCCTGGTTTACGTTTATCGTTTCATAACGATAAAAAAACATGGTCAATATACTGTGAAGGGCGGAAAACTTCCTCACTCATAAAAAATATCACCCTGCTTACTGAAAATACAACCCCTTTGTATTATTATTCATTTTAATAATTCATATTTTGTGGAGGTGCTGGTTGAAGCATTAAACTTAAAACATAAAACAAAAGCTCACCTTTGTAATAATATCGAGAGATAGGGGCTGTTTTGTTTTGACAGTTTGAATTTGTTTTAATATCAATAAAGCTCATTTCATCACTTTCTAAATTAATTGGGTGTAGGTGTGTACCACTGACTTACTAATAGACCCAACATCTGGGTATATATTTTATACAACCTTCATACTCAACTTAAAATAATTATCGTTTTCTTGACTAATATAACCAGAGAGTTGGAACGGATCCTTTTTAGAGTTGCTCCGCTCCAGCACTGCTCCGAGACCTAATACTTGCTCCGGCTCCGCTTCAGGGTCTGTTTTGTTACGGGTAAAATGTTTTAATTAGTATTATAACTATTATATGTATACAATTGTTAAAAAAATAATCATCATTTTCATTATTAATTCTATTAAACAAAATCGGCAGCAAATCGTCTCTCATTATGTGTCTTCTGTCAAAAAAGTGAGGTTATTTATCATTCGGAAGTGGTGCCATATTTCAAATAATTGCAGTGTGTCAAAGTGTCAAAATATACTATTTTCATTGGATTTTAGGATGACAATTGAATAATAAAAAAACATCCGGAGCAGTGGAGCACTACAAATTTTCGGTGCTCCGGGTAAAATATCATTGCTCCGTGCTCCTGCTCCAAGCTCCGCTCTAACGTTCTGAATATAACGACTTTTTGATTCGGTAAAATTGAATAATGGAACAAACAAGGGTATATAAATACAATAATATTATACGTATAGTTCACTATAGAACTTTAATTGAATGGTGTCTTATAATTGATCGGAACCTAGAAGCCCGGGTCAACAAGATTTGTTATGTGAAATTAACTACTTGGCAATCCAAAACCTAGCTGAAAGGATTTCAAATTGGCAATGCCTTCATCAAGCGTTGCATTGATCCAGGCGGAGGATGATGATGTTTATAAAAGCATACAAAATTAATCTCTTTTTGTGAAAATGAGTTACAAAGTGGATTCAAATTTGGTGCCAAATTCTATACATATTCTTGCGGTTTTAATACCATCCTTCAAACTTTACAATAATAATTATTATGTACGCACTTATATAATTTTGACGAACCTCACAATATCCCATTACAAACAAATATTTGAGTTTTTATAAGATTTTAAACTCATAAAGTTCACTGCCCGGATGAGTTAATCCTATGCATTAATTGAATTTACGAATCATATACATATGTGCCTGAAGTTTTCAGAATTATGTATTTAAAAAAATCCTTAATAATATTGTTGAATATTGAATAATCTATTATTATTCACTAGTGGAAACCCTATACAAGGATATATGAAAAAATATCTAAATTATTGAATACATAGCTTACATACATTGACATATTCCAACTGCGTGATGATGAGTATATGTGGGCATTGATTTTATAAATTCTTAAATGGGGTTTGCTTAGCTCATTTGGTGTAATTCCTTGTATCTAATTTATATTTTTGTATTTACAATTTTCTGACTATTTAATAACTTAATACTGATGTATTTCTTTTTTATAATATTAATACTTTCGACCGAAGGTACTTGATGGAATTTGAATTTAAATTCTAATGGATTCAAGCTCTGTACTATTCCATTTAAGTCGTTTCTCGCGACCCGGGTTTCGCCTTTCGGCATCTTCAGGCGTCGTGTACACTCACCAAAGACAAACACACACTGACAACGAACACTCTTAACTCTACCTTATATAGTAAATCAATACAATAGAGTAGGTAAAAACTTCATTACCTACCTATCTAGTCAGATGTTAAAGAAGAAAAAATGCAACAAACTTTTTACACATACATTTCAAACATACACATAATTTTTTTTTTATGTGTATATCATCGAGTTCAAAATTATGTTTATAAAATTGGAACTATGCTGAACATCCGTGTGCATTTCAGGCTCCATTTTTTGGAAAATGTAAAGTTATATTATAAGATAATGCGTATTTATATTTTTAGGTTTTTTTTCTATTTTAATGTGTACATATAATAGTGGCGAAGGGTGGAGGTAGGCGGCTAAGATCCACCATGATTGGTGCACATTACACTTTTTTAATCATACGTATTTTGTTTTCATTGAAATACGACTACAATTTAATAGTGTTGGTTAGTTTTTAAAATTCAATGAAGCCTATCGAAAATCATGCCATAATAGATAATAGTAAAAAATACTCCCTATCTATGAAATATCTAAAATTATGTAATTAAATCATACATAACTTTGAATATTAGTCGTATCGCCCAAAATATACCAAAACTATTAGGGTTTAGTTTTCGGCAGGGTTTAATTGATTTTTAAAAACTAACCAATACCATATATGTAAATTATTGTAGTCTTAGTTCAATAAAAACAAATATATATAATGTGCACCATTTATGGCGGATCTTAACAGCCTAACTCCACTCTTCGCTACTGATACAATATAATACACCCATATATTTAATACTAATATTTGATGGTGGATACGGACCTACGTACAAATGAGTTAAGTTAAGTCACCGCAAGTTCCTTCTAGCAATCACTTCGTAATATGCCAACTAACATAAGTGGGGTACTGCTTAATATGTCCAGAAATTACACTGCCCACCCATTCTTAGTAATTTGTTTACCTGGGCATGGTTTAAATAAACACGAATTTCCACGCGTTAGTCGACGTCCACGACGCCCCTTGGCGGAACGTGTCACTCAGCGTCGCGCCGCCCGAACCACCCTCAACCATCATTATTCTTCGGCGCCCTCCCCCCCACCAGCCCGTGTTGCGACCGCTGCTTGAATAAGGGCAGCTAGACACCCCTGCGATACGTCGGTGTCATGTCGATTGACTGCCAGTACACTAACATCCTACGCCTTGAAGGCTGTATTTTATGTGGTTACGAATCAAGCTAGTTCACTGAAAAAACGACACATTATTATTTTGGACTACTGTGTAAAAAGTGTTAAAAATAATACGTTGAAATTCGGAGTTTTTTTTAAATATAACATTCCCTTATTTAAAATAACACGGTAAATTATTTTTTTAAAAGGTTTTTTCGTCTCTTGATGAATTTTTACTACGTGAAGTGATGGTATTTATAAAAATTTTAGGTTAAAATACTGTCGACGTGTAAATGAATTTATTGTTATCCATAGTATCTCGTTGAAAGTTTACAAATAATTAGCATACAATCGAGAGTACTCAAACTGACGTAGGTATAATTAAATTTCAGGATTTCATTGTTTATTGGATTATTGAGGAATAAAAAACAAAAGAATTGCAGTGGAGTCACTATTTCAATTTTCAAACAGTATTCTATACGTCATTTGGGTATACGTCATAATAGGTAACTGTTTTTTAATAATGTTTAAAATATTTCGTGTATGGGTTTTCGGGTCCGTACTCAGGTGTTGAAATGAATGGAATATTACCTTTTTCGTCAAGACCTTGTGAATGAGGATCGTAGTCCGAATGATTTGGCTGACGAAGAGTCTTTTTAACGGGTTGACATCTTTACTCAGAATTCTACGACACCCAAGGAGTGTGTCACTAGAATTGGTGCAACTACTTGAGGCATAAATTCATAAATTAAATATATATATCTACAATATTTTTAATACTGCAACAATGACAGTAGTGTAGTAACAATAAAACCCGAACAATAAAAAGACCTGAGGCTCAAGTCTAGCTTTTTTTCTAAGGCTGTTTTTATAATTTTGTATATTATGTATTTTCTGACATATTTCAAAATTATTTATTAGCAATAAGAAGAATTTTAACTAAAATGACATACCATTAGGGCCAATGACATTAGTATAGTTAAACTGTGGTGGAACTAATTAGTAATAGAAGTGAAACAATCACGAATACGCATAATTTGCCATAATCACATAAATGTGGCGCTACATTTTAAAATCAGCCAAGTCCACCTTTAGGTATTTTTGTTTTTTTTTGTGAATTGCTGAAGAACTACTTACTGCATTCTAACATTTCTGCATTATCAAAATGTTGAATTTATTAATTTTAAATATGATATACCCGAAAAAATATAAACTTTCACTCTTGTGACTGTGTATTTGAGAAAACAAAAAGCTGTTTTTCTCCTATTCATCTATTATGGACTTGGCTGATTTTGAAATCTATCGACACAAATATATTGTGACCTCATCGGGAATCGGACACGGAGCCCCTGGGTGAAAGGCCAGTGTCTTACGCACTAGACTACGGGGACCTATCTAATGTTTGCTTTATTATTCTGACACAACAAACACGATTATAATAATAAATTTGACCGTTAGGACACGCGTATTCGATAACCAATCGTGGATGCGACATAATGACATAAATCTCAGGTTAGTAGGTGAGCATACGTAGTTATAGCTGTCGACCAGATATTTACCTTTAGACTCGAAGTGAGTGTTGGGTATAGAGGAATGTGCCCGAAAAAGTGCGGGGGGGGACACGTTATAAGAAATAGACGGGATAAATGGACGTCAGTGTCCTTAGTATTAGTTCAATGAAAACAAATAAGTATGACTGACAAAGTTTAGTTTGCACTATTTATGTCGAATCTTAACAGCCCACCTCCACCATTCGCCACCGGTACATATAGTATGCTGATCAGTTTCATCGACTCATCTGATACCTGACAATACCTTTGTGTTGACAAAACCAGTCCTGGTCGTTATTAAGTTATGAGAACTAATTTTACACTGTCAATAATTTATGTTAAACAATGGCTTTCCATTAAGAATAATTGGGACCGTTAAATTTAACTGATTTTTCAATAATATTATATAAATGTATAATTTTTTATTATTAGTAATTTTGTAGCTTTTAATTTTAATAATATGTCATAATATCAATGATATATTAACGTAAATTTATGAGAACTGAAAAATTGGTAATCATGAGATATGTATACAGTTGCATACATTTTTGTGAGCTTTTCCAATGAGTCAATCAAAATTATTGAAATACAAATAGAAATTATTTACTAGTTTTGTTTAGCAATAAATTATTAAGAAATAGCAGATGCTCAATTTTGTTATTTATTATGATTACTTTTTGTCATATATCCATAGATTTTTATTTCTCTAATACCGGTTTCGTTCTTAAAACATTTTAAATTGGCTCTTACCGATATTGGAGTACATACAATTATGGAGATAGTTCAAAAAACTAAATAAAATATCTAAAAAAATTATGTGTTTGAATTTCTTAATACCACGTAGGTATAT
This sequence comes from Rhyacophila brunnea, assembly GCF_057557595.1. NCBI lineage: Eukaryota > Metazoa > Arthropoda > Insecta > Trichoptera > Rhyacophilidae > Rhyacophila > Rhyacophila brunnea. The sequence continues at coordinate 37,009,984 of NW_028232796.1, forward strand.
CCGCCAAAAATGAAAATAAATACTTAATTGTAATAATTGTGAATTACTCATTTCAATCATTTTAACTTGTTTTCATGGTTACGTGTAAATTGTACGTACAACATTTCACCGTGGCACAGTTTGACGTGAGTTTTCGAGAACGATTGTCCTTTCTTCGTGCTAATCTTTAATATACGGCCATATATTTCTGATAGAAAGTTTCACGGTGAAATGTGATACGGTAAACTGCATTCGTGCAAGTTTCCGGGCACGTATTTTCACATGTCAAATAAATAACTTAAAAAAAATAACATTTTGTATTAAAAATACTTAAATTCTACGTAAATTAACACGCCATAAATTAATACATTTGATCCCAGTTCCATAATATAGCTTTGAAATCATAAAACTTCTAGGTGAATAAAGCAATCGATATTAATAAAAAAAGCTGTGATTAGTGTATTTATTTGAAGCTTTTCAATGTCACACGGTATTATGTAGAATAGTTGAATAAAGCTTTCTAGGAATATTTATTACCATACAAAGTGTTATTTGAGTGATTCACCATTCAAAGTAATGTCTACATTTTTGAAAGTTTAGTATAAAATCAGTGGACATATAACATTGTTAATCAGTTAAGTTATTTGACCAGTGGAGTGATATCAAACTTTTCTGGAAATTGATTTTTTTCAACAATGGTTTTAACTCGGCGCAGACTGTTCTGATCAAAGGCTATCAACAGTTAATGTGAGTATAACGAATTCTTTATATTTATTTCTAACCTATCTAAGTAGTTAACTAAAAAACGAATTCTTTAAAAATGTTTTTATTATTATATATTACTTTATAGAAACATATTATAGAAATAAACATTATTCATTTTGGGTAAATCTACTTACTGAACATACTCAATTTTAAAAACACTTCTGACAAAATATATTATAACCAATAGAAAAAATCTTTTTTGAAAAAAATGCGACACCCAGCAGGAAACGAATCTGCATTTTTGGGTGTCGCGCCCATGCACATATACCGCTATGCTATAAGCGTCATATTTAATTGCGACAAACTTTTAACTAATGGCTCTTAATACTCTCTGACGCGCTTTCCAAATTGAGTTACCATTGGCGAAACCCTAGAGATCCAGGTTCGATTCCTGCTGGTGTCTTAATTTTTTTTTAAAGATATATTTATGAAATATGCACTTATATCTCAAATATGCTCTAACGTCTCAAATATGCATTTATATGCACAATAAAATTTTATTTTTGGATTCTGTGTCTTTCAAAACAGATTTCTGTGCAACTGTCATAGCTGTGCATACACCCTAACAAAACATGCACTATCATATAAATCCGAGCCCTAGTTATAATATATTTTCTCAGAAGTGTTTTCAAAATTGTCTATGTTCAAAATAATTAGAATGTTACATTCTTAAATCTTGTGAATAATACGTTAAATAAAAAAAAACACCCACGATGGCCGAGTGGCTTAAATGCCGGCCTATAGAGTCGAGGGTCCCAGGTTTGAATCCTGGGTCTGGCTAGTACACATATTGTTTTTCAATTTGTGTATGAGTCAGAGTATGGACCTAATAGGTTGAGCAAGTGGCTGACATCCATTTCTCGTAAAAAAACAAAAATCTGTCAATACAAACTTCCACTCTGTGGAGGCCCATATGATCCTATTAGGATCGGACATGGTCGAAAGAAAGAAGAAAAAAAAATAGTCAATTGAAAATCTACTTACGTCAAAGTAAAATAATATACAATTGTAAAGTCTACATTCAACATTCGGTAAATGAGATATTGTTATTAAAATATTCTTTCATTATTTTTCTACGAAATAAATATATTTATTTATATTCTAATGGATTCAAGCTCTGTACTATTCCATTTAAGTCGTTTTTTGCGACCCGGGTTTCGCCTTTCAGCATCTTCAGGTGCCGTGTACACTCACCAAAGGTAAACACACACTGACAATGAACTTTCTTTACTCTAGCTATTCTTGTCAAAATTTGGGATCACAGAGATTATCAATATAATTTTTTATCGTAAATATTTTACTAAAATTATCTCGTCATAAATTATACTAATGGTTTTATAAATGCGTTTAAAAATTAATAAATGTAAAAAATCTTAACACCACTGCACAGCTATGTACCGAAATATGACTATATTCTAAAACATTAGAGCGAGAGGTTTAAAAGAATACTATGTTATGTAATAAAAATACTTTATGCAGTCATCAAATGTTTAAAATAAATATAAAGGATAATAAGGCTTCAAAATTATACAAATAGATTATCTACAACGTTTAAGGTATGTCCAGGATCATGCTTTGAAAATAGAAAAAAGCTCCATTTTGACCCGCGCTGAGCACGTCCGCCCTTAACACAATAATTTTAGAATCAATAACACAGTTAATTTCATACATTATTAAATGTGTGGTAAATTACTATATACATTGACTATTTTGAACAATAAATTTCAACTTGAATCTAACTAAACCAAAAAAATAAATACTTTCATGCAAATTCACCTTCCACACTGTTCCATGGAAAACATTTGGATAGTGTGATTTATTTTATAAGAGAATTGATTATATTGAAAAGCATTTTAAAATCTTTTATTGATTACTCGATGAAACATCGTCAATGTCACATCCATTAAACCATTATATTTCAAATTGCAACACAATCGATGCAGTGATATATTATTATTAGCATATGCAAAAATAAGTAGATCGTTTAAATCAGTTATGTACAACCTTTTTATGAGTAGGGTCAATGAAATCCATTTTATAATATTTGCATAGGGAACAAAGTGTCACCGTTAATGATATTATATTTTCTCCCGAGTATTAAATCCAAATACACCGATCATTCTTCATTTTGAATCGTGTTAATATTTTAAAAATTAAAATTAGTGTCAGCACTAGTGAGATTTATCATCAATGAACGTTTTGATTTCTTGCAAAAATGAGTTGTCAAATAGTTTTCAGTCAGTTTTTTGCTGTTGTATAATGCAATGGTATGCCATTGATATGAGGAATTTATAGCACCACTCTTTAAATTGGCATTTATTGTCCCGGCCTGACTATAGACGGCCTTGCTTCTGGCTATATGATTAGAACTTTTTGAAAACATATTTTGGAGTCCTTTTAGTAATTAAAAAAAAACATAATTTTTTTGATGGATTGAATTTTTATTGATTGAAATGAGCAGGTATTAATAAGGCCAATAGTTAAAATTTATCACAATTAAGCATGGCAGTCGTAACATAGTGGTAATGCACAGGGCGCGAAACCCAAGATACGCAGGTTCAATTCCTGCCGGGTGTCTTATTTTTTCGAAAAAGATTTTTTCTATTGGCTATATTTTCTCATGAGTGTTTTCAGAATTATGTATGTTTAATAGTTTGATTGATTAGAAACGTTACATTTTTATGCAACGCAATTATAATGTCGTGTCTATGAAAATACACTTAATTATTATAACAGCATGAACTAAAATAAAACCACTTTTTTCATCACAGTGTTGTGACAGCAGAAATAATAGATAATCATCAAAAATGTCAATGTCAGTGATGGTGAACCTTTATTCTGTTGTACGGATATTACTCGTGAATCTATTGTAATGTGTTCCATTACGAATATTTTTGGGTAATTTTTAATTAAAATTTCCTGAGTGTTGAAACACTCTAATAATCATGTGACTCGCTCGATTTGTAAAAAAAATATTAAATCTTCAATAATATATCATATAGCCACATACACAATGAGAGGGTTTTATGTATACTATTTATTACACATATTTTAATAATCGTAATTGTAACTCTCCATTGCGATGTATTATATAGACTAAATTTCGCCTTAAAATTTACATAAAATGCATAGATACGAATCGAGTCACAAAAACCGCTCTAGACATTTTTAAAATGCCATATTTATTAATCACCTTACATTGTCGTGTAAATTGCGCTATTTGCCATCATCATTTATTATGTAAAAAATGAAATTATGTATTTTGACAATAGTATGAAGTGAAAACAGTTAGTCATTTTTTATGAAGTAAAAAACTCTCCAGAGCAGATTTTGCTACTCAACGACTGAAATATATACGTAGGGTAATGTTTTAAATTGCATTGTTATTGGGTATTGCATACTTTGTGCCAAAGGGTTGTATGTACATTCTTGGAACTAACCGTCCTCGTTGGGTTAACGGGATTTTTAGAGGGCTGCCTGGTTACTGGAAATAGCTTCCAGAAATATCTATAAGTCAAGATTCTAATGGCGTTTTTTTTTTAAAATTAATATGATGCATGTAGGAAATAATATTATTTAAATGGTTTCTACCCCTGAAGAGGGGAAATCGGTGCAAGCCTTTTCGGTGAAGCGCGCAACTTACCAAAATTGTCGTAAGTATATAATTGTATATGCTTAGTTTGAACTTAGTAAGTTATGTGCCCTTTTTCTCATTGCTCGCCACCAAACCTCCTGATTATATTCCATCTGTGTAATAATCTGATTTTAATTCATTAATTCTTTAACATACACACACACACAATCAATAACAGACATTCTTAACAGTGTCATTCCTTACCGTTTCCAAATACGTATAGACCAACTTTTATACCAAGTCTTCTGCTGCATGTGCATAGTTTTTACGTGCTGATACTATTGCGTCACGCGCCTTTGAGTTCTGACTTGTCATAACAGATACTTTGAATTAAAAGCTTTATTTCCTGTTTCTCTTCCTCACAATAGTTCTAAATTCGAAATAATGCTTTTCTTCTGTTTCCGGAGAGGCTTAGGCATTTCAATATTAATAAAACTATATCGAACACACACTGATTGATGGGCGCAGGGAATGTAGCAGCGGTGAAAGTAAATGCGTGAGAAGGTTTTAGTTCTAGAAACGACCGTTGTGATGTAGAAGACTCGATATGAAAGTAGCACTGTATGTATTATTTTTGAATAATTTGAATGTGAGAGAGAGAGATAATCCCGTCTCATTCTATGACTTTTATACTTAAACGTAGACAAGTCGTGTATCTTTGTACTGACTTGCGGTCTAGCACCCGTCGCGAGCAGTCGCCTTTCCGTGCGCTCCGACTCCAGCTGAGATATTCATCCGAATCAAGACTTTCAATCTACCCGCAGAACCAGCCGACATAGCAAATACCTACTTTGCTACATCCTGCCGACCAGCAACAAAGTTACCTACTTTTTGCCGCTACCTGCCGACCCGCAAGGATTTACCTACTTTTTTGCCGCCGCCAGTCGACCAGCAAGGAATTACCTACTTTTTTGCCGCTACCTGCCGACCCGCAAAGAATTACCTACTTTTGCCGCCGCCTGCCGACCAACAAAGTATTACCTACTTTTGCCGCTACCTGCCGACCGAGCAAATTACCCATTTTTGCTTACCACCGCAAGCAATTCCGATCATCCGCCACGACAAGATGGAGCATATACAAATTAAAATATGCAGACTCGCCGCATTCAGGCCGACCAAACTGAGGGACCTCATGACGCTGCACTTCCTGCTCTTGACGGCATATCAAGAGCAGGCCCAGTCGGCGGTACCTGCAGACCCTCCCGCCCGCCCTCCTCCTACCTGGAGGAAAAACATCAACCCGCCTAGACGACCATCACCGCATACTTGGACAAGGACCACTCCTCACCATCACACATCACCACATCACAACAGCGCGCCGATCAAGGAGGCACACCCAGCCACTCATTCAGGACACGATATCGACCATCTATCGGTCGTTATCAGGGGCTTCCAGATCGGCACGCACACTGAGGACATCACTAACGATCTTCTTCGGAGAGGCCTCCCGATCATCAGCGTCCGGAGAATGACGCGGGGCAGGGGCCGGCATCCAATGCCCCTTGTCCTGGTCAAACTCCTGGACAACGACAGAGGGAGGCAAATCCACGCACTCAAACACGCGCTTCACCGAAGCATTACAATCGAAACACCGAGGAAGATCAACACCACCGCCATCCCTCACCGCAACATAAACCAAGGCTTTGCAATGACGTCTTCCCAGACCCAGACACAAGCATTAATCACAGACGTTCGACTTCACAAGGAGACCTCGACGGAAGTTGATGTCTCCTTCGCTCAGGCCGAACCCGGAACCCCGGAAACACAACCGGCCGCAACCACAACACCCGAGACCCCGACTCCCGATGAACTCATAGAAAAGACATCGGACGACCCCGAAACCGACTCTGAGTCAGAAGACGAGAACGACCAACTGTCCGATCAGAGTGACAACGACCACTCACAAGATGACCTACCTGATGAACCTCAGCAGACCATCAGCCGGAAGTCCCCGGAAACAGTACGAACCAAGTCCCCCGTTTCCGACCCTGGACCACCAAAACTGATCTATACCGAGGAAAGGGACAAGCTGCTCAGAAGACTCTACAAAGAAAAACTCGACTCCGAACATAAACGCTCAATCCGCGAAGGAATCCAAGACCTCCTAAATCGCACCGAACACTCCGAAAGCATCCTAAGAGCCGACTTCATAGACATTGAAGGAATCAGAAAACAACAGTACTGCAGGGATGATGAAAAAACACACTTCTTCCTGGGCGAACTCTCAGAGGCACTTAACCACCGCCTAAATGAATCAAGCAAGACTTCAGATGAACCAATTCCCGACCAAGACTCCGAAAATGAATACCAGCCGACAGACTACAACGAGATAGTGTACAAGCTCGACGTAGCAGAACACACTGCCCTCTCGTCCAAAAACGCTACACCACAACACGATGCAACCAACAACCATCCAGACCCTGCATCACCGATACCCGACCAAAAACCAAAGAAAAAGAAAAATAAGAAGACAAAGACGCCCAAAACAGACAAAGACTACTGCCGAGAGACCTCTCAACGCGCCTACTTCTTGAAAAAGAAGTAAGCCTCCAGACCACACGCAAGAACCAGGACCCAGCCCAACCCTGCCAACCGCCAAGAAGCAGAGCTCCGAGCGGCGATACTCGGAGCTCTTCCAGGCTATGGCAACGACCGGAAGTGAAGAACACGAACCGAAACAGCAAGAGGTGTGCGAAGAACTCGACGGACGCCTGCGTGAAGTTTGCTTTACTTTTTAATCATCATCCAGATCATCTCACTGAGATCTCCAACCCGGCCTCGCTCGGTCGCGAAGCCACCGAGGCCGGGTCCCTTCAACTAACAACAATCAAGCGCCCACACAGATAGGCACTAGATATTGCGGGAGTAGACGCTTAAAGAACCGTCAGGCATCCCTCATGAATACGCTTATACCCTAAGTAAGTAAGTATCTTTGTACGACATTCTCACTCACTTGCAGACTAACACACTTGCAGACTGACACCCGTCGCGAACGGTCGCCTGCGTCATTCGCTCCGCCCGACCAACAAGTATTTACTGTGAACCTACAACACCGCAAACCGATCTACCCAGCTGAAGTACCTACAAGACCAGCCACAGATATACAGCAGTACAACTCATCCGAATTGTATACCTGCCACACCATCGCCCGCAAGCCCACAGTAAAAACCAGCCTAACTGGCGACCAAATCTCCGAATAAACAATGGAGCAGATCACCTCAGAAATCTCCAGATTTGACAAATCTAAACCGACCAGCCTACGAGAACTCATGACGCTCCACTTCCTGCTACTAACGGCGTATCAAATGGAAGCAGCGACAAATATCCACGCTGATCCATCCACCCGATATACCCGGAGCGAAGCAAGTACCAACGCGACAAAAATCACAGCACAGACCTGGACAAATCACACGAACAGAACAACAACAAACTCACGGCCCGACAAGGAAGCAGACCCTCCCGCACCCTCAAGAAACGACAACAAACGCTTGAACGTAGTCATAAGGGGCTTCCCGGTCAGCATACACACAGAAAACATCACCGACGATCTATTACGAAGAGGCCTCCCAACCATCAGCGTCCAGAGAATAATCTGGGGCAGGAGCCGGCATCCGATGCCTCTTGTCCTGGTCAGACTACTGGACAACGACAGAGGGAGGCACATATTCAACTTACGATACGCATTATATCGTAAAATACAAATAGAACTACCGAGACGAAGCACGCGGAGCAGCCACTCGCAACACGCTAGATCTCACTCCCGCTACGATCACGACCAAGACATAGAATCCATCACATACAAAAAATCACAACACAAACACCACAAACCATCTATCAGTCGGATTCAACCCATACCGGAACCGGAATGTACGTGTGCCAGACACCGTGATCAAGCTACGCCTCCCACACGCTACAAGCCGGAACAGCGGCAGGAAGCTATTCAGCAGTTGACAGACCTGGACAGACACCACCCGGACATGTCCAATTCGGACAACGCTGAAGACCACAAGAACCCCATGTCCCCCACATGGACAGCCGAATCCAAGAGAAGGACGAGGCAACATTTGCAAGGCCCCGTAAGCAACAAAGACCAGACCGCAGCCAACACCGCAGACAACAGCCATGCAAACCTAACCGACGATCAAAAAACTGACATACCAGATCACGACAAACACGCTATTCCGACTGGACAGCCTGTCGACCAAAACAAGCAGGCTGTCACCTCAGATGACGACGACCAAACCGACCAACAAACTGATGACATGGATATCACGACTATCGCCGGAATGAAATACGTGGCGTTGAAACTCCTGAGCATCGGCAAAACCAATCTTTTAGAATCAGATCAAGCAGACAAAGCTGTCTCCATCCAAAGATTAACAGACGTTGAACAGCTCTTCAAAAACCTCCCACTCGACGACCCAAGTCTCCTTGGTGAACTACTGAGTCGACTAGAGCAACTACACTTAAGCTAAAAATCACCCAGACCCTCACCTACCGGAACCAGACCAACCGGCTAAACCGAAGAAGACCAAAAAACTTAAAAAAAAACGACCAAGCCACCGACAAATACCGGAAGCGACGAGGATGAAGACGGAGAACACTCGCTCGCATTATTAGGCTGAATGAAAAACCAGCGCGCCTACTTCAGGAAGCATTAAGCTATCATGAACTGAACGCCAGCCAACCGAACATACGGATGCATGGAGTGAAGAGGAGGAACTGGTGAAACGGACAGTCAATCGGGAATCGACGGGCGGTAGAAGAATACGCTAGCTTACAATTCACTACCAAGAGATAATCAAACTCAGACCATAAATTGGGCCTCGGCTTGGTCGCGAACCCACCGAGGCCCAATAACCACAGAAGAGGTTAAAAACAACCCATAAGGCATTCCCAGAGACAGCTACAACATATAACGGGGATGGCTAGAAACTAGTCGGCGCCCCATAAATTTAGCCAATATCCAAAGCAAGCAGAGTATCTTTGTAGTCTTGATAATGGTGTTACAACTGAAATAAATCGACTTAAAAGACAAGCTGTAGAATTTAATAATATTTGTGTTTATATTGTTTGTATTATTGTGTTTAATTTAATAATTTAAAAATAGATATTAATAACTGTGCAGCGCGGCATAAAACATTAAATATTACCTACTTAAATCTGTTTAGTACCTTGTAATTAACCAATAACCCTTGTATGACGGCATTTTTCCAGTCATTGTTCACACGCCGAGTGACATGTCCAGACTATTGCCATTTTATCTTCTTAGCGATCCATATCACTTTATTTTGTGGTCTTTTCACGTTACGCCTAACATGCACTATTGCATACCACACTGCGCTAGTGGTCAGATTTAAAAAGAAGATATTTACAACTTAAAATTACATTACATCAGCATGTATGATTCTAAAAGGATCACTTGGGCGTCCACAGAGTGAATGTTTATTAACAGTTTTTCATTGTTTATGATAAATTGATGTTAGCCACTTGCTCTACCTATTGGGTCCTTAATCTGGGTCCAAACACGTATTGAAAAAAACATCTTGGGAATTTTACATACCTGAGATCGAACCTTACCTCATTATAAACCGACACGTGACCACTCGACCATCGTGTTGGAAGTTATATAACAAATATATGCGTGATACACCAGCTGTTGACGAAAGAATAATTAGGAAAATTCTTGAGACTCCTTTACTTGAGGTTGTATGGATACTATCCGTGGCTTTATCCAACTGACTTTCTCTTAGGCATGCTTACATACTGCAGTCTGCAATTTAGACGAAATCTTTATTTAGCTACGTATTTTTTTCGACTTATACGAGGTATAAATGAGAACTCTGCCATTCTGGTCAGTGTTGACCTGTGTATCCCTGATAACTATCTTAGAAATAAAGACCATCAGTTGTTTATTCTCCCAAGGTGCAGAATCAACCTGCCACTGGTAATGCCAATTGGGAGAGCGATAACTATGTTCAACGAAATTGCTTCGGGTGTTGATATATTCCACCTACGTGAGAATGAGTTTAGGTGGATGTTGTTTTATAAATTCTTAAAATAGGGTCTGCTTAACTCATCCGGTGTACTTCCTTGTACCTATCTAATTTATCTACTGATATATCTCTTTTTTATGTAATACTGTTATATTCATATATCTTTGTTTCTAAATGTCATGTTGTGCACGTCTTAAACTTATAATTTGTAATGTCCACAATATGTTAAAAAAAAAATTGAAATTGAAAATTTAAAAACTTAGTCTAATATGTACTTGCTAAAATATGGTTTTATTCACAATTTCACAATACAATAAAAAATAAATAAATTGAATAGATAGGTATATCAGTACCAGTGACGTGCAATCTGTAAATGCAGTAAATGCAAAACAACTCCAGAACTAACTGTCATGTATTTTTATGTATTTATTTGTTAACATTTAAAGTGGGTAATAATATGTTAAAAATCGCGCACCAGTGTTGCCGTGCCCCTGTCATATGCGATTGAAAACAGATCATTAACTGATATAACTCTGTGTACTCGCCTTAATGCTTTTACTTTGCGACCCCTTTTTTCTGTTTCCCGGTACAAAATTATCGATTTTCCTATTTTTTTGTTATAAATAACCACAAAGACTATCGGTATAATATAACATAATATTAAACGTGGGTATTTTTAAGGAACAGTTTATCATGAATGACTATTCAGTTTTCAATTCATTATATATTATTAGTATGTTGTTATTTTATGTCAAGTATCTGTCAAATTATTTTGAAATGTATTTTTTTACCATGTATTATGCAAGCCTAATTTTACTTTACAATACTATTATAATTATATTATTATAGCCTCGTAGCTATGTGCATATTGTTGTATTTAGGGATTCCAATCCCGAGCTATTTTCGATACCTATGAATCCCGGGATTGGTAAACATCATCCCGAAGATTTCGGGATTGATTTTTTTATCATTTTTTATGGAAAATAAAATAAAAACGAAAATATAACAGAAAAAATACTTTTAATAACAAATAAATAAATTAGAAATAAACTGAGTTTGAATGAAGTTTGATTTATACCCATATGGAAGTTGCCGATTCATTTTATTTTTTCACATAAATTAATAAAAATGAGAAAGATTGGGAAAAAACAATGCTTCGCACTTTTAACAAACTAATTCCACCATGATCTCATACGTTTTACGGCAGTTTCATATTTGGCTGACTAATTAGATGTATGAAGCGGAAAGGCCATACACCACGATTTGCTTTACTATTTTTAATCGCGCTAACCCGTTCATTAAATCTTCACTATCAGAAACAGCAATCTTATATTAAATTCACGTTATTATTTATATTACAAAATTATTTACTCCATTAAACTTATGTATTTTCAAGATTGAACGTACACAATATTAACAATAAAAATTTCTTAAATAGTATATATTATTATACTAGATTTATTTTTGACCAATTTTATCAATGTTATTTGTAAATATAAAAAAAATATATTAACTATGGAAAAAATGCCAATCCCGGGATTGTCAAATTATATTCCCGAAATCCCGGGATCAGAATTTTGGCTCGGTACTGGATTCTCTAGTTGTATTCTTATCAAATATTAATAAGCACGGATGGCTGAGAATGCATTTGATAAAGATTTACGTTATGGCACCTTTGTTCTTATGTATAAACATCTGGAATGCAATGCATCTTTATCGCTTATTGTTTCAAACTCCTTTCTAACGGACATTGTTTTATAGGTATTCAATTTTATTATCAAACTATACGTCTGATATTGCCATGTGTAATAATAATAATGTTTGTTTGATATATAATCAAAATAGCTTTTAAATTTAGTTTTAACTCAACTAGAAGGACCCATCGACTGCATTCAAGCACTGTATCAAATCAAACTGTTAATAAGTTATTGTCTAAAACTTAATCTATTATAATATATATTACATTCTAATAACGCCAGTTTAAATATAAAAGGTGTTTAAGTGTATGAAGTTAATCCCGCCATTCCATAACAATATTACTTGTGACTTATACGGTTATTTATTGACAAAATTAACACAATTCTTTACCCAATACGTAAAGCTCTAGCTTTTTACATGCTCGCTTCAGGGTTGAATTCCGGATGAGGTCACAATCCAAATAATGTGACTCTATGATTGGTTTTGCTACCTCGGTTTCACACTATTTGTGAAACATCACTATATAGGTTCATACTGCCTTTAATCTAAGTGATATGTAGGGGGGCTTGCTAAAGATCCTGGCCTGGGGACCCGCTTCAGGGTGTCGAGGCCACGTTACAGAATATAATGAACTGCAGACCATATACAAAGAAATAAGACTAGAGAGAGGGTATAATAAAATAATTGATGTATAGTCAAATAAGAACTTATTGTCCACGTGTTAAAACTGTAAACTAACCATCACCTTCAATATAGGTAATCGCTTCAACACTTCATCAATCACTTCTGTTTTCAAATAAGGAACGTCCCCAAATTTATTATTTCATTTTACGCTCCCGTGGTGTACGGACCTACCAATTTACATAATTTGGAGCTTTTTATAATAAAAATATATCTAAAACGATCAGGAGTGATGTTAGAATTATTATTAGTAACCTTTTAATTTATTGCGAAGAAGAAAAAAAGTTGCATCTAAAAGTAGAGCCGATATATTATTTAAACACGCCTCTAATACGCATTGTCGCCATGACAGGTCACTGAGAAGTCTTCTATATGCGACTTCCTGTTACCCCCGATTTCTTGTTGTCGGACAGTACGTATTAATACAATTAAATTAATATGGACATGACTACCATCCGGAGTAATGGGGATGAAAATACTTCTGATAATTATAATTATTCTGCACATTTTGTGTCGTTTTTTTTTTGCTTTTGCCATTGACTGCCATTGAAAAGTGCCTTTTTATCTAAAGGTGTTTCACCACTCAGCATTATTTTTTTTCATTATCGCGGTACCCTTCAGCAAAGCGACTGACTTGCGCTTTTTCATTCTTATATCAGATAAGTGATCGGTTATCCTTCAACTGAGCTAGCGAACATTCGATTCAAAATGTAACTTCCACGTGTGCAAATTGTATATAAAATGTAATTAAAATGTACACATGTATAGCTTAAGGGGAGACATGCTCAGCGTACGTCAAAATGGAGCTTTTATGCTATTTTCAAAGCATGATCCTGGACATTACTTAAACGTTGTAGATAATCTATTTACATATTTTGAAGCCTTATTATCCTTTATATTTATTTTAAACATTTGATGACTGCATAAAGTATTTGTATTACATAAAACAGTATTTTTTTAAACCTCTCGCTCTAATGTTTTAGAATATAGTCATATTTCAGTATATAAATGTGCTGACAAATTCTTGTCAAATTTGGCATCACAGAGATTATCAATATAATTTTTTATCGTATATATTTCACTATAATAATGTCGACATAAATTATACTGATGGTTTTATAAATGCGTTTAAAAATTAATAAATGTAAAAAATCTTAACACTACTGCACATTTATGTACTGAAATATGACTATATTCTAAAACATTAGAGCGAGAGGTTTAAAAGAATACTATTTTATGTAATAAAAATACTTTATGCAGTCATCAAATGTTTAAAATAAATATAAAGGATAATAAGGCTTCAAAATTATATAAATAGATTATCTACAACGTTTAAGGAATGTCCAGGATCATGGTTTGAAAATAGAAAAAAGCTCCATTTTGACCCACGCTGAGCACGTCCGCCCTTAATATATTTTTAAAGAACAAAACATTGTCGACATAACAAATCAAGATTCAGGACGTTCACAACATGATATTTACATTATATAACAAAATATTACTCTCGCAAGAGAGAAGAAAATATTCATTATAATAAAAAAAAACATAAACAATTTTATACAATAAAATAAAGTTTCAGAAACAAAATGCAAAGTATATCATTGAAAATGTTTATGTCTTTAGGAAGCGCATTTACTAGGCTTGCACCCCTCGCTAATGGTGCCTGATAGGCTTGACTCGAGGACACAGTTCTGATCCAGAATAAGTCATGGCTGCGACCACGTAGGTAAATGACAGGTGCATATAAATTTAAATTCTTTAGGACGCCAGAATCAGAAACCATCTCTCGTGATAGCAGGAAAAAATGTTTCAAGAGAAGAAGTGACCTACGAGATTCAAGAGAGTGAAAAGTGAGCATCCCTTGTAGAAAGGCAGTCGGAAAGTAATCGTTTGACGAATTATTAAAAGGATAATAGTTAGGTATATGTCTTAAAATAAAGACATCGAAGAAATTTCTTCTGGACGCACTCTACAATAAGCTTGTAGGTAGCTTCATAAGGACTCCAGATAATAGACCCACATTCAAGAATACCACGCACTAACGGGAATTCGTGGGGTAATAAAATATGTATTGCAATTTTTTTTTGTTTTTTTTTTTGTTTTGTGATTTTACCGAGGCTTTGACTGCGACTCGCTGTCATATCGCCTCTTCTCTTCTAGAAGGGGATCCGTCGATCAGGTCCTCACTCCTATTCTGTTAAATAGCTTTATAATTATTTTGCCTAGCTCTTCCGTCTTTCTTTCTTTCTTCTTTAGACGCCAATGCTTTATGCACCAGAATCGCTACTCCTCCGTATCCATCCCCTCTGTATTTTCGATGCATTGTGTAATCATTGAATTTCAGATAGTCTAATTCAGACCTCAGCCAAGTCTCTGAGATTAATGCTATTGTTATTTTTTGTCTTATTGAGTAAAGTTCTATATCATTATTTTTTTGCTTCATACTTCTGGCATTCCATTGTAAAATCCTAATTTGTATTTTTTATCCATTTGTTGCAGAACCTCTCCTAGAATTTCTCCTAAATTTCCTTCTTTGAAGTTTTTGCATACTTGAAGATTATTGGACATTTCATTTTAGTTAGAGAGGTTTTCGATGTCAGAGTATCACGTTGTCTTCGAGATCAGCTGAGTCCTTGACATATAATATATATTAAGATTTTTTTCCATACAAGACTATTATTCGTTTATTTTTGTTTACTTATGATTACCTCCTACAATTTATATGTTTACTCCATTTTGGGTAGTTTACCTCTGTTCCCGAGCCCCTATTATGATAGATTAAATACTATCTATCTACTACCTATCTTATATTGATTAATATTATTATTAGTAATCATTCTTTTGCGGTTCAATTACTTTGGCATATTATATTCTTTCATTGAAAAGTCACGAGCTCCACTTATAAAATTTTCCCTTCAAATTTTCATTGTTAAAAGCTATTTCAAGCGTTCTTGATTTTTCTTTTATTCCTGCGTGATTTATGAGTACAATGGGACAAATGCAACGGTGTTAGTGTACATTTACATACAATCTACACGGTGATCACAAATAAATATATATAATCACATGGCAATTATTATGAAAAATAAATATGTAAAACATTTTACTCAAAAACATTAGAAAACAAAAATACACACATATCACATTGGAATAGGCAAGACATCAATTCCCACAATTACCTTTTGCTTAGCATGTATGGCTGAAACTACTCTGAGGAAAGCATATAATTATTATGGTAGGTAGGTATATGGCTCTACGACGTGCTTAGTGAACTGAATCTCACCGCGCTCGCAAAGTAGGGACTGTTTGTTTTAAGCATTATAATGCACACCACCCACACTGAATTCGGTTCAAACACATGATTTACATGGAAGCCAGAAAGCTCATCGGTAGTTCCTCACGCCCGATGCTTCACTTAGCTAATCACTCGAAAATATTAGCATCACGTCACGCTGAGATATAAACCTTTCTATAATAAAGAATCTAACATTCTTAAATCCGTATGTATATATTTAATATTAAATTTAAGGGCGTCAAAAATAAATACGTGGCTAGCCCCCAGACGTTTGTTACTATTAAGTTAGTCTTCTTCTTATTGTGCCATCCCCTAGCGGAGGTCAGCCACCATCAAGGCGATCTTATCTTTGTCGTCTGCTACCCGGAACAGTTCGGTGGAGCTGCACTCGTACCAATCACGGAGGTTCTTACGCCATGAAATGCGGCGCCGTCCTCTGTTACGCTTCCCTTTCCTTGAATGACAAGTTCGGGAATGCTGTATTTTTGTCCTCTCATAATCTGGCCGCGGTACTGTAGTTTCCTGGTTTTGATACTACGCAGAACTTCTCGGTCCTTCCCCATTCGATTGAGAACTTCAACATTTGTCACCCGGTCAGTCCAAGGAATTTTGAGGATGCGTCTATACAGCCACATCCTGAAAGCTTCAAGTCTCCGTGACATCTCTTGGTTTAGCGTCCATACTTCCATACCATAGAAAAGAATGTGAGAACATAACAACGTACCATACGCAGTCTCAGACTTAGGTTAAGACCTCGATTGCTAAGGAGGGATCTCAATTTGAGAAAGGCGCTCCTTGCGATCTCAATTCTAGTTTTTTTTTCTTGAGACTGGTACCATTTCTCATTGACCCACGTACCTAAATATTTATAATGGGTCACACGTTCGTGGGTAAGTTAGTAGGTAATTTCAATTACCTTAATTGACTACAAAGTAGAGTGCATCCTGATTGGTGTTATTTGAAGTATGGATCTCAGTTTTCTCTCTTCTTGGTTGTTTCCTCATGGCTGATGATCGTGACTACCTTTGAATTTTGTCATCCATTGAGATGCTTCGTTTTCTCTGGAAGCCACCAAAAACCACCAGTTTCTCCAGGTTGTCCGGTCCGCGCCGGACAATATGTCCAAATTAAATTAGTGCAGAATGCGTCTCAGATATATTGTCGAGAGCCATTCCTTTATCTGCAGTCTCTTGATGATTGACTGGTTCGTCCTATGCTCTGTCCAAGAAATAAGAAGCATTTGGCGCCAACACCACATTCAGACGGCATTAATTGCCGTCCGCTCAGTTAAAACGTAGTATAATAAATAATTCGTGTGAATCATATACGGAATCTTAGAGGCGAAAACACTCACCCGGAAAGTAAAAGACGCGAGTTCAAGTCTCACTTGGTCTAACCGTTTTTCTAATATGTGGTTTTTCAAAAATATGTTATTTTTAAAACAGTGAGTAAATTAAATTGAGTATTACTGGAAATATTAAGTTTTACTAAATCATGCATTTTATAACCATGATTTGAGTTACCCCATCTTCACCCGCCATGTATATGCATCCGCGGTTTGTGCACGGCCGCCTTGACACTATAAACGTGTCAGAATGAAAAGATTGTAGAGCCACACTTCCTTGTCCCGAAGCGATGCTGCACGGGACTGATGTAGCAACCATGCACCTTAGTGCTTAAAGAAAGAGTTTTAGAAAATAAAAAGAATCTTGACTTGCTCTGCCGTCATTTATCTTTAATGACATGAAGTGTGATCTGTACCCGTGTACTGAAACTCTGCTGAAACAGAGAAGTCAGGAGTTGAAAGTGATGAATCTAAGGAGGGATCGGAATTAATCCGTCCTCCATATAACGCAGCAAATTTTTCAAATGCCTCAAAGTTGGCCTTGGTTGATATTATAACCGTACGTTTTTGGGTTGCCGGTTGATCATTTTGCTACTCATGTATAGCTAAGTGTATGAATACTAAAACCTTCCCTAGGGTCTTTAGTATAGTAATGTAATGATCTAAATTATTTTATTTATAATATAGGAATAGGTTATATTATTATTCTCAGTTGTTTTGACATAGTAACATTTTTTCTCATTTATATACAAAATTACACAACGTACGGTTCTCGATTAAAATAACATGTTTCTTAAATTTATTATCACGATTCAGCTTATTCGTGTGTCTGTTTTTTTCCGTCAAAACAGTTATTATAATACGAAAGCCAGAACGTATAAAACCAACAGGTTGACCACAACAAAAATATTGAAAGCATCACAATACAAGCTAAATAAATATCACTACTGGCAACAATAATATTATTTCATATTATGCCGTATTTATCCAGTGGCCACAAATGGCGTACCCGCTTCCAAATGGACAAGAAATGTTCTTTTATAATTTACAACGAATTACGATTTTTTTAAAATATAGGATTTTGAATAGTTGAATAACTGAGAGTTGACGGTTTTCATCAATATAATGTTATATGTAATAGTTTGACCAATTAATTTTAACTGGAAAACAATCGAGAACTAAAAATATGAGGGAAGCGATTTATCAATTTAATTCCTAAGCATTTCGTCTCTTCATTTTTTTGTCGATAATCATCATCATTGTTGTGTTCAGACTCATAGGTATCAAGTTAGTCGAATTACACAAAGCTATCTGCAGTTTCAATAGTATTATCAACCCATTTACAGGAGCCAAACCGACGGGCATATATTTTGTTTTGTCCTGGTTTATTCTTCTTCTTCTTTGGCCATAGCCGCCCTTTAGTTGGAGCATATGGACACCACGAGGCGCCTCCAAGAATCCCTGTTTCTCGCCAGTCTTCTTGCATCGTTCCATGTGAAACCAGCATCCCGTAGGGCGTAGATCCACCGTATACACTCTATAGATAGTATTTAGCGGCCTTCCAGGACTTTCGTTTGGCTCGAATAACAGGCAAGCCAGAATGAAATTCTCTTCCGCAGTACGTGGCCAAAGCAGGTCCAACGCCGCCTCTTCACTCTCAGCGTGATGAGAGACTGCTTGGTGCGCTCTCTTATCTCCTCATTGTTCATAAAGTCATACGACCCAGTATCCGTCGCAAACATCTGTTTTTGAAGCTCAGTATACATACGGTTGCTTCGAGCCTTCGTAAGGTGCCATGATTCGCTGGCTTATATGGGCATCCATATAATCATTTTATTTAACTGTATAATATAATATGTATTTCTTCTTTTATTTTGACTATGTCAGAATATCCTAAACAGAGTGGAAGTTTGTAATAACAGATTTTTTTTATTTGTTTCTTTATTAAACACCACAACAGGTCATGAAGCCCAATAATAGTGGTAAAACTCCCAGGCTTGAGGAATTTATATATTAGATTGAGTAAATATATTTTGACCTCACCGGGAATCGAACCCAGAACTTCGGGATGGAAGGCCAGCGCCTTACGCACTGCACCACAAGAGCCGCCAACGATGTTAGCCACTTGCTCAACCTATTAAGTCCATATTCTGACTCATACACAAATTGAAAAACAATATTTCAATTTCAATTTCAATTTTTTTTTTTTTAACATATTGTGGACATTACAAATTATAAGTTTTAGATGTTCACAACATGACATTTAAAAACAAAGATATATAAATATAACAGTATCTATTACATAAAAAAAGAGATAGATCAGTTGATAAATTAGATAGGTACAAGGAAGACACCGGATGAGTTAAGCAGACCGTATTTTAAGAATTTATAAAACAACGTCCACCTAAACTCATTCTCACGTAGGTGGAATATATCAACACCCGAAGCAATTTCGTTGAACATAGTTATCGCCCTCCCAATTTGCATTGCCAGTGGCAGGTTGGTTCTGCACCTTGGGAGAATAAACAATTGATGGTCTCTATTTCTAAGATAGTTATCAGGGACACACAGGTCAACACTGCCCAGAATGGCAGAGTTCTCATTTATACCTCGTATAAGTCGAAAAAAATACGTAGCTAAATAAAGGACTGCACTTGCCAGACCCAGGATCCGAGCCTGGGACCCATGACGTTATAGGCCGACGGTTAAACCACGCAGCCATCGTGGGTGTCAAATTGACATATTATTTTATTTTTATAATCTAATAATTGCATTTTTAACTTATTAGCTAATGGATTCTTCCCAATACCTATACTTGAACCCTTGAACGCATGATTTTTTAAAAAATTATAATACAAATTTTATTATTCCAATAGGTATTTTAACAGTGAGTAACACATAATGCGGGAGTCATGGTGTGATGGACGAAGAGGTCGATGATTTTGGTGGTTGCTCCGATGGATGGAGGAGCGAGTTTTATTTGCAGCGTAAACAGTCGGTAAAAGAGTATGTTACCGTAGTTATGTTACAATGCTTATGATACTGTTCCGAGGTCCGAATCTCGGTAGAATGAGATGTTATGCGGAGTGATATAGAGACTGAGATTCTAACACAACGGGAACTTATATTCGAGTGACATGTCCAATGAATTATAATCCGCTATTTATTAACGTACTCACAATCAAAATAATATATGGAAAAGAATATTTAGGAAATAATTATTATAATTGATTAAGCTACTATAATGGAGTTTGTGTTATCGAATATAGCCGACTATGTGGAAAAATGGATATCGCGGAAACAATAATTGCAGTAAGCTATTTACTGTGTTTACAATAATTTGTAATTGCGGTAATATAATTATTTAATATCGTTGATCAATATGCTGACACCAATGACATTATTAATGGACAACGCACTCAACACAGTAGCTAGCAAGTAAATTCGCGCATAGCGACATTCGCACATGTATAGGTAGACGTCACGCAATTTCCATTATGCGATATCACACATCGGAAATTTATGACAATATCACTTTTATTATAATGGCGTTAGAACAGTGTTTCTAGTGTCAATGTTCATTTGAGCGAACTCGTTCGAACCAAACCATTCGGCAGACCCGATGAAAAGCATTGGGAATTTATAGCAATATCACTTTTATTGTAATGGCGTTAGAACAGATTATGCCATTCGGCAGACCCGACAAAAAAGTGAGTGTCATTTTTTCCAGATGCTTCGTCCATATTAATGTCATTGGCTGACACGGATTGAGTTGTGTATCCCCATGATAATTAAAAAAAAAACATTCTATCTCATACACACATTGAAAAACAATATGTGTACTTGCCAGACTTAGGATTGGAACCTGGGACCCACAACGATATAGGCCATCGTACCTGATTAATTTTAGAGAATGAAGAGTGAGCAGGTAAAAGCATCGCCTTGACGAAGTTCATTATGTGTGTACAGGGATTTTGAAGTATCAGTCTCAGAATTGGGTAGTTCATAATAATTATGGATCAAGTCCATCAAAATGGATCCTGAGATATTTGGACCTAAAGTTAAAACTTCTTTTGTAAAATTCAGGAATGTGTTCACTGTATATACATACCATATTTTGATAGTACATGGATCATTTTAAATTGTTAAATTTATGATGAAATATATCAGGGTTTGGTAAGGAAAGAATAAAACGTGTTCTGCTATGTGTTGTTCAAACACGCGCGTTAACATGATCTTATTCCCTACTTAATTTATCGTTTGTTAATTTATGGCAACGGCCGTATGCTGTAGCTTAGCCACTGGGAAATGCCAATAGAAATGGCGTATTTCAAAAAAATTACTACCTTATTATTAGGTCAATAATTATTATAAAGCAAACATTATTCGTAGAATTTTTATCACATTTGAATGGTCATAGCTTGATAGAAGACATAGCTTATAATCAATATCTTTAAAATTATTTTTAAATGTGTAAATCTTCCCATTGTTTGAATAATAAAATGCCTAATTCTTGTCAAATTTGGGATCACAGAGATTATCAATATAATTTTTATTGCAAATATTTCACTATAATAATGTCGACATAAATTTTACTAATGGTTTTAAATATAAAAAAATCTTAACACCACTTCACATGGACGTACTGAAATATGACTATATTCTAAAACATTAGAGCGAGAGGTTTAAAAGAATACTATTTTATGTAATAAAAATACTGCAGTCATAAAATGTTTAAAATAAATATAAAGGATAATAATGCTTAACGTTTAAGGAATGTCTAGGATCATGGTTTTAAAATAGCATAAAAGCTCAATTTTGACGTACGCTGAGCATGTCCACCCTTCTTCATAGACAAGTTTAGTTTCAATCAACAAGTTTATATATCTATATCATAAATGTCGTCAGACATAAGAAATAACATTTTGAGCATATTTCAACATAAATAAATAGTCGAAACATAAAGTATAAATTCAGGCTTTATTAATATTAGCAAATACTTTTTTATACTGCTGAAGGAACTGTCAAAATTGACACGATTCACATTCAATTTCATATCGTATCAATTCTAGTATTTGTGCGAAAAAATGTAGAGCCTACGATTGTAATATTAACACACAATATAGAAATCTTTTTTATCTAGTCAATGAAACAATGAAAAATCGAATTTTATGAAAATTTGACTTGATCCATAATTATTGTGAGCCATCCAATTATCATTCAGCTTCTATAATTTGTACAGCACTGGAAATAGGGGTGGTGAATTTACCACTACATCCCCCTTCGTAATAGTGGTCGGCGATTCAAATTCTGGCATTAAAATTTCACGAATTCCTAACGAACTTGCCACGTCTGTTACCCCTCTGATTGCATACGCTTTTCAATGTGGTCACATCGAATTCACCTGCCGAAACTATTGGAATAATTATTGTGGAATTTTCCGTCAAACAAAGCCACGGTAATTTTCAATCAAAAACGGATAATTGTGTCGGTTGAGTTTGAAATTAGAAATTATCGTATACAACAAAGTAGGTACTTATCATATTATGAAAAATATTACAAAATAATTATATTGACACCGCCAAACCATAATCGAAAACATAATATTATTCTATCTATCAATACATATCTTAAATTATGTATGGTTGAATTACACAATTATTATTACAACGTTTTTCTTATCTCGTATTCTTATTTTTTGTCCGTTGGTTCTTTGTCCGGTACAAATCTTGCAATCGATTTTTAACTAACTTCCCGACTAGCTAGACATTTGAATCTTTCAGAATATATCAGAACACGATGCCAATGCATTTTTTTAAAATACTTTTAACCAACTTTAAGTAGAATTGAATTCATTTTCAGTTAATTCTGTTTTGTATGAAAAGTTGTTTCGACACCATTATTGGTTGCTAGGGGTCTGGGGTCCTAGCAACTAAATTATTAATATATACGTGCGTTACTATGGAAATCAATATGACATTTCAGTATTATTTCTATCAAGTACAATTTTTTTTTGATCGTTTTCGCTAGTCAAGTCAAGTTTATATGATTCAACAGAAAAATTTAAAAACGTTGTATATACATATATAGTTATTTTTATCTTGTAATTATTTTAGATATTATGTGGGAAAACAAATATTTTTTGACTATCGACTACTATGGCTTAAATTAAGTAAGGTTTCCTATAAGCCTATTTTAGAACGCGTCTAGAGGAAATTTATCCGATGTCTTTATTTTAAGACGTATAACTATTTTCCTTTCGATAATAATTCGTCAAATTATTATTTTCCGACTGCCTTTCTATAAGGCATGCCTACTTTTAACTCTCTTGAATCTCGTAGGTCTCTTCTGCTCTTGAAACACTTTTGCCTGTTATTTTTGTTATTTGAATTTACATGCACCTGTCAATTACCTACGTGGTCGCAGCCATGATTTATTCTGGATCGGAACCGTTTCCTCGTGTCAAGCCTATCAGCACCATTAGCGAGGGGTGCAAGACTAGTCAATGCGCTCCCCAAAGACATAGACAATTTCGGTGACGTGCCATGTATTTTGTATTCGAAATTTAATTTTTCTGTATAATTCTATGTTTTTTTGTTTTTAAATTTTTATTTTTCTTTACTAATTATAAAATTGTACTTAAAAACTTATGTTTTTATTTTTATTTATTATTATTATTATTTTATATATTCTCTTCTTCTGTCTTATGAGGGTAATTATTGTTATAACGTAAATCAATAATCGAATTTTAAAAACCAACTAACTCTATCTTTATGTACATTGTAGTATTAATTCAATGAGAACAAATACGTTTGACTGACAAAGTTTAGTGTCCACTATTTATGTCGGATCTTAACAGCCTACCTCCACCGTTCACCACTACTATACATATTATAATAAAAATGTTTGAAGATAATTGATTTTAGTTTCACGTTTGAATCATTCCTAATTTTTTTACAACGTTTTTATTAGGTCGTAATCTTGTTTTTCCGGTGGTTGTTTATCCAGTACAAATCTTGCAATCGATTTTTAACTAACTTCCCGACTAGCTAGACATTTGAAACTTTTAGAATATATCAGAACACGATGCCGATGCATTCTTTTAATACTTTTTTAGTAGTAATCTTCAATTACTAATTAATTAGCCATCTTTAAGTAGAATTGAATTCATTTTCAGTTAATTCTGTTGTATGAAAAGTTATTTCGGAAGAAATCCGTAAAAAGTAAAACACTATTATAGGTTTCTAGGGGACTGGGGTCCTAGCAACTAAGTTATTAATATATACGTGCGCGACTATGGAAGTATTCTATGTTTATTCAGTATTTATACCAAGTACATATTTTTTTGATCGTTTAAGCTAGTCAAGTCAAGTTTATATGATTCAACAGAAAATTTAAAAACGTTGTATATAAAAAGTTCTTTTTATCTTGTAATTATTATTCATTATCATAATAATATGTCTACAGTTTTACATGCAAGCAGTTTTTTATAGAAACGTCTGCAGTGTCCAAGGCCGAGTTTACAAAAAGCGATTGAATGCTTTATATTTTTATCACATGTATTTTTCCGTAAATTTATTTATAAATATAATAATTGCATATATAACATATTATGCAACCGGTGGATAATGAGTGAAAATGCAATGCGCTAACTGTATTTTATTTTGTATCTAAATATACAGTTAACCTCCTTTCACATTATACGGTTTTGACCGTACGGAAAAATAATCGAACGGTAAAAATCCAAATCAGCAACAAGTTCACGCTCTTTTCTCACTATACGGTTTATGAACGGTTTTTTTCGCACAAGCTCAGTTTGTGGTGCTGTTTGGTTATAATGAATCAACTGACCGTACGATTTAAAACCGTCTAATATGAAAGCGTGCCTCTCCTATTAAAAATCGAACGAAACACTCTTTTAGTGGCGTGAAGAAGAGTATGGCATGAGTATGGCCCTTTTCACATTACACGGTGACGGTTAAAAACCGAAACGGCACTGTATAGCAGCCGTCCATTGTCACTGTACGCATGGCAGCCGGACGGTCACCGATAACCCAGTAGTGTACGTGATCTAATTGCAGACGTTCTGTTGGCGCAAATAATTTGACGGCCTTCGATTTTCATATAAAATCTCACCAAAAGCGTTGCTGATATATACAATAATCATATTTACAGAGTAGGATCTTCCTTTGTAAGGTGCCATGACTCGCTAAATTGTAATAAAGTACGTTTAAATACCCAGGTACCTAATTTTTAACTTTTTACATTGCAGATTAACTCTAGGATGACTCCAAACCACTCCTTACGTTAGACCCTCCACTAATAACAGCACGTGTCACCACCATGGGCTGCGGATCATCAACCCAACCCCTGGACGTGGAAGGCGAAGCTGGACACAATGGAAAAGCGGGAGGCAGAGTTGCCGCAGCGAGGGGTACCAGGCCCACGGCCACAGGGGTTCATTCGATAGCTGACGATGATAATATTCCAACGGAGCTTTTACCGGAATCACCTGTGGAACCTATCAAGCCACGTAAGGAACTGATTCAACTGTTTATTTCATTTATTATTTCGAGCAACAAATTAAATATTTTTTTAATGTAAAATGTTTTTACATGAATAATATTTTCCGATACTTATTTCGCTTACACGGAAAGCTTTACCATTTATGATTACATACACACATTGAAAACAGTGAATACCAATTAGGAAATAATTTTTATATTAGTATGTATGAGATTCCCAAATTCTTTATAAGCTATTTAACCGATTTTCCACCAAATAGTGTATAGCACTGTTTGTGACGTAAGCAATCTGACGTCACACCTCATTCAAAATGGCTGCTTCATCTGTCACTTTCAAATGTCATTTTAATAATGCATTCATTACAACAAACGTTTGCTTGAGGCCCTCGTTCATTTTGTAGACTCTGTAAAACATTTGCAAACTTTAAAAACAGTTCCTAGTCGTGCTGTTTACAAAATACGTATAATTTTGATCCATACTCTATAATCTAGATATTATGATGGTAGATAGATAGAAAGATAGTAGTATAAGATGGATTTACGTAAGATTACGATAAAATACCTCCGCTAAACGACCGTAAAGATAGGTACCTACTGCTGTATTTGTATAATATTATACAGAGATTATTACATTACATTCTAAACTAAATCCATTTTCATTTCTGTCATTTCTTATTCCGTTTTGACATCTCATAATATTATAAGTGATTGAAGTGAATTTAGTCATAATATAACTATGTATTGCCATCAAATGGAAATGTTTTCCAGGAATACTTTATCCTTTCGTACAGTAGAATTATAAAATAAATGTGATAAAATAACTGATAAATTATTTAAAGTTCATAATAATTCTTCATTTATGATTATTAAATTTATATGGTACCATTCGCACACTTTCAGACACATTTAAAATTTCAAAATTTTAAATTAATGATCGGGGAATGAAATTTTATAAGTTTGCCATTATATGGACGTCATGACACATTATGACGTCACATTGTGACGTCGCTAACCAACATATTACATTTGCACTCATGCATACAAATGAGCAGTACTTAGCCTATAAAGCATTTGGGAATCTCATGCATACGACCCTAAGTCTCCTATTTCTAACTTGTTGTACGGGGAGATTACTTTCTTGGAATTGCAGAATACAGTTATGAAATACGTTTGTATAGTCTCTTTTCGTTAGGCATTTCCATACTTTATTAATATTTTTTTGTGTCTTTGGACGGTTTTAAACTATCAAAGATCTTTGATAAATATCTTTTATGAATTTTAATGTTTCACAGTGTACGTAATATTTTGTGGTTTATAAATTATTTCTTACATAAAAAAACACACTATAAAAGTTGTTTACTGCCAGATGACATTTTCAAAATTGAGTAGATTCACAATAATGTTTGAAAATCAACGATTTTACTTAAAGCTATACCTCAGTTGAGGCTTGGTCTAAAAAGATCGTGGCTAGGCGATGAGCGGATTGCGGGTCGCGGGTGCAAATGACGCATGCCGAACGAAATATAATTTGTCATATAAATCCAACATGCGTCCATTTAATGTTCTGTTAGAAAGCATATATGACGGGTGGTGGTGGGCACTTTAACGTATGTTCTATTAGTAACAATAATAATATATTCATTGACATGTTTTCTTTTTAAAGTAAATGGGTAACGTTTTTAGTCTTCCTTACACGATTTAAGAATTAATACCCCCGTCGCCATCACGAAACAAATTGACGTATTGACACCTCGACGTTCGGTTTCCGAGTGCCAGCGAGTCCAAAATTTCGTCGTGCCTATAGTTGAAAATTATTTGCCGTTTCACTGAAGTATCGCCTTAATAAAAAATAAATTAGAGGCTAATCGTGTAATTATTATAATCTTAAAAGTATATTATTCTAAACAAACACGTAAATGTGATCTTTCATTAAATTTACAATCATATTGTTATCAACTGGACAGTCCCTCGATGGGGCGGTGGCATCGTGGGTCCCAGATTCGAATCCTGGGTCTGGCAAATACGCATATTGTTTTTAAAATTTGTGTTTGGAGTCGGAGTATGGACATAATAGGTTGACCAAGTGGCTGACATCCATTTCTCGTAAAAAAAATCTGTCAGTACAACCTCCACTCTGCGGAGGGCCATATTATCACGTTATAAGGCTCGGACATGGTCGGAAACTTGGCAACACTGGGCCCACTGTTATTGTGAAAATTTTAATGATAGACCCGGAAGATACACGCGAATACCAGTGTGCCACGATCCATTCATTAGAAGATTTGAAAAGGGGGCATTACAACAGTTTAAACCAAACATACAATTATCAAATTATTCTTACCAAAATTTAAAAAAAAGATATACCTAGGTACCTATATCTCATAAATTGTGGATACCCGTGTACCAAGATCCATTCATTAGAAGATTTGAAAAGGGACCTTAAAACAGTTTAAACCAAACATACAATAATTATCAAATTATACCAAAATTAAAAAAAAATATGCCTATTTCTCATAAATTGAATAAAATTAAATATTTTTTTCGACCATGTCCGATCCTAATAGGATCATATGGGCGTTCACAGAGTAGAGGTTTGTATTAACAGATTATTTTTTTTACGAGAAATGCATGTCAGCCACTTGCTCAACCTATTAGGTCCATACCCTGACACACACAAATTGAAAAAACAATATCTGTACTTGCCAGCCCCAAGATTCGAATCTGGAACCCACGGAGTTATAGTCCAACGCTTAAGCTGCGCGGCCACCGTGGGTGGTAAGTAAATTACCCAAAGCATAACAAAATCCCTTCAACTAACAGTCTATAACAAATACGTACTTGTACCTTCACAAAAAATAAACTACTTACTAATATTATTATGTGACATTACTATAATCTTCAATAATCAACGTTGTGATTCTAGAAAAGAGACACATTGATATTTTTAGTAAGTACGTCGAAATTTTTGGTCATTATTTTATTATTTTATTTAGAGGGGCACGGAATCAAAATGAGCCAGTGCTTGGGTTTCCAAGTCCTCCAAACCCATCACTGGTGTAGCGTCATTGCTGCTCAATTAATTATACAAATTTAATGAGTATATATTATGTGTAAATATATATATTATATTGCAGCTCTAGCATTTGAAATTCCACTTGACAGCGACCCTGAGACAGAAGGAACTGAAGGTTTGGTAAAAAAGCATCCCCCAAAACCCCCTAAACGACTCCAGAGAATGCAAACCACGGACGTCACTCCGTCATTGCAAGACCTCCAAGATAAACTAGAATCGGCTGAGAAGAGAAGACAATCGGTAGGGTTTAACTACTTTCACTAAGTATAGTTTTGACATCATTTATCATTACTTAATTTAAGGGGGAAATTAATTGGTGTAAGAGACATCTAGTGATGGATCGTAACAATCACGAAGCATGCGATTAAATATTATATATTTTCCGGAAAATTACTTTTGACACAGCATACAGTCTATGTCCCCTGTTACAAAATTAATATACAAGCCATTGAAAGATGCCAACGTAAATTTTTACAATATTAATACTTTCGACAGAAGGTACTTGATGGAATTTGAATTTAAATTCTAATGGATTCAAGCTCTGTACTATTCCATTTAAGTCGTTTTTGTTATTCTTGTTATGTTTGTCATTAATAAGATAGGGTTTTTACTAATTAGGTTTTTTACTGACACTTCAGCTAATCATAATTTGTTTTTTGTATTTTTTGTTGTAATTTCTGACTGAATAGGTAGGTAATGGAGTTTTTACCTACTTTATTGTATTGATTTATTGTATAAGGGTGTTCGTTGTCAGTGTGTGTTTGCCTTTGGTGAGTGTACACGACGCCTGAAGATGCCGATAGGCGAAACCCGGGTCGCAAAAAACGACTTAAATGAATAGTACAGAGCTTGTTTTATTAACTTTAAATTTGATATTCCAGCTGAACATAATATTGTCTACAGTAATTCAATAGAGATAAGTAATCTATCCACGTTAAAATCAAGGCAAAAAACCTGACCTGTTGGTTGTTTAAACTGTAAATACAATCTACGAGTACCCCTAAGTCAGTGGTTTCCAAACTTTGTGTTACTACGCCCCCCTTTAAAAAAATCTAATCTTGGCGCCTCCTTCTTATTTCATAAAATAATAAATAAGTATACATTTTTAAATGGTAAAAATGTATTAAGTAATACAAAAAAAAATAAAAAAAATAATTGTGCATGGTTGCAAATAATCGGTCCCGTGCGGCTCCGTTCCGGATGAAATGTGAGCAATTACATATTCATTATGTCGCAATACAGCGCTGTGAAAGGCGGCCGTGTATAATCCACGGCTGTACATACACGGCGGGTGGAGGATGGTGTATTGACAGAATAATAACAAGGTTTTACTATACTTTACTATATAATGATATATTATACTATATAATAATAATGATAGCCACGGTGGCCGCGCGGCTTAAGCGTTGTACTATAACGCCGTGGGTCCCAGGTTCGAATCATGGGTCTGGCAAGTATACAAATTGTTTTTCAATTTGTGTGTGTCAGGGTATGGACCTAATAGGTTGAGCAAGTGGCCAACATCCATTTCTCGTAAAAAACAAAAATCTGTTAATACAAACCTCTACTCTGTGGAGGCCCATATGATCCTATTAGGATCGGACATGATCGAAAGAAGAATATATCAATGTGATGGGTGTGCTTGTTTATTAGCACAACGTTTATCACTTTGCAGCTAATTCTAATAATGTAATTGACAAAAATATGGTGTTACAAAAAAAATGGCAGCATTACTTGCATTGCTTTGCTTGACAAAGTATTATATTCTTCATTTAGATTCAATTAACATTGAATTAAGGTTTCACTCTGAAAAAATTGTTTCGGTGAAGTTTCAGACTTTCGCATGATAATTCTATCATTTTTTTAAATATTGGTCAACCCAAATTCATCATCTTGATCGCGCCTCCTTTTGTACTGGTCTGCACCTCCCAGTTTGAAAACCGCTGATTTGATTGAGAATGATCCAGTTTCGTGTCCTCAGTACACATAAAAAAATGTATGACCCTTTACACATAATTTTTTTTAAGCCCAAATTCATTCCTCAATATCAAGTATTTATTATCTTTCGAATAGTTCTTATATTGACATGATCAATGCCTTCGTCCAGGAACTCAGGCACCGCAGTAAATAACCTTTTTTGTATACCTACACAACTATTTTAGATAAACTATTTTTAAAGTTCGAAACATTCTTTATTGAACATACATTATCTAAAATTTTGGGATTCGCGCCCATGTGCTCTTTAAATAGAGAATGTTACATTCATAAATCTTGTGAATTATTCGGTGAATAACAAAAAGAGTTTATTTAATTTCGTAATGTCTGTAGTGTGATCCTCTCTGTTGTTAATCAATGAAATTGTACGTTTTTACGTTTCATTTTTTATTGTATGTCACATATAGAGAAATTTGCCTGTATTTAGACATATAACATGGTATAGTCACTAGCAATATGTAGTATATTGAATTCATGTTTGATTACGACAATTTTTCTGTTTCAGATTTTACAAAGTAGAATCGCTTCGGCGTCGAAAGCCAGTCGACAAGCCATGAAAACTTTAATTGACACGAAGGACGAAAATGTATGTAAAACGTCATATAATTAAGATATTTACATGATTTGATTAAAATTATTGTTAAACTTCCACTCATCTAATGTCATTTATACGTTTCTTTGTAAATAATTGTAGAGTGATGTATCTATATGTTACTTTCAAAGATCTAGCTTCTAAGTTAGTTCAATATTTAGTGGCAAACCCAGAATTCTCTCTTCAAAACGCACCTTTGAAAATCGCTGTTAATAGCAAAGGCGGTAATATAGGTGCCCTTTCAAAAGCATACACAGCAATCTCTATGTCAACCAATTAAATACAATGGAATGTCACGCCAAAGGATGGCCGCTCCATACTAAACATACAGTTGGCGGTGATTTTTGTTGGTGCTAATTTTAAATCTTTTTAATATCCCTTTCCAAGTTATGAGGTTTTCCTTCGAGCTAAATAACACACAGCAAAGATGTCTACATTTTAGAAAGTTTAATGGCAAACAGCAATCTCCAATTTTGTCAGATGCAAAGGCAGCAATCTCCACCGCTTGGTAGCAAAAGCAGCAATTTCCCGATTTAAATATTAATTATCTTTTTATAGACATACATTAAAGAGAAACTGCGAATGAATTTCTTCCCCGATACCAAAATACTAAAATCATGTAATTTTTTTAGATTCCGAGATTTTTCTCAAAAAGATAAAAGTGGGAGATTGCTGCCTTCGCTTGTTGATTTGATTGCCAATTGATTTCAATAGATTCAATTCTAATGAAAGTACTTACCTACTTTTGTCCAGCTTTTGGCGTGTAGGCAGCTGCTTTCTATGACTGAAGATTTGTTTTTGGATCTTTTAATTTTTTTTTCTGGCTCCGGGCGCTTACCAATTCGGAGGTCCTAGACTATAATCCCTTTAGGCCTATGGTAAATCAGCCTTGTAGATACTATTCACCAAAAAAACTACCGTATTCTTTTATAGTTATTTTAAATATCTACAATAATGTTTATTGTTTCAGGAAGATCGCCCCTCTTTGAAAAATATGACTGAAATTAAGAACACAATAAATATAGAAGGACACGGAGTTAGCATTTAAATTGGAGTAATTAGGGGAAAAGGAAATCAATATTACTTGGTTAATTATAATATTTAGCATTAAAAACTAGTTTTAAAGAAAGTAAAGAAATACTTTGAATCAATTTAAACCAAAGATGTTGAAAAAACCCTCATTCTGCCAAGATTGAACCTTCCGTGATTTTCATAATAAAATTCAGTGAAGCATGTTTCGATTTGTTTTAAAAGTTTCATTTTTCTATTCACCATCAATTTGACAAGTTAGGGGCCGTCCATATATGGTACCATCATGGCTATTAAGCCAGTATACCATGTATTATGTCATCAAATGCTATGTTATTTATTTCGTCTCTATAGAAGAATGTTTTCCTAAACATTTTTGAATTACTTAAACCAAAACTAATTGCTCTAATATAGATAGGGCCGAAATATAATATGACAGAGAAACGAAAACAGGACCATCGGTTTACTAATTTGTATACAAACCGTAACAAGGTAAAGAAGCACAGTTCGTTGATGTTGCATATAAAAAATTACTCTATCTATAATATAAACTGTCACTTGTTTAAAAGGATTTTGATAGGAAAACCACAGAAGGTTTCATCTGGCCCAAGAAGGGTTTCTTCAGCATCATTGAATTAAACGGAATATCTGTGGGAAAATCCAACAGTGTGTTTTTTTTTATTGTAGGAGATTAATTAAAATAACAATTTAAATTTTACTATCACGATTGTCACAAAATAAGTTTTCCTCGTAGATCTTATAATATATATAATTTGTACCATAGGTAATTATAATTGGTATGATAATTATTATATATTATAATAATTATAAGTACATAATATATTTCCAATATTTTAATTATTTTATTTGAAAACTTTCGTAAACGAAAATTTTCGTACGAAATAAGGAAACAGTGACATCTGTTGTAAATGCTCAACACTAGTATAATAATAGAAAAGTTGATTTTTGAGATCTACGAGTTACTTTGTTGTCGGTAATATACATTTCTGCATTATATTTCAGGATTTATTATTAACTATGGGTACCTATATTATTTTTTAAATACGAAACAATAATTAATATTTTATAAGTTTGCAACCAAAATCATTTAATAATTAACTATAGTTGTAATATTAATTTTATGTTGTACCTATATAAATTCAAATCGTATTGGCGGAAAGTCTGTTTCTAAACCAATGGGTTGTGGGCTCCACTAGCGCATCTAGAAAATTCAGATGTAGTTTTTTCAATGCATTTGAATCCAAAATTGATCACATTGCTAACAACCGGTTATCATATTATTTGTGTCATTGTAAAGAAAGTTCCTCGGGAGGCGGCCTACATAGGACTGTTGGTTATGTCATGTAAATTCGAGTGCTTAAAGTCAGATAACGCTATCTACAAAAAAATGTTTTTTTTTTTTTGAGATAACGTTATTTTACATTTATGGCTAC
This sequence comes from Rhyacophila brunnea, assembly GCF_057557595.1. NCBI lineage: Eukaryota > Metazoa > Arthropoda > Insecta > Trichoptera > Rhyacophilidae > Rhyacophila > Rhyacophila brunnea. The sequence continues at coordinate 37,044,045 of NW_028232796.1, forward strand.
ATGATAGTCAAACAACGTTATGTCAATCTTTTCTAATTTCTTATTAAATCGTCAGTAAAGTTTAACGCTAACTACATAAGTTACCCTTGTTTTCATATTTTTTTTAAACTATCCCTATAAATTTTAACATCATCATAAGCAAGATAAATGTACAATACACAATAAATTATAAAATATTAACATTAGGTTTTAAATAAATACTTACTTACTTACTTGTTGAGTTACAAGAATCTAAAATAACGATTTTTGGCTCTCCTGTAAAGTTGCACTTTTGTAGATAGTGTTGTTTGACACTAAGCCCTCGAATTGTAGGTATGTAGTTCGCCGTGAGAAAGAGATGGCCGTATGGCATTGCGATTAAAAAATGACGCTTGTTTACAGACAGTGATGTTCCAATTTTATTATATTCAATAAGAACATTAATGATTTGATATTAATAATTGGTTTAAAAAAATATTTGATATTATCTAAATCTGTTATTATTATTAAATATTTTCGGGCACATTCTAGCTAACATACTTTTGAATCGTTCAGAATTATACATAAATAATTTTATAATACCACGATATTTCTAATTTACTTATAATGTATTTTTATTAATTATTTTTTATCTTAATCTGCCACACGTTTACTATACAACAGCTCACGGTGAACTGTGATTCGGCGAACTGCATACGTACATACGTCGAACACGATGACTGTTATGTTACGCCAATGGAAAACATAATATGTATGTATAAATATTCACATGTTTTGAGAAATAAAAATAACCAAAATCGAATCAATGAAAACACATAAGTTTTACAAAAACACATTTTATTAATTATCATATTATATTATATACAAAACAACATTTTATTCTTGTTATATATTAACATGATTTACAATATTTATTTGTTTAATATTAATTATATTATTATTAATTTATTTAAAAAAAAAAAACACATTATTATGCTCGATAAAATATCGCGTCAAACGCTGTGAACATAAATAACAATCAATATTACGAATAAATTAAACAATAACACTAGAAAATAATCACATTTGTAAATATTTATTAATAATAATAAATAATATCTAGCAATGGATATTCATAACTCTGTATAATTTAATTTAATAAATAAATTAAGAATGAATAAATTAAAAAATAGCGAATTTTATATTATTTAGTATTTACCATTCATTTTACTATGTAATTTTTAGTACATATTTTATTATTTTTGTGTTAGTTTTATATATATATATATATATTGATTTATTTTCTAGTGTGCGTCGTCGGTGAATAGGTGTTTGGAAAACTCTTGTAGGTATCTATAGACATTGATTTTCTATTGAGTAATTTTGAATTCATTCAAAAAAGTGTAAAATATTAATAATTTGTGTTTTGGTCAGTTTTAAAAGATTTTTTTTTGTGTAAAGAAGTTTTTCGTATTTGATTATAAATAAGTAATGAATTTTTTCATCGAATAAATGTATGTAATATGCAATTTATAAACTTTCACGATAATATTATTGTCATATAAATAATGAATAAATGAATTTGATTTAAAATATTTTTAAAACCATTTATTTTGATATACCTATCCTATGGTGAATGAAATATGCAATGTCTTTCATGGAATTATTATAAATAACATAACAATTTTTTGATACTAAAATTTGGATATTTTCACTTGTTTTTTTTTCTATACAATGCACATGTGAAATTTAAAGTATAAAACACTGGCTAGACCATCATGCTTTATCACAAGCTTACCTGCGCAAACCGGTTTGTATCGGGAGGCCCGTGTGTATGGACGGGAAAACTGTAGCTCGCGCAAACAGAAGTGTACCGCTCAGGCAAGTCGCTGTTGTCTAGCCGGTGCTTTAGGTAACGTTATCGACATTAATTAAATTGTTTTTTTGTTGAAAAAACAAATTGATACCAAATAATAATTAATTTAAACATTCACGATCTTAAAAAATACAATGGTTTTAATACATGGTGTGTAGGTTTTTAGAACACACCACACAACCAAAGTTTTCGATTCATATTGCGCCGCTGACTAATGCGACAGTTTAACATTCACTGGTTAGAAATACCCCTTTTCGACCTACTTGACGTTTACATTAAAATTTCACACTTAATACATAGTAATGCAAACAATTATTTTTTGGTCAATTCAGTACCTACTCAATAAGGCCCGTTTCAGACAGGACACCGGCATCGCTCTCGATATAATATAGGAGGCCTTTGTATTCGAATAAAGGGGCCTTTGTATTATGGTTATGAACGCCCCAGAGTTAATGATTCAATGCATAATTTCGCGTTATAAATTAGAACATAAAACTGGTTGCGGTAATAAAAACAAGTGTATCGGCGGCTTGAGAATGTAGCGGCCGACGGAAAAGTGTACCGGACACGCGTTGACTCATTAGCTCTGCGGCGTTCATAAACATAATACAAAGGCCCCTTTATTCGATTACAAAGGCCTCCTATATTATATCGAGCGCGACACTGGTGTCCCGTCTGAAACGGGCCTAATGCGCGAATATTTAGAAATTTATAATATAATTAAACACATGCGTATGTATTATTATACATACTTTAAATTAAAACATGTACATATCCTCTAATAATATATATCAGTAGTTTTAGTGGATTTTATACTATCGTTAAACTCACATATATTTGTGCATTCATACATTTATAATAGCGCAGGTTTTATAAATTAAATTGTTGTATATTATGTAACGCAGTGGCGAATGGTAGAGGTAAGCTGTTAAGATCTGCCATAAATAGTGCACATTAAACATTGTCAGTCATACAAATTTGTTTTCATTGAAATAAGACTACAATTATTTACAGATGGTGTTGGTTAGTTTTTAAAATTCAATTAAACCCTGCGAAACTAAACTATAATAAATAATAGTCAATAATAATCTAATCTATATATAAAGTATCTAAAATTGTGCAATTCGATCATACATTACTTTAGATATTTTATAGATAGAAATAATATATTTAATCTATTATAGTTTGGTTTACACAGGCCTAAAATGAACTAATAATATGTGAATAATAGGTATGTATTCTTACTCCAAAGAAAACAAATAAGTATGAATGAAAAAGAATGCATACTTTTGTCGTATCGCCCAAAGTATAACAAAACCATTATGGTTTGGCTTAGGCAGGGTTTAACTCATTTAGTGTTGACAACGCGACTGGTGCGTTTGCATTATCTGGCCATTAGATATAATTAACATGTTATTTAAACGTGGTAATTATATATTGATTAACATGTCAGCAGTGATTGTGTTAATTGACTTTTAAAAACTAACCGACACCATCTAAAAACAAATACGTATGACTAACAAAGTTTATTGTGCACTATTTATGATGGATCTTAATAGCCTATCTCCACCTTTTGCTACTGATGTAACGCAACTTATTTAGGGAAAACAGGTAGTACTTTTAAATAACGTTCTAAAGACCGCATTTGATCATTTGTAGAAGAAAAAAATAAAACCAGAATGTTAATTGAATGCACTACTACCCACCGAGTATTTTTGTAATAATTATTAATAATTATCATAAGGAACGACCATAATTACAATAAAATCGATAGATTTGTTTGAACATAATAAAAATATCCATTTTTTATTAATTAACAACAAAAGCAAAAATGAGCGAAGAATGTCATATATTAATTAATAATATATGGTAAAAGATTGTCACTGTATAGGGTTTTAAATACTATTTTTTTCAACCAAATTAAAATCACAAGTAGACGCACAATACGAGAGTTTATCTATAATTTTTAACCAAATTTGTGATTTGTGAAAAGTCAACATATTACAATATAGTTTGTCTATTAAACAGAGGAACAGCCATATTAAGAGTTAATTAAATTAGAAGTGATAGAAAATTACTTTTATCGAAATAAATTATTTGTCTATCAAAGTAGTCAAAAGACCTCGAAAAAGGGAATATGACAACTGGGCACCAGGACAATTTGGTGCCGCACTGTCGAATGAAACAAATAGACGTTCGTTATGATTTTATACAAAAAGTATAGGAGGAATTTTAATCAGTTTCTTTCTACTATTTAAGAGTTTCAATTATTGATCTTGCACTGAACATAATGTTTTTTTTTATTGCGAATTGAGATTGATAATGCCTGAGGCTTTATATAAAAATAATTGAACTCATTGATTACGTGTACATATTTAAATTCTCACCAAGTATTAATTAATAATATAATAATTAAATATGTATAATAATATTAAATAGTTATTTTTGAAGTACTTATAATCTGCGAACGTCTATTTATTTTCGAATTTTATTCGATTACGTGGCGCCCAGTTGTCCCAGCTCCGAATCGTCCTAGACCCTCGAAAAATGGGTAAGGCAAACCGAGTAGCTCCTCTCATTTCACAGCCAATACCGAAGAATAGAAAGTCTACATAGATTGAGAGCCATGATGGGGCTACACTTGCGACAATATGCATGGAAATACAAACTATACTCATTAACCCAAACTAGTATAGGAAAATGTTGTTGATTTTTAGCGTATCCGGAAACTTGTACCTATACAGTTCACCGTATTACATTTCACCGTGAAATATTGTATCGGACATAATATTTATTAAACATTATTTATGACCGTATATTAAAGACCGTCCAAGCTCTTTGGGTCGTATAGTACTGACATAAAATTCATGTCTAAATAAAACACGGTTTATACCTTTTTACACTTTACAGGAAGCCAGCAGCTAACACATTTTAAAAATAGCCGATATACTGGATTATTTGTTAAGTTTGGTTAGGTTTTCATTCTTGAATTATTGATGAAATTTGCCAAAATCAGCTATGAAAAATGAATTAATGTTCATATTGAATCTAATAAAATTGGAGACCGTATAGTATTCGGTCTTCTCTTTCCGATAGGAAGCTCTCGGCGAACTGTGCCACGGTGAAATGTTTTACGTACAATTTACATATAACCGATTTTTAGATGTAATTTACATGTAAACGACAAATAAAAAACACGTATTTCACAAATTTGGTTAAAGATAACTATCCCAAACTTAACGTTAGTACACAGGTATTCATAATTTTAAAAAAATGTCGTTGTTAGTGTTGTTGGTACATCGATTATACATGTTGTTGTTTTTTTTTTTTTTTTACAAAATAGTTGAACGAACAACTTTAAAAGTTTATAACAATGAAAACTTCAAAAGCTTCTGATTGGTCCGTTCTTAAAATATATTAATTCTTACATAACTAGTATGAGAGTTGATTATTATTTGTGCACTAACAAAAGTTTATTTATGCCATCATTTAATTTTTTTTTAATTTTAAACAATATTAACAATAAACAATCAGTTAAAATAATTTCCATAAAAATATTAATTTATAACAATCACAAATATATTTTTTTATAAACTTTTGGTAGTGTATAAATAATTATATAAGCTTAATATATTTGAGAGTGATGATAAATGCATTTCTTACATCAAATATTAAAGAAAAATATGTCTGAAAAATTAACGAATGATTTAGACTAGATACATAATAAAATATTGATAAAACTCTGTTCAAAGTAGTATCATAATTATTTCTTTAATTGTGATAGAAAATATTGGCTTTGTTTTTACATATTATTTAAAAATGAAAGAGAGTGTTTGTATTGCTTTCCATTGATTCAATTCGAAAGTTAATTCGTGTCCAGGAAACCGACAGTGCAATGACAATAATGTCAATGATTAATTGATAAAATAATATCGCCAGAGAAACAGGGTGTGATATTATGAAAACTGACTAAATATATTATGTTAAATTTTAAATATTTGCTCGATTTGTAGAAAAAGTTCTAAAGTTCAAAGTCCAAAGGCTATCACGACTTTTATGCAGATATACGATTGCTGTAGAACCATACGATTATGATTTGCCAAAATACCACAATCGCAATTCAAAAATATTTTAAAAATTGTTGAAAATAGATGTGTCATGAAAATGTAGTTGAAAACTAAACTAACTAGATAGGATGGTACAAAAGAGTTTGGAGGAGCCTTACACATTATATTATTTTCTGTTATGCCATTTGAAATTATTTAGCAAATGCATTAAGTATTGTTAACTTGGTAATTCCACACAAATATTAACATCCAAATTTTCTGGCACACCCAATTTACCTGCCATTGTTTTATATTCATTGTCATTACTTACTTGAATGCAGTTATAAACAGTTTTACACAAATTTACAGGATTTTTAAACTATTTACTCATTGTGATGGACTGACTTGACTGCCAGAAAATTGTAAAATAAATATCATAGAAGTAGTGTGAAGTTCTCTGCAAATTAACCCGCAATGCAAAGTAACTTCAAGCTAATTTAATCGATGGATCAGTGGTTCTTTTTTTGTGCTTCAATTTCATACATTTAGGTTTTATTTATAAAGAGGAAAGTGTTTTTCAACATCTTCAGTTAGTATGAAAGGAGTGCACACTTAGTTTAGGTAATATACCTTTAATGGAGCCTTTGATTTTAAATGTTTAATGAATAAAAGTACACCCATTTTTGGTACATCAGATGTCTGTGAATACAATAAAGTAGGTAACAACTTTATAAGGATCACAGTACAAAAATATGTAACAAACACATTATGAATAGGTAGTGAGAATTGTGATCCTTGACCTCTTGAGTGTAGTATTTTTATTGTTTATAATAGTTACTAATGATCTATTAGGTTTGACGATTTATTATACGCTTATCAAATGTATTATTATTGATAAGGTATGGGGGTTTTCATAATTTGTTTGATATATATTTTTTTTATTGGATCCTTGACTTAATAAGTAGGCGATAAAGTTTTTACTTACTTTATTGTATTGATTTATTATATAAGTTAGAGTTAATAATGTTCGTTGTCAGTGTGTGTTTACCTTTTGTTGAGTGTACACAGTGCCTGAAGATGCCGAAAGGCGAAACCCGGGTCGCAAAAAACGACTCAAATTTAATTGTAAAAAACTTAAATCCATTAGAATTTAAAGTCAAATTCCATCAAGTACCTTCGGTCGATGGTATTAAATAAGATAATTCGATATTTAAAAAAAAAAAACCTATTTTTGGTCACTTCGTGCAATGCATATATCGCAGTGGCGAAGGGTGGCGGTAGGCTGCGTATTTGTTTTTATTGAAATAAGACTACACTTTACAGATGGTTTTGGTTTATTTTTAAAAATCAATTAAACCCTGCGAAAACCAAGCCATAATAGATAATAGTAAAAAAATATTCGTCTATCTATAAAATATCTAGAATTATTATCCAACTAAAATAAATAATTAGTAGGAATGAAAAGTGTACACAATTTTGTCGTATCGCCTAAAATATACCAAAATTTTAATGGTTAGGTTTAGGCAGGGTTTAATTGATTTTTAAAAACTAACACTATAACACCATCTGTAAATTATAGTCTTAGTTCAATAAACACAAATACATATGACTAACAAAGTTTAATGTGTACTATTTATTGCGGATCTTAACAGCCTACCTCCACCCTTCGCTACTGAATATCGAGATAATATATTATAATAACACAAGATGAAGAAAATGTATGTTTTGAATTCGAAAATTTTTCAGACATTTATATAAAATATAAAATAATAATTAATAACATTCATCTCTTTACAAGTATTACATGACTAGAAGCGTGACATCGATTTTTTTTACTAAGTAGTATCAGATTATTTTCAAAATACGATAAATTCGAGAATACAAAATTGAGTAAGTAATAATTTAATTTTTTATTTAGTAAGTTTCTACAGATACACCAATTCCACAATATTTATTTGTTATCTAATAATATATTATATTATTATTTTTCACTACACTTGGTTATAAAACTGGTTGCTAGTCTAATGATTTCACAGTAAAGTGTACATCGAGATATCACTAATATGATACAGTTTTATTTAGTTTCTCTATATACTAATGGAGTGTAACTAAGACATCAAAATCCATTTTAAAATAAGAGACAGACACAGATAATCGTATTAGTCATATAGGATGATTATATACCTACTTAAAATAATGATAAATTAAAATTTAAGCCGCGAAATTTAAATAATTTATATTCTTGATTGTTTATTTTAGAGTAAATTTATAATAAATTTTAATTACGATCAATTTTGTCTCAATATAATAATATACTCATCCATATACATTTATAATTATCAACCAGGCAACGTAGATACCATAAAATGGGGTGAATTAAGCACGTTTGAAGTTAAATAAAATATAAGCCAGTAACTAGTAAGAGTTAATACTTATATACTTTTCTTCTTTTTGGTGGTACAGTCCTATATGGATCTTAGCCGGGTCTCACATCAAAACTCGTCTCGTGTGACGCAGACCCATAAAACAAACCTTCCGAAAACTGAGATCCAGTGTTGCTTGTGAAGACCGCGCACATTTACCTAGCGACAGTTGCGCGTAGCCTTCGAAACGTATCAGATATTTGAATGAGTTGATCGGCGAGCCGGTATATAAATGACTAATAATTCGTAGGTGTTTGTATGTGACTTCGACTATTCGACTCGGAGCCCGATAAGGATGCAACTTGTTGATTGCAACAGCAGATGTTTTTTTCAAACGAAACAGTTGCATTCAACCAATCTGCGGAGCTCCATTTGGCAACGTGTGTTTTGGGAATAATGATGACGTCACATCGACGTATTCGACACGTTTTAGGCGAGGCGAGTTTTGATGTGAGAGCCGGCTTAGCCTCATCTAGTATCTGCCTTCATCGAAGACTGTCTAAAGTCGTTTTTTCCAGCTTAGAGCAACCAAGGTCTTTAAATCCGAAACTATATTTTACGAAGCCGAACAGGACTTCGTTTGCTTTCCGGTTTTGCTGATGTTAGTTTCTTTATCATGCTTGACTCATCCATAATATGCTGGCGTTTTTCTTAAACTTCTCTGGCAGTATTTTAGATCCGGTATTTATGATATTTATCGCCCGCATATGCGAATATTTGATTCATATATCTGCTGTACTTATTAAATTTTAATCTTATTTTGTTTAAAATGTTTAAAAATTACAATTAAAAGGCGGGAAGTAAAATACTCGCTTTGATCATTATCAGGAGGAACACGCCAGCCTGGAGCAGGTATTGGCTTCATCGATCAATTCCCTGCAACTGCCTCTATCCATAATTATTGCTTTTTAGTTTGGTAACTTCAAATACCTATACGTCAGTCCTTAGTGGCTCTATATAAACAGCATTTTTTTTACTATCTTCTTCTGAGTCATATTGGATTGGTTGACATTAATATTTTTTTGTTTAATTGTCATCATACTATACACATCGTGGTTTCCTAATATTAATTAATTGAAATGGGCTGCAATCTTCGTAGAGGCTGTAGAACTCACTATTGTGTCTTCTCCTCCAATTGTTACATGATTGGCTCATAAATATGGTGGAAAATAATTATTCTTTCAAACATATTTAGGGTTAATTTCCAGGGCATCTGTTCTATAAACAAGACTGCTTTCGGCCGCTACGGCAGTTATCTAGGGTAAGTTTATATCAAAGTATTAGCGATTGTTGTAACAATTACAATAAGTTAGTTGTAATTGTTACAATAAGTACTATGTATTAACAGCACCTCTCTTGGCTATGGTAACTTTTAGAGCGAGATAAATAGTTTTGACTGTTTAGACGGCTAATTTATTGTAATTGTTACAATACGTGCTAATATTGTGATACGAACCTACCCTAGATAGCTGCCGTAGTAGCCGAAAGCAGTCTTGTATATAGAATAGATGCGCAGGACTCCAAGTGTCTTATAAAGTGTAAATTTTTAGTTTCGCGAAATAGTATGTGAGATTTAAAATATCTTAATAGACAGAAGAATTTTCCAATTTATAGGAAACCCAAGTTAGGTATGTACGAAACTATTGATTGTTTCAGTTTTGGTGCAGTTGTTCTTATTGCAACGGTGATAAGCGTCATCAAGCTGCATTCGTATGTTGCACAACAAAAATACTATCGTCTTCATTTTCAACCAGCCAATTTTTATCAGACGCGATGACTTTGTAGCAAAATTGTATTAGCTCCGTCAATTATTATTAGTGAAGGTTTATAATGCACGTGCAATTGCACTCAAGAGGATGCAGTTTGTACTAAAATTGTTTGGAAATATATTATAGAATTAGATTTTTACAACTGTTCAACGTTCCAGTGAGCCGATTGTATATCCCGAACTTTGATGTATTTTTGAGATAGGTCAACGCATAATATATTATTATTATCGTATTATATTTAAAATTACTTTAATTGAGAATAAGTACACATTTAATAAATATTAAATAGACAAAACTGATCGTAATTATTATCATTAAAAGATTTGCAATAAATTAATGTAAAACAATTGCTTCATTTTACACATGACTAGATCAAGTCTAACATTTTAAATTCAGATAAATTACCTAATAGCATTTACGAAACAGAAATTTTATTTATCGACGGATTTATTGAAATATAGACTTGTACAATAAAAACTAAGCAATGGTTACATTAAAATAACACACAATCATTATGTATTATTAATATTGAATTAATTCAGAGAAAATACATGTTGGAGACATTCAGAGAATATACACATTGTTGTAATTTATTATCATGAAGTGAATTATTTTTCAGAGAACATTTTTCTCTTGTACCAAACATATATAATATGGTTATATTTTACGGGAAATATCTATTTTACGATACATAGGATTTTAATAGATAATGTAATAAAATTGTACTCAATATAATTGTTAAATAATTTACGACTTTAGAAAGGAAAAAGGGTGTAATCCTTAGTTTTTTTAAAAATAGGTTTTATTGCATAATAACGTTGTACGCGACTAAAAATACACGTTGTGTTCAAAAGATATAAGCTGCAAATGGTGATTTATTATCTTAATTTAGCAAGCAATTAAAAAAGGAAAAACGACTATAATTTTTGTTGTTTTTTTTTAATTAACTCAATAATTAATATCACATTAAGGATACAAAAACCAAATTATTAATTATCATGCACTCTTCAAGGTTATATCTATTTTGTATTTTATCTTTGACGAAAAACCATAACAAAAACGTTTTTGTGTCTCTTGTAAATGATTTATGTGGATTACGACCATTTTCATTTCCAAAGTCGATTATTAATATAAATTAAATTTGACTAAATTTAATAGGGCAGGTGTGATTATTTTCACATTTAGCTATTTACCATTGTTATTTAAAAAAAAAATGACACGCCATAGTAAATCTAATAAACGCTAACTAATGAAAAGAAAAATAATCCTTATTATAATGTTTGTCGTGTCCACACGAAAAGTACTCAGAACATTTACGATTAAATGTCAAGTACGATACAATTTGAAGGTTACATTAAATATTACAACGTTACAAATGTATTAACTTATGGAATATAATACCCGTATGATAATTTAGTATGCTAATATAGATTCACAAAAGGATCGTTACTTGATTTTTCAAATTTTCTTATAAAAAAATAAGCTCAAATATTACAATAAGAATACGTTAAAAACTTTAGAAAATCTCAAAAACTATTCGATTCGAAGTTCGGTGAAATATCTAATGACGTTATTTACACAAATCTAACATAATGATTTAAGATTTTTATAATAATCATTAACCTGTTTTGTTTTTTTTTTGGTACTAATGTTCGAAAGCCTACCCGTCAGATTTCTGACCGTTACACAATGAAAACTACTAACCTCCACTCTTGACCATGGATAACTATTGTAAAACTATTTAATCATTTAATTCGAATACAATTTAGCCTTAAAAAATAATAATACAACGTTTTTAAATTTTCGGTTGAATCGACTAGCTTAAATGACTAGCTTAAACGATCAAAAAAAAAATGTACTTGATAGAAATTATACTGAAATGTCATTTTGACATTCATATTGATTTCCATAGTAACGCACGTATATATTAACAATTTAGTTGCTAGGACCATCCGCTTAGCAACCAATAGTGGTGTCGAAATAACTTTTCATACAAAACAGAATTAACTGAAAATGAATTCAATTCTACTTAAAGATGGCTAAAAGTATTAAAAAAATGCATTGGAATCGTGTTCTGATATATTCTAAAAGTTTCAAATGTCTAGCTAGTCAGGAAGTTAGTTAAAAAACGATTGCAAGATTTGTACCGGACAAAGAACCACCGGACAAATAAGAATACGAGCTAAGAAAAACGTTGTATTAAAATAGTCCTGACTGCTTAGTCAGGACTATCTATAGTAGCTCACACTACTATTAAAATTATTGTATTGTGTTATTAATTCAGATTGTAAACTGTGTTTTATGTGCATGTTTAATCGATAAATAAGTTAAACGGATGAAATATTGTATTTTAAATAGTTGAACAATTATTGTATCGAGACTGTTTTGACCGGGGCCTTTGTTTTCATGGGGCTAGTTTGTCTTTTAATCATGTGACTAGAAACTTTTACAACATAACACTGAATTGCCGTGGTTATCTATGGTCAAAAATGGAGGTTGATAATTATCGTTGTGCAACGGCCAGAATCAAACGGATAGGCTTTCGTATATTAGAGCAGTTTTTTTTAACAAAATTATCAGAAACAGGGAGTATAAAAATGTACAATGTGAAGGGATATTGTAATGCTATTAGGGGCACATAGCGACGTAATATACAACTATACCGCTTATACCAAGATTCAAAACTCTCCATCTTCATTAAACTCCAGAGGCTGAACTGGGCAGGCCATATCCAGCGCGAGTCACGGATACCGAAGAAGATCCTCGAAGGAAACACAGGGTGGAAAAGACCAGTGGGAAAGCCATGCACACGATGGGGTGACAACATTACTAAATATGCCAACCAGCTGCTACTGGAAAAGACGTGCGGAGGACCGTTCCGGCTGGAGGACGGCGGTGGAGGAGGCCAGGGCTCGACTTGAGCTGTAGCGCCATCGAAGAAGAAGAAGCGACGCAATATCGAAACATGTGGTGTTTTATTTCTTAATTAATGCGTACCTATCTAAAAACATTTTAAAAATCAACGTTCGAACCAAGCTTTTGCATAGTCACATCAGTATGAAGAAAAATAATTTTAAGTTGAGAACCAATCTTTAATTATTTTCCAAAAATGTGACTAACTCATGTTTGTACAATATATCGCGGGGTTGCTGCGAAAAGTTGGTAAGTCGATAATTTAGGTGTTTAGAGTAGGTAAACAACGGATTATGTGTCAATGTATAAATATGTATGCTAGAAAAAAAAACTGAGTTCATCCGATATATTATTAAAGAACATGCACATACCTAAATACTAGACAACAACCAACCGAGAGAACAAGCCGGATTTACAGGAGGATACGGTACTATGGACCATATCCGAGTCTTCAGAGAAATGATAGAGCGGTGCCAGGAATACAAACTGCCATTATGCATGGGAGTATAGCTTTATCAATTCCATAAAGAATTTTTCAATAAAGTTCGCTGAAAACCTCAAATGGAAATGGGCTGGACACATATCTCGAAGAAAGGACAATCGGTGGATAAATCTATTCATCCAGTAGTACCTAAGAGGTACAAAACGTCCGCAAGGTAGACCTAGAGGCCGCTGGATCGATGAAATGGATATGTTCTGCGGAAGAACGTGGCAACGCAACGCACAGGAGCTAGAGAAGTGGAATCAGCTTGGAGAGGCCTTCATTCAGCAGTGTATAGATTGAGGCTGATGATGATGAACATAAACTGAGCATTACGCTTGTTTTTAGAGGGCATGTCCAACTTATTTGGCAGTAATTCACGATATGCGAAATAAAAAAAAGACATAAATCGTTCAATATGTATTTATTTAGACATTGAAGTTAATGGGCCCACCAAACCTCACCGCCCTGAACCACACCCGGTCTTAATCGGGCGTACCACGCGACCCTACGTTTGGTGTGAAGCATCATTTTTTTAATGACTGGGAATGTTTCAGGAGCAGTTACCCAAGACTAAGGTCGCCATGCACTCAAATGTGCTTTGACTAAATTTACAGAACTTTAAGTTAAGATATCCATCGGAGAGATGAGGCAATATTAAAAATTGTAGTTAGAAACAAATTAAGCTAATAAAAACCTGCCGAACATTCTAAGTGAAGAGATTTTGATGTTGGCAGTATGACGCCGCAAATTTTCTAAATGCAATAAAATTGGCCTTTGTTTGGACCAGGTCGGAAGGTCCGATTGGCCCAACAGCTATTTTTAGACTATTAAAACTCGATTGTTATTTTTTTAAATATTGGGGGGAATTCAAAATTAGTCAACGTGTCTAAACGCGCAACTGACCATACGGTATCTATCTATGAAGACTGATACCGTTCAACAGTTTCAACCATAATATTATGTAGGTACCTATTTCTTTTGGTAAGTTTAAAGTTTAGGAAAATATTGTATAAGACATGACTTTAATTTAGTTTAAAAATAAATTACATGTAAGTATGTTGAAGGGGAGCTTTTATTTTAAGAGCACCAATCAATGTAGAGTGCTTACGTCTCTCTAGTAAACGTGGCCAGTAACGTGCGGGAAATAGTACATTTTTACTTGCACAGACTAACTTCGTGAACGAAAAGCTCCATTGTAGCATTTTCGCCGCAGTCCTTACAACGAATGGCTAGTAAAATTCTACATGGTAACGCATTTCTACATAATCATATTTAATTGTATATACGTTACTTTAAATTTAACACCTATATGTACGTTACTTTCAAACGACTCAGAAAAATCTATACCATAGTTTTAATGTGTAACACCTTACAAGATAAAAAGCACTTTTTATATACAACGTTTTTAAATTTTCTGTTGAAACTTGTACTTGATATGAAGTGAATAAAAAACAAACAAACAAATATAGAATACTGAAATGTAATTTAGATTTCCATAGTAACGCACGTATATATTAATAATTTAGTTTCTAGGACCACCCCCTCAGCAACCAATAATAGTCTTTTTCTTTTTACGGATTTTTCTGAAATAACTTTACATACAAAACAGAATTAACTGAAAATGAATTCAATTCTGCTTAAAGATGGCTAAAAGTATTAAAAGAATGCATTGGCACCGTGTTCTGATATAAATCTGATGAAGTTTCAAATGTCTAGCTAGTCGGGAAGATAGTTGAAAATCGATTGCAAGATTTGTACTGGACAAACAACCACCGGACAAACAAGAATATGAGCTAATAAAAACGTTGTGATAATGGCGTTTTGTAATTTGCATACAAATTCTGATTTAAATTCAAAACCTTTGATTTTTTAAGGTAATTTAACTTTTTTTGATTTGGTCTAATATAAATTAAATACGCTCAGTGAAATTTTAAAGAATCAACTCACACATTTTCGTATATCATTGAATTAACAATTAATCCCAGTTATTTGATAAATTCACATGTTTTTTGTGGCTTATCTTGAATCTTGAAATTTTGCGTTGTTTCCACATATAACTAGGGTATTGTTAGGTATATTAATTTTTTATTATAAATGTTCAGTGATCACGTTTCTTCTTTTTTTCAAAAATATTGTTCTTTGGGCGAGGGGCATTGCCACAAGTTTTTATCCACGCACTAACCATGCAGGTATTATCCATTAACTACGCTTACTGAAGTGTTTTCCAAATTTAATAAATATTGACAAGCATTTTTGTGGTTTAAGTCAAAGTTAGGGGTCGTCCATATATGACATCACTACCTAAGGGGTACGAAGAGGTGTCGTAGAAAATGTGACATCAACTCATTTTTTTGAGAATTAAATATTACATGATTTTATTATAGGCGAGAGAGTTTTGACATAATTTAGAGAGGGTGTTAAAAGATTTTATGACGATAAGGGTAGGATACAGTAAAAATACAAATAATAATATAACATCACTAATTTGATTCATAGATGGCGTCAGGATCACTACGAGTTTAGTTTTGACGCACTTGCACTAATGCGACAAAATATTTTTTTCATCTTCGTTAATACCTAACGGATAAAGAGTAGCAGGCAACCGATCTTGAGTAAGGAAAAATCTGGGATAAACTTAAACACGTATCAAGAATACGTCATACGTCGAATACTGACAACTGCTCTCGGTTTATGCATTGACGCTCATTTAATTATGGTGTATTACACATACTATTGCACGTGCATAATGCGTGTTTCATTTTCGTAGGACACTCACACATTCAAAACCCTGCCATCAAAATGTATTGTATTGAATATAGCCTATCGGAATTCTATTTATTAATCTGTTCTCTGTAAATATTTCACCGTTTTCTTCAAATAACTTTTGTGATTTCCTTCAGTATTCATTATAAGTTCACGCTTTCAATCTCAATTTAATAAAATATCTGACGATAATTATTATTTACGATTTGTTTAAAAAAAATAATTTAACAAAAATAAATAAATCGTCTTAAAAATTAAATTATTGGTTTAACAACTTTCCGTGTTCATTTTCTTTGGTATAACATATTTAATATGTTTTTAAAAATTAACATAAAATACGCGTTCAACTATTACAATACATATTTTTGACACATACAATAAAATAATTACTCGCTAGTATTAAAACTTTGAAAATTTCTTTTTTTTATGTTTGTTGTATGTACAGTACAATAATATAATTTTTCTTAAAGTATAAAAATTTATTTCACAATCAGTCATAATATTACATATTTATTTACAGTACCGATATTTTAAATTTATCCGCTAATTTATTATTTGAAAATTATTTGGTTCATATTATGGCTTATATAATCGTAATACTTATAAAAATCTTTTACAAAAAAAAAAAAACGGAACTCAACCCAACTGTAGGAATTCAACGAAAATTTGGCATAACGTGTTAGCTTGAAAAAATTAAAAATATTATTTATATAAGTACCTAGCTAATTGTTTTTTATTAAAGAAAATGTATATACTTGATAAAAAGTTCTAGGTAAATACTGCATTTAAAATAAACTAAAATTTTGACTAATCTATTTTACAATCTAATAAAAATTGTATAAAACAATATTTCTGCCATTTAAATTTAATTTAATATAAATAATATAATCAAATCGTCAAATAAAATTTCAATCTTTTAAGAGCGTACTTCAGTGAAACGGAAAATAATTTTCAACAGTAGGTGCGACGAAATTTCGCACTTGTCGTCAATCGGAGACTGAGAGTCGAAGTGTGCGCACGTCGATTTGTTTTGTCATGGCATCGGATGAATATATTCTTAAATCGTGGAAAGATGACTAAAAAACTTTACTATGTACTTGCAAAAGAAAACATGTCAATGAATATACTATTATTATTAGTAATATAACAATAAACATAACATTAAATGGATGCATGTTGATTTTTTATGACAAATTATATTTCGTTCGGCACGCGTCATTTGCACAACCCGCGCATCGCCTAGCCACGATCGACCATGCCTCAACTGAAGTATTGATTCCTTAAGGATTGACAGTAAAAAATGCAATTATTATGCATAAAAGAAGATTTTTTAAACACCAATTCAATAACCCTAATATTAACAATCAAAATTGGACATGTCCCGTATATAGCTGAATATAATTCAATAACTTCACACACACCTGGTTGACTTTTAATAACAGCAAAAAAAACATGAATATCTTATTGAAAAGAGGCTTTAAAAATGGGGTGAATTCAAATCAGGATATGTCCAACGTTACAGATATGTCCATTTCAGCCAATGACGTAATCTGATAGCCACTGTAATTAATAATGTGTAGATCATTTTATTAAACATTATTGCGAGCAAATTGAATTACAGAAAAGTTAATTTATCTCCGAACTGTAAACTGTAGACACGTCCAGTTTTAATTATTATTATAAAATAGTATAGAATAGTTTTACTTTGCATAAATAAAAATAAATCACATGTTACTAATATTAGATAAGTATATTAAAGTATATAAATTTTAATTGTGCCTGAATAATAATATCCTGAAACTTTTTGATCACACATTTTTCAAAATGATTTCATCAAATTATAACAATTGTGTAATGTCTTGGCCCGGTCGCACACACAAACTCGTTTCGACTGCAACACGATTGACTTTATCGTTGTGGTTTTGTTGTCACTCACAAAACACGGAGACGGTGCAATATTTACTTGTATGTAACAAATTTTACTCGGCATGGGTGATAGGTTAAATAAAAAAAATGTTTCATCGGCGCAATCAGCTAGCCGTGTGACGCCACTCTTCTTACATAATATTGCATGCGCGCGCAGATGTGAATTGCAACATTGTCGACTATTTGATTAATGACTATGTCAACACGAAGTTGTATGTGCGATCGGGCTTATTTGAGATACACTATATAGGTTTGTCAAAATATAATCATGCTTCAGTATACGAATAATAGTATTTAACACAGTCGAGGTTGATTATAAATACAACAGCTATCTGATATATGAATATATATATATATAATACATTTATTTACCAGTGGTTCTAATATACAATAATCTGTAACATGAATAATAATTACAATATTATTCACACATTTACGAATAATAATATGCATTTATTTGGAAATTTTAGTGGTATTTGGATGTAATTTTATGGTTATGTATGTACTCTAAATATTATTACATTACATCAATATCGAAAATACACAATGGTTTGTATATTAGTTATATAAAAATGACACCAATATTATTTGAAATCTAACCTACCTATATAAAATACTTCTCAGCGTATTTTTAACAAACCATATATTATTATTAAATTTGTGTCTGATATCAAGTTTCAGATTCGTTCAATCAACCTGTTTGTTTGGCTTTCATTTTAGAAAAAAATGTAAAAGGATTTTCTTTTGTTTCCGGTTAAAAAATGAAGGCTTACTTATAGTACAATCATAAGATTCTTTGCAGGATATTTTGCTTAACTGGATATTAAATTTTATAAAATTGAAAATAAATATTGCTGAAATATAATTTGCAAATATTACGCGCGTGTGGGTAAACCGATAATGTTTTATTTTTAATATTTTAATCGCAAAAAAATAGTGAAAAACACATTAATAATAAAATTATTAGTTATAAAAGGGGGTATAATGCAAAGTCATTCGTATTCCCTTTAGGTTTTAATAAATAATAATACATACTAACAGACCAACAATCTTAAGAATCGATGGGGGAGCCACAGTCGAAAACTATCCAATCAAAAAAGAGAAGGACAGAATCTGACATTAGAATGACGTTTTTAAAATGGCGTCTATATGGTAGTTCCATTTTTGACCGTTCTTTAGATAAGTTTGTAGGACTGTAAACATTATTTCGAAAAAAAAACACTAGGTATGTCATTATTTAATTACTAGATGGCGCTAGTTTACGATAATGATTCTTTTTTCGAATTGAGAAAAATTATAAATGTAAAATATGTTGTTAATATTTTATGAAAACGTCAGTATGTAACGAAGCAAAATTAAATTAAAAATTTTCAGCTTATTATAAATTTGTTAAGCTGATTTTGCGAAAGTATCAAAACTTCTTCTGAATTCCTCACTGAATTCATTTCAGTCTACTTATTTTTATCATCAGGATGATAAATTTATTCAGACATAGTCGTTAAATCTTGAAGAGTCATATTGTCTAGCGATGACAACCTCAAAATAAACGGACACTTTAGATTCGTTCCGAAATCATGAATCGAATCGTGAGCGTCGAAATGAGACAAGATTATTAACTGTCTCATGCAATTTGATCCATGCGTCTCACGCTGGAGACGCTTCAATTGTATACGCCTCTCGTCATCGCTTCTCTGTTTCTGTTCTGCCATTTGCATGTCAGAATCCTCACGTAGGTTCTTCTAAATGATGCATTGCAGAGAGCATAGCACATTGGGTTAATCGTCGAATTAATGTAGCACAGCGCGTAGAAAAAATCCCACAGCTCCTCCGGTATGCACCCAGTGCAAGCTGTCAGCGGTTTGACAAGCACGAGTATATTATATGGCGTCCATGTTATGATGAACGATAACAAAATGGCCGACAGTGTTTTCGCGGCTTTTGTCTCTTGTTTTTTCTCCTGCGATTTCTTCTTCTTTTTCGTTTGTTGTTTGGTGTGTGCTGATAATAAATTCGTCTTACCGGCCAGCTGTTTCGGTATTATTTTAGCGTCTAAAGGTATTCTGACGTCAGGTATGTGCGAAGCTCTCCTGTTTATGAGGCTTATTGGTCCTCCGGGATTTAGCGAAAGACTGAATTCACTATCTCCTCTTGGCGGCGGCTGAGGGTTCGTTCGTCCTCGGTTGCCGGGTCCTGGTATGTCTTCGTGGATCATTTTGATGCTGGGCGCTCTCTCTGGGTCTACATTTGAAGTGTTATCAGGCGGTAAACGTATAAGTATCGTGTATACTGAATCTGTAGACATTGATCTGGTGGCTGGTAGGCTTCTGCAGTCTCTCGGGGCAGAGGCGGGTGGATTGTTGGGAGGCGGTCGCATTGGAGACGCTCCACCTTCTCCGGTGACTCTTCCCGCTGATCCCTGGCCTCCTCTTCCGACGTATGGATCCCGGATCACATTCATAGACGTGCACCTGCTTGAAACAAAATGTTTTTTAATCACGTTATGGTAGTCATTTTAAGGTCAAAAAGGTATTTAAATTATTGCCAACAAATTGTTTCTTGATATATAATGAAATATTGTTACTGATGTGTGTATTTTAATATGTCTACATATTTATATATTTTTTTGCATTTAATCTACCTATTTCAAAATTAATTATAGTATGGTAAGAAACACGATAAAATGTTAATACATTTATAATATGTTGCCTAGAGTCAAAACTCAAATATTTAAAAAATTGAGTTTTGAGATAATCGCAGAAAACCACCAGAGCACTGCATTAACCAGAGAGTCGATTTACATTTTTTTAAATATGATATAATTTCTAAATAATAATTAAATTAAAAAAACTAATAAGAACTTATGAACTAATATTACATTATATCATACTAAAACAGTATTATAGAAAAAAATAAATAGATCAGTGTTTATTAAACAGTAGACAAGTGTAAATACAAAAAAATATAAAATAGATACACAAAGGTACACCGAATGAGCTAAGCATACCCTATTTTAGGAATTTATAAAACAACGTCCACCTATACTCATCCTCACATAGGTGGAATATATTAACATCCGAAACAATTTGGTTGAACAGAGTTATTGCCCTCCCATTTGGCATCACCGATGAGAAATGAGAAATACAGCTCCCTGATTGGTTAGAAAGGCCTTGATGACAGAACTCATATTATTCATTGAAAAATGTGAGTTATGACACCAACAGTCAACTTCGTCAACGATGTTGCCTTTAGAATCACTTGGTATATTTAACTAAAAAATGACAAAATTGCAAAATGTGAGTTATGACTCTAGGCGACTCATAAATAGTAAAAATACATACTTAAGTCTTGTTTACATGGGCTTAGTGCTAATATAAATTAATAATCGCTTCTCGCACTAATACCCCCACGTGTAAACATGCCGAATTAGTAATTAACTTTAGTATTCGGTCTGTTACTATGTCGATATTAATGCGGGTAGCGAGTAGTAATGATTAGTACTAAAGCTGTGTAAGCAAGCCCAGTCTAGGTGGTTCTTGACGCTTTATTCGTCCAAAACCTTTTCTTGATTCCTTGCCATTTTTTTTATTATAAATACATGTATTATTTTATATAGTTTAATGAATTTATGATAAGATTGGTAATAATTGTGCAGGTACAGATTTGTTCAAAAAATACAATTTATTATAGTCAGATAGAATTACTGGCGAAAAAAATATTTTAAGCAAAGAAAATTTTGATTGATAAAATTTGTGGGGGGGAAATTGTGGATGAAAAATGCTGAGACATAAAATAATTAGTATGATTTCTATGTACAGTGTTTCTCAACCGGTGGTCCACAGAAAATTTCTGGCAGTCTAAATGCTTATGCTAAAAAATTCAATAAAATCTCCAAAACCCATACACCTGAAAGTGTTTGCGTAGTGTGTTTTTGTTCTTAAAATAGAATTGTGGTTTTACCTTATATGCTATTATATACTCAAATACATTTTTTTATTTCTGCGTTAGCGGTTCGCACAACGTTTCTAATATTTTCAATGGTCCGCAGGTGTAAAAAGGTTAAGAAACACTTAGAATCTAAGGCGATCCAACTTTTATTTTCTGTTAGGAAGGATTATAAATCTATAAAGGCTCGTTGCCATTGGATACTGCTGATTAGTTAATTACTACATTTAATTATCATGCTAATTGCTACACCCCAGGCGTGTCTTTAGCAGTGACCGCGTTGTGGTAATTAACTGGCCAGGAATGAATGTGTTAAAGATCTCATTCGATCAAGGATAATAACTATACAAACATATTATGATTACTGGAGAAACAGAATTATAATGGATTAGTTGAAAATAAAGTAAATATTATGTATCAACACAAATAAATAGTTGGCAATAACCGAATCTACCTTGAAACGGAGCTGGGCAGCGGGGTGTCCAGGGAAACAGGTGTAGCGTATCCCATGTCAGACGCTTCTTCGCCATCCTCGTCGTAGTACTCCCGGCCCGAGTGCCACCATGCTACGCACCATGCCCTGATGCCGCCCCAACCGCCGATCTGGTGAAAATAGAAAGAAAAACTCCCATGAAATACACGCACGACAAACATAGCAATTGATTTATTATTTTTTTAAATTATAAAATTAAATTATTTTCTAATACAATATTAAGCCAAGAAGAAGAATTATCACCAACAGTAATATATCAATACACATCGCAGAAACTTTGTGCTAAGCTATTATATTTCCTTCGATAGATACATAAAAGTGTTCAATATTTTTCCCAAAGCTGCATTGGTTATACGACTTTTTCATCAGGACGAGGGTGGCAAAAAAGCTCAAAACATTCTGAATGAAAAATAACTTTTCAAACCTTACGACTCGTTGGATAATAGAAAAAGGACAACGGATTGTCATTCTTTCTTATTTGCGATGGTTTAAAAAAAAAATCAAAGAATTAAAATTACATAAACTTGGATTGTACTGTTTATTTATGAATTTAACAGTGTATCCTAGGCGCTGGCCTTCCACCCGAGAGTTCTGAGTTCTATTCCCGGCGAGGACATAATGTTTATGTGTTTTTCTTAAAGCCTGAAAATTACTAACAACCACCTTGTACGGACTTGTAAAGACGTGGTTATTAATAATTCTAAAAAAATAAGAACCGCCCTCCCCCAGCATCCACATCCACAACCATCTCAAATTACAGTCCACAAAAGTGCAGCCGTTGCATAATATATTATAATGATAATGTTAAACTATTTTTTTTCCCGATGCCTATACCAAAACCTTCTTAATAACAATATACAAATAACTGAAAAACTATTATTATAATAAGTCAATATTAAAATATATTAAACATACATATTTTGTTACACATACTATATTTAATATTTGTATGCATAACGGATCCACAAACTATATAATATAGCATCCTAAAAACTCTACCTGTAAGTACTTCAACGCTTCATTTGCCATTTCCTAGTATAACTTTTAAAACTTTGCAATACGTGAGTAGCTTTCCAGTTTCGATTGATGTTTTCAATTCCGTCCCGTTAGCTCAACTGGCTGGGGGTAGATTACCAATGGAAAGGGTGGCAGTATCAAAGGGGTAATTTTATATTATAGCCCCGCGGAAGGCACGAAGACAAAGGGCACGAGAATTCTGGAGTCATCCCTTATTATAGCCATGCCATCTTTTATTCCTTATTGCAAGGATTGCGATCCTATTATATGAATCGTTATTCGTTCAGTTCTTTTTTATTTCTTAAAATGATTGGTTTACCTAAAGCGGAAATATTGATATTATTTTCCGTCCATTTGAAAAGGTTTACTTTAGACGTAATCTATTATGTTTATAATATTAATACTATCGAACGAAGGTACTCGATGGAATTTGAATTCTAATGGATTTAAGTTATGTACTATTCCATTTAAGTCGTTTTTTTGCGACCCAGGTTTCGCCTTTCGGCATTTTCAGGTGATGTGTATACTTACCAAAAGGCAACCACACACTGACAACAATCACTATTAATTCTAACTTATGTATCAATACAATGAAGTAGGTAAAAACTTTATCACCTACCTATTAAGTCAAGGATCACAATAAAAAATATATAACAAATAAATTATGAAAAGTTGAAGTGTTTGTAAAAAACCCCATACCTTATCAATAATAATACACTTCGACAATCGTATAATAAATCGTCAAACCCAATAGATCATTAGAAATTATAAACAGTAAAAATACTACACTCAAGAGGTGTAAAATCGTCTATTCTGGGAACAATGAAAATTAATGGAGTTAACTAATGAGATATATCTAGGATATTAGTCTTTGAAAGTTATTAGTTCAACAATTATTGATATTCAATAATATTCTTACATGATAAAACTGCTCAAATGGAATAGTATATAACTTAATTCCATTAGTATGTTTATATTTTAGTTCAGCATTTCTTAACCAGGGGCCATGTGGGACTACAAAAAAACTCATGGGGACACAGACCAAATAAAATAATAACATTATAAAATCAATGTAATAAAACTAACTATTATATTGAAATATTTTTGCATAAATTGCGTAATATATCGTCAGTAAATTGTCTAAAATCACTTTTTCTGACTTCGTTGAGAAAAACTATATAGATTTTGAGCGCCTACTATAGTTACATACATAGGTTCGATTGTTATCAAATGGTAATAATTAATATTTTAATTTAAATTAATAATAATGGTTATATTATAATATATTTTTCAAAATTATGTATGTTCAATAATTAGAATGTTGCATTCATAAATCTTGTGAATTATTCATTCGTTCAATAAAAAAATAGTTAATTGATAAATAATATTAGTTGTACATGCATACTTTGAAAACATCTCATGCATACCCACTAGAAAAAATCTACCCCCGACACCCGATGGGACATGAACCTATAACCGATGGATTCATGCCAGCGTGCTTTTCCAATTAAGCTACGGACATCCTACTCAATTAATACAAATTTAACAAGTAATTCTTACACGAAATGCTTATCAAATTGCGTTAATAATGTTGGCAATCGGTTTCTGTAAATTAAATAAAGGTACACTATGTAGCAATTAAATGCCTTAATTACTAACCGACATCGTGAATTACTTCAATTAGTAATTCAATTAATTATGTATGTTCGATATATAGAAAGTTAGATTCTCAAATCTCATGAATTATTCGTTGAATAAAACAAGCGGTTTATTAAAAATGTTCATTTAGACTCACTCATGTAATAATTAGGTACAAGTTTTTGTTGTTACCTGTGTCACAATAATTAAAAATCATACATAAACACATACCAGTAGCGAAGGGTAGATGTAGGCTGTTAAGATCCGCCATAAATAGTGCACATATAACTTTATTAGTCATTTGTTTTTATTGAGCTAAGACTACAATAATTTACAGATGGTGTTAGTTATTTTTTCAAAAACAATAAACCACAACATAATAATAGTTTTGGTATACTTGCGGCGATACGAAAAAATTATGCACACTTTTTCATTCATACTTATTTGTTTTCATTGGATTAAGAATATATATATTAGGTACACATACTGTTTGTTCATTCTTATAAATTTATTAGGCCCTGCCTAAACCAAACTACATAAGATAAACAATATTACTCTATCTATAAAATATCCAAAGTTATGTATGATTGAATTGAATAATTTTGGATATTTTATAGATAGACGGTATTTTTGACTATTATGTATTAAGGCTTGATTTTCGCAGGGTTTAATTGAATTTTAAAAACTAACCACACCATCTGTAAATTGTAGTCTCATTAGTTTGCACTATGTATGGCGGAACAGCCTACCTCTACTAGGTACTAGTAACTAGATAGTCAGTAATTAGCCCTTGAATCTCGCCGTCATTTTTTTTGGACCCCAAAGTTTTTTTACTTCAGTCAATATATGTTTTGTATCTCATGTGAAAAGCGAAATATACTTAATATTTAATTTCCTCGAATCCATGGTTTTAATTAAAGTGGGAAAAAACCATACCTCAAAAACCCATCCATATCAACATGTATCGTATATATATATCAAGCATAATATAAAACATCATAAACTCACGGAACATAGAAATAATACTCTAGAATATAGCCATGCACAAAAACTGATTAAACGGGTACTAAAATAACCTAAACACAATAAAAAAAGCCATGTGGTATACTTATATCAGAATAAAACAGACCTTTCCATTGATATTAATTTATTCCCCACCCAGTGACTTGTCTTATATATTATTTTATTATTTGACATATCGGCCACTCATCAGAGCAGACTGTTCTGAATAAATAGGTTATTGGGTCAAGTCAAATTTGCAAGAGGGCTGGTATTATGTGAAAAACAGACGATATTTTTTGTTTTGTTTTGTTTTATGACACCATAAAGTGTGTGAGCTATTGTTTTGTGGAGAGACAAAACAAAATATGAGGTTTTATTATTCTAAACTGTATCATAGTCGGGACACAAAAAGTAAGGTGGGTTTACCAAAAGTTGAATTAAGTACCTAATTAAAAACGTAGACAAATTTATTTAAGGTAACAATTTCATCACTAAACAAAAGAAAGCAGTCTTCACTAATAAAACAATTTCTTTGTTTATCGTCACTTAAAAATGCATATTTTTAATAATTAGATTGTATCGCCAGTTTATATAACATGAAACCGTGAAAAAAATCTAAAGATAAGATCGACATTAAAATATTGACTCCATTTTATCATGGATAGCTTCCATTTTATAATATAAACATCAGATTTTTTTGTAACATATACATTGCACAATTGTCAATATAAACATACTGAAACACTAGGTAGCCCTACCTACATTAAATGGATTATTTAGATATTGTATATCCAGTTTAGTATGTTTTGAGAAAATCGAAGTTTAAAATTTGAGATGCATGAGAAATTGACATAATAATTGTGTATGTGAATGATACAGTATCTTCTAAAATATCGTATTTGGACGTACAATATTTTTACAGTTAAAGATTATGATGAATACGAACATTTTGTGTATGTTAACTCAATTTCGACAAAAACTGGACGTACAATATCTGTGCACTAAACCAGTGCTCCGCAACCGTTTCTCACCCATGGCACACCAAAGGTATTCCCATAATTCCGCGGCACACCACAGGTAAAACAATTTATACATCAAAATATGGACCCCACATGCTGAAGCGGGCCCCCTACCTATCGCTAAGGTTAAAGACAGTGTGATACTCTAAAGTAGGTAGTATTTTTCAAATGGTGTTCGAGGTAAAAATAATGGTGTTCATTGTATGTTTAGCTATTTTTTATATTTATTAATACAAACACTCTCCAAATACATATTTAAAAATATTAGTATCAGCGTAGTAATATAGCACCGCAGGCGACTTTTTTTTAACCACTAGAGAACATTAGTAATATTGCTTCTATAGAATTTCCGGCATTGGTTGCAAAAGGGTTTCGAATCCAGTCGTATTGATTGTATGAAAGTAATGATGAAATTTCTTTTGCAGCAAAGTTATAAGTTTTTGGGCCGGACCCAAAATTCATTGCTTGTTTTCAATGGTAGTGAATTATCCCTATGGTAGTGTAGCATATCAATATATTTTCATTCTGACCTTGCATTTTTTTATTAATTTTATTCAGGTGCTCAAATATATTACCAGCCATGCACGCATATTTGGCCATTAAGTAAGTATTGTATAATATACAAAATTATTTGCATTTTTTGACACGCGCCGCGGCACACCGGTTGCGGAGCACTGCAGTAAGCCATCGAATTTTATTTGTTTTTATTTAATATACCTATTTGAATACATTATTTCACCTAGTTCAATTGTTTATGTGTGATATCATTTTAATAGGCTTGTTGAGTACGGTATTTCCAAATATTTCAAATTTCCTAAAATACTTTGTATACGTATATTCTTAGTAATAATGAGGTTTTCACATTGTTTTATATTAACTATAAAAAAACAGCAAGCGACAGTGCCACCTGTCAACATTGTCGGATGTGGCTTAGTTCTGCAACAGAAAACAATGTTAGCACCTGGAAAACTATTACTAGAGTATCTTATCATATTTTGATTTCTTTCACGACCTAATTAAAATATACGATCATCGTCAGTTTATTTTGAAAATTTAGAATTTGCGTTTACGTTTACCTGTATCTTTCCTTTAAGCTTATTTTTTTCTCTTAAATAATTGTAAAATAAAGATTATGAAAATACTAGACTTTGTGTTGTAAAATTAGGCATTTCCCTTACTTACTGTAATATTAATATCATGCAGTTACACCTACAAGGTAGAGGTGAGTTGGAAATACTGTCACCAGTTTGTGTATTCAAGTCTCGGCATGAAACTACCCATGCTCAGTACATGTGGCCCAATAAACTTGTTCCAAGAAACTCTAATACAAGGTGGCATATCCGGAACGGACGGAATTTATTAGCGTTGTAATGGGAAAGTTAATATAAGTACCTAACAAACCAAAACATTTATGACAATTATCAATGATTGGTCTATACTTACTTGAGACAACAACAACTTTTCTGCAAAGTATAATAAATCTAATTTAATAATAAAACTTTTAAATGGAAACTCCTACTTAAACAAACAACCCTTGAACCAGCCGAAACAATCACCTACTTCCTATTAGGGATTGCAATACCGGTATTTCAAAACCGGTATTCAATTATTTATCGATACAAAATACCGATATGTTCGGTATTAAGAAAGCATATACGTATATGTTTTTAAAATATTAATTAAATGTTATTTTTTCATTACTTACTAAGTATGTAATATTCATTGTACTTACATTAAATTAAATGAATAAGTTTTATGCTGCTAAAATGCAAATTTACTGAAACCAACAAAAATTATATAACATTAAAACAAAATTCCTCACAATATACTTATAGAATAGTCGCCATGCATTAACATATTTAGAAAAAGAAAATATTCGTGGCAAATATTTCCAATTATTCTATTTACTATTGATCCAACGTTGATAGTATATCAAATAAACATTTGAATTTCAGAGCGATTTTTCTGTACCCGGACTTATAGTATTTGTAAAAAATACTTAGCGGTTATAAAATTTTATGATCTATACATTTTGACAACGGTCAACATAATAAATGTAGGTAGATACTTTTTGTTGCTATAAAATTATGTTGTTAATAGATTTTAATAGTTATATTAATTATTGATAGGTACTTCTTTGCTTCTATAATATGTTTTGAAAAATGCTGGTATTAATACCGGTATTCAATAAGAAATACCGAAATACCGGTATTGATATATTCATTCGGTATTGCAATCCCTACTCTCCACAATGTCAAACATTTTATCTCTGCCCAAACTCAAACAGAACATTCGGACCGAGTAAAACCCAATCAGGCCAAAATACCTAAAGAAGAGGAACGAAATAGATGGGCGGAAAAATGTCCTCAGGGTTGAAAAGTTTTATTGTTGGAGGACTCACGATTCGATTCGTAGAATTCACTACAGTGCCAATTACCCGCCAAATAATACATGTCCGGGTACCATCTTCAAAACCTGCAATAACTCTGTTGTAAATTATTTGCGGTGAATTTAGTCTACATGACAGAATTATATTGCATATTAATAATATTTTGTCTTCAAAATATTGTATCACACTTCAGTAAAGTATTTCCAGAGGCAGGGGCGGCTCTACCTTAAGGGTGCGTAGGTACCATCCCTACATCGTAATCATGTCAAAAATATACGTCCAATATTTTTATCAGTGCTATAATATACCTACTTAATTACATTATTAAATGAACTATTTAATTTATTTTATCCATCTAAATCCGTTGTAATTTTATAGAGATATTTATTATTATTACACAAATAAATAAAGTAATGATTGTAAATTATGTAATAACATAATGATGATTACGCGGTATTAATATTAATTATTTAAATTAAATATACCCTATGTTAAAGTGACACATATGTACAAATTATGTTTTATACATAATTACACCATTATATTATAACCTATGTCTATTTTTCGCTGACCGGGGTCATTCAGTCCCATCCCGTCGACGCGGTACAAATCTCGTTGTGATTGTATTAGCGTTAGTATACGTGTGCTAGGGATAAAATGACCCCATGCACGCTGTATGTCGTTGTTTAAAACTGATAATGGTAAGCCTATAATAATTATTATTATTAGTTAAGTTAATATTTTAAAGCACGCTTTTTAGATGTGATTAAGTAACGACTCCGATAATCATATTATTTATTCTGAAAAATTACTCATTTATTCATAATAAAATCATATATTGGGTAATAGTGGGTAGGTATGTTCATTTAATAATCAATGGTTAAACCCCACCACCTAGAAAGTCGTTGAGCCGCCACTGTCCAGAGGTATAATATGTAAAGGATGGCAGTAAAAAGATAATCATTCATGGTTTAAGTTTGCGTTTAAGAGAAATATAAAAAAATGTGCATGTCAGATTTGTATGTAATAAATGTAATAATTAATTTCTCAATTAATGTGTGTTTGCAACACTATACGCCGGAAGTAAGGTGAATGTACCTACTGAAGGAATGCATTGATCTAGATGTCGATATGGCGGACTTTATAAATGAAATGCCTCCAATTTAAAACGTGGTATTATTCTTCGGTATGTTTTAAGAAATATAAAATTGTCTTCTTCTCATACAAAAGAAAGATTTATATAATTATCTACATTATAATTATAAGTATTATAATGAATTCATTGTTCTGGCAGGAAAATTCATTTTAATTATTATTTGGAACGTTCTATATTTAAAATATATATCTCATAAGTATTTATGTGTGCCGGATACATGAATATTTTATAGGTACCATAATATGTTGCTAATTTATTACTGACCAATCAATTATATCGTCACTATTCTGGCAGAAGACACTAATTCGAAGAAATGACATATTGAGTTAGTTATACTTACCAAAATGTTCCTTATTTTAAACTTTACCGTCTGGAAACCTTCATAAATAAACAGTCTTTATTTTAAAGTCATCCTATTTACGATTACTTAATAAACTCACATGATAGACCATTTCAAACATTTTAACAACTTCAAAGTCAAAATACTCAAAACTAGTATTCTCCAGCTAGTGTGTTCTGCCAGAACAGAGACGATATTTTTGATGGTTTTGCAACGGTTATAATTGAATTTTACCACATGAACGCCAGTTCAATTAATAAATTATATTTTTTATAATATACTAATGCCGCCATTTTCAATATGTAAAGTGATTTGGAAATCACAGAACAAGCAAGCATGTTAAAAATAGTGACGTCCAATGGGGTTAGGCAGATCATGCACCGCTAAGAGACAGCAAATTAACCTTTAATTTAAACGTTTCTCTCCTAATCGATCATAATATTTCATGTTGAATATTATTATAAATTAACAGTGGTACCTGTAAATAAAAAATGTACCCATATCTTCACCACACTGTGTCAACTATACACAACTGCCAGTTTTTAAATAAAATGTAATTCACGCAAAAAATATAAAGAATCATAGAGTTTGTTGCTGAAAGTAGGGATAGCAATACCGGTATTTCGAAACCGTAATTCCAGTACTTTTCGATATAAAAATACCGGTTTTAAAAATCAGACAATACTTATATATTTGGTATTGAAAGTGGAAAAAATTCACGACGAAATAATAATATCTGTACCTCAGAGGCAGACGGATGCAACTCCATTTTTGGGGAAAATGATTTTTTTTTAAGAATCGTCATGCTAAAGCCTTTATTTATTAGAGGCAGAGAGATGGAAGTCCTAGTCCAAGATATGCATAGAATAAAGATGCAAGTGCCATGCCTACCTTAGAGGCAGAAGGATGCAAATCCAATAATCCACTAAGATAAAATTCTCTCAAACCGTCTGCAATATGTACTAGACGAGAACTAGCCAGGAGAACGAGCTTTAGAAGAGAATACAGCTCTATGGACCATATCCAAGTCATCAGAGAAATCAGAGCGGTAACAGGAATACAAGCTGCCGCTATCCATGGGTTTTATAGACTATGAGAAAGGGTTCGATTCCATGAAGAAATTTTCAATACTCGATGCACTCAGAAATCAAGGAATCCCCGGGCACTATATAAATAATTTCAATAATATATACAGTAGCGCAACAACATCACCAAAAACCATAGCGCATTTCCTATCAGCAAAGGAGTCCGACAAGGTGATACAATCTCACCTAAACTATTTACAGCTACACTTGAAGACTTATTTAGAGAACTTGACTGGAATGACGCGGGCCCCCATAAATGGAGAATACGCGAGTCATCCGCGCTTTCCCGATGACAATAAATAGTAGTTTGCAAGACTCAGAAGACCTCCAAAGCAGAATGCAGGAACTCGCTGGAATAAGCAACAAAGTAGGCTTGAAAATAAATTTGTCAAAAAAGAAAGTCATGTTCAACTGCTTTACGGGCCAAAAAAAAAATCCTCATCAATGGCATTCAGCTCGAACAGGTGAAAAACTACATCTATCTGGGACAACAAGTGTCTATAGATGGATGTATATTTGATGAAATTGTTCGCAGATTAAAGCTAGGCTGGAGTGCTTTTGGCCGCCTGAATAATTTCTTCAAAAATAACCTCCCACTGTGCCTAAAGTGCAAAGTGTTCAACCAGTGTGTACTTCCCGTAATCACATGCGTGTGAAACCTGGACCCTAAGTAAAAGAGAGATCCAGAAACTTAGAGTAGCACAACGTGGAATGGAAAGGTGCATGCTGGGCATAACGCAAACGGACAAAAAGAAGAATGAGTGGATAAGGGAACAGACAATTATTAATGATGTGATAAAGTTTGCTAAAAACCTCAAATGGAAATGGGCTGGACACATAGGTCGAAGAAAGAACAATCGTTGGACAAATTTATTCATCCAGTGGTATCCGAGAGGTACAAAACATCCGCAAGGTAGATCTAGAGGCCGCTGGATCGATGAAATGATAAAGTTCTGCGGAAAAACTTGGTAACGCAACGCACAGGGACGAGAGAAGTGGAATCAACTTGGAGATTAGCGAGGCCTTCATCCAGTAGTGAATAGATTCAGGCTGGTGATGGTGATGAATACATAATAATTTTTTTAAAAAAAATGTGTTTTGCTTTGTTATATTTATACCTATAATTTTTTTTAACTTATAATTTGTTTTATTTTGGCTAGGTAAATAAGATACAAATCCACATTTAACAAAATATCTTTAGACGCAGAAGGATGCAAATTCACACTACGTTTTTTATTTTATTTTTTTTAGATATAAAATTGTATTATATTTATTCCTTTCTTACATATTCCAGAAGTACTTTAATTGAATTAGAATAAAAAAATAATGATCATTATATATTATGTATATTTTCTTAGAAGTTATGAATATTCGTTTAAAATAAAAAATGTTTTTTTGGCTCTCCTGAACAATTGGGTATTTGGCACTTGCATCCGTCTGCCTCTGAGGTACAGATATTATGCACTACCTATAATGTACCTACCTATTTTTTTGGTGTTTTCTACCGAAGAGTAGCTTATACAACAACAAAGAAAAAAAAAATTTTTGAACAAAGAAATGAGAAACAAGTAATTACAAGATAAAAAGAACTTTTCATATACCACGTTTTTAAATTTTCTGTTGAATCATATAAACTTGACAATTCTATGTATTAATAATTAAGGACAAATAAGGCAATTATCAACAAATCATTTTTTTGCTATTTTGCAAACAAACAAACAAACAAATATAGAAAAATGAAATGTCATTTTGATTTCCATAGTAACCCACGTATATAATATTAATAATTTAGTAGCTAGGACCACCTACTTAGCAACCAATAATAGTGCATTAGATTACGAATTTCTTCCGAAATAACTTTTAATACAAAGCAGAATTAACTAAAAATTAATTCAATTCTACTTGAAGATGGCTAAAAGTATTAAAAGAATGCATTGGCATCGCGTTCTGATATATTCTAAAAGTTTCAAATGTCTAGCTAGTTGTGAATTTCGTTAAAAATAGATTGCAAGATTTGTACTGGATCGAACACCAGAAAAACAAGAATACGTGCTAAAACGTGGTAAAATATAGTCTTACGAGATAGAAGTAAAGCAATTGCTAAGTGTAAAAAGTGCAACAAACTAGTAAAACATTTCTTGGAATCACCAGCGGGGCACATATACACATTATAAGAACACTACTTCATAACATAAATTTATTGAAAGATCATTCTAAGAAGAAAGTACCAATAGTTCAACTACTAGGTATTTATTAACATCAGCATCTCTTTATATATTTTTAAATGTTTAAATATACGCACATATTTAGATATTTTTGCTATAAAATATTAATCTTTCGAAGAGATTTTTATATCTTGGCATATTTACCCACTGTTAGATATTTTTACAACGTTTTTCTTAGCTCGTATTCTTATTTGTCCGGTGGTTGCTTGACCGGTACAAATCTTGCAATCAATCTTTAACTATCTTTCCGACTAGCTATACATTTGAAACTTTTAGAATATATCAGAACACGATGCCAATGCATTTTTTAATACTTTCAGCCATCTTTAAGTATATATAATTGATTTTATTTTCAGTGAATTCTGTTTTGTATGAAAAGTTATTTCGGAAGAAATCCGTTAAAAATAAAACTATTATTGGTTGCTAAGTGGGTCCTAGCAACTTAATTATTAATATTAATATATACGTGCGTTACTATGGAAATCAATATGACATTTCAGTATTATTTCTATCAAGTACAAATTTTTTTGATCGTTTAAGCTGGTTTATTCATGGTTCAACAGGAAATTTAAAAACGTTATATAAAAGTTCTTTTTATCTTGTAATTATTTTTCCATATATTTCACAAATACCGGTATCCAATAAGAAATATCGAAATACCGGTATTGCTATTTTCATTCAGTATTGAGCTGAAAGGCAACACCATGCAATGCGAGAAATTTTAAGCTGACTGCGATATTGACAAACGTTAGATTTATTGCCATAAACCAGATGCGTATTTTGCAAGCTAGATGG
Source organism: Rhyacophila brunnea (assembly GCF_057557595.1). NCBI lineage: Eukaryota > Metazoa > Arthropoda > Insecta > Trichoptera > Rhyacophilidae > Rhyacophila > Rhyacophila brunnea. Next base: position 37,079,304 of record NW_028232796.1, read on the forward strand.
CTATTAAAAAATACTAGATCTGGTACGAAAAACGATAAGTTCACAACTTTGTACTAAGTCACAAAACATATCACTGCCATCATTGATCATAAGACTATAGCGATAACTTCTGTTTTACGGGACGTCAAATTACCGGTAGGTATACATTATACTGCACACTGTACATTATCCAACGTCTTCTGAGATGAAGTAGTTTCACAAATTATTACCTCACATACAAACGTTTGTACACAATTCCACTTACAAAGTACACGACACCTTGCCAGTGGAGATATTTCAATTTTCTCCGCGTCACCACTTGTGTGAGTACCGAGCAGGGGGTGGAGGCAGGGTCGAAGCGCCCCATTGTGGGCACACAACAAAGCGAGCCCCCACGGAGCCTTTCAAAGGCTTCTCCTCACACAAGGGTCGCATTTTTCGCGCCCTTCGGCAGTTTGACCCTTTAGAGTTTTAGACTCGGGTGGACGGATAAGCAGGTATCATAGACCGAATTATGATAAATACATTGTATTGTTTAGATTATTTACTTGCTGTGAATCCAACGTAATTTGAGTTTTACTTGGTTTAGGTTCAGTAATATTACATGGAAATTTTCCGAATTTTTCACCTTTTAATGAGATATGGTAACAGAAATAAAACTCGTCACTCACTTTCTAAGATGGTGGCATGTAAAAGTATGTACAAGTATTACTGGGCACCAGTGACGTCCCTAAACAAAATGCCGCCCCTGGGGAGCGCCAAAATGTCACACTATATTTTTATATAGTATTTTGTATCATCTGTACACGTGTCGTTTCTGGTCACCATGGACGTCGAAGGGTAACGGAAGTAAACTAGACATCGCGAACTCGACAAAAAATTACAATCTTTTAAAATCTTTTATGTGAATTATATATTTACATTCTGTTTCCAACCAGTGAGCTGATTTTTTTAATGGAAAGATATTTTCGTTATTACTAAGTTTAAGTAGCTGTTTCTATATATACCAAATGATTGTCCTTGATTTACCGCCCTTCGAGTAACTGCCTCCCCTAAGCAACGCTCAATCTGCCTACCCCCACGGGACTTCACTGTTGAGCACTAGAATTATTTCCAGGTTAGAGGTTATTTGCACCTTATTTAACTGGACTAATTGTGAATTATTCAACCAGATCTGGTTTTACTATGTAGCAATGATATGATATTATATTAGTTGTATAGAATGAAAAGTAGAAATATCCATGCGATGTTCTAAAATTGACACCTCGTATCTGTCATTCACCATTTTTGATAGGGGGTAGTTAAAATGTTATACACAAACTATTAAATGATATTAAATAAAAGCAAAAATACCGTTCTATCAAAAATGAACTAAATTATTTTTGCACATTTGCACATTTTAAATCATTGACATCTTTTCTTTTTCAAGTTGCGGCATGGTCTAAAAAGGTCGTGGCTAGGCGATGCGCGGATCGCGGGTCGCGGGTGCAAATGACGCATGCCGAACGCAATATTATTTGTCATATAAATCTAACATGCAACCATTTAATGTTCTGTTTATTGTTCTATTACTAACAATAATAATATATTCATTGACATGTTTTCTTTTTCAAGTAAATGGGTAATGTTTTTAGTCATCTTTATACGATTTAAGAATTAATACCCCGTCGCCATCACGAAACAAATTGACGTATTCACACCTCGACGTTCCAAAATTTCGTCGCGCCTATAATTGAAAATTATTTGCCGTTTCACTGAAGTATCGTCTTAATAATTAATTGATTACGTCATAGTCGATCGCCTTTCAATTGACAGAATTTCAAATACTTCAGATAAACTTAGTTATTATAGATTTTTGAATAATTTTATTTATGTTTTACTTTCTTTAATGGATTTAACACAGTTATTAAGTTTTACATGAAAAATTGTGCGATTTGATGAGATTCGCTAGAGCTTTAAATTAATATCTTTCGGATGTTAAAGGTTGCCTTCTCCTAGCGGAGAAGCACGTGAAAGCTTCTACGGTTCGATGACGGCATCTGAGGAAAGACATTCTCGCAGCTTTCGATTCCCATTCAATCGTCGCCGCCGGTCTCTTAATAGCGACTTTTACGAGAAAGAAATACTTCGCGAGCAGTATGAAGGATTTTATGGGCGCGATAGAAAATGAATTCGTAGCGATTTTACGGCGCACACCCATTGAAGAAGGTTTTAAATCAGGGAATATTTATTCTGACCTTTTGGAGGTTTATGAAAGATATATTGTCGCTCTGTGTAAACACTATCCATATAAGCCATACAGCCATATTATTGGGTATCATTTTGAGTTATAGGGGAATCGATGCGACTTGAACGCGACAGTGAGATTCGAGACATACCTACTAACTGAAATAAAATTCACATTTTCAGTTTAAACTGCTTCTTACTCAATAAATTATATTTTACATAATCTTATATAACCTTCACATATTATTTAAAATTTTCTAAAAGATTTCTTTAGAAAAAAATAAGTTTAAGGGACAAGCATAGTTTCCCAAACTTTTTTGCTAACCCCCCCCCCCCCCCGCAATAATTATATCTCCACCTTAATTGGACGTATTTCTATGAACAAGATCCAACCCACACTTGTAACATTCATTAATTTGATATCTACATTTGATCGGATAATTTGATAAAATTAAACAATCACACATCATTTTAAATCAACCATGACTCAAATATTAAATTTTCTCAAAATGTTACACGTCTGAGTTGGATCTTATTTGCAGAAATACGTCCAATTAAGGTGGATATTTAATTATTTAGCGGGGGGAAAGGGGGTGAGCAAAAAAGTTTGGGAAACTATGCTTAAGCCTTTCTCATTTTTATTTTAGAAATAAATCTTTTGGAAAATTTCAATAATAAGTGAAAAATGTTTAAATTTCAAAATGTTGTTCAATTTTAAAAACGCTTCAGAGAGTATTAAGAGCCATTAGCTAAAATTTGTCGCAATTAAGTATGATACCTATATCATAGTAGTCTACGTGCTTGGGCGCGAAACCCGAGAGATGCAGTTTCGATTCATACTGGGTGCTGTATTTTTTTCAAATATTTTTTTTTCAATTGGTTTTATAATTATTTTCTCAGAAATGTTTTCAAAATTATGTGTGTTCAATAATAAGAATGTTACATTCTTAAATCTTGTGAATTATTCGTTGAATAAACAATTAAAAACAAATAAGTATGACTGACGAAGTTTAGTGTGCACTATTTTTGTCGAATCTTAACAGCCTACCTGTATTCCTTACCCTGGGATATATGACAGATGGATAATAATTTATAAAACCTTAGAAATAATACATTTTATACAGAAAATTGTTAACTTGTTATTATATATTATGTATTATTATTTTTAAGTATTTGTTCAAAATTCGACAGCAAACTACACAATATACCCCATGCATAAAACCTTTAAAAGGGTCTATGTAAACTTGGCGCATAGCTCTCACATAGCCCCTTCTCTCTGCGTATTGTAGGTATAAGTAGGAACTTTGGCAAAAGTTGTTGTACTGTGGGCAGGGTGGATAGGGTGGGCGCCTAGGTCAATATAGTCCTACCAGCCCACTGGCCCACCATCATGGTGGACCGAGGAATTTTGCGCTCCAGAACTTCACTTTGATACGCACGACGTAAGATAAAATACAAACACACAAGACTTTTCGCTGAATTTACTACTCGCAACCAACCTTTTTAAAGTATCTATATTGTACACAACCACGTCAAAGAAAATTTATTGCAACTGTAGGTATGGTAATTTAATCATGACAAAAAATCAAAAATACACTCCACACTCTTTTAGGTGTATTTTTTTCTTCTCAAATCATATCTACTTCATAGATGGAGCATATAAGCACCACGCGTTGTTTCCAAAAATCCCTGTCACTTGTCAGTCTTCTTGCGTCCTTCCGAATTAGGTTCAGGCAGCGTTGCCAGATAATTATTAATTTATCAAATCAGAATTTTTACCATGTGAAATTAAAAAAATCGAGATTTAGAAGCAAAAAAACGCATAGTTATATTTATAGTGTTTATTTCTATATAATATTAATTATAAATGACACAACACAAACTACAAAACTCTTAAACTATCAAAATAATATTAAACAATATTTTTTGCGCGACACTCGCCAATTAATTGTGTTGGCTTAAGATTTTGGTTTCTAAAGAGTTTTTGTCTGCTGCTTAATATATTAGTAAAATTCAACACATGAGTACCTATATCGTGTTGAATTTAACAAGTATTTCCGATTTTATCAACTCAATAGAACATCTATAAATAAGTGATTTAGTGAAAAAAGATTTTATTGTATAATAACATTGAACACGACTAAATACAAGCTGTGTCCAAATAATATTAGTTGAAAATACCGAATTATTATCCAAATTTAGCTTATACATTTTTTAAAAACGAAGAAAGGAAGTAGGAAAAAGACTAAACCATCAATTGTATTTGTTGTTTTCTCATCAATTTAATAATTAAAATCAGATTGGGAACATACAAAAAAAAGTCTATGTCTATTGTATATTTTAACTTTGACTGAAAACCATAATAAAAACGTTTTTGTGCCTCCTGTAAAACTTTATTTTTGTGGGTTAAGTCCTTTTTCGTTTTAACTGTCAATAAATTATTTGTTATGTGAATATTGTGTTTTGTGAATATTAACAATATCACCATGTTTCAGTCAATGTGAATTTGAATGTGCGATCTGGCTTATTCTTATTTTAATCTTAAAATCGCATGCCGATTGTTTTCTATCACTACGCAGTAGATTGACCCTTTTGCCCTGTACTATTTCAAAGTTTTATTGCCGTCTATGGGGGCTTTATGGCCCCCAAAATATATCTCGCAAGCGGATTTTTTCATTTCAGTTTGAACTGTTTTTTATGAAATATGAAATTATCCATCCAACGTCTGGGCTTTGGTAAAAAATTATCTGTCACTCGCCGGAGGGTCGATTTTACTAGCTATAATAAAATTGTATGTATTTTTCCTAAATATTAACATCAATTCATTTATTACATATATTATATGCGGTCAGTGAATATTTTTATCTCGGTTCCAGCATAGATGAAAGGTTAACATCAAAAAAAGAGTAACAATGAAAAAAAAACGTTATGTCAATTAGAGGTGGGAAAACTGGTCGATTTTGAAGACTAAGTATACTTACTAACAGTATAAAAAAAATCGGTGTGTGTACTTATGTACGCGCGTTAGAAGTAATACTTCTTTGGCGTAACAAAACAAAAACAAAACTTTTGATAAACTAGATTCTTCGACTAGCTCTTAATTATCTTGTTAAATTACACACTCAAGAAAAAGCACCGCTTATTGGAACGCCGTTAGTTAATTTATATACAATTTAACTTATATTATTAAATTATATAATTATTTATCGTTGTTTTTATTTTTAAAGTAACAACTGCCACTATGACGTTTAATAGTTTGTTTACGCAAGTTTTCCCATCTCTAATGGGTAGTACCATGCTGAGAATTGAGTACACAAACTGGTGACTGTATTTCTAACTCACCTCTAATGTCAATACTGCAACTAATTACTGAAACGTCTAAAATTCTCTACAATCCCAGTGAGTTTATTATCGAAATTGGATTCATTTTATAGTGAAAATACATTGTATTAATTAAAATAAAATACAATTTTGTAGTCATATACTATTTTCCTAATTTATGAAATAGTTCACAAGATTTGAGGATTTAACATTTTTTCATTGAACATATTATCGTCACCTCAATACTACAACTAGATAATTCTGATTTGGTCATTGTTGGGAAAATGAAATTTAAACTTTATTTGATTAACATAACTTTAGGCTATATTTAAAATAAAACTGGAAAATTGTGCTTTGTCTAATTGTGAACAATTAAATAATAATTGAATGAAAAAATATTGTAGATATTTTATTGTATTTATTTAATGCATTCATAATGGTTTTAGGGCGTCCCTGTGCGTGTTTAATGCTCCTTGGGTACCACTGTATGACGGCATTTGTCCAGCGGTTTTCCACTCATCAAGCAACATGTCCAGCCCATATAATTTGGTTTATATTGTGATATTTACGCGTTACGCCTCACATACACCTTTCCATATAACGTTGCGCTGCTCGTAATTTTTGATTTCTCTTACATTAACAGTCCATGTTTCACATGCATAGGTGAGCGCTAGTAGCACACGTTGATTGAATACTTGAGCTTAGTGCACACAAAACTTTATACATCGTACTTATTTCTTTTCATTGAACTAAGAATACAATTTGCAGACGGTGCTGGTTAGTATTTAAAATTTAATTAAACCCTGTCTAAACCAAACCATAATAGTAAGTATTGTTATGGGCGATCCGAAAAAATACTGCACATTTTTTCAGTTATCTTATTTATTTTCGTTGAATTAAGAATATATCGCACCGTGAGTGTAAAACCAAGGCATCTGCAAAAGACATAATTATTTAGGATATATTAAGGTTTGAAGTCTTCGTTTTGTTAGGAGAAATGGAATTTCTAAAAAAAAACATAATATTAATTGGTTAATATCTACATATTATTGCATGTTCTTTCAGTTACTTTGCTTTTACATTATCAGGTTCACAACTTTTGCAGTTGTTTTGCATTTAATATCGAAATTGAAAAATTTGCAGATGCGTTGGTTTCACACTCACGGTATGATTTTTATAATACGAGTATAATATTATGTTGGTTAGTTTTTTTTTTTAAATTTCATTAAGCCCTGCCTAACCAACCAAAATATTCTTCTGTCTATAAAATATCTAAAATTATGTATGGTTTAATGGCATAATTATAGATAAAAGAATATTTTTTTTACTATTATCTACCATAGCTTGGATTCAGTCAGGGTTTAATTGTACTTTAAAAACTAACAAGCACTATCTTCACATTGTATTCTTAGTTCAATGAAAACAAGTACATTTGACTGACAAAGTTTAGTGTGCACTATTTATGTCAGATCTTAACAGATAGAGCACTAGTCTACATAGTATTTGACCGTGTTTAGGAAAAAGGGCGTAACCCTCACAGATTTTTTTTACAGGAGAGGCAAAAAACGTTTTTTGAATGATTTTAGTTTAATATTTAAAAAAAAAAATTAACACAGACATTGAGTGCATGATGATTAATGATTTTGTGTAATATATTTTCGATTTAATAATAATTAAAGAAGTTATTACAGAAAAATCATTAAAATTGAGAGTAGGTAAATGCTTTTTTCCTTAAATTAAAACTTAATTAATCACAATTAAAACTGAATTTAGAAAATAATTCGGCATTTGTGGCTTACTTCCTTTATATAGAACGTGTATTTAGTTGTTAATATCTAATAAAAGCACTTTGCGAAAAATCGCGGGTTACACCCTTTTTCCTAAACACAGTCGAATATTATATACTTAAGATCTTTTGTCACTACTCAAACGCAAGATATATTTAATATTTTATTCTGCATTCAACACATCGCAGACAACGGGTCAATTTGACATACTTTTAGCAATGATACTATCTTTATCTTACACGTTTTGCGTTGTTTAAAACAAAACCCAATAAAGTAAATCTCATGGAATATTTGCCAAAAAGTTCTTTATTCTATCCAAGAGTGGCCTCTGGGGAACCATAGGGACTATTCTAAATATTTGGATTCTACTGAATGACAAAACAGGTCCACCTTTGGATGTTAGTAAACCTTTTTAGTAAAATATCACATGCAAAGCCTACGACCATTCGCTGTTAAAACTATCTATTCAATATAATAAGTACCTATTAATAGATAAAATATTCCACTAAATGACATATTAAATTTATTCATTGAATTGATAGGCTGTTAAGATCCGATATAAATAGTGCACACTAAACTTGGTCAGTCAAACGTATTTGTTTTCATTTAACTAAGACTACAATCTGTATGATAGTGTTTATTAGTTTTTAAAATTCAATTAAACCCTGCCTAATCTAAGCATTAAGTCAAAAAATATTCGTTTATCTATAAAATATCCAACATCATGCCGTAGTTTATTCATCACTTTAGATTTTTTTTGATTTCTGTTTTGTATAGGCTAGGTTTATTAAAAAACAAATCAACAAAATCTGTATTATTATGTATTCTTAATAATTTCAACGAAAACAAATAAATATTACTGAAAAAGTTTGCACTATTTTCGAGAGATCGCCCATAGCATACCTAAATTATGATGGTTTGGTTAGGCAGAGTTTAATTGAATGCTAAAAACTAATTATCACCATCTGTAAATTGTATTCTTAGTTAAATGGAAAACAAATAAATATGACTGACAACCTTTAATGTGCCCCCACCCCTCGCCACTGGCAAAATTATGAAATCAAAATAAGATACAATCGAGATGAAAATACATTATAAACAATGACAAATAACCCTTGTAGCATCAATGAGAGGGTTTAATCTGGTCATACTAACAGTATCGATTAAGGACATGATGGAGACGTTATGTGACACCATTTACGATCCCTTGCATAGATGACTCTTTACCAAAACCGTCAATAACTTGGCAACGTCGCTTTCCGCAATCAAAATTATTACTACTGTTTAAATTACGATTTTCGTAAATTATTTAAATATTTTTTAATTTACTTATTGAGAACATTTTGAAAACTGGATGTTATAAATTAAATACCGAAGTGTTCTTTAGTCAAATTATTGGTAATGGCATGTATGTATATCAGTGAGTTACCGGTAGCTCGCGGCGGCATTTTCGGTAGCTCGCGTAGGATATTTTATAATATTTATGAATTTGACATGACATTGAAAAACTATCTAGCTGTATCGTCGAAAATTTGCAAAAATATGTAATTCCATCAAAAATAGAATTGATAGAATTCCAATGTGATTTGTCGCTTAAGATTGTTACCTCAACTATATAAACTGTATGGCCTTTTGTCCCAACAGGAAAGTATCCAATTTCAGTTTGAATTGCGCTCAAAATGAAGGCATTGTTTTGTTCTACCTACTTATGTGAATCAACGTTTTCCACTATTAAGGTAAATATAGAAACGGACTCACAGATGTACATCTTGATAATTGCATTCAGATCGGAGTGAAAAAGTACTTACTGAGAATTGAAAAAATGTGGAGAAAAGTGAATGACATTCTTTTCACTAATTATTTTAACTTTTACTCACACTTATTACAAGATATTTTTCAATCATTATTTTGTTTATAAATAAATAATTAAAGTATGTACTTACGAATTTTATGTTTTATTCGAAGTCCGATATCCTAGTCCTACTATTATAATAATATAAAAAAGATTTTTTTTTCGGTTAGGTACATGTTCAAACACGCGCGTTAACATGAACTTACTCCCTACTTCAGTTTTAGTTTGTCAGTTTATGGCTACGGCCGTATGTTGTAGCTTAACCACTGGGGAATGCCAAAAGAAATGGCATATTTCAAAAAAACACTACCTTATTCTTAGGTCAATAGTTATTATAAAGCAATCATTACTCGATAGATGTTTATCACACTTGAATGGTCAAAGACATAGCTTAAAATTAATATCTTTCGAATTGTCTTCAAATGTGTTAATCTTGCCCATTTTTTTAATAATAAAATGCGTAATTCTTGTCAAATTTGGGATCACAGAGATTATCAATATATTTTTTATCGTAAATATTTCACTATAATAATGTCGACATAAATTATACTGATGGTTTTATAAATGCGTTTAAAAATTAATAAATTTAAAAAATCTTAACACCACTGCACGTTTATGTACTGAAATATGACTATATTCTAAAACATTAGAGCGAGAGGTTTAAAAGAATACTATTTTATGTAATAAAAATACTTTGTGCAGTCATCAAATGTTTAAAATAAATATAAAGGATAATAAGACTTCAAAATTATATAAATAGATTATCTACAACATTTAAGGAATGTCCAGGATCATGCTTTGAAAATAGAATAAAAGCTCCATTTTGACCTACGCTGAGCATGTCTCCTCTTAACTTTCTTACAGCAAACACTCTTTGCCACTACAAAATACATAATATTATGTATTTGATTACCTGTTACATTTTGCGTTTTAGACATAAGCTCTAAATTATGTCCACAAGCTAATGAATGTTAAATGTTCTTTCATCAATACTATTGCAAAGAAAAATAACAATACGTTGTTTAAATATATTGTGTATTTAACTGTACATTATCAAAAGAAAAGGGGATACAATTACCTTCAGTTATTTTGTAGCAATGTCAGTATACCTTAACGCGAACTAAACACCGAATACATTATAAAGATTACAATACGATACTTATCCAATTTGCCTTACAGTGACGGAATACAGAGAGTTAAAAACTGGTCGTATAATATAGGAACCTTTTTATGTAAATGTATACATACATCGGGACGAGGGTACTTCTTATAACTTAGGGGAGAGACGGGTCTCCGTGATCGCTTTTTGATGGCATGTCAATGTTAGGGGAAGCGAGCAATTTTTCAAAACGAATCAAAAACATCTCTATATACCCCTCTTTCCTCTATTTTCTCATAATATGCTTTCACATTTTTTTTTCGGTTGGCCTGAACATGACTAGGGTTTCAAAAATATTTTTTCAATGCTGGTTGTTTCAATTTTTTACTAACCTTACATTAACCTTACTTAAGCTCTGTAGAAATATAATATATGAAATCATTTTATAATAATTATATGCGTTACATTATATACATGTAGAAATATACAGCATTAAATGAATGACATACTTTAATATGTAGGTTTTGTGGTTAAAACAAAATATTGGAGCAATAATAATTGTCAGTGTTATGTGCCATTCAATTTAGCCAACATTCCAGTAGCTACGACTGTGGCTGTAAACAATAAATTCATTGTTTTACATGTTAAATAATGTTTAATTTTTGGTTTCTTGCATCATCAATATTATTCCTGTCTGGTGGCTATCCAGTAATATAAAAAAACACTCTTCTGTTGGACTTCTAACCAGAAACATATATTGTAGAAATATTCAAACTTTATATAAGTACACGAGTAAAAGTGTTATGTGATTATATGTTATAAAGTAGAAAATAAAGGACAACATTAATTTCAATTAATAATATCTTTTAATGACTCCAACCCATAACATCAGCGTTCCTCAATGATAACTAGATCAGTAGTGTTTGTTTTGATTGGTAATTACGAAAATATCTGTTGTAATATATATAATGCATTATTATAAATAATAACGACAATCTATGAATCCTCACTCAACTCATCGAGTCCATCAAGAGACGTACTACAATTGTCACGAGTTGTTCACTCGAATGAAGTCTCTCAGTTCTTTCTTATAATATTATTCTTAATATATTATTATGTAATTAATCCCTTGATCATATCAATATCACCAATACAGCATTGCATCGCGATTATAATCTCACGTTATCCTCCTTATTATTGTATTCAGTGTATTCTTGTATAAAGAAATAAACCATTATCTTAATCTTCTCCACATCATCTATCTACAAAGTGGTGACCCCGACGTGATGCGTTCTCACTTCATCCACCTCATCTATATCCAAATACATGTGTGTTTAAATATTTAACGATATTTTAGTATATTTCCGTATATCCAGAGACTTGTTATTATAATTAATATTCAACGAATAATTTATAAGATTTGAGAATCTAACATTCTATATTATATTATATTGAACAGGTATAATTAATTGAATTAATAATTGAAGTAATTCGTGAGTTAGTAATTAAGGCATTTAATTGATACATAATGCACCTTGAATTAAGGCTATACCTCAGTTGAGGCATGGTCTAAAAAGATCGTGGCTAGGCGATGCGCGGATTGTGGGTCGCGGGTGCAAATGACGCATGCCGAACGAAATATAATTTGTCATATAAATCCAACATGCGTCCATTTAATGTTCTGTTTATTGCTCTATTAGTAACAATGTTCTATTAGTAACAATAATAATATATTCATTGCCATGTTTTCTTTCTCAAGCAAATGTGTAACGTTTTTAGTCATCTTTACACCCCGTCGCCATCACGAAACAAATTGACGTATTCACACCTCGACGTTCGCTCTCCGATTGCCAGCGAGTCCAAAATTTCGTCGCGCCTATAGTTGAAAATTATTTGCCGTTTCACTGATGCATCGTCTTAACGTTATCTGATAAGCATTTTATGTAAGAACAACTAGTTAAAATCGTCGTAATTAAGTTGAGTGCTCGTAGGTTAATTAGAAAAGCATACTGTCACGAATCTAGTAGTTAAATTTTCATGTCATGTCGGATGTCGTATTTTTTCTAAAATTGAATTGAGATATATACGTTCAAATTATGTATGTTGACAAAAAAATGTTCATATTTATATAGGTACTGAAGATGGAAGAACGTACATTGAGATAAAAAGCTAACAAACCATCAGATAATAATAAGAGCTTTTTCATAAAAAAAATAATGTCTCACTGTGCTACAAACAAAAAACACTCAAAAGAGACAGTAGCTTAAACTAAAACGACAGTACAGAGAGAAAGAGAGAGAGAGAAAGACAGCAAAGAAAAGGTTCCTAAAAGGCATCCTTTGCGGAACTTAATTGCATTGTTGAATTAAGTTAGCGCCTCGTGTCTTTTATTCGACTGAAAAGAATAGAAGGATTTAGCTATTCTCGGTTTCATACTCAGGTGAAGTGAAGTGACCAACATTGTCTACAAGTCGTAGACACGTCTACGCTTCTACGCCTCTACGCCAAAAGCTCTTTCCGTATTTCGTCTGAACACGTAGCTATATATTTTTTTAATATTTTATACAATGTACTAACAAAGTAATGACATTATAATAAATAGCTAAAGAATCTAAAAGACTCAAAAATACTTTCCTCAGTTGAAAGGGAACTATGTTTATTTCGTAAAGAATTGTTATCCTGTTTTACTATTTTATATATTATTTTTATTATTGTCGACCATGTCCGATCCTAATAAGATAATATGGGCCTGCACAGAGTGGAGGTGTGTTTTTGCTAGCCAATTTCATTTACTTTAAACATATCAACATCTAATTGCCATATCGAAAAGGTATTTTCACAGATGAATTTTAAATGGTCAGATGCAAGAAATAGATGTTATATTGAGTTAATAAAACCGAAAATACTTGTTAAATTCAACACGATATACTCATGTGCTAAATTTTACCAATACCTATATTAAGCAGCAAAAAGAAACTTTTCCCCCGACCATGTCCGATCCTAATAAGATCATAATACGGGCCTCCACGAGAAATGGATGTCAGCCATTTGCTCAACCTAGTACTTGCCAGACCCAGAATTGGAACCTGGGACGACGCTATAGGCCGATGCTTAAGCGGCCACGCTACGCCAGCCACCTTCTTACGCCCTACGCCGCCACCTTACACGGCCATCGTATACCATAAAGAAAAACGATCATTGCTATAGAATTTCGGATCTATTAGGATCTTCTCATACAGAGTTCATTCTTTCTTAATACAGGAAATTTAATAGTGTCACACTACGACTTATAGTACTTTGGTAAATGGCAGAAAATTCCATATATGATTTCCATTCGAGAGGGTTGAGCGTTAGGTAATTGGTAATGGGTATTTCGTCTATGGTCGGATCTGATCAAACACATTTATTTCATACTACTTTACACATTCAACAAAGTTTTTTCAAATTATGTACGTTCAATCAAAAAATAATGTTACATTCTTAAATCTTGTGAATTATTCTTTGAATAAAAAAAAATAGTTAATTAAATTATAAGCAAGTCCAAGTAAGTTACAACAAAAAATCTTGGAGTGATCCGTGACGTCGGTTAGTAATTAAAGTAATTTAATACCTACTTTGATTTAAAATACAAAAGCCGATTGCCAACAGTAACTCCATTTGAAAAACGCTTCAGAGAGTATTGTAAGAACCATCAGTTAAAATTCGTCGCAAATCGATAAGATTCTTATAGTGGTCAATGCAAATAGGCGCGAATCCCGAGAGACGCAGGTTCGAATCCTACTGGGTGTCGTATTGTTTTTCAAAAAGGTTTTTTCTGTTCGTCACATATTTCTCAGAAGCGTTTTCAATTAATTATGTATGGTATATATTGCCGTATCACAATTCACCATGAGCTGTCATACAGAAAAAAATGGCCTTATAGCATTAAGAAAGATGACGCGTTGTTCGTGGACAGTAATATTCAAATTTTATTATATTAAATGACAAAAACTATTTGATATTTACGAGCACCAACTTGCTAACCTACTTTGAATCATTTAAAATTTTTATATAAAAATATACAATTTGGTTACCTACCTATTTTCTTTTGTCTTTTCTTTATATTCCGGTAGTTTTTATTACGCATTTAAGTGTTTTATTTAGAGATGAATTTGATCTCGGTATTTACGGTCATCGGTTTCCGATACATCACACGGTGAAGTGTGATACGGCCAACTGCATACGTATAGTTTTGCAGACATGAGGAAAACTTCAAAATTCTTGAATTTTAGATTCGGCTCTGTTGACCTTTATATGCACAGTCGCGACGTGATAAGGGGATCATTATATTATCTATTTTTCGATCAAAATATTACCAAGTGATATTACGGTATGATTAGGTACGTATTAAAAAGTGATTTTTTTTTCGATAATATTCTGTCCCTAAAAATGCCACACAGGTCTTTTAAGAATCAATATTTGCTAGCGTGTCAGTTCACTGTCAATATTACACATTTATACGTTTTAATTTATATAATAACCTAATATCTTTTGAAAAGCTGCCTGCATTAATTATACGAATAATCTTATTATAAATACCAGATGAACACTAAAAGCTCCTTAATTGATAACACTAACTAAGTGAAGAGAACAGTTGCAGTCAAAGCTCGCTGCAAAGTGAAACAAAGCTAAGCAAACACAAGTGCATAAGTCGACAGGTAAACCAAGCTTTTGCCATCTACTGAGTGTCTATTAAGACTTTCACACAGTTGGTAAACACAGTTATTTTTAATTACAAAGAGAATTCTATCTCTAAATACCAGCAATTTATTAATACTATAAATATTTTTTGTAATAATATATTTAAATAAATAAAATAATACATCATTAATTATTTAATCATGATATAATCCAATGTTTTTTACCTTATAAGAAAGATATCGATGTAATCAAACAAAATGTAAAGTAGGTACTGATACCTCAATTTTGGGTACCCACCGAAAACAAGTCACATAACAGATCTAGCTACATAACGTTCCCTCTAATTTTTCTATTGATGTGCGGATCATTAGCGTACCTGAGCAGTGGCGTAACTAGGGTTGGTGTGACCCGTCAGTGACGGGCCGTCACCTGGTGCGGTAAATTTACACTCCCCCCATAAACACACATATACCATTTTTCATTAAAACTTATATTTTATTAATTTCTCTTTTACTCACTTACTCGCGTTAGTCGCACTTGACCTTTGCCTTCCTAGAAATGAGTCGAAGAATTGTGCATGTGATGGTTTCGTGCATTCGAGCAAAATTAAATCTGGCAAAGGAAACTTTATTTTACAATATTGTTTGTACAAGGACTGTGCGGGGGATGAAAACATGTGTGCGGATATATTTTGGCAGGTGTGCGCGCGCACACGCGCACACTTTAAAGGAAACATTGACTACAACATCTCCAATATTTAGTTTTATTTTTGTATGTACTACTTAGCTTCAAGAATTATACCAGAAATTACCTAAGTATATACAGTGTGATTAGTAGTGGCGAAGGGTGACTTTTGGAAAGAGGAAGGCTGTGGAGATCTGATAAAAAGAACACACTTGTCAGATTTACTTATGAAAAATAAGAAGATAATGCGATATTACTATTAATGAATAGGTACACACCAATGACAATGACACACTAATTTAATGAAACTTCAAAAACTCACTGACGACATAAAATTAAGCGATCAGTTTAAATTAAGTACGTATTTTTCAAAACATTTATACACATGAAAAATCATTAGATAAGAGTTCTTTTTATTTTAAAAAACAGTCTATATTTATTAATATTCGATTAAACACCATAGAAATTATTTTTTTAAATTATCTAATTATTTAGTTTTAGGCTCTGCGATCGGAGCTTACCTTAGTTCATACAATTCGATAGACTGGGTGGGGCTACGTGATGTAAAGTCCATATGAAAAAAATAAGAATTATTTAAAACATAACCCGACCTTTATTTACGTCAAGACAGATGGCGCGTTGTGGCATATTTTTGAAAACCTTTGCAGATTGTTTCGTAATTATCTGTGTAATACATTTCTACACATACGGCATCTATCGTTGGCAAAATAAACTATTTATAGAATATAATATGATCAAGTGATTATATAAATAAGTCAATATGCAATTAAAAAATATTTTTCTTAAGAAGGCAGGCTTCAAATAATCGCCTAGTATGGAGTGTTCGCCACTGGTGATTAGTCAATTACGAGGACTCAAGCTATACATTCTATAGTAACTAGTTCGTCTATAGGAAATCATGGAACAGAAACAGTTATGACGAGATATATCGCTCTGCGATGTATAATCAAAACGGCCATCTTACGTTTCTTGTTAACACATCTATACCTTGTTCGTTTATTGTAATAACTTGTTAATACCTGCTCGGCAATAATTGTAAAATTATTCGCTGTGACTATACTCTCATTTAAATATACACTGCTCTCTGCTAAACGTTGTATGATCCGTGAACCAGTTCTACACCGCATCTTTATAATTACTGCATCAGTACGTAACCTGCGTGAGTATAATATTGTTTGTTACATTTTACTAAATACCCACGCTTGCTAAGCGGCTTATGCGTCGGCCTATAACATCGTAATTCCCAGGTTTGAATCCTGCGTCTGGCAAATGCACATATTGTTTTTAAATTTCTGTTTGGAATCAGAGTATGGACCTAATATGTCGCAATACAACGCTGTGGAAGGCGGCCGTGCATAATCCACGGCTGTACAGACACGGCGGGTGGAAGAGGGTGTATTGGGCCTAATAGGTTGACCAAGTGGCTAATATCCATTTCTCGTAAAAAAAATCTGTTAATACAACCTTCACCCTCTAGAGACCCATATTATTAAAAAAATAGTTTATATTTTCGATTTATTGTGTATTTTGCCTACGTTTAAAGTAAGTTACAGCACCCTACTACTATTATAATAACATTTGAAACTTTTGGACAACACTGTAAGCATCTGTCTAAGCAACTACTATGAGAGTGTTATTTGTTTTCTTTCACATACCGATTAAAATAAAACATTTATCAGATTTTTTGAATTTTTTGAATTTTAGAAATTTAGAATTTGCGTTTATACGAGTATGTTTAATACATTTTCTCTCTTACATATTTTTATGTTTAATCTCATGCAATATAGCTAATTCAAGACAAATATAAATATTCAACATAATTTGAAAATATATCATGCACATATCCACTAGTAAAAATCAATTTTTAGAAAAAATACGACGCTCGATGGGACTTGAATCTGTAACCACTCGATTTGCTTTTTCAATTAAACTACGGGTCTCCTATTTAATTATGACAATTTTAATTAGTATGTAGTTCTTACATGGATTGCTTATCAAATTGCATTACAGTATTGGCTATCGATGTTGGTATATTACATTAAGATAGGTATCAATTAATTTATTAATTACTAACTGACGTCACGAATCACTCCACTATTTAGTTTTTATTTTTACTTGGACTTTCTAATAATTTAATATTTGGAGGTATGGTGAGGATGTATTATGTCGAGTGAAAAACTCCTGACGGACTCGATGAGTGGAGTGTGGATTCATAGATTGTTCTTATTATTTATATTAACGCATTACATATTATATAACCATAGAATATATTGTTGTAATTCTCAATCAAAATAATTACTGCTGGCCTAGTTATGATTGAGGATATGCTGACAAATAATGTTATTGCCAATGTTTTGTTTTAATAACAAAACCTACATATTAAATTCTGTCACTAATTTAATGCAGAGTAGCATGATCGCAACAAATATACTTACTATTTTTTTTACTCAACGAATAAGACACAAGATTTGAAAATGGAAAGTTCTATAATGTTGAACATACATAATTTAAAAATATTGCAAGCATATTTATAGCCACTATAAAAAGTCCACGACGAGGTGTTTTCAAATCATGTATGATTAATATAATATAGAATGTTACATTCTCAAAACTTGTGCCTTATTTATTGAATACAAACAAATAGTTTCACAAATATATAACATGTTAATTATACCTTTTAGGTCACTAGCAAAAGCATCTACCGGGGGCAACCTGTCAGAGGTGCGTTTGAATGCGAATTTGTATGTAGGTGTGTGTGTTTCAACAAGTCCACTTTGTCATACTGCCTTTGAGCTCCCAACAAAAGGCTTCTGACTTTGATGGGATTAAAGCAAACACTTTACCTCACTTGGACACCTCTGAATCATATTATACGTCTTAGAGTAAACGTTTGGGTTTCAAATGAACTCGCAGTGACTTTGTAGAACACATCCTAATTTCTTTTAATTATATTTACCTTTATTGTTAGATACCTACCCTAACTGTATCCCAGAGGCAAATAGTGGAGGTAGGTTGTTGAGATCTGACATAAATAGTGCACACTAAACTTTGTCAGTCAAACTTATTGACGGTTTTTGGCGTTTTTTAAAGTTCAATCTTTGGCCACCACTAACCAAAATGTCTAAATAAAATTTAAATTCATAATATCTATGTAACTCAAAAATTTTCAAAAACTGTTTTGGGGGGATTTGAAGCTGAGCGCTTCAAATATCATTTTTTAAAACAAAATACGTCTATGAATGGCTAGTTATTTTTTATTTTATTTATTAAGGCTATACCTCAGTTGAGGCATGGTCTAAAATGATCGTGGCTAGGCGGATTGCGGGTCGCGGGTGCAAATGACGCATGCCGAACGAAATATAATTTGTCATATAAATCCAAAATGTTCTATTTATTGTTCCATTAGTAACAATAATAATATATTCATTGACATGTTTTCTTTTTCAAGTAAATGGGTAACGTTTTTAGTCAGTTTTACACGATTCAAGAATTAATACCCCCGTCGTCATCACGAAACAAATTGACGTATTCACACCTCGAAGTTCGTTCTCCAAATGCCAGCTAGTCCAAAATTTCGTCGCACCTATAGTTGAAAATTATTTGCCGTTTCACTGAAGTATCGTCTTAAGGAAAAAAACAGTTACATATTGATTACAAAAATTTAAAATATAATAACGAAAAGTTATTGCAACCAGCAAAGTTTCCTTGTATAAATTATAATATCGTTAAGCCTAACAAGATAGAGAGTAAAAATAACATAAATATAAAGAAATTACATAAGAAAATTACATGAGAAAAATGAATAATTAAATTATTTACAAAAGAGTAACAATATATATATCTATTTATACAAAATTTTGGAGATGTTTAAGGGGGGACATGCTCAGCGTACGTTAAAATGGAGATTTTATTGCATTTTCAAAGCATGATCCTGGACATTCCTTAAACGTTTTAGATAATCTATTTATATAATTTTGAAGCCTTATTATCTTTTATATTTATTTTAAACCTTTAAAATTTTTTTTAAACGGTACATGTTCAAACACGCGCGTTAACATGAACTTACTCCCTACTTTAATTATAGTTTGTCAATTTATGGCTACGGCCGTATGTTGTAGCTTAACCACTGGGGAATGCCAAAAGAAATGGCGTATTAAAAAAAAACACTACCTTATTCTTATGTCAATAATTATTATAAAGCAATCATTATTCGTATAATATTTATCACACTTGAATGGTCAAAGACATAGCTTATAATTAGTATCTTTAGAATTATCTTCAAATGTGTTAATCTTGCCCATTTTTGAATAATAAAATGCCTAATTCTTGTCAAATTTGGAATCACAGAGATTATCAACATAATTTTTTAAATATTTAAATATTTCACTATAATAATGTCTACATAAATTTTACTAATGGTTTTATAAATGCGTTTAAAAATTAATAAATGTAAAAAATCGTAATACCACTGCACATGGATGTACTGAAATATGACTATATTCTAAAACATTAGAGCGAAAGGTTTAAAAGAATATTATGTTATGTAATAAAAATACTTAATGCAGTCATCAAATGTTTAAAATAAATATAAAGGATAATAAGGCTTCAAAATTATATAAATAGATTATCTACAACGTTTAAGGAATGTCCAGGATCATGCTTTTAAAATGCAATAAAAGCTCCATTTTGACCTACGCTGAGCATGTCCGCCCTTAAACGAAACAGATGAATTATTAAAAGGATCAACGTAATACAATGTTATACAATGTAATTGGGTGGGTTCTTTATCAAATTGTAATATTTTAATAATCATTAATAAATACTGTATTGTAAGATTATTACAATACTTTTCCTGCGTTTCTTAATACTCACATATTGTTATACTTGTGGATGTATATAAAATGAAACAAAATAACTCTTGAAAATAAATCAACGTCAATTGATTGAGGTCAGCGGAGTCGTTTACTATATCGAATCTATCGTTTGAACTGTAAATGACATTAGGTCCCAGGAGCGACTAATCAAAACGCTGGCCTAATGACGCGGAAAATTCCAGCAGAGGCTCGTCGATCGGAAAACCGAACTGGGAAAACTCATCTAATGGAAAACTCGCGCGAGAAAAGTCAGTGGGAGAATTTTATCATCTGCGAGAGAGTTGGGACGCTGGATTAAGTGTTTTTTTTTTGCGGTCGGATATTTTCCAATCACCTGTGTAAGTATACAGTCTTGATTTTTACTTTATTATAATAATCTCTGCCGAATACAGACTTTCCCTAGCTTCTGCCACTCTTCTCGGTTCATAGTTATTTGGTGCCATGTACACCCACCGAACTCAATAGGTTCGTCCGTACAGCGTTATTTATGACGTCCTTACGGTCGTTTATTGCCCTTATAGTACCATTGTATGATTTTATTTATCCAGTTGCTGTCTACTGACTCGCCGAGAAATCGCCTATTGCCCTACATGCACTTTTACATGTCACCTTGCGCTACTCGTAGTTTTTGGATTTCTTTTAGCGTGCGGCCTCAGTGTCAGCGTTCAGCGCAGCGTTGAGCGTTCTGCGCAACTCAAACTCATAACCGTATAAATGTATAACCAAAAAAAGACATTGTCTACGAACATTTTCACACACGGTTATACGTTTGAGTTGCGCAAAACGCTCAACGCTGCGCCAAACGCTGCCACTCAGAACGTATACTTACATTAACACAGTCAGTGCTCAAAAGACGCCTGGCGTGTGGCCATTAGACACATATAAATTCACTGCTAACCAGTTAATTATCATGCTAATTGCTACACGCCAGGCGTGTCTTGAGCACTGACCGAGTTGTGGTAATTAACTAGTCACCAGTGACTGTGTTAAGGGTTTTACATGAACTCTATTAGATTTTTATTTATTTTACATTTACTTCACTAGGCTTAATACATAATATAATATTTTTATACTGTTATCTTTTATCTTAATGTCACTTTTAAATGGACGAAAAAACTAGGAGTTAATTTTTTTTACAAAAAGCTCACAAATCACAGTTAAGTATATTAATTTATATGCAGGAAAGTTTTCTCTCTCATATGTATTTTACGAATATGTTTACAGTAATATTATTAAACATACAACACAAATTAATTTATTAATGTTTAAATATTATTTTCTGACAGGATAAGTTACGAAGAACGACGCGCAGCGGACTGATTTTTATGTAGCTGACTCACTTTCCGGATCTTTTCATACTGTTTTAGGGTTGTCGTTTTTAAATATTTAGGGTGTGTTTTCTTTCTAATGAGCAATATTCTCAAAGTAAATTGTAGACTCTCAAAATGAGACGGATTCTTATTAATAGAGACCTCAAAATGAAGACACGAGATCACATTATTATGTTTTGTTATTATACTGTCTTGAATCTTTTCTGTTGGATGCTGAACAAGGAAATATCAATATTGAAGCTTTGTGTTACTGTATAGTCGTATCGTCAAATCTTCTTGGCTCTCGGATTACTAATGTTTACGTCAACAAGAATGGAAACGTAGTTATTTGTATCACCAAAACTAGAAAACTACAGTACTTTGGCCACATTATGAAAAGACAAAAATATAGTAGGTATTAGCCAGTTTATTATCTAAAATCTGTTGCAATAAATCAATTGAGTTGATAAGGTAATTAAAATTAATGTTATACTGAAATGAATTAGAAAAGACTAAGAAATATGTGACGGTCACATATTTCTTATCTTCAGAAGAAAGCTGATCGAGTTATATAAGTATGGCACATCATCTCAGCTATGGTCAGCAAATTCTACAGGCGTAACATACGTCGATGGCACTCGACTATCTTAGGCTTTGTCAGCTAAGCGCCTCAAAGTGACAGCAGTGCAATGGCAGCAGGTTACCCAATAGTGACCTACATCAACAGTAACTTGACACTATTATTAAATATTCATTTCAATAAATAACGAACGACAATTGATGGAAAGATACTCTCAGTATCTCAGTAAAAGTACACTCTATCATCGTGCCTTGGACTGAACCGATCTCACCGAGTGACACTCGATCATAACTTCCCGGTTTGAGCATATCTCACTGCATAGTATATGCCACTGTTAGCTTCGCACCTGTATTTTGTATCTTTGTAATTATTCATTCAGTGAAATAAATTCTCTCCGCAATTCATCACAGCAATTTCCTTCCGGTTTTTTTATCATCAACATCTGTCACCCCCAAAGTAGTTCTTGTTCCTCTACAACGCGGACCCAAAAATATATAGTTGGTTGCGCCAAATTATGGTGGCCGTAATCCTTACTTCCCCCCTCCCTCAAATCCCAGTATTATTGTCACAATACCAGACAATTAGCAATTACGGGTCATAAGAAGGATGTAACTGCGAACAATATTCAGTGACTTCAAGACAGCCGTTGCGCATAGTCAGCTCAAGCTAACAAATGAGTGTGTGTTGCCGCATTGCGTTAAACAGACTGATTCAGAAGTTGTTCGTGGGCCACGGCCAGGTCAGCTTGATATAGTGTGACCGTCGTACAAGCAATACTTCTGAATACCTGCCAAGATGTGATACCGACTCTCATCATTCATATCACCAATCATCATCATTCATCAATCTCACATATCATCCATAAACAGTGTACCGTCCGGGTAACCCAAACAAATAATACCGTGCGAGTGACAGTGCAACCAGATCATGGAGCCATCATAGATCCGGAATCCACATCTCTAAAATTACAGTCCACTTGCTAAAAGCGCCACCAATAGTAATTATTTGCAAGCACCGTGACTTTTGAGTTGGGAATCTCCATGATATGTACGAATTAATTTCCAATGAATAGTTTCGGATAGCAGACTTCCATAAGAGTGTCATTAAAAAAAAGAATAAATTACAATAAAGCATTTATATTATTACTTGGGTATAATTAAATTACAAATACCAGTTAATGAAGTACGGTTAATGACAGCAATTTAAACGGATTAAAAACAAGCACTTACTTGGGACCATTATAAACGTCGTGCAGTTGTGTTTCCCGGAAAAGTTAACCGAATTTTCATTTTGTCGAGAAAATTTATTAATGGTTTTCCCCGCCACAAATAAATCTGCAACAGTCAGCTGGTTTAGAAGTGTCTTTAATAAAACAAGGCAAGGTAACTAATCACCTATGAATGCCTTAAACAGGTTAAATTTAGAATTTAAGAATCATTTATTTATTAATTATTGTACTTAAATAAATATTTTTTTCATCCAGAAGTAATTTAGCATGATATTAATGAAACAGGAAAATAAGGTACAAGAGAAATTAAACATGTATTATAATATATTCATATACTATTAACATGACAGAACTATAGAGTCATATTATAGCGTCTTCATAAATTGTACTTTTGCTTTTTCACAAAATTTGTTCTAATAGTAAAAAAAAAGTCGCCTGCGATGAAATTTTTGATTATTGTGTGTCGATACTTGACAACTTCATAACTCAAGTGGATGTATTCAAGCATATTTTTTATGATTTTACCGAGGCTTCGACTACGTCTCGCTGTCATATAGCCTCTACTCATCTAGAAGAGAATCCCCTGATCAGGCCCTCACTCCAAACTTTACAATTCTCCCAAGCTCTTTCGTCTTACTCACCTCCAGGGCACCTCTAAAATTGTCGACATTCTTAAAGATATCCCCAATTCGCTGAGTTCAGTTCAGTTGTACAGCTGCACTCTGTGTCGTTCATATTTAGGGTATTGTACTGCTATGTGTACAATGTCCTCCAAAACATCACATTCATTTCAGAGATGCGAATCGCTTCTTCCCATGAGGACAACAAATCTTATACCCATTGTGTGACCTGTTTTTAGCGTCAGTATCAGCTTAAGCTCATTTTCTCTTTAAAGGAGACTCTACAAACCAGGGCACCAAACGTGGGGATGGTAGAATGGACTTACTTCATTTCACCTTTTCCAATGATGCTCTGTGGTGAAAATCTATCGACATAAGCGTATAAAAATACATATTTAATTTAACCTCGAACAATATATTTGTAAAACGCTACTATACAGCCCGCCAAAAATCTAAACTGTAAGTTGTCAACTCAATATTGTATAATTTAGTTCATTGTATTTATCAAACTATTATTTTAACCAAAAAGTCAGGTGTTTCTTGTAATTAGTTTTATGCAATATCACGTTGCTTATAACCATATTACATACAGAAACGTGATACGTAATTATTATGATGTCGTATCAAAACAGGCGAGTCCAGTGCCTAATGAAGTTAGTGTTGTCTTACGAGACAAGTCTTATACAAGATTAAATTAAGAGCAATGTTCAGTGTACTGTGGGTCTGCCAGGATCAAAGGATTCCACGTGACTAATCATTATATATAATAGACTGATAGAGTTTTAGACACGGTGTTGCCAGAAGTATTGTTTTATAATATTGTTTATGGTGTATAATATGTTACGCCGAATGTGTAAAATTGCGTATTACATGAAAAATGCAGGCCCGTTCGTTGCTTTATTCATGAATTGGGCAAAATATCTGCCGAGTGTGTGAATTCAGCAGTAATTTTTCTGCCTAGTTCATGCATTGGGCAAATTAGATGCGGTGGTGTTTTTTGCAACTAATCAAACTAACCAAATGTGTAAAATGTCATTGATTATATAAAAATATACCAATCAATAACTACAATGACGTTCATATCTATTTACTATTCCTAAGAAAATCTAGAACTATAATATGATAACGGAAACATTTTAATAAAAGGTACTTTCGCGATTTGATTCGTGTTTGAATATCAGACAATGGTCGACTGTTTGTTTGTGATAGTATGATTTGATAGTTTGTTGACAGTTGTTAGCTAGCCTCAAAATGGACATTCAGTTGAATTCAGAATTACAAAACCTAACCTAACCTAACCTTATAATAATAATAATAATATATTATGTCCAATTATAACTAATAAAACCATCCGTATTAAATTTACTTTTTATACTGTCATGTTGACAGTTTAATAATTCCATACCCTGCCAAATTCACGCACTCGGCAGATAATTTGCCTAATTCATTAATAAGGCAACATGCTTGCATTTTTCATGAATTAGTAAAAAATTTGCCGATTTCATGTAATACGCAAATCACACATTCGGTGTATCATAATATATAACAGTATAAACATATGTTACTGTATTAAAAATTCTTTATAATTCCTTAGTTAGAAGCCGGCTATAGAGTGGATCGATTGTTTGGGCCCCGCATTAGTTGAAATATGACCTTATGGTGGAGCGAGTTCAAAAATATTTTTGAGACTCCTTATTTGAGGATATAATATGGATACTATCCGTGGTTTTATTCAACTGGTTTAGTAATGCCTACATACTGTAGTTTAAATGCTAGAAGATATCAATATTTGGCCATCTATTTTTTTCGACTTATACGTGGTGTAAATTAGAACTCTGCCATTCTTGGTAGAACTGACTTGTGTGTCCCTGATAACTATCTTAGAAATTGGGAGCATTAGTTGTTTTTTCTCCCAAGGAGCAGAACGAATCTGCCATTGGTGATGTCAATAATTGGGAGGGCAATAACTCTGTTCAACCAAATCGCTTCAGATGTTGATATATTCCACCTATGTGAGGATAAGTTTAGTATAGGTGGACGTTGTTTTATAAATTCTTTAAATAGTGTACTTATAAGTACTAAGCTTAATGTATAATTTTCGTATTTACTTTACTTTCTGTTATAAATATTCGGTATTCACGCACCCACGCACTGGTAATTAATTGACTCATCCTCACTAGGTGGAATATGTCAACACCTGAAACGATTCGGTTGAGCAGACTTATTGCCCTCCCAATTGGTATTATCAATGACAGGTTAGTACTGCACATTGGGAGAACAAACAACCGAAGCTCCCGATTTCTAATGTATAGTTATCAGGGACACACAGGTCAATAACTACAAAGAATGGCAGAATTTTCATTTCAAACTATCAACATAAATAACTCGAATCATATAGAATTTAAAAAAAAATCTATGTGTGTACTTATGTACGCGCGTTGAAAGTTATACTTTTTTGGCATAACAAAACAAAAACAAAACTTGCGATAACCTAGATTCTTCGACTAGCTCTTAATTATCTTGTTAAATTATACACTCAAGAAAAGGACAGCTTATTGGAATGCCCTTGATTTATTTCTATACGCTTTAATTTATATTACTAAATTATATTATAATTATTTATCGTTGTTTTTATTTTTAAAGTAACAACTGCCACTATGACGTTTAAGAGTTTGTTTATGTAAGGAATTGCAAATGGCCGACAATTATAAATTCGCTGCCTAGGCAACGGAACAATTCTAAACTATTATATTATATTGTACGATCGTCAAGATTAGAGTATCATACTATGGCGTAATGGTAGAGTGTTCGGCTGATAACCGAACAATCGGTGGTTAGAATCCAATCAAGTGCGTTTTTTTTTGTGTGAAAAAATAAATTATGTGTAACATGTCAAACGCCAAAAATACGCTCTGATCTGATTTCCCAAACGCGCCAAAAGAAGTATATCTTATATAGATAAAATCAAAACCGAAATAAAAGTTTAGTAGAAGCAACATTTTTTAATTTACGTCTAGCTAGTAGAATTTGAATTTTATTATACAACGCATCATATTAACTCTATGAATCGTAGGAAGCCAAAATTAAAAATATCTTTTTGTATATTTAAATTCTAAAATCCACGTGATGGCAACACTGCTAGGGATCTAACCCAGATTATACCAGAGTATTCAGCGAGTTGAGTGTATAGATTTCATGTCACTCCATCTCGTCTAAATAGGCACACGTCTTGCGCAGTATTAAATATAATATATTTCTGATTTTGTATATTTCCCTAATTCATCTAAGCAGGGATTTAAAATTTAAATCTCATTACGCTAAATTCATCCATTTTATCATTTGCATTAGTCAAAGTTTACGGTTGGCATTATCGTGTTGTTCTTAATTCAAATATAATATCCATGGTATTATAAGTAGGTACAGTTTAATGACTACATTATAGTCTTTTTCCATAATTTTCTATATGGTTCCGCATTCTTATCGGTATATTATAACATGGCAGTGGCAAATGATGGAGGTAGGCTGTTAAGATCCGACATAAATAGTCTACACTAAACTTTGTCAGCCATACGTATTTGTTTTCATCAAACTAAGACTATAAATTTCATATGGTATTGGGTTGTACTTAAAATTTAATTAAGCCCTCCGTAAACCAAACCATAATAGATAATAGTCAAAAAATAATCTTCTATCTATAAAATATTTTTGATCTATTATGGTTTGGATTAGGCAGGGCTTAATCAATTTTAAAAACACCTTAATATGTATTCTTGGTTACATGTAAATTGTACGTAAAAAATCACCGTGGCACAGTTCGCCGTGAGCTTTCTTATCGGAAAGATATGACGGTATACTATAATATGGTCGCCAATTTTATTAGATTCAATATGAACATTAATTCAATTTTCATAGCTGATTTTGGCAAAATTCATGAATTCAAAAATGAAAACCTAACCTAACCTAACAAATTATCCAGTATATCCCCTATTTTCAAAATGTGTTTACTGCTGGCTTCCTGTAAAGTGTAAACCGACAAGAACTTAACTGTGTTTTATTTAGACATGAATTTTATGTCAAAGCTATACGACCCAAAGAGGTGTCAGACGAAGTATCAAAGTTCGAAGCAGACTTGAGAGTGGGTCTATTGTTTGGGCACCGCATCAGTTGAAGTATGGCCTTATGGTGGAGAGGGTTCAGAAGAAATTCTTGAGACTCCTTTATTTGAGGTTGTACGGATACTATCCGTGGCTTTATCCAACTGACTTTCTCTTAGGCATGCTTACATACTGCAGTTTGCAATTTAGAAGAAATCTTTATTTAGCTATGTATTTTTTTTGACTTATACGAGGTATAAATGAGAACTCTGCCATTCTGGGCAGTGTTGACCTGTGTGTCCCTGATAACTATCTTAGAAATAGAGAACATCAGTTGTTTATTCTCCCAAGGTGCAGAACCAACCTGCCACTGGTAATGCCAATTGGGAGGGCGATAACTATGTTCAACGAAATTGCTTCGGGTGTTGATATATTCCACCTACGTGAGGATGAGTATAGGTGGACGTTATTTTATAAATTTTTAAAATAGGGTCTGCTTAACTCATCCGGTGTATTTCCATGTACCTATATAATTAATATGTTTGTATGTACATATTTGTTTAATAACATATTATCTATCTCTTTTTTTATGTCATGTTGTGAACGTCTTAAACTTATAATTTGTAATGTCCACAATATGTAAAAATAAATAAATTGAATTGAATTAACGGTCTTTAATATACGGCCATAATATATTTCCGATATAATATTTCACGGTGAAGTGTGATACGGCGAACTGCATACGTATAAGTTTCCGGACACGGTATTCTTAATTCAACAAAGACAAATAAGTATGACTGCAAAAGTGGGCACGTTTTGATGGATCACATCTAGTTCTAACCTAAATTAATTGATTTTTAAAAACTAATCAGCAAATTGTATTCATAGATTAATGAAAACAAATAAGTATGACTGACAAAGTTTAGTGTGCACTATTTATGTCAAATCATAATAGCCTGCATCTATTAATCGTCACTGAAACGAGGTTTAACAATCGAGAATCTATCTTCTAAATTATTGTAGGTACTAGGAGTGTCTAATGAAAAAATTTACTAGATACTGCTTTTGAATGGCTGTTTGAATTAGTGCCTTTCGCCATAGGACTAGTTTCATATAAACAACGTTACAATAATAATTGTTAATCGGCCCAACTTGCGGATGGAAATACTGGAATAGCTTATCATTTCCAAGTGTAGAGACATTCCCAGAGGATGTGATTAGCATCCTGCAATTCTCCATCCTGCCGCATGAGCATGTGTGATTGTATAAGATCAATACACTCTCCTCCATCCGCCGTGTCTGTACAGCTGTGGATTATGCATGACCGCCTTCCACAGCGCTGTATTTCGACATAATGAATATTTAATTGCTCACATTTCGTCCCGAACGGAGCCGCACGGGACCGATTATTTACAACCATGCACCAATCTATCTGACGGAGTTATCTGGTGAAATTACTGAGGCAAAGAACTGGGAAGTCAAGTAGTTTGATATTATTATGGTGATCTCTGTGCGTCACTTAATATAAAAAAAAACTGTCAAGGCCAGAGAAAAGTAAGTATTTGAAGATTACTTCTCTTATAGTGAAAAAAATCTATATTAAAATTTTCCCCATAGAGTTGACGACATTTAAGTAACAGGTAGAAAGTACTTAAAATCCAGCTGAAATTAATGGTATAAATATAAGACTGCTAAAATAAAAAAACAAAACCCTACGTCATTGAGTTTTTTCTCGCTAAGAAACCGCCCCCCTTTCCCGGTGATTACGCCCTCTTCACTACTACCCTTACATACCTGAGTGATTAATCTAGAGTCGCCTAATGATCTCCATTTTCTAATCAAAAGTGTTTCTCTATTATCTCAAATATGTACCACCTTGAAATATTTCAGAGTAAGTAATTATTTACATACAACTGTCTCGATGAGGGTAACGCTTGAAAAGGGGTTGTTAATCATTACAAATTGACAAGATATTAATATTTTTACAACGAAAAATAATCCTTCTATTTCATGAATGTATTCTTTTTAACGGACATTGGCGATGATTTTGTAAATTGCGAAAGAATACTGTCTAGTACTGACGTCAATTATTCAGTCTGAGATTCTTGTGTCTCGAAAAAAGTATGTATCATAAAAAAATGTACATAATAAGTGGTGAATACCAAATGAATTTTATAAATTATCATGATTAATGATTATACCTACATAATTTGAATACATGTGAGAAATATAATTAAGTATAACAACTAGAAGAAATCTTTTTGAAAAAAATTACGACACCCAGTGGTATTATCGCTGTGTGTTCTATCTAATTGCAATGAAGTGAGTATGGCTCCATCATCTGGAGTCCTTGTGAGGTTTCCTATAAGCTTGTTCTAGAGCGTGTTCAGAAAAAAATTCTTCGTCATTTATTATTTTCCTTTTGACACCTTCTCAAACGAGTCTTTTCCGACTAACTTTCTTCAAGGCATGCTCGTCTTTCATTCTCTTGAAGCTCGTAGGTCACTTCTGCTCTTAAAGCATTTTCCCCTGCTCTCACGTGGTATCATTTTCAATCCCGATATTATAGAAAATTAAAAAATTTACGCACCCGTCAATTACATGCATGATCGCAGCCATGACCTATTTTGGGTGAAAGCTGTTTCCTCGTGTCAGGCTCACCAGGTACCTATAGCGAGGGCTGTGCGGCTGGTCAATGCACTCCCTAGAGATGTGGATATTTTTGGCGATCCATTATATATTCTGTTTTTTAAATTCTATTTTATTGTTTAATTTGTATTTTTTGAATAATTATTGTTTTTTTTATTTTATTTCTTTTGTATAAAACTATTTTTGCTTTTTTTTTCCTGAACCTTGTTTTTTTCTGATTTTCTGAACTAATAACTTGTAATTTTTATTCTAAATGTCATGTTGTGAACGTCCTGAATTAATAATTTGTTATGTACTCAACGTGTCTTTTTCAATTAAATAAATAAATAAATAAGAGTTTTTAAAATTCTCACTAAAGTGCTTTCTAAATTTAAATATTATTTGGCAGTCGGTGTATTTTGTATTTTTAATCAAAGTATTAATTATTGCCTTGATTACTATCCAGTGTAAGGATCTCTCCAAATTTTTGTTTTAACGTACTTGCACTTGCTAATAATTAAAAAAAAACTAAACTTACGTTATAGAATATTCTATAGAAGTTTTACCCAACTCTACAACTACACGTTATTGTCTATGCTCATGTTTAGGGCATAGACAATGGCGAGTAGGAAATGACAGTTGTCTAGAGACCTTGAATATATGTAGAGGTTTCAAGGGCGCTCAGCCCTTTTCCAAATCATCAACTTAAAAGAGTCATGTTAAACATTTACACTCAAAACATAGTTTAATATAACTTCATCCTATATGCAGTGTAATAACCACTAATGTGTTTGTGCCATATAAATTATAAACGATACAAATACCAACTCGTGTTTTCCTTCAACACTGCCCATACAATATCACATGTCACATACAAAAGCAACCGACTGAATATAAAATAATAACGGGGGTAGTTGAACAGATAACAACTACATTCTTTATAATTCCTCGAATAGCTTTAAGTATTATTATAGTGTTATTTATTCAATTTGTTTTAATAAATATTTCCGTGTTCATTTTAATTAAAATAATTACTGATAAGGCTTTATGTCAACTTAACAACTTTAAATATAAGGTAATGTAATGACATGTACACTGATGGATTGTCTTTGAGCTTTTAGTTAATTGAAAAAATCATTTGAGTGCATTTCCGCATCCGGCGAAAACTTTTTAAACATATGAAAGCTCCGCGAAAGAAAAAACAACTATAAAAGATTGGCGCCAAATGATAAAAGTAGGCTGTTGTCACTCGTATTATTGTATATATACGACTCCTGTCTACTTAGTCAAATTGAAAAGACGTCTATATTCCATGACATTGTTGCTCTGAAAATAGAAATTTATATTACGAGACAGGAATAATATCTCATGTTTATACGGGTTTCTTCTATTTTTAGAATAATTGTATTGTTTTCGAAACAATAATAATGTTTGACAACATAAGTGTGTCGTATTTATTATTTCACAAACGTAGGAAATTTGATATTATATTATGTAGATTCACACATAACTTATTATTTGAGTAGGCGTGCACACGTAAAAATTATATGGAGGGGTATATTAAGAAAAATTAGTTGTTTAAACATTTGTAGACACGTGTTAGCTAATATTTATGTTAGTGATATGACACAAGAAATTATTGTATTATTAAGTTATAATGGATTTAAGTTTTGTACTATTCCATTTTCGTCGTCTTTTGCAACCCGGGCTTCTTCAGGCGCTGTGAACACTCACCAAAGGCAAACATTAGATCCATTAGTATTTAAATTGAAATTCAATCAAGTACCTTCGATAGATAGTATTAATATTATTGTATTTAAGAATGTTTTATAACTATTCGATTTAGGTATATGGGGGTCATCGTGTGATGGATGAAGAAGTCGTTTTTTGGTGGTCGCTCCGATGAATGGAGGAGCGAGTTTTATTTGCTCCGTAGATATTTGGTACAATAATATGTTACATACAGTAGCTATGTTACAATACTTATGATACGGTTCCGACGTCCTAATCTCGGTAGAATGAGATGTTGTGCGGAGCGATACAGAGACTGAGATACTAACATACCGGGAACCTATATTCGAGTGACATGTCTAATGAATTATGATCCGCTATATTTTGACGTACTCATAATCAAAATAATGTCTTGAAAAGAATATTTAGGAAATAATTATTATAATTAAGTCAGCTAATATATGGAGTTTGCGTCATCGGATATAGCTGACTATGTGAAAAAATGGATATCGCGGAAATAATAACTGCAGCAAGTTATTTACTGAGGTTACAATAATTGGACACTACAGGAAATGGATATTATTAGAAAATTTGTAATTGCGGTGCTTGAGCCAAATTATTGTGGTCGCATTCGTCAATAGTCCCCCCAGTTATTCCGTTTCCGTTATTTATTATTGTCACAAGACCAGACTATTAGTAATTACGGATCAGGAATCGACCATAATTGCGAAGGACATTCAGTTAGCTCAAACGACATCCAGCATGCGGACGCGGGCAAGTTGTTATACTTCACCGTCACTTCCTACCTATAGCGTGACTCAAAAGTTAACTCAAGACATATCTGTACGACCTTCGTTGCACTAGCCTGTTACAGTTTAAGTGAACGTCGCGTCCATCATTCCACAACCTATCCGCATCAATCATACAACTCTTCATCATTCATCCACCTCATATATCATCCATAAACAGTGTACCGTCAAGTGCCGCGCACCGGGTAACCCAAACAAACAATACCGCGCGAGTGACAGTGCAAACAGACCATGGAGTCATCATAATCATCATAAAGGTCAGTGTCTGGCATTCTGTTAAATCGCCCCCACCCTTAGATACGGAATCCACATCATCCTTAAAATTACACTCCACTTGCGAAAAGCGCCACCATGCGGTAAAATATTTAATCAACATGCTGACACGGATTGAGTTGTTTATCCCTATAGATACATAAATGTAGGAATGAAATCTTAGGATACGACATTATCTAATGGAAATATATTCGCACTGTGTCACAAGTAGGTAGGGAACATATTGTTTTAATCTAACATACGACTTCTATAAACATCGTGTCGCATTCCATTCCACAGTAGAGGAAGTCAATGGATGTCCTGTCATATCACATATTACAGAATACGACGTTTATAGACGTCGTGTCCGCGAACGTGTAAGCCAGGCGGGAACAGCGGCAATTTTCATAACCGACCGGAAAAAATCAAGAATTCAAGAACAATAACATAATCTAAGCTAACAAATAATCCAGTATATCGGCTATTTTTAAAAATTGTTTGCCGCTGGCTTCCACTAAATAGACAAAGAATGTATAGAGATATAGAATAAAAAATTAAATATCTATTTTCCATAGTATCAAATTATAGCAAACTCGGCAAGGAGCTGACCGCAATAATAAATATCCGCATATCCATTTTTCACTTAGTCAGTCATCCAATGACGCAAACACCAGATAGATGACTTGATTATTTCAATATAAAGAATATTATTTTTAGTATATAAATAGCGAATAATAATTCATTGGAAATATCACTCGAATCTAAGTACCTTGTCCGTATCTCAATATCCGTATCGTCCCGCACAACATCTCTTTGTACCGAGATTCGGACCTCGGAACATTATCATAAGAAGTAATTGTAACATAACTATTGTACCGACCGTTACGCCGCAAATAAAACTCGCTCCTGCATTCATCTTCGACTTCTTCATTATCATCCTCGACACCATGATTCACGACACGTCAACGTCTCTCACAGTGGTAACTCAAATCGAACCCCACATTGGTGACACCGACTTTGAAAGCCACGCAACCTTCTACCGCCAAGTTCAGGAAGGTGCAAAGGGGATACGAGACTCCACAAATGTAAAGAATATAACAAGTGCACCTACCCCGCCTTCTACATATAACTTCTCGTCATTTCAACAGTAAACCCTAGCATTTTTTGGGTACCTAGATTTCCCATGCCCAGATTTTTGAGTCTATCGATTAACTCGTGGCCTGCATCTATAATGTACAGGTCGTCAGCTACGAGTTATTGCGAGCGGCCGCATCCACAAGTGGTTATTGAATTCGCGTGGCCAAACATACTTAATTAATTATTAGGACTAATTAACTATTTCTTTTATTCAACGAATAATTCACAAGATTTTAAGAATGTACCATTCTAATTAATAAACATACTTAATTTTGAAAACACTCATGAGAAAATATATCGAAAAACATGACGTCGGTTAGTAATTAAACTAATAAATACTTAAATTTAGAATACAAAAACCGATTGCCTACCGTAACTTATTTTGGAGGGCGCTTATGAGCAGGTATTAAAAGGCCAATAGTTAAAATTAGTCGCTATTAAAACCCAATGTTTACGGGCCGCACAAAATTGTGTTTTTGCTAATTGCTTTTCAAATGCAAATTAACACGTTAATTTCAAAATTAATGAAAAGGGCCCGTAATCATTGGGTTAAGCATGGCAGTCGTAACATAGTGGTAATGCACAGGGCGCGATACCCAAGAGACGCAGATTCAATTCCTGCCAGGTGTCTAAGTTTTTTAAAAAAAGATTTTCTCTATTGGCTATATTTTCTCATGAGTGTTTTTAAAAGTATGTATGTTCAATAATTATTAGGACCGTTTGAGTCGTTTGTGTCGTCCATGTTGTCTCATCATTGGATGTCTCAGATGGTTTTTTTTTTTTTTTTTAGAATTATTAATAACCATGTCCTTGCTTTTTCGTACAAGGTGGTTGTTAGTAATTTTGAACAATCACAAACACCCAGGCTTTGAGAAAAACACAAATGTTTTTGTCATGACCGGGAATCGAACCCAGGAACTCTTGGGTGGAAGGCGAGCGCCTTACCAACTGCACCACGAGAGCCGCCTGTCTCAGATGGTTGCCCCAATTTACCGACATTAATAATATCACATTTTATATAATTACTATACTAACATTCATTTTGACTTGCTAAATAAAATGTTTGAATTTCTTTCTAAGTAATGTATATTCCTTCTTAATCTAAACGCTTTTAATTAAAGATATTAATGTTATAATTATGACTAGAGCTTTTAGAGCATCAATGTTTCCTAAACCACACTCCCTTAGATGGAAACACTACTGTATATAACTATCTCGAATAAATTAAGGATGGCTTCTCAGTTCGGTTGGGGTAGTAAAAAACCACTTCGGAAATGCCACCGCCACCTGGTGTCGTCCTTAAAAAGCTCAAAGCCATGAATCAAACAGGTGATTTGCGTAATATTATATAATTATTGTTTCGATAAATTCGTATTGTGTCAAAATATTAATTGAAATAAGCTGAATAACCATAATAGATTGTGACACAACTGTAATTCAATATGCATATATAATGAAATAGTATAAGGTAGGTAATACTGTGACTATGGTAAATATATAGAAGTGAGATGGAATAGGGAACCGGAGGGTAGGTTGGTTTGACTCCCGAATGAGTAACTCAGAATTTGGTGCGTGGATGAAATGAGCTCTGGTTTTATTATCTCCATCCAAATAAATATCAATTTAATTATTACAGGTAAGTTTACAGATATAATTTAGATGTGTGAAATCACGGGAATGCGTTCCGATGGATTACGAGTTCGACCGGGCGAAGCGCAAATATAACCTTACGATTAAATCTTTGATAACTGAATGGCGATGTTGCTTTCTTCTACTGAGTTTTTTATACTGATTCGATACAATAAAAAATGCTGCTATCAACTACTTGAATATTTTTGATAATCATGCTTATGAGGTTTATTGTGCAATGCATTATTCGTTTCGTATATTATAAACAATTGATTTTAATTTGGACAATTATGCAGTTTTAATAATTGCGCAAGATTGATTTTCATACAAACAACTTTTGTGCATATCATGGTAAACTTACATAGCATTATTTCTTAATTTGCGATATTATTGATTAATTGAATTATTATATTATTTTCCTAAATTAGCTTTCTGTTGAAATTTGATTGACTCACATAAATCGTTTATTTTGCAATTTTAACAATATTATGTTGCAAGATACATTGTAGTTATAAATTAATGGTTTCCTACTAAGTCATGCTGGATGGTAGTGTATTCACCCTACAAATATACATGTTTTTTAATGACAGCAAAAAGGGTTGCTTAAAAATGTTATTGCGACTAATTATTGTTGAGACTTTTCCAATTCCTCATAAAGGGGAACTTATAGTCGAGTGACACGTTCAATCAATTATTATGACCCGCTATTTATTGATCAGCGCACAATGAAATAATATGTTGAAATGATTATGCAACAGATTGCGGATTCGCTATCTTATAATATTACCAAATCATTATTATACTAACTGATGCTACGTGAAAATATTAATATTTAATAAATTGTATTATAATTGAGATCTGGGGCACAGGAATCTAATGACAGCTACATAATATGTATTTTGAACTATATAATATTCGTGAATGTGTCAAATATAATTTGTAATTATTTTTATCATTTTACTTTAATATTTATATAAGAACATACTCTCTCTTCTACTTTATTGTTATATTGGTTATTATATTTTGGCGCATTGGCCAATCTCTATAATGTCAAAATACTATTTTTTTCTAAATAAACAAAGATGGCAAAAAATTAACCAACAAATTTTTTGATTGTAAAATACAAAAAATATATAATACTATATGTAAGACAGGAAACATAAATTTAATACTAAACATAACTTTTTCTAAAATACTTTACGCAGTGTAACAATGTGCCATATCATGTTTTATAAAATAATGCCCTTAAAAAAATTATATAAAACATTTATTCAAACATTTTAGTCAAAGATCTTTGACAGTCTAATAGATACATAGAAGGAACATTCGCAAGTGAAATATTTTGTCAGTACATAAGAGTCGCCTAGAGTCATAAGCATAACTCACATTTTGCAATTTTGTCATTGGAGTTAAATATAGCAAGTGATTATCGTCTCTGTTCTGGCAGAACACACTAACTGGAGAATACTAGTTTTGAGTGATTTGACTTTGACGTTGTTAAAAAGTTTGAAATAATGGTCTATCATGTGAGTTTATTAAATAATCGTAAAAAGGACGACTTTAAAATAAAGACTGTTTATTTATTAATAAGGTTTCCAGACGGTAAAGTTTGAAATAAGGAACATTTTGGTACTAACTCTTAACTGGTACTAATTTTCGAATTAGTGTCTTCTGCCAGAACAGTGACGTTATATACAAAGAAAAATATTTGGCTATCAAAGGACACTTTAAAGTTTAACCCATGTGAAAACCGATGACAAAGTTGACTGTTGGTCTCATAACATAACATTTTTCAATGAATAATGTGAGTTCTATCATCAAGGCCTTTTTAACCAATCAGGGAGCTCTATATCCCATAGTGTACTGTATATTTGCAGCCTTATGAGTATTATATTATTATTATTCATTAATATTTAAGGGAGTTCAATACTTTTCTTCTAATTACTAAAAAATGTGCTCTGGTGGTGTTTTGCGATTATCTCAAACCTCGATTTTTGGAATATGTGAGTTATAACTCTAGGAAACTCATAATATACTTTACCAATAGCACCAAATTAATTTGTATTGAAAAATAAATAATGCGTAAACAAAAAAGAAATATTTCACGCTCCATTGATCTTTCAGCCTATTTAAAAAGGCTGCGCTCGTACGATTAAGTATGTAATCAAAGCAACATATGGAAAATTTTCTAAGAAATCAATTATGATGTAAGCGAGTGGGCTGTAATCGGATTATGAATGAACAGAGATTTTATTTTGGAAGGTAGTAAAGCACATACACAAAAAATCGATTATGTATTACTTTATGACTAAAATTGGCTTTTTAATATTAGAACGGTAAATAATTAAGCCAAACATGTTGACAGCAGTTTAAAAATACACGTTTATGGATCCAGTGAATATCCATTCACCGGGATACCCTATAATTATTAGAATCGTTAGTGTTCGTTGTGTTAGATAGCCAAATCATCCGGGTCACGATTCTCAGTTATGGAAACCTGACCAAGAAAAAGAAGATTAAATATTTCATTTATTTAAATAATTTGTATTTTTTCTTTCCTGTAGGTCTACTCGATACACAAGGCTGCTATCGGCGGCTTTCGTCAGTAGTTTATCATATTTATGTATTGGGGCAGTTAATTGCTACAATAAGTTAACCGTCTAAACCAGGGGTGGCCACCCTTTTGCATACCATGCGCCAATTTTTTTCACAGACGAGTTCAGATGCGCCATACAACTCAAGCACCTTTTCTACCTTCTTACGTTCACGGTTGGGTTGGAAAATAGGGATAGGGGTAGGATCTGCTTCGCTTCGGGGAGGAAAAGAAATAACTCAATCACGCAATTAAATTAATTAATTTATGCCAGTTAAGAAAACACACGTTTATTGGATCACCAATCTATAATAGTCAGAAATGAGCTCTTGGACGAGAGAGTGATCGCTGTCGTGGACTCCGCTGATGATGCTAAGCTGCCGGAGAGTTTCGTTTGTTGAAGATAACTCAAGGATCACAGTTGTTGGATGTAATGAGAGAGAGAGAGAGAGAGAGAGAAAGATAGCTCTGAGCGGGATGGAGCACTGGGAGCTTTTGAGCGTTTGGATTTCGCTAGTCTTCAATGTTTGGTGTTAAATTTGTTACTGAGAGTAGCAGAGAATTCGTCAAATTTGAATCAGTTATTTGCGACCTTGTTTTGCTTTTAATCAGCACTTAGGTGTTGAAAATATGAAGGTGGATTCAGTTATGGCGCCTACTTCAAAAGGGGTGCCGGACGAAATCCCGAATACCGAAATCCCGAATGCTAAAATCCCGAACGCTGAAATCCCGAATTGCCGAAATCCCGAATGGCCGGAATCCCGAAGGCCGAAATCCCGAAAAAAAAATACAAACAGTAACAATTGCGCAATCTTAATACTTATCTTGAATAGCGCAAATTTTACAAGAGAGACTTTATTACGAATTATTACTATTTCGACCCAAACCCCTTCAAAAGAATAAATAGACGCAAAGATGCAATGCGCCACAGTTTGGCCACCACTGGTCTAAACTATCAAAAAGTGCTATGTTTTAACAGGTCTTGTGGGTCTATTCTATGCTTATCGACCGCTAAAGTGATAAAGTGAAAAATATTATCAAACTTAGGGTAGGTTTGTATCAAAATATTAGCACTTATTGTAACAATTACACGAAGCCGGTTTTTATTGTTGCAATAAGTGCTATATTTTAACAGCACCTATCTTGCTGCTGTTAAAATATCGCACTTATTGCAACAATAAAAACCGGCTTCGTGTAATTGTTACAATAAGTGCTAATATTTTGATACAAACCTACCCTAAGTTTGATACTATTTATCAATTTAGTGTTCGATAAGTATAGAATAGACCCATTGGATGTGTTAACTTTTACAGCAAGGGCGAGATAGTTTTGACAGCTTAGACTGCTAACTTATTGTAACAATTATAATACCTCAAGACGTAAATATGATTAAAACTTGAGCCCTCATTTGTACCCCGTTTGCCTTCAGCTTCGTGCCATATGTGGCAAGTATGCACTTGTTTAGCGGTTTCAATAACTTTGAAAACTGATAATTTACGTTCATACTAACTCAATTTTCCGAGGCATTCTTTTGGAAGTCAAAAGTTGCAGCTACAATTTTGCCGTGTGATGATTGAGCATGATGTTTATTAGATAATTTCAACTCACGATCACATTAATTTAATTTAAATGTTTACCATAAGCTTAGCGTTATTTTGTGGATGATACTTGTAAGTTTTTAAAAATGTGACATTGATAATGTTTAGGGACATGAAAACACACAATTTAAAATTTTCATTGACTAGGTATGTCTCGATACTGCCTTTCCATTTCTTTATGTGAGTATATTTTGGGCTCATGCAATTCATTATAAATCATAGCTCAAACAAACTGGTAGATAGATAGTTTTGACAGCTTAGACGGCTAACTTAGTGTTAACACTTAAGCGGGTACCACATTGAGGTGCATGTCGCGGACTATCACGTGAACTGCGATAAAAATGTCTATGGTTTCGTTATTTTGCAGAATATTTTGGACGTGCACCATTTCGTAAATTCACTGAATATTGACACTGATGAAGAGTGCCTACTATAATGTATTAGTAATTAGAATTGTTATTAATTATTCATGCTATTTTTAATTAATTTTAACAGTTTCTACGTATACGTACGGCGTGACATTCATAGATAATAGAATACAACCTGCAGTCTATGCTGCAGACCATTTATATGATAGACAACATTATCATAGAAAATACATGGTGCCAACTGCTAAAATCAAAAAAGAATGTCAGTTTGACAGTTTGACGTGACAGACGAACAGTGTTGGCATGTGAAATATGATAAAAACGTTCAATTGTCGTTCAGTGAATCATGCAGGTGCCGATGCAGTGCAATTCAACGTGAAGTGCGCTCATTCTTGTTTTGATGATTACGGCAGATTTTGCCAACTGATAATGTTCGTTTAAAGGTTCAAAATGTGCTACGGGATGGGAGCATCAGTCTGATAACATTTCTAACACCAAGCACAACGACAGTACACACTTTTTTACTGTAGCGGTAACCCGTAACAGCAGGCGACAAGCACCGTGATATGCACCTCAATGTGGGTGGCCCTTTTATAATACCTCAATACATAAATTTAATATAGTAAACTGTTGTCGATAACCGCCGTGTGTATAAAACAGACCCACTGGAGGGGAGTACGGACCCGAAAAATCTCTTTCTCTTGTGTGCCTGATAAATAATAATTGCGTCTTTGCAAATATAGCAGATCATCATATTTGGCGGATTAATTTTGATAATAATTCGCGGACTAATCTATCCGATTAGCCGTTTGTCATGTTTATCTGGCAACGTCGCCTTTGACGTGAATCGATTTGAAATGAGAGAGTAGGGATTAGCATCAAATTTATTATTATCTTGGATCAGACGGAGAAAAACTTATCTTAATAAAGTAATAATCGTAATTCTAACGGGATCAAAGGCTATCAACAGCATTTTCCTTATCAGTGCCGTCCCGTGGAGGTAGAGTGTCGCTTGGGGGCGGCAGTTATTCGAAGGGCGGCAAATCGAGGAGAATCGTTAGGTATTTATGTAGCTACCTAAACTTAGTAAAAACGGAAATATCTTCCCATTACAAAATCAGCGCACTGGTTGGAAACAAATTAATGTATTAATTAATATAAAAGGTTTAACAGGACTGTAGCTTTTTTGTTGGGTTCGCGATGTCTAGTTTATTTCCCCTGTCTTTGGACGTCATATCCTTGATGATCAGCAACGATACGTGCAGATTTGCGAATTATATTTGAGTTATAGGTAGGTGCATACTTACCTAATTTAAAATGTATCCAAAGATATTCTTACCGATCACTCGCGAGTATTGAAAGTAAGCATGTGTATTTTTAAATGCATCTGAAGCCGTGAACTCGCAATATTGTCTAATTGAAGCAGAGATGGCATTTAAATAAAATTAGATTTAGTGGAAATTTCCATATTATGTAATTCTGTATCCATACAACAAACACATTTCTTAGATATTGGAGTCATGAAAGGATGATAAAAGATATTGTATAAAAAAATGGGGCGGCATTTTGTCTAGGAACTTCGCTGTTCCTTATTATACTTCTTGTATATTATTAACTCGACTGCCATTTCCTTGTATTACTAAATATTATATTTTGAAAACACTTCTGAGAAAATATATAACCAATAGAAAAAATATTTTTTGAAAAAAATACGACACCCGGCAGGTCGAACCTGCGTCTCTCGAGTTTCGCGCCCACGCATCCTATCTAATTGCGACAAATTTTAACTAATGGCTCAACAAAATATCTACTCTCTGAAGCGCTTTCCAAATTGAGTTACTATTGGCGATAGACTTTTGTATTTTAAATCAAAGTATGTAAGTATTAATTACTCTGATTACTAACCGACGTGACGCATCACTCCAAGATTTTTTGTTGTAACTTACTCGAACTTGCTAATAATTTAATAAAACTATTTTTTTTATTCAACGAATAGTTCACAAGATTTAAGAATGTAACATTCTTCTTATTGAATATACATAATATTGAAAACACTCCTACCAAAATAATATTTTTATTGGTTGTTTATAGACTGGTTTCTATATTATAGAAACCAGCGTCTCTCGGGTTTCGCGCCCACGCACATTGACCACAATGCTATATGAGTCATACTTAAATGCGACAAATTTTAACTAAAGGCTTTTAATACTCACTGAAGCGCTTTCCAAATTGAGCGATTAATGGCGATCGGCTTTTGTATTTTAAATCAAAGAATGTATTATTTAATTACTGACCGACGTCACGGATCATTCCATTCAATCTTTAAAATACCTCAAAATGGGCCTCGGTTAAAAATCAAGTCTGAGTGGCCAATTGGGTCCGGAATGCGTGACTACTTAAAAACACATAAAATGACTTAAGTATACTTAAGGCACCTCACCTGAGGCATGGTCCAAAAAGATCGTGACTAGGCGATGCGTGGATTGTGCAAATGACGCGAGCCGAACGAAATATAATTTATCATAAAAATCCAACATGCGTCCATTTAATGTTATGTTTATTGTTATTTTATCAATACTTATGATATATTCATTGACATGTTTTCTTTTTCAGGTACATGCGGAACATTTTTTAGTCATCTTTACACGATTAAAGTATATATTCCTCCGACGCCATCACAAAACAAATTGACGTGCTCCCAAGTCGACTATCGCTCTCCGAATTGCAACGCGGACGAAATTACGTCCCACATAGTGTTGAAAATTATTTGCCGTTTCACTTATGAACGCTCTTAAGAAAACTGATTAAAAACTATGTTTATTATTTTCATGAATAGACGTCAATTAAAATTATTCGCACAGATAAAGATGAGAGGGATAACAATCCTAGTGAGCCCGTCTTTTTCCAGTGACCCCTACAACTACCCTACTTTTCAGCGCCCTCTTGAGTCTAATAGCGTTCTTGAGAATTACTGATAAAACTTTATAATATAAGGCGAAATGCGTAACCCGGCTTATTAAAACTGATCCATATAGAATAACAGTAAAATTTAAATTCAATTACCATCAAGACTCCTCAGTCGATAATATTCGTTTTGTAATACCTATTCAATTCTCTCGAGTCTCTGCAACAGAACAATCTCGACGTCGGTACAGCCCGTCAGAAACTTCATAACAATTCAACGGAAAATAATATTTCGCTCTCTCGTACAAATTAATTTGTTATTGCGCATCCCAACGATTTAATTAATTCCCTCAACCGCCAGTTGGGCACCTCTGCTAGGTGAGGGCTGCAGGGATGGAGCGGGAACCAGCGCGTGGATTAATTATGCAAAAACCTTTAAAGCTCGCAAAAGCATTTCGCTAATGCAAAGGAATGACAAAAGCTTGGTTTACCCGTCTTTTTCGAGA
Organism: Rhyacophila brunnea; assembly: GCF_057557595.1. Taxonomy (NCBI): domain Eukaryota; kingdom Metazoa; phylum Arthropoda; class Insecta; order Trichoptera; family Rhyacophilidae; genus Rhyacophila; species Rhyacophila brunnea. The sequence continues at coordinate 37,123,814 of NW_028232796.1, forward strand.
CACGTGTGTGAATATAATAATATATTATTATTTGCCAATTTGTAACATCGGTACCTAATCAGATAAGACAACCCTTTATCCGGCTTATATTATAAATAATCTATTTAAATGGTATTCATAATATTTAGATTCATAAAAAAACTATATACTTTTTTTAAACAGGCAATGATGTTTGATTTCTTTGCTGCGTTGATGGAGACGTTCTTAAAAACGAAAACCGTACATTGCCCACCTTCGATTTGGGCAAACCCTAACGAATGGCTCCGAATACTTTACGAACTATCAGAAAATATAATATATGAATTTAGATAAAGGCATATCCTATATAGTAAATATATGAAAACGGGGCATGAGACCCAATGACAGTAGTCTAGTAAGTAATATAAGTGAAGCAATTACAAACACGCGACGTTGGACCTGGCTCGGCCACGTGCTGCGGATGCCAGAAGAGAACCTCAACCTGGCTTGCCTGTTCTTCAAGCCGATCGGATTCCGGCGTCCTGGAAGGCCGCTAAATACTATCTATAGAGTGTATACGGCGGAGCTACGGGACGCTGGTTTGACCTGGAACGAAGCAAAAAGACTGGCGAGAAGACTGAATTCTTGGAGGCGCCGCGTGGTGTCCATATGCTCCAATTAAGGGACGGATATGGTCGAAGAAGAAGAATCACAAACACCCAGACTTTGAGAAAATCAGATAAATATTTTGTGACCTCACCGGAAATGGAACCCGGAGCCCTGGAATAAAGGCCAACGCTTTACGCACTAGACTTCAACCTACATTTACTCTCGTTGATTTGTTTTTCAAGATAATAAAACTTAAACATGACATTATTTCGATGGCGTCTTCATAAAAAACCTCCACCAATAATTTCGTCATTCTCATTCAGTCTCTACAAAAACATGTATCGACCAGCATGAATTGAAAATAGTGATAGGTACCTATATTAATTATTACTTATTTTTAAAAAACACATAATACTAAAATTGGTATCCATATATTTTGTGATTATTTTTACCATTGAACATTTATAATTTATGTAACTTTATTACATAGGTCATAGACAGTCACGCTGGTTTTCGGATTTGACAAAAAAAGCCTGTACGCCAAAATTGAATTAGATTTTAATAGTTTTGTTTTCAAGGAAATGTGAGGAATTTTGCATTTAACCAAAAATATTAGATGCATTGTTTAAATGAAAAATAAATATGCGAATGAACAAAAAACGTTGAATGAAATTAATTATTACACAAATATTTTCTAATTCTGTTAATTTCCCTGTGATATTTTTAAATTCAAGAAAAGTTATTAATATTTATTAGTGAAAGTAAAGTAAATTCATGATTGTTCCCAAGCGGAGCTTAACAATTTGTGTGAACAGAGTGGAGGTTATATGAACAAACTTTATTTGACGAGGAGGAGGAATAGGAAAACCAAAATCAATTTATTTAAATTTAAATATATGAATCGGAATATCGGGCTTTTTCAAAATTTATTAGATGGAACTGGACATCATTGAAACGAAAATACTAAGAAGGGTTTTTGCAGGAAGATGGCACATATCGAGGGAGGTAAAACTACGACCTGTACGTGTTGTACGACGATCCACCCGTAAAAGTGAGGCGATTCCATTGATCAGGCCATGTCTCAAGGATGGAAGATACGCAACAAAAAGGTTCCTCTTAAAGAAACCACAAGAGAAAAGGAGAATCAGAAGATCGAAACTGCGATGGTTGGACTGTACAGAAAGAGACATCATTATTAAGACTAAGATAGTAAAAGTGTGTCCGGAAAATTATACGGATGCGGTTCGTCGTATCACGGCTTACCGTGAGTTATTGTATCAGAAATAGATGGCCGTATAGCATTGAGATAAAATTTATCTCTAAATAAAACACGTAATAAAAACCTTCGGAATACAAAGGAAAGTTAGAAGAAAATAGGTATGTAAGTAAATCAGAACTACCTAAACCATATCATATTATATAGGTACTATAAAATTTTTAATGGTTCAAAAGTAGGTTAGCAAGTAGGTGACCTTAAAATGTTCCACGAATAACGCGTATTTTTTGTGAATTATGTACAATTTATCAATATGTCTTTTTTTATGGACCTGGAATGGAAACCACACCCATGGCTTTAGAGACTGGCCTTCTACCAACGTACGTCATTATTCAAGCAATATATGTTGTAGGAAAGATAATCTAACATAATCATATACTTACTTAATACAATACAACACCTTGATGAGTTGACTATTGATCGATGGCAGTAGCGAAATATCTAAGTAATAAAATACATACATATTATATTACTAGGCAACATTTGGTAAAAAGAGCTTCTCTGAAACTATTCGCCGCTCGCTCAAATTTTATGGGCGCCACATTAATTCCTAGCTACACCCCTGTTAGTGAAGTGACACGTGCACCGACATGTTGTTTTTGCGACTTCTTCTACCCCCCTGCCGCGCCGCCGCCACCCACCTGAGAGGGGTGGACTCTCGCCGTCGCGTAACTCAACCGGGGGAGTGGGAAACTCCCGAAAAAAACAACACCAAGAAACAAATAATCTAAGGGCCACATTACACCAAAGGTTTCAATCGTTTCGACTTCGATATCGAGACGAGTCGATGGCACATTTTGACAGTTATTAATAATACATATTTTTTTTATTCAACGAAAGATTCATAAAATTCGTGAATATAACATTCTTTATTGGACATACATAATTTGGAAACACCTCAGAAAAATATTATTAATTAATTAATAATTAAATAAATTAAATATTTTATTCAACGAATAATTCACAATATTTAAGAATGTAACATTCTAATTACTGAATATACTTAATTTTGAAAAAAACTTCTAATAAAATATATTATAACCAATAAAAAAATCTTTTTGAAAAAAGTAAGACACCCGGAAGTAGGAATCGAACCTGCATCTATCGAGTATCGCGCCCACGCACATAGACCACTATGCTAAAGGAGTCATACTTAATTACGACAAACTTTAACTAATGGAGCGCTTTTCAAATTGAGCGACTATTGGCGATTGACGTTTGTATTTTAAATCAAAGTAGGTATTAATTAATTAATTAATTAATTATTACTAACCGACGTCACGGATCACTTCAAGATTTTGTATTTTTAGTTTAGTTTGTTTTAGTTGTAACTTACTGGAACTTGGAATGAAAACTTGTTATTGGATAAGAACCTCAACTAATGAGGCCGTAGATTTTTTTAGCGCGTGTTCGGTCTATTATATAGCACAGCCTACATTCCTTCAATAGGCACCCTTCGCCACTGGCGTATCCGGAAATTTGTATGCAAACAGTTCACCACAGGACACTTATTCGTGCGCCGCAGTACGTGAAACATGAGTTCGTGTAACATTTAATCAAATGACGAGTTCTTCGTTGAACATTTCACCGTGAGTATATTTGTACGTATGCTACAACACGTGGAGATGTCTTTACTAGGTTAGGTTAGGTTAGGGTTAATCTAATTGGAACAGTACTATTTGCAAACTATCGCCGCATTTTACATTAGATACGTACATATATACGAACTCATATTTCACGTAGGGACGGGTCCTTACAAATTAAGGTTTTCCAAAATACCAGGATTGGACACCATAACACGTGAGAGAAGAGAAAATGCTTTAAGACCTGACAGAGTATGCAAGTTTTAAGAGAGTGAAAAGTGAGCATACCTTAAAGGAAGATAATCCTAAAATAATCATAGAAAATTTTGAAGAAATTTCATCTGGACATGCAAAATAAGCTTATAGGAGACCTCATAATATAGACTCCAGATAATGGAGCGACACTTAGAGTTTGCGTAAGACATTGGAATTCTTAAATGGCTTGCCTTGTCTCATGATGAATATTAAAAGTTTGCTTGGATGCAGAGCTGTAGATGTGGTCTGAGTGAAAAAATAATCGTGAGTCAAACAATATGCCAAGATCTTTGATCTCGCATTGATGCTTCAGTAAGCTTTATGACCTAATATGGTTATAATTGGACATCTTATATTATTATTTTATTTTATATCATTATTATTATAAATATAAAAGTAATACAATGAAAACAGTGAAATAATACATTTAGTTAATCTATAATATAAAAGGTAAGATTAAATCTGAGAAAAGTTTTCTGTCAAGCTCAATTTTCTCCTATTTCCTGTATACCCAGAGACTAAATCACAGCGAATTAGAAAGACTATTTTGCAAATTAAAATTATTTTTCGATATTTTCACACTGAAAAAAAAATTACTTGAATAAAATTATTATTATTATATTATACTAGATAAAGTACCCGGCTTCGCACGAGATTGCTTCATCGATCGATAAATAAATAAATATACATTTATCGTCTTAACAAAACAATGATAATTACATTTTCCAATATTAAAATATTTGTATCCAGGCGTACAACATGTCAAAATGAAAATAATTCTTACAGCCAAGGCAAAAAAAAGAAATTAAAATCGAATCCAAAATAATATGCAAACTTTGTTTGTCGTGAAAATTCAAAAATCGAATTGGTAGGAAAAGGAATTTGGACAAAGAAACTTTGTATGTTTGATAATTTGAAAAGATATGACGTATTTTGACTTACACAGGGCTTTTTTTAAAACAAAGGTGCCGGAATTCACTTCTTGCCAAACTTCTTACCTACTAAAGAAAATTATATTGAAATATCATTTAAAGCAACTTTTCCTATGCCACGAAGCGCATAAAAAGTTAAACAAACAAACAAATACAAATAAACAACTAAAGTTGTAAAAAATAAAATTATAAAAAATCGTATAAGTATTTGAATAAAAGTAGGTATTTAGTGATTTCCATGGCCCCCACATCCTGAAGCGGGCCCCCAGTCCAAGATCTTTGGTGGCCCCCCTACCTATCCATAAGGTTAAAGCCAGTGTGATGCTCTATAGTAGCGTTTTTCAAATGGTTTTCGAGGTACAATTAAGGGTATTCAGTGTATCAACAAATATTAAGTAAAAAATTCAATTACACAACAAAATATTTTAAAATAATATTTCTAATGGATTTAAGTTTTGTACTATTCCATTTGAGTCGTTTTTGCGACCCAGGCTTCGCCTTTCGGCATCTTCAGGAATTCAGTGTATGTTTGCCTTTGGTAAGTGTACACAGCGCATGAAGATGCCGAAAGGCGAAATCCGGGTCACAAAAAAACAACTCAAATGGAATAGTAGAAAACTTAAATTCTAATTTAAATTCAAATACCTTCGGTTGATAGTATTAATATATTTTAAAATGTTAATACGGCGATTTTTTTTACGATTAGTGCAAATTTGTGATGTGCATTTATCTCACTTATTTAGTCAATCCCCCAGGCTAGAGCCCTGTCACCCCCCCCCCCCCTGTGGGTGCCATGGTGATTTAAGTTTAGTCCAATTCTCGTCTGGCAAATCGTCTCGATTCCTTTTCTTAGTGATAGAGTCTATGGCCGAATGTCTTCCACTGAGTAATCACCGATCAACGTATTTTGAAGCATCGAAACGTGTCAAAGGTGGTCCGATCAGTTTGATGACCAAAAGTGCCGAAACTGTTTTGGTCTTCAACGAAGCTCTCATTGGGGTAATAATTAAATTCATTTACGAAAAATCGCCTTTACATTGACTTGCAGAAATAGTAATAGAATTCAATGCATATATCAAACGCGATAGTTTTATAATCGTTCGACGCGATAGTAGTCAGGATATGTCTTTTCCATGGGCCCCACATCCCGAAGCGGGCCCCCAGGCTAGGATCTTTGGCAGCCCCCTTACCTATCGCTAAGGATAAATGTAGTGTGACGCTCTACAGTAGCGTTTTCCAAACGGTGTACGCGGTAAAATTAGTGTGTGTATTTACTATTTAGTGACTTTTTGTATATTTTAATACATCCATTTGAATTATGGAGGTGTCGAGTATCGATACACAATTAAAAATTGTATTGTACAATCACATTTTTTAAAAATAATAATACTAACGAAGGAAAGTAGCGCCGCAGGTAACTTTTTTTTTTACTATTGAAGCAAATTTGTGATGTGTGTTTACCTCACTTATCTCGCCTACTATCTTCGCCACGCCGGGCCCCCAGGCTAGAGCCCTGTTAGACCCCCCTCTTGTGGGGGCCATGGTATTTTCATATAAGATGATTCAGGAAATTTTAATTTGTTATATATAGGCGCGGACATTGTTTCATCTAATTGTTTTTGAATCATTAAAAATACCGTGAAAAAAGGTGACGGAACGCCGTTCCATCGCGTTACATGATAAAAATGCCATGGACTTACATATATATATATATTATAATATATCATTCTTATTGTATACATAGAGTACTATTATATTTTTCAATACAGTTCTTCGTAGTAATCATAACTGACACGTGATATTTTATAGCAACCGTCATAGCGAAGCCACAATTTGCTTAAAACATTTTTCCATATTATTTATTATATAATGTTGATGTAAGAATATTATATGAATACGTACGTATTCAATTACATGCGAAAACAATACGCTAATTAAAGTCACGTATCCAAAATATTTCAGAAAGCTTTTGTCGAAAACGAAATATGATATCGGAGCTTTTCGGGCAACACAAAAAAAAATGTTAAATAATATTTTCTTTGAAATTCAAAAGATAAAAGAAAATGATCCGTTTGACAAAAGTAAACATAAACGAGGCGGTCAATTAAATAAAATTTAAAAATAAAATTAAAAAACCTCTGAATTTTTTGACAAACTTGATGGAGTTTTTAATTTGATTTGTTTAAATAATAAGGTTTGTTTGAAATTTATTCAATGTTTTTTTTCGGCCATGACAAAACATTCCGCGAAAAAAAAACAAAAGATTTTTTTAGAATTCATCACTGTGATTAATAAAATCATTGGGTGGATAGAAACGTGGAAATAAATTTTATGAATACTATTGACACAATCAATTTTTACGGGCAATTGAACAATTTCACCGATACTCAGTCGATGTACAGTACAACATAATATTAATACTGCAGCGGTAGTGAATCTATGGCACGCGAAAGAATCTTAGATGATATCAATTTTTATTATTACAACGTCTTTATTTGCTCGTATTCTTGTTTGTCCGGTGGTTGTTTGTCCAGTACGAATCTTGCAATCGATTTTCAACTAACTTCCCGACTAGCTAGACATTTGAACCTTTTATAATATATTATAAGAACACGATGAAAATGCATTTTTTAAATACTTTTAGCCATCTTTCAGCAGAATTTAATTCACTTTCAGTTAATTCTGTTTTGCATGGAAAGTTATTTTAGAAAAATCCTAACAATGTAAAATAATATTATTGGTTGCTAAGGGGGTGGTCCTAGCAACTAAATTATTAATATATACGTGCGTTTCTATGGAAATCAAAATGAAATGTCAAAATGACATTTCAGTATTCTATATATGTTTGTTTTTTTTATGCACTTTATATCAAGTACAAGTTTGAGCATATTGAGCATAATAATTCAGCAGAATTTTTTTTATCTTGTAATTATTATTAAATAAATTTGAATTTTTTACAAGAATTTATTGTTTATTCTTCACTTCTTTTTCTCTTATTCGGACATATATCTACTCTATAGATAGTATTTAGCGGCCTTTCAGGACGCCGGAATCCGGTTGGCTTACCGTATTTATTTTTATTAAAAAAGCGTTTGCTATAATATTTAACAATATAAAATAATACTGTGAGAATTCGGTCAGTCATTAGGTTATTTATCGATCGATGTCTTATATCGTGTGAATGTGTGAGTATCCTGCGAAAATGAACCACATATTATAGACGTGGAATAGTGTGTGTTGCAACCTTCAAAATACAACAATATTGAATGAGCATAAATCGAGAGCAGCTGTCAGAACGAAATATAAGCGAATTCTTGATACGTGTTTAAGTTCATCCCATATTCTTCCACACTCGAGATCGGTTGCTTGTTACTCCACATCCGTTAGGTATTTCAGATAATATTTTATAACAATTTTTCCGCGAGACGTCTATCCAATCGTGTGTCCGATTCATCCACCAGTCATATTGTTACATAATATTAAATTAATTATGTAACTATTTCTTTTATTCAACGAATAATTCACAAGATTTTAAGAACGCAGGTTCGATTTCTATTAGCTATATTTTCTCATGAGTGTTTTCAAAAATATGTATGTTCAATAATTAGAATGGTACATTCTTAAAATCTAGTGAATTATTCGGTGACTAAAATAAATAATTAATTAAAAATTATTAACAAGTCCAAGTAAGTTACAACACAAAATATTTGAGTGATCCGTGATGTCGGTTAGTAATTATAGTACCTAATAAACACTTTAATTTAGAATACAAAAACCGATCGCCTACCGTAGCTCAATTTAGAGAGCGCTTATGAGTAGGTATTAAAAAGGCAAATAGTTAAAATTTGTCGCAATTAAGCATGGCAGTCGTAGCATAGTGGTGATGCACAGGGCGCGATACCTAAGAGACATAGGTTCGATTCCTGCCGGGTGTCTTTCTTTTTTCAAAAAAGATTTTTTGGTACAGTTCGGTTATGAGGAATACAGCGGCAAACGCATTTTGAAAATAGCCGATATACTTGATTATTTGTTAGGTTAACCTAATCAAACCTAACCTAACCTAAACTAACAAATAATCCAGTATATCGGGTATTTTCAAAATGTGTTTTCCGCTGTATTCCTCATAACCGAACTGTGCCGATTTTTCTATTGGCTATATTTTCTCATGAGCGTTTTCAAAATTATGTGTGTTCAATAATATTAAATGTTTTATTTACTAAACTGGAAGTTTGAAAAAACTGAAAGTTTAGCTTGTTATCATAATTTTATAAAACAATTTCGGAAACGTCACGGACCAAGCGCGCCGGCTCAGTGTGTAAACGTCATAGAGTGTCAGATGTGTGGTTGGAAACTGAACCTTCCGGCGATACTAGACCTCTCTCCGTATTGTATTTAGCTTAGTAATGAACGGTTAAGTGAATAATTGTATGCCCAACCTCAAAACAAGTCAGAAAGAATTAATTTGACGTTTTCCTCTACTTGCCACATAATATATCTTAGATCTGACGCTGGTGCTGGAAACAAAATGAACACCCACCGGTTTACTCTCGGAATTGATTAGTATTTTCACGATAACTTTAGTAACTACCCACTATTCTGTCGAAATCAATTAAGTACACATTATACGGAAAATTTGAAAATTGTAAAGCTTTACAATTCTGAATTTAATTTAATATATTTGGTGGTGCTTTTACCATTGAACTGTTGTTTGAAGGTGATGCTGGATTGGTGGATAACGGATCTAAGGGAGGAGGGTTTACACATTATGCCAGACATTGACCTTTATGTTGAGAGGGCTAGCGCGCGCTGGAGCCGCTTCGGTGTTCACGCACTCACGAACTGGTAAACGGACGATATCTACATTTTAATGGATGATGCATGAGGTTGATGAATGTTGATGATAAGTTCAGGATAGATGATATAGACGCGACGTTTACTCAAACCGTAACAGATTTAACGCAACGAAGGTCGAAAATATATGTTTTGAATTACGCTGTGCGGCAATATGCAGCAATTCGTATCGTTGAGCCGACTTAATGTTCTTCGCACTTATGGTCGATTCGTGACCCGTAATTGCTCATCATCTGATCTTCTGACAATAATAAATAAGGGGATTTGGTAGGTGGGGACTGGGGGATGACGGATGATGACCGACCGTGTTTGCGAATAACATTCAGTTAGCTCGATTGACATCAAGAAAGCGGTCGCGTGCGGCTTGTTATAGCTTAGCCGACGTTAACCACAGAGTGACTCAAAACGCATATGTTTGACCTTCGTTGCGCTAAATCTGATACGGTTTGAGTGAACGTCGCATCTATCATTCATCCCAAAACCAAGTGAAACTGTGAGAGTGACATTCCGAAACGTCCGTTTACCAGTGCGTGAGTGCATGAACACCACAGAAGAGATACTAAATATAATTCTGATAGGCAATATTCAATACACTACATTTTGATGCAGGGTTTTGAATGTGTGTGTGTGTGTCCTACGAAAATGAAATATGCATTCTGCACGTGCAATAGTGTGTAATACACCATTATTAAATGAGCGTCAATACATAAACAGAGAGCAGTTGTCAGTATTCGACGTATGACGTATTCTTGACATGTGTTTAAGTTTATCCCGTATTATTCCTTACTCGAGATCGGTTACCTGCTACTCCTTACCTGTTAGGTATTTCAGTTCCCATTATTTATGATTTCTCTGGTAATCACCAAACTGGCCCCAGCGCGCGCCAACCCTCTCAACATAAAAAGGTCAGTGACTGGCATCCTGGTTAAACCATCCCCATGATCCGTAATCCACCCAACATCACCTTTAAATTACAGTCCACTGCTAAAAAGCGCGACCAGTAGCTATTCACTATTATATTTTGTGAATTATTAATAAACCTAATTTTTACCTATATATTACTGTGGTATACAATATCAAATGCCAAGTGTAAGAGATTAGTTCATCAGTTTTTTCAAATCAGTTTATTGCATTATACGAATACATTCCTTTAAGTAGCAAACCTAATCTTTATTTATTATGGATTTATAAAGTAGTAGTGAGATGGAAAATCCACACATATATTTTTATTTACGACTTGAAAAAAATGCAGCCTCACTATGAGATCTAACTTTCAATTTTATTAACAGGAATTAAATAAGCTTTTTCGATGGCAATAAAAAGCTCGTGAAAATGGACTAGCAGTCCGCCAAGACATAAATCTTTCTAAGTGGCCCAAAGCTTGTTAGTAGAGGGAGCGATTTCTCTTTTATATGGGGTGTGATAAGCCCCATATGGGATGAAATTTGTTCCTTAAATCGAAATGTATCAAATTCACAACACAGAAAGCTGTTATTATCAATTAAAAGCTGTTATTCATTGAATTTGAATTTAATTCAATTTTAAACTTAAGTTGGGCGAATGTTCTATATAACTACTAATCTTTGCTAAACAATATTATACGTATGTAGGTATGTGAAACAAAAGTGGAATAAGTACTACAAAAAAATTGCGTTTTATTAAATAAAAACAACAATACAATGCAGTTCCACCATGAATTGACAGTTAACAAAATAAAAGAAATTATTTAGAAGCAAACGAAAAATATATTCAGTATAGTAAATAAGAAAAAGATAACACGTTCATTTGACCCTATCTTTAGAATAAGACAATGCTATATCTGTGTGAGGTCATCACTGTGGGAGTCATGATGTGGTGGATGAAGAAGTCGAGATTTGGTGGTTGCTCCGATGGATGGAGGAGCGAGTTTTATTTGCAGGGTAAACAGTCGGTACAAGAATATGTTACAGTAGTTATGTTACAATACTTATGATACTGTTCCGAAGTCCGAATCTCGGTAGATGCGATGCTGTGTGGAGCGATACAGAGACTGAGATTTTAACAGGCTGGGAACTTATATTCGAGTGACATGTCCAATGAATTATGATCCTCTATTTGTTGACATACTCACAATCGAAATAATATCTTGAAAAGAATATTTAGAAAATAATTATTATAATTGAGTCAGCTACTATATGGAGTTTGCGTCATCGGATATAGCATGTGGAAAAATTGATATCGCGGAAATAACAATTGCAATCAGCTATTTACTGAGTTTGCCATATTTGGACAATACGGGAAATGGATATTTCATATCGCCGATCAATATTCTGATACGGATTGAGTTGTTTATCCCCATATATCATATTGTCACTGTTCTGGCAGAAGACACTACTTCGAAAAAATTAAATATTGAGTTAGTACCAAAATGTTCCTTATTTCAAACTTTACCGTCTGGAAACCTTCTTAATAAATAAACAGTCTTTATTTTAAAGTCATCCTTTTTACGATTATTTAATAATCTCACATGATAGACCATTATTTCAAACATTTTAACAACTTCAAAGTCAAATTACTCAAAACCAGTATTCTCCAGTTAGTGTGTTCTGCCAGAACAGAGACGATATGTTAAAAGAAGCATTGAATTATGATATTATCAAAATAGGAAATTACCATTAGTATTGTAAGATTATATTAATTGACTTTCAAACTAAGTTAAAGCACACTTGTCTTGAGTATGTGACAGTTTTGGATGTTAACCCCAGTGACACTGCAGATGATTTGCGTCACCTATTTGCACGTAGTGATACACCAAATTATTGGAATGTATTTTATTATGTAAACTTACTTCTATGTAAAAATACAAAAAATAACGAATAAAATAACAAAGTACATAAAATAACGAAAATTGTCACTGCATATTTCTGTTTCTCCGATTATATAAGAAGGTAAATTATCAGGAGAGCGCTAGGTGCTTTGTTTTCTTTTGGAAAAGTGGCAGTTGGACAAATATATTTGTGAATCTCGTATGTAGATCAATAATAATTAAACGCAACATATAATATTCTGATCCAGCTGACTAATTCAAACCTGAGACCCATGCAGACATTCTGTCAATACTCCACTTCAAGTACCACAAATGTAGAACGCGGTCCAATGTGTCTGCAAAATTATTTAGTATGTATTTGTTATCAGAAGAGTAGACATAACGTCATCGCCTAACGCTATCACGATAAAACATAAATTATGCAAGCCGGCAGCGTGATAAAAACGCTCTCTAAAATTTGACGGCAGTTAAAATTTATACCCCATATCCCGTCCATCAAACGCCTCCTACCTAGATAAATAGAGATGCTCAATACTTTGAACTATCCGTAAATCAATATTCTTATTATTTATTTTTCTTCTTCTTATACACGTCCACTTCTGACGAATACAACCCATGAATAAACAGAAATTGAAGAAACAGAACAGTGACAAAACAGTACAGCAATAAACAGAACATGAAGAAATATAACAATGACAAGACAAAACACCAATAAACAGAACTATGACATTTCAAGAGAAATATAACATTTAGTATTGAAATTGTCGTATCTGTCGTATTATGTTGTATATATTTTTAATAACACAGGTTTTCAATACGCTGTGGTTGAGCCTTTTAAGCAGACTGTAATTATTTTGTGGGAAGATGAGGAGGTCGGATCTAGGGGTGGGGGCGATGTAACAGAGTGCCAGACACTGACCTTTGTGTTGATCGATTATGGCTCCGTGGTCTGGTTACAACTTTCGCTCGCGTGGTATTGTTGTTTTGGGTCACCCGGTTCGTACACTCACGCACTTGGTGACACAGTTTTATGGATTATATGTGAGGGTATATGAATGGTGATGATAGAGCCAATAACTTAAGCGACGGAAAGTTATTAGAAGCCCGCTCACGCCCGCTATCAAGATGCAACTCAATGTCTCTTTGTAACACGGTCTATGATGACGCATAATTGCGCATACATTGTCTGGTGACAATATTACTGGGGATTAGGAGGTGGGTGAGAAGATAAGAAGTGGAATGGGAACATCAAATTATATAATTTATGCATTCCTAATCGCTGGAAAGCCTCTATTAAATGGGACTCAACTTGGTGTTGCTGGCAAGTTGAGTATATCTCGTCTTAATCAATCTAATCTAATATATTCAATATTCTTGCGTGAATAAGTACAACAAAGTTTAATAATTCTGTGGAGTTGTACATATAGTATATATGAGGCGTCTAATTACAAAAAGTGACAAGTCCACAATTCAATATTTTCGGGAAATAACGTTTTTATGTTTCTAGCTTCAATTATTTGTTTTAACGTGAGATTTTTTTTCTGTTGTATTCTATGTCAAAATTAGAACCAAATGGCAATTTGTTTCAGCCGATAAACTCTTAAGTGTTATAATTATAGGCAAAATAAAATTGGACTTAGGGCTACTTGTACTTCACTTTTTAATTTATCCCGCATAAGGCACATTTTTCCGTGGCACTGTCATAAGTTTACCAGATGCTACAGCATGGGAGACGCCCTTTTCAATATTAAACGTTCCCTTGTTGGTTGACTTAAATACGCGCGAAATCAACCAAGCTTTAAATAATATGAAAAACGGACTTGGCGCTTTTTGTAATAAATCGAGACTTAAAATATTTTTTTTTCGTAAGGTTATGTCGCGTTTTGGAATTTATAAATCAATACATATTGTGTAAAATTATACAAAGAATACGTGCATATTTTTTCTCGATTTTGACCAAATGTGGACTTATCGCTTTTTGGAATTTGACGCCTCATATATTTCTTTTAAGTTTTATTAGTATTTAATTACTACATAGATACGACAAAAGTGAATGTTTTATTTTTCCATTGGCTGTTCTGTTTTGTCACTGTTCTGTTATATCATGTACTGTTTTATCCAGTAACCCAAGTCAGTACATTGGCGCTTATCATAGTATCCGTCCATATTATAAGGTGTCTTCAAATACTTAGATATTGTCATTCTCCTCTAGACCTCTGTTCTTAAATCTTTACTCTCCACCAGTCATTGCTTCTATTATGTGTCTGTCTATGGATGATAGTGGTTATTTATTGTATACACTTATACACTGTATTACATATTATTGAAGATGTAAATGTCAAGAAGATGTTTAGATAATAAACATACTAATTATTGAACAAACATAATTCTGAAAACATCCATGAGAAAATATAGACAATAGAAAAAATCTTTTTCGAAAAAAGTAAGACACTCGACACCCATCTTATTAATTATTCGTTCAATAAAAGAAATAATCTTTCTGAAAAAAGTAATACACCCCGCAAGAATCGAACCTGCATCTCTCGGGTATCACGCCCACGCACATAGACCACTATGCTAAAGGAGTCGTTTTTAATTGCGACTAATTGTAAGTAATATTAATATAGTTTTACCCAATCACTGCGTCCAACGCAACTGGTGCATTGCCCATCAGGTGGCCATTAAATATAATTAGCATGTTATATAAATGTGGTAATTAAATATTAATTAAAGAATCCGCAGTGAATGAGTTTTTAGTATTTAATAGTTTAGCGTCATATTAGGACAAACATAATATGCTTGGAACGACTACTTGATTTAATTTATTATCAACTGCTTGATTAGAAGGTTTGATGTCGACTGAATGTTATAATATTATCGTCTGAGCTCGTTAGTAGTACAATACAAGAAGAATAAGTATATCAATCGTAAGGATTGCGAAATACATTTGTTTTTTAAATCTAAAATCAATATTTAGAATCGATAGAGATTTCGAATTTCACATCTCTAATGGAGGAGCCTACTAGATGGCGCGCCGCGTCAGCAATCGCCGCCATCTTGGCGTGTTATTTGTCAATGTTGCCACTATGATGTGAAACGTAACGTGTAAACAAAATTCGACGAGGGGTATGAGGGCGGATGGAGGAGAATCCTGCAATATTCTGTCACAAAGCCGCGGCGGTTTATGACGCGGAAAGAATTTTCATTTTTACGATCCGCTGGCGAAAATTTAGGCTTTTAAATCAATCTTGTATCAGCCGGTTGGCGGAAAAAAATGCGAGGGTTTAACGACGCGCTTATATTGTAGACTTGTAAAAGGATTGTTCTTTTTTCAATCTAAAACAAATGAATAACTAATCGATTCTAGGTATGAATTCGAAATTTAAAAATGAGACGTTCCTGGCATGATAATTTTTCAAAATACATTGGTACATGACGTATCGATTTAATCATTACACTTAATACAATATTAGTTATAAATACATGTAATCACGTATTAACCTCATAAAATATACATATTATCATTTTAGATGAGAATTAAAACAATCTGCTTGAAGACTTGCTAGAAGAGTTCAGTTAATTAAATTCCTAGTATTGATGATTTTAGATATCTTGAATGTAGTATTTATTGATTATTATTTATTGATCTATTACTACGGTTTGACGATGTATACACCCAGTGACGTCCCGTGGGGGTGTGCAGATTGAGCGTTGCTTAGGGGTGGCAGTTATTCGAATGGCGGCAAATTAAGGAGAATCATTAGGTATATATGTATAAATAGCCACCCAAACTTAGTAATAACAGAAATATCTTTCAATTAAAAAATTCGGCTCACTCGTTGGAAACAAAATGTATTAATTAACATAAAAGGTTTCACAGGAGTGTATTTTTAAGTCGGATTCGTGAAGTCTAGTTTACTTCCGTTGTTTTTGGACGTCAAGTTCTTGGTGACCAACAATGACACGTGCAGATTTACGAATTATAGGTAGATACATATTTACCTAATTTAAAATTTATCCAAAAATATTTTGGATGTGTATTTTTAAATGTAAGTATTGTCATGTTACATTTCACGTGACATGTCTACATTTCAAACGCAGATTTAAAAAAAAAATAATGTTAATTTAATTAACAATAAATTTGGCACAACCTTGTTAAAAGTATGTGTCAACCTTGTTTCTAAAACAATGACGGTTAAAAATAGGCCAATGAGGTTTCTTCCCGCCTTTTTGAAAGCGTCATGTCAACAAATAACTTATTTCCGCCCAGAAGATTTCACTCCAAGATTAGATTCAGTACAGATCGGACGTGTTCGTTTAACATAATAGAGACAGTTTCAACGCAGGATGACGCTTCTTCTTTCGGACGAGAAGGTAGAAGACAAGGCGGCAGATTCCAGCCATCACACATTAAACAAAGCTAAGTAATAATTACCATCTTACAGGAAATACTCTAATGTACCGTACCAAGTGAACGCTTTTCAAATTTGTATATATTTCCGTATCATTTTAAATTTCAATGTAAATTGGTTGTGTGTAATTATTAAATAACACTTTTAACGATTAGCTGTGTTTTTATTTTTATACTGTTATATTTAATTTGTAAATACACATCTTTCAAGGCGCCCAAAAATTATAATTTAATATTTCAACGAGTTTACAAATGACATTTTATTTGAGGTAGATAAATGATTTATAAAGCATTCTTTACAAAAGGTTAAGTTGGCAGAAAGCCGAATCTCATACGCTGTGAGATTAATAATACTAAATATTTCATGTTTTATTGATTGAATTAGTTGGCACTCCATGTTTAGTAATTGTGCATTACAATTATTAAACTTCTTTTACTATTATCATTCTAACGATACTACTATTATTACATTTTACACTCTTTCCCATTTTATTAATTTGACAGTATCTGAAACTGTGTCAATATTGTCTATTCATTGAAGTAGAGATGGCATTTAAAAAAAATAGATTTAGTGGTAATTATATTTTGTTAGTAATGTATCCACACATCACATTTATTAAATATTGGAGTCATGAAAGAATGATAAAAAATACTCTTTAAAAATATGGAGCGGCATTTTGCCCCTACCTAGGGGCGGCATTTTATCTAGAGACGTCACTGTATACGCCTATGGAATGTATTATTAGTGATAAAGGTTTTTTACAAACACTTCAACTATTCATATTTTTTTGTTGACTTAATAGGTAGGTGATAAAGTTTTTACCGACTTTCTTGTATTAATTTATTATATAAGTTATAATAAATTGTATCCGTTGTCAGTGTGTATGGGTACTGTACATGAAGATGCCGAAAGGCAAAATCCGGGTCGCAAAAAACGTAATAAATAGAATAGCACAAAACTTAAATCCATTAGAATATTAATATTAAGTAGGTAATCGTATAACGTCGTGGGTTCCAGGTCCTGGGTCTGGCAAATACATGATATATTATTGTTTTTAAATTTGTGTTTGAGTCAGAGTATGAACCTTATAGGTTCAGCAAATGGCTAACATCCATTTATCGTAAAAACGAACATAATAATATGTTAATATAAACTAGAGGTGAGTTGGAAATACTGTCACCAGTTTGTGTACTCAAGTTTCGGATGAAACTACCTATACTAAGTATTTGTGGCCCAATAAACTTATTCCAAAAAACTTGTGATGATGTCAACGAGAGTCGCTGTTCTGTGCACTCGCCAGTTGGTAGACTTTCAACACTATTGATATTAAATGCGCACGAACGAAATAGCACTTGAATATAGGTATATTTTATTTTATTATTCTATTGCGTTCGAATGTATGTATAATAGGTCATGAATTTTGTATTGCAGCACAGTGGTGAGATGACGCACAGACTTAGGCTTGTTATATACCGCTCAAAACATGTTTAAAATTTAAAAAAAGCACTGTTATTCATTTTTGTCAACAATAATATTGTAGCCAAACAGAAAAACAACTCATAAGTTTAAAATTTTATAAAATATGGGACTTTTTGACAAGCAGAGCTCAGCGTATTTTTTAGCGATTATATTGAAGCCGATACACAGTCTGATTTCCCTGAGCCAATACGTATGTCAAAATACTAATAATATGGAGTTGATTTTAGTTTCAGTTAAGTATGCAACTTTTGTCGCATACGCACGCCAAACGATCTATATTATAATATTGGAAATACTTGTAAGTATTTTGGAACAAGTTTATATACTAAGTAGTTTTTTACACTGGTAGTATGTATACTTAGTCTTCAAAATCTACCAGTTTTTCCATCTCTAATAGAAACCTCCACTTTCGGGAGGCCCATAATATGATCTTATTAGGATCGGACATGGTAAAAAAAACCATATAATGGCTACATTGTTAATAGCTGTCACCGAAAAAATATTACTATTTCTTTCTTATAGTATTTAAAATACTGTTGATCTTCTTCTGAGCATGCCATCCTCTAATGGAGCTCAGTCACCATCAGGGCGATCTTTCCCTTGTTATCTACTACCCGAAACACTTCAGTGGAGATACAAAGATTCTAAAGCCACGAAATGCAGCGTGATCCTGTGTTACACTTACCGTTAAACTTTCCTTGAATGACAAGTTGAGGAAATGCTGTACTTTTGTCCTCTCATAATGTGGACGAGGTATTGTAATTTTTTGCTTTGACACAACTCAGAACTTCTCGGTCCTTTAGCATTTGATGCAAAACGTCAAGATTTGTCACCTGGTCAGTCCAACAAATTTTGAGGGTGCGTCTATACAGCCACATCTCTAAAGCCTCAACTCTACGTGACATTTCTTGATTTAACTACAGCTCAACTTAGCTCTACAGTAGCGTATTCCAAATGGTGTTCGAAGTAATTTTAAGGATTACATCTGCTTTACTATGTCGAACATCGACATATTCTAAAATTGCATCGTACAACTGTAGTGTTCGATGTGTGGGTTATCATTTTGGGAGTCGTCGATGTGTCGTAGGTTATGGTGTTGAGCATGATGATGAAGAAGTCGAAGAAGTCGAAGATGTATGCATGGCAAGTTTTATTAAGCGTAACGATTTGTATAATAGTATGTTACAGCAGTTATGTTACAATACTAAACTTATGATAGGTACGGATCCGAGGTCCGCACCTCGGTACAATCAGCTGATATTGGGCGAAGCGATATAGTGACTGCAGACTGCTAACAGACTGGAAACGTATATTCGAGTGACATTTTTATAAATCATTATTCGTAATTTATACAGTCAAAAGTAATACCTAAATATTATATTCTCGTACATAATTATATTGAACGAGTCAGCGGTTTAAATACGAGTAGCTGTGAATTTTATTTATTTTTACAGTCATAATATAATATGACACTATGGGAATGGATATTAGACTAATTTTCCATTGCGATATCGTATTTAATATTACCAATCAATCTGCTGACACAGGTAAACAGTTGTTTACCGGTATATGAGTCGCTGGGAATTTATTATTGCGGTCGAATAATTTGATACATACAAAATAGATATTTGATCAATAATATACCGACAGCTACACAACCATCTTTTTAAAATTGTTAATAGTCAAACAGCGACATTTTTTAATATTAGAGTAAGTGTATGATGTGTCTCACTCATCTGGTCAAGCCGCCACGCCGGGCCTCGGGCCCCCAGACTAGAGTCCTGTCAGTCCCCCTTTTGTGAGGGCCATGGTCTCAGACCTAGGTTTAGGTCTCGACTGCTAAAAATTCATCTCATTCTGAGATAGGCACTCTTTGCGATCTCAATTATAATTTTATATCCTGAGACTGGTCCCATTTCTCATTGACCTAGATGTCAAATCATGGTGTTAGTAAATCAAATGAAAACATTACAATTTTGGCATGATAATAATAATAACAACATTTTAAGAGTCATAAATTTAATTGAGAAATTTGTAACAAAGAAACCTGAATTGAAAATATCGATTGGCCTTATAAACGTTTTCAGTTGTACCGTAATGTACCATTTAGGCTCTATCTATATGGTGAAAATTTTCTCCAACGCCTTTGATAATAATATATATATACCCGTTTCTAGAAAGCCCCTCAGATCGTACTTTTCCTACCGTTTCACTCGTCATGGTTTCCTAATTATTATTTTTTCCCTCTTGGGCAATGACCTTCTTAATGATCTTTCTTTCTTTGAACGCCTTCGTTATTTTCCTATCAAATTACGCCTACTCGTCTGTCAAAATCTGTGCTTACATATTTAATTATCATTACGGTAAATTACATTTTACTTTTTAATTAACAGCAATTAAATGAATAACAATTACTTGAAATATCTCTTATATATTATTATCCTAAGAGATTTTGGAAAATACACCAACAGCTCATTTAAGCGACATTTTATTGTTATTTTTACATACTCACTTCGAAATGTGCGCTACCGAATTATCTACCGATTGAATTGACCAAATTTGAGAAATATCCGATGATTTTCCAGAAACGTGACGTTTATAACCGATATTTTCTCATATAGCATTTACAATTTGCCATACTTCTTTTAACGCACAGCAGAATGACGTCTTCGTCGCTTAAGACCTTCTAATCCTTTATTTGATAAACGAATTCGATTATTTTTATTCAAATATCGTAATGTAGGCATTGGCGCACTTTTTTCCGGTGAAAAAACCATAATCCTGGTACAATTCACTACGTATAATATCTTTTGACAGGAGCGTGCGCCACTGTCCGCCATTTCATAGATAACATGATATTCCAAATTTGATTTTTTTAAATACTTCTTTGTGGCTGTTACGCACTATTTTTTTTATTGAATAATTACCTAGGCCCATAGATCACAATATAGTCATATTAAACTAACAAAGTTGCCATTGCAAACAATGAAAGAAATTGATACGAATTATTATAGTTATCAAAATGAGTCATATTGTATAATATCTACCTATTTTTATGGTCCCTATCATCATCAATCTTGACCTATCCACTGCTGGATGAAGGCCTCCTCAGCCTTATTCGACTCCTTACTTACACATGAATTGTTATATTTATCAAAATCAGTGATATTATATTATTATCTACCTATCTATATATAATGCCATTATTATCACGAGCCTCAATAAATCCACTGCTGGATGAAGGCCTCTCTACGTTGATTGTATTCTTGACAGTATTGAATTTCTAATGTTATTTATCTACATATTCATATCGTCATCATAATCATCATCATCATCAACCAGGATCAATCCACTGCTAGATGAAGAGTTCCGCAACCTGATTCTACTACTATTGGTTTAACGAATTTGTGATATTATACATATTTCTATCCATCTTATCATCATCGACTTGAATCAATCCACTGCTGGATAATGGCCTCCCTAGCCCGAATCTACTCCTTTCTGTCATATGAATTGCTGTATTTATCAAAATCGGTGAAACTATATTTATCTACATATTCATATTGTCATCATCATCATCATCAACCAGGATCAATCCTGTGCTTAATAAAGACCTCCATAGACTGATTCTACTCCTTTTCGTCATATGAATTTCTGTATTTATCAAAATCGGTTATATTATATTTATCTACATATTCATATCGTCATCATCATCATCACATCGACCTGAACCAATACACTGCTTAATAAAGACCTCCCTAGCCTGATTTTACTCCGTTATGTCATATGAATCCCTGTATTTATAAAAATCGGTGATATAATATATTTTATCTGCATATTCATATCATCATCATCATCATCATCATCAACAATCAGGATTAATCCACTGCTTAATAAAGACCTCGCTAGCCTGATTCTACTCCTTTCTGTCATATGAATTTCTGTATTTATCAAAATCGGTGATATTATATTTATCTACATATTCATATCGTCATTATCATCATTATCATCATCGACCTGAACCAATCCACTGCTTATCAAAGACCTCCCTAGCCTGATTCTACTCCTTTCTGTCATGTGAATTGCTGTATTTATCAAAATCGGTGATATTATATTTATCTACATATTTATATCGTCATCATCACCATCATCATCATCATCATTATTGACCTGAATCAATCCACTGCTTAATAAAGACCTCGCTAGTCTGATTCTACTCCTTTCTGTCATATGAATTTCTGTATTTATCAAAATCGGTGATATTATATTTATTTACATATTCATATCGTCATCATCATCATCATCGACCTGAACTAATCCACTGCTTAATAAAGACCTCCTTAGCTTGATTCTACTCCTTTCTGTGATATGAATTTCTGTATTTATCAAAATCGGTGATATTACATTTATCTACATTTATTCATATCGTCATCATCATCAACCAGGATCAATCCACTGCTGGATGAAGGGTTCCGCAACCTGATTCTACTACTATATTATACCTATTTCTATCATCCTTATCATCATTGACCTGAACCCATATACTGCTGGATAAAGGCCTCCCATGCCTGATTCTACTCCTTTCTGTCATTTGAATTGCTGTATTTATCAAAATCGGTGATATTACATTTATCTACATTTATTCATATCGTCATCATCATCAACCAGGATCAATCCACTGCTGGATGAAGGGTTCCGCAACCTGATTCTACTACTATATTATACCTATTTTTATCATCCTTGTCATCATTGACCTGAACCCATATACTGCTGGATAAAGGCCTCCCATGCCTGATTCTACTCCTTTCTGTCATTTGAATTGCTGTATTTATCAAAATCGGTGATATTATATTATATCTATTTATATTTCCATTATCATTATGAGCCTGAATCAATCCACCGGTGGATGAAGGCCTCTCTAAGTTGTTTGTATTTCTGTCGATCATATGAAGTGCTATATTTATCAAAATTGCTGATATTATATTTACCTATTCATAATATCGTCATTATCATCATCAACCAAGATTAATCCACTGCTGGATGAAGGTTATCCTAACCTAATTCTACTCTTCTTGGTCATATAAACTGCAATATTTTTTTAAATTTGTGATTTTATATACCTACCCATTTATATCGTCATTATCGTCATCAACCTGTATCAATCCACTGCTGTATGAAGGCCTCTTTAAGCTGATTCCACATCTTTAGGTCTTATAAATTCCTATTTTTATCAGATATAATATGTATTGCTTCATTATTTATCAACATTTGTCTCGATATGAATGTCCCTCACCGGGAAACTATATTGTTTAAGGTTAATTTTTAAATCAAAATATGATTTTTAAAATATTATTCTATGGCTCCGAGCATTTATTTTTATAGACAATGAAACAAAATAATGTTTAAATTTATTTTTTATGCTGCTAACCTTTTTCTATTATGTAAATTGGACCCGAAAGAGATTAATATTCGCGTTATGATAATCACGATTGAGATGTATAATTATTTATCATATTTAAATGCACATACCTACACATATATTGTATTAAAATTAAAATGACAGTGGTAGCAATCGGCGATTGCCAGCTGTTCTGCTAGGCCTAGCAGCCTGAAATGGTGTCAGACGATATTGAGAAGGCCAGACTCCAGAATAGACTACGCACATGACTCCAAATTTGTATTGGCAGTGACGACATGCAGATCGTAAAACTGACAAATCAGCTAAATTTTCAATTATCTGACGTGAATGAAAATCCATCCCGAAGGGAAAACTATGGCGCCGTCTATACACGCTTTACTATTTTTATATTAAAATCCAACACCAAGTCACTATGACGAAAAGCTGTCTGCAAGGCCTAGCGAGACAGACTGGCGAGAGCCAGCTGGCTCAGCTAGTATACATGAATGACACACAATTTGTTTGTTAAATTGAATTCAAGTTTTTTTAGAGGAAGAGCGTCATCACGCTAGAGCAGTGATTGGCAGTTTGTCAAGTGAGAAGAGCCAAATTGTCAAGGAAACAGGATAACAAATGTACCAGAGAGCCGCTTAAAATATGTAATATACACATTATATGTATGGATTTTTAGAGGGAAAAAAGTTCAAGATTTTTTATTAAAAAAAATAATTAGAACGGCGTTCATGCATCGCTGTTGATAGCAAATATCTACTTATTTTTAATTGAAAACATGATTGTAAATTTTCATCCGTTATTCTGCTTCTAAGTTTATTTTTTATTTGCTTCATAGATGATAATTTTTGTTCGCATATACATATTATATGTAGAGCCAAGGATTGTGAGAATACCAAAACCTAGTTTTTTTGACGCGTCACATGTTTCAGGCAAAATATTCCATAAATTCATAAATTATAAGGCGACTTGAGATGAGATGAAATTGGAGTTTATGACTGAAGAGCCGCAAACGTCTACGCAAAGAGCCGCTTCTATCGACCCCTGCGCTAGAGCAACAAAGTGAAGGAACTCTCGAGGCAGTATTTTCTTCAACCCTGAGAAAAGCAAAGGATCGAGAGGGCTGGAAAGTCTTGGTCGCTCAAAAGATGATAAAATAGTCACGATTTTCAGCGATGAGGGAACGACCAAAAAGAAATAATTACATAAGTATGTACAACTAAAATGCGCGCGGGTCTTTTGCGCGGTTCCAATTTTTAGAACATTATTTTGAAGTCGATATCAGATCACTAATAATAATAGTTGTCATTCGCATTACGCACTGAAAAAAATAGCTCTATGCCAAGACCAGGGAACTCGGAAATAATTGGGAACTGAAATACCTAACGGGTAAAGAGTAGCAGATAACCGATCTCGAGTAAGGAAGAATCCGGTATAAATTTAAGCACGTGTCAAGAGTACGCCATACGTCAAATACAGACAACTAGAGATTGCAATACCGGTATTCAATTATTTATCAATACCGAAATACCGGTTTCAAAAAATCAAACATTCCGGTATTTTCGGTATTAAGAAAGCATACGCGTTGATGTTTTTTGAAAATTAATTTAATGTTATTTTTCCATTATTGTAGACACTTATATTAAATTTATAGACGTTGCCAAACAGCTGAAATGGAGATGGGCGGGGCACATTGCTCGCCGAAAGGACGGCCGCTGGACAAATGCCGTCATCCAGTGGTACCCAAGAGGCACGAAAAGGCCACAGAGTCGCCCTAAAAGCCGCTGGATTGACGAACTGGTAAAGTTCGGCGGAAATACGAGGCAGCGAACGACACAGGACCGAGAGAGTTGGAAGAAGCTTGAGGAGGCCTTCATCCAGCAGTGGATTGACCCCGGCTGATGATGATATTAAATTTAGTGCATAAGATTATTGCTGCAAAAACGCAGGTATATTGAGTGAAGCTAATAAATTATATTACATAACAATAAAACAAAATCCCTCAAATTTGAATTGAATTGAATTAACATATTTAGAAAAAGAAAACATTCGTGGCAAATATTTTCAATTATTCTATAACTATTGATCCAACGTTGATGTTACATGCAATAAACGTTTAATTTTAGAGAGATTTTCTTGTACCTGGACTTAGACTTGGATGGTATTTGTAAAAATTAGCAGTTCTAAAACATTATGATCTATACATATTTATAAAGGTCAACATAATAAATGTTGGTAGGTTCTTTAGGGTGCTATAAAAAAGTGTTTTCAATAGATTTTAACATCTATTTTTATTGATAGATAGGTACTTCTTTTATTATTTTAAATATTTTTTGACGAATACCGGTATTCAATAAGAAATACCGGTATTGATATATTCATTCGGTATTGCAATCCATACTGACAACTGCTCTTGGTTAATGCATTGACGCTCATTTAATATTGGTATATTACACACACTATTGTACGTGCATAATACGTGTTTCAGTTTCGTAAGACACTCACACATTCAAAACCCTGCATCAAAATGTAGCGTATTGAATATAGTCTACCGGAATTATATTTATTATCTGTTCTGTGGCTAAGATACACGGTACTGAAAATGAACGTAAACTGGAGTGTCATAAATTCGTGTTTGTTTCAATTTATCAACTTTTAAAAAGTTTGCAGCATTTTGTGGCGAGCCAGAAGGTATTTTCCCATTGAGAATTGACCGTAATTTAATATATCAAAGTAGGAATCACGCACACTCTAGCGCACGCCAAGCAAGGTCTTGGAAAGGTGCTCTTGGTGCACTCTTCACACAACTTTGAAGGGCGCTTAACGTTCGAGACGTGGTGGGTGGTGGAAGGAAAAGCAATTTCATGTTTGATTCCAATTATTCTATCAAATTAAAATCAAGCAAGAATCAGTAGTTACATTTACATACCAGAAGATAATACGATATTACTACTAATGAATACACTAATAATTAATGACAACGACACACTAATTAAATTAAACTTCAAAAACTTACAGACGACAAAAAATTAAGCGATCAGTTTAAATTAAGTACGTATTTTTTCAAAATATTTATACACATAAAAAATCATTACCTAGATAAAAGTTTTTTTGGTACAGTTCGATTATGACGAATACAGCGGAAAACACATTTTGAAAATACCCGATATACTGGATTATTTGTTAGGTTAACCTAACCAAACCTAACCTAACCCAACCTAACCTAACCCAACCTAACCTAAACTAAGAAATAATCCAGTATATCGGGTATTTTCAAAATGTGTTTTCCTCTGTATTCCTCATAACCGAACTGTACCGTTTTTTATTTAAACAGTCTATATTTATTAATATTCGATTATATCATAGAAATTATTATTTTTTAATTATCTAATTATTAATTATTTAGTTTTAGGCTCTGCGATCGGAGCTTAATTTAGTTCATACAATTCGATAGACTGAGCTGGGCGGCGTGACGAAAAAAAAATGAGAATTATTTAAAACATAACCCGACTTTTATTTACGTCAAGGCAGATGGCGCGTTGTGGTATATTTTTTAAAACCTTTACAGATTGTTTTGTAATTATCTGTGTAATACATTCCTACACATACGGCATCTCTCGTTGGCAAAATAAATTATTTTATAGAATATTATAAACAAGTGATTATATAAATAAGTCAATATGCAATTAAAAAATATTTTTCTTAAGAAGGTAGGGTTCAAATAATCGCCTAGTATGGAGTCTTTGCCACTGATACCTACATAGGATATTTTCATTGGTAGTGGTAACAATAAAGTTGGGATTACGTATCAATTGAATAGGGGGAAAATGATTTAAGTTACCCCATCACTACCCGCCATGTATATGCAGCCGCGATTTGTGCACGGCCGCCTTCCATGGTGCTATAAACGTGTCAGAATGAAAAGATTTTAGTATCACACTTCATTGTCCTGAAACGATGCTGCACGTGCTGTATCAACCGTGCACCTTAGTGCTTAAAGAAAAAGTTTTAGAAAATAAAAAGAGTCTTGACTTAATGTACTGCCATCATTTATCATTATTGATATGAAGTGTCATCTGTACCCGTGTTCTGAAACTCTGCTGAAACAGAGGAGTATGGCCCACACAAGAGGGGGCTGACAGGGCTCTAGTCTGGGGGCCCGGGCTTAGAGGGTGCCCGGCGTGGCGGTTCGACCAGCTAAGTGAGATATACACATATCACAATTTTTCACTAATAGTAAAAAGTCGCCTGCGGCGCTATTTTACTTCAATGGTTATATTTTTCTTAAATATGTAGCTGTGAGATACAGTTTAATGTGATTG
This sequence comes from Rhyacophila brunnea, assembly GCF_057557595.1. NCBI lineage: Eukaryota > Metazoa > Arthropoda > Insecta > Trichoptera > Rhyacophilidae > Rhyacophila > Rhyacophila brunnea. The sequence goes on from NW_028232796.1 coordinate 37,151,707, forward strand.
ATACACTTCAATGACAATAAAATTCACATGTAGAATTTAGAAAACACTACTGTCGAGCATTACTAACAATGCTCTTAACTTTAGCGATAGGTAGAGAGACCAGCCGAAGATCCAGGCCTGAGATCCCGCTTCAGGATGTGGAGGGCATGCGGAGGAGCCAGGAGTTAAAAGTGATGAGGTATTGAAGGATCGGAATTATTCCGTCTTCCATATGACGCAGCAAATTTTTCAAATGCCTCAAAGTTGGCCTTGGTTAATATCAAGTCGGTCTAACCAATCGGGCCCGTGTGTGGACGGACCCTGGCAAACAGTTCCGCTCGGTCGGATCCCATCATACTTGATTTTATATTAAGCATGTCCCTAAATATATCCCAGAATAAAGTTCCTAATAATTATAAATTAGATATCTTTCGTACAGCCATGGATAAGCTTTTCACCTAGTCAATAATAATTATTTTTATATTAATAAAAAAAAACAATTTATTATAAAAAATACTCTTTTGTCTTCTCCGTTCAATGTCTAAGTTAAACTTAGTATAAATATCATGCTCAAAAAAACCTGTCGCTTTGTAATAAAAGCAATATCCGTCGGAAACAATGTAATATATTATTATATATTTTCCTATCGTATATTATCAACAGTTTCAGTATATTTCCTAGAAAAACCATGTCTCAAATTTTAGTTTTACTGTACGTTGATGTATAATACATTTTATTGAAACGGATCTCTGAATACAAAACGATAAAAATACGTTACGGGCAAATGGAAAGAAATACATAGATCTTTGAATTCTGAAACACTTTGAAGTGTTCATGCGAGTTTTCCGAAATAATGTTATGAAATTGAGAGAGCTTTTTGCACGTACCTACTTTAGAGCCAGGTGTACTAAAAGCTCATTGAAAAATATCTCGAGGTTTTATTTAGATACAAACCAAATCAGTTAAAATGTGTTGTCCTAATCAAACGAAACCGATTTCAATCATTATTACAATTTAAGGGATTAGTAGTGACAGGTTTTATGTGTTGTATTGTATGTTTAAGGGTGAAGGTGTAGAGATAAAAGTCTGTTTGGAGTGGCTGGAATAACTTGAGGAGATAGCTTATTGCTGACAAATAAAAAAGTAGAATGGTAAAGTGACATACATGTTATGGGTAGAGGGTACTGATATACTGATAAGACTGACTATGTTAAAGGGCTGAGATTCGGTAAACTGCGTGAGTCATTGTTGATGTATTTTCCAATTGGGAAATCAGCTGACATTCGCATTGTTGCAACTTCGAGGCGTTTCGATAGCCAAGTCCGAGGTAGTCGAAACCCATCGAAGTATGTCACATCTGTTAAAATATGATGATTGTAGATGGAACGATTGATTTGCTGATTCTTGCTTGCGTTGACGAAATAATACTAACAATGTCCGAGGTCGTTTAAGATAAGGTTTAGAGCGGGAAAAACGGCTTAACCATCAGTTTTTGTTGGTTTTTATTTAATTAACTGAATAATTAATATCATATTAGGGATAAAAAAAACAAATTATTAATTATCATGCACTCCATGTTTATATCTTTTTTTAATTCTAACTTTGACCGAAAACCACAACAAAAACGTTTTTGTGCCTCCAGTAAAATTTGATTTGTGTGGATTACGTCCTTTTTCATCTCTCAGTCGAATTATGAAACTGTTTGTTTGCTATAATAAAATCAAGAGTTTATATATATTTTTTTCATATTATAGAATATTAAATATATAATATAACACACTTTTCCATTGAAGTTTGTAAACTAATTTAAAAATATAAAACTTCTAATTAACTACTGTTTGTGAGATGACTTAAATCAAAAAAGTATTTTCATAAAGATTTTCTCAAGGCTTAATTAAAATCCTCGAAACATTCCTATAATTATTACTTCCCGTGGTATTCGAACAATGCTTCGCGTGCCGTGAGTATGCATCACTGCGCCGAATTCTCACTTTGAAATATATTTATCGGGTGAGGGCCTCATTGAAAAATATTTCATCTCGTGAATTTTCTTACGGCGACGTCCTTTACAGGTAAGGGTGGATTTATTGCTTGCTCCGGGACAAGAGGCTTCTTGTAAATAATACGAATTAATTAAAAACGAGTCATTGTTTTCAATAATTAAAATGTAAAGACGTCTATGATGATATATAATACGCAATCCCGGATGTATTAATGATATTTCAATCCAGGGATTTGTAAAATACGGTTGCTCTGAGCATATACCGTATACTGAGCGTCGAAAACAGATGTTAGCGACGGATATGACTTTAGGAGAAACGAGGAGATAAAAGAACGCACCAAGCAGCCTCTCATCACGCTGAGAGTGAAGAGGCGACGCTGGACCTGATTGGGCCACGTGCTGCGGATGCCAGAACAGAACCTCAACCTGGCTTGCATGTTCTTCAATCCGACCGGATTCCGGCATCCTGGAAGGTCGCTAAATACTACAAACACGCGCGTCAATATCATTTTACTCCCTACCTTAATTACAGTTTGTCAATTTATGGCTACGGCCGTATGTTGTAGCTTAACTACTGGGGAATGACAAAAGAAATGGCGTATTTCAAAAAAACACTACCTTATTCTTAGGTCAATAATTATTATAAAGCAATCATTATTCATAAGATGTTTATCACACTTGAATGGTCAAAGACATAGCTTATAACGAGTATCTTTAGAATTATCTTCAAATGTGTTAATCTTGCCGATTTTTTGAATAATAAAATGCCTAATTCTTGTCAAATTTGGGATCACAGAGATTATCAATATAATTTTTTATCGTGAATATTTTACAAAAATTATCTCGTAATTAATTATACTAATGGTTTTATAAATGCATTTAAAAATTAATAAATGTAAAAAATCTTAACACCACTGCACAGTTATGTACCGAAATATGACTATATTCTAAAACATTAGAGCGAGAGGTTTAAAAGAATACTATTTTATGTAACAAAAATACTTCATGCAGTCATCAAATGTTTAAAATAACTATAAAGGATAATAAGGCTTCAAAATTATATAAATAGATTATCTACAACGTTTAAGGAGTGTCCAGGATCATGGTTTGAAAATACAATAAAAACTCAATTTCGACCTTCGACGAGCACGTGGGCCGAAAACCCTATTTTATTAGTCGTCGGTTAAAATTAAAAATACACCCACTTCTTTTTGGTACATCAGATATCCGTGCTTATTGCACCGGTGCATTTGTATATTTATGATATGAATTATTATACTTAAGACACTCTCAATGAAAATCAAAACAACCTTATAAGTATAAAACTATGCGCTCAGTATTACCGTATGAATCAGAATTCTGGGCACTAAGTAAACAGGATGAGAGAAATATGAATATCTTTGAGAATAATTTTCACGAAAGTGGCATTTGGAGGTCAATATATAATGAGAAGCTGTACACACTTTATAGTGGCGAAAAGATTACTTGAAATATGAAAATGAAGATACTGCTCTGGATTAGCCACGTGCATATAATGCTTGAGGATATACGCAACCCCTGACGGCAAGAAAAGACCTGGATGGCCGAAATTGAGATGGCTGGACTACGCCACAGGCGATTAATGCTCGGCCAAAGCGACTAGAGAGTATCGGCGCTGGATCGTCCAAGATAGAGGAAGTTTTTGATGGAGGTCAAGATGCGCACATGACTGTAGTGCCATAAATGATAAAGATTTTCGGACTAGTACTCGTAGATAAAAGTATCAACAAATAATTACAGGACTGGCCTTTATTGGTTAATTTTGAGGGACACGCGTGACAGTTGAAAGCTATAGCACAAAGGAAACAAACGAATAATAAAATGTTTGTCTTTATAGTTAGGTATTTACTTTTAGTATTTTATAAATTAAATTAAAATAGAAACGTAACTTCCAGCGTAAATGTAATAAAACATTTATTCAAAAACAAACCAGAAACACATTCAACTTTTCCACACGTTTTCATTCATTAAAAAATATACTTTTCTCAACAAAAAAAAAACTTGTGAATAGAATTTTGCATGAATTCCAAAGGTTTTTGACTTTTTTTAAAAGTTTAACGACTCCGTTTGCAGCGACAATAAATAATGTTAACTGATTTTATGAACTTTTAATGAATTTATGCAAATTTACTTTCTGATTACTTCTTTAAAATATGCAATTGCATTTGAATATTAATTGAGGCTATTAATTACAAAGTCAGTTACCCCCACATTCCGCCATTTTGTTTATATAATTGCAAAAAAAATGTCAAGCATATTAAATTTAGGACTGCAAATAGAATATTTTCATTTTGTAAACATAATAAATTAGCAAACAATTAGCGAATTGCAAAATAAAATGTCTTTAACATCATTAAAATTAATAAAAAAAATATGCATTTAAAGTTAGTCATATAATAGTTTATGTATATTTATTTTTTTATACTAATAAATGGAGCTAGATTTGATATTTTATGTATATTAGAAAAGTACGCACAGAATCAGAATCAAGAATAATATCAATAAAGTAAAAATGAAGGAAGCCGACTTTGAAACTAATGGTCGATTTTAGAATGTATTATCACCAAACAGTATCGATCTAGTATCAGTATTGAATGAACTTACATGAGTAAGTTTTTTTTTTTTAAAAATATGTTGGTTTTATTTATTGTATTTCCAAACACATGTTTTGAACAAGAATTTCTTGTCCACGTGTTAAAACTGTGAACTAACAATCCCTTCCAGTGCAGCTAATCGCACTTCCATTTTCAAATAAGGAACGCTCCTAACTATCAATTTAAGTAATTTTAAGCTTTTTATAGTAAAAATATGTCTAAAACTATCAAGAGTGATGTTAGAATTATTATTAGTAAAATTTTGGTTTATTGCAAAGAAGAAAAGGAGTCGCATCTAAAAAGAGAGCTGATATATTAGTATTGAAACACGCCTGCTGCCATGACAGGTATGTCACTGAGAAGTTTTATATATGCGACTACAGCCACTTTCTGTTATCGCCAATTTCTTGTTGTCCTACTATATAGTGACATTTTTTTAAATATATCAATTAAGGTCTCATTAATAAATAGTCGAGAAATAAAGGTTTCATCTTTCTACAAATTAATGTGTTATGCAAAATAACTTCTAAGCAATATAATTATCAGTATCTGTAACTCTTTTTTGGAATCACTTTCATATTGTTATGTATCCGTAACTCCTCTCTCTCTATTATCTATGATTCTATGATATCTATCCAGTGACAATAAATTGTCTTTTGTTTAATTCATCCACACTCTAATGAACTACTTAAATATCTATCGTAAAGAATATTCGATTGGTGTGATTTAAACTATTGCAATGCACTTACCCAATATTGTATTATTAATCAACCCCTACGTATCCACCCTATCCAGCTGTGTTACTTCACACACATAAACACTTAAACTAAGCGTAACTAATATAACTTACTTACTTCTTCATATTAATTATAACATTGTAAATGATTATAATACTTACTGTTCAATTTGTTCACAGTTAACTCTACTCACAAAGTTGTTTCACTGAGGATCGAACTTTCCTGAGTTTCTTTTATTATTTATATCATGTACCTTTACTTTGAGATTATTTGACGAATAAACAACACTAAAAATTAACATCTTCCGAGTCCTATTACCGACATACACCTTCCGCTGGACCACGTGAAGGACCGGAAGCCGTAGATAAGGATATCCGTCGCCAAACACATACTCATATATTTAGACTGCTTCAGCGTAGAATAGGATTTTTTTCAACATATTTTAATTTAAATTCGTGATTTTTTAAGTTATAATTCTTTCGGGGCGTTTGGGAGAGTGACATTCAGAGCTGCGCGCGCACACCGTTACGAAAATGCGGGACAGTATGAAGTTAGCTGCGAATCAGTGAGCTATATACAAACGCAAGTTTGATGGTAGAATTGTTCCGTTGCGTAAGTAACGAATTTATTATTGTGGGCCATTTCCAATTCCTTACGTAAAAAAACGATTAAGCGTCAGAGTGACAGTAAAGTTGTTACTTTAAAAATAAAAACAACCAGAAATAATTATATAATTTAGTAATATAAGTTAAAGTGTATATAAATAAATCAACGGAGCTCCAATAAGCGGCCCCTTTTCTCCAGTGTGTAATTTAACAAGTTAATTAAGGGCTAGTCGATGAATCTAGGTTATCATAAGTTTTGTTTTTGTTTTGTTACGCCAAAGAAGTATAACTTCTAACGCGCGTACATACATACACACACCGATTATTTTTCTTATTTGAGAATTTTTTTGCGATCTGGGTTTCGCCTTTTGGCATCTTCAGGCACTATTAACACTCACCAATGGCCATTGCATACCAACATACAAATTCTCGTTCTTATTATATAATGTAATATACGAGTATTATGTATCGAGTGAAGCTCCACTGAAGTGTTCCGGGTAGCAGATGATAAGGCAATAATTACCCAGATGGTGGCCGAACTCCGCTAAGGGATGGCATGACAAGAAGAAGAATAATCCTATAAAAATTATAAATTACATTAAAAATAATTACAAGATAAAAAGAACTTTTTATATACGACGTTTTTAAATTCTGTTGAACCATATAAACTTGACTTGACCAGCTTAAACGATCAAAAAAAAAATGTACTTGACATGTCATATTGATTTCCATAGTAACACACGCATATATTTATAATTTAGTTGCTCTCCTGGCAACCAATAATGGTGTCAAAATAACTTTTAATACAAAACAGAATTAACTGAAAATGAATTCAATTCTACTTAAAGATGGCTAAAAGTACTAAAAAATGCATTGTCATTGTGTTCTGAATATTCTAAAAGTTTCAAATGTCTAGCTAGTCGGGAAGTTAGTTAAAAATCGATCGCAAGATTTGTGCCGGACAAAGAACCACCGGACAAATAAGAATACGAGCTAATAAAAACGTTGTAAAATACACATTTTTTATTGCCCCATCAAGAACGGTTTTCGTAATATCAAAAGTATTTTCAAGATTTCAAAGCGATCGTTATAATGATAATTAATGAGAGCCATAATCCAAATACGAAAATCAAAAAAATAATTTATACATTTTCTTTATATACAAACACCAGATACAGTCGGGTTATATGATATAAAGTAATGCGCTTAAAAAGAGAAGCATTTTCAAGCTTTCTTTTTTCCCTCCCCCCGAGAGCTTTTCACAGGCAAGTAATTAAAAACTGTGACTGCCAAGATAAGTAAAAATATACTCCAAATGATACAATCCGTGAAACGAGAATGATGGTCGCATTGTGGAATTTGTATATGTATATTATGTATGTATTTAATTTCAGTTCAACTGTATTATTCATATTAATTACTAAAATTACACACAACATTATATTTGTTTAATAAAACATGTTTTTATTCAACGAACAATTGTATATATTATCATTTGAAAACATCTCATGCATATACCTACTAGAAAATCCATTAAAAAAATACGATACTCGACGGCGCTTGAACATGTAACTGCTCGATTCGCGCCAGTGTGCTTTTCCAATTAAACTACGGGCATCCTACTTAATTATGACAATTTTAACTATTAGTTGTTACATGAAATTATTATCAAAATGCGTTACAATGTTGGCTATTGGTTTTTGTTAATTAAATTAAAGTAGGTATCGACTAATTCTTCAATTATTAACTGACATCACAGTTCACTCCATTATTTCATTTATTTTTAAGTATTATTCTTCAAAAATGTTTTTTCTAGTAGACCTATTCTATACAAAATGCAGCTATCGATGGCAAAAGTGATGAATATTATCATTTTATCATATTAATGTATTGAGGTATTATAATTGTTACAATAAGTTAACCACTGTCAAAACTGTCTATCTTGCTCTAAAAGATAACACAGTCAAGAGAGGGGCTGTTAGCACTTTTTAATAGTTGAGATGGTTAACTTATTGTAACAACACTAACCGCCTCAATACATAAATATGATAAACTACCATCGGTAGCCATCTATAATAGTCGCCTTGTGTATATAATAGCTTTACAGAGGTGTATGTTCAATAAATAATGAATGTTATATTCTTAAATCCTGTGAATTATTTGTTGAATAAGAGAAATAGCTGTTTATTATATATTTTACTGTCAAAAAATATTTAAAGATCTTTTTACATAGTAGATATTGGTTGATTTAAATTGTGCTCGCTTTCATCCTTAGTCCCCCCTACTCAAATCCCCTTGTTTAGTGTTGTTACAAGATCAGATCATTAGCAATTACGGGTCAAATACGTATGTAGCTCAATAAATAGGCAGCAAGCGGACGTGAGAAAGTTGTTAAACTTTGCCGTCGTTTCTTACCTACAGCGTGACTCGAAAAGTTACTACCAGACAGCCGACGGGTCTAGCGCTCTATCTGATATGATAGGAGCAACGCCGCATCAACTATAAAGTGACTCAAATAGACCAAATCTGTTCGACCTTCGTGGTACTAAACCTGATACGTTTTGAGTGAACGTCGCGTCTTCATCATTCATATGACACATCATCATCATTCATATATCACATATTATCATCCATCAAAAATGCAGTTTACCAGTGTGAGTGCGTGAACACCGAACTCTATATACAGTGCGCGCCAGCCATCACCACACATTCTAAGGTCAATGCCTGGTATTAATTCGTGTATACATAATCACCCCCCCCTGAATCCACCATCCAGAATCACCTTCAGAAATTACAATCCACTTGCTAAAAGCCCCACCAGAAATAATATTTTTTGTCTTGAGTGAATACTGAAATATATATAAATTATTATAAACAAAGCGATCACCCTGGTTGTGTTACTGTACAGCACGAATTAATGCAAAAATCTCAGAGATGATTTGATCTCCTCTTTGTGAAAATGTTCACCTTTGAGTGGAAAAGGGGTGGCAAACATTTGCGCGGAATTAAAAATGTATTCAAGAAATCCTTTCAGCGATCTTCCCACTGCCGTTTTCTCAGCCCTTTTAATGCATGTAAATCTGGTTACGGCGAAGAGTGAAAGGAACAAAGGGATTATTTTGAAATTTTGAAATCTCCCGCCTTACAAAATATATATATCTGCCATTTTGTTTTAAACATAATTTATTACCTATATTATTTTACAGTACTATCATACAGCGCCCGCTGAAAATATGATGCCGTGACTATAGTCAACGTTGACGTTAAATAAATCGTACATTTTTGTAAAGAATATCTAAAAAATATAATATTTTTATTCTGTTAGAAAAAACCTATACTTAGTGGAGTATGTAGAGTGGGTAGAAAATAAAATAGGAAGAAAGACAAGAGTACTCAAGGGTGGATTTAATCATTCCGGATTCCTATTAGCACCTCTAATAAGAGTCAAAATAAAAAATAAAATTTACACATTTTGACTAGGTACCTACTGACATCCACTAATACTAAACTGATGTCCACTTGATCTTTCGATATTTTTGACTCGGCCGAATATCAAGGCGTTCCAGTGTGTCCAAGAGTTTCTGAGGGTGTGTGGCCTACAAGTGTATTTTTTTCTCTCTCCTATAAATTTTTGTAATAATATGTATTAACAGTGTATATGTAACCATAAAGCTAAAAAATAAGACTCAGTTGAGACTTCGTAGCTAAAAAAAAATCGGTGTGTGTACTTATGTACGCGCGTTAGAAGTCATACTTCATTGGCGTAACAAAACAAAAACAAAACTTGTGAAAACCTAGATTCTTCAACTAGCTCTTAACTATCTTATTAAATTACACACTCAGAAAAAAGGGCCGCTTATTGGAGCGCCGTTAGTATAACTTTTATTAATTAATTATATAATTATTTCTCGTTGTTTTTATTTTTTAAGTAACAACTGTCACACTAACGTTTAATCGTTTGTTTACGTAAGAAATTGCCCAATAGAAATTGGATAATATTAAATTCGCTGCCTAAGCAACGGAACAATTCTACTATCAAATTTGCGTTTGTATACAGCTGACTGCTTCACAGCCAACTTCATACTGTCTGGCACTTTCTTAACGGTGTGCGCGCGCAGCTCTCAATTTCACTCTCTACCAAACGCCCCAAAAGAAGTACAACTTCAAAAAAAAAACTAAATATTATTCTCTTCATACTAATTGATTACTTTTCATAATTGTAAAATCTATTGTATCTTCTTCGAGCTATGTGACCTGCCCTCACCTTTATCTGTTGTCTTATATCCGATTATTATGTGTTTTTATCCGCAATATGCCCACTATGCACCTCTATAATTATATACTACGCTGTTACTATCTACTCAGAGTTCTGGATCGCTGTTTTATCTCATTAAATATTATATGAATACTAAAATAAGTGTTTTTTTAATTGATAGTCTGATGAAATAAAGCTAATATTCTATTTTATAAACTTTTATTTTTATATTAGACTCCCTAATGAGTCATCATGTTCTGCCAGTGAGCCGTTTCTGATAAGGTAACACGGCTCGTCCGCCACAATGGCTTCAGATGAAACAGAAAGCCATCGGTGAGCAAGATGAGTCACGATTAGATATCGTCACTTGCCGTTTACCTGAGGTCAACATAATAGTAGTCAAACTAAAGTTAATTTACTTCATATTCTAAACTGTAATCGTCCATTGCAAAATATAAACCATTCTCCACCTAAATTCTTGCTTAATAGTGGCACTCCCTAGCTTTAGTATTACGTAAAAATGTCACAATCTGTATATTATAATTACTTATATATTTTTCGTATACCGTATACCTACTTAATAAATATGAATATTCTCATTTTACTTCGTTTCTTCACTTAAAATGCAATTAGACAATAAATGTTTCGACAGAAGATAATAATTTTGCACTCCATATTTGACTACGAAAAATTACATACAATGTAGTAATAATTCTTTGTAACAAATGGTGCGATAAAAGTGTTACCACAACCAAAAAAATTGGGATGAGGAAAATGGAAGAATATACATATATTCATCTAGCTGTAGTAATAAGGTACCATAGTGCATACTGCCAAGTATTCAACACCTATAAAACCTGCGTAGAATATAATAAACACCCCAAAATTATATATTACACAGTGATTATTGATGAGTAGGTTTTATTAATCTGCAAATCCCATTATCCCGTGGATTAATAAAGCCTAATAATGGTTGTTAGGTAATATTAGACATTGCCTAATTGTATAACTCTCTCATCTAATCCCCTTGATACAACAATGCCCATCATAAAGCCTTTAGAATTATATTCTAAACAATGGCGTACGTTGACATAGAATAACAATTATTGGACACATACTGTGTTGTTTTGAATGAAAAAAAAAAAGATATTATGTCGCAAACATCTATATTACTCTGTAAATTATTCTGATTAAAACCTATGTTCTCCGATTTGACAATACTGATATTTCACAGGAGAGTCATAAGCTGATTTTTAAAAACACACAAATAAAAACTGACCATCATTATTTTTTTTTGAGCAACCTATACTTAAATGAAAATAAAACTTCTTGCTTCTTGCCTATATTTTATTAATTAGGTAGGTACTTTTTTTAATCAACGAACATAAGATTTGAGAATGTAACATTACACTAGCGAGACTCGATCCAGCATATACTGGATTCGCACCAATGTGATTTACCAATTGAGCTACGTGCGTCCTATCTAATAACGACAAAATTAACTAGTAATTTGTATCTTTCTGAAGCGCTTCACAAATTTTGTTAATTTCAGCAGTCAGCTTATGTGGTTTGATTCAAGAGTAATTTTTTCAAAGACTTTTTCTTATACTGTACGAAAACATCTTCTTGGCTACGTGTTAAAACTGTGAACTAACATGCTCCGCCCATTTTTAACCACACTTCCATTATAAGCTCCTCCCATTTAGTAAACAACTGCGCCTGAAAGCGTAGCCAAGAAGATGTTTTCGTACTATAGGTATTTTTTCTTATATACATATATCTGAGGTGTTTTCAAAACGTCTTCATCGAAGAATGTTACATTCTCAAATCTTATAAATTATTCTTTGGATAAAAAATAGTTTATTAAATTATTAGCAAGTGCAAGTACGTTATAACTACAATTGAAGATATCCTGACACCGGTTAATAATTAAGGTGATTGATACTTTAATTTAATACACAAAAAACTGCTAGTTAATTTTGTCGTTCATTAGATAGGACGCTCATTGTCAATTGGGTAACGCACACTGGTGTGATACGTCGTATATTTAAAAAAAGTTTTTCTAGTAGGTACTTAAATATGAGGTATTTTCAAATTATGTAGGTACCTACTATAAATTCAATTGGCATTAGTTTTACATACCGATACCCCATTTCAAAAAGGAAACAACTAAAAATATCATAGTTTTGAGTTAATAATGCCATTCGATGTAGAAAGGTCTTCTTTTATAATTCAGCAAAAAAGAGTCAATAATTTCTTTAATGTGTCATAAAATCGAAAAACCGTTTCTGACATAAATCATTAATTCAGTTATATACTGGAATTTCTGGCTTAATTCCTTATCGAATTATAAAATTTCATTGACTAAATATAAAAAAATATACATTTTCCTCAAAATCAAGGCTTTAAAATTAAAACGAGAATTTCTGCAAATAATTTTCAAACGCCATTATCTTTGAACAAGGTTTTTCGAGTTGTTTCCCTATTGAAATATGATATCAAGTAAGATTATATTAATAGACTTTCAAAATATGTTAAAGCACACTTGAATATGTGTCAGTTCTAGATGTCAGCTCTGCAGACACTGCAAATGATGACGAAAATGAAGAATTCTGGAAAAAAAATCAAACGCCGTTTCCCTATTGAAATATGATCTCAACACGTACATACTGATTTGACCATGAACATATAAAATATTAAAAACGTGTTTAATATAATATTATTTATAAAAAAATACATCCTACTTCATTAATTTAAGTGAGTCATTTTGACATATAAATATAATACTGTTTATTACGTACTGTTAATGTTGAACTAGTTATATTATATGGATATGTTACGCTAAATGTGCGAAATTGACTATTACATGAAATGGGCAACATTTTGACTAATTCATGTAATAGTCAAGCCCGTTGCCTTATTCATGAATTAAGTAAATTATCTGCCGAGTGCGTGAATTCGCCAGGGTATGGAATTCTTAAACTGTCATAAAATGTGTAAACATGACAGTAGAAAAAGTAAATTTAATTCGGATGGTTTTATTAGTTATAATTGGACATAATATAATATTATTATTATTAGATTAGGTTAGGTTAGGTTAAGTTGGGTTAGGTTTTGTAATTCTGAAATCAACTGAATGTCCAATTTGAGGTTAGCTAACAAGTGTCAACAAACTATCACAAACAAACAATCGACCATCGGACGATTGATACCCAAGCACGAATCAAATCGCGAAAATACCTTTTAATAAATTCTTCCGTTATCATATTATAGTTCTAGATATTTTTTGGGCATAGTAAATGGATAATATGAACGTCGTTGTAGTTGTTGATTGGTATATTTTTATATAATCAATGACATTTGACACATTTGGTTGGTTTGATTAGTTGCAAAAAACACCACCAGAGCGCGACCATCTATTTTGACCAATGCATGAGCATTTGAAACATTTGGTTTACTTGCAAAAACACCACCGTGGCGCTACTATCTAATTTTCCCAATGCATGAACTAGGCAGAAAAATTACTGCCGGATTCACGCACTTGGCAGATATTTTGCCTAATTTATGAATAAGGCAACGGACTTGCATTTTTCATGATTTAGGCAAAATTTTGCCCATTTTATGTATTAGTCAATTTCGTACATTCGGCGTAACACATATATAATAATATATGAGCTGCGACAGACTAGTATACGTCACTGATCAGTAAGTGACTACTATTAAACCAAGTTTCAAGTTTCTAAATAACGTAAAACACGTGTCTCGTTAGAATTTACCCAAAACCAAGTAAGTGAAGAGTATTCTGACAACGTTGATCTTGTCAGAGGAATATTAGAGGGGTCTTGGGAAGTTTCGCGTGCCCTACTACTAATTAATTAATTATATGAAGAACTATCATGCTGTTTTGGTTCGTGGCTAAGAAAGGAGAAGGTGTCAGTTGGTTTCACTTCTCAAATATAATGTTAATTTAAATGATATTTGGTCGGTTTCATTTCAAACGTAAGTCAACTAACTGTCTGTTTTGTCTGTCACTACAACCTACTACCATGTCAATGAGTCCACGTGAATTTACATTTAATTCAAATATTTTTCAAATTCAAATTATTAGTTTTATACATAATGTGATTTCTTACACGCAACAGAGGAGTCATTTTATTTATTTAATTATCATAATTTTTATCTTTGTGATTCAGACAGTTAAACACTTTCACAAGATGGCGTTTGTCGAATATTCGGTTTTGTCGAAATCGACCTTTTAATGCAGAATGTTTTTTTGTCTCTAAATGGACCAGAACCATCCTTTTCTTTAAATTACTTTGTAATGGGAATGAATACATTATTCGTATACTGTAAAAATAAAAATTTAAATATCTCCATGTATTTAAATATAGGATTATGAAATTTGTTTTTCGTCTCCTGAACATTTGGTCTATTCGACAAACCAATCCTACAGCGACGATGAGTATTCAACATGTTAAATGACGATTCACATTGAAATTTTATTTATTTTTACATTATAGTGAACATTACAAATTATTAATTCAAGACGTTCACAACATGACATTTAGAAACAAAGAAATATTATTAAAACAGTAAAAAGAAATAGATCAGTATTACGTTATTAAACAGTAGGAAAGTGTAAATACAAAAAAATATATAAATTAGATAAGTACAAGGAATTACTACACCGAATGAGCTAAACAGACCCTATTTTAAAAATTTATAAAAAAATGCCCACCTATTATACTCATCCTCACGCAGGTGGAATAATATAATAAAATGTCAATATCCGAAGTGATTAGGTTGAACAGAGTTATTGCCCTCCCAATCGGAATTACCAATGGCATGTTAGTTCTGCACCTTGCGAGAACAAACAACTAATGCTGCCAATGTAAAACATGGTAATCAGGTACACACAGGTCAATACTACAAAGAATGGCAGAGTTCTCCCATTACTATACTAGCAAATATTACCTGTCAATATTCTCATACGTAATTCTACTGTCTCTTTCTCTTTTTTAATTATCTGTAAGCTGCTGCATCAGCCTGGTGGAATATTTGTAGTCTCCTGACTTTACCGAGCACGCCATCACTGAACTCGTTCACTTGTCAAACGGCGAGGCTTAGATGATAGTTCTTCCGCATCCATCTTGGTTCTATTTTTGATTGATTGTGTTATTGTGTATGTTGCCTAAGGTTACAATAGGTTATAGTACCCGATCCTTCAGGATTGCAATTCCGGTATTAATCGATACCGAATTTCCGTTTTTTTTAAATCCAAAATATGTAGTATTTTTGATATTAAAAAGCAGAAAAAATTCAAAAAGATGTATGTATCCGACAAACGTGAAATAGTCATAAAAACATTAACCACATATTAGTTTTGGGGGAAAAGCTCTCGACCTATACTTATATGAGGTATAAATGAGAACTCTGCCATTCCGGGCAGTGTTAACCTGTGTGTCCCTGATAACTATCTTAGAAATAGAGAACATCAGTTGTTTATCCTCCCAAGGTGCAGAAACAACCTGCCACTGGTAATGCCAATCGGGAAGGCGATAACTATGTTCATCGAAATTGCTTCGGGTGTTGATAAATTCCACCTACGTGAGGATGAGTATAGGTGGACGTTGTTTTATAAATCCTCAAAATAAGGTCTGCTTAACTCATCTGTGGGTCTATTCTATGCTTATCGACCGCTAAAGTGATAAAGTGAAAAATATTATCACACTTAGGGTAGGTTTGTATCAAAATATTAGCACTTATTGTAACAATTACACGAAGCCTGTTTTTATTGTTGCAATAAGTGATATATTTTAACAGCACCTATCTTGCTGCTGTTAAAATATCGCACTTATTGCAACAATAAAAACCGGCTTCGTGTAATTGTTACAATAAGTGCTAATATTTTGATACAAACCTACCCTAAGTTTGATACTATTTATCAATTTAGTGTTCGATAAGTATAGAATAGACCCACTGGTGTACTTACTTGTACCTATCTAATTAATATTTTCTGTGTGTACATATTTCTACTGTTTAATAACATACTATCTATCTCTTTTTTTATGTAATACTGTTTTATATTTCTTTGTTTCTAAATGTCATGTTGTGAACGTCTTAAACTTATAATTTGTAATGTCCACAATATGTTAAAAATAAATAAATTGAAATTGACTTTGATTTTGGACGTAACCCCTTCTTTACTCCAGCAACCTGACTATTTCTCGACGCTTTTCCCACCTGATTGAATAAATAACAGTCAAGCATGAATAATGTCGTAATTTAAAATATGTCAATTGAGCCCCTGAGTGGTATGTATTGTATTTGAGACAAGCAATAAGACGGGCTTGCGTTTAGTCTAAAATGTCAGCTGGGAGAGTAAAGCGGTGTCATACTTGGCAACCGAGAAAAGGCGTTTATCAAATTTACGATCATTTGACTACGCCCATTAAAAGAGGAAGCGTCGTTATAATAACAGCTTCTCAAGTAATTTCTTAATCCACTATTTTTAAGCATTTATACTAATAGCAAGTATACATATTGCTTTTCAATTTGTGTATGAGGAGAGAACGGCGTTAGTACTTGTGTTATTTTGATCATCCACCCCTTGGTTTTTATAGTGAATTGAGACAAAGGAAACGCTGTTATCAACGACTTGAATATTTTGATAATAATGCTTATGAAGTTTATTGTCCGATGCATGATTCTTTCGTAAATTATAAACAATTGATTTTAATTTGAACAATTATGCAGTTCAATAATTGAGTAAGATTAGTTTTCATACAAACAACTTTTGTGCATATCATAGCAAACTTACATAGCATTATTTCTTAATTTGCGATATTATTGATTCATTAAATTATTATATTATTTTGCTAAATTAGCTTTCTGTTGAAATTTGATTGACTCACATAAATCGCTTGTTTTGTAAATTTAACAATACTGTGTTGCAAGATACATTGTAGTTTTAAGATGCTAACTTAAAAGTACATTCTGTCTGAAGATCCGTGTAGCACCCACAGACCTAATAGGTTGACCAAGTGGCTGACATCCATTTCTTGTAAAAACAAATTCTGTTAACATAAACCTCCAAACAAGCAAAATGTACTCTGCGAAGGATCATAATATTATACTTCACTTAAGCCCAGTCACACATTGGAAATCGTCTCGATTGGGATAATAGTCATACACCAAAACAGAGCGAAATATGCAACCTTCTCATGTGCATATAGGCAAGGCCGTGAGAGGACAGTGAAGCCAAAATGAATGGCAAAGTACGACATTTTGGTTGAAAATAGTTGCATGTGACTCCAGCTGTGTCAGACTAAAATGACGCATTCCACCAATGTACGGAGCTCCATTTGGTAACGTGTATTTTGTGAATAATGATGACGTCACATTGACGTATTCAACACGTTGCAAACGGACGAGTTTAGACGTGCGAGCCTGCTAAGAGCGAATATGGGCATCTCTCCATCTTACAAGATATAAGCTTCTCATAATGGAGGTTCTGGATTTGCACTCTTATGGGATTGTTTTAAATATGTAAAATATATAGGTAGATATATAAATATATATATATATTTTTTAACACTCCAACAGGTCATGACGCACAATGGCAGCAGGCTAGTGAAACAGTAGTGTATTTAGTAATATAAGTGAAACAATCACATAATTAATTATGTTGTGCCCTCTCTGTAAATCGAACCTGGAGCCCCAGACGAAAGGCCAGCACCTTACGCACTGGACTATGAGGGTCACTAAAGGCCAATAAATAATGCTTTGTGGGTGTCCTCAATGCATTTATTTTGTTTTATTTTATTTTAAGAAAATACGTTTTCCTATTACACTCCATTCTTGGAAAGTAAATTGTTAGTTACATCAGACGTGAATTGTTTTTTGAAGTATTTTAATATAATTGAAATAAAAAACTTTGGTAATTAAAAAATATTTTCTTATTTTTTATTTAACACCTGAATCCATTATATTTCTCTTACATATTATTATAATAATAATAATGTGTTCTGCCATCTTTTAATACTAACATAAATATATTATAACTTTTAAACATCTGTGTTTTGCGTCTATTTTTTTCCGATCATGTCCGATCCTAATAAGATCATAATAATGCGGGCCTCCACGGAGTGGGATTTTGTTTTGACGAGAAATGGATGTTAGCCACTTGCTCATTAGCCATACTCTGACTCACACACAAATTGAAAAACAATATGTGTACTTACCAGACCCAATTTGAACATGGAACCCGCGACACTATAAGCCGACGCTTAACCCACTCGGCCATCGTGGGACTGTAGACTTAGTTATATTATGTCAGATATTTAAATTCAAGGCAATACCTACATATTATTATAAAATTTGACTACAACCGCATATACTCGTACACAAAGCTGAAATTCTATCATCAAATATAATATTCCAGACGAAGTTTGACAAGCTTTCCAGTAACACCCTCCAGAGTGTCATAAGCCCGGCGTCCAGGGGAGTTTTTCGGCAGGCGTTCTCGCGTATTATTCCGTTGTTTACGGTCCCATTTTGGAACGCGGCTCTGCATATCGCAGCCTTTTTATTGCCGAAATCACTCCGCCAATCGCCCCGTATCGCATTGCACTCGATATTAAATTATTCTGATATTCGAGAAAGAATATGCCCGTGAAAGAGAGCGTACATTATTTTCGAATTTGTGTAACATTCGGGGGTTTTCACTTTCCCTGAACGTTCTTGTAAAAACAGACGTGTGTATCCATAGAATTAACATAATTTTACCGAAATGCAACGCGATATTCTTATGAGGCACTTTGCACGGTGCTACGAAAATTCAACTCTCCCATGTTTCATCACGGTTTTTTATAAGACATATATTTTCTGTTGAATTATTATGCTCAATATGCTCAAACTTGTACTTGATATAAAGTAAATAAAAAACAAACAAATATAGAATACTGAAATGTCATTTTGACATTTCATTTTGATTTCCATAGTAACGCACGTATATATTAATAATTTGGTTGCTAGGACCACCATTTTAGCAACCAATAAGAGTCTTTTACAATTTTTTGCAGATTTTTCTGACATAAATTTCGATAAAAAACAGAATAAAGAACTGAAAATGAATTCAATTCTGCTTAAAGATGGCTAAAAGTATTAAAAGAATGCATTGGCATCGTGTTCTGATATATTATAAAAATTTCAAATGTCTAGCTAATCGGAAAGTTAGTTAAAAATTTGTACTGGACAAACAACCACCGGACAAACAAGAATACGAGCTAATAAAAACGTTGTAAAATAGATCAATGGGTCTATTCTACACTAATCGACCGCTAAAGTGATAAATATTATCAAGCTAAGGGTAGGTTTCTATCACAGTATCAGCACATATTGTAACAATTACAATAAGTTCGTTATAATTGTTGCAATAAGTGCTATATTTTAACAGCACTTTTTTTGGCTGTGATAAAATTTAGAGCGAGATAGACAGTTTTGACTATTTATTTAGACGGCTAACTTATTGTATCATTTATAATACATCAATACAAATATGTGATAAATATTATCACTTTATCACTTTAGCGATTAATAGTCATCTTGTGTATAGAATAGACCCGGGTCACCTAATCAAAAACGATCATTTTTTATCATTGCGTTATCGAGGTAGGCTCAAAAGAAATACTAATATTGAACATACATATTTTTGAAAACACTTATGAGAAAATATATTACCTAAAACCAATAGAAAAAATCTTTTTTGAAAAAAGTAAGACACTCAGGAGGAATCGAACCTGCATCTCTCGGGTTTCGCGCACCTGCACATATACCACTATGCTATAGACGCTATACTTAATTGTGACAAAATTTAACTAATGGCTCTTAATACTCTCTGAAGAGCTTTCCAAATTAAGTTACTATTAATTGGCGATCGGATTTTGTATTTCAAATCTCTCAAAATCTGAAGAAATGCTCTATTTTTTGGTATTAATTATTAATATATTCATAAATGCAAATTTGTAGTTCTACTGGTGGGGCCGCGACCCATGAGTTTGAGAAGTACTGGTTTATAGCATATGGGCGCAAATCCAGTTTATATGAGTTTGTATAGTATATATAACATCTGAAGTGTTTTCAAATTATGTATGTTCAATATAAAGAATGTTACATTTTCAAATCCTGTGAATTATTTCATGATTAAAAAAAAAGATTATTTAATTACTGAATAGTGTTTTAGGGAAGGAAGATAAATAGTCCCCCAAAATATAATTGCATAACTTATATTATTTTATATGAAATAATTAATATTACTTATAATTGTTATATTACTATACATTTATAACATTTCATTTAACCAAAAAAAATGGTATGTCAGGTAAAGTTTTAAAGTATGATTAACAATATAATAAATGCCCGAATAATATCACCAAAACGTTTCTCCAACATTCATGTCCGTCCATTCATTCTAATCATTAACTTCCGGTCTTTGAGAGCTTTTGAATTCATTGAAGCTTTTAGAGTCTGTTACAACTTACAACTTCCCCTTTGAAAGCTCTATAGATTCTTTTGAATCGCACGCTATGACACGTAATGCAATTTTTACCTTTGATAAAGTAACTTGCACTTACCAAAGTGAACGACTCCTTTCATACAAAGTTATGAAATTCGTTTGAACTTTTCAGATATTGAGTTAATTATTTATAAAAAAAATCAACACTTTAATCTACTTATAAGTTATATTATGTTCTTACTTTTTACAGTAATTGGAAATTATTAATAAGAATTTTCTGATAAATAATTATCTATTTTACGCAGATGAAGTTACAGACTATCGCTAATTTCTGAAAAAAAATCATAGTTCATTTTAAAAATTCCACTTCTTTGGCTGTCGAACCGCAGCTAAATATAAATATAGACATTAACTTAAATAATCTAATATTAACTTAGAGTTTGATTTTGCATTTTTTAACAATTAAATATTTTTCATTGAGTCAAAATGTGTGGGCCATAATTTATCTCCGTGAACCAAGAAAAGAAACTACAATACATAATGCACTTTTATAAAACTAACCATCAATAATTATTAATAACAATATCCTTGCTTTTTCGTGCAAGGTGTTTATTAGTAATTTTGAACAATCACAAGGTTTGAGAAAATCACATAAATTCTTCTTATTCTAGTTCTCACCGGAAATCGAACCCAGAGCTCCCGAATGAAAAGCCAGCACCTTATCCTTTTTAACACTATACGGTTTTAACCGTATGGAAAAAAAGTCGAACGGTAAAAATCCGAATCGGCATCAAGTTCACGCTCTTTTCACACTATATGGTTTATGCACGGTTTTTTCCGTCACAAGCTCAGTCAGAGGTTGAGTGTTGCGCTGTTTATACGATTTAAAACCGTCTAATGTAAAAGCGTGCATTAGGTCACGTACACCACTGAGTCATCGGTGGTCATGCGGGCGCCGTGAATACAATGGAAATGGACGGCTGCTATACGGCGCCGTGTCGGTTTTTAACCATCACCGTGCAATATGAAAAGGGTAACGCTCTTCTTCACAGCACGAAAAGAATGTTGCCGTTCGATATTTTGCCGTATGGTCGACACCGTATAATGTGAAAAGAGCATACGCACTGCACTACGAGAGCCGTGATCAAAAGTTTAAATTGACTGCATATAAAAAAATCACACAACTTTGTAAAACTATATGCCTGTTTTGAATTTATCAGTTTCACTTAGACTTAGGATAAATTGACCAAAGACTGCAGTTTTTAAATAAATTTTATATTCGTGAATGAGTAAATTTCCCTATGACGGAAAACACTATGTCGATAGTTTGAATTTCTCCACTCAATAAGAGTATAAATACTTGGAAAATTCTTATATTGAGAATTCGGAAAATTCTTTTCCGAGGCGTTTCCTATTCCATTTTAATACGGAGTAAACTTGGAAAACGAAAAGGGTAAAAAAGCTCTGGCACATTTCAACTATTTACATTGCATAAAATATGAAAACATTTCGCGGATCGGCCAAAATGAAATTCCTTTACATAATAATGGACGTAGTAGTAACTCTTTTATCGAAGCCTCTGTTTCAAAGGTCAAAAAAGAAGGCAATAACTTTGTACAAAAAAAAATGAACAAAAAAAGAAAAACCAACTTTTTATAAAAATACCTGATGCCTGAAAGGAGCCGTCGAAAATGCCAATAATAGAGATGTGTTTAACGAAAGGGCCGAATGGCAAAAATGACAATTATATAAAAAGAGGATAAATGTTTTCTTTTTTGAAAAGATTGCCCTTTTCCGACTCACGCAATTTCTTGACATAAATAAATATGTTTCACTCTTAAAAAAAAACTAAAAAACAGCTGTTATAAAAATGTTGACATTTAAGTAATATTATATGGGGCTAAACAACTCAATCCGTGTCAGCATATTGATCGGCGATATTAAATATCCATTTCCCGTAGTGTCTAATTATGGCAAACTTAGTAAATAGCTGACTGCAATGATTATTTCCGCAATATCCATTTTTCCACATAGTCATCTATATCCGATGACGCAAACTCCATAATAGTAGCTGACTAAATTATAATAATTCTTTTCAAGATATTATGTTGATTGTGAGTACGTCAATATATAGCGGATCATAATTCATTGGACATGTCACTGGAAGATAAGTTCCCAGTCTGTTAGTATCTCAGTCTCGGAATCGCCCCGCACGACATTTCATCCTACCGAGATTGGACCTCGGAACAGTATCATAAGTATTGTAACATAACTACAGTAACATAATCTGGTACCGACCGTTTACGCTGCGAATAAAACTCGCTCCTCCATCCATCGGAGCAACCACCAAATATCGACTTCTTCCTCTATAACACCATGGCCCCCACAGTGATGACTCTCGCATATTATTTGTTAAACAATTACCTTATCTATAATATCAACATCTATCAGCAGAAAATAAAACCAACTATCTCAATCAATTATAAAAACACACATCACCAAACAACAGTCAGTGCAACTAGATGTAGTCCATCTGCAAGTAATGTAAAACTAATTAAATTTATTTTGTTATATTTTAAGATTGTAGTTTGATATGCGTATCGTGATGGAGCCAACAACAAGTAAAATATTAAAGTTAAGTCCCGTGTTTTAATAGTATAGTATGTGCTTATCCAAATTCAAAAATTAATGCTTATGTGTAATAACTTAAAAAAAATATATTTTATTATAAACCAACTTCAAGTAGTAACTTCGATATTGCATGGTTAGATGGAGGTTTCCTCTAAACTAGATGTATTCAACCACACTTGGTTTTTTATTTTTTTTATAATTTTGGCATATTTTTACTATAACTAATTAAATTAATGCGTTGATTAAAGGGGGATTTAGTATTTCTTAGATACCACAGTATGAAGATATCTTGTCACCCCTGTTTAGACTTGTAAGTATGATTTATTAGTTTAGTTATATACACGGTACGAATTCTAAGTAACAAACACTTAAGGCGATTAATAAAATATGGCAGTATACTGAATAAAATGCGTTTGACTGACCCAAGGAGATTGGCTGCGCTTTTCTGTGGACTGTATTAGACAGGATGAGGGGTGATTCGGATTCTAGGGAGAGAGGTTATATCAAGGATGCCAGGCACTGATCTTTTGTGATACTCACTTGCACTAACACTCTCGCGCATTACTGTTTATTTTGAGTCACTCCGTAGTTCGTTGCTATGTTGTTTTGGACTTACTGTGCGTTCCGCGGCACCGGCGAACTGATAATTCGGAAGTCCGCGTTAATAGTTTGGAGGTAACTAGATTTGTTTATACTATTCCTGAACGTGATGTGGGTAGTTTAGGAATTTGGCTATGATTACGCTACCATAATTGGCCCAAACAAAGATTTTTAAGGAAGAAAGAAGGTAAATTTCTGAGGTATTGAAATGTGTGTACATTCAATGACGAATGAATTTGATTTTCTTGTAGTGCCCAAAGCGTCTTTGGACGCCCTAATTACACCAATTCTTATGTTAATTACTATCAATTAACTAATTGCGGCATAGAAAGGATTAATGTAATGTTGTGAACGTATTAAATAAATAATTTTTATGTGCTCAGTGTGTCTTTTTTAAATAAATAAATATTATCGTACGTAGATTTTTTAATATTTTTTTGCATAATTTTATCAGTTTTCTTACCATGTAAACTTAAGTGTAGTATAAGAAGGCGAAGTATTTTTAAAAAAAGTGATTAACTCATCAACCTTTAAATAAAAAAAATAAACTATCCATGTGGAAGTTTTTGTTTTCAATAAATACACTAACTACTCGAGCTAAAATTCTCATCAGGCACTTTTAAGTGGCGTTGTATAATGTAATCCAAAAAGAAAGAAGTTTACAATACGTATGAATACGGTATATCGAAATATTATGAAATACGTTGTAGCAAATACGTCAAATTCCATTTTTTATCGATCGATATAAAGTATGAATTGTTTCCCATGGAAAAAGCTTGGTGAAAAGACTTCACATAAGAAAGCTTTGTGCGCAAAACATCCTTCAAAAATAAATGCGAAAGGGATCGAGCTTATATTACGCCTTAGCTATAAAGGACATCGTACAGAAAATCATCCTAAGCTTAACTCCTTGGAAACTTTTAGATACATGCTATTTATATTAAAAATTAATGTTTGAATTGATCTTGTCCAATTGATTGAAAATTAATTTTGAGTATCTGGTATGGATCAATTATTGTCACCCCAAATACACAAATAAAAACAATAAATTCAATGGATTTGAGTTTTAAACTAATCCATTTGAGACAATTTTTTGCAACCCGGGTTTTGCCTTTCGGCATCTTCGGGCACTATGTGGACACACCAAAAGGCAAATCACACTGACAACGAATACGGTTAACTATAACTTATATAAGTAACAAATTAATAAGTACAATAAAGTAGGTAAAACTTTATCACCTTCCTATTAAGTCAAGGACCACAATAAAAAATATAGCAAACAAATTATGAATAGTTGAAGTAGTGTTTGTATAAAAACACCTACCTTATCAATAATAATACACTCAATAAGCGTATAATAAATCGTCAAAACCTAATAATAGGTCATTAGTAAATATAAACAATAAAAATACTACGCTCAAGAGGTGTAAAATCGTCCATTCTGGGAACAATGGTAACGTAATGGAGTTAACTAATGAGATATATATATTTATGATATCAGTATTTAAATTTATTAGTAAAGTTAAACAATTAATATTCAATAATATTCTTACATGATACCTACTTTTTTATAAAACTATTTTTAAAAATATAATAAATCAACAAATATACCCAACTTATATATATATTTATATACACACATTTATATACCTACATCCACATATATATATGTTTTATATCAATACCATTGACGATAATATATAGTCTCGCATGTAAACCATCATATATGATTATAGGATATAGCAATGGGCTATTAGAAAAGCTAAGTTGATCATTCAAGATAGGTAGATTCTGCAACTGTGGTTTATTTATTAAATTTCTAATATTCAAATTCTAAATATAAGATTCAAATCCCATCAAGTACCTTCGGTCGATAGTATTAAAATTATATATTTATTAACATATGAGTAAGCATGAAGTGAGGACCGTCTGATTTTCTCTTAAAGTAGGTACCTATAAAAAATTCTAGAGCTGATTTTGTGACTCAATAACTCAAATGTAATCACGGTTCTTTTTTAAACTCCTAACGTCAAGACATATTTTACATTTACATATTCACCTGCCTCTATAAAATATAATATTGCAATTTTTTTTTAAATGTAAAAATATTATTCACGATAGTTAAAAATAAATAATCTTTATGTAATTACTAAGTATGCTAGGCCTTAAGTCGTCAGAGGATAAAACGCCACAATGTGACACCTGATGTCCGCAAAGCCGTAGATAGCCGCAGACAGTCTCGAGAATTGTTATGAAAGGACATCGTACCCTCATCGCAGGGCTAGATTTTTATCGACGCCATGGCAATATCCGTCCGCAGGGGCCGCATTTTTTCGTGGCCACAAAACCGACGAGCACTTTTTGCTAGCTCTCTCTCGTTCACAATGGCGATATTAGGGTGCGCTATAGTGTTATGCTTTCAGGTTTGCCCTGTCTCATTTTTGACATGATGAGGGTCTTTGATATCGCAAATTGAGATTGACCGTAGCCACGAGTGGATAGGTGTACTGGCAAATTTGGACCCCGGAGGTAAAGTGTCGCACTTGCAGAAAACCAACACATCATTCAGTAGAAATAAAAAAACAAAATTAATATACTCCAAACATTAAATTCGTTATTTCGTTGTACCTAGTCACCCAAGCATTTTGAACGTATTCTTCTTCTTATTGTGTCATCCCCTAGCGGAGGTCGGCCACCACCAAGGCGATCTTATCTTTGTCGTCTGCTACCGGGAACAGTTCAGTGGAGCTGCAATCGTACCAATCATGGAGGTTCTTAAGCCACGAAATGCGGCGCCGTCCTCTGCCACGCTTACCACTGATCTTTTCTTGAATGACAAGTTGGGGAATGCTGTACTTTTGTCCTCTCATAATATGGCCGAGGTACTGTAGTTTCCTGGTTTTGATACTACGTAGAACTTCTCGGTCCTTTCCCATTCGATTAAGAACTTCGACATTTGTCACCCGGTCAGTCCAAGGTATTTTGAGGATGCGTCTATACAGCCACATCTCGAACGTCTCTCCGTGACATCTCTTGGTTTACCGTACATACTTCCATACCATAGAAAATAATAATTGAGAGAACATAACATTGTACCATGCGCAGTCTCTAAGCTTGCTTTGCTTAGAATTTGAATTTGCTTAAATTGCTAAGGAGGCGTCTCATTTTGAGAAAGGCGCTCCTTGCGATCTCAATTCTAGTTTTTATTTCCTTAGTCTGGTCCCATTTCTCATTGACCCATGTACCTAAATATTTATAATGGGTCACACATTCGATTGGTTCGCTGTTAATGACAAAATTTGTGTTGGTGTCTGGTGTCATATTAAGACGAGAAATACGTAGTTTGCCGGCGACACCGAGTTGAGTCCCATTTAATCGAGGCTTTCCAGTGATTACAAATACAGAAATTATATAATTTGATTCTTTTACGGCGTATTGACAGTAACGTCCCTAGACAAAATGCCGCCCCTGGGCAGGGGCCCCATTTTTTTATACTTATATTATTTTGTATCATCCGTGTACGTGTCGTTTCTTGTCACCATGGATGTCGAAGAGGAACGGAAATAAACTCGACAAAAAAATTACAGTCCTTTTAAACCTTTTACGTTAATTAATACATTTTGTTTCCAACCAGTGAGCTAATTTTTTTAATGGAAAAATATTTTCTTTATTACTAAGTTCAGGTAGCTATATTATTTTATAGCAAATGATTCTCCTTGATTTGCCGCCCTTCGAGTAACTGCCGCCCCTAAGCGACGCTCTATCTGCCTACCCCCACGGGACGTCACTGCGTATTGAAAACGTGTGTTATTAAAAATCAATACAACATAATAGAGATACGACAATTTCAATTTAAAAATAAATGTTATATCTTTCCTGAAATGTCATAGTTCTATTTATCACCGTTCTGTTTATTCACGGAGCCATTTTAGTCAATGGATTCCATAACAGCCAATGACAGCTCAAGTTGACATGTAAACAAGAAAATAACCTAAAATATTGTAATGACATTTCCATATTATTTTATTGGTAACCGTTTATTTTTATAATCCGCAACTATTATCCTTAAGGTGAAGCCTTTACTGAGCCGTTTTTAAAGAGGCACCTAGCGGAAAAATACGAAGCTTGCAATTTGAGTTTTTTTTTGATAATTTACTATTTCATTTGTATTATTTAATAAATATGCAACTGAAAACATAAAAAAGAAAAATATTTTTTATTTTAAGTCAAAGATAAACTTACAATTTTAAAAATGTAATAAAATGTGAATTTGTTGAATCGGACCGCAGCTTATTATTACATATATTTTATGGTCATATTTATTATTAAAATTTAGTTTATTAAGTTTTATAAGCATCGCCTAATAGATTTTTGACTGATTCACAGTTTTAATATTTTTTTTATATCTATTTTAAAAAACATCGATTTTTATAAAAAAAAATATAAATGTGTATAACTTGAAATCCTTTTTATTTATATCAAATTTTATTTATCTGGGGTCCCAATATTGAAGCTTGATTTGATATAAATAAAAAGATTTCAAGTTATTCACATTGTAATAAATTGTAAATTATCAAAAAAAATCTCAAATTGCAAGCATCGTATTTTTCCGCTAGGTGCCTCTTTAAAAACGACTCAGTAAAGGCTTCACCTTAAAGAAGTTACTTAAGTCAATTGATTTTACAATGGTAAAAATACGAGAATTTTAGCAGAAATCCCGATGTATTTTACAAAC
Organism: Rhyacophila brunnea; assembly: GCF_057557595.1. Lineage (NCBI taxonomy): Eukaryota > Metazoa > Arthropoda > Insecta > Trichoptera > Rhyacophilidae > Rhyacophila > Rhyacophila brunnea. Next base: position 37,180,400 of record NW_028232796.1, read on the forward strand.
CTAATATTAATAATGTATCCATATTAAAAAAATCACAATAAACACATAAATGAGAATTTAAATATAAAATAACACTTCCAGCGATAATATTTATGAGTCAGAAAACAATAAATAACAGAGCCTTACAACGTAGCGTTATGACACTCAATCTGTTTTAGATCTGTCGTAATTAAAATGGATGACCGCTAGCATAAACTAGCGCCTCTAGCGCCGAAGCGTGAAATCCTCCGTGATTTTTAGTTGCGTCTGTATAAATCGAAGCAGGCAGCTTGAATATTTTTGATACTGCTTCATTCAAATGATCGCCCTCCTGCGGTACGCCATGAGTGGATGCAATACGAGACGACGACAAACTTTCACGTTGCTGATTAAGAAAATAAAGATAGGAATTGAACATAAATAATTTTGAAAACACTTCTGAGAAAATATATACTTAACCAATAGAAAAAATCTTTTTGAAAAAAGTAAGACCCCCTCAGGATCCAACTTGCATCTCTCGGGTTTCGCGCCCACGCACATATACCACTATGCTTAAGGTACCATATTTAATTACGAACCATTTCAACTAATAGCTCTTAATACTCTCTGAAGCGCTTTCTAAATTGAGCTACTATTGGCCATCGGCTTTTGTATTTTAAATCAAAGTAGGTATTACTTTAATTACTAACCGACGTCACGGGTCACTCCACGATTTTTTGTTGTAACTTACTTGAACTTGCTAATAATTTATAATTAATTACTTTTTTTTAGTGTAATTAATTAATATAGGAATTGTTCATTATGTCCCTTCAAAACTCAATGATATCATATTATATTATTACAACTGAATTTACCGACAAGCTTTTTACATTTTCACAGCTCAAATCATAGGTTTAGGTGTGTGTTTATGTGTAAATCATAGGTTTATGGTGTGATCGACCAAAATCTATCGTGCGATCGACGCGTGGGATATGTTTTTAAAAAGTCATAGAAATATGTGTGTGTAAAAAGAAATATCTATTATCAAATACGTACCCCATTTAGTTTATAAAGCCAGTGTGAAAAATGACAGTTGGTATACCTGAGCTATATTTAGTATTGTTAGTTATATAGATGTTACTACCATAGTATTCGATATAATTACATAAACCCTTATGCTAAAATATATTAAGACTCAAAAACCCAAATTTGTCAATAATGACACTGTACCTCCGGGGGCAAAAAAGGATTTTGTCACGTAGAATGTTTCATGTTTCGCATTGTCATATTCATCAAAACTCCAAATTTATTTCCCTATACCTAGGAATATTAATATTCTTCGATTGGCTTAAGGCGATGCCTTTACCTACCAGAGACACCTAGCAGAAAAATACGAAACTTGCAATTTCAACTGTATTAATTAATAAACATTGATTTTTATAAAAATATAAATGTTTATAATATGAAATCCTTTTATTTATATGAAATCTTATTTCGGCTATTGAAACTTGATTTGATATAAATAAAAAGGATTTTCAATTTTATTATTATTAACTATGAGACATTATACCACAATGTTTCTTCTGGCGACGTGTACAAAAAATATTTAATTCAGCCGTAGGAATTCTATATTGCTATAACACATATTGCGAAGAATATACGCGTGTTGAATGCTTTCTCACTCGCACTTATGGTTTGTTTTTTGTTCAGGCCTTGATCTACTCACTTTGGTCCATTTAATGCTGAGATCCTCAAATCCATTCCTTCACACATCTTCTATTGCTGTTTCATAATATAATTGCAATCTCTTTTGTCTGCTACCAGTCACGAAAGTTCTTATACCACAAACTGCGGCGTCTTCCTCTGCCACGTATTCCATTGTTCTCTCACAATGTGGCCAAGTTACTGCATTTTTCTGATTTTAATGGTACACTAAACTGTGGCACAGCCTCAAGGGTTCCGTCGCCGTGGTCGGTCCTCTCACCCTGCAGCGATGCTACAAAAGCGACCTACGTGCTGTAGGTCTGACATGGCGGGAGGCGCAGGAGTTGGCGATGGACCGAGGGAAGTGGCGCCAACTTGTGCTTGCCCTATGCCCCAATGTTGGGACGTGAGAGGGTGGAAGAAGAAGAAGAAGAAAAAGAAACTTATCGATCATAGCTCATTTGTTTGAGGACGTCCACAACTTGAGGATACGTCTGACTATACAGCCATATATGCCTGATATATTCTGGCTTAACGTCTATAAAATATTAATTCATAACTCAGTATAATTATGGCGTATACTAAAAATATATTATATTCCCTCTAAAACGCCAATTTTGTCCAATACTCGACCACAGTAAAATGAAAAAACGGGGGGAATTGCCCGTTTCACTTTGTATGTAAAGTCCATTCCCGAGCCAGCGGGGTGATTTTATGTGGGAAATGTGTTTTATGTCGGTATATTTAATAAATCGAACATTTTTTTTATGATACAGTATCCCTACCATGATTCACCCGTCTTCTTTATGGTAAAGAGGTTTTTTTGTTTATATTGTCAATTTAATACGTTTACGCTGGTTTGTGAAGCATTTTTACGTTTATTATTTTTACAAGCCAGCTATTTCAATCGATTATAACATTACGCTGAAATATTTAAAAAAAATATCGGTGTGTGTACTTATGTACGCGCGTTAGAAGTTATACTTCTTTGGCGTAACAAAACAAAAACAAAACTTGTGATAAACTAGATTCTTTGACTAGCTCTTAATTATCTTGTTAAATTACACACTCAAGAAAAAGGACCGCTTATTGGAACGCCGTTGGTTTATTTCTATACACTTTAACTTATATTACTAAATTATATAATAATTTATCGTTGTTTTTATTTTTAAAGTACCAACTATCACTCTGACGTTTAATAGTTTGTTTACGTAAGGAATTGCAAATGGCCGACAATAATAAATTCGCTGCCTAGGCAACGGAACAATTCTTAATTATAATATTATACTGTATAATCGTCACGATTCCAGTACCATACCGTGGCGTAGAGGTAGTGCGTTCGGCTGATAACCGAACAATCGGTGGTTCGAATCTAACGGAGTGCATTTTTTTTCGTGTGAAAAAATAAATTATGTGTTACATGTCACACGCCAAAAATACACTCTGATCTGATTTCCGAAACGCGCCAAAAGAAGTATAACTGCAAAAATTAAACATTTTAATGAATAATTCCTCAAGTTCTAAATATTGAACATACATAATTTTGAAAACACTTATTATAACTATATATAATTATAACTAATCGTGAATTATTATTACTAAGTAAACGCAGAATCTAAATAATAAAATTCCTATTTCAATTTGTTTCACTGAGTTGCAAAATTATCACTTTTGGATTACCAATCTAGATGGGATGATTAAATTCACCGCAATATTATATTTCAATCCACTGGGTCACACTGTTTCATTATTTACTGTATTGATCTTAGTAGCAGAAAACACACAACAATTTAAATAATCTGGTGTGGAAGGCTCATTAAGAATATTTCCATAAATAAAGTAGAGTTCGCCCCGAACCTTTAGCAGTTAAAGCCGTATTAATTTACCCCGGTATTATCTTATCAATGGCGGATTTGCTACCCCTAACAAATGAAAATAGGACGACCCTTAAAACGATGCTAAGCAATGTTTGGAAGTTGGGTTGCTTGAACTAGTCATGTTGTATGTGAAATAAAAACATTCTAATTTAAATTCGAATTAAGTTGTATACTATTCCATATAAGTCGTTTTTTGCTACACAGGTTTCGCCTTTCGGTATCTTCAGCCACTATGCACACTCACCAAGGATAAATGTACAATGACAACGAATACACTTAAGGCTATATCTCAGTTGAGGCATGGTCTAAAAAGATCGTGGCTAGGCGATGCGCGGATTGCGGGTCGCGTGTGCAAATGACGAATGCCGAACGAAATATAATTTGTCATATAAATCCAACATGCGTGCATTTAATGTTCTGTTTATTATTCTATTAGTAACAATAATAATATATTCATTGACATGTTTTCTTTTTCAAGTAAATGGGTAACGTTTTTAGTCATATTTACACGATTTAAGAATTATTACCCCCGTCGCCATCACGAAACAAATTGACGTATTCACACCCCGACGTTCTCTCTCCGAATGCCAGCGAGTCCAAAATTTCGTCGCGCCTATAGTTGAAAATTATTTGCCGTTTCACTGATTTATCGTCTTAATTATCGCTTATATAATAAATTATTTCTGTAAAAAAAGGTAAACACCTTATTACCTACCAAGCAAATGATCAAGTATAAAAATAGATTTTTAAGAGTTGAACTGTGTGTAAAAACCCGTAGTAGATACATTCGATGCTCACTACGAACACATTCAGTAAGGACGTTAAATTGTCATTTCTCGTATTAATGGAACTAGAGTAACGTGTTGGAAGTTTAACAAAGTTAGCTAATTAGAAATGTCACTAAATATACCTACCTACATACTAATAAAAAATAAATAATGTTAATGTATAATCCATAATCGGTAAATTGAATGCATCAACCGCGGTACACAAATTTCAGGCATTAGTTAAACTTACGTATTCGCAGACATTTTTTTAAATAATATATGTTACGCCGAATGTGCGAAATTGACTATTACATGAAATGGGAAACATTTTGCCTAATTCATGTAATAGTCAAGCCCGTTGCCTTATTCATGAATTAGGCAAAATATCTACATATCTATATATTTTTCTATTTTTTTACGTTATATAGTATTTTTAAGCGGTCAAAATGCAACCATTAGGTAAAAACATCCATAATTTAAGTTATTTTAAAGAAACACAGTCACTTGATATTAAAATATATAATAATATACAAATAAATTATCACGAACATGTATCAACTTACCTATAAAACGTAATACCATCTTCTTGCTTATCACTACGGCTACCACATTTTAATATAGCACGCAGAACCATCTTTTCTACTTAATTAACTAAAAATATTTACCACTGACTTTATGTTTAACACAAAAATATCAATTTTAGGAACACGCGCTCGCAGGTTATCGACGCTTAGTTACGCAAAAAACTAAGATTTGGCGGCTACGCCGACAACAAAATCTTCTACACATCTATAAACCTTTTATCTTACTCTAGCGCGTGTCGCAGAGATTATAAGGGTGCCGAATACTTTCTCACTCGCACTTATATATCGTTTTTGTTCAGGCCTTGGTGCGCACTATATAATATGTAGGATCTCCACAGCCTGCTTCCACCCTTCTCTACTACCATACACACAAAAATTAAGGCTTCGAATGTAAACTCTCATTAACTTAACGTAAATTAGTATTAATTTTGTAAATATGAATTTAATTTAATGCATAGCTCGTAAAATCCAACTAATTGTCATATATATGCATAAGGTTTGGCATGATGAATAGGCATATCTTAAAAGTCATTTTTCCATTTTACATTTTTAATTTACGAATTTCAAAATGGTGAAGGAAAATTCAATTTGCTATAGGTAATTACCGTCTGTTTTGATTGATTATTTGTATAGAGCGATAATGTTCGCTACATATTATGAAATGTTATTAAACGGTGATAAGGCGTTTTGTCTTTTCAGTGTAAAAAAAACGAATTGAATTGATTAAACTCTGTCCAATTTTATAAAATTTCTTTTCCCTTATACAATTGAGCTTTCACAGTATTCCTTATTAAATTTACATTCTTAATATTAATAATTTTAGCTTACAAAGGCAGCGGAAAGCTTTATTTAAAATTGACGTGGAAACAGCTGATCGTGTGAAGCGAAACTGCCATAATGTTACATTGTTGAAGTCTTTCACTGGTAAAATTGTAAAATATCCACTCGCGTCCATAGGGAAATCAATGTACAAAACCATTTTCCCCTTAAAAGAATTAGCGTGGAGATTAAAATGTCTTAGTTGCATTCAACGTTGGGAATTTAGATTTCACCGGCAAGTACGAACCGGTTGTTATTATATACATCTAGTTGTATGCAAACCGGTTGTTTGAATAGAGGCAGAATAAAATAAACCAATTCGTCGCCTAGGCCCTCGAGTAATAACTCACATTTTGCAATTTTGTCATTTTTTTAGTTCAATATACCAAGTGATTCTAAAGGCATTAATATAAATTAAAATAGTTGGGTCTAGTGGCCTGTTATAGTGTTTGAAAAAAGTTCGTCGTTTCGCATCATATGCGCTGGCAGAGCCCTAACTAAATGCTCTGTGCATTGAATTTATCCGCAGTAACATTAACAATTACCATTATTAACATGTATATGTTTTACCGCTTGCCGTGACATTAAACTAAAATGCTGTGCACCAAATTCAAGTGTAACGCTAAATGTTACCGTGATACGCATTTTATTAAAATTTTTCACAACATCGTGACTAGTACGGTGGCCGCGCGGTCTGCATCGGTCGTTCAGTGGTAGAACACGTTTAAAAATAAAATAAAAAACGTTTAGAACTCACAGTGTACAATCTCTTTATTTTACAAACATACGAAACACCACCAACCCTCACCTACCTGCCTGAATCAGAAGCCTGATGTTGAGTACTCTGCTACATGAAAGTACATTGAAATGTGGATATGTGTAGGGAATCCAATCCCGAACCAAAATTCTGATCCCGGGATTTCGGGATTACAATTTGACAATCCCGGGATCGCGGGACTGGTCCCGGGATAGGCATTTTTTCCATTGTTAATATAAAATTTTAATATTTACAAATAACATTGATAAAATCGGTCAAAAATAAATCTAGTATAATTTATACTATTTAAGACATTTATTGTTAATATTGTATATCTGCGTTCAATCTTGGAAATACATAAGTTTAATGGAGTAAATAATATTGTTATATAAATAATAATGTGAATTTGATATGAGATTGCTGTTTCTGATAGTAAAAACATAATGAATGGGTTAGCGATATTTAAAATAGTAAAGCAAATAATCATGGTGTACTTATGGCATAATAGCATCCCGAATTCCGGGATTGGAATCGCTAGATATGTGTCTTCAATTTCTCTATGACATATACATGTCCCAATGTACTTCCGTGTAGCGGAGGTACTCAGCATCAGGCAACTGATGCATTTTATCAACGAACAGACTAATAATTTAGCTAATAATTTATTATATCTTTCCTAAAATTAAATTATTTTATATAATTAGGTATGTTGCGTACCTGAAAAGGTGAGTTTGTTCTTAAACTGAGCATAATAGTATAGCAAAGTCGGCAAGCGTGTAAGTTAGATATAGGGAACGAGGATATAGGTAATTTTATCCGTAGAGTGATCGTGTGGAAACAATGCCAAAATCCCAAACGGCATACAGCACGCGTATGTTCGGCTAAAGATGCCGTATCACTCTATCAATTCCAAATTATTGGTCACTTTTTCTTAATAACTTAATACGAATGGTTACATGTAAGTTGTACGTATGCAGTTCATCATGGGACACTTATTCATGCGCCGCAGTACGTGAAACATGAGTTTGTATAACATTTTATCAAATGACAAGTTCTTCGTTGAACATTTCACCGTGGAATACATTTGTATGTATCTTACAAAATGCGGCGACAGTTTGCAAATAGTACTGTTCTGTTGTTAGATTAACCCTAACCTAACCTAACCTAGTAAAGACATCTCCACATGTCATTTGATTAAATGTTACACGAACTCATGTTTCACGTACTGCGGCGCACGAATAAGTGTCCTGCAGTGTTTACGTACAAATTTCCGGATACGGTTGAGAATCTGGCAGAAAGAATTAATTTAATTTAATAATTGTAATATAATATAATATAATATATTCCTTTTAACACCACAACAAGCCATATAATGACAGTAGTGTAGTGAAAATGGTGGTGTATTTAGTAATATAATGTAAGAAGAGTAATAGCAATGATAAATACTCAGGCTTTGATAAAATCACATAAATACCAATACTGTGACCCATGGCCCCACATCCCGAAGCGGGCCCTCAGGCTAGGATATTTGGCGGGCCCCCTTACCTATCGCTAAGGGTAAAGGCAGTGTGACGCGCTGCAGTAGCGTTTTCAAAATGGTGTATGCGGTACAATTAATGTGTATCTTTAGCGATTTTTCGAGTAATGGTACAAAGTTAAAAATCATATTGTACAACTAAATATTTTAAATTATTAATATCATTGAGGCGAAATAACTTTTTTTACTATTAGAGCAAATTTGTGACCTGTCTTTATCTCACTTATGTGGTCGACTCGCCACTCCGAGCCCTTCCTGAGCCCGGCCCCCCAGGCTAGAGCCCTGTCAGCCCCCCCTTGTGGGGGCCATGCTGTGACCTCACCAAGTCGAAATCGGGCCCCCCGGATGGATAGCCAGCGCCTTACGCACTGGACGAGTGAATTAATAAATTAATAAATATTGTAAATCCTAGTTAAAATCAAAAGCATTCGTACAATTCGAGTATAAATGTTTTAACACAGCTTTGGAACAGTTTTTATACAATGTTCATTTGTTTATGAGCCTGTAATATTATTATATCTTAGGATAGACCAAGTATAAGAAATATCTTAGTAGTTATTAACTCATAGTAATGATAATAATAATCAGACATTAAGTAAAATAATTTATAATCCTATATTACAGATTAAAAATAATTATTTTGGGATGTTATTAACATTAAATAATATTATATTATATCCATAGTCATATAAATTAAATACAATTTCTGTGTGGGTTGATCCTCATATTAATAAATGAATACAGCTTAATTGTTTTAATATTAATATATATTTTTCCTAAATGTCAACAGAGAAAATAGTGTCACTTCTGATGTAGTGTCATTATAAATCAAATTAACGTCAATTAATGAGATTTTTCGTGTATATTCAGATGAACGATCGTATTGATTATGTACAGCTAACGACGTTTAGTAGTATGTAGCATTAATACTAACACAATATTTTCTGACTCGACTGTACGTACCACTTACACTATCAGTTGTATACAGAGAGATTTTAATTGAATTATTATATGTAACAGTGTGAGTAATATAAACATGACCTGTTCACCTAAAGCCGTGTAAACACAGAGAAAAGTTGGCAACCTAATATTTTTTTTATTGTTATTACATACTTAGAGGTAAGATATTATTTTCCGGCTGAATGCGTCTATTTTCTTTGATAATATTATTGTTATTAACTAACATAGTAATAGAAAACAGAATTAACTGAAAATGAATTCAATTCTACTTAAATGTGGCTTAAAAGAATGCATTGGCATCGTGCTCTGATATATTCTAAAAGTTTCAAGTGTCTAGCTAGTCGGGAAGTTAGTTAAAAATCGATTGCAAGATTTGTACTGGATAAACAACCACCGGAAAAACAAGAATACGATCTAATAAAAACGTTGTAATAAATAATAATATTATAGTTCGATATAATAAAAATATCAATTATACTAATATAATATGTTCCTTTCCTAATAAATCTATTGAGGTTTTCAAATGCTTAATTATATGGGATGGTTTCAATTGATATTTCTCCCGCATCGACAATAATGAACGTCCTTTTTAGTGCTTCGTTTCATTAAAATTCGTTCCTCAGAAATACCGTCTAGTCTTATTGAATATAAATGATGAAGCGATATTTCTGAAAAGCAATTGTTCCAGTGCCGCATAAAGGACGATTGTGTGAAAGTACCCTGATAATTATAATGTTTACGTTTTTAAAGCGATGTTATTATTATATTATGTATTATAACGTATGTAACTCGTATACTTTTTGTACAGCTGCACTTGCTCCAGTAGATATATTATATTGCTGAGTATTATGTCGCCTAGCACCAAGTGTTCATCTCATCAAGTCCGACGCACAACTTAACATAACCATTCATACGTATCTTAACCTTTACTGTGCTGTCAAGAGTACTTGATACCAAAGCAGTAGCGAACGTATTTGTTTGTATTTAATTAAGACTGCAGTTTACAGATGGTGTTAGTTAGTTTTTAAAAATTAATAAAACCCTGCCTATTCCAAACCATAAAAGTTTTGGTATTTTTTAGGCGATACGACAAAATTGTGCACACTTTTTCATTCATACTTATTTGTTTTCGTTAGATTAAGAATACATACCTATTACACGTCATATTTCTTCTAAATTGCAGATTGCAGTATGTAAGCATACCTAAGAAAAAGTCAGTTGGATAAAGCCACGGATAGTATCCACACAACCTCAAGTAAAGAAGATTCAAGAATTTCTTCTGAACCCTCTCGACCATAAGGCCATACTTCAACTGATGCGGTGCCAAAATAATAGACCCACTCTCAAGTCTGCTTTGCACTGAAGAATTAAAGAAAAGTTTTAATACCGTAACAACCGGAAAGAACCGGGACGTACGCATGACGAATTCCAAGCGCCTTGTTATAAATGGTAAAAATATGACTAATGGATGTTAGTTTACTTTCAAACGTACTACCAAGGTCCCTTGTATATTCCAAGGTCCATTATTGTAAAGATGATATTCGTGATAGAACATCTCTCAACACACCGCATAATCCCTCCAGTGGTGACCCCGGCGTGATCATGACAAAAAGAAATAATTCTGTCAGCAGTAAAGGTCAAACAAAAAACACTAAATTTCACGAATAATTCACAATATTTAAGAATGCAGCACTGTTTATTGACCATACATAATTCGGAAACACGCAACTGATGCGGTTCTCGATTTCCGTTAATATCAGGGAACTCAGAAATAATGGGAACTGAAATACCTAACGGGTAAGCAGAAACAGGAAATCGATCTCGAGTAAGGAAGAATACGGAATAAATTTAAAGACGTGTCAAGAATACGTTATACGTCGAATACTGAAAACTGCTCTTGGTTTATGCATTTACGCTCATTTAAATTGGTGTATTACACACACTATTATACGTGCAGAATGCGTGTTTCATTTTCGTAGGACACTCACACATTCAAAACCATGCATCAACATGTAGCGTATTGAACATAGCCTATCGGTATTCTATTTATTATCTTTTATGTGGTTAATATAATAACAGCATTGTAAAAATTGTATACTTATTGGAATTATTATTTTTTCAAACAGTCTGTGGCACCTCCGTACCTATAAAGCGACGCACACTTTCAAAATCACCGTTGTGCACGGTTCCTGAGTATTCATGTGTGACTTTAGCTGTGTGTATATAACATCACGTAAGTCATAATATATGTATCTCAGTAATAATCATTTGCTCGGCTCGCTGGTTTTCCTTTAGGCTTTTATGTGGCACCATTACAAACGAGAAGCTCTAAGAGTATAAACTTTGGTAAGCTTTGAATTAACAGCATGCTGGGCGTTTCGCGGAAACTCCGCGCGAAGTTGAAATTTTCTTCTAGCTAAACTTTTGCGCGCGAGCTTTTTCGCGCGGCCGGAAGATGTATTCACTCATTTTGCATATGTATATTCTGCCACTATCGCCGGCGTCGGTGCTGCGAAATGAGGCTGTAAGTTTTTACGGTTAGTTGTAAATGTGCTTTTTGAATCTGCTGCGGTCTTATTGTGCTTTCCGCGAGATATAACACTGTTGAAACTTTTTATCAAAAACTTTTAAAGTATCAATGTATTCAATACAACATACATTCATAAATATTATCATCATCATTTTTGGCACTACAACCCTTGGCGGATCTTGGCCTCCTTCAAAAACTTCCTCCATCCTGGACGATCCAGCGCCGACACTCCTCAGTTGCTTTGACTGAGCATTCTGTGGCGCAGTTCATCCATCTCAATTTCGTCCGTCCAAGTCTTATCTTGCACTTAACAAGGGAAAGACAGAAAATAGATAGATAATTAAATTACAGTGGCACTCAGTGTTGGATGCACGTTACATTTACGTAACAAACTTTAATGCATATTATTATCATACTGACGTAACTATTGAAAATAACATATTCTAACACGTGTTTAAGACAATCCTATATTTTTCCACACTCGAGATCTGTTGACTGTTATAATACCACACCCAGTAGGGTAAGCCAGTTCCCATTAATTTTGTGTTCCCTGATTTTATCATATTTCATTTGAAGTATGGGCAAATAACTAGCAGTACGAATGAGATTAACAGTTTCGGTTTACGGTCAGGCTACGGAGTCCCGACAAAACCGCCCGAACCGAAACCGCCTAGACATTGCCGCCCCAAAACAATTCAGAAATGAGACAATTTTTATTTTTACAAGTGCATAATATTAAATTTTTGAAACACAAATAAAAAAAACATAGGTACGAATAAAGATATATATAAAAAATATAGTAGATTTTCTAGGTAATCCATTAGGGCAGTGGTCCCCAACTTTTGTATCACCGTGGACCGGTCAACGTTTGATAATTTTACCGCGGCCCACTGAGGGGGGGACGTTGATTGTTTATATTTCAGATTGTTTTGATTTAATAATTTTAATTTAATTGTATTTAAACATGCCTTCAAAATAAAATACAGTTATACCAAAAAATTAATATAAAGTGATTTAACATTTTAACTCACGCTGGCTACGAACTGAACGCTTAATCAATTAGAACCCTGAGCTTGTTTCTTTGCAACGAGACGATTCCATCTGGGGGTAATAGGAGACAATGACACCCGAAGTGTGTTGCTTATGTCCAGTTTATTCCGTTGTTTTATTTTGGTTGCTGCCATTGCTTAAATCTCTGCTTCACACAGATAGGATGTCGAAAATGGCAATAGGGATTTAAGTGCTGTGGTGGCAATCTCTTTCATTGGGTTCCTCGGCGGCCCGGTACCATTTGATCCGGGGGTTGGGGACCACTGCATTAGGGAACTCAGGTATAAGCTATGCAGCTGCATCGTATTAAACACGTATTATCGGTATCTAATGTTTTTGTTTTTAGTACTCAAAATGTTAATAGCTGATGATTTTAAGTTATTACTTTACTAACAACGGATTAAATCTCAAATTACACTGATTATCGTAAGTATGTAAATTTCTATCGATACGCAATTCGAAAAACCAAAAAATCACTTGTCTTATACATTTTTACTGGCGGATTTGTCCGGGCGCATTTGGTTTGGCGGCAATTTCTGGGCGGTTTTGTCGGGGTGCTATAAATAAATCCCTGCCCTGACTACAGTGGGCCTTGGATGCGATCTACCAAAATGCATCCCGCAATCAACCGATCGCGTTGGACCTGTCTACTCCAAACAATTCATAATGTAGTATAAAAAGTATTGAAAGTATTTCTACCATAGTGCCGTGCCACCCCCGCATTTTCACGTAATGCAAAATGAGAATGCAATAAATTTTTGGCATCTATCTGCCATTTCCCGCGCATTATTCAGGGCTATTTTTAAAATACCCCATTACATTATAGTCTTAGGGTTCTCACCACTATATTAAGTTTTCAATAATTGAACTTTCTAAGAATATAACCGCTTTTATCGAGAATTATTCTTTGCGTTTTCAATTAATTTAAACAAAATTTACGTGGGTGTGTTATTTATCTTGTATTTTTTGAATTACGGCCTTGCGTGGTATTCCCCGAATCTCACCCACATTTAAAATAAAATTATTTTATAATAATTATGTACATTTTATTCAGTTATATTTTATTAATAATTAATTATGAACAATGTTTTATATAGTATTCATTTTTTGAAATTTACCTACGTGAAAGTTTTGGATGAGAATTTACGAGAAAAAAAATCAATTTTTGTACGCAAATTAATAGAGAATAGAAAATATACAAATCAGTATGTCATGTTATTTTATAACATAACACACTAAGTCGAGGAAGTCTTTACGAGGGCAACACTACGCAAAAGTACGACCGGATCGCGCCTGCGCACGGGATAGTTTGTACGGAGTTCGTGACACTATTTCCGGCGCTATCGGAGCTAGCGGGCTTTTTACACGAAGGCGAAGCAGGAGTCGATCTCTCAGTCTTGACCTTTCGAAGGAAGCAGACGTCTTGGCCAGTTCCGAGCCTCGGACCCTGGGCACAGGGCTTTCGATTTCCTGACGTTTTGGAGACGAGGACGATGATCATCTGAAGGACGTCCCCCCCACGCCAGGAGATCGGAGGAACTCCACGGTCCCTACACGTTTGAAGACGCACTCCTCGATTCCGTCCTGGAAGGAATCGAGGGCAGCGAAAAGGCTGGAGAGCCTTTTTTGTAATTGGTATTTATTGTTATTTTATGTTACGGTCCACCGGAACTAGTCTTTGTTTCGAATTAGCTTTTGGGTTTTTGTTCTTATTTAATTAAATATTGTATCGCTTTAGGTGCTCGTGATTCACTTAAGTAATTATACATTTTTATACACTGTAGCCCGCAAGTTATCTTATTTATTAATATACAATTGTTGAAATTTCTCTACTTGCTTTTCATTTAATTTTCCTTATCACAATTGTCTCTATGCATCAACATAGAGTGGCGCTCAAACCGAGATATTTATATTTATCCCATTTATTATGCCTTTTTATTAATCTAGGAACCTACACGAATGAGTATAGTAACCGGACAGGTAACTGAGGTCTTAGAGGTAATAAGTCAAACCATCCACGACCCTGCATCCTATTTCCCCGAGTCTCATGCTTATCCCCAACATATCCCTATCCTATCCCTATTCCTATATCCCCAAACCCATCCCTATCCCGTTCCACATTCCTGATCCCATCCTTCCTAAATCCACATGTCAAAATCTTTACCATGACATTGGCACCCAACAAGCATCGTGTTTCTTTTTGAATATTTCTTTTCCAAAACACGATGACTTACCTCTTAAAGACTACAGTTATTTGTTTCGGATTATGAACTCGTTCGTTATTTTGTCCTAATTTTCTAAATTTTATTTGTTCCGATTATAAAACCTTAAATTTTGCTAGTCACGATTTCATACAATAATTGTTACCGTAACGGTATTTTGTTTTCAGAGTCATTAGTTCTAATTATACCGATTTTTGCCGGCTCACTTTTAAATTTTTTGATTACCGTCGTGTGACATCGCTTGCGTGCGCTTCCGTATCGGGCGTGATTTTAGACGCACTTTGATAATTATTCTATTTCTTATAACTTGTAAATTAATTAATGACAAATTAAAACGTATTATTTGCGTTATATTTTTCTTAAATTTTTCTGGTTCGGTGGTCGTAACTATGTGTGTTATATTTTTCATATATTTATATAGTCTTTTATTGACTTACGCGGTACTTGCAAGAGACGTCGGACTAGTCTATGCGGTATGCGCAGAATGGCGATCTAAATGATAGAGATCAATACGTCAATTTTATCATTGTCCTTGTGGAATTTATTTAATTTTGTGTTGTAAGTTACAATTATTCCTTCGCAAATTAATATTAAGAGTGTTATATATGGTTTACACCTAATTTTGAAATACAATTTGCACATTTATCATCAATACATACTTCTTCTATAATTTATGTGATACCCACATTATTGGTATGGAAATGTCAATATTTGGGCATCGGAATTTGTGTTAACCATTGATTGTTTCAGCAAAAAAGTTTGTTTTATGTTTAGTATGGTGCTATAAGTGATTTAATAATGTTTCAAAGGAGAAGGAAGGATGTCAGATTTGGACGAGATCGACATGAACATTTATATACCTACTGGATGACAAGAATTATTAACCTCAAATTTGATAGAACCATTGGATTGAAACATACTAAGTGGATGTAACACCAAATCAATTGGACAGCTGGATGAACCTTATTGTGGAATGGAGTTTACAAAAGGTCCTTTCGTTCCATTTCTATATTGTGAATAATTAATAATTTCTATATCTCAAATAAAATCATTATCGGGTTATTCCAGTCGCGCTGTCATCGATTATCAGTGATTTATTTTCATTCTTGTTAAAATTTGACACTAAATTATTCTGAATTCATTTCTTCTTAATTATTAACTTTCTATTCATTTTATTTTGCTATTACAATTAATTATTTGCGTCGGTAGAATACATTTATTTCGGATAATATGTTTCTACATTGTTTTTTCTTACTAGTTTGACAGTTCGATATTAGTTTTTCAAATCTGTTCTTTTTATAATGTAGACAATTGAATTTATTAATTTCGCGTTCATTATTGATAAAATTGAAATAACCTTTCGTTCATTGAAATAAATTTAGTCATTTTTAATTCCTATTCAATTATTCATATTTCAAATTGATTTTTGTTCACAACATCAAGCGCGCTTACATTTGCAGTCGATAGATGACACCTTCGTAGAATTTATTTGAAATATTTAATTTCAAGATTCTGTTCTTTCGTAAGAATGATTATTTATTATACATAAATAATTATTTTTACAGGTGAATATTTTTAATAAAATTTTCCTTCTTAATTCCTATATAAAACTTCCGTCTACATATTTTTTTGAATCAATTTAATTTTTTCTCTCCTGTCAATCCTTTCTAATTTAAAGACAAATTTTTTTTTTAAAGCTTTTTGATTTCATTCTAGATGCTTTCACTCAACTATATGCAACTTTCCGTCCTCTCCTAATTTTTTAAAAAAAGCATATAAGCTAACATTAATTAATATTTTTAAATTCTTTTTTTTCTCTTTTCAAATCCTAGCATCCGCTATTTATTATTCATAAACATTCAATTTACTTTCACTTAAATTATTAATTACATTCTTTTTGATTTTGCAATTTTTTTATATAAATAAATAATTATTATTTAAAACTTCTTTATATGCATTTAGAGTACATTTTAATTTTGAATATTCTCTTTCATTGAGATTTAAAAATTTTCTTTGAGTATTAAAATATTTTTCTTTCAAATACAATCTGGAATTTGATATTTAACTACATTTCCATTTGAAATAACTAAATTATTTTTTCTTTCAATTTAACTTGAATTTAATAATTGATTATTTTTTTTTTTGCTTGTTTAGCATGCTTATTTCACTGGGCAATATTTTACAATGCTGATATTTAATTTATTATCAACTATGTTTGAAACCTTTAGGAGTTATCAAACCTTCATTCATTATGACACACACTCTGTCAAATATTTTTTCTTTTATTATTATGGAAAGGTGTGTTTCCGTGCTAATGACACTCAACCAATTATTTTGAATTTTGTCAGGGCCGCATTTTAATAATGCCTATTTATTAATATTCAATTTTGTCGTGAAGGAATTTTGTACTGTTTTGTCTTTTGTCTATTACACACCTCAGATATTTATAAATTATAATTATTATTTTTGCTCTTTTACAAGCTTCTTTTTTGGATTGATTTTCTTTTTATCGAATTAATTATCGCAAATTTTATACATATATTATGTCATTGAGTAATATTTTCTATTATAAAATTCTATATTTCTTTATTTCAATTTCTTTGTGAATTTTTACTCACCTATGGTAAACTATTTCAGTTACTGACTTCTTTCCTGCATATGGCAATACACCCTTGTTCCGGTGAACGTCCATCGCAAAGGTGGTGGTTGCAGACCTTTCGGGAAGGAGGCCTACTCAATTCATACCACACATTCAGCATCTGGACCTACTTTTGGTAAACAAGCATAGTTCTAAAATACTACCATAGTGCCAGGATGAGAGTTATGGTGTTCCCGGAAGACGCAACCGCTGTCTTAGCGTTTGGAAGGGCCTGTCAGTTTGGTTACCTAGTGATATAATATCTATATTTAAAATTACCTACAATTGTCTAATTAAGTACATCGCGCTGGTGATCGTGTGATCTTTATTTATACCAGTTGCCTTTGTACTTGATTTTGCGTGACGGTTTTGTTTGCTATTTGTATTATATATTTTTTTTTTATTGATTGTAGTGATTGGTTATACTTGTTCTGTCAATGTATCTTTGTCGGTACAGGCTGCGGGGAGATTTTATTATTATTTGTTGGCTGCTAGCTCCTTGGAAGTCGTGGGAACTGAAGGTGTCTCACTACTGTCCGGTGTGTTTTAGTGATCCGGGGTGCTGAAGATGTTCCTCGGACGCGTCTGATTTTTTTTCTCTAGCAGTCAACCCTCTTGGTATTTGGGTTGAACTATCGGTACTGAAGGCGGTTCCGGTAGTCCCCTCTCTTTTTGGCGTTGGAATCTGCCGCTGATTGTGTGGATTCCACCGCACTCTGATGTTTATGGTGATGGTGAGTTGGCAGGCGTGATGCGAATAATAGAAGCGATCGTCTGTCAACACTGATGATGTTGTGCAGCGGCCTGGACTGTATGAAGGAAATCAACCTACTTATCGAAATTCCTTGAGGGAAGAAAGTGGACGTTATTATACGATCTCTTTAGCCTTTCATTTTTTTTATTTTTGTGCAGCTCCAACTTGAATGTCGGACCAGTTGCGAACCATGTTGTTCTTTTAATTACATTTAGCTTCCGATGTGATCATGGGTTCCTTGCCGTTGTTTGCTTTCGCGCGGCGTTCTTTTAGCTTCATGTTTTCTTATGCATCCGGGCCACGCCTCTTTTGGGTTTCCGCCTTGGGCTCTCTCGTCCTTGGGTTGGAGACACCGAGAACCAAGGGAGATTGGGCATCGGATGAGGGGTCTCTTGCTTTGCGAGGTTGAGTTGATCTCGGGGTCCGCGGTGTGGTAATTTTATCTAGTATTAAGTTTGGCCAGTTTAGTTCTAGCGTAGTCTTGAAGTAAGAATCGCGTATCCAGGGCTGGACGAATACCTCGCAACGCAATCGTAGATCTTAAATTAGTATACTAAAGTCATCGATTAATTTTAACTTTACATTTTGTACTAGGAATTCTTTTCTAGCTTAGTTTCCTCCTTGTTCGCGTTATTTTATTTGTGGGAGCGCTGCTTGGGATCCGGATCATGGCTTGGAATACCATCACACGTCATTTGTTTCCTACAGGCTTAACAGAGAATCCACATCACAGCTGTTGGTTGTTAGCCACGCTGTTATTTTTATTCAGATTAGACATCTGAAAGTAGTATATTTTAGTAATGTTCTTTTTAAATATTCGGACGGTGCTTGACGCACAGTATTTATTACTTTTCGACAGATACGCCCTCACGCAAAAGCAAACTGGCACTCATTGTTTATTAATTATTATGTTATTTGTTCGAACCAAGTTGGTGAATTTATTGTATTTATTATTTTGTATTATGTATACTTGCCAAAAACCACGGCATATACGATTGAGAATTTATATTTTTTGCTTTGTGCACTTTATAACTTTTGCCAACTATTAAAGGTTCATCTTTTTTTCAATAACTTAATATTATTCGAAATCAATCTATTAAATCATTCATTGATCTAATATTATTTTCAACTTAATTACTCAATGCTTATATTATTACTCAAATTATAGAAGCAATTTTAATTTTTTGAATATAATTCTATTAATTACTTTATTATATTATACTATCTCTGCAATTTTATCAATTAATGAATTGAATTAAATTTCTTGAACTAAAATATTAATTCCTTTATATACAATATATGTTTATTATACCATTTCATATATTATTATTATCTGAGGTGCATTTATGTAAATTTTTTGGCTATTATTTCCATTTTTTTATACTGATATCAAATCTTTTCAAACTAATAATTATTATACAACTCTTCCTATCTTTTTGGAAGCCTTATCTAAATCAATTCTTATATATTCTAAATATTGCAGTTTTACACTGCTGGGTTGAATCCTCACTATTTGTTATGATGTGAATTATCTGTGATAAATTATTATATTTTACTTATTTATTTCCATGTACACGAGCTTAGGTGTTTTTATATTTATTAGTTCTTTTTCAAAATTTATAACTTATTGGTGGACCGGTTAGGTAGGGTAAATCTACGAGACCTCTCCCAGCTCTTCACTCTTCAGCAAATAATCTTCTTCGTTTTTTGGATTCTTCATAAGCCTCTCCCTCTGTCACCAAATAACAGAGTGGAAACTTCATCTATATGTCTCCTTCGCTTCGCCTGTAGCCGCGCTATCTCTAAGCATGCCGTCCATGATGCCCAACCCCTGGGAGGATTGATG
This sequence comes from Rhyacophila brunnea, assembly GCF_057557595.1. Taxonomy (NCBI): domain Eukaryota; kingdom Metazoa; phylum Arthropoda; class Insecta; order Trichoptera; family Rhyacophilidae; genus Rhyacophila; species Rhyacophila brunnea. The sequence continues at coordinate 37,200,403 of NW_028232796.1, forward strand.
CTATCAGAAGACCCCCCCGAGAAGTTGACAGTCGAAGTCCTCGCTATGGCTTGTCCTTCTCTTACCGAGGTTGGAGGTAATGTCATGTTATTTTATAACATAACACACTAAGTCGAGGAAGTCTTTACGAGGGCAACACTACGCAAAAGTACGACCGGATCGCGCCTGCGCACGGGATAGTTTGTACGGAGTTCGTGACACTATTTCCGGCGCTATCGGAGCTAGCGGGCTTTTTACACGAAGGCGAAGCAGGAGTCGATCTCTCAGTCTTGACCTTTCGAAGGAAGCAGACGTCTTGGCCAGTTCCGAGCCTCGGACCCTGGGCACAGGGCTTTCGATTTCCTGACGTTTTGGAGACGAGGACGATGATCATCTGAAGGACGTCCCCCCCACGCCAGGAGATCGGAGGAACTCCACGGTCCCTACACGTTTGAAGACGCACTCCTCGATTCCGTCCTGGAAGGAATCGAGGGCAGCGAAAAGGCTGGAGAGCCTTTTTTGTAATTGGTATTTATTGTTATTTTATGTTACGGTCCACCGGAACTAGTCTTTGTTTCGAATTAGCTTTTGGGTTTTTGTTCTTATTTAATTAAATATTGTATCGCTTTAGGTGCTCGTGATTCACTTAAGTAATTATACATTTTTATACACTGTAGCCCGCAAGTTATCTTATTTATTAATATACAATTGTTGAAATTTCTCTACTTGCTTTTCATTTAATTTTCCTTATCACAATTGTCTCTATGCATCAACATAGAGTGGCGCTCAAACCGAGATATTTATATTTATCCCATTTATTATGCCTTTTTATTAATCTAGGAACCTACACGAATGAGTATAGTAACCGGACAGGTAACTGAGGTCTTAGAGGTAATAAGTCAAACCATCCACGACCCTGCATCCTATTTCCCCGAGTCTCATGCTTATCCCCAACATATCCCTATCCTATCCCTATCCTATATCCCTACATCCCCTATCCCGTTCCTGATCCCATCCTTCCTAAACCCCGACATAAAATCCTTTAATATGACAAGTAATCATTCTAAATATTGTAAACAGTTATATGAAAAAGAACAGCGGGTATAATATAATTGTGTTTAGAGTCGGGTTTCGGGAATTTCCCGACGGGAATTCTCGAGAAATTTTCGAGATTTTCGATCCCGATTCTCAAGAATTGAAACTTTTAACATTTCGGGAAATCCCGGATCTCGAGAATCTTTTCTCGGGATTCGGGATTTCTTTATTATCAATTATTGATTGAAAAAACGGCTTTTCTATATGAAAAAAGTGGACAGATAATACAAAACGTTCAAAGACTGATCGGGGTATTTAACACAAGTAAGTCAACGTCGAATCAAAGTGAGCGCAATTTTTCAACATCAGGGAATTTTGTGTCTGTGTTTTTTAAAATTCTATTTTAATATGCATTGTTTTGAATTATTTTTGTTTTCATACTTCTATATGTTTGTCTTCTTACTTACATAAATGAAAAAAAAACATATTTTTTTGGAATTTGTCAGTTTTTACACTGATTTTAGGATTTTTTACAGGTTTTTTTGTAAATTTACCGATATCTCGAGAATTCTCGAGAACTCTTTTCTGGAAATCCCGAATTTCGAGATTGAGATTTTCATGGGAAATACCCAACTCTAATTGTGGTACATAGTTCCTTCAATCAAATAATTTTCAAAGCATGAAAAAGATTTATTCGACGGTTTCAGTTGGTATTCTGGCCATTTGAATGACTTCAAGAATTATTAATTTTGAAAATTATACTTTTACATATTACTGTCTTATGACGTCCCAAGTTTCAGAGTATGTTGTACCTACCAAACTTTGCAAAGTAATAAGGGTTAATAAATAATACCCATTTATAATATGATGCAATATCTACAGAATTATTATAACTTGAAAAACACAAGTGTGAGCCAGCCAATGACATTAATATGGACGAATCATCTGGAAAAAAAAATGACACTCACTTTATTGTCGGGTCTGCCGAATGGCATAATCTGTTCTAACGCCATTACAATAAAGGTGATATTGCTATAAATTCCTGATGCTTTTTGTTGGGTCTGTCGAATAGTTCAGTTCGAACGGGTTCGCTCAAATGAACATTGACATTAGAAACACAGCTCTAACGCCATTACAATAAAGGTCATATTGCTATAAATTCCCGATGCGTGATATCGAATAATGGAAATTGCGTGACGTCTGCCTACACATGCGAATGCGCGAATTTACTTGCTAGCTACTGTATTGAGTGCGTCGTCCATTAATAATGTCATTGGAGCCAGCAGACGGTCATAGTACTATGGACCCACGCCAGATATCATACACAAGAAGTCATCGAAATAATTGCTATGATATCACCAAAATGTATAAAAAAGGCCACGCACCTTGCATCTTCGTCTATTGTTTTTAATTCTTTGTAACACGTATATCTTGTCCGCTGTATACTTGAATTTCCGTTGAATAAATTTAAATGTTTTAACTTTCGTGAAAGCTTCATTGCTTCCTGATCATCTAGTCTAAATACATCCTTGAAGATAAATCACCTGACAATTACCTTCAAGACGACGGTCTTTAAACGTAACAGCGGCGAATACTACTCAGGAGTTGCACAGAAGTCCAGTCATTGGTAAGGAGACAAAAGAAGAACACCATCATACCACCTCAGGTTCCTTTCAACACGTCAAGTCATCTGATTTCTTCGCCGTCTTCCCTGAAGGATACAATAATATGAAAGATAGATATTTTCCTTGGCAGTGGTAAAAAATTGTGATGATGGGAACAAGTAGGTATAAATTTTATAGGAGAACTTTTAGAAATCTTTATTTTACAACAGGTACGCTCCTAAATTATAGATTCCAGCATAAAATACGCAACAATTAATATTTTACAACATTTTTCTTAGCTTGTATTCTTATTTGTCCGGTACAAATCTTGCAATCGATTTTTAACTAACTTCCCGACAAGCTAGATACTTGAAAGTTTTAGAATAATATCAGAACACGATGCCAATGCTTTTTTTAATACTTTTAGCCATATTTAAGTAGAATTGAATTCATTTTCAGTTAATACTGTTTTGTATGATAAGTTATAGGGGTCTGGGGTCCTAGCAACTAAATTATTAATATATACGTGCGTTACTATGAAAATCAATATGACATGTCAAAATGACATTTCAATGTTATTTCTATCAAGTACAAATTTTTGTGATCGTTTAAGCTAGACAAGTCAAGTTTATATGATTCAACAGAAAATTTAAAAACGTTGTAAGTTTATAAAAAGTTTTTTTTATCTTGTAATTATATCATTTAAATTTGTTCATAGATTCTTAATGGGCTTTCCACCTTTTAAATAAATAATTAAATTTCAACAGGTTTTGAATTCTACTAACTTTATGAAGAGACGCAAATGTCAAAAAATAGAAAAATGTTACCTACTTACTAAATAGGTACTTAGTAGGTAAATAATAAGGTTTTCACCTACTTCCTTGTATTAATTTATTATATGAGCGATAGGCTATTAACTGTATTCGTTGTCAGTGTGCATTTATCATTGGTGAGTGCGAATAGTGCCTGTAGATGCCGAAAGGTGAAACCTGGATTGCAAAACGATTTAAATGGAATAGCACAAAACTTAAGTCCATGAGAAGATACCTGTATAATAAAACATACATAATTTGAAAACACCTTAGAGAAATATATAATTACGAGAAAAAATGTTTTTGAAAAAAATATTCCATGTCCAAGGGACTCGAACCCGTGTTCTAAAAAATAGTTTATTAAATTATTTGCAAGTGCAAGTACGTTATAACAAAAAAATGGGGAGATCCTGACACCGGTTAGTAGTTATGGTAGTTGATACTTTGATTTAAAATATATAGTTAAGCCGACTGCTAAAATTAACGCAATAATTTATGAAGCGCTCTATAAAAATGTAAAAACTACTAGTTGATTTCTTCGTAGTTAGATAGGATGCCCATAGCTTAGTTGATAACGCACATTGATACTGATTCAAGTTTTGCTGAGCGACGTATTTTTTCAAAATGGTTTTTGTATTAGTTATATATTTCTCTTAGGTGTTTTCAAATGTTATGTTTAATAAATTATGATATATTCTCAAATCTTATGATTTATTCGATTCTGACCATTCTCATTATTGAAAAATCTTTTTTGAAAAAAGTAAGCCACCCCGGCCGGTGGTACATTCAGAATGGTACATTGGTACGTTCAGAATGGTACATTTTTAAATCTTGTGAATAATTATTCGTTGAATAAAAGAAATGGTTAATTATAAATTATTAGCAAGTTCAAGTAAGTTACATCATAAAAAATATTGGAGAAATCCACGACGTCGGTTAGTAATTGAAGTAATAGGTATCTACTTTGATTAATAAAAACAAAAACCGATTGCCAAAGTAGCTTGATTTCGAAGAACGCTGACGGATTTTTAAAAGGCCAATAGTTAAAATTTGTCGCAATTAGTATGTCACTGCGTAGCATATTGGTAAATGCGATGGACGGGGGTCGTAAACCCGTGAGATGCAGGGTTCGGTTTCAAAAAATATTTTTTCTATTGGTTATAATATATTCTCTCAGAAATTGTTTTTCAAAATTATGTGTGTTCAATAATCAGAATGGTACATTCTTAAATCTTGTGAATTATTCGTTAAATAAAAGAAATAGCTAATTATACATTGTTTTATTAATGTCAATAAGTGTCTCAAATCTTTTGTATTTCACTTTTTGTACTCAAAAAATATTACGAAATGCTTTTATTTTAAAGTTATAATTCATTTCACAGAGAAAGGGAACAAAGCACAACACACCAACAGTAACGCTGTTTTAAAATACAACCAAATCAATTTAATTACAAAGCAATCTCCCGCCTAAACTTTCCCTTCGGCACAACACTGTGCTTTCTATGACCTGAAAGCTTAAGTTCTCAAAGCTCGAAGGGTGGGGGCAGGGTAGCGCTTTCACAAAGTAGTGGGGAAAACCCCGCAAAGCCTCGAAAGTTCGAAGGTAACATTTTCGCTCCGGGCCAAAAGCTGTACGGTGAGAATTCTCGCATCTCTGTTGCGGACGTTCTTATACTTTTCGGTACAACCCTCAACAATACTGTAATAATGCCAGAGATTTAACCACTTATGTGTCAACAGTTTTCTACCGCTAGATGCATATATAGCTAAAGACGTTTAATAAACCCTTATCTATTTTTAGACCATGATCCCCTTCGAGAAATATATTACTCCGGAAAACATATTTCTTCAGTAATGAATTTAAGGGTAGGTAAACGAAAGAAATACAAATAATTACAAGATAAAGAACCTTTTATATACAACGTTTTTAAATTTTCTGTTGAATCATATAAACTTGACTTGGCTAGCTTAAACGATCAAAAAAAAATTGTACTAGATAGAAAGAAATAATACTGAAATATCATTTTGACATGTCATATTGATATCCATAGTAATGCACGTATATATTAATAATTTAGTTTCTAGGACCCCAGACCCTTAGCAACCAATAATGGTGTCGAAATAACTTTTCATACAAAACAGAATTAACTAAAAATGAATTCAATTCTACTTAAAGATGGCTAAAAGAATTTAAAAAAATGCATTTGCATCGTGTTCTGATATATTCTAAAAGTTTCAAATGTCCAGGTAGTCGGGAAGTTAGTGAAAAATCGATTGCTAGATTTGTACTGGACAAAGAACCACCGGACAAATAAGAATACGAGCTTAGAAAAACGTTGTAAAAATACCAAGTGACGTTATCACTTATCAACATTATTGCCGATGCGCTTAATAATATTAGTTTTTTTATTATTATTTGTTTCTTTTCACAGCAGGCCGTGAAGCCCAATAATAGTGGTAAACCTCCCAGGTTTGAGGAATTTACATATTAGATTGTGTAAATATATTTTGACCTCACCGGGAATCGAACCCAGAACTCCGGGATGGAAGGCCATACAGGTTTTCAAGACATTTGTTTTTTCCAATAATCTATACTATAATCTGAAGAATATATTTGGATGTGGCTATGTACCGTCGCGTCGGTTTTTCTTCCACTTTAAATCCACACCCGCAGTCGGGTTTCGACAAAATTTGCACAGTAGACGGAGGCCGACGAGCCGGAGTGCGTGGTCGGGGTTTCGAATTTCAAATTTAATCCGCTGCACCCCGGGGACAGTCTTACGGTTTTTGCAGAAAAAAGGCTCTGCGTACAGGGCCTTGAAACGCGGAAGTTAATGCTGTAACCCCCATTTTTTAATGAAAATTTCGCTAAAATGTGAACATTTAAAAAATATTGGCGTTTATTTCAGCTCGAGGTTCTGTAGTTTTTCTGAGAACGTCAAAATTTGTCACCCATTCAGTCCAAGAAATTTTGTGGATGCGTCAATACAGCCACATCTCGAAGGCCTCAATTCTCCATGAAATCTCTCGGTTTAGCGTCCATACTACCATACCATAGAAAAGGATTGAGAGAATATAAGATCGAACCATAAACAGTCTCAGACCTGGGTTAAGATCTCAATTGCTAAGGGGTGTCTAATTTGACAAAGACACTCCTTGCGATCTCAATTCTAGTTTTAATTTCCTGAGACTGGTCCCATTTTTCATTGACCCATGTTACTAAATATTTATAGTGGGACACAATATATTCAATCTGTTTGCTATTATTAATTATTATAAAACTTGCTATTTTGTATACTATTATTAATTTTGTTTTCTTAATGTTAAATTATACAAGAAACTATTATGGACTATAAGATTCCAATTAAAATTTATTTTTCAATGTTCAAAGTTTTAATTTTTAATTCCCAAATACGAAAGAGTTAAATAAAAGTATTGAAACAGTAAATTTAAACCTACTAGAGACTAAACAAATTGTTTTCTTTTATCTTAGTTTACGTCCATTTCTCAGTTGGAGCATATGGACACTATGTGGCTCTCCAATAATTCTTGTCACTTGACAATCTTCTTGCGACTTCTCACCGACTCACGACCAGCATTCCGTATCTCATTCATTCATTTACCCCTCTGCTTTTTGACACTGTATGGTCTTCTTTAGCCTTCTTTTCATTGTCTTAGAGAACAGACAGCCAACCAACATTATCTTATTAACATTGCCCATTCTAAAAAAATGTCCACACAAATGTATACAACCGCACATAAACATTTTGTATATAATACAAAAATTCACGTTAATATTTTTGAGGTATAATAATTTGACACGTTCATTTATCGATGCAAAAAATAAATTTTGTATAAAATTTACTTAGTTTATGATCCGCATATTGAATAGAAAAATTATGGGGAAGGTTGGTACTTACCAGACCTTTATCAACTAGTTTAATCCAATATTACTATTAAGACTGTTAACAGAGTAATTAATTTACAGCATAAGTTTAGTCTGAACAATAATTCAGTATGTTTTTACAATTCATCGTGTTATTAATATTCTCATGTACCTACCAACAACCGGCCGGTGAAAACTCGAACCCTTGTTTATCCTATTATCTGTACTGAATGAGAGAAATTATTATCTCTATGATAATGTTTTGGAGGGAAGTATTTTTGTTTACAAGTCAAATAAATTATAACCCGGCAAACGGAGTGTTTAGGCACACTTTGCAAAACTTTTCCAGTTCACAATACTATGTGTTTTGTCACGTAATTTATACCGGGTGTACTGTTTCGAAAATAAAGGCTTATTGGCTAATATGATCGGGTTATAGTATAAAAATGTACATGTTTGAATAAATGTTTTCCGGACAGGATTCAAGCTTGTATCCGTCGAATTCCGGTCAGTGTGCCCTACCAAATGTTTTCTTCTTCTTCGACCTCCGATCCTAATAGGATCATATGGGCCTCCACAGAGTGGAGGTTTGTATTAAGACGGTACTTCAGTAAAACGGCAAATAATTTTCAACTATAGGTGCGACGAAATGACTGACTGAATGAGAACTGGCTGGCAATCGGAGAGCAAAAGTCGACCTGTGAACACGTCAATTTGTATTGTGATGATGACGGGACGAGATGACTAAAAAACGTTACCCATTTACTTGAAAAAGAAAACATGTCAATGAATATATTATTATTATTAGTAATAGAACAATAAACATAACATTAAATGGACGCATGTTGACTTTTTATGACAAATTATGTTTTGTTCTGCACGCAATTTGCACGTCATTTACACAATCTTCGCGTCGCGTAGTCACGATCGTTTTAGACCGTGCCCCAGCTGAAGTATAGCCTTAACAGCTTTTATTTTTATGAGAAATGGATGTCATCCGCTTGCTCAAGCTATTAGATACACGCTCTGACTCATACACAAATTGAAAATGCAATATATGTCCTTCTCAGACCCAGGATTCGAACCAAATTACTACGATATTAATTAATAGTTAAATAATTGAAATGCTTCTCAAATTTCATTAATATTGGCTTTATAATTTCATTAATATTTATAATGAAAAGAACGGGTAAATAAGTCGATGACTTTTGGCTTTATAGCAAAAAAAACAATGAACGACAATTTTCTATACTTACAGAAAAAACCTCGCAACTCCCTTATAAGGATTCTCACTTAGACTCTAGGCTAGTACTTTATTTATTTTTAAAAATATATATATATATTTAGTACATAAATTATTAATTCAAGCCGTTTACGATATGATATTTAGAATGAAAAACGGGTAAATCTAGTTAGTAGAAAAACAAGCCAAAAAATAATCTTATACCAAAAAAATGAACAAAAAGTAGAATTTAAAAAATAAAATACATAGCGCATTACTAAAAATATCTACGTCTCTGGGGAGTGCATTGACCAGTCGCTTAGTCTTCGCTATTGGTGCTGATAATGCTATAAGCCTGACACGAGGAAACAGGTTTTCATCCGTAAGATATCATATCTGCAACCGCGGATTATAATTGACGGACGCATATAAATTTAAAATTTCTATAATACCAGGATTGAAAACTATACCACGTGAAAGCAGGAAATAATGCTTTAAGAGCCGTAGTGACTTACAAGCTCCAAGAGAATGAAAGGCGAGCATGCCTTGAAGAAAGCTTGTCAGAAAATACTCAACTGAGAAATTATCAGTAGGATATACATTTAATGTATGTGGTTACTTTGATTCATAGCCGACGTCCGGATCTCTCAAATTATAGTATTAACGTACTCGCACGTGCTAATAATAATTTATTAATCAAGATTATTTTTTTTAAATCATTCATTGAATAAAATAATTGGGTTTAACAAGAAACATTATTACCGACCATGTCCGATCCTGATAGGATCATATGGGCCTCCACAGAGTGGAGGTTTGTATTGACAGATTTTGTTTTTTACGAGAAATGGATGTCAGCCACTTGCTCAACCTATTAGGTCCATACCCTGACACACACAAATTGAAAAACATTTTTTTTGTACTTGCCTGACCCGGGATTCGAACCTGGGACCCACGGCTTTGTAGTCCAACGCTTATGCCGCGCGGCCACAGGTATTCTAATGTAAGTACAATAATTTAAATAATTACAAGATAAAAATAACTTTTTATATACTTACCACGTTCTTAAATTTTCTGTTGAATCATATAAACTTGAAAATTCTATGTATTAATAATTTAGGACAAATAAGGCAATTGTCAACAAATCATTATTTTGCTATTTTGCAACAAACAAACAAATATAATAGAATACTGAAATGTCATTTTGATTTCCATAGTAACGCACGTATATATTAATAATTTAGTTGCTAGGATCACCCACTTAGCAACCAATAATAGTGGATTGGATTACGGATTTCTTCCGAAATAACTTTTCATACAAAACAGAATTAACTGAAAATAAATTCAATTCTAGTTAAAGATGGCTAAAAGTATTAAAAAAATGCATTGGCATCGTGTTCTGATATATTCTAAAAGTTTTATATAACTAGCTAGTCGGGAAGTTAGTTAAAAATCGATTGCAAGATTTGTACCCAATAAACAACCACCGGACAAATAAGAATACGACCTAATAAAACGGTGTAAAAAAAATTGATTGATGAATTGCATAGTGTACCTACAATCTTGCATACATCGAATAATTAGAAAAATCTCTAGTTTTAGGAGTCAAATAATTGTGTACTATTGAAGTTAATGGCCCCACCAAACCACACCCCCCCCCCCCCACATTTGGATGTGAAGCATGATTTTTTATGATTGGGAATGTCTCAGGAGTAGTTACCCAAGACTAAAGTTGCCATGAACTCAAATGTGCTTTGACTGAATTTACATGACTTTAAGTTAAGGTACCATGGAATAAATGAGCGCGTAGAGGCAATATTAAAAATTGTAGTAAGTAACAAATTAAAGCTAATACAAAACTGCCGAATATTCTAAGTGACGTTGGCAGTATGACGCCGCAAATTTTCTAAATGCAATAAAATTGGCCTTTGTGGCGACCAGGTCGGACGGTCCGATGGGCCCAACAGCTGGTTGAACTGACTTGAGCATCTTTTCCCTTTCTGTACACATTTTAGGACATTCCCAGAGGATTGTGTACTGTTATTAGATAGACCGCATTTTAGAGTTCACCCTACATCCTTTTAATAATCATTATTATTTTAATTCTAATGTGCCTCACCGCCATAATATTAAAAAGAAAAGAGGAAATACAAAATGAAGACGCCTCGTTAAATATTTAGTAACTGAAAAGTGACAAGCATATAATAAATTCCATGACACTCGGCGATGGAAAAAATAATAAAGAACACTTTTGTATATTATTAAAGATCGTCATGTATTGAAGAATGTTACCAGCGTACAAAATTCTTCAGAGGTATTATAATAATATATTATACGGTATGCATTATTTAATATGATCATGTTGGCAGACATTCCTGTATATTTATCTACTGCTTTTGAGACTTCCGTTTTAAAGGGAAATGCGATATGAAAAGGTGCTATTATCACGCGATTACGATCAAGCTACTGCACCGTTTTTAAACGCAAAATAACTTAAATAAAATTTAAAGTTAAAGCATACCAGATATGCATGAACATGGACGCTAAATATAAAAAGCAGCTGAAATGGTGGATTGCTTTGAGAGAAAGATCTTGAGGCGGATATACGGACCCATGAATGATGGTGGGGAGTGGATAATTAGGTACAACACGGAACTATACCGCTTATACCAAGATTCAAAACTCTCCACCTTCATAAAACTCCAGAGGCTAAACTGGACAGGCCATGTCCAGCCTGAGTCACGGATACCGAAGAAGACCCTCGAAGTAAACCCAGGGAGGAAAAGGCCAGTGGGAAAGCCACGCACACGATAGGGTGATAACATTACAAAAGATGCCAACCAGCTGCTAAAAATCAGGAACTGGAAAAGACGTGCGGAGGACCGTTCCGGCTGGAGGACGGCGGTGGAGCAGGCCACGGCTCGACTTGAGCTGTAGCGCCATCGAAGAAGAAGAAGATAGGGATGAAGTCAGTTTTGACACAAAATATGACGTAGTTATAGCGTTACTGAGATAAGATAAGATATAACGATGCAATAGGTTTCATGTTAGAGCAGTCGGAAATAAATCGGCAACAATAATTTAATAAATTTACACTATGTATGTAATTCGTGCGCAGTAAAGAAATTACAATCTGCGCAATTTTAAGGTTAATTTGTCCCACTATAGTTATTATTTAATGTCTACAATGGCTGAGCGGTAACGTGTCGGCTTACAGTGTTGTAGGTAAGGCCTGAACAAAAACGAATCAAATTGATGCGGTCACCGCAAGTAAAAAAAACTGCTTGCGAAAACAATTAGAGAAATAATTTAATAAGTGAATTAAAATATCGAGTAAGTGAGACGTTGAGCATTGCACAATTGTAGGTGCATGACCCCAAGGGTACATTGAATCGTTGCTTGACTGCAATGGTATGAGTTTACTGCTTACATGACAATGTTGCAATCTGTTATTATTAAAACTATGAATCAAACGATATAATTCTTCGTACTCGCTATTGCGATTTCACCATTGTGTAAGGTTTTTGACCTGTGTCTTGCACACCCGGTGGACTGATAATGCTCGTTGCTTGGTTTACATTATTATGAAAATACCTAAACATATTATAACTTACAATGTATTACATTCTTAATTATTACAAATATATTAACATGATCGATGAATCATGGTGTGCACCGTCAAGTGCGAATGAGAAAGCATTCGATATGCGTTAGATGCATGCGTTAGAGTGAGATATAATTTCTACGGCTGAATTAAATGTTCGTTGTACACGCCACTGCTAAATATTGGTTGAATGACATTTAAAAACTGCGAGTACGTATTGCTTAAATTTATTGTTTTTTGTTAAAATATAAAGTTAGTGGTAATTATTTTTAGTTAATTTAGTATAAAATACGATAAACTATGTTATGGTAAAATTTGGTAGCCGTATTGAGAAGCAACATGATGGCATAACGTTTCATATATATATATATATATATATATATATATATATATATATATTTTTGAATCATTAATAACCATGTCATTGCTTTTTAGTACAAGGTGGTTGTTAGTAATTTTGAACAATCACAAACACCCAGGCTTTGAGAAAAACACATAAATATTGTGTCCTCACCAGGAATCGAACCCAGAACTCTCGGGTGCAAGGCCTGCGCCTTACGCACTGCACCACGAGAGCAGCTTAACGGCCAACAGGTTCAACTGTGCGTTATATACAATAAGTTGTTATATATACGCCCATATATATGAGCGGATTATGCGTCGTCATAATATCGTATATCTATCTCAGGTTCGAATCCTGGGTTTGGAAACTACACATATTGTTTTTCAATTTATGTTTAGAGTCAGAGTATGAACCCAATAGGTTGAGCAAGTGGCTGACATCCATTTCTTGTAAAAACAAAAATCTGTTAATACAAACCTCTACTCTGTGGAGGCACACACTACCTTATTAGGACCGGACATGATAAAAGAAAAGTTGTTATAAATTATATGAAGTACCTAGTCGAGAGTGAGAGCGATTATTTATATGTGACTACAGAGATGTGACCAAAGAATACGTAAAAGTTGATATCGCAGATGAAAAATAAACATGACTCTCGGAATACGGGCGATCATTCTTCATGTGTTCTGTATCTGCACGCTTTTTAAGAGCATACATGGAAAATGGCGCCCGGCTGAAGAAGAATACACTCTGTGACATTTGCCGTATTACGCTTTGACAAATGGAAAGAAAAGAAAGAATTATGTCCTCATGCACCGCTAGAAAAATGGCGCGAGTCATTTCATATCATGTTACTTGATAGAGAAAAAATACGTCATGTAAATTTTGCACAAAACAGTAAATTATTCAACATAGTTTCAAACACAGGTTTATCCATTCTGTGGCTGCTGGGTAAAAGTTCTTAAGTCGCGTTTTTATGAAATTAAGATTTTAATGCCAATGTGTGTAAATAATTGTTCTCTTTTTTGTGTATCATAGATTTTGTCACATGTAAGCAAAATAAATATATATTTTAATTTGTAGAAAAATTAGCTTAAATTGAGAAAATCGTTTTTAACTCTAAGTAAAATTACTTACCCAAAACATTGAATATAACACACTATCAAAAACTTATTTATGAAGTAAAAATAAGACCGCTGCCCAGTTTGCCGTGAGCTTTCTTATAGGAAAGAGATTACAGTGTACTATACGGTCTCCAATTTTTTTTATTTTTTTATTATATGAACATTAATTCAATTTTTATAGCTACTTTTGGAAAAATTCATGAATTCAAAAATGAAAACCCAATCTAACAGTGTGTCCAAATTATCACACAGATAATAGTTTTTTAGCTACTGCAAAGCAAATACAGTATCGAGGAATTAGTGATGTAGTCCGTCCAGGACACGATTAATTAAAATAAAACACAATCGTCTTCTTAGTTTCCCATCCCCAACAGAGAATTTTTGCATTCGGTCCGTTCGAGTTCGTGTTACACCTACCTACCAATAGACCGATCGAAAAATAATATTTACCAGTTAAACTTATGCGATTTTAGCTAAAAATCTATCAAGTACAATAACCAAAACGTCAAAAATCCAATTTTACAGGATGAGTATTTTTTTTAACGATTACCAATTCATCACGTGCTAAAAGTATTGTGAAATCACCATAAAAATAATATTATACATGCACATTTTAATGAAAAAATTAAGCACGCATAAATTCTTCATTCAGAAAATTAGCATCGGCTATTACTGGAGTCACATCGATGTTAAAAGCCCCAATAAACATCATCCGCTCCGTACTACAACCGGTTTAAATTCGGCGTATCATGAGATCCTACATTAAATTTATGGAAAGAATCGGCATTTTTTATACTTATCTGGAAATATCTCAAGAGCAGTTTCTCAAAACTGAGCACGAATCACGAGCGCAAGTGTGCTCCAACTGAGTTTAAAAAAACTGAGCTAAGACATGTGCTCATGTGAGTGCACGACGAACCGACAAAAAAACAGGCAAACAATTTAAGTGAAGAGTTCTTCACGTTTGCATGTATAGCGCGAATCAAATTGAGGTGCATGTCGCCTACCGTCACGCTGTCGCGGCAACAAATCTAGTCTACGGTTTCGTCATATTGCAGAATATTTTGAACCATCACTATCTCTGTAAATTCACTGAAGAATGACACTGATGAAGAGTGCCTACTATAATGTATTAGTGTTTTAATTATTTGAATTATTATTAACTATTCATGCTAATTTTAATTCATTTTAACAGTTTCTACGTGTGCGTACGTTAAAATACTTGCGACATGACATCCATAGATAATATTTTGAATATAACCCAACTTGCAGACCATGGATAATAGACAACATTCTTATCGAAAATACATAGTGCCAACCGCTAAAATAAAAAAAAAAACGTGATTTTGACATGACATCGAAAAGTGTAGGCATGTGGAATATGATAAAAACGTTCAAAACGTCATGCAGGTGTCGATGCAGTGCAGTTCAACGTGAGGTGACCTCCTTGTTGTTTTAGAATTTTCGGCAGATTTTGCCAACTGACAATGTTCGTTTAAAGGTTCAAAATGTGATACGGAGTGGGAGAATCAGTCTGATAACATTTTAAACACCAAGAACAACGACATTACACGGTTTTTTCCCCGTAGCGGCAGCTTACTGTGACGTCACGTGATAGTCCGCGACATGGACCTCAATTTGGTTTGCCGCAAATTTTATAAATGCAATAATGGCCTTTGTGGCGACTAGGTCAGACGGTCTGATGGTTGGATCGACTTGAGCAGTCCCTCCCTTTCTGTACACATTATGTACATATTCTCACTACATAGTGCCACTGGAACATGATTTCAGTCTAAGTAGATCAAAGCAATTAACTGTTTTATCGATTGGCACATTTCTACGCCATCTAGGTATCGCGTACGTTTTTCCCGATTACATTGACATTTGATTAATAGATTCTAATGTGTTCAATAGATGTCTATACCCAACTATATTAAATTAATAATTAATTGTGAATAATTAATTCGATTAAAAACACCACTACAGTTCGTCTATAGATCAAACAGGTCAATTATAATTTCGATAATCGAACAACATAGTACCGGCGTCAACAATATTATGTCGATGAGAAGGCCCACGCTAAGGTATTCGGCCACCCCTGTATAAAATTCAATATCCACCCCTCTTTCTTTCACCCCCATTCAAGAAAACACGCCAGCTAAATACCATAATTAAATTTGTCTCCATGCATTCGCTTTAAATATTATTAATTATATTGCAAAGTGTAGTTGGAAAGTAATATAAACAGATGGGTTGGCATGGTGAATGAATATTAGCTTAGTCGATATATTATTATCTACAAATAGATTTTTATTTTGTATAAATGTGTAAGGATTGATGGTCAGGCCGTAAACGTAAGAAACACAAAGCGCACCTAATGTCCTCAAATATAACCAATATTGAATGCGTGTTTCGTTTCTCGCGACAAACTTTAATTAACACTGATCAAAATAACATATTCTTTAACACGTGTTTAATTATATCTCATATTTCTTCATACTCGAGATTTAAACCTTGTTGCAGTCTTACACAGAAAGTAACCCACTTTCCATTACTTTTTTTTTTCTTGTTTAAAATACTATTTTACTAAGGGCGGGGAGGAGGGCTATTAACCACCACGCTGGATCCCCCAGGAAACTATGTCAATCCACCAGTATAAGTTGCCCACTGAGTGAGGGCGCCATGTGCTATCGTTATTTTGACATATCCTTCAGTATTGAAAAAGTATTTTTTATACTGTGATGAGCTTAGTTCTAAATATGAACACCGGACGATTTATGATGGTAAATAACCAATATTTACTCTACAGCCTACGTGATGTATAAATAAAAACTTCTATAAAAATGCTTATATTGTTTTCATACCATCGGATATAATATGAATATTTTTAGCTGATACACCACGTCAAATAGTGAAAACATTCATAAATATAAGACGCCTTCTCAGTAATCGAGACATTAATCTATTCACGGCTGTTATTGGTTCGCTGATATATTCTCTCAATATTTATGACATCAAGGAATAGAAGTTAAAACATGAGATGTCATAGAGAGTTAAGACTATCAATATGTGGCTGTATAGTCACATCCTCGAAATTCTTTGGACTTGCCGGGTGACAAATCTTGATATTCTGAAAAAAATAGGAAAAGATGTGCTTCGTAAAATCCAGAAAACTCTGCCACATTATGATAGGAAAAAAGTGCAGCATTCCTAATTTTTCTCTTATATGCTTTTATGGATACCTTGCATATACTACCGACATTTCTTTTAGGATTTTGTGTACGCAAACTACTCTACTTGATGCTAAGTCAAAGGGAATTTGTGCAGGCTGAGAAAATGGGAAATGGGAAAATGCGAGACGGGCATTCCTAAACTTATCATCCAACAAGTGGTAGAGGACGATACTGCATTGCGTGACTTATGACTGTCCATGATTGGTAACGCAAAGATTGCCCCAATGGTAAGAAGATAAACATAAAGAATAATCATTCCATATATTTTTTTCAATCATAAAATCAAATCATTAGAAACACGGCGTATTATTTCTTACCTTCTTTTTATATTCAAAATAATTAATAACCATACAGATTTCCCACAAATACTGTCTAACATTAAATTTAATGTACCAAGAGTCAATATTCGTCCTCACATCTTCTCACTTTTATACATTCATACATATAAAACCAATTTAGGTTACTTACAATAATTATTGTCCGGTGGCTCGACTCTGCAGAACCTTGAATATTCACAATGATCGAGTTGATCTGTTTTGTTCTCTTGCCTCTTTCAAATTTAGTTGCTCCAAAATTCACGACTAATTATTGTATCTGGACGACTGCTTATTTTATTGTTTTTTTTTTAATTGCATTTTCTTTTCTTGTTTTGCCTGTCTTATCTATGTAGAAGTAAACTTTTTTAATATTTTTTTTCTTTCTCTATTTTTCTTTAACGATTTCCAATAACTCTCCAATTATGTTCATTACAGCTGTATATAATATTTGATCTAATTTTGATTTTGAATGATTTATTATGCTTTTTGTGTCCGCCTGTTATTGGGACCATCGCATATTATTTTTTTCTCTTCAATTTCAATTTATTTTTAACATATTGTAGATATTACAAATTATGAGTTTAAGACGTTCACAAAATTATATTTAGAAACAAAGAAATATAAATCAGTATTACATTAAAAAGACATAGATCAGTATGTATAGAGAAAGGTAGTATGTTATTAAACAGTAGAAATATGTAAATACAAAAAAGTTAAAAAGAGTTAAGCAGACCCTATTTTAAGAATTTATAAAACAACGTCCACCTATACTCATCCTCACGTAGGTGGAATATATCAACACCCGAAGCAATTTCGTTGAACATAGTTATCGCCCTCCCAATTGGTATTACCAGTGGCAGGTTGGTTCTGCACCTTGGGAGAATAAACAACAAATGCTCTAAGATAGTTATCAGGGACACACAGGTCAACACTGCCCAGAATGGCAGAGTTATCATTTATACCTCGTATAAGTCGAAAAAAATACGTAGCTAAATAAAGATTTCTTCTAAATTGCAGACTGCAGTATATAAGCATGCCTAAGAGAAAGTCAATTGGATAAAGCAACGGATAGTATCCATACAACCTCAAGTAAAGGAGTCTCAAGAATTTCTTCTGAACCCTATCCATCAATACTTCAACTGATGCGGTGTCCAAACAATAGACCCACTCTCAAGTCTGCATCGAACTAAAGAATTAAATAAAAGTTTTAATACCGTAACATCCGAAAAGACCCGGGAAGTACGCATGACGAAGCGCAACATTTTAAGCGCCTTGTTACAAATGGTAACTATATGGCTAATAAATGTCAGTTTACTCTCAAACGTAATGCCAAGATCCCTATCATTTTCCTATGTTATATTATCCTTTGTGATTGATCCTGTTGGTTGATCTAAATAAAAAATAGCTACGTATGTAGAATCAACAATCTCTTATTATGTATAATATTTCATCATCCCTCAGTACTTCAATTTATTAATACACAGAGGTGTAAAAGCAATAATAATAAAACATCCCCGTTAGGCTATTATCTTATGCCTACAGGGTAACCAAAAACAAGTGACCCGTTGCGAAATTCGTTTCGAAACATTTGGCCGCCTCCTAAGCGCCTCTAATATTTAAACTATCGCTGTTTAAAGTCGTTCCGAAACTTCCATTTCAAAGTTTAATGGCTTTTACATTTTATATTATTATGTATGTTGTAGCCATTCGAGTATTACTGTATACTGTCTTATTTTGTTAAAAGAGAGCTCATATTTTTAGGGCAGTCTGTATTATAATATTATATCGTCACCTCAATACTACAACTAGATAACTTGATTTTTTTTAAATAGCTTTTGAATATGATTCTACATTTCCTTCTCTAAAACTAGGTAAGTCGATGGCCGCGCGGCTTAAGCGTCGGCCTATCGCGTCGTGGGTCCCAGGTTTGAACCCTGGTCTGACAAGTACACAATATAATGTTTTTCAATTTGTGTACCTATGAGTCAGAGTATGGAACTAACGGGTTGAGCAAGTGGCTGACATCCATTTCTCGTAAAAACAAAATCTGTTAATACAAACCTCTACTCTGTGGAGGCTCACATGATCTTATTAGGACCGGGAATAGTAAAAGAAAAGTTGTTATAAATTATAGGCCTATAGATATGATCTTATAAGGATCAGGCATGGTCGATAAAAAAGGTCAGAAGTTAACGGGAACTGTATTAATTTTGTGTTTGAAAATATTAAAAAAACATAAAAACCATAAATGCATGAAATAATATATCTACAATATTTTTTCATGCAATTGAACATTATTTAATTGTTCCCAATTAGACAAGCACTATTTTCCATTTTTACTTAAAATAATAATTATATCCTAGATTTATCTTAATCAAGTAGAGTTTAAATTTCATTATCCCAACAATGATAAAATCAGAGTTATCTAGTTGTAGTATTAAGATGACGATATCGTCATCATCATCAGCTGGACTAGCTCCATCTACTTCTCTCGGTCCTCAGTTGTTTGCTGCTACGTACATCCACTGAGATTTATGAGTTCGTATATCCAGAGGGTTTTAGATCGTCCCTGTGAAATGTAGTACCCCTTGGGTATCACTATAATATGACGGAATTTGTCCAGAGGTTGTCCACTTGCTGAGCGACATGTCCGACACAATATCATTTCATCTGCTTAGCACCCTCACGTAGGTGCTCTTGTTTGCTTCCTTACCCATTGATTTTTTTGTGATTTTTCCGCGTCATACCCAACATGCACCTGTTCATGTCACGTTGCGCTAATCGTAATTTTTTTTTTTATTACATTAAGAGTCCATGTTTCACACGCATACGAGAGCGTTGGTAGCACACATTGGTTGAACACTTTACGCTTAAGACACAGTGGGAGATTACTTTCGAGGATAATATTCATTCGACCATTTTTTTCCATACATACCACTGTCAATTCACATGTGTTGTCCGAGATAGACGTAATTGGTGATCTGAGTGTCTATTTCATACACAAGGCGGCTACCGAAGGTAGTTTATCATATTTATGTATTGAGGTGGTTAATTGATAATAAGTTAACAGTTTATACTGTCAAAAAGTGCTATATTTGAACTCTATTGGCTGTGTTAATTTTTAAAGTGACATAGACAGTTTTGACATTGAAGTTAATGCCACCAAACCACACCCGGTCTTAATAGGGCGTATCACGGAACCTTACGTTTTGATGTGCAGCATCAATTTTTTTATGACTGGGAAAGTCTCAGGAGCAGTTACCCAAACTGAGGTCGCCACGCTCTCAAGTGAGCTTTGACTGAGTTTACTGATTTTACCCTAATGCAAAGGAGAGAGAAGGTACAGAGAATTATCAAAAACATAATGAGTTAAAATACCTATACATATATATATAACAAAAAACGACGCTAATCATACGTCCAAAAATATATGAAGAGATCTTCACGCCCGCAGTAAGACGCCGCAAATTTTACAACAGTTTAGACAGCTAACTTATTGTAACAATTATAATACTTCAATACCTCATAAATATGATAAACTACCGTCGATAGCCGCCTCGTGTAAATAATATACCCACTGAGTTGTTCCAATTTGACTGCCCGTGATTAGGATTGCTTGTGATTGAGCAAAACAGTTGTAGAGACCTACAAACTTACCTTAAGAATGGATGGGTAGCCACAGTTGAAAACTACCCAATCAAGACTCACAAGTGGACAGAATCTGACATTCGAATGACGTTTTCAAAATGGCGTCTATATGGTAGCTCGTAGTTTAATGTCTGTCCGTTATTTAGATAAGTTTGTTACTGTAATAATATTATGGACGTTCATTAAACACCGTTACATTCTCAAAGCTTGTGAATTATTCATTGAATAAAAAAAATATTTACCCAAATTTATATTGAAACCAGTCTAATAAAGACGCCCATACAGGCAGGCTTCTGATTTAGATTGGCTTATTAAAAGTGAAGAATAAAACAAAGGAAATTAACATTATGAAACCTTTTGAATAGTAATATCATTCACCTGCAGGCACTTGAGTTACTTATCCAATTTAATTATCCGACCATACTATTATCGTTCCCTCTCATTATACTTTCCCGCCCATTATTTGAATTTCGTAATACAATAGATTGAGGATTTCTATAATAACCGTGGTTATTGATTGACCCCGAAATCATGCAAATAATTCGGTCGCTTGGTAACAGAGCGGGGGCTCTCGGCTTAAGAGCGCGCACACAACAAATCGAAGCGCCAAGATAAACCGACGAATTATTCCAATTTATATATACACGAAGATATTAACTATGTAAGTAGACCTACTGCAAATATTTAGTTAATACTAATCTTTAATGAATCATTCATTATCATTATCAATTGATATTATTTTGTTCATATCACACTGTCGACTTTCGCCCGACGAAAGTGATTAAAGTTGTGATTATATTGAGATCCACGTCGCGTACTGTCACGCCGTCAAATTACGAGCGAATTAAAGAACGATCGCGATTATCTATAAATTTTACGATGGAGTGTGCCAATTAGAATTTAGAATTATTATTCATGCTAATTTCAATTAATTTTAACAGTTTTAACGTTAAAATTACTTGCCGTATGACATCCAGTGATATTATTTTGAACAGAACCCAACCTGCAGACCATAGATAATAAATAGACAACATTATTATAGAAAATACATAGTGCCACGCGTTTGTAACACGAGTCGAAAATGTGTAGGCATGTAGATGATATAAAAACGTTCATTGAGTCATGCAGGTGTCGATGCAGTGCGGTACAACGTGGGGTGATCTCATTGTTGTTTTGGTGATTTCAGCAGATTTTGCCAACTGACAATGTTCGTTTAAAGGTTCAAAATGTGCTACAGGATGGGAGCATCAGTCTGACAATATTTTAAACACCGATAAAAACGACATTACACACTTTTTTCCCGTAGTGGCAGCTTTCTGTGACATCACGTGATAGTGCGTGACGTGCAGCATAATATAATAACATTTTAATACTCCCGTAACTTTTTTTTATTTGTTGGGACAAATATTCATTGGATTGCTTTCTTTTTTTAAAGCAAATGTAGAGTTATGTTTTGGTATTCTTACTGTTTCAGTTACAACCTACGTCATTGCCCCATTAACCATAACTGACGAATACGGGTGAAGTTTTAAAAGCTCACAGTCCCAGAATGTTGTAATAATTTGTGTATCATTGATTTAATTTCGAAGTGAACAAATACTTGGCAGATACCTATTTAAAAAGTTAAATAGTTTTATTATATTATAATAACATTATGTATATTACACAGACGAGTCTTGCTTGTATTTATTCGATTTTTATGGATACTTACTTTTAATATACTTTGACTATATAACATGGTTCACATCATAAAGAAGCCTCTTAAAATAGGATAAAATCAACAAATATTTGAAAAACATTTGCTGTTATTAAATTTATTAAAATATGATATATTATAATATTCATCATCATCATTTATGATACTATAACCCTTGGTGGGTATTGGTCTCATTTAAAAACTTCCTCCATCCTGGACGATCCAGCGCTGATACTCTCCAGTTGCTTTGTCCGAGCAGTTACTATTGGGGGTTGCGTACATAGCCTACCTTGCCGGTATATTCTCCGACATTCTACGCACGTGGCCAATCCAGCACACACTTTATGGCGGCGGTAAGATCACGTGGCATATGAAAATGCACTTATTATTATAACTTGCATTACCATGCTAGGTAATATAATATTGGTAAATGGACAAAAGCGAACATGACAAAACAGAACATGACAAAACAGAACAGTGACACAACAGAACAGCCAGGGGAAAAATGAAACATTAATTTTTGTGGAATCTATTTAGGTTTGATTAGGTAAGGTCATTATTTCGTTGTACCTAGTCACCCAATCATTTTTAACATAATATTATATTGATTAAGATGAGATATCCTAAGTTTTCCGGTAACACTGAGTTAAGTCCCGTTTATTTGAGGCTTTCTAGCGATTAGGAATGCAGAAATTAGGTATATAATTTGATTTATTATGGCGTATTGAGAATCTGTGCTATTAAAAATCTATCAACATAATAGAGATAGGACAATTTCAATATTAAATTTATATTTTTCCTGAAATGTCATAGTTATATTTATCGTTGTTCTATTTTTTCATGGAACCTATAATATCGTCGGTGTTTTGTAAAAAGGGCGAATTTGTATCTCCACAGGAAAGTACTTAAAAACGATAATTGACTAAAAATTAAATTAATTAAAATTAAGAATAAAAAGCGAATGTGACATATTAGGCCTTTTAAAATATTATATAATAATGCCTATTATAATGTCAGTAGTCTTACTAAGCTTTATTATATACTTGTTAGATATTTATAATCATCCACAGGTCATAAACAAATAAATGTCAATAGTTAAAAATCCTCCACCTGTAAAATAACATTTTGGTTAATTCGCGCTTTTTACAAAACACTGACGAATTTGTATGTCTCTCATAAGAATCATATTTTGTTTTATAGGATTAGTTTTAGTACAAATCACGCGAACAATATCAATCAAGATTATTACCATAGCTTTGGGATTTGAACATTGTGTTAGTCCTCAGTACAAAACTATAATTATGTAATGTAAAATTCTAGTGGATCAATAGTCATACTAAAGATGTCACCCTCCATAATATGTTCAACTGGTACAAACTGGCGATAGAAAAATGAGAATGCAATAAATTCTCGGAAGGGACAAAAATCTACCCTGGGGTGTTATATAAATAATTTAATTATATTTGCATGAAACAGATCAAATTTTTTAAGTTAGAAAAATAAATGTTGCACCGTGCATGCGAAATGCTTTTCTTCGCCGCTTCGTTTTACTGCGTACACGCCCTTAAGGCTTTGAATTCCCCCTGAAAGCTTTTTTAAATCCCTTTCTCGCAGGAGCTTTTAAATCTTTCATCCTCTTGTTTCTGCCATTACCTACTCTATTGACTCCAGTATATATATATAATATACCTAAACGTTTTTTTTTCATTACACATTTTCAATAAAATCCACTTTCATTTCAATGAGTAGGTACTGCGGTAGATTTCGAGAAGTTTAGAAATAAAAACGTATTACATTTTCATATAAGGTAGGTCGGGGAAATACGCCTAATTTTTACTTTGACGGATTACTTATTGTAAAATAATATATTTATATTCAAAATAAAAACATAGTTATATTAGAAAAATACTTTAATTTAATATTTAGCAGCAATACTATTAAAAAATTAACTGGAACAATACAAAAAATATAAGAACTAAAAATGCCATCTTCCCCCGATAAAGTGGGGAAACTAAAAAACATTAAGACTTCGTACACATATCGCAAATGACCGAATTGGACATGCTTGTTGCATGCAGCCATTGTTGGCACCTTACACATGCAATCCAATCAACTGTGTAACCTTCTTTATCAAAGTAATATCCCTTGCAAATGGCGCAATAATTTTCTTCATCACTCAATTCACTCACATCAGAAAGGCTAATTGCGCTACAATTTTTATATTATTTTTTTCAATGACAGATATACGTTTTAATGATAATGTAATAATGATTAAAGATGAGGCTTTGCAAAATACTAACAACTGAGGTAGTGAATGACCAAAAATAGTCGAAATGGCATCTTCCCCCATTTGTAGGGGTAAGATGCCATGGACGGAAATAAAATAACACCGGTGTGCAAGATAACCTCAAATAGTAAAATGTGATGCCAAACATAGTGTATTATTCAATGAAACTCAACTTGGCCATAAAACAAATCAAATCTTTATGCTGAGAATATTTTGAGTAAATTTGTAAATAAAGTACCACCAAAAAAATGGGTACTTCCCTGGTTTTATAAGCGTATTTTTTTAATTTTTAATTTAACAGGACCAACGCCTAGCACGTGTTCTCCGGTACTAATGACCGATTCTAAAAATGGTTACTGCACCGATATCTAGCGATGGACGAACAAATTATTTGAGCTTTGGCGTCTTCCCCCATTAGGCATATTCCCCCGACTTACCTTATACAATATTATGTTAATCTACAACGCCTATAATTAGAAATAAAACATTGCCTTATCTTAATCGAAAAGATTTTTATGTTTAAATATATTCATTTTTAATTTATTTTATTGATAAGGGTTAAAAATTCTTAAGAGCG
Organism: Rhyacophila brunnea; assembly: GCF_057557595.1. Lineage (NCBI taxonomy): Eukaryota > Metazoa > Arthropoda > Insecta > Trichoptera > Rhyacophilidae > Rhyacophila > Rhyacophila brunnea. Next base: position 37,225,767 of record NW_028232796.1, read on the forward strand.
TTAACCGTCAATAATAATTAAAAACCATTGATTATTTTACCTCTTTTAGCGCCATTACACACTAATAATAATTGAACTATTAGACGTTACCACACATCGCAAGACGTCTCTGGCCAGGTGTTGATTTCACGAACTAACTCAGCTGCGTCCGCAGATCCTTGTGCGTGGGCGCATTCACACAAAAATGATTTGGGGGAGTCCATTTTCAAAAAAATATACACAATATTTTTAATTGATTTTAAACGGTGGGAAGGGACTGGGTTAACAAAATCTATCAGACTTCCATATTTACCAAAAAACTACAACGGGATACTGCATTTTTAGTTACATTCACCATACTCAGACACTTCACAATTCCAGTCTAACGAAAAATACCTGGCTTGAAGATATAAACTAAGGGTGTTTACCTACAACCAATTGCAAGTTTTTCAATTCAATTTTTTTTAACATATTGTGAACATTACAAATAATAAGTTAAAAATGTTCACAACATGACATTTAGAAACAAATAAATATAAAACAGTATTACATAAAAAAGAGATAGATCAGTATAAAGATAGATCGTAAGTTAATAAACAGTAGAAATGTGTACATTCAAAAAATATAAATTAGATAGATACAAGGAAGTACACCGGATGAGTTAAGCAGACCCCATTTTAGGAATTTATAAAACAACGTCCACCTATATTCATCTTTACGTAGGTGGAATATATCAAACCCGAAGCAATTTAGTTGAACATAGTTATCGCCCTCCCACCTTGGGAGAATAAACAACTGATGCTCTCTATTTCTTAGATAGTTATCAGGGACACACAAGTCAACACTGCCCAGAATGGCAGAGTTCTCGTTTATACCTCGTGTAAGTCGAAAAAATAGTAGCTAAATAAAGATTTCTTCTAAATTTCAGATTGCAGTATGTAAGCATGCCTAAGAGAAAGTCAGTTGAATAAAGCCACGGATAGTATCCATACAATCTCAAGTAAAGAAGTCTTAATCCACAAGTGGTTATCGAAGTCACGTGACTCAACAGTCATAATTATAAGTTTCGTCAGTATCCGTTTGTGTCGTCCGCGCTTTCTTGTCTCTTAAACTTGCCGAATCATAATATAAAAGCTAACATTGGATGCCCCAAATTGTTGTACTAATTTACGAGTGTCAGTTTCAATGGCCACAGACCTTGCATATCGTAGAATTCCGTGGGATGCCAACCCGTTGAGGAGGCTGTTCGATAGCCAAATGATCCAGGTCATTATCCTCAGTTACGAGGTCCTGGTGAAGAAGAAGTAATATTCTATTTAGCTAAATCATTTTTACCTTTTTTTCCGTTTCTAGACCCCTTCCACCCCTTGTGTGCGCGCCTGCTTGTGCGTTTTTCTTTCCCAAACTAACATACGTGCAGAAAGCTCTTCGAACCCCGCAGGAAATACCACCACCAACTTTCTTGGGGTTAAGTTAAGTCACTCGCGTACCGGATCACCTTATATACTCATTTTATTGTTAAATTTAATTTGTAATAAATGTCTGGTGGCGATCGATTTGACAATGAATAATGTGGCGCACAAAAGACATTAAAATGTTCAGAAGGTGAAGAGAGAATTTAAATAAATTAGCTCAAACAGACACTATTATCTGATAAATGTATCTTTACAAGAAATGGTTGTTCGTCATTCATTTGACCTACTTTTTTTTCTCTCGACCATGTCCGATCCTAATAGGATCATAATATGGGCCTCCACAGAGTAGAGGTTTGTATTAACAGATTTTGTTTTTACGAGAAATGTATATCAGCCACTTGTTCAACCTATAAGGGTCCATACCCTGACTCATACACAAATTGAAAAACAATATGTGTACTTGGCAGACCCAGGATTCGAACCTGGAACCCACGACGTTACAGACCGACACTTAATTTGTGGAGTCTCATTTGAAGAAAAATGAGCTTACGCTGATACTGAAGCTAATAACAGGACAAACAGTGGGTAAAAGATTTGATGTCCTCATGGAAAGAAGCGATTCGCAGCTCTGCGATGAATGTGGTGTTTTGGAAGATATTGTACATAATATATAGCAGTACAATGCCCTAAATATGAACGACACAGAGTACAGCTGCAAATTGCGGATTTCTTTGAGAATGCCGTTGAATTGAAATGTGCCCTGGTGGTGGGTAGAGCGGAAGATATCGATAGAATTGTAGAATGTAGAATTGACCTATTAGGTAAGTATAAACTCTGGATAAAAACACACTATTGCTGCTTGGTAAATATATAGTTATTTTATTACTTTAACGGTGTTAACTGTCAATTCTTGATGTAAATACATTTATGAACATCTAGTTACTAAACAGCTGTAATATTGTATATTTATTGTTTGTCATTCTAATGGATTCAAGCTCTGTACTATTTCATTTAAGTAGTTTTTTTTCCGACCCGGGTTTCGCCTTTCGGCATCTTCAGGCGCCGTGTACACTCACCAAAGGCAAACACACACTGACAACGAACACTCTTAACCTTATATAGTAAATCAATACAATAAAGTAGGTAAAAACTCCACTGCCTCTAATCATTTTTCTTAGAATTGACGATTTACACTCTTGAGTGTAGTGTTTTTATTGTTTATAAAGAATAATGATCTATTATCAGGTTTTTGACGATTTATTATAATAATATGATATCGAGTGTATTGTAATAAGATAGGGTTTTTACTAATTAAGTTTTTTACTAACACTTTAACTATTCATAATGTGTTTATTGTAATTTTGATGACCTCTGACTAAATAGGTAGGTAGTGGAGTTTTTATCTACTTTATTGTATTGATTTACTATATAAGGTAGAGTTAATAGTGTTCGTTGTCAGTGTGTGTTTACCTTTGGTGAGTGTACACGACGCCTGAAGATGCCGAAAGGCAAAACCCGGGTTGGAAAAAAGCGACTTAAATGGAATAGTACAGAGCTTGAATCCATCAGAATTTAAATTCAAATTCCATCAAGTACCTTCGGTCGATAGTATTAATATTTTTTGTCAGTTGACAATGTTCCATTGAATCAGATGAAACGGTAGTGGTTATTATTAAATAATTTACAATAACTACTGTATACCTACTTAATTATTAACAATTAATTATTAATGGCAATATTAATATAATATAACCAGAAAAATCGACGGGTTTACCTAATGTTATATGTCCAGTTTTGAAATTGAATTAAAAAGATTCGGATTGATTGAAAATTCTTAAAGACGAAATGGTACATTTATACATATTTGAATGAGCCAATATCTTTTCAAATAGGTACTTATTTATACGTTCAATATCTCTACAATATATCATGGAAACGAGCGAATTATATATCTATAATAGCGTAATTTTGGTTAAAGCTGGACATACAATACAATACGAGATATACAAAAAAGGTCTCTCATTTATTCTTTCCCACTGAAAAGTGTACATAATTTTGAATAGTATGTATGTAGCAGTGGCGAAGAGTGGAGGCAAGCTGTTAAGATCAGCCATAAATAGTGCACTCTAAACTTTGTCAGTCATACGTATTTGTTTTCATTGACATAAGACTACAATTTACAGACGGTGTTGGTTAGTTTTTTAAATTCTAATCAACTCGGCGAAATCAAGCCATAATAAATAATAGTCAAAAATATTCATATGTCTATAAAATATATTATAATATATTATGCAATTAAATCATACATAACTTTGGATATTTTATAGATAGAGTAATATTTTTTATCTATTAAACTTCGGTTTAGGCAGGCTTTAATGAATTATTTAAAATGAACCAACAATGTGTGTAAAATGTACCTATTCTTAATCCAACGAAAACAAATAAGTATGAATGAAAAAGTGTGCACAATTTTGTCGTATCGTCTATGGTTTAGGCAGGGTTTAATTGATTTAAAAAAAACTAACCAACACCACTGTAAATTGCAGTCTTAGTTCAATAAAAACAAATACCTACGGATGACTAACAAAGTTTAATGTGTATTATTCATAGAGGATCTTAACAGCCTACCTCCACCCTATGCTACTGCTATTATGTAGTACAACAATAATATTTATTAAATCAAAGCTGCATGCAGTATCAACATGTCTCCTAAATTCGGTTGAATTGTGATGGGTACAAAAAATAAAAAGTATTTCAAAAACCAAAAAGCACATAATATAAACAAATAAATATATCCCAAACCAATTAGAACAAAATCTATAAAACATTGACAGTGCACTGCCTACTTGAATGAGTTTTATTTTCTTTAGCCGACTAACGTTTTATTTACATCGGTAATATGCCTTTTTAATAAAATGCTAACAAAAAAAAATCACGAAAATAAAATTAACAAACAAACCATGTCGTTATTTGATATCTACCTACGATTTTTACGATCTTGTTTTGTCCAGTAAAAGCTCTCTAATAATGATAAAGATAATCGGCTCTGCCAAATCTTATTGGAGCGGATAGAGATAGACTTTTATTCTTTGTATGCGGAAGCTTTCAAAGGATGTATAAATTTATACACCTGTGACAATATAATTCCCACAATGACCGCGTAATGTCACCCATGACGATTGAAAACACCTAAATATTCATATTGGAACATGTTTCAATTAAAATATGCATAAATTTCTAGCATATAAATTATAAAGGGTTATCAAATAAGAGATTGTATATATTTTTAATTTAACTTTTAATAATCATACATAATTTTTGAAAACACTTCTAAGAAAATATATTAAAATACTTTGGACGCTGAAGACGCACCTGACGCGTAATGACCAGGCGGCCGATCGATGTAATTAACGTGCATTTTAAAGGTTGCAATTAAAAAATCATTATATAGTCAGCAGCGAATGAGTTTTAATTAAAGCCAATAGAAAAAATCTCGAACCTGCATCTCTCGGGCTTGCGGCCACGCATATAGACAACTATGATAAAGGTACCTTATTTAATTACGACAAAATAGCTCTAATAATATTCTCTAAAGCGTTTTCTAAATTGAACAACTATTTCATCTATACTCAATAATTTGATTGTGTCATGAGCTGTATGGCATGTTGCACCATCTCGTTGGAACCACATAATATGTGATTATCGTCCAGATCAAAATCATCATGTTTATGTAGCATTCCCATTGACAGTATCTGCATTCCCATTTTCGTTTTCAAATACAAAAAAAGACTAATTACACCTCCAGACCGTAAAGCTCATCAAACTGTTAATTTGTGTGGATGTATAGGTGTTTCAAGAATAACAGGTGGGTTTTCATTACTCCAAATGCGACAATTGTGCTTATTTACGAAGCCGTTTAATCAAAAATGAGCTTCGTCGCTGAAGATGATTTTTTCATGAAATAATGGGTCTGTTTCAAGTTGCTCTAAAACCCAATCAGCGAAGTTTCGACGCACCAAATGGTCATTTGGCTCAAGTTCTTGAGTTAACAGTTGTATAGGTCTTTAAATGAAAATCGTTATGAAGAATATTCCATGTAGTGCCATAAGAAAGTCCAAGTTCTTGAAAATGACGTGTAATTGATTACTTTGGATTTTCATTCGTAGAGTAAAATTATAAAATCGATGTACCTAAAGCGTGTAGCCCTAAAATAGAACTACAGTCGAACTTGGTTATTGCGAAAAAGATGGGACCGACTGAATTTGCTCGTTATAAGCGTTACTCGTTATATCAGACAATATATATTTTTAAATGAGCGGTCACATTACACAAAAAGTCGAAAATAAAAAATCTGAAAACCATCGTAAAAATCCCCGAAACAAGCATGGCATTCATAACTACAAAATAAGTATTTAAAATAATGAACGCTGGTCTATCTACGGACTTCACAAACCTTGGATTTTTCAACCATATGCGTGGATATTTTTTTATTATTGTCGGCTAAATACCAATTAGGTAGGTTCTTAGACACTTAACTAGTGTCATAAACGTAAACTGACCCTGGCGGCATCCTATCCGATCGGATTTTATTGCTTAGGGTCGAAATTTTTTAAACGATCCACACATTAACAGTATTTTAGCTCGGAATATCCGATAAGTTGCTCGTTATAACGGTGAATAAATGTATGGAGAAAATCATAAACCAAAATGTCAACGAATGTTTCCTCATTACATCCGAGATCTCGCTTTATCTGAGATCGTAATAACCGAGTTCGACTATATGTTAAAAATGAAATTTAAAAAAAAAAGTCTTTCATTTGATCTTTAACAAACTTTTCCAACTACCCTCGTAGAATAGCAACTTGTAAACGAAATTTTTATTTTACAAAGCATTCGATCGCTTTCCAATCTAAACTAAGCTAAGCCAGACAAAAAATCCAATAACTTACACGCGTTTTAGTAAGTAAGTAACCACTTGGTTTATTTCCCGTCGGTTCTGTATGTCGACCCCTCATCAATGTCGCCTGCCAGATAAACAATATCGAACAACGGTGAATGTTAGAAAAATGGCACCATAATGACATATATTGAGGATTTATTTCACTTTTGAATTTTGGCCAATGGCAACATATTATTATTATTATTATAATTCCATATAAAATTGTAAAGTTGGTATTTTCGCCGCCAAAAATTTAAAAATAATACTATATAAAACATTACCAAAGCCTGAATAACGACACTCATCAGGTTGTTTCGCCTTTAGGGGGTCTTGACTAGAACAACTTCATAGAGTCATATTATCGTGATTTACAATAACACAGTTTTGGTTACAATAACACAAATATCTCAAGCAATTCTTAACTTTTTTCATCTTCTTCAAAGAGGGTGATGTTGAAGCTCACCATTAAAGCTTTTCAATTTCATAACCAAGATAGCAATCTACTACGTATTTAATTTCGAAAATTAGTCCGTACAATTACAACACATATTGGCTGCGACTTTCAGTGGACTGTAATAGGATGGGGATGATTCGGTTGTTGGGGGGGTTATACAAAGGATGCCAGACACTGACCTTTAATGATGGTGAGGCTGGCTCCGTGGTCTGGTTCTCATTCACTAGCACTACTACTATCGCGCGATAACTATTTATTGAGTCACCCTATGTGCGGCGATTGACGATCAAAACCAGTGCACGTTATGACGTCTTAATTTTTGACAGGATGTTGGTATTCACACTAACATGGTTCAAGAATGGCAACCTTTTAATAGTAGGCCTGGCTATTATAATGGTTTTAGGTGGGTAAGGGATCCCCATAAATGGAGAATACCTGAGTCATCTACGCTTTGCCGATGGCATAGTAATTTTCTCGCTAGACTCAGAAGACCTCCAAAGCAGAATCCAGGAACTCGCTGAAGTAAGCAACAATGTAGGTTTGAAAATAAATGTAACAAAGACGAAAATCATGTTCAACTGCTTTGCAGGCCAAAAAGAGATCCACATCAATGGCACTCAGCTCGAACAGGTGAAAAGCTACATCTATCTGGGACAACAAGAGTCTATAGATGGATGTATATTTGATGAAATTGTTCGCAGAGTAAAGTTAGGCTGGAGTGCTTTTGGCCGCATGAATAATATCTTAAAAAGTGACCTTCCACTGTGCCTAAAACGCAAAGCGTTCAACCAGTGTGTGCTTCCCGTGATCACATATGCGTGTGAAACGTGAACCCTAAGTAAAATAGAGATCCCGAAACTTAGAGTAGCACAACGTGGTATGAAGAGGTGCATGCTGGGCATAACGCGAAAGGACAAAAAGAGGAATGAGTGGATAAGGAAGCAGACATGAGTTTGCGGTGTAATAGAGTTTATTAAAAACCCTTAAATGGAGATGGGCTGGACACATAGCTCGAAGAAGAGACAATCATTGGACAAATCTAGTCATCCAGTGGTATCCAAGAAGTACAAAACGTCCGCAAGGTAGACCTAGAGGCCGCTGGATCGATGAAATGATAAAGTTCTGCGGAAGTACGTGGCAACGCAATGCACAGGACCGAGAGAAGTGGAAGCAGCTTGAAGAGGCCTTCATCCAGCAGTGGATAGATTCAGGCTGATGATGATGATGATGAAGACATTTATATTGTATTAGGGCGACCATAATTAGCCTAACCACAGATATATTGATATAACTATTACGTTGACAAATAAATGCTTCTATGTATTACAGATTCACTTCAGAGAAAGACATCTTTCAAAGAAAACTCTGAACCCTTAATGATTTACAGATCGGATTGCCAGGCCCTTTCTCAAAAGGGTGACAGAAAGTTGAACATTTTAAAAAGAAATCGAGAAGGGTAGTCAGAGCCTTATGAGACGATACTTACGTGTCAAGGAAGGTAAACCATCAAGAGTATTCAATGCAGTATGATCCTTCTATTCCCTATATCTTCTCACTTGTAAAAGTGGAAGAACTCCGTTGTCTCTAAAACGAAAAACACCCAAGTAACAGATCACTCCTTTTCAATAGACGGTAAAGGGTTTAGGTTTAGGGCGTGTATTTTCATTTATGTTGCGTAGTTATCTGGACATTATCTAAGGTGAAAGGGTTCCTTTTTATTATACAAGTTTCAAGTAAAAGATTGATTTATGTTTGTAACTTCATAAAAAATATATTTTAATTGCATATTGACATGTTTAAGTATTTATAATCACTTGATTATTTCATATTCAATAAAATATAAATAATTTAACTTGCCAACGATAGATGTCGTATATGTATGAATGTATTATACAGATTAAAAAACAATCTGCAAAGGTTTAAAAAAATATATGTAAGTACACGTAAATAAATGACATATTATTTGTGAAGAAATTGCGATATTTTTTTGTATGGACTTTACGTCACGTAGCCTCAGTCAGTCTATCGAATTATATGAAATGTGGAAGGCTCCTATCACGTAGCCTAAATTCTTCGCGCATAATATTGTTGTACCTAATGACTGCACTTTGTCCAAAATAATTAATAATTACTTAGAGAATTTAAAAAAATCTATGGCGGTTAATCGCATGTATAAATGTTTTGAAAAAGAAGTAATTTTATGTCGTCAGTGAGTTTTTTAAGTTTCATTGTATTAATGTGTCGTTGAAATTAGTGACCTATCCATTAGTAGAAAATATCGTATTATTTTCTTATTTCTTGTAAATATACATGACAAGTGTGCTCGTTTTCTCAGATCTCCACAGCCTGCCTCTTTCCAAAAGTCACCCTTCGCTACGGGGTGATACATAAAGTCGGAGTAAGCTTTACTACATATAATTTTACTTTTACACATAATATACAAACTTTGCATTTATTTTGATTCGATCTTCAAACATGATTAAGTGAAAAACAATAAATTACAATAATTATACCCTCTTTATACGTGCATGGACGTACTGACAGTGAGTAATTCAGAAGCTTCCGAACTTTTTTGATTCATGCATGCAATCTTGCCAACTGCAAGATAATACATGTTAACATATAGTACATTTTCTTGTTATGGCCGCGATATACGCACTATTGCTGCCAGTAAATCCATGCACGTGGACGGGCGCTATTACAAAAAGAATAGTTGGGGAAACCCTATTTATATACAGGTAATGATATAGGTACTGCTTTACTGAACCAATAGCACTCAAATCGAGCGGATCTACGTCTGGCTTGGACAACATATTATGTCATTTACAATGACAGTGATATGTATAACGAAATTGCTCGCAGAACCAAACTGGCATGGATTTCGGCGTATCCGAAAACTTGCACGTATGCAGTTCGCCGTATCACACTTCGCTGTAAAATGTTGTATCGGAAATAATATATATGGCCGTATATTAAAAACCGTCCAACCTCTTTGGGTCGTATAATACTAACATAAAATTTATGTCTAAATAAAACATGGTTCTTGTGGGTTAAGGCTATACCTCAGTTGAGGCATGGTCTAAGAAGATCGAGGCTAGGCGATGTGCGGATTGCGGGTTGCGGGTGCAAATGACGCATGCCGAGCGAAATATAATTTGTCATATAAATCCAACATGCGTAAATTTAATGTTCTGTTAATTGTTCTATTAATAACAATAATAATATATTCATTGACATGTTTTATTTTTCAAGTAAATGGGTAACGTTTTTAGTCATCTTTACACGATTTAAGAATTATTACCCCCGTCGCCATCACGAAACAAATTTACGTATTCACACTTCGACGTTCGCTCTCAGATTGCCAACGAGTCCAAAATTTCATCGCGTCTATAGTTGAAAATTATTTGCCGTTTCACTGAAATATCGTCTTAACACTGTACATGAAGCCAGCAGCAAACAAATTTTGTAATTAGTCGATATACGGGATTACTTGTTAGGTTAGGTTAAGGTTTAATTCTTGAATTCATGAGTTTTGTCAAAATCGGCTATGAAAATGCTCCACGAACATCGCGTATTTTTTTCATCTCGGTGCTGTAGAGATGGTCGTATAAGAAAGCTCACGGCGAATTGTGTTACGGTGAAATACAATACGTATAATATGTAGTATTCTGGTTCGGTGGAGGATTGGTATTGCAGATGAAAGACGGTAGTAGGTAATTGTGCGTGATGATGGAGGAGATGAGAATTTATTTACTGTTTCAAATAACTACAAGGGTACAATCGATGCAGTATAATAAATATAACGGTAATTCGGTGCGATGTGTCTTTAACGTAAACTTATAATGGAGTGAGATGTCTAATCGATTCTGACCTGCTATTTATTGACCGGCGCACTATGAAATAATATTTTCAACCGGGGTCGATCTACTGCTCGATGAAGACCTCTCCCAGCTCCCTCCACTCTTCTCGGTTCCTTGCTTTTCTCTGCCACGTACTTCCACCAAACCTGACAAGTTTGTCAATCCAGCGGGTTTTGGGGCGCTCCTGTCGCCGCTTAGTGCCCTTCGGGTACCACTGAATGACTTTATTCGTCCAGCGATTGTCCGTTGGCCGTGCGATATTCCGGCCCACCTCCATTTCATTAATTTGGTGACCTGTATCACATCTCTCACTCTTGTTTGCTTTTCATTATCCATTGGTTTCTTCTGCGGTCCTTACGCGTTATGCCCAGCATGCAACTTTCCATGCCACGTTGCGCAACTCCAATTTTTGGATCTCTCGTGTGTTGAGAGTCCATGTTTCGCAAGCATAAGTTAGCCCTGGTAGCACACATTTGTTGAATACTTTACGCTTCAGGCATATTGGAAGGTCGCTCTTGAAGATATTACTTAAGCACCCGAATGCACTCAATGCTTGGCTTTTCGAGTAATCTCGTCACCAATGCCTCCATCTACAGACATTTGCTGTCCGAGGTAGACATAGCTGTTGATTCTCTCGATGTGATTGCCGTTGATGAAGATCGTTTTCGATCAGCGAAGTGGTCCATCATTACTTTTGTCTTTGAGATATTAATCTTTAAACCTACTTTCAAGCTTTCATTTGCGAGCTCTTGCATCATGCCCTGGAGTTCTTCTTGAGTTTCTGCGAAGACAACAATGTCGTCTCCAAAGCGCATGTGACTGAGGTATTCTCCGTTGATGAGGATTCCTCTTCTCGCCCAGTCGATGCGTCTAAATATATATTCTAAAGTGGATGTAAATGATGATATGAAATAATATGTTGAAATAATATGTTGAAATAATATGTTGAAATAATTATGAAATAATTTTAATTCATAATGTTAGGAAATCCGCTATCTCATAACAGTATGAAATCATATTATAATATATAGGTACTGACTGATTTTACGTGAAAATGAATATTTAATAAATAATATTATAATTGAGATCTGGGTTACAGGATTCCGATAACAGCCACACGTACCTACAGTTTATAATATGTAACCGTTGATTCTACGTGCAAGTCCTGTACTACATCAGAATTGTATTTCGAATCAAAATAAAATAAGTTTCAAAGATCTATATAGTATTTCCAAAATATGAACTCAGTACAAAGATTATGTTTAACAAGTGATTATCATTAAGATTCCCATGAAGAATATTAAAAAAAAAATACAAAGCTTTTGTGTAATAACCCGAAGTGAACTTGACGAGATAAAACAAAGATGGTGCGAAGGAAAAAAAATCAACGAAACGTCGTTTTATTATTTTTTTCCTCTCGCGAAAGCTTTCGGTTTTAATCCGAGCTTTGCGTTTATATTAATGCGATATTTGTCTGCCTGGTTGAACCCGCCCAAGTCACTGAACCCCCTGGATATGTTTTCCAGTTTACATTATTATAAGCTGTTGCCTACTGCATGAAATGTTTCCCGAACCTTGCAAAATTGTATCATTTAGAACCCATATTATCGAACACACAATGTAACATAGTACAGTAGTAGATTGATAGAACATGCAAAATGTTATCATTTATAACCATGCTTTCGTGTAAAAGACCATGTTCATCAACCTATACTACAGATTTTAAAAAAAACCAAAGATGAAGGGGATAAGAGCTCTAAACTCAGGTGCCCCATAAACTAGGATTATCAAAAGTCAAAGTCAAAAGACCATGTGACATCACGTATGATAATATCACCTAACTAAACGCACGTAGATGTACATACTTATATGGAAAGACTAATCAGTAACATAATAATAGTGAACAACCGAATTACTTTAAATACTGATATATTATTATATTTGCGTGAGGATGATTTTAGATCATGGCCCCCACAAGGGGGGCTGACAGGGCTCTAGCCTGGGGGGCCGGGCGTGGCGGATATACCAAATACGTGAGATAACATACGTCACAAATTTCTAATAGTAAAAAAGTCGCGTGCGGGGCAATTTTATTTAAAATATATCATTGTACGATGCAATTTTTGAGTCAGTATCTATCCGACTGACTTTCTTTTAGGTATGCTAAAATAATGTAGCATAAAATTTAGAAGGAATCTTTATTTAGCTACATATTTTTTCCGACTTATACGCGGCGTAAATGTGAACTCTGCCATTCTTGGTGGTGTTGGCTTGTGTGTCTCTGGGAATCTTAGGAATCGAGGGCATCCGTTGTTTGTTCTCCCAAGGCGAAGAACTAACCTGCCATTAGTGATGCCAATAATTGAGAGGGCAATAACCATGTTTAATGATTCGCTTCGGATATTGATATATTACACTTACGTGAGTCTGAATTTAGGTGGACGTTGTTTTATAAGTTTTTAAGATAGGGCCTATTGATAGTTCACTCTGTGTGCTTCCATCTACTTTTATTTTTGTTGCTTTATTTTATTTCCTATTTTATTACTTATTACATTATTAAGTCACATTTCTCTGTATTTTTATTTTAAAAATTGTTAACACTTATTTTAAATTTTATGTCATGTCGTGAACGCTTTGAATTTCTAATTTGTTATGTTCATTATATGTAAAATAAATAAATTTGATTTGATTTGAGATACTTGACAACTCTATAATTCGAAATACAAAAAATACATGCCATTAAACTCCCCTTGTTTGTTTTTATTTGCTCAACAGATAATCTTCGCCATTGCCCAATATTTTACTATTCTATTGTTACTAATAACTGACATTAAATCTGACACCAAATGCACGATAATCATAAAATTTCACTTCATAGAACCGATATCACACATTTATCATTAGTTCCTTTAAATTTTACTAACCGTATAACGGCCGAAATAAAGCCCCATTTAGAGAATAATATTTTCGACTAAAATCCAACTGTGTCTTAGGACAGTAGCGTGCGCTGCGGGTGGCTGGCGGTGAAAATCACCCCGCGAAAAAAACTACCGAGGTGTAAAATCCATACTAGCAATGACTCATTGCATGCTAGAGACAAAACAAAGCCAATTCGTATAATATGGTCGAACATATTATAAAACTAATCACTACAGGCTTATTTAAAGTTAGTGTGTTTTAAAATAATTTACTGAGATGTCATTTTGTATTTATGTATGTCTTGTTGGTGGATATATTAGAGCATAGTTTCTTAACCGGTTATCCGCGAAGACTTTTAGGTGGGCCGCAATTTTTTTCTGCAGTTCAAAAATAGTTACCTAGAAACCCAAAATTTGAAGTGGGATCGTGTTATATTTCGACAATTGTTTCAAAAATTGTGTAAATAGTATAAATATTTATTATGTGGTCCGCGGATGTAAAAAGGTTAAAAAACATTGTTTTAGAGCACTGTATTGAATTTTTATGATAGAATAAGGTACTCCGGGCACTCACCTGATGTTGATGGGAAATCTGTATCACACTTTACGGTGCTAATGTTGCATATCTAAAAGCAACGGAGCAAGCTGAATTTGGATGTACGCAGCATTATTAATGGCGTTATATCACTAAATTATAGGGTGCTCGGGAGGGATATATATAGATGTAGAACAAATAACTATAAGTTCTATATGATCTTTTTAGAATCGGATATGATGGAAAAAAATATATATTTAAACACGACGATTCGAGAATTTAGATTCGAATATTAAAGGCTTGATAAAAAATGTATAATTTGAACATATAATCCAGATGATACTGTTTCCTATGCCCTCTTGGCATTTTTACCCCACTGGTCATAAATCCTGTACACGCCACTGATAAGACAGTATTACACATTCATATTTATTACGTCATATCATTCTGCCTGGTTTACAACACTCCGTTGAACTTTAAGTGCGTACGTAACTTAGAAGATAATCGTTTTTATTCAGACGTATAATGAGTAATGACAAAACGCAGAAATATTAGGAACTGAAATACCTAACGGGTAAGGAGGCAGTGGCGAGGGATGGAGGTAGGCTGTTAAGATCCCCCATAAATAATACACATTAAACTTTGTCAGTCATACGTATGTATCTGTTTTCATTGAAATAAAACCACAATTTACAGATGTTGTTAGTTAGTTTGTAAAATTCAATTAAACCCTGCGAAAACCAAGCCATAATAGATAATAGTCAAAAAATACTTGTTTATCTATAAAATATCTAAAATTATGCAATTAAATCATACATATGTTTGGATATCTTATAAATAGAATAATATTTTTTTATCTTTTACACTTTGGTTTAAGCAGGGCTTAATGAATTTATAAAAATGAACCAACAATAAGTGTAATATACTCGTATTATATTCTTAATACAACGTAAACAAATAAGTATGAACGAAAAAGTGTGCATAATTTTGTCATATCGCCCAAAGTATACCAAAAATATTATGGTTTAGCTTAGGCAAGGCTTAATTGATTTTTAAAAACTAACCAAAACCATCTGTAAATTTTAGTCTTAGTTCAATAAACACAAATACGTATAACTGATAAAGTTTAATGTGCACTATTTACATCGAATCTTAACAGCCTACCTCTACCCTTCGCCACTGGTAGCAGGTAACCGATCTCGAGTAAGGAAGAATCGGGATAAACTTAAACACGTGTCAAGAGTACCTACGTTATAATATATGTCGAATACTGACAACTGCTCTCGGTTAATGCACTACGATAATTAAATTTATTATTTCATTCGGACTAAATAAAAAGAAAATAATTAGTTCAAAAATACAGTGCCGATCAGGGAACTCAGAAATAATGGGAATTGAAATACCTAACGGGCAAGCAGAAGCAGGCAACCGATATCGAGTAAGGAAGAATACGGAATAAATTTAAACACGTGTGAAGAATACGTTATACGTCGAATACTGAAAACTGTTCTCGGTTTATGCATTTACGCTTATTTAATATTGGTGTATTACACACACTATTGCACGTGCATAATGCGTGCTTCATTTTCGTAGGACACTCACACATTCAAAACCCCGCATCAAAATGTAGCGTATTGAATATAGCCTATCGGAATTTTATTTATTGTCTGTTCTGTGGATGTGAAGTAAATATAAGTTGGGAAAAGGGAAGATCCTCAGGAAAAAAACTCGAATCCGTAGAAATTGGAGTTCTATCGTATATTTTCGGAGCCAGGAACAATGCAATTTGTTAACGTACCGATTAAATTGATAAGTACCGTATCAATTAATCTTGATTCAAACATAAAACCCAATTGCTAATATTAGCGAAATTTGTGAAGAGCATTGGTTAGAATCCAATGGATATAGATGTCATGAGAATAATATGTAATAAACTTAAACACGTGTTTGATGTTATTCTCAATTGTTACCTCTGTATCATGATATGCATTAACGTTTGTGTCATAAACAAAACGTGCATTCAATATATCGTCTCTGTTCTGGCAGAACACACTAACTGGAGAATACTAGTTTTGAGTAATTTGACTTTGAAGTTGTTAGAATGTTTGAAATAATGGTCTATCATGTGAGTTTATTAAGTAATCGTAAAAAGGATGACTTTAAAATAAAGACGGTAAAGCTTGAAATAAGGAACGTACTAACTCAATATGTAATTTTTTCGAATTAGTGTTTGCCAGAACAGTGACGATATGAGGACAGTCGGCACGCTTTGTGTGCTTTGGGTTTTTTTTGGCATGGTCGTCAAAACCTCAGTCCATGGCAACACATTATTAATCTGTTCTGTAGTAGTAGTGTGTAGTTTTGAACTGTTAATAATTTCGTTTTATTAAGGTTCATTTTTAAATTTACATAATATGTGAATTTACTGCTTTCAATTCATTCATTTTTTCCTTAATGCCGGCGCTCCATTGGCACGCAAGTCAGACGATTTACAGTCTTCGGACTTTTTTTGCGTGGAGCATCCCAGATCTGCGGACTTTTTAATCCGCAGACCAGGCTCGTTGGATTTCAAACATGTTTGATATTTTACCCTCCGAGTTGCCAGACTTCGTCCGTCGATCACTATGCAAAGTCGATTTGACATTATACGCAATCATTCGGACCGAAAAAAATCTGTAATTGTTTTAAACATTTTCATTGATTAATTTGTTAATTTACACATCAGAAAATGAGAGATTTACCAATTATTTTTTTATTTGTATTTATACACAAAATTATAGGATTATCGGAAGACATTACGATAAACGCAACTTTTGACTTTTGACAGCTCGACTTTTTTATTCGTTCGTTGATCAGTAGCAGAGCATAGACAAATCGGACGATCTATTTTGTCCTCGGACTTTTGGCTCACCAATGGAGCGGAGCGCTGGCATAACACTTAATTGAGTGTTGTTGCCTTTCAGCAACAAACTGAAGTATTTTTTTAATTTTTTTTTTATGTTCAGTATATACCCATATTTATCTTATTTTATAACCCGTTGCATTAAAGAAAATAAGCATGCATATATTATTCAACGAGTAATACTTAGTTAAACGTATATTATATTTTATTATTATATTATTCAAGGTTACCAGTGACTGGTAAATGTATGTGTTTTTACTTGGAGAAAATGTAAGCAAATTTTACGATGGAGAATGCCCTTATGCATTTTTATTGCAGCGACTTAAACTACGGTATATTTGCGACAAGATATCGTAAAATTGCCCATAAAAGTAAAAGTTGTAAAGGACGAAATAACTCAAAGTCTTTATTGCTGATAAACAAGAACATATGGATAGTTTGCGACTAAACAGATATAATTCAAAATATATTGCTATTTTTTTCTCTTTTTCATAACACTTATCTTCATATTATTATCTGCTTCAGACAGAACGATAAGGACTTCATATATTGCACGTATCTTCACACCACGAAAAGAAGTGATATATAAAATATATGTGTTTCAAGGCCTGAACAAAAACGAACCATAAATGAGATTGAGAAAGTATTCAGCACGTTTATATCTCCGCAATATGCGTTAGAGTAGGATAGAATTTCTACAGGTGAATTAAATATTTTTTGTACAAGTCGCCGGTAAATATTGATTTGGATGACTACAGTCATTTAAAAACTGCGAGCAAGTATTACTGAAATATATTGTTTTTGTATTAAATATAAAGTTAGTGGTAATTATTTTTAGTTAATTTAGTAGAAAAATTGGTTAATTTGGTAGCCGTACTGAGAAGCAACATGATATTGTAACGTTTTATAGACAATTTAATAAGAATAAAACTGAGGTTCTACTTTGCGTTATATGCAATAAACGCGGCTTCATATAGTTGAACAATACACACTCTCTTTATATTATTACTCTGAGATGTGTCTTTTAATGTATATTTAGGGCAGGAGATACACTAAGAGCCGGATAGTCCCTAGTTTGAGGTGATAGGCGTGGTAATTAAATAAAATACCGATTGTAGACAATTCACGTGAATTTATTGACGTATAATAACTTAACTTAAAATATATAATGATCAAATAACGTAAGATAGGTGTTATAATATATAATAAATTGCTATGTATAATACCAGAGGAATGACTCCAATTCCACATCAAAAATCTACTGCAAAATTACTACATGCCCTGCAAATGCACAACTCCTGATAATATTACTAAATTATATTACGAAAACAATTTCAAAAATGCAATTGCATGCCAGCATGGAGTTCTTTCAACACATAATTATAGGTACCTGATCGCCTTCTCGGTAAATCACATCCGACCTTGAAGACAGATCAAGCCAAATTTACCGTTAAAGTTCGCTGAGAGCTTACAATTTGTTAATATTCCCCCTTTGCGTTTTGAAATATATAATGACTCAGTAGGAAAATGACCGCGAAACAGTAATAAACCCTCCCCCCCCCGTGAAGCCTACGGCGGGTGCGCTGCAAATGTCAGTTTTCCTCTCTCTAAATAATCAATCAAAGGAGTTTCCCTTACAAATAAATACCAAGTGTACTAGGCAATCCCGATAATGTGCCGAAAGTAAATCAACATATCAGTGATACCGTGTTACCCAATAAAAAATAATCAACCTATCAGTGACTTGGTAACATAGTGTCAAGCGAAATCGAAAAACCCCTTGAATCAAATCAAAAATAATGTAATGACGTCTGTGTTTGTATAATAATTGTAATAAAATCTAACTCTGCGCGGAGGTAATAAATTAAAAAAATCGTGTTAATCATTTTATACTTTTGCTATCTTATGATGTGTAGCACAAATCCTCACAATGCCTCTTTGCAACACCACAAAAATACCAGAACCAAAGAAACGTTACACACATTTCGAGGAGGTATTAGTATCTACTACGGGTTTTTACAAACTAGACTTATAAGGTAATATGGAAGGATCGGGGAATTGCAATTTGCCACAAAAATTATGCTTGTGCAAACATTAGCGTTCTCGATATTTCCATACGGAGTCGAGTCGTGGACCCTGAAGGCAAGAGAACGGAAGGCAATAGATACCTTTAAGATGTGGTGTTGGCGCCGAATGCTTCGCATTTCTTGGACGAAGCACAGGACGAACCAGTCAATCATCCAGAGACTGAAGATAAAGGAACGGCTCTCGACGATATGTCTGAGAAGAGTTCTGCAGTTTTTTGGACATATTGTCAGGCGCGGACCGGACAACCTGGAGAGACTGGTAGTTTTGGGTAGCCTCCAGGGAAGGCGAAGCAGAGAAAGAGCGTCTGCGCGATGGAGCGACCAAGTGAAAGAGCTGACTGGGGGCACCATCCATTCTGCCCTGAGAAAAGCGGAAGATCGAGAAGGATGGAAAGTCTTGGTCGCTCAAAGGATGGCGAAATTTAAATGTGGTCACGATCCCCAGCCATGAGTGCATGACCAAGATGAAAGATAAGGTAATAAAGTCTTGACATTCTTTAATTGTATTAATTTATTTATTATCGTTATTATAGTTGATATTATTAAGAGCATACTTCAGTGAAACAGCAATAAGACATATCATATTAGTCATCAGTTGTTTTTTTTATTGATTTTGAAGTTAAGACGATACATCAGTGAGACGGCAAATAATTTTCAACTATAGGTGCGACGAAATTTCGGACTCGCTGGCAATCGAAGAGCAAAAGTCGAGCTGTGAACACGTCAATTTGTTTTGTGATGGCGACGGGGGAATTAATTCTTAAATCGTGTAAAGATGACTAAAAACGTTACTAAAAAACGTTACCCATTTAGGTATTGAAAAAGAAAACGTGTCAATGAATATATTATTATTATTTCTAATAGAACAATAAACATAACATTAAATGGACGCATGTTGACTTTTTATGACAAATTATGTTTTGTTCTGCACGCGTCGTTTGCACAATAGTCGCGTCATCACAATCGTTTAGACTAGGGGTTGTCAACCTTTTTATACCTACCGACCACTTTTGTATCTCTGTTAGTAGTAAAGTTTTCTAACCGCCCACCGATTCCACAGTAATGGTGATTTATAAATGATGTTTTTCATATATTTCCTGAAAATATTCAATGGGCTTGTCCTTATCAATTGGATGCTTTGTAGAAAGATATTCTCGCAATCGACTTGGCTTAATTGCCTCTTTGGATAATGTTTTGTGACACAATAAATACATTGATAGTATAATTTCTGAAATTTAAATCGTCTCGAAAATTTTATGTTAACATAATGAAAATGTTTTTAAAACCCCTACCGCCCACCATGAAAGCTGGAACGCCTACTAGTGGGCGGTAGGGACCAGGTTGACTACCCCTGGTTTAGACCATGCCCCAGCTGAAGTAAAGCCTTAATAATTATAATGGAATTATATTTAAACATCACATATATTATGCGGTAGGTAATTTACTGGTATGTGGCCAGCATTACTTAAGAAAAAAATAAAATAGTTAATCACCGCAGTATTATAGTAATATCACTAATTAAAAAGGCTTCCAGAATTACGCCTACTTCGTGGGGCCTTTATCATTTTTACGGTTTCATATATCCACTTCAGATTGGATTGAAAATTACTATCCCTCCGAGATCGCGCTAAGTAAACTTAAACAAAGGGAAGCGACGTTAATTTGTTTTCCTTTCGATTCTCAAACTTTTTCTGTACACACAATGCAGAAGACAAAGTGAGTAAAGTCACACAGCGGCCATATAAGATGACCCTAGCATTAATCTTCATATAATACGCGCCCAACGTTACGTACACAATGAGGCAGTTTGTGGGATTCAAGTTTTACGATACCTAAGTGAAATAACAGCAGGACATAACAATATTAAATATTTATCACAGACGCGTTTTTGTTTTTTCCAATGATATTCTAATAGATTTGTGTCGCTAGATTTCAAAATCAGCCAAGTCCATAATAGATGAATAGGAAAAAACAGTTTTTTGTTTTCTAAAATACAGTCACAAGGGTGAAAGTTTATAATATTTCGAGTATAGAATATTTAAAATTAATAAATTCCACAGTTTGATAATGCAGAAATGTTAGAAAGCAGCAGTTCTTCAGCAATTCATAAAAAAAGTCAAAAATACCTAAGGTGTACTTGGCTGATTTTGAAATATAGCTACACATTTGTCAGTGAAAATAAATTCCTGAGAGTATTATTCCTACCGTTACATTAATTATAATAGACGATTGCCAATGACCTCAGATTACTTTATACTTGGATTACGTTATTTCTTTGTAATATGAAAAAATAATAACAATATTAGGTATGTCGTAGAAATTGATAACACTAATGGCTCATTAAGTCTATCATTTTAATGTCAATTAAAAGTTCTCTCTTTCCCTCTTGTTAACAACATTAATCTCCAATTATTAATATACCTCAGCATTCTACGATACGCCTGGCCACTGTAAGACCCGTGGTACTCATGTTCGCCAGACTGATGTTCAATGGCGGTTAGAGATAACTACGCTGACCAGATAACTAAAATGGATACATGATTATAGGTTCCCCATCTCCACCTGTCATGTATGTACAGCCGTGGATATGCAGTGCCGCCTTCCGTGACGCTTAAAACGTGTCTGAAAGAAAATATTTTACGTGCTCGCTTTGCTATCCAGATACGGAGCCGCACGAGATTGATGTAACAACTATTCACCGTGGTACTTAAAGAAAAAAAAATAGAGATAAAAGAATTGGGTTGGACTGTCAGAGTCTCGATGGCATTAAGTGTCTTCGCTTAAGTCGCTCGTCCTATGCAATCCACAAACAGGGTCTTGGAGAAATTATTCCTTGGACGTTTCCATCACAAGATTAAAGGACTCGTATCATTTGCTAGGCCGCAGTATATACCTGCCTGAAGATATGTGAAAACGTAGTGGACGGCAATAAAAAAAGATAATAATAATATTATATCTAAAGTATGTCCGGAATATTTAGCAATCTCCTCTTTCTTATTATTAGAAGGATCTAATATTATTAGAAATAACAAATACCAATTCGGTATATTATGTTACAATAAGTATTATTATATTACTGCTAAGCCCGATTTCAACCGTAGATATACACGGTCTAAAAAGATCGTGGCTAGGCGATGCGCGGATTGCGGGTCGCGGGTGCAAAAGACGCATGCGAAACGAAATATAATTTGTCATATAAATCCAACATGCGTCCATTTAATGTTCTGTTTATATAACGGCGGAGCTGATCAAGACGGTTCGGGAAATGGACATCGATTTGGTCCTGGTGCAGGAGCCTTACTCCTACGGCCCCAACCTGGGTTTCAGTGGGGGTCGGGTAATGCACCACGGCCTGGGGTCCATGGCCTGCATCTTCGTTGCGAATCCTACCCTAGTGGTGCTACACCTTGCCCACTTGTCGAGCGAACTCTTTGCCGTAGCGGAGGTCTCCGACCGATCGGGGAACTCCATTGTGGTGGTCTCTTCTTACTTTAAATTCAGCGTAAACATCCTGAAATGCGTCGAGCAGCTCGATAAAATTCTGGTTGCATGCCGCGGCAAACAGATTATAGTGGGAGCGGACGTCAACGTTCAATCATGGCTGTGGGCCCCCCGGGGGCCGCGGTCTGGCCGGGACAATCCGGCGCCCCTCGAGGAACTCGTGGCAACTCACGACCTGACGGTGCTGAATAACTCTAATGGTCCAGCCACATTCTCTACCAACAATGGGGAATCTCACATTGATGTCACTTTGATATCCAATGGTTCTGCCGGACGCGTCGTGAACTGGACTGTCCATTTGGAAGCGTCAGCAAGCGACCACCGTCTGATCACGTTCGCCTACAGGACCGAGAGGGGCCACGCGTCTCTCGCTCCACTTGTGAGCGAGTCACTGCCGAGGCGTTTCAGGACCAAGGGAACCGACTGGGTACGTTTTGACTGCGAGTTTGCTGAGGGTCTGGACAGGATGGCCTCGCGCCCTCCGCCAAAGGACATGCACGCTGCGGCTGAGGACCTCACGAATCTCATTATTGAAAAAGTGGAGGGCACTATCGGAAGGACGACCCCGAGACCGCCGAACCTCGCACCCTGGTGGAAGCCGAGACTGACAAGACTGAGAGACACGATGAGGAGGGCCAGAAGGGCCTTACAAGCAGCGCGAAGATCGCTGGAGGGGCCGCTGCACGCGGACCATCCGCTTGCGGTCACCTACAGGACCACTAGACTCAAGTTCAAAAAGGCAATCAGTAAGGCTAAGAAGGTGCACTGGAGAGAGTTCGTCACTGAAATGGGTGGCAATGATCCGTGGGGCCCCCCCTTCCGCGTGATGAAGCTTGGCCTACGGCCCGGAAAAGTCATGTCGGCGGTACGGCGCCCCGACGGATCGTTCACCAATAGCTCTGAAGAGTCCGCCACAGTCCTGTTGGATGCTCTTATCCCGCAGGACAGCGAGTCGCTCGACATTGACAACGACCGATTTCAGCAGCTTCGCGTCTATGCGCTGCTCCCTTTAAACACTCCGCGATCCGCAGCCACTACCATGTCCGAGCTAGGGATCCTGTTTGCCAGCCTCCCGATTGGCAAAGCCCCGGGGCTTGACTGCATAGATAACGCGCTAGCGAGAAGGGCGTGGTCTCTTGCCTCACACGAGATCACGCAACTCTACAAAGAATGCATGAGTAGTGGCATATTCCCCGACTGCTGGAAAAAGGGTCATCTCACGGTGATCCCCAAAGCCGGCAGTCGCCCTCCTTGTGACCCGAAAGCGTATAGACCGATTACGCTCCTTCCCGTCTTCGGGAAGATATTGGAAAGATTGATAAACAGCAGGATTGAGTCCCACCTGTCGGAAAACTGTCCAATCTCGCAAAGACAATTTGGGTTTAGACCCGGAAAGTCCACCGAGGATGCGATTCGCTTTGTGATCGATTCTGTGGAGAGCTCTGGCAAGGACCTCGTTGCCGGGATTTTTCTCGACATAGCGGGCGCGTTTGATACTGCGTGGTGGCCCTTGGTTCTGGCAAAGCTTAGGCTGAAACAGATCCCCGGGGACCTCTTTGCCTTAGTTCAAAGCTACTTCAGCAATAGGGAGATAACCTACGACTCCGGCCCCAGCCTGATTCACAGGAGGACCACCATGGGGTGTCCTCAGGGCTCCGTCCTGGGACCCCTTCTGTGGAACATTCTGTTTGACGACGTTCTGTCCCTGCCACTGCCTCCGGGCTGCACGCTCGTTGCGTACGCCGACGACTTGCTCCTGCTTGTTGGGGCGACCAGCCGACCGGCACTTGAGCGTGCAGCCACGGACGCCTTGGGCAGAATCCTTAATTGGGGGTTGCTGAACAAGCTGACCTTTGCCCCGAGCAAAACGGAAGCTGTCCTCCTCAGGGGTAGTTCTCAGGTCAACATAACTCGACGGCCGCCCACGGTTCGTTTTGGCCAGACCTCAGTGCGTTTCTCCGAAAGGGTTACGTATCTGGGAGTAATTCTTGATGACAAGCTGTCTTTCGTTCACCACGCCAAGACGGCCGTCTCTAAGGCCAATTCGGCCTATCAGAGAATGGCCCGAATGGCGGGCAGCAATTGGGGACTTAAGCCTAGAGCCCTTAAGGTTGCATACGGCGCAATTTTCATGGGAATTGCCGGTTACGCCTCCAGCATTTGGCATTCTCGAGTAAACTCCTTAACTCTCGTGAGACGCGCACTATTAAGCGGGCAGCGACTTGCGCTGATCTCGCTTACCAAAGCCTACCGCACAACTTCTACTGACGCGCTTGCCGTACTCGCGGGGGTGCTACCCCTCGATCTGCACGTCCAAGTCAGAGGATCGATCACCCTCCTCTTGAGGGGGATCAGCACAATACTCGCCGGTGTCCATCTGACACCACCGCAGAGATCCGAGGACGTTCCTTACAGGAAGACTGTAAGTGACATTGTGTACAAGACCGCATTTGCGGCATGGCAGGCGAGGTGGACCGCCTCCCCCAAGGGGCGGCACACTTACCGTTTTTTTTCCAGACGTATTCTGCAGGCACCAAACTAGAAGACTCCAACCTTCGCACTGGATTAGCCAGTTCCTCACCGGCCATGGCAACTTCGCCGCCAGACTCCACGAGTTTGGCTTGATAGTAGATGGGCCGGGTTGTACCTGCGGGCATGACCACCAAGATGTTGAACACATCCTCTGGGATTGCCCGCTTATGGAATTCGAACGAGCGGAGCTGTTTGCCAGGGTCCGTCCTCACACGGGCCCAATTGGTCATGGAGATCTGGTAGCAACCGAGGCCAACTTTGCGGCATTTGAGAAATTTGCAGCGTCGTATGGGGAGCGGGATAGTCCCGACTCTTCTGTAGACTCATCCATTTCAATTCGTGACACTCAGTATGCGGGTACACAAAGCGCTTAACGTCAGCGGACAGCAGAGCCAGTCCAAAAACAAACATTTTCTTTCTTAACTTTCTTCTTTCAGCACTACGGTGCATGGTTGCAGCATCAGTCCCGTGCGGCTCCGTCTCGGGACGGAATGAGCACTTAAAATCACTTCTTTCAGACACGTTTAAAGCGTCATAGAAAGCGGCCGTGCATATCCACGGTTGTGCATATATGACGGGTGGTGGTGGGCACTTTAACGTATGTTCTATTAGTAACAATAATAATATATTCATTGACATGTTTTCTTTTCCAAGTAAATGAGTAACGTTTTTAGTCATCTTTACACGATTTAAGAATTAATACCCCCGTCGCCATCACGAAACAAATTGACGTGTTCCCAGCTCGACATTCTCCTCCGAACGCCAGCGAGTCCAAAATTTCGCCGCGCCTATAGTTGAAAATTATTTTCCGTTTCACTGATGTATCGTCTTAATAATAGACAGTAGTTATGTCTAAAATTTGTATAATTATCGCAAATAGAAAACAATTTATAGAATTTCAAATGGAAAATGAGCGGTTTAAACTGAAGTAACGTATTTTTTTAACTGACACTACCACATTTCATGATATTTTGAGAATTGTTTCATATATGAGAATTTTTCAAAGATTTTCTTCTTTCAAGCAACTTGCCGAGTCAAAGCTTTGAGTAAAAACGGATTTCTTTCGACACTGAGTACGGAGGGAATTTATATTTATTTGCAAGAGAGAACTAGATAGCAAGCTGTATGAAGAAAATTCATCATCGTGAAAACAAACAATAGGCCACTGGAAAAATATCGCCGATCGTTTTAACATTGTAATGCGATTCTACACGGCATGTCAATAACTTGTTGAAACTTTTTGCGGGATATTATTCATAAAAATATGTATATTATATTTTCTGAATCCCCCGAAATGAGATTCATAAAAAAATGTAATATACCACAAACATGATAATAGCTTTCCTTCGTCAGTATAAGTCTTGGTAATTTTGTGACGGACATTATCATAATTTATCAGTAATCACAAAGATCTTTTGTAGAAAAACACTTGTACAAAGAAAAAATGTGTCTAAACCAGACATGTCCAACTTCAAATAGATTATAATCTACTCCCAAGTATCAAAACCGGCAAAGGTTTACCATTATCATCTTTGGCACTACAACCCAATGTGGATCTTGGCCACCTCCAGGAAACGTCTCTACTCCCCTCTATCTGCTCCATCTCCCTCCACGCCTTAGTCTCAGGGATGCTGTCTCGAGTCTAGGTCTCCCAACCCTCATTTTCCCTTCTGGTCTGTTGAAGAGAAGCCTCTTTGGTGGTTGGGTTCTATCTTTGAGACATGGCCCACCCAACGAAGTCGCCCCACTTTCACGCGATTTTCATACAACGCATATAGTTCATGATTGTAACTTCCTCGCCACGTGCCATCCTCCTCACATACAGCTCCGAAGACTCTTCTTAATATCTGTCTTTCAAAGATATCCAGCTTCCTCTCATCTTTTTTTGATAAAGCCCAGCATTCCGACCCATAGGTTAATGATGAGGGTTTTGTATAACTTTATCTTAGTTTTCTTTGAGAGGAGTCTTGATCTGAAGTGTCTTTAAACCGTAGTAAGATTTGTTTGCCAGAGTAATCCTTCTGCTAACTTCTTGGCTGATGTCGTTTTGAGGTGTAATGCATGATCCAAGATATATAAGTGGTTTACCATACTTTAATATTATCATTCTTCAACTTAAATATATTAATAAACCTATTATACCCATTTGGAGGATATGTTTGGCGGTGTTTATATTGGAGGAGAAAAGTGACTGGTTGGAGATTGCTCGAGCGAATCGAGTAGCAAGAATTTATTGCTCCCTAAACGGTATACAGGTAGTACAAGAATAAATAACGCAGTATAGATGAGCAGTCCAAGGCTCGGTGGAAGTGACTACTATGCGGTGAGATGTGCTCAGTCCGAGGCATGATGATAGAGTGTACTATTATATCCCTATAAATTGCGGCAAGCCATTATTAATATAGTTCACAATTGAAAATACGCTGACTGTCACACCGCTGCAACTTTGCGTTGTTTCACTGAGAAGGCCCGGGGTTTGTCGACCCTCACCGAAGAATGTCATACTTGCAGAATATGCTGATTGTAGATGAGGTGATGTGCGATAATTGTGTAACTGACGCTGTTTGCTGACATGGTCTGGGGTTGTTGAACCCCACATATATATGCGTAGCATATTAAACAACATTATAGAAACTAAATTTTAATAACTTTGATATCCAATAACACTATCAGTTGTCTTGCAAAGAAATAGAAAAATAGCAGCATCAAAAAAAACACTAAAAATTTCGTTAAAACGCTAATATTTTCAATGTGCCCTATACGGACTTTCAGACAACTCAAAAATAGACCCCTCCAAACCAACCCACCCCGCACCCCATTCGGTTTTAACTGAGCGTATCACAAGACCCTACATTTTCATGTGAATCATCAGCATTTTTTTATTCCTGGGAATGTCTCAGGAGCAGATACCCAAAATTGAGGTTGCCATAAACTTAAGTGTGCTTTGATTGAGTTTACAGACATTTTCTAATACAACTACCCATGAGAGAGAGGAGCACAGTGAAGTAACAAAAAACAAATGATTCTAATTAATAATTAATGGATTATACAAAAACAAAGCTAAAACAATACGGACATACAAAACTATGTGAAGAGATCTTCACAATTAAATTTAACTTTTTGGCGACCAGGTCGGGTGGCCCGATGAGCCCGACAGCTGGTTGGATGAACTTAAGCATCTCTTCTCTTTCGATACACATTTCAGAACATTTCCAGAGGATATGGTTTGCATCCTGTAGTACTTCGTCATATCTGTCTGGTCACGCTATAGATGAAGAAGCGACGTGGTAACTGTGGTTGATATTTTATATTGTACTCTAGATTTTTTAAATATTGATGTAGCTGTTTTGTATGTGCTTAGTAATTGAAACGGTGTTATATAATATATAGATAACATTTTAATCTAGTTAATAACCAAATCATTATAATCCATTCCATTAAGGCACACCCATCAAACTATCAACAAACGTCAATTTTAATAATATTACGCCGTAAGTATATTTCCTAAACGATATCCGAAATGAATATTTCCAATTACGACTACCTTGCTAACAGCCTTTAAGGCTATCCTAGTGTATATTTTATAAATCTGATAGAATACCAGCTCTTTTGGTACATACCAATCAGTGGCGAAGAGTGGAGGTAGGCTGTTAAGATCCGATATAAATAGTGCACACTAAACTTTATCAGTTATACGTATTTGTTTTCATTGTACTAATACTAATATTTACAGATGGTGATGGTTAGTTTTTAAAATTCAATTAAACTCTGCAAAAATAGCTAATAGTCAAAACAGTAGTCTACCTATAAAATATTAAATTTATGGCAATAAATCATACATCATTTTGAATGTTTTACAGATAGAATAATATTTTTTTATCTATTATGATTTGGTTAAGCAGCACTTTATGATTTTTAAAAAAACTAACCAACAACTTATGTATTGAGTATTCTTAATTCAACGAAAATAAATAAGTATGAATGAAAAAGTGTCCACAATTTTGTCGGATCGCCCAAAAAAAACATTGTGGTTGAGTTTAAATAGGGGTTAATTGATTTTTTTTTTAAATTAACCTACACCATCTGTAAATTGTAGTCTTAATTCAATACAAATAAATACGTATGACTGACAATGTTTAATGTCCACTATTTATGTCGGATCTTAATAACCTACCTTCACCCTTCACCACTGATACCAATTCTATGTCTGTCTACTATGTTTCATGTCTCTCTGCGAGAACACAATAACTCTTCAGCGTCACGATACCGGAGGAAAGAATCCGACGACGGTCCAAGGTGACAAAATCACAAAATTAAACAAATATTTTTCACATCAGCCTCTAGTGGTTGCGAAGCCTCCAGATGTCGATTTAAATACGACAAACCATCATAGATATATTAAACTACAGATGAAGGGGACAAAGGCTAAGTGTTCAGGTGCCCCAAGGAAGGATAGAGTACCGAAAGTAGTATAATATTCTGTAATGTAAAATACGTTTTGAATTAGCATCAAGTAGAGTTGTTTGCGTGTCAAAGTCTTTAAAGAAACCTCAATAGTAAATGCAAGGTATCCATAAAGGCTTCTAGAGAAGGGGTTTTTCTGGTTTCCTTAAAATTACATATTCTCTTCGTATTTTTTTTTAATGAGGTTTTACTACAGTCCAGTATATTATACATTTAAAAAAAACTAGGCCTATGTATGAACTATATATCATCATCAGCTGGGATTAATCCATTGCCAGATGAAGGCCTCCCATAGCTTCTTCCACTTCACTACCACATAATATATCCACCGATTTTATGAGTTAGTCTATCCATCGGATTTTAGGGCGTCACTGTGGTTGTTTAGTGTCCACTGTATGATGGAATTTATCGAATGGTTTCGCCTGCTTAGTGATATCTATCACATCGCGTACTCTTGTCTGCCCCAATATCTATTGAATTCTTATGTGGATTCCGCGTTATACCCAACATGCATTATTCCGTGCCACGTTACGGTACTCGTAGTTTTTTGAATTTATATTTCATTAATGGTCCATATTTCAAATGCATACGTTGGTTACATACATACACATTAGTTGAACACTTTACGATTAAGACTAAATGTGAAATCATAACAATGTGACCAATTACGTATGCTGCAATGGCATGACGAAACCGCTCACTATCGCCTCCCAATGCGTTCCGACCGCCGCCTGCTTTCTAAGCACTTCGTCTCGCGACCAGTAAAACGTTCATGTATATAATTATATGCATATTATTATAAACACAGTCGGTACCGGGTACACCGTAACATTTAACTTGCTTGTCTAAAATGGCTCTAAAGAAATTAGTTAAATTCTGAGGTAATAAGACAAGTGGCAACACGATGTACATGATCTGAGAAGGAATGGAATAAGATTGAAGAGAAGTTTGTGAAACAGTCAACAGTGAATTGATTTAAAACGATGAAAACAGATGCTATATGACAGTGACATCCGGAACACTCCTAAAATAGATATAAAATACTCTAATGTCACAACATATTGCCTACAAATATTCTTATTCCGTTATTGTCTATTTCATGGAATACTACCCGTCTGCTGTTTACTTAGGGTCGTATGCATGAGATTCCCAAATACTTTATAGGCTAAATACTGCTACTTGTATGCATGAGTGCAGATGTAATCCGTTGGTTAGCGACGTCACGATGTGACGTCATAATATGTCATGGCGTCCATATAATGGCAAACTTATAAAATTTCATTCCCCGATCATTAATTTAAAATTTTGAAATTGTAAATGTGTCTGAAAGTGTGCAAACGGTACCATATAAATTTAACAATTATAAATGAATAATTATTATGAACTTTAAATAATTTATCAGTTATTTTATCATATTTATTTTATAATTCTACTGTACGAAAGGAGAGAGTATTCCCAGTAAACAATAAAATTTGGTGGCGATACATACAGTTATATTATGACTAAATTCACTTCAATCACTTCTATTAATGCTTACGGGCCTTTTTAATTAATTTTGTAATTAACGTGTTAATTTGCATTTGAAAAGTAATTAGCAAAAACACAATTTTGTGCGGCCCGTAAACATTGGGTTAAGAGATGTCAAAACAGAATAAGAATAAATTACAGAAATGAAAATGGATTTAGATAATAATATGTAATGATCTCTGTATAATATAATCATTTATACCAATCACCGTATATTGATGTTTCCAGTGTATTTGAGGATTATGCCTTGTGTATTACAGTTATCTTACAATAATTAACTAGGTAGGTAGGTACCATAATATTTTGAAGAATACAGAATGCTTCCAATTGCATATTTTAATGACAGATACGGCAGTAGGTACCTATCTTTGCAGTCGTTTAATCTTACGTAAATCCATCTTATCTCCATGAGAAATATTGCGTTTTGTAAGCAAAATACGAGGCATTGTATCAGTTACCTACCTACTATCTAGATTATAGACTATGGATCAAAATTATATTTTTTAAACAGCACGACTAGGAACAGTTTTTAAAGTTCGCGAATGTTTTACAGAGTCTACAAAATGAACGAGGGCCTCAACCAAACATTTGTTGTAATGAATGCATTATTAAAATCACATTTGAAAGTGACATATAAAGCAGCCATTTTGAATGACGTGTGATGTCAGATTGCTTACGTCACAAACAGTGCTATACGCTATATGGCGGAAAATCGGTTAAATAACTTATAAAGAATTTCTGAATCTCATACATACGGCCCTTACCCTCTAAGATTATTTATAACTCATGACTGTACCTACTGCCTTAACCAACGTCACATTTCGGGAATGAATTTAATCAAAAAAATACTACGCCCCATTAATAGTATTGTGTGACCTTGACACGCCCACGTTACGATCGTATGAATGATTTCAGATGTGTTCGCGTGTTCACGGCCAATATTAATAACAAGATTTAATGTGGGAGCTAAGAACTGCTTCCGGAGGGTAGATATGTGGGCTGGAATTATGGTGAATCATTTGCGTCTTACGTCGTTTTTACAAGGTCGTAGTATTTTTTTGATAATTAAAAAAATGTGTAAGTATGTTAAAAAATTTAATTTATTACATATTTTTATTTAATTTGACAATGTAACATTCCATATATTGAACATACATAGCTTGAAAATACCTCAGATATATACCCACTAGAAAAAACCGATAGTCAATAATAACGCAATTTCATAAGCATTTCATGTGTGCCCTAATAGCTTAAATTGTCGCAATTAGTAACATAATTATTGTCTAATGCATAGTTTGTGCGACAACAGTGGTTATACGGGTTGATTTTTTCTAGTGGGTATTATAAATTTGAGGTTTTTTCAAGTTATGTATGTTCAATATATGGAATGTTACATTCTCAAAATCTTGTGAATTATTCGTAGAATAAAGAAGTGGTTTAATAAAAAAATATATGTTAGTCATTCGTTCAACGTATACGGTCAAAAACACTAAAAACATATTTAATACTGGCCGTAAATAAGAACAAAACAAAACTATACTCACAACAGACTTCAAGCACATATCTCTTTGCGCAAATTTTTCATATTTTACACTATATAACCAAACATTCAACAATTGGCAAAGAGATGTCACGGAGACTTGAAGCTTCCGAGATGTGGCTGTATAGACGCATCCTCAAAATTCCTTGGACTGACCAGGTGACAAATGTTGAAGTTCTCAATCGAATGGGGAAGGACCGAGAAGTTCTACGTAGTATCAAAACCAGGAAACTACAGTACCTCTGCCACATTATGAGAGGACAAAAACACACCATTCCCCAACTTGTCATTCAATGAAAGATCAATGGAAAGCGTAGCAGAGGACGGCGCCACATTTTGTGGCTTAAGAACCTCCGTGATTGGTACGAGTGCAGCTCCACAGAACTATTCCGGGTAGCAGACGACAAAGATAAGATTGCCTTGATGGTGGCCGACCTCCGCTATGGGATGGCATAATAAGAAGAAGAACCAAACATTACAATTATCCTCCCTTAGTATAATATACACCTCTCAAAAAAATATATTATAAAAGTATATAGTAATTGAACTTAGCTCAACCAAAACTACTTCAAAAAGAATAATTTTAGAGGGTGTCTTTGAAAGACAATCCTGAATAATTGATTAGTTAACTTTGTTGGGAAAATGTACTAATTAATTTATAATGCCTTTTCCTCAACCTAGACATAATTATTTCATGACTGCGTGAAATATAATAAACTATTTTTTTATTCAACGACTAATTCAATAGATTTGAGAAGGTTACTATTTAGCAAGTGCAAGTACGTTAATACTTAAATTTGGAGAGATCCTGATGTCAAATGGAAATTAAGGTACGTAGTTAATTAATTTTTTTTTATTATCCATGCCCTTGCTTTTTCGTATAAGGTAGTTGATAGTAATTTTGAACAGTCACAAACACCCAGGTTTGGAGAAAATCAGATAAATATATCATTTCCTCACCGGTAATCAAACCTGGAGCTCCCGGATGGAAGGCCATCACCTTACGCACTGACCACGATAGCCGCACGTACTCATTATTGGTACCTTGAGTTGTAACCACAAAAGCTGATCGTCAATATAAACGGAATTTGAAAAGTACTTTTGTTTTATATACTCGTAGTTCATTTTGTCGTATATAGATAGGACACATTGGTAAGATACATTGGCCAGAATCCAATAGACATGGATTCAAATTCCGCCTGGCGTCGTATTTTTTTCAGTGTTTTTTTTTCTATTGGACACGTTACTGAGGTGTTTTCAAATTATGTATGAAAATACAATATATTACTATCGTAATATTACCTATTGTTGAAACCGTCATAAGGTCATATTTAGTACATTCATGGTTAGAGCATATTTAAAAAAAATCTTATGTCAAAACAATAAGGTACATGTTTAATTAATTTTTTAATAACATTATATCTTATCCAGTGAAATATATTCGGGACGCTCTCTATTGGAGATTAAAAATGTCTCACATTTTTAAGAACATTAATTATTTTATTACAACGTTTTTCTTAGCTCGTATTCTTATTTGTCCGGTGTAAATCTTGCAATCGATTTTAACTAGCTTGCCGACTAGCTAGACATTTGAAACTTTTAGAATATATCAGAACACGATGATGCCGATGCATTTTTTTAATACTTTTGGCCATCTTTAAGTAGAATTGAATTAATTTTTAGTTAATTCTGTTTTTTATGAAAAGTTATTTCGATACAAATATTGGTTGCTAGGGGGTCCTAGCAACTAAATTATTAAATAATATATACTTTCGTTACTATGGAAATCAATATGAAATGACATTTCATTATCCTGTATTTCTATCAAGTACATTTTTTTTGATCGTGTAAGCTAGTCAAGTCAAGTTTGTATGGTTCAACAGAAAATGTAAAAACGTTGTATATAAAAAGTTCTTTTTATCTTGTAATTATTACGTTCATTATTTTCCATTAAAAATATTCTAAATTTAAAATATCAATTTATAATATAGAACAAAGTTCGAATATGAAACGTTTTTATTGGTTAACACACAGTAAAAAAAAAGACAAATAAGTACCTAAATTTACCAGGTTACATGTAAATTGTATGTAAAACATTTCACCGTGAGACAGTGTTCGCCGTGAGCTTTCTTATCGGAAAGAGATATATTATACGGTCTCCAATTTTATTAGATTCAATATGAACATTAATTCAATTTTCATAGCTGATTTTTTGGCAAAATTCATGAATTCAAGAAATAAAACCTAACCTAATGTAACCTAACAAATAATCTAGTATATCGGCTATTTTCAAAATTAGTATGCTGCTGGCTTCCTGTAAAATATAAACCAACAAGAACCGTGTTTTATTTAGACATAAATTTTATATCAGTACTATACGACTCAAAGAGGATGGACGGTCTTTAATATAATATGGCCATATATTTCCGATACAACATTTCGCGGTGAAGTGTGATACGGAGAATTGCATAATATGTACAAGTGTCCGGACACGAATTTACCAGACTGCGATTCGAAATAATAACCCACATAATATATAATTAACTATTTCTTTTATTCAACGAATAATTCACGAGATTTTAAGAATGTACCATTCTGCTTATTGAACATACATAATTTTGAAAAACACTTTCTGAGAAAATATATTATAACCAATAGAAAAAATCTTTTTGAAAAAAGTAAGCCACCCCCGGCTTACGCCCCGTCCGTTACATTTACCTATATGCTACAAGGCAACGTACTAATTGCGACAAATTTTAACTATTTGCCTTTTTAATACCTACTCAACAGCGTTCTTCTAAATCAAGCTACTTTGGCAATCGGTTTTTGTTTTATCAAATCAAAGTAGATACCTATTACTTCAATTACTAACCGACGTCGTGGATCAATATTTTTTATGATGTAACTTACTTGAACTTACTAATAATTTATAATCAATTATTTCTTTTATTTAACGAATAATTCACAAGGTTTTATGAATATACCATTCTGATTACTGAACATACATAATTTTGAAAAACACTTTCCGAGAAAATATTTCATCAAAATTTCTTCTATTGGTTATAATATGTTTTCTCAGAAAGTTTTTTTCAAAATTATGTATGCACATAATATTATTTAGTATCAAATATTCTACCAGTATACCAACGCAGTCACTTACTTTGATCAATAACAATTAAAAAAATAATCATTTCCTTTAAAAAAAACCTAATCGAAATTCATAAACAATTTGCGAAAATATCCGCTTAATTAAATTACTTCTTCGACCGGGCGCGATACGACCAATGAAGCAGCATTGAAAACTTCCCTAGAGCCTCCCGCGCTCTGCTAGCGTAAATAAAATTCATTGGCAACAGCCGTAGAGCCTCCCCGTCTAACAAGGGATGTTTTTCATTTTCCGCAACCCCCATCGACGTTCAACATGACAAATAGTGTTTTTTTCCTCCCTCTGCGTGGCCGTGTCAGGGGTAAATAGGTGAGAATACGTTGTAATGGAAAACAAATATGTCGTGCAGAAGTTACGCGAAGCTATTGCATTGGTAGTCTATTTACAAAAATAATGCGTGGGTTTAATTGTATAACGAGATACACCAGTAGCGAAGGGTGGAGGTAGGCTGCTAAGATCCGATATAAATAGTGCATACTAAACTTTGTCAATTATAGGTATTTGTTTTCACTGAACTAAGCAAAAATTCACAGATGGTGTTGGTTAGGTTTTAAAATTCAATTATACCCTGCGAACACCAAGCCATAATAGATAATAGTCAAAAAATACTCGTCTATCTATAAAATATCTATAATTATTACATTAAATTAATAATACATAATTTTGAAAATTTTATTGATAGAATGATATTTTTATATATTATGGTTTGGTTTAAGCAGGGCTTAATGAAAAACTGATCAACAACATGTATACTATAATATATATTATAATATATATTCTTAATTCAACGAAAACAAATAAGTATGAATGAAAAAGTGCGCACAATTTGTCGGATCGCCCAAAGCATACCTAAACTATTATGGTTTGGTTTAGGCAGGGCTTAATCAATTTTTTTTTAATTGACCAACTCCATCAATAAATACGTGTGACTGACAAAGTGTAATGTGCACTATTTATGTCAAATCGTAACAGCCTACCTCCACCTTTCGCCACTGGTACACACATATTGATTGTCACTGAGTATTAGCTTACTACCTGTTGATAACATTTATCAAGTTTAGTTTAGTTATCTATATACTTTATAAAAACTGAGGTATTGAGAATTGAACTATTACAAAACCAATGTATAGCAACTTCAAAGTTAAAAATGTTTTTAATATTCAGTGACTTTCATCTCCTTCTCACATGATCATTAAACAATATTTATATTTCTTTATATTTGAAGAAATATAAGCCGAAACCTTTTAATTTATATTTATATACAATTGCCATGGAAATAATAATGGCATGTCCATGGAACATGCTCCAATGTTGGAAATAAAATTCTAACTTATATCTTTTCGTATAAAGATGGTTAAGGGTTGATTCACGCACATAATATAATATGTGGTTAAGTGAAAATTGCTCATTACTAATATTTTTTTAAATACTGTCAACCTCAGGTGCTTGATGGAATTTAAAATTAAATTATAATTTTATTCTATTTAATTTTCTTCAAATATTTAAAATATGTTTTTTTTTTATATTTGATTCTTAACTCACTGGACAATAAGGTGTCTACCTTCTTTTATTATATTAATTTGTTATATTCGGCGGTTCCCTGGTATATATTATTATATACCAGGGAATAGAAAATTAATGGGAACTAGTTTATCCTACCGGATGTGGTAGCAGTTGTATGCCACGTTATGTCTTAAAACAAAGGGACACTCAGTAGCATATGTCTGTTCCTTTTAATATTATGTTTATATTCAAATACATATTTGTTAACTATTTTTTTTTCAACGAATAATTCACAAGATTTTATAATGTAATATTCTAAGTATTGAACAAACATAACCAATAGAAAAAATCTTTCTTCTAGAAATATATTATCTATTATCAAATCTATTACATTACATTTTGCGAATGTGTATGTTTTTATAGTTTTTCAAAAAGTTTTGAATAGTAATATGTTAACAAAAAATTGATTTTATTTTCTTAAACAATAATAATATATGTTATATAATAATATTATATGTTAATTTTCAAGTAAAATTCGTTTATTTTCATATAGACTTTACAATGTTTGGTAGACGGCGCAATTGCAGTAATGAGCATAGCCATAAAGTACGCGAGACACACGCTGCAAATGGTCCACACGGAATATTTTATTAGGCATTTGCATACACAAAATGCAAATTGTGTCGAAATGCATAATTATCTCGACCACTTTGACTCCGGTGGCTTCGGCCAAAACCCCCTTTTAATTTTCAACTCAGGGTTTATCTTAGATGATTTTTAATAGAATTTTACAACTGTTGGATTACGCTCTATATAATAAAAAAATCCCGAAGAACGTTTTGTAAAATAATATACTTAAGGGGGTACATGCTCAGCGTAGATCAAAATGGAGCTTTTATTGTATTTTCAAAGCATGATCCTGGACATTTCTTAAACGTTGTGGATAATCTATTTATATAATTTTGAAGCCTTATTATCCTTTATATTTATTTTAAACATTTGATGACTGCATAAAGTATTTTTATTACATAAAATAGTTTTCTTTTAAACCTCTCGCTCTAATGTTTTAGAATATAGTCATATTTCAGTACATACATGTGCAGTGGTGTTAAGACGTTTTACATTTATTAATTTTTAAACGCATTTATAAAACCATTAGTATAATTTATATCGACATTATTATAGTGAAATCTTATGATAAAAAATTATATTGATAATCTCTGTGATCCTAAATTTGCAATTCTACAACATATGGCCGTAGCCATAAATTGACAAACTAAAACTGAAATATGTAGTAAGATCATGTTAACGCGCGTGTTTGAACATGTACCTAACCGGATTTTTTTTTTAAACGGTTAACTCAATAAGTTGATTGTGTCACGAACTATCATGACATATTATTGCACCATCTTGTGGTAACCACATATCGTCCATCCCAGAAAAAAATCAGTAATCATGTTTTGTAGCGTTCTCCATTGACAGTAACTGCATTTCGTTTTGTGGATGTAAAGGTGTTTCAGAAATGTGTTTTTAATACTAATAATAAAATACCGTACTCTAAATGTGATAATAATTGTGCTTATTTACGAAGTCATTTTACCAAAAATAAGCTTTATCGCTGAAGATGAATTTTTCATAGAATAATTGGTCTAAAGCCCAATCAGTAACATTTCGACGCACCAAATGATCATGCAGCTTATGTTTTTGTGTAAACTGTATTTTATACATCTTTAAATGTGTATTTATGAAAAATATTCTATTTATTACCATAAGAAAGCCCAAGTTCTTGAGAACGATGTTTAATTGATTAATACTTAGATTAAGAACATCGATATTTTCATTAACAATTTTATACGCTGTAAAATTGTGTATCTTTCAATGATGATTTGATAAACAATACTGAATAAAAATGTTTATTTTGGTGGGAAAAAGAGGAATGGGAAACTGGGCGCCAGGACAATTGATCGCCGCACTGTCAAATGGAATAAATAGACGTTCGTTACGATTTTATACAGAAAGTAGACAACGAATTTTAATCAGTTTCTATCTACTACTTAGTAGTTTTAATTAATTTTGTTCGTAACATAATATTTTTATTACGGATTGAGAATTATGATGCATGACGCTTTATATAAAAATAAAAGAACTATCTTCTAGTTGTCTATTATTCTAATGTCTCATTATCTATCTGTGCATATTTAAATTAAAAAAGAAATGAAAATATAATTAATAATATATTCTACAGGTTTTTTAGAAGGTTTTTCGATAGCTATTTCGGTTGTAACACCATTATCAAGATAGTCTTGATAATGGTGTTACAACCGAAATAGCTATCGTCAAACCTTCTAAAAAACCTGTAGAATTTAATATTAATTATATTTTCATTTTTTTTTTCAATGGAATTCTACCAAGTAAATGATAACTCAATTAACATATTTAAATTCTCACCAAGTATTAAATAAAAGTCCAGTTGTCCCGGCGCCAAACTGTCCTAGACCCAAAAAAATGGTTGCTATAACGCTTTAATTAGTACTAATTTGATAATCCTGTATATTGAATAATAGTGTGTAGAGGCTAAACATTGTCCGTAAAAATAGTCTCTAAAATAGTTTAAGTCTCACATTCAAATTTAACATTACAAAATAAAAAAATACTGATAGCTACAGTAAAATACGTGCATAGTCTCGACCTGCTGTTTCCTACCCCTGCCCCGTTCGACTGAAAAAGAGCCGGTGGCAGAAATACGCCATTTTGTTTAATGAATGGAGGAGAATGGGAGTGGGGGGCGAGTGCTCGACCTCTTGCCGGGCCCCCGAGGGCACTAAATCAGGGTTCAAATCCCGCCAAGGAACCTTTATTCAATTTCTGACTTACCGCATCCACATTCAGAGGCTATACTGGCATTTTAATATTATTATTCTGCTCATTGTCACTGTTTATATATTCGGAAAATTATCTTGCGAGAATTAAACCAGTGATCGATGTGTTGATCGTACTCTATGTGTATCTATTGAATTATATAATATACTAGCTGACCCAGCAAACGTTGTTCTGCCATATAAATTATTTCTAGTGAATATTTTGGTTGTTAAATAAAAAATAACGAATGTATCGTAAGTGTGTGGGGATGGGATCTATGACAGAAAGAGAAATAGAGCGCTGTAGACGATGACCGCCGATAAAAACAAAAAAACATCAACCATTCATTTTCTCAATTCAAAATGAGTAATGATGTTCATAATGAATGAATTACCTGTGGCAGGATCTCGTTCTTTACTATTTATACAATATCCGTTTTGTCCCTTCCAGAAAATTAGCGGATATTGGAGAGCGTTGTATGAACGGTGTGTGTCAGCGATGAACTCCAAATTATTGTTTCTTCTTCGAATCACGATTTCTCGCGTCGATGTGCGGTCGCCAACCATGATTCCAGCAATGTCGTCAACAACAGTCGCATTGAATCGACGTACGTGCTCTCCAGCTGGTGTTTTATTAGGATTGATGACAATAGAGTGATTGTCGCTTTGCAATTCGTGCATGTGTGCTTTGAAGAATTTCAATAATTCATTGTGCTTATTCAACAGGGCGTCCAGTTCGCCGACGATGCGCCTGGCATTAGGCGAATTGAGGCTATTGTAGCCGCAACGTGCATCTACATGATTGATGTCCTCACCGCCGCGCCCATGAAGTAGATTTGTAAAAATGTATGTGGTTCGTTTGGCATTGGCAGCAATGAGCCTACTTTGTGGTATACTTGGCCTTTGATTTTGAACGTAGAATGGAATTGTTGACCATTTGCCGCAGTATTGTGAACTATTTCTGTTGCTCCGGACGAAGTCATTTGGAAGCATGAATTGAATGTGCGAATGGACTTCAGGAACAGGTTTGAATCTGGAACCGTGCCGATGAGCAATCCGTTCAATGGTTCAGGTGGTATCTCAATTTCTGGTAGTTGCACTTTTCCTGATGCGCAACAAATCCCGGCTGACTCATGTTTGAATTTGAGCGCATGACAATGGGGACATTCTTTGTCCATAGCACCAATCAGCACTTTCGGATGAGCGGAATATTCAATATCTGGCTCGTACTCGAATGCGAGACGAAGGAACGAAGCGGATGTAAATGTTCGATGTACTTGTTGGCGTTGTCGGTCATTTGCTCTGCGTGTGTTAACTACGAACCGGCGCGCTTGGCTCCGTTCCAATTGTCGTTGTTGATTTCGTTCAGCTCGTGCCTCTTGTGATTGAGATGCACGCAATTGCGACATGCTTACACGCACGTTTTTGTTATCTTGTTGGATTTGTTCGTCTGTTTTTTCTGCTCTACTATTTCGCATGTTTGTTGCTTTATTCGTTCGACGGCCCAAATGGCCCCCCTTGCATCTTACTGGCATTGTGCACTGTAATACACGCACATAAAAATAGATAAATTAAAATAAATCGTACAAAATTTTGCACGCACTGCGTTGTGATATGCCGAATGAAATGTCAAAATGACACGACGCTTTTCTTGAATTCTTCTCGGATGTAGCGACATCTGTCATTCAACAACATATTTCATACAACAACATTTCGTTCTGTTTGAAATACGAAGGACGGTTAAATTTGTTCATAAAAAAATAATAAAATCGCGATTAAAAAATGGGAGGGGGGGGTAGGAAGATGAAAATTTGGGGTTATAAGTATTTTTTATGCCAAATAATAAAAAAAATACAAAAAAAAAATTGTCAAAAAAATAAAAGAAAATTTTTCTGGATAGAGATACCCTAATCACCTAGCGGTATGAAATATACTTGTTGACCTATTCTCATACCTAAAAAATATACATAAAAAAATCATAAAAATCGGTCGAGCCATTTCGGAGGAGTTCGACCACAAA
This sequence comes from Rhyacophila brunnea, assembly GCF_057557595.1. Lineage (NCBI taxonomy): Eukaryota > Metazoa > Arthropoda > Insecta > Trichoptera > Rhyacophilidae > Rhyacophila > Rhyacophila brunnea. The sequence continues at coordinate 37,267,967 of NW_028232796.1, forward strand.
CATCGTGACACGAGATTTTTATATATATAGAGATATTATGTGTACATTTTTGTCAAAAATTCATTTTAAAAACAGTACTTTAAGTAAGTAGAATATTTTTTTTCTCTGTCCCCGATAAATATAATGTCACTTTTACAGCGCTCGAAATGAATCGGAGTGAACCGGAACCCAGCTCCGGTTAGTAAATTCCTTGAGACTATTGCTCTGTTAGTAACTTCTGCAATACCTTATATTTAATTTCTAAACATATTATACGCACATAATAAAAAAAAAACCAAATACTTTATTATCGTGCTTCAATGATATAAAAAAAATATATAACAATACTGCTTGTAGTTACACACACAATATCTCTATATCTGCCAAAGATATGCATATCTACCAGTAAACGGTCTCTATTTGATGTACGTCAATTTGCATGTGAAAGAGTTTGCGTCTTTGTTGCACGATCGCATAAATACCCATATTGCATACCTTTCACGCACGCTGCATTTAATTGCGTAGTCAAGTATAATGATGCATTTCGCCTACACGATTCAACCCATTCACTGCTGTATTGTATTACAGTTTCGTCATTTGGCTTATGCGTCGGCCTAATATAACGTGGTTGGTCCCAGGTTCGAGTCCTGAGTCTAGAAAAATACACATATTGTTTTTCAATTTGTGTCTGAGTCAGTGTTTGGACCAAATAGGTTAACAAATGACTAATATCCATTTTCCGTAAAAATAAAAATCTGTTAATACAAACCTCCACCCTGTGGAGACTCATAATATGATCTTATTGGGATCGGAATTTGTAAAAAAAATGTGTAAATAAGTTGTTCTTTTAATCTTGTAATTATTTCTGTTATAAAATAAGTGTACAATGGGCCCTAGAATCTAGAAGTAAATCGATAAACGTTTGTTACGACGAATATATTCCGAACAATATTAGGTAACTAGGTAATATTTTTATTAAAAACGCAAAATAAAATTTTTAATTAATTTCTTTCAAAAATACAATTACACTCTTTACGTTTTATTTTTATAAAATGTTTATTATATTTTGTCTAAAATATCGAAACGTTCAAAACAATGAAATGTATTTCGCCTTTATTGTGATCTTCACAAAATAACTGATTCATTTAAAAAAATAAAATTTAAAAATAACGCAATCGTGAGATAAAAAAAGTTTTTCTCTGTGAGAGCAAAAAAAATAAAAAATCTACCTCCGCCGAGGAGCATTATCATACAATAAAAACCCTCAGAATATCTTTAAAATTTCAGGTCGGAAAAAGGTTCTTCTCCGCGAATGTCTGGGAGAACTACGCCAAAAAAACTGTGGATGTTACCAGGGTAAGGGTATTCCGAGGATAGGGTGCCAATTGAATATTTTATGATGCAGACAGACTTGTACTGGAAAATTGTTCTCTTTACCTGTAAATCATGTATTTTTCGTCGGACTTTTTAAGGATACAAAACACACTGTTTTACGTGGAATTTTATTTGAGTTTAATACCGCTGGGAAAGCGGTTGAAAATGAACCAAAAATTTAAATAATTATTTACGTACTCACCTTGTCACTCTGTTGGATTGGTTGCATTGGAGCATGGGGCAATTTCAATTTATTTTAATAGATTGTGAACATTACAAGTGTTTGCAACAATATTGTTACAAAACTCCCACGAAACATTCCCAACCATAATATACCAGTGGCGAATGGTGGAGGTAGGCTGTTAAGATACTCCATAAATAGTGCACACTGAACTTTGTTATTCATACGTATTTGTTTTTATTGAATTAAGACAACAACTTATAGACGGTGTTGGTTAGTTTTCAAAAACAATTAAACCCTGCCTAAAAAAAACTATAATAATTTTGGTATATTTTGGGCGATACGACAAAATTGTACAAAGTTTCTCATTCATATTTCTATGTTTTCGTTAGTTTAAGAATACATTACACATATCGTTAGTTATTTTTTTTAAATTCATTAAGCCCTGCCTAAACTAAACTATAATATATAAAAATTCTATATATATATTTGATTGCATATTTTTAGATATTTTATAGATAGACAAATGAATACGTGTATTAAATAAGGCTCTAAGTACCAAAAAGTAGTATTGCCTGTAGTTATAAAATACCGAGTCATTGCAGTAAAATTTCATGAAGCAGACCTTTTGAAAAATGTAGTTTTACAGTGTGAAGCAATCACGGCAGCTTCTATAATTTTAGGTATTAAGAACTCGCAAGTGTCAACACACAATCGTCAGCTATTTTATATTGAATGCCGTTGACCACTGTAGTGCTACTTACACCATTATAAATAAAACACGCCAACAGACTTACAACGTCGACAGGTTTAATTATTTTGCTGAATTTTTTTGACTTGCTTGAGGCACTTAGACTATAGTTGAAGTTATTGGCGTTGGTATGTAGAACATTTTTCTATAAAAATGTCAGTTTTTGTTTTTTTGGTACTTAGCGCCTTAATTAATACATGTATTCAAGTATTTTTTGAGTATAATCTATTATGGTTTGATTTTCGCAAGGTTTAATTGAATTTTAATAACTAACAAATACTTTCTACATAATATTGTAGTCTTAGTTCAATGAAAATAAATACGTTTGATTAATAAAGTTTAATGTGCACTATTTATGTCGGATCTTAACAGTCTATCCCCACCCTTTGCCACTGGTAAAAATAGTAAGCCTGATTAATATATTCTCATGATTATGTATAAATATGACACGTGTATATTTTTCAGTTGAGTTAGGATTACTTTAGATTAACATTGTCATATAATTTCTTAAAATAATCTGTAAATTGTAGTCGTAGTTCAATAAAAACAAATACGTACGACTAACAAAGTTTAATGTGCACTATTTATGGCCGTTCCTAACAGCCTACCTCCACCCTTCACTACTAATTTTTACAATGTTTTTATTAGGTCGTATCCTTATCTGTCCGGTGGTTGTTTATCCGCTACAAATCTTGCAATCGATTTGACATTTGAAACCTTTAGAATATATTAGAACACGACGCCAATGCATTTTTTTAATACTTTTAGTCATTTTTAAGTAGAATTGAATTCATTTTTAGTTAATTCTGTTTTGTATGAAAAGTTATTTTGGAAGAAATCCGTAATCCAATCTATATGCTAGATTGTAGGTACAATATGCATTTCATCAATCATTTTTTTACGTTTTTATTAGGTCGTATTCTTATTTGTCCAGTAGTTGTTTATTCGGTACAAGTCTTGGAATCGACTTTTAACTAATTTCCCGACAAGCTAGACATTTGAAACTTTTAGAATATATCAGAACACGATGTCAATGCTTTTTTTAAATACTTTTAGCCATCTTTAAGTAGAATTGATTTCATTTTTAGTTAATTTTGTTTTGTATGAAAAGTTATTTCGGAAGAAATCCGTAATCCAATCCACTATTATTGGTTGCTAGGGGTCTGGGGTCCTAGCAACTAAATTAATAATATATATACCTGCGTTACTATGGTAATCGATATGAAATGTCAAAATGACATTTCAGTATTATTTCTATCAAGTACGAATTTTTTTGATCTTTTAAACTAATCAAGTCAAGTTTATATGATTCAACAGAAAATTTAAAAACGTGTATAAAAAGTTCGTTTTATCTTGTAATTATTTACTCATTATTAATATCGTAACTTAATCATTGAAGCGAATTCTTTTTCAGATTTAAAATATTGATCTTCTGCTTTGCAACCTCGCTATGATCCTGCGATGCTGTCATTTACGGAGGACACACCCCTAAAAAAATGTTACGTTGTCCATTCGTATAAATAATGAATGTATTTTTCGTGAAATAATAACCCGAATTCGCAATTACTGAACAATGCGAGTGCCTCTTGTAACGGCTCCAATAACGTTACAAACTAAAAACGAAAGGGGAAAATTTATTACCTAACTTAAGGGAGACTTATTTATATTTCGTGGTAATTATTACAAACGATATTCGGTGAGAGATTTGCAACTGTTACTCACAAAGCATACCTCTGAAACACATCTATCTACTTTATGGATTTTTGTAAGAGCCATTAAAACTCCCATTTTTTTTAAAAGGTTTTTTTTAATATAATGAGGTTTTATTCCGGATCTAGGTACCATCAAATGAAGAATTATTTTTAATACAACAATATACCATGTGACCCAATAACAGTAGTATAGTGCAACAGTAATATTATAGTAGTAGAAGTAAAATAATAAAACAATCTGGCTTTAAGAATACTGAGCTGATATATATAATATAGTGACCTCACGGGAAGAGAACCCATTTCCCCGTTTATTACGTACCATAGCAGGCATAACTTCTAAAATAGACCCATAGATTGCGCGGCCCATTGACTAGACATCGCAAGCGCTATGTAGACAGATTAGGATTTAACATTTAACTCTATATACAGCGGCGTAACTTCGAAAAGAGACTAGACGTTGCAAGCACTATGTAGATGAATCAGGATTTAATTCACAGTTATACAGCCAGTCAGTTTATAGTTCAATTAGTTCTGACCCTTTTGATCATACAGGTCCTATATTTTGAAAGTAAGCACCTTATACTACCGAGATTCGTTTCTAGTGATACGTGTTGTATCTAGTTTTCAAAAATGTGATACCTCCCTGAACTGAACTAATTCTTTGACAAGTTCATCTGGTTATTTGGTCGAGCGAGTCGTCTTATCTTGATAATCTGTTTCCGTATACCGTTAATTAATTTATTAAAACCGGAAGTGTTTCTATTTTATAACTAAAACATACTATAACTGGCGACTAACGTAGGCCCTAAGTGTACTAATTATAAATAATTCTTAACATATATTTTCAAGAAAATAGAATGTTTGAATGTGCCACTTGTTTAATATTATATTCCGTACAAAATTGCATTGTAAAATTTCTTGTGAATTTTCCAGATTCCGTCGTTCACCCCGATACAAATGATTTCTTAAGTGGTGGTTTTAACACACGTCCAGGGCTCGAAATTTACCGGATCTCACCGGAGCGCCGTTCTGGTTCTTATTAAATTATCGCTCCGTCTCGTGGTTAAAATATTTTGACCGTCTGAGCTATGCCATATAACAGAAAATCTAGCACACTTATGTTTGTAAAATACCCATAAAATTTGATAACCATGTTAACATTCTCAGAAAATTTTCAAGCGCTCCGGTTCGTAAAGTTTTCCATTTCGAGTGCGTCACACGTCCATCGCAGTTTACTAAACTGCGATAATAAAATATTTTTATTGAAAGTATACAAAAAATAACATGAAATATCACATTAATACACAATGTAGCAATCATATCATTCAGCATTACATGGGTGACACACTTAATAAGTTTGTCAAAACAAAAAAATTGTCAGAATTTCCTCAATCATAACTTCTTGTAATGTATGGAATGCATTTGTATAAATAAGAAGGACAATCCATAAATCCTTACTCACTCATCGAGTCCGTCACGGAACTCACTACTATCGACACGAGTCTTTCACTTGACGTAGTCAACTATCATTCTACTCGAATCCAGTCTCATTCAGTTCATTAATATAATAATCGCTCGAACACCAATACATCCATACCCACGATCTTTATTATCGTTTTTATCGTATTTTTGTATCGATCAATAAACCCTCCCCTCGAAACCTAAGAACAACCACGACCTTCTATCTCCTCCACCTTATATACCGCCAAACATACATTAAAAAAATCAATGTGTGTACTTATGTAGGCGCGTTAAAAGTTATGCTTCTTTGGCGTAACAAAACAAAAACAAAACTTGTGATAACCTAGATTCTTCGACTAGCTCTTAATTATCTTGTTAAATTACACACTCAAGAAAAGGGACCGCTTATTGAAATGCCGTTGATTTATTTATATACACTTTAACTTATATTACTAAATTATATAATTATTTATCGTTGTTTTTATTTTTAAATTAATAACTGCCTCTATGACGTTTAATAGTTTGTTTACGTAAGTAATTGCAAATGGCTAACAATAATAAATTCGCTGCCTAGCAACGGAACAATTCTAAACTATAATATCATACTGTATAATCGTCACGATTGCAGTATCATACTGTGGCGTAATGGTTGTGCATTGGGCTGGTAACCGAACAATCGTTGGTTCGAATCCAATCGTATGTGTTTTTTTTTTGCGTGATAAAATAAATTATGTGTTACATGTCACACGCAAAAAATACACTTTGATCTAATTTTCCAAACATTCCTAAAGAAGTATAACTTCAAAAATAATTTAAAAAGTGTTTTATGAATAACAAAACAGTTACAATAGCATAATAGCGTAAAATTTAAAAAAAAAAATTCAGAAAGAAAACTGTTGATAATAATAAACACAAATAGAAAGCTAAAAAAACAAGTCTTTGATCAGACAAAAGAGAAGAAAACCTTTTTTTTATATAAAAATGCAACTTGTAGAAATTGTAAGGCGTGAAAGGAAAATCTTTCAGAGTGAAAAATGGCCGGTCTTTAGTAAAGGCTTCCCTTAAGGCACCGCAGGAGGCTGAAAAACAGCCTCTAATCTATCAAGATCAGCCAAGGATTTTGCATATATATATATATATACGTTTATATAATATACCTAATATAAGCGAATATTACAGCAGTTACATCTACGAATGAAAGGGTTAACAAAGTGTCTTTCATTTCATGAATACAGTTAAATCTGTAGTTTTTTTTACGATCCATTAATAAGACAAATCGCACGTTAATATGATCTATGATCTTTATGTTGTAACTACGGTAACCAACTCGCATTTATTTAAGAGGACAGGTCTTTATTTCTAGCATGGTGTTTTTTAGATTTATTTTTACCGAACTCAAGAAAACATCCGGCACCAGACCTTATAAAAATAAAGTAAAAATTGTGTGAACAAAAAGAAATGTTGGAAAGAGTGCTACAAAAAGCTCTCTCATTCAAGATGGCTTTTTAATGAAAAATCTAAGAAAATCGTTCAAATAATGTGTCTCCTATTTCCGTCAAGAAAATATACTCATTGTAGATAAAAATTTACCTTATATTGTTAGGTTCTAATGGATTTAATTTGTATGCTATTCCATTTGAGTCGTTTTTTTCCGACCCGGGTTTCGCCTTTTGGCATCTTCAGGCACTATGTGCACTCACAAAAATTGTAATGATCGTGTTTGTTCCTTCGTTTGCCGCCCCTTAGCAAAACATGATTTGTCTACCGCCATTAGACGTCACTGACCATGATAATATGTTGATAATTCCAAAAATGAGAAAAAAACAGTGCATCATAATAAGTTTACAAAATATTCATAATTATTATCTCCAAAATATAATATAAAATATTTATAAAATATAATTCCTGTGGGTCTATTCTATATAGTATATACAACCAAAATTGGCATGTATAAATGAAGTATAACACATTATAGTGAATACGTAAGTTATATGTTAAGGCTGTTATAAATGTGCCTACTTAATTTAAAAAATATATTGCTTGTCATTTTAGTTTATATATTTTGTCCTAACGTTTTTCCCACAAAGTTAATTTATACACTAGACGGCTATCGGCGGTTATCGATAGTAATTTGTCATATTTATGTATTGAGGTGGTTAATTCTTACAATAATCTAACCGTCTAAAAACAGGGGGGGGCAAACTTTTCAGATGAAGGGCCAAAATTCATGAATTCAAAATTAGCGGCGGGCCGCAAGTAAAATACCTACCATTTTTATAATATGTACACTATGTACACTATGTTATTAAAAAAAAAACAATCTCATGAGAGGAATAGAACTGTTTGGCGTCTTTTAACATTTTTTTAATTTCAGGTGTCAATTTTGTAGTTGAAAAAGGCGTTAAAAGATAAAAACGTGAATCGTTTTCAAAAATTAAATATTGCTCGCGGGCCGCGGTTTTTTCGTGCCTCTAAACTGTCAAAAAGTGCTATGTTTTAACAACCACACTCTTGGCTGTGTTAACTTTTAGAGCGAGATAGACGGTTTTGACAGTTTAGACGGTTAACGTATTGTAACAATTATTATAATACCTCAATACATAAATATGATAAACTATCGTCAATAGCCGTCCATAGACACCTTGCGTGTAGAATAAGCCCACTGGTCTATTAAACTTTCACAAAAGCTTTCTAATCTTTCGATAAAAACTTGCTCAGAATCATTTCGGAACATAAAAAGATAAAGTAAAAAAATCTCATTGTATAGAGAATTCATAGAAATGCATGCATTAATCACACAGAGGCTCCCCTGATATACGACTCGTCAATTTTTCCAACACCTCGTAATATATCTCCTGAGTAATATATATGTAAAAAATAATTTATCATAACAATATCATTATTTGAATTTGATAGATGACTATCAACCACGTTCGAAAGATCAATTTTTCAAGCTATTTATACTCTGAGATATATTATGTTAGAACGTATTAAGTATAAATATTTATCAAAAGCTTTTTATATTTTTTCTAAGAAACTAAATTGAAATATGTATACTATGTGGTAAGTTTTTTTTTTACTATTTTTATGTTTAAAAATCTAATAATAAATTTAATTTATTCTTAAGAAATTTCAAAAGCTTTCTCGATATTCGGATTAAAATGTACGCGCTACAATCCTACGTGGGTCTTGGCCACAGAACAGATAATAAATAGAATACCGATAAGCTATATTCAATACACCGCATCTTGATGCAGGGTTTTGAATGTGAGAGTGTCCTACGAAAATGAAGCACGCATTATGCACGTGCAATAGTATATGTAATACACCAACATTAAATGAGCGTAAATGCATAAACCGAGAGCAGTTTTCGGTATTCGATGTAAAACGTATTCTTGACACGTGTGTAAGTTTAACCCGGATTTTTCCTTACTCGAGTCGGTTACCTGCTATCGCCTTACCCGTTATGTATTTCAGTTCCCATTATTTCTGAGTTCCCTGGTCTTGGTCATCTCCACCATCTGCCTATATCTTCGTCTGTCCCTTCTAGTATAGGACGCTATTTGTCTTTCAATATTCGACACTATTAGTCCATCTCGTACGAGGTCGACCGGCTTTTCGAACGTGTCCGGAAACTTGTACGTATGCAATACGCCGTATCACACTTCACCGTGAAACATTGTATCGGAAATATATGGCCATATATTAACGACCGTCCAACCTCTGTGGGTCGTATAAATACCTAGTACTGACATAAAATTCATGTCTAAATAAAGTTCTAAGCAACACAGTTCTAATAGATTTACAGGAAGCCAGCGGTAAACAAATTTTGAAAATAGCCGATACACTGGAAATATTGGTTAGGTTAGGTTAGTTTTTCATTCTTGAATTAATGAATTTTGCCAAAATCATCTATGAAAATTGAATTAATGTTCATATTGAATGTAATAAAATTGAAAACCGTATAGTATACGATCATCTCTTTCCGATAAGAAAGCTCATGGCAAACTGTGCCACGGTGAAATGTTTTACGTACAATTTACTAACGCTTTCCGAATGTCTGTGTACATTGCCCAGTTATCTAATGCGGTCTAAAATCGAAGATCTCTTCACATAATTTTTGCTGTCCGTATGATTAGCTTCATTATTTTTGTTATATACACACTAGAATCATTTTCATTTTTATAATTTCCCTGTGCTCTTCTCTCCCCGGCACTTTGTATTAGAAAGTAACTTTAAACTCAGTCAGAGCTCACTTTGAGCGTAGCAATCTTAGTCCTGGGTATTTTCTCTTAGGGCATTTTCGGTCAAAAACTGAACTAAATGCTTCACATCGCCAATGTAGGGCTACGTGATATGCTCGATTAAGAGCGGGTGTGGTGCGTGACGGGTTTTGGTTTGGAGGGATTAACTTCAATGGTTCTTCTGGTCTTATATTTTTCACTGTGCGATATGCGCCTCCCGTACAAAGCTTCCAGCTCGTAATTGTATCTCCGTCTCCACCGCAACTGTGTGTCATTTGTGAGTCAGAAGATACTATGCAGCACGCTCCGCTCAAATGAGCCCAACAATATTTTCATACTTTTGGTCGTGCACCAGGTCTCCGAGCCATACATGGCTACTGATCTTATTAGTGTTTTGCACAATATTTATTTCAAGTGTCGGTTCAATACCTTCAATAAACCGAATTCTCATTATTTGTTACCTGCACAGCAATAATTATTCTTTAAATTAATTTTTATTAGTATAAAGAAGTCTAGATACACGACATTTTCGACCCTTTCAAAACCCCTCAAAGTATCATAAGGTCTATCTCACCATCTTGATAAAATGTTATCATAATACCTGAAAATATATTATATACATTTATGTGGAACTAGATTTGTTTCAACTTCATGTATCTTTTCATAATCTATTGCTACACTTTGAATTTAAAAAAATATATATTTTCATTAAAACGTCAAATACAAAGTGAGTTCTCTCTCGTAAGTTATATTTTGACTATTACAAACTAAAACAAAACACATTCTTTGATATTATATAATATCAGTGGCGAAGGGTGGAGTCAGGCTGTTAAGATCCGCCATAAATAGTGCACATTAAACTTTATTAGTCACAAGTATTTCTTTTTATTGAGCTAAGACTACAATTTACAGATGGTGTTGGCTAATTTTTAAAAATAAAATAAATCCTGCCTAAACCAAACCATGATAGTTTTGGTATGCTATCGGCAATCAGAAAAAAATAGTGCACACTTTTTTAATTGATACTTGTTTGTTTTCCTTGCATTAATAATACATATTACACAAATTGTTGGTTGATTTTTTTTAAATCATTAAACCCTGCCTAAACCAAACTATAATAGATAAAAATAATATTATATCTATAAAATATTCAAAGTTATGTATGGTTTAATTCCACAATTTCAGATATTTTATAGATAAACGAGTATTGTTTTACTGTTTTCCATTATGACTTCGTTTCATAGGGTTTATATGATTTTTTTAAACTAATTAGGTAACACCATCTGTAAACAATTGTAGTGTTATTTCAATGGAAAAAATACGTATCACTGACAAAGTTTCGTATGCACTATTTATGTTAGATCTTAACAGCCTACCTCTACCCTTCGCCACTGATATACATGTATAATTTTAGCGATGCTTTCACTACAACTGTCATACCGCCTCGAAAAACACATTTATTTACGTATATTCAACTTGTTAAACTAATAACATGATAATATCACTCGATAAACATTTTTTTTTAAATAGTACAATATAATTAGAAAAATAACTCACTGGTTTCCTATTTTGGTTCCCATGTTGTCCACAGAACTCATCACCGCCCGATTCCAGCCTAAGGCGTCTCCAGTCCTCCTGGTCCGCTCCCATCCCGCCAGGGTGCACTTGCGTCGCTTCGTCGCTGAAACATCAAAGAAATTTAATAAATTATCAGTTGGCAGCACTCAAGCAAACGCTTCTACATGAATGATGATTTGATGTTACTCAGACGAGAAACCTGTACCAGATGATGTTAATAAACCAGTGGGAAACTCGCGATAGTAAACGATTATTGAAAAAAAAATCGGTATGTGTACTTATGTACGCGCGTTAGGAGTTATACTTCTTCGTCGTAACAAAGTAAAATAATCACACACCGCGTTAGTCAAAATTCACATCAACCAAAAATATTCAAACAGTTAGAAAATAGTTTTCACGTAAACTAAATATGTAATACCAAACAAAAGTAACGTACCTATCACACTTTAAAATATTAAGCTTAGTTTTGACAGCTAATCACATATGAAAAGGAGTAGGTACAATTCACAACGCAAAAGAATATTTTTTACCAAGTAAAATAATCCATAGTCCTTATTCTACGGTCACTGGTCGGCTATGATCACATCATTGCGCGAGACGTTATTTTCAGATCTGTCAAATAATAAAGTATGATATAAGATAGAATAGACGTTTTAATAGCCCCATATCAATAAAACCTAGAATAAAGGAGGGCCGCTTATTGGAGTGCCGCTGGTTTATTTGTAGACACTTTAATCACTAAATAAATTATCTAATTATTTCTCGTTGTTTTAATTTTATTTTGGCCAACAATAATAAATTCGCTTCCTAGGCAACGGAACAATTCCTCGTACATATAATAATAAATTCGCTGCCTAGGTAACGTAACAATTCTCAACTATAATTATTATACCGTATAATCGTCATGATTGCATTATCATACCTACCATGGCGTAAAGGCAGTGCGTTCGGCTGATAACCGAACAATCGGATGTTTGAATCCAATCGAACGCGTTTATTTTTTTGTGAAGAAATAAATTATGTGTTACATGTCACACGCCAAAAATACACTCTGTTCTGATTTTCCAAACGCGCCTAAAGAAGTATAACTTCAAAAATATTTCGGTAAAACATGATTCGATCGTAAGAAAACACAGATTACAGGTTGTATTAACAGATTTTTCGTTTACCGAGAAACGGATGTTAGCTACCTAGCTCAACATATTAGGTCCAAATACAGATTGGAAAAAAAACAACATGTTAATTGTTGCCAGAACCGGGATTCGGACCTGGGAACCACGACATTATAAGCCGACACGTTACTCGGCAATCGTGGGCGAATCTCTAATTATTATTACGACGTATTTTCACATTTACAATTAATCAACCTGTTAAAACCCATTAATGAATACTGTACTACGTATAGTGCAAGCTTTAGTTTTGATTTTTTGAGCAAAACAGAAATAGATTTTACCACACATTTTTATATCTAACGGTAAAGTAGGAAGGAATCATTATTTCAATTTTGCCGATAGATTCCAAGGTAAATACAATTTTGGTTTTTTGATATAATTTGTAATCAAACGACGGGAATCAGAGATGATGTATATCGCATCAGTTGAAGTATTGATTTATGGTGGAGAAGGTACAGAAGAAATTCTTGAGACTACTTTACTTGAGGTTGTATGGATACTATCCGTGGCTTTATCCAACTGACTTTCTCTTAGGCATGCTTACATACTGCAGTCTGCAATTTAGAAGAAATTTTTATTTAGCTACGTATTTTTTCGACTTATACGAGGTATAAATGAGAACTCTGTCATTCTGGGCAGTATTGACCTGTGTGTCCCTGATAACTATCTTAGAAATAGAGACCATCAGTTGTTTATTCTCCCAAGGTGCAGAACCAACCTGCCACTGGTAATGCCAATTGGGAGGGCGATAACTATTTTCAACGAAATTGCTTCGGGTGTTGATATATTCCACCTACGTGACAATGAGTTTAGGTGAACGTTGTTTTATAAATTCTTAAAATAGGGTCTGTTTAACTCATCCGGTGTACTTCCTTGTACCTACCTAATTTATCTACTCATCTATCTCTTTTTTTATGTAATACTGTTATATTTATATATCTTTGTTTCTAAATGTCATGTTGTGAACGTCTTAAACTTATAATTTGTAATGTTCACAATATGTTAAAAAAAAAAAAAAAAAATTGAAAAAAAATTGAAATTGAAAATAGGTATTATCTATGAGCCGGATTTTGACAGTTATTTTTGGCTGTATTCAAATTCAGTTTTAACAACAAAATATTAAATTTTGCTCGGGAAACAAATATTTCTGGTGACATGTATCCACAACTCTCCCTCTATTATAATATTTCCCCAATGACAATAAATTGTGTTTTATTTAATTCATCGACACCCTAAGTTACTAATTATCTACGAATAAGAATATAATTATCTAAGAATATTCGATTTGTGAGATTTCGACCATTGCAGTGTACCTAGGTACTGAATATTATATAATTTATCATCCCCAATTTATCCACCTTATCTATCTGTGTTACCACACACATATAAACCCTTGTTCATGAACTGAGCGTCACTAATATTACTTACTTACTATTTCATGTTTATACAATAATTGTAAATGATTCTAATATCATCAACTAGTTCAAACTTAACTCAGCTCTACTCTCCGAGTTGTTTCATTGCGGATCAAACTCTTCTGAGTCATTTCCCTTTTATTTAGATCACGTAACTTTACTTTGAGACCATGACGAATAAACATCACTGAAGAATAACATCCACTGAGTCTCATTACTGATATACATCCTCCACTGGACCACGTGAAGGATCGGGGCCCATCGGTAAGAATTTTCGTTGCCGAAAACATAACACTGGATTTTGTAAGGTGGATTGATTTATTATTTATGACTATATTATATGAAATAATAAATTTAAATTTTTCTTTGATTGTTCGTAATAGTGAATTACAGAAAATTCAAATTTTGATTTTATACAATTTGTATTATCGGCACCACAGAACAGATAATAAATAAAATACCGATAGGCTATGTTCAATACGCCACATGTTGATACAGGGTTTTAAATGTGTGAGTGTCCGACGAAAATAAACCACGCTTTATGCACGTGCAACAATGTGTGTATTACACCAATATTAAATGAGCGTAAATGCATAAACCGAGAACAGTTTTCAGTATTCGACGTATAACGTATTCTTCACACATATTTAAATTTATTCCGTATTCTTGCTTACTCGAGATCGGTTGCCTGCTTCTGCTTGCCCGTTAGGTATTTCAATTCCCATTATTTCTGAGTTCCCTGATCGGCACTGTATTTTTGAGCTAATTATTTTCTTTTTATTTAGTCCGAATGCAATAATAAATTTAATTATCGCAGCGTTTAAAAATTGAATCGGACTTTTCAAGATCTTTCAAGAGTGAACAAGTGCATAAGTCCCGTTGGAAAATTACAGCGAAAGTTGGATTTTGAAAAGGGCATGGTCGAGGGGGCGCGTATTTATGCAGAGAATAAAACTGTCACGACAGACGCCCCGTCGCACCAACTCAACAGTAAAGAACTGGGCAATAGGGTGCCACTGCTTTATTTTAGAAATGGAATTGTCACAAACAGTATATTTAAGTAAAGAAAATTGACAGTTTTGAAGCTCGGATACCTCTCGAATGATTCATAAACAAGCATTGAATGTACACAATTTTACTGTATGGTATGGCATCATTGGACCTATGCCAATAGTTAAACATTTAGGATTTAACATACATAATTTTGAACACTTCTGAGAAAATATTATATAACCTATAGAAAAAATATATTTTGAAAAAAATACGACACCCAGCAGGATTGAACCTGCACATCTCGGGTTTCGCGCCCATGCACATATACCACTATGCTATGGGTATCACCATGCCCCTACATCTTGAAGCGGGCCCCCTACCTATCGCCAAGGTTAAAGGCAGTGTGACGTCTACAGTTGTGTATTCCAAATAGAGTTCGAGGATTTTTTGTATTTTTAAAATATCCACTTGAATTATGGAGTCGTCGAATATCGACAAACGATAATTAAAAATAGCATCGCAGAAGCACATATTTTTAAATCTTAGTATGCTGATAGCGAAATAGCATTTTTTCACTATCAGTGGAATTGTGTGATATATGTTTGGCAAGGGATGGAATCAGAAGTTGCGTGTGTATAAAGAGTACCCTGTATTTATTATCCCTTAACACAAATTACAAATTCAATTTACAGCTTGAATAATACAAAGTTTATAAATTAGATTACGACGATAGTGTTTGTGATAAAAGTTATTTTAACGTTGAAGCGAGAAGCGTGTTATTAAGACGAGCGAATTTAAGGTACTGAGTTCTTGTTGGATTGCCACGTCTGTTTTTATATTGAAAGTAGACAAAGAAAATGCTATCCACAGCGTGGGTAAATTTATTGTTTTTGTTCCCACACTGCGGATTGATTCCTGGGATTTTGTCTGCGAAATTTGATTAAGGTACAAACGTTATCAATCCAACAATGGATTTCTCACGACACAAAGACAGGAATGCACTGTTTACTGGTTCATTCCTTTGGTGCGACAAATGACATCCGACACGTGAGTATTTCTTCGGCCGGTGGAAAACGATCATATATCAGTTCGCACGGCCGTGTTTTGCTGATTATTAAAACATTAAATAAAATATTAAAATATTGTGATTATTAAAATGTTGTAATCTTTAGGTTTTCTTAACTGTCTTAACTGCTATTTACACATTTCACTGGTCTGCGGACTCCTTCCACCCTCACACCCCCCTTCCAGCGATGTGCGGCACGTAGATCACGATGAAAGTAGGTAGAGGTGGTCGCTTGAAGGTCCAATCAGATCTGTCTCGGTGGATGCTGCGGAGGTCTACATCCCGGGACGTCTGCTCTCATGTCCTTGATGACTCTTTTGGTGATAAGCTTTTTGCAATTTGTCCATAGCAGGTAGCTGGAAACTGCGGCAATGATGACGATAATCAAGGCAAGCGTTGCCCACGACAGTTGGCCTGTCGACGTGTCGTTGGCAATTGCTCCGCCCGACGCAGTCTGTGCGACGATTATCTCTTCCTTTGTCTGTTGTGCACCCATTTTCGTATGCTGGTGTCTCCTGGTGATGCTGATGGTAAAATACTGAATAATCCTGTTGAGTTATCCGCATTTATTGTGAATAAATTGTTTATGCCTGCATTTTATGTATTGCGTACGCCACTGACCTACATTCTAGGTCGATGTGTGTCCTTGCATTTGCTAACGTTGCTGTTTTGAAATCGGAAACTCCGCGTGCTGTTTTGAAACACGACCCCGATTGCTTTGTTTGGCTCGTGCCTGATGTTGTTAACCGATATTTGCTCCACTGGCCTAGAGACGGTCTGGAAAATGGACACGTCTGCCGTATCGAGTAACACGAGCTCTCACGGTGTCAGGTTTTTTCTCAGGCTGTTCCATTGTTTTATTTTCCTTGAGAATGTACGCTGGTTTTCTTGAAGTGGTATTGAGTTGCAATTTGAAACTTGCTTCGGTTTGCTTTAGGTTTTTCCTTGTTTTGCGTTTTGTGTATACTGAATGAACATGTACATGGCACTTTAATGAATTGGGGCAAATGAATGTAGGTACGTACATTGCTGGTAGAATCAATGTTGAGACTTGTATTTGATATGGATCCGGGTAAACTTGAGGAGTCAATGGAAACATTTTGCGTTTGGGTTTTCCAACTTGCGATGTCCGCAGAAGTGAGGAAAAGAGCGTCTTAGCTGTGAGTGAGTTTCACAGGGCCAAGAGGGCTGCTCTGTTAGAACATATCTTCTGTATGTGAATAACAGGAAGCAGTGGGGGTAGTTCAAGAAAGAACAAAAATTGAACTACTGAGCGGTTTGCAAAAATGTTTGATTGAATGAGAAGTCTAGGGTTGTGGAAATATCAAAAGTCGCCTAAGCCAATTACTCATCGTCAGAAAACTATCTATTGTTTAGAATAGCTTCTTCGAGTAAAATTGCCTTAGGGATGAAAGTCGGGTTGGATTCTAGGTTTGCCAATGAATTTAAATGCGTGGGTTTGTACTATGTTAATTGCGTATGTACGTGTGTAGGAAAAAACCTTAAACTTGCCTGGGCGAAGTTAGCATCCCGTCTGCGCACACCAACCGGCGGGCGACGGTGGCCAAAGCGGGCTGCCTTGGGCTCTCCGTCGTGACGCTGGTGGTGTTTGGTCCAGCTGCTGGCGGCACCGGAACTGCCTCCTCCTGATTTGCTGAGGAGTCCACAGGGCTCCGGTGATTCGGCTGCGCTGGCAGCTGGATGAACGTGGATGACGGGCGCAAGGATGTGGATCCTTGGCTGCTTGGTGTGTGTTGTCTCGTGCTGCTACACGTCGTAGTCCGGCGACCAGTCGTTCCAACCTGGCGATTATCACCTGGTGGAAGTTGACAGCTCCTGATGACGACCAAGTTGGGTTGTCGGAGTCATCAGGCGAGCTGGGTCTGATGATGCTGCAGTCAGGACTCTCCGGGGCTCCAAGTCTGATGGGGCCGCTGTCGGAACTGTCCTGTGACGTTGATGAGCAGCTATCATCGGGCCAAGGTGATGAAATCGGTGATGCGACTGGTGAGTCTTGGTGCGCTGTCGTCGTCGATGTTTGGTACCCAGATGCGGTGTCCTCTTCCATGGTGCTGGATGTGGCAGCGGATGCCCTGGTACTGTACATCGTGACGTTGACAGGTCACGGAGTGATGTGGAGATCGAACTCGGTGACTTAACGCAAAGACGGCGTTGTAGTTGAACGCGGCGGGTTCTCGCTCCAACGAAAAAATAACTTTCTCACAAACACAGTAAAATGGTAATTAACAAAAAATTAAACCAAGTCTGTAAAATGAAAATGAATGAATTGAATTTTACTTTACGGGTCACCACTGTTGCACGTGGTGGGTGACGTAAGGTCGGTTGATTTTTTCTCGGGGTCACCACTTTGGCAAGGGATGGAATCAGAAGTTGCGTGTGTATAAAGAGTACCCTGTATTTATTATCCCTTAACACAAATTACAAATTCAATTTACAGCTTGAATAATACAAAGTTTATACATTAGATTACGACGATAGTGTTTGTGATAAAAGTTATTTTAACGTTGAAGCGAGAAGCGTGTTATTAAGACGAGCGAATTTAAGGTACTGAGTTCTTGTTGGATTGCCACGTCTGTTTTTATATTGAAAGTAGACAAAGAAAATGCTATCCACAGCGTGGGTAAATTTATTGTTTTTGTTCCCACACTGCGGATTGATTCCTGGGATTTTGTCTGCGAAATTTGATTAAGGTACAAACGTTATCAATCCAACAATGGATTTCTCACGACACAAAGACAGGAATGCACTGTTTACTGGTTCATTCCTGTGGTGCGACAAATGACATCCGACACGTGAGTATTTCTTCGGCCGGTGGAAAACGATCATATATCAGTTCGCACGGCCGTGTTTTGCTGATTATTAAAACATTAAATAAAATATTAAAATATTGTGATTATTAAAATGTTGTAATCTTTAGGTTTTCTTAACTGTCTTAACTGCTATTTACACATTTCACTGGTCTGCGGACTCCTTCCACCCTCATATGTTTATCTCACTTGGCTGGTCGATCCGTCACGCTGGGCCCCTAGGTTAAAGCCCTGCCCCATGGGTATCATACTTAATTGCGACAAATTTTCACTAATGGCTCTTAATACTCTCTGAAGCGCTTTCCAAATTAAGTTACTATTAAAATCAAAGAGTTAAATTAGAGTTAAACTATGTATGTTCAATAATTAGAATGTTAAATTCTTAAATCTTGTGAATTATTCGTTAAATAAAAAATACGTAATTTAGGATTTCATTTATAAATATAAATAATTCTTTAGGTTATTTGTGTCCCTAGATTTCAAAATCAGCCAAGTCCACATTTAGGTATTTTTGACTTTTTTGTGAATTGTTGAATAACTACTGCTTTCTAACATTTCTGCATGTGGAAATGTGGAACTTTTGTAATTTAAATATCCTATAATCGAAATAATATAAACTTTCACGCTAGTGACTGTGTACTTGAGAAAACAAAAAGCTGTTTTTTCTCCTATTCATCCATTATGGACTTGGCTGATTTTGAAATCTAGCGACACATTTATCGACAGCTGTTTCGGTTATAACACCATTAGCTAGACTACAAAAATAAAATACTTATCAACGCTCAAGTATAAAACTCAATATAATGAGGCGAGATGATCTCTCTCTCTCAATTTGGGACTATTCATGAATAATATTTGCCTACTTGGAAACGGTATTAATTCAAAACAATTAATATTTTACTTTCGTTCAGTTTATTTAATATTATTGCCGTGAATACATGCCTTTTTATGTTCTAGTGTATTGCCATTATAAAAATTACAGCTTACATTTAATAAAGTATGCAGGTATATGATTAGTTCTATTTTAAACAAAACGACGCCACATCCCATTCAAACCATGTAACAGTCACTTTTTTGCGTTCGAAGTTTAATAATCGTAATAAACAATCAAGAAAATTGACAATGGGTCATTTTATTTGGCTGAAACAATCAATTTTCCGTCTGTCATGAAAATTATATGTTTTCGTCTTCTTTTAGGTACTCATTTCACTCATCGTCAAACTATTATCCTAAAGTCGCAGCCTACTGTATGATAATAACGATAAACCAAGCCTCAGTAGAACTGGAATTCAGACCTTTCTTTTCTCTCACTCCTGAGACATACCGTGAATATTTCAATACAAATCGAGTCATACGACAAGGTCACGTGGATTTTCTCAAGTTTAATTTAAAACGACAGTTATTTCCCGGGTCTTTCTGTATATTAAGGTATCCAAAATTTTCTATATTTCCTCAGTTAGAAGCAGTCTAGTTGAAGTATGGTAGGTATTATGGTGGAGAAGAATCAGAATAAACTCTTGAGACTTTTTTACTTTTGGCTGCATGAATTCTATCCGTAGCTTTATCGAACTGACTTTCTCTTAGGTATGCTACATAATGTAGTCAAAAGGCCGGAACAAATCTATATTTGGCTACAAATAAACGTATACGTAGTGTTAATGTGAACTCTGCCATTCCTGATAGTCTCGACCAACCTATGTGTCTCTGACAACTATCTTATAAATCGAGAATATCAGTTATTTGTTATCTCAAAGACTTCTGCAGAACTTTCCTGCCATTTGTAATGCCGATTGAACGGATAATATCGCTTTAGATATTGATATATTCCACCTACGTGAGGACGTGTAAAGTAGACGTTGTTTTATAAATTATTAAAATAAAGTCTACTTAGCTCATTCGGCAAACTTTCATGTAGGTACTTCATAATTTTTGTATTTTACTTTTTTTCTAATATTTTTTAATACTGTTTGAATAATATTTCTTTGTTTTTCGCGTATTGTTGTGAACATCTTGAATTTGTAATTTGTAACCTCTACTGTGCCCTCTAATGCACGTATTGGATCATACCAAAGAGATGACGTAGCGGTCGGACATTTCGGACATGGCTCAAGGGATGGTAGAGGGAACATGCTTGTGGAGTTTGCTGAAACCAACAATCTTCACATCATGAATTCCTTTTTTCAACATAAACCTACACGTAAATGGACGTGGAGAAGCCCGACAGGAAGGACCAGCGAAATCGATTACATCCTCACTGACAGAAAATATACATTTTTAAACTGTAAGGTGATCAATCAGTTTAACACCGGCAGTGATCACCGGATGGTGAGATGTAAGATAAGATTGAACGTCAAATCAGAAAGATCCAAACTGCAGAAGAAGTCAAATGCTCGCGTATACCTGCAGAACAACACTGAATTCCAAAATGAACTCACAAATGCACTATCGGCTTTCTTAGATGAGAACGAAACCGTTTCCCTATCCAACGCGGAGGATATAACGAATATTATTCTACAATGTGCAGAAAAAACAGGCGTAAAAAGCTCAGAAGTTAAACCTTCCACCAAGCTTTCGAAGGCAACATTGAATCTTATGGAGCAGAGAAGGAAAACCAAGAGCAATAGACAGGCACAAAATGATATGGAGTTTTCATTACTTTGCAAAACCCTCCGAAGGAAGATTAGAGAAGACCTTCGTAAATTCAATGTAAACCTCATACAAGCAATTGTGAAAGCAGGCAGAAGTTTAAACAAAAACAAGCAATGCTTGTCGATAGGAAAACGTCAAATCACAGCACTAAAAGGAAAAGATGGTTCTATCGTCAGAAATTGGGAACACTTGTTAAGCCGAGTTGAAGAGTTCTACAGCGATCTCTACAGTGATGACACTGACAATACGACTATAGACTTAGATCTTCAGAGAAATGGAAATTCGGAAGACCATACTCCCGAAATTACATCCTGGGAAGTAACCCATGCTTTAAATTACATGAAAAGTGGGAAAGCCCCCGGGGAAGACGGTTTAACGATAGATATCTTCAAAAAAGCAGGAAAGGATGCAAATGAAGTACTTGCACAATTGTTCACAGCCTGCATATGCAAAGAGGATGTCCCAGAGGTATGAAAAAATGCCAGCATTGTCATTCTTTACAAAAAAGGTGACAGAGAAGACCTAGCAAATTATCGTCCAATAAGTCTACTCCCTATTCTCTACAAGACGTTCACAAAAATTCTCTCAAACCGTCTGCAAAATGTACTAGACGAGAACCAACCGAGAGAACAAGCCGGATTTAGAGGAGGATACAGCACTATGGACCATATCCAAGTCGTCAGAGAAATCATAGAGCGGTACCAGGAATACAAACTGCCACTATGCATGGGTTTTATAGACTATGAGAAGGCGTTTGATTCGATAAAAAAATGTTCAATACTCGACGCACTCAGAAAACAAGGAATCCCTGGACGCTATATAAATATTTTCAATAATATATACAGTAGCGCAACAGCATCTGTAAATCTCCATAAACCATCGCGCAGATTTCCTATCAGCAAAGGAGTCCGACAAGGTGATACAATCTCACCTAAACTATTTACAGCTACCCTTGAAGACTTATTCAGGCAACTTGACTGGAATGACAAAGGGATCCCCATAAATGGAGAATACCTGAGTCATCTGCGCTTTGCCGATGACATAGTAATTTTCTCGCAAGACTCAGAAGACCTCCAAAGCAGAATGCAGGAACTCGCTGAAGTAAGCAACAAAGTAGGTTTGAAAATAAATGTAACAAAGACGAAAGTCATGTTCAACTGCTTTGCAGGCCAAAAAGAGATCCTCATCAATGGCACTCAGCTCGAACAGGTGAAAAGCTACATCTATCTCGGACAACAAGTATCTATAGATGGATGTATATTTGATGAAATTGTTCGCAGAGTAAAGCTAGGCTGGAGTGCTTTTGGCCGCCTGAATAATGTCTTCAAAAGTGACCTTCCACTGTGCCTAAAGCGCAAAGTGTTCAACCAGTGTGTGCTTCCCGTGATGACATATGCGTGTGAAACATGGACCCTAAGTAAAAGAGAGATCCAGAAACTTAGAGTAGCACAACGTGGTATGGAGAGGTGTATGCTGGGCATAACGCGAAAGGACAAAAAGAGGAATGAGTGGATAAGGAAGCAGACAAGGGTTTGCGATGTAATAGAGTTTATTAAAAGCCTTAAATGGAGATGGGCTGGACACATAGCTCGAAGAAGAGACAATCGTTGGACAAATCTAGTCATCCAGTGGTATCCAAGAAGTACAAAACGTCCACAAGGTAGACCTAGAGGCCGCTGGATCGATGAAATGATAAAGTTCTGGGGAAGTACGTGGCAACGCAATGCACAGGACCGAGAGAAGTGGAAGCAACTTGAAGAGGCCTTCATCCAGCAGTGGATAGATTCAGGCTGATGATGATGATGATGATGACTGTGTGTAAATTAATTAATTTGAATTTGAATAATCAACGATAAACCAAGAGACAGTATCATATCGTAAAAGGGAACATAACATATAGGAATATTGAACATACATAACTTCAAAACACCTCAGATATATACATTAAAAAATCATATTTGAAAAAAAATACAATAACGCAATTCGACAAGCATTTTATGTTTGACATACTAGTTTAAATCGTCGTAATTAGATAGGAGGCTAGTAGCATAATTAGTAAATGCACATATTGGCGCGACAACAATGGTTATACGGGTTAAAATCCCGTCAAGTTTCGTATTTTTTTCAAAAATGTTTTTTTCTAGTGGGTATATATCTGACGTGTTTTCAAGTTATATGTTCAATAATATATGGGAATGTTACATTCTCAAATTCTTGTGAATTATTCATTGAATAAAAGGATATATAGGAATATGTTTAATATATTACAACATTTTAGTTTCGGGATGTTAATAAACTTCAGCAGAGGGATTTCTATAATATATATTGGATACTATAAATAAATCAATCAAGTACTTATATGTATTAAGATTTTCTAAAGTACTTTTATAAGGGTAGGTACCTGCTTACTACCCAAAGTATAAAAATACATTATAATGCTGCTTTTAAGTCCAAGAGGCTGTCGCGATATCCTTTAATACACTACAAACCCATAAAAAAGTATGATTAATATTTTAGCAACCACCCCCTATAAATATAATACACATTATAATATAGGCACATATTATATTTCACTATGCGTGCCTGCTTGAGATATTTCTTATAAATACCGGGCAAAAAGCTTTTTACGCGCACTTTGAGAGGGAGCTTTCGCAGCAATGTTTTAGCTTTAAGGTTACCCTACCCTTACTACCTTGCATAATAAACAACGACAAACTTTCGCGGGATTCCCGTCTACGCTGTTTTTACGTCTTTCATTGAAAAAACCATAGCGGGTGGGTTAGCAGAATGTTCAGCTTCTTTTTTCTACGCAAACTACTTGAGTTATTAAACTTGTGGTAGGAGTTTTTTTGTTTTACCAGGAAATTTTGCCGTTCAACCTTCATTTGCAGAAAATTGTTGAAATAACAAATACATGGTTTTAAAAAATATTAGAATATATATATATATATATACGAGTATTATAACTATAATTCGAATCCTGGATCTGGCAAGTACACATATTGTTTTTCAATTTGTTTGTGAGTCGGAGTATGGACCTAATAGGTTGAGCAAGTGGCTGACATCTATTTCTCGTAGAAAAACAAAATCTGTTAATACAAACCTCTACTCTGTGGAGGCCCATATGATTCTATTATTTTTGTAACAAAGGGTGTCTATTGAATGTAATGTAGACTGTAGTAGATAACTGAAAAAATTTAAACAAACTTATTTACACGACTTGAATTAGAATTTTTTTCATCTACAGTATTTTACTGAACAAAAAATATTATAATAGAAATTATACAAAAAAAGATAACAAGCACTAAGTAAGATATTAAAAAGGCAATGCCAGCCGTAATTCAAACACGGGCTAGAAAGTTATACTATTTATTATACTGTTGTCCGGCTAGAAAATTCTACTGCCATAATTATTATAGTTGTACGTTTTCACCGTCCAGCGCGTCTAAATGAATATATTATATATTTACAAAAACCGGAGTGCCCGTTAGTCTTAAATACCTACATCATCAGATCACGTGATACTATGACAATAGTTTTGACCAGTGTGTGTACCTATGTGTTTTATGCGTGAAATCTTTTAAATGACTTGTAGCCTTTTTTGATAGTCTATTAATGTTAATATTGGCTTTTTAATACTCACTGAAGCGCTTTCTAAATTATTGAGCTACTTATTTGCGATCGGCTTTTGTATTTGAAATCAAAGTAGGTGTTACTTGCATTACTAACCGACGTCACGGATGACTCCGATAATAGTTAAAAATGTGTAATAATTAAGTATGACACCTTTAGCATAGTGGAATATGTGCGTGGGCGCAATGCCCGAGAGATGCAGGTTCAATTTCTGTGGGGTGGGGTTTTCAAAAAGATTTTTTCTATTGGTTGCAATATATTTTCTCAGAAATGTTTTCAAAATGATGTATGTTTAATAATTAGAATTTTACATTCTTATGTCTTGTGAATTATTCGTTAAATAAAAAAAATAGTTAACTATGGGTATATGAAAAATAAGTGGAAAGGGTTTTTTGGAAGAGACAGTAACCGTGACAAAATCATAACGTAAAACGCTGCAGTTTAGTCGTGTATTTTTGTATTTATATATAAGTACTGTAGAATAGATTTTATAAAATATTAAATAGAAAAATAGTACACTTTTGGGCCACCCGTCACGCATAGCCAAGAACTTTTCCCCAGCTTTTGAAGCTTTCAATGTCCCAAAAATTTATCGGCTGAAAACGGGCGAAGGCTCTATGTAATAAAAAATATAAAAAAAATAATCAAACCCTCAAATACTCTCGGCTGTTATTCTTAATTTTATGTTCTTTCTTTCCGATATTTTCCTATATGAACATTTCCACATATTTTCTGGATTCCTAATAACATAGATGTATGAACACAGTCTTCGTTTTGTATCAGGGACGCAGAAATATTAGGTAGAATTTCACACAGCGTTGAACTAATTCTTTATTACTATAAAAGATAATATGTAACCCACGAAATACGTATTGGAAAACTATCAAAAAGCCAATTCCTTTTAATATCGCAGTATCAAAGATATTATTTTTCATCTGGTTATATATTATAATATACTATAGCGCAGAGTTTCTGACTGGCGTTTTAATCAGGAGTGCATCAAGGTGAACAAAGAAGTAAAAGGCATAATATTTTTTTAAGCAAAACTTTGTGAAATTGAAAGTGTTATATAACCAATATTGTAAATTAAAACCTCGTTTAGAGGACAGTCCAAAAATGTATTATAAATACTGATTAAGCCAATTATGATCGCACTAATCCCAATATTTTCTTCCTACCTATAATCCAAATTATTGTCGTTGTCCAGGCAACAGTTGATCATGATTAATAAACAGTTAGTTACATCAAGACAGTGATAGCGTCGATTCAAATCGCGAATCTCATTACGAACTCATACAGGGCGACTCAAAAGTGACGGTTCAACCGTGTTGAATATAGACCGCCACGCGTCACTGCAGTAATCATTCAGTTGCGAGTTACAGTAAGACCGCTTCGTCAATTTCTGTAATTCAACCAATCACAAATGCATCACCCACTAAATTTCACAATCTACATATAGAAAGTTCCGCTTGAAAATGTAAAAGTGAGAGTGCTATATGAAATAATAAGCAATAAGTGTGTGCGTCAGGACCCGGGAGTCAAAAGAGCGCCTCAATACCCAGCAGTCCGGACCAACTTAATATCATTAAAAGTCAGTGCCTGATACACCCCTGCTTCCGCTGTCCTTCACCAACATTCAAATCCTCAACCCCCTCTTCATACAGTCCACAAAAGCGTACCTACGTACAAAAATTAAAGTAGACTT
The DNA here is from genome assembly GCF_057557595.1 of Rhyacophila brunnea. NCBI lineage: Eukaryota > Metazoa > Arthropoda > Insecta > Trichoptera > Rhyacophilidae > Rhyacophila > Rhyacophila brunnea. Next base: position 37,294,708 of record NW_028232796.1, read on the forward strand.
CATTTTTAATACTTTTTAAAATAACTTGATTTTTCTAAATAAGACACAATGGGCGCTATTCCTTCCTGCAGACCTATTCTAACATAATATCACTCAACATAAAAAAGAGCTAACTGTGACAAATATATCACATGTATCACGTTACGTATTCTGGCGGTTAATTATGTAAAAAAAGTTAACCGTCTGAACTGTCAAAAGGTGATATCTTTTAATAGCCACTTTCTTCGCCGTACTAACTTTGAGAACGAGACAGAGTATGTCAATTTTACATATTAAAAATTGAGACGCAAGATCCAACTGTTTTTCTGCAATCGCAATGACATGACTAATACAATTGTAGGTTATGTTGATGTCTGACGTGTCAATACAAAATTCTTGTATTCGGCTCATTACCGACTAGATGGTACTGGCTTGGCTTTATCCACTTGTGTTCGGTCTTATCCGCTTGGGTTCGGCCACAAAAATATATCAGAATTTGACCGACATGTCTACCAACCTAAATTTTTGCCGTATTACGAATTAGAGATAGCTAACCATTTAATGTAAAGAAAATCTTCCGTGTTAATTTGGAAGAATGAAAATAACGGAAACGTGCTAAAGTGATAACCGTTAAGAATAGACCTGCCGACCATAAAGCCCATTAAGCCATAAAAATAATCACCCCACTCTCAAGCCTGCTTCAAACTTTGCAATTTTAACACTTTATAATAATATTATCTTCCGTGACTTTATTACTATATATTTATAAATATACAGTTATATTTATTTTTCTCAAAAAATGAAATATTCAACATAGCATTTGCAAAATTTCCCCGTCATACTAAAAAGACAAACAAGAAACAGAAATTTTCGCAGGAAGCTATCAATTTTCCATTTTCATTATCCGCCCAGAGTAGGTAGCGTCATCTCGTTCGCTGAAATATGATTTCTGGGAAAGTCAATAAGGAAATGAAACCGACTGCTGGAAACGTAACTATAACGATACAGTAGCGTGGTAATGATTTGAGAAAATGTAAAGAGGGTTGTATCTGGAAGAACTCAATTCGTCAGCTGAATGCAGAACTGTTCTAACTTACGTTTGATTTTTTTATGAGAGAGTTCTTTGAAACAACGCACTGAAATTATTTATTATCTAGTATTTGTATGGATTTTAGTAGGATTATTGATAAAAATAACTACAAGATATACAACGTTTTTAAATTTTCTGTTGAATCATATAAACTTGACTTGACTAGCTTAAACGATCCAAAAAAAATGTACTTGATAGAAATACTGAATAATGAAATGTCATTTCATATTGATTTCCATAGTAACGCACGTATATTTTATTTAATAATTTAGTTGCTAGGACCCCCTAGCAACCAATAATGGTATCGAAATAACTTTTCATATAAAACAGAATTAACTAAAAATGAATTCAATTCTACTTAAAGATGGCTAAAAATGCATTGGCATCGTGTTCTGATAATATATTCGAAAAGTTTCAAATGTCTAGCTAGTCGGGAAGTTAGTTAAAAATCGATTGCAAGATTTGTACCGGACAAATAAGAAAACGACTTAAGAAAAACGTTGTAAAAATGGTGCATATACTTGCCTAGATACATAATAAATAACTGAAGTAGAATGTTTTAAAAAAAACTCTTCTGCAAAATATTTTAAATGTGAGTTAGAATAGTTCTGCATTCAGTGCTGACGTCATGTATACCATTGTTTTGTGTATATGGCTACCACCCCCGGCAGAAATAAAACTTAATAATGACTATAAAAATTCTAATAAAATAAACTTTTAGAAAAGATCGCGTGTGATAATTACGACTTGGAAATCATCTGCTTCCCACACTAAATAAACACCTGCAGTTATTAAACATTAAGTCACACATAATATGTGTATGTAACTCATACATGTATATAATATCGCTAAGATTAAGGGCAGTGTGATCTATAGTAGTGTTCCCTAAATGTTATTCTGAGGGAACCCCAGGGTTCCTCGAGGTAAAATTAAGGATATTACATGTATTTTTAGCGATTTTTTGTATTTTTAAATAAATCAAATTATTTATTGAGTATCATATTATGAAGAACTGAAAGAGTCCCTTTTGTGGTAGCCAAGTAACATGCAACCCTGCAAAATATTGGATAAATGACCATTTTTCTTAGCCAGGAAACACATTAAAATAATTATAAAATAAGTTTGTGAACGTAAATTTATTATATCACATTAAATTTAAATAGAGCAGCAGCTTTTTTATTATTAGAGTAAACTTGCTACGCCGGTCCCCAGGTGAGATCCCTGTCAGCCCCCCTTTTGTACCCATCCTTATGGGGGTAAGGTCCAAAGTACTCTATAATAGTATCAATTATCTAAATATTATCATTGTTACAAATTTGTATTCGATCACGTAAAAAGTTATTGTTTACAAGGAGCGAAGAGTGGAGGTAGGCTGTTAAGATCCGCCATAAAAAGTGCACATTAAACTGTGTTAGTCATACGTATTTGTTTTTATTGAACTAAAACTACAATTTTACAGATGGTATTGGTTAGTTTTAAAAATTTAATTAAACCCTGCCTAAACCAAACCATAATAATTTTGGTATATTTTGGGCGATAAGACAAAATTGTGCACACCTTTCCATGCATACTAATTATTTATTTTCGTTGGATTAAGAATACGATATATTACACATAATATTGGTTCATTTTTTTTAAATTCATTAACCCCTGCCTGAACCAACCTATAATAGATAAAATATATTATTCTGTCTATAAAATATTCAAAGTTATGTATGATTTAATTGCATAATTTTTGATATTTTATAGATGGACGAATATTTTTTGACTATTATTATGGCTTGGTTTTCGTGGAATTTAATTGAATTTAACACCATCTGTTAATAATTGTTGTCTTATTTTAATGAAAACAAATACGTATGACTGACCAAGTTTAGTGTGCACCATTTATGTCGGATCTTAACAGCCCTCCTCCACCCTTCGCCACTGATGTACATAATATTACATTGTCAGGTAATATAATGTTTAATAATTTATAAATTGAAAGGGATACTTTGTGCTAGTTTACCGACAGTATCAAAGTCATTTGATACGCCCCTGCAAACGTCTATAGTAAATATGCGCTCCTGGCATCGCCGTCTGTTCATATTTCTCAAAGAACATACCAGGCGCCCATGTTAGCAGATGGATATTTAGATACGCTCATCTCCGGTTGTCTTCGCGGAGCCCGATAGAAACGTGAATCGGATGGCTTGCATTGTACGCCTACGTAGTATGTACGTATAGAGTACATATATGTGGCGTGATATCCCTGCGAAATACACTCCCGCTGATCGCATGCTGCTAGCCTGATACTCTGATTAGATTTCCATTTAAATTCATTTACGGCGATTGAAATTTATCTCTCCTCTTCGAATGAAATGTGTCGTGAAGGGGGGGGGGGGTATCGGATGGAATGTAGACAATGCGAATCTGTAGAATGGCTTATTTAATACCTACTAACGATCATTCCACCCTGATACTTTTCTTCTGTATTAGATGTACATACCTAACTAAATCGTTTTCAAAAAGACTTGAAGCGCCCAGTAGTGGACCAAAGGTACCTTATTTTTTTTTACAGGAAGGGCGAAAAACTGTAGTTATACCCCTTTGAAAATGTATATTTAAATATTATATTTTTCTTAATATACTATAACCTTTCCTGAATACTTTATTAACAAAGCTCAATTTGACATCTAAAATATGCTCTCGGCCACTTTTGATACTGGCTATGTAGTTTGGCCGTTTTTGATAATAAGTGATGATCATTTGGCCGAGTTTGAAACTAATTATGCAGATAGCCATATTTGTTTTACCAAAACTTTTTTTTTCATTAAAAACTTGAATAAAACATGGTTTAAAAATAATTTTCAATTATTGAAACATGACAGGTCTTGCAGATGAAAGATGTGTTATGGCGGCCATATTAGATTTGGTATATTTTTAGGCCTGTGATTGGCTCGTCAATCCTTTGGCCGTTTTTGATATTCATGCACATTTTAAAAGTCAATTTAGCATAGGTTCTGACCGTTTTTTGATGTACGAAAATTATAAAAGTGGTAGATATTGATATCTATAAAGATTTTTTTGGCATTAAAAATTAAAAAAACGCTGAAAAGTGCCTTTGGCTTATTAAAAACAATATATTATATTTAATTCTAATGGATTTAAGTTGTGTACTATTCCATTTGAGTCATTTTTTGCGACCCGGGTTTTGCCTTTCGGCATCTTCAGGCACTATGTGCACTCACCAAAAGGCAAATACACACTGACAACGAATAGAGTTAACTCTAACTTATATAATAAATTAATACAATAAAGTTGGTAAAAACTGTAATGTATAAATATTGATAATAATATTTATTCCTAATTCAACGAAAACAAATAAGTAGAATGAAAAAGTGTGCACAATTTTGTTGTATCACCAGAAATAGACCAAAACTATTATTGTTTGGTTTAGGCAGGATTTGATTTATATTTCAAAACTCACCGACACCATCTGTAAATTGTAGACTTAGTTCAATGGAAGCAAATACGTATGACTGACAAAGTTTAATATTATGTACTATTTATGTGCGGATCTTAACAGCTTGCTTTCACCCTTCGCCACTGATATATCCTTATGATAAGATCTATAATGCTCTAATTATGGAGCCGAAATTTCATAATACATTCATTTTTATGCATAAAATATGCCAGCTATCCATAATTTAGTAGAGTTTCATGATCAAAGTAATACGGCTTTGTATCCGGGATACATAAACTCGCAGTATTCAGCAAAATCTGTATTGAAAATTAATTGCAATCGATGCACTCTACCGTTAATCATCAATAATTACAATCCGCCCGCTTCATAATACCCTATTAACCTGGTCCGAAATATACCGAGAGCGCAGCAAAGTGAAGAGGTATATTATTATGTTATGTACGTAGCGAATTTCATCGATCAACTATAATAGAAGCTTTGTGCCGTGAAATTTCCAGCGGACTCTGTAGTCTCTTGTGACAATGGGGCAGTCTATAATCAGCAGTTTGCATTGGACGTCATTTGGTTAAGCCTTCGACAGGTTGAAATGACAAACGGCGTTCCAGCAACAGTAACAGAATAGAATAATATTGTATAGCAGAATTTCTTTGAAAAAAGAACGTTTTATACCCACAATACTAGCCTGAATTTATAGTAACCTGATACAGTTTGTCATTATTTCAATATAAAAATTGAAATTCATTTGAGTCAAATTAAATATCTTCACCTAACTAATAATGTGCACGCTGTGTACCCTTAAATACTAGGAAATTAATATACTCGTAATATGTAATAAAATAAGCGAGGGCTGTGCGGCTGGTCAATGCACTCCCTAGAGATATAGACATTTTTAGCGATGCCTTATGTATTCCGTTTTTTAAATTCTATTTTATGGTTTAATTTGTATTTTTTTTTATTCTTTTACATAAAATAATTTTTGGCTTTGTTTTTTTTTCTACATTGTTTTTTCTCTAGTTGATTTACCAGTACTTTTTATTCTAAATGTCATGTTGTGAACGTCTTGAATTAATAATTTGTTATGTGCTCGATGTGTCTTTTTTTAAATAAATAAAAAATAAATAAATATGTAAACGAAGCCAGAAAAGAGTACAATAATACAGTATTACACCATGATGGCCGCGTGGCTTCAGCGTCGGCTTATATAGCGTCGTGGGTCCCAGGTTCGAATCCTGGGTCTAGCAAGTACAAATATTGTTCAATTTGTGTAGGAGTCAGTGTATGGACCTAGTAGGTTAAGCGAGTGGCTCACATCCATTTCTCGTAAAAACAAAATCTATTAATACAAACCTCTACTCTGTGGAGGGGTGGAGGCCCATATGATCCTATTAGGATCGAACATGGTCAGAAATGATAAATTCTTAGTTGAAAATATTATGTAATTTGGAAAAGTAAGAAAAATCTTATAAAACATATACCTAATGTTGATTTAAATAATTGTAAAGATATTACAAAAATCTAGATTATTTTTACCTACCATAGCATTTTTACAACGTTTTTATAAGGTCGTATCCTTGTTTTTATTCTTGTCCGGTGGTTGTTTATCCAGTACAAATCATGCAATCGATTTTAACTAACTTCCCGACTAGCTAGACATCTGAAACTTTTAGAATATATCAGAACACGATGCCAATGCATTCTTTTAATACTTTTAGCCATCTTTAAGTAGAATTGAATTCATTTTCAGTTAATTCTGTTTTGTATGAAAAGTCATTTCAGAAGAAATCAGTAAAAAGTAAAACACTAATATTGGTTGCTAGAGGTCTGGGGTCCTAGCAACTAAATTATTAATATATACGTGCGTTACTACGGAAATCAAAATGACATTTCAGTATTCTATATTTATTCAGTATTTCTATCAAATACAAATTTTTTTGATCGTTTAAGGTAGTCAAGTCAAGTTTATATGATTCAACAGAAAATTTTAAAACGTTGTATATAAAAAGTTGTTTTTATCTTGTAATTATTTAAATTATGTATCTACGAGTATCTATATAATTTAAAATTATTGAAATACATGCATTATACGTTATACCATACTGTACTGCAATAAGAAACGAAAACAAAATCAATCACCACTGTCAAAAGTTTTGGTGTACGCAAAAAAAACACAAAAATATCGCATCGCTAAACAAACGAGTGAGCGCAACTCTATCGATATTTGAAAACTGTAGGAAATCGAGCTCGTAGTGGTTTTTCAACACTTCCCGTGCTGAAACGCCAGTGAAAACAAATCGACGGTAAATTCTGACTGTTTTAACTACATATTTTTAAGTTATTTTTCAAATATTTATTTAGTATTTTAAATGAACTTTTTTGCAACACGGAAATTAGTATATCACTAGTAAATTTTAACTGTTATTTTTATTTGATATTTAAATACAGAATATTGAAGAATGTAGCATTCAGCATTGATATTACATACATAGAACGCAGTGGCGAAGGGTGGGGTAGGCTGTTAAGATCCGGCATAAATAGTGCACATTAAATTTTGTTAGTCATACGTATTTGTTTTTATTGAACTAAGATTACAATTTACAGACGGTGTTGGTTAGTTTTTAAAAAATCAATTAAACCTTGCCTAAACCAAACCATAATACTTTTGTTGTACTTTGTGCGATACGACAAAATAGCGCACACTTTTTAATACTTATTTGTTTTCGTTTTATTAAAAATACATATTACACATATTGTTGGTTCATTTTTTTTAAATTCATTAAACTCTGCCTAACCAAACTATAATACACACGAAGTATTGTTATATCTATAAAATATCAAAAGTTTTGTATAATTTAATTGCAAAATTTTAGATATTTTATAGATAGACGAGTATTTTGTTGAATATTAGCATAGCATACTTAAACTATTAAGGTTTGGTTAGGCAGAGCTTAATTGAAAAACTAACCAACACGTCCAACATTACCTGTAAATTTTAGTGTTATTTCAATGAAATACGTATGACTGACAAAGTTTAGTGTCCACTATTTATGGCTGATCTTAACAGTCTACCTCCACCCTTTGCCATGGAGAAAAAGTCTCCAAAGCATATCGAGTATAGAAAAAATCTCTGCCTACATATTGTGTTTCGAATACACATATTTCACTTGTCTCTAACAATGATTAAATTACCTAGCAATTCAAATACTAATCTTGCAGATATTACCCAATTACTATTTTATGTGAAGTGCAGTTAATAATGGCAACCCTTTTTTGAATCCATATCAATGTAGTAATAAGGTAAATAACTTAGTTTTAATTATTGCGGATTGTCACTACAGAATGTTATTTATATTCTAAAGGATTTAAATTCAAATTCCATCAAGTACCATCGGTCGATAGTACTCGTATATGCATAATATGATCTTATTAGGATCGGACATGGTCAAACAAAAGTTGTAAGCTTTGTTAAATTTATTGGTATTTTATAATATTATTGTTATTTTTTTTTTTTACACTTATTTGTTTAATTCAGAATTTCCAAGCCCAAAAAAATCCTACTACTGTCATATTAAAATGGGTGGCCAACCTTTTCAGCGGCCGGGCCAGATTTTAGAAATGAGATTTTCTACCGGGCCATACAACAAAATTTCTTTTATTATTTAAAGCAAACAAGAAATATATTGTTTTTTTAAGAAGATATAACAAAAATGAGAATCAAAAATATTCATTTGATTAGAGTTATGCAATACAAAAAAAAAAAAAAAATTTTAGTGAGACGTCTGATTTTGTTTGTCAGAATTAAGTGCATCGATGTTGTTGCTACACGCAAACAGTTTTACAAATGCTCATCAGTGATTCATGTTCTCATTTTCCATCCATCCATTTTAAGGGACTTGGAACATAAATTTTCCTGGTGAATAATGCAATGAAAATTTTGCATCGAAGTATTACCAACTTTGTAGGCCTCATTTTCAATCAATTTTACTAAATCTTCGTGTTTCTCAACCATTACTGGAGTACCATCTGTTGTTACGCCCGATAGGTTGTTGAGTTGTAACGAAAAAATATTCAATGTCGATGTAACAGCTCCTAACAAATCTCGTGAGCAAGTAGTGTCCTTAAGTGGATACAGTCCCGCTAATTCTTCTATTTTGTTAAAATGGACATCAACGCCCCTGATAAAAATCGCCACTTGGGCCGTATCTGTTAAATCTGTGCTTTCATCCAATGCTAGAGCATAAAATATGAACTTGGATGCTCGATTTTGCAAATAATCTTCAATATGTTTTCCAATGTCGTCCACACGTCTAGTAATAGTTTGACGAGACAGGCTTATTTTTGAGAAATCCGTTTTCTTTTCTGGGCACAGAATTTCAACGACACTCTCCAAACATTCCTTAACCATTTCACCATCCATCCAAATATGGTTTAGATTTTTTTTTGCTAGTATCATGGCTACTGCATAACTAGCTTTTATATAGCATGTTGACTCTTGAGCCGCTCTAGTAAATATCCGATGTTGTGCAGAAAGTTTTCTTTTTAATTCATTTACTTGGTCTTGTCGAAATTTCCCCTCGTACTTTCAAGACAGAAACAGAATTATTGCATATCAAACATATTGCCTTTGTTTTAAATTCCACGAAATAATAGTTTATAGTCCATCTGTCGTGAAAACTTCTCAGTTCTTCTGTGACTCTTTTCTTCTTTGATCCAATGTCTTTACTATTTGACGCCATTGTTCTAGCAACTTGTACTCTTATCAATGTGTATTTAAAAGTCGATCGCAAAATCTCACGAGACACAATATGGCGATAACGCACACAATGGAAGCAACCATACGTCCGACGGTGTTGCGTGCTTGCCAGTGTCACAAACTGCCGGTCGCACGACGCATCCCACCCCGCATCACGCATTCACGCTCACGGCTATCCACGAAAGATCGGCGTGCGCGCTTTTTAAAATCAGCGTTGTGATTGTTTGTTAACACGAATATACCATAGAAGGAATTGTCACGATAGTTGAATCAATGTACTGAGATACTTCCATATATGGGATATGATACGAACAACGCACGATGGTATGTTCTTTTGGTGGTTTTATGTACACTTAAAAAAAATGTGTGCATATGCTCCGCGGGCTACAAGTAGACACCCAGCGGGCCACACGTGGCCCGCGGGCCGCGCGTTGGCCACCCGTGTATTAAATTAACCGTTCAAGGTCTTCAGGCATTCAGGCCATATAAATATAACAGGGAATCATAGTTAAAATAATGTATTAAAATATGTACATAATATTATAGAATCTATGTAATTGTAGATATTACGGAAATACGTGACGCAACGGGTATATATTGTATCCTTCAGCAGTTTCTATTCAATGTTGCACGTAAAAAAGCTCCCTACATGTCCGTTTCTGAGTTAGTTTACCGTTAAAAGCTCCTGTCCATTGCAGACAACTTTTCAGGAAGCTCTTTCGTAAATGCATTGCTTGATATATATTATAGGTATTAGGTACACTCACCAGAATATTGGCTGAATTCTACGTGATTTAAAAATTAAATAACAAATATTTATACTGTCAACATACTTATTAACTCTTAAATCATTTACCATTTTCATTCATAACCGAAATTCATATTAATGTGTTATTTTAAGAAACTTTTCATGAGGAATGATTTTTTGTCATTTGTGCCTTGTCTTTGGATCCCGATTTCTAAACGAAACATACATAGAAACAAGATATATGTTTATTGATAAAAGCGGGATTCAAACCAACATGCATTACCTTAAATCAGAGCCTCTAGCTGCTAGCACATCTTCAACACGGAATTCATTTACATTACCTATACTGAAACTTTGAAAAGGTATTATATATTATTATGAAACATGTACCTATACCAATACTGCCAAAGTGATTAAATTATCATAGATTATCCGTAGACAAGACACAACCTGCATATGAATAAATGCAACCTGTACAAGCGGGCATTTTGAGAAAGCCCTAAAGGCTTAAGAGGACTTTGTAGATAGTAATCTATTCGGAGGCTTCGATGACCTGATGGTATAAGGACATACTATACATCAATATCCACTATTGAAGCTCAAATTCGCAGACAAACCATATATTTATATGAAAACAGAAACTCACTTATAAATATAATACAATATAATATATATTATAATACAATATATGGTATGTTTCTGACACAGAACAGATAATAAATGAAATTCCGATAGGCTATACACCAGTCTAGTAAAGTTTGACGCAGGGTTTTAAATATGTGAGTGTCTTACAAAAATGAACCAACCATTCTTGATGTGAAATAATGTGTGTAATACACCAATATTAAATGATTAAATGAGCATCAATGCATAAACCGAGAGCAGTTGTCATTATTCGACGTATAAGGTATTCTTGACACGTGTTTAAATTTATCCCGTATTCTTTCTTACTCGAGATCAGTTGCCTGCTTCTCCTTACCCGTTAAGTATTTCAGCTCCCTGATTTCTGAGGTGTTTCAGTATATTAAATATTAGATGCAAGTGATTTTTTTAAATGATTCGTCAAACGTCAAACCTAAAATTTGGAGAGATTCTGACACCTGATAGATTTTTTTTAACCCCGCTTCCTCCTGCCCCATTAAAAAATCACAAATAAATTTGAGTTGCCGAGTTTTTCTTATAAAGTAATATTTTTATCCCTACGCACTTTGTGAAAAATACTAATTTTTCACGATTTACGTATATTTTATATTTTTTTGAATGGTTTGATCTTTTTCGAGGCACCTTTTTAAATCCTGTGGCAAAACGATTGCGTCATCTGCGCCTAAAAAAATTAATAAACCGCTAATTTTTCGTACAAACAATAGGTACCTACTTATCCTGTTTACTAATCAGCACCCGGATCTCTCCTAATGTTAGTTTTAATTTCGTCGTAATTAGATATGACACAGTTGAATAAATTGGTAAAGTACATTGGCTGGAATCCGTTGATTTTTTTCTAATAGGCCCGTTTCTGATGTGATTCATAATAATTATGTATCATTTACCTGAAATCAACAGTGGGATAAGTGAAAAATACTAGTTTCGAAATAATTGGTCTTTAATGTTTGTTAGATACTAATTAAATCACTTATTATAATATGTTTATTTATTTTTTTCTGTGGTTTATAATAGATGACAATGGTAAGATTTTAATATAATATTATTAACAGTGGGTTATTTCAGTAATTATCCCATTGTCATTTTTGTTACAGGATATTTTTTAGTAAACGGAGCATTGGTATTCTTTTTTTAAATCTCAGTGGTTGATTATGTAGGTATAGCTTTCAGCAATCAATTGGCATACGTATATAATTATTTTCCTTTTGACAGTTTCTCAAACGAGTATTTTCCGACTAACTTTCTTCAATGCATTCTCGCCTTTCATTCTCTTGAAACTCGTAGGTCACTTCTGCTCTTAAAGCATTTTTCCCTGCTCTCACTTGGTATAATTTCTAATCCCGAAATTCTAGAAAATTCGAATTTTTATGCTCCCGTCAATTACATGCATGACCCATTTTGGGTGAAAGCTGTTTCCTCATGTCAGGCTCACTGGACACCAATAGCGAGGACTGTACAGCTGGTCAATGCACTCCCTAGAGATGTAGACATTTTAGCGATGCATTTTAAATTCTATTTTATTGTTTAATTTGTATTTTTTTTAATGATCGTTGTTTTTTATTCTCTACCTTGTTTTTTCTCCAGTGGATTTACTTGTAATTTCTATTCTAAATGTCATGTTGTGAACGTCTTGAATTAATAATTTGTTATATGCTCAATGTGTCTTTTTTTTTTTAATAAATAAATATTTAGCACGTTTTATAATAGACGTTTGCTGGCTTGTCAGTGTTTATAATATGAACGCGTAGAGTGCTGTAGATATCTTCATAACATAAATGCCATTACAGCATCATCTGGTTAAGACGTTTCTAAACGGAAGCAAGTGTCCCGAGCATTGCCGATGCTTCACAGTCAAGATCAGACTTGAATAGACAATAGAGCCACGAGCTCAAAGCGTCTCGCGAACTGAGAACCACCAAGAAGTACTGAGTTTTTAACAGACTCGCACAATATACGAGATGCGATCTGCATGCAGACATTAAATTTGTCGCATTTAACAACTTCATCCGAATTAGGAAAACTAACATAATTGCATTTCTGACTTTTACCACCCATCAGTGCCATTATCTCGTCAAATAAATTAGCAACACGCATGTGCTTTTTTATATGTATATCTGTTAACCGTCTGAGGAATATATTCTGGCAGATCGATATTCATCATCATCATCAGCCTGAATCTATCCACTGCTGGATGAAGACCTCTCCAAGCTGGCTTATCTCGGTCATTGCCACCTACTTCCGCAGAACTATATCATTTCATCGATCGAACGGCTTCTAGGTCTATCTTGCGTACATTTTGTACCTCTTGGATACCACTGGATGACTAAATTTATCCAACTATTGTCCTTTCTTTGAGCTGTATCAGGCCCATTTCCATTTTAGGTTTTAAGCAAACTCTATTATATCGCAAACCCTTGTTTGTTCTCTTATCAGATCGATATTATCTTTATCTAAATAGTAAAAGTTACCTTTTTAATAACGGTCAAAACACACTTGAATACGTGGTGGACTTGGGGAACCTGACCCCTCCAAGCGCTTTGTGCATAAAGCACTGGGCTCTAACTACGGGGCTCCAGTTTTGATTCCCGGTGAGGTCACAATATAATATGTATATGGTCTTCTCAAAACCTGGGTGTTTATGTAATCGTTTCACTTCTATTAATGCACTACTGTCTCACTACAATACTTTTATTGGCCAAAATGGCACGTTATAGTGTTAAAAAGATATATATGTATAGTACCTACATAATAAAAAAATAGGTAATTAATTAATGAACAACTTAAGATACTCGTACCACATGTGCTACCTTTGGTGTAAGCATCCCATTTGCAACAAAAATCGATATATTGTACAACCGAGGTATAAATGTTATAACGCATTATAGTGAATACGTGGGTTATATTATTATGTTAATGGTGTTATATGAGTGGTTCACAAGCATAGTGAACCAAGTCCATTCAGGTTATTTTTGAGTAAGCTAGGTTCAAACGTAATATTTGAGTATTTCTTATTCTGTAAGGGTATGTTGTCCCTTACATAATAACTTAAATGTACTCAAACCAACACTTCAGACGTGCAATCATACCCTTACAGAATTAGAAATACTCAAATATTATGTTTGAACCTAGCTTACTCAAAAATAACCAGAATGGAGAAGGTTCACTATGCTTGTGAAACACTCATATGTGCCTCCCCGACCATGTCCGATCCTAATAAGATCATATGGGCTTCCACAGAGTAGAGGTTTGTATTAACAGATTTTGTTTTTACGAGAAATGGATGTCAGCCACTTGCTCAACTTATTAGGTCCATACCCTGACTCACACACAAATTTAAAAACAATATGTGTACTTGCCAGGCCCAGGATTCGAACCTGGGACCCACGGCGTTATAGTCCAATGCTTAAGCCGCGCGGCCACCGTGCCTACTTAAATTTTAAAAAAGATTGCTTGTCATTTTAGTCATTATATTAATAATTGTTCTAATGTGTTTCCCACCTCAGCGAAGCTATTTTATACACAAGGCGGCTATCGACGGCTATCGATGGTAGTTTATCATATTTATGTATTGAGGTATTATAATTGTTGCAATAAATTAACCGTCTAAACTGTAAAGCTTATCTATCTCGCTCTAAAAGTTAACACAGCCAAGAGAGGGCTGTTAAAATATAGCCACTGCCGCCTTGTGTATAGTATAGACATTCAGGAGGTTAAATGTTTTATATTATTATGCATGTTTTAAAACGTTTTTATGTCAACAATTAAGGTTTTTTTTTAATTCTCAACCTGATGATTGTAATTTTTCTTATAGGAAAATGACGGAAAAAGGCGTTAAACTTTCACTTTCAATTTCAACGTAATTATCACTCTAACATTCCAAAAGAAAATTGACGCCATCAAGAATGAACTCAACGACAGCCGGTTCACTTCAAATAAAATAATTAATTAACGAATTACCCACCCATTCTTTTGAAAAGAATATCCTGATATACTTTTCAATTGTTCCCCTTTATACAAAAGTAATATTATGAATATTTCAAAATTTACACAGAGCCCTGAGCAACGCGAAAGTTTCGGCCGTTTGAAATTAGTCGGGACCTTTTTATCCGTTGGCAAGTAGCTAAAGACAGTGACGGAAACATTTGAATTCAATTATAAAGTTTCAGGTTTGTTTGGAGACGTGTCGTTTCTGAAGGACTCCCCGTGCTGCTAATTGCGTTAGAGAAGAAAACCTGTCCATCTACTATACGAATATCAAACCCTGCACACCGACTATTGCGGATCCTGACAATTACATGTAGGTAATGACAGATTCACAAAGCCATTAAAAACCCAACACAATGCGTATAATACAGTTTTGCTAAGTAAAAAAAACAGTGTTTTTGTTTTTTGTGAAACGAGAACCCAAATTTTAAACTACCTTTTCTCTTATAGTATGTAAAAATATTGGATTGTTTTAACTCTAAATAATATACACTACCATTTTAGAAATCATGGCAAAACAATCTTGCATAATATAGAGAAAAGATAGTTTAAAACAACGATTATCATGTCACTAAAACTAAAAACACTTTCTTTTTATTTAGCAGGACAGAATTCTCGACAGTTGTCAATAATTGAAAAGTACATAATAGGTTTATTCCTGTAAAATGATCGATATGCAAACTAAATATTTATATAATAATGCCATTTGTTCAATTATATGGCTCTGAATTTTAAAAAAATCCAGGGCTCGAAATGGACCGTAGTGCACTGGAGCGCCATTCCGGTTCATAAAATCTCCAAAACTATCACTCCGTTTCATGTAAAAAATATTTTGACCATTTGAGCCAGATAGGCCATAGGTATAACAAAAATCGAACACATTTATTTTTATACAATATACAGTTTAATTAAATAACTGTGTTAATATTTTCGAGAAAATATTGAGCGCTGCGGTTCGTAAAACTGTTCATTTCGAGCGCTGAAAAAATCGTATTTGCATCTCTGTTCTGAATATTATATTTAATTAAAATTTTAAAACATACAATCGTTGTAGATTGTCAGAACGCTTTTGAAGTCAAGTTTTAAAATTAGCTGTGTTATAAAAAGTCTTTTGACTAAAAATTGCTGACGTTTCCTATTTTTGCACAATATTCAAAACTTTGATATTTTTTCTTGGTTTCGCCGCTAGAGGCGCCATGTACCTGCCGTTTCCAAAGTGACAGCTGTCATATTAAGCTACATTTCTAACATCGCATAATATTCTTATTCTTACGTAAATCTCAATAACAATAAATCCGTCTAAATCAAGTAAAATATAACAAAAAAAAACATTTTCTTTTTTACTTGCCAAAGGTTGACCGTAACAGAATTATAGACAATAAAACTCTTACATTGTGTTCCGAAATACACGCCACAAATGTGCAAGACATTCTCGGATAGGTACCATTAAAAATAGTATACTCAGAGAGGCATGCACAATCTAAGATTTCGATCCTAAGGATAAGTCGCCGAAAAGCATGACTTAACTATAGACAATCCTGATTATAGAGTTAAGGAATCCCTAACCATAGACTAATTTTGTTACGAACACGCCCCCTTCTGTATTACCATTTACCACTGACAGCTGCTGTCAAAATAAATTCGCATGTCTATAAAACAGTCCATACACTCAAATTCATTTAACAATGTATCTCAATGTGGATATTGACAGTGTTAATTTGTTTGGCATGTACTTGCAGAATATTATTTTACTTTTATATGCCAGCCCGCAGAAATACAAGATGCCAGGTGATACTGGTGATAGAATGACACTTGACGCTAGTGTTACCATGTTAAAAAAATATCTTGCGGTGCCTGTGGAATCACGTATAATGACTTATAACGGAAATATAAGAGTATTATAATTAGATATTAATATGTATTTATAGTTATTGCATTTATAAAATGCAGTTGTCATATTTTTGTCATCGTTTAACAATTATAAAATAATTTACCTAAGCTATAGGAAAGAGAATTTTTAAATATGGTATTATTTTCAATAGAAATGATCTTAACTAAGGACAATGTTTCTGCATAGTGTTTTCTGCTAAGGAAATTTTAGTTATGACAAATGTTTCTGCATTCCGCTCTAACATGTTTAGCTGTCTCATGTGGATTTATTTTATTAACCTAGCCACTATATATTAATTTCAAAAATCGACTTCCTGGCAGGGGCTCAATTTTTACGAGAAATGGATGTCAGCCACTTGCTCAACCTATTAGGTCCATACCCTGACACCATACTGGGACCCACGACGTGATAGTCCAACGCTTAAGCCGCGCGGCCACCGTGGGTGTTAAAATTTTATTAGTACGGATTAACTCATTTTGCTTTTCCAAAGTCGATATGCAATGTGCAACCAATTTCTTCGTTCATGTACAATTTAACAATTAATATTCATTTTAACATTTTTTTCTCTAGATTTGTATAATTTGACTAGGCGACTCGTGAACCCTCTTGAAAAAACCTGCTGGCCACCGGTTGAGGAGCACTGGACTGTGACTTATTTCAAAAATTGCCCTCCAAAATAGTTTGCAGAGCTCGCGCCTTATGCGCCTTTGGGATAATCTACCACTGGGCGCACAACATGATAAATTGTCTTTAATATAAAATAACAACGTAAATAAATAAGTATAAATCCTAATGGACGTTTTTCCCTCAATTTAAAAATGATAAATGAGATGTAATCTCCTTGTATATACAAATTCCGCAAATTACGATAAGGAAACTTTCGCTGGCAACATTATTACCCCGTGGATTTTTTCCTCCGCGAAAAGTTTTAATAGGGTCTATGTAAATATGAAGGAAAATGAATTTATGATACTTTGTTTACTGGGGTATACGTTTCTCTTAAAGAAACGTTTTTAAGTTTTTATAATACTAAGTTTTACGCAAATAAGCATTAATTTTGGGGAAGTTAAATAATATGTCAAGATATAAGGCAAGAAAGATATGGGAAGAATTTTAAGCAGAAAAAATAAAAAGGTTCTTTCAAAAGAACCTATTAATATAAACGTTTTATAATGGACAAGAAGGGTTAAAAATAGCTAAGTGAGCTGGAGAGTTTATCGAGGCAGTACTACATTCGTCTGTGAGGGATGTTTTAGATGAAATTAGCGAAATAAATATTTTTTTTTACATTTGTTTTGTTTATGACCGCCGGAACGCACTTATAGAGGCCTATTTTCCAACGCCCACAGAACATCTTAAAAGTCAGAACTGTTAAAGTCAGTCACAATGGATCAACATTTTGAAGCTGAATTCGGTTTATTACCAACTTTATGACGGTCAGGCAATTGCAATAATAACCTTGATGTGTAAATTTATTCTAATAACTACTTACTTTTACGTTTATATTAACTATTCATTTATTTAGTCCGGTTTTGCTACTGCATGCCAATTAAGTAAATAATTTTAACAATAATCATATATTAGTCACAATACTCATATACAATAATCATATACATACTCATATACATATACAATAATCATATATAAGAGTAATAATAGGTTAGTTTTACATAACATTGACAGTAGGATATGTATCAACAGGGCTATTCTAACTAGTAAACACCATAAAACGTTTCCGTTAATTTTCTGGATCTGAAATATCACGGATATCACACTTGGGGGCATTCTGTATACAAACTTAATAGTCGCTGTAGAGCTGCTACGTATGCGCAATGCAAATAACATTTTTTTAACATGTCACTTTGACGTTTGTTTAACATAAAAAAGAAATTGAAATTATGTATGCCCTACATCTAGATTAGTTTTTTTTTATATGACGTTTGTAATATACATTCAAAGTCAACGCCTGATAGTTTATATCCCGGGATAATTATTAACTATCGGCAGTGGCGAAGGGTGGAGGTAGGCTGTGGGGATTCGACGTAAATAGTGCACACTAAACCTTGTCAGTCATACTTATTTGTTTTCATTGAATTAAGTAGGTATACAATTTGTAGATGGTGCTGGTTTAAAAAAAAAAATTCAACTAAACCCTGCCTAAACCAAACCACAATAGTTTTGGTATATTTTGGGTGATACGACAAAATTCTGCATACTTTTTTATTCATACTTATTTGTTTTTTTGTTGGATTAAGATTATATATTACACATATTGTTGGTTCATTTTTTTAAATTCATTAAGGTCTTTAGGCAGGGCCAAACAATAGATAAAAAATCTATCCATAAAATATCCAAACTTATGTATGATTTAGTTGCATAATTTTAGATATTTTATAAATATACGAGTATTTTTTGACTATTATCTATAACGGTTTGGTTTTCGCAGGGTTTAATTGAATTTTAAAAACTAACCAACACCATCTGTAAATTGTAGTCTTATTTCAATAAAAAAATACGTATGGCTGACAAAGTTTAAAGTGCACTATTTATGGCGGATCTTAACAGCCCACCTCCACCCTTCGCCACTACCTATCGGATATCTATTAGCTATTTTTTATTGATTTTGAAGTTAAGTGATATGTTAGAATAACCCTGGAGGCTTGAAGTCTAAATGAACACCGCGCATTTTTTTTAAATAGGCCGACACAACCAAGCCAAGTTACCAAGCAAACAGGCTCGACAGTCGACAGAAGCTGCGAGGGCGAAACTTGTAAGAGCCGCGTGAATAATTAATTACACACTGGGCAAGCCACGGTGGGGTAGGCACCCCATCCCCCTGCAATGTTTATGATGTTCTGGTATTTGACACTCAGAGGCGTACCCCGTACCCGAATGAAAAGTTGACTTGGTTAATATTTTAAGTTCGTTTTTTTCCGTTTTCCTTGTGGGCCGGGTTTTAGTATTTGTTTTTGGAAATTTATAAGTGGTGACAAAACTAAAAAGATATGGACTGCTATTCACTTTCAAAATACTTCACACAGTTTTAGGTATATTTTTTATTACTGTAGTAATATTTTGATTTTAGTATGTATAAATCAAATATTTGTACTATGAAAGTAATTTGTAGGAAACATAACAGTTTTATCACTGAGATAAAAATAACATTTGCGTTAAAAGCTATATTTTTATGCAATAAAACACAGTGACAGCCATTGAGTATCATAGTGCATAGTAGGGATTTCAATCTCGGGATCCCGAGCTATTTTCGATACCTATGAATCCCGGGATTGATAAACATAATCCAGGGATTTCGGGATTGATTTTTTTATCAATTTTTATGGAAAATAAAATAAGAGCGAAAATATAACAGAAAAAATACTTTTAATAAAAAAATAACTACATTTGAAATAAACTGAGTTTGAATGAAGTTTGATTTATACCCATGTGTAGGTAGCCGATTTATTTTGTTTTTTCACATGAATTATTAAAAATGAGAAAGATTGGAAGAAAACAATGTTTCGCACTTTTAACAAGGTAATTCCACCATGATATCATACGTTTTACGGCAGTTTCATATTTGGCTGACTTATTAGATTTATGAAGCGGAAAGACCATAAGTACGCCATGATTATTTGCTTTACTATTTTAAATCTCGCTAATCCATTCATTATGTCTTTACTATCAGAAACAGCAATCTCATATTAAATTCACATTATCATGTATAATAAAATATTATTTACTCCATTAAACTTGTGTATTTCCAAGATTGAACGTATACAATATTAACAATAAATGTCTTAAATGGAATAAATTATACTAGATTTATTTTTGACTGATTTTATCAATGTTATTTATAAATATAAAAATTTCATATTAACAATGGAAAAAAATGCCAATCCCGGGATCAGAATTTTGGCTCGGGATTGGGTTCCCTAGTACATAGGTAAGGTACTTGCAGTGATGTAAATCTATGGCACGCGAGATGATTTTGCATGGCACGCGATTGTATTAAATTGAACAGAAAAAATAAGAAATAATAATAATTAAAGTTTTAAAAATAAACTAATATATATTAAGTATTATATATTATTGAGTACATGACCATGCGTATTTTCTTTGGTTTTTAATAATATTTACCAAGCCATAATATATAGACACTTAATCCGTTGTTAATTCTAAATACCTAAATTATTGACTCACTAACTTTTGGCAGCAACCCCACGATTTGTAGTAATAAATTAATTAATAGATAATATAATTAGAATATATTAGATCATGGTCACTCTTTCTATTTAATTTTTAATTATACTACAATATTTAATTATACTCATTTTCAAATTCCAAAATTACATGTATATGAAAAAAATACTTTAATAAGGAAGCAGTCAGAAAATATATACCGTAGACCAGTTATGGCGAACCTATGACATGCGCAAAGATTGGTTGTGATTTTATTTTTAATATAAATTGAAAACGAGCATATTATCTTAAATCCACTGATTAATAATCAGATGTTGGGCATGTACCTACTTTTTAATGAATGATACTCAGGTTGATACACATTTAAAAAAAATACCAACCACTATTTTGACTACCTTTTGGTCAACATATGGACAACTATTTTCATTGATGAATAATTATAATTAAATCGAATGTAAATGTGGCGACTGACTTATACCGTTTCCGTGTACATGAGACAAATTGAGCATTATAACAGTCAGAGCACCGAGCCTAGCCACTCGATGCGAGTGCCGCGTGCTCCACTGGTTGTCGCTTTTGCTAGCAGCGAATGGTACACTATCTACCTCCGACTTGCTTATGTGGCGAATTACATGATGTCAATCACATCCTCTGGGAGTATCCCCGTTTGCAGCTAAAAGGGAAGAACTTCTCAATTCGGTCCGGTGTTACCCTCAGTTGGACTGGTCGATTTTTCGATGTTTGTCAATGATCTTTATTTTATTTTAATTATTTGTGACGCGACTGTTTTTTGAATGAATATAATTAAACTTGACATAGTCACTTATAAAGAAAGTTTCCTACACCAAACTTTATAAATATTTTTTAAATCGAAATTCACTCACCTTGAGTTCGATCTCTTGGACGAATCGTGCTTCTTCCCTCCCTGCAAATTAGGCAAATCCTTTTGCCTCTTCTTGGTCTCTCTCCAAATCCTCCAGTACAAAATACACATCACCGTCACAGGGACATAGAACGCCGCGATGGCTGTCCCGAAAGTAATATAATGATTCGTTTCTATAAACTGGATATAGCACTGATTGTTTGGCACGGTTCTCGTGCCTTCTATATACGGCCAGGCGTAGATCCACGGAGGCCAAAGCAGGAGGCTGATGCCCCAAGCGCTCCCAATCATAATCGCGGCTTTTCCTGTCGTTCTCTTAGCTCTGTAAGTCAGTGGTCTTGTGACGCTGAAGTATCTATCAAAACTGATGATAAGCAGATTTAAAACCGACGCATTCGATGCTAGATAGTCCAACGCTAGCCAAGTGTCACAAATATGTGGTCCAAGCGGCCA
This sequence comes from Rhyacophila brunnea, assembly GCF_057557595.1. Classification (NCBI taxonomy): domain Eukaryota; kingdom Metazoa; phylum Arthropoda; class Insecta; order Trichoptera; family Rhyacophilidae; genus Rhyacophila; species Rhyacophila brunnea. The sequence continues at coordinate 37,316,812 of NW_028232796.1, forward strand.
GTATCCCATTATCGTTGACACAGTAAACAACGGCATCGAAATCAGACCGATGGCAAAATCGGCGACCGCCAGAGAAAACAGGAAATAATTGCTGATCGTCTGAAGTTGCTTGTCGATCTTGAACGATATCATCACCATGCAGTTGCCGACGACGGTGAAGACTGAGAGAATCGTGGCAACGATTGCGATGATGACCATCTGCGGTATGCTGAAGCGGTTGGAGGTGGCCGTTGGTGTTGCCAGGGTGGTGTTGTAGGCTTCCGAAATCGCCGTTATTAGGGCGGGCTGGGTCACATGGTCCATCCCGGCTATGGATCGCGGTCTACCTCATCACATCTTCACACTGGACTGCCTGCAACAAAAAGAGAAATCACATATTAAAATTAATTAAAATATATTATTGTCATTCATGACCCCCACATCCTGAAACGGGCCCCCAGACTGAAATATTTGTTACCCCCCCTACCTATCGTTATTGTTAAAAGCAATGTGACACTCACTATACAAGCATTTTCCAAATGGTGTCCGCGGTAAAATTATTTAGCGATTTTCGTATTTTTTAAAACATCTACTAATTGAATTATGCCAATTATGGAGTTGTCGAGTATTGACAGACAATATTCAAAAATTGTATCGCATAACCACATATTTGAAAATGTTAATACCTTTGAAGTAAAATAGAGCCGCGTGAGACTTTTTTTTACTATTGGAGCGAATTTTTAAAGTGCGTTTATCTCACTTATGTGGTCGACCCATCACGCCGGGCCCCTCCTAAACCCAGGCCCCCAGATCAGAGCCCTATCAACCCTCCCCTTGTGGGGGCCATGCATATAATACATACTCATATCTTATTGCCTCTGCATATCAGAACAATCTGGTCGTTATCAGCATCTGGAGCATCAATTTTTTATTTTCCCAAGATGCAGAACCAACCTGCCACTGGTAATGCCAATTGGAAGGGCGATAACTATGTTCAACCAAATTGCTTTAGGTGTTGATATATTCCACTTGCGTGAGGCTGAGTTTAGGTGGACGTTATTTTATAAATTCTTAAAATAGGGCATCCTTAGAAAACTCGGTGTACTTCTTTGAACTTCTATGGATGTATTTTCACTGGTTTTGTATATTTTTTTCATTTTTATCGCTTTTATTACTTTTTCTTTTTCTTTACAATAATGTTTCGTGTCATGTTGTGAACGTTTTAAACTTATAATCTCTAATGTCAACAATATGTAATGAAATGAATAAATTGAATAAAAATTAGAGGCGGGCGGTTTTCAATTATTTTGAATCAATTTTTTCCTTGATTACGAATTTAATTTTTGGTTGCTATTTCGGCATCCTTGCACGAACGACGCCATCTTGTTATAATGGCCACAAAAACGATTTTCGCGTTATATTTCATTACACTTTCTCCGCACAGAATTTTTACTCTGAGATTCAATAAATATCGTTAATTTTTTTTTATATTTTTCGTAAGTTAAACGGTTTGAACCTTAGACTATAGATACATCTAGACGCCACCCGTTGCATTGCTAAATGAAGCCGCGTGCCTTGCGTTTGGTTTGTGGGCGAGCGAACGCATTCGTCTACAAATGTTCGAGACGATAACCATTTCGCTAGTGCTCGCCCAAAGTGCTCGCACTAGACGCTCAGAATTAAAATATAATTTTCTATTTTTTTACGGATATTAAAATATATAATAAAATACAAATAAATTATCACGAACATGTATCAACTTACCTATGAAACGTAATACCATATTCTTGCTTATCAGTATGGCTACCACATTTTAAGACAACACACAGAACTATCTTTTCTACTTAATTAACTAAAAATATTTACCATTGACTTTATGTTTAACACAAAAAATATCAATTTTAGCAACTCGAGCTCGCAAGTTATCGACGCTATGTGAAACGTTTCGCCCCGATTTGATGGCGATACTTTTGGAAACTAGCTCACAGACATGTAGACCTTTTATCTTACTCTAGCGCGTGTCGCAGAGATTGTAAGGGTGCCGAATACTTTCTCACTCGCACTCATGCATCGTTTTTGTAGAGGCCTTGGTTTGAACACAATTTAGAAATTTAACATTTTTGTGTAGAATTTAATATTTCTTATTTCATTTTAGAATAATATTTCTGTATGGATAATGAAATATTACCCGAAAACCGTATTTGACGACCATTTTTATCAAGACGACAGAGATCAAGAGTTTTTAAGGGTGCCAGAGTGGTAGCCGACATATTCGTAAGCAGTGGGGGAAAAAATGAGTCAGAATCAATCAAAAACTTTCATCCCCCATGTCCAGGTTATGCTACGTTTTATGGGCTGACGACAAGACTATAAAAATGGAAATTCGAAATTCAAAAAAATATAAAACATTTTTTTTATATACAACATAAAATTTAGGTACAGTATTTAGATTTACTATTAGCTATATGGATACGAATGATTGATTCTTGTAATGATTATAGATACAAGAATCTTTCACCGAAGTAAAATAACTATCATTTTCAATAAATAACTCATTTTTGAGTTTTATAAAATAGACGACACATTTTGTTTATTAAAATAAAATACAATAATATGAGGTACATATTCTATGTAATGTAATAACGATCAAAAATACGTCATTATAGTTATTTTAATATACTGATTTCGAATTGGTATTTTAAATGACACAGGCTTGAAAACCTGCATAGAAAAATCAGATGCTATCTAGCAAGAAGAATGTGGCTAGTCTGATAAATACTCAATGGTATATACTATACCTTTATGATCCTTAATAATTAATACTTTGACTAGATAACTTGATTTTCTTGTTTATATTGAATATCATTCTACATTTCCTTCTCTACAAAATTATTTGATTAATTATTTGTTTAATTAAATACAAAACAATTTTATAGTACTTATTCCACTTTATTAATTAAATTTTGGACCGGTTTCGTCCTCCTCAAAGGGACATAATCAACCCATAATGTTATAATGTCATAACACTAATAACTCAACTCATTTATCAACGAAACCGGTCCAAAATTTAATTAATAACGTGGAATAAGTACTATAAAATTGTATTTTATTTAATTAAACAAATCATTAATCAAATAATACATTGCAGTTCCAAATGTTAACACATTAAAAGTCAGAGGCTAATGGGAACTGTATTTTGTATTTGAAAATATTAGATAACTTTAAAATCATAAATTCATTAAATAAATAATATACTTATCTACAATATTTTTACATATAATTATACATTATTTAATTATTCCTAATCAGACAAGCAGAATTTTTCATTTTTATTTTAAATAATAATTAAAGCCCATATTTACGTTAATCAAGTAAATGTTTAATTTAATTTCACCAACAATGACCACATCAGAGTTATCTAGTTGAAGTATTGAGGTGACGATATAAAAAAAGGAGTTTAAAAAGACCAGCACAGAAGAACACAGGGCGAAAAATATGATCTACATCTCAAGGGACTTCACTGCTTTCATTTTATATATTTCTAGCTTTCACAATTTTGAATAAAATTATCAACTTATTAGTAAAATATCTTTAGATAACTTACTGTAAATCCAAATAGCATTGCATAATAATTATTAACTAACATATTATATTCTGGTCATTAAATTACATTAACTGTATTGTTTCGCGAAAAGGTTCAACTGCTTCTGAAAATATTCAATATATTTTGTACACCGTGCCATCAAAATAAACCTCTCAAACGACACTATCTGACGATATACGTAGTTAATTGGATGATATCATTTTTATTAAACGATTATATTATAGACATTAGACATAATATTGGCCATAATAATAGATTAATGTCAATAGATTTATTGACGTAATATTAGCAATAAATCTGATAAAATCAGTGTGTGTATGCGTGTGCATATATAATTGCGTTGGTTTTCATCCAGGGGCTCGTGCAAACTTATAGACGTTGGATCTCGTGTTGTAGGTTGTAGGATCCGACATATATTATTTGCATGTTGAAGGTGGCTTCGTGTGTGTGATAATATAATGTTCGGGGGCGCAATTGAAATGAGACGCAGAATTGATATGGATTGTTTTATATTGTCATAAAATCATTTTTAAGATTTACATGACACTGAAATAAGACTATTGTTTTTATACTTTATTACTGAAGGTTACATTATGATTTTGAATTTGATATCGAAACTTCATGCGGAGTTGCTCGCATGATTGACTGTACTGTTGGAGGCCGGATTTTCAACTGAATTGTTGACTCATTTCATTACTATTGTCTATGGTCGATCAATGACCATAGACAACAACTTGACATTTGTAGAGTTAAAATATAAAACCTCCACAGCTCCGGGCTCGATCTCGGCAAAGTAACAATATATAAATGTGAATTTTCTAAAACCCTGCATGTTTGTAATTGTCTCTCTTGTACATAGGTTGCCGTTTATATTTCGGGAATTTGCAACACTGGTGTTGCTAGGTGCAATTCGACTTCTGTATTTTAAAGTTTGACATTTTTAACGGCAAAAGTTCTCAGAACGTTTTAACAAACGGACGCTTTTTGTTTTTTTTTAATTCATTTGAAAAATTTATCTCGGCCAAAAAATGGAATTAACTCGTGAAAATTTTCTTGCGATTATTTTTAACAACTTTCGACGTGGATTAACACGGGAACAGTGCATCGCTGAACTTAACGCTTTATATGAAGATAAAGCATCATCAAAAACTACGGTATATCGCTGATTTAGCGAATTTTATCGTGGCTGTCGTTCACTCACAGACGAGCCGCGTGAAGGTCGTCCAAAATCAGCTGTTTCTCTAGAAAACATCGATGCTGTGCGTGAACTGATAATGCAAGATCATTATGTGATATACCGTGAGAATGAGACATCTTTGGGCATTAGTAACACTAGCGTGTTTATGATATTGCATGAATATTTAGACGTAAGGAAGCTATGTTTGCGATGGATCCCGCATAATTTGACAATCGCACAAAAAGAGGCGCGTGTCGATTGGTGCAATGAAATGCTCAAAAAATACGATCAAGGTGCTTCAAAAATCGTTAATAAGATTGTTACAGGTGACGAATCTTAGATCTATGCGTATGAGCCCAAAAGTAAACAGCACCGCAACAGCAACAGACCGTATGGGTCTTCCAAAATGAGTTTAAACCAACAAAAGTTGCTCGCGCTCGAAGCACTTCAAAGCAAATGGTCGCCTGTTTATTCAGAAAAACGGGCCATGTCGCAACTGTACCTTTAGAGAATCATAGAACAGTCAATTCTAAATGGAACACAACCATTTGTTTTCCAGAAGTTTTTGGTGAAATGAGGAAAAGCAACTGTCGGCGTAAAATCATCCTTTATCAAGACAATACGAGCTCTCACACATCGGCTCAAACAAACGCCTATTTGAGCACTCAAAACATCAAATTGATGGGTCATCCGCCGTACAGACCTGAATTGGCACCAAATGATTTCTTTTTATTCCCGACAGCCAAGGATAAATTGCGTGGTCAACGATTTTTTACACCAGAAGAGGGGTTGATGCATTCAAAAACCATGTTTTGGAGTTACCTTCTACAAAGTGGCAAAAATGCTTTCCAGATTGGTTCAAACGCATGGAAAAGTGTATAAATTGTCGTGGAGAATATTTTGAAAAACAATAAAACTGTTCTTATTCTAAAAAAATTCGTTTTTGTTCGTTATTCCCGAAATATAAACGGCTACCCTCGTATTACTAACTACAATACTATTATTAAGCCTCATGGCTAGTTGTAGTATTCAAAATAATATATATATATGTATGTAGCAATCATACCACTCAGCTTTAGATGGGTGACACACTATAATATGTTTGTTTTGTTGTCAAAACAAAACAATGGAGCGAAAACGAATGTCAGCACTTCCTCAATCATAACTTGATCAGTAGGGTATATTATGATTTGTAATTGCGACAATGTCTCTAGTAATATAATATGGACTACATTTGTATAAATAAGAAAGACAATCCATAAATATTCACTCACTCATCGAGACCGTCACGCGACGCACTACAATTTGCATTAGTCCGTTATTCGACGCACCACTCTCACATTAAGTCCGGTCACTCGACATAGTCAACCGATATTTCACTCGAGTCCAGTCTCTTGGTTCATTAATACAATCAATCTCTCAATCACATCGATCTCACCAGTACATACCGTACCCGCGATTATAACCTCACGATGTCATCTTTATTATTGTATGTATTTATTCTTGTAACGATAAATAATAATCTCCCCTCCCAACCACTTCATCCTCCTCCACATCATCACCGCCAAATGTATAATTATATTGTTTATATAATAATAAATAAACCTTTTTATTTTGCTTTCCATTTTTACAACGTTTTTATTAGCTCATATTCTTGATTGTCCAGTGGTTGTTTGTCCATTACGAATCTTGCAATCGATTTTAACTAACTTCCCGACTAGCTAGACATTTGAAACTTTTATAATATATCAGAACACGATGCCAATGCATTATTTTAATATTTTAGCCATCTTTAAGCAGAATTGAATTCATTTTAAGTTAATACTGTTTTGTAACGAAAGTTATTTCAGAAAAATCCGTAAAAAGTAACTGACTATTATTGGTTGCTAAGGGGGTGGTCCTAGCAACTAAATTATTAATATATACGTGCGTTACTATGGAAATCAAAATGAAATGTCAAAATGACATTTCAGTATTATATATTTGTTTGTTTGTTTGTTTTTTATTTACTTCATATCAAGTACAAGTTTGAGCATATTGAGCATAATAATTCAACAGAAAATTTAAAAACGTTGTATATAAAAAGTCATTTTTATCTTGTAATAATTATATTCTTCATTTTCTATTTTCATCTTCTATTACCAACTACACTACTGGCATTGGGCCTCATAGCCTCTTTTAATATTAAAAAGTATATGTATATATAATATATTGCTAACATAATAAGTGATCCTTTTTTTAATTTTTCTCCATTTTTATAATCTTCAAGATAGTCGTAATCAATCTATTGCAACCCTGCACATGGAATATAGTGAATTTTAAAATTAAAAATGCAAGACATTCACAACATGACATAGAGTGGAGGGGAAATATCAAATAGTATTTTTTTTTAAAAAAAATCTTATACGCACCGACTGATTTTGAGGTCCCCTACGATAACAAATACCTAACAATTTATGTCTTAATCTGCTATCTCTTAGCAACGCATGATTTGCCTAATCTCACGTTACGTCACTGTTTTAAGATTGTTGAGCGTTCGTTCTGTTATTAATAAAATTAAATCATTAATTTGTGAGAATTACGCCTATTTTTATAGATGTAGATATTTCGTTAATAATGTTATGATTATTTTTAACTGTTTGGAGTCCTTTTTTAATTTTTCTGATGAATCGGTTGCATGATTTGCGTCAAAGAAAATCGCCGCTGAAATACCCACAACCATGTCAGAAAGAACAAATATTTAAAAGGTCAATTTTGTTTTGCGAACTGTTTTAAATTCATGCGAAAAATTTTAACACAAAGGAAAAAGTTTTTTGTAATAATGAGCCATTAACAAGAGAGCGCATGTTTCCATTCAAAACCTTTCAAACAGACCTATTGTTTTCCTATTATGATCATTAATTGAAAAACCAGTCAAACAAAACTGAAAATGAAACTTAAATATTGGCAGATGAATGATGTAACAAATTTCGTTTTGAACAAAGTTATGAAATGACTTTTCGAACGCGATTCAACTGTTTACTTGACATTTGGCACAGAATAACCCACTTACTAAATTAATAACCTCTCATACAGTAACATACAGTGCTATAAATTCCTATTTATAGATTAACTAGCTAAAAAGTCCATCCGAGGACATGCACATCAGGCCAAAAGCTGGATTACCATAGTAGAAAATTGAGATTATCGGTTACATTCACGAGCCTCTGAATTGTGCAAATTGAATAATAATATATTTGTTTGCAGTCGTAAATAGTAGTAAATAATTGGAAAATCACTTTTCCTTAAAATTAAAACGAAATTATTTTTATATGACTTTGCCGAGGCTTTGACTGCGACTCAATGTCATATCATCACCTTTCCCACAATAGAAGAGGATCCGCTGATCAGGCTCTGCCTCCGATTCTATTGATATCTTCCGCTCTACCCACCGCCAGGGCACATTTCAATTCATCGGCACTCTCCAAGAAATCCGCAATTTGCAGCTGTACTCTGTGTCGTTCATATTTAGGGCATTGTACTGCTATATATGTACAATGTCTTCCAAAACACCACATTCATCGCTGAGCTGCGAATCGCTTCTTTCCATGAGGACATAAAATCTTTTACCCACAGTGTCTCCTATTAGCTTCAGCATCAGCTTAAGCTCATTTCTCTTCAAATAAGAGTCCACAAATTAAGTATCGCCCTAAAACGTCGTGGGTTCCAGGTTCGAATCTTGGGTCTGGCAAATACACATATTGCTTTTCAATTTGTATATGAGTCAGAGTATGGACCTGATAGGTTTAGCAAGTGGCTAACATCCATTTCTTGTAAAAACAAAATCTGTTAATACAAAACCTCCACTCTATGGATGCCCATATGATCTTATTACGATCGGACACAGTAAAAAAATCATTTAAACTTTTAAAAATATATTCAAAATAAATGATTATACCTTACCTACAATGGCCTGGCGACTTAAGCGTCGGCCTATAACGTCATGAGTCCCAGGTTTGAATTCTGTATCTGGCAAGTACACATATTGCTTTTCAATTTGTGTATGAGTCAGAGTATGTACCTAATAGGTTGAGCAAATGGCTAACATCCATTTCTCGTAAAAACAAAATCTGTTAATACAAAACCTCCACTCTGTGGATGCCCATATGATCTTATTACGATCGAACATGGTCGGAAAAAAATTATACCATACCTACTAGAAAAAATCACATTTTAAAAAAATATGACGCATGACGGAATTTGAAACCTTTTATTACTTCACAATAAAGACGGAGCGATAACCTTGCAGATTTCACGAACAGGAGCTGCGCTCCGGTGCGTTCTTGTTCATTTCGAGCGCTGATCCTGATATTATCAGTATTTTTTTTATGATTTATTAAGGAAACAAACAGTTACATTTTGAATACAAAAATATGTTTAAAAAAGAATAGTGAAATTATATTGCAACCAACAAAGTCTTCATGTATAAATTATAATATAGTTAAGCCTAACAAGAATAAAAAGTGAGAAAGTAAGAAGAGCATAAATATAACGAAATTACATATGGAAAATGAGGAATAATAATTATACACCAAAATTATTTATATTATATAATAATACATCATTTTAAATTTTATTAATGTCCATTATACAAAATTTTGGAGATAGCGCGTTTAAACGAAACAGATGTATTATTGAAAGGATCAACGGTGGAGAAAGACATATGTGTCGCTAGATTTCAAAATCAAAATAATATTTTTTTTTATTAAGGGAACAAACAGTTACATATTGATTGATTGATTGAAATTTAAAATATAATATAAGTTATTGCAACCAGCAAAGTTTCCATGTATACATTATAATACTTATAGTTAAGCCTAACAAGATAGAGGGTAAGAATAACATAAATATAAAGAAATTACATAAGAAAATTACATGAGAAAAATGAGAAAAATGAGAAAGAATAATGAATAATTAAATTATATACAAAAAAAAGTAACATAAAAAAATATATAAATATATATATCAATTTATACAAAATTTTGGAGTAGCGCGTTTAAATAAAACGGGTGAATTATTAAAAGGATCAACGGTGGAAAAATACATCTTATAATTTAAACAAGAGCGCCGAATAAAAGAGTTTTGTGCATAATTAGAAGCGCTACGACTGATATGGTACAAAGTTTGGTTTCGCGTAAATCTTGATGAATAGAAAAAAAACAGCTTTTTGTTTTCTCAAGGACACAGTCACAAGGGTGAAAGTTTATATTATTTCGAGTACAGAATATTTAAAATTTATAAGTTCCACATTCCAATAATGCAGAAATGTTAGAAAGCAGTAGTTCTTCAGCAATTCATAAAAAAAGTCAAAAATACCTAAAGGTGGACTTGGCTGATTTTGAAATCTAGCGACACATATTGTAATTTAAATAAGAGCGCGCAATAAATGAGTTTTGTGCATAATTTGAATCACTACGACTAACATGGTACAAAGCTTGGTTTCGCGTAAACTCGATGGACAGTGGAAGATAAGAATTCGAGTAGGTATGGCGAGCCAACAAAACCATTGATAATTTTGTAAAAAAAAAATACTGATCAGAAATATAAAGTAATCATACTGCCATTTACCTAATACCTGCACCATTATATTATTAATATTATTCATTGAAGTAGAGTGCTTATTAAACATCGTCTGTTGTATTAAAACTATTCCAACAAAGCTTTATAGAAGATGATAATATTAATACTCAATATTTCGTAATACTCCCTCGGGCGTTTTTAATATCTTTCGAGAGAGGAAAGATAATTTAGTGAACCGCCATAACATCATAAACAAAAAAACACAACATTATTTTCCTTTGATCCCTTGCTCGAGAAATGAACTGAAAATTATGCAAAATCGGCCAACTTTCCGCGGAACACAATAATTCATGAGTTCGCGTCAAAGGCCCGGCCCCCCTCAAAGGATACTGGATGTGGAAAACAACCGGACTCTTCTTCGTTGTAAATATAGAGTAGGTTTTTCCGAGTGGATATTTTATTGACAACGAGTTAGAAATATTGCAATTGAGGCTGTTAAATTTATAATCGCGAAAAATCAACCACATTTAAGACTGCAAAGCTAATATAATATTCTTTTTTAAAACTTTATTTTATTCAACGAATAATTCACAAGACGAATGTAACATTATTATTACAACGTTTTTATTAGATCGTATTCTTGTTTGTCCGGTGGTTGTTTATCCAGCACAAATCTCGCAATCGATTTTTAACTAACTTTCCGACTAGCTAGAGATTTGAAACTTTTAGAATATATCAGAACACGATGCCAATGCATTATTTTAATACTTTTAGCCATCTTTAAGTAGAATTGAATTCATTTTCAGTTAATTCTGTTTTGTATGAAAAGCTATTTCGGAAGAAATCCGTAAAAAGTAAGGTCTGGGGTTCTTGCGACTAAATTATTAATATATACGTGCGTTACTATGGAAATCAGTATTATTTCTATCAAGTACATTTTTTTTTGATCGTTTTAGCTACTCAAGTCAAGTTTATATTATGATTCAACAGAAAATTTAAAAACGTTGTATATAAAAAGTTATTTTTATCTTTTTATTGAACATCCATAATTTTAAAATACTTCTGAGAAATATATGAACAATAGAAAAAAATCTTTTTGATAAAAATACGACACCCGGCGGTATTTAAACCTGCGTCTCTCGGAAATCGAGCCTACATGCACTGACCACTATATGCTATAGGTATCTTATCTTTCCGGCCATATCTGATCCTAATAAGATCATATAGGCCTCCAGAGAGTGGAGGTTTGTATTACAGATTTTGTTTTTTACGAGAAATGGATGTCAACCACTTGCTCAACCTATTAGGTCTGACTCACATTCTGACTCAATGAAAAACAATATGCGTATTTGTCAGACCCGGGATTAAAACCTGGCACCCACGACGCTATAGGCCGATGTTTAAGCCGCGCGGCCATCGTGAGGTAGATATCTTATCTAATTATGACCAATTTTACCCTCCTCTCTAACCAAACCATTATCGATAAAAAATATTCTTCTGTACTAAACTTATAAAACATCTAAAATGATCTATGGTTTAATTACAATATTTTTAGATATGTTATAAATAAACGAATATATAGTAATAATAGGCCTTGGGTTAGGCAGGATTTAATTGAATATTAAAAACTAACAATTATTATCTTCACAATGTAGTCTTAGTTCAATGAAAACAAATATCTACATTTGACTGACAAAGTTTAGTATGCTCAATTTATGTCGAATCTTAACAACCTACTTCCACCCTTCGACGCTGCGGCGGCACCCATCAAATTTATGTGAAACTTGTTTACCGTTTAAACATGCTAAATGTTTCGCTTGGTAAAATTAATTTTCAATCATAATAATACAACACTTCACATCCCTTATCCGATGCATTATTATGCTGGTCACGTTGAGGACAAAGCATTTACCCATTCAACACCGATTTGACTTTGCAGTATCTAAACAATATTTATTCAAATCGGCAATTGAATACATAATTGAAACAAGGAAAACAGCATCTCAATAAACAACATTTGAAATTACATTTCCCTCTGATTTCCGAATACATAACCATACTGTCTAAATAAATAGGATACTGCCTACAAGATGTAGACAGTGGTGTGCGTATATTTATTCATTTATGTTTATATTTTATAATAAAGACAATTTATCACGTTCTACTACTCTCACAGTGACAGATTATCTCAAAGGCGTAAGTGGCGCTCGCTTTAACAATTTAGCAGTCGGAGACAAGTGGAGTAATCCGCCCTGAAAATCTAATATGGATGCATTTTAACATAAAATAAAGTGTTTCGTTTTGTGAAAACATCTGCTTTATAAACGATATAACAGTGGCAAAGGGTGAATGTAGGCTGTTAAGATTCACCATAAATAGTGAACATTGAACTTTGTCAGTCATACATATTTGTTTTCATTAAAATAAGATTACAATTTACAGATGGTGTTGGTTACTTTTTAAAATTCAATTAAACCCTGTGTTAAATTGCAAATTGTTAAAAAAAATCAAGCCATAATAGATACTAGTCAAAAATACTCAAATTATGCAATTAAATCATATAAAATTTTAGATATTTTATAGATAGAATAATATTGTTATCTACTTATTATATTTTGGTTTAGGCAGGGCTTAATGAATTTTAAAAATAAATGAACCAACAATATGTGTAATATGTATTCTTAATCAGCTTAATCTAATGAAAATAAATAAGTATGAATGAAAAATTGTGCACAATTTTATCGTATCGCCCAAAGTATACCAAAACTATTATGGTTTGGTCAGGCAAGGTTTAAATGTACGTAAAAAAAAAAATGTGTAACAAATACGAATGACTAACAAAGTGTAGTACAAAGTGTATGTAGCCTATCGCCACTCTTCGCTAATGCGATATAATATATATATCCGACCATGTCCGATCCTTATATGATCATATAGGCCTCCACAGAGTAGAGGTTTGTGTTTTACGAGAAATGGATGTCAGCCACTTGCTCAATCTATTAGGTCCATACCCTGACTCACACACAAATTGAAGAACAATATGTGTACTTGCCAGACCCAGGATTCGAACCTGGGACCCACGACGTGATAGTCCAACGCTTAAGCCGCGCGGCTTCCGTGGGCGTATATATATATTGAAGGGTTTATTTCGGAGGGTATGTTTTCACTTTAATTAAAACCACGGATTCAGGTATTTGGTTTTTCACACGAGAAATAAGACATAGATATTGATTGAAGTAACAAAACTTAGCACGAAAAGAAAGGGTGGCGAATTGGGTTAGGCGGTTTCAAATGCCACTTTTCGACTATTTACCCTCTGTCCTTCCAGCCATGCGTCAAGGTACTTTCTTCAGTATTAAAAAACATTTGAAGGCTCCACTGCAAGACTATTGAATATCACAATATATATATAGTTATGTATTCTTTTCGATAGCCCAGTTCATAGAGCAATATTCTGCATTTTTTTTTACTTGCCAATATCCCTCACAGTCTTGAGAAAAATCACTTTTTCAAAAAGTGACACACTGCTAGATTGCTGAGAGTTACTTGTCCTCCATACGAGGAATGTTCCATAAAAAACTTTACCCGCCATTTCAGCTGTCAGTATTGCAACTTATCAAACTGCCGACACCTTTAAGGTTAGGTTAGGTTAAATACATATGAATTCCAACTACCCGGTCCACCATAAAACAACAGACTACCGATGTCGACTGCAAAGTACAATTAGCTGCAGTTCCTGAAGAAATTGCCTGACGATGACGCTGTAATATTCGACAACTCAATCAAGGTCATTGAAGATTGATTGCACGACAACTCGTATCGGTACTCATAGTACGAGTACCTTACGAAGGTACTTCTCAAAGCAACCGTATACTGAGTTTCGAGAACAAACATTTGCAACGGATACCATGTATATGGTGATGTGACTTTAGGAGTAACGAGAAAATAAGAGAATGCACCGAGCAGCCTCTTATCACGCTGAGAGAAAAGAGGCGACGTTGGACCTAGCTCGGCCACGTGCTGCGGATTCCAGAAGAGAACCTCAACCTAGCATGCCTTTTATTCAAGCCAACCGGATTCTGGCATCCTAGTAGGCCGCTAAATACTATCTATACGTATATCTATATATATATATATATATATATATATATATATGTATACGGCGGAGCAACTGGATGCTGGTATGACCTGGAACGACGTAAGAAGACTGGCTAGCAACAGAAATTTTTAGAGGCGCCGCGTGATGTCCATATGGATATTGCCAAAGAAGAAGAGAAGAAGTCTACTTTGCTTTAGTCTCATCCAGAAGGTAATTCTATTATTTTTCTGTTCCTTGGTCACCCCTACTTCACTGGCATTAAGCAGACCTATATGGTACGCTTCGATACGATCAAATTTTGATTTAATATCCCTAAAAATTGACGGATGTGTTTTGATTCGCGATAGGGTGGAAGTTTATCGGTTGTTATTCGATATTCGATTTTACTTTATTTTTCTAACTTATTTCCTTTGCCAAGCTATTATAATTTCCGCTATCTGCAAAATAAATTGATGGGGTGTTTATATAGGGAGCCTTTTTTGTCGTCATTATTTATCTTATCATAAATTGGCGACTATACAGCCTCAATTGCAAATTACCATATTCGGAGAGATCACGATTTAAAATCAAAATGTGAATATTTACAATACAAAATGACAATATAAATTATAATATTAATTTGAACAGGTTTTTTTTTTAGAATTATTAATAACCATGTCCTTGCTTTTTCGTTCTAGGTGGTTGTTAGTAATTTTGAACAATCGCAAACACCCAGGCTTTGAGAAAAATACATAAATATTGTGTCCTGACCGGGAATCGAACCCAGAACTCTCGGTTGGAAGGCAAGCGCCTTACGCACTGCACCACAAGAGCCACCTTTTAATGGTTGAATACCCATAATACACATATAACTTTTATTTAATTCTTTAGTTCGAAGCAAACTTGAGAGTGGGTCTATTGTTTGGGTACCGCATCAGTTGAAGTATGGCCTTATGGTGGAGAGGGTACAAAAGAAATTCTTGAGACTCCTTTACTTGAGGTTGTATGGATACTATCCGTGACTTTATCCAACTGACTTTCTCTTAGGCACGCTTACATACCGCAGTCTGCAATTTAGAAGAAATCTTTATTTAGCTACGTATTTTTTTCGACTTATACGAGGTATAAATGAGAACTCTGCCATTCTGGGCAGTGTTGACCTGTGTGTCCCTGATAACTATCTTAGAAATAGAGACCATCAGTTGTTTATTCTCCCAAGGTGCAGAACCAACCTGCCATTGGTAATGCCAATTGGGAGGGCGATAACTATGTTTAACGAAATTGCTTCGGGTGTTGATATATTCCACCTACGTGACAATGAGTTTAGGTGGACGTTGATTTATAAATTCTTAAAATAGGGTCTGCTTAACTCATCCGGTGTACTTCCTTGTACCTACCTAATTTATCTACTCATCTATCTCTTTTTTTATGTAATACTGTTATATTTATATATCTTTGTTTGTGAACGTCTTAAACTTATAATTTGTAATGTCCACAATATGTTAAAAAAAAAATATTGAATTGAATAATATTTTGAAAACACCTAAAAAAAATATGCGTTTACGGTGACCGAGCGGCTTCAGCGTCGGGTTATAGTGTCGTGGGTCCCAGGTTCGAATCCTGTGTCTGGCAGATACACAATATATTATTTTTCAATTCATGTTTGCGTCAGAGTATGGACGTATTACGTTGAGCAAATGGCTGACACCCGTTTCTCGCTAAATAAAAAATCTGTTAATACATCCTTTAATCTGTATCATCTTACGACTGAACATCGTTTTACCGATATATTTTTTCAATAATCGTTTACTATCGCGGGTTTGCCACTGGCTTATTGACACAAGTTGGTACAAGTTTCTCGTCTAACATCAAATCGTTCATGCAGAAGCGTTTGCTTGAGTGCTGCCAACTGATAATTTATTCAATTTCTTTGATTTTTCAGTAACGAAGACGCAAGTGCACCCTGGCAGGATGGGATCGGACCAAGAGGACTGGAGACACCTTAGGCTAGAAGTGGCTAACATGAATTTCTCGTAAAAACAAAATTCTATTATTACAAACTTCCACTCTGTGGAGACCCATATGATCTTATTAGGATCAGACATGGTCAAAAAAATACCTACATATCTACTAGAAAAAATAAGACGCCGGGCGGGACTCAAACCGGCATTCATTATATTTCAGCCAATGTATTTAACCAATTGAGCCACTTATATCCTACCTAAATACGACGAAATTAACTAGTAGTATTAATATTATAAGTTTTTTTCTAGTACGTAAGTTTCTAATATGCTAGAATTATGTTTGTTCAATAAGCAATGTTACATTCTCAAATCTTGTTAATAATAATTATTGTTTGTAGAACAGATGCTTGCGACGGATACTGGGTGTGCTATGGGGTATGACTTTAGGAGTAATGAGGAGATAAGAGAATGCTTCAAGCATCATGCTTAGAGTGAAGAGGCGACGTTGGACCTGACTCGGCCACATACTGCGAATGCCAGAAGAGAACTTCAACACGGCTTGCCTGTTCTTCAATCCAACTGGATTTCGGCGTCCTGGAGGCCGCGAAATACTATAAATAGTGTGTATACGGCGGAGTTTTGGAATGCTGGTATGACCTGGAAGGATGCAAGAAGACTGGCTAGAGACAGGGATTCTTGGAAGTGCTATGTGGTATCCATGCTCCAGGTAAGGGGCGGTTATGACCGAAGAATAAAAAAATAGTTTATATAGTTTGGTTTTCTATATATATATATATAAGCTTTGGACCCACGTTGGAAAATGGGAACTACAGAATAAAAATGAACCACGAGTTGGAAGAGCTGATTGAACAGCAAAGAATCATAAGATACTGTAAGTCCCAAAGACTACGATGGGCGGGACATGTGGAGAGAATGCCTGAAGTTAGAGCGCCAAGGATCATGACGAAGTGGCTACCCCAACGGAAGAGACCCAGAGGCCGTCCAAGAAGGAGATGGGCTGACGCCGTAGAAGTGCACTGGTTTCATACAGGAAGACCCGGTAACTGGAGAAGTGTGGCGAGAGACCGGAGTGAGTGGAGAGCGGTTGTGAAGGAGGCCAAATCCTACCCCGGGATGTAGCGCCGTGGAAGAAGAAGATGTAGTTCGGTTTATTAATCAATAGATATTTCGGTTGTCACACCATTATCAAAACTACAAAGATTTAAAAAAAGAATCAAAGTATTTTGAAACTACAATGAAATAAAAAATAATAATTTTCACATTATTTTACCTTCATCTAAATATTACGACAATGTACAGTTAGACCAATGCCCCCGTCCCATTAATTTCGCATTTGATTAAACTTCTAGGAGTTTCCTTCGCAACATCAACTCATCTGAAGACTGTCAACGCGGCCGCCCACAGCCATAAGGGATGAAGTACGCATCCCCTATCCCTAGCTATACAAACTCTAAGGATTCCCTCCAATCAAGCACGTCTGTCTCCCTTAAAGGCCGCTTTGTGGCTGGCTTTTGTTTGATTAAGACACGAGACACGTGTATCCAGTCAATGCCATACTGTTATTACAATATTAATCATGGCTCTAATTTGCTTCCAAGTATACAAATTAATAATTATATTGTATGGGATGCATATAGAAAACACGATGGTAGTAATTAACCCAATTGATATTTCCATTACATAAGCTAATCTACGAGTATTTAGTAATTAGGAATGTATTTAATGACTCTATATCGGAGGTTCATAAAGTGTGTCCCGCGTGACTTTCTGATGTGTCCCGCGAGATGTATGTTAAATCTGTATTATTTTTATTCTTCGTATCGAATATTAAAAATTACGTTTAAAATTATGTTCTCTCAATAATTCTTTTCAATGGCATGGAACACAGAACAGATAATAAATAGAATACCGACAGGCTATGTTCAATACGCTACATGTTGATGCAGGGTTTTGAATGTGTGAGTGTCCTACGAAAATGAAACACGCATTATGCACGTGCAATAGTGTGTAACACCAATATTAAATGAGCGTAAATGCATAAACCGAGAGCGGTTTTCAGTATTGGAGGTATAAAGTATTCTTGACACGTGTTTAAATTTATTCCGTATTCTTCCTTACTCGAGATCGGTTGCCTGCTTCTGCTTACCCGTTAGGTATTTCAGTTCCCATTATTTCTGAGTTTCCTGGTATGGAAGTATGGACGCTAAACCAAGAAATGTCACGGAGACTTGAAGCTTTTGAGATGTGGCTGTATAGACGCATCCTCAAAATTCCTTGGACTGACCGGGTGACAAATTTTGAGGTTCTCAATCGATTGGGGAAGGACCTAGAAGTTCTACGTAGTATCAAAACCAAGAAACTACAGTACCTTGGCCACATTATGAGAGGACAAAGGAACAGCATTCCCCAACTTGTCGTTCAAGGAAAGATCAATGGTACGGGTAGCAGAGGACGGCGCCGCATTTTGTGGCTTAAGAACCTCCGTGATTGGTACGAGTGCAGTTCCACTGAACTGTTCCGGGTAGCAAACGACAAATCTAAGATCGCCTTGTTGGTAGCCGACCTCCGCTAGGGGATGGAACAATAGAAGAAGTTCCTCTGGCAAGAATGAATGGTACTTTGATATTTGCTTAGGTAGATACCGCAGTCTGCAATTTAGAAGAGATCTTTATGTAGTTACGTATTTTTTTCGACTTATACAAGGTATAAATAAAAACTCTGCCATTCGAGACAGTGTTGACCTGTATGTCGCTGATAACTCTCTTAGAAATAGGGAGCATCAGTTGTTTATTCTCTCAAGGTGCAGAACCAGCCTGCCACTGGTAATGCCAATTGGGAGGGCGATAACTATGTTCAACCAAATTGCTTCGGGTGTTGATAATATATTCCACTTGCGTGAGCGTGAATTTAGGTGGACGCTATTTTATATATTCTTAAAATAGGGCCTCCTTAGCAAACTCGGTGTACTTCTTTGAACTTCTATAGATGTATAATAATTGTATTTTCACTGCTTTTGTATGTTTATATTATGTTCTCTTTGTATATTTTCATTTTTAACGCTTTTATCGCTTTTATTACTTTTTTTCTTTATAATAAGGTTTCAAGTCATATTGTGAACGTCTTAAACTTATAATTTGTAATGTCCACAATATGCTAAAAATAAATAAATTTAAATTGAAAATTTAATCTTGTGTATGCGGATATGCGAAGTGAGGGAGGTTCAGCGCAGGTGGAGTGACGGGCGTACCGCTGCCATAGTTGTTGTGTTGTTAGTTGTCAAATTTTACTGGTTCTGGTGAAAAATGTATCCCCCAAATCACCAATGTAAGTTTGGTAATATTGCAATTGCATCCAAGGTCTGTTGCAATTACTGTTGTTAGATAATATTAGAATAAATTAATGTTTTTTTTGTAAAATATTTACAAAAAAAGGGCGGCCCGCTAAATATTTTTTATTTGAAAATAATTGTCCCTTTGATGAAAAATTTTGTGAACTCCTGCTCTATATTATGGACATATCGCATGTGACCCACATTTATTTAAGCAATACAGGGATGGAATGTTGAGTTTATTTAGATTTAAATATCACATCATAGTTATCACATAGAAAGAGAATTTATCTAGTAGATACGTGAAGTAACAAAAATTATGAATTATGTTTTATGTTTTATAAACTGTTATAATATTTTTTTTAATACGTAGTTACTATCAACTCCGTAAGGGAGTGGAGGGCGTTAGGCGTTATAGAAAATTAAGTATTTTCCCGAGTGGACTGTACTAAAAATTATTTTTGAAAAGCCAAAAAAGATCACATGTTTAGATCGTCTCTGGACTCCATTTATCCGTATGTCTTAGCAAGGCCAACTCCATCCAGGCTACAAGGCAAAAGTGGAAAAAGTACTATAACAATTCTGAATTGTATTAAATTAAATAAAATTAATAATATAACTATTAAGTACTAAATTCACATAGATAACTAAATTATTATTATATAAATATATAATAATATACCCTAACAATATAATCAGGAGACCACCAAACCAGAATGCAGGAACTCGCTGAAGTAAGCAACAAAGTAGGCTTGAAAATAAATGTAACAAAGACGAAAGTCATGTTCAACTGCTTTTCGGGCTAAAAAGAGATTCTCATCAATGGCACTCAGTTCGAACAGGTGAAAAACTACATCTATCTGGGACAACACGTGTCTATAGATGGATGTATATTTGATGAAGTTGTTCGCAGAGTAAAGGCTGGAGTGCTTTTGGCCGCCTGAATAATGTCTTCAAAAGTGACCTTCCAATGTGCCTAAATCTCAAAGTGTTCAACGAGTGTGTGCTTCCCGTAATCACATATACGTGTGAAACATAGACCCTAAGTAACAGAGAGATCCAGAAACTTAGAGTAGCACAACGCGGTATGGAGAAAACGCGAAAAGACAAAAAGAGGAATGAGTGGATAAGGAAGCAGACAAGGATTTGCGATGTGATAGAGTTCAGTAAAAGCCTCAAATGGAGATGGGCTGGACACATTGCTAGAAGAAAAGACAATCGTTGGACGAATTTAGTCATCCAGTGATATCCAAGAGGTACAAAACGTCTGCAAGGTAGACCTAGAGGCCGCTGGATCGGTGAAATGATAAAGTTCTGCGGAAGTACGTGGCAACGCAACGCACAGGACCGAAAGAAGTGGAAGAAGCTTGAAGAGGCCTTCATCCAGCAGTGGATAGATTCAGGCTGATGGTGATGAATATAATACAGTGTACAAGTGGCAAGTGCATACAATATATAACCATTATAAAGAGTTCTCTCTATCAATTACTATAACAATTAATTCAATTATTATTCTATCTTAATCTTAATACGTCGAAGAAATGTCACTTTTATAGCAAACGATATAGCGAAACAGAATAATAAAACCTGAATTTAACACTTTCTAAAATTTATTTAATGACTTTATAGTTTGGTTAATTAGCTTTTTTGTTATTTGAAATTACTGTCTCTTGAAAATACGAATAGTCGTGTATTAATAATGTTGATTGTTATCCGTCAGGATGATTTATATACACGCTCAGCCATTTTGACGGCTTGTAAACAAGAATGAAATATGAATTCAGTCACAGGTACTATTTAACATAATGCAGAGTACTGTTTTATCGGCAGTCATTCCTGTGACATCTATTGTCACTATTTTCACTCAATTGGCTACAATTCATTTGATAAGCTATTCGCTAGGTGACTTTTACATTTTTAATGATAAACCTACCAGTGGCGAAGGGTGGAGGTAGGCTATTAAGATCCGTCATAAATAGTGAACACTAAACTTTGTCAGTCAGACGTATTTGTTTTCATTGTAATAAGACTGCAATTTACAGATGGTATTGGTTAGTTTTTAAGATTCAATTAAACCCAGCGAAAACCAAGCCATAATAAATAGTCGAATATTTTATAAGTAGAATAATAATTTTGGCTTAGGCAGGGCTTAATAAATTAAAAAAAATGATTTAACAATATGTGTAATACGTATTCTTAATCCAACGAAAATAAATAAGTATGCATGAAAAAGTGTGCACAATTTTGTTGTATCGCCCAAAGTATACCAAAACTATTATGGTTTGGTTTAGGCAGGGCTTAATTGATTTTTAAAAACTAGCCAATACCATCTGTAAATTGTAGTCTTAGTTCAATAAAAACAAATACGTATGACTAACAAAGATTAATGTGCACTATTTATTCCCCCATTCGCTACTGATACCTACTATAAGTAGCCACTAATATGTAATTCTCATTAATTTATAAATTAAAACATTAATTAAAAAAAAGCATGTGACGTTTCTAAATAAACTTCTTTATTTCTCTTGGTGTTACAATTCTATGTGTACCTTGGCATGTAGCGTCTGTCTATAAAGATAATTTCCTATACTTTTTTAGAAGCCCAACTCGTTAAACCCAACTATTCAGAGGTCAACGAGATCTTCGTTTCATCTCAATTTTTGTCATGCGTGACTCGTCCATTTTGCGTATATGCCTCAGGCATATACAGTCCATCAAAATAAGCCGCTTAAGATAGCTGGGTTCATGTACATAGAATGGACGAGTGACGCATGATAAATAATTTCAGGAAGCAGGAATGCCAGCGAAAACCTGGTCGACCTCATACAAAATGTAGGGATAGGGTCGAGTTGAATTTAAAAGCTTTGATCAGACCTGGATAGCAGTAGCGAAGGGTGGAGGTAGGCTGTTAAGTGCATTTTAAACTTGTCTAGCCATACGTATTTGTTTTTATTGAACTAATAGTGCAATTTACAGATTTCGTCGGTTTGTTTTTAAAAATCAATTAATCTCTGCCTAAAAAAAACTATAATAGTTTTGGTATACTTTGGACGAAACGACAAAATTATGGACATTTTTTCATTCAAACTTATTTGTTTTCGTTGGATTAAGAATACCTATTACAGATGTTGTTGGTTCGTTTTCTTTAAATTCATTTATCCCTTCCTAACCAATCTCCAATAGGTCAAAAATATATACTATTTCTTTTATTCAACGAATAATTCACAAGATTTAAGATATGTGTTGAATAAAAGAAATAGTTAATCATAAATTATAAGCAAGTTCAGTTAAGTTACATCATAAAAAATATTAGAAAAATCCACGACGTCGGCTAGTAATTGAAGTAATAGGTATCTACTTTGATTAAATAAACAAAAATCGATTGTCAAAGTAGCTTGATTTAGAAGAGCGCAGTTCATCAAAAGTGGCCAATAGCTAAAATTTGTCGCAATTAGTATGTCACCGCGTAGCATAGAGGTAATGCGCGGATGGGGCGTAAACCTGGGAGATGCAGGGTTTGATTCTCTGCCGGGGAGGCTTACTTTTTTCAAAAAATATTTTTTCTATTGGTTTATAATATATTTTCTCAGAAAGTGTTTTTCAAAATTATGTATTAATTTATATTTTATAGATAGACGAGTATATTTTGACTATTATATAATATTATGGCTTGGTTTCGCGGGGTTTAATTGAATTTTAAAAACTAACCAACACTATCTGTAAATAATTGTAGTCTTATTTCAATGAAAACGAATACGAATGACTAACAAAATTTAGTGTTTACTATTTATGGTGGATTTTAACAGCCTACCTCCACCCTTCACCACTGGACTTCTGCATGGTGCTTTTATTCATATTAAAGCTTTAAAATAAATCGTTTTCATGTAATTTAGGTAGATAATAATATTATAATGAACACCACACGTATATTTAAAAAACAACATTAGCATATGCATTTGATCTAAATCTGGAATTCAAACCCTCAAGTCACCGACAAATAAATACCATTTTATATTAATATTAGTGAAGATCCGCCCCCTGGCCACCTTCGGCAGCCTACCTCCGCCCTTCGCCTCTGATGGATAGAGACAGATGCTAAGAGAGGCCAAGATCCACATAGGATTTTAGCAGCAGGAAGGAGCATTTTTTTGGATAAATTAACACGAATACTTTTACTACATCAGTAAAAGGTGGAACCATCATCATCAAACATTGTACTAAAATGAAAATAATATTTTGTAAAAAAAAGTTTATCCGCAAAGCAAACAGTATCTTCCCTACCTGCTTGTTATTATGTAGGCTTTCTCTGTATTTATTCAGTCAAACCCAGAGTAGCGCACTAAGTACTGCACGGCTTTTCAACAATGTGAAAATTTTACAACTGCCGTAGCAGCCGTCTACATTCTCGGACAAAGAAGGTGCTACGCTTCTACGCCTCTAAGCTCAGTCCCGGATTAAGAGCTGTAAAGGCATTAGGTAGATATACACCGTAGCAAAATAATATGATGACGTGTATAATTTGATAGATTTTTTACAACTTAGTATACCTATGGTTAAGTACGCAATTCCCTGATGGATGTAAATGTGATTCAATGTGATAGTTTGTGCACTTTTTAAGCCGTGGAAATGTATCACAATGTCAAAGACTTCTTATTAAACACTTATATATGGCAATTCTAAGTAAATAATTCTACAATTCGCACCATGAGTACTTTAGTGTATTAAGTCAAAAATTATCATTTTCTAGTTAATAATGCAGTTTTATTCAGAAATTTTTGCTTTATTTATTGCTTTAACGTATTAACTCAAACAAAATGTGAAATGCGTTGTTATTGAGTTACTTCACTGAAGTATTTTGAAAATATTTTAAGAAGTTGACTGCTTTAGTAATGCATCGATGTGATGTATAGTTTGGTGCATTAGTGTATTATTTTGATTTGATATACTAAAGTATTAAGCTCATACGAAGTTCTTAAACTTACCGCAATATTACAGAATTTATAAATGTATTGTAACTTCAAACGTTGATATCTCAAAACTATACTTTTGTAGTCAATACACTAAAGTGATTAAAGTACTCAAGTGGGTCTATTCTATACTAATCGACCACTAAAGTGATAAAGTGATCGATATTATCAAACTTAGGGTAGGTTTGTATCATATTTTAACAGCAGCAAGAGAGGCACTGTTAAAATATAACGCTTATTGCAACAATTACAACCAACGTATTGTAATTGTTACAATAAGTGCTAATACTTTGATATAAACCTACCCTAAGTTTGATAATATGTATCACTTTATCACTTTAGCGGTCGATAAGTACAGAATAGACCCAAAGGTACGAATTGTACCATAGGTGTGGCAAACCCGGCTTCAAATTGTAGTGGTTTCACTTGCTAGTATTGAAGCAGGCATTGCCTATCCTATGGTATCACTAGCTAATAGTTCCCTCCAAACCAATACGTCTCGCACCACACTCAGTTTTAATCGAACGTATCACAAGGCCCTACGTTTGATGTGAAGCATCACCAGTTGTTTAGGCCTGAGAATATCTCTTGCTTTGACTGAGTTTACAGCGACTTTCTTATAATAGTTCCCATGGGAGAGAGGAGCAAGGTATGACTGTGGAATAATATTTACTTAGACCGTGAAATATTTTTTTTTATTTTAAGATATTCACAATCTCTAAACGGATCAAAAATAGCACTGATAAAAGTGAACTGTGACTGTATTAGCTTTCTTCAATCCAACTGACGACTTAATTTTGGATTTATTTATTTAATAAAATAAAGATAATTAATTTATACTCTGTCAGAAGTTTAAAAAATATATCTATTTCATTTTGTGTAGAGTATATGCATTAATCAACCAAGAATCTCATTGAAGAGCTAAGGCTTAAAAACAAACTCTCTTTCTCAACCATAATATCTGAGACGAACTCGTATTTCATCAGCGACTCGAAGGTGGACCACTGGTTGGTATTGGCATCAGTGTTGAAGGGTGCCTATTAAGACGATACTTCAGTGAAAGGGCAAATAATTTTCAACTATAGGAGCGACGAACTTTTGGACTCGCTGGCAGTCGGAGAGCGAACGTCGAGGTGTGAATACGTCAATTTGTTTCGTGATGGTGACGGATGTATTAATTCTTAAATCGTGTTAAGATTACTAAAAACGGTACCCATTTACTTGAAAAAGAAAACATGTCAATGAATATATTATTATTGTTACTAATAGAACAATAATCAGAACATTAAATGGACGCATGTTAGATTTATATGACACATTATATTTCGTTCGGCATGCGTCATTTGCACCCGCGACCCGCAATCCGCGCATCGCCTATCCACGATCTTTTTAGACCATGCCTCAACTGAGGTATAGCCTTAAAGGTAAAAAATCTGTAGCTAATATCTGTCCTAATACAACCATATTATGTACAGTATGTACATGAATTTTAATTTTGTTCATCTTCAGTATTTTACCAAACAAAAATTAATATATTAAATTTTACCTTTTTATAAAGACAACAGGCACTACAAAATAGATATTGAAAAAAAAACAGGTAGGTAGTGCTCAAACGTGATTCAAATTCTGGCTATAAAATTGTCATATCATGATAGCTGAGCGTTCTTACTGTGAGATTATTTGGCTTTAAGTCCAGCGAGTAAATAAATATATATTTTTACAAAAATTCTCAGTATACACCGGAGGCCCGTTTGGCTTAAATACCTACAGCCTCGTGTCATCTGATAGTATGACACTAGTTTTGAAATTGTTTGTGTCTGTTATTTACAATAGATGCGATAATGTTCGAAATTATTTGGAACCTTTTTTATTGTGTTGTGCTATAGTTGGTAACGTATTAGTGCCATGTACATATTCGGACGGTCTGAATATGAAAGCAGGCAATCAACTTATAATATATGCCTACACACAGATGTCGTTGGCAAATTACATTATTTTTGTCGAATATAAAAAAATTAAGTTATTATTTAAATACGTTAATAGGTAATTATAACCCATTTTTCTTAAGAAGGTAGGCTTTAATTAATCGCCTAGTATGGAGTCTTTGTCACTGATTGGCATCGTAAGCTTGTGACTGGAGTCTCATTTATGTCAGCATTAATGCAATTCGCTGTGAGTCCAGAGACAGTAAGATGAATAACAACTGCTCATGAAGGTCATGATATTCAACCAAGCAATAACAGAAAAGAATATTTATTTCGGTATCAATAATATTATATACTTAAGTTTCGAATGTTTACTGCCCAAATACGTAAAATTGATTTTTGTTTGCGAATCGTTCACCTCACTTCAAAA
The DNA here is from genome assembly GCF_057557595.1 of Rhyacophila brunnea. Taxonomy (NCBI): domain Eukaryota; kingdom Metazoa; phylum Arthropoda; class Insecta; order Trichoptera; family Rhyacophilidae; genus Rhyacophila; species Rhyacophila brunnea. The sequence continues at coordinate 37,343,844 of NW_028232796.1, forward strand.
GACGGTTTTTGCCAATGCAATATGCTGTATCTACTAACCAACCCAGCTTTTAGAAATATTCAGACACAGAATATTAAAAGACTTTGAGGCCCTGTAAAACCCTACAAGCATCTGCATCTGTCAGATAATCCACCACTGCCTATTTTCCTCTCGGCCCGCGCAGTAAAACGACAATAAAACCGCCCCGAAAATAACTACATACCCTTAAAATTTGGACCCCCATATAACGAAGGTGCATGGCGAACAACCGCACCCCTATTTCCCCGGGGTTTCTATCAGATTGCTCGCTTTAAGTACCCCATTATTGTTTTATCTGATTGTGGAATTTTAAATTATAAAGTGTTACTAAAGCACTCTTGGGAAAAATTGGAAAAATGATAACCTTGCGCAAGGAGGTTCTCGTCTTCAACCAGAAATTAACTTAGTGTTTTTTAAATGTTTTCATTTTTGAGCGGGAAATTGTATGCCTATTATTTAATTTTATAATTATATAAACTACAAAAATTACCCCATGATAGTACCACATGTCAAGATGTTTTGTTTCAATCAAACATTCAAATTATTTCACTAGACACCATTTTTTTCGACCATGTCCGATCCTAATAAGATCATATGTGCCTCCACAGAGTGGAGGTTTGTATTAACAGATTTTGTTTTTACGAGAAATGGATGTCAGCCACTTGCTCAAACTATTAGGTCCATACTCTGACTGATACACAAATTGAAAAACAATATGTGCACTTGCCAGACCCAGGATTCGAACCGAGGAGCCACGGCGTTATAGGCCGACGCTTAAGCCGCGCGGCCATCCTGGGTGTACAGACACCATACTTAGATATTTTTATACTTTTCCGTTAATCTGTCACAAATCAATTGTAATGTTAAACATAATTTTAAAACTCAGAGAAATATTAATATATATCGTCGTCCCAAAAGCAAAAGGGCACTTGTGATATTTTGACGGTTTTGGGTTATGAATTTAGTTTTTTGTTCGTATTTTTTTTTCTCTATATTATAGTTTTTTTAGGCATTTGTGGAGCTAAATCCATGATCTCACAATTTACAATAGAAAATTAAAATAAAACACGTGTGTGTTTGCAAACTAATCTTCAATTAACATATAACAAAGTCCACGATTTTTCCAGTCAATGTGTAGTGGTTATAAAAATAATATTAGAAAAGGTGTAATTATTTTATAACGTGTAAAGGCCTTTGTAGCAGAAAGGGGCCCTTTTAACGAGAATTTTCACAAGATATGAAAAATAAAAAAAATACATCTCAATCTTTGAGTAAGAAGTCACGTCACGTGTTCTGAATTTCATTTCAAAATATTAAGAAATAACCTCCATACGATTTTTTTCACTCACAAAAACTTAAAATGCAATAGTGGTATTAAAAATTATCAATCAGTCATTGTTCACAGACAGGACCTTCATTTGCCACCGATAACACCAGATTATTGCCCGTGCTCCCTCAACACTGCCGTTCCAACCAAATCTTACATACAGTCCACTCATATTTACATCTACTAAGATATATTAATTATTGTTCAAAACCAATACTCTATTTAAAATAACATTGCTTGAATTTTATACAAAATCAGTAGCAGTGCTACCAGTTGCGTGTTTAGATACGTGGAAACCTTAGGCAGTGGACACTGACTGATTTTAAGGTCCCTCACGATAAAAATATTTTATTATTAGTGGTTTATCTTTTTTTCTACAAGAACCTATTTTTTTGTGTTTATATTATAGAGACATTTGCGGCTAGCTGCGGGGATTTTATTATGCTTTGGGATAATATGTTATAGTCAATTTATGAGAAATACACAATAGAAAGAATTTCATGTTATACAACATTTTTATTTTTTTTATAAAAATTGATATTTTTTTAAATAAATATAAAAAATCATAAAACTGTGAGTTTATTAAAAATATTTTCTGTACATCAGAGGAAACCTAATAAAGTAAATTCTAATTATAAACATGACCACAATATAAAAAATATAATAGATGGGATTATTTCTTCTATACAATTCTATGAATTCTTAATGTGTTTAAATATATATTTATTATCTCAAAAATAAGGTCTCAAATTGCAAGTTTCGTATTTTTCCGCTAGGTACGTCTGGTCGGTAGAGTTTTCACCTGGTATTCAGTAGTCAAAATATATCATCATTGTCTACTACACACGTTGTATATGTGTATACCACAAGTCTTTCTTTAAATGTATCCATTTAAGATAATCTAAGTAATTTACGTCAAATTTTAATTTTTTTCTATATCGGTGGCAATTAGCCGTGTGTATATGTTTTCTACTTCACACTATATTCTGTTACTAAATTACTAATAATGTATCAAATAGTCAGGGGTTCCACAACACGAAAACGGTTGAGAATCACTGTTTGAGTTTCTAGTTATTAACTAGCCACGGTGCTTTCTCCGACAACCTAGCAGCTTGGCTTTAAGACACATGCTTATGTATAAACATATCCTCTGGGACTGTCCCTGCGGTTTAAAGGGAAGAACTACCCAAGTCTTCGCAACCCTCAGTTGGGCTAATCAGCTATTGTGACCTGGCCTCTACGGTAGACAATCAAGACGTCGAAGATATTTATATTATTAGCCATGATTTGGTAGAGCCTGTTGTTAAAATAGTATTTGTAAACTATATTCGAATGAAGAATTCTTTTAAATTTAGAAAATTTTAATAATGATTATTCTTCTTTCGACCATGTCCGATCCTAATAGGATTATATGGGCCTCCACGGAGTGGAACATATTTTGTTTTTACTAGAAATGGATGTCAGCCACTTGCTCAACCTATTAGGTCCATACTCTTGACTCATACACAAATACACAATATGTGTACTTGCCACAGCCAGGATTCGAACCTGGGACCCACGACGCTATAGGCCGACGCCTAAGCCGCGCCGCCATCAATTGAATAATATTGAGGGACTGAAAATTTAATTAGGGGCAAAATATTTTACTTGAAAATGCGTTTAATTATATAATATATATATTTATTTGTGAAACAACATTAATAATAATATGCTACTGTTTTGTATGAGTATATAAACTGCTTTCCTCGTCAATGGCACTCAAATTGAGCGGGTCAACAACTGCGTCTATCTTGGATAACAAATGTCAATTGACAGTGTTATGTATGACGAGATAGCTCGCAGAACAAAACTGACATGGAATGCATTTTTTCATCTGAATAGTATCTTCAAAATTGACTTCCTTTTGTGTCGTAAGCGCAAAATGTGCTACTAACGCTCACGTAGGCATGCAAAACACGGACACTCAATGTAACGTCGCTGTAGGATTGGTTCGTCGAATAGACCAAATGTCAAATGTTCAGGAGACGAAAAATAAATTTCATCACCTATATTTAAATACATGGAGATATTTAAATTGTTATTTTTACAGCATTTGAATGCTGTTTTCATTACAAAGCAATTTATAGAAAAGGATGGTTCTGGTCCATTTAAATACAAAAAATCGTTTTGCATTGAAAGGTCGATTTTGACAAAAACGGATATTCGATAAACCAATCCTATAGCGACGATAAAAGTCATAATCATATGTAGCGCATGGTGGCATAGAAATGTGCATGTTGAGCATAACGCGTAAAGATCACAAAATAAACCAATGGACGAGAAATTAGACAAGACTACGCGAAATTAAATGTTAATGGGCAGGAATGTCGCTCGGCTAGTTGACAACTGTTGGACAAATGCTGCCATACAGTTGTATCCAAGGGGCACTAAACGCCCACAGGGACGCGTAAAACCCGCTGGATAAACTAACTCATTAAGTTCGATGGATGAACATGGTAGTGAAGAACTATGAACCGAGATAAGTGAATGGGGCTAGGGGAGGCGTTCATCCGCCAATTGATCGACCCCGGCTGACGATAATGATGATATAGCTACCTAAGCATTTTGTTCCTGGCATTGGATTATATTATGTCATGGACATAAAATGTTATTATTTTTATAACAATGTGTATAATTTGAATGTTTTGGCCGGTTTGACCTACGTTGAATAAGTTATGGGAAAAAATTAAGTTGATTCACTTGTACTATTAATAATAGATTTATACAGAAGATGCCGAAAGGAGAAACCGGGGTCACAAAAAAAATACTTTACTTTAACAGAACTTCAATAAATTAGAATTATTATTATTATTATCATGTTTTTACGGTTCACTTTATATTATGTTCAGCTTATTTTAAATAATATTATTAATTTTGTATGTAAAATTTTATTAGTCCTCCAAAGCATAGCGCTAGTTATGTTCATACAAATATAAATTACGATTATAGACCAAGAATTATATTATATATTTTAAACATACTGCTAATTTTATTCTTGGTGAATTTTACTGCTTACAGATTGAATAGTAAATCAAGTTCTCGTGATTGAATTATTTTGTCAGTTTTCGCTACAAATAGATAAACTTGTAATAGATTTTTGGGTTTCCACCGTGTGTACTTCTTTTCTCTTTCCTCGAAGATTCGGTCTCGTTGCAAAGGCCAGTATCAAGAGTTGATATGTGTTCTGATTGTAGCGAAGTTGTATGAATGCAAACGTCGCTCTAAGAATGCCAAAAGGAATCCGATTAGCTAAGAGCAAACGTTGCTCAGAGTAATGTGTCACTCGTTACCGGATTAAATATTGAATTTTATTGACAATGCCGCAAGCCATGACGTTTTTAACCGTAACCCATCATTCCTATTAATATTTTCAGGGTTTTTATGGATTTATATGGCATCCTTTACCAATCATGCGAAATATCCTTTACTCAGACCCAGTATCTTGGTTTCGAAGTCAAATTTGTGTCTTGTATCCATCGAGTGCTCGGCTGACATCGTGTAGTGTTTAAATCGGTATGCCTTCTTGTGTTCACTCACACGCTTCTTTACTGTTCAAGAAGTTTGGCCTAAACGTCGAAGAAAATAAGAGGAACTATACAAAAATTACTATTACGCTATTACGATAAAAAAAACAACTGTGAAAGTCTCATACATTAATAGGTAAACTTGGTGTCTCAAGAATCTTGAGTGGTTCTTCCAAGGTCCAATCCAGCACAGATTTGAAGCTCGTTACGCCGCGGTATTTATCCTGAAAATATGTTAAGACGTGCCAGGTAATGTGGGTAAAATCATAGACTTATTTTCATGGGAATATGCGTGGTACGTAATCTTAAAACATCTCAAATCAGCCGTCGTAGAGTACCGAAGCGATACGCCCGAAGAATGAACAGCTCTTTGCAAATCACCTGCGGCTATTCCATGAATGACGTCATTAGGCGAAACGTCTCGCTTTCGCAATTTTGAATTCAAATTTATGGTAATAATAATATTTTCGTGCGAAAGTTGGCAATTTGGCCGAAGTTATTATATCACTTATTTATATAGATTGGCAGTAGTGCGGAACTGAAATATTGTCTACCGGCTCCCACTCGGGATTCTCAGAGGATTAAGTTAATTCTCATCAAACTTAGGTGAATCGAGCTTTAATATTGTGATCATATCGATATAAATAATTACAAGATAAAAATAACTTTTTATATACAACGTTTTTTAATTTTCTGTTGAACCATATAAACTTGACTTGACTGGCTTAAAAGATCAAAAAAAAATTGTACTTGACATGTCATATTGATGTACATAGTAACGCACGCATATATTAATAATTTAGTTGCTAGGACCCCAGACCCCCAACAACCAATAATGGTGACGAAATAACTTTTCATACAAAACAGAAATAACTGAAAATGAATTCAATTCTACTTAAAGATGGCTAAGCCTAAAACTATTAAAAAATTCATTGGCATCGTGTTCTGATATATTCTAAAAGTTTCAAATGTCTAGTTAGTCGGGAAGTTAATTAAAAATCGATTGCAAGATTTGTACCGGACAAAGAACCACCGTACAAATAAGAATACAAGCTAAGAAAAACGTTGTAATAAAATGGATTTTAAATTATATACAATGTTATTTATTACATATTATATAAATATGAAATATCGTTTCAAATAAATATAAACTGTGAATTATTCAAAATATATTTTCTATAGATAAGAGAATACTTAATAAACTAAATTTTAATGAGTGTCATTTCCACTAAATAATATGTAATAATAAGTTGAGATCCTTTGACTCTCTTTGACTTTTCAGATATCGTTTACTTTTTTTTAATTATCCAACTACTTATTTATCATATTATATGTATTAAGTAGTACATATTGATTACTTACAATACATTAAAATGTAAATTATCTACAAATTGTCTCAAAGAGCGAGGTTCTTATTTTCTCGTTATGCATATCTGGTAGGCTGAAACTTCGCTTTATTAGCTTTTTATTTTTGGTACTTGACAATGTTTCCAGGAAAAGCTTATCAACTAGCTTTACCCACCTTTTGGACGCTTAATCCGTTTCCCATGCAGACAGCGTGTCTTTTTAGGATGAGACGATCAAAATCTTCTTTTAGCTATAAATATAATATGATAACTGATTATTTTTTTTTATTCAACGAATAATTCACAAGATTTAAGAATGTTACATTCTATATACCTATATGATAACATTATTTCTTACACAGGGAGATCATAGAGTTTAAACTTATGTCAAGAAAACGATAAAATTTGATTCTTCCTGTAACTAGAATATTTCTTTTTTGATAATTAATATTTTTTCGATGCCCTAATTTGGTTTTAATATGTTTAACGAATACTGCTTCAACAACCGGCTCTATAAAACCAGTACTAATACACAAATATCAGTGCAACACTGCTATTAATATATATGTATTGGTGCGCAAACTGAGTAAAAGATTTTAAACTTTATAACAAGTTAAATTTATTCCCGTCCCCCTTCACCCAGTAATGTGGCTCGATTCGATTTTTCTTTGACATAAAGTAAAGTACACATAATAAGAATATATAACGTAAATGTGTTTCTCAATAATTATTACTAGAGCCCTAGTATTAGTATTTCAATTATCTGTAAACCCATTATCAATAATGATTAGGTGTAAAAAAATATTAATACAATTTAATTTTATCATAACTATGTATAGACATGTTGTGTAATTGTACATAGTATATGGGACAACAAGTTGAATTTTGTTTAATATTATTCAGTATTTGTTATCAAGCTAGGCCCTCAAGTACTGTCACATGCTGGTACGGCGACAAATTTAGTACATTTTTCGTCATTTTGAATGATCACTATCTATATAAATTTCAATGATGTAAAAAATAATATTGTTAACAGAACCCAACCTGCAGACCATAGATAGTAGACGTAGACAACATACATATATAATAATTCAATAGATAATCCACGGAGAAAACCACTGTTGTAGTCATGTAGAAAATAATAAAAAACGTTCATTGAGTCATGCGGTTACCGATGTAGCGCGGTACGCATGAGATGACCTCATTGTTGTTCTGGTGATTTCGGCAGAATTTGCTAATTGACATTGTTCATTTAAAGGTTCAAAATGTGCTACGGGAAAGATAAACATTACACACTTTCCCTCGTAGCGCAGCTTACGTGACAGCACATAACGTGATAATAATGTATTTAAAGCATTAATGTCGATAAGACTAGCTAACCCGGTCGAACAGTTTTATTTTCTTATAATTCTTAAGTACCATGGTGCATGATTGTTACATCATTCCCGTGCGGCTCCGTATCTGGATAGCAGAGTTGTTATTTGTAATTAAATCATTTTATATGTTTCTTATGTATTCTGCCGCATTGGCCAATGTCTGTAATGCCATAATACACTTCTTTTAAAAATACATTAACTGCAATGGTTATCGCTAGACTCAAAGTGTCTGGGTATGAGGAATGTACCCGACCGGTAAGGAATCTTAGGTTCTTGTCTGTAATAGTATTAATTTAGTTCATTTAATCCAGGGAACTCAGAAATAATAGGAACTGAAATACATAACAGATGTGGAGAAGCAGGTAACCGATCACGAGTGTGTCAAAAATACGTCATACGTTGAATACTGATAACTGCTCTCAGTTTATGCACTGACGTTTATTTAATATTGGTGTATTGAAGGTTGCAACACACACTATTGAACATCTACAATGCGTGGTTTATTTTCGTAGGAGACTCACAAAGTGAAAACCCTGCGTCAATGTAAAGTATATTGTATTGGGATATAGCCTATCAGAATTATATTTATTAATCTATTCTGTGATTTAATCGTTGCTCAACTCGTCATAAAAATATCAATAAACTATTTTTTTTATTCAACGAATAAGACACAAGATTTCAGAATGTACTATTCTATATACTGAATATATATAATTTGAAAACATCTCATGCATATACACACTAGAAAAATTCGTTTATGTAATAAATAAAAAAAAAGAACTACGCCCGATTTTACTGGCGCGAATCTAGCAGATACAGGTTCAAGTCCCGTCGGGCGTCGTATATTTATCTACATTTACGATTTTTTCTAGTATGTATATGCATGAGATGTTTTCAAATTATGTAGGTATATTCAGTAAAAATATCAATCTAGCAATTTAATGAGTATTTATCTTATATTTAAAACATTAACTTTCTCTTATTTATTTATTTCCGATTTGAGTTTTCTGTTTAATATTTCACTCAGTTGGGGATTATCGAAAGAAAATCCCTCGGTATATAACATAACATAACAGGCAGTTTTCTTTCAACAGTTGCCCCGTGAATTATTAAGAAAAACAAATAAACGAGAGAAGAAAGGAAAAAATCCGCTCATAAGCAAACATTGGTCAAAAATTTACACAGAGGCACGGTCATAGGGGTTGGTCATGCCTGAATAATAAATAAATCAAGAGAATTTCGCTAGAAGTACATTGTAAAACATACAAAAGGAAAATGGAATGGTAAAAGAGACTGACGAATCCATATTATATACAGAGCCTGTAAAACTGGTATTATTATTCATAATGTTACTAGATAACAAAAATAATACAATATTTAAAATTCTCCATGACATACCTACTACAATGGCGATAGGTGGATAAGGGCGGACGTTCTCAGCGTGGGTCAAAATGGAGCTTTTTTTCTATTTTCAAAGCATGATCCTGGACATACCTTAAACGTTGTAAATAATCTATTTATATAATTTTGAAGCCTTATTATCCTTTATATTTATTTTAAACATTTGATGACTGCATAAAGTATTTTTATTACATAATATAGTATTCTTTTAAACCTCTCGCTCTAATGTTTTAGAATATTGTCATATTTCAGTACATAACTGTGCAGTGGTGTTAAGATTTTTTACATTTATTAATTTTTAAACGCATTTATAAAACCATTAGTATAATTTATGACGAGATAATTTTAGTAAAATATTTACAATAAAAAATTATATTTATTATTAAATTATTATATATTAAATTATATAAATAGATTATCTACAACGTTTAAGGTATGTCCAGGATCATGCTTTGAAAAAAGAACAATTGTTCCATTTTGACTTACGCTGAGCATGTCCCCCCTTAAGATCCGACATAAACATTGCACACTAAACTTTGTCAGTCATAAATATTTGTTTTCATTAAACTAAAACTACAAATTTTAAAGAGCGAGGATTCGCATATTCTTTTTTTCTCACTCCTGCGGCAGGTGGTGAGTGATGTAATACAAATCAAGTAATACCATGAGGTCTAGATAGAGGTCTTGCTCATGGTTAATTTGAAAACGACTTTGAAGTTAGGGAAATAAAAATCTTCTTCTTTTCTTCTTTAGCCATATCCGCCCTTTAATTGGGGCATATATACAACACGCGGCGCCTCCAAGAATCCTTGTCGCTCGCCAGTCTTCTTGCTTCATTCCAGGTCAAACCAGTATCCCGTAGCTCCACCGTATACACTATGTAGATAGTATTTAGCGGCCCTCCGGGACACCGGAATCCGGTCGGCTTGAAGAACAGGCAAGCCAGGTTGAGGTTCTCTTCTGGCATCCGCAGCACGTTCCCGAGCCAAGTCCAACGTTGCCTCTTCACTTCCAGCGTGATGAGAGGCTGCTTGGTGCGTTCTCTTATCTCCTCGTTGCTCTTAAAGTCATACCACCGCACACCCAGTATTCGTCGCAAACATCTGTTTTCGAAGCTCAGTATACGGTTACTCTGAGCCTTCGTAAGGTGCCATGATTCGCTACCGTAAAGCAGCACCGTCAGAATGCAAGCATTTGTAAAACCAAATGCCGCCGAAATGATTAATATTTAACGCTTATATTTTGAAAATCTTCTTCAACGTCCGGTAACGAATGTGGTCACAAAGAAGATAACCAATCCCAAGATCTTGGAATGGAGAATCATTTATGACACTACATCCCTTAGCAGCTTCCTTTAAAAACTTCCTTCATCCTGGACGATCCAGCGCCGACACTCTCCAGTTGTTTTGAATGAGCATTCTTAAATATCATGTGGTGCAGTCTGGCCATCCAGGTCTTCTCTTGCCTTCGGGAGTTCCGTAAATAACCCGCCATACTGGTATATTCTCTGGCATTCTATGCACGTGGCAGATTCAGTATTTTCAGCATATTGTTAACATCAGTACTAGATCTAACAAAAGTTTTGCTTTTGTTATGAGGGTTTCAAGATCATTTGAAAATGTTCGAGTCCTACGTACATTATACCATTCTATACGTATCATTTGTGTTGAGTATTCCTGAATATGCCAGCGTTATTTGGAGTCCTAACAGGTCCGTCCACATAAGTTGGGTCGAGCCCACAATAGATTTCTTGGATTGTAATCCCTGTCCACCCGAAGAGTGAAAAGTATTTCTTTTTACTTCTTCGTGGCTTCATTTACAAACTGTATATTATACTGGCAAATATTAATTTTCATGTTCCCACCAATATCACTCGTAACTCTAAGGTCTTCATGATACCCCGTCGCAGGACAGATGTGATGTTTTATAATGCTGTGCATCGTGCGATTAACTTATTTGATGGCACCATAAAGGTTGATTCTGTATTGCTATATTGCCATAACACTCTTTTCTAAATAAGTAAAATAATTATACTTGACCTCCAAATGCCACTTTTTTGTAAAGTAACAAAAATTTTTCTCAAAACTCCGCTCTCAAAGACTATATCATGTTTGCTGAGTGCCCAACCTTCTGATCTGAATCCCGGTATTCAAAACTCTTTTCGCGATGGCAACCCTCAGTTGCAAATGCATCAAACATAATCTTTTTGTAATGGTTTCAGTGCTTCATAAACTACGACTGCATTATCAGTTGACGCCTCTCAGTCGTGTCTGGTATGACGTCTGGTGTCATTACCACTGTGTAGCTAAGTTATAATCAAGTTTAAATGGCAAATAATGCATTATACGAGAGTTGCCAGAACGACAATCGAGTAATAATTGCTTTTTCGCAACACTTAATTGATTTATACGGAGCTTAAAAAAATATATGATCTCAGTCAATTTGATTATTATTTAAATGGATAATAAATTATACTATACAACAGGGGGGGCAAACTGTGGCCCGCCGGGTATTTTTTTGCGGCCCGCTATCATTAATTGTACTTCTGATTAAGAATAACTTTTTTATAATTTTTTAAAAAATATTGACAATAGATTAAAGTTTGAAGAATTTGTTGTTTTGTAAATGTATTATCTCAGTACGTCTTCCTTGCGTCTTGTCGCACACTATGTAACCACTATTTTCTACGTTGAACATCGTGACACATTTAAATACTTGCAACTTACAACTCCGCGTTGCAAGGAAAAAATATATGCCATGATATGGTAAAAAGTTTGAATGGATTTCAATTATTATTTTCATCAGTTATTCCTTCGACAAATATCGAATAACAACGTGGACCACTTTACAACTTTGAAGTTGCTGAATATACCAGAATATAAATTTGAAGAATATGGTAAAATTATTCAAGTTCTGAATGACGATTTTTCACAAAGATTTGGTGACTTCCGAAAAATTGAGACAAGTTTAGCAATAGTACGCGATTCATTTTCAATAGATATTGGTTTTGTACCGACAGAGCTACAACTTGAGATTATTGATCTGCAGTGTGACACTGATTTAAGAGAATTGCATCGTCGTGAAGAAATTTCCAAATTTTACAATGCCCTTAATTCAGACAAATTCGACCAATTTAAAGATTATGCAAGAAAAATGTTCGTTATTTTTGGATCAACCTATATATGGAACAAACATTTTCGATCATGAACCTCAATAAAAATTATTTACGATCAAATATCTCCGATGTCCATTTACAAGCAGTTTTGAGAATATCAACTACAAAATAAACACCTGAATTTAAAAAAATGTACAACAGTTTCATTCTTCTCATTAATTTTTTGTAATGTTTATTTTTCGTGATAATAAATATTGTATATCTAAAAATGGTATTTTACTTGCGGCCCGCCGCTCATTTTGAATTCTTGAATTTGGCCCTCCATCCAAAAAGTTTGCCCCCCCCTGCTATATAATAAAACCCTTACTCGCTCAGTTAGCATTTATATTTTTTTCTTATTTACAAACATTTTCTTTTTGGAAGCTTATCTTTTATTAACATCGTCATACACTGAAGTATGTTCAATTATGTTCGCATAATTATATAGATATATCGATGACTTTAGACACACCCCTGCTTCCGCTCTCTTTCACCAACATCCAAATCCTCAACCCCCCTTCATACAGTCCACAGAAAAGCACAACCAATATGAATTCGCTTTAAAGTTTTTTTTATAACATGCTATTTCATGGTTGTGTTCGCAATTAAAATAAAGTTTTTCTCTTATACATCTAAATATTTTTGAATAATTCATATTTTTAATGTATTTTATATTTAAAAAAAACAACTATATACATACCTAACTCTCATTTTCTAAAATGCGCGATATGCCTTTGCATAATATTATATCAGTGCCATTATTCAACTGACCTTCTCCTAGGTATGGTTACATACTGCAGTCTGCAATTTAGAAGAGATCTTTATTTAGCTACGTACTTTTTTCGACTTATACAAGGTATACATGAGAACTCTACTATAATTCTGGGCAGTGTTAACCTGTGTGTCCCTGATAACTATCTTAGAAATAGAGAGCATCAGTTGTCTATTTTCCCCAAGGTACAGAACCAACCTGCCACTGGTAATGCCAATTAGGAGGGCGATAACTATGTTCAACCAAATTTCTTAGGGTGTTGATATATTAAACTTGCATGAGGTGAATTTAGGTGAACGCTATTTAATAAATTCTTAAAATAGGGCCTCCTTAGAAAACTCGGTGTACTTCTTTGAACTTATATAGACGTATAATTGTATTTTCACTGCTTTTGTATATTTTTTTTTCATTTTTATCGTTTTTATTACTTTTTTTTTCTTCTTTATAATAATGTTTCATGTCATGTTGTGATCGCCTTAAATTTATAATTTGTAATGTCCACAATATGTTAAAAATAAATAAATTGAAATCGAAATTGAAAATTGAATAAACCACTCATTATTTGTTACTTGCGTGTAAACATTAAATAACCTTTTAATACCATATGTGCTTCACTGGCAAATACGCAATGATTTTCATAATAAATTAGACATCCTACCTTTTACCTCTGAGGTACAGATATTATAATATTCACGAAATGTTGCCAGCAATAATAATTCTCCCTAAACCAAGCGGAGAAATGACTAAATATATCTCGGATGGCGCAAAACTTAGCCTATATCTCAGATTGGTTCCGAATGAATTATTTTGAAGTAGCGACATACCTCTCGAACGAATTGGATAGGTTTAACCGGAGAACTTTGTTTCTATGCTACTGGTAAACTATTAAACTATTAGCTAAGATCAGGGTTGAAGCTAATAGATGATGAATAAATTAATACTGACTTATCGCCTACTTGACCGAGAACCGTACTTCCAAAACGGCAAATTGCTAATATTCCATTTTGCCAGTACAGTGGCAACACAAACATATACCCCTCTAAGCCAATAAATCTAGCACCAGTGTTAATCGATCGTATCACGAAGCCCTATGTTCGGATGTGAAACATCATCATTTTTTATACCTGGGAATGTTTCAGAAGCAGGTACGCAAGACTAAGGTCACCATAGTAATTTTACCGTGACTCATGCTAACAAAAAAAGCCCACTGGTTAGAGGAGCGCGGTTAATTAACTAACAACAAATAAATTACTCGAATTGGCATTTGCGATGACCAAGTGGGACTGACTTCAGCATCTCTTTCCATTCCGTATACTTTTTCGTATATTCCCAGATGATGATTTTGTATCTTGTAGTTCTCCTCAACTTGGAAATGTTCTGGTAAAAAGTTTAAGCTCCTAAAGCTTGGGTAGTGAATCCCTGTATCAAATCAAAACTTAATTGGTGTAGTGGTCAGGAATCAAGGCGGTTATGTATTATATAATCGCAATTTCACAATAGACAATCAACCAAATATGCAAGTTTGTCTTTGGTAGAGGCATCCCACGTTTGCTGCCAAGTCTTCAACGCCGCATCTAGCGTGGCAGTGTTGCCAACACAATTAATTGTCAAAGTCATATTATATGCACTACAATAATATAGCAAGAGAAAGTTAATAAATGGTAGCCGAATTAAAAATTTCATTAAAAAGAACACTACACAGATTTTCTTTCTTTTTATGGCAATTTAAACCAAATTTTTCGGTTATGTGCGTAAAAATATAATATATAGGTATAATATCAAAAAATCCACTAGCGCAAAACATCTTTTCACTGCAGTTGACCTTATGGAGTTAAGACTAACTGCAGATCGATACCCTAGTTCTAAGGGAAACAATTCAAAATTTCAAAGTTTTGAGTTAATTATGCATTCAATGAAGAAAGTTCTTATATTTATAATTCAAAACAAAAATTAATCAAAAATCTCTTCAACCAGTCAAAAAATCGAATAACCTTTTCTGGGATTAATCATTAATTCAATTTATAAACGGGAATGTCTGAGTTAATTATTATTTTTTAAACTGTAAAATTTCATTTTGCGTTGTTGATTTGAACTAAATCAAAAATAAACACATTTACTTCAAAAATCAAGGAAATGAGAATTTGTGCAAAATTTTCAAACGCCATTATCTTAGAACAAGGTATTTTGAGTTGTTTCTCTATAGAACTAGGGTATCGAATTCACCAAAACTTTTTGTTGATTTCTTTAAATATTTTAATATTATTAATCTCCTATAATTAAATTATTATAAACATTCGTTTCGTTTGCTTAGCATGTTGAACACTAAATAAGAAATCAATTAATCATTTAATAAACTCAAATAAATTAAAGCATTACTCGTCGAAATTGAATTATGTGCATTTAAGTAAATAACTATTTTATAATGTATATAAGTTAATCAAATGGGAGGCTATCAAGAATAATTCACAGTCAACAACTTAACAACAATTTAATATATTATCGTATCGACAACCCTGCATATTTACCGTAGACCCTCTACGCGACGTTGTAGACGGCTCTACAGCAAGGTGCGAGCGGGGGATTATATCTGTTATCAAAGCTACGACGTTAGCAGGCTAATAAATTTTCGAGGCTTTATTCACAACCCTAATTCTTGGTCAGTTAACGCGCGAGATTTCGCTATTTAAGAATAAATCATAATTATTATTCCCAACGACTAGATGTTTAGTTGATTTGTATCCAACGTTATAAATCTTGTAGGCTTAACAAGTAAAATAGAAGATTACTATTTCAACGTTTCCTTGTTTAATTCGGATATTTTATCATTATTTTGTATTGGATTAAAATTGGAATATTTCAGTATTTTTTTATAATAAATGGACTCGAATTAAATTTAGAATATAACTTTTTTTTCCCAGAAACATATAAGTATATTAGGAAATAATTACAAGATAAAAATAACTTTTTATATACAACGTTTTTAAATTTTCTGTTGAATTATTATGCTCACTATGCTCAAACTTGTACTTGATATGAATTAATAAAAAACAAACAAACAAACAAACAAAAATATAGAATACTGAAATGTCATTTTGATGTCCATAGTAACGCACGTATATATTAATACAACCAATAATAGTGGATTGGATTACGGATTTCTTCCGAAATAATTTTTCATACAAAACAGAATTAACTGAAAATGAATTCAATTCTGCTTAAAGATGGCTAAAAGTATTAAAAGAATATATTCTAATAGTTTCAAATGTTTAGCTAGTTGGGAAATTAGCTAAAAATCGATTGCAAGATTTGTACTGGACAAACAACCACCGGACAAACAAGAATACAAGGTAATAAAAACGTTGTAAAAAAAATAGGCCGGATGGGACTCAAACATACGGCTTTCACTTTTCCAGTGAGTGTTTTTTTAATTAATTTAATAATTAGTAATTATTTCTTTTTTATTATTATTAAGCTATGAAGTCTCAGCTGAAGCTTATTTTAGCTGTACGTTTTTATTAGTAACATAATATTATACGTTAGCTTCAAACATGTGATATAAATTATACCGTTTCCAGAAATTTGTACGTAAACAGTTCACCGCAAGATTCTTATTCGTGCGCCGCATTACGTGAAACATGAGTTCGTGTAACATTCAATCAAATGACGAGTTCTTCGTTGAACATTTCGCCGTGGAGCATATTTGTTCGTATGCTACGAGTACAACATGTGGCGAATTTTATGAGTTGTTTTTGCTAGATTAGGTTAGGGTTAATCTAATTGGAACAGTACTATTTGCAAACTATCGCCGCATTTTGTAAGATACGTACAAATGTATTCCACGGTGAAATGTTCAACGAAGAACTCGTCATTTGATAAAATGTTATACGAACTCATGTTTCACGTACTGCGGCGCACGAATAATTGTCCCACGATGAACTGCATACGTACAACTTACATGTAACCAAATTATACTTGCAGGTTACGTTTATATACGCAAAAACGCTTTGTTATTTGGCTGAGTTATAAACATCTGGTTGGGCCAATTATGGTCGTTTTCATCCCTTCTACCTCAAATCCCCAGTTATTGTCGCAAATCCAGGTGACCAGCAGTTACTTCATCAGTCAACTGTGATTGAATAACAGCCAGTTACCTCAAGACGGCCTCGTGTAGACTTGCTACAACTAGACCGTCGTTTAACGAGTAATTCCAAGCATATTTAGACTGATTCAAAAAGTTAAGTCCATACCACGAGCGTTTACCGTTCAACCGTTGTAGAAACCGTAATTCTATCCAAACCACCGTGCAAACTCCGTTAATCAAACCACCTGTCTGTTTTACCAGCATAGAGGGTCTCCTCGTTTATCATATCATTCATCAAAAGTGTACCGTGCGAGTGCCTACTAGGATGTGAAGGCATTCACCAGGGACTAGCTTCAGCCAGACCGCTTAACATCATCAAATCAAATTTATCTATTTTACATATAATGAACATAACAAATTATAAATTCAAAGCGTTCACGGCATGACATAAAATATGTGTTAATAATTTTTAAAAATAAAATTACAGAGAAGTGTGAGTTAATAATACAATAAATAATAAAATAAGAAATAAAATAAGAAAATAAATAACAAAATAAAAGTAGATGGAACTCAGAGTGAACTTTGATAGACCCTATCTTAAAAATTGATAAAACAACGTCTACCTAAATTCACCTCACTTAAGTTGAATATATCAATATCCGAAGCGATTTCATTAAACATGCCTGACATCCTACGTGCAACCGCCCCCCCCCCCCCCCCCTCTCAGCATCTACATCTATCATCACAATCATTCCGTCACAAAATTACAGTCCTCTAAGTTCAGTTATGTTAGCCGGCCGCGTATGACGTGGCTGCATATACATAACGGGAGCGGAGGTGGGAATTTTACAGTCCTCTAAGTTCTAATTGATAATTTTGACTTCTTATATTTTGAAGGAGGCTTCGTATTTGACCACCAATAAGCGAATATTACCAAACAACGTGATTTATAATCACCATTGTCGCTTCCGCAATGAAATTTAGGAGATTTAAGCTAGTTAGGAATGCTGTAAAATTGTAGTGATCATTTCTGCAGTGATTAATTATTACAATTCTTTTCATTTCAAGCATTTTATTTGCTTACCAGAATTTGGTTTTATTATTTTAATGCGATTGAAAACACTATTAGCTTTTTAATTAAGTAAGAATGTAACATTCTTAAATCTTGTGAATTATGCATTAGAATAAAATTATGTACGCGCGTTAGAAGTTATACTTCTTTGGCGTAACAAAACAAAATAAGCCGTTACCTGAGTCTAATAATACTACAGTGAATTAGGTTGATGAAAACGTACGCGATTCACCTGTATCTCATATAGCACATGATAATTGTAATTTAATTATTGTATTGGACCAAAACTCATCTTTGCCGTACAGCGGTTATAATCGATTCAGAAGTGCCCATGATGAATTAAAATTATTTACCAACTCAACACTCACAAAATTTATTTATTTATTGATATATAATTTTACTCATAAATAATACTTAGATAAATATACCCTCAAACCTTGATACACAACCTTTACAATGAAAATGATAAAAGTTGCAACATTCAGTCTTTATCCAACCGGCCCAAGCCACAGCCCACAATATCACATATGAAAATTACAAACCTCCAGCATTTAGAACACCCGAACGTCGCCGCGCAAAATAAATTATGTTGCATCGGTGGGCAAAACTTCCGTCCCATGCCAAATTAACGCGTTACATTTGCGCGCGCAACTTCGTCACATCCCAAAAATATCTGTTTTCCCAAATGCGCCTAAAGAAGTATAACTTCAAAAATAGAAATTATTAGCCAGTTCAAGTAAGTTACAACAAAAAATCTTGAAGTGATCCGTGACGTCGGTTGGTAATTAAGGTAATTTAATACCTACCTTGATTTAAAATACAAAAACCGATTGCCAATAGTAACGCAATTTAGAAAGCGCTTCAGAGAGTATTGTAAGGACTAAAATTTGTCGCAATTGGATAAGATTCCTATTATAGAGCAGCGGTCAATGCACGTGGGCGCGAATCCCGAGAGACGCAGGTTCAAACCTGCTGTGTGTCGTATTCTTTCTTTTTTGTTTGTTAAATATTTCTTAGATGTGTTTTCAAATTATATATAATGTAAGCTTTTTATTATAAAAACACATCCTGTTGTTTTGGAACTATTTCTTATAGCTATGTTTTAACAGACGTACTTCAAAATTCACTAGTCAGAAGGCAAATTTGCTTTACGATTGTCAACAATGAGAAATATAAATAATTAAACAACTACCCAGACAAAACCTTCAATAGATTTAGCCTAACGTTTTATAAAATATTTTGAGAGTATTTCCTTTGCTGGATAGTCACGCGACTTCATTATGTATACACACGCGTTTATGCTGGGGACGGCAAACTTCCCTCCGGGATTTGAATTATTTCAAATCGTTTCTTTTGGCGTATTTACTTTACTGTACACACACGGCTTCTACATACGTACGCGTTAAAATATACAAAAGAAAGGATTTTACGGTCGATACTTTGAAAACTGGTTTAATTGTTTAAATTTAAATTCACTTGTCATCTTCTGTCAAGGGGTACTTTTACACGACTGAGGAAAATACTATGTAGCCACAACCTAAATCTGGGACTCAGATTGAATTTTTTTAGATGCTATATCTTTTCAGTCATATTATAATATGAAGTGGAGAAATGGAATATGAAACATATGGGTGCACGGTAGAGGTGAGTTGGAAATACTGTCATCAGTTTATGTACTCAAGTTTCGGATGCAACTACCTATACTCAGTACGTGTAGCCCAATAAACTTTTTCCAAAAAAAATGTTCGAACGCATGTGATGATATCATCGCGATGTTAGTAGACTTTTAATACTATTGACATTAAATGTGTACGTGCGAGATAGCACTTGAATACAAGTATATTTTAATTTATTAGTCTATGCACTCGAATGACATAATCTGTATGTATGAACAATAGGTCATAAATTTGGTGTAATTGGCAGCAAATTCTCTCGGGAATGTGGTGAGGTGACGGCACAGGCTTTTTATTACAGCTCAAAATAAGAATATTATAATCTAATATAAAAACAATTCATAAATTTAAAATGTGTTAAAAAATTTATAATAAATAGACATTTCGAAAAGTTGAGCTCAGTGTATTTTTAGCGATTCTTTCTATTCAAACCGATATTTCAAATACTAGTAAGTATTTTGGAACAAGTTTCTATGCTAAGTATTTTTTTTATACTGGTACTAAGTATACTTAGTCTTCAAAATCGACCAGTTTTCACACCTCTATTGCACAGGTCCATGCTCCGTATCAGCTGACTCTGACCGCTAACTTCATTTGGACAAATTGTTCAGGAAGGAGAAAAAACTAAATAATTTAACTATCGAGCGATATTTAACAATTCCAAAAATGCACTATTTTAGCTTCCCTTTTATATATAAATAAATTTTATATAAAATGCGGAGTTGTTTCATTTATGATATTGGAAATTTGGCACCTGCAGTTGGCTGTGTTGTGTGAAGAACGATAACGCATTTATTTATATGTTTATTAATTTGAATTATGTGCGCATATAAAACATGCTTTATAAAAAAATGTTATCAAAATATTATTTTTGGTTAAAAGTGCAGTTAGCTGGTTTGTAAATTAAGCAGTCAAAATGTCGAGGTAATATGGGTCTAGGACGATTTGACACCGCGAACTGGCCTCCGCCGATTGGCCTCCGGTAATTGGCCGCCGGTACAATCGGACGCCGGCCCAATTGGACGCCGACCCAACTGGCCTCCGGGAGATTGGACGCCGCACAGTTGAATTAAATGCGCAAAGGAATAGACGTACGTTACGATTTGTTGGAGTAAATAAGCAAGTCAGTTTAATATGCTTCTATCTTCTCAGTAGGTGTACCTTATACATTTCGCGCTTGACACATTTTTAATATAGATTGAGAAAAATTATTATGCCTGATGATGTTTATTAAAAGAAAATAATTCTTCCCTCGCTAAAACTTAAAGATGTGCATAATCAATTAATTTATTGTCTATACATGGGTACTTATTTATATTTACAACAAATATTAAAAATAATGTTAGATGTTAGAATGAAAATTACATTATATTTCAGCGTTTTATCGATTTAATATTATAATAAAGCTTAAACATGTATATTATTATGCATAAATGCGTATTTTAAGATAGTATGAAATTACAAACAAAATATTAAGTAAGTTATCTGCTAAGTATAAATGTTTTAGTAGTTTGATTTGGTTTGATTTGAAATATAAAAAAAAATGTAAAATACAAACATCAATAATTGCGCAATCGTGAATTGTGCAATTTTTGTAAGATGCACAAAATCCATTCGTTCTACAAAATGGTCTCTCCTGAAAAAAATTGCGCAATCAGAAAAACCCATTTTCCGGAAAAATGGGATTTGTCTCTCTTACAAAAATTGCGCTCACGATTGCGCAATTATTGATGTTTGTATTTTACATTTTTTATATTTCCACAAAAAATGGGTTTTTGTCTCTCTTGCAAAAATTGCGCAATTATTGGTGTTTGTATTTTTTCATTTTTCGGGATTTCGGCCATTCGGGATTTCAGCATTTGGGATTTCGGCCTTCGGGATTTCATCCGGCATCCAGTACCTAAGTAGTTTATCAATCAAACTACTGAAACATTTATACTTAGCAGATAACTTACTTAATATTTTGTTTGTAATTTCATACTATCTTAAAATACGCATTTATGCATAATAATATACATATTTAAGCTTTATTATAATATTAAGTCGATAAAACGCTGAAATATAATGTAATTTTCATTCTAACATCTAACATTATTTTAAATATTTGTTGTAAATATAAATAAGTACCCATGTATAGACAATAAATTAATTGATTATGCACATCTTTAAGTTTTAGCGAGGGAAGAATTATTTTCTTTTAATAAACATCATCAGGCATAATAATTTTTCTCAATCTATATTAAAAATGTGTCAAGCGCGAAATGTATAAGGTACACCTACTGAGAAGATAGAAGCATATTAAACTGACTTGCTTATTTACTCCAATAAATCGTAACGTACGTCTATTCCTTTGCGCATTTAATTCAACTGTGCGGCGTCCAATCTCCCGGAGGCCAGTTGGGTCGGCGTCGAATTGGGTCGGCGTCCAATTGGGCCGGCGTCCGATTGTACCGGCGGCCAATTACCGGAGGCCAATCGGCGGAATCCAGTTCGCGGTGCCAAATCGTCCCATTCCCAGGTAATATAGAAGATGAAAAATACCAAATAAACAATCGTCAAAGTAAAAACAAGAAAGTTGTCATATTTTTACCACATTATGCGGTATGTATTTTAGTATTTTTCTAATTGATATGTACTTTAAATAAACTGTAAATTAAGTAATTGAAAAAATAATGCTGTATTTCGAAAACGTTACAAATCATAATTGCGTTTTAATCAAAATAGTGAAAAAAATCTCTTACCTATAATCGTATCTTAAAAAACTACAAAAAAATCGGTGTGTGTACTTATGTACTTCTTTGGCGTAACAAAACGAAAACAAAACTTGTGATAAACTAGATTCTTTGACTAGCTTTTAATTATCTTGTTAAATCACACACTCAAGAAAAAGTACCGCTTATTGAAACGCCGTTGATTTATTTTTATACACTTTAGCTTATATTACTAAGTTATATAATTATTTCTCGTTGTTTTTATTTTTAAAGTACCAAATGTCAATCTGACGTTTAATCGTTTGTTTACGCAAGGAATTGCAAATGGCCGACAATATTAAATTCGCTGCCTAGGCAACGGAACAATTCTTAACTACAATATTATACTGTATAATCGTCACGGTTGCAGTATCATACTGTGGCGTAAAGGTAGTGCGTTCGGCTGATAACCGAACAATCGGTGGTTCGAATCCAATCGAGTGCGTTTTTTTTCGTGTGAAAAAATAAATTGTGTGTTACATGTCACACGCCAGAAATACACTCTTATCTGATTTCCCAAACGCACCAAAAGAAGTATAACTTCAAACGAAGTTGCCTTACATATTATTTTGTGTATTTAGGTACCTAATATGAAGATTTTTGCAACTTATGTCACTCTTTTTTTAAATGTGACATATATAACGTTTTTGAAATATACCATTAGATCAAGATTCATTGTCTGACATCTCTGCTAGTTTTTCAACTGAGAGTAAGACTATTTTTGAAGATAAAACAACCCCCCGTGCCTAACAATGTCAAATCTAGGCTCACGTTTTGTTTGTACAAGCGTACAAGCGCCATTACCCGAGTTTTCACATCCCGACTCAATTGCCTGAACAAACAATTGTCTAGTAATAATACAAATGAAACATTAACGATTCATGTTTTGTGACAGTTTCAACCTGTTGACTTGCCACACTTCATTTACTCCGAGGCATTTAATAAATATGACACGATATATTCACGAAATTGTACAACATAATTAAGGGAGACCGAGGTGGGTTGACACAATTTTACCACGTTTTTCACCACGTTTTTCTTAGCTCGTATTCTTGTTTGTCCGGTGGTTGTTTATCCAGTACAAATCTTGAAATCGATCTTTAACTAACTTCCCGACTAGCTAGACATTTTAAACTCTTAGCATATATCAGAACACGATGACATCTTTAAGTAGAATTGAATTCATTTTCAGTTAATTCCGTTTTGTATGAAAAGTTATTTCGAAAGAAATCCGTAATCCAATCCACTATTATTGGTTGCTAAGGGGGTGGTCCTAGCAACTAAATGTTTAATATATACGTGCGTTACTATGGAAATCAAAATGACATTTTAGTATTCTATATTTATTTGTTTGTTGCAAAATAGCAAAAAAATGATTTGTTGACAATTGCCTTATTTGTCCTAAATTATTAATACATAGAATTGTCAAGTTTATAATATGATTCAACAGAAAATTTAAAAACGTGGTATATAAAAAGTTCTTTTTATCTTGTAATTATTTATATTTTTGGTCATAGGTTGCTCAGTTTCACTGCTAAGACGAAAATATACATTTTTTATAGCATATTTTATCAATTACTTGATTTAAAAGCGCATTTAAAAGCAGTAAAGTAGCAATGAATTACTTATTAGTGAAAAACCCATTTTAAGGTAAGCGTTCCAATTGTTTCAACCCACCCAGTACCGAGGTATGTTGAAACAGCAAATAAGGTGGGTTGAAAAATTAAATTGTATATAGATTTACATCATAATACAAAGCTTTTTAACCGAAAAACTGTTTTAATTATTTTTCTGCACTTCTTTGACACCCATTAACGTAGTTTATAAATCAATTAACATAACAGTAAAAACCATTATATGCGATCAATAAATTATAAAAAACGCACTATTTAATCAAAATTTATTTATTTCTAGTTCAAATTAAAATCTGGTCTAGTCATACTAACCAACACCTAAATGGATCGCCTGCACTGCCACAAGAATCTGATACCAGAATACTTAATGTTTAATGACCATCTCGCATAATATAAAAAAATGAGGTGAGTTGAAACACAGTGGTTCAACTCAACTCGGTTATAAAAATAACGATTTTGAATTTCAAATCAAATTATATTCTAAGAAATATTGTAATATATGACAAAATAAAGTTTAATTATAAAACTGAAATAGTCATGCTACAAAAATATTAAACTCATATTGCGAAATAGGTACTTGACAGAAAAATATATAAAGTGGCCGAAAATTTACTTTTAGTTTATTTTGCAGCACATAGCGTCTGTAATTTTCTACAAACACGTATCTCAAAAAACACAATTTTTCCGGAGAGGCAAATAACAACTTTATTCTCTCAGTTTTTAATTAAGAAATAAATTTTCTTCTATGAAATATCCATTTAGTATAGTCACACATATTTTCATGAAAAAGTGTTATGTTTCTTCAATTTAACACACTATACTTTTGACCGATCAGTCATATTGTCGGAGATACGAGAATGCGTTGCAACTTTACTGTGAATCTTACTGCAGCAAACACGTATCTTGACTTACGAGAAAGAGCTTCAGTACAATCATCTGTCAAAGTTCAGTATTCTGTATACTCACAAACACATAACTCAAGATACGAGTTTATAATATTTATAAAAGTCTTTTATTGTGATACGAGTTTTTGTTATTGCTTAAATATATTATGTTTTGAGATACGTGTTAGTGGAATATGTGCGTATTCAAATTCTGAATTCATTACATCAAACAACTCAAAACTGACAAAAATTGAGATACGTGTTTGTAGAAAATTAGCGACGATAGTTTATATCATCATAACTGCTTGTCACACAACCTTGGCATGTACCAACAATTCGGTATACTTTAAAAAGAGTTCAAAGTGCAATATTGCTATATTCTTAACAGTTATCCATTTGAGATATCGTGGTTGTGTCAACCCACCTCGGTCTCCCCTACCACACATTCTTTTAACAATCGTCGATTTTCCACGCGAATAAATATCGTAATATCACCTTTTCCACGGCATTAACTATATCCTTAATTCAATTCAGCGACAGGAAAAACCTGTGTCAATGGAAAACTCATAACATTCTTGATTACTTCTTCGTCGTCTTCGATCTTCAACCGGACTAAAATCCTCAAAACTATCAATATTTTTGTGGGATATAATTTGATCAAAAAATGGACAATTCGGTGTAGGCAAACAAAAGAGAGTCTCGAATCAGCTGGAAGTTACTGAACGCGCGTGTTTGAACATGTACCTAGCCGATTTTTTTTTTTAAACGGTACATGTTCAAACATGCGCGTCAATATCATTTTACTCCCTACTCCAATTATAGTTTGTCAATTTATGGCTACGGCCGTATGCTGTAGCTTAACCATTGGGGAATGACAAAAGAAATGGCGTATTTCAAAAAAACACTACCTTATTCTTAGGTCAATAATTATTATAAAACAATCATTATTCGTAAGATGTTTATCACACTTGAATGGTCAAAGACATAGTTTATAATAAGTATCTTTAGAATCATCTTCAAATATGTTAATCTTGCCGATTTTTTGAATAATAAAATGCCTAATTCTTGTCAAATTTGGGATCACAGAGATTATCAATATAATTTTTTATCGTGAATATTTTACAAAAATTATCTCGTAATAAATTATACTAGTGGTTTTATAAATGCGTTTAAAAATTAATAAATGTAAAAAATCTTAACACCACTGCACAGTTATGTACCGAAATATGACTATATTCTAAAACATTAGAGCGAGAGGTTTAAAAGAATACTATTTTGTGTAACAAAAATACTTTATGCAGTCATCAAATGTTTAAAATAACTATAAAAGATAATAAGGCAACAAAATTATATAATTAGATTATCTACAACGTTTAAGGAATGTCCAGGATCATGGTTTGAAAATACAATAAAAACTCAATTTTGACCTACGCCGAGCATGTCCCCCCTTAAGAATACATAATAATATTACAGATGGTGATAGTTTATTTTTTCTATTTATTCTAATAATTAATAAAATATATTGTTCTTATATGATTAATTATTTATTTAATTAAATAAAACACAATTCTATATAGCACTTATTAAACTTTATTAAATTTTGGACCGGTTTCGTCCTCCTCAAAGGGACATTATCAACTATATAATAATCTTTAAACAGGCATTTATCAAAAAAAATCATAAAAACGACAAAATAGCCTACCAATACAGTGTATTAGGCACAAGTCGGTTTACAGGAAGCCAGGCGGGAACCGCGCCAATTTTCATAACCGAGCTTAGCAAAATTCATGAATTCAAGAATAAAAACCTAACCTAATAATAATAATACAGTATATTTGCTATTTTCAAAACTTGTTCGCAGCTGGCTTCCTGTAAGCCGACAAGAACCGTGTTTTATTTAGACATGGATTTTATCTCAAAAACGCTCTTTAATATATACCATTTCACGGTGAAGTGTGATATGGCGAACTGGCGAACGTACAAATTTCCGGCATAGTTATTTGGTTCTAATTCTCATCGTAAAGACTTCCATAAATTCCAATTCGTCCTCATGAGCTTTCATGCATAAAATAGACGGAATGCACTTTATAGATTTCACGCTCACCGCAAAACTTAATTCGATTGTTTCCCTGTGTAGAATTATTCATCAAAATTAAGCTCGGCAGAGTGAAGCGAGAAAGACTTTCAGAACGGAGCTTTCAACAGCGTGCATGAAAAGCTTTTAGAGAGGTATTAAGGGGGGACATGCTCGTCGAAGGTCAAAATTGAGTTTTTATTGTATTTTCAAACCATGATCCTGGACACTCCTTAAACGTTGTAGATAATCTATTTATATAATTTTGAAGCCTTATTATCCTTTATAGTTATTTTAAACATTTGATGACTGCATAAAGTATTTTTGTTACATAAAATAGTATTCTTTTAAACCTCTCGCTCTAATGTTTTAGAATATAGTCATATTTCGGTACATAACTGTGCAGTGGTGTTAAGATTTTTTACATTTATTAATTTTTAAACGCATTTATAAAACCATTAGTATAATTTATTACGAGATAATTTTTGTAAAATATTCACATAAAAAAATTATATTGATAATCTCTGTGATCCCAAATTTGACAAGAATTAGGCATTTTATTATTCAAAAAATCGGCAAGATTAACACATTTTAAGATGATTCTAAAGATATTTATTATAAGCTATGTCTTTGACCATTCAAGTGTGATAAACATCTTATGAATTATGATTGCTTTATAATAATTATTGACCTAAGAATAAGGTAGTGTTTTTTTGAAATACGCCATTTATTTTGTCATTCCCTAGTGGTTAAGCTACAACATACGGCCGTAGCCATAAATTGACAAACTATAATTAAAGTAGGGAGTAAAATTATGTTAACGCGCGTGTTTGAACATGTACCTAACCGAATTTTTTTTTATTTTTTTTAAACGGTACATGTTCAAACACGCGCGTTAATATCATTTTACTCCCTACTTCAATTATAGTTTGTCAATTTATGGCTACGGCCATATGTTGTAGCTTAACCACTGGGGAATGACAAAAGAAATGGCGTATTTCAAAAAAACACTACCTTATTCTTTGGTCAATAATTATTATAAAGCAATCATTATTCATAAGATGTTTATCACATTTGAATGGTCAAAGACATAGCTTATAATAAGTATCTTTATAATTATCTTCAAATGTGTTAATCTTGCCGATTTTTTGAATAATAAAATGCCTAATTCTTGTCAAATTTGGGATCACAGAGATTATCAATATAATTTTTTATCGTGAATATTTTACAAAAATTATCTCGTAATAAATTATACTAGTGGTTTTATAAATGCGTTTAAAAATTAATAAATGTAAAAAATCTTAACACCACTGCACAGTTATGTACCGAAATATGACTATATTCTAAAACATTAGAGCGAGAGGTTTAAAAGAATACTATTTTATGTAACAAAAATACTTTATGCAGTCATCAAATGTTTAAAATAACTATAAAAGATAATAAGGCAACAAAATTATATAAATAGATTATCTACAACGTTTAAGGAGTGTCCAGGATCATGGTTTGAAAATACAAAAAAAACTCAATTTTTACCTACGACGAGCACCTGGGCCGTTAAATTAATCTCGCCTGTTTTAACGGAAGCTTTTCATGTTGGGTATGGTAATATTATTGATTTTGTATTTTAGTTTTTTTTTTTACTTCAGATGGAACATACATACCCAACCAAATACCTGTACTTTCTACAAAAAAAACATAGATATGCAGAATATTAGGAGCTGTCACGACCTCGGACTTCGGGTCTTATACCTAGAGTACCTTTTAGGGGTGTAGAGTGGCCTGAACACGCCCTTGGCCTCGTAGTCAAATAAACTGCACCGAGCCGCACCCTTGACCACCCAGAGGGACGTTTCTTTCCAGAAATAAGTCCCACGGTCCGTGTCTTTGAGACTGAGGACACGGTTTCTGGAAGACCAGGTGTGAATAAGTAAGAAAGTATGCGAGACGACGAATGCAATTGGGCTTTGCCACTTAAACAGTATAAAAAGTGACCAACTGTCGCTAACAATAATGTAAGAAACATGTCAGTAGAATGTATAGAAAAAAAAACCGCCAATAAATTGTAATATCGACAGTTTACTAATTACAAACCAAAAATTATGATACCCACCTTCAAAAAAAAAACTGAAACTGAGCTAGACCAAAAGTGTGTGGTTTATCAGAGCTTACTCGTGCCGTACAAAATTCTGGATTAAATACTAAAGAAAACAATAGGAAAGAATAGATACTAAGATGTTTTGAAATACGTTTAATGATTAAACTATAATAAAATTAATTTATCATATTAAACACAGAACGCAAAATGTCAATTACAAAATACAATAGAAAGTTTTAACGAAAATATATTTTGCCAATTATGGTCGCCCTCATCCCAATATTTCATTCCTACCTCTAATCCAAATTATTGTCATCGTCCAGGCGACCATCAATTACGGAGTCATTAATCGACCGTGATTGATTAACAGTTAGTTACATCAAAACCGCGAATGCGTCAAAACGGTTGGACGTAATTCAATTTGCGAATCTCATTTATAAACTCCATAAAGGGTGATTTATAAGTGACGGTACAACCACATTGTACAAAGATCCACCAATTGTCTTCATCCATATAAATAAAGTTTCTGTTGACTCATGTGAAAGTGAGAGTGTTATACGTAGCAACCAGCAAAAAGTGTATGCGTGCAGGACCGGGAGTCAGAAGAGCGTCCCAAGAACCAGCAGTCCGGACCATCTTAACATCAAAAGTAAAAGTAAATACCCCTGCTTCCGCTCTCCCTCACCAACATCCATATCCTCAGCCCCCTTCATACAGTCCACAAAATCGCAGCCACGAGATGTAATTTAATATAATTGTACAAGTATTGATAAACGAACAATATGAAAAGTGCTTCAATTATATAGAATTCTTAAAAAAAACAATATAATATGGCTCTATTATCAATTTTAGAACGGCAATACTTGAAATCATATTCTTACATAATGAATGCATCATAATAATTCGAGGGCTTAGTGTCAAACAACACTATCTACAAAAGTTCAACTTTACAGGAGAGCCAAAAATCGTTATTTTAGATTCTTGTAACTCAACAAGGGAAATGTTTATTTAAAACCTAATGTTAATATTTTATAATTTATTGTGTATTGTACATTTATCTTGCTTATGATGATGTTAAAATTTATAGGGATAGTTTAAAAAAAAATATGAAAACAAGGGTAACTTATGTAGTTGGCGTTAAACTTTACTGACGATTTAATAAGAAATTAGAAAATATTGACATAATGTTGTTTGACTATCATGTAGCCGTAAATGTAAAATAACGTTATCTCAGCAAAAAAAAAAAACACTTTTTTGTAGATAACGTTGTCTGACTTTAAGCACTCGAATTATATCCATACACTTATTTCCTAGAAAGCCTATAAACTGTTCAGGCATAGCTGTCAAAGACACCATAAAATTCTTCTTTTTCTCTTATATATAGGTACGTCACGTGGACCCTTAGGTGAGCTCCATTAATTTCTTGATTGAAATAACATTTACTTAGTAAGAGAAGTGGTCGGTAAGGTATTGATAGATAACTTAATTTGAGGTGAAATTTAAATTGCCATTTTCAAATTTGGCCCTTCATAAAAGCTTATTTTGAAAACTTTTTAGGAATAATGAAAATAATTATCAATTTTCCTAAACTTTTGAATGTTTATTCTCTGCATAATACATAGATCTAAAAATAAACATGATGATTATGCAAAATAATATTAAATTCTATGGATTGGTTTTTAGTTGATAACTATAAGGGTTGTCTGACCAACAAAGACATGGGACCTTTCTTCTTGCTACGTTCTACAGCTTTATTCAGGAATAAATTTGATAATACCTACAACATATCGTCTCAGTTCTAGCAGAACACACTAACTGGAGAATACTAGTTTTGAGTAATTTGACTTTGAAGTTGTTAAAATGTTTGAAATGGTCTATCATGTGAGTTTATAAGTAATCGTAAAAAGGATGACTTTAAAATAAAGACTGTTTATTTAGTAAAAAGGTTTCCAGACGGTAAAGTTTGAAATAAGGAACATTTTGGTATAACTAACTCAATATGTCATTTTTTCGAATTAGTGTCTTCTGCCAAAATAGTGACGATATGTTTGTAAATCATTAACTTACTTTAAAACATGGTAATTACGTTATACACGGAATTAGAGCCTGACACTATAAGATATTAGAGATGGATGTTCAATCACTTACTGCTCTAGCACGAGCTAAAATTGAATGCAATATTAAATCATATTTGAGCGTAGTTATACACAAAGCAACCAGGCCACAATTTTGAAAAAAATTAGTTATTGTGATATCCATAATCTCACACTTTGTTTTACATTCTGCACAAATCTGTCAAGCTTCTGTTATACAAAAGTCTCATATAAATGTGATTTAAAGATTTTTCAAATCGCAGAATATGTCATTTTCGATCTGCATAACGCAACCAAGCTGCTATCATACAAAAATTTAATATGAATGCGTTCTAAAAATATGCCATATTCTATCTCCAAAAAGCAGCCGCATGATAATATTATGTACTTACCTAATTATTAAAATCCTGACATTAAGGGGGGACATGCTCGTCGAAGGTCAAAATTGAGTTTTTATTGTATTTTCAAACCATGATCCTGGACACTCCTTAAACGTTGTAGATGATCTATTTATATAATTTTGAAGCCTTATTATCCTTTATAGTTATTTTAAACATTTGATGACTGTATGAAGTATTTTTGTTACATAAAATAGTATTCTTTTAAACCTCTCGCTCTAATGTTTTAGAATATAGTCATATTTCGGTACATAACTGTGCAGTGGTGTTAAGATTTTTTACATTTATTAATTTTTAAACGCATTTATAAAACCATTAGTATAATTTATTACAAGATAATTTTTGTAAAATATTCACGAAAAAAAATTATTTTGATAATCTCTGTGATCCCAAATTTGACAAGAATTAGGCATTGTATTAGTCAAAAAATCGGCAAGATTAACACATTTGAAGATGATTCTAAGGATATTTATTATAAGCTATGTCTTTGACCATTCAAGTGTAATAAAAATCTTATGAATAATGATTGCTTTATAATAGTTATTGACCTAAGAATAAGGTAGTGTTTTTTTGAAATACGCCATTTCTTTTGTCATTTCCCAGTAGTTAAGCTACAACATACGGCCGTAGCCATAAATTGACAAACTATAATTAAAATAGGGAGTAAAATGATATTAACGCGCGTGTTTGAACATGTACCGTTTAAAAAAAAATAAAAAATAAATCGGTTAGGTACATGTTCAAACACGCGCGTTAACATAATTTTACTCCCAACTTTAATTATAGTTTGTCATTTTATGGCTACGGCCGTATGTTGTAGCTTAATTACTAGGAAATGACAAAAGAAATGGCGTATTTCAAAAAAACACTACCTTATTCTTAGGTCAATAACTATTATAAAGCAATCATTATTCATAAGATTTTTATCACACTTGAATGGTCAAAGACATAGCTTATAATAAATATCCTTAGAATTATCTTCAAATGTGTTAATCTTGCCGATTTTTTGACTAATAAAATGCCTAATTCTTGTCAAATTTGGGATCACAGAGATTATCAAAATAATTTTTTATCGTGAATATTTTACAAAAATTATCTCGTAATAAATTATACTAATGATTTTATAAATGCGTTTAAAAATTAATAAATGTAAAAAATCTTAACACCACTGCACAGTTATGTACCGAAATATGACTATATTCTAAAACATTAGAGCGAGAGGTTTAAAAGAATACTATTTCATGTAACAAAAATACTTCATGCAGTCATCAAATGTTTAAAATAACTATAAAAGATAATAAGGCTTCAAAATTATATAAATAGATTATCTACAACGTTTAAGGAGTGTCCAGGATCATGGTTTGAAAATACAATAAAAACTCAATTTTGACCTTCGACGAGCATGTCCCCCCTTAAGGTGTGTTTTTCTACATTCAATTAATAAACATTATTTTCTCAATTACATTATATGTTTTTCATTTTATTATAATATAATATATAGATATTTCATGTAAAAATTTGTGCCAGGCAGCTAAATATTAATGTATAATTTACAAGTTTTTCGACTTAATTTCAGAATTTTGTAATTCCCATAATACTTGAATAACTTAGAAGGTTTTTTTTTTGAGAAATAGATGCAAAAATAACTAAAATAATTCTTACAAAATTAAGAGTTAGCTGCTTTAAGGAATGAACATTCTAAAAACCCGTTTTGCACAAAACAGCCTGGACTGTTAAAACACCATAATTTCATAGATTTTATGCTTTTACTCTTTATAAGTTACACAGAGTCATATATATCATTCAAAAGGTATAAACAGTATACAGAGGCTTTATGGATTTAAAGAAACACACTTTACATAAAAGTGCTTCTATCTCTGTTTGAGGTCTGTGTGGACTGGCTGCTTTGCGTATAACTACCTACTGTTTTAACCTTCCCTTTACGATGCTAATAAATTCCGTCTCTTTCGGTAATATCAAATTGGGTTATCGTACGAGATTGATAATACTACAGTGTGTTAAAGGTAAATGCTTAATTTAGCAAAATAAATAAATCTAATAAGGTTTCATCATTATTATTTGTTATGTGTTTTTGTATTTATATTTATGTACATGTATTATTATCAGTTGTATCTATAAAATGATCATCAGCATACAAGTCAAAATACTATCATAATTTCAACCGTTACTGAAGTTATACTTCTTTAGGCGCGTTTGGAAAATCAGATCAGATTGAATTTTTGGCGTGTGACATGTAACACATAATTAATTTTTTCACAGAAAAAATCGCACTCGATTGGATTCGAGCCACCGATTGTTCGGTTATCAGCCGAACGCAAAACCATTACGCCACAGATTGATACTGCAATCGTGACGATTGTACAGTATAATATTATAGTTTAGAATTGTTCCGTTGCCTAGGCAGCGAATTTATTATTGTCAGCCATTTGCAATTCCTTACGTAATTAAACCATTAAACGTCAGAGTGACAGTTGTTACTTTAAAAATAAAAACAACGATAAATAATTATATAATTTAGTAATATAAGTTAAAGTGTATAGAAATAAACCAACGGCGCTTCACCAAGCGGCCCGTTTTCTTACGTGTGTAAATTAACAAGATAAATAAGAGTTAGTCGAAGAATCTAGGTAAAAAAGAAACAAGTTTTGTTTTTGTTTTGTTACGCCAAAGAAGTATAACTTCTAACGCGCGTACATAAGTACACACACCGTTTTTTTTCTTATTTCTTTCCCACGATTGAATATGTAGGTATGTATCTTTTAGATGTACCTATCTCTTTTGTTCATATGGAATGTAACGCTCTGTTGGCAATGTGCATTTATAATTTATGACAGGTTAATGAAATCTGACGGATAATTACCAATTGTATAATATATTTAGATACTGGATCTGGACTATCGATTTTTAACATGATAACATTTTCATTATATGAGTTGTTCACAAGCATGGTGAGCCAAGTCCATTCTGGTTATTTTTGTGTAAACTAGGTTCAAACGTAATATTTGAGTATTTCTAATTCTGTAAAGGTAAAGATTACAATTATTCTGAAGTGCTATTTTTAGTACATTTAAGTTATTATGTAAGGGAAATCATACCTTACAGAATAAAAAATCGGAGTGTGTACTTATGTTCGCGCGTTAGAAATTATACTTCTTTGCCGCAACAAAACAAAATAAGCCGTTACCTGAGTATATGAA
This sequence comes from Rhyacophila brunnea, assembly GCF_057557595.1. Taxonomy (NCBI): domain Eukaryota; kingdom Metazoa; phylum Arthropoda; class Insecta; order Trichoptera; family Rhyacophilidae; genus Rhyacophila; species Rhyacophila brunnea. The sequence goes on from NW_028232796.1 coordinate 37,378,773, forward strand.
TATTACAGTAGATTAGGTTAATGGAAACATACGCAATTCAACTGTGTGTAATATAGCACATGATAATTGTAATTTGATTATTGTATAGGACCAAAATTTATCTTGGGATTTTAATATATTTTTTGAATTATTTACCAACTCAACATTCACAAAATTTATTTATTTATTGATATATAATTTTACTCATAAATAATACTTACATAAATATAGCCTCAAATCTTGATACACAACCTTTACAATGAAAAATAAATATAAACTCATATATAAATAAAGTTTTATGAATATAAATTAACAGTGTAGAATGTTAGTCTCCAGAAATTTGTTTATAAACATATATATTTATTATAACACAATATTGGTAATGTTTATAACACGTGCTGTTTACTTTGTTGTATTAAACGACTAACTAAATGACACTATGCGCATGCGCATGTACCCCTGAGACCGAAATGAATATAATCATAATAATAAATTATGTGTTGCATCGGCGCGCGCAACTTCTGTCACACGCCAAACATGTTACTTTGTCACACGTCAAAAATACACCCTGATCTGTTTTCCCAAACGCGCCAAAAGTATAACTTCAATAATAAATACTCAACTATTGATGATTCTAACAATAGTTGAAATATGAAGATGACAATGTGTATATTAACTAACAGGATAACCTAGGATGACATAACAGGAACGGAGGTGTTAAGTAAAAACTAGCGTGTAAAACCTATACTTACATCATTGTTCAAATTGTACTCGTATATGATATACCTAAATAAAAATGTATATCAGTAATATCAGTAAAGTAAATTATCAGCTAAGTGAAATATATAGCCAAACCGTAGTATCAATTTCTTTTCCATTACACATATCGCTGTATTTAAATGGAAAATTCTCAAGTTTCTATTTGGCTGATAGAAAAAAAGCATCTGCGAGCACTTCTGAGTGGAAAATTTGCTGACACTGTCAAATGCATGCCAATAAACCTTCATAAAGCACTACAGAGCTTTTATCTCGAGCTATCTAGCTAATACATTTTAGATGCACATGACATCAAGGCTACTTCATTAAATTATTATCAGATTATTTTTTGTATAATTTAATAAATAAATGCTTAAAATAATATGCAACATTCATTCAAACGTAATATTCAAACTTATTTTACATATACAAATTAAAAATTCTAGCCGTTCACAATCATGAAAGGAGAGAGAGAATAACAAATAAACAGGTTACAGTATGTATTAACAATATTTATACTAAAACAATGCTTTTATTCAACGAATAATTCACACGATTTGAGAATGTAACATTCCATATATTGAACAGACATAACTTGAAAATACCTCAGATACTCGAAATATTGAAATCGCGGGATCAAATCCGGTCGAGCATCGTATTTTTTTTTAAATGAGATTTTTTCTAGTGTGTATATATCTTAGGTGTTTTCAAGTTATGTATGTTCAATATTTTATACAAAAAATGGTAAATATAAAATACATGAAAGTTCTTACATCGAGGTTGATCTTATTTTAGGATTTTATTAAACAACGTCCACCTGAACTCACTCACGCAAGCGGAATATATTAATACGATCAATTATTTGGTTGAATACAGTTAATGCTCTTTCGATTGACGGTGTTGTTGTAGTCCAGTGTTTAATTCCCGATGATGTTACAATACATCAACATGAATTTCTCAAATCCTGGGTGTTTGTGATTGTTGCGCTTATATTACTAACTACAATACTATTTCACTACACCACTGTCATTGGGCACCATAGCCTGTTATAGTGTTAAATTAAAAATAATATAAAAAACATATATAACTCCATTATAATGGTATTGAAACGTTAATAAGACGAACACGTTATAACTAAAATATTTGGCGAGAGCCGGGCGTCGGTTAGTAATTAAGGTAATTAATATTCCTTGATTTAATACACAGAAACCGATAGTCAATAATAACGCAATTTGTAGGACGCATTTCATGTAGGACCTACTAGTTTAAAGTGTCGCAATTAGATTGGAGGCTCGTTTCATAATTGGTTAATGCACAGCGGCGCGATACCAGTGGTTATATGGGTTCAAATCCCATCGGGCACCGTATTTTCTTTCAAATATGATTTTTTCTAGTGGGTATATATCTGAGGTGTTATCAAGTTATGTATGTAATTATTATTTCTTGTTAAGTAATATAAATGTATATCGATCTACGAAGCAGCGTAGCTATGAATTAAATGAACAGCTGTTTGGCATTGGGTATGAAATAATTGTTTCTTGTATTTTTATTATTACTAAACACCCTCCGCACAAAAACATCCCAGCGGTTGCCATTATATAGCCACTTTCCGACACCTTGATTCAGATTTACGATGGCCATTACCCCCACGCTGCACGGCGACGCATTCCCTTGATTAAATACAGCACCCAGATGATGTAGGAGGGCGTCGCTTCCCTCCGGGGGCGTCCGCTGGACACGAGCGTCGCTCCGCTTGCCGCGAGAGCTTTTTTTAAAAGCTACCGTCTTATATAATTTAGTAGGGGAGACCGAGGTAGGTTGACACAAAGGTGAGTTGATACAACGATGATATCTCAAAATCTATAACTGTTAAGAATATAGTAATATTGCAGTTTAAACTCTTTTCACAAGTACACCGACCTGTTGGTATATGCCATGGCCGTGTGGCAAGCGGTTGTGGTAATATAATATATATATTTATATGTGCTGCAAAATCGACCAAAAGTAAATTGCCAGCCACTTTTTTGATGAACTTTATTTATTTTTCTGTAAAGTATTTAGTAATATAAGTTTAATATTTTTGTGGCATAATTATTTCAGTTTTATAATTAAACTTTATTTTGTCACAAATTATAATATTTTTTAGGATATATTTTGATTTTAAATTCAAAATCGTTATTTTATAACCGAGGTGAGTTGAAACAAAGTGAATTTTTCAAACATTTTTTTTATATTATGCGAGATGGTCATTAAAAATGTAGGTATTCTGGTATCAAATTTTTATGGAAGTGCATGCGACTCATTTCGGTGTTGGTATACTCTGACTAGACTAGATTTTAATTTGAATTAGAAATAAATTTTGATTAAATTGTTAATTTTTTTAGAATTTATTGATCGCATAGAATTTTTTTGACTATTATGTTAATTGATTTATGTACTACGTTAATAGATGTCAAAGAAGTGCAGAAAAATAATTGAAACAATTTCTTTCCGTTAAAAGGCCTTGTATTATTATGTAAATCTATATCAAATTTATTATTTCAACCCACCTTACTTGTTGTTTCAATATACCTCGGTAATGGGTGGGTTGAAACAATTGGAACGCTTCCCTTTAAATGGGTTTTTCACTAATAAGTAATTAATTACTACTGTACTGCTTTTAAATTCAAGTAAAGGATAAAATATGCTATGCAAAAAGTACATGTTCATAGTCGTAGTAGTGAAACTGGGCAAAATGTAAAAATTGTGTCAACCCACCTCGGTCTCCCATAATTAAAAAAAAATACATTTGCATTATATTGTCAAAATATTTTTTATTTATTGACAGTTAAAACAATGAACTGTAAATCACTATTCATATTTAAACACTCCGACTTCACCATAAAACCCGTATTCACTGGATTCGCATCAATGTAAGTATTGTTTCAAATGAATTACTTATCAAATTGCATTAATTTGTGTTTTAAAACAAGTTACCAATGAAGTGCCCTAATTACAAACTAACGCCCGGATCACTCCAACATCAACTCCAACAAAATATACAATTTTCAATTTCAATTTCATTTTAAATTTATATTTTTTAACATATTGTGTACATTACAAATCAAAAGTTTGAGACGTTCACAACATGACATGAAACATTATTATAAAGAAAAAAAGTAATAAAAATGATAAAAATGAAAATATTAAAGAGAACATAATATTAAATATACAAAAGCAGTGAAAATACAATTATACATCTATCGAAGTACACCGAGTTTGCTAAGGAGACCCTATTTTAAGAATTTATAAAAATAGCGTCCACCTAAACTCGCCCTCACGCAAGTGGAATATATCAACACCCGAAGAAATTTGGTTGAACATAGTTATCGCCGTTCCAATTGGCATTACCAGTGGCAGATTGGGCACCTTGGGAGAATAAAGAACGGATTCTCTCTATTTCTAAAATAGTTATCAGGGACACACAGGTTAACACTGCCCAGAATGGCAGAGTTCTCATGTATACCTCGTATGAGTCGAAAAAAATACGTAGCTAAATAAAGATCTCTTCTAAATTGCAGACTGAAGTATGTAAGCATACGTAAGATAGTGTCAGTTGGACGAAGCCACGTATTGTATGCATACAACCTCAAGTAAGTCAAGCAAGTCTCAAAAATTTCTTCCAAACCCTCTCCACCATAAGGCGATACTTCAACTGATGCTTAAGGGGGGACATGCTCAGCGTAGGTCGAAATGGAGCTTTTGTTTTTTTTCAAAGCATGATCTTGGACATACCTTAAACGTTGTAGATAATCTATTTATATAATTTTGAAGCCTTATTATCCTTTATATTTATTTTAAACATTTGATGACTGCATAAAGTATTTTTATTACATAAAATAGTATTCTTTTAAACCTCTCGCTCCAATGTTTTAGAATATAGTCATATTTCAGTACATAAATGTGCAGTGGTGATAAGATTTTTTACATTTATTAATTTTTAAACGCATTTATAAAACCATCAGTATAATTTTTATTGACATTATTATAGTGAAATATTTACGATAAAAAATATATTGATAATCTCTGTGTTCCTTCTCTGTGACAAGAATTGGGCATTTTATCATTCAAAAAATGGGCAAGATTAACACATTTGAAGATAATTCTAAAGATACTCATTATAATCTATGTTTTTAACCATTCAAGTGTGATAAATATCTTACGAATAATGATTGTTTTATAATAATTATTGACCTAAGAATAAGGTAGTGTTTTTTTGAAATACGCCATTTCTTTTGGCATTCCCCAGTGGTAAGGCTACAACATACGGCCGTAGCCATAAATTAACAAACTATAATTGAAATAGGGAGTAAAATGATGTTAACGCGCGTGTTTGAACATGTACCGTTTAAAAAAAAAACGGTTAGGTACATGTTCAAACACGCGCGTTAACATCATTTTTGACCCACGCTGAGCACGTCCGCCCTTAAAGCTGCTGAAAGTTTTAATACCGTAACATCCTTTATTTCTTTTATTGTGTTAAGTTAAGTGTCAATTCATGGTGGTACTGCATTGTATTAGGTATTGATTAATTTCCTGAGGCGGACGAAACCGGTCCAAAATTTATTAAATAATAAAAGTGGAATAATTACTAAAAAAAATGCGTTTATTAAATTAATCAATGATACCGTAATATCCGAAAAGACCCGGGAAGTACCCATGACGAAGCCCGACATCTTAAGCGCCTTGTTACAAATGGAAACTATAATATGGCTAATAAATGTCTACTTAGAAAATATATCAAAACAATTCAATAATTTTACATAATATAAGAAAAAGGGTAGTTTAAAACTTGGATTCTCATTTCACTAAAACCAAAACACTGTCTTTTTGAACATACGTAATTTTTAAAAACACTTTCTGTGAAAATATGTTACAACCAATAGAAAAAATCTTTTTGAAAAAAGTAAGCCACCCCGGCAGGGAATCGAACCCTGTATCTCCTGGGCTTACGCCCCGTCCGTTGCATTTACCTCTATGCTACAAGGCGACGTACTAATTGCGACAAATTTTAACTATTGGCCTTTTTAATACACATACTCATAAGCGTTCTTCTAAATCAACTGTCTTTTGTTTTACTTAGCAGGGCAGAGGTTTCATAGGTATAACATATTCTAAACTCCGGAGGTCATAATATGGTAGATTGTTCATGCACACTTCCCAATACAACGCCACGGTCGTAACCATCCGATCGTTGATCAACCAATGTATTAATCGTTATTATTTTTCTCAGATTACTAAAAATAACGATGTTTTAAGGGATGTAACTAGACGTAACTTATTTTTCAATTAATGCCTTCAAAGTAAAGTCAGTTACACAAGAGCCGGATCAAATATCATTTTCCAGTATCAATAAATCGCTCCTGGGATGCGAAGCGCCTCCAGCCAAAACGTATCAAATATCTGAAACCGCTGGAATCGATTACTTCTCTGATATTTAATTTGTTTTCAAAAGGGATGCTAGAATGTTATGTATTATTATGTATTCCGAGAACATTCTCATGGCTATGCATATTGTATTTGTTTACTGGCATCTATTTTTTTATGTAATCGCAATATAGAGTTATAAGTTATAGCACAGAATGAACTGAGGAACCTAGATTTGAGACTGCGTATGGTACGTTATTATTTTCTCTCAATTCTTTTCTATGGTATGGAAGTATGGACGCTAAACCAAGAAATGTAACGGAGACTTGAAGCTTTTGAGATGTGGCTGTATAGACGCATCCTCAAAATTCCTTGGACTGACCGGGTGACAAAATGTTGAAGTTCTCAATCGAACGGGAAAGGCCGAGAAGTTCTGCGTAGTATGAAAACCACGAAACTACAGTACCTCGGCCACATTATGAGAGGACAAAAGTACAGCATTCCCTAACCTGTCATTCAGGGAAAGATCAACGATAAGCGTAGCAGAGGAAAGCGCCGAATTTCGTGGCTTAAGAACCTTCGTGATTGGTACGAGTGCAGCTCCACTGAACCGTTCCGGGTATCAGATGACAAATCTAAGATCGCCTTGATGGTGGCCAACCTCTGCTAGGGGATGGAACAATAGAAGAAGTTCCTCTGGCAAGAATAAATGGCATTTTGATATTTGCTTAGGTACATACCGCAGTCTGCAATTTAGAAGAGTTCTTAATGTAGTTACGTATTTTTTTCGACTTATACAAGGTATAAATAACAAATCTGCCATTCTAGACAATGTTGACCTGTATCTTAGAAATAGGGAGCATCAGTTATTTATTCTCTCAAGGTGCAGAACCAACCTGCCACTGCTAATGCCAATTGGGAGGGCGATAACTATGTTCAACCAAATTGCTTCGGGTGTTGTCAATCAGAAGAAGAAATACCTAATGGTTGCGGTATAACAAGCAACCGATCTCGAGTGTGGAAGAATATGGGATAACATACACAACTTGAAAACACCTTGACATACTAGAAAAAATCGCATTTGAAAAAATACGACGCCCGACGGGATTTGAACCGTATAACCACTGGTCTTGCACCAATATGCTTTAAACAATTAATCTACGGGCCTCCTACTCAATTACAATTACAACTACAAAAATTAGTAGGTTTTACATGGAATGCTTATTAAATTGCGTTATTATTGACTATCGTTTTTTGTGTTTTAAATCAAGGAATATTAATTGCCTTAATTACTAACCAAAGCCCCGTTACAACTTCCTAACAAATTTTAATAAACCATTTCTTTTATTCAACAAATAATTCAGAAGATTTGAGAATTTAACATACTATATATTATATTAAACATACATAACTTGAAAGCACATCAAATGCCTACTAGATCACATTTGAAAAAATTTGACGCCCGACGGGATTTGAACCAGTATGTTATCTACTGGTATCGCGCCAATATCCTTTACCCAATTAAGCTACGGGCCTCCTACATAATTACGATAATTTAAACTTCTTCTTTCTTCTTTTACCCTGTCACGTCCCACAAGTTGGCGCCACTTCCCTCGGTCCATCGCCAATTCCTGTGCCTCCCGCCATGTCAGACCTGCAGCACGTAGGTCGCTTTTGTAGCAGCGCTGCAGGGTGAGGGAAGGCTGGCCACGGCGACGGAACCCTTGAGGCTGTGCTACAAGGGTACGAAGTGCCGCACTCTTTGGCGGCATCCGGAATACATGTCCCAGCCACGTAATTCGTCTCTTCGTGATAACTTCAATCACCGAAGGCTGTTGTGTCTGCTCACGAACTCGGATGCTTGTAACGCGGTCGTACCAATGTACCCCTAAGATTCTGCGGAGACATCGATTCTCAAAGCTCAAAAGCCGAGACTCTTGAAGCTTAGTAAGATGCCATGTCTCACAGCCATACAGGAGCACAGGTAGCACGCTCGCGTTAAACAAACGACATTTGGTCCTCCCAGAATACAGCCTTGACCTCCATGCGACTCCAAGTTGGTTGAACGCAGAGCCCGCCACACCCATGCGGATTCCAAGCTCACTAGAAATACCACCATCATCGGCAACCGTGGCACCCAAGTATTTGAATCTGGACACCAGCTCGACGGGCAGACCAGAAACCCGCAGAGGAGTGTCAGCGTCGATGCAAGCAGCACTGCACATGGATTTGGTCTTAGCGGCATTCAGATGAAGACCCACACGCATCGAGTTCGCGGCTAGCCTGTTCACGGTCTTTTTATCTTTCTTTTTATCATCATGATGGATTTCATAATGCGTAAGACGGTTTGCCCCGACAGTGGGATACGCCTACATCATGATGACACAAGCGATCTATGCGAAGAAAGACTGTGCGACTTGGAGTATGCAGACGACGCAGTCGTGTTTGACTCGACGATCGAAAGGTTGGAGGTGACCGTAATTTAAACTAGTAGGTCCTATATGCCGTCGAGCGTCGTCTGCAACCACCAATATACAATAAAGTCAACAAATAAAATAAGTCCCGTATTTTAATATAATGTGTGCTTATCCAAAATCAAAAAGTAGTAGAGTCTATGCTTCATAACTTTGCACTCCGGCACTAGGATGAAAATAATGTAATATATTCTAAATATTTTTTTACGTGTATTATATATTTGATTGTTTATTACTAGATAATATATTAATGCAAGTGAATGTCATTTCAACTAATTTTATGTGAGGTATTCAGGCAAAGAGGTAAAAAATGTAAAAAAGTGCAAAAGGATTTTATCACAAACAAGTACAAATCGTACAACATGAAAATTAATGTTATGTAAAAACTGCCAACATTTAACGACGCCCGTGTATTTTCAAAGCTTCACACCATTTAACAAATAAAATAAATAAATAAAAAACGTTTTAACAATTCTCCCCCGAGAGCTTTAAAAATTCATCGTTTATAGCAAGTACATATTTCATTGTAAGCGTGACAAGTGGGAAATAAATTTCCCCGCAAATGTTGCAACAAATAATTGCATACAAGTGCATGATAATAATTAATGCTGGCTCCACACGATGTCACACACAAAGCTCATCGGGCAATAAATCAGACAGACTTTGTACGGATTGTGTATGCGAATATAATATATGCGAAAGTATAGCGAATGCTGTATAGCAGTGGTAACCAAGATTTAAGCAATAAATCTATCTAGAATATATTTTAGTCTGGTAGAAAGTGTAGTTAAAAATAACACTAGATAAAAACCTTTCTTCCGACCATGTCCGATCCTAATACGATCATAATATGGGCATCCACAGAATAGAGGTTTGTATTAACAGATTTTTTTTACGAGAAATGAATGTAAGCCACTTGCTCAACCTATTAGGTCCATACCCCGTATTGAAAACAACATGTGTACTTGCCAGACCCAGGATTCAAACCTGGGACCCACGGCGTTATAGGCCGACGCTTAAACAGCAAAAACCAAAATACATATAATATTAATACTATCGACCGAAGGGACTTGATGGAATTTGAATTTAAATTCTAATGAATTTAAGTTTTGTACTATTCTATTCCATGATTAATTATTAGGTTTTGACGATTTATAATAATATTATTATATGCTTTTCGAGTGGGTTCATGATAATGTAGCTGGTTTTTTTTACAAACAATTCAACTATTAATTTATAGTCATAGCATGTCCAGGATCATGCTTTGAAAATAGAACAAAAGCTCCATTTTTACCTACGCTGAGCATGTCCCCCCTTAAGCATAGTCATGAACATTATCATGAACACACTCGAAAATCATATAATAATATTATTATAAATCGTCAAAACCTAATAATTAATCATGGAATGGAATGGAATAGTACAAAACTTAAATTCATTAGAATTTAAATTCAAATTCCATCAAGTCCCTTCGGTCGAGAGTATTAATATTATATGTATATTGGTTTGGTTATGTTCAAACACGCACGTTAACGTCATTTTACTTCCTATTTCAATTATAGTGTGTCAATTTATGGCTACGGCCGTATGTTGTAGCTTAACCACTGGGGAATGCCAAAAGAAATGGCGTATTTCAAAAAATACCTGATTCTTAGGTCAATAATTATTATAAAGCAATCATTATTCATAGGATGTTTATCACACTTGAATGGTCAAAGACAGCTTATAATCAGTATCTTTAGAATTATCTTCAAATGTGTTAATCTTGCCCATTTTTTGAATAATAAAATGCCTAATTCTTGTCAAATTTGGGATCACAGAGATTATCAATATAATTCTTTATCGTAAATATTTCACTATAATTATGTCGACATAAATAATTATACTGATGGTTTTATAAATGCGTTTAAAAATTAAGAAATGTAAAAAATCTTAACACCACTGCACATTTATGTACTGAAATATGACAATATTCTAAAATATTAGAGCGAGAGGTTTAAAAGAATACTATTTTATGTAATAAAAATACTTTATGCAGTCATCAAATGTTTAAAATAAATATAAAGGATAATAAGGCTTCAAAATTATACAAATAGATTATCTACAGCGTTTAAGGAATGTCCAGGGTCATGCTTTAAAAATAGAAAAAAAGCTCCATTTTGACCCACGCTGAGCACGTCCGCCCTTTAGGCGGAAAATATCAATTTAGCTCTAAAAAAATAGATAATTTATTATTTATTTATTATTCGACCATGTCCGATGTTAAAAGGAAGGATCATATGGGCCTCCACAGAGTAGAGGTTTGTTTTAACAGATTTTGTTTTTTACGAGAAATGGATGTCAGCCACTTGCTCAACCTATTATGTCCATACCCTGACAGACACAAATTGAAAAACAATATCTGTACCTACTTGCCAAACCCAGGATTCGAACCTGGGACCCACGGCGTTCCAACGTTTAAGCCGCGCGGCCACCGTGGGTGTTTATTTGATAATTTGATAATTTAGGTATGTACAAAATATTTTACAAAGTTATTTTCGAAAAAAATAAACTTAAGACACCAGTGGCGAAGGGTGACTTTTGGAAAGAGGTAGGCTGTGGAGATCAGATAAAAAGTTCATACTTGTCAGTTATACTTATAATAAAGTTAATAACAAGATAATACGACATTACCACTGATGACTAGGTACCCACTCATTACAGCGACACCCTAAATCGATGAAATTTCAATAGCTTAGTGATGATATATAAAATTAAGGGATGAATTTAAATTATGTATTTGCCTTAATTAGCTTCCTTAGCCATCGAGATCAATGACATTAATATGGACGAAGCATCTGGAAAATAAAATAACACTCACTTTGTGTCGGGTCTGCCGGATGGCGAAATTCATATTTTAATATCGGTATCCTACGCTCAAATGAACATTCTGCTTGCAAGCGGTCTGGCGACACCGCTGGGTCTGCCCATACAAAATTTCTGACTGTCAGGTTTCGACTCCGCCGTTATTATTGTGTTACAAAATGCCAATTTGCCTAGTTAAAAATTGTAAAAAAAATGTACTAAACACTCCAAGAAAGATGGGATATCACTTTTCATGTGTTAGTATTATTTATTATTGATAAAATGCCATTTGATGAATGTTTATTCAATGCAATTGAATGACAGAAACCATTGGACAGACGCTAATCTCCGAGAAGTCGTAAGTAACCGAGAATCTGTTTCTAACGCAATGACACTAATACCCCATTACAATAAAGGTTATATTACTATAAATTCTCGGAGCTTGTATCGCATAATGGAAATGGATACATCATGTGGTCACGTGACATCTACCTATACATCTGTGAATGACTTTCATGCACAATTTCTCATGCGCGCTGATATGAAGTGAGTTGTACATTTAATATGTCATTGATCGAGATCTTAACCTAGGTCTGAGACTGCGTATGGTACGTTGTTATGTTCTCTCGATGCTTTTCTATGGTATGGAAGTATGGACGCTAAACCAAGAGATGTCACGGAGACTTGAAGCTTTCGAGATGTGGCTGTATAGACACATCCTCAAAATTCCTTGGACTGACCGGGTGACAAATGTTGAAGTTCTCAATCGAATGGGGAAGGACAAAGAAGTTCTACGTAGTATCAAAATCAGGAAACTACAGTACCTCGGCCACATTATGAGAGGACAAAAATACAGCATTCCCCAAGTTGTCATTCAAGGAAAGATCAATGGGAAGCGTAGCAGAGGACGGCGCCGCATTTCGTGGCTTAAGAACCTCCGTGATTGGTACGAGTGCAGCTCCACTGAACTGTTCCGGGTAGCAGACGACAAAGATAAGATCGCCTTGATGGTGGCTGATCACCGCTAGGGGATGGCACAATAAGAAGAAGATTTGCCTACACATTTATATACTTACGTCTAATATCATTAGATAAATTGTTTTTATTTTTTAAAAACAATCTATGTTTATATGTGATTGAATCTCATAAAAATTGTTTTTTCATTAATTATCTTATTATTAATTATTTTAGACAAAGCTGCAGTCGTATACAATAATATGATGCACAAAGGGTTTGGGCTTTGCCTTTCTAGTCCGTATTGCATACATTACGGTAGATGGGGCTGAGGTCACGTGAGGTAAAGTCCAAACCAAAAAAGTCTGCAATTCTCGCACAATAATCGAATACATACAATAGTTACAGAGAGATGGCGCTGCGGCATATTTTTTAAATCTTTGACGGATGGTTCTGCATATATTATTATAATAATATATTTTTACATATACGACAGATGTCGTCGGCAAATTAAATTATTTTTCTTAAGAATGTAGGCTTTAAATAATCGCGTGGAGACCGAAAACTTTAACGTGAGGCCTGGCGGCGGCGCTCGTGTTGCTCTTATCTATAGTTTTCGATTTCGAAGTATTGTGAGTATTGTCAGGATTAGAAGATATTATTTCCCACTCCTTTAAATAGGTATATATTTTCGTAAATTTCAAATAATGGTATACATTTTTTCCCAATAACTAAGGGTAAATTGTATATAGCAACATCGAAATTGTAGGTGTGTTTTGTAACTGACATCGCGGCAACTCTTTCGATAACGTTGTTGAAGAGTCGAATGAGGTTATTTTGTCGTTTTTCTTCTTCACAGTAGGAGACAAAATGACTTATAAACTTCCTGCTGTCACTTTTCAAAAATTTTGCCATTATTAACACGTCTAAATGACTGATACCGCGCACTAATAAGAAACGTCAAATGCGTCAAGGTGAGGGGAATGAATACTGAAACGCGAGATGAGGGGATCTAGTTCTCCAAGCCACCGCCCATCACCGTAAAGTTTTCGCACTATAGTATATACGTATTACATATTATTAAATGCATTAGTTGGCAAATAAACATTTTTTTTATTTATCTACTTATAATTTAATATTACCATTACTAACATCATCATTTATTTCACTGAATACCCCCGTACGCTCGAACAGGCTACGCACCCCTGCTATTATATGACTAATATGATTATGTAGTGTAGCCGGCCAGCCCAGGCTTTCCGGCTGCGATGCGTAAACTTTTGAGAAACGCTGCCAGAATACTAACACAACTTCGGGAACAATACGAGAGATATTGCATCCAAGTATACAAAATGTCGAATTATTCCCTTTTCGCTGGTTTGTCATGTTCGCGTGAATTTATTGTTTGCAAAGTTAAATTTCATTAAGTAATATCAAATTGTATAATTCATTTATGAGTAAGTACCTATATTAATAATTTCTACCAACAATAACATTGAACAACCATAATTTTGAAAACACTTCTGAGATAGATATATATTATAACCAATAGAAAAAAAAATTGAAAAAAGTAAGACACCCCGCAGGATCGAACCTGCATCTCTCGGGTTTCGCGCCCACGAACATAGACCACTATGCTAAAGATACCACACCAAAGTATGACAAATTTAGGTATTACTTTAATTATTATATCACGGATCACTCCAGGATATTTTAGTGTTGTAGGTTCCTTGAACTTGATTTAAAATATATAAGCCGATAGCCCATAGTAGCTCAATTTAGAAAGTGCTTCAGAGAGTATTTATAAGAGCCATTAGGTAAAATTTGTCGTTATTAAGTATGGTATCTTTAGCATAGTGGTCTATATACGTGGGTGCGAAACCAGAGAGATGCAGGTCTTACTTTTTTTTTGCCCTTGATGAAACATGTCGCTCGGCGAGTGGACAACCGTTGGACAAATGCTGTCATACAGTGGTACCCAAAGGGCACTAAACGCCGACAGGGCCGCCTTAAAAGCCACTGAATAGACAAGCGCCTAAAGTTCGGTGGATGTACGTGGCAGCGAAGAACTAGTGATCTAGAAACGTGGAAAGAGCTAGTAGAAGTCTTCATCCAGACATAGATCGACCCCAGCTGATGATGACATACAACATCCTTCATTGAATATACCTACATAATTTTGAACAGTCTTTAAAAACAAATTTTTAACAATATTTGGTACAAGTTGGTTTATTGGCGGGAACAGCGGCAAAATTCATGAATTCAAAAATGATAACCTAACCTAACAAATAATAATCCAGTAGATGTATCGGCTATTTTCAAAATTTGTTTGCCGCTGGCTTTCACTAAATACACGAGCACCATATATTTTTATAAAACATACCACATTCTTTTAAACCAGTCTAGACTAAGTTCTACTTCAGGTAAAAGAATACCAACCCTTTACATTTTGAGTCTCAAAATGTATGAAAATTTGTTAGGTTACCTACTCTGCTATTTTGATATTAATTATTTTCGGCCATCTTAAACAGACAAGTGCGACAAAAATCGTTAAAAAATACATATTACACATCGTCTACTGAGGATTAGACTATTTCCACGAAACATAGCTCTCAAATAGCGATATTTTTAGGCGGGCGAAGGTCTAAAACGCTGGCAGAGTTGAAAATTTTACTTGTGCGATAAACCGCCATTGAGTATTACAATACAAAAATAGGATAGGCTTCCAGGATTAATTCTTTTCTTTTCTTCTTTCGACCTTGTCTACACGGAGTGGAGGTATGTCTTAACAGATTTTATTTTTACAACAAATGGATGTTAGCCACTTGCTCAACTTATTAAGTGCACACTCTGACTTCAAACACAAATTGAAAAACAATATATGAATTTACCAGACCCAGGATTCAAGCCTGGGACCCACGACATTATAAACCGACTAGTAAGCCGTTCGGCTATCGTGATCATTTATTAATTATACATACATTATTATTTTAAATAAGATATCAGCACATTCCGACGAAGCGACCGCATCGTCTACTTCATGAAAAAACGCCACTGCTCTCAAAAGTTGTAATATTCGTATAATCCGTATAATTCGTATAATCTGCCTATAAAGCAATATGACGTCACACGTCATTCAAAATGGCTGCTTCATCTGTCACTTTCAAATGTCATTTTAATAATGCATTCATAAAAACAGTTCCTAGTCGTGCTGTTTACAAAATACGTATAATTTTAATCTATAGTATATAATCTAGATAGTAGGTAACTGATATAATGCCTCGAATTTCGCTTACAAAATGCAGTATTTCTCATGGAGAGATAAGATGGATTTACGTAAGATTACGATAAAATTCCTCCGCTAAACGACCGCAAAGATAGGTACCTATTGCTGTATCTGGCATTAAAATATGCAATTGGAAGCATTCTGCATTCTTCAAATTTTTATGGTACCTGCCTACCTAGTTAATTATTGTAAGATAACTGTAATAAACAAGGCTTCCGTTCAAACTAGTTTCTAACAACTGCCCGGTATGGGTTAAAATACTGAATAATAGATCATTTCATTAACTCATGTTGAACACTGTTAAAACAATTATTTGGCCCATGGAATAGTAATTATTATGCAAAGTGTTTACTGAACGACTATTTGAGTAATATATTACATACTTGTTTTACGGTTTAAGTTTAAACCATAAAACATTTGTAACAAAAACTTATGATAAATGCACGGCGCAGGATAAATTGGACGTAGTTGTGCAGATTGTAGCCAGTCCACAATAATGTCGAGCTGAGATAATGGCACTTTAGCAACAGCATGATATTAAAAATGTAAAATTGTAAATAATATTTTATTTCAAGAATTTTTTTTGCGGCTTGGATATTTTTAGCAGAACGTAGAGAAAACCTTTTTGCATCTAATCTATATCATATCTCATTTTTTTTATTTTTCGTGGACTGGCTACTTTCTGCATAACTATGTCCAATTAATATTCGCATGAATACTATGTACAAACTTTTATATTCTTTTTCTGTATAGTTATAATAATTGAGGGGTATAGAAGCAACGGCAGCAATCTTGAAAAAGGTGGCAAAATAACCTATGAATGCAGAAATATAGAGTTGCTCATTATGCACATGGTAAAACAATATTTGAAGCGCAAACCTTGCATTCTTTCGTACAAAAATCACTTCAAAAATTCACCTTAAAAGCAAAGGCTGCATCCTTCAATATTCAATATTATTCCCATACAAAACAGTCACGTAACGAAATAGCCGCTTGGTACAATTTCAGAGCGAACATAGCAAACTTTAGAATAGTTAGACGCAAACACAGCAATATTATATATTTGGAAGCAAAAGTAGCAATATTGACTTTTATAATAAAATATCTCAATAAATGTAGCGAAATTACTGATTTTTATTATACAGATTATCTTTTGAACTTTATTTCTACATTGAAAAAAAAAACAAAAAGTTCTGCATTAAACTTATCTGCCTTTAATTAGTTTTTTAGCTTTTTCTCCAAAACACTGTTTTGGTAGAAAGCTGCCTTTGCTTCTATACCCCTCAATATAATATATTACTATAATGTTTGAGGCTTTCATGGTTGTTTTTTATCGTAGTATATTCTTGGGTTTTCACCGTGTCTCCTTCTTCCTTCTTTACTCGACGTTTCGGGCTGTGTTTCGGGTTTGCTCTTAGATAATCGGATTCCTTTTGACATTCTAAGAGCAACGTTTACATTCACATACCTACACTACATTTCATCATAAAACATATCTCTTGATAATGGCCTCTGCAACGATCCCGAAACGTTGAGTAAAGAAGGAAGAAGGAGACACGGTGAAAACCCAAGAATATACTACGATAATATATTACTATAGCCCGTTAATGCAGGTGGCTAAAATAGTTATTATAAAAACAATACCGGATAGATCATTGATTTACCTTATAAAATAGGCCTTTAGCTAAATTAACATAGATTCTATGCATACACAATTTCAGTCAATGTGTAATGCATTCGAAGCCGTTTATTGGTCGGCGTATTGCTATTTATTTATTTATTTATTTATTTATTTATTTATTTATAAAAAAGAGTATTACGGCATTACAGCTTTTGGCCAATGCGCCATAATACATAATACATACAAATATATAAAAATATCTTAATTACAAATAACAACTAATATGACAAGAAAGTGGAAAAGACAGCATGTGTAAATATTAAAGAAATATGATAATATATACAATTATAAATTTATCCTATTTAAACACTATACAGCCAATGAGGTGTCGACTGATTAGTATGGAGTGGTTTTCAGCCAATGAGATGGTATATGTGATTTGCCCAAACTGAAAATGGGCATTGTACGGTTTTAATGAACGCAGAGAAAAAATCAACCTCATTGGGGTAGATCTATTCTTCGCACGGTTTTAATGCACTCCTTATCCAACGATATTTGAAAACCATTGACCGCCACTGGTTAGATTCATCTGTAATATCAATACAGATAGATATTTTTAGTAACGAAATAAACATACATACCTTATTTTGTAATATATCCAAAGATAATGGTCACATCGACTTTTTGATAGTTGAATACTAAGAGTGCAGACACACGGCATTGCAGTCGATGCAGGTCTTATTTGATTCTAATCGGATGCAATTGGAATCAAACAAGACCTTGTGTCGACGCACGTCCACTCCAATGCAGTCTGTTTTCAGCCTAATTAGTAAGTATCGCTTCATAAAGTGTCATCCTTCATAGCTTACCTGAAAGAAAACAAAATAGTATAATTAGTAAATAAATAATATTCGAATAAGTGTAGGTAAGTCAACAACCGCTCGACAATAATGCCCATAAAATTGTTAAATTCGAATTGTTAAACTTTTGAAAACATAAACACTGCGAAACAAATAACTATACCACTGCGTAGACAAGTTATTCGCCTGATTTACTTGTATAAATATCAAGTTTAAACCGATCGAAACCTCAAAATCGATGAGACTAGTAGAGGACAATAATTAATAAATCTACGAACCATCTTCGCCGATAAACGTACTTGTACCTAAATAAACTCTCTGGAATAATTCGCTAATAAGGGCTTAGACACACAACACTGCGATTGCAGCGCGTCAATGCAGATTTTACTTAATTCCAAATCTCAAATTGAACTTTTTTTTATCCAACTGGAGATTGTTAAAAAAACGTTGCAAAATATGAAACAGTTTCACTATTCTCATTAAGAGCATACTTCAGTGAAACGGCAAATAATTTTCAACTATAGGTGCGACGAAATTTTGGACTCGCTTGCAATCGGAAATCAAACGTCGAGGTGTGAATACGTCAATTGGTTTCGTGATGACGACGGGAGTATTAATTCTTAAATCCTGTAAAGATGACTAAAAACGTTACCCATTTACTTGAAAAAGAAAACATGTCAATGAATATATTATTATGGTTACTAATAGAACAATAAACAGAACATTAAATGGACGCATGTTGGATTTATATGACAAATTATATTTCGTTCGGCATGCGTCATTTGCACCCGTTGCATCCACGCATCGCCTAGCCACGATCTTTTTAGATTATGCCTCAACTGAGGTATAGCTTTAAACCCCGCCGGAAAAAACGAACTCGTAAAGTTCGGTGGAAGTACGTGGCAACGAATACTAAAATTAGGAACTGAGAAGAATGGAAGACACTAGGGAAGGTCTTTGTACAGCAGTGGACCGACTCCAGCTGATAATGATGAGTAGGGATGATACCAAAATAATCTATTAACTCTTGTAACATTCATAAATTTATATGGCTTGTTTTGAATATTATGAATGGTACAAAACATTAATCTATATTAAATTATTACGAAAGTTTTCTCCTAGCTAGAACTAATCTTCAATATTAAACAATTTTACTGGCAATTTCCCCCGTCACAGATTCGAAAGTATTCGTGCATTTTCTATAATATTTTATGATGAATTTCATGACCATTTTAATAATATTCCATAATATAATAAAATAAAACTTATTACCGAGGAAGGCAGAGGGCGTCTCGTTTAGGAAAAACTTCTTTTATAGTTTCAGTTTAAAACGACGTAAAACTGCAGTTATATTATCCAAGAGATAGGATCACATAACTTTAAGTGCATTTTTGCAGTGCTGCTTTTAATACGAATTTAATTTTTAATATATATCTTAATACTGTATCCAAGCTGTGCTTTTAATCAATATGTCACTTATACCAGACTATAATATTGCTATATCGCTACAAAAAAGTCCCTCAATACTATAAGTATATCAAATAATACAAATTATTGTTAAACTAGTTTTTATTTACTTCACAGAACCGAAATAGCTATCAGTAGAATTCATTTAAAATTAAATTCTACAAAAGAAATGCTGACGCAATTGACAAGTTATAATGCTATTTAATAGTCTTGTGAATAGTGTGACAACCGAAATAACTATCGACTAATAAACCAATTTACCCATTATCAATTTAGTATGTAGCGAAGAAAGGCGTCAAACGTGTGGCCAAAACCCTCAGTGATTAATTTCTAGTGCAGCTCCACTAAAAAGATTCTGGGTTGCAGAAAACAAAGTGAGAATCACCCTAATAGTGGTTTACACAACAAGGTACAGATCTATTGGATTTAATATATCTATGCTAATAATATCATTAATTACACAATCACAAGTCTTCATAACATCTAAATTATCAATTAAGCGTTTTAATCCGCCATAGACAATAGAGAAATCAACGGAACAAGAACTGTCAAATTACAATTCGTCGTATCAAATTCTTAACATTAAAATTAACTAATATATTTGCTTAATTATGATCGTGATTGTACCTATTAATTAATTCGTATCTTAGCTATTAATTATACATTGAATAAATAACTTTTTAATTATAGGTATAGATGTCCTAGACGGATCGATAGCTTCATGGTCCTCACAAGGGGGGGGGGGGGTGACAGGGCTCTAGCCTGGGGGCCCGGGCTCTGGGGGGGCCGCGTGGCGCATCTACTTATAAGTGAGATAAACACAGTCATCACAAATTTGCTCTAATGGTAAAATAGCGCCGCAGGAGAAAGAATATTTGATTACATTTTATAATATGTGATTGTGTAATGAAAATTTTGATTATTGTGTGGCGATATTCGAAAACTTCATCTCAAGTGGATTTATTGAAAAATACATACAATCGCTAAAAAATACATTGAATAGGTACCCTTAGTTTTAACTGGAACACCATTTGAAAAACGTTTCTGTAGAGCGTCAAACTGCTTTTAACCCTAGCGATAGGGAGGGGGGCCCGACAAATATCCTGGCCTGGGGGCCGTTTCAGAATGTGGGGGCCATGGATAGTTTAGAGGCCAAAGCGCTCACCCGGAAAGTGAAACGCGAGAGTTCTGAATTTATGTTGTGTTTTATTCTAAACTTACTAAAGAATCTAACATTCTTGAAATCGGAAACATGATATAACAGAACATGAAGAAACATAACGGTGACAAAACAGAACAGTGATAAACAGAACTACTACAATTTAGAACTATGAAAATTCAGAACAGAGGAAAAATAAAACTTTTTTTTGTTTGATTAATTAAATACTTAAGTATGTACAACAATTAAATTTTTAAAATAAATATACAATAAATTATAAATAATCACTGCAGGTTGGCCATTTAGCGTAGAAGCCTCAATCTATCTATTGATTATAATTTTCTTGTATAACTATCGATTATTAAGGTTCTCATTCCTTTTTGTCTGACTTCAAGGCGACCTGTATGTGCATTGGTTAATAATAATCGCTGGAAAACTATATATCGTCTCAGTAGCGCACCCAGGATTTAATATTGGACGGGGTGGGCAAGAAGGAGAATGTAAATTAGTCCCATAGGATCTCCTTCTTCTTCACAGCCTAATTTCTCATTTATCGGTCTTTTGTCTATTGCACTCGGTGTACCTACACCATGGTCCCCACATCCTAAAACGGGCCCTCAGGCTAGGATATTTGGCGGGCCCCCTACCTACTTCTAAGATTAAATGCAGTGTGAAACACTACATTAACGTTCTTCAAATTGTGTTTCAGTTCAAATTAAGGGTACTTATACAGTGAATTATTGGCGATTTTAATACATCTACTATTTTTTAATTTTTGTGTTAGAAATTAAAATCTAAGAAATTTTTCTAAAAAGGGTGCTTGGGAATTATTACAAATCAATTTTTTGCCGTGTTTTTATTTGTCTAAGCCCAAAGGTATAGTTTATAGGCTTTCAATTTCAATGTTTAAAATCATTCTGATAATTTTCATTTTTGGGGGGTGCCAGGGCCCCTTGCCCCCCCCCCCCCACCCACCATGGATGCGCCACTGTATCGTCTTAATCGAAAACTTATCTCGAAACTATATTCTTTCACATTTACTTTTTTTAAACAATTATAGAAAATAATGATATTACATAATATAAGCCCAATGACTACGTCGTTTCTACAAAGTCTACAAAATATTTAGACTAAATTCGCTAAAGCCGCGTTGACACGGTCCAAGTACGATCCAAGTAGACTTGGATAGGAATAATTAGTATGAAGATGTCTCATCCAAGTGACAGCTTCATGCTATTTATTCCTATCCAAGTGACAGCTCCATACTATTTATTCCTATCCAAGTTAACTTGGATGAGTAGGACGCGGTCCAAGTAGCTTGGATAGGAATAATTAATATGAAGATGTCACATACGAGTGCACTTGGATTGAGTGCCATCCAAGTTAACTTGGATAGGAATAAATAGTATGAAGCTATCACTTGGATGAGACATCTTCATACTAATTATTCCTATCCAAGTAGACTTGGACCGTGTCAACGCGGCTTAAAATACCTTAAATTCTTAATTTTCAACCTTTACACCGCACCTTGGTCCTTAAACGAATGGGAAAGAACCAATAAGTTCTGCGTATTATCAAAACCAGAAAACTACAGTACTTCTGCCAAATTATGAAAAGATAAATAGTACATCAGCCCATCAACTTGTGGGCCCACATGCGCCACTTAGGTCAAAATGGAGTATTTTACGGTATTTTCAGAGCATTTCTTTTGCTGGAATAAATAATAGAAATGGCGTATTTCATAAAAATACTACCTTATTCTTAGGTCAACAATTATTATAAAACAATCATTATTTGTAGGATATTTTATCACATTTTAATGGTCAAAAACATAGCTTATAATCAGTATCTTTAGAATTATCTTTAAATGTGTTAATTATGCTCATTTTTTGAATAATAAAATGCCTAATTCTTGTCAAATTTGGGATCACAGAGATTATAAATATAATTTTTATCGTAAATATTTCTATTATTTAAATAGTAAACAATTTTACTAATGGTTTTATAAATGCGTTATTAAAATTAATAAATCTAAAAAATCTTAACACCACTGCACATGGATGTACTGAAATATGACTTTATTCTAAAATATTAGATCTAGAGGTTTAACAGAATACTATTTTATGTAAAAAAAATACTTTATGCAGTCATCAAATGTTTAAAATAAATATAAAGCAGAATAAGGCTTCAAAATTATATAAATAGATTATCTACAACGTTTAAGGAATGTCCAGGATTATGGTATGAAAATACTATAAAATCTCCATTTTGACCTACGTGGTGCATGTGGTCCGTTAATAAAATCCGTGATTGTGACGAGTGGAGCTCCACTGTACAGCTACGGGAAGCAGTCGATAAAAGAATATTGTCAAGTGCGCGAGCCTTTGGATATGGTGCTGGTCATCGTCTGTTATTTGGGACTTGGGAGTGAATAAATAATTATTGTATTTGACTTAAACTTTTTTATTACATTTTTAATTTTGCGTAGCGCGAGTTGTAGGTATATGTTTACAATAATTCGAATCTCCATAAACATCTACGCGCCAAAATTTTCGCGCTTTCGATCTCTCCGTCAGCGAGAAGCTCCTGCTTCTGCTGCAAGCAATTTTACCCACAAAAGCGGTGTAGAAAATGCAGCGTTGCCGCTAATTTTTTTAATGGCGTTCGGACAAACAGCGTTGCTGAATATTTTTTTCCCCTCGTAATCGATCATTACTATGAGTCAGCTCGAAAATGGTTCCGGTCTCTATAGACGCCCAGAGGAGACATTCCCAAATGGGGACAATTTGGGGGTGTGACACTGGCCTCTGATAAGTAATGGCATGAAAATTAGAATTCAACTCAAGAGCACGCGGTCGTAGCCCAAAAATCTATTACGATAAAAAAAATAACCGTGAATGTCTCAAACATTATTATAGTAGAATT
The DNA here is from genome assembly GCF_057557595.1 of Rhyacophila brunnea. Taxonomy (NCBI): domain Eukaryota; kingdom Metazoa; phylum Arthropoda; class Insecta; order Trichoptera; family Rhyacophilidae; genus Rhyacophila; species Rhyacophila brunnea. Next base: position 37,402,504 of record NW_028232796.1, read on the forward strand.
CAAGTTTATTGTTAATATTTGATGAATTTTTTCTTTGAAGCGCATATTTTAAATTTAATATTTCCTACAATATAAGCTATAAGTATTCGAAAATCATTTCACGATATTCCGTACTCAAGATTGCTTAAAATTCCGTTTAGCTGACAAGAGCTTAGGTTATATACGGTCTACAATTCCGTGGGCGCAGTGCCGGCCATAGTAAATGACCGTATATATACGGTCCACTTTGACACCTATTTTTACTATCCAATGACAATTATTTTAATAATACAAGCATATGGTAAACACAGCAACATCTCTTGGAATCATGGTGTAATATTTTTGTATTTGCACAAACATTTTTCTGTTTTAAAATCAGTGTTTTAAAATAGCTTCATCTCGTTACCGATATGTGTCGCTCAGCAGGGTTGACACACACGTGTTGACAATATCAGTCAGTTGTCTTGTAATATTTGCATTGCTAACCTAACTTTGTTTTACGGGTGGAATACTGGAATATTGTGATTTTATAGTTTATTTCTTTTATGACAGTTTTATAATCGCGTGTAAGTTTTGTGACAACCCTGACGTTTTGTGAAATATTTGGTTTTGATTTTTTTATTAAATGGCGAAGCAGATGACAAATATTGCATTTATTTGGTAAGTCTATATGATACACTATTAATTTATTGCCAAAAAATATATATTTATTAGGTTTTATTTTTTAAAAGAAAATCGCGGCCTTTCATGCACGGCCATACTAAAACTCCCGGCATATAACAGGTTAAACCGCTGATACAATAACTTAGTAATTTTTACTTAATTTCAAATAATATGCGACTATATCCATACATACAACGTCTGCCTAACTCGTATAGGAATAATACGTTACTTCCAAGACATCTCAATGATTTTTTTTGGATCCAGCATAAATCTATTAATATCATCATCAGCCTGAATTTATCCACTGTTGGATGAAGGCCTCTTCAAGCTGCTTCCACTTCTCTCGGTCCTTTGCATTGCGTTGCCACGTACTTCCGCAGAACTTTATCATTTCATCGATCCAGCGGTCTCTAGGTCTACCTTGCGGACGTTTTGTACTTCTTGGATACCACTGGATAACTAGATTTGTCCAACGATTGTCTCTTCTTCGAGCTATTCCAGCCTATCTCCATTTAAGGCTTTTAATAAACTCTATTACATCACAAACCCTTGTCTGCTTCGTTATCCACTCATTCCTCTTTTCGTCCTTTCGCGTTATGCCGACCATGCAGGAACTCGCTGAAGTAAACAACAATGTTGGTTTGAAAATAAATGTAACAAAGACGAAAATCATGTTAAACTGCTTTGCGGGCCAAAAAGAGATCCTCATCAATGGCACTCAGCTCGAACACGTGAAAAGCTACATCTATCTGGGACAACAAGTATCTATAGATGGATGTATAGTTGATGAAATTGTTCGCAGAGTAAAGCTAGGCTGGAGTGCTTTTGGCCGCCTGAATAATGTCTTCAAAAGTGACCTTCCACTGTGCCTAAAGCGCAAAGTGTTCAACCAGTGTGTGCTTCCCGTGATGACATATGCGTGTGAAACATAGACCCTAAGTAAAAGAGAGATCCAGAAACTTAGAGTAGCACAACGTGGTATGGATAAATCTATTAATATTATAACTTGCATATTTTGTGAGATAAAATGTAGGTATTTAAAGTATACCAAAAATCTTGAAACCCCATTCTTTTATAAACAATTGGTTTATAATTTTAATTGAAATACTTTATTGAATTATTAGCAAGTGCAAGTACGTTACTAATGATCTATTATTAGGTTTTGACGATTTATATACGCTTATCGAGTGTATTATTATTAGTAGGGGTTTTTTTACAAACACTTCAACTTAATTTGTTTGTTATATTTTTTTATTGTGGTCCTTAACCTAATAGTTAGGTGATAAAGTTTTTACCTACTTTATTGTATTCAATTTCAATGTATTTATTTTTAACATATCGTGGACATTACAAATTATAAGTTTAAGACGTTCACAACATGACATTTAGAAATAAAGAAATATAAAACAGTATTACATAAAAAAAGAGATAGATCAGTATAGAGATAGATAGTATGTTATTAAACAGTAGAAATATGTACATACAAAAAATATAAATTAGATAGGTACAAGGAAATACACCGGATAAGTTAAGCAGACCCTATTTTAAGAATTTATAAAATAACATCCACCTATACTCATCCTCACGTAGGTGGAATATATCAACATCCGAAGCAATTTCGTTGAACATAGTTATCGCCCTCCCAATTGGCATTATCAGTGGCATGTTGGTTCTGCACCTTGGGAGAATAAACAACAGATGTTCTCTATTTCTAAGATAGTTATCAGAGACACACAGGTCAGCACTGCCGAGAATGGTAGAGTTCTCATTTATACCTCGTATAAGTCGAAAAAAAATACGTAGCTAAATAAAGATTTCTTCTAAATTACATACTGCAGTATGAAAGCATGCCTAAGAGAAAGTCAGTTGGATAAAGCCACGCATGGTATCCATTCAATATCAAGTAAAGGTCTTGATTGAGTATTGATTTGTTATATAAGTTAGAGTTAATTGTATTCGTTGTCAGTGTATATTTGCCTTTTGGTGAGTGTGCATAGAGCCTGAAGAAAGGCGAAATCAGGGTCGCAAAATATTTCTCAAATGGAATAGTACAAAACTTAAATAAATTAGAATTTATATTCAAATTCCATCAAGTACCCTCGGTCGATAGTATTAACATACATAACTAAGATATCAAACGACTTTTCCCTGAATTTACAATAGAACAATATGCCAACAGTACCGTGTACTTGCGTAAAAATAAATGTATTTTTTTTTTCATTTATTTCATAAAATATTATGAAATGTATTGAATTTTTTGTACACGAAAGCAATATTTGATAATATAGATATATATATATATATGTATTATTAAGATCCCTTACATGGCAGATGAGATAGAAAAGTTTTGATTCTCCTGATCTATAAAAAAATACCAAAAGATAATTTGCCAAAACAGCGTAACGCACATCCTCCTATCGTTGTGAGAGGAAATATTTTTTTCCGATTCGCGTGGGTTTTTTTTTTACTGAAAGAGGCCGTCTGGAAATGAAGGAAATACAGGGTTTGTACAAAATTGGTTCGTTATTATAATAATATGCATTGCATTACATGCAATATCTTTAAATAATATGGAAGATGGAGACGCACCCGTAGACAATGACTCTGGCGACTGGACGGAGTATAAGAGGGCCTCTGGAAAATACTCACATTTCAAAAGCTTAAAGTTTTCCGAGCATTGTTTCTGTGAACTTCCACGCCTCCACTCCATATAATGATACAAAATAATACAAATTTATATGTTTTTCATTTCTGTTTAAAACATCTTCTCATCGTGACCTTAAGTTTTAATTCCTTAATATTATTGTGCAATATAATTCTCTCGGTTTTGATCTGAAGAATAATTGTAATATTAATACTATCGACCCAACGTACTTGATGGAATTTGAATTTAAATTCTAATCGATTTAAGTTTTGTACTATTCCATTTAAGTCGTTTTTTGCTACCCGGGTTTCGCCTTTCGGCATCTTCGGACGTCGTGTAGACTCACCTAAGGCAAACACACAGGGTATTTATAAATAATATTATAGAAAAGTAGATACCATGTATTATTAAAGACTAATACACCTCTTGCGTGTAGTATTTTTATTGTTTATAAAGAATAATGATCTATTATTAGGCTTTAACGATTTATTATAATATGCTATCGAGTGTATTGTTATTAATAAGATAGGGTTTTTACTAATTAGGTTTTTTACTGACACTTCACCTATTCATTATTTGTTTGTAGGATTTTTTATGACCTTTGACTTGATAGGTAGGTAATGGAGTTTTTACCTACTTTATTGTATTCATTCATTATATAAGCTAGAATTAAGATTGTTCGTTGTCAGTGTGTGTTTGCCTTTGGTGAGTCTACACGACGCCTAAAGATGCCGAAAGGCGAAACCCGGGTCGCAAAAAACGACTTAAATGGAATAGTACAAAACTTAAATCCATTAGAATTTGAATAATAATTAATTAAGTTCTCTTCGGACACCATTATATGTCTTAAACCGTTTCCTATTAATACGATTTTATAGTGCTAGGTTAGTAGAATATGATCAATGTATCATGATGACTTCTCATTTAAACTGCATCAGTTTTTGGAAGGTTTTTTGTTCCGTATGACGTCAGGCGTTGTCGTGATGGAAAATGACACTTCTTGTGTTGGCCATTATTGGCATTAATTCTTTAAATTAATTGGTTTAACCTGTCCATAGCATATATCTAACAGGGACATTATTTAAAAATATATTATTTTAGTTCTCAACATAATTCGTTTATATACATTTACTCGAATAGTAATATCGTTAGATACTTTCAATATAAAGCTCTACATAAAGTTTTCAGATGAAGCTCAGTAGATACTCGAATGAGACGAGCGAACAATGTCAAGAGAGATAGAGATTTTTCAGTCGGTTATTATGGATACAAAATAAAATGTGTCTTCAACTTAAATAAATGCATGAATAATTTTACCCAAACATAATCAATTCTAAATAATACACATTATTAATTTGATACTAAGTAAATGTTTTTTTTCGTGTCCGGAAAATTGTATATATGCAGTTTGCTATATCACACTTCACTGTGAAATGTTGTATCGGAAATATATGGCCATATATTAAAAACCGTCCAACCTATTTGGGTCATATAGTATTGACATAAAATTCATGTCTAAATAAAATACGGTTCTTGTCCCGTTTACATTTTACAGGAAGCCAGCAGCAAACAAGTTTTGAAAATAGCCGACATACTGGATTATTTGTTAGGTTAGGTTAGGTTTTCATTCTTGAATTCATGAATTTTGCCAAAATCAGCTATGAAAATTGAGTTAATGTTCATATTGAATCTATTAAAATTGAAGACCGTATAGTATACTATAAGAAAGCTCACGGCGAACTGTGCTAGGGTGAAATGTTTTACGTACAATTTACATGTAACCTTTTTATCTGTTAAGCTTATTTCAGAAGATTTTATCAATTAAATCCAATATTTTATACTAGTTTTAACGAGTTCGGTAAATAATCAATCTATATAGCCTTTTTTTCCGATCACCCTACATGTGTTATTAATATTATTTCCCCTCTCGAGCCCTCCATTGACTGATACGAACGTATTCACAAATAAAATTTCTGATACGTCACCGATGCGAGCTTTGAAAAGAAAATCTCGTTTTATTTTCATTGTCATTGGTGTTTATTTAGGCGTAAAATTTTCATTTTTCACCATATACAATGATTGTGTTTTTGATTGATTCTATGCAATCAAAAATCGGTAATTTTATATAGAGAATTTACCATTTATTTTATATAGTCATACCCAGAGGGTTGGAGCAGACTCTTTTTTGAGTTGCTCCACTCCAACTCCGCTTCGTAACCTAATACTTGCTACAGCGCATCTATTCAATACACACGACTGTTTTAGGCCGCTATCGGCAGCTATTGAGGGTGGTTTTTCATTTTTGTATCAAAGTATTAGCACTTATTGTAACAACTACTGTACGACAACATTATTTAGGCGTCAACAGGAAGTCGCCCTTGTCGCGTATAGAATATTTCTCAGTGTTGTCAGTTTTTGAGAAAACAAATCCCGCGAAATTATGTTTATAATTTATATCAATTCTATTCTCAGTAAGTAATTAATTTATAAGTCTAATTATTGTTCGATAAGTATCAATAGGAAAATTATTTCAAATAATTTCACCTCTTAATTGTTACTATTATATTATACTATTAATTTATTATTAGATACACTGCCAGTGTACTTAAATGCTCATACTTAATTATTATATGTCTAAAAATATTATTAAAACAGATTACGATACACAAAACTATATAATATACAAACATAATTCCCAGTATTTGGGGAAATATTTCTAGTATTACAACACAGAATTTTGACACATCTGACATGGCCGCCACCCGTGATATGGGCTTGTTTAAGTATTGTATAGGCTCGCCTTTTAAATGTGACTCCTTTTCTTTTTCTCAATAAATCAAAAGTATACTAAAAATAATTTGAACATCACTTCGTATTGTTTTAGATATATTTTGAATATAAAAAGCTTTAAATTACGTAAATTGATAGATGCGTCCAATACTAGTGTCAAAAATGTAATGAATAATTTGGGGGCGTTTCTTATTTGAAACCGGAAGTTCGATTAGCCGTACTGAAGGGGATTGTAGTTCACAGTTTTGCCATGTAGTCAAGATGAAGTTGCCGGACAATACATTAAAGTTAGCCGTCCAAACAGTCGAAACTATATATATCGCTCTAGAATTTAACACGGCCAAGAGAGGTGCTGTTAAAACATAACACTTATTGTAACAATTACAACTAACGTATTGTAATTGTTACATTAAGTATTACTACTTCGATACTTTCTTACCCTAGATAGCTGTTGTAACGGCTGAAAGCAGTCTTGTCTACAGAATAGATGCCCAGTTCCCATTATTTCTGAGTTATACTCAGTGGCGGCTCGTGGATAAGATATTTAGGGGTACTGCGGTTGATTAAAAATAAAAATAAATGTTTATTTAGATTATATTTTACCAACAACATCAAAATTAAATATAAATAATTAATTATATTAAGTAATTAAAATAAGAAACTTTCCATAAACTGTTTGCAAAAATAATTTTTAACAATGTAAATAAATCATTAGAGCTGTATTCCGGATGCCGCCAAAGAGTGCGACACTTCGTACCCTTGTGGCACAGCCTCAAGGGGTTCCGTCGCCGTAGCCGCCCCTCTCTTACCCTGCAGCAGTGCTACAAGAGCGACCTACGTGCTGCATGTCTGACATGGCGGTAGGCGCAAGAGTTGGCGATGGACCGAAGGAAGTGGCGCCAACTTGTGCTTGCCCTATGCCCCAATGTTAGGACGTGACAAGGAAGAAGAAGAAGAAGAGAAGAAAGCTATATTTCTTTCCTCCGCACGCGTGCGATCACAGATACGGCGATACACTGTCGGGCCTGCAGTACCGATCAAGCTCCCAGCTGCGTGCCCTGCTCCCCGCACCCCTCCTGTGCCCATTCGAGCACATTCGTTTAAAAACGGTACTGCAGTACCGTGGTGTATGATAATTATTGGATATATCGGTGCGCGGGCGAGCTTAATTCGCGCTTAAATAATACTGATATTTTCGGTACTGTTCGGTTATCAGGAATACAGCGGAAAACACATTTTGAAAATACCCGATATACTGGATTATGTGTTAGTTTGGGTTAGTTTAGGTTGGGTTAGATTAGGTTAACCCAGTGGTCGGCAAACCACGGCTCGCGAGCCACATGTGGCTCTTTGGCTCCTTGAGTGCGGCTCTGCCACAAATGCTCTCTGCCCTATTTGATATGGCTACAAAAAAGAAGCAAAGAAAAGCGAAAGACGAAAACCGTGAATTTAAAGTTGAAGGACCGAGACTTTCGCGTTTATTCAAAACTTAAATGGCCTACCGACCTATATTATTTGTCAGGAAAAATTGGCACATAAGAAGAAGTCAAATTTGGAGAGACACTTTTCAACTAAACACGCCATGTCACGTCATTTAGCACTAAATATCCGGTCGGTGATGCAAGTAAGAGAGCAGTTGAGGAACTTTAGAAGAGTCAAGAAAAATCAAGTTCTGTATTTAATTACTGAATAAAATCTTCCAACAATGTTAATATTGCAAGTTTTGTGGTTAGTAAAGAGATTTCAATGAGAGGAAATCAAGAGTAAATTAAGAAGTCGCCTTATTAATGAGAACCTGGAATCGTGCTTAAAATTAAAAACAACAAGTTGAAAACTTGACATCCCAAACTTTCCAAAGAGATGCAAGGCCATTATTCACATTACATAAGTGTTTGTCAGGCATTGTAATGATTTAAGTTTATAGATATCATACTTACAATTTAATTTTTATCAATAAATAAGATCATTATTACGTATGATATCAAGTTTTATTAAGTTAATAAACAGTGTACCTACATATTATATAGTTCGAAAGTCAGTTGAAAATGTCCCTCTGAGGCGGACGAAACCGGTCCTAATCTATTGTAAAAGTGGAATAAGTACTAGAAAAAATGCGTTTTATTAAATAAAAACAACAATATAGTCTGAGTTAAAGAAATTTGGCTCTCAAAAGAAATCTCAATCGTTGTACTGTTGATATTTGGCTCTGTTGACTAATGACTTTGCCGACCACTGGGTTAACCTAACAAATAATCTAGTTTATCGGCTATTTTCAAAATGTGTTTTCCGCTGTATTCCTGATAACCGAACAGTACCATATTTTCATATAATATACATAATTTTATGTATATTATAATATTACATTTTTCTCAATTTGCTTAGGGGTGCTGCAGTCTGCAGTGCATATGGACGAGCCGCCACTGGCTATACTCATAATACTCTCACAGTAATCAAAGTGAATTTAGCTACTGAGCACACACCAGTATCTACATTATTGCGTTAACAAACTTTCTAAGAGGCGGCCGCACATATCGACATCAAGTATTCAAAGTCGACGAATTATTAACACGAAAGCAAACCGGCTTCGACGAGATCAGTCCCTGCAAGCCCGGGTTACCTGTATTTATTTGAATTTCACCCCGGGGATTTATAATTGAGTACAGGTAAAGGACGATAATTACACATCGGAGCTCGGCTTTTAACAGATTCATCGCACGATTGCTTGCGGGAAGTTACTTAAACGAACAATATCGATCGCAAAAGTTTCTACTAGGAATTGTAATACCGGTATTCCAGTATTTATCAATATCGAAATACCGGTTTTTTAAATCTAAAATACCGGAATTTTCGGTATTAAAAAAGCACACTCGTTTACATTTTTACAACGTTTTTATTAGCTCGTATTCCTGTTTGTCCGGTGGTTGTTTGTCAAGTACAAATCTTGGAATCGATTTTTAACTAAATTTCTGACTAGCTAGACATTTGAAACTTTTAGAATATATCAGAACACGATGCCAATGCATTCTTTTAATACTTTATATCTTTTAAGCAAAATTGAATTCATTTTCAGTTAATTCTGTTTTGTACTAAAATTTATTTCAGAAAAATCCGTAAAAAGTAAAAAAAAAAACTATTATTGGTTGCTAACTGTATTACAGTGTTACAAAGAGACATTCAGTTGCATCTCGGAAGCGGACGTGTGCGGGCTTCTAATAGCTTTCCGTCGCTTAAGTGAATGACTCAATAGATACAAACTTATTCATAATCTATCATCTTCATTCATACACCCTCACATATAATCCATAAAACTGTGTCACAAAGTGCAAACCGGGTGACCCAAAACAACAATACCGCATGAGTGACAGTTTAAACCAGACCACGGAGCCATCATACATAATCACAAAGGTCAGTGTCTGGCATTCTGTTCCATCGCCCCCACCCCTAGATCCGACCTCCTCATCTTCCCTAAAAATAGTTACAGTCCACTTAAAAAGCTCAACCAATAGGTACTGATAAATAATTCTACTTTCGACAATAAATACCGAAAAACCGGTATTGATATTTTCATTCGGTATTGCAATCCCTAGTTTCTACTTCATCTTCAAATGATGGGATACTAAATATATTACGGTGCGGTGACTTGCAAAAGTTACTTTGACTTAAGTATTTATGCAAAAGGTAAATCACCACCTCCTTTACAAAGTGGGAAGGGAGTTATTATAGAATATAGAACCCTCGCAATCTCAAAGGTGATTTTTGAAAAGAGTTTAGATTTTTTCCTTTTTTCAATTGCTCTACAATTGGATCGGAAATATAAGGATTATAATATCATGATATAACGATTTACATGTAATATTCGTATTTAAATAAAACACTTAAAAAATACATAAGAATGACAAAAGAATGTAGCTAAAGAATTTATAAATACAATACAATGAGAGAAAACATAATATTAATTAAATGAACAGTTATTCGTAATATGGATAGAAGATAATATACAGCAACAACATATTCCAATAAGTTATATGCTGATACAGGAAAAGGCCTTATGTTTTTTTGAAGACCTAAAGTGTAAAAATTAAGATAGGCGTTGCCAATATAGTGCTTTTCTTGCCAGATCTAGCATTTTTCGATAGGCGTCTAGCTAGTAAAAAACGCATCTGGCTTGTAGCGTTTTTACTAGCAGTTTTGATCCCTCCAACAGCTTTAAATATGATGAAATACGCTAGATATTTAGTTTATTTATTTTCATGCACATCAAATTTTTGACTATTAGATACATACTAATTAATGCAGGGAAGTCGACGTTGGACGTTGAAACAATATGAACATTCATGGCTTTCTATTAAAACGGTATCACATAATATAATACTGCCTAAAAATGTGACATCAGATTATTGGCATGAAGGAATGGTATTGACTCCGTTCTTGGTAGAATAAGTAAATTTACTTGCAATTTTATTTTCACGAAATGTGGCGTTTTTTTTCCTACGAAATAGATTGTTTTTGTATCCCGTCTGGCATGTACAACAGATGCAAATTACCGGTTATTGCTCAGTGATGTAGATGTAGGTATATAATATTATTTTCTTTTTTTTTGCTTTAATATGCTCTCTTTTATCAACGTATGGTCTACCTACTTTCACGTGATGTCACTGACTAACATTGTTGAATGACAGTTGAACGTTTATTTTGTGAAATCTAAATTGATATTATTTTTTAAAAAAAGCATAAATTTTTAAAAAATACGCACCTTTTTAAAGATGACCTAATAGTTCCATTCAAACTAAACCGCCCCACATCACACCCGGTCTCAATCGAGCCTATCACGGGGCCCTACGTTTGGCTATGAATCATCAGCAGCTATTTATGCCTGGGAATATCTCAGGAGCAAATTCCCAAGGCTGAGAGGCTGGTTTTATTTAATAAAAAATGCCATAGAAGAGAAAGACACGGAGACTAAAAACAATACGGACAAACAAAACTATGGGAAGAGATCTTCACGTCCGCAATAAGATGCCACATTTTTTTTAAATGCAATATGATTGGCCTTTGTGGCGACCAGGTCGGATGGCCCGATGAGCCCAATAGCTAGTCGGAACGAGTTTAGCATTTTTTCCCTCTCGGAGCACATTCTCAGAGGATTTGGTTTGCATCCTGTAATTTTACGCCACATGAACATGTTGGCCAGGTAATAAATCCAAGCTCGTAGGATTTGGCAGGGAATCCACTGTGGCCCATCAAAAACTGACTAGTGGACTGATCAGGAGTCAATTTGATTATCTCCAATCGCCTTTGTATATTTGGAAAGAACAATAATATGTGTGCTCGCCCTTCCTTTTATAAACTTTTATAATTTTAATTTTTAACTATTTGGAGGTCGTAAATTTTCTGACGAATCAGTTGCGTAATTTGCGTCAAATAAAATCGTCGCTGCTACTGCACTAAATAATCAAAATATTTCAATCATTCCAGGTCTCGTTTTGACAATGAAATAATTGCCTTTTATACAAACAGCCAATACGCGCAATTTTTCGATGTTTTATTTATTTGCCTTATCAATCCAATATCTGATATTGTTCTCTTGTGTTATTTATTTATTCCCGTAATGAAAAAGTCGGTGTTTAATTGACGCAAATAAAGTCGAAACGTTTTGATTAAATCAACACCAACACCAACACAAACTTAGATCGGCAAAAACAATCACGTATTTGTGTTCCGTTTCACTAACTCTACAGATTTTTGCTACATGTTATTTTTTCACACTATTGTGTAGGCATATTACGATAAATGTCTAGAGACTTCTCGCTCACTACTTCTAACTGACAAATGCATCAGATAGTATTTTATAATAGGAATATAGATCTGTATTTCTCAACGTCTTGTCTTTGTAAAAAATATCTTTTTCTTTGCGGCACATAATTAGGTACATAATTAATATTATTTATTATTAATTTAATTTATTTGTTTATAGTATTTTATCCACTTTTATTAATTATATCTGGATTAGTTTCGTCCGCCTCAGAAGGATATTTTCATAATACAATGCATTTCATTGTTGTTTAATTTAATAAAACGCAATTTTTTGTAGTACTTATTTCACTTTTAATCAATAAATTAGGACCGCAAATGCACGCAACGCATCATGAATTGACAGTTAACAAAATAAAAGAAGAAAAAATAATGCATTTCCACCATGAATTTTTTTTTCAACCATGTCCGTATCTAATAGGATCGTATGAGCCTCCACAGAGTAGAGGTTTGTAAAGGGGGGACATGCTCGTCGAAGGTCAAAATTGAGTTTTTATTGTATTTTCAAACCATGATCCTGGACACTCCTTAAACGTTGTAGATAATCTATTTATATAATTTTAAAGCCTTATTATCCTTTAAAGTTACTCCCTACTTTAATTATAGTTTATCAATTTATGGCTACGGCCGTATGTTGTAGCTTAACCACTGAGGAATGACAAAAAAAATGGCGTATTTCAAAAAAACAATACCTTATTCTTAGGTCAATAATTATCATGGACCATGGTTTGAAAATTCAATAAAAACTCAATTTTGACCTACGACGAGCACGTGGGCCGTTAACAGATTTTGTTTTTTACGAGAAACGGATGTCAGCCACTTGCTCAACCTATTAGGTCCATACCCTGACTCACTCACAAATTAAAAAACAATATGTGTACTTGCCAGACCCAGGATTCGAACCTGGGACCCACGGCGTTATAGTCCAACGCTTAAGCCGCGCGGCCACCGTGGGTGTAATTATGAATGCCATAATTATTGACAGTTAACACAACAAAAGAAATATTATTTATGTTTAGTATTTTTTTGTCTTTATGGGATCACCTCGCATTTACTATCGAGGTTTTTTTCAGTACTTTGGCACGCAAACTACTCTACTTGATGCTAGTCAAATTTAAATTGTGCCGGCTGAGAAATATTATGCCTTATTGAAAACTATTCTTCTACCCGTATCGGGTATTGCAGATTTGAATTCGGCCAGGGTCTATGAAACCGCCTTGCAAAAACCCTGGAAAATTCTTTGTAGCGTAAGGCGGTGGTGATTCTGATGAATATTTTTGTCGTATTCATTGGGAACTGAGAACTTCGATTTATAGCCGAGTTTTCCCCGTGGTAAAAGAAATGTCGCATAGGACTGATATTCTGAGCATATTTATTATGTTTAGTATTAAAATGAGGCGGACTGGAGAGCTTGGAGAGACTGGTGGTTTTGGGAGGCCTCCAGGAAAGACGAAGAAGAGTAAGAGCATTGGCGTGCTGGAGCGACAAAGTGAAGGAGCTAACTGGCGGCACTATTCATTGTGCCCTGAGAGTAGCTGAAGATCGAGAGGGATGGAAAGTCTTGGTTGATCAATGGATGACAAAAGTCAAAGGTGGTCACGATCCTCAGCCATGAGGATACGAAAGCGATTAACTTTTTTACATAATGTTAGAATGAATTAGATGCCAGAATACGTAAAGTGATAAATGTAATATATTTATCACAGTTACCTAGTTCTTTTTTATATTAAGTGATATGTTAGAATAGGCATGTTGATGTAGCATCCATAACTCTAGTCTATTGATACCATTGACAAGGATAATTATTGAGAAAAAACGCGACAGAAAACCATACGTACTTAAAATCTGGATTAAGGTATCGATTGCTAAGGACGGGTCTCATTTTGAGAAAGGCACTCTTTGCTATAAAATAAATATTAAATTAATTGTTTGCTTTGATTTCTCCATTCAAGGTATATTGCCATTGTAATCTATTGATAGAACTGGCGTTTACGTGGTAGAACTCAATTATATTGGCTTTTTACGTTGGCAGCTGTTTTAGGCTATAAATTTCCCGAAGCTAAAACAGCTGTCAACGTATATAATTCGGTTAAAGTATAACCTAAAGAACTTTGTTTCGAAATTAATAACATTGTAATTTGTTGAAAATATTTTCCATAACAACTATAACTTGACGCGCGGTGGAGACGGTAGTATTGCAATGTTAGTATTGAAATATATTATTTTTTTTAAATGCTGCACATCAAGACAAAATTACTTGCATATATTTAAATAACGCGCCTTCCAATTCGCTGTTAAAAAAATATTTTCGACTTTTCATACCCCGAGATAAAAAACTCTTGGAATACATTATAGCATTTTTATCACTATTTTAATTATTTTGGAGTTAAATGTTATAGAGTTGCAGACTAGCTGTTATTCGCTCTCTGTTATTTTTGAGTATACAGTATATCCCCGCACAACATTATTTATTATATTAGATGTAAGTTCATACATCATGAGGAATGTCTGGAGAATTCTGACCCTTTTAAATAGAGTTAGCAAACACTTGCAGCATAGCAAGGTTTGCGATAAGAATACAAAACAGTGCTAACAGGTGATATGCGTACGGAAAATTGTGATTTCAATAACGTATAATATAATATATTTGAATTTATTCAGCATTCAATCAAGAAAATACGTTTGTTTGAAGATACCTGTTATTATATTAATACTATCCACCGAAGTTACTTGATGGAATTTGAATTCTAACGGATTTAAGTTTTATATTACTCTATTTGAGTCGTTTGTTGCGAACCTGGTTTCGCCTTTCGGAATCTTCAGACACTGTATACACTCACCAAAAAACAAACACACACTGACAAAGAACACTATTAACTCTAACTTATATAACAAATCAAGACAATAAAGTAGATAAAAACTTTATCACCTAGCTATTAACCACGATGGCCGCGCGACTTAAACGTTGGACTATAATGCCGTGGGTCCCAGGTTCGAATCCTGGGCCTGGCAAGTACACATATTGTTTTTCAATTTGTGTCTGTCAGGGAAAGGACCTAATAGGTTGAGCAAGTGGCTGACATCAATTTCTCGTAAAAAACAAAAGCTGTTAATACAAACCTATACTCTGTGGACGCCCATATAATCCTATTAGGATCGGACATGGTCGAAAGAAAGAACTTAGTCAAGGATTCGATAAAAAAATATAACAAACAAATTATGAATAGTTGAAGTGTTTGTAAAAAACCCCCTACCTTATCAATAACAAAACACTCGATAAGCGTATAATAAATCGTCAAAACCTAATAATAGATCATTAGTTATTATAAACGATAAAAATACTATACTCAAGAGGTGTAAAATCGTACCTGTTATTGTTAAAATTTGCACTTTCCTAAAACATGAACTCGGGAAAATACATTGTGATGTATTTCATTTGAAAATTTACTTAATATATTTGAGTATTAATTAGGGGTAGATACCACCAAGATGAGGAGTGGGGGCCACAACTACTACCAACACTGACACCATTGTCTCACGTCATGTACTATATACGAAAATAATACAAGCACACGATTCCCTTGAAATACACAAATAAACGAGTCACAAGTAAGCCAAAACCACTTCCGGACTAGCATCATAACGTTTCGTATATACTATTATCTTGGGTAGATGAATCACAAAATAAACTACCTCCTTTATATTATGTATACTCAAATCCACTTACCACCTGGACTATTTATAGTCGCATTTTTTATTATTATTAATATTATTAAAATACCAATAATTAACGTCAGGTATTTCAATAATTCAAATTTTGTTACTTTCAAAATGGACAATAGAAAGCTTGGAAGATGGAAACTATTCACAAGGATGCTAAGCGGTGAAAAAATATTAAGCCAAATGAACTTATGTGTATACTGGCGATTTTCGAAATTTTTCTGTGATTATCAAGATTTCTAGAATTAAGGAATAATTTATTCTCAAGAATTCTAGATCGGCTTATTATTTTTTGAGTTGCTCGAAAAGTCTTCAGAAAGTTTTATATACGGTCTCAAAGAAAATATTTCATGTTATGTGTTTTTTCTCAAGTTTTTCATTCTTTCAGTCGAGATGCTGTTTTTCAACTTTCTCTCTAAAAAATAAGTTGAATTTCTAATGGATTTAAATTCAAATTCCATCAAGTACCTTCGGTCGATAGTATTAAAATAAGTTGAAATTAATACTTTGTTTTAAATTTATTTTATCAATGTCACCGATTTAGTATTTTTTACGATTTCTAGAGAAATGACGATTCATCAAAATCACGAGAAGAGAATATAAAATTTTCTTAATATTTCTGATTGAAACTACTTGCAAAGTAGCTTCATCATATCCTAAAAGAATTTTGAGTATTTTGCAAAGACAAAAATCGCATGTACAAAGCGTTAGAGATATTCACCTCAAGTCATAAATATATTATATAGATGAATTCGAGAACTAAATCATTGCACGTTGCAAAAATTACCGAGCATTAAAATATATTAAGGGCAATCTCAAATCAAACCCCTCTTCAGGATCGTTCTACATCGTAAATTCTTGCTGTGAGTGGAAGTCCGATATACCTAAGTGTTTTACGGCATCACGTACACGTAACGGCCGTCCTTTAATGTTTAAGGATAACAAAATCATCCCCCGAGGAAACCGCCCCCTTACCCACTTACCACGTCCGGTTTATCCACTTGCACAAACAAATGTTTTTGCGAGAACAATGTTGGTCACTTGGACAGAAAAATATGCCATTAGGCGCACCATGAGTCGTCGTAAATCTAATGACAAGCATGATAAGGATGAAAGATTTTAATGCGTTTTGCTAGCAATATACTTACATACAATATATGCGGTCTATGACGATTCGGCGCCGGGACAACTGGACGCTACGGAATCCTTCCAATTCCTTGTCCCCGGTATCCCTATGTGATTTCTTATACAGAAGAATCTAATGTTTGTTCCTTTCATTCGAAGCTGTGTTAATAATGTTAAAATGTCCCTTACTAGTAGGTATATGGATGATGGGTTTCGGAGAGCTTCCAGTCTGGTAGGGTTGGCTATCTGAAAATATGTTGACATAGTTGTGTCTGTGAAACTTTTGTCTTTTGAGTGTCCACTCAAAAGATTCTCTGATTAAAACAGTGCATTAGCTTTCGAGCTTAAATTCAATGCTTACTTTTCGTTCAGTGTTTGAAGTATTTGTCTCATCCTAGAGTCAATCTTTTGAAAACTTGTACATAATTTGGCTCTCAGATAAAAATGGATGGATAATCAAGAAACAAAAGCATCAGTACCATTTTAGGATTCAGCAGAGTTCATCGCTTTCAGCAATAAGGAAACGCTAATCAAAAGGAGAAATTGTATTTATTCAAATCTACAATTTATTTTAGCAGTAATAAATTTCACTTTAAACAAAAATATTCAAATAAATTGTATCGCCTCCGAAATTCCAAGTACTGCTTTAATATTCTATTTCGAAAATTTCATTTCCTTAGCCAAATGTAAGCAATTTTGCGCTCACGGTTAAGCGAAGCGGCAGATGAAAGCAAGGAAATTATTCAACACTCTTTGGTAGGGCCAATTATGGTTACCCTAGTCTCAATATTTCTCTCCTAACTCTAATTCAAATTAATGTCCTCATCCAAGCGACCATCAGTTATGGGTCATCAGTCGACCGTGATTAATAAATGGTTATTTACATCAAGACCACGATCGCGTCAAGACTTCGTTACAGTTTGACCGTCGTGAAACGTAATTCGACTTGCGAGTCTCTTTTACGAACTCCATACAGGGTGACTAACAAGTGACGGTTCAACCGTATTTCATAACGATAACTCCACGAGTCATCATAAATTATTAGCCACTAAAGGTCCACCCACATTGGGGTGCATGTCGCGGACTATCACGTGAACTCACGGCGATAAAAATGTCTATGGTTTCGTCATTTTGCAGAATATTTTGAACGTGTATCATCTCGCGAATTCACTGAATCACGAAGAGTGCCTACTATAATGTATTAGTAATTTGAATTATTATTTATTATTCATGCTAATTTAAATTTATTTTAACAATTTTTACGTGTAGGTACGTTAAAATACGTGCAGCATCACATTCATAGATAATAGAACACAGCTTGCAGACCAGAGATAATAGACAATATTCTCATAGAAAATACATAGTGCCAATTGCTAAAAACAAAAAATAACGTCAGTTTGACGTGACAGACGAATAGTGTTGGCATGTGGAATATGATAAAAACGTTCAATTGTCGTTCAATGAATCATGCAGGTGCCGATGCAGTGGAGTGCGCTCATTCTTGTTTTAATGATTATGGCAGATTTTGCCAACTGACAATGTTCGCTTAAAAGTTCAAAATGTGCTACGGGATAAGAGCATCAGTCTGATAAGATTTTAAACACCAAGAACAACGACATTACACATTTTTTCCGTAGCGGTAGCCCTTGACAGCAGGCGACAAGCACCGTGACATGCACCTCAATGTGGTTGGACCTTAAGTGTCATATAAAGAAGGTCCCGGTTGATTCATGTGAAAGTGAGAGTGTTATGCATAACAATCAGCAACAATTTTGTGCATGCAGAGCTCGGGAGTCAGAAGAGTACCCCAATAGCCAGCAGTACGGACCAGCTTAATATCGAAGGTCAGTACCTGGATATACCCCTACTCCCGCTGTCCCTCACCAACATCCAAATCCTCGACCCACCTTCGTAGAGTCCACAAAAGTACACCCACTCTTTTTCGTCAAGCCCTGTTAACTGGTATTCAAGTTTCCCAAAAAATAAGCGACGGTGATATTCTTTCAAATTCCGTTAATGTTGCAAAAACCAATAGTCAATAATAACGCAATTTGATAAGCATTTCATGTATGACCTACTAATTTAAATTGTCGTCATTATATAAGAGGGTCATAGCATAATTGCTTAATGCACAGATTGGCGCGACACCAATGGTTATACGGATTGAAATCCCGTCGAATTTCGTATTTTTATATTCTCAAAATCTTGTGAATTATTCTTTTTCTTCTATAATTCTTTATTAAATAAAAGAAAATGGTTTATTTATAAATACTAACCTTAATTCGTAGACGGATTCATAATCATTTAACGAAAATATTTTAAATTCAACTATTTTTTATCCAAATTAATAATTTAGAAGAATTAACATCAAAGTTGAAATCCCATTCGATGCAAAAAAAACTGTCTGTCAACTGTCAGTACATTCGTTTCTCATGAATTATGCTTGCAATACTATTTGCAATATACAGATGCCAACAAACAATAAATATAGTTATGCATTAATAAAATTTTGCCACTAAAACATGTCTTTACAAGTCAAAGAAGACGTTCAATTTTACATACTTTATGCACACATATTTTTTAAGGTTAAACAAATGCTCAATAATCAGCTTTCGCGATTGCTATCGCAACGCTCTCCGCTGTCGCTTCGCTACATAGAAACCATAACCGAGGCTAATCACTTTGATCTGCATTCATACTGTAAATGATTTCAGCTCCGCGCTCTGTTCTTCTATTGACAAACCATTACGTTTTTGACTTAATTTTTGGCAAAGGCTTCATTCAAATTCAGCGCATTAATTCAAGCAACGGTGAATTAATTCAGCCTGCTACTTTGATACTGTGTATTTTATTCTGAGACCTAATGAACGTCGATATACACGAGTACCTATCTTCAGATTATCTTTTACTTCATATATTCCCATTGAAATTATTACATGTCCTACATACTGTAATATCAGATCAGACAGAGCCTAATGAGCACACAGATATAGTATTTTTAATCTCCTAATATTTTTACACATGCGAGGGGCTTTCATTATATCATCTACCCCCGCATAAAAATGATTTCATATCAAATCATTGTTTTTTATTTTTTTTAAATATAGTCCCCAAACACTAGAATTCACTTCATTCACTACTTCTTCATATTCTTCTTTCACCATGTCACGACCCAATATTGGAGCATAGGACAAGCACAAGCTCGCGCCACTTCCCTCGATTCATCGCCAACTCTTGCGCCTCCAGCCATGCCTGACCTACAGAGTGTAGATCGCCTCTGTAGCAACTCTACAAGGGTACGAATTGTCACACTCTTTGGCGGCATCCGGAACACATGTTACAAAAGCGTCTCTTCGTGATTAACTAAATCGCCGAAAGCTACTGTGTCCGCGGTTGTAACGCGGTCCTACTAATGTACCCCTAATATTCGGCGGAGACATCGATTCTCAAGCTCAAAAGCCGATACTCTTGAAGCTTAGTAAAATGCCATGTCTCACAGCCATATAAGAGCACAGATACCAGTGGCGAAGACTCCATACTAGGCGATTATTTGAAGCCTACCTTCTTAAGAAAAATATTTTTTAATTGCATATTGACTTATTTATATCCCTTGATGATATATTCTATAAATTAATTTATTTCGCCAACGAGAGCTGATGCCGTATAGAAATGTATTACACAGATAATTACAAAACAATCTGCAAAGGTTTTATAAAATATACCACAACGCGCCATCTGTCTTGAGGTAAATAAAGGTCGAATTCTGTTTCAAATAATTATCAATTTATTTCATATGGACTTTACGTCACGTAGTTCTGCCCAGTCTATCGAATTGTATGAACTAAAGTAAGCTCCGATCGCAGAGCCTAAAATTAAATAATTAATAATTGGATAATTTAAAAAAAAATTTTCTATGGTGTTTAATCGAATATTAATAAATATACCTAGACTGTTTTTAAAAATAAAAAGAACTGATGATTTTTGATGTGTATAAATGTTTTGAAAAAATACGTATTTAATTTAAACTGATTGCTTAATTTTATGTCGTCAGTGAGTTTTTGAAGTTTCATTAAATTCATTAGTATGTAGTAATATCGTATTATCTTCGTAATTCTCGTAAGTATACCTGGCAAGTGTGTTCTTTTTATCAGATCTCCACAGCTTACCTCTTTCCAAACGTCACCCTTCGCCACTGACAGGTACCACACACGCGTCATCTACTACTACTGCACCGTAAATTGCTATACTTAGAAGATTTTTTTTCAAAAGCCAAAACAGAAAATGATTCCAGGTAGCCAATATAATACTGTAAGGTGGGTGGTTTAACTGTTGAAACTCACATCCTCAGATGGCAGTTTATGTTTTTTTCGAGACGTGTATCAAAAAAGCTGTACGTTTGATGTAGGTAGATAAGCTCTTCACGATTTTTTCTTTGATAATATCTCCACAATGCGGTTATTTTATTAGTGTTATGATTGTCATATGTGGCATGAACTCCATGAGAAAAGTCATTCCTTATCTCGGAATACAGTAAAGCTGTCACAAATTTTATTAGGAAACTTTTAGGGTGGGAGGCGTCTTATGATTCCACTGTATATACATACTCCAGTTTGGACTCAGAATGTATATAATATATCCGTATTTATTTTCTAGTCATCAAATAAAAAAAATCGATGTGTGTACTTATGTACGCGCGATAGAAGTTATACTTCTTTGGCGTAACAAAACAAAAACAAAACTTACGATAACCTAGATTTTTTGACTAGCTCTTAATTAT
Organism: Rhyacophila brunnea; assembly: GCF_057557595.1. Taxonomy (NCBI): domain Eukaryota; kingdom Metazoa; phylum Arthropoda; class Insecta; order Trichoptera; family Rhyacophilidae; genus Rhyacophila; species Rhyacophila brunnea. Next base: position 37,424,013 of record NW_028232796.1, read on the forward strand.
CTTGTTAAATTACACACTCAAGAAAAATGACCGCTTATTGGAACGCCGTTGGTTTATTTCTATACACTTTAACTTATATTACTAAATTATATAATTATTTATCGTTGTTTTTATTTTTAAAGTAACAGCTGTCACTATGACGTGTAATAGTTTGTTTACGTAAGGAATTGCAAATAGCCGACAATAATAAATTCGCTGCCTAGCAACGGAACAATTCTAAAGTATAATATAGTATATTATACTGTATAATCGTCACGACTGCAGTATCAATCTGTGGCGTAATGGTTGTGCGTTCGGCTGATAACCGAACAATCGTTGGTTCGAATCCAATCGAGTGTGTTTTTTTGTGTGAAAAAATTAATTATGTGTTACATGTCACACGCCAAAAATACACTCTGATCTGATTTTCCAAACGCGCCTAAAGAAGTATAACTTTAAAAACATACTGAATTTTATCCAGAAGTTCCAAAACCTCTAGCAGCACTATTATTAGCATTTAACGTCCTTTTAAATTTATTTCAGTATTCACATTCCAAATTATATCTACGAACTACCGATTTCCACAGCTATTTCAAATATCTCCAGTCATCGATTTGCTACAATTAAACCTCCAACTTCCTGACACATTTCTTCAAATGTTGCTTCTACGAATGTGAAAGTCGTAATTACCTCACACCTTCAATATACTGCCCTTCCAATGAAGGATTACAGTAAATAGAGCTATGAATGCCAGCCATTAGGTAATTTTGAAAAATATATATTCTGTTCACCTTAAAATCAGTATCATCACTAAAATACCGTCAAAATCCTTAGTGAAAAATTAACATCTGCTAAAATGAGACATATTTCTTAGCAAAAAGGCAGTCATTGCACCGATTTATTGCAGTTACTACTTGTTTAGTATTACTTTGTTTGTATTTTAACAACCTACTTTAAAAAATTGCTACATTTTTTTAGTAGAAAAATTTGAAAAAAAACACATAATGTCATTTAGTTCGAAAGTGTGTGAGAGTTAGTCACTTCCTTATTGCTTTAACGGTCAGTATACGGATTTCTTCAAAATGTGTATTGATAGTTTCAAAGACTCCCATAAACTACCACCATGCGTTGATTATTTTCCTTAGTTCCTATCTTGGTAAAATTTAATAATGATTTTAGATTGGGAAGATTTTTTTATCCCTTAACGCTATTACGAATCGAACAATTTATTAGCAAGTCCACACGAGATCAAGTTATCTATCTACGTTGTCTATCGTTACTTTGAATGTTGGAAATACACAGACTTATTTTAATATGTTGGGTCACTACTGTGGTGTTCGATGTGTGGGTTAATGATGATGATAATGAAGTCTACGATGTAGCAGGGTGAGATTTATTAGCAGCGTATCGGTACAATCAAGGCCTGAACAGAAACGATGCATGAGTGCGAGTGAGAAAGTATTCGGCACTCTTATAATCTCTGCGACACGCGCTAGAGTAAGATAAAAGGTTTACATATGTGTGAGCTAGTTTCCAAATGTATCGCCATCAAATCGGGGCGAAACGCTTCACATAGCGTCGATAACTTGCGAGCTCGTGTTGCTAAAATTGATATTTTTTGTGCTAAACTTAAAGTCAATGGTAAATATTTTTAGTTAATTAAGTAGAAAAGATGGTTCTGTGTGTTGTCTTAAAATGTGGTAGCCGTACTGATAAGCAAGAAGATGGTATTACGTTTCATAGGTAAGTTGATACATGTTCGTGATAATTTATTTGTATTTTATTATATACGAGTATTTTAATATCAGTGACCTAGTGTTTCTTTAAAATAACTTAAATTATGGATATCTTTACCTAATGGTTGCATTTTGACCGCTTAAAAATACTATATAACGTAAAAAAATAGAAAATTATATTTTAATTCTGAGCGTCTAGTGCGAGCACTTTGGGCGAGCACTAGCGAAATGGTCTATGGTCTCGAACATTTGTAGACGAATGCGTTCGCTCGCCCACAAAACAAACGCAAGGCACGCGGCTTCATTTAGCAATGCAACGGGTGGCGTCTAGATGTATCTATAGTCTAAGGGTACAATAGTATATTATACAATGATAGTACATAATATAATCTACTGAGATAGTTACGAGCTAGGTACTTGGATTCGAGTGACATTTAGAAAAATTATTCTTCGTTATTTATACACTAAAAAGTAATACATTGACATTAAATTCTGTACATAATCATATTGGACTAATTATAGACTCAGCGTTTTAAATCGAGTAGTTTGTGAAATATTATTTATTATTACCGTCGTAAGAAAATATGATATCATGAAAAATGATTATTCGGTTAATACACCGTAATGATATAATGCGCTGTGATATGTAGCTGTAATAATATACCGTATCTAATATCGCCAATCAATTTGCTGATCTAGCTAAGATTTGTTTACTGGAAATTGATTCGCTGGGAATATATTATTGCAGAATAATTTGATACATTAAACAATATATATTTGATCGCTACTATACTACAGCTACAAATATAGCCATTATTTTCATTAAATAAAATTTTGACAACCATAATTTTTAGTAGATATTTAGACAAGATATTAGCTTTAACGGCCCCGCATTTCGTGGCCTAAGAACCTCCGTGATTGGTACGAGTGCAGCTCCACCGAACTGTTCCGGGTAGCAGACGACGTAAAGATAAGCTTTAAATAATCGCCTTATATTGAGTGTTTGACACAGCTGTATTATAGATAGAGTGAAAAAATTTCGGGGTACTTACACAATTTACTAAAAAATATTTATAGCATAGCTACAGAAAATAATAGAAACAACTACTTTATAGAGAAAATAATATATAACCAGGAAATTAAAAATTAGCCACAATGCTCAACAGTGAGATAAAATGAAACGAATAAAATTATTACTAATGTATTACATTGAAATTTACGAAGAAAGTGTTCTATACAAGGCCAAAAAGTTAAAACACTGTACCCACTTACTTTGACTCCGGAATCCCTTTTTTGAAAAGTTTCCTTCGCTCATTTGACCTATAAGTACTTATGCCAAAGTTTTCCTAATGAACTAATGTTCCTTTATAACACCCACTTGGGAATAGCGTAACGTAAATATTTCACTTGGTTTTCTTTTATTCATATTTCGAGATACTTAACGCCTTTGGACTAAGTAACTTATTAGAATTTCGAGGTAGAATTTATGTGAGATACATGACTGAGCGTTTCAAGTATTTTAATGATATACAAAACCTGTTATAATCTTATACATATTGAACATAATATATAGGTACTTTGAAAACATCTCATTCATATACACACTAGAAAAAATCTTTTTGTAGAAAAAAAATACGACACCCGACAGGACTTGAAACTATATCCGCTGGATTCGCGCCAGTGTGCTTTATGTAAATATTTTTTATAGTGAAATTGCGACATTTTGCGGTCCGTAATAGTCTCACGATGGCCGCACGGCTTAAGCATCGGACTATAGCGTTGTGGGTCCTAGATTCGAATCCTGGGTCTGTCGAGTTCACATATTGTTTTTCAATGTGTGCACACAAGACTGCTTTCGGTAGTTTATCATAATATTATGTATGTATTGAGGCTTAACCGTCGGCCTATAGCGTCGTGGGTCCCAGGTTCAAATCCAGGGTCAGCAAGTATACATATTGTTTTTCAATTTGTGTATGAGTCATAGTATGGACCTAATAGGTTGAGCAAGTGGCTGACATCCATTTCTCGTAAAAACTAAATCTGTTAATACAAACCTCCACTCTGTGAAGGCCAATATGATCTTATTAGATCGGACAATTGCCTTGATGTATATTATATTTTATGACAGTTTTATATATTATTACCTGGAAATCCATTTTTTCCTATTCAAATAATTCAAATATTAACATTAACGACCCACATGCTCAGCGTAGATCAAAATGGAGCTTTTATAGTATTTTCAGAGCATAACCCTGGACATTCCTTAAACGTTGTAGATAATCTATGTATATAATTTTATAATTATATTATATAATTACATAAAATAGTATTCTTTTAAACCTCGCTCTAATGTTTTAGAATATAGTCGTATTTCAGTACGTCCATGTGAAGTGGTGTTAAGATTTTTTTATATTTATTAATTTTTAAACGCATTTACAAAACCATTAGTAAAATTAATGTTAACATTATATGCTCTGATAATACCATAAAAGCTCCATTTTGACCTACGCTGAGGATGCGGGCCCTTAAACTATGAAATTCTATTATAAAATTTCATTTGACAATGGAACGTGATTCTACATAATATTTGAAAATATCCAATTGTTGACAGAGTCCTGATGAAAAAACATGTGCTTTTCAAATTATCCGTTTCACTAATTATTTTAGAAATTTTAATTTTGTTCTATAACTTAAACTTATAAAGAAGCCCCAAATTCTTCATTTTCAATCTTCACACAGCAATTTGACTCTGAAATAAATTCTCTTCTGTAGTCCAGAAAGGATTGCGCGAGTGTAAAATTCAAATTTTCAAATTCAAATTTTATTTATTTTTATATATAGTGAACATTACAAATTATTAATTCAAGACGTTCAAAACATGACATTTAGAAACAAAGAAATATTATTAAAACAGTATTATATAAAAGTGTAAATACAAATATATATAAATTAGATACAAGGAAGTACACCGAATGTGCTAAGCAGACCCTATTTTAAGAATTTATAAAAAATACCCACCTATACTCATCCTCACGCAGGTGGAATTTGTCAACATCCGAAGTGATTTGGTTGAACAGAGTTATTGCCCTCCCAATTGGCATTACCAATGGCAGGTTAGTTCTGCACCTTGGGAGAACAAACAACTGATGCACCTGATATCTAAGATAGTTATCAGGGACACTCAGTAATCTTTCTTTAGTGGAGACGTTGGAGATGTTTCACATTATTTACGCTGGAAATATTATTTTTAACATCACAGGTAGCCATAGAACCGGATAAATACACAATATACGAGCATTATACAAGAAAATATTGAAGAAACCAGAAAAAATAATGAAAAGGAAATCTCAAATAGCTAGTAAATATTTATTTTTGACGAAAATGATTATTATTTGTCATCTTTTGAGGAATAATTTTCAATCTGAAGCCACAGGAAGGGGACAATCTTTAATGATAAGAAAAAAAATTATCGTCACGTCTCAAGAGACATCTTTGAGCACGCAGCGTTAATTATTTCGATTCGAGGCGACCTCTTAATTAACAGTTGTACAATTCACCCCACGATCGATTCACTCTCACTCGTTATATGCCAGTGACGTGGGTACCCCCTACTCGAGAACACGGCGGGGGGTATTTTTTCTCGATTATTACCCGATTGAATCTTTTTTTGGTTCGATTTATCAGATCGCTGGCTGAAAATTTTAATCATCATCATTATCATCAGCCGGGGTCAATCCACTGCTGGATGAAGGCCTCCCCAAGCTTCTTCCAAATCTCTCGGTCCTGTGTCGTTCGCTGCCATGTATTTCCGCCGAACTTTACCAGTTCGTCAATCCAGCGGCTTTTAGGGTGACTCTGTGGCCGTTTCGTGCCCCTTGGGTACGACTGGATGACGGCATTTGTCCAGCGGCTGTCCTTTCGGCGACCAATGTGCCCCGCCCATCTCCATTTCAGCTGTTTGGCAGCGTCTATTACATCGCGTACTCCTGTCTGCTTCCTAACCCATTCGTTTCTCTTACGGTCCTTTTGCGTGATGCACAACATACACCTATCCATGCCTCGCTGTGCGACTCTTAGCCTTTGGACATCTCTCGTGTTGAGGGTCCACGTATCGCAGCCATACGTGAGCACGGGTAGCACACATTGGTCGAATACCCTACGCTTAAGACACAATGGTAGTACACTATTGAAGATACTATTCAGACGTCCGAAAGCACTCCATCCCAGCTTTGTTCTTCGAGCAATTTCATCGTGCATGCTTCCGTCTATGGACACCTGCTGTCCGAGATAGATGTAGCTGCTGACTTGCTCGAGCTGGGTGCCATTAATACAGAAAATCGGAGGGTCCTAAAAACAGTTCGTCATCACTTTTGTCTTTGAGACGTTTATCTTTAGGCCGACCGTCTGATTGAAATCCGCGAGTTCTTGAATTCTACCTTGCAGGTCTTTCAGGTCTTGTGAAAGTATAACAATATCATCTGCAAAGCGCAGGTGACTGAGGTGCTCCCCATTAATAATGGAAAATTTTAATACTTGATAATAATTAGTGCTGGAACTAGCACTTTGTCTATCAGCTGGAAACTATATTTAGAGTAATATTCAGTAAGGTGTATTAATTTAACTACACCTACAGCATACTGAATACTTATTTAAATGAACATAAAACTGACAACCAGTTAGCTACGCGGGAAATTTGCATGAATGCATGATGTTGTTATGGTAACATGCTTGTTAGCTGTGTTAACCTCTATTGAATGACAACGTGTTGACCAGTCTGTGATAAGATAACGGTGACGTTGAGCTAATAATTTGGCTCCCTTCACTACTTACAGACATAAGAAGATAACTAACAGTACCAGTGTGTTTGATATTTTAATCTATTTTGTATGAATAGTTAATTCGGAAGAAATCCGTAATCCAATCCACTATTATTGGTTGCGAAGTGGGTGATCCTAGCAAATAAATTATTAATATATACGTGCGTTAATATGGAAATCAACATGGCATTTCAGTATTCTATATTTGTTTATTTGTTTTTTATTTACTTAATATCAAGTACAAGTTTGAGCATATTGATCATAATAATTCAACAGAAAATTTAAAAACGTTGTATATAAAAAGTTCTTTTTATCTTGTAATTATTATTAATATCATTATATTTTTTAAGAAGTCAATTTAACAATAAATCAACACAAAGCTTCTGATTTTTACCATTTTTATTTGGTTTTGAAAAGTTATAAAACAAAAATATAGAAATTTAATTATTTATCTAAATTATTTTCTATTCTAAATGATTTAAATATTGTTCTACCCATTCCATTTGAATTAATTTTTTGCTACCAGAGATTCTTCTTAAAACATTTTCAAAAGACGATAACTCTTTATTTCCGGAGGACGGCTCAATTTCGCGACATGATTTAATTGTCCGAACGCCACTGCATTCCACCCTTATTTAATACTACTTGGTTTTTCAAAAAAGAAATATACGATTTTGAATTAAGAACGAGTCTCGTAATGGGAAGGCGTTGGGAATTTAATCGAATTTAAATAAAGGCAGATTACCGGCTTTATATTTTATCTACCGGCATTTTGAATCGAAATGGTAACAATAATAATTGATTTAAAAATGTATCGAAGTTTATAAAAAAAATATATCTTCAAAATAATGTTATCTGTCGAAGAAATGTTTGCGAGATCAGATTACATTTTTGTTGACATTTTTATCGAATTATAAACAAACAATAAATAAGCAATAATTATACTGCTTACAATAAAATAAAACAAAATGTTCCATACATAATTCAGAACACAACAGAATACACAAGATTTAAGAACGTAACATTATTTTTATTGAACATACATAATTTAAAAACATCTCATGCATATATCACCTAGAAAACAAAAACATATTCCAAAACCGATAGCCAACATTATAATAACGCAATTAGATAATCATTTTTCATGTAACAACTACTAGTTAATATCGTCGTGATTAAATAGGATGCCAGTAGCCTAATTGGAAAAGCACACTAGCGCGAATCCAGCGGTTACAGGCTTAAGTCCTGTCGGGTGTCGGTTTTTTTCCAGTGGGTATATTATGCATGTCATGTTTTCAAATTATATATATATAGATTGCATTTACGGCTAAAATTATCGATCTGCTGCGTGTGGATAAGAAAATACGGTACAGTTCGGTTATGAGGAATACAGCGGAAAACACATTTTGAAGATACCCGATATACTGGATTATTTGTTAGTTTGGGTTAGTTTAGGTTAGGTTGGGTTAGGTTAGGTTAGGCTAGGTTTGTTTAGGTTAACCTAACAAATAATTCAGTATATCGGCTATTTTCAAAATGTGTTTTCCGCTGTATTCCTCATAACCGAAATGTACCGAAAATACGTATTATAACATGAACAAAATGACAAACTGGGTGGAATTTCGGGAGCCATCATCGAAGCGGGCCAATCCCGGTGAAATCTGGGCAAATGGTAAGCAAAGTGACAAAGATACAAACTAACTAGGGGGGAAAAACTTCAAAATAACTATATTCTTTCTAAATCACAGACAGTTTTATTTATTAGTACATAGAGACAACGTGAATTACTGGTAGAATTCTAATAAATACAACAAGACAACAAATCATTGAATGAATATTTTCTAGGATGCCGTGACAAGAAGATGTGCTTCTTGGAAACAACGACGAAGAAAAAACCGTCAATGGAATGAATTTTCTGAGAAATTAACATTTCACAATGCATTCACTACCCACTGATTTTCATAACTTACCACCCATTCTGCATACAGAAAAGGAAATTCTTTCAAATAACAGCCATTTTCTCAGAAGATAATAATATAAAATATAATTATTACATTTACCATGACCCACCTCTACTCATTTCTATTAAGATTAAGGATTATATTTTTAGAAGTTTTTTTCACTATCACAATTAAAATGAGTATCTTCCTTTAAACAAATAAGCGTCAAATCATTCAAATATAAAATTACGAGATAAAAAGAACTTTTCGTCAGCTGAATGCAGAACTATTCTAACTTACATTTGAAATTTTTGAGAAGAGAGTTTTTCGAAACAACTTTAAAATTATTAAATTATGAAACTATTTATTGTAAATATGGATAAATGGATGCATCATATTTTAGTAGGATTATTGATAAGAAAAATGGTGTATACACTTATCCATATAAATAATAAATAACTGTAGTAGGCTGTTTCAAAAAACTCTTCTGCAAAATATTTCAAATGTGAGATAGAATAGTTCTGCATTCAGCTGACGTTTTTATATACCACGTTTTTGAATTTTCTGTTGAATCATACAAACTTGACCATTATATGTATTAATAACTACTTTTTTTTTGTACTCGATAGAAATACTGAATATATAAAATACAATACTGAAATGTCATTTTGACATTTCATATTGATTTCCATAGTAACGCACGTATATATTAATAATTTAGTAGCTAGGACAACCTTAGCAACCAATAATAGTGTTTACTTTTAACGATTTTTTTCCAAAAACATACAAAACAGAATTATTAACTTAAAAAGAATTCAATTCTGCTTAAAGATAGCCAAAAGTATTAAAATAATGCATTGTCGTCGTGTTCTGATATATTCTAAAAGTTTCAAATGTCTAGCTAGTCAGGAAGTTAGTTGAAAATCTTCAATCGTCCAATACAAATCTTGGACAAACAAGAAAAAATTTGTACTGGACACACAAAAAAAAATCTGTGCCGGACAAACAAGATGCGAGCTAATAAAAACGTGGTAAAAATAACAGTGTACACTATGGCTCAGATGCATAATGCCAACGTTACGTTAAATCGAAATAACGACGAATGTGCATATATCAGAATGAAACGACAGATATGAAAATTTTAATTAACAAACTCAATTTACTTTCCACGATCAAAATTGTTGTCATTTTGTAATTCTGATCGTCCGATAATAAAATTAATAAACGACTTCGTAAGAGTGTAAAAACTACACAATATAACGCGTGTTTTTTTTTTGTAGCTTATTTTAATATTTATTTAAGTGAACTGTCAAACTGAGCTTTTATACTGCGCTTAATTTTTTGTTAAGTTTGTCAAATAATCAGCGCATCAATTATATACACAAGGCTGCTATCGGCGGCAATCAAGGGTAATTTGTCATATGTATATATTGAAGTATTATAATCGTTACAATAAGTAAGCCGTCAAAGCTGTTAAAACTGTCTATCTCTAAATCTATCGCTCTAAAAGTTAGCACAGCCAATAAAGGTGCTAGCACTTTTTGACAGTTCAGACGGTTAACTTATTGTAAGAATTAACCGCCTCAATAAATAAATATGATAAATTACCCTCGATAGCCGCCGATAGCAGACTTATGTAGAGAATAGATGCTTGAAATGCTATAAAATTATCCAAATTTACTTTTAAACTCAGTCGTTGATTCGCGCAACATGTGTTGTTTTACCGGAAAATTGCGTTCAGCGATGAAGCTCATTGTTAGCTTAACGGATGAAATAATAAGCAAAATTGCCACATATAGAGTGAGACCAATCTATAAGAGACCCTGCAAACTCCAATATACCGTTTGGTTAGGTTTACACGCTGGTGGCATTATCGGACCTTATTTCTTTAAAAATGAGACTGGATCTCGCTTTACGTTCAATGGAGATCGTTTCCGGATTTTTTTTGTTGAAGTATAGATAACATTGATCCGGATAACACGTGATTTTTACAAGATGGTGTTACGTGCCGTACGGTGATAGCAACTATCGACTTATTGAAATCAAAATGTGGCGACAAATTGATTTCTAGTAATGGACCTGTCAATTGGATTTCAATGTCACACGATTTGACACCTCTGGATTATTTCCTGTCATTGGTTTATGCTGATAATTTTCAAGTTCTATCGGGCTTAATAAAACAGTTTTCGTATGATTAATCCATACTACCATAAATAAGTTGTTATAAAATATTTTCATAAAATAGTTCAAAAAAATCGGCAAGTGGTCTTAAGTATCAAATTTGCTTAGGTTAATAATATAAAATATAATATATTGGGAACTTTTCTGGGCAGTAAAGATAAATCAGTTTATCTTATGAAACAAAAAAAATAAAATAAAAACAGCAGTCGATAATCGGCGTAGAGTATACCCACTAAACAAAGAGATCAGGGGCACAGAAGATAAAAGGCGTGGAGAAAAGAAGGTTTTTAAAAAAGACTTAGTAACGGAAAGAGGGTTTCGTTATCTATGGAAAAACACTCGCTGAAATATTTCCAAGAGAAGAAAAGTCGGCAGGCTGTTGGGGGAAAACTACCCAATACAATCACGCTATACCTATGCACATCCAATACATAAAGTATGTTTAGTTTTTTTCATAAATGGTTGTATTATATTCAATTCAATTCAATTTTTTTTTTTTTAATTTGAACATTACAAATTATAAGTTTAAGACGTTCACAACATGACATTATTATAAACAAAGAAATATAAAACAGTATTACATAAAAAAGAGATAGATCAGAATAGACATATTATGTAGTAAGTTATTAAAAAGTAGAAATGTGTACATACAAAAAATATAAATTAGATAGGTACAAGGAAGTACACCGAATGTGCTAAGCAGACCCTATTTTAAGAATTTATAAAAAATGCCCACCTATACTCATCCTCACGCAGGTGGAATTTTGTCAATATCCGAAGCAATTTCGTTAAACATAGTTATCGCCCTCCTAATTGGCATTACCAGTGGCAGGTTGGTTCTGTACCTTGGGAGAATAAACAACTGATGCTCTCTATTTCTAAGATAGTTATCAGGGACACACAGGTCAACACTGCCCAGAATGGCAGAGTTTTCATTTATACCTCGTATAAGTCGAAAAAAATACGTAGCTAAATAAATATTTCTTCTAAATTGCAGACTGCAGTATGTAAGCATGCCTAAGAGAAAGTCAGTTGGATAAAGCCACGGGTAGTATCCATACAACCTCAATTAAAGGAGTCTCAAGAATTTCTTCTGAACCCTCTCCACCATAAGGTCATAATTCAACTGATGCGGTGCCCAAACAATAGACCCACTCTCAAGTCTGCTTCGAACTAAATAATTAAATTAAAATATTACTACCGTAACATCCGAAAAGACCCGGAAAGTACGCATTACGAAGCCCAACATTTTAAGCGCCTTGTTACAAATGGTAACTATATGGCTAATAAATGTCAGTTTACTCTCAAACGTAATGCCAAGATCCTTTACAGATGATATTCGTGACATAGGTACTAACATTTTACTGTTCATTTATTAATAAAAAATCACCAAACAAATATTTATAATTAATCAATAATTTTGATAACACAATACATTTGATTAATAATTCATTTATAAAATTTACAATAAAAAAATATACAATTAATATTACCACTTGATGGACGAACGAATATAAACGAAAATATCAGTCAAAAATAAAATAAATAAAAAAATTAAATAATGTACCGTCTATAAAGTTATGTTAAATCAATAAGACATCCCAAACATTATATATGATGCAATAACGGAGATGACACAAAATTCAATTGATCAAAAGCTCTAGGTACGGCGGACGTAACCGTTCCAGATTTATTTATTAAAAGTGGAATAAGTGCTAAAAAAAAATGCGTTTTTTTAAATTAAATCACTAATACAATGCATTTCCACCATGAATTGACAGTTAACACAATAAAAGAAACTCTTACTTTTTGACTCCATGGTATGCAAAATGCATATCTTAATGTTCTATTCTGGTGGATATATAATATTGTAATTACCACGTTTTTCTTAGCTCGTATTCTTATTTGTCCGGTACAAATCTTGCAATCGATTTTTAACTAACTTCCCGACTAGCTGGACATTTGAAACTTTTAGAATATATCATAACACGATGCCAATGCATTTTTTTAATACTTTATAAACAATAAAAATACTACACTCAAGAGGTGTAACTCGTCGATTCTAAGAAAAATGGTCATATATTGGAAAATAATTAATGGAGTTAACTAATGAGATATTAGTCTTTAATAATACCTACTCTTACATGGTACCTACTTTTTTACCACGTTTTCCTTAGCTCGTATTCTTGTTTGTCCGGTGGTTGTTTATCCAGTACAAATCTTGCAATCGATTTTAACTAACTTCCCGACTAGCTAGACATTTGAAACTTTTAGAATATATCAGAACACGGTGCCAATGCATTCTTTTAATACTTTTAGCCATCTTTAAGTAGAATTGAATTCATTTTCAGTTAATTCTGTTTTGTATGAAAAGTTATTTCGACACCATTATTGGTCGCTAGGGGTCTAGAGTCCTAGCAACTAAATTATTAATAAATACGTGTATTCCTATAGAAATCAATATGACATGTATCAAGTACAATTTTTTTTGTCAAGTCAAGTTTATATGGTTCAACAGAATTTAAAAACGTTGTATATAAAAAGTTATTTTTATCTTGTAATTATTTTTAATTAAAGTTATTATCTATAACATTGTATTAAAAAATTCTTTGAAGTTTATTTGATCTAAATACTATAAATGAATAGATAGGTATATAATATAAAATGACTCACAGCTAACTTAATCATTAACTTTACTAACATATTTCCAGCTTCAAATTTTTATATTCAGGCTCGTTCTTAATAGAAGAGAGCTTTTTTCAAAATCGGTGAAGTGTACACACATTCAATCCTTTATGATAAAAAGATTGTTTAAATTCTCAAGTATTCGAGTGGGGCAACATAATTAAATGAAATAATAATAAACAGTGCTGGCGGGGACGCTGAAGAGGGTCCTTCCCTTTGTGTAAGGCTTTATCTGAGGGCTCTCGTCTGAAACTGTCCCGAGACTCCAAATTCTTTGCGAGGGCAGGAAATTAATATTCGACGAGCTTTTTGAACACTTTCAGGCCACTGGATTATTTCAGATATTTGAAAATATACTTTATTATTTTCGTATACTGAATATTTTACTATCCAACAAAACGTTTTTTTCTCATTTCTGTTACGGACGGACCTTGGTCATCTCTAGTATACTTTTGAAGCTTTTTTTATGATTTTACCGAGGCTTTGACTGCGACTCGCTATCATATCGCCTCTTCTATTCTAAAAGAGGATCCACCGATCAGGTCCTCACTCCAATTCTATTAAAGAAAAATTTTGCCAATCTCTTCTGTCTTACCCACCGCCAGGGCACCTTTCTCAACATTCTCAAAGATATCCGCAATTCGCAGTTGTACTCTCTCTCATTCATATTTAGGGCATTGTGCTGCTATACGTACAATGTCCTCAAAACATCACATTTATCGCAGAGCTGTGAATCGCTTCTTCCCACGAGCACATCAAATCTTTTACCCGTTGTGTGCTCTGTTCTTAGCCTCAGTATCAGTTTAAGCTCGTTCCTCTTCAAAGGAAACTCTACAAACCAGGTCACCAACCGTGGGGATGGTAGAATGGTTTTGCTCCATTTCCCCTTTTCTAGGGATGCCCCATGGTGAAAATCTATCCACATGCTTTGGCACATTTTCCTTATGGCCTCATTTCAGTCCAGGTTTTCTGGTGTCCACTGATATAGCATCCACTTTTGAAGCTTTATTACATGTACCCACACGCATATATCGCACTGTCATTATTGTAAGTAGTTATCATTTTTGTTACCTACTCCAGGCAATTCAAGTCCGTTCCAAGGTTATCTATCGAGGGAAGATCCACGGATCCAACCCAACTTGCCTGATATTTCTGACAAAATTTCTCTATGACTATTTTAGACACGCATGCGCATTCTAGAATACTAAACGTCATTAGCCCTGTCTACATTCGGGCATTTTTCGATTCCCTAGATGAACGCGTCGCAGTGTATGCATAGTCTGCGCATTGCCAGCCTCAAACCGGTTTCAAAATGGCACTTTGTGCACTAGCACTTTCGTCATGAAAGTGCTAGTGCACATATTTTCAATATCAAGTATGTATTGCCAACCAAATTATTCGCGTGAATCTTGGGGGGCGCAGGTTCGAACCTGCTGATTGTCGTATTTTTTCAAAAATATATTTTCTAGTATTTATATATTATATATATTATGTATATTAGTAATCAATTAGAAAAGGTGAATAGTGAAATAAAATGTCCTAACGTCATTAACATGATTAAAGTTTGTCGTCAAATAGAAAAAATGGCGGCCGATGAATATAAACGACTTTGCAATCAACTTCCGGTTTAATTTTATCAAACAAACGGAGCTGAATTTTATATATTTTATGAATTAAATGGAGAAAAAATACGTATAAAATCGGGAGTAGAGAAAAGTTTCAAAAAAGTAAAAAATATCATTTTTATTGGACTTTGAAACTAATAGTCTCAGTTATAATTGTGCTACAATTTTTTTGGTTCCATCTGTTCACAACAATACTTCCGTTCTCGATGTTTTAATCTTTGACCTTTTAGCGCTGCAATACGAAGGCGGGCCGTTGTTAGCCCCCTAAATAAAACCCTGGAAATTTAAATGGCGGCTATATTTGATGATCACTTTCCACCGGGGGATGGGTATGAATATTAAATACAGCCTGCAGCGCGTTTCGCTTCGATACGCAGGGCGCAAAAAAATAAATAATAGTCCGAAATATTCAAATCTCGTGCTACATGGCGGTTTCTTAACCGCTGTTTATTTAAAATCACTGAAACAATGAAATTTGTCTTCCATTTTTAATTCCTATAATTTGAAGCGTTTTCCGGATTGTACCTTACAGCTGGTATTTTTATCATTTCCTTTATCTGGTATACGTTTTTAATTAGGACCAGCGAACCTATTCTATACACAAGACTGCCATCGGCCGCTATCGGCGGTTATCGAGGGTAGAGTATATGTCTCATAACGTAGACATTTTTGGAGACATGCTATTTATTTTGTATTCGAAATTTTCTGTATAAAATTGTACTTTAGTAGGTATGTTTTTATTATTTTATATACTTATTCTCTTCTTCTCTCATGTGATGGTAATATTTGTTATAATGTAATTCTCATGTTGTGCACGTCTTGAATTTAGATTTGTTATGACCACAATGTTTTGTTTTCTTAAATAAATAAATAAAATAAATAAATAAAATAAATAACTTTGCACTCTAGGCTCTAGGATAAAAATGGTCTAATATATTCTAAAAATATGTTTTTTACATACTAGTATAATATTATGTATGTATTTATTACTACACGTAATATGAATACAAGGTAATATCATTTGATCTAATTTTATGCGACGTAATTACGCAAGAGGCGCACAGTCCTACAAACTTATCTTATCAAAAATGGAACTACGAACTACCATAATATGGACGCCAAATTTAATTTTAAGTCGAATGTCAGATTCTGTCCAGTTGCGAGTCTTGATTGGGTAGTTTTCGACAGTGGCTCCCCCATCCATTCTTTAGATAAGTTTGTAGGTCTGTACCAGTGTAGTAAAAATTTCAAAAAAGTGCAAAGTCTAGTTTATAATATTTATGTATTGAGGTATTATAATTGTTGCAACAAGTTAGCCGTCTAAACTGCCAACACTGTCTATCTTGCTCTAAAAGTTAACACAGTCAAGAGGGGTGCTGTTAAAACATAGCACTAAACCAGCGCTCGAAATGGAAAAATTTACGAACCGGAGCGCTCGACAGTTTTCTGAAAATTTTTACATTGCAAATTTTCTGTTTTTTTTTCATAAAAATAAGTGTGTTAGATTTTCTATTATATGGCCTATCCAGCTCAGACAGTCAAATTATTTATTCCACGAGACGGAGCGATACTTTTAGCGATTTCACGAACAGGAACGGCGCTCTGGTGCGTTCCGGTCCATTTCGAGCCCTGCACTAAACTTATTGTAACAGTTACAATTAACTTATTGTAACAATTATAATACTTCAATACATTCAAATGATAAAGTAACCGCGATAGCTGTCGATAGCACCCGATAGCAGTTTTTTGTATAAAATAGATGCGCTGAAGATAGTTGGACCCATTCTGTGTAACTTTTATTTCCTTTTTACCTTTAAGGCATAAAGCCCACCAAAGCGGCGCTCGGTGCGCTTTCTACAAAGTAGGCCCCCTCCCACCCGCGCATTACCCTTCACCTATGTAATAAGGGGCTCAAGAAGCACAAAATAATTATTATTATCAGCGTCACTCATAACAAAGCAATAAAAATATTATTAAATTTCTCGGGGCTTGTAATTAATATTCACGATGACATCATTCTACCAGCGAAATATCGGACACGCAATAACTAAACAAAGAGTTCACAGTTATTAAATAATGCCTTCTCGCCCGTCTATCGACGACGCTTCCGACGCGTGATTTGTCTTGCCGTGTTCAATGAATGGACTACGTTGTATTTTCGTTAATTCGTATCGCTGAGAAGCCAAAAAACGATGAATCATGGGGCAGGCGGGCACAATGCGTCGTCAAATCCAGTGTGCGCTGGCGTATTTGATTTCGTTGTATTTTTGATGATTCACATTGAATATGCGCGAGCGCCCCGCAAGCCCGATTCTATGTGCACGATGCCTTAGATACGTATTGAATATAGTTATTAAATGTAAAGTGTAAAGTGTGTTTTTTAATATAAAAAAAAATCGGTGTGTGTACTTATGTACGCGCGTTAGAAGTTCTCCACAATGCGGTTATTTTGTTAGTGTTATGATTGTCATATGTGGCATGAACTCCATGAGAAAAGTCATTCCTTATCTCGGAATTCAGTAAAGTTGTCACAATTTTATTAGGAAACTTTTAGGTTGGGAGGTGTCTTATGATTCCACTGTATATACCTACTCCATTTTGGACTCAGAATGTATATAATATATCCACATTTATTTTCTAGTCATCAAATAAAAAAAAATCGGTGTGTGTACTTTTGTACGCGCGTTAGAAGTTATACTTCTTTGGCGTAACAAAACAAAAACAAAACTTGTGATAACCTAGATTCTTCGACTAGCTCTTAATTATCTTGTTAAATTACACACAAGAAAAAGGACCGCTTATTGGTACGTCGTTGGTTTATTTCTATACACTTTAACTTATATTACTAAATTATATAATGGTCTCTCGTTGTTTTAATTTTTAAAGTACCAACTGTCACTCTGGCGTTTAATCGTTTGTTTACGTAAAGAATTGCAAATGGCCGACAATAATAAATTCGCTGCCAAGGAAACGGAACAATTCTAAACTTTAATATGATTCTGTATAATCGTCACGATTCCAGTACCATACCGTGGCGTAAAGGTAGTGAGTTTGGCTGATAACCGAACAATCGGTGGTTCGAATCCAATCGAGTGCGTTTTTTTTCGTGTGAAAAAATAATTTATGTGTTACATGTCACACGCCAAAAAATACACTCTGATCTCATTTCCCAAACGCGCCAAAAGAAGTATAACTTCAAAAAAGAATTTTATTGGTTTTGTCATGTTATGAAAATTCGTCATGGAATAACTAGTACAAAAGCAGGCATTTTAATCAATCCCATTTTCGTCCCATTTTACCTAGCAACCTCAAGTTTTGCCACATTGACAATTATTAGATATGCATATTATTCGATTCAAAAATTTTATAACAGATAAATTTGTATGATAGATACTTAATTAAGCACAGGGACACACCAAGGATGGCTGCCGCCCCCCAAATTAATTAATGACATGCGGAAATAATTGCGCCGCAGGTTACTTTTATTTTCATCATTCAGTTCATTTTATATAATTATATTCTAATGGATTTATGTTTTTGTAGTTGAAGTATCGGTACAAAAAATCTAATTATAAAAAACCCTATCTTATTAATAACAATACACTCCATAGCATATTATAATAAATCGTCAAAGCCTAATGATAGATCATTATTCTTTATAAACTACACTCAAGAGGTGTAAATCGTCAATTCTAAGAAAAATGTATTATATATTTTTTAATATATTGGAAAATACTTAACGGAGTTAACTAATGAGATATTAGTCTATAATAATACTCTTACATGGTACCTACTTTTTTATAACATTATTTTTAAAACTATACATATAAACTCACCTAATATAATATATATGTATATACACACCTATACATACCTAAATCCTCATCCATAAATTCTCATACATACATATATATTTTTTTTGTTTCAATAATATTGACCAAAGTATAGTCTCACACGCGGGTCGCGAAAAACGACTTAAATTGAATAACACAAAACTTAAATACATAAGAATTTAAATTCAAATTCCATCAAGTACCTTCGGCCGATAATATTAATAATATAATTATATAAGAAATATGTTTTAATATTATCATTAAAAATGTTTTTTCACATTTTTGCCGCCCCCTGAATCTTGTGTGTTTCGCACCCTCTAACACCCCCGGTTGGCGCGCACCTGACTAAGCACCTATACGAAACTATTTCCAATTCTTATAGTCTTCCTATTGCAGACTGTAAAGGCTGAGCGACTTCGGTGGGTGAGATATCTGATAAAAATGTTGATTTATACGACCATCTATACAATATTATATCTGCAATATGAAGAAATAAAACGCAACAAAAACAGGATCGGGAGGCCATTTTCGTTTCGTAAATCTGTCGTCGGCGTTATTGCCAGATCTGCAAAATATTGACATTTGATAAAATAGAAAGATCGCGTATTTCTACCCTTGCAATAAATATAGTTAGCGTGCATCCATATACGAAACTTGAGTTATATTGAATTGCCATTAATACTTTTCCACACATTTAAGATAGTTTTGCCGGTAATATTTCTCCGATCTCTTCTTATTTCTCGGCACTACATCCCGGGGCGGGATTTGGCCTCGTCTACAATTGTCCTCCACACGCTCCTTTCCCTGGCTGCTCCTCTCCAGTCTCCAGCCCTCCCCATCTTTCTCCAGTCCTCTTCGATACAGTCAGCCCACCTCTTCTTTGGTCTGCCCCTAGACCGTTTCCACTGTGGGATCCACTTAGTCATGATTTTTGGCGTCCTGTGCTCAGGCATTCTCTCAACGTGTCCAGCCCACCTTAGTCTTTGGGATCGACAGACTTTCACCACCGTTTCGTGTGTTATTAACTCTTCCAACTCGTGGTTCATTTTTACCCTGTAACTTCCATTTTCCAATGTGGGCCCGAAAATTCTCCTGAGGATCTTTCTTTCGAATATGACTAGTTTATGTTCTTCCCTTTGAATGAGGCACCATATCTCACAGCCATAGGTAGCTACTGGTCGAATAACTGTTTTGTAGATAAGCAGTTTGCTATTCTTGCTTAGGATTTTCGAACTCAGTAGACCCTTACAGGCGTAGATGCACTTATTAGCAGCTATGAGTCGTGTGTTCACCTCTTCTGTTGTTTTATTGAGTGTGTTTAGGTTAGAGCCCAGGTACGTGAAGCTCTGAACCTCTTCCCATACCTGCTGCTCCACACAGATATTTCGAGGTGGACCCTGCTCTCGCGTGGATACCATGTATTTTGTTTTGCAGGCATTTATTTCTAATCCAAGCTTTTCCGCTTCCTTTTTCAATGTTGTGGCATGGTCGATCAGTCTTTGTTTGGATCGGCTAGTTATGACTATGTCATTTCTCCGATACACATATTAATTTCTATACACGATAACCAGCCAAGTTTACTTTAAAAAAATCACTTTAAAGAAAGCTAAATTTTAGATTTTCATACCATTAATGTATGTGTACTTACTATTATATTACTGTTATAATGAATTTAACAGTGAAAATTGTCAATCTCGCTCTAAAATTTACCATGGCCATGAGAGGTGCTGTTAAAACATAGCACTTATTGTAACATTTAAAACTAACTTATCGTTACAATAAGTGCTAATACTTCGATACAAACCTACCCTAGAGTATCTGCCATAGCGGCCGAAAGCAGTCTTGTGTATAAAACAGATGCGCTGGATTATGAAACCAAGATGAAAATGACATACATATAATCATGGCCCCCACATCCTGAAGCGGGCCCCCAGGCTAGGATCTTTGGCGCCCCCCCCCCCCCCCTCTATCTATCGTTAAGGGTAAAGTCGGTGTAACGCTTTACAGTAGTGTTTTCTAAGTGGTGTATTCAGTAAAATTAGGATGTATTTTTAATACATCCCTTTGAATTATGGAGTTGCCGAATATCGATACACAATGAAAAATTGTATCACACAATTGTATATTTTAATATAATAACACTATTGAAGTAAAATAGCGCCGCAGGCGACTTTTTTCACTATTAAAGCAAATTTGTAATGTGTGTTTATCTCACATATCGGGTCGACTCACCACGCTGGACCCCCAGGCTAGAGCCCTGTCAACACCCCCCCCCTTGTGGGCCATGAATATAATGCACGAAATGAAAATCAAATTTACATTTGTCATTCCCTCAGCCGGTTTTTCCCTAAAAACTTTTTTGGATACACCACAGTTACTATTGAGGCTTGTATATAAATTTTAAGGACACGCAAACTACTCTACTTGATGCCAATCGCATGTGGTAAAATTGATTTAATTTCTGCCAGAGTCTGTGAGACTAATCTGAGAAAAATCCCTGGAAAATCGGCCAATTGATACAGATCGGTTTCAGACTCGACTAACACTAAGGTGTTACCCCACCGTAAGTTAAATTAAATAACAATCCCCTAAATATTTATTCTAACGTATTCCGAATACTATATTAATTATTAGTCTAGTAATATCGCTTTTTCATATGTACCCGGAAACCCGGATCCGATCCTGACAGTGACTTTCATTCCGGGACAACCCCGACCGAACTGGAACGACTGGCAACCCTATTCGCAGGTTACAAAATTTATATTTTAACATATTATTCTCGCTATGCTCATTTCGTCTTAAGTGGGCACACGAGTGAAACAGAAAAAAATTGCAAATTTTTGAGACACTTGTTTTCATAAAACAATATCATAATATCAATAGACACAAAAATAAATTATGATTCTTTTAAAATATATGTATATTTTTAATAAACCATTTCTTTCATTCAACGAATAATTCACAAGATTTTGAGAATGTAACATTCCATATATTGAACATACATAGCTTGAAAACACCACTAGAAAAAATCATATTTGAAAAAAATACGATGCTCGACGGGATTTGAACCCGTATAACCACTGGTATCACGCCAACTGCACATTTACCAATTATGCTACGAGCCTCCCATCTAATTACGACAATTTAAACTAGTAAGTCATACATGAAATGCTTATAAAATTGGGATATTATTGACTATCGGTTTTTGTGTATTAGTAATTAAGGTAATTAATAGTATCGATTAATTTAATAAAACGCAATTTCTTTTGTACTTATTCCATTATTTTATTTAAGAGCATACTTCAGTGAAACGGCAAATAATACTACAGGTGCGACGAAATTTCGGACTGGCTGCCAATCGGAGAGCGAAAGTCGAGCTGTGAAAACGTCAATTTGTTTTGTGATGGCGTTGGAGGAATTAATTCTTAAATCTTGTAAAGATGACTAAAAAACGTTACCCATTTACTTGAAAAAGAAAACATGTCAATGAATATATTATTATTATTACAAATAGAACAATAAACATAACACTAAATGAACGCATGTTGAATTTTTATGACAAATTATGTTTTGTTCTGCACGTGTCGTTTGCACATTCTTCGCGTCGCGCAGTCACGATCGTTTTATAGACCGTGCGCCAGCTGAAGCCTTAATAAATTTGGACCTGTTTCGTCCGCCTCAAAGGAACATTTTCAACTGAATAATAAAACCGGTATTTACAAAAACAAAATCATTGGTTCCAACAGTTCCACCATGTATTGACAGTTAATTAACACAATAAAAGTAATTAATATTCCTTGATTTAATACAAAAAAACCGATAGTCAATAATAGCGCAATTTGATAATAATTTCATGTATGACCTACTATGACCTATTCTTTGTGAGTAATGTAAACTACGTATAGTATTAATCAATCGTACACAAACTGGGCATCGATCAACTCTGATTGTCAAAACTACATCTGGGCATAGATTGAGAGTTGTGGGGAGTCAACATTATAGGCCCGTTCCAGCTTTTGCGTTAACCGTACAGCATTCAATTTATATCCATTATTTTCACAATAGGTCCACAGCAAACTGCCTGCCCGTAATACGTAACACAAACTCATTTACGTAATATCGAGTGTTTGGAACATATCCGCATTTTGTCTGGCCCATTGTATTTTATGTGAAAGTATTGAAAATGGCTCGTGTGTCGAAACTAGATCGATAAAATGTAGGCAGAACGAGTTCTTCTTCGTTTTTGTATTCCTTAAGCTAAGCGCACAGCCGCGTATCCGGAAACTTTTACGTATGCAGAAAATGTGCATACACTGTGAAATATTGTATCGGAAATATATGGCCGTATATTAAACACAGGTACTTCTCATTGCTGCCCATATTCAAATCCAGAAATGTTCACAGAAAAACTAAGATCGGGCTCTATAAAACCGTCATACACACAGTCGTTGCATATGGGTGCGATTCATGGACGCTACATATGACAGCAGCTGAAATGGTGGACTGCTTTGAGAGAAATATCCTGAGGGGGATATACGAACCCATGAATGATGGTGGGGAGTGGCGAATTAGGTACAACACGGAACTATACCGCTTAAACCAAGATTCAAAACTCTCAACCTTCATAAAACTCCGGAGGCTAAATTGGGCAGGCCATGTCCAGCGCATACCTGAGTCACGGATACCGAAGAAGATCCTCGAAGGAAACCCAGGGGGGAAAGGGCCAGTGGGAAAGCCACGCACACGATGGGGTGATAACATTACAAAAGATGCCAACCAGCTGCTAAAAATCAGGAACTGGAAAAGACGTGCGAAAGACCGTTCCGGCTGGAGGACGGCGGTGGAGGAGGCCAGGGCTCGACTTGAGCTGTAGCACCATCGAAGAAGAAGAATATTAAAGACGGTCAAACCTCTTTGGGTCGTATAGTACTGACATAAATTTCATGTCATTATCGATTTACACTTTACAGGTAGCGGTAGCGAAGGGTGGAGGTAGGCTGTTAAGATCCGTCATAATTAGTGCACATTAAACATTATTTGTTTTTATTGAACTAAGACTACAATAATTTACATAATAATGGTGTTGGTTAGTTTTTAAAAATCAATGAAACCCTGCGTAAACCAAACCATAATAGTTTTGGTATAGTTTGGGCGATACGACAAAATTGTGCAAACTTTTTCATTCATACTTATTTGTTTCCGTTGGATTAAGAATACATATTACATAATATGTAATATGTAATATTGTTGGTTCAATTTTTTAAATTCATTAAACCTTGCCTAAATCGAACTATAATAGATAAAACATAATATTCTATCTATAAAATATCCAAAGTTATGTATGATTTTATTGCATAAGAGCGTGACGTTATAGACATTTCGGCTGTTGGACGATCTACTGAAGACGGAAAATGGTCTACAGTAGTGAAGAAGAAGCGACCAGCGGCTGTCCGTGGCATCTTAGGCGGAGGAGTGAAAGGGAGCGAAGTAGTTAAAAACTAACACTTCTACCCCTTTCACCCAGAGACGTCTGCTGCGGATATATCTGATTATTTATAAAAAACTTGCAAATTGTAACGCCGAATTTACAATTGCAAAGCTAAAGTCAAAAGGGGACTACGCATCTTTTAAGATAGGGATCCCTGTTAAACTGAGTACGTTGATTCTAACGCCTGATAATTGGCCACGTTACTCATTCATTAAAGAATGGGTGTCAAAAATTGAAACACCACGGCTGCCAACCAGCTGACTTGACTTGCCCAAGGCAATTATTGTTCTACTACCAAAATGTACGTGGCTTAAAGACAAAAGCTGTCGATTTTTTGAGAAATGTTTTGGCTGACGACTATGATGTCATAGGGTTAACTGAAACATGGCTCAATAACAGTGTTTTTAATCGCGAATATTTTGGAAGTGAGTACTTAGTCTTTAGGAGGGATCGAAATTCCGGCGCAGGCCACAGGCAGGATGGAGGCTGTCTTTTGGGGGTTAGAACCATGGAGGGGTTGAAGGCCGAACGTGTCCATGCTTTAGAGACTCCAAATGAGGACCTTTGGGTGAAACTAACTTGTGATGGAGTCACTATTTACGTTTGTGTTGTATATTTTCCTCCAGCCAGTGACGTGGAGGTGTATATATGTTTTGTTGAGAATATGCTATCTAGTGTCAACTTGATTGGAGACAGAAGTATTATTGTGATGGGAGACTTTAATCTAACTTCAGCGAGCAACGGTGAAAGGGTCAATAGTGACCTGGAATATATGTGCGCTGTTTTTGGATTTTATCAGTACAATGATATTTCTAACTCTAGTAATGGGCTTCTAGATAGGCTATTCAGCAACATCAATTTGTTGGTTTCCCGATGCATGTCCCCTCTTGTACGGGAGGATGACTATCATCCTACTTTGGTTTTTGTGCTCAGGTTTCGGTCGACTCGCCCGCTACGAACTGAAATACCCTCACATCTATCTCTTTTTTATGTAATATTGTTTTATATTTCTTTGATTCTAAATGTCATGTTGTCAACGTCTTAAACTTATAATTTGTAATGTCTCTAATGTAAATAAATTGAATTGAATTGAATTAAATTGAAATAAATTGAATAATTTTAGATATTTTATTGATAGACGAATATTTTTTGACCAATGTCTATTATGGATTGGTTTTCGCAGGGTTTAATTGAATTTAAAAACTAACCAACACCATCTGTAAATTGTAGTCTTATTTCAATTAAAACATATACGTATGTCTGACAAAGCTTAATGTGCACTATTTATGGCGGAACTTAACAGCCAACATCCACCCTTTGCCACTGCAATATTCATAATATATATTGGGCAAACTTGGCATAGCATCTTTGGTGATATATTAAAATCATTACCTCAGAGGAAAAAAGTAAAATTTTTTACTTAAATTGTCATATCTGTCAGGTCCTCTACATACTTTGAGTCTGTCAATAATTGTAGTCTTATTTCAATGAAAACAAATACGTAGGTATAACTGACAAAGTTTAGTGTGCACTATTTATGGTGGATCTTAACAGCCTAACTCCACCCTTTGCCCAGTGACGTCCCGTGGGGGTAGGCAGATTGATCATCGATTGGGGGCGGCAAATCGAGGAGAATCATTTGGAATATATAGAAATAGCTACCTTCTCATTTAGTGCTGACAACACGACTGGCGCGTTTGCATTAGTTGGCCATTAGATATAATTAACATGATATTTAAATGTGGTAATTTATTAGTAATTATCTGGTCAGCAGTAAATGTGTTAACTTAGTAATAACGAAAATATCTTTTCATTAACAAATAGTTTATTGCCGTTGCCCTTCGACGTCCTTGATGACCAGAAACGACACGGGCAGATTTGCGATTAATTAGTCTGATATTTTGTTAGTAATGTATCCATACAGCACATTTTTTAGATACTGCATTCATGAACGGATGATAAAAATACTGTATAAAAAATGGGGCGGCATTTTATCTAGGGACTTCACTGATTTCGACACTGGCATATATAATAATAATTAAATAAAAAGCTTTTTTATTTCTTACAAACAAAAGTAAATGACAGTTAAATGACTATATCTAATGAATATAATATATATATATATAACCTATGAATATATCTATTATGTATAAATATCTATCTATGGTTGTATTATCTACTTATTTTTTAGTTTATATAATATTAATTAATATTATTTTTGTATAATACAAATATATATTAGGATTTTTTATTTTTGTATATAATTCTATTAGATAATGTTTATAACAATGGTATGTAATTAGTTTGTTTGGTTTGTAAGACCCCTCTTCGGATGAAGGCCTCCTCCAAAGTGTTAATCTCTGCCACTGGCATATATTATATCGTCTCTGTTCTGGCAGAACACACTAACTGGAGAATACTAGTTTTGAGTAATTTGACTTTGAAGTTATTAAAATGTTTGAAATGGTCTATCATGTGAGTTTCGTTATAAGTATGACTTTAAAATAAAGACTGTTTATTTATTAAGAAGGTTTCCAGACGGTTAAGTTTGAAATAAGGAACATTTTGGTATAACTAACTCAATATGTCATTTTTTCGAATTAGTGTCTTCTGCCAGAACAGTGACGATATTATAATTAAGGAACGGACATGGAAGAAGTAGAAGATGAAAAGAGAAAAAATTACAACCATATAAAGAGGAAAATGATAATAGTCTATGTTACTAGGTAAACTGACAGTACACTGAACTGAAGTGACAGCCTAATGTACCCTGTCCGATGAGTGATTTTACGTTGGCGTCATATCATTGCCAACCGGTAAACAAACGTGGACAGTTTTTACCGTACAAGGTCTAATAATCTGGTAAATATTATTATAAAAATAAATAAATATCTCTCGTGCGAAGCAGGATTTATTTTTTAGGTCTGGGTCAATTTTGCGACGAGGTTCAATGGGAAAATTGTTTTCGTACAAAAATAGACTTACAATATCAACATCTAGGAAGTCAATATACCCTGTAGCTCATACATTATATTTGTGTTATCAATTAGGAACATGCATTAGCAATGAAATCAAATTACCTAGACGAAACAATATATCTGTACATGGAAGCCAAAAAGAACACTTTCGGGAAAAGACTATTTCAGATTCATCATTCAGATTATGTTATGAATATAATATTATTAACCCATTTATTTTATTCAAATTACACAAGATTTTGAGAATTTAATATTCCATATTTTGAACATACATAACTTGAAAACGCCTCAGATATAATATCGTCTCTGTTCTGGCAGAACACACTAACTGGAGAATACTAGTTTTGAGTAATTTGACTTTGAAGTTTTTTCCAGACGGTAAAGTTTGAAATAAGGAACATTTTAGTACCAACTAACTCAATATGTCATTTTTTCGAATTAGTGTCTTCTGCCAGAAGAGTGACGATATACCCACTAGAAAAAATCATATTTGAAAAAAAATACGATGCTCGATGGGATTTGAACCCGTATATCCAATGATATCGCGCCAACTGTGCATTAAACAATTATTTTTTTTAAATTTGATTTTTTTCGAGTAGGTATATATCTGTTTTCAAGTTATGTAATGTATAGAGTGTTGCTTTCTCAAAATCTTGTGAATTATTCGTTGAATAAAAGTAATGCTTTATTAAAAATTGTTAGCAAGTTCAAGTAGACGTCATAATAAAATATTTGGCGAGAGCCGGGCATCGGTTAGTAATTAATAAGGTAATTAATATTCCTTGATTTAATACACAGAAACTTATAGTCAATAATAACGCAATTTGACACGCATTTCATGTATGAACTACTAGTTTAAATAGTCGTAATTAGATAGGAGGCTCGTAATATAATTGGTTAATGCACAGTTGGTGCGATAGCAGTGGTTGATTATACGGGTTCAAATCCCGTCGAGCATCGCATTTTTATTTCAAATATGATTTTTTCTAGTGGGTATAAATATATGAGGTATTTTCAAGACAGGTATATTGAATATATTATCTTTGGGCTAATTATGGCAGCGCAATTCCAGCCAAATTACTACCCACACCACCTCAAGGCATAGTAACTATAAAAAAACTCAGTTACCTCCAAACCATTAACGCGGTTAGATCTGCATTAAAGAAACAATTCGCTTGCTATTGGTTAGAGCACAGTGCCGCTGAACGCACTGTAAGTCCAAAACAAATTACGGAGTGACTCAAAATAAACAGTAACGCGCAAGAGTGGTAGTGCGAGTGATTGACGACCAATACCACGGAGCCAGTTTCAGCATCACAAAGGTCAGTGCCTGGAATCCTTGATATACCCCACTATCAGTATCCGAATCAACCTCTACCGCATCTAATACAGTCCACAAAAAAATTGCAGCCAATATATTCAAAAGTCTAATTGGCTCCACTCTTCGCCACTGCCATGAACCTAATAAGTGGTGCAATTAGTTAACATTAATTTAATACAACTTATACTCTGTGGAGGCCCATATGCTCCCAGTGCATTCCTTACGTATAATATATACATGAAATGTACTGCATCGTTTTCTCTTGCTCCGTATATAACAGCATATTTTCATTCAAAACTATCTAGCTTCAAGTCTATGTGGTGTGTTTATAAGAAACGAAAAAAAAACACTTGACACCATTTTAATTACACCTATTTATTCAATGTAAATTGCTATGTAGCACTGGCGAAGGGTGGCTTTAGGCTGTTAAGATCCGCCATAAATAGTGCACACTAAACTTTGTCAGTCATACATATTTACAGATGGTGTTGGTTAGTTTTTAAAATTCAATTAAGCCCTCCGAAAGCCAAGCCTTAATAAATAATAGTCAAAAAATACTCGTCTATATCTATAATCCATAAAATATCTAAAATTATGCAATTAAATCATACATAACTTTGGATATTTTATAGATTTAATAAAATTCTTTATATATTATAGTTTGGTTTAGGCAGAGCATAATGAATTTTAAAAATGAACCAATAATATGTGTAATATATATTCTTAATCCAACGAAAAGTATGAATGAAAAAGTGTGCACAATTTTATCTTACCGCTCAAAAATACCAAAAGTATAACGGATTTGTTAGGCAGGATTTCAATGGTTTTTAAAAACTAACCAACACCATCTGTAAATTATTGTAGTTATAATTCAATGAAAACAAATACGTATACAAAACATAACATGACTAAACAGAACATGACAAAACAGAACAGTGACAAAACAGAACAGCCAGGGGAAAAATGAAACATTAATTTTTGTGGTATCTATTTAGGTTGGGTTGGGTTAGGTTAGGTCATTATTTCGTTGTACCTAGTAACCCAATCCAGTGATGTCCCGAGACAAAATGCCGCCCCTAGGCAGTGCCAAAATGCCGCCACATTCTTTTATACATTACCTACATTGTATCGTCCTTTCATGGCTCGAATATCTAAGAAATGTGTTGTATGAATATATTACTAACAAGATATATATCACCAAATCTCATTTAAATGCCATCTCTGCTTCAATAGACAATATTGCGAGTGTACGGTTTCAGATAGGTATGTTTTAAAATACACCACTGACAACTTCCAAAACTCTCGAGAGACTGGCAAACATATCTGAATATTAATTTTTAAATTAGGTATGCACGTGTCATTGCTGTTCACCAAGAACGTGACAACACAAGTAAACTAGACATCGCAAACCCGACAAAAAAATAAAGTCCTGTTAAAACTTTAATAGTACCTAATTAATACCAACCAGTGAGCTGAATTTTTTAATGGAAAGATATTTCCGTTATTACTAAGTTTAGGTAGCTATTTCTATATTTACCTAATAATTCTTCTCGATTTGCCGCCCTTTGAGTAACTGCAGCCCCCAAGCGATGCTTAATCTGCCTACCCCCACGGGACGTCACTGACCCAATCGTTTTGAACATATTTATGTTGATTAAGATTTGATATCCTAAGCTTACCGGCAACACTATATAATACTGTACGGCAACACTGTATATAATTTGATTTATTATGGCGTATTGAAAATCTGTGCTATTAAACATCACATAATAGAGATAGGACCATTTCAATATTAAATTTATATTTTTTCCTGAAAGGTCATAGTTATATTTATCGTTGTTCTGTTATCATTATTTATGGCGGATATTAACAGGCTTCCTCCCCGCTTCGCTACTGATATGTAGGTACAAATTCTTTTATCAAAGACAATATTATTATTAATAAACATAAAGTTGAGCAACAAAAATCGTCACGTGTAAACGCAGCATTAGACACGTAAATTGAAATAAAATATCCAACGTCGACGTTCAGTATCCTATTAATAACAAACCCTTTGCAGAATATCGGAGAATCAAAAACATGCTCCAGTATTATTGCCTCGATTCAGTTGTCACTCCGCTCGAATATCCAAAAATATAAAAAACGGAATCATTGATTTGTGAAAAGGAGATTTCTGTCACTCTCGCATCAGTGTGCTCCTATTCCATATTCCGGCCACGAGTCTGCGAAATTATTACGAAGCGCATTTTCTTATTTTCTTCATGAAAACCATTCACGTCAGTCGACGATAGTTTTGATACAAATGTCAACCGAGCACCTACGTGATACGTTGCGAATTTTTCTGGCAGATATTAACTTCACACGTGTACTATGTCACTTTTTTGGTTATATATTAAAATTGTAAATGGTATTTTGAGATGTAACGTTTTATTTTCAGACCAGCGCATCTATTCTATACACAAGACTGCTTTCGGACTTTAGGGCAGCTAAATAGCGTAAGAAAATATCGAAATATTAACACTTATTGTAACAATTACAATAAGTTAGCCGTCTACGGGTTTATTCTATACACAAGCCTGCTTTTAGTCCGCTACGGCAGCTACATAGGGTAGGACAGTATCGAATTATTAACACATATTGTAACGATTGCAATAATTTAGTTATAATTTGTTACCATAAGTAGGTACTATGTTTTAACAGCACCTCTCTTATCTGTAATAAATTTTAGAACGAGATAAACAGTTTTGACAGTTCAGACGGCTTGTAATTGTTACAATAAGTATTCATAATTCGATACTTTCCTACCTTATTTAGCCGCCGTAGTGGACTAACAGCAGGCTTGTGTATAGAATAAACCCACTGAACTGTCAAAACTGTCTAACTCACTCTAAAATGTATCACAGCCATGAGAGGTGCTGTTAAAACATATTACGTATTGTAACAATTCAACTAACTTATTGTAATTGTTACAATAAGTGCTAATACTTGGATAATTTTTTACTCTAGATAGCGGCCGAAAGCAGTCTTGTGTACAGAATAGATGCGCAGATATGTAAATTGTACGAAAAACATTTCACCGTAGCACAGTTCGCCGTGAGCTTTCTTATCGGAAAGAGTTGACCGCATACTATACGGTCTCCAAATTTTATTAGCTTCAATTTGTGAACATTAATTCAATTTTCATAGCTGATTTTGGCAAAATTCATGAATTCAAGAATGAAAACCTAACCTAACCTAACAAATATTCCAGTATATCAGCTATTTTTAAAAATTTGTTTGCTGCTGGCTTCCTGTAAGTAAAGTGTAAGCCGACAAGAACCATATTTTATTTAGACATGAATTTTATGTCAGTACTAGACAACTTGGTTAATGGGAAACATATTAACAATATACGATATGCCGATGATACTGTGCTGATTGCTGATAGCTTAAAGAGTTTACATCAACTGGTACAAAGGGTTATTGAGGTCAGTAATTCTTATGGCTTAAAAAATAACCTCAAGAAAACAAAACTATTACTAGTATCAAAAATAGCGACACCAGACACCAACACAAATTTTGTCAGTAATAGCGAACCAATCGAACGTGTGACTCATTATAAATATTTAGGTACATGGGTCAATGAGAAAGGGGACCAGTCTCAGGAAATAACGGAAATAAAACTTGAATTGAGATCGCAAAGAGTGCCTTTCTCAAAATGAGACGCCTCCTTAGCAATCGAGACATTAACCTAGGTCAGAGACTTCGTATGGTACGTTGTTATGTTCTCTCAATTCTTTTCTATGGTATGAAAGTATGGACACTAAACCAAGAGATGTCACGGAGACTTGAAGCTTTCGAGACATGGCTGTATAGACTATATATTAGTCCCTACTTCAGTTATCGTTTGTCAATGTATGGCTACGGCCATCCTAACCACTGTGAAATGCCAATAGAAATGGTTTATTTCAAAAAAATACTACCTTATTCTTAGGTCAATAATTATTATAAAACAATCATTATTCGTAGGATGTTTATCACATTTGAATGGTCAAAGACATAGCTTATTTTCAGTATCTTTAGAATTATCTTCAAATGTGTTAATCGTGACCATTTTTTGAATAATAAAATGCCTAATTCTTGTCAAATTTGGGATCACAGAGATTATAAATATAATGTTTTATCGTAAATAATTATATTATTCAAATAGTAAATAGTTTTACTAATGGTTTTATAACTGCGTTTAAAAATTAATTATTCTAAAAAATCTTAACACCACTGCACACGGATGTACTGAAATATGACTTTATTCTAAAACATTAGATTGAGAGGTTTAAAAGAATATTATTTTATCTAATAAAAATACTTTATGCAGTCATCAAATGTTTAAAATAAATATAAAGGATAATAAGGCTTTAAAATTATATAAATAGATTATCTATAACGTTTATGGAATATCCAGGCTTATGCTCTGAAAATACCATACGTGGCGTACGTGGGCCGTTAAGTAATAGGTACTTTTGTTTATAAAAAAAAAAACACTTTTCACTGTCGATATTATGCTTTACCATTTAGATATTGTTAAAACACTTTTCACTCTCAATACAATGATTTACCATTTAATTATCAATATACATTGGGCAATAATAATTAAGGTGTAAAAAAATTCCGTAACAAGTATCGCCCGTTCGTTGCGACGTCCGCAATGAGAGCGTCGCTAGGAGGCGTCGAAGTTCCATTCCAACAGTGTTTGCACACATACAACAAGGGAGGCAAGCCGAGCAAGATAGGGACATACAAGACGTTCCCTTATCCTATTCAACGCGCCGTTTTTGTTTGCTATCCTGACGTGAAACATATTTCAGATAGGCGAAGAAGACGAATGAGATATTTATTTCCCTGCGAAGGTTGTTCTTATTATTTATTACTACGGGATTGTTTTTTGATTGTATCTAACCTTAGAGTAAAAAATAAGACTATGGGGAGGAAATTGTCTGGATATAACATATCGCAGTTTTTTTGTATATTATATTCTATGTACGCGATGGAAAGTAGAACATCGATAGTCTATAATATGTAATTAGAATTAAAATACTCCAGATGATAATAAACTCAGATAATCTAAAAAATAATAATTAACCTCTTTCTGTATGCGAGAAATTATCATGTTAAAAATGCATTTTTCACCCTTATAACACAATAAGTAACGGTAATTATTAATACTGTATTTAATAATAAAGAAAAAAATATGGATTTGAAGGTAATCTTTAAAACCCTCGTTTTGACAATAAAAAAACAAATAGTAAAAAAATACTTTTAACATACATCGGTAACTTTATAACACCTCAGAACCACGAACCACTTTATAACACCTCGTTTGCACGAAACAGAACAATAATCTCGGAAATTTCATAAACCGTAGCAGCGCTCCAGTACACTCCGATTCATTTCGAGCCCTGGTTAACATAATCATAATATACAATAATTGATGATCACAGTGCAAACCGGATAATCGTAAATCTGGATAATTTTAGCCTTCATACTAAATGATTTACATAGTGTAATAAATCATTTCCTCAAGTAGGTTACCTACTAATTTTTGATACAGTACAGCTGACCGTGTTTATTAATCGACAATTAAAATAATAGTATTTTAATAACATTTTTAAGCAAAAAAACTTCAATCAACACACATCACATCGTATACATCTTGCGTGGTATAGTTTCCAGTCCTGATATTTTGGAAGATTTGAATTAATATGCACCCGTCAATTAACTTCTGATCAAATTGAGATGTATGTCACGTCACTATCACGCTGTCACGGCGACCAATGTAGTCCATGGTTTCGTCATTTTGCAGAATATTTAAACGATCACCACCTTTCTAAATTCAATTATAGAGATTGCCAACTCTAATGTAAGTATTAGTATTTTGAATTATTATAAATGCTAATTTCAATTAATTTTAACAGTTTCTACGTGTGTGTACGTTAAAATTACTTCCAATATTATATCCATAAATAATATTTTGAACAGAACCCAACCTGCAGACCATAGATAATAGACAATATTATAGAAAATACATAGTGCCAACCACTAAAAACAAAAATCGTGATTTTGACAAGATTTGAAAAAGTGTAGACATCTAGGATATGATAAAAAACGTTCAAAATGTCATGCAGGTGTCAATGCAGTGCGGTTCAACGTGAGATGTCTTCATTGTTGTTTTGGTGATTTCGGCAGATTTTGCCAACTGACAATGTTCGTTTAAAGGTTCAAAATGTTCTACGGGATGGGACCATCGGTCTAATAACATATTAAATACCAAGAAAAACGACATTACAAACTTTTACCTTTTACTTTAAACCCGTATCGGCAGCTTACTGTGACGTCACGTGATAGTCCGCGACATGCAGCATAATATATTTCGCGCTACATGCGTGGTAGCACCCATGACCTATTTCGGATATTTTTCTACCACTACAATACCAGTATCGAGTCGCTACCGATATCGAATATCTATACCATTTCTTTCGAAATGACATCCTTACCTACAATGCGACTACATATATACTTTTTTAAGATACGACTTTACACGATTGATGTGGCCGTTTCGAGAGCAGCTAACAGAGGCTCTGTCAGCCGAATCAAGCAGATCGATTAGCTTTCCACGCAAGCTGCCTGCTGCTTGGAAAAACTTTTGCTTTACGACAAGTCTACAAATAAACAGGGCAAGATTCAGGAATATTCGCTGCTTTTTATTTAAATAATAACTAACAAAAGAATATATTATATTAACTATTTTTTTTTATTCAAGTTTTAAGGTCGTCCAGTGGCGGTTCAGTGTGTGCGAATGCCCCGGCCGCTGATCTATTTGAGGCCCACTACTGTGGAAGATAACCCAATCAATTTTTAATTAAAAAATGTACATACATAATTTTGAAAACACTTCTGAGAAAATATATTATAACCAATAGAAAAACCCTTTTTGAAAAAAATAAGACACCCCCGCAGGAATCAAACAGCCTTCTCACAAGATAAACACCAACGATCCTAATAATTATGATCATTAGGACACGCGCATTCGACGACAACTACATATCGCAATGACTCATAGGTAAGCACATATATATATAGCAGTAGCGAAGAGTGGAGGTAGACTGTTAAGATACGCCATAAATAGTACACATTAAACTTTGTTAGTCACACTTAGAGTTGGGTTTCAGGAATTCTTGAGAAATTTTAGAGATTTTCCATCCCGAATCTCGAGAATTGAAATTTTTAACATTTCGGGAAATCCCGGATCTCGAGAATCTTTTCTTGAGATTCGGGATTTTTTTATTATCAAATATTAATTGAAAAAACGATTTTCTATATGAAAAATAACGGACAGAAACACAAAACGTTCAAAGAGTGATCGGGACATTTAACACAATTAAGCCAACCTCGACTCAAAATGAGCCCAATTTTGGGGAATTCACATCAGGTAATTTTGTGTCTCAAAAGCTTACGCGATTGACAGTCTGTGTTTTTTTAAATTCTATTGTAATAAGTTCTATTTTTTAATTACTTTTGTTTTCCTACTTCTATTTTGTTTGTCTTCTTACATAAATTTAAAAAAATATTTTTTTTTTTTTGGAATTGTCTGTTTCTACACTGATTTTAGGATTTTTACAGTTTTTTTTTAAATTTCCCAATATCTCGAGAATACAAAATTTCATCATTTCGGGAAATACCCAACTCTAGTCACACTTATTTGTTTTTATTGAACTAAGACTGCAATTTACAGATGGTGCTATTTAGTTTTTCAAAATCAGTTAAACGCTGCCAAAAGCAAACCATTACAGTTTTGGCATATATTGGGAGATACAACGAAATTGTGCACACTTTTTAATTCATACTAATTTGTTTTCGTTTTGTTAAGAATACATTTTACACATATTGTTGATTACATAATTAATTATAACATAACTATCATTATTAATAATAATTATTATTCTATATTATATAAAATATCCAAAGTTGTGTATGATTTAATTGCGTAATTCTAGATATTTTATAGATAGACAAGTATTTTTTGACTAATACCATTCGGTACAGTTCGGTTATGAGGAATACAACGGAAAACCCATTTTGAAAATACCCAATATACTGGATTATTTGTTAGTTTGGGTTAGTTTAGGTTAGGTTAGGTTGGGTTAGGTTAGGTTAACCTAACAAACAATTCAGTATATCGGCTATTTTCAAAATGTGTTTTCCGCTGTATTCCTCATAACCGAACTGTACCTACCTATAATTATATTATGGCTTGGTTTCGTAGGATTTAATTGAATTTAAAAACTAACCAGTATTTTCTGTAAATTGTAGTATTAGTTCAATAAAAACTAATACGTATGACTGAGAAAATTTAATGTGCACTATTTATGGCAGATCTTAACAGCCTCCCTTCAACTTTCGCCACTGACATATAGTTATAGCTGTTGCTATATTCCAAATGCGGAGTTTCTTTTTATGGGAAATGCACCCGGAAAACCCCGGTCACAGCAAGGAGTAGCTATAAGCAGTAGACGCGGTAATTACGGAATTCAGTGGCACTTGCTAAATTTTGTTAACCCCGCCCTCTCGCACTGCAAATAAAATCAATAATAAATAATTATTAACCATTTTTTTGTGTGCACGCCTGTTTTCAAAATATAAATTACGGCATTCCCAGCCCTCGATGCGGTCCCATCCGGCTTCACATTTTTATTTTCAGTGCCACTTTTTCCCGCGCCACCCAAAACCTCTCGCAAACTCGTATCTAACTTCACACGGGATAGGATTAGATTACCGTCTGCCGACGGGGGACCCCGTCACGCCGCGCGAGAAACTATTCAGAAATGCTTTTATTCAAGAGCCACGGGAAAGTTTCACCAATATCAAATAATTCCATGACCGGCTTACGAATATAACTCCACTCATAGTGGAAGTAAAGCGCTGTTACAGTTCGACAACATACAAGTGAACCTTTCGATGTTCGGTTGTGCTCGGCTATTTTCGGTCAGTACACGAGTGTCTAAGAAGGAAATAGCCCGTATTACACGTAGAAAACCATCAAAGTTACTTTCAATGTGAATAAATTATTAAACAACTATCCACAACAATATCTCGGCGATAACAGAAAGTCGCTTTAGTCGCGTGTAGAAGATTTTTTATGTTGTCATTTTTTGAGAAAACCAATCAGGCGAAATTAGGTTTTTAATTTATAACAATTATATTCTCAGTAACCCAACAGTAAGAAACCCAATTATTATTAGATAATAAATTAACAATAGAAAAATAAATTAAAATAATTTCGCCTCTTAATTTTTATTAGTATTATGATAGTTAGTGTGACACCCCCGTATGGTCCCCATTTGGGGATGCCTTTGTGTATCTGAAGAGGCCCGAATCGGTATCGAAGCCAACCAATAATAAAGCGCTGATTACGAAAATAAATAATAATAACAGAGCCGAGCCGGCAATGCCGTAGAGTAGATTATAATATAACCGTTGGAGATGTTGCAACGTCGCATTCTTTCGCCAACGGCTCTCGTTGAAAAAAATCACAAGATGGCGCGCAGATCGCGACAAACAGAAAAAATCGCGAGCACGCCGATTTCGTACGGATAAAATAAATTATTCAAAATGTAACCATATAGTATAATATAAACTTAAATAAACTCGCCGTTTTCCATCACAATTCCGGTGCCTTAATTATCCACCTTCATCCCAAATACAGACGATAAAAAAGAAAACAAAACACAAAGTGACAGTTGAGAAATTTTCACATACCAAAATGGAGGGAAGTGATATTAGGTTAATTAATACTGGGTAACTATTGAGTTTGGAAGAAAATATATCATTAAACCCACATTATCTGATTATATTGCTGCATGTATTTTTTTTTCGACCATATCCGATCCTAATAGGATCATATGGGCCTCCACAGAGTAGAGGTTTGTATTAACAGATTTTGTTTTTTACGAGAAATAGATGTCAACCATTTCTCAACCTATTAGGTCCATACCCTGACTCACACACAAATTTAAAAACAACATGTGTACTTGTCAGACCCAGGATTCGAACCTGGGTCCCACGGCGTGATAGTCCAATGCTTAAGCCGCGCGGCCACCGTGGACGGCTGCATGTATTTATTAATTATTAAATAATTAGGAGAACACAAATTATGACTTAATAAGTAATAGTGAACAGTATACATATTAAATATATCGATGACCCAATCACATTTTTTTATAAATTTCAAATAATATTTAGTATAGTTGTTATTCACAGACGCAGCGTTTACACGCCTACTATATGCGCACGAAAGTAAGTGTGCTTCTGCGCAGGTCCGTTGTTGTTTAGCTATATTGCAAACGGATTGAATTATTGCGAAGTCTAGAATACTTGGGAATTGAAAAAAAAATGTATTTGCGCCAGTTCCCACATCCAAACTCCTCTTCATATTTTCCCGATGGTACAACAATACACTCGCGCAGGTGATTATGTTAAGTGGAGTCGAACAATACGTGCTCTACCTGCCGTCAGTGAGAAGGGAGTATTATGCCAAAAGTCAACGGAAGGCACACGCCTACGATCGATGCGATAATTAGCAACAGGGTGATTCTAAACCAGTGAGTGTTTGGCCTGTAGTTGTTTATTCATTTGCAAGGGCGGCTCTATCTTAAGGGTTCGTAGGGATAATCCCCACTTCCATATCATGTAAAAAATACACGTCAGATATTTTTATAATATAATAAAAACAATTAGAGCAACTGAATGGATGCCAGTGTAACGGTTGAAACTCTCTCTTAAATAACACTAATGTCACGGTTATCAACTATTATAGCAAAGGCGTAGCAGTAGATGTAGCACTATTTCAAAAAAAATATTAATTTCTCAAAACTCCAGTAAATCAATTATTAATAATTCATTTACTGATCGGGTTAACTTAAATTAACAATAGGATTTCCATGGTATATGTTTTTCCGCAACGTAGCATGGAAAGTTGCATGTTGGGCATAAAGCGTAAATATCACAAAATAAATCAATGAATAAGGAAGCAGATAAGAGTAAGCGATGTGATAGAGGTCGCTCAGCGGATGGAATGCCAATGGACTGGACAGGTTGCACGGTGAGTGGCCAACCTCGGGACAAATCCCGTCATACAGTGGTACCAAAGGGGCACTAAATACCCATAAGGACGTCCTGCTGGATAGACGAACTCATAAAGTTCGGTGGATGTACGTGGCAACACTATCCAGTTTGGACTTCTAAGTGTCTTCTGAGAATATAATTAGTATAAATTAAAAACCTATTAAATAATAAACACCGAGAAGTCTTCTGCATGCGACTACAGCGACTTTCTGTTCTCGCCATTCTATTGTTGTCAGACAATAATTTAAATAGTCTTGCTGAGGTATTAGGCGTCAAATTATGTCTTTTGTGTTTCAATGGTTTGTTTTTGTAATATTCTGCACCCTACCTACATATTAAAATAAGAATAAATAATAACAAAATAAAAAGAACTTTTTATATACAACGTTTTTAAATTTTCTGTTGAATCATATAAACTTGACTTGCCTAGCTTAAACGATCAAAAAAATTGTACTTGATAGAAATAATACTGAAATGTCATATTAATTTCCATAGTAACCTCCGTTAATTTAAGTTAACCTCCGTTAAAAGTAATTTTCGTATATTTATTAATAATTTAGTTGCTAGGACCCACTTAGCAACCAATAATAGTTTTACTTTTTACGGATTTCTTCCGAAATAACTTTTCATACAAAACATAATTAACTGAAAATGAAATCAATTCTACTTAAAGATAGCTAAAAGTATTAAAAAATGTATTGGCATCGTGTTCTGATATGTTCTAAAAGTTTCAAATGTCTAGCTAATCGGGAAGTTAGTTAAAAATCGATTGCAAGATTTTTTCCGGACAAATAAGAATACGAGCTAAGAAAAACGTTGTAATAAGACCGGATTTATCAGCATAAAAGCTACTTAACACTAAACGCGCATTTTATTCAAATAATTCACGCTTCTTCAAGTGATAATTTCACTCGCGTCACATTACGCAGGGCGGTCTACGCACGTTATTTACGAAAGAAAAGCAATTTTATCATTGCCCTCGCGCGACACTGCTGTATACCCACGGCATAAAATAATGTGCGCAAATTGAGAATGCCCTCCTACGCTCCTTCCCTCCTCCCACCCCCGTCATGCCTCAATTAAACGCGCGAATTTATTATTCTGAATGCTGCGGCGGATTTGCATATTTTGCATACCGCATCTTTCCTCATCCACGTGTACGTCGAATAAAAAAGAAATACTTAGCGGATAAGTAAATAAAAGCATTGTAACGTTTTGTGCGAAAGCTTTGATATTATTCTCTTCATCTTATTTATCTACCGTCTTCTAAACCAGTATTTCCCAATCTTTATGTACCTGCGTACCGCTAACAAAGAAATAAAAACTATTATTTAAATTCTAATGGATTTAAGTTTTGTACTTTTCAATTTTAGTCGTTTTTTAGGTAGGTAGGTATCATGTAAGAATATTATTGAATATTAGTGTTTTACTAAAAACTTTTATAGACTGAGAGCGGAATGCAGAAACATTGTCCTTCGTTAAGATCATGTTGTCTATGGTTCACCTCCTCTTAAAGCTTCGTTCGTTTTTTCTATTTAAAATAATACCATATTTAAAAATTCTCTTTCCTATAAGGTAAATTATTTGATAATTGTTAAACGATGACAAAAATAAGACAACTGCACTTTATAAATGCAATTACTATAAATACATATTAATATTTAATTATAATACTCTTGTGTTTCCGTTATCAGTCATTATACGTGATTCCACAGGCACCGCAAAATATTTTTTTAACATGGTAACACTAGCGTCAAGTGTCATTTCTATCTGGCATCTTGTATTTCTGCGGGCTGGCATATAAAAAGTAAAATAATATTCTGCAAGTACATGCCAAATGAATTAACACTATCAATATCCATATTGAGATAAATTGTTAAATGAATTTTAGTGTATGGACTGTTTTATAGACACGTGAATTTATTTTGACAGCAGCTGTCAGTAGTAAATGGTAATACGGAAGGGGGCGTGTTCAAAACAAAAGTAGTCTATGGTTAAGGATTCCTTAAATCTATACTCAGTATAGTCTATAGTTAAGTCATGCTTTTTGGCAACTTATCCTTAAGATCGAAATCTTGGATTCTGCATGGGGCTCTGATATCATAGATAGGTATATCTGATTAGTTAACTCCATTAATTCCCAATACGTTACCATTGTTCTCAGAGTGGTCGATTTTACACCTATTGGGTGTAGTATTTTTATTGTTTATAATTACTAATGATCTAATATTAGGTTTTGACGACTTATATAATTATGCTTATCGAGTGTATTATTATTGATAAGGTAGGGGTTTTTTTACAAACACTTAAATTATTCATGATCACTGTTTGTTATATATTTTTGATCGTGATCTTTGACTTAATAGGTAGAATGTAGATGATAAAGTTTTGCTACAATTATAATGTTATATGAAGAGTTAATTGTATTGGTTGTCAGTGTATATTTGCGTTTTGGTGAGTGTACCTACACAGTGTATGAATATGCCGAAAGGCTAAACTCGGGTCGCAAAAAACGACACAAATGGAATAGTATAAAATTTAAATCCATTAGAATTTAAATTCAAATTCCATCAAGTACCTTCGGTCGATAGTACTGATATTATTATGTATATACTATTTTGTTTATTCATTTTGAATGCATATATTATTTTAACCTTATCACTGTCAGCCAATTTTTACTAGAATCGGAATAAAATAAATCCTTTAAAAATATTAAATAGAAACGGAGTGATAAATATTTGTGAAAACTTGGCAACACAACATGAATACGTGTATTAATTAAGGCGCTAAGTACCAAAAACAAAAACACTGT
This sequence comes from Rhyacophila brunnea, assembly GCF_057557595.1. NCBI lineage: Eukaryota > Metazoa > Arthropoda > Insecta > Trichoptera > Rhyacophilidae > Rhyacophila > Rhyacophila brunnea. The sequence goes on from NW_028232796.1 coordinate 37,466,565, forward strand.
CATTTTTATAGAAAAGTGTTCTGCATACTAACGCCAATAACTTCAACTATGGTCTAAGTGATTCAAGCAAGTCAAAAAAAATACAGCAAAATATTTAAACCTGTCGACGTTGTAAGTCCGTTGGCGTGTTTTATTTATAATGGTGTAAATAGCACTACAGTGGTCAATCTCATTCAATATAAAATGGCTGACGATGGTGTGTTGACACTTGCGAGTCCTTAATACCTAAAATTATAGAAGCTGCCGTGATTGCTTCACACTGTAAAACCACATTTTTCAAAAGGTCTGCTTCATGAAATTTTACTGCAATGACTCGGTATTTTGTAACTACAGTCAATACTACTTTTTGGTACTTAGAGCCTTAATTAATACACGTATTCACATGTTTATCAAGTTTATCGTGAATATTTTCACACTAAAATGATAAATATTGTTTCGAAAATATACACAGAATTTTTATTCAGAAGTTATGACGTTTACAAGAACCCGCGAATATATTCGTCCGTGGCTTGACGCGACATACATGCTTTGGCGAGTTAATTCGTCCGTGGCACGGATCAGGTTAATTGCGAATGCAAAAACACCATCATCAGCCAGGGTTGATCTACTGCTGGATGAAAGCCTCCCTTGACTCTCTCTCCAATTTTCTCGTTCCCTAGTTCATTGCTGCCACATACATCCACCAAACTTTTATAAGTTCGTCTATCCAGCGGGTTTTAGGGCTTCCCTGTGTATCTTATTTCCTTTACCTAAAATATTTTATTTGATATTTCCTATTGCCATCGAGCCACTTGTGGAGGTTGCTTCGCCAAGTCAAACTCATTCTTCCTACAATTTTGCTGCCATTTACCTTCACCTGCAATGCTAGTTGGAATAAATCACACTTCTAATTGCAGAAATTATAACCGAAGTATACAGAATTTTTGCGGTCAATAGTATAAAAAATATACCATCATAAATTTTCCAGTGTTCGAATTTAGAACTAAGTTCATCACAGTATAAAAAAATATTGAATGATATGTCAAATATTAGCATGTGGTGCCTATACTCAGCGAACAACTTATACTGGTGGGTGGTGGATATATAGTAATCTCAGCCCAGAATGTCTTGTTTGTGATCATGCACATTTGTTTTCCATTCAAGGCGGAATACAAAAAAACGTGGTGATTTAAAATGGTGACGAATTTGTGAACAGTTTATATATATTGGAATCCCATTAGTCCCAAATCTAAAAAAATATGTTTTTTAATACAAAATTCAAAACCGTAAACAATGCAACTTTTGATTATTATAATATGATATCACAGAGATTTAACACACACGAATTTCTAGCGCCATGTCGTGTATATTTAATATTTTTTTACCGCCATCGAATCGTCCAATATTCAACAAATCAATTCATTAATTTGTATATAAAATTGTTTAATGTATTTGGTGGGCCAATTATGGAGGTTATCATTCCTATATTTCCTTCTTACCTCAAATCCCCAATATTGTCACTAGACCAGGCGCAACGCAGTTACGAGTCATTCATCGACCGCGCATTTACAAACACTAAATCACCTTTGGACGTGAATTATTGCAAGCACCGGGTGACTCAACAAACAATAGCGCGTGAGTGATAGTGCAACCAGACCACGAAGCAATATCACCAACAGCATAAAAGGTCAGTGCCTGGCATCCTAACAAAACCCTCCTCCAGCATCCACCTTCACCACCACAATCATTTCATCAAAATTAATTATTTATTTATTTATGTAAGAGTATTATGGCATTACAGCGATTGGCCAATGCGCCACAATACATCATAATAACAAATAACAACCAATATAACAAGAAAGTATGTGCTTATGTAGATATTAAAGTAAAATGATAAATACAAATATTATAAATAAACCTTCATGGTGCCACCAAATAAGTTAATCGCACGATACACAGCATCATGAAACACCACATCCGTCCTGCGACGGAGTATCATGAAGACCGTATAGTTACAAGTGATATTGGTGGGAACATGAAAATTAATATTTGTCAGTTTATACGGATTGTAAATGGACCCACGAAGAAGTAAAACGAAATGCTTTAAAGTCACTCTTCGGGTGGACAAGGATTGCATTGATAGCATACCCAGAAGAAATCTAGTTGGAAAATTCATTTTATTATCATTATCATTATGAAAGAATCCGTATGTCCTTAAGGCGAATTCTTTGCCTCAATTTACGATCAAATGTGACTTCAACGCCATCTAAAGGCATCTACAGGCATCTACCATGAATTTCTAAAAATGTGTTACTAAAAACTTTCGTCGATCGCAACCAGATGGCGATAAAATATAAAATAAAATATTGTGTGTCGCCAGATATTAAAAATCATAAGCTTGATAAAAATGCATTTAAATTTATTATATATTTACTTACCTATGTAAAAATATTTACAATTAATATTTTCCCCATAAAATATTTACAATTCTAACATATCTATTTGATTTGATTTAAAGTGTTTATGATTTTTACATTTTGTTTACCGTAGTTTTTTTTACAGTGGCAATACAAGGGTATCCTGTCCAGTCAATGAACCAGATTTTTTTACGTTGACAATACGAATTAATATAAATATTTTTCTACAGTAAAATTCATTTATAGTAGTAAATGAACATTTAAGTACAAATGTTTATACGATTGAGTTTAATCTTGTACAATTGACAATTACATCGAATTTCTACTAGAGGTGGAATAAAAGAATGATATGAAATGAATAGCAAAACAAATGCCATTCGAATTATTATTAAACAAAATAAGGAATATACAGTTGTACTTGGTTATTACTAGGAAGGTTGGACCGGCTGAATGTGCTCGTTATAAGCGATACTCGTTATATCAGAGAATAGGTATTTTTATTGTCGGCGAAAACAACAATTAAACACTTAACTAGTGTCATAAACGTAATCTGTCCCCGGCGGCATCCTGTCCGATCGGATTTTATTGCTTAGGGTCGAAATGTCTTTAAACGATCAACACATTACCAGTATTTTAGCTCGGTATATCCGATAAGTATCTCGTTATAACAGTGAATAAAAATGTACGGAGAAAATCATATACCAAATGTCAACGACTGTTTCCTCATTACATCCGAGATCTCGCTATGTCCGAAATTGTAATAACCGAGTTCGACTGTAGTTATAATTATGACAATGTCGATATTATATAGACATCCCAATTCATTTCGTTTCAACCATGTCCAATCCTAATGGGTTCATATAGGCCTCCACAGAGTGGACGGTTTGTATTAACTAACTAACTATATCTGAGATAAGAATAAAGTAAGACACGCAACGAATTGAATAAAAAAGAAGTTGGAGGTAAGAAAAAACGTAAATAAACATGCGAACAAATCTTGATAAGCAAACCCAAGGACAAAATAAGTGACAAATTAAAAAAAAAATTGTAAAACGTAAGAAAAAAAATTAGAATTTGAAGTAAGTGCACCACTGATTACATAATATTCTAAGAAAAAGACAGAACGTTATTTCTTTGAAAAAATCTAATGTCGATTTTAAAGAACAGTGCAAGATAAAATAAAAGATAGTTTTATTTATTTTACCTATAAATGTGTAAGTGAAATGGATTTGGAGATATAAAAAGAAACCTTATTGGCCCAGTGGTTTCTAGGTGTGGACTTTTGTAATTCCCTGAAGATCTCGAATAAATAATTAAAAATTATCAACACCTATACCATATTCCTAGGTATCTACTATGATTGAAAAGTAGATCTTAATTTTTTGTATTTATGATTGCTTCATAAAAAAACAATATTTACGACTTTATGATGTAGCAGATAAATGAGCAACTAAATAGTGATCCAAATATTATGAAAAGTTCAACTATCAAAGCATCACGGCATAAAATTAGTAATACCACGGTTATACAATAGTTCGATTTATTTCCGCGTTAGCAGCATATGTCGATAAAGTCTTGTCAAATATTCATTTTATTTACAATCGATTCGTTAATATACAAAAATACAAGATTAAATTTAAATAACTAGCCTAAAAATTATTAAATAATATTTTTAATAGAAACGCTAATCGTTTTTTGCGATAAATTAAGTCTGAACCGAGATGTTTCGATTTTAATTGCATGCTTTCTAACCTCTAAATCGATGTTTTTTAAATTTGAAAAAAAAGATATAAGGATATAATAAATTCCAATTAACGTTTAGCGTTTCCCCAGGTAATAGATTTACGTACATTTTTATCGTAATTTTGATAATAAATCTTATGTCATTCATTCTTACCACCCGATAGAAATGTACCGAATTTGACACGTATTTTTGGTATATAGAACTCCACGATACATCTTAATTTTTTATTTTATTTTTCTCATTACTTTTGAATATATATTTACCGATTAATAAACTTTTCTAGTTATTTTTCGATAACAACTTTACCTAGAGACATCACCTTAAGTAATTACAGTCCACTATGAAAAGCCCACGGTGGCCGCGCAGCTTAAGTGCTGGACTATAACGCCGTGCGTCCCAGGTTCGAATGCTGGGTCTGGCAAGTACACATATTGTTTTTCAATTTGTGTCTGTCAGGGTATGGACCTAATAGATTGAGCAAGTGGCTGACATCCATTTCTCGTAAAAAACAAAATATGTTTATACAAACCTCTACTCTGTGGAGGCCCATACGATCCTATTAGGATCGGACATGGTCGAAAGAAAAGAAATGAATAGAGGACGAGATATGCCTTTAATGGATCCCATCGCATATGGGTATTGAGGTCAATGAAAGAGCGGATGATCTGGCAAAGGAAGCTGGCCATTCAAGGATACCATATCAGTGGATACCAGAAAACCTGGACTGGAACGAGGCTATAAAGAAAATGGGCCAAAGTATGTGGATAGATTTTCACCATATTAGGGCATCATTAGAAAAGGGGAAATGGAGTAAGTCTATTCTACCATCACCTCGAGAGGTGCCCTGGTTTGTAGAGTCTCCTTTGACGAGGAATGAACTTAAGTTCATACTGAGACTAAGAACAGAGCACACCATGGGCAAAAAATTTGATGTCCTCATGGGAAGAAGCGAATCGCAACTCCGCGATGAATGTCATATTTTAGAGGACATTTTACATATAGCACTACAATGCCCTAAATATGAACTTCACGGAGTACAGCTGCGAATTGCGGATATCTATGAGAATGTCGACAAATTGAAAGGTGTCCTGGCGGTGGGTAAGACGGAAGAGCTAGGCAAAATTGTAAAGTTATTTAACAGAATAGGAGTGAGGACCTGATTGACGGATCCCCTTCTAGAAGAGAAGAGGCGATATGACAGCGAGTCGCAGTCAAAGCCTCGGTAAAATCACAAAAAAAATCTCAGATTTCCGCAACGAACATCGTTCAACTTTTACCGGCGAACAAATTTAAATTAAATTTTCAAATTTGGAAAAGTTTTAGATTGATCGGAAACAACCGAAGAAGAAAATATTAAATTAGATGGTTCATACTTCGAATATGACGGAAGTTGTGTGTTGCCATAATTATTATTATTTTTTCCATGTCACCATTTCATGTTTACTTATTATATTATTGATAATAATTTATTACGCAAAATTTCTAAAAACTATTGACCGGAGAGTTAAACATTATATTAACATTATAAGAAAAATATGAAAATAAACTAGATATGTTTTTTTTTTTTTTTTAGAATTATTAATAACCATGTCCTTGCTTTTTCGTACAAGGTGGTTGTTAGTAATTTTGAACAATCACAAACACCCAGGCTTTGAGAAAAACACATAAATGTTTTTGTCATGACCGGGAATCGAACCCAGGAACTCTCGGGTGGAAGGCGAGCGCCTTACCAACTACACCACGAGAGCCGCCTAAACTAGATATGTTCGGAAGAAAAATATTGAGAGAATGTATTTATTTATGTTTTCAACAATAATAGATGTAAAAATTATATAGACAATTTCCAGGGTGAGTCTCAAGACACCATTTCGCCCTTGACTATTACAATGACTAATAAATATCTATGTAGGTATGTATATAAAATTATTAACAAAGACATTTTACAAAAAGTCTTTCACAAATATCTGAATATTCAATTGCAGTATCGCAATACAATTTTTATAAAAAAATATGTTAAATTCTTTGTCTTTTAAAAAAATCAAACAATCTCGTTGAAAAAAAATGCGAAGCACTCATTCCGGGCACAATATGCTTTTTTTCCGTTTCCACTCTCGCAACTGTCAATTAGTAGATTTTTCTGTCTCAATTAAACCTACGGAATTATATATAGGGCTGTCGGCTGTCCCATTTTTATGTCAGCATTTCCGGTATTTATAAATAATAATCTCCCACCCGCCTTCCGGGGAAACGGAACCTTTTCTTCCATAAAATGTGAACGATATCATTAGGTACTCGTACTTTGGAGATTTTCTTTTACTAAAAGGCAGATTCATAATTTTAATACAGTAGGCCAGGAGTTGAAAACTTTTTCACATAAAAAGCTGTATAAAATTCAGTGGTAGGTTTAGATGCGTGGATACCGGAGGCATTGGCTGATTTTTAGATTTCCATGATAAAAAGTAAAATCCATAAATTCTAACTACCAACGTACCTAGTAAAAGTATCAATATATCACTGTCCTACAATCACATCCTGTAACTACAAATACATATCGTGGGGTTGCTGCCAAAAGTTGGTAAGGCGATAATTATAATAAACTTATTATTTATAGTTAAGAACGTATTATGTGTATATATATAAATATGTACGCTTGAAAACAAACTCAAAGTCATCCGATATAATTATAGAACATGCACATAAAGCACAAAGAAATTATCATTATTGCTTAACTTGTAACTGCAAATTACTCCATAACATGATTTTGTGATTTACCAACTTTTGGCAGTAACACACGATATACTTGAAGATGAAACTAATAAATTAAACATGATCGTATTGGTGTTTTATTATTTGTATTCTATGTTTGAGTGTGTATGTTAGTTTCAGGGATGTTGTAATGCTTTGGATAACTTTAAAATATTGTATGTGTATGTTATGTATGTTAACTCATTCGCTGCTGACTATATAATGATTTTTTAATTAGCATCTTTAAAATGCACGTTAATTACATCGATCGGCCGCCTGGTCATTACGCGCATGTGCGTCTTCAGCGTCCAAAGTATTAACATTGTCCGGGTAAATCCGATAGCCAAAATCAATGCAATTTGATTAACATTTTAATATGTAAAATATATTAGTTAATTTCGTCGTAATTAGATAGGACAGCTTTGATTTAATTGGTAATAACATATGCGCAAATTCAGTGAATACGGACTCAAAGTCTCGTCGAGCATCGTGTTTTTTTAAGTTTTTTTTGTAGTATGTAAGTATTATAATTATCTGATGTGTTATTATGTATGTTAAACATTGTCTGTTAATTGTAATGTTTTTTACTTAAGCCGAATATGATAGAACAAATTGCCGCTAATATGTACTATTTAGTGCATACATCGACCATTATATAAATGTGGATTGTTTCTCTTAAACCGTATATGTGTTTCCAAAGTCTTCCAATAGCTTGTTTAGTTACATAAATACCTACGGATTATTTTATTACTATGGCATATGAAACAGAGCCGTCTTTTAACAATTTGCACCCACTTATGTTAAGTTCTACAGGCTTCTTTACCTTATGGTCGATCTGTACGATATACTTTACGATATGACCGGCGTACGCATCCGGCCGCATTAAGTTGGCAGCCCTGAATTTAGATAAAATTCCGCCAACACTTTGGCTGAGGTATTTACACTTGAAATTCCTTACAAAGAGAAAATAATTTAACCCTTTGACCCCCCAAAGTGGCCTCTATTAAACTAAAGCCAAGCACTTTATTCGTATTACACTTTCGAGCCGTACGAATATGTCACCGTAAAAGGTTTAATATGTTCGCATTTATACCGGATTGTTGTAATGTTTTTGATTTATTGTCTATTGAAGGTTCCCGCCAAATAATCTCTGGACCATAAACAAAGTAAGACCGGAACGCACGCTCCTTTTTGTTTGTAGTGTGCTACGTATTTAGTTATGCTATCAAAATGTTTGACCTTTTCCTTATTTATGAAGTCGTTCACTTGACTTATTTCACTGTTTTACAATCCTAACAAAGTCAATAATATACAAATACATACCTACCGAATATAATAATAATAATAATAATATATATGACTATTATTAAATTGAATTAAAGAAAATCCACATGATGTAATACCTAACGATCTGGGCCTTTTTAATACAGTTAAAAGAATGTAGGTATTATAAAACTATAGAAACAAAACAAATTTGAATAACCTAACCGCTAACCTAACCTTAACTTCGTTTTACAAAGATATCAGTTTAACCCAGAAAAAAAAACAGAAATAATGGGATGTCCGTTTACTTTGAGAGTGTGGTAGTAACAACGTTAAATTCTCGAGTGTGTATAAATACTAAATATGGGATAAACTTAAACACGTGTTAAAGAATAATATCACAAAACAGATAATAAATAAAATTCCGATAGGCTATATACCAATACAGTAAATTTTGACGCAGGGTTTTGAATGAGGAAGTGTCCTACTAAAATGAACCATGCATTATAGACGTGTAATAGTTTGTGTAATACTCCAATATTAAATAAGCGTCAATGCATAAATCGAGAGCAGTTGTCAGTATTACACGAATGACGTATTCTTGACACGTGTTTAAATTTATACCGTATTCTTCCTTATTCGAGATCGGTTGCCTGATTCACCTTACCCGTTAGGTATTTCAGTTCTCTGAATAATATGTTAATTTTAATAAATGAGTTCGAAGATTTCTAGAATTTTGTGGCCTGACCGTAACTAAGTCTTAACAAATATGGTTTCAAAATATTTGTCTTGCGTTTCTATTTTATTACCTAATCTGTTCTGAGGTTAAAACTAGCATTTTATTTGTTGATGAGAAAAGCGTTTAGATGGGGGGGAAATTTTTTAAGGAAAGAATCTTGAGAAATCAATAAACTAATCTCATATTAATAAACTATTTATTTTATTCAAGTACAATTACGTTATAAAAACTAAATATTTTGAGTGATCCGTGACGTCAATTATTATTGAAGGTATTAATTGATACCTACCTTGATTTATTATACAAAAACCGATAGCCAACATTATTGACGCAATTTGATAAGCATTTCATGTAAGAACTACTAGTTATATTCGTTGTAATTTAGTAAGATGCCCGTAACTTAATTGGAAAAGCACACTGGCGCGAATCTAGCAGTTATAGGCAGTGACGTCCCCAGACAAAATGCCGCCCCATTTTTTTTAAACAGTATTTTTTATCATTCTTTAAATATTTAAGAAATATCTTGTATTACATTACTAACAAAATATAATTAAGTACCACTAAATCTAATTTTATTTAAATGTCATCTCTATTTCAATGAATTTTCTGACAATATTGCGAGTCCACATTTTCAGATACATTTAAAAATACAACACAACTTCCAAAACTCGGCAGTGACTGGCAAAAATATTATTGGATAAATAATTTTGAATTAGGTAAGTATGTACCTACCTATAATTAAAATATAATTTGCAAATACGCACGTGTCATTATTGGCCATCAAGGACGTGACGTCCAAGGACAACAGAAGTAAACTAGACATCGCAAACCCGACAAAAAATACAGTCTTATTTGTTAAACCTTTTATGTTAATTAATACATTTTGTTCCCAACCAGTGAACTGAATTATTTAATGGAAGATATTTCCGTTATTATTAAGTTATGTAGGTACATATTTATATATATATACCTAATGATTTTTCTCTATTTGTTGCCCTTTGAGTAACTGTCGCCCCCAAGCGACGCTCAATCTGCCTACCCTAACAGTTCACTAGTTATAGGTTATTATTATAGTGATACAAGAACATGAGTATTTTTATTAAATTTCAAATAATATGCCGCTATATCAATACAACGTGTGTCAAACTCATAATATAGGAATAATATTTTACTTACAAATAATGTCCAAATGAAATCCACATACTTTTTTTGGATCTAGTAAAAATCTATTAATATACCTATATATTTTGGGTAGGTATCCATCTCGGAGATAAAATGTAATACTTAATTGAGATTATAATGAATGAAATGGTTTATTAAATTATAAGCAAGTGCAAGTACGCTATAACTAAAAATTTGAAGTGACCCGGGCGTCGGTTAGTAATTTAAGGCAATTTAATGATACCTTAATTTAAAACACAAAAACCGATAGTCCACATTATAACGCAATTCGATAAGCATTTCATGTAAGAACTAATAGTTCAAGTTGTCGTAATTAAGTAGAATACCCGTAGCTTGATTAGAAAAGTAAACTGGCGCGAATCCAGCAGTTATAGTTTTAAGTCCCGTCGGGTGTCGTTTTTTTTCTAAAAAAGATTTTTTTATTGATATATGGATGAAACGTTTTCATATTACGTATTTTTAATCTTATATTGTCAAGAAATCAAATCTCTAATTATTATACTTATTTACATCCATTACTATGGTAATTTATCAATTGGTTCAAGTAAATTCTTTATAGTCCGGGCATTACGTGTCAAAGGGGGTTTACCTCAAAGGTTTCGAGGGAGCTTTTATACTTTGCATTTTTGCGTTCTCTTTTCAAATTTTCATTTTTCCACCTCGGATAAAAACTTCCAAACTCTATGTAAAACTATCAAACTGGCATATTATACATATTTATTAGTAAGATACTGGACAAATGGTTTACTTACCGCCCATGTAAACAAACATGCACATGAGATTGCGTATGATTCGTTGTACTGTCTTCCTAATCTTATTATATGGTATTATGTATGAACGTTACACCACGAGATATTGCGATGATAAGTAAGAGCTTTCAAAAATTGACTATATAGCCGTATGTTCAAAATTTCCCTTTGACTGACAGTGACAAATATTAATGCCCTTAAGGGGGGGGACTTGAATGGTCAAAAACATAGCTTATAATCATTATCTTTAGAATTATCTTCAAATGTGTTAATCTTACCCATTTTTTAATAATAAAATGTCTAATTCTTGTCAAATTTGGGATCACAGAGATTATCAATATAATTTTTTATCGTAAATATTTTACTATAATAATGTCGACATAAATTATACTGATAGTTTTATAAATGCGTTTAAAAATTAATAAACGTAAAAAATCTTAACACCACTGCACATTTATGTACTGAAATATGACTATATTCTAAAACATTAGAGCGAGAGGTTTGAAAGAATACTATTTTATGTAATAAAAATACTTTATGCAGTCATCAAATGTTTAAAATAAATATAAAAGATAATGAGGCTTCAAAATTATATAACGTTTAAGGAATGTCCATGATCATGCTTTGAAAATAGAATAAAAGCTCCATTTTGACCCACGGTGAGCACGTCCGCCCTTAAACGAATAGGAAACAGTCGAGAAGATCTGCACGACAATGATCAACACCACAATTGTGGGCGTCCATCTGCAACCTCCACGAGATCTGAAGACGTACCTTATGCCGTGTCTACACTGGCAACAAGTTGCTGGCAACCTCATTAAATTTTACGATAAATATCATAATTATCGTAAAATCTAACGAGGTTGCCAGCAACTTGTTGCCAGTGTGGACCCGGCATTAGAGGCATGCTGTCAGCACGTTAGTCTACAACAGCGCTGTCCAACTGGCGGCCCGCCAAAAATTTTTTACGGCCCGCGAGCTGTACAGAAAATTTTCCATCAAACATTGGGGAGCAAAACTTTGTCAGAATTAATATTTGACGTGAAATGTCCGGTGAAAGAAAATATAAAATTGTGTTCAGAATTACCCACCATACATTAAAATGTGGAAACATTTCATTATAATACTAGATATTAAAAATGCTTTTTCAAAACAAAAAAATTTACCTAAATAAGATACCCTTATTGAAGACTTTAATACAAGATTTTCTCAATTTGATGACCTTAAGCTGAGTATAAATTTATTTAGTGATTCAATATCATTCAAAATATAATTAGACTTGCCACAGCAAATGTTGATATTGACATAAAAGAAATTGTTGCTCAACAACTAAGGCCACAATGCTCCCATTAAATAACTTATAAGTACGTATAAGTATAATCTTTGTTTTGTAAACGTAAATTATAATGAATATTTTTTTTTACAAAACTCTTAAGAATATTATTGTTTTTATTATTTCTAGTTATGTGTTTTTTTTTGATTTTTTTGTATCATGGTCTGTGGGTCTATTCTATACTTATCGAACACTAAATTGATAAATAGTATCAAACTTAGGGTAGGTTTGTATCAAAATATTAGCACTTATTGTAACAATTACACGAAGCCGGTTTTTATTGTTGCAATAAGTGCGATATTTTAACAGCAGCAAGATAGGTGCTGTTAAAATATATCACTTATTGCAACAATAAAAACCGGCTTCGTGTAATTGTTACAATAAGTGCTAATATTTTGATACAAACCTACCCTAAGTGTGATAATATTTTTCACTTTATCACTTTAGCGGTCGATAAGTATAGAATAGACCCACTGGTCTATAAGATAGCACTCGATACATGGCAGTCGAGGTGGTCAGCATCCACCAAGGGACGACAAACGTATCTCTTTTTTCCAGATGTCTCCTGCAGGCTTCAGATGAGACAAGATCAACACACTGGGTAAGCCAGTTCCTGACCGGCCACGGTGACTTAGCAGCTAGGGATTGCAATACCGAATAAATATATCAATACCGGTATTTCGTATTCAATACCGGTATTCGTCAAAAAATATTATAGTAAAAAAAGATCTAGGTACCTATCAATAAATATAGCTCTTAAAATCTAATAAACACTATTATAGCAACCGAAAAAACCTAACTACATTTATTATGTTGACTTTTTTAAATATGTACCTATAGATCAAAATATTTTAGAAGGGTACAGGAAAATGTCTCTCAAATTCAACGTTTGTTGGGTGTACTATCAACGTTTGATCAATAGTTATAGAATAATTGGAAATATTTGCCACGAATGTTTTCTTTTTTTATCTAGAGAATAATTATATAAGTGTATTTGAGGGAATTTGTTTTATTATTATTTAACTTATGTTGGTTTTAGTCAATATATTTGCAGTTTAGCAGCATTAATCTTTTACACTAAATTTGTTATTATACAATAGTAATAAGTAATGAAAAAATAATATTAAATTTATTTTCAAAATCTTTCTTAATACCGAAAATAAAGGTATTTTGGATTTTTAAAACCGGTATTTCGGTATTGATAAATAATTTAATACCAGTATTGCAATCCCTATTCGCAGCCAAACTGTATGGTTTTCGCTTGGTAGTACATGGGATAGTGCGGGCACGACCATCAAGACGCTGAACACGTCCTCTGGGACTGCCCGTTGATGGAATCCGACCTATCGAAACTGTTTTCCAGGGTCCACACACGGACCCGATTGGCCACGCCGACTTGATATCAACCAAGGCCAACTTTAAGGCATTTTAAAAATTTGTACCACAGCGTACCTCTTTCCAAAACAAAATTGAAAATTTTGGTGTCTGTGGTTTATTTCCTATGTTGCCATATGACGAGAATAAAAAGATTATCGACCCGAGCTTATGGTACGGTGTTATATTCACATCGTTATAACGATTTTACTTCTCATTTTCAACTTTTTCTTTTTAATTCACCCCACACCGCTCCAATTTTTTGACAAATAGCTCATTTTTACCTTTCGTGTAAATATTGAATGTTTAAAAGATTTATTCTTATATAAAGCATACTTACTTCTTTGCAGGAAATATTTTTCTCAGATTTCCGCAACGAACATCGTTCAACTTTTACCGGCGAACAAATTTAAATTAAATTTTCAAATTTGGAAAAGTTTTAGATTGATCGGAAACAACCGAAGAAGAAAATATTAAATTAGAAGGTTCAAACTTCGAATATGACGGAAGTTGTGTGTTGCCATAAGTATTATTATTTTTTCCATGTCACCATTTCGTGTTTACTTATTATATTATTGATAATTTATTACGCAAAATTTCTAAAAACTATTGACCGGAGAGTTAAACATTATATTAACACTATAATAAAAATATGAAAATAAACTAGATATATTCGGAAGGAAGATATTGAGAGCATGTATTTATTTATGTTTTCAACAATAATAGATGTAAAAGTTATTTTTAAAAAACGCATTATAGTTAAAATATATAAACAAACTCATATAAAACTCTCAGTAACTACAGATATTTTAGACGCCTGAATAGTGTCTATAAAATTGATTCTCTATTACAGTGGTCCCCAACCTTTTTATCGCCGTGGACCGGTCAACGCTTGATAATTTTACCGCAGCCCACTGAGGGGAGTACATTGATTGTTTATATTTTAGATTGCTTAGATTTAATAATTTTAATTTAATTGTATTTAAACATGCCTTCAAAATAAAATACAGTTACACCAAAAAATGAATATAAAGTGATTTAACATTTTAACTCACTAGAACGCTAAATCAATGAGAACCCTGAGCTTGTTTCTTTACAACGAGACGGTTCCATCTGGGGGTAATAGGAGACAATGACACCCGAAGTGTATTAGTGGCCAGTTTATTACGTTGTTTTGTTTTGGTTGCTGTCATTGCAGAAAACCCCGCTTCCCACAGATAGGATGTCGGAAATAGGGATTTAAGTGCTGTGGTGGCAATCTCCTTCTTTGGGTTCCTTGGCGGTCCGTTACCATTTGATCCACGGGCCGGGGGTTGGGGACCACTGCTCTATTGTGCCTTAAACGCAAAAATGTCAAAATGGAGGTCCAGAAACTTAAGGCCTAATTAGATCAACAGACTCGCAGATCGTCGAGAGCAATCGTCGACTTTAAACAGTAATTACACGGAACGATTCAGCTACCAACTCAATCACATCGGCACTTGATTTGATTGGTTCATAATAGACGCTCAGTTGCTAGTGTGAATAATTATTATAAGTAAAATAACAAATAACATTTAGACAAGTAATGAGTTGCTGATTGTATTTACTGGGTTATTATTATTTTTGTTTTGTATTATTATTGTCTGGTCAACGTCAAATTTGTGTTGTTATGTCAAACACAAGACAGGACACGCTCGCGCTGCCACTCTAGAAACATCAATGTTAATTCGGATATTTTCGTACGTTCTCGGTAATCTTCGACACGATCGTGGTCAAAAAATAGGAAATGTTCCAATTCGGTCACAACTCCAGGGAACGATTCAAAAGTGAATTTTCATGCCAGACGGTTATCCTGGGAATCTGCTAAAAATGTAATTTAAGCTTTAGAGCTGGACCGTGTGGTGTGGACAGGTGTATTCTACCTATGACACAAAATACAAAGAACATACTGCTTGGATAAGGGAAGAAACATGGGTATACGATTATTATTATTGTATTCTTTTTAACACTACAACAGGCCATGAGGCCTAGTAGTGTAGTGAAGTAGTATACGTAAAGCAATCAAACACCCAAGCTTTGAGAAAGACATATAAATATATTGTGACCTCACCGAGAATCGAACCCAGAGTCCCTGGATAAAAGATAAGTGCCTTACGCACCGGTCTACGAAGGCCGCCTATGATGTAACAGAGGTCGCTAACATTTTCAAATCGAAATGAGCTAGACACAAAACTCGAAGGACAGACAATTATTATCGTACAAATTTAGTTATCCTGCAGTATCCAAGAAGTATAAAACACCTGAATTATATGCCTATAAGTCTATGGATTGATGATTTATTTAAGCTCAGTGGAATTATTGAGAACAATTTAGTTGGTTGGAGGGGCCTTCATCTATTCAGACGACTGGTGATAAACTTCACAGAATGAGCTACCTTGCTATATTATATTATATAGGTACCTCATTTTTTTAAAGAATAAAACGCCTGAATGATAGGAATAGACATTAATGGATTGACAAAATAGTTAAGCTCATCGAAATTATTGAGAACAATTTAATTAGTCAGAGGGACCTTCACCTATCAGTGGATAGGTTTAGACTGGTGATGAGGTACACATAATGAGCTACCTTGCTATCTACAACATTAAAAAAATATATAAAACATCGCCCATCTAAACTCTACTCATGTATGCAATATTCTATAAATACATTTCATTTGCGAAATGACTTGCAGCTAATTTAAGCATTAGTCGAAGTTATATTTTTTAAGCTTCACTTTTATAAGCCGAACCTACATCTGCATAGTAGAAGATTTATCTTCCACGACAGTGTAAGTAGACAGTCTGCACAGCATCCACATCCAGCCGGCTAGAGAGGCGATGGGCCGGGGGGCGGCGAAGGGCTCGCGGATCGATAGGCGCGGGCGGGCGCGGGGGGCGACCGGTGAGCCTAGCCAGCGCCGATACGTTTCGCGCCCCCGCCGGGAGGCTTCGGGGGTCGGCGGGAGGCTCCACGGGGCTGATAATAGTAGCGTACGTATTGTTATCGTGTGATTTTTGGGCGTGCGTGAATCGGACAATTGATTCGAGAAATCTATTCAGATTATTTTTATTTGTCAGAATACAAATTCACTTATTTATACAAACACTATTATTTGATAAAAAGGAGAGAGAGAAAACTTTTTAACTAATGTGATAAGTTAATCTTTTGATTCTCATCGTTTGTTCCATTTATAAAACTTGTTATAGGCGGGACGATCATTTTCATTTTATCACAAATAATTTTAATTCAATAAATGGAACGCTATTTTTTTAATTCTACATAACAGCTTTCAAAAATCTATAAATGAGGTCTTCTTCTTATGAACCATCCCCCCAATGCAGTTGTCTTCCTTTGAAGTACACCGAGTGACATAATACTTAAAGATGAAAAAATATCATACAAACTTCATATTAAAATAATTACAAGATAAAAAGAACTTTTTACATACCACGTTTTTAAATTTTCTGTTGAATCATATAAACTTGACAATTCTATGTATTAATAAAAACTTTTTATTGCACTCAATAGAAATACTGAATAAATATTATAGAATTTCGTATTGATTTCCATAGTAACGCACGTATATATTAATAATTTAGTTGCTAGGACCCCCTTTACCAACCAACAATAATAACTTTCCATACAAAACAGAACTAACTGAAAATGAATTCAATTCTGCTTAAAAATGGCTAAAAGTATTAAAAGAATGCATTGTCGTCGTGTTCTGATATATTCTAAAAGTTTCAAATGTCTAGCTAGTCGGGAAGTTAGCTGAAAATCTTCAATCGTCCAATACAAATCTTGGACAAACAATAAAAAAATGTACTGGACACACAAGAATACGAGCTAATAAAAACGTGGTAAAATAACAGAAAACGGCGACGTCAACTATGCGATTACACCGACTGTAATATAAATTTAAATTAAAATAATTACAAGATAAAAAGAACTTTTTATGTACTTAAAACGTTTTTAAAATTTCTGTTAAATCATATAAACTTGACTTGACTAGCTTAAACGATCAAAAAAAATATACTTGATAAAAATAATACTGAAATGTAATTTTGACATGTTCCATAGTAACGCACGTATATATTAATAATTTAGTTGCTAGGACCCCAGATCCCTAGCAACCAATAATGGTGTCGAAATAACTTAGCATACAAGACAGAATTAAGTGAAAATGAATTCAATTCTACCTGAAGATGGCTAAACGTATTTAAAAAATGCATTGGCATCGTGTTCTGATATATTCTAAAAGTTTCAAATGTCTAACTGGAAGGGAAATTAGTTAAAAATCGATTGCAAGATTTGTACCGGACAAAGAACCACTGCACAAATAAGAATACGAGCTAAGAAAAACGTTGTAAAATAGATCTCCTTACGATCACAACTCAAGAACAGTTCATTGATATTAGAGAATTTACAACATTGTTATACGAATTTTAACAAAAGTCTTTTCATAATAATTGGTAGACGGGACTGAAAACTGAATATCCAAATCTAGTAAGCACAGCAATCGATGATATCCTAATGTACTTTTTTCTACAAAATGATTTTTCTAATGTGTATATTATGCATGAGATGTTTTCAAATTACGTAGGTATATTCAATATAGAATATTACATTCTCAAATAATGTGTCTTATTCGTTGTACAAAAGAAATAGTTTATTAAATCATTAGCAAGTCAAAGTACCTACGTTATAAAAACTAAATAATGGAGTGATCCGCGACGTCGGTTGTAATTAAGGAATTAATTGATACCTACCTTAATTTAATATACTAAAACCGATAGCCAACATTATAACGCAATTCGATTAGCATTTCATGTATCAACTACTAGTTATAATCGTCGTAATATAATAAGATACCCATAGCTTAATTGGAAAAGCATACTGGCGCGAATCCGGCAGATACAGATTCAAGTCCCGTCGGGTGTCGTATTTTTATTTTCTAGTGTTTATATGCATGAGATGTTTTAAAAATATGTATATTCAATATATTTAAAGGTTTTTCAATTTCTGTTGTAAGTCAGAGTATGGACCTAATAGGTTAGGCAAGTAGCTAACATCCATTTCTCGTACCTATAACCAAAAATCTGTTAATACAAACGTCTACTTTGTGAGGCCCATATTATGATCGGATATGGTACGACACACGGTGGCCGCGCGAATTAAGCGTTGGACTCTCACGCCGTGGATCCCAGGTTCGAATCCAGGGTCTGGCAAGTACACATATTGTTTTTCAATTTCTGTGTGAGTCAGGGTACGGACCTGATAGGTTGAGCATGTGGCTGACATCCATTTCTCGTAAAGATCTGTTAATACAAACCTCTACTCTGTGGAGGCCCATATGATAATATTAGGATCGGACATGGTAGGAAAACAAAAATGGTCAAAAAAATCTAATATATATGTAAAAATAATATTTTACAGAATCCATTCACGTTATGTAAGAACTTTCACGGCTACGCGCTTCAGTACCTACCTACTCATATTTTTTTTAAAGTAACTATGCAGTACCTACATTATCAACCCTAGCAGAAAAAAATACTTCAAACAAAACTTATGTATGATGTAAAATTCATGAATGAATTGAACTAACCACAATTTAAACATTATCTTATATCTACATTCTACAGTGGAAGCTTATGTTTCTTTTGATTTTGATTCCTTATCAAACACGCTGTATAAAATCAAATTAATACACTGTGTTATTCACAAACTTTGATAAACAAACACTCCGTAAGGAAATGGGCGCAAACACCCTGAGGTGCATCTTGCCAAGCCCTACTTATCGATATAACTTTTGGCGACCGCATTTCAACGTCTCCCGTACAGATTACAGATCCAAGACCCACTAATAAAACACAATGAATTGTATATACATAATTTGAAAACATCTCATGCATATACACAGTAGAAAAAATCATTTTGTAGAAAGAAAAAAATACGACACCCTACGGGACTTGACCTGTATCTGCTGGATTCGCGCCAGTATGCTTTTTCAAATAAGCTACGGGCATCTTACTAAATTACGACAATTTAAACTAGTAGTTGTTACATGAAATGTATATTGAATTGCGTTGTAATGCATTGTATTCTAATATCTGCCGAGATTTCATATAACATACATAATAATTACAATAAATTTAGAGAACTCAATATGATCCAAATAATGAATTTTCCCGACTAAAATATGCTGAATATATTATAATAATTTAAAAAAATATTTTTTGTACAAAAGTTTTACAAAGAAATATATAATTACCTACCTTATATTATATAATACATGCATGCGTATTTCTTCTGTTTTTAATATTATTTTACAATCGATGCGCAAACGGAAACGACAAAATTCATGCATAAATAACATATCGCATTGTATTTAAAATAGCAGGCAAATCCTTATTTTTAAAATTACATTTAATGTAAATATATAATTGCATAGGTCAGTACTTAGGATCAGGCAATTAAAAATAAAAATATTCAATCAACAAACCGTATGGAACTAATTATTATCGGCAGTCATACAGATATAATAAATAACTGCTTGTTGTTTTGCCTCAAACATAATCGGTAAAGATGGAAAACCGTTCAGTGATGGAGAATATATGGAAGAACAGTGGTTTAAATATTACTTCTATGATCTCTATGAAAATTTTTAAAACAAAGAAAAATATATTAAAAAAAAAAATGATATGCCTTTGCTAGAAATACGGCGAAAGACAGAATATCTATAACTCAATAGTTGTTAGAGCATCATTAGAAAAGGGGAAATGGAGTAAGTCTATTCTACCATCACCACGAGAGGTACCCTGATTTGTAGAGTCTTCTTTGACGAGGAATGAGCGTAAGTTACTACTGAGGCTAAGAACAGGGCACCCCATGGGCAAACGATTTGATGTCCTCGTGGGAAGAAGCGAATCGCAACTCTGCGATGAATGTCATGTTTTAGAGGGCATTGAACATATAGCACTACAATGCCTTAAATATGAACTTCACAGAGTATAGCTGCAAATTGCGGATATCTATGAGAATGTCGACGAATTGAAAGGTGTCCTGGCGGTGGGTAAGACGGAAGAGCTAGGCAAAATTGTAAAGTTATTTAACAGAATAGGAGTGAGGACCTGATCGACGGATCCCCTTCTAGAAGAGAAGAGGCGATATGACAGCGAGTCGCAGTCAAAGCATCGGTAAAATCACAAAAAAAACTCAATAATTGTAATTTTTAAACTTAATATAAAATATGTTTTCACTTTTTCGCCATGAAAAACTGCTTGGCACGTCGGACAGTCGAAAAATATTATTATGGAAATTTTGGCACGAGTACGTAAAAAGGTTCGCCAACCCTGTCATATGTACTTACTAAAATGTTCAAATGTCTTGATTTGAGTTTTCCCATCTCCACCCGCCATGTATATGCAGCCGCGGTTTGTGGACGGCCGCCTTCCATGAAGCTATAAACTTGTCAGAATGAAATGATTTTAGTCCCACACTTCCATGTCCAGAAGCGATGCTGCATGGGACTGATGTAGCAACTAGGGATTTCAATCCCGGGATTGATAAACATAATCCCGAAACTTTCGAATTTGTATGGAAAATAAAATAAAAACGAAAATATAACAGAAAAATACTTTTAATAACAAATAACTACATTATAAATAAACTGAGTTTGAATGAAGTTTGCACCATGTGTAAGTTGCCGATTCATTTTATTTTTTCACATAAATTAATAAAAATGAGAAAGATTGGAAAAAACAATGCTTCGCACTTTTAACAAAGTAATTCCACCATGATCTCATACGTTTTACGGCAGTTTCATATTTGGCTGACTAATTAGATTTATGAAGCGGAAAGGCCATAAGTACACCATGATTATTTGCTTTACTATTTTAAATCTCGCTAATCCATTCATTTAGTCTTTACTATCAGAAACAGCAATCTCATATTAAATGCACATTATTATTTATATTAAATATTATTTACTCCATTAAACTTATGTATTTCCAAAATTGAACGTAGATAAACAATATTAACATTAAATGTCTTGAATAGTATAAATTAATAAACTAGATTTATTTTTGACCGTTAAATCAATGTTATTTGTAAATTTAAATTTTTTATAAAAACAATGGAAAATAATGCCAATCCCGGGACCAGTCCCTGGATCCCGGGATTGTCAAGTTGTAATCCCGAAATCCCGGGTCAGAATTTTGGCTCGGTATTTGATTCGCTAGTAGCAACCATGCACCTTAGTGCTAAAAGAAAGAGTTTTAGAAATAAAAAAGAATCTTGACTTGCTCTGCCGTCATTTATCTTTAATAACATGAAGTGTCCTCTGTGTCCGTGTACTGAATCTCTGCCGAAACAGAGTGGTCAGGAGTTGAAAGTGATGAATGTAAGGAGAAATCGGAATTATTCCGTCCTCCATGTGACGCAGCAAATTTTTCAAATGCCTCGAAGTTGGCATTGGTTTATATCAAGTCGGCGCGGCCAATCGGGCCCGTGTGTGGACGGACCCTGGCAAACAGCTCCGCTCGGTCGAATCCCATCAACGGGCAGCCCCAGAGGACGCGTTCAGCGTATTTATGGTCGTGCCCGCATATTAAATGGACTTGTCTATAAATAAATTGATCCATTTTTTTAGCTTTAATTTTTTCAATCATAACAAAAGTGTAATTTGGTGCGGCCACCAGACGTTTCGATAGAACTGTCTTTGTCAATTGAGCGGCCATAGTTAAATTTCACGTGACAACCACTGTTCTACATGGCTTTGGAGACTGAGAGAGAATATGTGTATTTTTTGTGAATAATATTGGCCAGCACAGTCATCATGATGCGGCGGTCGCATTTTAATAAAACCTCACGCATGTGCCCCAAAAATATCTCGTTATGACACAAAACTGTAAAAGCCTTTGAATATTTAAATAGGATTTCCAATGTTTCATGCAGGCGGGAGTTAGGTATATGATTGCGACGGCGCCAGGAGGAATTAATTAATTCGCGAGATCAAAAGGAAAACTGACGCGCGCCATCTTGCTTTCGCCGTGTGTGCGATGCGCTATCTGTGATTTAGCTTTTGGTATTTAGTTTATGGTAGATATTATAAAGGTATAATAAAAGTCACCATACCTATTTTTAAGAGGAATGCTTCTACCTACCAGAGGCCTAGGGGGAAAATACGAAGCTTGCAATTTGAGTAATTTTTTTGATAATTTACAATTTCAACCATTAATTAATAAATATGTATCTAAAAACATTAAAAAATTAATATTTTTTATTTAAAGTCAGAGATAAACTTACAATTGTAAAAAAATGTGAATTTTTACATATGCACGTCCACAGTTACGTTATTATTACATTATATTTTATGATCATATTTATTATCAAAATTTTGTTATTAAGTTTTCAACTTTTCCTCATACAGATTTTTGACTAATTCAAAGTTTTAATATTTTTTATATTTATTTTAAGAAACATCGATTTTTATAAAAATATAAATGTGTATAACTTGAAATCCTTTTTATTTATATCAAATCGAGCTTAAATATTGGGATCGTACCTATATACCTAAGATTAGATAAAACATAATATTATGCATCTCTCGGGTATCGCACCCACGCACATAGACCACTATGATAAAGGAGTCATACTCAATTGCGACAAATTTTAACTAATGGCTTTTAATACTCTCTGAAGCGTTTTCCAAATTGAACTACTATTGGCGATTAGCTTTTGTATTTTAAATCAAAGTAGGCATTAGTACCTACTAGTAGGTACTTGAACTTGTTAATAGTTTTTAATTAACTATTTTTTTTTCAACGGATAATTCACAAGATTTAAGAATGTAACATTCTAATTATAGATCAGGCATAATTTTGAAAACACTTCTGAGAAAATATATTATAACCAATAGCAATGCATGTTCGATTCCTGCGGGGGTGTCTTACTTTTTTCAAAATGATTTTTTTATATTGGTCATAATATTAAGGAAGTGTTGTATTAGATTAAGTATGTATGTTCAATAATTAGAATTTTACATTCTTTAATCTTGTGAATTATTCGTTGAATAAAAAATATCGGAGCGTGTACTTATGTACGCGCGTTAGAAGTTATACTTCTCTGACGTAACAAAACAAAAACAACACATGTGATAACCTAGATTCCAAAACTAACTCTTAATTATCTTGTTAAATTACACACTCAAGAAAAAGGGCCGCTTATTGGTCCGCTGTTGGTTTACTTCTATACACTTTAACTTATATTACTAAATTATATAAATATTTCTCTTTTTTTTTATTTTTAAAGTGACAACTGTCACTCTGACGTTTAATCGTTTGTTTACGTAAGGAATTTAAAATGGCCGACAATAATAAATTCGTTGCCTAGGCAACGGAACAATTCTACTATCAAACTTCGCCGAAAAACCGAAATTTCGCAGTACTAGCCAATAGGAGACCGACTGTCGACGTGAATGCGCGTCGATTTGTTTCGTGATGGCGACGGGGGTAATAATTCTTAAATCGTGTAAAGGTGACTAAAAACGTTACCCATTTACTATAAAAAGAAAACATGTAAATGAATATATTATTATTGTTTCTAATATAACAATAAACAGAACATTAAAAGGACGAATGTTGGATTTATATGACAAATTATATTTAGGTCGGCATGCATCATTTGCACCCGCGACCCGCAATCCACGCATCGCCTAACCACGATCCTTTTTAGACCAAGCCTCAACTGAGGTATAGCCTTAACTGAAAACAGTTAATTAAAAATAATAATTAGGTATATCGAAGCTTCTCTCTCTGTTATAGAATAAGCATTCACCTTTGATATTTCACCTGAAGCGGATTTATAGCAATGACTCTTAATTAGATGCAGGTTTCCATCCACAGGTATAGCACGCAGTTGTTGAAATAATTACCTAACCCGCTTATCTGTCAGAATAATAACAAAGGCCACATTAGCGAGTTAATACCGCGTACGGAATGGAGCAGAAAGCTAACACATAGCTACTTAATTAGGAACAAGTCTCATTTTGCTCCAAAACTGAAATCTACATTTAAGACTTTCGAGACGGTAAGAATGTTTATCAATTTCATCTATAGGAGTGATAAATTATACTTAATTTATTTTATGAATATGTTGTCAACCTAACCTAACCAACACACAATTACTGAATTGAAAACTATTAGTCTCATTTTGCTTCAAAGCTGAAATCTAGACTAACAACTTTCGAGACAGTGAAATTATGCTTGTCCGGAAACTTGTAAGTATGCAGATCGCCGTATCACACATCACCGTGAAATGTTGTAACGGAAATATATGGCCATATAAGACCGTCCAACTTATTTGGGTCGTCTAGTACTGACATAAAATTCATGTCTAAATAAAACACGGTTCTTGTCGGTTTACAGCAAGCCAGCAGCAAACAAATTTTGAAAACAGCCGATATACTAGATTATTTATTAGGTTAGGTTAGGTCGTCATTCTTGAATTCATGAATATTGCCAAAATCAACTATGCAAATTGAATTGAATTAATATTGAATCTAATAAAATTGAAAACCGTATAGCATACGGCCATCTCTTTCCGGTAGAAAGCTCGCGGCGAACTGTGCCACGGTGAAGTGTTTTACGTACAATTTGCATATTGTAACCGAAATTATGTGAACACTTTCAATTTAAAAAATCACGTTTTTTTCCTTGGAGTGGTATATGTACTTAATTTATTTTGTAAATAAATGTCCTCAACATGGGCCCCAAATCCTAAATCGGGCCCCCAGGCTAGGATCTTTGGCGCCCCTCCCCCCCTACATATCGTTAAGTGTAACGCTCTACAGTAGTGTTTTCCAAATGGTGTTCGCGGTAAAATTAATGTGTATATTTAGTGTTTTTTGTATATTTTAATACATCCATTTGAATTACGGAGTTGTCGAGTATCGATACACAATTAAAAATTATATCGTGCAACTACATAATTTAAAATATTAATATTATGGAAGGAAAATAGAAAATAGTGACTGCTTTTGCTATTAAAGCAAATTTGTGATGTATGTTTATCTCACTTATCTGGTCGACTCGCCACGCCGGGCCCCCAGGCTAGAGCCCCGTCTGTGCGAGATATGCCACATAACAAAAAAAAATCTAACACACTTATTTTATAAAACACACATAAAATTTGATAACTATGTTAATATCTACAGAAAATTGTCGGACGTTCCGGTTCGTAAACTCTTCCATTTCGAATCCCATAGTGAATCCCAGGGGGCTCGGGTTCGAATCTCCCTGGGTGTCGTTTTTTTTATTCTTTCTAGTAGGTAGTTAAATATTTTTCTGAAAATTTTTCAAATTATGTATGTACCATAAAGTATATTGAATTCTTAAAATTTGTGAATTATTTGTTGAATAAAACATAGATTATTGTTTGATATTATGTTGCTATGCCCTATTTTTACTCAATATAAATAATATTGACATTTCAATAAATATTTTAAACGCATATTATTTTAATTTTCTGCGGGGTCTTTTGGGCTGTCTTACTTTTTTCAAAATGATTTTTTCTATTGGTTATAATATATTTTCTCAGAAGTGTTTTCAAAATTATGTATGTACATTTTTTAATTAAAAATTGATTGGGTTATCTTCCACAGTAGTGGGCCTCAAATAGATCAGCGGCCGGGGCATTCGCACACACTGAACCACCACTGGACGTAACAATGGGCCATAATAATACATTTTAAATTAAAATCTATATGTATTTATGTTTTGACGATGACATGGTGTGACACCATGTACGTGAATCTGTATTAATTAAATCCATTGTGCTCCTTTGACATAGAACATTGGATTTTGCATGACACTCTGTATCTCATTTGCATATCAAACGCTTTGTGCTAATATTTGGATAGCCACCTACCCTTAAATGCAGCTATCTGCTATCGCATGGGGAAGGGTGAAATATTGTACCTATTGAGTAATGAGAGACAGATTTTATTGGTTATTTTTTTTATTAACTATTTTTCTGACAACTCAATATTTTCGCACTTTGAATATGCTCATTATGCTTGAGACGAACCCCTGAGTTGGCGTCCCTTTATTATCAGGACGTATGTTTCATGGAAATACTTTAATAGTCAATAGAACGTCACTGTTCTGGCAGAAGACACTAATTCGAAAAAATTACATATTGAGTTAGTTATACCAAAATGTTCCTTATTTCAAACTTTACCGTCTGGAAACCTTCTTATAAATAAACAGTCTTTATTTTAAAGTCATCCTTTTTACGATTACTTAATGAACTCACATGATAGACCATTTCAAACATTTTAACAACTTCAAAGTCAAATTACTCAAAACTAGTATTCTCCATTTAGTGTGTTCTGCCAGAACAGAGACGGATGTATAGAAGCAATTCAATGCACGCGCAAATCGCCTATGGTGCCACTGTGTAATGATTTACCTATACATGTGTAATTTTTCCAGGTTCTTATTACACTTATCTGTTTAAGACTGTCGTAAATGATTAATATATATTTTTAATCTTTTTAGCAATACAACATGCTATTGGACGCAATGACAGTAGTATAGTAGTAAAACATTTGTTTAGTAATAGAAGTAAAAACAATAACAAACACCCAGGCTTTGAGAAAATCATATAAATACATTATGACCTCACCGGGATCAAACCCGGAGCCCCCGAATAAAGGCCAGCGCTTTACGTACTGGCCTACGAGGACCGCCTAAAATAATATTATATAAGTAGGGTTTCTACCGAATTTGCATACGATTTGAGACTAAATAATTACAAGATAAAAAGAACTTTTTATATACCACGTTTTTAAATTGTCTGTTGAATCATACTTATAAACTTGACAATTCTATGTATTAATAATTTAGGACAAATAAGGCAATTGTCAACTAATCATTATTTTGCTATTTTGCAACAAACAAACACATATAGAATACCGAAATATCATTTTGATTTCCGTAGTAACGCACGTATATATTAATAATTTTGTTGCTAGGACCACCCCCTTAGCAACCAATAATAGTGGATTGGATCACGGATTTCTTCCGAAATAACTTTTCATACAAAACAGGATTAACTGAAAATGAATTAAAGTCTACTTAAAGATGGCTAAAAGTATTAAAATAATGCATTGACATCGTGTTCTGATATATTCTAAAAGTTTCAAATGTCTAGCTAGTCGGAAAGTTAGTAAAAAATTGATTGCAAGATTTGTACTGGATAAACAACCACCGGACAAATAAGAATACGAGCTAATAAAAATGTTGTAAAATGAAAGTGAACGGAATTTTAAGTCTACTTAAGGTCAATAATTTGCTTAAGGACGTCACTTGGGTTTCACATTCTTGTATTGTATTAATTTTTATGTAAACGAGAATTAATTGTATTCTGTGTCATTGTTCGTTCGCTATTGATGAGTGTGCATAGTGCCTGAAGATGCCGAAAGGCGAAATCCGAGTCGCAAAAAATATTCAAATGGAATGGTACAACACTTGAACCATTTTTACAACGTTTTTATTAGCTTGTATTCTTATTTGTCCGGTAAGTACAAATATTGCAATCGATTTTAACTAACTTTCCGATTAGCTAGACATTTGAAACTTGTAGAATATATCAGAACACGATGCCAATGCATTTTTTTAATACTTTTAGCCATCTTTAAGTAGAATTGAATTCATTTTCAGTTAAATCTGTTTTGTATGAAAAGCTATTTCGGAAGAAATCCGTAATCCAACCCACTATTATTGGTTGCTAGGGGCTGGGGTCGTAGCAAACTAAATTATTAATATATACGTGCGTTACTATGGAAATCAAAATGACATTTCAGTATTATTTCTATCAGTACAAATATTTTTGATCGTTTAAGCTAGCAAGTCAAGTTTATATGATTCAACAGAAAATTTAAAAACGTTATACGTATATAAAAAGTTATTTTTATCTTGTAATTATTTTTATTCAATACTGAATATAAATATCGTTTTAAGATTGTTAGATTGTTTATTAAAAGTATAGAAAGAAAACAATTTTGAAAAATCACAGAAACATACACATATTATAAAAAATTCTAGAAAAACAAATTGGACCAAGTGGGACTCGAACTCATATCGTTCAGTTTCCACGTGAGTGCTTTGGCTTCAAAGACCACTCGGTTCAACATTTTTGTAGATTTTTTCTAATATTTATGTTTCTAATTGTGTTTATTCTCAATCAACCATAGTTTATATTCAAATTCGTCAAGTAGATATCTTCAGTAGATAGTATTAGTTTATTAACTATTGCCCTGACAAAATCGTCAGGATTCCCCCATCTCCCATCCTATATATTTCAACTACCAACATGTTTCCACACATTTGTTTACGCAATTCAAAAATTACAGTGTTTTGTTCAGGGCGTTTAGGCGTTTAGGCTTTAAGCCGGGAACCCGCACAACATTGTCCACATTGGTCATCGTTCGCGACGCCATCATTAACCACTCTAAGCTTTTTAATCCTGCCAATCTGTTACGTACGAAACATCGCACGGGCCGTATCGGAACACATTTACGGCCATAAATAAACGTGGCATAATCTGAAACCGATTAAACATTAAAAAAAACAGACCATAAATAATAATGGATAGGTAGACTTCTCGCTTGCTGTAATGCCGAATCGACGGATTCGTCATTGTCATTTATTTTTGCGTTCGAAATTCGAATGGAACAATATCGGCGGGAATTTTTTGAATAAGCGACATTTATCCAATAAAAAAAATTAAAACAACCAAATATTACGTTGTAAAACATCTTCCTCTATATATATGTAAAAATTTGAAGTCTTGAATTTAGATTTGTTAGTTATGTCCACAATGTTTTTTTTTCTTAAATAAATAAATACTGCGCAGGCAAGTCACTATACCGCGCAAGCAAGTTACTGCTATTATACCTAGCCGGCGCATTAGAATGGTCACAGATACCACTCTTCATATATACTTAAGACGATACATCAGTGAAACGGCAAATAATTTTCAACTATAGACGCGACGAAATTTTGGACTCGCTGGCATTCGGAGAACAAATGTGGAGGTGTGAATACGTCAATTTGTTTCGTGATAGCGACGTGGGTATTAATTCTTAAATCGTGTAAAGATGACTAAAAACGTTATACATTTACTTGAAAAAGAAAACATTTCAATGACTATATTATTATCGTTACTAATTGAACAATAACAGAACGTTAAATGGACGCATGTTGGATTTATATGACAAATTATATTTCGGTCGGCATGCGTCATTTGCACCCGCGACCCGTAATCCGCCCATCGCCTAGCCACGATCTTTTTAGACCATGTCTCAACTGAGGTATAGCCTTAACGTAGAAACCACCTACAACCACGTCTTAAAACTTTCTAAAAAAATCTACAGCTTCATGACAGCAGATTTCACAAGCCATTCGATCAAAGATCTTAGCAATTAAGATCCAGTATTTCCACCAAGCTTTTGAGACCACGAGCAATGTTGCTCTTAAAGCCTTCTTAATTTATATATTTTTTATTGTTTTCCTACAGTAGCTGACTCCTTCAATTCGAAGGAGAAACTACTGATGTGTAACCCCTATTTATTCCTATTTTTTTTCTTCCCTCAGTGAGCTCTTCGTAGATATACAAACGCAAATACTACAGATGACGAGGATAAAAGCCCTTTTGGCCTTGGTGTTTCATATATATATATATATATATATATATATATTAGAATAATAGATCATAGATCAGTAGATAAGCGTTGAATTCCTACAACACACAGTTAAAAATCCAACAAAATTGTTTGTAATTGCAATGAAAGTAAATAACTTAACAACTACTATGCATATCAAATAATTACAATATAAAAAGAAATTTTTATATACCTACCACGTTTTTAAATTTTCTGTTGAATCATATAAACTTAACAATTCTATGTATTAATAAATACTTTTTTTTGTACTTGATAGAAATACTGAATAAATATATAATACTGAAATGTCATTTTGACATTTCATATTTATTTCCATAGTAACGCACATATATATTAATAATTTAGTTGCTAGGACTGGACACACAAGAAAAATTTATACTGGACAAACAAGAATACGAGCTAATAAAAACGTGGTAAGAATGGCAGCCATTGCTTGAATTAGGAAATTGGAAATGCCAACTTAACGATGTTAATAATTTCTATGCAGTTTGCCAACTTAACGGATGCACTATTCATACGGGGAATGCGTTCAAATCTCACAATAGAAATAGTTTATAGAACTCCTTCTATATAGTCAAACTTCGTTGGTTACCACTTAGTAACAAATATATTATTACATAATCATGTTCAATCTTAAGAGAATCATTGACATTAAGATATTAGCATAATTTGAACCAGGCTTTGGCGTTATATTATTATGAGGATCCAAAATGGTGTTCTGATGATTTGAAGCTATATTTTGAATAGCTTCTACTAATATGTATAGCTTAAACGCTTAAAATTTAAGTAATTAGTCTACTATAATCATCATCTTCATGAAGATTCGATCGATCGATCCACTGCTGTATGAAGGCTGTCTCTAGCTTCATCCACTTTTCTCGGTCCCTAGTTTTTTACTGCCACGTATATCCGTTGTATATCCAGCGGATTTTAGGACATCTCTGTGGTGGTTTAGTATCCTTTTGTTAAAATGTTATTTGTCCAGCCATATTCAAAAAAACTTTTGTTTGTTTATTTAATAGAAAAAGTCCACTTACGACAAACACTGAAACTTTCTTCATCAATTTTGATTAGGATACCACATATTGATGCATCTAATAGAATAAGGGTAGACAACAGTTGCTAAGGGTGGAGGTAGGCTGTTAAGATCCGACAAGAATAGTACACATTAAACTTTATTAGTCATACGCATTTGTTTTTATTGAACTAAGACCACAATTTGCATGTGGAGTGCAATTAAACTCTGCCTAAACAAAACGTAATAGTTTAGGTATACTATGGTCGATCCGACAAAAAAAGTGCACACTTTTGCAGTCATACTTATTTGTTTTCGTTGAATTTAGAATACATATTACACGTCATGTTGTTGGTCGGTTTTTTTAAATTTCTTAAGCCCTGCCTAAACCAAGCCATAATTTATAAAAATATTATTCAATCTATAAAATATCACAAAATTATGTATGATCTAATGTCATCGTAGATATTTTATGAGGAGACGAGTATTTTTTGACTGTTATCTACTATGGCTTGGTTTTCAATAAAAAAAAAACGTACCTATAGGTATATCACTGACAAAGTTTAGTATGCACTATTTATGTCGGATCTTAACAGCCTACCTCCACCCTTCGCCACTGATACACTCCCTAACCAGCTCAGTAGAGTTTGGCAAGTCGTCACCGGGTATAGTAGAAGTAAATTGAATGCAGTTGTGTCGAATTTACAATCGCATATTTTTAACTTTCAATTCAATTTGCTTGGTTACATGTAAGTTGTACGTATGCAGTTCATCGTGGGACACTTATTCGTGCGCCGCAGTACGTGAAAAATGAGTTCGTATAACATTTTATCAAATGACGAATTCTTCGTTGAACATTTCACCGTGGAATACATTTGTACGTACGAGTATCTTACAAAATACGGCGATAGTTTGCAAATAGTACTGTTCCAATTAGATTAACCCTAACCTATCCTAGTAAAGACATCTCCACATGATGTATCATACGTACAAATATACTCCACGGTGAAATGTTCAACAAAGAACTCGTCATTTGATTAAATGTTAAATAAGTATTCTGCGGTGAACTTTTTACGTACAAATTACCGTATACGAATTTGCTCGACTTGTTTACTTTTCCGTGGATCCATTTAATCCTCAGCTCTACAATTTGTCCAGCAATACATCCATCCGTATACAGCGCCATGATATCTTCATACTATTCAATTACGGGCAACCTTTTTCGCAAAGGTCCTCCAAGTGTCGCAGGGATTCGACAAAGGAAGAATATCAAATGTGTAAGTGAAAAAAAAGCCCCCGGTTCGCGTCGCCCCCGGGGGACGGCGGGAACGTAGTCGGGAAAAATAAATACCCATCGGCAGTGGATCGTATTTTAGTGGCAATTAGGGATGTCATATCGAATAAAAATTATCGATACCTAGCTTCGGTATCGTATCGAATAAAAATATCGAAACATTTTAATATTACAAAAATTCAGTATTTTCATGACAATGTGTGAGCGTACATAAGTGAAACGGCAAATAATTTTCAACTGTATCTGGAACGAAATTTCGGCCGCGTTGCCATTCGGAGGGCGATAGTCGACCTGTTTGCACGTCAATTTGTGATGGCGTCGGAGGAATATATTCTTATATCGTGTAAAGATGACTAAAAACATTATCCTGTACTCGAAAAAGAAAACATGTCAAATATTATTATTATTACGAATATAACAATAAACATAACACTAAATGGACGCATGTTGAATTTTCATGACAAATTATGTTCCGTTCGGCACGCGTCATTATCACAATCCGCGCGTCGCATAGTTACGATATTTTTAGACCATGCCTCAGCTGAGGAGCCTTAAAAAAATAACCTTCATTTTTTATGTAAGTATATTTTTTTCTTTATTTTGATTCTCTAAATATTTTTACCCTCGTACCTAAATAGTACCCTCTATGGCCGCGCGGCTTAAGCATCGGCGTATCTATAGCGTCAAGGGCCCCAGGTACGAATCCTGAGTCTGACAAGTACACAATATATTGTTTTTCAATTTGTGTATGAGTCAGAGTATGGACCTAATAGGTTGAGCAAGTGGCTGACATCCATTTCTCGTAAAAAAAAATCTGTTAACACAAGCCTCCACTCTGTGGAGGCCCATGTGATCTTATATGGATCGGACATGGTCGGAAATACTTTTCCAACGTGTGCATATTTATAAAATATGAAATCCAGTTAAATAGCATTAAACCGGAGTACAATAAACAAAACATAGTCGTTTATACCTATTCATCAGCAACCATTTTTTTTCATATTTTACGACTTATTTTAAACATGATTGATTTCAAATTTATATCGTAAACAACATTTTATTACGCCATTTTCTTTTTGTAATTGTTTACTAATATGTTTGAAAAAAACAATATATTCTATTTTCAGTCCTAATAATGTGCTTTGGCGGTTTTTTACGATTATTTCAAAATGGCGATGTATTGTGGTTAACGACTTTGAAACTAACAGTATCAATTAGCCATGAAAAGTTTTGAAAATAGCATTGATCCAATCTGAACTCATCTGACGGTAAGTACATATTAATTATATTTGTTGTGCCACACACGTCACGTTGGACTCAAAACAATTGCCACATTATTAACTTCAAAACAATGTATTAATTATTGATCGATATTTGGGAGTGAAGTAAATGATGAAAACTGATGATGGGTTGCTAGTTTATTTATCAAATTGGCACAAGTACGGTAATACATAGGTACAATCAGGGCTCGAAATGGACCGGAACGCACCGGAACGCCGTTCCGGTTCATAAAATCCATAAAATTATCGCTCCGTCTCGTGGAAATATTAATTTGACTCTCTGAGCTAGATATTTCATATAACACACGTTTTTTTTTATAAATCACATTTACAATTAATGTAGTATAGTATAATATAGTTGATATTTTCGTAAAATTATCGAGCGTTCCGGTTCGTAAAATTTTCCATTTCGAGCGCTGGGTACAATGATAAAAGATAATAGTGGGGTAGATATTTTAGCCCGAGGCACGATGATACAGAGTGACAGTAAAGTTGCACAATACAAATTAAAAGCAGAGTGAGATATTCGGCGTTAACATAATCACTGCTAACCTTTTAATTGCCACATATTTAAATAACACGTTAATTATATCTAATGGCCAACGACTCCAAACGCGCCAGTCGCGATGTTAGCACTAAAACGCGACAAGACGGAGTGAAATTCTCATTAAAATCGTGATAGACTATTTATTAAGCCTCTCACGATGGAATATTGCTGATACTGAATATCTCACGAATTTCGGTCAACCAGATGAAGTATTGGGTAACGGACTCAGAAATGCATAATAAACATAATTTATATTATTTGATGTGAAAGATAGAGATCTAGTTGTTCGCCGTTGATGTTGCTCACCGATACCGCCGACGGCTTGTGAAAATGTACATTAAAATAATTAAATGATGTTAATTTGAGAGGACTCCTATGTCACAGATTTATGCAGACACAGCTTGATTCTCACATATTATATTAGATATTTCTGAACAACAAACCAAGAATATTATAACAAAACATTACATAAAAGCCAAAATGGCGATAAAACTACCCTGAAATGAATGGCTATAATATTCTAATGCATTATAAGAAATGTATTAATACCAAAGTATTGAAATATCGGTCTAAAAATACCCATACTCTTTTGACGGCCCTAGTGACAACTCGCTCTTCTCAAACTTTTCAGTAGGTAGTCTCTCTCTCAATCATAAACCCCCTGAGGCCCGCGTGCTGCGTAGCACCGCTGTGACAATATTTAACGTGAGCGCGAAGGGGTCATAAAATACGGTGAACACTAAAAAATAAGATGCCGAAACTAAATCTATTGGGTATAAAAAATATCATTATTGAGTGTCATTGACATTTTGAGGTGTCAGTATTTTTTAGATTCACTTTAATAACACCTCCATTTGAAGTGATAATACCAACGAGGGCACTTAGGGAACACAAAGATAAGGGAAGTTGGTTACCTTCCGGACGAGGCTGTAAAAAGTTATCATAAAAAAAACATTGTCAATTCACAATTATTTTGGACGTTCAAAACATGAGATTTCAATTGAAAAACAATTACAAGATAAAAATAACTTTTTATATACAACGTTTTTCTATTACAGTTATCTGTTTACGACTGTCGTAAATGATTAATATATATTTTTAATCTTTTTAGCGATACAACAAGCCATTGGGCCCAATGACAGTAGTACTTTTCATTCGGTAACTATGTCTACAATCTACAACTCCACGTGATTTAGTAATTAACTCCAGTAATTTTAGTGAGACAGTATTGAAGCTAACCTCTAATAATTACAAGATAAAAAGAACTTTGTATATACCACGTTTTTAAATTTTCTGTTGAATCATATAAACTTGACAATTCTATGTATTAATATTTTAGGACAAATAAGGCAATTGTCAACTAATCATTTTTTTTTGCTATTTTGCAACAAACAAACAAATATAGAATACTGAAATGTCATTTTGATTTCCATAGTAACGCACGTATATTATATATATATTATTATATATATATATTATTATATTATATTACGGATTTTTCTGAAATAACTTTCCATACAAAACAGAATTAACTGAAAATGAATTCAATTCTGCTTAAAGATGGCTAAAAGTATTAAAAGAATGCATTGGCATCGTGTTCTGATATATATAAAAAGTTTCAAATGTCTAGCTAGTCGGGAAGTTAGTTAAAAATTGATTGCAAGATTTGTACTGGACAAACAACCACCGGAAATACAAGAATACGAGCTAATAAAAACGTTGGAAAATTGGTAATAAGTAATGTCGTGAAGAACCACACCCCCTTAACCAAATATTGTGCTATTTAATACATTAAATTGCTATTACAAGAATCATCACTAATCGCGTAGTAACCATTCCTAGGTTTATTCTTCAGCTGTGGAGGCCATTTAAATAAGCTATTAACCACATTGTCCCTACGAAGGGTACATAATGTGAAGGTTTAATTGTCCCAAGTTAAATGTAACCTCTCAAAGTGATTAAAAATGGCCGATCTCGCTCACGGGGTAGAAGGGGACCGCAGAAAACTAGGTCTCGAGATCACTACACGTAAAATAAAAGGTAGGGTAGGTATACGATTAGCTGCAAAAAACAAGCTATCAGGGGTGCCCTTTAAAACGATTTTCCAACGAAGTTTTCATTCAAACGACGTTGATGTAAAACAGGTATAATTAGACAATATATTGATAAGTAGTTTATGATACATTTCACAGTCTTTTTTTAATGATTATACCGAGGCTTAGACTGCGACTCGCTGTCATATCGCTTCTCCTCTTCTAGAAGGGGATCCGCCGATCAGGTCCTCACTCCAATTCTGTTAAAGAACTTTACAATTTTGCCAAGTTCTTCCGTTCACCACCGCCATCTTTAGATTAATAAAGCCTGAGCATATCTTTTTGCACAAGCAACGAGTGGTCCACTGCCATACTATTTTTATTGATAACGTACTTGCAAGCAGAGCTTGGTATTCTATAATGACTGAAGAGTATAAATAAGTTATTCACTTCCAATTATTGAAAATACATAACCACTAAATCAGATGAACTCCAAGGTCTCCAAGATACGTTAAAATAATCTAAAATACATCTGAAACTAAGAATACTCCAAATGAATACGACATACGCGTCAGTATATTGTGCACTCTATAGACAATGACAGGCAATGACAAGTCATCCATAGACAACGGGAGGGGTGAAAAGTAGGACCAGTCGTATAATGTATCGGCTTCCTTCTTCAGTGGGTAATGGTCTTACCCACCCCAGGGCACCTTTCAACTCGTCGACATTCTCAAAGATATCCGCAATTCGCAGCTCTGTGTCGTTCATATTTAGAGAATTGTACTGCTAAATGTACAATGTCCTCCAAAATATCACATTCATCGCAGAGCTGCGAATCGCTTCTTCCCATAAGGACATTAAATCTTTTACCCATTGTGTGCCCTGTTTTTAGCCTGAGTATCAGCTTAAGCATATTCCTCTTCAAAGGAGACTACAAACCAGGGCATCAACCGTGGGGATGGTAAAATCGACTTACTCTATTTCCCCTTTTTTAGGGACGCCTTTTGGTGAAAATCTATCCACATGCTTTGGCACATTTTCTTTATGGCCTCATTCCAGTCCAGGTTTTCTGGTGTCCACTGATATGGCATCCCTCAATGGCCAGCTACCTTTGCCAGATCATCCGCCTTTTCATTGTCCCATTTCACAGTCTTAAAAAAATTACACTTAGTATTTCCAAAAAAAATATAGTAAGGATTGTCTGCAGGGATAATATTGCTTTTTTTTTCTAACGATAAGCGTCGATCGTGGGATGGATTTTGGTAGATTCCACCATAGTCCCATGTGAATTTTAATACAATGTGATTTCTTCTTTCAACCATGTCCGATTCTAATAGGATCATATGGGCCTAACTAAACAGATTGGAAGTTTGGGTACTGTTCGGTTAAAACGGATACAGCGGAAAACGCATTTTGAAAATAGCCGATAAACTGGATTATTTGTTAGGTTAACCTAACCAAACCCAACCTAACCAAACCTAACCTAACCTAACCTAACCTAACCTAACCTAACCTAACCTAACCCAACCTAACCTAACCTAAACTAACCCAAACTAACAAATAATCCAGTTTATCGGCTATTTTCAAAATGCGTTTTCCGCTGTATCCGCTTTAACCGAACAGTACCGAAGTTTGTATTACATATTGTTGTTTTTACGAGAAAATACACTCAATTGAAAAACAATATGTGTATTTGCCAGACCCAGAATTCGAACCTGTGACTCACACCGACGCTTATGCGGGGGAGGGGTGTTTCATAGAGAATTTAAAGGGGAAGTATTAAGCATTCCGATGTTTATTTCCTTAATCAGCTCGTGGAGGGAGGCGCGAGTTGTGGCGATGGACCGACAGAAGTAACGATATCTTATGCTTGCACTATGCTCCAATATTGGGGCGTTACAGACTGAAGTAAGTAACTTACGTTAAAATCATTTTCAAATGAGAGTTCGTCGTATCATTTCATTCGTATTATAATACATCACTCACGGCTCATCGCAGGAGTGTGCGAAAGAGAAACCACTTGAATTAAACTGAGGCGTAGTTTCCGCTTACCGTCGCACAATAAGATCTTAATACAGTAGTAGAACAGTTTAACGATGAGTGCAATGAGTGCCCAAAACACGATAAAAATTGATAATTTTCACGAAGAATGGAAATTGA
Organism: Rhyacophila brunnea; assembly: GCF_057557595.1. Lineage (NCBI taxonomy): Eukaryota > Metazoa > Arthropoda > Insecta > Trichoptera > Rhyacophilidae > Rhyacophila > Rhyacophila brunnea. Next base: position 37,505,193 of record NW_028232796.1, read on the forward strand.
GTATTTCTTTATGGTGAAAGACAATAATTAATGTTGCTGCTTAATTTATAACTACTTAGTGCCTTCCCCCAAATAAAAGTAATACTTACGTTTATTCGACTCGTATAATAACAATGGTAGAGTGTAGTAGATCACTGCTTAATGAACGTTGGATATGCCTTATCTCTACATATTATATCTTTTTGTAGCTTTTTGATTTGAGGTTTTTTTTTACTTTATCCGAATTTTTTTCAATTAAATATTTTACTTTGAGATTTATACATTAATAATATGCAAAGGATTTTTTTTATCTAAAATTGCAATCTGTGCGCAATATCATTTTCTACCACATTATCAATCTTCCGATTTTCAAAATTAGAATGTTTTTGCCGTAATATACACATTTTTACTTTACTATTGTACAAAGTATCTAGGGCGTTGAGGCAGACCAAAATTATGGAACAGATAAGATTATAATATTATTTACAGTGTTGTCATCAAGACGCAAGATTCAAAACCAGGGCTTCCGAGCCGAATTTCGTGGAAATATTTTATGCAAACCACCACATAAAAAATATGTCTTCATATCGTATACCTAATGATTTATTTCCTAATTAAAATGAAACGTTTTGACATATTAATTGAATGTTTTGTTTCTATTTCCGCATTTGTTGTTATTATTTCTACCTTTTACAGTATTTTACCCATACCAATATTTTGTAATTCACCGGAAGCCCGCGATTTTTTTCGTCATCAAAACATGTTCCTACTCTATGGCATATAAATACTGCAAGATAAATAAATTAAATGTCAAAAAATCAGATTCATTTGTATTTGCTTCTGTATAAATTAACTCTAATGCAAGCTTTACACTCCCATTACTGTAATATCACATTAGGTTACCCAGCCCATTAAACTGCAAATATTTCAGTTTCAACTATTCATAGAATCATCAACATCTAATTAAAATGTTATTATTCTCAATATCGATTTCATTATCCAGTAAATATGTATACTTGATAGATATCCATCAGACTCGTTTACCTACTGTTATAATTTCAATCTCGTACGGTAACACAAGGTGATACGCTAGAACGGATGGAATTTATTTTCTTCGTAAAGGGAAGGATAATGGGGATAAAATTAACGGCTATCGTCGGCTAAAGTGATAAATATTATTATATTTATGTATTGAGGCGGTTAGGTTTTACAATAATTTAACCGTCTAAACTGTCAAAAATGTCTATCTCGCTCTAAAATTTAACACACCCAAGAGAAGGGTTATTAAAAAATAGTAGGTACGTTTTGACAATTTAGACGGATAACTTATTGTAACAATTAACCGCCTAAATATATAAATATAATAAACTACCGTCGATAACCGCCGTGTGTATAGGATAGCTTCGCTAAACATAAATATGATAACTAGACGATAATTAACACAAATATTCAGTTACTATTAACGGAAATACACCTATCTTTTAAATATATTTATATTATATTATTCATTCAACATTTTCCATGTGAAAAAGTACCTTAAACCAGCATTAGCACACGTCGCGATCTTTGCAGGACGTCTGTGACGAACCTGTGTCTTGATTAGGAAACAAAATATATTGTCTATCATAAAATGTAATAACCAGGTTAATAGAGAATGTCGTCCATAGACTAAAACCGCATGTCGTCTTGAACCGTGCACAATACTAATAGCGCCTGTACACATCCATGGATTTACTGGTAGCAATAGTGCGTATTTTAAACTATCATGACAATAACACTGTTTACACGTAAAAGTACTGACTGTCTCTCCAATCTCATTCTTCACGAGTAAGCTAGACGCGATGTTGTCATTTTATGGTACTATTTCGTAGACTAAGAACTAGAAGAACTAAGCCTAGAAGTAGTTGAGGTCTTAATTGTTAAGGACGCTATCGATCTGAAACATTCAGTTACATGTAAATTGTACGTATTACATTTCACCGTAACACAGTTTACCATGAGCTTTCTTATCGGAAAATGAAAAAAATACGCGTTGTTCGTGAAGCATTTTCATGGCCGATTTTGGCAAAATTCATAAATTATTCAAGAATTAAAACCTAACCTAACAAATAATCCAGTATATCAGCTATTTTCAAAATTTGTTTGGCGCTGGTTTCCTGTAAACAGTGTAAACCGAAAAGAACCATGTTTTATTTAGACATGAATTTCATATCAGTGCCTACTTACTATAGACGGTCTATACGACCATATATTTCCGATACAAGATTTCACCAACTACATACGTACGTAGTTGTCAACTTTGACAGCTACTAAAAATCGGTCAACCTGAAAATTCATTTTTTTTGCCTGCAGGTTCACCACTATCGTTCTACTGCGCAGGCTCAGATCGAAAAAAAATACTGTGACATGAAACTTCAGACTTCAGACTCTAAACTAGTTTGAGTCATGCATGCAATCTTGCCAACTACAGGATAATACATATTTACCCATACTTTTCTTACTGTCAACAGTAAATCCATGCACGTATAAACGGGGTATTATGATATAGGTAAGTATTTTGTATATTAATTTAAATATTATATTGTCATTATGTGAATGAACGTCAAGAAAGGTGGGCGCGTACCAGCAAACATGATTATGACCTCACCACAAATGCATCAAAATTAACAATGATGACAGAACTCACATAATGATAGCAAAAGGTCATTAATTATTTGTCTCCGCGTTTGACCGCGGACATTTGAATTATGTCATAAATTTATCTGATCCAATCAACGCAATTTTTTGTGGCACGTACGTTAAGCTTAGGCTTCGGCCACATAGCCAGGTGCTTCGCTAGTCCTGAGCTAGATGCTATGCTTGTCTACTACAAACACTACTGCCACATTGCACGCTACGTGCTTAGGTACAAATTCATTCGATATTTGGGTGCGCTCGTCAACAACGATATATCAGTCTCAAAACCAATGACATTATTAATGAACGACGCACTCAATACAGTAGCTAGCAAGTAAATTCGCGCATTTGCATGTATAGGTAGACGTCACGCAATTTCCATTATGCGATATCACGCATCGGGAATTTATAGCAATATGACCTTTATTGTAATGGCGTTAGAGCAGTGTTTTTAATGTCAATGTTCATTTGAGCGAACCCGTTCGAACCGAACCATTCGGCAGACCCAACAAAAAGCATCAGGAATATATAATAGCAATATCACCTTTGTTGTAATGGCGTTAGAACAGATTATGCCATTCGGCAGACCCGACAATAAAGTGAATGTCATTTTTTTTCCAGATTATTCGTCCATATTAATGTCATTGCTCAAAACTACCTAACCAGAAAGCTACTTCTCATAGAGAATTTATGTTTAAAATTTCGAAAGTCACAAATTCGATTTTGTAGGGTGCATAATGTCAATTCATCCCATGCGTGATTATTCATAACCTCAAAATATACTGTGTTTGACGTTTGTCATACTGAAGAAACATCCGCCATCTTGCAAAATCCATTGACAATGGCAAAATCACTAGGTGACACAATAAAAATAACCAACACGTTTGTTCGCCGGGAGACTCACGAGGTGACTCATAATCACGTAGCGAAGCGTGCAGTGTGGCCATTGCGATAGAATAGTATGCGTTCGTTCACTAAGATATGTCACCTAGCACATAGCCACTAAGCAAGGCACCTGCCTATGTAGCCTTAGCCTTAGCGATCCCACCGGCCATTGCAAAAAGTATCATTTTGCGAATTAAATTTCGTGTATCTAATTTTTCCCATGTTGATTTGTGCGACCTTTGTCCAAAAATGTTGACAATTAGTAGAATGACAACAATATCACATGCTAGAAGTGCTCACTACCAGAACCGTATGAAAATAATGAATGAAATTAGTTTAACAACACTGTGTCGTCGCACAGAAGACAACAAGAGTACAATGGAAAAAATAAAGATTCTTAATTTACTATTTTCTAATTTTATTCTAAATTAACAAAATTTAGTACACAATTACTTACGTACAATACTTAAAAAAAACAATAATAATTGCATTACTCAATTTTAAAATATCTATAATGTAGGTACAGTCCTACAAACTTATCTAAAGAACGGTCAAAAATGGAACTACGAACCACCATATGGACGCCATTTTGAAAACCTCATTCGTATGTCAGATTCTGTCCAGTTGCGAGTCTTGATTGGCTAGTTTCCGACTGTGGCTCCCCCATCCATTCTTAAGATAAAATAATTCTGACAGCCAAGTCAAATAAAAGAAATTAAAATAGAATCCAAAATATGTAAACATTATATGTCCTGAATATTCAAAATTGGTATTGGCGGGAAAAGTAAATTGAACGAACAAACTTTGTATTTTGACTTTTATATTACATAGACAGACCTACAAACTTATCTGAAGAATGGGATGGGGGAGCCACTGTCGAAAACTACCCAATCAAGACTCGTAACTGGATAAAATCGGACATTCGAATGAAATTTTCAAAACGGCGTCCTATGGTAGTTTGTAGTTCCATTTTTGGCCATTCTACATATAAGTTTTAAGGTCTGTAAATCCTTGTATAATATAAACTCATGAACACTTTATTTTTTAATCAAACTAACACACAATATAGTACTTCTTAATATACTCGTAGGTACCTACAATAATACAGATGTATACATTTAATATAAATAGTCACTGGTTGACAATGTCCCTCTGAGGCAGACGAATCCGGTTCAGTTTAATATTATTTAATAAAAGTGATTTTAGTATTATGCTATGCCCCAATCTTGGATCGTGACAGGGTGAAAGAAGAAGAAGAAAGAAGGATTTAGTATTATAAAATTTCATTTTATTTAAATTAATAATACAATGCATTTCCATAAACTTCCACCATAAAAGAATAAAAAAACAGATATTTATACTAACAAACAATGTATCATTGTGTACCAGTTTACGATGTCATTCTAAAGCGGACGAAATCGGAAGTGATTATCATTAAACCAAGTGAAATAATTACTACATAATCAGGGCTCGAAATGGACCGGAACGCACCGGAGCGCCGTTCCGGTTCCTAAAATCACCAAAATTATCGCTCCGTCTCGTGGACATATTAATTTGAAAGTGAGTTAGATTTGCCATTTAACGTAAAAATCTAAAAGTTTGTGCACACTGGTAACCTCATTAAATTACACGATAATTATTAAAATTTGTTTGACCAAATATTATTTTAATCGAAATTTAATGAGGTTGCCAGCAACACACTTATTTTTATAAAATACACAAGCAATTAGATAACTATGTTAACATTTTCATAAAATATTGTGCGCTCCGGTTCGTAAAATATTGCATTTCGAGCGCTGTTAACATAATATTGTGTTTTATTTTAATTGACACGATGTATTTCCATCAAGAATTGACAGTTAATAATATGAAAGAGGAAAAAACACTTTATTACTAAAATTTGATACACTATTTTTTTACACTCCATAATTTCGTGTGTATAAAATGTTTAATATGCAACGTATAAATGGAAGTAACTTTTCAATTATTTCAAAGAGTAGGTACCAATGCATTTTACCACGTTTTTCTTAGCTCGTATTCTTGTTTGTCCGGTGGTTGTTTATCCAGTACAAATCTTGCATCGATTTTTAACTAACTTCCCAACTAGCTAGACATTTGAAACTTTTAGAATATATCAGAACACGATTCCAATGCATTTTTTTAATACTTTTAGACATCTTTAAGTAGAATTGAATTCATTTTCAGTTAATTCTGTTTTGTATGAAAAATTATTTCGGAAGAAATCCGTAAAAAATAAAATACTATTATTGGTTGCTAAGGGTGTGGTCCTAGCAACTAAATTATTAATATATACGTGCGTTACTATGGAAATCAAAATGACATTTCAGTATTCTATATTTGTTTGTTTGTTCAAAATAGCAAAAAAAATGATTTGTTGACGATTGCCTTATTTTTTGTCCTAAATTATTAATACATAAAATCGTCAAGTTTATATGATTCAACAGAAAATTTAAAAACGTGGTATATAAAAAGTTCTTTTTATCTTGTAATTATTTTATTATTATTTTCTCATCAATTGCATTATTTGTTATTTAAACGCGTTGAAATAAGCCTGCGTCTTGAGACACGTCGTGAGGTGGTTCATTCCCGCTCCGGAGGCTTAAAATACATTAAAAATCCTTAAAAAATATTTTAAAACTGGATGCATGGCTGAGTCTTGTTGTCGAAGAGATCTTCAATGCCGAATCAGGGCGGCAGTTAACTAACCCAGCCGTTGGGAACGGCTACGGGTGGACGAGTGATTCCAAGAGACCTTCTAAATCTAGACAGGCTAGAGCAGCAGTACCTGTTTGTATCAACTATACAGTCACACACAAGGATCTCACTAATGGCTCAATTACAGTGGCGAAGACTCCATACTAGGCGATTATTTGAAGCCTACCTTCTTAAGAAAAATATTTTTTAATTGCATATTGACTTATTTATATAATCACTTGATTATATCTATAAAATAATTTATTTTGCCAACGAGAGATGCCGTATGTGTAGGGATGTATTACACAGATAATTACAAAACAATCTGCAAAGGTTTAAAAAATATACCACAGCGCGCTATCTGTCTTGGCATAAATAAAGGTCGGATTACGTTTCAAATAATTCTCATTTTTTTCATATGGACTTTACGTCACTTATCTAGTTGTATGAACTAAGGTAAGCTCCGATCGCAGTGCCTAAAACCGAAAAAAAATTCTATCGAATATTAATAAATTTAGATTGTTTTTAAAAATAAAAAGAACTTTTATCTAATGATTTTTGATGTGTGTAAATGTTTTTTGAAAAAATACGTAATTTAAACTGATCGCTTAATTTTATGTCGCCAGTGAGTTTTTGAAGTTTCATTAAATTAGTGTGTACCTATTCATTAGTAGTAATATCGTATTATCTTCTTATTTCTCGTAAGTATACCTGACAAGTGTGTTCTTTTTATCAGATCTCCACAGCCCACCTCTTTCCAAAAGTCACCCTTCGCCATTGCTCAATTATAGTATTTTATGAGCGTTGTTGCAGCAACGTTGCCAGCCACAATACTACTATAAGAATTCACCACGCTGTTTCCCCGAAAATCACTGGATTTGTGATGTAATTTCAATGCTCACCATCCTCAATACTTAAGTAAATTATATTAAAATAATCACGTAGTATAGTCGGTTAATCAGGAAATATCACGGTGATTTTAGGCCTTTGATATATGGCTGTGTATACATATGGGCGGCTCTACCTTAAGGATTCGTAGGGACTATCCCCACATCCTTACGATGTCAAAAATACACGTCCGATATTTTTATTATTAGGTCCTATATTTAAATCTTAAGTAGGCAATGCTGATTTGGACATGTCTTAAAGTGATCCATACATAGTTTCAGCCCAGTGCGATTCTTATATTCAAAGTGTCCCCGTGTTAGCTAATTAAAAAATCGCTTTATTTGTTATCCGTTCAGTGATAAAATGTTTAACTAAGGGAGAAAAAAGCCAAAGCGTCGCTATAGGATTGGTTTGTCGAATATCCGTTTTTGTCGAAATCGACCTTTTAAAACAGGATGATTTTTTGTATCTAAATGGACCAGAACAATCCTTTTCTTTAAATTGCTTTGTAATAAAAACAGCATTCATATGCTGTAAAAACAACAATTTAAATACCTTCATGTATTTAAATATAGGATAATAAAATTTATTTTTCGTCTCCTGAACATTTGACATTTGGTCTATTCGACAAACCAATCTACAGCGACGAAAGGGTACACATAAACGTATGTGATAGTTTATTGTAACTTTGTCGGGCGGATCACGGGTTCATCATAGCTGGAATACTGCTTCGATGGTCAATAATAATGGAATTACAATCATTATCAAATTATCTTAGTTCAAGCTGCCCATAGATAGGCAGATCTGGTCCACAAATTTAATGGCTGATTAATTTATTGCAGGCTGTATTGGACACTGTCCTTTTGCCCATAAATTTCGGCCAACTGACATGTGTCCCTATATTAAAGATATACATAATGCAATATACCTACTCTGCCTCGACTGATACGGCTAACTAATGTGGATCAAAGTCACCCCTTGTGTAGGTATAATTAATTACTGGGCATGGATCAAGTATTAGGAATATTTGACATTTTTTTCAACTATTAAAAATACTATGCCATCATCATTACTGACTAGGTTGAGTAAATCGAATTCAAATTTAAATATGCAATTTATTGTATATTATCCTTCCGTATAAATTTTTACTTCATTCTGAATCGTTTACAAATGATCCATTATTATTATTCCACGAAAAAATTTTGGTACTTATATTTAATTATGGTTATTAATGTATTTAGTGCAAACACGCTGGTGACTAGAAAATTGTTTCATCTTCTTTGTCACCATCGTATCTATTCTATACACAAGACTCCTATCGGCAGCAATCGAGGGTAGTTTTTCATATGTTTTTATCGAAGTATTATTAGAGCAAATATTGAGTGACTTAAATAGTGGCACCAATACCTACGTGATATCCACTTTTACTGGCCTTGCGAGTCGTAGAATGCCGAAAAGACTGTCCCGACTGTCAAATCGTCCAAATCCTCTATACACAAGACTGCTATCAGCCGCTATCGAGGGTAGTTTTTCATATGTTTTTATCGTTAATAATTGTTACAAAAGTTAGCCGTCTAAACAGTGAAAACTCTCGAAAATTTAGCACATCCAAGAGAGCAGCTGTTAAAACATAGCACTTATTGTAAAAATTACAACTAACGTAATCTAAAAATTATAATACTTCGATACAAACATATGAAAAACTACCCTCGATAGCAGTCTTGTGTATAGAGGATTTGGACGATTTGACAGTCGGGACAGTCTTTTCGGCATTCTATGACTCGCAAGGCCAGTAAAAATGGATATCACGTAGGTATTGGTGCCACTATTTAAGTCACTCAATATTTGCTCTAATATTCTAATGAGGCGTATCTAAAACACTAGACAGCGTAGACGAAACAAACGGACGCTAACAATCTTAATAAGTATTACCGTTAGACCATGGGTATTCGATGGCAATAAGTCATAGCTGCAAGTCAGGTGTTCATCGCTAGACTCAAATTGACTGGGTACGGGGAATGTACCTGGAAAAGTGCGTGGGTTAACAGTTGAAGTGACGAAAAGAGGCGGGGTAAATATTATGGAAGTCAGTACCATCTGCTATATTTTGTTAACCCCGCCCCCTTCCGACGTCTTAAAAAAATCAATGTTAAATTATGATACTTATCTAGATATTTTTTTAAATACACCCCTCCCTGTACCATATTATTGTGTGCCCGTTTTGGTGTATCAAGGTAGATTAATCAGTCCAAAACATTCAAATTATATATAGTTGGTTTGAAAATAATGATGACACCATAATATTAAACAATGATAAATCTACAATCCACCAGTCTACCTACAATCTCTAACAGAATATCGTAGTATATTCTTGGGTTTCCACCGTGTCTCCTTCTTTTTTCTTTACTCGACGTTTCAGGCTCGTTGCAGAGGCCATTATCAAGAGATGATATGTTTTATGATGAAAATGTAGTGTAGGTATGTGAATGTAAACGTTGCTCTAAGAATCTCTATTAGCTAAGAGCAAACGTTGCTCAGAGTAATCTGTCAATCGTTACGACCAGGGATACCTGCTCGAATATTAGATTTTGCTGATAGGGCCCGGAAGCTATGACGTTTTTAACCGTAATCCATCATCCCTATTAATATTTTCAGGGTTTCTATGGATTTCTTCATAAAACATATTATCTCTTGATAATGGCCTCTGCAACGAGCCCGAAACGTCGAGTAAAGAAGGAAGAAGGAGACACGGTGAAAACCCAAGAATATACTACGATAAAATCAACCGTGAAAGCCTCAAACATTATCTAACAGAATAGTGGATAATATGTCCAGAAAATATTTAAGTAAAAAAACACCCTTATTATGTAGGTAAAGTTCAGTTTTTAAATACAAACAATATTGTCACCTTACTATTAAAACCTTGTTTTAAAACCTTACTATTAAAGTCTGTTTGAGAAGAATGTTGAGGGGAAGGAAAAAACGTAATAAAACATCATTTTATACACCTCTCTAATATATAATTAACTATTTCTTTTATTCAACGAATAATTCACAAGATTTAAGAATATATCATTCTGATTATTGAACATATATTATTTTGAAAAAAAAACACTTTCTGATAGAGTATATAATAACCAATAGAAAAAAACCTACTTTGATTTAAGAAACAAAAATCGATTGCCAAAGTAGCTGATTTGGAAGGAACGCTGATGGGTAGGTATAGTAATTGACCAATAGTTAAAATTTGTTCGCTATCAGTATGTCACGCCGTAGCATAATGGTAATGCGACGGATGAGGCGTATACTCGGGAGATACAGGGTTCGATTCCCCGTCGGGGTGACTTACTTTTTTCAAAAAAGATTTTTTCTATTGGTTATTATATACTCTATCAGAAAGTGTTTTTTTTTCAAAATAATATATGTTCACCTCTCTAATAGATTAATTTGCCAACACTGGTTGTGAAATACGAGGTTTTAATTCCATGTTTGAAACCACGAGACCTATGAGTTTTTTAAAATATGTCGATAGATGGACAGCATACTAGTCTAGCTAGAGAACCGAGGCTTTGATATGATTTCAAATGTTTTTTTGTTTAAATTTTGTCGAACAAACTTCATTTTTCCATAATATCGCACTTACGAGGTCTTAATAGTAAGGTGACGATATCTATCTTGCTTCTAAATTCTCTTAAATACTGTCTCATAAAATTGATCTATTTTCTATAAAATTAACGTAGGTATACAAAATTAATGCAGTTTGAAATTTTACACTTAGGTATTACAATTCAAGTTGAGTTCATTCTTCCGTTACTTTCATTATTTGGTCATTACGAAATAATCTTTTTCTATCGAATGATTTTGAAAGACAATAATTCAAGACAGAATAAAAATCTGTACTGATTTTATTTTTCACAAATTTTGTCCATATAATAATATGTCCACGACAATATCATGGGGTATAAACTAATGTCGGGAATAAAATTATTACTTCTATCTTTTCTAAGCGTCGGCCTATGACGTCGTGGGTTCCAGGTTCATATCCTGGGTCTGGCAAGTACACTTATTGTTTTTCAATTTGTGTTCGAGTCAGAGTATTGACCTGATAGGTTTAGCAAGTGGCTGACATCCATTTCTCGTAAAAACAAAATCTGTTAATACAAACCTCCAGTCTGTGGAGGCCCATATGATCTTATTAAGATCGGACATGGTTGGAAACTAGTTTAAATCCTGTTTCACCCATAAACAGGTATATGGTAAAACTACTCTTCATTATTCATTGTTTCACTTATACTTATTTAATCCTTAGCATCTCAAATATTATCAATAGTATGTACTGGAGGTCAAGGTCCAAGTAAGTTCGAGGCTCGATTGGGGAGCTAAGTATAGTATTCTCCTTTCCAAAAACAGTTGTTAGGGGGAGGCTATTTTAAAAATACTTATTATTTATAACTGTAGGTATTATAACAAAATTATAGGACATTTTGATACTATAACAAAACTGTCTACTAAATACTGAAGCATGGTGATTTGTTTTCTTGCATCTTTAACGGCAAAATATATCCACATTCCCTGAAAATATGAAAAACATTGGAGATGTACTTTAAAACTAGATGCTTGACTAAGCCTCATTGGCGAAGAGATCTTCAATGCCAAATCAGGGCGGCAGTTAACCTAACTATTGGAAACGGCTGCGGGTTGATGAATGATTCCAAGATACTAATTAATCTATACTGGCATAGAGAAGCAGTACCTGTTAGTACCTAATATGCCGAGTCACACACAAGAATTTCATGAATGACTTATTTATACTATTTTGTGGGCGTTGTTGCAACAACTTTGCCAGCTACAATACAAGTCTACTACAAGAATCCACCACGCTATGTTATCCGAAAATCACTAAATTTAATGTTCATTACACTAGATGTACCAACAATAAATTAATTTAATTAATTCCCTAATAATTGACAAACCGGAGCAGTATTCCGGTCCACTCTGGTCCATTTCGAGTACCAACATTATTTAAAGGTTTTTCTCGACTTTTTATTTTGTTTTTTACTTAGTGTGAAATAAAGGCATTACGTCTTCGATATTTTACGAAAGGAAGAAGAAATATACAGTTATACAACACCAAAGTGAAGCTAGACTATACTGTTCGCAATTCCATATAGACAGTGAGAATTGAAATCATATGACGGTAATTAAAAAGGCACCGGAAGAAGAAGGTGCACAATAAATACTTATTCAATTAGAGTTGGTTTTCGGGAATTCCCCGACGGGATTTCTCGACAAGTTTTCGAGATTTGCCATCCAAATCTTTTGACATTTCGGGAAATCCCGGATCTCGAGAATTTTTTCTCGGGATTCGGGATTGCTTTATTATCAAATATTAATTGAAAAAACGATTTTCTATATGAAAAAAGTGGACAGGAAATACAAAATGTTCGAAGACTGATCGGGGCATCATAATTAAGCCAACGTCGACTCAAAATGATCGCAATTTTTGCAACATCAGGGAATTTTGTGTCTCAAAAACGGACGCGATTGTCAGACGCAGCGATTGACAGTCTGTGTTTTTTGAAATTCTATTTTAATAAGTAATGTTTTGAATTATGTTTGTTTTCCTACTTCTATTTTGTTTGTCTTTTTACATAAATTTAAAAAATCATATTTTTTTGGAATTTGTCTATTTTTACACTGATTTTAGGATTTTTACAGGTTTTTTTAAATTTCCCGATATCTCGAGATTCCCGAGAATTCTTTTCTGGAAATCCCGAATTTCTAGAATTCAAAATTTCATCATTTCGGGAAATCCCGAATCTCGAGATTGAGATTTTCTCGGGAAATACCCAACTCTACTTGCAATGAACTTGAATAGAATCATTTCAATAGTCGCAATTATACAACATTTTATTTGATATTTTTTTAACCATATTCGATCCTAAGAAGATAAATAATGGGCAGAGGTGAGTTTATACAAACGTTGTTTTATAATTTAAATATAAATAGGATTTACTTTGCTCGCTCGGTGATTTTTTTATTTTACGATATTTTCAAATGATTTATCTCTTCTTAATATGCTGTTAATACAATTTTATTTCGGTACACTTAGGCGGGAGGGGCATTTCGATCCGAGCGGTGAACTATACATTATTTGAAGGGCAAGGAAATATTTATTTTTTTACCTTGTCAGATCATAAGAAGATCAAAATATGGAGTGGAGGTTGTATTAACAGATTTACGTCAAATGGACGTTATCCACATACTCAATCTATTAGGTCCATACTCTGGATCAAAACACACATTTATATACAACATGTGAATTTTCCTGACCCGGGATTCGAACCTGAGAGCCACGATATTATAAGCCTAACGCGTAACCGCTCGACCATCGTGGGCGTGAGAATTTAGTTAATTGGGAAATATGTGGCAATTGAAATTCCTCAAGTCTTCCATATAGTGGGAATCTGTGTGCACCATTTTTATATGGTGTCATAAACCCTGAGGAAAAGGGGGCGGTAGGTAATTAATGCCTTTGAAATGTGGTGTAGTCACCAAATGCTACGTATCCCTTGAACAGAGCACAGGACGAAGTAGTCAATTACCCAGAGACTCTAGATAAAAGAATGGCTGTTATCATTCTACAGTTTTTTGATAATACATATTCGTCCGAACCGGATAACCTGAAAAGACTTGTGGTTTTAGGTAGCCTTCAGGGAAGGCAAAGCAGATGAAGGAGCTTATTGATGGTAATCCTCACCCTGCCCTACAAGAAGCAGAGGTCCGAGATGGTTGGAAAGTCTTGGTCGCTCAGAAGATTACTGAATTTCAGAGTGGTCATAATCTTCAGTCATGAGTGGACTACCAAGAAATAGAAAATATTTTTTGATATCTGAATAAATAAAAAAAAAAGATCTTGATGTTTGTTGTCTCCCAAAATTTATATTGATACTGTTGGTGATAACATTAATTAATACATACACATTTTAAGTACACTAGTTTAGCAATATATACGTATGTGAAGAATATCATTATAAATCATCTGGGAATTTTCTATTTTTATTATTGTTAATCCTCAGTTTTTTTTTAAATTTGGCAAATGCCAAAATATAATATATAAGTATCTGTCATGGCGAGCGCTTTTTTTGTTACTGTGGACGTGAGAGTCTAATTCTTATAATAGTATTAAAATACAGATATATGTTTTAAGTCTGAGACTTACCACAGATTTATTTGAAAGTCTCAGAGACGGTTCTCCGTACATGATAAAGCTTTCCAAACACTCAGCTGAGGTCCAATACCGGCATCCAAAACGACCTCTCGGAGCGCAGACCTTTCCTTTTAGAATAACAATTCACGGATTTTCCAAAATCAAGACACATTATAGGTAAATATCTCTCACTTCACTAGACATTTTGTCAATTGTTTATTCAACACTCACTAAAATTAACTGGTAATTATTTATTGTGTTATTAGAAAATGAAAATAATATACACTCTGGCTCTGATTTTTAAACAGATGGAAATCGGTGATTTATTATCGTTAAATGTCACGTTTTTGTATGAGAATTTATATAAAATGACTGTTTTATATTTGTTTGTGTTGATTTAAATTATTAATGATGTTTTTTTTTATGCAATAATGATGAAAAATCACTAATATATAAATTAAAGCACTCTATAATAATAATATGTAACACGGATTTATCTCCCGTCGTTTTGTGTAGAGGTTAAAAAACATTCACTGAAACCCGGGCGAGTTCGCCTCGTTTTGTTTGGGACAGTTTTGAAAATCTAAATTTGAACGGATGGCGATTATTGTGTTGGATCGCGCGCGGTCGCGGGGGCTCGATCGAAAACGCCTATTTTTTAATTTGTCAAAATGTTCGGCTGTCGAGTGCGTCCGTTTGGCGACACGTCCGCGCTGCGCGAAGGCGGGGGCTTCCATTCACGGGGCTCGCTCCGCTCCTGTCGGGCGAGGCGAGGGCCAGCAGTCTCATTCAAGCGGCGAGGGGGGCGACGCGCGGCTGCGCCATCGCGGGCCTGGAGCCGACAGCCCCCGCGCACGCGCGCAGCATCCGGGAAACAGCATCCCTCGTGAAAAGCGCGCCGAGGCGGGGGCTTGCCGCGCGCGTTTACACCAGAAATATACAACCGTACGATATATACCCCGAAATACAATCTTTCGAAACCTAATACCCCGTTTACACGTATATTATCCTGCAGTTGGCAAGATTGCATGCAAGAATCAAACAAGTTTGGAAGCTTCTAAATTTTCATGTGACAGTAAGATTTCTTCGATCTCCGCCTGCGCAGAAGAACTAGAGTAGCGAAAAACGAATTTTCAGGTTTCACTAGCTATCAAATAGTACCATAAAATGACAACATCGCGTCTTACTCACCCTTAAAGAATGAATTGGAGAGACAGTCAGCACTTTTACGTGTAAACAGTATTATTGTCAGTTTAAAATATTTTACCCCGTTTACACGTGCATTGATTTACTTTTGACAGTATGGATTATCGCGGCCATAAGTTGCAAGATTGCATGCATGTATCAAAAAATTTCAGAAGCTTCTGAATTTTCACGCGAAATTGGGAATTTGTGTGATATGTGCGCCTGAGCAATATAGCGATAGTGCCGATCTACGAGATTGCATTGCCAGTTTTAAAAAAATCGAAAATGTGACATAACATGTTCTTCAGCGGTACTCTTTCTTAATTTTAAAATGAGGGGTAACCTTTTGAGGATAGATCGAAAGTTTCTACGGACCTGCGGTTTGGAAACACTGGTTCAAACAGTACCTACGCATGGTGAAAATGTACGCACATTAATCAAAGCAACATTCCATTCCATTAGTAGACGATTCTACAGAACAGATTACTAAGATGTAAATGCGATGGCCAGTCGAGATTTTTACGGCAGTTTTGGTTTATGACAAGAATGGCAAGAAATACAGAGCGCTCTGATATTACCAAATATTACCAATATTGAATGCGCGTCGTATTTACGAACATGTTATGTCACATTTTTTTTAAACTGGCAATGCAATCTCGTAGATCGGCAGGTTCGCCACGCCACTATCATTCTACTGCACAGGTGCAGATACATATCGCGCAAATTCCAACTGTCGCGTGAAAACTCAGTCAGAGCTCACTTTGAGCGTAGCAACCTAAGTATTGGGCATCTTCTCCCAGGACACCCCCAGGCCAATTCTTAGATGCTTCACATCACCAATTGACGGGTCCCATGATACTCTCGATTAAGACTGAGGGTGGTACGGGGCGGGTTTAGTGGAGGGAATTTAACTTCAATGTCGCGTGAAAATTCAGCTGCTTCTCAATTTTTTTAAATCCATACATGCAATCTTGCAACTTGCACGATAATACGCATTTACACGTGCATTTTCTTGTTATGGCCGCTAGTAAATCCATGCACATCCAAAGGGGTATTTAATATTTATAAACTATAATAAAAACTATTAAACAACATAATATATTAATACTTTTTTCCCAACGTCTGGTGGCCGTGTTTGCGGTGAACCTAAAATGAATCACAAAAAATTGTAAATACTTAAAGATGTAGAAGAAACCATTCTGCCAGATGGAGCTTTTCACTGTGAACAAAATCGGTGAAGTAAATTCCAGTTTGTCAAAAATTTCATCTTCTTATGAAAGCTGAACGAACTATATCTTCAGACTTTTCACATAACCTTAGGTATGCTCTTTCTTCATCAGCCTAAATTCCCTAATCCTTATTTTCTTTATTGGTATATTGCAGAAAATAGTCATGGGTTGTTGGGTATATATGTACCTCATGTACAGTTTTAAGTTTATGAACTTGGGAGCCCGAGGTATTACGCATAAAGCCCACCAAAGCGGCGCTCGGTGCGCTCTCTACGAAGTAGGCCCCCTCCCACCCGCGCATTACCCTTCACCTATGTAATAAGGGGCTCAAGAAGCACAAAATAATTATTATTATCAGCGTCTCTTATAACAAAGCAATAAAAATATTATTAAATTTCTCGGGGCTTGTAATTACTATTCACGATGACATCATTCTACCAGCGAAATATTGGACACGCAATAACTAAACAATGAGTTCACTGTTATTACGAGGGTGGGTCAATAATTCCTTAGAAAAAAGCATTAAAACAGTTTTTATTTTTGTATTTTTTTTTTATTTCTCAACATAATCTCCTTGGAGCTCAATACACTTGGTTAGACGTTTCTCATTTTTTTTTAAACCGTCAGAAAAATAGGTTTTCGGAAGGTCCTCAAAATAAGCATTTGTCCGATCGATGACTTCTTCATTTGAAAAAAAACGTTGTCCACTTAGCCATTTTTTTAAGTTTGGGAAAAGGAAAAAGTCACTGGGGGCTAAATCTGGCGAATACGGTGGGTGGTC
Organism: Rhyacophila brunnea; assembly: GCF_057557595.1. Classification (NCBI taxonomy): domain Eukaryota; kingdom Metazoa; phylum Arthropoda; class Insecta; order Trichoptera; family Rhyacophilidae; genus Rhyacophila; species Rhyacophila brunnea. Next base: position 37,522,741 of record NW_028232796.1, read on the forward strand.
GACCAATTCGAACTTCAATTTTTCAATTTTAGCCATTGATCGTAAACATGTGTGAACACGGGCATTGTCCTGATGAAAGAGGATTTTTTTCCTGTTCAAATGAGGCCGTTTTTCTTCAATTTTGTTTTTTAGCTGGTCCAATAAAGATGCATAATAATCCCCTGTTATTGTTTTTCTTTTTTCCAAATAGTCAACGAAAATAATTTCACGTGCATCCCAAAATACAGTAGCCATAACCTTACCAGCTGATTTTACGGTTTTCGCCTTCTTTGGACATGGTTCGCCATTCGCAATCCACTGCTTTGACTGTTCTTTCGTCTCGGGAGTATAGTGGTGTATCCATGTTTCATCTACAGTCACAAAGCGACGAAAAAATTCATCCGGATTGTGTTGCATGAGCGACAACAGGGCTTTAGAGGCCACCACCCTATTGCGTTTATTGTCGACTGTGAGCAAACGCGGCACCCATCTTGCAGAAACTTTTTTCATGCCCAATTTGTCATGTAAAATAGAAATGACGCTACCTTTTGAGATCCCTGTAACCTCAATTATCTCACTCAACTTTAATCTTCGGTCACTTAACACCATATCGTGGATTTTATTGATCATTTCTGGTGTAGTCACCTCTACAGGACGTCCTGAGCGTGGTTCATCCTTTGTTGATGTACGACCACGTTTAAATTCATTTAACCAGTTATAAATAGTTGCAAGCGAAGGAGCAGATATGCCGTGAACTAAATCCAACTCATTTTTTATTTCCTTTGCTGTTAACCCTTTTATATTAAAATGTTTAATAACAGCTCTAAACTCAATTTTCTCCATTTTCCATTTTTCCATTTTCCACAAGCAATTTTTTTTTTAAATGTACGAGAAACACACAACAACCCGACCAATCTGATTGAAACTTCGCAGCATACTGAATCGGTAGTGCCGCTGCATGAAAACAAACCGCTTACAGTACTAGTCGCGCCACCTGTCGGCTTATCTAAGGACTTATTGACCCACCCTCGTAAATAATGCCTTCTCGCCCGTCTATCGACGACGCTTCCAAAAGCGTGATTTTGCTTGCCGTGTTCAATGAATAGACTACGTTGTGTTTTCGTTAATTCGTATCGCTGAGAAGCAAAAAAACGATGAATCATGGGGCAGGCGGGCACAATGCGTCGTCAAATCCAGTGTGCGCTGGCGTATTTGATTACGTTGTATTTTCGATGATTTACGCGCCACTTGTGAAATTTTGCGCGAGTGCCCCACTCGCTGCGTTAAGTGGGTTTTACGCCTTAGATGTTTATTTATTTTTTATTTACAAGAACGTACGTACCTATCTGTTTGAGTGGTTATGTTATTGGACCCCTGTATATCAGTTGCAGGGATTTTGTTGTGCTTTGAGTAAAGTTTTGTACTTAGTTTGTGAATAATTCGCATATTTTAAGAGATTTGTATACTAATTTATTATTTTTTAATTTATATATTTATTACACCCACGGTGGCCGCGAGGCTTAAGGGGGGACATGCTCGTCGAAGGTCAAAATTGAGTTTTTATTGTATTTTCAAACCATGATCCTGGACACTCCTTAAACGTTGTAGATAATCTATTTATATAATTTTGAAGCCTTATTATCCTTTATAGTTATTTTAAACATTTGATGACTGCATGAAGTATTTTTGTTACATAAAATAGTATTCTTTTAAACCTCTCGCTCTAATGTTTTAGAATATAGTCATATTTCGGTACAGAACTGTGCAGTGGTGTTAAGATTTTTTACATTTATTAATTTTTAAACGCATTTATAAAACCATTAGTATAATTTATTACGAGATAATTTTTGTAAAATATTCACGATAAAAAATTATTTTGATAATCTCTGTGATCCCAAATTTGACAAGAATTAGGCATTTTATTATTCAAAAAATCGGCAAGATTAACACATTTGAAGATGATTCTAAAGATATTTATTATAAGCTATGTTTTTGACCATTCAAGTGTGATAAAAATTTTATGAATAATGATTGCTTTATAATAATTATTGACCTAAGAATAAGGTAGTGTTTTTTTGAAATACGCCATTTCTTTTGTCATTCCCTAGTGGTTAAGCTACAACATACGGCCGTAGCCATAAAATGACAAACTATAATTAAAGTAGGGAGTAAAATTATGTTAACGCGCGTGTTTGAACATGTACCTAACCGAATTTTTTTTTATTTTTTTTTAAACGATACATGTTCAAACACGTGCGTCAATATCATTTTACTCTTTACTTCAATTATAGTTTGTCAATTTATGGCTACGGCCGTATGTTGTACCTTAACCACTGGGGAATGACAAAAGAAATGGCGTATTTCAAAAAAACACTACCTTATTCTTAGGTCAATAATTATTATAAAGCAATCATTATTCATAAGATGTTTATCACACTTGAATGGTCAAAGACATAGCTTATAATAAATATCTTTAGAATCATCTTGAAATGTGTTAATCTTGCCAATTTTTTGAATAATAAAATGCCTAATTCTTGTCAAATTTGGGATCACAGAGATTATCAATATAATTTTTTATCGTGAATATTTTACAAAAATTATCTCGTAATAAATTATGCTAATGGTTTTATAAATGCGTTTAGAAATTAATAAATGTAAAAAATCTTAACACCACTGCACAGTTATGTACCGAAATATGACTATGTTCTAAAACATTAGATCGAGAGGTTTAAAAGAATACTATTTTATGTAACAAAAATACTTCATGCAGTCATCAAATGTTTAAAATAACTATAAAAGATAATAAGGCTTCAAAATTATATAAATAGATCATCTACAACGTCTAAGGAGTGTCCAGGATCATGGTTTGAATATACAATAAAAACTCAATTTTGACCTTCGACGAGCATGTCCCCCCTTAAGCGTTGGACTATCACACCGTGGGTCCCAGTTTCGAATCCTGAGTCTGGCAAGTATACATATTGTTTTTCAATTTGTGTCTGTCAGGGTATGGACCTAATAGGTTGAGCAATTGGCTGACATCCATTTCTCGTAAAAAACAAAATCTGTTAATACAAACCTCTACTCTGTGGAGGCCCATATCGTCTCTGTTATGGCAGAAAACACTAACTGGAGAATACTAGTTTTGAGTAATTTGACTTTGAAGTTGTTAAAATGTTTGAAATGATCTATCATGTGAGTTTATTAAGTAATCGTAAAAGGATGACTTTAAAATAAAGACTGTTTATTTAAAGAAGGTTTCCAGACGGTAAAGTTTGAAATAAGGAACATTTTGGTATAACTAACTCAATATGTCATTTTTTCGAATTAGTGTCTTCTGCCAGAACAGTGACGATATGATCCTGTTAGGATCGGACATGATCGAAATAAATGACTGGTATTAACTGTTTCAAGGTCATCTCCGCCAAAGATAATCAACGCGGGCAGGTACCTACTATATTTTTAAGAGGCGACGACTGTGAAATCATTGCATAAAGGGTATATTATGTACATAGTTCTTCATTGTGTATATTGTTAGAATCATTAAAAATAAAAACTTTCTTCTACTGAAATGAATGCAGGCCGTTCCTTATCTCGGTGCTGCCCTGGCAAATAAATATAATCTTGAAATGATTTTACTGGTTTACTTAATATTTAGCCTTGATAACTATTTCAGCTCCGTCTTGGACATTTTTATCGAAACAGTTTGTTTTAATATGAACAATTTTTATACAGTGTTCATTTTTTTCAAGTACAGATGCATCTTGGTTTGAACTGTGCATATAGGGATGGCAATACCGGTATTCAATTTTTTATCGATACCGAAATACCGGTTTCAAAAATCCAAAATACCTGTATTTTCGGTATTAATAAAGCATACACGTTTATGTTTTTCGAATATGAATTTAATATATTTTTTTCATTACTTACTACTTTATTGTATATTATTAATGTAGTGTATAAGTTTTATGCTGCCAAAATGCAAATATATTGACTTAAATCAACAAACGTTAAATAATATTAAAACAAAATCCCTCAAATATACCTATTTCTAGAATTGTCGCGATGACATTAACATATTTCAAAGACGAAAATATTCGTGGCAAATATTTCCAATTATTCTATAACTCTACTATTGATCCAACGTTGGTAGTAAATCCAACAAACGTTGAATTTGAGAGAGATTTTCGTGTACCCGGACCTATAGTATTTGTGAAATGAGCAGTTCTAAAATAGTATGATCAATATATTATATTTACAAAGGTCAACATAATAAATGCAGGCAGTGACGTCCCTAGACAAAATGCCGCCCCTGGGCAGCGCCAAGATGCCGCTCCTTATAGTATACCTACAGTATTTTTTATCATCCGTGCGCGTGTCGTTTCTGGTCACCAAGTACGCCGAAGGGCAACGGAAGTAAATTAGACATCGCGAACCCAACAAAAAATAGAGTCCTATTAAACCTTTTATGTTAATTAATACATTTTGTTTCCAAGCAGTGATCTGATTTATTTAATGGAAAGATATTTTTGTTATTACTAAGTTTAGGTAGTTATTTCTATCTCGTATACCAGATGATTCTCCTTGATTTGCCGCCCCCAAGCGACGCTCAATCTGCCTACCCCCACGGGACTTCACTGAATGTAGGTATGTACTTCAGATTGCAATAAAATAGGGTTTCAAATAGATTTTTCAATAGTTATATTTATTAATAGGTAGGTACTTCTTTTTAATATTTGTTTTGATGAATACCGCTATTCAATAAGAAATACCGGTATTGATAATATATTCGTTCGGTATTGCAATCACCCGGTTCGCCCGATTCGGTATTGCGAAGCACCCACGATGGCCGCGCGGCTGAAGCATTGGCCTATAGCGTCGTGGGTCCCAGGTCGAATCTTGGGTCCGGCAAGTACACAACATATTGTTTTTCAATGTGTGTATGAGTCAGGGTATGGACCTAATAGGTAGAGCAAGTTACTGACATCCATTTCTCGTAAAAACAAAAATCTGTTAATACAAACTTCCACTCTGTGGAGGCCCATATGATCTTATGAGGATCGGACATGGTCGAAAAATAAAATTGCAATCCCTAGGCATAATCGTCGCTTTATATTATGTAAATAATTACCTACTACGGTTATGTATTTTCAGCCACTACTCGACTCACGTGAAAACTCACGATATCCTATCAAAAATACGGTAGATATTTTCTATCCTGGCTAGGTAGGTAATAAGAAAATGAAATGCAAACCATATTGTCTCTTTCTGGTGTATTATTCACTAATTTCAAATTAATTATCATCGGCCGCCCGTGATACTTATCTATTTGAGAGAAACTAAATAGTTGTTCGATTAGGAAATTCGTCCATTTCCAGTAGTGATTTAAATATTCTAGTTCACGACACCGATAACCCTTGAAGTTTGTTTTATTCACGATTTGCTATTGTCCAAGTATGCAAAGGTAGATAATATTATTCCAACTTACAGTTCTCGAAACGCAAAGTTTATTAAACAAACACGTATTGTTAGGAAAGGTTGTATTCTATTACTATCTAGTTTTAAATACAAAATGTTGGTTGAAGTTAGTATTTCCATCAATAAAATATTATATAGGAAGATAGTATTATGGACTAACTTGGTAAAACTGATTATTATTGGGAAACTGAAAGGTCCGCGCAATACTATGTTATTCTACAGAGCAGTGGAGGTAGGCTGTTAAGATCCGCCACAAATAGTGCACACAAAACTTTGGCAGTCATATATTTGTTTTCATTGAAATAAGACTACAATAATTTAAAGATGGTGTTGGTTAGTTTTTAAATTTCAGATTTTCAGATCATTTAGATCAATGATACTCAACCTTTTTGTTCTTCGGGCCAAATACATATATTTGTAAAGTAACGCGGGCCGTATCACTACTGGTGTGATGACAAAAATCATGAAACCCCCCCCCCCTTTTTTACAAAACATTTTTGAGATTTTAAAAATTATGCGTGTTTTTTAAATTAATCGTGTGCAATAGCAACACTCTTATACCAGATCTGATGTGGACCATAATGACAATCCTCTTCGGGTGTCACTATCTGTGCGTCAAAGTCGAAACGAATCTCAAGATATACGAAATTCCTGACAATAAATGTGTTTCGGGCCGCAGGTTGAATATCGCTGATTTAGATAATAGTCAAATATGTACCAGTCTATCTATAAAATATCTGAAATTATGCAATTAAATCATACATAACTTTGGATATTTTGTAGATAGGATAATATTTTTTTATCTATTGTAGTTTGGTTTAGGCTGGGCTTAATGAATTTAAAAAATTAACCAACAATACCTATGTGTAATAATATGTATTCGTAATCCAACGAAAACAAATATGTATGAATGAAAAAGTGTCTACAATTTTGTCTTATCGCCCAAAGTATACCAAAACTATTATGGTTTGGTTTAGGCAAGGTTTAATTGATGTTTTAAAACTAACCAATACCATCTGAAAATTGTAGTCTTAGTTCAATAAAAACAAAATACGTATGACTAACAAAGTTTAATTTGCACTATTTATATGTAACAGATAAATAAGTAGAAAGCAGGGTTTTGTAAGAATATACCTACCAGTGGAAGGTTTATGGACATGGAAACCCATGCGATAAATTATAAAATAAAAACCATACATTCCAACTTAATAAAAAAAACAATAATAATACTAATTTACATTCTCCTCCTTGCCCCCCCCCCCCCCCAATATTAAATCCTGAGTGCACCACTGGTAACATCTATCGGCAGAAAAATAAAACTAACTGTCTCGTGTGATAATAAAAATACACATCTTCGAACAGTCAGAGAAACTAAACGTAGTTCATCTGCAAGTGATATAAAACTAATTAAATTTATTTCGCTATGTTATAAGATTGCAGTTCAATAAAGCCGGTTTAAGGGGGAGAGGCATGCCAGTAGAGAACCTAGCGGAAAAATACGAAGCTTGCAATTTGAGATTTTTTTTTTGATAATTTACAATTTCAACTGTATTAATTAATAAATATGTATCTGAAAACATTAAAAAGATTTTTTGTTTTTTCTTAAAATGTCTCAAAGAAAAAAGTAATGCTAAACTGTTTTGCTGAACAAAAACTAATCATCGTCAATGACACTCAAATCGAGCGAGTCAACAACTAAGTCTATCTTGAACAACAAATTTCAATTGACCTCTGCTCGCAGAAACAACCTGGCATGGAGTGCATTTGGCACTTGAATAGTATCTTGAAAAGTGATCTCCCATGGTGTTTTAAACGTAAAGTTTTACAACCATTATGTGCTACCAACACTTGACTCTTAGTCTTAATGTAAGAGAAATCAAAAAATTGCGAGTAGCACAACGTGGCGTGGAAAGGTGCATGTTAAGCATAACGCGTAAAGAGCACAAAATAAACCAATGGATAAGGGAGCAGACAAGAGTACGCGATGTGATAGAGGTCTCTAAGCAGATGAAATGAACATGTTGCTCGGCGAGTAGACAGCCGCTGGACTAATACCGTCATATTACAGTGGTACCCAAAGCGCACTAAACGCTCACAGGGACACTCTAAGCCCCTCTGGATAGACGAGCTCATAAATTTCGGTGGATGTACGTGGCAGCAAAGAACTAGAGATCGAGAAGAGTGGCGAGAGAGCTACGGGGGGTCTAGGGCGATTTGGCACCGCGAACTGGCCTCCGCCGATTGGCCTCCGGTAATTGGCCGCCGGTACAATCGGACGCCGGCCCAATTGGACGCCGACCCAATTCGACGCCGACCCAATTGACCTCCGGGAGGATTGGACGCCGCACAGTTGAATTAAATGCGCAAAGGAATAGACGTACGTTACGATTTGTTGGAGTAAATAAGCAAGTCAGTTTAATATGCTTCTATTTTCTCAGTAGTTGTACCTTATACATTTCGCGCTTGACACATTTTTAATATAGATTGAGAATAATTATTATGCCTTATGATGTTTATTAAAAGAAAATAATTCTTCCCTCGCTAAAACTTAAAGATGTGCATAATCAATTAATTTATTGTCTATACATGGGTACTTATTTATATTTACAACAAATATTAAAAATAATGTTAGATGTTAGAATGAAAATTACATTATATTTCAGCGTTTTATCGACTTAATACAATAATAAAGCTTAAACATGTATATTATTATGCATAAATGCGTATTTTAAGATAGTATGAAATTACAAACAAAATATAAAGTAAGTTATCTGCTGAGTATAAATGTTTCAGTAGTTTGATTGATAAACTGCTTAGGTACTGGGTGTCAGACGAAATCCCGAAGGCCGAAATCCCGAAAGCCGAAATCCCGAATACCGAAATCCCAAAAAATAAAAAAAAATACAAACATCAATAATTGCGCAATTTTTGCAAGAGACACAAAAACCCAGTTTTTGTGGAAATATAAAAAAAATGTAAAATACAAACATCAATAATTGCGCAATCGTGAATTGCGCAATTTTTGCAAGAGACACAAAATCCATTCGTTCTACAAAATGGTCTCTCCTGAAAATATTGCGCTCACGATTGCGCAATTATTGATGTTTTTATTTTACATTTTTTTATATTTCCACGAAAAATGGGTTTTTGTCTCTCTTGCAAAAAATGCGCAATTATTGATGTTTGTATTTTTTTATTTTTTGGGATTTCGGCCATTCGGGATTTCAGAATTCGGGATTTCGGCCTTCGGGATTTCGTCCAGCACCCAGTACCTAAGTAATTTATCAATCAAACTACTGAAACATTTATACTTAGCAGATAACTTACTTAATATTTTGTTTGTAATTTCATACTATCTTAAAATACGCATTTATGCATAATAAATACTTACATGTTTAAGCTTTATTATACTATTAAGTCGATTAAATGCTGAAATATAATGCAATTTCATTCTAACATCTAACATTATTTTTAATATTTGTTGTAAATATAAATAAGTACCCATCTATAGACAATAAATTAATTGATTATGCACATCCTTAAGTTTTAGCGAGGGAAGAATTATTTTCTTTTAATAAACATCATAAGGCATAATAATTATTCTCAATCTATATTAAAAATGTGTCAAGCGCGAAATGTATAAGGTACAACTACTGAGAAGATAGAAGCATATTAAACTGACTTGCTTATTTACTCCAACAAATCGTAACGTACGTCTATTCCTTTGCGCATTTAATTCAACTGTGCGGCGTCCAATCCTCCCGGAGGTCAATTGGGTCGGCGTCCAATTGGGCCGGCGTCCGATTGTACCGGCGGCCAATTACCGGAGGCCAATCGGCGGAGGCCAGTTCGCGGTGCCAAATCGTCCCATTCCCAGCTACGGGAGCCCTTCATCCAGCAGTGGATCGAACCCGGCTGATCATGGCGATATCGTATATCAACAATAACAGTAAAATATTAAAATCAACATAAAAAGATAAGTCCCGTATTTTATCATGTGTGTCATTAATAATATGTGTGTCAATCCAAAATCAAAAATTGGTAGCGTAATAGTTTAAAAAAATAGATTTTATTTTAAACCAACTACAAAATGTTTTGCCTCAACGAGAGTGAATAAAACAACTACGGATGACACTATATTTATTATATTAGTGGTTTATATTTTTAGGTACAAGTATCACCGTTTGATTGGTTATGTGAAATCCCTTTTGATGGCAGGTGCAGGGATTATGTAACGCTTGTTGGTCATATTGTGAAACTCAATTTGTGATAAATATAAATTTTATATACTTACTTAATATTATTAATAAATTCAAAAGTTATTTGTGTTTTACACTTTCTGTACATGCAGAAAAATGGTATGAGGGGAGGGTCCATTTCGAAACGATATATATAATAATTTAATATTGATTTTTAAGGCAGAGGGAGGGGGTGAAATTGAAAACACAATTATCTGTGAAGTAAAATCACAGCTGGTAAGTATCCGACGTATCTCAAATATTTGAAAATTATTTTTAAAAATAAAAAAGTAGAATCTGCTAATTTAAAAATTTACCCCTACATCGTGTCAATTGAAAGCGGCTTCTGCCAGTTGGAACATGGTGTGTAAAACTCCCACCTCCGCTCCCGTTATGTATATGCAGCCACGTCATACGCGGCCGGCTAACATAACCCTTACGTGTGCCAGGTCAAAGGATTTAAGCCCTCATTTTGTCCCGAGCAGAGCCGCACGGGACTGGTGATGCAACCTTGCACCGAAGTGCGAATGCATGATGTTAATTTATATGGCAACTATCAGAGTGACTTTAATTTGAAGAGTCGCAAAGGGAGTCGAGAGTGTCCCGCCCCCCGTACGCTCTGGCGAATTTAGTAAAGGCCGCAAAATTGGCCTCGGTTGCCACCATGTCCGCTTATCTTTGAGTTGCCTTTGAGGTGGATAGCTTCCGTTTGGCCAGGTGCAAATGCAAGCTTATTAAGCTTACCCCAGTTCAGCGCTCGGAATGGACAGGAACGCACCGGAGCGCCGTTGTGGTTCGTGGAATTCCAAAATATACCGTTCCGGCTCGTGGATTCATTTAAAATTGCGTTGCGGTTCGTTAGATTGAGATAATTATATATGAATGTATCTTTTAAAGTTTTTCTCAAAATTAAAAATTAACGAAGTTATGTTATGCCTGGCGTGCAAGGGTTAAAAATAAAAATTATGACATCCCTAAATTTCTTTCAACCTTCTTATTTTGTGTCGATATGTCCATGCCTAAATGCATTGTCTAAATAACAAGAAGCAACCAGCTGCAAGCGTAAATTACTTTATTACCCAAAAAAATGTGCCTTGCTGACACTGTCTTTATTTGAAAACTCTTAAAAAATAAAGTATACATTGTTTAATAATTTCTAAAGGATGAAACATTTCAAATCTCAATACAATCTTGCCTTTGACTATTACGCATTGTTAATTTACTTACCTACTAATTTATTATATTATTTTATTCGGAGTGACAAAAATTATTACTTCGCCATTTATTTTCGGGTGAATGAATTGTGTTTTCGATGGTTAAATTAATACAAAAAGTTTGATAATTTGACTCGTGCAATCCGCTATAATATTCATATTAGTTGCCTTTTAAAATATTTTGTATTATTTAAGATATAAATACGTTTCTAAACAAAATTGTTTATATTATTAGTTTGGTGTTTTTTGCTACATTCTAGTAAGTTTTGTGTTTTAATTTTAACTGTGTGTTTAACTTGATTTTTTAATAAAAAATTAATCTCCTAAAAGTTGGTCAAAAATGTCATCAGGCGAAACGTGTTAACCGAAACTATTGAAAAATATTTTGTCGCAGGTAACGTAACGCTGGCCACATACCTACACAATTTGATCATTTAAAAAATGATATTGAGTGGTTATTTATAAAAATAATGAAGGTATAATAAAGTAGTAGGTAATTCGTGTAAATCTGCTAAAACCACATTACATTACATTACATTAGGAATTTACTCCAATAACCATTGAAGTGGCAACAGATGGTATTCATCTCAACAATTGACTTTTGTTAAAAAAAAAAAAGCTTATGACGTGTCGTAAACCCCTATTTTTACGATGTTTACATTTGTTTTGTAATTTACATTATTGTTGAATTGCGACTATAGTACAATAAATCTTGTGATATAACTACTACATTCATTCAATTATTTGCCATAGGTCATGATGAGTAGGTATACTTTTTTGTAAGTGAATTTTGTTGCTTCTGGTAAGTTTTGTGTTTTAATTTTAACTTTGTGTTGAACATATTTTTTAATAACAATTTGTTCTCTTAAAAATTATTTAAAATTCTCAGCAGGCGATACGAATACCTTTATATCGTCGGTGTATTGTAAAAAAGGCGAATTAACCAAAATACTATTTATTTTACAGGAGGAGAATTTTTAACCTTTGACATTTATTTATTAATTACCTGTAGATGAATACTGTCCTTATAATAGGCTTTATAATATAATATTTTTAAAAGTCTATTATGTTAAATTCGCTTTTTATTCGTAACACTAAGTGGATAATCACCCTTACAATTATCGTTTTTAATAAGTACTTTCCTGTGGGATACAAATTCGCCATTTTTACATAAATATTGTCGCTGATATCCAAACTGATTTAAGATAATTCTGGCCACACGCACAATTTGATAATTTTGTGGATATTTATAAAAATAATGAAGGCTTAATTACGTAGTAGGTACTTCGTGTAAATCTGCTAAAACATTAGGAATTCTTTCCAGTGAACAATACAGTGGCAACATCTGTTCTGTAATTCAATAATTATTATCATCTCAACAACTTGACTCGTGTTAAAAAAATATTTATGATAAGTCGTACCCCCAATTTTTACAATGAATAATGAATGATTTTTTCTACAAAAATGTGTTTGGGCCATTGATGGTTTGTGCAGAAAATATTGAATAGCCTTCTGCAGAGTTTATTTATTTGGGACCTTCCTATTGTATTACAATTATTATTACATGCATTGTAGCTTGTGACTTTAAAAATAATAGAAATAATACATAGGTAGTGTGGAGAGAACTTTTACTTAATTTTTGTTTGTAAATTTGTTTAAAAAAAATATAAGAATATCCTTCAATAAAAATGTACGACTATCATAATATCTGTATTGTATGTAGGTACCTATTATCATTTCCATGGCAATAATAATGTGAGTAGGGAAGGACATAGATTGAATCGTTTAGAATAAGTAGGTACTAACAAATTAGGTACATATGTGTCCAGTGTGGACATCTAATTATCTTAGGTGGTGTTAGTCATAGATTATTAAATAAATACGGTGGTAGATGTATATTACAATAATGGTAACCAAAGCATCACCATTGTAACATAACATGCATACAATACAATATTGGTCCTTATAATGTTGAATATAGTAGGTACTAATTAATGACAATTTTATATTATTCTATTATCTTATATATTTATCTTATATAAATGAAAATGACACACCATTGGTAATTTAATTACAAATAATGCTATGTTTACGTTGTTTGGATGACTTGAAACTTTTATTAGATGTAGGTACGGCCTTATGCCCCTTATAGTGGAGAAGGTTCAAAATAAATCTTTGAGAATCCTTTAAAGCTGTGTGGATAGTGGATACTATCCATGGTTTTATCCGATTGATTTTTCAAGACGTATGCTTACATACTGTATTCTGAAAGTTAAAAAGAGAACTAGGTATTTAGGCTACGTACTTTTTCCAACTTATATCTACCCAGTACAAATGAGAACTCTGCCATTATTGGTACTTAGTATTGATTTTATTATATATTATTTTATAACTGTCTTGATAAACTAAGTTGTTTGTTCTGCCAAGATGCGTAAATATTTTTTTTAATTTGAATCTATAAGGTACTTATGTGGATATGTTGTTTGTTATGACTAATTAATTACAAACTTATCTATCCCAAATGAGACAGTAATTTAAGTTATAATCAGTGACGAGTGGTGGTAGAGGTATCATGCACTGGTTATAGTGGTAGATAAAGTAAGAATAAAGAATAATACAATTTTTGACGGTATACTTTGTTAAAACAAGATTATTTCGCCTGCGGCGCTGACAATCCTTACCAACCTGCCCAATATAGATCCAAGTAAGAAGTTTAAAGTTTATTGTTGCATTTTTATATCAAAAGTACGTACGTACGTAAAGAAAGGATTAGCATAAGTACTTAGTTTCGGAAAATTATACAGCGTTCCTGTTCGTGAAATTTTCCATTTCGAGCACTGCCCCAGTTTAGGATTCTCGATAATGCGTCCTTAGCTACGCGCTCGAGTATCGGACGGCTCGACGAGCCACCTAGTAAAAGAAGGTCGTCAGCGTACGCGACGAGCGCGCAGCCCGGTGGCAGAGGTAACGTCAAAACATCGTCAAAAAGTATATTCGGTAGCAAGGTGCCAAGCACGGAACCCTGCGGACACCCCATGGTGGTCTCCCTGTAAATCAATTCAGTGCTAGAGTCGTATATAACTTCCCTTTTATTAAAATAGCTTTGCACTAGGGCAAAAAGGTCCCCCGGGATCTGTCGGAGCCGAAGCTTAGACAGAATTAATGGCCACCATGCGGTGTCGAAGGCACCGGCTATGTCCAAAAAGAAGCCTACCACAATAACTCCTTCTGAGACCTCAACAAATTTCTGTGCAAATCTGATGGCATTCTCAGTAGACTTGCCGGGTCTAAAGCTAAATTGCCTATCCGAGATAGGGTAGATTCTCTCAAGGTGGTTCTCCAGCCTTCTGCTGATTAACCGCTCCAATATCTTACCCAGCACTGGCAGAAGAGGGATTGGACGGTACGCTTTTGGGTCATGCGGTGATCGTGTGCTCATCTTAGGTATAATCCTAAGGAGACCCTTCTTCCAACAGTCCGGGAAGATGCCCCTACTCATGCAGTCAGCATACAGCCCGACTATCTCACGAGGCGCTCGAAGCCACGCCCTTCTGGCAATCACATTGCTGATCCCATCAGGTCCGGGGGCTTTGCCCGCCCTGAGGCCATCAAAAATTAATCCCACCTCCGACTGGGTAAGCTCAGGAGAATGGTGAGTCTCCAACGGCAAGATTGCAGATAGTCTTACTTGACAGGTTCTGGCATCCTCATGTTCCGTAGGTATGTCCTGTGGAATTAGAGCTTCCAGCAGTATGGATGCAGACTCTGCTCTGTCCATCGCAAAGGTGCCATCGGGGCGCCGCATAGCCGCCATGACTTTACCAGGCCTTGAGCCCAGCTTTATCACGCGGAAAGGCGGTCCCCACGGATTATAGCCCCCCATTTCAGAGACAAAATCCAGCCAGTGCTTTTTCTTGGCTTTATTTAACTTTTTTTTGAATTTTGCCCTTTCGGATTTATAAGCAATCTCCGTAGGTTCGTCATTTCTGGGTAAGTCGTTCTGAGATCTTCTAGCTCTTTGCAATTTTCTTTGGGCAAGACTCATGGTCCTTCTCAAAGAAGTCAATTTTGGTATCCACCATGGCGCAAGGTTGGGTGGCCTCAGAGAGGTTCTACCCAGCGTGGACTCCGCAGTTTAAGTAATGAACCCAGTCAAGTCATTGGCTCTTTGGTGGAGATCGTCAGCTGACATGGCAGAGGCCAGTCCACCAATTTTGACGTCAAAAGCATTCCAATTGACACCGCTCGTCCGAAAGCGCCTGGGAAGCAGTACGCTCTCAGTTTGGCTCAGAGGGGCCGCATCTCCCGCAACTCTGAACAAAAATGTGATCAGACGGTGATGGCTAGTCACCGCGTCCGTGTGGACCTGCCAGTCCACGGCGCGTCTGGCAACGCCACTGGATGTCAGAGTGACATCAATATGTGACTCACCATTTCTGGTGGAGAAAGTGGCCGGCCCGTCAGGGTCATTTAGCACCGTCAAATCAAATGCGGCCAAGAGCTCCTCGAGTGGCTCAGGACTGTCCTTGTTAGGTCTGGGCCCAGAGGGAGGCCAGATGAGACCCAGAGCAAGGAATGGACGTTAACGTCCGCCCCAACAATTATCTGCTTGCCTCTGCAAGCATATAAGATTTTCTCCAGTTGTTTTGTGCAATACAGGGTAGAAGAACTCTACTGAAAATACGCAGATATAACTACAATGGAGAGCCCCCTGTTATTAGCAATCTCCGCCACCGCGAAGAGCTTATTGGATAGATGCGAGAGATGCAACACAGTCAGTGCGTTGTCAATTACAAATATGCAAGCTAGAGATTTCGGGGTAGCTTGTATGATACGGCCACCGCTTAGGCCCCGATTGGGACCAAAGGCGTATGGCTCTTGTATCATAATTATGTCCGTATTCTGATCCCGAGCAACCTCAATCAGCTTGGCAGATGTGGCTCGACCTCTGCCCACGTTGATCTGAGCGAAGGAGATCATTGCGGAGAGTAATCAGTGCGGCGTGTAGGCGCGCGGGACAGTCGGGATCGGTGGCCAAGTGTCCGTTCGGCTTCTTATAGCGCGTGCACGCAGGGCACTTGCCCGGTTCGTCAGCGGTGGGGCAGTCTGCTCTGTCATTCCCTTCTCTAGTGCAGTGGCCGCACGTTGTAACCTTAGCGTTGCAACCCTTCGCCATGTGTCCGTATAAGTGGCACTTTGCACACTTGACAACTCCACAAAAGTCACGCTTAGCCACGTCCGACTTCCGCTTCCTAGTGGACATTCCTTTGGGGTGGGGTCCCCTTTGTGGTTGACCATGGCGCTAGGTAATACTCGTCACACGTTACTCACTCAAACACAGTTTATCGCACAATAAATATTATTGTTACAATAATTAGGTAACTATTAATAAACGAATTAAAAGTCACAATTCCCGGGAAAGTCCAAGGGGAAAACACACAAATCGTATTCCAAGGGCAGGCGAAGGTATTAGTGAAGAAACGGGGTCAAAAACTTGTGAATAGTAGGGTCAAAATTGAAGATAACGAAAGCAAAATAATAGCGATACAAAAAAACGTCCGCACAGCTCGACAGTTCAGTCTCTCCATAGTCTCTCTCTGCCAGTTGGAACAGTGGGGCGCGTCAAACTGGCAATAACCGTTATCAATATAGACAATAATCCACCACAAAGCTTCAAAACCAGTGTGCAACAGATGCGCGCACAAGGATAGATAACATACGTAAACAAGGGGTCGGAACCCAATCACCAGAATGATGGAATATTTAATTATTTATTATAATATGAAAACAAAATATTGTGTACCTACATAACCACAGAACAGATAATAAATAGAATACCGATATGCTATATTCAATACGCCAGATGTTGATGCAGGGTTTTCAATGCGTGAGTGTCCTACGAAAATGAAACACGCATTATACACGTGCAATAGTGTGTGTAATACACCAATATTAAATGAGCGTAAATGCATAAACCGAGAGCAGTGTTCGGTATTCGACGTATAACGTAATCTTGACACGTGTTTAAGTTTAACCCGGATTCTTCCTTACTCGAGTCGGTTACCTGCTATACCCTTGCCCGTTCGGTATTTCAGGACGTTCATAACATGAGATTCGAATTAAAAAAGAACTGATTCTAATCAAACGACAGGTGCGATTTTCTTTGAAGCAGATAACGCAATCGATTCATCAGAAGATTTAAAGGGGAGCCTCGAAACAGTTCAAACCAGCCATACAATAAAAATTTTGAATTATACAAAAATCTTCAAAGGTTGCGTATTTCTCATAAATTGAGTAAAATATTATATTGCCCAAAGCATAACAAAATCCCGTCAACTAGCCATGCTCAAAACAGATACGTACACAACAAATAAACCATGAGGTAATATTATCGTGTACCCTATCACTGTCACACTCAATAATAATTATTTTTTATTAAGGGATGTGATTTGTGGTGTTTATTGTATTTTTATCGTAGAAGGTATCAAAAGCAATCAGTGTGTCGGGCCTCCACGTCCCTTATTCCAATACTGTCAAACGAGTTAAATAAAAATACATACCTACATGGCAAATATTACTCTCGGAGGAGAGAAGAAAAAAACCAGAAATAATGTTAAACAATAAAACAACATTTCATTTTCAAAAAACACTACACACCACTGAAAGTATTGTCTAGATCTCTGGAGAGCGCATTGATTAGTCGCACAAACCTCGCTAATGATGCCTGATAAGCCTGACACGAGGAAACAGTTCTGAGCATGGTCTACACATCCTGAATCGCCCCCCCTCTCACCTAATGTTAAGGTTAAGGGCAGTGTGATGTTCTACTACGTAAAACTACGGATATTCCTTGTATTTTTTGCATTTGTTTTGTATTTTTAAATAAATACATTTGAATTTTATTGAGTCGTCGGCACTCGGCGTCATAATATTATTATGTCGCACTAATCATGATACCTTTTGTGATACTGATAAGTGATAACTGATAACAAGTTACATGTGTCATTTAGCCATGTTGGATAAATAGCCATTTTATTAGACACAAAAATTAAACACATTAAAAATAATTATAAAATAATATTCTACGCGTCTATTATCAATCAGCGGGTCTATTCTATACAAAAGGCGACTATCGACCGCTAACGTGCTAACGTGATAATGTGTTAGTATTTGTTACATACATTTTATATTGAAATATTATAATTGTAATTGTATTGTAATCAGTTAATCAGTCGAAACTGTCTCTCTATCGCTCATGCTCTAAATTTTAGCATAGGCAGGGGGCATGCCGTTAAAATATATCATTTATTGCAACAATTAATACCGGCTAATTATAATTGTTACAATACGTGTTAATAATTTGATACAAACATACCTTAGTTAGCGGTTTTATCGGACGAAAGCAGTCTTTTGTATAGAATAGACCCGCAGAAGTATCAAAAATTATGCCAAGATCTTTCACCTGTCCTAAGCGAAGTTGTGCTCAGTTTACCAAACTTTGTGTGCATGATTCCTATTCTGATATCTGATATAGGTACCTATTGTATCACTAGGGTCAGATTAACTAGAGAAGATCTTCTTCCCATTCAACCAAAATATGGGAAACTCTTGACTTCTTGAAAGTCACCACATGCGTAGGTAAGTCAAAGATTCTATTGGCCAAGTTGACAGAGCTTGGAAGCAAAACCACCGTGGCTGATTAAGAACTGTGTTGAGTAGGTTTGTGTATAAGTTAAATGCACTAATACTTTTTTGTCCATTTTCAATTAATATTTTGGAACCTCAATATTAAAAACCAAAAATCGACGATAAACATTCGGCTAAAAGAACGACTACACCCACTAGTCGGTGGTGGTGTAAATCAAAAGAACATTTTTTTTCAGTGGAATTCGGCATAAATATTGTAACTCTCTAGAGTCTAGACCAAGCGGGTGGCACAGTCGATAATATTTGAGTAATGTTGAAAAAGAGCCTATGGGACTACATTACATTCTCCTCTTTGCCCCCCCCCCCCCCCCCCCCCGCCACCAATATTAAGTCCTGGGTGCGCCACTGACCCCTGCCATGCACGCAATGCGGTGTCATGCACCAAAGCGCGTACAACAACTCTTCGAGTGCACCTTGCCCATGGATCCAAGATGCGAAGACAGCCATATTAAGATACCGCCAACCTTCACCCAATCAAGGCAATCGTGGCATCACAGATATAAATGTGAAAGTCTAAACGGGGCACCCAGCAATGACAGATGCATCGGTAGACGGTTTTTATTACCCTTAGTGAGGGTCAGTTATGTACTATAGGTTATTATACTTACTTTAAAATTTATATGCAAACTTCTTGATAAATTTATATAAAGAAATTCAAATTAAGATTGTTAAAAGATTACTTTGAAAATGAATAGTATAATTATAAATACACAAGGTATCATAATGATATACTTAGGTACTTCATTAAGATATCATTTAATAATAAAGATTGATAATTATGTAATAAATTATTAACAAATTATTTATTTATTTAGCATTTTTTTCACTCAAAAAATATTTTGATTAGTTTAAATACTGTAGATGTGACTTAACATATTGGTGATTGATGTTTTGACCAGGCAAAATACACTGGATAAGAAAAAAATAATCCTCACAATATTTTTTACCTGAATTTAGAGAAATTAAAGACATTGTTCTGCTATTTTAATGAATTATTAATAAAATATTTTTAATTTGATATATTTAGTGAAAATATTTATGTCTATGGATTGGTATATTCTGCAAGTTCGTTAGGTTGGCCAAAATTCTCTGTGGTCTTTTCTTTCCGCCATACGTGAAGTGCGGCTGTCGGTAGGTGAATTTGTGTAATCCTAATTCATCTGTGTCAAATCATTACTTAAAATTGCCGGAATCTCGAAATTATACATCATTGAATAATATTTTACAAACTGTGCATCGAAAAAATGGCCTTTCATATACTTTTGCACACCTTCGACGTACTTTCGTTCCGAATTGTTGACAGTTCCATGTGTATAGTTTCGTGGTTAATGTCGTGTACTCCAAATTGATTGTCGGGAGTTTTCAGGACGTTGTTGCTCGTTTTTATAATTGTCTTACGTTTATTGCAGGCCCTAACAGCTGCAATATGAAGTTTAACAAAATGGTTACCGCCTCAAGGAGGAAAAATAGGAAGCGACATTTCACCGCTCCTTCCCACATTAGGCGCAAGCTTATGTCGTCTCCCCTGTCAAAGGAACTCAGACAGAAATACAACGTGAGGTCTATGCCAATTCGCAAAGACGATGAAGTTCAGGTATGTTGATTTTTTTTTTTTGTAGTTGTAGGTTATGTTAAAGTCAAACGTTTACTGACATTCAGTCACACCATTCAATAAACATTCACAAAAATTCAAATTGTTTTTGACTTCTAATTACTTCACTTTTCGAAGTTCTACATCACTGGTTAATTTTGTTGAGCTGAGTAGAATTTAATTTGGACTAATGCTCATTTTGGACTGTAATTAAGTTACCACCAGCTAATACATCAAATGAACGTCTCGCAAACAAATGTATTTATACAATGATGATTTGTAAAGTAAGTTTACAATCTGCATAGTACAAAATACTGTAATCAAAACAACATAGCCATGCTTCGCTACAGTTGCACATGTTTTCCACTCATGATAGAATACAATTGTGCACATAGTACAGTATGAAAACATTATGTTTCCGAACAATGTATCATTTTTTTACAGGCAGATGTATCTTGATCTGCGGTAGGTATAAGACAATTGGGTACAAGTCAGTTTACTAAAAGCCTGGCGGGAACAATGGCAATTTTCATCGCCAATTTTCGGCATTAATTCAACAATTCTAATCTAACAAATAATCCAGTATATCGGCTATTTTCAAAATTGGGTGCTTTTTACTGGTTCTCCGTCATCGTAATCTGTCAGTCGCCATTTTGAATTTTAGCTATCTTTTTGTCATCGAATTATAGTAAGCGGTCCAAGCCATTATAGTATTTCGGCAAAAATTATAGGACGTGTAGAAAATGAAAGTTTTTTGTTTGTCACATAAACGTAACGGAGAATTCGAGAAATTCCGATGCCCTGCTTAATTATAACACCTCTTATGACCGAAAAATGCTAACACCGGCCGCCGTCATTAACTGTCATGTTAGTTTTTTAGAGTAGGTATACAACGCAAAACCATGTCCATAGACTAATATCACACACTGAGATCTTATATTATTTATATTATACACCGTCCCTCGCTTCACGTTATTACGATTTAGTGTGATTGAAGTATGAACATTTTACTAACCTAACCGGCGAATTCAATTAATAAAAATTTTCAAAATTGTGGTATTTTTGACGTACTATACTTTTTTAATAGTACGCGGACGAAAATGTAATTTTCCGAATAGTACGCGAACCAAAACGTACTATAATTATAGTTCGGTTGGCAACACTGCGCTCACTGACAGATGACAGCGGCCGGTGGCGGAGAACCAGTAAAAAGACCCCAAAATTGTTTGCCGCTGGCTTCCACTAATTGGACAAGAATCAAAAATTGTGGTTAATGGACATATACATTTTTGCCAAAGAGACTTGGTGTTCATTAGTTATGTCTACATTTGTTCACTTCATCTTCCACTTCGCTTCAACTTTTAAATTATGGTTTTAACAACAATTAATTTTGCGCTTGCTTTATATTGAGTTTGAAACGCAATCCATTAATTACTGTCTTTACACTTGTAGGTACATCTAGTTTTAAAATTTTGACAGGAAACAATGTCACCTTTTTATATGCTGATTGTAATAGTATAATTTACCGTTATACATTCTTTGCGGAATCATTCGGTCGACAACACTGACGTGACGTACAGAAATCCATTGTTGGTGGAACTATGTGCACCATCACTTTCATCAATCACTAAAAACGGTCATCTTGAAGTTAGTCTATGGCAGACCAATGTGCGAAGTACACTATTTCTGCCCTGCGATGCGTTCGGCTAGCGAACGAAAAAATGCATGAATCTAAATATAACCATGCCTAGCTCAACATGATGATAACTCACTGTTACATTATTTTTACGAATTTGCTTTAAAAAATGGTGGGAATTGATCACAGAAGGCGTCAGTCAAAATTCATATAAACTAAATAATACCAAACAAATGTAATGAACCAATCACTAGTCATATTGAAAAAAAAGGTCATTCACAAAGCGAAACAATGCTTAATCGTGACTGTTATTACTGTGGTCGGCCGTAATCACAATTTATTTCTGATCTGTCAAATAAAGTATGATATTACTGTAGAAGTTGTCACTTGAATAAATGACTTCATAATAATTATTATATCTTATTTTAACATTTGAAATTTGTTATAGGTATATTAAAATTAGATATGAAATAATAAACAATGGATTGCATTACGTTTTATTGCTTAAATCTTTTCCAACAATGTACCTATCTTTTAAGACTTACAAAATACTATTTACATCTGCTATATCTATATAATAACTATAACTTTAATGGATTTAAATTTTCTACTATTCCATTTAAGTCATGTTTTGCAACCCGGGTTTCGCCTTTCGGCGTCTTCAGGTGAATTTAAATACAAATTCCATCAAGTGCCTTCGGTCGATAGTATTAATAATTATAACTTTTCATCAGATTGATTATTTCTTTTTGAAATGTTGTATACCTACCTACTATTATATCTGTATATAATACACCCACGGTGGCCGTGCGGCTGAAGCGTTCGACCATCACGCCGTGGGTCTCAGGTTCGAATCCTGGGTCTGGCAATTACATGTATTGTTTTTCAATTTGTACGAGTCAGAGTATGGACCTAATAGGTTGAGCAAGTGGCTGACATCCATTTCTCGGAAAATACAAAAATCTGTTAATACAAACCTCTACTCTGTGGAGGCCCATATGATCCTATTAGGATCGGACATGGTCGGGGAAAAAAAAATATATGTAGAATAATGTTAAAATATTATTTTAATTAATTTAACTCCACAGACCAAAATGTGTTTTTACCTATTCATTTTTGAGTGTTACATTAATCTTTTGATAAGAGAAATATTTCGTTCCATAGTGAAAACCTACCATTTGAAATGTAGTAAGTGTAGGTGTATGAATGCAAATGTCACCCTAATGCCGGGTCCACACTGGCAACATGTCGCCCGCAACCTTGTTAAATTTTACGATAACTAGCTGAGCCAGCTGGCTCTCGCCAGTCTGTCTCGCTAGGTCTTGCAGACAGCTTTTCATCATAGTGACTTGGTGTTGGATTTTAATATAATAATTGTAAAGTGTGTATAGACGGCGCCATAGTTGTCCCTTCGGGATGGATTTTCATTCACGTCAGACAATTGAAAATTTATCTGATTTGTCAGTTTTACGATATGCATGTCGTCACTGCAAATACAAATTTGGAGTCATGTGCGTAGTCTATTCTGGAGTCTGGCCTTCTCAATATCATCTGACACCATTTCAGGCTGCTAAGCCTAGCAAAACAGCTGGCAATCGCCGATTGCTACCACTGTCATTTTAATTTTAATACAATATATGTGTAGGTATGTGCATTTAAATATGATAAATAGTTATACATCTCAATCGTGATTATCATAAATAGCGATCCAATATAACGCGAATATTAATCTCTTTCGGGTCCCATTTACATAATAGAAAAAGGTTAGCAGCATAAAAAATAAATTTAAACATTATTTTGTTTCATTGTCTATAAAAAATAAATGCTTGGAGCCACAGAATAATATCGTAAAAATCATATTTTGTTTTAAAAATTAAACTTAAACAATATAGTTTCCCGGTGCGGGACATTCATATCGAGACAAATGTTGATAAATAATGAAGTAATACATATTATATCTGATAAGAATAGGAATTTATAAGACCTTAAGATGTGGAATCAGCTTAAAAAGGCCTTCATCCAG
This sequence comes from Rhyacophila brunnea, assembly GCF_057557595.1. Taxonomy (NCBI): domain Eukaryota; kingdom Metazoa; phylum Arthropoda; class Insecta; order Trichoptera; family Rhyacophilidae; genus Rhyacophila; species Rhyacophila brunnea. Next base: position 37,546,607 of record NW_028232796.1, read on the forward strand.
CAGTGGATTGATACAGGTTGATGACGATAATGACGATATAAAATCGCAAATTTAAAAAATATTGCAGTTTATATGACCAAGAAGAGTAGAATTAGGTTGGGATAACCTTCATCCAGCAGTGGATTAATCTTGGTTGATGATGATAATGACGATATTATGAATGGGAAAATATAATATCAGCAATTTTGATAAATATAGTAATTCATATGACCGACAGAAATTCAAACAACTTAGAGAGGCCTTCATCCACCGGTGGATTGATTCAGGTTCATAATGATAATGGAAATAGATATAATATATTATCACCGATTTTGATAAATACAGCAATTCAAATGACAGAAAGGAGTAGAATCAGGCATGGGAGGCCTTTATCCAGCAATAGATGGGTTCAGGTCAATGATGATAAGGACGATAGAAATAGGTATAATATAGTAGTAGAATCAGGTTGCGGAACTCTTCATCCAGCAGTGAATTGATCCTGGTTGATGATGATGACGATATGAATATGTAGATAAATGTAATATCACCGATTTTGATAAATACAGAAATTCATATGACAGAAAAGAGTAGAATCAGGCTAGCGAGGTCTTTATTAAGCAGTGGATTGTTTCAGGTCGATGATGATGATGATAATGACGATATGAATATGTAAATAAATATAATATCACCGATTTTGATAAATACAGCAATTCATATGACAGAAAGGAGTAGAATCAAGCTAGGGAGGTCTTTATTAAGCAGTGGATTGGTTTAGGTCGATGATGATGATGATGACGATATGAATATGTAGATAAATATAATATCACCAATTTTGATAAATACAGCAATTCATATGACAGAAAGGAGTAGAATCTGGCTAGGGAGGTCTTTATTAAGCAGTGGATTGGTTCAGGTCAATGATGATGATAATGATAATGACCATATGAATATGTAGATAAATATAATATCACCGATTTTGATAAATACAGCAATGCATATGACAGAAAGGAGTAGAATCAGGCTAAGGAGTTTTTAAGTAGTGGATTGGTTCAGGTCAATGATGATGATGATGACGATATGAATATGTAAATAAATATAATATCACCGATTTTGATAAATACAGAAATCCATATGACAGAAAGGAGTAGAATCTGGCTAGGGAGGTCTTTATTAAGCAGTGGATTGGTTCAGGTCGATGATGATGATGATGATGACGATATGAATATGTAGATAAATATAATATCACCGATTTTGATAAATACAGCAATGCATATGACAGAAAGGAGTAGAATCAGGCTAAGGAGGTCTTTAAGTAGTGGATTGGTTCAGGTCAATGATGATGATGATGACGATATGAATATGTAAATAAATATAATATCACCGATTTTGATAAATACAGAAATCCATATGACAGAAAGGAGTAGAATCTGGCTAGGGAGGTCTTTATTAAGCAGTGGATTGGTTCAGGTCGATGATGATGATGATGATGACGATATGAATATGTAGATAAATATAATATCACCGATTTTGATAAATACAGAAATTCATATGACAGAAAGGAGGAGAATTAGGCTAAGGGGGTCTTTATTAAGCAGTGGATTGGTTCAGGTATATGATAATGATGATGATGATGATGATGACGATATGAATGTGTAGATACATATAATATCACAGATTTTGATAAATACATACATTCATATGACAAAAGGAGTAGAATCAGGCTAGGGAGGTCTTTATTAAGCAGTGGATGGATCCTGGTTGATGATGATGATGACGATATGAATATGTTTTTAAATATAATATCACCGATTTTGATAAATACAGCAATTCATATGACAGAAAGGAGTAGAACCGGGCTAGGGAGGCCATTATCCAGCAGTGGATTGGTTCAGGTCGATGATATAAGAATGATAGAAATAGGTATAATATCGCAAATTTGTTAAACCGATAGTAGTAGAATCAGGTTGCGGAACCCTTCATCCAGTAGTGGATTGATCCTAGTTGATGATGATGATTATGATGACGATATGAATATGTAGATAAATAACATTAGAAATTCAATACTGTCAAGAATACAATCAACGTAGAGAGGCCTTCATCCAGCAGTGGATTTATTGAGGCTCGTGATAATAATGGCATTATATATAGATAGGTAGATTATAATATTATATCACTGATTTTGATAAATATAACAATTCATGTGTAAGTAAGGAGTAGAATAAGGCTTAGGAGGCCTTCATCCAGCAGTGTATAGGTCAAGATTGATGATGATAGAGATGAAAAAAATAGGTAGATATTATACAATATCACACATTTTGATAACTATAACAATTCGTATTAATTTCTTTCATTGTTTGCAATGGCAACTTTTTTAGTATGGAAATTAGTAGCCTAGGTAATTATTCAATAACAAAAATAGTGGGTGAACAGCCACAAAGAAGTATTTAAAAAAATCAAATTTGGAATGTCACGTTATCTATGAATGACGGACAGTGGCGGACACACCTGTCAGATTTTTATTTACGCAGTAAATTGTAGCAAGATTATGGTTTTTTCACCGGAAAAAAGTGCGCCAATGCCTACATTACGATATTTGAATAAAAATAATCGAATCCGTTTGTCAAATAAAGGATTAGAAGGTCTTAAGCGACGAAGACGTCATTCTGCTGTATGTTAAAAGAAGTATGGCGAATTGTATACGCTGTATGAGAAAATATCAGTTATAAACGTCAAGTACCTGTGAAATCATTGAAAATTTGTGAAATGTGGTCAATTCAAACGGTAGATGAATCGGTAGCGCACATTTTGAAGTGAATGTAAAAATAACAATAAAATGTCGCTTAAATGAGCCGTTAGTGAATTTTCCAAAATCTCTTAGGATAATAATATATAGGAGATTATCATAATTGCTTAAGAAATTTTACGATAATTGTCATACGTATCGTAAAATCTAACGAGGTTGCCGGCGACATGTTGCCAGTGTGGACTCGGCATAAGAATGCCAAAAGGAATCCGATTAGCTAAAAGCAAACGTTACTCAATTACGGCCAGAGATACTGGATCGAATATTGGATTTTGCTGACAGTGCCGGAAGCAATGACATTTTTAATCGTAACCCATCCCAATGACATTATTAATGGACAACGCACTCAATACAGTAGCTAGCAAGTAAATTCGCGCATAGTGACATTCGCACATGTATAGCTAGACGTCACGCAATTTCCATTATGCGATATCATGCATCGGGAATTTATAGCAATATCACCTTTATTGTAATGGTGTTAGAACAGTGCTTCTAGTGTCAATGTTCATTTGAGCGAACCATTCGGCAGACCCGACAAAAAGCATCGGGAATTTACAGCAATATCACCTTTATTGTAATAGCGTTAGAACAGATTATGCCATTCGGCAGACTCGACAAAAAAGTGAGTGTCATTTTTTTTCAGATGCTTGTCCATATTAATGTCATTGCATCATCCCAATTAATATTTTCAGGGTTTCTATAGATGTCAATGGCCTCCTTTATCAATCGTGAGAAATATCCCTTATTCTGACCCAGTATCTAGGTTTCAGTCAAATTTGTGTCCTGTACCCATCGAGTGCTCGGCAATTGCTGAATCGTGTAGTGTTCTAGTCGGTGTGCCCTCTCTTGTTCACTCACACTTCTTTACCGTTTAAGAAGTTTGATCTATATCCTTTTTCGGGCATCCGCGACAGCTTATTAACTGGCACACACCTGCTGAGTCTGGACCTAATAGGTTGAGGAAGTGGCTGACATCCATTTCTCGTAATAACAAAACCTTTTAATACAAACCTCCACTATTTGGAGGTATATATAATCTTATTAGGATCGGACATGGTCGGAATAATAAAAGTTTAGTAATTTATTTCAAAATATAACTGCAAATGTGGCCTTCGTAAAACTCATCCTTCACAACACCTGTGAACGATTGTCTTGTGCATGTTATTTTGTAGATTAAGTAACGACTCGCTTCCATTGGTTACATCTAAATTGTATGTAGTACATTTCACCGTAGCACAGTTTGCAGTGAGTTTTCTTATCGGAAGAATGACCGTATACTATACGGTCGTCTCTATAGCACCGAAATGAAAAAAATACATGTTCGTGGAGCATTGTAGACAATAATGTTCCTTCAAGAATGAAAACCTTACAAATAATCCAGTATATTGGCTATTTTCAAAATTTGTTTGGCGCTGGCTTCCTGTAAACCGACAAGAACCGTGTTTTATTTAGACATGAATTTTATCTCAGTACCATACGACCCAAAGAAGTTGGACTGTCTTTAATATACGACCATATATTTCCGATACAACATTTCACAGGAAATTTCCTGACACAGCTTCCATTAAGTACAAAATAGAAGTGAAATATATCTGTAAATGGAAGAGAAATTTGACTGAAGATTTGAAAAAATGCAGTCAAACGTATGAAAGTGACGACAACAAGGACCACGAATTTTCGTATAAATACTACCTTTCTAACTTCTTTGCATACAAAAGTCGCCCACATGTCAAACTGGACCGATAAATAGTGTTCTATACACCGTTTTTCTTCGCGTAAACTTAACCGCTAGTAATATCTTGTCTTATGTATACATTTGGTTGCATTGTATGATGATTCTATAAACCATTCACAGACGGTAGCGTCATGACTATGCGTGAGTCAATGACCCAAAGGTTTTCTTTGGGACGGAGATGATTGTTTAGTCTGAACTACAAACTGGTTAATTATTGGCTCTGACTTTGCACCGTGTATTATCAATTCATAAACATAATATGTACACTCGGGTCTGTTTTTTATGCGGTTTGAGTAGAAAAATGGGGGTGTGATGCAATATTGCAATTAGTGAAATCTTCGCTGACCCAATATTTAAGTAATGTGTCAAGTGATACATAATGTATGCATTAACAAATTCTTTGTCCTTTTTTCAGGTTGTACGTGGGCATTACAAGGGACAACAGGTGGGCAAAGTTGTGCAGGTGTACAGAAAGAAGTTCGTCATCTACATCGAACGCATCCAGAGAGAAAAGGCTAATGGAGCCAGCGTATACGTCGGCATCCACCCCTCCAAGGTATGTCAAACTCAAAATTGAACTTACGTTGACATCTAACGGAAGTCAGTCAGCATTAGGGCAATCTTTGATTTATCATGTACTACCCAAAACTGTTTAGTGAAGCTACACTCATCACTAATCACAGAGGTTCTTAAGCCATGAAATGCAGTGTCATCCGCTTCTATGTTTACCACTGATTTTTACCTTTCCTTGAATGACTTTGTCCTCATAATGTGGCCGAGATACTTTAGTTTTCTGGTTTCGATACCACGCAGAACTTCGCAGTCCTTTCCCATCCAATTGTTTCTCATAGTCAGTCCAAGGAATTTTGAAGATGCTTCTATACAGTCTCACCTCTCCAACCTCAACTAAAATCAGTTTCAATTGAACTGCTGTTTTCAATTAATTGATTAAGGAACATCTCAAAGATAATTACTCACAGACCTCTACTATTAAAAACTTCGTAACTTGTGATTTGGTGAAAATATCGCAATATCATGTGAATGTATAGGAAGCTAAATTCTGATGTAATTGTTACTTGTTTCAACATAATCTGCTATGACACTGGTACAATGTTGACACATGCTTATATGTAGTGTAAACCTGTGGCATACAAAGATTCAACTCCACCAAACATCGTCAACTGCTATTTATGGGTTTAAGTATCCCCAATATGCATGACGATTCGTATTTTATGTCCTTTGTTTGACAGTTTTTTTAATTCAGATTCATAATATGCCTAGCCTAGCTATAGAATATACACTAAATGATTTCGTCATTTTAAATCTAGTTTCTAAATTCAAACAATGAAAATAAAGAACAAATTCTCTGACATTGATTTCTGGTACATATATATATGTACACAAGATTTGTAAAAAAAAATCTGTGGATTTAGGGGCTTTTTGTGTTTGATTTTTAAATGATTATTTAACATATGGGTGCAAGAATTTTGTACCGAGGTAGATGTCTCTTCATCTATGACCATAGTGGGATTTATGAGATTTTCTAAACTAAATTAACCATTTTCACAGGTATTCATCTATTCAATTCTAATGATGGCATTTGACATGATGATCCAAACCATTCATCGAGTGGGAGTTTAAAAGCCTTGCCGCTCCCTGGCGACCTTAGGGTTTTCCTCTGGATGCTGGGGTCGACTTTGCTTACTCCCACAATGTAATAAAATTTGGCTCTGATCACTTCCGTCTTAATATTATCAGTTTGAGGAATGCTAATAGAACCATCGTCATTCAATGATAACGTTCAATGATAACGTAGGGTCTTTTACAGAATTATTGTGGGCATAAAGTTAACGTTTATCAAATTTTAGTGGAGTAGTCCTAAGCTACCCCAATACGCACGGCTCGTGGAATCATCATAAACACTAGGCTATGTAGGTTTTAATACAGTAATTAATCTAAATTACCTCTAGCTGCAAGGTGTATATGAGGCGCCGAGTCTCTAAACTGGCTCCTGGCGATTTTTCGATAAAATGAGTTTTGAATGTACTTAGATGCTCTATCGATAGATCTATCGACTTTTCCAGTTGAGAGTTTCAAATTCCTCCCAATTTTATCAAAAAATCAAAATGAATATTGACGTGAGTCGCCAAGCGCGCTCTTTGAAAAAATATGGAGTCGCTAAATTGTCTCTTCTTAACCGACCAATCAGACGCCGCCATTCAAATACTGATTTCAAACGTACGGTAAAATCTCTATACAACCGCGTAAAACCGTTCGCGTCTGTGCAGTGAGAAAGCCTTGATTTTGCTTCGTCTATTTGATTGTTTTTACTAATTAATAATGGATGTTTCATAAGTAAGTGTAACGGAATCTCTACCAGGAGAATCAAGGAAGCGTTTAAGAAATCCAGCTGGCTGGAAATGTAACGTGTTACGCCAAGAAAGGTATTTAAAAATTGACATTCCTAACATTAATTTTTGATATAGATGCTTCAATAATCCAGTGGTGTTTCATAATATTATTTTTTGTTTCGTACGCTTTTTTTGAATTATGCCGTAGATACATAATATTGTATATTTAGCGTGATGTAATTATTATGAGATCTCTAAGTACAGATTTTTAACATATTTTGCTTGTGTCAAAAAATAATATTATTGGGGCCTTTAATAATTGGACATTATTTTTTAATCACTTGATGAATTATAATAAATTGATTTATGATAACCGCCATAAATCTCATTATATATATTTACATAATATCTAAGTATAGTCATTATTTTATACTTTTGTATATATATTTTATTAACCTCTATCTTTACTTTTTATTTTCAAAGTTATTAATTATTGTATTTTTCATAATTTGTTGCAGATATTCATCTAAAAAATTGCCCGAGTATCCTCAGTGTAATCATGACACTAAGAACTATAAGTGCAGTTTATTAAATGGAACTGATATTAGACATTTCCATACTGCATTTTATGAAAAGGCAGTGAAACTTGCTCAAGATACATTTATAGTGAAGTATTGTAAAGGAGTTTCAGTGATGTCACACAGTGGGGCTGAAAGAAAAAAATCTTTTTAATTTTATAGTGACCTACCTACTTTTAATTCCTCTCTCCACCTTGGAACAACTAAATCATCAATGATTATGCTTTCTATGTATGTGTTATTGGGACCATCATTTATTCACATATTTGGTATACTTGTGTAATTTCTTGCTCGCTTCTCATTAATAAACACGATTCTTTATTCTGAAAAAATGCTTTTTTTCTATGTACATACATACATACCTACCGCTATAAATGCTAAAAAGATGCAATGTAAAAAAGGATTTACCGTGTAGTAGGTAAGTATGGTGAGAAAATATTTGTTTGGCAAAATAAATTCTAAAATATCTATATTAATTGAAATAAATACGGCCCGCTACTGAACAGTCATTTCCGGTTGACCTTATCCCATAAGTGCCAAACTCGACTCTATTGACATGTAACGTCAAAGTGTGCGTCACAAATTTGGCTCCTTGCGACAGCGAGTGATGCAAGTGTGCTCTCCGGACAATTAAAATGCATTTATTTGGAATATTGGCGCATATAAATTGAATTTGACGTTTTAATTTACTATTCCATATAAACCGGAAACTAGAAAATAACTTAAATTACACTTAAAGTTATCACACTGCCCATAAGAGTTTTTCGTGATTTACTCAAAACTCAAAAAACCCCCAGGAGCCAGTTTAGCGACTCGGCGCCTCATATCGGTTATTTAACAGACTTTTATGAGGAATGTTTAATTTACCATTGGTTCAACCTAATGGGCCAATGAGATAAGATAAGTAATAAACCCAAATTTAATTAATAAAACTGTGGATGAACAAAACAAATTTGTCAAAAAAAGAACATACATTCGATAGTTCAATGTTTTCTCAAGTCTTCATGCTCTCTAGCAACTGTGTTCTCAACCTATCGAACTATAATCCCTCTTACTAAATGCGAATTTTAAAATGCCATCTCTACACAGGAAACTGTTGGAAATCGAAATTTCTTGACCTACAAAGACATTTTTGTTAATAAAGACAAGTTATCGCTATGTATTTATGATTTTTAGTCAGTTTTAACACTAATTCACACTTCGTCCTTTCTATCGGCATGCTTGTTTGGATCTAGAGCGTCGACTCAGTGGCTGAAGCGTAAGCTCACGTCTACACTCGGCTCGTCTGCTGCACAGCCATAAATCAATCCTAGGAACATCGATCCGATGTTGAATACCTAGCGACAGTCGCACGTAATCTCTCGAAGCCTCTGGATGTGGCGAGCCGGTATAGGAATGACTAATTCATAGGTGTCCGTATGCATTCTGGTGTCTTCGACTCAGCTATGGTTTGTTGATTGCAGCACTAGATTTTTTTTTAAACTAAAATGTTGCATTCCAGAACATAGTACCTATGTAAGTTGGTTAGCTTGTTTTCTGAATATGTAACAACTACAGTCGAACTCAGTTATTATGATCACGGATATAACGAGGAAACATTCGTTGACATTTTAGTTTATGATTTTCTCCATACATTTATTCACTTTTATGAGCTACTTATCGGGTATACCCAGGATTGGATTACATTATGACACTAGATAAGTGTCCTAAGTACCTACCTAATTGGTGTTTTCGCCAACAATATTGAAAAACTATCCACGCATATGGTTGAAATTGCATGTAAAAAATCATGGTTTGTGAAGTCAGCGTTACCAGAGTTCATTACAATAAACAACTTCTTTTGTAGTTTATGAATGCCATGCTTGTTTCGGGGAAAATTATAATTGTGTATTTTTGTTTGGATTGCGACTTTTTGTGTTATGTGACAAGCTCATTCAAAAATACCTATTCTCTGATATAACGAGTAACACTTATAACGAGCAAATTCAGTCGGTCCCATCTTCCTCGTAATAACCAAGTTCGACTGTATGTATTTCACATCAATGTGTTCGAAGGTCTGCCGTACTTTATCCTCTGCGTTGTAAATCTGTTTGCTTCATCTTCAAAGTCTTGTGCCCATAACCAAACTCTTCTCTTATAAGATGACCACATAAAACTGTATGTTAGATGGTATCGAATTCTACTGTTAATATTTATTTGCCCACTAGAATAAGCACTCGGAAACCAACTTTTATTAATTTTTTTATATTTGATACCAGCAAATCTTTGAATCGATAAACTAACTAATGTATAATTTCCATTCCAGTGTGTGATCGTGAAGTTGAAGATGGACAAGGACCGCAAGAAGATCATCGACCGCAGAGCCAAGGGCCGCCTGGCCGCGAAGGGCAAGGACAAGGGAAAGCACACTGAGGAGAGCGCAGCCGCCACGGCCACCGCCATGGAAGCCTCATAAACCCGTTGCCCCCTATTCCCCCCTAACCTGTAATTAAGTTACGACAAAAAATATATTTACAAAAAAAGTGCACAGTGCGTTTCATTTTCAATTTACCCTGTCAAAACTCCTTTATAAACCAGTATGAAATCTTGCTATGTTTACCTTTTCCTGCGTTAAGATTTTTGTGATTCCAGGAGAAAGTTCTTACGTCGACACCTGTGTAAATGGTCGGAACTGCAAAATGGTAACTTTTCGATAGTACGATTTTGATAAATTTTAATGACGCCACAATGTTAATTTAAATGCAGGAATCGTATTTTTTTAGTTTTGCCTGTAAAATAATATTGATCAAATTTTAATTTTTGTTAAATAGTATCATTTTATTATCATTAAAATTATTAAATAAAAGCAATAAGTCAACATCAACATCTACGTTGATGTGAATTTTAAGAAATCTGAGAATACATAAAATTAAAATATATTACACATTGCAGTTTTCAAAATGCATTAACTTGCAAGGTTTCCCAAACTCCAATTATTTTTAAAGCACAAAAATATAAGCGAATGGAGTTCTTAATGTCTTGGGTCTTGAGTTGCAAATTTTCATATTATCTGTCACAATATAAGAAAGTAAAATTCTTATAGTTGTGATGTCGAGCATGTTACTGGGCTTTGATATTATTATAGGATAATAAGAAAATGGCTTGTTTTGACACTGGTATTATACTCTTCTGGTAAATTCGCAGAACATCTGTTCACGTGAACATAGTTTGGAAAACCCAACGACTACTGACATGGATAGACACATCTTCAAATACCAATTCACGCTAGTAATATACACATTGTTCCTAGTGTTCAAATCATTAGTAAACCAAAAATTGCTTGGGGCTAGGGAATCCAATCCCGAGCTAAAATCCTGATTTCGTGATTACAATTTGACGATCCCAGGATTGGCATTTTTTTCAATAGTTCATGATATATTAAATTTCTATATACAGTCGAGCTTGGTTATTACTATCACGGATGTAACAAGGAAACATTCGTTGACATTTTAGTTTATGATTTTCTGCATACATTTATTCACTTCTTTAACAAGCAACTTATCGGATATACCGAGCTAAAATATCGAAAATTTTCTTTAAACTGTTAATGTGTTCATCGTTTAAAAACATTTCTACCCTAAGCAATAAAATCCGACCGGACAGGATGCCGCTGGGATCGCATTACATTTGACACTAGTTAACTGTCTCTTATTGGTGTTTTCGCCGATAATATTGAAAAAGTATCCACCCATATGGTTGAAATAATTAAAGAATCCAAGGTTTGTGAAGTCAGTAGGTACCTAGTGTTCATTGAGCATTAAAAGTTCTCCGATATAATATTGTGCACTATTTAAATTTTTTTTTTCGCCACTTGCTCAACCTATTAGGTCCATATGAAAAATAATTAAAAAACAATATGTGTACTTGCCAAACCCCTGATTCGAACCTGGAACCCGCGATGCATAAGCCGCACGACCATTGTAGGTGTTGAAATTAAATAATAGTAAACATATACAAACTTTTGTTCGCAAACATCTGACAAAATAGACTATATACATTTACCTGTGTGGAATTAACCCGTTGTATTATCTATTTTCATATGACCCATAAAATATCCGAAAATTATAGATAAATGACATACTTTTTGCGTTTTTAGCAATAAGTGTAACTCCGCGAACTTATTCCTATCTTTCACAAGTAATAATTTCTTCTTCCGATACGTCTAAATACATATGATAATTTTTAATAAAACTGTTCCCTGTATTATCCTGTATCTAAATTCGCTTCAAACGTTTGTCAATATTTTCATTCTCAATGCTGATAAAAAAGGTCAATAACCTTGGTAACATAGATTTTAGATTTTAGAAAATATGATTTTTTAACATGTGGTCCATAATATCTGGTCTACTAGTTAATATAAAAAGGTCGTGTCAATAAATTTGCTCTATGACTCGATCCGACTCATTTCATCAGGGCTGTCGAAGACATAAATCATAAATATTTATAATTTTAAATTTTTATTTATAATATATCGTCACCGTTCAGGCAAAAGTCACCAACCCTAAAAACATAGTTTTGAGATATCGCAATTTGAAAGTTTGAAAATGCAGGAAAAATCAGATTTTAATGTTTTGAAGGTTTTATCTACATTAAATTATTTTTTCATGTCTTCTTAATAATTTATTTAAGGTACTTTTACTTGTTGATGCTAATTAAAACATCTGGAAGGTTTTAAAGGAGGCAAGGTAGCTCAAATTATGGTTTGGTGACTTTTGCTTGGTAATAATCTGAACAATGTTAGCCAAAAGAAGCATCAGTAAAACTCACCATCCATAGTATAGTGACTTTTGCTTGTATATTTATAACGAAGGATTTTTTTTTATAGAGTCAATAATGTCTATTCACCTATAATGACTTTTGCTTGTTAAGATTTTGTCGAAAGTCATTTAGTGAAAAACAAATAATTCGGATTTAAGCAAAATTTTACTAACTAATGTACCGAGGTGAGTTTTGCATCTTAAAGAACATAATTTTACGCTTCCGGTGACATACTCAACTCAAAACTGCCATTTTCAGGGTTGGTGACTTTTGCCTGAACGGTGACGATATATTATTTAAGTTTTGTGCATCTAATGCCGGGTCCACACTGGCAACAAGTTAAGTTGCTGGCAACCTCGTTAGATTTTACGATAATTATGATGATTATCGTAAAATTTCTTTTATGCAATTATGGTAAGTATCGTAAAATTTAATGAGGTTGCCAGTGTGGAAATGGCTTAATATCCACTGTGGTTCACGTAGTGGCAAGGACCTGGGGTTAACTAATTCAGGAAGTCAACACCCATGATAGAATTTTTTCCAGTTTTGGTTGCATTATATTCCAAAACTCTTCTGTAAAAATCGTTTCCGATTTTATAAATGGAAATTTCTCGGTGTACATAGTAAACAAACCTACGAATAAAAAAAGACAAGAAGGAACATACTGATTCATCGCAGTAAAATCTGGCAATCAAATTCGCTTTTTTGAAAAGCGACGATTTTGGTAAACAAATATCACGTGGTCTGTACGTGTGCGGCAAACTTCGAATGTGTTTGTAATTTTGTGTATTTTATGTTTGTGTATCACACATTGTCGGCCTTTCTGATAGCCGTGATTTGTACACATCTTCCTTCCTGTCTTTTTTTATTCGTAGAAACAAACAGTATTTTTTATTAGTTATATGAAGTTGGCCTTGAATCTGTAATAAAATAATACACAATTAAAAGATTTTGAAATAGAAAAAAACACATTTCCAAGCTTTCAGCCGTGCTCACTCATGAATGTCATTCGTCATTTAGATAAGTATATACACATTTTGATGTTATCTTGCAAAGTGCGATTGTAATGTTTTCAAATAATAATTGATATGGATTAATTATACCATCATATTATTTTCTCGAAATCATAAACATACTATAATAGTATTTGAGTATCAACCTATGATCAATTTGAATTGGGTTATAATAATAATATACCCGTATATATATCAATAGTATGTTTACTACAAAATCCACCCAAGTTATCAGTACGTACTTGCACAGGTTTGATTAATAACTCTGATGAAATTAACATTTTAAAAATATTAATTTATAATATTATTTTGACAGCCCTGTTTTCTGATCGGCGTACATCTTGCAGGTGTTTATAAAATAATAATAATGTTCAGCGGCAGACAATATCAATAATAACAATGTTTCTTGAAATAAAATCTCTGATTAGTGATTTTTGCGAAAAGATCGATTTAAATTAACGTACTTACGACGCCGAGGTCCTTTTTATACTAAATTATATTTGAATGTCGAGCTCTTCAGCCCCTCCTTAAGTGCGTTGCAATAAAACTTGGGATACATGAATACTTCATTTTTTTCTATGCAGTGAACTGTTTTTAATAAACAACAGATATCACAAACTGAAAATTAAAAAATATTTAAAATACATTATTTTTTAAAATCTCATATTTTATACTGGTTGGGTAAGGATTCCTGCTATTTATTATATGAGGCGTCTAATTCCAAAAAGCGATAAGTCCACATTTGGTCAAAATCGAGAAAAAAATATGTACGTATTCTTTGTGTAATTACACAATATGTATTGATCGAAAAATTCCAAAACCCTATGAAAAGAAAAGAAATATTTTAAGTCTCGACTTATTACAAATAGGGCCACGTCCGTGTTTCATATTATTTAAAGCTTGGTTAATTTCACGTGTGTTTAAGTCAACGAATAAAGAAACGTTCAATATTAAAAATGGCGTCTCCCATACTGTAGCATCCGGTAAATTCATGACAGTGCCACGGAAATATGTGCCTTATGCAGAAAAAAAATTATATTTATTACATTTAAGAGTTTATCGGCTGAAAAAAATTGTCATTTGGTTCTTTTGACATAGAATACAGCGTTAAAAACTATCTCACGTTAAAACAAATAATTGAAGCTTGAAACATAGAATCGTTTTCCTCAAGTATCGAATTGTGGACATGTCGCTTTTTCTAATTAGATGCCTCATATTAAATATGTAGATAATTTCTTTCTTAACACATTTCACACCAGAATTTTCTAACATGAGAAGTGTTTGGGTGCCAATGTGTTAAAATCTCATCTTTGTCAAAATGTGATGGGAATTTTTGCTCCTCCAAAATTGCAGGCTTATCTTAATTAAGGTGGCCTTCATAATCCAATACACTGGGGGCAGATTTGATTCCTTATGAGGTCACAATGTTTATGTAGATTTCTGCGACTGTTTCACTTAGCCGGCTCTCACATCTAAATTCACCTCATCTGCCCCAGACACAGTGACATCCTTAGACAAAATGCTGCACCATTTTTTATACAGTATTTTTATCATCCTTTCATGACTCCAATATCCAAGAAATATGTTGTATGGATACTTCACCTTTTGTATGGATACAACTTTCAAAACTCGAGAGTGACTGGCAAAAATATATAGATAAATTTATTAGGTTAGTATGTACCTACCTATAATTAAAATATAATTCGCAAATCTGCACGTGTCATTGCTGGTCATCAAGGTCCAAGAACAACGGAAGTAAACTAGACATCGCGAACTCAAGAAAAAAATTATATTCCTGTTAAACCTTTCATGTTAATTAATACATTTTGTTTTGAGCTCAATTTTTTAATGAAAAGATATCCCGTTATTACTAAGTTTAGGTACCTATTTCTATATACACCTAATGATTATCTTTGGTTTGCCGCCCTTCGAGCAACTGCCACCCCCAAGCGACGCTCAATCTGCCTACCCCCATGGGACGTCACTGCCCAGACATAAATCAAACCTTCCAAGAACGTCGATCTGGTGTTGCATAATATGAAGACCGCGTACATCCACCTAGCGACAGTCAAACGTAACGTATAGATATTTGGATGCCGCGAGCCGGTGTAGGAATGACCAATTCGTAGGTGTTTGTATGAATCCTGGCATCTTCGACTCACAGCCCGAGAAGCATGCAACTTGTCGATTGCAAAAGTAGATAGTTTCTTTCAAATTAAAAAGTCACATTCGACCAATCTGCGGAACCAAATCTCCATTTGGCAACATGTGTTTTGTGAATAATGATAATTCGACACGTTGCAGGCAAGACGAGTTTTGATGTGAGAGCCAACTTACAGTTTACAACTACTATACACTACTGTCATTGAGCTACCTATTAAATTGTTAAAAAGAAGAAAGTCGCGTTAGAAAATATCCAATAGTGAATATTATTGACAGAAAATTGGCCCCCAATTTTGTTTACCGTAGTTTTTTTTACAGTGGCAATACAAGGGTATCCTGTCCAGTCAATGAACCAGATTTTTTTACGTTGTCAATACGAATTAATATAAATATTTTTCTACAGTAAAATTCATTTATAGTAGTAAATGAACATTTAAGTACAAATGTTTATAAGATTGAGTTTAATCTTGTACAATTGACAATTACATCGAATTTCTACTAGAGGTGGAATAAAAGAATGATATGAAATGAATAGCAAAAATGCCATTCGAATTATTATTAAACAAAATAAGGAATATACAGTTGTACTTGGTTATTACTAGGAAGGTTGGACCGGCTGAATGTGCTCGTTATAAGCGGTACTCGTTATATCAGAGAATAGGTATTTTTATTGTCGGCGAAAACAACAATTAGACACTTAACTAGTGTCATAAACGTAATCTGTCCCCGGCGGCATCCTGTCCGATCGGATTTTATTGCTTAGGGTCGAAATGTCTTTAAACGATCAACACATTACCAGTATTTTAGCTCGGTATATCCGATAAGTATCTCGTTATAACAGTGAATAAAAATGTACGGAGAAAATCATATACCAAATGTCAACGACTGTTTCCTCATTACATCCGAGATCTCGCTATGTCCGAGATTGTAATAACCGAGTTCGACTGTAGTTATAATTATGACAATGTCGATATTATATAGACATCCCAATTCATTTCGTTTCAACCATGTCCGATCCTAATGGGTTCATATGGGCCTCCACAGAGTGGACGGTTTGTATTAACTAACTATATCTGAGATAAGAATAAAGTAAGACACGCAACGAATTGAATAAAAAAGAAGTTGGAGGTAAGAAAAAACGTAAATAAACATGCGAACAAATCTTGATAAGCAAACCCAAGGACAAAATAAGTGACAAATTAAAAAAAAATTGTAAAACGTAAGAAAAAAAAATAGAATTTGAAGTAAAGAAGTAAGATTACATAATATTCTAAGAAAAAGACAGAACGTTATTTCTTTGAAAAAATCTAATGTCGATTTTAAAGAACAGTGCAAGATAAAATAAAAGATAGTTTTATTTATTTTACCTATAAATGTGTAAGTGAAATGGATTTGGAGATATAAAAAGAAACCTTTTTGGCCCAGTGGTTTCTAGGTGTGGACTTTTGTAATTCCCTGAAGATCTCGAATAAATAATTAAAAATTATCAACACCACCTCTTCCTAGGTATCTACTATGATTGAAAAGTAGATCTTAATTTTTTGTATTTATGGTTGCTTCATAAAAAAACAATATTTACGACTTTATGATGTAGCAGATAAATGAGCAACTAAATAGTGATCCAAATATTATGAAAAGTTCAACTATCAAAGCATCACGGCATAAAATTAGTAATACCACGGTTATACACAATTTATTGTACCTACCTATTGTTATAATTTTCTCAGTTCATTTAATCGTTTTTAATTTAATTTATTTTCAAATTCACCTCTTATGTGTTCATTCACTGAATTGTTTACCCTATATTTTATGGAGACTAATAATAACTTCTATTTTCTACATACTAAATTATCAACCTCCACTTTTTGACAGGGCGGCATACAGTTATATAGGCACGTAGATAATAATTTTAAGGCCGTAGACAGGAATGAACGTTTGATGTCCCAAATATAGTACAATAGTATGTATGTAATTAAAGTTAGGGTACAAGTCGGTTATCCTGGATACAGCGGCAAAGACATTTTGAAAATAGCCTATATACTGGATTATTTGTTAGGATTACCTAATCTAACTTAAACTAACCCAAACTAACAAATAATCCAGTATATCGGCTATTTTCAAAATGTGTTTGCCGCTGTATCCAGGATAAACATATAGAACAAAAGTTAGTGAAGTGGAAGTTTGTCAAGGCTGTTTTGATCGGATTAATTTGTCTTTGAATAATATTGTGACTAGAAATTTTAACAATTCTTATTATTTTTAACATTGTATATTGTTCATAATTTTCGCGACTACCACGTGAATAGACGATTTTTTTTTTACTTATAACATTTTAAACACTTAACATAAATATGGATAAATTGTACAGTTACTAGACAAAGATTAAATTTGATGTGTGTCAGAAGTATCTTAGGCATTTTCGCTCGTATGCTTTCTTTATATTATTATGAAACTATATTTATTTTTAAAATCGCTTTATAAAAGGTAGGTACGTCAAAACAGTAATAAATATCTGAAATAATTACACAACACTATTTCAGAAAGTGGAGGTTGATATATGTAGTCCATTGACATATGCTCCAATATCGCAAACAAAAATTATTGACAGCAGAATTAACACAGTTTTTGTCTTCGTACCTGGCGAACCTTTATTTTCAATGTATGTGTGTGTGTATGTATTTTTTAATCTATGCAAGCACTGTTTCAAAAATAGTTCGATTTATTTCCGCGTTAGCAGCATATGTCGATAAAGTCTTGTCAAATATTCATTTTATTTACAATCGATTCGTTAATATACAAAAATACAAGATTAAATTTAAATAACTAGCCTAAAAATTATTAAATAATATTTTTAATAGAAACGCTAATCGTTTTTTGCGATAAATTACGTCTGAACCGAGATGTTTCGATTTTAATTGCATGCTTTCTAACCTCTAAATCGATGTTTTTTAAATTTGAAAAAAAAGATAGAAGGATATAATAAATTCCAATTAACGTTTAGCGTTTCCCTAGGTAATAGATTTACGTACATTTTTATCGTAATTTTGATAATAAATCTTATGTCATTCATTCTTACCACCCGATAGAAATGTACCGAATTTGACACGTATTTTTGGTATATAGAACTCCACGATACATCTTAATTTTTTATTTTATTTTTCTCATTACTTTTGAATATATATTTACCGATTAATAAACTTTTATAGCTATTTTTCGATAACAACTTTACCTAGAGACATCACCTTAAGAAGTGTAACAGTCAAATATCCTGAGGCTTCGGTCACTAATTTTTATCGATTTTAATGTGGATAACATGAATTATCATTTCAAGATATTCACAGCAAGATAAGAAAAGAGCTATAAAATTTAGACCCCGTTTTAGGAACCCACGTAAGCTCTACGGAATATATTTATTTCTGATACAATTTGGTTGAACACAAACTATTGCTCTCCAACGGCAGGTAAATTCTACACTTCAAAAGAAAACAACTTAAATCCATTGAGAATATGAAATGGGCGAATGTTAAATTCTCATTAACTGAAGGGGGTGTTTTACCAGCAAGGCTGACTAAAGACAGGCCCCGGCGCTGAATTGCAGTTACGATGGTAGTGAGTTATTGATTATTTTCGAATGCACATCCTGGGGTAATTATCTCTCGGAATACGACATAACACAATGATATTAATTGTGTTAAAACACTGCACAATATCGTGTGGTTACTGTCTAAAGTTGGCAAGTCTCGAAATCATGTTACGAAGTAATTGCAATTTGAAAGTTTGACATGCCCTTTAAAATCAGCCATACAGTGGAACCCCGATCTACCATTCTCGCATAAATCGTTCATTTTTGATACACCCATAAGAACAATGTTAAATAATCCCGCATTAACCGTTCCCCGATTTATCGTTTTCCTCAACCTAAGGTCCCTTAAAAACGGTAGAATCGGGGCTTCACTGTACTGCAAATTTCTTTGTACTTTATGTGCATGTTCTATATATCAGGCGATTTCTAGCATACATATTTATCAGGCAACACAGAATTATTAATGGGAACTGAAATACCTAACAGGTGTGGAGTAACGGGCTACCAATCCTGTGTGTGGAAGAATATGGGATAAACTTACGACACATGTCAAGAATACGTCATTCTAAGCATGTCCTTCGTTCTGACGAATGCTCTCGGTTTGACGCTGATTCAATATTGGTGTATTTGAAAGTTGCAACACACACTATTGCACGTAGAGGATGTTTTCTGTGTAGGATTTATAACATTGACATTTAAAAAAGCGGCATTTCTTTGAATAAGAATTTTATGTTTAATAAATATAATTAATAATATTGATAAATTTCATATTGGCAGTTCATGTCTGATAAATTCATATTATCAGCAGTAAAATTCACAACATAAGAATATAAGGGATACATCTTTTTTTTGTTGACTTAATCTAAAAATACAAGGTACGATTATTTTAAAACTAACAGAAAAGAATTATTTCAGGCATAACTTTTGTGAATCAAATTTGATTAAATCATAGTGAATGAATGAAAGAAATTTTAATATTATGCAATTGTTACCATAAATAAACGACAATAAGGGAAAACCGATATATGATTACGCGCCCTAAGATAATTTATAATGTAAGAATTTCTGACAGACCCTCCCTTCTCCCATTAAGCTGTGACATCATAAATATGGACAACTCCAAATATACTTGTCATAGGTACATAGTAATTATGTCCTATTTGTGACAATTTTCTTGTATAGAAAACTATCTTTTTTCTCAAAAATGTGGAACTAATTAGCTATGTTCATAAAATATTAAAATATTAGTTACGATTACAGACCCAATAAACCCAAAGTATTTAAAGGAAATAATAAATCAATTCGCACCGTTCGTGACAATTGGCTAGTTTGGTTCAGAAAATTAATTCTCGGAGATTCAGGACATAATTCAGGTAATATACACCTGTAGAAACTAATAATAAGACTGGCCATATTGATGAAAGCAGAGAATTAATTAACATTATAATTATAATTTATTTCATAGAACACCTTAGAATTTCGTATAATTCAAGTTCACAACCAATAAATCTTATCATCGATCTTGAATAATCCAGCAACCATAAAGTAAACTAAGGGCCGGTGAGGAAAATATTGATATTAAAATATATCAAAAGTGTGATGGCAAACGGTTATAACTGCTGTTTACGCAATTTTACAAGAGCAAAAATAAAGTTTTGAAAAATTTTATATCAAAATAAGCAGAATTAGCATCCCACACAAACCTTTAATCATTTATTTTAAAAAGATTGAAGTTTTTTTGTTATCTTGCCTTTATCTTTTTGCTAAAACTATACCGATACCGTGTTAAAAAAACGTGTAAAAAAAGTATACACTAAAATACTTTAAAAAATGTAAGGTAACAAAAATTATTCACTATGTTTTAACACACTCGGGCCAAATTGGTCTCCAACATGCATTCAGAGTTGATGGCTTTGAACCGTGTTATTTCAAAATCATGTAAAATAAAACCGTGTAAAAAGGGAGTTCGAGTTCAGTGTACAGATATTTTTTAACGTTACTTTGTGACCAATAAAGTTGCAGCTCTAATATTATTTTGTCATATCAAAGAATGTATAATTTGAAACACATTATGGAAAAAAAACTTAAAAATTGCAATTATAACCAGAGGTGAGTTGGAAATACTGTCACCAGTTTGTGTCCTCAAATTTCGGATGAAACTACCCATACTAAGTATTTGTGGCCCAATAAACTTATTCCAAAAAACTTGTGATGATATCATCGCGAGTCGCTGTTCTGTGCACTCGCCAGTTGGTAGACTTTCAACACTATTGACATTTAATGCGCACAAACGAAATAGCACTTGAATATAGGTATATTTTAATTTATTAGTCTATTGCGTTCGAATGTATGAATAATAATAGGTCATAAATTTTGTGTCGCAGCACAGTGGTGAGATGACGCACAGGCTTAGGCTTGTTATATACCGCTCAAAACATGTTTAAAATTTAAAAAAATCACTGTTATTCATTTTGTTAACAATAATATTGTAACCTAACAGAAAAACAACTCATAAATTAAAAATTTTATAATAAATGGGACTTTTCGACAAGCGGAGCTCAGCGTATTTTTAGCGATTATATTGAAGCCGATACACAGTCTGAGTTCCCTGAGCCGATACGTATTTTAAAATACTAATAATATGGAGTTGGTTTTAGTTTCAGTTGAGTATGAAACTTTTGTCACATACGCACGCCAAACGATCGATATAGTATTCCAAGTATTTTGGAACAAGTTTATATACTAAGTATGTTTTTATACTGGTAGTAAGTATACGTAGTATTCAAAATCAACCAGTTTTCCCACCTCTAGTTATAACCGCCTGCCATCACAGTACGTACTGAAATAAGTAATGAACTTAATTTTTTGGTTGTGATGAATTTTATTTCTTAATCATGTAACGAGATTATAAATTCTAAGATACTTGATATTTATATGGAGAAGAGGCTTAGGGTCATATGCATGAGATTCCCATATACTTTATAGGCTAAATACTGCTCATTTGTATGCATGAGCGCAAATGTAAACCGTTGGTTAGTGACGTCATAATGTGTCATGGCGTCCATATAATGGCAAACTTACAAAATTTCATTCGCTGATCATTAATATAAAATTTTGAAATTGTAAATGTGTCTGAAGTGTGCGAATGGTACCATATAAATTTAATAATTATAAATGAATAATTATGAACTTTAAATAATTTATCAGTTATTTTATCACATTTATTTTATAATTCTACTGCACGAAAGGATAAAGTATTCCCAGTAAACATTTCCATTTGGTGGCAATACATACAGTTATTTTATGACTAACTTCACTTCTATTATGAGATGTCAAAACGGAATAAGAATAAATGAATGAATGAAATGAATAAACAGCACGACTAGGAA
Organism: Rhyacophila brunnea; assembly: GCF_057557595.1. NCBI lineage: Eukaryota > Metazoa > Arthropoda > Insecta > Trichoptera > Rhyacophilidae > Rhyacophila > Rhyacophila brunnea. The sequence goes on from NW_028232796.1 coordinate 37,568,998, forward strand.
CTGTTTTTAAAGTTCGCAAATGTTTTACAGAGTCTACAAAATGAACGAGGGCCTCAAGCAAACGTTTGTTGTAATGCATGCATTATTAAAATGACATTTGAAAGTGACAGATGAAGCAGTCATTTTGAATGACATGTGACGTCAGATTGCTTACGTCACAAACAGTGCTATACCCTATATGGTGGAATTTCGAAGAATTTCGGAATCTCATACACACGGCCCTTAGTTTACATCAGGCAAATTTTCAAAATAAATTCCTCTCGAAGTGGCCAATAGCTATGTCTACATTTGATCACTTCATCTTCCACTTCATGTCAACTTGGTTCAAGTAGTTTTTCGCATGCTTCAAGTTGAAAGTATGTCACGCACCGTATCAACTGTCTACGCTTGTACGTCAAATAGTTTTCAATCATCCATGGGAGGCAGTGTTGTAATCTTTTTATAATGCTGATTTTAATAGACGTAAAAAATATGGTATTATGAAAGACTACAGTCGAACTTTTTTATTACGAGGAAGATGGGACTGACTGAATTTGCTCGCTATATCAGAGAATAGGTATTTTTAAATGAGCGGTCACATAACACAAAAAGTGGCAATTCAAACAAAAATACACAATTAGAATTTTTGAAACAAGCATGGGATTCATAAACTACAAAAGTTGTTTATTGTAATGAACGCTGGTAGGTACCTACTGACTTCACAAACCTTGGATTTTTTAAATGCAATTTCAACCATATGCGTGGATACTTTTTCAATATTGTGGGCGAAAACACCAATTAGTTAGGTACTTAATCCGATCCTGGGTATACCCGATAAGTAGCTTATTATAAAAGTGAACAAATGTATGGAGAAAATCATAAACTAAAATGTCAACGAATGTTTCCTCGTTACATCCGAGATCTCGCTATATCCGTGATCGTAATAACTAAGTTCGACTGTACATACATTCAAAAGATTACTTTACGACGTTTCGCTCACATCAATTAGAGTTTATGTAATCTTATAATTTTTGATTAAATACTGTGCGATACAAATAGAAAAGGAGTTATGTAATGAAAGAGAAAAATAGTTGGTAAAATTGTATCAAAGGGTGAGAATTCTTAACGAGGTAATTGAAACATGCGTCATGCTAATTTGTGGTGAATATACCAAGGATAAATTCATTTTATAAATAGCTAGGGTAATGAGCAATGAATAACCACTAAGTAAAACCTGAACCTTTTGAAAAAGAAGGTCAATTATGTCAATTTTTCTTATCTACATAGCAACATTACCGCAGAACCAATAAGTTTATTCATTAGAATATTTGAGCAAGTAGAAATATCCTGCATTTTACAAACATGCTCTAATGATGACTTCGCTATTTGGAAACACTTATACGTGTGAACAACTTTTTAGTCGGATGAAGCATATCAAATCCCGAGTGAGAACACGAATCACTGATGTGCATTTGGAAAACTGTTTGCGTGTAGTAACAACGTCACTCGATATCGATATAAATGCACTTAGTTCTGCCACACAAAATCAAACTTCTCACTAAAATTTATTATTTTGTTTATTTTGTATTATTTAAAAAAAGTCTAATCTAATAAATATGTTTGATTCTCATTTTTGTTTTATTTTATTAATATAAATATACCTACTTAATATTTATTACTTTTTTGTTTTGTATAATAAAAAAAGAATTAAGTTGTGCAGCCCGGTAGAAAATCTCATTTTTAAAATCTGGCCTGGCTGCTGAAAAGGTTGGCCACCCATGGTCTAAATACACCGCCATTTCAAAACTGAACTGACGTCTAAAAGACATTGGATAGTGCAGATGCTGATAAAGTTGATATTTTTTATTATTATAATAATAAATGTAAATTTTCTCATATTTAGTACATATAGAGATGAGTATTTTATTTTTGTCTATATTTTGAAAATATTTTTTGAAAAATGTTGAAAGAAATGCAATAATTTATATTATTATTGTGTATCTATATATAAATAAGGATTTTTATATATTTTTTCTCCAAAATAAAAAATATTCCATAATATTCAGTGAGGGAATTCATTTTATGAATTGTAACATTATTTTTTAAAGATATTATTTTAACAAATCTCCAAGTGTGGTATTTTACAACAGTACCTATCAAATTACCATCTCGCTATATCCGTGATCGTAATAACTAAGTTCGACTGTACATACATTCAAAAGATTACTTTACGACGTTTCGCTCACATCAATTAGAGTTTATGTAATCTTATAATTTTTGATTAAATACTGTGCGATACAAATAGAAAAGGAGTTATGTAATGAAAGAGAAAAATAGTTGGTAAAATTGTATCAAAGGGTGAGAATTCTTAACGAGGTAATTGAAACATGCGTCATGCTAATTTGTGGTGAATATACCAAGGATAAATTCATTTTATAAATAGCTAGGGTAATGAGCAATGAATAACCACTAAGTAAAACCTGAACCTTTTGAAAAAGAAGGTCAATTATGTCAATTTTTCTTATCTACATAGCAACATTACCGCAGAACCAATAAGTTTATTCATTAGAATGACACAAACTGACCACTGCATGTAAAAAAAATAATTCCTAAGTTTTAAAAAAACTGCATGTGTACAATGTTCACGCTTGAAATGCAAAACCTGGGTTAAAAATAATGATATATTATATCAAAGTATAAAACTTTTATATAGTTTTCAATCCCCTACACCGGAGAATGGCAAGCATGGAAAGCGCAAACACAAAATTTGAAAATCACCATAGGCAACATAAGATATGTAGGTATATATTACAGACATCAGAGTGGTTTAATATGATACTCAAATGAATAAATATATAATAATGCAATAGAGTGAGTGTAGCCATAGTACCCCCCTCGTAGTCTCGATCAATAAACTACATATTATAATATATATATTTTGATAGATTAAGTTTTAAAAGTTTAAAATATGTAATATCGCGCAAGTACAATTTTTAAATGCATATATACAGCAGTGGTGTGCGGTTCATAGATTATGCAGATGCGGAGCACCCCCAGAAATAAGTATGTACTACATTTTCACAATATTATTTAGGTATCTATTGTATCGTAAATATTACATAACTTTGCTTCTTCCAAAAAGTAGGTACTATATTTTTAATTTTATATAAATTTTTTGAAGATAACAATGTACCAAAACTATACACTTTCGTCAGTCGCCTGCATACATTCAATTAGTTACAAAGCCCTAAGAATCTACGAGCAAAAGTCACCACATACCACTGGTATATTGCTGCAATACATGGGACAAACTTATAAAATAATATTATGACATGGAATTTAAGGGTATGAGTAGTGTTTTTAAATTTTACTGATAATTTTCGTTTTGAATAAGCTGCAGAAAATTTTAATTAATTTTTTAGTTAATGAATTTTTTTAAACTATTTTTATTAGTTAAAATGTGGTTTAATAAGTTCTAAATTCAGTTTTAAATTTATTAAATTTCAGTTTTCAAATTCACTCACAAGAGCATCACTGTCCTCCATCCTTTATGGAAATCGTGCATTTTTTTTTATGTCAAATGACTTATTTTCTTACGCCTCCTAGCTATTCTTAACAGTTAGCACGTTTCTGTTATTTTCATTGATTCAAATTAACACGGAAGGCATTCCATACACAAAGCGGCATCGGCGTTTATCTACAATAATTAGTAAATTCGTAATACGGCGAAAATTTTGGTTGGTAGAGATGTCATGTCAACTTTGAATCCACCCTAAACCCAAAATTTTGTATTGAAGCAACAAACATAACCTACAATTTTATTAGTCATGTATTGCAATTGCAGCATGTAGTAAAACAAAAATTAATTATGTTACTAGTAGTCACCCAATATTTGACAGCGCAGGGAACTATAAATTAAGGCAGCGGCCATGACGTAATTATTTTTCGAAACACTCGCATCATGCATCTCAATTCTCAATATGTAATTGACATAGTCTATCTCGCTCTAAAAGTTAGGGGCTGTTAATAGATAGCACTTTTTGACAGCTCAGACGATTAACTTATTGTAATAATTAACTGCCTGAATACATAAATGTGATAGAGTGATATGTTAGAATAGCCTCGCTGGAATTTTTTCGCAATTGAGTTTTAAATTCCTGATAATAAACCTGTTAACTGCGTAAATTACTATTGAGTCCAGATATAAACATATATACAAAATACTTTTTTTGCGATTTCCTCATTGTAAAATAATGCATCACCTTTATTCTGATTCCCTCGTAAATGCACTTCATTCATTGCTTCTCAAAAAAACTTTGGGTCAATAAATAAAACATTTATCAACAGTCTTTCTACGAAGAGTTGTTTTAATTTAAACGATAATTCACAACAAAATATATATATAAATAAATGCTATCATTCCTTCACCTTGGTTTCATTACAGTAAAAACGACTAATAATTAAAATAATCCTTAAAATTAGTACTAAATGTTAGGATTGCAAGAGACTTCAGGGTCACGCGTTGTCCTCCTCTTCGGAGATACTGCTGGAAGATTTGTTGGGCCTCTGGCTCGGCTTGTAGTGCATACGGATACTGTCGTTTACCCCCTCCCTGTTCCGTGCTATTTCGATAGCATAGAACTGGATCCTGGGGACGAGTAACGTATTCTTCTGAGTATATTCTTCTTTGGCATCGGCCCGCATTAACGTGCCGAAACTGTAATCTTCGATAATGTTTTTGAACTTTTCACAAAAGGGGCGCCACCTGGCTTTGCCGGCGATGCTCTTGAGGACGTCTTCGTTTATCGTGTCGACGTTCACGTCCGGGAAGTCTTGTCGGAAGTGTAAATAAATTAGATCATCGTTTGGCGTCAGTCTCAGCATTTTAGGATCTACTGAACACAGAATCTGAAAATTTCATTATTTATATTAGTAAACAAATCATAGAAAAGTATTACATCTCTCATAAAAATTAGATGTCATGGGAAACAAGAACAATATAAAGTCATCACACCCTCAAAACTGGCTGTCTTACTAGCAAAACATAACAGGAAAGAAAAAAAGGCAATGATTTTCTTCCACTATGAATGAATATTACCTGTATATTTTAGAAAATAAGTACTATAATAAAAAAAAAAAAAAGTGAAAACTAGAAAGATAGCATACTTTATCCAAATTTTGTGGCACAGAGATCTGATATATCGGCTTTGCGTACTTTGCTAAAAATACCATGAGATGATATATCAGCTTTTTGATGGACTTTTTTTGTTATACAATTTTAACTTGCCTTCAGTGAGTTATCTCACTCTGAGGCCGTGATCGAAAGGCCGCACATACAAATCAGTTTGAACAATTATGAAATACTAAGTCACAAATATCTATATTACAGCGATTTTGAAGAACTTCGCTCTACATTCAACGTGGTTAAAAATCTGCAGCCTGTCAGATACTATTGTAGTAATATCGTGAGGCATAGAAAGATTTACAAACATGGTGATGCCATTTATTTTATAAATAAAGAGTGTTTATTTTCAAAACATGTCAACTGTAGTAATAAAATATAACCTGAGTTCACATGAAACAAGCATCCTACTGTTCTTACAGAGTTCTTACTAGTCATAATATAAAGGTGCTTTTAAACGATCAGTCCCTATTTAAATCGAGCTGTCAGTTAAACTGACGTGTAAATGCAAAACTGAAGCGGCCGACTGAAACCGAAAAAAAGACGAAACAATATGGATTTTCTGTTTTTAGAGTTGCCAGTTAAATTGACGTGTAAATTACAATGTTGCCATATTTTTCATACTACTTTTTCGAATTTTGATTGAAATATTATTATCTCTATAGGTGCTGTATTATACCAACGTTTAGCACAATTTAACAAAATTTTAACTATGTTTAGAAAGTGATTATAAAAAATATTTTCATTTTTAGTGGATAAAAAATACGTAAATATACATCGCCGTTTCCCAACTGAACCATCAACTGAGACTGAACGGACAACTAAACTGATCGTCCAAATCATGGGTGGCCAACCCGCGGCCCACTGGGTGTCAACTTGTGGCCCGTGGAGCAGTGAGAAAATAAAAATAATATCAAATGCTGCCGCTAGTTATGCTAATTTCGCAAATTGAGATTCGATATTGGCTCAAGTTTTAAAAAGCACCGTGTGCTTTTTGCTGCATTTGCAACGCCATTCTCCGTAGACGTGAATTTGTTACCGGGAAATTTACAGATGGAATATTGTGAAATATGTTACGATGAACAGTCAAAGGAGAAATTCCATCAGGTTGGTTTGGAAGAGTTTTACAAAACATATTTGAGCAAGTAGAAATATCCTGCATTTTACAAACATGCTCTAATGATGACTTCGCTATTTGGAAACACTTATACGTGTGAACAACTTTTTAGTCGGATGAAGCATATCAAATCCCGAGTGAGAACACGAATCACTGATGTGCATTTGGAAAACTGTTTGCGTGTAGTAACAACGTCACTCGATATCGATATAAATGCACTTAATTCTGCCACACAAAATCAAACTTCTCACTAAAATTTATTATTTTGTTTATTTTGTATTATTTAAAAAAAGTCTAATCTAATAAATATGTTTGATTCTCATTTTTGTTTTATTTTATTAATATAAATATACCTACTTAATATTTATTACTTTTTTGTTTTGTATAATAAAAAAAGAATTAAGTTGTGCAGCCCGGTAGAAAATCTCATTTTTAAAATCTGGCCTGGCTGCTGAAAAGGTTGGCCACCCATGGTCTAAATACACCGCCATTTCAAAACTGAACTGACGTCTAAAAGACATTGGATAGTGCAGATGCTGATAAAGTTGATATTTTTTATTATTATAATAATAAATGTAAATTTTCTCATATTTAGTACATATAGAGATGAGTATTTTATTTTTGTCTATATTTTGAAAATATTTTTTGAAAAATGTTGAAAGAAATGCAATAATTTATATTATTATTGTGTATCTATATATAAATAAGGATTTTTATATATTTTTTCTCCAAAATAAAAAATATTCCATAATATTCAGTGAGGGAATTCATTTTATGAATTGTAACATTATTTTTTAAAGATATTATTTTAACAAATCTCCAAGTGTGGTATTTTACAACAGTACCTATCAAATTACCATGGTAGTAAAGGGTTAATGGACATTATTTTGCCTTCGTAAGGCACTGGCTTATCATCTGGAGCGTCCACGGTTGATTTCCAGTGAGGTGAGAATATATTTTCTAAAAACCAGTATTTATGTGAATATTTCACTTCTTTTCACTACACCACTGTCATTGGGCCTCATACAGCCTGTTGTAGAGATAAAAAGAATATGTACCTACAATATATTTTTCTATCAGAAAAAAATCAAACGTTATAGAATGACTCATTAGAATCCAATCAATATCAAAAATTATTAATTATAAAATGTGTACAAGAAAATAAGGACAAAGTTAATAATCAACAAAATTAGATTAAACAAAAAAAATCAATTTGTATAGTTTTTAGTCATGTTAAAAAACCATCATTTCTTTTACAATAATATAATTTACCAGAAAAAAATCCCATCACCTTTTGCCTATATATTCGGATCTCCGGCATGGGGGTTTGACGAACATAAAGACTACGTAATCTTTCGACATACCTCCACATTGTAAAGGTCCATAATATCGTTGGTGTTTTGTATAAAGTGATTTTTAACTTTTGACATTTATTTATTAATTACCTGTGGATGATTATAAATTTCTAACAAGTTTATAATAAAGCTTAGAAAGAATACTGTCCTTATAATAGGCATTATAATATAATATTTTAAAAGGCCTAATATGTCACATTCACTTTTTATTCGTAATACTAAGTGGATATTCGCCCTTCCGATTATCGTTTTTAAGTACTTTCCTGTGGAGATACAAATTCACCGTTTTTACACAACAAAGCTAGTGAAGTACATATTGTTTTTTCATTAAAATCTCGATTTCGCCAAAATGGTTGATTTGTCCTTTTTACAAAACACCGACGATATGCTCTATCTTAAGGGTTCTTAGCATATGGATCACGACCCAAAATTGGGTCAATTGGCTTATTACTCAGCGGATTGCGAAAAATTTTCAGGCGGACACGCGCACAAGGGAACGTGGGGTTTCAGGTCCAGAAAATGAATGTGAATTAAAAAAAATACAATTATTCTGGTGAATGGAATATTACTTCTTCATCGTCAAGACCTTGTGACAGAGGATCGTGACCAGGATGATTTGCAACTATCTGAGGCAACCAATATTTTCTAGACAACACAGAGCGGACGACACAATTGGACCCTGACGATCCTAATAATTATGACCATTAGGCCACACGCATCTGATAACCAATAATAGCTGCAGGCCAGGTGTTTATCACTATACTCAAAGTGCGGAGTGTCTGGGTATGGGGAATATATGCGGAAAAATAAAGTTGTTGAAGCGACGAGATGCAATAAATAGTAAGCGGGGTAAATGCGGAGGATAGTGGCACCTGCTAGATTATGTTAATCCTGCCCTCTGCCGCCGCAATAAAAAATTAATAACCATTATGAATATTTTTTCTGTGCCTGTTTTCTGGTATAATATTATTATATGATAACATACACCGCACATACAACTGTACAAAAATTATCATAAAAACATTTCTACCCGCTGTCAGATAGTGATTCTATACAATGAGTCAATATTAATAACTGACAAAATCAATTCGTTAAATTGACGAGTTTCAACAAAGTATTTGTGTGTCTGTACACTGTGCAGTGCTCAACTTTTTTACATAATTAATATCTGAAAATGTGCACGAATGCTGAATCACAAAGTGCATTTTAAAATATTTTGGACAATGCGTAAATAAATTCATTTACGGTATCATTATTTGCACTGGCGGCTTCTCTGGTGAATTTAATATTAAGTAAAGAATACCTCAGTTTAAATTTGTCGAACCAGCCTTTACTTGCTTGAAATTCCACGCCTTTGATAATATAATTCCACAATTGTCAACATATTCCTTCTTGTTTTTCAAATATTAACATTTCGTAGACCGGCTGAAGTCGTATGAATGGCTGTTTGAAGCAAAAGATTCGCCACTATCAGAACGCCTAATTATTTCCATCTTTGTCTCGAAGCGTACAGGTTTCACATTGTCGACAAAAATCTAAATTTCAAGAACTGTACGAAATAGTGAATTGTACAAAATTTGAATGTAAAAAAGTTGAAAAAAATTTAAAAAAAAAAATGAAAAGCAAACATTCAAATACAAAGCACTGATTGTACTACATACTACCCTTTGCAACAACATATGCGAGTCAGGGATTTCAACTATAACATAACCAAATTGCTGCCTATCTAATATAACACCAAGATTGCATGAACTTTAAAAAAGTCATATTAATATGATTTATTCTTGTTACCAACATAAGCCCACATTTTTTTATTTAATTGCATATGTTAAGTATTATATTACTCTTTTCTTGGCTCGTGAACATTAGTGGGTCCAGAGCGTCCCCGGACGGCGCACTGAGATTTTTTTCCAGGATGGAGCAGGAGTTGACACTTCTCCAGACAGTTTGCATTGGTATTATAGCGCCTATACACGTGCATGGATTTACTTGCATTAATAGTGTGTATTTTAAACTATCGCAATAACAACTACACATAAAAGTGCTGACTATCTTGCCAATCTCATTCTTAAACAGTAAGTAGTAAAGTAAAGTTGTCATTGTATGATACTATTTGACAGGTCGTGAAAATCGGTTAACCCCAAAATGAGTCTGTTTCTGGCAGGATCGCCACTATCCTACTACGCAGATATCCCACAATCCAAATGTCGCGTGAAAATTCAGAAGCTTCTGAACTTTTTTGATCCATGCATGCATTTGCACGATAATATGAGTTTACACGTGCATTTTTTGTTATGGCCGCGATAATATGTACTGTCAGCAGTAAATCCACGCACATGTAAACGGGGTAATATGTTAAAAATATTAATAAAAAATTTATTATGAAATTATCGATATTTTTTTAGGAATGGTAATAAAAGTTTCATAACACAATCTCATTTATAAAATGTTAAAATCATCTACGTTGAATTTACAATCAGAAAATATTTAATTTTAAAGTTAATTTACTTCACATAATCACCAATGCATTTGTGTTAGTTTAATCCTCAGCACTACAATTATTGTCAATAATGTGTGGTGCACGTACCAAGTGTTGAATATATTTTATAAATTATCTTGTATCATCAAGTAAACGAAAATATGGTTAACTATGTTGTGTTTAAATTTGGTAGCCGTACTGAGAAGTAACATAATAATATAACGTTTCATTGTAAAGTTAATAATATAAAATTGAGGTTCTACTGTGCGTAATACGCAAAGAACACGGCTTCTTTTTGCCAAACAATAGCCACTCTCTTTATAGTATTACTCTGAGGTGAAAACCCAGAAATCTATAAATATGATATAATATAGAAGTGCAGAAACTTTAGATAATCACAGATTTAAATAATAATATTATTTACAATGATTTAGTAATCTTCGTAAATAAACAATATACATAATACGCAGTAGGCAGGTATATCTTTGACCTTTGGTGATTATAACATCATTAACGTGTGATAACTAATTCAATTCTGAAACCAAAGTTTCAAAACAAACTTTATGAAAAATAACCCTCTTGAGGCAGTGATACCAACCGTACTATAAATATAGTACAATACTATAATTTTAATTCCACGAAAAATGTAAAATACTATAATTTTACGCCAAATATACCAAAATACTATAATTTTAAAGGATTCAAGACGAAAAATGTTCCAGTACTATACATTTATCAGAAATACTATAATTTTTACGCCTTTGTACTATAATCAGCATAGAAAAAGATGGCAACACTGCTCTGAGGTGACCTCTTGAAAATCTCCCTCTGAGGCGGACGAAACCGGTACTAATTTATTGATTAAAAGTGGAATAAGTACTACAAAAAATGGTGGGTTTTATTAAATTAAACAATACAATGCAGTTCCACCATGAATTTACAGTTAACAAAATAAAAGAGAAAAAAAAACTAAATTTAAAAATAACAACTGCGTGAAGTCTACAATGTGCACAGGTCTCCTGCGCAGTTCCAATTTTTAAAACATTATTGTAAAGCCAATTACAGATGAACAAAAATAAATGAATTCATTCGCATCACAAACGTTACAAATAGTTAACGTAACATTAGTTAATGTAACATTAAAAATAGTTATTGATTGAAATACACGCGAATATTATATTTTGTGGTGGTCCCGTAAGCATGAAAAAGATGTATTTGTAGATTTTAGAACATATTCTGGCCATTTGGAAGACTTGATTAATATTATATTGGTAAATGTGCCGCAGATGTCCACATGAGTTTTTATAATATTCTTTTTAGACCAAACCCAACCTAACCTACCCCAACCTAATATAATCTTAGTTATCTTATAAATTTTGAATTAACAATTATTGGATTGAAAAGCATCTGCGCCGACAGATAAAGGTATTTAATATAATTGTCTACATTGAATAAACTGTTTTCGTAAAAAGAAAATTATAAAAGCTCATGCGGGCATCTGCGGCATAATTACCAAATTTATTTGTAGATTTTAGAAGACATTCTGCCATTTGGATGACTTCATTAATTATATTAATCGTGGAAATAATACTTTTACATAAGTAAGGCAGTGGTAAAAAAAATTATGACAGGATTAGGTATCATCATTATAGACTTATAAAGCTAAGCTAAACATATTTGGATTCACAATAGGTAGAAGGCATGACTTTTAGATTAAAATTCATATAATACAACTACTATAATCCGCCGTTATTTTTACTAGTTGAAAGCACAAAATCAAGCTCTATAATTCTGGTTTTTGGGGTGGCGGATTACTGAGAGAGTACTGTATAATATAATGACTAGGTATGTTATAAATTGGAAAACTGCGTACCATGAAATGCATATCTTGGAATAATCAGTGTTGAAAATAAAAAGAATCAAAGTATAAGAATTTCAAATCAATTATTGACAAATATGTCTAGAACAAGACAAATGAATAGTTTTTATTTTGAGTAAAAGAGAAATATGTTAGAAAAATTTTCAATTTTGCTAAGCACAAACTAAACAATGTCTGCATTTTAAGACCAATTTTCAACACATTTTACTGTTCGTAAGGATTGCAAAAGATTGATTTGATTATCAGTGTGATTTTAATGAAAACCGTAGTAATTAAATTACAAAAGAAACACTAAAAAGTACCTACAGACAAGTCTAACTAACAATGGATGTGTAAGTCAAGCATGTGGTTTGGGGTCAATTAATCAATAAATCGGTTATCATTTGACGATATTTGCAAGACTGATGTTCAATAGACAACATGCAATGAATATATCTGATCGGTTCGGCGGCTACAGTGTTGAAAAGATTGACAAAACAAACGCAGGAGCCTCGTGTTGGTTGGGTAAAAAAAAATAAAACCTCAAAAATTCACTTACGTTAAAGTATATTTCTCCATGCTCTATCGCTTTTGTAGCCCACAGATTCTCTAGAGTATCGTCATTCCCGAATTCCTCTGCGGGCCTTGAAAGAACCTTGAAGTCCTGTCACAACACGTGAAGATTAATAAAATTTAGAGGAAGAAAACATACAAAAAAAATACGTAGGCATGTACGGGAATGGGGTAATTGACGCAACTAACCATAATAGCATGTAATATGTAATCAGTTCGGCTTCTCGTTCTTCGCACGGATAATAATTTTAATCGATTTTTAGTTTCTTTAGCACATTAAAAGAAAGGGGGCTAAACACTAAAGAATCCACCGGCACGTGCTTCTGGATGACAGCTGAGTATCTGTGAGTATCTATGAAACTCTTGGGAAAAATATTGTGTGAAGTTAGTTACGGATTGTGCAAATTCCACGATTCGACACTCACTTCATTTGTGTTTGTGACCTTGAAAAGGCAATGATTTTTTGAAAGGTATCGCCTAAAAATGGTTACCTCATTAAAAATAATATAGGTACCTAATTTAATATTTTTTATAATAACCCAACCGTCGTAATATTGAAATAGGTATTAAAAAAAAACAATAATATTTATTTTACCTTTTATTCCTCATGAACCATTTTAAAATAAATATATATTTATATTATAAGGACGTACAGAGGCTGAGTGTGACCGATTAGAGAAGAAAGAGCTCATTATAGAGAAATTGGAGGACGATTGTGCAGTTGGTCATGGACCTGAATGGTCTATAAATAGCACCAATGTAATCATATTATTAATAATATTATACTAGTACCTACCAAAATAACTTAGTAGGTACCAAAGAATTGGAGCTCATTGTTTGTTAGGTACTTATTTTCTTTCGATTGAAAATACGAATATAAACTAAAAGGTGATGAAAAGAAAACTTTGGTGGCTAATAATTAATGATTATTCAGATCAATTTAAACGAAGGTAGGTACACATGTATAATAAAGGTACTAAGTAGGTACCTAGTACAATAATAAATTTACTGTTTTCTTTGTTTCAATAATTAATCAATGATCACCAATCACTATAATAGGTAGGTACCTATTTAGTTATTGTCCATCTATAACCATGTACCTATATAATATACTTAATATATAATATATTATTATTCGAATTTGACTTTGAAGTCCTTGAGATAGGGTTTGCTCTTCCTTCTTCGCGTGAGGCTATATTCTACAAAATTATTTTCATTTTTCTTGTCGTTGGTCATTCCTCCGTTTTCATTTACTGGTCATACCCGCGCGGCCGCGCATCTTTTTTTTATGTATAGAGTTTACCATCACTATGTCTTCTTCATTAAGGATTTGACTTTCTTATTGTTTACATCAGGGGAGGGCAAACTGCGGCCCGCGGGCCGCATGTGGCCCGCCGGATATTTTTTTGCGGCCCGCCATCATTAATTATTGTACTTCTGATTACGAATAACTTTTTTATAATTTTACAAAAAATATTGACAATAGATTAAAATTTGTTAAGCAATAGTACGCGACCCATTTTCAATAGATACTGATAGTGTACCGACAGAGCTACAACTTGAGATTATTGATCTGCAGTGTGACACTGATTTAAGAGAATTGCATCGTCGTGAAGAAATCTCCAACTTTTACAATGCCCTTAATTCAGACAAATTCGACCTACTTAAAGATTATGCAAGAAAAATGTTCGTTATTTTTGGATCAACCTATAAATAAGTGAACAAACATTTTCGATCATGAACCTTAATAAAAATTCTTTACGATCAAATATCTCCGATGCCCATTTACAAGCAGTTTTGAGAATATCAACTACAAAATTAACACCTGAATTTAAAAAAATGTACAACAGTTTCATTCTTCTCATTATTTTTTTTGTAGTTTATTTTTCGTGATAATAAATAGTGTATATCTAAAAATTGTATTTTTCTTGCGCATCGCTCATTTTGAAATTCTTGAATTTGGCCCTGAATCCAAAAAGTTTGCCTACCCCTGGTTTACATGTTACGTCTGACAGTTCATTCTAATTATCAAAAAAAAATATCTTGGACGAACGTTAAGTGATCAGTGATTATGGCGCAACATCTGAATGACCGTGAGGAAGATATTCTAAAAGCAATGGACACCAGACGGCGAAGCAGAACTGCTACAGGAGGAAAAGTTCAACGTACGAGCGTCGATTAAGATGCTGATGTTTGAGGTATCCTCGTAACATACCTTATTTAAGCAGGGGGACCGGCAAGGACTGGCACAACGCCCAAAAAACAATTCTTGGCGGCCCCTACGATCGTAGAGTTAGGTCTAAATGACAAGTTGCGTCGGTGCGACCACTCGTCATCAGCTAACCATCTGACGAAGAGGACCATCGCGGCCCTCCAGAATGCGATGTTTTCCCAACGGGACAGCTTCTGAAAGGATATGCAAGGGTTAGTGGATTGGGCAACCAATCTCAAAACATCATAACAGCGATGAGCCTGTACCTAAAATCGAAGGGGGTTTTGGGGACAACGCATAATAAAATTTGCGAGAACATGACTCAGATCCTTACCGGAAGGATACCTTCACTGGGAGGCACAATCAAGGATTCCTCCGAGCTGAGAGTCCCGGAAGGCCCTCGAACTCACATTATGGCTGGGGTACTCCCAAGGGGTGACGTCCTGTGGGAAGGGAGTTCTCCATCGGAGGTACGGGCTCCACCAGGGATCCGTACTCTAAGCGAAGGTGACCGCATCTGGACGACCAACAACATTGGGGGCCGCCTAAGAGACTTTCGGGGAGTCTGGATGGTAAAAATAATAGCCGTAACCCGCATACCTTTTGTGCAGATACCATCATTGGTAAGTCCTTCTTTACTTTTACGGAAAAAAATTTCAAACGCAACAATCAGCAGAGGTCACTCTCGAGATCGAGGACTTAAAGAACTCAGGGGTTCTAGAAGAAGCGGGTCAAACCCCCAGTTTTTCTATCAACCCTGTTTCTGATCAAGAAAGAAGACGGGGCCCTATGCCCTGTTTTCAACGGAAAGCGTTTGAATGCGTTCCTACAGCCAAAGCCATTCAAACTAATTCACCATTACGAGGTTCCAGCAGTCTTACAAATAGAAGACTGGCTAGTAATAATAGATTTAAGCCAGGCGTCCCTCCAGGTACCAATGGCTTCTCAACACCGTCGATTCGTTCGACTAGCCTACCAAGGGGAGCTCCTACAATTCACGTGACTCCCGTTCGTGCTGCCAACCGCTCCGATTATGTTGGCATCCCTGACCAATTGGGTCGCCGAACGCCTACGAAAGAATAGCTGAAAATATTCACTTACCTAGACGACTTCTTAGTAGCCAACCAATCCGAGAGACAGTCTCGGTTCAGGTGGAATACAGGATAACCTTCCTACAGTCTTTAGGGTGGTTAATAAATATTAAAAGATCCTGTCTGAACCCAAGCCAATAATGAGGGTCCCTGGACATCACGTAAGACACACGCAACAAGTGGAGGTTTCTGTCGCCGGAGAAGTGTGTAGCACTCCGTCACCATCTGCTAATGCAGGTACAAAAAGGCAGTTGGTCCCCCAGACAGACACATATCCAATCCCTTCTGGGGCGACTCAACTTCACATCCTACCTCCACGAGGAAGGTTGCATTGCCGACGGCTACAACGCTCCAGTCATCAATATGGCCGAGGTCCAATCCTCGCCAATTGATGACAATCCCACCACAGGCCCAACGGGACATCATGTGGTGGCCCTAGGCGATAGGATCCTCAGATTTGACACAACGCAGGTACAAAAAGGCAGTTGGTCTCTCAGGCAGGCACATGTTCAATCCCTTCTGGGGCGACTTAACTTCGCATCCTACCTCCACGAGGAAGGTTGCATTGCCGACGGCTACAAAGCTCCAGTCATCAAAATTGTTGAGGTCCCATTCTCGCCAATAGACGACAATCCCACCACATGCCTCACAGGACATCATGTGGTGGCTCCAGGTGATAGGCTCCTCAGAGTTGACACACATCAATCACTTCCTGACGACAGACGCGGCTGACACAGGCTAGGGAGCCCAACTGAATGAACACCAGTTAGCATGGCATGGCATTCCAACAGGAAGGAGATGTTTGCAATTCAATCTCAGATACAATCAGTCACAGGATCAGATCTGCTTCTGCAGACAGACAACAAAACAGTGGTGGCATACATCAACAACGAGGGCGGCACAAAATCTGTCACCCTCCCAAACCTATGCCGACAGATACTAGTATTTACCAGTCGAGCCAACATCACGTTTACAGGTTTACTGCACAATACTTCCGCAGAAATTACAACTGCGTGGCAGATCATCTCTCCCGCAGACAACTCATTCCCGAATGGCACCTCATCAACACCGCAACCACTCCCCTGTTTCAAAGATGGGGTGTTCCCGAGGTGGATTTATTCGCAAGCGAAACAGCACATGTCAATGCAACGTATGTGTCACGAGACTTTACAGACAGTGGCGCGCTGTTTCACAACACCTTCAGCCGAGTGTAGGACTTCAGACTGGCGTAGATATTTCCCCCACCAAACATACTTTCATGAGTCCTAGCGCACCTGAACTCAGCAAAAGGGAAGTACTTACTAGTGGCACCGAGCTGGAAACAATGCTTTTGGGGAGTGGACTTACGAAAAAGGGCGATAGTACCTCTTTATACAATGCCTCACCTACATACGACACTAGTAGGTATGGAGACCAACCGTCCACCTCCAAGGACCCGGGACCTGTCCCTTTAACTATGGATAATTTCGGGTGGGGTGGAAATAACATCAAATTGAATGGTGGAAGAAAGGGCACTTCTTACTTCCAGATGGCGGCCTTCGACTTTAAAAACTTATAAACCAGCTTGGAACAAATGGAAGACAATGACATGGGTAACATGAACCTAATGGATCATGATAGCCCTCAACCAATGGAATTGGCCAGATACCTAGGCTACATGCACAACATGGAGGGTTTGTCGTACATAACCATCCTGGTGCATAAGTCAGCCATAGCCACATTTTGCAAACCGATTATCATTGTAGATATCAGCATCAACGTGGTAGTACAACACAATATGTTACAGGCAATTTCGGTACATAAAACGAAACCCGTTTAACCACCGGTTTAGGATCCAGGACGAGTGGTAGATCATCTTTGGAAAACAACACCGGTGGAGTACAACCTATTCGAAACCTCTCGCAGGACAGCCACCTACTCGGCTGCTTCTCGCATCGGGACGAAGGATTCATTACCTCACACTACTCAGTAATAGTAGACAATGGATTAGTGGAAAAAAGTGACCACATAATTGTATTGCCAATGTTTGGCTCAAATACAGATACCGCCAAGCATCGTCAATCGGAATGGAAGCTAAGCGCTTCCACGTGTCAAAACATCGACCCAGTATTCTGGTTACGGAAACTCGTCTGCATGTCAAACCCAAGGAGAGGAGAAGGTGGGGATATTTCGGAATTATTTATATCTTCAAGAGGATCACCAAAACCAACCACCAGGACAGTTATAGTGAATTGGATAAGGTCAGTACTGTTGGAAGCAGGGGTACAAGAACCACCAGGCAGTGTCCGCTCAGTGGTGGCTTCCTTAAACTGTAAATATACGCAATAGATGATATTTTAAAGAGAGGTAACTGGCGTAGTGAGTCGACATTTCACGACAACTACCAGAGAACGATGAATACACCACCATCAGAAGGGGAAAAGAACCCATTAACTTCTCTATTCAACCATATACATGGAAAGTCACGATGGTCTATACCTCGTCAATGAATCATTGTCACATACAGGAATTTGGCATACCCGACACCAGGTGATAGCAAACAGATATCTCAAGGACTTCAAAGTCAAATTCGAATAATGAAAGGACTTTTACCTACCAATAAAACTCTTATTATTCATGTTGACTATGAAGTCCAGGTAACTTTTAGCTGGTTCCTTGAGTCATATCATAATGAAGACAAAGTGATGCCAAACTCTATACATAAAAAATAGACGCGCGGGTATGACCAGTAAATGAAAACGGAGGAATGACCAACGACAAGAAAAAGGAAAATAAATTAGTAGAATATAACCTCACGCGAAGAAGAAAGAGCAAACCCTATCTCAAGGACTTTAAAGTCAAATTCGAATAATATATTATTATTGTATTATTAAAAAAACGATTGGACGCCAAAGAGATCTTTAACCTCTGTTGGCATGTTGGACGTAGATTATTCAATTTAATGAAATTAATAAGATGTAGACAATGCTATTTTTAAGAATAATTACATTATTATGATAGTAGCCGATAGGTTATGATTATCAGCTAGGTACATTAAAATATTATATTAATATTGTATGTTTTGAAACAATGGTTTACAGTTTCGTATTCCTTCCTTCCTATTGCAGTCCAGGGCTCGAAATGGACCGGAGCGCACCGGACCGCAGCGAAGCGTCGTTCCAGTAAAGTTCATGTTAATCCCAAAAATTATCCCTACTTCTAGTGGAAAAAATAATTTAACCATCTGAACTGGATAGGCCACATAACAAAATATCTAAAACATTTATTACCTATTATAAAATATAGATAAAATTAGAAAACTAGGTTTGTTAATATTTTCGGAAAATTATTGAGAGCTGATTACACAAAAGTATCCCGAAAGAACGCTTGTTTGTAATCAATTAAATGATTATTAAGGTGACTTTGGTCTGTGATCTAATTTATAGGAATGCTATTTGGGAAATACTGTAGGTAGGTAGTAACGTGAAATAATAAAATATAAGTAGGTAGGTATCTACCTATAACAGGAAAATAAAATAATATTACGTCAGTTTTTTTTAAGAAGGTATACTTGATCAAGAAAAATATAAAAATGTTGCCAATTTGTGATGACGGGTTGAGTGTTCTCAGTGCAATGACTAAAAACTGACGCATGCGCATTGCACAGACGCCATCTAAACTTCTGTACCTGTCCGCCGTCAAGTGAAAATCGGACTATCGAATTGTTTTCCTTTCGATGATGGAGTTTTATTTCGCAACCGGATGCGTAATAAAGTGTTTCATTTAGTGGTCTCGTAAGTACCCGCATCCTTATTCGTGCCGCATTCGATTTTTGTCAACGCAGTTTGCGAAGTTTATTTCGTACGTCCGAGAGCATTATCGCTCGCGGCAGCTAGCTGGCCGTCGCGCAGAGGACGCGACATTTCGCATTCTCGGATGTCACTTTCGCGCGGCCCCCTCGCCGGCGCGATCGCCTGAGGCTCGCCCGGCGCTCCCGCGGCCCCCGGTCGCCGAGGCCCGGCCCTCCGCTTTCGATCCGGGAATGTTTTTTTTCGTTATGGAGGGAAAGCGTTCCGAGCGATAGTCTTGTTTACGTTCGCCGTCCTCGTTTGTGACTGTTTACCTTTTTATTTTTAGATATCTCCCGCGATAGCCGTCCCGATCCGAGTCAGCGGAGGCCGACCGAGAGATGAGTTCGGCACTGAAGCCGGCGCTACCCCAGGGGGCGGGGGGCCAGCCGCCCCAGCAGAACAGTTCGCCGAAAGGCGGCGCGGCGGGTCAGCCCCTCGGCCACCACCCCTCGAATGCCTCCCCCGCGGGGCAGAACGCGGCGCACGTTCCTCAAAATATGGCACATATGCCCCAAAACATGAGCATTGCGGGCGGGATGCCCCAAAATATGAGTCACGTCGGCGGTAACTCTGCACATTTACCGGGAGGATTCTCCTTAAACCAGGCCAACAAGGGCGCGAATCGCTCGACTCCGCTGAGTCTTGTCCAGGAGAAACCGACCGGACAGGCGAATTCCTCCGCCCGGCCCCTCTCCCTCGCCAGAACTCCCGAAAAGAAAGAGAGCGAAGGCGCTCAACCTCACTCAAACGGCACCGGAGATTCTCCCAAAGCCGCCGTTTTGAACTCTATTGACGCGGGAAAGAGTCCGCAGCGGACCCCCACGCCTTCCGAATCCCCCGCGAAACCGGCCGCTGCTTCCGCAGCGTTGCCTGTTCCCGATGACAAACCCGCGTCGAGTGAACCCGAGGCGAAAGTTCCGCAGGTCGCTGATGCTCCTCCAGCGGCAGTCTTCGATGCCGCCGTGTCCAGAGAACCTGCAGCATCTGCCGCCCCAGATACGAGTCCGCCCCCCGCCGATCCCTCCGCTGCTGAACCGAGTAAAGTGCCGGAGACCCCCGAAAAATCTAATGACATTTCCGAATCAAACAAAATTGACATCCGGACTCCTGACAGAGCCGAGCCCAATTTAGATAAAAAAATTGAAATGACAACCGAATCGAAATCCTCAGACTGCCCCGTTCCTGCTCCTGTCTCACCCGCCGTGGGAGTGCCCAAAGACTCCGAAAACAAAGTCGACGAAGTCAAAACTGAAAAAGACAGCGAAGTTAAGGTGACAGCGGGGATTATCAATACTGAAAATAAACCTGATGAAGTTAAACCAGATAAACCGGCGGCGGAAGCGAGCACCCCTGAGCCGGCCGCCGCTAAACCCGCAACCGAAGTCCCCGTGGCCGATTCTCCCGCGAAAGTTACGCCGAGTGTTCCAAGCCCCATTGTGCCAGTTCAGAAAAAGACAGAAGTGAGACCCAAGTCCACGTTGAAGCTGGCCACCGTCACTCCCACTCTCTCCAGGAAGAGGAAGAAGGAAGTGAAGACTCCTTTAAAGTTGGTCGGAGATGGGGTCAGTCCTCCGAAGAAGCCCCGAGAGAAGCTGACTCCCTCCTATGCCGATTCGCTGGCTAAGGATGACGCTTCAGACGCCTCCGGGACCGCTGATGGTCGATTGAGCAAAAGGAATAGAACGAAGGTAAGGCTATTCTTTTATAATTCAGACTGCTTTCTTTTGAACTGTCGAACTAAACGAGGCCATTAGTTTCAAAGTTAGTAACCTCGATTTTTTAAAACTTTATATTTGTCGCGAATCTGATTCTGTAAGCTATTTTCCATTGTATGTAGGTATATTCAAAAAATATTAAATCCAGCTCCGATTGGCAGTTAAATAGAATTAAACCGGAGGTTGGTTGGAACGTCTTTTATTCATTCACCAGTCTCCATTTTTTTTATAGTACGACTAACTTTAAACATGATTCTTTATTAATTTCAATAACATTGAACATTTTTATTTTGCTATTCACTTTTTTTTTTTTTAATTGTTTTCAAAAAAAAGGTATTGGTGCCTAAGATGCCCGCATGAGCTTTTATAACTTTCTTTTTAGACCGGACCCAACCTAACCTAACCTAACCTACCTCAATCTAATATAACCTAACATAATCTTAGTGTGTGATAATCATGGCCCCCACAAGGGGGGGGGCTGACAGGGCTCTAATCTGGGGGCCCGGGCTCAGGAGGGGCCCGGCGAGGCGAGTCGACCAGATAAGTGAGATAAACACACATTACAAAGTTATGTGGTTGTACGATTCAATTTTTAATTGTGTATCAATACTCGACATCTCCATAATTCAAATGGATGTATTAAAATATACAATAAAACACTAAACATATGACGGCTAATGACGGCGGCCGGTGTTAGCATTTTTCGGTCGTAAGAGGTGTTATAATTAAGCAGGGCATCAAAATTTCTCGAATTCTCCGTTATGTTTATGTGACAAACAAAAAACTTTCATTTTCTACACGTCCTATAATTTTTGCCGAAATACTATAATGGCTTGGACCGCGTGCTATAATTCGATGACAAAAAGATAGCTAAAATTCAAAATGGCGACTGACAGATTATGATGACGGAGAACCAGTAAAAAGCACCCAAAACTGTTGATGAGGGTTCAAATCCTGTATCCGGTAAAAAGTCATGTTTATTTTTCATCTAATAGTAGTAATGGTAATTCTTCGTAAATAAAAAGTCTGTCGGTATAACCCCCAGCCAAAAACTGTAAATTTATTGGAATATATGGCGACTACATAAGTTACATCGTAGAGTGTGGTACGACCAAAGAATTGGGACTACTATTACGAAGCGATTGTGCATTGTTTTTAATGTGGTTGGATTGGTAGCCAATCTAAAATTAATACATGAAAGTGAAGCTGACAAAAAAAATATCAAAGTTAAAATTTATTCACTGTTATTTTTTGGTGGAACAATGTCAGGATGGTTAAAAAGAAAATAACACAATTTATGTGCCGTGAAAGTTAGAAAATAAAAAAAATAATGTTATGTCTTTTCAACCAGTTACTAATAGGGTGTTCATCCAAAATTTTCGAATGCGATTTTACGCCAGATATATAATACGCCCGTATAATTGCGTTCATCCAAATTTAGTACATAAGCATCTCGCCGAACCCGAACACCTAATGCCCCTCTACCATAAGTTTAGCGAACCGATTGCTAAATTCGGCATAGTCCATTTTTGACAGATCGCAACTGACAGTCCGCGTTTGTTGATAATTGTCATAGGTACTTGTTTTCTTCCGTATTTCATTATGATTCAGTGTATTATTTTGATTATTGTCTAATGGTACTATCTATTTTACAATTGATTCTATAATTGGTGCTTCATTTTATTCAATCATGAATGCTTTATTTATAGGTAGTAAACTTTGCTTTCGTAGATAAAGCTAATCTACAAATTTAAGAGTCTCGTTAGTAAATACACATCAGACGCAGATTCATGAAATCAAATAAATACAAGTAATATAATATTTTGAACAACTCAATTGACATGATTATGCTGGAATCGATTTATGCATAATAATTATATGGTAGGTAGGTATACTAGGTAACCATTTACTTTCATTTGTTTATATTGTAATGATTATTTAATTCAATAACGTTTATTCGGCATTCGGATTATCCGGCCATAATGTAGTATTAATCGAAAAATAAAAGAAATAATATGAAAGTAAATGTAATAGCGAGTTCAAAATATATGGACCACTAGGGATATCTAGCGGCAAAATGTGAGAAATTGTCATTTATTTGACAGTTAAGTGCCCATAGACATCAAAAACTGACCATAGAGAAAAAATATTTTTCTGTTTTAATATAAGGAATACTTGTTTCAAATAGACGCGCATGTACAAACACCGTTATTTGAATGGAGCATAATGGAACACGGCGGCGCTCGTATATACAAATCCGAAGATAAGTGGGTGAACACTCGACAAGTTTTATTACGGCAATAAACGGTTTCGGCGTAAGGTGAGACCGTCATAAACCATTCGGTTCGGCTTATTTCCATGGAAACCCTATAAAACTTGTGATTATATTATTAGCTGCAAGTCATTTCAAATTGTAGATTCATTTGTTCCCTTTATACTGCTATCGTATGTATTTGTTGAAAACCACAGGCATTTCAGCACAATTTTAGATTAATGTTGCTTTGGTAACCTGTGAAATTTGAATTTAGCTTGGATTGTATTGCCACATATTAAATTACTACATGCATTGATCATTTGGAGCCCTAAACATTGTCGACTTGTACTGTAACTAAAACATTCACACTATCCTGCAAATAGTAGTTGTATAATGCTTGAGACTTTCATGGCTTGTTAGGATTAGATATAGATTTTAGGGTACCCACCGCGTGTACTTCATTATTTAAAATATTTAGGTGACCAACTCAAAATTCTAGTTAAAATGAAAATGCTTCTGTCGTAGTCCATGTTTGCTCGTTAGTCGGGCTCTACGTGGCCTTTCCAAAAAATCCTGTGCTCGCCTTCTTGCATCTTCCCAGGTCATGTTAGCATCATGTAGCTCAACCCCATACACCCTGTGGATGGTATTTAGTGTCATTCCAGAATGCCGGAATCCGGTTCGCTCAAAGAAAATTGTACAATGTACGAAAATTGTACCAGTGTATGATGGTTCTGAACCTTCGTAAGGTTCTTTGACTCCACTGTAAACCAGCACTGTCAGAATGCAAGCTTAGAACAGGCGGTATTTGTTTTTATCCGAGAACAGCGGAAATAGAAAATTCTTCTATAACCATGTCCATCCCTTAGTTGGAGCATATGGACATGGTGCCTTGCAGAATCCTTGTCACTCGTCAGTCTTCTTGCATCTTCCCAGGTCACGCCATCATCCCGTTGCTCCACCGTATACACTCTTTAGATAGTACTTAGCAGCCTTCCAGGACGCCAGCATCCGGTTGGCTTGGTGAAATTCTCTTCAGGCGTCTGCAGCATGTGACCGAGCCAGGTCCAACGTCGTATCCACACTCAGTGAGATGAGAGGCAGCTTAGTCCGCTCTTTTATCTCTTTTAATTTTTTTCATTAATGATTTCTTCGAATGTCATACCACTGCACACTCAGTATCCATCACAAACATCTGTCTATAAGGTGCCATGTCTCACTATCTTAAAGCACCACCGTTAGAACAAAAGCGTCGATTGGAAGCGTTGAATAGGCAGCAAATCGAAAATTAAGTCAGATTTTATTTTTTTAGATTTACGAGGCTTACAAGATTAATACTGATGAATTAGTAAATCAATGATTATATCTTAGATTAGTAGAGATATAGAAATTATAATACTCTGGTCAATGGTTACAGCACTTATTATTATTTTTGTTGCTTTAATGATATTTGCATAATGTATTTAGAATCTATAAACATTTACCTACCTAATCTGTATATATTCGAGTTGTTATCTATTAATAGTGTAAAAAATGTGTGATCTGTATGCAACGATAAATGAATTATTGTATGATTGTTTCCAGGTCCAACCGTATCAAAGCCCGACCCCCGAGCTGGCCATCCTCACAAAGATGTCGGTGAATCAATCCACGCCGCCACCCTCCAAACAAAACGAAGACAAATTGATAGTATTTTATAAGTGAGTCACTTTGCTTCATAATGAAACCAAAAAAATCACTCTTGCTCATCTGGTGTCAAGCCAATTAACTAAGAGAACTTTTAGCTACTTAGTAGGCGCAGAAAAACTGCATCCTTCAGCCACGTTTTCCACAATGAAAAGTATGATTTACTTCATAATGCATGAGTGTAGGTAGTAGATTCTCCCGGCTACGAACGTTTAAGTGTCTTAACGTCCAAGACACATTGGGGATTTTATATCTCTGACTCAGGGTAGGGAGGCATACTGTAATTAGATCGCCAACCTACCAATCGATAGAAGACAGCACCAAAAGGAGAAGGGATACAGTGTTGTAGTAGTAGTGAAACTATTAGCAGTGATACAATCACAGAAATACCCAGCCTTTGAGTAAATCACCTCGATAGATATGTATTGTAATTTGTGAAGGCTCTGGGAATTGATAAGAAGCTAGCGCGTTATGCATTCATTATGCCGGGTCCACATTGGCAACATGTCGCGCGATAACCTCGTTAAATTTTACGGTAAGTATGATAATTATCGTAAAATTTAACGAGGTTGTCGCGCGACATGTTGCCAGTGTGGACCCGGCATTAGAGTTTAGAGACTATATTTTGTGTACTACCATATTAAAATTACTCATGTTTATTAATTTATTAGTAAGTTGACGCCTGCAATGTCTGCTTGTAAAATCTCGGGTTCAAAAACCGGGTTTGGCAGATGATTCCCATACTGTGTATCTGTTTGGACCCAGAACATCAGCAGGCGGTTAACATCCATTTCTCGTTAAAAAAAAACGCTGTTGGGTGATCCTTTCGTGAGACAGCCAAGATCCACATCGGATTGTCCGATAAAATGAGTATTGTAACGGAATAATGTGGCATCAAAGTCAATTTGGGTTTTCCTTGTTGGATTTATTATATTATGTAATCATTGAACAGTGAAATTAGGTTATACGGCAGAACCTCGATATAATGGATTAATGCCGTTAAAACTGAAAGTTAATTATATAAAAATACAAACCAAATCCTGTTTATTCATCTTCCCCCACTGTGAAGTAACATTAATGTTCGAAGTCAATGCGCCTGGTTTCGGCAATCCTGCTTTGAAGTTTTGTTTGCGCTTATGAAGTCTGCTGTTATTTTATAATCAGCTCTCTAAAATTTCAAGAATGCATGTAGTATAGTTGAATTTCGTTATCTGTTAAATATTATTAGATCGTCGAGATGCGATCTTATCACTGATAACTTTGTTTTTGGGCGTGATGTTTCTTCTTCCTCGCTATCTGCACTTCCATCCTCATTTTCCAAAATCATAACTTTATCTGCTATTTCACTTTCAGTTATGATACCCAGGGTCACCATCATTTACTTCTAATCATTGTAAACTTATTGAATTGAGTAATATATTCATTCACTCACTTCGGTAAGACAAATAGAACTGCCGTGCAGCTGTGTGAATTAGCGGCCAGTGTTGTAAACGTCAGTGTTATGTTCAGGACGGCATTATGACTTGAATTCGAGTGCGAGATGTGATAACCATTTACAAACGGTGGCACTTGGATTTAAACATGGATAACACTAACAGGATGTTATTAACAATCTTCACATTTGACCGGATATTATGTCCGTTATATCGAGGTTCTACTGTATTATTTTTTCTGTCATCTACTAACTAATTCACATAAAAAACTGTGGATTTAATGTCAGTATCTATGGTACTAATGTACCAACTGGTATAGGTAATAATAAACAATTTTGTCTTCAGAAATGAATTCCTGGCTGTGCGTAACGCGGAAGGAGGCTTCTACGTGTGTCAGACAATGCAGAACGTGTACAGAGCATCACGGAAGATAAAAATTCGTTGGCTCTCTCAGGACACCACAGCAGACCCCAAGGGCGAGATCTACAAACCGGATTTCTATGATACCACAGGTACACAAAGCTTACTTAGATGCTGAGGGGCGAAACATGTATGGGTTTTCTTTATTCGTATCCGCTTTAAGTGGAGAGATTGCTCACTAATCATCATGCACCTTCTCTAGTCGTGCCGGCATCGTGCAGCAAATTTAATAAGCCAAATGCCAGAATTTGGAAGCATGACTCTTACATGGTCCGCTCTCTTAACTCCTCGTTTCTGAAGAAAGTCATACCTGCAACCATTTTTTCAGGAACGTCGTCGTAATGAGTCATCGTAGGGTGATATAATTCGACGCATACTGTAAGCCGGCTCACACCCCTAAACTTGTTTCGTCTGCAACATGTCGAATACGTCGATGTGATATAGTTATTACACACATTACCTCCCTCCGCACATTAGTGGAATGCAGTGGCGAAGGGTGGAGGTAGGCTGTTAAGATCCGCCATAAATAGTGCACATTAAACTTTTTCATACATACATATTTGTTTTCATTGAAATAAGACTACAATTTACAGAAAGTGTTGGTTAGTTTTTAAAATTCAATTAAACCCTAAGAAACCAAGCCATAATAGATAATAGTCAAAAAATACATGTCTATCTATAAAATATCTAAAATTATGCAATTAAATCATACATAACTTTGAATATTTTATAGATAGAATAATATTTTTCATTTATTATAGTTTGGTTTAGGCAGGGCTTAATGCAATAAAAAAATGAACCAACAATATGTGTAATATGTACTTTTAATCCAACGAAAACAAATAACTATGAATGAAAAAGTGTGCACAATTTTGTCGTATCGCCCAAATTAGACCAAAACTATTATGGTTTCGTTTAGGCAGGGTTTAATTGATTTTTAAAAACTAACTAACACCATCTGTAAATTGTAGTCTTAGTTCAATAAAAACAAATACATATGACTAACAAAGTTTAGTGTGCACTATTTATAGCGAATCTTAACAGCCTACCTCCACCCTTCGCCACTGGTGGAATGCGACATTTTAGTTTGAAAAAAAAGCATGGTGTCCCTAGCAACAAATTTCACACGACTTGCTTTGCAGGTCGCTCGTCGTCCGTGTTGCAGTCGCGTATGTGCAAACTACTACGAGTCAGGCAATTTAATTCAAACGACACCGGTCGCCGCTCCGCTTCTACAAAAAGACAGATGAGCGCACCAATTACTTCATACAAGTGATTGAAATATATACATGCATATATGATTATACAAAGAGAGACCACCTTTTGCAAATTTCTGCGCTCAATACATATTAATCGCTATTTCGGCGTCTGATCATTTAATTTTTTTGATGACTGACATCTCGAGAGGTTGCGTTCGTCACTGTCGCTAAGCTCATATGTGCGCAGCTGGCTAATGCAATATGAATCTGACATTCTTACAAGATTTGATTTATGGCTGTGTCACAGACGGGACGAGTTTAGATGTGTGAGCCGGCTAAAGCAGCATCCTCAGAATGCAAGGCGGCATTCGGTTTTGATTGAGTTCAAATCAACAGCTCTGTTGCTCCGTGGATTATGACAAGGCCTTCTATGGATCGCACCGCCCTTCCTTCTGGAGGATGCTGCATGCATATGAGACCCCTTCCATGATTGTCACCATAGTGTATGATAGATGTTTTCTCTTCCATTATTATTAATTCACTACATTTGGGAAGATGGAATTGAATGTTTTACTTACTACGTCATGTTGTCAGTAAAAATTCACTTCTATTCGATATATCACTCGATATATCCAAACAATTCAATTAATAGCGTAGTCCGATTACCCAATTTTATTGCTTATAGCAGTAGTATTCAAATTGTGTGCCGCTGTGCTCCATGTCGCCGCAACCTGTTTAAAAATTTTAACAATTCCAGATAATCTTAAAACAGCGAATGCCGATGCACAGTTACACAAAGACACAATGATAAATCCCATCGCTGCATCTGACTTAAAGACCACTTTCTCTTCCCAGCAACTGGTTTTGAAAATACTTTCACGAAGTTCACATTGATTCAAGAAATGAGAGTAGTATTTAGACAAAAAAGGCGCTGTTAAATGAAAAATTTTGATAACTACTGGCTTATAACATAAAGCACAGTGCCTGAGTTGTAATGGAAGTGGATTCAGGTTTCATTAGGTATAAATAATTTTCTAAAAAATAAATTAATTTGTACCTATGTTTTTTTTATCATTTATGGCACTACAAACCCTTGACGGGTCTTGGTTTCCTTCAAAAATTTCCTACATCCTGGACGATCCAGTGCTCACTCTCCAGTTGCTTCAACCGGGTCGTCTCTTGCCCTCGGGGGTTGCGTACATAGCCCGTCTTGCTGGTATCTCCTCCGGCATTATAATATAATCGTAATATAATCAGTCTCTGTATTTTCATATGCCACGTGTCCTTTTCACCCCAATAGTGTATACAGCTCCTCATTATACCTTGACCTCTAAATATTATCTTGAACAGCTCCAAAGATTCCTCTCAATACCCTCCTCTCTAAGATATCCATATTCCTCTCATCCTGAGTTCTCAGCTTTTTGATCCATACATTAATATTGGAGGTGCAGGAGAGTTTAATGTATGTTTCTTTGCTATTCCAAATTATGTATGTTTATAGTAACATGCTGTGTGAATTTCAGATATGGAATGTGTGTTGACGACACTGTCGCTGCAGCGCGTGGGCGGGGCTGGTCTGCGGCTGGGTGCAGCGGAGCTGTCCCGCACGGAGTCTATCCTGGGAAGGGCACTGGCCCGAGACAGAGGAGAGACTCCACAACAGGCTGAAGGGTTCACAGAGGAGCACCCAGATGGGCGTGAGTTCTCAATTTCTCTATTCAGATGTCCATGTCGTAAGAAACTCACACTGCAGGCAGGGAACACATTTATATTTGTGCGCGTTTATGCAGTATTAGAATTGTATGTTCCCAGCTATCTTTGAATGGTTGATGTATGTAATAAATTATTGAATCTTTTGAACAAACAATTGTGTTGTGCTGAATCCGTCGTAAGCATAGCCTGTTTCTCATTTTCACTCATTGCTGAGTATCGTATTATGTGCCATTTTAAAACTATCAAGTTTCGGTAACTTCAATAGAAATCTGCAAATTTTACAACACTCTTAATTCTGAAAAATTCGAACAAGTTTTTGCTCATAAAAGTCAGTTATTACGTTTTTCTTAGCTCGTATTCTTATTTGTCCGGTGGTTCTTTGTCCGGTACAAATCTTGCAATCAATTTTTAACTATCTTCCCGACTAGGCTAGACATTTGAAACTTTTAGAATATATCAGAATACGATGCCAATGCATTTTTTTAATTCTTTTAGCCATCTTTAAGTAGCATTGAATTCATTTTCAGTTAATTCTGTTTTGAATGAAAAGTTATTTCGACACCATTATCAGTTGCTAGGGGTCTGGGGTCCTAGCAACTAAATTATCAATATATACGTGCGTTACTATGGAAATCAATATGACATGTCAAGTACAAATTTTTTTGATCGTTTAAGCTAGTCAAGTCAAGTTTATATGGTTCAACAGAAAATTTAAAAATGAATATAAAAAGTTCTTTTTATCTTTTAATTATTTTTGGATCAACCTACATGACAAACATTTTCAATAATTATGAATATCAATAAAAACTCTTTATGATCAAGCAATGAATATTTACAAGCAGTTCTCAACTGCTCAACAAGAATCTCAACTACAAAATTAACTTTACAAAATCTTGAAATATGTAAAACAGTTTCATTCTTCTCATTAAATTGTTGGCTATTAGAGAATCATTAATTTTTTTTATGTTGAAATTACCTTTTCATGATAATAAATAATGTATGTCTAAAAATAGTATTTTACTTGCGGCCCGCCGTTCATTTTATATTCCTAATGTGGCCCTTCATCCAAATAGTTTGACCAGAGTTCATTTCTTCAGCTTTATTTTCATATATTTAAGATCTGTCTCATAGAGAAGGTTTTCTTTGGATATAAGTGCTCAGATTTTGAATGTTTCATTTCAGTCGATCTCTCCCTGTACAAGGACGAATCGCAGCTTGACAAGAAGGCAAAGAAGAGTCCGTCTGGGACCCCCTCGCGGAAGAGAGCACACTCCAAATCCTCCCCCGCCTCGGCCAAATCGCAAAATCGGACGGACGAATCCGATGATGATGATGACGACGACGAAGAAGAGGAGGAGACGGAGAGTCCGAAACCGTCAGCCAGGAAGCGCCCCGCCCCCACCCCCAAGAGGGC
Source organism: Rhyacophila brunnea (assembly GCF_057557595.1). Lineage (NCBI taxonomy): Eukaryota > Metazoa > Arthropoda > Insecta > Trichoptera > Rhyacophilidae > Rhyacophila > Rhyacophila brunnea. Next base: position 37,600,508 of record NW_028232796.1, read on the forward strand.
GAAAGCCAAGCCGCCGCCCAAGGCCACGACGCCCGCCAAGGGAAAGACCCCCAAGGCTAAGACCCCCAAGCAAAGTAGTTCAAGTAGTCTGCCACCTATTAGTGCGCCAACCACTAACAAGGTAGGCATGATCCAACGGATTTATAGGAATGTACGTATCAAATCATTTTTCATATCATTTTCACTGCTGCTGCTTTAATGTTTTTTTTGCAATTTTGCGAACCTCATGGGGACGGATGCTAACTTGATAGATACCTAACTACAGTCGAACTTGGTTATTCGATCACGGACATAGCGAGATCTACGATGTAATGAGGAAACATTGACATTTTAGTTTATGATTTTCTCATACATTTATTCACTTTTATAACGAGCTACTTATCGGATATACCAAGCAAAAATATCATAAAAAAATTTCTTAAAACTATTAATGTGTCGATTGTTTAAAAACATTTTCGACCCTAAGCTAAGTTTTCGTCGACAATATTGATAAAGTATCCACGCATATGGTTGAAATTTCATGTAAAAAATCCAAGCTGAAGTCAGTAGGTACCTACCAGTGTAATTGTACCAATAAAATCTTATGTTGTAGTTTATGAATGCCGTGCTTGTTTCGGGGAAAGATTCTAATTGTGTATTTTTGTTTGAATTGTGACTTTTTGTGTTATGTGACCGCTCATTTAAAAATACCTATTCTCTGATATAATGAGTAATGCTTATAACGAGCAAATTCAGTCGGTCCCATCTTCCTCGTAATAACCAAGTTCGACTGTATATTGATGATAATCTTCCAATTTAAGAATTTCATGAGAGTCCGAAAGATTCTTGTATCCGTAGAGGCGTCACTGTTAAATTGACCTATCAGTCATAAGTAATGCCAACATTGAATAGTGGCAGACATGCGAGATTAATTTGGTTTTTAAAAATTGTCAAGCATATTGTACACTGAATTCTATTTTCCTTATTCATGTGCCTGCGATGGCTTAGTGGTAACGTGTCAGCTTATAAAGCCAATTCAGTGTCAGTTTTGAGCATGTAATTGTATGTAGAGTAAATGGCTTAGGCTAAGGCCACATGGGTAGGTGCTAGGTGTCATATCCTAGCAACCGGACGCACACTATACTATCGCAATGGCCAAACTGCACGCTACGCGCCTCGCTACGTGATTATTAGTGAGTCTCCCGACGAACAAATGTGTTGGTTAATTTTATTGTGTCACCTAGTGATTTTGCAAGATGGAGGATGTTCTTACACGTAAAATATATTTAATGTCATATAAGGGGTTATTATAGAGAATTTATGTCACTTTAAAGAAAATAACTGTAGAAAGTAGAGTTGTTAGAATATTTCTTCAGTATGACAAATGTTAAACACCGTATATTTTGTGGTTTTGAATAATGACGCATGGGCCGTAGTGTGCCCATAGATGAAAAAATATTGCGAGGCAGAGAGATGCTTTCGAAATTTTAAACTTAAATTCTCTTTGAGAAGTAGTTTTCTGGTTAGTTTTGAGAGTGACATCGTTGTTGACTTGGACGCTCCCAAATGTCAAATGAATTTGTACCTAAGCACGTAGCGTGCAATGTGGCAGTAGTGTTTTTAGTAGACAAGCATAGCATCTAGATAAGCACTAGCGAAGCACCTACCTATATGCCCGAAGCCCAACATCCATTTCTCATCAAAAAAATCTTTTGGCACACCTCTTCATATGGCAGCCAAGATTCACATCGAATTGTAGAGCCAAATTAAAGATAAAAAGTATATCACTTCATTTACCTGAACCATGTGTATGATATTCTTGATTATATTACAAGTGTCATCAATCCTGCCTCTATTTAATGGCAGTTAAGTACGACTGAGCATATGCCCCCAAAAACGTTTGTTGAGTCTGAACAGATTTGGGATTAATATAGCTGTCAGAAGTTCTAAACATATCCAAATCCAACAATGGCAACCTTGCACACTCTACCTCTCGCTATGCTAATGCGCGGAGGAGGTTGTATATTTACAATCATAGATAAGTGCCATGGTCGAATAATACTTGGAAAACTGTTAATATGAACAGACTTAATTTTCTAATATGTTCAAATAATTCATAATTCGTAATTCTTTTTATTTCCTTAATTAACTGCCAGCAGACGAATTCTGAGTTGCGTCAACTGTGCTATGCTCGCAGGACGAGTATTAAATGTAAATTGGAAGTAAAATTACGAATTATTCAATGCGTACCGTCCCCATTAGGATTTATTGTGTGCTTAATAAATACTCTTTCAGAATACAAATTATTGCAATCAAAATAACAATAATTTAAATGTCTAAATATAATATATCAATCATATACCGGAATGTTTTTTTAGTTATTCCTTTGATTGCAGTATTATTCTGAGTTTCTTTAGTAGAGATAATTTTTTTTTGTTATCCAGTTTTTGAATTGATATAAATGATTGGCTTTGATGATATCACATAGTATTGAAATACGATAATATGTTATTTTTCCAACAAGCACGAACTGTTCTAAATGAACTAAAAATTATTTTATATAATCAAAATTTGATGTTTGTTAGCGTAGAAACTTAAACGTGCAACCCACTTATTAATGTAATGTAGTGTTGAATAGTCAGTGATAATAAGTACTTATCCATTTATAGTTATGACTAAATTATTAATGTCATTAGTTTATATTTTAATAATTTTGGTCTGTCAATGTACAATGCATCATTAACTAATTCTTCTAGCTAAAAAATTAATTTAGTCCCGTACTTGTAGCTTATATAATAAAATAATTAATTGTTGTGGTAGTTCATTGGTATGTGTATATCAAGAGGATGAATGCAATCGTGTCCGGAAACTTGTACATATGCAGTTCGCCGTATTACACTTTACCGTGAAATGTTGATTCGGAAATATATGGCCGTATATTAAAGACAGACAACTTCTTTGAGTCGTATAGTACTGACATAAAATTCATCTATAAATAAGAAACGAATTTTTGCACACTTTACGGAAAGCCAGCAGCAAACAAATTTTGGAAATAGCTGATATACTAGATTATTTGTTAGGTTAGGTTTTTATTCTTGAATTCATGAATTTTGCCAAAATCAGCTATGAAAATTGAATTAATTTTCATATTGAATCTAATAAAATTGGAGACCGTATAGTATACGGTCATCTCTTTCCGATACGAAAGCTCACAGCGAATTGTGCCACGGTGAAATGTTTTACGTACAATTTACATGTAACCGAATGCAATATGAAGTACCGGACAAGATGTACGCATCTTAATCTGTATGTCGTGGGTTCGAATCCCGCTGGTCGATGATAACCAGTGTATTTGAATCTGAAGAATGAAATGAATGTCTGGACACTAGATTGTATAGTCAGTAAATCGAAAAGACACCTCTTGTAATTATGTCATGGTGTAGAAAAATGCATGAAATTAAGGCATAAAGCCCACCAAAAAAGCGCTTGGTGCGCTCACTACTGAGTAGGCTCCCTCCCACCCGCGCATTACCCTTCACCTATGTAATAAGGGGCTCAAGGAGCACAAAATAATTATTATTATCAGCGTCTCTCATAACAAAGCAATAAAAATATTATTAAATTTCTCGGGGCTTGTAATTAATATCGGACACACAATAACTAAACAAAGAGTTCACTGTTCTTAAATAATGGCTTCTCGCCCGTCTATCGACGACGCTTCGAGGAGCGTGATTTTGCTTGCCGTGTTCAATGAACGGACTACGTTGTATTTTCGTTAATTCGTATCGCTGAGAAGCCAAAAAACGGTGACTCATGGGGCAGGCGGGCACAATGTGTCGTCAAATCCAGTGTGCGCTGGTGTATTTTATTACGTTGTATTTTCGATGATTCACATAGAAAATTCGCGAGCGCCCTGCAAGCCTGCTTTAGTAGACTTTATGCCTAAAAGTCATTTCTTTACAATAAACAAATAATAATTGTAGTTTTATAATGATATCGAAGAGTAATGATTTGATTCTGGTGACCAGCATATTATTACAATACCCTCTAAGTCACTGTGAATTATAACCGTTTAATTCTCACCTTGTCCTATTAAAAAAAAACCACTGAACAGTATAGACAGGGACATGGCTGTCATTTGTGTATTCTATAGCGATAATTTTGCTATCATCGAGTCTTACTTGTCCTGACTACGACCGGCTGCCTGAAATAATACAAAATTTGTCTCTGACACTGTGACACGTGAGGTTCAGATTCTGCCTGATTGAGGACTCCGTATTGGTTTGCGATGTATCCACAGGTTTGGCTGTCAATTACTAAAACGCTTCTCGCTCTGTCTGGAGTGAATTTGTGCACTGTGTGTTGTCCCGCTTGATGTTATATTGTTTTGCAATTCGCTATCATTATCCACTCGCCGCATCGATCATATTTCGCTCCACCAGTTTTACATCACACCACAGCCAATTTTCGTGTATTGTTTTATATTACACTACATTCGATATCATGATATATCTACTTTTAGGTATAAATTACAACATCCGACGAGTTAAATGTTTATACTCCGTTTAGTGGGTTGTTATTATGTTTATTTGGATACTTGAATAAAATAAATATATAATCTTTTACAAGCTCTCATGTTCACGTTACCGATACTGTCAGTAGAATAACTCGAGCGAGTGTTGCTACAGTACCCCCCCCCCCCCCCCCGTAGTGAAGTGCTTTCACGATTAATATTTTTTTTTGCTGATAATGCTGTAGTATATTATACTGAGTTTGTTATTGTTTAGACAGTTGAAAACAATAATATTGTGTTCTGGCCCAATAGCAGTCGCCTCTTGATTTACCACAGTAGATGTCGACATCTATTTGCTGGATAATTGATATCTTGGCTTAATCCAAGGCATCAATAAAAATATTCAAAATTACGCATTATTATGGGTTGCAGACCTGAACTGCTCGTCTCCTGCTAACTGTTCGGTTTGATTTTGAAGTGTTACTTTGCTACGACAAAAATATCTGAATAATGCGATATGTCCCAACTTAATAAAAATATGCATATAGAAAATAAAAATTTGCTCCGCTCTTTAGTCGGAGCATATGGGCATCACGCGGCGCCTCCAAGAATCCCTGACGCTCACTAGTGTTATCAGTCTTCTTTCATCATCCAATATAAAATATAATCAAAAACTTGTTACTTATCTAAACACAATCTCCGTTAGTTTGCGGTGATAGTTGAAGTAAAAACACCTGTTATGAACGAATTACAACAAACGTGCCGTTGCGTGTACTTACTATTATTGCTACAATTGCTCATGACGATCAGCGTGAAATGAGTGTATTTAGAGCGTTATCTAATTTTACTGGACATATTGAATGTTTACAGATTATAATTGTGCTGGCAGGAAACGGGTCCATCTATACTATAATATGATGATAATAATAATGATTCACTTCGCATTTTTTTTCACTAGGCTACCACAGACACGAAATGTAATTATTATGCTTGTCAAGTATTTTTTCCATTATATAATGTGAACTTAATTGATTGAAGTGTGAATACAATGAGTACGTATGACCCCGGAAAATCGAGACTGTACTTAGTTTATTCCGGTTAGCGTTGTGGTTGGCTTGCTAACATGGCATACGTCCAATACTCATTTCCGAATATTTGCAGCAATTAAACTCTGTTCCCACAGCACCAAATGCTGACTAAAGGCTTGACTTCTAACTGAGGTGTGATTTATTTTTCTTAATGGTTCAATGTCAAATCAATGCATGTTTCTGGTAAAATTCTACCCTTCCGTAAATTAGATTTCCATATGGTATTTTTATCAACCACGAAAAACCCATTTTGGATTCGCACATGCGTACAATTAAATTGTAAACTCTCTAAATTTTTTTGGTTGCTTCATTAAAAGGCGTTCATTGCTTGATGTGAGACATTGAAATAATCTGAGTTTTAATTTATTGTGGGTGAGAAACAATCTTTGGTTAATTCTATGAGTTTTGAGTTATGGATGTTGACAGCTGTTCCTGACTATTACTGAATATTAATTATTGGTTATTATTGTTTTGTTTTGGTATTTCTTATTCGGAAAAATTGTTTTTGTTATGTATGTATGATGTGCAAAAATCAGTTGCGTGTTATATGAATTTGTCATTTGATTTAGATCATCTTATGTCAATACTTTCCATTGAAGTTATTATGTCAATCTCCTACCTCAGCTGCATAAGACAAGCTCCGCGATATTGACATGTGAGTTATAGCATTGCTTGCAGGGTTGAGACGTAGTCAGTACAGTAAAACTCCGTTAATTCGAAATTTTCCATAAATCGAATTATTCACTATAATTCATAAAATCTATTTATAGAGAGATTTCCAACTAATTCGATGTATGAACCATAATATTGATATTATTAATCTGAAAGACAAACAGAGCCAATGTTACAAAACATGAGTCTTATCGTCAAATAAAAGACTTCATTGACTGTCAGTATAACCAATATCACCTTTGTTGGTCTGAATGTAGCTTCATCTGACACTCAATCGATTGTTGCACAACTTCATACAGTTACATGATAATTTGTTATTTCTGACTGTTCTTATTTCTGTGGTGTGACCAAACAGGCCGCAACGGCTCCAGCGAAGTCAGTAGCAAGTCCCAAGGCGACGAAGAAAGCCACGCCTTCCAAGGCCGCCAAGAACGGCAGCTCAACGCCTGCCACTCCCAAGGGAAAGGTCACTCCCAAGACTACACCAGCTAAAGGTATTATCTCACACACTGAAATATAAGGAACAAAAATATTTGTATCCGGAAAATTGTACGTATAGTTGTCTAAATAAAATTAAAGAAATTTTAGAATTAAAAGGGAAACAAAAGGAAATAGGTAGGTAATTAAATTCATAAAAATAATGTCGTGGGTCCCAGGTTCGAATCCTGGGTCTGGCAAATATACCTATTGATTTTCAATTTGTATTTGAAGAGTATGGACCTAATAGGTTGAGCAAGCGGCTAACATGCATTTCTCGTAAAAACAAAAATCTGTCAATATAAACCTCTACTCTGTGGAGGGTCATATGATATTATCGGTATCGGACATGGTCAAAAAAAAGAAGAAAAAATTAGAAATACTATCATATTGTATATATTTATATGAAATTGATTTAATGTTGTGCCCCCCAAGATGGCCGAGCGGTTGCGGCATCGGCCTATAATATTGAGGATTCCGGGGCAAATTGTGTTTGGACTGGGAACATGGACCTAATAAGGTTGAGCAAGTGGCTAACATACATTTATGAATAATACACACAATGAAATCAATATAAGTCCTGTATTTTGTACTATTTATTTATAAAATTTATTGGATTGTTGTATGTGTAATTTTGTTAATGGGTGACTAATCTGAGTGACATCTTTTAAAGGTTATGAAACCCTGCTATAATATAAAGTCTGTATCATTCAACCTGAATCAAACAAACGAAATGGGACCGTTTGGTTTGGGACCGTTTGGTAAATGTCCACGGAAACGCTTTTCTGACGACTAATTAGTGTTGCCAGTACTTATAATTAATTCATAACATATTAGTCTCTAAAACAGAAACATATTTATTGAAACGTCAACTTGTTATGAAATTCTAACCTCCTATCGTTGTCTACAATAATACAAATTCGTATTCATTCATTTTAAATGTACAAAATATAAAGAATGCTTCGTGAATAGGTAGCCATTTAGTTAATTTATAAGATTTATAGGTATAAGTTTTTAAAAATTACTTTTGATGAGAACTTTTTATAATTGACCACTTGTTCATGTCGACAGTATGATTTTGTGACTTAGATGACAATCGAACATATTAAATTGATAAAATTCGTTAGGTAGGTAATATAATGATCATTCCGGGTTGATTTAACACAGTTTGTAGTTTAGAATCTCCGTTACAAAATATAAATAAAATGAAAATAAATTCTTGGTCTGACATAATAATTATAGTAATGATATTAACCCTTTTACTCCCACGGGGCCGATATTTCGGCCCACCATACCTATGCGAAAACTCCATCTGGGCCGATCCATCGGCCGAAAGTTTGAAACCAAATTTACGATTTATTCCAAATTTTTTCCCGTCATATTTCGTTCATGTAGATGAAGCATTATATTCACTGTGTGTGGGTGATGACTAACATTTATTTTAGTGTCGGCATTGTTTATAATTATGCCATACCCTAATAACTCACAAGTCATAATTGCTCTGCTGTCGAACTTGAGACCAAAGAGGGTCATAAAAATAATAAAACATTATTTTTATGACACATTTTAAATTCTGATATTTCTTTTAGTTGTTTTATGATTCATATATCACATTACAAAATGAAATTTGTAATTTTTGAACTAACAATGGATGCCACTGTATTTTTGGTAAGATGGTGAAAAAATACATGAATATAAATAATATTATAAATGATTTAGTGCTTTGAGACTTATTTTTTGAAATTACTTCATTCCATATCAGTTAGTCATCGATACTGTATCGAATTCTCTTGCGATTTCGTGAATTGAATAATATTCTTGAATACCTTGACACTATACGATTTTTTTTGATTACTTTATAAAAATTCTATTTCATAGAGAAATAATAATATGTTTATTTTTTTTTCTGTTACTACATAAGGATAGATTATATTATAAAATTTGATATATCAATTATAAATAAAAAAATGATGTCACACTTGTTTTGTTGTTCAAACATAGTTTTATCCGTTCATTTCTAAATAAATATTGATACATTATTTTTTTCTTTTGTTTTATTGATGTAAACTATCAATATTATTACTTATTATTGCTTTATACACCATTGAGAACACACAAAAAAAGTTTCAAATTTTTAAAACATGTGTAGAATTAGTGATTTAAAAAAAACTAAATCGACGATTTGTTGTCAAAAAACGCTTGGGAGTTTTCGCATATGCTAGGCTAAATCAGCTGGGAGTAAAAGAGTTAAATCAAACTCTTTGCATAGAAAATATGGCTGGATTTTGAGATAATAAGACCAAAAGCGGCGTCTTGTTCGCGTATGGTTACTTATGAATAATAGGTATTGATTATTAATCTATAATATACATAATTCTAGTAAACTTCTATGGTGTAAATGTCTAACATATTAATATGAACACCTCACGATATATAAATGCCGAATAATGCTTATCAACACTTTGACAGATTGCCATTAGTCTATGGATTGTCCGAATCGGTTTGACGTTTCATGTCAAACCATTTCTGATGATCCGAGAACGGTTTACCCGGATCCGGATACACTGAACCAAACGTCAAATCTCAAACCATTTCCGGTCAACTTTCTACTCATACAATTTGTACGTATATTTTCTATGGTTTAATTTGATTTGTTTCGTTCAGGTTGAAAGATACGAACCTATAGTTCAAAATTCTCAATTTATGTTGTGATTGTTTTCCAGCTGCGGCGGCAGCCAAGGCGGCTCAGCTAGCATCAACCCCCTCCACTTCCACGGGCAAGGCGACCAGAAGTCCCCGGAAACCTCCTTCCAAGAAGTAAAAGCACCCACGCTCACCGTACTTCCATCGCAGTGTCTCACGAGCCCCCCCTCCCCCTTGCGTTGTGGACAAGGGCACCCATCCATTTCTCCGGCAGTGCTGCGTCCTTTCCAAAAAATGATACTATAGCCGCTGACACAAAATCGAGCAAGCACAAAAAGTATCATTTCATTCGAAGCCCAGTTTCTTATAAAATGTCGCTGTTTGCGCTTGCTCGATTTTTTGCTGGTGTCTTCACAACACAATATAGTTAAAATCGTTCATGTTTCAATGAGATGTGAGTTGAAGAAAGATTTGTCAAGACATTTCAAACACTTCTTAAACTCCGGCTTTTATGTAATTTAAATTATTTCAATTCACAATAATTCTTCAATTTGTGTATTTGTTTATAAATTACTTAATTCACGTAATTTTAAAACAGTTGAGTATTATATACGAGACAGCCTTTGCTAGATTTCTTACAGATTTTACACCTTTACAGTTTTTTATATTTGTGAGTGAAGTTTCACATAAAAATCAAGGCAAACCAACCCGAAATAAACTGCAACGGTTAGACCGCATTAACGTACAGGCAGATTAGATCGATCTCCGTGTCAGCAGTGCGCATTTATTATCTGAGATGTCCAACGCATTGCCGATGCAAAGATCAATCTTGTCTGCTTCTTCATCAGAAGCGGTGTGACCATCAACCAGTTTGCCGCATGTTGTGCCTTGGGCTCTAAGATAATCGGGCTTATTGGTAGGAAACTATATCTGACAAACTGACAATGGTTTTAATAAGCATAGGGTGCTCGCAGATGATGCAATTAATGTATGAATTTGGTGCATAATCGTGTCGCCAGTAGCACTGATGTCGACCTAGTAAGTTTGACATTTTGTCACTGCCATTTATGGATAAATCCGTATTTGCAAAGGTCTGTTTTGACTACCATAAATGATATAATAAAATATACCTATGTACGGTCTTGTTTGCCTTCTGTGAAATTTCAAAATCATTACGAAGTATCAAAAATTATGAATGAATCCTATGGAAAATTAGTTGAAAGCGTATACTGTGTATTATATCACTGGTGTTTACTGTTCTAAAAAACTTAACCGCATTAAATATCATATATTGTTTTTCTTTTAAATTCAATTAGCATTAGTTTCATTTGGATTCTTTTGTGTTATATCTTACGACATTTCACGATTCTCTCTCATCCTATTGTAACTGAATTTGACAGTTGTGCTGTATCATTTTCCCGATTCGACGGATTCGGTTCCACTGCTTGGGAATCTTTCATACTACTGTCAATGTTTCCAGCGACAAAAAGAAAAAAACAAAAACAAAAAAAACACTTCACGTGTCCCCGCCGGAATGGCGCCGGGACGACAATCCAAGACTCTCGTTCCAACAAGCTGGGGACAAATTTAAAACAGTTTCGGTACAAATCATTAGAAAGGTGTAGATATAAGAAATACAGGTTCTTTATTAGTATGGCAATTTATTTTTGAAAGGTAAAAAAAATAATAGGATTCTATAATATTATTATTATTACAATAAGACGCTCATTGAAATGTTGCCGCATGTTGTTTGACGATCGATTGTCCGGGTACGTGAACTGTGTTTTAATAATCTATTAAAGGTGGACCAAGAATGAGGGACACCTGACTAGATATATTCTTTGAGGAATAATATGTATTCGCATCGTAAAACACTTTCTAGAAGTTTCAATCATGTCATTATTATTTCAACCATCGATAATTTAAATATGCTCCCACTATTACTAAAATATAATAAATTTAATCTACTAATGAATTCCCTGTTTTCTTTTTTTATTCTACCTCTGGCAGATTTGTTGCAGAGTCAATTGTAAAAACCGTGGATTCGAATCTCATTAGACTAAGTCAGCTCGCACATTTAAACTCATCTCATCTGCGACAGCCATAACGCGTACATATGAGCCGAACAATAGTGACGATAGCATCCTCTCGAAACGACGTCAAAAAATATGGAATGTCATTACACAAAAATGCTATCGGACGCCGACAGCGATTATTATGTATTGAGTACAGAAATGTTCTGAAGTGGTCTCCTTGTGCATGGATATTTTTCAATCTCTTGGTCGAAGTAAATATTGGTGTGCTCCTCTCGGAGATACGGCGACCGGTGAGTTTGACTTGACGTTTGAATTAAAATGGTCGACTCATAGCAGTTTGCGTATGCATAACTGCAATACAGACGATGAGCGACATAGGGTGTCAGTCACATGAAATTTGTTGCTAGTGACACAAGATGTTTTTTTATACTAAAATGTCGCATTCCAGTAGTGATTTGGTTACGTTTGTTTTGTGAATAACAACTATGTCACATTAACGTATTCAACATGTTGCAGACGAGATGTGTTTACATGTGCCAGCCTTACAATAATAATACAACACCCGTTGATCCATGACAATGGAAACAGTTAATATCAATAAATATATAACCGGTCAAAGTTTTGTAGTGACATAATTAAAATTAAATAATTTAGACAGACCAGCATTCTCCGTTGATTTTTTCCTATCTATAATCATTTACTATCTATCTCACAATAATTTTGTGTGAAAAGAAGAAGATAAGAATGGAGTCCTGCTACAAATTAGCCGGTAATATTAAATGCCTTATTTATTATATTTTAGTGATGGTAATCTTTTACTGCTAATAATAATTGTGAAATTAAATAGGGTAAAGAAAGGTAATTGGTACTTGTTAATTAAGCAGGCACCACCGGTTTGGTATCGTATTGTGTGGTCATTTGACGCGTATAAACAAACCAACACCTAATACAACTACTGACTTGATACTTATTATTCATAGGTTAGGTTGTGTTGAGTTATGGTTTGTTTTATGTTTCCTAATGACAAAATCGTTTTGGGTCGGTAAACCGGTGATACATGTTTTGATAAAATCTAATTTGAAAGATTCAAAATCAACATAAAGTTATGTATGTGTAGTAACTGAATTATTGTAAAAACTGGACATATGATATCTGTGCACTACAGTGGCGAAGGTAGGAGGTAGGCATTTAAGATCTGGAATAAATAGTGCACACTAAACTTTATCGGTAAAACGTATTTGTTTTCATTGAACTAAGACCAAAATGTGTAGGTAGTGTTGGTTTGTTTTTAAAATTCAATTAAACCCTGCCTAATCCAAGCCATAGTAGATAATATTCAAAAAATATTCGTTTATCTATAAAATATCTAAAAGTATGCCATTAAATCATACATAGTTTTAGATATTTTGTAGATAGAAAGATATTGTTTATCGATTATGGTTTGGCTTAGGCAGATCTTAACGAGTTTTTAAAAACTAACCATCTGTGTGAAATATGTTTCCTTACTTCAACGAAAACAAATAAGTGTGACTGAAACAATATGCACTATTTTTGTCGGATCGCCCATAGCATACCTAAACTATTATGGTTTGGTTTAGGCACGGTTTAATTGAATTTTAAAAACTAACCTTCATCATCTGCAAATTGTATCCTTAGTTCAATGAAAACAAATAAGTATGACTGACAAAAGTTTAGTGTGCACTATTTATGTCGAATCTTAACAGCCTACCTCCACCCTTCGCCACTGGTGCACTAATAAATGGACATAGAATCCAATGGAGTATAACATTTTAGATATTAAATTTCAAGACAAACGTCAACAGCACTTTGCTCCTATATCTCATTTTAAAGATTTAAATCTTGATAATAGAAATCAGTCAAGGATTCACTCAAGTTAATAAAATTTATCATTTATTATACTGTTTTTCGCTATGCATATTGTTCCTCCCATGTTGTTTGTTTGACATATCGAAAACACTCCGTTCACTGAAGGATTTGAAAAGCTCTGCGCGTTGATGCGACAGTGGTCTCTTGTAAGCATATGCCTTATGTTATATTTACGTAATCCTACGTGTTATTTGACAGGGAAAACATTTTTTTTGAAAAAAAATTTTTTTACCGTGTAACGATTATGGTTTTGACAATTTCTCACTCGAAAGTAAGGTATAATCATTGTTATTTTCAATTATAGATAGCCCATTAAGGTGTACAGGTGTCAAATAATCATGCATATGATTCCTTTCAAAGTTACAAGTCTAAAATAATAATTAAGATGATAAATTTAGACGGCCAAAACAAAAGTAATCGAACTCCAGTAATGTGAGACAATATTGATTAATATATAACATAACCTAACCTGCCCTAACATAACCAATATATGTAATGAAACAATGGTTTGTGTTTATGACTCTGAATATCATAATAGCTGTATGCAAGGTTAGGTTAGGTTATGTAATTGTCAACTTACAGTCTTATATGTGTAATGAGTCGTTTTGTCAATGCGTTAGGACCCTTGAGCTTTTAACTGACATTGACTGCAGACGAAATAGACAAGGAGGCGGAAACGGGAAGCCTATTTTACTTTCGATTATAAATACAGCCTCCAGAGATATTATATTCTGATAGAGTATAACTTATTGCTAGACAATCTGAAAGGCTCTGCTCGTGGACTTCTGGTTTAAAGCCGCGCCCATACAAACCAATATGTTAAGTATATTGAATGAGGTACGTTGCTTATTTGCATTCATTCTTCACATAATAATGTATATACCGACTTTAAAGTGTTTCCTTTGAATTGTCATCAGCCAGTGTGTTCAGATTCGTTGAGCTACGAGCACATTGAAACATGACATGACTATATCTATAATTATAAACTTGACACTTGTACACTTTGAGTGTGACGGACAATTATGATTTCTTTTTCGTATGTATATCACTATAGCGTGAATGAGGTCTGTATGATTTATAATACTATAAATAGACGTGTGAAGTTGTTATATTCAGATAACATTAAATTTAAACAAAAAAAAAACTTATTTAATAAGAATTTTACAAAACATGATGCACTCGTCAATAAAACAAGAGTTTATTTTAACAGTGCTGTGTTTAGTGACAGAAGTTAGTTCTTAGTACAGCCAGAACCAATATTAAATGCAAATAATTTTAAGAATATTTCTTATTAGATATTGAAAATCTCAAGCAGCTATTGTATTGATTTGGTAATTCAAGCGCTGCGTGGCGCATCTCTCCTGATTCCATTCCGTCGTAACTTGGTAATGATTGATTCCCGCCGTAAAACAATACGGAATTTTAACTCCCAAATGATTTTATGGCAATAATTACATAATACCCCATTTAAATGTGCATGGATTTACTGCTGACAGTACGTATTATCGCAGCCATAACAAGAAAATGTTCATATAAACATGTATTATCCTGCAGTAGAATGTTAGTGGCGAACCTGCCGGCAAAAAAATGAGACTCATTTTAAGGTTAACCGGTTTTTATGACCTGTCAAATATTACTATAAAATGACAACATCGCGTCTTGTTTACTCTTGAAGAATGAGATTGGAGAGACAGTCAGCACTTTTACGTGTAAACAGTTATTGTCACGATAGTTTAAAATACATTATTGCTGCCAGTAAATCTAGGCACGTGTACAGACGCTATAATGTTCAGTATTACTGTCCGACAAAATAATACACTAAACAACGGCATAAAACTAATGTGTATAATTATTTTAATAATACACTAATCAGATATATTATAATATATTGTCTCTCCAAATGTATTTAAAGTGCACAATGATAAAATTTTTTAAATATATCATAAACAACAAACACGCTGTGGCGTGTTGTCAAAAGCAAAATGTATATTGACAATGTTGTTTTAAAATTGATGAGGTCCGCAGCAAGTTAAAAAAAATACTGAATATAGTTGATGCCATAACCTCACTTCGGTGGTATAATTTCAACGTTGCTTCAGCACTTGTCGAACCTGTCAATAATATACATCAGTGACATTGCAGCTTGTAAGTGTTAGAATTGTTCCTCATTAATAACGATGACAATTTCTAAATCACTGAGAAAAATATCTAAACATTTTTATTTATGTGTTTCGAACAGTTGTCATTTAGTATTTATTGTGGAATCAATTGGTCCATTTATGTTGCTGTGACAATTAATTATTAATTTGTTATCTGCCGAAAGCGAACATATTCGCCGTAATTACACCAATTCTTACACGTTAATTAATACCAATTAACTAATTGCGGCATGTTAATAATGCTCTGGTGTGTACCTTGCCAAAGCGACAGGTTAAAGTCAATCATTGCCAGTTTTCTGCGGGACATTTCCACGAAACATGTAAAATATTGATAATTGTTTTTAGATTTATAAACGAACGGGGTTTGACATGTATAAGCATTTCAAAAAAAAAATAAACGAACATTTTAACAAATTATCAAAAAGTAATTAAGAGCACTAGTAATAAATGAATACAGAAAGGAAGATAAAGAAGTTGTGGTTGACATATTTTAGATCGTAATCAATTGAGTTAGGGTTAAGTAAATAAAATGAACGAGGTTAATTTAAAATGGTGTCGTTGATTTGATAGTAAATGAAAAATAAACTTGATACTGAATTTGCTTATTTTAAACGTTTATTCTTTCTACGATACACCTTCAATTTGGTCTTGATTATTGATTATTTTGACTCTAGGTAAATAAAGACTAGGATTTAATTATTAGCTCACTTAAAAAAAATATTTCATGACTGTGTGTTGAAGAATTGGTAATTAAAAAGAAAGAATTATACAAGTGAATCAAACATCCACAACCGAGTCGAAACGATGTAGTAATTATTGTGTAATTGTCATGTGTTGTTTTTTTCTAGTATCGTAAGAGGCATAAGGTATAATATATATTAGCGTTAGGTTCACACACTCTTCAGTTCACCGTTTTTTTTATAAAACGATTAAGTTCTGTACGTTTTGTTTCGTTTAAGCTAAATTTGCGGCATGCAAGTGATTAAAAGCAATGGATCGCACACGTTTAGAATGTTATTTTGGATTTTTATTGTGTAATTTGTATCAATTATTAATCCGGCTTCAGACCGTCGGGACTCATCAGTTTTTAATGCATTTAACATGACGTGAGTGCCTTCTGTGTATTGTCACACGCATCACAATCCGACGGGCGTCGAGGAATCGTCTGAAGCCGGTTTAAACATATCCCTAATATGTATAAACATGATGATGGTAATATCTTGAATTAAACATAATATTTACAAAATCAATACAGAAATGAGAGATGTACAATGCTGGAATCGGAATTGACTGCTTCGTCACAAAATACTGTTATTTACGAAGTAAGTGTAGATGCAGTATATCCATACAACGAAATCCAGATTTAATTGAGTTGCCGGGGATTTAGTGATATACAGTGAAACCCCGTTAATTTTAACAGGACCGAAAATCAAAAAAAAAATCTAAATGTATTCATTCTGATTAATATCAAAGGTGACTATTTTTTGATTCAGTCATCGAATTAGTAAAAATCGCTATAAATTTTATAAAATTTCAGCGAATATTTCAATTTACACCGAATTTCGAATTAGCTGTGTTCGTATTAACGGGGTTTTATTATATTATTAAAAGATTTCAAATATGCATTACTCATTTCTGTGTTGTATGTTGGTGAAGAATTGTTTTTTTCTTGCGTAATACGTTTATGTTGTAAAATTTTGCAGCTGTCCACGAAATTATAAATGTGTTCTTTATTCAATATGTCCAATAAAATGATTATTTTCAATGTGTGAATAGTTGATCGATCACCGATAAATATTTTATTATATGATTTCTTTATTTTATTTTTGTTTCGTATTAATGTTTGGAATAAATTTTTTTTATCATTTAATTTTTACGTACTGTACTCAGCGTTTATTTCGTATTTTTTAGTTGGTCTCACTGAAACATTAATTTGATTAATTAATTATTAGCAAAATAATATTGTGTATTGATAGAAATTATATTGTTTTATATGGCAACATTGATTTTCGCTTTTTTAATTAATTACATAATACAATTATTATAGTTGTTAACATTATTTTTTTTTGTTTCGATATAATATACCTTCTCTTCAATTATATTGATAATATTAATTTAAAGAGGGATGTACCTTTAGCTAATATGAAAGAGATGCATCGCAAAAAAAAAGTAAAACTGCATCAGTGAAACGGTGCAAAATTTACTCCTATTGTGGATTTAAGTTGATGTAGATCTCTTTATTTTACATAAAATGTTATTTTATAAGGAAACATGCACACTAAAATGGCAATTCCGAATATTTCCAGACTTATTTATATAAACACTGCAATGAATATTAATAGTTGATTTTTGTTAACTGGCAATTTTTTTTTTAAATAGGTGTGTTTGTTATTCAATACGTTGAGAGAAAATAATGTATCAATAGGATGCTGAAAACATACATAACCTAACTTAAAATTTCCAATGTTAGTGTTGTCACGAATAAAATTTTTTAATTATTGCCGTTGTATAATAAACATGACTTTAAAATATTCTCAATTCAAGAATTATGCTCATTTCATATTATACAGTTTTGACCGTACGGTAAAATCTGAATCGCCAACAAGTTTTCCCTTTTTTCTTACTATACGGTTTTTGCACAGTTTTTTCCGTCACAAGTTCAGTTTGTAGTGCTGTTTAGTTATAATGAATCGACTGACCGTACGATTTAAAACCGTCTAATATCGTACACCACTGAGTCATCGGTGACCGTTCAGCTGCCGTGCATATACAGTGGCGATGGACGGCTGCTATACGGCGCCATTTCTGTTTTTAACCGTCACCGTGTAATGTGAAATGGGCCATGCTCTTCTTCACGCCACTAAAAGAATGTCGCCGTTCGATTTTTTGGCGTACAGTCAAAACTGTGTAATGTGAAAGAAGCGTAACACAGCTTACATTCATATTTGCAATAATTATTATAATACATATCGCCACCGTTCAGGCAAAAGTCACCAACCCTAAAAACATAGTTTTGAGATATCGCAATTTGAAAGTTTGAAAATGCAGGAAAAATCAGATTTAAATGTTTTTAAGGTTTTATCTACATTACATTATTTTCTCATGTGTTCTTAATAATTTCTTTAAGGTAATTTTACTTTTTGATGCTAATTAAAACATCTAGAAGGTTTTGAAGGAGGTAAGGTAGCTCAATTATGGTTTGGTGACTTTTGCTTGTTAATAATCTGACCAAAGCGATCTTATTATAACAAGCTAAGGTCATCTATTCCTGTTTGGTTATTTTTGCGTATTTCAGACAAGTGTTAGAAGTTTTCAAATGACAAATTAGTAAAACTCACCATCCATAGTATAGTGACTTTTGCTTGTATATTTATAACGAAGGATTTATTTTTTTAGAGTCAATAATTTCTATTCACCTATAATGACTTTTGCTTGTTAAGATTTTATCGAAAGTCATTTAGTGGAAAACAAATAATTCGGATTTAAACAACATTTTACTAACTAATGTACCGTGGTGACTTTTGCATCTTAAAGAACATAATTTTACGCTTCGTGTGACATACTCAACTCAAAACTGCCATTTTCAGGGTTGGTGACTTTTGCCTGAACGGTGACGATATAAGAGTTTATCTTTATTTTTAAATTGATTTATTTTCATTGGTGAATGTAAATGCACCCTTATTTATAACAAACAGTTTTGCAATATGTATTTATAGTGCCTGCCTGTATTAATATTATATAATTGAATTTCAACAATACATCCCGTAATCTCAAAATAATTGTACCAAAATATATCCTCTTATTGTGTTCACTTCAATTAGTACTGTGACGATTTAATAATTTTTATACTATCCATAATTCATAGTTTTTTTTTTGTATTGTAAACTTGATCCATTCTGTACGTTGTTGTGTTTTTAGAGGTATCTTTTCTTCAGTACATATCACCATTATTGTATTTACATATTACTGAGGCTTGAAAGCAGTTTGATTGAAGAGAGATGTAATAAATAAAATTTTAAATCGTTTGGTTTATGATTTTCGTGCTCATTGATTTGATTGTGGGTTTATATTATAATATTACGATACAATATTGTGTTCAGTTGACATTTCTCAATGCTGTCACGGATCATTTCAGTATCTTAAAGATTTATTGGTCCATCAGGCTTTCTCAAGATACTATCTGTTGTGTTGTACACCGTGCCATGTTTCTTAATAAAAATACATTAAAAACAGATGCAATCTTTTATTCCTTGTTAACGCACTCCAAACTAATATATTATGGACCAATGGCGAAGAGTGGAGGTAGGTTGTGGTTCGAAAGTATCACTACAATAAGCCACTGTTTGGTAGTATTAACATTTTCTTAATTCGTTTCTTGAATGAAGACAAGCAGTCTTCGGCACTGGTATAGGCAGGTATGCATAACTCACAAATAGGGGAAAAAATTAAAGACCTTAGTTACATTGACAGTTTATTTTTTTTAGTCTTGTTGAATACAGATAGCTTACATTGTTTTAGGCTTGTATACATTTTTTTGATAAAACTGAATATTAATATTCGTTTCAGTACATTATTATAATCTACACAAATACAGTGATATCTATTTTTTTTAATATAATATAATAATTAATTATTTAACTTAAAATCAGTAGTGTTTGACTAAGAAAACTATTAAGATGTTACAATATGTATATTATTTAAATGTGGAGTTTGAACAAGGTTTTCAGTTGAGTAAAACCATAACCAATTTAATATTGTTTATCCTGATTGTCTTTGAAATTTCATTATGTTCCTTTTTTAAAAATTGGCATTTCTATAATACGGAATTAATAGAGCATAAAACTTTTGTTTTCCTCTGATATGTTACTTGATATAACTTAGGCGCGTTATAGGCCTTGTAAATATGTTCTTTTACAATGAAAAATAAAATAAAGACGTGAAATTGAATTTACTATATAATATTTTTATTGAAATATTTATAAATATATTTCATATTTAGTTTCAATTGAGCTTGTTGAAAAATATTAAAATGAAAACCTTCTAAATCCGTTTTCGGCCTATGTCCTTTCGCAATCGATAGAGACTCATGGCCAAACACCATCTACCCTTGATGTCGCTTGTTGTGATTATTGGCCTTTTCCCAACCTTAAAATCCCGCTAAAAAGGACTAGATTCGGGTCACAAGAAGGCATTATGCGGAATGCAACGGCTCAGCTGTACTCCATTCTCAATAAGGCATTCCAGGAATACCTCCAAAAATAGTGGGACCGCTATACGAAGTGTGCGCAAACCCAAGGACTATTTTGGAAGGGATTAGGGTTTCAGGCCTTCCTGCCTAATGGCCAGATACTTTTTAAACGGATTTCATAATATAAAGGAATTCAATCATACCAGATACAGTAGTTGACACTCGCTCTCTGGAAAGTTCAGTTATTTGGACATAGAAGGTTTAGAAAGTTCACTGATAATTTAAGAATATTTGGTGTATATGTATTTAGATAGATACTTAATATTTGAAAAGTAATCTGAAAACCAATGAATGTAGAACAATACAACTTTTAATAACAAAGTGTTCCCTTAAACATTTAATATCAGCTTTTTATATGATTAATGAAAAAAAACGACATTTTAAATGTCTATGCGTTTAATTTTATTGTAATTTTACTTGTACACAATATATTTTGGTCTCCTATAACAAGAAATTGACACTTGTAAGGTTACTACGTCACATTAAATCGCTAGCTATCAGATCAGTGTTTCTCAAAGCGTTGTCTCGATAAAGTTATCCCCGTGGGAGGCAGTTGAACAAGCTCTGGCAATTATAATGTTACTTGTCACCCTGAATGTATTTGCTTATATTGCGTTGATTATTTCTAAGAAACACTGTTTCAAATGACTTAGCAAAATTAATCTAGGCTCTAGTCCCGTGTATGTGCCTGATTATTAATTTCATACTTACTAAAATGAATGAAAAATGTATTTTGATGGAGGTAATAGGATACAATACTATTGTCAAAATGCTATTTAATGACAGATCAAACATTTGGACAAAGAATAGTTGGCAGGGTCTTGTAGTGATGAGTGGATGCTTTGTAGTTGCCGGTCGACATCTTGGAATCTGTTAACAAGGACAGACCATGTGATAAAGAATGATTACAGACGTGTATTAATTGAATTATTCGTTTAACTACAGATCGATCTATCGAAAGGGACACAAAACAAAACTTAAATGAAGCAACGTGTCTAATGGTAAAATGAATTGACCTCAGAGATAAATCATAAATATCATATTAATATATGATGGCCGAGCTGCTAACGTCGGCTTATAATGTCGTGGGCCCCAGGTTCGAATCTTGCGTCTGGCAAATACAAATAATTGTTTTTCAATGTGTGTACTAAAAAGTATAGACCTAACAGGTTGAGCAAGTGGCTGACATCTATTTCTCGTAAAAACAAAAATTTGTTAATAAAAACCTCTATTCTGTCGAGGCCCATATGATTTCTTAGGATTTGATAAGGTGAAAAAAATAAGTAGGTTTCATACAATTAGTCATCAGGAGATTATTATAACAGGAATTTTTGGTCTAAAACCGTTGATTTTATCAGAATTATAGTGTAGGTAGGTGAAATAAACTTATTTCAGTAGTTTTTTCACAAACCCCTAATTTGCAAAAATTCCCAAGGATTAAACGTGGCCACTCCAATACATGAATGAAATTTACTTTGGGTAAATTTTGATAAAAAAATCATTAATTTGAAAAAAGAGCATATCTGAATAAAAATTTTGCCTTTTGTACTTGAAATTGATACTTTAGAACAGTACAATTTGAAAAAAGAACATAAAAATAGAACATCTTGCCGAACAAAATTGAACAATTTTGACTTTCTGTTTGAAATTCAACATTTAAGAACAGCAAATTTTGGTATCGTTTCTCGATAATCATTAAATTTGTCACCTGTATAAAACAATTACTAGTATAAATTGAATATTAGGAAACAATAGAAATGACATACGAATAGACGGTGAAAAATGTTTGATGTTATGTTATGACGAATTGTGATGATTACATTAGCGAAGTGCAGTATTGTGCAAGTGCATTTAGTGTTGCCGTTATTTTAACATGTAGTATATAAATACATTTTCAGACCTACTAGTCCTCTACACACTTTTTTATATTGAAAAATTATACATTTTCTAAAATAATTTCTTAATTTTAATTCAATATAATAAATTTAAATTTCATTCTCGTATCATTTGATAACACTCCATATTTCAATTGTTATTAAATAAAATTTCTCTGATAAATTACTCTTTTCATAAATCTATAAGTTGTAATATTAAAATTAATTTACAGATATATTCCTTAATTTTTAAACATTTTTTTTCTTTTACAGAGGTGAGGTTTCAGGGAAGACAATAATTATATTTTACAAGGTACATACGTATTAACGTTGATAGTATCATATTCCTAAAATGAGCTGTATTCTTTCAAACTCAAAAATTATTATTTGTATACAGTTTTGGAGTTTTTACAATTCGGTGAATGTAATATTTGACCACATACTATCATAATTTTTACCCATATCTTTTCCAAGCGGAGCAAAACTGTGTATTTTTTCTTCTCCTACTTTCCGCAACGTTTCAGACATCTTGCAGATGTCATTCTCAAGAGATATTATCATTATAAAGTGTCCCCATTAATTGTGTTAAAGCGAACACTCCAAGATATAAGAAATATTATGTGTATTGAAAACTGTTAGTTATAAGCAAACGTTGCTCAGTATACCTAAGGGTGATTGGTGTCAGATCGAACATTAGATTTTGCTAGAAAACCCTGAATCCATGACGTTTTCAAAGACAAGCCATCTTACTACTACTATTGGTCTTCCAGTATATTTCATTCCTTTCCTTTATTTACCAAGCATCCTGTCCAGTATCTGTAGTGGTGTCTTGAGGAGGTACCCATAATATATCCGTCACAATGTGGAGATACCTATCAAAACGGACTTTGCAAGGATTAGTTGTTACCTGCTCATAATAATTCTCATAAGATGGGCTCGTGAAATTTAGAGAGAATTATGAGTAGGTATATTAGTTTCAAAGTTGGTTACTTCAATTTTTTTTTATATATTTGTCTTGATTCTGGTTCTCTAAGCTCTTTTCGTTGTATGTGTATTCAAATCCAGCTTCATTTGCAGGCAAATTAGTATTAAACCGGAGGAGGTTATACTCATCCGGTCATCATTTAGCTATTTCTAATCATTTTACAAAAAAATAAATATTCTATTTAAGTCTTAAATGTGCTGAACGGTTTTTTGCGATTATTTCAAAATTGCGGAATATGTAGTTAACTGATTTTTAAACTATTAACCCCAAAAGTATTTACATATTTGCTTCCGGAGAGTAATAATTGTTATGTTATTGTTCTCCTTTCACGTTGCATCCTCAGAATACAGCAAACAACCAATCTTGTAAGACGATTTGGTTAAGCTTAGGACGTTCGTATAGGGTGGTAAAATAAATGTTGTAAAACTTCCAAAACTTATACGCCAATATCTCATTGCCATCATAATGTTCACAATCAACCAATCATTTGGAGTAGAATGTTCTAAAATTCCATCTCGTTAAATCTATCAATAGAAAATTCAATGAAAAAGTGCAAAAATGTAGAAACGTTTTATGTAGGTATCCGGCTACCATATTTATCCACAGGACGGTAAATACGTTAAGGTTTATTCACACGGGCTTAGTACTAATCATTAGTAATCATCACTCGTACTTAGCCCGTGTAAAAAAGCCTTTAGGCAAATATCAAATTAATCAAAACGAACCTTGCTCTAAATTGTGGTCATTATAAACTGATATGCCTTGAGCTATAAAATTTTACTAATATAAACATCTTGGATTAGGTATATAGTAATTGATATATTGGTAATAGTTAACATTTAACGGTTATCAGACATTTATAATTTTTACTACACAGTCATGAGAAATTTCCTTGACATAAAATTACACAGTGTAATTAATATAAACCATAATTAATATGCGGCCTTTATACATATCAGCAATAGATTTCACTATAGTAGATTTTGTAGAAGAAAATACTTTATACTAAATTATCTTGCTTCAAACAAATACTGAAAATGAAAAATTATTGGATTCAGTAACTAGGTACAGAAAGTATTGTTTTTTGTACCATTAAAATTAAATATATTATGAACTCATGATAATATTTACACTAATTCGAAATCGAGAAAAATACGAATTATGTAATACAAAATGTATGTAACATTGTGTCCATTTTCGATACAATTTAATTCAGATTAATATCAGTTGTAATATGTACTAATATGGTTCATAATTAACTATTTCTTTTATTCAACGAATAATTCACAAGATTTTAAGAATGTATCATTCTAATTATTGAAAATACATAATTTTGAAAAACACTTTCTGAGAGAGTATATTATAACCAATAGAAAAAATATTTTTTGAAAAAGTAAGCCACCCCGACGGGGAATCGAACCCCGTATCTCTTGGGTATACGCCCCATCCATCGCAAACAAGAAAAAAAATTGTGTCCACACAAGAAAAAATCTGTACCGGACAAACAAGAATACGAGCTAATAAAAAGGTGGTAAAATACAATAGGCACAAACAAATTAATATTATATTTACAGTTGTAAAATTAATGTTTTTGTGCCACCCATAATTTTTTTATAATGTATATTTTCAGTATTTGTTTGACCAGTGTATTATAAATTTCTACTTTATCATCATTTAAATATTAAGCTATAGTATTTTCTAGACAATTTATTTTCTTATTCAGTTGGGTAATTTTTTTTGTTGTTATAAATACATGTAAAATAAAATCGATCACTCTAAAAATACTAATCACAATATTTTCAATAATAAATAAAAGTGTGTTACAATATTGTTGAAATATTACGAATATTAGCTATAATAAAAAAATCTACTGCCAAACTTCCCTAAAAAGTTAAAATTAAGACTATTATATTATTAAAACAAACAAAGTCAATGAAATCTCCATTTTCGTAAGTGTCAATGATAATAATTCATAATTCATAAAATTTGTCAATAATCGGTTTCAAATAATAATTATATCCACAGTAGAACCATGATTTTTTTTACAATATTTATAAGTATGACAATCTCTTTAATTCATAATAATATTATTTCATAATATAATTGTAGGTATGGCAAAATCTGCCTATATTTCTAAAAAATCTCAAAATAAATGCAAAATATTTTTAATTAGAAGCACCATTAATAATAATTACTACAATATTCTATTCGTTTTTTTTTATATAATATTATTAAAATATAATAGAAATATTAACTGAACTGCTCCATAATAATTTTTCAATCATGATTTTGATATATTTGTCAAGAAATTATTAATTTTGTTAATAATTTAATAAAAATGTTGAGATGTCAATGAATCAAAAAAAAATATTTAAAATAAATTCATTTAGCATCTGGGGCACCGGACAATATAAATGTCGTATTCAATCATTTAGTTTAAAGCTTATTCTATTTTTTTTTTCTATTTTTCCTTTCCATGCACTTTACTTAATCTTCTAATGATAAAGTGACAACAGTATTTAAAACCAAAAACCCAAAAAAATCATTAAGCAATTAATTGTCGATTATTATCTACAGTTGCGATATAAGACAGTTTGATGACTAAGGTCTATACTAATTTTGAGACCGGACAACACAAACACAGACCCCTCCAAACCGACCCGCCTAGCACTACACTTGATCATAATCGAGGGTATCACTAGGCGATATGTTTAGTTGTGAAGCATCAGCAGTTTGCCGCACTGGTAATGTCTCAAGTGAGCTTTGACTGAGTTTTCTGATTTTACTCTAATGCAAAGTGCCGTGGAAGAGAAAGGCACGGAGAATTAACAAAAAAGAAAAGGAATTTAATATATATGTACTTACTTATATATAATAAAAAAAACTTGAGATCAAACAATTATAATGGGCCATAAGTAGACAATATAATAATATATAGTGCAACTTTATATATAGATATGTTTTAAAATGTATGGCCGCCATTGTAGTTGGATTTTGGCTTACGTAGATGCTTACTTTTTGACCTAATTTACAATAAAATAGCATGTATTTTGACTTACATATCAGAAAGCACGAAATCAATCCATATTTTACTGATAAAAGAGTAGGTATATGTCAGCAGGATTTATCAAAATTTAATTTGAATGTTTCTGGTATGTTTGTCAAAGTACACATTCTTCATAATATATTACGTTATAGATGGCAAGCAACTACATAAATGAGGCTACCCATGTCGTTAAGGCTATAATACTTCAGTTGAGGCATAGTCTATAACGATCGTGACTACGCGACACGCAGTCATAAAAATTCAAAATGCGTCCATTTAACGTTATGTTTATTGTTATTTAAGTAATATATATTCATTGACATGTTTTGTTTTTCGAGTAAATACGTAACGTTTTTTAGTCATCTTTACATGATTTAAGAATTACGCTATCACAAAACAAATTGACGTGCGCACAGGTAGACTATCGCTCTCCGAATGGCAACGCGGGCGAAATTACGTCCCACCTATTGCTGAAATTATTTGCCGTTTCACTGAAGTATGCTCTTAACAATTATTATACCCGGCAACCGCAGGAAGCCACATTTTTGTGGTTGCTTGCGGTCCACGTGTGCTGAGTTAATTAAAACTACGACATTAACCTATTAATATATGTATATTTTTTATGAATCCTATATACTTTTTTACGTAATTTTCCGGTGCCAAATCAAGTGAAGTTATTGTAAGGTCGGCATATAAATACATTGGCCACTTTATCAGTAGAACATTATATGTATCACCTTACAATAAAAACTACAATACCAATCATAGTTCCACTCTAGATATATAAATTTACAGAATAGCCTTTTTGGTCGTCAATGATATTTTTATGTGGGGGCATCCCCGCGAATGTTTAGTGCACCCTGATGTCCCTCGCGTGCACGGGGGTAGTGTCCTCGGGGCTGGGGCTGTCATCCCTGTGCGGCTTGACCCTGACGACGGAGCGGCGGGTGGACGACGTCGGGTCATCGCACTGCGCCGCGAACTGTCCGGGGATGCTCAGGGATCCGACGGTGTACTGAGGACCTATCATGGCGCCGTCGCTCAGCCTCATCTTCTCCGGATCGTAGCTGGACGGCATCGACTGCTCGGCGAAGACCACTCCGACGTTCAGTTGGGGGATGTCGTAGAACACGGTCAGGGTCAGCATCATGAACGTCAGGCCCACCAACAGGTAGACTGGGAAATTCGAAAAAAAAATGTAATTTACGGATATTTTGACGCGGAATAAAATGTCATCCTTTCCATTTTTATTGTAAAATTATTACTTGCAATGTTGTGTATTGCATTGCCACCAATAATAGTCATCGATTGCCACATACTTCTGCAAAACTGATTTCACAATACACACACTCTCTACTGAAAATTTGAGGATCTCCTCGAAATCTACACTCAAATAGTAGTGATTTTAGTTACGTGAAAGTCTGTGGCACTGACTGGTTTGGAGGCACCCTTCTGACCCCTTCCTCTGTGATCTTTGTAGATATTAAAATATAACAATAATTACGTTGTTAAAAATTTTCGACCGAATTAGAAAAGTTGTAATATTTATATTCGTTTCTCCATTCGTCACTCTTTATTACGTGCCGCCCCTATGCAACGCACGGCCTGCTTACCCATACGGGACGTCCAGTGATGTCCCTAGGCAAAATGCCGCCCCTGGGCAGGGCCATAATGCCGCCCCATTTTTGTTTACAATATTTTTTATCAACCGTGTTCGTGTCGTTTCTGGTCACCAAGGACGTCGAAGGGCAACGGAAGTAAACTAGACATCGCGAACCCGACAAAAAAAAACAGTTAAACCTTTTATGTTAATTAATGCATTTTGTTTCTAACCAGTGACCTGATTTATTTAAAGGAAAGATATTTTCGTTATTAAGTACTCAGTTTAGGTAGATATTTCTATATATTCCAAATAATTCTCCTCGATTTGCCGCCCTTGGAGTAACTGCCGCCCCCATGCGACGCTCAATGTGCCTACCCCCACAGGACGTCACTGGGGACGTCACCGATAACAGTACATGTCGTAATCAATTGATCATACTCACAAGTGGTGGCCACTTTGTATAACGGGCGCAGGGGCTGGTCAGGAGTGTCTCCAGGGATATAGTCTCCCAGGCCGATGGTCGTCAGCGAGATGAAGCAATAGTACAAGGAGTCCAGATAGTCCCACTCCGGTTCTAGGACGCTGAACACGGACGCCGGTATTGCAACGAAGAATATCGCCAATATTGATACTGAGAAAATATATTATATTTAATTAGAAAAAGAATATTACGGCATTACAGCGATTGGCCAATGCGCCATAATACATAATAAATACAAAATTATAAAAATATCTTAATTACAAATAACAACTAATATAACAAGAACGTAGAAAAGACAGCATGTGTATATATATGTAAATATTAAAGAAACATGATAATACATACAATTATACATTTAACCTATTTAACACGTCCACAAATATTATATAGTTAATAAAAAATAAATCAACCTTTATGGTGCCATCAAATAAGTTAATTGCACGATACACAGCATCATGAAACATAACATAACATCTTCAGGAACGAGAGGCTCGTCACATGCGCTGACCACCGTGCAACCAATGTTAGATGGCACCAAATCAAGCGTCCGA
Source organism: Rhyacophila brunnea (assembly GCF_057557595.1). Classification (NCBI taxonomy): domain Eukaryota; kingdom Metazoa; phylum Arthropoda; class Insecta; order Trichoptera; family Rhyacophilidae; genus Rhyacophila; species Rhyacophila brunnea. The sequence continues at coordinate 37,629,750 of NW_028232796.1, forward strand.
CCGAGACTATTTTTCACAGAAGAAAAATTGTACCAGCGGAATACAAATTAAAATCTCCCAAAATAATAAGTTTTTTGTTGGGCAGAACCAAATTTTCTATTATGTGAAAAAAGTCACTGTATGTAGTCGCTGAACTGCCGGGAGGGAAGTATACAGCGGCCAAGTAGTGAACAAAAATTAAAATTTACTTTCAGACGTTAAACATTCAATTTGAGTATGTTGTACCAAATGTTAAAGATATTCAGCATTTATTTCACTTGGTTGGAATTATTCACAGTAATTTATAAAACGAGTTGATCACTAGGTATCCACGATATATATAATGCATATCAGTGGCGAAGGGTGGAGGTAGGCTGTTAAGATCCGACATAAATAGTGCATATTAAACTTTGTCAGTCATTTTCATTGAACTACGACTACAGTTTATAGATGGTGTTGGTTAGTTTATAAAAATCAATTAAACCATGCCTAAACTAAACCATAATAGTTTTAGTATGTTATGGGCGATTCGAAAAAATAGTGCACACTTTTTCATTCATACTTATTTGTTTCCGTTGAATTAAGAATATATGTCAGGTATACGTCATGTTGTTGGTTAGTTTTTTAAAATTCATTAAGCCCTGCCGACCCAAACCGTAGTAGATAAAATATATTGTTATACCTATCTATCAAATGTCCAAAATTATATATGGTTTAATGGCATAATTTATAGATTATTTTTTCACTATTATCAATTATTATGGCTTGCTTTTCGCAGTGTTTAATTGAATTAAAAAAAAAACCAACCAGCATCATCTGTAAATTGTTGACTTATGAAAACAAATACGTATGACTGACAAAGTTTATTGTGGACTATTTATGTCGGATCTTAACAGCCTACCTCCACTTTCGCCACTGATACAATGATACATATAGTATATGGAGATAGGCTGTTAAGATCCTACATAAAAAGTGCACACTAAACTTCGTCAATCAAACTTATTTGTTTTCATTGAACTAAAACCACAATGTGTAAATAGTGTTTATTCGTTTTTAAAATTCAATTAAACCCTGCCTAATCCAAGCCATAGTAGATACACAATAGACAAAATATATTCGTTTATATATAAAACATCTAAAATTATGCCATTAACCTATAAGTATAAGGCGGCTCTCGTGGTGCAGTGGGTAAGGCGCTCGCCTTCCACCCGAGAGTTCCTGGGTTCGATTCCCGGTCATGACAAAAACATTTATGTGTTTTTCTCAAAGCCTGGGTGTTTGTGATTGTTCAAAATTACTAACAACCACCTTGTACGAAAAAGCAAGGACATGGTTATTAATAATTCTATAAAAAAAAAAAAAAAACCTATAAGTATATCATTATAGTTATTTTATGGAGGAAGAATATTTGAAGAATTGATTATAGTTTGGTTTGGGTAAGGCTTAATATTATGTATACTTAATTCAAAGAAAACAACTAAGTATGACTGAAAAAGTTTGCAGTATTGTTGTCTGATCACCCTTGGCACACTTAAACTATTAATTAGTATGGTTTGGCTTGGCAGAGTTTAATTGAATTTTAAAAATAACCAGCACTATCTGCATATTATGGTATTAGTTCAATGAAAACAAATAAGTATGACTGACAAATTATTGTTTATGTCGAATTCTAACAGCCTTTCTCCACCCCTCACCACTAGGGATTCCAATCCCGGGATCCCGAGCTATTTTCGATACCTATGAATCCCGGCATTGATAAACATAATCCCGAAACTTTCGGCATTGATTTTTTTTATCAATTTTTATGTAAAATAAAATAAAAACGAAAATATAATAGAAAGAATGCTTTTAATAACAAATAACTACATTATAAATAAACTGAATTTAATAAAGTTTGATTTATACCCATGTGTAAGTTGCCGATTAATTTTATTTTTTCACATAAATTAATAAAAATGAGAAAGATTGGAAAAAAACAATGCTTTAACAAAGTAATTCCACCATGATCTCATACGTTTTACGACAGTTTCATATTTGGCTGACTAATTAGATTAAAGCGGATAATTCACATTATTATTTATATTACAATATTATTTACTTACTCCATTAAATTTATGTATTTCCAAGATTGAACGTATACAATATCAACAATAAATGTCTTAAATAGTATAAATTATACTAGATTTATTTTTGACCGATTTTATCAATGTTATTTGTAAATATAAATTTTTTATATTAACAATGGAAAAAATATGCAAATCCCGGGATTGTCAAATTGTAATCCCAAAATCCCGGGATCAGAATTTTGGCTCGGGATTGGATTCCCTACTCACCACAGAAATATATATTAGTATCAAAGTACTTTTTTCTTCCGTATCTGTAAAAACCGCAATCAAAGACGTTTGCTATGGTACAAGCTGGCGTCATTTTCATGTGATTATGACTAATGGTATGTCGGGATCATTGACTTAAACAATATGACTAAAATGATTGATACCAGAATGATCGTTAAATGAATAATTTTAAATATATCAATATTATCTCATTGATATACACACATACCAATAATAAAGAGATGCAGGAGCCTGATGGTAAACGGCTGATAGAGATGGCCAAGTCTCGCGTTCAGAGACCGAAGAAGCGCCGTCGCAGGAGTGAGGAGCCTCTCCACCAGCGCCGCCAGAAGCACGAGGGTCAGAGGAATCCCTGCCGCGGCATACACCATACAGAAGATCTTGCCGGCGCGAGACAGTGGGGTCACGTGGCCATAACCTGAGAAAACAGATTTTATAATAAATATGTGGTGCATTGCCGACAGGTAGGTATATTGTCAAGGATTTGGCAACTATTAAACCATTTTAACCATTATTATAACCATGTAGGTATCTTTTTTTAATTTTGACTCTATGTGTTCCTTTCTCACATAGACACTTTTAATTTAAAGTCATGTAAATTCAGTCAAAGCACTACTGAGTGCAATCTTGGGTAACTGCTCCCAGTCAAAAAAATACTGATGCTTTACATACAAACGTAGGGTATCGCGATAGCCCGATTAAGACCGGGTATGGTTTGCGTGGGGCCTTTAATTTCAAAATAATCATTTAATTCTAAAAGTCTCACAATAATTACAATAAAATAATATATTCAGTAACACTACTTGGAGGTCGTAATTGAAGAAAATATTTATATACATAGTAGAACATTTTTTAAGCCTTATGCGCAGATGTGATTTCTTCTAGTGCGCAACAATTAGATAGGGTAAACGTGATTATATTATTATCCTCGCCTGGCACCAATAATTGTATGCAGCATATTGCATAGCGCTCTCTCTCTCAGCGCCGCTCCGAGAATGTCTTATTTTCTGCCAAAATTATGAAACCTCACGTTGCGATAGCACGGGTTCGAATCCCGAGTCTGAAAAATCACGTGTTGTTTTTTCAATGTCTGTTTGCATGGAGCTAATCGGCTGAGCAAGTGGATAACACCCGTTTCTCGTAAAACAAAAAACTGTTACGAAATCTCTTTGTGAGGTGGCCAAGATCAATTTAAAATAAATATGATTCCATAGTTCAATTCCTCCCCACAGTAATTTGATATAATAAATACTCAACAACAAAAACATTTGTTTTATTAGCGGTAGTTATTTATAATATTATGTAATTCATATTAATATTAAAATTCCATTACATATTTGTCTTCATTTATCTATCTGTCTGTAATGCTATGCATGAGATAAAACATATTATGTAAATGAATAGGTGAGAGCAAGACAGAACAAGACTTATTTATATAAGTAAACGCAAATTCCAAATTAACACTTACAAAAGTATTAAATGACATTGTAATTTCAAATAATGGTATCTTATAGGAAACACTGAAAACACTTGAAAATGTAATATCTTTGAAAATGTCAATTTCTATTAGCATATACTCGATTAAGATTTCGGTAGTGGACAAATCGAAGTGAAAGAGTTAAAAAATCAACAAATTGGCGTTTAGATAAGAAATCAGTGTGTTATCCAACACACAATCAATCAAAAAGCGAAACATTATGGATGAGGAAGAACCATCATCCAAGAGTCACTTGACATTCAGCGATGGCGTGCTCGGCACTAATCAATAGACTACAAAACCTACGCCAGGCTAATGCAGTAGCTCACAGATAAATAATTGAAAAAATAATGTTGGCAACTGGTATTTTTTTCTAACTAATAAGAACCTACATTCTTTTTATCTTTTTCATTGTATGTTAATAGAATTTAAGAACTATAAATTGAGGTTTCCTCAGTGGGATACAACTTGGTAGAATTAATTCAAATTATACTGCAATATTCAGATCTCAATGTTTGAGTCTCATTAAAAACATTCGCGCCAATTTCGTATAGTTGATGAAAAAAACAACGACCCGAGTATTCCAAGCGGGCAATGTGCAAAGTGAAAAAAAACCTCCCTCTTAATTTGCCTGGCCTGTAGCCTCGTAAAGAAAGTACTTATGGGGGCTGTTTATATTAGCGGGTGTGTATTTACTGCGAGGGGGTGGAAAAGTTCTCTCGACGGGGTGCAGTGGCAACCCAGATGGAAGTTGTAAGATATAATGGCGCGAATTGCGCATTTCCAAAAGTGCCTATGAAAAAATGTTATTAATGTGAGAACCAACATTTCACGAAAACATTGCAACATATTATTTTGTTTCTTTTTAACTAAGTAAGATCTATTTTTAAAAGTTCCCGAATAACAATAAAATACTAGTCGCCATTTTTGATGAGAAATTAAAACCCAACATAACTAGATAATATTATATAACTGTTAATTTAGGCAATATAATCTATTGGAAAACATATATAAAAGGGTAGCTACCTACCAGAAGTAAAACCACAGAACAGATAATAAATAGAATTCCGATAGATAAATAATTGAAAACAATACGCTACATTTTGATACAGGGTTTTGAATGTGTGTGTCCTACGAAAATGAACCAGGCATTATATACGTGAAATAGTGTGTGTAATACACCAAATATTAAATGAGCGTCAATACATAAATAGAGAATAGTTGTCACTGTTGTCAGTATTCGACGTATGACGTATTCTAGGCACGTGGTTCTTCCGCCGGATTCTTCCTTACTCGAGATCGGTTACCTGCTACTTCGTATCCGTTAGATATTTCAGTTCACATTATTACTTTAATAATAGGTAAATTGATGATTATGGAAGGTAAATATAGGTTAATAACAATGCACGTGAACAGTGGCGTCCATAGACAAAGTGCCGCCCTTAGGAAAGCTTAGAGTTCACCTCTTTTTCATATTTGGTCTCAAATTCTATGTAAATTTGTTAGATACCAACCAGGGAATTCAGAAATAATGGGAACAGAAATACCTAATGGGTGTGGAGAAGCAGGCAACCGATCTCGAGTGCGGAAGAATACGGGATAAACTTAAACACGTGTCAAGAATACGTCATACGTCGAATACTGACAAATGCTCTCAGTTTATGCAATGACGCTCATTCTGGTGTATTGAAGGTTGCAACACACACTATTGCACGTCTATAATGCGTGGTTTATTTTCGTAGGACACTCACACATTCAAAACCTTGCGTGAAAAGTGGCAAAAATTCTCGCATTTGTCAAATTCAGATGTTCATGACGTGTGGACATGACCTTGTGGACCGACTGTGCTGAAAGAAAGCCTCTTAAGATACCTCTTCGCGCACCAGATTGTCGAGTCAATGATGATGACAATGCTTTAATTAAAAAAGAAAAATACGCCATTGTTTTACTGGGAGACGAAATTTCAATGGATTTTACAGTAAAAATGCATATTTACATTAACATGTTGCATTGTAGCCATTTTAAATGCATAGAAGACAGTGCGAAAGGAGTGCCTAGAAATATGGTTTGACAGGCTTTTTTAAAGTTTCAACTTACGGGATTTTTACACACCACAATTTTATTATTGATTTTTAAATTATCTTAAAAAAACTTTTGTTCTAGGTTCAAATTTCGTTTAGAACGATCTAGTTTAATTAATTTTGATTACCTACCTATATTTATTGGGTTTTAGAGCGTCTTCAGAAAAGAAATTCTTCAACAACTTTATTTTAATGTATATAATTATTATACTTTTGACAGTTTCTCAAACGAGTATTTTCCGACTATCTTTCTTCAAGGTATCCTCCCCTTTCATATTTCTTATGCACCCGTCAATTACATGCGTGGTCGCATGACCTATTTTGGGTGAAAGCTGTTTCTTTTATTTTGTTAACTGTCAATTCATGGTGGAACTGCATTGGATTGTTGTTTTTATTTAATAAAACGCATTTTTTTTGTAGTACTTATTCCACTTTTATATAATAGATTAGGACCGGTTTCGTCCGCCTCAGAGGGACATTTTCAACCGGTCTAATCTATTATATAAAAGTGGAATAAGTACTACAAAAAATTGCTTTTTATTAAATAAAAACAACAATGAAAGCTGTTTCCTCGTGTCAGGCTCATCAGGCACCAATAGCGAGGGCTGTGCGGCTGGTCAATGCATTCCCTAGAGATGGAAACATTTTTAGCGATGCATTATGTATTCTGTTTTTAAAATTCTATTTTATTGTTTAATTTGTATTTTTTTTAAATACTGTTTTTTTTTTGTTTTATTTCTTTTCTATAAAATATTTTTTTCTTGTTTTTTCTCTTGTTGATTTACTTGTACCTTTTATTCTAAATGTCATGCTGTGCACGTCTTGAATTAATAATTTGTTATGTGTTTTTGTCAATGTGTCTTTTTTTAAATAAATAAATTACTTATCTAAAATGTGTGATTATTATGTGACTATTAATTTCATCCGATTGTCATAAACCTGCAATATTTTTTCATTTACTAGTAACCTTATCTTAGTTACTTACCATGTCAAAAGCGACAATTAACATATTTTAATATCTCCATGGCTACGACCCTTTTCACGCCGTCCGCCATTTTCTTATTGAAAATGCAAATGGCCACTGCAACGGCGGCGGTAAAACTGCATCTCGAATAATGTATGTATACCATAAAAGTAGATATCTACATTACCGACCCATCCATTGCAAACTTTCCTCATACAAAGTTATTTTAAGAAGTTTCCAAAGGCTTGCAAAATTCAGAGCGCCATACTTTTGTTACCGGAGTTTGTGCTGTAAGAAAATCAACACAACGATACTTTTGCGCCAAAAGTTCTTTGCCAAGAAATAAAGATAATGATTTTGGAAATGGCGTGGACGACTACGCCATAACGGAAAGTTGAACAATATTCTGAGATTGTCTAATTAGCTCTGCATTCAGGTTATGTGATGGATATAAGGACCCACATGCCCAACCAAGGTCAAAATGGAGCTTTTATGGTATTTTCAAAGCATTAGCCTGAATATTCCTTAAACGTTGTAAATAATCTATTTATATACTCGTAATTTTGAAGCCTTATTATCCTTTATATTTATTTTAAACATTTGATGACTGCATTAAGTATTTTTATTACATAAAATAGTATTCTTTTAAACCTCTCGATCTAATGTTTTAGAATATAGTCAGTACATCCATGTGCAGTGGTGTTACAATTTTTTAGGTTTATTAATTTTTAAACGCATTTATAAAACCATTAGTAAAATTTATGTTGACATTACTTACTGTAGTGAAATATTTACGATAAAAAATTATATTTATAATCTCTATGATCCCAAATTTGACAAGAATTAGGCATTTTATTATTAAGGATAATAAGGCTTCAAAATTATATAAATATATTATCTACAACGTTTAAGTAATGTCCAGGGTTATGTTCTGAAAATACCATAAAATCTCCATTTAGACTTTGGGCATGTGGGCCGTTAAGATTGGTCCCATTTCTCATTGACCCATGTTCCTAAATTTAATATTTATAGTGAGTCACACGTTCAATTGGTTTTCTGTTATTATGTACATATATATTACCTAAATACATTGATATTATCTCTAGTTCTATCGAGTAGGTACCATACTTAATTATGACCTACGTCCTAAGGCTTTTCTGCTAGTATAAAATGTAATTTCTACGTGAATAGAACTTACCGATCGTTGTGACAACGGTACTGGAGAAGAATAACGACTGTCCGAAGCTCCAATTTGGTTCTCCTGATGCATTCCTCGAAGCTGATACGCCTCGGTTACCAGCTCGTACCACCTCTTCGATCAAAGTCTCTAGAGATTCCTCTGTAAATAAAGAAACAATTGGTTGATTATTACGAAATTCATCGTCAATTTAGTGATAATTTTATATAAGGTTTACATATTTACAGGTCATTAATCTGTTCCATTTTTTTAACACGTGAAATATATATTTAATGAATTTAAATATGATAAGATATTGAAGCATTATTATGATATTTTAGCCCCGATGTGACACGGGCGAGTTAGAATAGTTCTGCATTCAGCTGTCGAATTATTATGGCAACTTTGAAGTCATTTCATTTTTCATCAGAATACCATAACAATCGTACTCAAAATAAAACAACAACAATATAATACACCAAGCGAAAGGTTAACAAGCAATTCTCGTCTCTTCTGGATGCTGCAGAGATACACGTCAGATGGTAGAGGCAACGTAAACAAAAACAATTACAAAACAACCGTTACCACTTAACTCTCCAAATTATGTACATAATAATATGTACTCCAAATAAAATGCCCTCTTTAAATTGTTTAAATTTTTTTTTAAACAAGACACTTGATTTATTATCATAAAAAAATCTGTGTGTGTACTTATGTACGCGCGTTAGAATTTATACTTCTTTGGCGTAACAAAACAAAAACAAAACTTGTGATAAACTAGATTCTTTGACTAGCTCTTAATTATCTTGTTAAATTACACACTCAAGAAAAAGGACCGCTTATTGGAACGCCGTTAATTTTCTATACACTTTAACTTATATTATCTACTAAATTATATAATGGTTTCTCGTTGTTCTTATTTTTAAAGTACCAACTGTCACTCTGACGTTTAATCGTTTGTTTACGCAAAGAAAAGCAAATGGCCGACAATAATAAATTCACTGCCTTGGCAACGGAACAATTCTAAACTATAATATTATACTGTTTAATCGTCATGATTGCAGTATCATACTGTGGCGTAAAGGTAGTGCGAATCGACCCCTGCAGCTCCTGGGATAAAAAATATTGGAGAAATCCACGACGTTGGTTAGTAATTAATAGGTATCTACTTTGATTTAATAAAACAAAAACCGATTGCCGAAGTAGCTTGATTTAGAAGAACGCTGATGAGTAGGTATTAAAAAGGCCAATAGTTAAAATGTGTCGCAATTATATTATGTATGTTCACTAATCTGTAAATGGTCAAAATCACGTTTTTGTATGTTTCCCGCATTACTCTTTAGAGCAATGCCCATGTTATATATATATATTTAGATTCATCATGGAAAATGCTATGTTACTTTGTAAAAAAAACTCATTTTACAAAAAGAAAATCGTGAAAAACTTGAGTTGTGACACTTTTATATAGAAGTTTTGGGAATATTTCAACAAAAAATATTCAATTCGAATTATGACAATATAGTCACTTTCCACTTTATGACTATAATAAATAATATAGTATCCCAAATTTTGAGATACTAAATACAATACGTGCACACACCGAGGCGGCGTAAAGTCAAAAATGACACTGTGAAAATGAACACGTTCAAATTAGTCTCAATTTATTACCGTCACAATTCACTATTTTTTAGCAGATAGAGTTATTTTTGTGAATATTTCTGTATACTTAACTCAAAATCGTGTTTTTTGACGTAGACTCTATTTTAACGGATGTGCGAATTGCATATTATTATTTTCGGTCTGATCATGTAATATATTGTCAAAACAGTATTTATGATTTTAGTGTGAAAATATTCACAAAAAATTCGAGAAACATATTATTGTTGAATTAATAAATTAGGGACAAATATTCATAAATTTATGCGTATTTTATTGAAACAATTTAAAGTACTTATTCCAAAAATATAATACCTAGAAAATTTTCTTGGCAATGAAAAGATTAATATTAAAACACCTGATGGAATTTATGAAAAGTTTTCAGTATTGTAGATTTGGCAACTAGAGTGGAATTGAAACATGGATGCGTATTCATCTAAATATCACGACACTGCTGAATCCGTAAACTTTCATAATACGTGAATAATTAACAATTAATTCTATATTGAGAAGCCATTTCACGATTCATCGTGTACCCAATCAGAATAGGATATCCTGTTTATCATTTTCAGTAATTGTCGTATAATGACATTTAAACTATGTATATTCGGCAACTTCATTAAGTACCTACGTGTAATAGTAATAAGCTATGTGATAGTGTATTATGACAACATGGATTTAGATGTAAAGAAACCTACCGAAATCTATTAGAAACTCGGTTTAAAAGAATTACAAGATAAAAAGAACTTTTTATATACTTACCACGTTTTTAAATTTTCTGTTGAATCATATAAACTTGACAATTCTATGTATTAATAAAAACTTTTTATTGTACTTGATAGAAATACTGAATAAATAGAGAATACTGAAATGTCATTTTGACATTTCATATTGATTTCCATAGTAACGCACGCATATATCTTAATAATTTAGTTGTTAGGACCCCCTTAGAAACTAGCAATAATAACATTTTCATACAAAACAGAATTAACTGAAAATGAATTCAATTCTGCTTAAAAATGGATAAAAGTATTAAAAGAATGCATTGTCGTCGTGTTCTGATATATTCTAAAAGTTTCAAATGTTTAGCTAGTCGGGAAGTTAGTTAAAAATCTTCAATCGTTTAATACAAATCTTGGACAAACAAGAAAAAAAATTAAAATCGTACCGGACAAACAAGAATACGAGCTAATAAAAACGTGGCAAAAAGATTGAGCTCGATTTAAAATGAAGTAATTTAGGGCCTATAGCGTCGTGGGTTCCAGGTTCGAATCATGGGTCTGGCAAGTACACATAATATTGTTTTTCAATTTCTGTTTGAGTCAGAGTATGGACCTATAAAGTTGAGCAAGTGGCTAAAATCCATTTCTCGTAAAAACAAAAATCGGTTAATACAAACCTCCATTCTGTGGAGTCCCATATCTTATTAGGATTGGACATGGTATACATATACAAGGGTTTGCGATGTAAAAGAGTTCGCTAAAAACCTCAAATGGAAATGGGCTGGACACATAGCTCGAAGAAAGGACAATCGTTGGTCAAATCTAGTCATCCAGTGGTACCTGAGAGATACAAAACGTCCGCAAAGTAGACCTAGAGCCGGCTGGATCGATGAAATGATAAAGTTCTGCGGAAGTACGTGGCAACGCAACGCACAGGACCGAGAGAAGTGGGAGAGGCCTTCATCCAGCGGTGGATATATTCAGGCCGATGATGATGATGATATATAATTTAGGGACTGCAAAAATCGAAGTGACAAAGCTATAAAATAAATCAACAGGCGTTTAAATAAGAAATTAGTGTTTTATCCAACATCGAATTAAATAAGGAATGCCAAATTTTTAAATATTGCGTATTATTCAATTGAAGTGTTTCAATCAATACAGCCCCATAGAATTGACACATTTTGTAGCACTGTTCGTCTGGAATAATTAAATGTTTGTGTAATGTATGATTGCTACAATATTGTGATGGCTACTTTACCTTAAAATTGCATAATGTTCTTAAATTCAGAGCTATTAGTAATTTTCAAACTATATTTATTCAGTACCTATCTATATAAATTTAATTTATTTTCCGGTGACACAAATACGGCTGCCATGGAAACAATTCGGCACCGTCTATATTTGTCTTTCTAGCAAGAATCAACACTTCGATTTTCCAAATAATATTTCTTTTGCACTCATGAAAAAATTCAAACGTTTAAATATGCAGATATTCTAAATGTTTGTGCGTATTTTTCTCTTTGTGGAAGATCTGTAGAAAGGTTTTCTGTTTCATTGAATATGTAAATTTTTCAAAATAATCAGCACGGTTCTTTACTTAAAGATGAAATATGATGACGGGGCATAATATAACAAACCGCCTTATAACAATTTACTATGTGCGTAGTACGTAGAAGGTTAATACTATGGAATTTGAATTAAAATTATAATTGATTTAAATTTTGTACTATGCGCACACCTAGGGAATCCAATCCCGAGCCAAAATATTGATCCTGGGATTTCGGGATTACAAATTGACGATCCCGGGATTGGCGTTTTTTTCGTAAGTTAATATTTTTTTTATTTATACAAATAGCACTGATAAAATCGGTTAAAAATGTCTAGTATAATTTATACTATTTATGTCATTATTTAATGTTAATATTGTGTACGTTCAATCTCGGAAATACATGGGTTTAATGGAGTAAATAATATTGTAATATAGATAATAATGTGAAAGTAAAAAAGTTATGTATAGTTAGTATTGTTTCATTTATTTATTAAAAGATAACATTGATTAAATTCGGCGTAGAAACAAGTGCCTGCCTGCACGTCTGTGGCACTGACGGTTAGATGCCGTTCGCGTGCCAGAACGTCAGTGGCGTCTAGCTGGTAAAATGAATGAATTTATTATTTTTCTGATGTTTTTACGATTGCGTATGACAACAAAAAATGGTTATTTATTATCCGTGAGCATCCGGCGATTACCCTTGTGACATATGCAGGTACATACAGGTACATACTAATTGATTATGATTGATAAAAAATCAATCCCGAAGGTTTCAGGATTATGTTTACCAATTCCGGGATTCATAGGTATCGAAAACTGTCCGGGATCCCGGGATTGGGTTCCCTAGCAATCACTAATGCAAACGGTCATCACTTAGGTGCATGTGCTTCGATTCCTTGATAAATCAAACAAAAAAAATATCTATGACAATAAAGATACTTCAATAAAAAAATTCTCATGAGATCGACGCTGTTTTATGGGAATAATTGTACGTATGCAGTAGACCGTATCACATTTCATCGTGAGCTGTTGTATCAGAAATAAATGGCCGTATAGCATTGAGATCAAATTCGTGATATTTAAAAAAAAGTAGTAAATGTGGAACGGTGTCAGATTCTTGTGGCAGTGCAGGCGACTCATTTAATCTTTCTTAGATCTTTTTAGATCATGCCTCAGCTGAGGTATAGTCTTAAGGGCCCACATGCGCAGCGTAGATCAAAATGGAGTTTTTATTGTATTTTTAGAGCATAACCCTGGACATTCCTCAAACGTTGTAGATAATCTATTTATATAATTTTCAAGCCTTATTTAGTATTTTTATTACATAAAATAGTATTCTTTTAAACCTCTCGCTCTGAACGTACTGAACTATGACTATATTCTAAAACATTAGAGCGAGAGGTTAAAAAAAGAATACTATTTTATGTAATAAAAATACTTTTTGCAGTCATCAAATATTTAAAATAAATATAAAGGATAATAAGGCTTCAAAATTATATAAATAGATTATCTACAACGTTTAAGGAATGTCCAGGGTTGTGCTCTGAAAATGCCATAAAAGCTTCATTTTGACCAGTGCTGAGCATGTGGGCCGTTTTAGGGCTTGCGCAGACAGAGAGCGGTCGGAGTTCTGCGTTCAACCGACCGTTGACCGCTAACGTTCAGGGACAGCAGACAGGTGGCGGTCAACAATAAGCGTTCCATTTGTTTACAAACGTTGTACTGACACAAGCGCTGCATAATGCGAGACCGCTATATTCCGACTGCGAGTGGAAGTGAGAAAGCACCGCTGTTGCGTACTCACTCCCCCGTGTGGTTTCGCTCTATGTTGTGTGACTGCTCAAATTCCTATGACGGGACTGGACGGGAGGTACGGCGTTCTTTGTAATTCCGGGCATAGAACTCCAGAACTCTAGCGTTCCAATTGACCGGCGCGGTCTGACCGCCGGCTGTGTACCCATACAGTATGAAGTCCATACAGTACAAAGAACGCCGAACTCCGAACGCGGAACGCAGACCGCCTGACCGCTCTCTGTCTGCGCAAGCCCTTAACGCAGTCAATGATTGCGATTATTATGTAAATATACCCCTTTATCCCCCACGTAGGCATACCGTACCGATTGGCTTCTACATTTTCGTGGTTCTAGTCGACACATACGTTATACACGGCAATGTACCTCTGAATAATAACAGTGTTAAAACTAAAGCGGCATATTAAAAAAGTAAAATATAATACGACCACTGGTGTTCTGCCACCGGCATAGTTCCACATACACTGAAGAAACAGCTGGATAAGCCAATGATTGCTCACCTCTATCGCGAGAAATGTTACAGTTGTGAAAAAAACAAAAAAATATATTGCCATCCCCTAACGGAGGTAGGTCACCATCGGGGTGATCTTTACTTCATAATCTGTTATCCTAAACAGCTCGGTAGAGCTGCACTCGTACTTAAGCCATGAAATGTGACGTCTTCCTCTGCTACGCTTACCGTTGATCTTTTCTTTGATGCGAAGTTTGATAATTGTGTGCTTTTGTCTTCTCATAACTGGGCCGAAGCACTTTAGTTTTCTGGTTTGATACTACGCAGAACATCTTGGATATCCCCCGGTCATTCCAAGGATTTTTGTGATATTTCATTTCAAGTGATAATAAAAAATAATACTTCGTAATACATAATTATAATTATATTGTTTTTAAAATTCAATTTTATCGTTTAATTTGTATTTTTCTTGATTTTTTGTTGTTTATATTTTATTTTATTTCTTTTGCTATAAAATTATTTTTTGGTTTGTTTTTTATCTCTACTAATTTGATTTACTTGTATTTTTTATTCTAAATGTCATGTTGTGAACGTCTTGAATAAATAATTTGCTATATTCTCAATGTATCTTTTTAAATAAATAAATAAAATATTCATCTTTTTTGTAGCGTCCTGACTCAAGACAGTACTTGGCAGTCCTCGGCACTATTAACAATACAATCACAAGTTGTCCCACGTTACGATGAGAATATTCGTAAATTTACAGTATAATAATTATATATTGTAATCAATCAAATAAACAAATATAAAAATTGTTCACACGTTGTTCAATAGTCATCCACACAAATCAATCCCACATTTTCTTCGGTCGCGAAACCAAAGTTATCACACTAATCTTGATCGGGGCTCAAAACAATTAAGAATCCCTGTTATATAATATATATATATATATATATATATATCTACATATAATATATATACGTACTTATGTGTAAATCCTTTAGCTTATCGTAGTCAAACACTCGTCTTGAGTGTGGTTATAAGACGAGCTCTTTTGTTCATCTACTTCATATTTGCATAATTGATTATGAGAGGAATTTCATAAATCGTAATAGTCATAGACAAGCGGAGAACTACGTTGTGTGTACGCTCTAATGACGTCTCGTTTTAGTTATCTATGGATGTGTGTTTAATGTGGAAGGGGTGTACCTACATACAAATGAATCAATAAATAAGTTGCTAATTACTTCAATGTTGTTCACTGTCTGCCTAGTTGTACAATAACGTGTCGGGAGTTTTGTACATTTGCAGTTGGACGTATCACAGTTCATCGTGAGCTGTTGTATCTGAAATAGATGGCCGTATAGTATTGAGATTAAATTATTGTCAAAGTAAAACATCTAAAAAATACTTTAATAAAACCACCGGAATATAAAAAAGAAATATGTATCTAAGTAAATTAGAAACACAGTCATATTGGATATATTTAAGTATAGCTTATATACACATAGCTCAAAGAAAGGGCAATCGTTGGAAAAGTTTAGTCATCCAGTGGTATCCAAGAGGTACAAAACGTCCGCAAGGTAGACCTACAGGCCGCTGGATCGATAAAATTATAAAGTTCTGCGGAAGTACATAGCAACGTACAGAAGAAGTGGAATCAGCTTGGAGATACCTTCATCCAGCAGTGGATAGATTTAGGCTGATGATGATATAAAATTAATTGTGAGGGATTCTAAAGTAGATTAGCAAGTATAGCAAGCAAATATCAAATCGTACTTATTAAATGCTCTTATTGTATCTCATAAAATCTTCCTGCAATGCTCCAAAAACAAAGCATATTTTTTTAATCAGCATGCCATACAATAATGTCTTTTCGGTACGACAGCTGACGATTAACTGTAATATGATGAAATGATGAAATGTAATATGACGTATAATTTACATGTAACCGTATAATATTAAAATAAACAAAAACGATTTCACGGAGACTGCTTGATTTATGACAGTTTCACAGAGTTAGCAGGGTCTTTATATGAATTCTCTTATATCTAACAGTTTAGTTGTTCTTCTGCATGACGCTACCTTACGCATTTTTCTAATATTCTTCGACTTGGTTCTTCTTTGTGTCATGTACATGAATGTAATTTCGGGAGACCATCAGATGGAGGTGCCTGGAGACCGTCATTCTACCATCAATGATGTGTCGCTCTTTGGTTTCGTCAGCACTTTCATCAAGTAAGTACCTTCTTGGTGTCTGACGACATGAATGAGCCTTTTTCGACACACTTAGACTGGCGTTTGCATTCATACACCTTAAGCGCGAAATACATTATGCTGCATGTCGCGTACTATCACGTGCCGTCACAGTAAGCTGCCGCTGCGGGAAAAAGTGTGTTATATCGTTTTTCTTGGTGTTTAGAATGTTATCAGACTGATGCTCCCATCCCGTAGCACATTTTGAACCTTTAAACGAACATTGTCAATAAAATCACCAGAGCAAGAATGAGGTCACCTCACGTTGTACTGCGCTGCATCGACACTTGCATAACTCAATTAACGTTTTTTTTACCATTTTCTACATGCCTACACATTTTCGAATCATGTCAAAATTGCGTGTTTTATTATTTTTTGCGCTATGTATTTGTATGTGTATTTTCTATAAGAATGTTGTCTATTATCTATGGTCTGCGGGTTAGGCTCTGTTCAAAATATTATTGAATTTACAGAGACCTATTACTAGGTTACTCAATCATTGATCGTGCTTGTTGTCGCCGTGACAGCGTAAAAGTACGCGACATGCATCTCAATATAATCACAACTTTACAGTACACTTTAATATATTATTATTATCTTCTGAGAATGGTCTGTACAAAAACCCTAAAACGTCGAGTAAAGAAAGAGGAAGAATAGGTACGCGATGACAACTCGAACATCTATTACGACATCAAACAACCATGAAAGTTTCAAACGGAAAACATACATGTATTTTCCATCAACTCATGCGGGCTTCAACTAAAAGTAGTGCTGAGAGAGTCCTATCACCAACGTACCAAGACATTTGCTGAAGTGCACTGGAGTGCGAGTGATCGATCTAATATATCATATATTACAGTCAATTTTCAACGAGACAAGACTTTCTTACTTGGCGTAAAATGCTGCAAACTTTTTGAAACCTGAGAATTTTCTCCTAATAGATATCAAGTCGCAATGGTTGTGACGCTTTCTTTGTTTCTTTCAACTGACTTATGAAGAAAGGAATAAAGAGTGCATTGGGATTTAAATTAATAATTAATGTAGACACTGAGATAATATGATTATTGATTAATTTAATAAAAACAAAAAAAAAAATTGTATTTATTTTACTTTTTTACTTGAAAACCGGTTCAAACAATAATACAATGCAGTTCACACATTGACTGCTGACTAGATAATTACTAATTAATTACCACATGTAAATAGCATGCTAATTATATCTAATGGTCACTTAATCGTTACGCGCTAGATGCGTCTTTAGCGTCCAATGTACACAATAAAAGAAAGAAAAAACACAATATGTTATTTTATGAGACAGCATATTATACATGGTTGCTTTTTTCAATGATTTTTTGACTGTATCTATAACCTTCTATATTATATTATATTTGTATACAAGAAATGAATGGTTAAAAATTAAACGGAACCTACAACAGGTATTCAAATTATAATGGATTTAAATTTTGTACTATTCCACTTGAGTCAAAGTTCAAAGTTCAAGTCAAAGTTCAAAACTTCAATTCATTAGAATTTAAATTCAAATTCCATCAAGTACCTTCGGTCGATTGTATTAATATTATTACAGGTATATTAACATTAGTTAGTTCACAACGATAATTATACATGAGTATATACCCCTTATATTATGTTTTTGTGTGGATCAAAGAGCTTAATTTTCATATTTCACAAATAAATTTCCATAAAAAAATAGTGAGTATTTTTATCATTCTACCCTGGCGCTATCGAACGTTTTTATTTATAGTTGTGTGTCATGGTAAAAGTTTGTCGTATGAAAAATCAGGTTGACAAGCTTTATAGAGAGCGAAAATAAAGCTCTTTCATAATGGCATTTTTTTATGCGCTAATTAAGTCTTCAACCAAATAAACACTAATGGAGCAGCAGTGAAGTGAATTAATTAATGTTGAAAAATGGTTCAATAGATTGTGCATGAATATTCATAGCTTATAAAATTAATGGAGAACTGACAGTAATTATTCTCGGGTGTATATTAATAAAAAATTAAAATAATTTTGATATAATATCACACTATGGCTGTGCGGCTTAAGCGT
The DNA here is from genome assembly GCF_057557595.1 of Rhyacophila brunnea. Classification (NCBI taxonomy): domain Eukaryota; kingdom Metazoa; phylum Arthropoda; class Insecta; order Trichoptera; family Rhyacophilidae; genus Rhyacophila; species Rhyacophila brunnea. Next base: position 37,648,300 of record NW_028232796.1, read on the forward strand.
CGGCCTATAATGTCGTGGGTCCCATGTTCGAATTCTGGGTCTGGCAAGTAAACTTTTCAGACTTGTGGTCGCCTGGTCTTGCGATAATAATTGGGGATTGAGGTATGTGGGAAAAGCGACCATAATATGGCCCAGCCAATATATATTGTAGTGACGTGAGGATGAGTTTAGGTGGACGTTATTTTATAAATACATAAAATAGGGTTTACTTAGCTCATTCGGCATACTTCTGTATACTTTATTATTTTGTATTTAATATTTTACTAATATACCTTCTATTTCTTTGTTTTTTAAATACTGTTTTTATACAATTAGTTTATTTTTCATATCATGTTTCGTTATGAATGTTTTGAATTTGTAATTTGTAAAATTCACTAAATATTAATAAATAAATTTTAATTTAAATAAGAATACCTCCTTACACGATTCTAATGTGACTGCACATTTACTTGTCCAGGCGATTTTAGACTATATCTACCAAAGAAGTCTTAATAAATAACCAAATAAAACAAAAGCACTCATTAAAAAATGTTCCAAGAAATCGCTTTATGGCAAAAAATAAACTCGGATAGTTTACAGTTAACATAACTTACGTAGGTATATAAATAACATATAACTTTGTGAGTCGGTCCTTTTAAGAGATTTTTTTGAGGTCTCGTAGACCTCTACGCCGTAGAGGCCTAATTCTCGAGTCGTAAAAAGAATTCAGTATTTTGTCACTTTACGAGCGCAACGTGGATGATAAAAAGTGATTGCTTTTCGAGATAGATGATGAGATATTCGCAAAGAGGCTTGCCATATTACTCGATACTTGTTTGGCGAATGTTATCTCATATATAATTCAAAGTCCGTACATGTCAAGATATTCAGATTCGAAACGGCGTGGAAAACTGGAATTGGCATATTTGATGGATTTCACAATACACAAACGAATAAAAAATAAAAATACGAAATTATGTCTTTCTAGACTTCTCTGTGGCGAAGGGTGGAGGAAGGCTGTTCGACATAATTAGTGCACACTAAACTTTGTCAGTCATACTTATTCGTTTTCGTTGAACTAAGAATGCAATTTGCAGATGGTGCTGGTAAGTTTTTTATATTCAATTATATCCTGCCTAAAACAAACTATAATAGTTTAGGTATGTTACGGGCGATCCGACAAAGATAGTACATACTTTTCGTTGAATTAAGAATACATGGTACATATTGTGTCGATTAATTATTTTAAATTCATTAAGCCCTGGTCACTCCAAGCCGTAATTGATAACAAAATATTCTTCTATCTATAAAATATGTAAAATTATGTATGGTTTAATGGTATAATTTTACATATTTTAGATAGCTAGGTCACCGCACATAACATAATATATTTATAGATAATATACGCGAAGGTGTAATCTTTAGAAGCACGATTCATTTTTATAGTGATCCAGACAGTACAAAAATCTCAAGGACAAATCGTGTCAAACTACATAAAAAAACTTTGAATTATCCCAAGCCTTTGTTTGCGTGTGTAGTAGTTTTTTGTAGTAAAAAAGTTGATAGACTCAGATATAGTATATATTATGTGTATGTTGATTCTAAATTCAAATAAGTCATAATATTCTGATGGCTCTGTCGATATTTTTTTACTTTACTTTAAATACAGAATAATAATATGGAGTATTTTCTACTGATATTAGGTCAGGTTAGGTTAGGTTAAGTGGAATTAAAAGACAAGGAGTGTTAACATCGTTATAAAATGCAAATATGCAATGTTGAAACGAACTAGACGATTCAACACCTTTTCGGGATTTTAATATTTCTGTATTAATATTATCGCAATTGTGATCTACTACTAGCTAAGAACATGTTGGTTAAATCTTAAACCAATGAAAAAAATATTCATCAGACTGTATTTTACAAGTAATGCTCTTCAATTTGAAATACGACAGCACTTAAAAGTTTGGATTCTTTCACTGCAATAAAACGAACAAGTAATATAAAATCCATTGGAAGTTTGAAAACTTCTACGTAGAGATAAAATAGAGATGTCTATTAAAATATAACAAAATCGATTAAAGGAATTGACAGGTTATTTAATCGACTAGACGGTGGAGATATTTTTTTAGTTTTATCTTCATTTTATAAAAATAATATTGCCAGCATGACATACACTAAAAATAATAAAATAAAAGTGACTGCAATTTGAGGCGATCTGTAGTAGTCGTATGATAAACGAGTTTAGACTATACCCAGAGGAATTGCAGATTAATTATTAAATGTTGATCGATTAATCTTATATAATAATATGGTATCAGGTGTAATCAAAATGAGTTTTGACGCCTATGCGATTGGTGATAATTATTTGTATTCGAGGCTGAAGATACGGCTCTCGTAATTCAATACATAAGCAAAGTATTGGCTTCTCATCCGGGGATTCTGGATTCAATTCTCGATGAGGACACAATACGTTTATGTAATGTTATCAAAGCCTGCTTGTTATATGATTGCTACACTACTGCCATCGAGCCTCATGACCTGTTACATTGTTAATAAGGAAAAAATAAGAATATCATCATCAGCCTGAATCTATCCACTGCTGGATGAAGGCCTCTTTAAGCTGTTTCCACTTCTATCGGTCCTGTGCATTGCGTTGCCACATACTTCCACAGAACTTTATCATTTCATCGATCCAGCGGTCTCTAGGTCTACCTTGCGGATGTTTTGTACTTCTTGGATACCACTGGATGACTAGATTTGTCCAACGATTGTCTCTTCTTTGTGTCCAGCCCATCTTCATTTAAGACTTTTAATTAACTCTATTACATCGCAAACCCTTGTCTGCTTCCTTATCCACTCGTTCAATAAGAATTTAGTTTATTGAAAATACGTTAAACAAATATATTCTAACATGATACTTTTTTGATATATCTCATTAGTCATTAGTTAACTCCATTAAATTACCAGTATTGACGATTGATACCTCTTGAATGTAGTATTTATTAATTGTTATCTAATGATCTATTATTAGGGGGCTTGACGTTGTATACGCCTATTGATTGTATTATTAAGGGTAGGGGTTTTTTTACAAACACTTCAACTATTTCTTTTATTTTGTTAACTGTCAATTCATGGTAGAACTGCATTGTATTGTTGTTTTAATTTAATTAAACGTATTTTTTTTGTAGTACTTATAACAATACGTACATAAATGTTATATTATTTCGGTCGCTTTGGATCTTGTTTGATAAATATTGTTTTATAAAAAAAATGTATTCAGTTGAAAATATCCCTCTGAGGCGGACGAAACCGGTCCTAATTTATTGACTAAAAGTGGAATAAGTACTAACTGTAACTGTAAGTACTAAGTGTAACCATGCGGTATTCTGCGGTCAAATCGATGAAAAGCTATTAGTATTAGGTAGTTAGTGATACCTGCTAGATTGTGTTAGCCCTGCCCACTCTCGCCGCATTAAAATCAATAAAAATATATTATGAATAATTATAATTGAATATGAATATTAGGAGCTGTATTAACAATTATTGAAAGTGTCCCTTGAAAAGGGGTCTATATGAAGCAACCAAAATTTGACAGGAGAGGAAACACACTTCAATAAAATATAAATAACAAGAATTTCGGTGATGTATGATTTAATTTTTAATCATTGACATTAATTGCCTTTAAAATCATAGGGAGGTACTTAACTATAAATCACTGAAATTCTTGATATTTATTTTGTTTTAATTTCTCCTGTTAAATTAAAACAACAATACTTCAACTATTCATAATTTGTTGGTTATATTTTTATTGTGATCTTTGACTTAATAGGTAGGTGATAAAGTTTTTACCTACTTTATTATATTAATTTATTATATAAGTTATAATTAATTGTATTTGTTGTCAGTGCATATTTACCTTTTGGTGAGTGCACATAGTGCCTGAAGATGATGAAAGGCGAAACCCGGCTCGCAAAAAAATGACTCAAATGGAATAGTACAAAACTTAAATCCATTCGAATTTAAATTCATATTCCATCAAGTACGTTCGGTCGATTATAAAAAAATATTAGTTTGAATTTTGATTAAGGGTTTGTTGTGTTACAAATTACTCAGTAATTTTGTTACACGATGTACAGCACACTATATTATAAGCTCCATTAGTTTGTCATTTAAATCGATTTGCAGTACCAGCAAAATAACGATCGTCGATAACAGAGTTTCAATTATCACGGTCGTAAAAGCCTCGCTGCAAATGAGCTTTGAGTATTAGGTACCGACGACATAGTCTGCTGGCGGACGCCATGACTGTTTGTAGCGAGTTCACACAGTATAATTATTTCTTTAACAACACGTCAAATACGGTCTCATATTAAATTGATACAAAGTCGAAGCTAATTAAGTTAATTGGCAACATTTGTTGTGAAAAAAATGTGTGTGGCCTTCACGTGCAGTAGAAAGAAAGCTCAATAATAATGCGCCGAATGAGTGGTGGCGTAGATCTCGGTTGTAAGCTAGAGTCTAGTCTAGCAATTTACAAATTACTTGTCAATATCAGCAGCGAAGGGCGGAGGTAGGCTGTTAAGGCTATACCTCAGTTGAGGCTCGGTCTAAAAAGATCGTGACTAGGCGATGCGCGGATTGTGCAAATGACGCGTGCCGAACGAAATATAATTTGTCATATAAATCCAACATGCGTCCATTTAATGTTCTATTAGTAACAATAATAATATATTCATTGACATGTTTTTTTCTTTTTCAAGTAAATGGGTAACGTTTTTTAGTAATCTTTACACGATTTAAGAATTAATACCCCCGTCGCCATCATAAAACAAATTTACGTGTTCACAGCTCGACGTTCGCTCTCCGATTGCCAGCGAGTCCAAAATTTCGTCGCACCTATAGTTGAAAATTATTTTCCGTTTCACTGAAGTACCGTCTTAAGATTCGACATAAATAGTGCACACTAAACATTGGCAGGCATTTATGTATTATTTGTTTTCATTGAACTCTGAATACAAATTGCGAATAGTTTTGGTTATTTTATTAACTTCAATTAAGTCTTAATAGAAAATAGTCAAAAAAAAATAATCGTCAAATATCTAAAACTATGCCGTTAAAGTATACACGATTGTATATATTTTGTAGATAGAAAGATATATTTTAACTATTATGGTTTGACATTCGCAGGGTTTAATGAATTAAAAAAAACAACCAACACTATCACGTATTCTTAATTCAACGAAAACAAATAAGTATGACTGCAAAAGTGTGCCCTATTTCTATCGGATCGCCCATATCATACCGAAACTATTATGGTTTGGTTTAGGCAGGGTTAAATTGATTTTGAAAGCTAACCAGCACCATTTGCAATTTGTAGTCTTAGTTCAATGAAAACAAATAACTTACTATGTCTGACAAAATTCAGTGTGCATTATTTATGTCAGATCTTAACAGCATACCTCCACCCTTCGCCACTAGTCAATATGTGTAACTAGAACATGGACTTAAAGATCTTACCGACGTCTAGTGGGTATATATCTGAGGTGTTTTCAAGTTATGTATTTTCTATATATGGAATGTTATATTCTCAAAATCTTGTGAATTATTCATTGAATAAAAGAAATGGATTATTAAAAATTGTTAGCAAGTTCAAGTGGACATTATAACTAAAATATTTGGCGAGAGCCGGGTGTCGGTTAGTAATTAAGGTAATTAATATTCCTTGATTTAATACACAGAAACCTATAGTCAATAATCACGCAATTTGATAAGTATTTTCATGTATGATCTACTAGTTTAAATTGTTGTAATTAGATAGGAAGCTCATAGCACAATTGGTTAATGCACAGATTAGCGCAACACCAATGGTTATACGGTATCAAATCCCGTTAAGTTTCGTATTTTTTTCAAAAACTTTTTTTTCTTGTGGGTATATCTGAGGTGTTTTCTGGTTATGCATGTTCAATATTATGGAATGTCACATTCTCAATCTCTGTGAATTATTCATTGAATAAAAGAAATTGGTTATTTGAATAATTAATTAAAATAAGGACGTGTAAACTAAATTACTTGTATTTATTAATCACGGTTTATCTTATAGTGAACAATACAATCGTCGCCCCAAAAGCAAAACGGCACTTGTGCATAAATTGAGTTTTGAGAAAAACGCATTTTAAGTGTTTTTGGAGTGAAAAAAAATCGTGGAGAGGTAATTACTTAATATTTTGAAATGAAATTTGGAACACATGACCTAATTACTCAAAATTGAAATGCAATTTTTATTTTTTTTATAATTTGTCAATTTTTGATTTTTAAGAGGTTTTAAGTCACATGTTACCTTTTTCCTATATGCATTTATGAATAGCTATATCTTCATCTTTTGATTTGCGAGCGTCCACTTTACGTTTATTGTGATCTTCCAAAATATTTATTTGGGCCTCTTTGTCCGCTGCATTTTTTCACAAATTTCACAAGTGCCCTTTTTCTGCAACGAAATTATTTTTTTTTGTACAAAAGCCCTTACTCACTTTAAATAATTACACTTGTTACCTTTATCCTATAATATTTTTGTAAACATTTCACATAGTTAATAAAATCGTGTACATGTTACCTTTTTCCTATACATTAAATGAAGATCAGTTTACAAATACACAAGTAACCTTTATTTTCTTTGCTATTTTCATGGGTTTTGCTTCAGAAATGCCGTTTTGCCCATAATGTAGAGAAAAAAATTACCAATAAAACTGCATTCATAACTCAAAACCGTAAAAATTACACATGTGCCCTTTTGTTTTTGGGGCGACGACATATTGCTATTCCTAACACTGTCCGGAAAAGAGTACAAACAAGAAATCTCATTTCGCTACGGTACCGTAGAATCGTAGACCCAATACGTAGAGCGCTACGTTTGCCATATTTAACCGGAAACGGAAATGTAGGTCGCAGCGTGTAAATGTGAAGCCGGTTGCAAGTGCATTTCCGGTGCATCTAGTGACCTTATTGATTCTCGTGCAACCAGGATGAGTGACCCTCCACAGATGCTGTTTGACCCCATTTACCGATTACTCCATTGTTTTCTGTTTAGCACAATATTATTTTTTTTATGTAGAAGAATGCTGCAAAACACACAACGAATATTTAATGTATTAACATCAGATTTTATTTACTAGAGCTCGTATAATAGTCTTTCTGAAAGCGATTCCAAAACGATTTTAGTACGTTTGCATTGGTAATTATAAGAAAGTTTACATTGTTTGCATTGCAGCAATGTAAATGAAAATGACGGCGTCGTATTTTGACGTTTTGTTTTGGTTACTTACTTACGTAGGTACTATGATTTCTTAGTGTACTTGTCATTCGCGATTTTATGTAATTATTCATCTAATTAACGTTTGTTAATTCGATAAATATATTTTTTTTAAATTAACATAACTCATAATTTACAAATTAAACCAATTAAAAATGATCTTTATATTTCGCCAAAGTGAGCCGCTATTAACTCACATCTATACGAATGTTAGTTACGGTATCAAACGCAATAATTTCATAGTATATAAAAACGTCACTAGTATAAATCATGCTGTAATTTGATTACATGGAATAATAATATTAACTACTTCTCCTTGTAACTGATTGCCCTGTAGTTGACTCACGCGCATTCCAGGTACATGTGACCTCATTGAGCCGTCCACATGTAATCGGCGCATGTCACGTTTCGCGTGTGGTCGAGGTACATGTGACCCCATTTGGCTGTTCACATGCACTCGCGGCGTATCGCGGCGAGACACTCGTCATCTGGACAATCGCTCAGTATTATAATTAACTATTTTTTTATTCAACGAATAATTAACATGATTTGAGAATGTAACATTTTAATTATTGAACATACATAATTTTGAAAACAGTTCTGAAAACATATATTATAACCAGCATATATATATACACATATATATATAATTAGCAAGTTCAAGTAAGTTACAACAAAAAATCTTGTAGTGATCCGTGACATCGGTTAGTAATTAAAGTAATACCAACTTTTATTTAACATACAAAAACCGATCGCCAATAGTAGCTCAATTTGGAAAGCGCTTCAGTGAGTATCAAAAGCCATTAGTTAAAATTTGTCGCAATTAAGTATGACTCCTTTAACATAGTAGTCTATGTGCATGGGCGCGATACCCGAGAGAAGCAGGTTCGATTCCTGCGGGGTGGGTCTTACTTTTCTCAAAAAGAATTTTTCTATTGGTTATAATATATTTTCTCAGAAGTGTTTTCAAAATTATGTAAGTATGTTCTAAGTATTATATTTGGAAAATTCTCACTCGAATCTTCACCATCGATGTACTACGGATGCTTCACGCCCTTCTCACAAGAGCGATCTACGAGCTGTATGTTTTACATGGCGCAACGTTTTGCTTGTCTGCTGCTGAAGCGTTACAGAGTGAAGTAAGTAAGCTAGTAAATCTAATAGTAATATACGACGTACGTAATGTTGTTTTTGAAAGTAAATCGATTTCGAAAGTCGTGCAATATTTTAATAATAATAATAGGTCGCCCAAAAAAGCTATCGTACACCGAGTACGCTGCGAACTTTTTTCACTCGTCCAAAATGCGAAAGTTTCGCCAAACTTTTGTTCGATATTGTTTTTTAAACGATTTTCTTCGCACGGCGCCATACTGAAAGCATCTAGCTACACATATTACAATATATAATGTTATACAACAGTGTTATAGGTCAGTGCTTTTCTATCTTTTTCGTGTCACTGCACACTATTCGAATTATTCGTAACACACTGAAGAATATTTTAGTACATCCATAATAAACACTAGTTGGGCCAAACATGCTAGCCCTCGTTTTTTTCTTCCCACTTACTTCTAAATCCCTTATTTATTATTGTCACAAGACCAGACGATGGGTAATTACGAGTCATCAGACGACCGTGATTGTTCGTAGGGTGTTCATCCAAAATTTTCGAATGCGATTTTACGCCAGATATATAATACGCCCATATAATTGCGTTCATCCAAATTTAGTACATAAGCATCTCGCCGAACCCAAACACCTAATGCCCCTCTACCATAAGTTTAGCGAACCGATTGCTAAATTCGGCAGAGTCCATTTTTGACAGATCGCAACTGACAGCCCGCGTTTGTTGATAATTGTCATAGGTACTTGTTTTCTTCCGTATTTCATTATGATTCAGTGTATTATTTTGATTATTGTCTAATGGTACTATCTATTTTACAATTGATTCTATAATTGGTGCTTCATTTTATTCAATCATGAATGCTTTATTTATAGGTACTAAACTTTGCTTTCGTAGATAAAGCTAATCTACAATGCCGCAAATTTCGTAAAAGCGGCGACGCTTTCAAATTTAAGAGTCTCGTTAGTAAATACACATCAGACGCAGATTCATGAAATCAAATAAATACAAGTAATATAATATTTTGAACAACTCAATTCACATGATTATGCTGGAATCGATTTATGCATAATAATTATATGGTAGGTAGGTATACTATCACGATAACCATTTACTTTCATTTGTTTATATTGCAATGATTATTTATTCAATAACGTTTATTCGGCATTCGGATTATCCGGCCATAATGTAGTATTAATCGAAAAATAAAAGAAATAATATGAAAGTAAATGTAATAACGAGTTCAAAATATATGGACCACTAGGGATATCTAGCGGCAAAATGTGAAAAATTGTCATTTATTTGACAGTTAAGTGCCCATAGACATCAAAAACTGACCATAGAGAAAAAAATATTTTTCTGTTTTAATATAAGGAATACTTGTTTCAAATAGACGCGCATGTACAAACACCGTTATTTGAATGGAGCATAATGGAACACGGCGGCACCCGTATATACAAATCCGCAGATAAGTGGGTGAACACTCGACAAGTTTTATTACGGCAATAATCGGTTTCGGCGTAAGGTGAGACCGTCATAAACCATTCGGTTCGGCTTATTTCCATGGATACCTTGTAAATAACATTCAGTTATCTCAAGTGATATACAGCGTGACTCATACAAAACGTATCTGTTCTACCTTCGTTACACTAAATCTGTTACTGTTTGAGTCGCGTCTATATTATCCATCTTGAACTTATCACCATTATTCATCAACCTCATATAATATCATCCATCAAAAGATTACCGCCCGTTTACCAATGTGCGAGTGCATGGACACCGAGCCGGTCCCAGTGAGCACGCCAGCCCTCTCAACATAAAGGTCAGTGTCTGACATCCTGTGTAAATACCCCCCCCCCCCCTATATCCAAAATCCACCAATCCAGCGCTTCAAAGTTTTAGTCCACTGCTAAAAAGCGCAACCATACACTATGATCAGCATAGTAATGCAAGAGTGTATTATCATGACTTAATTAATTTCACAAAAAATATATTAGTTTAAAAATTTCATATTTTATCAAAAAACAAACTGGGCCCCTCAGATGATATCTCAGATGCGCGTCTATAGTTATTCTACGTCTATTTTTCGTAACGCTTTTGCGTCGGAGATCATGAGTAAAACATGTTACATGTTAAAAATTGTCTATTTCAGTGTTTCTTTCATAATATAAAATGGCTCCACCTTATTTTTTTTACATATGAGTAAAATAATAATTATTGATATGTACTAGTAAATTATATGACATACAAGCTTAAGGGGGGACATGCTCGTCGAAGGTCAAAATTGACTTTTTATTGTATTTTCAAACCATGATCCTGGACACTCCTTAAACGTTGTAGATAATCTATTTATATAATTTTGAAGCCTTATTATCCTTTATAGTTATTTTAAACATTTGATGACTGCATAAAGTATTTTTGTTACATAAAATAGTATTCTTTTAAACCTCTCGCTCTAATGTTTTAGAATATAGTCATATTTCGGTACATAACTGTGCAGTGGTGTTAAGATTTTTTACATTTATTAATTTTTAAACGCATTTATAAAACCATTAGCATAATTTATTACGAGATAATTTTTGTAAAATATTCACGATAAAAAATTATATTGATAATCTCTGTGATCCCAAATTTGACAAGAATTAGGCATTTTATTATTCAAAAAATCGGCAAGATTAACACATTTAAAGATGATTCTAAAGATACTTATTATAAGCTATGTATTTGACCATTCAAGTGTGATAAACATCTTATGAATAATGATTGCTTTATAATAATTATTGACCTAAGAATAAGGTAGTGTTTTTTTGAAATTCGCCATTTCTTTTGTCATTCCCCAGTGGTTAAGCTACAACATACGGCCGTAGCCATAAAATGACAAACTATAATTAAAGTAGGGAGTAAAATTATGTTAACGCGCGTGTTTGAACATGTACCTAACCGATTTTTTTTTAATTTTACCCTACCCTTCCCTACTTTAATTATAGTTTGTCATTTTATGGCTACGGCCGTATGTTGTAGCTTAACCACTAGGGAATGACAAAAGAAATGGCGTATTTCAAAAAAACACTACCTTATTCTTAGGTCAATAATTATTATAAAGCAATCATTATTCATAAGATTTTTATCACACTTGAATGGTCAATGACATAACTTATGATAAGTATCTTTAGAATCATCTTCAAATGTGTTAATCTTGCCGATTTTTTGAATAATAAAATGCCTAATTCTTGTCAAATTTGGGATCACAGAGATTATCAAAATAATTTTTTATCGTGAATATTTTACAAAAATTATCTCGTAATAAATTATACTCATGGTTTTATAAATGCGTTTAAAAATTAATAAATGTAAAAAATCTTAACACCACTGCACAGTTCTGTACCGAAATATGACTATATTCTAAAACATTAGAGCGAGAGGTTTAAAAGAATACTATTTTATGTAACAAAAATACTTTATGCAGTCATCAAATGTATAAAATAACTATAAGGGATAATAAGGCTCCAAATATATATAAATAGATTATCTACAACGTTTAAGGAGTGTCCAGGATCATGGTTTGAAAATACAATAAAAACTCAATTTTGACCTTCGACGAGCATGTCCCCCCTTAATAGCGATCGATACAACGTTGAAAGCTTTTTGATTGAATTATTTATTGGCACTAAACTAAACATTCACGAGCTTTTGCGGCGTTCATTGGGAATTTCAAGGTTTACAAACATTTTAAATGAGATACTTGTATGAACATAGTTTATATGAGTCATTTAATTACTTTGTATATTGAAAATTAGTTATAAAATACTGTCAAACGTATAGGGATGTCGTATTGTTACTGACATAATATGGTCTAATATCGCCTGTACACGTGCATGGATATACTTGCACCAATAGTGTGTATTTTAAACTATCGCGATAATAACTGTTTACACTTAAAAGTGCTGACTGTCTCTCCAATCTCATTCTTCAAGGTTAAGCGACACGCGTTGTTGTCATTTTATGGTGCTATTTGACTGGTTGTAACAAAATTTAAACATCAAAATGCTTTATGTGGTGTAGTTCATAAATATAATTTCCAACTGTCACGTGAAAATACAGAAGCTTCGAAACTTTTTCATCTATGTATGGAATCTTTCAACTTGCACTATAATACGTGTTTACATGTGCATTTTCTAGTTTTGACCGCGATAGTACGTACTGTCAGCATTAAATCCGTGCACGTGTAAACGAGAGATATCATTTTATAAAATAACCTCAAAATATTTTATTTGATTTTCGATGACAAGTAACGTTTCACGTTTATATTTTTAATATATAATAAAATAAAATATATTTTCGTACCATAAATTTCGAATTCGATAGATTCAGTTTTTGCAGTTGGTAATGTTTTGGATAGCTGACAACGTTGCCAACTCGTTGCTCGTCAATTCAATATTAGTCCTAACTAAGTCATGTCAGTTACGTTCGCAAATGGTATAGGTATTCAAACAAAATCCTTCCAATATACAAATACAAAGATTATCAATATGCATACTCTATCGAAAGAAAGGTTTCGAGAAAATATTGGTCAAGAAGTATTGATAATTATTATATTATTATTCAAGTATTCATACAATTCGATATCCACATGCCAGTAGAACCGCTCAGATGAACTGGTCAAAATGTTTATTTTAAAGAGATCTGTCTATATATTTCGAAAAAACATCGGCAATAATCTAACCCGATCTTCTGATTACTTTGGATCTTCTGCTAACCATGCTCGACATCACTTTCCTATGTACATTCCTAATGCACAAACACTCCGCGCTTTGATTCTAGCCAGCACTCGAAATGGACTGGAACGCACCGGAGCGCAGCTCCTGTTCGTGAAATCCTAGAGATTATCGCTCCGTCTCGTGGAAAAATGAAAAGTTGCACTACAATTCGTGAATTATTAAAAAGTAATATAATTATTTACATATAATTCTTAAAGTTTATATGAAACTTATCGGAATCATATAAAAAAATAATGTTTATGACGTGACGTAAACCTCAATAATTGTCATCTAGCTTGCCGATTATGCCCAAATCTCGCATGCCACAAAACTGGCCCATTAAACCGTATTATCTTGGTAGGTACCTATACAACAAAAAATCGAATACACACCTACACTATTTTTATATAATAATTTAATTATTACATAAATATGTTAATATTTTCGGAAAATTATCGAGTGCTCCGTTTCGTAAAATTGTCCATTTCGAACACTGATTCTAGCTATGAAAACCCGGCCTAAAACTATAAACGGTACCTGTGAGTCTGTTTACTGGAAGCCAGGCGGGAACAGCGGAAATTCAAGAATGATAATCTAACCTGACCAAATCTAACCTAAAAAATAGTTCAGTATATCGACTATTTTCAAAATTTGTTTGCCGCTGGTTTCCACTAATCAGACAAAAACTCTATAAACACTAAAATGATACTTGGTAAGCATTGCTTACATGTGGCTATGATGTCCATTTATGTCATACGCACCGCGTTTTTTAGATATGTCACATGACATTATTAAAAGTAAACATTTGTACTATTGAATTAAATTAATTTTAAAAACCTTGATCCTTGATTGATAACCCGATTATCCCCTGGATTTCCTGGATACTGGGTTGAAATAAAGCAAAAGCTTTCATTGTGATGTTCAAAATATTTAATTTTACCCTCACCTTTATGCTTTCATATTTCAAAGAGCTTTTACGTTGTAGAGTAGAAATTCTTCTCGCTCAAGATTTTTTATTATCATTTCATAAATATCAAATTTGCAAAGCTTTTAGATACGGCCGCGCCTTTTGCTTTTGCGCTAAATTAACGTTTGACACAAAATTGATGCAATCAATTTAAGTACAAAAAAATGGTTACACAATGAGAATTTTCATATAGATCTTTTTTCTCTGTTCTACCGTCTGACATTTTTAAGTCTTAATCAGATATTTTTGTATGTTTATTAAAAGATAAAAGGCTTATAAAACAACAACAAATTTGTAACGGTACTTTAACATCAATTGAAAAAAAGCTTTTGTCCTGATTGATCGTAATAATAATAATAATCGTTATAGAGGGAAATGAAAGAAAATTCGATTCTAAGCGAAGCATATGGGCATCCATTAAGTGTTAATGTTATAAAATCGATTTACTCAGCGGCGAGTTTATTTGACGCAGACGACGCAATCTATTGATTCATCAGAGGATTTTAAAAGAGGAATCAAAACACTTCAAACCACTAACACAATAATTATTGAATTACTAGATCTTGACGATGCGCTCAATCAACGCCATCTTTCGATTAATAAAGCTTGAGCATATCTTTTTGCACAAGCAACGAGTGGTCCACTGTTCAGTGTCAAAATCAGATCCCAGATTGCTTGACATATTGATTCGCCCTTTCTCATTTGAAATTGTTTTTTAAAAAATTCTCAAATCAAATATATTAGTAAATTATAAATAATATACATTCCTGTTATTCATCAGCTGTCAAAGTCAGACTAGTCCTTCACACAAAAACCGGTGGTAAATATAGATTTCCAAAAAATATGTAGCATTGATCTATGCATTGCATTTGTGGAAGGTGTGTTAATGCTAGTGTATTATTTATCATGTAAATTATCCCTGTGTGAACACGACAGACGCGTCAGTATGAGCACTTTATAGAAAAATGACAGGCAATGACAGGTCATCCTTGAATAACAATGGGAGGGGCGGAAAAAGTAGGACCAGTCGTTGTGAATGTATCGGCTTTCTACTTGAGTCGGAATGGCTCAATACATTCAATGTGTTCAATGAGCCAGACAGAGAGTGAAAGAGAGTTGTGCTGTCTTGCTCTGCATTACAGACAGATAAATCAAGACAAATATATAATGTAACATCAAAATGTAATTTTTATGCAATCCGGCAGTGCGTTGGGCCTTCTACGTCTCTGAATGCGCCATTATATTATTTACTTATACAAAAGATTGACGAAATATGGTATATACCAGCGGTGTACGGTCCATCGGTACTGTAGATGCAGAGCACCCCTATAAATAATCGATAAAGTAGTAATAACATTATGTAGGTATATATTCTGCAATTGGCTGGTAAATTTCACTGACTTTTACTTCTTCCAAAGGTTCTACATAATTAAAATAATGTAAATATTTTTACAACATATGGTAGCTACCAGCTATCAGTAGCGAATGGTGGAGGTAGGTTGTTAAGATCCACCATAAAAAGTGCACACTAAACTTTGTCAGTCATAGTCATATGTTTTCATTGAAATAAGACTATAATTTACATATTATGGTGTTGGTTAATTTTTAAAATTCAATTAAACCCTACGAAACCAAGCCATAATAGATAATAGTCAAAAAATACTCGTCTATTTATAAAATATCTAAAATTATTCAATTAAATCATACATAACTTTGAATATTTTATAAAAACTGAGAATAATATTTTTTAACTATTATACTTTGGTTTAGGCAGTGCTTAATGAATTTAAACATATGAACCAACAATAGGTGTAATACGTATTCTTAATCCAACGAAAACAAATAAGTATGAATGAAAAAGCATGCACAATTTTGTCGTATCGCCCAAAATATACCAAAACCACTATGGTTTGGTTAAGGTAGGGCTTAATTGATTTTTAAAAACTAACCAATACCATCTATAAATTATAGTCTTAGTTCAATAAAAATAAATACGTATGACTAACAATGTTTAATATGCACTATTTATGGCGGATCTTAATAGCCTACCTCCACATTTCGCTACTGCCGCCTATCAACAACTATGTGCAACACTACAGATTATATTACTTTATTGGTCACCATTGTCATCAATATTCAATTAGTCAAGGCCATACCTCAGTTGAGACACGGCCTAAAAAGATCGTCGCTGGGCTATGCGCGGATTGCGGGTCGCGGGTGCAAATGAGGCATGTCAAACCAAATATAATTTGTCTTATAAATCCAACATGTGTCGATTTAATGTTCTGTTTATTGTTTTATCAGTAACAATAATAATATTTTCATTGACATGTTTTCTTTTTAAAGTAAATGGGTAACGTTTTAAGTCATCTTTACACGATTTAAGAATTATTACGGCCGTCGCCATCACGAAGCAAAATGACGTGTTTCCAGCTCTACATTCTCTCTCCGAACGGGAGCGAGTGCAAAATTTCGTCGCGCCTATGGTTGAAAATTATTTGCTGTTTCACTGATGAATCACCTTAAGTACGGCCTCTAAGTAAATAGATAATATGTAGCAAATGTCTACAAGTAAAAGTCACCACACGCCACTGGTAAGAACTATAATTATATCTCAATACACTTATATGCATTTGATTCATATATTATGGACAACGAATGTTTAAGTAAATTTCCAGCAATTCGTAGCAGAAATAGCTGACATTTAATGGGTAAGAATTTACTGGATTGAAATCAGCTCCGACATAATATAAACAAGGGTAGTGTATAGCAAATAACGCTCTATTTTAGGAACCCGCCCGAGTATATTCGAGGGGGTTGATTGGGGGACCCAGACCCCTCGTTTACCTTATATAGGATAAGCCGCACATTATTGTGAAGGTTTGTTTTGCTTAGACTAATGTTGGTGTTCACCTACGTAAGAATTCTAAATTTATAACCCATAACAAGTGGATGAAATTTATTGAGTAGGCACCCATTTACAAATTTATTTTTTGCTAATATTCTAGTCTAAGCATTATTTGTAATAATTTATGTTTTATAGATCCACAAGTACAAGTTGTCCGCTGAGTGAGGGCGCCACATGCTAAAATCTGACATATCATTCAATATTTTTTTATACTGTGGGTCACTAGGTTCTAAATTCAAACACAGGACAATTTTATTTATGATGGTATATAATATATATTTAAATTTAAATTTATTTTTTAACATATTTTAGACATTACAAACTATACGTTTAAGACGTCACAATATGACATGAAACATTATTATAAAGAAAAAAACTAATAAAAACGATAAAAATGAAAATATAAAAAGAGAACATAATATAAACACACAAATGCAGTGAACATACAATTATACGTCTATAGAAATAGTGTTCTAATTTCAAAGTTAATAAAAAAACAAAATGTATTATCAATAGTTACATATTATTATGATACTCTAGAAACTGATTTGGTTTCAGCACTCCATCTCTGTTTATAGTAGCAAATGACAGGAAAAATAATTACAAGATAAAAAGAACTTTTTTATATGCAACGTTTTTAAATTTTCTGTTGAATCATATAAACTTGACTTGACTAGCTTAAACGATCAAAAAAAATTGTACTTGATAGAAATAATACTGAAATTTCATTTTGACACTCATATTGATTTCCATAGTAATGCACGTATATATTAATAATTTAGTTGTTAGGGCCCTAGCAACCAATAATAGTGGATTGAATTACGGATTTCTTCCGAAATAACTTTTCATACAAAACAGAATTAACTGAAAATGAATTAAATTCTACTTAAAGATGACTAAAAGTATTAAAAAATGCATTGGAATCGCGTTCTGATATATTCTAAAAGTTTCAAATGTCTAGCTAGTCGGGAAGCTATTTAAAAATCGATTGCAAGATTTGTACCGGACAAATAAGAATACGGCCTAATAAAAACGTTGTAAAATAGCGAAAATTATCTCTGACTTATATTTACTATGGATACAGTGTTGTTACTATGGATACAGAAAGTAGTACTGAAAAATAATTAAACTAAATTACATACCTAGGTGGTTCATGTGTAGTTTCGCATTTATATTCGTATCAAGTGATCATTTAAGTTATATTATGTTTTCGAGATATTTTAATCCCAATTCTTTAAGCTAGTGTTACTTTCCAGCTAGATAAAAGGTCAAGTCAAGCCTCTCTATTCTTGAATGCTGCAACCCTCCACTGTAGACCTGTCACATACAGCCTTTTTACTCGTAGAGTTAAAGCCTCTTATCTTTGCAACGTTAATAGGTTCCGTAAAAAGCTTCACGTTTTAAAACATCTGTTTCAGACACCAAAAGCTCGTGAGTATCTGATGGTATTAAAACGTTTGTTGGAACTTCACTCTATTATCGAGAAGGTAAACTCATTTATAATGCCAAGCACAGCATGTCGCAAAGAAAGTTTGCTGTCCCAATTGGAATGGAGGAAGCAGCATTCATCACGATGCGAAATATCTGTGACTCCCATTATTACGCGATTTGAACCATAATAATATGTTGACTGTTTATCACTTGCATTCTGTCGTGGTTTTATTATGGTAATAATTTGCAACCCCTTACTGAGATTAAAAAGCAGACATATTTATATGCTCAGGTTCGAGAATTGAGCGCCACACAGATGAATAAAATACACATTGTTATAATTTGAACCATAGACGAGTCTCTACTAAAGTATCTATCTCATAAAGCGAGGTCTGTGAATGTTGTAAATATGTGTGCTTTCACATTTCAATATTACAGTAAATCAATAATATTGCAATCTATATCAACAAACTTTCCATCGGAATAATATCGTCACCTCAAAACTTAGAAAAATTAAATTTAAACTTTTCCTGGTTAACATAAATCTAAGTTATAATTATTATTTAAAATAAAAATGGAAAATTGTGCTTGTCTAACTGGGAACAATTAAATAATGTTCAATTAAATGAATGCATTTATGGTTTTTAAATTATCTAATATTTTCAAACACAAAATTAACATAGTTCCCATTTACTTCTGTCTTATCTAGTTATATCATTTAGTGGAGAAGGAAAGGCATAATCATATTCAATAGTTATCTCAAAAATAGTGATAATGAAGTTATATAGTTGTAGTATTGAGGTGACGATATACAGTAGGTACCATAATACTACCATAATAATAATCTTTTAACCATAATAGCGCCTGTACAAGTGCATGGTTTTACTGGCACCAATAGTGTGTAAATTAAACAATCACGATAATAACCGGTTATACACAAAAGTGCTGACTGTTTCGCCAATCTCATTCTTCAAGCATAAGCGAGATACATTGTTGTCATTGTATGGTGATATTTGACAGGTTGTGCAAAATGGTAAACGTCAAAATGCTCTCCACGGTGTAGGCCGTATTTTTTTACAACAATTTTGGTTCTATCGTTCTAATGCAAGTGCGCATACGTCATGTACGTTGCAACTATCGCGTGAAAGTTCAGAAGCTACTAAACATTTTTGACCCATGCATGCAGTCTTGCAACATGCACGATAATACGTATTTACATTTTTTGCACTCTATCATTATAGCGCCTGTACACGTGCATGGATTTATTTGCACCAATAATGTATATTTTAAATTATCGTGATAATAACTGTTCACACGTTAAAGTGCTGACTGTCTCTCCAATCTCATATCTCAAGCGTAAGCGAGACCCTATGTTGTCATCGCATGGTGCTGTTTGACAATTTCGGACAAGTTTTTATATAATCGGTAAACGTCAAAATATTCTGTGCGGTGTAGTTCGTATTTCTTCCGGCAGGTTTACCACTATCGTTCTACTGCGCATGCGCACCACCATGTAAGTACAAATTATTGCGTGAAAATTCAGAAGCTTTTGAACTTTTTGATTCATGCATGCAATTTTGCAACTTGCATGATAATACGTGTTTGCGCGTGAATTTTCTTGTTATGGCCGCGTAATACGTACTGTCGGTAGTAAATACATGCAAGTGTAAACGGGGTATTACGGTCGTGACAATACTTACTGCCGCCAGTAAACCAACGCACGTGTAAATAGGTTATAAAATACGGTATAATACAATACAGAGAAAATCAGTCGTATAGAGTCTTGGATAATTCTTGGAGGCGCCGCGTGGTGTCCATATGCTCCAACTAAGGGGCGGATATGGCCGAAGAAGAAGAATAACAACAATGCAGCTTCAACTAACTGGCCCGAGAAGTAGATGATAAAGTGACTATCGGCTGCATCAGATGAGTGACCTTCGATAGGCTAGGTATAGTTCATCAACAAGAAGAAATAATCTTTTAGTTAAATCCAAAGAAACGATGTTATAATCTTTTTAAAATGCTTTAAAAGGCAAATTAATTATATTATGTACTAATAAAAACTACTAAGTTATTACATTATTATCCTTCCATTACAAGAATATTATGTATATGGAGCAGATTTAATGGGTGAACTATAGAGTTTATTTCACATGAAACCTCTCAAGGGGTATGAATTTGTTTTCGAAATGAAATTAGTTTTCAAATGAAATGAAATCCGACGTAGATAGTTAGTTGAGCAACTAATTTTATTGTCTCTGGGATTACGTTGAATTCTACTACGACGCATAGCTCGTTAATAGAGCGTTTTATAGTGATAATAATTTGTTGCATTTTAGTCAGAATAAAATTGCAACATTTTAATGGTGACTTATTTTCAACAACATAGTATTATTATTATATAAAATATATTATTCTAATCCGTTTCAAAGAAAAACGTTGAAGGAAACCGCAGACGAACATCAAATAATAATGTAAGATGGATGTTTAGTTAAAAATGGCATTTTGGATTGCAGATTCATTAGGTACACGTGCATGGTTTTTCTGGCAGCAATATTGCGTATTTTAAACTATCGTGAAAATAACTGTTTACTCGTAAAAGTGCTGACTGTATCTCCAATCTCATTTTTCAAGATTAAGCAAGACGCGATGTTGTCATTTTATGGTAGGTACTATTTGACAGGTACTAAAAATCGGTTAACCTCAAAATGAGTATAGTTCGTTTTTTTGCCGGCAGGTTTGCCACTATCGTTTTACTACGCAGGCGTAGATTGAATTGAGTTCTTGAGTTCTTTGCGACTTATTTGCAGGGTTTAATTGAATTTTAAAAACTAACCAATACCATCTGCAAATTGTATTCTTAGTTATATGAAAACAAATAAGTATGACTGACAAAGTTTAGTGTGCAATATGTATGTCAGATCTCTACAGCCTACCTTCACGTTACTATATTATTGTATATTGTAAACAAACCCATGAAAACATAAATAAAATAATTTATAAAATAGCCTCTCTAAGCATGTTTAGATGTTTATTTTATTTAGGGATCACCAATTTGTAGTTTTTTGGTTATTAAATTTATGTTTATAAAATAATGGAGTGAGAATTAATTAATTAATTCATACCTACACTGTTTAAATGGATGTTTATTGATTGACTTCTGTGACATGACTAACGTTACAATGTGATCTAACTTAGATCATCTAAGTAAGAGGCCATCCATGGACTGAAACCGTATGCGGTTTGGATACGTGTGCCATAGTAAACTTATTATTTTTGTTCACGAAAATATATTTTCACGTATGGTATAAACGGATACGATCAGATACCTATAATAATATACTTTGTGAAAATATATTTCCATGAACAGAAAAGATAAGCTTAGTATGGCACACGGTTCGCAACCGCATACGGTTTCAGTGCATGGATGGCCTATAAGTCTTTTCTGAGGAGTGCTGCATTATCGATTGAGAGCGTTGATTAGAGTTTTTGTTGATAGATGTCACTATGTAATATGTAGGCAAAGGCTAATAAATAAATTAATAATATAGTCCAGAAGAAACCCGATAGAAGTCGACGTGCTTTTTCAGGTAACAAATCTAGTGTTTGTATAACTTATATTGATTTCCTGTAGAATTCAATGTGTTATTTAATATTCTACGTTTTAAATTTTAGATACGCAATAAGCATTAATTCTCTAAACCAAAATGGCGACCAATTAAATTTGTAGGCTTCCCATATGCCATCCGATATCATATTATTGGCTTTGAATTACTAAAAGAGCTATTCCACTACCTGGAGATTATGTAATTTTAAATATATCCTGTTAACGATTTCATTCCGTGTTTATATATGTGATAGAAAATTTATATATGCTATGGATATAGACCAACGTTTCCCAATTAAATTTAGTAACGGTACCCTTTTTACTTCTTACAACGGAACCCTTAAAAATGGTGTAACTTATTGATGTATTACCTCATCGAAGCTATCGAAAAATTGACTTCGTTAAAATTATTCAAGTAAATACAGACATTCAAAATGACATAAGATACAATGGGAGGTCACTTTTGAAGATAATATTCATCACTGAAGATACTAATTTTATATTTAGCCCTTCACCAGGCCGCGTTAAACTGGAAATAGTAAAGCTATTCAAAATAGTGATTTGTACTTATGAAAGGCTTGGAAATAAAACATAGAACAAGTTTTTCAAAAATTTTATTGTTTTTATTGTAAAAAATGTGTGGAAAATATATGTCCCTATGCCCACATAGGTGCATATTCATGTGGGACGTAACAATCCCTATGCCTTTTTAGAACAAAAATACGGCATTAACAAAAATAAGTATAAAAACAAATAAACTTAAAAATGGTCAATTAAGAAATAAAACATAAAAGAAATAATAACATCAATTCACAAATTTATGGTTTGTGAAAATTTTCCATTATGTGTATAAATCTAGAGGTGGCACGTTATATGAAAATATGGTGAAGCAGGCAGGTTATATAAAAAAAAGTATGGTGAGGCAGGCTGGTAATATATTTGCCGCAAAATTAACGTTAACATTATTAATTATGGGTACGATATAATGACCAAAGTAAATCTTTCGTGATGGCCTGCATTTTTTTTATCGTGTCGCTATTATCTTATTCTAATTGTTGGCCTACTTCATTCAGTTGTATTAGAAAGCCAATTCCTTGCCCCTCTTTATATTTAATACCTCTATGATATAAACGTTGGAAATATTACAAAATACGTCAACAGGCTTAGGGAATATAATATCCCGCAGTTCAATAACACCATGTTATTGTCAAACAGGGGGTTATATATTTCCCACACATTTCGAATAATATTTTTGCTAAACTAGCACACTTATGATTCCGTTTAATGATAATCGTAAAAGACAAACTCAAAATCTACACGTCATAAATAATGCAAAACATTGTACTTAACGGACTCTTTGAAGGCATTATTAGCAGTTTTATGCAGCTGATATGGAATAACCCGTTGCCCTGAACACTCGCAAACTTCTGACGTGTGTCAAATAAAATCTTTTTGTTAAGTAGCGACATCTGTGTGCCAAAATGATTGACAATAATATATCATTGTATCAAAATGACAATAAGCGGGATTTTAAAAACCCATGGCCTGGTAGAAATCTAACAAAAGTCGCTTGGCAAGTATATATCCTCCAGCATGGTTAAGGGTTAAGTCGGTAATGTTTTTTTCGATAACTACGAAACTTTGTTAATCGAAATCTATGTTACAGGATAAATGCAAAATAAGTCAAATGCAAAAATGCAAAACCTAGTGTTGATTACACATATCTTCACAAATAATTTTAAACAACACAATAATATTAAACTATCAATATAGTTATCAAGTTTTTGATTCAGTTACTCTTATAGATACATTCTAAACACTTCCCATTTTCGTCAATGACACTAATTAATGGAGCACGGATGCATACTATTAATACCCACATAAAAACTTCGTTCGTTTAATTGTAATTATACCTAAGTGGAAAATTACAAAGACATGACTTAAAAACTATATAATTAACTATTTCTTTTATTCAACGAATAATTCACCAGATTTAAGAATGTACCATTCTAATTATTGAACACACATAATTTTGAAAAACACTTTCTGAGAAAATATATTTATAGAATTTCGAATTAACCATATTCGTATTAACGTGTTTTTCAAAATTATGTATGTTTAAAAACTATATGCTTGCAAATAAAAAAGAAAATATGTCAACTAATATTTTTTCTAGTACGAAAACAATAAAAAAAATAGCGATAATTTTTAATTTAGCATGCGAATAATTGAAATTATTGAGAAACCATAATATTATATTGTGCATTAGATGACTATATACGTTTTGGTCGTCGGCGGATTACAGAACATTTTGTAACTTGTGTATTTTTTTCCGACAATGTCCGATCCTAATATGATCATATGGGCCTCCACAGAGTAGAAGGTTTGTATTAAGAGATTTTGTTTTTACGAGAAATGGATGTCAGCCACTTGTTCAGCATATTAGGTCCATACTCTGTCTCATACACAAATTGAAAAAACAATGTGTGTACTTGCCAGACCCAGGATACGAACCTGGAACCTACGACGCTATAGGCCAACGCTTAAGAGCATACTTCAGTGAAACGGTAAATAATTTTCAACTATAGGTGCGACGAAATTTCGGACTGGCTGCCAATCGGAGAGCGAAAGTCTAGCTGTGAACACGTCAATTTGTTTTAGAATGGCGTCGGGGGAATTAATTCTTAAATCGTGTAAAGATGACTAAAAAACGTTATTCATTTACTTGAAAAAGAAAACATGACAATGAATATATTATTATTATTACAAATAGAACAATAAACATAACACTAAATGGACGCATGTTGAATTTTTATGACAAATTATGGTACTGTTCGGTTATGAGGAATACAGCGGAAAACACATTTTGAAAATACCCGATATACTGGATTATTTGCTAGTTTGAGTTAGTTTAGATTAGGTTAGGTTGGGTTAGGTTAGGTTAGGTTTAGTTAGGTTAACCTAACAAATAATCCAGTATATCGGCTAATTTAAAAATGTGTTTTCCTCTGTATTCCTCATAACCGAACAGTACCACATTATGTTTGTTCTGCACGCGTCGTTTGCACATTCTTCGCGTCGCATAGTCACGATCGTTTTAGACCGTGCCCCAGCTGAAGTATAGCCTTAAGCCGCGCTGTCATCACTAAATATGAATAAGTAAAATTGAATTTAAATTTAATGTAATACCTCCTGAATTGATGCCTTGCTTAAGGTGATTCATCAGTGAAACGGCAAATAATTTTCAACCATAAGCGCGACGAAATTTTGCACTCGCTCCCATTCGGAGAGAGAATGTAGAGCTGGAAACACGTCATTTTGCTTCGTGATGGCGACGGCCGTAATAATTCTTAAATCGTGTAAAGATGACTTAAAACGTTACCCATTTACCTTAAAAAGAAAACATGTCAATGAATATATTATTATTGTTACTGATAAAACAATAAACAGAACATTAAATCGACACATGTTGGATTTATAAGACAAATTATATTTGGTTTGACATGCCTCATTTGCACCCGCGACCCGCAATCCGCGCATCGCCCAGCGACGATCTTTTTAGACCGTGTCTCAACTGAGGTATGACCTTAAGCGCAAACAGGTAATTTATTAAAATATGAAAATTATATTCATTTTATTTTTGTATTAGTGACGCGTAAAAGATTGGGAATACTTGGTGAGGACCCAAAATAAATAGCCTAAACCCAGGAATGATGTTGTCCCACTGACGATTCTGGCGTATGTATTGATAAATAAACCTCCATCTATGTAAACCCCACGTTACTGAGATGTTGATCAAAAGCTCCGCTTAAAACAATATTAGGTAGAGAAATGTTTGCGATGAGCAAGTGTCTTTGATTTAGATTAAACCTCGATTGGACGACCAAAGAAGGGACTTGGTTCAGTTTCTCATACTCCAAAGCCAGCGCAGTGGCGAGGAAAAGGTAAACAGCAAAGAAAACCCTTGTTTCATCGCAATCTAAAAATATGTATGAAAGTTAAGCTGAAAATAAGGTCAAAGCATAACTAATAATTAAATTAGCAGCAAGAAATTCCTGATTTTACGAGTAGATTTAATTTTGAGAGCTACGCATCTATTTTATACACAAGGCTGCTATCGAGAGTAGTTTATCATATTTATGTATCGAGGCGGTTAATTGTTGCAATAAGTTAACTGTCAAAAAGTGGTATCTTTTAACAGCACCCCAATGACATTAATATGGACGAAGCATCTGGAAAAAAATGATATTCACTTTTTTGTCGGGTCTGCCGAATGGCATAATCTGATCTAACGTCATTACAATAAATGTGATATTGCTATAAATTTCCGATGATTTTTGTCGGGTCTGCCGATTGGTTCGGTTCGAACGGGTTCGCTCAAATGAACATTGACACTAGAAACACTGTTTTAAGGCCATTACGATAAAAGTCATATTGCTATAAATTCTCGATGTGTGATATCGCATAATCGAAATTGCGCGACGTCTACCTATACAAGTGCGAATGTCGCTATGCGCGAATTTACTTGCTAGCTACTGTATTGAGTGCGTTGTCCATTAATAATGCCATTGCAGCACCCTTAATGGCTGTATTAACTTATAGAGCGAGATAGACAGTTTTGACAGCTTAGACGGCTAAACTTATTGTAACAATTATAATACGAGGGTGGGTCAATAATTCCTTAGAAAAAAGCATTAAAACAGTTTTTATTTTTGTATTTTTTTTTTATTTCTCAACATAATCTCCTTGGAGCTCAATACACTTGGTTAGACGTTTCTCAATTTTTTTTAAACCGTCAGAAAAATAAGTTTTCGGAAGGTCCTCAAAATAAGCATTTGTCCGATCGATGACTTCTTCATTTGAAAAAAAACGTTGTCCACTTAGCCATTTTTTTAAGTTTGGGAAAAGGAAAAAGTCACTGGGGGCTAAATCTGGCGAATACGGTGGGTGGTCGACCAATTCGAACTTCAATTCTTCAATTTTAGCCATTGATCGTAAACATGTGTGAACACGGGCATTGTCCTGATGAAAGAGGATTTTTTTCCTGTTTAAATGAGGCCGTTTTTCTTCAATTTCGTTTTTTAGCTGGTCCAATAAAGATGCATAATAATCCCCTGTTATTGTTTTTCCTTTTTCCAAAAAGTCAACGAAAATAATTCCACGTGCATCCCAAAATACAGTAGCCATAACCTTACCAGCTGATTTTACGGTTTTCGCCTTCTTTGGACATGGTTCGCCTTTCGCAATCCACTGCTTTGACTGTTCTTTCGTCTCGGGAGTATAGTGGTGTATCCATGTTTCATCTACAGTCACAAAGCGACGAAAAAATTCATCCGGATTGCGTTGCATGAGCGACAACAGGGCTTTAGAGGCCACCACCCTATTGCGTTTATTGTCGACTGTGAGCAAACGCGGCACCCATCTTGCAGAAACTTTTTTCATGCCCAATTTGTCATGTAAAATAGAAATGACGCTACCTTTTGAGATCCCTGTAACCTCAATTATCTCACTCAACTTTAATCTTCGGTCACTTAACACCATATCGTGGATTTTATTGATCATTTCTGGTGTAGTCACCTCTACAGGACGTCCTGAGCGTGGTTCATCCTTTGTTGATGTACGACCACGTTTAAATTCATTTAACCAGTTATAAATAGTTGCAAGTGAAGGAGCAGATATGCCGTGAACTAAATCCAACTCATTTTTTATTTCCTTTGCTGTTAACCCTTTTATATTAAAATGTTTAATAACAGCTCTAAACTCAATTTTCTCCATTTTTGTAAACAAGAAATTTTTTTTTTTAAATGTACGAAAATAAAAAACAACAACCCGACCAATCTGATTGAAACTTCGCAGCATACTGAATCGGTAGTGCCGCTGAATGAAAACAAACCGCTTACAGTACTAGTCGCGCCACCTGTCGGCTTTTCTAAGGACTTATTGACCCACCCTCGTACCTTAATAAATAAATATGATAAACTTCTCTCG
This sequence comes from Rhyacophila brunnea, assembly GCF_057557595.1. Lineage (NCBI taxonomy): Eukaryota > Metazoa > Arthropoda > Insecta > Trichoptera > Rhyacophilidae > Rhyacophila > Rhyacophila brunnea. Next base: position 37,676,366 of record NW_028232796.1, read on the forward strand.
ATAACCGCCTATAGCCGCCTTGTGTATAGAATAGACACACTGGATTGAAATAAAAACACCTTACATTAGTATGACAAACAAGGCGCTGGCTTTTCGTCTGAGGGTTTCGAATTCGATCCCGGTTGGATCACATTATACATACATAATTTTCTTGCTTGTGATTGTTTCACTTATATTTCTAGACTACTCTCATTGGGTCTCATGACCAATGCAGCAGGTCATGAGACTAAAAAATAAATGTGTATATAATATATGACGGGATTTGAACCCGTATAACCACTGTATGACCTACTAGTTTAAATTGTCGTAATTAGATGGAAGGCTCGTAGCATAATTGATTAATGCACAGTTGGCACGATACCAGTGGTTATACGGGTTCAAATCCCGTCGAGCATCGTACTTTTTTCAAATATGATTTTTTCCAGTGGGTATATACCTATCTGAGGTGTTTTCAAGTTATGTATGTTCAATATATAAAGCGCCTAGTTTCAAAAGCCCCTAAAACGATTTTAGGTAGTTCTGAGAAAAATGAGAAAAACGATTTTAGGTAGTTTTGAGAAAAATGAGAAAAAATCTTATCTATTAAATCTGTGAACTTTATTTATTTATTTTTTAATTCGTTACATTCTAAAAAGTATTTTGGCTTTCTATTTTAGCGGTATTTGAAAAGCACACCCAACCATTTTAGCGGGTTTTTAAATTTACCATAATTTTTGATTAGTTGTATTGGCTAATTCTGGCGTTTTTTAAAGTTCAATTTTTGGCCATCATACAGGTCACAAAAATATCCATCTAATTACATAAATTTAAGTTAAAAATTTTCAAAAACCGTTTTAGGGGCTTTTAAAACTAGGCGCTTCATATGGAATGTTACATTCTCAAAATCTAGTGAATTATCGTTGTATATAATATGGTTTATTATAAATCTTACAGTGTTGTTTAGACTGTTTAGAGTAACAGATTTCAAAGACAAAGTTAATTATCGAAGATATGGGCAATAATTAAATACAAATTTTTAACAAATTCTTCCATAAACAATAAATGAATGAAAGTAACCTAACTTTTAAGAAAATATTAGTGTAATGAAATTAATATTAATTATTTACAAATGCAAGGATTATAAAAGATTCGACCAAGCATCATGAATTATAATATAATAATAATTAAGGCAGATATCGTGGTGTAGTGCGTAAGGTGCTTGCCTTCCACCCAAGAGTTCCTGGGTTCGATCCCGGTCAGTAAACACAATATTTATGTGTTTTTATCAAAGCCTGGGTGTTTGTGATTTTTCAAAATTACTAACAAACCACCTTGTACGAAAAAGCAAGGACATGGTTATTAATAATAATTCATCCTTTCAATTGACAAATTAAACTAAGTAGGTTTATGCCGTTTTGGTAAAACTACTGTAATTATGTACTATACTATAATGTGTTTTATTTAATATAAATAATGCGAAAAACGAGATACTTATAGCAGTTCGTGACCAAATTAACATTGTATACAAAGTGTTTGATCATTTCTATCCGAACATTTGCCTACAGTAACGAATATTTAATATATTATTTTCATAAAAAATGTTCATGTATTTTATGCTTACAAATAAACGAGGCAAAAACTACATACATGCCTGTCTATGTCACACCACGAGAAGGCGCACCAAAGTTCGATATTGGTGCATACAAGTTTGATACGGTCGACAGTTTCATATACATTGGTTCTCTTGTAACTCGACATAATGATATTACAGAATAAATCAACAAGAGAATCATGTGTGCGAATAAATGCTACTTTGGCCTGTTAAGACTTTTAAGTCCCGCATACTATCTCGCCGAACTAAAAGCACTCTTTACAGCACACTTGTAAAGCTAGTGCTCACCTACGCATCGGAAACCTGGACATTAACTCTGCGAAATGAACGAGCCCTGAACATTTTTGAAAGAAAAATTCTCCGCCGTATATATGGACCGATCAGGGACGGCACCAATTGGAGAAGATATAATGCTGAGCGCTACGGGCTGTACGAAGATTGCAGCGCAGTTCAATCGATTAAGATTAGGAGACTGCGATTGCTAGGTCATGTGCACCATATGAATGACAATGAATCGGCAAAGAGAGTGATGTCCAGCAATCGAATAGGGCGTAGAAGAAGAGGCAGGCTAAAGATTCGCTGGTTGGATGGAGCTGCCAGTGACTGCCGTATTCTGGGGGTACCGAATTGGAAAGCGGCCACACTGGATAGGGATAAGTGGAGGGACCTGTTGGAGGAGGCCAAGACCCACACCGGGTTGTTGCGCCCCTGATGATGACGTATTTTATGCATCATTATTCATTTACGTCTTGACCAGACTTGAGTCATGCCACTGTTGTTTTATGGGACATTTTAACGTATAATATACGTAGAATATAAACACAAACATGTTTGATAAAAGGATCGGTTTAGTTGAAATTCTCCAACTGTTTTATACTTCTTTGTTTATTTGTTTGCTCTTTGATGTTATTCTAAACATTAAATTAGAGGTGGACATCCAAAAATAGTACACTCACACAATAGAATACACCCACATTGTAAACATCATGTACCTTCTATAAAATTGAATTTGCCAACTAAGGGTACGGGGAATTTAATAATGTGCCATGCTCGTAGGGGTTGCAATACCGAATGAAAATACCAATACCGGTATTTCCTATTGAATACCGGTATTCGTGAAATTTATTATGGAAAAAACAGAAATATCTACCATTAAATATAGATATAAAAATCTCTTTAAAATATGAATATTTTTTATTTTCAAAAATATTACTTATTACTTACTAAAAATATTACTTACATATTATTATTAGTACATAATATTATTAGGTAAAGGAAAGATATGCTAGAGATGCTGATGTTTGTCCTGTTAAACCTTTTATGTCAATTAACACATTTTGTTTCCACTTTCAATACAGAATATTGAAGCGCCTAGTTTCAAAAGCCCCTAAAACGATTATACGTAGTTCTGAGAAAAATGAGAAAAACAATTTTAGGTAGTTTTGAAAAAAATGAGAAAAAATCAAATCTATTAAATCTGTGAACTTTATGTATTTATTTTTTAATTCGTTACATTCTAAAGAGTATCTTGGCTTTCCATTTTAGGGGTATTTGAAAAGCACACCCGACCATTTTAGCGGGTTTTGAAATTTAACCTAATTTTTGATCATACGTATTGCCGGTTTTTGGCGCTTTTTAAAGTTCAATCTTCGGCCTTCATATAGGCAACAAAAATATCCATCTAAATACATAATATCTAACTCAAAAATTTTCAAAAACCGTTTTAGGGGCTTTTGAAACTAGGCGCTTCAATATCGGTATTATCTGATTTTTAAAACCGGTAGTTTGGTCTCGAAAAATACTGGGATACCGGTTTTAAAATACCGATATTACAATCCCTAACTCATGCTTAATATACGACATAAAATCAACTTAACTATTTATAATCATAAAGTATTAAAAATACCGGATTCGACATTATAGTGTTATAATAATTATTACGTGATAGGGTTTAGCTCATTATTGGTTATGGAAATCTTAAATATTAATTAAAACATCTTAAAAACATACGCGAGACATTCTAGAATCGAGATAATTATTTTTGCAATAATATATACAATGGTTGTATATAGGCGCAAGCCCCTCTACCCGTACCTCACCTCACAACACTACTCCAACGTTGCTATCGGACTACATTACCCAGTGCGTTTTATACTATAACTTCGGAATCTATTGAGATATACAGTGACGTTCCTAGTCCACGGTTTCAGATGCATTTAAAAATACATATAATTCAAATAAAATTCGTAAATCTGCACGTGTCATTACTGGTCATCAAGGACATGACCTCCAAGGACAACGGAAGTAAATTAGACATCGCGAACCCGACAAAAAGATACAGTCCTGTTAAACCTTTTATGTTAATTAATACATTTCCTTGCTTCCAACCAGTGAACTGATTTTTGTAATGGAAAGATATTTCCGATTTGACTAAGTTTAGGTAGCTATTTCTACATATACCTAACGATTCTCCTTGATTTGCCGCCCCCAAGCGAGGCTCAATCTGCCTACCCCCACGGGACGTCACTGGAGATATAAATATGAATTAAATGCTAATTATTAGTAACAACCGCGTCAAGATACATTACTCGTGTAAATTGGTGTCTGTGATTTTATTTCTGGGCGTGTTTCTCTCTGCACCTTGCCGCCATACGAAAAGATGGAAAAGGAGAAGATACATTCATACATATAATATTAATTATGATTTATGAAAGTATAAAATAGTTTCAATTAATTACTTATAATTAGTATTAGTAATTGACCGACATTGTTTTCTTGCTGTAACGTAAATATTCGATCCATTCAATACCCAATGGGACTTGGACAATATAATACAATACTAATAACTTCGGAAGCGAATATCCATTAGCAATAATAATAAATTCCTAGTTCATTTATTTTACGGAATAATGTTTTTTTGTTTCTTCGATAAATACTTCGATTTCCGATGCCAAGGGTACGTTTTATATACATTATGAAATTACTTATTTGCTTTCAGCCAAATTGGTTTCATCATAATGCTTTACGGTCGAGGAAAAATGTAATGAACAAATAATTACAGTTTTATTTACTTTTTTCATCGTGAAATTAGTGTATAAAACGTTTCGATATAATTCTTCAATTAATTTTATATTATTTATTTTCATTCTGTAACTATGTCTACAATCTACAACTCCACGTGATCGTAATTTTAGTGAGACAATATTGAAGCTAACCTCAAAAATGATTACAAGATAAAAATAACTTTTCATATACAACGTTTTTAAATTTTCTGTTCAATTATTATGCTCAATATGCTCAAACTTGTACTTGATATGAAGTAAATAAAAAAACAAACAAACAAACAAAATATAGAATACTGAAATGTCATTTTGATTTCCATAGTAACGCACGTATATATTAATAATTTAGTTGCTAGGACCCCAGATATTGGATTGGATTACGGATTTCTTCCGAAATAACTTTTCATACAAAACAGAATTAACTGAAAATGAATTCAATTCTGTTTAAAGATGGCCAAAAGTATTAAAAGAATGCATTGGCATCGTGTTCTGATATATTCTAAAAATTTCAAATGTCTAGCTAGTCGGGAAGTTAATTAAAAATAGATTGCAAGATTTGTACTGGACAAACAACCACCGGACAAACAAGAATACGAGCTAATAAAAACGTTGTAAAATGATTAAGCATTACTATCGTTTTTTGTCAGCGGATTTATTAAAGTCAGTATCCTAGCAACAATAAAATACTGTCTAAACATCGTCCCGTAGCCGCTGTTAAAAATTGCTCAATTTAATATTCTTATACACGTTATAAATTATTCATTTAAAACTTTTATAGCAGAAGATTTAGATTTTATTCAATTAAAAAGAAATAACAGACATATAATATAAAATATATTACTTTAATTTAAATGCTTTTTCAATAATATGTTTATCATAATCTCATGTTTGAGGCTTCCTCTGTTATTTATTATCGTAATAGATTTTTGGGTTGTCATCTTGTGTTCTTCCTCTTTTTTTTCTTGCCGCTTCAGGCTCATTGCAAAGCCTCCAGAGAACCTCCTCCTTCAAGTGCAGACACATGAATTTGTTTGTTTCCAAATATAAAGTGGCACATGGAGATTGACTCCAGACCATTGGACTTCTCAGTTCTTAACCGGACACAGTGGTTTTGCCTTCAAGCTCTGTCAGCTTGGTCTAATAGAATGCCGTCTTGCTTATGTGGTAATGTGAATTGCAGGGTGCCAACCACATCCTTTGGGATTACCCCCATATGTCGGTTGAAAGGGAAAATCTTCTGAGGTCGATCCGACCCTCAGTTGTATCGGTCGGCCATTGCGACTTGGTATCTACGGGGAAAAATTTCTCAGCTTTCAAAAAGTTTACTGCATTTTACGGCGAGTGAGACTGTCGTTTCTCATCGGGAATGGACCGTAATATGAATCATTTACACTCTAATGCACGCCAACCAAGGTCTTGGGAAAGTTGCTCCTGGGACACTCTCAGCGCAACTTTGAAGGGAGTCTAACGTTCGTTTAGCCACGGTATACACCTGCATAACGGGTGGTGGAGAAAAAAGCAAGTATAAAGAAAAGTTATGTCCGAAGAATCAATGTGAGCGTTTCATAAGCTTTCATATTACTAGAGGGATGTATATTTGATGAAACTATTCGCAGAGCAAAGCTGGCTGGAGTGCTTTTGGTTTTGAGTTGTCTTTGAGTGCCTGAGTAATGTCTTCAAAAGTGACCTCCCACTGTACCTGAAGCGCAAAGTGTTCAACCAGTGTGTGCTTCCCGTAATCACATATGCGTGTGAAACATGGACCCTACGTAAAAAAAGATATCTAGAAACTAGAAGAGAGGTAGCTAACTAGAAGAGTAGGTAAATAGAAGATCTAGAAAAATCACAACGTGGTATGGAGAGGTGCATGCTGGGCATAACGCGAAAGGACAAAAAGCGGAACGAGTGGATAAGGAAACAGACAAGGGTTTGCGATGTAATAGAGCTTGCTAAAAACCCAAAATGGAAATGGCCTGGACACATAGATCGAAGAATGGACAATCGCTGGACAAATCTAGTCATCCAGTGGTACCTGAGAGATACAAAACGTCCGCAAGGTAGACATAGAGGCCGCTGAATTGATGAAATGGTCAAGTTCTGCGGAAGTACGTGCAAACGCAACGCACAAGACCGAGAAAAGTGAAGTCAGCTTGGAGAGGCCTTCATCCAGCAGTGGACAGATTCAGACTAATGCTGATGATGATGAAATGCATTAAATAAATAAAATAATATATCTACAATATTTTTTTTTCATTCGATTGAACATTATTTAATTGTTCCCAATTAGACAAGCACAATTTTACATTTTTATTTTAAATAATAATTATAGCTTAGATTTATGTTAATCAAGTATAGTTTAAATTTCATTTTCCTGACAATGACCAAAATCAGAGGGAGACTACATAATAAAGACGCAATGAATTAATTATATTTCTTCGAATAACAAGTATGGCGGATTTGTGGGATAAGTATAGTTAGAATGGTGGGAGCAGATAAATCTCGGAAATCTATAAATATTAAATACTTATAATATTTGTGGTTAATCATATAAAATTCTCAGTAACATGAGCCAAGTACTTGTAAACAATTTTCGATCAGCAATGGCTTCGTTTAGTTATTTGGATTTCCAACACGTACTTACACAATATTCCATTGAAAATGCTGCGAATTGAATGTCGAAAAAAATATTTAATAACAAGGCCTCACATTTATATATATTTTATATTTTGGACACGTGTCTATGATACAAGAAAACACTTTTTTTTTAATATCACTTTCAACAACAAAAAAACAACTTCTGGTCGGGCCGTATTCATCGAATCGTTCAATTGAACTGAGAAAGTTCTTTCAGAAGAAAATATAATAAGATAGGTAGACTCATATTTCGTTATATAATTTACATCAGTGTACTAAACTTGCAATGGGCTGGTACACTTTTTTAGACACCTATAGATTTTTTTGTCGAATCACAGTCTTTTTTATATACCTATTTTGAGCAGTCAATTGAAAAGTTACCCTTCAAGTCTTCTGCCCTGCCAATCGAAAATTTTCCGTTTATCGTCTCGACGGATTAAATCGTGTTGACGTTTATTGTGTTTAGCTCATAATACAATATGTACTTACTACGAAATTGATTTTCAAAAAATCTTACAAATAAACACAAGAGCAAGCACTACATAAAATATCACAATAACACCGGCTAAAAACTAAAGAAATGGTTTAAGAATCAATTATTAATTAATTACAATTAATCTATACATGGAATACGCCGATAACGCTGTCCTGTTCGACAATTTAATCGATGGCATACAAGAGACAATCGACAGGTTGCATTACTACTGGTCTCGCGTTGGTTTAAAAATCAACGTAAAGAAAATCAACGTTTTGTACAATAGCACCTGTCCTGATTCAGATTTCCCTCTGATTAGCAACGGGAAAAACATCGAGAGCGTCGACAGCTTCAAATAGCTAGGGAGTGATCACGGGAGATGGCATTTTGCAGAGAGAGCCTGCTATCCGAATGGGAATGGCTCGAGTAACATTTAACTCGATGCAGAGAGTCTGGGACTCACGATTGTACTCGGTCAAAACCAAATGTCACCTATTCGACTGTGCTGCTTCTTTCTTTCTTTTTTTCGACCATGTCCGATCCTAATAGGATCATATGGGGCTCCACAGAGTAGAGGTTCGTATTGACAGATTTTGTTTTTTACGATTTTTAAGGCCGCTAAATACTATTACAGAGTGTATATGGGATGTTGGTATGACCTGGAACGATGCAAGAAGACTGATAGCGACATGCATTTTTGAAGACGTCCATATTTATCAACTAAGGAGAAGAAGAAGAAGAAGAATCGTTAAGAATGCAATTATATTCAATTTTGAATTTATCGAAAGCATAAATGCGTTGAATGTAATCATCTCGCAGGGAACTTTAGTTTTTGTCACACGCCGAAAGGAAGACAGCGTTGAGTCGCGACAACGCCGTATTGCTTTCGACCATTGGCTCTGTTCACACCAGTTCGAGTTAAACGTCATCGAGTCATCGCTATTTGCTGTTCCCGCTTTTAGGCTGTCAAACGTTAAAGTTGGTTATTGTTCTATCTACAGTTCATTTTTGATAGTAATAATATACTTATTACTATGTCTCGTGAAAGAATCGAATTAATCATGAGGCGTGCGAAGGAAATGTCTCAAAATAATACAGGTAAGTAAACGTCATAACATAACCTCGATATTATTGCAATCATTAAAGTGATGATAATTCTTTAAACCAACAATTTCAACGAATATTCCAATTTACTCAACAGTGCTGCACATATTATCATTAGCATTATTTTATAGTTTCAAATTACATTATCATCTTCCATTAGTACAGTCATAATGAATTGATTTTTGAAGTGATAGTATTACAAGGAAGGTTATTTTAGGTACCTATATTTATCTTTGTTTACTATTGATTATGTTTGTGTTATTGCAGTTACTAAATTGGCTACTAATTATAATATACTGAATGCTTCTCGGACCAGTAGTCTTACTGAAGAACAGTTGAAAGTAGCCCAAGAAATAGAAGCTACGATGCCATTTTCTGATTCAGGAGATAATAATTTAGCATTATTATATTGTTTTAAATTACAATATTATATTCCATTAGTAGTAAATGACATGCAATGGGTGAAAGGAATTGATTTTTTAAGTACCTGTGTAATAGTATTTCGAGGAAGAATGCTTTATATATCTTTATTTACATTGATTGTAAATTGCAGGTACAAAATTGGGTACTAATTATGATATTATAATGAATGCTTCTCGGAGAGAAGAACAGTGGAAAATAGCCCAAGAAATAGAAGCCATGATGCCATTTTCTGATTCAAAAGATAATAATGAAGGTAAATTTAATGGTATTAAACAACTATGCTATTTTAGAGAAATATCAAGACTACTCGAGGATTATTCAATTGTTTAAGTTGCGGAGATTTGTATTCACTATCAATAGATAAATGATTTCTTAGTACATCGACCAAAATACAAGCATTTCTACTTAATGAAAGTTTGAGAGACCGAGAGACTAGTACAATCTAGTTAAAAATTGTACGAAAAAAGATAATAATTTTGTAGTTAAAGTAATGTACAACGACATGTTTTTAGATTTTGCCTGCCTCTTGAAGGGTCCATCCAGCAGGTGAAGTGGTTTCAATTTTTTTTAAAAAAGTGCCGAGGCTAATAACATCCTCTTTAAAAATAGCCTGGATGATTTGCAACAATTCCAGTCAATATCTTTTAGTCGCCGAGGAAGGCATGTTATCATTGAACCTCCTAAATGTTACAGTGCTCCAGTGCAAATTAATAAGGAGAAGAAAAAAGATCTCAGTATTCTACATATTTAATCGATAAAGACTCATGAGTTTTGCTTGTCAATCCCAGATAAATGTACCATATATAAATCCGGATAATTTTCATGAAAGACTTGACAAGTAGTAGGTATTATGTTTAACTGTGTCAAATACGTAACTATAATTTACAATATAAAGTAAAAAATAATATAAAATCATATGTCCTAGTTATTATTTCTAACTGCTGTCAAATATGTAATGCCGCAAAAGAGTGCGACACTTCGTACCCTTGTGGCACAGCCTCAAGAGTTCCGTCGTCGTGGCCGGTCCTCCCTCACCCTGCAGCGGTGCTAGAACAGCGATCTACGCGCTGCAGGTCTGGAATGGCGGGAGGCGCAAGAGTTGGCGATGGATCGAGGGAAGTGGCGCGATCTTGTGCTTGCCTTATTCCCCAACGCTGGGTCGTGACAGGTTGAAAGAAGAAGAAGAAGATTTACTATGTAAATGTATTAAAATAAAATGATATGTCCTTTGGTTTTATTTTTAACTATCTATCAAATTTATACATATTGTTTCAAATATAAATGTATTAAAATAAAACTATTTTTTTATTAAATAATAACTTTAATCCAGCTACGTATATTCTATGAAAGTACTAAACTAGTACATCTTACACCTGCAATAATAAATGCCAGATTACATTATTGACATTATAATAATCCATATGCTCCGTCTGGAGGGGAAAAATAATTTAAATTGTCACTAAATGATAAAAAAATAATAAAATCACACCTTTTGTTCCTACATGTCAAAAGAGATAAGTTGTCAATTTATATTCTTTGTTAAAAAATACGAAAGGAAGAAAGGGATATGTCAAAAAAATATAGTAAAATCCATAACTATTGAAAATCTGATAAATTTATGCCATAGTATATCAATTTTAATAGACAAGTGCAAAAAAAAATTCCAAAAAAATTAATATTTTCGGTTTAATTACAATTTTAAGAATATTCTCAAAGACGCAAATTTTGTTTTGCCTCTCCTGAAAAGTACCGATTTTCGACTCATCGCCCTCTTCCTTTCGCACACAGATATAACCTTCAAGTGTAAATTTTAATATCAAATATATAAAGCTAAATTGTAATATTATATACCTAGTAGCGCAACGTGGCATAGAAAAATGCATGTTGGGCATAACGATCATAAAAGAAACCAATGGATATGGAAGCAGATAAGAGTAGGTAAGCGATGTGACAGATTTCGCTAAGCAGATTAAATGACAAAGGGCCGGACATGTCGCTAAACGGCCGCAGGGATGCCATAAAACCCGCTGGATAGACGAGCTCATAAAGTTCGGTGGATGTACGTGGCAGCAAAGAACTAGGGGATGCCTTCATCCAGCAGTGGATCGACTTCGGCTGATGATGATGATGAGTATCAATTACAAATAATAATATGTATTTACAAAATGTAATAACAGTGTAAATAAATCTCAACTGAGACTTCATAGCAGTAAAAAAAGAAGAAATAATTACAAGATAAAAAGAACTTTTTATATACCACGTTTTTAAATTTTCTGTTGAATCATATAAACTTGACAATTCTTTGTATTAATAAATACTTTATTTGTACTTGACAGAAATACTGAATAAATATAGAATATCTACTGAAATGTCATTTTGACATTTCATATTGATTTCCATAGTAACGCACGTATATAGGTAGTAATAATTTAGTTGCTAGGACTGGCCACACAAAAAAATGTGTACTGGAAAATAATAATACGAGCTAATAAAAACGTGGTAAAAAACATTATGTCATTCAATTACATATGAGATCGCCTTTTAGGTAGAGCTTTATTATTAAAATTCATAAATTCATTCCGGAAGGTAAAGGTCAGTACGGCTTGAACTTTTTGTAAAGGTTAAGTTTTTGTAAATAGAATTGTGCACTTCGCTAAAAAAGGATTTGGCAATAATTAAAAAAAAAAAAAAAATCCTCGCACGGCCAAGCGTATTAATTAAAACTTCCGTGAGATTATGCGTTTTCAGAGAAGTTATTTATTACCCCCTTTTTAATATGAAGGGTTGAAATTATGCGGAAACAATTGAGGAGCTGAAAATTTAACAGAAACAAGTGCAAAGGTAATAAATTAATAAATCCGCATCAAAGACAAATAATATGACGTGATTATAATCTTTATATAACTGTTTTCTACACTGTATTTATGATTTCTTAACTATTTTAAAAAAATATTTATATTTTTTTAATGTTTTAAACCCCCTTCACACATTCCACAAAAAACGCAGCCATTTAGTTTTAACGTATCTACTTACAATATTAATACTATCGACCGATGGTTCTTGATGGAATTTGAATTTAAATTCTAATAGATTTAAGTTTTGTACTATTCCATTTGAGTCGTTTTTGGCGACCCGGATTTCAGTTTTTTACTAACACTTCAACTATTCATAATTTGTTTGTTATTTTTTATTGTGACCCTTCACTTGATAGGTAGGTAATTGAGTTTTTATCTACTTTATTGTATTGATTGGTTATATAAGTTAGAGTTAATAGTATTCGTGGTCAGTATTTATGTGCCTTTTGGCGAGTGTACACAGTGCCCGAAGATGCCGAAAGTCGAAACCCAGATCGCCAAAAACGAATCAAATGGAATAGTACAAAACTTAAATTCATTAGAATGTATCTACATATACTTTTATTCGTGGTATAAATGTGTGTTCAATAGAGAATATTATTATATTATTCTCAAATCTTGTAAATTATTTGTTGAATAATAAGTTTAAAACTATACGTATACCGATTAGTTACCTAATGCAAAATACCTCTACGGAAGGAGATCGATTGCGAGCAATTTAAGCATCTTTACAGTATGTACATATTATACGTTATACGCATTAGCCTTGCACATGCGAGTATTACACTTAGCTAAGCAAACACGGGCGCTTTGCAAAAGCTCCTTTGGCTAAAACGCAATTCACGTCTGGAAGGTTTACGATAAATCAAGTCAGTTGCCGAGCGAGCTTTTTACGCGCAACGAAAGCTTAATCTGTCTATATCGCATTGGATAACGTATTTTGTAAATAAATAAATATATATATATATTGTAAGTTTAAGATAAACGTCTTAAAGACAAAAGTAATGGTAAACTGCTTTATGAACCAAAATAGATCCTCAACAATAGTACTCAAATCAAGCGTATCAACAACAATGTCTATAAATTCTAATGGATTTAAATTCAAATTCCATCAAGTACATTCGATCGATAGTATTAATAACTGTCTATGTCGGTTAACAAATGCTATTTGACTGTAATATGTATGATGAAATTACTAATAGTCTGTCTTTAATAGTAACCTTCCACTGTGACACAATCGAAAAGTGTTAAAGTATGGATCTTTAATGTAAGAGAAATCCAAAAAAAAATAGTATGTAGCAGCTTTAAAAATTGTGCAACGTTGCATGGGAACGTGCATGTTGGTCAAACGCGGAAAGACCACAAGAAAAACCAATGTATTTGGAGGCAGACAAGAGTACGTGGTGTGATAGAGGTCGTTAAATATATGCTCATGTGGACATGTCGTTCGGCGAGTGGACAACCATTGGATAAATTTCATCATATAGTGGTATCCCGACCATGTCCGATCCTAATAAGATCATATATAGGGCTCCACAGAGTGGAGGTTTGTATCAACAGATTTTGTTTTTAAGAGAAATGAATGTCAGCCACTTGCTCAATTGAATACACACATTGAAAAACAATATGTGTACTTGTCAGACCCACGATTCGAACCTGGGTTCCACTATGCTATTATAGGCCGACGCTTAAGCCACGCGGCCATCGTAGGTGGTAACACTCAAACATAGAATAAAAATAATAAATCACTAATATGATCATGTAATTTATACCATTTAAGACATTAAGCGTTAGACTATCATGCTGTGGGTCTCAGGTTAGAATCCTGGGTCTAGCAAGTACACATATTGTTTTTCAATTTGTGTGTGAGTCAGGGTATGGACCTAATAGGTTGAGCAAGTGGCTGACATCCATTTCTCGTAAAAAACAAAATCTGTTAATACAAACCTCTACTCTGTGGAGGCCCATATGATCCTATTAGGATCGGACATGGTCGAAAAAAAAGACATTTATAAGATGTTAATGTTTTGTACGTTCAATCTTGGAAATACATGGGTTTAATGCTGTAAATAATATTGTAATATAGATAATAATGTGAAAGTAAAACAGTTTTTGTCAGTGGCGTTTAGCTGGTTAAATGAACGAATTTATTATTTTTCTGATGTTCTAACGATTGCGTAATAATGACAATAAAAAATGGTTATTTATTATCCGTGAGCATCCGGTGATTTCCCCCTATAACATTTGCAGGTACACTTCACTAGCATAATTTTGTACACATACTAATTGATTGTGATTGATAAAAAAATCCATCCCGAAGGTTTCGGGATCATGTTAACTAATCCCGGGATTCATAAGTATCGAAAATTGTTCGGGATCCCTGGATTGGATTCCCTAATGGCCACCGTATAGCATGCTAATGAGTTCAGAAAATTGTAGTGACCGAATACCTACTTGGAAAGTGAAAAGTAGGAAGATCATAATATCATTACTGGACAATGACATTATTAATGGACAACGCACTCAGTACAGTAGCTAGCAAGTAAATTCGCGCATAGCGACATTCGCACATGTATAGATAGACGTCACGCAATTTCCATTATGCGATATCACGCATCGGGAATTTATAGCAATATCATCTTTATTATAATGGCGTTAGAACAGTTTTTCTAGTGTCAATGTTCATTTGAGCGAGCGATATTGATATTAAAATATGAATTATGCCATTCGGAAGACCCAACAAAAAGCATCGGGAATTTATAGCAATATCACCTTTATTGTAATTGCGTTAGAACAGATTATGCCATTCGGCAGACCCGACAAAAAAGTGAGTGTCATTTTTTCCTGATGCTTCATCTATATTAATGTCATTGTTACTGGAAGACGAGTAGGAGACTGCTGCAAAAAAATAAAAAAAGGAGAACAATCGAATAAATAAATGAACAATTTACTTTTGTGTTTCAAATCAAGCATCTTAAGAGCCATTTATAATCCCTGGTTATTCGAATTTTCTACCCCTAAATAATGGTTCCAAGAAATGTTTACTGTACTTCTCATTGCCGACTCAAGTAGGAAGCCGATACATTCACAACGACAGGTCCTACTTCTTCCGCCCCTCCCATTAAGGATGACCTGTCATTGCCTGTCATTTTTCTACAGAGTGCTCATACTGACGCCTCTGTCGTGTTCACACAGGGAATGGTTTGATTTGAATAGATAAGTTACATGATAAATAATACACTAGCATTAACACACATTCTATAAATGTAATGCATAGATCAATAATACATATTTTTTGGAAATCGATATTACCACTGGTGTTTGTGTGAAGGACTAGTCTGACTTTGACAGCTGGTGAATAACAGGAATGTATATTATTTATAATTTATTAATATATTTGATTTGAGAATTTTTTATAATTCAATTTGAAACGAGAAACGGCGAATCAATATGTCAAGCAATCTGGGATCTAATTTTGACAGCTGAACAGTGGACCACACGTTGCTTGTGCAAAAAGATATGCTCAGGTTTTATTAATCTAACGATGGCGCTGACTTCTATAAACAAAAAGACACCAGGCATAACGAGAACGTAGAATTAGAGTAGAAGTGGTTGATTAATTTTTTTTTAAATAAAAATCAAGATAATAGAAGATCAAGGAAATAATAATTATGAATGTAGATTGTTGTTGTTTTAAAAAATTACAAATCTTCCATCTCAAGATTAACATTCCAAATTTAAAAAGTATAAAAATAAT
Source organism: Rhyacophila brunnea (assembly GCF_057557595.1). NCBI lineage: Eukaryota > Metazoa > Arthropoda > Insecta > Trichoptera > Rhyacophilidae > Rhyacophila > Rhyacophila brunnea. The sequence goes on from NW_028232796.1 coordinate 37,692,267, forward strand.
TTTTCTCAGTATTTTAAAATCAAGGAATCATATCAAACGAAAAAATACTTGTCGAACAATCTCTTTCTAGTGAAAAAAACTCCGCTTAATTATTTCTCGAGAAAGTTTTTAAAAATACAATCAAAAACTAGATCTGCGGCTAATTTTCTTTGTAAACAACGACCACCTCCATTTTGTATATTTAACTAATTGGAATTTAAATTTTTAATTTAAAAATAGGCATTTATTTATTATTTTTACTTTTACCTTGGCCATGCATTTGAATCATTATTCATTTAAGATGCGTAAAGTTTATTTAACTAATCTAATCTTTGGTATTTTTTGTTAAATATATAAGAATATATTTTTGTTAAATATATTAAATATATAAGAATATAAAGAATAAATTATTATTTCATTAGGAAAACGCCAATAAAGTACCCCACGTTTAATGACTTAGACGCTAAATATGAAAGCAGCTGAAATGGTGGACGGCTTTAAGAGAATGATCGTGAGGCGGATATACGGACCCATGAATGATGGTGGGGAGTGGAGAATTAGGTACAACACGGCACTATACCGCTTATACCAAGATTCAAAACTCTCCACCTTCATAAAACTCCAGAGGCTAAACTGGGTAGGCCATGTCCAGCGCATGCCTGAGTCACGGATACCGAAGGAGATCCTCGAAGGAAATCCAGGGGGGAAAAATGGGGTTATAACATTATAAAAGATGCCAACCAGCTGCTAAAAATCAGGAACTGGAAAAGACGTGCGGAGGACCGTTCCGGCTGGAGGACGGCGGTGGAGGAGGCCAGGGCTCAACTTGAGCTGTAGCGCCATCGAAGAAGAAGAATATTTATACGAGTTTTGAACCTTGCCAAAGATCTTTAGCCCAATATTCATGGGTGGCATCTGGCGTCGTTGTTATAATCAAGAGCTCAACAAACTCGTTGATGAGCCTGACGTCGTTGGATTTATCAGAACTTAACGTCTGCGATAGTCGGATACGTGATACATATGGTTGAATAAGCACCAATAAAGTACCCCACGATTAATTTCTTAGAATTAAAAAAACGTACTACAGTGAAACAACGATGAATGGCAGGAAATCGCTCGTTTTGAAGGCCCTTAATCTACATTTTAATAAGTAAAATCGTTTTTTATAAATTTTTGTCAATCTACTGAATTTTTAAAAAAACACTCTACCACAAGCACATACTAATCTTAAATTAAAAGTAATGCCATGGCATTCCTTTTTTATATGGTCACGATGGCCAAGCGGTTACCGTGTTGGCTTCTACTGTCGTGAATCCCGGGCTTAAATCTCGAGCCTGGCAAAATTCACACGCTGTTTTTCAATGTATATTTTTTGGATCCATATTATAGATCTAATAGGTTGAGCCAATGTATGACATCAATTTCTCATAAAAAAAATAACCTCTGTGGTTGCCCATACCATCTTCTTAAGAGCATACATCAGTGAAACGGAAAATAATTTTCAACAGTAGGTGCGACGAAATTTCGCACTCGTCGCCAATCGGAGACCGATAGTCAATTTAATTTCAATTTCAATTTTAATTTATTTTACATATTGTGGACATTACAAATTATAAGTTTAAGACGTTCACAACATGACATTTAGAAACAAATAAATATTATTAAAAAAGTATTATGTAATATTGTAATTATGCAATATTAAGTTATTCTATAGTATAAATGTGTAAATACAAAAAATATGAAGTATATAGGTACAAGGAAGTACACCGGATGAGTTAAGCAGACCCTATTTTAAGAATTTATAAAATAACGTCCACCTATACTCATTCTCACGTAGATGGAATATATCAACATCCGAAGCAATTTGGTTGAACAGAGTTATTGCTCTACCAATTGGCATCACCAATGGCAGGTTAGTTCTGCTCCTCGGGAGAACAAACAACTGATACTCCCGATTTCTAAGATAGTTATCAGGGACACACAAGTCAATATTACCAAGAATGGCAGAGTTCTCATTCACACCACGTATTAGTCGAAAAAAATACGTGGCCAAATATTGATATCTTCTAGCACTTAAACTACAGTATGTAAGCATACCTAAGAGAAAGTCAGTTGGATAAAGCCACGGATAGTATCCATATAACCTCAAATAAAGGAGTCTCAAAAATTTCTTTTGAACTCGCTCCACCATAAGGTCATATTTCAACTGATGCGGGGCCCAAACAATCGACCCACTCTCAAGCCGGCTTCTCACTAAGGAATTATAAAGAATTTTTAATACAGTAACATCCGAAAAGACCCGGGAAGTACGCAAGACGAAGCCCAACATTTGTAGCGCCTTTTTACAAATGATAGCTATATGACCACTAAATGACAGCTTACTGTCAAACGTAATGCCAAGATCCCTTACAGATGGTATTCGCGAAAGAACTCTGCCATTCATCGAATATTGGAAAAATAATACTCGCGAGGCTCTGGTAAATGATAAAATATTGCATTTTTCAATATTGAAGTCCAGTTTGTTACGCCTGCCCCAATCTAATATATTGTCTATATCAAGTTGGAGTTGACGACAAGTCGAGGTGTGAGCACGTCAATTTGTTTTGTCATGGCGTCGAAGGAATATATTCTTAAATCGTCTTAAGATGACTAAAAAACTTTACGTATGCACTTGAAAAAGAAAACATGTCAATGAATATACTATTATTATTACTATTATAACAATAAACATAGCATTAAATGGACGCATGTTGAATTTTTATGACAAATTATATTTCGTTCGGCTCGCGTCATTTGTACAATCCGCGCATCGCCTAGTCACGATATTTTTAGACCATGCCTCAACTGAAGTATGGCTTTAAGGTTGAACATGGTAAAAATATACGTATTTTATAAAATATAGACTGAAAACATTTTATAAAATATTTTTCATAAAAAATGTTTGTCAAAGATTTTTAATAGCTATAGTTAACGGTCTTATATTGTTCGCGAATATACTAAAAATCTCAAAATTACTGCATACTAAAATTTTAACACGTTTTTTTAGATTTAGCACAATAATAAAAATATAAAAGATATCACCACTGACTGATATGACTAAACTTGGTAATTGCTGATTTTGTATTAAGAATATTATTATTATCATCAATAGTGAAATTATAAGTAAGTAATACATACAATTTTGTTAATTATTTTTGTCTCTTATCATCATTTTAAGAAAGTTGACCCAAATATTATTGTTGTTTTGATAACCTACGTTTTTTTTTATATTCATATTATCTCAAAACTAAACGAATGATAAAATATTAAAAATAAAACTACTTAAGTATATTTTTTTATTATTCTAGTCAAATTTGTAAGGCGGAAGATAATAAAAATATCCCCTTTGAAATGTTGAAGCCTTAACAAGAATGGACAATAAGAGGGTAATTTTTCCGGATTTTCCTTATAGGTTGTTTTACTTCGTTGTTTTTCTATTTTATTAAATATAATAGATGTTTTTTATCCTTTGATCAATTTATTTTAATTCGGATAAATCAGATCAACGCGAAAATAAGTACCTACATATTCTAAGCGAAGGTAAATAATAATTGTTTTCTTGACTTAAATTCTGGAATAGTTACCTATTACTATCTTTTGCTGTTTTTTTCAGATTTAATTCTTGTAAGGTACTAATTTGTTTGTAATATATATATATATGTTTTTGGGCTATTTCCAAATTATGTATATTCGATAAAGAATGTTACATTCCTAAACCTTGTAAATTATTTGCTGAATAAACAAAAATGGCAATTTTCTTTCATTTTGCCTGTAAAATGGCATCTGGCATGTGGCGTAAAATCTATCGTTTTGTCATATCGTGACAATCGTATAAGCTAGTTTTTTTGATAAATAAATTTGGTACAGTTCGGTTATGGGAAATACAGCGGAAAACACATTTTTAAAATACCCAATATACTGGATTATTTATTAGTTTGGGTTAGTTTAGGTTAGGTTAGATTAGGTTTGGTTAGTTTAACCTAACAAATTTAATAATCCAGTATATTGGCTATTTTCAAAATGTGTTTGCCGCTGTATTTCTCATAACCGAACTGTACCATAAATTTTTCTGTTATGCGTTTTCACTAATATTATAAACGTTTATAGTTAATTCAACTTACTGATTTTTTTAAAGTAAAATTTTGGAATTCACCGCAAAATTTCTCTCGAGAACATCTGAAACGGGGTCTCACCTTTTTTTACCTAGACGACAAACGATAACTGTTACATTTCTTTAGATTATCAGAAAATCTAGTCGTGCTTATTCCATATAGCAGGGATGGCGAACCTATGGCACGTGAGATGATTTTGCATGGCACGCGAATTTTTAATTTTGAAAAACGAGAACTATTTATATACCTATTTAAAAAAATGTTTTTTTTTATAAAAAAGTTTTACAAATAAATATATACTTACTTAAGTTGGTTCTTACTTATATATAATATTAAAAAATAATGACTACTTAGCCGTGCGTATTTTCTTAGGTTTTTTATATTATATTTACCTCAGGACAGATAATAAATAGAATACTGATAGGCCATATTCAATGCGCCGCATGGTGAAGCAGGATTTTGAATGTGTGAGTGTCCTACAAAAATGAAGCACGCACTATGCACGCGCAATGGTGTGTGTAATACACCAAAATTAAATGAGCGTAGATGCATAAACCGACAGCAGTTTTCAGTATTCGACGTAACATGTATTATTGACACGTGTGTAAGTTTAACCCGGATTCTTCCTTACTCGAGTCGGTTACCTGCTATCGCTTTACCCGTATGTATTTCAGTTCCCATTATTTCTGAGTTCGCTGATATTTACCAATCGATGCTCGAAAGAAAACGACGAAATTCATGCATAAATGGCAATAATCATTACGTTTAATGTAACTATACAATTGCACAGGTCGGTCCTTAGGATCGGACAATTGAAAATAAAAATATTCAATCAACAAACTTTATGAAATTAATTATCGGCAGTCATTCAAATAATAATAATAACTGCTTGTTATTTTGACTAAAACATAATCTCTAAAAATGGAAAACCGTTCAGTGATCGATTATATAATGTGAAAGAAGGGGTGGTTCAAATACTTACACGATCTCTTTGAGAATTTTGAAAACAAGACAAAAATATTCAAAAAATAAAGTATATGCCTTCGGCTAGAAATACGGTGAAAGATAGAATATCAAGAACTCAATTGTAATTTTTAAACTTTTTTAATGGAATTCTTAAAAACGTTTTTTTTAGAAAACTTTAAAAACTTTTTTTTTCGCCATGAAAAACTGCTTGGCACGTCAGACAGTCGAAAAATATTATTTGGGATATTTTGGCACGCGTTCGTAAAAAGGTTCGCTATCCCTGCCGTATAGTATATTGTGTAGGGTACCGCCTGATTCAGTCAGTTTCGGGACTCCGGACACAGCATATGCGCATTACACACTCACGCACACAAGTCAAAATTAGATCTTAATTTAATGAAAATCTCACGTGTGTTCTCACTGGCCACTCACCTACAACCATTCCCACGTTTATGTCGACGAGAGTTGACAAAACTACATTGGTCTTCCTAATGATAATGAGAATTAAATGAATTTTCCGACTAGACTAGACCCGAAGAGTGATTGTTCTTTTAAAGCATTTATTTTTACTTCTTCGTGGGTTCATTTATAATCCGTACCTATATATTGGCAAATATTAATTTTCTTATTCCCACCAATATCACTCGTAACTCTAAGTGGGCTCGCACATCAGAACTCTTACGACGAATTCGTCGATGTGACTTCATCGTAAACCAAGAAACAAACGTTATCAAATGGAGCTTCGCAGATTGGCCGATGCAACTGCGACTTTGCGACGCTGCGACATGCCTCGAGTTGCATTGGCCAAAGCCTGCATGTCGATGTCCGGCCAATATCGACTCCGCGCATGCACACAGCTGCAGAATCGGCCATTTCTCTCCAGACTGTCGCCGCGTTTGGCAGAGCTAGAGCTAGCAGCGCTGGGCAGATGTGCGAGGTTGTGATCATGCAACATTCGCCGGCAGTCTCGGAGGTTTTGATTTATGGCCGTCAGGCACACAAGGCGAGTTGTGATGTGCGAGCTGGCTAAGGTCTTCAAGATACCCCGTCGCAGGACGGATGTGATGTTTCATGATGCAGTGTATTGTGCGATTAACTTATTTGATGGCACCATAAAGGTTGATTTATTTTTTATTAACTATATCATATTTGTAGACGTGTTAAATAGGTTAAATTTATAATTGTTTATTATTTTACTTTAATATCTACATAAGCACATACTTTCTTGTTATATTGGTTATTATTTGTAATTAAGACATTTTTACAACTAGTATTTATTATGCATTATGGCGCATTGGCCAATCACTGTAATGCAATAATACTATTTTCTAAATAAATAAATAAGTTTGATTTACATAATTGAAGAGTTATATTAAAATTTATAGGTTGATAAGCAGTACTTATATCAAACGCTTAAATATAACATGCATATTAACCTTAGCTTGCAATATTCTTACAAGGTAGGTATTACTTCGGTAGCATGTTGCAGTATCTTCATTTTAATCAGCATACATACTGTTTGTGTTTAGTGACAACGTTAAGATTATAATATCAAACAGTCAAACTCATTAGATACGTATCGGAAAATCTTGGTTGTTAGAAACGGCTTAAAATTTAAATCGACTTAGTTTCCCACCTATTTCTTGTTGCAGTGTTTATGGTTTCGCTTTTAACTGGTATTGCCATTATTATAGGTACGTAAGTAAAAGAAATTTGTCTCATGTATTACTTGATTCATTTTGTTTTTAAAAAGCGTTAATCAAATATAATACGCTGAAACAAGAGATGTCACGGAGAGTTGACGCTTTTGAGGTCGGTTGTATAGACAGAGGCATCCTCGAAATTTCTTGTACTTACCCGGTGACAAATGGTGATAAATGAACTTATGACTGTGTTCTTGACAGTGGCCGAGGCCTGCCTGATATGGACTGGCCGGATGTTAACGTTGTCAATCAAATGGGAAAGGACCATGGAGTTATGTGTAGTATCCAAACCAGAAAACTACAGTACCTCGGCCATATTATGAGAGGACAAAAATACAGCATTCCCCACCTTGTCATCCAAGGAAAGACGACGGCGCATTTCGTGGATGAAGAACCTCCGCGATTGGTAGCAGATAATAAGGCAAAGATCACCCTTATGATGACCGACCTCCACTAGGGGTAGTACGATAAGGAGAAAAATCAATTATCCGAAAATCAAATTTTCCAATTTTTTTCACTTAATTATCGTGGGTTACATTTAATTTATTTATTATACATTTTAATGTACTAGAGATCAACATGTTGATTTAAAAATAAAATTATTATAATATTTTAATTATTTTTTTGAGCGATTGTAAGCTGTTTGCGGTGTCAAAAAATGTTAGATCTAATGCCATTCGCCGGATGTGTATTTTGCAAGCTTTGTGTATTTTCATCACAGAACAGATAATAAATAGAATTCCGATAGGCTATATACCAATACAGTAATTTGAATGTGTGAGTGTCCTACGATAATGAACCACGCATTATAGAAGTGCAATAGTGTGTGCAATACACCAATATTAAATGAGCGTCAATGCATAAACCGAGAGCAGCTCTCAGCATTCAACGCAAGGCCTGAATAAAAACGAACCATAAGTGCGAGTGAGTAAGCATTCGGCACGTTTATATAATATATTAGAGTAAGATAGAATTTCTACGGCTGAATTTAAAAAAATTGAAAACGTCACCGGAAAAAAATGATTTGGCTGATTACATGCATTTAAAAACTGCGAGCACGTATTGCTGAAAATTATTGTTTTTGTGTTAAAAAAGTTGGTGGTAATTATTTTTAGTTATTTTAATAGAACGTATGGTTAACTTACTATGTTGTGTTTAAATTTTGTAGACATACTGAGAAGCAACACGATGGTATAACGTTTCTTAGTTAAGTTTATAATAATAAAATCGTTGTTCTACTGTGCGTTATACGATAGAAACACGGCTTCATTTTGATGCAAAATAGGCCCTCTCTAATTCTCTATATATTATCATTACTCTGAGAGTGAGACGCTATATTGGCAACGTTACAATCTGTATTTGGTTCCAAGGAATTACTATGCTCCAGCCTTCTTGTCACACTAATAATTAATAGTTGTTATGGATACTCGATACAAAAGCTATTGTTTTCTGAAATATCCAATTAGATTAATCTATAATTAGGCTGTTCGATCGCCTATTAATTTCATATATCGGATTATCTGTCAACGAAAGCTATACAACGTAAGCTAGCTTAAATAATAATATAATAATTTAAATATAAAAAATAATATTACGTATTTTAAAAGTACATAATCAATATAATTCACGAACGCCTATTTATTTTCGAATTTCATTCGATTGCGTGGTGCCCAATTGTCCCGGCGCCGAATCGTCCTAGCCTCATAATATGTTACCAATAATGAGTAACATTTATCGTCATTTTATATTTAGCCACTGATAGGAATAATTAGCTACCCACTTAACTGATATCAAATAATATAAAAATATCATAACTCTCTATTCATAATGGATAAACGAATAAACATCAACATAAATAATAAAAATCAGCATAAAAATTGATCGTATTTTGATTCTCAATAACTTCCAGAGTATCATTTTTACATTAGCGCTAAGTGATGATAAGAATTGCGATAGCAATAAGTGATACCGTCAAGACCGATGCGTGATGATGACTGATGAGATAACACTGCATGCTGTAATGACTGTAATGCATGATAGGAAGTTGTTCACCATCTGGGGTTGATTCACTGCTGAATGAAGTTTTTATCTAACTCCTGCCACTTTTCTATCACTTTTAATCAGTATTACCAGTGGCGTCACGTGAGGGAAGGAAGATCATGCGTTGCATAGAACAGGCCTATTATAAAGAGTGACAAATTCCACCACAATGTTCCAGCTACGCGAGGATGAGTATAGGTGAGCATTGTTTTATAAATTCATAAAATTGGGTCTATTTTGTAGCCCACTCGGTGAATTTCAATCAGGGCTTCGAACCGAAAAAACGGTTATTTTTGTTTGAACGAAAACCGGAACCGATCCGGAAAAAAATATATCGGGTTTTTCGATTCGGTACATGTTCAAACACGCGAGTTAACATGATCTGATTCCACACTTCAGTTATCGTCAATATTATGCTGTTGCTTTTCACTATAAATAATAAATGTGTGTCAATTTCAATTTCAAAGAAATCATTTACGATCGTGTGACGCATATCGACATAATTTTTATAATATACTAGCTGAAGTACCCGGCTTCGCACAGGGTCGCTTCGTGATTATATTTATCTTAGATATTTAAAAAATAATAAGAGGTAATTATTTTTTTAATATTAAAATATCTGTGTTATATAATATGGCAATATGACAATAATTCTAATAGGAGTAAAGGTCAAACAAAAGACCACTAAATTAAAATCGAATCCAAAATATGCAAACGTTATTAATGTTATTCATATGTAGTAAAAAAAATCAAAATTGCATGGAACAAACAAACAGTAAACGTTGCATTTTATATAATACTAATTTAGAAACCTTCGCAGGTGTGCGCACAACAACTGACAAAAGTTTCATCGCAATCGGATGAATGTTATAGGAACGCATACGAATAGAAGAAGAAGATGATTTTCTAATTCAAAAATCTTCGTGGGCATGCGCACGACAACTCACCAAAGTTTCATTGCGAATAGAAGAAGATAAAATAGAAGAAGAAGGAGATGGTTATTCTAATTCAGAAACCTTTGCGGGTTTTGGCACAATTATTGACGAAGGTTTTATTGCAATCGGAAGGATTGGAATAGAAATGCATACGAATAGAAGAATATAAAATAAAAGAAGAAGATGGTTGTACTAATTCAGAAATCTTTGCGGGTGTTACCACAACAACTGACGAAGGTTTCATCGCAATCGGATGAATAGCGTGGGAACCATACGAATAAAAGAAGATATAATGAAGAATAAGAAGAAGAAGATGGTTGTACTAATTCAGAAACCTTCGCAGGTGTTGGCACAATCACTAACGAAAGTTTCATCGCAATCGTATGAATGGTATATGGATCATACAAATAAAAGAAGATAGAATGATGAAGAAGAAGAAGAAGAAGAAGAAGAAGATGGTTGTACTTATTCAGATTTCACGGAGATTCACGGAAGACATATTCTTTTTAAAAAATATGTCTTCCGTGTGGTACAGTATAATCGTTGGTTTCAGAGCGTATTGGAAAATGTACTAAATTATAGTAGAAAATAAATTTTGAATACAAATAAAAACATTTAAAAATTAATCAGTCGGAGCTAGAGTTGGGTATTTCCCGAGAAAATCTCAATCTCGAGATTCGGGATTTCCAGAACTCTTTCCTGGAAATCCCGAGATTCTCGAGAATTCTCGAGATATCAGGAAATTAAAAAAAAAACCTGTAAACATCCTAAAACCAGTGTTAATGCAGACAAATTCCAGATTGATTTTTTTATTTATGTAAGAAGACAAACAAAAAAAAGTAGGAAAATAAAAAAAAATCAAAAGATTACTTATTAAAATAGAATTTCAAAAAACACAGACCGTCAATCGCTGCGTCTGACAATCGCGTACGCTGTTGCGACACAAAATTCTCGACATTGGCTTGATTCTGTTAAATGCCCCGATTAGCCTTTGAACGTTTTATGTTTTCTGTTTACTTTTTTCATATAGAAAATCGTTTTTTCAATTAATATTTGAGAATAAAGAAATCCCGAATCCCGAGAAAAAATTCTCGAGATCCGGGATTTCCAGAAATGTTAAAAATTTCAATTCTCGAGATTCGGGATGGAAAATCTCGAAAATTTCTCGAGAATTCCCGTCGGGAGATTCCCGAAACTCAACTCTAGTCGGAGCTGAACCAAAAACCGCAAGCCGGAAAAATCGTTATTTTTTTCGGAACGAAAACCGAACCAATATAAATTATATACTTACATATTTTTTACTTAAACTGATAGATCCATCGTTCTACGAAAAAAATCATTTGATGAAGTGATGAAGCTAATTTTTGGTTAAATGGTTTCGCAAATAAGCACAATTGTCGCATTTCAAATAATGAACACCTACATGCTATTCTTGAAACAACTGCGCATCCACAAAATGTAACAGTTTAATATGGTTTATGGTCTGGAGGCGTAATTGGACCGTATTAAAAAAGAAATGGTAATGCAGTTACTATCAATGGAGAACGCTAGAGAATCATTATTAGTGATTTCTCTGGCATGAATTAAATGATTTTGATCTGGACGATATGTGGTACCAACAATATGCTACAACATATCATGCAGTTAGTAACACAATCAACTTATTGAGCGAAAAGCTCAGTGTATATATCTCTTATTTGATAACCCTATATTATGTCATGAAAAATACATTTTTTTTATAAATCCTACTGCTGGCTAAATGAATTATATGTATATGAAATTTGTTTTGTCAATCAGTGTTTAATACAAGTTTATGAACGTACTTGATTGACAGATAATAAATAAAATAAAACATTTTGCTGTACCTGATAAGATAACATAAACGTGCAAAGTCGCATGGAATATTATAATTATTATCTATTGCTCGTGCAGAAAAATAATTGTTTTATTAATAGTAGCCAATCAATTCGGATATACTGAGTGGTTTATTTTTTATTGAAAGATATCGATTCATTACCTTATGTACACATATAGTATTTACTGAAGTTATCATTTTTTTTACTCTAATGAAAAATTAACTGGGTCAGTTTGTTAACACATAATTATAAAATTAATATGTTTACCACTTGAGTATTTACCATCATGGCCCCCATAAGGGGGGGCTGACAGGGCTCTATCTTGGGGCCCGGTCTCAGGAAGAGCCCGGCGTGACGAGTCGACAGATAAGTGAGATAAACACAGATCACAAATTTGCTCTAATAGTAAAAAAGGCGCTATTTTACTTCAGTGATATTAATAATTCAGTATATTTGGTTGTACGATACAAATTTAATTATTTGCTGATACTCGACAACTCCATAATTCCAATGGATGTAGGTACATATTAAAAATACTAAAAAACGCTAAAAATACACCTTGGAAAACGCTAATGCCTCTCGCTAATTTTCTCATCGTACATGGGTATTGAGGGCAATGAAACGGTGGATGGTCCGGCAAAGGAAGCTGGCCAATTAGGGATGCCATTTTATCAGTGGGTACCAGAATGCCTAGATTAGAATGAGGCCATAAAGAAAATGGACTAAAGCTTGTGGATTGATTTTCACCACAGGGCATCCTTAGAAAAGGGGAAATGGAGTAAGTCCATTCTACCTTTCCCACGTTCGGTGCCCTGGTTCTTGGAGTTACCTTTGAAGATAAATGATCTTAAGATGATACCGAGGCTAAGAACAGGACACACAATGGGTGAACGATTTGATGTTCTCATGGGAAGAATGTGGTGTATTGGAGAAGTACATAATTATAGTGCAGTGCCCTAAATACAAACGACACAGAGTACCTACAGCTGCGAATTTCGGATATCTTCAAGAATGACGATGAATTGAAATGTGCTCTGGCGTTGGGTATAACAGAAGAGTTTGGTAGAATTGTAAAGTTCTTTAACAGAATTGGAGTGAGGGCCGAATCAGCGGATCTTCTTCCAGATGAGAAGATGCGATATGACAGCGAATAGCAGTCAAAGCCTTGGCAAAATCATAAAAAAGACATATTTTTCGGGTATTTAACGATTTATGAATACTATCACCCGTATGCTATGCACCATCAACACCCCCGTTTGGCGCGGTTATATTATATAATTCAGTGGCGTAGGGTAGAGGTCGGCTGTTAAGATCCGCCATAAATAGTGCACACTAAACTTTGTCATTCATACTTATTTGTTTTCACTGAAATAATATGGTGTTGGTTAGTTTTTAAAATTCGATTAAACGCTGCGAAACCCAAATAGAAAAGAGTCAAAAGATACTCGTCTGTCTATAAAATAACAAAAATTATGGCATTAAATCATACATAACTTTGGATATTTTATTGATAGTATAATATTATAGTTTGGTTTAAGCAGGGCTTATGAATTTAAAAAATGAACCAACAATATGTGTAGGTAATATGTATTCTTAATCCAACGAAAACAAATAAGTATAGATGAAAAAGTGTGCACAATTTTGCCGTATCGTCCAAAATATACCAAAACTATTATGGTTTGATTTAGGCTGGGTTTAAAAATGTATTAAAAACTAACTGACACCATCGATAAAAATAATGTAGTCTTAGTTCAATAAAGACAAAAACATATGAATAACAAAGTTTTATATGCACTATTTATGGGGGATCCTAACCGCCTACCTCCACCCTTCTCTACTGATCTATATATTATGTATGTATTATTTTCTGAATAAAGTTGTGGAATACTGATAGATATTATTGAACATTGCGTATTCTATACCTTCATATCGAAGGATAGCCATCCATTTAGGCGATTCAAATTTTTGTCAGGTCCCCGCCAAAAGACAACAGACATCATTTAAGAAAAAATGCCTTTTCGAGATTTAAGCATTTTTCCGACGACCGTTTGTGTGTGGGCGAGCCAGAACTCGCACGTGACATAACTCGGAAATTAAGTGGAAAACTTTGCGCCGTTTTTGGACTATCAAACACGACTGTGAACTGTGACTGAATCGCAATTCAAAAAGAGGCATATCTGCGCCATTTTGTTTTACCTGCGGCATCTAGGTCTTCGCAGTAAAAGGGGATGAGGAATTCTTATCAAAAATGTAGATGTTACTGTTTTATGATTATTTAATATTTTCACTTCTTACAAGAATTATAATATAATCTAACTATTTTATTTTGTATAAATATTATAAATTTTTTATTTTATAGAAATTATATTTTCAGTTTTGCACTGTGTTTTTTTTGGCTCTAAAATCCGATGTGGATCATGGCCGCCACCAAAAAAAAGTATATCCGAGTGAATCCGGTTGCTTTGGATACAAACACACATTGGAAAATAATATGTAAATTGGCCATATGCCGATTCAAATTAAATTTCAAAATGAATATCGAATTTATTTATTTACGTATGGCGATCTTTACAAACTATAAATTTAGGAGGTTCACAACAAAGAAATAGTTTTAAAACGGTATAAAAATTTATTAAAAAAAAAAAAAATGGAAGTATGTACACCGAATGAGCTAAGTAGCCTCTTTTTATGAATTTATAAAACAACGCCCACCTTTATGTAATACTCACCCTTATGTTGGTGGAATAATATCAACATCCGAGCGATTGGAAGCCGAAGGGATTCGAAACCGTGACCCATACCTTCAGAAACTGATACTCTACCACTCGCCCAACCTAGGCCCACTGACTCTCTGGCCTGCTTAAAATATTATCTATGGATGTCATGTCGCAAGTAATTTGAACACATGCAGACGTAGAAACTGTTAAAATTAATTGCATTAGCATGAATAATTATTAATAATTCAAATTACTAATACATTATTGTTGGCACTCTTCATCAGTGTCATTCTTCAGTGAATTTACAGAGATGGTGATCGTTCAAAATATTCTGCAAAATGAGGAAACCATAGACTGAAATTGTCGCCGCGACAGCACCTCAATTTATTTTGATTTGCGCTTAAGGGGGGACATGCTCGTCGAAGGTCAAAATTGAGTTTTTATTGTATTTTCAAACCATGATCCTGGACACTCCTAAAACGTTGTAGATAATCTATTTATATAATTTTGAAGCCTTATTATCCTTTATATTTATTTTAAACATTTGATGACTGCATAAAGTATTTTTGTTACATTAAATAGTATTCTTTTAAACCTCTCGCTCTAATGTTTTAGAATATAGTCATATTTCGGTACATAACTGTGCAGTGGTGTTAAGATTTTTTACATTTATTAATTTTTAAACGCATTTATAAAACCATTAGCATAATTTTTGTAAAATATTCACGATAAAAAATTATATTGATAGTCTCTGTGATCCCAAATTTTTAATTTTTAGTTTAAAAAAAAAATAAAAAAAATTCGGTTAGGTACATGTTCAAACACGCGCGTTAACATAATTTTACTCCCTACTTTAATTATAGTTTGTCAATTTATGGCTACGGCCGTATGTTTTAGCTTAACTACTAGGGAATGACAAAAGAAATGGCGTATTTCAAAAAAACATTACCTTATTCTTAGGTCAATAATTATTATAAAGCAATCATTATTCATAAGATGTTTATCACACTTGAATGGTCAATGACATAACTTATAATAAGTATCTTTAGAATCATCTTCAAATGTGTTAATCTTGCCGATTTTTTGAATAATAAAATGCCTAATTCTTGTCAAATTTGGGATCACAGAGATTATCAATATAATTTTTTATCGTGAATATTTTACAAAAATTATGCTAATGGTTTTATAAATGCGTTTAAAAATTAATAAATGTAAAAAATCTTAACACCACTGCACAGTTATGTACCGAAATATGACTATATTCTAAAACATTAGAGCGAGAGGTTTAAAAGAATACTATTTGATGTAACAAAAATACTTTATGCAGTCATCAAATGTTTAAAATAACTATAAAGGATAATAAGGCTTCAAAATTATATAAATAGATTATCTACAACGTTTAAGGAGTGTCCAGGATCATGGTTTGAAAATACAATAAAAACTCAATTTTGACCTTCGACGAGCATGTCCCCCCTTAACAGAAACACATTTTAGTTTTTAAAAAGTTATCATGTATATGAACTCAAGTTCAAAATGTAATCAGATTAAAAGCAAAGCACCACGTAATTACAAGTATAATGTTTATAACTTTTAGAATTTATAACTTCACGAAAGTACTTTACAGTCTTGAAGTTTTTTATTAAAGGTTCAAATAGACTATATGACGATCGGGCACATATATGCTAAGAGCGTTTTAGTGTCTATGATCAAATCTATGCCATTCCGAAATTTATACATACATATTGTATGACAGCTATGACATCGTATTTACACTCTGTGACACCCTGTGACGCAGGACGCCAACATAGGAAACGGGTTTTTCGACATATATATGACCGATCGTCATATAGTGTATTTGAAGCATTAGTACCTAATTCGAAAATAACATTGATATATTTTTTTACCGTCAACGTTTGGAAAGTTCTGCAGGAAATTAGCTTTCGCTCTCAGCATTCCTTGTCGAATTTCGTTTTCTTTTGGAGATTCAAGGGCGGCAAACACCAGTCCTCCAGTCACCAAATATAGTACATAAAATGCTACATATACCGTCAATAAACATGCACACCTGTTAACACCAAACAAACGTTTAATGCTGTCGTTTGATACTGTCAATGTTGAATGATTATTGTTTTCAGATTCCAACAATAGTTTTGTTGTATAAGAAGTCATCTGACTATGTATTCTCATGTTATCCTCACAACAGGAAGGCGAAGAAATGCTTCCGTATTGCGACGGCCATTTCGTTGCATTTTCGGATGCCGGTTTTACCGCGCTTTTTTCTGTCATTTTGATAGATTTAAAATAGATCAAGGCGATGATAATTATTATTTTTTATGTTCTTTTTTCAAATTTAAACCAAAGACAATTATTAAGTTTAATAGTCAATACTATAGACTAGTCAGTGTTATATAATAATTATTTATTAATAAGTGTTGATAAGATTAAAATGATTTATTATTATTTATGTGTCAGACAGTTTTAGATCAATGATAAATTTAATGACGTAGGTACATTTTATAAGCATTTACGTGTTTGTCATTGTAAATTAATAAGGTCTTATATTGATAGGTATATTTTATTAATTTGAAAATTAGCAGTTTTAAATGAAATAGTTTTTAAAAATTACGTATAAAAGTAGGTATTATTATTATGACATTGAACTTTTGTTTCTCAATTTTATTTCTTTAATATAAATAGTCCTTTAAACTTTTAATAATTGGCATGTAATTAACCATATTATTATTATTGTTATTATTATGTTATTTATTGTTATGTAAGTATATAGACAGTTAATATTACAATAAACCACACATACTTTAAAAGCACACTGAATTTAAGAACTATTATATTTATAATTCAATTATTTTATTGGTTAAATTAATATGTCAATAATTAAAAAAATATTCGTCAGCTCAGTTTAAAACACCACTTCAAATGTTCACTAACCACAAAATCGACTGCGACATTTGCCATATTATTGTTTTTAGAGCGATTGTTATTATTGAGCGCCAAACTCATTTTGATGCATTTTAAAGTGACGTTTTCGAAATCTTGTTATTGTTCTAAATTTGAACCGAAACGTCTTGCAATAAAAATGGCAGACGATTTGACAAGGAGATATAACACAGCCAACGGTCAACAGGACACTGACACCACCCAGCGGACTTATTATCGATGTATGTATGTATGCAGGTCTTCTATCATTACTATCTTCATTTTCGTAATGATATTATCATTTGTTTACGCATAAACACACTTTAATGCATATCTCATTGATACTGATAACGTGCGATAAGTGCATAATTCTCAGAAAGATAAATAAATATTACTATTTTATAGTTTAGTTAGGAGTAGCTAACTGAACTCGGCCCCCGTTTTGTTATATTGCAGAGATAGCAATAGATAATATGTTATATTTTTGAAATCAAGAATACTGCCCGTTTTGTATAAGTATATTATTATGATACAAATCGAGCTGTTAAAACATTCGATGTGACAATTTTGTCACATCGTTATCACAAGTTGTCTGTGCGGATAGGTTATTTCTTTTATATCATATATTCATTTATAATTTACTGGATAGATTAGATTGTTTAGAACAACTTCAATGTTTTATCTACGACTAACGCACTCCGGAGCTTGTACAAACACTCAATAATAACGAGCTCCTGCTGCCAGTTATTTAGATCAAATAATTCAGACTACCTTTGTGGAGGTTTAGTTTTACGATAATACGATAGCTACATAAATAAATCGGCCCTCGTAATCCAGTGTGTAAGGTGCTGGCCATTCATCCGAGAGCTTCGGATTCGATTCTCGGTAGGGTCACAATAATATATTTATGTGATTTTCTCAAAGCTTGTGCGTATGTGACTGTTTTTCTTCTATCACTAATTTAACTACTGTTTCACTACACTACTGTTATTAGGTCGCATTGCCTGTTGTACTGTTAAAAAGAATAATTAACGTTGACAACACGGCGCCAGTAGGGTCTTTTCCAGTATCCGAACTAGACTTGTTGAGAACATCGTGATATCCCCCCACCAATAAATCTCAACATAATATTATGATGGCAACAGTAGCAAAAGTTCCATGTCAGGGCCAATGAAACAGATTAACTAATATAAATGACACCTGCGTGAGTTTAATATATCATTGTAGTCACAAGCCATATACCGTCAACCAATTCTCTGATTCGGTAGCTCTACAGTTTTTTTTGTAGTGGTCATAATAACAGTTGAACTTGGTTATTACGAGAAAGATGGGACCGACTAAATTTCCTCGTTATAAGCGTTACTCATTATATCAGAGAATATGTATTTTTAAATGAGCGGTCATATAACACAAAAAGTCACAATTTGTATGTTACTTTGTTGTATGCAATATTATACTAAAAACTGTTTATTATTATTTTAATATTTTAATGGATTGCGCTCTTCTTGGAGGTAATGCAAGATATATTTTTCAATATTGTATAAATGTAGCAATCATAACATGTCAGCATTACTACAGGTGTGACCCACGCCGGTGTTTATGTTGTATTATCAAAACAAATCGAAGTTGCGATGGGCAGTTGTCAGCAGTTTTCTAAATCATAACCTAAATCAACAATGACTATTATGATTAATTAAATTGCAACGTAGATAAACAATGACTCTTATAGTGTATTGAATATTCAGTTGTATATAATTATAGCAAAGGATCATGATGGAAACAGTCAATCTTCACTCGTCACTCAGCACTCAATCATAAGCCGGCTCGCACATCGCAACTCGCCTTGTGTGCCTAGTGCGTCCATGCCTCCTGCATGCGACGAATTGCGTTTGCTAAAGCCTGCATGTCGATTTCGAAAAATGTCGACTCCGCGCATGCGCACCGCCGCACAATCGGCCATTTCTTTCTCTGTCTCTGTCTACACTGTCATTGCTCGCTCATCGCTGGTCACCGCGTTTGACGTTTGTTCATACAATCAACACAATAAAAATGGCAGACGAGAGACTTCTCCTTTTACGCGTTTGACGTTTGCCGCTAGGCAGGTGTGCGAGGTTGTAGCATGCAACATTCGGCGGCGGTCTCGGAAGTTTTGATTTATGGCCGTCAGGCACACAAGGCGAGTTGTGATGTGCGAGCCGGCTTAGCAAACGCAATTCGTCGCATGCAAGAGCGTCGCAGTGTCGCAGTTGCATCGGCCAATCTGTGAAGCTCCATTTAATAACGTTTGTTTCTTGGTTTACGATGACGTCACATCGACGAATTCGTCGTAAGACGCATGCGGCGAGTTCTGATGTGCGAGCTCTCAAACGTCTCGGTACATCGCAGTCCTTTCAATATAGTCAGTAATACCAGTATACCAGTCAGTATACCAGTAACCTCCATTATAACTTCGTCCTTGTCATTTTAACAATTGTATTATTTTATTATTGTGTCAGTAAATAAACTCTCTTCTCGATTTATCCCCTCACATATTAGGTACACTTGCTTTAATTTAACACGAAATATTTTTACATACATTGAAATTTATTGTATCTCAGTAGGTAAACCTGCATATAATTGTTACATTTTATAAAAGCATAATATAACTAGTTGTATGCACTTAAAAGCGCATTTGTTGAAGATATCAAATATCCACAACCCGCAGAGGAAACAGCAATGCTTACATACATATCCCTAATCAAGTGAAGCCATAAACAACTGACACGTTTTCAGTATCGCCAACATTAGATAATTAAATTCGTGGCCCACATAAAGCCGACAAAATTTTTTGAAGAATACACGACATTTAAAAATAATCGATTGATTTAACATTCTGAAATAAGTAAATATACTGCAAACAATATTTTCTAAAATGCACTTCAGTTTTTCAAATAAAACCAAAATAAAGCCTCAATGACATTGAGCTACTTTACAAGCTGCTTGTTGGCGAATTTAAAAGCGGGCGTGTCAGCTAGTGCGATTGTAATGATGACACACAAAACTTTCCACTCGCTCAGAAGCCAATAAGCTAGCGTGTTGAAACCGTCGCTTTTGGTACTATTTTGACATGACGTATTGAGTAGTTCGTTTTTTACCGGGAGGTCGCTCCTATTTATTAGTTCTACTGCGCAGACACAGTAGGCCCAGACCACACGCCAGCGTGTAGCGTGTAAAGTTGACCGGCTTTCAACTTTTCTCGGTATATTGTTTATAATCTGCTTGTTTGATGATGTCACTGGGCGAATTTACAAGCAGATTGTAAATTCGCCAACAAGCAGCTTTGTAAAGTAGCTCAATGTCATTGAGGCTTTACCTATGGATGGAATTATGTACATTATAAAAAATAAACGAGAAGATATTAAATGTTTTTTAAATTAACAAACATTGTAAAACGTGTGTCACTCTATTTGGTATAATATTATGTGACTCTAGTCTACTGGGTAGTCATGTCTCAAGAGTGAATGACGCATACATAACCACCAAAAAGATTTCTTTTAAATGAAATTTTTTGAAAACCTCCTTATATAGAGATAAAGTTTAAATGTATTAAATTGAAGCTAAAAAGGACCACTAGTCCACATATGAAATTAGCTACAAGTGACGTCGCATTGCTGGTTCATTTGCAGAGAACTTCACACTACTGCTAAGACATTTGTTTGCCAATTTGCAGGGCGTATAAAAAACAATCCCCCACGATTAGTATAATTATAAGCACTAAGCAGCCAGTAATACCTACTACACTTCAGCTTTATTATTTTGTTGAAAAATCGTATAAAATTTAGACTATACCTATATGAAGTATAAGGCTCTTCTATTTATAGTTAAATTCTTCAGCATATTATATAGTTAAAAAATCATGTATTGTTTGTGTAAAGCCGTTTATAACTTCACACGAGTAAGTAAGTAATTACAAAAATTTAAATTTCCGCCGTTGCGTAAGTACAAAAATCGGGACGGCAACTGAGCGATCTTAATATTTGTGGAGTATACCAACTTAACCATACTTCACACGCTTGCTAAATAATTTCAAATGGCTGTGGTTATAAATAGAATTCCGATAGGCTATATACCAAACGAACTAAGACCCGGCTCTATAAAACCGTCATACGCACAGTCGTTGCATACGGGTACGAGTCATGGACACTAAATATGAAAGCAGCTGAAATGGTGGACTGCTTTGAGAGAAAGATCCTGAGGCGGATATACGGACCCATGAATGATGGTGGGGAGTGGAGAATTAGGCACAACACGGAACTATACCGCTTATACCAAGATTCAAAACTCTCCACCTTCATAAAACTCCAGAGGCTAAACTTAGCAGGCCATGTCCAGCGCATGCCTGAGTCACGGATACCAAAGGAAACCTAGGGGGAAAAGGCCAGTGGGAAAGCCACACACACGATGGGGTGACAACATTACAAAAGATGCCAACCAGCTGCTAAAAATCATGAACTGGAAAGACGTGCGGAGGACCGTTCCGGCTGGAGAACGGAGGTAGAGGAGGCCAGCGCTTGACTTGAACTGTAGCGTCATCGAAGAAGACTATAACAATACAGTAAATTTTGACGCAGGGTTTTGAATGTGTGTGTTTCCTACGATAATGAACCACGCATTATATATGTGCAAAAGTGTGTGTAATACACCAATATTAAATGAGCGTCAATGCATAAACCGAGAGCAGTTGTCAGTATTCTACGTATGACGTATTATTGACACGTGTTTAAATTTATCCCGTATTCCTCCTTACTCGAGATCGGTTGCCTGCTTCTCCTTACCCGTTAGGTATTTCAGTTCCCATTATTTCTGGTCATAACAATAACATATAAGGCACCTTATATGTATAGTAAAAAATCTTTGATATTAACCTATAGATCGAGTTTTGGACCTTGATGACGTTAAAAGGTCTAAAATTAACACCTATTGTAACCCGGTCGTCTCATACGTGAAAATTAATGCGAATCTATTGAACAGACTATGTCTCAAAAATGGAAGATACATATCCACCAAAGAGACTACTCTACGATAGATTAAAAGGAAAAACACTATGTTGAAAGTTGCATACCTACTTATAATATAAGTTCATAATATTTAGTTTATACAATGACATTATCAATGGACGACGCACTCAATACAGAAGCTAGCAAGTAAATTCGCGCATTCGCATGTATAGGTAGACGTCACGCAATTTCCATTATGCGATATCACGCATCGGGAATTTATAGCAATATGACCTTTATTGTAATGGCGTTAGATCAGTGTTTCTAATGGCAATGTTCATTTGAGCGAACCCGTTCGAACCGAACCATTCAGCAGATCCAACAAAAAGCATCAGGAATTTATAGCAATATCACCTTTATTGTAATGGCGTTAGAACAGATTATGCCATTCGGCAGACCCGACAATAAAGTGAGTGTAATTTTCTTTTCCAGGTGATTCCTCCATATTAATGTCATTGAGTTTATATTATTTTCGATTTAGTTTACATTTTTATTCACCGTGTAGACAAAACTTATCGAGTATTATTTAACATTGGGAAATATTTGCCTAATAATTGTAGTTGTATTTTAATTGCACTGGATATCACAGGAAGTGACAATCGCCTAAAGTGCCCTGCCCTCTTAAGATAATGATAGGCGTGTGCTGAATTTCAAGTAAACTTTCAGATATTGTCTGCTTCTTGTTCATCAGGGTGGTATGGTTAAAACTCTCAAACGCAACCAAGGTTATCGATGGTACTAACATAAATTAAAAATTCAGTGATTTTACATGTAGGTATAATAATATTATTCATGGCTTTTAATATGCCCACGTTTATTTCAAGATATGCGTTATAAGGTATAAATGAAAAAATAACATTTCATATATTACAATGTCACTTGTTCTTTGTCTATGCTCAGCATGGCCCCACAAGAGGGGGGGGCTGATAGGGCCCTAGCCTAGGGGCCCGGGCTCAGGAAGGGCCCGGCGAGGCGAGTCGACCAGATAAGTTAGCTAAACACACTTCACAACTTTGCTTCACTAGTAAAAAAGTCGCCTGCGGCGCTATTTTCCTGCAATAATATTATTATTAAAATTTATGTGGTTATACGATACAATTTTTAATTGTGTATTCAATACTTGACAACCCCATTATTCTAATGGATGTATTAAACTATACAAAAAAACACTAAATATACACATTAATTTTACCGCGTACACCGTTTGGAAAACGCTACTGTAGAGCATCACAATCCCTTTATCCTTAGCGATAGGTAGGGGGCCCGCCAAAGATTCTAGCGTGGGGGCCCGCTTCAGGATGTGGGGGCCATGATGCTCAGCATGCATTTCTCCATACCACGCTGTGCTAGTCTAAATTTATCTGTTTGTATTTTACAGTAACTACTAATGGTCCATGTTTTGCATGCATATAACACTGCATTTTATACATAATCCGTGTACATTTTTGAAGACATTGCTTAGGCGCCCGTTAAATGACATCGTAAATAAGCACAATTGTCGCATTTAGAGTAATAACAACCCATATGCTATTCTTGATATACCTTTCCGACCATGTCCAATCCTAATAGGGTCATAATATGGGCTTCCACAGATTGGAGGTTTGTATTAACGGATTTTTTTTTTTACGAGAAATAGATGTTTGCCATATGCTCCACCTATTAGGTCCATAATCTGAGTCATACACAAATTGAAAAACAATATGTGTACTTGCCAGACCCAGGATTCTAACCTGGGAACCACGACCAGGGAAGGCGGATGCTTAAGCCGCGCTTTCTATCCATAAAAATGAACAGTTTGATGTGGTTTCAGGTCTGAAAATAGCAATGCAGCCCAACGGAGAACGTTACAGAAAAGTGATTACACTGATTACTAATTTTATCTGGCATGAATTAGATGATTTTGATCTGGACGATATGTGGTTTCATCAACATGGTGCAACATACTATACAGCTCGTGACACAAACTTATTGAAAAAAAAGTTCAGTGAATATATCTCTTATTAGATAACTCTCTATATAAAGGTTAATAGCTAATTAAAGAAACAGCTGCAATTAAGAGCATTGCGATAATAAATTGATACTAATAAATTATGTATTGTTATTTTATTCATTTCAAAACTACTTTGCTAATAAATAATTTTAAATCGTCCATAATGAACTAATGATATGTCAATTAATTATGATGACACCATTAGTATTTTTATTAGTTATAGATATTTAAATTTAAATAACAATATACCTACATCTGTTGTAATACAGTAGAAACATATACATATTATATTATAATATGTTATAATGTTACCATTAGTTATCTTTTAATAAGTTACAGACACACTCACTGAATGATATAACTAGACAATATCAGCATGACGTTTTTGAAGTTCGGGTAGGTTCGCAAGTTTTTGGTCAGTTACGAAAACGGCAGCCCGTATTACACGTAGGAAATCGTTATAATCACTTTCAATATATTTTATTAAATTACTAACAATATAAAACGTGCATTAATATGACATCTCATCTGATTCACTGTTCTGTTCTGAAAATAATAATCATGGCAGTCATCCGACTACGCACCAATGTTTATTATCAAGTTTGTCATAATGTGTGTATATTCCTAAATCACTTGCCCTATAAGAATCTTCGATTTTTGTATTGTGCTAACATTCCATTTATTCGGAGTGTAATTGAGGAATAACCGATCAAAAATTTTATGTTACGTCATATCTATCGACTTTTTTCCTTCCCGTATTACTCTCTGAATGGTGGTAAAAGGTACGCTAGTTGCTTCGTTTGCCAATTTAACAATATTATTTCAATGTATTATTTTTTTACGATATTGTGAAGAATATAAACAAAGAAATATAAAACAGTATTACATAAAAAAGACATAGATCAGTATATAAATTAGATAGGTACAAAGAAGTACACCGGATGAGTTAAACAGACCCTATTTTAAGAATTTATAAAACAACGTCCACCTAAACTCATTCTCACGTAGGTGGAATATATCAACACCCGAAGCAATTTCGTTGAACATAGTTATCGCCCTCCCAATTGGCATTACCAGTGGCAGGTTGGTTTTGCACCTTGGGAGGTTTATATTTCAAGTTGTACTGTTTTTTCACCACTTTTAAATATTCGGTCACATTAAAAACAATAATTTCTCGTGCTTGTCTTAGTAAAGGTTTGTGTAATACCCCGATTGAGATGGGGTATCCATTGTAAAACTGTAAAAATACTTTTGTATCGTGTAAAACAGACTATTCACACACTGAAGCAGCGTTTACACACCTACTCTATGCGCACGAAAGTAAGTGTGCTTCTGCGCAGGCCCGTGCTTAAGTTGTTTAGTTATAGCACAACAATTTCCAAAGAATATGCATCTTATATGTTATTTCAAAATTCGATAATATCGGCGACCATCTTTCGTTATTTATAATCGAGTCATAAAACTGAAAAATATTTAATTAAATCTCTACCATCAAAGACGTATGTATATATATATATTATCAATCCAATATAGCCCAACCTGACCTGTTCAATTTACAATAAATAGGCATCGAATGTAAATTGCACGTACAAATAACGAATATTTTATAGTGAAATATAAAAAATTGCAGGGTTTAGAGACACTTTTTGAATAACAAACTTCTACTGAATAAATCGACGAATAAACCTTTTGAGTTATATAAATATTTCTATAAGTATAAGTATACAAATCCCAATTTAATATACTAGACTAAACTCTAATATTTTAGGAATTGGAAGAAATAAAAGCCAGAATAACTGCTGCAAATAAATCGTACTTCTCATTGCTGCCCATATTCAAATGTCCACAGAAAAACTAAGACCCGGGTCTATAAAACCGTCATACGCACGGTCATTGCATACGGGTGCGAGTCATGGACACCAAATATGAAAGCAGCTGAAATGGTGGACTGCTTTGAGTGAAAGATCCTGAGGCGGATATACTGACCCATGAATGATGGTGGGGAGTGGAGAATTAGGTACAACACGGAACTATACCGCTTATACCAAGATTCAAAACTCTCCAGAGGCTAAACTGGGCAGGCCATGTCCAGCGCATGCCTGAGTCACGGATACCGAAGAAGATCCTCGAAGGAAACTCAGAGGGGGAAAGGCCAGTGGGAAAGCCACGCACACGATGGGGTGACAACATTACAAAAGATGCCAACCAACTGCTAAAAATCATGAACTGGAAAAGACTTGCGGAGGACCGTTCCGGCTGGAGGACAGCGGTGGAGGAGGCCACGGCTCGACTTGAGCTGTAGCGCCATCGAAGAAGAAGAAGAAACTCTAAAATTAATGTTATCCTGTTGCAAAAATGATGAACCTGTCAAACTTGTCTACATTATTAATGCATTAAAAATAAGTCGTAAATTGTATTGTGATAAAATAAGAAAGTACTTAAGTTAAAATGACAGGTGTGTTATTTTGAATCCTATCAGATTTATTTTTAAGTCAAGTTAATCCGTTAAGTTTATGACTGTCGCATCCTGCTAGAGATAATTTTCAGTGATTGCAAACAATATACAGTTAAACTTCGCCTGAAAATTGGCTATATATCAAAATGTCGTAACGTAATGTTACAAATCATTTATTTCATTAAAATTTTATTCAATATCCATAGAATCGGTTTCAATCTTAGACTATAGATATATCTAGACGCCACCCGTTGCATTGCTAAATAAAGCTGCATGCCGTGCGTTTGGTTTGTGGGCGAGCGAATGCATTCGTACACAAATATTTGAGACCATAGACCATTTCGCTAGTGCTCGCACTAGACGCTCAGAATTAAAATATAATTTTCTATTTTTGTACGTTATATAGTATTTTTAAGCGGTCAAAATGCAACCATTAAGTAAAGATATCCATAATTTAAGTTATTTTAAAGAAACACTAGGTCACTGATATTATAATATATAATAATATACAAATAAATTATCACGAACATGTATCAACTACCTATGAAACATAATACCATCTTCTTGCTTATCAGTACGGTTAGCCACATTTTAATACAACACACAGAAACATCTGTTCTACTTAATTAAGTAAAAATATTTACCACTGACTTTATGTTTAACACAAAAAATATAAATTTTAGCAACACGCGCTCGCAGATTATCGACGCTTAGTTAAGCAACAAACTAAGATTTGGCGGCGACACCACAGCAAATCATCTCACAAATCTGTAAACCTTTTATCTTACTCTAGCGCGTGTCGCAGAGATTATAAGGGTGCCGAATACTTTCTCACTCGCACTTATGCGTCGTTTTTGTTCAGGCCTTGGTTTCAATATATTATAATATAATATATCTCATAGTCAAAATTGCATTATATTTAAATAGGTAAGTATTTCAAATTTCTATATTTCCTTTAAGCGTCAATTACATTGAGATTCTTTACGAGCCGTTTGTTGGCAAATTTACAATCTGCCTGTAAAGTCGCCCAGTGTAATCATCGAACAAGCTAATAAGCAGGTTGTAAACACTCTACCGAGAAAAGTTGAAAGCCGGTCAACTTTACACGCTACACGCCGGCGTGTGGGCCTACTGCGTCTGCGCAGTAGAGCGCAGCAGCAACATCCCGGTAAAAAAAAACGAACTACGTTCTGTCAAAATAGTTGCTGGCTTGTGGCTTCTCAGCGAATGAAAAGTTTTGTGTGTAATCATCAAATCGCAGTAGCTGAATCGCCCGCTTTTAAATTCGCCAACAAACAGCTCGTAAAGAAGCTCAATGTAATTGACGCTTTAGAGAAATAAATGAGTTCTTTGTCGGAATTAATTTGAAGTAGGTATGATATTCATTTTGTTCAGTCCTTGTTCTAGATAAACGACAAGTTTTGATAAATCCTTCAACGTTAACAGGTGTCAGCAGAGTAATTATTGTCATGAGTCATTTGTCGAATTTTATGATGCACATATCATGAACTACACATTCGATCCA
This sequence comes from Rhyacophila brunnea, assembly GCF_057557595.1. Taxonomy (NCBI): domain Eukaryota; kingdom Metazoa; phylum Arthropoda; class Insecta; order Trichoptera; family Rhyacophilidae; genus Rhyacophila; species Rhyacophila brunnea. The sequence continues at coordinate 37,720,554 of NW_028232796.1, forward strand.
AATAGTTGTTATGTGTGTTGGTCTATAATTTGTATCATTTTTTTATACCTACAGGTATTATCTATATATGCCCGTATAGTGAGGAAGAAATGTATTTATAATATAAAACTTTAAAATAGTACAAGCCCTTTCGCAGTATAATGTGATATTATATATAGCAAAATGTCATCCCACATACCTAGGTACTAAGTTTTTCAGTCGATATTTATAATTTTAAAACATCTCATGCATATACACACTAGAAAAAATCATTTTGTAGAAAAAAATACGACACCCGATGGGACTTGAACCTGTATCCGCTGGATTCGCGCCAGTATGCTTTTCCAATTGAGCTACATAAATCTTATTAAATTACGACAATTTTAACTAGTACTTGTTACATGACATGCTTATCGAATTGTGTTATAATGTTGGTTATCGTTTTTAGTAGGTATATTAAATTAAGGTAGGTATCAATTAATCCCTAAATACTAACCGACGTCGCGGATCACTCCATTATTTAGTTTTTATAACGTACCTACTTATAATAAAATTGATAATAATTTTAATAAACTATTTCTTTTATTCAACGAATAAGATAAAAGATTTCAGAATGTAACATTATATATACTGAATATACTTAATTTGAAAACATCTCGTGCATTACACGCAATAAAAAATCATTTTGTAGAAATTTTCCACCTTGAAAATTGTATTATTAAGGAAAAAAAATGATTTTAATAATTGACATTAATTTTCATCAACACCATCCACAATAATCATTATTACTGGTTTATATGCCACTCATATTGTAAAATGTGAAGATAAATAAATAAAATGATTGTTAATTAACTTCTTACATTTGTTTTTCATTAGAATTGTCTACTTAGGTTATAATAGTAAAGTTATAAGTTTCAATGCTCTACACAAAAGGTTGATTTCCACTTTTATAGCAGTTCAATTAGCGACAAGATTAAAACGGATCCTGCCATTTCCGGCCCAGTTTCACTTAAGCTACTCCTCATTTCCGGCAATGGCCGCAGAGGTCCGGAAATACCCAGACCCGTGAAAACATGTGCTTTAAACTAATGCCGGCGTAAATTTCTCATGCAAAGCATAACCCTTAAATAATAATTATAACCACTATTGTGTTTACGATTTCTGACATGTGTTATTTTTATTGGACTATTTGTATTCCCTGTATCACCAACGATAGAGAAATGTCAAAGTTTCTATACCTGGTGCGTGTCCGGAAACTTGTACGTATGAAGTTCCCCGTATCACACTTTACAGCGAAATGTTGTATGGGAAATATATGGCCGTATATGAAAGACCGTCCAACCTCTTTAAGTCGTATAGTACTGATATCAAATTCATGTCTAAAGAAAACACGGTTCTTGTTGGTTTACACTTTAAAAGAAGCCAGCAGCAAACATATTTTTAAATAACCAATATACTGGATTATTTGTTAGGTTAGGTTAGGTTTTCATTCTTGAATTTTGCCAAAATCGGCTATGGAAATTGAATTAATGTTCATATTGAATCTAATAAAATTGGAGACTGTATAGTAAACGGTCATCTCTTTCCGATAAGAAAGCTCATGGCGAAATGTGCCACAGTGAAAAGTTGTACGTATAATTTACATGTAACCGTGTATTTGGGTACAGAGCGTGGACAACTGTTAAAACAACATCCACTCTGTGGAGACCCATATTCTTTACATAAAACCTAACATGGTAATATACTATTTTTATAATAAGTAGGTAATATAACAATGCATCTAGTAATAGTTATATTATTCCAATAAACCACATAATATAACATATAAATAAGGAAGACAATGAAGAAACACTTGCAATGCTCCCATGGAAATAAAACTTGGATCCGACTCATTGTGATACACGATAGGCCCGCTAGATACCAACCCCGGCAAACCTAATAAAAGATGGAAGCAACTTTACAAAATTTGAATAAAAACAATACTAACAATATATATATAATAATAATAAAAACGTAGAGATATAAACTTACAAATTAAATATGTATTTTCCATGGTGTCAAATTATAGCAAACTCGGTAATGAGCTGACCGCAATGATAAATAATATCCGATTTTCACTTAGTCAGTTATCCATTGACGCAAACGCCAGATAATAGCTGACTCGATTATTTCAATAAAAGAATATTATTTTGACTGTATAAATAGCGAATAATGTTTCATCAAAAATGTCATTCGAATATAAGTTCCCGGGCTATTAGAATCTCATTTTCCGTATAGTCCCGCACAACATCCCATTGTACCGAGATGCGGACTTCGGACCCGTATCGTAAGTATTGTAACATAACTACTGTAACATACTCTTGTACCGACTGTTTACGCCGCAAATAAAACAATAAAACTCGCTCCTGCATCCATCTTCGACTTCTTCATCATCATCCTCAACACCATAACCTGCGACACATCGACGACACCCCCAGTGGTAACTCACAATCAAACCCCACAAAACTATAATATGAAGCTACTACAAGTAAATTCGTCGAATGTACGCATCAGCGGCGGTTTTAGGCAGTTTTTTTTGTGTTTTCTATGTCTATTCCATATTTTAGAAGGAATGAGACATAACTTCATCTAAAGATGAAAACGTAATTTAAAAATAAGCTACATTGAAATTGCTGTAAGTCCCGGAGTATTGGTTTCAAAGTCTACAGTCGAACGCAAAGCCAGCAATCATTTCATAAAACGATAAAATCAGTGAGTAAAAAAGTTGATAATTTCACGTAGAAGTTGTTAATAATATTTTTTACGTTAGAAAAATACTAAGAAAAATAGAGAGTTTCTGGGAAGTAGTAAGGTGGGATATTTGCATGTAATAGTTCTAGCGAGAAAGACTAATGTAAGAAACTCTGTTGGGTGCATGCTGGGTATAAAGCGTATTAACAAAGAACGTAATAATTGGATAAGGCAATAAACAGGAGTATGTAAAGTAATAAAGTTTGCTAAAATGCAAACTCCCACGATGGCTGCGCGGTTTCATCGTCATATAGCGTCGTGGGTATCTGGTTTGAATCCTGGTTCTGGCTAGTACACATATTGTTTTTTTAATTTTTGTATGAGTCAGAGTATGGACCTAATAGGTTGAGCAAGTAGACAACGTCAATTTTTCGTAAACACAAAATCTGCTAATACGAACCTCTTATTAGGATTGGACATGGTTGAAAAAAATGCTAATGCCATATTACTTGAAAAAAAAATACACTCTATGCATAAATCTGTACCGAAGATTTAAAAAACGAGATATCTTCTCTATCTAAACCATCGATTTCCAAACTGGGAGGCGCGGAAAGTTTAACACAAATGTAGCCACAGATTTTCAGTTTGAAAATGCATAGTTTACAAAACGGCCGCTAGTTATAAACTGCTTAAAAAGTCCTATAACATGTTATTTGCAAACCTGTCTGAAGATACGGAGACTAATTTTATAATACCTCAGTTCTATACTATTGTGAAGCGCGCTGGATATCTCGTGAAAAAATGAAATAAAAAGGTCAAATAATAATATTGAAATTTGAGGCAATTTTGTTTAGGAACGATAACATTTAATATAAATAGTAAAATCTTGTTTATTTTTATATTTTTTTTTCTTTTTATATTAGTACATTTTTGACTATTTAAAAAGGTGTCTGTATTACTGGGTGTGCAGTGGTATGACTTTAGGAGCAACGAGGAGATAAGAGAACACACCAAGCAGCCTCTCATCACGCTGAAAGTGAAGAGGCGACGTTGGACCTGGCTCGGCCACGTGCTGCGGATGCCAGAAGAGAACTTTAACCTGGCTTGCCTGTTCTTCAAGCCGACCGGATTCCGGCGTTCTGGAAGGCCGCTAAATACAATCTACAGAGTGTATACGGCAGAACTACGGGATGCTGGTTAGAGCTGGAACGAAGCAAGAAGACTGGCGAGCGACAGGGATTCTTGGAGGCGCCGCGTGGTGTCCATTTGCTCCAGTTAAGGGGCGGATATGGCAAAAGAAGAAAAGAAGATTATTAGTTCATGAAATAAAGGGGGGGAGTCGCCAGGATTAGATTTTTTTAAAGGGAGGCGTAGAACATAACGTTTGGAAACCACTGATCTAAGCCATATCCTATATTGGATGTAAAATTTCGGCGATATTTTTCACTTAAACCAGTTTCTACGATTCTTAAACATGAATATTCTTCTTCTGATAGAGGGTTTGTCCCCGTCTCGATTTGAACTAGAGGTCGCTGCATCAATGAACTAGGTATATGTAAATACATAGGAAAGCAACGCATATTATCGAGTGAAATGAAACCAGCTTATAAAAACTACTTTAAACATATTATAGTACTACTATTAGGGTTTCCAACAGTCCCGGATTTACCAGGAAATCCTGTAATGCATTTCCTTGTATATGATTTTTGTTGGATTGCAGACGGGATACCAAATGTCACAGATTTTTAGAGGAAGCCACTGACCATTATCACCACATGCTATAAAAGAGTTATGTCTATTTGACACAAGTCTTCAGATCCTGCCATATTTAAATGGAGGAAGAATTGATGTCAAGTCAGATTAAATATTATTGTCCCACGAACAGAATATACATTTTTTTTAAAATATAGATTCATTTGGAAATTTGAGCTCAGCAAAAAGCTAGAAGAAAAATTATAATAATCACCTTCTAAAAATATATTATGCTCCTTTAAAAATATTTTCCAAATGTACGGAAACGAGTGTTTGTTTTCAAATTTATATATACGTTGTGTTGTTTACCCCTAGGATATACAGATACTAGAGGATCAGTTATTTTTGAGAGACTTTATGCCCCGGAGTTGTGGTAATATTGTCATTTGTGAGAGTGGATCCATTTTGTTCTCTTGCCTCTTTCAAGTTAAGTTGCTCCAAAATTCACGACTGTATCTTGCCAGTCTTTTCTAGATGTATGTTTTTCTGTATTTTTTTTTCTATTTTCCTTATGGTTACAACTAATGTATTTTTTTGCCTTTTTAACCATTTTTAATAACTCTCCAATTATATTCTTTACAGCTGTATCTAATATTTGATATAATTTAATTTGATTTATTATCCTTTTTGTGTCAGCCCGATATTGGGTTGATTGGTCCAATTGGCTGACCTAAATAATAATAATAATAATAATGAAAAAATAGTCTTGGCAACCCTAATACTTAATGAAAATAAGGCTTGACTTAGGCAAATTTATTCAAACTCGCAATAATAATATAATGAAATATGAGATAGTTGTAAATATGCAAGAATTAGCACAAGCAATTTAAGACAAAATAGATTATTAAGGGAATAATTGCTCCTGAAATAACATTCCGAGGTAGAGTCGTCTGGAAAAACCAATTTAACTTAACGCAGGGGTATCCAAATCGCAATCTGCGGGCTTAACAAGACCCCCGACAAGTTTGAGTGGTCTCCGGGGCATTGCGTACTGCCTGAGGCAACATAAGATATTATACGAATTCTGTAATACAGTCGAAACTAGAATTTTAGAAATTTTAACTACCTACTAACTAACTTTGTATTTTGACTCTTTCAAAATTAAAATCATAAAATATTTTATCAAAAACGTATTTTTTATATTTTTCCCTACCTTTTCTTTTAACTGAGACCTTGTGAGGTTTGAGAGGCAGACCTCGATTTCCTGATTTATTATATTATTTTCTAGGGCTGAGTCTTGTGAGTATATTAGTGTCCTTTCCCATAATATGTAATCTAGCTAAGTATTGAGCTGTTGAATTTACATTTACCTTAACTTTTCATACAATTCTTTCAAGGGAATATTGCCTTATGGGTCCAACTATCAAAAAAATCATCCTTTAACGGGATATTCATCTTGAAGTTATGATCTTATATGAATCATTTTATAGCACCAAAGATATCCACCCAGTTCTAAGGGGGTACGCCCCGTTTCCTAGTTTCTACAAGTTTAACTCTTACCTAGGCTCTGAGTCTCATTCTGATGTACATTCTAAAGTTACCTAGTTTAACTCTTAGAGCTTCCAAAAATTCTTTTACTTTCATCTCTAAACCCTGTAATGAATCCTGCAAGGTCAGTGTACTTCCGGCCGCATCCGTTGTGGAAGAAGTACCTGTAACTGTGTGGGGAGGGGGTGGATCATCATCGTAGTATATTCTTGGGGTTTCACCGTGTCTCCTTCTTCCTTCTTTACTCGACGTTTCGGACTCGTTACAGAGGCCATTATCAAGAGATATGTTTTATGATGAAATGTAGTGTAGGTGTGTGAATGTAAACGTTGCTCTAAGAATGTCAAAAGGAATCCGATTATCTAAGAGCAAACGTTGCGCAGAGTAATCTGTCAATCATTACGACCGGGGATACCGGCTCGAAAACCCAAGAATATACTACGATAAAAAACAACCGTGAAAGCCTCAAACATTATGTGGATCATCATGATTTAGAGAGTCGTGGGATATCATCTTGTGACGGAGCCTACGCTTGTAATGTAAAGTGTTGTATTTTGTAGACTGAAATATCCGTTATAAATGTACGCCAGTGTAGAGATAATATCTTCATAGAGTTTACGTAGGTTTCTTTTTAGTCATTTATTAGAAATTCTCCGTAAAATTCTCCTGCATCAAATATTTCCTAATGTATAGATCGAAATGCTGGATACAGCAAACAGGATGATAGAATGATGGTTTGAATATAGATATATAATGAAGAGTAATAATTATTTACTTATGTGTCTGAAAACTTTTACGTATACAGTTCGCTGTATCACACTTCATCGTGAATTTTTTCATCGGGAATATATGGCCGTTTATCAACAAAGGCCATCCAACCTATTTGCGTCATTCATGTCTAAATAGAACACGGTCCTTGTCGATTTACACTATATATGAAGCCAGCTGCAAACATTTTTTTTTTAAAAAGCCGATACACCTAATCGATTATTTGTTAGGCAAGGTTCGGATAGGTTAGGTTAGGTTAGGGTTTCATTATTGAATTCATGAATTTTGCCAAAATCACCTATGAAAATTGAATTAATGTTCATATTGAATCTAATAAAATTGGAGACCGTATAATATACGGTCATCTCTTTCCAATAAGAAAGCTCAAGGCGAACTGTGCCACGGTGAATTTTTTTACGTACAATTTACATGTAATCATTTACTTACGGTGAAAAAAATATCACGTGTTATATAAAATTCAAATGCCGGAACTTTGCTGAATCCAACTATATCACTATATAGTATATAATAAAAGAAAATAACTATAAAACAAATCTGACAGCCCCAAATAAAATCTCTTGAACGAAGCTGTTTTAAATCAGCAAAAAGGCCGTGGCCCACAATAAATAAAACATCCTCTCTGCCTTATTGCTGCTCTGCTCTAAGCCAGAAAGCAATTCTCGCTCTCTCTGCCTTCCTCAAAAATATTTGTTTGATAAATTTATTGTTTTTCAAAATTACAAAGCGCTTGATTTTCTAAGTGGCAGGAGAAATAATTTTTAAAATTGTGTAAAATTCTAAAATAGTAAAGCAGCTAAATATGATTATGTTTTTTTAATTGTTTTTAACTTATAACGAATCATTGGAGACGCTTTTATTTCTCTATATTTAATTAGACTCAGAAAAGAATCTTTCCAATTCAGCTAAGGTTAATAGACATCAGTGGTAAAAAGTGGAGGTAGGCTGTTAAGATTCGATATAAATAGTGCACACTTAACTTTATCACTCATGCTAATTTGTGTTCACTGAATTAAGAATACAATTTGCAAATGGTGCTGGTTAGTTTTTCAAATTCAATTAAACCATAACTAAATCAAACCAAAATAGTGTAGTTGCGCTATGGGCAATCCAACAAAAAATTGCACACTTTTTCAGTCATACTTATTTGTTTGTGTTTATTGGGTTCACTTAGGTGTTTATTGGTTTATTTTTTTAATTTATTAACCCCTGCCTAAACCAAACCATAATCGATAAAAATATTCTTCTATGTATAAAATACCTAAAATTATGTAAGTTTTAATGGCATAATTTTAGGTATTTTTACTATTATTTAATATATCTTGGATTAGGCAGGGTTTAATTGAATTTTAAAAACTAACAAACACCATCTACACATTGTAATCTTAGTTCAATGGAAACAAATACGTTTGACTGACAAAGTTTAGTATTAACTATTTACGTCAGATCTTAACAGCCTACCTCCACCTTTCGCCACTGATAGACATGCTCTTAACCAACTATCTGTAATTAAAAAGTGTGCCGGTTCCTATGACTGTCAGTGTAAACGTTGAATTGATTGTATGCATCAGTTGGAGTACGGCTTTATGGTGGAAAGGATTCAGAACAATTATAATTGTTTGAGATTGCATTGCTTTATTTTAGACTGTATGGATATTGGATACTATCCATGGGTCTATCCGACTGACTTTTTCTCAAGTTTGTGACAGTTATGAAATCAAATTTGGAACATTAAGTAATCAATGTAAATTGCCAGTGTCAAATATTTTTAGTAACTTACCCAATTAAAAATTAATGAAACAATTTATGAACAGGCATTTAGAAATATTGTTTAAATACTCAAATTTAGAATATTATGTAGTCTATGGAAACAGGTGTTATCTAGTATGCATAGGTACATAATATTGTAGTTTAAAGCGCGAATCAAATTGAAGTGCATGTCGCTTACTGTCACGCTGTCGCAGTCACAAATTTAGTCTATGGTTTCGTCATATTTGCAGAATATTTTGAACGATTACCATCTCTGTAAATTCACTGAAGAATGACACTGATGAAGAGTGCCTACTATAATGTATTAGTAATTTAAATTATTATTAATTATTCATGCTAATTTTAATCAATTTTAACAGTTTCTATGTGTCTGTACGTTAAAATACTTGCGGCATGACATCCATAGATAATATTTTGAACAGAACCCAACTTGCAGACCATATATAATAGACAATATTCTACAATACATAGTGACAACCGCTAAAAACAAAAAAACCTGATTTTGACATGACATTCGAAAAGTGTAGGCATGTGGAATATGATAAAAACGTTCAAAACGTCATGCAGGTGTCAATGCAGTGCAGTTCAACGTGAGGTGACCTCATTGTTTTTTTAGTGATTTCGGCAGATTTTGCCAACTGACAATGTTCGTTTAGCGGTTCAAAATGTGCTACGGGAATGGAGCATCAGTCTGATAACATTTTAAACGCCAGAAACAACGATATTACACACTTTTTTTTTCCCATAGCGGCAGCTTACTGTGACGTCACATGATAGTCCGCGACATGCACCTCAATTTGGGTAGCGCTTTACCCAATCAAAAATGATCAAAACAATGTGTGAACAGCCATATAGAAATATTTTTTTAAATAATCAAATTTGGAATGTTATGTAGTCTATGGAAGCCGGCGTTATCTAGTATACTTCGGTGTATAATAGTGTAGTTTAACGGGTTATAAAAATCTATGTTTAGGGAAAATTTTCTTTCTGCTTGTACATAATATAAATTATTCAAATTCTATCATTCGTCGTTGTATTGATTCGCGTGTTCCTGATAATTATCTTAGACATCGGAACCATTCGTTGTTTGTTCTCCCAAGACGCAGAACAAATCTGCCATTGATAATGACATTGGGAGGAAAATAAAATATGTTCAATCAAATTGCTCCGGATGTTGATATATTTTATATTGAGATTGAGTTTATATGAACATTAATTTAAATGTTTTTAAGATAGGGTCTACTTAATTGTTCACTCGGTGTGCTTTCATGTAGTACTTTGTTACTCATATTACCGTATATTTTATTTAAATATTGTTATCACTAATCTTCTTTGTTTTTTATGTCATGTTGTAAACGCGTTCAATTTTTTATTTGTAGTTTTTAAAACGAAGAAGAGAAAAAAGAACAAAGATGCTGGACTGATCAATTCAATACTGCGTGAAGATCTCCATTGGTGTTTTTTGCCAAATCGCTGAGGAATAACTGAAGAAGAATCGTTTTCCGAATAATAACTACTCACAAATACTTAACCATCTCATCTTCATCATGTATATCTTTATAATTCTTTGCGGGTTTGACCTACTCAAAAAAAAATCCATCCTGGACAATCCAGTGCCAACGCTGTCCAGTTGCTTTGGCCGAGAATTCTTAAACCTCCCGGTATTGCAGTAGTATTCAGTTGACAAAGTACCGACCGCCAGAACAAAAGTAATGACTCGTAGCCCTTCGCATCTTCTCTACCCTTTCGACCACTCCATCAGGTTAGGTTTGGTTTAAGCAGGGTTTAATTGAATTTTAAAAATAATCAGCACCATCTGCAAATTGTATTATTAGTTCAATGAAAACAAATACGTGCTTAAGTATGACAGACAAAGAGTATGCACTATGTATGTCGAATCTTAACAGCCTACCTCCACCACTCGCCACTGCCATCAACCTCCACTTACGCATCCGACCTACTATCTGCTACCCATTGTCGATGTAGGGCAGACCAATTCCTCCACAATTAAATATAAGAACATAATATTATATAACATACATAATTTTGAAAACACTTCTGAGAAAATATATTATAACCAAAACAAAAAATCTTTTCGCACCTCCATCTCTCGGGTATCGCGCCCACGCACATAGTCCATTATGCTAAAGGAGTCATACTTAATTACGACACATTTTAACTATTGGCCTTTTAATACTCACTGAAGTGCTTCCCAAATTGAGCTACTATTTAGCGATCGGCTTTTGTATTTTAAATCAAAGTAGGTATTACTTTAATTACTAACCGACGCCAAAATTATGTATGTTCAATAATTACAATGTTACATTCTTAAATCGTTAAATAGTTTATTATATTATATAGTTTTAAAGTGTTTGGAAATTTATAAGTGTTTTAATAAGCCCTCAGTCCTGGGATTAAAAGCAATGTCATCGTTTTACATTTCATCAATACATCGATATTTCCAGTCGATGAATCCAAAGCAATGAATGAATATTTCTCATTTGCGCAACATTCAAACTAATGCCCCGCCACCAGCAACATTCCATACAAAATAATTACACCAAGATAAAATAAATAAATAAATAAAATATGTATAGGTTTATTTGTATCATATAGGTATACATTAAATAAAATAAATCTGGTATTAGTGTCCGTTGCCAATAAAACGAGGTCACCTTCACCGCGTCCGCAAATAAAATAAAATAGATTGGTACCAAAAATAATTATGAATGTTTTTTACAAATTTATAATATTAAATGTTTAATAAAAACATACATAAAATTAAATATCAAAAACAGGTACAAGGTAGATAACCTCTTACAATACTCGATGCGACCGCGTTACAAACACTCGAGTTCGAGAGTGGACATAATAGCACTCGGTGATTGAGGTCATGGCCCCCTACAGGGGGGGGTGACAGGGCTCTAGACTGGGGGCCCGGGCTCATGGAGGGCCCGGCGTGGCGAGTCGACTAAATAAGTGAGGTAAACACACAACACACAAATTTGCTCTAATAGTAAAAAAATCGAATTGTGTCATTACGTGATATTAACTCCATAATTCAAGTGGATGTAAGTATTAAAAATACTCTAAATACCCTAGATTTTACCGTGAACGCCATTTGGAAAACGCTACTGTAGAGCGTCACACTGCTTTTAATATTGGCGATAGGTTTGGGATGCTTCAGGATGTGTGGGCCATGATTGAGGTAATCACGAAGAGACGCTTCATGTGACTGGGACATGTGCCTCAAGGGTTCCGTCACCGTTTCCAGCATATAAATGACAATACATAGAATTCTGATAGGCTATATTCAATACGTTAAATATTGATACAGGGTTTTGAATGTGTGAGTGCCCTACGAAAATGAAACACGCATTATGCACGTGCAATAGTGTGTGTAATACGCCAATATTAAATGAGCGTCAATGCATAAACCGAGAGCAGTTGTCAGTATTCGACGTATGACGTATTCTTGACACGTGTTTAAGTTTATCCCGGTTTCTTCCTTACTCGAGATCGGTTACCTGCTACTACTTACCCGTTAGGTATTTAAGTTTTGAGAGCTCAAAAGGCCAGCCTTCCCCCACCCTGCAGCGGTACTACAAAAGTGATTTTGCTGCAGTTCTGGCATAACGGGAGGCGCGAGAGTTGGCGATGGACCGAGGGAAGTGGCGCAACCTTGTGCTTGCCATATGCTTCAATGCTGGGGCGTGACAGGGTGAAAGAAGAAAACCATGAAGTTGCATGGGTAAAAGTACGGTTGCATATGCTCCCTTGCCGTAGCACATTTTGAACCTTTAAACGAACATTGTCAGCACTGCATCAACATACACATGACTCAATTAACGTTTTTTATCATTTTATACATGCCTACACATTTTCGACTCATGTCAAAATCGTGCGTTTTTTGTTTTTAGCGATTGGCACAATTTATTTTCTATGAGAATGTAGTCTATTATCTATGGTCTACAGGTTGGGTTCTGTTAATTATCTGTTATCTATAAATGCAATACCGCAAGTAATTTTAACGTACGCACAAGTAGAAACTGTTAAAATTAATTTAAATTAGCATTTATAATGAATAATAATTCTAAATACTGATACATTAGAGTTGGCACTCTCCTCAAAATATTCTGCAAAATGACGAAACCATATACTAAACTTGTCGCCATGACAGCGTGACAGTACGCGACGTGCATCATAATGTAATTGAGCATGATTAGTCTCGGATTCGTTAGGTTGAGTTTCAAATTATATTTTAACCCATACCATTAACTTAATACGTTGAATAAATGAATAACATCAATTTCTCTTAAAAAATCTTCTAATATACTTCTTCGTGAGGTAGTCCACACAGGATTGTAGAAGCAATGAAAAAATATTGTTATTATTTGAAGGTTTTTATTTTGTATCATCATCCGCCTGAATCTATCAACTGTTGGATGAAGGCCTCTTCAAGCTGCTTCCACTTCTCTCGGTCCTGTGCGTTGCGTTGCCACTAGTGAATCCGATCCCGAGCCAAAGTCTTGATCCCGGGATTTCGTGATTACGATTTGACGATCCCGGGATTGGCATTTTTTTCAATAGTTAATATAAAATTTCTATATATACATATAACGTTGATAAAATCGCTCAAAAATAAATTTAGTATTGTTTATACTATTTAAGACATTTATTGTGAATATTGTGTACGTTCAATCTTGGAAATACATAAGTTTAATGGAGTAAATAATATTGTTATATGTATAAATAGCAATGTGAAAGTAAAACAGTTTTATTTATTTATAAAAAGATAACAAGTTCAATAAAAATTAAAAATAAATGACAAATGCATTAAAAAACATGGTGGAATCACTTTGTTATAAGTGCGAAGCATTGTTTTTCCAATCTTTCTCATTTTTATTAATTTATGTGAAAAAATAAAATGAATTGGCAACACATGAGTAATAAAACAAACTTCATTCAAACTCACTTTATTTCTAATGTATTTGTATGTTATCAAAAGTATTTTTTCTGTTATATTTTCGTTTTTATTTTATTTTCCATAAAAATTGATGAAAAAACTCAATCCCGAAAGTTTCGGGATTCTGTTTACCAATCCCGGGATTCGTAGGTATCGAAAATAGTTCGGGAGGGTCTAGGACGATTTGGCACCGCGAACTGGCCTCCGCCGATTGGCCTCCGGTTATTGGCCGCCGGTACAATCGGACACCGACCCAATTGGCCTCCGGGACGATCGGACGCCGGTACAATCGGGCGCCGGCCCAATTTGACACCGGCCCAACTGGCCGCCGGGAGATTGGACGCCGCACCGCTGAATAAAATGCGCAAAGGAAAAGACCTACGTAACGACTTCGTAGAGAAAGTAGACACAACACTTTAATAAATTCTTCTATCTACTTAGTGGTTGTACCTAATACATTTTGCGCTTAATATATTTTTATTATGATAGATAATAATTATTATTCATGCTTTATGCTGTTTATAAAAGAAAAGAATTCTTTTCTCGCCAGAACTTGAAGATGTGCATAATTAAGTAATTTTTGTGTATACCTAACTATTCATATTAAAAACATCAAATATTAATAATGAATTAATTAGTTAAAATATTGTCTTTCGGCGTTTTCTCGATTTCATGTTATTATTATTGAACTTTATATGTGCACCTATATCACCCGTAAATAATTATTTTGAAGATTATGAAATTACAAACAATATAAGTAGGTAAACTACTTGAAAGGTATATACATATTACATTAGATATTATGTTGACAAAGCGAATTTGTAACTTTATTGGAAGTTTTAGTCATTTTTATTTAAGTATAGTATACATATGATGTTTATAAAAATAATGGAATTCTTTCCTCGTCTTTTAAAGATGTGCACAATTAAATTTACGTATTTTTATTTATATTTACAAATCTGTAGGTGTCCCTATAAAGGGGATAATTAAGTATATGTTATGCGAAACTCAAAGCGAGGAAAAACACCAAATAAAAACAGTAACCAAAATATATGTATTCGTATATGGTATTTTTTTTTAGTTTATTAAATGTATATGATTTAAAATACAACCATAAAACACTAAAGCTATTGTTATTTATTTCGTCGTGTGTTTTTTATTTTTTTGCCTGTTTCTAGTTTATTAGTTAAATTGAGCCAGTTTGAATGAAAATAATATTCTTTCAGACTTTTCTTAAATTAAAATAATACATTTTAAAGTGTGTTTTAGGGTAAATAAAAATATCTTTAAATATTTAAGAAAATAATCTGCTGTAAATATTTCAGTAGGTTGATGGGTAAATATGTAAAGTAACCTTATAGTAATTAATAATATTCACTAAGTCATATTTTTATAATAATACTTACATATGAATTTCTTTAACGGTATTAACTCACAGTAAAGCCTTGATGAAAAGACAGTACCTATATTAAATAATAAAATAAAATAAAACACAATATTATGCAGTGCTAAGCAAAATTGATAAATAAAACGACAATTATATTAATACATTTATTTTCAATGACAACCTATTTTAGACAATACATTTTAATAATATAAAAACAAAATGCAGTTCATAAATACACGTCGTATGGGTATTTTATAATCCTACTTATGATATTTAAATAACATAATATACGTACATATTCATCTCAAAAAACCTCATAACAAAATAACATACGAAAACTACACAAAATATTTATTACTTTCCATAAAAATAAAGGAATAAATGGAGGAACCTAATAATACAATATTAGGTACCTTCCTACCTATCTACCTAAAACTTGTAATGTAAATACACTTTTAATATATTCTACCTAACCGAATATTTTACTACTTTTTTTAATAACCTCTCAAAAATTCAACATACCTATATATTTGAATGTAAGTAAACTAAACGAATAAATTTTAATGGATTGAAGTTTTGTACTTTTCCATTTGAGTCGTTTTTTGCGACCCGAGTTTCGCCTTTCGGCACCTTCGGGCACTATGTGCATTTACCAAAAGGTAAATACACACTGTCGATGAATACAGTTAATAATTCTAACTTATATAATAAAGTAATACAATAAATTAGGTGAAACTTTATCACCTACCATTAAGTTCACAATAAAAATATAACAAACAAATTATGAATAGTTGAGGTGTTTGTAAAAAAAACCCTACCTTCTCACTAATAATACATTCGATATGAGTATTAATCGTCAAAACATAATAATAGATCATTGGTAAATGTATCAATAAAAATACTTACTACACTCAAGAGGTGTAAAATGGTCAATTCTGGGAACATAGCAACGTATTGGGAATTTAACGGAGGTTACTGATGAGATACCTATAGCAATGATATCAATCTTGTGAAACAAATATTCGATATTATTCTTACATGCTACTTTTTTCCACTTCACTTCAAATACTTCAACTAATCATAATTTATTTGTTAATTTTTTATTATTATTTATTGTTATATTTTTTATTGTGATCATTGACTTAATAGGTAGGTGATAAAGTTTTTACCTACTTTATTGTATGAATTTGTTATATAAGTTAAAATTGACTGCATTCGTTGTCAGTGTGTGTGTCACACTCTAACTTTCCATGCCCGCGTTCGCTCATAATCTGCCCTTCCATTGCGAATATGGTATTTGTCACTAATTATTGTCACTTGAGTTTATTTTGAAATTTTGGCCCACGTACGTAAAAAGGTTTGCCAACCCTGATCGAAATAATACTATTAAACCTATTTTTTCTCAAAAAAAGGGGTTTTCAAACTGTGTTCACTCGTATAATTCTGTTTAATATAATATTTCTTTTATTAATTAAGTTAACTGTAAATTCATGGTGGAAATGAATTCTATTATTGATTTAATTTAATAAAACGTAATTTTTATCGTACTTACTAGACTAGCCTCTGGGTGGACGAAACCGGTTGCAGTTAAAAACGTTCATGTGATTGGGTCATCGATATATTTAATAATATGTTTACTGTTCAATTCTACTTATTAAGTCATAATTTGTGTTATACTAATTATTTAATTTATAAATACGTACTGCAATATAATCAGTCAATGTCGATTTAATGATTTATTTTCTTCCAAACTCAATAATTACCCAGTATTATTAAATTTAACCTAACTAAAAAAATACGACATCCAACAGGATTCGCGCCCAGATGCGTGCTCTGGCCACTAAGCTATACGAGTTCTATCTACTTGTATCGAAGTGAGCTAATGCTTTTATAATTCTCTCTGAAGCACTTTCTAAATTGCGTTACTTATTGGCAATCGGCTTTTGTATTTTAAATCAAAGTAGGTATTGAATTATCGATTTCAGCATCACTCCAATGTTTTATATTATATTTTGCTGATATTTTTGGACGAATTCACTGGACAGCCGGCTCTTAGACTGTTAGCCGATGAGTTAGACATTTTTCGAAATTCTTGTCCTATTAAAAATATTTTTAACGCTATTATAATATTTTGTATAATTCTCATGACAAAAGCCAATCATTTTTTAACCCCTGATCGAGCTAATGAGGTAGTTAGATCAGATTATTTTTAAATATCTGGGGCTTTCCCACGTACCCAGGTATTTCCACAGATAAATTAAAAATAATTCCCTATTACAAACATCGGCTTCCTAGTGATTAATATAATAGGTATTATATATTTCGACGTAGTTACACAAAACAATACAACTCATAAAATATAAATCCATGCTTGGTGAAATGTTTCACCAGTCAATATAATTTTTTTTCCTAGATTATTTATTTTCTTATTATCTTCCCAAGTCATGTCACCATTCTGTATCCACCATATTATATATAATGTGTGGATGGTTTTTAGTAGCCTTGGTCAGGTGACAGGTGGTGGTATTGACTTTTGTTGTCAAAGAGGATATATAATTATTAAGTTTACACTGCTACTTATTACTATTTTGTTTTACTGTTTTTGTTATATTATACGTATTCATATTCCAACAGTGAATTTTCCATTTGTGAGATTTTCTTCAGAAATAAATATTTATCTTCTTCTTCTTATTGTGCCATCCCCTAGTGGAGGTTGGACACCATCAAGGCAATATTAGCTTTGTCGTCTGCTACCTGGAATAGTTCAGTGGAGATGCACTCGTACTAATCACGGAGGTTTTTAAGCCACGATATGCGGCGCCGTCCTCTGCTACGCTTACCTTTGATCTTTCCTTGAATGATAAGTTGGGGAATACTGTACTTTTGTCCTCTCATAATGTAGCCGAGGTACTGTAGTTTCCTGGTTTTAATACTACGTAGAACTTATTGGTCCTTTCCCATTCGATTGAGAATTTCAACATTTGTCACTCTGTCAGTTCAAGAAATTTTGAGGATGCATCTATACAGCCACATCTCGAAAGCTTCAAGTCTCCGTAACATCTCTTGGTTTAGCGTCCATAATAATGTTTATAATAATGTATTAATGTTAGCCATACTATTTATCTTTCAACAAAAATATGTGTACACATTTTAAATTAAAGGTGAAATTTTTAACATATGAACATTTCGACTTTTAAATTAATATCTAGTACACTCTACTCCAGTTATTTTAAAAATATTGTAAAAAAATATACCACACTATGAAAAAATATTCATTTACCTATGCACCGTGCTGAATTTTTTGAGTCAACTTTTCTTGAAATTTATCTAATGTGAGTTAGCGCGTTTTTTATAAAATGCGTTTAGTAATAAAAATAGAATAAGCAATTTTAGGCCAAAGATACCTAACACCTATTTCAAACGATAGTCTATTGACAATAATATGCACCTACATACAAATTCGCTTTGTCAACATAATATATAATAATGTAGGTACAGAATACATGTAGGTACTGAATACGGTATAGTTTGTTAATTATTATAGACTTATTTTATTTATTACGTAAACGCCTTGATTAATATAAATTGTACCTAATTATTAAAGATCGATTGACCAACACATTTCAAACAATAATATAATATATAATGTAATATGTAGGTACCTTTCAAGTATTTTACCTACTTATATTGTTTGTTATTTCATAAACTTCAAAATACTTATTTACGGATGATGAATAAATATAAAGTTCAATTATAATAACATGAAATCGAGAAAACGCCGAAAAATATTATTTTCACTATTAATATATATATTTCATTATTAATATATATATTTTTTTAATATGAATAGGTAGGTATACACAATAAATTACTTACTTAATTATGCACATCTTCAAGTTCTGACGAGGAAAGAATTCTTCTCTTTTTATAAACAGCATAAAGCATAAGTAATAATTATTATCAATCATAAGCGAAAAATGTATAAGGTACAATCACTAAGTAGATAGAAGCATATTAAAGTGTCGTGTCTACTTTCTCTACCAAGTCGTTACGTAGGTCTTTTCCTTTGCGCGTTTAATTCAGCCGTGCGGCGTCCAATCTCCCGTCGGCCAGTTGGGCCGGTGTCCAATTGGGTCGGCGCCCGACTGTACCGGCGTCCGATCGTCCCGGAGGCCAATTGGGTCGGTGTCCGATTGTACCGGCGGCCAATAACCGGAGGCCAATCGGCGGAGGCCAGTTCGCGGTGTCAAATCGTCCCATTCCCCCCCAGCCTAGCTTTACTCTGCGAACAATTTCATAAAATATACATCCATCTATAGACACACAAGGACACATAAATCCAATTTATAATACCGCATTCTTTATTCAAAAATGTATTCCATCGATAAATTTCATTCCTCAGTATAATAATTCTCAAACATTTTTTTATTCTATACGTAGATATTTTATAAATTTTATTAAGGTTACTATAATTAGATTACAGAAAAACGCCAACACACAAAATATTCCGCGAGCTGTAATAATATTATTGTTTTTCCCTTTGTGTAAAGAAAAAAAAATTTCTGATTACGAATTATTTCAGTTGTCTAAGAAAATAGCGAAAAAGTTTTCATTCATTTTTCTGTGAATTTTTATTATGTAAAACAAACATTTTTTCTGAAGAACAAGAAAAATAATTTGCCTAAAAATATACTAAAATGTTTATTGATGATTGAAACGTATACAATGAGTGGGAGAGATAAATCATTACATTTGTCTTGATTTATCTGCCTTTCTGTCTATCTATATTACAGCACACACATACACTATGCTTACATACTGTAGCTTAAGGTTTAGAAGGGATCTTTATTTAGCTAGGTACATATTATATTTTCCGACGGCATAAATGGAAACTATGCCATTCTTGGTGGTATTGGCTTGTGTGTCTAATAATCTAGGAATCAAGGACATCCGTTGTTTGTTCTTCCAAGGTGCAGAACTAATCTGCCATTAGTAATGCCAATTGGGAGGGCAATAACTATGTTTATTCAAATCACTTCAGATGTTAATGTATTCGACTTATAACATTTAGGTGGATGTTGTTTTATAAACGTTGTAATATAAATTTCGTGAAAGCTTTGAATTTATAATTATTTGTCATGTTCATTATATGTAAAATAAATATATTTGAATTTTAATTTTCACTATCTCGGTCTGCCAAAGGCAACAATAAACTGTCTCTCTTTGACACATACATACATTTGCATGCGAAAGAGTTGGCGTCTTTGTTGCACGATCGAATAAATGGAACACACACATATCATCTTTCCCATGCGCGCTGCACTTCTTTGCTTAGTCACGTATATGCATTTTTGACACTTCTTAAACAATTCACTGTATTGTGTTAAAGTTTCGTTATTTTTATAAATAAAAAAAAATGTTTTAAGACAGTAAAATGACACTCACTTCAAAGACACTGGCCTTATCGAAATAGATACCTATCAATATCTGTTGGTATTCAAATCGACGCGTTCTTTAGCTATGATTATTGTTACTCTATACTGTTTTGCTTATCATATGAAAATAGTATTATTGGGCATATCGACGAGAATGATGACAGGTGACACTGCTACCTGGCTATTTTTCTAGTATTTTCATAGTATGCTATGTTGTTAATATTATTCTGATATTCAAATACTAGCTTTGTCTGTTGAATAAAAATAGTTTCAACAAAAAATGAAGCATATAAATCATTGGTATTACAACGTTTGATAGAGATTCTAAAAAACGGCCTAGTGTTGAATTATGTTCACTGTGTCACATGTGTACTGTTTTTATCTTAATGTTCGGGGTTTGATTCCCGGTGAGGTCACAACACATTTATGTGATTTTCGCAACGTACACCTTAAATATATATAAAACCACTTACCAGATACACATGGATTCTTCATCAGGAAGGTGTGCCTGGCTCTGCGAACATCTAAGACCAACTGCTCCTCTTGAGGACCTTCAATGGCTGAAAACACCGACGCTCCAAGCACCATGTAGCAGATGTAGAAGCCAATATAGGCCACCATGCGCACGGATGGATTGCTGAAGATATTTACCCCGTACATCTGAAGACAAAGAGACATATTAATTAGATCATCTTTAAAGCTTTTGAAGGAACAGAGAAAGAATTATAAGCGTTTTTTTGTTTCGTTGAGTTGGTAGGCATACATAAACAAATTAATATTATGTTGGTACATTGCAACATCGCGGCAATTTTGAAGTTCGGGTATGCTGCATGTTTGACCAACTGCAGATGCTACAAAACTTAATTGTCATACCATGAAAATAATGTAAAAACTTCACAATTTAAATTAAATAATAATAAATTAATAGTATAGACTTCAAATAATTTAATAGTTAATTCATCAGTATTGCAATTGTAAATGTATTGATAGTAATTAAAGTAGTCAACTATTTCAAATATAATTGCTTTTCATTTTAGAAGTGGCATAAAATTGTGTTCGATTAATCTATATAATATCATTTTTCAAATCCACCAACCACCAATAATTATTGCAAATATTGTTGTTGTTGTAATAACTGGTATGTAAAGCGTCAATGACATTGAGCTACTTTACGAGCTGCTTGTTGGCGAATTTACAATCTGTCTGTAAAGTCGCCCAGAGTCATCATCGAACAAGCTAACAAGCAGATTGTAAATAATCTAAAATAAGTAATAATCGAAAAGTTGAAAGCCGGTCAACTTTACACGCTACACGCCGGGGTGTGGGCATACTGCGTCTGCGCAGTAGAGCGTAGTAGGGGAGGTCTCTAGGTCGGAAGGTAAAAAACGAACTACGTTCTGTCAAAATAGTCGCTAGCTTGTTGGCTTCTCAGCGAATGGAAAGTTTTGTGTGTATCATCACAATCGCAGTAGCTGAATCGCCCGCTTTTAAATTCGCCAACAAACAGCTTGTATAGTGGCTCAGTGTCATTGACGCTTAAGCAATAATAAAGGTATTTATTACTGGTAATAGTCTAACGCAGGGGTACCCAACCTTTTTGTACCCTAGAGTACATTGAAAAATATCGGTATAGCGGCGGGCATCACCAATTTTTTCAAATCAAATTTATAATTAGACATAGGTAATATAATATTAAAATATACAAAATATTGTTTATATTCTGTAAAATGAATACGCCACATTTTTATTATATATTATTATATTTTAGTATACGTTATATAAGAATTTTAATATCAATCTCAAAGCCAGTTCGATCTTTGGCATTACATCTAATTGGCCAGTGCCTCATAATAATCAGGAGAGTATCATGATATTCCTGTTAGTAAACAATCATAGAGATGCTCATCGATGAGTCGAGATCTATATTTTGATTCTATTTAAGTCATGTTTGAAAACAATGATTTGCAAAGGTATGTCGAATACATGCGCCTGTCAATTACCTACGTGGTCGCAGCCATGATTTATTCTGGATCGGAACCGTTTCCTCGTGTCAAGCCTATCAGGCACCATTAGCGAGAGGTGCAAGACTATTCAATGCGCTCCCCAAAGACGACGTAGATATTTTCGATGACGTGCTATGCATTTTGTATTCAACATTTTATTTTTCTGTATAAAATTGTACTTGAGTATATTTTTATCTTACAACGTTTTTCTTATCTCGAATTCTTATTTGTCCGGTGGTTCTTTGTCCGGTACAAATCTCGCAATCGATCTTTAACTAACTTCCCGACTAACTAGACATTTGAAATTTATAGAATATATCAGAACACGATGCCAATGCATTTTTTAATACTTTTAGCCATCTTTAAGTAGAATTGAATTCATTTTCAGTTAATACTGTTTTGTATGAAAAGTTATTTCGACACTATTATTGGTTGCTAGGGGTCTAAGGTCCTAGCAACTAAATTATTAATATATACGTGCGTTAATATGGAGATCAATATGACACGTCAATTACAATTTTTTTTGATCGTTTAAGCTAGCCAAGTCAAGTTTATATGGTTCAACAGAATTTAAAAACGTTGTATATAAAAAGTTCTTTTTATCTTGTAATTATTTATTATTACATATTATTATTTTATATATTCTCTTCTTCTCTCTTGTGAGGATAATATTTTACGTACGTTTTGAATTTCGATTTGTTATGTCCACAACGTTTTGTTCCTTAAATAAATAAATGAATTTATCTTAGAATGGAAAAAAAATCTGCCCACTGTATTCCAGAAGTCCTCATCTGATATTGAAGATTTTAGCATAATATCATTCCGAAAGACCAAAAATTCTAGCTCTAATTCTTCAAGCGAGTTTGATTTTATATCATCATCATCATTACCATCAGCCGGGGTCAATCCACTGCTGAATGAAGGCCTCCCCAAGCTTTCTCCAACTCTCTCGGTCCTGTGTCGTTCGCTGCCACGTATTTCCGCCGAACTTTACCAGTTCGTCAATCCAGCGGCTTTTAGGGCGACCCTGTGGCCGTTTCGTACCCCTTGGGTACCATTGGATGACGGAATTTGTCCAGCGGCCGTCCTTTCGGCAAGCAATGTGCCCCGCTCATCTCCATTTCAGCTGTTTGGCAACGTCTATTACATCGCGTACTCTTGTCTGCTTCCTAACCCATTCGTTTCTCTTACGGTCCTTTCGCTTGATGCCCAACACGCACCTCTCCATGCCTCGCTGTGTGACTCTTAGCCTTTGGACATCTCTCGTGTTGAGGGTCCACGTTTCGCAGCCATACGTGAGCACGGGTAGCACACATTGGTTGAAAACCCTACGCTTAAGACATAATGGTAGGTCACTCTTGAAGATACTATTCAGACGTCCGAAAGCACTCCATCCCAACTTTGTTCTTCGAGCAATTTCATCGTGCATGCTTCCGTCTATGGACACCTGCTGTCCGAGATAGACGTAGCTGCTGACTTGGTCGAGTTGGGTGCCAGAAATACAGATAATCGCAGGGTCCGAAAAACAGTTCCTCATCACTTTTGTCTTTGAGACATTTATCTTTAGACCGACCGTTTGACTGACATCCGCGAGTTCTTGCATTCTACCTTGGAGGTCTTTCGGGTCTTGTGAATTTTATATATTTATTAAATAATTATTTATGAAACTCGTCAAAATAAAATTGAACTTTAATAAAATTTGTCGCCGTCGAACAGAGGCGGGCACGCACGGATCCCAGATCTCACGCATATTGCAGAGAATATACGTGTGCTGAACGCTTTCTCAATCGCACGTATAGTGTTACAGGCCATCCATAGACTGAGACCGAATATGGGTTTGACCCGTGTGCCATACTAAACTTATGATTTCTGTTCATGAAAATATATTTTCACTAAGTATATTATAAGCATCTCATCGTATCCTTTTATACCAAACACTTACACTTAGTGAAAATATATTTTCATGAACAGAAATCATAAGTTTAGTGTGGCACACGTAAACCGCATACGGTTTCAGTCTATGGATGGCCTCAGGCTTTGAATTAAGCCGACTTATTTAAATGAGTTCTATTGTGCATACGCCCCCTATCCATAGCTTATACAATTGAGGCCCAAGATATAATAACAGACAAGATAATAAGCATCGGTTAAACTAAAGCTCACTTCTAAAACAATGTATTTGATGAATAATATATGACCTCTGGATAAACCTTCGATTGCTCATTTCCTCTCAATCATTATTCATTTCTTCCCCAAAGTTTTGCTCGGGTCCCTCTCTAGGGAAAACGCATTTATTTCGCCTTGTATTTACTCCATTTTAAGGAAAAATAAACAAATTTCGAAATAAAACATCGATTTTCGCAGCACACAAACATTGTGAATAATTATATTATATTTTTCTCATTAGTTAATGTAATCGAGCCCAAAATGTCGTTTTTAAAACAAACGCCTTCCAAAATAAAGCCAATTGAGACGTAATTTACATAAAATGTGGATTTACGAATAACTCTATGTATTTCGATTGTACTTTGTAAATACATTGGATTCTATATGAAGCGTCTTATAATGTATTTTTAGTGCGTATGGATAAGATTTAAAAAAGCTTATAGACTTTGCATATGCGGTAACACTTAGAACAGGTTGCCAGCTCTGATGTGTGACAGTACCTACCATATTTTAGTCAAACTTTCACTTTGTTTTCTCCAATCCCGAATCTAGGATTCTACGATTCAAAAGTATTGATATGTTTTTAATTGGAGCATGAATGTGAAGTGGAAAGTATTTGATTTTCTTAATGATATTTGTTCATTTTTCGCCTTTAAATTTAATAGCTATAATATCAAATTTTGTAAATAATATGTCGATCAATAAATAAACCGTTTTATAATTAATAATTTTACGGTTGTTTTTGTCGATATGTCAAAAACATACAAACCTCAAAGTGTGATCAACAAAACAACTTTTCATAATGCATAAAGAAATAATAATATTATTTCTTTATGCATTATGAAAAGCTAGGAATCTGCAAAAGCTTGTTTTTTCAGACGATAGAGCGTGACATAATTTACCAAATTGCATTATTAGGTCAAAACGGTCAATTTTCGACATAAAGTCATTTGCCAGTATACGGACGATATATACAGCGGAATAGGGTGGAGTTGAACCAATGTCATTGACAAAACTTTTGTGTCAAATTAATATCTTAAATTCTAATGGATTTAAGTCTTGCACTCTTCCATTTGAGTCGTTTCTGCGACCTTTTTCCTTTCGGCATCTTCAGGCACTCTGCGCACTCACCATTTGTAAATACATACTGACAACGACTACAGTGAATTGAATTCTAACTTATATGATAAATTAAAACAATAAATTAGGTAAAAACTTTATCAACTACCTATTAAGTCAAAGATCACAATAAAAATATAACAAACGAATTATGAATTGTTGAAGTGTTCGTAAAACACCCTACCTAATAGATTATTGGATACCTACTAGTAATACATTAAATAGGCGTATAAATAGTCAAAACCCTACATAATAGATCATTAGATAACCAATCACTAATAATAGATTCAATGGGCGTACAAATCGTCCATTACTGGGAAAACAATTAATAACACTGAGTAACGTATTGGGAATTTAATAGAGTTAAAAACGACTTAACCCTTTACTGCATGATTTTTTTTTTTTGAAAAATTTTATTTTTTCTTGGTGTCAAAATGCCTTGTGAATGAAGGAAAAATAATAAAAAAAATATTTTTTTAAAATTTCATTAAATTTTGTATGTTACTGCGTGGTGTCGCAGATTTACGACATTTTGAAAACTTACATTTTAGTATGACAAAATACAAAACCAAATGAAAACAATTATAAAAAACTAATGTACACACCTTATTTGATGTGTAGATATTTTTATTCAACCAATTTCGATCTTCCGTATATTTTTTTTTATTTATTTACAAATGCGGATTTTCGCGTACATACGAATTCGTCAACTGTCAAAGCAGAAATGCAGAGACTATAATGCAGAAATGCTTTATTTCTTGAAATGTCCAAACAAAATCGGTAAAGTAGTATGTTTATGGTAAAACAGTTTTCTAGGCATCGAAAAAGGATATTATTTGATAATTTACACAGATGGCATTGGCTATATCAAAATAGTTTGAAATGTCGCAAATTTGCGACACTATGCAGTAAAGGGTTAAATGGAATAATACAAAACTTAAATCCATTAGAATTTAAATTACAATTCCATCCTCGTTTATCCTCGTTCGATAGTATTAATAATATTTTAAAATTTTTAAAAATGTTCAATAACCATCTTACATGATTAAATAAATTTAGTTTTATACTATGATTATTGTATTAGGTAAAAAAAATTTATTCCTACCCTTTTTCTAGCATATCAGACTCGTTGCAATGGCCATTCTCAAAATAGATAATGTATTGAAGTACCTACGTTGAATGAATGAGATTGACCGCCGTGCTGATAAAGGGTCTGTGTAACTGACAGCAAATGTTGCTCAGAGTAAAAAAAAGTGGGTGCTAGCCAATGACATTATTAATGGACAACGCATTCAATACAGTAGCTAGTAAGTAAATTCACGCACAGTAACATTCGCACATGTATAGGTAGACGTCACGCAATTTCCATTATGCGATATCACGCATCGGGAATTTATAGCAATATCACCTTTATTGAAATGGCGTTAGAACAGTGTTTCGAGTGTCAATGTTCATTTGAACGAACCCGTTCAAACCGAACCGTTCGGCAGACCCAACAAAAAGCATCGGGAATTTATAGCAATATCACCTTTATTTTAATGGCGTTAGAACAGATTATGCCATTCGGCAGACCCGACAAAAAAGTGAGTGTCATTTTTATTCCCAGATGCTTCGTCCATATTAATGTCATTGGTGCTAGCGTACAAAACATAATTACATTTTTAAAAAATAAGCTACGACGTTTCAGCTGAGGCTTATTTAAATGTATATCTATACATAGTTGTGACATTCTATTTATACAGAATTATTAATGATTATACCATATTAAATATATATATATATATATTAAAATGGTAGGTACATGATATTGTATATTTTCTTCACTCATGTGGCGTTATAATTTAAACATAAAGGATTCTTTCTCTCACAAATATTTGGATACACAAAAACGCTTTGATGTTTGGCTGAGTTATAAACATTTCAAGATTAAAAGGTGATTGATAATTTTGATTTCTTAAAAGTAGTCTTGTCAAAAAACGTTGCTTGGTCATTGATATTTAGGATCATTATTGTTATATCTAAGTGAGTTAGGGATGCTGCAATATTATACTGATCAGATCTGCAGTGATTAATTGTTAAATTGTTTCACTATCAAACATCCACGATAGCCGATCGGTTTAAGCGTCGGCCTATAACGTCGTGGGTCCTAGGTTAGAATCCAGGGTCTGGAAAATACACATATTTGTGTTTGAGTCAGAGGTAGGTTGAGCAAGTGGCTAACATCCATTTCTCGGAAAAACAAAAATTTGTTAATACAAAACCTACACTCCGTGGAGGCTCATGTGATTCTTATTAGGATCGGACATGGTTAAAAAAATCAGGCATTGTATTGGGTACCTAAATTTAATTAATTTACTACTGTAACGATTAAAAATAGGTACATGTTACCCTTTGCTATACCCTGTTCCAGTATTAGGTATTTTCTTAAATAATTTAAAAGTCTTTGTACAGTATAAGGAGCTTATCTAGGCTCCTCTCAAAAGTTGCTATTTTTACTAAGCCATCTGTTTCCTCCTTTCTTTGAATACCAATGTATGAAGGAATCCAATAGAATGTAATGAAGCTATTGTTTGATGTTTACATAAACATATTTTAAATCTTTTCTATCTCTAATAATAAACTTTTTGTAATATTTAATTAAAATATGCTGACATTTTTCTTTCGTTATTAATAATAATCCAGTTATTTCTAGATGGAAAAAAATACTAAACCCGTTATTCTAGGTTTGAAAATTCTGGGTAAATTGCAATTCATAGCATATTGTAGGCATGGTGGAATCGTGTAAAAAAAACCAAACAATTTATCAAAAGATGATTCCCATAATATTATACTTCAGAACTAGCAGTGTATATTATACATGGTTAGCTGTGGCTCTTCAAAGTTTTTACGGCCAAGCCTCCAGGGATCGCGTAGCTCAAGTCCTGTGGTCCCAATATAGATTATTTCCATCCCTGACTCATCAGATAGAGTGGTAAATTGTTAATGCCGCCTCACCACGCACGCTAGAGATTAAACGCCACAATGTGGCCACATTGTCAATTATTCACCACGCCAAAATTGACGAGGCACCTTATTGTTAGGGCTATACAGAATTACTTATGCTAACTCGTGTAGTGCATTATTTAGGTGTGGCTAATTTCGAGAACGCGGTAGAAATATTGTATGCAATATTTTGTGTTTTTCTGAATTTGATTTTTATATATTATTTGAATATACTAAGTAATATAATATGTACGATGGCCATACATCCTTTTACTTTAGCTGAGGAATGGTCTAAAAAGATCGTGACTACGCGACGCGCAGATTGTGCAAACAACGCGTGTAGAACAAAACATAATTTGTCATAAAAATTTTAGATGCGTCCATTTAATGTTATGTTTATTGCTATATTAGTAGTAATAATAATAATATATTCATTTACATGTTTTCTTTTTTGAGTAAATGCGTAACGTTTTTAGTTACCTTTACACGATTTAAGAATATATTCCTCCAACGCCATCACAAAACAAATTCACGTGCTCACAGCTCGACTATCGCTCTCCGATTGGCAACGAGTCCAAAATTGCGTTCCACCTATTGTTGAAAATTATTTGCCGTTTCACTGATGTATGCTCTTAACTAACACATACTGATTCAGTTTTAGGACATGTGCAGTAAATAGTTACTAATTTCCTAAACTAGTCCTAAATATCAGGACTGCTTTCGTCTACTTCAAATGGACATTGGGACAAAGAAAAGGCACACAATATTATATTATCATGACGTATCTTTAATTGTATGTTTAGTGGATGACGGAGTATAAGTCAGTCAAATACATTTAAAATAGATACGCGAAATATCATGAAAATAATACAATATTTTAAATATAGTTCTTTCAATGATTTATTTCCAATATATAGTAATGTTAATCTTTCAATGTGATTTATGAAGGAACTCTAATAAGAATTGGCACCAGTATCGTCAACGGAGACGTGCAGACAACATCAATAGGTTACACAAAGAGGTGTGTTAGGCCATCCTCCCACGGCGCAACTGAAATCTGATGGAACTGGTTTGTGAAGGAACTCATAAACTGACCAATGTGATGCTTCGCACACGGCGCTACTGAAACCCAGTTGAAATAATAATCACATAACCTCAAACTGTCAAACTCAACTATCAACCGTGTTATACAAACACTGACAACACGCGCGCTGCAGCGTTTACATAAGATTATTTTGATTTTCCAATTAATATTTAACCAATTTTGGTAAGAAAATATGATTTTTCACCGAAATCTAATGATGTTGGTACCACTGTTTTACGGTGACTGGAAACATCAGAGACCGCGCGACTAGCATGTCGCATCTCTTCGCGACCGTTTTGAAGCTGAGAGATTCCAGTCTCGCCGTCAGCGAGCCGCCATTGAAATACATTAGCTAGATACTGGCTGGAATTTTAGTTTCAGTTCCGACGGACATAAGTTGCGCCGTGGTCTCCCGGTCTCTCAAATTCCAGTCCCCCGTAAAACAGTGTTGCCAATATCAGCAGATTCGATGATATTTTCTTACCAAAATTGGTATCACTGAACGACTGAACAAGCAATAACAAGTCAATGCGTCAAAAGTTAAAGGTGTGCGAACCGATTTTTAATTTAAAATTTGTGACAGAAGTTGAGATATACCCATGCCTGTATAACAGGCTGCCAGAATATTCTCGTAAAGATATTACGGAAAAAAGCTTGGAATGAAGTAGCTGATGATCCAGTTTGACAGTTTGAGGTTATGAGATTATTATTTCAAGTGGGTTTTAGTAGAGCCGTATGCGAATCATCAGTCATTGGCCAGTTTATGAGTTCCATCAGCAACCAGTTCGTCGGATTTTAGTTGCTCAATGAGGGAAAGGCCTGATTGACTATACAGATAGATATATCTTGGAATAGAGTTGCATGTAGGTCGATTTTGTAGTTGATTATGAACAACAATGGTAGGTATGTTATGTAGCGCCAGTTTGAGTAAGTAATACTAACATACGTTAGAATTTAAATGTTCTTATTACTCAGTTATAATTATTTTTCACTTATAAATAAGTTTGTAATGCGATTCATATAACTAATTTAATATTTAAATTGTCATAATATTCTATTATCAAATATTTTGTGCAGGGTTTCCCGCATATTTTATCACCTGTGGACGTCATAGTAGTAGCCAGATGTCACGCAGTATTTAAGGTTTGATGAGCCATGAATCAAACTCAGTAATTGGAGAAACTTAAGTAAATTTATTCTTGCCATAACAAAATGTTTTTCATAAAAAGCGACACGACAAATGGTCATTTCGGTTAAGCATAATACACAAATAAATTTAATATTGGTATCCCGGCATGATTACATAATATTATACCGTTAACTGTATATGTAATTATTATAATAATATCACAATTTTGTTGCCGTGATGGTCTCACAATTTATCGAGGTCATAATCATCATAGATACCTCATTTATTATTATGTATATAAACGTTTACTTTAAGCTACTTGTAGATAAAATACTTTTAATATATAACTTGTATAAAAATGAAAATGTATAATTAACTTTTTTTTCACCCCGCTGCGGGGGTGTCTTACTTTTTCAAAAAGATTTTTTCTATAGGTTATAATATATAACACTAAGTGTTTTCAAAATTATGTATGTTCAATAATAAGAATATTACATTCTAAAATCTTGTGAATTATTTTCGTTGAATAAAAAAAATAGTTAATTAAAAATTATTAGCAAGTTTTAGTAATAAATTACAATAAGACAGTGATCCGTGACGTCGGTTAGTAATTAAAGTAATACCTAGTAACCTAGTAACGAATCTTTGTAAATTCATTAAAATTTTGAACACTACCCAACCCGCAGACCATAGACAATAGACAACATTCTTATAGAATATACAGTGCCAACCGCTAAAAAACAAAAAACACGTGGTTTTGACATGATTCAAAAATGTGTAGGCATGTAGAAAATGATAAAAAACGTTCATTGAGTCATACAATTGTTGATACAATGCGGTACGCGTGAGTACAGTTTACAGTATGTAGGTACAATACATGAATTATTGGTAACCCTAAAATTTTCTACGATAACAAACAACAGTGAAAGACTAAAAAAATAGTTTAGTTTTAAAGTACAGATGATAACTAGCACTACGATCGAAATTCACAAAATAGTGGGCCTTTGCTATAGATATATAAATGGTAGAATATAATTATTATACTTACTTAAAGTTATAGTAATTAAAACTGTAATAATATGACAAAGCCGAAAAAATATAAATGCAAATAGTATGTTGGTATATATATTAATATCTGACATTAATAACAATGGTACAAACCTCAGTATAAAAAAAGGACCTCTGACATTATATTTTTGCCCTACAAATATGGCCACCGACACTCTCATGAATATTGAAATAAACAGAGCAACATAAATATAGCCGGAATAAAAATTGTACTTTTAGTTTGTTACTGCTGTGTGTCGTCTTCAACTTTCAAGGTGTTGGAGCCTCGTAGAAACGTAGAGGCGTAGAGCCCGTAGCTAAGTTTTTACGAGTAGATCATTAAGCTCACTGTGGTATAAATACATACATTCTACTTTTGTTGTATCAGTAAGAAATACGCTCCTAAACGTATGCCTATTGATATGGTCACGTCATTGCATTCTAATATGTCTCTGAATGCCACTGGATGCCCAGAGGATAGCCAAAATGTCGTGTCATAATCCCGGCCACGAGATCCCGATAAAGAAGAACATTAATGAAGCTAACATATTATAATAAGTGCATACTTAACACACATTATCGCATCTATTCTATATATAATACTGCTATAAGCCGCTTTTTTTGTATCGAAGTAATAGCACTTATTGTAACAATTACATACAATAAGTTAGCCGTCTAAACAGTTAAAACTGTAAAATATCTCGCTCTAAAATTTAACACATTCAAGAGAGGTGCTGTTAAGGCTATACCTCAGCTGAGGCATGGTCTAAAAAGATCGTAACTATGCGACGCGCGGATTGTACTAATGACGCGTGCCGAACGGAACATAATTTGTCATAAAAATTCAACATGCATTTAGTGTTATGTTTATTGTTATATTAGTAATAATAATAATATATTCTTTGACATGTTTTCTTTTTCGAGTACAGGCATAACGTTTTTAAGTCATCTTTACACGATATAAGAATATATTCTTACGACGCCATCACCAAAAAAAAAATCAACGTGGTCCCACCTCGAACGCCGCTCGGCGATTGGTGACAAATGCGAAATTTGGTCCCACCTATTGTTGAAAATTATTTGCCGTTTCACTTATGTATGCTGTTAAAACATAGCACTTATTGTAACAATAACAACAAAATTATTGTGCTAATAC
Source organism: Rhyacophila brunnea (assembly GCF_057557595.1). Taxonomy (NCBI): domain Eukaryota; kingdom Metazoa; phylum Arthropoda; class Insecta; order Trichoptera; family Rhyacophilidae; genus Rhyacophila; species Rhyacophila brunnea. Next base: position 37,753,533 of record NW_028232796.1, read on the forward strand.
TTCGATACAAACCTACCCTAGATAGCTGCCGTAGCGGCCAAAAGCGGTCTTGTGTATAGAATAGATGCGCAGTAGTCGAAATACGTATATCATAATAATATTATGGATATGAAGTTAGCAGATCACGAGTTGGATTCACGACCAATTCCATAACTGGTACTATACCTTTTCGTATTTTCGTATATACGCTTGTTAGACATCGATAACGGACAATTTGAAACATCTTTCACGTGTTCGATTGCAATATTTTAATAGTAAAATTATATAAACGTCACTTGAAAACATGCACTAAAAAAGAAAGTATTTCAATAAATATTTCCACACCATTTATCAACTACGTCACTGTAAGTAAGCTGGAAGAATAAGAGTTATATGTGTAAACATTGTGCATAAAGTCGCATATTTTGTGTTGTAAAAAGTTATATTTCACTTTTACGCTTACCCCGTCATTTTTCTTGGCAAACAACATTGCGCCGACCATGTAAAATCGGCTATTATTAATTCAACCATAGGCTTATAACTTTTTTTTGTAACGTTACGACAAAATGAATCGTTATAGCATTATTTTTCTTTGAGGGATAACACTCACTTTGAGTAGGTATAACGTCTCTGTAGTCATGATATTATTACAAGTGTTGCCATACAAAATGATTTCATGACTTATTCCCTATATACCTACTTTAAATAATAACAGGATTCTTTTTCAATTGGAAGCAGTAGAATTTTTGGACTGAATGGGTCTTGTTAATTTCAGTACATTATAAGAGAACAAAAGTACAGTATTCTCCAATTTATTTTCCAAGAAAATATCACTAGTAAACGAAACATAAAACGACGTCGCATTTTTTTGGCTTAAAAACCTCTGTGATTGGTACGAGAGCAGCTCTACCGATCTGTTCCGAGTAACAGATGATAGAGCCAAGATCGCCCTGCCCTTATGGTGGCTAATAAGAAGAAGAATGGGTTTTAAACCCACATCCATTGCAACAGTGACGTCCCGTGGGGGTAGGCAGATTGAGCGTTGCTTGGGGGCGGCAGTTACTCAAAGGGCGACAAATCGAGGAGAATCATTAGGTATATATAAAAATAGCTACATAACATTCGTAATATCGGAAATATCTTTCCATTAAAAAAATCAGCTCACTGGTTAGAAACAAATTAATGTATTAACTAGGTACTATACAAGTTTTAACAGGACATTTTTTTTGTCGGATTTGCGATGTCTAGTTTACTTCCGTTGTCTTTGGACGTCACGTTCTTGGTGAACAGCAATGACACGTGCATACCTAATTTAAAAAAATATCCAAATATGTTTGTAAGTCTCTCGCGAGTTTTGGAAGCTGTCAGGTGTATTTTTAAATGTACCTATCTGAAACCGTAGACTCACAATATTGTATATTGAAGCAGAGATGGCATTTAAATTAGATTTTTAGTGGTATATATCTTGTTAGTGGTAATGTATCCATACAACACATTTCTTAGATATTTGAGTCATGAAAGGATGATAAAAAGTACTGTATAAAAAATGTGGCGGCATTTTGGCACTGCCTAGGAGCGGCATTTTGTCTAGGGACGTCACTGCATTGCAATCAATTAAACTACCAGCTTAATTACTTATTTTCTAATAAGTACGCATTTTGAGTATATTTCATTCTATAAATAATTGCGAATCATCACCGCCTTGCGCTACAAAGAATTTTCCAGGGTTTTTGCAAGGCGGTGTCATATGCCCTGGCCGAATTCAAATTAGCAATACTCGATGCGGGTAGAAAAATAGTTTTCAATAAGGCATATTCTCTCAGGCGGCACAAGGCTGAGTTTTTCTGAGAGTTTGAGAGCTGAGGTTTTCATTTGACTAGCATCAAGTAGACTAGTTTGCGTGCCAAAGTCCTGAAAGAAACTTAGATAGTAAAAACGAGGTATCAATAAAGGAATCTAGAAAAAAAACCATCTTTAGCTCATAGATGGCGTCTAATTTACATTATCATTTAGTTATGACATCTCCACAATTTTTGATTGATTAATGATTTTTCTAAAAGGGATGCTGATATTTAATTTGTAATATTCACTATGAAAATGAATGACATTTAAACGAAAATAATAGCTGACATATTATTTTAATGACTATTCAAATCACAGTGCTTGAATCGTTAATGAAATATTGCCAGATGCAAATTCAACGATTATTCAGACCATAGAAATAGAATAAAGCGGGAACCACATTGAGGTGCATGTCGCGGACTATTACGTGAACTCACGGTGATAAAAATGTATATGGTTTCGTCATTTTGCAGAATATTTTGAACGTGCACCATCTCGTAAATTCACTGAAGAATGACACTGGTGAATTTGAATTATTATTAATTAGTCATGCTAATTTAATTTAATTTTAACAGTTTCTACGTGTGCGTACGTTAAAATTACGTTTGATATGACATACATAAATAATATTTTTATAGAACCCAACTACCCAACTTGCAGACCATATATAATAGACAACATTCTCATAGAAAATACATAGTGCCACCGCTAAAGAAAATCGTGATTTTGACATGACATTCGAAAAGTGCAGGCGTGTGGAATAATATGATAAAAACGTTCAAAACATCATGCAGATGCCGATGCAATCCAGTTCAACGTGAAATGACCTCATTGTTGTTTTAGTGATTACGGCAGATTTTGCCAACTGACAGTATTCGTTTAAATGTTCAAAATGTGCTACGGGATGGGCGCATCAGTCTGATAACATTTTAAACACCAAAAAAAACAGCATAGCACACTTTTCCCGTAGCGGCAGCTTACTGTGACGTCACGTGATAGTAGACGATATGCAGCTCAATTTGATCAGAACTTTATCCGACTTAACTGACAATGTTCGTTTAAAGGTTCAAAATGTGCTACGGGATGGTACAATCCATCTGATAACATTTTAAACACCAAAAAAAACAGCATAGCACACTTTTCCCGTAGCGGCAGCTTACTGTGACGTCACGTGATAGTAGACGATATGCAGCTCAATTTGATCAGAACTTTATCCGACTTAACTGACAATGTTCGTTTAAAGGTTCAAAATGTGCTACGGGATGGTACAATCCATCTGATAACATTTTAAACACCAAGAACAACGATATTACACACTTTTTTCCTGTAACGGCAGACCGTGACAGTAGGCGACAAGCACCATGACATGCACCACAATATGGGTCGCGCTTAATGTTCATATTAAAAGCGTTTTCCCAATAATTAATAAATCGGCAATACAAATAGGTAAATCGCATATAGGTAGGTATAAACATGAAAGATGCAATAAATATCGTTGATTTGATAGCATAGCTCTTTGCTACGAACATTTCGTTTTAATTCATGTCAAAAGCAATTTGAATTTGGAACAGCAGCCGACGACACGTTCTGTGAAACATTTGACGATCAATAAAACAAATATTCAATTAGCACTGAAACGTCAAAGCGTATTTATTTTATTTGGCCGTGTGTGCATTGATACAATATGGTTTTATTGAAATAATAATTAAGTCACTTTGCTATGGAGAGTTCTGTTTTGTCGTAGTTTCAATTATTCAATTTATGGTAGTTTGTGTAAATATGTCGCAACCGAGAGGAATATTGATTCAGAGCAATTTTCTTTATCACGTACGACATAGGCAGATAATATTGCATTGGTTCTCGAATCGGGCTATAATGAAGTTTATTGAATTGGTAAGAACACTTATTTATTACTAAATGTGTACGTAATTTTAGTATTAGTAGCATTTTTGAAAGCCTTTCATAGCTGCAGAATAACCTAACATCTTTCCATAAACAACAAATCAATAAGAAAGACAATATAAATATTTGATTATTGAAAAGATCAGTACAATTAATGATATGTTTATAAATATAACCTATAATTTGTATTTATGTACACTGTAATTAAATAACTAATAGTGGTTGTTTTAATTGGTATTTACAAACGTCAAATTATGACGACATAAGTATATATTGAAAGAAAGCTTTTGCATAATGATATTATGCAAAAATTTAAGACGATTCTTGATAAACAAGGCTTTGAGATAAACAAAAATCATTACTAATACTGAATAATAAAAAAGTAAAAGTAAAAAAATATATTTATAAATATAATCATTATACAATTTTAAGGAACAAAGGTTGAATCATAATAATAGATTTAGATGTTGGAGATTTTTAAATTTATATTTAAACTTCAATATTGTAATATCATAATATCTAATAATTTTAATTGTTATTTTAATAATTTTGTAGGTACAACTATTAATATGAAAATTAACGTTACTATGAAAGTGTTTTTGTAAGGAATAAGTAGTTTACCAAGCAGTTAAATGAACCAATATTATACAAATAATATATTAACATATTTTGATCACGTCTGAGTGGAACTTGGTGGGTGTTTTCTTGACTGTTTTAATTTCTCTAAACTCGATAATTCCCGAAATCAAGAATATTTGTTTTCTCGGAAATTATCTAGATTCTAAAGGTATTGGATAAATTCCGTTCAGAATGAAAGTTTAGAGCTAAGTTATTACTTGGCCAGCTTAGCTTAGTGACAACTTCTTGGGAATCTCATTGATGATTTTTCGAGAGATATGAGAATTATCTAATTGTCGTAAAAAAATGATTCGAGATTGGCCTTTTTCTGATTATAACTCGAGAATTCTTGAGACCAGATTGGTCGATTACAACCTACATCTACGTCTGAGTTATTTCTAAGCATAAACTTAGAATTACACAACTACTACTCTAACAGTGCTTCTCAAACTTTTTCATAACACGGCCCCCAAAATCAAAAATCCAAAGTCCCCCTCCCCAATAATTTCGTGTTTAATGACCAACAGTACTTTATTTACCATTTATTATTATTATAGCCAGGTATATTTTTATTAAAAATAATAGAACATTTCATTTACATGCATGTAAAGCAAAAATTAAAAAAAAATAACTTTAAATTTATTACAGCTACGGCCTACAAAAACAATTTAATGAGAGGGGTTTGATTGCATATTTTTACATAATAAATCAATATCCAGTACAATGTTTGAAGTATTAATTTGCAGAGTTTGCTTCCAAGTCTCCACTGAAAGACACGAAATGTGTTAATTTTTTATTACCAGTAATGATAAAAATGCTTTTGACGGATATTTTTGCTGTCGCCTTATACAAAATTCTGCAAGACTTTCATTAAATTTGGCTTCAAGGGAATTATCTGGTTTAATATCAATCAATTCTTCTTGACCTGCCCACGTAATATGATCATATTGTAAGGATTTAGCAAATGGTGTTCTTATCAAATTGTGCTTTTGGTCTTCATTTAAGTTTGGGAAATATTTGTTGAAATACTGAATACACCTCCAGTTTGAGAAGTACTGCTCTAAGTGACACAAAATAATGACTGTTTATGGGGTGGCTTTGATCTTGCCGCTATATCTATTTTATTAGATGTATTATATCCACGATTTTACTGTAGGTATATGATTCCGGTTGTTTGGATACTTTGCCATATCAATGTGTGGCAGGTGCACATACAGAAAAATGAAATAGGGGGATCCATTGCCAAAAAAAATCCATAATAATTTGCGGAGGAGAGTTATAAAAATCTTGCAGGTGCCACTAATTTCACCCCCATAAATATTCCGGATTCATTCCTCATATCTAGATATTCTTCACTTTGAGCGTTGAATACCTGACCTGCAGCTATAACTACGGGTACTCACATACGGATTATTGCGACATGTCGCATCTGCGAGTGGTTTTCGAATGCGCGTGGCCTAATTATCATAATTATTAGGATTTTTAGTGTCAGTTTGTATAGTACCCTCCAAATAACTTTGAAATTGCACACAGTGGCAAGATTTGTGTGTAATACGCACTCCGTATGATTGTATTAGTAAATTCCAGGCACCTGTTTGATTTAATTCACGTTTTAGTATTCAAAATAATTCAATATAATTTTAAAAAATCTATTCCAAATTATAAGGTTACGTGACAGGTACTCTATCATCTGCGCTGTTTTTCCTTTTACACATGTCGTGTCAGAATATTAAACCAAACATTTGATGCCTGAGATGGTTGCACCTATTCATAGAATCCACTAAGACAAGCAACCTATTGAGAAGGCTGTTCGACAGCAAAATCATCCGGGTTACGATCTTCAGTCAAGAGGTCCTGACAAAATAGAATATAAAGTAATATTCCATTCACCTAAATAATTTGTTTTCCATTCCATCTATCTGTGTCCTCGTTTCATATGCGGGTATTATTTATTTAACATCATTTTTTTATTAGACACCCGTCAATTCCGTATGCCATTGACATCGCGCGCTTCCCGGACTAATCCTGTAAAATACGCCATTTTTTCAATCAACCATACTTGCCATTAAAATTAACATTTTCGTTGCGTATACTAATCCTTGTGAGATTTACCGCCGTGAATTTAGCATCGCATCAACTTCGCAGCAAATCAAATCATCTCTACTTCCGGCGAGACGTAAATCTTACGGTTCATCCCGCCATCTTTGTAAACAGCACGTAACGTAATTTCTCGAGATATCAAAATATTGCCGTTACAGATATAGATACATATTATATAGGTTTAGTTACCGAGGTGACACTGTATGTGTTCAATTGCGTATTGGTTTGACATTGAAAATATCTCATAGGAGCAGTCAGTCAACCAGAATTGTCGCATTACGCATAGCGTTGCTTTTGAATCAGTAATCATTCATCACTATTAACCGGGGTTGATCTACTGATGGGTGCTTAGTGCAAAGCATAAACGAATCTAAAACTAAAACCATGATAATAAATCGATTTAGTAAGTTCTTCTATAACGACGAGCTTCAAAGTCTAAATATGGTTGACGATTTTATTTATCCTAGCTCTTGTTTTTTTTTCTGGTAGTTTCGCAAAAGAGATTAATAAAGGATAAGCATTACAAAATACAACAATTATGGGCTTCAAACATGTGGAAACGTAATGCCATGTTAAAGTAGATCAAATTTTACCTGGCCAAAACTCTAGTACTCATATTTATAGTGTTGATAATTGGATCATAAAAAAAATAATGACAAACATGACGTGTTTGAGGTGCATGCTAAGCATTCCATTGAAGTTGATGGCCAAAACAAATCACACCCACCCAGTCTTAATCCGGCGAATCACGGAATCCTGCGTATGAATGTAAAGCAGCAGTATTTTTTTATGTCTCAGGAACAGTTACTCAAGACTGAGGTAGCCATACAGTTGAGTGTTGTTTGACTGAATGTACATGGTTTTAACTTAATTGTGCCCATGGGAAAAAGGAGCACGTAGAGGCAAAATAAAAAACACTTACAATTTACAAACGAACAATCGAAGAGATGTTGACGTTGGAAGTCTAATTTAAATAAAATTTACGTTTTTGGTACCACGTCGGACGGTTCAACGAGCCCAACAGCTGGTTGGACTGACTTGAGGAGCTTTTTCCTTTCCGTACACATTTTATGACATTCCTAGTGGATGTGGTTTGCATCCTTTACCTATTTCTCTGTCACGTCATGGACATATTGAACAAAACCAAACTCATATAGCATGCCAACGAAGTCATCATGATAGCAAACAAGACGAATATCTCCGTTTTTGAAGAAATAAATGTGAAAGACCAGCTACCTTTTCATATCCTGAAGCGAAAACAATAATTTGTTAAGACTCATCTTCAGATAAAATTTTGAGGGAAGACGTAAAAGGACGGGGTTGTCTACACGATTGTTTGACCAAGTAAAGAACGCTATACGTATCTCAACACATGCAGTTATGTGAACAACAGTATGTGGAGATCGCTAAAGATTCATAACTAGGGCATTGGAAAGATGTCACGATTCGCAACAGTGGGGTACATGAAAGTGAAGAAAGTTCTTTCCTGTCACGTACTTCCGACACACCTGATCAATTTTATTCGTCGATGCAACGGGTTTTAGATTGTCTGTAGTTGTTTAATGCCCTTTGAGTGACAGGAAAATATTTCTCAGATATTCTTCGATGTCAATAATAAAATAACGTTTGCAGTAAATAATGACAATTTATTATCAAATAGATTCAGTTCATTTTCTCACTATTTACTATACAAACTCGTAGTTTTTTCATTATCTAGTTTGAAGTAGTATATACGATTCGTTTGTACACAAACCAACAAATAAGTCAAACATTGTATGTATACATACTGTATTTGCTTTTTCGATAGCTCGTAAAAATGATTACAATATGTTCTCTCCCAATTTGTTTTATTTGCATAAACTTTTGTAATAAAGTATTTTTAAAACTCACAATGCGAGATAAAGCTGTATTAATTATTTTTTTATTAGATTCTATTGAAAACCTTCCACAGATCTTCTTCTTTCTTGGCGCTACTTTCCAGTTTCAGTTTCAGGCCTTCAAATCCTCTTCAAGTTTTTCTTATCGCAAGCACTCCATTTAATTCTTATCCTCCGTCGCTTTCAATGGAGTATCCATCTGGTCAGGATCTTTTGAAAATTGGAGCATCAGGCATTCTTTCATTGTGACCTATCAGTCTACGCGCTATACAGAATTTGACAATGGTTCGGTGGTCGATTAGGATTTTAGTCATCTAGCCTCACTTTCTAGTTATTTTAATATTTTTATTTCAAAAATATACTGGTGGTTTATTTTATTATGTCTGGGTTAGGCACAATGTTTTATTCAATAGATTTCAATCTATGTTAGGCAAATATTTTCATTTCATATTTTCTGTTATTATTACGACATTATCAGGCTCGGTTTGGCTTTATATCATATGTGGGGTCAACAACCCCAGGCCGTGCCAGAAAACGGATCAACGGATTACCTAATTATCGCATATCATATATGGTCAGAACATTCTACAAGTGTGATATACGTCAGTCAACAACCCCAAGCCTTGTCGGCGAAACGTTCCGTGGTTGCAGCAATGCGACAGACAGCATATTCCTCAATTATGACATAAATCAATAATAGCTTACCGCAATTTATCGAATTCATTTCAATAAATAACGTATTACTATTGATGGAAAGAGACTCTCTATCGACGCGCCTCGGACGAAGCACTCTCTATCATAAAGTCTCGGACTGAGCATATCTCACCGCGTATTACCTTGCACTGTTAACTTCTCACCTGTCATTGTACTTCTTTATTCGGTAAATAAACTCTCTCTTCAATTATTTCGAGCAACATCCAACATGTCTCTCATTCATCACACCAACGCATCTATTCTATACACAAGACTGCTTTCGGCCTTTGCGGCAGCTAACTAAGATAGAGAAGTATCGAAAAATTGACACTTATTGTAACAATTACAATAAGTTAGACTGTCAAAACTGTCTATCTCACTCTAAAATTTATCACAGCCAAGAAAAGTGCTGTTAAAACATAGCACTTATTGTAACAATTACAACTAACTTATTTTAATTGTTACAATAAATGCTAATACTTTGATACTTTCCTACCTCAGATAGTGGTCGAAAGCAGTCTTATGTATATATAATAGATGCGCATTACCCCCAAACATTATAATCGTGAGTGCCTAGAATTTTGCAACATATTTTCCTGCCATGGGCTAAAATGATAAATAAATACTTTTTTTTTAGATTGTAGCAACCATCACCCTGGTGGTCTCAATCAAGAACCGGCAGTATTCCTACGAATTCGAGTTCCTGGTCTTCAGCTATACCACATGCCATTTTTTGATCCACCTCATCCTGTACGGGGCGCACTTCTTCGAGTGCCCAGCGCCACCGTACGTGGACCTCGCCTTCACGGTCGTCGCCATTGTCATCGGGTGTATCTGCTTTATATCCGAGTTGCTTGATAGGCTCGCCATCGCGATTACTTTGGAGGGCCTACTGGCTCTTGGCGTGACGACGCACATGATTGACTTGGCTTGCTATATATGGATGCGACACCACAAGAACTTCATTTACAAGTTAGTATTTGATCGATTCCATTATATACTTCTTTTTAATGCCATAATCAGGGGATACAGAATTAATGTGAACTGAAATATCTAACGGATGTGAAGTAACCGGCAACCGATCTCGCAGTGACGTAGGGTGGAGGTAGGCTTTTAAGATCAGCCATAGACAGTGCATACTAAACTTATTCAGTAATACGTATTTGTTTTCATTGAAATAAGACTAAAATTTACAGACGGTGTTGGTTAGTTTTTAAAATTCAATGCGAAACCAAGCCATAATAAATAACAGTCAAAAAATACTCGTCTATCTTTGGATATATTATACATAGAATGATATTTTGTAGCTATTATAGTTTTTTTGTAGTCTTATTTCAATGAAAACAAATATGTATGACTGACAAAGTTTAATGTGCACTATTTATGGCGGATATTAACAGCCTACCTCCACCCTTCGCTACTGCGATCTCGAGTGTGGAATAATATGGGATAAACTTAAGAACATGTCTATAATATGTCATTCTAAGCTTGTCCTTCGTTCTGCCAACTGCTTTCGGCTTATGCACTGGCGCTCATTCAACATTGGTTTATTTCAAGGTTGCAACACACCCAATTGCATGTTTATAATATTATGTGCTTAATTTTCGTAGGACACTCACACATTCAAAACCCAAAATGTAGTGTATTGGGGCAGTGGCACACTCAGTATTTAATATTGGGGGGGGTCCAAGGAGGAGAATGTAAATTGGTCCCATAGGCTCTTTTTCTTATTCATATAATTATTTTTACATATTTTCACAATACACGGCGGTATATTTGTACAATTTCTCCGAGTTTTTATTAAATTTGAGGCATAGTGGCGGTAACCGTTGAGCGTGTCATCAGCGACTGGTGGATTGGAAGTGACTAACAGCGATCATGCTGGACATGTGCACCTAGTATGCTAAAACATTACTCAAATAATATCGGCTGTGCTACCCGCTTGGTCTAGAGCAGTGTTTCCCAAAGCGTGGTACGCGTACCCCCTAGGGTACGGAAAGAGTTTGGTGGGGGTACGAGCTGCACCGGGCTATGGCTACGCCTGGTGCAACAAGCATTAATACAACATCCATGCTTGAAGGTTTATCGCATGCGGAAGAAGAGCAATTGTTGGAATTAGCTTCAGACGGATTCTTGCAAAAAAATATATAAGGAGTGGACTTTAACATCATTCAGGATGCAAATGCAACATTTCTATCCTGTTTTAACAGAAAAATTCCTGAAATACATCTTGCCTTTTCCAACCTCATATCTATGTGAAGTTTCTTTTTCAGCATTTGTAGACATTAACCTAAAAAAGGAACAGCCTTTTGGGTGTGGAGCCGCATCTCAGATTAAAATTACTAACCAGGGAACCAAATTACGATGATCTGTCATTTCAACATAAACAATTTCATCCTTCTCATTGATTATAATGAATGTTATTTTTTATAATATAACTTTTATTTATCTTTTATTCTGAATGAATTTTATTTTTCGTTTATTATTATTTTGTTTATGTACTACAAAAGGAAAATATAAATATATTTTGAATGTTATTAAAGTACTTATATGCATTTTTTTTGACGAGGGGTACTCAGTGTTACGAAAATTATAGAAGGGGTACACAGATGTCGAAAGTTTGGGAAATACTGATCTAGAGAGCTAAAATATGTATGCCGAATTCCACTGAAAAAAAAAATGTTCTTTTGATTTATACCACCACCGACTGTAGTGGGTGTAGTCGTTCTGTTCGCCGAATGTTTATCGTCGATCTTTGGTTTTTTAATATTGAGGTTCCAAAATATTAATTGAAAATGGACAAAAAAAAGTATTATTGCATTTAACTTATACACATACTCAACAAAATACAGCCTAATTTCTCGTTTATCGGTGTTTTGTCTATTGCACTCAGTGTACCTACACCATGCCCCTCACATCCTGAAACGGGCCCCCAGGCTAGGATATTTGGCGGCCCCCCCTACATACCGCTTAGATTAAAGGTTAAAACTACACGTTTTTCAAATTGTGTTTTGGTTCAAATTGAGGGTACTTAACAGTGAATTATTGGCAATTTTCAATACATCTACTTTGATAATGAAGCTGTCGAGTATCGTCACATAATAATCAGAAAATATATTGCACAATTATATAATTTAAAATGTTCATGGTCATGAAGTATAATAGCGCCGCAGGCGACTTCTTTACTATTAAAACTAATCTATGATGTGTGTTCATCTCACTTATCTGGTCAACCCGACACGCTGGGCCTCCAGGCTAGAGCCCTATCAACCCTCCCCAGCCTACACTACTCCGGAATTCGGGTGGACATCGAGAATTTTTTGACAGTTCAATTGGGAACGGGTTTCTAAAAAAACCCGACATCGGTGTTTCGAAATTTTTGTGTTAGAAATTAAAATCTAAGAAATTTTACTAAAAAGGGTGCAGGAGAATTACAAATCATTTTTTTGCCGTGTTATTTGTCTAAGCCCAAGGTATAGTTTATTGGCTTTCAATTTCAATGTGTAAAATCATTCTAATAATTTTCATGTTTGGGGGATGCCAGGGCCCTTCCCCCCTCCCTCCCCATGGGTGCGCCACTGTATTGTGGTAGGTATAGCTTACCTAAATTAATCTGTTCTGTGGCCATAACAGAGCAGATAGTCGTGGTAAAGAGGGGGGTAAACGCTTGATACACATTTTTTTTGACCATGTCCGATCCTAATAAGATCATAATATGGGCTGCAAAATATTTTTCTATCTATTATGCAATCAAATCATAGATACATAACTTTAGATATTTTATAGATAGAATTTTTTTATCTATTATGGTTTGATAAGGGTTTAATTGAATTTTAAAAACTAACCTACACCATCTGCAATTAATTTGATAAACGAATTTTAGTGTGCACTTTTTATGACGAATCTTCATAGCCTAACTTCACTTTTCACTACTGGAAACTGCTCTATATGCGGCGCTAAAAAATTTTATGTATTTTTAGTAAAATAAATATTTAGAAAACTTATGGCAATTATAGTATGGTAAATAAATTCTCGTATGCAATTCCATTATTTTTTAGTATTTCCTGGCAAACGGGAAATAATCATTTAGTGACGAGTCTACCTAACCTGCAGATGGCCATTTAACAAGGTAGTCATGTTTATATATTTTTTTACAGATGTTTAAGAAAAAGGAGACGGCCGATCAGTGGTGATTTAAGCCCAAGGGATTTGAGGAAGCCTGGAGTGTCGTTCTCGTCAGCGCCGATTTCGTACCGTGAACCATCCGAGGAGTCGGACAGCGAGGAGTTAGACGACGACGAGTACTTCTACAAGCACGGGCATACGAAAGAAGAGGAAGAAAAGCCGTATATACCCGTGAATTTTTGAATAATCTGCAAAACACTATCACGCAAAATGCTGGATTGCTGAGCCACTCGGTACGATCGGATTGGTGTTGTTTTATTTCAAACGTGGGTTATATTATGATTTCGAAGATGTACATACAAAAAGTGATTCGATAACAATTCCACATCTCAACTAAAGAACTTGGATTTTGACAATGTTGAGAATGAATTTTTAACTTACAGTGGATTGAATAATTAGTTCTTAGGTTATATTTTACCATGACAATATTCAATTCACTCCCCGATGTACGCGTGTAATGTAACATGTAAAGTATCGCGAATTGTATGGACGGCACACGATCTCGACGCAATCCTGCTGTTGTTCGATTGCCTTTCGATCGAGCGCCTTTGTGGTTGTGTTAAAAACCGACAGCCGATGGATCAGTGCGAACGTCGTTACGAGCGTTGCATGTAAGAATCGTAACTACGTCCATACGACAAATTTGCGTTACATTATACGTCACATTACATGCGTCTGGACGCGGCTTTACAGTCTTGTCAACTTGCTAAAAGCGTATCTGTGGCATTTGATAAATTTACGATAAGCACAAAACTCATATAAACACTTCAAAGCCACCTCAGATATAATAATTATTTACTATAAAAAATCTTCTTGAAAAAAATACGACGCCAAGCGGATTTTGAACCCACATCCGCTGGATTCGCGCCAACGTGCTTTACCAAGTGAGCGGTGTTTGTCCTATCTACTAGCAATAGTTATTTTTTTGAAGCGCTTCACAAATTGTGTTAACGTTAGTAGTCGGATTCTGTATTTAAATCAAAATATTAATAATATTAATTACTAACTGGCGTAGGTCACTTGCTAATATTTTCATAAACTATTTGTTTGTATTTAAAAAAAATAATTCACAAAGTTTATCAATGTCACATCCTTAAACTTTGTGAATTGTTCGTTAATTTTTCCCTTTATGCGTAGATGACATTGAGCTACTTTACAGGCTGCTAGTCGGCGGGTTTAAAAGCGGACGAGTCAGCTAGTGCGATTGTGATGATGACACACAAAACTTTCCACTCGCTCAGAAGCCAACAAGCTAGCGAGTTTAAACCGTCATTTTTGGTACTATTTTGACAGGACGTATTGAGTAGTTCGTTTTTTACCGGGAGGTCGCCACTATCCGAGGCAACGGGTAAAGTAGCCCGGCTTTCAACTTTGTTGATTGTTTACAATCTGCCTGCTAGCTAGTTCGATGAATCGCGCTGGCTTGTAGCTTGTAAAGCAACTCAATGTCATCGACGCATTAGACCGATAAGAGGTGGTAAATTACATTTAGCTGACAATTAAACACTACTACTATTTTAATGATTCTTACTAGTCGTGTAATGACTCGTAATACGCAGTCGGCCCAAAAAACATATGTAATAATTATTTCTGAAGTCTTCATGGTATACCAAATCTAAAATAAACGTACTAGTGTATCATTAATTCTGTGCTAGCATAACTAATTATTTAATTTTCTAGTGCAGTTTTCCAGTGATATTTTTTAAACCATTACACAATAATTCTGTGACGTTTTCTGATTTGTTTCCTCTTAATTTTTCGATTGACAAAATAGAAGCTTTCAAAAAAGTTAGTAAAACTATATTGAAATTGCTATCTTTAAGCTTATCATAATTTGACCTAACACCACAGATATATTTTTTCAAGTAATATTAATTCAAAATGGATATTTTAATTATTGTTTATTACTATAGTAAACATGCTATGGATTTAAGTTGTATTTTTAATTATCCACTATTGTTGTAATAAAAACTAAGTCCCTTCTGTCTTTCACTCCTAGTTTTGATTGGTAATGAATGTCTATAAAATATAATGTTTTTTATGAAGTAAATAACCTGAAATATAAATGAACAAAATGTTACTGTTAGGTAACCAAGATGGGAATGGGAGAACTGGGCGCCAGGACAATTGGGCGCCGCATTGCTGAATGAAATTAATAGACGTTCGTTACGATTTTATCCAAGATATCTGATTTTAATAAAAACATTAGTCATCTCATCACATATGTAGATAATCAGAATGGTAATAAAAGATGACGGGGAGACATAATGCAATTACATTTGCATAAAATAGACTCCTAAGTAAAGAATAAGATTTGAGAGATGGAGTATTAAACGAGTGTAAGTTATATACAAATAAACAAAATGGAATAAACACAGCTTTCACATCACCGCAGTATAATTTTAATGCGCCGCGTAGGTCATAATGGAGATTTTATTATATTTTCAAAGCATGATCCTGGACATTCCTTAAACGTTGTAGATAATCTATTTATATAATTTTGATGCCTTATTATCATTTATATTTATTTTAAACATTTGATGACTGCATATTACATAAAATAGTATTCTTTTAAACCTCTCGATCTAATGTTTTAAAATATAATCAAATCAAATCAAATTTATTTATTTTACATATAATGAATATAACAAATTATAAATTCAAAGCGTTCACGACATGATATAAAATAAGTGTTATTAATTTAAATAAAAATACAGAGAATAAGTAATAAAATAATAAAATAAATAAAATAAGTAACAAAATAAAATTAGATGGAAGCACACAGAGTGAACTTTGATAGACCATATCTTAAAAACTTATAAAACAACGTCCACCTAAATTCACCCTCACGTAAGTGGTATATATCAATATCCGAAGCGATTTCATTAAACATGGTTACTGCCCTCCCAATTGGCATTACTAATGGCAGAATAGTTCTGCACCGTGGGAGAACAAACAACGGATGCCCTCGATTCCTAAGGTAATTATCAGAGACACACAAGCCAACACCACCAAGAATGGCAGAGTTTACATTTACGCCGCATATAAGTCTGAAAAAATGTGTAGCTAAATAAAGATCCCTTCTAAATTTTAAGCTACAGTATGTAAGCATCCCTAAGAGAAAATCAGTCGGATAGAGCCACGGATAATATCCATACAGCCGAAAGTAAAGGAGTCTTAAAAATTTCTTTTGGACTCTCTCCACCATAAGGCCGTACTTCAACTGATGCGGAGCCCAAACGACAAACCTACTCTCTTTCGACGCCATTCATCGAGTACTGGAAAAACAACACTCGTGAGGCTTTAGTAAACGATAAAACATTGCATTTATCAATATTGAAGTCCAATTTGTTACGCCTGCCCCAATCTAATATATTATCTATATCAAGTTGGAGTTGACGACAATCGTCCAAGGTGACAACTTCCATGAAGAGTTTCAAGTCGTCAGCAAACAACAAAAACATAGCATTTTTAATTACCAATGCTATGTCATTTATAAAAATCGTGAACAGCAATGGTCCTAAGTTTGAGCCCTGGGGGACACCAGAAAATGTGTAAAAGGTCTGCGACTGATAAAGGCCGTACGAAACGTATTGTTGACGGTTCCTAAAATAACCCCGAATAGCTTCAAAAATCGATCCGACAATCCAATAAGTTGGAGTTTTTCCATTAGAATATCGTGATCGACTCTGTCAAATGCCTTTGAGAAATCATTGTAAGAACAGTCAACCTGGCCGCCTCTATCTAGTACTGACGACACATAATCAGTGAATACCATCAGGTTGGTTTCCGTTGATCGGCCTGCTCTTAATCCATGCTGTTCATTCATTATAAATGACTCAATTTTTGGAGAAATCATGCTGTGCATGATCGTCTCCAGAACTTTTGCTGGGGCAGAGAGAACAGCTACCGGCCTGTAGTTTTCTACTGACGACTATGTACCACTCTTATGAATTGGAGTCACCTTCGACATCTTCCATATTTCTGGAAAGATACCTGTCTCCATTGTAAGATTATATATATATGCAAGTGGGCCTTTGACAAAATCAACACACCCCTTTAAAAAAAATGTAGGGACGTTATCCGGTCCCAAAGAGCGAGTATTCTTAAGTTTTTTAATAAATCTAAACACGTCGCCTTCATCAATTGGGAAGATGTCAACGGATTGGGCACCGCACGATCGTTTTCTTGACGTTGAGGCGACATCCAGATTCGGAATACTACTTGCGTAGACGGACCTGAAATTACCAGCAAATGCTTCTGCCATTCTATGCCCAGTCACCTCTTCGCCCTTCCAAGTCATCGAATTGGCAAATCCACCATCCTTTCTTAATGATTTTTTATAATCCCAAAACAATTTAGGATTTTCGCGAATGCAATCCTTTACCGATTCCATATATGTTCGATAGGCCAGCCGAACAGCTTGTCTCATACGATAAAGGCCAAACATTTCATAGTCATGCTGACCATGCTTAGCCTTCCAGGCTGTATGATAGTAGTGCTTGACTCTAATGTCTCTAATAATCTCCCGAGAAAACCACTTCGGATATCGTCTTCCACCTCGACATAGTGACTTCCTTGAAAAACATTTATTAAACACATTATATACAACATTATAAAAGTATTGTACCGCCTCATTCACATCAAAAATCTCACGCAACTCACTCCAATCTACTTCACTCATTAAAGAGTAAATCAGCTTGAAATTTCCACCATCAAACTTCCATCCCCCACACCAATTAGCTCCGTGTGAGGGAATTTCTGTTCGCAGCGGGCGAATCGCATGAAATACGTGTAAAAAAAAACCAATGTAGGGTGGTACACATCCTCTCGTATCAAAGGTAATGTACATCGAGAAATTGATAAAATAGCGTTACTGAAAATCCTATCCAGAAGTCCAACTTTAGAGTTAAGAATATCATTGTACTGGGAAAATCCAAAAACAGCACACAGAAATTCCAGTTCACTCTTGACCCTTCACCGCTGCGCGCTGAGTTTAGGTTAAAATCTCCCATCATGATAACCCTCTTATCCCCAAATACGACGATACTAGATAACATTTTTTCAACAAAAAGTTTATACGCGTCCATTTCACTTGCTGGAAGAAAATACACGACACAAACGTAGACAGTTTCTCCGTTACAGGTTAGGCTAACCCAAAGGTCCTCGTTAGAAGTCTCCAAAATACGAAAACGTTCGGCCTGCAACCTTTCCATATTTCTAACTCCCAGGAAGCAGCCTCCTCCCTGCCTGAGGCCTGTTCCGGAGTCTCGATCCCTTCTAAAGACAGCATAATCACCACCAAAATATTCACGACTGAAAACACTGTCATTAAACCACGTTTCAGTTAACGCTATGACGTCATAGTCGTCAGCTAATACGCCGTTCAAGAATTCCACAGATTTTGTCTTCAAGCCGCGAACATTCTGATAGTAAAAAAACAGTTTATCTGAACGGTGACTGTTCCGAAGTCAGCTAACCGGCAACCGTGGAGTTTCCACTCTCGACACCCATTCTTTTATTAATGAGTGACGTGGCCAGTTATCCGCCCTCAAAACAGTGTCCGTGACATCAGAAGGGATACCTACCTTGAAGGATGCGTAGTCCCCCCTTGATTTAATTTTCACGACTGTGAAATCAGCGGTACATAACTTATTTAAATAGGTTAAAACATCAGCCGTTGTTGTATCTCTGTGAAACGGGCAGATGTGATACTGCTTCACAACAGTTTTCGCTCGTCCAGCGAGGTTTTCCCGAACCGCGACACGTCGATTCCGTGCAACGGTGGCCCATCCATCAACAATCCTAGGCGTAGGTAAATCTTCAGCTGGTTTCGGTTGTGAGGCCTCGGGTGACGATGAGGAGTCCTCTTCTGGGGCGACTGCTGGGATAACCCCGAGTGCAGGATAATTTTCCTTTCCAGGACGCAATCGTTCTAACGCTGCATTTTTTGAATTTGCATCGATTTGTTGTTTTGTCGATGCTCGGCGCTTACTTTGCGCTCGCTTTTCAACAGTCGTTTTTGAACTTGCTGTGCTAATTGGTTTTACCGTATTATCACTAAGTACGGCGGACTTAATTACTGGCGAAGTACACACTATATTTCAGTACATCCATGGGCAGTGGTGTTAAGATTTTTTAGATTTATTAATGTTAAAAGCATTTATAAGACCATTAGTAAAATTTATGTTGTGTGAAATATTTACGATAAAGAAATATATTGATAATCTCTGTGATCCCAAATTTGACAAGAAGTAGGCATTTTATTATTCAAAAAATGGGCAAGATTAACACATTTGAAGATAATTCTAAAGATACTAATTATAAGCTATGTCTTTGACCATTTAAATGTGACAAATATTCTACGAATAATGTTTGCTTTATAATAATTATTGACCTAAGAATAAGATGTTATTTTTTTGAAATACGCCATTTCTATTGGCATTTCCCAGTGGCTAAGCTACAACATACGGCATAAATAAATTGACAAACGATAAATGAAGTAGGGAGTAAGATTATGGTAACGCTCGTTTTTGAACATGTACCGTTTAAAAAAAAATCGGTTATGTAAAATTTATGTATATTATGTTACCTTTACGTAGTAATTTAGTAGTATTTAGGACCTCAAACAGTAATAAAATATTGTTTTCTTTCTATATAAACCGCTTGAAATTTTTGAAAAAGTTGAATGTGACATTGTTATTCTAATTACGCTATCGAAGGAAATTGCTTTTACAAAACATTTTTTTTTTGTCATTGTAATAATGGTAGGGTAAAGTTTTACAAGCCGCCCGTTTTGAAATTTGATATACTTCTGTAACAAAATCTTATTTACATAGTTAAGTCAAGGTAGGAACCCATCTATTAAGTGTTTGACAAAGTTAATATTATTCATAAGGAATCCTTTCCTTATAAATATAATATTTAGCTAAAATAAACTAAAGAAAGTTTGGTATCTAACCGTGGGAGTGTATTTTTTTTTTAAATAATTAAAAAAAAAAGGTGTATTAGCATTTTTTCTAATTAGAAGACAATTTAGGCGTCTTCAAAACTGGAGATTTGTTGTGAGGAATGGATTATAATCGTTTACTCAACCTATTAAACTTTCGCTCTTGATTACACATAGAAGATAATATAATTTTTAGTAAAAACGAAATTCAAACCTACCCCTACGGTTTCAAAAGCGGGCTTTCTACTAACTATTTTACAGTGAAGTTTTTGTAATGGTATCTACGAGATGAAAAACTGATAGACATTTAATAAAATATAATAATTACAAGATAAAAAGAATTTTCATATAAAACGTTTTTAAATTTTCCGTTGAATTATTATGTTCAATATGCTCAAACTTGTACTTGATATGAAGTAAATAAAAAACAAACAAACAAACAAATATAGAATACTGAAATGTCATGTAGTAACGCACGTATATATTAATAATTTTGTTGCTAGGACCACCCACTTAGCAACCAATAATAGTGGATTGGATTACGGATTTCTCCGAAATAACTTTTTTACGAAACAGAATTTACTGAAAATGAATTCAATTCCACTTAAAGATGGCTAAAAGTATTAAAATAATGCATTGGCATCGTGTTCTGATATATTCTAAAAGTTTCAAATGTCTAGCTAGTCGGGAAGTTAGTTAAAATCGATTGCAAGATTTGTACCGGACAAACAACCACCGGACAAATAAGAATACGAGCTAATAAAAACGTTGTAAAAAGTACTCGTTTTGACAATGTCGCGTACTTACTCGTGTTTAGATCACTCACATAAAGCCAAGTTTTACTTAGGTACCCTTACTTATAATAAGTTCAAACGTGCTCTCGATATGTAAATATAATTATGTTACAATAAATAAACTGTAATATAATTTTCTTCATTATTCGTGTATTTAGGGATATAAATTAGATTATTCACTAAATTCTTAATTTATCAAAAATATACTTACCTAATTGTATATCATAATAGTTAAAGATTGAGCTAATAAACAGTCATCATTTTAACTAAATATAGTCTATACATTGGGTAATATATTCTAATATGTTAATTATCGTTTTGATTACATAATATATAGACCAGTGGCGAAGGGTGGAGTTAGGCTGTTAAGATCTGCCATAAATAGTGCACACTAAACTTTGTCAATCATACGTATTTGTTTTCATTGAAATAAGACCATAATTTACAGATGGCATTGGTTAGTTTTTAAAATTCAATTAAACCCCGCGAAAACCGAGCCATAATAGATAATAGTCAAAAAAACTCGCCTATCTATAAAATATCTAAAATTACGCGATTAAATCATACATAACTTTGGATATTTTTTATATAAAATAATATTATGAATTTAAAAAAAAAACAACAATATATTGTGTAATATGTATTCTTAATCATACGAAAACATATAAGAATGAATTAAAAAGTGTGCAAAATGTTGTCCTATCACCCAAAATATACCAAACTAGTGTGGTTTGGCTGGAGCAGGGCTTAATTGATTTTTAAAAACTAACCAATACCATCTGTAAAGTGTAGTCTTAGTTCAATAAAAACAAATACCAACGACTAACAAAGTTTAATGTGCACTATTTATCGCGGATCTTAACATCCTACCTCCACCCATGGCTACTGATATAGACAGATCTACCATATTATCTAAGAAACGTTAATTGTTTTTTTTATTATTTATTCTATTAATTTTTGTATTCATATTATTTATAAAAATAATAACAGATATTTTGGATAAAGTGTTGAACGAGACGTGTTTCTGATTTTATCATATTATTCTGATAATAATAATAATAATAACAAAATTATATAACTTGGTCCGTAATCCGAAATCTTTAAATAAATTAATAAACAACCTTATATTTTATATTAATCTCGCCAGATACACAAAATGAAACTCATAAAAGAAATTTTAAAATTATAAAAGGTCTTTCACATGATCGATTATAGTTACGAAATTCAACAAAAGCTATTGTGTATTTTTGCATTTTCGTGAATTTCAATATGAAAAGAAAATATTCTACGCTACTTATCCCTTGTTATTTTCATTTTAAATACCTCGTTTAAATAATAAAGGCTCGCTCCTGGTTACAGACCCACGTTGGTAAATATCTCCGAGAGCATTTGTCAAGTGGTTTCTGGGAAGGCATCGTGGCTTAAGTATAATCAATAAAGTCCACTTCTGCTTGAGCCACATGTACTTCCAGCGCCATTAAAGGAGATAAATTGTGTTAGAATAAGGCGGGTTAAGGTAAATTTTTAACACGTTGAAGAATATAGTATCGTCTGTTTTATACAGCGATTTACTTTTACGAAGATGACGAAATCATTTCGTTAGAAGGTTTAAGAAAGGGCCTCTAAATATTTCATACCGGTCACACAATTATTAGTTATTTTAATGTGATCAGTCAATGAATCGAGTCTCCGAGTCACTAAACGCACCACTGGTTTTATAACACTACACTTAGTGTAGGTAGCAGAGGCGAAGAGTGGAGGTAGGCTGTTAAGATCCGACATAAATAGTCCACAATAAACTTTATCAGTCATGCGTATTTATTTTGTTTTCATTGAACTAAATCCATAATTTGTCTATAGTTTTTTAAAATTCAATAAAACACTGTGAAAACCAAGCCATGTCTAAAATATCTAAAATGATGCCATTAAACCATACATTATTTTGGATATTTTACAGATTGAATAATATTTGATATCTACTATGGTTTGGTTTAGACAGCACATGTAATATATTATATTCTTAATCCAACGAAAACAAGTAAATATGAATGAAAAAGTGTGCATAATTTTGTCGTATCACCCAAAATATACTAAAATTATTATGGTTTGGTTAGGTAGGGTTTAATTGATATTTTAAAACTAATTAATAATGTGTGAATTGTAAAAGGCTTGGTTCAATAAAACAAATACGTCCACTTTTATGGCGGATCTTAACAGACTACCTCTACCCTTCGCTACTGGTAGGTAGTCTAAATGATATTCATTGCAATAAATAAGATAACTAAAAATAGGACAGTTTTGAATTTGCAGCATTCTAAGTGAAAACTAGTTATGTAATTATTAGCAGGAGATGAAACCAAACATACATACACGAGAACACAAGGATCCAAGAGTGTTATGTTAAGTAAATTGACTTCAAATACAAATATGCAATTGTAAATTTTAAACAACTACTTTAAAACTTCTGTCAATATGGTCGCGACGTCATGAAGATAAAGATTTTTGTTTTTTTAATAATTGTGTTTTTATTTAAATGGCAACGTGCGAATTCCATATCTGGCAGTGGCAAAATATGGAGGTAGACTTTTGAGATCCAACGTAAATAGAGCACCACTTTGTCAATCATACTTATTTATTTTCATTGAACTAAGAATACAGCATGAAGATGGTATTGGCTAGTTTTTAAAATTCAATTAAACACTGCCTAGATCAAATTATAAAACTAAACGAAGACACAATAGAGCTATGGAACCACATATACACAACATCCCCCACAGGATCAATAACGCAGAAATTTATTCCAAACATAAACTCTGCCATCACTCTTGCCAGGAACATAAAAATATCACACGAACTCACACAGATACTAACAAGCCACGGAGCGGTGCGAGCTTATCTAAAAAGATTTAAATTGAGGGGTGATGGCTGTTGTCCATGTGACGGCAACACATCTCAAACTGCGTGGCATGTCGTCAACGACTGCCCTATACTAGAAAGGGAGCGATGGACTCTCAGGACTCGATGTAGACAGCATACACATGAAATTGACCTCCAAAAGCCTCACGAAGTACTAAGCAATTGAACAATACAAGAACAAACACTACACAAAATATTTAATCCTGGCCATAAAGAAAATTAAAGATATAAATGGAGGAACCTAATTAGCCCCACATCAATGCAACTAACCCACCCAACCACCTTGTACGAAAAAGCAAGGGCATGGTTATAAATAATAATAATAATAAAGTATAGGTAGGCTGTAGAGATCTGATATAAATAGTGCACATTAAACTTTATCAGTCATACTTGTTTATTTTCGTTTCAGATGGCGTTTGTGAGATTTTAAAGTTTAATTAAACCCTGCTTCAACCAATCCATAATAGATAGAAGAATATTTTTTTATCGAATATCTATCATGTTTTGCTTTAGTTTAATAGAACTTTAAAAACTTCAACACCAATATCATGTGCAATTTATATCTTTAGTTCAACAAAAACAATTAAATATAACTGATAAAGCTTAGTATGCACTATTTATATTAGAACTAAATACGCTACCTCCACCTTTCACCACAGATATCTGGAATATTCAAAATAATTAGTATTTCAATGTGTGAATCCAGAGTATAGACCTAATGGAAAGCGAATAGTTAACTTGTCAAATAATTTTATATCTATCTGAAATTTGACGCAATCACTTGCATATTGCAAAGTGTAATTTAAAAATTATACCAACGTTGCTATGATTAATAAGTAGTTACAGACCTACACAGTTGTTGGGTCACTCTAGTGTGGTGTTCGGTGTGTAGGTAGAGGATGATGATAATGACGAAGTCTACGATGTAGCAGGGTGAGATTTATTAGCAGCGTATCGGTACAATAGTATATTATACATGATAGTTACTAGCTAAGTACTCTGATTCGAGTGACATTGAGATAAATTGTTCTTCGTTATTTATACAATAAAAGGTAGTACATTAACATTAAATTCTGTTACATAATCATATTAAACTAAATATAGAGTCAGCGTTTTAAATTGAGTGGCGAAATGAAATATTATTTGTTATTGCAGTTGTAAGAAAATACTATGAAAAATGATTATTCAGCTAATACACCGTAATGGTATAAATATGCTGTGATATGATGTAATAATACACCGTCTCTAATTTCGCCAATCGACTTGCTGGTCTAGCTGAATTGTTTACTGGAAATGGATTCGCTGAGAATATATTACTGCAAAGTAATTTGATATTTTTATAAACAATAGATATTCGATCGCTTATCTGAAGAATGGGATGGGGGAGCCACTGTCAAAAACTACCCAATCAAGACTCGTAACTGGACAAAATCTGACATTCGAATGACATTTTCAAAATGGCGTCCTATGGTAGTTCGTAGTTCCATTTTTTGCCATTTTATTAGTTTGCGTTATATCAGGCAAAAAGTTTGTATAATTATTTTTATAGTACCTACATCTAAAGTCAATTCATTGATGCATATTCTACCATCATTAAATAAGTCAAGGATTTTGTTTGTTTGACTGTTTTCAAAAGGTGCGGACAACATTAAAAAAGATGAAATTCACATTGGAAATGGATGGTTTCACAAAAATGATTGACAACCAACTGTCTAAATGTAGATTTTCATTAAAGAAAGAAATAGTTATATCTTGTCAATAGATTATTGTAACACTTTAAAATAAATAAGCGTAGCGACGGAAAATATATTTTGCTCTTCTTTGTAGTTAAATTTATTAAAAGAATATTTTAACATGAGTATACTTAATAATATTGTACATACATATTATATTCAGATGTAATAGTAGGTACGTATACCGAGTTGTGGAAATTAATTTTTAAATGTGAAAACGTTATTATTTTATAAATGTTTTAATATGTCATATTGATGTTAATTTTGACTAACGTGATGTGTGATTAATTCCCACCCTTAATAATATTCTGATTGAGGCCTTCTTTGTGTCGTTGTAGAATTATTATTATAGCAAAAATTCTTATACAATTACATTAATTATTATCAGCAAATATGTTCCTGAATAGAGTTTTGTATTGTTGACACGCTATTTGTAAATGATTCTACAAATAGTTGAAAAGAGACCCAAAAATAATCTTTATATACTTACTAAACACGCGTATACAATTCTCAAAGCAAGTAATAGTTTTAGGTCGAATTCAAAAGACACCTCATCGTATATTTCTATGCGACCAAGATCGCGTTTCACTCCTATATTCAGCCAAGTTCCTGCCTGCAGAAGTGAAAAACACAATGGAAACTTTCTAAGAAAAACTCCATTGAAATTTCAATGAGCAGTAACCTTCGAATATTCCGTGATGTGGATACAGAATGAGATAATACTATAATAGCCATTTAGGTGAATACCCACCAAAAATGAACGGTTTCGTTTTCATCACAACAGCATAAAACTACATATCATCGGCATCTTTAACCTATGCAATAAAGTAAAATACCATTTTAAGTACACCGACTTATAAAAAATTATTTGGTACTGTTCGGTTATCAGGAATACAGCGGAAAACACATTTTGAAAATAGCCGATAAACTGGATTATTTTTTAGGTTAACCTAACCAAACCTAACCTAACCCAACTTAACCTAACCTGAACTAACCCAAACTAACAAATAATCCAGTGTATCGGGTATTTTCAAAATGTGTTTTCCGCTGTATTCCTGATAACCGAACAGTACCAAATATTTATTTATACACGTTTTGTCTTTGGTTCTTCTAAAGGAATTCTATATTAATTAGTAAACACATATTTAATACTAGAATGGAACCACGATGGTCGAGCGGTTACCTCGTATAATTTTGTGGGTCTCAGCGCATCTATTACACACACGACTGCTTTCGGCCACTACGGCAGCTATCTAGGGTCGGTTTGTATCGAAGTATTAGTACTTATTGTAACAATTACAATAAGTTAGCAGTTTTAACAGTCAAAACTGTCTTCTTGCTTTAAAATATAGCATAGCCAAGAGAGGTGCTGTTAAAACATAGCACTTATTGTGACAATTACAACTAAATTATTGTAATTGTTACAATAAGTGCTAATACTTTGATACAAACCTACCCTTGATAACTGCCATAGCGGTCGAAAGCAGTCTTGTGTCTAGAATAGATGCGCAGGTCTGGAAAACTAACATGATGCTTTTCAATGTGTATTTGGATCAGAGTATGGACCTAATAGTTTGAGCCAATAGCTAATATCTATTTCTCGTAAAAATAAAAATCTGTTAATACAACATCCATCCTATGATGTCCCATAATATGATCTTCTTAGAATCGGACATGGCTTAAAAATATTCTAATAAATCACCAGGTGGCAGTGCCACCTATTAACATACCTATTTCTTTCTTCGACCATTCCGATTCTAATAGGATCATATGGGCCTCCACAGAGTAGAGGTTTGTATTAACAGATTTCGTTTTTACGAGAAATGGATGTTAGCCACTTGCTCAACCTATTAGGTCCATACCCCCGACCCACACACATATTGAAAAACAAAATGTGTACTTGCAAGACCCAGGATTCGAACCTGGGACCCACGGTATATAGTCCAACGCTTATGCCGCGCGGCCACCGTGGGCGTACATACCTATTTAACTAACAATAATATCAAAAGCAAAACAATAGAAGGTAATAATATTCATAGAACGCGTCGATTTGAATACCGATATAGATCGGTAGATATATATTTCATAAATCCAGTGTATGATAATGGGTTAAAAAGTGTGTGAGCGAAATAAATATATGTGACTATGCGACTAAGTGCATCGCGCATGAGAGGGATGCAACGTGGGTGTTATTTATGTATTTATACGATTACGCAACAAAGACGCAAACTCTTTCGTATCCAAATTTATGTGCGTCAAAGAACGACAGCTCTTGAATTTCAGACAGACAGGTAAATCAAGAAAATTTTACGTTTTCTAAATTTTTAAGTCTCAACCAATATTATCTTCAGTGAAAATTTATAAAACAACATTGCATCAAACAAAATTGATCTTGTTCATTTTAGCTTCTTGTTTGATTAGAAAGTATTTTATTAAGTATGGTTTGTAGAGTCTCATTTGAAGAGAAATGAGCTTAAGCTGATTCTGAGGCTAAGAACAGGACACACAATGGGGAAAAGATTTGATGTCCGCGATGAATGTGATTTTTCGGAGGACATTGTACATATAGCAGTACCATCCCCTAAATATGAACGACACAGAGTACAGCTGTAAATTGTGGATATCTTTGGGAATGTCGACGAATCGAAAGGTGTCCTGGCGGTGGGTAGGACGGAAGAGCTTGGCAGAATTGTAAAGTTCTTTAACAGAATTGGAGTGAAGGCCTGATCGGTGATCCTCTTCTAGATGAGAAGAAGTGATATGACAGCGAGTCGCAGTCAAAGCCTTGGTAAGAATAAACAAAGTATTTGGATACTATTTTATTTTCGACAGTAACTTTTAATTATTAAAAATAATTTACACTGAATTTTAACATTATTATATTTTTCCATATTAATCACAATAACAACTCGAGTTAACTTTGTTTATAAAACTGCCAGAAGTTCCACTTAAAACACTGGCTACAGTTACGGGAGACTTCAAATTTACTGGTTCAGGAGAAAACCAGCCTTCATTTACTACTGCTTTCACAGGAGTGACTGTACCGATTGGTGTTGTTATATTCGCACAATTGTCAACTATTTTTGCAGGTATTGGTTTACTTCTTCTTGAACCGCTACATGGTGACATGCATGGATTCCAACGTGGTTTTTCTCCACTCACTACCTTAGGTTTCTTCTTTTTTATTGTATCTTTGGGTTGACTTTCTGTTTTGTGTACTTTTACAATGTTTGACTCATCTTTTATTTTAGGCAGATTTTTTATCTTTTTTGGATGGTCTTCTTTTTTCTCCTCTTTAACTGGTACTACTTTTTTCTCATTTGGCTTTTTTTTTAGAATTTTTATATTCATACTGGATGGTGTTTCAGTGACTTTAAACCTACCGCTAATATGCACAGGAACATTTAAAGTATTCCACTCCTCTGAAATGGAATTTTCATCTGAATTTACAGTCGTATAATTGTTAGATTCTGACGGGTAAGAAATTGGCTGTGATTTTAATGGAGTAAATTTATCATTTTCATTTGACTCTACTCCTAAATGTGTATCATCATTACTCAAACTTTTAGAGTCTAAACTTCCTTCTCCACCAATTTTTATTATCCTTTGTTGTAGCCATTGACTACTGTCAATATATATAGTTTTTCGACGGGCCTGATTATTCTCCATCATACCTCTTTGTGAATTTCTAATCTTTATACTTGATCTCGATAAATCGTCTTCAATATACGTCATACTGTCAGAATATGATATTGGTATACCACTATCAACTTTTTGGGATTCTCCGGAAGACATATTTGACGTCATTGCTTCCACTTGTGGATTACTAACAGTGACTATGACGTGTACGATTACCTATTTACCAGTATAAACGAATTGACAGAATTTTTAGCGTATCATAATTCATCACAACATTTTCACCAAACTAATTATCTTTCAGCCTATTATAAGAAAGCTAATAACAATAAATTTAATTCACGTTTTCTGGAATGTCAAAAAATATGTTATTATATACTTATATTTTTAATCAACGTTTGCTTGTTATTTTTTAAATTTGGAAGATGCATTTTATGAACTGTTGCAAGATATCAAAAATATGTAAACATATTATTCAAATAATATCGCATTGCTTTTCATTGTATATTTATTTATTTATTAAAAAAAAGACACGTTGAGTACATAACAAATTATTAATTCAGGACGTTCACAACATGACATTTCGAATAAAATTTACAAGTAATCAGTTAGAGAAAAAACAAGGTAGAGAAGAAAAAAACCAAGCAAAATAGTTTTATACAAAAAAAAATTTAAAAAAAAACAATAGTAATTCAAAAAACAAATACAATTTAAACAATAAAATAGAATTTAAAAAACAGAATATACAATGGATCGCCAAAAATATCTACATCTCTAGGGAATGCATTGACCAGCCGCACAGCCCTCGCTATTGGTGCCTGGTGAGCCTGACATGAGGAAACAGCTTTCACCCAAAATAGGTCATGGGCTGCGACCACGCATGTAATTGACGGGTGCGTAAAAATTAGAATTTTCTAGAATATCGGATTGAAAACTATACCACGTGAGAGCAGGGAAAAATGCTTTAAGAGCAGAAGTGATCTACGAGCTTCAAGAGAATGAAAGGCAAGCATGCTTTGAAGAAAGTTAATCGGAAAATACTCGTTTGAGAAGGTGTCAAAAGGAAAATAGTTATAAACTTTAAAATAAAGATGACGAAGATTTTTTTTCTGAACACGAACAAGCTTATATGAACCCTCATAAAGACTCCAGATAATATATATATTAATAATCCAATTTTCAAATACTCATATGTTACATACTGGTGAGTTACATCTTAAACGTTTTAATTACTATATTTAAAAAAAATGCCTGTTTAAATTTTGACATAGATTTTGATGGTCGAAGGTAGAGAGAAGATCACACCGTCTGAGGAAAATGGTGATGGAGGCCAACGCTCGTTTATCTTTATTGCTATCTGAAGAAGAAGAAGTACCTGTGAATTTCGACAAATTTAAGGTTCAAATATATTATATTATTATGATGTATGTCGCGTACTATCACGTGATATCACAGTAAGCTGCCGCTACAGGGGAAAAGTATTTAATGTCGTTTTACTTGGTGTTTAAAATGTTATCAAACTGATGCTCCCATCCCGTAGCAAATTTTAAACTTTTAAACGAACATTTTCAGTTAGCAAAATCTGTCAAAATCACCAGAACAACAATGAGGTCACTTCACACGTACCGCACTGCATCGACACCCGTATGACTCAATAAACGTTATTTATCATTTTCTACTGCCTACACATTTTTGACTCATAAAATCGCATGTTGTTTGTGTTTAGCGGTTGGGACTATATATTTTCTATTATCTATGGTCTGCAGATGGTATTATGTTCAAAATATTATCTATGGATGCAATATCGCAAGTAAATTTAACGTACGCACACGTAGAAAATATTAAAATTAATTGAAATTAGCATAATTAATGAATAATAATTCAAAATACTAATACATCAGAGTTGGCACTCTCCATCATTGAATTTACAGAGATAGTAATCGTTCAACAGTACGCGACGTGCATCATAATGTATATCAAGCATTAGAGTGGCAGTATACTTCAATACATTTTTTTAAATATAAAATCTCATTGACCGAAGAAAAAATCAGAAAGCACATTATCGGGACGTGGCTGCTAATTATAATGCCAATATAATAATAATTGCCAGTTATGAAGTTAGATGCAACTGAAGTTTCTAGAGATTGTTTTAATTAAAGCAAGTCATTGCGCTGTGCTGTGCTGTACCGCTGTGAACTGTGCGTTTGACATTTCTTCGATCAAAGAGATTCCATACTGTATACATAAATAACAAGCAATTAAAATGTCGTAACAAACAGTGTTGCTCTGTGAACTTTTACTCAACCCTTTGCATACTTTCATAAAAGGAATAGAACGTTTTTGAAAAGGCAACATAAGGATTTTTAACCTTTTTGAACTGTGACCTAAATTTTGGCTTGGTAACCTAAGAAAATAAGAAATAAAATAACAAAAATATAGGTATTATTTACTTATTTCGGAAAAAATATAATTTTATTTTAATGGTTCTCATTAAGGCTATACCTCAGTTGAGGCATGGTCTAAAAAGATCGTGGGTAGGCGATGCGCGGATTGTGCAAATGACGCGTGCCGAACGAAATACAATTTGTATTATAAATCAAACATGCGTCCATTTAATATTATGTTTATTGTTCTATTAGTAACAATAATAATATATTCATTGACATGTTTTCTTTTTCAAGTAAATGGGTAACGTTTTTTAGTCATCTTTACACGATTTAAGAATTAATACCCCCGTCGCCTTCACGAAACAAATTGACGTGTTCACAGCTCGACGTCGCTCTCCGATTGCCAGCGAGTCCAAAATTTCGTCGCACCTATAGTTGAAAATTATTTGCCGTTTCACTGAAGTACCGTCTTAACGTAAAACTTATTTTAGAATAAATTATTTTCAGTCTACAGTACATTTCAAATTATAATTATTTAGTTATAATTGTGTTGAAATATACGCCACACTCGCACCATGAGTATTGTAGTGTATTAACTCAAAAAGTATAGTTTTGAGATATCAGCGTTTGAAGTTACAAATCAATTTTGTACTGTAATATTGTGGTATGTTTAACAACTTTGTATGAGCTTAATACGTTTGTATATCAAATCAAAATAATAACCTAATGCACCAAAAACATACATCACATTGATGCATTACCATAGTATATCTTAATATATATATATATATAGTAAAGCAGTCAACTTCTTAAAATATTTTGAAAATACTTTAGTGAAGTAACTCAATTACAACGCATTTCATATTTTGTTTGAGTTACTACGTTAAAGCAAAAAAAAATCTGAATAAAGCTGCATTTAATCTAACAATCAATATAAAACAATCATTCATTTTCACAGAAGAATAGAAGAATTTATAATTATTTTTTTTATTGGAACTAAGTATATTGAAATTGTCACTATAATTCTTCTTCTTCTTCTTCATCTTCGATGGCGCTACAGCTCAAGTCGAGCCCTGGCCTCCTCCACCGCTGTCCTCTAGCCAGAACGGTCCTCCGCACGTCTTTTCCAGTTCCTGATTTTTAGCAGCTGGTTGACATATTTTGTAACATTATCACCCCATCGTGTGCGTGACTTTCCCACTGGCCTTTTCCCTCCTGGGTTTCCTTCGAGGATCTTCTTCGGTATCCGTGACTCAGGCATGCGCTGTACATGGCCTGCCCAGTTTAACCTCTGGAGTTTTATGAAGTTGGAGAGTTTTGAATCTTGGTATAAGCGGTATAGTTCCGTGTTGTACCTAACTCCACTCCCCACCATAATTCATGGGTCCGTATATCCGCCTAAGGATCTTTCTCTCAAAGCAATCCACCATTTCAGCTGCTTTCACATTTAGCCTTCATGACTCGCAACGACTGTGCGTATGACGGTTTTATAGAGCCGCGTCTTAGTTTTTCTGTGGACATTTCTGGATTTTTTTTTAATTTTAACTAAGTATATTGAAATTGTCACTATAATTATTTTTCATAATCCTACGTTATGACATGATGTAATAGATGCTTAAAAATAATTAATTTAGGATCTCGTCTAAAGTGTATAATATGATTGAAATTATATGAGTGGCAACACCAATACTTCCTGTCGGAGATCAATAATAGTAATGAAGAGAGAAAATGTAATATCCGGTCTGCTGAATAACGACATTTCACTTCCGCTATGAACATTAAATTTATATTTAGCATATTGTTTAGAAATCCGTTTCAACATTCTCAGAGTAGTGATTTGAGATAGATATCATATTTTCTGTGGTCTATTATTTCACAATAATACATATTATTTTGTTATTGAACAAGAATATCCTAGAAAAAGATACTAATTCCTTTCATTTCATATCAAGTTTCTTTGACATCGGTGATATATTCGGTGAAGGTAAGCAAATATGTTGATAAAAACCGCATTACATAATAATATATGAAATCCTTTATAGTCCTACGTATAAGGCACTGATTTCTCATCTAAGCCTACTCGTCTGATTCCCGGTGCGGTCATAATGCATATATGTGATATTCTCAAAGCCT
Source organism: Rhyacophila brunnea (assembly GCF_057557595.1). Taxonomy (NCBI): domain Eukaryota; kingdom Metazoa; phylum Arthropoda; class Insecta; order Trichoptera; family Rhyacophilidae; genus Rhyacophila; species Rhyacophila brunnea. Next base: position 37,787,277 of record NW_028232796.1, read on the forward strand.
GCATGTTTATGTGATTTTTTTAATTTTACTACTGCACTGCTGTTATTGGACCTCTTGGTCTGTTGTAGTGACGTGTGGTCTATAGATGCTGAATAATATGCGAAACATACCCAGAAGTAATCGATCAAGATATATACAAATTGGTTAATTTTGGTTTACTATATTTCGTCTAAAGGTCGCACAGTTACTACTCCAGATTACTTATACAATACCTACTTATTTTATCAACCTAATCCCTAAAAGTAAAAGTCACACCACGTCACTGATATGTATGCTGCAAATACCATGGTATTTTACGCTAAAACTGCAATTATATGACGTGATCATAATATGATCACGTCACGTGCTGTCACGTGTTTGCACCGCGACAAATTTAGTGTATGGTTTCGTCATTCCGCTGAATATTTTGAATGATCACTATCTCTATGAATTCAATTATGCCGAAATTCCAACTCTAATTTATTTGTATGTTGAATCATTATTATGATAATTTCAATTAATCTACGTGTGCGTACGACAAAATTACTTGCGATATTGCATCCATAGATAATTTTTTGAACAAAACCCAACCAGTCGACCATAGATAATAGACATAAACACCAGACATAATAATTAATAATAGATAATAATAATAAATAGATAATAATTTAATAGAAAATCTATAGAGAAAAAAATAAAAATAAAGATTACGCATTTTGACGTGAGTCGAAAATTTGTAGGCATGCAGAACATAATAAAAAAAAGTTCATCGAGTCATGCGGTTGCCGGTGTAGCGCGATACGCGTGAGGTGTCCGCATTGTTATTCTGGACACTTCGGCAGATTTCGTTAACTGACAGTGTTTGTTTAAAGTTCAAAATGTACTACGGGATAGGAGCGTCAGTCTGATAACATTTTAAATACCAAGAAAAACGATATTGCACATTTTTTTCCCGTTACGGCAGCTTTCTGTGATAGCACATGACAGCACATAACGTTATGAAAATGTATTCGAATCTTAAGAATTAATTACCTACTTTCAGTCAATTAAAATCTTAATATGTAGCAAATAGTATGTATTATTATGTATTTTAACAGCAATCCCACAAACAATGTGAAAATATAAGTAGCTCATTTTAAATAATGAAATTATATCAATTGAACGTAGTCATTTTAATAATATTAAATTTCAAATTCATTATAACAAAATCTCATTTCACAATTCGTTGTTATTTACGAGTTCTGTTGACATGGGAATATTCACTGCGATTGCCAGCAAACAAAAATAAATATGAATCATTGATAAGTTTACTGTTTTTTAACGAGCAATTATTATTTCTGCGAAGTAAAATAAAAAATATTGAAAACAGAGCGACATTGTACGCTTTTTAAATGCGAGACGCTATAAGGAGGTTTTATGTTTATTTCTTATAAAGCTTTCACGATCGGAGAAAATGCATTTTCCAAGTCAATAAATACTGGAATGTCAACGAGATTTTTATTGAATCTAATTGAATATACATCTACATAATGTTTTAACTGAATTAATATAAATGTGTACTGAAGGCAAGTGAGATACATTTTTTTTAATAAATTGTTTATTTATTTATTTAAGAAAACAAAACATTGTGGACATAACAAATCTAAATACAAGACATGCACAACATGAGATTTACATTATAACAAATATTAATTACCCTCACAAGACAGAAGAAGAGAATATTATATAAAATAATAATAATAATAATAAATAAAATAAAAACATACTTTATACAGAAAAATAAAATTTCGAATACAAAATACATAGCACGTCAGCAAAAGAAATTTCTTTTGGATATTTCTTGTTGCCATTTAATATAACTATTATTTAAAATATGTTAAAACTGTTACATTTTCCAATTCTGTCGTCTTTGCATTTTCTTTATATAAAATTTAATAAACTCAAATATTTGATGAAAGCGACATTTTGTATTTTATTATTATAATTGTTTACAAGCAAGCTGTCAATATGCTAACACACGCAATAGGAAATAAAATCTTCAAGGACAATAAATATTTTTCTATGTCGATAGATACGACTTAAATTATTATAGTAGTAACGAAAATTGTTTGCATTGATTTTTGTAAACTAAGTTCGGGTCCTCCATCAATCATATTTTTTTAAACATCCACACTGTGCATCATTGGCGTACAAAACGAATATCACAAAATAAATTGTCTATGGAGCTATGTTTTTTTTTAAATTTAACCCTAGTAATATTGGCGAAAATATAATTTGCAATCGCCCGACAACAGCGAGGAATGCGAAACCCGCGTGTCCAAATCTCGGTTTGTCCATAATAATTGTAGCCATATTGTTATATATTATAATATAACAGTGTCAAACACTCCCTACTAGGTAGGTACCTAATTATTTAAAGCTTACGTTCTTAATAAAAATAGATTTCAATTACATAAAGACATTTCAAAAGTAAAAAATGCCAACAGAGGCATTCATCGGTAAGTGGGTCTATATTATAACTTAATTTAATTTAGGATTCACCTACATATTATAGATGGACTGATTCCAGGGCTATATACTATTCTACAAATACACGCAACCAAAGGCTTGTGATAATCCATTTTTTTGTGTGTGTAGTTTGACACGATTTATCCTTATGGTTGTTTCACTGTATGAAACAAATCGTGCTTCTATAGTATATGCCTTTGCGTATATTATCAATAACTATGTTATTTTACACGCAGTATTGGATAAGAAGCTCAACTAATGTACCCAACCTAATCTAACACAGCCTAACCTAATATCAGTAGTATATTCTCCATAAAAGGCCATTACTTGGAGCTTACCTTCTTAATACATATAGATTTTAATCACCTAAATACATTTTAAAAGTAAAAAAAATACTAACAGAGCCATATTTATCTAAGTATAATAACTTAATTGAATTTAAGATTTACTTATGCATTAATGGAATGTTTCCGAGTCTGTAGAATCTTCTACAAATATATGCAAACAAAGGCTTGGGATAATCCAAAGTTTTTTTTGTATATAGCTTGACACAAATTGTCTACGCCTTTGCGTATATTATCTATGACTATGCTATTTTTCTCTGCCCTAGTGGTATATTGGATAATAAGTTCAACTAATGAGGCCGTAGAATTTTTAGCCCAAGTTCGATGCGGTGAGGCATGAATTCTTTTTAGTAAACTATCCATTATAGTGCATGTTGTATTTGCTAATGGAATATCTATTATAAGAAAGTAAAATGTAATATTTTATATCCAATACATTTTTATCAGTAAAATACTGAAGTTCAAATAAAATTCAATTCAAGCTCCGTAAATCAGGCTGCATTAGGACTTTTTCAGTTACCTAATACATACAGCCCTTGCAGCTGATATAAATACAATTTAATATATTGTATGTTTCTAATATTCCAGCATTCCACCAATGGCTACTTTACACCCACAGCGTACTAGTTGGTAGAGCGCCCGTTGTGTATGAATGTGTGTTTGATCAAACCTAAAGACCCAATGGGTTGAGATGACTAAAAAACCATTCCTCGTAAAAAAAAGATGTCTGTTAATATCAAAGATGTTGAGCGTAACCTTCTTTAACATAATGTAGAGCCTAAACATGTAGGTACAAGTGAATCAAAAAAGAACCAAAGGTCCACTATTTTTTATACAAACTCTGAAAACAGAAGTAGCAACTCATTGCTTATTACACAGAAAAAAAAGGCATTGAAAAACTGGAACTTCCTTCAGCGATTCGTATTGGGAAAACCACAGAATTCTCCATCTTGTATTTACAATATATTTGATTAATATAATCTAAGTTAAGTAGTATGTTTATTCTCCCAAGGTGCAGAACCAACCTGCCACTAGTGATGCCCTAGTGAGGGCGATAATTATGTTCAACCAAATTGCTTCGAGTGTTGATATATTCCACTTGCGTGAGGGTGAGTTTAGGTAGGCGCTATTTTATAAATTCTTAAAATAGGGTCTCCTTAGCAAACCCCGTGTACTTTTTTGAACTTCTGTAGATGTATAATTGTATTTTCACTGCTTTTATGTTTATATTATGTCCTCTTTTTATATTTTCATTTTTATCGTTTTTATTACGTTTTTTTATAATAATGTTTCATGTCATATCTTCAAAAATAAATTGAAATTGAAATTATATGGAGGCCCAAATTCTCTGCTTAGGATTAAAATAAATTTACGCTTTATGCTTGTGAAGTAGGTACTAGGTAGGTATAATTTATATTTTTAAATATATAAATTTATAGGTACATAGTCATTAGTATAATCGTATGTCAAGGAAATACATATTATGATATTTAAACTAAGTAAAAACATGGTTCATACGTTGCAAGAATATTAAGGGTATAAAAAAAATAATCATTCTTCGTGAAGAGTTTTGATGCTAAACTTTGGCGTTAATGAATCCTTAGTAAGTTTCCCAGACTAAATATTCTTAATATTGCGTGTTGCGTGCAAGACCCTTTTTAGCACACTGGCATGTCACTGTCTGTGATTCTCTGGCAAGGGGTGTAAAAAATATAACCTCGCGGATAATCGATCGGAAAAAGTGTCATTAATCATTAAAAACTGAAGTAAAATGTCGATGTTCTATTTTTAAACGATGTTTCCAGTGGAGAAAAAAACTATTTTCCTTTTTTACAACAACGCAGTTTATCCGGGAGTAAAAACATTATGTTGGGAAGTGTTTACATATAATAAAGAAAAATTGTAATTTGTTTATTTTTAATTTTATATTTCTAAACAGAAAATATAATAAACATAATTCATTATCTAATAATCAAAAATGCTGGAAAAATTAGGCATTATGGGTAAATAAACCATTTCTTTTATTCATACAATAATTGACAAGATTTTTAGAATGTAACAATCCATATATTGTATGCAATTGTAATACAATTGTATGTTTAATAATTTGGGTAAAGCAATCGAATGATAAAAGGCTACGAATTCACCATTACATATGCATAAGATGGCGTATAACGTGAACGGATAACGTGTCGGTCTGTAATGTCAAGGGCCTGGCGAAAAAATCACATGCTATTTTTCAATGCGTGTTTGAACTCAGAGTATGGACTTTAGGTTGAGCAAGTGGCTGATATCTATTTCTTGTGAAAACAAAAAAAAGTTGTTAATACAACCACTCTGTTGAGGCCCATATGATCGGACATGGTTATGCATAAAATGTTCATTGGATATGTATATAACAAACCTTTTCAATTTCAATTCAACGAATAATTCACAAGATTTGAAAATGTAACATTACATATATTGAACATACATAACTTGAAAACACCTTTATGGAATCGTAGTATATTCTTGGGTTTTCACCGTGTCTTCTTCTTCCTTCTTTACTCGACGTTTCGGGCTCGTTGCAGAGGCCATTATCAAGAGATATGTTTTATGATGAAATTTAGTGTAGGTATGTGAATGTAAACGTTGCTCTTAGAATGTCAAAAGGAATCCGATTATCTAAGAGCAAACGTTGCTCAGAGTAATCTGTCAATCATTACGACCGGGGATACCGGCTCGAATATTAGATTTTGCTGATAGTGCCGTTTACATTCACATATCTACACTAAATTTCATCATAAAACATATCTCTTGATAATGGCCTCTGCAACGAGCCCGAAACGTCGAGTAAAGAAGGAAGAAGGAGACACGGTGAAAACCCAAGAATATACTACGATAAAAAACAACCGTGAAAGCCTCAAACATTATATACCTTTATGGAATGTTACATTCTCTAAAATCTTGTGAATTATTCGTTGAATAAAAGAAATGGTTTATTAAAAATTATAAGCATTTATATCATAAAAACATCAGTTTTACAATATATTTTAAATTACAATATCGTTATTTACAAAACAATTTCTATAAATAATCTGCAGTATTTACCGCAAATAATAAATTTAATACCTCGTTCAAAGAGTGAATATTTCTGAGATTCTACCTCAGACATTCTCAGCGAGCATTTTACTTAGGTCTTATTCTTCAAAATAGGTTTTGCTGAAACAAAGATAAGGGGGAAAAAATACATTTCAACTTACAAATGACGGGGAATCCCAAACAAAAGCTATCTACTTAGAAAGAGCAAGCAGGAAGCCCGCATCTCACACACATTTTGTGGGATACACGCAAAGGAAGTGAACTACTTAACACACCTTACGCAAAGCACCTGTATAATATTATTATGTTAATTGGTTGTTAATTTCCTTCCTTCCTACATATGTACATATTCTTAAGATACCGCTATGATGCATAACAGCGAAACCTGTTTAATTTAACCTAAGTTATATAGCGTTGTTTGAAAGATCATCTTAGATACTCGTAGCATTTTTGCGCATAAAAATTATACGACGTGATCACCGTATGAGGCATTCGATTTTTCAGCAAGTTCAAATAACTCTAATATTTATTTTTCACATTCTGAGATTGTTGAGTCAAAAAAAACTTGTAGAACTTTATTAATGTATTTTTAATGTTCAGAGTGACTTATCGTATAGATTACATTTTTAAATCACCACTCAAAACTTTGGGATACAATGATCTAGCCCAAAAAATCGGCAATGTTTTGCCCTCGGACAATCACCAACAAAAATATGCCAGACATAAAAATGCAAAATTCATATATTTTATTATACAGTAAAAAAAATTTTTGATGAGAGATTTTCCTTGATACCCCTCCATTCTTCTCGATCTCTAGTTCTTCGCTGCTACATCGAATTTAATGAATTAGTCGATATAGTGCATCCCTGTGGTCGCTTAATATCCCATGGATACTTGGATTCGACACCAGCGATATTCAACTAGCCGAGAGACATATTATCCGATCCATTGCCATTTCATTAACTTGGCGTCCTCTATCACATCGGGTACTTTTGTCTCCCATCTGTCCCATTCAATTGTTTCATTATATTATACAGTTTAAAGAAATACATTCACGATTATACATAATTTATATTAGTTCGAAATCGATCAATATACACGTATGCACCCTTGGCTATTTTAAAATGTTGCATTGTGCCCTCCATAAGGAAAGGTTGCGGCCTCTGGTTTAGCCGATTAATGAATCTCTCCATTTTAATTGGTCATGTCATATTTTTATTTTATCTCTTTATTGAAGTTTCAATGCATTTTGCATCTTGGTAACAGACGTTTTATTGTAAACTAATTCAAATTATTAAATGATGTATTATTTCAAAATAAAAGGTATCCATTACTAGGTATATAAGTGAGATAAACACACATCACAAATTTGCTTAACTAGTAAAAAAATTCGCTTACGGCGCTATTTTTCTTCAATAATATTATTGTTTTAAATTATGTGGTTGTACAATACAATTTTTAATTGTGTATCAATACTCAACAACCCCATAATTCGAATGGATGTATTAAATTATACAAAAAACATTAATTTTACCGCGTACCTTCATAATTTGGAAAATGCTACCGAAGAGCATCACACTGCCTTTATATTTAGAGGTAGGTAGGGGGACCCGCTTAAGGATGTGGGGGGCATGGTCACCACCCTGATAGTTGAAGCCCGAAGTCTTGACATGTCAAAATCCCGACAAAGGTGTGAAACCATCTGGTTGGTTCGGCCAATAAATCGATTAAAATGTCATTCCTAGTGGTTTAAAAATAGAACAAACTTCAACTTTGCGTTCTTCACTAACTAAATATTAAAATGTTACACACACAAGTGTTATAATATTATAACTTGGCATACTACAATACACATTTTGCACACACTAAATAATTCATCGTGGGACGAAAGCTTTGCAGATAAAATTCCTACTTGAATTGTTTTGGTAAAATTTTCACAAAAACAAACCTTTTGTGCGGTTTTTTAACATTGCCCTTGCGTTATTTTTCATTGAAACGTAAGTATCTTACAAACGGAAGTGCACATACCAACCTGATAATATTAAGGAAATACATTTTTGTTAAATCAAAAAAATATTATTTTCAAATGATTATAATATTATGAAGGTATTTTAAATGCAAAATTAATTGTTGAAATATGTTTATTTAAATTAAATAATTGTAATATGTCCGGTTGTTTTTAAGGGAAAGTTTTTCAAAACAGCTCTTACATAAACAAGAATGGAGTTTTGTGTTTTATATATTTTGTAGAATTTTCATTAAAAGTAAGGTTCAATAATTTGTGTAGAAAACAAGAAAGAGTGAACGCCGAGCAAGACAATATTAAGGCGTGATCTAAAAGGCTATTATATGTTCGTCTATAGCTAACCCAACCAAAGAGGCTGTTGTGTAAAGGTGGTTTGATGTTGTCAGTTCAGTAAAACGCATAGAAGTATGGTTTTTATTTTAATTCAAAAGATGAAATTAATTTTATTCAATATCAGAGTGAGCGGGTAATAGTTTTTTTTAATAAGTATTTGAATCTATCTACATCTGGATACGATGTACGAGTTGTGATGCTCACAACAAAACAGTTTGTTGTTTTGTTTATATAAATTTGCTAACTGGCATGTTAAATCTGTTTATAGATTATTGTCGGTTCATTTTGAGAAGAAACTTAAAGTTAAGAAAGTGTATTTATAATCATAAACGAAGAAAATAAATTTCACTACCTACCCAGTTATCGTTTAAATTCAGTAAATTTTCCCCCTTTGGCGAAAATATAATACCCTCTCGCTGGCAACCCCAAGTTTCAAATTCGAAAATGGAATGGAATATTTTGGTGGATTAATAAAAGTTTGAAGTATGTCTGAGAGCTATTTCAAAAAAGGAATAATATTTTCATTTCGTTCGAACCGCGCATTGGAAGATACGTAACCTACAATTTGTTTTTTTTTCTTCTCTTTGAATAAAATAATTCGTATGCCTTTCTGTCTATGGTAGGTACGGATAAGTTCTTTTTCATTTGGTTAAGTTTTTTTTTTAACTTTAGAACAGAAATGAAAATATTTCAATAAACAACACCTATATAATGTAGGATATTAATTTAATAACATTGTACATTTTTTGTGTAAGCTATTATAATACAACATGGCGATTAGCTAATTCGTATATATAACTTTAGAGTATATATTTTGAGGGGAGGTTATATTAACATACATATATTGCAAATACATATATATTTGACTTAAATTATCTGTAACACGTGAAAGAAAACATATGTAAATATGTAAGAGAGCGAAACAGAGAAATACGCAAATTTTAAATTTGAAAAATCGAAGGAATCGTTTATTTTAATCCGGGCGTGAAATAAAACAAAAATGATACTCTCACAATAGTTTGACGGATGCTTACAGCATATCGGGAGATTAAAGTCTCTAAAAAATAGTGTTTCCTCCAAGAGATTTAAAGGTAATTATAATAGAGATAGAGTGGTATAGCAATTAAAAAATAGACACATTACGGATCAGGAAGAACCGTCAGCTAAGCATCGCCACTTGATAAATGAACGAGCTCAGCGATGGCGTGCTCTTCCAATTCAGGAGACTCTACAAAGACTCATCCAGACTGATGCAGCAACTCACAAACAAATAATTGAGTCTGAAATACTGAAACAATGACAGTAAGACAGACCATACGCGTGAACGAATGAGAAATAGGGAGGCAGGGAGAATACGTATAATAATGTTGACAGGTGGTATTGTCACCTGGTAATATTTGCTAATTATAAATAATGACAAGTTGAGCGCCACCACAAGAAAGTATTTTTTTTTATTTAACGAAAAATTCACAAGATTTGATCTTATATTTTTTTTCAAAATACGTAGTAAAAATAGCTGGTGTCAATGTTTATTGCGATCAAATTAGTAATGTCATTTACCTTATTTGATCACAAAGCAAATTGCTTTCTCATTAGTGAATTTTAAAACACTCAGCTAAAACATTGTTATAAGAAAAAACCGCATGCATCATAGACTGGTCGATAGCTTAGAAATGAAAGCACTCACCTGGAAAGTGATAGAAGTGAGTTTAAGTCCCACTGAGTTCAAGTGATTCTTATGTATGAGTATGTTATCAAGAATCTGAAATTCTTAAACCGTATGTATATTCAGTATTGAATAAGAAATAATAATTTTGAATTATTATGCATGTAGTATATAATATTAGATATAAAGATAGATATATAGATATATAGAGATTATTATATTAATGAACTGAGAAACTTACTTTGAGTGGAATAATGTATGTACTATGTCGAGTGAAGAACTCGTGACAATAGTAGTACGTCTCGTGACGGACTCGATAAATTGAGTTAGGATTCATAGATTCTCCTTCTTAATTATACTAATGCAATCATTTATTTTATTGTGTTAACTGCCAATTCATGGTGGAGCTGCATTGTAATATTGGTTAATTAAATAAAACGCAACATTTTTTAGTACTTATTCCAATTTTATTATTTTAATAAATTAAATAAATTTTAATAAATTTGAAACCGGTCCAAATTTATTAAAATAATAATAGTGGAACAATTACTAAAAGATGTTGCGTTTTATTTAAGTAATCAATAATACTAATGCAATACATATATTACAAGAGAAATTGTTTATATTTACCAATCGCAACTCTCGAAGATCGAAGACTCTATTGATCTAGTTAAGATTGAGGAAACGCCGACAATTATTATTACTCTACTGTTTTGTTTTAACATCAAAACCTACATATTAAAGTGTGTCTCTCATTGAATGCTGAGTTGTTTGATTGCTACATGTAAAATAAATCGATACATAAGGAAATTGTTGGTACGATTAAGTATATATATCGCATAATAAAAGGCATGAGAATGATATCGACCATAAAGTTATGGGAGAATTTCAAATTATCTCTGACCTTTTGCGACAGACGGCCGAGCAATAATATGTAACGATTTATTATTTCGCCACTGTTTACATTAGGCTTCAGTCAAATCGTTCATCGGCCATCACTTTATCGGTCTATAAAATCTGTATTACGGAAGCTTTATGGCTGTTATGTGAATTACCAAATATGTCGGCCGCAAGAGCCATGACTTATTTATTTTTAATACAATATTGGTAGTTATATAATAGGTGACATGGCAATCAGTAGCAATGACCTATTATTATTTGGGAAATATATATTCGCACAGTAAAATAGACTGTTTTCACAATGTGACGACAACGTTGAAAACAATTAAATTCACACCGGAAATGGACGGTTTTACAATGCTCGACAACTGTCAAATGCGACAACTGTCAGATGTGAGTGTTTACAAAAAGTTTGCAGTATAGAAAAGAGGATATATACAAAATACCTGTATTACAAAATATGACATATCAATGTTAATAAGATTAAATTGATAAATACATCAAAGTTAATATTCTCCACGTTGGAGTCTGTGCTCAATGGCTTCTTTTTTTAACCTCGCCAATGTGAATTGGAAATACTGGTGAAGACAAATACAAAAATATTCTCCGAGTGCAACATGCTTCGTTATAGGTTGCTCCGCAGTCACACATAGACGATTGATTCAATCTCTACGTATACATGCTAAATGCATATTTAGTATATTCGATTCCACGGCATATTCAGTTTATGGTATTCGGGGAATATATTACATTATAGAAGAAGAAAAATTTATATAGGACATAGTATGAAAACACTTAGGAATTGTGTTTTTCCTCTAATTCGATTTTTTACTTTCATTGAGTTTCAGTCACTTATAAACAGATTCTGGCACTGGTAATACAACGTGTTAGTTATTATAATAATATTATCAAATGTCAATAAATAAATTGAATTAAATACTTCCTGTTTTAACGAATTTTAAAAAAATACAAACATCTATAATGAGGTTTCTAGTATTTTATAACGGTCGCATGGGGGTGGTTCCACCCCTGCTCTTCAGTATGTACTTAAGCATAGACTCAAAGACACGGTGTAAACACAATTCAAGCCCCACAGGAAAAAAAAAACACTTATTTACAAACTTGTAAAACATGAATTACAACTAATCAACCATAGAGTAAAAAGACGCAATAAATTACCGCCTTTTCAAGTCGTTTTCACTCAAAGTAAAAATGCCTGAATTTTCTCAACAAGTTTCCGAGAATTTTCTCCGAGTGAAGTAAAGATATCAGAGTTTCTCTTGGTTAACCAGATTATCGCATTATATGTACAAATGGATTACTCCGCGGGATATAAGACCACAGAGTATATTGTTTATATAGAATAATTCTCTCGCTTCTGACGTACGTACATACTTACATCTTTAAAGAAATAATATTATTACATTTCTTCTTATTATAATATAATATATAAAACTTTTAAGGCGTACGAGGGTAGTTTGAAAAGTATGCTAAAAATGAAGTAAAACACAATTTTTTTGGAACAAACAAATTTTATTTGTCTACATTTCTAGCCCTCTTTAAACAAATTCAACAAATAGTTTTTAATTTAAACCAATTCAAAGGTCCTCCTCGGTTATTTTCTAAGAATTGGTACATAATAAATATGAGATCTTTTAAAATTACGTATATAAACATCATTTTCATTGCGTAATCCTCACTTAAAACAGTATTGCTTGACATATTATATTATCGGTATTGGTGGCGAGGGGTTGGAGGTAGGCTATGGAAGTCCCACATACACAGTAGACAGTATACTTTGCCAGATATATTTTTTTGATTTCATAGAGCTAAGAATACTAAATTGCATAATATTATGGTATTGGTTAGTTTTTAGTGTACAGGCGCTATTATAATAAAAAGAAGGATGATCTTGAAACATGATAAATATAAAAGCATTACTAAACTCTTGTTACAGTTCTACAAACTTATCTGAAGAACCGTCAAAAATGGAACTACGGACTACCATACGGACGCCATTTTGAAAACGTCATTCAAATGTCAGATTCTGTCCAGTTGCGAGTCTTGGGTAGTTTTCAACTGTGGCTCTCCCATCGATTCTTCAGATAAGTTTGTTGGTCTGTACAAGTTAGACAACTTAATAATAATAATATATCATTCCTCCCACCATAATAGAATTCAGTGTGACCAGGATACAGATAAGACCGAATATCCACAGACTAGAGACTGGATCTATATGTAATTTACATGTCACATCGTGATAGTATACCTATATAGGTGTTTAAATTATATTCTATGATCCATTTTCAACTGTCTTCCCAATTAGGTCTTTATTACCTTTATAATAAGCTTCATTATAATATATTTATAATTTAATTATAACATCGGATTATGTTTTTGGATGTTCACAAAAGGATTAATTATAAATTTCCGTTTATTAGCGCAAGGCATTCATCATAATACCTTATTATAGGAAATCTAATTTTAAACAGATTAAATCTAAATTTCTAATCCATCTTCATTCGTAATTTAGTATTACGAAACGTTGTTTGTAATATTTATTATTTATTCTAACAAACCGCGTTTTGATTAGTATAATATGTACAATAATGCGAATTCGAATACATTGAAAACAAAACACTATGAATAGCCATATGAGTATTTTTGACTTGACATTATAATAAAAAAAGGTGCTTCGCGTGGCTCGGACACATTGTGCTGCAAGAGAGTGCGACACTCCGTACACGTGTAGCACAACCTCAAACGTTCCGTCGCAGCGGTGCTACAAAAGCGATCTACGCACTGCAGGTATTTCATCGCGGGAGACGCGACAGTTAGCGATAGACCGAGGGAGGTGGCGCGAACTTGTGCTTTCCAATACTGAGGCGTAACGGGGTGGAGTAGTAGTAACAAACGTTTAGATTTGTGATTGTAAAATTCTTTATTGAAGATAAACAAGTTGAAGACAATCGAACGGAGTCCATCGGATTCCGTTCAATGTGATTGTGATTCCTAATTACGACGAAATTAAGCATTAGTCATGCTACTGAAAAAACGCTGCCTGGCAAATTCATATGTTGGTTTTGTGAATCTGCGTTTGAACCGAGAGTATCGGCCTGATAGATTGAGCAAGTGGCTAAATAAAAAAAATCCTGTTAATAGGTCCTTATAATCCTCTCAGAGGTTTCCAAACTGTGGGGCGCGAAAAGTTTTTAATTTAGGTGGTTTTCACTACAAGTAGCACTTTCATCGATAACACCACGATTTGATTGACTTTATGCTGATAAACAAACTAATCCATTGCATTGAAAAAAAATGCATTTCACGTCTAGTAAATCTTCTTGTTATTATGATGTGAATTTCGTATTTTTACCATTTAAAAATATGCCTGTACTATTTTGTGAAATAGGGGGGGCCAAGATTGGATTTTTAAATTGAGAGCGTAGTCACATAAAGTTTGGAAACCACTGCAGTAATGATCTAACATGGCGATGTAGTTGCAGTGTAATTAATAATCTGAAAAATAACGCAATCAATTTAATCACGTATTTACGGTTTTCTGAGTTGTAAAATATACTATTGTTTTTATAAAACATATATGACGTACTCTTCTAAATTTTAGCGCCCCTTAAGGGGGGACATGCTCGTCGTAGGTCAAAATTGAGTTTTTATTGTAGTTTCAAACCATGATCCTGGACACTCCTTAAACGTTGTAGATAATTTATTTATATAATTTTGAAGCCTTATTATTCTTTATATTTATTTTAAACATTTGATGACTGCATAAAGTATTTTTATTACATAAAATAGTATTCTTTTAAACCTCTCGCTCGAATGTTTTAGAATATAGTCATATTTCAGTACATACATGTGCAGTGGTGTTAAAATTTTTTACATTTATTAATTTTTAAACGCATTTATAAAATCATCAGTATAATTTATGTCGACATTATTATAGTGAAATATTTACGATAAAAAATTATATTGATAATATCTGTGATCCCAAATTTGACAATAATTAGGCATTTTATTATTCGAAAAATGGGCAAGATTAACACATTTGAAGATAATTCTAAAGATACTAATTATAAGCTATGTCTTTGACCATTCAAGGGTGATAAACATCCTACGAATAATGATTTTTTTTATAATAATTATTGACCTAAGAATAAGGTAGTGTTTTTTTTTGAAATACGCCATTTCTTTTGGCATTCCCCAGTGGTTAAGCTACAACATACGGCCGTAGCCATATATTGTCAAACTAAAACTGACGTAGGGAGTAAGATCATGTTAACGCGCGTGTTTGAACATGTACCTAACCGATTTTTTTTTAAACGGTCTTAAGCCTTAAGCCTAGCTCTCCCTCCCTACGAGGCAACCCTGATCGACACCGGCGTAATGATCTAATTGATCTAATGACATTCCTATATACATTAACATTATTAGGAAACCTTAATAATGAAAACAATTCATCGCCAGCCATGAAACATTATAAAAGCAATTATTCAACTACCCAAAGGTTCAAACTCATCCAACTGACAGTACGTTTCTTTGAAGAAATTATACGTGCAAGATGAGTGGGTTTCTTCTGCCGGCTTGTTTATTTTATATAATTTAAAGTTGAAAAGTAATGAATGAATATTTCTGAAGTCAGAAAACAGTATTTAATTTTATATAATATTTCCTAAAACGTACGACTTTAATAATTTTAACGAGTGGGAAGAAACGAAAAAAGAACACCATTTTCATTATATTAGATGTATTATAAAATGTATTATTTATTAGAAGCTCAAATATTAAAAGCTTTTAAAAATAACTCTAATTTATTTCTCATCTCTTCTTCGGGGGGTGTTTGGAGATGTCAACTAACCCCCGTTAATATATTATATTCAGACGGTTTCGTTTGGATGTGTGATGTGATTTTATGAGTCTCCATTAATAAGGAAACACGCGTGGGTATATTTATATCGTTTTGTATTTTGTATAAAGCACAATTTACACTGGTGATATTACACAGCAGGATAATACGAAAGTATATTATTTATACGTGCAGGTTTATAATGAGACTTTTAACTTGGATATTTTAAGAAAAAGACGAGTGTCTCGTACGTCTACATTTTTGAAGCACTCTTTGATAACTGTCTTGTTTCCGTCTCGTTATTGTATATGCTCTAAAAATGAGCATATACGATAATATGTCAGTTGTAGAGGTGGGTAAAACCTCTTCAGGTCGTTCGCTCATTGTTGAAGATCTTCATCATTCTGAAATGCAATCATCTTTTGTGCGATTAATGCTATGAACGCCACGTGTCCTCAGGGTAAGCTAACTCCACGGGAAAAAGTGTCCAATATCGTTTTACTTGGTATTTAAAATTTTATCAGACAGGTGTTTCCATCCCGAAGCACATATTTTAAAGAAAATGTCAATTCAAAATCTGCCAAAATATATCAGAATCACTAAAGTCACCTCACACTATCACGCCATACCACCATGTCATGTGATAATAACTTTTTTTTAAAATTTCCAGCACAATTTTTAAGATACGTGATTTCTTTTTGTATTATTTCTATTAATAACGAGATCGTATTTACGACTATCTTCATCAACCCGGTGAAGCAAGTCTGTAAGTTCACTTTCATCTCCAGCGATTAGTGAAGAATCATTTTTTTTATATAACTTAAAAACCGAATTAAACTTAAAGGTTAAAATTCGTCTAGCTTATTTTGATGGATAAATAGCGTTGAATGACCTTATTATACCGTCATGGGCTCAGTAGTAGGGTGTTGTAGCGGTCAATGACTTTGGAACCTGTCAGCATTATTTCGACAGTATAAAAAAGTCATTTAAACTATCGCACACTCGTCGCATCTACTATCAGCATATTCCACACGCGTGATATTCTTCATGAGGTCGAAACACTCGAAGTACAATAATGCGGCGCCCAGTCGATTTCCCAATTGCAAACTTCATCAGCGATGACTCGCAATTAACCCAATATTCATTTATATCAATATTGTCATAGTTGATGAGTTAGTCAGTCTAAATCTTAGTATCAATCTTTATCTCAGTCCTATCAGTAATCTTCGTATCAGTCGCTCCGCACAGCATTCTCTTCTACCGAGCCTCGGACCTCGGCACAATATCTTAACTTTGTTCTGTTATTAAACCATTGTACCTACTTATTTACTCATCAGCAATAAATTCGCTCCTCCGTGCATCGAAGCAACCTCCAAACTCGACTTTCATCACTACACCATCTCTCCAAAAATACCATATTAGGAATACCTACGCTGTATTTATATATATATATATATATCTACATTAACATTATCTGTTTCGATGTAGCACTTTGTATTCAGTTCACCATATATTAAAGCATTTCTATACGATACGTGTTTCAATTACATAGTTTATTGTTTATCATTGACAGCCAAGAGTGTGTATGATCTAGTTCCGTGTTCCCACACGACATTAAAAAAAATGGTCCATTACAAGTGGAGTCTAATAAATAAAACTTTAATACACATTCTGCAAGTATGTATCTTTGTTAATGGTCCATTCATATACATGTTTTGTACCTCTGTATATAAACTCACATAATGTAGTACAAATTGTTTTTTTTATTATCAATTGTAAATGTTATTTTTACTTAAATATTTTACGACTAATCAACTTGGCGAGACATTCATCCAATAGTGATTTTTTGTTAAAGAATTATTAATAACCATATCTTTGCTTTTTTGTACATGGTAGTTGTTAGTAATTTTGAACAATCACAAACTCCCAGGCTTTCAAAAAACTAATAAATATTGTGTCTTCACCGGTAATCGAACCCAGAACTCTCGCGTGGAAGGAAGAATTATTGTTGATGATATTTTATTGATTTTAATGCTAGCTTTATAAATAATTATTTTTATTCGTCCTATCTCAAGAGAGCCATCTTTGAATACAAGATAACTTTATATTGATTGATGATAATTTGAAAAAAACTAAATCGGGCCGTATTTTGCTGAATGTCACTTCACCGTCTGAAACTGTCAAAATGTGCCCATTTCGATAAGGTAAACAGCGATATTTATATGTCAAAAGTGACACAACTCCGAAGTGTCCCCGTTTCAATTGGGCGAATTAAAATTCGCCTAAGTAGAACTACTACCCTAGAAGGCATCTGACTGTCATGTCGCGCTGTCAGGGCGGATTACTTTCTTTGCAAAATAATAGCGGCATTTTGACAATTTTATAGGTGTGATGCCGTAAGGACTGAATTGGGGAAAAGTAAGAACATAATAAAAAGGTATTTGACAACACATAAAATGTTCTTTGTTTAAGATAAGTAGAACTCAAAACAAATTAATTTTTTTCTTTAACCCTTCTTTCACTAAAACAGCTAAAACATTTTCAAAATTTTTGCAAAAATATCCCAAATATTCAACTTGTCAGTGTGATATTTTACGTGAAATTTTATTGAATTATAATTTTTCTAATATCGATTTTTGTTTCATATGTCATATTGAAAACGTCTTGAATTAGTAATTTATAATTTTAACCCTTAACCATGTTCGTTCCTAAAAAGATCATAATATGGGCGAGGAGGTTTGTTAACAGATTTTTGTTTTTACATTCAAAACACACTAAAAAACAATATGTATTTCTTTCCAGATTCGAGATTCGAACCCTGGTCATAGGATATTATAGGCCGCAGTAGCGAAGGGTGGAGATAGGCTGTTATGATCCGCCATATATAGTGTACATTAAACCTACTTAGTCATACGTATTTGTTTTTATTGAACTAAGACTAGAACTTACAGATGGTATTGGTTAATTTTTAAAAATCAATTAAACCCGATTTAAACCAAGCCATAATAATTTTAGTATATTTTGGGCGATACAGCAAAATTGTGCACACTTTTTCATTCATATTTATTTGTTTTCGTTTGATTAAGAAGACATATTGCACAAATTGTTGGTTAATTTTTTAAATTCATTAAGCCCTGCCTAGACCAAACTATAATAGAAAAAAATATTATTCTATCTATAAAATATTCAAATGTATGTATGATTTAATTGCATAATTTTAGAGAATTTATAGATAGTATTTTTGACAATAATTTATGGCTTAGCTTTCGCTGGATTTAATTGAATTTTAAAAACCAACACCATCTGTAAATTGTAGACTTATTTCAATGAAAACAAATACGTATGACTGACAAAGTTTGGTGTGCACTATTAATGGCGGATCTTAACCGCCTACTTCCACCCTTCGCCACTGATAGGCCGACACATTACTGATCGGCCATTAAATAGTAACTAAATTTTAAATTACTTAATTTTGATTTTAATTAAGAATGTGTTTTAAAATAATGAATAATAAAAAAATGTTGAAACATTATTTATTGCCGTTAAGTAAAATTATCAAATCCCCAATTATGACGGGGAAATTCACTAGTACAATATTTATAATTCAGGTAACACCCAAAACGGATTGACATAGAAGCGCTATAACAAATGCCCCATTGATCCTTGCTATGTCGCTTTTTCCACGGTTCCAATAATAATAATAATATATAAGCTCTTGTCAAAATCTGACAGCGTATTGGAAAGCTGCCTTTGAAATACAACGTGAATAGATCGAGTTGTTTTCTTTGAGTTGATTTGGTAGTGACATTTTATTGAGAACTGTTTAAAAAAAATACAATGGAATTTTAAATTAAGAATTTTTTGACAAAGACAAATAAAATCACTCGAAATTTAAATATAGAATTTACTAATCGAGTTAGCAACTTCAACATAGAATTCCATTTAACAAAAAGACGAGGACGTTGTCCATCAGGTGGCCATTAGATATAATTAGCATGTCATTTAAATGTGGTAATTAAATATTTATTAAGAGGTCCGCAGCGAATGGGTTTAAGTCTACATAAATTATGTTATTAATCTTGATAATAGTGTGACAACCGAAATATCTAATGGTGAAGTACATTGGCTTGGGTCCGATGGGCTTAGGTTTAAGTCCTGCCGAGCACTGTATAATATATATTAATATGTATGTTTTTGAGGTGTTGACTCTTGTGAAATATTCGTTGAATAAAAATGAAGTTCATTAAATTATTACCAAGTGCAAGTAGTTGTATGTATATTAACGAATTTTATCATAATTAGTTAAAGTATAGGTACTCACTTGCACTCTACCCAATGTGGTAAGTAATTTTGGTAATTTGGGAACCAAAAGTGCTTGACTTTCTGCTCACCTTTAACTAGAGGTTAGTGCCCGGGGTTGCCAAGTTACACTACCCATCCAAATAACCATAAATTACAGTCCACTTAAATAATACTATATATAAGATTGACCATGACTTTGCTTCTCTAAAGGCAGAGTAAATGTTGCTCCTGGTCACCTTCGTCACTTAGTCGCTCCCTGGAAGCCACCCAAAACTACTAGTCTCTCCATATTCCCAGTCTACGCTGAACAATATGTCCAAAAAACTGCAGAACGTGTTTCAGACATATTGTCGAGAGCCATTCCTTTATCTGCAGTCTCTGGATGATTGACTGTTTGTCATGTGCTCTGTCCAAGAAATACGACGCATTCGGCGCCAACACCACATCTCGAAGGCATCATTTGCCTTCCACTCCCTCGCCTTCAGGGTCTATCACTCAACACAAAAAAAAATCGGTGTGTGTAATTAAGTACGCGCGTTAGAAGTTATACTTCTTTGGCGTAACAAAACAAAAACAAAACTTGTGATAACCTAGATTCTTCGACTAGCTCTTAATTATCTTGTTAAATTACACACTTAAGAAAAAGGACCGCTTATTGAAGCGCCGTTGGTTTATTTCTATTCACCTATATTACTAAATTATATAATTATTTATCGTTGTTTTTATTTTTAAAGTAACAACTGCCACTGTGACGCTTAATAGTTTGTTTACGTAAGGAATTTAAAATGGCCAACAATAATAAATTTGCTGCCTAGGCAACAGAACAATTCTAAAGTATATTATTATACTGTATAATAAATTCGCTGCCTGGGCAACAGAAAAATTCTAAACTATAATATTATACTGTATGATCGTCACGATTGGAGTATCATACTGCGGCGTAATGGTAGTGCGTTCGATTGATAACCGAACAATCGGTGGTTCGAATCCAATCGAGTGCGTTTATTTTTGTGTGAAAAATTAAATTATGGGTTACATGTCACACGCCAAAAATACACTCTGATCTGATTTCCAAACGCGCCTAAAAAGTATAACTTCAAAAATATTTTGATTTCGGAACACGGCGTTGCGTCACATACTCACTACATTTGCATCTGTTATTCTCTTTTGATCTACGTATAGCATTTTCATACTACTTCAATTTAATATAAATCCACATCTCGGCTTGTCATATTGTAAGAAATTACATTACACTAATAAATTCGTCTACAAATTTATTTCTCAACTTATTACAAAATGAATACCTTGTAATCTTACAAATTAGCAATTGCCCATTCCTCTTTCACCCTGAATTTAGAGCTTTACAGCGTTTTTGGGTTGGAGATATTTCGATAATAATTATATTAAAAGTAGTCCTATTACTAAGAACAAAGGTGAAACTGTCATAAGCTCATATTTTAGCGTGTCCCGTACCCCTCGTATTTTAAAGCGCTTCGCCGCCCCTGTCGGATTTATGACGTCATTACATCTCATATCAGGGATAGTCATAGATAAAACGTAATTGTAATATAAAATTTTGCGTTGTTCATGAAAACTATATAATACATAAGTAGGTACACAATAATAATAACGAAAGAATAGCGAGTAAAGATGTGTAAATGATATACTAAACCATTTATTTTATTCAACGAATAATTCATATGATTTGAGAATGTAACATTCTATAATATTATTGAATATAAATAATTTGAAAACATCTCATGTATAATTATATACCCAGTAAAAAAAATCTTTTTTGAAAAAAATACAACACCCAATGTTACCCTTGAACATGTAAACGTAAACACTATATTCGCGGCAATGTGCTTTTCCAATTAAATTACGGGCATCCTACTTAATTACGACGAATTTAACTAGTACTTCTTACATGAAATGCTTATCAAATTATGTAATGTAGTCGGTTTGTGTATATTAAATAATTAATGTAGCTATCAATTAAATGCTTTAATTACTTACTGACGTCCGGATCACTCCAAATTTTAAATTTTTAACGTTCTTGCACTTGCTAATAATTTAATAAAGTATTTATTTTACTATGTTTTCTAAACTGTGTTTAATATGAACTAATATTTATAAAACTGTTGATATCCTTGGTACTCATATAAAATATCTCATCCAGTCCCTCGGATACTTCAAGAGTACCCAAAAATATTAACTGAATTACCTCTTTGGATATCTATGCTTATTCGCTGTCTATGATACTCAGTTGAACGGCACTCACCTATTTTATCAGTCAAGAGACGACTGATCTGTCAATCACCATCAAAAACCCAAAACTGTCAACTAACTATGAACTATGGCGGGGCGAACTAAAAAAAATGTGTTGAATTGGAGATTTTCTGACGACAAGCTAGGCATGAAACATCTATTTTCATGGAAGAAATGTAATTTCAATGAGCTCCTAAAATGTTGGCAATTGGTATTGCCTTGAATAATATCCTGTAGCCATTGAAAACCCAGCACAGCGGAGAAGAACGTAGAAGTTTACTCAGTTGGGTCCTTTTAATCCCTAGGTTCTCAATTATTGCATTATCAGTCATATTCAGCAAAAAAATACATATGTTAAAAAAAGCACATTCACAATCTCTGTCTTGCGTCTTTATCCCTTTCGAAAGTTTTTATGAATATATTTTTTTTCTTTCTGCCCTAAATCACTCGCACAACTCTGTGGTTTTTTAAGTAATGGCTGTAGAAAAAAACCAAAAACTGTTATTAAAAAAAAACTATGTACGCGCGTACTTTATTTTTATCTCTGGCTTTAAAGATAATGTCTGAAACAGTTTTCGAAAATTCTCACGTACATTTGAAATTAACATATTATGTACGAAGATATATCATAAATTCAAGAAACCTCATCTTCTTTGGGGCTCAACAATCGTGACCTAACCGTCTGTCTGAGACCAGTTGATGCTTAAGTGTAAAATATATTATGATGCACGTCGCGTGCTGTCACGTGACGTCACAGTAAGCTGCCTCTACGGGAAAAAGTGTGCAATGTCGTTTTTCTTGGTGTTTAAAATGTTATCAGGCTGATGCTCCAGTCCCTTAACGGCCCACGTGCTCGTCGTAGGTCAAAATTGAGTTTTTATTGTATTTTCAAACCATGATCCTGGACACTCCTTAAACGTTGTAGATAATCTATTTATATAATTTTAAAGCCTTATTATCCTTTATAGTTATTTTAAACATTTGATGACTGCATAAAGTATTTTTGTTACATAAAATAGTATTCTTTTAAACCTCTCGCTCTAATGTTTTAGAATATAGTCATATTTCGGTACATAACTGTGCAGTGGTGTTAAGATTTTTTACATTTATTAATTTTTAAACGCATTTATAAAACCATTAGTATAATTTATTACGAGATAATTTTTGTAAAATATTCACGATAAAAAATTATATTGATAATCTCTGTTAAATTCTAAAAGAATACTATTTTATGTTACAAAAATACTTTATGCAGTCATCAAATGTTTAAAATAACTATAAAAGATAATAAAGCTTCAAAATTATATAAATATATTATCTACAACGTTTAAGGAGTGTCCAGGATCATGGTTTGAAAATACAATAAAAACTCAATTTTGACCTTCGATTAGCATGTCCCCCCTTAACACATTTCGAACCTTTAAATGAACATTGTCAGTTACCAAAATCTGCCGAAATCACCAGAACAACAATGAGGTCACCTCACGCGTACCACACTGAATCGACACCCGCATGACTCAATGGACGTTTTTTATCATTTTCTACATGCCTACACACACGGAACAGATAATAAATAGAATACCGATAGGCTATATTCAATTCGCCGCATATTGATGCAGGATTTTTGAATGTGTTAGTGTCCTACAAAAATGAAGCACGCACTATGCACGTGCAATAGTGTGTGTAATACACCAACATTAAATGAGCGAAAATGCATAAACCGAGAGCAGTTTTCAGTATTCGACGTACAACGCATTCTTGACACGTGTGTAAGTTTAACCTTGATTCTTCCTTACTCGAGTCGGTTACCTGCTTTCGCCTTACCCGTTAGATATTTTAGTTCCCATTATTTCTGAGTTCCCTGCCTACACATTTTCGACTCATGTCAAAATCGCGTGTTTTTTGTTTTTAGTGGTTGGCATCATGTATTTTCTATAAGAATTTTGTCTATTATCTATGGTCTGCAGGTTGGGTTCTTGGGATTTTAACGTACGCACACGTAGAAACTGTTAAAATGTTGTTGGGATTTAGGCTTTCGGGATTTCGTCCGGCATCCATTACTCCGACTCATTCAGAAGAAGGAAGAGAGCAAGAGAGCTGGTAGAAAGATATTTTTTGCTACACAACCTCCGTAAGTGACTCAATGTCCAAGACGTTAGGAGTATGATACGACTGGTCAAGAATAAAAAGGGATACCGCAAGTTGGTCGCCAAACTTCGATAGAATCTTCAATTATAAGTCTCACAAAATATGCCACCAGAGTTTCTTCTTCTTTTTCGGCCATATCCGTCCCTTAATTGGATCATATGGATACCACGCGGCGCCTCCATGAATCCTTGTCACTCGCCAGTCTTCTCGCTTCATTCTAGGTCAAACCAGCATCCCGTAGATCCGCCGTATACACTCTATAGATAGTATTTAGCGGCCTTCCAGGACGCCGTTGCCGACAATCCGGTTGGCCTGAAGAACAAGCAAGCCAGGTTGAGGTTCTCTTCTGGCATCCGCAGCACGTGGCCGAGCCAGGTCCAACGACGTCTTTTCACTATCAGTGTGATGAGAGGCTGCTTGGTGCGTTCTTTTATCCTCTTTTTACTCATAAAGTCATATCACCACATACCCAGTATCCATCGCAAGCATCTGTTCTCGAAGCTCAGTTAACGGTTGCCTCTTCACTCTCAGCATGATGAGAGGCTGATTGGTGCGTTTCCAGAGTTTCACCTAAGTACCTATTTATTGTAAATGTTAATTTTACCTGCTCTTTTTTATTTATGTCTGTAAATATGAAACCTAAGCTGAGTTTCTAATAATAAGACTTAACTCTTTGTATAAACTATAATTCAAACGTTGAATGTTTCGTTCTCTAAGCCTATTTCTTGCGTCGATTCAGTTCGATCGTAAATAATCTCAACGATATATTGAAATACGTCCACGGAAATTTTCCAGGCGATATTATTTAACAGTTTAGTAAATGGCACAATAGCTATTGGGAGGTTATGTCTACAGATGTGCTCCTCAATATTTGATCCCCTAACATGTCTAATAATTTTGAATATCTTCAGCTATTCATATTGAAAAATATTCGAAAAATAATTACAAGATAAAAATAACTTTTTATATACAACGTTTTTAAATTTTCTGTTAAATCATATAAACTTGACTTGACTATTTTATAAACGATCAAAAAAAATGTACTTGATAGAAATAATACTACGCACGTATATATTAATAATTTAGTTGCTAGGACCCCAGACCCCTAGCAACCAATAATGGTGTCGAAATAACTTTTCATACAAAACAGAATTAACTGAAAATGAATTCAATTCTACTAAAATATGGCTAAAAGTATTAAAAGAATGCATTGGCATCGTGTTCTGATATATTCTAAAAGTTTCAAATGTCTAGCTAGTCGAGAAGTTAGTTAAAAATCGATTGCAAGATTTTTACCGGACAAAGAACTGCCGGAAAAATAAGAATATGAGCTAACAAAAACGTTGTAATAAAGACAACCGACAATTAATAACGACCAACAATATTTCATGTTAATTCAACAGTAAAATCAAAATAATTATTAAGTTACTTCACTGAACCTATGATAGATTGCGCCCTTTCTGTGATCAATCGACAGTAATTGATTCGATGATTGAAGGAAATAACAAAATAAAAACTTTATTCGTAACCTAGGTTACTTCCTAAAATACTTTGTCAGTAACCATGAGTTTGTTTACAGGTTTAATTAACTATTTTTTTATTCAACGAATAATTCACAAGATTTATGAATGTAACATTCTAATTATTTAACATACATAATTTTGAACATACTGAGAAAATATATTATATTGTCTTCCTTTTTAAAAAAGATTTTTTCTATTGGTTAAAATATATTTTTTCAGAAGTGTTTTTTCAATTATGTATGTAGATTTAATTTTTATTAAAAATGCTTGTTTTGAATTCGTGTACAAATTCAAATTTATTTACAAGCATGTCATGGCATTCGAATATTACAAATTATAAGGTTAACAAATTCATAACATTACGATAATAAATTCAAAAAATGGTTATATTTTTAAGATAGGTACAATCATAATTTTGAAACGTTTTCTACCCTACCACGTACACAAATTCGATTAAGTTCGATAATAAGACGCTGATTGGCTACTTAGCCAATTTTATATAAAAGATAAAAGTAATTTTCTTAATATTTAAATTTACACGATAGTCGAGCAATTTACCCGGTTTGCCGGCTGGCTTTAAATCAAATTAATCCCCCTCGTTCACCTTGGCAAGTCCTTGTGTGTACTAAGTATTCTATAAAATATTTACATTTTTCCAATTGCGAATTACGATGATAGTAGGTACTAGTTATTGATTATCTTCGAATACAATGCGGTAACCTGTTTAAAATAAATGAAAATTTTTCATTTCATATTTCGTTAAAATTATTACCATTTATTTATTTCATAATCCAACAATAATTACCATTTTCGAAAACAATAGTTTACTTAAATGCATTCGAAGTACGAGCAATAATGAGCACCACCATCGAAGTTTACAGTTTTGTGTCACGGCTTGACTATAATAGTGGGCCTTAATTTACCATGGCCTCAGTCAGAAGTTCTTTTTATTGTGGACGTATATTTTTAATTTTTCAATTTTCGAATCTGCCATGGCGATTTGTCATTGGCCTGATTCATTTATAATTTATATCAACAAAATAAGTGTAAAAAAATCGGTGCGTGTACTTGTGTACGCGCGTTAGAAGGTATACTTATTTGGCGTGACAAAACAAAAACAAAACTTGTGATAAACTAGATTCTTCGACTAGCTCTTAAGTATCTTGATAAATTACACATTCAAGAAAAAGGGCCGCTTATTGGAGCGCCGTTGGTTTATTTCTATACACTTTAACTTATATTACCAAATTATATAATTATTTCTCGTTGTTTTTATTTTCGTTTGTTTACCTAAGGAATTTCAAATGGCCGACAATAATATTTTTTTGCCTAGGCAATGGAACAATATTCTACTATCAAACTTGCGTTTGTATACAGCTGACTGATTCGCAGCTTCATACTGTCTCGCACTTGTGTGCGCGCGCAGCTCTCAATTTCACTCTCTACCAAACGCCCCAAAAGAAGTATAACTTCAAAAAGTTTTACTTAGGTACATTCAAATTTTAAAGGAGATAGTATCAAAATTGTCGTGAATACTTTTTAAAGTTTGCGAAATACTGCCATTTTCCATTGTGTAAATATAAATTTAACAGTTTTGCGGTAATTTGTTGACCTTTTATATCTGTTGCTGGGAAGAGTCGAATCGGAAAATGTTGTTGTCATTTCCCACGCCCTGTGAGAAGACAATGCGAAAACTGTTTGCATAGAATAATGTAGCCTTTTAAATCGGAATACTGAATGAGGCAACATCAGACGAATTATTTATGACTCTGAATTTTATAAATTACTATTATCAATACAACTTTTTGCGTCGATAAATAACTTGACGAAATTATCGGTACCATCTCGACGAGTTCATATATCTGGGATCACGCATTACCCCTCGAAACGATCAGCCAAGAAGTTAGTAGAAGGATTATTCTGGCAAACAAATCTTACTGTGGTTTAGAGACACTTCAGATCAAGACTCCTCTCAAAGAAAACTAAGATAAAGTTATACAAAACCCTCATCAGACCCATATTAACCTATGGGTCGGAATGCTGGGCTTAATCAAAAAAAGATGAGAGGAAGCTGGGAAAATATCTTTGAAAGAAAGATATTAAGAATAGTCTTCGGAGCTGTATGTGAGGAGGATGGCACGTGGCGAGGAAGGAACAACCATGAACTATATGCGTTGTATGAAGATCCCCCTGTAGTGTCACACGTGAAAGTGGGGCGACTTCGTTGGGCAGGCCATGTCTCAAGGATCACAACCACCAAAGAGGCTTCTCTTCAACAGACCAGAAGGGAAAAGGGGGGTCGGGAGACGTAGACTGCGGTGGCCGGACTGTATAGAAAAAGACACAGCATCTCTGACAGTGCTCGAAATGGAAAATTTCACGAACAGGAACGCTCTATAATTTTCCGAAAAAACGGTATGCTTAATTTTTTTCTTTACATACGTACGTACGTTGGATGTATAAATGCAACAATACACTTTGAACTTCTTACGTGGATGTATATTGAGCAAGTGGGCAAGGATTGTCAGCGCCGCAGGCGAAAGAACCTCGTCTCAACAAAGTATACCGTCAAGAATTGTATTATTCTTTACTCTTACTTTATCTACCACCCATAATCAGCAGGCATGTTACTTCTACCACCACTCGTCACTGCTTATAACTTATATTACTGTCTCATTTGGGATAGTTCAGTTTGTTAATTAATTAAACTTAAAAAACAACATATCCACATACCTACCATAAAGATTCAAATTAAAAATTAATTTACATATAACAAATTTTACAGATTATAGATTCAAGACGAGCACAGAATATTTAAAAAAAATCAAAGAAATAGTATTAAAATAGTGTTTAAAAATAAAGAAATAGATGCAGCAACTATTAGAAAAAATAGTAAGTACCTATACAGAGACGAGTAAATACAAAATTTATACAGTACATATCTGTACACCGATAGAGCTAACTACGCCATTTAATTATATAAGAAGTTATAAAACAAATAATTTATAAATCGTTCACATAAACTCGTTCTCACGCAGGAGGAATATACCAATATACGAAGCAATTTGGTTGAACACAGTGTGTAAGCGTTCTTAAGATAAATCAATCGGATAAAGCCATGGATGGCATCCACACAGCTTCAAACAAAGGATCCTCAAAGATTTCTTTTGAACCTTCTCCACCATAAGGGCCATTAGGCCATACCTACTTCTAAGAAAAGCTTCAAACCATCATCACCAAACTACGTAATTATAGCATTTTAAATTACCAATGGTGTATCATTAATTATCGGCTTTTGAGCTTTGAGAATCGATGTCTCCGCCGAATCTTAGGGGTACATTGGTACGACCGCGTTACAAATACCCGAGTTCGTGAGCACAGTAGCCTTCGGTGTTTGAAGTTATCACGAAGAGACGATTTACGTGGCAGGGACACGTATTCCGGATGCCGCCAAAGAGTGCGGCACTTCGTACCCTTGTGGCACAGCCTCAAGGGTTCCATAGCCGTGGCCGCCTTTCCCTCGCCCTGCAGCGGTGCGACAAAAGCGACCTATTTGCTGCAGGTCTGACATGGCGGGAGGCGCATGGCGATGGACCGAGGGAAGTGGCGCCAATGCTTGCCCCATGCCCCAATATTAGGACATGACAGGGTAGAAGAAGAAGTATCATTAATTATATGAGATAAAACATGACGGAAGGTGTAACTCGAGTTGCTAAACACGATTCCTATAGAATAATATAAAATTGTCATTAATCAGTAGGTACCTACCTATATTCAACATTATAAGGACTAATATTGTAGTGTATGTATATACCTATACCATAGGCCCCACATCGTGAAGCTGGCCCCCAGGCTAGGATCTTTGGTGGGGCCCCCTTCTTATCGCTAAGAATAAAGGCAGTATGTACGGGGTAACAATAATCTGTATATTTAGTGTTTTATTGTATATTTTAAAACATCCATACGAATTATGGAGATGTCGAGTATTGATAAACAATTAAGAATTGTTTCGTATAACCACATAACTATAAATAATAGTATTGTAAGAAAATTCTTTTTTTTACTATTAAAGCAAATTTATGATGTGTGTTTATCTCATTTATCTGGTCGATTCGCCTCGCCGGGCTCCTCCTGAGCACGGGCTCCCAGGCTAGAGCCCTCTCAGCCCCTCGTTGTGGAGACCATGACCTATATGTTACAATGATGATGCTTTGGTTACCATTATTGTAATATACGTACACTTACCACCTCAGATTAAAGAACTTACCACCGTATTTATTTAATCTATGACTACCATCTAAAATTATTTATTGTCCGCACTGAACACGTACCTACCTAATTTGTGAGTGTATTTTAAACTAAACGATTCAATTTGTGATGTTTGTCCTTACCTAGTCTCATTATAGTCATTATTATTGCCACGGTGATGAATAATGATAATACAGAACAATAATTTATTATTATGATAGTAATAAAATTTTATTGGAGGATATTTCTTTTTTTTTTAAACAAATTTACAAACAAAAATTAACTAAAAGTTCTCTACATAGTAGGTATCTATTATTTCTATTATTTTAAAGTAGCAAGTTACAACGTATGTAATTATAACACAATAGAAACGTCCCTTAAAAATAAACTAATTACGGTAGGCTATTCAATAGTTTCATACCAAAAACATTTTTGTAGGAAAATGGCATAATGGTGCATTTATTTATTATTCATTGTAAAAATAAGGGTTTACGACACGTCATACATATTTTTTAACACGTCGAGTCAATTGTCGAAATGACATTGAATCAGAAAACCCTGTTTCAACTGTATTGTCGATCTTAAATGCTTATCGGAGTGAATTCTTAATGTTTTAGCAGATTTACACGAAGTACCTACTACTTAATTAAACCTTCATAAAATTTATAAATATCCACTCATATTTATCATTTTCAAAACGAAAAAATTCTGCTTGTGGCCACTGGTCAACAGCATTATATGTTAAATCAGTTTGGATACCAACGACAAAAAATATACTTATATGTAATATATAGAAAGGTATCGCCTGCTGAGATGTTTAACCAAATTTTAAGAGAACAAATTTAAATAATACAAAATGTTTTAAAAAACAAGCGATTATCACTAATAAGTAGATTTTAGCGGAATTGTACGATTTAAATTACCAAACTTTATCATATTAATTTTACCACCGAAAATTTTGCCCGCAAAAATAGACGTGGGTATAAAATTAACACGGCGATTAGATGGCGATGAAAATAAATAAGTTTTATCACTCACAATAAAATATAAGTAATAAATTAGTAGGTAAGTAAATTCGCAATGCATACCAGTCAAAGGTAAAAGCGAGACTGTACTGAGATGTTTCATACTTTAGAAATTATTATACAAATATGTAGGTGCCAACTTTATTTTTTATTGAATTTAAGTTATTTAAGTACAAAAGGTTTTCAAACAATGTCAGCAAAGGCACAATTCTTTTGTAGCTTGCAGCTGTAGTTACTTTTTTATGTAAGTATGCAATTATTTGGAGTGTTTAGACAATGCATTTAGACACGGATGTATCGACACAAAAAAGAAAATTGAAAGAAATTTAGGGATGTCATAAATTTTATTTTTAACCCTTGCACGCCCGGCATGACATAACTTCGTTAATTTTTAATTTTGAGAAAAACTTTAAAAGATACATTCACACATAAATATCTCAATCTAACGAACCGCAACGCAATTTTAAATGAATCCACGAGCCGGAACGGTATATTTTGGAATTCCACGAACCACAACGGCGCTCCGGTGCGTTCCTGTCCATTTCGAGCGCTGATCTCTGAGACTAAGGCGGTGGAAGGAGCCTCCGGCATGGATCTAGTAATTACTTAAGTGCTCTCTTGAGAACTAGCAATTGCCCACATGAAATAAGAAAATTAAAAATACACGTATGAATGATAAAAGAAGTTGAATTGGTTTGACTTTTTTTCGAGTCAATAAGATCGTATCTCATCACACAATATACCACTGATCTTTGACTACTCTTAATGGGGGGGGTTACCAATTCGTCATTTGACAACGTTTGAATGTAGATTCCCCTCTTTACCCACACCTCATCTCATCACTCCATTACCATTTAGAATCTTTTAAATTGGTACCAAAAAAATATTCTACAAGCTGTAGGTACTTGAATATGTATCTCGACCATGTCGGATCCTAATAAGATGATATGGGCCTTCACGGAGTGGAAGTTTGTATTAACAGATTTTTATTTTTATGAGAAATGGATGTTAGCCACTTGCTCAACCCATTAGGTCGATACTCTGACTCATACACAATATATGTGTACTTGTCAGACCCAGAATTCGAACCCGGGACCTACGACGCTATAAGCGGACGCTTAAGCCATCGTATAAATAAATCAATCCGTGTCTGCACATTGATCGGTGATATTAAATAACTAAACGCAATTATAAATTACTTAACATCCATTTTCCATAGTGTCCAATTATGGTAAACTCAGTAAATAGCTGACTGCAATGATAACTTCCGCATATCTGTTTTTCCACATAGTCGGCTATATCCAATGACGCAAACTCCATATAAAATAGCTGACTCAATTATAATAGTTATTTCCTAAATATATTATTTTGATTGTGAGTACGTCGATAAATAGCGCGTCACAATTGATTGGCAGGTATTTCGATTATAAATTTCCGATAGAAACATATCGCACCGTATTGTCATTGTATTTATTACATTGTACCGATTGTATCCCTGTACTTATGTAACAGTATATTTAATAAACTCTCGCTTCTCCATCACCACGAACAACCACCACCGTCTTTCATCTGCATCACCTATCCACCACCAAAGTAGATCTAGATACCTACATGTATCATCAATATTTAGATATGAATGTATAAGCACATCTTCAACATAGACCTTTACAATAACCATTAACCTCGCTTTGCCATAATGTGTAGATACTTTACATTAGACTTGCCTGTTTGCTTGCTCACAACCAAGATGACGGAACAGTAACCAGTTGTTTAAAATTTCATAGGTCCCGGGTGCAAATCACAAGTCTATAAAATGCACATTTTATTTGTCAATGTGTGTTTAGACCAATGACATTAATATGGACGAAGCATCTGGGAATAAAAATGACACTCACTTTTTTGTCGGGTCTGCCGAATGGCATAATCTGTTCTTACGCCATTACAATAAAGGTGATATTGCTATAAATTCCCGATGCTTTTTGTTGGGTCTGCCGAATGGTTCGGTTCGAACGGGTTCGTTCAAATGAACATTGACACTCGAAACACTTTTCTAACGCCATTACAATAAAGGTGATGTTGCTATAAATTCCCGATGCGTGATATCGCATAATGGAAATTGCGTGACGTCTACCTATACATGTGCGAATGTTACTGTGCGTGAATTTACTTACTAGCTACTGTATTGAATGCGTTGTCCATTAATAATGTCATTGGTTTAGACCCAAGAGGTTTATTAAGTAGCAAATATCAATTTATATAAATAAAAAAAAACTGTTAATTCAATCTCCCACTCTGTGAACGCCCACACGATCCTCTTAGAATCAAACATGGTGATGAAATGTCTAATATCGTAATGTACGTATATTTTTCACGTATTTCATTTATCTGTGCGGCGCCCAGTAAGGCCTCAGACACAAAACGTATGATATCATGATACAATCACTTTATTAAAACCACGAAGCATTGTTTTTTTCCAATCTTTCTCATTTTTATTAATTTATGCGAAAAAATAAAATGAATTGGCAGCACATGGGTAATAAATCAAACTTCATTCAAACTCAGTTTATTTCTTATGTAGTTATATGTTATTAAATGCATTTTTTCTGTTATACTTTCGTTTTTTTATATTTTGTTTTCCATAAAAATGTATAAAAAATCAATCCCGAAAGTTTCGGGATTATGTTTACCAATCCCGGGATTCATAGGTATCGAAAATAGTTCGGGATCCCGGGATTGGAATCCCTACGGTCGACATGCGTAGACGTGTGACGACTGACGGCGCATGTCTTATTTAATTCCAATTGCATCCGATTACAATCACCAATTGGTTTTTTTTTTTTTTTTAGAATTATTAATAACCTTGTCCCTGCTTTTTCGTACAAGGTGGTTGTTAGTAATTTTGAACAATCATAAACACCCAGGCTTTGAGAAAAACACATAAATGTTGTGTCCTCACAGGGAATCGAACCCAGAACTCTCGGGTGGAAGGCAAGCACCTTACGCACTGCACCACCAACTGGTGATTCTAATCGAATCCAATTAGAATCAAATAATGCGTCGACGCACGTCTACGCATGTCCACTGCAATGCCGTGTGTCTGAAGCCTAAGTTGTCCAGTAATCCAGTTCTCCTCACGTTCAGTCAAAGGCGCCGATTTGTTATATTCCATCTATCATTCAACTTCTGTTATCCATCAATAATCTTATTAGTGTCATAGAAATTTATAACCATTGTGCTTTTCTCTTCCTGGCACTTTGTATTAAAATGAACTCATTAAACTCAGTCAGTGCTCACTTTCTTCAGCTTTTTTTCAGCGTAGCAACGTAAGTCTTGGGCATCTTCTCCCAGGACACTACCAGTCCAATTATTTCAGATGCTTCACATCATCAATAGTAGGGTGTCGCGGGGCGGGTTTCGGTGGAGGGCGCCAAACTTCAATGTCAGATTTGACAACCGTTGAATATTGAAACACGTGACACTTGCATTCTATCCCTTGTACAACTATAATAATATTTTATCGATATCTATAACTCACGCACGAGTGAAAATTCTACAGTATAAACAAACAAATAAAGGAAAAGCAATAAGGGTACACAAAGGCATGAAAACGTGGAAAACTCCGAACCGCCCCACCTCTTCTTCTCAGTTTCCAACAATGGATGAAGCCGAGTGGAAAGCACCCCCTCCGGCGATTTAATATGCCGCGTCGGTAAATGACAGAGGTGGCCAAATATTGTCGGCCCCCGGAGGCCGCTCGAGAGATACACGAAATATGTTTATATTTTTGTTTTGTCGACGCGAAATTTTTGACGTCTTTTATTGAAAGGAATAAAGATAACTAAATTTTCGGCTTTCGTACATCGTATATTTTTGATATTCGTATACCTATATCAATGTTCGGAATTTGAATAACTTATTTATCCGTGGGATTAAGTTAAATAAGAACATATTTAACCAATAAAAACAAAATGTAATTAAATTTGATTATTCTCCGTTTAAAAAATAACATTGCTTTACGATGACCCAGGATAACCGTTTATAAATTGTAATTGTTAATCACTTGCCGTCGGGGTCACCATTTGTAGTTGTTAATAATTAATGACATCCAACTACTAAGTTTCATTTTATATGTATACATATTATTTAATTTACACAAAATTGTTTCTCTGATTAGTTTATTGCATACACTTGTACACTGTATTACATTTTGAGGATGTATATATTTACATAAAATAATTTAGTTATCTATGTGAATTTAGTATTTAATAGTTTTACGTCATTGTCGAAAGAACACAGTATGGTATAAAAGTATAAACGATTAATCAATGTAACTGCTTGATTGAAACGTTTGATATCGACTACTCATTATATTAACCCTTTACTGCATGATTTTTTTTTTGAAAATTTCTATTTTTTCTTGGTGTCAAAATACCTTGTGAATGAAGGAAAAATAATAAAAAAAATATTTTTCGAAAATTTAATTAAATTTTGTATGTTAATGTGTGGTGTCGCAGATTTACGACATTTGGAAATCTTACATTTTAGTATGACAAAATAGAAAACCAAATGAAAACAATTATAAAAAACTAATGTACACACCTTATTTGATGTGTAGATATTTTTATTCAACCAATTTCAATCTTCTGTATATTTTTTTTTATTTATTTACAAATGCGGATTTTCGCGTACATACGAATTCGTCAACTGTCAAAGCAGAAATGCAGAGACTATAATGCAGAAATGCTTTATTTTTTGAAATGTCCAAACAAAATC
The DNA here is from genome assembly GCF_057557595.1 of Rhyacophila brunnea. NCBI lineage: Eukaryota > Metazoa > Arthropoda > Insecta > Trichoptera > Rhyacophilidae > Rhyacophila > Rhyacophila brunnea. The sequence goes on from NW_028232796.1 coordinate 37,823,259, forward strand.
GGTAAAGTAGGATGTTTATGGTAAAACAGTTTTCTAGGCATCGAAAAAGGATATTATTTGATAATTTACACAGATGGCATTGGCTATATCGAAATAGTTTGAAATGTCGCAAATTTGCGACACTATGCAGTAAAGGGTTAATTAATACAATATGATAAGTTCGAGTCACGAGTATGTACTTCATTATCGTCTGAGATCATCAGTTCTATTTTATGTTGATAGATGTTGCTATAAGGTATACTGAGCTTTGAAAACAGTTGGGTGGATATTGAATGTCACATTATAAATGAAGAAATGATGTTAAATATGGGCATTGCTGATTTCAGTGACATAATGATAATTAATTAATTATTTAAGTATGACTATTACTCAGGGCGAGGGGAGGTAGGCTATTCAAAGTAGTGCACACTAAACTTTGTCAGTCATTCGTATTTGTTTTCATTGAACTAACAGCACTAATTTTTTGCAGATTTTTTTAAATTATATTAAACCCTGCCTTAGCCAAATTATAATAATTTTGATATACTATGGACGATCCGACAAAATAGTGGACACAAAACTTTGTCAGTCATACTTATTTGTTTTCATTGAATTAGTCGTATTATTACATGTAGTGTTGGTAAGTTTTTTTTAAATTCATTAACCCCTGTTTAATTAATCAGAATCAATAAAAATATTTACATGTAAACTAAAATTTTTGGAGTATTATCTACTATGGCTTGGATGAGGCAAAGTTTAATTGAATTTTAAAAACTAACAAACACGATCTCTACATTGTGCCTTAGTTCAATGAAAATAAATACGTTTGGTAGATAAAGATTAGTATGCACCATTTATGTCGGACCTTAGCAGCCTACCTCCACCTTTCGCCATTGTAGTAGAACTATATAGTATCAGCAATCATGTGCAAATATCTTTTAAAAATAATCTCAAAAAAACGATTATGTTTACGAGAAACTTAAGAATATTTTAGCGTCTAAATAATATTTCGCGTATCATTTGTTGGCGACCACTGGTTTTTTTTTCAAATAACTGCATTCCATGCCAGACAGTGCATTCAACATTTAAATTTTCATTCAAACGACCGGGTTTATTAAAATTTTCAGAAAATCTTTCCATTATTTTCATCGTGCACTTTTGTTTCCAGCCAGTGTTTGGTTATCTATTTGAATGGAATTTTCATTTATATTCATAGAAATAATTTTATACGTACGTAAAAAAAATAAGTCAGTTATTATCTTCAATACAACTATTACCTGTTCATAATTATTCAGACAGAAAACATAGAGTTCTATTAGAGGAAGCAAACTCGTATGGGTAGAGAAAGGATAGACTCTACTGGTATTGTGGCAACGTCGAAATCACTTTGGAACGGTATTAAGTTGTGACTATATTGAGATGCACGTCGCGTACTATCACGTGACGTCACACTAAGCTGCCTCTACAGGAAAACAGTATGTAATGTCGTTTTTCTTGGTGTTTAAAATGAGAATTAAAATCAGACTAATGCTCCCATCGCGTAGTATATTTTGAACATTGTCAACTAGCGTAATCTGCCAAAATCACCAGAACAACAATGAGGTCACCTCACGCGTACCGCACTTCATCGACACCTGCATGACTCAATGAACGTTTTTTTTATAATTTTCTGCAAACCTACACATTTTCAAATCATGTCAAAATCGCATGTTTTATTATTTTTAGCAGTTGGCACTATGAATCTTTTAAAATAATGTTGTCTATTATCTACGATCTGCGGGTTGAGTTATCTTCAAAATATTATAGAATTTACAGAAACTCGTTACTAGGTTACTCCATCATTGATTTTACTGAAATCATGTTCGTTCAAAATATTCTGCAAAATGACGAAACCATAGACTAAATTTGTCATCATGACAGCGTGACAGTACGCGACGTGCATCTCAATATAATCACAACTTTAGTGTCATTTGAAAGTAACCATACCAACACCTCAATTTATCGTCTGCACTGCCACACAAATCCGTCACCATTCTACCTAACCGATAAGAAGAGTCCACATCTGTAAAACCATCTAAATCCCTTGGTTTCAAAAAGATTATTAAAATCAATACTAATATTATAAAATCATTAACATAATTAACGTTTGATCACGTTTGCAGTTAAGGTAGATCCTATATGCAAACGGAGAACCTAGCGGAAAAATACGAAGCTTGCAATTTGAGACTTTTTTTGATAATTTACAGTTTCAACTGTATTAATTTAATTTTTATTGAAAAGGATTTCATTTAATTTTTTTATAAAAATCGATGTTTTCTTAAATAAATATTAAAAATATTAAAACGATGAATTAGTCAAAAATCTAAACGTTAGATAATTGAAAACTTAATAAACTAAATTTTAATAATAAAAATGACCATAAAATACAATGTAATAATAAGATGTGACCCTGCAAAAAATTCACATTTTATTACATTTTTTTTACAATAATTATTGAAAGTTTATCTTTGACTTAAAAAAAGAATCTTTTTAATGTTTTCAGATACACATTTATTAATTAATATAGTTGAAATTGTAAATTATCAAAAAAAATCTCAAATTGCAAACTTCGTATTTTTCCGCTAGGTTCTCTGTCGGCATAACGATCCCCCTAAAGTAGTAAGTTTTTAGTGTTTTGCTTGTTCCGTTGGCAATATTATAATTATTTTAGTGTTGCCATTGGTTGTTAAAATCCTAACGACAGATATCGCCATAATTGCTAATGTATGTTAGAGTATGCAGTTTTGTTTCTATACATTATTAGTGAATACATAAATAAGAAGACTACCATTTATGTATTACAAATTATAATATAATGTCACTCGTTTATCATGCCAAAAATATCCATTTACTTAACTTTATTATTATTATTATAAAATAAAATGCGAAACATAGTTGCCAGTTTATTGACTTTTGATTAAAGGTTCGCGTGACACAACAAAACAATGTCTTAACGGTGTCTCGAACGTCAATTTTTTTATGCGGGCAACACGTAACAAAGTGATTTTAATTAAAAAATATTTCGTTACAAGACAATCTCCGAACGTCAGATTGATGTTTTTATAACACGTGACTAAAATGGCCGCCATATATTTAATGGTTTTTTTACAAGAGAAGCTGGCTGTAGAGTGTAGGGTAAAAGATTTATGTCTTTATGTCTGTTGCATTTTATTAGACACTATGGTTGGTTTTATAGTTAATGTTTTTATTTTAGAACGAGGATAGATTCGCGTAGTCATTGATGTACGAGTATTATACAGACAAAGAATGTGAAAAATAAAATGACACCAAATTGATCAAGCCAGTTTCATTTGGGTCTACCAGAATCGTACATATACAAATGTTGTGGGTCTGAGCTTCGAATCCTGGGTCTGATAAATACCTACATCTATTATTTTTTAACGTATATTTGGAGTCAGAGTATGGACCTAATAAGCTGAGCAAGTGGCTAACATCCATTTCTTATGAAAACAAAAATGAGATACAACCAAACCTCTAATCTGTGGAGGCCCATATGATCTTCTTAAGATCGGACATGACCAAAACAAATAAAAGTATCTGTCTTTATGTATGAATGTGAGATAAAAACGAACTACATGTGCATTATTATGGGGATCAAATCCCAAACTGCATTAATTTGTCCCTATCTGTGGACTCGATCTCGGTGATGTCACAATACATTTATGTGTCTTTTTTAAGTGGATGTTTATGTGATTCTTTTACTTCTACTACAATAATACAGTAATACACTAGTGTCACAGGGCCATATGGCCTATTGTAGTGTTATAAAAAGGAATATGTAATATAATAATTTAAATATTTATAAAGAATTTAAATAAAAAGCCATTTTTGTAATACTTATTCCAATTTTAATATTAATACTATCGACCGAAGGTACTTGATGGAGTTTTAATTTAAATTCTAATGGATTTAAGTTTTGTACTAAGATTCCATTTGAGTTTCCTTGAATTTCCTTGAGATTCTTCAAATAGATTAGTACAAACTTAAATCCATTAGAAATTGAATTCCACTTGTGTTAAATATTAATCTGGACCGGTTTCGTCCATTCAGAGGGACATCTACTCGATATTTAATAAAAGTCGAATTAGTACATTAAAATTGCGTATTATTTAAATTAATAATACAGTCCATTTCCACCATGAACTGACAGTTAACAACATAAAAGAAAAGAAAACATTTAAAAACAACATTTTTTCCCATCACATCATACCATTTATATGCATTTATATAATTAAAATTTGAATATTGACTGAACGTAAATATGCGTAACTAATTTATTGAAATATTTTTTGTAAATACTTTTTTGTTTCATTTTATTTTATTATGTGTTTCATTAATTTTTAGAATAGTTGGTGCAGTTTCCTTAATGGTATACGTACCTATCAAGAATTATAAATATCGAATTGCTGTAATTGTATTTTAAAGACTATTGATTATTTTGGACGTTCGTTGCAATGTATTGATAGGTATTTTGTCGCTCTTATGATTTGTTTGATAAATGCCTGTTTTAAGTTTATTATTTAGTTAATAATGTCCCTTTGAAGAGGACGAAACCGGTACAAAATTTAATTAATAAAGTGGAATAAGTTAGGAATTAAACAAATAATTAATCCAATATACCATTTATATGCGTAAAATTTATATCTAAAGCGCTACCCTTACGATACACTTAAAGATATTGCATAACCAAAACAAACATTCATCCCCTAAACAACAAAAGCACGTATACGACGTTTCATTCACAAGTGGCTCGGGTCTCGCCCTATATAATATGTAGACTGTAGGCACAGTCGGTCCAACGTATAGCAGCGCAGGGCACTGTGCCAAATCGATTTTTTCGGCCAATGTATTAAGCATTGCGTTTCTTCTCCCTCCCCCTGCCCCAACGGTTCGCGGGGTCTACACTCTGCTCGCCCCACGTCGCTTTCTGAATGACGTCACGAGTATACAGCGGTCGGCGTAGCAGTGGCGTAGCAAATGTGTAGACGCAGCGTAGACCTACGTTCTACGTCATAAAAGGGATACTTCACACAACTGTGATATAGAGATATACTTAGCCAAAAAACATTAGTGAAAAATCGTATCTTCATATAATAGCAATTAAAGAAAAGTCAAAACGTATTATATTCTATGCAATTTGTGTGTGTCAGGGTATGGACCTAATAGGTTGAGCAAGTGGCTGACATCCATTTCTCGTATAAAAAAAAAAATTGTCAATACAAAACCTCCACTCTGTAGAGGCTCATATGATCCTATCAGGATCGGACCGGGAAAACTAATCGGTATACGTATAGTTTTAAAGATTTTTTTATTCAACAAATAATTTACAAGATTTGAGAATATAATAATATTCTCTATTGAACACACATTTATACCACGAATACAAGTATATGTAGATACATTCTAATGGATTTAAGTTTTGTTCTATTCCAATTGAGTCGTTTTTTGCGACCCTGGTTTCGCCTTTCGGCATCTTCAGGCACTGTGTACACTCGCCAAAAGGCAAATAAACACTGACCACGAATACTATTAACTCTAACTTATATATCTTATCAATACAATAAAGTAGGTAAAAACTCTATTACCTACCTATCAAGTCTAGGGTCACAATAAAAAAAATATAAAATAAGAAACCCGGGTAGCAAAAAACGACTCAAATGGAATAGCACAAAACTTAAATTCAAATGCTATCAAGTAGCAGACTAATTTAAAGACTATTCTATATAGTCTTTAAGCCCGTTCATACATACAAAAGCATATTGAGTCCAACACTTCGAATTTGTCAATTGTCGTGTATAATTTTGGTATAAAAAAAACATCTGCTTGTCGCATGTAACAAATTTCACTCGACATGGGCAACAGGTAGCATGCGGCTAGTTGCGTTACATCACTGTCTCGGTATAGTATCGCCTGTGCGGATGAAAGAGAGTTGCAACATTACCAGCGTTTTTGATGTATGATTTTTTATGCGACCGTGTCTAGATTTGTGGGTCAGGAACAAAGAATTTTAACTATAAATATAGTGAGCCTTATACGATATTTTAAACTATTTAGAAAACGCAGAATAGTAGCTCAATTTAGAAAGCACTTCAGTGAATATTACAAAGCCAATAGTTAAAATTTGTCGTAATTAAGTATGACTCCTTTAGCATAGTGGACTATGTGCGTGGGCGCGATACCTGGTTCGATTCCTGGGTGTCTTACTTTTTTCAAAAAGATTTTTTCATTGGTTATAATATTTTTTCTCAGAAGTGTTTTCATGTATGTTCAATTATTAGAATGTTACATTCTTAAGTCTTGTGAATTATTCGTTGAATAAAAAAAATCGGTGTGTGTACTTATGTAAGCGCGTTAGAAGTTATATTTCTTTGGTGTAACAAAACAAAAACAAAACTTGTGATAATTAGACTAGTTCTTAATTATTTTGTTAAATTACACACTCAAGAAAAAGGGCCGCTTATTGGAACGCCGTTGGTTTATTTCTATACACTTTAACTTATATTACTAAATTATATAATTATTTATCGTTGTTTTTATTTTTAAAGTAACAACTGTCACTCTGACGTTTAATCGTTTGTTTACGTAAGGAATTGCAAATGGACGACAATAATAAATGCACTGCCTAGGCAACGGAACAATTCTAAACTATAATATTATACTGTCAGTATCATACTACGGCGTAAAGGTAGTGCGTTCGGCTGATAACCGAACAATCGGTGGTTCGAATCCAATCGAGTGTGTTTTTTTTCGTGTGAAAAAATAAATTATGCGTTACATGTCACACGCCAAAAATACACTCTGATCTGGGTCTATTCTATACTTATCGAACACTAAATTGATAAATAGTATCAAACTTAGGGTAGGTTTGTATCAAAATATTAGCACTTATTGTAACAATTACACGAAGCCGGTTTTTATTGTTGCAATAAGTGCGATATTTTAACAGCAGCAAGATAGGTGCTGTTAAAATATAGCACTTATTGCAACAATAAAAACCGGCTTCGTGTAATTGTTACAATAAGTGCTAATATTTTGATACAAACCTACCCTAAGTTTGATAATATTTTTCACTTTATCACTTTAGCGGTCGATAAGCATAGAATAGACCCACTGATTTCCCAAACGCGCCAAAAGAAGTATGACTTAAAAACTAGACAATTGATATATATTGAATTATTTATGAATGGGATTCTACCGTTACCTAACTGAAGATTTATTTTAAGATGAATTTTTAATCTAATAACGTTCTTTTAGAACAAATAAAATTACAATAAATTATCCGCCCCTGTAACGTAGATATATACGTTCATATACACGGCACTTTATACCTACGTGGCAGGTAAAGATCGCTTCGCCCGAGGATTCCACTAATTTATACATTCTGGGCATACTTTCTGATACCAAATAATATTTATTATATTATCATAATGCTTATTGTAACTGTAAATGAGTCAAGGCTAGACCAGGGTGCACTCACAGAGAAACAAACAAAAGGAAAGTTACTGTTATCTGTTTTCTGGGCGGACGAAGGATCGAGAATAGGTACGCTACGGGCAGTTAGTAACCTACCCTTGAACCTTAAACGTCGCCTCTAAATACAATAATTTGCCACCTTTCAGGCCAAAGCGTGCGTTTGTAAAATAATGTTGCTAATAATTAATTGTTACTTGTTAAGCGAAATATACTGACGTAATACTAATTAATGTCCCTGAATCAGTGTTTTTAATAAGTGGAAAGTGTAAATCAACACCCTACGTAAACCCATACCTATCACTTCATACTGCAGATTTATTTTGGAATAGATTTTTATCTAATGTGTGAGGCTTTCACGGTTGTTTTGTATCGTAGTATATTCTTGGGTTTTCTCCTTCTTCCTTCTTTACTCGACGTTTCGGGCTCGTTGCAGAGGCCATTATCAAGAGATATGTTTTATGATGAAATGTAGTGTATTTATGTGAATGTAAACGTTGCTCTAAGAATGTAAAAATGAATCCGATTATCTAAGAGCAAACGTTGCTCAGAGTAATCTGTCAATCATTGCGACCGGGGATACCGGCTCGAATATTAGATTTTGCTGATAGTGCCGGAAGCCATGACGTTTTTAACCGTAATCCATCATCCCTATTGATATTTCCAGGGTTTCTGTGGATTTCTACTTAGAGCAACGTTTATAGGGTCTCCTTAGCAAACTCGGTGTACTTATTCGAACTTCGATAGATGTATAATTGTATTTTCACTGCTTTTGTATGTTTATATTAGGTTCTCCTTTTATATTTTCATTCTCTATCACTTTTATTACTTTTCTTCTTTATAATAATGTTTCATGTCGTGTTGTGAGCGTCTTAAACATATTATTTGTAATATCCACAATATCTTTAAAAAATAATTAAATGTTTTTCGGAACGCAGTATGGTGATATTTTTTCAAAGAAATCTTTCCCTAATTTTTAAAAATTATCATTTCAAAACAGTTCATTCATTCATGCAACATTATTTTTTTTTAGAAAAATAATACAATAATAAATAAAATAAAAAATTCTTATAATTCGATTTATGTAACCCCGGCGATCGACGTTGAATAAAGAATTCTACCATTTTGCCAACAACGTACCGTTTTACACTATGAATATTTAGGTATGTTTATATTACAATTTTAATTAATATACTGTATTCTAATTGTCAAAAACTTGTTTGCCTATTTTCCGTATATCTAGACACTTTGGATGAATTCTGAATTAATTTTAATAAAATTATCTTCATATTATGTTTAATCGAACCTACAAATGCGGCATACGTGAAGAAAAGTCCGCATCTATGACAGTGACGTGTTTAAAAATGATTTATATTAGAATATATCTTAAATCTTTATTCAATGTATTCCATGATCATGTTTGTACATATTGATTCTATGGAAAATAGTAACTTTTAGATCAAAATCATTAATATATTCTGATGGCTTGATCACTTCTTGTATATGGTTAGTGTTTTAAATAATTGAAAATAATTTTAGATTCGCTTTTCCAACTAAGCTACGGGCATCCTACTTAATTATGACGATTTTTACAAGTAGTACTTACATGAAATGCTTATCAAATTGCGTTATAATGCTGGCTATCGGTTTTTGTATATTAAATCAAGGCAGGTGAATAAAATAAATGTTTTTTTGAATAATTGTTTTTTTTATATAGTCTGCGTGAGCTCATATCAGTTGCGATTTTGTATAATATAGTTTTGTTCATTTGAACTTAAATTAACACATTATAATAATAAAACCTTCTTAGACAGAATTTTTGACCAGAATAACTCCATGAAACAGAGCCTATGTAAGGTTCTGTATTCTAGATTATACTCGTAATATATATTCCAGTAACTTGGTTCTTAGCGATATGCGTTTCGCAGCTCCGTCGCGTCGTGGGAATTTAAAACTTCAAAGCGGATTAATAAATAAATACAATATAGTTCGTATGATGTTAACATGGATTACACTTTAATCTTTCATCCAGAAGATTACAAAAGATTAATTGAATTTATTTGCTTCATTATTGTAATCATTAAATGTGGTTACAGTCTCACATATTAGATGTTGGATTATCAATAAAAGTCTGATATTATTTTCTGATATTCGAACAAACGATTCACACGTTACAATCGTGAAATCAGCGTTATTCATACATTGTTAGGGGAACCTAACGTAATCCAAACTATCAAAATTTCTTGACTAAAATGGGCTAGTCATTTCCAATACAGACGCAGGTATACTATTTCTAAAAGTTCGTGATACAAATTCGTCTGGGCATTTGTGTTGATAGTAGTGGCGAAGGGTGGAGGTAGGCTGTTAAGATCCAACATAAATCGTGCACACTTTGTCAGTCATACGTATTTGTTTTCATTGAAATAAGGCTACAATTTACAAATGGTGTTGGTTAGTTTTTAAAATTCAATTAAACCATGCGAAAACCGAGCCATAATAGATAAAAGTCAAAAATAGTCTATCCATAAAATATCTAAAATCATGTAATTAAATCATACATAACTTTCAATATTTTATGGATAGAATAATATCTATTATAGTTTGGGTTAGGCAGGGCTTCATGAATTTAAAAAAAAAACAACAATATGTGTAATATGTATTCTTAATCCAACGAAAACAAGTAAGTATGAATGAAAAAGTGTGCAATGTGTGTGTGGTTTATAGAGGGTTTAATTGATTTTTAAAATACCATCTGTAATTATAGTATTAGTTCAATAAAAACAAATACGTATGACTAACAATGTTTAATATACACTATTTATGGCGGATCTTAACAGCCTACCTCCTCCCTACGCTACTTGTTGATAAACTCGAACAGTGGTGATTAGATGTTATAGTCTAGGATGCGCTATCGATTGGAATTCCGGATTGGAGGATAGACCATACTTGGATAATGGATAATTCAATATGGATCTGTAGATGAATTTTGAGAGTATCGTAGACGGTCGAAGGGGCAAATTAAAAGTTTATAAAACAAACTAAACATTCGCAGAAAACTCTGATTGGATCGCCTGCAAAACATTTTCCTTGATGTTCACAGAATAAATGAGAAAATTTTAGTAAATTATTATGTGGAAAGTCCTGGATTGACACGATTATTCTAGCAGTATTCTGCTACCTCAGGTTTCCGTGTGTCGTGTATTTGAACGCTGATGTTGTTAACCAACCCCTGTCATGAGATCTCGACAAAGAAGATTATAGTTACTAAAACCGCAATCTTTCAGCAAAAATAAAAACATAATATATTAATTTAGCATCACAACAATTGATAATAACTGGTTGCGCCGATTGCGGTGGCCGTCATCCTTATTCCCCACCTACTCAAATTCCTTATTTATTATTGTCGCAAGACCAAGTGACCGACGGTTACGGGTCATAAATCGACCGTAATTGCGAATAACATTCAGTCAGCTCAAGTGATATCCAGAAAGCGGACGTGGGCAAGTTTGTTATAGTTTACCGTCGCTACCTACCTAGAGCGTGACTCATACAAAACGTATCGATTCGACATGTGTTGCACTAAATATGTTACGGTTTGAGTGAACGTCGCGTCTATATCATCCATCCTGAACTTAGCATCATCATTCATCAACCTCATAATAATTTATCTATCAAAAAACCTCTACAGTGTACCGTGAACACCGAAGCGGCTCCAGCACGCACCAGCCCTCTCAACATAAAGGTCAGTAGCTGGCATCCTGTATAACCACACCGCCCTCCCCCTAGATCCGTAATCCACCATCCACCATCACCTTCAAATTACAGTTCACTGCTAAAAGCGTCGCCAATAACTATCATGTCGATGCAAAAGTGAAGCAAAATCATTGTGAAAGCATTGACAGAATTGAGAGTCGTATAGTATCAAAAGTAGATCTGTGCGTTATTCATCATTTCAAGAAAATGACGAAAAACGTTTTGTTGGGTTTTTTGTGTTAAAATAGCATGAAATATGTTTGTACATTTAGAAAATAGAAATTCAATTCAAATTCAACAGTTCTACTTTTGTTTCCAAAGTATTGAACAGTTCTAATTCTGATACCAAGCCCTATTTTCCATCGCAATTTTATACCACACAGATATGATTTTGATTCGAATATTATATTGCTAGTCGTACATTATGGTCAGAAAAATAATTTGGCATACTTAGTTATATTTGCGACAGTTCTACTTTTGATACTATACGACTCGATATATTATTTTTAAATTAGCTATCGTTACTAAACAAATCGTATTTTTATTTTGTGAAAATATTAAAATTTTATAATGACATTTGTCACAGTTAGCTGTAACAAGTTTTTGGATTGAATTCTTTTCCAGGGCTTAATAATTACTCTGGGGATGCCTTTTCAAACTGAAAAAATCTTCTCTTTTCGTTTTCTGGGTTTTCCGTCGCCCACCTTAATGAGAAAGGAAAACATTTTCATTTATTCACGAGATGTTCTAACTTCTAACACCATTTCTTTTGAACATACACGTACATATATATGACTTGCTTTCTTTTGCCGTTATATTTTTTGTATATCTTCCACTGGAAGGTAGTATATATATAAAACAGTATACGAAACAATGCTATTACAGTTTTTTTTATATTTCTGACAGACAAAAAACAATGAAAAGTAATGGTGATCTTTTTAACCTTCTAACTAGTATTCTTTTGAAACATAAAACTTTGTAGCTTTGACGTTTTAATCTAAGTTTTTTTTTATGTTTCATATCTTTATGGTGCGACGGACAAGTGGTAGAATATTCACTTCTGAAGCTATGTGTCGCTAGTTCGAATACCACGTCATGCAATTATGAATAGTCTTCAACCTGCACAGCTGTATCACTTCTAGTTCTAGATTTAAACTATATCTTTATACTCACTGTTTAGCAAGGTAGGACGACAAATTACTCAGTAATAATATTTAAAAATTTATAAGAGTGTATGTTTTATAACTTTACACTTTTTACTACATTGGTACTCCTCTTTGCCTGATTACTTCGCATACAAATAGATCAAATGATATTCACGTGTATTAATATATGTAGTAATAAGAAAATAAATAGTTAATATATGTAAAAAAAATATTTTTAGAATATGTTACATCATTTTCATTCTAGAGCCGAAGTGCAAAGTTATGAAACATAATATACTCTACATTAGAAATACTTATAACTTTGAAGAAATAAACATTGCAAATAAAAATGTATACGAATGTGGGGACAAAAGAGTCCTCTGACATTTAAGTTAATGACTTAACCGAACCACATCGCCCTGCACCGCACCCGCTCTTAATCGGGCATATTAGAGGACCCTACGTTTGATATGAAGCATCAGTATTTTTTATGACTGGGAATATCTCAGAAGCAGTTTTCCAATACTGAGGTTACCATGAAAGCAAGTGTGCTTTAACTAAATTTACGTGACATGAAGATTAGGCCAAGGGAAAACAGGCATCGATAACTACGTTCAGACCGTCATTTTATGAGCATAACGCTGAGATGTCAACCGTTTTGGGCGTTTGCGCTATATTTTCTAAACTATTCATTCATACATAAACAAAAAAAAACAATCCTGCCAACCATGGTGACTTCGCAGCCAAGTTGCACGGTTTTCATTTGATAGGACATTAGCCGGAATGCACTTGCGACCGACCGAGCAGAGCTGTTTACCAGGGACCGTCCACATACGGGCCCAATTGGTCACGCCGACTTGATATCAACCAAGGCTAACTTTGAGGCATTTGAAAAGTTTGCAGCGTCACGTGGAGGACAGAATAATTACGATCCTTCCTTAGATTCATAACTTTCAACTCCTGGCTCCTCTGTTTCGGCAGAGTTTCAGTACACGGGTACAGAGGACATGTCACTAAAGATAAATGACGACAGAGCAAGTCAAGATTCTTTTTTTTATTTTAAAAACTCTTTCTTTAATTACCAAGATGTATGGTTTGCTATATCAGACATATTTAGCTTTGTACGTGTATATGTCATGAAAGGCTGCCGTGCAATAATCTTTTCTACATATACATGACGGGTGGAGATGGGGTAACTCAAAACATATCATGTCACTATGAATCTGATGAGTGTTTTATATAACTTTAATGAATATGTCTCTATAGTCTACACCAAAAGATTTTGCTGCAGCAACCAGCGCTTTACTGAATAATATTTCAAAAATGCATTAATAAAATTATGAAATTGGTTGATTCCACATGACTTACAAATATCGAAGCCAGTTGACAGATGTAAATTTATGCGGCTCGCATTGGAAAAAAAGAGTATTGAGGAATTTCTATTTGCATTATTTTTAAATAAATAAGTAGATCAGTTGTTCCGTGTGATCGACGACAGTAGGACGTCTCCAATAACGAGATAGCGAGTGTTTACAAATTAATAATAACCAGTTGTGCGTGCGGCGTAACAATAAATTATTGTTACAAAGTTGTTTACATTTAAGTGTCTCTGACTACAGGGGCGCTTATTAAAAATCAAAAAAATACAACGTTGCCAGCAATGGATTACCAAAAAGAAACCCAACAAACAATGTCATATGCATCAGTTGCTCAAAAAATGCAGTTTCCGAAGAAGGAGCAAGCCATCGTTCTAGATGCTATCGATGGCATCTCTATACGAGAATACACGCTATCGATCGGGAATAAGGTAGGTCCATGTAATATAAGATATGTATCTAGGATTTCCCAGGGAAGAATATGTATATACTTGAGTAGTGAAGAACAAGCAGACAAATTAACAGAAAATAAAGAAACAGTTAAAATTGGAAACCACATACTAGAAATCAGGCCGCTGATCACCAAATCAAAGAGGATAATAATATCAAACGTATGTCCTATAATCCCACACAGCGTTTTGGAATCAAAACTCAATGACTTAAAGATAAAAACTACCTCACGTATCACAAGCATCAGAGCTGGTATTAACGAACCGGGTTATGCACATATTTTAAGTTTCCGGAGACAGGTTTATGTAAACCCAGAAGACACCATAAAACTGCCAGAGTCAATGCAAATAAATTTTGATAATACCCTGTACTGTATTTACTTCTCCACCAAAAAATTGACATGCTTTATTTGCAAAGAAGAGGGCCATCTGGCCAAATATTGTAAAACGACTGGAAATAATGAACCTCACACTGTACAATTGCCTGAATCTCTCAATGTACCAAAAGTGTTAACCTCTCTTTCGTTAGAGAGAGAAAATACACTCCAGGAGGATGAACTAGCCGCAGATATAGAGTCGGACAACTCTATTATCAACAAGGATACGCCAATCGGTTCAAAAAGGCCGTTGACCAGTCCAACTGATATCAGCAGTGTAGAATTTGAATTTGAAGATACAGTGAAAATGAATGCAATCACACGCATTCCTGCACTCCAACAGACACCAAAAAAATCGAAAAAAGTATCCACTGAGGATACAAATGAACTTTTGTTACCTGCCAAGGAACATGTTGAAAGTAATCGTCATAGATTTCCCATCGATTATGAAACATTACTCAGTTTCCTTGTGAAAACACATGGAAATCCCAATACCGAAATGATTGCTGATGAATTTACTACTGATATAGAAGCTCTTAATAACATGCTAACAGAAATCTATAGTCATTTAAAAGAACGTAGCATTAAAATTCGCATAACAAGGATCAAGAAAAGACTCAGTAATCCACAATTAAAAGTTTCCAGTGAAGATATTAGTTCGTTGGAAGGACAAGAGGAACAATAACATAATGCATAATTCCAGCAACAAAGTTAACCAATTTATTCAATCTGATATACGTATTGTTTTCTGGAATACAAGAAGCATTCTTAATAGACTAGAGGAGCTTAGAGTGATGCTAGATGAAATTGATATTTTTATAGGCGTGGAAACATGGTTAAACGACACTATTTCTCACATAGTTATTAGCTTCCCAGGTTTTATGGTGCTTCGGCGAGACAGGACGTACGCCAGAGGAGGAGAAAATCTTGGAAAAGAAAAAGGAACACACTACTATCAAAACTTTTATAGTAGATCTCCTAAAACTTGGTTTAGTAAACATTGTAAAATAAAGCGAGATGTAATAGTGACAATAGCTAGAAGCAGGACAGGGCATTACAGTCTCAACGAATCATTGTACAAAATTAAAGTGGTAGATAGCCCTCAGTGTCAGTGTGGACATCCCACTCAAGATCTTAACCACATTGTCTGGCAATGTGATGCCTATGACCTGGAGAGAGAAGTGTTATTGAATAAGTTGGGAAAATGCAGGTTTAACCCTCCTTTTACGATTAATTCGTTCCTGGCAAAACCAAATATTTCAGTTATGAAAATTGTACATGAATTTCTCCAAAAATGTAACGTAAATGTCTAGTGTATAATGTAACAAAAATGTAATTCTGTATCATTAATAATGTAACTATTTATTCCTGTCGTTAAAAAAATGTATGTATACTTTTGTAAACCATTGTAAAGCAGAATAGCCTTCCATTCAGAGAAGAGCTCATTTGCTTCCAAATAAAGAAAAAAAAAAAAAAAAATAAGTAGATGATAATAATAATATGTGTATTATTAAAACTGCATAATTGTTTAAATTAAAATCAATTGTTTATAATTTACGAAACGAATCATGCATTGCACAATAAACCTCATAAGCATGATTATCAAAAATATTCAAGTAGTTGATAGCAGCATTTTCTATTGTATCGAATCAGTATAAAACACTCAGTAGAAAAAAGCAACATCGTCATTCAGTTATCAAAGATTGAACCATAAGGTTATCGTTCATCATAAGGCTTCGCCCGATCGAACCCGTAATACATCAGAACGCTTAGTCGTGATTTTACTCATCTAAATTATAATCTGTAAACTTACCTGTAATAATTAAATCAATATTTATATGGAAAGAGATAATAAAACCAGGGTTCGTTTAATGCACGCATCAACCTTCTTATTATTGGAGTCAAACCAACCTACCCTCCGGTTCCCTACCTCATCTCCTAACCAAATATGTATCTACTAAAATGTCCAACAAGTCTTTTATTAAATGGAATAAATTGATCCAGTTTTTTTAGTAAATCAAATTTAGCTTTAATTTTTTCAATCACAACAAAAGTGACATTTGGTGCGGCCACAAGACGTTTCCATAGAACTGACAATGTTAATTGTGTGGCCAAAATTAAATTTCACGTGAGAACCACTGATCTATACCATAAAGGCATATTGTGGAAAATACTCAAAATCACACAATAGTACAATATATTAATTAAAATACTTGGTACTGTTCGGTTAAAGCGGATACAGCGGAAAACGCATTTTGAAAATAGCCGATAAACTGGATTATTTGTTAGGTTAACCTAACCAAACCTAACCTAACCTAACCTAACTTAACCCAACCTAACCTAACCTAAACTAACCCAAACTAACAAATAATCCAGTTTATCGGCTATTTTCAAAATGCGTTTTCCGCTGTATCTGCTTTAACCGAACAGTACCAAATACTTCTTATATACAAGCAAACTACAGCAATGTACATATTTTTTTCAAATACCAGTTTTATTTGGTCGCTCTTATTTTTATTGAATGGCATTTCTGTCTGTCTCAGAAGAAGTATATTTCGAGCCTTTTCTTTATTTTCTTCCCTTTGATTTATGTGAGAGTGTCCTGTCGATTTATTTGAGCCGTCTTTAGTGCCCAATCCCGATGCCGACCCGCCGTGACAGGGCCGGACTGAGGTCCGCAGAAAACACGTAAAGTTTTTTATTTTATTTTATTTCTTCCGATCAAGATGTTCTACTTTTAATTGGATCCATTTCTCAGATAGTATCGCAGAAGGGTGCGACGTGAATCGCGCGTTAAGTCACTCGAAGATTTCTTATTTTAGAGTTAAGTTAGTTTTGGGCTTAAGATTACTTTTATAAAAGTTTTGATTTTTCGTTAAGATTCCATACTTACTTTAAAACTTTGCATAAATTCTTATCTGTAAAATACGTCTACATTAGTATTTTTGGTAAAATTCATAGTCAGCTAATCAATTAATCACGATGCCTAATTACACTTTCTAATCTTTTAGCTTTACTCAGGCTCTATAATAGTCTATACTCTATATAATAATATATTAATGTTTTTTTTCGAATTATTAATAACCATGTCCTTGCTTTTTCGTATAAGGTGGTTGTTAGTAATTTTGAACAATCACAAACACCCAGGCTTCGAGAAAAACACATTAATATTGTGTGTCCTGACCGGGAATCGAATCCAGGAATTATCGGGTGGAAGGCAAGCGCCTTACGCATTGCACCACGAGAGCCGCCTAATATATTAATGGTTAAGGGTGGACGTAGGCTATTAAGATTCGACATACATTGAGCACAATAAACTTTGTCAGTCATACGTAATTGTTTTCATTGTATTAATAATGCAACTTGCAGATAGTATTGATTAATTTTTTAAATTCAATAAAACCCTGCGTAAATTAAGCCATAATATAGTAGTCAAATATAATATAATAACACTATTTACACAATTATGCCATTAAATCATACATAATTTTAGATTTTTTATAGATAGAATAATATTTTTAACCTATTATAGATTGTAATTAACTATTTCTTTTATTCAATGAATAATTCACAAGATTTAAGAATGTACCATTCTGATTATTGAACATACATAATTTTGAAAAACACTTTCTGAGAAAATATGTTATAACCAATAGAAAAAATCTTTTTGAAAAAAGTAAGCCAAAGTAAGAACGCTGATAAGTAGGTATTAAAAAGGCAAATAGTTAAAATTTGTCGCAATTAGTACGTCGCCTTATAGCATAGAGGTAAATGCAACGAACGGGGCGTAAACCCAGGAGATACAGGGTTCGATTCCCTGCCGGGGTGGCTTACATTTTTCAAAAAGATTTTTTCTATTGGTTATAATATATTTTCTCAGAAAGTGTTTTTCAAAATTATGTATATTATAGATTGATTTAGGATAGGGATTAATAATTAAAAATATGTATACTTAATTCAACGAAAATAAATTAGTATAACTGAAAACGTATGCACTATTTTTGTCGGATCGCCCATAGTATACCTAAACTATTGTGGTTTGGTCTAAGCAGGGTTTAATTGCATTTTAAAAACTAACCAGCACCATCAGCAATTTGTATTATTAGTTCAATGAAAACAAAAAAGTATGACTGACGAAGTTTATTGTGCACTATTATCGGATCTTAACAGACTAGAACCTCCACCACACGCTACTGATGTGTAGAATATTCACACACACATATATACAATACAAAACGTAGTTCTAAATATCAAGCGCCAATAAAGATATAAATTACGTTGCTTAGCAACATCTACTTTATGATGGTCAAAGACGACGGCTCCTTGAAAATTTAAGAAGTCAACATTATCCCGAGAGACGCAGGTTCAATCCAGCTGGGTGTCGTATTATTTTTCAAAAAAGATTTTTCTATTGGCTATATATTTTTTTTACCGAGGCTTTGACTGCTACTCGCTGTCATATCGCCTCTTCTCTTCTAGAAGGGGATCCGTCGATCAGGTCCTCACTCCTATTCTCTTAAATAACTTTACAATTTTGCCTAGCTCTTCCGTCTTACCCACCGCCAGAACACCTTTCAATTCGTCGACATTCTCATAGATATCCGCATTTCGCAGCTGTACTCTGTGAAGTTCATATTTAGGGCATTGTAGTGCTATACAATGTCCTCTAAAACATGACATTCATCGCAGAGCTGCGATTCGCTTCTTCCCATGAGGATATCAAATCTTTTGCCCATTGTGTGCCCTGTTCTTAGCCTCAGTATCAACTTAAGCTCATTCCTCGTCAAAGGAGACTCTACAAACCAGGGCACCTCTGGTGGTGATGGTAGAATAGACTTACTCCATTTCTCCTTTTCTAATGATGCCCTATGGTGAAAATCTATCCACATACCTTGGCCCATTTTCTTTATAGCCTCATTCCAGTCCAGCTTTTCTGGTATCCACTGATATGGTACCCCTGAATGGCCAGCTTCTTTTGCCAGATCATCCGCCCTTTCATTTCCCTCAATGCCCATGTGCGATGGGAGAATGTTACATTCTTAAATCTTGTGAATTATTCGTTGAATAAAAAAATATGTAGTCAGTTTTGAATAAAAAAAATCTTACTAAATAGTCGACATTTCTTTCGTTTCTGTAGGAATTTTAAGCTCAATATCCTCTTACACAATATCATGAACCAATATAATATAAACAAAAAAGAGTAGAAAATGTCTGGCCCCCTTCCATTAGGACGTCACTGGTAACAGTGCAAAAGTCTGGTTAGCCTCCCTGTTTTAAAATGGTTAGCAATTAAGATCGCGTGTCGATTCATTTAAAAGTTTTTAACTCGTTGCAGAGTTTTCTTGTCATAAAGAAAACTGGTCTGGGGCGGGGCACTGCGTTTTCGGTCGACAAAAGATTTTGAAAAAGAAAAATCTGGAACACAATAGAGCGATGGGTCCATTCAAAGTCGCAACAAAAGATGGGTATTTTCGTTTCTAAAGAGTTTCTGACAGCTACAAGTGAACGTACTGTGAGGGACACTTATTATAATTATTATAGATTTTTTTTATCATTATTATATTTTCTTTTATTTATTAAGGAAACAAACGTTTACATATTGATTACAAAAATTTAAAATATAATAAGGAAAAGTTATTCCAACCAGCAAAGTTTCCATGTATGCATTATAATATAGTTAAGCCTAACAAGATAGAGAGTAAGAATAACATAAATATAAAGAAATTACGTGAGAAAAATGAGGAAGAATAATGAATAATTAAATTATATACAAAAAAAAAAATTATATAAAAATATATATAAGTATATATATGTATATTTATACAAAATTTTGGAGATAGCGCGTTTAAATGAAACAGGTGAATTATTAAAAGGATCAACGGTGGAGAAATACATATAATAATTTAAACAAGAGCGCCGAATAAAAGAGTTTTGTGCATAATTAGAACTGATATGGTACAAAGTTTGGTTTCGCGTAAATCTTGATGGACAATGGAAACCCACCCTTTCGAGTAGGTTTGGCGAGTCAACAAAACCATTGATAATTTTAAATTATTTTATGAGATAATTTTGATCAGATATAGAACGTCGACTTTATCTACTCCTTACTATTATCATTTTTTTGAATACTACAATAGACGGGCACCAATTATACTAGTAAAATACAGATCGTTGAAGCAGATCTCGGAGCAGGAGCACGGAGCAGTGGAGCAACGGGGTTTTACCCGGAGCAGGAGCGGAGCCGGAGCACCGAAAATTTGTAGTACTCCACTGCTCCGGATGTTTTTTTTTATTATTAAATTTTTGTTCTAAAATCCAATTAAAATATTATATTTGACACGTTATGGAATTGTTTAAAATACGGTAACACTGCCAAATGATAAATAACCTCACTTTTTCATAGAAGAGGCAGATAATGAGAAACGATTTGCTGCCGGAAATTTTGTTTAATAGAATTATTAATAATGGAAAGTGCGAATAGGTACTTATTTACTTATTGACTTCTTTCAAAACAACTTATTTTTTAATTTTTTAACATCTATCTACATTTATAATACCTATTAAAACTTTTTACCCGGAGCGGAGCAAACCCTGGAGCAGAGCTAGAGGAAGTATTAGGCCCCGGGGTGGAGCTGGAGCGGAGCAACTCAAAAAAGGGTCCGCGCCAACCCTCTGGTAAAATAATCACAGAAAATGTAACATAACTGTATTGTGATCTCACTGGAAATCGAACCTTAAATTCTAGATGTCAAAAGTCACCGCCCCTCAGATTGAAATACAAGGGTCGCCAAATTACTGCCATTGGGTGATTTATTGCTAGATGAGCTCCTTGCCTTACTCAATTTCATCCGTTATTACGCAGCTAAACTTAACCTATTCAAATGCATCCAAGAAAATTAAATGATTTATAAAAAAATCAATAATCCTAATAGTGTTATCAAGACCGCACGATATAAGGCATTACGCATCACCACATCTATCCTGCGATTGATTATCTTGACGACTGCGATATTCCGAGTGACGTTCGTGGAAAATTAATACTTTCGAATAGGCATATAAGGACTACAAAATAATCCAAGAAATATAAGAATTCACGGATAATATGGCATGAATTATTGGTGAATTAGCTGTATTTATCTGACCCTGACATCGGGGAACAAGGGTAGGGTATATTACCTCAAATGGGGTAAAAGTGAAAGTTTTAGGGAAATTAAGGCTCAAATAATATACAAATAAATAATTACAAGATAAAAAGAACTTTTTATATACAACGTTTTTAAATTTTCTGTTGAATCATATAAACTTGACTTGACTAGCTTAAACGATCAAAAAAAATTGTACTTGATAATGATGAAATAATACTGAACTGTCATTTTGACATTCATATTGATTTCCATAGTAACACACGTATATATTAATAATTTAGTAGCTAGGACCCCAGACCTAGCAAGCAATAATAGTGGATTGGATTACGGATTTCTTCTGAAATAACTTTTCATACAAAACAGAATTAACTGAAAATGAATTGAGTTCTACTTACAGATGACTAAAAGAATTTAAAAAAATGCATTGGCATCGTGTTCTGATATACTCTAAAACTTGCAAATGTCTAGCTAGTCGGGAAGTTAGTTAAAAATCGATTGCAAGATTTGTACCGCATAAACAACCACCGGACAAATAAGAATACGACTTAATAAAAACGTTATAAAATCTACGTATCCAAACTATAAAATAAGTATTTACCAATAGATCTATTGCTAGCGGGTAAACCGTAGCGTTTTATTTACTCTTATTTATGACCCTAAAATGGAAATGTTTTCAATGAAATGAGTCAATTTTTCAATCATTTTCTTTTGTATATGCGATATTCTTATAACAATATGAGTGGTTTTAAAAATATTTTTAGTAATTATTGACCTTAAGAAGAATGTATTCTTTATTTTAAGTGCTTCTTTTTGTTTAGTTTTGTAGCGATCAATTACCTCGGGACTTATTTCAACAACGTAAGAATTAGCAAATCGAATAATCGTAGCATCTACAGTCAACATATTCTACATGTGTGACATTCTTCGATGGAACCGTTCGAAGTTGCAATAATGCAGAGGCCTGTAGATTTCCCCATTGCAAACTTCACCAACAGTGACTCACAATTTAGCGAATATTAATGTATATAAATAGCGGGTCATAGTTGATGAATTATTTTTAGTATCAGTCATAATTCCAGTCCGATCAGTAATCTTTGTGTAAGTTGCTCCGCACAGCATCTTTTCTACCGAGCATCGGACTAGCGCACTCACTCGTCACATCTCGTCCTGAAGCATCCTAATACCGTGCACCGGACCAGTAACATAACTCTTGTACCGACTGTTTACGCTGCAATAAAGGCTCGCTCCTCCATTCCTCTCGTCAATTTACAACGAAACCTGCTAAAGTTTGAATTCCAAAGAAAAATTGCTACCATCCAAATAATCTGACTAACCTAACCACCTAACTACCTAACCGAAAAAAAATATTTTTTTAAAAACGGTACATGTTCAAACACCCGCGTTAACGTGATCTTACTCCTTACTTCATTTATCGTATGTCAATTTATGGCTACAGCCATATGTTGTAGCTTAACCATTGGTAAATACCAATAAAATGGCGTATTTCAAAAAAATACTACCTTATTCTTAGGTCGATAATTATTATAAAGCAATCATTATTCGTGCTTTATGATTTGATTTGATTTGGTTTATGTGATGTCAGTGCTAGTGCACGTAGTTCCATCACTAATGAATTTCTGTTCAACAGTATGTCAGTGTTGTCAAGTGAATGATTCCCCGAATAATGTGTGATATTAAATTATACTATAATTTTGAAGGATTCAATACGAAAAATGTTCTGTGTAAGTAGGTAGGTACTATAGTTTTTTCAAAATACTATATTTTTCAACGCCCACGGTGGCCGCGCGGCTTAAGCGTTGGATTATAACGCCGTGGGTCCCAGGTTCAAATCCTCGGTCTGGCAAGTACACATATTGTTTTTCAATTTGTATGTGTCAGGGTATGGACCTAATAGGTTGAGCAAGTGGCTGACATCCATTTCTCGTAAAAAACAAAATCTTTCAATACAAACCTCTACTCTGTGGAGGCCCATATGATCCTATTAGGATCGGACATGGTTGAAGGAAAAAAAAAGAATCATTATTCGTAGGATAGGATGTTTATCACATTTGAATGGTCAAAGACATAGTTTATGATCAGTATCTTTAGAATTATCTTCAAATGTGTTAATCGTGCCCATTTTTTAAATAATAAAATGCCTAATTCTTGTATAATTTGGGATCACAAAGATTATAAAATATATTTTTTTATCGTAAATATGTCATTATATAATGTTAACATTAATTTTACTAATGGTTTTGTAAATGCGTTTAAAAATTAATAATTCTAAAAAATCTTAACACCACTGCACATGGACGTACTGAAATATGACTATATTCTAAAACATTAGAGCGAGAGGTTTAAAAGAATACTATTTTATGTAATAAAAATACTTTATGCAGTCATTAAATGTTTAAAATGAATATAAATGATAATAAGGCTTCAAAATTATATAAATAGATTTTATACAACGTTTAAGGAATGTCCAGGGTTATGCTCTGAAAATACCATAAAATCACCATTTTGACCTACGCTGAGCATGTGGGCCCTTAAGCAGATTATTAAATAAGTCATGCTAGCTACTAAATTATGTTGATTATTTACTAAATTATTAAATCTTGTGTTATTATAATTAATATCACATTGCTTAATAATTTACTACAATCCAACTGAGGGTTTAATTTAACCCAGACCTGTTGAGTTCACTTTTAAAGATTTTTAATATGAAAGCATGGGCGATACAGAAGTACTTTGTAGTAACGAGTATAAAAATTATTTAAAATCATAAACCAGATTGAAAAAACCTTTATTAACGAGGTATCGTGTTCCAGATTAATTAGCGAGCAAAGTTAATACTTACCACGCCATAGTTTTGCAAAAACTTTTCATAGATACAAAGTTCTTACAAAATACTGGTAGGCTGAAAAATGTACACCCTCTAATACATAAGTATTAGCCGATGTCAATTTATTATTGTTAACGATAATTTAATCGTGTATTAGACTCTAAACTTTCATTCACTTTTGACAGTTGTAGGAATTTATTTTCTTTTGCATTTTTTATGGAAATGGATAGTTCTAATGGATTCAAGCTCTGTACTATTCCATTTAAGTCGTTTTTAGCGACCCGGGTTTCGCCTTTCGGCATCTTCAGGCGTCGTGTACACTCACCAAAGGCAAATACACACTGACAACGAACACCCTTAACTCTAACTTATATAGTAAATCAATACAATAAAGTAGGTAAAAACTCCATTACCTACCTATTTAGTCAGAAATTACAACAAAAAATACAATAAACAAATTATGAATAACTGAAGTAAAAAACCTAATTAGTAAAAACCCTCTCTTATTAATAACAATACACTGGACAGCATATTATTATAATAAATCGTCAAACCTAATAATAGGTCAAAAGTATTTTTATTGTTATAAAGAATTTTGACCTATTATTAGGTTTGACGATTTATTATAATAATATGCTGTCCAGTGTATTGTTATTAATAAGAGAGGGTTTTTACTAATTAGGTTTTTTACTTCAGTTATTCATAATTTGTTTATTGTATTTTTTGTTGTAATTTCTGACTAAATAGGTAGGTAATGGAGTTTTTACCTACTCTATTGTATTGATTTACTATATAAGTTAGAGTTAAGGGTGTTCGTTGTCAGTGTGTATTTGCCTTTGGTGAGTGTACATGACGCCTGAAGATGCCGAAAGGCGAAATCCGGGTCGCAAAAAACGACTTAAATGGAATAGTACAGAGCTTGAATCCATTAGAATTTAAATTCAAATTCCATCAGTACCTTCGGTCGAAAGTATTAATGTTTGAAATGGATAGTATTTAGCAGCAAATTGTGATTAAATATGTTTTTCAACGTTATACACCGAAACAAAAATTTTAAAGTACATTGTAAATATTGTTGAAAACTGCTCCGTTATATATAATGGTTGAAAGGTGTGCAGTTTAGTTTAAGCTGGAACGGCAAAATGTTTAAAATTACTCTCGCTGTTTGCAAGAAAGTTTTAGAAAACATCAACAAAGTCTTGGACTTGCTTTTCAAAATCACATACGATAGCAAACCTCGGAGTTATGATATATAGAGATACATATCTACTAAAATAACTAAAACTAATTACCACTAACTGTATATTTAACAAAAAATTTCAGCAACATGTGCTCGCAGTTTTTAAATGAATGTAATCAGTCAAATCCATATTTAGCGGCTACGTTTTCAGAAAATATTTAATTCAGTCGTAGAAATTCTATCTTACTCTAACTCATAGAGCGGCGATATAAGCGTGCCGAATGCTTACTCACTCGCACTTATGGTTCACTTTTGTTCAGGCTTTGTGGCAAACGCTTAAGATCAAATGTGAATAAGCAACTTAACTTCAAAATCACATTTATTGCATTTTTCTTCGTAATGAATACCAAAGCACGTATATTTGGCTAAATTTTGGTATGATTGTCGATCCACCATTATCAACCGGAGGCCAAACAATAATGTAAATCGTAGAAGCATAGTAATTCACCACTTCCAAAGAAGACCAAGTATGTTTTGTCAGCTCTCAAGACAAAGGCATCAGTTTTCTTGTCTTGTAAGTAATATAATATTATACTTGAATAAAACTTGGATAACGGCTTTAAAGTATCATTAGAGAAAGTTCATTTAGCTTTAACGAAAGTATGTACCTGCAAATAAAAAAAATCGACTACACTCGAGCATATTTGTTTCAATTCTGCGAACTTTTTAGCCTGCCTTCATAGTTATATTATATTACATATGTATTACCATAATTATTCCGGCTTCGAGTGCTATTATTTCTAATTGCGCCAATTATGAAATTAAGTCAAATTTGTAAAAGTAAATAAAAATCTGGTACGATGTGCATAATAAAAATATGAATTAAGCTTATATTAACTTGACTTAGGCTATATATATCTAACATATTTTTGTGTATTTTTCTTATAGATAGAATTTTTTTATATATAACCCAAAATTATAACACTAAAAGGATACTTTAGTGAAACACAAAAAAAACCATGATTTCGAGGCACTATTTTTCATAACAAACATACTATTATTATGAGGAGTACAAAATATGATTTTGTCGGAAGATATAATATATATTTCTGTAAATATTAAGTAAAAAAAATATAGGCATGGTGAACAAAATAACAAAACTTTGTATCAAAATATCGATGTAATAGACGCAAAAATACCACCATGGTGGAATAAGCTGACAAGATGTATTGTTTTAATTTTATTTTTTTGTAAATGTCTTAATATTATCTAAAATAATAATTAATTGAAATCGATAAATCATGCTGTCACAAAAAAGGATGACTGATTGAATTAAACACACGTACCACACTGCAATATTTTCCAAGAAAACCTTAATGATGCTTGTCAGACGGCGAAATAATCTGAATCATGATCCTCAATCATGAAATCAAAACGAAGATTAAGAAATAGTAAAAAAAAATCTTGTTATTTACCACTCCCAAATTTCCACAATAATATAATAACTAAATGATGTGTTATAGCACCTGTCCTGATCCAGATTTCCCTCTGATTAGCGACGGACAAAACATCGAGAGCGTCGACAGCTTCAAGTACCTGGGGGTACACATCACGGGAGATAGCATTTTGCAGAAAGAGCTCGCTATCCGAATGGGAATGGCTGGAGCAACATTCAACTCGATGCGGAAGGTCTGGGATTCACGATTATACTCGGTCAAAACCAAATGCCGCCTATTATTCGTCGCTTGCATTCTGACAGTGCTGCTTTACGGTAGCGAATCATGGCACCTTACGAAGGCTCAAAGCAACCGTATACTGAGCTTCGAAAACAGATGTTTGCGACGGATACTGGGTGTGCGGTGGTATAACTTTAGGAGAAACGAGGAGATAAGAGAACGCACCAAACAGCCTCTCATCAGGCTGAGAGTGAAGAGGCGACGTTGGGCCTGGCTCGGCCACGTGCTGCGGCTGCCAGAAGAGAACCTCAACCTGGCTTGCCTGTTCTTCAAGCTGACCGGATTCCGGCGTCCTGGAAGGCCTCTAAATACTATCTACAGAGTGTATACGGCGGAGCTACGGGATGCTGGTTTGACCTTTAACGAAGCAAGAAGACTGGCGAGCAATAGGGATTCTTGGAGGCGCCGCGTGGTGTCCATATGCTCCAATTAAAGGGCGGATATGGCCAAAGAAGAATGATTTTAGATATTATTTATATATAAAATATAAGATAGAATTTTCAGGTAAACCATATTTATATAACTAACATAAAAGACTATTTTTAGAGCTTAGGAGCTTTTCAATCTGCTTTGATTACCTGAAATATAACGTCTATTCCTTTCAATAAAATTCATATTTTTATATATCATATACACGTGCTGGTCTAGGAATGAATACATAGCATGTCCACAAAATTATTCTGTATACAACATAAAAGAACAAGTTTCATAAAATGCTTTCAAAAATAATCTCCCTAAAAGGTCTGCCACTATCTCAAAAGAAAATTCCTTTTCATCTCTGTGTAGTTACAACTCACGGCACAGGTTGGCCGGTAGTTTTTCGTAAGCGATGCAGAATTTTGTTATTCTTTTTCATTTTCTTTTCCATTTAATGATTAATTCGAAAAGCATATGTGAAAAGCAGTGGAGTGCGTATAAAGGATTATATGGTCGGCTACGTATTTATTTTGGTTATTTCGTTCATTTTAAATTTCTCATTGCTCAATTTTATTCAATAAAATATTATATTTTCCATATCTTTCACGTTTCCACTAGTAGTTGTATTGGTTGTTTTACATTTTGACATCATTAATTCCCATCAACGGGACCTTTTCATAAATCATCATTTATATTTTCTCTAGAAATAAACATTGCCAAATATATCACTTTTTTAAAATTGGGTTTTCTATGCAACTTTAAAATTTAAAAATCGAAATCATGTTGAAGCAACGTCCTATGATTTAATAATACCTATATAATATCTAGTAAACTATTCGGCAGAAAAATTAAAAAAGCTCGACACATTTTTTTTTCTGATAAGTGTATTTATCAACAATATAATATATACTAGCTGACTGAAACAACTCCCTACGGGAGCAAATATGGTGCGATGTGAAATTTATAATTTGCGAATGAAAAATAAAATTGTTATAGTGAAAATTTCGAGCTTATTTTTAATATTTTAGTACAATATAAAAGAGAAAAATATATTGTTAAATGTTAAAAATAAATTGGAACTAATTTAATTACGTTTAGCTTGCCCACTCCACACGCATGTTTGTTAGACGGTAATTCTTAGATTTATTCTGATCAATAAACTGAATACAAATATATCATACGTCGACAGAGAAAAAACATTTCAAAAATTCGAGGGCACACAAGTTAATTTGGCTGAACCATTCCATCACATCACATGCCTGCAGGTAGGACCAATCACTTCAATATTATTGAATATTTTATTTGGAGCTGCTTGTTTATCTTTCCCACTCCACATTAATTTTTGTCACAATATAAGCAATCATTTTTAGATCTAAATAAGCTCGTAAAAAAATAATAAAAATATATCATAAGAAGATGTGATATTCATTGTTGTTTAATTTAATAAAACGCATTTTTTGTAGTACTTATTCCACTTTTAATCAATAAATTAGGACCGGTTTCGTCCGCCTCAGAGGGACCTTTTCAACTGAAATTTATTGAATAGGAGTGGAATAAGTACTACAAAAAAATGCGTTTTATTAAATTAAACAACAATACAATGCAGTTCCACCATGAATTGGCAGTTAACAAAATAAAAGGAAAAAAAGTGATATTCATTGTTTTTTAATCTTGTTTAAAATCAGTGGATATCAGAATAGTAGTTACATAATATAAACATGCATTTGAAAATACCTCACGAATTTAATATATTAGATGTATATTTTAATTATTTACTACGTCATATTGGCATTTCTGTGTTTGACACATTAAGACCCTCTGTTTGACAGTTGCTACGAGGACATTTTATTGTTCATTAAAAAACATGAATTCTGGTTAAATTACTACCATAAAAAATGTTTTATACAATTTTTAAAATTATTTTTTGATTAATATTAATGACAGAAACATGTAAATCAAGTCGATTTGGGTGAAGCGGCCTTAATCATACCATGCCAATCTTATGACGAAAAATTCGTTTAATACGTAAAATCGTATGATCATATTATTAAGCCAACTACATAATAAATTATCTACATAAATCTTTACGCAAGCAAATTATAACAATATAATTGTTTTTAAACTTGAATACCTACATAAATGTCCGTACACAAACGTTTGTTTAAAACTCAACGCATGACAAAAATTACGAACATTGCTTTCAAAAATTTGCACGCTTTAATCAAAACAGCCCTCAAACAAAAAGTATGTTTTCCCTTAAACATGTCAATACTTACTTAGAAGTACATTTACACATGTTTACTGTCTGCAACGGAATATAAAAAATAATATGAATATTTGATTTGTTTATATAGGTACTTAATTTGACACCTCTAATAGAAAAATCACCCTGCAGGACTCGAACCCGCATCCACTGAATTCATCCGCTGAAGCGCCAATATGCTTTACCAAAACCAATTGTTTTAAATTAATATGGTTTCCATGTAAGTAGGTATTATGCTTGAATGGTCACAGGGTGAGTTTTATACTTAAGCGTAGACAAGCAATTTATTTTTGTAGTCTTGATAATGCTTGTGTAACCGAAATAACTATCGATTTTTTTAAACATGTATTAATCTAATTTATATTATCATCTTGTAATATTCTGTTTCTTCATATCAGGCTCACCAGGCATCAATAGCGAGGACTGTGCGGCTGGTCAATGCACTCCCTAGAGATGTAGACATTTTTAGCGATGCAAGATGTATTTTGTTTCTTAAATTAAATTTTATTGTTTAATTTGTGTTTTTCTAAAATTATTGTTGTTGTTTTTTACTTTATTTTTTTTGATATAAAATTATTTTTTGGTTTGTTTTTCTCGCTATCAAATTGATTTACCTGTCTTTTTTATTTTAAATTTTATGTTGTGAACGTCTTGAATTAATAATAGTAATTGTGTCTTTTATTATGCATAATAATATAGGTACACTTAAATGTGTTTCAAAAGCAGTTAACCGTGAAATTTTCCTGGAAAATAATATGTGGTATTAGCGTGTGGGATGAGTATAAGGTTCCAAAAATAGCAATTTCTTAAAATAAACGCCTTCGCATGTTGCGTGTTTTTTTCGTAAACACGTTATTTAACTTTTCTTTAAATTTCTTGACTTATATTACCATGTTAGTTATTTTTAACTAAATTCAAAAGAATAACTACAGATTTAAATATAACTTTTTATCTGAGCCGCTGAACTGAACCAATTCAAAAAAGGAATGTTAAATTATTTTATCAAACAACTGTATAAGGATTTATTATGTTCTCTCAATCTTTTCCTATGGTATGGACGTTACACCAGGAAATATCACGAAAAATTGAAGCTTTCAAGTTATGACTGTATAGACGCATCCTCAAAACTATTTTAACTAACCGGGTGACAAATATTGATGCTCTTTATAGAATGGAAAAGAACCAAGAATTTCTCAAGTTGTCATCAACGAAATGCTAAAGCAAAGTTTGTCCTGATAGTGCCTGAACTCCGTTAGGGGATGACAAGGTAAAATGATAATAATTGTATATAATAATTTAATATAACTCTGCAATTCTTGGTAGTATTTACCTGTGTGTCCTTGATAACTATCTTAGAAATCAGGAGCATCAGTAAAGTTGTTTATTCTCCCAAGATGCAGAACTAACCTGCCATCGGAGGGCAATAAAGCAACAATAAATGAGTTCAGCCAAATCACTTCGGATATCGACATATTCCACCTGCGCGATGATGAGTATAATAGGTGGGCATTGTTTTATAAATTCTTAAAATAGGGTCTGCCTAGCTCATTCCGTGTACTTACTTATATCTAATTTATATTATTTCTTTTGTATTTACACTTTTCTACGGTTTAATAACTTTAACAATATTTCTTTTTTTCCTCAATGTCATGTTGTGAACGTCTTAAATTAATAATTTGTAATTGAAAGTAAAGTTTGAATTTGAATACAATTCGTTTCCAAACCAGACTTTGAAACCAACGGAGCACATGATTTGGCTGTTTGTCAACGCTCTCTACATGAAAATAATATAAAATAGTTTTCTGTTGTGTGAGTGCAGAGAAAGCAAAACCTGAGAATGACTCATACACCTGCATCTTATATGTGTGGATTGAGGCTCCAATGGAGTGTCTCTAGTTCTAGATAGAGTTATTCTGCTAATAATACTGTATTTTAGTTATTAGTCAGTTTATTTCAAAATTAAGGCTTACCAAGTGCAAGACACATTGGGTCCATGCTCTTTATATAAATATACAATATACTCTTGATTGATATAGAAACAGGTACTTTACCCAACGGATTTAAATCTCCAATCATTGAATCAAGAGATGAAAGTTCTAGTCATTGCTTCACGGACCAGTGACGTCCCGTGGGGGTAGGCAGATTGAGCGTCGCTTAGGGGCAGCAGTTAATCGAAGGGCGAAATCGAAGAGAATCATTAGGTGTATATAGAAATAGGTACCTATCTAAACTTATTAGTAACGGAAATATATTTCCATTAAAAGATTGACGTCACTGGTTGGAAACAAAATATTATATTAATTAACATAAAAGGTTTAACAGGCCTGATCTTTTTTGTCGGGTTCGCGATGTCTAGTTTACTTCCGTTGTAGCAATGACACATGCATATTTGCGAATTATATTTGAATTATAGGTAGGTACACACTGAACTAATTAATATATCCAAATATTTTTTCCAGTCATTCGCGAGTTTTAAAAGTTGTCAGTTGTAGGTATATTTAAATGTATCTGAAACCGTGGACACGCAATATTGTCTATTGAAGTATGGCATTTAAATTAGATGTACTATAGTGGTATATATTTTCTTAGTAATGTATTTATGGTACGTTTACATCTGACACTTATACCGTTATACTTATTTTATGTGTCTGACATAAAAATTCACTTACTGTTTACACCTGCATGGATCTGACATAAAATGCTCGTATACTTCTCGTTGAAATAAAGTCTCGACACTTTATTCAATGGCAACATTTGGAATAAATATATGCGGTGTTTACATATGGTATTGTAACTTATTCGGACACTTATTTCGTATACTTCTCAAAAACGTTATGTCAGTTGTCAATATGGGAATGTTAAAAATGAAAGCAGCGAGTGTTATTATTTTCTATCTTTCTATAAGTCTTTTGGCAACAAAAAGGAGGAAAAAATGGTCTAGATGGATGCGGGAATGGATTCAGCGACGAGAAGAACTAGGTGCCTTCCGTTTAATGTCAGAGTTTAAAATCGAAGATCCAACTCAATTTGTGAACTTTAGTTTGCAAGATTGGACCTTTTGCCAAAAAACAAGACACACAATTCAGAAATGCGTAGAAGAACGATTAACAGTAACATTGCGATATCTAGCACTTGATCGTCATTGCATATTCAATATAATATTATCGTACCTAATACGAGTGCAGGTGTGGGCCAAAATGAATTAGGTAATACCATTTGAAGCGCATTTTTTCTTCACAGAGTGCATCAGAATTAATCGTATGTGCCGAGAACAAGCGATATTTTATTTTCGAACAAAATCCATAGAACACGGCACATCCGATTTATTTCTCATTGTCTATGATTTTTGACAGATCGCTACAGTACATTTATTAACGTAAACGTTGGGCATACATTCATGGTGTACCTATGATAATTGATTGTCCGTTGTTTTAGAAATATACATATGCAATTCACTAGGTACCTGTCAAACTACGAATAATGTGTCAGGTACTTGACATAAAAGTAGACGGTGGTCCAACTTCGGTGATATATCGCTCCAAGTTCGAACTTGTCGAATACGCGGTGTTTACATTTGCGTATATAAGTAGATTGAATAAGTGGCAGGTGAGAGTCGACACACGCAAAATAAGTGGCAGATACAAATATACTTACTGTTTACACTTAAGTGAATATGGTGTCATACATAAATATGACGATATTAGTGTCAA
Source organism: Rhyacophila brunnea (assembly GCF_057557595.1). Classification (NCBI taxonomy): domain Eukaryota; kingdom Metazoa; phylum Arthropoda; class Insecta; order Trichoptera; family Rhyacophilidae; genus Rhyacophila; species Rhyacophila brunnea. The sequence goes on from NW_028232796.1 coordinate 37,857,164, forward strand.
ATGTAAACGTACCATTAGATATTGGAGTCATGAAAGAATGATAAAAAATACTGTATAAAAATGGGGCGGCATTTTGTCTAGGGATGTCACTGACACGGACACTCTACTCAACTACTATTTACAAAATTTGGAACAAATCATGTTATATAATACACAATAAATAATAATATAAAATAGATCATTTGGAAGATTTTTTTTTTATAAAAAAAATCGCTTTATGTAAATTGTGCCGAATACATAATCCTGTATGTCATTATTTGTAGGTTGAAAATAAGGTGTCTTTGAATTGGTCCCCAGCTTCAAATGAAATGTAAATGGAAAAAAAGGTTTATATTATACATCCCTCGATATAAAATTTATTTTGAATAATTTTGGATAAGTAGCCTTTCGTTCGACGTAATATTTTTTTCAAAAAGGTATTCTCTGCCTACTTGATTTTCTATTATTTCGTATTTGCTGGAGTATCGGTCTAGAGAGGATTTACACTAAAAGATATTTCAGTACCTGTTACCCAGCGTATCGCATGTTTAACAAGGACACTTTCGGCAAATAGTCCAGTCAAATTAGACCGAAAAATACGTTATGGTTGCAAAAGGTCGGGTAAAAGATTTTTTTTCTATTTGTATATAATGGTAATGAGTGACAAGAAAACTTGTTTTGCCAATTCGGATGACTTCGGCACAACTTTTGGCGGGCAAAAAACCGCAAAATTTTGGGTGTTTTTTTTTGGTTTTTTGGTTATATCTCAAAAACGGTTGGCCGTAGCAAAAATATTGTGATATACTAAATTAAAGCTTATTAGATTTCCTAAAATGTTTACATAATACGTTTTTTTCTATCTCTGACTATTTATGAGATACTTGCTGTTGAAAACAGTATATCGTCGCTCTAGGATTATATTGTCCAAAGCGACAATATGTGAAATGTTCAGGAGACGAAAAACAAAGTTTTTTACCTTATATTTCAATATTATTATTTTATTTTTACATTTAATAAATAGGTTGGATAGGTAATGGTGGGTTTATTACATTCATGGAATTTGGGCCACAGGTAATGGAGTGACTAGTTAGATAAAGTCCATTAATTTCGCTGGGGTTTTTCAGTTAATATGCTATTGATATTAAATATTTTGTTATTGTTATTTGAAATTATCTTATAATTACCTTTTATTGGTTTAAGAATATCTTTCTGATTCAAAATATGGTCAGTAATATTAAAATTGTTAAGAATTGAAATTATTAGGGTACCTACTTATATAATAATAAAAGATTAGTTACCTATTAAAAAAAATATTTGGGGTTTATTAATTAGTTAATTAGTCTGGGCTTACAAACAAGACTTTATTGTCAATTGGCGCAATGTTCCATCCAATGCTTTGATGACATTGCGAAGATGTATTCAGATTATTTGACAAAACATTATAAGTTACTAATTGAAGTTGTATTTGACGGATATCCATCCAATGCTGCATCCAGTGGGACAAAGTTTGTAGAAAGATTACGCCGTATAAATTTAAAACCATGCCCTGAAATTATGTTTCAAGGAAACACTGTCAATCAGGTGGACCAGGAACTTTTTTTGAGCAACGGAAGTAATAAAAATCGCTTGATAACACTACTTAAAACACATTTCTCATGGGTTGGCATAGAAGTGAACCAGGCAGAAGAGGATGCCGATGTTTTAATTGTAATTACTGCCATTTCAAAAGCAAATGAATTTAAAAGGGTAGTAATAATAGGTGAAGATATTGACCTTCTTGTACTGATGTCGGCAAGAGGACAATTCTTGGACAACTTATTCTTTCGAAAACCTGGAAAGGGAAGTAAACCAGATGTGTTGTTCTCGAAAAAATCGTTTAAATATGACGCACGTACCATTCTTTTCACACACGCGTTCAGTGGGTGTGATACAACATCCTCTCTATTTGGCCATGGAAAGATTAAATTGTGTGGTATTTTGGAGAAGAATATTCAGTTGAAGGAAGTGGTCACAGTATTCAACAATCCAGATGCTAGAACTGATGAAATAGCTGTAGCAGGAGAACAGGTACTTATGAGGTTGTACAGTGAAGCCTGTAGACCTGAGGAAACACTGGACACTGCGTTATCGGCTATTCGTGAAATTGGCCAAACAGATTAAATTTAATCTATCAAGACTACCACCAACTCGAGACGCAGAGCGACACCATTCGCTGAGATCCTACTACCAATACAAACTTGGCTTGGCAATGTTAAAAAACCAGAAGATTGGGGGTGGCAGCGAACCAGCAATGGCCTAATACCCGTGGATATCATTAAAGATCCAGCGCCTGAAAAAATACTGAAAGTACTTTCTTGTGCATGCTTAAGGGGTGCAGTAAAGCATGTACCTGTCGAAAATCAGGGATGAACTGTTCGTCAATTTGCAAGAACTGCAGTGGAGTAAATTGTGAAAATGTATCAGATATTTCTGGATTGGAGGAAGAGGACGCCGAAGAAGATGACTTTTATACTCAAGCAGAACTTCCCAGTAATGAACAGGTAATGGATGATATGAAATTAATATATATATATATAATATCTCTCCATTCTTTTCAAATTAATGGAATATATATAGTTTTGTAGGATAATGATCCCGACGTGGGAGCTGCATTGCAAGACTTTGACGACGTACAACCTTTGCCTACTCCACCTCACCAAAGCGGCAGAAACGGTTAAAAAATTAAGATGTTTGGTGAATATTATTATTCTGTATATATTGACATTTGTTTTGCAATCATTACTAAAACTATGAATATACTTTATTTGTAAGATCTTAAGTTTAGATTGGTGTTTCTTCTCATTAAAGTTTGATTTTTAGTAAAACGCGTGTTTTCAACAGCAAATATCTCATAAACGGTTGAAGATAAAAAAAACATGTCATCTAAATATTTTTAGGAAATTTAATAAGCTTGTAAGCTGTGTCAAATAATATTTTTCTACGACCAACCGTTTTTGAGATATAAGCAAAAAACCAAAAAAACACCCAAAATTTTGCGGTTTTTTGCCCGCCAAAAGTTGTGCCGAAGTCATCCGAATTGGCAAAATTCGTTTTCTTGTCACTCATTACCATATATAAAAATAAAAAAAATCAAATCTTCTACCCGACCTTTTGCAACCATAAAGTACAGATTGACTGGACTAAAAACTAAATTTAAGATTTTCAGCCACTTCGTGTCTATAGACTTTCAGCTCTTTGGTTTTATAAATTCCGGGACCCTGTTAAAAATAAACTGATAAAGTGAAACTTATTTTTAGCAAAATCGTACGAACAACATAGTCCATAAAATTGTACGTATGCAGTTCGCGTGAAATGTTGTATCGGAAATATATGGCCGTTTATTAAAGACCGTCCAACCTATTTGGGTCGTATAGTACTGACATAAAATCCATGTCTAAATAAAACATGGTCCTTGTCGGTTTACACTTTACAGGAAGCCAGCAGCAAGAAAATTTTGAAAATAGCCGATATACTGGGTTTTGATTGTATAGGTTAGGTTTTCCTTCTTGAATTCATTAATTTTGCCAAAATCACCTATGAAAATTGAATTAATGTTGATATTATTATTATTGAATGTAATAAAATTGGAGACTATATGGCATGGCCTCACACGGGGGGGCTGACAGGGCTCTATCCTGGGGGGCCGGGCTCAGGAGGGGCCCGGCGAGGCCAGTCGACCAGATAAGTGAGATAAATACACAGCACAAATTTGCCTTAATAGTTAAAAAAAAAGTCGCCTGCAGCTCTATTTTCCTTCAATAATGTTATTATCTAAAATTATATGGTTGTACGATAAAATTTTTAATTGTGTATCGACACTCGACGACTCCTTAATTCAAATTAATAATATTAAATACGAGATAAATGACATAATGTGTTTTTTTTTTTAATTAAAAAAACGGTAATACTTTTTATTAGTAGGTAGTTAAAATACAGAGTGATAATAAACAAGCAGTAACTGCAATTAATAGGTTCAATGACTGCCTTTTTGTTAAGAAATGTGTATCATTTTAGCAGATGTCCATTTTTTCATTAATGATTAAAAACTGTATTTTAGTAATAATACTGATTTTAAATTGAACAGAATATGTTATAGCTTTCAAAATTACCTAATGGATTGGCATTCATAACACAATTTCACAAATTTTGCTAGTTACTGTCTTCTTCCTTGTAAAGGCAGAGTAGTCATAAAATAGATTAAAACAAAATCTTAATTACTTACTGATAACAGCAAATATATAGCAATGAAACTAAAATAATAAGTATTTAACACGTCCACACATATTAAATAGTTATATATATATATCAACCGTCATGTAGCCATCAAATAGATTAATCGCACGATACACCGCATCATGAAACATCACATACCTCCTGCGTTGGGGTAGTATGCAGTTGACAGAGTTCCCATGGGTATTAGTGGGAACATAAAAATTAATACTTCCCAGTATTGACGGATTTTAAATGAACCCACGAATAAGTGAGAAAAAATGCTTGAAAAGAACAATTGAAGCGCCTAGTTTCAAAAGCCCCTAAAATGGTTTTTGAACCTTTTTTAGTTAGATATGTAGTTAGATGGATATTTTTGTGACCCATATGATGGCCAAAGATTGAAATTTAAAAAACGCCAAAATTTGTCAATACGTATGATCAAAAATTAAGGTAAATTTCAGAACCCGCTAAAATGGTTGGGTGTTCTTTTCAAATACCGCTAAAATGAAAAGCCAAAATACTCCATAGAATGTAACAAATTAAAAAATAAATACATAAAGTTCACAGATTTAATAGATACGATTTTTTCTCATTTTTCTCAAAACTACCTAAAATCATTTTTCTCATTTTTCTCAGTACTACATAAAATCGTTTTAGGGGCTTTTGAAACTAGGCGCTTCAATTATCCAGAATAAAACGACAGAATAAACTTTCCGATTTATAGGTCACTGTTAAAAATATGTTTTTATTCTTATTGTGTTAATAAAGTCTACATTAAAATCGTATCCCACAAAATTTACTCGTAGTTAAATAATATTATGACTTTATTATTATATAGCAACTACTAATAACACGTCGTCACCAAAACATCAAAATATACTTAGTAAAAATTAGCATATTACACATTTAAATTATACAAAAAGACTCGTCGCTCTTTTATTTCCTGCCATAAACAAAACAATGCAAAACATTTGAAACTCATTAGCAACTCAACTTGACTCGGACATGATATTGTCAACGTTCCATATTCCTAGTAATTAGCAGAGGAAAACTTTTATATAACATTGTGAGCAGTAATGTATTGTGTATTGTGAGGAAACGACAAAGTATTATTAGTTGAAAGCACATGCTATCAAATAGTCCGCACGAAAGCTCATCGGGTGGTCAATTATATACATTACGCTTTTCATCTTGCGTCGTTACAAAGTTTGTCAGAGCTTTTGCTACGTCATGGAGCTTTGCAAGACGGAGCGGTGTTTCTCAAAGTTCGAAAGGCCCATTTTTACCGACAAAGTTATCAACGTGGACCGCCATAGAATGTTTTTATTAATACTGGCGAAATATACGAATATGGCATATAGCAAGTAAAGTAAAACCACAAAACTATAAACACGTGTAACACTAAAGTTTATTTAATTCCCGAAATAACTAGCTTGTGACGCACTCGTATCATAATCACATAAGTATTAATATTCTAATACATTTGAATTAATATGACGTGCATAAATTTCTAACTGATATAGCTACATAGCTTGTAGACGTAAATAAATATATAATTGCGTATTTTTGTAAAAATCGGAAAAAAAAAGCGCTATATTATACTGAAACATTAGAATTGTTGAAAGAGGCTGTTATGTTCAAATATGCATAACTAACTTCAGTCTGCAGGCTAGAAAGTGGCAACACTTTTTAGCTTCATACCCCGTTTACACGTGCATAGATGTACTGTGCACCGTAAGAAAATGTATGGGGAAACATGTATTATCCTGCAGTTGGCAAAATTGCGTGCATAAATCAAACAAGATTGGAAAATTCCGAATTGTGATGATTTATTGCGCGCAAGTAAGATTATTTTCGATCTGCGCCTGCGCAGTAGAGCGATAGGGGCGAACATGCCGGTAAAGAAATGAACTACTTATTTTGAGCTCCGATTTTCAATACGACCTGTCAGATAGTATAGTATAAAATGACAACATCGCACCTCGCTTACTTTTGAAGAATGAGATTGGAGAGACAGTCAGCACTTTTACGTGTAAATAGTTATTGTCATGACAGTTTAAAATAAGCACAATTGCCGACAGTAATTCCATGCATGTGTACAGGCTCTATTATGGTAGGCAGGCAGGCAACGTGAGTGGAAGGGGAATAAGTTTGAATTTCCAGCGCGGTGAAGAGCCGTTGGATTTTGGAGAAAGAAGCTCGTTTAGTTCCGACGTGACACTCGGTATGCGGGTACACAAAGCGCTAACGTTAGCGGACAGCAGAGCCAGTCAAAAAAAAAGAAAAAAAAATCTTTCTTAACTTTATTTTTTAAGCACTACGGTGCGTGGCTGCAGCATCAGTCCCGTGCGGCTCCGTCTCGGGACGGAATGAACACTTAAAATCACTTCTTTCAGACACGTTTAAAGCGTCATAGAAAGCGGCCGTGCATATCCACGGCTGTGCATATATGACGGGTAGTGGTGGGAACCTTAACGTAGCCACCCGAGACAGTGGTGCACCCAGGATTTAATATTGGGGGGGCCCAAGGAGGAGAATGTAAATTAGTCTCATAGGCTCTTTTTCTTCTTCACAGCCTAATTTCTTGTTTATAGGTATTTTGTCTATTGCACTCGGTGTGCCTACACCATGGTCCCCACATCCTAAAACGGGCCCTCAGGCTAGGATATTTGGCGGGCCCCCTACCTACCGCTAAGACTAAAGGCAGTGTGAAACACTACATAAACGTTTTTCAAATTGTGTTTTAGTTCAAATTAAGGGTACTTATACAGTGAATTATTGGCGATTTTTAATACATCCACTTTAATAATGGAGCTATCGAGTATGGACACATAATAATCAAAAAATATATTGCGCAATTATATAAGTAATTGAAAATGTTCATGGACATGAAGTATAATAGCGCCGCAGGCGACTTTTTTACTATTAAAGCTAATTTATGATGTGTGTTTATCTCACTTATCTAGTCAGCCCGACACGCCAGGCCCGCCACAGCCCGGGCCCCCAGGCTAGAGCCCTGTCAGCCCTCCCCAGCCATGACCTACACCACTCCGGAATTCGGGTGGACACTGAGAATTTTTTGACAGTTCCATTAGGGATTTGGTTTCTAAAAAAACCTGACATTAGTGTTTCGAAATTTTTGTGTTAGAAATTAAAATCTAGTAAATTGTTCTAAAAAGGGTGCTGGAGAATTACAAATCATGTTTTTGCCAGTGTTTTTATTTGTCTAAGCCCAAATGTATAGTTTATTGGCTTTCAATTTCAATTTTTAAAATCATTCTGATAATTTTCATGTTTGGGGGGTGCCAGGGCCCCTTGGCCTCCCCCCTGGGTGCGCCACTGACCCGATATGTACGTCTCCAGCAGCTCCTAGTCCTGACTGCCGCACGAGAAGGACGTTCCTTGACTCTGGAGCCTCCGCCCTTCGGCTGCCGGAGGCAACAAGTCGTATTAATATTTTTCTTATATAAATTTAGTACAGGTCCACTGAACTCGAGCTCAATTCTTTTATTAATTGTAAATTCGTAGAATCATGTATAATATTTAATAATTTCGTTATCTTTACAGTTCGTTAAATTTTGTTCTTTTCATCTCGTATGTGTTTCCTTTTTTTATATACGAATACTGACGGATTTAACTATACAATTAGATGGTATCTTACTAAAAGTGAGTCGTCTGCAGAAATGTTTGAGATGCGCTGAAATAAAGCCTCCTTGTTGGGTGTAATATTCATGTGGCAAAAACTGAATTAACTATAATAATTATGTTTCTGGGTCAGTGGGTGTACTTTCGTCAAGTCATGCTTGGTCGTGGAATGGGATAATGAATGTTACAAAAGGAATGAGTTTAGGACAGATCTCATTCAACTTATATTATAACAATATATAACATACGTATATACGTATTATTTTATACACAATGAAAATACGAAGAAACCATTTTCCTTCAACGATAATTTTACAGTATTAAAATCTACACTAATAAAAAAATTAGATATATATCTGTAATTTTTAAATGTTTGCTTTTTGATTAGTGTTTAGACTGTTTACATCAGTGACGAACAAGTGTCCACCTAGTAAAAATTGGATGGCAGTGAAAAGGTATTTGTTTTTATTTAACCAAGACTACACTAATTTACAGATGGTATTGGTTAGTTTTTAAAAATCAATTAAACCCTGCCTAACCAAACCATAGTAGTTTTGGTATATTTTGAGCGAGATGATAATTGTGCATACTTTTTCATGCATACTTATTTGTTTTCGTTGGATTGAATGCATGTCATATTGTTGATTCATTTTTTTTAATTCATTAAGCCCTGCCTAAACCAAACTATAATAGATAAAAAAATATCAATATGCCTATAAAATATTGAAAGTTATGTATGATTTAATTGCATAATTTAAATAGATAGACGAGTATTTTTTGACTATTATCTATTATGGCTTGGTTTCGCAGGGTTTAATTAAGTTTTAAAAAACTTACTAACGCCATCTGTAAATTGTAGTCTTATTTCAATGAAAACAAATACGTATGACCAATGACATTATTAATGGTCGACCCACTCAATACAGTAGCTAGCAAGTAAATTCGCATGTATAGGTAGACGTCACGCAATTTCCATTATGCGATATCACGCATCGGGAATTTTTAGTAATATGACCTTTATTGTAATGGCGTTAGAGCAGTGTTTCTAATGTCAATGTTCATTTGAACGAACCCGTTCGAACCGAACCATTCGGCAGACCCAACAAAAAGCATCAGGAATTTATAGCAATTTCACCTTTATTGTAATGGCGTTAGAACAGATTGTGCCATTCGGCAGACCCGACAATAAAGTGAGTGTCATTTTCTTTTCCAGATGATTCGTCAATATTAATGTCATTGCGTATGACTGACAAAGTTTAGTGTGCACGATTTATGGCCGATCTTAACAGCCTACCTCCACCCTTCGCCACTGCTTTCTAGTGTGTATATGCATGAGATGTTTTCAAATTATGTTTCTTAAAAATAATAATTACGTGGATAAAATACATTAAAATTGAATCAGTCTATTCCGTAATTATGTATATCAGATTTAGTTATATATTTCATGCAGACGAAGTAAGCTAATATAATCGCTAATACCTATAATCATTTCTAGATAAATATATATATTAGATTATTTTTTTATAAGATACCTCTCACATTGTTGGAATTCTTATATTATATCTACCATGATAACGGTGATTTATATATTCGAAATATTTTAAACCTTCCCATACATATTGTCATTCGTGATTTGGTTCTCGTGGTTCGACCCTTTCAGTATATTATGCAAATACCTGTGGCGAAGACTCCTTACTGAGCAATTATGTTCTGCTTACCTTACAAAAATACCAGTGCTGAATACTCAAGAGCAAACTGTAATTTAAAATGATTACTTTTACTTGTGAAACAATGTTTTAAGCTTTGCCGCACTAAAATATTTTACCTCACGCAGAAAATAAAATACTTAGTGTAATTCGAGAAATATCATTGAGAAACATTTGAAACTGAACTGGAAATGAAGATCGAAGAACTGTCACACATAATCCAGAACAAAGATGCTTTCACTAGGTCCATGCATATGAAATATGAATTGCACAGGTTACATGTAAATTGTACGTAAAACATTTCACTGTGAGCTTTCTATCGGAAAGAGATAACCGTATACTAATACAGTCTCCAATTTTATTAGATACAATATGAACATTAATTCAATTTTCATAGCTGATTTTGGCAAAATTCATGAATTTATTCAAGAATGAAAACCTAACCTAACCTAACAAATAATCTAATTTATCGGCTATTTTCAAAATTTGCTTTAAAGTGTAGACTGAGAAGAACCGTGTTTTATTTAGACGTGAATTTTATGTCAGTACAGTTAGGCTGTCTTTAATATACGGCCATATACTACCGATACAACATTTCACGGTGAAGTATGATAAGGCGAACTGCATAAGTATAAGTTTCCGGACACGCATTGCACAAGGGTGACCGAATATAGACCTGTTCTGTCACTCTTCACATATCCTTTCAGTTAAACAAAAATTTGACATATGAATTTTTAATTTTAATATTTTTATTAAATTGGAGTAAATTGACTTATATATAGATCATATATATACATAAATAGTTCAAACTAAACATTGTAAGTCACACGTATTTATTTTCATTGAACTAAGTCTATGTGTGGATAGTGTTTGTTAATTTTTAAAGTGCAATTAAACCCTGCCTAATCCAAGTCATAGTAGACAATAGACAAAAAATATTCGTTTACCTAATATCTAAAATTATACCATTAAACCATACAATATTTTAGATATTTTATAGATAGAAGAATATTTTTTATCGATTGTGGTTTGTTTTAGTCAGGGCTTAAAGAATTTAAAAAGAAAACTATCCAACACCATCTGTAATAATATGTATTCTTAATTCAACGAAAACAAATAAGTATGAGGGAAAAGTGAGTACCATAGACTATAGATACATCTAGACACCACCCGTTGCATTGCTAAATGAAGCCGCGTGCCCTGCGTTTGGTTTGTGGGCGAGCGAACGCATTCGTCTACAAATGTTCGAGACCATAGACCATTTCGCTAGTGCTCGCCCAAAGTGCTCGCACTAGACGCTCAGAATTACAATATAATTTTCTATTTTTTTACGTTATATAGTATTTTTAAGCGGTCAAAATGCAACCATTAGGTAAAGATATCCATAATTTAGGTTATTTTAAAGAAAAACTAGGTCACTGATATTAAAATATATAATAATATACAAATAAATTATCACGAACATGTATCAACTTACCTATGAAACGTAATACCATCTTCTTGCTTATCAGTACGGCTACCATATTTTTTTACAACACACAGAACATCTTTTTTACTTAATTAACTAAAAATATTTACCACTGACTTTATGTTTAACACAAAAAATAGCAATCTTAGCAACACGGTATCGACGCTTAGTTATGCAATAAGCTAAGATTTGCCGGCTACATCGTAGCAAACCATCTCCCAGATCTGTAAACCTTTTATCTTACTCTAGCGCGTATCGCAGAGATTATAAGGGTACCGAATACTTTCTCACTCGCACTTATGCATCGTTTTTATTCAGGCCTTGGTGAGTACCATTTTGACGGATCGCCCATAGCATACCAAACCTATTATGGTGTGGTTTAGGCAAGGCTTAATTGATTTTTAAAAACTAACCAACACCATCTGTAAATTGTAGTCTTAGCTCAATAAAAACAAATGACTAACAAACTTTAATGTGCACTATTTATGACGGATCTTAACAGCTTACCTCCACCATTCGCTACTGGTATGTGTTGATGTATGATTTTTAATTTTTGTGATGGAGATGTGTACCTAATTACATGAGTGAGTGAAAATAATAGTAATTAATAAATTTAATAAAACTAACAAACAATATGTGTTCTTAATTCAACGAAAACAAATAAGTATGATTAAAAAAGTGTGCACTATTTTGACGGATCACCCATAGCATACCTAAACTATTATGGTTTGGTTTAGGCAAGGTTTAATTGAATTTTAAAAACTAACCAGCACCATCTGCAAATTATATTATTAGTTCAATTAAAAACAAATAAATTTGACTGACAAAATTTAGAGTCCACTATTTATGTCGGATCTAAATAGCCTACATTCACCCCTCCTCACTGCTATAGATATTATATTATTATGGTAAATACTATATTATTTCAATTGCAAACTCAAGTGAAAAGTTTACTGAATATATTTGACGATATAAAGTAAGATAATAAATAAATTAAATATATAATTCACGTGTTAACATATAAAATATATTAAAAGTTGCTATAATTAATGACATTTCAAGTAGGTACAATCGTCTTATTTTATCTGTTTTATAATCATAAATTGTTTATTTCTATTTATATGAGAAAAGTTCGAGCATCATAATGACATTAAATTACAAAATCTATTTCTCAAGCTTACCCCCTAAAGATCCCCCCCCCCCAATTTTAGCGTAATTTTGTCAACGTATGTAACCACACTATTAAATTTAAATACTGCCTAGCTTTCCAGACCTGCTCAAAAGCCGTATATCTACACAATAAAATAAGCCTAAAGGCCTATTATAATGTATTTATGTAGGTAAATTATCCCATAAATTAGATTCAACGGTCCTTATAAAGTGGAATTAAAGTGCTGCTTCGTTGAAGCAATTCTGGCGTTTGAGTTGAGATGGGAACTCTATGGGGACTAATTTTTGTTTGTCTGCGCAGAATAATTTGCACAATTTCGTCTACAGTAATATCAGCAATGCCATTTAACTGGTTCGCACGTTAAGACTTGTTCTTTTTTTGAATCTGATCTTAACGTGTTCATCTGAAACAAAACTATTGGCGAGGGATAATACAAAATAATAACATTGTAAGTTTTTAACTAACTATTTCTTTTATTCAACCAATAATTCACAAGATTTAAGAATGTGCCATTCTAATTATTGAACATACATAATTCTAAAAACACTCGAAAATATAGCCAATATAAAAAATATTTTTCGAAAAAAATAAGACACCCGGCAGGAATCGAACCTACGTCTCTTGGGTTTCGCGCCCTGTGCATTACCACTATGCTACGACTGCCATGCGTAATTGCGACCAATTTTAACTATTTTATTAGCTTCATTCGAGTGGGCATGACTTGGTTACTACAATAATTATTTATCATTCAGTATTATTTTGTTCTCGCAAGACACTGTTCAAAAGTATGATGTATATTTTTATGTAAATTGTAGTTCCTAGACATTTTTTTAATTTTACGAAAATCTAGCTTTTTTACCCTATCTGGAATATTTTTATCAATTATTGCAGTTGGCAATACTCAACATTACCAAGAATGTTGAAGAATTTTGAAGAATTCCTTTACATGACGTGAAGTAGGTAAGTACATATCTACTAATTTAACAATCGTTGTTGGATTGCTATCCAAATAATATGTTTAATATTGTTGAAAATTTTTGGCTGAAACTCCTGAAAAACGTGTAGAAAACTTTTAAACCGTGCACCTTCTGGAAGTTTCCATTGTGAAAGCCGACGAGAGAGAAATAATTCTGAAATATGTAGGTACGTCATCTCTGCGTACATAGAGAGAAAATAAATATTTACACGTAGCCTATTGTGGATTCCGGTCTGTTTTTCTAGCGGGCCTTGAATTTTCAGTATTAAAACAATAATGTTTGCTTACACAATAATTAATTAAAGGGAGTGTTGACTGTGTCGGCCGCCGTACCGCTGTGGTAGTGAGTTTCATTTATGTAACGTCTTCTAGACCAGCGGTAAACTAGTTTGCTTCATGGCGCTCTTAAAAATCTTATACGCAGTTTCTCAGATCATGAAATCAAACTAGATACAGCAAGTTGAGTTTTGAACAGTATCTGATTCAAAAATGTAATCAGGCCATCCCCTAGCGGAGGTCGGCCACGATTAAGGGCCCACATGCCCCACGTAGGTCAGAATGGAGGTTTTATGATATTTTCAGAGCATAATCCTGGACATTCCTTAAACGTTGTAGATAATCTATGTATATAATTTTAAAGCCTTATTATCCTTTAGATTTATTTTAAACATTTGATGACTGCATAAAGTATTTTTATTACATAAAATAGTATTCTTTTAAACCTCTCGATCTAATGTTTTAGAAATAGTCATATTTCAGTACATCCATGTGCAGTGGTGTTGAGATTTTTTAGATTTATTAATTTTTAAACGCATTTATAAAACCATCAGTAAAATTTATGTTGACATTATTATATTGAAATATTTAAGATAAAAAAAATATATTTTATAATCTCTGTGATCCCAAATTTGACATGAATTAGGCATTTTATAATTCAAAAAATGGGCAAGATTACCACATTTGAAGATAATTCTAAAGATACTCATTATAAGCTATGTCTTTGAACATTCAAATGTAATAAACATACGACGAATAATGATTGTTTTATAATAATAAATTATTGACCTAAGAATAAGGTAGTATTTTTTTACCATACATATTTTACATTTTTCGCCTACACAGCTAGTCGGTGAAATACATGAGTAGTGTAGTGGACTTTTCTAAATACAAACGAGGTGACACGTGGTCATCCATACATAATGACGTTATTTATTTATTTATTTATTTTTAACAATATAAAACATAGTGGACATAACAAATCTAAATTCAAGACGTACACAACATGAGATTTACATTATAAGTCAAACATTACCCTCACAAGAGAGAAGAAGAGAATAATTATAGAAAAAAATATATAATAAAAATAATAATAATAACAAATAAAATCAAAACATACTTAAATACAATTTAATACAGAAAAATATAATTTTTGAAAATAAAAAAACATACGATTGTATACAAAAAAATGCAAAGTACATCATTGAAAATGTCCATCTCTTTAGGGAGTGCATTTACTAATCTTGCACCCGTCGCTAATGGTGCCTGATAGGCTTGACACGAGGAAACGGTTCCAATACAGAAAAAATCATGGCTGCGACCACGTAGGTAATTGACAGGCGCATGTAAATTCAAATTCATTAGGACACCAGAATTGGAAACCATCCCTCGCGATAACAGGCAAAAGTGTTTCAAGAGCAGAAGAGACCGACGAGATTCAAGAGAGTGAAAAGTAAGCATGCCTTGTATAAAGGCAGTCGGAAAATAATCATCTGACGAATTATCGAAAGGAAAACAGTTAAATGTCTTAAAATATAGACATCGAAGAAATTTCTTATGTCCTAATATATGTAATTATCTGTCACAAAGGGGACAGGTGACAGGGAATAGGGGTATAAAATGTTACTTCACAAAACAACAACATATAAACATTTTTTTGAAAATAAAAAAAGCCCATAATTATTAACATTATCCATACGGGAATTGAAATATGTGACTTTCGAATTAATGAGAATATTTTCGACAACGGTGTAAAATGAATTTATCACGAAGTTTGACGATTGGGGTAGGGGGGTCAATAAATACGTATATTATATATATACATTATATATGTGTGTGTCATATGAATACATACAGTATCTTGATTCAGTCGTCATATTGATATATACCTATCTGGAGTTATATTCTATTTACTCATTCAGTCTCTGAAAACTAGGCTACAAATTGATTCTCGTGAGGGTTCTGTTGAAACTAATCCATATTGAACCCATCAGTCATAACATGCCCGGAGAGGATAATAATATTAAAAGTTTAATCCCAAGGAGAGAAAAAACTTTCACGTTGTCATGTTTTTGTTTTGCGAAAACATTTATATTCTATACCACACAGCATTTCCCAAATGGGGTTCCGCAACGGTTGCTGGTTTTTGGAAGATATTTTGACGGCGAAAAAAACTACCTAAAAAAATCCAATCACACTTACACTGTGTAAAGCCTCAATGACATTGAGCTACTTTACAAGCTGCTTGTTGGCGAATTTAAAAGCGGGCGAGTCAACTGGTGCGATTGTGATGATGACACACGAAACTTTCCACTCGCTCAGAAGCCAACAAGCTAGCGAGTTGAAACCGTCATTTTTTATACTATTTTGATAGGACGTATTGAGTAGTTCATTTTTTTTTACCGGGAGGTCGCTACTATCGCTCTACTTCGCAGACGCAGTAGCCCACACGCCAGCGTGTAGCGTGTAAAGTTGACCGGCTTTCAACTTTTCTCGGTAGACTGTTTATAATCTCCTGCTTTTTAGCTTCTTCGATGATGACACTTGGCGAGTTTACAAGCTGATTGTAAATTTGCCAACAAGCAGCTTTTAAAGTAGCTCAATGTCATTGAGGCTTTAGACAAAGCAGTCTAGATTATTATTAGTTTTATTAAAATTCCAACACTACAGTCACAATAATTTAAAATTATATTTTTAAAATTTGGGCCCTTCTTTTGCATTCAGAAATGTGATGTTATCACGAAATAAATTTCTCGTTAAAATGTTTTAATTGGATATTGGATTTTGGATTTTAATTTTGCAGTTATACAAAATTGTATTTATTTATATCTTACTGACATATTTACAAAACTGAATGACGTATGTTTAAGTATCCACTCTGGGGGAGGGTGGAAACGTTACTCTTGATTAAAAAAAACATCACTGTCTAGTAAGTTATAATTTTGGATATCAGCAGTACACAGTTAAAGTATACACAAATAATACACTACATTCTTAATATTCAAAAGTCCATTATAAAAGACTTAAGGCCATTGGACCCGTTTTTTCCTGTCTTCTCAAAATCGTGGAAATGGCAAGGACGTTTAACACGAATTGACACATAATAAACACTTTATTTATTTAAAATCTAATAAATAATATTCAAATAACACTTTTTGTGTCATTAAAATTTTCTGATTCGCTTTACTTTTTAAAATAAATGACAAATAGTCGGTCCTGTTTTCGAAATTGGCCAAAACGACTGTCACGCCACAGTAAATTTTTGAACTTAATAATAGTTTTGCAGGTATATATTGTATGAAAGAAATGGGTAAAACAATACATTTCATTGATTAACTTACGTACTTTTTTTAATTTCAGAAAAATAAAGATTTTAAAGCCATTTTAGTTTGAGTATACATCAGCCAATTTTGAATGATTTTTTCTCACAAAATAATATATACTGCACAATAAAAATATTTTTTTATTATAATATAACATTTCCGTAATACTATAAATAATAATTAACAATGAAAAATAAATAAAACCCTATAAATTCGGTACAATTAGTGACGCTATATTACCAAAACACGTCGTACGTTTTCGTGTATTTATCCTATTTTCAGACAATTTAGATATATAATTATTTTGCAAAATTAACAAAAAGAGACCATTTGATCGATTAATCCATATAGTTTTTCTAATTTCTCATTTCTAACCTTAGTGGGCTTCTAAATTTCAACGGGTGAGGACGTCTTTTTTTTCCAAATTTTTATCCGTCGCGAACAGTATTTTAACTCATAGAAAAATGACCTTTACTCGCATTGCAGTAACAATCAAATTGGCAAGACCACATGACGTAGACCAGGTGTTATAATTTGTGTTGACAAATCAAACATCATAAAATACCAGTGAATGTCAAACTGAGAAAAATGTAGTTATATTATATTATTTATTATCTTGTAATACAAATGGTTGCAGCATGTGAGATATTGTAAGATAATTGAATCTTATAACCACGATGGCTACAAAGAAGTCCTAAAGGTATTCGTTCGGTGCAACATTTATAAAAAAAAATATTTTGGACTTGAGCAGTTTAGATAAAATATAGGTGGACTTTAATTATTTTGATAAATACCTACTTGGTTGGGCTTTAAACGATTTGAAAAACTTTGCATGTACTTAATACAGTTTTTATGTACCTGGGTCGCCATGTTTTGTTATTTTCAAAGGGACGTATCCAGGAGTATGTTTATTGGCATTATCAATAGAAACAAAATAATATTATTTTTCAAGGTCTATTTATTATCGATCTTAAGTGGTTTATGTCACAAATAGTAAATTTGTAGAAAATTTAAAGTAAAATACGTTTTCGAATGCTGTCATAGTAATGGCCACTGAAACATGTGTCATAATTTTCCTAATCGTCAAAATAATAATAAAATAAGTGTTTTGGGGCACAAAATCACGTATATGTTTTATGATGTATGTATTTTTCAGATGGTTTGTGGTAAAATCTTTTTTTTCATACTGCCACAATTCAACTATTCATAATTAATTGTTTGTTAAATTTTTCATTGTGCACTTTGACTTAATAGGTAGGTGATAAAGTTTTTACCTTACTTTATTGTATTAATTTATTGTTAAGTGAGAATTAGCTGCTTTCGTTGTCAGTGTGTATTTGATGAGTGCGCATAGTGCCTGACGATGTCGAAAGGCGAAACCAGGATCGCATAAAACGACTCAAATGAAATAGTACAAAACTTAAATCCATTAGAATTTAATATATTTAATGCCGAGTTGAATTGAATGGAATCACCTTAGGCATTTATTAGTAATTATTTAACACAAGTAAAAAATATATTGAGGTAAGAACCTAGTTCATTGAATAATAAAAACAATATTACTCTTTACATCACAACTGACAAGATTTTGCCTGAACTCATTGATCCTAGACTAACACGGTCGATGGATATAAGAAACCCTCAATATCATAATTATATTAGATGCTATCAATAGAAAAGAAAAAAAAATAAAAAATAATAATTTATAATAGTTATTCTAATACATTACATACCGTTAAGCCTGTACACTAATTAAAGAACCAATTATTAATTTTCTATACACACTAATGTTCCGAAATCCTCCGCGGCGACCAAAACGTACTGCCGTCAAATACACGTTATTATAATAATGGTTTCTTAAATCTTGATTGTTGCGTAATAAATTTAAAAAAATTGTACCTCGACAAATATTCATTGAATTGCTTTCTTTTATGAGTCATGTTTTTATAATTCAATAAAAACGCAATAATAACAGAAATCTTTTATGCATCTTGTGAATGTTTTAAACTTATAATTTGTAATGTGAGCTCATGAAAAAATGAATAACTTTTGTATTCATACACACCGATATATACAAATAATATACCAATTTGAAACACCTCAGAAACATACATAAGTATTAGATTTTTTTTTGAAAAATATTTGAATTTGAACCCACAATATGATAGGTTCAAGAAAAGGTGTCACTTCACAAATTCAGCATATCAATAATATGAGGTTCTTATTTGGAGGTCTACTATTTTTATTCTTATAATTTATTCTACCTACCACAAAAATGTTTATAAAATTTGTTAGGAAAAAAAATATTATTAATTCAACACTTTTAAAACCTCTGATTTCGTATCTACTCCCAGAGACGCCGAGCGAAGCGTTTTTGTTTTTTTATGCGCGCTCCGCATATTGCTATTTTGTTGTGGCGCTTACGTCAAATTTGATTCTTACGAATGAACCCATAGGCCTTAAAATAACGGGAAACGCAGTTTTAGAATTATGCTGAAAAACTGTTGCCATGTGAAGTGAAGTGAAATAATTTAAAAGTATTTCACTTTGCGGCTCCAGACAAAATATATTGGCCTTCACAATTTTATTTACAAATATTTTTTTTATAAACATTAGTTTTTAGCAAAATTGATAAAAAAAATATTGCATATTTTGAAAGTGAAACTGGAAATGGTTTATTAATAATAATTATTGTGTCAGCCTCTTCGCATCGCAGTTTATAACGAAACTCAGGATTAATATATAATAAAAAAGTCTTTTCATGTTAATAATAAATCAAAGCAAAACATTAAATCAGGCCCCTATTTTGATTTTATTTACAGAATGTTGCTAACCAGGAGAATATTACCTTTTTTTTAGTAATGTTACCATACTAAAATCGTTCAAATGTAAAAAAAAAATAATACAAAAGTTCATTTATAATTACCTATATAGCGGTGACGATCAACCAGCGGCCCGCGGGCCACATTCGGCCCGGGGTGGATTTATTTCATAATGGTAGATATGTCAAAGAGTAAATAATATTTTAAATATATAAATGCACCGCCTAAAAAGTTTTTCGTATTTAATTTGTCCCTCGTTAATAGAAAGAAATGTCAGATTCACATAATTACTTAATTACAAACATATTATGAAGATATCGTTAAATAAGCCTTGAATACGCAAATTCAAATAATCAAATAGTGCATAAAATCTTTTGAATATAAAATTGAGTTATAAAAAATATTCCTTCGTCATTTTATGTAGACATCCAAATAAACAGTAATCATTATTTTTTAAATGAATAATCACGTAAAACACACAGAAATACGTACGTAGGTTATGTACTTAAACAAAGCAACATACTTCAAACCATATAGTGAGTCGCCATTTTGTGTATGGGGCTGCCAATAGAAGAAAAAAATTATAAACTTGTTACCAACACAATCGCACGAATAATCATTCGATTCTAAGTTCGAACCGCCTTCAAAAATTCAAATACGGAAAGCGTATAAAACACGTTCTATCTAGAATTCAAAAAAATATTAGGTTGATACGCATTCATTCAAACAGTAGGTTACCTAAATTTATGTAGGGGTAGTAATAATAGCAATGAGTTACTAATTACAATACAAAATTAAATGTTTAATGTACACATACACATTGATTGAATATGCAGTCAATAATTTAGGAATTCAATAATAGAATAATATCTGTCAGCATGACATGCTAATACTTGGGGCTAAGGAAGTAAGGGGTACTGATTCATACTTTTATATTGGTGAATGATAATTTTTTTAACTGACCTTCACTCTACAATACGATCGGCAGAAGGAGAGATTTGACGCAGTAATTGGGTCAGTTGAAGAATTCAATTATTGTGATGAGGTCACATTCCTCCGACGTGAAGAATTCTAATCTCGTTTATATGACAAATTAAAACAAAAAAAGAACGCGACAACATTATCAATCAAATAAAGAATCAAATATAAACGATAATTATTGTAGACGCGATAATTACCTGACTGTATTCTGTGTATTTGCCATTGATGAGTGCGCGAAGTGCCTGAAGATGCCGAAAGGCGAAACCCGGGTAGCAAAAAAAAATATTCAAATGGAATAGTACAAAACTTAAATAAATTAGAATTTATATTATTTTTAGTTGGATATATTTAATTGATATAATACTTCTATAGTTTATCATGTCAGTATGTCTATTCTATATACAATGCGTCTATGGTAGTTTATCATATTTATGTATTACAATAAGTTAGCCGTCTAATCTCTAAACTGTAAAAAATCCTCAGTTTTAACAGCCCCGTTCTTGACTGTGTTAACTTTTAGCGCTAGATAGACAGTTTTTACAGTTTATACGGCTAATTTATTATCATAATACCTCAATACTAAATATGATAAACTACCGTCGATAGCCGCCGATAGCCACCTTGTGTATAGAATAGACCCACGAGTCTGTATTATTGCATTACAAATGATTGCAGTGCATTCAACTTCAACATGAAACAGAATAATCCATGTGTCTTTGATAGAGTTTTGAATTTAATATTAAGTACGTGGAGTATACACGTAAAAAATATTTAATTAATAATACGTGTTTAACTACTTACTGTTGCCAGTGTATTTCTAAGTAGACGAAACGTATCCTGATCAGGATAATTTAATTATGTGGAATAAATACTAGGTACATATTGTATTTTATTTAAATAAATAATTAATTAATATATTATGTTCCTTCATAATTGTATGTACAGAAAATATATAAGCATTTTTATTCGGAACTTCTCAGAAACATACCTGTTCAACAAAGAATACTACACTCACAAAATGTTTAATATAAAGAAATATGTTTATAACGTTAGATATTTGTGTCTCAATCACCTTAAAATACGCAATCTATGTTTATTTTAGACCTCTGAATTAGTGTAAATAATTTAAGTATATTAAGTATTTTATAACCGTTTAAAATATAACAATAATCTTGAATATTGTTTTGGGTTGGTTAGATAAAGCTATCCTTACTGTGTCTTATAAATAAATATCAGTATAACTAAAAGCAGAAAACATTATGATATTTATAATAATAACAATTGTGACGATGATGTAAAATTAAATCTATAATGTATGAGCGAGTATGTATGTATTTAAATTATTTTATGATTGTTTTACGGGATAGTAATATAATAGACGCCATGGATAATAGAAAATTAATGTTTTTATAGTTCATAATATGCTCCATCATTAAAGTCCTTAATCTACGTGATATATAATTAATAAGTAATAATTGATGAACTTCATGCGCAATAAAACTTATTTCTATTCCCACTACTCCGGATAGTTTTTTCTTATAAAACACAACTTTTTATACACTTACCTTTGTTGTTTTCTTTTACGCCTCGCAGCCGAAATAATGGCACAATCACTTTTTAAATAATTTTACGTTATTTACCAAACATTATTAAAAATACAATTTATGACAAAGATTTAAAAATTCATTTGAATAAACTGTTATAATTTGTTGTAGACCGGACTCAATGCTATTACCGAGCGGAGGTGTTAGCTGTGCGCCTGCCAAAGAGGATATAGGCAACTTATTTTACATCAATGGAACTTGGTTTGCTTGGCCGAACGTAGCAGGCGTGCGCAGAACAAACTAGGGAAAAACACATACATACCATCTGCGTAGAGGTTCAATTTTCATATAACAATACATATAAATTAGTTTTGTTTGCGCATATATATTCCGTACACCCTCTATAGAGGTGGATGTATGAATGAATGAATTCTTTTGTTTATGTTAGGGGTATTGGGGTGCATTATATTGTTGACGGTATTAATTTCCTTTGTTTCACTGTTGCACTGCTTTGATAACGTGTTGCATAAGCGGGCATAGCTCATACATAGATAATCATAAAATGAATTAAAATATATATTTTAATAAATTAATCAATAATCGAGTGTTTACGCGTCAACCTAACCTCACAACAGTCGCAGCATAATGTTATGGAGTATTTTCAAAAGAACTTTTTCTAATTCTGTTTTATGGTAGTTTTGTAGTACAATATGTTAGCATTTCGGTAAGAACATAGGTTAAAAATATTGAAATCTTATATATGTACTTACATAGCAATTCGTGTTGATTTTCAACTAACTTATTGTGCCATAGCAACTGTCCATATTCAGATTTACGTCTGATTAGCTGAGAGAAAAACATGTCGACAGATTCAAATACCTGGGGGTAGAAAACAGAGAAAATGGCATTTTCTGTGTTAATTTTCATTTTCAAGCTCGTTATCTAAAATAGGAATGGCTGGAGAAACATTCAACTCGAGTGTTTGGGACTCACTCTGTTAAAACATTGCATTCTGACGGTGTTGCTTTGCGGTAGCGAATCATGACACCTTATGAAGGTTCAGAGCAACTTTATACTGAGCTTCGAGAATACTGGGTGTGCGGTAGTATGACTTTAAGAGTAACGAGGAGATAAGAGAACAAACCAAGCAGCATCTCATCATGCTATGAGTCAAGAAGCGACGGCTGACGTTGTGAGTGTCAGAAGATAACTTCAACCTGGCTTATCTGTTCTTCAATCAAACGGTATTCTAGCGTCCTAGTCGATAAATACTATCTATACAGTCTATGGTATGACCTAGAATTACGCAAGAAGACAGGCAGATGATAGGGATTCTTGAAGACGCCGTGTGTTGTAAATATTCTCCAGCTGAGGGACATAACCGATGAAGAAAGAAGAAGAATGTTTTGAACATGAGCACATCATTCACCAGGATTTTAAGGACGCGGAGGCCCGAGCCCCTGACTGATTTTTATTCCCCATCCAATATAAAAAATAAAATAAAAACTAAAAACTACTAACGTACGCATTGAAAATCTCTATGTACTTATCTCTTTTTTAGAATCACATCCTGCAACTAAAAATAAATGATATTTAAAATGACAGTGATGACAGTTAATCATATTATTAATGATTTATTTACTGTGTACAAATACGTATTTCTGTTTGAGTGGACATAACAATTGTTATAAGCATAGTGGTTTTTTTATGCTTTGGATAATATCTTATTGTGGTATTTATAGGTACCCAATTTGTGAGAAATACATATCTTTTTATAATTTGGTATAATTAATTGTGTGATTGGTTTTAACTGTTTCGAGGCCCCTTTTAAATTTTCTGGCGAATCGATTGCGTCATCTGCGTCAAATAAAATCGCCGCTAACATCATTGATAATCAATTAAGTGCTTATTTTATAGGGAAGGAAGACTATACCGATCATAGTTTTTTTTATAAACAATGGTTGCTTTTTGCTTAGTTATATAAGAAAATATATTATTTTTATTAAAGATTTTCTTACATATATATTTATATAATTCTTCTTCTTCATCTTTCGACCACGTCCGATCCTAATAGGGTCATATGGGCCTCCACATAGTGGAGGTTTGTATTAACAGATTTTGTTTTTACGAGAAATGGATGTCAGCCACTTGCTCAACCTATTAGGTACATACTCTGACTCAGAATACACAAATTGATAAACAATTTCTGATTCTTGATTCTGACTTATATAATTATATAACTTAAAATATTTTTATTTTTGCGAAAAAAAATTGTTCCTAGTAATGGATTTTTTCCACAACTGCCTTTAAATCCCTTAAAATTTCTAAAATAATCAACCATATAAAACTCAAAAGAAGATTTAGATTTAGATTCAGGTAATAATTTAATTACGATTTTAGAAAAAAATATGTAATAATAATCTTTGCAATAAATTCCTTTATAATAATATATAGTATTGTGGCTCATAGCTCATATTATCTCAATAGCTCGTCCTACTTTTTTTGGTTTAATCTAATGAAAATAATTTCGCGATGAAAGATAAATCACAGGTATTAAATCCTAACCAGAGATTTGAATTTCTCACAAATTTTGTGAATTTTAAAGAAACTTCTTTATAAAACCATTACTCTATCTAGCCTTATGAAACTCGAACCGATCAATTAGCATAAATAATTCTTTTTTGAAGAGATTAGATTTTCGATCTTAAACTCAATTATTAGCTTAGCTTTTCTTATTGTTTTCGAAAATAATGAATGGAATATAATTTTTCAATTTCGTCTATAAAACAATTTTCCAAAATAATTGTTTATCAAACTTAATTTTACATACTTTTTTCTATATTGTTATATTTAATTATTGTTCCTGATCATTAATACGCTACATCTGTTCTTCTTCTTAATGTGCCATCCCCTAGCGGAGGTCGGCCACCATCAAGGCGATCTTATCTTTGTCGTCTGCTACCCGGAACAGTTCAGTGAAGCTGCACTCGTACCAATCACGGAGGTTCTTAAGCCACGAAATGCGGCATCGTCCTATGCTACGCTTACCTTAAATGACAAGTTGGGGAATGCTGTACTTTTGTCCTCTCATAATGTGGCCGAGGTACTGTAGTTTCCTGGTTTTGATACTACTTAGAACTTCTCGGCCCTTCCCCATTCGATTGAGAACTTCAACATTTTGTCACCCGGTCAGTCCAAGGAATTTTAAGGATGCGTCTATACAGCCACATCTCGAAAGCTTCAAGTCTCCGTGATATCTCTTGGTTTAGCGTCCATACTTCCATACCATAGAAAAGAATTGAGAGAACATAACAACGTACCATACGCAGTCTCAGACTTAGCTTAAGGTCTCGATTGCTAAGGAGGCGTCTCATTTTGAGAAAGGCGCTCCTTGCAATCTCAATTCTAGTTTTTATTTCCTGAGACTGGTCCCATTTCTCATTGGCCCATGTACTTAAATATTTATAATAGGTCACACGTTCGATCGGTTCGCTGTTAATGATAAAATTTGTGTTGGTGTCTGGTGTCGCTATTTTTGATACTAGTAATAGTTTTGTTTTCTTGAGGTTCATTTTTAAACCATAAGAATTACTGACCTCATTTTCTTTTTTCTACCAGTTAATGTTTTCAGATATTAATATTTCAGATAACCAGATATTTCTATACGGAGTTGTGGACCCTGAAGGCAAGAGAACGGAAGGCAATTGATGCCTTTGAGATGTGGTGTTGGCGCCGAATACTTCGCATTTCTTGGACGGAGCACAAGACGAACCAGTCAATCATCCAGAGACTGAAGATAAAGGAACGGCTACTCGACGATATGTCTGAGAAGAATTCTGCAGTTTTTTTGGACATATTGTCAGGCGCGGACCAGACAACCTGGAGAGACTGGTAGTTTTCGGTAGCCTCCAGGGAAGGCGAAGGAGAGGAAGAGCGTCTGCGCGATGGAGCTGAAAGAGCTGACTGGGGGGCATCATCCATTCTGCCCTGATAGAAGTGGAAGATCGAGAAGGATGGAAAGTCTTGGTCGCTCAAAGGATGGTGAAATTTAAATGTGGTCACGATCCTCAGCCATGAGTGCACAACCAAGAAGAGAGAATATAAGCAAAATAAATTTAATGAGATCCTTGTGCTTGTTTCGAAGAACATAATTTTTTGAAATTTGGTTTAAAAGATGTGAAATTTAAAAGTGCACTCCAAAAATACGATATTGATTGTTGGATTTTCGATCATGTATATTATTAATTAAAATTATGAATTATAGAAAAATACAATAGTTAAAATGTTATTTTTATGACTGATTTTTTTTCAAAATGTTATGTCCGCCATTACTGATTATTTTTCGCGTACCACCACGCTATCCACTCGCGTACCACCGGTGGAACGCGTACCACAGGTTGGGAACCACTACTATAAGACAATAAAATTCATAAAAGATATCTGAAACTTTTAAAACCGAAAAGCTCACAGATATCAAACTAGTGTAAAATCGTAAAATTTTGTTTTGCCGGAAGGGTTATTTTTTGACATAAGATACACTGTCTCTCAGTTCTGTCATCGTTAACATTTTTATTCACTTTACCTATTAGGTGTGGTTAGTGTTAAACATTAGACTCTTTCTAGTCTCTTAAAAAATAATGTTTATATGTCTATCTGTTTAATCTGTACTTGTTTCTTAACATCGTAATCTTCCGTGAATTTCAAGCATCGACTCACTGATCTGTGTAAAGCAAAAGTCGATAAACCCCAATCTACACTTTTGTTGGTTATATCGTACATCGTTTAAACATAAATCATTTTAAAAAAAGTATTCTTCAAATAATATACCACAGAAATTTCTTTATCCTACGCTCAAGCAGACAAAAGATCACAATACACCGTCAGTTATATTTGGACAGTCATTCAATATGAACTGAAACTTGAGTTGTATAACCTACAACAGTTGTCACCAACCATTTAAATATTAGGGTTATATTGACCATTTATTTAAGAAGAGTGATTTTCAAAATGGGACAATTATTGCTTCCCTAATGGAGTCACTCTGATAGGTTGCTCTGAAGGGACATAATATTATAAACTGATACCATTAAATTTTACCAGTATGTGCCATTTTATGTAGATTTAAATGGCGATACGTTTATTAAAATGTAATTTTCAATACTATATCATAATTGTGAAAAGAGATTGGCATTATTTTTATTGAAATCTAACGATTATCCGTCACTTCGTCCGCGTGCGACTTGGATATAAAAAGTAGACAGATATAGCTGATGAAATATGAAAATATCTTCAGTTACGTATGTTTGTATTATAAATCATAATAATAATAAAAAAGTACGAAAGTTGTGTGTTAGAATTATTCCACTTGGCGTACGATTGGAGGTTGTGATCGAGAAATCTCGTCTCGAGAATTCTCGATAAAGAATCGTAAAATGCCAATCTCATTTCTCGAGAAGTCATTCACCAGATTCTCGATAAATCAAGAAATTGACGCGAGGCTAAGCTGCCGAACGCAACCGGAATTTAAAGAAAAAAGAATGAAAATTCTGAATAGAATTTGTAAAAGGTTTCAACTCGACTCGACTGAAAATTTTTGGCCAAAGAGCTAAAATCTTACATTCTGAACAGATTTTTTTGGCGTAAGATTTAAAAAATTAAAAAAATCGGCAATAAAAGTTAATTTCGTAATATAAAATATGAGAATTCTTGAGAGAGAAAAAAATCTTGACTTTGAGAATTCTAGAAAAATGTCGAGAAATCTATGTACCATAGTGATTCTACTATTTTCTGATTGGCAAGGGTCTGAGGCTGTGCCAAGTAATGCATTGTTAGGACGCCTCCAGTGTGCCCGCAAGCCACCGATAGTCCACGACTGACCTATAATATACAATGTCAGTGGGCGTTGGCTCTTCAAAAGATTTAATATGCCATATTAAAGTGCTTGTATGAATGGAACATGTGCAAGTTACGTGAGATACTACAACATTCTTTCAAAATTATAGTTTTACATCGTTTCAATATATTTTTTAGTTATAACAATATGATAAAACTCTATTAAAAATGATAAATATTTTTTAAATTTATATTCGCAATGTAATACAATCTAAATCAGGGTTTTTCAACCTTTAAACACCCGCAGCCCGGTGAACATAGGAGAAATATTTCGCGGACCGGTACTCGCCAGAAATAATAACCATATAGAATTTTATTTATTATTCTTATGTTTTAAAATTACAACTTTTGGTTAGTGCTACATCTGCTGCTGCTTCTTTGTAAACAAATTTGATATGTTTCTGAGAGACGAAGTGCTGCATTCACATCCATTCTATTTGTTCGGTTTTTATTACTGACATAGATGAAAAAGTCTTTTCACATAATAGGAAGTATACAAAATTACCAATAATCTGATCTTTATAACTCAGAGATAGATATTCTTTATCAATGGATATCCAAAATTGAGACAATGATTACATTTTATGGCTGGACAGTGGACACCTGAGTGACATCAGAAGATAACTCGATCGGCTTTTCTTTCTCACAAGGATCAAGTCCGCATGATTTAATATTTCAGCTAACGCTTTTAAGTGTTGGCTTATGATGTTGAATATCACTTTTTGGTTAATATCAGTAGTATTCAAAAATTCTTCCAGCATTTCATCTAGTGCGAATTCCCCGAATCGTGTAGCGATATAGTCAGTTGATAGCATGGTGAAAGCTTTCGCGGACAGGCAGTAAATTCCTGCGGACCACCGGTTGAAGAACACTGGTCTAAATGAATCATTTCGTATTCAAAACCTTACTAAATTTTAAATCTGTTTACATTAAAAACAAAAGAATATCTCGACAGATTTCGTTTTATAAAACGTACCCAGGTTAGTATATTTTTTTTGTAATTTATAAGCGATTAGGTAAGGGGTTGTTTTTTGTTTGAAAAGGTGCTCATTTAATCTGGGTGTGTTTTAGAATAAATCGTTATCTCTATATTGTAGAGTGTAGATTGTTATTCTTCCTCCCTCGTTATCTCGAGAGAATTTTCAAGCGCTGTTGTGTTTGCTTGTTTTTAAAAGGGACGATTATGCACAAACACACAACAGAATGATTGGATAGAGTTTTTTGAGGTAGACATTTAAAAATATATTTATTTAAGACTCTGTTTAACTTAAAACGAAGTCGGTTAAAAGAGCTGGAAGTATTATAATGCGTGGAAAAGTGTTTGAAAGTAATCCAACCTTCAAGTACTTAGGTGCGAACATCACTGATAACAATGATATTTCCAATATTAATACTACGGATTTAAATTCTAGAGACCGACAAGTTTAGCGTGAGGCTCCCCGGCAACGCGGCAGATATGAGCTAATGGATTTAAGTTTTGAACTATTCGATTTGAGTCGTTTTTTTGCGACCTGGGTTTCAACTTTTGGCATCTTCAGGCACTATGTACACTCATCAAAAGGCAAATACACACTGACATCGAATACAATTAACGGTACAAGTCGGTTATGGGGAAGCCAGGCGGGAACCGCGCTAATTGTCTTGGCCGATTTTGGCAAAATCCACGAATTTCAAGAATGAAAACCTAACTTAACCTAACCTAACTTAACCCAACTTAACAAATAATCCAGTATATCGGCCATTTTCAAAATGTGTTTACCGCTGGCTTCCACATAACCGACTTGTACCCAATTAACTCTAACTCATATAACCAATCAATACAATAAAGTAAGTAAAAACTGTATGACCTACCTACCTATCAAGTCAAGGATCTCAATAAAAAAAGTATAACATACAAATTATGAATATTTGAAGTGTTCCTAAAAAACCCCTTACCTCATCAATAATAATACACTCGATAAGTGTATATAAATCGTCAAAACCTAATAATAGATCATCAGTAATAAAATTATAAACAATAAAAATACTACACCTAAGAGGTGTAAATTCGTCCATTCTGGGAACAATGGTAACGTATTGGAAATTAATGGAGTTAACTAATGAAATAATATATCTATGATATCAGTCTTTAAAAGTTGTTAGTTAAACAATTAATATTCTTACATGATACCTACTTTTTTTAAATATTATTTTTTTAAATATAATAAATCTACAAATAAACCCACCTAATATATAATATGTATATATATACACGTTACATACCTACAACCACATACATACATATTATAAATGTTGTATATCAATACCATTACACCATAGTCTTGCATATAATGTTACATACAAAAAAAATAAAAAATAAACAAGCCGATTGCCAATAGTAACTCAATTTGGAAAGCGCTTCAGAGAGTATAAGAGCCAGTAGCTAAAATTTGTCGCAATTAAATATTATGATGCCTATACCATAGTGTTATATGTGGATGGACGCGAAACCCAAGGGATGCAGGTTCGATTCCTGCTGGGTGTCATATTTTTTTTCAAAAAAGATTTTTTCTATTGGTTCTAATTGCTATTATGTAAGTATGTATACATCTCTCTCCGACCATGTCCGATCCTAATAATATGACAATATGGGCCTCCACAGAGTAGAGGTTTGTATTAACAGATTTTGTTTTTTTTACGAGAAATGGATGTCAGCCACTTGCTCAACCTATTAGGTCCATACCCTGACTCACACACAAATTGACAAACAATATGTGTACTTACCAGACCCAAGATTCGAACCTGGGACCCACGGCCTTGTAGTCCAACGCTTAAGCCGCGCGGCCACCGTGGGAATACGTGGCTATACATACATATAGGTTTATTGACATTGATATAGATAGGTCATTCTTACTACCGTTTTCAATAATACTATATTGAAAAGTAAATACGAGTACCTAGTCAGTGTCTTTGTCGTTGTATGAGGATTACTAGTCTTTGAACTGTATAATATTAGTACTAAGAAGATATTATTATTACAAATTATAACAGATGATCATAGTTATAAGCTTAAAATGAGATTTTCAGAAAGCTCCTGCTTAACCAGATATCAATTATTACGTGGCAAAGTTATGAGCAAAGTTTTCATTATGTAAATGGGTCATATTTTCTCACCTACTGTGGTGTAAGACTAAACTATGGACCAGTTATCGCCAACATCTGACACGCGTCTTTACGTAATTGAAGATTATTTGAAGTTTTATAATATTATATCAATATCTGGAAATGATTGAAAATATACAGTGGTATCCCGTGGGGTAGGTAGCCAATGCGTTGCATAAAGGCGGATCATTATAGTGGGGTGTTATTCATTCATAACTACCCTCTCGATGATATTTCCCCAATGACAATAAATTATATTTTGTTTAATTCCTTGATACCCTACGTAACTAATTAAGTAGGTACCTACATATTGTAAAGAATTTTCTATCGGTGTGATTTCGACTATTGCAATGTACCTACTCAATATTATATTTGGTTGGGCCAAATGATAGCCTTTCTTCCCACTTACCCTCGAATCCTTGTTTATTATTATCACAAGACCAGGGTGACTAGCAGTTGCGGGTCATGAGACGGCCGTGATTGCAATTTACATTCAGTGACTTCAAGACAGCCGTCGCGCGTGAATCAGCTCAAGAGAACGAACGGGTGAGTGTTGCCGCACAGCGTTAACTACCGAGTGATTCAAAACATATCTGTTTGACCTTCGTTGCACTAAATCTGTTACGGTTTGAGTGAACATCGCGTCTATATCATCCATCCTCAACTTATCATCATCATTCATCAGCCTCATCATGAGTTGTATATATTATTGATCAACCCCAATTTCTCCACCATATCTAGCTGTGTTACTACACACATAATATAAATCCTTATACATGAACTAAGCGCCACTAATAGTACCTACTTAATTTTTCATATTTATACAATTGTAAATGATTATAATATCATTCAACTCGTTCAAACTTAACTCGGCTCTTCGAGTTGTTTCACTGCATATCGACCTCTCCTGAGTTCTTTCTCTTGTATTTACATCATGTAACTTTACTATACTTTGAGATTAATTGACGAATAAAGATCGCTGAAGATTAACATCCGCCAAGCCTTATTATTGGCATACACCTTCCACTGGAGACCACGTGAAGGATCAGGGCCCGCTGGTAAGGATTTCCATTGCCAAACACATAACAGGGCGACGAATGAAGTAATGAACACAAATATATAAACTTTTGAGAGCAGTGACGGTTTTCCATGAAGCCAACGATACTGTTGCTTCATTACAAAATATGAACATTTTAGTTTAAAAAATAATCGAAGCATTTATAATATTTTGACGACATAACTATTATTGTAGTGTAATACAATATAATGTATGTAATATGGGCTGGACACATAGCTCAAAGAAGGGACAATCGTTGGATTCACTGGACAAATCTAGTAATCCAGTGGTATCCAAGATGTTTAAAAAATCAGCAAAGAAGACCTAAAGGCCGCTGGATCGATGAAATCGTTATTAGGTTCTGCAGTTCTGCATTAGTACGTGGCAACGCAATGCATAGGACCAAAAGAAGTGGAATCAGCTTGGAGTGGCCTTCATTCAGCAATGGATAGATTCAGGCGGATGATGATTACAGTAATAGTGGTTTATCGCACAGCAAGTTTTTCACAAGGGCGTCTCCAAATTCGTTAGCACCACACGTAGATTTATATGCACTGTTTACTACAAGCCTCTTTGCCTGATTACCTCGCATAAAATTAGATCAAATAATATTCACTTGTATTCATATATGTAGTAATTAATAAATTAATAGAAAGATAATAGATGTAAAAATATATTTTTAGAATATATAATTTTCATCTTAGAGCCGGAGTGCAAACTTATGAAGCGTATACTCCACCTTTAACCACCACTGAGGAGACTTCGTAAAAATTCTCTGATTCTCAGTAGATTGTGTGTATGTCAATTTAGAGATGTTTGGTATATGTTACAACGATTTTTCTTAGTTCGTTTTCTTATTTGACCGGTACAAATCTTGCAATCAATTTTTAACTAATTTCCCGACTAGCTAGATATTTGAAACTTTTAGAATGTATCAGAACACGATGCCAATGCATTATTTTAAAACTTTTAGCCATCTTTAAGTAGAATTGAATTCATTTTCAGCTAATTCTGGTTTGTATGAAAAGTTATTTCGACACCATTATTGGTTACTAGGGGAGCAACTAAATTATTAATATATCCGTGCGTTACTATGGAAATCAAAATGACATGTCAAGTACCTACAATTTTTTTTGATCGTTTAAGATAGTCAAGTCAAGTTTATATGGTTCAACAGAATTTAAAAAGGTTGTATATAAAAAGTTCTTTTTATCTTGTAATTATTTCTGTTTAAAATAGTAAGTAGGTACGAATGTGTAGACAATTTGAATCTAAAAATCAAAGGGGTCGGCATTTTAAGTTTGCTTGGGGGTGGCATTTTACCTAGACACGTCACTGAAAATACAACACAGGCCAATCGTCAAGTACCTTTTCAAAATAGAATAATTCATGAAATTCATCATATCGTGTGCAGATATCTATTTTATTTAGACACCGCCAGGCGCGTACACAACAGGGGGAGGATTTCGTGTGGGTGATGGCGCAAATATTGGAAATTATTTATTTTCGCAACACGTTTCTCAGAGCTCCGAGATAACGGATATATTGATGAAACTCTCATCCAGTGTGTGTTTCTAACGGATTAATGTGTAGGTTATGAATTAAATGCCGCTGTATGAAAAGGTCTCAAAGGCAAAAGTAATGATAAACTGCTTCGCTAAGCCAACAGCGATTCTCGTCAATGGAGTCAAATCGAGCGGGTCAACAACTACGTCTATCATGAACAACAAATGTCAATTGACAATGATATGTATAACGAGATTACTCGAAGAACCAAACTGTCATGTCATGGAGTGCATTCGGGCGCCTGAATAGTATCTTCAAAAGTGACGTCTTAAACGTAAAGTGTTCTACCAATACGTGATAACGCTCACGTCGGATGCGTTTGAAATATGAACTCTTGATGTAATAGAAATCCAAACATGCTGAGTAGCTATAACGCGTAAAGATCACAAAAGAAACCAATCGATAAAGAAACATACAAGAGTACGTGAAGTGATAGAGCTCGCTAATAGTCGACAATCACTTGACAAATATGCCGTCATACAGTGATACCCAATGGGCACTAAACACCAAATCCGCTGGATAGACGAACTCGTAAAGCTCGGTGGATGTACATGGCAGCGAAAAACTAGGGACAAAGAACAGTGAAGGGAGCTAGGGGGGGCCTTCATCTATCAGTGGATCGACCCTGGCTGATAATGATGGTGAAATGCCGCTGGATTGATGAAAATCACACATGGTACGTTACCGTTCGCGGACTTTACAGTATTAAAAACGGAAATAAATTTAAATTTGAAAAATATTTATATCAATCGTTAGACGTAGGAAACTGAAATACCTGATGGGTATAGCAGGTAACCGATCACGAGTAAAGAATAATCTGGGATAAACTTAAACACGTGTCAAGAATACGTCATACGTCGAATACTGACAACTGCTCTCGGTTTATGCATTGACGCTCATTTAATATTGGTGTATTACACATACTATTGTACGTGCAAAATGCGTGTTTCATTTTCGTAGGACACTCACACATGCAAAACCCTGCATCAAAATGCAGTGTATTGAATATTGCCTATCGGAATTCTATTTATTATTTATTCTGCACGGCAACGCCCCACTTTGTATACAGTATTTTTTATCATCCGTGCACGTGTCGTTTCTGGTCATCATGGACGTCAAAGGGCAGCGGAAGTAAACTAGAAATCGCGAACCCGACAAAACATTACAGTCCTGTTTAACCTTCTATGCTAATTAATACATTTGGTTTCCCAACTAGTGAGTGGATTTTTTTATGGAAAGATATTTTCGTTATTAGGTACAAAGTTTCGGTAGCTATTTCTATATATACCTAATGATTCTCCTCGATATGCCACTCTACGGGTAACTGCCGCCCCCAAGTGACGCTCAATCTGCCTACCTAGCGCCATCTTTAGATTGATAAAGCCTGAGCATATCTTTTTGCACAAGCAACGAGTGGTCCACTGTTCAGCTGTCAAAATCAGATCCCAGATTGCTTGAAATATTGATTCGCCCTTTCTCGTTTCAAATTGTATTATGAAAGATTCTCAAATCAAATATATGAACTATCAGTGTTATTTATAAATAATATACATTCCTGTTGTTCATCAGCTGTCAACGTCAGACTAGTCCTGCACACAAAAAGCGGTGGTAATATCGATTTCCAAAAAATATGTAGCATGTGTGTTAATGCTAGTGTATTATTTATCATGTAACTCATCTATCCAAATCAAACCATTCCCTGTGTGAACACGACAGACGCGTCAGTATGAGCACTCTATAGAACAATGACAGGTCATCCATAGACAACAACGGGGCGGCCGGAAAAATTAGGACCACTAGTAGTGAATGTATCGGCTTTCCACTTGAGTCGGCAATGGCCTACCCCTCTCTGGTTGCATGGTTAGACGTTTAAAGTTATAGCTGTATTTTAGTAATATTTCACACAATTCTAAAAAAGGTTGATAACTACTTCCAGGGCAAAATTATTTCAAAACAGAATAATTTAAGCCTGAAAATTATTACGCAAGCATGATCAGCAATGCATAATATTTGCAAACCGCTAATGTGTCAATTAATTATTTCTAACGAAATTAGTAAATATAATAAATTACCTTATTGTATACATTAGATTTAAACTTTTTATTATTACCACGTTTTTATTAGCTCGTATGCTTGTTTGTCCGGTATAGATTTTTTCTTGTGCAGTACAAATTTTTTCTTGTTTGTCCAAGATTTTTAACTAACTTCCCGACGAGCTAGACATTTGAAACTTTTAGAATATATCAGAACACGACGACAATGCATTCTTTTAATACTTATGGCCATCTTTAAGCATTTAAGCAGTTAATTCTGTTTTGTATGTTTCGGAAAAAAATCGTTAAAAGTAATATTTACTACTCACTATTATTGGTTGCTAAGGGGGTCCTAGCAACTAAATTATTAATATATACGTGCGTTACTATGG
This sequence comes from Rhyacophila brunnea, assembly GCF_057557595.1. Lineage (NCBI taxonomy): Eukaryota > Metazoa > Arthropoda > Insecta > Trichoptera > Rhyacophilidae > Rhyacophila > Rhyacophila brunnea. Next base: position 37,893,387 of record NW_028232796.1, read on the forward strand.
AAATCAATATTAAATGTCAAAATGTTAATTCTCTATTCTATAATATTTATTCAGTATTTCTATCAATAAATATAAACAGTTTTTATTAATACATATAATTGTCAAGTTTATATGATTCAACAGAAAATTTAAAAACAAGGTATATAAAAAGTTCTTTTTATCTTGTTATTATTTTATCTAATAGCGGTCAACTTCTCTAACTGAATAATTACATCATGGCCCCCACAAGGGGGGGGCTGACAAGGTTCTAGCCTTGAGGCCCGGCGTGGTGAGTCGATCAGTTAAATAAGATAACCATACACCACAAATTTGCTGTAATATTGAAAAAAGTCGCCTGCGGGCTATTTTATTTAAAGAATATTAACATTTAAAATGACTGTGTGATGCAATTGCGTGTAATATAATGATTGATATAATTCAATGACAATTTAAGTGTAAAAAATTATTTTATAGTTATTTTTAGTGTAATTCCTGACTTATGACAATGACTATTATTTTATCCAATATGATGAACGTTTGCAATTTACTAGACTACAACGAAAAGGGGTCGTGATCAGTGCTTCATAATATTATGATGCCAAGTGCAGACGACCCAATAATTCTAGATTTATTTAAAAATACAAAGTATCGCTAAAAATATACGAAATACCCCTAATTTTACCTCGTGGAACCTTGGAGCTCCACAGAATACCAGTTGGGGAACACTACTGTAGAACATCACACTGCCCTTAACCTTTCGCCGATAAATGTTTAAATATTAGCAAATCAAGTAATAAATTAAAAGCAGCTTTTACGATTAAATAAACAAATAATTTACTCTACAAGTACTTACGAGTATAACGTAATACCCAGTGCCCTTTTATGTCAAAGAGTAACAAGATAAACGTGATATTTTTGTCTCTGTTAATTTCATTTCGGTTCCGGTTTAATCAAATTAATATGTCGTGTCCGGACTGCTCATATTCCATATACACCTTCATAATTTGTTGCGCATAAAACATAATAACATTTGAGGACCGGTGCTTTAGTCTGCTCAGTGGCGTTCTCGATTAGAGTGGAAATGATAAATTATAATATTTAAAAAAAATTACGTACTGTGTTCCTTTCGAAACTGGATGTTAATCGTGCAGTAATGAACACGTGGTGTCTTACAGCTATGATGAGAAAGTAGCACAGAACATATTGTAATAAATAGAATTCCGAAAGGTTATATTATTGGTTCTTCGGTAAAGATATTAATAATGAATACGTGTATTAATTAAGACTCTAAGTACCAAAAAGTAGTAGCCTGTGGTTACAAAATACTGAGTCATTGCAGTAAAATTGCATGAAGCATTTGAAAATGTGTTTTCACAGTGTGAAGCAATGTCGGCAGCTTCCATAATTTTAGGAATTAAGAACTCGCGAGTGTCAACACATCGTCGTCAGCCATTTTATATTGAATGCCGTTGACCACTGCAGTGGTACTTACGCCATTATAAATAAAACACGCCAACGGACTTACAATGTCGCCAGATTTAAATATCTTGCTGTATTTTTTTGACTTGCTTGAGGCACTTAAACCATAGTTGACATTATTGGCGATGGTATGTAGAACATTTTTCTATAAAAATGTCAGTTTTTATTTTTTTGGTACTTAGCGCCTTAATACACGTATTCTTATAATCTATAACCTTTCCACAACTTTGAAATTAAAATAGGAGTCTGGATAATTAATGATGATCCACTTAAAAGCTGTTTAACACTTTTTAAAAATAATTTTCTTTTCACCTTTGTTGCAAAATAACAATATCACGCCATTTGGCGTAGGCGCTTGTGGGATGTGCGTGGGAGCGCAGAACCTTTGAAAATATTTAGGCATGCGAGCCAAAGCGCCAAATCCCCGGAGGCGGATTTCCATTTTATTACGTACTTGTCACACGTACGCTGGCCGCTGGTCGCCATGGCAACAAAAAATAAATAAAAACCCCACTTACTTCCCGCTCGAAATGAACTCGGACACATTCAAAACATAAATATGGCGCCATTATTACCGCCGACAGCTGAGGACAACACTGGGAACTTTGTACGGAGTGTAATTTTATTACGTTTTTCAACCAGGTCAGCGAACCCCTCGCGGGAACCACTATTTTAATAGACAAGAGAGGTCCATTGGTATATATTTTTACCCATGCAAAAATTATCGTTCCCGCTTGTTCATGTACATAATTGTCTCCGAGACCACCTCTTCCATCATTTCTACATAAAACCATGTCAATTCAATTACATTATAATATAATAATTCGTCAAACGATTACTTTCCGACTGCCTTTCTACAAGGCATGCTCACTTTTCACTCTCTTGAATCTCGTAGGTCACTTCTGCTCTGGAAACATTTTTGCCTGTTATCACGAGGGATGGTTTCTAATCCTGGCGTCCTAAAGAATTTAAATTTATATGCACCTGTCAATTACCTACGTGATCGCAGCCATGACCTATTCTGGGTCAGAACTGTTTCTTCGAGTCAAGCCTATCAGGCACCGTTAGCGAGGGGTGCAAGATTAGTAAATGCGCTCCCTATAGACATGGATATTTTCAATGATGTACTTTGCATTTTGGTTTTGAAACTTTACTTTATTGTATAAAATTGATGTTTTTTATTATTATTCTCTTCTCTCCTGTGAGAGTAATATTTGTTATAATGTAAATCTCGTGTTCTGAACGTCCTGAATTTTGATTCGTTATGTCCACTATGTTTTGTTTTTTTAAATAAACAAAAATAAATTAATTAATTATAGTTACCTAAGTATTTGAAGAATTGCCCTCGAACAGGCTTCAGTAGTTATAATATAATATGGAATAATATGCAGCTCTACCGCTAATTTAGTCAATTTTCGTGTCTACATCGATTTAACCATTGGCAACCACATTTAACGTCACCCATATAGACTACAGTGCCAAACCCTACATATCAGTAAATGTTGTTAGTAGATCTAGTACATCGCAGCAGCCATAGAGGTATTAAATTAAAAGAGGGGCAAGGAATCGGCTTTCTCATACAGCTGAATGAAGCAGGCCAACAATAGCCGATAACTTACGAAAAATAGTGACGCGATTAAAAAAATTCACGGCATCACAGAGGATTTACTTTGGTCATTATAACGTACCTATATAATATAATGTTAACGTTCAAATTTTGCCACAAATTGATTACCAGCCCGCCCCACCATACTTTTTCGCCATACTAGCCGGCTTCATCATACTTTCATATAACCTGCCGCCCCTAGGCAGCAGCCTTTGAAACGAACGTTTCCACGTTCCCATAGAATGTAATGCCAAATCTTACTGATACGCATCAGAGCAAAACGAAATAATATTTATATTGGTTTTTATTATATATTTTTTTAAATTACTGGATAATTTTTCAGTGGTTTGGGGGCGGAGGGGGGTTTATGAAATCTAGCAGGTGTCGCATTTACTCCATCTACCACTTCTGGGTACAATCTCCATACCCAGACACTACACACTATGAGTCTAGCAATACTCACCGTATCTGCATGTATAACTAATGGTGTTCTCCTGTGAATAATTAATTGCTAGTTTTCACGAGTGGTTATCGAATGCGCTTGGCCAACGGGTCGTAAATATTAGGAATATTCCATTCACCTAAATACATTGTACTTCCGTTCCTGCGTGGAACAATTAGTACATTTCCCGAACAGTCCCATGATTTTTCAAAAAATGCGGTTTCCATAATAAAAATACATAAATTTTCCAGAAAATATATGAGGAGCAAATATTCAAAAAGTGATTTCTCACAGGGATGCATAGCTTGGAAAATTATGAAAAACATGTGCTCGTGTAAAATCATGTTGACACATTTGTTTGAATGTATCAACTAATTCATTTTTTTTCTATAGTAAAAACATTTTTTGTGAACTAAAACTGTGGTTTCATCATATGGATTGCACTATGAACTATCGTAATAGATTTTAAATTGACATTTTCATAATGTGTAAGAAATTACGTTTGGAATGTTTGCTCGTCACAATTATATATCTTATAGAATGATAGAAATTATATTTCATAGTAAAAACATTTTAGTGTACTTTTCCAGAAAGAATTTATGCACTATTATTGATTTTCAAACATTCTACGAAAATAGAAAATGCCATGTATATTTCCAAACCACTCACATGTATAACAAAAATTGATATATAAATGGCGTATTGAGCAGGATACATTTGTCTTTTTTATATTCTGTACTCGTTCTGCTATAAAACATTTCCATTTACATAATGATGTATTTTCATAAAACTATTCTATTTTCGAATATAAATTGTCTATGATATACATAACTACATAAAATGGATACCTATTGTCACGCAATAAATTTAACACAACCCTATAATAACGGTACAAATAAATTTATTGTTATGGCAATGAACAAGAATACTTTGTCCAAAAATGGTGGCTGCAACTGACATTTCCATATTAATCAAAACGAATATAACTATATACAATTTCCCTGTTTTGTTCAGCTGACAAAACATACACTTGGAGCTTTTGATTTGGTCACGTTTCCATTTTCGACAGAAATGACAGCTAGAAAATAATTGCAATTACATAACACCGTTTCTTTATTTGACAATTATTAAATAATTATATAAAGCTTTTCGTTAGAAGTTTTAATAATAATTAAATTTCGATTTAATTAATTAATTTAATTAAGATTTCAATTATGTTTTAAAAAAAATAAATAAACAAAGCATTCAAAAACGACCATAAATATCTTAAAAATGTTGCCATGCTTTTTTTATATTGAATAAATATTTATAGGTACCTACGCTACTAACTATACCTATAGTGAAAACATCGATTTGACTCATCATCATCCGCCTGAATCTATCCACTGCTGGATGAAGGCCTCTCCAAGCTGATTCCACTTCTCTCAGTGATGTGCGTTGCTTTGCCACGTACTTCCGCAGAACTTTATCATTACATCGATACAGCGGCCTCTAGGTCTACCTTGCGGACGTTTTGTACCTCTTGGGTACCACTAGATGACTAGAGTGGTCCAAAGATTGTCCCTTCTTTGAGCTACGTGTCCAACCCATTTCCATTTGAGGCCTTTAGCGAACTCTATTACATCGCAAAGCCTTGTCTGTTTCCTTATCCACCCATTCCTCTTTTTGTCCTTTCTCGTTATGCCTAAATGCCTAAATGTCTTTAACTTGACATTATTTTGACTTACTTATACCAAATCAAGCTTCTATATTATGACTATAATAAAATAATTAGATTCGTACTGAGTAGGTATATAATAATAATATTATGTACTGACTCACAATATAATATTATTTATATGGTTTTCGCAAAGCTTGTGTGTTTATATGATCGTTTCGCTTATACTACTGCACTATTATTTCACTACTCTACTTTCATTAGGCCTCATGGTCTGTTATAGTGTTAAAAAGAATATTATTTTCCTGTTATTCCGACCAGGTCCGATCCTAATAGGATCATATGGGCCTCCACAGAGTAGAGGTTTTGTATTAACAGATTTTGTTTTTTTTACGAGAAATGGATGTCAGCCACTTGCTCAACCTATTAGGTCCATATTGTAAAACAATATGTGTACTTGCCAGACCCAGGATTCGAACCTGAGACCCATGGCGTGATAGTCCAACGCTTATGCAGCGCGGCCACCGTGGGCGAAAAAAGAATATATTATTTGTTTATTATATTTTTTTTCTTTATTCCATTCTAAATCTAGGTGTGAAAATAGTACTATAATAGCACAAATTGTTTAATTAGCAAAGCACATTGGTTAAATTCCGAAATAAACAAATGTTCAAAGATTTTTTAATATATAGGAATATTTGTAAGGTGTTCTATATGTGAAATATATTTTTTTCTTGTCATATGAATAATGCGTCGTTTGATAATCATACCACATGTTCAGAATTTTGTAGGCAAGTACAATTTTTAATCCTGTATTTATTTATCTTAGAAATCAATTTATTTTACTCAAATGTACTTAGATCTTTTCAAGCCTCATGTCATTAATTAAAAATCCAGACATTACAACCAAAAGGCAATTGACTCGAGCTGCTTCAGCAATCGTAAAGAAACCATTTATACTCATGTGTAAAATTTGTAGATTAATAAACCTGACAGGTCTGTGGAGAAAACTCGCAATTTTGACCACAACGCTATGAAACCCTCGATTTTAATGATTCATTCTGAATGTGGGGATAATACAAAGCTCCGACGGTCAAAAAATTGAGTTTTTTGACTAATTGCTTTTGGTTATGAATATAAATCAGTACCTACACTGGTGAACTGATTTTGAAAAAGGTTTTTTTTATTTATATATGCATATTAATGAATATTTTTATTAGAAAATAGGCAACATTAAACTTTCAAATTCTTTTAATGCATGTTGGAAAGGCATGACAGTTTCATCAAAAACTCGTTTACAAAAAAATATTTGCAATCTAATTTTTAATCGTATTTCTTTCTTAGTACCGACCCAAAAAGTTTAATGTTATAAATAAAGGGTGTTTTTTAAGCCTTGTAAAACTAGAAAGTGTAAAAAATATTACAAAAAATAACTTTCATATATTAATTTTTTAGATCACTATAAATGATATTAACATTTTAAAATTCAAGATTTCGGCCACCGCGGCTGTTCTTGACGAAGCGCATTCTGAACGTCCAATTTTAGGTCACTTTGTGAAGCACCGCTTGCCATATATCACGAATAACACTGTAACAGTCAATGATTTCAGGCCTTGTCAGCATTATTTTTCGACAATGTAAGAATTAGCAAGCCATTTAATTATCGTATGATCGGCCCATCTACAGTCAACATATTCAACACGCGTGACATTCTTTGATGGAGTTCGACTGCCTCAGGCTTGGTCATCAAAACGCTCGAAGTTGCAATAATGCAGAGGCCAGCAGATTTCCCAATTGCAAACTATATCAACTATGACTCTCGCAAGTTATCAAATATTCATGTTTATAAATAGCGAAATATAGTTGAATCAATCTTAATGTCAGTCCGGTCAGTAATCTTCGTGTCAGTCAGATCTCAGTCGCCGTATCACTCCGAACAGCATCTCTTCCACCGAGCCTGGGTCATATCTCGTCCTGAAGCATTATCTCATTGTGCCTGGGACTACAGCATCACTTCCACCGAGCCTCGAGCCAGTAACATAACTCTTTTTACATAACCATTGCCCTGACTGCAATAAAAATTTGCTCCTCCATTCATCGGAGCAACATCAATCCGACTTTCATCTCAACTCCTACAGCGGTCCCTCTACAGCGAGATTGCTAAAACACCAACAATTTAGACTTCCATGGCGGCAATTCTTGCTGGTTTATTAGCACAAATCAGTAACTTCAACAAATATATTATTAGAAACATAATATTTTAAACAAAAAAACGTATATGTCAAGGTATCTCTAGTACTTTGGTGAGTAGATGTATAAAATACACACTATTACACGAAGATTAACAATATACTACTCTAAATTATAGCTTTCGTATATATCTGCATATATATAAATACATCCCATACAGCAATAAGGGTGCACACCATAGACTATAGATACATCTAGACGCCACCCGTTGCATTAAATGAAGTCGCGTGCCGTGCGTTTGGTTCGTCTACAAATGTTCGAGACCATAGACCATTTCGCTAGTGCTCGCCCAAAGTGCTCGCAGTAGACGCTCAGAATTAAAATATTATTTTTTATTTTTTTAAGTTATATAGTATTTTTATGCGGTCAAAATGCAACCATTAGGTAAAGATATCCATAATTTAAGTTATTTTAATAAAACACTTGGTCACTGATATTAAAATATATAATAATATACAAATAACATGTATCAACTTACCTATGAAACGTAATACCATCTTCTTGTTTATCAGTACGGCTACCATATTTTAATACAACACACAGAACCATCTTTTCTACTTAATTAACTAAAAATATTTACCACTGACTTTATGTTTAACACAAAAAATAGCAATTTCAGCAACACGGTTATCGACGCTTAGTTATGCAATAAGCTAAGATTTGCCGGCTTCATCGTAGCAAACCATCTCCCAGATCTGTAAACCTTTTATCTTACTCTAGCGCGTGTCGCAGAGATTATAAGGGTGCCGAATACTTTCTCACTCGCACTTATGCATCGTTTTTGTTCAGGCTTTGGTGCACACAAACCGAAACTAATCTGATCGTCAAACAATCCATAAAAATAATAATTCTACTCGATCCCGCTGCTTTCCGCATCCCGCGTTTGATAGCCAGCGCTGCAAGTTAAATTATATCGTCACCCCTTTTAGCCATTGATTTCCAAAATGTGGCTCATGACAATGACGAATATTGACATATCTTATGATGCCAGAAACAGTATCCAGAAAGAGTGCTAAGTAAAAAGACAGTGCTTTTGGTTTTAGTGAAATGAGAACGCAAGCTTTAAGCTTTCTTTTCTCTTATATTATGTAAAATTATTGGACGAGTCACGCATGACAAAGAAACTGACATTCGGCAAACCGGAATGCAAACGAAGATCTGATCTACCTCGTACAAGATGGGGGGGGGGACATGGTGTGTAAAACTCCCACCTCCGCTCCCGTTATGTATATGCAGCCACGTCATACGCGGCCGCCTAACATAACCCTTACGTGTGCCAGATCAAAGAATTTAAGCCCTCATTTTGTCCCGAGCAGAGCCGCATGGGACTGGTGATGCAACCTTGCACCGAAGTGCGAATGCATGATGTTAATTTATATGGCAACTATCAGAGTGACTTTAATTTGAAGAGTCGCAAGGGGAGTCGAGAGTGTTCCGCTCCCCGTACGCTCTGGCGAATTTAGTAAAGGCCGCAAAGTTGGCCTCGGTTGCCACCATGTCCGCGTATCCTATTGGGCCCGAATGGGGTCGGACCCGGGCGAAAACAACTCGGGGGGACAGTGTCGAGTTGAATGTGTCCTAAACTGGAGAGAAACGGCTTTGGACAGACTATTTTGGATTGTATGTCATTATCATCTCCATCAGCCGGGGTAGATCCACTGCCGGATGAAGGCCTCCCCTAACTCCCTCCACTATTCTCGGTCCCTAGTTCTTTGCTGCTACATACATCCACCGAACTTTTGTATGTAGAGATGGATTATGGAGATGAAACGGTCATAATAATATTTAAGGTTAGTAAAAATCACCTTTCATCCTGCGCATATCTATTCTATACACAAAGTTGGTATCGGCGACTATTGAGAGTAATTTAGTATTATGTATGTATAAGTTAGCAGTCTAAGCTGTATATCCCCTCTATTTGCTATTCATACGTTTTATGAAAAATTTTGTTTTATTGTGTCTATTGCCAATCTATTTCATTCATAAATATTTCAACTCGACAACAAACTACTCATTAGTTCTATTCTATACACAAGGCGGCCATCAACGGTAGTTTATCATAAGTATGTATTGAGGTATTATAATTGTTAACACAGCCAAGAGAGGTTCTGTTAAAATATAGTACTTTTTGACAGTTCAGAAGGTTAACTTATTGTAACAATTATAATATTTCAATACATAAATATGATAAACTACCCTCGATAGCCGCCGATAGCCGTCGATAACAGCCGTGTGTATACAATGCGATATAGAGTGTGAATAGATGCGCTGAAGTATGTTATTATTCAAGTCATATGCAGTATACATACAACTGTTTATTTTTACAACGTTTTTATTGGGTCGTATTCTTATTTGTCCGGTGGTTGTATATCCAGTACAATCTTGCAATCGATTTTTAACTAACTTCCCGACTAACTAGACATTTGAAACTTTTAGAATATATCAGAACACGATGCCAATGCATTTTTTTAATACTTTTAGGCATATTTAAGTAGAATTGAATTCATTTTCAGTTAATTCTGTTTTGTATGAAAAGTTATTTGGGAAGAAATCCGTAATCCAATCCACTATTATTGGTTGCTAGTGGTCTGGGGTACTAGCAACTATATTATTAATATATACGTGCGTTACTATGGAATCAATATGACATGTCAAAATGACATTTCAGTATTATTTCTATCAAGTACAATTTTTTTTTATTGTTTAATCTAGTCAAGTCAAGTTTATATGATTCAACAGAAAATTTAAAAACGTTGTAGGTATATAAAAAGTTATTTTTATCTTGTAATTATTATCCAATAGTGCTTGCTTTTTTGTCGATGTTTGAGAATCGCGTGTTTAATTTAATGACGGGATACCACCCGATCTGTTAGCAGCCTCCGCCACCCCCAATCAGGCGTGAATTGAGAGATTAAACCGCCCAGGGCCAAGGATAATAAAATTTATCATGTTATACTGTTTAAATAAAATATTTAAATTGAATGTTTGATGACGTATACATATTTAATTAAGTACGTACATAAGTCGAACTTGGTTATTACGAGGAAAATGGGACCGACTGAATTTGCTCGTTATAAGCATTGCTCGTTATATTAGATCATATGTATTTTTAAATGAGCGGTCACATAACACAAAAAGTCAATTCAAACAAAAATACACAATTAGAATATTTACCCGAAACAAGCATGGCATTCATAAACTTCAAAAGAAGTTGTTTATTGTAATGAACGCTGGTAGGTGCCTACTGACTTCAGCTTGGAATTTTTACATGAAATTTCAACCATATGCGTGGGTATTTTTTCAATGTTGTCGGCGAAAACATCAATTAAGTACTTAGACACTTAACTAGTGTCATAAACGTATCGGCATCGCCCTACGGTCGGATTTTATTGCTTAGGGTCGAAAATGTTTTTAAACGATTGACACATTAACAGTTTTAAGAAAAAAAATTGATGATATTTTGCTCGGTATATCCGATAAGTTGCTCGTTATAAAAGTAAATTAATGTTTGGAGAAAATCATAAACTAAAATGTAAACGAATGTTTCCTCATTACATCCGAGATCTCGCTATGTTCGTGCTCGTAATAATCGAGTTCGACAGATGTATATATAAGTTATTGAAAGTCTGCAGAGATTAATTTCTTATTTAGTGTTTGGTAGTGATAGTAACATCAGAGTCTACTATCACGGTGAATATGCATTCCCATAGAATGATTATAAATCGCGGCCACATGTAATGTTATGTACAAAAACCATTGATATACTACTAGATGAGCAGTTCCCATACAAGTGTCATTTTAAAAATGTACCACAAAAGATATAACAAATATAGTCTTATAATACTCGTATTTCCTTGTAGGTATAATGCGTTAAGACCGTTAACATGGATTCCCGAATTTCACCCGTATTGCCCTGGCTGTAAAACTAAATTTGCGTTCTTGGAATAGTGAACCTAAGGGTGGCTGCAACGCAAAACAGACAGAGCAAGTCGTCATGCGCTGACTATTAGTTATAGTAAGATGCAAGCTAGACCGGGCTTACTCAGTAAGTTTTAACAAAGGCCGACTCGCTGAAAATCGGGCGTCATTTTAAGAAGCATATGATTCATCCAGTAGTATATCAATGACAAAAACACTTGTATGTAGGAAAGTCGGCAAATTTTTATTGAAAGATAAATATGTAATAATCTACCAAGGCCGACTATAAAGACCGTGGCACTGAATTGCCAATTACAATGTTAGTGCTAGTTAACGATTATCTTCGAACTCAATATGGTAACCTATTCGCAATAAATGAAGATCTTCGATTGTATATTTCGTTCAATAAGTAATTACCATAATATGCAATAATCATCATTTTCTACAAACAGTTTACCTCGGCTATATACTTCAGCTGAGGCATGGTCTAAAAAGATCGTAACTACGCGACGCGCAGATTGTACAAGCGACGCGTGACGAACGAAACATAATTTCTCATAAAAATTCAACATGCGTCCTATTTAATGTTATTTTTATTGTTATATTAGTAATAATAATATATTCAATGACATGTTTTCTTTTTCGAGTAAATGCTAACGTTTTTTAGTCATCTTTACACGATTTAACAATATATTCCTCCTAAGCCATCACAAAACAAATTGACGTGCTCACAGCTCGATTTGCAACAAGTGTGAAATTACGTGCCACCTATTGTTGAAAATTATTTTCCGTTTCACTGATGTAAGCTCATAAGCAATAACTAGAGCACTACTAGTTTCCTGTTACGGTCTGACTATAGTGGACCTTGGTATCTATCTACCCACCATAATTGTTATCAGATTTTGTTACGAATTAATTTACAATATACATAACTTGAAAACACCTACGATATATACCCACTAGAAAAATCATATTTGAAAAAAATACGATGCTCGACGGGATTTGAACCCGTATAACCACTGGTATCACGCCACTGTGCATTAACCAATTATGCTACGAGCCTCCTATCTAATTACGACAATTTAAACTAGTAGGTCATACATGATATGCTTATCAAATTGCGTTATTGGTTAATGCACATTTGGCGCGATACAAGTGGTTATACGGGTTCGAACCCGACAAGCATCGTATTTTTTTTTTATAATTTACAATACTTTATTTTAAAATTAAATGCTGTAAAAATAAGAAATAAAAAATCGGATATTTTTTTTTTAGTTTAGTTTAGTTTAGTTTTTTACGAGAATTAATGAAGAATACTGTCATTCTTAACTTTTTTGTACATACCTATATTGATATAAGATTGGATGCTCTACAATGAAGGATGACAAAGTTGAATGTATACCGTAAATGCCGTAAATTATCCAAAGTTAATTTAGAAGTCGCTCTCTAGTCCAGAGACATAAAAAATCTAAAAGACATACTTAATATAAAATTGGTATGGATTTTTTTTTCGACCATGTCCGATCCTAATAGGATCATATGGGCCTCCACAGAGTAGAGGTTTGTATTGACAGATTTTGTTTTTTACGTGAAATGGATGTCAGCCACTTGCTCAACCTATTAGGTCCTTGTGTTATAGTGCGTTATAGTCCAACGCTTAAGCCGCGCGGCCACCGTGGGCGTATGATAATTTAATAATGGAATAACACAAAAAAACGTTATAACGTTTTTAATTGACTATTTCTTTTATTCAACGAATAATTCACAATATTTTAAGAATGTACCATTCTTGTATGTTTAACTTTGTTTGTACTGAATCAGTTGGATTATTTATTATTAATAATTAGTTAATTTCACACGAAAACATTGAAATTATCATACAAAGTTGTTCAAAATGTTCTTCTTTTGGAATAGTAGCTGAAAAATTAATGTGTTTTGTACCTACGTCACTTTTGGCGCATTCTGGTGTATATTTTCAAGTTTGTCTTTATCTAATTATTATATTACTAAGGCTTACTGAGTAGTTACCTACCAACCAAAACCCTTATTCCAATTCCGTGAAGATATATACCCCCATTCCAATTTTCAACAAAAAATCCTGTCTTCAGCATTAAAACGAGATAAATCCAATGCCAACGATGTTGAATATATTATAATGTAGCCAGACCAGTGTTGCCAACCGTACTATAATTATAGTACAATACTATAATTTGCAATCCGTGAAAAATGTAAAATACTATAATTTTATGCAAATATGTCAAAAATACTATAATTTTGAAGGATTCCAGATGAAAAATGTTCCCGTACTATAGTTTTTTTTTTTAATCCTATAATTTTTACCCTTTTGTACTATAATCAACATATAAAAAGATGGCAACACTGAGCCCGATATAACATGGCTCGTTAATCTGTTAATTGATACATAATGTTCGCCGAAAATCCTGAAAATACTAAACGCAATGACTGGCACACAAAATAATCAGCTGGTACAATGGACACTCTGCCCAAATAGTCTGAACCAGTGCAGTGGATGGGCCGCATATGAATAAAATGATTGTAGAAGTTGAGTAGCACAAAAAATTTACTTTTAATAAAAATAAAAAATATTCGAAAGATCAATGGCATTAACATTTGAAAATAATTTCGGACATATCGCCATCGCGGCTGTTCTTGACGAAGCAAATACCTGGACTATGGGTCACTTTTTCGATTTTCGACTGTATTTTAAATCAAAGTATTAATTGATAACTATTAATGCCCACGGTGGCCGCGTGGCTTAAGCGTTGGACTATCACGCCGTGGGTCCCAGGTTTGAATCCTGGGTCTGACAAATACACATATTGTTTTTAAATTTGTCCGTGAGTCAGGGTATGGACCTAATAGGTTGGGTTTATAATAGTGGCTGACATCCATTTCTCGTAAAAAACAAAATCTGTTAATACAAACCTCTACTCTGTAGAGGCCCATATGATCCTATTAGGATCGGACATGGTCGAAAAAAAAAATAATTGAACATACATCTTGAAAACACCTCAGACTCCCACTATAAAAATTCACATTTTAAAAAAATACGACGCCTTACGAGATTTGAGCCCGTATATCCACTGGTATCGCGCCAATATCCTTTAACCAATTATGCAACATGCCTCCTACCTAATTACGATCATTTAAACTAGTAAGTCCTAGTCCTACATGAAATGCTTATCAAATTGCATTATTATTTGACTTTGGGTTTTTGTGTTTTAAATTATGGAATATTAATTGCCTTAATTACTAACGGATGCCCTATTTTTTTTCTAGTGGGAATATATTATCTGAGGTGTTTTCAAGTTATGTAGGTATGTTCAATGTATGGAATGTTACATTCTCAAATCTTGTGAATTATTCGATGACGAAAAAAGAAATGGTTTATTACAAAGTATTAATAATTTGATTTAATTTTTTTTCTTTTATTTTATTATTTTCTATATTTGTTATAATGTAAATCTCATGTTGTGTACGTCTTGAATTTAGATTTGTTATGTCCACAATGTTTTGTATTCTTAAATAAATAAATGGATACCTCAATAATTAATAACCGCTGTCAGGATTTTCGAAAATGTTTATTATAACGTTCACACAGCGAGGCATGGAGAGGTGTATGTTGGGCATCACGCGAAAGGACCGTAAGAGAAACGAATGGGTTAGGAAGCAGACAGGAGTACGCGATGTAATAGACATTGCCAAACAGCTGAAATGGAGATGGGCGGGGCACATTGCTCGCCGTAAGGACGGCCGCTGGACAAATGCCGTCATCCAGTGGTACCCAAGAGGCATGAAACGGCCACAGGGCCGCCCTAAAACGAATACGAACTGGTAAAGTTCGGCGGAAATACGTGGCAGCGAACGACACAGGACCGAGAGAGTTGGAGAAAGCTTGGGGAGGCCTTCATCCAGCAATGGATTGACCCCGGCTGATGATGATGATGACATGCACTTGCCAATTAGCGAAATGGGCGCGGGTTTGAATCCCGCTGGGTGTCGTATTTAAAAAAATATCTAGTGGTTAAATATTTCTCTGAGGTGTTTTCAAGTTATGTATGAAACTCATTTTTTTTTAAATTTATTATTTTGGTATTTATTGAATAATTTATCAATCGGTTTCGTTTTTAAGAATTTGTCTAAATCTAAATATTTCTGTATTTTTTTCATCTTCACTTATATATATTTAAGACACCGTCTTCTAAAAGATGTTTTCTTCGACGCCTTTGGTTAAAATAGATTAAACATACATAACTTGAAAACACCTCAGATATATATACCCACTAAAAAAAATAATTTTAGAAAAAAATACTAACCTCGACGGGATTTGAACCCGTATAACCATTGGTGTCGCGCCAATCTGTGCATTAACCAATTTCGCTATGAGACTTATTCTAATTACGATAATTGAAGCTAGTAGGTCATACATGGTTATACGGGTTCAAATCCCGTCGAAGTTCGTATTTTTTTCTAATATTATTTTTTCTAGTGGGTATATAATATATTATGAAGTGTTTTCAAGTTATGTATGTTCAATATATGGAATGTTACATTCTCAAAATCTTGTGAATTATTCGTTGAATAAAAGATATATATTTTATTAAAATAGATTAGAACGTCACTGGTGTATAGCTAAATTGATTAGCACTGTCGGATTAATGGAATGTCGACATACACTTTTAACCGGGGGGAAATTAATTTTTGACGACAGGAATATTTCATTTACGTTTATTAGCCACGGTTTTATCGGATAATCCTAATCCGTTGGTTTTTTGAGAGGATTAAATGAAAACCTTTCATGTTACTTTCAATTTAAAATCATATTCACCGCACGCGAATTGATTTAGTTTTAATAGCGATTCGTATGTTATTAAATTCGTCATATAGTACTCCGTATCAAATTTTCGAAACTTATTCGTGCGCCCCAGTACGTGAAACATGAGTTCGTGTAACATTAATTTAATCATTTCACCGTGGAGTATATTTGTACGTATGCTACAACATGTGGTGCTAGTTTGCTGTTCCAATTAGATTCAATACGAATTTTATGAGATGTCTTTACTAGGTTAGGTTAGGATTAATATAATTGGAACAGTACTATTTGCAAACTATCGCCGCATTTTTTAATATACGTACAAAAATGTATTCCACGGTGAAATGTTCAATTTGAAAAAATGTCATACGAACTCATGTTTCACGTACTGCGGCGCACGAATAAGTGTCCCACGATGAACTGCATACGTACAACTTACGTGTAACCCTAGTACTTAGTACTAATCCCATACAGTTAAATATCATTATTTATTTATTACAAAAGAATATTATGGTATTACAGTTATTTGTCAATACATGCGATAATACATCATAAAATACAGTGGCGATTGGTGGAGGTAGGCTGTTAAGATCAGCCATAAATAGTACACACTAAACTTTGTAAGTCATACGTATTTGTTTCCATTGAAATAATACTACAGAAACCAACCAATAACAAAATACTAGTCAAAAAAATACTAGTTGTTTATCTATAAAATATCTAAAATTATACAAAAAATAGAGTGTTTATCATTTTAGATATTTCATAGATAAAATGATATTTTTTATCTATGGTTTAGACAGGCTTAATGAATTTTAAAAAATGAACCAACAATATGTGTAATAATATGTATTCTTAATCCAACGAAAACAGATAAGTATGAATGGAAAAGTGTGCACAATTTTGTCGTATCGCCCAAAATATACCAAACTCATTATGGTTTGGTTCAGGCAGGGTTTAATTGATTTTTAAAAACTAACCAACACCATATGTAAATTGTAGTCTTAGTTCAATAAAAACAAATACGTATGACTAACAAAGTTTAATATGCACTATTTATGAGGAGTCAGCCTACCTCCACCCTTCGCTACTGATAAAATATGTACAATACAGTACAATACAATACAAAGAAAAAGTAAGTTCTTAAGTATATTAATATTAAAATAAAATAATAAAAACTGTTATAAATTGTACTCACACTTTACACACAATTCCACAAAGATTAATTATATAGTTATAAAAAAATAATCAACCTTTATGGTGCTATCAAATAGGTTAATCGCACGATACACAGCATTATGAAACATCACATCCATCCTGCGACGGGGTATCAATAAGCGTATCCGGAAATTATCAAAAAATATCTCAAATTGCAAGCTTCGTATTTTTCCGCTAGGTGCCTCTGGTAAGTAAAGACATCGCCTTACGTAAAAACCATTTTTCTACTTCTTCGATGGCGGTACAGCTCAAGTCGAGCCCTGGCCTCCTCCACCGCCGTCCTCCAGCCGGAACGGTCCTCCGCACGTCTTTACCAGTTCCTGATTTTTAGCAGCTGGTTGGCATCTTTTGTAATGTTATCACCCCATCGTGTGCGTGGCTTTCCCACTGGCCTTTTCCCCCTGGGTTTCCTTCGAGGATCTTCTTCGGTATCCGTGACTCAGGCATGCGCTGAACATAGACTGCCCAGTGTAGCCTCTGGAGTTTTATGAAGGTGGAGAGTTTTGAATCTTGGTATAAGCGGAATAGTTCCGAGTTGTACCTAATTCTCCACTTCCCACCATCATTCATGGGTCCGTATATCCGCCACAGGATCTTTCTCTCAAAGCAGTCCACCATTTCAGCTGCTTTCATATTTAGCGTCCATGACTCGCACCCGTATGCGACGACTGTGTGTATGACGGTTTTATAGAGCCGGATCTTAGTTTTTCTGTGGACATTTCTTGATTTGAATTTTAATCAAGTAAAATTAAGCGAATTTGAATGAAGTAAAAACCAATAATTTGTTTATATTATATTTTTGTATTATGAATTACAAAGGACGAGGAAAATTGTAAGTACGTAAATAAATATAATTTATATATAATATAGATATATATATATATATACAATTCTGAGTTACGATATAGGGCAGTGTAATTATTTTAACCCACCACCACCCGTTGCGACATCGCACTCTTGCCAGAGATAATATCCTGCGGAGAAACAACGTGACGCGAGCCTCGATGGGTTGTGAGAAGTGTATCAAGAAAATTGCTTCAAAACATGGCAGACTGTTGTATATTGTTGTTATTAAAGATAACTACACAATATGTACTTAAATCGAGCGGGTCAAAACTACGTATAAGTATAATATAAGAAGATAGTATAATACCCCGTTAACATGTGCATGGATTTACTGCTGACATTACGTATTATCTCGGCCATAACAAAAAAATGCAAAATCCAAGATTGCATGCATGAATCAAAAAAGTTCACAAGCTTCTGAATTTTCACGCGACAATTAGATCGTGCAATATCTGCGCCTGCTCAGTAGAACGATAGTAGCGAACCTGTTGGTAAAAAAATGAACTACACAGCGCAGAGACTTGTTTTGAGGTTAACCGATTTTCACGACTTGTCAAATAGTACCAAACAATGATATCACCGCGACTTACTTACTCTTGAAAAATTAGATTGGCGAGACAGTCAGCATTTTTACGTGTAAACAGTTATTATCGTGATAGTTTAAAATACATATTATTGGTGCAAATAAATCCATGCATGTGTACAGGCGCTATTGTATGTTATGAGATTGCTCGCAGAATCAAACTGGCATTCGGAAAACTGAATGTGCATGTTGGGTATAGAGTAGAAATAATACGTAATAAACCAACGAATTAGGAAGCTTCCAAATGTAAGCAACGTGAAAAAGTTTCTGAACTTGATCAAATCATGTCCGGAAACTTATACGTATGCTGTTCGCCGTATCACACTTCACGGTGAAACGTTGTATTGTAAATATATGACCGTATATTAAAGACCGTCCAACCGAAGTCCAACCTCTTTGGGTCGTAGTATAGTACTGACATATAATTCATGTCTAAATAAAACACGGTTCTTGTTGGTTTACACTTTACAGGAAGCTAGCAGCAAACAAATTTTTAAAATAGCCGACATACTGGATTATTTGTTAGGTTAGATTTCATTCTTGAATTCATGAATTTTGCCAAAATCAGCTATGAAAATTGAATTAATGTTCATGATGCACTAGATCGATGAATTGTCAAGTTCGGCGGAACTAAATAACAGCGAATAGTGAGAGGAGGCTTTCATCCAGCAGTGGATTGACCCTGGCTGATGATGTTGATCACATAAATTAATATCGACAATTCAGTCGACAGTATTTATTTTTTTAACATACCTACTAAGTGGTGCTAAACATTGTAAAAAAAATATCAAATTCATCCCATAAATTGCCGCAAATGAATCCATCGCATTTAAAAAAGCTGCATGCCTTCCAAAGTGAAATTTAAACTTTCAGTTTTGGATTATTCTCAATTGAAATACATTGATAAACTTTATCATCCCTTAAGCGGAATTGCGATCGGGGATGAGTAGTTTGCATGCACACCCCACGGCATGGCTTATCCCCTGGCGATAGGTAAAACAAATATGTAGGTAGGTATACCTATTATAAAATAGTATTTGATATGCATGTATTATTATAGGTCCGCGGGATCGATATTTCGCGCCTGCGCAAGTAATCCAGGGATGGTAAATGCATTTTGAAAAGGACCTCTAATCGAAGCTTTTTTTTCAAATTACTTTGTATATAAGTAGTTTAAATTATTTATTCCTGTGTGTTTTTAGTGCGTCTCGCGCAGAGCAGTAAATATAATATATTGTTTAAATAATTAGATAAAAAATATATACATATTATATAACAAATATGTCAGTGGTAATGAATTATTGTAGAACAGTAGAAATTATTGATTTAAGGCTTTCGCAAATCACATTTAGATAATAGTACCTGTACATGTCCATGGATTTACTGGCACCAATCGCGTGTAAATTAAACTATCACAATAATAACTGTTTACTCGTAAAAGTGCTGACTGTCTCGCAAATTTGTCATTTTGTGGTGTTATTTGACTGGTTGTGTAAATTGGTAAACGTCAAAAATATTATGCGCTGTGTAGTTCGTATATCTTCCGGTAGGTTCGCCACTATCGTTCTGTGAAGGCGCAGATATCTGACAAGTTTTAACTGTCGCGTGAAAATTCAGAACCTACTGATTTTTTTTTGAGCTATTCATGCAATCTTGCAGCTTGCACGATAATACTTATTTACACTTTAATTTTCTTGTTATGGCCGTGATAATACCTACCATCAGTAGTAAATCCATGCAGCTTAAACGGGGTATAAGGTTAACTCAACTCAATTGAAACTTGTTCAGTTATGAGAGTAATTGTGATGGGTAAAATCGGCTGGTCATCTTCAATGGATATAGATCTAGGCCCGGAAAGGTTTTGGTGTATAGCCGTCTGACCAGAGGAGTGTTAGGAGACACAAATTGCCGTGGTTAGATGAATGTGCGAACGAGCAGAATCCTTGATTGGAGGCGGAGTATGGACGATAGACTGGATTAGGGTAGATGACTTGAGGAAGCCAGGAGCCATGTAATATATAACTACAACTAGTAGAGAGACCACAAAAGTGAGAAGTCTATCTAGGATTTAAACAAATACTGTTAAATAAATAAAATTTACATAATGTAAATAGGATAAAAATAATGAAAAAATATATTATGTATTAGTAAATGGCACGAATCCAGTGAAAAAAAGATTTTTTCTAGTGGGTATATACCTACATTAGACCTTTTCAAATGTAAAAACAGGAATAGATATCGACTGAGTTTTACAAATATTATAAACAGTGTTTAATTATTGTGAAATTTAATTCTCAAAACTACTAATAAAATATACTCTTTTTGATTGTTGATGGACAATTATTATTCTTGTTGAATAATTCTAGTAATAATTTTATTCGTAAGCATTTCTCACCCCTCTAAAAGACTATCAATACAATTTTCAACCCCTGCCTTTGTCCAAAACTCCCCCTGCATGCAGCCCTACACCCCTCCCCAGCCCGAAAACCAAACCTCTGTACGCGAAGTGTCAAGTTAAATATTTTCGCATCCATTTTTGTTGTGCAGAATTTCTATTTATAAATTAAGGTGAGTTATTGTGATCAGTTGGTGTCTGTATTCCCACATTCTCTTTGCGTTCAATTTATTATGTCTAATATCTACAGTTTAAAGTGTCTATCTGGAAGATAAGTCTATGGAAATTGCGACAAGATATACAAGAGAAATATCACAATATATTATTGTCATACAGCATAGTGCACTTGTATGAATATCCCTTAGCACTAATAAAAACGTAAACATAACATTTGGTTAGATCTATTAATATAAATAAACATCAGTTATTTCAACTAATTCTTAATTCAAATTATATGAAATAGCTTTTAATTTAACTTTATGGCTAATTACACACTATAATGTTTTCTTCAGATATATCGATGTTATGTTATAAGTGTAATTCATTTTTATATAGTATATACCTTTTGCAATTAATTGCATGACGTCCATTAATAATATATAACTTATTTTATATTGATGAATCAGAAAAACGGGGATTTACTAAAAATCAGGAAATTCTTGGATATTAACAAACTTAAACATAATATTTACAATGTATATGATATGTATATATATCTACCTATGTACAGGTAGCACAACCAGAGTTGAGGCGACCAGAATACTCACACAAACGCATTGTTTACACCCTGTGTGTAAATTTCAAATTTTTAAATCGACTTTTAAAAAAGGAGATTCTTTGTTTTGATTTAGGAAAAACATCGTACTAATCAAAAAAAGAACAGCCCGTAAAAGAATATTGTATTCTTCAAAAATACACCAATACACACAATCTTTCGTCTCTGTGATCGCCTCAACTTTCGGTAACAGACGTATCTATAACTAAACCATTAAATTAAAAACAATAACTAATTAATACTTACTCTAAAATATTGATTTATTTGTTAGGAATGTATAATTTTACCATAGAAACAATTTTAGAAATAATTTTACCATAGAAACATTTAGTATGTAGTCTTTTCATTTATGATAACTTACTAAATTATTTATTTATTTAAAGATTAATACATATGCTTATACAATATATTTTTGTTTGTAAGTATCACATGTTAGACTATAATACGATATATTACTATATATTAGGTATTATCAATTATTGAATCTAATTAAAATCGAAATATTACGAAATGGCCAAAATACATGTCCCTATAGTTAACATATTAAGTTTAGTTAACTGATTTTCATTGTATTAATTTTCAACTCCTAGCTACTCATATCACACCATGGGCTGCGCGGGAGAATGCTGGGACCTCGGTCCTCCACCAGACAGCATCTTGAGGATGCCACCTCCTCCTCTTCCAGCCTTCCTCCAGCTCGCCATGAGAGGATCGGCGCTTACTCCCAACCTCACCGGAGCACCTTGCAGACCAGCTGGACTATGCGATCCGGCTGGCATCTTACCGGCGCCGGCAGATAAGCTTTTCCCTGGAGTCGAATACGTAGAACTTCCACGACATGGTAACCATATTATTAGAATCATGTTTGTCTGTATTTCAGTCAGTAGCAACGAGAAACATTCTAGCGTGTAACTTTGAAAACAACTTATCCAGTAGTAATATATTATTAAATGATCAATATTAAAAGGTTGCAATGCTATTGTGAAAATATTTCTATAACATGTTCCATGAAAATGAAGAAGATAGAATATACCGATATATCCGGTTTATTATTTAATTTTACTGGCAACATAACATAATTTATTTTAAAAAAAAAAATGCAACTAATAAGTATTTTAAAACTTGTTAACGTTGGATTATTCTGAGGACGAGTTTATGTCTTGCAACAGACATATTAAAAACTGTAGTATTAAGGGAAACTTTGTTTCAGAAAAAATATAATTAAGTTCTACCACGTAAACGCCAGTTCAAAATTGATTAGTTAATAATTATTATATTTGAAAATATTTGTCTATAACTTTATTTATTTATAAATTTAATAAACTATTTCTTTTATTCAACAAATAAGATACAATATTTGAGAATGTAACTTTCTATATAATATGGAACATACATAATTTGAAAACATCTCATGCATAATATACACACTAGAAAAAATGTTTTTGTATAAAAAACTCGACACCCGACGCTGCATTCGCGTCAGTGTGCTTTTCCAATTAAGCTTCGGGCATCCTACTTGATTACGACGATTTTAATTAGTAATTCTTACATGAAATGCTTATCGTTTTTTTTTCTACTAGTATGTATAAATATGCATGAGATGTTTCAAATTATGTATGTTTAATTGTAAATACCTAGCTGAAGATATTGAAAAACTAGACACATTAAAATTACCAGAAATACAAGTACATAATAAATTAAGCTTTTTAGCAGTAATATATTTTAGAACTAGGATGTCTTTGCTAAAAGCTTCGATATATAATTCAGTTGCACTAAAAAAAATATTACTTTACTATTTGTTTTGCAGTGTCCGACAAGCATAAAACAGAAGTCTGCATTTTTCAATTCAAACACTAATTCTGTAAATATTTACCAGATTCTTCATCAGCCGACGACACGTGGTTTCTGGTGCTGATCACCTCGTGCGTCGCAGTGCTTTTCCTCGGTGCCATGTTGGCACTGTTTTTGCTCAAATGTCGAGAGTACGTCTGTTCTCTACCTCTGTATGTTTTTATTTCACATTTATTTAGACTTGCACATTACTTCATTTCATTTTTTAAGCATGACACTGTGTATTGTAATATTTTGTTATTTAAATAATATAAAGATGAACGCACCATTCATATACCTACATTTATAATATATAGGTTATTCTGTGTTATTCTGTTCCTCATTGGGAAAGACAATTCAGTTTGACATTTTTAAATAAATTCCTAAAGTCAATCTTTAACTTAGTCATAAAATCTCTATTAAACTAAATATATTTTTATGTGAAAATTGGTTAGGTACTGGATTTTACATAAAATACAGATTTTATAGACTGTAGACATAAACATGATTCAGTGCTTTTTTATACTATGACGAGCTTAGTTCTTAATTCGAATAGTGGAAGATTTACATCTATATAATATATTAGTAAAAACAAATTTTATTAACTAGAAATCTCTTTTAATATAAAAGTGTCTAATTAAATTATACTTTAGAATCAATTTTTAACTGATACTAAATTATTGACAATTAATATTATTATTTACACAATTCGGGTTTCTTCAGAAGATCTTTAATGTCCTTAGTTTCCATTCATTCAAACTCATTATTTTATCTTTTTTTATAAGGACTTATTAGAGGAATAATTACTAATTTAATATAGAAATGAAATCCTACAATTAATTAGTAATTATTTGTATAACATTAAATAATATTATATTACTCATTAATATTGTTTTACTGTACAGAATACACCAATACATCGCTATATTATTTTTGGATGAATTAATAATAATTTAATACTATGCATGTGTTATAGCACTAAATCTGTCCACGGTTGCGTTGGTAACCATGTTAAATGTTTTATGTTTACAAAATGTATTCTTCGTTTAAAAAAGAATGATCCGTTATTATTTCATGGTGTGTATTATTTATTTTGTTGCATGACTAAATGTCCGTAAACATTTGTGTGTGTTTCTTAAAGGACATACACATTCCATTTCAGTGAGAGCAGCGGCAACAAGCAGGGCCCCCTTGCGACAGACCTGGCTGGACCTTTGCAGACAAAAGCGAGACCATCAGCACCCACCGGAACACTTTACCCTCAGGGACCTACTCCGCCAGATAACAGAGCTCTTTGGGCTGCTCTGACTCCGCGTGGAACACAACACTTCATCGCTGATATTTACCCACAAGATTGCGTATCTTCAGATCTATATCCAGAAGACAACCATTACGAGACAGTGGAAGCAATGAATTACAAAGCTGCAATGCATGATAAGTTTCCGTATCCTATGCAGATTGGACAATTCGAAAAGAAAATTCCTGACAAATCCAGCTTTGACAATTCAGGCTTTGTCGATTATGATTACGAAGATCCCGCGCCTCTGATTGAAAGCTATCAGATGGACGATATGGAGACATGTTATCAAGAGCCTGATATCAATCCGTATTGCATCGTCAATCAACTTCCTCTCGAAGCGCTTGGGACACTGAAGAGAGGCACGTCTCGTCCCATGGTTTCTTCTCCAACACGAATTGAACATCCCAATCTTCCTCCATTGAACCTGTACCCTCATAGAGGAGGTGGTACCCTCAGAAAACCATCTCATTCACGACGTGTCAGTGATAGCAATAGCTACAACGGTAATATAAACATCTGAATAAAAGTTAAAGATAGCTGTTTTAGGGTTGTAGATGGAGCAGGGTAAAATAATTTTGCATTGATTCTGTTGTCGTGTTTTAAATGTCTACAATATTAATATCTACCTATGCGCTGCTTTTAAATGAATAAAAACATTCCGCCTTCTTACAAATAACTTGAAAATGAATGATAAATAAATGAAGATGACTAAAAAGTAGAGTCTCTGTTGAAATTCATCATAATACGTAGATACTTTAAATATTGCAGTCGTGGTTCTCTGAAAAAACTATATGAAATTATAATCAACTAGTTGAAATACCTACCTGACTTCATAAGAGGTCACTTCATTGATCGACATACATTTATCTCACTAATATTACAAATTAATAATAATTACCTACATTTTCAATATCAAAATAACTGTTTAATCTTTGAATACAGTGCGTCAAAATAAAAATAATTCTTCAGTAGTAAAAAGTAAACAAAAGAACACCAAATTTAAATCGAATCCAAAATAAAATGCTAACGAATGAGATATTTAATGTTTTTTTGCAATGCACAAGCCAATTGAATGAAATAAAATAAACATTGCAATGAAAAGAGAGGTTGCCAGTATAAGTAATATTAATTTATAAAAAATAATTACTCAACTACCTACCTACTAATACCTAATAAATTATCGTATGCTTATACCCACAACATTTCCTCTAAAAGACTTTATAGGCTAAATTTTAATTTAAGGAAGAGATTTTTTAATATACTATGTAATTTAATTTATTTATTAACACTTTATGTGCAATATTACAAGTTTAGTGTATTATTTTGCTTTATTTAGATATATTATGTATAATTTAAAGAGACAAATAAAACTTAGATTTACGAACGTGTATGTTTTACATAATAAATAAATGTTTACTTATATTTGTAGTGTTTTAATCATTATTTCCCCTGTAACCTAAATATATTTCCAAAAATGTTTAGTAATGTATTATTTATGTTTAAAAAATCAAACAAACAAAATCATTATCAAACCATAATGCCATTTATTAATTTAGCGTAGATCGAATCCCTACTGAATATTTTGAATTGCCGCCTTTTATTCGGATATTTATGCCGGACGTCTCATGCGTCGAGTATCTTGATCGAGTAGTAGTAATAGTACCTAAATCTAATATATATATAGTACATAATATGCATATATTATATGCTGCATAAACGACTAAAAGATTCAATTAACATTATTTAACTCGAATTTATTAGTACAATTTAAAGTAATTCAAGAGAATATTGCAGTTTATTAAATTAGAAAGTAATATTTTTTTCATAGATTAATAATATTATGGTTCTCTCGTATGTGGCAATAAATATCGACGCCATATTTGTTAACATTGAATATGCATTGAATCTATCAAACTGACGTCTACGAAATAAAGCGCTAATTTTTATTTCAATTCACAAAATGACTGATGATGTCCAGCGCCATTCGGTCCACACTCTGGTCTTCCGATCTCTCAAGAGGTCCCATGATATGTTTCTTTCAAACCAAAGCATGTTGGCGCCGATCGACGAAAAAGCGTACATAACCTCTTACAGTGTTCGTATTTCTTGAATTATTTATTTCCTACTCAACGTGACTATTAATATTGTGCGTTTTTATTACAGGGAAAACGTAAAGAAAGCTATAAAAGCTCGTGATTCTTTTTCTTTAGTATTTGACCGCGTTAAAAAAGCACAGGCGATAAAACATAGAGAAGCAATTGATGCATCCAATAATCCACCTCCTCCCGGCACTCTGTTAGGTGAGTAATCTGTAATATATAGATAATCGAACACTATAAGAAAGTTTCTTCCAAAAAAAAACCTAAAGAGACATCCTACTTCTTGATATCTTGTTAAATTCGTTTTATGCAATACAACATAACGTGAACAACAAAGCATATTCCTTGGCAAGATACAGTAAGAGCGGTTTCACACGGAGGATTCACGTATCCGATACGATACAGGTATAACTGATACCGAACCTTATAGCGGCGTGACTTAAAAAAGAGACCCATTGACTGGACGCCGCAAGCGCTATGTAGACAGATTAGGATTTAACTCTATGTGTAGTGGCGTGACTTCGAAAATACACCCATAGATGGCGCTGCCCATTTACTAGACGCCGCAAGCGATATGTAGACAGATTAGGATATAACTCTATGTTGACTCCGTAATTAATTGATATTTCTCACAGTCTACAGCCAGTCAGCTTAGTCTGATTAGCTCTGACCCTTTTGATCATATAGGTCCTCTATCTTGAAACTAAGCATCTTACACAATCGAGATTCGTTTCTAGTGATAAGTGTGATTTTAGTTGTCAAATATTACCTGAACTGAACTAATCCTTTGGCAATTTCATCTGGTTATTTGGTCGAGTGATTCATCTTATCTTGTTAATAGCTATGGGAAATGAGTCACTTAATGAGGACTCCGACCGAATAGGTTAATTACGGATAGTGATTTGTTCGGACAGATTAGGTCAATTGTGTCTTTTGTAGCTGTAATAAAATGTATAGTACTAGCGCGTACGAATTACGGAATCTCGTCGCCACCCCACACGTTTCTTCCAATACTGCGCGCGCACTCTAGTTCAACAGAACGAAATATTCAGTTCGCCTGGCAGCGTGTCCTTCGCACCCACGTTTCTTCCTATACTGCGCGCGCACTCTCGCGAATCTCGTTCGCCCCTAACGACATAATCCGTTCGCCGGGCAGCGTATCCTTCGCACCCACGTTTCTTCCTATACTGCGCGCGCACTCTCGCGAATCTCGTTCGCCTCGAACGACAAAAGCGCCAGGTGACACGGGACCGATTTGTTCGCTGGCTAAAGATTAGTTTTAAAAGATTCGTTCGTTCGAGAACGACGCATGTCTACTTGTTAATCTATTTTCGTGTACCGTTTGAGTATTCTCTGTTACTATTGATTAAATCTGTGAACACTGAATAAATTCTAAACCGGAAGTGTTTCTATTTTATAAATACTATAACATACTATAACTGGCGACCGACGTGGGCCCAATGTGTTTCTATGTTATAAATAAATAAAACCATCCTATAACTTAAATTAAAACAAATGGAGCTTTTCACACGGAGATATATTACACACACAAAATTTAAGTCACCTACAAACCTCTGCCGCCCGACATTCGGATAAATGCGATCAACCAAATACAACAGGATCACTGCTCACACTGAAACTACTATAAATATAAGACATGTCGGTCGTTGTACACACACAAAAAAATCTCATTATCTCAATTCTCTTGTTCACTCACAATTATTGATTTCAGTCTATAAAAATATATTTATAGATTAATTTTATGACTTTAATTGAGTATTTTTACTACAGTCACAAGTTGAAAAAGCTTGCCGACTTCTGCTTTAGACGATATATTGGATTTCATTTATTTTCAGAGCTTGGTGATGCAGCGTCTTTAGGTTCAGAAGGTGCAATGGTGCCATACTCTTCAAACGCCTTAGTAGGAGGCACCACTGCATCAGGACCAGGCGGTTCAGCAGCCCTCATCCCAAGACGTGCTCCCACCATGCCCAAACCTCGCTGGCACCCTCCTTGGAAGCTTTACAGAGTTATATCTGGCCATCTCGGATGGGTCAGATGTGTCACCGTTGAGCCTGGAAATGAGTGGTTTGCGACGGGTAAGAAATCAAGCATTCCTGCTATAGCTTATAATTCTTAAAACATGTTAATATGCATCCAATTGCTTCATGGTAATATACAAATGGCAAAATAGCCACATGTTTTAATGCGCCAACTTTCAAAATAATAATTTATCTGTAAAACTCGATATAACCACGCTTAAAACCTGCCAAAATTACCAATAACTGCTGTAACTTCTAAGTGGCACGCTGCAAAAAGCCATACGCTGCGTCCACTTTAAGTATTATGTTGTATGAAAGTATAGTCACCACACTGAGAAAAACAAAAATGGTATAATCCTTCATTGGTGTACGATACAGTATATTCTTGAGACGGCAAACCTCAATTTTATTATGCTGTATTATTTTTTCCACTAACTATATTCGTATCTTGAGTATTTTCTACTATTTAACAATTAATATAACTAAGTAATTGAGGTTCTAATATTTGTAGTAATTTTAGTCATATTAACATGCACAGAAGTTGGCCGCTATAGCTGGACAATGTAATGTCTCTTTAGTATTCTTGCTCTAAGGTTTCTATTAATTTACAGGTGCTGCTGACCGGGTGATAAAAATATGGGACTTGGCAAGTGGAAAATTGAAGGTTTCGCTCACTGGACACGTCAGCACCGTCAGAGGTAGAATTATCTTTCTAAAACTCAAACTGAAATTAACCAATTTGTTTTCATTAATACTAGTATAATAATTGAGGCCTTCTCCGGAAAAGAGCGTTATCACTAGTTTTCAGTAAATCAGTTCAAATGATAGGCCAAACATTTGTCTGTGTATCAGCCAAAAATCATTACAGTGAAACCCCGATTCTACGGTTTTCAAGGGACCCTGAAAAGAAACCGATAAATGCGGAATATATAAAAAAAAATTATGAGGAAGCCAGCGGCAAACACACTTTGAAAATACGCAATATACTGGATTATTTGTTAGGTTGGGTTAGTTTAGGTTAGTTAGGTTAGGTTTTCATTCTTGAATTCATGAATTTCAACTATGCCAATTAGCGCGGTTCCCACTTGGCTTCCCCATAACCACCTTGTACCAAGAAAATTTAAAAAAAACTCATTTTTCTCCTGCATTTTTTTCGACATCTTGAATTATTTTTAGTTTCTTAGCTAGAGTTCTAGTTTTCTTCAAGGAGGCATTTTAGATGCGACTTATAAAAATTCGTGATTCACCTGAGCGCCGACCGACCTGTGCAAAGAAAGCGATGCAACTGACAGGTCTGTATGTATCATAAACAATTCTACGAAAGCGAAATGAAAATATTCAACAAAAACGGTCAATCGGAATAATATTTATGACGGGACCATAATATTTAAACGATAGATCGAGGAAAACGATAAATCGGGGAACGGTTAATGCGGGATTATTTAACATTGTTCTTATGGGTGTTTAGCGGGACTTTCATAAATGAACTTGCGGGAAAACGATTTATGCGAGAACAGTCGATTGGGGTTCCACTGTATTTAATCCTAACAAAAGATGGCACTACAAGAACTGTAGTGGGGACACTCAACACGTATCATAGGAGATTCGAAGTAGCATTAACTTTTAATCATTAACGATACTTTTTCGAAGAGGCTCATCATGAAGGTTTTTAATTTATCATGAATGCATTCGTAATATAACAGACCTTGCAGAAACTTGTGACATTAATACTTTGGACGCGGAAGACGCACACGGTGCGTAATGACCAGGCGGCCGATCGATGTAATTAACGTGCATTTTAAAGGGGGCAATTAAAATCTCATTATCTATTCAGCAGCGAAAGCGTTAAGAGTGGCATTCTAGACATCGAACCAAATTTAAACACATTCTACGGATATATCAGAATGGCTTGAACCTTTTATGTCCTTTCTTCTAAGCTAGGAGCATTCTGACACTTTAAAATGCAGCTAAATGTTATGCACAGTATGTATTCTCTGGAGTTCTATAAATTCCATAGATTTGAATGTTAATAAGAAAACTGCCAAGTGAGGCAACGTTCCCTCTAAGTAAAAATATGTCCGGTCAAATGTTTCTAACCTCTGTAAATCGAAATGGTGTAGAAAGTAGTATGCAATACCAAATTAATGGGATAAAGTACCAAAATCGGATAAAAAAGTTATGCAATTTACATCAAAATAATTACTCCCTTGTAAGGTACTCATCATAAGTTAACACAATGGCAAAATTATGAACTAGCTACCCCCTCTAATTTCACGACACACTGTTTCTGCTTTTAAATGTCAGCGCCCACAATTTATTTCCACAAAGTTTTAAATTTTTCCCCGCAATCTGGTAAGTACAGTTGAGTAGATTTTGTCACTCATCAAGAGAAGTATAGGTGAATCATTCTACAGTGGCGCCATAGGCGTTTCGCGTATGTATTGGAACTGTTTGCTGCAATGCCTGATTCAATGCTAACAAACAATACCACTACAACTGCAAGTCGCTTTTCCGTACCCATGGTGCCACTGTAGAATGATTTACATGTACAGTAAAATGGCTGAATTAGTAACATTACCCGAAGACGCTTTTAAGACCATAGCACTAGAAGAATGGAAGAAACAATGTCAGCATATGATCCACCTGCTCATCTATTCTATACACAAGGCACTATTTATGGTAGTTTATCATATTTATGTATTGCAGTGTTATATAAGTTACAATTAGTTAGCCGTCTAAACTGTATGTAGAATAGAGCGCTGGAAGAAGATTGATGCATTAATACCTTTTTTGATGAGATTTGATAATAGTATGTTCCAACTTACATGTACTTCCTTTCAAACCTAAGTTCATTATTGTTGTAATCAGGAGTGGTTACATAAGAAGAAAAAATAAACCACAGTAAATTGACATTGCCTAGGCCTACAATCATAAAATCACATCTTTTCCAGGTACATAATATTATAATATATACAATTCTTTAAATTAAAATTCATTTTACAGGTCTTGAAGTATCCACGAAGCATCCATACCTATTCAGTTGTGGCGAAGACAGACAGGTGAAATGCTGGGATCTGGAATACAACAAAGTCATCCGCCATTACCACGGTCATCTGTCGGCCGTATACGCAATGGCCCTCCACCCGTCAATTGATGTCCTCGTCACAGCCGGTCGAGATTCCACAGCTCGGGTGTGGGACATGAGGACTAAAGCGAACGTACACACTCTCACTGGACACACCAATACAGTAGCGTCTGTTGTCTGCCAGACTGCCAACCCACAGGTAAAAATTTAATAATAAGAATATCTTCATAATTTTGTACCCTCCCGGGTCGAAGATGTTTTCCAGAAATTTTCCAATAGGTATGTGGCATTTCAAAATTATGCATTTTGAATAAAAATATAGCTACATACATACATAATTTTGAAACACCTCAGAAATATACAACCACTAGAAAAAACCTTTTTGAAAACACCTAACGGTATACAAACACGCGCCCCCTGGGATTCTCGCCCATGCCTTCTAACTACTAAACCATGTGTGACCTATTTAATTGCGACGAAGTTAATCAGTAGATTTTACAATTCTCATTAAAGAGCTTTCTAAATTTCATTATTTGTTAGTCAATTTTTGTATTTTTAATAAGTGTTAATAATTTCCTTAAGGCTAATACCTCAGTTGAGGCATGGTCCAAAAAGATCGTGGCTAGGCGATGCGCGGATTCGCGGTTCGCGGGTGCAAATGACGCATGCCGAACGAAATATAATTTGTCATATAAATCCAACATGCGTCCATTTAATGTTCTGTTTATTGTTCTATTAGTAACAATAATAATATATTCATTGACATATTTTCTTTTTCGAGTAAATGGGTAACGTTTTTAGTCATCTTTACACGATTTAAGAATTAATACCCCCGTCGCCACCACGAAACAAATTGACGTATTCACACCTCGACGTTCGCTCTCCGATTGCCAGCGAATCCAAAATTTCATCGCGCCTATAGTTAAAAATTATTTGCTGTTTCACTGATGTGTCGTCTTAATTACTAACCGGTGTTAGGATCTTTCCAAATTTTTGTTATAACGTACTTGCACTCGCTAATAATTTATAGCTACATAAATTTATTAGTCATGGGTTCGTACATTCAATGTTATATAAAATTATTATAAATACATATTATTTTTGTATTTCGCCTTTCTTATTTCCCTAGCAATGTTAGTTATTTCCAAACTAACTTTAGTTAGGATTACAGTCCAATAATTTCACACTAAATATAGATGTCACTAGCTTTCCAGTAAGTAATGACATGTCTTACGGATGGAATATGTACAATCATTTTGCACTGTCAGTATTTATTATAACACATCTTTACTTTCAGATTATAACCGGTTCTCACGACTCTACGATCCGCTTATGGGATCTGGCTGCCGGAAAATCAGTCTGCACGCTTACCAACCACAAGAAATCGGTACGAGCGCTTGCAATCCACCCAACCCTCTACACATTCGCCTCCGCTTCGCCAGACAACATCAAGCAGTGGAAGTGTCCCGAAGGAAGGTTCATTCAGAATCTGTCAGGGCACAACGCCATCGTTAACTGCCTAGCTGTCAATCCGAGTGGAGTACTGGTCAGCGGAGGTGACAATGGCACTCTCTACCTGTGGGATTGGAGAACGGGATATAACTTCCAGAAACTACAGGTTTGTAATTCAGTACTATATTTTATATACTGAAGTAAAGGTTTAAAAACTAGCCTCTTTGCTACAAATATATTATCTTTTAGCTATTTTCATTACCCTCTGTAGGTAATAGGTACAGTAAAACCTCGTTAGTAAGAACACTGATAATTCGAAATTTTCCCGAAAAAAAAGTCCCTTGAACATTATTTTCATAAAAAACCAAACCTTTAATTCGAATTTCGTAATTCGAAATGATTTGGCATACAAAAATATTCAATAAATCGTAAGAAAGTACACTATTTCATGAGCCAGTCATTGAAAATTGTGACAGACTTTTCTTAAAAAATCAAAAATTACTTATTTTAAGAAGGTAATAAAAATAATCCTGACATTTTATGACCCAATTCGGTAGGCACATCTATAATCGGAAACGAAATTAATGAAAATCAAAAAAAAAAAAAAAAATCTAAATTTTTATATTTTACCCATACATTTCATAATTTGTAATTCGAATTTTTTTTCGATTTTCGGTCCCATGGAATTCGTATTAACGAGGTTTTACTGTACATACTGTATTCACTCCTAAGCAAAGGATATGGGCCTCCACAGAGTGAGGTTTTACAGCCTTTTTTTACGAGGAATGATTGTTAACTGTTCACTGAACGCATTAGGAGCTTACACAATATCATACATGTATTGAAAAAACAACAGACATTTTTACCAGCTGTGGAATCAAGCCCGCAACCCACAGTATCAGAGTAGTAACCCTTTTTTTCAACTTCATATACTTGGGCTCCCATTTCTTTGGATATTTCTATCTTTTGCCGTCAGTGTTCTAATACAAGGCTGTAATAATTACAGGCTGCAGTTCAACCCGGGTCAATGGACTCGGAAGCGGGTATATTCGCCATGACATACGATCACTCCGGAACTCGCCTCATCACAACAGAAGCAGACAAGACAATCAAAATCTATCGAGAGGACGATACAGCATCTGAAGAAAGTCATCCTATCAACTGGAAGCCTGACATTATTAAGAGAAGAAAGTTTTAGTTTGATAATCATCATGAAAATAATTTGACGAAGCATTATTGTTCTGACACTAGCTCATATTATGTAAGTAATATGAAATTTTACTTTAGGTACCGAGGGTAATTAAGTTAACATTAAAAAACACAATATATATAACATATAATATATTGCCGTACACAGCATTGACGCAACGTTGTTCGTTAGAAAGACAGCCGTTGGTACATGTAACAAAGTTGGAAGGTGCTCAGCATTTATGTCGCTGAAGTTCACAAAGTCACCACCACTACGCGCATTGAATCCATGTTATCCATAGTGCATGTGTCTTTAGTTCAAGCGGCAGCTACACCAATATGTCATCTCGCAGAGCACGAAAATGACAACAGATGACAATCATAATGATAAAATGAAATCTTAAGTTAAGATAATATATCCTTCAAACAATTGAAACACTGCATCGGTATATTTCTAATAATTGATGAATATACCCAATATTTTCTCTTACCTAACTTGAGCTCCAGTTTCTTCATCTGTTGTACAATGGTGTACCCGCTTGAATATTTTGCCAGTTGAGTTTTTTGATGTTTTTACTCAATGGATTAAGTCATGTCGTTATACATGGTGGTGTATTATACAGCATTGTTGATAATTTTGAGTTTGGATAATGTTGGTATCGACTCAAATATTGAGGGTGCCAAAAAATTTTGACAACCAAGAAACTAGAGGTAATCGTATTAACTTGATGGTGATTTCAAAATGTTTTATTATGGTTGAATTGATAGCTATAGAAAAATGGTGGTATGTCAGTAACGTAGGCATAAACTTGTGTCAGAACAGCAGTGACATATACCTACTTGTAAGATTTTTTTGTAATTATAATAAATAAATTAATTATTCATACCTCAAGACTAATTTCTAATTATTTCTCACCCTCATACAGAATACAAGGTTATTGTTAAACAGTCAGGATTATGACTAATTGAATATTATCTTTTTGCAAACACGCAAGTCATTAAAATTATTAAAAATCTTTAAATTTTGGTAGATTAATATAAAACAAAGGCTGATGAATATAACTGACTTTACAATTTATATCCGGCATAATACTATTTTACTCATAGTCAAGGTGGAGAGTAGACTTGAGTGTGCATATTATGAGGATCGCAGTTTCTTTTGTGATTTGTCTTCCTGTGATGATAATGTACACGAAAAACAATGCTGCCGGCACCGAAAGTGGTCGTGGCTCCCACTCCTCACCTATGTAAATTGTTTACTTCAAGTGCACGCCTTAGTTTTATATGGATAATATGAGATTCATTTCCTTGTGTAATTCATCTAGCTGAAATGATACTATACACGAGACATGGCATGTACCAACCCAGGATTCACTGAAACTGGCCCTAACACAGTACTCGTCTGATATCCAACAGACGGTGAACGAAATACATGCCCAGGTGTAACTGTGTGCATTTAAATAATTACAAGATAAAAAGAACTTTTTATAATCGTGGGGTGGGTATTCTGCGAATAAGCATTAAGTCAAAAATACTAGTTTTGAGATAATCGAGTTTGAAAGTGTGGACGGTCTTAACTTGTTTTATATACGAGGGTGGGTCAATAATTCCTTAGAAAAAAGCATTAAAACAGTTTTTATTTTTGTATTTTTTTTTTATTTCTCAACATAATCTCCTTGGAGCTCAATACATTTGGTTAGACGTTTCTCAATTTTTTTTAAACCGTCAGAAAAATAAGTTTTCGGAAGGTCCTCAAAATAAGCATTTGTCCGATCGATGACTTCTTCATTTGAAAAAAAACGTTGTCCACTTAGCCATTTTTTTAAGTTTGGGAAAAGGAAAAAGTCACTGGGGGCTAAATCTGGCGAATACGTTGGGTGGTCGACCAATTCGAACTTCAATTCTTCAATTTTAGCCATTGATCGTAAACATGTGTGAACACGGGCATTGTCCTGATGAAAGAGGATTTTTTTCCTGTTTAAATGAGACCGTTTTTCTTCAATTTTGTTTTTTAGCTGGTCCAATAAAGATGCATAATAATCCCCTGTTATTGTTTTTCCTTTTTCCAAATAGTCAACGAAAATAATTCCACGTGCATCCCAAAATACAGTAGCCATAACCTTACCAGCTGATTTTACGGTTTTCGCCTTCTTTGGACATGGTTCGCCTTTCGCAATCCACTGCTTTGACTGTTCTTTCGTCTCGGGAGTATAGTGAAGTATCCATGTTTCATCTACAGTCACAAAGCGACGAAAAAATTCATCCGGATTGCGTTGCATGAGCGACAACAGGGCTTTAGAGGCCACCACCCTATTGCGTTTATTGTCGACTGTGTCGACCCATCTTGCAGAAATTTTTTTCATGCCCAATTTGTCATGTAAAATAGAAATGACGCTACCTTTTGAGATCCCTGTAACCTCAATTATCTCACTCAACTTTAATCTTCGGTCACTTAACACCATATCGTGGATTTTATTGATCATTTCTGGTGTAGTCACCTCTACAGGACGTCCTGAGCGTGGTTCATCCTTTGTTGATGTACGACCACGTTTAAATTCATTTAACCAGTTATAAATAGTTGCAAGTGAAGGAGCAGATATGCCGTGAACTAAATCCAACTCATTTTTTATTTCCTTTGCTGTTAACCCTTTTATATTAAAATGTTTAATAACAGCTGTAAACTCAATTTTCTCCATTTTCCATTTTCCACAAGCAAATTTTTTTTTAAATGTACGAGAAACACGCAACAACCCGACCAATCTGATTGAAACTTCGCAGCATACTGAATCGGTAGTGCCGCTGCATGAAAACAAACCGCTTACAGTACTAGTCGCGCCACCTGTCGGCTTTTCTAAGGACTTATTGACCCACCCTCGTATTTAAAAGGCAAATTCCTTTCTGCGATATTGCTTTGAGTATGACTTAGTGCAGTTTCGCACGCAGAATTTTGTGGATATAGCCTGAGAATGAGAGAAGCAAATGCACTAAGTCCCTTTAGTGCCTTTTCTCTGAATTGATGTGTCTTTTTGACTTATAACATAAATTATCTTCGCCAGTTTTATAGATATGACTGTGTGTGTTTTTGTAGACTATAGAGCGTACTCTTAATAAGATTACCTCATCATTAAGTCAAAACAGCAAAATTTTGACTTAGTGCTTTTTTGCAGAATACCCACGAATACAACATTTTTAAATTTTCTGTTGAATCATATAAACTTGACTTGACTAGCTTAAACGATCAAAAAAATTTGTATTTGATAGAAATAATACTAAAATGTCATTTTGACATTCATATTGATTTCCATAGTAACGCATGTCTATATTAAAAATTTAGTTGCTAGGATCCCAGACCCTAGAACCAATAATAGTGGATTGGATTATGGATTTCTTCCGAAATAACTTTTCATACAAAACAGAATTAACTGAAAATGAATTCAATTCTACTTAAAGATGGCTAAAATATTAAAAAAATGCATTGGCATTGTGTTCTGATATATTCTAAAAGTTTCAAATGTCTAGCTAGGTCGGGAAGTTAGTTAAAAATCGATTGCAAGTTTTGTCCCGGATAAACAACCACCAGACAAATAAGAATACGACCTAATAAAAACGTTGTAAAATGCATATCAATTCATAACAAAGATTTTAGATTTTGTGGAAGCGACTATCATTTGCTATTATTTTTACCATAAGCTCAAGTCAAATATAATACATTTGTTTAAATTGAAGATTGACAATGGTTAAGTGTGGTGAACAATGACATTATTAATGGACAACGCACTCAGTACAGTAGCTAGCAAGTAAATTCGCACATGTATAGGTAGACGTCACGCAATTTCCATTATGCGATATCACGCATCGGGAATTTATAGCAATATCACCTTTATTGTAATGGCGTTAGAACAGTGTTTCTAGTGTCAATGTTAATTTGAGCGAACCCATTCGAACCGAACCATTCTGCAGACCTGACAAAAAGCATCGGGAACTTATAGCAATATCACCTTTATTGTAATGGTGTTAGAACAGATTATGCCATTCGGCAGACCCGACAAAAAAGTGTCATTTTTTTTTTCAAAGATGCTTCGCCCATATTAATGTCATTGGTGGTAGATCACTGCGAGTTTGAATGGTAGATCACCACATACTTGAAGTTGGATATGCATGTTATTATAGATCATTATAATACAGTATAACCCCTATTTTACGTTTTTTAAGGGACTGAAAAAAAAACCTAATTGGAGGGAAAATGTAAAAGGGGGTATTGAAAAAAACAACATTCAAATTAAATTTTTATTGAAAATTTTTTAATTTTTATTAAAAAAATCATGTATATTTGTTGCATTTTTGTTTTTTTGTTATGTAATTCTCTTTCAAGACTATATAAACATTTAAAAATGTCATCTTGAATATCACCAAAGCTTGTAAAGTAGGTTTTTAAACCCTCGGTGAACCTCATTGCTTCTTCTTTTGTTGGAATATCAACCTCTTCTTCATCAGAATGGCAGGCGCCGAACTCGGGCCAATCACAGCGTCGCTCACCAACCAATCACCGTGCGCCGTTCTAAAGACACGGAGTTTTCCCTCCAAACACCTTACACCGTTCGAATGTCATGACCCAATCATTGTCAAGCGCACGTAACTCGCATATTTTCAATATTTCCGACGTAAATCGCGGGAAAGAAAAACGTAAATGCGGGTATTAAATGTACTGAAATACATCAGAACTGAAAAAATTACACGCAATTGCTGGGAAAACGTGAATTCCGGGCACATAAAAACGAGGTTATACTGTATATTATTGTGTTAAATTACATACATAACATTGAATATGCACGTATAGTTTATTAGATTTTGACTATCGGTTTTTGAAAATTAACACCTCTCTGCTCTGCCCCACCAGCTCTGAACATGAATAAGGTGGCCCACCCAATGGTGGTACGCATGTAAAATGGTGTCAGATTCTTGTGACAGTGCAGGCAACTCATTAATTATTGATATCATTGTGGCTGCAATGCCAGAATAAAATTTGTCCTTCCTCTTATCATTGGTCTAGATTAGGATAACCGCACATGCCGAACTACACGTCGCAGTCACTTTCCACACTCTGTACACTGTGCAACACACAGTCCACCATATTGCTACTAAAATCGTTACAACGGAAAGGTTATCCCGCCCATACGCCTGCTCATCTTTCTACCATAGTCACTGTAGGAGCAATATTGTGGATTGTGTTGAAAGGTGTACAGAGGGGGGAAAGTGACTGCGACATGTGGTTCATCGCCATGGGCGGGCATTCTAAGCTAGACCAATGATGAAGGAAGAACAGATCTTTCTTGCATTGCGACCAAGACGAAATCATTTTGTAATGGCGTCAATGTGATTTGAAAGTAACGATACCAACATGTAAAATGGGTCACCTGCATTCTGCACGCAAACCACCATATTATATGAGATGTGTACACATACACTGGTAGAAGTGCTCAAGTTCATAAACAGACGTGTCAGATATAATCACTAAGAATCGCTTGACATGGTTAGAACATGTCTAACTACCCAAAAGTGCATATGAAAAAACTACCATTTTATAAGGATGGAGAGGAGTTTCAGGAAATAATAAAACATTTTTTGATACTTTGAATAAAAATTTCTTATTGACCTCATTATACAATGGTAATAATATAATATTGTTAGAACACAGGAATGTGCAGAGATAAAAAATTAGTATAATTATTTCACTAGCGTTATTCGCGAAACAGCCAATATTTTTTTTTTTTTTTTAATAAACTGGAATAAATTTATTATTAGAAATAAATAATACAGTGGCAATTTTATTGTGTTAACTACCTCAAAATTAGTATGAATAATGTAAGAATATTCCTTTATATGGTAATATCATGTTCAACTACAAGCAATATACTAAATTAATTTGGTACGATTGTGCAGTTTATTTTATTCTTTTAGGCGGACGGAAAAATAATATCTCGTTTCTCTCGTTCAAAACTCTTGGTTTGCGATGGTGCTGAATAAATTTTTAATTAACAGTAATAACTGGGCGCGATTTTATTGTATTGTAAGTGTACAATCAATTTGTAAAAACAGAAACGAATTCAACGAAATAATTATTAATTTTCTACAATTTAAAAATAAAATTATAATTAATTTGTATTTTTGCTATCGTGATACCTATAAGGATAATATTTTACAAATTTACAGCGGATATGTATTTTCATGCGGGCATTAAAAATAAATAACATAATAAGACTATGGAAATAATATGATAATACAATTAATATATTTGGAAATCTATCTTTGCATATGCGGCAATACTTTCAGTCCCCTTTCCACAAAGATTAACAGGTTAACCAACATAAACACCTTTACATCTCTTGTGACATTATTTGTTTGAAAATAATTAAAATTGGACTAACCTACAATGTGTGACCACAAATAAATACAGATAATATAAATACCATTCTACAGTATGAGAAATAAATTAGATATACGATTATTCTAGATTACATACAAATAATAATAGCGACACTTTGACAAGGTTCTAGTGAGTATCCGCATTCGCTCAACCCATTGGCTCCTTGCTCTGGACAATTGTAATGTTATTTATACCAGATATGGGATCAGAACCCACACGCACGGCTTCAGAAACATGCCAACTACTCCACCGTGATTTAGGTGTTAATATTGCTCTGATAAAATACTACTTCACCATGTTTGATCCTCAAAGGATCATAATATGGGCCTACATAGAGTGGAGGTTGTATCATTGTAACAGATTTTGTTTTTACAAGAAATGGATGTTAGCCATTTGGTCAACCTATTAGGTCCATATATCCAGATATATTAGGTCCAGATATGTGTATTTCACAGACCCAGGATTCGAACCTGGGACCCACGACATTACAAGCTGATGCTTAAGCCACTCGGCCATCGAGGGATAGAAGATAAAACAGAAACAAAAATAGAGCCCAAACCTGCATGAAATTATTGTTATTTTGTTCTGTTGTAAAACCTCTATAAGTTGGAAAAATTACTAAAGTAAAAGTACCGTCAATACAAACACGATTAATTCGAAATTCGCCTTCAATCGAAATATTCACTAAAATTCATAAAATTTATTTATAGCAAGATTTCATAATAGTCACTACTGATATTAATTTGAAAGAAATTATATCGGAAACGGAACCAACGTTATAAAATCGCAACAAAAAAAATTTTTGAATTCAAGTTTTATTGTTTTTTTGCCATAAATTTTATATTTCATAATTCAATTTTCAGTCCAGTCGATTTCGAATTAACGGGATTTTACTGTACATAGTTATTACAATTAGTCAACCTTATAAATATTTTTACACAGTACAACATGCACTATATGAGTTGAGGTTCAAACAAAACTCGTTAACGGCGGCAATTGTTATTAAATGATACATTTAAACCTTCTTCCAATAAAGGCACCAAAATTATGTCACTATTATTGTGTCGAATGGATTCACCAGATCACTATAAATATCCATAAGATTGTAAATGTGACAAAATATTACATAACAGTGGAAAGGAAATACTGACTGCCCCACAAAACAAAGGTACAATAATAAAATATAATATAATAAAATCAGTTAAAATTTTGAGTTTCATAATAAATTTGTCGAACATATCACTAGGTTATCAATATAACCATACAGTATTGCCAATGACGGGTAGTATAGGGGTAACTAAAATTTAATAAACATGACAATATTCTACTGAATTAGAAAGGCACAGGTGTGAAAGGAGTTCATGGCTGGAAAACCTTACAGAGTGGTTCAGAAGTTTCCGAGAAGAAGTCTTCTTTCTTTTACATGATATGGTTTGTCGTAGATCACGTATAAAAATAAAAAGATTTAATGCTTATACCAATATGTCTAATGAGCTGAAAATCCTGCTTCCTCATAAGGAGATATTAGCTAGCATAAATATTCAAGTGAGACTTGTCACAACTGGATTTACAAATTACAAGAATTCAAAAATAAATATTAACGTACAGCACATTGTAATTAATGGCTGCGGATAATGGTTTAACCATAACTTCTTGTTTCATGAGTCAACATTTAACCAAAAAATTTACTTTTTGTTAGTGTCCAACAACGGAATATTACATTATAGTGGAAATGGTAATTTTTCTTTTAACTGAAAGCGAAACATTGTAAAACTCAAAACAACGACATGACCCTTTCCTTTCGTATCAAGAACATCACAGGTTTTAATTCTACACCTTATAGTGAAGCATCGAAGGATTTTGGAGCTCGGTGATTATGCCATATTCACTAAACTTCAGTTACCGAATAATATTTAACCATCGTTGGAGTTACCATAATTAAAAATCAGTCTATTTCTTTCGAACCCGCCGGCGGAGATCACAACGAAATGAAGAGAAGAAGGCGAACCGAACCGCACACTAACTGATGATGAAGCGTTAACTGATTAAATGAAAAGCAATGCCGCGTTTTGTGTGGGCGCTCTGACATCATATCTCGTCTTCCAGATCAAAGTCTTCCACCGGGAAGTCTCCCACGGTGATGAATACTGGTTTTACGAAGCCTCCATACTTCGGCGGGCAGGTGAAATATCTCTTACTGTCGATACTAAAAGTGCAAATGTCACAATTTTACAGTCAAAAGCAGATAAGAACATACGACAAACAGCAAGATAATTAATTATTATCATGATTA
Source organism: Rhyacophila brunnea (assembly GCF_057557595.1). Classification (NCBI taxonomy): domain Eukaryota; kingdom Metazoa; phylum Arthropoda; class Insecta; order Trichoptera; family Rhyacophilidae; genus Rhyacophila; species Rhyacophila brunnea. Next base: position 37,937,082 of record NW_028232796.1, read on the forward strand.
GTACAACTTACGATCCATCATTCTTTCCTAGAGGTTCATCGTATTTGACACCGATCCAAATGCCGCCCCTATTGTTTCCTTCTAAAGTTCCATTGTACATCACCGTTGCCCTCCTGCACGGCTGCTTCGGGACACGCACCTCGCAACGAGAGTCCACAGGAATTGTTGAAGCCAATCTGACAAATTAATAATTGAGTAAAACGACCAGTGGACATAGATCAATGTTCCTTTATAATTTTATGTTGCAAAAAATTCTGAATACCCACTGTAAACAGTAAAGTTGTTAATATGAATGGAAATCGCACGGGGTTACTAAATACATGAAAATTTTCTAAATATGGTCACTTATAGCATAATGTTTATTTAGGTTTTTAACTCGAACCTACATGCGACAATCAACTTCTAATATCAACTGTAGAAAGGAAAAAGGACGTGACCCTCAGCTTTTTCAAAATAGGTTTTATTGGATAATAATGTGTCCAAAGGATGTAAGCTGCAAATGCCAATTTATTATGTAAATTTAGCACAGAGTTTAAAAAAAAAAAAGCAGGAAGTGGTGTAGTGGGAAAAACGACTCAACCATCAATTTTGTTTGTTTTACTTTAATTAACTCAATAATTAATACCACATTAGGAATATATAAACAAAATTATTAACTATAATGCACTTCAAAGTTAATATGTCTATTTTACCACGTTTTTATTAGCTCGTATTCTTGTTTGTCCGGTACAGATTTTTTCTTGTGTGTCCAGTATAAATTTTTTTTGTTTATCCAAGATTTGTATTGGACGATTGAAGATTTTTAACTAACTTCCTGACTAGCTAGACATTTGAAACTTTTAGAATATATCAGAACACAACGACAATGCATTCTTTTAATACTTTTAGCCATTTTTAAGCAGAATTGAATTCATTTTCAGTTAATTCTGTTTTGTATGGAAAGTTAATATTGTTGGTTGCTAAGGGGTCCTAGCAACTAAATTATTAATATATATGTGCGTTACTATGGAATCGATATGAAATGTCAAAATAACATTTCAGTATTCTATTTTTATTCAGTACAATAAAAAGTTTTTATTAACACATAACATTGTCAAGTTTATATGATTCAACAGAAAATTTAAAAACAAGGTATATAAAAAGTTCTTTTTATCTTGTAATTATTGTATTTTAACCTTGACCGAAAGCCATAACAAAAACGTTTTTGTGCCACCTGTAAAATTTGATTATTTATATCGATGGTGCAGATCACAAACTTTCTATGTCAAATTTTATGATTTTGACTTTATGATCTGTTTCATCAAATCTGTTTTTTCTTTCTAAAGTCGATATTAAAAAAAGAAGTAAAATGAAATGCAAAATATATAATAAAGCTTGCAAATAACCTCATCTCTTGTCTGGTTTCTTCCTCCTGTTGCTCCTTGAGCTGTTTCATTTCCTCTTCATTATATTTCCCCAACTTATTCTTTTGAAGGAAAGATCTTACGGTGTCTGATTTTTTGTTGTACTCGTCCTCCGATAGGGTGAACTTTTCAATGTTTGACGTATCAGTGAACTCGTACAGCATTAAAAACTTGTCGATCACGTGGACACGCATGCCGTCATCGATGGGATACGAACCGAGAAGTGCATCGTTGTCTGACAGTTCGCAGACGAGTTTGTTTTGCTCGTCATACAACTCCAGCTTCATCGTGGACGCAGAGCCGCCTGTTACCAATTCTAGTTTCATCTGTAAAGAAAATAACAATGCAATTAGCAAACGACTGAAAATAAAAACAAACGAAAAAAAAAACCTTCTATACAATTCTGCATTCGAATATATTATTGTATATTATACAGTACCTAAGTACTTAAAAATCACTACCAATTTGAATTACTCCTGATGGCATCTATATATCAAGTTAGTAATGTCGTTACCTTGATTTGAATTACAAAGATTGTAGCCATTTCCAGGTAAACATTAAAAATCTTGAACATGGGTTTTAGGAAATATTCAATGGCTTAATTGGCAAGCGAAAAATGTGTGTTCCAATCGCAAACACAAAATTATTACTAATAGGTACGGCCTTGACGCTTTTAAAAGATCTATAAATACAACAATTTCTATGAAACAGCTCTCATAATTAAGTACGTAACTAATTTCGATACCTGCCAAAACATATTTTTTTTAAATCGGTGTATACGCGCGTTAGAAGTTATACTTCTTTGGCGTAACAAAAACTTGTGATAAGTTAGATTCTTGGACTAGCTCTTAATTATCTTGTTAAAATACACACTCAAGAAAAAGGACCGCTTATTGGAACGCCGTTGGTTTATTTCTATACACTTTAACTTATATTACTAAATCATATAATTATTTATCATTTTTTTTATTTTTAAAGTAACAACTACCACTATGATGTTTAATAGTTTGTTTACATAAGGAATTGCAAATGGCCGACAATAATAAATTCGCTGCCTAGGCAACGGAACAATTCTAAACTATAATATTATACTGTATAATCGTCACGATTGCAGTATCATACTGTGGCGTAATGGTGGTGCGTTCGGCTGATAACCGAACAATCGGTGGTTCGAATCCAATCGAGTGCGTTTATTTTTGTGCAAAAAATAAATTATGTGTTACATGTCACACGCCAAAAATACACTCTGATCTGATTTTCCAAACGCGCCTATAGAAGTATAACTTCAAAAATAAGATAATTTTCTCAAAGAAATTAAGTACTTATGCCTATTTGATCAAACATATTGACTAAAAATCAATACAATTGAACTCATAAAATTTTGTAATCACTCCATTACTACGAATAATAATAGTGACTGTCACAAACATTAAAGTGCTGGGTATCAATGAATCACTGATTTCAAATATTAATTTTTACAAATAATTATTAAGCACATGCTTTGTAAAACGAGTGTAACTATTATCGCACGGCTTGTACAACACTCTATTTATCGATATTTGCACAACGTAAATTACATTTAATTCTCGAAAAAAATATTGATTATCCGGTAAAATAAATGAAAAATATTCTAACCTTAAAATCCAAAATCGTAAGTGATTTTTGGAATCTCCTTTCGCTACATACTGCGTCAGGCTTGCTAGAATTTGAAATATTAATATTCACAAAATCCCCTGTTTTCACTGTTATATCCATCGTTGTATAACTTTTCTTCAAACTGTCTACCGGAGAAAACACTTTCAAAACGCCTAGCCTGAAGAAAAACAACAGAAAATGTGGTTTTTCGGCTGCCAAGAAAACGTCAAATAAAATGTTGCCAGTGTGATAAATTTAGTTTTCTAATAAATAAAAAATTCTACATATCCTCTGTTCCCAGCCGTTCTAATATTCAAAACAAATTTGTAAAATGATTATTAAATTACATTTTTATAATTATAAATGCTTTAAATAATGCTTTTGTTCTTCAATATACTTACTACCATTCAATTGGTCTATCTTCATTCAAACAGATCAACAACATAAAATAGCGATGGTAAAGATATTTATTTTCTGCTTGCTTTACTCACCATGTACCCACTTTATCAAGTCGAAATTAATAATATCATATCTAGCTTTTTTCAAATTCTAAGATAAGTACTCACCTATTACAACTTCTCGCCAAGCCATGTAAATAAAATGAATTGGTGTGATAATGCTTAGTCCATACCAAGATTCATCTGTGCATGAACAAATTATTAGATAAATAATGATCTGTAAATATCTGTCCCATCACAAATTAATTTTCATACAGTCCACTGTTTTGAAACTTGACACGTCCATCCACAAACATTGCTAAGAAATTAAATATAGTTTCGACAGTAAAAATTTGAGTGCTATATACCATGAGACCGCTACTTCTAATGAAACCAAAAACTTTCCACCACTCTTGCTTGTCAGTATTTTACTCATGTTTTCCATTTGGGGCAGAATAAAAAAAGTATGAAGATTGATTTCCTTTTCTATCCTTCACAAATATTTATTTTCTTAACAGTTTTTATGCAATGTTGATTTCTTCCACATACATCTTACCCTGGATTAGGCATTACAGTACAGCAATACAATGATGCATCGCAAATATTGGATACTGAATAATGTATAGTAATGTTTATACAAGATCTCTGTTCGAACAAATTTGGCAGTCACCCTTCTTATATTTTCTGGTAATTTGATTATCTCACCATGTAGTCCAATACACTGCTTCCCACCTGGGGGCTCCGGGTTCAGTCCCAGTGAGATCACAATACAACTACATCATTTGCTAACGTTTCAGGCTCATTAGACTTGACAGAAATCGGCCAAGTTTTGTAATGAAAATTATAATATACATGCCTTGATGTTGCAGACTTCGATTCAATGGAGTTAGATTTAGCGAACAAAATTTCTGGTCAGTATTCCGCCAAAAACAATGTTTCTTACATGATTACACAGCATTGTGTGTGGCAAATCAGTTCTGTTGTCATGTGACATCAGTTTCAGCAGCAGTTTTAACGCATACCAATGTTCTTAATTGTTATTAATAATTTTTGTATTTAGTTGTATTTTTAAGAACATTGTTTAAGTATTTGTTTAATTAAATAAATATAATCCAGCCAAGAGTTAAACCTGAATCCATCAAATAAAACTAACCAATACTACCTGCAATTCGTATTCTTAGTTAAGGGGGTACATGCTCAGCGTAGGTCAAAATGGAACTTTTGTTCTATTTTCAAAGCATGATCCTGGACATACCTTAAACATTGTAGATAATCTATTTATATAATTTTGAAGCCTTATTATCCTTTATATTTAGTTTAAACATTTGATGACTGCATAAAGTATTTTTATTACATAAAATAGTATTCTTTTAAACCTCTCGCTCTAATGTTTTAGAATATCGTCATGTTTCAGTACATAAATGTGCAGTGGTGTTAAGATTTTTTACTTTTATTAATTTTTAAACGCATTTATAAAACCATCAGTATAATTTATATCGACATTATTATAGTGAAATATTTACGATAAAAAATTATATTGATAATCTCTGTGCTCCCAAATTTGACAAGAATTGGGCATTTTATTATTCAAAAAATGGGCAAGATTAACACATTTGAAGATAATTCTAAAGACACTCATTATAAGCTATGTCTTTGTCCATTCAAGTGTGATAAACATCCTACGAATAATGATTGCTTTATAATAATTATTGACCTAAGAATAAGGTAGTGTTTTTTGGAAATACGCCATTTCTTTTGGCATTTTTTTTTTTAAGCGGTACATGTTCAAACACGCGCGTTAACATCATTTTACTCCCTACTTCCATTATAGTTTGTCAATTTATGGCTACGGCCGTATGTTGTAGCTTAACCACTGGGGAATGCCAAAAAAATGGCGTATTTCCAAAAAACACTACCTTATTCTTAGGTCAATAATTATTATAAAGCAATCACTATTCGTAGGATGTTTATCACACTTGAATGTGCACGCGGCATAAGCGTTGGACTATCATGCCGTGGGTCTCAGGTTCGAATCCTGGGCCTGGCAAGTACACATATTGTTTTTCAATTTGTGTGTGAGTCAGGGTATGGACCTAATAGGTTGAGCAAGTGGCTGACATCCATTTCTCGTAAAAAAAACAAAATCTGTTAATACAAACCTCTACTCTGTGGAGGCCCATATGATCCTATTAGGATCGGACATGGTCGAAAAAAAAAAAAAATTATTATCTATTAGTTCTGTTTATCGTTTAAATTGAACAAAATAAAAAAAACACATCTGGCAAACCTGATTTATGTATTATTTTATTATTTATTTACTATAGACAAGGTTCATAATAAGATATTTCACGTTATATAAAAAAAAACTCGCATCAATCTATCAAAATAATGGAAGATGTTACTCATATTCATATAATGATAATAATTGGAAACTTGCATTTCTTACAATATGTATCTAATCTGACATTTTCAACTATATTTTATTATATAGGTATTAATTATATAAACGGTATGAAGAAATGTTACAGATATTAAGAAAAATTTGATCATAATCAATGCAAAAGCGTTGTAGAAAGCTAACGCATTGTGAACCACTCAAATACAATGAAACTATAAAAAAATTATACTAATTATAATTAAATAATAAAATTACTAACATTCTGCAAAATGTATTGATATATTAAATTTTAATTGACTATGAATCCAAATCTCAATAATTTTGCAAGTAACTATTCTAGTTTAGTTTAGCTACCTACAATATAATGTCTATTACAATATCCGCACCAAATGGCCATTTTATATTTGGTTTTTGTTTAAATTTGTAAACGTACATGTTAAACAGTCCAACACAATGCTGAGTGACTTAAAGTGAACCGATCTAATGTGTTGACATTGATAATTGACAAGATGTTATTTAATTTTTGCACCACCCAATCATTTGTGAGATAAAAACAAACCAAAACATGACATTAACTACTTTAATCTAGGAATAAACACCTACTTAAAAGGATGTTAGGTTTTGACTTGTTTTTAGATTTCATAGTTCAGATATTTCAAAGTGACATGACAGATCATTTACACTATGTACGTAACTCACTTTTGGGGTCCCATCCATAAATAATGTCACACGATTTTCGGTATCTTTTGAACCCCATCGTCTTGCTTTTGTCACAAAATATTTTACACCCATATCTAAATTGTCTTATTTTTGAATTCCTTCAAATATTCATTAAAAAACCAATTTGTTGAAAATGATCTATTTCAGTAGGTATGTATCATTCTCATAAAATATATCCGTGTATAGCGTGAATATATTGATAAATCTAAACACATCAATTCTCAGGGCAGCTATTTGTACGTTTGGCTTTCTGTGGTAAGTCAGATTATGTTTTTGGATGTTTTTAAATTTTAGTAAAATGTTTGTAAATTCCCAATAAACTAAAATTTTTAAATATTTCTGATTAATGCCAAACCTACAAACAGCTGCCTTGAGAATTGATGTTTTTAGACTTATCAACATATTCACGCCATACAGATATTCTTATAAAAAAAAATTAGTATACTTTGATCATATTTTCTACAATCTAACCTCTTCTTCTTCTCCAAGGGTGTGACATCATAGATATAGGGATGGCCCCTTAGTATGAGACGAGTCAGTAATGTGTATTTTTAATGGTTTAAACTTCAAATGCATTGGACTATTTCGAGGGCTTAGTGTCAAACAACACTATCTACAAAAGTGCAACTTTACAGGAGCCAAAAATCGTTATTTTAGATTCTTGTAACTCAACAAGGGAAATGTTTATTTAAAACCTAATGTTAATATTTTATAATTTATTGTGTATTGTACATTTATCTTGCTTATGATGATGTTAAAATTTATAGGGATAGTTTTTAAAAAATATGAAAACAAGGGTAACTTATGTAGTTAACGTTAAACTTTACTGACGATTTAATAAGAAATTAGAAAAGATTGACATAACGTTGTTTGACTATCATGTAGCCGTAAATGTAAAATAACGTTACCTCAAAAAAAAAAACACTTTTTTGTAGATAACGTTGTCGGACTTTAAGCACTCGATTTAACAAATACCATTGGAATAACTAATACTCCTGAGTAGTTTTTTGTTTGAATTGAAATATTTATGAATGAAATAGATTGGCAATAGACACAATGAAAAAAACTTTTTCGTATGACGTATGAATAGCAGATATTGGAAATAGACAATAGAATTCATAGATTATAATATTATTTTAGTGAAGTTTAAAATCACGATATACAAATTCTTTGAACCAAAATAACATACAAATCGTCTGCATTATCCCAATTCGATGGCAAAATAGATCAACAAATAATAATTGTAATATTATATATTACTTAATTCCTTCATAAATTATCTGATTGACTTGATAGAATATTTTTACAAAGATAGTTGTGATTTTGTTATAAAGTTATCTAATGGTATAACACTATTAATAAAAAATACATAAAAAATAATTTGTTCTTGCCCACTGATATAATTTTATATATGGAATAGTAAAAATACAATTTTCTCGATTATAAGACAAATATTTATTTATTGACTTGCTTAACTTCCTTTAATTCGAAGACAGTGAGTTCTCGACTTATGACAAATGAAAAAATCGTGTCATATGGGAAAGCAGTGTCACTTGTCACAGGAACTTAAATTATACCTAAGATTTGAAGAAAAGGAGGGTGACATCCGTAACCAAAATTTTTAATGCAAGCCCAAGCTATCATGTAATTCTTTAAACAGACAGTTCTATGCCTTCAGCGACTTATCTCTATTAACAGGCCGCATATACAAATTTCGCGAGTTATCTCGTCTGACTTTAAACTCAATTAGCCACGGTCGATTGATTTGCATTATCAAAAAAATTAAACACACAGTGACATCTGTTTGAATGTTTATAAAATACTAAGCCACAAATAATCAGTATTAGCGATTGTAGTATGAGATTCGCTCTACATTCAACGTGTCGTTAAAAATCTGTGACAGTAATATCATGAGGCATAGAAAAGTTAATAAGTGCCACAAAAGATTGACTGTTCATGTCACAAGTGATTCTATTGTCTGCCCGACTATATTCCCTTTAAAATTCAATCAATAACTGCGACAAGTTTTTTTACTTTGTTGATCTAACAGGTGAAAGCATTTTAGTATCTTTCCTTTAACCAATAAAAATGGGATAATGCATGCATTTGGTAACCTATACGCATAATATGGTTAACTGTATAAACAAAATCAAAATTATATTTATATATCGCGATGTGACCAAACCGGTAACATGATTGACATTTAGATTCTCTATATTGATATGTGCCCGAGTAAATTTCCAATTCATACACATGTATAGATGACCCCCATATATCCAACAGAACGCATGCCATTAGACCACCTCATGAAATAACACACCATGCCAAAACAAAGGGTTTCATACTTATTAAGTCTATACATAAGTAATGAAATGAACCGTAACCCACCGGCGGCCCTAACATATGGCTGTGAAATGCACGTAATAATTAATGTACTAAATCTTAAATTATGGCTGTTTTTAATCATTATTTTCGCACTGGAACAAACACTCACCTGAATAGAAGCAGTTTTTGTAATTGAAAAAACAATGCATGAAAAATTTGATGCGGACAGACGTCCAGCGTCTGTTTCTTCAGAAGTCACTGATAAATATGGGCGGAGCACGTTTGAATTGTACGCACAGAAAATTACAATCTAATTTCAAAATGAATCACAACATGATATTACAATATAATTAATACAGTGAAAAACCGATTTTATGATTTTGAAGAGCCTGACAAAAGAAAAAGTATTCAAAGTAAAATCACACAATTTGGTTCCAAACATAAATTATGTTTTTTCACCTTTCCGAGAATGTTTCTCTCAAACTGACAATGTTTCTCTTTGCCAAGATATTATTTGAACAGATACTAGCAAAAAAAACAACAAAAAAACTTATAGAATCACATTGTGTATGTAACCTTGGTCATGATCGTGTCCGGAAATTTGTATGTATGCAGTTCACCGTATTACACTTCACCATGAAATGTTGTATCAGAAATATATAGTCATATATTAAAGACCGTCCAACCTCTTTGGGTCGTATAGTACCGAGATAAAATTCATGTCTAAATAAAACATGGTGCTTGTCAGTTTACAGGAAGCCACTGCAAACAAATTTTGTACAATAGCCGATATACTGGATTATTTGTTAGGTTAGGTTTTCATTCTTAAATTCATGAATTTTGCCAAAATCAGAAATGACCGTATACTATACGGTCATCTCTTTCCAATAAGAAAGCTCACGGTGAAATGTGCTATGGTGAAATGTAATACGTACAATTTACATGTAACCGGTCATGGTCACTACAAACATGTCTTCAACTAGAAATGTACACATGCATCTGTAATTCATTTCAATGACTGCCAAGCATTGATTTGAATGTGTTCAAACAGTTAAATTTTTAATTTTCAATACGTAATTTTAATTGAATTTTGAATAATTAAGAAGTAAAATGTAAAACTGCGAATTAAATGCACAATGTGAATTCCAGGCATGTAAAATCGGTGTAACACTGTAGTTCAAATATGAGATTCATGAGCAAATTGAGTTTCTATTAAAATGATTTGTTATTTAAATTGTTACTATAAATTTAAAGACTTTAGTAAGCATGTTATTCCATGACGGAGTCAATGTCTCTGCGTTATTGGCTTATTAACACTACACGTTGCACAGATAAATAATATGTGCAGTGAATACTGCCTCTCGTATCGTTTCCACATGCTAATACGACGGCGCATTCCGCCTGGAAAACTTAAAGGCGACCCTTCATGATGTAAAAATGCTATACATGAAATGACATCCAGATGTGTGCAAAACTCATCTGGAAAAAAGAACACAGCAACATTACAAAATCCTCACGACGCGTTGTATATTTTATGATGATATCTCGTGCAGATCGGGATAAAATATATTTACAATTAAAATAATTTTAAAACAGTTCATATTTGATCCAAGCATGTTCCGACTGGTTTTAAATCGATAATAAATCGATTTCAAAAGCTCATTAATCGCATTGATTCTGGTGAGAAGGAAAAAAAATTGTACACTTATGTGAATACGCCAAGATTGACATTCTGATTCTGCATTATTGCGATTTTTTTTTTTTTATTCACATCGATTTAAGACTAACCTACAGTCCATAACGATAAAATAATTACTACAATTACTAAGCTGAAACCCGAAATAAAATGCCCAATAATAAGATGCGTACGTACGCGCCGCGTTAGTGAACTTTTTCTTAAATTTTAATGTTTCAAAAAAAAAAGATTATTAAAACGAGACTATCTTTACATAATATTAGTTTCTAAAAAGATTGTTTTATGTAAATATTGCGGGTGCTATCATAACAGTACAAAAATTGGTGTCTCAACGAATGCTTTTAATATGTTAATAACATTCTAACTGGTGGTTCGTTTGCCAAACATTTATATTATATTATCAATAAACAAATTTTTTTGATGAAATGTTGATAAAGATAAACAAAAAAAAAATAACAGTTTGACTAATTACAATAATCCACACTGAGCATTGCCAGAATCACGCCGAAATAAAAACACGCCTTTAATAAAATTAATGAAAGGAATATAAGAAAGTTGTCATATATTTCATTTCAGTAATAATTTTATTATTGAGTGACATTAATTCATTTGGATTCTGGAAAAATGACACAATTTTTAGCCAACCTCTCCACGTGTCCCACGGAAAAATCTCACCTATAACAGAGAAAGAATTAAAATTAAAACAGACGTGTATCGCCGTGTTCACCACTAACCGAGTCTGAATCATATAAAATGAGTGTTTTTGAATTAAGTTTAATATTTAAACGATAAATTAAATGGTGAATCGGTGGTCAACACATCGAAAAACGCTCCCTGTGTTTTAAGATTTGTCTTCAAACGTATAGGTAAAATATTTCCATTAAACAATAAATCAGTCGACGCAACATTGCTGACATTTCTGTAACGAACGGATTATTAGAAAATTAAAAATCAACGAAATTATTGCCAGAAACATGTATCTATAAAAAGACAGTTTTAAAATAATTTTAACGCTTAATTTTACAGTTTAACAGTTACAAATTGTACAGTAATTTTTAATAATAATTTGCAATGTAAAAGTAAACGATTTTTGATTATTTTCAATCCGTATTTTTATAGATACATTTTATAGTGAAAAAACTAAACACACAAAATATAGTATGACAATCGAATTTTCAGTGTGACTACAACAAAAATTATAATAGATAAAAATCAATGCAATATTCATAATGTTTATCCTAGGGAATATATCTATATAATATAATGAAAAAAAAAAGGTACACATCCAAGTAAAATATGACATTTACTAATCCTAACGATAATATTACTATAAAAACAAGAGTGGAGAAAAATTAAGACATATTGAAATCACACAAAAATTGTTAATAAAAATGAAATTTTACCTGCACCATTTATTTTTGCTAACGTTGGTAACCCACACGATACAGTACGAACAAATTTGTCACTCGGCGGTGGCACTAGCGTGGCCGTTTTGACCACAATGAAGTTTGCACACATCTGAATGTAACAGAATGAATAAAGAGCGGAGATATGCTCCACCTTGCGAGCTCCGTGTTTCGACGGAATCGTTCACTTTGTGATAACAATATTTTGCGCATTTGCACGGGTGTTTCGTATACAGTGGACAATTTTTTAATGTTTTATCGGCAGTGTTTAATTAATAAGTTTCGAAAAATAGTTTATTTTCAAAATTACCTCATTCTTAATGAAGTCAATTGAAAAACTGTTTTCTTACAAATATATGCAATAAAAATAATGTGTAACATTTACAAGAAAATTTAATATGAAGAATCTTGGTGACAATATGGTTGTCTCTATTTCTTGAGAAGATAATAGATAAAAATGTTTTAATAGATAATTGAGATGCTGAGGAGGATACATGCACCGATGACTAAATTGATTTTAAATTATACATAACCATTTTCAATATTATATAAATAATCTACTATTACTATTCCAAGAAAAAACTTTAATCTCGATCAATGTTTTTTTAGTGTTTGAAAGGACCAGTCAGGCCAAATCATTCAGATTATATTACATTGCTATGAAAGTAATAAAAATATTTTATACACCATGTACATGGTGTGGTGAGGAATAAAAGGATTATTACTTCTCATTCAAAGCAATTACACATTTAAATCTCTTTTACGCATTTTATATCGGTAAGTACACTGAAATCATTCTATAGTTTACACAATAGGTACAATAAAAGCAACTGACAGTTGTTTACTAGTCACTTGTACTCAATTACAATATAAGCTATTTTTCGGGACCAATTTTTCAAAATGGCCACCATAAAACAAAAAATCCACTGTATACAAACATATCATTAAAAACAGTACAAACGTGCCACACTTCATGTCAATATCACAAGGCGGACGACTCTGGAGGAGTGACAAGGTGAAGTAATATGCTGAATTAAAAGTGGACAGTACCTTGCACGAGTCGCTCGACTTGAGCGCTCGGGCGGGTCTCCGCGGGACGCCGGGGCGGCGGTGATCGCGCAACACAGGATACTATTGAACCTAACATAACACCTACCTTGCGAATCCCACACCTCGCTACATTTTTCACCACTGCAATTACCAATATTCAATATGCCGCATATACACAATACATTAACAGGTGCAATTATATGCAATAGGAAAAAACTGCGAAAAAAAAACCCGTGCTACAGTGTCGTCTATATGTTGGCCGATACGTTATAGAGCAGTGTGTAAGAAAGGACGGAAACGTGGACAAGGGGTCGTAGGAATGTACGTGAAAAAGCGGTGGGTAGTTTTCATTCATTATGTGGCCGCTATGACATGTCAGCTGGAATATAGAAGTCGAAACTGCATGTTTGTTTTACTTTAGTATATCGCCATTCAAAATCATCATACTATGAGATTTGCTTGTATTAATAAATGACAATTCAGTCATAAAAAAACCTAATTTCACAGTTCAGCTGTCAAATAATAGTTGATTTCCTATAGCATAACTCCACCCGATTAGTCCTATAATATACGATGGAAATGTTCAAATTATTCAAAAATTGGTTATTTTACGTTCCGTACTGCGATTCTTAAACAAGTTCTGATAATAATATATTATATGTTTTTAAAAAGTAAATTCTAATAAAATATCTAAATAATAGAAAAGTATGTACTGCAGTTGGATCACTGCTTGGCATATTAAAATATTGATGTATTGCTTTCGTGGTGGTATAATTTGATTGTACTTTTGTAGATATTCAAAATATTTGTGTTGCAAGTAAAGTGACAAAAATTGCCAGCGTGAAAAATATCATATCATTTGTAGAAAAAATTCATTGGATTTAAATTGATTTTACTGTGTTATTTTATTTAGGCCAATGGACATTCAGAGAAATTCAAATAAATGAAAAACTATTTATAAATTCGATTTGTCGCATATAAAACACACGACAAGGCACTGACTTTATTGGTTTAAAAAATATAAAAATTCATAAAAAATCAACAAATATCTTTGGTATATCAAGTACGGATTCGAAAGCGTCTTAATTATTTATATTATCAATCGATGGTGCGTTCGGGGAGAACTTTATCGCGACAATAGTACATTTAGAATAGTGTTTATTTGAACTTGTAAATTTTTAGCTATCCTGTGTATACCCCGCAATCGCAGCCCTATCGCACCGTTCTGTTTCACTTGAAACAATAATTATATAATTCATATTCTATTTACACGTGAATTCACACTCCGAGAGGGAGGGGTGGGCCAATTCTTTTTTAAATAACATTAATAAATAAATAACGGCTACGGCTGTCTTCTTCGATTCGATTGTCGTCCTTTTTAAATTGTGACGTCTTATTGCCTTTTCAAATTACATACCGTCAAATAACGGCATTAAGAAAAAAAAACTATCTTTGAAAATATATATAATATCGTCTTTGTTCTGGCAGAACACACTAACTGGAAAATACTAGTTTTGAGTAATTTGACTTTGAAGTTGTTAAAATGTTTGAAATGGTCTATCATGTGAGTTTATTAAGTAATCGTAAAAAGGATGACTATAAAATAGAGACTGTTTATTTATTAAGAAGGTTTCCAGATGGTAAAGTTTGAAATAAGGGACATTTTGGTATAACTTACTCAACATGTCATTTTTCGAATTAGTGTCTTCTGCCAGAACAGTGACGATATATACCTTAGAAAAACTTCAGCAACTCAACTAATTGAAAAAATACTTGATTTAATAAATATTTCATCTCAGAAGTATTTGATTTGCAGCATTGCTCAATATTGGACCTATCATCTTAGTATATCAAGACTAAACCATACTGATATTATTTTATTGGTAGCAAAAGTATTCAACACAAACTTTCTACGATCGTATGACCTAACTTACACTCTAAATTTACACTTGACATTATTATTTTTAAATATTGGTCTCCGATAAATTGTAAAATAAATTACTAGTTTGCTTTCACGTGTTAAATTTTGCTAATCAAATTGCGGAAACATTTAAAATAAGGATTATTTAAATTATCTATTTCAGTATCATTGATAAGTGACATAATTAATATATATACCGATATGAAAACAAAAAGACTTGGCAACAACAAAAGATAAACGCAATGAAATCTAAAAGAAGACATCGTAAATGGTTGTAAAATTCACTATTAAAATCTATATATGATTAATAATTGAGATGTACGAAACGTAGAGCGTCGCCTCAATTATTCATCTGTTTTGTTCGTCTGTCAGGCGGCTGGGACGGTGCCAACGTTAGCAGAAGTAAGAGTGCAGCGACAGGAGAGGCGGCAGACTGACGGCCTGTCAGGGAGAGGACGTCGAAGACACTTCGCCACTCAGATTCTTATCGCCGCTGCTCGATTCCGCTTCGGCAGATGTGGAACCGCCGATGTTTCCCGCCATTTCGTCCCTGCAGGGAGTGCCTCTGCCGCCTTCGCTGATACCTTCTATGCTCTCTAATAATCCTACGTGCGGTAATTTTATTTCGTCTTTCTTTTCGGTCTCCGTGTCATTATTAGAAAATCCTACATCACTCACAAGTCTATCGTCAATATTTGGAAAGGTTTCCTTATCTGTAAAGGACTCCATGATTGGAAACAATGTATCAGATGTGTTTATGTTATCACAGTTCTTCTCATTAGAGAAATCCTGTTTTTCGGGAGACTGCTGAACATTAGAAAATTCATTATCGTATAAACTTTCTTTATCCTTAAAAGTTTCCGGTGCATCGGTAAAATCGTCGGGCTTAGAGTAATCTGGCTCAACCGCGACCGATTCTTGATCATTTTTAACTTCTCTATCGATAGGACCTTCAGAGAATTCTTCTTTACTGGAAGAATCGAAATAACTTGTACATTCCGGATTGTTTGACATTTCTCTGTTGTCAGGAATATCTTCTTTATTAAAATGATTATCGAATGAATCTTGATTATTTGAAAACTCTTGGTCGGGTGAAGTTTTCTGCTCATCAGAAAACACTTTATCAAATGAGTAGTCTTGGTTATTTGAAAATTCTTTGATTTCTGTGGACTCCTGTTTCTCGGGAGCATCATTTTTTTTAATAGTACTTTCCTTGTCAACATGTTTTTCTTCGTCGTTGGAGAACATGTCGAAATTTGAAGACGATTCTACATTGGATGGTTTATCTTTATCGCCATCACTGCTGGAAGGTTCTTGGGCGTGGGACTCTTTTGTGATATCTGATATCACATCTTGTTGTACGTCTATACTTTCTTTAATAGAATCCTGAGTCTCCAGCGCTTTCGGTTCACTAGGAATGACATCATCATCTTGACAATCGGATTTATCGAGATCAATCACATTATCTTCGTCGTAAAGTTTAGGCGCATCCCGTTTAGGTGAATCTTTGTTCTGTTTGGTTTTGTTAGCGCTCCTATCGGGGCTCTCGTTGCCAGCCCACCGGGAGTTGCGCGGCCTTCCTTCTCTTTCTCCATCCCGATCCCCGCGGCTTCTCCTCGCGTCGGTGGAGGCGCGCAGGCCTCGCGGTCCTCTCGGAGGTCCCGATCTATCGAAGAAAGCGTCAGGCGGGCCGTCGAAAGGCGGTCGATCGAATTGCGGTCCGTCAAAAGCCGGGCGATCGAATTGTCTGTCGAATGGCGGGCCGTCATATTGCCTGTCGAAGGGAGTACCATCGAAAGGTGGGCCCTCGTCAAAGTTGGGTCGGTCGAAGGGCGGTCCGTCGAAAGGCGGCCGGTCGAACGGCGGTCCGCCGTTGAAGCGAGGGCCAAATGGCGCCGGTCCATCAGTCCACATTCCTGAAATTAATTTCAATCGATTGTCTTCATGTTGTTCCGGTAAAGATGGTCTCAATAAAACTCAACCGAATGTATTCATTTAGTGTTTACGAACAAAATTAGTGTTTAATACAAAATCAAATTTCATTGGCATTTTTTATACTAGTCGACATATCGTCACATCCACACCAAACTTGCTGTTCGAGATTTTTGCCATGTGAACAAACAGTTTAAAATAAATGAAATTCTTGATAAAAACTATATAATATAACTTGATGTAGAATACAAGCAAGAATTAATTTTAAGTTATCTCAATTTTACGGTTTTGCTATGGATGCGACGATACGAGTATTACGTCCATCATTGTAATGAATTATGAAACTACACGTCGATTAAGTCAATAGCCATTTCGGTTATCAACTGCATTCTGTTCACAGCAGAGGTGGACACAACACCCTCCTCAAAATCCAAGATTCGTGGGTTCAAATTGTGTAACTGTATAAAATTCACACGTTTCTTCGATGCATAATCGATCCAAAACAAAGATACTATGTTGTGAGCATCTAAATTAATAAACGATTTGTCACTGCTCTAGTACCTGTCGTAAAGAACAAACTCATAGAATCCAATAGTACTTATAAGTTATTTAATGTTTTAGCGTAATAGATTGACAGTTAAAAAAAATATACTGAAATGAAATCCAAAAAAAGTTTACAAACGTGTACACACGGCCTGTAATCAAAATTAACATACATAAATATAAGTTTACAGGTATAAGATCCACCGGTATAAATTGTCCGCTGAGTGAGGGCGCCACATGCTAACATTGGACATATCATTCGATACTTTTTATACATTGATGAGCTTAGTTCTAAATTCAAACACCGGACAATTTATGATGGTATATCATACATATTAACTGTATACATAATAATCGTTTTGTGGGACATACCTGGTCTCATTGGTCCCATAGGTGGTCCGCCGCGAGGTCCTGCGCCTCTCATTCGTATTTCTGAAAATTGTTGGAAAACTATGTTATACTCAATGAAGCTACGTTCTACCAATATATATGGAAAATATACCATCGCATTTGATGGTGAACTGACCTTGGTGGCGAGAGCCTTATACATAATATCAGATATCTCAGTTAAACCGAATATAAATATTATTTTTCTCAAAACCAAACAAACACCCAAAAGGGTTATATATTATCACTTAAATATTTTGTTTTCTAGACTAAATTGAAATCTTATTTTCGCTCTCCTCAACATTCTGGAAATTGACAGTGGGCCCTTCTGCCACAGAAATATAAGTTTACATTTTTTTGACGAATGCCAATCATTAAACTTGGTTGTACTGGCATAAGTTTCATACCATTCAGGGCAGTGTTTAGATGCATGTTGAATGTACTTAATAATATTTTAATACAGTCCATAAATGTCATTCTCTGAAGTAAGGCAAGTGAAATAGGTCATAAAGTATACTAAAACATTCATCTAGTTTCTATTTTGTCGTTTTTGAGTTAAATATACCAAGTGATTCTAAAGGCATTAATCTATATAAAGAAAAATAGTTAGAAAAATCAAGTCACTACCATTTGAAAATCGTTTTCAATGAATAATGTAAGGTCTGTCATCAAGACTTTTCTAACCAATCAGGGGGCTATATTTCTCATAGTGTGATGTTTGTCTGAGGCCTCAGGAGTATTATATATATTTTTAAAAAATAATCTAAATCGACTCCTCAATAATATTCAAGAGAGTTCAATACATTTCTTCTAATTACAAAAAACAGTGCTCTGGTGGTTTTTTGTGATTACAGTATAACCTCGT
Organism: Rhyacophila brunnea; assembly: GCF_057557595.1. Lineage (NCBI taxonomy): Eukaryota > Metazoa > Arthropoda > Insecta > Trichoptera > Rhyacophilidae > Rhyacophila > Rhyacophila brunnea. The sequence goes on from NW_028232796.1 coordinate 37,955,800, forward strand.
TTTTACGTGCCCGGAATTCACGTTTTCCCGACAATTGCGTGTAATTTTTTCAGTCCCCGATGTATTTCAGTACATTTAATACCCGCATTTACGTTTTTCTTTCCCGCGATTTGCGTCGGAAATATTCAAAGTATGCGAGTTACGCGCGCTTCTGAACAACTTTCTGATGAAGAAGAGGTTGATATTCCAACAAAAGAAGAAGCAGTGAGGTTCACCGAGGGTTTAAAAACCTACTTTACAAGCTTTGCTGATATTCAAGATGACACTTTTAAATGTTTATATAGTCTTCAAAGAGAATTACATAAATATATCAAAAATCCAACAAAATATACATGATTTTTTCAATAAAAATTTTAATTGAATGTTGTTTTTTAATAAAACGTTATTTTTTTAGAAACATAAAATTTAAATATTATTTTTTCAATACCCCCCTTTTACATTTACCCTCCAATTAGGTTTTTTTTTCCAGTCCCTTAAAAAACGTAAAATAGGGGTTATACTGTATGTATCTCAAAACTCGATTTTTGGAATATGTGAGTATGACTCTTCGTCGCTATAGGATTAGTTTATCGAATATCCGTTTTTGTCGAAATCGACCTTTGAATGCAGAATGATTTTTTGTATCTAAATGGACCAGAACCATCTTTTTCTTTAAATTGCTTCGTAATGAAAACAGCATTCATATGCTGTAAAAACAACAATTTAAATACCTTCATGTATTATATAGGATAATCAAATTTGTTTTTTGCCTCCTGAACATTTGACATTTGGTCTATTCGACAAACCAATCCTACAGCGACGTCTTGGCAACTCAAATAGTCATTCCCTCCAGGAATATACTTAAATCTTGAATGTTTTTGTTCTATTCCAGTACCTGTATTGACAAATTGATTATTGTCAAAATGTGTTTAAATATCGTTTTGTAAAAAGGGCGAATTAACCAAAATGCTATTTTACAGGAGGAGGATTTTTAACTTTTGACATTTATTTGTTTATTACCTGTGGATGATTATAAATATCCAACAAGTTTATAATAAAGCTTAGAAAGAATATTGTCATTATAATAGGCATTATTATATAATATTTTAAAAGGCCTAATATGTCACATTCGCTTTTTATTCGTAATTTTAATTAATTTAATTTTTGTCGAATATCATTTTTTAAGTACTTTCCTGTGGAGATACAAATTCGCCATTTTTACACAACAAAACTAGTGGGGTACATATTGTATTTTTATTAAAATCTCAATTTCGCCAAAATGGTTGATTCGCCCTTTTTACAAAACACCGACGATATATAAGTGGTTGAAATGTTATTTAATTTTAAATTTTGCGATCGAAAAATGCTGATTTTTATTTTACTTTGCGTTACTTTGGCGTCAGGTAAAGTGTCAACATTGTATTTTGAAGGTACGAAATTTATGCATCACTGACTAATACTGCACCATACACAAATATATGATACGTATGGCTTCAAAACTTTTGGTACTATTCATATGCTAGTCGATTTTTTAAATACAAAACCTCAAAAAAGAAATTTTAGAAATATGGAAACCGTATTTGACATAATATACACCGTATAATAATACGATAGCTGGAAAACATACATCCAAATAAATTGCAATAATCAAATTGACATGAATCAAAGATTATAGTATACACATAATATGTCCATGCATCATCAGTAAGCGAAGAGACTCACCGTCTCTGCCTCCTATCCGGAAGGGAGCCATGGGCGCCAGGGGTGATCTGCCCATTCCCATACCCTGGCTCATCTGGTCGTCGCCGGACGGGCCCTTCCGCCGCTCCATCTCCTGGGGACCGTCCCCGAGGAGGCCGTCTGCGGAGGGATCTACGATGGACACAAATAATTAGTAACTGGGCAAGCCATAGTCAATACAGCAATAAATTTGTCACTATCACAAATTTTACAAACTTTACACCCCGTTTACACGTGCACAGATTTACTGCTGACAGTAAGTGTCATCGTGGCCATAACAAGATAATGCATGTGTAAACACGTATTATCTGTGCAAATTGCAAGATTGCATGCATAGATCAACAAAGTTCAGAAGCTTCTGAATTTTCATGCAATAATTGGTACTTGCATGGCTGTGAGCATGCTCAGTAGAACGATAGTGGCGAACCTGCCGGAAAAAATACGAATTACACCGCACAGAACATTTTGGTGTTTACCGATTATCTTCAAACCTGTCAGAACCTGTCAAAATAGCACCATACAGTGACAACATCACGTCTCGCTTAAGCTTAAAGAATGAGATTAGAGAGACAGTCAGCACTTTTACGCATAAACAGTTATTATGGCGATAGTTTAAAAGACACACCGCTATTGGTGCAAGTAAAGTACAGTTTTAGTAAGGTTGAATTGATAAAAGAGCTTCTTTACATTGGCATGCATTGTTTGTAAATAATAATATAAAATGGTGACTTGCTCAGACTATTTACTTACGTATTGTTAGCCACAATTTTACATGATTGTTCAGCTAAATAACGACAGATACTTATATGTCCAGGTATAATGGGGACCGGGTGGTGTGTATATTATATAGGGTAAACTGGAGCTTATTCCGTGATACTAAGGTTTTATAGGGTTTTCAATAGAAATAATGTACTTTTTTGTAAATCTTTGATTACACTGAAATTTCAAATGTCTATAGCAAAAGTATTATTGATATATGAAAATAGCCATAAATATTGAGCTTACTCCATGATATGAGCTAACTCTTTGATAGTATGGTCCTAACTGCGGAATTTGTATGAGTTTTCACACAAAAAGTAAAAAAAAAAAAAAAAATTAATAACAATATTAAAACATCGAAACTCTAATGATGAAAATTATGCTAATTATATTATTTTTGATTCCGAGAAAAAAATCAATGAAAATTTTTTTTTTTTTTTGATTTTTTATAAAAATCTCACTATTTTCGGTTTTCTATGAATTATTTTGATTTCAATTTATTAATTAAGCAATAATATTATCCACCGCAGTATATTCTAAAATTAATATATCGATTAATTAATTTAATAGTTTTTCTACTATCCATTATAGAAAAATAAATAAATTTTATAATTTTTATTTTAAAACTAGGTATTTTTATATTATTGTATAGACAAAAGCTCATAAAAATATTTGTTTAATTGATAATAATATTATACAAAAAAATATAGTGGTCAACCTAACCCCGTGATACCAAAATTACGAAGTAACATAAAATTGCTAAGAAACTTGTCACTGTAGCTAAGCTTCTGCAGATAAATCAGTATTTTTTGTTTAAATATACACTATACAATTACTTGACTTCATTTGAGAATAAATTTTATGGCCCTCCAATTAAAAATAATAAAAATGTCAATAAATTAACACAAGACGAAATGTTTATGTATAGGAATTTGGTGAGGGCAGCGAAAATATTTTTAAACATTCAATTGTAAAAATATCGCATGATGTAAGACTTAAAATATTGTACCATTAATAAGATTATTTATTTCTGTAACGGATTCTTTAAAAAAAATATTGTAACTTCCATCATTATGCTTTTATAGTAAAAAATCCAACTATCACGAAGTAAGGAACTATCACGGAGAAAGCTCAGTTTACCCTAGTAGTAATATTAATAAAAGAGATTTATCTCAGTGCAGGTCTGGTAATTAAATCTCAAAGTATGAATGTTGCTACAAATGAATCTGCAATGCAAAACGACCTACAGCTAAATTAATTATTTACATATCCGCGGACATGACGTCTATAAACGTCCTGTACTGTGGAGCGGAATACGACATCTTTATAGAAATCGTATTTTGGATTAAAACAATATGTTCCCTGCTACTCATCGTCGCTATAGGACTGGTTTGTCGAACTCGACTTTTTAATGCAGAATGATTTTTTTTATCTAAATGGACCAGAACCATCCTTTTCTTTAAATTGCTTTGTAATGAAAACAGCATTCATATGCTGTAAAAACAACAATTTACATACCTCCATGTATTTAAATATAGGATAATTAAATTTGTTTTTCGTTTCCTGAACATTTGACATTTGGTCTATTCGACAAACCAACCCTACAGCGACGTTGTCACGGTGTGAACATATTCCCATTATATAGTGTCGTATCTTTAACTCATTTCTTTACATCTAACTCGAAAATTTTAAAAATAAAAATTTTAATATGTGTCATATCACAAACATGTATTAGCTAACATGTGTCCGCGAATGTGTTAACCTTAGTAATGTTTTTTTAGCTTTACTATATTATTAAAGTTCAATCCGCATAGAAATTTTTTCTTCAACATCTTTGGTATTTTCAAAACATAAACCTTTCCGTTTATGTATTTAGGCGATAAAGTTATGTTTGATATAATGTGATAAAAATGATATTATGAAGATCACAGTCATTTGAATTCAGTCTCTAGCATTGTGTACTTTTTTTACGGAGACACCAAGTAATCAAATATTTGAAGACATGATTATAATTAAATAAGTTTTAACGCTTCACCTCCGCTAACGTGGGAAGCATTACAAACCACACAACACACATTGGCGTGTTTAGACACACGCAACTTGCCATACAAAACATATTCAATGTGAGATTTTTGTGTTCAAGATTTATTTATCACAGACTCGAAATTTGAATTCACAATAAAAAAAAATATATGTTAGTCATATTTTCATAGTTTTATTTGGTTTTACTACATTTTATATAATAGCTACATATTTTTACTGATGTGTCACTTGAAAGTGGCCACGAGGTCAAAGTGGAAAGAAAATTGTCATTTAAATAACACAAATAATGTTTTATTTTATTATGATCTTTTTAAAGATGAGGAAAACTTATGCTGTAAATCACTCATACTAAATGGTGATTTTTTGTTTAAGATAGAACTTACGAAAAGGTCAACTGTCAAACCGAGCTGTGATACTGTGCTCAATTTTTGACATTTATGATCAGAATAGTCTAGAAAATCATCATGAATAGTCACGCTTGAACAGATTCAGATTTTTCAAATTTACTTTGAAAATCAGTTGTCGATTCACGCAACCAATAGACAACTTCATGATCTTCATGACGCATTTCAATGGGTGATTAACACAAAAACGAATAATACGAAAATGTGTTTTTTAGTTGAGTATGCAGAAGTGTTCACTATAATCGGTTCTATCTGTAACACAAAGACGTATCTCCATATATACTATGAGTAAAGCGTCGATGACATTGAGCTACTTTACAAGCTACAAGCTGGCGAATTTACTGGTAACACAAAAACGTAAGTGGGTCAACTTTTTCTCCAACAGTATTTTTTTTAATATAGATCGTCCAAATGACATTTTGTTTTTTAATTTATTTAAAAGACAAATGATTATACTCTAAGAAGTTCAAAATTTCATCTTTCTATCATTCTTAATTTTGTTAAATAAACCTCTTGAAACAAAAAAAAGTTTGTTTTGCTTCTCCTGAAAAATTGACTTTTTGTAGATAGGTTTTTGTGAATCACACATTGGTTTAATCGTCCATCTGAGCAAGTCATTCGTCAAACTGTGGATAGATTTCGTACCAAATACTCTCTAAAGTCTAAATCAGTGCTTCTCAAACTTTTTTGTACCACGGCCCCATAAATCAGAAAAAAAAATTCAAGGCTACCCCCCCCATATACATTTTAGTCTTTAGTGACCAACAGTACTTTATTCACCATTAATTAATATTATAGGTACATTTTTATTAAAAATAATAATAGAACATTTCATTTACTTGCTTGTAAAGCAAAAATTTAAAAAAAAAACAATTTAAAAAAAGACAAGACCTATGTTTATTTTTATTATCAGTAATGATGAAAATGCTGTTTCGCATATGTATGTTGTTGCAAAAGGAATTATGATTGACAATGCTGCTTTTGCGATTGACAGATATCCTTGCTGTCGCCTTATCCAAAATTCTGCAAGACTTCTTTCATTAAATTCGACTTCAAGGAACTTCATTCGACTGATCTAACATCTATCAATTATTCTACTTCAGCTGCCCACGTAATATGATCATATTTTAAGGATTTAGCAAATGGTATTCTTATCCAATTGTACTTTTGGTCTCCATTTAAGTTTGGGAAATATTTGTTGAAAAATTGTTGTGATTCGGCAATGTGATCAAGTATAACACTTTTACTTGAAGTCGAGAGTGATATTTCATTAGTGGTAAGAAACTCATTGAAGTATGAAAACAAGTCTTTGCATCCTTTATCAATACAGTTTGAGCACGAAGAAAAGTATTTTTTGGAAAGTTTGGTATTCAGAATTAAAATGTTGTTATCTTTTCCCTGAAGATAAAGATTCAATTCATTTACAAAATCTAAAAAATCTGCCAATTATGAAGTAAAACACATCCATTTTCATCACTAAAGTGGGAAGATCTCATTTTTTATCATGAAGAAAGAGGCGAAGTTCATTACTAAGTTCTACAATTCTTATCCATATCGGATAAAGTATTGTGATTGAAGATTTGTGAAAATTAGACCTCGATATTTTGATAGATATCAGGTATCGTCCAGTGATCACGTTTATGTCATTTTTATTCAAATACTGAAATATTTCACGGCACCCTGGCAGAAGCTTCAGGGACGCCTTGGTTTGAGAAATACTGGTCTAAGTGATGCAACAATACTAACACTATAATAGATTAAAATAAAATATTTTATAGATGGAAGAATATTTATTATCTCTTATGGCTTGGTTTTTTTTTTTGGCCATGTCCGATCCTAATAATATCATATGGGCCTCCAGAGTGGAGTTTGTATTAACGGATTTTTGTTTTTACTGGATATTAGCTTGCTTAAGGGGGGACATGCTCGTCGAAGGTCAAAATTGAGTTTTTATTGTATTTTCAAACCATGATCCTGGACACTCCTTAAACGTTGTAGATAATCTATTTATATAATTTTGAAGCCTTATTATCCTTTATAGTTATTTTAAACATTTGATGACTGCATAAAGTATTTTTGATACATAAAATAGTATCTTTTAAACCTCTCGCTCTAATGTTTTAGAATATAGTCATATTTCGGTACATAACTGTGCAGTGGTGTTAAGATTTTTTACGTTTATTAATTTTTAAACGCATTTATGAAACCATTAGTATAATTTATTACGAGATAATTTTTGTAAAATATTCACGATAAAAAATTATATTGATAATCTCTGTGATCCCAAATTTGACAAGAATTAGGCATTTTATTATTCAAAAAATTGGCAAGATTAACACATTTGATGATGATTCTAAAGATACTTATTATAAGCTATGTCTTTGACCATTCAAGTGTGATAAACATCTTATGAATAATGATTGCTTTATAATAATTATTGACCTAAGAATAAGGTAGTGTTTTTTTGAAATACGCCATTTTTTTTGTCATTCCTCAGTGGTTAAGCTACAACATACGGCCGTAGCCATAAATTGACAAACTATAATTAAAGTAGGGAGTAAAATTATGTTAACGCGCGTGTTTGAACATGTACCTAACCGATTTTTTTTTAAACAGTACATGCACAAGGCACACAACTAGGGAACACAGAATTAATAGGAACTGAAATACCTAATGGGTGTGGAGTAACAGGCAAACGATCTTGAGTGTGGAAGAATATGGGATAAACATGTAATCGCTGTAGGATTTGTTTGTCGAATAGACCAAAAGTCAAATGTTCAGGAGACGAAAAACAAATTTCATTATCATATATTTAAATACATGGACGTATTTAAATTGTTGTTTTTACAGCATATGAATGCTGTATTCATTACAAAGCAATTTAAAGAAAAGGATGGCTTTGGTCCATTTAGATACAAAAAATCATTCTGCATTAAAAGGTCGATTTCGACAAACCAATCCTATACGGACGATGTGTCAAGAATACGTCATTCTAAGCTTGTTCTTAGTTCTGACAACTGCTCTAGGTTTATGCACTGACGCCAGTGGCAAAGGCTCCATACTAAGCGATTATTTAAAGCTCACCTTCTATTTTCAAGTATTTAATTTAAATAAATAAATATCTATATTGTCTTTTTTTTTTTTCCGACCATGTCCGATCCTATTAGGATCATATGGGCCTCCACAGAGTAGAGGTTTGTATTAACAGATTTTTTTTATGAGAAATGGATGTCAGCCACTTGCTCAACCTATTTGGTCCATACCTTGACTCACAATATGTGTACTTGCCAGACCCAGGATTCGGACCTGGGACCCCCGGCATGATAATCCAACGCTTATGCCGCGCGGTCACCGTAGGCGTGAAATATTGTCTAGGACTAGGTAATATAATAAAAATATTGATTCGTCATCTATCATCGGTATTTAGAAGTAGAGCGTTTAATTTAGTCAAGTTTCGAATCAAAAATAAATGACGGAACGTCACAACGTGAGTGCTATTTTTAGAATTATGTCGATCATAATCCAAGCCGAATTTTCTACCGCAATTCAGTTGCCAACTTCATACACGTGTTTTTGTTCCAGACTTGGAAGCGTTACAAGACAAGCTTACGCGCTATCTTGATTTGTTTATTGTCGATGATTATCTTTTTAAGCAAATAATACTAAACTAATTGTGTTCGATCACATATAATTTATAAATTGTTATTAAAAATAAATATTGTATTAATTCATGATTATTATTTAGGTTACTTCCGTCATAGACAAACATAACATGCTATTCACAGTTCATGTCATATTGACATTTCAAAGCGGTGATAAAGTTTTATTTTATAATACAAAATTCAGTGTATTATTAAATTGTCTGGTGTCCCGTTCGAAGATGTGCGAACGATTGCATTTAAAAAAAATCATTCCTGAGTTTGACGTTTCTTCAAAAATTTTAAATTATCAAAGCTTGACCTTCCAAGGGTTCATTTAGATTTGAATACAGCAAAAAAACTTATATTAGACATTTTCACAACAATTTATATGATAAATATTTGTTTTTAACTGGCAGTTATACATTAAACAAACTTGTTTGGTGGCGATGCGTATTGTTTGCTAAAGAAAAGTCTGTGTGGAATTCTACTGCCATAAGTGATTTAAATAATTTGACAAATTCAGCGGTGAAACATATGACCAGTGTGTCGTCATTAGTGTGCACCTATTCATCAGTAGTAATATTGTAAGTATTATCTTCTTATTTCCCGTAAGTTACCTGACAAGTGTGCTCTTTTTCTCTGATCTCCACAGCTTACCTCTTTCCAAAAGTCACCCTTCGCCACTGACTGACGCTCATTCAATATTGGTGTATTTGAAGGTTACAATACACACTATTGCACGTCTATAATATGTTTCATTTTTGTAGGATACTCACACATTTAAAATGCTGCTTCAAAATATAGTGTATTGGGGTATATCCTCGTAATAACACTACCGATACCATTTCCAGGATAATGAGGAAACACAAGATCGAAACAATATACTCAACATCGACAAAGGTCCGGAATTTGTTAAAACCAATATAGGACTCGCAGCCTTTGGACTCAGCAGGTGCGTACCAGTTAAACTGTCGCGGATGTCCGAAAAAGTATATAGGCCAAACTTCTTGAACGGTAAAGAAGCGTGTGAGTGAACACGAGAAGGCATACCGACATAAACACTACACAATGTCAGCTATTGCCGAGCACTTGATGGATACAGGCCATAAATTTGACTTCTAAACCAAGATACTGGGTCGGAATAAGTGATATTTCTCACGATTGGTAAAGGAGGCCATCGAAATCCATAGAAACCCTGAAAATATTAATAGGGATAATGGTTTACGTTTAAAAACGTCATAGCTTCCGACACTGTCAGCAACATCCAATATTCGATCTAGTATGTCTGGTCGTAATGAGTGACACATTACTCTCGAGTAGCATTTGCTCTTAGCTAATCGGATTCCTTTTGGCATTCTTAGAGCAACGTTTGCATTCATACATCTACACTACACTTCATCAAAACACATATCTCTTGATAATGGCATCTGCAACAAGCCTGAAACGTCGAGGAAAGGAAGAAGTACACGCAGCGAAAACCCAAGAATCTATTACGATAAAAAACAACAGTGAAAGTCTCAAACATTACATGGGGTATATCCTATCTGAACTCTATTTACTAATCTGTTCTGTGCACACCCCCAATAGAGCCGTGCCCACAGACGACTAGTGTTCATGGTAAATAAAAAGTATGATACTCTCAATTTCAAGTTAACTTTTTATAATGTCTATGTTGTTAGAATAGAATATGTGTAATTAACGTAGGAATATTTGATATTCTTCAATTGTCTAATACTACATATCTTATCATTTTTCCGTCCTATCACACAATGCCCACGATGGCCGAGCAGCTTATAATGTTGTGGGTCCCAGGTTCAAATCCTGGGTCTGGCAAATACACATATAGTTTTTCAATCTGTATCTGTAGTCAGAGTATGGACCTAATAGGTTGAGCAAGTGGCTAACATCCATTTCTCGTAAAACCAAAAAATCTGTTCAATTCACTCTGTGGATGCCCATAAGATCTTAATAGGATCGGACATGGTCAAAATAATCCCACATTAGAAACGACCAAACTAATGGTAATCGAATCCTAGACCCCCGTTTGATAAATACAATGCGCTAATCTGTGGCTGAGACATCAGGTAAACAAGTATTCAAAAGAAGGAATAACAGAACTATTACATATGAAGCGCCTAGTTTCAAATCCCACTAAAACAGTTTTTGAAAAATTTTGCGTTAGATATGTATTTAGATGGATGTTTTTGTTACCTATATGATGACCAAAGATTGAATTTTAAAAAACGCCAAAAACCGTCAATACGCATGATCAAAAATTAGGGTAAATTTCAAAACCCGCTAAAATGGTTGGGTGTGCTTTTCAAATACCCCTAAAATGGATAAGCCAGAATACACTTTAGAATGTACGAATTAAATAATAAATGCGTAAAGTTCACATATTTAATAGATATGAGTTTTTCTCATTATTCTCAAAACTACCTAAAATCGTTTTAGGGGGTTTTGATACTAGGCACTTCATATGTTAAATAAGAACACAATTATAATTGCAGATGGTATGGGTTTAAAAAAAAATTAAAACTATCTTCAATTTGCATTCTCAGTTCAATTAAAACAAATATGTAAGTATGACTGACAAAGCGTGCATTACTTTTGTCGGATCTCCACAACCTACCACTATTATTATGGTTTGGTCTAGACAGGGTTTAATTGAATTTTAAAATCTAACCAATACCATCTGCAAGTTGTATTCTTAGTTCAATGAAAACAAATAAGTATGACTGACAAAGTTTAGTGTGCACTATTTATATTGGATCTCAACAGCCTACGTCCCTCTTCATCACTGTTATCAGCTGGGGTCGATCCGCTGTTGGATAAGGGCCTCCCATAACTCCTTTCACTCTTCTCGATCCCTAATTCCTCGCTGTAATGTACACACAGCAAACTCTATGAGTTTGTCTATGCAACTGATACGGCATACCTGTGTCCACTTGCCGAGCAACATGCCAGCCCATTACCATTTCATCTGCTAGGCACTTCATGGACAGAGCCTCCTAATCAATTGATTTCTTTTGTGGTCTTTCTACGTTACGCCCAACATCCACCTATTCATCCTACGTTGTGCTACTCGTTAATTTTTGGATTTCTCTTAATAAAGCACTGATTGCACACGTTGGCTGAATATATTACAAGCACACGTTGAAGACACAATGGGAGGTAACTTTTGAAGATACTATTCAGGCGCCCAAATGCGGTCCATAATTGTCTCGGACAACTGTTAATTAACGGTGGAATGTGTGACGAGATAACTCGCAGAACGAAAATTCTAGTATAATCTATCATTTTACATGTTTCGCAGAATCAAAATTATAGTACGGTCAGCAACACTGCATAAGAATGACAATCCATAGAACTCACCATCTTTGGAGGAAGACTGTCTGTCGTTGCGGGAGTGTCGGGTGGGGCTGGCATCTCGGGGGTGCGGCCTCTTACCGGGACCGTTAGCCATCTCCCAAAGGCGATCCTGAAGACTACCAGAATTGCTGAGACCGCCTCCCCTCTCTCCCTGGCGACCAAGACCGCCTGGCGATCTCTCACGGCTGCTGGCCCTATCACATAAATTCAAAACATGTATTAATTACTTTTTTGACAGTACCCTAGAATCAAATGCAAAAAAAATTGCATCACTCACATCTTGGAAAGTAAAGCAGCGACATTTAGTCATTGTTGGCAATAACTGAGTGTTCAGCAATGTTCAACTTCGGTAAAAGAGCGAGGCATAAAAAAATACACAAATCAAATTGACTTACATACAATAAATATAGTTTCCTAATATATTTAAAAGTATGTCCCATTAACACCACATAACTCTCACTTCACCAGGCACTTGCTATATAGAATTGAAAAATTATTCTAGAAAATGCTCTCACTCCCATTAAGACCCACTATAGTCAGGCCGTGACACGAAACTGTAAACTTCGGTGGAGGTGTTAGTTATTCCTCATACTTCGAATGCAACATGGTTGTAAAAAATGACGAGTGTCGCATATTCAAATAAATGGTAATAATTTGAACGAAATATGCAATTGAAAATCTTCATTTATTACAAACATATTACCGTATTACATTTGACTAGAATCAATAACTTGCACTACCATCGTAAATCACAATTCAATACCACAGTCTGAATACAGTCGGCCTTGGGTTCCACCATATGAAAAGGTTGGGAATCACTGGACTAGGCTAGGATAATGACGTTTGATATATTCACATTCTCATTTCAATTTAAAAACCTTAATAATTATTTATTTAGTCCAATAAGAGAATTTAGAATGCCCAATGAAATTTTACATTGTGATTCCCGTATGGAATTGAATTGATGATTAATCCCAGAAAAGGTTATTCATTTTATGACACATTCAAGAAATTGTTTTTTACTGAATTATATAGAGTAGATCTTTCCGATTGAATGGCTTCATTAACTTAAAATCTCTAAATTGTAATTTGTTTCCATAATAGAACTAGGGTATGTATTGAGATCCGGATATACAAATATATTTTAATATGAAAATTAAGATTCAATTTCATCTATTTAGGCTCGGTTTTCTTCAATATGTTTAAACTGAACTTTTATCTTTCATACTGTTAAACCCTTTCGACGCAAGCCATTTTCGCGGGAATTTATTTTCAGTCAACTGATCTGTTAAAACGGTCACTATAGCTAAAACAGATTGATTTTAAAATTAAAGATTAACTATATATCAGTTATTCCAAATACAACAAGAAATAAACTATATTCGTGACATTCTCACTAAAATAAATCGAAGAAAATGAAGACGCTAAAAAATATCCAAGCTTTGGCCGCGCAGTCAATATGGCGCCGTCCAATATCACATACACGATTTTTAACACATACTAGCGAGCGCTCCGCCGCGTTTGTATTTATAATACACAGGGTTGAGTACATGCTGCCAGAGTTGGTTACGGTCTATGACAGATATATTACTAAATCACACTTGTGGAATGAATAATCAGTGGGTTATCGCATTTAGTAAGTCGTAAACTCAAATTTTATTACCGCTTCAAATTCTGAACCTATATTTATTTTCGTCGCCATAAAATAATCTTCGTCATCGTGACACTTACACATTAGGATGTCTTGGAGAATAAAACACTAAAAATAATTATATAATTTATGAGGCGCCGTCGGCTTTTTCATTGTACAAAGGGCCTGTCGAATGATCGCCAGGCATAATAATATGACGATGTGAACAGAGCTAACACAGTTACGTGGCACATAAAAAATAAAAATTATTACCCCTTATAATAATGAAAATATCAAATATGGAACAATGAACAAAGCCATACAAAATTACTGGAAAGCTGTGCGTCGATAAAATATTTTCCAGCATGATTTCTTCGATAATATTATGTGGTAGTGACATTTTGGCGGGTGAAATAATTATTTCACATATATTTATAATGACAAAAAATACTAAAAACAAATCGTCAAAATGTTTCTATCGAGATCACAAATCACTAAGAAAAAATACATAACACTAACGTAATCGTAATAATTAATTAAAAGGTAAATAAAAATATTATCGATGCACACTTTTCGATGCATGACCAATGTTTTGTTTTGATACCCTGGTGACGCATCGAGTACTGGCGGGCGATTCAAATGACTGAATAACGAGTGTTCTTTTCAAAAATATATTTCCTAGTAAAATAGTTTTACTTGACATTTTTATGATCTGTTGCCTGATATGTCTACATAAAGGTTTAACTAATTTTTAAAGCATATTATCCACAAGTGTCTCTTCTAGTTTGGTCAAAAATACGAGATAAAGTCTATGGCATGTTTACATGCCATACGCAGTGTACGGGTTAAAATTTAAGATAAAATCCGCCATATATGCCAGGAAGTATTAGTATAACAGTGTTTATAATATATGAAAAAATTTATTAGTACTGCAATATTATTTATTACCTGTGTTCCCTTCCGCCCCAGCGATTGCCTCGTTCTCTTCCGGCCCGGTCCCTTTCTCTATCTCTCTCTCTGTCTTTGTCTGGACCTCTCTCCCTCTCTTTGTCAATTTTCTCCCTGTCACCGACGGCAACGGGTCCTCTATCTCTGTCCCCAGGAGCTGCGATACCTCTGTCCCGTTCTCTCTCTTTGTCTCGATCGCCGCGTTCCCGGTCGCGTTCACCACCCCTCTCTCGGTCCCGATCCCTGTCTCTGTCTCTGTCGTGCCTATATGAAATTCAAAACAATACATAATTAGATCTCAAGTCAAAAAAAACTATCCAAGATACATAGATTTATTTGTGAAACCAATAATTGGGCATGATAAAACTCTAGATATATTATAGAAACCCAACAGGCAAATATGTCAGCAGACATAGTACAGGTGGATGAATAATTTGTTTATGCAATAACAATAATATACCCTAATTGAATGCAGATGTCATATTCTGTTCATTGTTATTAAAAAATTCACATGTTATTTGAGCAAGTGGCGAACATCCACTTCTCGTAAAAACAAAAATCTGTTAATACAACCTCCACTCTATGGAGGCCCTTATTATGATCTTTGCCGGATCAGACATGGTTACAGTCCTGTACAGCCTAGTCCAAACCAATATGTCTGGCAGTGACCAAACTATACAATTGTTCGTGAACACAAATATTTGTTTGAAACTCTACAAATTTCAGTAAACATTGTTATCAAAATGTAGTTTGGGCAATCCGCATCGTAAACATTTGCGTACTTTAACCAAAACAACACGACAATATGATATGATATAATATGAAAGAATAGAATCTATTCTTTCATATTATATCACATATTATATTTTATTATATTATATTTTATTATTATTATATTATATTATATTTTATTATATTATATTTTATTATATTATATTTTATTATTATTATATTTATATTATATTTCATATTATATTACATCTGATGTAGGTAGGCTGTATGTACTAGGCTTAATTAATGACTTGAAGTTTCAATTAAAACGACTAATATTTCACTACTATTGTGCATGTTCCGCACATAATTTTATATTTTTGAAGATTATATCATTGAAGAAACTATCGTGGACACAAACTCACCTATCTCTCGTCCTGTCTCTGTCTCTGTCCCTCCGGTCTCTATCCCGTCTCCCATCCCTGTCTCTCTTGTCCCTATCCTTATCTCCAGTATTAGCATTCTGCCCATCAGGTGCACTCGCATTGGCACCAACACCGCTAACAGGAGGCGGCGGCAAAGATGTATTGGTGTGGTTTCCAATCGGAGGGGGCTGTCCCAGAAGGGATTTGTTCGTGGGCGGGAGAGCAGGAGGAGGAATGGAGAAGGAGGGAGGCGGGTTGGAAAGCATTGCCTTCAGCTGTTCGGAGAGTGGAATACCACGAGTGGGGTCATCTGACGTCTGCTTAGCAGGCTCCAAAGTGATGGAAGGCAGCATGTCTTCAGCGGGATCCAGTTCCATGGCGTCGTCTTGCCGAGTTTCCAGTAACGGCAATGATGGCTGTGAGGATAAGAAAGCATTAGATATGACTTAAATAATCCATCTTGTTGGCAACATAATCATTAGACGAAACGCATAGAATATTGAAATAATATCAAAAGCAAAACATATATAGACAGCTGCAAAAATTTTAATTATGTAGCTACGCAATATCGTGTTCCGTAATCCTGTTTATTTACCATTTTTTTAATACCAATTTATTATTTTACATACAGTGGTAAACGTATGAAAACTGCACAATATAAATAAACAGTTAATCTATATATATAAAAGAAAGTCGGGTTAGTTACACCATTTATAACTCGAGAACGGCTGGACTGATTTTTATGATCTTTGATTTGTTGGATTTGTCTCAGCCCCGAATAGCAGAATAACTATTAAAACATCGGAAAATTCACCGAAAAGAAAATTATGAACAAAATTTATTTTCTCATACACTTTTGGATGGAACGGCTTTTGACTGATATCGATGAATTTAAATGAGTATTCGAAAAGTAAGAAAATCACAAAAAAATTAAATCCGTATAGAACGCCATCTCTGATACATTACATAAACAATAAACAAGAAACAAACAAACAAAAGAAAGAATGATAGTCTAAATGTCTAATTGTCAATGATGTAGTGTGCCCAACATTTCGTGCTTCATGTCAACTGCTCAATTTGCTTGAAAACGATACTCATTGGGATATGACAATCGCTGAAGCAATTATTTCTGCATCTCCAAGTCAGATACGCACATTATTTGCTACCATTATTTCGACATGCTTCCCATCGAATCCACCTGAACTGTGGAACAAGTACAAGTATGACATGTCAGAAGACATTTTACATTGAATTCGTGTCAGTTCAGCGAATTCCGATCTCAAGGTGAATGAGGAGATACATAACCAGGCTTTGCTTTTGATCGAATACATGTGTTACCTCAAATGCGGCAGTTTTTTAGTCAAGTTATTAATGCCAGTGCCACATCATGAAATGGACGACGCTTTCAATCGAGAATTGGAACGTAAACGTGAATATGATCGAGATGCATTGAACCAATCAGTTCGAACGAATGTACTACTGTTGAACCTCCAACAGAAAGAAGTGTACGATACGTTAATGAAGGCAATTGATGATGGAAATGGTGGCTTATTTTTCCTCGACGCGCCCGGTGGAACTGGGAAGACATTCCTCATGTCATTGATTTTGGCTACTGTTCGTGCGAGATCCGAAAATGATGTAGCAGTTGCTTCTTCTGTGATAACGGCCACGTTGCTATAAGGATGCCAAACGTCTCATTCAACGTTGAAATTGCCCTTAAACCTTCAAACGACTGAAAAACCAACATGCAACATTGCGAAACATTCAGCAATGGCCAAAGTTTTGGTAGCAAGTAAAATCATCACCTGGGATGAATGCACAATGGTGCACAAACGCGCATTTAAAGCACTCAATCGAACAATGAAAAATCTGCGCAATGACTCAAAAAGTTTTGGAGGTGCAATGATTCTACTATCTGGCGATTTCCGCCAAACACTACCAGTCATTCCAAGATCGACCGCTGCCGATGAAATAAATGCTTGCCTCAAATCATCGACTCTGTGGCGCTATGTGAACAAACTTCAGCTGACGACAAACATGCGAGTTGCATTGCTGAACGATGCATCAGTTTTTTTGCTGAGAAGATTTCTCCAAGCAATTTTTGACTATCAGTAACGGCCGTGTTCCTGTCGATGAATCGAACGGATTGATTTCGTTTCCGCTGAATTTTCGCAATTTCGTCTCAGCTAAGGACGAACTCATCAACAAAGTGTTCCCGAACATCATTGCTAACCACAAAAATCACAATTGGTTGAGTGAATGAGCATTCTTACGGCAAAGAACAAAGATGTGGATCACTTAAACTTCACAATTCAAAATCAAATCGTTGGTCCACTGCATTCCTTCAAATCTATCGACTGTGTAACAAATGAAGACGAAGCAACCAACTATCCAACTGAATTTTTAAAGTCATTAGATCTGCCTGGCTTGCCACCGCACAATTTACAACTGAAGATTGGCTCGTTAGTCATCATGCTTTGAAATCTGAACCAACCAAAACTATGTAACGGAACACGTTTGGTGGTGAGAAAACTCATGGGCAATGTGATTCACGCGACGATAATCAAAGGAATGTTCAAAGGTGAGGAAGTTCCCATTCCGAGGATTTCGATGATCCCAACCGATATGCCATTCGAGTTTAAACAAATTCAATTTCCAATTCGTCTTGCATTTGGCATGACGATCAACAAATTACAAGGCCAATCCTTGAATGTTTGTGGCCTGAATCCATAGAATGAATGTTTCTCTCATGGTCAATTATTTGTATGTAGCATGTTCATGTGTCGGCAAACCATCTGCTTTGTTCGTTTTCGCACCTGACAACAAAACGAAAAATGTCGTATATCACAAGATGCTTCAATGAAGGGAATCGACCCGAGCGCAACCCATCCAGAAAATAGTTTAACAGAAAGTAGTGCAACAATGCTACGCGAATCATTTCGATTCGCTTCAATAAAGCAAATACCTTGCTGTCACGTGAATTACATTTTTTTTTTTTCTTTTGACCATGTCCGATCCTAATAAGATCATATGGGCCTGCACAGAGTGGAGGTTTGTATTAACAGATTTTATTTTTACGAGAAATGGATGTCAGCCACTTGCTCAACCTATTAGGATCATACTCTGACTTTACTAACTTTCCAGACCCATGATTCGAACCTGGGACCCTCGACACTATAGACCAGCGCTTAATCCACGCGGTCATCGTGGGTGTACAGTGTGTACAGTTCAATGTAATTAAAATACTTTTCATTTCGATTTGATTTTTGCATATTTATTGAACTTATTCATTTTGAGTATTCATTTTAACTTAATAAAAAACTGAATTTAATTCAGCTAATAAGTTAACACAAGATTATTGATTCTGAGGCGGTACGAAGTTCGCCGGGTCAGCTAGTACAATCATAAAACAATTTAAGGGTCACCAACATTATCAGTGCGCGAGTGAAGAACTACAAGATTATAAGTGTTTATTATTGAAGAAACAAATGTAACAATGAGGCAGCTTAAAGTAGTATTTTAAGTTGCCATTGTTAGGTTTGTTTTGTCAAAAATAAAAACTTAGAACCTTGTAGTATTATAGCGCCTGTACACATGCATGGATTTACTGGCAGTAATAGTGTGTATTATCAAACTATCGTGACAATAACTGTTAACACGCAAAAGTGCTGACTGTCTCTACATTCTTATTCTTCAAGAGTAAACTTAGAGTGAGCACGCATGCAATCTTGCAACTTGCAAGACAATACGTGTTTACACGTGCATTTTCTTGTTATGGCTGCGATATGCTGACAGATATATAAGATGAAATGAGGCTTACCGGCATAGTGAGCGGGTGTGGCAGGGGCAAGTGTGGCGTGTGGGCGAGGTGTGGGGGCATGCGGGGCGGCGGAGGCCCCAAAAGGATCTGGTGGGCCAACTGCTGCTGCTGTTGTTGCTGATGATGCTGGTGAGCCAATACCGCCTGCAGGTGGAGCGCTTGCTGAAGACCTGTACAATATAAATTGACGCAGTTGAGAAAAACATATTTCAAGTCATAATGTAGTGCAGGGGTCGGCAAATAAAATTTACTGTAAATATGGCTGTCCTAGGCACCGTTCGCCACTGCTATCTGACTTCCTGCAGCGGATAGCCTACAGTAACTTATTTTTCAGGTTTACTTTCATAATTTATTTATGTTCCGTATATTTTCTTCAGAATATACAGATGAGTGTTGTCTTTGCGAATTACCTAGAAGATCTTCTGAACAGGATACAGGAGCTTGCAAATGAAAACCACAAAGTGCGTTTTAAGATTAAGTTTTTCGAAGACAAAGCAAAAGTAATGATAAACTACTTTGCTGAATCAAAATCGGTTCTCATCAATGGCACTCAAATCGAGTGATATTGTAAATTTAATTTATAAGACACATAATATGTATGCAAGTATGAAACAAACCTGGCTGCGCTGTAGGCTTGAATCCCAGGAGAGGCATTGTCAGTGGTAGAGCGGGGTGGCCAGGGAAACCCAGAGATCCCAACGGCGGGGGTAAACAGGTTGTATCCACTCCCATTGTGCTGATAAAACAGGAAAAAATTTATATAGCAACTTGAAAAAGGCAAATAATGATAACTCACTTTTTCTGGCTGAAATTGAAACACTTCAATTTGGAAAACATATAGTTTCAATAGGATGGCGCCACATGCTATGCAACACTGGCTTTATTGCGTGTAAAAAACAAATTCGTACTAGAACATAGATAACCCTTTACCTATAATTTTTAACACTAGCAATACAGCCTACATTAGATACCACAAGCGTCGAGACGATTCAATTAGTACCTGAATCGCTCCTATTAATTAAAGGTTGACAATTGATTACAACAATTCGGGCGTCTAATTCCAAAAAGCAATAAGTCCACATTTGGTCAAAATCGGAAAAAAAAAT
Organism: Rhyacophila brunnea; assembly: GCF_057557595.1. NCBI lineage: Eukaryota > Metazoa > Arthropoda > Insecta > Trichoptera > Rhyacophilidae > Rhyacophila > Rhyacophila brunnea. The sequence goes on from NW_028232796.1 coordinate 37,976,378, forward strand.
ACGCACGTATTCTTTGTCTAATTTTACACAATATGTATTATGAATCTATGAATTCCAAAACGCGACATAACCCTACGAAAAAAAATATTTTAAGCCTCGATTTATTACAAAGAGCGCCAAGTCCGTGTTTCATATAATTTAAAGCTTGGTTGATTTCGCGCGTCTTGATGAACCAATAAGGGAACGTTCAATATTGAAAAGGGCGTCTCCCATGCTGTAGCATCTGGTAAACTCATGACAGTGCCATGGTAATATGTGCCTTATGCGGAGTAAATTAAAAAGTGAGGTACAAATAGCGCTACGTCCAATTTTATTTTGCCTATATTTATTACATTTAGGAATTTATCGGCTGAAACAAAATGCCATTTGGTTCTAATTTCGACATAGAATACAACGGAAAAAATAATCTCACGTTAAAACAAATAATTGAAGCTTGAAACATAAAAACGTAGCATATTTCGCGTGTTTATATTCATGCGGTAATCGAATGGTTATCTTACTTCTGAGGTGGAGGCATCGGTGACATGACCATCATTCCTGGGGGATGAGGTCCTGGTGCCAGCATTCCAGGAGGTAATGTTGTCAGTTCGGGTAGGACCTTCGGTCTACTGTCCAACAGTGTACCCTGCAAATTAACAAGATTATTGATCAGTATTGCGCCGAATAGTCTATAAATATTTATATAAATATTATAAGAATTAAATATGAAAAATGTACCTACACTACAGCGTATTCAGAATTACTATAATCTTTACCCACTTCACGTAAAGTGTATTAGTCTATAAATTTTAAGAATTAAATATGAAAAATGTACCTACACTACAGCATATTCAGAATTACTATAATCTTTACCCACTTCACGTAAAGTGTATTATAAATATTATTATGAAAATGAGAGGGCGGCATTTGTTGCAGCCATAGACTAAATACGAATGTCAAAGTGACAAAAGACAGAATGTTCCATGTTCAACCTAGTACACATGTTTACATATTATATTACTACCTACAGACCACTTTCATTCATTTCTTTCTCAATTTAATCTTTTTTACGAATATTGTTATAATCCCTGTCTGACAAATCGTAGTATGTATTATGATTACGAACTAACTCCATAAGCGTCTCAGTCGTCGCCATTTTTATTCGCATTTCGATATTTGTGCGCAGCAAAGAAGACGTAATCGACTGTTATCAAAATTTGCAGCGAATGGTTCGTTGTAAATTCGCACACTGGGCTAAAAGTTCTTAGAGCTTACTTTAAGTATAATTCAAACTCTTTAGAAAATCTCAATTTTCTATAAATACATCGCCCAATAGCAGTGTTATGTATTCTTTTCACAAACCATCTTATATTATAGTCCATGCCCTGAATTGTTTTTACTTTCGGGTAAAATGAGTGAACGAACCTTTCTTTGCAACCATGGGGGCACTGTTTCCTCGTCAAGTACACCCCCTTCTTCAAGCGAATCGAGTACTGCAAGCCCCTCTGTTTGCTGGGTGGAGGAAGGCAGGCGCACCCAGGGGACGTAGCACGCCCCCGCATCAGCCTCCCAGAAGTCTTTCCACTCGCGACCCTTCACTCCTTTGCCAGGGGCCCACGCCACCTAGAACAACACAAAGACGTTGAAAGGGTACACAAATACACGGGGCAATAGTGTGTCTCACCAGGAATTTACGAAAGTATTCAAAAGTCACGAACAGATGACGAGTCATTACACATCAGCCAGTTTTACTCTACTAAAAATTTTACTGTATTGCCTTCAATAAAATGCTAGATGAATGCTCACCGTGATAGCCTTGCTGTGCATCTTATGCTTGTTGAGCTTTGAGATGGCTCGCGCCGCGTCACTCCGCCGATTCATAACGATGAAGGCACAGCCGCGTGGTGGCACCAAGTCAATGGAGATCACATCTCCGATGGCGCCAAACGAGTCCGACAGCTCCTCGGCCTGCACCAGCTTGGACAGATGCCCCACCCAAAGAGTCGTGCTGCACACTGAAATACATTACGTCATAATCACATACTAAACAATGTTTAGAGATTATGTCATAATCTCACTGATTTGACTCTCGATTTACCGGGATAAATGGGAGAATCTATTCCACAGATCAGACTTTTCAAAATTTCTGGTTTCGCAACTGGCTGAAACATATTGAGATAACTAAACATGAGTTATTTATGGGGTTAGAATATTCAACATCCCAAGAGTGCGTGAGCAAGAGTAACTTTATATATTGATTGATTGCTTTTACGAGGGAATTATGTATTTAGTTTCAACAAAGAACTAATCGTAGAATAGTGAAAATTAGGTTTTATAGAATAGCAGTCCATATCGACTGTAAAAAGGAAAAAGGGCGTAATCCACACAAAGCAAATTTTACAGGAGGAGCAAAAAACATTTTTTCAATGATTTTCTGTCAAAATCAAAATAAAAAATATACACAGACTTAAAGTGCATAATGATTAATAATTTGGTGTATTATTTTCCCAATCTGAGATTAATTACGTAAGTTATTAGAGAAAAACCGATAAAAATGATGGTAACATCCTTTTTCCTTACCAATTTCAAATGTCGTATTCATAAAATACAGTGGACTTACGCAGCAAATAGCCTTTTTTCACACTTATTTTTAATTAAATTCTTGGGAATGTATTTCTTTATAGTGTTTCACTAGGTGTTTATTTAATATTTTTTCATTTCCTATGGTTTAATTATATTAAGTTTACAATTAGAACAATCATAATTTATTATTTTCAGAAAAAAAGTATTTTATTAAACCATAAATGACACATAATCATTACATAATAGTAATAATGATAATAGTAAATATAGCAAATATTTTATTATATATAGATAGACATAGTATATTGATTCAAGCTAATCTTAGTTATTTACAATAATTATAACAAATAACCAATATTTGCGGATGTATTTGGTTCTTGACAATCACTTGTCACTTTGATCTGTGGCTATTGACAACAAATTAAAACAAAACACATTTTACTCGAAATTTATGTTATAACTATAAATAATACGGTGCATAATTATAATTTTTGTCCATTACAACGATTTTAATCGTAAATATAAGCGTACATAGGACCAAGTTCAGTTTAAAATTGTGTTTGACATGTCACATAACCTATAAACCGCACGGCGGTGTTTGAAGTAAATATAGCAAATATTTTATTAATTTTTATCATCTAATATGAACAAGAGATCATTAAGGTGACGCATCAGTGAAACGCCAAATAATTTTCAACTGTACGCGCGACGAAATTTTGGACTCGCTGCCATTCAGTGAGAGAATGTCGAGCCAGAAGCACGTCACTTTGCTGCGTGATGGTGACGGGTCAATTAATTCTAAAATCGTATAAAGATGACTAAAAACGTTACCCATTTACTTTAAAAAGAAAACATGTCAATGAATATATTATTATTGTTACTAATAGAACAACAAACAGAACATAAAATGGACGTATGTTGGATTTATATGACAAATAATATTTCGTTTGACAGGCGTCATTTGCACCCGCGACCCGCAATCCGCGCATCGCCTAGCAACGATCTTTTTAGACCGTGCCTCAACTAATGCATGGCCTTAACCAATGATTAAGACACAATATAAGTTGTAACATAATGTTTTATAACAATTTACAGAGAATTAACGATGACGCTTCACTTGTGCGGCATAAAAATTTCAAGGCGTAATTTTAAGGTCTTACCATTTTTCTTTGTGTTGTGTATTCCATCCATGTTAACACCACACATTTTAAGAATATTTTAATTTCTTTCTATTGCCATTTTCACTGGATTAGTATACTTTAAATGAATTTTAATGGAGAGAGTGTCGAAAAACGTGTTGGACTGTCAAACGAGCGAGCGAAACTATTAGGTGGCTTAATCTTCATTATGGTTCATACCTGAGCCAGCCGGCGGTCAGCGTTTAGTAAAACTGCCATTATCCTCATACATTTACGGATTAAGTTGCTTACCGCCCTTTTCCTTACCACAAAAGATTGCTTAAACGACTTATAATGTCATTGACGTGGTTTGAGCCCCTTTTCCTGGACGTAAAATTCACACGCCCTTCATTTCTAAAAACTAAAAGCTAAATTTTCATAATAATTCGTCATTTGCAGCTTAAATCCTTTGGGCATACCATGTATTGAGTTGAATACTTTGCTAATAACAAATAAAACCCACTTTGCAAAAACTGAGGCTTACGCCCCTTTTCCTTTCCACAGTCGATATGTATTTTCCATGGAAACAGAAATGTTTGATTACCTATGTTTTTATTATGTGGGCAATGTAATTGTCATCTCGAAGCAAAAGCCGATAAGATTTCTCGCATTTTACCGTTAGTTATAGTGAAATTTTGAATGCCAAAATTTTCACATTTCCTGTACCTACAGAATGTTCTTATTTTGTGTTACTGATTTTGTTTTGAAAGAAATTGTATAAAAACATTGATTATTAAAAAAATATTTCGATAATACAGTAGGCGCTCGGTAATCCGGCACCCATATTTTGTCACCTATGCCGGATCGTCGGATATGCCGGATTATTGGATTTCTATAAGAAATAATTCCATCACACATTTGCACAGTAAAAATCGTGCACCGAACTGCTGAGCGACCGGCTCTCCGGTCTGTAATCCGGCAGTTTAATGTGAAACCTTGGAAACCTGGATTACCGAGCGCCTACTGTAATAATAATTTTGTCATTATATATTTCTTTCAAGAAATAGCACAAATTTAATTCAAAAGAAGACTAACCGCTCAAATTATCCTTCTTAATATTAGGCAGTCCTTTTTTCCGCCTCTCCTTCTCTTTCTCCTTCTCCTTTTCTCGTTCCTTTTCTTTCTCCTTATCCTTTTCTCTATCCCTGGGTTTCTCCCGAACGGCCTTCTCGCGGGACCTATCTCGGGGGGAGACTCTCCTCCTCCTGTCTCTGTCCCTGTCTCGGTCTCGGGATCGGGATTTTGTTCCACGGCGTGACCGCGATCGGGATCGCCGTGTTCGGCCTCGCGATCTACTGCGACGTCTTCTACTGCTCTTAGGGGAAGGACTCCTTAAAAATAACGATTCAACAATTCACTTTCAACTAAACAAGTGTGTTAAAATCCCATTCAGTACATTGTCGTACAGAATTCAAATCACCTACGAACCCCGGCCAATTGGCTGTATCCAGGCATCTGACCCACAGCATGCAATAGATATGAAATGGTTTATTTTCCATTCATGCCGGCTATTAAGCAATAAGCCTACTTATTTGTGCGGTGAAAAATTTTCAAAACGCTGTAATATTAATTTTTAGAATAAAAATAGAACTAATTCTTTTGATGAAATAATATTCTCATCTCAATGATAACAAAAGTCTTTCTCTTGGTGAAATACTATGTCACAATTCGTGCCATTCTTCATAATTGCAGTGTGCATATTGTTCATTAGCTCTTCAAATGGCATGCAAAAATAATCGATATGTATCTCATACACGTATTCCTGTGTAAAGACACATTAGTAAACTCGGTATCCATCATACCGGTATCAGATAATGTGATTATCTTTGTGAAACCGCTCTTAACCTCAAGAATGTGTATATTTCTATAAGTCCAACCACCAGTCTGCATCTTCTGACCCTCTTTTTGACTTCTGGTCCGTTGAAAACGGGTGTCTTTAGTAGTTGGGCATCTACCATCCATGGGCTGCATGCGTGCTCAACGGAAAAGTCCCACCAGTTTGCTATACGAAAAGTACTCTCGCGATTAATTGTGTTTGTGCTGTAGCTTACTCTGAATTATCCACACACCTTGAATCGTTGCCGTCAATTTCTATAACAGGAGGTCCAGCATCGTCAACGAACTCGATGTCGGATTCATTGTTCACTTCATCCATCAGAGGACTCGTCCCGCCTGTCACTTCTTCAGCCTGCAACCACAAATATAATCTATTATAACAATAATAGCATTTAGATATCACATGGTAGAATGATGAATTTAATGTTTACAGATCATGATAGCAAAACATCTGATTGTTATTGAATGGTTTTGATTACTCGCTTAATGTAAACACAAAGATCAAATGATGAAAGATAAGTAGCCCTTACATCAAAATGGGTCATGTTGTTATAGAAGAAATGTTTTCATAACACGAGACATCAACAAAAATTCATATAACTTAGATGTCAGATGAAACGGTCCATCTACTCACCATTACTTAATTCTATACTATAAAACACAAAGTTTGTCCGAATGGGTAGAAAACCCATAACTTAAGCCTCGATACGCAGTAGTTCCCTCACCGCCCGCCACACTTATTATATGGATGTGTACCTACCTTCTAAGTTGTGATGAATGTCCTAAAAACATTCAATAAAATAAAGTGTGCATAATTCTTATTTCGTTTAATCTACCACAGTCAAACCTTGATCAGAAGAGACCTTCTCGCTCAACTTAAGACACCGCAAACTCTTTTAAAGCTGAGAAATTTTCCCTCGTAGAAGCCAATAGCTGACAGGTCCAACTGAGGATCAGATCGACTTGATGAAGTTCTTCATTTTTAATTGACAAATGGGAACACTTCCAGAGAGGCAATTCTATTAACCCAAACTGACAGAGCTCGGAGACAACCACTGTGTCTCCAAACTCATTGACATGGGTCATGATATTGTGATATCATCGACCTAGCGAGAGCACTCTAGGAGACAACGCATCGGAAGAAGTGGTCCTATAAGCCCTAGTGACAACCAATAATGCCGAGAAGTTTTCCAGATGCTGAACAGCTTGCATCTAGGGTACCACATGCATCTCTATCGCCGCTGCCATTTCGCACTACAAATAATGTGACGTTTAGGCCGAAATATAAAAGAATTTCATAAGTTCCTTACCTTATTATGGATTGCAGGCGGAGGTTGCGATGTGTCCACATAATTCATGTCTTGCCCCAAGTTCATATTTAAATTCATACCCTAGAAATAGAAACATAACTTAAGACACTGAAAACGCATTATTTTGAAAAACCTCAGAAAGAAATATTAGAAAATGAATCCTAAAAAAAATTTGGTTTGAGCAGGATTGAAACCCCGAATGAATGCTCTCATCCTTTGAGCTAACAATCTGCCTATGACCTAAGTTACGCCAAGGAACACCATCCAGCTTACTGATTAAATCAAGGCAAGATGTAGTATTATTAACAAGATTAATATAATAGATTCTTGGGTTTCCACCGCGTGTACTTCTTCCTTCTTTCCTTGACGTTTCGGGCTCATTGCAGAGGCCATTATCAAGAGATATGTGTTATAATGAAGTGTAGTGTATGTGTATAAATGCTTCCGGCACTGTCAGCAAAATCCAATATTCCTCTGGTCGTAACGAATGACACTAGCTCTTAGCTAATAGGATTCCTTTTGGCATTCTTAGAGCGACGTTTGCGTTCATACACTTACACTACACTTCATCATAACACATATCTCTTGATAATGGCCTCTGCAACGAATCCGAAACTTCGAGGGAATAAGTATATGGGGTGGAAACCCAAGAATCTATTACGTTAAAAAACAACCGTCTCAAACATTATATGATTAATATATGGTATCAGGTCAGGTGTTGAACCATATTTATGACGTCTTGCACTTATGAATACTTACAGTTATATTATTATTTTTTATTCAATATTTAAGAATGTTAGATTCTTATTATATTATTGTTGGACATAATGTTCATATTATAGTAAGTATTGATAACATGTATTGGTATTAAATCATTATTTACCTGCATTGGAAAATTAGCGACCATCATTTGCGCCTGTATGCTCTGGAGCTGTCTTAATATTTCAGGGTTTGTAAGTATACTGAAAGAATTAAAAAAGGACAAATACAATGGCCACTCCAGTTATACTGTTTATCGTCGTGGTAAGGTAATAATGAATAAATTTTCACTCAAAATTAACAGTAGAGATTGATCAAACAGTAAAGAGGTATCTGAATAGGCATTTATTAATGAGGATTGAATGTCTAACACTTACTCAACCATTAGAATCATGCCCCAAATTTGACCCATCTATAGGACTGACTCACATATTATGTATTATTTTACGCTTGAGATATAAAAAAGAGAACAAAGTTCTTTGACAATTTAAGGAATGATTGACGTAGACTCGAGTGTAGATAATAATAGTTACCTTCCGAGGGCATCCTGCGGGTGCATGTAGGAAGGCTGCATGGGCGGCTGGTGTTGATGCGGAGCGTGATGCATCTGGGGCGGGGGACTATTGTCGGCGGCCGCACCCTCCTCCTCGCTATCATACTCAAAGTCGACGTTGAGCAAACGCCGATTGAAGTTGACAGGCTGTGCCACGGGCTGCGGCCCAGACGGAGGAGCCCCACCGCCAGCGGTTCCGGGTTCCACCTCCCGGAATAAGCTTTGAATCTGACGGATCTGCGCTAGTATTCCAGCGTCCAATTTATTACTCTAGAAATGAGAAAGCAAGTATTATAATATTGATTGTGCCACATTGAAGTAACATAATATGGAGCATTGTGTATATGATATAATTATGGATTGTACACAGTATACAAATCTTACTTCTGTCAAAGGCAGCTCATAGACAAAAGTAATGATAACCCGCTTGCCTGACCCAAAAGTGGTCCTCATTGATATTACTCAAGATGAGCAGGTCAACAACTATATCTATCTCGGACAACAAATGTCTGTAGATGAAGAAAACTATGACGAGATTGCTAGTAGAACCAACCTGACACGGAGCGCATTCGGCAGCCAAATAGTATCGTCAAAGGTGACCGAATCTTCGTAAAATGTTCAACGTGTGCTGCCAGTGCTAACATAATATGAGGCGTCTAATTCCAAAAAGCGATAAGCGATAAGATAACATGGACAAAGAGACAGGGGCTATGTGATGCGATGTAATGGCAATGGGCCAGACATGTCTTTCGGCAAGTGAACTGCTGGTTTTTTGTCATTTCAATAAAGGTTCATTTTGAGTCACAAGACACTTCTGCGACTAGTTGTTGCACATGTATGCATTGCTTTATTGTGGAGAGAAGTTTTGATGCAAACCTGATCAGGATTGGGAGTAACGGTGGGTGTGTGCTGCGACGCCATGGCAGGAGAATTCTTCGCATCAGCGTTGTTGCCCGATGCCATCGATCCTGGAAAAATAATTATTGAATAAATGACTCACTATTCTACAACCAACATAACATGGCTGCGATTTCATAGCATAGTATAATATAATAAAAAGGATATTGATACATAATATTAAGTGAAAAAGTGTGGGTTTTGTATTTCCACAGAACACCACTAAGACGTCCACAGCCATGGTACAATGATAAGGCTATAATATTATTTATTTTCATCTTATCTTACCAAAAAAAAAAAAAAAACCAACTTTATCCATCGATTGGTATTTAATAAGACATGTGTTTCGCTCGCATAGTAAAATCTACCAAGTATAAGTACCAAAAAAATCTACATATTATTATGAATATATAAAAGTAATATAATAATAGATAATTAAGTGCGAAGAGAGCTAAAAACAGATAGGGATACATAGATACATTTGTCTCATTGAATCGCAAATAACAGTACGTAAGAAACTAAACCAAGTAGGCCAACAATCCAGAGAATATTTGTTTTTCTCTAATTACCAATTCACCCACTACAAATGTTCTGGAATCGCGATCAAGTGTAGTAACACAAAAAGTTTATATTACACCCACTATCATAGTTGTTCAATATCTTTGGTCTCAAGACATCTTTGATCTGAACGGCAAGACAATGGTGCAGATGGTAATAATAACAAACTTCCACGCCGAGAGAAATTCGAAATAATTGTTCTATTTGGTAAGGAACATTGCGTATTATGTAGTGGCATCACGTAATAATTAAGGCGCGCGATCCGATTTCATGAAATAGGTAACCATAAATATTTGGAACATGAAAAAGGTAACCAAAAATAGGTAACCCCACCCCACCTAATGTTTTGTCTATGGTTGCTATCAGACAGTGTTTAGATTGCGCACGTTGTCATCTAGTTTCGCTCACATACATGTCCAAATAATCATACTTTACTTGTGTAACATGGTACATTAATAGTATACTAACCGTTAGGGTGGTTGGATATTTGCTGCGACAGAAGCTCTTGGTGAATGGGGTGGTTTGGATCGACCATGTCAAACAGCGGCTGAATCACCTCGGGAGTAAACACGCTGTTCTTCTGCCACAAATTCAACACTCGGATAACGTTCCTCTAAAAGAATGAAACACAAAATTTGCAAAACATTAATTTTGCGTGTTATCGTTTTCTGTAAAAGAGCAATTAAGCAATCATTTAGCAAAAAAGAAAATACAGTCGAACTTGGTTATTACGAGGAAGATGGGACCGACTGAATTTGCTCATTATAAGCATTACTCGTTATATCAGAGAATAGGTATTTTTAAATGAGCGGTCACATAACACAAAAAGTCGCAATTCAAACAAAAATACATATACAATTAGAATTTTTCCCCGAAACAAGCATAGCGTTCATAAACTACAAAAGAAGTTGTTTATTGTAATGAACGCTGGTAGGTATATACTGACTTCAGCTTAGATATTTTACATGAAATTTCAACCACATGCGTGGATACTTTTTCAATGTCGGCGAAAACACCAATTAGGTACTTAGACACGTAAATAGTGTCATAAACGTAATACGATCCCAGCGGCATCGGTCTACGGTTGGATTTTATTGCTTAGGGTCGTAAATGTTTTTAAACAAAGAAAATTTTTGACAATATTTTTGTACGGTATATCCGAGAAGTAGCTCGTTATAAAAGTGAATAAATGTATGGAGAAAATCATAAACTAAAATGTCAACGAATGTTTCCTCATTACATCCGAGATCTCGCTATGTCCATGATCGTAATAACCGAGTTCGACTGTATTACGGTTTTATTTCAATGAATAATGTCTTGACGAATTAATATGCAAATTGATCAAAAAAGCTACATATATAAATAGTTAAATATTACTATGATAAAATGAATATAAAAAAAGGTAAATGAATATCGTACTTAATTACTTAAGTGTTGAAATCAAAATCAACTTATGTGAGACGAATTTATGCAATGTAAGACAATAATTAATATTATTGGATTTCATGAATATGTAATAATACCAGATTCCACCAGAATTACACAATGGTCAATCACTATTTTCAACCTACTGAATTTTATCATTCTGACAACACTGCAAAATACTCTTAAGCATAAACTAATCTTTGATGAAAGGTAATGTCATGCTATCACCTTTAATTAAAGATGTTTTATGAAAGACTTACACCATAAAGGATTATACAAAACATTTTCAATATGAAACGATATTTGTTAAAGATAGTTTAGGACTTCGGTTAAACTTTAAGTAATAAAAAGCAAATACATTTTTGGAATAACAAATGAGATTCCATCAGTCGATAACAGAAGCAACTGCAGCAAAGACTGGCGGCAATAGACGGATTTCAATTAATTCCGAACCATATCTATGGTACTGATAATCTTCGAGACCTGAAAACAAGCCAAATCCTAACACAACCTAAGTAGGTTTTGTTAGATTTCGTGTCAGAAAATTTGTACATAATGCAGTTCGCCGTATCACACTTCACCGTGAAATGTTGTATCGGAAATATACGGTCGTATATTAAAGACAGTCCAACGTCTTTGAGTCGTATAGCACTGAGATAAAATTCATGTCTAAATAAAACACGGTTTTTGTCGGTTTACTGAAATAGTCGTAATACTGGATTATGTATTAGGTTAGGTTAGGTTTTCATTCTCAAATTCATGAATTTTGCCAAAATCGGTTATGAAAATTGGCATGGTTCCATCTAATAAAATTGGAACATGAATGCTCCACGAAGAATACATATTTTTTTCATCTTGGTGCTATAGAGATGATCATTATAGTATACGGTCATCTCTTTCCGATAAGAAAGCTCACGGCGAACTATGCTATGGTGAAATGTAATATGTACAATTTACATGTAACTGTTAGATTTTGGTTTGTTTGTACATGTACAACAAATGGCAGCCGCCATTGTTGCATTTGCATCTACCACCGATGGGTCAAATAAAATAGTGTTTATTATTCGTATTGAAATAAAATTTTTAATTTTATTAGATACATTGCATAAATTTGTCCAATGTACTATTTTGTTTGACATGGCATTGGAAAAACTTGTAAACATTCGATAAGTAACTGAAAAATCGAAAAAATGGTACAGTTCGGTTATGAGGAATACAGCGGAAAACACATTTTGAAAATACCCGATATACTGGATTATTTGTTAGTTTGGGTTAGTTTAGTTTAGGTTAGGTTGGGTTAGGTTAGGTTTGGTTAGGTTAACCTAACAAATAATCCAGTATATCGGCTATTTTCAAAATGTGTTTGCCGCTGTATTCTTCATAACCGAACTGTACCGAAAAAATATCTTTTTTCTTTCAAATTATATTTTCTTTATTCATTCGACGCTTGCTATGCAAAAATTGTCTCGAAACTGCAAATTCCGCTGAAGAGATGAAAGACATTATTTTAGTTATTTTAATGTTTTATGTATTATTTTAGTTATATGTAACATATAGGTATATTATATATAATATATATGTTATATATATATATATATGTTATATGTAAAAGATTTATCATTAAATTCCACGCGAATTATCTGATTTGATTTTGATTAATTATTCTTCTTAAGCCACCCACGTAATATGATAGTATTTTAAGGATTTATAATGCGCGTTCTTATCCAATAAAATTGTACTTTTGATGATCATTTGAGTTTGGTAAATATTTTTCCAGGATACTGAAACATGTCGCGACCATCCGCAGAAGCCCTATGGCCCCCCGAGGAGCCGCGACCCATGAATTTGGAGCACTGCATTTTACTATAAAATTACCAAACCTACTTATAAAACACGTAATTTAGGTAGGCCACCTATTTAGCTAGAGAAGTTTCTCTATTCTCGATGATATAGTAGTAATAGATTACAGGGATATATAATTATAATTATGTCTTTGCTCTGCTGTGATTAGAATTCTAGGTTAGAAAGACTTTGCTTACTTTATCTTCCGGTGGACACCGCAATAGGTTTATGAAAGTTTGCTGCATGTTCTTAGCAAACCGCGGAGCAAAAAAGTCTTTGTCAGGCCCGAATTGATGTCTGGATTGCCGCACAATCGAGTCAATGACGTAAAGACCTGGTATTTTGTACTCCGGTTTGCACTTCAAGATAAACTTTTCTACACTGTGTACGACGTGCTTGTAAAACTTGATGGCTTTTATCGCGCCTCTCGTTATTGCGCTCATTTTAGCCTTCGAGATCGGCGGCTTGTTGTCGTACAACGCAGATAGCTGCAAAGGAAAAAGAAATTTATTTAGACGTACACCAAGGAAATATTATCGACATTTGAGAGGTCGAGGCAAGGTCCCTACCTCTGCGTTGAACGCCTTCACCTCCGCCATATCCATGGTAAATTATTGGGATTACTTAATAAACAAAAAATGCACTTCTGTAGTCTCTCTACATAACGATGTTTCGTATTTTTCTTGCCAAATATTCATTCCGTTGACTTGACGAAAATCCCTACATGCTTACAGAATGCAAATGGCGTAGATACCAAAGACAATACTACATAAGAGATGAGAAAGACTATTGAAGTATCGATACACTTTACCGATACCACGGTACTTAGGATAGATATATAAAATAAAAAAAATCATTTGTGCCTCATAATAATTATTATACCCATATATTATTATAATAGAATAGACAACACCATTTTACTCGCATTTTAGTTTAATTTAAACTTTTTAATTCAACTAATTTGAATAATTTATTTCTGACTATGAATGTGTATCCTTGCGTAAAGGATTTTTCAACTGAATTATTCGTTTTCATGTTTGGACTTGGAAAATTGTTGTGTAGATCAGTGCTCCGAAACCTTTTCTCAGCCACGGCACACTACAGGTCTTCCCAGAATTCCGCGGCACACCATACGTAAAACAATTTATGCACCAAAACATTGACCCCAGGCCAGAATATTCGGCGCCCCTCCCTACCTATCGCTAGGGTTAAAGGCAGTATGATACTTTAAAATAGCATTTTTTTCAAATGATATTAGATGTAAGGCATAAAGCCCACCAAAGCGGCGCTCGGTGCGCTCACTACGAAGTAGGCCCCCTCCCACCCGCGCATTACCCTTCACCTATGTAATAAGGGGCCCAAGAAGCACAAAATAATTATTATTATCATATTATATCATATTATTATATCTCATAACAAAGCAATAAAAATATTATTAAATTTCTCGGGGCTTGTAATTAATATTCATGATGACATTATTCTACCAGCGAAATACCGGACACGCAATAACTAAACAATGAGTTCACTGTTATTAAATAATGCCTTCTCGTCCGTCTATCGACGACGCTTCCAGAAGCGTGATTTTGCTTGCCGTGTTCAATGAATGGACTACGTTGTATTTTCGTTAATTCGTCCCGCTGATAAGCCACACAACGGTGAATCATAGGATGGGCGGGCACAATGCGTCGTCAAATCCAGTGTGCGCTGGCGTATTTGATTACGTTGTATTTTCGATGATTTACGCGCCACTTGTGAAATTTTGCGCGAGTGCTCCACTCGCTGCGTTAAGTGGGTTTTACGCCTAAATTAATCGTATTGATTCTATCTTTAGCGACTTTGTGTATTTATTAATAGTACATCCACTTCATTACGGTTAGTTGTGGTTTTAAAAATAATTATATTTTGAGTATTGACACAATAATAATAAATTGTAGGTATCTACAATCGTATGTGCTAAAATAGTAACGTTAGCGAAGTAAAGCCGCGCCTAAAACTTTTTTTGCTATTAGAGCAAACATGTAATTTGTGTTTATCTCACTTATCTGCTTGGCCTGCCACGCCGCCCTCCCATGAGCTTGGGCCCCACAATACCTACATATTCCCATGTATTTGTATTAGCAATAGATTAACTAATTAATATGATACCTGAGTTTGTTTCAATGAACGTAAAAGTTTTTAGCCTTACTTACTTAGTTTGGTAGCCTTGTCAAAAATACGAGGATATTCTTTATTGACAGAAATCCAGAAAAAAGCATTAGCGCTTCTATAGAATTTTCAGCATTGGTTGCAAAAGGGTTTCGAATCCAGTTGTATTGATTGGATGAAAGTAATGATGAAATATATTTTGAAGCAAAGTTAAATGTTTTGGAGACGGATCCAAAATTAATTGCTTGTTTTCATTGGTGGTCTGGTAGGTCCTTTGGTGCATTTGTAGAGATTCTTGTCTTAAATCCTTCTAATTTGTCAGATCACGTCAATATATTTTCATTCTGACCTAGCATTGTTTCATTAAGTTTATGCAGGTGCTTAAATTTATTTATTACCAGCCATGTACGCAATTTTGGCTATCAAGTAATTATTGTATAATATACAAAATCATTTGTGTTTTTTAAGCAATGTTCCGCGGCACACCGGTTGCGGAGCACTGGTGTAGATGGAAGAAAGGACAGAGATTTTGAAAATTATATCAGTTGTATGTACCTTCAAAATTAATTGTATGATTAGTGACGACTGAATGTTGAAGTTATATTTGAAACTATTCTTATTTTATATTCATAAGACGGCGCATTTATGCCAAACTATACTTTCCATTAAAAACATGTATTCTAGTCGATCGAGAATCGCTTAACCATAAAAATATGCAGATACAAAATTTCTTCTCGTGCATAAGAAGTACGGAAAAATACCAGTATGGGTAATTTTGTGTATAATTTCTTTTGCAGGTTTTTGTTAATATAACACATGTCGTATCACATCGTTTTGCCTTGCCACTTCCTCATTATCGTGTTTCCAGCAAAAAAAATAAACAGATCTTGAAGAACATTAAATTTATAATAGGCAATAAAGTAACGTCTCTAGGATAATGCAGTCCCTTTCCACTGAGCTGCGAGCCGTCGAGTGAAGGGACACTTAAGGCTATTCCTCAGCTGAGGCATGGTCTAAAAAGATCGTGACGAGGCGATGCGCGGATTCCGGGTCGCGGGTGCAAATGACGCGAACTGAACGAAATATAATTTGTCATAAATATTCAACATGCGTCCTTTTTGTGTTTTGTTTATTATTATATTCGTAATAATAATAGTATATTCATTGACATGTTTTCTTTTTCAAGCACATGCGGAACGTTTTTAAGTCATCTTTACACGATTTAAGAATATATTCATCCGACTCCATCACAAAAGAAATTGACTGGCAACGCGCCTCAACGCGGCCGAAATTTCGTTCCATAAAGTGTTGAAAATTATTTGCCCTTTCACTTATGAGCTTGACAATTTTTGTAAAATTTCTTAAAAAAGTCTTAGTAGTTTTTTAGTTGTTCTAAAAAATATTGTACTTATCTATAACTTGTGTATATTTAAATAAAAATTCATAGATATAATGTATAACAAATCAGTATAATAAAAAAAAATATAATATACCTATATAAATCAACACAGACAATCTCTATAATTGAACACAAAATCTAAAGAATGAACATGTAAAAAACCATTAAATACTGAACTAAGCATATTAAGCCTTTGTTATTTTAGAATTTACAACAATAGGTGGTACCTACAGTAAACTGTGTATATTTTACAATTAGCTATGTTATTACTAATTGTATGCCAACAGGACAATTATTCGTATGAGCTAGGTACTTTTTAAAAGAAGATTTTTATTTTATATCATTTATAAAATTTAAAACAAAGTTCAGAAATCGCTTGCATCCGAGTTATCTTGACATTAGATTATCAATAATAAAACACAATTATTCCAAAATCCGAAGTGTAGATATTTTCATTCAATTTATTCATCGTGTATTTTTGCTGTTCTTATGTCTCTTTTACAAGTTTAGTACTTATTTTTTTTAATTCTTGCGAGAAACTTTATTTTATGGGCTTCTTTTTTATTGATTTCAAAAGAATTTTCGGATTTAAACAATGTTCTCCGATCCCTGGCTTATTGACTCATGCATGCATAGAGTTTATGAGCCATAAATATGTAAATTATATTTCATACTTTTGATGGTAGTACACCGAAGTTAGTGTCAATACTAACATATGAATCTATGGACATCCCTATAAATAATGTCTATAGACTAAATTTAAAATAAATATTATTTTTGTCCCAATTATATTTAAAAAGTTTGGTACATACCTATTACCTACAGAAGAATAACCTTTTTGTAACCTAATTTTCTCATATTGAATCTACCAGCGGTTTGATAAAACTTAGAATTCGAGCCCAAAAATGTACCTGTGATTTACTACCTATAATACCTGTACTAAGTAGGTACCTGCTGTATAGAGGTAAAAACCAGTTATATTAAAATAATGAAATTAAAACAAGTTCATCTCAATATTTAGGCCTAGTATTAGAAAACATTTCCAATTCAATTTTAGATGGCAATCAGTGTTGTACCTATATTTTTACAAAAATATTCAATCACCTTGTGAATTATCATATATTTTTTAATGTTAAAAAAATCTCAAATATCAATTAAATCAAATGGTTCATTAAATTCTTCAGTGTAAATAGAGATTATATTATTTACTTCTGAAATTATGTCGACTGGTGTCAGATTCTTGTGGCAGTGCAGGCAACTCCTTTAAGTGTCGGTAACGTTACTTTGAAATGACACAAACACCATTCAAAAGTGATTTCATTGTGGCCGCAATGCCGTAAAAATCCATCTTTCATCGACCAAACCAGTCATCAATTTAATCTTAAATTTTCTGAAAGAAGGCAATCAAACAATAATAAAAAAGGATAAGACATATTTCTTTATTTAAAATTAAATTATAAATCATGACAAAAATACAGTAAACAATTTTAATGGTGGATATTTAATCATTCATTGTTTCAAACCCCCAGGGATCTCTGTTACTTTCCAATACAACAAGAGAAGATTCACCAATCTTATGTAAAACTTCTCTAAGCTTATGTTTAGAGAACAATTTATACAATTGGTGTGATTCAGAAGACAAAATTTCCGACAACCGAATCGCCTCTATGTGGGCGTTAATATCTCCACTCTGCAGAACCTTAACCAACAGGAGTACTATTTCTGGAATGCAAAGTTTCCTCAGTGCCAACAATTGCTTTTCTCTGTCCAGCCATTCTTCCCGGTCATCGACACTCTCTTCGTCATTGGATATCACATCGTCGACCAACCAACCGCTGGGAAAAAGTAATACATTGTACAATAACTCTTTAGTGTGACGAGCTTGATGAAGGCTGGCAGCGTTCCATCTTTCTTGCTGCATTGAAGCTTGAGCTTTAATTTGTTCATAATGCACTTTATCAGTGAAAGAAAAGTTAACAGGTAACGGTTCTGGACTTCTCGGTCTTCCGCCGATATGGTGTCTGTACCATGTAGCGTATCCATTGATGGCTTCCAGATAGGCTTTCAGACACAAGTGCTCTCTCAACCCGTTGGATGTTG
The DNA here is from genome assembly GCF_057557595.1 of Rhyacophila brunnea. Taxonomy (NCBI): domain Eukaryota; kingdom Metazoa; phylum Arthropoda; class Insecta; order Trichoptera; family Rhyacophilidae; genus Rhyacophila; species Rhyacophila brunnea. Next base: position 37,994,942 of record NW_028232796.1, read on the forward strand.
AAGGTAACCTTTGAGAAATTAAACCTGAAGGACAAAATTGAGTAAGACGGCTAAGAACCCCAGTTGCCGAATCTACGTCACCTTTAAAAACAAGATTTCTTATAATGGCGTTGCTCATCATTACGGCTTCTGGTAATTGTGTAGGGAAAAAAGAGAACCATTCTAAGCTTCCAGATACTCGTTGAATGATCAACTGGCTATTGTCATTCATTTCTCGCATTATTGACATATTATTGTTTGACATAATCGGTTGTTGTTCTTTTAATTGTTTAATAGCGTTCTTGACAGTTTCACGTGCCGCGGCCTGAACATCAAGGCCAGCCTGTGTACCGGCTTCCATCACACGGCTCCTATCGTCCTTGGCTTCCACCAGCCACATCAACTGGGAGTATTTCTCAATTTGATATTTTGGCGGGAGAGTAGATGTATAGTGAGCGATTAATTCAGGTGATATGGATGCACCGTCTAATTGTTCGATTAACTTTCCGACATACATTTTTAAAATGTCATCTCCGACGTTGCGCAGTGTGTCTCTACCCATCTGCCGTAAAACGAGGACGAGATGAGCCAGAAAACGGACTAAATCAAAGTTTGCCGTCTCTATCCAAATAGATGCTTGATACAACATCGAGTCAATTTGCTCCAGAATAAGATTGCGCTGAATCTCTTGATAGGGTGATTCAGATTTATTCTTGTGCATAGCATTAACGCAGCCAAATATCTGATGAAGAGTATATTCAGAAGGTTGTTCAAACTGCTCCAAAAGCTCTTGAACTTCGCTGTCGCTTGTCGAAGCCAAGGTGGCTGAATGATGTTCTTTCAAATACTGATCCACCCGCAATTCAATTTGTATTCTTAAATGAGCCCAAAGTAAATCTTCCCAGATATCTCCACAGAGCGGTAACACTGAAGGTAAATGTCCGCAGAGAACAGCGATGGCCGCTTTAAAGTGAGCGTTTTCTTCGGTGTTGGTGAGTAAACCCATACAGCATAATTTCCATAAATCTCTCGATGGATTACCTTCAATAGGAAATTTCGATTCCTGCTGTGGCAAGTCAGGATAATGTAACAGTCTATGGCCTTGAAGTATCAATCCTCTCCACATCTGTCCTGAATTCACACAAAGAGACACTGCTTCCTCAAAATGACCGCACCTTAGTTCTTTAAATAACCTCTGACATAAATTCACATCGTCTTGTTGATCCAACGAATGAATATTCTTCTTTTGTCTTGTCGGAGCGTCAGGGTCTAGCTCGGTGACAAGCGTGGAGCTTCCTTTAGTATCGAACAAACTCATCCCATTCTCGAGATGGTGGAGGGTATTTTCCCAGTGCAATGTACTCCCGGCGCGATTCACAGGAGGTATGGCATTATCTTGATAAGCGGAGCAATTCTCCAGCCAGTCCACAATCAACTGCATCAATCTTATATCGTTATCAGTCCTAAATAAAACACTGACCAACTTTTTCTGCGATAGAGCTTCATATTCTTTCAAAACCTCGGGGATCTCCTTTTCTTGGACGTTATTTAAATATAAACAATACAGTAACCTCCAAGAGTTTGCTTCGTCCGCTAACCAGGCGTTCTGTGGAACAAATCTATCCCACGGGTTAATCTTTTCCAATGAATCACAACATGCCTGAATGAATCTTCCGATTGTATCCAGAACGTCTGCCGGATTGGTCGTCTGAGATACTTCATAGAAAACTTCTGTGAGTTCTTCGGTAATTTTTGATTTGACACTGGATCCTGCGATCGTCGTTTCGTCCAACGCACGGCGCAAAGTTGTGTCATTTAAAGTTTTGAAATGCGTCAGTGCTGTGAGTTCGTGAGGCGCCAAAGTTATCGATAAATCTAAATCACGATTAGCCGGAGCGGTCAAACCACGATAAGAATTGTTGACAGACTTCGGAGAATCAGGCTCAAATTGAAATCGTCGAAGCGAATTATTTAATGCCATTCTGTGTGATATTGTACTATTTATTTTTGCGGAACTTTAACATGCCGGTTACTCGCAGTCAGATCTTTTATAATGTTACCCATAAGAAAATATATTAGTCTATGGTATACGATTAAATTCTACGAATCTAGGGATGCCAAGCTATGGAATATTAATTTATGCAAGCCTCTATACATCGAAATTTCATAAATTATATTATTGAATTCAGTAATCGTTATTTGAACATGCGAGCACTCCTAAATGTTTAAACCCGTGAATAAATTTATCTTTGCATTCAAACAGATTATTGTTCACCATGATAATATCCAGACTTTTTTTTACGTTCGATCGAATTTCTAACAGCATAGTTTTAGATCCAGCATGGATCCAACTTTGTGAGTGGTGAAGCTGAATAGAAATTCTATGTAAATTTATCTAAAATGTACAAAGAAAATATTTTAAGCAACGAATAATATACCTACCTGCCTATAATATTATAAAGAATCTTAAGAATTCAAAGAGATTAGACTGTGGCGTCCAATCTTTTTGGAAGAATTGAATTTATCGATAAAAAGTTGCCAGCATAAAACTTTTAGTGGTCCTATAAGATTTTTTTGGGGGATAAAATTCTCCAATTTGATTCTACATTTTTACTTTTTACCCAATTATTTTATTAGGGACCTCACAGTTAGTATACATACCTACCAGTAATTAGATTAACTTAATGTAGGTAATTCAGCATTCTTTATCAATGGTATCTTCTGCGTTAGTTTGTATTGAAAATGGATTGTTATGGTTGTTTTCTTGAGTTTAATAAGAACATGGTAATAAGTTTGACACCCATGGTGGCCGTGGGGCTTAAGTGTGAGTGAGTTTTGTGTGTGAGTCAGGGTATGGAGTATGGACCTAATAGGTTGAGCAAGTGGCTGACATCCATTTCTCGTAAAAAACAAAATTTGTTAATGCAAACCTTTACCTTGTGGAGGCCCATATTATGATCCTATTAGGATCGGACATGGTAAGTACCTAGTAAGGAATAATTATTATGCGCAAATGACATTATTTCATTAGGTACCTAATTAATTTATTTGTACTCAATATATTGAAGTTGGTATGTACCTACCCAATGACATTGTACCTACCCAATTGGAATCAAATATTATACAAATAGGTATAGGTACCTTTTATATAAACAATTCTTCGAGGTATGCAGATGATTTATAAGGTAGGTATATATATAAAATAAAATCGATGCCTGTAGGTATGTACGTAGCTACATTGTTTATAAAAGTTGAGTAAAAATATATATTTGACACTATGAATGAAGAAATAGGTAAATTTCAATTTTAATGATCTATATTCTATAGGTACCGAATTGATAGAATGTTTTTTTTATACAAACGAATAAATTCATTCATGGATACCTATAAATTATGTACCTACCTATATTATACGTAGATCGATGTAAAATCATTTATGGGCAATATTTCATTTTGACGAATTTCGGTATTAATTTGATAGATAGGTATCTATTGAGATACTATTGTGAAAAAATAATGCGAATTAATTGAATTATGACTATAATAATTCACTATTGAATTATCTAATATTAAAAAAAATATATTTTGAACCCCTCGAAAATATTTTTCCAATCAAGTTTGGTTTAGTGTGTCATTAACGTCAAGATATCCGCGGCGTAAACTGTGGAGGCAAAATCTTTTGAATTTCTTTTTGCTATTAACAATAAAAGAAAATTTGTTTAATTTTTCCAAATTCTTAATGTTATTCGATATTACGTTTTCTATTTTGGAAAATGGAAACTGTCAGTCAAAGTGTAGAAGTCGTCCAACTCTTCATCTTGTCACTGCTGCAGCGTTTGATTGGTACCCACTACCTACTTCATAATATCACAAAATGTAATAAATTTATTTAGCGTTTTGTTGTTTTTAATTCAACAATAACTTGAACTTGCCGCAATTGCCATTGTTATGTTATAATCATTTATTTACTCTAATGTCATTTTTCTTTCCATTAACTAATGTACACTTTTACTTCAATTGACTTTTGCAATTTACAGATATGGGATTCGCAAGGTCTAGGAGTAGACGTCAGTGGAGCTTTGAGGTGATTAAAAGTTCGTGTACAATGAATATTAACGGGATCCTTCGCATTTCAGGTGAATAAATTCTTTATAAATCGTGTATAATTCAAATAATAACTTTTTACAATAATGTCAAGTTACTGTCAAATTCTAATATTGGTACATACAAATCCACAATAGAAATTGATAATTTCGTGCCTGCATTTAATTTATATATTTTATTCTAGTCCAAAGACACTTATACATTGAATAATACAATACAAATATTATAATCATTCTATTACCATTTACTGGAAACATTTAAAGCGCTTAGTTTATACAATGTATGTTTAAGAAGTATTTTCTTCATTATTAGGTACAGTTATTTTGTTAATTATATGAATAATAAAAGTTGATGCTTTATTATCCATGTATAATGTAGGTACTTATCTCACATTGCACAATTTTGGTTACATTTTGAAATTTGTTGATTATATTATCAATTCCTATCCTTTTGTCAATACCTATCATTGCAATTTTTTTATAAATGTACTTAGTATTTGGTAGTAAATCTATTTCATGAATTTACAATCTTCAACTAGGTAGGTAGGCTTAGTACTCTGTTGTCTGTATAAGTATTGCATTACAAAAATACCAACAATTCATAATATTATATTTGTCAAAATCTCTTATAAACATTATCACATCACATTCTGTCACTGAATAAAATAAACTCAATCTGACAGTTCTTGCAATATATTATTATAGAAAGAGGTTATTGTGTAATTTTGGTTAAAAGTTTATATTATTTATAATCTTATTGTTGGAACGATTCAGATGGAGCACATGGTAATCGTATTGTCATCATCGAAGTATCTTAGTATTTTGACAGCATATCTTTATCAGACATTTATATTGTCTTCAAAGTTAGTAATAGTAGAAATTGAAATAATTAAATACAAAGTATCATTAAAAACAATGGTTCCATATTTTTTTTTTTAACTCATTGTACTTATCCACATAATTTTAATAAAAATTAGAACCGGTTTCTTCTGCTTAGACTTGGAGATGTCTTGTCAGTGGGTCTTTTCTATACAAAAGGCGGCTTTCGACGGCAGTTTATCATATTTATGCATTGAAGCGGTTAATTGTTATAATAAGTTAACCGTCTAAACTTTCAAAAAATACTATGTTGTAACAGCCCCTCTCTTGGCTGTGTTAACTTTTAGAGCGAGATAGACAGTTTTGACAGTTAAGACAGCTAACTTATTATAATACCTCAATACATGAATACGATAAACTACCGTCGATAACCGCTTTGTGTATAGAATAGACCCACTGAAGCACTAATCATAGACTAACTACATCAGCCAATGTCAGTTTATTATCTCATTGTAATAATATACCTATTATACTATTTGTAGCATCCTTGTGGATAAGTCGGTGGCATGGCTTCGGGCAGCAGTTTAGAAAGTTAACATCCAGACTTCAAATCTGGACAACCATTTCCAACGTTAATATTTTAATAGTCATGCGTTTTAGCATCGTAGTCATGGGGTTAATTAAAATAAAACATAATATAATTACCACTGGTTTCAACCACTCAGGAACATTGTCAGAAAATCATTTCAAGTCATGGGTGTTTGTGGTATTCACTCTTACCCTCTCGGATCCAACTTTGGGGAGGTTTGGATGAAACGCTTTCAACTGTTCGTCGTCCAAAATCTTTTAATTTACCTCAAATTTGGTAAAACGTTAACAAAGATAAAAAATAACTGTACAATTACTAGAGGTACTACCAACCTACATATCAATGGCTCGGCTTTGGACTATCACATTATGTACGTATGCCTTAGTAAGAAATGGGCATCAGTTAATTTTTGAGATTAATTAAAATGACGCTCGTCAAAATCTTATTTTTAAATGACCAACCATGTTCGACTGATCAATTATATAGTAAAAGCTTCAGTAAGTAACCTTAGTTTAATCGTTTGTATTTGTATGTATAGTGTAACTTATATTATATAGACCAATTTTTAATTCAATGCATTCATGACGTCGTCTCGTAGATACCTACTTGAATTATTGTAGAATATTTTCACAAAACTTATATGCTGCGTCACCATTAGAACGTCTGGCCATTTTGTTTTGATCTAACCCCAGTCCAAATACACCTCACACCCAGAAAGTGTGGGAGACAATCGCAGGAGATCTGTATGGGGCATAAAGGTGTCAAAATGCAACGTCTTGTGATTGTGCCGTGTTTGCTTTCAACATACTTCTATCTATTCTATGTCTGTCTTAGAAATATTGTAGTTGTGGGTCTTTTTTTTCAATTTTCAATGTTTTATGAAGTATGAAATGCCAGTTGGTATTAGATTTATGTTTGAACAGAGAGTATTGTAAAAACCATTAGTTAAAATTTATCGCAATTAGATAAGATACCTATAGCATACATAGTGGTCAGTGCATTTGAGGGGGTCGTAGGTTTGAATCCCGTTGGGTGTCTTTATTTTTTTTAAAGATTTTTTCTAGTGGTCATAATATTATATTTCTCACAAGTGTTTTCAAATTATGTATGTTCAATAAAAGAATGCTAGATTCTTAAATCTAGTGAATTATTCGTTGAGTAAAAAAAATAGTTTATCAAAATATAACTTTGACAATATTATAACCTAAATTTAAACGTCAATTTGATTTGCCGGATTTCATATTTGGCGCAGTTTATCATATTGACAGTCCGCATGCGCATTCGAAACTGCTGTTGTGACGTAAGCGTCCATATTGAATCTACTGTTCATATTGCCGACACCACGCCCTAACTTATAGATACGTGTTGTTTCCCATCACGGTAAAAATGATGTAATTCTCTGAAATAACTGCATTATTTTAATAAATACTTTTGATTTTTTCTTTCTATATACATCGCTTCGGTTAAATATATCTCACCGTGTTTGAAAAAAGTTTTTTTCTTGGTTTTTTTGGGTGTGAAATTCAAATATAATCCGTTGTCAGGGCCGCGTACGTTCGCATGCAGCGTTAACTTCGCGTCAAATGAGATACTATTTTGAAAAATAATACCGCCAATTTATTTTTCGCGTCTACAACGAAAAGATAATTAATTTATATATTGAAAAACAATTTTTGAACCGATATCCGATAGTTGTTTTTAAAGTTTTCATTATTTTCTTTTGTTCAATTTATAAATTTATTAAGTAAGCAGGAAGCAAAACAAATTCCTTCCTGATATACTTCAATATTTTTTATCCTGAGATGGATTGCTTTTAAATGACGCTGTAGCTTATTAATTTTTAAAATTACGATTAATCACATTACATTCATAATTAGATACGATAAATTTAAATGCAATAATTTTGTAAGTGCTTACTTTGAACCGACAAAATACGTATTGGCAATATATTTCTGTCTCAGTCGTTCGCCTAGAGTTGACGGAAGAAGTCTCCGCGTCTGTAGCCGTGAAGTTATTCGTTACTTTGGCGCAAGTGTTTTACTAACATCTATTCCGCCATTACTGGATGTAATTTCAACAAATTTTGTGAGTGTATCAATTTGAAGCGCATTGTAGGCATTTAAATATCTAACGAATCGGCGGTCCCGCGGAAGATATTCGAACAAACGTGGTGAACGTGTTTTTTGTTATTCGGACCGAATCGCTTGTGTATCGACGGGTGCAGTTCCTTCTATTATCACGTGGGTTAATAATTCGATAGTATGTTTTTATACCGGGCGTCGTTTTATGCCGCTCCGGCTATGCGGGCCGGTTCTCATTTACCTATTATGTAGCATTTCAGTCGCGATATAGTGTATGTTTTCCGTATGTCGATACACGATTAATTGCGTTTACAGTTTCAGGAGAGCGGAGTGATCTTTCGCCGCTCGCGCCATGGAACCGGCGGGAGACTGACGACGAATCTCATCTGCCGTCTGTCCGCCCCCGGGAAGAAAGTTTATTGTGCAATTACCGTGGTATTCCGTGACATAATTGACGATCGATCAGCCGTCCGAGCGCTCCGGATCGCCGCCACCGGCGAAAATGCGCCGCGCGCTATCGCCGCGGACGCCGGTGGCGATGAGCGTGTCGGAATAGCCGGCCGGTGAGGCCCGACATGGCACCGGCCCTCTCGGAGCCCAACCGCAAACCGAGCTACGCCGACGGGGGCTCGTCCCGCAGGGGGAAGGGATCCTTTCGCAGAGCCGCAGAAGACATAATCCCACATATGGAGGACCACAATATGGGCCTCCAGAACGTAGACAACTTCATGAAGGACTCGCAGGAGATGGACCAGATTCTCGGAGAGCTGGGCGGAGGGGGCGAGGTGGACATCTTGCAGGTGATCAAGACGATGGAGGGCGCGGGCGGCGGGCTGGCGATGGACGGTTCGCTCATGCCCTCCTGCGAGGCCGACGCCATGTTCCCGCTGGCGACGTTCGAGAGAGACTTCCTCTCGGACGTTCAGGACGTCATGAACATGTGCTCCGACGACAACAGCGCGGGGACCGCCGCGAAGGAGGCGGCCGCCAGGGAACGGATCAAAGACCTGCAGGCCAAGCTCGACAAACGGTGCCAGTTCATGCGGAGGAGACTCCGCATCCAGCAGGCCCGCGGGATGGGCAAGCACGTCGGCGAAGAGGTCGCCGGCCTGTTCGAGCAGGCGTATCGCGCCTGCAAGCGAGGAGTCCAGCCGGAGTCGACCTCCGCTGACGTCAAAGTGGAGAAGCCGAAAGGTCTCTCGCGCAGTTCTGTAAAATCGTTCGTGAAAAGACTGGAGAGCGCGTCAGTGTCTCCGAAGAAAGTGAGTGCACCCCCGACCCTCGAAGGGGAGGGCGTAGCCAGTGGTTCGATGAAAATTCCTGGGGGCTTGACCTTCGCAGCTGGTGCGTTGCGATCGCAGCTGGCCGTCGTTGAACGTCAGCTGGACTCTGACGCTACTATTTCGTCTTCAGGAGCTGAAAGTGCCGATGAGACGGTGCCCTACAATAACCCTACGCAGGAAACTATGCCTTTGTAAGTACTTATACAAAATGTAATTTTTTTTACCTTCCGCCCTTTTAACTATTGTTTAAAATATGGTACCTTCCACATTTTAACCCTAAATAGGTATGTACTTGGGAGACTCTTGACTCTTAGGGCACGGTTCGTCTGGTATTAATTAAAATCATCTAATAATATAATCGCTAATTAAAATCATCTAATCCCCTGTGTTGTGATTTTCAATGTATTTTTTATTACAAAAACAACAAAAATAATATCTAATATTAGGAACTACACAACACAACTACGTTATTGATGTGCCCTTGACCCCTTCTGACATTTCTGGTTTAATTTTTTTTTTACTTGTATGTAATACAATGTCTTGTGTTTGGCCAAATCAATCAAACTATTCAAATCCACGTAGGTACTTACCTTACATAGAGTAGGTATTCATGACATACCAAATTCCACATTTTATTTATTTATTTATTATAATCAGCTGGTAACATTATTTATTATTCTGACTCGCCAGTCTGGCAACGCTGTGAGAGAAATAATACACGGCCACGTTCTACTAAAATTATATTAGGTATAAATAATGTTCAGAAATGGCAAAATATATTAACTAGGTTCATACAGTATTAATAATTTATTTCTTCAATTACGTCACAAAAATAGGGTGAAGCAAATAACATGAACTGGCGAATGCGTCAGTCTGGGATCGCCGCTTATATTTTTTCTAACCGAATCGAAATGATATTTCGCGCCTTTTTGTATCTGACGTCACAGTGTCTTATATAAAAAAAAACACGTCGAAGTGAGCAGTGAACGCGATGCATCTTGCGATTTGCTCGGATTATTATAGAATTTATTTCATTATAAAATGCACGATCTTTTTCGGCTATTTATATCAGCTGACTAATATAATAGGTACATATTATTATTGACGAGTGTTTCGAGTTAGAAAACAGGTATATTTATTTAATTTTTTTCCTCTTACCGTTTTCGTAGATGTATTTATTTTCATACGGACTATTAATATTTTGATAACCCTCAGCACAGTTTTCCATGCGAATTATTATAGTACGAAGATGTAAAAAATATCTAGTATTCTGAAAACAAAACTATAGCAAACGTACGAAACATAACATTTTTTACTTTGAAATTTTAAATAGTTTTGGCACATTTGCAGTAAAATTATATTTGTAACTTATAGTGGAATAACTTAAACTTGAAATTGCGCATATTGCGATTTATTTTACTGCGCACGAATTCGATGGGGGTTATTTATTTATTGTTACCGTTACTATTTCTGACGGCTCTTTCACGAAGCATTTATCAACTATTTTCTGTCAAAACTATCTAACTTCACGCATATGTGGTGACCTAACATATGTTTATATTATTTCACATTTTTCGCAGAATATAAATTTCCATATTGTACGGTAGGCAACACCGCATTTCAAATGTTTCTTCTAATTTTATATCGCATGTGTGCAAAATGTGCACTGTAAACAAATAGTGTACAGTACTAGATGTTAGACATCTAGAGGTAGACAAACATGAACAAAACATGAATTGAAATTTCATCGAGTTAGTTGGATAGATGAAAACTTTCTACTAGAGTCAGCATTAAAACCTATTAGTAGTCAGGCTCGGAGCATAGGACGATTAATAAAGCATTAGAAAAAATGAAAACAGGTAGTACAATTATTATTATTAGTTCAATATCGTCGAATTTCCCTGACAAATTAGTGTTTCTATAATATGGAAACACTCACATGTATTTGCTTATTATATTGAAGTAGGTATGTCTGTAGTTTTTCGTGTACCGATTTATATTAAATTTTGATTTATATGAAATATTGATGTTATGTTTACTTATGTGCGGGGTACCTAATCAATTCCTCGTGTGCGCTCCCTTCTTGCCGCAACTTTGTGCGCGCGCGCATAAGCGCACTGCTTGGACTTGTAACTGGACTGTAAATAATAATGGTGGGGTGGGGTTATCCAACGGAAGTACCTAAAATATTAAGTACATATAAACACATTTTAACCTGTATGCACTTACATGACGTATACAATGTACTGTGTAAAGTGCAATGAAATCCAGACAGCTTCCAACAATTTTTCCAATGGGATGATTAAAATTATCGTATGTATTAAATGGTGCAGTTCTTCGATCCCCTGTGTTAATCTTGCCCGTCTATTACCTCTTCTCTTTATAGTTTGTATCTATGGCTTTGTAGTCATTTTATGATTTATTGATAGATTCTTCATTTTGAGAGCATTTTTTAAATTTCCAAGTAATGGCAATCGTAATCAGTAATAATGGCTGATATTTATGTAGTGTGGTGGATACGCGAGAGATTGCGGATTTTTTTAGTTCACTAGGTTGCCGTTCTGACGTGTGGACAACAATATCGAAGTCGTACTGTTGTTTTTAATTTAATTTTTTTTTTTTTAATTATAGCGTCCTATCCTACTGCGGACGTGGAGATCTCTTCACATAAAATGATCGTCAGTTATTGTCTCAATATTATATATTATTTTAATTTTGTTGTTAGTTTATCCTATTTCTCCCATGGTCATTTTTTAATTATTAAAATCAATGTAAACTCAGTCAAAGCACACTTGGCGACCTCAGTCTTGGGTAATTAACTACTGATGCTTCTCGCCCAAACCTAGGGCTTCGTGATACGCTCGATTAATACTGAGTGCGGTGCGGGGCGGTTGGTTTGGTGGGTCTTACGTGGTCTTGTATTCAAGTTGTACAGCTGTGTTCTCTTAAAAACAGATTATTTTACCATCTCCTGGGCGGACGTTACTATGACTGCCACATTTAAATTTTGTAGACATACCTACATGGCCATGTAAAGTATTAATAACGTAGGGTTTTGTTTTACATATCCATTGGCGCCGATTACTAATTAAGTCTCGTTTATTACTATCCATAAGTGTAGTGGGTAAGTTTAAATCCTTGTTGAAAAAATAATGCCATTATGTATTTACTTACGGGGGGGGGGGGTAATCAGAGGATCTACAGAACAGATTGTAGGTATTTATAGATATAACCGCGTGGTTGTCGGGAGATTTCACCATCATTTCATCACTTGCGAATCTTTGTCGTCAATAGAAACGCTCCCTCCTCCCGGCTCCCGTACATGCTGTTGTCGTTGTGCAACTTTTGAACTGTCGTGTTTTGTATTTTCGTGGACACTTTCGTCAATATTAGGAATATTTTTACGTACTAGTCAGTGGCGCATCCAGGATTTAATATAGGGGGGGGGGGGGGGGGCAATGAGGAAAATGTAAATTAGTCCCATAGGCTCTTTTTCTTCATATAATTATTTTAACATATTTTCACAATACACGGCGGTATATTTGTACAGTTTCTCCTAGTTTTTATTAAATTTGAGGTATAACGGCGGTAACCGTTAAGCGTGTCATCAGCGACTAGCGGATTGGAAGTGACTAACAGCGACCATGCTGGACATGTGGGCCTAGTATGCTAAAACATTATTCAAATATTTATCGGCTGTGCTACCCGCTTGGTCTAGAGAGCTACAATATTTATGCCGAATTCCACTGAAAAAAAATGTTCTTTTGACTTACACTACCACCGACTAAGTGGGTGTAGTCGTTATTTTCGCCGAATGTTTATCGTCGATTTTTGGTTTTTTAATATTGAGGTTCCAAAATATTAATTGAAATGGACAAAATAAGTATTAGTGCATCGAACTTATACTAAAGCCTACTCAACACAACACAGCCTAATTTCTCGTTTATCGGTCTTTTGTCTATTGCACTCGGTGTACCTACACCATGGCCCCCACATCCTGAAACGGACCCTCATGGTAGAATATTTGGCGGGGCCCTTACCTACCGCTAAGATTAAAGGCAGTGTGAGCCCTGTCAGCCCCCCCAGCCATGACCTACACCACTCCGGAATTCGGGTGGACACCGAGATATTTTTGACGGTTCCATTAAGGATTGGGTTTCTAAAAAACCCGACATTAGTGTTTCGAAATTTTTATGTTAGAAATGAAAATCATTTTTTGTCGTGTTTTTATTTGTCTAAGCACGTATAGTTTATTGGCTTTTAATTTCAATGTTTAAAATCATTCTGATAATTTTCATGTTTGGGGGGTGACAGGGGCCCTTGCGCCACTGGTACTACTACTAAGATTTTACCGTTGTAATATTATTTTTATATTTACTAAAACGGAATAAACGAGTTATGTACCTACTTTCAAAGTTCAATATTCTTTTTGCCACTAGATTATATCGTCACCGTTCAGGCAAAAGTCACCAACCCTAAAAACATAGTTTTGAGATATAGCAATTTGAAAGTTTGAAAATGCAGGAAAAATCAGATTTTAATGTTTTTAAGGTTTTATCTACATTAAATTATTTTCTCATGTCTTCTTAATAATTTCTTTAAGGTACTTTTACTTTTTGATGCTAATTAAAACATCTGGAAGGTTTTAAAGGAGGCAAGGTAGCTCAAATTATGGTTTGCTTGTTAATAATCTGAACAATGTTAGCCAAAAGAAGCATCAGTAAAACTCACCATCCATAGTATAGTGACTTTTGCTTGTATATTTATCACGAAGGATTTTTTTTTTATAGAGTCAATAATGTCTATTCACCTATAATGACTTTTGCTTGTTAAGATTTTATCGAAAGTCATTTAGTGAAAAACAAATAATTCGGATTTAAGCAAAATTTTACTAACTAATGTACCGAGGTGAGTTTTGCATCCTAAAGAACATAATTTTACGCTTCGGGTGACATACTCAACTCAAAACTGTCATTTTCAGGGTTGGTGACTTTTGCCTGAACGGTGACGATATATACTTACGATACTTACGAAATACTGAAATATCTATGGCCCATGCCCGTCATATGGACTGTCAATTGGGTTTTCAAACTTAGAAGTAAAGGCCATCCGTTCTATTTATTGTCTATGGTCGCCAAATATTTTTTTATAATTAATTGCAATGCATGTCCAAATATTCAGAGAACGTGGTCTGCAATAATTCCAAAGATTTTAAAGAAAACCTGTAGAGATGGACAGTGATTTATAAAAAATCTATCACATTAATCTTATCAAATTTAATAATATCTACAGGTAACATAGATTATTATTATAATTTTTTGTTAAATATATTACTATGTAAGTGACAAATAAGATGTAGTAATTATTTTTCTATATTTCTGTGATTTATATATATATAGTATTGTCTAGAAAACACCATATTTGTTTATATCAAATGTTAATAGGCAGGTTTCATTTATGGGACTGCTTCGCTCTTATGTGTATTTGCTTCCTGTAACTTCTCTGTAAAAAAATGACACTTTACATTATTAATGACGGTTTCGTCTACAAGATGCTTGTAAGTAAATAACCAGAGCAAGGCGTCAACGGTACGATCGCTTTTTTGTATTTCCACACAAAAGCTACCAACATTATTACTTGTTGTTATTACCAATTCAACCACACTAACCTTCTGGATATATATTGATACTTGAATCAGGGACATTAATTTGATCATTGATAATAATGAAAATTAATATTGCTAGGTGAAAAACACAAAACAATTTGGAGGGGGGGGGGGTGGTCAGTTTTGAAAAAAATACCCACAATAATTTATGATTGGCGGGGAGGGTGCGTTAACAAAATCTAACAGGTATGACCTCGTGGACCCTACGCACTTTTCCGAATATATACCCTATACCCGGACACTAGGCACTTTGATTCTAGTGATGAACACCTGGCCTGCAGCTATAACTAACTACTGGTGCTCTATGAGTTATTGCCATCTGTCGCAACCAGTGGCTCCCGGTGGTCTTCAGAATAGCATTTTCTGGTAGTGCGCAATGGTTTACCTTCTATAAAGAGAAGATCTTCTTCTTTCACCCTGTCACGACTCAGCATTGGAGCATAGGGCAAGCACAAGTTCGCGCCACTTCCCTTGGTCCATCGCCAACTCTTGCGCCTCCCGCCACGTCAGTCCTGCATCACGTAGCTCGCTTTTGTGGCACCGCTGGAGGGTGAGTGAGGGCCGGCCATGGGCTGTGCCATAAGGGTACGACGTGTCACACTTTTTGGTGGCATCCGGAGCACGTGTCCTAGCCATGTAAGGTCGTAAAGCGTCTTTTCATGATTACGTCAATCACCGAAGGCTACCGACTTATCAAATTAAATATGTCTTTGTTTATTTATACTATTTCTCAAAAAAGATTTGAACAGCAAGAATGATTTCATATCAATAAAGAAATATAAATGTCACAGTTTATGGCTTACGCTCGGAGTGAACAATGCTTTAGCGCGTTAGCCAAATAAATAACCGCTGATGTGTTTTTTAGTATTTTGAATGAATTTGAGTGGTTCAGAAACAAACGCGGCAGGTTTGTATTTTCGTAGAATGTTGGCGATTCATTAAATAAATGTTAACTGTAAAAATATTAAAAATGAACTCTCCAACATTGTTATAAAACAGAGACTGGCGTTTTTGTTTCTAGAGTCCTTCGTTTCGTGCGCCGATCTAAAAGTGTGTAAAAAATTCTATACAAAACGCCATTTCAGGAACATTCGGCCACCGTTTAAGCAGTATACAATGACCTTATTGTAATCCTGTGCAAACTGAAAATCTATTTGGACGCAATCGCTTTGCGCTCATGAAAGGAGAATTGTTAATAATACTGCTACATGTTCTATTACGCGAAGTGAGTGATACACGTATGAATAACAATGAAAAGTTGAACGATGTCTTCAAAAATGCAGGCAGTGCGTTGCACTTGCATGGTATTAGAGGAGCCGCCGCTGGTCGCAACCACAGGTGGTTATCGAATGCTCATGTCCATTACCGACTCAAGTAAAGATGGCGCTGGCATGGCTCATCGGTTATAATTATTAAGATCATTAGTGTCTGTTTGTGTCGTCCGCGATGACTTGTATTTTAGATATGCTGCGTCAGAATAATACAGGAAACATTGGATGCTCCCAATTCCTGAATTGCAGGGGTCTTTCACAGACATGGGTATTGCGTGGCATAGAATGGCGTGAGTAGTGGGCAGCACAACCCTTTGAGAAGGCTGACAGCCAAATCATTGGGGATCATTCATGAAGTCCTGAGTAGTGGGCAGCACAACCCTTTGAGAAGGCTGACAGCCAAATCATTGGGGATCATTCATGAAGTCCTGACGAAGAAAGGAGTATTGTTCCATTAATTTAAATTGTTTTTTTTGTCACTCCTGGAGGGGGTCCAGACCCAATAACCACCACCCCTGTACGCACCTGTGGGTGGGGTACCGTTGTGAGCTGTGCAAAAACAGCCGCAAGATCTTCCTGGCGACGCCGCAGTTGAATATTATTCATTTGCAGATAATATTACGTTTGTAGAATCAATCACATTTGGAGATATTTCCGATACCATATTATTATTGTGAGGTATTTATGAATTGTCTTTTGTTTATTCAAGTATACACAAAAACAGTGTTTTCAACCACAGTATGTTGCTTTTATTTAATAGACAACACTTCCATGTTCATATCACACAATCAATACCTCAATTTCAAAATCATTCATGATATTAATGATTTTTTAAATAAACTTTTTGTTGAACAATTTTTTTATTTTACTAGTGTTGACAAACTCATTCTCAGAATGGTCTAACTTTAACAGTAACAAACAAAGTTAGATTCACTCCTGTAGGACGTTCGAGCCGCGAGTTAATACAGGCTCACTGTTTGGATGTCATTAGAGTCATGGCCCAAAACGGATTTTAAAATAACTATAATAGAGTAAGTTCTACTACGTATAATTCATGTACTGTAGAATAATGTTGTTAGAATAATGTTGTAGAACATTATTGTAAAATAATGTGATTATCTTTCCAGTCATCATTAAGTATCATTCTTGGCTTTACAAACCTTGGTGGGTCTTGGTGGACTTCTCCCTAAACTTACTTCTTCAAACTTGCTGCGGCTCAATCTCGGCCGTCCAAGTCCTCATTATTTCCTAGTTCATCATTAGGGGACGTGTATAATATGAGCCTCCGCCCATTATGACAGTTAGTCGTTGCAACTCGATTGTCAACGTCGTGCTTTTCAACTTACTGTCGAATGTGAGGAAGACTTTCGGCCTTGTCAGTATATAAACGAAACGGAGCGACATAATGATTTGTGTTTATATCACTAATCTGGTCGACTCACTACGCCGGGCCTGAGCCCGGGCCCCCAGGCTAGAGCCCTATCAGACCCCCCTTGTGGGGGCCATAATATATATGTACCTATTGGTTTCTCAAAATTCCATTAGATCTAATATTACAAAAATATTTTCCGATCGGTTCCTGATTTTCCATCATATATATATTTTGTATTCGCAATCAGACTGTCGTGCCTGTTATGATATACGGTTTAAAAACTTAATAAACAAAAAACTATGAATAATAGTTTTTTTATTTATTTGTTGGCGGTCCGCGATGTATGTATTACTCTTATTTTAACCGGTCCGCAAGTATCATAAAAATTTCATTCGTTTCGATGTTTAAATTAATGTAGTTACAATTTCATTCAATTTACTTAATTAAAAAGAAAATACGAATGATTATTACAATGCATACATAACTCAAATCCAATTACCTGCCTTCCTTTATTTTATTCTTCTCACTAACACCAGATCAATCAATCGATTTAGGCAAACTCAAAGGCATCCCAATGAGCGAGCGATGTATTATTATTGAATGTATTTATTTCATTGTTATGATCGGATGGTACCAAACCAATCAAAGACCACCATCATGCCTAATTTATAAGTAAGTAGATACGAAGTCGTAACCAGTTTGTTTGATCTCATGTGTCTCGTAGATACGTAATGCCAATTTCATGCGATACCTGTTTTTAGTTGGTCGGTCGCCACTAGTTCTCTCTACTTGTGTTCATACGTCACGGCACTCACGAATCATAATATTGTTATCAAGGTCAATCTTTTGATTGATAGATAACTCACTCGGCTGCTGTTGGAGATCTATCTGTAGGGACCACACCCCCGTGCTTGTAATTTCCGCTGTTACATTCGGCAAACTGCCGTCGCTGGTTAGTAACTAGTCTTATTTGTTTTAAAATCACGTTAGGATTGTATACTATATTATTATCTCAGTGGCGAAGGGTGGAGGTAGGCTGTTAAGATCCATCATAAATAGTTCACACTAAACTTTGTCAGTCATTCGTATTTGTTTTCATTGAAATAAGACTACTATTTACAGATGTATTTGTTATTTTTTTTTAATTTCTATTAAATCCTGCGAAAACTAAGCCTTAATAGTCGAAAAGTACTCGTTTATCTATAAAATATCTAAAATTATGCAATTAAATCATACATAACTTTGAATATTTTATAGATAGCATAATATTTTTTATCTAGTTTGGTTTATGCAGGCCTTAATGTATATAAAAAATGAACCAACAATATGTTTAATATTATGTATTCTTAAGCCAACTAAAACAAGTAAGTATGGATAGAAAAGTGTGCACAATTTTGTCGTATCGCCCAAAATATTTCTAAACTATTATGGTTTGGTTTTTAGGCAGGGATTAATTGATTTTGAAAAACTAACCAATACCATCTGTAAATTGTAGTCTAAGATCAATAAAAACGAATACGTATAACTAACACCGTTTAATGTGCACTATTTATGGCGGATCTTAACAGCCTACCTCCACCCTTCGCTACTGAATTATGTTCACTAACTATTTATTTACGCGTGTGTTCGGGTGAATGACAAAAATCCAAAGTATGCGCAGGTGGTTTAACGATGTAGAAAATGACATCCAGGCTCTTACTAGGAGTAGCCAGGGCACACCCCAGACACGATATTCGTCATTGCACAACTTAACCCACAAGTCAACCATAATATGCTAATCTAATTTTACAATAATAATTCCATCTGATGTGGCTTATAAATGAATAGCTAAAATTGTTATCAATAATTATTATCGTCGCGTATTTTACAAATTCGATATCTACACCGCATATTTCGATGAAAATAGTAACCACACTGTACCGAACTAAACGTATTTAATCTTAAGTCAGTCGTAAATTGAAATGTAATTTTATTTGAAAGAGGGGGGACATATTTATACTGTGATACCAGACTTAGGATATCAAAAATGTCACTTCGTGTATGTAAAAGTAAATGTAAATGGTCGATATTTTTTTGAAGATACATATTGGACGCGTACCTATTTGATGTTTGAATTTCTGTTTCCTGAAAAGTTGCCATGCGAATTAAACGCGTGGCGGATATGAATAATTTGCTGGAACTGTTCTTTCTTCGTATTGTGGGATTCTACGGACATGCCGTTCGGCGAGGCCCACAAAGCCTCAGAAGGTAAATTTATTGTTTGGACAGTGTGCCTGGTGAAGGGGGCAGGGGGTGAACTCTGGTAGGTGTATTAATTCACTAGAAACCCCGATAGCACCCGCCACAATTTTCGGCGATTCGGCGACGAAATATCAGTTTAACATATAAATATGTGTATATGAGGAGTTTCTGATTTATATATAACCACATCCTCGAATTTGTCGATAACTGAGTGATTACGATAATAATACATAATCGGTCGCTATCTCGTGGCATATTAATTTATAAATAGTATTTCTGAAAAATCGTTGTTGATTAGTTCATTGAATCGCAGGTACACAGGTATGACCGTTGTCTCCTTAAATGTACGTTCGTTTAGGTTGCATAGATTGGAAAAAAATACCTGTAACATCCGTTCAATCGTGTCAACGGATGCTGCACACCTGACGCATGCATAGGGCACATGCCATACCATTCTGAATAGCGTGTCCCATACTTAACTTAGTGTTTTTTTTACCTGATAATTCCACTGAAAGGCATGTCCGTTGAGGTTTATTTACTTTATAATACAATCTACCTGTAAGCTGTAGGTACGTAAAATTATATTTTTCGTATGTTTTTGTGTTGACTGAAATATGCATATTATGATAATATAATATTATAATGATAGAAATCCTTAAATGCTTTTTTTCTGCGTATAATATTGTTTATCGTATTTATTATTACGTATTTTTAGACACTGATACCAAAATGATAAGTAATATTCAGAATTATCCAGTTTATGGCCTCTACTTAGATAATTGCCGCTGTTCTATTCAGATATTTTTTTTTATTTAAATGTTGGTACTACTTACGTAGCAACGCTATGGTGTGGTATGTCTTCATAAACAAAATGCTATACAGTATAAACAAGAATTAATTATACGAACATATTATCACCACGCAAGATTCATACATATTGTTTATTTAATGACATTTATTTTTAATAGCTGACCATAGTCCATAGGTATGTAATATTTTGAGAAAGTTTCTCGTAGTATGTACGAAACTTATTAGGTCACTATCGTAAAAGCAGGGGGTCATATCACCACCGCTGGACCAATGTCTCCCTGAATTCATTTCACTCCTGTCTGTCCAATTCAGTGTTACCATTCACAAAATAAGCCAGATGGCAGGAAAAAATGCTATATTTTCTCAAAACTCAGTGTCTAGAAACTAGCATTTCAAAAAAAAAAAACACATGAATTTTATTAACCTTTGACTTAGATACATCATATTAACCTTTTTTTTTTTACAAGAACAACTCATAATTATTTTATTTGTCATATTCCTAAGATACAAAATACCAGCATGTTGATTTTAGCTATTTAGGATATTCTAGCTTTATTATGAGAAGTTTTAAGATGTTTGAGGTATCGAAAACACTAGATTTAACGCCATACGCCAGGTTCAATATTTGCAAACTAGATTCCTATTAAAAATGCAATATCTAGCAAGAAAAACGCCTAGTTGGCAACGATAACGACCCTATTGCCGTTGAGTGCCTCTTGGTTTCCACTGAATAATGATATTGGTCAAGCGACCATCTAACATTCTAACATTTATCCGTCTTTTTGCCTTGGCGACATTACTAATACATTATTTTTACGTAGTTATTTTGCGTTATATGCAACAAGCACGTTGGGTTATTCCAAACACGTATTCCGTATTTTGGGCCCATAATTTATATTTGCCTAACTGACATTTTCCATTGGAATAGTTTAAATCATCAATATCTCATTGCAAACAGAGAAAAGGTATCTGACAGTACCATGGCCCCCACATCCTGAAGCGGGCCCCTAGGCTAGGATTTTTGGCGGGCCCCTCCTACCTATCGTTAAAAATAAAGGCAGTGTGATGCTCTACAGTAGCGTTTTCCAAATGGTGTACGCGTTAAAATTAATGTGTATATTTAGTGTTTTTTTTGTATAAGTACATATTTTAATACATCCATTTGAATTATGGAATTGTCGAGTATCGATACACAATTAAAAATTATATCGTACAACCAAATAATTTTAAATGATAACATTATTGAAGAAAAATAGTGACTTTTTTACTATTAGAGAGAATTTGTGATGTGTGTTTATATCACTTATCTGGTCGACTCGCCACGCCGGGCCCTTCCTGAGCCCGGGCCCCCAGGCTATAGCCCTGTCAGCCCCCCGTTTGTGGGGGCCATGGACAGTACAGTTTATAAAATTATTGATTATGATTAAGCTGGTGCTACAGACTATTAAGGTCCATGACCGACTGCACAGCCGTCCTCCTGGTATCGCTATCCCGAACTCTCTCTTTCCAGTCTGTCACATTAAGCCCATCTACATTCATCTTGCCATTATCAGCACATATCCATGGAGTGAGTGCCTACAGGGATTCCTTCATTAACAGTGTGCACTATTTATATCGAATCTTAACAGCCTACCTCCACCCCTCGCCAAAGATGTGATGTGATAGGGGTTTTGGTGATCATTGATAATGCATGACAAGAAAGGAAATCAAGAGTATACCAGTATGATTAATCCATTGTATGTATAATTCCAAGGTGGCTGCTAAATTTTGGTTATTGAAATACTTCGTATTGAAGTTAGCCAAAACCACGGCAAATTCTGTGAGCAGTTGAAGAAAATGTAATATTGTCTTCTTCTGTGATTATTCGGCAAGCCATCTCTGCATAGTGAATTAAGTTTGTAATACGTACAGACGTATTAGCATGCAGCTGAAACCGGTCTCCGGTCTTGAAATGATGATTCCTTACATGAGCGAGTGTTAATGTTTATATTATCACGGCTTTGGTTTATATGGGCGAAATTGAATAAATGAAATTTCCTTCGATCTGCCGAATGCTCGGCTGCTGACTCAGCTGTTTCATACGTCATGCGCAAATGGTAGGTATGCATTTTAATAAGGCTTTATTTAGTGGTTAGTATGTAGTAGTTATCCGTGTCATGTGATTCTGTATTTTGTCTTTCCTCGTTCACAGCATAACGGGAGCACAAATACTGTGTTGCCTTCTGGGTGATGATGCTGAAACAAGATTAAATTCTTCAGTGTGGACATTAAAGGATGAACTGATAAAGTCGTGTTATACGTCTTAATAATATGCATTAAAGTTTGCCACGTTAACGAAACACGCATTCAATATCAGTAAAATGTGAGGACATTCCTTGGACTTGTATGTTTGGATTTTATGAGGTGACCTGTCATTAAACAGCAAATCTTGCTTGAAATTTTTGTTCTATGACGACTGGTGTATTTATATTTTTTATTAATCAGTTCTGTAGTCGCATAGCTAAGGGATTTTTTTATAAACCTGGTAGGGAATGGGTATTATAATGTTGTATTGATACTAAATAAGTAACCTGTTTTTGTTTTTTTTTTGCATCGCGACAAGTCTTGCGCCGGCATTTGAAGATAATATTCGACGCTCTTTTTACCTTATCCTAGATCAGTGATGCACAACCTTTTTATCAGCAAAGTCAATTTATCGTTGTTTTTTTTTTAAATTTTTTAGTAGTATCTACATACCTGAATTTTGCCATTTTTTACTCCAATAAGCAAAATGAAATTGGTTTTCAAGCAATGTCAATAGCGGAAAAGAAGTGAAAAGGTGTGTTATTTTATACACATTCATGGTTAATGCGCGGCGCAAAAAGCTATATGCAGCGCCATATTGTAACTACACTATAATGAATGTCGATGAACTACAAAATTAACGGACGATGACATTTTAGCACGTTTCACTGAAAAATGGTCAAAATAACTATTGAGGTAGGATACGAAGTTTTATTGTATATTTTAGGTAGTCGATGACTACACTCATTAGATAATCCTTGAAAAAATCTAAACGTCGTCCCACTTCATACGGTTCAGAGACCGCGAACATTTAATTTTTTTTTGAATATGTATTTTATTATAATTAATTCTTATTAAGGGGGAGACGCATGCCAGCAGAGAACCTAGCGGAATATACGAAGCTTGCAATTTGTGATTTTTTTTTTGATAATTTACAATTTAAACTGTATTAATTAATAAATATGTATCCGAAAACATTAAAAAGATTTTTTATTTTTTTTTTAACATAAAGATAAACTTACAATTGTAAAAAAATGTGATAAAATGTGAATTCGTTGCAGGGTCAAATCTTATTATTGCATTATATTTTATGGTCATAATTATCATTAAAATTTAGTTTATTAAGTTTTAGATTTTCTGTCGTTTAGATTTTTGACTAATTCATCGTTTTAATATTTTTTATATTTATTTTTAAAAACATCGATTTTCATAAAAATATAAATGTGTATAACTTGAAATCCTTTTTATTTATATCAACTCGAGCTTCAATATTGTGACCATGCCTAAAATAAAATTTGATATAAATAAAAAGGATTTCAAGTTATACACATTTATATTTTTATAAAAATCGATGTTTTTTAAAATATATATAAAAAATATTAAAACGATGAATTAGTCAAAAATCTAAACGACAAAAAATCTAAAACTTAATAAACTAAATTTTAATAATAAATATGGCCATAAAATATAATGTAATAATAAGATTTGACCCTGCAACGAATTCACATTGTATTATATTTTTTTACAATTGCCAGTTTATCCTTAAATTAAAAAAAAATCTTTTTAGTGTTTTCAGATACATATTTATTAATTACTACAGTTGAAATTGTAAATTATCAAAAAAAAAATCTCAAATTGCAAGCTTCGTATTTTTCCGTTAGGTGCCTCTATTCGCCTCTGATAGTATAAGCATCCCCCTTAAATAATATTACATCCATGATGGCCGATGGCATCATGAAATGTATATATGTGTCGCTACATTTCAAAACCAGCCATGTCCATAATGGATGAAAAGGAGAAAAACGGCTTTTTTTGTTTCCTTGTGTACACGGTCATAAAGATGAAAGTTTATATTATTGCGATTATAGAATGCTTAAAACTAATAAGTTCCACATTATTAGTTTTCATGTAATTTTCATAGATTCTTCAAAAAATGGATTTTTTATATGGACATGGCTTAGTTTGTCACAAAATCAACCATGTCCATGCGGACTTGGCTTATTTTGATATTTCCGTGGCAGCCATTTTATTAGATATAATGGTGTCATTCTTCTGGGCTGGACTTAGGAAATGGAAAATGGCGAAATAATAAATAAATGATGATAACATAAATTTATTTTCAAAAAATTTTCTATATATATTAATATTATTAATTTAGACAAACAATTAGGAAAATGTGATTACGACGGAAAAAATATGGTTACTAATTTTAAAACATAAAAATTCGATATAAAAGTGACTTCATGCTCGGCAACACAAAAACCTAAAAAAATCCTTCAAGAATTGTTATAATTATAGCTTTATATTAAAAATAAAATTTTACAAATGGTCCAAATGGATAATAATTAATATAAATGGTTGAAGCCCTCAGCTGGATACAATTCTAGGAAATGCGTTGGTTTTAATAATAATTAAATGCCAATTATATCTTAGGGTATGGATATTCAATAATTCTGACAATTTTATTTTGTTCAGTTTAGTCAGTCACTATCACAATTTGAAATGTTTTAAATAGTGGTAGGTACACATTTTTCTATTTGATACCTACAACTTGGCAATCATAAAATAATTATAAAATGTATTCTTAATAGGATGTATATTACCTATTTAATTCAGTAAAGCATGTACGAATAATTATTATTAAAATCTTTAAATTAATTAAGGAGTAGGTACGGTGTATGTTTTTTTAAGAACTGCAAAGGGTTCTGTCTCGTAAATTAGAATTCTGTAAAACCAAATTTATATTCTCAGTACTATGACTAAAATGTCAAATGCGACCCTGCTTGACACCGGATGCTTTTTAGGATGCAGGTTAAGCAGAATAAAACTTACCGATTTTCCTTATCTTTGGCGCGTTTTGTCGATTCTGCCTTAATTATTCGTTTTCTCGCCTTATCGGGGGTCACTTCTGATATTTAAAACCTTATTTTTATTAATTATTTCTATTAAAAAATGTTTAAAAAGACACTTTGACAGTCACTCACTCAACGGTTCGTAAACAACTGACGGCCATGTTGTTGTAATCGCCTTCAGTGGATATGGGTGAGTCTGAAAAAACTGGTCATCTTTGACTTCCATTTACTTATTATACAGGCGGATTTGGATGGTTTTGATAATACAGAAATGTTAGAAAGCATTAGTTCTTCAGCAATTCACAAAAAAGTCAAAAATACCTAAAGGTGGACTTGGCTGCTTTTGAAATGTAGCGACACATATTATTTAGTTTCGGTCATTTAGTAAACATTATCAAGATATTAGAGTACCAACATTTAACGCGAGAGTTTATCTACTATTATAATTAACGCCCACCGTGGCCGAGCAGGGTGATCGTTGGTTGTTGGTGATATCTGGTTAAAATTCACACATTTTTCAATGTGTGTTTGGAATCAGAGTATGGAATAGAATGACTAAGTGGTTAACATCCATTTATCGTAAAAACAAACATCTTTTCATATAATATTTACTTTATTGACCTAGGTATACTTATGATCTGAGAATCGAATACCCACGTTGACCGCGCAGCTTAAAGCCCGTTTCAGACGGGTCACCGGTGTCGCGCTCGATATAATATAGGAGGCCTTTGTATTCGAATAAAGGGCCTTTGTATTATGTTTATGAACGTCCCAGTGCTAATGAGTCAACCCGTGTCCGGGACACTTCTCCGTTGGCCGCTACATTCTTAAGCCGCTGATACACTTGTTTTTATTACCGCAGCCACTTTTATGTCCTAATTTATAACGCGAGATTGTGTATTGACTCATTAGCTCTAGGGCGTTCATAAAAACAATACAAAGGCCCCTTTATTCGAATACAAAGGCCTCCTATATTATATCGAGCGCGACACCGGTGTCCCGTCTGAAACAGGGCTAAGTGTCGGCCTATAGCGTCGTGCGTCCCAGGTTCGAATCCTGGGTCTGACAAGTACACATATTGTTTTTCAATTTGTGTATGAGTCAAGAGTATGGACCTTATAGGTTCAGCAAGTGGCTGACATCCATTTCTCGTAAGAACAAAATCTGTTAATACAAACCTCCACAGATGATCTTATTAGGATCGGACATTGTCGAAGAAGAAGAAAAAAATATATAATATAAATATAGGTATTATTTGAAATTTTGTGTGGCGGTGGCAATGTATGTTTTGTTATTGCAGATATAATTTGGAATTATTGGGAAAAAATATATCAATAGGCTGCATACTGATTCCTGTTCTTAATATTATTATTAGGTACCTACTTACTTATCAGGACTATTAATTTATAACTACGATTTTAACATATTATGTTCCACCCCCTAACAAATAGGGCTTCAATTTTTTTTCTCAAATTTTCTGTTTTTTTGTGGGAAACAAAGAACCTATACATTTTCAACCGATTGCGTACTATTTCCTTGGACCGTGTACTATTGTACTACATCTATATAATTCAGTGACAAAAAATGGCAACACTGTAAACAAGTTGATGTAGGTACATTTGGTGGATATTCATACAAATATACATACTTACCTGGTAGGTAGGTAGCCTGTAATTAATAATGATATAGCGGTATAACCTGTGCGGCTCAATGCAATTAGTTTTAATGAAGGCATCGTATCGAATCTATTGACTACGTTCTCGATACACGAGTATGAAATTGATATGACATTCCATACCTGACCCTGCTATTATATTTGGTGACTTTCTATTGATTATGTTTGATCGCAATCACGCTGGCATAGAGCTAGGTCGCTTAAAAGGTCTGGCCTATAGTAAAAGATCAGGCGCGTACACAAAAAATAGAAAGGGGATCCATTTTGAAAAAAAAATCCATAATGTTTTTAAGATTTTTATGGCGGCTGGAGTGAGTGGGGTTAAGAAAATCTGGGAGGTGCCACTGACTTCCACATTTACCCCGCCAACCGCGGAATGACACACTTTTCCGGGTATTTTTCGCACTTTTGAGTCAGCACTTTAAATATCTGGCATATACGTTTTAACTAAGGCTGTTCAATTTGGGGGTTGCGAGCTCTTACACCCAGAAGTGGTCATTATAATTATTAGCATCATTAGTATCCGTTTCTGTCGTCCGCACTATATTATCTTTAAGATATGCTGCATCGGTATATATTCCATTTACCTAAATGACCTGTTACCCCCCTCCCCCTCCTTGTGTGCGCACCTGTAGAAGATGGTATGATCAATACAATATGTCCCTCAGTCCTTTCAATAAATGCATGAAATATATTTTTCGCCACTTGTAGGTTTGTTGATGGATTTGTTCACGCTACTATTATGGCATCTACGTCATATTATTTTCACTTCGGGGTTTCTTCTGGCCTCGCTGCCCGATCGGATTATGCTTGGAAGCGTGAATTGCTTCCAGATTTCTGAATACTGCCAACCATCGGTCAAGGTGACGATAGACATATTATGTCAAAACCAAGAGTTATCTTTGTCGTGATGTCAATGCTGCAACACACCTATTATAAATGAATAAATTTATCATTTTTTGCACATTTAACATTGACCGTGCGTGCAGTGTTATCGACCGTATTATAGTTTTAGTCCGAGCACTATATAAAAAAATATATATTAGGTATGCCATAAATACTATAAGTCATTTAGTTTATCAAATTGATTGATTGGAACCTAGGAACACCTAAACACTGAAATATGAATTAAATCCACATGTCTGTCCGGTTTCACACGATCTGACATGTAGGATTCGTGAAAGAAAAAAAATTATCCCGCCGCCATGTGTAATGTGTACTTAAGTTTTTAGCAAAAATGTTCTAAAATAATTGCATTATGGAAAAAATGCAATACTGTAGCCAACTCATACTTTTAATTACACGTTCCAGCTAGGAATTTTAAACTGTTTTGGTTTGACGCATGCGAAAAATATTAATCTGGCATTGATGTATACGTCTTGAATATAGCATTACCTTTCTACTACATAGCTACACATACACATCTTAGCCGGTAGCAGAATAGGTTTAAAGACAAATTGGCATCTCTTCTTGGTCGTGCACTCATGGCTGAGGATCGTGGAGAAGGGTACTTTACTCCACGTCTATACTAGGGTTTTTGATCCCGGGATCCCGCTTGATTTTTTTAATCACTCATTTTTTAACCTCTACACCTTCGGACCACTGAAAATAGGAGAAACGTTTTGTGGACCACTGACACAAAAATAAAAATATATTATTTATATAGGTAGCAACGTTTAGTAACGTCTGATCGCGGTAAAACATAATGCACTAATACTCACAGGTGCACGGGTTTTGAAGATGTTCATTGATGTCTCGTGGGGGTAGGCAGATTGACCGTCGCTTGGGGACGGCAGTTACACAAAAGGCGGCAAATCGAGGAGAATTATTGGGCATATAGAAATAACCAAGTGGCTAAACTTAGTAATAACGGAAACTTTCCATTAATAAATATTCAATTAACTGGTTGGAAACACAATGTATTAATTAGGTACTATAAAAGTTTTAAAAGGACTATAATTTTTTGTCGGGTTCGCGATGACTAGTTTACTTCCGGTGTCTTTGGACGTCACGTCCTTGGTGAACAGCAATGGCACATGCAGATTTGCGAATTATATTTGAATTGTAGGTAGGTAATACTTCATTTTGTCTAAAATGTTTGCCAGTCATGTGTTTTGGAAGTTGTCAGGTGTTTGTTTTTTTTTTATAAATGTAACTGAAACCGTGAACTCACAATATTGTCTATTAAAGCAGGGATGACATTTAAATTATATTTAGTGCTATAATAGGTATCGTGTATTAGTAATGTATCCATAAAACACATTTCTTAGATATCGGAGTCATGAAAAGATGATTAAAAAAACTGAATAAATAAAATGTGGCGGCATTTTGTCTAGGGACGTCACTGAAGATGATATTGGATTTTTTAGCACATGCGTAGGTATTTGGACGCCAGAAATTCGCAGACCACCCGAAAAATTCTGTGGACCACCGGTTGAGAAACACTGGTTTAAATCTCGACTTTTTGCGTGCTTTGTACAAAAAAATGCAAATTTTGTGATCCTGCTGTATACATTTTCAAGAAAATTATATTATAGGGAAAAGGGTTTGTTAACATACAGTGAATTTAATTTTGTAGTCATATACAATAGAACGATATTATTGTAATCAACTCACGGTTATGCGACTGTCAGCAGCCGGTTCAGGCCTCGTCCTCGAAAGAGGGTAAATTTTTCTCCGTTATTACGGCATTAGCATTTATTTTACATACATACGTTACAACATGGGTATTAATAACAAAAAATGTCACTATTGCTTACTGTTACAGAAATATAAGAAAAATTGTCTTGTCCCGAGATTGCAATCCCTAGTTCACCATACGTGTAACGTTGATCCATTCGTCTCAAGATTAGCTTCACTCGCGACTCATGCTCTGCCACGGCGATAAAAAATAATTATAAAACGTTTCTTACGACAAAGCATTGTTTGCACAGCTGATACGATAATGCCTCGATGATTCAAGACTACACTGCTACAGCGAAATGCGTAACTCGTCTGATGTAACGCTAATAGTGATTAAATATTCGTTCGTGAATATTTTCACACAATAATGACAGATTTCTTTTCCTCTTCGACGATAGTGCGGTGAACTTTAGCGACGGGTCAACGGAGCTCCTCTATGAACCGGCAGTTCGCTTGTGGCTTTGATATCTCTACGTACGAACGTATACTACATCTGTCTGTAGTTTGCCGATACTTATTACGACCACGTCATTATTTTCATAGTATACATACTTTCAGCTGCTGTCTTGTCTCAGCGCAGACCATTCACTACTGTCTTGAGTTAATTGTATTATGGCGAATTGAGTTCGGTACGCCGACGCAAATTTTACACTGATTTCTTAAAACTCTTTTCCGTGGGCTTTCGGTAAATAATGACACGCGAGAAGTCGGTATTTTCTAAACAAGTACATATGGATGCCTCACAATAATAAAATTAATAATAAATAATAATATTATCAAACTAGATCCGGAGACATTTGGACCTTAAGTTAAAATTCCTTTTGTAAAATTCACGAATGTCTTCATTGTAGTACATACCTATAATACTTACCGTTTTTTGATAATACATGGATCAATTTAAATAAATAGTCGAAACATGAAGTATATTCAGGCTTTATTAATATTAGCAAATACTTCTTTATACGGCTGAATGAACCTGTCAAAATGGACATGATTCACATTCGATTTGATGTCTTATCAATACTAGTATTGCCATTTATGCGGAAAATTGTAGAGCTACGATTGTGATATTAACACACAATATTATAGAATCTGTATTCTATAAGCTGGCGTTCACGTCACGTCGTTTGCGGACGGAAAGTATTGTGCCATCGCGTTCGACTGTTGAAAGTTTTCAATGGAAATTTAGAAGACAGACTCTAGAAATCTGTTTTTTCTAGCCACTGAAACAAAAAAAAAATCGAATTTTATGAAAATTGGACTTGATCCATAATTATTGTGAACCACCATTGCCGACTCAAGTAGAAAGCTGATACATTCACAACGACTGGTCCTACTTTTTCCGCACCCTCCCGTTGCTGTCTATGGATGACCTGTCATTGTTCTATAGAGTGCTCATACTGACGCGTCTGTCGTGTTCACACAGGGAATGGTTTGATTAGGATAGATGAGTTAGAAGATAAATAATACACTAGCATTAACACACCTTCTACAAATGTGATGCATAGATCTATGCAACATGTTTTTTGGAAATCGATATTACCACCGGTTTTTGTGTGAAGGACTAGTCTGACTTTGACAGCTGATGAATACCATGAATGTATATTTTCATAATTCAATTTGAAACGAGAAAGGGCGAATCAATATGTCAAGCAATCTGGGATCTGATTTTGATAGCTGAACAGTGGACCACTCGTTGCTTGGGCTCAGGCTTTATTAATCTAAAGAGGCGCTGGAACCACCCAACATAGTTTTATAAAGTTTTTTGAGATCTTCCATTTGGTCGATCCACGCTGTTGATCCACTAATTAACCTTAAATCTTTTAATGATAAATAAATAGTTTTGTATAGATAGGAGATAGGAAATAAAATCCAATATACTTCTGGAATCCGATGGCATTGCAGCTCAACTCGAGCTTTTGGTCTTCATCTCTCTTCCATCCACCGCGATTTTCTTCGACTCTTCTTCCGTCACTCCTTCGTCGCCTCTTGACTTCTCCTTCCTCCTGGGTTCCAAATGAGGACAATTTTTGATAATTATGTGCCTCTAAGCATGCATGCGTGTTTTGAATCTCATGCCGGTACAGATCGATTTTATATCCGTTGAGTGCAGCTGTAGAGGCTGCGTAATATAACCGATAATTCAGTTAAATGTATCCTTTTTCATCGTTATAATATTATCTCTGTTGAATGACAATGTCATATTGTGATATTAGACATTTCACCGTAGGATGGTGTTATCAGTTTTGGATATCTTTAAGTTACCCACTTTTGACAATATTCACTGAAGCATTTTAATAAATGTGTCACCGATAAGATTAGAATACGTATTTTTTGATAGATAACAATGTAAGCCGGGAAAACTACTATTCTATGATATTATATTATGCATGCTTCAATTTGTTTCACTTATAGTTAATTCTTAGGTAGGTATTACGTATTACAATTAATAGCAAACCAGACAATGAATAATCATTGTGATTCAATAATTATCAAATCGACTGTGTGTTTATACATCAATGCTTTGTGTAGCTATGTTATTAATATATTAATAAATAGGCAAAGCAGTATTACCCAATATCTCGACTGATGCGTATGGTGATGAGAATTAAACGAATAGAAGTGATGTACTCAATTAAAAAAAATGAGTTAAAGGCTATTTTCACATCGCCACATCTAGGTATAATATTTATCCGTGAAACGTATTTACACTTTTTTACTGTTTAATGCTCATCTATTTCTTTTTATAAATACCGTTTTATTAATATTTCTTTTCTTCTAAATGTCATGTTGTGAACGTCTTAAATTATTAATTTGTAATGTCAATAAATACAATTTGAAATTTTAACTGCTTTGGGGTCTTTTTACTGGTTCTCCGCCACCGGCCGCTGTCATCTGTCAGTGAGCGCAGTGTTGCCAACCGAACTATAATTATAGTACATTTTGCGCGTACTATTCGAAAAGTTACATTTTCGTCCGCGTACTATTAAAAAAGTATAGTACGTCAAAAATACCACAATTAAAAAAATGCTATTTTTTTATAGTACTTATTCCACTTTAATTAATATATTAGGACCGGTTTCGTCCGCCTCAGTGGGACATTTTCAACGTTGAAAATGTCCCACTGAGGCGGACGAAACCGGTCCTAATATATTAATTAAAGTGGAATAAGTACTATAAAAAATAGCATAAATAAGATCTCAGTGTGCGATTTTAGTCAATGGACGTGGTTTTGCGTTGTATACCTACTCTAAAAAACTAACGTGACAGTTAATGACGGCGGCCGGTGTTAGCATTTTTCGGTCGTAAGAGGTGTTATAATTAAGTAGGACATCGGAATTTCTCGAATTCTCCGTTATGTTTGTGACAAACAAAAAACTTTCATTTTCTCTACACGTACTATAATTTTTGCCGAAATACTATAATGGCTTGGACCGCGTACTATAATTCGATGACAAAAATATAGCTAAAATTCAAAATGGCGACTGACAGATTACGATGACGGAGAACCAGTAAAAAGCACCCTGCTTTGTATTGATTAAATAAGAAGTATTCTATCGATTTTTTTTCGATCAAAATTAAATTTTATTCGAATAGAATTAAATTTATAAATAAGCATATTAATAATAAAATTGTCTCGTTATGAATGATATTGTAATATCATGAATTATGATGAACTGGATAATTTAGCGGTGTGAGTGGTTTGACCAAACCATACTACGTGTAGTCTTATTGACATTACTTATATTGTTATATTATAGTATATTTCGTTTGAAAAAACCTCTGACTCACATTGTCAACCGTGTTTACCGCTCGCCATCATTTTAATTTCGTTTGGAAAACTATTTTTATGCCATAAGCCAAGCATTCAACATTAGCTCAATCTGACTGTATAATTTCAATAATCTCCTATATATTATTATCCTACAGCTGTGCCCGTTTTTGCGAGCGATTGTGTGACTTATTCGTCATGTCCAATAGGTTTAAATGAAAAATTCAGTAGAGAAACGTTCTTTATTCAAGTATAAAAGTATGGAATTTGATAAATTTCGTTGTCTTTTAGGGTTTTTTAGGGTTATTTTGACTGTTTTACAATAGATTTTCGATCGGCACGTGACTTTTTTTACAACACATATTAATTAGGGAATTTATTTTTTCGATGTGTTTGCAACACTGAAAATATTATATTTCAAAATGGCGGCTACTCCGTCAATCGTAATGACAATATGATAAATAATGCCTTTGTATTAGAAACAAGAGATGTTTATTTAGGTTTTGGTGACTTTTCGAAACGAATACTACTCTCAATCAAGTGATTTGGCGAATTGTTTATGTTTTAGTGAATTTTTAATCCGGATATTATTCTCAATCAAGCGATTTGGTGCGATCTTAATTAACATAATATTACCCTTTCAGTAGAGGTTAAATAAAACTACCTAATACATGTGTACCTATATTATATTAAAACACTATACTTATCCTAATAATACATTCAATCGTTTGAAGTTGTTATTAGATAATATAAGATTATAATATTAGATTCATATTACCGGCGAAGTATACCATGTCACATCAATCTGACAGCTGCTGTATGTTTATTATGTGTCACCGTCACCATTCTAATTTAAGTTGTGAAGCAAATACCTATTGTGTATCTACTGTTGATGAAGTTATACGCCAGGTAAGTGCATATGCTCCTGGTTTAAAACATCATTCTGCTTTTCATTATGACATTATTTTAGTGCAACACTTGACGTATATTATTTACGGTCACATTCATAACTGATATTATATTTTTAGACCGTGAAAAACAATATATGTATTTGTCAGGTCCACGACATTATAAGCCGACATGTTAGCCACTCAGTCATTGTGGGTTTCAAAAACCTGAATCAATCCAAACCTTCATCAAACTGTTCAAGCAAAGTAATTCCATTCCTTTCGTTCACAAATTATGTTATCAAATTTGTGATAATATTTACCTAGGTACCTATTCAATTCATTATTATTATCACCATCATCCTCGATCAATCTACTGTTAGATGAAGTTCTCTCCAACCTAATTCTATTTATCTGGTAATATAGTAATTACGGTGAGTACGTAGATATGTATATATTAATGTATAACGATGGTATTTGAATTTAAATTGTAATGGATTTAATATATAACATATTTTGTGATAGGTACGTTGTCTTGACTTTCAAATTATTAAGTTATTTAAAATAATAATATTATGCACTATTCTGCTCACGTTTTTCAATTATGGTTGATAGTACCGATCAGTGTTACATTTTTCAAACTGTTTGAAATTGGACCCACTGAAGTAAATTTATTTATTATAAGTATTGAGATCAATTATTCTCTTTCCCCAATTATGAAATGTGGTGATAAAACTAACTATTTTCACTCTCCAGGTTAGGTTTGGTTTGGTCTAAAAAGAAAGTTGTAAAATCTCATGTCCACCTCTGCGGCACATTTACTACAGATTTTTTTATGTTTACGATAAATGGATGTTAGCCACTCGGTTAACCTATTATGTCCATACTGGTACAGTTCGGTTATGAGGAATACAGCGAAAAACACATTTTGAAAATAGCTGAGATACTGGATTATTTGTTAGGTTAACCTAACCAAACCTAACATATCGGCTATTTTCAAAATGTGTTTTCCGCTGAATACCTCATAACAGAACTGTACCGCAGAATCTTATTAATTGCATTTTTCGACATTTATCCGACTGTCATTTATTTTATCAGCTTCACAATAATTCACAATAACAAACATAGACTAAAATATTTTTATTCGAACTTTTATATTCAAAGACAACGTAAACATAATTATTTTTAGGGAGGTAAATTATTAAAAATGACATTTACTATAGGTAATTATTACACAACGTATATAATATTATTTCATTTTATATTGTAAATATTTTATTACATAATATAAGTAAAATGCATGCTTGCGTATAAGCAAATAAAATAGTGAATTATGATAATTTCATACCCTAATCACACTATGAGTCGTCTACGTCGTATTATCCATTATTTCCATTCGCGTGGTTATATAGAAGAATTAATATGTATCACTATGCTTATTCGCATTCCACTACTGGATGAAGGTTTTATCAATAATCCTATTGGTCATATGAACTGCTATATCTATTAAAATTGGTGATATTAAAATTTACCTACCCATTTATATCGTCATTATTATCATGAACCAGGATCAATCCACTGCTCGATGAAGGCCTCTCAAAACTAATTCCATTCCTGTTTCATATATACATTGCTGCATTTATCAAATATTTCAATATAATATATTCATTTCATCGTTATCATCATTAGACCAGGTCAATCCACTGCTGGATGAAGGCTTCTCTAAGCCGATTCTACTCTTTTTGGTCCTATGAATAATCGCTATATAATATACATAATCTACCTATTTATAATGCCATTATCATAATCAGTTTATATCAATACACTGCTGGACGAATTCTTTTCCAACCTAATAATTACTTCCTCTCAGATCTATATGTTTCTTCTTTTATCAACATTTGTTTCGATATGAACGTCCCGCAGCGTGAAACATATTATCGCTAAAATTTTAATTCAAATTTTAATTTTTTTAAATATTATTCTATGGCTGCAAGCATTTTTTTAGACAATGAAACA
Source organism: Rhyacophila brunnea (assembly GCF_057557595.1). Classification (NCBI taxonomy): domain Eukaryota; kingdom Metazoa; phylum Arthropoda; class Insecta; order Trichoptera; family Rhyacophilidae; genus Rhyacophila; species Rhyacophila brunnea. Next base: position 38,031,322 of record NW_028232796.1, read on the forward strand.
AAACAACTTAATAGTTTAAATTTATTTTTTATATGGCTAACCTTCTTCTATTACATTATATTCAATCGCAATCAAATTGTCAGGTATTATGCTAGGTCTAGCAGCCTGGGATGGTATCAGATGACATCCTGAAGGCCAAAATCCATAATAGACTATACATATGACGCTAAATTTATATCGACAGTAACGACTTGCAAATTGTAAAAGTAACAAATCAGCGACATGCCAAACGGCGCCGTCTCTGCATACTTCACAATTTTATTAAAATCCAATATCATTTCATTAGGACGCCAAGCTGTCTGCAAGACCTAGCGAGACAGACTGGCGAGAGCCAGCTGGCTCAGCTAGTAATTATTATTGGTAAAAGTTGTTAAACAGAAATTATTAGAAAATTTATTATTAGCTGTTTATGACTCGCTTAGTCTTAAGAATTGACACAGGAATAATCATTGGTTCTGAAACATGGTAAAAATATTATTCAAACAAAATAATATTCAGCGCTCACTTATTGGTTACCTTCAATACGCGAATGTAGTAAGTAAAAATAATAATAATCTACGTGCACGTGTGTCAGAGCGAGACGGGGCATCCACTCCGACCAGCTGACTGAATGTAGCGCAAATCAAAATGTTGATAAATCCATTCCTTCCGCCGCTTTTAACCCCCCTCTCATCTAACTAAACCCCCTCCCAGCCGTCTTACCTCCCCCTCACTTCGTATTTTCTTATTTTATTTCGGACCGTCACTCTTTCAGCTGTTTCCTGATTCAATTGTTGTATATTATAATAGCGTCGATAATTATGAATTATTTATTTAATTCGCGATTTTAAATTGGCCAAATAGGTATATTAGAAATGATTTATTTTTTCAGATTTTTTTTACTACGCGAGAAGAATGTGGGTACATGCTTTATGTATTTGCCAATAAAAGTTTTAAATCAATTCTTATATCGTCTTTGCAATTTAACAACAGCATTTAATTTCGTTATGATCATATCATTGTAGTTGGATTTGATATAAAAAGAATGGATTTCATGTTATGCACATTTTTTAAAATATAAAAATCATCTTTTTCAAAATATGTATATTATGTAAATACAAATCAGCCTGAATCAATCCACTGCTGAACGAAGGTCTCTCCAAGCTGATTCTACTTCTCTCGGTCTTGTGCGTTGCGTTGCCACGTATAGGTAAATCATTCTACAGTGGCACCATAGGCGATTCGCGCGTGTATTGAATTGCTTGCGACAATGCCTGTTTCAATGCTAGCAAACAATACCACTACAACTGCAAGCCGCATTTGCCGTACCCATGGTGCCACTGTAAAACGATTTACCTATACTTCCGTAGAACTTATCATTATATCGATCCAGCGGCCTCTAGGTCTACCTTGCCGATGTTTTGTGCCTCTTGGGCACCACTGGATGACTAAATTTGTCCAATGATTGTCCCTTCTTCGAGCTATGTGCCAACCCGCTTCCATTTGAGGTTTTTAGTGAACTCTATTACATCGTAAACCCTCGTATGTTTCCTTATCCACTCATTCCTCATTTTGTCCTTTCGCTTTATGCCCAGCATGCACCTCTCCATACCACGTTGTGCTACTCTTATGTTTCTGGATCTCTCTTACTTAGGGTCCATGTTGAAATAAATATATTATACAAAAACATTACTACAAAATAACGTGTAATGGTAAGATGGGATCCTTTAACTTTTAACGAATCCGTATTTCGTAACGTTTTTTTTTTTTTAATTTAAAGGCATTATAAAAATAAAAAAATATATTTTGTAATGCCTTTAAATACGTAAGAAGTTATTTATTAATTAAACACTTTAAAATGTAAAGTAGATTATCAAAAAAACGTCTCAAATTGCAAACTTCGCATTTTTCCGCTGGGTGCCTCTGGTAGGTGGACTATTCGCCTTAACTTGTACACATACCAGCTATTTACTTTAAACTGTATGGCACAGTGTTCTTAGTTACATTTTGTAAGTAAGTAATACATAACGTGAACGACCTATTCAATATTCATTATGGCTTTGCTATTTTGCCTACTAAAACAGCGGGGGCAATGGAGTTGTTACACGGAATGACTTTGCTCATCATCATCCATCGGTTATGCTAAGCATATATAGTTGTTATTATCATTAGCATTACATTACTAAATAATTCATTGGCCGATGGGGGCACTATGGATCCAATTATTAATTAGTCAATGAATGTCCGATTTGTGTATATTGTCGTGTATGCATCATTATGTGTATTATCATTATTTCAGTTTCGATTCACCAAACTTTGTCTCATCTCAAAACATTATAAAATGGCACATATTTCGACAACGATTTTGCACTCATAATTAAATTGACCACATATCTGCAACTTCTAAATTAAAAATCTATCTAAATGTCATTAACACGTTAATTAAAATTTTATGGTTAATCCATTCTTGTGGACGAATGGCTAGTTAGTGGCCGCATTTGATGACCACTGGTCTTGCAACTAATCTTATCATTTGTTTACTCCTTTTAACTAGGTATTTGAGAATTTAATAATAGTGAGTTTTCAATAAAAATAGTTTGAGAATGACAACTGGAATCACTTGACGACACAAAGTCCAGTAGTAGGCTTAATTCTCGGCGTCGAATGATAAAAGTTCAAATATTTAGTGTGGACGTCCATTTTACGAATTATGAAATTTCGTAAGTATACCTACCCTCATCAATCTTTTTAATGTCAGTTGACGGTGTTCAACGCCAATTATTTGAATGGAAGACATTGTATTAATTTCATTGCATATAAATAACAATATTATAATGTAGTACTTAATCCACATACCTAATTTAATTCAGATGAAGATCGGTTTCGTCTGGTTGCATTAATTAACCTTAGGAATGCTGTGCTTTTTCAACTGTATAACCAACCCCTGCAGGCTTGGTTCTCCCGGCTCTCTTTTCTCTTCTGGTGCATCGAAGACAGCCCTCTTGGGATGTTTATATATCCCCTCTGAGACACGACTTACATAGCTAGAATTACTCCACTTTCACAATATATTAGAAGAGTATTATAGGGATCATTGTAAAACATGCAATTATTGTTTTTTTAATTAATATAATATATAACATTAACTCATGATAAATGATTTATTACAAGTAAATTCTTATGCTGTGGTAAATACACCTATTTGCATTTTTTGTTCAATTAGGGACCTCGTATAATATTAGTTTTAAACAAAATCATTTTCTTTTACTGCTGTGATTTATTTCTACCGCGAAAATGTCAGTCCGATAAAGAAATGCTCGGAATTATTTAAATCACCCATAACACTACGCTCATTAACTTCCGCGAGTATGCATACGATATCTGGTGTCATCCGACAAGCAGTTTTTCATACAATTTCGTCACAATCTAGATTCTAGTCAGTCATCACGGCCGGCTAAGTCATGCGTAACAAACAACATAGATAATTAAATATTATATAGTACGCAGCGGGACTGCCTCGGTATGCCAAAATGTTTACTTTGTCTCACCTAATTAAAACAATAACTTAACAACATACTATTTATACATAATTAAATCACGTTAATATAATATGTGGGGGATAATTTAAATTGGTATTTAATATAGGAGATTCGAACGTATATCTTATATAAATAATTTTACTCGTTGTTAATCTTCACTTCGTATTTTTTTGCGTCTTTTGTGTCAGTCGTATCGAGCACTGTGGTACGATGTACATTATTATTATGCCTCCAAAAACGTGCCTATTTATTGCGCAACATTTTAGGGAATTTAGTGTCCGCTCTGATGTTGTGGGCATGCGCCGTTGGTTCGAATCTGCGAGAGTGGAGAAATTCAATTTGTGCGTAGGTATTTTATTCTCTTTTTTATAAAATGTGTGGGGTAACGTCACGTGACTTTTTGCTGGTAATGAGATTACATAAATAATATGGCGCTAAATTCGCAGTGATTTAACAGTTAATTTACGCAGGTAAAGACGTAATATTATAATTGATTATTGAAGAGCTGGGAATTAAGTGGGAATTGGTACACAATAAAGATGGGTGAATCGGCTTCAAAGTTAAATACCTGCATAATGGTAAATTCTACATGCTGTTTTCAACATTTTGCGAATGAGGTCTTGTTCTCAAATGATCACTATTCATATACCTAGGCACGATGTAAACTTATTGATATTTATTTATGTTTACTAGTGTATGAAGGGGTATAAGTCGAGCAAAACATGCAGATTGGATACGATACGTTAATGTATTGATATTCGCTAGTCGCTACACGGGTCACGATGTACTGATCCACTGTTGGGAATAAAATGTTTTTAATTTTTCATACAAAGCAGTTGGATGTTATAAATTATTATTAGGACATGAATCAATAAGTAAATTTATGGTTGACGGGATTTCCACAGTATTGTGTTATATCGTAAAATATAGCAGGGGATGTTTGAAATAAATAAATAAGGGATGCCTTTTAGATTAAGCACTGATTATAGACTAGATTTACTGTGTAATTTTAAGAACTAGCTACGTTCCCACAGTGTTGTGGAGGGTGTAATAATATAAATTGTGATGTTCGCACAAGTACGATAACTCTATCCAGTATCCAAACTATATATTAAGCATGTAACCAGTATAACAGGGACTCTTGTTTCAGACTTCATATTGTTAATTTATGTATGTTAAATAATAAATGTTTTTTTACGAGAAATGGATGTCAGCCACTTGCTCAACCTATTAGGTCCATACCCTGACTCACACACAAATTGAAAAACAATATGTGTACTTGCCAGACCCAGGATTCGAACCTAGGACCCACGGCGTGATAGTCCAACGCTTAAGCCATGCGGCCACCGTGGGCAAAAATCTGTTAATACAAACTCTGTGGAGGCCCATATGATCATATTAGGATAGGACATGGTCGGAGAGAAATAATAAATGAATCCAATAAAGTAATTTAATAAGATAAAATCGTTAGTTACTAATTTTGAACTAATTATAGCAACCTGGTCAAACCGTGCTATAACAATGTGTGTTATATGTAGGTATTTACGTTTACGTTTTTTGTACTCCTTATTTACTCAGACGCTCAATTATGTCGTATAGTACCTACTACTAATTAAAATTCAGTGCATATGCGAGCGACATCATATCCGTATTGGTCGTATTGGTATACGGAGTCGAAACCTGAACGTTCAACTGACCATTTGAAGATTAGAAGCTTTTAAGATGTGGCTCTAAGGCAATGATACTCAACCTTTTTTTTCTTCGGGCCAAATACATATATTTGTAAAGTAACGCGGGCCGCATCACTACTGGTGTGACGAAAAAAATCATGAAACCTTTTTTACAAAACATTTTTGAGATTTTAAAAATTATGCGTGTTTTTTAAATTAATCGTGTGCTGTTGTGCACTGTCTGTGCGTCAAAGTCTAAACGAATCTCAAGATATACGAAATTCCTGATAATAAATGTGTTTCGGGCCGCACATAAAAGCTTAAAGGGCCGCAGGTTGAGTATCGCTGCTCTAAGGTAACGGTGTAAGTCAAGGATTTATTTTCTGTGCTGGTCAGCTTATCAATAAGGGTGAAGTTTTAAGACAGCCACTTAAATCAACTGAGCTGCCTACTTCGCTATGGTAACTCATGGGTCACATTGCAGGGAAAGAATGGTGTAGGTAGGATGAGGTTCCCGTAGGTTCACAACCTCCGTAAGTGGTTCGACGCTTAAGGTGACGCATCAGTGAAACGCCAAATAATTTCCAACTGTAGGCGCGACGAAATTTTGGACTCGCTGCCATTCACTGAGAGAATCTCGAGCCAGAAGCACGTCACTTTGCTGCGTGATGGCGACGGGTCAATTAATTCTACAATCGTGTAAAGATGACTAAAAACGTTACCCATTTACTTTAAAAAGAAAACATGTCAATGAATATATTATTATTGTTACTAATAGAACAATAAACAGAACATAAAATGAACGTATGTTGGATTTATATGAAAAATAATATTTCGTTTGACAGGTGTCATTTGCACCCGCGACCCGCAGTCCGCGCATCGCCTAGCAACGATCTTTTTAGACCGTGCCTCAACTAATGCATGGCCTTAAGGCGTGTGTGATTTGATATTATAATCAGGATAGGCAGAGACATGCTGCACTTTGGTCGCCAACCTTTGATAGAAGATTAATAATCAAAACATTGGCAATCCGCATAGTTGAAATCCAATAAGTCCTACGGACATTACGGTATATTGTATTGAAAAAGAAGAGATTATAATTTTTATGTACCGGTACTTATGCCTTATTTGGTACAATTTAGTCGCGGGGTTGCCACTAAACTTTGGGCCGTGGTGCCATTTTCGTAATTACTAAAAAAATCCATCGACAAGATAGGTGCATTGTTTTAGATTTTTTAACTCGAGCCAAGTAATATAATTTACGTATACCTCTATTCTACCATATCTTCAAAATAAGGTGAACGCCACTCAATTATATATTTATACCAACTTCAAATTCACGATAAAACTCTATGTAAGAATGTGATTAATTCCTATATGCGTGTTGCGAACATTGCCTCGGTATATACAGTACATATTATTTATACATATCTGTCGCTCACTGTGATTTTATTGTCCATGCCATGATTTATGCACATTACACGCGGCATGTGGATTCGAGCCTGTGATTCACTCGCATATCGGAAGTAAAATGCAGTAACCTCTGCTCCACGGTGACCGCCTAAAAATGCTAATAAACTATTTGGGACGATTTATAAAATGTATCCTTGGTATTCACCACACCATGTTAATATAAAAAAAAAACTGCTGTTCACTCCTCGCGATGTAAACCATTAAAATGTACACCCCTCTACGCCATGCAATTACAATGCGCTTTGGATATTGATATATTCCACTTGCGTGAGTGACGTAATATGATTTTTTTTAAATAACTTAGCTCATTCGGTGTCTTCTGTTTAAATATTGTTAAGACTTGATATCTTTGTTTTTGAATGCCTTAAATTTGTAATTTGTCATGTTCAACATATTCAAATGAATTTAAATAATTCTGTATTGGGAATTCGGGAATAGACTACAATTATAATCATGGCCTCGATATCCTGAAACGGGCCCCCTTACCTATCGCTAAGGTTAAAGGCAGTACGACGCTCAACAGTAGCGTTTTCCCAATGCTGTTCGAGGTAAAATTAAGGGTATTTAGTGTATTTTTAGCGGTTTATTAGGGATTTTTTTTTGTATTATTTTTTAATACATCCACTTGAATTGTAGAGCAATCGAGTATCATCGATACAGAATAATAACAAATTGTTTCGCACAATTTCGAAATGATAATATTCTTGATGTAAAATACAGCCGCAGTTACCATTAGACCGAATTTGTGATGTGTGTTTATCTCTCTTATCTGGTTGACCCACCACGACGCCCCTCCCCCCCTTGTAGAAGTCATAATTATAATAGTATATGAACTGTCCCCCTAAATGATGATACTGCTTACTATGTGAGCGAAACCAGGTATTTAAATTATCATAACTAAATAAGCTCTGAATCTCTCAAATTTGAATGTTTCAAATTTTAAATACCTAAGTATTCAACGTTTAGGGATTTCAGGCGCTTGTCACAACTTGAAGCAAGAACTAAGGACTGTCTAGAAACCCTTGCGTTTTGTAATGGGGGAAACGTTTATACCAGGGGTGGCGAACATATGGCACGCGAGATGAATTTGCACGGCACGCGAACGAAAACCAATAAAAATTTTCAAAAATGTTTTACAAATAAATATTATACTTACCTACGTATAAAACAATAATGACGGCATAGGCATGCGCTTTTCCTTCGGTTTTTAATATTATTTTACCAATTGACACGTAGATCGCATTCTGCAAAAAATAGCAGGCAAAAAACTAGCCGACTGAAAAATTGTGCAACCTGCGCCCCGCAGCGAAAATATTTTCCTAAATAAAACGAGCCGACTGTTTGGCAGGACAGTCGTAAAACATTAGGGAAATTTTGGCACGCGTATGTAAAAAGGTTCGCCAGCCCTGTTTTATACGATCAAGCTAATAATTACATTCGCACATATTGTGTAAATGTGTGTAGAGAAAAACTATTTTAAAGGAAGACTATTATTTTGTTGTGTGTTGTGCTCTTTTGATTTTCCTTAAGCATAAAGCCCACCAAAAGCGTCGGATCGGGACGATCACTGCGAAGTAGGAAGCGTAAATACAACCAAAATGATACTCCTCCCACCCGCGCATTACCCTTCACATATGTAATAAGAGGCACGAGAAGCAGTGTTGCCATATTTTTCTATGCTGATTATAGTACAAAGGCGTAAAAATTATAGTATTTCTGAAAAATATATAGTACACGAAAATAATGGACGCCCCCCCGTCTATCGACAACGCGTCCAGAAGCGGATAAAATAAAACAGCGCGCGCCCCTTTTGCTTGCCGTGTTCAATGGGCTTTGCCATATTTAACAACGTATTATTTTCGTTAATTCGTCCCGCTGAGGAGCCAAACAACGAGTGAATCATGGGGCGAGCGGACACAGTGCTTCGTCAAAACCAGTGTGCTCTGCCATATTTGATTACGTTGTATTTTCGATGATTCACATTGAATATGCGCGAGCGCCCCGCGCGCTCGATTGTATGTGCACGGCGCCTTAGAATTACATGGGAGAAAGAAATACTATGCGAACTGTGTGCATATCAAAAACCTTGTATGAAATTGTTCGACATTGGCTGGGAGTATCATTTTATTGTTCGTTGCTGTATGTTTTTCGAATCTATGACTTGGTAATCATGCCTTCGTATGAACTACTTCTATGAATTTAATTAAGTAAAATGATATCATTTCCGGAACAGATGTTTGTTTAGAAACAATGTAAAGAAATATAAACATTTGTAGAATTATGTTTTCGCTGTAAATGTAAATCTTGCACCATTAAGTTCTTAGTAAGCGCCTGTTATGTAAATCAGTGGTACGCAACCCGCAGCCCGTCATGCCGTTTATTATCGACCAAATGGAATACTCCATTGAGTTATCGATTGAAAATATCGGAAAAGCGATCTATAGACTTATTAACATGTGTTTAAATAGCTAAACCCGTGCATCGGCTTCTTTTTTTTTCGAGATTTAATTGGGTAGCCAAGCCGAGTTGCTGGTTTTATGATGTTGCCATCTTATGTGTGGTTGTGTAGTCCCAAAGAAGGCTACGTTGTGTGGATGTATTTTCGGGAGAAAGCAAGCACTTTCCTCAATGAAACGCGGAAACCTGTGAACGTTATGCCTTGTCCACACCGAAAACAAGTCGCGCGACAACTCGTTAAATTTTACGATAAGCATGGTAATTATCGTAAATTTTTTTAAGCAATTATGATAATTATCGTAAAATTTAACGAGTTGTCGCGCGACTTGTTTTCGGTGTGGACCAGGCATTATACACTATCTTAGGGCGCGCCTGATGGTAGCATGCAATCTCGGCCACCTGACCAGCGCTGACAATGGATTATACATCGTAAATATGCCTTAAGCTTAAGGTTATACCTCAGTTGAGGCATGGTCTAAAAAAATCGTGGCTAAGCGATGCGCGGATTGCGCGCCGCGGGTGCAAATGACGCATGCCGAACCAAATATAATTTGCCATATTAATCCAACATGCGTCCATTTAATGTTGTTTATTGTTCAATAATATATTCATTGACATGTTTTCTTTTTCAAGTAAATCGGTAACGTTTTTAGTCATCTTTACACGATTTAAGAATTAATACCCCCGTCGCCGCCACGAAACAAATTGACGTATTCACACCTCGACGTTCGCTCTCCGAATGCCAGCGAGTCCAAAATTTCGTCGCGCCCATAGAAGAAAATTATTTGCCCTTTCACTGATGTATCGGCCTAATAGAGTGGAAGTGACAGGAGTAACTGGTATTTTCCTATTTGACTGCCTACCGACGATGAACCCTCTGCTCGGCTTCCGCCATGTAAAATCCATGAATCCCCCCGCGTACACATGGCTCGCCGACTGCCCTCTACATTTACAGCATATGCTGCGTCTGTGGTTTTTATCGTCGGCGGGCAGTCTAAATTAAAAATAGTATATTGTCTTGATTAGGGAGAGGATTATATTATTTTATTATCATTTGCGACATTTCTAGCCTGTGCAAGAATTACAATAAATAAATCGGATAAAAAGGTTTTGCATCGCTAATTTAAATATTAATTTTGTCAATACGTTGTGCAGAGTCACAGCTATTATACTGATGTATCCATGTATTGTTAACTTGTGTAGTTTTAGCGATGGTGCCCACAGAACGCGTCGGGCGCCGCACTCGCGCAAAATTTCTACAAGTGGCGCATAAATCATTGAAAATACAACGTAATCAAATACGCCAGCGCCCACTGGATATGGCGACGCATTATACGCGCGCGCCGCATGAATCATCGTTTTTTCGCGAATCACCGCTTCTCGGCGATACGAATGAAAGAAAATACAATGGAGTCCATTCATTGAACACAGTGAGCAAAAACACGCTGCGCGAGGCATCGTCGATCGACGGGCGGAAAGCAATTATTTAATTACAGAGAAGTCATTGTTTTATTTTATTGCGTGTTCAGTTTATCGCTGGTTGAATAATGTCGTCGTAAATTTTAATTACAAGCCCCGAAATAATATAATATTTTTATTGCTTTGTTATGAGAGGCGCTGTAATAATATTTATTTTGTGCTGTTTGGGCCGCTTACTACATAGGTGAAGGGTAATGCGCGGCGAGAGACGTGTGATTATGGTTATGAATAAACACTGCATACGCGGACTTCGCGCGCCCGACGCGTTCTGTGGGCACCATCGCTTAGTCATACTTGTGAGACAACATTGCTTCATGTGATCAATACATAATTAGGGTTACAGAATTTCGTTCTTTATAACGAAACGGGTAAAGCTGCATTAGAATGAGTGTACTTTTCAGTCGAGTCAAAAGAAGATTCAGTTTTGTGCAACGGAAACTATTCAAAATGTTTGTTCTGTGTGAAATTTACTAATTCAGATGCGATTTTTCAATGTAAGATCTTTCTCCCCTTTCTTTAGGAGGAAAAATTATTTCATGTGCAAGTCGATGAGTAGGTACGTCACGTTTATGACCGTGACTGTACGCTGTATTTCTGTTTTGCGTAGATTTGGAGAAAATATTCGTGACCCATTTACAGCAATAGGTATTTTATTGTGTAGACCCCTTTAATATGTGACCATTTTTATGATACGCACATTTCTGTTGGAATAGCGTGCTTGAATCCGGTTTCAAAGTATTTCATTCGCATAAGTTAGTATAATATACACTTCTTACTGAAGGCTGACGGTCACTGACCTCTTTACAGATTAATCTTATCACTGTTATCACATTGTAATTGACCTACTTAGTTGTGAGTTATTTCATTAATAGGTATATCACTATAACATAACCTGGCAATACATTGGTTGTCTTCAATTTACCTAACGTTTTTGTATTACCTAGAAGTCGTATGTGTTGATAGGAATTTTATTAGAAACGTAAAATATTGTAAAATAATATTGTCAGTTTTCCATGTAAACAAAATATTAATCTTGTAGGCCAGTTAACGAAATATTTTAGTCATATTTACAAAATAGTAGGTTGAAATTTTTGGCACACTTTTCGAGGTTCTTTTCTGGTGTCGCGGCAGGGCTTCTCAAACTTCTCATTTTTTTTAATCTTTAGTTTTCATTTTCATATTTATTTCGAATGTATTGGTCATTCGCAGTATTGTAAAACCTGCACGGTTATTAATGTATTTAGTACGTAGTGCCATGCAAACTATATTTAATAAAATATGACACTGGTATAAGTTAGTCTATCAATCTTTGTGCACACATGGTATGCATCGATATAACATTATTTGCAGAAAAGTTAATATAACATGTCAGTACGCCATATTAAGATAGGAATTTTAATTGAAGGACAATTTTAAATGTCAGCTTGGTATCACTATATTATCATGTGCTGTTAATGTTAATGTATTGTTTCCTAGCACAATAATGTAACTCGATGCTTCCCAACCATTTACGCATTACAGGACACCACTTCATCTTATAAGTACCCCAGATCCAATTCTTTGTTTTGTAGCTAAGTTTTTATTGATTATTGCATATTATTTAAAATGTGTAATAATCAATAAAAACTTAGCAGGTTATAGTCAAAGTTAAAGAGATTTTTGGTTTATGATTTAATGGCGGTCAGGCAAGAAATATAATGCCTTGAATGTCCTCAAATATATTACCATTACTGAATGCTTTACATGACGAAACTATAATAAATAATCTATTATAATACAGACATACATACTGATAATAACATTTTATACTTCAGCACCCGTTTTTATTACTTATTTATCTACACTTAAGAATAATTGTACCTTTCAATCACACGCAGAAAATAACCCACAATACCCCTATTTTTGTGTTCCCTGGGTGAAATCTAGCCAACGATAGAAGCATACCATATCAAGCATTTTATTTTGTAAATTAAAAAATTACGAGTTTTTTTCATTGGTTCAGAGTGGATTTGATTTTGAAGAAGTTTCTTAAGACTATACTTCAGCTTAGGCATGGTCAAAAAAGATCGTGACTACGCGACGCGCAGATTGTGCAAACGACGCGTGCCGAACAAAACATAATTTGTAATGTAATTGTATATATAATATTAATAATTGTAATTGTAATAATAATAATATATTCATTGACATGTTTTCTTTTGCGAGTACATAGGTGACGTTTTTTAGTCATCTTCGATTTAAGAATATATTCCTCAGACACCGTACATAGGTGACGTTTTTTAGTCATCTTCGATTTAAGAATATATTCCTCAGACACCATCACAAAACAAATTGACTTGCCCACATCTCGCTACCTCTCTCCGATCGGCAGCGAGTGTGATATTTCGTTCCACCTATTGTTGAAAATTATTTGCCGTTTCACTGATGTATGCTCTTAATGAGAAATGAATATCCATTCACTCAATAAATTTGATCCATGCTTTGAATATAAACATACCTCATCATTTATGGTGCTACAACCTTTGTCAGGTTTTGGCTTCCTTCAAAAGCTTACTCCATCTTGGATGATCAAGCACTGACATTATCCATTTGCTTTTACCGCCCATTCTTAAATCTCTTGGGGCACAGGCAAGCCTCCTCAGTTTCGTTTTATCTTGCCCTTATGGGTTGCGTCAATTTAACTAAATATGACTATGTAATTAAAAAAATAAGGTAGGAATGGTTTTCACATGCCCACATACCTATGTCATACCAACCTATTAATGCGTGAAACAAGACTCAAATATGTAACCGTTTTATGTGAAAACACTTAAGTATTATATTGCCAACATTGGATTACACTCCGTGGACTTCTGTGTACAAAATGGTGTAAATACTAAAAACATTATTAAACAAAAATATATCAATATTTTTTCTTAGAATAGTAGTAAGTAATGGATCAGAACAAGACCCCATTTACAGAATGTTACAAACAGTTAAGTAGAATTTCCAATCGCATGCATATTTTATGTCACTGGTGTATTTGTTCCACCCTCAGAACCCAATTCATGAAAATATATGTTTTTTAAATGGACTGGGGGTCTGTTATTTCTTCTTTTTTCTATGAGCGCTTATTTATTTGTGACAAATGGGGTCATGAGTGATTTTTGTATGTATCACTAGTTGATATTCACCACCTCATTCATATATTAAACTTTACCATCGATTTTACTAAAGCATTTTCACTTTAGTTATATAATTGAGCTGATGTTTAAAGGAATGAAATCATATAGGCAACGATTTTTGGGTTTACACCGAGTGTACTTAATTCTTTTCTCAATGTTTCGGGCTCATCGCTGAGCCCATTATCATGAGAGATGTATTATGATGAAGTGTAGTGTAGGTGTATGAATGCAAACGTAGAAACGTTAAGGAAAGAAGAAAATACATGTGGTGGAAACCCAAAGAGTTAATAATTATAAATCCTACATAATGTACATATCGTTTTCAATATTTTGTAAATGGACCTGGTTCTCAAATGACACATTATTTCTATGCCTAAAAATATTGATGTTAAACAAGTTAAGCCAATTTAAATTAGATATATACTATGAAAATAATAACATTTGTACACATAAATGAATTCATGGAATGTGAAACTGGTCCTATATTATTATTTTTTAAACTTTATGTTACTTGTACCCGCTTTAATCCTCGGCGTCTTATTATTGTTAATGCTATGGGCGGGAGGGGGAGAAAATGAGCTACTTAATGTGAGTAATAGCGCCTGTTGTACATGTGCATGGATTTCTGGCAGCAATAGTGCTTATTTTAAACTATCGTGATAATAACTGTTTACACATAAAAGTCCTGACTGTCTCACTAATCTCATTCGTCAAGAGCAAGCGAGGCGCGATGTTGTCATTTTATGATACTATTTGACAGATATTGAAAATCGGTTAACCTCAAAATGAGCATAGTTAGGTTTATGCCGGCAGGTTTGCCACTATCGTTCAACTGCGCCGACGCAGATCGAAACGATCCCTACTGTCAGATGAAATTTCAGAAGCTTCCAAACTTTTTTGATTCATGTATGCAAGCTTGCAACTGCAGGATAATAAATGTTAACCCATACATTCTCTTGTTATGGCCGCATTAATTATTACTGTCAACAGTAAAACCATGCACGTGTAAATGGGGTATAAGGCACAATAATTGTCCCAACAATTGATATATCTGCAAATTAGGTAGATATTTTAAAATAATATGAATGTAACTAGTAAACGTTTTGAATAGATATTTTTAGTAATCCTAAAATATTATGTCTTCATTGATTTTGGTTAATTTTATTATTTATTTGTTTCAGGTCGAAAAGAGCACTGTGGAGGTGGTCACAGGAGCGGGCGTCGATAGCATCGCGGTGGACATGGCTGCAGGGCCAGATCCAAGTGCTGGAGTACAAGATCAGAGCCCTCACCGACCTGCAGCGCCAGATGAGGGCATCAAAACGCTCCCCCTCCTTCCTCCTTCAGCCGGAGCCCAGCGGCTACAGTGGCACCCTGCCTGGAAACCAGACCAGCAAGGAGGAGGGTGACGCCGACGCAGTCTGCGCCAGGGTTAGACCGTATAAGAGGCACGCCGGCTTCAAGGTTCTGCCTATGAAGCAGATGTACAACTTGCATACGGCTACCGAGAAAGTTGCCAGACCCTCGGATGTTAGGTAAATTGATATTTCACTTTTATTTGAGGGCATTTTTCGTAGATTTTCAATGGCCGTCTTATTTTTCATATAAGATTTAATATTTTTTCCAAATGCTAGAAAATTATCATGAGGTATTTATTATGAATGGAATAGTGAGTAAAGTTCTCAAATTTGGCAGTAGTATCCCACACTGCCTTGTAAATTTGATTGATTATGGTCTAAACATCAGAAAAGATAAAATTCTGTGATTTTTTCTATTTTTGTCCACCAAGATCATATTAGCCATATGGTTTTTATTCTACATTAATCTCTTACATTAATAAAATATGGCTGCTTTATGTTAGTGGCAGAGTAATCACTTTTTTTTTTAATTATCCCATCACTTCTTCAATTTAAATTATGTACTATCCAGCTTTATGCAATGTCATCCTTGTTTAAATATTCAACTACAGTCGAACTTGGTTATTACGAGGAAGTTGGGACCGATTGAATTTACTCGTTATAAACATTATTCGTTATATCGTTATATAACATTTTTCGCGCCACGTTCTGTTTAAGTATAGAACATAAAAAATCTGAAAACCATAAAAATCCCCGAAACAAGCATGGCATTCATAAACTACGAAAGAAGTTGTTTATTGTAATGAAGTGCTGAGCCGCCGGCGCTGGTAGGTACCGACTGACGCAAAGCTTGGATTTTTTACATGTAATTTCAACCATATGCTAGGATACTTTTTCAATGTTGTCGGCGAAAACACCAATGTACTTAGACACTTAACTAGTGTCATAAACGTAATCCGATCCCGGCGGCATTCGTCGGGTCGGATTTTATTGCTTACGGTTAAAAATGTTGTTTTTAAACAATCGACACATTAACAGTTTTGCTCAGTATACCCGAGAAGTAGTTTGTTATAAGAGTGAATAAATGTATGGAGAAAATCATAAACTAAAATGTCAATGAATGTGTCAGTCGGAAGCCAACAGCGGTGGAGTGAGGTTGTACAACTTCGCTTGCGTATTCGGGTCGCTATTCGCCTGGATACTCGCGAACGGTTATAAATACGGGATACAACAAAAATAATATTGTTTGTAAATGAATTTGACAATAAACTCAACATGTGTGGTCCCATGTGATTTTGACAATCAGTGCCAGTGCTTGAGAAAAAGTGAAAAATATTTATTGTTGCACGGATAGTGCACTTTGTGCGGGGAGTGCGTCAAACGCTGTGAAGCGAGGGGTTGTCCACACTGTTTTTTGTTCACACTGTTGCGCGAATTCCAAGACCGCGTGAACGGCAAAAGCAATAAAATGGAAAACACCACGATGGAAGTGAATGAAACCAAAAAAACGAAGAAGAAAAGAAACGATGATGAAGAAGAAGTGGTTGGAGAAAAAGAAGAAGAATGGCAGACGGTGACCTCTGGAAAAAAACCCAGAAGAGACTCTGGGGTCACTCCAAAGGGAAACCAAAACATTGTCATGATAGCGACGGGAAGTAAAATTCCATTAAAATTGAAAATAGCGCAGATGCTGCATAAGGCAGGAGTAAAAGTACAGAAAATTTACAATAAAAATTTAAAGACGTACATCCAAGTAGAAGACGAAAAAGAAGCAGATAAAGTGAAACAAGCTGGAGAACTCAAAGATCTCGGTTTTGTGACCAAAGAGAATGACTCCTGCTCTTATGGAGTAATAAGAAAAGTCGATATTGATATGGACCTCCAAGAACTGCAAATGGAAATCAAAAGTGATGCAAAAGTAATCAACCTTAAGAGGTTGACAAGAAAAGGTGATACAGGAGAGCTGACAAAGACCTCGTCAGTCAGTATTAAATTTGGGGAGAAAATGTTGCCGAGAACAATTTACATATATGGAGTCTCTTTTGCTGTAGAACCGTATGTATTCAGGGTTATGCAATGCTACAAATGCTGGCGATATGGGCATATCGCGAACAATTGCGGACGTACAGTAGAAACGTTCCCTAAGTGTGGTGAAAACCACAAAACCTGCGAAAAAAATGAGGAAATTACGTGCATCAATTGCAAAGGTAACCACGCGGCAAACAGCCAAAAATGCCCAAAGTGGCAAGAGGAAAAGAATTGCAAAGAAGCAATGAAAAAAATGAATATACCTTTCAAGGAAGCATAAAAAAATATGTTAAATAATAGCTATGCTGACATATTAAAACAAAAAAAAATCGTAGGAAGAGATGAAAGCGAAACAATTCAAAAAACTAAGGAAAACAAAAAGAAAGAAGAATCGGTGGTAGAAGCTTCAGGCTCAACAATAATATCTACAGGTAGTAGCGTAAAGCCTACAAAAAATAAGAAAAATTCAAAGGGGAAGACAGAGGTTAACGCGATGGGAGAAATTATGAAAGTCTTGCTGAAAGGGGGAGACTGGCAGCAGATCATTAAACAACTAATAATTAAAGCAGTGGACTGGGTATGCAAACAATTCAAAGAAGGACACTTAAAGGAAATTCTAGGGGAGGTTCTGGAGCAAAATGGATAATAAAAAACAAATTAGGATTTTACAATGGAATGCCAGAAGTATGAAGCAAAAAAAGGATGATATAGAACTCTACTTAATAAGACAAAAAATTTCAATAGCATTAATCTCAGAGACTTGGCTGAGGTCTGAATTAGACTATCTGAAATTCAATGATTACACGATGTATCGAAAATACAGAAGGGATGGATACGGAGGAGAGCGATTCTGGTGCATAAAACACTGGCGTCTAAAGAAGAAAGAAAGAAAGACGGAAGAGCTAGACAAAATAATTATAAAGCCATTTAACAGAATAGGAGTGAGGACCTGATCGAAGGATCCCCTTCTAGAAGAGAAGAGGCGATATGACAGCGAGTCGCAGTCAAAGCCTCGGTAAAATCACAAAAAAAAAAAAAAAAATGAATGTGTCCTCATTACATCTGAGATCTCGCTATTTCCATGATCGTAATAACCAAGTTGACTGTATTCATGTGTCTAATGGTACATTTACATTTATGAATGGTTGAAAAATCTTTACCATGAGATGAGGGCATTTCAAGAGTTTTCATTTAAATCTGTCGGAAGTGTTTACAAATGTTTTGACTATTCAAAGATACGCTACTTTCTGCTGTGCGGAAGGATCTCAATGCACTCACTTTTTATTTAGACTGACAGTATTAATTTGAACTTTGTGTTGCATAAAAAGACATTGTAGTAACCTTCAGTGTATTGAACACTGCCGTGGACACAGAGGCTTGTTCTTATGGGTTTTACACTGTATCTGATATAAATTCTAGTGTGGTGTAGGTTTTCGCCGGTCTCAACTTCAACACGTCGAATATGTCGATGCCATTTTGTGTAGTATTCACAATGATGTTGTAATTTAATGTACCTCTGCACACAGCTTCGCTTGAATGTGACATTATAGTTTTGAAGAAAAAAAACAGCTGCTATCACAAGCAAGAAATTTCACTTGAATAATAATCAAATATCACATCGGCACATGTGCAGGAGCTGCTTGGCTACGTAATGTCACTGTCCCAGCATGGCCATGGCCTTGCTAATGCGCATGGAAGACAGTTGTAACATTGGGTCCAGTTTTGATTTGTGATTATATCCCAGTGGTGACGAACTGTGTATTTGAAGTCCTGAGTTTGGACCCAAGAGGTTGAGCAAGTGGCTTAACATCCATGTCTCAAAAACAAAAATATGTTTATGCAAATCTCATAAAAAAAAATATTCAATATTGCACATGTAAGGATTTTATTTTTATCCTTTGCTTGTGGGAATAAGTTCACAAATACTTATTGAATCCACAGCTCTGAACGTTGTACTCTCTCAGTAATCCGCCACCCCAAAAACCAGACAAGTGTCCTAGTGAAAGCGGCGGTTATAGTGCATACATACAAAATATGGTAAAAATTAAAACAGGTATTTCATAAAAAAAAATTTGAGAAAATTGTACTAGCAAATTACGGTGTTATTCATAATCAAAATTAAGTATTTACTAAATTATACATATTTATATATTACAAGTTTATTAACTAAATATTAAACAGTAAATCACTTGACACAGATATTCTTGAATGACTTAGGATTCCTGGCTTTCCCTATGACCTAAAGCTTCAGTTTGTGTGTCCCGGTTGCATTGGAGCACGGCATAATTATTGTGATGCGGTCCTTGGGCACTTTCCTCCCTGGTATATTACTTTCTTCGCGATGAACATGCGTTTTCTGAAGGAGAAGTTTCCAAAATAAACCCGTCTGATCTGCGTTGTATACTTGTACGCGCCGGACTACTGAATTTGACAATCAAATACCAGCGAATTATATTTATTATATTGGTATTTGATTTTTAATCTAATCAATGCTTTCATTTAATTACAGATGTATCTGCCAGTGGCCTGTAGCGGGGTGCGCGGTGTGCACGGGCAGAGCCATGCCCATGCATCCACTACCACCAAACTCTACCCTCTCTAAGAAGGAGAGGATCGCCCTCGTGGATCCCGCTTTCCATCCTGTGCTCTCTACCATCAAGGGTTACTATTATTTGCTTTTCATTATTCCATACATAATTTATTCAATTAAATATATGCCAGCCGTCATAACTAGAACCAGCTTTTATACTGTCATCCATAATTCGTAGTCACTGAAAGCAATGTATTATTTTAATCATTTAGTTAATATGCCAGGGCACTCTTATGATTTATAAATCACACAATTTTCACACCGGGTGGGTGGTGGTTCTGATGCAAATGTTATGTCAAGCTTAGATGATGTAGTGTCGTGTATGGTAGATGGAATGGATTGAAATTCACTGAAAATATTTGAAAACCAGTTGGCCATTATTGATAAGCTAAGCTATCTTGTAGAAACTGATTGGTTTCTATATTGTGCTTGTTTCGGAGGCTTGAATTGCTCTGAGGTAATGCTTGGAACGTTGCCAATCATCCATTGGAGAGTGCGATCAAAAACAATTTTCATAGCGTTACAAAGTTCTAGTTGGTAACATTATTACAGTATCAGCAGACTCACATCAAATGCAGAGCGTTAACAAACATGTGAAACCCAAAGTCTCTTGACGGAGAATGGCGACTTTAAACGAGAAAACAAAGAAAAAACTTCCAGGGTTTACATATATGAAGACATCTAGCATAATCCAAGACATTCTTTTATTGGCAATGATCTTCATTATAGGATTGCTTTGCATATTATTGAATGGATTTTGTGTTTACTATTTCAATTAATAGTAAGATGGTGTTTTGGTACAAATTGGTTTCATTCAAATGGATCATGTGATTTTCTATTATTTTACATGTACATATTATACCTTAATAATTGTGTATTTACATGTCGTGGAAAAATTAGGAAAACGTTAATCTGAAATAAAATTAAAATTCCGACTAAAGCATACATTCTTGTTTAATTAATCAATATTATAATAACAATATCATATGCTGTCAAGTGGTTACATTTAAATTGTATACAAAACACTTCACCGTGGAACAGTTCGCCGTGAGCTTTCTTATCGGAAAGAGATGAGCTTATACTATACGGTCTCCAATTTTATTAGATTCAATATGAAAATTAATTCAATTTTCATAGCTGATTTTGGCAAAATTCATGAATTCAACAATGAAAACCTAACCTAACAAATAATCCAGTTTATTGACTATTTTCAAAATTTGTTTGCTGCTGGCTTCCCGTAAAGTGTAAACCGACAAGAATCGTGTTTTATTTAGACATGAATTTTATGTCAGCACTATACGACCCAAAGAGGTCGGACGGTCTTTAATATACTGCTATATATTTCCGATCCAACATTTCACTGTCAAGTGTGATACGGCAAACTGAATAATTACAAGTTTCTGGACATGCTGTCAAGTGTCATTGGTATGTTTTGAATGGGATAACTTCATAATATGATTGTATGGAGAAAGTTGCAATTTTTAATGACAATTTTTTATTAACACTGGTTTTCGTGTCAAGAAATTATCTCTTCAATAACTTCACCTAACATTCTGAAAAGTAGTATTCTACTGATAGGCTTGATTCTTTGTGTGCACATCTCCCTCCTAGAGAATGTCCGTAGTTTTCTTGGATAAGGCAGTGTTATTTATTGAATATTTTTCTGTTTGTAGATGTGTCGCCTTCTGTGCATTACCTATCGATGATGAAGGATCCAAACTGGCAACAGAAGTGTTCGCGGGGCTCCATTAAGTCTTGGAAGGGACTGGCCGTCAAGCAGACCATGCCCGCTAAGATACTACCCATACCTAAACTGCAACCTAAGAAGAAAAAACACAGGAGTCAGTATATTTGAATCATTGTTATGTTATGATAGGCTCGCGTCTTATCTAAAGCTCCCCTAAATTAATCTTAGTTTTTTGTGAAAATGAGTTTATATTGGATTAAACAGATACACAAATTTTACACCTGCATACATGTAGAAATGCATATGTTTATTGATGAAGCGTTTTCCTCAATCATTGTATCAGCTTCAAACGACTATGGTATAAAATGGTGGTTTTTTCATATATTCATAATTAAATACGATGAAACACCAATTTTACATTATTAAAAGGAGAGTGGATTGAAAAATTAAGAAAACTGAATTAAAATAACGTCTTCAAAATGCAACACCGGATCGACATTCTAGGTTTGATTTATGGCTGTGCGGCAGACGAGGCGAGTATAGATGTGAGAGCCGGCTCAGTATTGTCAACAATAAGTATATAACAAATAATAATATTCTAGCCGAAATACAGAATGAACACCGGACATGTTAAAAAATTCTCTTTTTCTTGACCATGTTCAATCCTAATAGGATCATGTGGGCCCCCAGAGTGGAGGTTTGTATTAACAGATTTTTGTTTTTACAATTGGATGTTGGCCACTTGATCAACCTATTCGGTCCATTCACTAAACACAAATTGAAAAACAATATGTGTATTTACCAGACCCAGGGTTCGATCCTGGGAACCGTGACATTATAAGCCGACGCGTAAGCTGCTCGGCCATCGTGGGCGGTTGAAAAGTAACTTCTATAGAGATGGGGGCTTTAATGTGTGGAGTTAAAGCAAAAATAGGATTAAGTAGATTCATTTGAAGAGAACTTCACATTTCTTCTGTTGCATTCCACGATCATTTCCAATTCACCCAATTAGTTACAATTACATACATTCAGGATTCTATGCGAAGATATTGCCAAAATAAGCCTTGAATATCCGGACTCATCAGATTGGATAGTAGGATAATAGTATTTCACCTTTTACGCATCTCATCACATATTGCCATATCAAAGCAGACTTTGAATATAAAATTTAGATATAAATACCTGTGGTAAGATACTTCCTCATTGATTTTATGTAGGCAGCCAAGCAATACATTGACAATTATGTTTAAGACAGTACTTCAGTGAAACAGCAAATAGTTTTCAATTATAGGTGCGATGAAATTTTGGACTCGCTGGCAATTGGAGGAAGTATTAATTCTTAAATCGTGTAAAGATGACTTAAAAAACGTTACCCATTTACTTGAAAAAGAAAACATGTCAATCAATATATTATTATTGTTACTAATAGAACAATAAACAGAACATTTAATGGACGCATGCATGTTGGATTTATATGACATATTATATTTCGTTCGGCACGCGTCGTTTGCACAATCCGCTTGTCACGCATGATTTTGAAGTGTGTTTATATTTTTTATTGGTCTCGCTTGCGCAGGGGCGTCTCGTATAGTTTACAGTTTTATATTTGAATAGACTGTTTTTGATGACAATACTTACTAGGATATTATGCCGATTCGGAACCTTACAAATATAATGTGAAATACTCTAATGAGTCAAATGAAAATTATTACGTATCGATTTATTATTTTTTGAGAAATCTTTTGATAATGTGTACCGCACTGGGAATGAGTTGTTATGAGCCCGAAACTAATTTAGGAAATTTACGAGACGGCCGCTTATATTACAAGTGTATTTGAAGTCAATTCATTTGGATCATATTTACAGTCATAACTATATGTATAGACGATTTACACTTTATAGCCACTTCTCTAAATACTGCTATTTCATTACGATTCTGTGATAAGCCAGGATTACATATTGGAGATTGCTTTGTGAAATACCACACAATGAAGAATTATAAATAAACTAAAAATAAGTACAGTGTATTAATTATAAATCTATTTTACAGAAATAATAAAAAAAAAAAAATATTTTTACATTTTTTTCACCAATTAAATGTTTTATATTGAAATTATGCTTTTTACGGAAAAAAGTCTCGAGTGGGTGGTATGTACCTATAAAAAAAAAATCGAGTGGAAAAGGTTAACATTGGTCAATTTCTGTCTCATGCCTAATCCAGACCGAGATACATCTTGGCGATAAATGTGTCCACCTGTTAAAACTGTGAACTAACAATCCCCTCCAGTGCAACTAATCCCACTTCCATTTTCCGCCCCTGAATTTATCATTTCATTTTTTACACCCGTGGTGGACGGATCTGTCAATTTACGTAATTTGAAGCTTTTTATGATAAAAATATATGTTTGTGACGATCAGGAGTGATCTTAGAATTTTTAATAGTATACTTTTGGTTTATTGTGAAGAAGAACAGGAGTCACACGCCTCTAGCACGCGTTACCGCCATGACAGGTACATCACTAGAAGTCTTCTATATGCGACTAACTTCGCTGATTTCTTGTTGTCGGACAATACAAGAACATTTAAAATGTCTTGAAGTAATACAAAAGTCAATGTTTTTCATATTCCACTGAAGATTAAAATCATTGTTGAGGTACAGATATTGTTGGATACAGCATTTAGTTTCATAAAAAATATTATTGTTAAAACTGCGGTGTAATCAATTTTATTTGGAAATGCTTTGCACAACTAAAATAAACCTATTATTGTAAATTTTCATTCATCATTTTAGTTACTTATAATATTAATGTAATATAACACCTCAATGAGAGACATATTATTTAACTGCGAAAATTCCAAATATGTTGCACAATGTAATAAATTAATCATACCATTGTCATGCTAAAAACTGTCTCATAGACTAATTTGTTCTTTCAAACCAATCGGTAACGTGAGCCAGGTATGTAATGTCTTTAAAAGTAAAATATAAGTCATCGAAATGGGTACGTGGCATTGTATAATTATATGTAATTCTCTATGAAATGTACCCTGTAGCTCGATATTCACCTCACATAAGAAAAATATGGTATAATGTGGCTCACGTGGCTGGGCTTTACCATATTGTATGAGTATCTAAATTTATACTATAATAAATTATTATAGGTAAAATTGTAATTTTAAATGAAACTTATGTCAGGACATTATATTATGATCTCGTACAAAATCTCAACTTTAAAGTGGACACGTTAGCAGAATAAGTCAAATATGTGACTGCAAATTTGTAATTTTATTTCTAACTACCTACATGCAAATGCGTTTCGTGTGTAGTTGGCAATATTCATGCTTACACGTGCAGTCGCTGTAGACGTTAATGCTGTAAAGACATGAATGAATGCATATTAACAATAATGACTGTTATTGCAATGTAGGTGGAGTTAATTTTTCAATCACATTTAGCTGCATATATCTGTTTGCGAAAGAATTCAATAAGTATAAGACCGAAATGTCTAAAAGCAGACTCGTTTATACATGTTACATTCATTGATCTAATTTTCATATTCATAAGCTCCACTTCTTTGACAGCTTTGCATGAATGTAATATCTGATTGCTGATTTATTTGTTTTGCTGCAGGGTTGAAGAGAGGCAGGCCGTCGGCGTCGTCTTCGATAGCGGCGGACATGGTCCGGGCGGCTCGCAGGCGATCCTCTCTGCTGGAGGATGGCACGGGGATGGGAGACGACCTCCAGATGCCCACGCCCAGCGGTGGCAGCAGTCCTGTGCCTTCACCTTCTGACCATCACAGGTGACTTAACGATTATTACCTTCGTCTTATGATGATCACTTCCATTATACCAGCTGGTGACATTAGTATCGAAATGTAATACCCTAGTTCATTTTTGAAACAACTAAAGACTCCATGGTAATGGTGTATGGTATTGTGGTAATTCTCCTTTCAATAAATAGTCTGCTTCAGATTATTTTTTTTGCCATGTCCGATCCTAAGAAGATCATATGGACCTCAACAGGGTGGAGGTTGTATTAACAAATTTTTGTTGTTATGAGAATGGATGCCCCAAATAGGACAGTTTTTCTTACTAACATACATTGCCCATTTAGGTTAAAATGTGCTTCATCAACGAAGATGATCTTCCTCGTCATCATCAGTTACCTCTTCCACGATGTAGTCCGTTCCCTTTAGTTATTGCGTGAACTGGATCTTATACCGTGAAGAAACAGGCCGCTGTGGTTGACTTACAAAATATTAATTTTCCCATACTTAAAAGATGTTCCTGAAATGCCAGAAAATGCTTGCACAGTAGACTGCCGATTATCCGGGCTAATGGTGGGGAGAGGCTGCACTGATAAACGAAAAACACATAATCCGAAATGGTTTTTTCTTTTTAAAATACAACATAATTATTATACATTTCTAAAGCAGACAATTATTTTAACATGATTAATCTTCTTCGACCATGTACGATCCTAATAGGTTCATATGGGCCTCCACAGAGTGGAGGTTTGTATTGACAGATTTTGTTTTTACGAGAAATGAATGTCAGCCACTTGCTCAACCTATTAGGTCCATACTCTCACTCATACACAAATTGTAAAACAATATGTGTACTTGCCAGACCCAAGATTCGAACTTGGGACCCACGGGGAATTTAATGAGATGTTTAATTTTGTTTGCAGGAATCTTTTAATAATTTTCTAATATCAGTTCGAATTTTCCTAAAGGTTATTTTATATTGTTGTATGCACCTTGTCGTGCACGGATAATCGGGAGTTTACTGTATGTACATAACACTAAAATTTCATAATGCTCCCTCTAATAGTCTAATATTATTACAGTCCGAGCTATGTTAGTAACTCTTGATTGAATTTTGTTTCAGATATCGAGTGAGAGAAAGAATGAGGTTAAATTCAGCGTACGACATTGACAATATTGTGATCCCCCACAGTATGGCGTCCAACAGCAAAGTTGAGATATTGCAGTACAAGGAGATACTTACACCAAAGTGAGAATATATGCTGGTTTTTATTTGACGTTATTAAAGTTGTTTTTACTTTTTTCTTAATGTTTTTTTTTTACATTACAAAGTGTTCAGGACGTTCACAAGATAACATAACATTTTTAGACTTAATGTATGATGGCTGCATGGGATAGAGATAAAGAACATACATTTTTTTTATTTACCATGCTCGATCCTAAGAATATTGTCGATCTCCACAGAGTGGATGTTATATTAAACATATCTTTTTTACTCAAGCTAATTTGGGCGAGGAGATGTATGCCATAAGCGCACAATTTTGTGCGTGCTAGGCCAGCCATAGATAATGAGCGTGTATACACGCAGTACTTTACACTCATTGTATGTACTAGCTCTGGTCAATTGTCCTAAATAATTTAATATATTGTACACACACTGCTATCTGTTGGTATCAAGGTGGAATACTTCACCGAAATACGAGTCTTCATGGTATCGATACACCAGTTCAAGGGAACAAGTCAGAATAAGTGATATTGAGATATTCACGTTTTAAAGTTTCGAATGAGTGGGAAAAATAGTAATGATACTTTTTTTTATATTTATATATTATAAAGCTGTCATAAGGATTAAATTAAAAATATAAATTTTAATTTTATCAAAAAAAATCTCTGGTAGATATTTACCAATTTATGAGTCGTTCCTGTCTTGAACTCAGTGAGTGTTTTGATAAGGTGTATGATTTTGAGTTGTTGCTAATGGATACATAAATGAAATCATTTTATTAAATAAAAATAATTTGATTAAAATACATTTTTTATAAAAATAAATATATTTATTGCGTTAAAACATAAAAATATTTTTTTATAAATGGCATGTAATATTTTGTACCTACTAATTATTATTAAAACTAAAACAATTATTTTGCATATTGATTGTATTTGCTCTGACACTTTTGATAACAAATATTATTTCATTCAGTGTCTTCATGCGAAGCATGTTGAATGTTATTGCTATTGGCATTAAGATTGTGAAAAAAGTCCCAATAATGTTCTGGTATGGCATTTGCTTCACACAACGAAATTAAGTCTCTTTTCTTCTCCATTGAAATTTTTGGTGAGTACTGTAAGCCCTTTTCTGTTTTTCCTTCTTCGTCTTCTTCTTTTTCATCCTACCTTCTTGGGTTGGAAAAATCCTATGTTGTACTCAGTATTAAATATTTGTGCATACATACTGTGTTTTGCAATAGGCCTGCTTTTTGAATTACACCATTCTTTATACAGCCTATACATAACGGTTATATTCAAACTACCACCATCAACATATTTTTTTCCCGTTTGAGCTCTACAATAATGTGATTCAATAGTTTCAAATGATTCAATATGTTGCTTTATTCCAGCCTTTGTTTCATCATCAACAGCTCTTCCAAAGTTACCATGGTTACCTCTACCATCTTCAAGAATGACCCCTTCATTATTCTTTTTATTCGTGGCAGTAAATATTATTTTATTGCAAACATCCAAAGTATTTTTAAAAACGGTTTTACAAACTTTAATTCGGTTGCATTCTATTTCAAAATATTAACCATAATTAAAGCTTCTGCTACTTCCTATAACTGTCGGCTTGTATTTTGGAATAAATGGCACCATGCGTTGTAATAAAAAATCTCTGACGATTAATATCACCAATATTCCAATGGATTCATGGATTTTTTGTCTATTTTCTTCACTTATTTTGTCAGTACATTTTATTCTGCAGTTATTATTGCAAGGCGGACGTACACGCCTCGCAGAAATCATTTTTCCGGATGTACTAACTAATGTACGACAAACCTGTATTTCTTTTCTTTTTACGTATGTTTTTAGCCCAAGCACCTGAATTGCGTTGGCGTTTTCAAGATTTTTTGGTCACTGTCGTTACTATGTTGTGAGATGGTGCAGTATTTTCTGTTATTTCATCATGAGATGGTGCAGTATTTTTGGTTATTACGTCCTGATATGGTACAGAAATTTCTGATGCAATCTCTGGCACATTATTGGAACCCATGAAGCTGTTCGTCATAGGTTCTATTTGAATGTCAACATCACAGGTGTGCAATAAATCAGTATTAAATGCTGAACGAGAAAGTGAAATCTCTGGTTCATAATCAGGGTCCATAACACTGTCATCACTGTCTTCTGTGACTTCTATATCTAAGGTTTGCTGAACCACGTTGCTAATGTCAGGTGGAACATCGCTTAAATCTTGAACCGCGGACAAATTAGTGTTTGTCTTATTGCTATCATCCGCGATGTTACAAACTGCAGTAGTTTCCTCATTCTGTAACAAATAAAAAATTGACAAATTAGTATATCTGTTGAATTATATGTTTGTAAACAACATTCTTTAAAACAAAAACAACATTAAAATTTTATAAAAACAAAAAAATATGCTATTGACACGCCAGAACATCGGCTGGCATGTATTAAAACTGCTCCAGAAAGTTGTGTGACAATATAATACTTGTTAATCGTTCACCAAACAATGTTTACGAGTAGTGACTGAATCCATTAGTCTGAAAATCGATGTTTTACTGTATACACATCGGTAATGAGTCACTGTTATTATAAAAGGAAAATTTATTCATGTGTTTGGACTACCATTGTGTGTTCTTCCTTCGACGTTTTGGACTTGTTGCGGATTATGAAAGGGTGACAGTGTCAGTTGCGACCTGAGGTTGAATTTTGCTGAAAGAGGCTCTCTTACTCTTTGACTAATGTCCGCTGTTGGCTAAATTGAACACTTTGGGCGTGGCGACACACCGGAATATGTAAATGTCACACATATTAAGTTTTGATAGGAATATTTAATATGTTCAACTGTAACTAATTATGTTGTATTAATTCTTATGAAAATTGTTTCATTTTAGATGGAGAATTGTGGAGTCTAAAGAACCTACTCCGAATAACGGATTAGTGAAAAAATATCCTGTACAGTTAGAAGATAATAGCAAAGATAAAGAAAGTGATGTGAGTAATAAGAAAATAATCTCTTCCTGGCTAATTTCTTTATGATGTGATGGTTTATTAAAAATCATCGTTTCTAATAAATAGCAAGGAGTAGGTGATCATTGCCATGGTCATTTCATGTATCAGTAGTGCCTATTTTTCTTTCATTTTATTTATTTGGCGGTAGTTCTTATTACCTTTTTCACACTCTGACTGGTGTAATAGAGATAATGTCTCACACTAAAATTTCAAGCGAATTTAATTACATTTCATGAATCAATCTGGATATATCTTATAACGAGGAATAGCTGGATGTACCGTCCAACTAGAAGATTTAGACACAAGCCGACTAAATAGGAGGAGCCTGTTAGTTTATAATGGAATTGTGGTTAACACTGTTATAACGAGCAACTTATCGGATATACCGAGCTAAAATACTGTTCAAGGGTCGATCGTTTAAAAATATTTCGACCCTAAGCAATAAAATCCGATCGGACAGGATGCCGCCGGGGGACGGATTAAGTTGACACTGTCTAGTTAAGTGTCTAATTGTTGTTTTCGCCGACAATAATGAAAAAGTATCTACCTTACAATAAACAACTTCTTTTGTAGTTTATGAAGGCCATGCTTGGCTTGGGGATTTTTACGATGGTTTTCAGATTTTTTATTTTCAACTTTTTTTGTTATGTGACCGACCGCTCATTTAAAAATACCTATTCTCAGATATAACGAGAAAATTCAGTCGGCCCCATCTTCCTCGTAATAACCAAGTTCGACTGTATACATTGCAAACAGAAGGTCGTATTCCATTACGAACGAAAGAGATAGATATAAAATTATGTGCGACAAAGACAGACATCTTACTCAATTGTGAGAAAGAGATATGAAAGTAAGGGGTGATTCAAGATAGTATTATGAATTGTAAGCTGTAAAAATGATCCTTTTTTGATTATTTTATACATAAAACAAATGGCAAATAATGATGATGAAACCTTTATGTTGCCAAAGTAAACATTTTCATTTTACCTACTGCAATATTATCTCCTACGATCACCCAAGGTGACATCACCGAATCAGATGGATTTTGTTGGTATCGTAAAAGTGAGGTTAAAAGGTTAAAATTCATATTAGTGACATGTGTTGACGACGTGTTGTATATGATTCAAATGATAATGAACTCTTGTCTTTCAGATTGAAGATGTATGCGATGCGACCGTGATGATGAGGCATGATCGGTGCGAGGCGCACGAGAGGGGAAAGTACTTGAAGAAGAGAAAGAATTCTCGGCGACAACATTCGAGATCGACCGCCATCTCCACGCCTTCGCACACGCCTCCACACACTCCCGCTGCTATGGTAAATATAAACTCATCAAAGGTTTTGAAGAAAGGCTTTCTGAAGATTAAGTCATTATAATATGAAGGTGGAACTGAACCAAGTTTACTATAGCACCATTTATAAATTATGTTAGTATGACCATTGAATCAATTTAATCATGTAGTTGTTCGCTTTACGTTCGTGAAATTTGTTACACTTCTGACTGTTTAAATATTAGATTTAATTCGCGTGATCCATAGGCGGACCGATGGCTCAAAGGATAAGAGCACTCACCCATACAATGGAAGGTGTGAAGTCTGCTTACCAATTGGTCAACATTTTTTCTGTTAAGTTTATGTATTTTCAATATTGTGTATAATACCTATAATTTTCTTTGGTCAACTTTGCATAATCTACTCTTAATTCATGGAAGCATAGGAATAATTTTACAGTAAAAACCCCCCCATTAATTCGAAATCGATGGGACTACATTGAAAAAAAATATGAAATACAAAATATATGGCAAAAAACGGTTGCAATTTTCTAACATTGCTTCCGATACAATTTCTTTCAGATTAATATCGCCGGTGACCGGAAATCGCTATAAATGAATTTTATGAATTTTAGCAGATATTTCGATTTACAGCGAATTTTGAATTACAGTAAATCCTCGTTAATACGAATTCTACGGGACCGAAAATCGAAAAAAAATTCGAATTACGAATTATGAAATGTATGAGGGAAAAATTGATAATACTAAAATTTTGAAAAAAAAAAATTTTTCATTCATTTTGTTTCCGATCATAGATGTCCCAGCCAAATTTCCGATTCAATTATCTCAAATTAAAATCTGTGCTAAATACCAAGCGTCATTAATCCAATGGAATTGGACCAAAAGAATATATTAACCCATCGCGCCCTATCGGCGCCAATTTGGCGCCGGTGTTACAAGATGCAGGACATGATGAAAATAAAAAAAATTTAATCATATTTTGATTTTTTTTAAAGTTGAAATTACTTATTTATATATGTAGCTATCATTTTATGATGTTAGTTATATACGGTCCGATATATTTTTTAAGAAATATTTGATTTATAAAATCTATTTTTATTTAAATTTGTCAAAATAATGATCAGTTCGGTAGGTATGAGGTGTTTGAGACAGTAATAAACATAAAATGGCCCTCCATCTTCTAAATATCTTGAAGTGTATTATATTTAGCTCCAGTTTTAGTTTATCTTCCTTTTATTATTTACTTCTATCATAGACTTTTTATCTATGTCATTTTGTATAAAAAAAGGCTAAAAAAAACCAAAAAACTATATTTGACATGTTTTTTTCATTCCACTTATACACAAAGATTACTTAAAATGTAAATACTTAATAGAAAAATTCAAAACCTATAAATATTTCAAAGATTTATTTGAATTGAATGAATAATACATGAGTTATATCAATTTTAGTAATCAGTTTGCCTTTTTAAATGATCCTGAAAAATTAAATCTGTCTGCAATGGGTTAAGTTAATGTAGGTAGGTATTTATTAACTTATTTTGAGCTAGAATTGTAAAAATTCCGTAAGAAAAAAGGTTAAATGATGTTCTAAATAGAAAAATAATATGGCTTTTTGGTTTAAGACACCAAAAACATTATTGCCTTCATAACAAGAAAGCTAAGATATATTTATTACACGTTTCTGTTAGGTACTTACCTACAATTCCTTTTTAATTCTCAATAAAGAAATATGTTCATTAAACATATAAAATAAGTTTCATTAACCCGGCACCTGCCTCAAAAATCGTATGACGCACCATAACTACGCATGAATTTCATTATCGTCTTTGTTCTATACTAAAAAAAGCAATAAAAAATATGTCACAGCTCCAGTCGAGAACCCAAAGCCATTAAGATAATTTCGACACACTAAAAAACCGTAATAAATCAGTTATAATATCAGAAACACTCGAACAAACGAATGCTATCCAAATTTGAAAGAACTTACCGCAAGTCGCCATTTTGTAGCAACTAGTTAGAGCTCTGCGCGGTGTGTAATATTTCGACACTTGTGCATACGTTCCCACGAATCGAGCGTTACTAATTTTCAAGTGCATATCGATAAATCACATATTAATGTCTTCGGGTTGAGTCGTAAACAAATATAAAGGGGACCCTTTTAATATATTTAAACTACACAAACACTTCACTTATTGAATATTATTGATAAATTAACACGAACTCACATATTTAAAAAAAAAAACAAATACAATAATAAACCTATTTTAAAATTCTTTAGATGTGTGATATATTTTAAAGCAAGGTGACAGACATAACGCAACATCACACGTTGGGCACATATAGCGAGAGAGTTTTGTTTTTTTTGGATTTTTTTTAGAATTCCCGCATACGAAACATCTTCTTCTAGGCTTATCGGTATTTTGTGTCGGTAAAATGTATTCTGGCAAATGTCCCGTTGCACTTTTGGGCAATAATCGTACGGGATTATCGCTAGTTGACGCTGTCGGCTTAGGCAGGGGTGCATTTGAAATTCTCACACAATATTTGTCCACTAGTTGTTTTATTACACAGAGTTGAAAATCGCCCAATGTTTTTTTGTCAGATTTAATAAATTTATATAAATAAAAAGCATTTAATAAATATAAGTCGATCATGTGGAATGCGACCTTTTTATACCACTTGATCGATTTTCTCATACACGACAAGTTGCTAAGCATCATGTCGGACTTATCTACCGTACCCATATTTTTGTTATAATCTATAACACATTTTGGTTTTTCAATGTTTTCGCCAGTTCTATAGTTCACTTTTCCCGTTGGTCCAAATGATGCATCGTGGAGGGTGGATAGCATGTGAACATCCCTCCTATCGTGCCATTTCAGAGCCAAAAGTGGACTATTGTACTTAGCCTCGGTATCTCCCTTTTTCAGTTTGCTGAACTCTGGCATATCTTTACGATTTTTTCTCACTGTACCGCAAGCATTCGTTTTGTGAGAGTGAAGGTATTTAAAGAGCGCCGGACTGGAATACCAGTTATCACACCATAAGGTGTGACCTTTCCCGATATAGTCTTTCATTAGCGTTGTCACTACCGCACCGGAAATACCGAGATTTTCATTGTCTTGTATGTCAGTCCCTTCCCCACAATAAATTATAAAGTCAATAATATATCCTGTCATTACGTCACACATCACAAACATTTTTATTCCAAATCGATGTCTTTTGGAAGGAATGAATTGTTTAAAAATTAATCTACCCTTAAACACGATTATGCTCTCATCTATGCAAAGATTCTGATACGGTATCATCGTTTCCCTAAAAATTGTTCTTGTGTGTTCTAACAGTAATCTAATTTTAGCTAGTCTATCATTTGAGGCGGTCACACTAGGATCAGAAAAATGAAGCATTTGTAAAATAAGCTGGTATCGATTTCTAGCCATTATTTTCCCAAAAATGTCTGCATGCAGGTAAGGATCGGTACTCCAATGTTCCTCTATCGACGTGTGCTTATTTCGAGTCATCAGCATTGATACGGCAAAAAATGTATACAACTCCGGCACTGACGTGTCTGTCCAATTGTGTGACCGCGATTTCGGTCCGAGGTCTCCCGCACTGTACGAATGGTTAAAAAATGTATTCGTTTGGTTCACTATTTCCGACATTATATTTTTATTCAAAAAATGTTCAAAGAAAAGACATTCGGGAGAGGATTCGTCCAAGTCGTTCGATGTCACGCCAGATCGACAATCATTGAATTCGTGAACTATTGGAATATACGGACCAGTTCTCCATGACCGCAAAAATTCAATTGGCTCGTCAGAGTCCGTATCGTCAACATCATGATCAGTCTCATGTTGTTCCAATTCCTCTTCCGACATGTCATAATCTGAGTCCAATTCCTCATTAGTACGCACATTTTCTTCCTCCATATTTACGCACTATAAAACTATGAAATGTTTTTAAAATGTTTAACTACAGTATTAAGAAACGCCAAATCACAGAAACCATTAAACTCACACACCATAGTTATTGATATCAGTATTAATTTTCACATTCACTAAAATGGGACACGGTAGACAGTACAAAAAGTATTTTAAAAATCGCGATAAAATAAAATCATACGTTCAATAGTTAATCATGCCAGTTTTAATGTGATAAGTACACCAGACAGCAAAAAAAGTATTTATCAACGATTGCGGTAAATATTCAACTTGTATGCGATAAATACAATCCCGCGCAATGGCCCGCTCGGTTGAAAGTCTGTCGTATACTGCGCAGACGCGGCGCGCAGTTCAAACTGATTTCTGTCGACCGGCAAAACTTGGCCGTACGAATTGGTTCGAAACTTTGGTGATTATTTTATATTTAGAACCAATGCTTTTAAAATATGTCATAGGTGGCAGGAGAAGGACAAATCAGGCCAAATTTACGTGAAAAAATCAGTCCCGTATGATAAATATGGACGCGGTGGCATCGATTTATACACATGCGCATTGCGAATTTGGCCGATTTGTACAAGGTGTGTGACATCGGCGCCGGCCGGGTTAATGTTATTCAACCATTATCATTTATTGTTTCTGAGAAAGTAAATAATTCATTTCTAAAATGGTTTAAAAACATCACGGAAAAATTCTCTACTAAGCTTTAGAGGGCTCGCACATCAGAACTCGCCGCATGCGTCTTACGACGTATTCGTCGATGTGACGTCATCGTAAACCAAGAAACAAACGTTATCAAATGGAGCTTCGCAGATTGGCCGATGCAACTGCAACTCTGCGACCCTGCGACATTCGTCTAGTTGCATTGGCCAAAGCCTGCATGTCGATGTCCGGCCAATATCGACTCCGCGCATGCACACAACTGCAGAATCGGGCGAATCGGCCATTTCTCTCCAGACTGTCGCTGCGTTTGGTAGAGCTAGAGCTAGCAGCGCTAGGCAGATGTGCGAGGTTGTGATCGTGCAACATTCGTGCATTTAATTTATGGCCGTCAGGCACACAAGGCGAGTTGTGATGTGCGAGCCAGCTTATTCGATTTTGAATTTTGGCGCCAACTGCCATGATGTCATAGTTTCGTATTTTTTATATTATAAAAAATACGAAACTGTTCTGCAAAAGCATTTATTTGTCTGTATGTAGGTAACAAAAAAAATAAACAAAATAAAAGTAGGTATGTGAATACAATGAACAATGAATTATTGTTTTGAATGAGTGATGTTGGCAATGAGGGTTGTTAAAAATCAGCTTATTTTTATGACAACCCTACCCTCATCAATAAGTAAGTTAATGATGTTTTAAATGCTGTCATATTATCGACTCATTTCATTCTATTTGCATACATAATATGAGGCTCTAATTACAAAAAGCGACAAGTCCACAATTCAATATTTTCTGGAAACAACGTTTTTATGTTTCTAGCTTCAATTATTTGTTTTAAGGCGATGTCTTTGGCCTAAATTTCACATATAATGTGACTTTCACGCCATCTATTTATATTTACAGGCATCTACCATGAATTTCTAAAAATCTGTTACTAAAAACTTTGGTCGATTCCAACCAGATGGCAGTAAGTTACCATAATAAGTTAATAATGAAATTGCCAGATGAAAAAAAACGCTAGACAAAAATTCATTTACATATTATAAGAATATAATATATTCTACTTACTATAATATTATTATATATATATACTTATTCAAATAATTATTATTTTTTTTAAATAAGTACAATATTTTATTATATCGTATTGACATTTTTATGATAGTATATTATAATATATTGTAGGTATATAATTTGATCAAATTCAATTACACAAAAAACGTTGTTTATGGAATTACCTTCACTTATTATAATATAAAAAAGTTCTACTAGTTATTTTGTAATATGTGACAATCTAATTCACTGTGAATTGACACATATAATTTTAAATCGTCTGCCAAGAGTAAAAACTGGATTCCATTGATAACATTGACAATGTCACAAGATTTGATATAATACACGTGATATGATATAAGAAAATAAAATATAATCGCTAAGACACTTCGCTTTCTTCCATTTTTTGTGATGCAAGTGCTTTAATCGTATGTCCAATCACGAGAGTCCTTTTTGCTGTACGGCGTGGGTACGGGGAATTTGAAAAAGAAAGTTAGTAAGCGTCCTTTGTAAACCATGTACGGACCTGTGTAACTAATTGTAAAAACAAAATATGTAATGGACTATAAAGTAACGTTGTCCAACCAAATATTAAAATATATAACGCTAAGACCGCACGAGAAAGACTTAGTGTTTTATTTAATTTTACCAACATATATAAATCCTTTTTTTATCTTTTTTTTGTGAATCCGGGGTTCGATGGACACCTGAGCTAGCCTGGAACCCCGGGTATCTCAATTTCTTATCTCTGAAAACTGCTTGAGATTCATACAGGATAAAAAATGAGATGAATACAAATTGAAATCACCAATGATGGTTATACAATTATCAACTGGCAAGTTTTCAAAGTATGAAAAGAACGAATTATATGCATCGCGAGACGATCGCGGTGGAAAATACACGCAACAGTGAAAAATGACCCATTTCACCGTAATCGAATAATAACGACGTCAATAGCTGCAGCAAAGTGACAGTCAACAACAGATATACTATCTGGTCGGTCGGAGCGTACAGCAATGAGAACGCCACCACCTCTCTGCCCAAAATAAAAATTGCATTATAGTGAATTTTTTTTTAGCTTTATAAGCTGGCGACCCCACAGAAAACCCGTCGCGTTCCGAGGTTGGGAACCCTTGGTCTAAACAGTCATCTCGCTCGAAAGTTTAGCTTTGCCAAGAAAAGTGCTGTTAAAACATAGCACTTATTGTAACAATTACAACAATTGGATACAAACCTTCCTTAGATAGCAGCGGGAAGCGTCTTGCGTACATAGTCTAAGGAATAGACACGCTGGATCCAAACACATGTTTGTGAAAAATTGTTTAGGTTTAGGAATCAGGTTATAGAAAGTATTGAGAATACTAGACGTGTTGAAAATAAATCTTGGTGAATATCTTCACCTTGGAAGTGAATAGAGGTAATCCACACAAAATTCAAAAACGTTTTTATTTGACCAAACAATTTTTGAAATACTTATTGGTTATAATTATTATTATGGTGAAGA
Source organism: Rhyacophila brunnea (assembly GCF_057557595.1). NCBI lineage: Eukaryota > Metazoa > Arthropoda > Insecta > Trichoptera > Rhyacophilidae > Rhyacophila > Rhyacophila brunnea. Next base: position 38,069,209 of record NW_028232796.1, read on the forward strand.
AAAATAACTGATTTTTTTACAGGAACATGTATTTCCATCAAATTTGCTAAACAATCTAATACACAAATGACATCCGTGAAGCTCTATTCACTTCCAAGGCGACGATATCAGGAAAACATGTATAATAAATAGTAAAACGCATGCGTAGATTAGAAATGCTTTTTATTATCGCTCAAGTCCGACAATTCTAGGAATATATTCTGGAAGAATTGCCAAAGAAACCAAAATAACCACTAAATAAACTAACTATATATGGTATATAATTATATAAAAAAGTTCCACTAGTTATTTTCATTAAAACATTTTAGAATATAAATCATTGGTTACATTGTATAGCATTGTAAATTAATAATAATTATGAGATATCGTTATAAGCATAGAACACGAAAAATCTGAAAACCATCGTGAAAATCCACGAAACAAGCATGGCATGCATAAACAGCTACAAAAGAAGTTGTTTATTCTAATGAAGTATATATAATAAGCAATATTATTGAAGTTAACCCACGAGCCATCACGTGGCCCTACATTGGTTGATGTGAAGCATCTAGTTCAGTTTTAGGCTGGGAATGCCCTAGGAAAAGATACCCAGGACTAAGGTTGCTACGCTCAAAGTGAGCTCTGACTGAGTTTAAAGAAGTTACTTTCTAATGCAAAGTTCCGGGGAAAGAAGAGCGCAAGGAAATTATTAAAATAAAAATAATTCTATTGTTTATATAAAAAAATAATGAAGCTAATCATACGAACAGCAAAAATTACGTGTAGAGATCTTCACGCCCGCAGTAAGACGCCGCAAATTTTTTAAATGCAGGATAATTGGCCTTAGTAGCAACCAAGTCGGACGGCCCGATGGGCCCAACAGCTAGTTGGACCGACCTGAGCATCTCCTCCCGTTCGGGAGCACATTCTAAGACATTCCCAGAGGATGTGGTTGGCATCCTGAATTACCCCTCCGCATGGACATGTCGGACGGCTTACAAGTCCAAGCTCAAAGAGCTTGCCAGCGAACCCACCGTGTCCAATCACAAATTGATCGGTGTGATGGTCAGGAGTCAGATATTTGGTTATCTCCAATCGCCATTTAATGTCTGGAAAAAATTAAAATGTGTGCCGGCCCTTGGTTGATTCATTCCACCGTCACTGCCAGGTCTTCTATGCCGCGTCAAGCGTCAATAGACGTATAGTCAGGTTACTTTTTCAGCAACAAGGTATTCAGGGCAAGGTGAAAGTCACCAACAACGGCCTCCTCACCTTTGAGGAGCTTCGTTGACGGACCGCTGACCTGTATGTGCAGGTCAAGTGGAAGAATGCGGCCAGGACCGGAAGCGCGTCCGTTGAAGTTGATCGGTAGGCCTTTGTGATTTCTAAGAGCGCACTACGTAGTCTATCAGTTTTATGGATACGCGAAATTCCATGTCCAAATGTCAAGGAAAACTATGACATATTGCGAGAATTATATCAGAAGTCAACATAAATTACTTTTTTATTTTCTTCGCTTTAGTTTGCAAATTATTTAATATAAACTCAGGTTCGCGAATTCTCATACCCCGTTGGATACGGCTATCAGCTAATTCTGGAAGAAGGCAATCATTATAAAAACTTATCAAACGCGGTAGAACACGTGTCTCAAACTGTGGATCTGGCAAAAGTCGTATGATTTCGATTCCACTGTCGGCATATACAATTAAATCACAGTATTCCTTCTTCGCAATGTACAACTGTCCCTGTATTTGAAACCAATAATTATGTGATTCTTTTAAGTGAAGTACGGAGTTCACAATAGTTAAACATAATATATTGTTTTGTAATGCTGCCTCTAAAATTGGTTTGGAACCGATGGACGGAAGACATTTAACTTCTATCAACCCATTTTCCCCAATTAAACCGTCGGGGCTTGCTCCTAAAAATGGGAATTCCGTTCTTACAAAAAGACCACAAGGCATAACAGTGACTTTGTTTTTTGCTTCATATAAGGCAATAGCAGTGCGTTCATTCTTCCTGCCATACATTATATCCTTTGTCACAATATCACTTGGGAAAAGCATATTTTTAACAGTATTATGCCGTGGTGTCGTATTTCTCATTTTGAAAATATTCCCAAACTTAGATGCTGTCAAACGTTTATGCCTGGCATCAATCCACAAATAATTTTCACTTTGCCCTACTGTCGCCAACTGCAATTGCTTACAATCTGTATCGCAAGAAACCCCAGCCTGTAAAGATTCCATAATTTCTTTCATTTTCTCCTGTAAGTCCAACTGTGGAATATCTGAATCGGCAGCATGCGGGCCATATTCACAGTCAGCTTGGTTGCTTACAGGGACAGTTGGTTTTTTATACCTGGAAGTTAAATCTAAACGTCTCGCCTTAAGACGATTTTGACGATTTAGCCGACTAATAACAACACTTTTAATTATTCGACTAGGAGACATACCGGTTATATTTTTATGCATACCTAAAATATGTGCTGACCCCAGCGAATGAGCTAGTCCAGCACCATAACATCTACCCTTATAACTACTGCCTCTGGAGAAATCAACTCTTTTTCCACCTGTCAATTTGCTCACCAATGACATATAATTTTCTGCCGAGTTTGTGGTAACATTCGTTACCAGTCTATCAGCTTTTTGAATTATTCCGTCTAGATGGAGGCGTATACCTTTCATCATCAAAGATTTTTCCAAATATGGTACATTGTTTATATCAGGATGTGTCTTCTTGCAGTAATCTGCACGGCACTCAGAGTGTTCGCCAAATACATGATTGGGTCCATTTTTCAAATCCAACTTTAACTGAGTGATATTGCCTTCGCATCGTTTTATAGCGCATCGTGCAGCACTTTTGAGACGTTTAATCTCCTTCCGCAATAAACTTCGGCTTTTCGTATCGTATTTTACGTTATTAACCATCGTATAAAGTTTGCTAGTGTAGCATTTGACCATGTGATTCGCGCATTCCATTTTTTTAATTTTATACCCAAACGGTGCTCTCTCACGCACCCTAGCAAATACACTTGAATCACCATCCCCTATTAAAAATTTTACCCATAATTGATGTTTGTCAAAAATATAATTTAGTCCCTCAACTACAATGGTTTGCTCCATGCCTGTCGATGGTCCAGAAAAAGATATATTACACTCATGTTTCTTAGCTGGTTTTTTTTCATTGGCTGCGATGGTACAAATGTGGCAATATTTGTTCTTAACACCTAGGTAAAGAAGTTTTCCTGTTCGTTTTCCGATGATGCATGCCACTCCGGATTTGGCAGAAAAACTATGGCCATAACTCCTTCTTGACCAACCTCCGTCAACAATGACCGTTATATAGGGGTGTTTTTCATCAATTTCATTATTTTCTATAGCCAACTGTTTCTCGATCTCTATATCCTTCGACATTTGATCACACAAATGAGTTTTCCATGACTGGCCAACTTTTTTTTCATGCCTTTGGAACGTTCCCGAAGACATGAATGGAATTCCCACAATACCGCATAATTCCTGTGCCTGACTGTAACCAATCCCGATATTTAAAGATCCCCAAACAAATGATGTATTAATCGTAGACGTTTGGGGTTCAGTTAATACTGACGCTGTTTTCTCACAACACCTGCATTCAAAATGCAATGTTGACTTAATACCGTCTCTTGTTTCTCTTTTTAGGACCATTTTTCCTCCAGTGCATTTTAACGGATGACTAAAGACTTGTTCCATCTGTTTAAACAGGTATCCAATGTCGACGATGCGTCTGCCAGAAGGCATAGAGCTCTGGATGTCTTCGTCGACACAATTGTACTCAACGACTAAAGGTGGTAGATTGTCCGAATCATCTGTGATGGTTATATCCAAATCATTATATATTACCGGAACAGGTTCGATAACCGATGGTTTAGGTCCAGTCGTTTTCGAATACGTTTTCAATTTTTTCGGCCAACAGCTCTGAATGTCTTCACAACTCTCAAGTCTTACACAATAATTGTGCTCATCTGTCAATACTGGAAGATTGTCTGGGTCATCCGAGATGGATACATCACTATTTATCACCGGAATTGGTTCACAAGCAACGGCTGTGTTGGGTGATACTAACTTCCGTTTCCTAAAGTATTCATCACGACTTTCCATCAATATTTTGGTGGTTTTAGATAGTTTTGTATTTTTTCTAGTGTAGGACTTATATTTTTTAACACTTACACATGGCACATCCATAATTATTAATAAAATATAGGTACTAGATCAATATGTAACAAAGATTTATATTCACTTATCACACACCTCTGGTATTCACTATTTAATTAAACTACACTGAATATGAGATGTAATTTAAACACTCACAATATAATTTATCACAACAATATCACGTAATTTGCACTGAGTAACATAAATTATATAAAAATGCATAAAACAAGAATAACAACACGCCAAACGTCAGTAGCTACAACATAACCTAATAAAATAATTTTGGTTGCAGAAAATCATACAATGTGTGATTTCTTCACCAAAAATCAATCAATAATCACACGACCTACTTAGTAACGAAAATGTTACTGATTAGTCAATTAATTTATAATTAATTACAATTATTACAATTAATTAATAAAAAGAAAAAATTGATTGGCGGTTGGCGAAAACGCGTGGTGATTATTGATGGTGCTGCCATGTCAAAATGCGAGATTTGTTTATTTTTATCATAAATAATGGTATAAAATAGTTGTAATTTAAGCAAATACTAATTGAAAATAATTTTCAGTATCAAATTTTGAATATAGGCAGGTTCCTACGTATATTAAGTAAATATTGTAATTTTAATTTGTTAAGTTATTTTTATTCATATGGCAATTTCGCATAGAAGTTTAACACAAACTGATTTTTGCAAATCTTCAGAGAAAAATGTTACCTTTTGTCTTGTCTATGTGTGAGTTTCATTTTCAACGTCATGTTATGGTTGTGTGTGTATTTTGTATGAAGGTATTTTGTTTCCAAATAATTCCACGACGGCAGCACTATACGGCCAAGCGTCGGCTAAGTGTTGTCAGCATGTTGCCAATTCGAGCAATTATTATGGTTTCGATTTCTATCGATTCGTTAATATACAAAAATACAAGATTAAATTTAAATAACTGCCGTAAAAATTAATAAATAATATTTTTAATAGAAACGCTAAGCGTTATTCGCGATAAATTGCGTGTAAGCCGAGATTTTTCGATTTTAATTGCGTGCTTTCTAACCTCTAAATCGATGTTTTTTAAATTTGAAAAAAGAGATATAAGGATATAATAAATTCCAATTTTCGCTTAGCGTTTCCCTGGGTAATAGATTTACGTACATTTTTATCGTAATTTTGATAATAAATCTTATGTCATTCATTCTTACCACCCGATAGAAATGTACCGAATTTGACACTTATTTTTGGTATATAGAACTCCATGATACTTCTTAATTTTTTATTTTATTTTTCTCATTACTTTTGAATATATATTTACCGATTAATAAACTTTTCTAGCTATTTTTCGATAACAACTTTACCTAGAGACATCACCTTAACACGAGATTTTTTTTTCTGTTGTATTCTTTGTCGAAATTAGACCCAAATGGCAATTTGTTTCAGCTGATAAACTCTTAAATGTAATAAATATAGGCAAAATAAAATTGGACTTAGCGCTACTTGTACTTCACTTTTTAATTTATCACGCATAAGGCACATATTTCCGTGGCACTGTCATAAGTTTACCAGATGCTACAGCATGGGAGATGCCCTTTTCAATATTGAACGGTCCCTTATTGGTTGACTTAAACACGCGCGAAATCAACCAAGCTTTAAATAATATGAAAAACGGACTTGGCGCTTTTTGTAATAAATCGAGACTCAAATATTTTTGTAACTTTTGAAAGTATTTCTCCATGCTCACGAAAAGTTGTAATTGCAATTTCTAATGATCACAGTTGCATGTTTCATTATATAATAAACGATCACATATTACTTTGAGGCATTTGTACATGTTATCTAAAAATAAAACGGAAAAAAACGAAGTATAAAACAAATAAGTTCACACAATACCCTAAATTCGGCCCATCATACTTCACTGCACATACCATTTAAGGTGGGGCTGTGCTTATATTGCTAAAGGCTTAATTACATTGGCAGACGCGCAGACCCAACCCGATCCAAAAACCGTCGTGGACAACGTTTTAACACTATTTGCAATTACACGCAACGATTCAATCGCGTTGTCCTTGCTTTTGATTGGTTTAAAATAAACATAGTGTTGCTATTATTAAAAATATAGGTTGACCGCAAACTAGATATTTCTTAGATTGGTGGCTACACTGAACGCATTCCCGCGCAATTTTACGTCAAAAAAACTGAGCTGTCAAACCTAGCGAGCATCTGTTAAAATTTACGCGGCTGTTTGACATTTATAAAAAGTTTTATATACTCATTGTTAATTTACATAATTAATGAATAACTGGGCGAGCTTGAATCTCCAAACCAATCGATTAAGACTAATTTTAGCGAGTATGGCTATATTTCAACTGGCTCAGGCGGTCAGGACTCGCCGTAAACGAAAACACTGGGTCAAAAGTTGGCTAACTGAAGAACAGCGTGATCGCCATTGAATATAGCGGGTTTTATACGTTCCACACTATATCTTTGGCGTGTATTAATTCGATGAGGACTGTGTCCTCGGTGCTACTCCATATATTTTTTTGAGTTTTCGCCATCTTGTAGTTGTTCAGTTGTTGAAATCCTCAAATCGACCAGTAGAATGAAATGAACGACCGTTTGCATGACTCGCGAGCAGGCGCTTATTCGGCTATTTTCGTACGCTTTCGGCAATCTTCGCTTGATAATGAATGGATCGCATGACGGAATAATAGAAAATTTTCCACTTCTGCCCCGATCGCTCACGATCCTTGAAAACCATAGAGAATAGAGTTTGACAGTCGTGGCAGACTTTGAGCTTAAGCTAGCGGTTTCCAACCTTTATGCTACTACGCCTCCCCGAAGAAATTTTTTTTTTCCGCGCCACCCTTACCTTTTATTGTTTTAATAGATTAAATAATATAGAATCGTTTTAAATAATAAAAACTTTATTATAAAAAAAAACTGAAAACTACAATTAACAGAATAATAACAAGGTTTAACTATAACATACACATACGTGTAGATTTATTTTTTATAAAAAAATATTTTTAAACATTTAAACCAACTACATCTATCGCATAAAAATTAAATTCAAAGAAAAAATTCTATGGGCTTATCAACATATTCAGAATGTAGAGTTTCATGGTGCCGTTTTAATTTGACTGGTCTCATACTATCTGAAGCCAAAACTTTCGAACACAACAAACACATTGGTTTTTCCAAGCCATCTATACTAACACTAGTGAATCCTAATGATAAATAGGATGAACTGTATTGTCTTTTCTTGGGAGCTTTACTTCCTTGTTCTATTTCGGTTTTATTCCCACTAGTATCAGCATCTTTTCTCTTACAACCACTCAAAAATGTATCCATTCCACTAAAAAATATTTTATTATTATATTATATTAAAGAAATCACGTCAAAAACAATTTAAAAAAACAATATCACACCCTGCCTACACGCTTCAGTTGACACTTTAGCTACGAGTGACATTTAAATTTGAGGTTATTGTTTTCATGCAACCAGCGGTCGTTTTGTGCATTACCGAAACAGAGCGTTTGCAAAAGCGCCATTTTTAAATTTCTCCGCTCCAAATATTTTTTAATAGGATTTAAATATATGAGGCGCCGAGTGCCAAAGGAGCTCAAGCGCCAACTTTACGATTTTTGACATTTGAATGTAGGTTTTTTCTATAAATCGATATGTATCATGCCACAAAGTCTTATCGCTTAAATAATTATAGATATTTTACAATAGAGATTTATTTTCTGTGGCATAATTGTTTTGGTCGTTATGTCGGCACGCCACAGAAGCTTATCCGCCATTATACTATGGAGAGCGCGAGACCAAAACAGCTGTCAGATTTGTCTTATTGAATATACGTTCTCAACAGTGAAAAAAACTAAAAATGAGCTCAAGAAGGATTAGAAAAATAGTTTCGATGTGTGTTAAACCTGTAAACGAGGAAAATTGCGGTAAATTTAACATATTTTATCCGTTTTTCTTTCACATACGCTGTTGTTTAAAATATTTTAGATTACTTTTGAAATATGGTTATTAACGTCATTTTAGTAATTATGTCTACTAAACTTTTACTTCCACGAAGGAAAATAACTCTTATTTCTAATTACATCTTGTTTTATATCTAATTACGATTGATATACACTTAAAAAAGTATTTAAAAAATCACCCGAATCCTTGAGAAAAAATGATGGTGTTAAATTTGAATAATGATTTTGTTATTTTGGAGTAACGATTTGATTTAGTATTATTAATAATATTGGGTATATAGACGGTTATTACAAAAAAAACAATCCAAAGGTTTTCAAATCATTGCTGTAATCGCAAAAACGTATTTAATATTATAAGGCAAATTTTATGCCAAACAAACTCATGTAACAATCATAACAAATTTGACCATTTTTTCAGTGTTTATTTGGCATAATAAAATTTATTTATATCAAAATGTTTTTTTATTGCTATCCAAACCCTTACATTAAAACATTTTTTTAAATGATTTATTTTTTTAAATTAATGCCGTTATTTGAATTTGAAAATGTTTATGCCACAGAAGCTTATGCAGCAAAAAAAAGTATTAAGTGCCACCTTTTTTCATTTTTCTATTTGCCAAAGAGGCTCAAACACCATTTTTTTTGGAATCCAATACATATTTTTCATTAAATATTATTGCAAATAATACTTCGATTTTTTTAAATTTGCTTTGCTTAAAAAATAATTGTCCATTTCAACAATCAAGTTTAAAATTTAAAAAATAAATTCACTGAAAACTTGTCGGCCATTTTGTAGCACTTTTGTTAAATGGTGCTTGAGCTCCTTTGGCGCTCGGCGCCTCATATGTATTATGTATTATATATTAAAATAAACATTCATGCACTGAATTTTCACTGTTACGTTAAGATATGAAGTTTTATTTATTTGTAGATATTATGGTATAAAAATTAATTTATTAAAAAAATTTGGCGCCTCCCCTGGCAATAGATCGCGCCTCCCAGGTTGGAAACCGCTGGCTTAAGCAATAAATCATCTACCATATGTCAAACAAAGCTGGAGTTCTGAAATGTAGCAGACTTTTTCCAATAATAAATATGATTTTTTCAATTTGTGGAATGATGTTGCATTGTCGTCTGGGTCAAAAACCATTTCATATTACGAATTTCGAATTATCAGTATGGTTTTATATGAAAATAATATTCAGGGGACTTTTTTTTCGTGATATTTTCGAATTATGAAGAATTTCGAATTATCTGTGTTCATATAAACAGGGTTTTACTGTAGTTTTATTGTGATCTTTATTATAACTGTATAATATTTTAATGACTGACATTTAGAAACCATAATAAAAAGTGCTATCACCTGTAAGGTGTTATTTCTTAATCTACCAAGGTGTTTATTCAAAATATGAAACCTTGATAATTTTGTCTGCCAGTGGGAGTCCAATGCATACTGAATAGGATTCTCATGTTTGTCACCTGCTGTCCTTTAAAGTTTTTATTAAAATACACCATTTGAAGTGCACTTGTAGTGATGCCAACCGTACTATAATTATAGTATTTGTGCTATAATTTTGGCCCGCGTACTATGTACGACAGTGGTTTCCAAACTCAATAAGGATGTGAGCTACTTTCAGAAATTGAAATTGTCTGGCGAGCTACTTTTACATAATCCTCCTTTATAATTTTTTATCATCGTCCGTTATCGTACCATACATAATATTATATTACTTAAAATAAATTAGGATATCGAACTTCCAATAAAACATAAAATGCGTACTGTAATTATCTTAATTAGTATATTATATTAATAGTGTATTATAGTTAATATTTATAATTAATTAATAGCGTATTATAATTATACCAGTAGCTCGCGAGCGACCGTTTGCCGATCGATCACTGATGTACGAAATAGAAGTCCGAAAATACTATAATTTTGAAAATTCTGAAAATAACCTCGCTATAGAATTTATCTAAAAAAGCCCTTGTTAATTACAAGATGTGTAATTTTTGTCTAAAAAAGTCTCTTTAATCACCATAGGTGTAAAAACAGAATTACTTACTTGATTTTGTCAGTAGGAATTTATCTAAAAAAAGCTCACGTTAATTATTGTTTAAAAAAAGGTCTCATTAATCCCTCTACGTATAATTTTTTGAAAAATGCAGAAAAGTATTGGTCATTCAACGAGTACTATATTTTTTGCTGAAATACTATGATTTTGAAGGCCCTGTACTTTAATTCCAATTTGAAAATATGGCAACATTGGTGCTCTTGAATATTTGCATTGGGCTTTTGGTTTTAGTTCAGTTCTTCAATGTTACCTCGACTGTTGTGGCGCTCTAAGTGCTTTACCCATGCAACCATTTCAACAGCCGATAATGCGTAGCCGTATGTTATATACATTATGTCGTTTATTGCGGGGTATTGTGATTTTTTTTACATCCATGATTTTGTCCATTGCATTTTGATTAATTCGCTGCATCACAATCATGGTCATTATTTAAATACAGATTTAGCTTTTGCGTTTAGTGTCATGATAATTTACAAAATTGGTTATTATTATTCTCCACATATTATATACAGTATACACAGTACTCTCTCAGTAATCTGCCACCCCAAAAACCAGACAAGTGTCAAATTAGTGAAAGAGGCGGATTATAGTGCATACATTCAAAATAGGGTAAAAATTAAAACAGGTATTTTGTAAATATTTGTTTTTTTTTTGAGAAATTTGTACTAGCAAATTACAGTGTTATTTATAATCAAAATCAAGTATTTACTAAATTATACATATTTATAAACTTAAGTTTATTAACTAAATATTAAACAATAAATCACTTGACACAACCAGTTGATCAGTGAGGCAGATATTCTTGAATGGCTTAGGATTCCTGGCTTTCCCTATGACCACAAGCTTCAGTTTGTGTGTCCCGGTTGCATTGGAGCACGGCATAATTGTGATGCGGTCCTTGTGAGAAGTTTCCAAAATAAACCCGTCTCATCTGCGTTGTATACTTGTACGCGGCAGACTACTGAATTTGACAATCAAATACCGGCTAACTATAGAGCTTGATTTTCTGCTTTCAACTAGTAAAGAAACCGGCGGATTATAGTAGTTGTCGGATAATCGAGCTACGGATTACTGAGATTGTATTTGTATATTTAAAATAATCGATTTACGTTAGTAAAATCCCATTTAAAGCAATATTATAAGTACGTCCAAAGATGTAATTTTTTTATGAGAGACGTTCTGTTCCAGTTAAAAAAAAAAGTTGCACTTTTGTAACATTGTTTCTGATACAATTTCTTTCAGATTAATATCGGTGGTCACTATAATGGTTCATTCATGGAAATTAGTGGAAATCGCTATAAATATATTTCATGAATTTTAACAGATATTTCGATTTACACCGAATTTTGAATTAATCATTTAAGTATTACCTGGTTTCACTGTACTTTTTTCAATGGAATTCAAAGCTTTTTAATAAATATCTCACAATGACACATGTATAATTTTTGCATGTAGTTTTATTGTCCTTTTGATTATAATTGTACAATATTTTAATGACATTGACATAAAAAGTGCCATCACCTGTATGGTGTTAATTCTTAATCCACCAAGGTGTGTATTCGAAATATGAAACCTTAATAGTTATGTCTGCCGGCTCATTAAAGTTTTCATTAAAATATACCATTTGAAGTGCTTTTGAATATTTGCATTAGGCTTTTGGTTTTAGTTCATTTCTTTGTGTTACCTGGACTGTTGTGACGCTCTAACTAATTTACGCTTTGAAGATTGTGTGTAACCATTTCAACAGTCGATAATGCATGTATTATATAAATTATATCATTTATTTCTGGATATTGTGATTTTTATTGCATTATTGATTTTGTCCACTGCATCTGGATTAATTCGCTGCATCACAGTAATGATCATTAGGTATACAGATTCAGTTTTTGCTTTTGGTGTCATGATAATTTACAAAATTGGTTGTCTTATTATTCTCTGCAGTTTTTCACTCACATAATGTTTTTTTTGGTACAAGTATGGGGAAGCCAGCGGCAAACACATTTTGAAAATAGCCGATATGCTGGATTATTTGTTAGGTTGGGTTAGTTTATGTTAGATTAAGTTAGGTTAGGTTAGGTTTGGTTTGGTTTTCATTCTTGAATTCATGAATTTTGCCAAAATCGGCTCTGACAATTAGCGTGGTTCCCGCCTGCTTCCCCATAACCGACTTGTACCTAGAAATAATTATTTTTTAAGTGGTCTAGTCATTTATATATTATATTATATGCCCTTGAAAAAAATTCTACGCCATAAGCATTAGAGAAAACCTCTACTAGACTGTAAGCTCAGCTTGTAAAATATATGAAGATTTTTAACTGAAATTCTAAATTCCATAGATTATTATAATTGCCCGTGAATGTTTTTGATTTTGGAGAATTTGCCGATGCTATTTGTCAAATGGCTTCCCCATATGGAATTGAATTGTAATTATTTACGTGTTGGTGGATTCTGCAGAACGTATTGCACATATTGTGAAGATATTTAGTGAATATTTAGATTGACAATCACAAATATAACACATAATATATTGTTCACATCGAAAAGTTAAAAAGCTGCAAAGAAGCACTTACATAATATGAATATGTGTACTAATTAAGGCGCTAAGTACCAAAAAGTAGTATTGCCTGTGGTTACATAATACTGAGTCAAAAATTGCACTTTATTCATTGACATGTTTTGATACTTTTTTAATGCTTTTTTTTTATATTCTCAAACTTTGATCCACTCATGTGTTTCTTCGTGTAGTTTTACTATCATCACTGATTATTGTAGATACAATTTAATGAAATATTCTTCTTTACAGATGGACGAGACTTCGATGACCAGCGAGAGTGGAACGCATCCTCAAACTCCCATCTTCCCTCTCTCTCCGCAGTCAGTCCCTCTCCCCCCCACATCTGCACAGCAATCGCCAACTGCTATCCTCCCCAATCTCGCGCCTTCGACGTCATTGTCCTCCCCCCTTTCGCCACGGTCTCCGGTTAGCATGGCTGTCGATAGCATTACGGTGGTCAGCAATGCGGCTACTACCTCGGCTGTCAATTCTATTGTTAACGTCGCAAGCGCGGGGGCGTCTTCATCTGTTGGCGGTGTGGAAGAGGGTTCTACCGCTACTGTAGGTCAGGCGCCTCCTCTGCTGAGTGCAGTTCCAGCGAGTAAACGTCGTGCCACTGATGAAATATTTGAGGTATGTCGTATAAATTCGTATAGTTCTGCTGTACTCTGTAGAGGCCTATACGTGTGTGGAAATTTGTACGTATTGCAGTTGGCCGTATCTCACTTCACCGTTAGATGTTGTATCGGAAATATAGGGTCGTATACATAGTATTAACATCAAGTTCATGTCTAAATAAATCTTGCAAAATATGTAAAAAAAAAAACACTGGAATACAATGGAAAGTAAATTAGAAATAAAATCATTGTATAATTTATGTGCCTGCAATGCTTCAAAAACAATGTGATTTTTAAAAATCTCAATGGTATACTGCCATCTCTTTCATGTAAAACAGCTCACGGTAAACTGTGCTATGTCAAAATGTATTACGTACAATTTAATAATGTAACCAGACCCATATACTTCTTTTCTATTAGAAGTGAACATAGGAATGTACTTTATATTTTATAGTTACGTTCTGCTGTAACAGAGCATTTGAAGTTCGAATTCATCGATTGAATTTCTTTCATGCTAGATTGTATTATAATCATATTGGGAGATTTTTAGAAAAGTAGTTTTTGCACACAACATTGGAGCATTTAGAAGCCATGTCATCAAACATGTATTTCACGGTGTTTTAAATAGTTATTTTTTTCTACGATAATCTCAATATGTAGTTTAAATTTTATTTAAAAATGTCACAAAAAGGATTAATTAAGGATTGATTTCGAAGTCCACAAAATGGACCCGCAGACCCAGCAATCTGCATTTTTAAATCGTCATGTTTTTCTTCACTTCAACAGATAGTGGCGCCATTCTCTCCGCGCATGTTCCCGCTAAATGATGAAGTGTACAATCGAATGCTGACAGAGATGCCCGAGGACCATCCGCTGTCTCTGGCCGACACGGATGCGCGCCGCCATCCCTCCCCCGCCCACTCCCCCGCCCACTCCCCTGCCCGCTCTCCCGCGAACTCCCACTCGGGAACACATGTATCCGACAGCGAGAGCAACAGCGGCCATGCCTTCCTGCCCCCCCCGGTCCGCCTCGTAGACGCCAATAACTCCAGCTACGAAGACGACTCGTGCTCCATTCCGCCCGAAGAGGATCCAAACGATCCCGAGTGGAATGCGGCCGCCGGCTCTGAGAAGCTGCACCACAGATAAAAAGATCTGCGGCTGATTATCAACGTTCCACCTCGCTTGCTAACCGTATAGTCTCATTTAGTAATTTATTATTGTAAGAGTTTAAACTAATCGATTAAACAGTTAATTGTTCTAATCGGTGCAAATAATAAGTAATGTCTGATATTTTCTATGTTATCTCTCTTTCAAACACTAATATCATCTACTGCTGGAGAAGAACTCTCCAAAATGATTCTACTCCTTTCAGTTCCATGTGCATTACGTTGCCACGTATTTGTACAGAACTCAATTCTTTTAATATTCTACTCTTGGTGCTGTCCTAAATATTGAAGGTTGGCGACCGAATTGCAGTACATCACCTTATCACTGGCCAGTAGTAGAGGTTGCATACCCAAAAATATCTCTCATATCTTTCCCTGTATTGTGGAAAAAATGGCGTGATGCAGCTTTTCAGAGTTTGACGGTAGCTTTCATTTTTCTTGATTCGTCTCTATTCAAATAATGAAGACAAATGATTGTTTTCTTTACACAAATAATTATAATGTAATCAGCAATTCGGTAAAGGAATGGTTTGTTGGTAATATGTACGATACATGTTCCAATTGAGTTATTGTCGCTTATGCATTATTTAATTTCCATTATATTATGTATATGACTACAAGTGTTTGGAATTAAATATATATAATATCAAAAGAAACATTGCTTTTATTACCGGAAACCAAACTCGAGAGAACATTAAATTTTATTTTGTCACGGTGACATTTGGAAGTTTTAAATTTGAATGTCCTTTCAATTTACTATCCCTGTATCCACACTATAAATATTTTGAATAATTGGTGAAAGACAAGAAACTAATTTAATAAATTAAGAAAGTTTTTTTTTATTCGGCAATCTCAACTATTGTCTATTGAATCAAGCGAGGTAGAATTAATTACTACATATAGTTGTTTTTGATATATCTTTTATGTATGTACATATAAAATATAACTGTTTAAATGTATAATATGCCTTGAATAAAAATTCAGGACTGTTAAGAAATATTAATGTGCTTATTTGATTTCTTTAATATGGACAAAGCATGTCTGTGTTTCTATCGAGATAACGAAATTCCTTTACTGACTTTCATACTTATTAAGGGACTGCCAAGATGTCAATAATATCAAAACATGAAATGAGTTGGTAGTTGAAAATTATAAAACTTAAATTATTGAATAAATTTTAACATTATGAAATTAACCGTCGTGTTCTGTCATGGAAACTTTACAAATACAAATCTTTCTTCAGACGACAGTACAAACTGTTGAAATTTTAGTTTTATATGTATGGTTGAAATTCAAAACATGAAAACAAAGGACAAACCCTCTACAAATTGGCTAATATTTGGGAGTTTTATAGATTCTTTATTGCATAGACATGATTTAGAAAATATTTGAGGATTAATTTTTACAGATGCAAAAATCTTATACAGAGGTATTCAATACAAATCTAATTTTTGGTCTTTTGAGTCTTTTTAACATAAACTGACTAAATGATTGTGATGTTTTGATATTTTAGACTCATTGCTGAAGCCGTTCTCAAAAAATAAGTGTACTGTTGGGGTTTCGACTGCAAACGGTGCTCCATGGCCACAAATTTTACTTCGAGATCAAGATACTGTGCCGGAACAAGCTGTAGTTTTTGCGCTTGGTGAAGGTCATCGAAATACACCGGAACCATGACACGTTATGTTTCAAAGATCCAATATCTGATCTGGTATCTCTGGCCACAGCTAAAGCCGCATTTAGACCAATCAAGCGAATGTTTGTTCTTGCCCGACTTCAGCGAAATTCTTATGCTCACTCAACAAAAAGCGTTCAATCAATTGAATTTCGCTGGAGTGGGGGAAGAACAAACATTCGCTTGCTTGGTCTAAATGCGGCTTAACACAGTAAACAGACATTATTTTACTCTTAGTAATGCGCTGTCAGCTACACTGAATACATTTTGACAGACTTCAGTTTTCACTTTACTATATTATGTCTTGAGGATGGTCTCTGCAGTGAGCTTGAACTATCAGAGAAAACACATGGTGACGACTTTAAAATCAAATTCAATAACAACCAATCATGAAAGTCTCAAACAATGTATGATTGTATAGGTCTCTCAGCCAGAATTGGTGCGAACACAGATACGAATGATTGTGTGTATTGGTGCATTTCTGAGGCAACGGGCATTGCACAACGTCTGCGAGAAACATCTGTTTGTCTTGCTTACACTTAATTATTGCGCTTATAGCGAAAAGAGGACAACATGCTATCGATTTAAAAATTTGATACATCCTTTTTGTAAACAATGCGTCTGTGTGAGTATTGCTTCGCCTCAACTCTAGTTATAGTTAACACATCTATAATGTTGTCAATCGTCATTTTGACATATTATTACATGTATTGGCATAATTTTCACAGTTTGCCACACTCATTCTCATGTGAACCGTGTATTCTAAAGTTGGTAGCCACGATAAGTATGAAGGCAGTATCTCGACGCATGACCGGATAAAAAAAATTCACTTACTATATATATTAGGTTCCGATGATTGATGATTTAGCGGAGTTGGTAATATTCATAAATCGTAAGTGGCTTATATATGTTGTTCTGTTGTCGTAATTTATGTAAGATTACGAAACGTTACGATAAGTTACGAAACAAAAAAAAAGTATATATTATATTCATTATTACGACAAAGGTCAGTAGCGTATATTTAGAATTAAGCAAAGATGGATCAGCACATATTTCCATGTATCGGTTTAAAGTAACGTATGATTAATTTAGCCTCAAGATGGGTTATTAAAAAGTTAGGCATAACATATTTTCTTTGTCATATAAATGTCTTAAGAAGAAAAAAAAACTACATTTTTATCAATGTTTATTTTTAAAAATGTTGGAAAAAAATAATGTCATTTATTACTTCTGTTGTAATATTTAACTATTCTATAACCAACATGATGTCATGACTCCGATTTCATAGAACTGTATGTAGTGTGAAGGACGGAAGTCAGGGTTGGGACATAAATATGTAGGCTATGAGTACATACATACAAATTTAATGCAATCACAACTCGTTGGTTTCATCAAAGTTGAAATCCACGAATCTCATGTCACACACGGCATATTATTACATTTTCTTATTCAAAAAATTGTTTGATCCTTTCAAAATTCAATTGTTGCAACCATAGAATAACAAAAGTAGATAATGGCTTGATGTGTATTCCTTTATGAGACTTGTGAAACCTGTTCTTTTTGTACACACACATGCAGAGAGGTGGTGTATACCCACAGCTGTTTTTCTGATAGATGTTTTATAACAATAGAAATCAAGGTTAACCCGTACACCATGTAAATGTACCCAAACGAATTATGTCTATGTTGTGATAATTAATTACATTAAATTTTACCGCGGTTAATAAATTTGAAAATAATTAGTGCTCATCAAATGAATTAATAGACTCCAGTGTTACCCAAAGCTGTGTGCCTTTTAATAGTTATATTAAATAAGGGCTTAGACGCATTTAAGTGAATACTAGGTCAGTTTGGTTCTGCTAGATGTGCTTGCATTGTCTATGCAATCAGCCGATCTAGTATCCGCGGCAAGCGCCTTTTGTCTTGGCCGTTAAAAGATTGTAACATATTAGTATTTTCAGTATAGAGCCATATAGAAACAGTAATAGTTTTGGTGTGTTTTCCTCTTATGCCATCTCAATGTCTTACATTTTTAATGTCTACACAATAAATTTTTGCAGTGTACATCCAGGTTTAAGAAATACACTTGATACATAAAAAAATTCCATTATAATGTAAAATTAGAGGAAAGATTGCTTATAACCCACTGACTGTACTATCGAATATCTTCACAACCACACCCAATAATTATCTTTCTATCATTTTGATATTCAATATTTCAGCTATTAAAATTGCCACTGTCAGGGTCGTTCAGTTATCATTTGTATCTTGTGATGTATTAATGATCTTATAAGACTTATCATGAGAAAATTAACATGTTTTGTACATTGGTACATATTGATATGAATGTCCAACTTTCTCGTCATTGGAAACATTTCGCATACGGGTCATTGTCACAAGTCACAAGCACATTTGCTGTTAGGTATTTTGAAATGTATAAAAGATTACAGATTATTACAATTCTGAGTTGATGTTTGCGTTGAATGGGTATTATGAAATAAAAAAAAATATTTTTATCAGTTATAAAAATTCTGGGATTCATCATACTAAATCGTCTCGACTGCGACATGGCCATGAATCAAAACTACCAGCAATATTGCAACTCTTCCATACACAAAGGTTGGACCATGTCCGTCTAGCCGAAACGAATGGTTGACCGTGAAAAGCAGCATCGCGCATGCAACATTTTATTATTCTACTGCATATGACCCGTGTCGAGTAAAATATGTTGCATGCGACAGTCAATATAGAGTTTGAATGTGCGACCGTGGTTACAATAAATAATTTTGTGTCACTTGTATTGGAATTGAATTGAATTGTATTGTTTCATGCTAATGCATACATTTTTTATATCATATGACATGCGTCAAGCTCATTCTTGGAGTATCCTATATTACGTATTAATCTCTAAAATTTAATGTCCCAGCTTCAGTTTTATTTTATAGGTACTTCATACCGCATTGTTTTAATTTGATGTTATGTTGAAAGCGTTTTATTTTACTCGAATCAGGTTACAATAATTTTAACATGTATATTTATTATACATATGTAATTCTAGGGCATTTTTTTTACTTATTGTTAAAATGATTTAGTTGTCTATGGTTTAAAACTAGCATTTTATCTACTTGTGTATTTTATTCACAATGCAATAAGCATAATACATAGTGCAATTTTTATATTGTGACTATCACGTCAGCAGTTGTAGAGTTGTACGTGAAGTAACGTAGAGTAAATAAACTTTTTAATGGCTGCTTTTACGTGTTGGTCACAATATAGAATCCACACTGTAGTTTAGTATTTTATCATGTATTCACATAATTTCCACATCAATAATGGACCTAAAACATTGCTATAGAGGTCCAGTCCAGAAGAAACAAAATGATAATTTGTTTCTCCGCATGTAAATGTTTCCGGACCAAAACAATATTTCAGATTGGTTTTTACCCAATTCTTATTATTATTGCATTATTGAAATTCTAGTGTTTATTTACAATTTTAACTTTCCAATATCTCTGAAATATTAAATGAAAAATATACTAATTAGTTTACCGATATTATTTTTTCAATGCTAAAATTTAACAAGTCCAAGTGTCGGACTTGTTGAATAAACTCATATTTTTTTGGATATATGTGCTCTTCCCTACAACTTAATACTTTGAGAATGTAATGCCACTACATACATACTATATTATTTTGTAAAATTAATAATCGTATAAAATTTGATCTACATTTTAACCAATTGGAGGCAATCGGTGCCAATTTGGCGACGCTGTTACTGGATGCAGGACATGGTAAAAATCACACATTGAAATTACTTGATGGTAGATGTAGCTATCATTTTATGGTGTTAGTTTTATATAGAGATATTTTTAAAGAATTATAAAATCTATTTTTTATATAAATTTGTTAAAATAATTATCAGTTCATTACGTATGAGGTATTTGAGAGAGTAAAAAACATATTATAATGGCCATCTATCTTTTTTTATCATTTACTTCTATCATAGACTTTTTACCTTTGTCAATTTGTATAAAAAAAAAGAAAAACTATATTTGACATTTTTCCATTGATTCCACTGATCCACAAAATTACCTTAAAATCTAAATAAACAATAGAAAAATTCAATACATATAAATATTTAAGGAATTTGTTTGAATTAAATGAGTTATATCAATGTCTTTTTAGCGATCCTGCAAAATCTACCTTGTCTCCAATTGGTTAATTACATGCTGAAAATATTCAGGTGATGATTTTTTTGTGGAATGGGCGTCGTAGCATTTAACCATTCAGAACCTAGACAATATGTTATTATTACTACATACACGATAACGTATTCATTTGGGAATATTAAAATTTAAGTTAGTTCGATTTCTAACACAGTTCAGTATTTTTAAGATAAATTTTACATAATATAATTAACATTCATATTTTGTACCACCCCACAGTTGATTGAAAATTAATTATATTACAAGTACATTGTTGATGTATTATTATTATATATTATAATATAAATATAGTAATTTTGTTTGTTATTATATAATATTATTTTGTAAGCGAAAAGTTTGGTATATTTTCCTCATTAAAAGTTACGAACAGCTTGTGAGAATCATATTTAAGCCAAAGTTTAATTTTTATGTAGTAAAGATAAAAAAAAATGTATTGTTATAATCTTCTGTAAATAGTGTTCTTTTATAACCTGTCGCGGAGATGCGTGTAGTTTTTTTTT
Organism: Rhyacophila brunnea; assembly: GCF_057557595.1. Classification (NCBI taxonomy): domain Eukaryota; kingdom Metazoa; phylum Arthropoda; class Insecta; order Trichoptera; family Rhyacophilidae; genus Rhyacophila; species Rhyacophila brunnea. The sequence continues at coordinate 38,090,172 of NW_028232796.1, forward strand.
TTTTTGTTCGTTTGAGCGATGATAGTATGAAGTGTTTCATTGTTTATTGCGGGCAATTAGTGAGTCTTTCAAATTTAAACTCGCGTCTCCAAAAACACATATTTGCGAATTGTTCTGTACATTTGAATACTGTCACTGTTCTGAAAAAAAAATGTTTTTACATACAAACGCATTTCTGTATTAATTGTAATCATTAATTATGTACAGTTTTATTAAGAGATGTAACATTTTGTACAGTAAATCATATGATACTATCATTATTATGACGTTAAGTGTATTTTGATTTGGCTGCCGATTTTATGCCTTCAAAATCAACAAAACTGGAATTGCGAGAACATACTGAACAGATTTTGATTAATTTGGATGTAATGGGTAGAATTTTTTCTTACATATTGCCATACTGGGATTCAGAACCGTTGTGTTCGGTTTTTAAGCATGAATTTTTTTTATACAACAATTTAGAGTGACATAATAGCGTAGATAAATGTAAAAAATGTGTTGTAACGTCAATATAAACTTTGTAACTGAACAGTGACAATATTTACAATTTTTGGTGTATTAATTGAATTGGGGGATTGAAATAAGCAATTTTCTTGATACAATTAACTTGTGTTATATTTAAAAAGCCATTATTATGGTGAGAAAACATTTTTTTGTTAATTTACTACAGTCAATACGGAAACTGTTGAATTAACAAATAATTTTCTATTATCATTCATTGATGGGATTTTTTTGGTTTCTGAATATTTTTAGTTATGGGCTGTTGACGGAACGTATTCTATTGTGTTTGAAATTGAAAGACTCTCTGTGTGCGAGCGAAGTGTGAAATGTTTGACAGAGTAAAAACAATGTAGCAACATTTTTAGTCAAAAGATGGCAGTGTTACAGCAGCGTGAATGTTCGACTTTTTCAATAAACACATTTCAGTTTTATGAAATCACATTAGCTTTTGATCTAAGCAACTTTGAAAAAAATAGCATGTATGATTTAATATTGACGGGTGAAACTGACGGCACCCGGATACTATAATTGTTTGAAAAAAAGAGAATTTTGGACGTGGTTCTAATTATTATAATGGAAAATGAGATATGTTTGTTATGAACATGAATAAAATAAATAAGACAGTTGATGTAGTGTTTTATTGTTTGTTTACCTACCCATTATGTGTACCTTATAGCAGTGGGTCGCAACCGGAATCGGAAACCTTGATTCTGAATTTTGAGAGCCTCAAACTGAAATCCGTTAAAAATGTTGGGGTTTCAGAAGTTCCCATGTTTTTTTTAAAGAAAAATCAATATGTAATATTTTTACACTATTAATTTTGGTCATCGTGTCATTGGAACTAATTATTGAAAAAAAAATACTAGAGTGAAAATTATAACTTAAAGTGTAGTGGCGCCGTGATATGTTATGAAAGGATTGCCAGTATTAAGAGACTTTTTTTGTTAAGGCCATACCTCAGTTGAGACATGGTCTAAAAAGATCATCGCTGGGCGATGCGCAGATTGCGGGTCGCGGGTGCTAATGAGGCATGTCAAACCAAATATAATTTGTCTTATAAATCCAACATGTGTCCATTTAATGTTCTGTTTATTGTTTTATCAGTAACAATAATAATATATTCATTGACATGTTTTCTTTTTAAAGTAAATGGGTAACGTTTTAAGTCATCTTTACACGATTTAAGAATTATTACGGCCGTCGCCATCACAAAGCAAAATGGCGTGTTTCCAGCTCTACATTCTCTCTCCGAATGGGAGCGAGTGTAAAATTTCGTCGCGCCTATGGTTGAAAATTATTTGCCGTTTCACTGATGAATCACCTTAATAACCGAAATATCGAATACAATACCGGACAACAATATTTTCCCAATCTGTACGGATATTTTTTGTTATATGGTAACACTGAAATGTCAAAGAATCTTTACCTCTCATTGGAGTGACTATCATCGACCTTATTTATAGGCCAGTGAGCTCATATTGTTTTTTTTCTTCACAGCAGGTTATAACACGACTCATAATCATCCTGCTACCCTTTTCAACACTGCATTGCACACAAACTTACAGCACGCGCAAATGATTGCATGGTGAGGGCAACGGAGAGGAAAAGGCTAGGGAGGGTTGTAGTTCTCGAAGCGGCCACGCTTCAAGTCATACTTGCCGCAGTCTTTCTGGAACTAAAACCCTCACACCCATAATTCGGTGTGTTTGATATTGTGTGGAGTTTATTAACATTAAAATGCCTAAACCTATGCGGAAGCAGACGAGAAGCATCATTTCGAATGTAGTGAGAAATATAATAAGCTTTTAATTCATCTCAGTAGGCTATGACAATAGTATCAGCATGCAAAAACCACGTGACAACAGTGTCAATGTATGCAGCGATGTGACGTAGATAATATAGAAGTTGGTCTATAATTAATATCATCAGCCGGGGTCAATCCACTGCTGGATGAAGGCTTCCCCAAACTTTCTCCAACTCTCTCGGTCCTGTGTCGTTCGCTGCCACGTATTTCCGCCGAACTTTACCAGTTCGTCAATCCAGCGGCTTTTAGGGCGACCCTGTGGCCGTTTTGTGCCCCTTGGGTACCACTGGATGACGGCATTTGTCCAGCGGCCGTCCTTTCAGCGAGCAATGTGCCCCGCCCATCTCCATTTCAGCTGTTTGGCAACGTCTATTACATCGCGTACTCTTGTCTGCTTCCTGACCCATTCGTTTCTTTCACGGTCCTTTCGCGTGATGCCCAACATATACCTCTCCATGCCTCGCTGTGTGACTCTTAGCCTTTGGACATCTCTTGTATTGAGGGTCCACGTCTCGCAGCCATACGTCAGCACGGGTAGCACACCCTTGGCTTGAACTTGGCTTGGGTTGAACACCCTACGCTTAAGACATAATGGTAGGTCACTCTTGAAGATACTATTCAGACGTCCGAAAGCACTCCATCCCAGCTTTGTTCTTCGAGCAATTTCATCGTGCATGCTTCCGTCTATGGACACCTGCTGTCCGAGATAGACGTAGCTGCTGACTTGCTCGAGTTGGGTGCCAGAAATACAGATAATCGCAGGGTCCGAAAAACAGTTCCTCATCACTTTTGTCTTTGAGACATTTATCTTTCGACCGACCGTTTGACATCTGCGAGTTCTTGCATTCTACCTTGGAGGTCTTTCGGGTCTTGTGAGAGTATAACAATATCATCTGCAAAGCGCAGGTGACAGGTGTTCCCCATTAATTGGAACACCTTTTTCCTCCCAATCAAGTTTCCTAAATAAGTCCTCAAGAGTAGCGGTGAATAGTTTAGGTGAAATGGTATCACCTTGCCGGACACCTTTGTTAATGGGGAATTTACACAACCGTTTGTGTGGAGTTTCACGCATGCTGTGGCATCACTGTATATACTGTTCAATATGTTTATGTAGCATATGGAAATTCCTTGGTTGCTAAGGGCGTCTATAATTGAGAATTTTTTGATGGAATCAAACGCCTTTTCATAGTCTATAAAACCAAGATACGAGGGTGGGTCAATAAGTCCTTAGAAAAGCCGACAGGTGGCGCGACTAGTACTGTAAGCGGTTTGTTTTCATGCAGCGGCACTACCGATTCAGTATGCTGCGAAGTTTCAATCAGATTGGTCGGGTTGTTGTGTGTTTCTCGTACATTTAAAAAAAAAATTTGCTTGTTTACAAAAATGGAGAAAATTGAGTTTAGAGCTGTTATTAAACATTTTAATATAAAAGGGTTAACAGCAAAGGAAATAAAAAATGAGTTGGATTTAGTTCACGGCACATCTGCTCCTTCACTTGCAACTATTTATAACTGGTTAAATGAATTTAAACGTGGTCGTACATCAACAAAGGATGAACCACGCTCAGGACGTCCTGTAGAGGTGACTACACCAGAAATGATCAATAAAATCCACGATATGGTGTTAAGTGACCGAAGATTAAAGTTGAGTGAGATAATTGAGGTTACAGGGATCTCAAAAGGTAGCGTCATTTCTATTTTACATGACAAATTGGGCATGAAAAAAATTTCTGCAAGATGGGTGCCGCGTTTGCTCACAGTCGACAATAAACGCAATAGGGTGGTGGCCTCTAAAGCCCTGTTGTCGCTCATGCAACGCAATCCGGATGAATTTTTTCGTCGCTTTGTGACTGTAGATGAAACATGGATACACCACTATACTCCCGAGACGAAAGAACAGTCAAAGCAGTGGATTGCGAAAGGCGAACCATGTCCAAAGAAGGCGAAAACCGTAAAATCAGCTGGTAAGGTTATGGCTACTCTATTTTGGGATGCACGTGGAATTATTTTCTATGACTATTTGGAAAAAGGAAAAACAATAACGGGATTATTATGCATCTTTATTAGACCAGCTAAAAAACAAAATTGAAGAAAAACGGCCTCATTTAAACAGGAAAAAAATCCTCTTTCATCAGGACAATGCCCGTGTTCACACATGTTTACGATCAATGGCTAAAATTGAAGAATTGAAGTTCGAATTGGTCGACCACCCACCGTATTCGCCAGATTTAGCCCCCAGTGACTTTTTCCTTTTCCCAAACTTAAAAAATGGCTAAGTGGACAACGTTTTTTTTCAAATGAAGAAGTCATCGATCGGACAAATGCTTATTTTGAGGACCTTCCGAAAACTTATTTTTCTGACGGTTTAAAAAAAATTGAGAAACGTCTAACCAAGTGTATTGAGCTCCAAGGAGATTATGTTGAGAAATAAAAAAAAATACAAAAATAAAAACTGTTTTAATGCTTTTTTCTAAGGAATTATTGACCCACCCTCGTATAATGGCAGTTTGTACTCCTGGTAGCGCTCTATGATTTCCCTGACGACCTGTATATGATCCATAGTACTGTAGCCTCTTCTGAATCCGGCTTGCTCTCTTGGTTGGTTCTCGTCTAAAACTGTTTCGAGACGGTTTGAGAGTATTTTCGTGAAAACCTTATACAGAATTGTCAGTAGACTAATTGGTCGATAGTTTTTCAGATCTTCAGTGTCTCCTTTCTTATGGAGAATAATAATGGAGGCATTTTTCCATGACTCTGGGATGTTCTCTACGTGCAGACAAGACGTGAACAGACATGCGAGCACATCGCTCACCGTCCTCCCGGCCCGTTTGAGAACATCGATAGTCAGCCCATCTTCTCCCAGGGCTTTCCCACTCTTCATGCACATTATAGCATATTCCACCTCTGTGGTAGTAACCTCGGGAAGAGGATCTCCATATTCTCCGTTCACCGGAGGATCTGAATTGATGTCTGTCATCTTTGTATAGAGCGCTGTAAAACTCTACAACAGTGTCCAGTAGATGATCCTAGTTACGCACGATACTTCCATCTTGCGCTTTTAGTGTCGTGATCTGCCGTCTCCCTATTGACAGATGCTGCTTGTTCTTATGTAAGCTCCTTCCTGACGCAACAATTGATTCTACAAGGTTCGTATAGAACTTACGAAGATCTTCTCGTATGTTTTTACGTAGAGTTTTGCACAGCGTGGAGTACTCAAGATCATTTGCAACTTGTTGCTCGCTTTTCGTACTCCTACGCAGCTTCATAAGATCCAACGTTTCCTTTGAAAGTTTGCTTACTCGTTCAACCACAGCAGCATCTGTCTCTTCGGAAGATTCTACAATGATTTTTGTTATTGCCTCGGTGTTTTGTAGGGAGATGGGGTCATTTTCAGCCTGGAAAGCCGCTAGCCTGTTCTCCAGCTTTTGTTAGAATTCGACTCTGCTTCTCAAGCCTCTGCGGACTCTGGGCTTCTGCATCAGTTTGGATCTCTCACGTTTGATGTTAAATCGTACTTTACACCTTACCATTCGGTGGTCGCTGCCAGTATTAAATCTGTTAATGACTGTGCAGTCTAGAAAAATATCCTTCTTGTCGGTGAGGATGTAGTCGATTTCGCTGGTTCGTTTTGCTGGGCTTCGCCATGTCCATTTTCGGGAAGGCTTCTTTTTGAAGAATGAGTTCATGATGTAGAGATTGTGGTTTTCCGCAAACTCCACTAACATGTCTCCTCGGCCATCCCTGGTGCCATTGGTGCCATGTCCGAAGTGCCCGACCGCTACATCATCCTGGTGTTGGGATCCGATTCGTGCATTAACCCTTTATAGGGCAAAGCATTTTTTTCTTCATTTCAAACCGATCTCTATCAGTTTGCATCAGATATTTAATATCGTAAGACAATCTCTATATATATAAAAATCTCGTGTCACGATGTTTGTGGTCAAACTCCTCCGAAATGGCTCGACCGATTTTATGAATTTTTTTATGTATATTTGTTAGGTATGAGAATAGGTCAACAAGTATATTTCATACCGCTGGGTAATTAGGGTATCTCTATCCAGAAAAATTTTCTTTTATTTTTTTGACAATTTTTTTTTGTATTTTTTTTATTATTTGACATAAAAAAATACCTATAACCTCAAATTTTCACTTTCCTACCCCCATCCTCCCATTTTTAATCGCGATTTTATTATTTTTGTATGAACAAATTTAACCGTCGTTCGTATTTCAAACAGAACGAAATTATTTATGTTGTTGAATGACAGATGGCTCTACGTCCAAGAAGAATTCAAGAGAAGCGTCGCGTCATTTTGACATTTCATTCGGCAAATCACAACGCAGTGCGTGCAAAATTTTGTACGATTTATTTTAATTTATCTATTTTTATGTGCGTGCATTACAGTGCACAATGCCAGCAAGACGCAAGGGGGGCCATTTGGGCCGTCGAACGAATAAAGCAACAAACACGCAAAATAGTAGAGTAGAAAGAACAGACGAACAAATCCAACAAGATAACAAAAACGTGCGTGTAAGCATGTCGCAATTGCGTGCATCTCAATCACAAGAGGCACGAGCTGAACGAAATCAACAACGACAATTGGAACGGAGCCAAGCGCGCCGGTTTGTAGTTAACATACGCAGAGCAAATGACCGACAACGCCAACAAGTACATCGAACATTTACATCCGCTTCGTTCCTTCGTCTCGCATTCGAGTACGAGCCAGATATTGAATATTCCGCTCATCCGAAAGTGCTGATTGGTGCTATGGACAAAGAATGTCCCCATTGTCATGCGCTCAAATTCAAACATGAGTCAGCCGGGATGTGTTGCGTATCAGTAAAAGTGCAACTACCAGAAATTGAGATACCACCAGAACCATTGAACAGCTTGCTCATTGGCACGGTTCCAGATTCAAACCTGTTCCTGAAGTCCATTCGCACATTCAATTCATGCTTCCAAATGACTTCGTCCGGAGCAACAGAAATAGTTCACAATACTGCGGCAAATGGTCAACAATTCCATTCTACGTTCAAAATCAAAGGTCAAGTATACCACAAAGTAGGCTTATTGCTGCTAATGCCAAACGAACCACATACATTTTTACAAATCTACTTCATGGGCGCGGCGGTGAGGACATCAATCATGTGGATGCACGTTGCGGCTACAATAGCCTCAATTCACCTAATGCCAGGCGCATCGTCGGCGAACTGGACGCCCTGTTGAATGAGCACAATGAATTATTAAAATTCTTCAAAGCACACATGCACGAATTGCAGTGACAATCACGCTATTGTCATCAATCCTGATAAAACACCAGCTGGAGAGCACGTATGTCGATTCAATGCGACTGTTGTTGACGACATTGCTGGAATCATGGTTGGCGACCGCACATCGACGCGAGAAATCGTGATTCGAAGAAGAAACAATAATCTGGAGTTCATCGCTGACACACACCGTTCATACGACGCTCTCCAATATCCGCTAATTTTCTGGAAGGGACAAGACGGATATTGCATAAACATTAAACAATGAGATCCTGTCACAGGTAATTCATTCATTATGAACATCATTACTCATTTTGAATTGAGAAAATGAATGGTTGATGTTTTTTTGTTTTTATCGGCGGTCATCGTCTACAGTGCTCTATTCCTCTTTCTGTCATAGATCCCATCCCCACATCTATCATAAGAAATGTTAAAATTATTTTTGTTATTTTTTTACACTCATTTGCGTAATACTTTTCAAAACATAGTATGCAAAGCGGTACGTTACATTGCTTACAAAAATAAGATATGCGTTTTGGCTCTCTAGCCATACTAAAATAAGCACATCGACAGCTCTTTTTCTTAGATTTACTCATGAACTGAAACAAAAATAAAACATATTATCGTAACAGTACCTACCGACCTACAACATTACGAAATGACCGAGAAAAGTGGAGTATGATAGGGGAGGCCTTCATCCAGCAGTGGAGAGACCCCAGCTGATGACGATGTTACTTCTACAGTCAAATATAATACAATACAAACCCATGAAAGTTGCGATATTGATAGTAATTTCGTACTTTAGCATTCAATTGATGTCACAACTAACAAAAAAACACCATTTCTTTGCGGATATTTTGAAAACTTTTCCGATCCCAAATATTTTGAGTAAAACTAAAACATATCTATGATAGTATTGAGAAACCCGGGGTTCCAGCGGCTAGCTCAGCTGTCCATCGAACCCCGGATTCACAAAAAAAAAGGTACGATATATTTGAGGGTGGAATTAAATAAAACCACGTCTGTCTCGTGTAACTTGGTATTAGCTTATATTTTACACTTTCTTTACATGTTTAGGTTTTTACAATTAGTTACGCAGGTCCGTATATGTCGGAAAGGGGACGCTTACTAACTTTTTTTTTTTTTTTTTAAACTTCGCGTACCCACGCCATTCTACAAAAAGGACTCTCGTGATTGGCCAAATTTTATCGCGTAATCCTTTCGATTTGACGAATCACGAGGACCACCTCGGCGCAGGCGCGCGGAGACTTCAACGTTGCCGGCAAAATTTATTAGATTTGAATAAGTACTTATATTTAGTCTTAAAATTATCGCTTTCATCCATCATCATTTATACTTTTTAAATTAAATTAAATATATCTTAATTACACCTCCGCCCAATATGTGATTTTCACACACCAGACGAAGGCCTTTACTTATGAATAAAAAAATACTTACGTGGTTGAGCAAGGAATCAGATTAGATGTTTTACGAAGCCGTTTCTAGAGGTCAGGGTTACGTTTCGACTTGATAGCTACTAAATGATTATTTTACACCGGGAGAAGCCCGCCTGTAACAGGGGTGTATCAATTCGCCCCATCTGGATTAAAGTCGAAAGGTACGCCCTGATCTCATCGGCCACCCATCCAATTCCTTGTTCATCCGTTAAGTACATGGCATGATAAACAATTTATAAAAGAATTCAACTACAATCTAACTATTCTAACATAAAACTCTATACTTTAGCTCTATTTTTATTATTTTCTATATTTATTTTGGATTATTATTTTCAGCTCAAAGCAATGCTTTCGCGATACTTCTGAATAGGTCAGAGTTTGATTTAATTTCAGTGTAGTACATTTATTTTGTGTTACTTTGTTTTCATTATGTTTTCTTGTTATTTTATTCGTTTTTATTAGTCAGCGGAGGGGTCGCGAAGCTGCAGTCTTTGACTCTCGCGCTTTCCAATCTTTCTTTTGTATTCCTAGGGGCTATATTCGTAGACGTTTGGCCCTCGTTCGGAATTATTATTTCGTGTTACGTTTTTCTTCTTCTGGTGCAATAGGAGCGTACCTCGTTTGGCGTCGTCTGCCTTTGCAACCAGGGCGTGGTAGTGGCGTTACTATTGAGCCAGGCTCGTTCCGAGCAGCGGATATCTTTCTGTGGAAAGTTTTCCACTGATCTGCTGGTCTCTGGAGTATCACCTCATAGATGGACAGGTACTGTGTCTCCATCTGTTCCTATTACTGCGGGCAAGGCATCGTATAGCGGTACAACAGCCAGGCTCGTTGACGGCGGCACGGCTTTCTCACAGGTACTAGGATGGTTTTTCACAATAAGTATCCATTTCCATTTCTTCTTCTTTCTTTTCTTTGTAGATGGTTACAGTTCGGAGGTACCTCTTGTTGTTTCACGATATCTTTCAGGCGTCACGTCCCTAGTCTTCTCATGAACCTGCGACGAGAAAGGAGAGTGCGCACTCTCCACACCATCAAGCTTTGGTATCATGAATTTTTCGGCTACGCTGCCTTCGGATGCGCTTACTTCGAGAGGTGGCTCTCTTTGTGCTTCCAAATTGTCTTCATCTGTGTTTATTCTTTTACTTTCTTTAGTGATTTATTCGTTCATTAGACTTCATTGTACTTTAAATTTAGTCGAATTTACATTATTAATTACTCCTACCCCATACATTAAATAGCTACTAATTTTATATAAAATCTTCCCATTGTACTTATGGCACTTACTATCACATTTAATATTTTACCCTAATACCCATAAATATTTTGCAACATTGTATTGACTGTATAAATAACATTGATATTAAAAATTGAAATATTCCACCCTCTCATTATATTTATTTACTGAATCAGTAAACTTAAAACTGTGTAATTAACTTTATTTTTAGTGAAACCCGTTTTATTCAAAAAAAAAAATTGTTGTTTCGTTTTACGCGCCCGATCCCGGCGTTATCGCGTTAAGTCTCATGTCATCCGATTCCAAAGGCGCGCCGATTTGCGGTGCCTCTCACGTTTTATTATTAACATTTTTTTTTTTTTTTTTTATCACAAGCATACAATCTCTACTTTCATCCTCTTATACCTAATTTTAACTTATTATTAAAATTTCACTTATCAACTATTATATACACTTCGTCGAGTGATGCCGTATTATTCCCGTTCCGTTTTCGCTGTGTTAAATTTACGATTGGTAATTTGTAAAGAAATAATAGTGACGGTCGTATACTATTTTCTTCGTTTCTCTTTGGATTCAAATTATTAACACGGCGTAACTTTGAAACAGGTTTCGCGCTACTGTAGAATATCCTTTCTTTCCCGTTTATAAAATTGTTTGCGATTTTCAATGTTAATGTTTTCGAATTCATTCATATTTACTTTATTTGAACGGAAAGAATTGGCGTCACTTTGCGAAGTGTTATTTTTAAAACTAGAATGTACATTTTTCGTACTAATGAACTTAAGATTACAAGGCTCAGAAAGTTTGTCCTTAATTAACTTTATATCCGTAATTAGAAGAATTTCCGGATGTTTTATTCGTATAATCTACACATTTCACTTCTAACAGCAACTCGGCGTTCACCCTTGACTCGAGGGTTGGCGACTGGTCCTGCTTCATCTCCTCGTGGTCGAGCCTGCGCCCGCACAGCTTCGATTCATCTCAGCTTGCGCGCCTTTTCAGCCCTCTTGTGAGGCTCCCTGGCCTCGCGTTTCCTTTTTCTCTCCTCACGGAACATCCCGTGGTCGACTAGGGTACACGACATGTTAGTGATACCCTAGGAAAATCGGCATTTTGCTCGCCGTTTTTCGTCGCGAGTGGGCCGTGGCCTCTACGAGCCCTCCTCGCTGGATACCGTCGATAATATGTCATGGTCTCCATAGGTGGGATTTGTGCAGCCATTCGTCGTACTGGAGACGCGCTGGTGCTACGGTCTCCAGCACGACGCTAGGCGCGGTCAGCTCCGTATGTGGACTGTCTTCGAACACCAGAGGGCACTCCCGGTTTGATGTTGGAGACAGCACTTCTTCTTCGATAAGGGTCACATCGGAGTCCGCTTTTTAGTTAACCATTTCATGGTTGTTCCGGCTCCTGGATCATAAACTTTTATTTAGCGTTCGCGGGCGTAAATTTTATTTCGCGGGTTCGGAAGAATTAATGCGATTCTTCACGCCTCATGTTGCCAGGGCGCCATTGAGATACCCGGGGTTCCGGCGGCTAGTTCAGCTGTCCATCGAACCCCGGATTCACAAAAAAAAAGGTACGATATATTTGAGGGTGGAATTAAATAAAACCACGTCTGTCTCGTGTAACTTGGTATTAGCTTATATTTTACACTTTCTTTACATGTTTAGGTTTTTACAATTAGTTACGCAGGTCCGTATATGTCGGAAAGGGGACGCTTACTAACTTTTTTTTTTTTTTTTTAAACTTCGCGTACCCACGCCATTCTACAAAAAGGACTCTCGTGATTGGCCAAATTTTATCGCGTAATCCTTTCGATTTGACGAATCACGAGGACCACCTCGGCGCAGGCGCGCGGAGACTTCAACGTTGCCGGCAAAATTTATTAGATTTGAATAAGTACTTATATTTAGTCTTAAAATTATCGCTTTCATCCATCATCATTTATACTTTTTAAATTAAATTAAATATATCTTAATTACACCTCCGCCCAATATGTGATTTTCACACACCGGACGAAGGCCTTTACTTATGAATAAAAAAATACTTACGTGGTTGAGCAAGGAATCAGATTAGATGTTTTACGAAGCCGTTTCTAGAGGTCAGGGTTACGTTTCGACTTGATAGCTACTAAATGATTATTTTACACCGGGAGAAGCCCGCCTGTAACAGGGGTGTATCAGTATACTATATTCACAATAAAACATAACTATACACAGCTGCCTAAGCCACTTTTTTATTTTTTAAATAATTCTAGAAGTCAGCCGTGCGAATTGCAAATTTGAGGTTATGTACTTTCCGCTTGGCAATAGAATGATGAAACAAGTACATTATCACAATATATTTGTAAAAAATATAATGTAAATCGATAAATAAATGCACATTAAATACTTATGTACATACCGTTTTTCACAACACATAATATAAATGGGAACAAAATGACTTGCAAAGTCAAGTGTCACTCGCGAATTCGTCGAGTCGCGACCGCAAACGCGCAATGGCTGATACATCGACCAATCGTCGAAATAGTGTTTTGCGAGCGATTGACGTACACTTCATATTAGATGGTTTATTTCATAGCCAGAGAACGTTCTCGACAACGTCTTGACGCACTAAGGTTGATATTTCCATATTTAGTGTATGACTTATAGCTCATAAATGAGGTGGTCGATAAGTAAACCGTTTTCGGCCTTTGCCCTATAAAGGGTTAAAGTCCCCCATGATGATAGTGAAGTGACATTTCCGTTTATTTTTCAACGTACTGATTTCTTCATATAGCTCCTCCACTTCTTCATCAGGTGAGTTTTGAGTGGGCGCATAAACTTGCAAAAGTAGAATCTGGTATCTTTTGCTGAGCTGAAGTGTTAAACTTGCTACTCTATCTTGAGGAGAAATCAAATTCAACTATGCGATCTTTCCCGAGTCTGTGGATTAAAAATCCGACACCGCTTAGGCTGCGCGCACACGGCAAAGCGAAGTTTCGGATTCATCCGCCAAACGACGTTTGCGTTTTATTTGCGTTTTATTTGCGAGCCGATTGCGTTTTAAATGCGTGTCAAATGCGTCAATATTTCGACAATGCTGTCCAAGAGAAAACACGGTTTTCAAGGGGATTCATAAACGCCTTTTTTTGAAACTGCACCCTGCTGCGAGAGTATTTATCTTTCATTACAGTGGCGTACAAGGGTAAATAAATCAATATAAAATCAGTACGTAATATTGCATTATACCTACATTTATTTACCCACTATTGCTTCTTTTGGAGCTGGACTGTTTTATATCGAAAGCGTTTTGAAAATTACCTATTGTTGAGCCTATTATATACCATCATCATCAATACTATCGACCGAGGGTACTTGATGGAGTTTGAATTTAAATTCTAATTGATTTAAGTTTTGTACTATTATTATTTATTAATACAATAAAAAAAGATTATAAGTTAATACACGAAGAAAGGGTAAAAACCTTATTACCTAGATACCTACTAAGTAAAGGATTAAGTACAAAAACATAATATTTTGAATAATTTGAATATTTGCAGTATTCTAAAAACCTGTTGTAAATACTATTAATACATTCGGTAGGTAAGCAGTTTTACAAAATATAATAAAAAGTTGTGACACAGCACAGCTATGAGAAGAAGTATTTCACGAGAAGAAAGGCTCGCCATATCTATACGGTAAACTAAACTATTATTATTTATTTTGTAGTATGTACTTATTTAATTAATTTTTTTATTAGTTGACACTGTCATCTTCTATAGATACACTAAAATGGAAACGGGTACTAATAATAATATATTGAAGTGAGAATAATGAATACCCACCTACTACTATTGATAGGTATGTGCTTGTGTACTTGTATCGGTACAAGTATATTTATATTAATTATTGTTTTTTTGTTATAATATATTAGTTGCGATTAATTGACAATAAAATTTTGATAATTTGTCTATTTAGCCGCTACAGTACCATATTATTCAATTACATATTCAAAAAAAGTTGGTAGTTATGAATTCAAAACACCTTTCATAAAAAATAGATTGAAATATTAGTAGGTATACCATCATCAATACTATCAACCGAGGGTACTTGATGGAATTTGAATTTAAATTCTAATTGATTTAAGTTTTGTACTATTATTATTTATTAATACAATAAAAAAAGATTATAAGTTAATACACGAAGAAAGGGTAAAAACCTTATTACCTAGATACCTACTAAGTAAATGATGAAGTATAAAAACATAATATTTTGAATAATTTGAATATTTGCAGTGTTTCTAAAAAAACCCGTTGTAAATACGATTAATACATTCGGTAGGTAAGCGTATTAAAATGTCATTTCTCGTAAACAATAGTTTTCTCGTTGTGCAATATGTTGGGAGTTTAATAATATTAACTAATGAGAGATGTCACCAACTGTAACTACTCACTAAATAAAAAAAAAACGAATAAACAATGTTAAGGTATAGTTCGTAATATGCAAATTTAAATAATTTTTGATGAATACCTATATACCTATACCGAAAATATTTATATAAGTACCTATAGATACGTATTGAATTACCCACCTACCTATTCATATTATATGAAATACATATTTAAAATAACACCATTCTTTTGGGAAGAATACAAGTAGGTATGCATTTGGTTATATTCGATATTAAATAAGTATGTATCTTTAATAGAATCATGCCTCCTTTTTAGTAGTAGAATCTTTATGTAGGTATCGAATCTATAAAATATTTTTATTAAATTTAATCTGTTTTTAAGCGTGAAGGCTCGCCATAACTATAAGGTAAACTAAACCATTATTATTTATTTTGTAGTAAGTATGTACTTCTTTAATTTTTTTTTTTATTAGTTGACACTTTTATCTTCTATAGATACACTAAAATGGAAACGGGTGCCAATAATAACATATTGAAGTGAGAATAATGAATACCTTCCTACTACTATCGATAGGTATGTTCCTACTACAATACGTGCCATGAATATACTACCTACCACATGTTCTTTTAAATCTTCCCATTTAGGCCAGGACCGAACTTTTGAAAGCTGAAATTTATGGGGGCGCGTATTAAGAAATATTACTGATTAACCACATAATTATGTTCAGAAAGGCCTAATAAATTTTATTTACCAATGACAAACTCATGACCGGATGAGTGGGTATTTTTCATTAAAAACTTGGGTATAATGTAAAGGTTTAAGCCTACGCAATCTGCACCTAGCACATTGTCATATATAATAATATGAAGAATGTTAAATCTCAGTCGGTTCCATGACAAAACAGGACAGTGACAAAACAGAACATGACAAAACAGAACACCTGGAGAAAACCTGGCTGTTCTGTTTTATCATGTTCTGTATTGTTATTGTTGTCGAAGTCATGATGAATTGTTTGCAACCAGAAAGATTCACTTGAATGATTAATGCTTATTTGGACTATGTCTGCATTTGCGTATAGCTAACAAAAATCCGCATGAAAGTCATTAAAAATAATTTCTACACTATGAAAATATCATCAAATTAAAAAACGCTTTCGATATAATATAACAGAATTCTATTCCAAATCAAGCAATAGTGGAAAAAATAAATATAGGTAAAATGGTAAAAAAGAAATACTTAATAATTATGTAGGTAATGTTTACATATTATATTTTTATATTTTATTTATCTTAGTTCGCCACTGGCGACAAAAAAAAGGTTTTTTTTAATTCTTCGGATAGTGCAATAAATAAATTCTTACATAATAACACTAACGGTGAAAACAAAAAGTACTAATATCCATAATAGCTATAAGTTGGCGAACACAATAAGGCACATATTGTATGACATAATTTATTACTTTAGTCCGAAAAAATTAAAAAAATCTTCCTTCTTTCTTAATTAGTGTCATCAAGAATTTCACAGTGGCGTTAATGCAATGGGGAAAACAGATATAATTTAATTAAAATATTTTATAGGTTTTTTGTATATAATTTGTTAGAACAATGTAATATATTATTATACCTATTGTATCTTTTATTAAATAAACATTTAAAACATATTATTCATAAACATTTGAAATATCTCCCCTTAAAATCTGTTCATATTTCCAATATAATATTATTGCTTAGAATTCAATAGCTACATATTAAAAAGATAGCTATTGTAATGAGACTATATCAGGTAATTTCGTGTTAGTGTACCTACTAATATTTCAATCTATTTTTTATGAAAGGTGTTTTGAATTCATAACTACCAACTTTTTTTGAATATGTAATTGAATAATATGGTACTGTAGCGGCTAAATAGACAAATTATCAAAATTTTATTGTCAATTAATCGCAACTAATATATTATAACAAAAAAACAATAATTAATATAAATATACTTGTACCGATACAAGTACACAAGCACATACCTATCAATAGTAGTAGGTGGGTATTCATTATTCTCACTTCAATATATTATTATTAGTACCCGTTTCCATTTTAGTGTATCTATAGAAGATGACAGTGTCAACTAATAAAAAAATTAATTAAATAAGTACATACTACAAAATAAATAATAATAGTTTAGTTTACCGTATAGATATGGCGAGCCTTTCTTCTCGTGAAATACTTCTTCTCATAGCTGTGCTGTGTCACAACTTTTTATTATATTTTGTAAAACTGCTTACCTACCGAATGTATTAATAGTATTTACAACAGGTTTTTAGAATACTGCAAATATTCAAATTATTCAAAATATTATGTTTTTGTACTTAATCCTTTACTTAGTAGGTATCTAGGTAATAAGGTTTTTACCCTTTCTTCGTGTATTAACTTATAATCTTTTTTTATTGTATTAATAAATAATAATAGTACAAAACTTAAATCAATTAGAATTTAAATTCAAACTCCATCAAGTACCCTCGGTCGATAGTATTGATGATGATGGTATATAATAGGCTCAACAATAGGTAATTTTCAAAACGCTTTCGATATAAAACAGTCCAGCTCCAAAAGAAGCAATAGTGGGAAAATAAATGTAGGTATAATGCAATATTACGTACTGATTTTATATTGATTTATTTACCCTTGTACGCCACTGTAATGAAAGATAAATACTCTCGCAGCAGGGTGCAGTTTCAAAAAAAGGCGTTTATGAATCCCCTTGAAAACCGTGTTTTCTCTTGGACAGCATTGTCGAAATATTGACGCATTTGACACGCATTTAAAACGCAATCGGCTCGCAAATAAAACGCAAATAAAACGCAAACGTCGTTTGGCGGATGAATCCGAAACTTCGCTTTGCCGTGTGCGCGCAGCCTTATGCGTCCGGTATTAGTCCCATTATAACAAAGTACATGTCCGCTGTGAAGATTGACGATATCGTCTCCTCGTCGTCTTACCTCGCTGAGCCCGACAACATCCCAATGGATTTTTTTGAGTTCTTCTTCGAGCTCTAGAAGTTTGGCGTTGCTGGATAATGTTCTCGCGTTATATGTGGCAATGGTCATCGGTAGGCAGCCGTTACCGTCTTTCCGGGGATTCTTAGCACCCTCTGCCTTCCCTTGCTGATTGCTGCCGTGATCAGTGTCAGGTTGGCCTCCGGAGAATAAGGGCTGAGATTTTTGTTTTTGTTCCATGGGGGTATTTGGACATAACACACCACACTGTCCAAACGGGTTGGTATGTGGTTTTCTGTCTGGGTTTTCCTTCCCGTAGCCAAGGGGTCTCTCGTTTTAAGGCGCCAGAGTTTCGCCTCAAGACACACCACATCTGCATTGCCCAGGGGACGCCGCGTGGAGGCTAGAGATAGGATTTGTTGGCCATCTGTAGAGTAGCGTCTCAACACTTTATAGAAATGTACCTATTGGCATTAGTGCATTTCATTGAGGCCCTAGCCAACCATTTGCCCACCCTATAATTAATATATTAAATTCTAATTGATAAATCCGAATCCCTTCAACGTCAATATCAATAAAGATTACATATTGCTTTAAATTTTAATTATCTTAATTTCTTTTTAAATTATTTGATACTGGTTCCCTTAAGCACCTTTGTTTTTCAAATTGGAGCATGGACATAGTAGGTCAAGCAAGTGGCTAACATCCATTTCTCACAAAAAAAGACTTCTCGTCTATACCAAACTTCTTCGTGAGACAGTCAGGATCCACATGTGATTATAGAGCCGATGCAAGTTAAGTAAAAGTGAGTATTTTTCTATCATGTGTATTCAGAATCTATTATATCCAGCACCGTAATAGAATAGTATTAAACCTGGGATTGACTGCTAGATTGGATATATTAAATTTCGCCCTTTCCTAATGATTCAATAACACATTACCAGAAGAAAAATATTGTTTTTGCAGTCCTAAATGTGTATGATGGTTTGTATCTCAAAATGACAGATTATGGAAGTAAATGACTGAAACCAATAGCCTCATGCCATGTTATACAGTACACTGGAATGTGTGAGGTCTTATACCTCGTTTACACGTGCATGGATTTACTGCTGACAGTAAGTTATTGCGACATAATAAGAAAATACGTGTATAATCGAGTTGCAAGATTGCATGCAACAAAAAAGTTTAGAAGCTTCTGAATTTTCACGCAATAGTTGGTACTTACATGGCGTTTCGCATGCGCAGTAGAACGATAGTGGCGAACCTGCCGGAAGAAATACGAGCTACACCGCATAGAATATTTTGACGTTAACTGATTATCTACGAACTTGTCTGAATCTATCAAATCGCAGCATACGATGACAATATCGCATCTCGCTTACGCTTGAAGAATGAGATTGGAGAGACAGTCAGCACTTTTACATGTAAACAGTTATTATCGCGATAGTTTAAAATACACACTAGTGGTGCAAGTAAATCCATGCACGTGTACAGGCGCAATTATGGTGAAATCAAAATGAAGCCATAAATCAACTAAACACTGATTACCTACTGATTATCTTGATGATAGATTATCTACTGTTACCCAAGGAGACTGATTGTGTGAGGATTGCAAGCAGCCTTTGAAGAATTTGTATCATATTATCAGAATCTAACCCACACATGCCAATAGTAAGTATTTATCAATTATGCATAGGCTCTCAAACGGAAATTCTCACTTGGAGTAGTAATTTTTCGTGTCACTCCACGTAGGGATGTCACCAGAAGAAAAAGTATTGGTATAACTATCAGTATTGAATGAGAGATGTATTAGGTCCACCCACCAAGATAAAACCGCAAAAGGTGAAAAGAAAGTATCCTATCAAAAGAAAAAATATTGGTACATATTTTTTTTAAATCAATACTTGTTTATATCCCTACCTTTAGCATAACTATTGAAAAGATTTTAGATGAGATACCTATGAAGAATATTAAACTGCACACAAAAATGCAAATAATGTGTTTGAGTGGTCAAAAAAATCACCAAGATGTCTAGTGTTTAGATATTTCAGTGAAACGGCAAATAATTTTCAGCAATAGGTGGGACGTAATTTCGCACGCATTGCCAATCGGAGAGCGATGGATGTCGACCTGTGAGCACGTCAATTCGTTTTGTGATGGCGTCGGAGGAATTAATTCTTAAATAGTGTAAAGATGACAAAAAAAACGTTATGTATTTACTCGAAAAACAAAACATGTCAATGAATATATGAAGCGCCTAGTTTCAAAAGCCTCTAAAACGATTTTAGGTAGTTCTGAGAAAAATGATAAAAACGATTTTAGGTAGTTTTGAGAAAAATGAGAAAAAATCATATCTATTAAATCTGTGAACTTTATGTATTTATTTTTTTATTTGTTATATTCTAAAGAGTATTTTGGCTTTCCATTTTAGGGGTATTTGAAAACACACCCAACCATTTTCAATCTTTGGCAATCATATAGGTAACAAAAATATCCATCTGAATACATAGCTAACTCTAACCGTTTAGGGGCTTTTGAAACTAGGCACTTCATATTATTATTATTACTTAAATAAAAATAAACATAACATTAAATGGACGCATGTAAAATTTTTATGACAAATTATGTTTTGTTTCTCATTCGTCGTTTTCACAATCTGTGCGTCGCGTAGTCACGATCATTTTACACCATGCCTCTGCTGAAGTATAGCCTTAATAATTAAAGGGGTAGCCAATCGACAGGTAAGCAATCCTCAAAAGGTATGTATACTGCCACTAGAAATTAACGGACATAGGTAATGTGAATAATAATTATGCTGAATAAATAAAAAAAACAGGATTGTATTGAAGAATTTTAATAAAACATAAATTATACAGATCCTATCTGTAGCTGAAAATATATACAAAATTACTCTATGAACAACACGCAAGACTCTATATTACATAGATACAAAGGACCAGATGCTTAGTCATACTTAACATTAGGTGGCCTAAATCGGCTGTTTAGTGAGTGGCATTAAATAAACTTACATAAGTGGAAAACTTGAGAAATGCAAGTGACACCTGTCAGAATAAATAAGGCTTTTGTACATGGAATTCAGGAAACTATGTCGTATTTCGTTTGATTGTTCCATCTTGCATAATATGAATAAACAATATACAATGTTAATTATTAGAGACCGGATTATTTAGCCCTTTCTCACCGGTTATTGCATATTTTACCTAAAATCTAGTGGTGATGCATATTTTCGCTATATTTTATATTTCGAAGCCAACAAAAGTGTAGTAAATAACTTCGATAGTGCAGAAGCTATAGCAGTTTGTCAGTCCAAGGAAGCATTTAACGATTCTAGTATAAAAAAAAACATAGCTGTGAGTAGCACTTATTTAAAGCTTGAAACTCAAGGTTTGGCGTTGACTGAATCTATTCAGTCAACTCATTCACTGCAGACCTGTTAATTACTATTTAATTAACATGTTAATAGTATCTAATGTTCAACTAATTGGGGACGCACCTGTTGCGTATGAACTCCGCATTGCCAGAGGTATTCCTGCGTAAACTTACGAGATAAGTTTGAAAACATTTTGAACAATGGCTTTGAACCTTTGTCAAATTGATAGTTTTATTAATGGGACGGGTGAACTTTTGCCAGAAACAATAAGTGTCAACATAGCACCAAAATTCAAATACTGCCCAGTTACCTCAGTGGAAGTGGAACGGTCCTTTTCCACTTATAAAAATATTTTGAGTGATCGAAGACACAATCTTACTACCGAACATTTGGAACAGTAAGTACCTGATTGTTAACGCTTACAAGAGTAATAAAACGTTAAATAATTGTTAATTAATAATTATCGTCTTTTTGATTTTGAAATAAAAAAACTAAAAATTAGTATCTTTTTATTATTTAATGTTGCATTTTTTTACACTTTTCATATATATTTTAACCATTTTTCATGCATATCGTCATGCATGTTTCAAGCTTTATATGTTGTATATAATCCGGTCTCTATTAATTATATTTGAATTCTGTCTGTGATAATCTATTTTGGCAGATTGCCACCTGCATTTCCCAAGTTTGCCACTTAAGTTAATTGGATTAATTTAATGCAGACATCTCTGTACCAAAGATTTTTGATTCTACAAAACGAACTGATTCATTGGATCTTCATCTCTTCTCCGCTTCATGTAATAGGCCTCCACCTCTTCATCAGTGGGTTTAGCAACTTCAGTCATGCTGTTGTAAGGTCGTTTCCGTTCATCCGTGCTCAGCAAGATGTCTGCTTTTTTCTGGGATCTTACTTCCGCCTTCAAAGCCTGAAAACAAGTGAGAGGTAAATATGACAATAGACAAACATTATTTTTTGTAGTAAGTTAACATGCCAGTTTTCTTCAATGCGATGTAATACTTTTAGCCCTGTAGCAAGACAATACATTGAAAATGTAAAGAATATGAGGGCTCACTAAATGGATTTTAGAATTTTTAATATGATTTAAGTAATTGATACCGATAGAAATTAATATCATCTGGATTGGCAGCATTTCTATGCATTGTTTGTGAATAAAAATGACGGCCTGTTGTTGATGTCGTGTTTTGATTACAAAATAATTTTATGTGATTTTTCATCGACATCAGGGATTACAAGACTCAATATAGACAGGCCGCAGCACGAAACCGTGAATTTTGATCGTAGTGGTAGTTATTGCTCATACTTCGAGTGCAATATGGTAAACTGTTTATAGAAGATGATGATTATTTTATATTGAAATAAATGGTAGTAATATGTTAATTAATTTGAACGAAATACGCGATTGAAAATAATGAATACCTAGAACTACCACCATAACTCGCAATGCAGTGCTACGGCTTAACTATAAGATGGCCTTGGAGTATTACTCAAAATCTATTTGTATTTAGCGATATTACCTATCAACACCAGACTTCAAAATTAACGAAAACAACATGAAAACAAGATGGTTTTAAAATGAAGAATAAATTTCTCTAAAGACCAATAAGCGCATTTACAGAACTGCAGAATTTCATTCGAAACATCTCCATTTCAGGTATTGCAAAAATTGTGTGGTTTCATTTTTAATAAAATAACATAGGTTTTTTTTAATGTTAGAACAACTTGGATGCTGTCTTCTCGAGATCCAAGCGATATCTGTCTGATTGTCTGTAAATTTATAAGCGCAAAAATCCTTGTTCAAAAACATGGATTCAAATATTCACTTACGATAGCCAATTTTTCTTTCTCGCTGAGATCTTTCGTCTTCTTCTTATTCTTTGCCTTTTTGCTCTTTTTGTCTTTCTTCTTCTTCTTTTTGCTGCTAGTCTTCTCGGTCTTGGATCGCACGTCGACAGCAGTCACTTCGGCCTCTGAGCTGGAGCTGCCACTTTCCGATTCACTCTTCACTGTCTCTTTGAGGGCGGTCTCGGAGACGGGTGCCCTCGATACGCCCTGATTACTTGAGCCCGGTGTCGGAATGTAGTCTGTTTCCATAACCACTGATTTGCCAGCTTCACCCACGCAGTATGACATCTGGAAAATTTCACTTAGTTTAAGAAAAAGTTGAATCTAATGCTTTTTCATAGTTATCGGTCGTTTGAATACTGTATTTAAAAGTGACCTATTATGCCTGAACTAAAAGGACAAAAAGTGAAATATTTGGATAAGAGAACAATCAACGGCATGCGATATGTGTTTGGAAAGAAATTTAATTGAAAATGGTCATGACACAGCTCGCGGAAGAGATAAGCGGTGGACAAATCTAATGATATAAGAGATAGAAAACGTTTGAAAGGTAGACATAGAAGGCTACTTGATTTACGAGATTGTCAAGGTGGATGACCGAGAGGAATGGAATCAACTTGAAGAGGCCTTTATCCAGCAGTAAATTGGTCCAGGCTGTTGACACAGAACGAAATAATATACATACCTTGATAAATGAATGGCAACATTTGTAGGCCCACTTTCCCGCCTTCCAATACGATCCCCAAGCACAGGTGTGATTGTTGATCAACACGTCTTCTTCATATTTACTTCTGCAAATAACAAAAAATAAAAATAACGGTTAATCAATAATCAATAACTCGTAAAGAATATTCTTGATTCGCAGAAAATAATGAATACTCAAAGAACTGGAGAAGACTGGTCATATATATCGTAATAGATTTGTGGGTTTCCACTGCATGTACTTCTTCCTTCTTTCCTCGACGTTTCGGGCTCGTTGCAGAGGCCATTATCAAGAGAGAAACGTTGAGGAAAGAAGGAAGAAGTACACGCGGTGGAAACCCAAAAATCTATTATGATAAAAAACAACCGTTTAAGTCTTATATAACTATAATATATATATATTATAAAATATTATATAACTGGTGTTCGAATTCATATTCTACATCAGCAGGGCAGGGCCTATTCTAACATATCATTAAACTCCAAAATCAATAAAAAAAAAAAAAATGTTGTATTCAGGCAGTTAATAATACTGGGAAGTTAACTTCAACCCCATATGATCCTATTAGGATCGGACATGGTCGAAAGAAAGAAGAAGAGACTTGATTTTAATCGGATACATTTGGAATCAAGTAAGTAGCAATTATTGTAGACAACCACCGTGTTGGAATTGAATGGAATTGCTCCGAGTGATATCTGTGTTATTTTGGAGCAACAAAAATAACGGAAACGTGTTGCCGTGTTAACCATTTAGAATAGCCCTGTAGGAGGAAAAAATGTATAATTGAGCCGTGATCTGGAAAAAGGGCATTATCACGATAACGTTAGTTTTCGGTAAATCAGTTCAAATGACAAAACATAGGTCTATGTTCTAGCCAAAATTCATTTCTTTGAACTAGCGCGTTGTGTTTAATCCTCATTATCTCAAAACAACGATTTCAAGATCACGCTACTTTTTCAGAGAGGACATTTTCAATCTTCCTCACATAATTACATCATGTTTTTTTGGTAAAAATAATGGTTTTTATCAAGAATTTTGGATATGTTTATGTTCCTATGACAAAAATCTTGGTAAGAAGTTTTGACGTGAACACAATACAGTAGAACCTCATTAATAAGAACACGAATAATTCGAAATTCGCCGTAATTCGAAATTTTTTCGAAAAAAAAGTCCCTTGAACATTATTTTCATATATTTAGTTTTATTTAGTCCTATTTATTTATCCTAGTTTATTTTTTAGTCCTGGCATATAAAAATATTCAATAAATCGTAATAAAATACACTATTTCATGAGCCAGTCATTGAAAATTGTGACAGACTTTTCTTAAAACATCATTAATATGATGTTGATAGAAAGAGTAAAATTGAAAATAAAATAAAATCAAACCTTGCGACTTGTTTCTCCTGCCCTTGTATGAGTGTACCGTCTCTGTTGTACTGCATGAATACTTCTGTTTGAGCAAGTAGAAGGGCCTTTGGTGGAACTTGAAGATGTTCAGCTCCGCCATACCGATCGAGTACTGATTCTTTTACCTATTTCAAACAATACAATATTATGATATCGGTATTTCAAGCAATGCATAAAAGATGTTCGACCCAACTCGATGACTAGGGTTCATGATTACCAAGAACGACCGAAAATATCTGAAGGTGCATTCCGCCCCTAGTCCCGCACTGTCAATGCTGTTATATTGACCTTTGCCGGCATGACAAGACTTCATTCATCATTTGAACAGACAATAATAATACGAAACAAAAATATGCTTACACATAGTAAATTCAATTCGCAACTATTTCTTGTGGAAACATAACCTCCAACAGTTTGTGGCAACATTTGTCAGAAGAAACGAGGTAAGACTTTTAATGTAGCCACAACGTTGACTTTTTGTTCACAAATTTTTTGGTCCATTTATATTTTTTTACAAGTAGCAAAGTGAATTGTGTGAACCAAACCCAACAAGCATCGCGACAGTCCAATCCTGAATCGTTATGACAAGTCATAAAAGTTACAGATATCGATAATTATTTACCTAGTCAAACACTATTACAAGTCTAAACTAGTTAAATTTATGATACTATGTAATGTGCATGATAGGTTATCACAGAATCAAGAGTTTAATTTTTGACTGACATTTCAAAAATACTAGTAAAAGTACATTTTCTGTATGGTTTTAATATACAATATACAAATAGTGATAACAAAATCGGTTTAGTACCTACATAAGATTTTTTAATTTATCTAGTTCAGAGAGTTTGCGATGTTGAATCCAATTATCTCAGAATGCTATTTTTTGACTTGTCATAGTCTAAAACTAGGAGTGCGATTACTCATGATGATCGACATTAGTCTGCGAGTCTGCTCATAATTATAGTTAGAGCATTATACAAAATGGCATTGACATATGATTATCATAATTTAAATAGATTCTATCCATACCTGACTCTTAAACTGTTCTTTCTTCTTGTCATATTCCTTCTGCAACACTTCGAGTTTCGTTGGCTCAGCGAGCAAATGAACATCCACTCCTTTCTCGTGCGCCTCCCATGCAAAAAGTTGTGCCACCGCATGTTTTTGAGTGTCACCAGAAAACCTTATGAAGTTTTCACCGGCATAGTCGCTTCTGAAATAATGTTTTACTCGGTTACAAGATGGAAAAAAGATAATTAAAATCAGAGGTTAAGAGTATAGAGTGGAATGCAGAAACATTTGTCATAACTAAAATTTCCTTAGCAGAAAACACTATGCAGAAACATTGTCCTTAGTTAAGATCATTTCTATTGAAAATAATACCATATTTAAAAATTCTCTTTCCTATAGTTTAGGTAAATTATTTTATAATTGTTAAACGATGATAAAAATATCGTCTCTGTTCTGGCAGAACACACTAACTGGAGAATACTAGTTTTGAGTAATTTGACTTTGAAGTTGTTAAAATGTTTGAAATAATGGTCTATCATGTGAGTTTATTAAGTAGTCGTAAAAAGGATGACTTTAAAATAAAGACTGTTTATTTATTAAGAAGGTTTCCAGACGGTAAAGTTTGAAATAAGGAACATTTTGGTACTAACTCAATATGTCAATTTTTCGAATCAGTGTCTTCTGCCAGAACAGTGACGATATGACAACTGCATTTTATAAATGCAATAACGTGATTCCACAGGCACCGCAAGATATTTTTTTAACATGGTAACACTAGCGTCAAGTGTCATTCTTCACCTGGCATTTTGTGTTTCTGGGGGCTGGCGTATAAAAGTAAAATAATATTCTGCAAGTACATGCCAAATGAATTAACACTATCAATATCCATATTGAGATACATTGTCAAATGAATTTGAGTGTATGGACTGTTTTATAGACATGCGAATTTATTTTGACAGCAGCTGTTAGTGGTAAATGGTAATACAGAAGGGGGCGTGTTCATAACAAAAGTAGTATATGGTTAAGGATTCCTTAACTCTATACTCAGGATTGTCTATAGTTAAGTCATGCTTTTCGGCGACTTATCCTTAGGATCGAAATCTTAGATTGCGCATTCCGCTCATAGACTATAACGCAGTGGTAAATGATGGAGGTAGGCTCTTACGATATAAATAGTGTACACTAAACTTTTTCAGTCTTACGTATTTGTATTCATTGATCGAGAGGAAGGTGCTACGTATATGTATGAACCCATACTAGAAGGAGAAGAATGACATATTCGACATAACCTGGAGCTCTACAACATCATCCAATAATGTATCTGCACATTCGTTAAACTTGGCAGACTCCAATGGGCGAGCCATGTAGCAAGAATGGACAGTCTTCAACTGCCGAGGGGAATCGTGGATACCAGACCGGTTAGTCGGAGGTCGATTGACAGGTCTAGACACTGGCAGTCTGGATGGTGTCGACAAAGATGCTAGATCACCACGCGCAGACACCTGGAGGACTGGCCCAGGATAGGGATAGCCACTTATGATGATGTTGGTAAATGGAAAATGCATGGTTTTTTTTCAGTGTACAGGTGGCCCTCGACTTTAAAACATTCCACTTTCGCACAATTCGCTATTTCATACATTTCTTAAAATTTAGATTTTTGTTGATAATGCAAAAACTTTGCGCTTCCATGCAGTTGCTACTCTCTCCTCTGCTCCCTGTCAACTTCTCAAATACGTAAAAGGGTAGTATTCAACTCTTGATAATCTCTTGACAAGTTTATAAAGAAAACATCTGATTGTAAATATGCCTCGTTAACTTTATTCCCATTGAAAAATAATTATTTTAAAGTACACTTTATGATATTTTTTTTTACATCCCTCTACTGTTGAACATTCAACATTCGAACACATTTTCAGGAACCAATTACGTGCAAAAGCCGAGGGCCACCTGTATATTTGATCCAGTGCAAGGACCCAATGGGTTGTTGTGGTGGAACAACTTAACCTTGAAATCGCACAGATTGCGATGGGAAATTTAATTATTGTTACCCTAATTATTTCCGACAGCTCTTACACGAAGCCTATTGCATCGTTTTCTCTCGCTCGGCGTCGCTCTAAGTATGTTATATTTTCTGACAAAACTATCGAACTACACGCTTACGTGTTATGTTTATACAACCTCCACTATGTGGAGCCCCATATGCTCCAATTACCATCAAACATGATAATTTACTTTCTTTTACTTTTTATCCTTATTTTCAATTTCATATAATTAGACCCTGTGCATATTGAGAATGTTTATTTCAACATCTACATAAATAGTATACTATTTTTACTAATATAAATATTTAGAAGTTTGAAGAGTGTGAAGAAGCTCTTGTACAATATAACGGAATATATAAAAGGCGTGTATTTTACGAAGTATACGGTACAGTATATCAGCTATTTTCAAAATGTGTTTGCCGCTGTATCCAGGATGAGCATATAGAACAAAAGTTAGTGAAGTGGAAGTTTGTCGAGGCTGTTTTGATCGGGTTAATTTGTCTTTGAATAATACTGTGACTAGAAATTTTAACAATTCTTATTATTTTTAACATTGTATATTGTTCATAATTTTCGCGACTACCACGTAAATAGACGAATTTTATTTACTTATATGCTCGTATGCTTTCTTTATATTATTATGAAACTATATGTATTTAAAAATCGCTTTATAAAAGGTAGGTACGGCAAAACAGTAATAAATATCTGAAATAATTACACAACACTATGTCAAAAAGTGGAGGTTGATATATGTAGTCCATTGCCTATCGTCGATATCGCAAACAGAAAATAATATTATTGACACGAGAGCTTGGCTTTGAAAATGTCATTCGTCATACGTCTTATCTATGTGTGAGTGTGCTTTTATTTTCAATGTATGTGTGTGTGTATTTTGTATGTAGGTATTGTTTCGAAATAATTCCACGAAGGGCAGCACCGGACGGCCAAGCATCGGCTAAGTGTTGTCAATTTGGGCAATTATTATTTCTATCGATTCTATTGATTCGTTAATATACAAAAATACAAGATTAAATTTAAATAACTCCCGTAAAAATTAATAAATAATATTTTTAATAGAAACGCTAAACGTTTTTCGTGATTAATTGCGTCTAAACCGAGATTTTTCGATTTTAATTACATGCTTTCTAACCTCTAAATCGATGTTTTTTTAAATTAAAAAAAAAAGATAGGGTAACTGCATTAGTCCCCGGACAGCTTCAGTATACGGACAGTTTTGTACAAATATAACGAAAATAAGCAAAGTATGAGAGTTTCATATGAAGGATGACTCACATATTGTGCCTGTATTGTTCCTTGACCAATAAAATTATATTTGTCACGCACAAATGAATTTATTCTATAGTATTACATTAGTAGTGGTGCACATGTTGACTCAACAAAAAAAATATTCGATTTCTTAAAAAATAATTAGTGAACGAAGGATACAAAAAGTACGTTAAAACTATGATTATTTCATTTATTCGCTTCAAAGATGTTTCATATTATTCAGTAATATGTTCTTGTATATTATTCAATGATAAAAATAATGTATTTTGTTAAAGTTAGTTAAATATTTGGTGTCCGGCAACTAAAGTGCAAAATTTTATCTTTTTTTAGTTGTCGGACGCAGTGTCCGGGCACTGAATTTATAAGAGACATTGAGTATTTGTGTGTGTACAGTATCACATCGAGGCTTGCTTGGTTTCATACAAGTTAGAAAAGGACAAACATAGAATTGTAAATATTTTTAGTTTTCGGACACGATTTTATAATTTTGATCCTGCTGTCCGGCGACTAAAATTCAATATTGAATGACCGGACAAAGCTATTTTCTAATTAATTATTATGTATTTACACAATTATCTCCCATAGCTGGTACGAGTACGTCAAATGCAAGCACCAGTTCATCAAGTGTGAGCAATTTAACATTAAAATCTCATCTTTTTTACCCCAAACCTACTCAATTTGGGAGTAAAAATAGAATAATAAGACACTGTCAAAGCAACAAGCGCCATTTCTTCGGAAGCGTGGAGGAAGATCATAGAAGAAAAAGTGAAGGATGACAAAAGTACAGCAATTCATAAAAGATGAAAGGTCTTCCTTAGAAAAGAGAAGACAAATAAAAAAAAGGAAAGCGAAAAAGGCGATTTGCCAAAATTGTTCTGATGAATTTGAGTGATGTTGAGGATGGTTTATTAAAGTACATTGGCTGTGATGGATGTGTTCGTTGGTTTCACCGTAAATGCACGACAATGTCTATGTTATCTTATAGTGAAGCATCACTAAAAGATTTTGTATGTAATTTTTGTTTAAACTTAGACCTAAATGAATATGTTTATCACCCATATAATAGGTGTTTAGACATTAAGTCACATATCCAGGCTATTGGGTTGGGGGTATAGCACTGAAGCATTTTCTGTAAAACTACTGAAGAGTGCTTGATTCAAGCATGGATTTTTTACACTTAGTTCTCTTTTATATTTATGATTGAAAATAGCACTTGAAAACATTTATTTTTCGTCAGAGAAGGGATTAGGATTAGTATTGAAATTTATTTTAGTGTGTTTGGAAATATAATTATGGTGACTGAAGTGTTGAACCTTTTTAAAATTATCAATGGCAATAATTTAGTTGCCAGCAGTTCTCAAGTATGTTTTTTTTTGTAAGCCTGATTTGCATATTATAGAACACAAACAAAAGTTACACAGTTTGAGATTTTTTGGATGTAATAAAAATTAATTTCAAAATTTGGTCAACTCACTTGAGATGTTTATTAGTTTTACCATTTGATTTATGAAGTTCAGTTTTTTATTTCATTTTGCTTTGCTCAATTTGCACTCAAAATTACTTCGACAGAACTATATGAAAGAAACACATTGAATAAATAAAAATATGTTTTTTTTTTCAAGTTAGCAGTTGCTTGAGTGCTCATTGTGAACTATTTCTGCTTTTATTGCATCACTGTATTAACTAAAATTGTTTAAACGTGAAAAAATATTTTTTTAACACCAAAACTTGTCTTATTTTCTATACGAAATAATCTGTCCGACCACTAAAAATAGTACGTCCGGAAACTAAGATTGTGTGTCCGGAGACTAAAAAAACCAACCATTTTTCTTAACATGAGAAATATGATAGTAATTTACCTAAATATAGATTTTTAAAATATTTATAAACCAAAAGAATATATATGTAAACATTTATAAATCATAACATATTTTGTTTTCTTCTAAAAATGGAAAAGATAATCGAAAATAAGGTGAGAAAATAGTTAACTGTCCGGATACCAGTGCATTTACCCTATAAGGATATAATAAATTCCAATTTCCGTTTAGCGTTTCCCTAGGTAATAGATTTACGTACATTTTTATCGTAATTTTGATAATAAAATTTACGTTATTCATTCTTGCCACATATAAATAAAATAATAATAAATATAAAATATATAATAAATAATAAATATAATATATATAAATATAAATGTACCGAATTTGACACGTATTTTTGGTATATAGAACTCCACGATACTTTATAATTTTTTATTTTATTTTTCTCATTACTTTTGAATATATATTTACCGATTAATAAACTTTTCTAGCTATTTTTCGATAACAACTTTACCTAGAGACATCACCTTAAGAAATCTGCTCAGAAGATTAATGCATCGTGGAGCCATTTTTTGGATGTATTTATAAAATAGAAAAAAAAAATACTATTCTAGATTTCTCGTGGTGAGGAAGTCAACTGTCATCTATCAAAGTAAAATGTAACCATACATATACTAAACATATGATATTATAACTTAGTAAATTGGTTTATGGTACAACTAACTTGTTTATTAGTCTATGGTATAACTCTGGTTGGAGTGACAGAGAAGAATACTATCCTACAAAATTTTTAAAAGCGGCCAACTAAATTATTTCTGCCCAAATTTTAATCTATTCTGACACACAAATATGTATACTTGCCATTGTGGATTTTAATAATTCCCTGTGCTTATTTAAATACTTTTACCAATGAGCATTTTTTACTTGCTGTTGATTTTAAATTATTACCAACATTTAATAAACTACTTTTATTAAGATACTTCCTATTTTTGCGTATTTACACTTACCAAATAATTAGAAGCCTATATAAAATATAAACCCCAATTGGGAAACGCTGATGTAATTAATATAATACTCACTCTCTTTCCTTGTGGTTGGGATTATCCCTCATGGACCTGGTCTTGGGATCATAGTAAGCAGAGTTTGGATCCAGATTCCTCAAATATTTTGCCGTGTCTTCTCGAATACGCAGATTACGCACGGTAATACGTTGTTTGGAATCGACCTGGAAATTAATCACAATAAATATTAGCTACATATTTGTACACAATTCGAAAATACGTGTTCAACAGTGACAAAGACTGCCTGTTGAACGTAGCAGTTGTAATATTATCAAGAAGTAGTCGAGAAAATGAAATTTATTTGTCTTACCTTTGTACCCGGCATGTCGACTCCGTCCACATATTTGTCTTCATCTTCTTCTGCGTCTTCCTCTTCTAAGGCGTCATCTATTGCGGAAGGATCTAAACAGAATACCCAAGACAGATAATTAAATAATATTTGAAGATAAAATAATGAAAACAGTTAACATAAGTTAGCTACACTATGAGGGAGTCAAGTTAAGAAAGATCTAATAATAGCATAATATTTTGTGTCAAATTCAACAAATTTTAAAATGATGTCAGTCAGAAGTTAGCCATGTGGTCAGTGAATCGACGCAAGGTGAATGTAAATTGATCAATTTGGGTAAAGCACTCGAATGATAAAAGGCTACAAAATAGCCCATTACGACTTGTACGCCATGGATAACGGATAACGTGTCCGCCTGTAATGTCAAGAAAAAAATCACACATTGTCTTTCAATATGTGTTTGGGTTGAGCAAGTCGGTGATATCCATTTCTCATAAAAACAAAAAAAAAATCTGTTAATACAACCATTCTGTGGAGGCCCAGATGATAGGATCGGACAAAGTTATGCATAAAATTTTCATTGTATATGTATATATTATGTGAATTGTAGATGTCTTCACACATTTAAAATAAATTATATTTCAATGTTCAATTGATATTGTGTGTAAAATTAAAATATTTAGGGTCGTCAATAATTGTCGGTGTCGAAAAAAAATCGCAGAGCCCCCATTTCACTAAACCAATCGATATAAATCAATGGTTTATAAAGACAACATAATATGAATGCTCTATGTACCTTGCTCCAATTTCTGGGCCCTCATCTCACGTTTGGCATCTTCAATCTTTTGGTACTCCTCGATAATGGCTTTGTGCTCCGATGGATCGTACCCGTTCCACCGATCTCTTTTGCCGTCAAATCCCAGGGTCAGTTTGGGTTGGACGAATTCATCCGGAGCTATCTTGGCATTTGTGAACTTGGCTCCGGTCTGTGAATAATATGTAATGTTATTAAATACAGTTGACTCTCCGATTTATCAGGGGACAGATCGTTGTTTTTGCACTTTATATACAAACAATTATATACACAGTTTATGTAGGGAAAAATACTTTATAATATGCATTTGAATTCAATTTTATGTTTGTGGCAGCCATCCTAAGAAGTGCGTAGTGGTCCACTATTATTATTATGTTTTTACGAATGACACATTTTCTGTTGGCGTGGTTATAATCAACGTGTCCGGAAATTTGTACGTATGCAGTTTGGTGTATCAAAATTCACCGTGAAATGTTATATCGGAAATTTATCAAGGGTATACTGACAGAACGCATTAACTGAGTTTTTGCTGTTTTTTGTTTTAAATGCCAAAATTAATACAATTTTACGCTCTACGTCCTGGTAAAACGCACAAAGGCATAGGATATAATGGTGAGAAAATAGAAACATTATTAAATCATATTGTTATTTTTTTATTCTGATAAAAAGCATGATAATGACCTAATGCGTTCTGCGTATACAAAATACAGGACTTGTAACATGTCGTATATTGTATTTGCCATAAAGGATAGTTTTTATAATGTAGAAAAAATGTTTTTAAATTATAAAAAAATCTACGTGGGAGTTGAACGCTTTGAAAAAAAAATTAAAGTCCTTTTTGCGATTATCTCAGAACTTGTTTTAATGAGTTAATGCTTTCTGTCAGTATAACCTCGAGAACGTCGTATATTAAAGACCGTCCAACCTCTTTGGGTCGTATAGTACTGAGATAAAATTTATGTCTAAATAAAACACGATTCTTGTCGCTTTACAGGAAGCCAGTGACAAACAAATTTTGAAAATAGCTAATATACTGGATTATTTGTTAGGTTAGGTTAGGTTTTCATTCTAGAATTTATGAATTTTGCCAAAATCGGCTATGAAAATAGAGATGACCTATAGTATACGGTCATTTCTTTCCGATAAGAAAGCTCACGGCAAACTGTGCTACGGTGAAATGTGAATGTACAAATTGTAACCTGTAATTGGTAAATGTTTAAAATTGAGTGTGGACCAGCAGTGCAGTGCTAAATAAAAAGTTCCCGGAGTGTTAATTGATTATAATATATTAGTCCCTCCCCGACCTTAAATATTCATTTCAACTTTTCAATAATAATCAGACCAAGTACTTACTTACTGAAAATTTTCTGATATCTTAGAGATGAACGGAGTCGAAAAAAATACTATCGTGCAAAATTATCTATGTCATTCACAGTACTAAGTGTGTACCGCCTGTAAATTACCATGTTTATCAGGTATCAACACATTCAACATATGCAGTGAAATAGATAAGAAATTATATGTAATATTTTCAATGATGTTTTGGATTCACCGACAAATATATTACTTGATGAATAGATTTTCCCATCTGCCCTTTTAAATCGAGAGTCAACAGTGTTGATTAGGATAATATTTGGAAGAATATCAATACCACTGATGAATGATATCATTGCATGTTAATTCAGAAATGTTTTGAAATAAGGATGGCCATTTACTCAGTGTTCATTGTGTTAAGATATCTCTGATTAGAGCATACATTACTATTTTTATTTGATTGCTAATTTTGGATTTCTCTTTTATTAAATTGTCGAATTATGTATGACCAACCTTTCTTGGCCGCTCCAGACAATCTTTCTTTTTATGTGTAATGGCGCCACAATTCTCGCACGCTCCTTTGCGAAATTTGATAGAAACGGAATTCTGCAAAACAAGAAAATATAGGATGGTTTTATTTATTTATAACAAAGAAACACTTTGGGCCCACGTTGGTCGCCAGTCGCAGTATGTTATAGTATTTATAAAATAGAAACACTTCCAGTTTTATTATTTGTTCAAAGTTCTAAGGATTATTTCAGTTCAGGTAGGTATCGCATTTGACAACTAGAAACCATACTTATCACTAGAAATAAATCTCAATAGAGTAAGGTGCAAAATAGAGGACCTGTATGATCAAAAGGGTCAGAGCTAATCAGACTGGCTGTAAGACTGTGAGAGATATAAATTACGGAGTCAACATAGAGTTAAATCCTAATCCGTCTACATAGTGTTTGCGGCATCCAGTCAATGGGCAGTGCCATCTATGAGTCTTTTTTCAAAGTCACGGCGCTATAAAAATAAAATTAAGTTATGAATCTTAGGAATTCACTTTCGTGAAAGTAAAGCTGAAAAAAGATTTTGCACCGAGATAACTGCCGTCTGGCTAGTAATTATTTAATTCTTCTGGCATCTAGACGGCGCTGCCAAATCATCCTAGATCTAGTTCGAGGAGGCCTTCAGGACCAACCTGGACGATGAAAATAATCATTTACTTTCAAGACTACATGCTTTTCCTTTATCCAACTTGTACATTGAAAACATTGTAGTACTTACTGTGTCTACTCCTTTTTTATAGAACTCATCAAGATGTGAGTAGCCCTTTTCTTTCTCTTCTTGTGGTCTCTGATGTTTAAGGGTTGGACCGGCTGTGCCGTAGTACCACGGTGCTGACGATATATACTGCGGGATGTGAGGGTTTATGTCCTTGCCTGAAATGAGAGCAATTCAATAATATTGAGATAATTTACAAAGTACTTAAAAATTAAAACCAAATGTTGTTAAGTACTCAAAAATACATTTAA
Source organism: Rhyacophila brunnea (assembly GCF_057557595.1). Lineage (NCBI taxonomy): Eukaryota > Metazoa > Arthropoda > Insecta > Trichoptera > Rhyacophilidae > Rhyacophila > Rhyacophila brunnea. The sequence goes on from NW_028232796.1 coordinate 38,126,344, forward strand.
TCCTTTCCACGCGGACAGCACACCTGTTGTACACTAATTAATCGGCCATTTGATATAATTAGCATGTTATTTAAATGCGGTAATTAAATAGTAATTAAATGCTCCGCGGTCAACAAATTAATAAATTTTTACCATTTTCGTTAAAAAGTGAAGTGTATCAATATTCATAATTATTAGAACCTACCCTAAGCCAGCTAGCACATCAAAACTCGTCTCGTCTGCAACGTGTTGAATATGGCGATGTGACGTCATCGTTATTCACAAAACACACGTTGCCAAATGAGCTCCGCAGATTGGTCGAATGCGATTTTTTAGTTTGAAAAAAAAAACATGTAGTGCTGCTATCAACAAATCGCATACGTCTCGGGCTGCGAGTTGAAGACGCCAGAATGCATACGCTCACCTACGAATTTGTCGTTATCTATTTTTTTTAAATGTGCAGTTAGTCACCGTTTGTGTGCACTTGTGGATGGTGGTTTATTCACGATCATCAAAGGTACGCCGCCTCATTCAGCAAACACTTGTCTGTTATAATGAAATTCGACTTACGACCTAGGTGGCGGAACAGAGCCCCGTCGTGAGTCGAAAACTCACTGTACAACATTTTGAAGTTTTTCAAGTTTATTTTTGACGATATGGAGTACTGTATGTTTACCTAATATATTTTTAACGTTTTCAATTGGCAATACAGATTAGCGGGTCCCGGGACATTTGCATAAATGATAACTGAAAGCAAGCAATGATCTGGTGCAATCTGTTTTCAGTTAAGGAATAATAATTGTATTCCATCCCAAAGTAGGGCTCAGTGATTAGCAAGAGAGACAAGTAAAGTAGATATTTATGATAATTGGTTCGTCAATCTAAAGTCTTTTGCGTCACGCTACATTTGGAGTTCAATTACAACTATAGTTAAAATACGTTTTTGGTCGATATTGTACATAGTTTATAAATCTTTGGTTTTAAAATAAAAATGGTGTATATTTGAACTTGTGGATCAATCACCTTCTTCATCAACAGCTGCAGGGGCTGTACCAGCTTTACGAGCCTCCTCTAATTCCTTCGCTTTACGCCAGTCCTCGCGAGATTTTTTCTTTGGTTCCTCATCGGTGTGTTCTTCGCCACCTTCGTCTTTATTGCGGAGAATCTGGGAAACGGCAGTACGCGATGTTGCTGCCATATTATTAAGTTAACCAATGAAATATACAGTTATATAAACCTATATATTATACAAATTCTCAGATTATATATAATTATTTGGATATATTTGTCGAACGAATCTTATCCATATCTTATTCGTGACAGAAACGTCAAAAACATGTTCATAGACTATCAATAATATAAAACCCAATTGAAAAATCACCATTCCTTATTGTCTATTAAAAAATTTTTTTTTTTTTATTTGAATTTGACGCCCTTGAGATAGGGTTTGCTCTTTCTTCTTCGCGTAAGGTTATATTCTACTAATTTATTTTCCTTTTTCTTGTCGTTGGTCATTCCTCCGTTTTTATTTACTGGTCATACCCGCGCGTCCATTTTTTATGTATGGAGTTTGGGATCCCTTTGTCTTCTACATTCTGGATCTGACTTTCTTATTGTTTACATGTTGCGTCTGACAGTTCATTCTAACTATCAAAAAAAAATATCATGGACGAACGTTAAGTGATAGTTAAGTGAACGTTAAGTGATTAGTGATTATGGCGCAACATCTGAATGACCGTGAGGAGGATATTCTAAAAGCAATGGACACCAGACGGCGTAGCAGAACTGCTACAGGAGGAAAAGTTCAACGTACGAGCGTTGATTAAGATGCTGATGTTTGAGGTATCCTCGTTACGTATCTTATTTCAGCAGGGGACCCGGCAAGGAGTGGCACAACGCCCAAAAAACAATTCTTGGCGGCCCCTACGGTCGTAGAGTTAGGTTTAAATGACAAGTTGCGTCGGTGCGACCACTCGTCATCAGCTAACCATCTGACGGAGAAGACCATCGCGGCCCTCCAGAATGCGATGTTTTCCCAACGGGACAGCTTCTGAAAGGGTATGCAAGGGTTAGTGGATTGGGCAACCAATCCTCAAAACATCATTACAGCGATGAGCCTGTACCAAAAAATCGAAGAGGGTTTTGGGGACAACGCATAATAAAATTTGCGAGAACATGACTCAGATCCTTACCGGAAGGATACCTTCACTCGGGAGGCACTATCAAGGATTCCTCCGAGCTGAGAGTCTCGGAAGGCCCTCGAACTCACATTATGGCCGGGGTACTCCCAAGGGGCGACGTCCTGTGGGAAGGGAGTTCTCCATCGGAGGTACGGGCTCCACCAGGAATCCGTATTCTAAGCGAAGGTGACCGCATCTGGACGACCAACAACATTAGGGGCCGCCTAAGAGACTTTCGGGGAGTCTGGATGGCGTAATGTACCCCCCCCAACATTGGTAAAAATAATAGCCGTAGCCCGCATACCTTTTGTGCGGACACCACCATTGGTAAGTCCTTCTTTACTTTTACGGAAAGAATTTCAAACGCAACAATCAGCAGAGGTCACTCTCGAGGTCGAGGACTTAAAGAACTCAGGGGTTCTAGAAGAAGCGGGTCAAACCCCCAGTTTTTCTCTCAACCCTGTTTCTGACCAAGAAAGAAGATGGGACCCTATGCCCTGTTTCCAACCAAAAGCGTTTGAATGCGTTCTTACAGCCGAAGCCATTCAAACTAATTCACCATTACGAGGCTCCAGCCGTCTTACAAACAGAAGACTGGTTAGTAATAATAGATCAAAGCCAGGCGTACCTCCAGGTACCAATGGCTTCTCAACATCGTCGATTCGTTCGACTAGCCTACCAAGGGGCGCTCCTACAATTCACGTGTCTCCCGTTCGTGCTGCCAGCCGCTCCGATTATGTTGGCATCCCTAACCAATTGGGTCGCCGAACGCCTACGAAAGAATGGCTGAGAATATTCACTTACCTAGACGACTTCTTAGTAACCAACCAATCCGAGAAACAGTCTCGGTTCAGGTGGAATACAGGATAACCTTCCTACAGTCTTTATGGTGGTTATAAATATTAAAAGATCCTGTCTGAACCCAAGCCAACAATGAGGGTCCCTGGACATTACGTAGGACACACACAACAAGCGGAGGTTTCTGTCGCCGGAGAAGTGTGTAGCACTCCGTCACCATCTGCTAATGCAGGTACAAAAAGGCAGTTGGTCCCTCAGACAGGCACATATCCAATCCCTTCTAGGGCGACTCAACTTCACATCCTACCTCCACGAGGAAGGTTGCATTGCCGACGGCTACAACGCTCCAGTCATCAATATGGCCGAGGTCCCATCCTCGCCAATTGATGACAATCCCACCACAGGCCCAACAGGACATCATGTGGTGGCTCTAGGTGATAGGATCCTCAGAGTTGACACAACGCAGGTACAAAAAGGCAGTTGGTCCCTCAGACAGGCACATATCCAATCCCTTCTGGGGCGACTCAACTTCACATCCTACCTCAAATCCTACCATCCTACCTACCCAACAAAACAGTGGTGTCATACATCAACAACGAGGGCGGCACAAAATCTGTCGACTCAAATCTATGCCGACAGATACCAGTATTTACCAGTCGAGCCAACATCACGTTTACTGCACAATACTTCCGCAGAAATTACAGCTGCGTGGCAGATCATCTCTCCCGCAGACAACTCATTCCCGAATGGCACCGCATATAATACCGCAACCACCCCCTGTTTCAAAGATGGGGTGTTCCCGAGGTGGATTTATTCGCAAGCAAAACAGCACATGTCATTGCAACGTATGTGTCACGAGACGTTACAGACAGTGGCGCGCTGTTTCACGACGCCTTCAGCCGAGTGAGGGACTTCAGACTGGCGTGGATATTTCCCCCACCAAACATACTTTCACGAGTCCTAGCGCACCTGAACTAAGCAAAAGGGAAGTACTTACTAGTGGCACCGAGCTGGACACAATGCTTTTGGGGAGTGGACTTACGAAAAAGGGCGATAGTATCTCCTTATACAATGCCTCACCTCCATACGACACACGTAGGTATGGAGACCAACCGTCCACCTCCAAGGACCCAGGACCTGTCCCTTTAACTATGGATAATTACGGGTACTTACTTATCGTGTCCGGGATCACACCGCTCCTTTCCAAAACGTTGCAGCGGAGACCGCCCTGTCATTGGCCTTCAACAGGTCCTCCTCAACACACTCAATCCCAATTCGAGGGCAAATCAACATATGCTTCGCATCCTGCACCTCCCCACACTCGCATGAGACATCCTCGCCGGTTAAGACACCCAACTTCTTGAGGTTTGTCTTGCATCTTTTGACACCGACTCTTAGTATGTTCAGTGCCTTCCAGACTCCTCTGACTTCCTCTGTTGGCTCTATGCAAGGATTGCAGAGTCTTTCTTTCCATTTCTGGATACCACTCTCTTCTGGGAGGCAATCCACTTCCGTTGTCCTTTTAAGGAAGCTTTTTCTGGACTTGAGCCTTGAGGTCTGTGCTTGATGTCCATGGAGTGGGTGTCTGGGATCATGCGTCTGCTTCCTTCTCTTCGTATATCGGGAGGAGCTATGCCTATGATGGGGTATATTTTATCAACGAGGGTCGGTCGCAGGCATCCCGATATGATGCGACCTGTCTTTTTGATTGATACATCCACATGTTTGGCATGCACAAATGCGCTCCATACTGGTGCCGCATATTCTGCGGCTGAGAAGCATAGGCTTAAGGCAGACGTGTGCAGGGTATGTAGTTGCGCTCCCCAAGATGACCCGGTTAGTTTCTTTATAATATTGTTCCTCGCGCACACTTTGAGTTTTGTAGTAATGCAGTGTTGCTTGAACGTCAGTGTGCAGTCGAAGAGTACACCCAGGTATCTCGGCGTTGGGCAGTGGTCGAGTTTATCGCCTCTCCACGTAACACGTAGTTCTCTTTTGGCCTCTTTGTTCCGAAGATGAAATGCACATACTTGTGTTTTCCGTGGGTTCGGTTTGAGGTGGTTGCTCTCGTAGTACACTGAGAGTTTCTCCAGCGTGAAGGATAGTTCATTTTCAACATCTTCGAAAGTCTTGCCTTGAGCTGCTACGGCCGTATCATCCACGTAAATAAACTGCCTTGTACTCGATGGTGTTGACTGGTCGTTTATATAAATATTATATAGGGCTGGAGCCAGCACACTTCCTTGAGGCAGGCCATTTTTTTTGGATCGCCATCGGCTATTTTTACCATGTAATGTTACGAACAAACGTCTATTTTGCAGAAATGTCTCTATGAGCGTCGTTAAGTTGAGATCGCCGGTAAGTTCATAAAGTTTTCTCAATAACTTATTAACAATAATTACGGGTGGGGATGAAATAACATCAAATTGAATGGTGGAAGAAAGGGCACTCCTTACTTCCAGATGGCGGCCTTCGACTCTAAAAACTTACAAACCAGCTTGGAACAAATGGAAGACAATGACATGGGTAACATGAACCTAATGGATCATAATAGCCCTCAACCAATGGAATTGGCCAGATACCTAGGCTACATGCACAACATGGAGGGTTTGTCGTACAACACCATCCTGGTGCATAAGTCAGCCATAGCCACATTTTGCAAACCGATTATCATTGTAGATATCAGCATCAACGTGGTAGTACAACACAATATGTTACAGGCAATTTCGGTACACAAATAGAAACCCGTCAAACCACCGGTTTGGGATCCAGGACGAGTGGTAGATCATCTTAGGAAAACAACACCGGTGAGTACAACCTATTCGAAACATCTCGCAGGACAGCTACTGACATAATATCTGCGGGGTGTCGGGTAGCTCAGGTGGTAGTTTTATCACCCCTCGATAGTACAAAAAAAAAATTGATGTATAATTTTTTTCTTCTTTATTTTTTGTTTAGTATATTGTTGCTTATCAACATTTCGACACCTCCTACGTATAATATTGTAATTAACAAAAATACATTTTTTACTTTTATTCATTTTTTGTATCCATAGTATGTATTACATATGATGCCATTTACAGAATTTCAAAATTCGTATTATAAGTGCGATTTTCAAGCATTGCATATTATTGTATCTCAAATTTCTTGAATTTTTTTTTGCGTGAAGTATGGTACCGTATTTAGCGACACTATACGCGGGAAACGCACGAAGATTTTGCCGCGCGGGTGTATTGTTACTGCTAAATTACGATACTTCACTTCGGACGGAAGGCGACACGCCGCTACAACCACAATAAAATTAACGCGCGACAAGTGTGCAAAATGGCTGCGTTTTATTTATATTTCTTTTTCTCGGAGACAACATACGTGGTGTCTCTTCGAACGGCAATTTATAAGTGTTTTGTGTTTTATTTAAAATAAAGGGGAGGTCTCTTAACTTGCAGCGGCCATTGCAAAGTTGTGATTGGTCGATTACCCAAAATGGCCGCCACAGAGTCCATGTGTTTACAAAATGCTGACCGGTTTTGTCCACTTTATTCGGCGATCAGACAGTTTCAAAGACTGTTTTTTTTGTTTTCCTTCATATAAGTGGGTGTACTTGATTCCAAAAAAAAATTCCGGAAAATGTTCATTTTTTTTTTTTTTTGAAAATTTCCTACCCCACCTGTACCTGTCAGATGGACATTCCGAAAAAAATGAACCTCCTCGGAACCAGCTCGTTGAGGTGTCAAAAGATAGATGATTTTAATCCAGAAGAAATTGCGTTTACAGATATCAAGAAAATTACGAGCTCTCAGAATTACGATTGATTTAAAAATCGTTTCTATTTTTTTGTAACCCGACTTATACGGTACATTCCTAGTCTAATCTTACATATTATTAAATCGCATATTGGTAAATTACAATTTCACTATTCCTAATTCTTAATATCTAATTATTTGCTTCCGCTCATCCCTTACACCAGCAGAATCCCGCAAAATAACCAACTTGTACGGTCATAAGTATTCCACTCCGCTAATTGACTTAGGAGGTCAAAGATGGGAAGTCCATGGGCATGTCACTACCTACTCGGCTGCTTCTCGCATCGGGACGAAGGGTTCATGACCTCACACTACTCAGTAATAGTAGACAATGGATTAGTGGATAAAAGTGACCACATAATTGCCAATGTTTGGCGCAAATACAGATACCGCCAAGCATCGTCAATCGGAATGGAAGCTAAGCGCTTCCACGTGTCAAAACATCGACTCAGTATTCTGGTTACAGAAACTCGTCTGCATGTCAAACCCATGGAGAGGGGAAGGTGGGGATATTTCGGAATTATTTATATCTTCAAGAGGATCACCAAAACCAGCCACCAGGACAGTTATAGGGAATTAGATAATGTCAGAACTGTTGGAAGCAAGGGTACAAGAACCACCAGGCAGTGTCCGCTCAGTGGTGGCTTCCTTAAACTGTAAATATACCCAATATATGATATCTTAAAGAGAGGTAACTGGCGTAGTTAGTCGAACGATGGACACACCACTATCAGAAGGAGAAAAGAACCCATTAACTTCTCTATTCAACCATATACATTGAAAGTCACGATGGTCTATACCTCGTCAATGAATCATTGTCACATACAGGAATTTGGCATACCCAACACCAGGTGATAACAAACAGGTATCTCAAGGACTTCAAAGTCAAATTCGAATAATGAAAGGAGTTTTACCTACCAATAAAACTCTTATTATTCATGTTGACTTTGAAGTCCAGGTAACTTCTACCTGGTTCCTTGAGTCATATCATAATGAAGACAAAGGGATCCCAAACTCCATACATAAAAAAATGGACGCGCGGATATGACCAGTAAATAAAAACGGAGGAATGACCAACTACAAGAAAAAGGAAAGAAACATAGTATAATATAACCTCACGCGAAGAAGAAAGAGCAAACCCTATCTCAAGGACTTCAAAGTCAACATGAATAATAAGAATTTTATTGGTAGGTAAAACTCCTTTCATTATTAAGTTGATTCTACTATTAATTGCCGTACTATAGCCGGTAATTTAATTAAATTTGTTGAAGTAGTTTTTTTTTAGAGAGCACTGATTTTTTTTTTTTTTTTATATAGAATTATTAATAACCATGTCCTTGCTTTTTCGTACAAGGTGGTTGTTAGTAATTTTGAACAATCACAAACACCCAGGCTTTGAGAAAAACACATAAATGTTTTTTGTCATGACCGGGAATCGAACCCAGGAACTCTCGGGTGGAAGGCGAGTGCCTTACCCACTGCACCACGAGAGCCGCCAGAGAGCACTGATCAAAGACATTGCACGCAGAGTCTAATCTCCTTGGCACTGATTAAACGTCTCTGATTTTGTCCCTTTACAAAAAATAAGGCGGCTGAATTATTGAATTTCAAAGAGATTGACACCGTCACCGAACACCGCCTTTAGGCCTCATAGGCCTAATAGCCTCTAGGACAGGGGGGGGCAAACTGCGGCCCGCGGGCCGCATGTGGCCCGCCGGGTATTTTTTTGCGGCCCACCATCATTAATTGTACTTCCTATTACAAATATTTTTTTTATATTTGTTTAAAAAATATTGACAGATTAAAATTTGAAGAATTTGTCGTTTCGTAAATGTACTATCTCAGTACGTCTTCCTTGCGTCTCGTCTCACACTATGTAACCACTATTTTCTACGTTGAACATTGATTTTAATAGATATTGATAGTGTGCCGACAGAGCTACAACTTGAGATTATTGATCTGCAGTGTGACACTGATTTAAGAGAATTGCATCGTCGTGAAGAAATCTCCAAATTTTACAATGCCTCTAATTCAGACAAATTTGACCAACTTAAAGATTATGCAAGAAAAATATTCGTTATTTTTGGATCAACCTATATATTGTGAACAATCATTTTTGATCATGAACCTCAATAAAAATCTTTAAGTTCAAATATCTCCGATGCCCATTTACAAGCAGTTTTGAGAATATCAACTACAAAATTAACACCTGAATTTAAAAAAAAATGTTAAAAAATGTATAAACAGTTTAATTTTTCTCATTATTTTTTTTGTAATGTTTATTTTTCGTGATAATAAATAGTGTATATCTAAAAATAGTATTTTACTTGCGGCCCGCCGCTCATTTTGAATTCTTGAATTTGGCCCTCCATCCAAAAAGTTTGCCCGCCCCTGCTCTAGGAAAAACCGGAGGGTCCATTTTCCTAAATGCGAGAGATATTTTTAAATTTTAAATTATTATTTGTGTAGTGGTAACAAAATTCCATTTGTGTTTGGGTGTTGTCATTAATAAAAATTCGATCCGTCAGTCATGTTTGTTATACATGTTTTGGTTGATATTGTCCGATGTCTATTTTGAGCATTGAATGTTGAATTATTTCTGTTAAAATGTTTACATAAACATTTCGGCTGTTCTGGATTACTGTCCACAGTAGTATAATTTCACACAATGTGATAATTTACGTTCGAAATCGCGTTGTAAAACCGAAATGACTTCCCAGCACATCGTAAGGAAGCTTTGTTTATATTGAGTAATGTCGATCGTCCGAATCGTTTTAAGATAATGGTCCCTGGATGAAATAAGCACATCAAAAATGATGTCGAAATTTAGTCCTAGTGTTTTGTTTATCTTATTTATGTCCCTTCGCCAACAAGTATTGGCCGATTCTTCATACTGTCCATCACTGTGTCAATGCAAGAGCACGAAATCTCCTGGTATTTTAAGCTCGGAAGAAGAAACGACCGATTGGATTAAGCTGAAATGTGGAAGCTCTGACAATCCAATAACAGAGCTAAAGGAAATCGATCTGTCTAAAGTTTCACAGCTGGTTGTTACCTTGTAAGTTCATCAACATACTTTGTTGCTTAATGTTACTTTGATAGCTACCTTTTACCTTAATTACTAAAAACCCTTTGAAAATCAAAGAATGAACTAAAAATTCGCTTTGTCACATGGATAACCATTTATTTATTTGCTAAGAAATATATAAAACCCAATGGCAGACAACTATTTAGCATATAGAATAGCTTTTCAACTTTAATTAAGTAAATCAATAATTAACACTCACATGTTTATTATTGTTTTATCTAATCTGTATTCGATTTTTGAAAATTAATTAGGTACATTGCCTGAAGATTATTGCTAGGGTACCAGAATAATATGGAAATGTTATTAATAAAACTCGATAACCTTACTATAGCGTCAATGACATTGAGCTACTTTACAAGCTGCTAGTCAGCTGGTGCGATTGTGATGATGACACACAAAACTTTCCACTCGCTCGGAAGCCAATAAGCTAGCAAGTTAAAACCGTCATTTTTGGTACTATTTGACAGGAGATATTGAACTTCAATTTTTTTAACGCAGACGCAGACACATATCGGCCCACACGCCAGCAAGTAGCGAATAAAGTAGCCCGGCTTTCAACTTTTCTCAGTAGATTGTTTACAATCTGCTTGTTAGCTAGTTCGATGACGGCACTGGGCGAGTTTACGAGCAGATTACAAATTCACCGGCTTGTAGCTTGGAAAGCAGCTCAATGTCATCGACGCTTACTGCATAGTATAGTCCGATCAAGATATATATCTGCCCGTAAATGAATAAACATTATATATTAAAATATTTTATATAAATGTTCTTGGTATTCCGAAGATGTACAAATGTATTTTTAAACAAACGTCTTTCCATTTGCAGGAAAATTTAAACTGTTTCATCGGACATAGCTGGACATGCCTATCTATTCTATACACAAGGCTCCTATCGGCGGCTATTGATGATAGTTTATCATATTTATGTATTGAGGTATTATAATTGTTACAATAAGTTAGTCGTCAAAACTGTCTTATCTCGCTCTAAAAATTAACACAGCCATGAGAGTTGCTGTTAAAACATAATTAAACACTTTTTGACAGTTCAGACGGTTAACTTATTGTAACAATACATAGATATGATACACTACCCTCAATAGCCGCCGATAGCAGCCTTGTATATAGAAAAGATGTGCTGATTTTTTTAGAATGTTTAGATTAAAGTGCACAAATTTGTATGGTGTAGACGTGCGTTGCGTTTCAAACTAATGATTGTGTAACAGCAAAAGTGTAGGTACAAAGGTATAATCTGTACCTGAAAACCAGTACATGTACCATATTATTTATTAAAAGAATATTTCTTTCAGGTTTTTCAGTCATTTGATGTCTATGGTTTTTCAGTTTTTCGTTTAAAATTTTTTGGTTCCTGTTATGAATAAATTCGAAAGGTGAAATGGCTCTGAAAAATATGATAATTTAAGACCAAAATCTGTACTAAACTCTTTTTCTGCACAATTGTTCATACAATGGTTCTGAAGTACTTACATATTTGTTTACGGACAAATGCATCTTTATCTGATCTATGTCATCCACTTTGAAATTGAAACGATTTTAAAAATTTCAGAAACTTATCTGGGAACAGCATTTCTACTTTGTCCCGTGACCTGAACCTTCCTGCTCTTGAAAAATTGTAAGTTCTTAATATCTCCATTTTACCCAAACATGTTGAAGAAACCTTATTCTATAGAGATGGAGCCTAAACATTATTCGAAAGAGTAGCGAAAAAGAGACCACGAGTCTACTAATTTTCATACAAACTCTGAATAGAGAAGCAGAATCTCTTTGCTCGTTGCGACAGCAAAATTGCACTTACGACAAACATGAATTTGCTTTAGCGGTTTTGATAGGGAAATCACAGAAGGCTCCATTTTCTGTTTCTGTTTTATCATTGTATTTATGCAATCATTTTTTGTTTTAATGTAGGTACTGTGTACAGAGCCCCATTAGTAATCTTCTAATTTTTGTTTTACATAGAAGTTCGTAATTGAAAAAATGAAAACAAAGTACAAACTTTATCAAGTACAAAATGATAATGATTCCTGGTATTTAGGAGGTTTCCATATTCCACATTTTTCTGTTGTATGGACACAATTTAGAAGGTTTTTGTGGGAATGATTGGACATGAAAAATCTCATATGAGGTTGAGAAAAAACCTTTCAACAATTGAAACACCGCAACGCTATAACCTAATATTTCAGCCTATTATTTAATGCCAATACAAAATCACAGTATCTTTATCTGATGACATAATATTTTTGTTCACGCATGTCGGGAATGCAATTTTGTTGGTTTTTCTGTGTATGGTGACTAATGCGTAATGTTCCTGTTTCTAGGGATCTGAGCAGCAACCAGATATCTCTGATCGAGTCCGACGCCTTCTACAACTTGAGTGGGCTACAAAGGTTGGACCTGTCCAACAATGCCATTCAGTCAATCTATAAGGAGATCTTTAAAGGGCTAGTGAATTTGGAGCGTGTTATCCTTAGTCAAAATCAAATATCTGTACTTTCATCCGACACGTTTCATTATCTACTCGGACTAAAGCAAATGTAAGTTTTTTTCCTTGTTCTTATATAGTGTAACCGATTGACTTCAGGTCACTTCATCAATGCTTCCTTCTCCATTGTCTCAGAAAAAGGTTCTCCTTCAGGTAGATAGTCTTGCGGCCAGTTCCGTCGCCCGGGCTACTGGGAACACTTCCATTCAGAGTCGGATTTACACTTGAAGAGCCCCTGTGTTAAAACGTATTGGGGGCCCCAAAAATGCAACTGAAACTGATCAAAATGATTTTTAAAAAAAAGGTGCTCAAAGTGACCCTATTAATTTAGGGGTCTGGACTATAGCTCTTTCTGGCTCTGCATCTATTGGTATTTTTACAAATTTTCTCCCAAAAGCGCAGGAATTTTGAAATAAATAAAATTAAACCTAGTCCTATAACCAATTATCTCAACCATAATGCATCTGAATAACACAGTAAGTTATAATAGGTTACGGAAATTGAAAAAAACAGTTGATAATTAGATTGTTGATATTAAAAACTATGTTCTTCTTATTCTAGTGACATATCAGCGAATCCATTGCTCTGCGACTGCGATCTGCTGTGGATTGGCAATTGGTCCCGTAGTGCCAATGTCAAGCTGATCGGCAATCCAAAATGTTCACAGCCTGAGGGTTACAGTGGGACCAGCATCAAGAAGCTGAGGATCGACAAATGCAGTCTGATAACTAACCCCATTGAGGCAGCTCTTATTTTGAAACCACAGAACGGACAAGTGAGTAATTGATTGTCTTTCATAGCTGATTAAATGTAAAAGGACAGACTGTTATTAAATACATCGAAACATCATTATTCAGCATTATTAAATGAACAATCAGAGAAAATCCAATACCATCTGCAATTTATATTCTTAGAACCTGATCTGTGCCGGGAGGTTTTGTATAGCGGCAAGTGAGAGGCCACAAATTTTTTAGCAAAAATAAACATTTTTTTTTTTTAATATATTGAAAGTTTATCATAAACACTTACCAGTCATATGCTAAATGTCTCATTATTGGACCAGTATTCTTCCGAATTTTAAATTATTCAAAACAAACGCCTGAGACTGGCATTCTGTCTTCAAAGACAGGCGAATAAGTTCGCGTTTTATGTATGGCTGGCACTGTACCATATCCGCGAACATGTTCGACAATGAATGAATGTCTGACAAAGTTTAATGTTCACTATTTATCTTGGATCTCCACAGCCTAGCTTCATCTTTTGCCACTGGTATGGAATGGTGTATCCCATAGATATATCAATGGCTTTAAACCTATGCAAACTTATCTAAAAGCCTATCCTATGTGATAAATCAATGATCTGCAATCTACCTATTCAATTCTCAGGAGAGAATAATATAATATATTTTTCTGTCACACTTGTACCTGAGCAATAATAATTAGAAAAGGGATAAATTATCGACCCTATTGATAAAAAGGTTGTGTACGAGGGTGGGTCAATAATTCCTTAGAAAAAAGCATTAAAACAGGTTTTATTTTTGTATTTTTTTTTTATTTCTCAACATAATTTCCTTGGAGCTCAATACACTTGGTTAGACGTTTCTCAATTTTTTTTAAACCGTCAGAAAATAAGTTTTCGGAAGGTCCTCAAAATAAGCATTTGTCCGATCGATGACTTCTTCATTTGAAAAAAAACGTTGTCCACTTAGCCATTTTTTTAAGTTTGGGAAAAGGAAAAAGTCACTGGGGGCTAAATCTGGCGAATACGGTGGGTGGTCGACCAATTCGAACTTCAATTCTTCAATTTTAGCCATTGATCGTAAACATGTGTGAACACGGGCATTGTCCTGATGGAAGAGGATTTTTTTCTTGTTTAAATGAGGCCGTTTTTCTTCAATTTTGTTTTTTAGCTGGTCCAATAAAGATGCATAATAATCCCCTGTTATTGTTTTTCCTTTTTCCAAATAGTCAACGAAAATAATTTCACGTGCATCCCAAAATACAGTAGCCATAACCTTACCAGCTGATTTTACGGTTTTCGCCTTCTTTGGACATGGTTTGCCTTCGAAATCCACTGCTTTGACTGTTCTTTCGTCTCGGGAGTATAGTGGTGTATCCATGTTTCATCTACAGTCACAAAGCGACGAAAAAATTCATCCGGATTGCATTGCATGAGCGACAACAGGGCTTTAGAGGCCACCACCCTACTGCGTTTATTGTCGACTGTGAGCAAACGCGGCACCCATCTTGCAGAAATATTTTTCATGCCCAATTTGTCATGTAAAATAGAAATGACGCTACCTTTTGAGATCCTTGTAACCTCAATTATCTCACTCAACTTTAATCTTCGGTCACTTAACACCATATTGTGGATTTTATTGATCATTTCTGGTGTAGTCACCTCTACAGGACGTCCTGAGCGTGGTTCATCCTTTGTTGATGTACGACCACGTTTAAATTCATTTAACCAGTTATAAATAGTTGCAAGTGAAGGAGCAGATATGCCGTGAACTAAATCCAACTCATTTTTTATTTCCTTTGCTGTTAACCCTTTTATATTAAAATGTTTAATAACAACTCTAAACTCAATTTTCTCCATTTTCCACAAGCAAATTTTTTTTTTAAATGTACGAAAAACACACAACAACCCGACCAATCTGATTGAAACTTCGCAGCATACTGAATCGGTAGTGCCGCTGCATGAAAACAAACCGCTTGCAGTACTAGTCGCGCCACCTGTCGGCTTTTCTAAGGATTTATTGACCCACCCTCGTATCACCGTTTGAGAGTAAGCCGTTTAATTTATGATTTTTTCCTAATTTACGCAGGTGGTGTTTGAAGGAGACTCTCTGATTTTGACGTGCAGAGCTCCATTCTCGGCAATCAAAACAATTTACAATCTAACATGGACCCCGCCGGTTATATTTGCTGATGATAATTTTCGGTATGTATGACTAACGCATTTGACTGTGGCCTCCAACTGTTTCTCCGATCTTTCGATTACATAATGCTCTTCTGATTTCAGGATCGAGAATGTGGACATATTGGAGAAAGGGCAGGCCGAGACGATATTGTCCATTTCGAAGATAATGAGCAACCACACCGGAAAATATAAATGCACCTACTCAAAAGATAACTCAACGGATCTCTCGGAATATGTCGATGTTGTTGTCATTTCTAACTTCACTCGGTATTGCCCAATTGCAGGTTAGTTCAATATAATAATGATTGCCAGCGTGTAATACATTCTGCAGTTTTTGTCGTTGAAAGAAAGGAGGTTTTTTTCTTCTATAAAAACAGTATAAATATATGAATATTAAGCTAAAAACAGTGGTTACTAAGGAAGGCTATTGATTAAATTAGATACCATCAGGTGCACACGCAAACGGGGGGTTGTCGGGTCCCGATCCTCCCTAGGAATGAAATAAAAAACAAATTATTTACTTTATTTATTAAATTAGTTACTTTTATTCTTGTGATTTTGCTGTCGAACACCCTTCTCAATGGATCTCACTATTATAGCTTATATTTAATACCAAAATACAATCAAAATTACTCGTCAATTAAAGCTTCATTAATATTCATATCACATTCATTTTATACGTGGATTTCTTTTTTGGCTAGTTATTTCTTATATAATTAATATAAACACCATATTCTTCAAGAGAGCTAATATAGATACATCAGATTATAAGTAAGGTTTAGTCGGGTAATATAAAATATGTGGAAGAGGTGGCGAGCTGATACTATATGTATGTGAATTTATCACAGAAGGGATTCAAACCTTTGACACATGGTTCCAGAAGCGGATATGTTACAACTCTTCCGATACATGCATAATACAAATTAGCTCCGCCTACTTTGAGATATGACCAGAATGTGCTTGGTTACGTAATTAACATCTTGTTCAATGTTAATTGTAGGTATTTTATTATTCTTTTTAGTAACCTCCAATAACAAAGGCGTATACACTTGGCCCGGTAGTATAAGAGGTCACGCCGTAATGCAGCCATGCTACAACAAAGATGGTGCCCTCGCCTTTTACGACTGTGGAGACGATGGGAAATGGTCACACCTCAACACCTCCGCATGTCCATACGCCAGCGAAACCACTAAGGTATTTTTTTTTTAATTCGTCTGCTTTGTGAGAAATGAGTTATGCCCAAGTTATACTAGTAGACTCAATAACTCTTACCGATCGTCTGGCCCAATCGAGAAATGACACTTTGGATGTTTTTGAGTTGAGCCATTGCCGACTCAAGTAGAAAGCCAATACATTCGCAACGACTGGTCCTACCTTTTCCGCCCCTCCCGTTGTTGTCTATGGATGACCTGTTATTAATTGCCTGTCATTGTTCTATAGAGTGCTCATACTGACGCGTTTGTCGTGTTCACACAGGGAATGGTTTGATTTGGATAGATGAGTTTAATGATAAATAATACACTAGCATTAACACACCTACAAATGTAATGCATAGATCAATGCTACATATTTTTTGGAAATCGATATTACCACCGGTTTTGTGTGAAGGTCTGACTTTGACAGCTGAGGAATAACAGGAATGTGTACCACTGAACCAGTGGAACACTCGTTGCTTGTGCAAAAAGATATGCTCAGGCTTTATTAGTCTAAAGATGGCGCTGGTTGAGCGAAAGATAAACAGTTTTGTTTATAACGTAATCCAACTCGAAGATTGAAGGGAAAGATTGGTTCAAAGGCATAGGTCATGCCTGTGGCCGCAATGTATATAATCACGAATAATAACCTGACTAACCAAAGTCCTCACGCAACATGTGTTGCATACTTATTTATGTAGATATATTATACTTCCTGAGAATGTAACAAGGAATAAAGAATATCCACTCTCCATGTACATTGGATACCCACGATGGGTGAGCGACTTACGTGTCGGCTTATAATGTCGTGGGTCCCAGGTTTGAATCCTGGGTCTAGCAAACACATAATTATTGTTTTTCAATTTGTTTGGAGTCACAGTATGGACTCAATAGGTTGAGCAAGTGGCTAACAACCATTTCTCGTAAAAACATAAATATGTTAACCTTTTCCACTCGAAATTTTTTTTATAGGTACATACCACCCACTCGAGACTTTTTTCCGTAAAAAGCATAATTTCAATATAAAACATTTAATTGGTGAAAAAAATGTAAAAAAAACTTTTTTTTTTTGTAAAATAGATTTATAATGAATATACTGTACTTATTTTTAGTTTATTTATAATTCTTCATTGTGTGGTATTTCACAAAGCAATCTCCAATATGTAATCCTGGCTTATTGATGCAGGTCTCGCAAAATAGTCGTGTTTCCGATCTACCACCTTATTTGTAAGTCAGTCTTCTGTAGGAACAGTTGAAGTGCGCCTTCGAGATCCACCTTGCCGAAAATCTCCTACTAATTGGTCAACCAATAATTTTACAAACTTCAAATGTGTCATTGGTTTTTCATTTTTCTCTTCCTTGGAAACTTTATATAGTATGTAAGAGTTTATCACACATACCATTCCCCAAAACAATAGTTTTCTCCACCACTTAAGTGATTTGCGCAAAAAGCAATACGATGATGCATAATGATCGGCCCGATCTACTCCGCCCATACTTTTCGTATAATTTATTGCAACTTGTGGTTTTTCGATATTGACTGTCGAACCACCACGCACTTTTCTCTGGACTGTTTTTAATTCTGCTGTGTCACATGTGCTTAAAAATGTAACCACCCTCTTATCCTTCCAAGCGAGAAGCAAAATATTGCGATTTTTATACGCCACTGTATTTCTGTTTCTGGTAAATTTGGGCATTTTTATCCCTGGAGGCAATCCTTTTCTATTTGGCATTATGGTTCCAGTTAAATGACATTTCAACTTCATCAATTCTTCAGCAAGAGGAATACTGGTGATATATCTATCAGTGAAAATGTGGTATCCTTCCGCACCTGGGGTTTTGTATAATATTTTTTTGTATAAATGAATGGGTATTCTACAGGTAACAGGTAATTCTGGTGAAGGTAAATTGACCGATGTAATACTGCCATAATATGTCAAAATGGAGCAAATATACCCGGTCTCGGCATCTGCCAAAACATAAATTCGTATACCCCATTTCGTAGGTTTGTTTGGATTATAGGTAATAAAAACAATTTTACCCTTGAACTTAACAATAGATACTGACAAATGAATGATCGTATGATCCATATGTATTTTCACAGAATTGTAATGAAATAGCGGTATGTAGAGAAGTGGCTATAAAGTGTAAATCGTCCATACATATAGTTATGACTGTAAATATGATCCAAATGAATTGCCTTTATTAGTCTTATTACTTATTATTATTACACTTGTAATATAAGCGGCCGTCTCGTAAATTTTCTAAATTAGTTTCGGGCTCATAACAACTCATTCCCAGTGCGGTACACATTATCAAAAGATTTCTCAAAAAATAATAAATCGATACGTAATAATTTTTATTTGACTCATTAGAGTATTTCACATTATATTTGTAATTTTCTGAATCGGCATAATATACTAGTAAGTATTGTCATCAAAAACAGTCTATTCAAATATAAAACTGTAAACTATACGACACGCCCCTGCGCAAGCGAGAACCAATAAAAAATATAAACACACTTCAAAATCATGCATGACAAACACTTCAGTTCACTCTAGTCTGGGAACGTTCAATAAATAAAATTTATGTGACAAAAAAACATTGCTTGCAAGCGACATACGAATAAAAAAAGAGAAGATTCCGATAAAAATACTATGTTGAAATTACGCACGCAGTATTCTTTTGCCGACTTCTTTCTCAGATAAATGTAATAACCTATTATTATTCATTCTAACTTGATTGAAATCGCATTATAAAAATTGCTGAAAATATTACAAAAAATGACTTTATTGGCGTGCCGCTGCTACGGCGGCACTTGAGTAATACGGGAAACTTCTAATGCCGCCGATATGGCGGCACTCGAGTGTTAAGAGCTAATACAAAGCTCCACTCTGTGGCGGTCCATTTGATCATTTTAGGATCGGATAAAATCTACATTGTCATGATGTTTTTTATGTTCACAGATGCTGGAACAGTTTGCGTTAGTGAATCTGACAGTGTTCAAAGGCAGCGTGATGGCGGCGTGCCAGAGGCTTCACAACCTGTTGCTTCAAAACGCGCCCCCCGCCACACCCCTGCAGGATCCCGATGAAATCAACTTCATTGCCCTCGCCATCGACAACTACATGAAGTTTATTGAGACAGAGAAAGATCTAGGTGATGATCATTTTTATTTTTTTAATGATTGTTTCATTAATTTTCAAATAATTAAATAAAAATAGGGCAGAATTTAACCATGCTTTCTTTATGTATGTCGGCAACACTAAATGTCTGGCTATAATATTGGCGGTAACATTACTGACCGCACTAATATTAAATTTGATTGAGTTCCTACCTCAGAGTAATAATATAAAGAGAATGGCTATTTTTCGACAAAATGAAGCCGTGTTTCTCGCATATAACGCACCGTAGATCCTCAATTTTATTATTATTAACATAACTATGAAACGTTATACATATCATGTTGCTTCTCAGTACGGCTACCAAATTTAAACAAAGCATTGTTAAATATATTTTTTACTAAATCAACTAAAAATAACTTTATATTTAACACAAAAACAATAAATTTCAGCAACACATGCTCGTAGTTTTTAAATGATTGTAATCAGTAGAAATGATGTAGAAATTCTATCTTACTCTAAAGCATCTTGCGGATATAAGCATGCCGAATGCTTTCTCACTCGCACTTATGCTTTGTTTTTGTTGAGGCCTTGGTTCCTACATATTTTGTTAAATAAATCTATTTTTAATTCTAGTCCTTAGTCAAGTTTATTTTATTAATATACCTACTGTCCAACAAGAAGATTTAGGCAAAAGCCGGAAGGCGCTGTCGTCGACTAAATAGGAGGGGTTTGTTAGTTTATAATGGAAGTGCGGTTAAAAATGGCAGGAACTTGTTAGTTCACAGTTTTAACACATAGCCAAGAAGAACTTGGACTATACCTATAAATTTTTTGCATGCAGAATTTTCTCATTTCACAAACAACTAATTTTAGAGCTTGCCTTATGGAAATATAGTAATATTTTGTCATCAAAAGCCTAACATTCGTTCCGATGCACTTACGTATGTAAATTGTTTTTTTCCGTTAGGTTCTGTTCTACTGGACGTAGTAAACATAATGATGACTCTTCCGATGCCAGTGCTCCGAGCCGCCGAAAACTTGTATCATTCGTGCTCCAACGTCGTGGCAGCAATTGAGACTATTTCCCAGTACGCATCAAACATACAAGGGCATAAGGTCTGTATTTTAATAATTATTCATAAGTATAAAGACATTCTAATTAAATTTCCGCCATCTATGAGTCGTGTCACTATCCATACTTTGGATCCAAATACACAATAAATACTGACTGTGTTAATATGCGATGATAATCATGTCACGCCTCCCCTTCCCATGTCTAAATTATATTACATTTCTCTTTTGTTAATCCCCCCATTCGTTAAAACATAAATTCATTTAAAATGCACTTTATATATAGATGGTTTCTGAAAATCTTCCCTTGTTCACTAAACTTTTTTCTAATTGCAGACTAACTTGGCGGTGGAGAGGTTCTCGATAAAGAGGGAGAGCTTCACGGGAATGACCTGTGTGTGGTACTCGACTCCGGGAGTTGCTGCCGACACGGGATCCGGTGACGGCCGTATGCTTCACTGTTCCACCACCAACCGAACAATCACTCCGCTCTTCACTGTCAGAGACAAGAGACAGGTTATAGAGGCTACCATTCAGGTGAATAACTTCTCATCCGAAGACGTTGAAGAAAACCTGCTCTACTTGACCACCCTAAATATATGACAATTTATTTCATATTGTGGATTCAGTTAGAGCAATCCTGTTGTATACATCTGTCGAGCACTGCAAGTATTTCAGCCAAATTTCAATGCAATTTTAGATTCACCGAAACAGTCAATTGCATGAATCGTTATTCTTCCGTTATTTTTTAGTTTAAATGGCATGATATGGCCAATCCCAGGCTGTTCTGAAATGATTGCCTAAGTGTAAGGCCTGAGTAGACGGCGTTCGGCGGAGCATCAGCGGCGTGCGCAACTCAAACATATAACCCTTCGTGAAATGCCTACAAAAAGTCATTGTCTACGAACATTTTCACACACGGTGATATGTTTGAGTTGCGCACGGCGCTGAAGCTCCGCCAAACATCGTCCACTCAGGCTATACACTAAGAGAATTCTATTCACCTATTTATTAGGTTCTCGAATTGAGCAGAATATTGGGGTGACATTGCCAAGATATTCAGAGAATATTTAGATAAACAATTACAAAATAATATGTCAAATGCGTATATCGTTCATATTGAAAAATAAACACAAAGATTGTGTCGATAAACAAAGCTGCCATATTATTTTGATTCCAATCTGTCAACTACCACACTAAAAACCTACCAATGGCATAATGTGTTTATAAATATTAAAATGTTATCAATCCCTCTTGTATAGTAAAACTCTTTGGTTCTACAGGTGCCAGCAACACTGCTGTACAGACTAGATCACCAGGAGTTCACCATCCACCAGACGTATGGCCTCATAGTCTCCATGTATGAGAGTGCAGCTCTGTTCCCGCGCCTGCCAACCCCTAAGCCTTCCAATCTGACCATCACTTCCAGCCGGATGTGGGATTTCTACGGCGGCCGGATTCAGAACCCTGGTGGAGTGTTGGCCATTACTACGCCGATCGTTGGAGTGAATCTCGGTGAGGGCTTTATTTATAAGCAATCAGTAGCAAAGACTGCCTGTTGGAGGAAGAGAAAGGAAGGGTAGAAGAATAGTACAGATGTAGACAGCCATAGTCTACAAGTCTGAGTTTGATGTGTTACCGATATTAATGTCATTTTGATATTTGTAAATACCAAAGATGTTGAAAAACGCTTTCTTCTATAGAGCTGGAGCTTAATTTATGAAATTGAAGCAAAAAAAAAGGACCTCTGGTCTACTGATTGGGTTAGCTACAGGTAACTTTGCATTGCAGGTTCATTCGAAGAGAACTTCACATTTCTATGACATTCCACTATAATGTCAGACTTACCCAATTAGTTAATTACATACATGCCTCTATGTGCAGATAATGCCAAAGTAAGCCTAAAAAAATATTAAATTCATAGGATTGGATAGTATATAATTAAATTTGACATTTCACGGATCTTATATATTGCTGTATCAAAGTAGACATTTTAATATAAAATTTAATGTTCACAGCCAAAAGCAATATCATTATTTTTAAGATGAATAATCAATTATGTAACAGCCAGAAATGCAAACATAGGTTATCTAAACAAAGCAAGACTTCAAACCAGAACATGAGCCGCCATTTTATTTTTAGGACTGCCAATAGAAGAGAACAAATGAACTCATTACCAATACAATCACACGTATAATCATTCGATTCGCAAACGAACTGCCTTCAAAACACTTAATACAAAATGCCTATAAGACTCCTTTTATTGACATGACGTTTTGAATTACACAATTCAGCAACATGCTTTCAATTGTGTTTCTTGCGTCAACAGATTTTTTTCCAACCTACAACGTTGCATCAAGGGTTTGTGCAACAATTCAATTAAGTGGATGTCAACAAAATCACATCGACAAATTCGTTTCAGTCGTGTCGAGTTTGCATGTGTGACCCACCTGACAACATTTTTTTTGATTGTCGTTTGATTAACTGAAAAGAAAGAAATGTTTATTAGATATTTTTATTAATCTCCCGGTAACTTGAGTTTTTTATATGTTGAATTTATTTTTACCAAAATATTTTGTTGTATTGCAGTGAACATCAGCCTGTCGAGTAAGCTGGTGGAACCCGTGCACATCATGGTGCGAGATTCAGGAATCACTTCTGGTATCGGAGGACGAGCTGTCCTGTGGGACGAGGAAAACAAAATCTGGTCTGATTCTCCTGAAGGTAAGAGAAACTTTAACCCTTTCTAAGCGTTACGAATCCCGACTTAGTACAACAGTGCGCGTTGTTATTTCAAGCATCAATAAATCGTAATAAATGTCAGTCAAACATACACAAATAGAGTAGTAAAAAATCGGAGTCAAGTTCAAAAATGATTATGACAGAACCTAATATTTGATGTGACTCTAAAAATAAACATTCGTCGCCTAAAACTGATAAGAAATCACGAACAAGATTTCTTCATTGAAAAAATGCCGGCTTACTCGAGCGGCGCCATGACACTTACGAAATGGTGCTGGACTAATGCGTCGATGACAGATTAACAAGTGTAAGAACAGTTCAGTATTATAGTCTACGGCTACGATTTCGACAAATATGTCATACACATAATGAATAATAATATGGTTTATGACTTTTATGAGCATTTTTGTTGAGTGTGTTAAAAAAATATCAGTCATAAATAGCTCATTTTTATAGCATCCAGGACATCTCAAACTGTGTAACTTTTATTTGAACTCCCATACACATTGCAGCACTGCAGGTCGAGTATAAATAAATCATCCTTGAGAACTACTGGCTATTTGAGAGTAATGTACTTACCACCAGTGCCTGGTTTGTACCTACCATTGACTCCGAACTGAATGGAATCGAATGACACATAGTTTATAACAAAACGGTTTATTTTTCGAATACCTATTAGGCTATTACAATTCGTAAAATATTAAATTTCAAACACTTTTTGCACTTCTAAATGCTTTATAGTCACCACAATTTTATTTTCAAGTTCATTTGTTTTTTTTTTTATTATATTACTTCAATAACCTGTGGGTCTATTCTATACTTATCGAACACTAAAGTGATAAATAGTATCAAACTTAGGGTAGGTTTGTATCAAAATATTAGCACTTATTGTAACAATTACACGAAGTTGGTTTTTATTGTTGCAATAAGTGCGATATTTCAACAGCAGCAAGATAGGTGCTGTTAAAATATAGCACTTATTGCAACAATAAAAACCAACTTCGTGTAATTGTTACAATAAGTGCTAACATTTTGATACAAACCTACCCTAAGTATGATAATATTTATTACTTTATCACTTTAGCGGTCGATAAGTATAGAATAGACCCACTGGTACTAGAATAGGTAATCTCTTATTTTATTATAATGACATGATAGTAAGTAACTCGAGTTATTTTCGACTATAAATATAAGAAGAATTCTCCATAAAAAAAAATAGTAGTCATGAATCAAACCCTTTTGAATAGTGTTACGAAAAAAATAATTCTCAAGTGTCTGTCTCACACCAGCAGACGATGATTTGCCGCGCAGTGTATAAAAATTCAGTAGCGCGGGACCTGGTGTAGCGTAATACGACAATTTCCGCATTTATGCGGGAACGGGCATCTGATTGTTCGTGTCTTTTCTTTATAAATGGCTGATAACTAGGGTAAATAAATAATTTTTGTCTGTTTCACCTAATTCTATAACCAGAAAATAGTATTTAAAAATGTTAATCAATGATAAACAAAGAGACATATTGAATCGCGGACTCCTAGGTATATTTAAATGACACCTTGTTCAAATTATTTTCCGAAACTATTTACTCGCGGATAATATAATAGCAGATAGGCGAATGAATGCAATCTCCAAAAGCATTCCTTTTGTAAAAATATTTTGTAAATTCACTTTGATCAATGTAAATTTCGAATATTCTATTTAACAGTTTACGCACCAAATAGTTTTTCAATCATTAAAAAACAATATAACTTATTATATCGCAAACTCGTATCGTTACAAACACGTCAGTCAAATGTCTTCGACGCACATGCACTAAGAAGCGATAAGACACTATATACGCGGCAAATTTGAATTGGCCCGATGACTGATATTTTTTTATTCAAGACACGCTCCCGAAAAATATTTATTTAAATTAGATAGAACAAAAGTTTAGGCTATCCATTGACAGATGTCAAGAGAAGGATGATTTCTGAATAAATTAAATCAATGTTCGAATTATTCGCGCCTGGCCGAAAGGAGTACTAGGCAAACGAAAATCGAAATGACTTTAGTCAGCTGACGCGCGGATGACTCGCGCGTATAGGCTGACTAAAGTCAGTTGCCGCGTTAGAAAGGTTAAGGAAAAGCAATTAATCCAAATAATATTTGTGCTCAAGGGGCCCTGTATACATAGTTAGGTCATGGCATAAAATTGGAAATACCGCTTGTAGTGCTGGCTAGAGTAGCTACATTTAGTCCTGGCTGGCATTTGCGAGGTTGTATCCTCGGGTAAGTGGGACGTTAGGAAATCTTGAATCAATACTCGAATCATTCTGTCTCACTTTTATTAGCCACATGTCACATTTTATAGCTACACCCTCACTATAATGTATCTTAATACTTGATAATTCTTGATATAGGTATACGATGTTTGATATGACGTATCTATATGAATGTTTTGGCTTCACTCGTTTCCTTACAAACACTGAAAAACACGGAGAAATATCAGTATATTTTCTTGACATCCGAAGAATGTATCATTTGAGAACCATACATTTAGTTTTTTGATTTACTCAACATAGTTATTATACCATGGGGAAACATTAGGTATATAGTGGCACCATGGGTATGACAAAAGTGATTTTCAGTTGTATTGGTATTGTTTCTTCTTCTTCTTTGGCCATATCCGCCCCTTAATTGAAGCATATGGATACCACGCGGCGCCTCCAAGAATCCCTGTTGCTGCTCGCCAGTCTTCTTGTTCGCTCATTCGCCAGTCGGTCCAGGTCAAACCAGCATCCCGTAGCTCCGCCGTATACACTCTGTAGATAGTATTTAGCGGCCTTCCAGGACGCTGGAATCCGCTCGGCTTGAAGAACAGGCAAGCCAGGTTGAGGTTCTCTTCTGGCATCCGCAGCACGTGGCCAAGCCAGGTCCAACGTCACCTCTTCACTATTGTTTGCTAGCATTAAAACAGACATTGTGAATTGCTTTTACTGTACCCATGGTGCCACTGTAGAACGATACCAGTATACCTATTGTTACCAATTTTACCATCATAATTAAGTAAAACATGTGAATCAATGTATTGTAATCGTAATTAATTGATCAAAGCAGTCAGTCTGATTTCTGTTTGAAATTCGCGCCATTTCGCAAGGCACTCTACGGTCCAGTGAAAGGGTCTAACATAGGCACTTTCGCATTCTTATATCTGAGAAGGGATCAGTCATCTTTCAATCAGGTTAGCAAGCATCCAATTCAAAATGTAACTTCCTCAGCATCTTTTATTGATAACGTTTGCAAATTTTCCACTGAATAAAACATATCCCATCTGGAGATATGACTTCCCAAAGGTATTTAATTACTATACATATATATACTATGCTTCCCCCGTGTTGCGTAACTCACTTTTTATTTTTGTCTTATTTTTGTGTTTCGTCGAATGTGTAAATAAATATGTATGTTTGGTCAGATTCGACCGTAAACGAAATCACTGTCAATTACTATGTGTCCGGAAACTTGTACGTATGCAGTTCGCCGTATCACACTACTTCACCGTGAAATGTTGTATCGGAAATATATCGTCCAACCTCTTTGGGTCGTATAGTACTGACATAAAATTCATGTCTAAATAAAACACGGTTCTTGTCGGTTTACACTTAACAGGAAGCCAGCAGCAAAACAAATTTTGAAAATAGCCGATATACTGGATTATTTGTTAGGTTAGGTTAGGTTTTCATTCTTGAATTCATGAATTTTGCCAAAATCAGCTATGAAAATTGAATTAATGTTGACATATTGAATCTAATAAAGTTGGAGACTGTATAGTATACGGTCATCTCTTTCTGATAAGAAAGCTCATGGTGATCTGTGCCGCGGTGAAATTTAATGTTTTACATACAATTTACATGTGACTCAATTACTTACCACTCCAAACCTCTAATCGAAATCATCGAAGTGTCTGCCGTTTACCGTAAAGTACCTACCATAAGTCCTAGTGTGACACTACGAACTTGGATTCCTTTAATCCTCAGCTCCTCGATGATAACATGTTTAGTTGCTCATCAATTCGTGCTTTTATTTCAGGTTGCAGTGTTGAGAGGATTATAACGAATATTGTGGTGATCAAGTGCTACAAGTTGGGTTACGTTGGACTTCTTCAGAATGTGGAGACAGGCATCTACGGTGGCAGGTTAGTTGTCCCATGTAAAGCTGAAAGTACTAGCTAGTACTAACTTAGCTTAGTTTCGCTCACATAGGAAAGGGTCTTTATCATAGTTTCGCCTTGACCATGAACGAAGAGAGCTAAGCAACGTCTAAGCTAGTCTTCACCTTCAAACACCCCGCACTCTGCTGCTATCCTGTCTAAATGTAGTGTAGTTTCTTCATTCGGAAGCAACGGTCATTGAGCAATATATTGATGTAGTTCATCAATTTCCACGTTTATGTAAAACAGAGTTAAAAGACTACTGAGATACGGAAATATGCTATGGTCGCTTGTTGAACCCTTTTCTGGTGGAGATTATAGCTTATTACAGGCTTAGCACTTAGGTTGCTCTCCTAAGCTCATCTCATTTAGCTCATGTCTCTTCGTTCACGGTGGAGATCCGGCTTAAAGAATATTGAATGATATACACGCAGTGGACTGTATAATTTGAAGGATGATGAGGATTCCGGATCTAGGGGTGGAGGCGATTTTACAGAATGCCAGACACTGATCTTTATGATGATTTTGATGATGGCTCCGTGGTCTGGTCGCTCGGGCGGTACACTCTTTACGGATGATATTATTTGGGGTTGATGAATGAGGATGATTGGTGATATGAATGATGAGAGCCGGTATCACGGCTTGGCAGGTATTCAGAAGTATCCGACAGTCACACTATACCAAGCTGACGAACTACTGTGCGGC
The DNA here is from genome assembly GCF_057557595.1 of Rhyacophila brunnea. Classification (NCBI taxonomy): domain Eukaryota; kingdom Metazoa; phylum Arthropoda; class Insecta; order Trichoptera; family Rhyacophilidae; genus Rhyacophila; species Rhyacophila brunnea. The sequence goes on from NW_028232796.1 coordinate 38,154,632, forward strand.
AAGTTTAACGTGAAGCGTGGTCATTTTGAGAACTACAATATTAACATAGATCTAGACATAGATAGACTCTTGCATTTACGCTCGAATTATGACCGTAACTCCGCACTTGCCTGGTCTTGTGACAATACCAAGGAATTTGGAGGTGGGAGGGGAAATAAGGATGGAATGTGAATATAATACCCTATCTATGGAATAAGCCAAACCGAATCGTTTATTACCCTCCAAACTTACGCTGTTTCCATTTACAACCATTTACTAACTAGTCGAGTGTTCATGGAAGTTCCGTTATGCTTCACTCAAATCATAGTGTTCGGGTATGCTCGCATATTTGGATCAAGTATTCATTCTACCAAAATCAGAAGAATATCTTTCTCTGTGGTCACTTTTTAACAAGTTTGATGTCTATATACGCTTAAACGTCAAACAAAAATGACACAGGACGTAATTTTTGCATTTTGCCGCGAGATACCTCTAGTAGTAATACAATGCCAATATTGAAAATGAAAGATGTTAAAATCGCTACATCATTTACATACTCATTATTTCTTATATTAATTTATTGATTTATATTACATTATGGCCGGATAATCCGAATGCCGAATAAACGTTATTGAATAAATATAATCATTATATCATCATCATAATCAAATATAATACTCAAGTATGAGAAGTAAGTACATGATTACTATCGCGGAAGGTAGGTACCTATCTAAACAAATAAAAGTAAATGCTGATGGTGATATTATACCATGTATTATGCATAAATCGTTTCCAGCACAATTATAATATGAATTGAGTTTTTAAAAAATATATATATATATATAATATTAATTAGATTTTCATTCATCTGCGTCTGATATGTATTTACTAACGAAACTTTTGAATCCGAAAGCATTTGCAATCGCTTTTACGAAATTTACGGGCGTTGTAGATTAGTTTCAACCACGAAAGCAAAGTTTAGTAATAAAGAAAGCAATCATGATTGAATAAAATGAAGCACCAATTATAGGATCAATTGTAAAATAGATAATACCATTAGACAATAATCAAAATAATTCACTGAATCATAATGAAATACGGAAGAAAATAAGTACGTATGACAATTATTATTATCAACAAACGCGGGCTGTCTGTTGCAATCTGTCAAACATCGACTCTGCCATATTTAGCAATCGGTTCGCTAAACTTATGGTAGAGGGGCATTCTGTGTACGGATTCGGCGAGATGCTTATATACAAAATCTGAATGAATGCAATTATACGTTTTGCACGCCATCTGGCATAAAATCGCATTCGAAAATATTGGATAAAGGCCCCTAAATGGCCCAACCAGTTAGCATGTATTATATTAGTGCACTCACTCAGTGGACAACTTGTATTGTTAGATTTATAGTTTATACAGTATAATGTTTGAAAAAATTTTGATCAGTTTTATTTTGAATTCCAGAAGTGGCGGTGCCCGATTCAAATTCTCCCATCCTGCCATTTACGTGGGCAGCATCATCCTCCTTGTCTGTCTCCTGGTAGCTATTCTATCGTACACACTGTGTAACTCCGCCATCCACATGAGCGCCCGGGCCAAGCACTCCTCCGTCAACACTTGGCTAGCCCTCAGCCTTCTCTGCTTCATGTACACGCTGGGAATCTACCAAACGGAAGACGTGCAACTCTGTCAGGCTATCGGTTTACTGCTACACTATCTGTCACTGTCGTCACTGCTGTGGATGACCGTATCCGTCAGCCAGCTCTACAAATTCCTGTCAAAGAACCACAATCAACCACTGCACACCCCGGAAGACGAAATACCGCCTGACGTTCCTGTACAGAAGCCCATCTTGGGTATTTACCTCGTCGGATGGGGTATCGCTTTGATCATCTGCGGCATATCGGGGGCTGTTAACATGAGAGAGTACGCCTCATATTCTCAGTGTTTTCTCAGTACCGCCCCCGCTTTAAGTGCTGTCTTCGTTCCCGCCGGTATTATAATTGTCTTCATATCGATACTGTTCTTATTGATTAGGTGTACTGTGAGAAATGTCAATGGACAGTTGTCGGAAGGAACTCAGGCGACGGAAAATGTCGACTTGGAAATGTGGGAACCGGGTTTACTTGTCAATAATAACACGACGGATGCTCAAAGCGTCCGAAGTGCCACTGAAAGCGAAATGGAAGACACTGAACACACTCCGATGGTACAATTAAGGGCTCATGTTATTGTGTTGTGCGTTTATCTTGCTGTTTGGAGTTGCGGCACAATAGCAATCTATCATCCGTTTCCTTTGTATATGCAGTACCAAGAAGACATCTTCAGTATATTATATGCCCTTTGTGCCACCGTTTTGGGGACTTTCATTCTGTTCTTTTACGGCATTGCTAGGAGTGATGTAAGGTCTCAATGGCTGCTGATGCATTGTTATTTGAAGAAGCGGAAACAGTGCTGTCGAACTCGAAGCGTTTTCGATGCTAACGCACAAAATCATCAGGCTTTAGCGCCAATTTCTAACGTGGCTGCGGCTCAAGCCAGATCCAGGTCCAATAGTCAGAATTCCAACAGGACAAACAGCAAGTCGAATAACAGCAATATATTAAAAGCCGCCGCCGAATTGAACGGACACACCATGACTGATTCTTTGCCGAACGGTAATAAAATATCTAATATGAATTTAATGGTCTTGCATCGACAGCAATACCGTTCTAATAACTCTGTCACGACATATCCTGAAGTCGGACCGGACGGCGCGGAAATATTTTACAACGCCAATCAGAGTAACGTCGCTAGAAAGTTTTTTAAGAAACAACGAAAGCATGTCAGACGGAACTGTCTCGATATACCGAGACGGCGCAACTACGATTCCGATTCACAGATTTCTACGCCACATTTACCGCCTGTTGAAAATATGGATGGGGTTTCAAGTATATTTACGTCAGGCTCGAAAGTTAATAATACAAATATACATATTGAACGAGGACAGATTTCGGATAAAGGAGTTAAAGAATTGCGCCATCAGATGAATCCAAATATACTGTCCGAACTTGACGAGAACAATTGCGAAAAGCCACAGCTGAAGCGGTTCGTGCTAGAAAAGGAAGGCATACCGAACAAGCGAGATAAAATGCAAGACATGAAGTCTTTCAATCAGTCGCCGATAGTGATGAATATCTACACGAATGTTCCGGAGACTCACGTGCCTCAGCACCAGATAGTTTCGTCCGTTGATAGAAAATCTGATGATAAGGACCATGAAATGCATTCGGGACAGTCTTCGAATATGCTGGCCGATTGTATGAATTCTGATATGCCGACGATGAGGACCGTCTCTCAGCAGTGTAGCTTGGAGTATAGTTCAACTTCTGAAGTGGCAACTCCGCTGAATCAACTCGGTTCAGACAAAACTCTCAATACACATTCGGAAATGACTTCTTTGCAAGAAACGCACAGCGCGTTGTGCTCTGCACATGATATAAGTGACACAGAAGAAGCACTAAGTTTTGCAAAATACACAGACTTCAAAAACGCTTCCAAAAAAGGTATCGAGAACTCGAAACAGCACACGAGTTGTTCCAAGTTGCAGAATGATAAGTTTAAATATGACACGCCGCCGAATAAAGGTTTGAATCGATCATTGCAAGAAATCAACTCGAGGAGTACCGAACAGTTGAATAATTATGACGAAGAATTATCCACTCCATTGAACGAATCTCAATTGGTAAATGAGAAGTCTGACGCTTGCGAGTCTGATAATCTCGTACTAAGCGAAACAGTGAAAAATAACGTCTCGAAGAACAACGCAAAGGCTAACGGAAAGAACAAGTATTACGAAGATAATACTGACGACAAACGTAACGTTACAGCGGGGGAACAGACGTTTGAAAACGAAAGCGATATTTATTTCCCGAACTACCAGATGTCTGAAGTTAGTATAAGAAGTCACGGTTTATACGCGCCGCCTCCTCCCGCAATATGCGCCAACGATTTAAATCTGACTTTTAGCAACGGAGAATTATCTCGGACGCAGCAAGACGACGACTGTTACGAGAATCAATATGTAAATTATAATCCGGCATGGCGTCGTGTCAAAGAAGGCTTACACGGTTCGAATTCTAGATTCTACCACAGTCCCGCGGTTAGCTGTCCAGATGTGAATAGAGCCGATAACGACAGCCCCGTTTCACTGGTCAGCGAGATTGATGAGTTGTACAAACAGATTACAAGCAGGGATAGACTGTCGCAGCGGCCGCACGGAGCAGGGCATGGTGGATACAACCCGAGGACTCGCGGTGATAGTGGTTTGAGACACTGCGAAAGTGACAGTTGTATCAGTGAATCACACTCCGATATCTTGGATTCTGAGCACAAAGCGGAGACACGTGTTTGAATCTATTGTTTATCGGGTGTTTTTTATAGAGGCTATCGATTTGATTAGTTTAATGTTATTGTAGTACTAAGGACAGATGGAATATCTGCATGTTGTAGGTAAAGCTATAAGTCAGCAGTTGGGCCCTTATCCAGAAAAACAACACTAGTTTTCAGTAAATCAGTTCAAACATTAATTTTTAATAAAATATTTAAAAAATGATGTTCTTATACAAGCAGAACATATTGCCACTTAAAAAGATTTAAAAAGATACACTGGTGAAATATCATTCAAATACTACGATTCAATCAGATGGTCTCCCAAGGTGGTTAATTGCCTCCACTTTAGGAATCACTGATGTAGATCCATTCATTAATCCAAACAACCACTGAATCTAGATTTCTCTTACTTAAATTTAATATCATTGTAATGATGATGCATATTATATGCTTCCACGAATTCTCTACATAGCAATCAATCTAGACTCAGAGTCTCTACTTATTGACATGCGAATACTCTATTTCTTCTTAGTTAATTCAGTGTAGATTTATTTACATACATATATAAATTCTTGCCGTTTGTGTACATTGTGATTGCCTGAACGAATCTATATCTATCGTGATAGTTTTTATTATTTATTGTTGTATATTAATCATTGGAATATATCGAGTATTATTATAATAATTAATTTACGAATTGGAATTGAGAATTATATATTTCGTGCGTATTCAATCAATTTTCATATTACTATTGAATGAGGTTACTTGATGGAAATTGAATTTAAATTCTAATTGACGAGAGTTTTTTACGACCCGGTGGGGATCCTGGCTTCCTCTAACAACTCTCCACCTGTCCCTATCAATTGTCCGACAACAATAAATTGGCGAAAACAGGAAGTTGCTGTAATCGCATATAGAAGACTTTAGTGACATACCTGTCATGGCGGCAACACGTGTTAGAGGCGGGTTTAAATAATGTATCGGCTCGCTTTTTCTTACAATAAACCATGTTTACTAATAATAATTCTAACATCACTCCTAATCGTTTAAGACTTATAAAAAGCTTTGAATTATCTTCATTGATAGATCCATACACCACCGGAGGGTAAAATGAAATGGTAAATTTGGGGCCGTTCCTCATTTGAAAACGAAAGTGTGATTAGCTGCACTGGAGGGGATTGTTAGTTCACAGTTTTATCACGTAGACAAAAAGTTCTTGTTTGACAATATAGTGGCCGTTTTCCAATTTATTAACTAAAGTATACGGCAGTTCGCTAGCTGTATCATCCATATAATAATAATATAGTAAGTTCAAACGGAAATTGGTTTAAAGTATAGGTAACAAAGCATGAAGATGTTGAAAGGAAAAACCGCTTCCAAAAGTACAAAACTCTTCTCAATTAGAATTTCAATCAATTTTATAGAAGTAAATTTATAAAGCCCGATTCTGATATTATGTGTACTTGAAAGGGTTATTATATTCTCATGAATATAATTTAAAACGCATAATATTATGTAATATTATTTATACAATGTTTTAGTTTTATAAAAAAAAAATTGCACTCGCACAATGAAAACTACAATTAAAAATGGCACCAAAAATAAGGCAAAACGGATTGTAAAAAAGTAGTTACTAGATTTTCATTGTATGCACAAACTGGTTTGTGGTTTTTACACCATTGCAAGCATACTTAACCTGTAAATCATTGCATATAACACAATCTTTTCAATAGATTCAGTATTTTATAGGATTTCATTGATATTGTCAAATTATTGATAAATACAGTAAAACCTCATTAATACGAATTCCACGGGACCGAAAATTGAAAAAAAATTCGAATTATGAATTATGTATGGGGAAAAAAACAATTAAGATTTAAAAAAAAAATGATTTTCATCAATATCGTTTACGATCATAGATGTGCCTACCAAATTTCCGGTTCCGTGTGTGTTAATGAGTCATTAAATGTCAGGATTATTTTTATTACCTTAAAATAAGTAATTTATGTTTTACGAAAAGTCTGTCACAGTTTTCAATGACTGGCTCATGAAATAGTGTACTTTTTTACGATTTATTGAATATTTCTATATGCCAGGACTCTGAAATAATGTCGGATTACGAAATTCGAATTAAAGGTATGGTTTTATATGAAAATAATGTTCAAGGGACTTTTTTCGCGAAAATTTAGAATTAATGCGAATTTCGAATTATCCGTGTTCTTATTAACGAGGTTCTACTGTATTTCTTATATTATTTAACCATTCCTATGGTGTCTAATTTAAATCTGGCTTAAAGTTAATAGCCATTTCCTTTAATTAATTTGTACATCTTTTATAAATGACAGCAATCAGTGCAGTGTTTTATTATTTTGATATGTATCTAATTAGATCTGTAATATTTTATAATATTTATAAAGATAGAATCATTAAACCGGCCTTAGTATTACATTGTCAATTCAAATATTATTAAATTTTTCATTGTGCATACGTAATAATAAAATTATTGACTATGTATGTTTTAGTAATGGCAATACCTTTTAAAAAGCAAAATACGTATTGCACTATGGTCGTGTTTTTTTTTTTTTTTTTAAAATAATTATGTGGCCATTATGTGTAGGTGTAAATTTATAATATTGTTAAGGTGCAATGTATTATTATGCAGCATGCACGCTTACTGAATGTATTAATAGCATAAAGGATTTTTTGAGAAGTAATACAGAATCTCTTTATAAATTAACAAAGAGTTAAATGGTTGACACGACAGAATGGTGTCCACTTTAATTAGCTAGGAATATATTACTATTGTCGGCGGGAAAGATGTTTGGGACATTACACGAACTGAATAGTTTTAACTCAGTCAAGATTCGATCCGTGCAAGACTTACATACAATAAATGTGCTCAAACTTTTTTGTAATTTATTAAACGTCGATGCCATTAATGCACATCGAATTTTTTATACAATATTAAATAAATTTGAAATAAATTGTAGGTAATTATAAATTGATTAGCATTGCCTGTGTACATAATAATGATATGCCTTATAAATGTAAAAAAAAAAAACAAATTTTAGTGTAGAAGTGAAATATGTTAAATTATGTAAAAATTAAATAGATTAGGTATTATCTATTGCTTCCCAGTTGGTATTTAATAATATATAATATTGATAATATTGAAGATCAACAAGACGTGTTCAAAAAATTATATATTTTAATGTAGAAGTGTTCCCTTTGTTATGAGTATTCATTTATTTCTGATTATTCAATAAAAAAAAAACCCATATCTTCCACTGTTTCTTTTTAAGAAACAATCTTGAATATTTCAATCTTGCATCAGTATCAAATTATAAACTAGATACACAAGTCGAATAGCATAATAAAACATAAATGGTCGAGTGGATTTTTTAGCAGTCACGTAAACCTGCATTTAGATCAAGCGAGTGAATGTGTGTTCTTCCTCCACTCCAGTGAAATTCTCTTGATGTAAACGCTTTTTGTTGAGCGAGTATAAGAATTTTGCTGGAGTGGGGGAAGAACAAACCTTCGCTCGCTTGGCTTAAAGCGGCAGTAAAGCATTAATCGATGACCCGTGTATGGTTACTATTATAGATACTATCACCTAGAACTCACTGCTTTAATTTTACTCTGCAACCTTGATGACCAATATTCATTCAATTATTGAATATCACATCTACTAGTCGCATTCCTTAAATAGAAACAATGTGACATTTAAAGACTAGATTTGTTGATATAAATGTTATGTTATGCTATTCAGGTCATGTATATCTGGGCTATAGATATCTACTACATAATATCTATCAGTGGCGAGGGGTGGAGATAGGCTGTTAAGATTCATCATAAATAGTGCCCACTAAACTGTCAGTCATACTTATTTATTTTCATTGAACTAAAAATACAATTTTCAGATGGTGCTGGTTAGTATTTAAAGTTCAATTAAACCCTGCCTAAACCAAACCATAATAGTTAAGGTATGCTATGGGTGATCCGATAAAAATACTACACACTTTTTCAGTCATACTTGTTTTTGTTGAATTAAGAATGCATATTACAGATGGTGTTGGTTAGTTTTTTAAAATTCATTAAGCCCTGCCTGGACCAAATCATAATTGATAAAAAATATTCTTCTATCTACAAAACATGCTATTATACATAATTTTGTTGATAGATGAATATTTTTTGACTATTTTTTACTATGGCTTGGATTTTGACAGGGTTTGATTGACTTTTAAAAACCAACAAACACTATCTTTTATAGATATACCATCATATATTGTCCGGTGTTCGAATTTACAACTAAGCTCATCACAGAATACAAAGTATTGATTGATATGTCAAATGTTAGCATGTATCGCCCTCACTCAGCGGACAACCTATATTGGTGGATCTTGTATGTCTTGTATTGGATTGTAGTCTTAGTTCAATGAAAAGAAATATGTTTTACTGACAATTTTGTGTGCACTATGTATGTCGGATCTTAACAGCCTTCCTCCACCCATCTTCACCGATATCTATACTGATGGCCCGAATTAACAACGAATTAAAAGTCATCTTTCGCATTGATTTATTGAAATACGTGTAGCTTTTGTGAACACATTGTTCAAGTATGCTTTCATTGTCAATTTATAATATACAAAATGATCTTTTTAATAAGCCATATATAGTCTAAATTAATTAATATTATGTCTTATTGGATAACGCCTTCGCCTGATGTGCCACTTGTAATGAAAATGTTGATTGTCATGTTTTGTGCAATGTAATGCATTCAGTGTCAACTGCATAATAATTGTATTTGGATTGCCAATTCACATCACTAATGTATTTATTACACAACTTCAATGTTGCCTGTAGAAAAAAAATTGGTTAAGCACGAAACCTTCTTATGCGGTAATATAGACAAACATAATAAAAGCAATAATTTTACTCACCATAGATCGACAGAATAAACAGAAGGCAAAATAGTCATTCATACTTAAATGTATGTGTGCCTTGTGCTGACAGTAGACATTTTTACTATTATAGCAAGCTATCCCATTTTGCATTTTAGTATACTTTACCTTATATGTTTACATTTACCAACTGTCACAAGACTGACTGAACATAAGCAGTGTTGCCAACTCTATATATGCCTACAAAAGGTAGCAAAGTGAATTCCTAGATGGACGAAAACTTTCTAGACTTTCAATCATATGTAAAATTCAAATTTGGAAAGACCCTTGATTTAAATTGCATAAGATGGTCGGTCGCCATGCCATTATTGAAAGATTTTTAATATACCTCAGATGCATAGATAAAAATTTTCTGCACTTATAGTATATTGGTCACCAGCTTAATTTAACAGTCGCAAAATTTTTTTAAAATTTTTTTCTAATAGGCATATTTCTGAGGCTATTCCAAATTATGTGTAGCGATTAATGTTTATCCGGTAAACAATTTCACATATATGCTCCTTTAAAAGCTAGTGAGTATGTAACTTCATTTGACAGGTAGAGACTGTTTTGTAACAATATTTTGTTACAATAAATAACTTTATACACAAAATTTAAGCTAATATGTAAATATTAGTTCTGTTTCTAATAACATAGTTATGGTACTCAAATTGTGCCTGTCTTAAATACAACTTATATAATTATTTCTACAATTTATTGTGAAATTGATTTGATCGTTAACAGAAAAAAAAAACAAAATTAGTGATGTGAAGATGCGGCCATATGGTAATGTATCATTGATCTCTTTTAAAGGAATATTAACGTAAGATTATAATATCTGGTAAAGCAATTTATCATGCAAGATTAAGTTTTGAGCTTTAAATTTTATATAGAAACTATAATCTAGAAAAGGTATGTGCCATTTATTGTGCATTTCAGTGTTTGATGTTGCAAAATTTCTCTATTTGTGTATTAGGTAATGCTTACTTGAAATGAATTCAAAAGAAATGGCAGGATTAGTATTATAATTGCTTATTATTATTTGATAATAATAAATGATGATCCACCGAAAACATCCAATTGATAATATTAAGAAACTATTTTAAGTTTGTTTAGGTTATCCATTTGTTGCGCAACCTGTATAGCAAACATGTTTAACTTCAAGTAAACTGTGATTTACTATCGAGTATCAAAACTGGCAGTGATCAAACATATTCTCCCATTTTTATTGTTCAACTTGAACAAATGTATTATATTTAACTGAGGACATTGAGCGTTACAAATTAACTTTACTTTTACTATCACAAAGAAATATCTTTCTCATTCATTGTTACTTATATTATTCTCTTACTGTGTAAAAAGCCTACTGAGCGACAGATAGAGGAAACTACGCCTCGGTTTAAAGTGCGAGGATTTACATCTTCTCTTTCTCTTATTCGAGTGATACAATGAGTTTATGCAAGCTTCCTCACAGTTAAGAGCATACATAAGTGAAACGGCAAATAATCACAATTCATATCACAAATATACATACACCAAACAAAGACAATACTCTAATGAATGCAATAAACTATGATCATTTGGAAAGATTGAACTATGTTTTTGAAAAATGACTATATTATTTTTTAGAATTATAATTTAATCATCAAATCGTCAGCGTTTTATGAAATGCCTGTTTACACTAAATAACAAAATACGGCATATTTTAAATCCTCTTGTTGTAAAGATATGAAAACGGTAATCATATATTTTTTATTCCTACTATTTCCTGAATTTCCTGAAGAATTCCATGAGCTTATTTTTTTTTTGGAATAAGATCGGTAACATCAAAATATTACAATACGCGCGCGGGTTAGTATTTTCAACAATAGGTGAGACGAAATTTTGCATACGTCGCCAATCACCAAGCGGCATTCGAGGTGGCAGTACGTCGATTTTTTTGTGATGGCGTCGTAAGAATATAATATTCTTATATCGTGTAAAGATGACTAAAAAACGTTATGCCTGGACTCAAAAAAGAAAACATGTCAATGAATATAATATTATTACTAATATAACAATAAACATAACACTAAATGGACGGTTGTTGAATGTTTATGACAAATTATATTCCGTGCGGCACGCGTCATTAGCTCAATCCGCGCATCGCATAGTTACGATCTTTTTATACCATGCCTCAGCTGATGTATAGCCACGTAAGCTCATTTAAGTAATAAAAATATGTACGGTTAAAGCTTCCTCTTCATCCGTATCGTGTAAAAATAAATTTGTTGAGAAATCTCTACATAAAGCAGAAGATCCAAGTTCGATTCTTGGGAGTACTGTTTTGTAAAACGTGGTTTCAGTTCTTGGCGTTGATTATTGGTTGTGTGATAAATGGATGACTTCGAATTAAACAACTATTTTAGGTTATTTAAAATTACTGTAGACTCTAAATTTTATTTTAATTTTTCTGTCTTCTATCTTTCCTTTAGTGTTTAGAATATTTGTATTTAAATGTTGTGAAGATTTGAATACTCTGTTTTTACTGTACCTGATAATTAAGACTTCCCCTATCCGAGGATTTAGTGTTAATTAAGCATAAAGCGTAGATTTCTCAGTTTATAACATTTATTACATTTAAGTAATTATAATTTATTCACTTAACATTAATATTATTGAATTATGACTTCTATATTGTATTATTATTATGGGTGTTACTTAGGAATATCGAACAGTCGGTAACTTACATGATATTATGTGGTGTCTGCCTATTTCCGAATGGTTTAAATCTAACAAAAAATTCACACATGTTGCCAATGTCATTTTGAGTGCATGAAACATGGTAGAGCTGTTGAGAGTGAAAAAAAAACCTATTGTGGTAGTGGCATTATTGTCATTATGTGGGTATTGCAAGTATTTGTCGTAATTCTTCCTAAACGTGTCACACAAAATATCGTCTGATCATCCCTGAAGACAATGTATTGTCAATATTTGTGCATAATAACAACCGCTATATTGGGATTAATGTGGTTTCTGTATGAAATATTGTTTTAAATTATTTTCCGTTTGATTAAACAACCTAATCTACGAGCCCTTACACATCGGCGTTTTGTAGAAGTCATAGGCTTCCTATTTAGGTACATTTTGATGTGACGTATACATACTTAAATAAAAAATGGCCACTTTTAACTAATTGTTGCTTACAAAAATATGATACTCATAACAGCTCACATAAAACACTGAAATAAGTGCAACATAAACTAAAATTAAGATGTAAATAATTTTTCTCTCAAGTTTTTATTAGGATTTGTCCACTTTTGAAACCATTGTATTGACAGCTCTTTCAGACAGCAAAATCATCGTCTTATCTTTTGGTTTAGGCCTTTGAATGCCGGAAGTTATTAGAATGGTGGTACCTGGCGGGCTACGAATTTCTATGAAAAATAAAACAATCATAAAGACTTATTACCAGACTTATAGACCATAATTACGATGGCAGTATATTGTGTACAATATATTAATTTATTTAAAACAACCGACCGGGGCTAGAGTAGTGAGTGTAAAGTACAGCGTGTATACACGCTCATTTTCTATGGCCGGCCTTGCGTGCACAGATTTGTAGAGCATGCATGCCATAACACATCTGGTTATTAACAGACATCTCCTCGCCCAAATTCGAATGTTCCATCAAGGTTTTACTATATCGTGATCTTTTTCATTTGCTAATTATACTGCTTGTGGCATACATCCGGTTAATAACGACTAACTTTAAACAGTCATCTTATTGTAGTATTACAGTTATTGATTGGTCGATATTCCAGGATAATGCTCCATCCTTAATTGGCTGGCGTTATGTAGAAAGGAACCAGTCTACAAATTCGAAAAAAAAGCATATTGAGTATGTATATAGGAATCATAATTTTTTCACGCTCTTTCATATTCAAAACAGATCCTGTCCACTTTACGCTTATAAATTGACAAATCTTAATGTGACCTCTAAATAAATGTGAGTTGTTAAGTTTATTTTGTGGACAGTTTCTGTTTACGTTACATTTCAATGTATTTTCTTAGTTTGGGTTGAATTTGAACGGGTTCCTTTCAGCCAGCCAATTATTACTATATAATTGTATTTACTCAAAAGTTCTATTGACAGAATGGGTAATGGCATTTAGAAGTATCTTCTTCCACTTTATAATTCACACGCTTTCATTATATATGTGAAAACATGCTAGATTCTGTAAATAAATAAACAATAATGTGGAAAGATTTCTCCGTATTTGGAGAATTTAATTGATTACAGAAAGATTTTGTCCTTGTTATAAATATTTCTATCGTAACATAACAAGCCATTTCATTATTGTTTTGCATTAACATTTTTATCAAAGACAAGACATAACATTTTTATGATGTTAAAAGGTATTTTTCTCTATGTTATAATTAGACAGCATTGTGTTTATATCAGTGGCGAAGGGTGGAGGTAAGCTGTTAAGATTCGACATAAATAGTGCACACTAAACTTTGTCAGTCATACTTATTTGTTTTCATTGAACTGAAAATACAAATAGCAGATGTTGATTAGTTTTTAAAGTTCAATAAAACCTTCCTGGGTGGAAAACATAGTGGAGGCAGGCTGTAGAGATCCGACAAAAATAATAGTACACTGTCAGTCATACTTAACCTAATGCTTACGGGCCACACAAAATTGTGTTTTTGCTAATTGCTTTTCAAATGCAAATTAACACGTTAATTACAAAATTAATTAAAAGAGCCCGTAAACATTGGGTTTTCATTGAATTAAGAGTACAAATTGTAGATGGTGTTTGTTAGTTTTTTTTAAATTCATGTTCCCCTGCCTAAGCGAAACCATAATAGATAGATGAATATTTTTTGACTTTTATCTATTATGGCTTTGTTTATGAAGGGTTAAATTGATTTTTAAAAACTAACCAACACTATCTGCAATTTGTAGTCTTAGTTCAATGAAAACAAAAACGTATAATGGGTCAAATACATTATCATCACGTTATGTGCAATCACAGTAAACTATGGGAAAAAAGTGTGTAATGTCGTTTTTTGGTATTTAAAATGTCATCAGACTAATGCTCCCATCCTGTAGCACATTTTGAACTGTTAACCGAACATTGTCAATTAGCAAAATCTGCCGAAATCGCCAGAACAACAATGAGGTCACCTGATGCGTACCGCAATACATTGGCAACCGCATGTCTCAATGAACGTTTTTTATTATGTTCTGAATGCCTACACATTTTCGACTCACGTCAAAATGCGCGCTCTTTGTTATTATTATCTTTCTCTATGGATTTTCTATGAAACTATTATCTATGTCTGGTGTTTATGTCTATTATCTATGGTCTGCTAGTTGGGTTCTGTTAAAAATATTATCTTTGGATGCAATATCGCAAGTAATTTTAATGTACGCACACATAGAAACTGTTAAAATTAATTGAAATTACCATGAATAATAATTCAAAATGCTAATAATTTAAAGTTGGCACTTTCTATAATTGAATTTACAGAGATAGTGATCGTTCAAAATTGTATGCAAAATGACGGAACCATAGACTAAATTTGTTGCCGTACCAGCATGTAACGTGATCATAATGTAATCGCAGCATAACTGGCAAAGTTTAAGGTGCACTATTTACGTCAGATCTTATAAGCTTACCTTCGCCACTGGTTTATATATTATTATATAATAATATAATCGTCAGCAGGCTTGTCTCGAGAAAGACAATAATTAATTATTGGTTTTTAAATTATGGTTTTTAGATGCATTTTTGTTATTTATACCTGAATAATTCAATATATTGTAATTTGTAATTATTATCATTTTGTTGAGAAATCTTTTCATAAAAACAACAAAATCTTCCTACTTGTGAGTGATCAAAATAATATAATGTAATGAAATTGAATATAATATTATTAATATACTGCTTTTATTTCAAACATTTATATTGTAATGTATATTATTGTGATTAATTTAAATGATTGCCATCTGTAATTCAAATTTAAATAAAACAGTTTACGTTTCTTCCGTGTTTTATTGTCATCAAATGCTTTGGTTGAGGTTTTGTGGACTGTAATTTTGAAGTATGCTTATGGATTCTGGATCTGGGGGGGGGGGGATTTAAACAGGATGCCAGGCACTGACCTTTGATGTTGAGGGCTGGCGCGTGCTGGAGCTGGTCCCGGGTCCCACACTATGTGGGTGTTGATATATTCCACCTACGTGAGAAAGAGTTTAGGTGGATGATGTTTTATAAATTCTTAAAATAGGGTCTGCTTAGCTCATCCGGTGTATTTCCTTGTACCTATCTAATTTATCTACTGATATATCTCTTTTTTTATGTAATACTGTTATATTTATATATCTTTGTTTCTAAATGTCATGTTGTGAACGTCTTGAACTTAAAATTTATAATGTCCACAATATGTTAAAAAAATAAATAAATTGAAATTTAACTAGTAGGTTAGTAGTAATAGTTTTGGAGTGTCACTCTCACTGTTACACTTGGGTTAATATGTATAATGATGACGCTTGTATGAATGATCAGACACCCTGTGCTGTAACACGGCTTGAATATATCATCTCTGTTCTGGCAGAACACACTAACTGGAGAATACTAGTTTCGAGTAATTTGACTTTGAAGTTTTTAAAATGTTTAAAATGGTTGGTCTATCATGTGAGTTTATTGAGTAATCGTAAAAAGGATGACTGAAATAAAGATTGTTTATTTATTTAGAAGGTTAAAGTAAAAAATAAAGTAAAATTTTGTTTTTTTATGTTTATTTTCTTATTTGTGTATATAAAAACGAATTAGTGTTTTTTGCCAGAACCCATTTTGTCTTTTTCAGCGGTACTGATTACACTAAGTGTTATTTAGTGTTTTCTGCCAGGAGAAAAATCCAGAATAATCTAAAGCCATTGTCATAGTTTTAGGGTAAAATTTTAGTACGAAAAGTTATGTAGGTATTTCTATACAAAAAAATGAGATAGATACATACTGCATAGTATATTCTTATCGAGCGTAGAGATTATAAGTAGGTACATGTGTAAATAATGACAAGTAGAAGACATATTAATAGAGGGAATTTCAGTGTAACTATCATTGGTGGAAAAGTAGCATCGTTAGAGTCATCATCATCAGTCTGAATCAATGCACTGCTGGATGAAGCCCTCTCCAAGCTGATTCCACTTCTCTCGGTCATGTATATTGCGTTGCCACGTAATTCCGCAGTACTTAACCATTTCATCGATCTAGCGGCCTCTAGGTCTATTTTACGGACGTTTTGTACCTCTTGGGTACCACTGGATAACTACAATTGTCCATCGGTTGTCCCTTTTTCGAGCTATGTATCCAGCCCATTTCCAATTGTGGTTTTTAGAGAACACTATTACATCACAAACCCCTGTCTGTTTTCTTATACAATCATTCCGCTTTTTATCATTTTGCGTTATGCCCAGCATGCACCTCTCTATACCACGCTGTGCTACTATAAGTTTCTGGGTCTCTCTTTAACTTAGGGTCCATGTTTCACACTTGTGATTACGGGAAGCACACACTGGTTTAACATTTTGCGCTTAAGGCACGGGTCATTTTTGAAGACATTATTCAGACGGTCAAAAGTTTTTCAGCCCAGCTTCACTTTGCGAACAATTTCATCAAATATACATCCACCTACAGACACCTTGCTGTCCCAGATAATATCAATTGAGTTACTACATAATATGGCTCTTGCAGACGAATCATAAAATAAATTGCATCTCTCGTAATTATTACGAAAAAGTGTTTCAGCAGTGGCTTAATAGAAAATTAACCATGTGCATATAGTCAAGTTAGGTGGTGATTCGTGAAAGGCATGACCACTCCTACGACTAGAAACATGACTTCCCTGGATTCCTATTGCCTCACAAATGAAATAATTGCGTCTTTCATGTTCTCTGCCATTCTGGGTAGTGTTGACCTGTGTGTCCCTGATAACTATCTTAGAAATAGAGACTATTCTCCCAAGGTGCAGAACCAACCTGCCACTGGTAATGCCAATTGGGAGGGCGATAACTATGTTCAATGAAATTGCTTCGGGTGTTGATATATTCCACCTACGTGAGAATGAGTTTAGATGGACGCTGTTTTATAAATTCTTAAAATAGGGTCTGCTTAACTCATCCGGTGTACTTCCTTGTACCTATCTAATTTATCTACTGATCTATCTCTATTTTTTGTAATACTGTTATATTTATATATCTTTGTTTCTAAATGGCATGTTGTGAATGTCTTAAACTTATAATTTGTCATGTCCAAAAAAAATGTAAGAAGAGTCACGTGAGCTTTGTTAGTAGAAGCACATATTGAATTCGTAGTTAATTCGAACACGAAGTTGGGTATACAGAGGGGTGGAGCCCATACGAGTCACGACCTTCGGCCATGAGGTTCCTACTATGAAGAAGAAGAATGATGCTAACACCAAAGTAACCAATACACTGGCTGCATACAATGGCACCATGCCTATATTCTTGAAAACAATGGCCAGCGTTAAATAATATACAAAGTCATACTGCGTCTCTCATGTACATACGAAACTAAGATGCTCACACATTGTAATTGTAGTTCCAAGTTAAGTAGTGAGGAGTTGGATTCACGACTACTTCCGATGCTGCTACCGTGACTTTTCGTGTATTACTTGCTATCGTCTTAGGTAGACGAATTACAAAATAGACCGTGTAGGTATATCATATTGTGTAGGTGAATCAGAGGCGCGCTCGCGGTGCCCATCGAGGATGTGAGAAGTGAGAGCCACGTCGACTCCTTGGCATGGTGCTATATCTTTTCGTGTATACTGTCGTCTCAGTTAGGCAGATTGCAAAACGCTATATGATTCCGACGAATCCGGTGTACGCGCGGGATTCTCATCAAGTACCATGTTACGGAGGTGAGGATTGGGAGTCACGACCACTTCCCGACCTGGTACCATGACTTTTCGTGTATACTATCATCTCAAGTAGACAAATCAAAGAAGAAAGTATGTCTCTCTGATTATGTATATGGGTTGTTAGGTAACGCACCTGGACTACATGTAAATAATTTTTTTAATGTATTTTATACATCAGTGGCTTGTTGTCGATTTTGATTATAAAACAATAAATGAATAAATAAAAGGACGGTGATGATTAAAAACAATATTTATAATTGTTAATCAGGCTCTGTCAATCTCTCAGATCATATTTGTTTTAGAGACTATAGACACTAAGTCGCTTGCCGGTATAAGGTAAAAAGCAAAAATGGTTCTGGCAGAAAACACTAACTCAATTAGTTGTTATTTCCAGGCAACATTTCGCAACTTTTCATTTAGTGCATTTGCACAAAACTGTTTTTAAGTAAATGTATATTTTATAAAAATTAGTCTGTTTTTCCAGACGGTAGAGTTTGAAATAAGGAACATTTTGGTATAACTAACTCAATATGTCATTTTTTCGAATTAGTGTCTTCTGCCAGAACAGTGACGATATGTTCTGATTAACTGAGCTCGTACGGAGCCTAGTATTGAGTTCTTGCTTCGATGACGGTTACACTGTAGCAAGTTGACCGTTGATGTCTACGGACTGTTATAAAATCATGGTCTACTGATGACCCGTGATTGTGAAGTGCCTCATATTAATAAGGATGGTAGGTGTGACATATTTTTGCGGGTTTAAGGATGGGATTGGGATCATAATCGGCCCAACCATGCTTCAAGATGGATCTTTCTACTCATGCATGTGCCTCGACCGGACTCGCAAGCAATGAAAAAAAGACGTTATTTAAATTAATGAAATATTATTTACTATAATATTAAAATGAATGTCTGGTTTATGGTATTTCTAATGTTGCCACACAAATGAAACAAGATTTTTCGAAAATATTTATTTAAAAAACATTAATTAGACACATTATACATAAATCTAATAATATAAACATTGGCGTGTGGGCACACAGAGATGTAACAATATTCATAACGCTGCAAAATCTACTCCAGCGCATCTGCTCTATACACAAGACTGCTATTGAGGTTAGTTTTTCATATGTTTGTATCGAAGTATTATAATTGTTACAATAAGTTAGCCGTCTGAACAGTCAAAACTGTCTAGCTCGCTCTAAAATTTAGCACACCCAAGAGAGGTGCTGTTAAAACATACCACTTATTGTAACCATTACAACTAACTTATTGTAATTATTGTTACAATAAGTGCTAATACTTTGATAGAAAACTATCCTCGATAGCAGTCTTGTGTATAGAATAGATGCGCAGATTCTTTTTATTCGTTTGGTAATATATAGAACAGAATGTATACTTTAAGGGGGGACATGCTCGTCGAAGGTCAAAATTGAGTTTTTATTGTATTTTCAAACCATGATCCTGGACACTCCTTAAACGTTGTAGATAATCTATTTATATAATTTTGAAGCCTTATTATCCTTTATAGTTATTTTAAACATTTGAAGACTGCATAAAGTATTTTTGTTACATAAAATAGTATTCTTTTAAACCTCTCGCTCTAATGTTTTAGAATATAGTCATATTTCGGTACATAACTGTGCAGTGGTGTTAAGATTTTTTACGTTTATTAATTTTTAAACGCATTTATGAAACCATTAGTATAATTTATTACGAGATAATTTTTGTAAAATATTCACGATAAAAAATTATATTGATAATCTCTGTGATCCCAAATTTGACAAGAATTAGGCATTTTATTATTCAAAAAATCGGCAAGATTAACACATTTGAAGATGATTCTAAAGATACTTATTATAAGCTATGTCTTTGACCATTCAAGTGTGATAAACATCTTATGAATAATGATTGCTTTATAATAATTATTGACCTAAGAATAAGGTAGTGTTTTTTTGAAATACGCCATTTCTTTTGTCATTCCCTAGTGGTTAAGCTACAACATACGGCCGTAGCCATAAATTGACAAACTATAATTAAAGTAGGGAGTAAAATTATGTTAACGCGCGTGTTTGAACATGTACCTAACCGATTTTTTTTTAAACGGTACATGTTCAAACACGCGCGTCAATATCATTTTACTCCCTACTTCAATTATAGTTTGTCAATTTATGGCTACGGCCATATTTTGTAGCTTAACCACTGGGGAATGACAAAAGAAATGGCGTATTTCAAAAAAACACTACCTTAGGTCAATAATTATTATAAAGCAATCATTATTCATAAGATGTTTATCACACTTGAATGGTCAAAGACATAGCTTATAATAAGTATCTTTAGAATCATCTTCAAATGTGTTAATCTTGCCGATTTTTTGAATAATAAAATGCCTAATTCTTGTCAAATTTGGGATCACAGAGATTATCAATATAATTTTTTATCGTGAGTATTTTACAAAAATTATCTCGTAATAAATTATACTAACAGTTTCATAAATGCGTTTAAAAATTAATAAACGTAAAAAATCTTAACACCACTGCACAGTTATGTACCGAAATATGACTATATTCTAAAACATTAGAGCGAGAGGTTTAAAAGAATACTATTTTATGTAACAAAAATACTTTATGCAGTCATCAAATGTTTAAAATAACTATAAAGGATAATAAGGCTTCAAAATTATATAAATAGATTATCTACAACGTTTAAGGAGTGTCCAGGATCATGGTTTGAAAATACAATAAAAACTCAATTTTGACCTACGACGAGCATGTGGGCCGTTAATAGTAATTTTATACTCTAATAGGAAATATAGTCAATTCGTCATATTGGAATAATGGTGCATTATATCCACCATTTAGATATTTACAGGTTAATATAAAAAATACTGCAATATTTTGTGCTAGTAGGCTTGAATAACCCAGAGTTTTAATTGAAATTATACAGATGTCATTGCTTAATTTTTATATGCACACAAATAAGTATCGATTTCAATTATTTTTCACAGTAATTGGGTGGTTAATTTTATTACATAATCGTTTCAGTCTTCGTCACTGGTATTATTTTTTAAAGTAAGTGGTAAATAATCGCTTGTTAAAGTCTTCACCACTGGTAGACATAGTGCCGTATAATTCCATATGACCAATTAGAGGGCTATTATTAAATGATAGTTCAGGAGTATTTTTCAATGCCACATTCATTGTGATATTTATGGTAATATCTCAAATCTCCACCTTTAGGCAATGTAGCTGCTTGAGCGCGGCAATCAGACAACAGCGACAGCCATAATTACTTACTTCCATATTGATGACATTTCGAACTTGAGCCAATGAGACAGATGACACTACTGCTTTTGTACCGGTAGTGCCTTCTGCCTATTAGATGCTTGCATTATGACAAGGCACCTTACGAAGGCTCAGAGCACTGAGCTTCGAGAACAGATCGTCAGCTGAATGCAGAACTAATCCAACTCACATTTGAAATATTTTACAGAAGTTTTCTTTCAAACATCTTATATAAGTTATTTATATAGACACATTTATGCATCATTATTTTCATCAATACATCTATTCAATTCTAAACTATCCTAAACGCCAAACCATAAAATGAGCAGGAAAGCGAAATTTAGAAATTACAAACCTATACTTAATTCGATTTTAGTTCTGTAATACCGAAATATTAAAAAAAAAAATTGTGTTTCAAATTACAATTTATTTTAGAGAATTATTTCTTAATTTCAAATTTATGAAAAATTCAAACCATTGGCAAATAATGTCACTTAAAATACTTAAGAAGTGGCTTGAAAATAATTTTTTCTTAAATTCAATATACTGTACGAAAACATTTTCTTGGCTACGTTTCCAGGCGCTGTTGTTTACTAAATGGGAGGAGCTTATAATGGAATTGCGGTTAAAAATGGGCGGAGCATGTTAGTTCACAGTTTTGACATGAAGCCAAGAAAATGTTTTTGCACAGTAATCCTATGCATTTAAGTTTATAGAGAAATGTTGGAAATTTTATAGAGAATTGGTTGATGTAAAAAAACGTATTTGAAAAATTAGCGTTTAAGATAGTTTAGAATTGAATAGACGAATAGTCCTACTAAAATATGTATACATTTATCTAAACAAATAATAAATAATTGAAGTAGGTTGTTTCGAAGAACTCCATTCTGAAATATTTTAAATGTGAGTTTGAATAGTTCTGCATTCAGTTAACGAGATGTTTGCGACGGATACTGAGTATGTGGTGGTGAGGAGATAAGAGTGTAGACTAAGCAGCCTCTCATCCCACAAAGAATGAAGAAGTGACGTTGGACCTGGCTCGGCCACGTGCTGCAGACGCCTGAAGAGAATCTCACCCTGGCTTGTCTGTTCTTAAGTCAATCAGAATTCGGCGTTCTGGAAGACCGCTAAATACTATTCTACAGAGTGTATACAGATGAGCTACTGAAGACTGGCGAGCAACAGGGATTCCTGGATGCGGCATGTGGTGTACATATGCTTCAACTAAGGGGTTGACATGGTTAAGAAGAAGTATTTTCTGATGACAGGTGTTGCTGCGCTCAAACAGTAAGATTTATTGACAACATAGTATCAAATAATTATAATTATGGGAACATGATAATACCTTTTGTTACTTATAGTTGTTTATAATTTTTATATTATGTGTGATTTTTTTTGACAGCATGGATGGCATAATTGATGGAGGTATCTGAACACCAGTACCATGAGTTGTTCAAACATAAATATAACATGCCGTGCACCATTTTTGTTTTACAATCGCCTGAAAAGAAATAAAAAATATCGATTATTATTCTGAAAAGAAAGAATCAAAATTTTTGATACTCATTTAGTCGATACTACCTGACCATGGCATACCCGGTGAAGCTGTGCGACCTGGAATACGCCGATGGTGCTGTCCTATTCGACAACTCAATCGAGGGTATTCAAGAGACAATCGACAGGCTGCATGACAATTCGTTTTGCGTCTGTACCTGTTTTCATCCAGACTTCCTTCTGATTAGCGACGGGAAAAACATTGAGTGTCGACAGCTTCAAATACCTGGGGGTACACATCACGGGAGATGGCATTATGCAAAGAGATCTCACTATCCAAATGGGAATGGCTGGAGCAACATTCAACTATATGCGGAGTTTCTGAGACTCATGACTGTACTCGGTTAAAACCAAATGCCGCCTATTTGACGCTTGCATTCTGACAGTGCTGTTTCATAGCAACTGTATACTGAGCCTCGAGAACAGATGTTTGCGACGGATACTAAGTATGCGTATGACTTTACGAGTAATGGGGAGATAAGAGAATGAACTAAGCAGTCTCTCATCATGCTGAGAGTGAAGAGGTGACGTTGGACCTGGCTCGGTCATGTGCTACAGACGCCAGGAGAGAGCTTCAACCTGGCTTGTCTGTTCTTTAAGCCAACCGGATTTTAGTATCCTGGAAGGGCGCTAAATATTATTTACAGGGTGTATACGGCGGAGATACGGGATGCTGGTATGTCTTGAAATGACGCGAGAATACTAGATAGTGAAGGATTCTCAGAGGCACCGCGTGGTGTCCATATGCTCCAGCTAAGCAACGACCATGGCTGAAGAGAAGATTAATCTCCAAGAAACTAAACTACTTGTAACTGTAATAAATGGTATGATTACAATAGTTACTCACATTTTTCTAACATTTTGATCAAATCTCTTGGTGAAATGAACTTCTCCCAGTGGTGAGTACCGGTAGGAACAATCTTTAAGACCCCTTCGGCTATAATGATCCCTCCGAACCACGACAGGTTGGTTTGATTGATTGTTGACAGAAAGACGGAACCGTTGGGTTTGAGTGCTCTGCTGCATGCTTCCAGGAACAGCTCCTTATTCTCCACGTGTTCGATGACTTCTGAAGCCACTACTGCGTCATATTCTTCACGATGAACCTCACTATAAGCCTGAAGAAAATAAATAAAATAATATGATAAAACTATTTTGATTCCCCTCTTTAAAGTAAAACTTTTTTACAGTTTAAATTTCTAGGTTAAAATCTCAGTTTTAATACGAGAATAATCTGCGATGTCGGTTAGTAATTAAGGAATTATTTGATGCCTACCTTAATTTAATATATTAAAACCGATAGCCAACATTATAATGCAATTCGATAAGTATTCCATGCAACAACTACTAGTTAAAATCATTGTAATTAACTAAGATGCCCGTAGCTTAATTGGAAAAGCATACTGGCGCGAATCCAACAGATATAAGTCCCATCGGGTGTCGTATTTTTTTTCTACAGTATGATATTTTCTAGTGTGTATATGCATGAGATGTTTTCAAATTATGTATATTCAATATATAGATTGAATAAAAAATAAAAGTTTATTATGTTCTATGTTCATCTTTTCACAACCTACTTTGAAGAAGTTTTACTTTAACAGTTCGTGCCCAGCACATACATACACAAATACTAATTTTTGTTTCATCGTGCTACTGGCCTTACATTAACATTCTTGCACAGGAACGAATTCATTTATTAATATTATTATTATTTATGAACCTCAATGGTATCGTGCACATAGTTGAGGTCATGCTTCACCGTAGATTGAGCGGAGTGATCGCGTGCCAAAGTTATCAAGAGCTCACTGGCGTCCAAGCCCGTAACCGACGCCCCGAGTCTCGACAGTGGCTGGAATAGAAACAAAACATTGTATTTACTTATTTAAAAAGACACATTGAGCACATAACAAATCATTAATTGAAAACGTTCACATGACATTTTGAATAAAAAGTACAGGTAAATCAACTTGGTAAAGAAAAAAACAAACAACTAACAAAAGTAACCTGTTATACCACACCTGCGCATCTATTCTATACACAAGACTGCTATCGGCAGCTATCGAGGGTAGTTTTGTATCAAAGTATTCGCACTTATTGTAACAATTACAATTATTTTATTTAACAGCACCTCTCTTGGCTGTGCTAAATTTTAGAGCGAGATAGACAGTTTTGTTTGATTAGACGGCTAACTTATTGTAACAATTATAATACTTCGATACAAACATATGAAAAACTACCCTCGATAACTGCGGATAGCAGTCTTGTCTATAGAATAGATGTGCTGGTAGGGTAAGCCAGTTCCCATTCATTTTGTGTTCAAATTTGTGGCAAATAGTGGACGTGAGACAATGGAGATCAGAAATAAATAGTGTACACTAAACTTTGTCAGTCAAACTTACATATTATTTGTTTATATTGAACTAAGAATACAAATTGCAGATTATGTTTGTTAGTTTTTAAAATTCAATTACTTAAACCCTTGAGAAAACCAATTTTTTTATTTGAAATAGTGATGGGAAATTTAAAATTATATTATATAATATAGCAATGGGATTCATAAAAATGTGTTTCTAGGCTCTACTGAAGTCCCTTACTGGGTTTTGGATTTTGACAGCCGTACATTGCGTGCGTTTATTCAAATAAATTGCTCATAAAACCACTGTTAAATGATTTAAAGTTTATATTAACTTTAAAAAAATTGAGTGCATCACTTCTTCTTTTGCCATATCCGCCCCTTAACTGGAGCATATGGACACCACGCGGCGCCTCCAAGAATCCCTGTCGCTCGTCAGTCTTCTTGCTTCGTTCCAGGTCAAACCAGCATCCCGGAATCCAGTCGGCTTGAAGAACAGGCAAGCCAGGTTGAAGTTCTCTTCTGGCATCCGCAGCACATGGCTGAGCCAGGTCCAACGTCGCCTCTTCACTTTCAGCGTGATGAGAGGCTGCTTGGTGCGTTCTCTTATCTCTTCGTTGCTCCTAAGTCATACCACCGCACACCCAGTATTCGAAGCTCAGTATACGGTTGCTCTGAGCCTTCGTAAGGTGCCATGATTCGCTACCGTAAAGCAGCACCGTCAGAATGCAAGCGTCGAATAGGCGGCATTTGGTTTTGACCGAGTACAATCGTGAGTCCCAGACATTCCGCATCGAGTTGAATGTTGCTCCAGCTATTCCCATTCGGATAGCAAGCTCTATCTGCAAAATGCCATCTCCTGTGATGTGTACCCCCAGGTACTTGAAGCTGTCGACGCTCTCGATGTTTTGTCCGTCGCTAATCAGAGGGAAATCTGGATGAGGACAGGTGCTATTACACAAGACGTTGGTTTTCTTTGCGTTGGTTTGAAAATCAGAGAGGAGTTGTTATGCAACCTACATTACTTATTTTTAAACTAACATGACGTGAATCCTTCATTTATATATTATATTGCATTCTCGCATGTCCTCAGAAAAAATGAACGATTATAACCTAATATGAAAGTGAAATAGGCGTTGTGTAATTACCTCTGATAGGATTCCGCCTCCGCAGCCCACTTCTAGGATCTTTACTCCTCGTAATGGAGAGGGGGTATCCCTTTGATCTGCAATACTTAGGCATTTCTCCAACAGACCATCTCGAATAAATGGAACTCTGCAAATAAATTTAAGAAAGGCTATTATGTAAAAGACAAGACAAACAAGTGTGGTGAAGTATTTATACTACCATCTTTATACATAAAGTGGCAACACATTTATATTACAAAGTAAGTTATCTATGATTTATGTATCAAATGCACAGTGTCTTGCCTTTGGACAGTCATCAATAATTGGGGATAAGTATGACATATACGCCTGAACAATCCGTACACTTTCTAAAAGAGATTTGTGTCATTATGATATCATGTGATTATATATTAATATTTATAAAATGGTCATATAATATTATTTAAAGTCTCATAATTTTAATAATAAATTTAGAATAATCCTAAATTTCAGTACAAGAGATATTCGTGGTTATTGCGTTTATAAATTTTTTTTTTGTTTACATAAATATTATTACTTATTTAAATATATTCAGTAAAACTCTCTATCGTAGTTTGGAATTGACCTGTAATTTGAAAGAAATTGCAACATTTTGCAATCCATATTTGCCACGACGTTGACGTTCCACGATGAGTTTGTATATTATAAACACAAGTCGTACCATTTAATAAAATACTAAAATACATAGAAAAATTACCATTTTTTTTTTTAAATTACAGAATACCTATGATTATTATGATAACACTTAGCACTCAAAGATGTCAGGCATTAATAACCTAATCTAAAATAATAATTAGTTTCAACATTGTGTTATAGTTCTTATTTTAAATTAAAATACTAAAATATTGTAAACACATCCCATTTTGAAACCAAATTTTGTATATTAACAACTATATGGGAGAGTAATAGATTTTCGGGTTTTCACCGGGTGTTATCATCCCTCTTTCCTCTAAGTTTCGGGCTCATTGCAGAGGCTATTCTCAAGAAATACAAACAACCGTGAAAGTCTTAAACGTTATAATACAGTCGAACTCAGTTATTACGATCACGGATATAGCGAGATCTCAGATGTAATGAGGAAACATTCGTTGACATTTTAGTTTATGATTTTCTCCATACATTTATTCACTTTTAAAACAAGCTACTTATCGGGTATACCGAGCAAAAATAATGTCGAAATTTTTCTTAAAACGGTTAATGTGTCGATCGTTTAAAAACGTTTTCGACCTTAAGCAATAAAATCCGACCGTAGACCGATGCCGCCGGGATCGGATTACGTTTATGACACTAGTTAAGTGTCTAAGTACCTAATTGGTGTTTCCGCCGACAACATTGAAAAAGTATCCAAGCTGAAGTCAGTAGGTACCTATTAGCGTTCATTACAATAAAGTGTACTTTTGTAGTTTATGAATGGCATGCTTGTATCAGGGAAAAAGGTGTTTTTTACTGGTTCTCCGTCGTCTTTATCTGTCAGTCGCCATTTTGGAATCCAGCTATCTTTATGTCATAGAATTACAGTGAGTGGTCAAAGACATTATAGTATTTCGGTAAAAATTATAGGACGTGTTGAAAGTTGAAGTTTTTTGTTTGTCACATAAACATAACGGAGAATTCGAGAAATTCCGATCCGAGAAATTGCCCTTCTTTATTTAAACACCTCTTACGACTGATAAATGCTAACACCGGCCGCCTTCATTAACTGTCACGTTAGTTTTTTAGAGTATACAACACAAGACTACGTCCATAGACTAATATCGCACACCGAGATCTTATATTATTTATATTGTATAGATTATACTTACTACGTCCCTCGCTTCACGTTATTACGATTTGCTTTGATTGAAGTACGAACATTTTACGGAACTTTAAACATCGACAATATAGACAACTTTTGAATGCAATGAAATAAGCAATGGGGAATATTCGCACAACCGGCGAATTCAATTAATTCCATTTTTCAAAATTGTGGTATTTTTGACATACTATACTTTTTTAATAGTACGCGGACGAAAATATTACTTTTATAATAGTACGCGAACCAAAATGTACTATGATTATAGTTCAGTTGGCAACACTGCGCTCACTGACAGATAACAGCGAGCCGTGGCGGAGAACCAGTAAAAAGACCCGGGAAAAATTCTAATTGTGTATTTTTGTTTCAATTGCGACTTTTTGTGTTATGTGACCGCTCATTTAAGAATAACGGTTCTATATATTATGTTTATCCTGGATACAGTGGCAAAGACATTTTGAAAATAGTTGATATACTAGATTATTTCTTAGTTTGGGTTAGTTTAGGTTAGGTTAGTGATACACCCCTGTTACAGGCGAGGTTCTCCCGGTGTAAAATAATCATTTAGTAGTCATAAGTCGAAACGTAACCCTGACCTCTAGAAACGGCTTCATAAAACATCTAATCTGATTCCTTGCTCAACTACGTAATTTTATTTTTTTTATTCATAAGTAAAGGCCTTCGTCCGGTGTGTGAAAATCACATATTGGGCGGAGGTGTAATTAAGATAAATTTAATTTAATTTAAAAAGTGTAAATGATGATGGATGAAAGAGATAATTTTAAGACTAAATATAAGTATTCATATATAATAAATTTTGCCGCGCTTGCCGGCAACGTTTAAATTTCCACGCGCCTGCGCCGGGGTGGTCCTCGTGATTCGTCAAATCAAAAGCATCACGCGATAAAATTTGGCCAATCACGAGAGTCCTTTTTGCTGGACGGCGTGGGTACGCGAAATTTGAAAAAGAAAAAGAAAGTTAGTAAGCGTCCCTTTTCCAACATGTACGGACCTGCGAAACTTATTGTTAAAACAAAATATATAAACGTGTAAAGAAAATGTAAATTATAAGAGAATACCAAGTTACGCACGAGACAGACGTGGTTTCATTCAATTTCTCCTCAATTTAAAATATCTTTTTTTTTGTGAATCCGGGGTTCTATGGACACCTGAGCTAGCCACTGGAACCCCGGGTATCTCATTAGGTTATCCTAACTAATAATCCAGTATATCGGCTATTGTCAAAATGTGTTTGCCGCTGTATCCAGGATAACCGACTTGTACCAAAATACCTATTCTTTGATATATAACGAGTAATGCATTACGAGCAAATTCAGTCGGTCCCATAAGGTAAATGTACCAATTTCCGTCACTGCTCCAATTATCGGCAATTTTAGAAGAAATTCAAAAAAATAAGAATGGCAAGACTTCTATGGTTGTAAAAATGTGTTATCCGAAATCCACATTTCGTATGCGATAGAAAGATACAAAGTTTTTGTTAAATGCTTGTAAGTACTTCGTGAAATTTGATAGTTTTCTGCCACATGTCGAGTGATTTAGACCTACTGTGATATTTGAGACAAAAGCTTGACAAGTAAGTAAACATTTCGAATATTTAGTGTTAAGCATTTTAAAACGTTTTTTAAACTGAAGTATTAGATGTATGGTTATATTTTAATATTTAAATTGTTTTTTTGCCGAAATTGTAAAATATTTTGTGTGTTTAGCGGTTAGTTTATCTAAAAATCAAGTAAATTTTGCTGCCGGTAATTGGCACCGATACGATTTGCATTTGTTCTTATTATCGGCAAAAAGCCGATAATAGGGATATGCAAACAAACTTTTAAAAGCACATTATTGTTGGATAGAAATTAAATAATTTAATATTTTAAAATCTTTTTAAATTATTTAAATATTAATTAATCGCCTGGCTAATTTTCGGCACACCAAATTTATATCAGGAGAATCAGAAATAATCTTTTAAAATTGAATAATAACTTTAAAAATTTGGTGTGCCGTTAATTAGCACATAGTGTGCCGGTAATAAGAGATATCGATCATTATGCAAAAATATTAAATACTGTTATTAAATTATTTTTGATTACACAAGTAGCAGATATTTTAGGAAGAAATACTGTTCCTTCTTAATTTAAAACTTTTTAAAATAAAATATAAATTATAGTTTACTTTATAAAATACGATTACAATGTATGCCGATAATAAGCATGAATGGTGCCGATAATTGGAACATTTTTATTTTAATGATGAAGAAGGTGCGAAAATTATACAGCCGGCACCCGCTTTAAAATAAAATTCTTTAATATTCTATAAACAATAATAAAAATGTCAAGTGAACTCATTAAGTCAATTAGTGAACTAGTCCTGTCAAACAAAGGGTCACTGTATTCATTATTGTCAGCTTAATCTAAACATTCAGTTGTTATCAAC
Organism: Rhyacophila brunnea; assembly: GCF_057557595.1. Lineage (NCBI taxonomy): Eukaryota > Metazoa > Arthropoda > Insecta > Trichoptera > Rhyacophilidae > Rhyacophila > Rhyacophila brunnea. The sequence goes on from NW_028232796.1 coordinate 38,185,459, forward strand.
TTAAATTTGAAAAGAAAAGAAACTCATTGTTTATTAAAATACATAATATTAAAAACGTAATTCTGTCAGTGATAAAAAAATGTCACAAGTTAGTTAAGTACTTAATAATTACGAAATTTCGTGAATAAATATTTTTTTTTCACTGAAAACCATTTAATGGCTATGTGCTAAGATTACCTTGTAAAACAACATGTTTTTCACATTAATAAAATAATGGATTCTGAATTTACACGAATGACAAGTAAATGAACCCTTGATTGACATCCACTGCAATTTGTGTCAGTACATTTGGAGTTTTTGGGTATTTCCACAACTTAAACTTTGGGTTTTGCCTCCATCAGTAAATTTGCAGGTTTTTGCCTACTTAATTGCAGTCATTAAATTTATTACTTTCCAAGAAAATAAGTAAGTATTTTGCTATTATTTATTTCGATTTATATGGATAAAAATGGCCTTTGGGACCAAATTCCATTTCGAATTACGAAATAACGAATATTTCGATTTATAACGAACTTTTTGTATGAAAAATGATTCTTGGGGGTTAAAATTGAATTGATTTATCGATTTTTGAATTATCGAGGTTCTACTGTATATATTATATTGTAGCAAAATATGAATGAAGAAAAATACAAATGTTACTTACAAAGTAATTGTTGTACTTACCTACATTTTTTAAACTTATGTTTTCAGTTAAGTTTTTTTAACTTTATAGAAATGTCCTGTATAAGTTTAGTTGTGCCGATAATACGAACATAAGGTGCCGGAAATTAGTACCTAAATTTAATTCAGGTGCCGATAATAGGACCAATTGGCCTTATGTTGTTAAAACATAAAAAAAATAATAATTAACTTAAAATATTGTTGATATTGAACTTTTTTATTGTTAACAATATTTGTAAATATAAATACAAAAAAAGAAATATACAAATATATTTAAGCTGAGCCTATTATTTTGATCTCATGACCACATTTTCCTTCTGGTGCCGATAATTGGTACATTTACCTTATTCCTCGTAATAACCAAGTTCGACTGTATATAGGAAAGATTTAAGATTCAAATTATCTAAATATTTACCTTAAATCATTCAGTGAGTGTAGTGCCTTCATTGGTCCAGTTGTGCTCCACCAATCATTTGCTAAGCCAGCATGCAGTTCGATTTCTTTACTATCCACAGTTGTTTTTTGTTCGCCATTAAAAGCTTCTTGAGCAAACTTTGGATCACTTTTCTCGTTGACGACAGTTTTATTTTGTTGATTGGTATTAGTAGATATGGGACGGAATTTATTGGCTTTTTGGTTGATGTGACTAATCACTGAGAGTCGTCCTCTAAAATTAAATAAACAATATCAAATGAGAAGGACATTATAATTCCGTATGACAGGAATATATATTTAGAATTAAATACAACTACAAACCTTTCACATACTGATAAAGATCCCTGAGATAATTTACTCAAGATTCTTGACGTCATATTTGAATTTTCCTTTATTACTAACAATAAATACTACAAACTTTTATTGGAGAGATGGAAAGGTGGACGATTTAATTTTGACGTAACGAAAATATTTTGACATTTAAAATTTTTATTCATCTAAAAAGTTTAGGGCTACTCACTAAGGAATAAATTTAAAACTACAACTTACACTATTCATACTACCTACCTACATATAAAATAAATAGTTTATTGTTGTTAAAAATCAAATTTACATATAAATATACCGTGAATGTTGTTCACATTTATTTATTTAGTATTCATTAGTAAATCACAGAATATAAAGTGGTTTTTGTATAAATTTACCAAAATAGCACAGATTGTTTATGATTATAATCGTAAATTGATAACAAAATTGAAAATAGCAACATTAATGAAATTAATTCAATGCCGCACCGCACGATGTTTGTCAATTTTTGCGGCTGACGGATTTATGAGTTGCGTGGGGTTAATAAATTTTCGATTAAATCAAATTAACAGTTGAGGTTTGTATTCAAATTTTCAAATACAATAACTATATCATAACAAATTCCTTTACCGGACTTGCTGATAGCCGCCGAAGCCGGGAGGTCTATAAATAAATATAAAAAATGATACTTTATTTTCCCAGTTGAAACCGAATAGTGGACCACAATTTCATTAAAATATCGATAATATATGTTCAATGTGATGATTTTATTTCGTGTAGTTCGTTCTGGTTGGTGTTTGTGTAAGAATTCGGTTAAATATGCTGTATTTATTATTTAAAAAAAATACAAATTGCTGTTTTACCTTACTCTATTTCTACATGCCTGTCGAATCAATTATTAATTTATTTTTCGGGTTAAATATTCTAGAAAATATCTATATTAAATATAACTACTTATGTTTAAACGTTGAAGATATCATATTAATTCATAATAGAATGTGTCAATTATTAATTGAAAGTTATATTATTAGTGGGCAGTAATATTAAATAATATTTTGACAGATGGCAGATGTGTCCAAATTTAAACAGCTTTAAGCTGTTTTTGTAATAAAATTGTAGTGTCGGTTTTTGCAAAACTGTTCTAATTTCCAAATTGTTATTCAATAATACCTACATTATTTGAGATGCCTTGTAGGTTTTCTGTAAACTTCTGGACAATTTAAATTAAAATAATTACAAGATAAAAAGAACTTTTTATACCTATACCACTTAAATTTTCTGTTGAATCATATACACTTGACAATTCTATGTATTGATAAATACTTTTTTTTTGTACTTGATAGAAATACTGAATAAATATTATAGAATACTGAAATGTCATTTTGACATTTCATATTGATTTACATAGTAACGCACGTATATATTAATAATTTAGTTGCTAGGACCCCCTTAGCAACCAACAATAATAACTTTCCATACAAAACAGAATTAACTGAAAATGAATTCAATTCTGCTTAAAGATGGCTAAAAGTATTAAAAGAAAGCATTGTGATCGTGTTCTGATATATTCTAAAAGTTTCAAATGTCTAGCTAGGCGGGAAGTTAGTTAAAAATCTTCCATCGTCCAATACAAATCTTGGACAAACAAGAAAAAAATTGTACAGGACAAACAAGAATACGAGCTAATAAAAACGTGGTAAAATACCACATCAATAAGTATGTCATGTCATAATTTTTTTATGTTTCAAATATGAATACACAAAATAAAAATGGCACTAAGTGCCAAAAAGTTGAATTTGAGATATAGCGGTTTTAATGAATAATTCGTTTATTTTTCATAAAAGCACTATTTTATTAACTTCTCAATAGATTTAGAATACAATCTTAATCATTAGAAGAAAAAAAAATACAATTTATAATTAAACATTCTAAGAAAAACACGTTTGAACAACGACATTTTAGAAAAGCACTACGTCGCAACACTAATTTCTTAAAATAAGCACTAAGTGCCTCGCTCTATATCGGTAACGAGGAACTAAGTCTCAATGACACATATTGTTATAAATTTTTATATTTATAAGCGATAGGAAACCTTTTATGTGTCTGAATAATCAAATAATACTCAACTTAACCATTAATAGTATAATTAACATGATGACATTTAGTAATGGATGTTCACAATTACTCATAAAAAGAATGACTGTATTAAAATATAACATATTATTATATTGAAACCTTTGGTGAGTGTACACTGCCTGAAGATACCGAAAGGCGAAACCCGGGTCGCAAAAAATGACTTAAATGGAATATTACAAAACTTAAATCCATTAGAATTTAAAGAATTATAATATGAATTAAACTGTGAAATGGCCAATGAAACTATTTTTTACAAGCAATCATCAATGTCCGGCAAGGGCAAAGGATACGCAAATTATACAAAAACTCCTTTTTTATTATTTTTAGATACACACTTAATGATATTATGCCGTCTCTTTCTAAACCTTGTTTTAGTTGCAAAACCCAAATTCTATATTGATACTAACAATATCATATTATTCTTTCATTTTCATCATATTTTTAAAGGTATTACTTAATAATTTTCATTTTATTTTATACAACTCATGTTCCAATATGCGAGAATTTTTTTTATACATACCTATATTATGTTTTTTTTATGTAAGTAGACTTGTTTTATGGCACTAAATTTCATTTTTGTTTATATTTATTTTTTACTCATTTTTTAAATTTTGATTCCATGTTACATTATTGTTTTTATTAATTTCGTAAGACAAAGATTTTCTAAGAAATACTGTTTTTTGACTACTATACCAAATATTATTACAATATGACATCATCTTCAACTAGTTATTTTCGAAACTCACAATATCCTTATGGCTTATTTTCTAATAATATGTTCTCATATTCACTTTTTGCATATCATAATTTGAAAACGGTTGCCAATCTCTGATAAAATCTTGACGAAAATTTAAATATGACTTGAAAATTTAAATTAGCATTTACCTCATTATTTGCCGGTTTTCTTGCAGATATCACTTTATTAACATATGATACATATTCTTTGCCGGCGTCTTTCAGTTTTTTTTTCGCACAATTCACTCTTTTCACCAGTTTTACTACGTTTTATAACATTAGGACAAGACGCTAAAACACCATTGTCAGCCATTTTGATACAAATCTCAGTTGAAACAGAAGGGCATTTAGTGCCAATTTTAAAACTAATCACGCTCCCTCTTACACCCAGAGCCATCTTTAAATATCCATAGAAGTTCTAATATTTTTTTTTTGGTACTTAGACATGTATTTAGGATATTGGCGATGGCACATAGAATATTTCTGCATACTCACTTTTTTTTTTCGATTTTCGGGCACTTAGTGCCATTTTTATTTCATGTATTCATATGTGCAATATTACATTCATTATTTGAGATAGTGTTACCTTCAAAATAGGGTTAAAACCATTACACAAGGAAATAAGTAAATTTCCATTGTTTCTGTGAAATAGAGAATAATTTATGGGCTTCCACGAAGTGGATATTATTATGCTTTTTGGTACAAGTCGGTTATGGGGAAGCCAGCGGTAAACACATTTTGAAAATAGCCGATATACTGGATAATTTGTTGGGTTGGGTTAGTTTAGGTTAGATTAGGTTTTCATTCTTGAATTTTATCCAAAATCGGCTATGACAATTAGCGCGGTTCCCACCTGGCTTCCTCATAACCGACTTTTACTGACTTTTTTTAGGAAGAATTGTTGGTAGCCCATTGCCTAACCCAGAGGTCGGCAAACTGCGGCTCGTGAGCCGCATGTGGCACTTTGGGCATTGGCGTTCGGCTCTTTGCCAAATTCCCAATTTTCACAAAAACTTTTGCAAAATTCATAATTTTTATTTTTTGTCATTGATTTGTACACATTATATTATATTATATATATATATATATATATATTAGATATTATATTATATAATGACATTATCGCGAACCTAATTTTTCCTCCGTGATGGTTGATGCATAAATGTATGATTGTTGTTGTTTTAAATCCGCCCATTGCAAAAGTCGACAAATTAAAATTTTCTCCATTTGATAATGACACGAGCACTTTTAAAATATAATTTTATTGGTGGATTTAACAAGCAAAGAGTTATGGAGCTCAAAATTTGTAGATCTTGCCACCAAAATTGAGGATTTGGAGAGAGAAAAATGCAATTTAATGTCACAACACAAGTGGAGCGCTTTAAAAGATCTACAAAAGGTAGATACTACGATTTTTAATAGATGGAATAGTTTTCCGAACTCATATTCGAGTCTACATAATAATATGTATGTGAACAATCATTTTCAAACATGAACAATTATAAATAGCATTTAGAGAGAAGCCAAATAACCGATGAGAATTTGGAATCGTGCCTCAAATTAAAAACTACAAGTTACATACCAAACATACAGAAAATCTCCAAAGAAATGCAAGGAAGGTCATTGTTCACATTAGTTTTAAGGAATGCGTGAAAATTTTATGTAATTCATATTCTATAAATTCATATGTAATTCATATTCTATAATAACATATATTTACATTAGTTTTATTCGGGAAATCTTCATCACTTGATAAATAAACAATTATAAAATGTAATTAATTCATTTAGATAAATCATATTTATAAAAATATATGTATGGCTCTCGAATTTTTTTTAACCGTTGTGCCACTCATATTTGGATCCTTTGGCTTAAACAGGCTGGCTGGACTTTGGCTGGACAGCTTAAAACTTATCGTAAAAAGGTAGACACAAGATTTGCTTAATAATTATCATGGTTTTGTACTTTATTAATTTTGATTTTAACAGATGATTATTAAACAAATACCAACATTCATACCTGCATTTAATATTGTTTTACTTGTTTGTCGTAGCGAAACAATAAAAATACTTATTCATTTAAGTTTAAGACTTTTAATTTTTAACTGGAATTTTTTGTGTGCGTTCATTCTTATTCATCTGTTTTCTTATCATATTGTAGTTAGCAATACATTGGCAATGACATTTTGATCTTGTGATTTTTATTTGTTTCAAATACTGAAACGTTCCGTTGTGTTTCCAGGATCGTCAAATGAGTCGCCATGTTTTCCGGAAATGATGCCTCGATAGACTACCCGACACAATGGGCGCTCAACCCGAGCGCCTACCAGAACATGTCCAACGACCAGGTGGACTGGGGAGCTCTGGCGCAGCAGTGGATCCACATGAAAGAAACCTGCCCTGCTCAGCCTGTTCCACCGGCACCGCCGCCTCCTCCGCCCATCGCAATGCCGGGTAATTAAAAATGAATAATTTCACTCTAGAGCAGGGGTGGTCAACCTGGTCCCTACCGCCCACTAGTGGGCGTTCCAGTTTTCATGGTGGGCTGTAGGTGTTTTAAAAACATTTTCAGTATGTTTTCATAAAATTCCCCATGACAATTTAAATTTCAGAAAATGTACTATTTGTATCGCCCTCGCATATATGTATGCAAAGTATAAATAAAAAGATAGATTTAACTACAGTGAGTTGTTTTATAAAGATTTTTTCTGCCAAACTTAGCGAAAGTCTGACATAAAGTATTTGGTAAGTATACAAAAGTGGTTGGTAGGTATAAAAAGGTTGACTACCCCTGCTCTAGAGCATCCTCAACTCATACAGACAACAGTAGGTCAGACTAGTAATGTTTGAGGATATGCAAACAAAAATTGTTTTGATTTGTCTGTGCTTAATTTAACTGTCAAAAATAAGCAATTTTTTTGGTCTTGTGTCTGTAGACAACATGGACTAACTAATGGACGCAGTGTGTGAAAAATAAATGCACCCTTGTGAACAACCCTGCTTATGGTCATCTGGGTCTGCTTATACAAAGTTCATTCTTTCGTAAAATATTGAATGCGGTTGATAATTATTAATGAACTCAAGGTCTAAATAAGGTGCTCATACTAATCGTCACTTCAATACTACAACTAGAAAACTCTGATTTGGTCATTGTTGGGAAAATGAAATTTAAAGTTTACTTGATTAACATAAATCTAGGCTATAATTATTATTTAAAATAAAAATAGAAAATTATGGTTGTCTAATTGGGAACAATTAAATGTTCAATTGTATGAAAAAATATTGTAGATATATTATTTTATATATTTAATGCATTTATGGTTTTAAAGTTATCTAATATTTTCAAACACAAAATTAATACAGTTTCCATTAACTTCTGACTGACCTAGTTTTATCACGTTGTAGAGAAGGAAATGTAAAATTGAATATTATTACTCAAAAACAGTGAAAATCAAGTTATCTACGTAGTTGTAGTATTGAGCTGACGAAATTTAATATCTATATTGCAATCAGTGGCGGCCGGTGGTCTTCAGAATAGCATTTTCTGGTAGTGCGCAATGGTTTACGTTCTATACCCAACATTGGAGCATATGGCAAGCACAAGTTTGCGCCACTTCCCTCGGTCTTGCGCCTCCCGCCATGTCAGACCTGCAGCACGTAGGTCGCTTTTGTAGCACCGCTGCAGGGTGAGGGAGGGCCGGCCATGGCAACGGAACCCTTGAGGCTGTGCCATAAGGGTAAGAAGTGTCACACTCTTTGGCGGCATCAGGAACACTTGTCCTAGCCACGTAAAGGTCGTAAAGTGTCTCTTCATGATTACCTTAATCACCGAAGGCTGCCGTGTCAATAAGCTAAAATAATATCTTAGTGTATCGTGCACTAATACGTATCTGAAATGTCGAACTTCTCAGAAGGTAAATTAAATATGTCTCTGTTTATCTATTCTATTTCTTAAAAAAGTTTTTAAACAGTTAAAATGATTTAATATCAATAAAGAAAAATAAATGTCACGGTTTGCTTGAACAATGAATGCGTCAGCCAAATATGAACCATTCTAAAAACGGTTGACGGACGCTTGGTTACTTTGTTAATAGTGAAAAGCAGTATGTTTATTTCTTAAATTTCACATTATTATTAATTTAAGTGAAATTATAAAATAAACTAACATTGCGTGGGTAATATTTATATTGTAAATCAGCGTTCCTTCGAACTCAGATTTATTTCTGATGTATTTATATGTCATTAAAAGTATGTTTCTCTTATATTATCGTTCTTATTTATTATTCAGCTACGACCTACTACTCATGTAGTGCTGCTGTGTTTTTTTGAATTTTGATTTATTATATTGAATGTATTTGAGTGGTTTAGAAATAAATGCGGGAGTTGGTATTTTCGTAAAAGTTTGGCGATTCATTTAATCTTAAATGTGAAATTGTTAAAAATTAACTCGCCAACATTGTTATAAAACAAAAACTGGCGTTTTTGTTTCTAGAGTCCTAATTTCGTGCGCCGATCATAAAGTGTGTAAAAAATGCTACACAAAACGCTACCACAGGAACATTGGAGTACCGTTTAAGAAGTATACAATGGTCTCATTGTAATCCTGTGCAAACTGAAAATCCATTTGGATCGCAATCACTTTGCGCACGGAGTATTGTTCATAATACTGCTACATGTTCTACTTCGCGAAGTGAGTGATACACTTATGAATAACAATGAAAAGTTGAGTGATGTCTTCAAAAATGCTGGCAGTGCGTAGCACTTGGATGGTATTAGAGGAGCCGCCGCTGATTGCAATAAGGGTTATTATTGTAAATCCGCGTTCATGTCTTAACAGCATTTTTGTCCTGTTTTGGCTAACACGGTTGTAGGTTTACGCTTTTTAAGATTGTGTTGAAACTGCACTCTACCTATATTGCAATATACTTCTATGATTTTTTGTAGATACGCATGTTCTTGTCTATCACCTATTCTGCTAACTTTAATACAATATATAAAATAACCATCTACTAAAATTATCACTCATTACTGAGGCTCGTGTAGTACATGGCACTGGTTTTGTGTTCCATCCAGGACGTCAGCAGTCATTGCCAGCACCACATCTCCAATACGTTAAGCGTTTTATTTTTCTAGGCTCGGAATGTTTCTGAGGCTTTTACATGTTGTGTAATTCATGAGTTATGTGATTAGTTGTTTCAGCCAATGCAGGCGTGGAGGGTGGCGAAGCTCCCATGGAAATGGAAGGTGATATGGAAGCTCCGCCAGCTCCCTCAGTCACTCAACAGCAGTGGACCAGTGCCTCTTCCAACCCCCCCACATCTTGGGACAACCAGCAGTCTTGGGATTCGTGGGGTAAGTTTTATTAAATATTACTGAGATGATTGCTATGGATTTTTGTTGTTGTGTTGATTTATGATTAAAATTTATTATTTTCAGGAAACTGGGGATGGCCGCAGAATGCTGATCCACCTCCGAAGCAGCCACTCTTACCTGAGCCTGCATATTCAGGATATTCCACCGGAGAAAACAATTTTGCAGGGTGATTATTAAAGTGTACACTTAGGGTTTGCAATGCAAACATCGCTAAGAATTTACAGTATTGAGATTCAAAACCATAGTGCATAAGGGTATGGATATTCCCAGAGGATGTGGTTTACATCCTGTATTTTTCTGCTACATGGAGATGTGGAATGGGTGACAAGCCCAAGCTCATATAGCTGGCCGACAGAACCACTATGTTCAGTCAAGAATTGATTGGTGTAATGGTCTGGAGTGAAAGCGGTGATCTCCATTTGCCATTTTATATTTTGTTTCTATATGCTCCTCTCTACCACTGACACTCTAACTTAACCTTTTAGCAGCCCAGCTGATAATACTAGGTATAATCACCAGGCCCCAAGAATTAAATAAAATATAAAAAATAAATTATCAGTGGAAAATTTTATATCTAGCACTTACATATTATGAGACATCGTTTGAAGTTCGTCGAACGGGTTTTTCATTCATAATTTCATGAAAATGTCGGAAAATTTGCACTAAGGTTAGTATCACAACACTGCTAATTTACAAGAAATAGTTCAAAAATATTTTTAAAAAATTCAAAAAAAAAAATTATAAAATTTATAAATTTTACAAATACGCATTTTTTTTGCAATATCAGTATTATTTTCACTGTAAACATCTCTAAAAGTTTTCTTCCGTATGGTAAATTTCGAAACACGGTTCAAAGCATAGTGCAATGTCACATTGCTTGCACACAAACCGCGTTTCCCTACGTTTCTTATTGTTTTTTGTATTATAACATACGTAACACCTTCTGGTGACACTAATTTTTTTTTCCGTAGGTGGTATTTTACCCAGAAAATGCCTCTCTGTAAGCCTGGTGGGTAGCGGCACCTTCCGCTTCAAATTTGTCTTTGGCTGTGTCTTGTGTTTTTGAATCAGTTGATCGATAACGTTCAACTGAAAGTCACCTAAGGGCTGTTTTTTACCAGTTTTTTGTTGGTACAATATATGCGCATTCAGTAATGATAAATCTAATAGGTGGAAAAAAAGTTTTTTGTACCATTTCAGGGTTTTTCGTGATGAGTTTACGGATGAAAGCATCATGTCACTTTGGTCTATAGCGCCCATGTTTTTGTTGTAGTCCACGATGGACTCGGGTTTTGAAATAGGAATTTTTGTCACATAGTTTACTTTTCCCGTCGGTTTGAATACATTCTTGTGCACTGTGGTCAACATCGTCACGTCTTTTTTGTCCTTCCAGGCCAATGCCATCATTTCGTCAGTGTGAAATGCCTCGGTTTCCCCTCTCTTCAATTTTTTTACGAATTTCGGCATCCCAATTCGATTTCTTCTCACGGTTCCGCAGGCATTTGTCCGGTGGTCATACAGGTACTTGAACAATGTTGGGCTGCTGTACCAATTGTCGATGAAAAGCGTATGTCCTCGCTCCAAGTGCGGTTCAAGTAATGTTACCACAACGTTGCCTGATATTCCGATGTAATTTTTCTTCTGAATTTCTGTTTGTTTCCCCGTATAAATTATTATATCCAAAACAAAGCCAGTTTTACAATCGGCCATTACGAAAATTTTAATCCCGAAACGACTTGCCTTCGTTCTGATAAATTGGCGAAATAAAAGCCTCCCTTTGAAGAGAAGAAGACTCTCATCGATGCACAAATTTTGATAAGGATACAAGTACTGTTTGAAAGAAATTTTCAGCTCTTTCAAGACCTGTCTTATCTTGTACAATCGATCTCCGGGAATTTGAGTTTCATTATCGCTAATATGCAACATTCGATGCAAGAGCTCAAAACGATTCCTGGGCATTGATTCGGAATAATACGGTGAAAACAACATTCTTTTGATAGACCAGTGTTCAGTCATTTTGTTGCGAGAAATACGTGACATGAGCATGCACACTCCCAAAAATGTGTACATATCATCGGTTGTACAGTCTACCCATCGTCGTAAACGATCACTCAGAACCGTGATATTTTTTGTAGCAAATTTAAATTGTTTATTTGTCTCTCGCACTATCATTTCAATAAAGGAAATGTGGATAAAACACTTGAAATAATCCATTTCAAGTGCATCCGAAGCTAAACTATCTGCTTTGCATCCCGATTCAGTATCATCGAATGAAAATGCGCGCGGGTCAAATAAATCCGATTTCCACTCAAATGTCGGTCTTTCAGTAGCTTCGGATGTAGTTGGTTCATTTTCTTCAACTTCCAAAGTATCGTCAACTTCATCAACTTCGGAATCATCACTATCGTCTTCAGATTCAATCGTTTCTAAAAGATTGTCAATTTCACCATCTTCACAATATTCATCCATTTTGAATTGGAAAAATTGGTAAACTAAACTCGTAAATATAACACTTTTGTTTGTCCAAATTGAAGGCAAAATATAAATAAAAATAGTCACAGTACTTAGTCACTCGACACAAATAAAATTTTCAATCTGAAAACATCGAAAATGTTTCAATTCAATCTAAAAGTAAACTCGTAAATATAACACTTGTATACGCAAATCGTACGCGAAATATAAATATAAATACTCACAACACTTCGTAACTCAACACAAATTAAATTTCAATAAGAAAAAATGCAAAATCTTTCAATTAGAACGCAAATCAGACTATCATCCCGACGACCAATTATTACGCGAACGCGGTGCGAACTAATGAGTCAACAATTTCTCAGTACATGGGAAGAAATCGGTAACCCTGAATGGGCCTCTCGGGAATCCCCTTTATTCTCGCGATGTATTTGACTTTTCAAACGTTTTTGCCTGCAGAGCTTGCCCATAGATGTCAATACATGTATTAAAATTGAAAAAATAAATATATGACTCATATTAGGCGCAAAAACGGCGCGACGAGTTTCGCTCGTCATGGGCGCACGAAAGTAGACGCCCATGACGAGAACCACTCGTCAGTGGCTGTTAAAGGGTTAAAGTCATGTAAATAGATTGATCTAGTCAATACTTGTTATAAGACCGTCAGAAGCCAGTTTCGGTCTAATCCCTGAAGGTAGTGTAGACCAAATTTATGAAGTGACTTTCCCCAGTTCTATTGATTTCTATACTTTGTAATGTTTTTCATATATTTTTAATAATTTCCCCAAAAGTTATAGTAGTGGCGGGCAATCGAGCAACAACTTCAGCAGCTCGGGCTACTGGAGTGGGGACAGAGGAGTGGAGGGTGGAGGCAGAAGCGTCCGGCCCCCGCACCCCCCCGCTCAGCCCTCGTCCCGCCACTCTCAGCAGATGCCTCGCAGGAATCAGCGCCCGCCACTCCTGGCCCATCCTCAGCAGGAGCTGGTGGAAGCCCAAGACACCACGCAGACCATCGACGCAGCCAAAAGACGCCAGCTCCCTGCGTGGATTCGCGAAGGTAAGTAAAAATACTAAGGCCAGATGCGTATTAAATTAGTAGACTTATGTGTTATGTAGTCGATTTTCAGTTCTATAACCAATAACGTCCACGATGGCCGAGTGGCTTATGTGTTGGCTTGTAATGTTGTGGGTCCCAGGATCGAATCTGGTGTCTGGCAAATACACATTGATTTTCAATTTGTGTTTGGAGTCAAGAGTATGGACCAAATAGGTTGAGCGAAGACTTGAGTGGCCAACATCCATTTCTCATAAATACAGAAATCTGTTAATACAAGCCTCCACTCTGGAGGTCCATATGATCTTATTAGGATGGGACATGGTCAAATAATAAAATAAATAAAAAATATCAGTTGCATTTGTCATAAATTGATCAAAGACGACAGATAAGGATCATTAATTTTTTAACCGACCAAATTAAACATTGCGCTGTGACATGAAAGTTTTTGTTTGATTTTGGTCAGGTTTAGAGAAGATGGAACGCGAAAAGCAGAAACAGATGGACAGAGAGCGGGACAAGAAGGAGAGAGACGAATTCCTCCGTCAGAAAAAGATAGAGGACGACAAGTTGCTTGAGAACTCACAGCCCGATGATGGAATTCCCAGACCGCCAGCTAAAAGCAAATTTGTAAGATGTTGATCAAGTTTAAACTTTAAACTGATGTAGCTTTACCGTGTAAACATTGTCCCATTTATTATGATGCGGGATACGGCGTTGTTGACCTGGCAGCGAAAGTGGGATGCCTCTACCAAGGGCAGGCACAGATATTTGTTCTTTCCTAATCTCCAATGGCGATTCGAGAAAACTAAACTAACTCCTGATCACTACACCGGTCAATTTTTGACTGGCCACGAATTATTTCGAGCCATTTCGAATTACTGCGAATTTCGAATTATCAGTGTTCTTACTAACGAGGTTTTACTGTATATGCCAATGTTAAACTGCTCCTAATTAACTTCTTTTCAATTATTGAATGACACTCATTTAATCTCTATAGGATTCTGACAGCGAGGAGTCTGAAGCAGAAGCAGAAGATAAAGTGAAGACTGAAAAGGGTGAACGGGAGAAGGAAGCAATCGCTCCGTTACCTTTACTGAAACGCACTGATGAAGAAATTATGCAGGATGTTGTAAGTTTTAAACTCTTTAGATTTGTGCTTCTCAAGCATTGTATCTACTTTATTTGCTGTTAAGGTGACGCATCATTGAAACGCCAAATAATTTCCAACTGTACGCGCGACGAAATTTTGTACTCGCTTCGCATTCATGGAGGGAACGTCGAGTCAGACATACGTCACTTTGCTGCGTGATAGCGACGGGCCAATTAATTCTAAAATCGTGTAAAGATGACTAAAAACGTTACCCATTTACTTTAAAAAGAAAACATGTCAATGAATATATTATTATTGTTACTAATAGAATAATAAACAGAACATAAAATGGACGTATGTTGGATTTATATGAGAAATAATATTTCGTTTGACAGGCGTCTTTTGCACCCGCGACCCGCAATCCGCACATCGCCTGGCAACGATCTTTTTAGACCGTGCCTCAACTAATGCATGGCCTTAATTATTATCGGTACATCTTTACCTGATACTAGCTTATGAAGGAAAGACAGTTACATACAGTCGAGCTTGGTTATTACGATCAGGGATATAGCTAGATCTCGGATGTAAAGAGGAAACATTCGTTGACATTTTAATTTATGATTTTCTCCATACATTTATTCACTTTTATAACGAGCTCCTTATCGGATATACCGAGCTAAAATATAGTCAAAAATTTTCTTAAAACTGTTTATGTGTGGATTGTTTTAAGTCCCTACCTAATTGGTGTTTTCGCTGACAAGATTGAAAAAGTATCCACGCATATAGTTGAAAAAAAAATACAAGGTTTGTGAAGTAAGTAGGTACTGAGATATCCAGGGTTCCAGGGGCTAGCTCAGGTGTCGATCGAACCCCGGATTCACAAAAAAAAATTAAACGATTGGAATATAAATAAAACACGGTCTTTCGTGCTCGTAACGTGGTCTTCTTATATTTTTTTAATTTTTAGTTTTACAAATTATATTTGGGCTTTTACAGTTGTAGTCGTCAGGTCCGTACGGTTTGAAAACCAGACGCTCACTAACTCTTCTTCTCGGGGTTCCCTTTTTTTGAAATCCCTCCGAGCCCACGCAGACTTACCAAAAGCCCTCGTGATTAGCCAAATCTGATTGGATGATCTTTGGATTCGGCGAATCACGAGCCTGACCCTGGCGCCGGCGCGCGATACCGTTGCACAATGCGCGGCAAAATTTACAACATTTGAATTCCATATTTTTTTATATTATACTAAGTCTTAAAATTATCTCTTTCATCCATCATCATTTATACTTTAACCCTTTGATTAGTATCGCCGCACGTATGCGGCGACACTGTAGTGATCCAAATAGAGTATCGCCGCGTATGTGCGGCGACACCGTTTCATTCGAAATTTTCAATAATAATAGATAATAATAGAATAATTTCGATGTAATTATTATTTACAGACAACACAAATACATTTATCATCAATTTTTAGATGTTATTATAAAATAAATATTTGTTTCTAGTGAGAAAAAAATACGTAAATAAACGCAACTATTACGAACAAAATCTAATTCCGTAAAATTCCTACATCCCCTTTTATTCTCATTTGAAAAAAATTTTAAATTCTACCATCAGAAACAGATGTTCTGTCGAAGATTCCAGGCCCAAATTGGAAACAACTATGTGTTCAAAATTTTATAAATTATTACGAAAATATTTTTTTATGCATAGCAATTTCAGTTTTCAGTTCTGTTTGGATCCCAAATATGTAGAAATTCATTTATACATATAATATGTCTACAAATTATTATAAAAAATATTATTTTCAAAAGTTTCCAATACAGCTCTATTTTGTTTACATTTAGATAACCAAACGCGGCGGCGCGACAAGAATAAGCGCCATACATGTGTCCCACATTTAAATTTTTTTCACACTTCTTGACAGCTTGATTGCTTTCGGGTCATTAGGTATCGTTGTTTCAATCACTCAAGAGAGATTCAAATATTATGCCGATTTTAGGTAAACCTCACCCTCTGCACCACCCTTCGCAAAATATTTGGATATTATTTAGTTTTTTGCTTGAAGTCGGATTGCATGCATTGAAATTGGATCGCGATAATAATTATTCGATATTATTTATTTTGTGGTTTTGCCATTTTATATCTATTTTTTACTATTTTTATTACACAATATATTATAGCGGTGTTTCCCAACCAGTGTCGCGAGAGCAAAGTATAGTAAAAGCAAGGTCAGTTGTTCTCAACATTTTATAAAAATATAAATTTTTATAAAATATATATTTTTATAAAACTATATTACTACTTGTATAGTAAATTATGGTCAAATAAATTGAGTGATTCTCAACATTTCATAAAAAGTTTTTTTTCTAAATAATTTTACCTCAGACTTTTTTCGAATGATTATTATTACACCTATTATAATTATTTTGATTGTATAATAAATTAAATTTTCTACAATTATTATTATTATACTTACTATTCTTATTTTGGTTGGATAGTAAAATATTGTAAAATAAATTCAGTGGCTCTCAAGATTTTATAAAAAGATTTTTTTTTCTAAATTCACCTCATATATTTTGTTCCAGCGATTGATATTCTACTATAATTATTTCGATTATATAGTAGACTATAGCAAACCAGCGGTTTCCATTTTTTGTACTTTATTTAATTTTTTTTCAAATGTTTATTATTATTCTGTTCTAATTTTGATTGGATATAATGAAATGAATTTAGCGGCTCTCAACATGTTATAACAAGAAATCTTCTTCTTAGTGTATCTCACATTTTTTTTCATTGATTGTTATTTTGCCCTGCTAAATTTCAATTATGAAAATGTTGTTCCTGTCATTTCAAAAACCTCTAATAAAATTATGAAAAAGTGTAAACAATAAATGCATAACAATGATAAATAGTGTACTCGTGCAAGACAGAAACTGTTGAACAGACTGATATATTTCAAGTATCTACCTAGGTAAGTTTATATAATAAGACTTTATCTATACCTACTTTCTTTTGCAATATATTGCAATATAAAAATATTCTTTTTGGTGATGAGAGTCAGAAAATATGTTTTACTATATTTTACTATGTAAGAAAAACAAGAGTAGCAAGTGTGAGATAAATTTAGATAAAAAAATATTTTTATAAAATGTACTGCAATTGATTTACTATAGTTTATTACACAATAAAAATAATTTTTATGAGACCTACTTACCATTGGGAAAAGTGCGGGATAAATTTAGAAAAAAAATCTTTTTATATAAATTGTTGAGAACCGCTGATTGATTTACTATATAGTTTATAACGCATTCGAAATAACTACTATATAATATAATAATTACCATCGGAATAAGTGCAAGATAAACTTTGAAAAAAATCTTTTTATAAAATGTTTAGAACCACTGAAATTGATTTTTATTATGTAATCGAAATATAGTCATAGTATATTACCGCAAACACTGTCTTTTTACTTAGCAGGGCAAAATAATAATGCTTGAAAAAAATTGTGAGGTAAACTGAGAAAAAGATTTCTTGATATAAAATGTTGAGAACCGCTAAATTTATTTCATTATATTACTATCCAATCAAACTAACAACAGTATAATAATATCTAATCATTTGAAAAAAAAGAAATTTCTTATAAGTACAAAAAAAAATGGGAACCGCTGGTTTGCTATAGTGTACTATATAATCGAAATAATAAATTATAGTAGAATAACAATCGCTGGAACAAAATATAAGAGGTGCATTTAGAAAAAAATATCTTTTTATAAAATCTTGAGAACCACTGAATTTATTTTACAATATTTTACTATCCAACCAAATTTAGAATTATAAAAAATTAAATTTATTATGCAATCAAAATAATTATAAAAGGTGCAATAATAATCATTCGAGGAAAGTCTGAGGTAAAATTATTTAGAAAAAAAACTTTTTATGAAATGTTGAGAGCCACTGAATTTATTTGACTATAATTTACTATCCAAGTAGTAATATAGTTTTATAAAAATATATATTTTTATAAAATGTTGAGAACAACTGACCTTGCTTTTACTATACTGTGCTGTTGCTGCACTGGTTGGGAAGCACTGCTATAATGTATTGTGAAATAAAAATAGTAATAGTAGGTACATAATAAAAAAATATTCTAAAAACTTGTAAATTAACCCAAAATAAAATACTTAATAAAAGAAAATCTTCAAAATTAACTCACTCCCGAGATGTATATTCTAAATATTTAACTCACTAATCAAAGGGTTAAAATTTATCTTAATTACACCTCCGCCCAATAAGTGATTTTCACGCACCGGACGAAGGCCTTTACTCATGAATAAAATATTAACGTACTCGAGCAGGGAACCAGATCAGGTGTTTTATTCAATTGTTTATAGAGATCAGGGTAGCAGTTCGGCCCGTTTTTTATTTAATATTTACAGAAACCAACAAAAGCCTGTTGATAACAGGTATGTGTCAGTACCTACCAGCGTTCATTACAATAAACAACTTCTTTTGTCGTTTATGAATGCCATGCTTGTTTCGGGGAAAAATTCTAATTGTGTATTTTTGTTTGAATTGTGACTTTTTATGTTATGTGACCACTCATTTAAAAATACCTATTCTCTGATATAACGAGCAATGCTTATAACGAGCAAATCCAGTCAGTCCTATCTTCCTCGTAATAACCAAGTTCGACTGTATTATGTATTTCTTTTACTATGCATAGACAAAAATTGTGAGTAAAGTGTGTAAATATATCTGTGTATGGCGTGAATATGTTGATAAATCTAAAAAAATCAATTCGCAGGGCAGCTATTTGTGCGTTGGCTTTCAGTGGTAAATGAAAATATATATTTGTGGATGTCTTTAAATTTTAGTAAAATGTTTGTCAATTCTCAACAAATTAAAATTTAAAAACATTCCTAATTTATCACACAACACCTGCCTTACACATATCTCGCTATACACAGATATTACATAGGGAAAATATTAAAATCTTTAGAAGGTTAATTAATCATTTTGAAAGAAGAAATTTTCCATTTTATAATTTAAAAATTACCCATGATCGGGGAACACTACACTGTAATTTGTTGAGAGAAATTGAATAGAGCTTACGTGAAATGAGAATCCAACGGCATAAAGCACACTACCCGACTCACAGGCTAACTGCTATAGGTTAACACTCTATGGCCAGGAAAAAATTCACTTATGTAGAAGTTACCTTCCACCTCCCCAACGGAGGAGGCTTCCATAGGAAAATCAAATGTTGAATATTTTATGGACAGCCCCCGTATTGTAGGAATGTATCCTATGGTATTTGTTAACAGATGCTGTGCGTTAGGCGGACGCTAACGGAGATACTTCTTGACGTGACAACGGAGCAGATTTTGTCTATTTGTCAAGAGGAAGTAGGGAGGATCAGGTCTCAAACACAAGGTATCATTGTTGTTAAACCAAATGCATTGACCCACCGGTACTTTGTGTCTATGGAACGCGTCGGCCGGACAGTGTGACCAACGGACAAAATATATATATTACAAACAGTCTACAATGGAAAAATTATTACACCATGATATTATCTTGGTTCGCCAAATGTTGCCCACTTCTATACCGTGTGACTTTTTCCATTTTTCTAGTGTAAATTTTTTGATATCTGGCAAGACTGATGTGAAAACTGACAAAAAGATGGACCCATCTTTAAATGACTTATTTTGATTGATGAAAGTGATTATAATATATAACAAAAAGCTGTGATATTAATTTATATTATTGTATACAGTTAGAATTAAATTTCTTTTAATAACAAAGACTAGATTCTTGTTTTTTTGAGAGGAAATGTTGAAGATGAATTATTTTAAATAATTGTAAATTGAATCAACGGCCTCCAATATTATTCTGTAAAAGAATCATTCTTGATATGGTATGGTTAAACTACTATTCATTACTTGTTTTGTTATATTGCATTTAATAAAATGTTTAATACATTATTTAACTAGTTTATTTTATAATGACTATCTTATTAATAATACATACAATTGTTTTTTTTTTTTTTTTTACAGAAATGTGTTTAAGTAATACCTAATTCTAATATTATCTAAAAAAAGATGTTTTAAATATGGCAATAAGTAAACTATTGTTTTTTCTTATTGATTGTTCTTATTTTCAAAATATGACAGAAACTTTGGCAGGAAATAATATATTGCATTGTCAAAGATGGGTAAACATAATAATATATTCGATGAAGCAGTATAGATTGATTGATATCCATATCAAATGATTTTTTTCCATAATCAATTTTCCGGAAGCCATTTTGTTACAATCTTGCCGTTACTTCATAGTAATTGGTTTTACAAGAATTTTCTTTGTGTTAAATTCATTCACATTTATGTGTGCAGTAGATGTTCTGGTTTCAGGTAAATTCGCCAGTGCTTTGTATTGAAAAAAAAAATGTATTTTTGTTCACTAAAAGTTTGTATTTATATGAAAAGCAACGCGTGGCGCATCATTGGCTGGCAAGTCGCAGGCCTTGTCTGCCATTGGTGGACAACTCGGTAAGTCATCCTCCATTTTTTTAAACTTCATATTATTCAAACATGCACCAATAAGATAATAATAATAATTTGACATTTCTCTACAGAGGCAGTCTGGCTGTTCATAAATGAATTTTAAATTGCTTGAGTACTAGAGCCATTATTGAACAGATTCCTTTTTTCTTTCTAAATATTTTTGCACAGCTATTGAATATTATATTGCTGTGTTTATTTGAATCTAACATGAAGGTATTTAATTGAAAATTACGTTAATAACATATTTTATTAGTATTCTCTATTTTTAATGCTTGATTGAAGATCATTCAAAATTTTATACAAACAATATTAGACAAATTACTTATAAAGGTTCTGAGTAGTTTTGATTGACATGTCATTATGCATAGAATTATTGAACATAGATAGCTACAAAAAAACAAATCATTTTAAATGTTACCTATTTGAAAAACTAATCAATTGCCAATTAGTTGTAAATAATGAACATTGATATTTTCACATTTTATCTGTGTAAAAAGATATAAAAAAAATATGGCAAGGCAATATGAAGAGAATATTATAATATGTACTATAACAGTGGTAGCGAACCTATGGCACAAGTGCCACCAGTGGCACGTGAGATGATATGCATGGCACGCGTTTGAAGAGAAAAAAATACCTATAATAATAAATGACAGATCGCATTGTATAAAAAATAGCATGCAAATACTCTTCAAGAATAATAAGCATTACATTTAATGTAAATATATAATTACATCGGTCGGTCCTTAGGCGTTATGCGTCACATAATATTATTGTACTAACCTCATCAGGCGACAAGGGAAGCCACCTCTAATTTTGATTGATGTACACTGCTTGAGACCACTGTAGCGAGAGTATGCCTCATCTGTTCGGAGCAATTCTGGTGTCGATTTGTATGTAAAGAACCAAACTAATTAATACATTAGGAACAATCTCATTTCTACCCACAAAAAATGACAAAAAATAAAAATATTGATAAATCGCTATCAAGTACTGTAATAGAAAATGTACATAAGACACCATCTAGGTCTCATCTATATCCTTAATACATGCCTTCATATAATCTTAGATTCAGGTAAACACAGCTTTAAATATTTCTCAAATGAAAACGATAAAATGAAATAATTTTTATTAATGAAAAGGTCACAAAACACCTGTAGTGCTTTAGTTAAATATTGAGAACCGTGTTTCATAGTTTATTTTACAACAAACTCATGTTAACGACACATGCTTTTATTATTTATTCAACACAATATGTTGAATATATTGTTTGTTTATTTAGTTATGTAATTATCGAAACGCTAGTGACCTAGGTTGGACACTTGGGTAAATAAACTCTCGGCAGGGAATGAATTGGGTTTTGTAAATGGTTCCTTGAATACATGTGGTATGTGTTGCCAGGATTGGGGATTTACGGCGACAGCAGCGGGGACAGCGAATCCGAGTCGGACTCCACTGGCAGAAGCACTCCGGGCGCCAAAAAGCGGAGTAGCAGTCATGACGTTACTGACGGACAGTTACAGGTAAATATACATCACAATTGTGACTTGTTTATTGAAGTAAAACTTTTTCAGGTAGCTTAAAATCACCTGCGGGAAAGGAATGTGAAAATAAAAGTATCAGGGCAGCATGATGCCAGAGGAGGTATCTGTTTCTGAGATAAATGAATCTGAATTTTTGGAAAGGAAAGCTAAAAAGCTCTCCACCCAAAGATTAGTGTCCCTGCATTGCCTACAATTTTCCATACAAGTCAATTTAACAATTTTTTCTCCCAACTAACTTTTTTTCCCCTATCAGCGCCTTTATTATATTGTACCCACTGGGAGTGGAATATAGAGTTGTTTTTAGTTTGGTTAATTTTGGTTTAGGCATTTGCATTAAGTAACTGTAATACTACTACTAGTAACTGTCGCGATATTGCACTCTTAGCCATTGCTATCCGTCTTCTTATTTCCCCCTCGCATCTGATTGCTTGTGTGTCTGATTATTTTAGGAGAACATCAGGCGCCGTAAATCGGAGTTCGAAAAGACCTCTCGAGAGATTGAAGCGCGTTTGGCCGCAGAAGAGGAAGCGTTGCAGCGGAAGTCTTCCGCGAGCAGACCGAGAGCGGGAAAGCCGGTGGCGGCGGTACACGGAGACGGTGATGATGATAGTTCAGGGAGTGACGGTGAGGATACCCCAACTGAGAATAGGAATGAGCCAAGTGTCACCACACAAAGTAAGTTACAGTCCTTTATCATATTTTCACATGAGATGGAACTCAGCTATCCGGACGCCATTAAATCGTGCGTAGACAGGGATACGTTGTACAAATAAACCCCAGAAACAATTGAAGGTCGTACAACTGTTAGATTCTGTATCTATTCAATGACTGTGAGTCTGTTTTATTTAATTTGTTGTCAAATTTAGTTATAGTAAGTTACCGGGTTAAAAATTATATTGAATTGACAATAGTAGGTTTGTTCCTGCAAATAAATTTCTAACCGGTTTGAAGCAGTTTGGTATTTTTTATGCTGCATCATCGTGCGCTGTCGAGCAATGCTGTATTTGAATTTTTGAGCTGGTTCGTTGAATACTATATTTAGCGTTCAATTTAGCTATAAATGTGCTCCAATAAATTTCTATACAAAAATTGAAGGCATCTCAGGTTGAAGTGCTTTTATTGCATAAAAGGGGTCTATATAGCATTACTCAATATATTCGATAAAAATTTATTTCATTATAGCAACACATTTGACACAATTAATACTGCCAAGTTGGTTAACCTGGAATAGGGGTCTTTATGCGTTTCACGTTATCAAAATGGCCGGCTTGCAATGTGTAGGAATGTCATCGGCAGCTCTTAAAACGATAAATAAGCAGCGTAAACGTAAGATACATATTGCAAAGTTGAGAGAAAATATTAGAAAAGTCTAAGAAACAATGGTGAAGAGTATTTAAATAAAGCTGGGGTACTAAAATCTGCAAAAAAACGTTCAGAAACAGTAAGTAGAAAAGGGGTCTATATGCTTGCTGCAATATGACATGTGTCATGCATTGAACCAATATTGCAGTATATGCAGTAAAAAAGGTTGTGAAAAGAAATGACGTCAAGAAATTACTGATCAAGAAAAAAAATATTACTTATTTGAAAAATACATATTGCACAAAAAATTTTAACAAACGATCAGCTTTTATGGCACAATGCCTTTAATTTTGTGCTCTCCTCTTAGACGAGCAACTGAAAAAACTATGAGACATCTCGCAGAACATACCATCAGAACACGAGTATTCTACCAAAATCTTGTAGCCATCGAATAAAATTATTGTTTAATGGCTATATCCATATTTCATATAGACCCTTTTACGATTGTAATAAATTTTTCACATATAGACCCTTTTTACACCAAAATGACATTCTTTTATAAATTTAATTTATAAAATGTTACTTTTTTCAAAAAAAGTTGTTTTTTATACAATTCAGTGTGTTTTCAGTTACTAAATAATATTTCCATTGCCTAGAATTCAATCAAATAAAAGTAAAAATCGTTTTTTACTTCTGTAAAATTTTATTTTTTCATATAGACCCCTTTTCGAGGGATGTCTTCAGTTATAATAAATATGAAATTTTCGAGTTGAGCCAAAAATCCTGTAAAAATACTGTAATTATATTATAACATATTGTTTACTGTTTAATTGTCATTATTTTCGTATTTTATAATTGTATACATACGCCCAATAGGCAGTCTTTGCTACTAGTGTGCATGTCCAAAACTAAAATTGTGAAAAATACTGTCTGGAACATGAATGGGTTACCCTAAACATATAAAAATTGTTGATTTGGTATTGTTTGAAGACATTCTAATTCATTTGAAGGCAGTTTAAGACTCTGACTATGCGCCGAGACGATCTCTGATCGTTTCACACAGTTTAGACGTGGTTATCATATAAGATCTTTCAAAACGCTTGCTGGAACAAACCTATTATGTAGAAGTGATTAAAGAGGTACTGTGGTCCAAAGAAGAGAAAGCAGTTGAAAAGTATTAAACATAGCTGAAACGTTAAGTAGGTATGCTCCAAGATACCGTAATCTGACAATACGACATGGCTACAACATTACCACTTTTACAGTAGTGACAACTTAATGAAGCAACTATTTTATATGAAGCTAAATGATGTTTTATTTTATCAACTGCATTGAATTTATGTAATTATTGTAATTTTAAACAAGTTATTACATACATACTTCATTTTAACCCTTTGGCTGCTATTTCTCAAAATCCCAGTGTGAAATGCTACCATTTAATGTAATTATTGTTGATAGAAAAATATGACTATTTTTAAATACCCTACCTTTTTTTTAAATTTGTTTCTTTGATAAAGATTAAATTTTAAAGGTTAAATTGATGAAGAACCATTATGACTATATAGATCCACCATTATAAGTTGTCCGCTGTGTGAGGGCGCCACATGCCAACATTTGACATATAATTTCATACTTTTTATACTGAGATGAGCTTAGTTCTAAATTCGAACACCTGAAGATTTATGATGTATATCTATAGTGTGTTCATAGAATACTACAAATAATGGCATCTGTTGTAGGCTTTCACATCTAGTGACATTTCAGATGTATTTGAAGTACTGATTTTCAATTGTCTTCTCTCTTTGGTACTACAGTCCATACGATTAGTTTAACTCATTCCGTGCGTCCAATGCAACAGGTACGTTGCCAATTAGTCGGCCATTAGATACTATTAGCATGTCAATTAAATAGTAATAACAGTTCTGCAGTGAATGAGTTAACATATTGTATTAAATACATTTTAGAAGCTACATAGTAAATTTATGTTTTGGGGCCATGCTGGGAATTGCTACTTTATGATAGACATCTTATATTATGTTATAAATCTTATAAAGGTCAATATAATCAAACTGAGTTGTGCCATCCTATAAAATATTTCATATTAATTTCAATAGTAATCGCAACGAATTTAAACCGATTGATATGACTTTGTAAGTATGGTTTGTGTAGTTTTGTCGAGGGAGAATAACTTTTGAAAAAAGATGAATATGGCGGTCGATTTTACAGGAGACGCTCACGAAAGGACGCCGCCTGCAGATCACCACAGCAAGAATAAGAGAAGTATCCCCGAAGCCAAAATCAGACGCAGCACAGATAAGAAAGAGAGGAATGACACTGCGAAGGTCAATTCTTCAGGTAAACATAATCATAGACCGGACACGAGGAAGGTTGAGAAGACTTCGAGTAGAGATAAGAAGAGACAAGATAAAAGCAACTCCAGCAGCAGTTCTTCGGAGTCTAGCGATACTAGTGAGTCGGAATCGGTTAATAATAAATCGGACGACAGTGAAAGCAAACAGAGCAATTCTATCGCTTCCGTAAGCAGTGAATCTTCTAGCTCGTCCAGTACCCGTTCTTCGAGTAGTCCCCTTCCTAAAAAAGCGAAGAAGAAGAAGAAGAAGAAGAAAACGTCCAGCGATGAGAGCTCGAAAAGAGACAGAAAAGAATTGTCGCGTAAATCTAAAAGTAACAATGGAAAACATTCGAAAAGCTCAAAGAACTCGGATAAAGGGTTCAGTAAGTTTGATCTAGACGAAGATACGACGCAGTCTTCCAGTAAACGTAACAGAGACTATTACGAACATAAAAGTGAACGATCGCTTCGAGATAGTCAGTTTAGCAGTAGAGATTCCTACGCGAGGACGCCGGATAGAAAAGCGTCTGCGAAATCGAGATACGATAGGTCTCGTTCGAGGAGTGCCGATCGGGCTAGCAGTCACCGGTACGAGAGTAAGAAATATTCTAGTTATAGGAATGAAGAAAGGTTGAGGGACAGGTCGCGGGATGACAGGGGTAGGTCTAGAGATCGGGAGTACAGGGATAGGTCTAGGGAACGCAGAGATTCTAGAGAACGGCGGGGGAGGTCTAGAAACAGAGAGAGGGACAGAAAGCAAAGTCGCTCGTACCGTTATTGAAGTCATGTCCTAACTACCGCCAAACGGTAGTGTGTGTATTCCGCCAACTTCCACATTGGTTAATGTAGTTTTAATCCGTTGATACGTTGATATATTATGCTCAGATGAGACGAAGGATGACAAATTCACTCATTTTAGTGTCGCACGTAAGAAATTGTTTTAATCTTAGATACTGTATGCCTTTTGGAGTAATTGTTTGAAATTTTAACAAAAGAGGTCTGGTATAACGTATTCCACGGATTCTCAACCCATGGGTCGCGACACCCGGACAGGTCACAAAGTTTTTTTCTAGGGTCTTAACTGAAAGAAAAAGTGGCTGATGTAAAATTAATGTATATGTGTTTATATGATACTCAACACTCGATTAACCTCGTTGGCTGAAAATTGAAAAATACTTATAAAAGTAATAATAGTGCATGATCAACATATTATGTATTCACAAATAAAAGTTTTCAGTTACCAGTGGATAAAAATCTTTCAAAAAACTAGTTAAAAGTGTAAGGTTTGACAGTATCTAAACGGAGACTAGTAAAATGAAATGAAATGTTTGCTAATTTAAATGTACAAGATAATATATAATAAAGTGTAATGTAAGTTAGTAAATAAACAAAATATGATAATAGGTGATTCCCATGTTAACTGAAAGGAATGCGATTTTTTTTGATTTGTTTAATTTACCTTATTAAAAATACCTTGAAAAGTGGTAATTCAAAAAGGGGGTCGTGACTCGTAAAAGGTTGGGAACCCGTTATCACTGGCGAAGGGATGAGGTAGGCTGTGGAGATCCGACATAAATAATGCACAATAAACTTTGTCTCGCATACTTTGTTTTCATTGAACTGCAGATGGTATTGGTTAGATTTTTTAAATTCAATTAAACGCTGCTAATCAATTTTAAAAACCATCTGGAATTTGTATTCTCAGTTCACTAAAAACAAATAAGTATGACTGACAAAGTATGTATTGTTTTTGTTGGATCTACACATCCACCTCTGCTATTGTGGTGTGCTTTAGGCAGTGTTTAATTGAATTAAAAAAAAAACTAACCAACATTTGTAGTTCAATTGAAACAAAAATAAGTTTGTGAGACAAGCTTTAGTGTGCATTATTTATGTCGGATCTCAACAGTCTATGCCCACCCTTCGCCACTGTGTGACATATACAGATGTGGTTATGGCAAATGATGTAATTACAACAGGTGGCATTTGAACAAATTGTGTTTAGCATTTTACCATGCCCATGATCTAGAATTGTCACGTTTTGTTGGGAGGTGTCTCATATATGTACGTGTAATACAGCAATGTCCTGTAATCACAGTTGTGATAGTAACTCTAATTATATTGTACTTTTCCCATTTAAACGTAACCTAGAAACAAACCGTAATAAATAAACCGCAGCCGTTAGAAGCAATTTTGAACTTTATTGATACGCTCTAGTGCTAGTTTAGTGATCATTTTAGTGTCTTAGCTCGACTCACAAAGCGGATGTTATTTGAAATTTATTTTGTGCACAATCATTCGAGAAATAAATGTTGATTATTAATTTGCAATGGCAACACTTCTTCTTATGTATAAAATATAACCAACAAACTCAATGGAAATTAGTACTATTAACATTTTTTATAATTAATATAAACAAAATTTGTGCATGTCATATCTGTGGTGTCATTTGGGTAATATGAGGAGCTGATGATTAAAAGGATCCAAGTTGAATATACTTGATTATACAATTTTCAAATAATCTACTATTAGTATTACAAGAAAAAATGTTGATATTTCTTTATGTTCATTAGTGTTTTTAGTGTTTGAAAGGGTACATGTCAGACAAAACTATGTTACTATGTAGATACAGTCAAACCTTGGATCGTGACCATAATTTGTTCCTGGTATGTGTTTGTAATCCAAAGCGCTCGGAT
Organism: Rhyacophila brunnea; assembly: GCF_057557595.1. Taxonomy (NCBI): domain Eukaryota; kingdom Metazoa; phylum Arthropoda; class Insecta; order Trichoptera; family Rhyacophilidae; genus Rhyacophila; species Rhyacophila brunnea. The sequence continues at coordinate 38,214,183 of NW_028232796.1, forward strand.
ATCAAAGCAAATTACTCCATAAGAAATAACAGAAACTCTGATGATTTGTTTCTTATGTAATACAAAATACTTATTTATATTTTTATTATTAATCCATGATTTTACTGTAATAACATTCTATACACTGGAGTTCATGGAATGTAATTATGTTAGAAGTAGAATGATTTTACACGTTTAAAACCCTTGAAGGTGATGTGAAAACTGTTCCCAACGTATTTTTTCCTATACATATCGTCGCCCCAAAAGCAAAAGGGCACTTGTGCATAAATTGAGTTTTGAGAAAAACGCATTTTAAGTGTTTTTGGAGTGAAAAAAATCGTGGAGAGGTTATTACTTAATATTTTGAAATAAAATTTGGAACACATGTGACCTTATTACTCAAGATTGAAATGCAATTTTTATTTTTTTTATAATTTGTCAATGTTTTATTTTTAAGTGGTTTTAAGTCACATGTTACCTTTTTCCTATATGCATTTATGAATAGCTTTATTTTCATCTTTTGATTTGCGAGCGTCCACTTTAGGCTTATTGTGATCTTCCAAAATACTTATTTGGGCCTCTTTCTCCGCTGCCAACATGTTTTTAAATTTTTCACAAATTTCACAAGTGCCCTTTTTCTGCAACGAAATTATTTTTTTTTGTACAAAGGCCCTTACTCACTTTTAAATAATTACACTTGTTACCTTTTTCCTATATTATTTTTGTAAACATTGCACATAGTTCCTAAAATCGTGTACATGTTACCTTTTTCCTATACATTAAATGAAGATCAGTTTACAAATACACATGTAACCTTAATTTTCTTTGCTCAATTGTGAATTCATGGGTTTTCAAATGCCGTTTTGCCCATAATGTTGAGAAAAAAATTACGAAGAAAACTGCATTCATAACTCAAAACCGTCAAAATTGCACATGTGCCCTTTTGCTTTTGGGGCGACGACATTATGTCATTCTTTTAATCCTCAGCTCCTGAATTATGGAATATACATTGTAAATTTTGAGTAATAACATCTGTGTCTCGGTGCAAGAGTACACTATTCGACATAGGAATGAATTGAGAATGTGAATGATAAAGCTATGAATAATTGTTTTAATTCATTGCACATGGTGTGGTTATTATGCAATATAACACTATCTAATAAATAATATTGATATTATTTTCAGTGCAATACTACACTAAGTCAAATGGTGTACTGTTGCGCTGAAGAGCATGAAGGCTACGTAAACTAACACACGAGTCCTATACAGAGAGTACATAATGAATTTTCTGTTCAATTTAGTAGAGTATCTTTGAAAGGTTAACCTCAAACAACGTTATCATCTCTATTTTTTGGGTCTTTCAATATGTCAACTGCATTGATTGACCTATCTTAACGTTAAATCTGTTATACCGAAAATAGTTTTTGTAGATAGTGTTGTTTGCCTGCCTTTAATTCTTTGATTTATAAGTGAAATTAACTTTGATTTTAAAGCGTTTTGATTCTCATCACATATAATATTCCATATTCTTTTTTTTAAATTCTGGTTTTTTTCATGATGTTGTGTAAGTTCATTAACTATCAAATCCAGAACTTTTTTCTAGAAGTATATGTAGTATATACCTAGTATAGAACCAGAAGTTAGTTGTGAATTCAGTTATATACGCTGTTATTTTTAATTTTTTCAATAATAATTAATTTTAGCGTGTTTTTGAATCATTTATTTTTCTTATTATTTATTGATGTGTTCGTAACAGCAAAATATTCCATTTGCAGTCCTAAAGGCCGGTTCGGATTAGTCGAGTGGCGAGTAATTTAGTAACTAAACGTGTATGTACAGACAAATTTAGTAAAATCATTTAGTCGAGTCAATCCATTTTGTTATAATTTTTCGATCAAGTAGCACCCCCACCACCTCTCACTTAACCCTTTCCCGGCGACCGTATTCCAGTAGGATACGGCTAGTACGTAACACATGGGCGACCGTATAGCAGTCAGATACGCAAACCTTGACCTGTGGATAACGCAAGAAATATTTTTCATGCGGCATTGAGAATTTTATTAAAAAATAGCCCGATCTATCCGCCTACTTCCACCTATATAACTTTGTCAAAAATATGTTGTTTTAATTTCATAATCATCGATCTTTCGAACCCTCTCGATCTATTGAGATTCGCCGGTACGATTGCATCAGTTCAAATCTACGCGGTATTTTAGAGCGCCTGCGCACTAGGTATACAAAATATTTTCATTCGCGTTGAGTGTGCGCCGAGTGATTTACCTTGTAAAGTTGAATATTCACCGTGATCTTTACAACACCATGTTTGCGGGAATAAAAGACAACCAAAAAACCGAACCGAAAACAATAATGTGTCGTCGAAATATTTCTAAATATGTACTTGAACTTGTGTTCTGGATTATGTCATTTATTTTTATTACTCATGGTCGTGTGTCACCCCAATTGTTTAAAAAGTCATAAATCGAGCTCATTATTGTAAGTCGTAAATATGTGGTAAAGATTCGTCCAAACGGAATGAAAAAATATAATATATTATTATATTTTAGTTAGGACGATTGCGAGTTTTACCAATAAATAACGAATTACTATGAAGGAATATCCAAAACGTATAAATAAACGTAAGTATAAAAAAAACACACACGGGTACACAACATAATATAAAATATAAATCATGGAATATTGACTTTTCAACTATATTACATATTATCTTTGCATGCAATAATTTAGTGTTTATAAAATTTTAAAACCTCACGCAAAAAATGTTTTTCTTTTTTAAATTACGCAGATCTTACAAAATAAATATTGTTTTTTTTATAAAACATAAAACGACAACCACTAACATAACACAATGCTCAATAAAACTGAAAAGTTTAATCTAGTAAAAATCCAAATTACACTCAAAAAGGAACAAAAAAATTATTACAATATTTCAATCATTTGGACTCAACTTTACGTGACCCATAAAACTTGTAATAATATGGGACACAATAAAAGCTATTATTTTCAATATTTTTAATGGCATTTTTAAGTGTTTCTAACATGACTAAAATAAAATTAGTGTCAGTGATTTATTTCTTTTCATAGGCGCACAATCCAACTGACGCGTTTTTACGTCATCAAAGATGGCTCCGAAATTTTTCAGTTCAATGGACTATGGACGTTTTTATTCAAGTAAACACAGCTAAATACAACAATCGATTCTATTTTATAGTGTGGCACTTCGAACCTTATGTATCTAGGCATGATAACAGTAATACCAGCTATTTTTAATTGCCGTATTTATCATAATACAGCGAAGCAAAGCATTTAGAAAAACCTTACCGCAGACTGAGCTACTTTCATATTGAAACTTACGCGGCGGCCGGGTTAATACCAAACGAGTATGACCAGTGCTCTATTCATTTTGACACGTCACTCACTAATGTGTTCGGACACTTTTCAGTTACTAAATCATTTAGTGGTAACTAAATCATTCGCCACTCGACTAATCCGAACCAGCCTTAAACGTGGTTGGTGATTATCTCGAAGTAGGCGGTTCATGGAAGTATCCGACTTTGAAACTGATAGCCTCATATTAACTTTACCAAATTTTTTACAATAAAGCACTAAATGCGGGGCTGCAATGTGCTTTCATTTATATTAGTTTTATACAAAAATGTCAAAGGAAACTTTCTTGTATAGAGATGAAACCTAACCGTTTGATAGTGGCAATAAAAAACTCTCAAGCTTAGATTGATTGCCTTTAATGACATTTATAAAGAAGTTACAGAAGAGTTCACCTGAAAGGAGATTGAACATCTTTGGTTTTATATCTTGCCGTTTGTAAAAAAAAATTACTGACTTATGAATAATTTTTGTATCATAATGTATAAAACAAAACCTCCTTAATCTAAAGAGCTTGTACCTTTCTATTTAATTCAATTTTATATCTAAATATAGGTTCAAATGTCTTAGTTGTATATTTCACTTGCATTAATTATTATACATATTTACTTTTAATTCGCGATCGCGTAATATATTTATGGATCAAACTGCGTATGAAGGGCCTGGGTTAAAATAGTGTCAACCGTCATTGTTTCACATTGTTTCTAAGCTATTTGTCAAAAATAAAGGATTTATATTTAATGATTGATGTCAAATAATGTTTACTATAAATTGCATTGCACACAAGATACTGAATTTTAATAATAGATTTATGCAGATTTTAATAATTAATTTTGATTTATTTTTGAAGAAAGTTTAAACTTGATTGTTATCGGAACAAAGAATATAGAGGTCGACACTGTGTTATCCTGGCGCCTTTGTGTCAAAAAAGAAAGGATTATGAACATGACAACCGCTAAAGAGTAGAATCATTAAATAAAATAATAAACATTTAAACAATATAGCTCCATGTTCATTTAAAAGAGTTTAAAATTAAGCGTGTACCAAATACGCAGATTTCATGCTGCTATTGCCGGCATCTATCGAAAATCACAAGCATTTTACAGTCACTTCTACAAATTATTATATGTCAATGTATATATGTCAAAGTGATATTGTCAAGATACACCCACAAACTATATTTCATTATAAATTTATAGTGTTATTTTATTAATTATTGTTACGATATACTGACCAATTCATACAGAAAAAAAGTTTGATTTGTACCGAAACCAAAACATTCACATTATAATACAAATATAGCTATAACTGCCTGTGACATGACAGACTGCATTAATTGGGTAAATGCTTAAATGGGGAGCTAAATATGCCGAACACATTATGTCATGAAAATAAATGCACAAATATGTCACTTCGCCGACGCTCAGAATATTAATTTACATGTCAATTGCTATCAATTCAATCACACTAAAAAAGTTGCAGAATTTCCGAGAAATCAAGTATTGTAATACTCAAAGTTCATAATTTTATTCTCCCTCTTGCTGTTGTAGTTCAAACTCTTTGGGATGTATGTATTTGAGAAGACGCAATTTTAACTTGAAAATTATTATCAAGTAACTCAAAACTATATTTTGGATTATTCTTGTTGACGTCATCTATAAGTCGATTGACATTCCAGTAAAAAAAAGGGTCTTCATTCTTAACGCACGCACAGGGGATCATCCATATTTGTCAACATGACTTAGGATGATTTGTGACAATGAGGATATGAGTGTTTTTTGAATGTGTTACAGTGGCGGTGTAAGATTTTGTGATGTCATTTATGTATCATCTCCTATGGGAAAATTTTCATTTGGCTGTTCAAAACATCAAGAAACAACTTATATTTTGTCACAGAAGAAAAGATCCAGCAGTAATATGTCCATTGTTTTTAATTAAGAACGTGTGGTCACCGTAAACATGGATGTTAATTTGATGAGGTTTTGGTCCACATTTGTGTTGGTCATACTATAATCATGCTAGTTTAATTAAGTTATCTTTTCGGTTAAAGACATTTTTGATTTTACTATTGATTAAAAGTCAAAGGGTATCTGTAAATTTTGCTACAATTTACAAAACTATTCATCCGTTTATAAATATTTTAAAAATTAAAAATTTAGTTGTGTAATAAATTAATAACATAACATAAATTAATTTATCTAATAAGACATAAATTGCTCTCCAGTATACCTATTAATAAGTCTTATTATAGCGTAAAACCTTGACACAATTATCACTCACCTTCAATTTTAAATTCCTTTGCATAGAAACATACTAATTTATTCATTCCTTTTTTGTATAGGTTTCTCTTGATAAGAATATAAATAAATCGATGAAGTACCTACATACTATAATATAACATCTCCTAGTTTATAAATAAGAATAGATTAAAATCATCGTATTGATCAAGCTTCATCTATTACATTTTCAACGTGAAAACCAGGAGACTACAGTGTTTATTTTGAGTTCTCTTGGTGACCAATTTGGTAGCAGCTATCAAAATTGAAAAACACACTGCGGTATTTGAAACAATATTCTTGCAAATATTACACATGTGCATCTGTCTCCTCTTGATGCCTTGAATTATATATTATTTAAATCAATAATTATCACGGTGAATATAAAAACCGTGTTTTACTAAATTTTATTTATGATGATTTTTAATTGTGCTGTATATGTTTTCATTGAACAAGCAACACTGACATCTTATGAATAATTATTAATCAACAAAAATATTAACTGTCAAATGATATATACATACATAGGTAGAGATAAATTTATTTTCTTATGAAAGGAATTGGACTTTCGGTAGTGTGAATGTTTCTTACCAACTACTATTTATATGAGTATTGGTTGCTAGCCGTATGGTGAGTGAGCTTAATTCGAACACACATTTATTAAAGAAACCATTATGTGAATCTGTCCGAATCGAAAGTATTTATTTAATATACGATATCGTTCCTCAAACTGCAATGTCTTAAACCACGCATCACAAATTTTACTATAGAAACAAGTAACTGTATCAACTGTAACAATTTATGGTGATCTTTGTCTTTTTTTAAATATGACAATATGTTCTTTATCTCATTTGAAAGATATAATAATAAGACATATTGCAGTTATGTGGAATATAATTTGATTTTCTTGATTTTAAAGAAACATACCGTACTTGCACGGAGATGTGTATAGTAAAATTATTTGAACTTCACATCCGAATCTACAAAAATCTCAATTTGCCACCATGCAATTTTGTCGATCGATATGTATTTATAATTATTACTACATAACATTATCTGTACAGCTGGCGTATTTTCCAATATATTCGTTATTCTTTCATTGTATTGAAAAATATTAAGCATGTTATTTATGTATCGAATAATAATTAAAAACTGGCTAATAATAGACTAAAAAAAGAGCAGTGTTAATGTTGGAGTAAATAAGGCATTTGAAAATTATTTGTCTATGGTTATGACGTGGGAGGTTCAATTTAAACTGAATATTTATAATTTATTGCATAATGCAGGTTCTTTATTGTGACTAAAAAACAGATAAGTCCAAATTTTTACTATTAACGAATATTGATCACAAAAGTTGTTTTGCGATCAGAAACAAAATGTAAAATGACTTTTTTTTCAGAGAATGTAGTGATTCGTCCGTTTGAAATCTTTTCACAATATAGTAAAGTTTTAATATTGACTGTTTAAAGGCAAACCCATATTTATGCGTACCACATTTTGTTTGATCTAACTGTCTGACAAATCAGCACATCGAAATAATGTCTAGTTATAAGCTTTTATCACATCAATATTTCTAATTGTATTACTTATTCATTGTTTTTGTTCTACTGAAAAGCTAGCTATTCATAGTCACTTCTCGATGGCCTAATGTTAATATCCCGTAAGTGACTTTTTACAAATTGTGCAGGAAGCTAAAAAACTAAATATTTAATATCCCGTATCTGACTGTTGTTAGTTCACACATGTTGTAACTACATAGCATGCCAATAACTTGTAATGTAAAAAGTGGTAAAGCAAAGCACATAACGCCTAATATAATGATAACATCCATTAAATATAAAGATAAACATCCAAATTTGTTATATTACATACTTACTGTTTTACCTTTTATACGGAAATTTCGCAGTCGATGGGCAGCATTTTTGTTGTTAGTACATAAAAAAAGTCATTTTCATCATATATGGGGTATTGACATTAGATCGTCGTTATCTAGTTCTTCCCGCCTTTTAACTGTCTATATCCGTATGTAAGAATATAACGCTTCCACGTTGCTGGCAAATGATTAGCGCTGTGTGCAAAAGATAATGAATTTTTCCGCAATCTGCTGATGTTACATCAGGACAGTGGTAGTGAGATCCTGTACCATAAATTTTTAGCAAGATAACTGTAATTAAATTAATTAAGATTAATCCACGTTAAAAGTGGTGGATATACCATTGGCATGCTGATATTCATTTATTTATGGTATCGAAGACAGTTATTAAACCTGAACAAATTAGCCACATAAAAACAGTTCGAACAAAAGTGCCCGGTAATAGAACATTTTGAATTTATTTGTTTTGGTGTTGGTGTAATCTGTAATGTGTGTTACGTTATTTACAGCAATTAAAAACAATTCATAGATTATGTAATATTATGAAATGAGTTTCGGTAAATTTTATTTTCTGTATAAGCGAAACCGATTTCAAGTATTTTTGAAGACTATGTAATGGTTTTGAATTTTTATTATTTATAATTGATGTAAATAAATACATGTGGCACCTTTTAGTAATAAATTAAATGTTTTTTGATTGTAAAAAATAAAGTAGGCATTCTGTAAGTGTTAACCTTTTTATTATTAAATAAATGCTTTTTAAATTACCGATTTGTTTTTCTTTCCCTTATCTATGAAATGAAACAACCCTTCACTGTGGTAATGAGATGTTAAATCAATTTCCATCCCTCATGATACATACTTGAGAAACGATCCTGGACTTGGAACGACAATGCGCAAAGAATAGGCAAGGGTATTCCGGTGTGGAAGGACATTGTATTAAATAAAGTAAAACACAATATGCAGTACTTATTCCACTTAATTTAACAAGAATCAGTGCATCTATTTTATACACAAGGCGGCTATCGAGGGTAGTTTACCATATTTATGTATTGAGGCAGTTAATTGTTACAATAAGTTAACTGTCAAAAAATGCTATGTTTTAGGCATTTTGGCATTAGAAATTCTTTGAATAAATTAAGTCTTGAATTGAAAATTAATCTGCTTTGCCAATCTATCACGCGTGACGGCAGACTGATGGTGACAGTTAAGTTATAACCTGTGAGGTTTTACTGCAGGATACATGACCCAGTGTTCTGCCGGCAAAATAGCAATATCAGTTTTCTCTTAGTTTACCAGGGTCGTTTTAATAGTGATGAAAAAACATTAAAAATCAATGTTTTCAGACTGAATGATTAAATTTGTAGTGTGGCAGGAAAAACACCTTTAAATTAAGTTTTTTGTAATGTATAATGTAAACAAGTGTGAAATTAGATAAGAATATTATATTAGTTTTGTTATATTTCAATTAATAATTACTGTGAATTTGATTTTACCATCTTCTCTGTAAGTAAATTAAGATTCAACTAACTGTACCTATAATAGCTTTCATATTTTTCTAATGAATGAATATTCTCCATTCAGAAGAGAACCTATCGAAGAATGGTTGGTACAACATCTTGTAGCTATAGGATTCAACATAGACAATACAAAATTTATAAAGAGCGCTCAAAATAAAACACATTCCATTACATTTATATTAAATTTATTTTTCTTTAAATTTAAAAACATTCCAGCAGGCCCAAAAACTTATATACTAGATGAGGATTTCACAGAAATCCATCGAAACCAATATTTACAGTAAAAAATATTCTTGATTTTTAAAATTTGCAATATTATTTCTCTCCGATTATTTACAACATCATAACATAATGTAGCAGTAAGAAGGCACGGTTCGACTGGCAACACCGGATTCACTCGATTGCACTTAACTTATCAAACTATAACATTGATTACAAATATGGACCATTCAGGTGTATTCTGACGATTTCTACTAGTACTTTCAGCAATGCCGAGGATGTGTGGTGGGTATATTTAATAAATCTGTGGTATTTGGTAAATTTATGATTTTTCATTATGAGAATTTGAACCTTTAGTTTTCCATGTAATCTTAGAAATGAAAAAGCACTACTAAATTCTATTAAATTAACTATCAAATGTCTCTCATTATTTCAATGTTTTGATTGACCATTGATGTATGTAACATTCGGTTAACTCCTTTGATGTATGAAATAAATAAATTAATGATTTCCAACATGGCCTAGTCTAGAAGGAGCTAATATGTGTACATACATAATAATTCCTTTCTATGGCAGATGCTTGATGTAAATAATATTTCTCATGACATAGAACTCAATTTGGGTGTTTACAATTAAATGAGAAAATACTTATAGCTTCGAAGCTCAAATAGAATGGAAACTATTGAGATAAACCTGGCATAAGGGTAAATAGATAAAAAATGTACATAATATCGATTGTAAAGGTATTTAATAATTTCTTTTTCTTGTATACAGTCGTTCGACATATAAGCAGATGTTTTACTATAGAAATATATTCATATCTAGATTCTTATTTGTTCGTCATTATATCAATATATTGCAGGATTGCAGATTGCAGGATTGAAAGAGACAGTTGACGACTGTGAGCTATTGCGCTTGTGTTTTTTTGCATTTCCCTGCAAATTCATAACTGCAGGACTCGGATAATGAGGACCCCCAGTAATACCAACATGTAATAATAAAAACAAAGCTGTCATGCAAATAAATAAAGACACATTTCTGATTTTAATTGAAGTTAAACTCATAAACCCACATATTGCTGTCCCCTTCTCTGAATAACCCTTGAAACAAACACGAGTCTATATTGATGAAAATGATACAACTTAAAAATGGACTCCATATAGAATTCTGTTAAACAACTGCCAGACAAACCATGCCACCGCATTCAAAACGTAATTTAAACTTTAACAATGACTTAATAAATACTATTTACCGTATCTCTGCTCACATTTGCCGTAGCATTGCAGAATATGTACAAATTTCTCTACACTAATATTACGGTGCGTGTTTAAACTAAGGAATTCAGTTAATCTTATATGCCAAGGTAAAAATCCGTTAGTACGGCATAGCTTGCCGCAGACGATGGCTAAGTTTGGTTCGGGAACGGAAGGGAAAACGTCACTCAATCTGCTGTTCATGTATTCCACATTTATGATGTTGTGGTCCAACAAACCTTTTTGCGCCTCCGTACACATTTTTTGAACGAGGGCGATTATCTTCTGTTTGCCATCTTCTTTAGACACAAGATTTACAGTTATATTATGCTTAGTACCATTTTTATAGCCATTTAAATCGGGGAAATTCGCCCACTTTATGTGACCTGGGACGTTCGCTTTGAGCTTTTCCACGGCTGCAAATAATTTGTCTTCGTTCCTGTTCAGTGAACCTGAAATTAATGAAAAAGAAAAGTATGAAGGTATGAATTTTTCACCATTTTTTAACGAAACAGTAATCACGGTTTAAAATTAGTATGCGTTACATAATAGGGCAGGCTTATCTGAAAATACATAGTAAATATTTTAAATATAATATTCATTAGTGTACACTGATTTAAAAAATTGTAATGGTGATATAAAAGGGGACTTCTTTATCTCCATCGAAAGGATGATAAGAAAAGGTTCTAGTTAGATATTCCAAAAATACATTTAGTAATGCTGACAATTCTAATGTTAGATAAAACATTTCTTTCGTTGATAAAAACAAGTCTTTCGGTACTATAGAATAGATTAGAAACAAGACATTTTTTCTGGCGACATAGCTGGGTAAAACCATTGAATTGTGCACTTTTGTATAAAAGCATGAACTTTAGTATAACAGTAATTTTTAAGATGTTTCAAAATTTAACCAGGAGCCCAGTACATTCCAAAATGGCAGAGAAAAATAAAATTGTATACAATTAGGTATACATTAGGTAGCATAGAAAAGAGCAGTTATAATGACTAACATCAATATCAATAAACCCATATATATATATATATACAATTGCATCAAATATTGCCATATATAAACGACATTGACATCGTAGGCCAGAGTGAAAATACTGTTGGAGATGTATTTATGGAGCATGAGAAAAAACACCAGCACACTAGGACTCACTGTTAATGTGGAAAAAACCAAATATATGGTTGAATCAAGAGAGCCAGACAGACCTTGTGATACTCTCAGTTTTGTGTGATTAGGATCAACCATTAACAGTGATAGAGGTCTCAAAATCGAAATTAAAATATATGCTAGGGAACAAATGTCACTTCGATTTAATGAAGGTGTGACACTTGAAATGTATCTTGTAAATAACACTAATAAGACCAGGTGTCATGTATGACTCAGAGACTTAGTACATGACCAAAGACATTGAAATAGTGTTGGGCTTATTTGAGCGGAGCGTGCTGTGTCTCTTCAGACCCATCAATTAGGTTGTGGTGGAGATGAAGATACAACTACGAGCTGTACACTTTGGACGAGTCATGCAAATTTAATGTCACTTTGATCTAATGAAGGTGCTACGTTTCAAAGTATTGAACCGACACTTGAAATGCATTTTGTACAAAACACTAATAAGACCAATTGTTATGTATGACTCGGAGACCTAGTGCATGACCAAAGGCATGGAAAGAGAGTTGGGCTCATTTGAGCGGAGCATGCTGTGTGGTATCTTCAGACCCATCAATTAGGTTGGGGTGGAGATAAAGATACAACTACTAGCTGTATACTTTGGATGAATCGGGCATGACAAAGCAACTGACATTCGGGAAGCCTAGTTGGAGGGCTAGTGTCTAGTTGAATTTAAAGACATTGGGCATCCTTAACTAGAGGGAAGCAGCTTTGGATAGACCTGGATAAGACTAACGCTCACATAGGGTTGTAGCACTAGGAAGAAGACGGTACTGTATTATTACTAATTTACAGTTTGGACATGTATTTTATGGTGCCTGATATCAATCTGAAGTTAAACATGAAATTTTTCAATCGGGAGCTGTTAAAATAATAAGATGGTGGTCAAAACATCGGGCTATGGTGTTGTGGGTCCCAGGTTCGAATCCTGGGTCTGGAAAGTACACATATTGTTTTTCAATTTGTGTATAACTCAGTATATGGACCTAATAGGTTGAACAAGTGGCTGACATCCATGTCTCGTAAAAACAACACCAAAAAAATATAAACCTCCACTCCGTGGAGGCCCATATATTCTTATTAGCATCGAACATGGTCGAATAATTACCATCTGAATTCGTTGATAAGATTATTATTATTCAATGTCTTTCGATACTTTGTATTTAGTTGAATTAATACAAAATCCAATTACACCACAAATGTGAAAATTTCTATCGATATGTTATGATTTCGTTATCATTTGTAGATAAGCTAGTGACAATGTACTTAACACATTCAATCATAGTTAATATGTTATCTTTTTGAACTCATTATAATATGATTCAATAGCAATTATAAAGTATATGTTATGAATCGTCAGTGGTTTGATGTAGAATTGTAGATGAATTATAGATATATTTGATGTAGAATAGAATAGCCTGACTGACCTTCCAAGGACAGGTAATCGAATTATAGGAGGTAAGGAAATATCAATGTTTATCATCTTGGCGTTTATTTGACTCATATTTATAATAGGCAGTGGCGAAGGGTGGAGGTAGGCTGTTAAGATTCGCCATGATGTGAATTTGCAGACCAAATACAATTATTATGCAGTTGACACTGAATGCATTACATTGCACAAAACATGACAATCAACATTTTCATTACAAGTGGCACATCAGGCGAAGGCGTTATCCAATAAGATATAATATTAATTAATTTAGACTATATATGGCTTATTAAAAAGATCATTTTGTATATTATAAATTGACAATGAAAGCATACTTGAACAATGTGTTCAGAGCGTGTTAAAAGCTACACGTATTTCAATAAATCAATGCGAAAGATAACTTCAATTCAGGCCATCACTATAAATATCGGTGGCGAAGGGTGGAGGTAGGCTGTTAAGATCCTATATAAATAATGCACACTAAACTTTGTCAGTCATGCGTATTTGTTTTCATTGAAATAAGACTACAATTTAAAGATGGTGTTGGTTAGTTTTTAAAATTCAATTAAACCCTGCGAAACCCTACCCATAATAGGTAAGAGTCAAAAAATACTTGTTTATCTTTAAAATATCTAAAAGTATGCAATTAAATCATACATAACTTTAAATATTCTATATTATATAGAATAATATTTTTTATCTATTGTAGTTTCGTTTAGACAGGACTTGAATTTAAAAAAATGAAACAACAATATGTGTAATATGTATTCTTAATCCAATGAAAACAAATAAGTATGAATGAAAAAGTGTGCACAATTTTGTTATATCATCCAAAATATACCAAAACTATTATGGTTTGGTTTAGGGAGGGTTTAATTGCTCTTTAAAAACTAACCAATACCATCTGTAAATTATTGTAGTTTAGTTCAATAAAAACAGATACGTATGACTAACAAAGTTTAATGTGCACTTTTTATGGCGGATCTTAACAGCCTACCTCCACCCTTCGCTACTGATAATAGGTATGAAATACTTGCATTAAAACACATTTAAGAGTTTTGGACCATTAAACTTCATTTTCAATTCATTTCATTCATTAAAATTCACGGACACAACGTCTTTTGGATTAAAACAATGCTACTTGTGTCACGGTGCGAACATATTTCCATTAGATAGTGTCATATCTTAACCATCTAAATCGAAAATTTAAAAAACTAAAACATTAATATGTGTCATATCACTAACATGTATTAGCTAACATGTGTCCGCAACTGTGTTAACGTGGGTTCGATATAATTCGAATCTGCCTACTACTGGTAGGGTATTTATTGCTAATTCAATCTGACTAGTGTCTTCTTGGGAGAGAAAAAAAAAATACTGAAGTACCTCAATATAATTTAACAATGCACAATTAAATTTTAGAGTTCAATAAGGAATCAACCCAGACAATCTCACATAAAATTGAAGTCATGATTCATCCCAGAAAGAGATTAGATTTTATGACACGTTAATTAACCTCTACTGAATTATAAAGGTCAAAATCCTCATTTCATTTACTCAAAACCTTAACTTTTGACTTGTTGTAGTACAGGGATGGCGAACCTTTTTACGTACGCGTGCCAAAATTTCCCAAATATTATTTTTCGACTGTCTGACGTGCCGAGCAGTTTTTCATAGAGAAAAAACTAAGAAAAAATATATTTTTGAGAATTCTGTTAAGAAAGTTAGAAAATTACAATTTGAGTTATTGAGATTTTATCTTTCGCCGTGTTTCGAGCCGTTTTAGATCTTTTATTCTTTGAATAGTTTTTTCCATGTTCAAAGAGATCGTGGAAGCATTTTAACCACGCTTCCTTCATATATTCTTCTTTTTCTCTTCCATTTTGTGACGTGACACTCGTGCCATAGGTTCGCCATCTCTGTTGTAGTATATAACTAGGATATCGTTACTTTGTAGTGTTTTTCAGGGAGGTATTTTAGTGCCGAGTAAAATAGTTAATGTTTTTTTCAAACAAAATTTGTACATTGAGAAGACCTTCAGAACAGAGCTTGCAAATGAAAGCCGCAAAGCAGGTTTAATGATACATGTTTCAAAGACAAAAGTAATGATAAACTGCTATGCTGAACTAAAACAAATCCTCATCAATGGCATTCAAATCGAGCGAGTCAACAACTATGTCTATCTTGGACAATGAATGTTAATTGACGGTGGTATGTGTGATGAGATTGCTCGCAGAACCAAATTGGCAAGGAGTGCATTTGGGCACCTAAATAGTATCTTCAAAAGTGATATCACACTGTGTCTTAAGTGTAAAGTGTTCAACCAATGTGTGCTACCAACGCTCACATATTGCCCATCCAGAACAAAACAACCATCGAAAATCGCAATTGAAGTTTTTCAACCATTTAAAATACTCTTCATATCAATTATTTCAGGTATGAAGATATTTTTAGTTTGTTTCCACAGTAAATCTGAAAATATGTTTTTAAAGCCTTATTTTAGCACTTGTGGTCTTTTTCTCTACAATTTTATGCATTTGTGTTGCAATGAAAAATATTTACACTGAGAGGTTGTGTTTATTTTTATAAAAAAATATACATTGGACTGACTTAAATGCTATAACAAAAAATATGTTAATGTTTGTAATAATTTTTTTAATATTCTAAATGTAAATAACCAATTTACATAACAAATTCAAATAAAAAGAGTTCCTCTAACAATTTTGTGATTCTGAGTAATGGTGAGTCTGTAGACTCACGATTAGTAAATGGCATCGGAGTGGCTCAGATTAGCAAGTCAATCTTATTCATCATCATCATGTTCTCTGTCATCATTAACAGGGAATGGTCGCTCTGCCGCAAGTCTATCATAATAATTATGGTACATGTTTGGGATTAGGTTAGACTAACACAAATCTTTAAGTTTTCACTTTGACAGTTTAGGTGGATTATCGTATGCAGCAACTAAAATTGGCTCCATTGTCGACAGCCGACTTCTGGGCGTTCGTATGTCGATGGCTTTAAAATTTTGTTCGGCATAATTTAATTTATAAAAAAATTGTAAAAGGTACTTCCTTTCTCACTTGGATCACTTTAATATCTTTCCATAAAACTTTATAACCATCTGTATTCACATTAAAATTAGTCCCCATAGCAGTTGATATCGTGAAAAAATTGAAGAATGATGAGGTCGACAGCTCATGGACAGTGTATAGGTTGCCATTCTTTTTAGGAGTATATTGGGCCGGAATATAAATTGGACCACATTTCAGATGCCTCTTTTTCTGTTGCTCAATAGTGGAATACATAGAATCACCCTCGTTTTGTATGTGACCCACAACCAAGTATTCGTGGGTAATAGTCGTTATGTCCAAGTTTCCTACAGCATATAGATACATGCTGGCAATTGCTTTATTCTTATTTTGACCAGTGCAATTGTCAGAATAGAAAATTATGTCTTTGCCAGTACTATTTTCATTTAGGTACATCCAAACGCAAAAACTGATTTCATTGGCACCTCTATTAGCCAAAGCTTCATTCCAAAAATGGCATTCACCTTTTTTGTTAATTATATTAAATATTGTAAAATTAAAACAATTTAATTTTCTTTTATAGTAAAACACCGTTACATCATCACAGGGAACTTGGAGTACGGCTTGTAGATAGAAGCATGCTAGGTATTATTGAATCCACAGACTTGGCGGCAATGATGTCAAAGGATTTTTCATCACCAGCCATTTGCTTATTTTGTAAATGAGTTTGATACTCATTTTCCAACTCCTTTTGCTTATCAGTGTCAGCATTTTTAAACCCTTCACAGAGTGTGCACTGATCTTTCTTCGGTAAGAAAAATGACAGGTTAAATTCCTCATTGAATATTATTTGCTTTGAATAGAATATGCTTTGCAATGACACGGTTTTCAGCTCTTTGTTTATACATCCTATGCATTTCTGCCAGCGTTAAACTTCCATCCAAGAATTGCTTGGAAGTGTTAGCCCTTGTGTAGTGAGAATCTATATGCGGAAATGAATTTATATGCTCCATTATGGCAGATTTTATATCTGGGGGAAGTTTTTTGCATGATTTTGGTGAACGCCTCGCTTTTCAGCGTCCAATATTACCGTTTGAACCAAAACCTTGTCACGAGTGTATCTTATGAAAGTATCACCAATGTCTAATGTTTTCATAAAGAATGTCTTGCATACCTTTATCATGTTACCGTCCCATGTCAATTGGTATGACAAATTTGGTTTTCGGTTGGGCACACCTTCCTTTATGCGTCTATATTTTGGTAAGATTTCAGAAGTATGGGTCACGATAAAATTACGTTGTCTAACATGTTCTCTTATTTCCCAAAACTTGGTATTGATGACAACTTGACATTGATGTGATAACTTAGTTTAACACTTTAGTTTACAATTATCATTGCATGTGCCTTTGACACACTTAGTTGCAATGATCTTACCAGAAATGATTACATGCTGTTTACCAAAAGTTATACCATTTTTCTCTGGCGCTAACCAACCGACATTAGATATTGTGCGCGATTTTTCCCGCGTATATACTTCATACACTAAAAACAACGCAACTGCACTAATGGTTCATTTGCACTCAACATTACCCATTGACTTGAGTGAAAAAAGAACATATCACGACATGTGTTGTTTTTTCATTGTAAATATTTTAAATTTGTTAAATAAACTAAGCATCAAAAATGAACTGGAGTGACTAGCAGTAGTGGTGTTTTTGCACTATAATTATGTGAATCCTACGGAAATTTTTGCATTTAAAACATGAAATCACAATTTTAGCACTTATGGTTGTTTTATTCTGGATGGCCGATATGCATATGGAACATGGATTGTTAATGTAAGAGAAATCCAAAAATTACATATAGCGCAACGTGGTACGGAAGGGCGCATGTTGGGCATAATGCGTAAAGATTACAAAAGAAACCAATGGATAAAGAAGTAGACAAGAGTACGTGATGTGGTAGTGGTCGCTAAGTATATGAATTGGCAATGGGCTGAACATGTCACTCGGCGAATAAATAACCGCTGGACAAATGCTGTCATACAGTGGTACCCAAGGGCCACTAGATGCCCTAAAACATACTGGATAGACAAGTTCATAAAGTTCAGTGGATGCACGTGGCAGCAAAAAACTAGGGGCTGAGAAGAGTGGAGAGAGTCAGGGAAGGCCTTCATCCAGCAGTGGATCGACCCCGGCTGATGATGATTTGTACATGGGTTCAGGGATGTAATCAAGGATTTGGGTGACCGACCCACTGCTACTGTTGTGTAGAGGTCTAACGTTGCATATCGGTACAGAAATGGTACCTAGTATAACTGTCTTAAAATCGAACAGTAATATAGTGTTTTTTTCTTATCATTCAAGCAGGCATATTTTCACCAGTAGTGTGTATTGTTGATAAATTTAATATAATACAAGACTACAAAAAAAAGATGGAATTAAAATGTCAACAGCTGCTGTTTTGTAGATGGATTAACCATCATAAAATATTGCTATGAAGACGATTTTGTAGTCTAGTGGCCGTATGCTCCATATGGTATCAAAAATTGGTATTCCCTTATGGTAATATGGCACACCTTAATTTATTTTTGAATAAATATAATTTGAAAAGAAAATATTTTCATGACTGCAATATTCACTAATAATAAATAGTGTTAGGGAAATACTGTTTTATACTACGTAATTTTGATTACATTTTCAGTTACAATATGAACTAATTGCTACTCATTCAATTACTTCGTGTCTTTATGAGTAATATTTATGTTAATTTCTCAGACATTGTGTAATATTTATGTTTACAGTTGCTACATGAAAAACACTTACACTATATTATTAATATTACGTACAGATAAACTAAATTATTTAGTATAAAGATAGCTGCATATTTATAGAGAAAAAATACAACTTCCGTCCCATTATCCGCTATCGCATCAGACTCACCTGTCTTATCATAAAAGCTAAAGTACGATATCCCGGCAGCTAAACTCCAAATAAGAATCTTGGCCAGATCCGCATAGGAAGCGTCATCTTCGTCCAATATTAACGCTATATGTTGGGGCACTTTCAGTGCACATTTCGTGCTACGATAAACGTATTTTACACTGTCTTTCGTGTCTTTACACCGCTTGAATTCTGCGATTTTCAAATTGCAATATTCCCACAGGAAACTTAAAATCTCTATGATTGTATATGATAGATGTACAAGCAGCCACAGAAATGTGCGGATAAACTTGGACAGCATTTTGTCCGGATTTATGCTTCACATGAAACATAATAGTGTCCTGCATGACAGGAAAAACATTTAATTTCGGCGA
This sequence comes from Rhyacophila brunnea, assembly GCF_057557595.1. Lineage (NCBI taxonomy): Eukaryota > Metazoa > Arthropoda > Insecta > Trichoptera > Rhyacophilidae > Rhyacophila > Rhyacophila brunnea. Next base: position 38,233,659 of record NW_028232796.1, read on the forward strand.
ATGGTCCGAAAGGACCAACTTGACACAGAGCTGTCACACGTTTTGAGATTCACACAGCGCCAATCACGAGCTAGGTGGTGGCAATGATGTTGCCACAACTATTTACCTTTGATACGGCGATAGATATATCAATTTACCACCCGTCTTTATCTATATCTGTAGCAATCTTTTTGTATTTTTGTGGGGAATTATCATATTATTATTACGCAGAAGTGAGGATGAAGACGCCACAGCGTCCAAGATAACTACCTAAATGTACTTAATTTGCTACATATAATAAGTCAAACAGGAAAATAGCTTAGCGTAGCCATTGGCCACTGTAGTATAAATATTATGTATGTTTAATACATTTTTATTTTTTTTAAAGATATTTTGCAATACTACTTCAGATATTAATGTTTGAAATGGATCATTTATCACCATATAAACATTACACCTTTAATAGACAAAAAGGCTTTTTTTACGTCTATGATCTATGCTCAAAACGCAAATGTGATATCCGCTTCCTTTCTTTGGCGTATCGTGTACGTAGAGGTTAGTGACAGCCATCAAATATTGAAATTTATTTTTCCGTTTAACTCTTAATCAAGTGAACGTAGGTATACACGTACATTTTCTTATAAAAAAAACGAAAAGTGTGCAATTTTCTCGTATCTAACATGCCTTGATATTGCTATTGGTGTTACAAATAATTTATGACAAAGTTGTTTAGCCATGCTGTCAATTGACTTTTCGCATGTGTTTTTAGGTTTCACAATGCAGTTGCACATTCGTGGTCAGTCGACCCATGTCGTGGAAGCACGGGAGGATGAAACTATCGCTCAGATCAAAGTGAGTTCATATTTCTAGCATGTTGTTTTCGACTTGCAATTTTCTCTACCGGAACCGTGTTATGTGGTGATAAATATACCGATGTGCCTGTTAATCTGAACGTATACCTACCACACTAAACTATTGTAATATACAGTAATATGTATATTTATACACACGAATAATTAATACATATTTAAACTCTTCAACCAACTATCAACCTCCAATTACACCTGTCAATTTACAATATTATGTTGTAAGATAAGGTGAGAAGGTGAACTATCTCCACTCTTAATAATTTGTTTCACATTGTAATGCGTTGTAGATTTTTACGTTTCTTTCAATATATCATTAACTGAAAAAATATCAATACTTTTAATATTAAATCTTCTGATGTCTGTTGAGCTGTTTACCATTATTTAACCAGTAATAATCACACACTTTTCACATTCCTCCACTACATAATGTATTAATTAAAACTATAGTCGAATCTTTATGTACCATATCGTGTTTCTTATTAGATATAATCTTTAACAATTGTTTAAACAATATAATGTACTTGCCCATGAACCTTGTTTAAGTTGACTGTTTTAACTGACTGATTTTGCACATCATTTTATATATTATTCAAACTCAGATATATTTAGGGAAGATTGTAAGGGTTTGGAGAACTTAAATTCTCATGATTCTTCCGCTAGATATATTCACGTATCGTATGTGTCCTCCTTCTGAATATGTCATGGTGTAAATGTGCAGTTTTGTTTTTCTGGTCAGCAGACACAGATTTTATTTTGCAGCCTGTATGTCTTCGTTCTCAATTTTAACTTTTTCTACGCCTCACAACATTACTATGGCAGTATCTGCCAGGCTGCAGATTTTTAACGATTCGCTGTAATACCGATAATTTGTGGCTTAGTATTTCATAGTTATTCAAACGGATGTCAATATCAATCGACAGTGACTAGTAATTTAAGTTTAAACTCGGGCAACTCACGAAATTCGTATGTGCGGCCTGCCGATCACTCCTGATAACTCACCGTAGGCATAGACCCGATTGATAAAGGTTCCATAATAATATTTTGGTTATTTGTGCAGGAGCGTGTGGCGGTGTTAGCTGAAACATCCGCAACAGATCTCTGCCTGTCTTGTATGGGAGCACCTCTCAGCGATGAGGTCCTTGTCTCAGCTCTGGGATCCATTGAATTAGACTTGACCGTCCCACTCTTGGGAGGAAAAGTTCACGGTTCTCTCGCCCGTGCCGGTAAGAATTCTTTAACTATTACTAAGAACAAGTTTTCAAGGTTTTTTTGTCCCGTGAATGGGTTTATAGCACCCTTTCAGGTAGGTTAGACTGACTTACTTTATCGTGATGGAGAGTGGATCGTATGAGCCTTCGGAATTATATGCTAATATCACCTGTACACACATACATGGATTTACTGGCACCAATAGTGTGTAAATTAAATTAACGCGATAATAAATTTTTACACGTAGAAGTGCTGACTGTCTCACCAATCTCATTCTTCATGCGTAAGCGAGACACATTGATGTCATTGTATGGTGTTATTTGATAGATTGTGAAAATTTCTAATCGTGTAAATGCGCTGAGCGCTGTTCGTATTTTTATGGCAGTTCGTCACTATCATTCTACTGCGCATACGCATACGCCATGCAAGTTCCAACTATCACTCGAAAATTCTGAAGTTGCTGAACTTTTTTGATCCATGCATGCAATCTTGCAACTTGCATGATAATACTCGTTTACACATACATTTTCTTGCTTGCATACATAATATGTACTGTCAGCAATAAATCCATGCATGTGTAAACGGAGTATAATGGTTAATTATTTTCTCAATCCACTGGGTGCTTGGCCTGGATTAAAACACATATATATAGAAAATAAAGCAAAATTTGTCTGGATTTAAACTGGTCAACCAAGGCTTTATAGAGGGCTGTTTTACCATTACTCCATTGCGGATGCAAAGAAGATGAATGTTTAAATAAATAAACATGGATGACATGCATAGATAGCTGTTTGCCATCCGTATACATGTAAAATTGCAGCCATATTATAATTTCACTTTTGTCGTCAGCAACTGCTTCTCAGTTGTTTTGTACCAACAAAATTCATTGATGAGTTGATTTAACAGAGTTAGGTTAGGTTAAGAGTTATGCCGAGTTATAGCATCGGCCTATAGCGTCGTGGGTGCCAGGTTGGTTCGAATCGTGGGTCTGGCAAGTACACGTATTATTTTTCAATTTGTATGAGTCATAGTATGCACTTGATAGGCTGAGCAACTGGCTGACACCCATTTCTCGTAAAAACTAAAATCTGTTAATACAACCTCGACTCTGTCGAGGCCATATGATCCTATTAGGATCGGACATGGTCGGAATGAAAGTTATAGATTATACAAAGCAACTAACCAGCTGTTGTTACAATAATTATTTGAAACGACTTCCTAGATTGTTGCTGATATTAATTTGTGAACATTGTTTGAGGTGTTGTCAGTATTATCTGTCTGCATTATGTTTGTTTCGCACATTCCACTATTTATTTATCGTACTATACGTCAAAGGTATAAAAATATTCAAATGGCTTACCAACCAATTGCGTGTTTATTCTGGCAAGTGCATTTACATTTACCTTTTGCCTTGTATATTGACATGGTTGGCATGCCTGCTGGAATATGTCTATGAATCAGTAACAACTTGATTCTTCTGTATTCATAGTGCAATTTTATTATCATAGTTAATGTTTGTTGTCTTATGTTACAGGTAAAGTAAAAGGCCAGACACCCAAAGTAGAAAAACAACAAAAGAAAAAGAAGAAGACCGGCCGTGCAAAGAGGCGTATCCAATACAACAGGAGGTGAGATCCAATAATACAAATCATACTTTGGTCCTTGACTAAAACTCACGAATTCCACATTGGTCTAAATAAAATTATTTATTGAATGTCAGTCACCCCTGTGTACGATTCCGACACATTCATAACACGCGTAATCATTCCAAAAGTCAATTCATTCACAAAACCTCATAATTTTTGTCCATACAACAGAAAGATTTTTCCTTTTTTAATTTTTTAACATCCATTTAAAATGAAAATTAGACTGTATCCTAAAAAATATGTTTTGAATTTGTGAGGTAAGATAGACTGGCATATGAGTCGCTTAGTTGCCAAACCCGCTCTGGGCGATTTTTCAATAAAATTAGTTTTGAATGTACGTATGTGCTATATCGAATAGGTGTATCGAGGTGTGAGCTGTAAATTTTGCTGTTTCGTCAATCAAAATGAATATTGACTTGAGTCGCCAAACCCGCTCTAGGATAAATAAGAGGTTACTAAATCCGCTCTACATAGCTGACCAATCAGACGTCACGATTCAAACCATGGTTTTTAGCATACGTTTAAATCGCTATACAAACATCACCACTACTACCATATCAACATTATGGCAAATGCACAAAACAGTTTTTCGTGATTTACTCGAAACTCAAATAAACCTTCAGAGCAGGTTTAGCGACTAAGCGATTTATATAATATTTTTGAGATATCAGTAATATGAACATGGTCATATCTGAGTGGAACAAGGAATATTCATGACGATGAACTCCGCAATAGGTACTGCGAAACTAAGCATCAGCCCTCTTCATTTTTCCCTATCTACTGCAAGCCTTGTAGTGAATTCTTTCACTTGGTCACTACATCTTATCTGTGTTAGCCCTCTGCCTCTTTTATCAGGCATGTGGCCATAACAATTAATCTTTTGAAGCTTTCTGAGCTATGCTGGACAATATGATCAAAGAATTGCAATACACGATGCAGGTCTACAGAGGACAGTCTTGCTGATATGCAGTATCGAGGCATTGGTTCTGTGTTCTGTCCAGTAGTAGTCGCCAACACATTGTGAAAACATCAAATAATTTTCTTTCCCATGGCCTGTAATTATGATGTGTGAATATGATTATGATGTGTGTGAATATGATTATGATGATGATGTAGGATTCCAACCTATAAATGAAAATGGAAAACATCTGACAATCCGACTGCACCAACTGTATCTTTTTGTTTCTAGGGATGTTACAATATTTGTATAGGTGCCAGTCAGGTCATATGGATTTGCTATTGTCGCTCTGTTTTATTTCTTTCGCACCCGCCCAAAGGATCAATAGTCAGTCGAGCCCAGTGCACTATCCCATGCACTTTTTTGATGTTTTGTAGACCTGCTCTTATCTACGATTTTGTTTCATTTGAAGTAGTATTTATAGACAGATCGCACACCTATGTTGCTCTCTATTTCTACCGTGCGCAAGAGCTCTGATTTTTCATCCTGATAAAATATTATGTATTCCCCATAGAGATATACATCTTGTTTGTCAAGTGCCCATCATTCTGATCATCTGTTCTTTAGAAGCTCACTGTACAACCCATTGGGAAGCTCTGCTTTGGATGCCCGATTTGGCGCTGCTATCGAATCGATGAGATGCGATGCCAGATGCGATTTTTCCTATGATTTAACATCATAAAATATTTGTAAAATTACGCTAAGCTGTCACTGACCTGTCAATCACACATTCTGAATGAAACTATTGTGTTGTACATACGTCTAATGTGATTGTGTTTTTGTTTCAGGTTCGTGAACTTCGTACAGATGTTCGGCAGACGTCGTGGACCTAACGCTAACTCGTAAATTTATTTGCCGTCTTTTTCTTTTGACATCCCGGCCATTTTTTTTGGCTTGATTTGTAATATACAGAAAATGTAATAAAAGAGATTGCAAACCAATACAACGTTTCTTTTCTTATCTTGCACTATGTCCTGCCTTTTCTAAGAACTGGAGGTATACTAGCCACAGAACTACATCATTCTTTTTTTTCTTCTTTCAACCATATCGTCGGTGTTTTTTAAAAAGGGCGAATCAACCATTTTGGCGAAATTGAGATTTTAATGAAAATACAATATGTACCCCACTAGCGTTGTTGTGTAAAAACGGCGAATTTTTATCTCCACAGGAAAGTACTTAAAAACGATAATAGACTAAAATTAAATTAATTAAAATTACGAAATAAAAAGCAAATGTGACATATTAGGCCTTTTAAAATATTATATAATAATACCTACCGACGCCCACGGTGGCCGCGCGGCATAAGCGTTGGACTATAAAGCCGTGGGTCCCAGGTTCGAATCCTGGGTCTGGCAAGTACACATATTGTTTTTTAATAGGTTGAGCAAGTGGCTGACATCCATCTCTCATAAAAAAAACAAAATCTGTCATTACAAACTTCCACTCTGTGGAGGCCCATATGATCCTATCAGGATCGGGCATGGTCAAAAAAAAAAAATACCTATTTTAATGACAGTATTCTTTCTAAGCTTTATTATAAACTTGTTAGATATTTATAATCATCTACAGGTAAAAAACAAATAAATGTAAAAAGTTAAATCCCTCCTGTAAAGTAGCATTTTGGTTAATTCGCCCTTTTTACAAAACACCGACGATATCCGATCCTAATAGGATCATATGGGCCTCCACAGAGTGGAGGTTTGTATTAACAGATTTTATTTTTACGAGAAATGGATGTCAGCCACTTGCTCAACCTATTAGGACCATACTCTGACCAGTATGTAAGTAGACCAGTAGAACAATATGTGTACTTTCCAGATCCAGGATTTGAACCTGGGACCCTCAACACTATAGGCCGGCGATTCTGATTCCATTTGTAACCAAAGATATTGAAGAAAGATCTTTTGTGCAGATATAGCTACATATTATATTATAATGAAGGAAGCTGAAGACACGGTTTCTATGGCCAATGATTTGATTTATTTGTCGGCTGCACTGAGATAAAAGTGGTTTGCGTCCAGATCAAGGTACAACAACTGTAGGTAAACAATGTCTTCCATATGGTGTGGAATACAAAAAACACGTGACAGTTCTATCAAGATATTTTAAATAGTCAAAACATTTTGTATACAAGATTCATGCACAGTTCTATCTTGGTTACAAACCTAAAAGTTGTTATCGCAAATAACTATGAGCCTGGGGTTGCACATACAAAATTGTCTTTATTGCAACATGGCCATAATTCAAAACTTTCAGTAGTGTTACAACTCTCTTCCGTGCACACAGCCAGAACAGTGATCTCATGCGACTTGCTGAAACAACATATTAGTCTCATGAACTGAGCCGATTTATAACTGAAAATAGTGAGAACAGGTTAGAGAAATTAAAAACAGGAGTTTATAAAGATTTTTTTAATGAGTAAAGGAAGACTTCTTACATATATTGCATTTAATAACTTTCTAAATGACAGAAATTGTAATACCTAGTAATATAAATCTGATTTTGGTCGACATGATTTTTAAATACACAAATACTGAAGCGAAATATTACATATTTCTTATTGCTAACATTGATAAAAATATTCACTACCTTGTAGGATAATAGTATTAAGTTATTCGAAAAAATACATCATTCATTGTCTAATAAATTCTGTCATGAAGACCTAACATTTTTAAAATATAGGAATTTTTGTCAGCGTATTTTTCAAAATTCTGCTCAAAAATATAATTTGAATACCTTTTGATAAAGAATAAATTGCAGGCTTAAAGTGGGTAGACACTAGGGGCCGTATGTATGACATTCCCAAATTCTTTATAAGCTATTTAACCGATATTCCACCATATAGCGTATAGCACTGTTTGTGACATAAGCAATCTGACGTCATACGTCATTCAAAATGGCTGCTTTATATGTCATTTTAATAATGCATTCATTACAACAAACGTTTGCTTGAAGCCCTCGTTCATTCCGTAGAGTTGTAGACTCTGTAAAACATTTGCGAACTTTAAAAACAGTTCCTAGTCATGCTGTTTACAAAATACGTATAATTTTGATCCATAGTCTATAATCTAGATAGTAGGTAGCTGATAGAATCCTCTCGTATTTCGCTTACATCAAAAAACGCTGTTTTTCTCATGGAGAGATAGGATGAATTTACGTAAGATTACGATAAAATACCTCCGCTAAACGACCGCAAAGATAGGTACCTACTGCTGTATCTGGCATTTAAATATGCAATTGGAAGCATTCTGCATTATTTCAAAATATTATCGACTGTGTTTAGGAAAAAGGGCGTAACCCTCAATTTTTCGAAAAGTGTTTTTATTAGATATTAACACTGTATCTAAATACACATTCTGTAAAAAGGAAGTAAGCCGCAAATGCCAAATTATCTAAATTCAGGTTTTAATTGAGCTTTTAATAAGTTTTAATCTAAGGAAAAAAGCATTTACACTCAATTTTAATATTTTTTCTATAATAACTTTAATTATTGTTAGATCGAAAAGATATTACACCAAATCATCAATCATCATGCACCCAATGATGTGCCTATTTTTTAAAAAATATTAGACCAAAATCATTCAAAAAACGTTTTTTGCCCCTCCTGTAAAATTTGTTCTGTGAGGGTTATGCCCTTTTTCCTAAACACACGGTCGTTATGGTACCTACCCACCTAGTTAATTGTAAGATAACTGTAGCAAGTCTCAAATACACTGGTAACATCAATAGTGTCATACGGTGATTGGTATAAATGATAATATTATACAGAGATCACTACATATTATTATCTAAATCCATTTTCATTTTTGTCATTTATTTATTCATATTCCGTTTTGACATCTCATAATAGAAGTGATTGAAGTGAAGTTAGTCATAATATAACTGTATGTATTGCCACCAAATGGAAATGTTTACTGGTAATATAAAAATTACGTAAATGAATGAATTAATATGCAACCAAAAATCTTCACTTACTGTGGAACAGGTTACCAGATCGCATTCAAAGTTAAGTAGTAACTAGCACTACAATTGAAACTCCCAATTTAGTGCAGCAGCCGTATACCGTATAGACGGCCATGAGATAGACCCAACATCAAAATACATACCATGTATGTACTCTGTCTTGAAGCGGGAATGCTAATTTATCATTTTTCCTGCACATTTTTCAAAATTTAAAAAAGCTAGCAGTATGCTGCATTTAAATAAATATTTATAAAAGCTTTTGGTGGCAAAAACATAAAATAAAAAAAAAAATTTAATTGTGTTCATTATCAGTTGAAAGATACAGGTTACTGCACTTCACCAATTTAACTATATTTTATAATAATATGTGATGTGATACACATTATTATATGTGTAAAAGAAAAAGGAGGATAAGTCTAAAATATTAAAAAATGAATCTTTATGTATCATAATTTATATGCATAAATGAGAAAAGGAATTAGTCTAATTGACACAGCTAAATTACTACTATCCAACAAGATCTTCTTGGCTACGTGTTGTTAAAACTGCGAACTTCTCCCATTTTTAATTGCACTTCGATTGAAGCGCTTTCTGGTTAGCGACGAGTTGTCCGCGTGTTAAAACTGTGAACATTACAAGCTCCTACTTTTAACCGTGCTAGCGACTTCCGGTTATTGCCTAGATCTTCTTGTCGGACAGTAAATTTCGACGTTCCCATACAATGTTGTCAATGCGTTCTTCTTTTCGCTAAATATTACTGATTATAGACAGCCATTTTCCTTTCGCGTATAATAATATGCACACATCACTATACAATTACAAAAAAAAAACAAAATTCATAATGTAAATTTCAATTGACATAAATTATTGAATACACAAAAAAACAAAATTCATAATGTAAATTTCAATTGACATAAATTATTGAATACACAAAAAAACAAAATTCATAATGTAAATTTCAATTGACATAAATTATTGAATACACAAAATGCAGTAAATAAACAAATTGTTGTAATGGTAGGTAAAATACCTCAATTAAATATTGTTATTTTTATAACAATTCAAATTTCCAGTGTTGCTATGTTATAAGAAAAGCTTTTTAAAAAATAATTATAGTCTTTAGTAACAATTGAAAATTTAAACACTAGCCAATGGTATAGGTCGTAGGAGTAGTTAAATTTTATGATTTCTTCAAAATAATCTTTTTTACTTAATTAACGTTGGTCCATTTCCAAAATATATACATTGCATTAGCAAATAAATATTCGATCTGATAATGATAGGGTCTAATATTAAATTTATTGCAAAATAGTATACATATTATTTCATTAGAGAGACATTCTCGACAGTTTATGACAGATAATAATATTAATTTCTACTGCAATAAGTAGTGATATATTAATTTTTAGTTGCGGACGGTGTCCATAAAATATATTTTTAGACAAGCCCTTTGACGCATCTATCTATACACGGTATGTTGAAAAGAGAGGTGTGAAGTAGAGAGAGAGAGAGAGCACTTATGCACAACACATTTACTTTTATGAATATTAGAGCCAAATAGTTATCATATTCTTTTAGTTATTTGCCCAATAAATCGAGCAAATTACTAAAAAACATTTTATTACAACAAGTTATTTTTGGAGGTCATACTATGTATGCTGTGTCCAGAAAACCTTACACATAACACAAAAAATAGGAAATTATTTTAGTAACAGTTGAACTATTTTCAAAATCCTATATCGTCGTGGTAAATGCAATAGGTCGTATGTCAAAAAAAATTCAATTTTGTTTTATTGCACCATAGTGACCAGCCCAGTCATCTACACCATCTCCAATAGGTCTTATGTCGTTAGACCAATAAGAAGTCGACTATCCCAACACTTGCAAAAAGACGAACCGACACGTCATTGATATTGGTCACGCCAAACAGTCGTATGTCAGAGCTCATCATAATGATAGTCATGTTTTTGTTTATTTTTATTCCTCGTTCTTGACTCTATACTAAAGAATTCGTCAAATAATACGATGTAAGTAATTTACCAATCACTGTTTTTTAAAATCTACTTTATAATTACATTATTGTTGTCAGATTTAGTAAAATTTTCAAGATTCTTTCTACAGATAATCTAACATTACTTTTTGTCTCAAACTAAAGAAAAATTCTCCGACGTATATATGGACCGATCAGGGACGGCACCAATTGGAGAAGAAGATATATTGCTGAGCTCTACGGGCTATACGAAGATTGCAGCGCAGTTCAATCAATTAAGATTGGGGGACTGCGATGGCTAGGTCATGTGCACCGTATGAATGTACGTACGTATGATGTCCGGCAATCCAATCGGGCGTAGAAGAAGAGGCAGGCCAAAGATTCGCTGGTTGGATGGAGCTGCCAATGACTGCCGTGTTCTAGGGGTACCAAATTGGAAAGCGGCCACACTGGATAGGGACAGGTGGAGGGAGCTGTTGGAGGAGGCCAAGACCTACACCGGGTTGTCGTGCCCCTGATGATGATGATGACTTTTTGTCTCATTTATTTATTGCCAAAGTAATTATTTGTTCACCAATCACGATTGACAGTTTTAATAAGACACTGTTTATTTAGTTAAAAATTATTTAGTAAAAGGCTATTAAAATGATTAATGGAAGGTGTGGGCGGTACTTGGTATCTTTAGCAGTCAGCAACATTACTTCACCGGATACTAATGGTAAGAATAAATAAGATTATGTCGCCACAAATGTGGAGTGGAGATGATATTTTGCTGAGATGCATTAACGATTATCAAATTTAAAAATGATTATTTTCTTCAGGACCTCAAATAACCTGTGAAGTCGTAAGAACCACTGACGATATGGCGTTACAAGTTGAACCTGGGAATGCAGCGGAACTCGAAATCTTAGTCTTAGAGCATCCATTTGAAATCACTTTTCAAAATATTGGTTCAGAAATAGAACTCGATTTCGCTGAGGTTAATAATACTTTGACTATCAAAACTCCAATTTTAGAACAAGCAGAATCATTGCTGAGGCAACCTTCGGACATAAAGATAGCAGAGAACATTGTATCAACACAATCATCCCTGAGATAAAATATAGATTGTGATATGACGATGACTGAACATCTAAGTGGCCCTGAACATTTACTATCTGATATCAGTAGTGACTCTGAAGCTCTGTATCAACCTGAATCGAATCAATCAAGCTCATCAGAAGACTTAGAGGAGTTTGCTATGCAGTCTGACACCCATGGTGACGAACCTACTGAGCAAGTCAATCAAAGAAAACGAAAAGGGCAAAGCAATAATTGTAAAGAGTGGAAGAGGCAAAAAAAACTCTCAACTGCTTAGACTATAGATACATCTCAACTGCTCAACTCAACTCAATCAGCTCAACTGCGATTGCTAGGCAAGTCTTATGCGGGTTTTGAGAAGCATGAAGAGTCCGGCAAGGGCGGCAAGTATAGACAGACGTCTAAAAAAGATTCTATGACCATAGGTCCACGTTGTGGTGGGCATAGTGACATGCTCAAAAGGGTGGGCCAAAAATAGCCTTTAAGTGCGATACAATCAGTGATGAACAACGCAGCTTGCTATTCACAAATTTTTGGAAGAAAACAAAATAATACTACCTACCGTTTAAATAAAAAAATTACTTTTCTAAAAAAAAGTATTCTTTTAAAACTGTTCTTTTTTCTTTTAAGTAGGTATTTACCTGCTCTGTTTTATGCAAATACATAATTAAACTATGATATTTTTAAATAAATCTTTTTAAAAATTATTGTGTGTTATTTTGAATATTAACTTTTAATCTTTTCTTTTAAACATTGAAATCGTTTTTATACAAGTGCCTAATTAAACAGAGATTTATAATAAAAAAAAACTTTTTCATTAGTTTAAGCTTACTTTTTAAACGTTTATGTACAAGTGTATAATAATATGTCTATATTAATATAATATTATATTTTGTTTCATTATAAATACCTAATTTTAGTGTTTTCAATTTAGGTATGTTTGCATAAAAATTGGACTTATGTCAACAAAAGTGGCCAACATTGACGATCAAATAGTTGTATGTCAACCTAACTTTCTTATTATTCATCTTACATCAAAATGATGATAACAGTCTTAAAAGGGAACAAATTCTACTAAGTAAATAAATTTGTGAAAAAAAATCGGTGCATTGGGGTTAAGATGGGATAGTTTTTTGTCTCTCCTGAAAAGTTTGGTATCTTTGACATACGACCTATTGCATTTACCACGACGATATAAGTAGTTAATATATTTTGCAAGATGGAATGCTTATGGATGCGATCACCGACCAACTATTTCATTCAATATTTTTATGTACACAATAATTTTCTAATGATATTATTTGACAAATTGTTGCGTTTGGCAATAGAATATAATACGACTACATATTATTTATATGATAAAAATTCATTTCTAGGTACTAAAATTATACATCAATGGCAGTTAATTTTAAATTAATACCTACTAATATTTTCCTACATACAATATAATACAATAATAATTATGACTAGAAAATAATGGATTTTGAATCCCAATAATGTTAAAATTTACAAATATAATAAACGTCTGTCTAAATATTATGTTTCACTATACAATTTACATAGTTCTGATTATTATAATCGCTTCAGCTGGGTTTCCGCACAACACAACTCGTACCGATGGCTCATTATATAAAGTATCTGCACAGGAATGAGTTTGGTTGTGTTCTTCAGACGCCAAGTTCTAGAACTACAGTATAATGAAATGAATAGAATTTTATTTACCTTTCTCTTATTCTAATTTCTTATTTGACTATACAGTTATATATTTATTACATGTTTGGCTTTGATTTGACAAGTAAAAAATATAATCGAATAATTAAACACTTTCGTACAATATTATCTAAAGACTTAGAGTTATCAAAGTTTGAAATAAAAATCTCATCCCGTCTTAATTTTTATCTTATGATAATGTCACAACTTTGCTGTCCACCGACGGTACTCGGTTTTTATCGATAATCATTATATTATTTTAAAATTAATTGATACATCTTGAATCACAGTAGAAAATATTATGAATACGTGTATTAATTAAGGCGCTAAGTACCAAAAACAGAAAAACTGACATTTTCATAGAAAAGTGTTCTACATACTAACGCCAATAACTTCAACTATGCTCTAAGTGCCTCAAGCGAGTCAAAAAAATACAGCAAAATATTTAAACCTGTCGACGTTATCAGTCCGTTGGCCTGTTTTATTTATAATGGTGTAAATAGCACTACAGTGGTCAATATCATTCAATATAAAATGGCTGACGATGGTGTGTTGACACTTGCGAGTTCCTAATACCTAAAATTATAGAAGCTGCCGGGATTGCTTCTCACTGTAAAACCACATTTTTCAAAAGGTCTGCTTCATGAAATTTTACTGCAATGACTCAGTATTTTGTAACTACAGGCAATACTACTTTTTGGTACTTAGAGCCTTAATTAATACACATATTCTTATGTGTATATAACTATAAGTATAATGTTTATTAATCTATGTTGGTATATAATTAGTTTTATAATGTTTAAATCAATAGTGCTTTGGGTTTTTTAAGGCCGGCCCCAGGCCATTTGATTCATACAAATATCTGTTTTTAATAAGACAAGTTTAGTATAGAACCTTGAACACTTATAGTTCAAAATTTGTTATAATTCGAATTTTTAATGAACTTTTAATCCTATAAAACTCTACCAATATTTTAATATTTCTGCGTTTGTGCTATTTGGAATCTATTAACGTATTTTTTTCCCTAATTTTTCGTGTACCACACATTTTGTAATTCGTAATTCGAATTTTTTCTGCAAATGGCTTGGGACAACTTATAAGACATTAGCTGAACCTCATTATGTAATTCAAATATCTAAGGAGCTTGGTAAATGATGCTGGCTTGCTATTGATCCCACGCAACCAACCATTACAGACCGTACATAACCAAATACACGCATTATCTGAACTCTGAAGATTACTTTGATAAATTAATTAACATAAGAATAAAATAATTATTATACCCACTACATAAAGATGTTGAAGAAAATCTTCCTCCATAGAGTTCAAGGCTAAATGTATGAAAAAGGACTCATGTGGCCCATATTTTTTAATGATTTCGGAGTTAAGTATTATACCCCGTGTACACATGCATTGATTTACAGCTGACAGTACGTATTATCGCGGCCATAACAAGAAAATGTTCATGTAAACATGTATTATCCTGCAGCTGCAAGATTGCATGCATGAATCCAGCATGAATCAAAAAGTTCAGAAGCTTCAGAATTTTTACGCGACAGTAGGGATTTTTTCGATCTGCCTGCGTAGTAGAACAATAATGGCGAATCTGCCGGCAGAGAGAGTGGAGATTGGAGAGACAGTCACGACTTTTACGTTTAAACAGTTTTTGTCACGATTGTTTAAAATACGCACTATCGCTGCCAGTAAATCCATGCATGTGTACAGGCGTTGTTATAGTGAATTAAATCTGTAGATCTATTAATGTATTTGTAAATATTATTTGTTGAAAAATTCCACTTATGACAAACTGCAAACTACAAAATGATGCAGGGTTTTGAATGTGTGAGTGTCGTACGAAAATGAAACATGCACTATGCACGTGCAATTGTGTGCCTAATACACCAATATTAAATGAGCGTCAATGCATACACCGAGAGCAGTTGTCAGTATTCGACGTATGACGTATTCTTGACACGTGTTTAAGTTTATCTCGGATTATTCCTTACTAGAGATCGGCTACCTGCTACTCCTTACCCGTTAGGTATTTCAGTGCCCATTATTTCTGAGCTCCCTGATACAGAGTGTACTCTGCAAAAGTTTGACACATAAGTGACCTAGGGGGACTAATTATATGACAGTGTGGCAAGGAGAGAAAATTGAATTTGTCAGTAGATCCTTCCTACAATATTATATTTGATTCATCTAAATTTCTAATGACAGCAATAAATTATTATTGTTTGACTTAATTAAGGTTATGCAGTAAAAATAAAATGTTCGAATGAACGATTGACAGGTAATAGGTACATCATTATAAACAATCGGTTTTATTTTATTGTATTATAAAATAATATGCAGTTACTTACATCCAATTTATTATTTAATATTTTCTATTTTATTTTCTATCTTTTTTTATTTTATTAATCCAATTTGCAACTAAGTAATAATAAGTTCCTGACACAGTTCTAAAACCTATAGCAGTCACTCATCTGTCCTATCAAGAATCGTCAAAGTCTCCGGGATACTTTTCCTAAGTCCGGCATTATCTCCAGCGCACAACCCGATCCCTCGAATGATCCTCCCGCTCGGATCCGTCTGGCCGAGGGTTATCGTTATGCTCCTGATCTGCGTCAAGTCTTCGTCGCTGAGAGAACATTCTGACACGCTCTCTTCTCTGATCCGCGCTCTGGGCTGCAGAGGTGGAGTCGATGTATGCTTTGTCCTCAAAAGTACAGCGTTAGGAGACGCGGCACTTGGACTTTTAGCACGACTGTGATTGTCATCAGGACCGCAACACTTGTCAGGAACTTTACAGTTTTTATTGTTACCTTTACAACAGTTACCGTTAGGACTTGTCGATTTACAATTTGTAACGCTGGTATTGCTCATTTTGCGATTGTTTTTTTTAGAATTGCTAGAACACTTATTGCCTGAACCTGGACTACAGTTTTTTCCGTTACTGCAACAATTTTCACTCAACGTAGGACTACATTTTTTATTGTTTCTATTTATTAAGCTGGGACTTGGACTTTTAAGAGTTGACATCCTATCGTTTTCAACTTTGTCATCCGAGATAAAAGAACTATACTTCGTAGCACTGTCATTGGCACATGTTTTGCAAGTTTGATTGTTTGAATTGGGACTAGAGTTCTTTGACTTTGAATTCTGAGAGTCGAGAAGCGCCTGCGGACTTAATTCTTCCCACGTGGCCGTTTCAGCAGATATGCAACCCTTCATGGAATGGTTGATGGGTTGTCCTTGTAGAATGAACTGCAGCAACTCATTGCCAGTCTGACAAGACAGAGTGCGGTGCTCTGGTTTTATTTTTCGTTGTAATGTATCATCATCTGTAATGATAAATATTAATTGATTATGTGTCAAATTAGCTTACATGTAAATTGTACGTATTACATTTCACTGTAGCACAGTTCACCGTGAGCTTTCTTATCGGTAAGAGATGACCGCATACTATACGGTCCTCTCTATAACACTGAGATGAAAAATTTCGTGGAACATTGCAGACAATAATGTTTTCAATTTTATTAGATCGTAACCTAACCTAACCCTAACCCTAATAATCCATTTCAAAATTTGTTTGCTGCTGGCTTTCTGTAAACCGACAAGAACCGTGTTTTATTTAGACATGAATTTTATCTCAATACTATCCGACCCAAAGAGGATGGACGGTCTTTAATATACGAACATATATTTCCGATACATCATTTAAAAAATGGTGAAGATTTGCAAGTATAAATTATTGTTCTGTATAAAATTTATTGTTCAGATGAGTTTATCACCCTTACGCTAAATAGAAAAATTAGAGCAAACATTCTTAATCAACATCACAATATTCACCGTCTTTCCAATTAACTGATGACCGATCAGGCCACGAAACACCATGGGGAGGCTTCTGATCGGATCGCCTCTTGACTACAGCTGCTGAATATCCCCCGCTACTTCCTTCATTGGTCAAAGCTGATGCCACACGTGATCCGATGTGGCATCTGATGGATTTAGAAGTAGTGAAGAGGGCTCGGTTGTTCCGCTCGGGCCTAAACACGATGATGTACAACTTCGGCATGAACAGGAAGATCAGTGTGACCATCGCACTCAGGGTCACACACATGCACATGGTGATTATCTGGAAAATATAAGCGATGTTTTAAGTCACGAATGTAACAATTTTGACTGGGTATTGTATAAGACTGTCAAGCATTTTCAACCATTTATTTATCATATTACGCTTTTAACTATGTTGTAATGCTATGCTTGTAACTTGTTGTTGGGTATGGGGGATGTATCTGGAAAAGTGCGACATTTCGCGGATGCCAGAATTTCTTAGCCCCTCTTATTCCCTCCCGCAATAAATAAAAGATTATTGGTTGTGCCAAATTGTTGTAACCGTAATCCTTACTTCACACCTCCCTCAAATCCCAGTATTTTGCCACAAGACCAAGTGACCGGCAGTCACGGGTCCTTATGTGATGCAAATAACATTTAATTAGCTCGAATGACATGCAGCAAGCGGACGTGGGCAAGTTGTTATACTTCACAGTCGCTTCCTATCTACAGTCGCTTCCTATCTACAGGTGACTCAAAAGTTAACTTAAAACATATCTGTTCGACCTTTGTTGCACTAAGTCTGTTACGGCTTGAGTGAACGTCGCATCCTTATCAATCATACAACTCATCATCATTCATCCACCCTCACAAAATATCATCCATAACAGTGTACCGTCAAGTGCTGCGCACCGGGTAACCCAAACAAACAATACCGCGCGAGTGATAGTGCAACCAGATAACGGAGCCGTCATCAACATCATAAAAGATCAGTCTCTGGCATTCTGTTAAATCGCCTCCACCCCTACTAGATCCGGAATCTACATCATCCTTAAAATTACAGTCCACTTGCGAAATGCGCCACCATTATTATGGAGATTGTTTCAAAATCGACCCCTTCTCAAACCATTTCTCTTCAAATGTAGACATAAAGTCGGGGGTCTAGGATCATAAGGGCGAAACTACAAAAATGGCTGTTTTGAGTTAAATATTGCATTGTCTTGCTAGAACGCAGTTCTATTATGTGTACAAAGATGAAACTCGTAAGTATAGTGGTTTGCCAGATATTACTCGGCGTATCTACAAATCCATATGGAATTTTAATGTCATATAGGCGAATATCCTCTTACGCCTGTGTGACTCTGACTTTAATGCCGATTAATCAAGAACACTTCGGTGTAAGCGGCGTTTCGCCTTTATGTCACTGACATAAAGTTTAGTTTATGGAAATTTCGTAATTTTTAGTTTAGCGTAAGTTGTCAATTTGACTTAAGGTGACGCATCAGTGAAACGCCAAATAATTTTCAACTGTACGCGCGACGAAATTTTGGACTCGCTGCCATTCACTGAGAGAATGTTGACCCGGGAACACGTCACTTTGCTGCGTGATGGCGACGGGTCAATTAATTCTAAAATCGTGTAAAGATGACTAAAAACGTTACCCAATTACTTTAAAAAGAAAACATGTCAATGAATATATTATTATTGTTACTAATAGAACAATAAACAGAACATAAAATAGACGTATGTTGGATTTATATGACAATTAATATTTCGTTTGACAGGCGTCATTTTCACCCGCCACCCGCAATCCGCGCATCGCCTAGCGACGATCTTTTTAGACCGTGCCTCAACTAATGCATGGCCTTAAGTAAACGCTTTAATTTATTATTTTTGTATTTTTACAGTGTGAAATTGTTTTTTTTAACAATAAAAACTGTTTTACCATTTATCTCAGTACAGTGTTTTAGTAGTTTCACCCTTATGATCCTAGATCCCCGAAGTAATCAAATAGATACAATACAATTCATCACCTTTGACTCACTGCCGAAGTAAATGGGTACAAACGCCACCCATATAACGCATGTCGTGTACATGGCGAACCCGATGAACTTGGCCTCGTTGAAGTTCTCGGGGACGTTCCTTGTTTTCACAGCGTACAGAGTGCAGAGCGCGATGAGGAAGAAGTCGAAGGCCAGAGGGGCGACAACTCCGAGAGGCGTGGTGTCGCAGGCGAGGATTGCGCGGTCTCGGGTCGGGTACAGGTGGGCAGCTCCGGCTGGTTCTGTCACCAGCATAAACACCGATATTGCCACTTCGATGCCAATCAGGAGGCAGCTGATGATCACCTGAATTGAAGAATTTTAGTTAAAGTTTTTCCAAATGGGTTTGGATAATGTAATTCGTGTCCGGAAATTTGTACGTATGCAGTTTGCCGTCGTGTCCGGAAACTTGTATCGGAAATATATGGCCGTATAATGTTAAAGACCGTCCAACCTCTTTGGGTCGTATAGTACTGACATAAAATTCATGTCTAAATAAAACGCGGTTCTTGTCGGTTTACACTTTACAGGAAGCCAGCAGCAAACAAATTTTGAAAATAACCGATATACTGGATTATTTGTTAGGTTAGGTTAAGTTTACATTCTTGTATTCATAAATTTTGCAAAAATCGGCAATAAAAATTGAATTAATGTTGATATACAATCTAGTGAAATTGCAGACCGTCTAGTGGGTATACGGTCGTCTCTTTTCGATAAGAAAGGTCACAGCGACCGGTGAAATGTTTTACGTGCAATTGACATGTAACCGTTGGCCGTACCACAGTTCACCGAGAGCTGTCGTACCGAAAATAGATGGCCGTATAGTATTGAGATTAGCGCTCAACATGGAAATTTTTCGACCCAGTGCGCTCGATAATTTTCCGAAATTTACATGTAGGTACTTAGTAGGTATATTGTATAAAAATGAGTGTTTGAGAATTTTTGTTATATGGCCCACTTCGCTCAGACGGTTAAATTATTTTTTTCATGAGGCGTAACGATAATTACGAGAATTTCATGAACCGGATCTGCGCTCCGGTCCATTTCGAGCCCTGACTGAGAATATATCAATTCATGTCTAAATAGAACGCTTGAAAATACGTAATAAAACCTACCGGAATGCAATGGTGAAGGGAAAGACAAAAGATGTAGGTAAATAAATTACGTTTTGAATGATTCATAATTTGATTAGAAAATAGGTCCTCGTAAGTATCAAGTCGTAATTATCTTAATGTCTGATAATAATGACAGCGTTATTATCAGATATTTGAAACCAATCAGGTGCACGCTGGGCATAACGCGAAAGGACAAAAAGAGGAATGAGTGGATAAGGAGACAGACAAGGGTTTGAGATGTAATAGAGTTCGCAAAAACCTCAAATGGATATGGGCTGGACACATAGCTCGAAGAAGGGACAATCGTTGGAGAAATTTAGTCATCCGAGAGGTACAAAACGTCCGCAAGGTAGACCTTGGCTTCCGCTGGATCGATGAAATAATGTTCTGCGGAAGTACGTGGCAACGCAATGCACAGGACCGAAAGAATTGGAATCAGCTTGGAGAGGCCTTCATCCAGCAGTGGATAGATTCAGGCTGATGATGATTTCAAATTAATGTTGTTATTGAATTTAATAAAATTGGAACATTAATGTCTGCAATACTTCAAGCATTTTTTGATCTCAATGGTATATGGTCATCTCTTTTCGATATGACAGTTCACGGTGGAGTGTGATACATCCAACTAATGTAATTTTCCTTGAAACGAAGCAGTCGCTTCGTCAAAAAATTCCATTTTTCAAAAACAATTGTTTTTAAGTATAAAAAAACCCTGTAGCATAATTCTATTAGGTGATTAGGTTAGCTTATCACAGAACTAAAGTGTGATTTGAATGAATTTTACATTAAATTACCATGATCGATTCTGAGAGGAATGAACCCCCACAGAGTGGAGGTTGTATCAACAGATTTTTGTTTTGACGAGAAATGGATGTTCGCCACTTTCTCAACCTATTAAGTCTATACATACAATAAAAACAACATGTGAGTTTGCCAGACCCGGGATTCGAATCCGGGACCCACGACAGTATAAGCCGAGATGTTGCCGCTCGGCCTTTGTGGGTGTATAATATGGTGGGTACAATCGACAGGTTGCATGACAACTCGTCTCGCGTTGGTTTGGAAATCAACGTCTTCTGCAACAGCACCTGAGGGGCAAAGCATCGAGAGCGTCAACGGCTTCAAATACCTGGGGGTACACATCACAGGAGATGCCATTTTGCAGAGAGAGCTCGCCATCCGAATGGAAATGGCTGGAGCAACATTTAACTCAATGCGGAGTGTCTGGGATTCAAGATTGTACTCGGTTAAAACCAAATGCCGCCTATTCGACGTTTGCATTCTGACGGTGCTGCTTTACGGTAGCGAATCATGGCACCTTACGAAGGCTCAGAGCAACCGTATACTGAGCTTCGAAAACAGCATTATGATGTTTGCGACGGATACTGGGTGTGCTGTGGTATGACTTTAGGAGCAACAAGGAGATAAGAGAGCTCATCAAGCAGCCTCTCATCATGCTGAGAGTGAAGAGGGGACGTTGGACCTGGCTCGGCCACGTGCTGCGGATGCCAGAAAAGAATTTTAACCTGGATTGCTTGTTCCTAACGTCAACTGTATTTCGGCGTCCTGGAAGGCCGCTAAAGACTACAAAGAGAAAGTATACGGCGGAGCTACGGGATGCTAGTTTGACATGCAACGATGCAAGAAGACTGGCGAGCGACAGGGATTTTTGAAGGTGCCTCGTGGTGTCCATATGCTCTAACTAAGGGGCGGATATGGCCGAAGAAGAAGAAGATCTATATCACAACAAGAAGCTAATAGAAAACTATCGAGCATAATAAATGAGTGGTGCAATTTTTATTATTGGCGACACGCTCAGATGTTTACTAACAGGTTGCTGGTTCGGAACTGACCATCGGCGTTTTTTGTTTGTCGTGTTTTGAATCGACTGTGATTGGTTCTCGTTACACATACATAATTGCTGCATAAAATGCCAAACAATACCTGCGCAGTTCCTGACATAAACCTCGGTTTCCTAGTCGGGAATCGCTTCTTGGATCCCGCCAATATTCTCGCGATTCTGTTGGTCTTCGTTAGCAGGGAAGCATATATCATGGCAAAGCTGACTCCTGGCATGGTCCTGCTGAGGGCGCACGTTGTCGGGCCGGGCCTAGCGAGAATGGGGAAGGTTGCCGCGTGGCTTAGCGTCATCCCGGCCAGGATCAGGTAGCTGAGCTCTCTAGTCGAGGACTTGACGACCGGCGTGTTGTTGTGGCGGACGAAGATGGCGGCCGTCGCTGCAGTAGCGCAGAAACCTAGGCAGGCGAAGCACATTGCGATCACTGCCTGGGTGTCTGACCACTGGACTCGTTCTTCTGCGACCACGGAGCATTCTGAAAGAGAAATTTTTGTTAGGATTATTCTCATTACTCTCACGATTCTCCCGCCATTGCACGTTTTGGTAACATGTTCGAAAATGATACAAATTCAAATTTAAATTTAATTATATTATTTTTTACATACCGTGAACATTACAAATTACAAACTTAAGACGTTCACAACATGACATTTAAAGTAAAGAAAGAGTGTAAAGAAGAAATAAATATATGCAACTGATGCTACCAATTTCTAAGATAGTTAACAGGGACACATAAATCAATACTACCAAGAATGGCAGATATCTGCCTTAATCTCGTTAATCCTTATTGCAACACCTGCGCATTTATTCTATACACAATACTGCTTTCGGCTCGCTACGTCAGCTATCTAGGGTAGGAAAGTATCGAATTATTAACACTTATTGTAACAATTACAATAAGTTAGCCGTCTGAACTATCAAAACTGTCTATCTCACTCTAAAATTTATCACAGCCAAGAGATGAGCTGTTAAAACATAGTACTTATTGAAACAATTACAACTAACCTATTGTAATTGTTACAATAAGTGCTAATACGTAGATACTTTCCTACCCTAGATAGCTGTTGTAGCGGCCGAAAGCAGTCTTGTGTATAGAATAGATGCGCTGGTTCCCAATATTTCACGTACCGTAAGCATAATACCATTTTGAATAGTCAAACAACACTAAAAATAACAATTATAAGATGTATATTTAAACGTGTCTTCTCTCACTTACTTGGTTTGGATGTGAATTAGCAATCATCACATTTTCTTTCACGTTACATTTTTTTGTATTCGTAATTAGACTAGTCTTTTATGTATATCTGTTATAACATCATAATATTTAAAAAGTACCTTACCAGTACAAAATATTTATCATATTTTTAACGGTCTGCAAGTGTAAAAATGTTGGGAAACACTGATTTAGACTGTGCCACTGACGTCCCTAGACAAAATGCCGCCCCTAGGCAGCGCTGAAATGCCGCCTCATTTTTATATAGTATTTTTCATCATCCTTACATGACTCCAATATTTAAGAAATGTGTATGAATACATACTAACAAAATATATATCACTAAATCCAATTTAAATGCCATCTCTACTTCAATAAACAATATTGCGAGTCCACGGTTTCAGATACATTTAAAAATACACCTGACAACTTTCAAAACACGCGAGCTAAGTAAGTACCTATGTCGGTACCTAGCTATAATTCAAAATATAATTCTCAAATCTGCACGTGTCATTGCTGGTCATCAAGGAAGTGACGTCCAAGGACAACAGAAGTAAACTAGTCATCGCGAAACCGACAAAAACAATACAGTCTTGTTAAACCTTTTATGTTGATTCTTAATACATTTTGTCTCCAACCAGTTACTTGATTTTTTTAATCGAAGGATATTTTCGTTATTACGTAAGTACTATGTTTAGGTATCTATTTCTATATAATATACCTAATGATTCTCCTCGATTTGCCGCCCTTCAAGTGACTGCCGCCCTCAAGCGACGCTCAATCTGCCTATCCCCACGGGACGTCACCGGACTGCAGCCCTATGTTCTAACTAGTGATATCATGTCACCCGACGACATGACGTAATTGTGACGTCAGCCAATACACGCTCGAGGCAAGCCGCTCAACACACACTGCTCACCATATATATTATTACGCTGAAACTCCTATTTGTGTATGGGCACAATGAATAACGCCAGCATTTGACTAGCGTTATTTTCTCGATTGCTATTATCACTCCGGTAGTACGTCACAATGATGTCATATGACGTCATGTCGACCGGGCGACTACAACTCGTAAGTTCTAACATAAGGCCCCTGGGCCCCGATTTCCTAACTATCGACTCGTGTGGCACCAGACGACATGGCGTAATTGTGACGTCAGCCAATACACGCTCCAGGCATGCCGCCCGCGCGCAGTGCCCACCGCAGATATTATTACGATGAAACACCTATATGTGTA
Organism: Rhyacophila brunnea; assembly: GCF_057557595.1. NCBI lineage: Eukaryota > Metazoa > Arthropoda > Insecta > Trichoptera > Rhyacophilidae > Rhyacophila > Rhyacophila brunnea. The sequence goes on from NW_028232796.1 coordinate 38,258,368, forward strand.
TGGTGACAATGAATAGCGCCGCTGTCGGAGTAGCGTTATATTCTCGACCGCTATTATCACTCCGGTAGTACGTCACAATGATGTCATATGACGTCATGTCGACCGGGCAGCTGGCACTCGCAAGTTCTAACATATGCCTTGTTCGGACTGAGCCAGTGATTTAGTGAAGTAGCGAGTGATTTGGTAAAAAACCGTGTCTGAACAGACAAATTTAGTCCAGTAGTTTAGTAAAATGGTCAGTCAATCCGATCCATTTTATTCTATTATTTCTGGCGAGTAGCGATCCCCACCACCTCTCACTATATACTAAACAAGCCACAAACCAAGTCTGAACAGGCGAGTGCATTAGTTGTCGGCTGCCGTAGGAATGGCACAGCTATATTTATAACATCTATGGGCACAGCGTTGAAACAAAGATTACTACTCGAAAAAACATAACTTATATTATTATTATACTTCAATGCGACAAAAAGTCGCGAACGTGTGTTGATAGATCCGTAGATAAATGGCGATATTTCACAGAAAGCTTGTTGTTATTGAGGATAGGTAAAGAGGTACACATTATCTTATGATTATTATATATATTATATTATTATTATATTCATTTATTATTCCGTTTAGGTACATTGTACACTCAGTATGAAGGATATTATGTCATGTCAGTAGGTAGTGTGGATAATTTGTTGATTAAAACTTTGATAAATAATGGAAATATTTCACAGAAAACTTGTTGTTATTGAAAGTAGGTAAAGACGTAGGTAGGTAGGTACACATTATCGTAGTGTTCATAAGAATAATAATTATAAGTTATATTCATTTATCATCTGTTTATATTTTTTATAGTCAGTAAGGACAATGGAGCATAAAATCAGGGGCGGATCAAGTCAAGCGGACGCCCTGAGCGGTAAAAATTTCGGGGCCCCCAAATTCAAGTTAGGGATTGTTAAAAAAATATTTCTACATTTGGGAATGTGTAAGACATTTCTTTGGCGGTTCGATAGATGTCTGGTGTGGTTTTAATATTGTGCATAAAGTAAGTACCTATTTATTACCTAAACAAACTACAAAAATACATAGGTAAGCATACAAAAATTTATGCAACCACAAAAATATAATAGGTAGGTATCCTATGTAAATTAGTATTCATCATTAGTATCAATAGGAATTTGGAGCATAAATCGATTTAATTCAACAACGCCGTTTTTGCATAGTGTAATTTGAATTATTTTTGAAGTTACGACAGACGGCAGCACTCTCGTGTCGCGCGAATGGTGTCCGTTTGAAATATCCGTCGCTCTCGACGCTCTGTTCATTTTGACGCGTCACTCACTAATGAACTGTGTTCGGACACTTTTCAGTTACTAATTCACTAATTCACTCGCCACTCTACTATATCACTCGCCCAGTCCGTACGGGCCTATGGGCCCCTGTGCTCAGAACTAGAGGGACTCGTATGAACATTTTGTACTAGGTTTATACAAAATTTGATGGCGGTTATCGAACTATGATCTCTTAGTCGTGCATGTGTATACCATCTGAATTCTGGCTTTTGTTTACATAAATGAGAAGAAACATTAAAGTCAGGATTTGAACGGTGTTCTCCCAAATGCCTAACACATAACAGTAGCCACTAGAAACTAGTATATACGACGAAGCTCTTACATGAGTATTTAGATAAATTTTCATAGGTAATAAAAAACATTCTTAAACTGAATTAAGTCTCCGAGCGCCATATTAATTCACAGACATGGGTCACTTTAAACTTTAGTTTGGCGCAAGTTTCCACACGCGGAACTTCGAAATTTAAACTTTCTATGGTCAAGTTCAGTGACGTTACGTGGGGGTAGGCAAGATTGAGCGTCGCTTGGATGCGGCAGTTACTCTAAGGGCGGCAAATTAAGGAGAATTATTAGGTATATATATAAATAGCTACCTAAACTTAGTAAAAACTGAAATATCTTTACATTAAAAAAATCAACTCCGTTGTTGGAATCAAAATGTATTAATTAACATAAAAGGTTTAACAGGACTGTAATTTTTTTTGTCGGGTTCGCGATGTCTAGTTTACTTCCGCTGTGCTTGGACGTCACGTCCTTGATGATCAGCCATGATACGTGCAGATTTGCGAATTATATTTGAATTATAGGTAGGTACATACTTACATAATTAATTTATCCAAATATTTTTGTCAGTCACTCGCGAGTTTGTCAGGTATATTTTTAAATGTATCTGAAACCGTGGACTCGCAATAATGTCTATTGGAGGAGAGATGGCATTTAAATAAGATTTGGTGGTATATTCGTCTCTGTTCTGGCAGAACACACTAACTGGAGAATACTAGTTTTGAGTAATTTGACTTTGAAGGTGTTAAGATGTTTGAAATGGTCTATCATGTGAGTTTATTAAGTAATCGTAAAAAGGATGACTTTAAAATAAAGACTGTTTATTTATTAAGAAGGTTTCCAGACAGTAAAGTTTGAAATAAGGAACATTTTGGTATAATTAACTCAATACGTCATTTTTCGAATTAGTGTCTTCTGCCAGAACAGTGACGATATTTTGTAAGTATGTATCCATACACATTTCTTAGATATTGGAGTCATGAAAGGATGATAAAAAATACGGTATAACAAATGAGGTGGCATTTTGGCGCTGCCTAGGGGCGGCATTTTATCTAGGGACGTCACTGGTCACGTTATTAAGATTAGGGTGCCGGGTAAATAATTTAGTTTCTCACCGGTTTTGTTTTGATTAGGATAGTATCCAAGTGGACAAGGCAGGCAAGTGGTCTCGTTGAAGAGGATCTCGTGCTTTTCGCAGCGGACGCATGCCCAACAGCACCTCTTCTCTTGGCCCCCAGTTTGGAAATTCTGAAAGGGACACATAAGTTTAATGGGACACATATTAAGTCTTACGGGACAAGCAAGTTAAGAAGGACATATTATTTTCAGATGTTATGTTCTTTCTAATGTTTCAAGTAGAGATACATGCCAGTTGCGTATATTATTATTTTACGTCTTACAGACTAAGAGCGGAATGCAGAAACATTTGTCATAACTAAAATTTCCTTAGCAGAAAACACTATGCAGAAACATTGTCCTTAGTTAAGATCATTTCTATTGAAAATAATACCATATTTAAAAATTCTCTTTCCTATAGTTTAGGTAAATTATTTTATAATTGTTAAACGATGACAAAAATTCATATGACAACTGCATTTTATAAATACAATAACTATAAATACATATTAATATTTAATTATAATACTCTTATGTTTCCGTTATAAGTCCATTATACGTGATTCCACAGGCACCGCAAGATATTTTTTTAACATGGTAACACTAGCGTCAAGTGTCATTTTATCATCTGGCATCTTGTATTTCTGCGGGCTGGCGTATACAAGTAAAATAATATTCTTCAAGTACATGATACGAATACCAAACGAATTAACACTATCAATATCCATATTGAGATAAATTGAATACGTGTATTAATTAAGGCTCTAAGTACCAAAAAGTCGTATTGCCTGTAGATACAAAATACCGAGTCATTGCAGTAAAATTTCATGAAGCAGACCTTTTGAAAAATGTGGTTTTACAGTGTGAAGCAATCACGGCAGCTTCTATAATTTTAGGTATTAGGAAGTCGCAAGTGTCAACACACCATCGTCACCCATTTTATATTGAATGAAGTTGACCACTGTAGTGCTATTTACACCATTATAAATAAAACAGGCCAATGGACTAACAACGTCAACAGGTTTAAATATTTTGCTGTATTTTTTTGACTTGCTTGAGGCACTTAGACCATAGCTGAAGTTATTGGCGTTAGTATGTAGAATATTTTTCTATAAAAATGTCAGTTTTTTTGTTTTTGGTACTTAGAGCCTTAATTAATACACGTATTCAATTGTTAAATGAATATGAGTGTATGGACTGTTTTATAGCACGCGAATTTATTTTGACAGCAGCTGTCAGTGGTAAAATGGTAATACGGAAAGAGGCGTGTTCATAACAAAAGTTGTCTATGGTTAAGGATTCCTTAACTCTATACTCAGTAGAGTCTATAGTTAAGTCATCCTTTTCGGCGACTTATCATTAGGATCGAAATCTTAGATTGTGCATGCCGCTCTTACTTCACCATGTTCGATCCTGAGAGGATCATATGGTCTTCCGCAGAGTGGAGATAGTATTAACAGATTTTTGTTTGTACGAGAAATGGATGTTAGCCACTTGCTCAACCTATTAGGTCAATACTCTGACTCTAATCACAAATTAAAAAAAAACAATATGTAGGTATATTTTCCAGACTCAGGTTTGGCACCTGGGACCCACGACATTATATGCCGACGTTTAAGGGCCCACATGCTCAGCGTAGGTCAAAATGGAGCTTTTATGGTATTTATGGTACACGCGCGTTAACATAATATTACTCCCTACTTCATTTATCGTTTGTCAATTTATGGCTACGGCCGTATGTTGTAGCTTAGCCACTGGGAAATGCCAATAGAAATGTCGTATTTCAAAAAATACTACCTTATTCTTAGGTCAATGATTATTATAAAGCAATCATTATTCGTAGGATGTTTATCACATTTGAATGTTCAAAGATATAGCTTATAATCAGTATCTTTAGAATTATCTTCAAATGTGTTAATCGTGTCCATTTTTGAATAATAAAGTGCCTAATTCTTGTCAAATTTGGGATCACAGAGATTATCAATATAATTTTTTATCGTAAATATTACACTATATTAATGTCGAGATAAATTTTACTAATGGTTTTATAAATGCTTTTAAAAATTAATAAATATAAAAAATCTTAACACCACTGCACATGGACGTACTGAAATATGACTATATTCTAAAACATTAGAGCGAGAGATTTAAAAGAATACTATTTTATGTAATAATACTTTATGCAGTCATCAAATATTTAAAATAAATATAAAGGATAAAGGCTTCGAAATTATATAAATATATTATCTACAACGTTTAAGGAATGTCCAGGGTTATGCTATGAAAATACCATAAAAGCTTGATTTTTACCTACACTGAGCATGTGGGCCATTAAGCCATTGTTATTTAACGTCTACTTTGACTATAATAATTTAATTATGAGATTTTATGAAACACGTCGCAAATAGATACTTACATAATTATTGAAACTACAGCGAGAGAAACTAACGACGTTTATAAAAAAATAGTATGGAATGGTTTTTAAAATATATAAGCTTAACTAGTGCCGCGATGTGGTGCATTAAGGTTCAGAATTTTCTACGTAAATACTTCGTCAGTTTTTTTGGGTTAGCCACATAAACACGTTGTCAAGCATCACTATATTATTATAACCGTTTCACACGTAGCAAGTATTATCGCGCGATGATACTTGTGTCGTCGATACGTCGATACGTCGTGCTTGATACGTCGTGCGAGAAATTTTCATAAAAATACATATCAATGAAAAATGGTCACGCGATAATATTCGCTGCGTATGAAATGAACCCGCCTCCGTCAGCGAAAAATTGTACTCGTAGCACGATTTTGTATCGCGCTATAATATTCGCTTCGTGTGAAACAGCAGTAATTGTCAATGTGATACCTATTTTTGTATTGTTTACTCAACACATACCTCTGTTTAACAAACAGTATTTGCTTCTGGTACTAACTATGAAGAGTAACAAATAGATTTTTTTTTTTTACATATAATGAACATTAGATACAAGTTATAAATTCAAAGAGTTCACGACATGACATAAAATAAGTACTTATTAATAATTGAATAAAAATGCAGATCAATGTGAGTTAATAAGTAATAAAATAACAGAAATAAAAGTAAAAGTAAAAGTAGATGGAAGCACACAGAGTGAACTATTGATAGACCCTATCTTAAAAACTTATAAAACAACGTCCACCTAAATTCACACTCACTTACGTGGAATATATCAATATTCGAAGGGATTTCATTAAACATGGTTATTGCTCTCCCAATTGGCATCACTAATGGCAGGTTAGTTCTGCACCTTGGGAGAACAAACAACGGATGCCCTCGATTCCTAAGGTAATTATCAGAGACACAGAGGCCACCACCTCCAAGAATGGCAGAGTTCACATTTACGCCGCGTATAAGTCGGAAATAATATGTAGATCAAGCAGTGGCATGTATAGCTTTTTTATCTCATGAAGTGCAACACACTATTGTTGCGATAGGGATTATGAGAATAGCGTTTGTAAAGGGTGGTGTATTATTATCGATATGGCTCCAATATATCCCTAACCTTACCTTATAGAATCCTGGAAGACATGGCCTGGAGCAAACGGAAGTGGGAGGCTCAGTAGGTCCGCCATATTGCAGAGGGGCCCGGAAGCTTAGTTCACCTTCGCGCCAATCTCCCACATGGACATATTCGTAACTACCGTTGTCCATCAGCTGATAGTTCATTATGTCATATCTACAAATTAAAACAATCAACGTTGAAATATAATATCCTATCATCCTGAATCAATTGACTGCTAGATGAAAACCTTTCCAAGCTAATTCCACACCGCTTGGTCATATGTAAAGGTAAACGTATGGGAACTCAGAAATAATGGGAAATGAAATACCTGACGGGTGTGAAGTAACAGGAAACCGATCTCGAGTGTGGAAGAATATGCGATAAACTTGTCGAGAATACGCTTGTCCTTCATTCTGACAACTGCTCTCGGTTTATGCACTTACCCTCATTCAATATTGGTGTATTTGAAAATTGCAACACACTATTGCACGTCTATAATATGTGGTTCATTTTCGCAGGACACTCACACATTCAAAACCCTGCGTCAAAATGTAGTGTATTGGGGTATAGCCTATCGGAATTCTATTTGTTAATCTGTTCTGTGGTAATCGTACTTCCGTAAAACTGATTCAAAAATCCAGTGACATATGGGTCTACTTTTCGGACGTTTTTTATTTCTTGGGGTACCATTGGATAACTAGTTCTGCCTATGGATTGTCACGACGTGTTGAGCCGATTTGAAGAGCTCTATCGCACTTTCCAAAGTAATACGACTGACAACATTACACAATTTCGAGTCAGTTCTTCAGAATAATGAAAATGGCGAAGATTATTATTCTAGAAATACATCAAGAAACTGAGCTATGCTTTTAAAGTGGGAAAATCCCGGGGAACATAGTCAACAATAAATAGTATTTTTTTAAGTGGAGAAAGCAGTGCTCGCATAGTTATTCACATCATACATATAGGAAGTGCACGGCTGGATGTAATACAGGGCTAAACACATTACAGGCCAGGACCCGAAAATTATATTGACAAAATCCATGAAATTAATATGTGTTTGTCTTATGAGTTTAATTGAATGCTCGATAATTTTCCGAAAATATTTGTATGTATATTTTTTAGTTATATACCCTCCTAGGACGGATAAATACTATAACAGTCTTCGAACTTCTTACATAAATATATACTGAAAATTAGAGAAGACTGTAAGAGGTACTGTTAAAAATTAGAGAGCATTGATGAAGGTACTAGCCACCTAGTTTCAGATTAAGTATATAATTTTATATTTTTCTATCTCATTTTTTTCACGAGACGGAGCGATAGACCGGAGAATTTCACATACCGCAACAAACCGCGCTCCGGTTCATTTCGAGCCCTGCAGCTATTTCAAAATTATGTATTTTCATTGACTGTATGTTAGTACCTATGTAAATATATTATAGTGTACCTACATACAGGTAAGCTTATTTTTCTAATCTGTACTTTTTATAAACCTAATAAAAGTAATCTCTTTAATAAAGTGGATTCAACATGCAGTGACGTCCCTAGACATAATGCCGCCTCTAAAGAGCACGAAAATGCCACCCCTTTTTTTATACAGTATTTTTTTATCATCATTTCATGACTCCAATATCTAAGAAATGTGTTGTATTGATAAATTACTAACAACATATATACCAATCAATTTAATTTAAATGCCATACTTCAATAGACAATATTGCGAGCCTACGGTTTCAGATACATTTAAATATACACCTGACAACTTTCAGAACTCGCGAATAACTGGCAAAAATATTTGGAAAAATTAATAAGGTCAGTATGTACCCACCTTTAATTCAAATATAATTCGCAAATATGCACGTGTCATTGCTAGTCATAAATAATGTGACGCCCAAGGACAACGGAAGTAAACTAGACATCGTTAAACCTTTTATGTCAATTAATACATTTTGTTTCCAACCAGTAGGCTCAATCTTTTTCTAAGTTTAGATACCTTCCTATATACACCTAATGATTCTCCTCGATTTGCCGCGCTTCGAATAACTGCCGCCCCCAATCGATGCTCAATCCGCCTACCCCCACGAGACGTTACTGAGTATACCTATATGTAATTATATAGTGTTCCTACATACAGGTAAGGTCATTTTTCTAATCTGTACTTTTTACAAACCTAATAAAAGTAATCTCTTTAATAAAGTGGATTCAACATGGGTACACGCTTAAAAATAACGTTTTTGACTCGCTTTTGGTCCCCCCGGGCCTTATGATTAACAAAATGGCGGTTCAGTGGTAACCACGAACGCTGTTACGGAAAATGCGTCCCGTTGAAGCGAATGACAATTTAAAAGAACCTTAATAAGATTATGGTGGACGTTAATGAGGCTTAAAATTGTAAAATTTCAATTCGATCGTTTCTATGTAAACGGTCGACTTTGGTGGTAATTAATAATAGTAACGCAATGTACCGGGTGTTCATGCAGTAACTAATCATTTATTTAACAAGAAGAAAAAAACAAATATTGATACATTGCAATTTTAACTTCTGGACTAATAATTGTTTACCCATGCCGAAGCCAAACCGGGATACATCTGTCAGTGAACAAATTATAAAAATATCTATCCCGGTTACATGTAAATTATACGTAAAGCATTTCACAGTAGCACAGTTCGCCGTGAGCTAACCTAACCTAACCTAACAAATATTCCAGTATATCGGCAATTTTCAAAATTTGTTTGCCGCTGACTTCATGTAAACAAACAAGAACCGTGTTTTATTTAGACATGAATTTTATCTGATAATGTTATCGAATTAGATATCATTTGGACAGTCTACATCGTATAAATTTTGGGTGTTTGAATCAAAACAACATCCCACGAGACCATGCGTCGCTATTTTGGATGAAATTATTTCAAAAAATCATACAAACATGGCCACATTTTTAAAACACATATGTGTGTATATTTACGCTGTTTTTCATTTTAAAAATCCTGATGAAAATCACTCAGCTCTGGGACAACTGGATGCCAGGACAAGTGGGCGCCGTACTGTCGAATGAAGTAAGATTAATTAATAAAATAAATAGACGTTCGTTTCGATTTGATACAGAAAGTAGACGAGAAAGTTTAATAAGTGTCTATCTACTACTTAATAGTTTTAATTACTTTTGCTTTTAAAGGGTTTTTTTAATTGTATATTGAGAATTATTATGCCTGACGCTTCATATAAAAATAAAAGAACTCTCTTCTCGTGGAACATAAACATATGCACAATTAAATCATTATTTACATGTGTATATTTAAAGTCTCACCAAGTATTAAATAATATATATTTTTAAAAGAACCTATAATTCACGAATGTGCATTTATTTTCGAATTTCATTCGATTGCGTAGAGCCCAGTAAAAATGTTGTTTGCACTGAATCGTCCTTGATTCGTATTGTTTTAGGATTACTCTATAAATATAAAGAATTTTGAGGATAGTCACTTCTAATTGCCATCATTTAACAATCAGGGAACTCAGAAATAATGGGAACTTAAATACCTAACGGGTAAGAAGAAGCAAGTAACCGATCTCGGGTAAGGAATAATCCGGGAGAAACTTAAACACGTGTCAAGAATACGTCATACGTCGAATACTGAAAACTGCTCTCGGTTTATGCATTAACGCTCATTTAATATTGGTGTATTACACACACTATTGCACGTCGTATCCGGAAATTTGTACGTAAACAGTTCACCGCAGGACAGTTATTCGTGCGCCGCAGTACGTGAAACATGAGTTCGTGTAACATTTAATCAAATGACGAGTTCTTCGTTGAACATTTCACCGTGGAGTATATTTGTACGTATGCTACAACATGTGGCGAATTTTATGAGATGTCTTTACTAGGTTAGGTTAGGTTAGGCTAGGGTTAATCTAACTGGAACAGTACTATTTGCAAACTATCGCCGCATTTTGTGATATGATAAAATGATAAAATGTTATACGAACTCATGTTTCACGTACTGCGGCGCACGAATAAGTGTCCCACGATAAACTGCGTACGTGCAACTTACATGTAACCATTGCACGTGCATAATGCGTGTTTCATTTTCGTAGGACACTCACATTCAAAACCCAACTGGTCACTTGGTTGCAACTCAGAACATTTTTTTTAGTAAGCAGGTATATTTAAAAAAAATGTGCTTACGCGTGTTACTTAGGTATTTATTTTCAAATTTTTAAACTTGGAAGCGGTCAAAAATAGAATTTCATAAAATACTTGAGTTTAACTACTGCTTCGTAAGGTCTAGGACGATTCGGCGCCGGGATTTGTTTATGAAAACTGAAGTAGAAATTGAATACCCTTGATTGTAATTTATGAAGGAATCTACCAAAATACTTCGATGGGTCTAGGACGATTTGGCGCTGGGACAACTGAGCGCCACGTAATCGAATTAAATTCGAAAATAAATAGACGTTCGTGAATTATAGGAACTTTTAAAATATGTATTGAATATTAGATATTATTTATATTTAAATTATTATTTAATACTCGGTGAAAAATTCTGGATCTCTCTTTTACTTAGGGACCATGTTTCACACGCATATGTGATATATGCAAACATATGTGCAAGAGAGATCCAGAAAATTAGAGTAGCACAACGTGGTATGGAGCGGTGCATGCTGGGCATAACGCGAAAGGACAAAAAGAGGAATGAGTGGATAAGGAAGCAGACAAGGGTTTGCGATGTAATGGAGTTTATTAAAAGCCTTAAATGGAGATGGGCTGGACACATAGCTTGAAGAAGAGACAATCGTTGGACAAATCTAGTCATCCAGTGGTATACAAGAAGTACAAAATGTCCGTAATCCGTGGATCGATGAAATGATAAAGTTCTGCGAAAGTACGTGGCAACGCAATGAACAGGACCGAGAGAAGTGGAAGCAGCTTGAAGAGGCCTTCATCCAGCAGTGGATCGATTCAGGCGGATGATGATGATGACTTGGTGAAAATTTAAATATGAACACGTAAACAATTAATTAATTGTGCATATGTTTAAGTTCCAACGAGAAGAGAGTTCTTTCATTTGCCTCATCCGCAATAAAAAACGTTATTTTCAGAGTAAAATGAATTAAAACTACTTGGTAGTAGATATAAATTGATTAAAATTTCTCGTCTACTTTCTGTATGAAATCGTAAAGAATGTCTATTTGTTTCATTCGACAGTGCGGCGTCCAACTATCCTGGCGCCCAGTTGTCCCATTCCCTGCTCCGCGATATCTTCTAGTTTAGTTAGTGTCATCGTAAACGCCCTGTTCCCCGACCGTTGGATTAAGCGATTTCAAAACGTGGCCGTTGAAGCTGTATTATATTAAAGTGAATAACTCTCGTGTTATTTGAATGCAATTAAGGCTTCGAAGGAAAATGGAAGGCAGGTGAAATTAATTAAATGAAGGCTGTATGAATGGACAAGGGTCCAGGGCGCACTCGTAAGCCGCCGGGAAAACAGGGTAAATTCTGAAAACATTGCGGGAATCCGAATAGTGTCGTTCAAAGTTTATATTCTGAAGCGTAAAACTCAATGACAGCCATTTGAATACATAATTGATAGTAATAAGTGGCCAGCAGTTAAAATGAATTATTTTAATTAATATTAAAACGAAGAACTTAACTGTAATGTTGCCAGTTTCTACAATATTCACAGGGCGATTGTGTTATATTGGTAGACATTATTTTACAAGTGGACGTGACAAAAGTAAGTTGTCCTGAGTAATATTTGTAATATAATAAAAACTAAAGAACATCTTTACTATATTTCCCACTGAATAAATAAGATAAGTAAATAACCATTTCAATCAAGCCAAGGCATTGTGAATGCTTACGAGAGAGGTTCACGATCAATCGCTACGAATTCGAGAATTATGACGACATCATAATATACATAGGTGGAGGTAGGCTGTTAAGATCAGGCATAAATCGTGCGCACTAAACTTTCTCGGTCATATGTATTTGTTTTCATTCAACTAAGATGTGCAGACAGTATTGGTTAGTTTTTAAAAATCAATTTAAACCCTGCCTTAACCAAACCATACTAGTTGTGGTATGTTATGGGCGATCCGACAAAAATAGTGCACACTTTTTCAGTCATAATTATTGGTTTTCGTTGAATTAAGAACACATAATATCACAGATTCTGTTGGTTTGTTTTATAAATTCAATAATCTCTGGATAAACCAAACCATAATAGATAGAAAAAAATCTGCAATATATAAAATATTCAAATTTATGTATGATTTAATGGTATAGTTTTAGATATTTTTTAGATATATTAATAGTTTTTGAGTTATATTTATTGTGGCTTGGTTAGGTTAGGTTAGGTTAGGTTGAAATTTAATTGAATTTTCAAAATTAACCAACACTGTCTGTGATTGTGTCTTAGTTCAATAAAAATAAATAAGTATGACTGGCAAAGTTTAGTGTGCACTATGTATGTCGGATCTTAACAGCCTACCCCCACCCTTCGCCACTGATATACCTAAGTACTTGAGATTATAACGGTCACAACCAGGGAACTTAGAAATAATGGGAACTGAAATACCTAACGGGTGTGGAAAAGCAGGCAACCGATCTCGAGTGTGGAAGAATACGGGATAAACTTAAATAAGTGTCAAGAATACGTCGAATACTGACAACTGCTCTCGGTTTATGCACTAACGCTCATTTAATATTGGTGTATTGAAGGTTGCAATACACACTATAGCACGTCTTATATGCGTGGTTTATTTTCGTACCTACATCATGTGTGTGACATTCAAAACCCTGCATCAAAATGTAGTGTATCGGAATTATATTTATTAATCTGTTCTGTGGTCACAACTCAGAACGACACTTACCGAAAAGTTAGTAGTATAATTAAATTGCCAAACAAATCCTATTATGGTTTACAAATACTGACAGTGCTCGAAATATAAAAAAAATATGAACCGGAGCGCTCGGTAATTTTCGGAAAATATTAAATATTGAGTAATCTTTAAAAAAAAAAATGCAACGCTCGACGGGAAAGTTTTTTTCTGGTAGGTATGGTATCTGAGGTATTTTCAAATTATGTATGTTTAATATAAACTATAGAGAATTTCACATTCTCAAATCTTCTAAATTATTCGATCGAGCGGAAAAAAACGAATTGTTACGAAATATTCTGTCAACAAATATGGTATTTTTATTTTTCATTCCTTTATCTGCCACTCATATAAGCACTGCATGGTTTGTAATGTTTGTATACTCAGAGAGACGTCACTGCTTTTCACTTGATATTGTATTTTCTATGATCGTTTAATTAGTTTAATTAGTAATATGATCTCCACAGATATTGAACATATTGGTAGGCGAATCCTGGAATACTAAATCAAAATCCTATGAAATGGTTCAAATCTCTCATTAATCAGGATTTATGTTATGTTAAGATTACACAAAAACTTTGAAAAAAGAACACAAACTCTTATTCTTGTTTATAGTAATAGGTGTGTAGGACATATCAAGTTTCTTTTAAACTTTATTAAAATATTATAGGATGGTTTTATTTATTTATAACTTAAAAACACTTTGGGCCCACGTTGGTCGCCAGTTATAGTATGTTATAGTTATAAAATAGAAACACTTCCGGTTTTGTATTTATTCTGAGTTCACAAAGATTAATCAACTAAAACAGATTAACAAGATAAGATGACTCGCTCGACCAAATACCCAGATGAACTTGCCAAAGAATTAATTCAGTTCAGGTAGGTATCACATTTAACAACTAGAAACCACACTTATCACTAGAAACAAATCTAAATAGTGTAAAGTGCTTAGTTTCAAAATAGAGGATATGTATGATCAAAAGGGCCAGAGCTAATCAGAGTCAAACATAGAGTTAAATCTTAATCCGTCTACATAGTGCTTGCGGCATTCAGTCAATGGGCAGCGCCATCTATGGGTTTCTTTTCGAAGTCACGCCGCTATAATATGTAAATTAATGTAGGTAATAATTTTCATTAAAATTCCAGAACCGGAGTGCCATTTTTAATTTTCCTACGAGACGGAGCGGTAGTCTCAAGGATTTTATGAACCAGATCTACGCTCCTGTGCGCTCCGGCTCATTTCGAATGCAGCGAATATATGAGAAGTAGAAGCTGGCTGGGGCCTGAATGGATGTTTGTTTAGTCGGTGTCAGTATCAACGCGTGCATATAACCGAGAGGAATGGAATCGGTTTGGAGAAGCTTTTATTCTGGTTGATGACTAACATCTGAAGCTACACCAGATACTATAAATATTGAAGAAAAAGGCGCACATTTGCGCAATAGCATGCGCAATACCCACCGACCTTCCAGGAGGATCACCATGTTTGTCGAACTCCACCAGCTCGCCCTCTGCTGTCGTGAAGGAGACGTTCATCAGGTAGCTCTAAAACAAAAGAAGTATGCTTTGTTACGTATTAAAATTCAAATACATTATGATCACGTGACGTACTGTCACAATATGCTGGTACGGCGACAAATTTAGTCTATGATTTCGTCATTCCGCAGAATATTTTGAATGATCACTATCTATAAATTCAATGATGGAGAGTGCCAACTCTATTGTATTAATTAGTATATTGAATTATTATCCATTATTCATGTTAATTTCGATTAATTTTAACAGTTTCTTCGTGTGCGTACGTTAAAACTACTTGCGATATTGCATCCATAGATAATATTTGAACATAACCCAACCTGCAGACCATAGATAATAGATACTAATTTAATAAACCATCCACAAAGGAAACCACTAAAAACAAAGAACACATGATTTTTACATGAACCGAAAATGTGTAGACATGTAGAAAATGATAAAAAAAACATTCATTTAGTCATGCAGGTGTCACTATAGTGCGGTCCGCGTGAAGTAAACTCATTGTTATTTCGGTGATTCTGGCAGATTTTACTAACTGACAATATTCGTTTAAAGGATCAAAATGTGCTACAGGATGGGAGCATCAGTCTGATAACATTTTAAATATCAAGAAAAACGACATTAGACAATTTTTGAAGATAATGAATGAATCTGTATAAATTCAACAATATGGAATTAATTCCAGTGCGAAGCGTCCCAAATTAGAAACTATAAAAATGACACACGTGCAATAAAACTAATTTATTAAACCTATATAATATAGTATATAGATTTTCTTTCAAACATTTTAAGTTCTATTTTGATATAAAAAGATTGGTTGTAGAATCCTCAACACATTAGAAAAATCCTAGAAAACATCTTGGACCGAGTGGGATTCGAAAATATATATTTCGCAAGCTAAGCGAAGGCTCTTACGAGTCTTACCTACCTAAGATCTAATGGGGTTCAAATTAAATGACTATCATTTTTACCTGACATAACTAGATATATTTTTTTAATGAATTATGAATGATTTCAATGAATCAGTATTGAATCTAAAATGACACATTTTAAACCAAATTAGATATTCTTTTTTAACACTACAACATGTCATCAGACCCAGTGATAGTAGTGTAGTAGTATAGATGACACAATCACATGAACACTCTGGTTTTGAGAAATTATTATAAACGTAATATTATGATGTCACCGGGAACGAACATGGAGCCCCCGGATGAGAAGTCCCTAACACATTTAGTTATGAGGGCCGCAAAATAAAAATAATCCATGATCACAAGGTTAACAGCACGATAAAAGCTATTAAAGCTATACAACTATAATAGAGATCTTTGCTGCGATAATATCTGAGACTATAATATTATCATATGGTGAAATAAATACATTATTACCTTGAAGAGAGTTCTGTTGAACGGATGAAGTGCAGGGCAGGATCCACTGGTTCCACACAAGGCGCTGGCCATATCGTGGAGGCCATGAGCCATCGTGTAAAGCGCCTTCATCACAAAGCTCATCTTCGAATCCTGACGGTAACGATCACTCAAGTTTTCATGTCCTGAGAACAAAAACATAATATCGTATTAAGGTGAAGCCTTTACTGAGCCGTTTTTAAGGAGGCACCTAGCGGAAAAGCTTCAATATTGGGACCATACATAAATAAAATTTGATATAAATAAAAGATTTCAAGTTATACACATTTATATTTTTTTTTATAAAAATCGATGATTTTTAAAATAGATATAAAAATATGAAAACTATGAATTAGTCAAAAATCTCTTAGGCGATGCTTAGAAAACTTAATAAACTAAATTTTAATAATAAATATGACCATAAAATATATGTAATAATAAGATGTGGCCCAATTCAACAAATTCACAATTTATTACATTTTTTACAATTGTAAGTTTATCTTTGACTTAAAATAAAAAAATATTTTTCTTTTTAATGTTTTCAGATACATATTTATTAATTAATACAGTCGAGATTGTAGATTATAAAAAAAAAAATCTCAAATTGCAAGTTTCGTATTTTTCCGCTAGGTGCCTCTTTAAAAAAGGCTCAGTAAAGGCTTCACCTTAAGTAAGCCAGTGACAGAGTTATCTAAATAGGTAACCATTTAAGTCATAAATAATTGTGGTGTTGAACATACATAATTTGAAAACATCTCATTCATATACACACTATAAAAAATATTATTGTAAAAAAAATACGTCACCCGATGGGACTTGAACCTGTAACCGCTGGATTCGCGCCAGTATGCTTTTTCAATTAAGCTACGGGCATCCTACTTAATTACAACGATTTAAACTAGTAGTTGTAACATGAAATGCTTATCGAATTGCGTTATAATGTTGGCTATCGGTTTTAGTATATTAAATTAACACCTACGATAGCCGCGCGGCTTAAGCGTCGGCCTATAGCGTCGTGGGTCCCTCTCCTCCTTCGAATCCTGGGTCTGGCAAGTACACATATTGTTTTTCAATTTGTGTATGAGTCTGAGTATAGACCTAATAGGTTGAGCAAGTGGCTGACATCCATTTCTCGTAAAAAAATAAAATCTGTTAATAAACACCTCCACTCTGTGGAGGCACATTTTATGATCCTATTAGGATCGGACATGGTAGAAGTAGTAGTAATAGTGTGTATATGTATGAGATGTTTTAAAATTATGTATGTTCAATATATAGAATTTATTACATTCTCAAATGTTGTATCTTATTCGTTGAATAAAAGAAATAGTTTATTATATTGTGGTGTTGTTGAAAAAAATTCGCGCCTTCATATTTTACAAGGTTTTACAAGTAACATACGATTTTGTTTTATGTGAATAAGTACGTGTGGAGTATTTGAGTTTAGGTGTGCATTGGAATATTCGCAAGTTTATAAGTAAATACATATTATATACTGGTAGCGATGGTGTAAGATGTTTATGTCACCTCACTCAAGTGGATAATTAATGAAAATCCTGAGTGACAACTTTTACTTCAACCCTGGAGGAGACGAAGGCAGTCTAATGTAGGTCGTAACTGAAATAAAAATAAATAAAAATAGGCAGAATTTAGGAAAGAAAGTTCTTCCGTAACAATGTGAAGCTTACGGCATTTTGAATGCAAAGCCTGAGATTACTAACAGAGATAAGTCGCCGTTTTGTTTTGTTATGAATTATTTTAAGTAGCTACTAGTACTGTAGTACATGGGTGGGGAACTTTTCGTGTTGGAAGGTCTTATAAAGTTAGTTGTAACCTAATACGGCCGTATTCGAGAAACTTTAATTAGACGCACTTAAAAATATTATTTTGTATATTTCTAACCACCAGTGGCGAAGGGCGGAAGTAGGCTGTTAAGATCCGACATAAGTAGTGCACATTGAATTTTGTCAGTTATACGTATTTGTTTTCATTGAAATAAGACTACAATTTACAGATGGTGTTGGTTGGTTTTTAAAATTCAATTAAACCCTGCAAAAACTACGCCATAATAGATAATAGTAAAAATACTCGTCTATCTATAAAATATATAAAATTATGCAATTAAATCATACATAACTTTGGATATTATATAGGTAGAAAAATATTTTTATATCTTATGGTTTGGTTTAGGCATTGTTTAATGAATTTAAAAAAATGAACCAACAATATGTGTATTCTTAATCCAACGAAAATAAATAAGTATGAATGAAAAAATGTGCACAAGTTTGTCGTATCGTCTAAAATATACCAAAACTATTATGGTTTGGTTAGGCAGGATTCAATTGATTTTTAAAATCTAACCAACACCATCTGTAAATTGTAGTCTTAGTTCAATAAAAACAAATACGTATGACTAACAAAGTTTAATGTCCACTATTTATGGCGGATCTTAACAGCCTACCTCCACCCTTTGCTACTGGTAAACACTATAATTTTATATGAAAGCACTAATTAAAATAAAATGAAAAAAAAAACTCGTGTGATATTAATTGGATATGTACCTACATAAATTATTAGATTATTGCATACGTAGGTACATTGTCGATTCTGTCATAGATTAATATTTTAATAATAATAAAAATACGCCTATCGAGCGTAACGCCACAGTAGAATATTTATTTAAAAAATGTTTTGTAAAAATCGTATCTAAATAAATGTTGGTTATTTTTTTAATTCGTACAAATTATTACTGAGTGTTTATCGATAAAAAATATATTCGGTTCGGATTTTATTCTGCCATCTTTTAATCGGCCAGATGTTTTCAGGAAAATTCCATTCGTCTAAATTATCTAAATTCTTTGAATCAGCTATTTTCCACATTTCACACTTTTCTAACATATTTTTATTTAAAAAAATCTCGTATAATAATACAATACTTATAGAATATAATAGATCTCTCTACCAGAGGCTTTGTATTTTAAATGTTTTATGTATGTATGTATTGGAATTAGAAGGTTTTTGAATAATTCACATATTTCTGTGTTCCTAAAGAATAGATTACATACAGAAAAAAGGTATTTTGAGTCATGTATCGTTCCTTGTTGATAATACTATGTTACTCTTCATTGAACAGTTTTCCAAACCTATTGAAATATAACTCGGGTGGAAATGTAATGATTCTCATACAAAAGAACATATCGTAGGGTTACTGCCAAAAGCTGGTAAGTCTCGAATTCATGCTATGGAGTAATTTTAATTTTAAAGTTTGACATGCCCTTTAAAATCAGGCACAATGCTATGTGCTTTATATTGTGCATGTTCTGTATATCAGAAGCCCTTGAATTTAACCTAGCAAACATATTTATACATAATATATAAATTAAAATTTAATACTGACAAATGTTTCTGTATTACTTTTTCTAGATAAAGAGCCCCGATTAAATGTAATTATATTATGTCAAAAAGAACATTAAAGCGTCAATCTGAGGCGAAAGATCTTGGGATAATTTTTGATTCTTCATTATCTTTTCACTTGCACATCTACAGCTCTACGTGCGAGTATGCTTAATCTAGGATTCATCATGCGACAAGCCAAATCATTCAAGAATCTAAATGTCACATCTAGACTCTATGTCGCGTTAGTTTTCTTTGATGCCTTTATGTTAAGACATAATATAACTATTTTCTTTTCGATTTCGTATACCAGGGATAGCGAACCTATGGCACGCGTTTCACCAGCGGCACGCGAGATGATTTTTCATGGCACGCGAATGTTTCATTTTGAAGAGAAAAG
Source organism: Rhyacophila brunnea (assembly GCF_057557595.1). Classification (NCBI taxonomy): domain Eukaryota; kingdom Metazoa; phylum Arthropoda; class Insecta; order Trichoptera; family Rhyacophilidae; genus Rhyacophila; species Rhyacophila brunnea. The sequence continues at coordinate 38,278,266 of NW_028232796.1, forward strand.
AAATATTACTATTTTATATATAAATATATATTTAAAAAATGTTTTTTTTTATAAAAAAAAGTTTTACGAATAAATAAATAATGTCAAATCGGACAAATCGCATTGTACAAAGAATTGCAGGCAAATCATTTTAAAGAATAATCATTACGTTTAATGTAAATATAAGATTGCATATCCTTAGGATCGGGCAATTAAAGATACATATAATTAATATACAAACCTTATGAAATTAATTATCGGCAGTCACTGAAATAAAATAACTGCTCGTTATTTAACCTCAAACATAATCTCTAAAAATGAAAAACCGCTCAATGATAGAAAATAATATGAACTATAATATGAAAGAAGAGCGGTTTAAATGCTTCCACGATCTCTTTGACTGATTTGAAAACAAGGAAAAAATATTCAAAGAATAAAAGCTATGCCTTTGACTAGAAATACAGTGAAAGATAGAATATCAATAACTCAATTGTAATTTTTAAACATTTTTAATAGAACTCTAAAAACTATTTTTAAAAACTAACAAAAAAATTTTTGCCATGGAAACATCACGTCAGACAGTCGAAAAATATTATTTGGGAAATTTTGGCACGCGTACGTAAAAAGGTTCGCCGTCCCTACCGTATACTATAATATATTATATTATATACGATAATCACTATAGCACCGATATGAAGAAATTACGCGTTGTTCATGGACCACTGCAGATAATAATGCTTAAATTTTATTAGAATCAATATGAACATTAATTTAATTTTTTTGGTTTCAAATATCTGATAATAACGTATATCAAATATCTGTTTTTTATCAGATATTAAATTTGATATTTTGTATTAATTTCTAATTTAATTACATATGTCACATTTTCTACTGTCTTTCCCTTGTATTGTCGGTAGTTTTGTTACGTATTTTGTTTTGTATTTTAGGTTAGGTTACGTCAATTTTTCATAGCCGATTTTGGCAAAATTCATGAATTCAAGAATGAAAACCAACCCTAACATAACCTAACTTAACCTAACCTAACAAATAATCCAGTATATCGGCTATTAAAAAAAAATGCCGCTGGCTTCCTGTAATCTGTATGTGTATCTCAGTACTATACGGCCCAAAGAGGTTGGACGGTCTTTAATATACGGCTATGTATTTCCGATACAACATTTCGCGGTGAAGTGTGATACGGCGAACTGAATACGTACAAATTTCCGGACACGTGTAAGTTCGATTATATTAATTATTGAAATGGCGTTTTAGTAACAATTTATAATTAATTATACAGAAGAGGAACTCAAGGAACAAAGAAGATTCAGTTTATTGGTTTCACTGTTATATATTTCTCATTAACTACCCTGACAAAAAAATATTATAAAAATGTGTCACGAATAATCACTCTTGCTGAATAACATTTGGAAAGATAAATAATTAAAAGATAAAAAGAACTTTTTATATACAACGTTTTTAAATTTTCTGTTGAATTATTATGCTCAATATGCTCAAACTTGTACTTATATATTGTATCTATATATCCATATATGTATATATTGTATCTTGTTCTTATAGATATGAAGTAAATAAAAAACAAACAAACAAATATAGAATACTGAAATGTCATTTTGACATTTCATTTTGATTTCCATAGTAACGCACGTATATATTAATAATTTAGTTGCTAGGACCACCCGCTTAGCAACCAATAATAGTCTTTTACTTTTTACGGATTTTTCTGAAATAGCTTTCCATACAAAACAGAATTAACTGAAAATGAATTCAATTCTGCTTAAAGATGGCTAAAAGTATTAAAAGAATGCATTGGCACCGTGTTCTGATATATTCTAAAAGTTTCAAATATCTAGTTAGTTGGGAAGTTAGTTAAATATCGATTGCAAGATTTGTACTGGACAAACAAGAATACGAGTTAATAAAAACGTTGTAAGGTGATATTGAAAACGGTCCGTTATTTTTGAAATGCAAATAAAAATAATAATAATTCGAGGATCTGTGTTATCTCTCTACAATCTGTTGAATATGTGGTGATATTATTATTATTATTTTTGTTGTTGTAAAATACACAATAGCAACATTTTGTCAAAAGATGTCGTTAAAGTAGACGCGTGGAGCTCACCGCATCGCCTTAATAGCGAACAAAGTACAGTAGGTACGAATTGTTTTATACAATTATTCCGGTCATTCACGGTTTGTTATCCTATTTCACGTTATACATACAATAGTTAAGATAAAATAATTCTAAATTATATAAACCTGGTATGTCCAATGCGTCGATAGTGATCAATAATTGATCGATCTGTTATGTCCCATAGGGAGGAAGACAAAGGAAAAGGTAGCTTGGGCTGACAGGAACCTGATGTGGTTTGATGGTGTTATCTTTCCTTCGTCTCCTTAACAAAAACTGGACTTCTGTGCAACTCCTGAGTAGTATTCACAGAGCTGTTACGTTTAAAGACCGTCGTTTTGAAGGTAATTATTGTCAGGTGATTTACCTTCGAGGATATATTTAGACTAGATGGCGAGAAGATGATCGGGAAACGATAAGCTTTCACGAAAGTTAAAACATTAAAGTTTAGTCAACGGAAATGCGAGTACATATACAGCCACCAATGTATACAGCGGACAAGATATACGCGTTACAAAGATTTAAAAAAAATAGACGTAGGCGCTAGGTGCGTGTCCCTTTTTATATAATTTTGGTGATATACTTTTAATTAGTTTATTGATGTGATATAGATTGTGTGTGATATCCGGCGTAGGTCCATAGTCCTATGGCCGTCTGATGCCTTTTTCTTAGACAGCTTACGTGATAGTCGTTCAAATTAACAATGAAAAAGTTCGCATGATATGATCATATCACTTGATTCGTATTGATACACTCACAGCCTGTCACAAAAGTGTGTGAGAGAGAATATGTAAATTCTCGCGCTTTAAACTTATGTGTAGTTTCCACTAATCGTCACGCAATAGGCTCTATGCACAGTACGATAATAGTTTGACAATGAGTGCCCAAAAAAAAATCAATAGCCTCATATATTGACATTGTGTGCGTATGTTTTTTACAATACGTGTGAAACCGTTTATATGCGTGAAATATACCAAATTAGTTGAAAACTTTTTGCGGTTGTGTTATATTATTATAGCTCATTACATAATATTATGTAATGGAATTGCTACATGTTTTCTAGTGTCTGGTTGACTAAGTTGACATGCAGAATATGTCGTTGGCAAAATATGTTTTTTGTAGAATATAAAATAATGAAGTCATTATTTAAGTACGTTTTAAGTCAATTAAAAATTATTTTAATTAAGAAGATAGACTTTAACTAATCGCCTATTATGGTGTAAACCCATTGATTTCATTATCTAATAAAATGCTATAAGCATTGAAATAATACTGGAAAATAATCATTATGGGGAAAATAATATTACACACGCCGAATGTGAGTAGAAATTTCCGAAAAAATCAAGTTAATCTCTTAGCGAATCTGGGTCTACGACGTATTATGCTCTTGACGTAGGCATCAACCGTAGCTTCGTAGAGGCGTAGAGCCTTCCGTTGAGCCATTATTAGGCTCAGCATTCAGGAACGCATTCTTTGTTGAAGATTATACGCCTTTTGTCATGTTTCATCTTACATATAATACTTCTCAATCATAAAAAATGTTGTTATTATTTTCATACAAAGGTACAGTAAAAACAAAACAATGATTCGGTTCGTGGATTGTATGCGTACGAATACGTATTAGAGATAGAAAAACTGGTCGATTTTGAAGACTAAGTATACTTACTACTAGTATGAAAAAATACTTAGTATATAAACTTGTTCCAAAATACTTACTAGTATTTGGAATACTGTATAGATCGTTTGGCGTGCGTATGCGACAAAAGTTATTATTAGTATTTTAAAATACGTATCGGTTCAGGGAACTCAGACTATGTATCGGCTTCAATATAATCGCTAAAAATACGTTGAGCTCCGCTAGTCGTAAAGTCCCATTTATTATAAAATTTTAAATTTATCAGTTGTTTTTATGTTAGGTTACAATATTATTGTTGACAAAAATGAATAACAGTGATTTTTTAAATTTTAAACATGTTTTGAGCGGTATATAACAAGCCTGAGCCTGTGCGTCGTCTCACCACTGTGCTGCGACACAAAATTTATGACTTATTATTATTCATACATTCGAACGAAATAGACTAATAAATTAAAATATACCTATATTCATGTGCTATTTCGTTCGTGCGCATTTAATGTCAATAGTGTTGAAAGTCTACAAACTGGCGAGTGCACAGAACAGCGACTCGCGATGATATCATCACAAGTTTTTTAACATATTGAAAACAAGATTCATTTGCGGAATGTTGAAAACAGTTAGAAGTAGACTAAACCAATGTTTCCCAACTTTTAATATCTGCGGATTGGTGAATTTAGGAGAAATAAAAATTATTAAATACTACTTATTTATTATTATATTAATAGTACCGACCGAAGGTACTTGATGAAATTTGAATTTAAATTTTATAGGATTAATGTTTTGTACTATTCCATTTGAGTCATTTTTGCGGCCCGGGTTTCGCCTTTCTGCATCTTCAGGCACTATGTACACTCGCCAAAAGGCAAATATACACTGACAACGAATACAATTAACTTATATAACAAATCAATACACTAAAGTAGATAAAAACTATATCACATACCTATTAAGTCAATAAAAAAATATATAACAAACCAATTATGAATATAGTATGTTATTAAATTAGTTTTAAAATCTTATGTGAGCGGCTTACGCGTTGGCTTATAATGTCGTAGTTAACAGGTTTGAATCCTCGGTCTGCCAAATACACATATTGTTTTTCCATTTTTTTGTTTGGAGTCAGAGTATGGGCTTAATAGGTTGAGGAAATGACTAACATCCATTTCTCATAAAAAACCATTTAGTGCTAACAACGCGACTGGCGCGTTTGCAGTAGTTGGCCATTAGATATAATGAACATGATATTTAAATGTGGTAATTAAAAAGTAATTAACTGGTCAGCAGTGAATGTATTAATACGAACCTCCACTCTGTGGATACCCATATGATCCTATTAGGACCGGACATGGTCAAGGATTATTGAGAAAGCAAATTTAGTTTTAAAAATAGTGCAAAATCTGCAGTTGCATTTTTGTTAGAATAGTTTAGTATTGTGACTCCAATGTTGTACTTATAGGTGTCGAAAGAGAATTCTCTTGAGAATGGCTTCTGCAACGAGCAAAAATACGCGATGGAAACCCAAAAATCTATTATCATAATAAACAATAGTGAAAGTCTCAACATTATAATATGAATAAAGAATTTTTAAGTAAGTAATTATTATAATTCTTTTTTAAAATATCGTATGCAACAGAATCCAAAATATTATTTTGAAACTTCTGTTGACATACTGATTGAAAACAGCATTAAAAGACGTGAAAAAAAACACTTTTTTTTTAGAAAAAAAGCTCTGTCTGTATCAAAACTGAATTTTGATCCAATTCCTTCACACGAGATGAAAAACTTATACACAAAGTGGAAAGCTTTCGGGAAGCTTTTATTAATATATTTCTGATGTTAATTCATTCAGTTTACCTACATTTCCACGGCGACACATTTTACTCTATTTACATAAATTTACACTAGAAATGTTTTCACAGAACAAAGTTTTAAGATGGGCTTCAACAAAAAGTTTCTCTGCTTTCACTATTTTGACAGAAGCTTTTTTTTACAGAGAATCTTTAAATAATATCGTCCGATATTTTATAACGATTAAAGATCGATTTTAGTATGGTTGAATATAAATACTAATTATAAAATAATTGTCTGTCGATTATTTCAATGTTTTTGATGAGCGTTTTGACTATTTTTATAATACCCAAGCACAACGTAATACAGGTTTTAATTATTATCTGTATATTGTTAATTTAATTGTAACTCAAAAACAACTTGACCAATATTAATAAAACTTGCACTAATTGTAAACCATATTGCTTGTATCAATTTAGTAAACTTTCATCTCGATACCACAATCAGTTAAGATAAATCTTCTCGAAAATAACGCACTAACAATTCATTACTGGTAGGTTGAATTGAGTGATAAGTGAGTGGTAAGATAATGTGCAGGTAGAGGCACACGAGCCTACATTCAGCCACTGTCGATCGCGCGTGCTTAGTAATAGCTATGGTGGAGTGGTCATGCGAGGAGCGAGGAAAATGTGTAAGTTTAGATCCAAGCGTTGTCTATCTCATTGTTTTAAAAAAATAATTTTTTTCTTCATTTTCTACTTTATCCCCGTATTCCATGCGGAAGAAGTTGTTTAATTAGAAATACAATATTCTTTATGTTGTCAGCATTGTTTTTAAACAAAAAATGCGTCGTCTTTTGATGTTTTACTTTGTCTGCGAATGTATGTGATTGTTAAATTAAACTATATAGCTATGTATCGCGGATTCAAATTAGTCTTAGTAACCTTTATTTAAACTTCCCAAATGGCGGGTTTAGGAGCTTAAAAACCCGATGCACTAACTGATTTTGAGGCCCTCACGATAAAAAACGAAACACCATAAATTCCAACCACCAACGTAACGTACCTGGCAAGTACGTATATCTTTGAGAGGTTATATTAATCTTTGAATATTATTTTATACACAATTTGTGATAAATGCACTTCATATTCATTATAATCGTTTTTTTTCTAGAATTATTAATGACCATGTCCTTGATTTTTCGTACAAGGTGGTTGTTAGTAATTTTGGACAATCACAAACACCCAGGCTTTGAGAAAAACACATAAAAGTTTGTGTCCTCACCGGGATCGAACCCAGAACTCTCGGGCGGAAGGCCAGCGCCTTACCCACTGTACCACGAGAGCCGCCTTCATTATTATCGTTAATTTCAATATTGTATGACTGGTTTGAAGTGTTTCGATGCCCCTTCTGACGAATCGATTACGTCATTTGCGTTAAAAAAATCCTCGCTGTGCTTCACTGGAATGAAATCCTGTGGCTTCCTTTCCAATTGCTCGCGATACACCAGTTGTGAAAAACTGCGCTACAGTATATACTATTTAATGGTTAATGGTAGTATGTATAATAATTATTATTTGTCAAGCAAAAATAAAGCACCTCACCTGTACAATTCTGCAAGCCTTTAGCGCCGAACTTAACCATTTCCTCCTCATACATTTGGCAGGCAAATCTGGACTGCCAGAATTCCTTGAACCACGGATTCCTGGTGTTGTTGACTGGCTTCAGCCTTAGGTAGTATTCGTCGAAGTTCTTCACGTAGGGCGAGTGGATCCTTATGCTGATGCTGCCGTGGGCCTGTGGCTCGTAATCCTGCACCACGTCATCGCGGTCAGCCCAACCGTCACTGTTGGAAAAGACATAACACAATTATCATACCTACATACATTTCAGTAGCGAAGAGTGGAGGTAGGCTGTTAAGATCAGCCATAAATAGTGCACATTAAATTTTGTTAGTCACACGTATTTGTTTTTTATTGAACAAAGACTACAATTTACAAATGGTGTTGGTTAGTTTTTAAAAATCAATTAAACCCAGCCTAAACCAAACCATAATAGCTTTGGTATATTTTGAGTTTCATGCATACTTATTTGTTTTCGTTGGATTAAGAATACATATTTCACATATTGTTGGTTTATTTGTTAAAATTCACTAAGCCCTGCCTAAACCAAACTATAATCTTAATAATATTATTCTATCTATAAAATATCCAAAGTTATGTATGATTTAATTGAATAATTTTAGATATTTTATAGATAGACGAGTATTTTTGCCTATATCTATGATGGCTTGGTTTCGCAGGGCTTAATTGAATTTTAAAACCTTACCAACACCATATATCTGTAAATTTTAGTATTATTTCAATGAAAACAAATACGTATGGCTGACAAAGTTTAGTGTGCACTATTTATGGCGGATCCTAACAGCCTACCGCCACCCTTCGCCACTAATGCATTTCAATCATATTAATCTATAAATATAAATTTAGTGAGTAGTAACCAGTTGACATAAAAGTTAGATACAGCGATTAAGCTATAAACGACAGCTAAATAGATATTGTGTTTTATTTTATAAGACAATTCTAGCGGCCATCGAAATATTTGATATCATCTAAATGGGCCCCCTCCCAACTATTATCCACTAAATTCTTCGCATATCGGATGGCAACTATTTTGGGTTGGATATGGTTGCAGTGACCATGTTTTAGTTATAAAAAATAACATATTATTATGATTTCGAAATAATTAATATTCTTCGTCGCCGAGTTAAGACAATCACTAATATTTAGTAAACTATTTTTTTTATTCAACGAATAATTCATAATATTTAAGAATGTAACATTCTAAAGTGCTGCAGTGAGTATTAAAAGCTATTAGTTAAAAAATTTCGTAATTAAGTATGACTCAAGAAATGAAAATATAATTAATATTAAATTCTACAGGTTTTTAAAAGGTTTGTCGATAGCTATTTCGGTTGTAACACCATTATCAAGACTATTCAGATAGGCCGTTTTCCTTTGCTTAAATACTATACGTGTATAGATAGAGACAGAATACATTTTCTTATTCGTTCCAGCAATATTATGAATTTGTACACTTATTATTAATTGTAATATTATTAATACTTTGAAAACCCTAAGTGGGGTTTTTTTTTTCTAAAATGGATATCAAAATTTACAAAATTTATCAAAATTACAGTGTTTGAGTACTTTGGTTATTTATTGACATTATTAATCAATTAAAATCTTATTAGTATAATTGTCTTAATCGTGTGTTTAAATTATATTTAATAGTGGCGACGAATGCATTACCAAATTTTCATTAATTATGTGATTACTTTTGGATAATTCGCGATTAATTTCCAACTGTTCGAGTAAATTTAATTTTAGACCTTTATGCAAACATTCCGGCGTTATATTATTACTTATGTAATAAATGTCTAAAATTAAATTTACTCGAACAGTTGGAAATTAATCGCGAATTATCCAAAAGTAATTTTGTAAATTTTGATATCCATTTTAGAAAAAAAAAAAAAAACCCACTTAGGGTTTTCAAAGTATTAATAATATTACAATTAATAATAAGTGTACAAATTCATAATATTGCTGGAACGAATAAGAAAATGTATTCTGTCTCTATCTATACACGTATAGTATTTAAGCAAAGGCAAACGGCCTATCTGAATAGTCTTGATAATGGTGTTACAAACGAAATAGCTATCGACAAACCTTTTAAAAACCTGTAGAATTTAATATTAATTATATTTTCATTTCCTGTAAAATGGAATTCTACCAAGTAAATGCTAACTCAATTAATAAGTATGACTCCTTTAGCATTATGGTCAATGTACGCGGGCGCGATACCCTTTTTTCAAAAAGGTTTTTTCAGGAGTGTTTTCAAAATTATGTATGTTCAATATTCACTAATTATATTATGTGGAATGCGTTATAAATAGTGTTTATAGTATTAAAGCCTAATAGAACTTGAAATTGTAAAAAATACCATACAAAATTAACTATTAATCATTTTTTGTTACATGACATTAACATTTAAATAATTACAAGATAAAACAAACTTTTTATATACAACGTTTTTAAATTTTCTGTTGAATTATTATGCTCAATATGCTCAAACTTGTACTTGATATGACGTAAATAAAAAAAACAAACAAACAAATATAGAATACTGAAATGTCATTTTAACATTTCATTTTGATTTCCATATTAACGCACGTATATATTAATAATTTAGTTGCCAGGACCACCGCCTTAGCAACCAATAATAGTCTTATACTTTTTACGGATTTTTCTGAAATAACTTTCCATACAAAACAGAATTAACTGAAAATGAATTCAATTCCGCTTAAAGATGGCTAAAAGTATTAAAAGAATGCATTGGCATCGTGTTCTGATATATTCTAAAAGTTTCAAATGTCTAGCTAGTCGGGAAGTTAGTTAAAAATCGATTGCAAGATTTGTACTGGACAAACAACCACCGGACAAATAAGAATACGAGCTAATAAAAACGTTGCAATAAAATGATTTTAGGCATACGGACAATGTTGACTTCCATGGCGTTAAATATTGCTGGTTTTAGCATACGTTTCACGTAGCCTTACAGGAAACTATCTAGAGGTGTGAAAAGACAATTCATTTCTCGAAATCAATTAATCGCCAAATTTTGGTTTCAATACGTCGATAGTTGTAGGCACCGTATTAACTATACGTCGTATACTGTACACTCGTATAAATATACTATATACTCGTAAAACGAATGAAAAAAACTTAACCGAATAAACAGTTATTTATTAAATTATACGAGCATATCATAGTACTGCCAAAAGTTGGCAAGTCGATAATTTAGGTATTTAGATTTCTTTCTTCTTTCACCCTGTCACGACCCAGCATTGGGGCAAGCACAAGTTCGCGCAAATTCCCTCGATCCATCGCCGACTCGTGCGCCTCCCGCCATCCCAGACCTGCAGCGTGTAGATCGCTTCTGTAGCACCGCTGCTGGGTGAGGGAGGGCCGGCCGCGACGATGAAACCCTTGAGGCTGTTCCACAACGGTAGCAATCTCTGGCGACATCCATAAAGGATTTAACCACAGGTTATGCGTCTATATATAAATAATATGTATTCTATAAGAAAATTTCAAGGTCATCCGATGTATGAAACATACATATAAAGCACAGAGAAATTAGCATAAAGCCTGGTTTTAGAAGGCATGTCAAACTTCAAATTTTAATTACTCAATAACACGAGACTTACCAACTTTTGGCAGTAACGCCACGTATTATTTCTTAAGGCTATACCTCAGTTGAGGCATGGTCTAAAAAGATCATGGCTAGGCGATGCGCGATTGTGCAAATGACTCGTGCCGAACGAAATATAATTTGTCCTATAAATCCAACATGCGTCTATTTAATGTTCTGTTTATTGTTCTCTTAGTAAAATAATATATTCATTGACATGTTTTCTTTTTCAAGTAAATGGGTAACGTTTTTTAGTCATCTTTACACGATTTAAGAATTAATACCCCCTTCGCCGTCACGAAACAAATTGACGTGCCCACAGGTCGACTTTCGCTCTCCGATTGCCAGCGAGTCCAAAATTTCGTCGCACCTATAGTTGGAAATTATTTGCCATTTCACTGAAGTACCGTCTTAAAATAATAGGGAATATTTTTCAAACCATGAACAAGATTAATTATTAATAGGTTTTAGAAGATATTCTGGCAATTTGGATGACTTTATTAATTACTAATTACTCTTCGAATCTAGAATGATATGCTGGATATGGTCACCACATATATGTCCGCACCGTGATCCAGTAAAGGTATGTCGAACATTTAAGAGCGGATCTTGAAAATTCTCAAGGGAGGCGTTTGTTGGCCGATAATGTTTTCCCTTCTTCAACAAACAGAAAAGGAAAATATTTTATTTTAAGTAAAACGTTACAGTTAAGAAAACGTATTTGAGAAATACTGCCTTGTTATAGAAATATTCATAATAATATAATATCATGTAAGTATTAAATTATTTGTAAGTATACTTTCTGTTGAAAAGTTTTATTATCCATGAATATTGAGTGCCTAATTAGGGTATTTATTTTATGTTTACCTTAGGTATGTAGGTACATATTGGTCGATATCCATTTAATATGGCAGTGGAAACAACTTATATAGACCAACTTATATAATATATATTATTATTATATAATAATATTATTATTACTATAGTCTTCTACGTTACAGCGCTGCATGCGCTGACACCATGGCCACCACATCTTGAAGCAGCCCCTTACCTATCACAAAGGTTACAGGCAGTCTGATGCTTTACAGTGGCGTTTTCTGAATGGTTTTCGAGGTCAATAAAAATTCAGTTTATTTTTGGCCATTTTTAACACATCGAATTATGGAGTTGTCGAGTATCAACACACAATAACCATATTAATATACTGTAACGTCATCCTTTATATCCGTGATTATAGCAAAATTTATTCAAAAGCGTAAATAATAACACTTTTAATTTTCATTAATTTGAAAGTCAAGGTATAATGAGGAGCTGTACACACTTTATGGGGGCGAAGAGATCACGTGGCATATGAAAATGCAAAGACTGCGCTGGATCGGCCACTTACATAGAATGCCGGAGGAAATACCGGCGAGGCGGATCATGTACATAACCCCCGATGAAAAGAGAAGACCTGGACGGCCGAAACTTATATGGCTGGACTGCAGCATGGGAGATTTAAAAATGCTCGGTCAAAGCAACTGGAGAGTGTCGTTGATGGATCGTCCAGGATGGAGGATTTTTTCGAAGGAGGCCAAGACCCGCCAAGTGTTGTTGTGCCATAAATTAATGAATGAAGTTTTATTAATGGATTATATTATGTGTAAAAATATATTCGTTACTTTCTATTAGAGTTTGCAATTAACTTGTAATTTTCGATAAATTACAACATTTTGGGGCATTTATAATACAACTACGTATACTGTTTTAAGAAAAAATATAAGCGATTATTTATTTTTTTGAAATAAATAGGTTAAAAAAAGAAAATGTTTTTAGCCTTCATATTTTGCAGTAAAGAAAATATAATTTAAATAGTAACGGTTGGGAAGCACTGGTCTATTATACTGGAATGTTTGGGATCGTTTCTTGTTACAAACATTAATTGATAATTTATCGTGGTAACTCCTTTTCTTATCGACAACGTGGTAACTGATACAGATTTGCGATGGAGCGAAAACATATTAATTTTAACCCGGTCGAATGGGGGTTAATTGTTTCGGATGAAGGATGATCAATGGCAACATTCAGTTTCGTTTAAGGTTCAAAAAGGACTTCGGCAAGGGTGTATACTCTCTCTGATACTTTTTATTATTTATAAGTTGAGCTATAAGCGATATGGAGTAAAACAAGCAAAGCTGGAATTCTGAAAGCGTGGTTGACAGAGTAAGCCAAATTAATGTAATATGTAGAGTATGTGAAGTTAGTATTGAGGTAAATGTGGAGACGCCTTACAAAGGCACCACATGCTACTTTAGGACATGGCTTTCAATAAATTGTTGGTAGGAACCACCGCCTCCGACGGCCATATTGGATTTCATAGTGGCCATCTTGAAATAACTATGTTGTCAATATCTCAACCTCTAAAATGTCATTTTTTGAATGAATAGATAGTCGGTTGCATTTTAAAATAATTATCTATTTGCAATTCCTTGACCCTGAAAATCCCTGAAAATGTATAGGTATTTAAATACCAACATTGCAATAGTGAGGGCTTTAGTGTTAAGTATAGCTTTAGGGCCGTTATAAAATCCAAGATAATCGCTGGAGGAGGTGATTCTTACCTAAAATTGAAAGCTATAAATGGTGCTTTTATCCGGTGTGTCCACAGTTTCATGCTAAGGCTGTCTGATTATATTATTATGTCATAATATATTATATTGATTTACGTATGCCATAGTCTGAGTATTTGGTAGATTAATTCAAAAATTACAATCAACAGTATTCAATTCATACTTCAGTTTTCATAAACAAATTGTATCGATTTATGAATATGAACAAAAATGGAAATTAAATAAAATTTTCATTAAAACCAAATGGTTTCCAGTGTTTCCAACTGGGGGATGGGACAACTGGACGCCTCACTGTCATAGACACGTATAAATAACGTAGACGAGGAATTTTAATCAGTTTCTATATACTACTACTAGGTTTAATTCATTTTACTTTTCATAATGTTTTTTTATTGCGGATTGAAAATTACCATGCCTAAGGCTTTACATAAAATAAAAAAAACTCTTTTTTCATTGGAACTTAAAAATACGCACGATTAAATCATTATTTACGTCTGCGTATTTAAATTATTACCAACTATTAAATAATAATATCATTTAAATGTTAATAATAATTTTAAATATTTTTTTTAAAGTACCCATAAGAACCTAACGTCTATTTATTTTCGAATTGCGTGGCGTCCAGTTGTCCCGGTGCCAAATCTTCCTAGACCGTTCCAACTGTCATTCACAAAAATATGCCAGATAGGGTAAGAAAATAACCCAGATGGCATAAAAACATGCTAGATTTACTCAAAACTCAAAGTGTCTAGAAACTAGCTATTCAAAAAATAGTTCAATAATAAAATAGAAAACAAAACTAATGCAGGTAAGAAATTTAGTCATTATTATGTCATATTCATAATACCTATATATAATTTTTTTTCCTAGATGCCTTTATGGATATCACGAATTTACTATCGAGGTTTATTTAAGGACTTTGGCACGCAAACTACTCTACTTGTTGCTAGTCAAATGAAAATTGTGCCGGCTGAGAAAGATGCCTTATTGAAAACTATTCTTCTACCCGCATCGGGTATTGCTAATTTGAATTGGGCCAGGGCCTATTATGTTAGGTAGAAAAGGCCAACATGTTGATTTTTATACAAATCTGGTATAATGTTTAAGCTGTTTGAGGTACATATTGAAAAACGCTAGATTTAACGCCATACGTCAGATGTAATATTTGCAAGCTAGATGCCTATTCAAAAATACTAGACCTGACAAGAAAAACGCTAAGTTTGCAACGATGATGGTTTCACATCATATTTTTTGGTTTTCCTAACACGTTCTTAATAAAGTTAAAAATGCATTTTCTATTATATTGCTGGTAATAAACTATATTATTATATTATCTGCACAGCGAATAACGCACAAGCCATAAAGACATCTCCCTCAATAAAGTTTCCCAAATATTTTCGGTGTCATAAAAAATCATTAATAATTCATTGTTCCCCAGCTCTAATTCTTTCAACATCCGAAAACCACAATTAAGAAATAAAGTTTATTGCCCGTGACGTAGCAAAGAGACAAGATAGAAATAATAATATATAGGTTTGTACAGTACAGGGTGGATAAAAAGTTATATTTAACTAAAGTTCATGAAGAAAACCTTAATCTCAAATATCGTACATAAATACATGAAAATAATTAGAAGTCGATTGTTATTGAGACTAAATTAAGATATTTTTCATTGCAGATTCGTTTATAGCAAACTGTCATTGCTCAGATCTGTTAAAAACTGGAAGTTTTTAAATTCGTATTTTTAAATTCACTTAATCAGCCAAATTCACAAATTTAAACGTGCAGATATATCAATAAAAATCATAAATTTATCATGAATTAATGCGGTAGTGTAGTGGTGTTGGAACAAGCGCGGTGTGCGCGGTAACACTTCTTTAGTTTTATTAACGTCATTGGTTTTACATAATAATTTAATTTTAAATCACGTAATTAAAAAAAATATTTGGTTGTTATTTTTAAATTGAAAAAAATCGATTATTTTTAATTTGTATATTCGTACCCGGTATACTGACGGTTAAATAAGAGAAGCAATGACATTAATATGGACGAAGCATATGGAAAAAAATGACACTCACTTGTTTGTCGGGTCTGCCGAATGGCATAATCTGTTCTAACGCCATTTACAATAAAGGTGATATTGCTATAAATTCCCGATGCTTTTTGTTGGGTCTGCGGAATGGGTCGGTTTGAACGGGTTCGCCCAAATGAATTTATTTGCTAGCTACTGTACTGAGTGCGTTGTCCATTAATAATGTCATTGAAGAGAAGCGATTAGTCTGTTCAATTTCGAAGGAATTATGAGAAAATTATTGCGTTATTTATTAATTAAGAGATTTGAAATTTAAAAAAAATGGATAGTAAGTACCTACATTAACATTGAAATATTGAAGAGAATGATTTGGGGGGAGGGGGATAAAGATTTTTTATATCCAGTAATCCGGCACTATTTTAGTAAATACCTACTACACAATTGAATGAATTGTATTTTGAAGTTAATTATCTACTGCATACATTGACTATTTCGAACATGAAGCATGTTCACGTGTACCAAAATGTAAAGCCCGTATTCTATATGCTGGCGTGCGGTTTCCCCCCCCCCGCTTCAGCATATTAACACTGCATTTCCTCTCGTTCCCTTCTACTAAAAACTTACAACAGTCGAACGCGATGACACAATGCTTTCGTCCGCGAGAGACGTGACGTGAACGCCAGCATAAACAATAAAGACTTCTAGTTATATTTACCAGGCGGCCGTCGATTATTTTAGATGATTTATTATTGTTAAAGCAACACAATTAAAATTAGTTTGATGTAATCAATGCAAAAGCTTCGAAATAATGCCACCATTTTAACACGGAGAATTTTAATAATCAGGTAAGTATACATATTATTTTACTGTTTATGTTTTATTAACTACATATTCGTATTGTTATGCCGTATTGTGAATTTGTAATATAAATCAATTCAATGATTTTAAAAAATCGGTGTGTGTACTTATGTACGCGCGTTAGAAGTCTTTGGCGTAACAAAACAAAGAAAAAACTTGTGATAAACTAGATTCTTTGACTAGCTCTTAATTATCTTCTTAAATTACACACTCAAGAAAAGGGACCGCTTATTGAAACGCCGTTGGTTTATTTCTATACACTTTAACTTATATTACTAAATTATATAATGGTTTCTCGTTGTTTTTATTTTTAAAGTACCAACTGTCACTCTGACGTTTAATCGTTTGTTTACGTAAGGAATTGCAAATGGCCGACAATAATAAATTCGCTGCCTAGGCAACGGAACAATTCTAAACTATAATATTATACTGTATAATCGTCACTATTGCAGTACCATACCGTGGCGTAAAGGTAGTGCGTTCTGATGATAACCGAACAATCGGCGGTTCGAATTCAATCGAGCGCGTTTTTTTTTTGTGAAAAAATAAATTATGTGTTACATGTCTCACTCCAAAAATACACTGTGATCTGATTTCCCAAACGCGCCAAAAGAAGTATAACTTCAAAAATAAAATTAATTTACCTGAAAAAAAAACATCAAATGTCGAATACCGAAAAGCTAATTTATTTCTCTATCTGTCTTACCAACAAATATTTGACAAGAAAAAGAAATACCTTTTATAGTCACCCTGTATTAAATTTAGTAGAGCAAAAATTTTATTCCTACACTTAAACTCTTATATTGAATCAAGTGTTCTAAAAGTTTTGCGGTTTTTATTCGAGGCAATAAAAGTTTTACGATTTTATATTTTTAAATTCGACTAATGCTGGGTTTATAATTTTTCCGCGCTGTTTTTTGACAAAAGATCTCCAGTGACCCTGCCCTTTTACGACCTTGAAAAAATGTCTCCCAGCTGTAAGTTGAAACTTTGTAGATGAATTTTAATAGATCGCGATCTACAGAATATCAAGAGAGACATATTTAAATACAAGGCGTTACAAATCCTGAAAATGGAGTTTTTAAAGCGATTGCTCCTACCCACGCATTATAATCCTCAATAATTGTGAACAATAAGAGCGAGATGCAGAGCCATACTTAGGCACGTAAGTCACTAAGATACACGCTTAACTTTAATGGGTCAATTTCGACAACCTAAGTTCAGTGATAAAAACATATTATACCATTCTTATCAGAACGCCTAAGTGGAAGAGAGAAAGAACATGTGACGTGTTTTTCTTGTTAGAACGGACGCTTTACGTCGACCACTCTGCATTACGCTCTTAATCTTTTCGCGTTATGGTAAATAATGCTCAATGGAAGGAGTCGTAGGGGTAGAGAGCGTCCTTTTGCAAGTCAGTATTCTTTATGCAAGGGTACCTATTCTAACTTCTAACATATATTATCACTTAAATCCAAAATCAATAAAAAGTGATAAATATGATATGTCGTATTCCGGTAGTTATCCCGGGATATGAACTGTCGCGATATCTTTTTTTAACGCGGGTCAAAGAGATAGCGTTAAATGATTTAGAGCGAAATGGAGTACTTGATTATATTATTACATATTGAGAATTGAGATGCAATGAATTTGTAAGTTAATACTAATTTCAGACACTAGCATTATAGTCACCGCCTCCTCAATAGGATATGCATACACGTAGCTTGGCACGAGTCTACGCGAAGTTGCCCGAGCCCTGAAAAAAAAAAACGCGAACGTTATGCGGTTTATACGACATACATACCAGTGACGAAGGGTGAAGGTAGGCTGTTAAGATCCGCCATACATAGTGCACACTAAGCTTTGTCAGTCATACGCATTTGTTTTCATTGAAATAAGACTACAATTTACAGATGGTGTTGGTAAGTTTTTTAAATTCAATTAAAACCTGCGAAAACCAAGTCATAATAGATAATAGTCAAAAAATACTTGTCTATCTATTATTATTGTCTATCTAAAATTATAGATTATAAAATTATTCATAGATAAAATATTTTTTTTTATTTATTATACCCAGTTTCGTTTAGGCAGGGCTGAACCAACAATATGTGTAATATGTATTCTTGATCCAATGAAAACAAGTAAGTATGAATGAAAAAGTGTGCACAATTTGGCGTATCGCCCAAAATATAACAAAATTATTATGGTTTGGTGAGGCAGGGTTTATTATTTTTTTTAAATTTACTAATACCATCTGAAAATTATAGTCTTAGTTCAATAAAAACAAATACGTATGACTAACAAAGTTTAACGTGCACTATTTATGGTGGATTTTAACAGCCTACCTCCACCCTTTGCTATTGCCATCCATACTCATTCTTAACAAATAAGTATGAATGAAAATGTGTGCACAATTTTTCGGATCACCCAAAGCATACCAAAACTATTGTGGTTTGGTTAGGTAGGGTTTAATTGATTTTTAAAAACTCACCAACACCATCTGCAAACTGTAGTCTTAGTTCAATAAAAACAGATACGTATTACTAACAAAGTTTAACGTGCACTATTTATGGTGGATTTTAACAGCCTACCTCCACCCTTTGCTATTGCCATCCATACTCATTATTAGAAGCCATCCATGGACTCAAACCGTATGCGGTTTAGAACCGTATGCCATACTAAAACTTATGATTCTTGTTCATGAAAATATATTTTCACTAAGCTTGTAAGTGTAAGTGTATGGTATAAAAACGGACAAGATCTAATGCTTATAATATACTTTGTGAAAATATATTTCCATGAACAGAAATCATAAGTTTAGTATGGCAAACGGTTCTAAACCGCATACGGTTTCAGTCCATGGTGGGCCTCTAAGATTATTGAATATTGATGATGGAAGGTCGCAAAATAACTATAACGGCGATTTACATATTTATTTATTACATAGCTAGAAACTGGTAGAATCTCTAGTATGTAGCTATATGCTCCACGGGGAAGAAAATTGCGTTGAAAATATTGTATACTTGCTATGTAAATATTTAGGGTTTCTTAGGGCATTATTTTGAGTTTCATGATAAATTATATCTGGCCTTCTATATGTTAATTTTCTCCGGTACAGTATCCATATCACAATGTTATTCAAATTTAAAAGTAACTAAATTTGAATTCAAAATTGGAACACCGAGACGTTGCTTGAAAAAAGAACGGCGCTGTATTGCCACACACAAAAAAAACGCAGAGTGAAAAAAGACGGACGACATAAAAATTAACACAAAGCGTTGATTTTCTCATAATTGTGGGGAATCGTTCTAAATGCTAATCTGTGTTAACGAGATAATTTCATTTCGCCCGCAGTGTTGCCCGTACAAAAAACGACCGGCGCGACACCAAAGAAAGGGGAAAGGTTGTACGGGCAGTGCTCTTTAGAATATAATTAACGAAAATATTGGTGATCGCTTTAAACAATACTTATTGGTTTTATTGGAAGAAACCACAATATATCAAGCCTAGACGTCGCATATTATTCACAATCTTAACTCATTTAAGCGTCAATTACATTGAGCTTCTTTACGAGCTGTTTGTTGGCGAATTTAAAATCCGTCGATTCAGCTACTGCGATTTGATGATTACACACAAAACTTTCCATTCGCTGAGAAGCCACAAGCCAGAGACTATTTTGACAGAACGTAGTTCGTTTTTTTACCGGGAGGTTGCTACTGCGCTCTACTGCGCAGACGTAGTAGGCCCACACGCCGGCGTGTAGCGTGTAAAGTTGACCGGCTTTCAACTTTTCTCGTTAGAGTGTTTATAACCTGCTTGTTAGCTTATTCGATGATTACACAGAGCGACTTTATAGGCAGTTTGTAAATTCGCCAACAAACAGCTCGTAAAGAAGCTCAATGTAATTGACGCTTTAGTGACACCGCAACTGGCGCGGTTGGAGTACTTGGCCATTAGATATAATTAACGTGTTATTTAAATGTGGTAATTAAACGGTCAGCAGTGATTGTGTTGATTGGTTTAAATCTTATCGCGTGGTCTGCTGAAAAAACTGGAAAGGTTTCAGCAGTTATAACACAACACTGTTATGTATTTATACCAGGCGCGCACGTAGAAAAATGATTTAAGGGGGTCCATTTCGAAAAAAATACAAAATAATTTATTATTCATTTTTAAGGGGACGGGGTTAATAAAATCTAGGAGATCCCACTGTCTCAAATTTACGACGCCTGATACTTATAGCTTCTCGTAGGGACTCCACACTTTTCTTGGGACATTCACCATACCCAGACACTCTGCACTTTTGATCTAGCAATAAACACCTGACCTCCAGGTATAACTACGTGTGATCAACTACGTGTTATTGCGAGCTATCGGATCCACAATAGGTTATCGAAGGCGTGTGGTCCAACTAGGGATCTCAGAAATAATGGAACCGAAATACCTACCGGGTAAGGAGAAGCAGGCAACCGATCTCGAGTAAGGAAGAATACAGGATAAATTTAAACACGTGTCAATAATACGTCATACGTCGGATACTGACAACTGCTCTCGGTTTATGCATTGACGCTTATTTAATATTGGTGTATTACACACACTATTGCACGTATATAATGCGTACTTCATTTTCGTAGGATACTCACACATTCAAAACCCTGCGTCAAAATTTTCTGTATTGGTATGTATATAGCCTATCGGAATTATATTATTTATTATCTATTCTGTGGGTCCAACGGTCATAATTATTGGGATCGTTAGTGTCCGCTTGTGTCGTCCGCGCAGATTTGTCTTTTAGACATGCAATATTAAAGCAAATATTGCATGCCCCAGATGGTATATATTGGTCTTCCAGTCGCCACAGGTGTGTGGTAGATTACCGAGAGAAGTGAGATAAACCCGTTGAGGAGAAATTACACGGGTCGTGGTCCTCAGTTATGATATCCTGACACAACGAAAGAAGAAGTAATATTCCATTCACCCAAATAATTGGTACTTATTGCTGACTTAGCGACGTGGCATGAGACATAGTTATAATGCACGTTGGGCATAACGTGGAAAGACCACAAAAACCAAGTTGCAATGAACCGGACATGTCGATCAAGGAGTTCAGCGGACGTACGTGGCAATGGAGAACTAGGGATTGAGAAGAGAATAAAAAGCTGAGTGATCTATTATCCACAAGTGAACGGACCTCAGCACATCCTGATTATATTGTGTTTCAATATTTGTAAATGTTTAAACTTAAGTACTTACATATTTTTTTTTGGTATTGTACATAAAAATATTTTTAATCAAACTTTATAATAATATAGAAAGTCCGTTATATAAATTCCACACAGGTAAAACAAAATTACATGAACTTAGTACATTTTATATGAATCAATTATTAACCACCATTATACAATTTTATTTCAGAAGTACTTAAATACCTATTTTTAAAAAGTTTTTTCTGTCGAATTGAAGTGTTTTCAATGGCAATATTCTACATGTATAACTGAACGTCCCCAATGAATTCTGTACGTATTTATAATTTATATTGTACGTAGTTTTATAACAGAAGTTTTATTTTAAATTATTTATATTAATTTCATCTGTTTATTCAAAAAACTGATATTTTTTCATTTGAAAAATATTTCGATTCTTTACAAACTAGTAAAATACTGTTAATTGTGTTTAAAAATAAATGTCTTATGGTTAAATACAGAGATGTTGTCGACTAAGATGAATTAATAATAAAAATAATATGTGGCTTATTTTGCTCACTTTCAGTAAATCGCCGATTTGATGGCGTAATGTTAATGCCAGCGCTCCATTGGCGAGCCAAAAGTCCGAGGACAATAAATCGTCCGATTTGTCTATGCTCTGGTAGTGATCAACGAACGAATAAAAAAGTCGAGCTGTCAAAAGTCAAAAGTTGCGATTATCGTAATGTCTTCCGATAATCCTATAATTTTGTGTTATTTATATGTAGACTTGCGTAAAATAATATAGCAGTGAAAACAACACAAGATTTACGTTTTCTTTTATGAATTTCATAAATACAAATAAAAAAATAATTGGTAAATCTCTCATTTTATAATGTGTAAGTTAACAAATAAATCAAAGAAAATGTTTAAAACAATTACAGATTTTTTTGCGGTCCGAACGATTGCGTATTAATGTCAAATCGAATTTGCATTGCGATCGACGGACAAAGTCTGGCAACTCAGAGGTAAAATATCAAACATGTTTGAAATCCAACGAGCCTGGTCTGCGGATTAAAAAGTCCGCAGACCTGGGGTGCTCCACGCGAAAAAAAAGTCCGAAGACTGTAAATCGTCTGACTTGCGTGCCAATGGAGCGCCGGCATTTGAGTATGACTAGGCATTTGGCCTTTAATTAATTCTTATATATTTTTAACTGGGCTTACCCTTATTCAACACTTATTCAAACACAAATACACAGAAATATTGATAAACATAAAGCAATTTTAATATTCTTACTATTTTGAAGGAAGGTTCGTCGCTTTATATTTTTCTTGTGATCTGAGAATACTGCACTAATGTTTGGTGAACAATTAGGATTAATAAAAAATGATGACGTTTGGATCCTCCGAAGGTGGAGGGGGGGGGGGGGGGGTGGTTGGCGCCCGTCAATACGAAAATTTCATTTTGTTTACTATGTTTACTAACATTATTTTGGAATACGTTGCTTTGACCAGTTGTTCTGAATACTAAATTGTAACTGATTCTCCACACACGAAAGTTGTTAATTCTTATTGTTGCATGTTCAATGAAACGCCACTTTTAAATCCAAACCCGGGCTGTACTGCGCATCTATTCTATACACAAGACTGCTTTCGGCCGCTACGGCAGCTATCTAGTATCTAGGGTAGGTTTATATCGAAGTATTTGCACTTATTGTAACAATTACAATAAGTTAGTTGTAATTGTTACAATAAGAGCTATGCTTTAACAGCAACTCTTTTGGCTGTGGTAAAATTTAGAGCGAGATAGACTGTTTAGACGGCTAATTTATTGTGATTGTTATAATAAGTGCTAATACTTCAATACAAACATATCCTAGATAGCTGCCGTAACGGCCGAAAGCAGTCTTGTGTATATAATACTTAATAGATGCTCTGGTCGGCCACCTTTAGTTACGCTACTGTGTGAGAGAGCAAGCTTAATGATTCCATCTGGCAGAAGAAAGGTTTCTTCAGCATGTTTGGTTATTTTGGGAGGTTTAATATTTTATTTTTCAACGATCCTAATAATTTATCATAATCTGGAATGAGTACTTTCATCCCCAATTAGTTCCGATAATTAAGGTACCTACCTACGTAGCAATTTTACGCCGTGTATATAAATAACCACATACACCGGCTATTTAACCGGACAAAGTTCTATCTACTTCTACAGTTTTCTTGCTGTGAGTATTTAACACAATATCTAAGCACTGGTTAACCTTCAATAATTTCCTTTATTGCTCAATATCCTCTAGCGGGGACAAAGCACAAAGTCCCCAGAGAATTGTAACAGACCGAATTACAACGTAATAAAGATTTTAATAAAGACCTATCATTGTTGTATCGGGATTTCTTTTATATCCCGGGATTTTCTTCGCTTTGTGAAGTAACTACCGGGTGGCTAGTAAAGAATATTGCCAACACTATTCATAAATTATTCATTTATTTTTTATCGTAATTGAAAAGTGTTGAAAGGATGCTTTAATAATAGCCCATCACAAAAACTTTTTATTAGCAAGTGCATGTACGTTGAAACCAAAAATTGGGGAAATCCTGACGACCCATTGTTAATACACAGATTCAAAATCACAAAAGATTATTGCCAATTTTAACAAAATTTGATATCACCTCTTTGTGTGTATGTGTAAGATTTTTGATGCATTTTCTTTTAAAAATAGCCGATAATCATGCCCCCACATCTTGAAGCGGACCCCCAGGCTACGATATTTGGTGGCCTTTCTACCTATCGCTGAGGTTAAGGGTGCTGCGCTGCTCTACAGAAGCGTTTCCCAAATAGTTTTTTTTTCTTCTTTATTTGGAAGCAATTGAGCTCTTCTCTGAATGGAAGGCTATTCTGCTTTACAATGGTTTACAAAAGTATACATACATTTTTTTAACTACAGGCATAAATAGTTACATTATTAATAATACAGAATTACATTTTTGTTACACTATACACTAGACATTTACGTTACATTTTTGGAGAAATTCATGTACAATTTTCATAACTGAAATATTTGGGTTTACCAGGAACGAATTAATCGTAAAAGGAGGGTATAACCTGCATTTTCCCAATTTATTCATTAACACCTCTCTCTCCTGGTCATAGGCATCACATTGCCAAACAATGTGGTTAAGATCTTGAGTGGGATGTCCACACTGACACTGAGAGCTATCTACCACTTTAATTTTGTACAATGATTCGTTGAGACTAGCGATTCCAATCCCGGGATCCCGAGCTATTTTCGATACCTATGAATCCCGGGATTGATAAATATAATCCCGGGATTTCGGGATTGATTTTTTTTATCAATTTTTATGGAAAATAAAATAAAAGCGAAAATATAACAGAAAAAAATACTTTCAATAAAAAATAACTATAGTAGAAATAAACTTAGTTTGAATGAAGTTTGATTTATACCCCATGTGTAGGTTGCCGATTCATTTTATTTTTTCACATAAATTATTAAAAATTGAAAGATTGGAAAAAAAACAATGCTTCGCACTATTAACAAAGTTATTCCACCATGATATCCATACGTTTTACGGCAGTTTCAGATTTGGCTGACTAATTAGATTTATGAAGCGGAAAGGCCATAAGTACGCCATGATTATTTGCTATACTATTTTAAATCTAGCTAATCCATTCATTAAGTTTTTACTATCAGAAACAGCAATCTCCTATTACATTCATTTTATTATTTATATTACAATATTATTTACTCCGTTAAACTTGTGTATTTCCAAGATTGAACGTATACATTATTAACAATAAATGTCTTAAATAGTATAAATTATAGATTTATTTTTGACCGATTTGATCAATGTTATTTGTAAATATAAAATTTTTATATAAACAATGGAAAAAAATGCCAATCCCGGGACCAGTCCCGGGATCCCGGGATTGTCAAATTGTAATCCCGAAATCCCGGGATCAGAATTTTGGCTCGGGATTGGATTCCCTAGTTGAGACTGTAATGCCCTGTCCTGCTTCTAGCTATTGTCACTATTACATCTCGCTTTATTTTACAATGTTTACTGAACCAAGTTTTAGGAGATCTATTATAATATTTTTGATAGTAGTGTGTTCTCTTTTCTTTCCCAAGATTTTCTAAATATTTACCGTTATTTTCGCTCATTGTTTGTTTAAACTGGGCTTTAAAATCTGTGTATGTTCCCAAATAGTATTATACAGAACTCAATAATTTCGGTAGGTAAAATTAAGGGTACTCCTGTATTTTTAGAGATTAATTGTATTTATAAATAAATCCACTTAAATTATTGAGCTATTGGCACTCGGCAGCATATTATGAAGCACTGATCGCGACCTTTTGTAGTAGCCAAGTAACATCTGACTCATCACCATATTTGATAAAATAGCCATTTATATTAGAAATATAACATAAATTTAATAAATACAAAATATAAAATAAAATTCAACACGTGAATTATCATTCAAATATGTATATCAATTATGATAATAACACATCAAATTTCATCGCACAATCACATACCTACATATTTTAAAAGGGTATAAATAAAAATAGCGCCGCAGGTAACCTTTTTTACGATTTGAAAAAAAATGGTGATGTATGTTTTTATCTTATTTAGGTGGCCGAGCCGCCACACCACCCCCTTCCCTCTATACCCGGGGCCGCAAGTTAGTACCCTGTCAGCCCATTCTGGGGGGCCATGTCGATAATAAATACGTTATTAATAAAATAGATATGCAGGTAGCTACCTAACAAATTGCATACAATTTGAGATTTAAAATCAAAGGAGAAGGAATTCTAAGTCTGCCCAACGACGGTACTTCGCCTAGGGAGGTCACTGCGTAAATCAATTGGAATTTGTACCGACTACCTAGGTATATCTGATCCATATAAGATCATATTATTAAGGTTTGTATAAAAAGATTTACGAGAAATGGACGTTAGCCACTTGCGCAACCTATTAGATCCATACTCTGACTCATACACAAATTGAAAAAAAATATATTGTGTACTTGCCAGACCCAGGATTCGAACGTGGAATCCACGACATTATAGGCCGACGCTTAAGCCGCGTGGACATCGTGTCAATTTACTACCAAATTTATATTTATGCTCCAAAATACTTTTTTCTTCAACATGTTCAGACTTAATTTTTAAATTAAAGTTACATAGTATTAATTATTATCCATTTTGCTGGACCGTCCTGTACAGTATACAAGAGATACATACTTCATCGGTTAATTTCCTCCACGGTCCTAATTTTCTAGCGGGCTAAGTGTTTCGATCAAACCACTTCTGTCTTCCTCGCATCATCCCGCAACCAATCACAGCTTTCCCATTTCATTTAACCGAACCGTACTCTTCTGTTATTATTGTTGTATCGGCTTTGTTCCGGAACGAATGCGTCATATTACATAATTAGTGCTGCGACAATATTGCAATCAACTATGGGAAGGTTCGGCAAGTTTTGACATAGGATAGCGAAACACGAGTAGCACAGTGATTTAGAGCACAATGATTAACCATACTTAGGCGCGTAAGTACTTAAGATAGGCGCCTAACTTTAAGGCATAAAGTCCACTAAAGCAGGCTTACGGGGCGCTCGCGCATTTTCTATGTGAATCATCGAAAATACAACGTAATCAAATACGCCAGCGCACACTGGATTTGACGACGCTTTGTGCCCGCCTGCCCCATGAGTCACCGTTTTTGGCTTCTCAGCGATACGAATTAACGAAAATACAACGTAGTCCATTGATTGAACACGGCAAGCAAAATCACACTCCTCGAAGCGTCGTCGATAAGACGGGTGAGAAGCCATTATTTAAGAACAATGAACTCTTTGTTTAGTTATTGCGTATCCGATATTAATTACAAGCCTCGAGAAATTTAATATTATTTTTATTGCTTTGTTATGAGAGACGCTGATAATAATAATTATTTTGTGCTCCTTGAGCCCCTTATTACATAGGTGAAGGGTAATGCGCGGGTGGGAAGGGGCCTACTCAGTAGTGAGCGCACCGAACGCTTTTTTGGTGGGCTTTATGCCCAAGGTTCCGATTACGACGACCTAAGTTCAGCGATAAAACATAAACAATTCTTATTAGAACGCCTAAGTGGAAGAAAGAAAGAACATGTAACGTATTTTTATTGTTAAAACGGCTACTTAACGTCAACGGTTCTGCATTGCGTTCTTAGATTTTTGTAATGAAACTATGTTACAATGAAACTGCAGTCGAGGGAGTGGCTAACGTTTGTACCAATTATTACCTATTATTTGTTTGATACGGTTCAAATGAGGTGGCCTATGATTGGCACAGAATTAACTAGATATTTATAATAATCACGATCGATATATTTTATTCATTTTATGGAAATCGAAGTAAAACTGAGGTGTTTATTATGGTGAGAAATATATTATCGTCTCTGTTCTGGCAGAACACACTAACTGGAGAATACTAGTTTTGAGTAATTTGACTTTGAAGTTGTGAAAATGTTTGAAATAGTCTATCACGTGAGTTTATTAAGTAATCGTAAAAAGGATGACTTTAAAATAAAGACTGTTTATTTATTAAGAAGGTTTTCAGACGGTAAAGTTTGAAATAAGGAACATTTTGGTATAACTAACTCAATATTTAATTTTTTCGAATTAGTGTCTTCTGCCAGAACAGTGACGATATATTGTTCTCTCTGTTACACTCGCATTGCCGGTCAGTCGAGGGAGTGTCTAATGTCTGCATTGCACACCAATGACCTGCCAGTTGTTTGTTACGGTTCAAGTGAGGTGGATTACGATTGATAAATTATTTGTAGACATTTATAATTAGATTACTATGAAACGCATTATTAACCTTTGTTGCATGCCGTATAATGTCGCGGTACTTTAATATGTAGTTTTTGAGATATAACATCAACTACTAATATTACTGACGTTGAAAAATGGTTTCCATCTATCTAATCTTATCTATCTATCTAATCAACTAAACAATACATTTAAAAAAAATGTCGTGGTCGGATTCGTAAGATTTACTAGAATGTGAGATTATTTCCAGAATTGGAAGATATTATTTCCCACTTTCTTGATATAAACATTTATTACCGACATTTAAAAATATACAAAGATTTAAGGTATTTTTCCTTATTGAGTTGGAATATTGTTAGTTATATGGCAACATTGAAATGATTTGTCCTGTCATCGCCGGTCGCCGCTATTCTTTTATCAATATTGTTTATTAGCGAATAAGCTCTTTTTACCACGTTTTTATTAGCCCGTATTCTTGTTTGTCCGGTACAGATTTTTTCTTGTTTGTCCAAGATTTTTAACTAACTTCCCGACTAGCTAGACATTTGAAACTTTAAGAATATATCAGAACACGAGGACAATGCATTCTTTTAATACTTTTGGCCATCTTTCAGAATTGAATTCATTTTCAGTTAATTCTGTTTTGTGTGTTTTGGAAAAAAATCGTTAAAAGTAATATTTACTGCTTACTATTATTGGTTGCTAAGGGGGTCCTAGCAACTAATATAATATTAATATATACGTGCGTTACTATGGAAATCAATATGACATTTCCGTATTCTATAATATTTATTCAGTATTTCTATCAAGTACAATAAAAAGTTTTTATTAATACATAGAATTGTCAAGTTTATATGATTCAACAGAAAATTTAATAACGTGGTATATAAAAAGTTCTTTTTATCTTCATTATCGTAATTACTGTCGTTTTTCTTGCGAATGCAGTCGCGGGCTATCGCTATAATAAAGAGTACACCCACACAATAAGTATAAAATTAAAGAATAATATTGCTGTAAGTCTAGGGAATATTTTAATTACAAAAGCAATTAAAATCAACGTATGTGCACAACAGTGTTTCATATGTCACCGCGTCTTGTCGGAATCCCATTGGGATGTGCTTGGTGTAGTTGGGAAATGCAGAGTGAATAAGATTTATGTTATGTCATTCGAGAGGGATACTCTATTCCCTATTCGGAAATAACTGACGTAAGGGCTTGCGCAGACAGAGAGCGGTCGGAGTTCTGCGTTCAACCGACCGTTGACCGCTAGCGTTCAGGGACAGCAGACAGGTGGCAGTCAACAATAAGCGTTCCATTTGTTTACAAACGTTGTACTGACACAAGCGCTGCATAATGCGAGACCGCTATATTCCGACTGCGAGTGGAAGTGAGAAAGCACCGCTGTTGCGTACTCACTCCCCCGTGTGGTTTCGCTCTATGTTGTGTGACTGCTCAAATTCCTATGACGGGACTGGACGGGAGGTACGGCGTTCTTTGTAATTCCGGGCATAGAACTCTAGAACTCTAGCGTTCCAATTGACCGGCGCGGTCTGACCGCCGGCTGTGTACCCATACAGTATGAAGTCCATACAGTACAAAGAACGCCAAACTCCGAACGCGGAACGCAGACCGCCTGACCGCGCTCTGTCTGCGCAAGCCCTTAGTTTTAATATAGTAAATCGACAATTGCTTGCTGCTGACTGAGATGGAAAATTCGATAAAAACTAACTAAAATTATGAAAAAAACCTTCCTATTGGACTGGGGTTAACAATTATTATGCTAATCAAAAAGAAAATACAATATTATACGTCAGCGCATCTATTCTATTCAAAAAACTGCTAAAAAGCCGCTATCGGCAGCTATCGAGGGTAGTTTTTCATTTTTTGTATCGAAGTATTAGCAGCGATGTCCCTAGACAAAATGC
This sequence comes from Rhyacophila brunnea, assembly GCF_057557595.1. Taxonomy (NCBI): domain Eukaryota; kingdom Metazoa; phylum Arthropoda; class Insecta; order Trichoptera; family Rhyacophilidae; genus Rhyacophila; species Rhyacophila brunnea. The sequence continues at coordinate 38,308,517 of NW_028232796.1, forward strand.
CACCCCATTTTTATACAGTATTTTTTTTATCATCCTTTCATGACTCAAATATCTAAGAAATGTGTTGTAAGGATACATTACTAACAAAATATATACCACAAAATCTAATTTAAATGCCATTTATATTTCAATAGACATTATTGCGAGTACACGGTTTCAGATAAGTACACTTAGAAATACACCTGGCAACTTTCAAAATCAATAGAATCACTGGCAAAAATATTTGGATAAATTAATTAGGAAAGTATAGATATAATTCGCAAATCTGCACGTGTCATTGCTGGTCATCAAGGACGTGACGTCCAAAGCCAACGGAAGTAAACTAGACATCGCGAACCCGACAAAAAAAATTACAGTTCTGTTAAAACTTTTATGTTAATTAATACAACCAACCAGTTCCCAACCAGTGAGCTGATTTTTTTAATAGAAATATATTTCCGTTATTACTATATTTAGGTACCTACCTATTCCTATATATATCTAATGATTCTCCTCGATTTGCCATCCTTTGAGTAACTGCTGCCCCCAAGCGACGCTAAATCTGCCTACCCCCACGGGACGTCAGTGAGTATTAGCACTTATTTTAACAATTACAATAAGTTAGTTGTAATTTTTACAATAAGTGCTATGTTTTAACAGCATCTCTCTTAACTGTGTTAAATTTTAGAGCGAGATAGACAGTTTAGACGGTTAAATTATTGTAACAATTATAATACTTCAATAAAAACATATGAAAAACTACCCTCGAAGCTGCCGATAGCAGTCTTATGTATAGAATAGATGCGCAGGATATGTTAGTTCATGGTATTACTATAAATATGCTCGAATAAAGTATGTATTAATCTCGAATTAGCTAATTTGTAATTGCATCTATAATGTATCACCATAATATCCGATTACGCTAAAGCATAACGATGTAATCATTTTGTTTATAAATACAGATTTACCTTGCGCGAACAATTGCGATCGCTAAAGTTATTTTAGGTTGTGCGAATGACAGGTGTATTGATTGTGATCGATCACCTGGCGGAAATACTGATATTATACCGGATACCTGAAACTGAGGCAATTCGATCAAAAATAATTACAATCGCAGCCCGCCGTGCGGGGATCCGGGATATTAAAATAATCAAAACCCTTTATGGTAAATATTCACGTGGCCAGAGAAAACAAAATTTGTGTATGTATTTTTTATGTTATCTACTTGAAGACATCGATTGATTAGGTACTTTGATGTCAATACCCGATTACAATCAAATAGTTATCTACTGCTCGCAAAATCTATTTTAGCTGTCGACGCAATTATAGAAAATATTGAACATACATAATTTTGAAAATACTTCTGAGAAAATATATTATAACCAATAGAAAAAATCTTTTTGAAAAAGGTAAGACACCCCGCATGAATCGAAATCTGGTATCGTGCCCACGCACATAGTCTAATATGCTAAAGAAGTCATACTTAAATACGACAAATTTTAACTCACGACCCACAGACATCCACGTACCTTAAACTACCCCTGTCTGAGAGTAGGTTTCGCGGTAACTATTAGTTTATAGTTATTTAATTTTGAGTTTTCATACTTATATATTACGTCAATTAAAAAAACATTTTAATAATAATTATGTTTACTGAAAGCGACGTTGTCTTGCTAATAATGATTTTAGAATCTCTCATTTTGTATAGGTACATAGTGTTCTATGCATATCAGCCTTAAACAAACATTCGATTGAAAACAGAAGTATTATTATAAAGTATAGATAAATTCCAACTAACCTCCCAACTATCAACAATCGATCTGTCAGATTTAGTCTTTTCACAGCGGCCAGAAGCCCTCGTACTGTCATACCCTCGCAGAAGCAGACCACCACCTTGGCGCTTTTATCCGTGCGCAGATTCTTCACAACCTCTTCAAAGTCCTCATCGGCCGCGTTGCTGAGAACTGAATCTTCCTTGGCTATGCAGACGTTGGCGCGCTCGGCTAACTCCCGGAAAGCTTGTATGCCGGACTGGCCGTAGTTTTCTGGAAGGTAAAATATTAAATCAATGTGATGAAATCTTGGGAAACCCTCCTTTGGAAAGACAAGAAAAATAATATATATTTCGCCATTAGCGTTTCAAGAAGGCGTATCCGAAAAATTGTACATAATATTCAGTTCGCCATATCATAGCTCACCGTGAGGTGTTGTATAGGAAATTGATGGCTGTATAGCATTGTGATGACAATCATGTCTAAATGAAACCACCAGGAAAGGCAGAAAAAATAGGTCGGAAAGTAAATTATAAATACAATCATATCATATTTATATAGAATTCTGGATGATTAAAAAATAGGTTAGTAAGTAGGTTGCTCGTGAAATGCTCCACGAACAACGCGTCATTTTTTTAAAACTATTTTTATCGAACTATGAAACGACGTTATATAAAAATATCTGAGGATAATCCTTGCCGTCTTAGACGTTGCACCAAAAAAAGGGGGGGGGGGGATTTATATAATGTGATGATTATGGGTAAAACATACTGAAAATTCTGTGACGTCAATAATTATAATGGTCGACACGAAAGTGCTATCAAAATGCTGCATTTTTTATATTCAGCGTAGTTTCATTTAAAATCATAAAGCATACTTGTTCATCTCTCATTAAATTAAATCCAATTTAATTACATAATTATTTTAATTATCGCAGTCAACATCGATGAGTGCCTACCCATATTCAGTTTGAAAGGATTAAAAAAACGTTTCTGTTAAAACAGAAATATCCGGAAAAATAACCTTTGGCTTCTGTGAGTGCTTTAAATAAAATAAAAAAATAGTGATTCATTAAATTAAAGCGAATTGCAGGAGACCGAATTACTTTTACCATTGGCGTACAGTGTAATAAAAGCTAAGGTGTGCACAGAAAATAAAGAAAACCAAAAAAAAACGATGTAATATTATTGTAGGACATATTTCGTACATGTCATCTCGATGAAATCGTCTTTACGCAAATCAAAAAAATACGTGTCCGTATTTTACAAAATATATGCTGATATCGTGATATTTTATTATTTTACTGAGATCCTCAACTTGAGACGTATTGCGGGTAATATGTAGATGCGTATTAGTCCCCGATGTTCATGTTCGTATCGTAGAAGGTTGCTTGGTGTGTAATGCGTGACATGGTATATTCGGGGCACAGTTGAATAATACACGGTTTTATATTGTAGAAATAAAGTTCGGATAAACACGGCACTAATAAAGAACTATCACACTGGTTTAATGCTGAGTTGGAAGGTTTACATTATAATTTGAATTTAAGTTGAATGTTACGCGGAAAGGCCAAAATCCAACTGTTTTATTGACTGTTATTATTGTCTATCTGTGCTATATAAATGATCATAGATAATAATACGTCAGTTGTAGAGTTGAGTAAACCTCTACAGACGTATAATATACGTATGATACGCGTAAAAATGTCACGTCTGACGGTTCACATACCGGGATAACTGTTAGTTATATTATGTTAGAATAGTCCTGCTGCATTGTTTTAATCAAAGATCTTGCTTTTTCTTCTTCAATGTTTTTGAGATAGCTATCGAATATGATTCTACATTTCCTTCTCTACAAAATGATAAAACTAGGTAAGTCAGAAGTTAATGGGAACTGTACCTATTCATTTTGTGTGTGAAAATATTAGATAACTAATTTATAACCATAAATGCATTAAATAAATACAATAATATTTCTGCAATATTTTTTCGTACAATTGAACACTATGTAATTGTTCCCAATTAGACAAACTAAGTATAATTATTATTTTAAATAATAATTATACTTAGCCTAGATTTATGTTAATCAAGTAAAGTTTAAATTTCATTTTCCCCACAATGACCAAATCAGAGTTATCTAGTTGTAGTATTGAGGTGACGAAATGCATTCGAATACAATATATAATTGGATAAAAAAGTCCATTTGGAAATTCTAATCGGGGAAATTTGGAATCAAGCAAGCATAAAATCCAATGAAAATATTATAGTTGACACATTGTAGCACTGGAATTATCTGAAATACGGCAACATTGCCGAGTGATAAATAACCTAACTTTTTTGACATAAGAGGCAGATAATGAAAGACGATTTGCTGTCGTTTTATTTAATATAATTAATAACGAAAAGGACGAATAATAAATCTTATTTCAAAACTACTTGTTTTTAACATTTTTATACATATAATACCTTTTAAAACTTTTTACCCGAAGCGGAGCAGACCCCGGAGCAGAGCTGGAGCAAGTATTACTCCCGGAGCGGAGCAACTCAAAAAAAGGACCGCTCCACCCCCTGCTATCAAGTGTTTTGATTGTAAAGTTGCTACATACTTCATATTGTTATGTTAAAAGTCTTCCAGTGAGTACTATATGTTGTATATAATTTAATTATTATAATTCAGAAACGATAACAATGTCCTCTCAATGGAAAGGGTTATCGCAAGGCACTGCTATCGGGAAGAGTACGGCACTCGTCGGTTGAAGTCTCTTCAGCGGGGCTGGCGGAAAACGCAAAGGAAATTTAGTTGTCAAGTGGAAAAGCTTGAAAATTCATCGCGCGACTGGTTCGGAAAATTAACAAAGTCGAAGAATTTTTAAATCAACACTATTGTTTATCTCTCGCAGAACAATACTGAAATATTTAACTCCAAATATAATAATGGAATAAGGTTTATCTCAAAAGTATGACTATCAAAGTAATGTAATAATTAATTTTTTTATTGATGTTGTTCAATTTATTTATGTAGCAGCAGGGAACTCAGAAATAATGGGAACTGATATACCTAATGAGTAAGGAGATGTAGGAAACCGATCTCGAGTAAGGAATTTAAACACATTTCAATAATACGTCATACGTCGAATACTGACAACTGCTCTCGGCTTGTGCATTGACGCTCATTTAATATCGGTGTATTATACACACTATTGCACGTGCATAATGCGTGGCTTATTTTCGTAGGACACTCACACATCCAAAACCCTACGTCAAAGTTTACTGTACTGGTATATAGCCTATCGGAATTCTATTTATTATCTGTTCTGTGTGTAGCAGTTATTATTTATTATATAATATACATATATCAAAATATGTTTGTTTAGTTATATTTTCTTACATGGAAGTGGCGAAGAGTGGAGGTAGGCTGTTAAGATTTGACATGAATAGTTCACACTGAACTTTGTAAATCAAATGTATTTGTTTTCATTGAACTAATACTACAATGTGAAGATAGCGTTAGTTAGTTTTTAAAATTCCATTAAACCCTGCCAAATCCAAGCCATAGTACATAATAGTAAAAAATATTCGTTTAAATAAAATTATACCATTAAACAATACATAATTTTAAATCTATTATAGATGGAAGAATATTTTTATCGATTATGGGTTAGCTTAGACAGAGGTTCATGGATTTTAAAAACACTAACCAACACCATCAGTAATAATACGTATTCTTAATTCAACAAAAACACATAAGAATGACTGAAAAAGTGTGCACTATTTGATCGCATCGCCCATTGCATACCTAAACTATTTTGGTTTGGCTTGGTAAGACAGGTTTTAATTGCATTTTAAAAACTAACGTATGCTATCTACACAATGCAGTCTTAATTTAATGAAAACAACGAAGTATGACTGCCAAAGTTTAGTGTGCACTATGTATATATCAAATCTTAACAGCCTATCTCCACCCTTCGCCACTGTTATCTTAATATATAAGTCAACAAAATTTATTTGTTCAAATTACGTTTCCTGCCGATTCTAATTTTGAATTTTTACGACAGATAAAGTGTGCATATATTTTGCATTCGATTTTAATATTCTTTTGTTTGACTTAGCTGTCAGAATTATTTGCATTTCGACATGTTGTATTTCTAGATACAGATATTTTAATATTAAATATTGTAATTATTATTGTTTTGTTAAGTAAGATCGTAAGTGTAATCGATCAATGAAGCGACCTAATGCAAAGCCAGGTAATTATTTTTATCTTTGAACATACATAGTTTGAAAATATCTCAGATGAAATATACCTACTAGTATATAATATATAAAATATACCCATTGGGACTCGAACACGCATCCATATGTAAAAAACTACTAGTAAATTTCGTCGTAAATATACAGGACACATATGGCTCAATTGGCGTGATTCCGGTGAATGCTGTCAATCGTACAGTGACGTCCCGTGGGGGTAGGCAGATTGAGCGTCGCTTGGGGGCGGCAGTTAATCGAAGGTCGGCAAATCGAATAGAATCATTTGGTATATGGACATAGCTACAATTATTTTGTTCACATGTTGTACCTACAATCATAGCATAGTAAAAATGGTGGGGAAATAATAAATCTGTGTATTGCTAAATGGTACAAACCAAATGTGTCAGAATATCAACCAAGTAGAACCTCAGACTCTGATTATTTGGATATATTTATTCGCTTTTTATATCTAAATTTAATTTTGTATGTTTTAATGACATGGCTCGAAATGGACCGGAGCGCACCGGAGCGCCGTTCCGGTTCGTTAAATTGGTAAAATCATCGTTCCGTCTCGTTAAAAAAATATTTTGGCCAGAGAACTCAGAAATAATGGGAACTAAAATACCTAACGGGTAGGGAGAAGCAGGCAACTGATCTCGAGTAAGGAAGAATACGGGATAAATTTAAACATGTGTCAAGAATACGTCATACGTCGAATACTGACAACTGCTCTCGGTTTATGCATTGACGCTCATTTAATATTAGTAGTGTATTACACACACTATTGCACGTCTATAATAATGTGTTGTTCATTTTCGTAGGACACTCACACATTCAAATCCCTGAGTAAAAAATTACTGTATTGGTATACGTATAGCGGATAGCCTATCGGAATTCTATTTATTATCTGTTTTGTGATTTTGACCGTCTGAGCTAGATAGGCCATATAATAGAAAATCTAACACACTTATTTTTATAAAATACACATAAAAAATGGTCACTATGTAAACAGTTTCAGAAAATTGTCGAGCGCTCCGGTTCGTAAACTTTTCCATTTCGAGCGCTGTTTAATGGTATAATATTTTGTTAGTAATGTATCCATACAACACATTTATTAGATATTGGATTAGTGAAAGGATGAAAATACTGTATAAAAAATGGGGCGGCATATTGGCACTGCCTAGGGGCGGCATTTTGTCTAAGGACGTCACTGCAACCGTACAATTGATAGCATTATGAAACGAAACGTCTGTTCTGCAAGGCCTAAACTTCGATGGCTGGACTGTGTCAATACGGATGCTGGGGTGCAAGGGTGCACACTCCTGGAAGATATTGGCCCATGATAGAAAATTGTGGTGAATGTTTTTGAAGAAGTATACAACTTGCCCTAACTGGTTAAGCCGCCGAATATTGTGAAAATACCCACGAATGAGTACAAAGAAAATATGGTCTAAAAGAAACTAGGCGTAAACTGGCATAACGTATCATATTTTTATATTTTTCAGTAAATATTTAGGTACTAAATTGCGATTGGTAGCAAAAAACACTTCAAACGAAAATCAAAGGTAAAATAAATATGTTTTTTTTATTAACTATTAACCAACAAACACAAATTTATCTAAATATTCCAAAGGATCTGAAGCTCTAAAAGGATATGAATTTCTCTATGTAACCCTTTCCCGCAAAAATGCAAATAATGTGTCGCTACAATCTACATTATCTTCAAAACCCGGCCATTATAATGTCTACAAAAATCAGTGTTTTCTAAACTGTTATGAAGTGACGCCATGCATATTTTCTTATTCACTATCAGAATTCTGTATAGTAAAATTTGTCTTTGACGCCCACGGCTTACGCGTCAGCTTATAATGTAATGGGTCCCAGGTTCGAATCCTGGGTTTGACAATTAGGTACACATATTATTTTCTTCTTTTGGACACTCATCCATATTATCCTGCTGCGTGACGGTAAGGTGAACTACGCCTCAGTTTAAAGCGAGGTGATTCACATCTCACTATTGCGGTAGGTCAGGAGTTTACAAATACGAATTAAGTGATACGACGAGGTCACGTTGGCAGTAATAATTAATATCTTACCTTATATCCTAATGAAATCGTATTACATTACAACTGAATTTACACATTGCTTACATTCTATACCACGATGGCCGAACGGTTTACGCGTCTGCTTACAATGTTGTAGATTTCAGGTAAGAATCCTGGGTCTGACAACTAGGTACATAATATTATCTTTAAATTTGTATTTGGAGTCAGAGTATGGACCTAATAGGTTGAACAAGTGGCTGACATCCATTTCTCGTAAAAACAAAAATCTATTAATACAAACCTCCACACTCTGTGAAGGCCAATATGATTTTATTAGGATCGGACATGGTCAAAAAAATTGTATAGCATAAATTTTATTATGAAACTAGCAAATATTACCAGGTGGCAGTACCACTTGTCAACATTCTCATACGTATTTTCCATGTATCCCTCTCATTCATCTAATTGATTCAAATGCAACAAAGAGTCGTTGTATGGACTGTCTGAAAATGATGATTTAATTAGTTGTTTTTTTTTCTATTTTTAACAGGACAATGAGCCATGACAGTTATATAGTAGTAGAAAAGTGGTTACAGAAACACAAAGGTAAGAAAAAGTAGTAAAGTAGTAGTGGTAGTAAAAATGAGTAAGAAAAAAACTGCACTTTTTGAGGAGAGGATCAAACTTGGAATACGGCATGCACACACCTATCGTCGACGATTAGGAAGGTGAGCTACCTGAAATTCATCCCTCAACAATAGAGTGGCCATGTTTCCTAAATCACCCCCATAAAATTCAAATTAATTTAATATTAATTGCAACTTGGGTACCTATCAAATTATATGTTTTAGGGCACCTAACGAAGGCTCAAAGCAACCGTATACCTACAGAGCTTTGAGAACAAATGTTTGCGACGGATACTGAATGTGCGGTGTATGACTTTCGGAGTAACGAGGAGATAAGAAAATGAATCAAGTAGCTTCTCTGCGTGCTTCTACGTGCTGCGGATGCCAGAAAATAACTTTAACCTGACTGTTCTTCAAGCCAACGTCCTGGAAGGCCGCTAAATGTTGGTATGGAATGTTGGTATGACCTGGAATGACGCAAGAAGACTGGCGAGCGACAGGATTTCTTGGAGGCGCCGTTTGGTGTCCACATGCACCAGTTAAAGGTATAATTCTAAAAGAAATGAGATGGTGTATTTTTTTTTAATTTTTCGACTGATTTTATGAAAATTAAGCAATATTTTTATGTATTCAATATAAGTAAGTACTTGAATGATTAGGTTATTATTTTTTATAGAGTTTTATACAGTTTTAATTGAATTAGCATTATTATACAGTTAGAATAAATAATTTAAAAATCAGATTCTTCCATAGGATCTATAGTTATATTTTGGAGCTTCTTCTTCCGTCAAAGAAAGACAAGCTGGTGCCATGAAATTATACTGTGCTGTAACGCTAGAGGGGTTGGGGTGTAGGTATAGTATATTGTAATATGCTCCCATAGCCAACTATTCTTTCCCATCCGACTACGGGGGCCGCCAGATTACCATGATGACATCTAACCGCCTTTAAAGAGAGGGACCACAAGGAAGAAGAACAACAATAATGACGCCAAGCTCAGAAAAGATTTTATTGAAATCATAAAATCGACTTACATTGAAAAGGTAATCACCAATTTTATTGTATTTTAGTTATTAGAGAGCGGCACACAGTTTTAGAGCTGTCGCATAAGGATTTCACTCTGAATGCTTTGACATACAAAATGTTAAGCCTTTTTTGCTTTGAAAACAACCATAAAAAGTAGCTTCCCTTAAACTGGTAAATCTTCAAAAGGCACCCTTCCCTGACTCGGCCAAACAGCGGATAGTTAAGATACCTACCTTATATCGTGATTATAATGTTGACGATAAACATTTTTGGGTATCTCCGTACAACGCGTTATCATTCTGGACTTATCTGTATTTTATTAGTCTAAAAATGTAATAAAGTATGCGACTAGGCATTTAAATAACTTGTTTTTTTTTGCCATAGTCGAATTTTTCCAGTGGTGTACGTCCAATGCCAACCAGATACTAAAAATCAGGAACTGGAAAAGACGTGCGGAGGACCGTTCCGGCTGGAGGACAGCGGTGGAGGAGGCCAGGGCTCGACTTGAGCTGTAGCGCCATCGAAGAAGAAGAAGTACGTCCTATCTATGATAATACCATAGGGCACAGAGCTTAAGAACTCAGGTAGCGTGCGAAGGACAAAAATAAATAATTTGGGGTGGAGGTGCATAGACTATAGATACATGTGTATGTTTTGAAGGCCAGAATAATCAGCTGTCGAGTTTGTAGGAAACATGTATTGTCATAGTGATTTTCTATCTTATCTTACCTTAGAAATTAATATTTCATGATCACATTTAATATATATTATGTTTGGTTCGGATTTGATAGCATCAAAGAACTAGGGATCGAGAAGAGTGGAGGGAGCTAGAAGAGACATTCATCCAGCAGTGGACCGCTCCCAGGTGATAATATATATATATATATATATGTATTTGTTAGTGACACTCACAATGGCTGAGCGGTTAACTTGTCGGCCTGTAATGTGATGGGTTCGAATTAATACACTTTTTTTTTATTCAACGAATAAGACACAAGATTTGAGAATGTCAAAAATATCACCCACTAGAAAAATCAATTTTAGAAAAAAATACGACACCCAACAATACCGACAACCCCGACATAAACCTGTAACTGTTGAGTGCTTTTCCAAGTTCTACGGGCATCCTAGTTAATTACGACAATTTAAGAGGCCAATATGATACTATTAGGATCGTACATGGACTAATAGCCTAATAAATAATAAATAATAAAATATGTATATAAAAGAATTAACAATCACTTATTTTGACTACAAAGTTTTCTTATCTCAAGGCTCGTCCTTGGAATATTACTTAAAACCCGCGCAATGGGCTATTGAAAAAGTTAAACGCACCGTTTACACTTTTTTATACCTAACTGTCTAATCTTTTTATGATAAATAAAGTTTTTAAAACTTAATATCGGTGGCGTAGGCTTTTTTGTAATATGTATATTATATTTTTGGGTCAATATTTTTTTTAAAAAGTTTTGTATCAGTAAAATCGTATTATACAAAAGTAATAAAAAACAAACTTTATATATTAAAGTTATTAGGATAAGTAAAATCCAGATTTATTGAATTAATATGAACTAGGTACTGTAGTTCCAAAATTTAAAATCTTCAATCTCAAGTGTCTCTTTGCGATGTTGAAACATTTATTTTTTGATCAGCGTTTTGGTTATATTATATAACTGGCATGGAGTGCATTTGGGCGCATGAATAGTATCTTCAAAAGTGACCTCCCATTGTGTCTTAAGCGTAAAGTGTACAACCAATGTGTGCTACCAATGCTCGCGTATGCGTATGAAACATGGACTCTTATGAGTAGCGCAACGGAGAATGGAAAGGTGCACGTTGGGCATAATGCGGAAAGACCACAAAATAAACTAATATATAGAAAGTAGATAAGAGTATACGATGTTATATAGGTCGTTAAGCAGATGAAATGGCAATGAGATGGACACACTGTTCGGCGATGGACAAATGCAGTGATACAGTGGTACCCAAGGGGCGCCATAAAACTCGCTGGATAGGCGAACTCTTAAAGTTCAGTGTACGTACGTAACAGCAAAGACCTAGAGACTGAGGAGAGTGGAAGCTAAGAGAGGCTTTCGTCCAGCTTTGGATCGACTTCAACTGATGATGATGATGACGATGAATATAATAATAGTAAAGTTGGCAACACTAACGGTTACACATTGCCTACTTCCATTAGTTTTGCTGTCACTCCATGTGTAGATGTCCATTTTATTGAAGGGGTTATCAATTTGTGGTTTCCCATTTTTCCCCCATGTGGATAATAATTAATACGCCTAACTGATGTTTACTGTTTGATTGTTTAATTGTGACTGAAAAATAATAAGTAATATTAGTAGAAATCATAATGGCTAGTAAAATTTCCTGCCGATCGATGTATGTCGAAAGATAAAGAGCATGTCAAGATTCTTTTAACTTTCTCTATATTCTCTAATTAACTCTTTCTTTAAGCACCAACGTGCATGGTTGCTACATGAGTCCCGCGCATCTTCGTTTCCCAACAAGGAAGTGTGGCACTAAAATATTTTGATTCTGACACGTTGGTAGTGTCATGGAAGGCGGCCGTGCACAAATTGCGGCTGACGGGTGGAGATGGGGTAACGAAAATCATGCCATTGACAAAAATAAATCAGATACGGTAAAAAAATTAAGGTAGGTCTAAAATTTAGCACAAGTCATAATTCATTATTTAGCGAGAGAAAAATATATAGAAGGAGAATTATATAAAATATCTAAGTTATATAACCAAAATAATATTATAATCAGTTACAAAATTTGGTTTCTACTAAATATATTGTACAAAAAGCCAACCTTTTGGTTTTCTAGCAAACTGGTCTAATATTCTAGCCTTTTCGTGAAGTATTTTAAGCTTTTTGTAGTGTCGAAAACGCTAAATTTAACACCATATGCCAGATGCGTAAATTGAAAGTTATGCATTTTAAAATGTTAGATCTGGCAAGAAAAGCGCTAAGTTGGCAACGCTGACTTCCATGCAACAGCGAGTCTTCGAAATCGATACCTACAGAGTGTGTTGATACTCCTCATTATAAGGCCCTCATTCCTCGTTTTTCGTTCGATTCGGGATAAGTATATGATAATATAAATATATGGTTTCTTTTATCCTATTGTGAATACAGTCACGTTTTATCACTTGTTACATTGGATATGTTATGAAACGTGAAGTACTTGAACTATGTTTTATTATTGGCACTTGGTCCGCGTTGAGGACCTCTCTGTTATAGAAACGCCAAAAAAATATTCAGTGCCTGAAAATCAAACTGTATGATCGGCTTTCAGTGTTAGTTAACACCTTGCATCTGAGATGATACTCTTACATAATATAAGTAATATAAAAAAGACAGAACCGTTGGGGTTTGTCGTGAAACAAGGTCGACTATATTTAGGCCGTGACACTGAATTTCTAACAGAATTACTACAGCGCCACTTTTATATAAAGTCATCTACGTCATCGCTTCTGGAACTAAACACGCCCACCGCATTTGATTTCCCCACTACTACACTCCTCGCGCTCATAGTTTAGTGTGTTTTAGATATCACGTGGAGTTTTATTAAAATTAAATTGCATAAACTTTTGCTAAAGCAAACGAAGAACATTATTTTAAATGTAGAAATATTGCAAACAGGAAAGAAACCTTTTAATCTCATTAAATAGTGTCAGAGATAGAGTATCTGCTATGACAAGTCAAAATGCATAAGCTCGTGACATAATAGTATCGGCGCGCAAAAACTATGTGACGTAACAGTGTCATCGCATGTATAGCGCTGTGACGTACAAAACATGATATTATAATACTCGCCAGTTATCGATTATATTTGAATGCAATTCGGTAACCTGTTATCAATAATTGAATATTTTCGATTGTAGATATACACCCGATCCTCTTTTTGCACGGGGGATAGGTTCCAAAGGCTACCGTGCAAAACAAAACCGTGTAAAAAAAGATATGGTGCCCATACAAAAATGGTAGATAGGTTTCATTACTTAAAATCAACTCAAAATATGAAATTCTTGAACTCAAAAATAAATCGAATTTATTTATTATTTATAAGTACATTAAAATATTTATACATAAAAATACATAGTTTTCGATTTAAATTAAATTTAGCATAGAGAAATATATTCAATCAGACTCGTTACTTGATAATAAACGTGCCCGTTTACTGCTGTTTTTCTCTGGCGAAAAATCACTCTCATCGCTGGAAATATTTAATGACGCTGACACCGAAGCACGCGGCGCGTCTCTCGTATCGTAAATGACTGACTAGTGGCGCCATGTATGTACATATGTATATCTGGGCGGCATCCTGTGACAACATATGTATGCACCAGTGGCGTGCGGTCCATTGCAACGCATTTTTTTTTTGATAAATATGTACATACATACGTATTTTTATTCTTTTTAGTTTTTTTTTAAACCGTGTTAAAGCAAAAAAATCAGTGTAAATAAAAGATAATAAAAAGTAATCGTTACCTTTTTTAAGCCGTGTTATTTCGAAACCGTGCAAAAAGAGGATCGGGTGTATTTCGTTAAGACTATAACTATTTATTTTTGGAACTGTCTGTTGGGCATCAGCCTTTTCCATGGGTTGGTTATATCTCTCTGGAGTTTTTACCTACTTTATTGTTTTGATTTATTGTATAAACTAGAGTTAAGAGTGTTCGGTGTCAGCGTATGTTTGCCTTTGGTGAATATACACAGCGCCTGAAGATGCCGAAAGGCAAAATTCTGGTCGCAAAAAACGACTCAAATGGAATAGTAAAAAAAATAAATCCATTAGAATTTAAAACTCTTATACTTATAAATAATATATACTTCATATTCTGCATAGAAGCAGTGAAGATTTTTTTATGCACTTATTTGAAAATCATATATCGTTTCAAAATAACGTTTGCGTATGTCCGTGAATGTGTTACTGCTGAATGGTCCGGGAAACCCCTGAGACCGTCTCATCGACATTTCCCAGCGGATACCGACTTGATCTCTCGCAAAATATTTCCTGACCGTACTTCCGAACGAGGTTCCCGCCATAACATCGAGTTGCCTGCTTCTCGTTACGACCGCGTCGCCATAGATTTTCATCGCAGCCAGTCAAAGGGGTTGAACCTTGTAATACGGGTTCTTTGACATTGGAGTTTTGAAACTTTTCAAACGATATGTCGTTAAGTGTATTAAAGAATTTCTTAATAATCTTTGCGTTTCTCAATTTTTTAAATTCAAGTATTTGAAAAAATAATTCTCCGAGGGATATTTGACCGGGTAAAGAAAATCAAAGAGTACGAATGCTGAACTCTGCGAAAAAAGTAAGCCCAATATAGTTAATGTTGTTAGATGTGATGAATAAATAGCTCTCCATAAAGTTTATAGAGGTACCCCAGTAGGCATTTGACCTTTGGATCGCTCCTAAAGGTGATCGGTGAACGACGGCGAAGAGAGGACGCAGAGAGGCTGATTGTGACCATCGGAGAGAGAGAGAGAAAGAGTTTGGAATACGTGAATAATCTGTACTGACAGCTTAAATAAGTAAGTATTTTTAACGGCGAAATATTTAAGGAATTTTTGTTGTCATTCTAGAATACTTAAGGCTATACTTCAGCTGGGGCACGGTCTAAAACGCGACGCGAAGAATGTGTAAACGACGCGTGCAGAACAAAACATAATTTGTCATAAAAATTCAACATGCGTCCATTTAGTCTTATTGTACTATTTGTAATAATAATAATATTTTCATTGACATTTTCTTTTTCAAGTAAATGGGTAACGTTTTTTAGTCATCTTTACACGATTTAAGAATTAATTCCTCCGACGCCATCGCAAAACAAATTGACCTGTTCACAACTCGACTTTTGCTCTCCGATTGGCAGCCAGTTCGAAATTTCGTCGCACCTATAGTTGAAAATTATTTGCCGTTTTACTGAAGTATGCTCTTAAAAAGAACTTCTTGAATAGAACACTTAGTATTAATATGAAAACAAAATTTATAATATATCAAAAATTAGCATATAAATGCAGCGATGCATTTATTTGATGCAGATGACACAATCGATTCGTCAGAAGATTTAAAAGGCGGCCTCGAAACGGTTCTAACCAGCCACACGATTTTTAAATTATACCTAGAAAAATCTTAAAAAGGTTCATTGCACATATAGCATATAAAATAATACTCAATGCATATCAAAGTTGCAACTGACCTGGAACAATAAACTACCGATGTTATTATATTGTGTCACCTTGTCACTAGGGAAGAGATTCATTGCTATTAGGTACAGTGGTAGTTAGAATTTGCGTATGGTTTTATTTTATTTTATCATACAGGGTCTCAAAATCAAGTCTCAAAACCCGCCACTGCACATATGTATGTAAATAAAATAAACATCGGTTAAAAACTGTCCAGAAACATCTATAAATAAAATATAAACAAATTTATATGTATATCAAATGACCATGTTTTTTGTGTTCCACCGATAATGAAAAAATATATGCAAATGTACTGACAAACAAGCGAGTGTGGTCTTGTAGAATGTTTTTTTGATTGAATCACGCAAGTTTGAACGATCTGGATTGTCCAAACTACATTTAATTTGATGTCAATGTTTGGAAGTGTCATCAGTAAATTTGCACATTTTTACGCTGACAGTGGAATACTAAAAAACATGGTCAATTGTATAGAAAACATTTCGGAAAGAATTTGTATAATCAGTTGTTATACAATATATTTTAATTGTTTACGAATAGGTCTATAATGGCTTGGACTAGTCACTAGGGTTTAGCTTGGAAACATTAAACATTCTGATTTGTTAAAGTATTTTGTAAACCTTTATCACATAAATATTTTATTGAAACACATGAGGAATAATAACTAGTATGTTATCAGTGGCTAAAGGTGGAGGTAGGCTGTTAAGATCCGCCATACATGGTGCACACTAAACTTTGTCAGTCATACGTATTTGTTTTCATTGAAATAAGACTACAACTTACAGACGGTGTTGGTTAGTTTTTAAAATTCAATAAACCCTGCGAAACCAAGCCATAATATTGATAATAGTCAAAAAATACTCATCTATCAATAAAATATCTAAAATTATGTAAGTAAATCATACATGACTTTGGATAGGTATTTATAGATATAATAATATGTTTTATCTATTAGAGGGCTCGCACATCAGAACTCGCCGCATGCGTCTTACGACGAATTCGTCGATGTGACGTCATCGTAAACCAAGAAACAAACGTTATCAAATGGAGCTTCGCAAATTGGCCGATGCAACTCGACGCTGCGACGATCCTGCATGCAACATGTCGCATTCTGCTACAGCCTGCATGTTGTATCTAAAAAAAGTCGACTCCGCGCAAGCGCACAGCCCGCGGCCATCGGCCATTTCTGTCTCTATCTCTGTCTACACTGTCATTGCTTGCTCATCGCTGCCGTATCGTCACCGCGATTGACGTTAGTTCATACAATCAACACAATAAAAATGGCAGACGAGAGACTCTCCTTTTTTGCATTTGACGTTTGCCGCTAGGCAGATGTGCGAGGTTGTAGCATGCAACATTCATCGGCGGTCTCAGAAAATTTGATTTATGGCCGTCAGGCACACAAGGCGAGTTGTGATGTGCGAGCCGGCTTATAGTTTGATTTAGGCCGTGCTTAATGATTTAAAAAAAATGAACCAACAATATGTGTAATATGTATTCTTAATCCACCAAATGCATTTTGTCGTATCGCCCAAAGTATACCAAAACTATTATGGTTAGGTTAGGCAGGGTTTAATCAATTTTTAAAAACTAACCAACATAATCTGTAAATTATTGTAGCCTTAGTTCAATAAAAACAAATACGTATGGCTAACAAAGTTTAATGTGAACTATTTATGGCGGATCTTAACAGCCTACC
Organism: Rhyacophila brunnea; assembly: GCF_057557595.1. Lineage (NCBI taxonomy): Eukaryota > Metazoa > Arthropoda > Insecta > Trichoptera > Rhyacophilidae > Rhyacophila > Rhyacophila brunnea. The sequence goes on from NW_028232796.1 coordinate 38,326,144, forward strand.
TCCACCCTTAGTTACTATACGTTATACTTTAATTAATTAATTTAATATTATGTACCTATGTTATTATTATTTAATTCATTCAGTTTTAATGATAAAGATTTGATATAAAATTGGAGATGCAGTGCTAACTTACACCCGATAATCTTTGACCTATCCAACGGCCGAACACAAGATTCTCGAGTTGTATGGATAAAAAACTCCAGGCACCTTTATTTGTATAATGGTGCAGTTAAAAAGAATGGCCGACCGTTGAAAAAAACACACAATTCACTACATTACTGTCATCTTTTATGGCGACATGGAATAAAAGTGTTCTCATTTCACCAATAGGTTAGCTGAAGGTCTTACTATTATATCATATACTTTTATTTAAAATAATTTGATAACGCGACAACCTATAGAAATATCCCATGAAATGGGCTGGTCATTTAGGGTACGTGGTTTTTTTGTTGTGTTATAAAGTTATAATATTTGACCAGTGGTATCAAATGAATATTCTGTGCATATTTTCGGCCAAATCAAAAGGTGGTCATAGATACATTTATAAGTGTCACGGGGCATGGCCCCCACATCCTGAAGCGGGCCCCCAGGTAAAAATCTTTGGCAGGCCCCCTACCTATCACTAATATTAAAGGCAGTATGGTGCTCCACAGTAAAGTTTTACAAATGTTGTTCGAGGTACAATTAAGTATTTGGTGAATTTTTAGCGATTTTTTTCGTATTTTTCAATACATCCACTTGAATTATTGAATTGTTGAGTATCGACACACATCAAAAAATGCATCTCATAACTACCTACATTTTTTAAAACTATAATCAACATTAAAATTTCAAGTAAATTGACGCCACAGGCGACTTTTTTTTAATATCAGGGTCATTTTGTGGCGTGTTTATCACACTTATCTTGTCTACCCGCCTCACCGGGCCCCTCCTGAGCCCGGGCCCTCAGGCTAGAGAACTGTCAGTCCCTCCATGTGGGGGGCATGGCACGGGGCTTCCATTAGCCATAGGCCTTGCTTGTAGTAGAATGCCAAGAGAGACGGGGAAAACCCGTTGAGAAGACTGTTCGATAGGAAAATCATCCGTGTCATGATCTTCCGCCATGAGTTCCTGGATTACATGTAAGTTGCACGTATGCAGTTCATCGTAGGACACTTATCCGTGCGCCGCAGTACGTGAAACATGAGTTCGTATAACATTTTATCAAATAACGAGTTCTTCGTTGAACATTTTGTACGTATCTTACATTTGTACGTATCTTAAAAAATGTGGCAAATAGTACTGTTCCGATTAGATTAACCCTAACCTAACCTAACCTAGTAAAGACATCTCATAAAATTCGCCACATGTTGTAGCATATGTACAAATATACTCCACGGTGAAATGTTCAACAAAGAACTCGTCATTTGATTAAATGTTACACGAACTCATGTTTCACGTACTGCGGCGCACGAATAAGTGTCCTGCGGTGAACTGTTTACGTACAAATTTCCGGATACGGAGTTCCTGAACAAATATTAAAAAAGCAATATTCCAGCTAGCTAAATAATTAGAATTTTTCCGTTTCTGGGGGGATCTGGACCTGAAAACTCCCCCATTATGTGCGCACTTGTTAAACAAATAAAAGCCTTTTTTATAATCTTAACTAGCTGAAGTACCCGGCTTCGCACAGGGTCACTTCGTGGTTATATTTATCTTAGATATTTGAAAAATAATAAGAGTTAATTATTTTTTAATATTAAAATATCTGTGTAATACAATATGGCAATATGAAAATAATTCTAATATGAGTAAAGGTCAAACATAAGAACACTAAATTAAAATCGAATCCAAAATATGAAAACGTTATTAATGTTATTAATATGTAGTAAAAAAAATCAAAATTGGATGGAACAAACAAACAACAAACTTTGTATTTTATATAATAATAATTTAGAAACCTTTGCAAATGTGCGCACAACAACTGACAAAAGTTTCATCGCAATCGGATGAATGGTATAGGAACGCATACGAATATTAGAAGAAGATGATTTTCTAAATCAGAAATCTTCGTGGACATGCGCATGACAACTCACCAAAGTTTCATTGCAATCGGATTAATGGTATAGGAACGCATACGAATAGAAGAAGAAGAAGATGGTTGTACTAATTCAAAAACCTTTGCGGGCGTGCGCACAACAACTGGTCAAAATTTCATCACAATCGGATGAATGGCATAAGAACGCATACAAATAGAAGAAGAAAAAGATGATAATTCAGAAACCTTCGCAGGCGTGCGCACGACAACTCACTAAAGTTTCATTGCAATCGGATGAATGGTATAGGAATGCATACGAATAGAAGAATATGGTTGTATTAATTCAGAAACCTTCGCGGGCTTGCGCACAACAACTGGTCAAATTTTCATCGCAATTGGATGAATGGTATAAGAACGCATACGAATAGAAGAAGATATAATAAAGAGAGGAAGAAGATGATGATTTTTCTAATTCAGAAACCTCATGGATGTGCATACAACCACTTACCAAAATTTCATTGCAATCGGATGAATGGTATAGGAACCAAGGAAGAAGAAGAAGATAGTTGTACTAATTCAAAAACCATTGCGGGTGTTACCACAATAACTGACGAAGGTTTCATCGCAATTGGATGAAAGGTATAGGGACCATACGAATAAAAGAAGATAGAATGAAGAAGAAGAAGAAGAAGAAGAAGATGGTTGTACTAATTCAGAAACCTTCGCGGGTGTTGGCACAATTATTGACGAAAATTTATTGCAATCGGATGAATGGAATAGGAACGCTTACGAATAGAAGAATATAGAATAGAAGAAAAAGAAGAAGAAGAAGATGGTTGTACTAATTCAAAAACCATTGCGGGTGTTAACACAACAACTGACGAAGGTTTTATTGCAATCGGATGAATGGTATAGGGACCATACGAATAAAATAAGATAAAATGAAGAAGAAGAAGAAGATGGTTGTACTATTTCAGAAACCTTTGCGGGTGTTAACACAACAACTGACGAAGGTTTTATTGCAATCGGATGAATGGTATGGGGACCATACGAATAAAAGAAGATAAAATGAAGAAGAAGAAGAAGATAGTTGTACTATTTCAGAAACCTTTGCGGGTGTTAACACAACAACTGACGAAGGTTTCATTGCAATCGGATGAATGGTATAGGAACCATACGAATAAAAGAAGATAGAATGAAGATGACGAAGAAGATGATAATTTTTCTAATTCAAAAACCTTCATGGGTGTGCATACAACCACTTACCGAAATTTCATTGCAATCGGATGAATGGTATAGGAACGCATACGGGACAGACACACAGACAGACAGACATACAGACAGCCAGACATTCATTTTTATATATTAGTATAGCCTATACTCTTCCCGCAAGTGCAAGCAATAAGTTTACAAAGTTTTACCGCAATCGGATGAACGGTATGGCTGCGCATTAAATACGAACAAACAAACACACAAACACACAAATACACAAACACACAAATATTAATTTTTATATATTAGATAACGATTACTTTCCGACTGCCTTTCTACAAGGCATGCTCACTTTTCACTCCCTTGAATCTCGTAGGTCACTTCTGCTCTTGAAACATTTTTCCCTGCTATCACGAGGGATGGTTTCTAATCATGGCCAGTGAGACGTCCCTAAATAAAGTGCCGCCCCTAGGCAGCGCCAAAATGCCACCTCATTTTTTTATAAGTACATTATTTATACATCATCCTTTCATGAGTCCAATATCTAAGAAATATGTTTTATGGATACATTTTTAACAAAATATCAGACTAATTATTCGCAGATCTGCACGTGTCGTTTCTGGTCACCAAGGACGTCGAAGGACAACGGAAGTAAACTAGATATCATGAACCCGACAAAACCAGTGAACTGATTATTTTAATGGAAAGATATATTCGTTATTACTAAGTCTAGGTAGCTATTTCTATATATTCCAAATGATTCTCCTCGATTTGCCGCCCTTCGAGTAACTGCCGCCCCCAAGCGACGCTCAATCTGCCTACCCCCACGGGATATCACTGATCATGGCGCCCTGAAAAATTTAAGTTTATATGCGCCTGTCAATTACCTAAGTGGTCGCAGCCGTGACCTATTCTGGGTCAGAACTGTTTCCTCGAGTCAAGCCTATCAGGCACCATTAGCGAAGGGTGCAAGATTAGTAAATGCGCTCTCTAAAGACAATAGCCATTTTCATGTTGTGAACGTCCTGAATTTTGATTTGTTATGTCCACAATGTTTTGATTTCTTAAATAAATAAATAAAATAATTATAAAAAAAACTGGGACATCAGTAGGGTAAAGATTGCTTATACGTCAACTATATTCCATATTGAAATGCAGTTAATTGGAATTGAAACTTGAAAAGTCGAAAGGAATTCTGATGAACTACTTCATAAAGAGCTTCGTACATAACACTTACGAGTTCGTGTATCTACAATACAGATCAGCGGTGTTCAACCTATTTATAAATGCGTACCTACCATTAAAACCAAATCTTAAAAAATTCTGTACCACCATCAAAAACATTTCTTGTAATTAGTAAAGTCTATACACAAAACTAAGTACTTATATTAATATTGTAAACATTTATTTATACCTTATATATTTGCCTTGAATTATCTGTAATGTATGATGAAAACCATGTGAAAATGAGTAAAAGAGAGCAAGACACGGTGAAGACGTATTAAATGGGAAAATATAAAACAAAAAATACACGTAAATGCAAATCCTAACTTGCTCAAGTGAAAGACAATAATTATTGCTGGACGAAGTTACTTAATGGCACCCATGAGGCGACAACGCAACGCACATGACCGAGAGGAATGGGATAAACTTGGAAAGACGCTCATCCGGCAGTTGATGTAGGCTGATGAGGTAGAAATAATCAATGATTTGTGAATTATACTGTTACAGATTTATGTTCAATGCAGGTTGGACATGGGGGACATCACGGGGGCAATGTCGCACGCCTGTCAGCCTATTTGAGAACGGACAAACAGAGTGTGATATTATGTGTATCCAACTCAGTGTTGCCAAATGTTATTCACAAAAATATGCCAGATTGGGTAAAAAATAAACCAGATGGTAGAAAAAAAATGTTAGATTTTCTCGAAACTCAAAATGTGTCTAGAAACTAGCATTTCAAAAATATATCTCGTAATTATTAAGCTTCTTTTATAAAAACAAATATGGAAAAATGATTTTGGATTGAGCAACTATTAAAATAGAATTTTATTCAAAAATAATGCAAGTAAGATATTATTTAGTCATCATTTTGTATGTCATATTCATAATATTATAATACAAGGTACAAAAGGCCACCATGTTGATCTTTATGCAAATCTGGTATATATTCTCGCTTTATTAGGAGAAGTTTAAAGCTGTTTGAGGTATCGAAAAACGCTAGATTTAACGCCATAAGCCAGATGCAATATTTGCAAGCTATATCTATATTCAAAAATGCTATATCTGGCAAGAAAAATGCTAAGTTGGCAACGCTGACCTAACTACACATATCGGTATTTGTAGACAGACGCAACAGGTAGTCGGCTAACTCCCCCATTCCTCCTGAATTGTTTTTTTAGTATCAGCATGTCCAAACTGTAGCAGCAAATAACTAGGGACTGAGAAGAGTGGAAGGAGTTAGTGGCCTTCATCCAGCATTGGATCGACCCCCGGTTGATGATGGTGATGAAACGTGTCAATCGGTACGCCTACCACAGGCTGAGAACCGCTGATACAGTGTATCGGGGTAATTGGATACTTCTTGAAATTATAACTAGTTGCGCTGCGAATGCAATCTGTAACACAAAACTAACAATGCGCTTTCTGCTTTGTAAAATAGAGACCTCTAGTTGTAGTTAATGAATAATTTTATACAAAAGACTCTTAAAAGACTATTTTTCTCTCTATATGTATATATGTTACAGTTGTCTCTCGACAAAAAAATCGTGTAACATGAAAAGAATAGTTGATTAAATTTGCAGTATTGCAGGTTCGATTCATGCCGTCTTACTTTTTTCAATTTTTTTCCTATTGGTTATAAGTATAAGAAGTGTTTTTCAAAATTATATATGTTCAATAATTAGGATGGTACATTCTTATATCTTGTAAATTATTCGTTGAATAAAAGAAATAGTTAATTAAAAATTATTAGCAAGTACGAGTAAGTTACATCATAAAATATTGGAGAAATCCGTGACGTCGGTTAGTAATTGAAGTAGTAGGTACCTACTTTGATTTAATAAACAAAAACTGATCTCCAATAGTAGCTTGATTTGGAAGAACGCTAATGAGCAGGTATTAAAAAGGCCAATAGTTAAAGTTTGTCGTCATTAGTATGTCACCTCGTAGCATAGTGGATAATACGAGGATTGTGGCGTAAACCCAAGAGATGCAGGCTCAATTCTGTCGGGTATCTTACTTTAAAAAAAAAAACGATTTTTTTTCTGTTGGTTATAATATATTTTCTCAGAAGTGTTTTTCAAAATTATGTATGTTCAATAATATTATCGTTCGCTACCCTTAACAGTTCGGAAGATTTACACTCGTAAAAATCACGAATGTTTTTTAGTCTTTAAATACCCTTTTATGGTACATTTAATGTTGTTGACTCTCGTGGTGCAGTACGTACGACGCTGGCCTTTCATCTGGGACCCAGGCTCGACCCGGTGAGAACACAATATATTTATGTAAATTTTCTAAAAACGCATGGGTGTTTGTGATTGTTTCACTTCCATTACTAAATACACTACTATCATTGGGCCTCTAGACCTGTTGTAGTGTTAAATGTAATATATTTTATATTTTTATTTTTTCAGCCGGGTCGATCCACTGCTGGATGAAGGCCTCCCCTAGCTCACCTCACTCTTCTCGGTTCCTTGCTTTTCTCTGTCACGTACTTCTACCAAACCTGACAAGTTCGTCAATCCAGCGGGTTTTGGGGCGCCCCTGTGGCCGCTTAGTGCCCCTCGGGTAGTGCTTAGTGCCCCACTAAATGACTGTATTCGTCCAGCGGTTGTCCGTTCGCCGTGCGATATGTCCGGCCCACCACCATTTCATCAATTTGGTGACCTCTATCACATCTCTCACTCTTGTTTGCTTCCTTATCCATTGGTTTCTTCTGCTGTCTTTACGCGTTGTGCCCAACATGCACCTTTCCATGCCACGTTGCGCAACTCTAATTTTTTGGATCTCTCGTGTGTTGAGAGTCCATGTTTCGCAAGCATACGTTAGCACTGGTAGCACACATTGGTTAAATACTTTACGCTTCAGGCATATTGGAAGGTCGCTCTTGAAGATATTACTTAAGCGCCCGAATGAATTCCATGCTAACTTGGCTCTTCGAGCAATCTCGTCATCTATGCCTCCCAGTGGCGAAGGGTCCATACTAAGCGATTATTTAAAGCTTACCTTCTATTTTCAAGTATTTAATTTAAATAAATAAATATCTATATTGTCTAGGACTAGGTAATATAATAAAAATATTGATTGTCATCTATCGTCGGTATTTAGAAGTAGAGCGTTTAATTTAGTCAAGTTTCGAATCAAAAATAAATGACGGAAGGTCACAGATGTGGTGCTATTTTTAGAATTATGTTGAACGTAATCCACGCCGAATTTTCTAAGGCAATTCCGTTGCCAACTTCATACATGTCTGCATATTTGTTCCAGACTTTGGAAGCGTTACAGGACAAGCTTACGCTCTATGTTGATTTGTTTATTGTCGATGACTATCTTTTTAACCAAATAATAAATAATAAGGATGATTAAAAAAAAAACTATTGTGTTCGATCAAATATAATTTATAAATTGTTATTAAAAAGAAATATTGTATTTCGCGATTATTATTTAGTTACTTCAGTCATAGACAAACATAACATACTATTCACAGTTCATGTCTTATTGACATTTCAAATACGGTGATAAAGTTTTATTTAATAATACAAATTCAGTGTATTACTGTGTTTTGAATGTGGACAGATTATCTCAAATTGTACCGAAATCATTCGTCAGAGCTTTAAATATTTAAGTATTTATTAAATTGTCTAGTGTCCCGATCGAAGATGTTGTGCGAAACGATTGCATTTAAAAAAATCATTCCCGAGTTTGACGTTTCTTCAAAAATTAAAAATTATCAAAGCTTGACCTTCCAAGGGTTCATTTAGATTTGAATACAGCAAAAAAAACTTATATTAGACATTTTCACAACAATTTATATGATAAATATTTGTTTTTAACTGGTAGTTAATACATTAATAGGTACATTAAACAAACTTTTTTGATGGCCATGCGTATTGTTTGCTAAAGAAAAGTCTGCGTGGAATTCTACTGCCATAAGTGATTTAAATAATTTGACAAATTCAGCATTGAAACCCATGACCAGTGTGTCGTTGTCATTAGTGTGCACCTATTCATCGGTAGTAATATCGTAAGTATTATCTTCTTATTTCCCGTAAGTTACCTGACAAGTGTGCTCTTTTTCTCTGATCTCCATAGCTTACCTCTTTCCAAAAGTCACCCTTCGCCACTGATGCCTCCATCTACATTTGCTGTCCGAGGTAGACATAGCTGTTGATCCTCTCGATTTGATCGCCGTTGATGAAGATCGCGTTTGGATTAGCGAATCGGTTTATCATTACTTTTGTCTTTGATAATATAATATAAATTATATATTCTATTAAAAAAAAAACGATACTTTTTTCCTTGCACAATGAGATGGGGAATCGCCCATGCCCGATTATAGGGTGATCAGACCAATTGGGTCTAATCCCTGACTTTGGGCGTAGCAATAAACAAATAAAACAATAGAGTAAGTAGGTAAAGTTAATTCTTAATTTCAATCAAATATTTGACTAGCTCTAATATATAACATATGTAGTAGAATCAGAGAATTTCCGGAATTAATCGAGAGCTACGTGTCTCTAATAACGCTATTCAGAAACCATTATTGAAAGACAACAAAATAACCTCATTGCCATCATGAAAGATAGAGTATTCAGTATATTATTATTATTATGCTTATATTATTTTACTTTGCACTCTGGCGCTGGGATGAAAATGATGTAATATATTCAAATTTTTTTTTTTTACATATATTATCTATTTATTTATTTACTAGCTGAAGTACCCGGCTTCGCACAGGGTCGCTTCGTGGTAATATTTATCTTAGATATTATTTAAAAAATAATGAGAGGTAATTATTTTTTTAATATTAAAATATCTGTGTAATAATACAGTATGGCAATATTAAAATAATTCTAATAGGAGTAAAGGTCAAAGAAAAGAAAACTAAATTAAAATCGAATCCAAAATATGCAAACGTAATTAATGTTATTAATATCCAGTAAAAAAACCAAAATTGGATGGAACAAACAAACAACAAACTTTGTATTTTATATAATACTAATTTAGAAACCTTCGCAGGTGTGCGTACAACAACTGACAAAAGTTTCATCGCAATCGGATGAATGGTATAGGAACGCATACAAATAGAAGAAGAAGCTGATTTTCTAATTCAGAAATCTTTGTGGGCATGCGCACAACAAGTCACCAAAGTTTCATTGAAATCGGATGAATGGTATAGGAACGCATACAAATAGAAGAAGAATAAGATGGTTGTACTAATTCAGAAACCTTCGCGGGCGTGCGCACAACAACTCGTAAAAATTTCATCGCAATCAGATGAATGGTATAAGAACGCATACGAATAGAAGAAGATAGAATAGATGAAAAAGAAAAAGAAACTCCTTGTATCAATTCAGAAACCTTTGCGGGCATGAGCACAATACTTGATAAAAATTTCATTGCAATCGGATGAATGGTATAGGAACGCATACGAATAGAAGAAGATGGTTGTACTAATTCAGAAACCTTTGCGGGCGTGCGCACAACAACTGGTCAAAATGTCATCGCAATTGGATGAATAGTATAAGAACGCATACGAATAGAAGAAGATAGAATAGATGAAAAAGAAGAAGAAAATGGTTGTATCAATTCAGAAACCTTTGCGGGCGTGAGCATAACACTTGACCAAAATTGCGTTGCAATCGGATGAATGGTATAGGAAAGCATACAAATAGAAGAAGAATAAGATGGTTGTACTAATTCAGAAACCTTTGCGGGTGTTACCACAACAACTGACGAAGGTTTCATCGCAATCGGATGAATGATATAGGAACCATACGAATAAAAGGAGATATAATGAAGAAGGAGAAGAAGATGGTTGTACAAATTCAGAAACCTTCGTGGGTGTTGGCACTACCACTGACGAAAATTTCATCGCAATCGGATGAATGATACAGGGACCACACGAATAAAAGAAGATATAATGAAGAAGAAGAAGAAGATGATGGTTGTACTAATTCAGAAACCTTTACGGGTGTTACCACAACAACTGACGAAGGTTTCATCGCAATCGAATGAATGTTATAGGAACCACACGAATAAAAGAAGATAGAATGAAGACGAAGAAGATGATGATGGTTGTACTAATTCAGAAACCTTTGCGGGTGTGCGTACAATAACTGACGAAAGTTTCATCGCAATCTGATGAATGGTATAGGAACGCATACGGGACAGAGAGACAGACAGACAGACATTCATTTTTATATATAAGTATAGCCTATACTCTTCACGCAAGTGCAAGCAATAAGTTGACAAAGTTTTATCGTAATCGGATCAACGGTATGTCAGCGCATAAAATACGAACAAACAAACAAATATTGATTTTTATATATTAGATTACTAGTTATATTAATACACTTGAATATCATTTGATCTAATTTTATACGTGGTAATCAAGCAAAGAGGCGTGTATCAGTGTAGTCAAAAGTGAAAAAAGGTGCAAAGTTATAAAACGTATACTCTACTGTACAACGGAAATTTTTAGACGAGTAAAACGGGAAGTAGCCAGTAGCTACGTATTTAGCTGTGTTGAAGTTTTAAATGTTAATTAATTGTTAATGAAGAAGCAAGCACCCGGTTAAAATATGATGAATAATTTGAATAATGATGAATAAAAAGCTCTTCTGGTTATTTTGTGATAAAAATACATTTTGTACATTTCACGATGTAAAAAAGTTCGCTAAAGGTGTCAAATGGAAATGGGTGGGACACATAGCTTGAAGAAGGGATAATCTTTGGACAAATTTAGTCATCCAGTGGTATCCAAGAGGTACAAAACGTCCGCAAGGTAGACCTAGAGGCCGCTGGATCGATGAAATGATAAAGTTCTGCGGAAGTACGTAGCAACACAACGCACAGGACCGAGAGGGATCAGCTTGGAGAGGCCTTCATTCAGCAGTGTATAGATACAGACTAATGACGATGATGATACATTTCAAATATTTTTTTTACTCGTGGTGGCCCTACTGATCTTACTGCGAAATGGTTGGGAGAAACTATGATTAGGTTTAAAGCGTAAAGATTTAAAAATTCTCTTTCTCTCACTTCTGCGACAGTTCATGAGTGTAAGAATACAAATCAAGTAGTAGGACGATGTCATGCGGACTTCCTCATGATTAATTTGAAAATGATTTTCATATAAGTTGGTTAATGAGATAAGAGAAGGAAAAACAAGAATGGTTAATGCTTCCCCTTTAGAATCTCAATAAAATCATTTTTTACCACACCCGCTAAGGTTTCTGAATTAGTACAACCATCTTCTTCTTCTTCTTCATTCTATCTTATTTTATTCGTATGGTTCATATACCATTCGTCCGATTGCAATGAAATTTTGATCAAGTATTGTACTCACGCCCGCAAAGGGTTTTGAATTGGTACCACTATTTTCTTCATCCTTTTCTTCTATTCTATCTTCTTCTATTCGTATGCGTTCTTATACCATTCATCCGCTTGCGATGAAATTTTGATCAGTTGTTGTGCGCACGCCCGCGAAGGTTTCTGAATTAGAAAAACCATCTTCTTCTTCTTCTTCATTATATCTTCTTTTATTCGTATGGTTCCTATACCATTCATCCGATTGCGATAAAACCTTCGTAAGTTGTTGTGGTAACGCCCGCAAAGGTTTATGAATTAGTACAACCATCTTCTTCTTCTTCTTTTTCTTCTTCTTCTTCTTTTTCTACTTCTTCTTCTTCATTCTATCTTCATTTATTCATATAGTTTCTTTACCATTCATCCGATTGCAATTAAACTTTCGTCAGTTGTTATGCCCACGCCCGCGAAGGTTTCTGAATTTGTACAACCATATTCCTCTTCTTCTATTCGTATGCGTTCTTTTACCAGTCATCAGATTGCGATGAAATTTTGACCAGTTGTTGTGCGCACGCCCGCGAAGGTTTCTGAATTAGAAAATCATCTTCTTCTTCTATTCGTATGCGTTCCTATACCATTCATCCGATTGCGATGAAACTTTTGTCAGTTGTTGTTCGCTCACCTGCAAAGGTTTCTAAATTAGTATTATATAAAATACAAAGTTTGTTGTATGTTTGTTCCATCCAATTTTGTTTTTTTTTTTACTACATATTAATACTATTAATAACGTTTGCATATTTTAGATTCGATTTTAATTTAGTGTTCTTTTGTTTGACTTATACTCCTATTAGAATTACTTTCATATTGCCATATTGTATTACACAGATATTTTAATATTAAAAAGATAATTACTTATTATTATTTTTTAAATATCTAAGATGAATGTATCCACGAAGCGACCCTGTGCGAAGCCGGGTACTTCAGCTTGTATTATTATATAATATGTAAATATACCTACTAGAAATAAAAATATATTTTATTGTTAAAAGGGTGATGCCATGAAAAAAAATACAATAGTTATAAGTTCTAAGCCTACCCAGTCACAAAACATATATGAATCGGGTTATATTACACAACAATAAAACTAAATAGATAAAACAATGTTTCGTACCACTGGTGCAGTAGTATGTTCCCAAATTAACTTAACATTTCAGGCATCAAAAGCAAAACGGCGATCGTTGTTAGCATTTTTGGCCATTATCAAAAACAACGATATATCGTTGCGTAGCATTCTAAGGGTTAATATATATATTTTTATATATACACACAGCATTGATAAAATCGGTCAAAAATGTTTAGTATAATTTATACTATTTAAGGCATATTTTATTGTTAATATTGTGTACGTTCAATCTTGGAAATACATAGGTTCAATGGAGTAAATAATATTGTAATAATATAAAAAAATAATGTGAAAGTAAATCAGTTTTATTTATGTACTAGCTGAAGTACCCGGCTTCGCACAGGGTCGCTTCGTGGTTATATTTATCTTAGATATTTAAAAAAATAATAAGAGGTAATTATTTTTTTAATATTAAAATATCTGTGTAATACAATATGGAAATATGAAAATAATTCTAATAGGAGTAAAGGTCAAACAAAGGAACACTAAATTAAAATCGAATCCAAAATATGAAAACGTTATTAATGTTATTAATATGTAGTAAAAAAAAAATCAAAATTGGATGGAACAAACAAACAACAAACTTTGTATTTTATATAATACTAATTCAGAAACCTTCGAGGGCGTGCACACAACAACTGGTCAAAATTTCATTGCAATCTGATAAATGGTATAAGAACGCATACAAATAGAAGAAAAAGAAGACGAAAATGGTTGTATTAATTCAGAAACCTTCGCGGGTGTTGGCACAATTATTACTGACGAACGTTTTATTGCAATCGGATGAATGGTATAGGAACGCATTCGAATAGAAGAAGAAAAAGATGGTTGTTCAGAAACCTTTGCGAGCGTGCGCACAGCAATTGGTCAAAATTTCATCGCAATCGGATGAATAGTATAAGAACGCATACGAATAGAAGAAGATATAATAAAGAGAGGAAGAAGATGATGATTTTTCTAATTCAGAAACCTCATGGATGTGCATACAACCACTTACCAAAATTTCATCGCAATCGGATGAATGGTATAGGAACGCATATGGGATAGACAGGCAGACAGACAGACAGACAGAAAAACAGACAGGCAGACATTCATTTTTATATATAAGATATAGCCTATACTCTTCGCGAAAGTGCAAGCAATAAGTTGACAAAGTTTTATCGCAATCGAATCAACGGTATGGCAGCGCATAAAATACGAACAAACGAACAAACAAACAAATATTGATTTTTATATATTAGCTTTAAGAAACGATAGCAAATACAAATACAAGTTCAATTCAGATAAAAAAATAACATCGTGTTGACAATAAAATCCATATATAATATTCTGAGATTCTGACAATTGCTTGGTTGTGTTTGTATTAAATTCAACGAGAAAATTAAAACATACATTCATAAAATTCGGCGTAGTAACAAGTACCGTGGCACTGGTGGTTAGACGCCGTTCGCGTGCCTGCACGTCGGAGGCGTCTAACTGGTATATAAACGTATTTATTATTTTTCTGATGTTGTTACGATTGTGTATGGCAGCAAAAATGGTTATTTTATTATCCGCGAGCATCCGGCGATTCCCTCTGTGACATGTGCAGGTATATACACACCAATTGATTGTGATTGATAAAAAATCAATCCCGAAACTTTCTGGATTGTGTTTACTAATCCCGGGATTGGATTCCCTACTTGTACTGAGGCAGCGATATATGAAAAACAACGGCATATACACACGTAATAATGTTAAAAAAACCTGTTTTGTAAAAGCTAACATTTCCCAAAAACAAATCAGGCCAACTCATCATCGCCTCTTGTTGTGAATGTGGGTAACATCATAATACAATGGCTGACAGAATATACCAAAATAATAAAATATGTAACAGTAATTTCAGTTAAAACGAATGTTCCATCATAAAAGATGATTGCGCTCCGATTTACCACACTATACTCTTTTATTATTTAAATAAAACATGCTGCTGTTCTTTTATTCGAAACATTTTTGTTTGAGTTTTGAAAAAACATAACAAAATAAATTTTCAGTGAGTGATATTATTTTTTTGATTTAAATGTAATGTAGTTCAAATATAAAAGAGTAATAATTGAGCGGCTGGGGATTTATTAAGCGAGTACAACTGACTTAATTTTTAAAAATCTATGAATTCTATTATGTATCCAGTATCCACAATGATTAAGATGAATGCTCAGCATTACCAGAGGCACCTAGTGGAATAATACAAAGATTTCAATTTTAAACAATTTATTGATGATTTACATTTAAGTAAGTATTTAAATTATTGAACATACATAATTTTGAAAACACTTCTGAGTAAATATATTATAACCAATAGAAAAAATCTTTTTGAAAAAAGTAAAAAAGCAGGCATCGAACCTACATCTCTCGGGTATCACGCCCATGCGTAAAGACCACTATGCTAAAGAAGAAAAAAAAGTAATGAAAGCGATAAAAATTAAAATATAAAAAAGAGAACATTATAGAACAAAAGCAGTGAAAATACGATTATAGGTGCATCGAGAGTGGTTCAATGAAGTACCTACACCGAGTTTGCTAAGGAGACCATATTTTTTTAAGAATTTATAAAATAGCTTCCTCCTAAACTCACCCTCACGCAAGTGGTATATATCAACGCCCGAAGCAATTTGGTTGACCATAGTTATCGCTCCCTTATATATTATTATTAGGTACCCCCAGCGCGTCTATGCTATACATAAGACTGCTTTCGGCCTTTACGGCAGCTAACTAGGGTAGGAAAGTATTTAAATATGCCGTCTGAACTGTCAA
Source organism: Rhyacophila brunnea (assembly GCF_057557595.1). Taxonomy (NCBI): domain Eukaryota; kingdom Metazoa; phylum Arthropoda; class Insecta; order Trichoptera; family Rhyacophilidae; genus Rhyacophila; species Rhyacophila brunnea. Next base: position 38,341,884 of record NW_028232796.1, read on the forward strand.
AACTATCTATCTCACTCTAAAATTTATCACAGCCAAAAGAGGTGCTGTTAAAACATAGCACTTATTGTAACAAGCTAATACTTGGATACTTTCCTACCATAGATAGCGGCCGAAAGCAGTCTTGTGTATAGAATAGATGCGCTGATATACGAAAAAGCCACTGGTAGCTTAAATACCGATATACTGTCGATTGAATTAGAATTGACAAGTATCCATTATTCAACATGGCACTAGCTTATGTAGACGAGCACAAGTGAAGTTAATATAAAGTTAGCGAACGTGTAATACATCAACTATATTCCATCATGGCATCACATTAAGGTTAACTCTCAAAGTTTACGTCGGTAAATATCTTTATTTTACGATACACGGTATACTTTATTAACCGTAAAAATTTACAGGGAAACACTTTCCCTTAATCTCTGCAAAACTTATGATAACTGAAACGTCACAAAATAATTTTTATTAACCATAGAGAATGTGGGTAAAAAAACTAGAAAGTTATGAAACGGTATCTATGAAAGGTTGCCATATCGGAACCATAAATAATATTGTTGAATACAGCATCCGGTATCCTTTGCGTAAGGCAGTTTTTCTTTTGTCACTTTTTGGCTAAACAAGCGGAATTTTATACGCCGGCCACAAACGCGTTATCCCACAGAATAACGATGACATAAAATATTGTCAAGTTTTCAAAGCACTATTATACTACGCATTATAGAGGTTTTCTGTTTTGTTTATACACACAATACTAACATGTTTATTGTACCTTCATCACAATATACCTGGAAAACATTGGTAAAAATCGAAACCTTATAAATTAGGACAGATATAATAATAGAATAAGATACAATCGTTGGACAAATTTAGTCATTCAGTGGTATCCAAGAGGTACAAAACGTCCGCAATGTAGACCTAGAGCCCGCTGGATCGATGAAATGATAAAGCTCAGCGGAAGTACGTGGTAACGCAACGCACATGACCGAGATAAGTGGAATCAGCTTGGAGAGGCCTTTATCCAGCAGTGAATAGATTCAGGCTGATGATGATGATAATAATATGTTAAAAAATATTTTTTAAATATTATACAGGGGTGGGCAAACTTTTTGGATGGAGGGCCAATTTCAAGAATTAGAAATGAGCGGCGGGCCGCAAGTAAAATACCATTTTTAGATATACACTATTTATTATCACGAAAAATAAACATTACAAAAAATTAATGAGAAGAATGAAACTGTTGTAAGTACATTTTTAACATTTTTTTTTAAATTTAGGTAGTTGATATTCTCAAAACTGCTTGTAAATGGGCATCGGAGATATTTGATCGTAAAGAATTTTTATTGAGATTCATGATCGAAAATGTTTGTTCACATATATAGGTTGATCCAAAAATAACATTTTTCTTGCATAATCTTCAAGTTGGTCGAATTTGTCTGAATTAAGGGCATTGTAAAATTTGGAGATTTCTTCACGACGATGAAATTCTCTTAAATCAGTGTCACACCGCAGATCAATAATCTCAAGTTGTAGCTCTGTCGGTACACTATCAATATCTACTGAAAATGGATCACGTACTATTGCTAAACAAATTTTAATCTACTGTCAATATTTTTTAAAAAAATTATAAAAAAGTTATTCGGAAGTACAATTAATGATGGCGGGCCGCAAAAAAAATACCCGGCGGGCCACATGCGGCCCGCGGGCCGCAGTTTGCCCTCCCCTGTATAAGACATCATTTTCATACTATAGCCGAAGTGCAAAGTTATGAAGAAGTGGCAAGTTCAACGTATATTTAAATTAGGGACAAGCAAAAGTAAATCTATTTATTTTGTGTAGTATTCAGTAGAAATAAATTGGAGTACCCATTTAAAAATATCATTTATGATTTAAAACAGTATTCCCGATCTCTAAAGACATCGCACGCTATTGATATAAGTACATTATATATACTTATGCAGCGCTCGGAATGGAGCGGAACGCCCCGGAGCGCCGTTCCGGTTCGTGAATTCCTCGACAATTCCGTTCCGTCTCGTGGAATCCTCGAATCTACCGTTCCTTCTCGTGGAATCCTGATAGCGAGATGTCTCGTAAAATTTTTTCGAGCCTCATCAGACTATTTAATATAGCATTTCGGTTCAGAATGTGTTGAAATTGAGGAATATGAATTAGTATAATATATTTTAACAAAAATCTTTCTATTAAACAATGATTTTACTTGTTGACTACCCCTGTTAATACTTCGTAGATGTCGATACAAATTGGTGCCAAAGTAAGTCAAATTTCTTCTTAGAAAGGCATCTAGGTATATTTTTTCCTAACAATGCATTTCTAGACAACCCATGTGTCTGATAATAAAAAATACAGTTTTTATTGAATTAAGAACCCTTACATTTATTGCTCTCTTCCGTTTTCTTTAAGACAATATGAGATAATAGTACCTACTTATATGTATTATTCTATTCTATAGTGATATTTAACAAGTTGTTTTTTGCTTAAAGACAAAATCACAGAATACATAATTTATTTAGGGTACCTACTACTAATAACGATAATAACGTACAATTATTACGTACCTAATAATTGTAATACACACTGGTAGGTACGGTTTGATTTTCAATTAAAACACATGAAATATCTACATAACATTATTGTAAAAAATAGTTAATTTGTTAATTAAAGTTTTATGAATAATTAAATTACCTCAGTGTAGGTATCTACCAAGGCTTGGATTTTCGACCCTTTGGTATCAAACGCGGAGCTTAACTGACTTGGATAAGACTGGTAATGTGAGGAGTGTGTGGAGTGTGAAATGTTTTATGGAGTGAAATGAATGGGAGAAACAAAATCATAACTGTCCGATTGACGATTGCGCAAAATATAGGATATAGTATAGCTAACTTTACATAGGTAGGTTTGACGCATTAATAGTTTTGACAATACATCACAAGACAATCGAGGCCGTTCATTAGTCGACCTGTTGATGTTGGTGTTCAGCAACTATGCCCTTTTTATGGATTTTAGGGTCTCTCATATTGTCCGAATTATTGCGTCAATAAAACAAAAGCAAACGCGCGCTGACCGCCCGTCATCCAGGCAAACAATAGTGATTTATTGCAGACAGCTTGCATTTATTTTACTTGCATTGTTTATAAAGTTTTTGTACTTAACTTACAAAATTTTGAAAAAATAAAGCACTTATTTGGTCATTTTTAAAGGATGACATATGTCCCAAAGTTAGTACGTATCTTCTTTCTCTCTGAACTGGTCGCATTATTTCCTTGATTCAGTGTAATTTAATATTTCCTATAATCAATCTCAATACAAAATATTTTTAACGTATATATTTATAACATAAGTGACAATAAAATATCATCCAAATGTTTTTGATGATAAAATCAATATTAATATTGATACGTTTGAAAATTAAAAGCGTATACCTATTTCTCGTTGATATATATTCGTGTTTTTTGCTTGACTTTTTTATTATTATTTTATATATCAACTTACCTACAAATCCGTTTATTAAGAAATATCTGTTATCTTAGTGTAAATTAGTATAGATTGTACGGTACTTAGTGTAGTGAAATATTAGTGTCGTGTCATATAATTACTAAGTATCTATAATATACCGACCACAAGAGAAATTAAGTGCTTCAATAGTGGAACTAAAATATTTTTTTTTTATAATATTTTTATTTTATAGCAGTTTAGTTTTGTGTTACCTACCCAGTAAAAATCGCAAAATTACTATGCCTGTGGTGAGTTCCGTATTTTATTTTGTAAATAGTTCATAAAAATGGTTCTCTTTATCGCTCCAAATAAAAAGAAGACATATTTACATACCTATTATAAATGAAAACTTATCGAATTACCTTCAGGTTCTTAATATTTCACTAGGTAGTTTTGGAGTTGATAATGCTATTGAAACCACCATTCGTATTTTGTATTCTTGATTATGTATTAATTGATCCTGGTCCAATTATTAAGTATCGTTATAGCCATATATGAAAAGATTTGTGCTTAATTAGGAATCCCAATGAGCCAAGGAAAACCAATGCCAATCGAATCGAGTAGAGATAATAACTAGATTTGTGCATATCAGTCAAAATGAAAATATGCACTAGGAAAACAATTTATTACACGAATTATAGAGGATAGAAGAATAATGGAGAGTAAAAATTAACACAAACCAATTAATGGTGAGGCGGAAATACATAATATTATGTCATATGGAGACGTTAAATTTTCCTCATATTACTAGTAGGTATATTAAAACAAAATATTAGAAGTGCGACATCTTTATAAAACAATACAAAGAAACCGAGTTTTCAAAATATTCAATCATCAATAATATGTAATTATTGTTGATTGTTTTTACTGCAAAATAAGTGTAAAATAACGCACTATTAAAATGTATTAGTAAATATTTCAGTTATGAAAATTCTAAATGAATTTCTCCAAAAATGTAACGTAAATGTCTAGTGTATAGTGTAACAAAAATGTAATTCTGTATTATTAATAATGTAACTATTTATGCCTATAGTTAAAAAAATGTATGTATACTTTTGTAAACCATTGTAAAGCAGAATAGCCTTTCATTCAGAGAAGAGCTCAATTGCTTCCAAATAAAGAAAAAAAATGTATTAGTTGTTCAAGCATTATCAAAAAAAAATTTGGAGGGATGGAATGATGTTCTGACGCATTCACATATAGCATACCTTGGACTTCCAACTGTCCCAATTTCATTTGAAATAGTTAGGTAGGTACAATAACGATTGACACTATTGGAAAAAAGAGGCTGCGTGCCATATAGATTAAACATTTATTTATGTATATTTTTTTTAGAATTATTAATAACAACGTCCTTGCTTTTTCGTACAAGTTGGTTCTTAGTAATTTTGAACAATCACAAACACCCAGGCTTTGAGAAAAACAAATTAATATTGTGTCCTCACCGGGTCAAACCCAGAACTCTCGGGTAGAAGGCCAGCGCCTTACGCACTACATCACGAGAGCCTTATAAATGTTTATAATTTTATTGCTGATTGAAAATTTAGAGATATTTTACATCATAGGTATTATGATAAAATTATATGTGTGGGTATCTATATTATATATTATTATATATTGATATTTATATTTAAATTATATTGTGTGGGTTGGTAATTAAATGACGATATGAATAATATGATTGACGGTCTTAAAATATTATCAAAAAAATTGGGATGGCCATGAACTCTGGCTAGGGGCGATATTTTCTTTAGTGATGCCATAGAGCAGTCACGTCTTGAAGGGTAGGTAGGTAATGCACTGTTTAGGTGTTCCATACGTTAAGGAGCGGCAAACAGACAATGAATAAAAAGAGGATAATATAATTTTTCGAAGAACTATTTCGTGGGAAAAAAAATCGCCTGCGATATATTTATATTATTTATTATTTGATTTGTCCTACAAAGGCCTATAATATAGTATAGGCTGTTCGGACTTCAGATGTGCCCCAAATTTGCAATTGTTTACCTTTACAAGCAGGGCTCAATTTACCAAAGGGCTACAGGTCCGGGACCCTAATTTAGTAGGTCTCTGGAACCAGAAAAATAATTTGAAATCACAAAAGACCCTTGCAGCAAAGGAATACGCAAATGTACGAGCTTCTAGAATTTTGAAGATAAGAGCCCAATTATAAGAACATTGATGACAATTAAGTGATTTTGCAAAAATTGAGTAGGTATTTAAAAAAAAAAACTACATTTAATATGTTATTGAGGGGGGGGGGGGGGTAATGTGTATTAGCGCAGGGCCCCTTCAAGCGTAAATGAAACCCTGATTATTAGGCATATCGCCCTTATGATATCCGAAAAATATCTAACCCAATTTGATATTTTTTGATTATTCAGCGCTCCGGCTCGTAAGATTTTCTATTTCGAGCACTGTACTTATGTATAAGAAGTGAATACTTTGAAAACATATTCATATTATATTTATTCGTGCTAAACTTGATGTATTATATTGAGAAGGTACCTACCCATCTACGTAGAGTAGAGGTTTTTCATGGCAGGCAATAGAGGCGAACGAATTAACCAGCTTTTCAGAGCAAAATCCATTTTTCATCTCTCGTTTTGAATGCTAAATTTGTTGTTAGTGGTGTCAGTTAACACAGTTCGTCTTTCACGTTCACGCCTATTTATTTCGTTTTATTACGTCAAGCAGCTATGTGGCACTCTAAAACGGATTGATTGAGTTAATTTTACACTTAGAATAACGATCCCATTCATTCATTCACTCTAATGTCTTCATAGCAATAGCGAAGTATCCTTACTGAGCAGTTATTTAAAGCTTACATTAATAAAAATAAAATGTATATCACATCATATCTGTAGTAGCGATCACCGAGTCCTGTGAGAACAAGCACTGTCTTCTTGTCACTTGCTCAACTTATTGGGTCCATAATCTGGGTTAAAACACACATTGAAAAACAATACCTATGTGTATATGCCAGACCCAGGTTTCGAACCTAAAACCCACGACATTATAAACCGACGCGTAAACTGCTCGGCCATCGTGGGCGTTATTTATGTGGCGTTCAGTAACTATAATCAGTCAAGTAATGGCACACATAGGGCACCTACTCCGCGGACGTGATGAAACGAGTGCTCGTTTCAATACCTACGTCCTACACCAGGGTTGGCGAACTTTTTTATGTGCGAGTGCTAAAATTTCCCAAATATTATTTTAATTTTACACATAACACACATAATATAGCTCTATCACTTTTTTCAATTACGCCATACATTACGGTCCACCAATTTTGAAACTGTCTGCCAGAATTACAACTACAAGCTTCACCAAGCTTTTGTTTATTATTTGGTTCACACATTTTTTTGTGGGTAGAAGGTTTTGTTAAGGCTATACTTCAGCTGAGGCATGGTCTAAAAAGATCGTGACTAGGCGATACGCGGATTGTGCAAATGACGCGAGCCGAACGAAATATAATTTTTCATAAATTATATTAGTTTTTAATTTATAGTATAATATACTTAATAGTATATTTATTGACATGTTTTCTTTTTCAAGTACATGGGTAACGTTTTTAGTCATCTTTACACGATTTAAGAATATATTCCTCTGACGCCTTCACAAAACAAATTGACGCGCCTACACCTCGACTGCCGGTCTTCGATTGGTGACGAGTGAAAAATTTCGTCCCACCTACTGTTGAAAATTATTTGCCGTTTCAATTATGTATGCTCTTAATGTATTAATTCGTTTAATTCCTTACGCACAAATTGACACCAGAATTGCTCAGGTCAGATGAGGCATTCTCTCGCTACAGTGGTCTCAAACATTGTAAATCGATCAAAATTAGAGGTTCGCGGCGATACATTCCCTACCGCCTGATGAGGTTAGTGCGATAATATTATATGTGACGCATAAATTCTAAGGACCGACCTATGCAATTATATATTTACATTATACTTAAACGTAATGCTTATTTTTGAAGAGTACCTATTTGCCAGTTATTTTTTATACAATGCGATCTGTCATTTATTATTATAAATAGGTATTTTTTTGGCGTGCCATGCAAAATCATCTCGCATGCCATAGGTTTGCCACCACTGCTCTACACCGTAGAAAATAAATGTTAAATAAAAACCAGAATAGGTACGTAGCGTTGTCAGGGTCAGTGAAATTAATGTCGAGGTTTTTTATATGTCTGGATTCCTGAAACATCACTTCTAGTTTTCGCGCCAGGTTTGGCTAATGAAGAAATGTACATCTGGAAGGTTGCTAGCTCATTGTCCGCTAACGACTTTCGTATGGGCAATAATTTACTGTGAACAATACGGCTGCTAATTTTATAGCCCCTGTTTATTGATTGGTATAACAGGGCGAAAGAAATGGAGGGTTGAAAGCGATTAGTTTCTTTAATTACTAAGTTAATTAGTACTTATCGGTTTTACTATAACTAGAATTCTCATACAATTCAAGACTTTTTTTTATAAAAATAATAAATAATAACCATTAAATTAATGATGGAATTAGAAAAATCGCCAAACAAGCAAGTTTTTCGTTTCCGCGTGATTGACGTATTTTTTACTGCCCGGAAGTTTTAAAAGTTAACTTTAGTAATCGATGATTAACCCTATTAGAACTTTCGCGAGAACTATTCTGAAAAACAAAAAAAAGCTTTGTAAGTTTTTCGTAAAAGCTATAGAAAACAATTCGCCACCATTCGTTATCTTGGATGTTGGTGGCAATTATTACAACGTTTTTCTTAGCTCGTATTCTTATTTTGTCCGGTGGTTCTTTGTCCGGTACAAATCTTGCAATCGATTTTTAACTAACTTCCCTACTAGTTAGACATTTGAAACTTTTAGAATATATCAAAACACGATGCCAATGCATTTTTTAAAATACTTTTAGTCATCTTTAAGTAGAATTGAATTCATTTTCAGTTAATTCTGTTTTGTATGAAAAGTTATTTCGACACCATTATTGGTTACTAAGCGGATGGTCCTAGCAACTAAATTATTAATATATACGTGCGGGAAATCAATATGAATGTCAAAATGACATTTCAGTATTATTTCTATCAAGTACAATTTTTTTTGATCGTTTAAGCTAGTCAAGTCAAGTTTATATGATTCAACAGAAAATTTAAAAACGTTGCATATAAAAAGTTATTTTTATCTTGTATTTTTTTATTCTTATTTAGTAAGCTTATTGTTTATTGATTAAAAAATCTTCCATTAAATTAATATTGAACATAAACAAGGTTTGGGAATTTAAGATTCGTTTTATTGAAAATACTTAATTTTTTGTGGGTGTCTTCGGATTCCCAGATCTCAATTATTATAATATTATTTATTAAAAAATATTCATTTTTCACGTACCTACAATCAGTCAATACCTGTATATATTATGGTTTCGTAATGTTATGAGATAGCGGATCTGCAATTTCATAATATTACGAATTAATGTTACTTTTTTCATCATGACGCATGAACGCTAAACCAAGAAATGTCACGGAGGCTTGAAGCTTTCGAGATGTGGCTGTATAGACGCATCCTCAAAATTCCTTGGACTGACCGGGTGACAAATGTTGAAGTTCTCAATCGAATGGGGACGGACCGAGAAGTTCTACGTAGTATCAAAACCAGGAAACTACAGTACCTTGGCCATTATGAGAGGACAAAAGTACAGCATTCCCCAACTTGTCATTCAAGGAAAGATCAATGGTAAGCGTAGCAGAGGACGGCGCCGCATTTCATGGCTTAAGGGGGGACATGCTCAGCGTACGTCAAAATGGAGCTTTTATGCTATTTTCAAAGCATGATCCAGGACATTCCTTAAACGTTGCAGATAATTTATTTACATAATTTTGAAGCCTTATTATCCTTTATATTACATAAAATAGTATTCTTTTAAACCTCTCGCTCTAATGTTTTAGAGTATAGTCATATTTCAGTACGTCCATGTGAAGTGGTGTTAAGATATTTTATATTTATTAATTTTTAAAAGCATTCATAAAACCATTAGTAAAATTTATGTCGACATTATTATAGTGAAACATTTACAATAAAAAATTGTATTGATAATCTCTGTGATCCCAAATTTGGCAAGAATTAGGCATTTTATTATTCAAAAAATGGGCTAGATTTACACATTTAAAGATAATTTTAAAGATACTAATTATAAGCTGTCTTTGAACATTCAAATGTGATAAATATTCTACGAATAATGTTTGCTTTATAATAATTATTGACCTAAGAATAAGGAAGTATTTTTTTGAAATACACCATTTCTATTGGCATTTCCCAGTGGCTAAGCTACAACATACGGCCGTAGCTATAAATTGACAAACGATAAATGAAGTAGGGATTAAGATCATGGTAACGCGCGTGTTTGAACATGTACCGTTTAAAAAAAATCGGTTAGGTGTCCAGGACCATGCTTTGAAAATAGCATAAAAGCTCCATTTTGACGTATGCTGAGCATGTGGGCCGTTAAGAACATCCGTGATTGGTACGAGTGGATCTCCACTGGACTGTTCCAGGTAGCAGACGACAAAGATCGCCTTGATGGTGGCCGACCTCCGCTAGGGGATGGCGCAACAAGAAGAAGATTTCATCATAATTTCAAAATATTATTAATTCATAATGTAAATATGTATAAATAATCAGAATTAATTGGAGATCTCACTCGATTACAAGTTTCCGTCAAAGACACATCGCACCGAACTAGCGTTATATTTATTATGTTGCATCGATTGTAGCATTGAAGTTATTTGAAACAGTAAATAAAATCTACTACCGTCTTTCATCTGCAATACCTATTCTCCGCTGAACCAAAGAATAATGTATAAAAGAATGTACCACACATTACTACAAAAAATCGTAGAAGGTTGTCCGGGAAGTATTTATTCGTGCTTACATAGTAATATGTTACTACCCAGTGAGAACTTTTGCCCAATTATGATTATCGATCTCTTCATGTGAATTTTTCCTATAATAATTAGGTACTCTTAAATTAATGAATAACACACAAATATTTCTTATTTAAACGCCAATTTGTTGATTTTTTTAACATTTCATATCGATTTATGTACTTGCGAAATATTTACAATTTACAATCAGATATACTTCGTGTTTTTTATCCGTCATGATAATTCTTCATCCTTTCTGTTAATCAGTCACAAAAAAAATAATGTCGTTTAATCAAACCACAGTTATCGGAAAACAAAATCGTATATTTAGCAATGACACAGTAATACGGCAATTATTAAATTTAATCTAGCAGGTAGGTACCACTGACTTCCGCATTTACCCCGACTAATATTTATAGCTTCTCGTAGTTTCAAACGCGGATTGTTTTCCAGGTACATTCGCCATACCCAGACACTCCGATATTTTAGTATAGGGATGAACAGCTGGCACACGAGTTATGGCTACCTATCGCATCCACAACTGGTTATTGAGTGCGCGTATTCTAACGGTCATAATTATTAGGATCATTATTTACCGCTTATGTCGTCCGCGCTGCCTTGTCTATTACACATATCGCATCAATCCGAATGAAAATCAGGCTGTTTCACCAATTATTCATGAGTTCTACTTTCGTATCGTAGAATGGGCAAGCCGAGAGGAGGCTATTCGACAGCCAAATTATCGGGTCACGATCTTCAGTAATGAGATTCTGATGGTAATATTTCATTCACCCAAATAATTTGGTTTTTTCCGTTCCATTTCAGACCCCCCCTTGTGTGCGCGCTTGCCGTGTCGAGTCATGATAACCTATAAAGAATAATTAGTGAAACTATTGGTGAACTATGGCTTGATTGATTTGGCGATTAATTTAATCGCTTGTGTCGACTTTAGGAGCATCAAAGGTATAATAAGAGAACGCACCAAGCAGCCTCTCATCATGCTGAGACTGAAGAGGCGACTTTGGACCTGGTTCGGCCACGTACTGCGGATGCCAGAAGAGAACCTCAACCTGGATTGCCTGTTCTTCAAGCCAACCGGATTCCGGCGTACTGGAAGGCCGCTAAATACTATCTATAGAGTGTATACGGCAGACCTACGGGATTCTGGTTTGATCTGGAACGAAGCAAGAAGACTGGCGAGCGACAGGGATTCTTTGAGGCGCCGCGTGGTGTCCATATGCTCCAACTAAGGGGCGGATATGGCTGAAGAAGAAGAAGAAGTGTTATTCATGGTTGTTACAAGAAACCAGACGATTCCATAGTTTCAAAAAGTTAATTTGTGCTCATAAATTAATACAAATATTACATAACTCACAGTAAGATTTGAGAGTTAAAGAAAAATGGAGGAACCAATGTTGCAAACGTTCAATTAATTAAAACGCTGACATTTCATGTGCACCAGCCTAAAATTTCGATGTAAGCCGACCGCATAAATTAAAACCTACAACCCGAAAGAGAACTCAAGCTGTTATGACGGGGAGAAAGTAATAATTACATCGCTATTTTGGCAAGAGCATGAAAAGCTTAGCACGTTTTAGCGGCCATTTGAAACGCGTAGCGAACCGTGAATGAAATGGCGGGCTTTTTTGACAACGGAAGCGGACGCGTAACGACGCGTACCCGCGTGTTATGACGTCACAAGAGACAAGTTGCCGTAAGTATTGTCTCAGGAATATTAAGTCGCTGCTAATCTAGACGTTAGATTCGAAAAATTGTGTATAATCCAAAGAGATTGAAAGACTGGTATAATCATAGTATTTTTAATTAACTATTTCTTTTATTCAACGAATAATTCACAAGATTTAAGAATGTAGCATTCTAATTATTGAACATACATAATTCTGAAAACACTCATGAGAAAATATAGCCAATAGAAAAATCTTTTTCGAAAAAAGTAAGACACCCGGCAGGAATCGAACCTGCGTCTCTTGGGTTTCGCGCCCTGTGCATTACCACCATGGTACGCAGTGGCACACCCAGGGGGTGGGGGGCAAGGGGCCCTGGCACCCCCCAAACATGAAAATTATCAGACTGATTAAACATTGAAATTGAAAGCCAATAAATTATACTTTGGGCTTAGACAAATGAAAACACGGCAAAAAAATGATTTTAATTTCTGACATAAAAATTTCGAAACACTAATGTCGGGTTTTTTAGAAACCCAATCTTTAATGGAACTCTCAAAAAAATCTCGGTGTCCATCCGAATTCCGTAGTGGTGTAGGTCATGGCTGGGGAGGGCTGACAGGGCTCTAACCTGGGGGCCCGGGCTGTGGGGGGCCCGGCGTGTCGGGTCGACCAGATAAGTGAGATAAATAAACATCATAAATTAGCTTTAATAGTAAAAAAAGTGGCGCTATTATACTTCATGGCCATGAACATTTTAGATTATATAATTGTGCAATATATTTTCTGATTATTATGTGTCGATACTTGACCGTTCCATTATTAAAGTAGATGTATTAAAAATCGCCAATAATTCACTGTATAAGTACCCTTAATTTGAACTAAAACACAATTTGAAAAACGTTAATGTAGTATTTCACACTGCTTTTAATCTTAGCGGTAGGTAGGGGGGCCGCCAAATATCCTACCCTGAGTGCCCGTTTCAGGATGTGAGGGCCATGGTGTAGGTACACCGAGTGCAATAGACAAAAGACCGATAAACGAGAAATCAGGCTGTGTTGTGTTGAGTAGGTTTGTGTTTGTTAAATGCACTAATACTTTTTTTGTCCATTTTCAATTAATATTTTGGAACCCCAATATTAAAAAACCAAAAATCGACGATAAACATTCGGGGAAAAGAACGACTACACCCACTAGTCGGTGGTAGTGTAAGTCAAAAGAACATTTTTTTCAGTGGAATTCGGCATACATATTGTAGCTTTCTAGACCAAGCCTAGCACAGCCGATAATATTTGAGTAATGTTTTAGTATTACACTAGACGCACGTGTCCAGCATGGTCGCTGTTAGTCACTTCCAATCCGCCAGTCGCTGATGACACGCTCTACGGTTACCGCCGTCATGCCTCCAATTTAATAAAAACTAGGAGAAACTGTACAAATATACCGCCGTGTATTGTGAAAATATGTAAAAATAATTATATGAAGAAGAAAAAGAGCCTATGGGACTAATTTACATTCTCCTCCTTGCCCTCCCCCCCAATATTAATTCCTGGGTGCGCCACTGATGGTACGATTGCCATGCTTAATTGCGACAAATTTTACCTATTGGCCTATTTAATACCTGCTCATAAGCGCTCTCCTAATTGAGTTACGGTAGGCGATCTTCGGTCGATGGTTGGGAATTTAAGGTGGTTCTTTTTAATTTTAAACAAAATGTTCGTTTTTTAGGATATTAACATAATGATAATACATAAATAGGTACCTAATTTAAAAAATATCTAATTACTCTCTCATATTGGTACCTATTAAAAAACTTTGTCAGCCATTTTATTCTAACAGGTTTTTGTCAAATAGCGTACCCCTGTACTGAGACAGCGATATATAGACCAGTGGTTCTCACGTGAAATTTAACTGTGGCTGCACAATTTACATTGACTGTTCTATAGGAACGTCTGGTGGCCGCACCAAATTTCACTTCAAATTGTGATTTAAAAAATTAAAGTTAAATTTTAATTACTAAAAAATGGATCAATTTATTTATAGACAAGTACATTATTTAATAAAACACATTTGAACATTTTAATACATATCTATTTATTCAAAAATCATCAGATCTATCAACTGGATTCGATATTTGATTTTTATGAAGTGCATTACACTGAATGATCTTTCACAGTATACAGTAGTAGGACAAATCTACAATATTTATAAAGCAATTGTTGCCAATTCTTTGAATTGACTTGATTCTTTGTCAAGGTATAACTTCGACCAAAATTTTTCAAACGTGGTATTATTAAAATGGTTTTTAAGTACTTGGTCATGACTCATTTCCAATAACGCATGTTTAACGTTAGCCCAGTCAATTAAATTGAATACTGAAAATGATATTAATCTAGTTTGTAGTTCTATGAAATTTTCATTTGTCATCATCTGAAAAGGCGAAGTTACGAACGAAAGAGTTAAAAAAAATCAATTCTTTGAACCTTATATCAAGTTCTAGATTTAGAGATTGAAGACACTATTATTTTAAGCTTTATTTTAATTTAGTAGTTATGTTCGTAATTTTATCTATGAAATGGCTAAAAGAAGATAAAATAGAAAAATTGTCATTTTCGACTTCCGACACGAGACTTTTCTGACTGAAATATTATTCTGTAAAGCGCTGGTAGCCGCGGTGGCCGCACATGAGAACAGTGACTTCCCGTGGGCATAGGCATATTGAGTGTCGCTTGGGGACGGCAGTTACTTGAAGGGCGGCAAACCGAGGAAAATCATTTGGTATATATCGAACTACCTAAACTGAGTACCTACTTAATAACGAATATATCTTTCCTTTCAAAAATTCAGCTCACTGGTTAGAAACAAAATGTATTAATTAGCATAATGGGTTTAAACAGGACAGGTTCGTGATGTCTAGTTTACTTCCTTTGCCCTTCGACATCCTTGGTGACCAGAAACGACACGAGCACGGATATTTAACGGCATTTTATCTAGGGATGTCACTGAATATACATTGTTAGTAATGTATCCATACAACACATTTCTTAGATATTGGAGTCATGACAGGATAATAAAAAGAACTGTAAGTATAAAAAAATGTGGCGGCATTTCGGCACTGCCTAGGGGCGGCATTTTGTCTAGGGACGTAACTTAATATATCTTTTTAGTAATGTATCCATACAACACATTTCTTATATATTGGAGTCATGAAAGGATGATAAAAAGTACTGTAAGTATAAAAAAAATGTGGCGGAATTTTGGCACTGCCCAGGGGGCGGCATTTTGTCTAGGGACGTCACTTTATATATATTGTTAGTAATGTATCAAACAACACATTTCTTAGATATTGGAGTCATGAAAGGATGATAAAAAGTACTGTAAGTATTAAAAAAATGTGGCGGCATTTTGGCACTTACTAGGGGCGGCATTTTGTCTAGGGACGTCACTGCATGAGAACCACTGACATAATCTGTTGTTAACAGTAAATACCTTGACTTTTGGCAGCTACCCCACGATATATGAATGTAAGAAAATAACATAGTTAGTGTTTGTTATTACTTTTTAATAGCTTGTCTTTTCACCAAGAAATAGCAGTAACAAAAATAAACATTTTAAATGATGGGACAGCTTACCTCTGAAGCAGTAAATATTGTTAGATACGCTTTTTGCAAACAAATAACTATTGTGGCGGAGACGTTCATGCCTGTTTAATGTTATTAATTCAAAATATTTTACACAGTTACAGTAGTTGAGACACACGTTTAGAATATAAAATAAATTTAATGTTCGAGAGTATTAGTTGCAAAGCACGGCACCAAAAGAAAAATGTATATATTTCTTATTTTTACAAACTGTCTAATAACATATACAACTATTTTTTTATTCAACGAATAAGACACAAGATTTGAAAATGTAACATTATATATATTGAATATACATTAGAAAAAATACGACACCCGACGGGACTTGAACCTGTATCTGCTGGATTCACGCCAGTAGTTATTTTCTACAAAATGATTTTTTCGGGTGTGTATATATGAGATGTTTTCAAATTATGGATATTCAATATATTTAATGAGCGGCTCTCGTGGTGCAGTGCGTAAGGCGCTGGCCTTCCACCCGAGAGTTCTGCGTTCGATCCCGGTCAGGACACAATATTTATGTGTTTTTCTCAAAGCCTGGGTGTTTGTGATAGTTCAAAATTACTAATAACCACCTCGTACGAAAAAGCAACGACATGGTTATAATAGTTCTAAAAAATATATACTTAAATAGAGTGTTATATTCTCAAATCTTATGTTTTATTCGTTGAATAAAAAAAAAGTTTATTAAATTATTGGCAAGTTAGTACTTATAGTACATTATAAAAACTAAATAATGGAGTAATCCGCGACGTCGGTTAGTAATTAAGGAATTAATTGATACCTACTTTAATTTAATATACTAAAATCGATAGCCAACATTATAACGCAATTCAATACGCATTGCATGTAACAACTAGCGGTTAAAATCGTCGTAATTAACTAAAATGCCCGTAGCTTAATTCGAAAACCATACTGGTCCTAAACCATACCGAATCCAGCAGATACGGGTTCAAGTCCCGTGGGGGTCGTATTTTTTTTATACAAAATGATTTTTTCTGGTGTGTATATGCATGAGATGTATTCAAATAATGTATAATTATAATATTATGTCAATAATATGTGTGTCAAAGGAAATATTCTACTCGCGGTCTTTTTCTTAACAGCCGGTTTTTATACTTATTTCAGAATAAAAGTTTACAGAAATGACTTGCTTTGCGACTAGCATTCTCATTTGTAACTTTTCCAATCAATCTCTAACATTCTGTCAGCGTAGGAAAATTGCTTTGGGATTTTACTGTCATATATGATTGTATTTTTAATGTTCTCTACTGTCAATTTATTATTCTTGGTAGAATTTTCTTGAGGTCTACGAAATATTTTTTTTACTTTATTCAAAGACAATCATTTGGGAATAAATCATAATTGCAAAGAAAACTACAATATTATGTGTGTTATTTATGTTGTATTGATTTGAGTGTATACTGTAAGAAAAATAAATTATAATTAAAGTTAAATTTTACTATTGTGTTACAATTGTAGGCATGCATTACAATCATTCATTAATATTTTTACTGTTTCTGCACTAACCATGGTGGGATCACGTTTCAAGACAACAAAATATGATGGGGCCGACAAAAGATTTTCCATTTTTTCAACATAAGCACTCCTAGTCACTGTGGATTTATCTGCACTTTATCTGCTTTTGATATCACTAAATTACAAGATTTTAATTTATTCTTAATAGATTTAACAGTGCTGATTTCTGAATGATTATAATTAATTAACATTGTTCAATTCCTTCTTTAAAATAATTGAGCACAAGTAACGCGTCTCCATGTCTTCATCTGAGGCTTGGTCTAAAAAGATCGTGACTAGGCGATGCGTGGATTGTGCAAATGACGCGAGCCGAACGAAATATAATTTGTCATAAAAATTCAACATGCGTCCTTTTAATGTTATGTTTATTATTATATTCGTAATAATAATAGTATATTCATTGACATGTTTTCTTTTTTAAGTACATGCGGAACGTTTTTAGTCATCTTTACACGATTTAAGAATATATTCCTCCGACGCCATCACAAAACTAATTGACGTGCTCACACTTCGACCACCTCGTTCCTTCGTTCCACCTACTGTTGAAAATTATTTGCCGTTTCACTTATGTATGCTCTTAAAGAAATATCAACATCAACATCTTATATTATTTCTGTCGCTTTTGATTTTGTTTGATAAATACTGTTTTAAAAATGTATTCAGTTGAAAATGTCCCTCTGAGGCGGACGAAACCGGTCCAAATTATTAATTAAAGTGGAATAAGTACTACAAAAAAAATGCGTTTTATTAAATCAAACAACAATACAATGCAGTTCCACCATGAATTGACAGTTAACACAATAAAAGAAGAATAGTTACGTATTTCAATTTTATTTAATTTTCAACATACTGCGGACATTACAAATTATAAGTTTAAGACGTTCACAACATGACATAAACAATATTATAAAGAAGAAAGAAGAGTAATAAAAGGGACAAACAGAACAGTGACAAAACAGAACATGACAAACAGAACATGACAAAACAGAACATGACAAAACAGAACAACGATAAATATAACTATGATCTTTCGGGAAAAATATAAATTTAATATTGAAATTGTCCTATCTCTATTATGTTGATAGACTTTTTAAATAGCACAGATTTTCAATACGCCATAATAAATCAAATTATATACATAATGTCTGCATTCCTAATCGCTAGAAAGCCTTAAATTAACCGGACTTTGCCGGTAAGCTTAGGATATCTGATCTTAATCAATATAATATGTTCAAAATGATTGGGTGACTAGGTACAACGAAATAATGACTTAACCTAACCTAACCTAAATAGATTCCACATAAATTAATGTTTCATTTTTTGCCTGGCTGTTCTGTTTTTAAGAATTTATAAAATAGCGTCCACCAAAATTCACCCTCACCAAAGTGGAATATATCAACAACTGAAGCAATTTGGTATCACCCTCCCAATTGGCATTACCAGTGGCAGGTTGGTTCTGCACCTTGGGAGAATAAACAACCAATGCTCCCTATTTCTAAGATAGTTAGCCATGCGTCTGTCTCATTGGGTCCATCAATTGTCTCTTTAGTACGACCTGTTTTGTATTCTACATCCTGCCGCTATGTGAGTAAAAGAAAATAAACTATACTGCGAAATATTACAAGGTGGTTTTGACGAAGAATGGTTTTGTATATAAACGAAATCGTTGATTGCATAAAATCTAAATGTATACATAGTTTTTCTGTGCGATATAATTTAATAGACAAATAAATAAAATCACTTTGTACCCAATAAAATGTATATAAGAGCAAACTACACTGGAAAAGCAAAAAAAAAACATTTTAAGATTATTTTCTGTATATCAAGAGTGAATAATGGAAAATAAGGTTCTTTTTTTTGATTGAGATAGAATTTTTTCATTCTTTATTTAGTTATCAAATTCAAATATTTTTATAAATATTCAGATGTTTTTATAAAAACCATCTCAAACGAAATATCAAACATTTGGGTCTAAATATCGGAGAAATTAAAACGGTTTTTATACGTACCGATAATATTATATCGCTGTATTGTTTTCCGATTCAGTTTAAAGCAGTTCAGTGGCGTACCCAGGATTTATTATTGGGGGGCAAGTAGGAGGGTTAAATATAGTTTTCATGCAAATGAAAAAAAAAACATTTAGTAGGATTTGAAAATTTTATTTATAGAACAAAATTTTCTTTTCTTTTTACAAAGCTCTTGAATTACTTCGGCCGTGGTTACTTTAATACATTGGACGCTAAAGACGCGCCCAGCGCGTAACGATTAAGGTGGTCATTCGGTAATTAGCATGTTATTTAAATGTAGTAATTAAAAAGTATTTATTTAGTCAGCAGTCAATGTGTTTTAATCTCTCTGTGTATATAAAATAAGGCCAGTCCATTTGATTTTGACTACGTCATGGTATGTCACCATGTACATCTTATAATGTTTGTTTTATGTATGTTTTTTTGTATATTTTATGTATGTTTTTAAAAGGCGTAAGGTTAAAACTTCAAAGGTCACTGACACATGTTGTGACGGGAAATGTTTCATATATTTTAAAAGATGGGGTAAATCGTTTTGTCGCATTTTGATATGGCATCAACAGCATTTCTGCATAGAGTGACTGCATTTGATTATTATCGAACTTTTTATACCATCATTTAAAATTGCAAGATTTGTAGAAGGCATATCACGGTCATAAAATTCGCACAACTCACGAAATTCTTGCAATGCACTTTCGGTTGGAGCATCTTTTCCGTTTGGTAGAATAGCTATAAACTGCTTCAGTACATCGCGATGTCGCATGAAACGTTCATTGAGCTGATTTAATATTTGGTCAATAAATGGAACTAAGATGGTTCTTCTGAAATACTCTTCTACTGAATCAGCTGGAACATTACACCTCAATGTTTGTTTCGATGTAGTTCGCCGCTTTTTTATTTCAACATTAAAGTTATTGGCTTTTGCACACGCTTCATCGCAATTGCCTAATTCAATCTGTGTGATGCACAATGAACATAATAAAACTTGTGGATATATGGCGGATATATGAGATTGGACACCATTAAACTTCCCGCTCATTGGTATGGCACCGTCGTAACCTTATCCATGGAAATATGACAAATCGATTCCATAATTATGGAAACTTTGTGGTGCTTGTTACAGGAACAAATTGAATGAATTGTTCACAAATTTTGTTGTTATTTTCATCGTATATGTATCTAATACACAAAGATGTGTAAATGCGAAATGTCACAAGTTTCGCCGGCAAGGATTGAAAAACATTTTTATTAAATTGGAGGCATAGTGGCGGTAACCGTTGATCGTGTCATCAGCGACTGGCGGATTGGAAGTAACTAACAGCAACCATGCTGGACATGTGCGCCTAGCATGCTAAACCATGACCTACTCAAATAATATCGGCTGTGCTACCCGCTTGGTCTAGAGCAGTGGTTCCTATTCGAAGTCACGGTGCACTTTTGATCGTAAGAAAAAAAGCGGTGCACCAAAATCAAACGGTCAGAAAACAAAGAAAAATACGCGGACATAACTTTTATTACAAATTAAACAGATTACATAACAGTCAAAAAAATATTGTAAATATATTAAAAATATTCTTTCAATAAACTGAAATGTTATGTTATAGCAGGAATAATTCCCACGGCAATATTTTCGTTCAGTGAAGGAAACATATCTTCTTTATTTTTCCCTATTATACGAGTTATTTATTTCGAAATCCTATCAATTTGTCAGTAGATTTAAAAAAAATCGTCTTTTCCTTGAATGCTTGTGTTAATGTTATTTAAGTACTTAATTAAAAGTATCTGCTATATATGCCATTTTAGCACACCAATCATCATCATTCTGAAGACGTTTTACAAAATACCAAGTACATAGTTGATAGCAGCATTTTCTATTGTATCGAATCTGTATAAAACACTCAGTAGGAGAAAGCAATTCAGTCAGTCAGTTATCAAAGATTTAACCGTAAGGTTATCGTTCAGCTTCGCCCAATCGATTTCGTAAATCTGTCAGAACGCATAATCGTGATTTCACCCATCTAAATTATAATCTGTAAACGTACCTGTAATAATTATTTGGTAGGAGATAATAAAACCAGAGTTCATTTCATTCACGCATCAATCTTTTTATTATTAGAGTCAAACCAACCTATCCTGCATGTTCCTTATTTCATCTCCCTCCGATATATGTAGTTGTTTTTATTGAACTAATACTATAATTTGTAGATGGTATTGGTTAGTTTTGAAAATACGTATGACGGACAAAGTTTAGTGTGTACTATTTATGGCGGATCTTAACAGCCTACCTCCACCCTTCGCGACTGTTAGCTACTAAATATAATATGATCGTATTATGAATGTTATATTCAAAATAAAACACTGCAAATGACATGCTAATTTACCCCGTATCAAATGTTTTATGGTACTTAATAAAATAAACAAAAGCTTATTGCGACCGACGTATTACCGCTTAGTTGTGTAAAATGTTACAATTCGCCTCTTTTTAACCCGTCCAAAGCATAACACTTTTGGACTTCATCAGCGCGAATGTCCGTCAGGGACGGTGTCAAAATAATAATTCCTCCAACGGCGAAACTCTGACAGACCTCGAGCTTTGTGTTGTTTGAAATTTGCGGGAAATTTGAAAAAATATTCTAAAATGTTTATGGCAACATTTGAGTGGGATACTAAAATGTTAAGATGTTACACAAAAAGCCGAGCTCATTTTAGAGATGATAAAATTATGCTCTCATGAAAGAAAAACATAATTTTACAAACGCATTTTATTTGAACTAAGTACCTGCTGCTTTATTTAACAGTCTAATGCTTCAAATACACTCTATGACGATTCGTCACATATATGTCGAAAAACCCGTTTCTTATGTTGGCGTCCTGCGTCATAGGGTGTCACAGAGTGTAAATACGATGTCATAGCTGTCATACAATATGTATGTATAAATGTCGGAATGGCATAGATTTGATCATAGACACTAAATCGCTCTTAGCATATATGTGCCCGATCGTCATATAGTCTATTTGAACCTTAACCACTGATGTTTGTCATTCAAAATACATTAAGCATATATATGCAATCAGTAGCATCATCTTAAATTTACACACCAGCGCTTGAAATGGAAAATTTTACGAACCGGAGAGCCAAATAATTTTCAGAAAATATTAACTTAGCTGACTAACAACCGAAGTATTATTGTTTATGTTCATATTTATAACATATACAATAATACTAAGCGGAAATGACAAGTCAATAAATCAGTCGCATTCTAGACATTAAACTGTATAGTCAGATATTCACTTGCGACTCCATGAATCAATGAACTCAATCAAATTTCATAATATAAAATCCTACGTAATCAACCTTCAATATCAATGTATCTTTATTCGTAATGCCGTGTATAATGCAAAATGTTTCCACCAGAATATAAAACAGACAATGTCAACGCTGTGTTTCATTTCGATTGTACCCCAAACATAATATCATCACACGCACGACGCAACCTTCTACATACAATTAATATATGTTGGATCTTACAACCGAACAACGCAAGATCATACATCTATATTATATTACTATTATATATCTACCAGAGGCACCTGGCGGAAAAATACGAAGATTGCAATTTGAGACATTTTTTTGATAATTTACAATTTCAACTGTATTTATAAATATTATGTACTTATCTGAAAACATTAAAAAGAAAAATATTTTTTACTTTAAGTCTAAAATAAGCTTACAATTCTAAAAAAATGTTATAAAATTTGAATTTGTCATAGGACCCCATCTTATTATTACACATATTTTATGGTCATATTTATTATTAAAATTTAGTTTATAGAAACGTATAACCGTGTTAACGAGTTAGAATAGCTCTGTAGTATTAATAATTACAAGACTTTTTATATACAACGTTTTTAAATTTTCTGTTGAACCATATAAACTTGACTTGACTAGCTTAAACGATTAAAAAAATGTACTTGATATGTCATATTGATTTCCATAGTAACGCACGTATAAATTGTTAATTTAGTTGCTAGGACCCCAGACCCCTAGCAACCAATAATGGTGTCGAAATAATTTTTCACACAAAACAGAATTAACTGAAAATGAATTCAATTCTACTTAAAGATGGCTAAAAGTATTTAAAAAAAATGTATTGGCATCGTGTTCCGATATATTCTAAAAGTTTCAAATGTCTAGCTAGTCGGGAAGTTAGTTAAAAATCGATTGCAAGATTTGTACCCGACAAATAAGAATACGAGCTAGGAAAAACGTTGTAAAAAATGAAATCACATCATAACAATATTATTTATATGTGTATACTTCGAAAACCTGAACAGAAGATGTTTGAATGAAAAGGGTTAAGTTTTTTGATTTTTTATTTATTATTAAATTAAATAGTTTCCCAACCCCTGTTTTAATCTAACAAAACCAGTCATCATTAAATTGTGTTGATATAGGTACTCGTTCTTTAATATCTTATTTTGATTTCCAAAACTTACAATGTAAACGAAACTCACAATGTCTGGCGGATTTCGTGAGCGGCGAAACTTATATGGATTGACGATATGTTTGATAACCTTAACAACACACTCGCTCGAACCGGTACGAGGCGGTTGAACCCCATCACTAACCAAATACTAAAAAAAGATAAATTAGTTTCATTCCTCAGGCACCATCAATTAATCTAAATCCGCGCTGATTAATACAACATATAACATTCCAAATGCATATATCTTCCAGGACGGTATGTCGCCTCACATCAGAATGTGAGATTAATCCGATGCTAAAATAATCCGCCGTCTTCCGTTTCGCCCGCATTGGGCGGCGGCAGGAAATCATGAGCCTTCCGTACGTGGACATAAGGCACACTTCCGCTTGGAAAAACGTCCTTCAGTACATTAATCATCCCTTTGTAAGAGAGGGCCAAATGTAGGTAATTAATGTTGGTTGAAACTTAACGTGCGGTCGGATTAAATTTATTTTTACTAAATATTCTAACTACCTTATTAGACTATCTTATATTTCTTCACTCATATTTTGCGGCGTTTATCACAATAATTATAGGCTGTTGCCAAGGACTTATTGTGCCATGTGATAATACATGTGTCCAGGATGACCGGTTTTTAAATTGGCCCCACGTTGGGCGCCAGTATTATATTTAATTATTTGATATAATATTTGATATAATATTTTAAGTGTATAAAAGGTTTGATTCGATAAAGAAATGTTCAATACTCGACGCACTCAGAAAACAAGGAATCCCTGGACGCTATATAAATATTTTCAATAATATATACAGTAGCGCAACAGCATCTGTAAATCTCCATAAACCATCGCGCAGATTTCCTATCAGCAAAGGAGTCCGACAAGGTGATACAATCTCACCTAAACTATTTACAGCTACCCTTGAAGACTTATTCAGGCAACTTGACTGGAATGACAAAGGGATCCCCATAAATGGAGAATACCTGAGTCATCTGCGCTTTGCCGATGACATAGTAATTTTCTCGCAAGACTCAGAAGACCTCCAAAGCAGAATGCAGGAACTCGCTGAAGTAAGCAACAAAGTAGGTTTGAAAATAAATGTAACAAAGACGAAAGTCATGTTCAACTGCTTTGCAGGCCAAAAAGAGATCCTCATCAATGGCACTCAGCTCGAACAGGTGAAAAGCTACATCTATCTGGGACAACAAGTATCTATAGATGGATGTATATTTGATGAAATTGTTCGCAGAGTAAAGCTAGGCTGGAGTGCTTTTGGCCGCCTGAATAATGTCTTCAAAAGTGACCTTCCACTGTGCCTAAAGCGCAAAGTGTTCAACCAGTGTGTGCTTCCCGTGATGACATATGCGTGTGAAACATGGACCCTAAGTAAAAGAGAGATCCAGAAACTTAGAGTAGCACAACGTGGTATGGAGAGGTGCATGCTGGGCATAACGCGAAAGGACAAAAAGAGGAATGAGTGGATAAGGAAGCAGACAAGGGTTTGCGATGTAATAGAGTTTATTAAAAGCCTTAAATGGAGATGGGCTGGACACATAGCTCGAAGAAGAGACAATCGTTGGACAAATCTAGTCATCCAGTGGTATCCAAGAAGTACAAAACGTCCACAAGGTAGACCTAGAGGCCGCTGGATCGATGAAATGATAAAGTTCTGCGGAAGTACGTGGCAACGCAATGCACAGGACCGAGAGAAGTGGAAGCAACTTGAAGAGGCCTTCATCCAGCAGTGGATAGATTCAGGCTGATGATGATAAAAGGTAAGGTGTTTGATTTAAAAAAATTGGATTATTAAGAGTGGATTGATGAATTGTGTGATAATGAGTAATTAGTAAAATGGGATAAATGTTATTAGGTATAGGGAAATTCGGAATTTGGAAGTAATTTGTGATATTTCTCGTCCCAGAGACGGGTGACCCGTTTGATTCACAAATATTAATAATGCATAATAATATGGGGAAAGTGATATTTGGATACTAAAGAAATTCGGGTGGATGGATGAAGACAATATTAGTCTATGGGTGAAGAATAATGGAAATGGACATAAGTAGTCGGAAAGAGGCTAGCTAGACAAAGGCAAGATCTCTAGGGCGGGAGTTCTTTGTTTCAATAAAACACTCCACCCGCGGCCGAGACCGTCAAAATAATTTCACTGATATTTTGCGGAATCTTGATAAATCAATCAATACTTGTATTTTTTTTTAAACTATGCCCGATAACAAAAAGATCATAATATATGGGCTTCTACAAAGGTGGAGGTTGTATAAACAGATTTTTTTGTTTATTTACAATAAATGGACAACATAATATTAAGTCCATACTCCGGATCCAAACACATATTGAAAAACAATATGCGAATTTTCCCGACGCGGGATTCGAGATTGGGATCCGCAACTGTATAGGACAGACGCGTAACCGCTCGGCCATATAGTGGGCGATAAATAATTAACGTTTCATAATTCTTGAGACTCAATAAAGTCGAAAAATCACAAACTCTTGTTTCTACCCATAATATATTTGAAGAATACTGCTACTAAAAAAACAATTCTCCTGATATTTCATAAATTCGTTTATTATTTTAAAAATCAAGGGTGCAATTATTTATCAGATGTTTTATAAGAATTTAAATGATATTTCACTATTATGCTAGTGGTGCGTATTTATCTTCTATAATCTAAATAATAAATTTAAAAAATCGATTGATATTGGATATTATATTATAAATATAAAATATTGATATATCCATCACTGTTCAAGTATGACAAACTACCTACCTACGTATTCACAGAGCGCCATAGACAAGCCTGACATATCGTCCGTTGGTAAATTTATGCCATTATAAAACACTTTATTGCGGGATTCAAAAGTGAGTTCCTTTTTGTATCGCAAGTGGCGCGGTATAAAGTAGTGCTTTGCATAATACTTAAAGCCATAGTAACATCACTTAGTTTTATTTATAGTGTTCTCGGCCATTCTTTGATGACATGCCACTGTGGAATTACAATAAAGAAAATCTTAGTTGCGGAATGTCAAGGCCGACCCTTGGAAAACCGTCGAAACTAATGTTTTCATTACTAACCCTGCATGTATTAAGTCCACTCAAGCTCTGTTCAAGGGCGGTTTTCCACGAATCGGAAGAGTCCATCCCTTCTTCAACGAATACCAACACCTTAAAAGGGTGGCTATTTTTTTCCATTTGAGTGGAAAAAAACTGTTTTTACATAAAATATTACTGCTCAATATGTAGTTTATCTCATAGGACTTTTTAAAATGTTATTATTAATAAATAATGGAACTAGGTAAAGTGTTGGAAATTCAATAAAATTAGCTAATGAGAAATATCACTGAATATAATCATCATCATCAGCCTGAATCTTTCCATTGTTAGATGAAAGCCTCTCCAAGCTGATTCCACTTCTCTCGGTCATGTGTGTTCCGTTGCCACGTACTTCTGCAGAAATTTATCATTTCATCGATCCAGCGGCCTCTAGGTCTACCTTGCGGACGTTTTGTACCTCTTGGCTATATATTATCTACTTAAAAAAAATAATTAAAAGATAGGAATACATTAAATTCACTAACTGAAAGTTTTAATAGTGAGTATATAATCTAATGTATCTACTACGGGTTTTTACAAACACTTCAAATTTCCAATATTAATTTTACACTTGCTTCTTTACTTAGGTTTTCAGTGTTCGAAATGGACCGGAGTGCACTGGAAAAAATGCTTTTCCGTTCGTGAATTATTAAACAGCAATTAAATAAAAAGTGTACTTATATTATACAAAAATTGTCTGAATCATAGTAAAAATATATATTTGTGACGTGTCGTAGTCACGATTAGGGAATCCAATCCCGAGCCAAAATTCTGATCCCGGGATTTCGGGATTACAATTTGACAATCCCGGGATCCCGGGACTGGTCCCGGGATTGGGATTTTTTTTCCATTGTTAATATAAAATTTTTATATTTACAAATAACATTGATAAAATCGGTCAAAAATAAATCTAATATAATTTATACTATTTAAGACATTTATTGTTAATATTGTATACGTTAAATCTTGGAAATACACAAGTTTAATGGAGTAAATAATATTGTAATATAAATAATAATGTGAATTTAATATGAGATTGCTATTTCTGATAGTAAAGACATAATGAATAGATCAGCGAGATTTAAAATAGTAAAGCAAATAATCATGGCGTACTTATGGCTTTTCCGCTTCATAAATCTAATTAGTCAGCCAAATATAAAACTGCAGTAAAACGTATGATATCATGGTGGAATTACTTTGTTAAAAGTGCGAAGCATTGTTTTTTTACCAATCTTTCTCATTTTTAATAATCTATGTGAAAAAATAAAATGAATCGGCAACCTACACATCAAACTTCATTCAAACTCAGTTTATTTCTAATGTAGTTATTTTGTATTAAAAGTATTTTTTCTGTTATATTTTCGATAAAAATTGATAAAAAAATCAATCCCGAAATCCCGAGATTATGTTTATCAATCCCGGGATTCATAGGTATCGAAAATAGCTTGGGATCCCGGGATCCCGAATCCCGGGATCCCGGGATTGGATTCCCTAGTCACGATGCATGCAGCGCTGACAACAATAGTTACATGCAACAAATTTAAAGATTGTTATTCAATTTGATCACATGCGCATCTATTATATACACAAGACTGCTATCGGCGGCTTTCAAGGGTAGTTTATCATATTTATGTATTGAGATATTATAATTGTTGCAATGAGTTAGCCGTCTAAACTGTCAAAACTGTATATCTCGCTCTAAAAGTTAACACAGCCAAGAGAGGGGCTACAATAATTACAACTAACTTAAGCCCATCGCTCCTTATATAGTATTGGGCTGTCGTTAATGGTATGTCACACTGTTTGAGATGTGTTGCCCTCACATGGACAGCATCCATCGTCTCTCAGTTTGAATCTATTATATGTCTGTACAAGAGGTTAATTTAAGATTTTATACTATAAAACTTTTATCTATTCGAGACCATTTCTGAACGAAAATATGGTTTGAAATAATGTGTTAATAAGATTAAATAATTGCAAGATAAAAAGAACTTTTTATATACAACGTTTTAAAATTTTCTGTTGAATCATATTATAATCTTAACTTGACTAGCTTAAACGATCAAAAAAAATGTACTTGACATGTCATATTGATTTCCATAGTAACGCACGTATATAATAATAATTTAGTTGCTCCCCTAGCAACCAATATTGGTGTCGAAATAACTTTTCATACAAAACAGAATTAACTGAAAATGAATTCAATTCTACTTAAAGATGGGTAAAAGTATTAAAAATATGCATTGGCACCGTGTTCTGATATATTCTAAAAGTTTCAAATGTCTAGCTAGTCGGGAAGTTAGTTAAAAATCGATTGCAAGATTTGTACCGGACAAATAAGAATATGAGCTAATGAAAACGTTGTAAAATGATATCCTAGATACCACTCACATATTATTATTATTATAACTTTATCACTTTTTTCAATTATGCCATACATTTCGGTCCACCAATTTTGAAACTGTCTGCCAGAATTACTACTGGTGAATATAGACCAAGTTTGTATTTCTTATTTGGTGCAGTAATTATTTTTTTTTGGGTAAAAATGAAATTGTTTGTTAATATATTAGGTAATTAGCTTGGTTCTTATCGCACAAATTGACACGATAATTGCTCCGATCAGATGAGGCATTCTCTCGCTAAAGTGATCTCAAGCAATGTTGATCGAACAAAATTAAAAGTTTGCGGCACGGCATCCCCCGCCGCCTGACGAGGTTAGTGCGGTAATATTATATTGCAAGATTTGTACCGGACAAATAAGAATACGAGCTAAGAAAAACGTTGTAAAATACCACCAATGTTCATGTGTAATTTTAATAAACTATTCCTTTTATTCAACGAATAAGACAAGATTAGAGAATGTAACATTCTATATAATACTGAATAAACATAATTTGAAAACATCTCATGCACATACAAACTAGAAAAAATCATTCAAAATCAAAATCAAAAAATCATTATTCAATAAGCATTTCATGTAACAACTACAAGTTAAAATAGTCGTAGTTCAATAAGATACCCGTAGCTTAATTGGAAAAGCATACTGGCGAGAATCCAGCTGATACAGGTACAAGTCCCACTGGGTTTTTTTTTTCTCCATTTTTTCTAGTGTATGCATAAGATGTTTTCAAATTATGTTTATGTGTAATATATGTTTTTCGGAACGCTTCTAGTGGGGACTGAACTACAAGAAAAAAACTAATAATTTGACCTTGCAAAAGTTAACAAAGGTCATCCCATCATTTAATGACGTCATTAGGCATAAAAGAAGGGCTGTGCGAGACCTTTCCGCTTTGTCCGAGGGTAATTATTCGCGCCATCCGTTTTATAGAAGCCCCCGTGAACATGATATCGTTTTCATAGCCCGGCCATGTGATATGGAAGGTATATTAAAAATGTCCTTCAAAAATATTATACACGCAAATAAATACACCTCTACGGCACTGTGTAACAAAGTATCCACTGTCAAGTGGAAATATTGGTTAATTTGTATTGTTACAGTCAAAGTTTCAATTAGGGATTCAGGACGATAGAATTATCATTACCGAAATAAAATAATCTAAAACATATATAAAACGCGTCTTTCACTAATTATTGTACTAAAATTTAAATTAACCTTTTTTACATATTATGATGACCATGTGGAAAGAAACATCATTGTTCACAAATATCGGAAAATGAGTACCTAGTTAATGATGCCATCTTATGAACAATTTTGTAAGCTATTAGGTAACATACTAAGAAAAAAAAAATAAAAAATCATTATCCAAATACTGACCTCAGAAAGAAATCATTGAAATTCAAAAGAATGATCATTATCACAAAGATTTGACAAAGAATATTTTATATTAAATTTAAAAAAAAATTAAAAATTGAGTTACTGCCAAAAGTTGATAAGTCTCGAAATCGTGTTATGGAGCACTTAATTGCTATTTGAAAGTTTGACATGCACTCTAAAATCAGGCACAATGTTAATTTCTTAATGCTTTATATTATTATGCATGTTCGATAAATCTATAATATCAGATGATCTTGATTTTTTCTGGCATACATATTTATATATGGACACATAATCCATTGTTAACTCTAAATAACTTACTAAATTATCGACTTACCAACTTTTGGTAACAACACCATGATTTATACATATTTA
The DNA here is from genome assembly GCF_057557595.1 of Rhyacophila brunnea. NCBI lineage: Eukaryota > Metazoa > Arthropoda > Insecta > Trichoptera > Rhyacophilidae > Rhyacophila > Rhyacophila brunnea. The sequence continues at coordinate 38,372,947 of NW_028232796.1, forward strand.
TTTTTCTTTCCAAAACTATATATTTAATTAGAGAGAATTGTTGTCGTAATTAATATTAAACTGACATGTAAGATAAGTTTTAATTTTGAGCTTAATAAATAATATAACAAGAAAATTATAAAGTTTTTGTTAAAAATTTAATTAATGTTACAATGATCTTTCTTTCTGACCGCCGTTCATATTATTATGATGAAAATGACAAATGTGTCGCTAGATTTCAAAATCAGCCAAGTCCATAATAGGTGAATGGGAGAAAAACAGCTTTTTGTTTTCTCAAATATAATTCCGAGCATAGAATATTTAAAATTAATAAGTTCCACATTTCGATAATGCAAAAATGTTAGAAAGCAGTAGTTCTTCAGCAATTCACAAAAAAGTAAAAAATACCTAAAGGTGGACTTGGCTGATTTTGAAATAGTAAATTAGCGACACAAATACAAATTAATAATATAAAACCACGACATGGTAATAAGAAGAGTAAAAAAGTACCCTAATGGAAGTATACAGATAGAGCTAAGTAGATCCCATTTTTTTATTTTATTAAACAACGTCCACATGAACTCATTCTCACATAAGTGGAATATATCAATCATGGCCCCCACATCCTGAAGCGGGCCCTAAAGCTAGGCTCTTTGTCGGGCCCTTCTACCTATCGAAAAGGTTAAAGGTAATGTGACGCTCTATAATAGCGTTTTCCAAATGTCGTTCGAGGTAAAATTAAGGGTGTTTAGTGTATTTTATCACGTCTATCTTATTTAATATTTACATCCACATGAATTATGGAGTTATCAGTAATGACACAATTAAAAATTACATCACACAATCTAAATTCTATTCAACTCTAAATTCTATTCAATTCTAAAATATAACCATTATGAAAGGAAAATAGCAGGCGACTTTTTTTTTATTATTAGAGCAAATTTGTCGTGTGTGTGTTTATCTCACTTATTTGGTCGACTCGCCATGCCAGGCCCCCCCATGAGCCCGGGCCCCCAGGCTAAAGCCCTGTCAGCCCCCCCCCCTTGTGGGGGCCATGCTATCAATATCCGAAGTGATTTGATTGAACAGAGTTATTGACCTTATTCATTATTAATGGCAGGTTTATTTTTTAGAATTATTAATAACCATGTCCTTGCTTTTTCGTACAAGGTGATTTTTAGTAATTTCGAACAATCACAAACACCCAGGTTTTGAGAAAAACACATAAAAATTATGTCTTCACCGGGATCAAACCCAGAACTCTTGGGTGGAAGGCCAGCGCCTTAGGCACTACACCACGAGAGCCGCCCTTTTTAATGGCAGGTTAGTTCTGTTCCATATCCCTATCCATATTATCCATATCCATATTCCATATCCATGTTCCATATTAAACACTCTTTATTTATAAAATATTTATCAGGGACATAGGTCAATACTATTTTTTTTTAATTTTATAAGTTATTTTGTCATACATATGTCATACATTGAACATACATAATTCTGAAAACACTCATGAGAAAGCAGGTATTAAAAAGGTCAATATTTAAAAATTGTCGCAGTTAACCATGGCAGTCGTAGCATAGTGGTAATGCACAGGGCGCGATACCCAAGATACGCTGGTTCAATCCTGCCGAGTGTCTTACTATTTTCAAAAAAAAATTTTTTAGCTATATTTATTTTATACACGAGTGTTTTCAGAATTATGTATGTTCAATAATTAGAATGGTACATTCTTAAAATCCTGTGAATTATTCGTTGAATAAAAGAAATATTTAATCGTATAAAACGTTCAGAAACATACTATGAGTGTGCAGAGGTAATTATTTCACGAGACGACTTTGTAAATATGATAATACTATAAACGATGAGTTTATTCACCTCACATGAATCACCCCATATATGTTTTATGTTACCGCCGAGGGGTGAGTGGCTCATAATTAGCACTTTTTAATCGCGGACAGGGGTGTTGATGTAGGTATTCCGGGGGCACGTTAGAATGATGGGTAAGTAAATTATACATTATGACGTTAAATATGGATATTATTTGGTCATACAACTAGAAAACCTGTAGATGGGAGAAGATTACTTACAGTCAAATCATAAAATTACAAATGTGTATTGAAAAAAGTTAAATATTTTTTGCTGTTTTTGAACATACACTTACTACGACAATCGAGGGTTTGAAATTTAGTAGTATATTACCACAGAATACTCTATGTTATATCTTGGGGTGGACAATAGGGCGAAGACACTCACAGAAAGAATATTCAGAAAAATTTAGGAGCTTAGACAGGATAAAGTTACAAAAGTAGAGGCAGTTTCGAGGGTGAAAGGGGCCAAAGAAATGATCATAGATTGTTGAAATACTTCGGTTACATCAGGCGTATTCCCCAAAGATACCACATGCGTTGTATCATTCAAGAGAAGATTTTCGGAAGAAGACTATCCATCCCTGTTAAGAGCAGTGACAAGCAGAGAAAATATTACCCACATCAAATATCGGATATGGCACAGAAAGAAAAATAGACAAGACAAGGAAATGAAAACGTCATATGGAAAACTTTTAAATACTTGTGCAGAAATTAATAACAAAGAAGAGCAATACATTAACGACGCGCGTCTACGTACATATTATGTCAGGTTGAACGACAGCGTGAAAAGGCGTATTTACTCGAGTATTATCATTATGTAGGTCATTTAAGCTTTTGTCATTGTTTCTATGCGATAATAACACGGAGATAATCAGCGATCACCACTCAGGTTTTGTCGTATTTTCTGAAATAACTATAAGTAAATATTTATTTATTTAAAAGAAAAGACACTTTGAGCACATAGCAGATTATTAATTCAAGACGTTTAAAGTGTAGTGTGCACTATTTATGTCGTACATTAACAGCCTACCTCCACCCTTTGCCACTGGTAGGTACTAATTTGATAACCCTATATTAATTAGATATACACTAATAACTTGATTACGTCTGTATTACGTGGCGTGTAAGGCCTGAAAATATAACGGTGTCAGAAGTTTGCCGACCGCTTAATGCTCTGCAATTATTTTTTAAATACAAATTATATTAAAATGTTAACGTTGAAGAATTTTAAAGGCTGCGCAGGACATGTCCCAGGGTTTGTTAAAACGAGACTTTAAATATTATTATTGTATTTACTTAATGCCTTTTAGGTACATTAATTTTATTTGCAGCCGTTTTAGCTGAAGTGGTTATTTTAATTTAATTATTTCAGTTGAAAAGCTAACATTTTTTATCCATCATGCCATATTCCAGGGGTGGCTAACTTGTTTGTTACTGTGCTCGAATTTTTGTTGTTAATCATAATCATTAGTTAGCGGTTTTCTTGCCATATATGGCATTATTAAATATGGCTTTAAATCGCTTTTAACATGGAACATGTTTTACTCATGATCTCCGACGCAAAATCGTTACGAAAAATATATGTAAAATAACTATAGACGCGCAGCCCGCCCGCGGCCCGCGCCCCGCCTCGATTACTTACGCGCGCCGATTATTTTCATTTTACGTTTAGTAGCCTACATTCTGTGCGAAGTATTGTTCGTCTGTTATTATTACTTCTTTAGTTTTATTATTGTAATTACATAATTTTCAGAAAAGTAAAATTGTTTGAATCCTTTGGATTCGGTTACTTAAAAATAAATTTTCTTTCAAATTTGGACAACCAGCATTCAGAGAATCAGTGGGCAAAGCATGTTCCTTGTTTAATAATTTTAGCCGTCAGGGTTTAAGTAACCGTCATCTGAGGGGCCCAGGGGGCAGATCCCCCCCCCCGCGAGGCCCAATCATCTGAGGGGCTCATTTTTGTTTATCGCGACTAGCTGTAAAGCTTTTTTTAAATGTTGTTAATAATTTAATAAACTTACCGATCATAAGTTTTCATGTAAATAAATAAAGTGTGTAGCGGCGTGACTTCGAAAAGAGACCCGTAGATGGCACTGCCCATTGACTGGACGCCGTTAAGCGCCATGTAGACGGATGAGGATTTAACTCTATGTTAACTCCGTAATTTTTATGTCTCACAGTCTTAACGTCCTTCTTTAAGCACTACGGTGCATGGTTGTAGCATCATTCCCGTGCGGCTCCGTTTCAGGACAGAATGGGTACGTAAAATATCTTCTTTCAGACACGTTTATAGTGTAATGGAAGGCGGTCGTACATTTCCACGGCTGTACATACATGACAGGTGGTGGTGGGAACCTAGGTAGTCTTACAGCCTATTAGCTTAGTCTGATTAGCTCTGAAACTTTTGATCATACAGTCCCTCTATTTTTGAAACTAAGCACCTTACACTATCGAGATTCGTTTCTAGTAATAAACGTGGTTTCTAGTTGTCAAATGTGATACCTTATTGAACAGAACTAATTCTTTGGCAAGTTCATTTGGTTATTTGGTTGAGCGAGTCATCTTATCTTGTTAATCTATTTTCGTGTGCCATTTGAAATATTCTCCATTATAATTGATAAAATATATATGAACTGTGAATTTTTTTTTATCGATGCTCATAAAAAGATCTGCTTTAAGAATGCTCCAAAATATGGTAATTCTATTAATAATAATTTAAAAAAAATAGCCATATGTTATAACCGTTTTATAAATACAAAATAATGGCTAACGTTTACAACGCTCATTTATGGCGTTGATGAAATCTTAACAATTATTATTTGTACATACGTAAATAGTATTTAATTTATTACAATATAATATATTTTATTTTAATAAATTCAAATTTAAATTTATTTATTTACAAATGGGTGTAAACTTTACAAATTACAAATTTGAGACGTTTACAATATTACGTGAATAACAGAGAAATTGAAGCTATATTAGTAAATGAGTAAATACAAAAATTATGAAATCCATGGAAGTACGCTGAACGAGCTAAGTTAAGTAGACCATATTTTAAGAATTTATAAAATAACGTCTACCCATAAAAACTCATCTCACATAGGTGGAATATATAAATATCCAAAGCGATTTGGTTGAACACAGTTATTGCCCACTCAATTGGCATTACCAACGCCAGGTTTATTCTGCACCTTGGGAGAACAAACAAACGATGTTCTCGATTTATAGTATAGTTATATACACAACGGTCAACACTGCCAAGAAATATAATTGCCACATTCTACACATAATATGAAAACTTATTGATAAAATAAATAAGACAAAATGATTCAATTGACTCACCGTCAGTGTTGACTGCCGAAACATATGTCCAGTTGAATTTCCTGACAATATCCACTAGGACCTGCGCCTGGTAGTAGTCTGATGGCACGACCCTCAGGAATGAGCTGAAGCGAGCTTTGTCGGAGAGGTCACGAGATGTCGCTGAGTAGGCCACTTGGGGTATGCCGAACAGTTGCAGAAGGTTTTGGACCTGGGGGTAAAATACGATCATATATACCTACTAAAATCGTACGGGATATTTTCAGATAAAGTAAAATCAAACTACCAACTCTCTAGTACTGTTTTAGCATAGACTATAGATACATATAGACGCCATCCGTTGCATTGCTAAATGAAGCTACGTGCCGTGCGTTTGGTTTGTAGGCGAGCGAACGCATTCGCCTACAAATGTTCGAGACCATAGACCATTTCGCTAGTGCTCGCCCAAAGTGCTCGCACTAGACGCTCAGAATTAAAATATAATTTTCTATTTTTTTACGTTATATAGTATTTTTAAGCGGTCAAAATGCAACCAATTGGGTAAAGATATCCATAATTTAGGTTATTTTAAAGAAACACTAGGTCACTGATATTAAAATAAATAATAATATACAAATAAATTGTCACGAACATGTATCAACTTACCTATGAAACGTAATACCATCTTCTTGCTTATCAGTACGGCTACCATATTTTAATATAACACGCAGAACCACCTTTCCTATTTAATTAACTAAAAATATTTACCACTGACTTTATGTTTAACACAAAAAATAGCAAATTTAGCAACACGAACTCGCAGATTATCGACGTTGCGTGAAGCGATTCAGCACGATTTGCCGGCGATAGTTTTGGAAACTAACTAAAAAATAGGTAGACCTTTTATCTTACTCTAGCGCGTGTTGCAGAGATTATAAGGGTGCCGAATACTTTCTCACTCGCACTCATGCATCGTTTTTGTTCAGCCCTTGTGTTTTAGCCTTTCAGGACCAAGACACACGGCAACGCAAGTTCTAAAGTGGTCTTGTATGATTCAATACATTTGGAACCATGTAAGGCTTAAAATCTGTCGACGCAACTGCACTTGCGTTGTCGTGTGTCTTGACTCAAACTCGAGTGGTTATTTTCTAAAAAAATTGCCAGTATTGAACGATTATTCGTTTATCAATGTATAATTAATTTGAAAAAATCCTCATCTAAGTTAATCTAAATCCAAGGTCGAACTATATAAGTTTCACACCAAATTCTAATTTTAAAATAAAATAATATTTCAATATTCATGTCATACAAGATTTTTAAAACAACATTGACTGTCATTCTCATTACGCATGCGCACTAGCGAAAAGTGGGCAAGGCACATTACATAATTACTATATTTATTAATTGACAAAATATTTTTAATAGTGACAATAATATTCCCCTTCCATTTAAAATTAAATTCACCACCAAATAGAAAATTCCATATCACACCATATTTACTACAGTGGCATAATTTGGTGGAGGTTGGCTGTGGAGATCCGGCATAATTAGTGCACAATAAACTTTGTCAGTCATACTTATTTGTTTTCATTGAACTAAGAATACAAATCGCAGATGAAATACATTAGTTTTCAATTAAAAATTCAATAGAGCTCTGCCTAAAGTAAACCGCAGTAGATATTAGATAAAAAATATTCTTCTATCTATAAAATATCTAAAATAAAGCTTAAATCATACATCGTTTTAGATTTTTATCGATACAAAAATATTTGTATCTACTTATTATGGTTTGTTTTACAGAGTTTAATCAAATTCTAAAAATCTTCGTCTAATATTACCGCTTTTCAGGAGAGCCAAACCACACTCGTGTGTGGAAGTTAATAATTCAGAAGCATTGATTTGACTTTTGTCATTTATGCAATTGATATGTTTATATAATAATGGATATCTATCGTTAAACCGTCTTCCCCGGGGGCTTTCCCACTTTTCATGTAATTTAAAGCATGGGTTACTTCCCAGGATGTAATTTCGGGAGTATGGTCTTCCGAATTTCCATTTCTCTGAAGATCTAAGTCTATAGTCGTATTGTCAGTGTCATCACTGTAGAGATCGCTGTAGAACTCTTCAACTCGGCTTAACAAGTGTTCCCAATTTCTGACGATAGAACCATCTTTTGCTTTTAGTGCTGTGATTTGACGTTTTCCTATCGACAAGCATTGCTTGTTTTTGTTTAAATTTCTGCCTGCTTTCACAATTGCTTGTATGAGGCTTACATTGAATTTACGAAGGTCTTCTCTAATCTTCCTTCGGAGGGTTTTGCAAAGTGATGAAAACTCCATATCGTTTTGTGCCTGTCTATCGCTCTTGGTTTTCCTTTTCTGCTCCATAAGATTCAATGTTGCCTTCGAAAGCTTGGTGGAAGGTGTAACTTCTGAGCTTTTTACGCCTGTTTTTTCTGCACATTGTAGAATAATATTTGTTATATCCTCCGCGTTGGATAGGGAAACGGTTTCGTTCTCATCTAAGAAAGCCGATAGTGCATTTTTGAGTTCATTTTGGAATTCAGTATTGTTCTGCAGGTATACGCGAGCATTTGACTTCTTCTGCAGTTTGGATCTTTCTGATTTGACGTTCAATCTTATCTTACATCTCACCATCCGGTGATCACTGCCGGTGTTAAACTGATTGATCACCTTACAGTTTAAAAATGTATATTTTCTGTCAGTGAGGATGTAATCGATTTCGCTGGTCCTTCCTGTCGGGCTTCTCTACGTCCATTTACGTGTAGGTTTATGTTGAAAAAAGGAATTCATGATGTGAAGATTGTTGGTTTCAGCAAACTCCACAAGCATGTCCCCTCTACCATCCCTTGAGCCATGTCCGAAATGTCCGACCGCTACGTCATCTCTTTGGTATGATCCAATACGTGCATTGAAATCTCCCATTATGATGTTGAAGTGGCATTTACTTTTATTTTTCAAGGATGTTATTTCCTCGTAAAACTCTTCCACTTTTTCATCAGGATAGCTCTGTGTCGGAGCATATACTTGCAAAATCTGAATCCGGTACCTAGCATTGATTTTAAGTATCACGCTTGCGACCCTGTCAGAAATGCAGTTGAACTCGACTATGCGGTCCCTCCAGGCTTTGTTGACAACAAATCCAACACCGCTCGTGCGTCCTTCATCGGTTCCTTTGGAGTACAGCACATGTCCGCTTTGTAAAGTAATAATACTCTCACCTTTACGCCTTACTTCGCTGAGTCCGACAACATCCCAGTGGATATTCCGGAGCTCTTCTTGAAACTCTACAAGTTTGGCATCGCTGGACAATGTTCTTGCGTTATATGTAGCAATGGTCATCTGTTGGCAGCCTTTTCCGGGTCTCCGGGGATTGTTAGCACCCTCTGCCTTCCTTCGCTGATCGCTGCCGTGATCAGTATCAGGTTGGCCTCCGGAGAATGAGGGCCGGGTTCTAGAAGTTTTTGTTTTCATATGAAGGTTTTGGACACAACACACCACGCTGTCCAGACGGGTTGGTGTGTGGTTTTTCTGTCTGGGTGATCCTTCCCGTAGCCAAAGGTCTCTCGTTTTAAGGCGCCAGAGTTTCGCCTTGCACCCTTCTCTATTAGCTACAGATATTATGTTGCGTTATACAGCACATTATCTGCATTGCCCGGGGGACGCCACGCGGAGGCTAGAGATAGTATTTGCTGACTTTCTTGGACAGTGGCGTCTCAACATTTTTTAGAAGTATACCTATTGGCATCAGTATACATCATTGAGGCCATAGTCAGCCTTGAAGCAAATGAAGTACTTGCACAATTGTTCACAGCCTGCATATGCAAAGAGGATGTCCCAGAGGTATGGAAAAATGCCAGCATTGTCATTCTTCACAAAAAAGGTGACAGAGAAAACCTAGCAAATTATCGTCCAATAAGTCTACTCCCTATTCTCTACAAGACGTTCACAAAAATTCTCTCAAACCGTCTGCAAAATGTACTAGACGAGAACCAACCGAGAGTTTACAGCACTATGGACCATATCCAAGTCGTCAGAGAAATCATAGAGCGGTACCAAGAATACAAACTGCCACTATGCATGGGTTTTATAGACTATGAGAAGGCGTTTGATTCGATAAAAAAATGTTCAATACTCGACGCACTCAGAAAACAAGGAATCCCTGGACGCTATATAAATATTTTCAATAATATATACAGTAGCGCAACAGCATCTGTAAATCTCCATAAACCATCGCGCAGATTTCCTATCAGCAAAGGAGTCCGACAAGGTGATACAATCTCACCTAAACTATTTACAGCTACCCTTGAAGACTTATTCAGGCAACTTGACTGGAATGACAAAGGGATCCCCATAAATGGAGAATACCTGAGTCATCTGCGCTTTGCCGATGACATAGTAATTTTCTTGCAAGACTCAGAAGACCTCCAAAGCAGAATGCAGGAACTCGCTGAAGTAAGCAACAAAGTAGGTTTGAAAATAAATGTAACAAAGACGAAAGTCATGTTCAACTGCTTTGCAGGCCAAAAAGAGATCCTCATCAATGGCACTCAGCTCGAACAGGTGAAAAGCTACATCTATCTGGGACAACAAGTATCTATAGATGGATGTATATTTGATGAAATTGTTCGCAGAGTAAAGCTAGGCTGGAGTGCTTTTGGCCGCCTGAATAATGTCTTCAAAAGTGACCTTCCACTGTGCCTAAAGCGCAAAGTGTTCAACCAGTGTGTGCTTCCCGTGATGACATATGCGTGTGAAACATGGACCCTAAGTAAAAGAGAGATCCAGAAACTTAGAGTAGCACAACGTGGTATGGAGAGGTGCATGCTGGGCATAACGCGAAAGGACAAAAAGAGGAATGAGTGGATAAGGAAGCAGACAAGGGTTTGCGATGTAATAGAGTTTATTAAAAGCCTTAAATGGAGATGGGCTGGACACATAGCTCGAAGAAGAGACAATCGTTGGACAAATCTAGTCATCCAGTGGTATCCAAGAAGTACAAAACGTCCACAAGGTAGACCTAGAGGCCGCTGGATCGATGAAATGATAAAGTTCTGCGGAAGTACGTGGCAACGCAATGCACAGGACCGAGAGAAGTGGAAGCAACTTGAAGAGGCCTTCATCCAGCAGTGGATAGATTCAGGCTGATGATGATGATGATGATATAAGAATATATAATTTGGCATAATATTGAATTAATTTTTAAAGTTTAAAGAATGTATATTATATTATTTGTAACACTACAACAAGCCTGAGGCCCTATAGCAGTAATGTACTGAAACAGTAGTATATTTAGTCATACAAAAGAAATAACCACGAACACCCAGACTTTGAGAAAATCAAATAAAATATTGTGACCTCACAAAGAATCGAACTCGAGGCCCCCGGATAAAAGACCATCGCCTTACGCACTGGATTACAAGGGTCAAAACTTATCTCCTATTCCATTTCGTATACAATATTAACCATAAATGAGTATCGACTCCGGCGACGCCGACTTGATATCAACCAAAGCCAACTTTGAGGCATTTAAAAAAATTACTGCGTCATATGGAGGACGGAATAATTCTGATCCCTCCTTAGATTCATCACTTCAACTCCTTACTTCTCTGTTTCGGTAGAGTTTCAGTACACGGGTACAGAGGACTCTTCATGTCATTAGAGATAAATGACGGCAGAGCAAGTCAAGATTTTTTTTTATTTTCTAAAACTCTTTCTTTCAGCACTAAGGTGCATGGTTGCTACATCAGTCCCGTGCAGCTTCATTTCGGGACAAGGAAGTGTGGCACTAAAATCTTTTCATTATGACACGTTTATAGCATCATGGAAGGCGGCCATGTACAAACCAGCGTAATAATAATATTTTTATAAGTTTTCCACACCTGCATTGCTACGGAGCTGGATCCAGGTCCAACCACTCCAATGAGAGTTCCACGAGCAGACTTTGGCGGTTGACCCACCTCTGTTGTTAGTTCCTATAAGAAAAAGAAGAAATCATGTATTAGACACATAATTATTAATATAATGTACAATACACAGTTGGATGCCAAAAACTGGGGCTAAAAGATATTATGCTTTCATCTGGAGGAGTAATTTGCAGGTATGCGATAATTGTGATGTTCAGGAAGATATTGTACACAGTGATACAATGCCCCAAATTGGAGCGACACATAGTACAGCTGCAGTTTGTATATTTATTTTTGAATGTCAAGAAACTGAAATGCGCCCTTGTATTGGGGAGGATGGGAGAGCTATGCTGAATTATTGTAAAGCACCGTGAAGTCAATCAACTTCGCATTATTTTTATGTTCCTTGGTCGTAAGATTTTCAGGAAACTTTGCATACTCAATACTTATTAAAATATTTTTTAATTGTCATATAATGGTAAAAGTATGCAAACAACACAATAATGTATATTGTGACAAAAATCAATATATTCAATATAAACTTTACACAATTAAATGCTTAGTGGTTAACATACAGTATTTCTTGTAAGACAGAGGTATACGAAATTCGTATATTTTTATGAACATGTCGATAAAATTCATATAAGTATTAAAATGGCGTCTGTTCACGTATTATATGTCATAATAAAAATAATATAATATTAGACGTATTTAAAACTACTAAGCATGTCGTGTTTACGTAATGAATCTATACTTAATTTAATTTTCTTTTGACGGAAACAAGTAAACGACATTCAAAACTATTTATTTAATCTCTGATTAAAAATGAAAGATATCAGAATTTTCAGGTTGTTGTAAATCGGACGCATTTATCACTGTCAATTACACTGAGCTTTTTTATGAGCTGATTATTGGCAAATTTATAATCTGCCTGTAAATTCGCCCAGTGTAATCATCGAATAAGCTAATAAGCAGGTTGTAAACACTCCACCTAGAAAAGTTGAAAGCCGGTCAACTTTTCACACTTCACGCCGGCGTGTGGGCTTACTGCGTCTGCGCAGTAGAGCGATGGTGGTGGAAAAACGAACTACTCATTTTGAAATTTACATTTTTGACGTTTAATGGAAACATTGTTATGGAGCGTAGCGACCTCCCGGTAAAAAAACGAACTACGTTCCGTCAAAATCGCTCGCTGGCTTGTGGCTTATCAGCGAATGGTAAGTTTTGTGTGTAATCATGAAGTCGCAGTAGCTGAACCGCCCGCTTTTAAATTCGCCAATAAGCAGCTCGTAAAAAAGCTCAATGTAATTGACGCTTATAGTAGTATTATAATGCGCAAATTTTACATGCGTCTATGTTTTAGCGGTATTCAGTGAATAAACTGCAACATAACGTACTTATTGCGTTTTATCTGCAACACGTCCTAAACTACAAAAAATTTGAATAGATCTTAAAAAGCTACTTAACTATTATTGTTTGACTTAACAACTTACAATCGTGCAATGTAAAGGAATGTTTCAGAGATTGTTATAGTATTGTATTGTAAACAATCTGTGTTTATTTATTCTATGTTCTGTGTATATTGTAAAAAGTCAGCTAGGTTTCAATTTTTCATTATAAAACCGCGCCACTTTCAAACTATTATTTTATCTTTGTCTATTCTGTGGAATAGTATAGAGGGCGAATTGTTACGTTTAAATGTGAAAGTTCTACTGTGATATGTAAAGCCTTTTAAAATCTTCAATCATTTATTGGTTTGGCGGGAAAATCTATGGATTTATGAATTGTTAACAGAAACCTTCAGAAGTATCACAAACGAGTGCGTTCTTTTCTGTTTATCATCGTTTGGAAAATTCAAATGCAGTTTTTCATAAAATTATGTACTTAGTGAATATACCTACAGTCGTTTGAAATGTAAAAATAAACTAAAACCTATCGTAACTCATAAATATGTATTTTGTGTTAAGTACCTATATCTAGTTAAGTATGTCTGTTAATGATGGCCCCACAAAGGGGGGGGGGGGCTGATAGGGCTCTAGCTTGGGGGCCCGGGCTCAGGAGTAACCTGGCGTGGTGGGTCAATCATATACGTGAGATAAACACACATCACAAATAATTAATCCTAATTGTAAAAAAGTCGCCTGCGACGCTAATTTACTTGTGCTAATGTGAATGTTGATTACGGTTTTAAAACATATACTTACCTAGTTATGCGATGCACTTTTTGGTGTGTATCAATACTCGACAATTCAATAATTTAAGTGGATGTATTAAAAAACACTAATAATTGCTAAAAATATACTAAATACTCTTAATTTTAACTTGAACACCATTTCAAAACCGTTACTGTAGAGTGCCATATTTACTTTAATCTTAGTGACAGGAGGGGGGCCTACCAAAGAACCTGGCCTGGAGGCCCGCTTCAGGGTGCGGAGGCCATGCTGTTAATACAAACTGCCACTCTGTGGAGGCCCATATGTGGGTCTATTCTATACTTATCGAACACTAAATTGATAAATAGTATCAAACTTAGGGTAGGTTTGTATCAAAATATTAGCACTTATTGTAACAATTACACGAAGCTGGTTTTTATTGTTGCAATAAGTGCTAATATTTTGATACAAACCTACCCTAAGTTTGATAATATTTATCACTTTATCACTTTAGCGGTCGATAAGCATAGAATAGACCCACTGATCTTATTAGGATCCGACATGGTCGAATATAATATATCTAGGCATTAGGTAGTTTTACTTAGAAAGTTTCGCGTGAGTTTCTTTTCGAATTTTCATTGTATTATAAACAACTGATTTCATACGTAATATATTCTTGGGTTTCCACCGCGTGTACTTCTTCCTTCTTTCCTCAACGTTTCAGGCTCGTTGCAGAGGCCATTATTAAGAGATATATATTATTATGATTCAATTCAATTATATATAAGTATAATATGGGCCACCAAGGCCAAACGGCGTATTATCCTCGCCATATAATATAGTACTTGCGTTTGTATACCTATTAATGAAGAGCGCATGGTTCTTCGTCGTGGGTCTGAAGGAAAAAAATAAAAAATAAAAAGAACTGGGAAAAATAGGGGATATTATACAGTGGTTTCTCCTTCGATTTGACTGAGTCAGCACTGGGGAATATTTTATTTTTTATATCTATGTAGATGGAGAGGGAACCAAATGGCCTTTTTTTTGTCTCTTACTGTGGGGAAAAATATATACAAAGAAGCTTTTAAGAGTAGTATTGTGGTCTCGAAAATTCGGTGGGGATGGCTGGATCGTAATTGTTTAGATCTTTGATCGACTGGTTTGGGAAGTCTGCTGTCATGGAGATGTACAATTTTTTAGAAGGTTTCAAGACGTGGTCGTAAATGGTTTCTACGTTCAAGTCTCTATGAAGAGTGGTATTGTGTACAAACCATGGGGCATCTGTGATTGTTCTAAGAGATTTGTTTTGTATATTTTGTAGCGTTTTAAATTTTTTTTAGGATTAGCATAGCCCCAGACGGGGGCAGCATATGTCATAATGGGACAGGTAATCGCAGTATAGTTGCTTCTAAGGGTAAGCTATCATAGGGCCTAGTCTGGCGTTCGTGACTTGAGCTTGCCGCTTTTTGATTTCATAATGTTTATTAAATGTTCGTCTAAAGTTAGGCTTAGGTATTTGACTGTAGGAGTCCAAGGAATATTAGTGCCGTGCATCCTGATGCTTTTGACTTAATGCTTGTGTCAGTTGGATCTTTTTGTGAAAGTTACTGCAGAGGTTTTGTCTGGGTTTATTATGATGCAGTTTAGTATAGGTGTATGAATGCGAACGTCGCTCTAAGAATGCCAAAAGTACATGCGGTGGAAATCCATGAATCTATTACATTAAAAAAAACAACCTTGAAAGTCTCAAACAATATATAACTGATTTCATCCTGATGGGCATTGTTTAAATGTGTTTCTTTTGAAGTATTACTAATTGCATGTATACGTTTTTTGCAATGTATTTATATCTACATTGAAAACCGTTTTTGCTAATAGCCACAACGGAGTCGAATAGTTGACGTGGTCCTGCGACTAAAACAACTATTGGGATATAAATTATTCAATAAAAATCTAATTTGTTTTACCACATATCTATTTTTATCATAACGTACGCCAGAAAAGAGTTATACATAATCATAAAAGTGTTTAAAAGAATTTATTTTATGGCTTTTCAGCCAAAAACGGCGCGAGTTGAAAAATCCTAGGTGGCAAAGTGAAAATCCGAAAAGAACACACCCATATATAAATACTTAAAAAATGCAAAGCTTAAAACCTCGCGCGAAATTTTATAGTTAAGCCTTTTTTACTCGCAATGACCTCGTATAAAACCGCAAAAATTTACCTGGAAAAGTACAGTATTAATTATTAAGTAATTAAATAATATTTTTAATGTATCAATCTAATACTAATTGAATGGAAGCTATAACTTAAAAGATAGAGCACTCAGCTGGAAATTAAAATACGTATCTTATATTATATTAAACCAACTAAACCAAGAGATGTCACGGAGACTTGAAGCTTTCGAGATGTGACTGTATAGACGCATCCTCAAAATTTCTTGGAATGACCGAATAAGAAATGTTGAAGTTCTCAATCGAATGGGAAAGGACTAGATTTGGGTATTTTATAGATAGAATAATATTTTTTATCTATTATAGTTTGGTTTAGGCAGGGCTTAAAAAATTAACAAACAAAATGTGTAATATGTATTCTTAATCCAATGAAAACAACAAATTATGAATGAAAAGGTGTGCACAATTTTGTCGTATCGCCCAAAATATACCAAAACTATTATGGTTTCGTTTACGCAGGGCTTAATTGATTTTTAAAAACTAACCAATACCATCTGCAATTTGTATTCTTAGTTCAATGAAAACAAATACGTATGACTGACAAAGTTTAAAGTGCACTATTTATGGCGCATCTTACCAGCCTACCTCCACCCTTCGCTACTGCATTACAGTATCACTTCACTTAAGGCCATGCATTAGTTGAGGCACGGTCTAAAAAGATCGTTGCTAGGCGATGTGCGGATTGCGGGTCGCGGGTGAAAATGACGCCTGTCAAACGAAATATTATTTCTCATATAAATCCAACATACGTCCATTTTATGTTCTGTTTATTATTCTATTAGTATCAATAATAATATATTCATTGACATGTTTGCTTTTTAAAGTAAATGGGTAAAGTTTTTAGTCATCTTTACACGATTTTAGAATTAATTGGCCCGTCGCCATCACGCAGCAAAGTGACGTGCGTCCGACTCCACGTTTTCTCAATGAATGCGAAGCAAGTACAAATTTTCGTCGCGCGTACAGTTGAACATTATTTGGCGTTTCACTGATGCGTCACCTTAATGCCTTAATATAAAATTGTTCAGTATCTCTGTAATAGCTAATAAATATACCCAAACATACAATATTGGTATTACAGTCTAAAAAATGAATAAAACTCTTGCACATTTAGTGCGACGGTTCTCACTTAAGTGGGACACGTCCAGACGGAGGCTTTTATACTATTTGTAACCGTGCCCGGACCCAACTGCAAACGGCCCCACGGGGACCCTGCGCCCTCCCCGTTTGGACATCTCCCCTGGAAGCTCCCCACAATAAATAAATATTTCGCTGCCGAGAGGTTCTTTTATAAAGCGATTTGTATCGTTACCAGTTATGGAGGGAACAAGTTTTTTTCTTACAGGTAACCCCACGCACCGGGAGGAGCGCGGTCAAATAATAATGAAGGCAATGGGAAATGATAAAAAAGAAAGTTTGTAGAGGTTTTTTTACGAGAAGAATCCGCTGAATTAATAAAAATAGTGCAGTGTAATACAAAAAGGATTCCAAGTAGATATTGATTTTAGTTTGAGAACGAAATATATAAAAACAAAAAAAGTTGCGCGATAGATATATTATACTCTTGTCGGGTATTGAAGGATTCGGCGAAACAATGTAGACGCCAGTTACACTGGACGATTGCCATCCTGGAGTTGGTAAGAGTGAGCGTTTAGTTCCTTATGTAGGTACAGTATTACACTCATTTCTTTAATTTTTAGAATTTTATTGTTCGAGTGTACTTATATTTGATTTAATGAAACAATGTTATTTAAATTATGTTTAATAATCTAAATCAATTAAATTAAACTAAATAAATAATTTAAATTTATAAAGGCTTTCTTTTGTTCTTTCTTCTTTCACCCTGTCACGACCCAGCATTGGGTCATCAGGCAAGCATATTTTCGCGCCACTTCCCTCGATCCATTGCCAACTCTTGCACCTCCCGCCATGCCAGACCTGCAGCGCGTAGATGACTTTTGTATCACCGCTTCAGGGTGATGGAGGGCCGGCCACGACGACGGAACCCTTGAGGCTGTGCCACAATACGAAATGTCGCACTCTTTGGCGGCATCCGGAACACATGTCCCAGCTACGTAAAACGTTTATTCGTGATAACCTCAATCACTGAAGGCTGCTGTGTCTGCTCACGAGCTCCGGTGTTTGTAACGCGATCGTACCAATGTACCCCTAAGATTCGGCGGAGACATCGATTCTCAAAGCTTAAAAGCAGAGACCTTTGAAGCTTAGTAAGATGTATCACAGCTATACAGGAGCACAGGCACGCGTTGAAAGAACGACATTTGATACTCACAGAATACAGCCTTGACCTCCATGCGACTTCAAGTTGGCTGAATGCAGAACCCACCATGCCCATGCGGATTCCAAGCTCACTTCTTTTGTGACGTATGATTATTAATTGCTTTCTATTTATGATATTTTTTGAATTACTTATAGCTTGCAATATTGAAATGTTATATTAATAAACCTATCGAATCCAAAGACTGCGAGTCCTTTTTGGTCTTAAAATATTCCGGACTTTCGTTGATGTTGAGAACACCGTTTAGTTAGACCCAGTGTTTCCTCAGTACCCTGGAAATGGCATCGGTAGTATTTTTGATATATGGCAGACAAGCTCGGCCTTTGAATTTTGTTCGCACGTCCTGATTATATTATGTATCAAGTAAACCTCACACGAGGTTACACAAAATACATATAATATACCTACCTCTTTGTAATAAAATAATACATATATCAGTAGTTTGATGCCGTAATGGTTATCGCCTTCCCTCCAATACCTGCATCATAATATCTATGGAGGCGAAAAGTGAAAACGAATGAAAACATATTATTGAAAGAATATTCTGAAAGAAAAAAATAAATGGACATTGAAGAGAGAAAAAACGTCTTGAGGGATCGATCTGCCAAAGTGTTTTTTTAAAGGCCGATCATTTGTCATTGAAAATTGTTTCAGCTACTACTATACACTGGAAAAATAGCGTTTCTCAAAGTTGAACACTATTACAGACAACTATTTTTTATTCAATGACTAATTGACAACATTCAACAATGCAGCAGTATTAAATTTATTGAAAAATACATAATTCGAAAACACCTCAGTGAGGCTATTCTAACATAAATTCACTTAAGATCCAAAAAGAGCTATAGATGATAGATCTTGTGTTGTTGTTAGTGAAGATATAACATTTATTAATTGTATGTAGAAGATTGCGTCGTATGTGTGATGTTTAGGGGGCGGATTTATATGCAACAAAAAACATGATTATATGCATGCACGTATGCACTTAAAATCAATAAAATATGCAATTAAAATTGACATTTTTTATGGGGAAAATTGTAAATACCCACTTTACCCAATATTACTGACAAAAAATCGAACAAGTAGTTAATAATTTTTCATCATAATAGGATAGCAGAACAAAAAAACCAAACAATGAGTATAAAGTTAATCAATTACAATTTTCAAAATAGCCTTTCCACGTGTACAAATAATTGAATAATAAATGCAATATAAACCAAATATAGCTTAAAAAAACAAAAACGACACACTTAACTATTCCTAAATACTGTTTTCTGTTTTTTTCCCGAAAAAAATATTACCTACAATTTTTTTATTCAATATTATGCTCTGGCATTAAATTTTTCCGCATTGGTATCTGTCAGTATTTTGTTTATATGCGGAAAACGACCTCTTAACGTCCACAGAGGTGATTGGGCAAACTTTAAATAAAAGTGCCTAAGGTGACTTCACTTTTTCTGATAAATCCACAGCAACCTTCCTAACTTAGTTATATTTCAATAAAATAATTAAAAAAAAACTAAAATTATTAATTCAAAAGCTCTAAAATATGCATTTATTTATGAAATATGCACTAATGTCTCAAATATGCTCTAAAGTCTCAAATATGCATTTATATGCACAATAAAATTTTATTTTTGGATTATGTGTCTTTCAAAACAGATTTCTGTGCAACTCTCATAGCTGTGCATACACCCTAACAAAACATGCACTAGCATATAAATCCGGGCCCTAGTGATGTTATATGCTCGGGGCACAATAGAAATGAGACACAGTGAGTATTTTCTTGGGTTTATATTGTAGCACTACATTCTCGATTATAGATGTTTGATGCACGGCATTAAAGAATGATGACACATTGGTATTGATGTTATGTTACGTAAGATTTACATTATGATTTTGATTGAATTGGATATTCACTGAGCAGCGCGTGAATATTTGACTGTTCAGTTCTAGGCCGAAAATGCAACTGATTTGTTAACTCTCATTTCCGCTTAGTATTATTGTCTATGTTATACAAATGCCCACAGATAATAATACGTCGGTTGTAGAGTTGGGTAAACCTCTACAGAGCTAATGCTAACAATCCGTGTGAGCTTTATTATGTCTGCTTCACATCCACCTTTTCCACACTAATAATCGATCCCAGATATACGAACAAACTCACCCGCTCTTTCTAGATCTTAAAGTGTACTTGTTGTAGGTAGAAGTAGGTTATCCCGAACAATAACCGTTACTTTGGTCTTAATTCCTATTAATAAGGTGGCCATATTTGCAACTCTCTTCTTCTACCCAAGTAGCAGCTCTGTGAGTTTACCTTCATCATTAGCGGTTAGCGTGGTATAAGTTATTTATTTTATGGAATACACATTGTTTCAATAATTCTGTTCAACCAAATCTCTTCGGATGTTGATATTATGTTCCACCTATGAAGGCCTAAGCGTTATTTCATAAATTCTTAAAGTATGATTCACTTAGCTCATTCTGTGTGCTTCCATGTTTTATAATTTATATTTTTTATAATTTTTGTATCTTTTACTTTATTTTTCATACTGTTTTTTTGATACTGCATATATTTATTTCTTCTTTACACCGTTTAATACTATTTCTTTGTTTTTAAATGTCATATTGTGAGCGTCTTATATTTATAATTTGTAATGTACTTCCCTTGTAATTCACCGTATGTTTTAAAAAAAATGAATTTGAATAAGAAGCCAGTATGAAAGGGCCGATAAAGGGCTGAATTAAATTCGCACGAATATGTATAACGTATATGATATACTATAATAATGCCTTCATAACATTTATTACAGTGAGAGGAATTTAACAAAAGCCATCACAAATCGCTTTCCTTGATATCAATAAAAACCTTTAAATTGAAAATTGCACCCATTACTGTACGTATGGGAAATTCGGGTTACTTTTAGCATTGATCGCTTATATTGATTTTGTGATTTTGGTTACTTATATATTTATATGCAACTCTCAATTCTACAGGCGGTTTTTTTACTGAGGTCAGAAAACACGACCAATCACCGAAGTATACAATATGCATTGATACAGGTGCACACACAAGGAGAGGGGGTCCTGGGGACTGGAAAAACACAATATCTTTAGGTAAATAGAAATTACTTCTTTATCTTCTTCGCCGGGATCTCATGACTTAGGATCGTGACCCGGATGACGCAGCCCTCGTAGTCCAGTGTGTAAATCGCTGGGCTTTCATCCGGCGGTTTCAGATTCGATTCCTGGTGATGTCACAATATATTTATGTGATTTTCTCAAAGCCTGGATGTATGTGATTATTTCACTGATATTACTAAACTACTGTTATTGGACCCAATGGCTTTTTATAGTACTAAAAAGAAATATAATTTCAAAACACCTCAGATATATACCTAATAGAAAAAATCCGAAGACGCCGGATGGGATTTGAATCTGTTACCCACTGACTGTGCTTTAACCAATCAAGCTACGGGCATCCAACTTAATTACTACGAATATAACTTAGTCGTTTTTACATGAAATGCATACCAAATGCATTAATGTTGACTATCGGTTTTTGTGTTTTAAATTAAGGTATAATAATTAATTGCCCTAATTACTAACCGACGCCCGGATCACTCAAAAATTTTAGTTATAACGTACTTGCACGTTCTAATAATTTATAACAAAAAAATCGCACAATTTACTATCGAGCGCTTCGGTTCATAAACTTATCTATTTAGTCACCAGTGGGTCTGTATATGCCGTATATGGGGAATATACTTGGAAGTCAGTAGCACTAGCAAGATCAAATTTCACATAGCCGTAAAAATCAACAATAGTGTATTGTATTATATTATTATATAATAGATATTTTTTCGTAATGGACCCCCCTAAACCATTTCGAATAAGTGTTTCCATGATTCCAGTAGATTCCGATCAGAAATAATTTGAGCTGAAATACCTAACGGGTAAGGAGAAGCAGGCAACCGATCTCGAGTAAGGAGAATACGGGATAAATTTAAACACGTGTCTAGAATACGTCATACGTCGAATAGGTACTGATAACTGCTCTCGGTTTATGCATTGACGCTCATTTAATATTGGTGTATTACACATAATATTGCACGTATATAATGCGTGGTTACTTTTCGTAGGACACTCACACAATCAAATCCCTACGTATTGGTAAACAGCTTATCGGAATTATATTTATTATCTGTTCTGTGATTCCGATTGTGGTACTACAGATTGCTGATAATTTTAATTAAATCCGATAAATTGTTTATGGTAAATTACAATCTCCAATTAATTTCCTTTTGTGTTTACTTTATTAACGCGTAATCGATTTTCATGACAACAACCATAATTTCGTTAAAAATAATCACTATCATTATTCGAAATATAATCAATGCCTAAACTACGACGCTTGCATTCTGACGGTGCTGATTTACGGTAGCGAATCATGGCACCTTACGAAGGCTCAGAGCAACCGTATGCTGAGCTTCGAAAACAGATGTTTGCGACGAATACTGGGTATGCGATGGTATGACTTTAGGAGCAATGAGGAGATAAGAGAACGCACCAAGCAGCCTCTCAGCACGCTGAAAATGAAGAGGCGACGTTGGACCTGGCTCGGCCACGCCAGAAGAGAACTTCAACCTGGCTTGCCTGTTCTTTAAACCGACCGGATTCCGGCGTCCTGGAAGGCCGCTAAATACAATCTACATAGTGTATACGGCGGAGCGGATACTGGTTTGACCTGGAACGAAGCAAGAAGACTGGCTAGCGACAGGGATTCTTGGAGGCGCCGCGTGGTGTCCATATACTCCAGTTAAGGGGTGGATATGGCCAAAGAAGAAGAAACTACGATCGGAAATCGCAATTTAGCGCTGCGGCCTGATTGTAGAGGGCAATGTGTCTCGGTCATGATTATAGTAACTACACTCACTCGGTTACAAATGTAAATTGTACGTAAAAAAAATCACCGTGTTACAGTTCGCCGTGAGCTTTCTTATCGAAAAGAGATGGCCATATACTATACAGTCTCCAATTTTATTAGATTCAATATGAACATTAATTCAATTCAAGAATGAAAACCTAACCTAACCTAACAAATAATCCAGTGGATCTGCTATTTTCAAAATTGGTTTGCTGCTGGTTTCATGTAAAGTGTAAACCGACAAGAACCGTGTTTTATTTAGACATAAATTTTACGTCAGTACTATACGACCCAAGGAGGTTGGACGGTCTTTAATATACGGCCATATATTTTCAGTAAGTATAACATTTCTCAGTGAAGTCTAATAGGGCGAACTGCATACGTACAAGGTTCCGGAAACGGTGTCATTAATAGGTATAATGGGAGAAAAGAATACATGATAAATATTATTTAAATGGCAATAATTCACTCGAGGTAGGGGATGGAGATTTTTAATGAGGAAGTTGTATGGTTCAGGGAGAATTTCTGATTTGAAATATTGTTCATTAATGAATAATTAATGCAGTTTTTTAAATCCAAAGTACCATTTACTATCTGAGCGACTTACGTGTCGTATTGACTATTTTTTTAGAAGTCTTATTTAGAAGGTCAGAAGGTAGCAGTCCATTTTAATAATCCTTGTAAGGTACAAATTTTGAACGAATCGGATGAATCCCCTTAATATAAGTTATCTACATATATTATTAACATATAACCTGAAACTTATCTCTTGGCTCAGCATATTTATTATAAAACAAGTTAATTGGGAATCTTAGAGGATCTGTAGCATATGTCAAGGGCGTCACAATCTCCCGTGAAATATAAGGGTTAGCCTTCCATGAGGTGTCCACACTTTTCAACGGAAACAAATATTTATTTTACGAGCAAAAATTAAATTTTTCATGTATTTTACGAACAGTCCAATACTTCCTAAAAACAAGATCCAATATTTTTTTTAATAAATCTTTAAAAAGATCTTAGACTTCCATCGCATCTATTCTATACACAATACTGCTATCGGCCGCTGGCGGTAGCTATCGAGGGTAGTTTTGTATCGAAGTATTAGCACTTATTGTAACAATTACAATAGTTAGTTATAATAGCACGTCTTTTGGGTGTGATAAATTTTAGAGCAAGATAGAGAGTTTTGACTTTATAGTTTAGATGGAGTCGAAGTATTAGCACGTATTGTAACAATTATAATACTTCGATACAAACACATAAAAACATAGGTACCCTAGATAGCTACCGATATAAGTATTGTGTATAGAATAGACGCGCATGTATCTAAAATCACCATTGAATGTGAGCTTTAGAATTTAGAAAGATAATCAATACATACGGACATGCTTATGAACTGAAATAGATATCGTTAAAAATGTCTTTCGGACAGAACCACACCCGGTCTAGATCGGTGCTGTGCTGATCTTGTTGCATGACCTACTTCACTTCCTTCACTCCCGACATCAATTTTTACCAGAATTGGAGCACGTGACTCTTGCAGTTGGTCAAGAGACGTTTTCTTCTTCTTTTCTTCTCGAAACGAGATCAAGCTCTTACATTACAGAGAAACTTGTACGCTTGGCTGTTTATGAAAGTTTTATCCCCCCAGCAACACGTCGTCACAAATGCGTCAATTCTATTCCTATTGGATTCTTTAAAAGCCCAGGTTTCAACACCGTATGTGAAGATTGAAATTATTAGTATTTTTTAGTGGTAGGTAGGTATTCTAATTTTTATGTTGGTCAGACTAATGAAAAATTTTGTATACCAACATTATCAGAACGTTTATTTAAAATTCATGGAATAATCCAAATAATGTAGACCCTATCCGTTTTTTGGGGTCCATATAACCATTACACCCTTAACAGCGTAATGGAACCGTGAAAAGTTGCGCACATATCCGTTTTTCTTTTTTTTCCTCTCTCACTTCAGACGCAATCATTTACATTTTCATCGATCTCCTCCTAGACGCAAACACGAGCACTTAGCGTCGATTTATTTAAAGGAGAGTATGTTATGGGAAATATATTTTTTAAAAAAAGTTTGCGGTTTTGCAGACTCGAGTAATTTATTTACTTCAAATACCTACATTAACTTGTTATTTTTACTTCGTGTGTAACTGGCTTTTGAAAATATGTGGTGTTATAGGGGAGTATTTCCTAAGTGGAAACTTGAGTGAAACGCAAAAAAAAAATCGGGGGTTAAGTCACCTTTTTGAATAGCAATCTTCTTATGACTAAAACTAACCTTATATACCTATTATCGTCATCTCAGTACTACAACTAGATATCTCTGATTTGGTCATCGTTGAGAAAATGAAATTTAAACTTTACTTGATTAACATAAATCTAGGCTAATTATTAAGTATTATTTAAAATAAAAATGTGCAATTGTACTTGTCTAATTGGGAACAATTAAATAATTTTCAATTGTATGAAAAAATATTGTAAATATATTATTTCATTTATTTAAGAGCGTACTTCAGTAAAACGGCAAATAATTTTCAACAGTGGGTGCGACGAAATTTCTCACTAGTCGCCAATCGGAGACAGAAAGTCGTCGTCGATTTGTTTTGTCATGGCGTCGGATGAAAATATTCTTAAATCGTGTAAAGATGCTTAAAAAACTATACTATTAATAGTAGTAATATAACAATAAACATAACATTAAATGGACGCATGTTGGATTTTTATGACACATTATATTTAGTTCGGCACGCGTCATTTGCACAATCCACGCATCGCCTAGCCACGATCTTTTTAGACCATGCCTCAACTGAAGTAGAGCCTTAATGCATTTATGGTTTTAAAATTATTTGATATTTTCAAACACAAAATTAAACAGTTCCCATTAACTTCAGACTTACCAAGTTTTATCATTTTGTAGAGAAAGAAAAGTTTAGAACCACATTCAATAGCGATCTCAAAAACAGTGAAAAAAAAGTTATCTTATTTTATTGAGGTGACGATATATTAAAAACGCAAATTTTATTGTACTACTTCCACTTTTTTCCGGCGGAGTGTGCACGATTTATGTCGAATCTTAACAGCCTACCTCCACCCTTCGCCACTGAGATATGGTATAGTTTAGATGAAAATCGAATAAATACTTCATAATAAATAATTACCCCTCAATGGTTAAAACACCCTTAACTATGAGTTGTTGGAATATATTATTATAATATACATATGAAACAATAAATAAGTCAACACTTTGCCAAGTATAATTTCAAAGTTCGGGTTAAGATTACTTGGTATCAGTTAGTGATACTAAATATCAGTAGCGAAGGGTGGACGTAGGCTGTTAAGATCCACCATAAATAACGCACATTAAACCATAATAGTTTTGATATATTTTGGCCAATACAACAAAATTGTGCGCACTTTTTCATTCATACTTATTTCTTTTCATTGGATTAAGAAAACAATATTACATATTATGTTGTTGGTTCATTTTTTTTAATTCATTACGCCCTTTGTAAGCCAAACTATAATATATAAAAAAAATATTATTTTATCTATAATAATTACAAGATAAAAAGAGCTTTTAATATACAACGTTTTTAAATTTTCTGTTGAATTATTATGCTCAAACTTGTACTTGATATGAAGTAAATAAAAAAACAAACAAACAAATATAAAATACTGAAATGTCATTTTGACATTTAATTTTGATTTCCATAGTAACGCACGTATATATTAATAATTTAGTTGCTAGGACCACATCCTTAGCAACCAATAATAGTCTTACTTTTTAAGAATTTTTCTGAAATACCTTTCCATAAAAAACAGAATTAACTGAAAATGAATTCAATTCTGCTTAAAGATGGCAAAAAGTATTAAAAGAATGCATTGGCATCGTGTTCTGGTATATTCTAAAAGTTTCAAATGTCTAGCTAGTCGGGAAGTTAGTTAAAAATCGATTGCAAATGGACAAACAACCACCGGACAAACAAGAATACGAGCTAATAAAAACGTTGTAAAATTTCTAAAGTTATGTATGATTGAATTACATAATTTTAAATATTTTATAGAAAGACGAATATTTTTTAACTATTATCTACTATGGCTTGGATTAGGCAAGGTTTAATTGAAATTAAAAAAAAAACTAACAAACACTATCTACATATTGTAGTCGTAATGCAATGGAAATGAATACACCATTTAATTCACGAGAATGTAACATTCCATATATTGAACATGCATTACTTGAAAACAACTCACCCGTCAAGTTTCGTATTTATTTTCAAATATGACTTTTTCTAGTGGGTATATCTATAGCTATATATGAGGTGTTGTCAAGTTATGAAAATAAACACGTTTGATTGACAAAGTTTAGTGTGTCACTATTTATGACGAATCCAGCCTACCTCCACCCTTCGCCACTGATTTATAGTATAATTTGGATGAAGATCGAATAAATACTTATTATCCCCCAATGCTTACAACACCCTTAACTACAAGTTGTTGAAATATTTTATTATAACATAGATATCAAACAATAAATAAGTTAACACTTTGCCGATTACAATTTCAAAGTTGGGCTTCAGAATTACTTATTACTTGGTATCAGTTAGTGATACTAAAATATATTAATAGCTAATTAATGATCCGTCTTTAAAAAAAATACTGAAACTATTTTATTGATTGTGCGGGAAATTAAATGATGCCTAAGTAGGTATAACTCATTAGAAATGGGGTCATAAATTACAAACTAATTGAATGTAATTGCCGGTATAATGGTTTATGTAGCTATTGGTTATATATTATGTTTGCCTAATTTATCGTAGTGAAGTTTAATATAGAACACATTAATACGTAAAATCTATATAATCTCTATATATAAAATACAAAATGTGTTTGTTCCTTCCAATTTTGAATTTTTACCATAGATAACAATTATGTTTACTTTTTGAATTCGACTTTTTGGTGTTCTTTTGTTTTGACTTTTACTAATGCCAGAATTATTTTCAGTTTAACATAATACTGTGTGCTCAATTATTTTGACATTTGATCAAATAAGATATCTCGTGAGAAGCTGGGTTAATAAAATCAGTTAATAAAATATTATTAATTATATTTTAGTAGCAGTGATCCTGGAAAAATAAAGATTAATAAGATTTTGTGTTGTTTGGTTACAAAGTCTTTAGGTGATTTTAATATAACACACGTCATTCTGCTTAATCAAAGTTTTATACCATTTCATAGGATTTAAGTAAGTAAGTATTCCAGAATTAATCTTACAATATTTGGATATTTTATATTACTGTTTGAACTAATTAAACATCGTTAATAATATATTATTACTTTTTTTAAATTACAAAACAGTCACTATCCGCGGGTAGACAAACCATGCAATGCTTATATTACGGCAGATAAAAGAAGAAATAATAATAACATATTTTTTGACAGTATATTTTGTAAAAAAATGTTTTTTTCGCCTGCGGCGCTTAATAACAATACCTGCCTAAATCTTTAGTAGTAGTGCGTATCAAATGTCTAAAGTCTGTTATTGCATTTGTTCGTATAAAGTAGTTATATATGTATATATTATAAAGTATATAAAAAAAAAACAATTTTCAAAGAATCCGGTACATATTTTTATCTATTTCGAGTGCTATTTAGAAACAATGTAATAATTGGCTATGATTGCGTAGTTGGTTGAGCATGTTTGTGAAGCTTTGGGCTACTAGTAAAGTTAAACCATAAGTATGGAAGAAAATATTACATCGCTTTTCAATGCGTGTGTTGACACAGAGCAGAGATACAAGGAGTTGGGCGAATGGTTAACAACTGTCCGTCGTAAAAAGTCTCTTAATGCAATCGTTTAAAGAAACTACTAATACGATTTAGTACAATATTATTGTTACAAAAAACCTACATATTTACGTATTTTGGTACATCCATAAGCGCCATTTAGTCAAAATCTACAAACAAGGTTACCAATAATTCTACATACATCATTTGAAAATATCTCATGTATATTATACCCACTAGAAAAAAAATACGGCACCCGAGGGAACTTGAACCTGTGACTGCTGGATTTGCGCCAATGTGCTTTTCCAATTAAGCTTCGGGCATCCTATACCAATAATTCTACATACATCATTTGTAAATATCTCATGTATATTATACCCACTAGAAAAAAAATACGGCACCCGACGGAACTTGAACCTGTGACTGCTGGATTTGCGCCAATGTGCTTTTCCAATTAAGCTACGGGCATCCTAGTTAATTACCATGATTATAACTAGTAGTTCTCACATGAAATGCTTATCAAATTGAATACTTCTCGTTGAATAAAAAAGTGGTTTATTCAATAAAAACGAGTTTTCAATGTACGGATTTTTATAATATCAAATATAGATAGTATCGAATACATAGGTTAAAATTGAATTCAAATTTTTATAATGTGTTATTTTTTATTAATTTTATAACGGGTGGGGGGGGGGCAAAAAGTTTAGGAAATCTGCTATATTATGTAGCATCACGAAAAGCTCACCGTCGATTTGCGTAGTGTATAATATTATTTTAATGTTGGTAGTATTATTACATTAATAAAAAGACGTAGAAGAACGCAGATGAAAAATAATGTAGATTTTTAAACAAAAGAAAGTTGAAAACAAAATAATTATTATTACGGTGTAAAAGATAAGATAAATTGAAAGCATTATTGAAACGATGATAATGCTCCTTTGTTATCCGAAACCAGTGTTGATCTTTAAAAAAATATAAATTAAAGCATGACCGAGTATCAACAGGTATAATTAATAATGATTGGTACGGTGAAATAATGAACAGCAAAATGTGAAATCGGTGTAAAATTTCCGAAATTTTGTTAATTATTAATTTAGGTCTGCTTTGTTTAATAAAATATAAAAGCACGACCACAGTGACGTCCCGCAGGGTCACGCGATACTTAAGGGTGGAAAACTAGTGAATAAATTCATTACTAGGACAATAATTTAATAAGCTTTATTATAAACTATTCTCTCTAATGCAAAATCCACGAAAATTAATGATGATTTATATACGAGTACTAACCATCTTTTCATTTTGTGTTTCATAACAAATAGGTAACGTTTGATTATGGGTACAAATTTGTGTATGTTTGAAAATACGGGTACACTATATTAGGATAACAACAATAATGTATTGACCGCGGTTGTATTACAACGTTTTTATTAGGTCGTATTCTTATTTGTCCAGTGGTTGTTTATCCGGTACAAATCTTGCAACCGACTAGACATTTGAAACTTTTAGAATATATCAGAACACGATGCCAATGCATTTTTTAATACTTTTAGCCATGTTTAAGTAGAATTGAATTCATTTTCAGTTAATTCTGTGTTGTATGAAAAGTTATTTCGGAAGAAATCCGTAATCCAATCCACTATTATTGGTTGCTAGGGTCTGGGGTCTTAGCAACTAAATTATTAATATATACGTGCGTTACTATGGAAATCAATATGAATGTCAAAATGACATTTCAGTA
Source organism: Rhyacophila brunnea (assembly GCF_057557595.1). NCBI lineage: Eukaryota > Metazoa > Arthropoda > Insecta > Trichoptera > Rhyacophilidae > Rhyacophila > Rhyacophila brunnea. The sequence goes on from NW_028232796.1 coordinate 38,403,178, forward strand.
TTATTTCTATCAAATACAATTTTTTTGATCGTTTAAGCTAGTCAAGTCAAGTTAATATGATTCAATAGAACGTTTAAAAACGTTGTACATAAAAAGTTATTTTTATCTTGAAATTATTTTTGTATAGTTTGGTTTGAACAAAAAGTAAAAAATCTTAACACCACTACACATTTATGTACTGAAATATGACTATATTCTAAAACCTTTGAACGAGAGGTTTAAAAGAATACTATTTTATGTAATAAAAATACTTTATGCAGTCACCAAATGTTTAAAATAAATATAAAGGATAATAAGGCTTCAAAATTATATAAATAGATTATCTACAACGTTTAAGGAATGTTCAGGATCATGCTTTTAAAATGCAATAAAAACTCCATTTTTACCTACGCTGAGCATGTCCCCCCTTAAATTTTATCGGCTTACGTTAGTCAAACGTTTACACGTCAGATAAATAATGTCGTGGGTTCCGGGTTTGCATCCCCGTCGTGGCTGATGAAAAGGGTGAGATTTTTAGTCAGCGTCAGTACTTTACCAAAGGGCGTCACTACTCGCCTAGTAACGAAGCGATATTTAAGTTTTAATTAGTACATTTATTTTACATGAAAATAGGTTGACATAATACCAGTTTTCATAATGGTTTTCCATTAGAGTAGCATTTTTCATGTTTCTTCTTTAATTTATATATTTTACTAGTTTATCTGGTGAATTTATTTTTCACGGTACAATGTATCTCAAACTGTATCGTACAATGTAGTATTATCCTGAAAATCTAGCTTGGCCTTAGAGATACAGTAGGTAGATAGATTGCTGTTTCATAGATACTTTCTTCGCGCGGTTGAAATTTTCATTTTTTATACAGAGCTTCCGAAACCTTTTTTCATAGATTTTATTCGTATTTTATAACTAATGTTACATGTAACATTGTGAATTAATTGAATAAAATCAAATATGACAATGTGATACGTTCTTGAATGCAGAATAAGCTTGTGTATATGAAAGTAATGTTGGATGTTTTAACGTAGACCGTAGAGTCTGCGTTTCACCATTACGCAGAACGCATATAAGATTACGTATATACGTTACCTACCTAAAAAACAAAGTAAGAATTCTAGAAAAATTACCCCTGGATAAAACCCCCCTATTTGAAAAACCCCTGGAAATTAATCCTTCGTATAAAAATAAAAACTATTAAATAAAAATAATTGTTTTAAAATGAATAATTAATTAGTTCTTTTTATTCAACGAACAATTCATAAGATTTAAGAATGTACCATTCTAATAACGTTTTAAAATGAATTTAGCAAAATAAAAATATACGAATTATTCGACACAAATTGAAATTGTACTCGGTCCGAACAAATATTTATGAACCAAGATACAAACGATCACCAGCGTTATAGAAATATTTAGCATTATTTTATTATATTTATATTTATTATATTTATATTATAGTATTTATTTAATCTGACGACATTTTAAATAAAGGTAAAGTTAATCGCCTGGGGTTTATATACGGAGGATTATTGTACAGGGGTTAATTATTCTGTTTTGAACGTAAGACATCTACAACATTACAAAAAAATGCTACGAACGCTGAAGATTTTTGGTTGCTTTTACGACAGATAGCTTTTATACATCATAAATATTGCCATCGATAAGATCTCTTTTAATTTATAAAGTATGTCTATCACTTGATATTCATCACATATAAAGATTATTTTGCAATGCGTCTTTTACTCACTTTGCCTAGTGATAAACTGATTTTGTATATTTTTATTCCGACATCACTTGAAAATGGACGTCGTATTTTTTCAAAAAATATTCTTAGGTGTTTATTAAAATTGTGTATTATATTCAATACTTATATAGAATGTTACATTATCAAGTCTTGTGAATTATTCGTTGAATACAAGAAATTGTTTGTTAAATTGTTAGCAAGTGCAATTACGTTCTAACTAAAAATTTGGAGTGATCCAGGCGTCGGTTAATAATTAGGATAATTATTGATACCTTAATTTAAAACACAAAAACCGATAGTCAACATTAACGCAATTGGATAAGAATTTCATGTAAGAACTACTAGTTAAATTCGTCGTAATTACGTAGGATGCCTGTAGAATTGGTTAAAAAAAACGGGACGAATCCAGTGGTTATATATTTAATTCACGTCAGACATCGCATTGTTTTTAGTTAGTTCTTATATTTGAGGTGTTTTCAAATTAAGTCTATTTAATTATGTGTATGTATACTCTTCGGTACTATAGTCTAATAACAAACGCTTTAACTATCTACTACGAAGTAAACGCAGAATCAATCGAAAAAAATACCAACAGTTTAAAACCATGATTTACCTACTTCTCGACAGGTAGAAATATAACATAGAGATGTACAGTACATACAGAACACCGAGCCAGACTCAAGTAAGCCGCTTCTTGTCAAGCCGTGGTGGAATATGGAGAGATCGCGCTGCGGAAGGGTGGACGTTTACCCTTCACTTTTAACTCTCGCATCGCGAGAAGTGGGTAGCTCTACATTTTTTTCTGCCTCTCATAAATTATACAATTTATAATTTATTTCTGCCATTATAAGCAAAGAGATTTTTTACATAATATTATTATACTTAGTATGAGTGCTTTGCTATTACTCTCATTTTTATACAGTAGGTATGTAATTTAAAACGCTACTATTTACTCCATGAAACAGATAAATAAGATACAAATGATAGACAAGAATTTAAAGGTAGAGTATAAGTTTTATAACTGATTGTATAACTGATTTTGTACCTCTTGGATACCGCTGGATGACTAAATTTGTCCAAAGATTGTCCCTTTTTCGAGCTATGTGTCCAGCCTATTTCCATTTGAGGTTTTTTTGCAAACTATTGCATCGCAAATCATTGCCGGTCTCCTTATCCACTAATTCTTCTTTTTGTCTTTTCACGTTGTGCCCGGTATGAACCTCTCCATACCGCGTTGTGCTGTCTGTAAGTTTCTGGGTCTCTATTTTACTTAGGGTGATTACGGGAAGCACACACTGGTTGAACACTTTGCGCTTTAGGCACAATGAGAGGTCACTTTTTAAGAAATTATATAGGCGGCCAAAAGTATATTATGTTCCTACATTAATAAATAAATTAATAAATACGTAAAAAAACATATTTTTAGAATATATTACGTACTTACATAATTTTCATCCTAGAGCCGGAGTGCAAAGTTATGAAGCGTACACTCTAGCTGTGGTTTATGATTTAAAAAGCAAGCCGTCAAATGCAAGAAATACAAAGCCCTTGAATGTTCTCAAATATAATCAATGTTGAATGAGCCGTGACAAACTTTGATGCAGACTATTATAAACTGACGTAAATATTGAAAATAACATATTCTTTAACACGTCGAGTATATTATAATATGCCATATTTTTGCACATGTGATAATCATACCATCCAGAAGGTAACGCACTTCCCATTATTTTTATGTTCTCTGGTTTACCTCAACATTATTATAAAATATACTGTGTGTTGTTATTTCTCATTTGCAGCGCAATCCGTCAATTCGAAGGAGAAACCATTTCCCTTCGGACCCACGACCAAAGGCCATGACATGCAATCTTGAGTCTTACATATTGTGTCGAGGATAAAAGCATGTTTGACTTTAGGACTCATAATAATTTATATTATACCTAAGAACACTGTTCCAGTTAGCAGTTGATATAGGAAAGATTCCTCTGATGTTGACCTATCTCCGTTTGGGGATGACACAATAAGAAGAAGATAATATTATAATAGTGTGTAGAATACGCACTGTGGAAGCAAAAATTATTTAAAATTGGTGGAGGAGGGGATTAACAACACAAACACAACCTCGAAAACAAATCCGCCCCGCACCACACTCGGTTTTAATCGAGCGTATCACGAGGCACTACGTTTTATGTGAAGCATCTGTACAGTTGTTACGTCTAGTAATGTCCCAGGAGCAGTTACCCGAGACTGAGGTCGCCACGCTCTCAAGTGAGCTTTAACTTTAATACAAAGTGCCGGAAAGAGAAAAGGCACAAGGAAATTAACAAAAAAGAAAGAAATTTAATACATATAACAAAAAAAAAACGAATCTAGTCGGACATCAAAAAATATCGAAAAGTTGAAAGCCGGTCAACTTTACACGCTACACGCCGGCGTGTGGGCCTACTGCGTCTGCGCAGTAGAGCGCAGTAGCAACCTCCCGGTAAAAAAACGAACTACGTTCTGTCAAAATAGTCGCTGGCTTGTGGCTTCTCAGCGAATGGAAAGTTTTGTGTGTAATAATCAAATCGCAGTAGCTGAATCACCCGCTTTTAAATTCTCCAACAAACAGCTCATAAAGAAGCTCAATGTAATTGACGCTTGATGATCTATTATTAGGTTTTGACAATTTATAAGCTTATCGAGTGTATTATTATTATTAGTGATAAGGTAGAGGTTTCTTTTTACAAACACTTCAACTATTCATAATTTGTGTGTTATATTTTTTATTGTGATCCTTAACTTAATAGGTAGGTGATAAGTTTTTACCTACTTTATTGAATTAATTTGTTATATAAGTTAGAGTTAATTGTATTCGTTTTCAGTGTGTATTTACCTTTTGGTGAGTGCACATAGTGCATGAAGATGTCGAAAGGCGAAACTCGAGTCGCAAAAAACGACTCAAATGGAATAGCACAAAACTTAAATCCATTAGTAATATTAAAGATCAATGCATATCGGTCAATGAAGGCTTCGCGCGAATCCATGTAGGTACTTCACAAAATGTCTTTGATAAAAATGTGACTGATTTTATTTATATATTATATACTTAATGGCATTTGGCAGATTGTTTTACATTTTTGTCAAAGCTATTTCAGTGTTTATTCCGACTTCTTTTGAAATGTTGTTTGATGTTTGATTTGTGATGACAAAAACAGATCTATCGAACGAAATAACAATATTATTGAATGGAGGTTGTATTTCTAAGAATTAATAGCAGTAACTCTATATTTTTTGTATGATTCTCGTGTTATCAACATAATACAGTTATTTGCGTGAAAATGGTTTCATTGATATAAAAATAGTTCAATAGGGAAACAACTAAAGAACCTTATTCCAATTAAGATAATGCGTTTGAAATATTTGAACTTCTTTTCAATCTTGATTTCTTGCAGAATGTATTTTACAACGTTACAACCTTTTTCTTAGCTCGTATTCTTATTTGTCCTGTACAAATTTTGCAATCGATTTTTAACTAACTTCCCGACTAGCTAGACATTTGAAACTTTTAGAATATATCAGAACACGATGCCAATGCATTTTTTAATACTTTTAGCCACCTTTAAGTAGAATTGAATTCATTTTCAGTTAATTCTGTTTTGTATGAAAAGTTATTTCGGAATAAATACGTAAAAAGTGAAACTATTATTGGTTGCTAAGTGGGTCCTAACTACTAAATTATTAATATTAATATATACGTGCGTTACTATGGAAATCAATATGACATTTCAGTATTATTTCTATCAAGTACATTTTTTTTTGATCGTTTAAGCTAGTCAAGTGAAATTTATATGATTCAACAGAAAATTTAAAAACGTTGTAAGTATATAAAAAGTTATTTTTGTCTTGTAATTATTTTTTCAATTTAGTCTATGAAACAGGGGACTTTCAAAATAAACTGATTCTCATTTTTGGGACGTCGCAAGACGACAAAGTTTGATAATCACTGATTTAAATTCTAATTAATTATATTTCCACTTAGGAAATATATTCCTGTCATTTAGATATTTGAATATATTGATATAAAATATTATTTATTAATATATTAATTGAAATTTCTGCTGATCGTAATATAATTAGTGTTTAATGGTGTGAGAAATTGGCAGACGACATTGGCCGAATATTATTTTACCTGGAATTCGATATTAATTAACAATTTAATTTCATTTATAGACTTTATTTCGTGTCACCACATAAATCTCCGATTTTCTTTTCCTTGGATTATTCCATTGCCGACTCGAGTAGGAAGCCGATACATTCACAATGACTGGTCCTACTTTTTCCGCCCCTCCCGTTTGCGTAATGCGTCTGTCATGTTCACACAGGGAATGGTTTGATTTAGATAGATGAGTTCCATGATAAATAATACACTAGTATTAACACACCTTCTACAAATGTAATGCATAGATCAATGCTACATATTTTTGGAAATCGATATTAACACCAGTTTTTGTATGAAGGACTAGTCTGAATTTGACAGCTGATGAATAACAGGAATGTATATTATTTATAAATAACACCGATAGTTAATATATTGAGAATTTTTATAATTCAATTTGAAACGAGAAAGGGCGAATCAATATGTCAAGCAATCTGGGATCTGATTTTGACAGCTAACCAGTGGACCACTCTTTGCTTGTGCAAAAAGATATGCTCAGGCTTTATTAATCTAAAGATGGCGCTGATTATTCCCATAATCATTATTGGCTTTATAACCCTGTGCGGATTTTTGACACACTGGATATTCAACTTTCCCGCGCATAGCAATCCAAGCCTTTTCCAGCGGTGATCTTCTTGAACGCAGATGACACAGTCGATTCGTCAGCGATTAATTTAGTTTACTAGACAAACAATGATTTTTATGAAACAGCACATAGATTCTTACATTCGTGCATTTGCGTCAGCCATATTTACGGATTATTTCTTGACTATTGGAAAGCTTTTTACAATATATATATATATATGCAAATGACACAAAAATAATATATAAAAAGATCTCGTCACTCGATGATTGTAGTGAGTTATAACCTGGTTAAGCCTTTACTGAGCCTTTTTTAATGAGGCACCTAGCGGATAAATGCAAAGCTTGCAATTTGAGACATTTTTTTGATAATTTACAATTTCAACTGTGAATTAGTACTCGTAAATAATTGTAGGTTTATCTTTGACTTAAAATAAAACATTTTTTTTAATGTTTTCAGACACATATTTATTAATTAATACAGTTTAAATTGTAAATTATCAAAAAAATGTCTCAAATTGCAAGCTTCATATTTTTCCGCTAGGTGCCTCTTTAAAAAGGCTCAGAAAAGGCATCACCTTAATTGAATCACCTTTATTTAAATGTCAACAAGTTTAGTCCTCCGCTGACTAGATAATTACTTTTTAATTACCACATTTAAATAGCATGCTAATTATAAAGAATGGCCACCTTAATCGTTACGCGCTGGGCGCGTCTTTGGCGTCTAATGTATTAATAACATTCTCCAGAAGTATCAACCTAAATACAAACTAGGAGTCAAATCCTTGAAACGCAGCTCAAAATTACGTGACCTGGGTGTCATAATCAATAATAAGATGAATTTTAACGCACACATCAACGAAACTATCAATAAAGCATTAAAATTACTAGGTTTTATTCTATCGGATTTCTAAACCATTCAGATCACTTGATATTCTGAAGGTACTTTATTTCTCATATGATCGATCCATAGTAGAGTTCGCTTCTGTCATGTGGAATCCACAGTACGTTACATACATAAACCGTCTCGAAGCAGTGCAAAACCGATTTCGTAAGCACATTAATTTTAAAGCTTACTATTATGATTTATATAATAACAGAAACTATATAGTTAATTCTATTTCGATCACCGCATCTTTTATTGGACCTACCATCTTTGGAAAGTCGACATTCTCTATTTGATAAGTGTTTTTTTTTCAAAATTATCAATGATTTCGTTGACTCGCCAAACCTACTCGAAAGGGTTGGTTTCCATTGTCCATCAAGATTTACGAGAAACCAAACTTTGTACCATGTCAGTTATTTGTACGTTGTGATTCTAATTATGCACAAAACTCTTTTATTCGGCGCTCTTGTTTAAATATTACAATATGTATTTCTCCACCGTTGATCCTATGACGTTTAAACGCGCTATCTCCAATTTTTTTTTATTGGACATTAATCGAATATTAAATGAATGTTTTTTTTTCCTTTCTTACTTTCTATCTTGTTAGGCTTATAATTTATATATGGAAACTTTTCTGGTTGCAACATCTTTTCACTATTCTATTTTAAACATATTTTTGTACTCAACATATGACTGTTTGTTTCCTTAATAAATAAAATTAAAAAAAATTAACATGAATAAAATTAAATATAATCACAGCTGTCAATTATAAGTATAAAATAAAATCATTTATAATCATTTATCACATTCAAAATAATTAAATATATATATTCTTATAATGGATGTAATCTTGGAAAATAAAAAGAAAAACAATTATTAATATATGTACTATAATTAATCTATTTTGATAGGTAGCCAATAATTTTATCCGGGATATAACATAATATTATATTATGTATTATACCTATCTAGTAGCTTACGTATATATTTTCTAAATAATCCCTTATAATAAATTAATAGTAGACAGTTTTGTTTTGAATAATATATTACTAACTTTTTCGTTGTTTCGCGTGGTATTTTTTTCTTATTTCAAAAAGTTTTTAGCGGTTAAAGTACAACAGGGGCGTATCCGGGATTAGGCCAATATATCTCAGTTAAGAAAAAAGGTCAGCAGAAACGACAGGCTAAATTCAATTACATTCCGGCTTAACTGTGCACTGTTCTTACGTGCCCTGAGAAAATGATCGACTGACCCTGGGTTTTATCTGTTGCAGAAAAAAAATCAGGTGAACACACGTAGACATTGTACAAAATGTCTTAAGGATATCTTTTGCTTCCTGGATTATTATATATCTTATTAAATAAATAACAAGTATGATTTTTTCTACTATCATTTATCGGCGTAATGAAAAGCTATTAAGAAACAACGATCACTTAATTATGTTAGTTTCTCATATTTTATTGTTTGCGTATTTTCCGCATATTTTTCCTTAAGATAATTTTTTCACCTTTGTCTTTTTCTTTGTCTTTGTCTCAAACTTTTCACCAATTCAAAATATGTTGGCCACTGACAACATATCTGGTCCATTTCAATTTCAATTAATTGTTTTAACACATTGTGGACATTACAGATTATAAGTTTAACACGTTCACACCATGACACGACACATTATTACAAAACAGAAAAGTAATAAAAACGATAAAAATGAAAATACAGAAAGAGAACATAATATAAATATTCAAAAGCAGTGAAAATACAAATATACAGCTATAGAAGTACAATGATTAGTACACCGAGTTTGCTAAGGAGGCCCTACTTTAAGAATTTATAAAATAGCGTTCACATAAACCCACCTCACGCAAGTGGAATATATCAACACCCGAAGCAATGTGGTTGAACATAATTATCGCTCTCCCAATTGGCATTACCAGTTGAGTGGCAGGTTGGTTATGCACCTTGGAAGAATAAACAACTGATGATCTCTATTTCTACGATAATTATCAGGGACACACATGTCAACACTGCCATTGTATCAGTTTGGCGTCCTCCTATAATATCACCCAGTGGCTATGAGATTCTATCTTCAATTCTATCTAATATCATAGTTTATTTGACAGATCTGAAACATGACGTCTTGCACAATGATGTGATCATAGCCGACCATAGTGACCATAGACTAAGGAGTATGGATTATTTTGCTTGGTGAAAAATATTGTTTCGCTTCGTTATTGTACCTACTCCTTTTCTATGTGATTAGCCGTCAAAACTAAGCTTTAAGTGTGATAGGTACGTTACTTTTATTTGGTATTATTTAGTTTATGTGAAAACTATTTTCTAAATGTTTTAATATTTTTGGTTAATGTGAATTTTGACTAACGCGGTGTGCGATTATTTACGCCAAAGAAGTATAACTTCAAACGCGCGTACATAAGTATTCGCACCGATTTTTTTTAATTTTTAAAATACGTATTATATTTGTGGCAATTCTAGGCCATGATTCTCCCGGATACTGTCCTGACAGGATTTGAAGGAGAGCGCTACGCATAAGCCCGCTTGAAAGGTCTAAGCTAATATTGGCTTTGCTTGGATTAGGAGAAGAGAGAATCTAATCGTGGTTTCAGTGCCCGCATACACTTTCGTGCTTTAAGGACTTCAACTTCCACAGTCGTCAAGCGCAGTTTATCTTTATGGATGTTCCTACTTCTTACTTACAAGGTGTGTGTACACAGCGAACCGTAGCGACGAGATCTAGGCCTGAACAAAAACTATGCATAAGTGCGAGTGAGAAAGTATTCGGCAGCCTTATAATCTCTGCGACACGCGCTAGAGTAAAATAAAAGGTTTACAGGTGTGTAAGATGATTTGCTGTGGTATCGCCGCCAAATCTTAGTTTGTTGCTTAACTAAGCGTCGATAACCTACGAGCGCGTGTTGCTAAAATTGATATTTTTTGTGTTAAACATAAAGTCAGTTTTAAATATTTTTAGTTAATTAAGTAGAAAAGATGGTTCTGTATGTTGTATTAAAATGTGGTAGCCGCACTGATAAGCAAGAAGATGGTATTACGTTTCATAGGTAAGTTGATACATGTTCCTGATAATATATTTGTATATTATTATATATTTTAATATCAGCGACCTAGTGTTTCTTTAAAATAACTTAAATTATGGATATCTTTACCTAATGGTTGCATTTTGACCGCTTAAAAATACTATAGAACGTAAAAAAATAGAAAATTATATTTTAATCCTGAGCGTCTAGTGCGAGCACTAGCGAAATGGTCTATGGTCTCAAACATTTGTGTACGAATGCGTTCGCTCGCCCACAAATCAAACGCACGGCACGCAGCTTCATTTAGCAATGCAATGGGTGGCGTCTAGATGTATCTATAGTCTAAGAACGAGATAAAGCGATAAATGAAACTGATGGGATTTCAATATTGATAGCGATTTGATACGAATATGATACGTTTCAATGTGTAACCGAATTGCCTATCGAATGACGACATATTTAAATTTGGGTCAGACGAAGGATTCTAAAGAGGGTCATAGTCATCCCTTGAATGATTTTAATTTTAAATACATTATAATATACCTACATTTCCATGGTCGGTGCATGTCGGCTTCTTTAACAGGTTTTTGTTTTTACGATAAATGGATGTTAACCACTTGTTCAACCGATATAGTCCATACTTTGGGTACAAACACATATAAACATACTGTGAATTTGATGGTCGCCCACAATGATCGAGAGGTAACGTGTCGGCTTATAATGTTGAGGGTTCCAGAGGAAAATATATAGGTCAGTGGTGTTAAAACTGTGCCCCGCCGCGCCCTGGAACCATTAATCTTAATAGGTACTATCACTTCCCTCCATTTTGGTAAGAGAATTTCTCAACTGTCACTTTGTGTTTTGTTATCTGGTTATTTTCGTCTGGATTCGGGATGGAAGGTGGATAATTATGACACCGGAATTGTTATCAGAAACGGCGAGGTTTATTTAACGTTAATATTATACTATATGATTACATTTTTAATAATTTAATTCTACGGAGGACGAAATCGGCGTGTTAGCGATTTAGCCGTTTGTAGCGATCTCTGCGCCATCTTGAAAAATCATTCCCAACGGTTTTTTTTTCTTGGGCGACGTTGCATATCTCCAACGGTCAAAGACAATGTTGCCGGCCGACTTTTAACATTATTTATTTTCGTAATCAGCGCTTTATTATTTGTTGGCTTTGATACCGATTCGGGCGTCTCCAGATACACAAAGACATCCCCAAATGGGGACCATACGGGGGTGTCACAGTACAATATGTTGATGAAATCTTATTTAGGTATGGTCTCAATATTGAAGCTCGGTTTTGTATAAATAAAAAGGATTTCAAGTTATACACATTTATATTTTTATAAAAAAATGATGTTTTTAAAATAATATTAAAACTATGAATTAGTCAAAAATCTGTACGAGGAAAAAATGAAAACTTAATAAACTAAATTTTAATAATAAATATGACCATAAAATATAATGTAATAATAACGTAACTGTGTACGTAAATATGTAACAAATTCACATTTTTTACAATAATTATAAGTTTATCTTTGACTTAAATTAAAAAATGATTTTCTTTTTAATGTTTTCAGATACATATGTATTAATTAATACAGTTGAAATTGTAAATTATTAAAAAAATGTTTCAATTTGCAAGCTTCGTATTTTTCCGCTAGGTGCCTCTGGTAGATAGAAGCCTCCCCCTTAAGAAACCATATTAATATTTTTTGCATTATCGTACGGCCGTATATTTTGTTCACCGGTAGATTACAAATCATTTCGCGACTAGCGTATCGCTTATTATTTTATCGCTCCGCTCCACCGTGTCCACAATCTTACAACACAAATGGAAAAGAATTTACTTGGATTATTTTTGCAAGGTAATGGTTCGTTTTATTTTAGACTTGGCTTGTTTTTTAGGGAGGGCAACACTAAGAAGTGTAAAGATGGCTCTTATAAAAAAGGGTAAGACAGAAAGCCGGCCAGGTGTAAGGACAGGTGTTTTAGTTTGATTATTATTATAGTTCCATTACTGAATCGCAAGGGGCGTAGTAATTCTGACAGATTTACTTAGTATATTCTGTAGAAGTACGTCATTCTGCTGAGCAATCCGTAAGGTTTGGAAGAAAGTATTCATCATTTTGAAGGTAACCACTATTGTCTTGATTAAACAAGCATTTGGGTAGATCAGAGGTCAAGAAATCTAATCCAAATTTTTAAATTTACTTAATAATAATATCAGGATATTAGATAAAGATTTATTATAAAATTTTCATGTAAGTAGATATTTATTTATCTGTCAAAGATTTGGGTAGGAAGGAAAATAGAAAAGTGTATGGAATATTTTTTTGCCATGTTCGTTTTTCTTTAAAGCAGATGACGCAATCGATTCGACAACAGATTTAAAAGTGGGCCTTGAAACAGTTCAAATCAGTCATACATTTTTTTATTGTGTCCGATCCTAAGAAGATCATAATATAGACATCCACAGGGTGAAGATTTGTATTAACATATTTTAGTTTTTACGAGAAATGGCTGTTAGCCACTTTCTCAACCTATTAGTTCCATACTCTGACTCAAGACACCCATTTAACAACTATTATGTATAAATTTCAATAATTCTTATCGCACATATTATAATATATAATATACTTATATTTTTAAAAAAAATGTTACTTTTTGTCTATAATTATTCAATATTCTTATGTAATTTCTTTCCATTTTATGTTCTTCTTACTTTCTATCTTGTTAGGTAAAACTATATTATAATTTGTATATTATGGAAACTTTGCTGGTTGCAATATTTTTTCTCTAATCTATTTTTATACATATTTGTAGTCAATGTAACTGTTTGTTTTCTTTAATAAATAAAATTTAATTAAAAAAACAATATGCGTATTTTCCAGACCCAGGATTCAAATCTGGGACCCATGACATTATAAGCCGATGTGTACCAAAATCTTAATTTTTTATTATGTAATTAGTCAGTGCATTGGGCCGGGCCTATGTATCACTAAACGTTCCACTGATGATAATTTTCTACAAACAATTTACAGTATTGAATTCTAAGTATGAGCAATAACTAGCACTGCCATCGAAGCTTACAATAATTATTGTGTCTCATGAGTCATGACCCATCCAGCCTTAGTTCTAGAGTTGGTCGATTCTACGATTTTTTTTAAAAATTAATTCAATAATATGGCTTCCTACTATGAATTATCGACACTCGACAGTGACGATAATTTATACATAAATAAACATGTAATATTATTTTGCTCCGGTAACAAGGTGCGCTTTGGTTTATTTTGTAAAATATGTTGATTTAAAAACTGCGCCAACTCAGTCACAACTTGATTTAAAATGTTTCCTTTTCCTTGCTCGCGAAAGCAGAACGTAATAAGTCGACTGCTTCCTTATTTGCGATTTCCGTTCCGGTCTCTAGTCGAGCTAGACTAGAAATCTGTAGAGCTTTGTGAAATATTCAAGTAGGTACCTATATAGATACGCTTTGAATTATTTTTCATTTTGAGACCCAGTACCAGATTATTTAGTCATCACCGGAAAGATGGTATCCTTCTAATTCTTCCCACATCTTCCTTTCCTTTTTAATTGGATACCGTAGAACAGTGTCCACCAAACTTTTTTATCTGGCGGCACACTGGAGAAACTAAATTTGTTTCGTGGCTCGCAAAATTAAAATTCTCCCCAACAAATAATATTGTTTTATTAATAAATATATACATAGCAAATCGGTATAAATAATACCTTTTTTTAGCGAGAATGATACAATTGATTTTAAGAAAAAATATATCAAAACGTGGCTCTAAATTAGATAAACAAACACGTAACTCTCCATCAACCATATGTAATAATTCCTGTTTTTTTTATATTATTTCACCCGCATGAGCGCTGGGAAACATAATTTGCAAAAATATGAAAATCCAAACAGCAACAGAGGTTTAATGGTGGGTCTAGGACGATTCGGCGCCCGGACAAATGGGCGCCACGCAATCGAATGAAATTCGAAAATAAATAGACGTTTGTGAATTATAGATACTTTAAAAATATATATTTAATATTATTATTTTATACTTGGTGAGAATAATTTAAATGTGCACACGTAATTAATAATGATTTAATTGTGCATATTATTAAGTTCCAGCGAGAAGACAGTTCTTTTATTTTTATATAAAGCCTCTCAGGTATGATAATTCTCAATCGGCAATAAAAAAAAAACAATATGCTAAGAGCAAAATGAATTAAAACTACTTAATAGTAGATAGAAACCTTTTAAAATTCCTCGTATACTTTCTGTATAAAATCGTAACGAATGTTTATTTATTTCATTCGACAGTGCGGCGCCCAATTGTCCTACGTATCCGGAAATTTGTACGTAAATAGTTCACCGCAGGACACTTATTCGTGCGCTGCATTACGTGAAACATGAGTTCGTGTAACATTTAATCAAATGACGAGTTCTTCGTTGAGTATATTTGTACGTATGCTACAATATGTGGCGAATTTTATGAGATGTCTATACTAGATTAGGTTAGGTTAAGTTAGGGTTAATATAATTGGAATAGTACTATTTTTAAACTATCGCCGCATTTTGTTAGATACGTATAAATGTATTCCACGGTGAAATATTCAACGAAGAACTCGTCATTTGATAAAATGTTATACGAACTCATGTTTCACGTACTGCGGCGCACGAATAAATGTCCCACGATGAACTGCATACGTACAACTTACATGTAACCATTGTCCTAGTGGCTAGTTGCCCCATTCCTTTAATGGCTGTAGTAACTAATCGGTGATATTATTGACTCCTAACCGAAATTCAAAATACTCACAACTCCAACTCAGAAGATAAGGCGTTGTGCACTGGATCATTTTTAAGTCTATAAAATTTTCTTCCATTGTTCATGTCAGGTGTGTACCGTTGTATTTTGAGAAAAGATCGATAAGCCACTCGGAGAATTGATAATTAAGTAAATTAATACTGTCAACCGAGGGTACTTGATGGAATTTTTGTTAGCCAAGTACGGAATATAAATTACCATTGTTTATTTGTTTTTACTTAATGGGTTGATGTATTTAGTGACATTTCTCATTAGCTAATTTCATTAAATTCCCAACACGTTACCTAGTTCCATGGTCTACGAGTAATGATATTAAAATGTGCTTATCTACTGAATATATTAATAGTATATAGTTGGGCCGATTATGATCCCAATCCCATCCTTAAACCCGCAAAAATATGTAACACCTACCATCCTTATTATTATTATCATCCAGGCACTTACCAATCACAGGTCATCAGCAGACCGTGATTATTTAATGACAGTCAGTTTTTCATAGACAACGAGAGAGTCAACTTGCTACAGTGTGGCCATCGTTTATGAAAGAACTCAATACGAGTCTCCGTATAAGCTCAGAAAATCAGAACATCTATTCAACCCGTTTTATCGGGACAGGGTGTCTGATCATTCATTCAAACGTCATCATCATTCATATTAGCCCAAGTGTAACAGTGAGAGTGACACTCTAAAACTATTTACCTACTAGAGCGTGTGTCATCCCTCTCAACATCAAAGGTCAGTGCCTGGAATCCTGTTTAAATCGCCCCCCCCCCCCCCCCCTAGATCCGAAATCTACAAGCATCTCTCAAAATTACAGTCCACAAAAGCTCAACCAGTATATAAGTAATTTACTAATACTTTAAATATTCATAATATTAAAAAATACATATATACCTGATCCTTTATTTAGGTAATAAGCTTCTTTTCTTGTGTTACATTGCTATATGTTTGCGACGGATACTGGGTGTGCGGTGGGGTGGTATAACTTTAGGAGCAACTAGGAGATAAGAGAACGCACAAAGCACCACGCTGAGAGTGAATAGGCGGCTTCCATAAGAGAACCTCAACTTGGCTTGCCTGTTCTTCAAGCCGACTGGATTTCGGCGTCCTGGAAGGCCGCTAAATACTATCTATAGAGTGTATACGGCGGAGCTCCGGGATGCTGGTTTGACCTGGAACGAAGCAAGAAGACTGGCGAACGACAGGGATTCTTGGAGGCGCCGCGTGGTCTCCATATGCTCCAATTAAGTGGCGGATATGGCCGAAGAAAAAGGTGTATTCGTTGTCAGCGTGTATTTGCCATTGAAGAGTTCCTACGCATAGTGCCTGGAGATGGCTAAAAGTGAAACTAGACTAACGAACGAAATGTGTCCAGAAAATTTCTGCTGAGAATACCCCAGAAAGATCTTCACAAGACCTTGGCTGTGTACTGCAGTGGCGCACCCAGGGAGGGGGCAAGGGGCCCTGGCACCTCCCAAAAATGAAAATGATCAGAATGATTTTAAACATTGAAAGGCAATAAACTACACCTTGGGCTTAGACAAATAAAAACACTGCAAAAAAAATGATTTGTAATTATTCTCCAGCACCCTTTTTAGAAAAATTTCTTAGATTTTAATTTCTAACTCAAAAATTTCGAAACACTAATGTCGGGTTTTTTTAGAAACCCAATCCCTAATGGAACTGTCAAAAAATTCTCGGTGTCCACCCGAATTCTGGAGTGGTGTAGGTCATGGCTGGGGAGGGCTGATAGGGCTTTAGCCTGGGGGCCCGGCGTGTCGGGTTGACCAGTTAAGTGAGATAAACACACATCATAAACTAGCTTTCATTGTAAAAAAAGTCGCCTGCGGCGCTATTATACTTCATGGCCATGAACATTTTCAATTATATAATTGTGCAATATACTTTTTGATTATTATGTGTCGATACTCGACAGCTCCATTATTAAAGTAGATGTATTAAAAATCGCCAATAATTATTCACAGTATAAGTACCCTTAATTTGAACTAAAACACAATTTGAAAAACGTTAATGTAGTCTTTCACACTGCCTTTAATCTTAGTGGTAGGTAGGGGGCCCGCCAAATTTTTCCATCATCATTTCAGGATGTGGGGACCATGGTGTAGGTACGCCGAGTGCAATAGACAAAAGGCCGATAAACGAAAAATTAGGCTGTGAATAAGAAAAAGAGCCTATGGGACTAATTTACATTCTCCTCCTTGGGCCCTCCCCAATATTAAATCCTGGGCGCGCCACTGGTGTACTGTATATGTGTGTCAGATTCTTATTATTATTTCGTTTAGATGCGAAGAGACATTTTCTCTCGGTAGCTATGTAACACCGCAAATTTACTAAAAGTGAAGTAATTATCCCAATTAAGCGTGCTGCGGGGTGAATTACGAAACCTGTTATCAAATCGAGCTTCGGTATAGTCTTAATACCGTAACTTTTTTCTTTCGAGATAAATTAATATTTTTATGTTTTACATTAAAACTGTGAATTATTTTAGGAAACTTATTAAAATCATTTTGGTGAGAAAGATATCTGAATTAAATTATAGAATTATCCAATTGACGTGTATTTTATAATTTTGTTAAGTTGTAACTTTCTTCCATTATTTTTATGAATTATTTACGTGGGTGTTCAGTTCTAAAATAAACAAAGTCCAGTTTTTTTTTTTTTTAATTGTTGATCCATAAAAAAATATTTTTAACAAAATTCAATTCTAGTCCTAAAAATTGTAAGACGTATTCTATTTTTCTGATAAATCTAGTTATTATATTATTTTGTTTAAATCTTCAAAAAACACAATTCATAATATCAAATGTGTATGCATACTTTTTAAATATTTGGTTAGTAAAAATTAGAAGAAAAAAAAAAGAGTTTACTTTCACCTTTTATGAAACTATTGTAAGAGAACTTAGTTCTCTTTGAAACTCGGTACCTTAATAATTATCAATACAATGTATAAACTTAAATATTTTGTGTTCCTTTGCTAAATGCTTCCAGTATGTAGATTATTGTAATAAAAGACAGAACCGTTTTTATATTATGTAATCAAAAGGAACAATTAAAAAAGTGACTCACTTGTTTCAAAGTAAATAAATAATGAGTGAAGGCATTACTCATTTGTTTTATAAAACAAATGAAAATGCATTACCGCTCGAGTTTTCATTTTATTATTACTTGATGTCACTGCAAGTAAATCTACAGTCCCATCGTTCTATCTACAAATGCATAGTGTGTGACATTTATAATAACTCAATACATAAAACAGATTAGATTGGACGTGAAAGTGTTAGAAACGCTCCGAAGTCTTGTAGCTATAAATATGTAGAAATTGTAAGAAAGCTCTGGTAGAAATGAACGTACAATGCAGAACTGTTAAATTCTCACCGTGAACATGTCTGGTCGGATAAAGACGGTGCTTTTACTGCCTCGACGAAACGAGCTTTTCGATGTATGCAGGTAGAGAGGTGTATAGTACTTATATCATTTTAAAGAATAATCCAATACATAAAATGACAATAATGTATCCACGTATAAGATTAGAGCTATATTTTATAATTGTTTTTATCATTTTACTTTCAAATTACATAAGAACTTATTTTACAACGTTTTTCTTAGCTCGTATTCTTATTTGTCCGGTGGTTCTTTGTCCGGTACAAATCTTGCAATTGATTTTTAACTAACTTCCCGACTAGCTAGACATTTGAAACTCTTAGAATATAAATCAGAACACGATGTCAATGCATTTTTTAATACTTTTAGCCATCTTTAAGTAGAATTGAATTCATTTTCAGTTAATCCTGTTTTGTATGACGACATGAGACACGTATTATTTCTATCAAGTAGAATTTTTTTTGATCGTTTAAACTAGTCAAGTTAAGTTTATATGATTCAACAGAAAATTTAAAACGTTGTATATAAAAAGTTCTTTTTATCTTGTAATTATTATTATCTTCTTATTTCTTGTTTTATATGTGTTGCCATTAGTAATTAAATATATTTCTTTAAATCTATTGCATAGCTACTTTTATTGTATACCTACTGTGCAGTGACGTCCCGTGGGGGCAGGCAGGTTAAGCGTCGCTTGGGGGCGGCAGTTACTCGAAGGGCGGCAAATCGAGGAGAATCATTTGGAATATAATATATAAATAGCTACCTACCGAAACTTAGTAGTAACGAAAATATCTTTCCATTAAAAAAAATAGGTCCGTAGTTTTGTCGGTTCGCGATGTCTAGTTTACTTCTGTTGCCTTTCGACGTCCTTAGTGACCAGCAATGACACGTGCAGATTTGTGAATAATTCCAGTTTGAGTTATTAGCCAGTAAAGCCGCGTTGACACGGTCCAAGTAGGATCCAAGTATACTTGGATAGGAATAATTAGTATGAAGATGTCTCATCCAAGTGACAGCTTCATACTATGTATTCCTATCCAAGTGCACTCGTATGTGACATCTTCATACTAATTATTCCTATCCAAGCTACTTGGACCGCGCCCTACTCATCCAAGTTAACTTGGATAGGAATAAATAGTATGGAGCTGTCACTTGGATAGGAATAAATAGTATAAAGCTGTCACTTGGATGAGACATCTTCATACTAATTATTCCTATCCAAGTCTACTTGGATCGTACTTGGACCGTGTCAACGCGGCTTAAGCACGGAAGTTGCGTTGGTCGTCGAAATTAAAGATGCACCCCCCTCTTACAGACCTACCACCTACCACTCCGGGTCCACGATTTTATTCAGTATCTAGGCGTCACGCCGTCATCGATTATCGATTTAATAATGCCTAAACCTTTGCAATCTCAGACACTCAGACTAAACATATCAATACAGATGTTGAAAGTTTCGTGAAGAAGAAAAGAGACACGGATCGCCCTTAACTCCTCAAGACAGAACAAATTAATTTATTGCAAAAATGACATGTAAGAAGCCACTGTATTACCAACGTCAAAAAAATCTTTATACTTAAGTAAATTTGATTTTGTATATTTTAGTGGTAAGTACATAATATATTATATTTAATTAGTGATATGTTTTTTTATGGGTTGAAGAGTTGACCGTTAAAGACAGGAACAGTCCGGCGTTTATATCTTAGATAGAGTCATGAAAAGATGATAAAAAATACTGTAAGAATAAAAATTGGGGCGGCATTTTGGCGCTCCTTAGGGGCGGAATTTTGTCTAGTGACGTCGCTGATACTGTGTATCTATATTATAATATAGTAGTTATGCAGTGGCGAAGGGTGGAGGTAGGCTGTTAAGATTCGAAATAAATAGTGCACAATAAACTTTGTCAGTCAGTTTCATAAGTGTGAAAAAATACGAGGGCAAATATTGATTCTGGGTATATAAAATGTTATATTAAACGGTAATTGCGGGGATTCTGAACGGTTAAAATCAACCTTAATATAGAAAAATATGTTCGGTAAACCTATATTTTGGTGTTTGAATTTGATTCGTAATTTTGGAGACATTGCAACAATTTTATAATAATATTATATAGTACTATCTGAAAGTCCATTCTTTTCCATTCAATAATAAATTATTTAAGTCAAGGTCTTCGCGCTTAATATCAGAATCGCTTTACTGAAGAAAAAAATAGCATTGAAACCAACAAAAATAAAGAACGGATTTATCTTTCCGTCTGTAGATATATTTTTTATTTCACGCTTATGTCTGTTTTATAGCAAAGTGTTTTTGTTTAGTATCAAGTAAAAATAAACATAAATGGCGGCGACATGGATTGATTTTTTAAAAATTTCTGTGTTGGCATAGTTTCTATACTTTCTTCGGCGGAAAACAAACTGTTTTTATACTTTTATTTTATGAATTTAATATAAAGAAAGGCTATTTTTTCTGCCCTCTAAGATATATATAATATTTACTCAATATTAGGTGATTAACAAATAAATTCTCATATGTTTACAAATAGGTACATTAAAACTGTGACGAAAATACATATATTATTAATTAAATAATGTATAATAATTAATGTA
Organism: Rhyacophila brunnea; assembly: GCF_057557595.1. NCBI lineage: Eukaryota > Metazoa > Arthropoda > Insecta > Trichoptera > Rhyacophilidae > Rhyacophila > Rhyacophila brunnea. The sequence continues at coordinate 38,424,506 of NW_028232796.1, forward strand.
ATATCAAAGCAGTCGGTTGCCTAATAACGGTATCAAAAGATCTCAAAATCTGGAGATGGTTGTCGATTATTTTTGAAGTTATACTTCTTTTGGCGCGTTTGGGAAATCAGATCAGAGTGTATTTTTGGCGTGTGACATGTAACACATAATTTATTTTTTCACACGAAAAAAAACGCACTCGATTGGATTCGAACCACCGATTGTTCGGTTATCAGATAAAACGCACTACCTTTACGCCACTGTATGGTACTGCAATCATGAAGATTATACAGTATAATATTATAGTTTAGAATTGTTCCGTTGCCTAGGCAGCGAATTTATTATTGTCGGCCATTTGCAATTCTTTACGTAAACAAACGATTACATGTCAGTTAGTAATATAAGTTAAAGTGTATAGAAATAAACCAACGGCGTTCCAATAAGCGGTCCTTTTTCTTGATTGTGTAATTTAACAAGATAATTAAGAGCTAGTCAAAGAATCTCGCGTATCACAAGTTTTGTTTTTGTTTTGTTACGCCAGAGAAGTATAACTTCTAAGGCGCGTACATGAGTATACACAGCGATTTTTTTTTTAATCTTAGACTTTGATTAATTTAGAGTAGAGTCACCGGAATTGCGAAAAGATATTTGCAGAATTTAAAACGTAAAAGGAGCAATAAAATTACAGAGTTGAATAAAATATTAAATTATCAATGGTGCAAGCTTATGATATTATCTCGTCTTAATCAATATAAAATGTTCAAAATGATTGGGTGACTTGTTACAACGAAATAATGACCTAACCTTAATAGATTCCACGAAAATTAATGTTTCATTTTTCCCCTGGCTGTTCTGTTTTATCACTGTTCTGTTTTGTCATGTTTTGCTTTGTCACTGTTCAACGGAAACATCGTGGGTCAACGTGGAAGAGGTAGGAAGCCTAAATGACATCGAGAGTTGGCGATAAATTCGGCAATTTTCTTCCTGTTCCGTCGCTACTCTAAAAAAACGGTGGAGTGCTAAGCTCAAACAGTCAAAGGTTCAGGAGCCATGGTGTTTTTCTGCCAGAGTAATTATTACAACTTTCTTGTTTTTATTTCTCTGATAATTGCTTTGATCTTTTTCATCCTCGACATTCGTAACTTTATTTTTCCAGCTGATACAAAACATGCATCTGTACATTAATATCCATGCCTCCGCTCCATACAATAGGATTGAAAAGATGTAACCATTCTCATTGAGTCCCAGGTTTAGGTCGGGGTTATATTGTAGTATTTTCCTCAGCTATTTTAAAAAACACCCCTGTCTTTCTCGACTCAGAATTTCAGTTCAACGGTATCGTCAACCATTTATCGCAATAAAAATAAGAAAAATAAATATTATGATTGACAGGTTTGAAACATTTTTTGTATATTTTTTGCTAGCTTTGGAAGTTGTAGCTCATTAGGTATTGTGTGAAATTACACATATAAAACGTACGTATTTTTTGTTGGGTTTTCACCATCAGTTTTAGGAAATATACGTTTCGTACAATGATGTTGCTATGTAGGTATAAATCTCTGCGTTTCCCTCAACTAAACGAAATAATAATGAATTAAATGTTTTATGAAATTAATGACATTTCTCATATAGAAATAATTCTATTATTTTCAAAGCATTTCTAACATGATTATCACATGCTATTATTAATATGCTAAAGCGCTTCCGGGTATTTAAAAAAGGAATTCATGCGAATTTAACCTCGCTTCAAGCTCTAATTCCCCCCCCCCGTCGTTATTTTGTGTTTAAAATAATATATAATTCTTTGAAATGCTATAATATAATTATATAATATTGGTGACAAATTCACGTGTATCATAAATGCCGCAATTACATTATGATGACGTCACGTACTGTCACATGCTGGAACGGCGACAAATTTACAATATGGTTTCGTCATTCCGCAGAATATTTTGAATGATCACTATCTCTATAAATTCAATGATGGAGAGTGCCAACTCTAATGTATCAGTATTTTAAATTATTATTCTTTGTGCATGCTAAGTTTAATTAACCCAACCTGCAGAACATAGATAATAAATAATAATTGTTATATCAAATCCATAGAGAAAACCACTAAAAACAAAGAACACACACTACAGATTTTGACATGAGTCGAAAATGTGTAGTCATGTAGAAAATGATAAAAAATTTCATTGTGTCATGCAGGTGTCGATACAGCGCGGTACGTGTGAGGTGACCTCATTGTTTTCCTGGTGATTTCGGCAGATTTTGCTAACTGACAATACTCGTTTAAAGGTTCAAAATATGCTACGGTATGGGAGCATCAGGAAATACAAAGAAAAACCACAATACACACTTTTTCCCGTAGTGGCAGCTTACTGTGACAAGTATGTCATACCATGATGATAATGTACTTGAACCATTGAGATCTCTTAAATAACAGTGTATGGGTTTTTTTATTTTTAATATATTCCTATTCGTTTTTCGCCTTATGGCAATACGTAAAAATCTTAGAGATACAATGTCATGTAATTTAACAGAAAACTTATTTCATTGTAACTGAATTTGATTTATATCTTTATTAATATTATTTTTTTAATGTTTTTTGGGTATTTGCCGCCCACTGTAATCTGCCACCCAGGTGTAGTCCAGCCAGCGCTCGAAATGGAATATTTTACGAACCGGAGCGCTCAATATTTTATGAACATGTTAACATGGTTATCTAATTGCTTGTGTATTTTATAAAAATAAGAGTGTTTTGCCGTGTCCACATTGGCAACAAGTTGCTGGCAACCTCATTAAATTTCGATTAAAATAATTTTGGGTCAAAAAAAATTGATAATCATCGTGAAATTTAATGAGGTTACCAGTGTGGACAAACTTTTAGATTTTTATATTAAATGGCAAATCTAGCTCACTGTCAAATTAATATGTCCACGAGACGGAGCGATAATTTTGGTGATTTTACGAACCGAAACGGCGCTCCGGTGCGTTCCGGTCCATTTCGAGCCCTGAGTCCAGCACCCTCGTTTGGCGCGGCCTTAATTATTATATATTTGAATTAAACAATATCTTTTCTATTCCTCATTTTTTTTTTAAATATATACATATAGTATTTGGGTACCAAACCATTGACATAAAACCCTCGAAAAGATTAATATTATATTGTTTGTACACCAAATTAAACTGCGAATAACTTGAAAAGACCGTGACTTTCAAGTTGTAACACTTTTGTATCTAATTGTCTGCGGCGAACAATCCGCGTGGGTACAAAGGGACAGAACCTGTCATCCGCGGATACAAAAGCTCCGCACAGATTGCGGGGACCGAATTCCGCGCAACAATAAGGGATCGGAAGAGGGGGATGATGGGGCACGCTTTGTAAGCTTTGCATCCGCAGTTTCTGGGAACAAAATACAAATATCGGCCAGAGAGTATTAGAAGGATTTCAATCTTAAACAAAATCCAGTGGTATGGCGAAGATATTCAATTTACCCACGTAGGTGACGATTATTTATTTTAGATTGATTTATTTTCTTAATATTTGTTTTATAAACTGATTTTTATATCAAGAATCGGGGACTCTGTCAAAATTTCCCAATGCTATTAAGGGGGATGCTTATAACAGCAGAGGCACCTAGCGGAAAAATACAAAGCTTGCAATTTGAGATATTTTTTTGATAATTTACAATTTCAACTGTAATAATTAATTGATAAATATGTGTCTGAAAATATTAAAACGGTGAATTAGTCAAAAATCTACACGATGAAAAACTGACAACTTAATATACTAAATTTTATTAATAAATATGACCATAAAATATATTGTAAACATAACGTAACTATGGACATAAATATGTAACAAATTCACATTTTTTTACAATAATTGTAAGTTTATCTTTGACTTAAAAAAATCTTTTTAATGTTTTCAGATACATATATATTAATAAATACAGTTGAAATTAATGTAAATTATCAAAAAAATGTCTCAAATTGCAAGCTTCGTATTTTTCCGCTAGGTGCCTCTGCTGGTATAAGCATCCCCCTTAATACCCCGTATCTGGCCTATATGACGAAAATTATTTTTTGATGTAAGTACCTACTAAAAACAAAAAAAATACTGCCAATTGACTGCGAAAATCCCATACTTGTAGTTATTTTAACAAAAATGATACAGCCATTTTAGTAATTTTCCGTATCTGAACATTGCAGGAATAAACCTGTAATAGCCCGCATCTTGCCTTTAAGCTCTAAAGTGTGTTGCATGACGTGTGTTGAATTCAACTTCAAAGTGTCACTTTAGAATTATTTAAAAGGTAAAACAGTAAGTAATATAACAAATATTTGGATGTTTATCTTTATATATGTTACGCCGAATGTACGAAATTGACTATTACATGAAATGGGCAAAATTTTGGCTAATTCATGTAATAGTCAAGCCCGTTGCCTTATTCATAAATTAGGTAAATTATCTGCCGAGTGCGTGAATTCGCCAGGGTATGGAATTCTTAAACTGTCAATATGACAGTAGAAAATGTAAATTTAATACGGATGGTTTTATTAGTTATAATTGGACATAATATAATATTATTATTATTAGGTTAGGTTAGGTTGGGTTAGGTTTTGTAATTCTGAATTCAACTTAATGTCCATTTTGAGGTTAGCTAACAAGTGTCAACAAACTATCAAATCATACCATCACAAACAATCGACCATTGCACGATTGATACCCAAGCACGAATCAAATCGCGAAAATACCTTTTAATAAAATTCTTCCGTTATCGTATTATAGTTCTAGATTTTTTTTGGGTGTATGAAATGGATATGAACGTCATTGTAGTTATTGATTGGTATATTTTTATATAATCAATGACGTTTGACACATTTGGTTAGTTTGATTCATGTTTGATTAGTTGCAAAAAACAACACCGGAGCGCAACCATCTATTTTGACCAATGCATGAGCATTTGACACAATTGGTTTGGTTGCAGAAAACACCACCGTAGCGCTACTATCTAATTTGCCCAAAGCATGAACTAGGCAGAAAAATTACTGCCGAATTCACGCAATCGGCAGATATTTTGCCTAATTCATGAATAAGACAACGGGCTTACATTTTTCATGATTTAGGCAAAATTTTGCCCATTTCATGTAATAGTCGATTTCGCACATTCGGCTTAACATATATATCACATTTAATTAGATATTATCATTATATTAGGCGTTGCGTGCTTTGCTTTACCACTTTTTACGTTACGGGTTATTGGCATGCTAAGGCATGTTACAACATGTGTGAACTATTAACACTCAGATACGGGATATTAAATATTTAGTTTTTTTAGCTTCCTGCATAATTTGTAAAAAGTAACTTACGGGATATTAACATAAGGCCATCGATATGTATAGTGTTAGCGTTCAGAAACAACATACCAAAACATACATCAACACTCGTACAATATATAATAAATGCTGAAGTAAATTATATAATACATATATTTAATGAGACTAATTTTTAAATTTTTTTTAGTAGGTGTACCTGAATCAATTTGCATTATTTTTAAAACCATTTGAAAATTGCGCCGTAATTAAATTATTTATGTCAAGGTAATATTTTAATGCTGGTTCCAAATGAAGTCTCCGCCACTGACGTTTTCTCAGTCCCAATGTAGGAAACGATGACTGAAAGGCTCTCTCCATATGGACGGATATGATCAAAAGTACCATTGGGTTTCCACAATCATAGACCATACATGTTGTTGATTTTACCTGATATTACTAGGAGTCTCCTCATGATTGTTAAATATATTATGGTACTATTTATTATTAAGTTGATCAACCCAAACTGAAATAGAGTACAATTGTATGCCTGAATAGCGGTGGTAAAGCGTGGAGGTAGGTCGTCAAGATCCGACATAAATAGTGCACACTAAACTTTGTCAACCATGCCTACGTATTTGTATTCATTGAACTAAGACTCCAAATAATTAGCAATTGTTATAGTGTTCCTAAGTTTTTAAAATTTAATTAAGCCCTGCGTAAGCCAAGCCATTGTAGATAATAGTCAAAAAATATTAGTTTATCCATAAAATATCTAAAATATAATATAAATAAATAAGATATTTTATAGATATAAGAATATTTTTTATCGATTATGTTTTAGTATGGGCAGGCTTAATGAATTTAAAAAACTAACAAAAATAATACGTAAATTAATATGTATTTTTAATTAAACGATAATAATAATAAAGTATTACTGAAAAAAGCGCACTTTTTTATCAATTCGCCCATAGCATACCTATTGTGGCTTGGTTTAGGCAGGGCTTAATTGAATTTTATAAACTAACCAGCACCATCCACAAATTATATTATTAGTTCAATGAAAACAGAATTAATAATTATGACTGACAAAGCTTAGTGTGCACTATGTATGTCGAATCGTAACAGTCTACCTCCACCCCTCGCCACTGGTTGGGCAAATAGTTAATAACCATAATATTGTAAAAAAAAAACTATAATTATTATGGCATTCACTCTAAAACAATAATATACCTACTTTGTGTTTACATAAATCCATACCTTAGTTATATAGGGAAACAATTCAAATTAAAACCTTGTTTTAAGATAATGGCGTTTGAAAAAGTTTCAAGTAAATGTGTTTATTTTTAATATACTCGTAGTTTACATGCAAATTTAGAGTTTAAAAAATAACCAACCCAGACAATCCCGTGTATAATGAACTAATGATAAATCCCAGAAAGGGTTATTCGATTTTATGACCAGTTGAAAAATATTTTTTTTTTTTTGTTGAATTGTAAAGAATGGACCCTTTTATATCAAATGGCATTATTGATTCAGATCCATGAAATTTTGAGTTGTTACCTTACCATGGTATCGAATTGCTAGCTGTAATCTGTAGCTTGTGACAAATTATTGATACTTGGTAGATTTTTTTAATTATTTTCTGTAGGTATATTATAATATTTTTTTTATTCATCTACAATTAAAAGAATCGTTACTACTTATTTTATGTTAAATGTAATTTATTATAACATAGTTAAATACTGATGTCCCCAAAATTGCCTGATAACTATTAATAATAAAATTGATCTTTTGCTGTTTGGCATATTTACATTAATTTTAACCATTGTATTGGTTACATATTTAGATGGTTAAGTTTTTTGAAACGCCTATTTTAAAGCGCCATTGAAATATAAAATGGAAAATCCTTCCAGACCTTAGCCTTAGACTATAGATACATCTTCCATACAATAATGGAAATACAACTAAACGATGTTGCCGTAAGTTTGAATTGTCTGTTTGCTTTTGTTTTACCACGAAACTGCATAGTGGTTTCAAAAATTTGACGGTCGCTATTTTACTGCGCATTCCAACAAGGAAAGCAATTTTTATGTAGTATTGAAGTCCATTTGTTTTGTAAGCACATAATATTATAAGAAGCAAAATGGGTTTTTACCATTTTTGAAATGCACAACAGTCACTTTTTGAAATGTTCAAATTAGAGTAAACAATTTTATTATTTTTAATTAAAATAATGTAGGTACTAAACAACCCTCAAAACTGTGACATTATTTTTATACGAATTTCTCAATGGGTGAATGATGAAGAGAAGCCTTTTGCTTCAGACCTATTCAATTAAAAAAAGATTTAGGAGTAGTTTTCATATTTATGAGTTAATGTGTATAATAATATGTACCTAATCTGTTGATTTGTATGACAAGTTATAAAGGGTTATTAACCAAGACTTATATAATATATATACTGAACTTTTCTCTCAATAAGTTGATTGTGTCTCGAGGTGTGTGGCATGTTGCACCATGTTTTTGGAACCACATACCATCCAGATCAAAACCATTTAATTCATGCCAGAAAAAATCAGTAATTATGTTTCTGTTCTCTATTGACAATAAGCGCATTGCCATTTTCGCTTTCAAAAATACGATCCAATTACACCTCCAGACCATGAACCACACCAAACTGTTAATTTTTGTGGATATAAAGGTGTTTCAATAATAGCATGTAGGTTTGCATTACTCCAAATGCGACAATTGTGCATATTTACGAAGCCATTTCACCAAAAATGAGCTTCGCCGAAGATGATATTTTCATGAAATAATGGGTCTGTTTCAAGTTGCTCTAAATCTCAATCAAAAAAATTAAACGCACCAAATGATCATTCAGTATAAGTTATTGTTTTAACTGTATTATATACGTCTTCAAATACAAATCTTTATGAAGAATATTCCATGTAGTGCTATAATAAAGTTCAAGTTGTTAAGAACGACGTGTAATTGATTCTTATGGATTTTCATCCCTTTGATTTACAAGATCTATATTTTCAGTAGTTTGTTTACGTTTTTGACGGGTTGGATTCTTAATATCACAAAAATTACCATTTGACTCGATTTTTTCAATAAAATACGAATAGTAAGCTCTATATGTGGATTATTTTTACCATAAATTTCAAAAAAATCACAAAACGTAGCTCTAATATCGTCCCTGTTCTGGCAGAAGACACTAATTCGAAAAAATGACATATTGAGTTAGTTATACTTACCAAAATGTTCCTTATTTCAAACTTTACCATCTGGAAACCTTCTTAATAAATAAACGGTCTTTATTTTAAAGTCATCCTTTTTTACGATTACTTAATAAACTCACATGATAGACCATTTCAAACATTTTAACAACTTCAAAGTCAAATGACTTAAAACTAGTATTCTTCAGTTAGTGTGTTCTGCCAGAACAGAGACGATATATTCACTATTGTTGTAATACATTTTAACAATTTGAAACGCTGTAGAACTGTGTATCTTCCATGGTGATTTTCCAAACAATCTTCTTTTTTTTCTTTCGACCATGTCCGATCCTAATAGGATCATATGGGCCTCCACAGAGTAGTCAGTAGAGGTTTGTATTGACAGATTTTGTTTTTTACGAGAAATGGATGTCAGCCACTTGGGCACTTGCTCAACCTATTAGGTCGATACCCTGACAGACAAAAATTGAAAAACAATATGTGTACTTGCAAGACCAAGGATTCTAACCTGGGACCCACGGCGTTATAGTCCGACGCTTAAGCCGCGCGGCCACCGTGGGCGTTCCAAACAATACTGAACACAAATGTAAATTTTGATGGGAATCAAAAAAATGGTGACGTTTTAACTAACTAATTTGTTAACCCTTTATATATTTTATTTCTATCATTAAAACTCCATGAACTGCTTTGTATAAATTCGTTATACGGTGTTGCTATTATTATCAAAGTAACATACCTATATAACAGGTAATTATTGATTATTTATATACGCCCTCTTTAAATACTAAAAACACTAATAAGCATAAAAAATATTAATATGGATTATGTAATAATCATTTCAAAACAATCTTATATCTAGAGAATGTTGCAAATAGTTTTATTCCTTTTGTGTAAGCATTTCTTCTTATTTTTTTCATTTCTAATTAAAACAGAAACTATAGAGTTCGCAAAGAATAATAACGAATGATATATCCAATAGGAAATGTAATATTGGAATATTAATTAAAACGGAAATAATTTTACGTTTGTATTATTTATATCTGACGTTCAGAATCAATGCCAGACATGCTCATTTTTGGTAATTCATGCTATACGTAATCTAGATCTATAGAGTAAGTAAGCTTTATTAAAATTTACTTTAAAAAAAGGCTTTCTCTTCAATTTCATACACAAACACACACGATTTATTGCGGTTCTCTCCCTTAGAAATCTTATCATAAAGGAGAACACGTCTAAGTTTGATTATAGTATTATGTTAAAATAATGATAAATTCTTACCTGATTCATTTCAGTCCCAAGACACGCGGGGGCCAGATGCGTCACCGGCGTGATGGAATCCCTAATCAGCTCAATAGTCTGCTGCAAAGCCACCGGAGCATACCAGCAAGAATCTCTTATCTCCGCCCCAAGAGTTATATTTGGCAAGAGAGTCGGATCATTGTTGATCATATCCAGTATTTGGAACGTAACCTCTGTTCTCTGGATTCCATAAACCTCTCGAATCTCCCCGCACTCCAAGAACTGCGCGTTCCCTGACTTCTTCTGTCTCGGTTGATGATGCACGGAATATAGGGCGCCGATTATGAAGTCTCCGCCGTAGAAGGCGGATGTCCGCTCGTGTCTCGGCGTGCTCAGATCTTCGGATGGGCTGGTATAGGTTGGCAAACCAGCCAAGGAGACGAGAAGTGTGATCCAACATTTTAGAGCGAGGTTTCTGGCTGGCGAATATACTTTTTCGGTGTGAGTCATTTCTGATAATGTGATTTGACATTACGTAGATATTTTTGGTCCATTTAAAGTAGCTAGTAACTAGTAAATACTTTTTTATAACTGCATACAATATTTATTTCACTTTGTATTTATTAATACCTCTTTATTATCTAAAAAAATACGCGTTTTATTTTCACTTCTCTATTATTTATTCAAATGAAACTTAAAAGTGTTTTTTATTTATTTATAATTTAAATACAGTTGACGATCGTTTTACTAAAATCGAACCACCGCATACAGAGATGCGACTATTACATTAAAAATTTTGAACTATAACAAAGAGAAAGTCATATTATGAACTTAAGGATGCTTGATAACGATTCTGTATGTAAGTTTTTTTAATGTGGTAAACACAGAAAAAATCAGTACTTGCGTTAGGGTATTGACAAATTTGTTTAAATGCATTTCTCAAGTAAATACTTTTATATAATAATACTTCGATGTAGTTAAGTACGTATGTATTTGTAGACCATAATTTTATTGGCCTGTTCTGTGACACTCAGCTATAACTACATTTGCATTATATTGTAAATGGTTTAGTTCCGGTACCAGTCGAATATAATATGTACATTGTATTCAAAATGGTCAACGTAAAATAAATCTAACGGATTTAAGTTTTGTACTATTCTATTTTAGTCGTTTTTTGCGACTCGAGTTTCGCCTTTCGGCATCTTCAGCCACTATGCGCACTCACCGACAGCGAATACAGCTGTTAATTCCAACTAATGTAATAAATTAATACACTAAAGTAGGTAAAAACTTTATCACCTACCTATGAAGTCAAATATCACAATAAAAAAATATAACAAACTAATTATGAATAGTTGAAGTGCTTGGAAAAAACGTCTACATACTTACCTTATAGATCATTAAATATTTAATCACTAATAATACTTTCAATAGGCGTATAAATCGTCAAAACCCTATAGATCATTAGATAACTAATCACTAATAATACATTCAATAGAAGTAACTGTATTCGTTGTCGATGTGTTTTTACTATTAGTGAGTGCGCATAGTGCACGAAGATGCCGAAAAGCGAAGCCCTGGTCGTAAAAACGACTCAAATGGAATATTGAAGTTAATGGCCCCACCAAGCCACATCCGCACCGCACCAAACCCGGTCTTAATCGGGCGGATCACGGGATATTACTTTTGGATGAGAAGCATCATTATGACTGGGAATGTCTCAGGAGCAGTTACCCAAGACTAAAGTCGCCATGCACTCAAATGTGCTTTGCCTGAATTTACATGACTTTAAGTTAAGGTGCCCTTGGGAGATATGAGCATGTTGAGGCAATATTCAAAATTGTAGTATGTAACAAATTAAAACTAATACAAAACTGCCGAGCATTCTAAATGAAGAGATCTTCACGTTGGCAGTATGACCCGCAAATTTTCTAAATGCAATAAAAATGGAATAGCAAAAAAACTTAAATCCATTAGAATTTAAATTCAAATTCCACCAAGTACCCTCTATTGATAGTAAAATATATCGATGCTGATAACATATTATTCAATTTTCAGTAATTATCTTAGCAATATGAGCACTTTTAATAATAATTCATAGAATTGAGTGACAAGGTGTGTTGAAATGTTATTCGAAATTGTGTGAAGATGGATCTGCATAATGAAAAAACTTTTACCTAATTTGAGGATTCGTCTTTTTCCCAACATCACTTTTATATATTTGGGTACCTACCGTCTTCTATACTCTAGAGAAGGTTTTTATTCAACGTCTTTATAAAAACGTATTTTTTTCACTTTAAAATTTAACCGGAAAACATTTCTTTCAAAGTAAAAGTTGGAGAAAATTATCTTTTATATCTTTTAGCTGATGTTAACGTAACTTTAATAGGAAATAAACATATTAATTATTGTTTCTGTTTTTACATTTGTATAAATATTGTGTTGTTATCGTGTAATTACATGTTGCTATTAGTTGCGTTAATAACGTATAATTTTCTACATTATAAAGCGTGTTCATTTTGTTATTCCTAATATTAATATTACAAATAATATCATCTCTGTGATCGATGTGCGTGGACGAGACGCAGGTTCGATTCCTGCTGGGTGTCGTATTTTTTTCAAAAAAGATTTTTTCCAGTGGTTATATATTTTCTCATGTGTTTTTAAAATTATGTACATACATAATATTAAGTTCAATTAAAAGAATGTTACATTTTTAAATCTTGTAAATTATTCATTGAATAAAAAAAATAGTTAAGATTAAATTATTAGTAAATTCAAGTAAGTTACAACAAAAAATCTTGGAGTGATCCGTGACGTCGGTTAGTAATAATTAAAGTAATTAGTACCTACTTTGATTTAAATTACAAAACCCGATTGCCAACAGTAACTCAATTTGGAAAGCGCTTCAGAGAGTATTGTAAGATCCATCAGTTTAAATTTGTCGCAATTAGATAGGATACCTATTGCATTGTGGTCGATGGGCGTGGGCGCGAATCCCGAGAGACGCAGGTTCGATTCCTTCTGGGTGTCGTATTTTTTTCAAAATGATTTTTTTTCCATTGGTTATATATTTTTAGAAGTGTTTTCAAAATTATGTACCTACTTACGTTCTATTTTTTTGTACTAATTTTCTTAGTTTTATTTACTACAAAGTTATTAAACTTTGGTGCAGATTAAACTTTGTCATACGTATTTGTTTTTATTGAACTAAGACTACAGTTTACAGATGGTATTGGTTAGTTTTTAAAAATCATTTAAACCCTGCCTTAACCAAACCATAATAGTTTTGGTATATTTTGGGCGGTACAACAGAATTTTGCACACTTTTTCATCAATACTTGTCTATCTGTTTTCAAATTATAAGCCCTGCCTAAATCAAACTATAATAGAAAATAAATATTTTTCCATCTTTAAAATATATTAAGTTGTGTTTGATTTAAATTGTATAATTTTAGATATTTTATGGATAGACGAGTATATTTTGACAATTATCTATTATGGATTGGTTTTCGCATGGTTTAAATGAATTTAAATGAAAATTGTAGTTTTATTTCAATGAAAACCAATACGTATGACTGATAAAGTTTAATGTGCACTATTTATAGCGGATCTTAATAGCCTACCACCACCCTTCGTCACTGACTCATTCCGTGTACTTCCTTGTATCTAATTTATAATTTTTGTATTTACACTTTCTACTATTTAATAACTTAATACTGATCTATTTCTTTTTTATATGTACTGTTTTAATAATATTTCTTTGTTTTTAAATGTCATGTGGTGAACGTCTTGAATTAATAATTTGTAATGTTCACTACAGTATGTAAAATAAATAAAATTTGAATTTGAACAACTGACTGTGATGGAACATGTCAATAAAATTACCTACGTGGTCGCAGCCATGATTTATTCTGGATCGTAACCGTTTCCTCGTGTCAAGCCTATCAGGCACCATTAGCGTGGCGTGCAAGACTAGTAAATGCGCTCCCTAAAGACATATACATTTTCAATGATGTACTTTGCATTTTGTTTTTGAAACTTTATTTTTCTGTATAAATTGTATGTTTTTTGTTTTCAAAATTTGGTTTTCCTGTATTAAATTGTACTTGAGTATGTTTTTATTTATTTTTGCTACGAGTATTATGATTATTATCAATATTCTCTTCTTCTCTTTTGTAAGGGTATTATTTGTTATAATGTAAATATCATGTTGTATACGTCTTGAATTTAGATTTGTTATGTCCACAATATTTTGTTTTCTTAAATAAATAAAATGATGTTCTGCAAGTGCACTACATCGAAGTATTATTATTTAAAAATATTTACACGAATAATGCAGTTTTAAACAAATGTGTCTTCGCCACTGAGTGATTCTAAACCGTTTAGTAATTATTTTGTAAATGGAAGGGATTTCAACGTTTTTTGTTTTGTTTTGAAAGATACCAAACACCCTCAGAACGAAGCGGGAAATACTATCGAAGATTTATGGAATTAGCAACTAGGTCTGATTTATTCCTGAAAACGTGCAGCGTCTGCAAAGTATTCTTTTCAACAGAGATATAGATTATGATTGTGAAAAAAATAAGCAAGAATAACGACATAATAAAGCCGTTATCGCTCGCTTTATTCCAGCAATAATATCATAATAATAATAATATAAATAAATACAATATTTTCGCATAAACAGGGTATTTAGTTTCAAAAATTCTGGACTATAATAGAAAGAGAGATTCATGTGATTTACTTTATTAAAAACATTTGGTAGTAATATCAGATTTTTTTCTTTGCTGGCAGCATTATTTGTGAGTTAAAAAAAATAGCGGCATATTTTGATATTTGGCCATTTGTAAGAAACGTATTCTCCAATTTAGTGATATTGACGTTCCGTGCGGATAGGCAGATCAATCGTTGTATAGGGGGCGGCGAATGAAGGAATGAATACAAATACTACAAGTTTTGAGAGCAGTGGTTTTCCATGAAACAGATGATGCTGTCGCTTTATTAGAAAGTTAGCCATACAATCTTATACCCCCTTTACACGTGCATGGATTTACTGTTGACAGTAAGAAACTATATGGGTAAACATGACGTATTATCCTGCAGTTGGCAAGATTGCATTCATGGATCAAAAAAGTTTGGGAGCTTCTTAATTTTCATGCGACAGTAGGATTATTTCGATTTCCGCCTGCACAGTAGAACGATAGTGGCGAGCCTTATTATTATGTTTATTATTATATTAGTAATAATAATAATATGTTCATTGATATATTTTCTTTTTCGAGTACCTAAATACGTAACGATTTTAGTAATCTTTACACGATTTACGAATATATTCCTCCGACGCCAAGACAAAACAAATTGACGTGCTCACAGCTCGACTATCGCTCTCCGATTGGCAACGCGTACGAAATTTTGTCCCATTGTTGAAAATTATTTGCCGTTTCAATGATGTATGCTCTTAAAGAATGAAATTGGAGAGACAATCAGCACTTTTACGTATAAACAGTTAATGTCACTATAGTTTGAAATACGAACTATTACCGCTAGTAAATCCATGCACGTGTACGGGCGTTATTAGTTTAGAATCGTAGCATAAAAGATTCTGACAACATAACAATATTGCTGCATTGTAATAACCATTGTAATATGGCGGCTCTCGTGGTGCAGTCCGTAAGGCACTGGCCTTCCATCCGGGAGCTCTGGGTGCGATTTCCAGTGAGGACACAATATACAAAAATAAACATTCTAATATAGATTTATTGTAATGTATGTTTATTGCAGAGGCAATATTTTTACAGGTGTGCCTTCAAACCTGTCAGCATCACAGACTTTCACATGTCTAAAACCAAAACTGTTCGAGTGTAAGTTTCGTGGGAATGACGTAATTCTCAGTAGACGTTGTGTACCTATGTCAATTTAAAGATTTTTGTGTATTTGTCTGTATCCAAATTAAAAACCTAACCTAACCTAAAGTAACCTTATAAATCAACAATCACAATCATTCTAGGTGGAAGGAGATTATTGAAAATATCTGTAATTTCAGTGATTGCCATCCTCAGCAGTGGCAGGCTTAGAAACTTTGAGGCCCGAGCACTGATTGATTTTGATGCCTCATATTATGATAAAATAAAATAAAAACCATACCAAAATTCTAACTACTAACGTACCAAGTAAAAATAGCAACATATTATATATTCCCTAGTGTCCACTGGTTTATTTTGTGTGTACAAACACATATT
This sequence comes from Rhyacophila brunnea, assembly GCF_057557595.1. Classification (NCBI taxonomy): domain Eukaryota; kingdom Metazoa; phylum Arthropoda; class Insecta; order Trichoptera; family Rhyacophilidae; genus Rhyacophila; species Rhyacophila brunnea. Next base: position 38,440,526 of record NW_028232796.1, read on the forward strand.
ATATAATAATATGGCAATGGTAATGTTATAGGTTGTTTTATTAGATGTCAGTTGCAAGGATTTTCTTATGCTTTGAGTATCATGATCTGAAGGTTCGAACCTAACCTAACCTAACCTAACAGATTGAGCAAGTGGCTAACATCCATTTCTCATAACAATAATATCTGTTAATACAAACCTCTACTTTGTGGAAGCCCATATGATCCAATTAAGATCGGACATCGTCAAAATAAAGAATAGAAGAATTATTATATACCCATCTTTTAAAAAAAATGGTATAATTTAACAATTGCGTGACTGGTTTGAACCGTTTCAGCTGGATAAATAAACAAATATGTAATAAAATAGGTACTCAATAATATGTACATAATATACCTATATATTGAACATACATAATTATGAAAACACTCATTAGAAAATATATCCAAGAGTAAAAATCTTTTTCGAAAAAAGTAAGACACCCGGCAGGAATCGAACCTGCGTCTCTTGGGTATCGCGTCCCGTGCATTACCACTATGCTACGACTGCCATGCTTAATTGCGAATTGGCCTTTTAATTCCTGCTCAGAAGCGCTCTCTAAATTAAGTTCCGGTAGGCGATCGATTCTTGTATTCTAAATTAAAGCATTTATTACTTTAATTACTAACCGACGTCACGCATCACTCCAATATTTTCTATTGTAACTTACTTGAACTTGCTAATAATTTTTAATTAACTATGTACGAGTACCATAGGACTTGTACCGTATTTTCTTTTATTTATAAGCTCTGCTGTTTGTTATAAAAATTACTGTCTTGAAATATTGCGTTTTCTTATGTTTCACTAGAAGTATTTATTACTTTAATTACTAACCGACGTCACGCATCACTCCAATATTTTCTTTTTTTTTCTTTTTTTTTTGTTAACTGTCAATTCATGGTGGAACTGCATTGTATTGTTGTTTTTATTTAATAAAACGCATTTTTTTTATATAGTACTTATTCCACTTTTAATTAATATATTAGGACCGGTTTCGTCCGCCTCAGTGGGACATTTTCAACTCAAATATTAACCTATTAGTTGAAAATGTCCCACTGAGGCGGACGAAACCGGTCCTAATATATTAATTAAAAGTGGAATAAGTACTATATAAAAAAAATGCGTTTTATTAAATAAAAACAACAACCAATATTTTCTATTATAACTTACTTGAACTTGCTAATAATTTTTAATTAACTATGTACCATAGGAATTATACCGTATTTTCTTTTATTTATAAGCTCTGCTGTTCCTTATAAAAAGTACTGTCTTGAAATATTGCGTTTTCTTATGTTTCACTAGAAGTATTTATTACTTTAATTACTAACCGACGTCACGGATCACTCCAATATTTTCTGTTGTAACTTACTTGAACTTGCTAATAATTTTTAATTAACTATGTACCATAGGACTTCTACCGTATTTTCTTTTATTTATAAGCACTGCTATTTCTTATAAAAATTACTGTCTTGAAATATTTTCTTAAGTTTTACGTTTTCTTATGTTTCAGTAGTTTATCCCCATAACATAGTTTGTCCCAATCTTCATATAATAACACTGTGTTTATATATTATTTGTTTGCATCAGTTGACTTCATTTTGGACACAGTTGTATCCGAGTCCAAGAAAATCCTGAAAAAACTTCTAACTTGATACAGTCGAACAATTTCCTTACATTATTGTTGGTTTAGGACGCTCGCGTAAATAAATAGTCGGTGAAAATATTTAGTTTTTGTTTTTGTCTTATTTAGTTTATTTTTTTGTTTACCAACAAACACGCGTTCGCATATTATTAAAAATATGTTATTGAGGTCACACGCAACACCCGTGGGAATCTTTCACTGCCATCTGTAACAAAGAAGAAAAAGCATTTTTAAATAATGATGACAATTATTCAATTCTTACCCTAATATATTCATTGGACTGCTATATAAATAAAGAGCAACAAAATGAATAGATAATAATAGTAGTTGAATGATATTATGTACGAATATTATATCAAATCAAATCAGCTCGATAATTTTACGAAAATATTAACCTATTATTAATCTAATTTTATGGGTGTTTTACCACGTTTTTCTTAGCTCGTATTCTTGTTTGTCCGGTGGTTGCTTATCCAGTACAAATCTTGCAATCGATCTTTAATTAACTTCCCGACTAGCTCTGCTAGACATTAAAAACTTTTAGAATATATTAGAACACGGTGCCAATGCATTCTTTTAATACTTTTAGCCATCTTTAAATAGAACTGATTTCATTTTCAGTTAATTCTGTTTTGTATGAAAAGTTATTTCGGTACCATTATTCGTTGCTAGGGGTCTGGGGTCCTAGCAACTAAATTATTAGTAATATATACGTGCGTTACTATGAAAATCAAAATGACATGTCAGTATTACTTATTAAATTGTGTTTGTTGCAAAATAGCAAAAAAATGATTTGTTGACAATTGCCTTATTTGTCCTAAATTATTAATACATAGAATTGTCAAGTTTATATGATTCAACAGAAAATTTAAAACGTGGTATATAAAAAGTTCTTTTTATCTTCTAATTATTATAGAAATAAGTGTGTTCGTTTTTTTGTATATGACATATTTAGCTCGACGGTCAAATGATTTTTTCCACGAGACGGAGCGATAATTTTGGGGATTTTATGAACCGGAGTGGCGCTCCGGTGCGCTCCAGTCTATTTCGAGCCCTGTATCAAACATAGAAAAGCTATCAGATTCAGATTTTTTGTAATAATTTATAATATTAAAGAATGTTTTCACGAGAACGAAGATAAAACCTGAAGATTTTAAAAGACGAAAGCAAAATTTAGATGTCCCGAAAACCAACATTTTTTTATTTGAATATAATATAGTACCTACTCTGTTTGACAAAGTCGGGATCAATACGAGTATAAATATTTAATTAATTCGTCTTTTGACGTATAAATAAAAAAAAATGAAATTCCCTGGTTCCTATATTTGCCGCCCTTAATTAACGCATGATCTGCCTACCTCTAGAGGAAGTCACATTTTCTTTTTGTTTATGAATACTACTTTCCATAATACCAACGTACTTATATCATTTTTTTAATGTCGATTTTCAAGAAATATTTTAAACTGCCTGTGGTATCGGCAAACGCTAGATTTAACGCTAGGTATGTGCTAGATGCATATTTTTTAAGTCAGATACCTCTTGAAAAATGTTAGATTTCAGCATCATTGCGTCATGAGTTTAAGTTAGATTTAGCCTCGAAATTTCCTTGTCCGGAAACTTGTACGTATGCAGTTCGACGTATCACACTTCACCGTGAAATGTTGTATCGGAAATATATGGCCGTATATTAAAGACCATCCAACCTCTTTGGGTCGTATAGTACTGATATAAAATTAATGTCTACACGGTTTTTGTAAATTTACACTTTACAGGAAGCCATCAGCAAACAAATTTTGATAAGTTAGGTTTTCATTCTAGAATTTTGCCAAAATCAGCTATGAAAATTGAATTAATATTCATACTGAATCTAATAAAATTGGAGACCGTATAGTATACAGTCATCTCTTTCCGATAAAAAGGTCAAGGTGCCACGGTGAAATGTTTTACGTTTACATATAACCCAAAATTTCCACAATATAAAGGTGAACTATACTGTAGTAGCCACTATATACAAAATATTGATTACCTACGTTTTCATGAACTGTTAACACGGTCATAATAATTATTTTTTAATACTGTAAGTCATAACATAACGTCCTACAATGAAATCATTATGGCATATTATTTTTACTAAAATAAAAATAAACTGTCATGGGAAGGGTGCAGCTCACGGTATTAGCGCGGTGTACCCATGTCAGAGAATGCCAACTTTTCTGGGTGTTAATTTTATTATTACTCAATTTATGGTATAAAATTTTCCTTCTCAGTTTAAATTAACCTCCTCAATTATACGTCTCAGCCCCCAGCGGTTACTACCCCCTACTTGAATAAATAGAATACATGGCTCTGCTGTTTAGAGAATAAAATAATAGAATTTATACGAACCAAAAAATATTCAAAAAATATCACGTGTAATTGATTAGTTAGTGGGTACCCCACCCCAGTGAAGTCCTTAAGCGGACTTAAAATAGCGCCTTTTTTCATTTTTAACTTCAAATTATCTAGAAATTCGTTAGGTACCTACCTATTCACCTATTTTATTATTTATCTTCTTACATCGACAAATACCTATATTAAAATCGTGATTGACATATACACCATCTATTGAGAATTAAAACATTTCTACGAAACCTAGTCTTAAAACGTGGTATTTTTAAGTACTTGGAGGTCTACGGCGCTGACACGTTTGGAGGCACTATGTATTCCAATACGTATGCTGTCAAAATTTGATATGCTTTGATTATTTTTTAAACTAGGATGTCAGTACTTTCTAATGAAGCGACCGCATCTTCTGCTTCACGAAAAATCGCCGCTGCTCTCAACCTTTGCAGTATTTGTAATCGTTATTCATTCGCCCAATATAATATGCACCCCCCACGCAACGAATTATCTGCCTATCCCTAAGGGACGTCACTGATAACACCGTATCTTGACTTATTTTTGCGAGGCTCGCTTGTTATCCACTGCAGTTCCCTTGAGCCATTTGCCCGTTGTGGATACATGAGCACAATTCGTGTATTATAATATATTTTAGGTACAAGTCGGTTATGGGGAAGCCAGCGACAAATACATTTTGAAAATAGCCGATATAGGTACTAGGTTATTTGTTAGGTTGGGTTAGTTTAGGTTAGGTTTTCATTCTTGAATTCATGAATTTTGCCGTAATCGGCTATGACAATTAGCTCGATTCCCGCCTGGCTTCCACATAACCGACATATACCATTTTATTTTAATGTAAGACGGTTATCATATACAATTTGGAACGCGTGCCACTGTTGACCACGAGTGCATTATACTATAATCAAAGGAGTGGCCGGCCCTGTATACTTGTGGTAGAATACACGTGGTGGTGTCGCTATATTGTCATGATTGGCCAGATTGGACGTGACTCGTGACGCAAACATGTTGTAACATATTTTGACATTGTGTAATTATCTAAGAATTTCTGAAATTAAGTGAATACCCCACCTACTAGAGGCATCAAGCGGAAAACTACGAAGCTTGAAATTTGAGACAAGACATTGAAGCTGGATTTGATATAGGTACCTAAATAGAAATGATTTCATGCTAAACACTCATTTTTATCTTCTGAAAGTTGATGTTTATTAAAATAAATACAAAAAAATATTAAAACTATGAATTAGTCAAAAATATTTTCTATACGTTAGAAACAACTTAATAAATTAAATTTTAATAATAAACATGACCACAATACAATATCTAGATTTTAGATCCTTTAAAGAATTCACATTGTTCAATTCTAATGTTATCTTTGATTTTACGTCTTTTAAATAAAAATAAAAAATCTTTTAAATGTTTTCAATTTAATGTTAATTTAACTTAAAAAAATGATTAGTATAGTATTTTAAGTAAATTTAAATTAATATTATCGTCATTATTACAGCTGTCATTACGTATATACAATAAATATCTTGCCAGCTTTTAATGATTAAAATTAGTTAATAAAAAATACTTTATGTATACTTTATGTAGTTGCTGCCCGGGTGTCAGCTGAAATCACCCCCTAATTATAAATACATGTAAATAACGATTTTAAATTACCAGATTAAGGACAACCTATTTTTTTTAAATACAACTGTTTTTACTATCCGTAAAAGAAACTTATGAGACAAATCGTTTTTCTTCAAATGTGGATTATAAGTCAGTTAATTTTCTGGCGTCCTGTCATACAAACAAAATTTATGTTTGCATAAATGCTTTATTTATTATACTACCACACTGACCCATCTTATTGAGACTTTGAAAGAATACCTGATGAATTAGTTCATTATCAGAGATTTGAGTAGGTAGGTTGGTTAGGTTTTCGATTTGCCGCTCGGTAAGCGCTGCCTTTGGCAATTAATAGGCAACTTACATAATATGTAATATGTAACATATCTGATTGGAAGATTTAGTTTATTAAATTGAATAAATTATATTTTTACTAAAATCATTAAAAATGTATTTTTTCTGACTTTTGCCGCCCGGGTGTTCAACACCCCCAACACCCCCAATTAGCGCGTTCCTGTACATGGCATAGTTTATACTATTAACAAGCATAAATTAAAGAATAACGCATTATTAATGGGTAAGAGAAACAATTATTTATTTATAGTTTCATAAAAAATACGAAAGAAAAGTTTCTTTTGCGAAGATGGAACGTAAATTCGTGAGGTTGGTGCCAAAAGTTGGTAAGTCGACATTTTAAGTATTTTGAGTTGAATGGTCAATAGTGACATGTACGGTGTATTCTATCTAGTAAATAATATCTATGTATAAAAACAACTTGGATCAGATCCGATCACGCCCCCACATAAAGGTACTTTAGGGAAGTAGTCATATTACTGGGTTTGTAATATTGATTTAAGGTCAGGGAAAAGTTTGTAAGTCAACATTTTACATCTCTGGGTTTAATTTTGTTAAACCTTTAACAAATATCTGTACAGCAACAATAAATTTTGTAAGAGCAATAATTGCGGTATTTTTATATGAAACTTGGTATCAAAATATAGCATTCTGATTCAAAAAATAGTATGCCAAAATGTTGTGTCTATACTTACCAAGTGTTTTAATGTAGGTAATAAATGCTATTTTTCAGTGCGATTTTCTATAATTTGGAAGACAAAAATTACTAGTTTCCGATATATTGGATAAATTGTAGCATTATAACATGCTAGATCTAACTTTTACTGAAATAACTGACACAAAATAATACACTGATAACGGAACCATAACTTTACTATGATTAAAAATACACAGTAAACTACAAAAACGTGTAAAACCTTGTCTTCCAAAACTTTCTAAGTACATTTGGTCGTTCCTTAATAAATAACCTTTTGTCTACAACTATTATTATATAATGTAGACTATTTATCGTACTGAAATAATCTAATTGAATTTAAAAAAAAACCTAAATTCAATTTAGCCAATAATGCCAGAACTCCATAACATGTTTTTGAGACTTACAAACTTTTGGCAGCAACCCTGCGATATATAAAAATGAAGTTGTAAAATCATAATATAATATTATATTATTATAGTAGATCGATACCTTTGAAAGTTACACAGGGTATAACAAATACGAAATGGTAGGTACTCTTTTTGTATTACAGCTGAAAGAGGTCATGCTTAATTATCTCACCGTGTACTAAGAGATCTATACAACTAGACCTATAATATAGGGCTAGGTTTTTTTCTACGTAGAGACCGTTTCGCCAAAGTATTTTGGTTATACACGTTCACTCTTTCAGAGATGTCAATTGTGGTAAATTATATTCTAAATTACCGTATACGAATCTGAATGATTGCATATTGTATGAAGTGATGACAGAGAATCGTTTAACGTAACGGAATAATTATTGTTCCAGTAAATGGAAGCAGTGATGTCCCGTGGGGGTAGGCAGATTGAGCGTCGCTTGGGGGCGGCAGTTACCCAAAGGGCGGCAATTCGAGGATAATCATTAGGTACCTTTCCATTAAAAATTCAACTCACTTGTTGGAAACTAAATGTATTAATTATGTAGGTACTATAAGAGTTTTAACGGGACTTTATTTTTTTGTCGGGTTTGAGACGTCTAGTTTACTTCCGTTCTCATTGGACATCACCTACTTGTTGAACAGCAATGACACGTGCATACCTAATTTAAAATGTATCCAAATATATTTTCCAGTCACACACGAGTTTTGGAAGTTGTCAAGTGTATTTTTAAATGTACCTATCTGAAACCGTAGACTCGCAATATTGTCTATTGAACCAGAGATGGCATGGAATTTAAATTAGATTTAGTGGTATATAATATCCTGTTAGTAATGTATCCATGCAACACATTTCTTAGATATTGGAGTCATGAAAGGATGACAAAAAGTATAGTATAAATAAGAATGTGGCGGCATTTTGGCACAGCCTAGGGGCGGGATTTTGTCTAGGGACTTCACTAAATGGAAGCCTTTATTAAAAGATTTTTAAAAGCACCCCAGATAGCGTTGATATTAGGAAATGTCTTGTATATGTATATGCATGTCTATTCTAATCAGTGGCGAGGGATGGAGGCAGGCTTTTAAGATATGTGTTGCCATCAGTATTTAAGTGTTTTTTTAATCTATTGCATAGTTACTTTTACTGTATACCTACTTTGTATATATATACATATTACGCAGTGGCGAATGGTGTAAGTAGGCTGTTAAGATTCAACATAAATAGTGCATACTAAACTTTGTCAGCTACACTTATTTGTTTTCATTGGACTAATAATACAATTTTCAGATAGTGCTGGTTAGTTTTTAAATTATATTAAACCCTGTCTAAACCATACCTTAATATTTCAGGTATACTATGGAAGTTCCAACAAAAATAATGCACACTTTTTCAGTTATATTTATTTGTTTTTCTTGAATTAAGAATACAATAAATTAAAGACGCTGTTGGTTAGTTTAATACTCGTATATCTATAAAATATCTAAAATGATGCAATTAAATCATACATAACTTTGAATATTTTATAGATAGAATAATAGTTTTTATCTATTATAGCTTGGTTTAGGCAGGGCCTAATGAATTGAATTAATCTCCATTAAATCATACATAATTTTATGGATAGAAGAATATTTTTTAGCGTTTATGATTTGACTATGGGCGCTATATAAATATTTTCTGTAACGTTCTATTGCGCTACTGTATATATACAGTAGCGCAACAGCATCTCTCAATCTCCATAAACCATCGCGCAGATTTTCTATCAGCAAAGGAGTCCGACAAGGTGATACAATCTCACCTAAACTGTTTACAGCTACCTTTGAAGACTTATTCAGGCAACTTGAATGGAAATACAAAGGGATCCCCATAAATGGAGAATACCTGAGTCATCTGCGCATTGCTGATGACAGTAATTTTCTCGCAAGACTCAGAAGACCTCCAAAGCAAAATGCAGGAACTCGCTTAAGTAAGCAACAGAGTAAGTTTGAAAATAAATGTAACAAAGACGTAAGTTATGTTCAACTGATTTGCGGGCCAAAAAGAGATCCTCGTCTATGGTACTCAGCTCGAACAGGTGAATAGCTACATATATCTGGGACAACAAGTGTCTATAGATGGATGTATATTTGATGAAATTGTTCGCAGAGTAAAGCTAGGCTGGAGTGCTTTTGGCCGCCTGAATAATGTCTTCAAAGGTGACCTTCCGCTGTGCCTAAAGCGCAAAGTGTTCAACCAGTGTGTGCTTCCCGTGATCACATATGCCTGTGAAACATGGACCCTAAGTAAAAGAGAGATACAGAAACTTAGAGTAGCCCAACGTGGTATGGAGAGGTGCTTGCTGGGCATAACGCGAAAAGACAAGAAAAGGAATGAGTGGATGAGGAAGCAGACAAGAGTTTGCGATTTAATAGAGTTTATTAAAAGCCTTAAATGTAGATGGGCTGGACACATAGCTCGAAGAAAAGACAATCGTTGGACAAATCTAGTCATCCAGTGGTATCCAAGAAGTACAAAACGTCCGCAAGGTAGACCTAGAGGCCGCTGGATCGGTGACATGATAAAGTTCTGCAGAAGTACGTGGCAACGCAATGCACAGGACCGAGAGAAGTGGAAGCAGCTTGAAGAGGCCTTCATCCAGCAGTGGATAGATTCAGGCTGATGATGATGATTTGACTTAGACTGGGCCTAATGAATTTAAAAAAAACTAACTAGCACAATATGTAATATGTATTCTTAATCCAACGAAAGCAAATAAGTATGAATGAAAAAGTGTGCAGAATTTTGTTGTATCACCCAAAATATACCAAAACTATTATGGTTTGGATTAGGCAAGATTCAATTGATTTTTTAAAACTAACCAACTCCGTCTGTAAAAAGTAGTCTTAGTTCAATAAAAACAATTACGAATGACTAACAAAGTTTACTGTGCACTATTTATGGCGGATTCAGGAAATAATGGAAACTGAAATACCTAACGGGTAAGGAGTAACAAGTAGAGAATCCAATTCCGAGTCAAAATTTTGATTCCGGGATTTCGGGATTACAATTTGACAATCCCGGGATTGGCATTTTTCCCATAGTTAATATTAAATTGATGTATATAATATAAATAACATTGATAAAATCGGTCAAAAATAAAATCTAGTACAATTTATACTATTTAAGACATTTATTGTTAATATTGTGTACGTTAAATCTTGGAAATACATAAGTTTAATGGAGTAAATAATATTGTAATATGTATAAATAATAATGTGACAGTAAAACAGTTTTATTAATTTATGAAAAGATAACAAATAAAATACAATTTCAATTAAAATAAAAAATAATATTGTGTTGAAAATAATTAAAGATTTAAGTAAGTAATTAAAACATTATTCTGAATAATATGCCCGAAGTAATCTCCAGAATAGCATTTTCTGTTAGTGCGCAATGGTTTACTTTCTATAAAAAGAAGACAGCTTAGGTGTAAATGGCTGAAACGACTAACTAAATGTTTCTTGATTTATTTATTATATTTCTCAAATTCACTTTACGGATATTACCTGCATCTTACATATTATGTGGAATTTTTAAATTATGATAAACTATTTACAAATATAAACAATTTTCATTTATAAAATTTTGTAAAATCAATATTGTATTTAGTGTTTACATATTTACATGAGATTACTGTTTCTGATAGTAAAGACTTAATACATGGGTTAGCGAGATTTAAAATAGTAAAGCAAATCATGATGTATGGCCTTTCGCTTCATAAATTTAATTAGTCAGCCAAATCTGAAACTGCTGTAAAACGTATGACATCATGGTGGAATTACTTTGTTAAAAGTGCGAAGCATTGTTTTTCCAATCTTTCTCATTTTTATTAATTTATGTGAAAAAATTAAAATAAATTGGCAGCTTACACATGGGTATTAAATCAAACTTCACTCAAACTCAATTTAATTCTAATGTAGTTATTTGTTATTAAAAGAATTTCTATTATATTTTCGTTTTTAATTTATTTTCCATAACAATTGATAAAAAAAATCAATCCCGAAAGTTTCGGGACTATGTTTACTAATCCCGGGAATCATAAGTATCGAAAATAGTTCGGGATCCCGGGATTGGAATCTTTAGTAGCACGTAACCGATCTCGAGTAAGGAATAATCCGAGATAATCTTAAACACGTGTCAAGTATACGCTATACGTCGAATACTGACAACTACTCTCGGTTTATGCATTGACGCCCATTTAATATTGGTGTATTACACACACTATTGCACGAGTATAATGCATGTTTTATTTTCGTAGGACTCTCTGTGTGTATTGAATATTGCCTATCGGAATTATATTTATTAGCTGTTCAGTACAGAGCGTTGGAGCGGACCCTTTTTTGAGTTGCTCCGCTCCAGCTCCGCTCCGGGACCTAATACTTGCTCCGGCTCCGCTCCGGGTAAAAAGTTTTAATAAGTATTATATTATGTATACAAATGTTAAAAAAGTACTTTTCAAGTAATCGTTATTTTCGTTATATACTATTTTCATTGGATTTTAGGACGAAAATTTAATAATAAAAAAAAACCAGGAGCGGTGGAGCACTACAAATTTTCGGTGCTCCGGGTAAAATCCCATTGCTTCAGTACTCTGTGCTTCTGCTCCAACGCTCTGGTTCTGTGGGCGGATCATTACAGCCTACTTTCAACCTTCGCTACTGCCATGTATAGTTTTATACGGTATCACTACGTGAAATGACGTCTACATACAGTGACATCACTACATCAACCATGTGAGCTTTTTTCACGTTATGAAAGCTCCTCGGTTTTGCACGACAGGTGTTTGTTTCTTCGCATATCACAATAAAATGGTGCTGTGTTAAAAAAAACCTCTTTTTGTTCTTGACAAAAGAAAGTTCGTGAAAGATATTAAAAAAAATTCACATGAAATATGTGAAAGGTGGATTTTTAATCGTATTCATTCACTGATATCAAGTCGAAAGTTATTAAAAGATAATACGTACTATCAAATCAGACGGCTTGATGACATTTTTAGACAATAATAATTATGATTCGCTTTTACTTTACTGTGTAGAGCAGTGATCTCCAAACCGGGAGCCGCAAAAAAGACTCGATAAAGATGATGAATTTGGATTGACTAGTATTGAAACTCCCACGATGGCCGCGCGGAATAAGCGTCGACCTATAGCGTCGTGGGTCCCAGGTTCCAATCCTGGATCTGGCAAGTACGCATTTTGTTTTTCAATTTGTATATGAGTCAGAGTATGGACCTAATAGGTTGATCAAATGGCTGACATCCATTTCTCATAAAAATAAAAATCTGTTAATACAAACCTCCACTCTGTGGAGGCCCATATGATCCTATTAGGATCGGACATGGTCGAAAGAAAAAGAAAAGTATTGAAAAGGGAAAAAATATATAATTATCATGCGATACTTCATTAAAACAAAAAATGAGAGTGAAACCCTTGTTCAATTTTAGTTGAATTGAAGTGAAGAATATAATAATTGTCAAGCAAAGCAATGAAAGTAATGCTGCCATTCGTAACATTGATAAACTTTGTACATCGCATTATAAATCAATTAATTTAAAAATGAATATATTTTTATATATAGTTTTTGTATTAATACATGTTGTACTATTTAAAAATGTGAGTATATTATTTTATGTAATAAGGGGAAGGCGCCAAGATCAGATTTTTAAAGGGGGCGTAGTAACATAAAGTTTGAAAAGCACTGGTGTAGAGTATATGATTCATAACTTTGAACTGCAGCTCTCGAAATAGCTCTATCAAAATGAGCAGCAGCTCTATCAAAATGATGTGATACATTCTAAAAATATTTTTATACAATATATTATTATCTATTTGTTTATTCATTACTACATTTATATTAATACAAGTGAATATAATTTGATCTAATTTTATGCGAGGTATATTTTAGGAGATGTCAGGCAATGAGGCGTATCAGTGTAGTAAAGAGTGCAAAAAAGTGCAAAGTTATAAATCGTTACATTGGATTAGATAGAAAAAAAAATAATCATATAGAAGTGTATTAAACCTGTATTAAAACTAACCTAACCTATGTCAGTAAACTACACCGATATTCAGGGTTACCACAATACTTATGCGAAATAATTTGAAAAAACTATTTTTATTTAATACATTTTATGGAGAATTTTCATTTTAAATAATCGTTAATATTTAAAAACGTTAAAAAGATTTTTATAATTTAAATATACACTTACAACTTAGAAGAATTCATATTTTTAATAGTACTTTTAACATTCTAAGTATTTTTGTAAATTATTCAATTTTGAATATTATGCGAAGTAACTATTTTTGAAAAGTTTACGATTACTTTAAGCATTGACGTCATGGGCATAGTACCACCCTTAAGTAGCAGACTTAAAATGCCACTCCCTGTTATTTATAGTCTTAAATTGAATGCAAATTGTTAGTTACATACTTACCTATTTCATTTAAACAGACAAAATTACAAATATATTATCATCTAATGGGGATACGAAACCTACCCTCGAACAGCGGTGGTTTAGGTACGCTAAGGTCTGATCCGCTGACGGATTTGGAGGGACCCTTGTATTTTAAACCGATATATCATATTTCGGTACTTTCTAACGAAACGACGTATCGTCCACTTTCTAAAGTTGTAATAATCGCATCATTGCATGAATTTGCCGCCCTAAGCAACGCATGGCTTGCCTGCCCTAACGAGACGTCACTGATTGTAAGCAGTATTGTAAAATATCATTGTAAACTATATAGATATCTCAAATTTGGTCAAGTTATATTTTATATAAACGTGTGTTCTCTTTTTAAATACATTTGACTCAATTATAATTTCCTGTTCCGGTTGATAATATAATAAACTTGTATGGTTTAATAATTAAATTTCGAAATCCTCTTCCTTGCGTCAAATTTTGTTAATGATAGTTCGTCCATTATTCAGTGTGGTTAGTTAATTTTCGGGGGTTTTGTTTGTTTTATGAAAATATTTGTGCACAAACTTTAAATGGCGCGGAGTGACGAAGCAAACATTAAAATTAAGGACACCACAAGATTTGTGCAATTAAAATGTGTCCCCATATCTAATTACAAAAATAATTATTAGGAACTTGCAATTTTAGTATTCTCAACTGCAATCCGGGATACTGGGTCACGTCAAAACAAAATGTAATGTTTGCAGTATTTGTACAACATTAAATTTCATATAAAGTAAATCCACAGAACAGATTAATACATAGAATTCTGATAGGCTATTCTCAAATACACTACATTTTGACGCAAGGGTTTGAATGTGTGAATGTCCTACGAAAATGAGCCAAACATTATAGGCGTGCAATGGTGTGTGTTGAAACCTTCAAATACACCAATATCGACACCAATATAATAATAATATGAGCCTCAATGCATAAACCGAGAGCAGTTGTCAGAAGAAAATTCAAATATATTTTTGACACGTTTATCCCATATTCTTCCACACTCTAGATCGGTTGCATGTTACTCCACACTCGTCAGGTATTTCTGTTCCCATTATTGCTGAGTGCCCTGAGTAAATCCATACAACACTTTTCACATAACGTAGGGTTACTTACTGCTAAAAGTTTGTAAGTCTCTAAATCATGTTATGGAGTAATTGCAGTTTGAAAGTTTGAGATGTCCTCTAAAATCAGGCATAATGCTATTTTTTGTGCTTTATGTGCATGTTCTATATCGGATGGCTATGGATTTTTTTTCTTGCATACATATGAATATATATTCTGTCGTTAACTCTAAATACCTAAATTATCGACTTACCAACTTTTGGGAGCAACTCCATGATTAGAGTTTTTTTTTAAACTGAGAGATAAAAAAGTGGCCAACCTTAATTTACTCAGCTGTTACAAAATCCATATTAAATAATGTGTTTATAATGCTGAGTAAGAATGGAACCAGCATTTATTACCTAATGAGATAAACATGTGAAAGCCAGTCGCAACAGATCAAAGTTTTGAAGTAGGTTTCCCTTAATCATTTTAGGACATAAAACCAAGAGACACAAAGCACGTAGACTGTCCTCAAATATTGATTACGCGTTTCGTTAACGTGATTTAGTGCATATTATGAGACGGACGTAACTAATGAATATAACATAATATTTACACGTGTGTATTCCTTTTTTAACCACACTCTGTAGAACAAGCAAGTGCCCATAATTTTTATGTTCCCTTATCGAAACCATCCAATATGCTTATGGGACCATGAAGACATTTTTATGTTTATTTATAATGTTGGGAATGAAACATTGCTTGAATTATTTTTCACGCATTAATAGATCCTAACTAGCGAACACAAAAATAATGGGTACTTGGTTGCCTTCTGGGTGAAGTTGAAACTAGTTTTAAATCTCGAGTATTAAGAAAATTGGATAAACTTGAATACGTCTTAAAGAATGTGTTGTTATGTCTGTATTAAGGTATGTCGCGTAAACGAAACACGCATTCAATATTGGTATTATTGACGAGTCTGGGGCGACTGGTTTCATATTTATATCTTATTAATGTGTTGTGTAGGTATATAAAAAGTTGGAGTAACAAAAATTTGACTTTATGATAGAAATTAAGGGTTGTGGATTGCCGACAATTAATAGCCAACAAACAACGAGTAAAAGCGACGTGATAAACAAGTACAGGGCATAATGGAGGAATTACTTTTGCCCCATAAATCACTTAATATCAGTGAAGGAATTATTAAAGAATAACATTGTTAGGATTTTGAGTGTTTGTTTAAGACGGTACTTCAGTGAACGGCAAATAATTTTCAACTATGGCAATCGGAGAGCGAACGTCGAGCTGTGAACACGTCAATTTGTTTCGTGATAGTGACGGGGTTAATAATTCTTAAATCGTGTAAAGATGACTAAAAAACGTTACCCAATTACTTGGAAAAGAAAACATGTCAATGAATATATTATTATTGTTACTAATAGAACAATAAACAGAACATTCAATGGACGCATGTTGGATTTATATGACAAATTATATTTCGTTCGGCACGCGTCATTTGTACAATCCGCGCATCACCTAGCCACGATCTTTTTAGACCATGCCTCAACTGAGGTATAGCCTTAAAAGTAAAAGTATGTCGAACATACATAATTTGAAAATATCTTATGCATATAAACACTATAAAAAATCTTTTTGTAGAAGAAAGTATGTATAAACTTACTGTATACGCATGAGATGTTTTCAAATTATGTATGTGCAATACCTATATAAAATGTTATATTCTCAAATCTTGTGTCTTGTTCCTTAAAATAAAAGAAATAGTTTATTGAAAGTATGCCATGAAATTATAGTATAATTAAGTCTCTAAAAATAAAAATAGGTAATTAATAAAATGATTATTTAACGACAGATTTAGGTAACTATAGTCACTTCAAAAAAACATTAGGGAAATTCTGCAAATTGCTACTTAATGATTATTGTTATATTTTAAACCCTAATTAGGTTTTTCAGATAATGATAATTAGTTCAGGTCTAATTGAGTGTTACTTGTTTACTTTGCATTATTTCTGTAATGAGAAGAACATGAAGAATGTTAAAATTTGTACATGGGGTGTTATATTTAATTTTTAAATTAAAAATATTAATAAACATGGACTTTAATTGGAACATGGAAAATTTTAACATGGACTGCAATTTGGAATACTTTTAGAATTACTTTGGCTAATGTGCAGGAGTTGAAAAAACATTTGAAAGATGTACATGGTGGATTCGAGTGGAAAATTGACGACGATTAAACTACAGCTATTTAAGTTAATACCCACGATAGCCACCGGCTTAAGCGCCGACCTATAGCGTCGTGGGTTCCAGGTTCCAATCCTGGGTCTGGCAAGTACACATATTGTTTTTCAATTTGTGTATGAGTCAGAGTATGGACCTAATAGGTTGATCAAGTGGCTGACATCCATTTCTCGTAAAAGTAAAAATCTGTTTATACAAACCTCTACTCTGTGGAGGCCCATATGATCATATTAGGATCGGACATGGTCGAATAATAATAAATTAGTTATTGTTGGCTCAATTATTGTCGTATTTAATTTACAGCCAATTTTTCAAAGGCTTAACAAGGACAAACTGAAGAAAAAAACATTAAATAATATGAAATTTGGTGCGAATTTGTTTAAAGTACGAATACGTATCTAGCGTTGGGTACGTATTATCTATCATCCATCTTCAGGTAAAATAAGCGGATAATATCTTCGGGGACATTCTGATATTTGTGTGTCTCGAAAATTTCCCAACCCTTAAGGGACATTCTCGCATCCCTGACAACACTATAACACGGCGAGGGGTGTAGCGTTCGCCGGCCCGGAAGGGAATTGTACCCGGAGACAAATATGTTCATATTTATCTTCAGGAAACAAACTGTTGACCTACTGTTTGAATATTTTACTTTCTTCGTGCGGCGACGAATTTCGGCGTTGGGGTTTTTTTGTTTCATTTCACATAGGTATAAATTATTTACCGTGGAATATAAAGAAATTTTATCTGTACACGCGTGCGACGGATAGATGGCATGGGAATTTGTTTCCAGCGGCGTTTACTAAACTGTTTTAGTCAAAGAAATATATTTTTTTATTTCGAAATATGTTTATGAAATAGTTGTCAATAAAATTCACATCCAATAAAAATGGTATAACCTCATATTATATCAAATTAATGCGTAAAGAAAAGTTGTCATCTAAATAATAAATAATAACGATAATTTAGGTATTTGGAGTTAAAAACAGATTATGTAAGTATCAGTGGTAAAGGGTGAAGGTAGGCTGTTAAGGTCTGAAATAAATAGTGCACATTAAACTTTGTCAGTAAAACGTATGTGTATACATTGAACTAAGACTGCAATGTGATGATAGTTTTAAAATTCAATTAAACCATGCCTAATTCAAGCATAGTAGATAATAGTCAAAAAGTATTCATTTATCTACAAAATATCTAAAATTATGCCATTAAACCATACAAAATATTATAAACATTTTATAGATAGAAGAATGTTTATAATCGATTATTGTTTGGTTGAGGCGGGGCTTAATGAATTTTAACAAACTAACCAACACCAACCGTCATGATAATATGTATTCCTAATTCAACGAAAACAAATAAGTATGACTGAAAAAGTATACACTATTTTTATCCGATCTTCCATAACATACCTTAAGTAGTATGGTTTGGTTTAGGTAGGGTTTAATTGAATTTTAAAAACTAAACAGCACAATCTACAAATTGCATTTCTAGTTCAATGAAAACAAAATAAATAAGTATGACTGACAAAGTTTCGTGTGCACTATTTATGTCGAATCTTAACAGCCTACCTCCACCCCTCACCACTGGTATGTATCTATATATAAATATGTATATTAGGAAAAAAATCAAGGTCATCCGATATATAGAACATGCACATAATGCAGAAAGAAATGACCTTTATGCCTGATTTTAGAGGGAATGTCAAACTTCAAATTGCAATTACTCCATAACATGATTTCCAGACTTAGGTACTTACCAACTTTTGGCAGTATCCCCACGATGTTACATAATAATGATAGGCATACTTAAGTATTAAATTAAAAAATATAAGTAATAGATATTAAAATAAAAATTTGTGTTAAACTATATAATGTAATTAGTCTCTAAAGTCAACCCCAGTATCTGTCCCCATGTATTAGACAGATATAGAAAGGTATATATGAAAAAAATACGTATAAAAAGATGTTTTATTACTAATTTTTTAAATTAAAATAATATTACATTTCACTATTCGTTGAGATATAGTGCGCCAAAAAGTTTGGGGAAACTATGATCTAATAATATGGCATTGGTCTTGATAGTTATATTATACGGATTAAGTCAAAGCCCACTAGAGTCAGACTATAACACGAAACTCTAAGCATCCATGTTAGTGTTAGTTATTTCTCATACTTCGAATGAAATGTGATAAACTGTTTATAGAAAATATTGAATAAATGGCTATAATTTGAAGGAAGGTTTTTCATTCAAAGATAATGAATAACCACCGCTACCATCGTAATTCATAATTCAGTGCCACGGCCTGAATATGGTCGGCTTTGGGATTAAGTACAGCATTGTATTTTATTCTGATCGGTAATATAATAAACTCTCATGGTGGTGTAAGCCGTAAGGCTTATTACCTACTGTTTAAATCTATATCAATAATTACCTACCAACATAATTATTAAAATATAATCTTAAAATATAAATACATAGGTGCAATATTTTATTTTACAAATTACTGTTAAATACTTATTGTAAACAGGAAAAAATATATATTAATTGCAAATTAATATCCTATTTCTAAGAACACTTAATTAATATTAAAAGCTATTGTTTCCAATTACATTATATTAATAATTATTATCTTCAATTTTATAATATATAATAATGAAAACAATAATTAGCAATTCAATATTTTTGTACTGTTAATAATTATTCAGTATTTATAAATAGTTTTAAATTTACAATATGGTGGATAATCTGGCATCAATATAATTAGATAGGCAATTACCTAAGATAATATTTATTCACCCAATTACAAAATACATTTCACTTGGCTTATTTCTGATAATTACCGATATTATTTTCGAGTTCGCTTTCATAAGAAGTAATCAAGCAGCATAAACACTGAACTGAATATTACTACAAGTGGGTATTGAAAAGTGGGATTTATTTTCCGCGGTATTCAGAAACTCATTAAGTACCTACTACTTAGGTATTTGTTTTTTTTTTTTATTTTAAAAGGGGAATTTCTGCAAATATTGTTTGCAGGCATTTATTAAATCGCCTTAATTTATATATGTATGTATTATTTAATGAATTAATGTTTTCTGAATACCCTTCTACATAATTAATTACTGCCTTATATTTTTTATTAATAAAGGTGAATAATATATGAAGTACATTCGTGTTTTTAATTGATTTATGAATATGTCATAATATATAAAAAGAAAATTTCCATATTCTCTTCAGTGCGGATCATGTATTGTCGATTTATCTTGTAAACCTCATACATATTTTAAAAATCAACCTTTTTTATGTCACAGTAAACACTTTTTAAATAGAAGTTCGAAATTCAAAAACTCAAAATAAAAGACAATCTCTCTATAATGACGTTTCCTCGTATTTATTAGAGGTTTTGTTCGATTGATGTTTTAATTGATTGTGTATTTTATGCGTGCATAGTAGTAGATATATTTTGATCTCCTTTCCGGCACTATATTTTTTGTTTGTAAAGAGTTTTTTTCTAATAGAAATGTTTATTAATTTCGAACAAAATGGGATTTACGATAACGACAATGTGGGCCTTCACAAGTGTAGGTCATATATTTTTTAAGAATTGTTCATATGTGACATTCGCTACACACATAAAGTCATTAAATGGTTTCTGACGAATAGAAACCATTCAAAAGATATACCTAGAGACCACAAGATCGACAAAATAGTTCAATTCTACTGAAGTAGGTACATACATCATTGTATTTATAAAAATAATAATTATATTATTCTGTTTAACACTACAACAGGCCGTGCGACCCAATGAAAGTAGTGTAGTGAAACAGAGTATTGCATTAGTAGAAGTAAAACAGTCACATAAATGTATTGTGACGTCACCGGGACCGAGCCCAGAGCTCCCGGATGAGAAGCCAGTGCCTTACGCACTGCAGTAGAGCCGCGCCGATGATAATTCTAATGTTTTGAAAATATGTTTATATTTATTTTTGAATCATGACTGTATCTTCAGTGTTAAATTATGTCAGTCCTTTTCGTTGCTACGTTGTTTTTCAACCAGCGAGAAATGGTAAGATTTATAATAATTATTGTTGATAATACACATAATATTATAGTATATGTAAATTATATGTAAGGATATGAATCCTTCTTATTGATTGTGGGATATCCTATTATTAGTAAGTTACCACCAAGCGTACGGGAGACTAATAACAACTTGTGGTAGATGGAATTGAATGTGTTCGATTAAATATAGGATTGTCCGATGTTATACAAAATACGACAACATAATATTATGAAATTAATTGTATCACTTTAATGACAATTATGAGTTTTACTACCTACGTAGATACATACATGGATTTCATTTATTGTAAATAATTTTAATTTATAAAAACTAAAACATATAACCCACAAAAATATATATATTTAAGTGTGTAAAACAAACCTAATAAAAACAGTTTGTGAACAGCGATCGTGTTTAGCATTTCTCGCGGGTAATACAAACAAAGTTAATATCGATGGTCTAATGTCAATACCTCGTATTGATCTATATGATGAAAATGACTTTTTGATTTACTAAAAACAACAAAAATACTGTCCATCGACTGCAAATTCCCATATCTGCATTTATGTTAACATAAATGATACAGCCATTTTAGTATTTCCCGTATCTGAACATTGCAGAAATAAACCTGTCAAGCGTGTTGCATGACGTGTGTTGAATTCAGCTTCAAAATGTCAGTTTAGAATGAATTAAAAGGTAAAACAGTAAATAATATAACAAATTTGGATGTTTATCTTTATATATTTGTCACATTTTATTGGATGTTATCATTATAGGCGTTATGTGCTTTGCTTTATTACTTTTTATGTTACGGGTTATTGGCATGCTGTGTAGTTACAATATGTGTGAACAGTCAGATACGGGATATTAAATATTTAGTTTTTTTAGCTTCCTGCACAATTTGTAAAAAGTCACTTACGGGATATTGACATTAGGCCATCGATATATTGTTTTTTAGCATTCTAAAGGTAAACCCAAACATCACTTTAGCTATACCACCTTCACATTATTGCCTGACATTCAGGTATGGCATTACATTTAATATGCTTAGTAGGTCAGTTAACATAAAATTGTTCAAAGAGCACGATATAACTGAACAATGCTGACTGCAGAACTCTCTGTATATTTCAGACAAATAACACTGTAGACAAAATCCTTCTTATAACGGAAATCAAATTTAACAGGCCGTCCGTTTTCCCAACTTCGCAACGTCTAACAAAAGACTTTACCTGATTGCATTTGAAATATTCAAAAGTGCTCGGGGCGGGAGGTTAGGTGCATTTCTAAAATTTGGTTTTCTCTGTGTGCACTCTCAAAGTTTGACAAGCGGTGGTGCAGTACAAGTGAAACACCAGTTATCTGAGTTAAAATTATTATAATATTATAATTAAAACGTACAATGGCCATGAATTGGCTATAAAAGGCATTCTGAAGCTCCATTTCCATTGGAGACAGGGTGAATTTTTCAGGAACACTTAAAAAGCCAGACTGATATGATATAGCTCATTTATTATTCATTTAATTAAAATAAATATTTTAAATATTTATTTGTATTGAATTCTTCTATTATTTATTTATATTTTAAGTTAATTTAGATTTAGAATCAAGAAAACATGTAAAATATAGTTTTTTTGTGTTTTTTATCATTTTTTTTTATACAAAATGACATCTTAGATAAAAGTAGTTGATAGAAGTAAATGATAAAAGAAAGATATACTAAAACTGAAGCTAAATATAATACTCTTCAAGATTTTTAGAAGATGGAGGGCCATTATAATATGTTTTTTACTGCCTCAAATACCTCATACCTACCAAACTGATCATTATTTTGACAAATTTAAATAAAAATAGATTTTATAAATCAAATAATTGTTTGAAAATATATTGGACTCTATATAACTAACTACATAGCTACATATTATATTATTTCGACCCTAATAAGATCATATGGGCCTCCACGGAGTGGAGGTTTGTATTAACATATTTTTTTTTTATAAGAAATGGATGTCAGCCACTTGCTCAACCTATTAGGTCCATACTCTGACTTAAACACAAATTGAAAAACAATATGTGTATTTGTCAGACCTAGGATTCGAACTTGGGACCCACGACACTATAGGCCGACGGCTGTCATAATCTATGATTAAGTAATTTAAACTTTAAAAAGAATCGAAATATGATTAAAAATGTTTGATTTTCACCATGTACCTACTACATCCTGTAATCCTCCAATATGGTCTTCGTAATAGCGACACCATACATAAGTTTTGTTATTAACAGCAAATCGATTATTAAAGACCGATATTAAAGACCGTCCAACCTCTTTGGGTCGTATAGTACTGACATGAAAATCATGTCTAAATAAAACACGGTTCTTGTCATTTTATACTTTACAGGAAGCCTGCAGCAAACAAATTTTGAAAATAGCCGATATACTGGATTATTTTTTAGGTTAGGTTTTCATTCTTAAATTCATGAATTTTGTCAAGATCAGCTATGAAAATTGAATTAATATTCATATTGAATCTAATAAAATTGAACACCGTAGAGTATACGGTCATCTCTTTCCGATAGAAAGCTCACGGAAAACTGTGCCACGGTGAAATATTTTACGTACAATAATTTACATGTAGCCATGTGAATTTACCAGAAGCGAGATTCGAACCCGGGACACACGACACTATAATTTGCCGCGTCACCGGTCGGCGAAAGTTGATAGTATATACAACGTATTAAATTTACCTACCTAGTTATATTATTATCATATAACGTACTAACTTACACTACCCCAACTTTGACCCTTCAAAACTATGTTGATAGTTATGATTGATCGATGAGTCCGTTCGGGGGTAGTTAGTTTGTTTCTGAATATTACAAATGGGTGGCAAAGGATGTGACATGAACTTGTCTAACACACCTCGCTAGTTACGCCACTTAAAATAAATCTAGGTTATTAATAGTATAAGAATGACTTTATGCATCTATAAATCACGCAACGTTTAATAACTGGCAACATTGTTGAATTTGATGGTGTTCATTTTCTATTATTTGTAGAAAGACATTGTCATTATTATCAGCATCAGTGGGTCTATTCTATACTTATCGAACACTAAATTGATAAATAGTATCAAACTTAGGGTAGGTTTGTATCAAAATATTAGCACTTATTGTAACAATTACACGAAGCCGGTTTTTATTGTTGCAATAAGTGCGATATTTTAACAGCAGCAAGATAGGTGCTAATATTTTGATACAAACCTACCCTAAGTTTGATAATATTTTTCACTTTATCACTTTAGCGGTCGATAAGCATAGAATAGACCCACAGGGGGACTAAACGCCTACAGGGATGCCTTAAAAACCGCTGGTTAGATGAACTCGTAATGTTCAGTGGATGTACGCGGCAGCGAACAACTAGAGACCGAGAAAAGTGGATGTAGGTAGGGGAGGTTTTCATCCAGCAGTAGATTGACCCCGGCTGATGATGATTTAAAATTCAATTTTTAGATATAATGAACATTACAAATTATTAATTTAAGACGTTCACAACATGACATTTAGTAACAAAGAAATATTATAAAAATAGTATATAAAGTATACCAAAACTATTATGGTTTGGTTGGCAGGGTTTAATTGATTTTTAAATACTAACCAACACTATCTGCAAATTGTAGTCTTAGTTCAATATAATTCACGTATATATTAATAATTTAGTTGCTAGGATCCCAGACCCCTAGCAACCAATAATGGTGTCGAAATAACTTTCTATACAAAACAGAATTAACTGAAAATGAATTCAATTCTACTTAAAGATGCTATTCTCCTAAAAGTATTAAAAAAATGCTTTGGCATCGTGTTCTGATATATTCTAATAGAGATATATTCTCAAATGTCTAGCTAGTCAGGAAATTAGTTAAAAATCGATTGCAAGATTTGTACCGGACAAATAAGAATACGAGCTAAGAAAAACGTTGTAAAATAATACAATTGACTAAATCGGTATATTTAAAAAAATATATAAGTATATATTTTACACAATTAATTTTTATACCTACATGTTTTCATTATTATCGTAAAGATTTTTTACTAAACTATATGAAATACAAGTATATTATACCTACTACAATAAAATATTCAGTGAAGATTTAAAAAAATATATATTATTAAACACTTACATTTATTTTTTCAAGGAAGAGGTAATTAGCGCACAGGTATCCTAATTGACATAATCATAACGCGATTCCATTGCGTGTCGCATAGCGATTGGCTAATGATAAGGGGTGGGGTAGAAATTTTGTTAGTAAGTATCTAATTAAGGGTTTACATTATCAATAAATTGTATTTCAAAAATCAGTTCACATCTGAAAATCGATCCGAAACTATCTCTTCCAAATAATCATAGACAGTGGTTTTAATAGTCCGTCATTAAATTCTTCTGTGTAATATTATTTGAAAAGTTTTTATACTTGTTTGATCATTTTTAAGATAAACATTTAATAAGACTTTCTTGTGATTTAAAATTCGAATCAGTTTGTTTTTGGCGCATTTTCACCCTTCGACAAAAATGTATTCTGTAAGTACAATCTATATATTATTATGTTTTCCTAAGCTAAATTTTGATTTTTTGATAATAATCTAAAGCAATTTTGAATTCAGAATCCTTTTGTAACTTTCTATGTTCAGCTTAAAATGTTTTTGTTGTGGTTCGTTGATAATAGTAGTGGAGGCTGTTAAGATCTGCCATAAATAGTGCATTTTAAACTTTGTTAGTCATACGTATATGTTTTTATTGAACTAAAACTATAAATTTACATATGATGTTGGTTAGTTTTTAAAAATCAATTAAACCCTGCCTAATCCAAACCATAATAGTATAATATTATGCTATCTATAAAATATCCAAAGTTATGTGTGATTTAATCGCATAATTTTAGAAATATGATAGGTAGACGAGTATTTTTTGACTATTATTTATTATGGCTTGATTTCGCAGGGTTTATTGAATTTTATAAACTAACCAAAATCATTTGTAAATAAAACTGTAGTCTTATTTCAATGAAAACAAATACGTATGACTGACAAAGTTTAGTGTGCACTATTTATCACTGATCTTGACAGCCTACCTCCAACCTTCACCACTGGTTGATACATATACGTTTTATCTTACAGTATGGATTACTTTTTATCAAAATACCTGTAATATGTATCTATGCATTCAATTTGTCAAAATTCAAATAATTCTGACAGCAGTAAAATTCAAACAAAGGAATCCAAATTATGCTAACTTTATTTAAGTCTATTAAAAGGTTAAAATTCAAATTTGGAAGGATCGATCAAATATAATTTGTGTTATGTTATGTCTAATGAGAGTGTTTTGTTTGTTTTCAGGAAGCACAAATCGCAATCCTGAGGCGTAGCTATGAATTGGTGCAGTTCGCTGCATCAGAAGCCTGGTATCTGATAGAGCGCGAATGGGATTTCTACAATTTGGAGCCCATCTATCGTCCGCTTTCCACTACCAATGAAGCGAACGCGGTGACAAGGGTTCTCGAAAAAATTGAAGGTAAGAAAATATTTACACACTTATATATTTGAATTATTTACAAAGTTATCTGTATAAAAAAATCGGTGTATGTACTTATATGTACGCGCGTTCGAAGTTATACTTCTTTGGCGTAACAAAACAAAAACAAAACTTGTGATAAACTAGATTCTTTGACTAGCTCTTAATTATCTTGTTAAATTACACATTCAAGAAAAAGGACCGCTTATTGGAACGCCGTTGGTTTATTTCTATACACTTTAACTTATATTACTAAATTATATAATGGTTTCTCGTTGTTTTTATTTTTAAAGTACCAACTGTCACTATGACGTTTAATCGTTTGTTTACGTAAGGAATTGCAAATGGCCGACAATAATAAATTCGCTGCCTAGGCAACGGATTAATTCTAAACTATAATATTATACTGTATAATCGTCACAATTTCAGTATCATAGTGTGGCGTAAAGGTAGTGCGTTCGGCTAATAACCGAACAATCGGTGGTTCGAATCCAATCGAGTACGTTATTTTTTCGTGTGAAAAAATAAATTATGTGTTACATGTCACACGCCAAAAGTACAATCTGATCTAATTTCCCAAACGCACCAAAATAAGTATAGCTTCAACAATGATCATTAACTAATGTATATATTATCCTTTTTTACAGAAGAAGATTTCCGTCCCAGCCACGAAAAACTTGACTCAAACTTCGAGAAGCATTTCCCGAGAGATACCCAACAATCATCGGTATGTTATTTTATCAATTCATTTTTCTATTGTGTCCCATTAATTATATTATTAGAATATTCGTTCTTTGTCTTGTTATGCGCGAGTTCGAATCTCGCGGTCCAATGTAACAATTTTAATAATGTATGTCCCTAATGTGGAGAGTGTCAGGGTGTTATTTTACTCCGGCTGACAAACAAATCACACAATGCTTTTCAATGTGTGTTTGAATACAGTATGCTAATAGAACCTCCTCATGACAGACAATTAACTTAAATATGTATGTATTTTAACTATTGGGTTCCTAGCCTAGTAGTAATTTATTTTCAATTTTTCTTCCAGCCCCATTCTACAAGCTACGGCATTTTCCAGTTTGCGCTTGATTACGCCGAGCTGATGGTCCAAGAAACCGACGGTGACGATATTGGAGTGTCAGCGGCGGCAGCTTCTCAGAACCAGGATGACAACAGGAGCCGTTGATGTCAACTGATCCCAGCGTCCCAGTTTATATGCATCGCAAATCAATGAGTGATGGACTAATTTTCGTTTTTACACGTTTTACATAATATTATATAGAAGAATGTCATATAGAAAAGTGATCAGTGGTTAAACAACCTATATATCTACCTAATTGAAAATTTATACTTTAGTATATATATATATATAACTATGTTTAGCTAGAGTTTCATTGTCAAGGGTTGCATAATTATCAAAAATATAATTAAGTACCTACTTTATTATTTTCATTATATTAAATGTAAGGTAATTTAAGTGAAATGTATTAATTAATTAATAATTGACTGACTGAAATTAAAATGTAATTATGATGATTAATATAAGAAAGTAATAATGTGTTCTTGAATGTATTAGTAATTTTGTTTATATTAAATTGTGTATTTTCAATTTCAATAAATATTATAATAATATTATCAATATAGTATTTTTTATCATCCCCCCCTTACTGAAAATATCTTAATAATAATATAACAAATTATGTGTATATATATAAATATGTATACTAGAAAAAAATCAAGATCATCATATATATAGATTCTATATTATAGAATATGCACATAAATCACAAAGAGATACCTGATTAATCTTTCAAAATGCAAATACTTCATAACATGATTTTGAGACTTACCAACTTTTGGCAATAACCCCACGATATATAAATAAATGTATGTTAGAGTTAGACCATCCGATATTTATAGAGCATGCACATAAAGCATGAAATTAGAAATATGCCTAATTTTATATGTCATGTCGAACTTTCAAATTGCAATTATCATTATTGCATAACATGATTTTGAGACTTACTCGTTTTGGCAGTAATCCCAAGATATATACCTATCACCAGTGCTGTACCTTTTACAAGTCACGCCTCCCTTTTATAATAACCAAGCAACCTACTGCCACGACTACTTAGTTTGCAAATATTATTAATGACCATTTCAATAGTGTCGATAAAATACATACAGATTTAATAATCGTACTTACAATAAATTAGTTTTTTAGGAGTTGACTATCAATTCACTTTACTAGTGCTGTCATGATTAAATTTACCGTTTTTTTAATATCTCGAATTCTATTTATTCCACCGAGTGTCACATACATAATAAACATTAAACAATATAAATAGATTTTAATAATATTAAATCAAAATTATCCTCAGATTTACGATTTTATTACAAGGGCATATCGGCTCTGCAAATATTTCACGATTATTACATAATTTGTTTTGATTCTTGCAATGCCAGGATGCACCCAAGGCGCTAAGCTCGATCGGGGCCCAATCAAACTAATTGCTCTAAGACCAGACCAGCTTGGAAATAAACGCTTCTTAATATTATGTTAATACAAACTCTACTCTATGGATAGCCATATCCTGTCTACCTGACAGTAGCGAAGGGTGGAGGTAGACTGCTAATATTAAAAATTATAATATCAATTAAAATTAAATAAAATATGAAATGGTATTTGTTTTTATTGAACTAATACTATAATTTACAGATGATTTTAGCTAGTTTTTAAAAATCAATAAAACCCTGCTTAAACCAAACCATAATATTTTACTATGTTTTGGGCGAATTAACAAAATTGTGCACACTTTTTCATTAATACCAAGGTACTTATTTGTTTTCGTTGGATTAAGAATACATATTACACATATTATTGGTGCATTGTTTTTTTTTTAAATTAATTAAGCCCTGCCTAAACCAAACAATAATAGATATGTATGGTTTAATTGCATAATTTTAGATGTTTTATAGATATACGAGTATTTTTTTACTATTATCTAATATGGCTTGGTTTTCGCAGGGTTTAATTGAATTTTAAAAACTAACCAACACCAACTATACATTGTAGTTTTAGTTCAATGAAAATTAATACGTTTGACTGACAAAGTTTAGTGTGCACTATATATTTCGGATCTTAACAACCTACCTCCACCCTTCGCCTGTATATACATTATTTTTAAAACCGCAATAGCATACATATTAGACAAAATTCTATTCTAACAGTGGAACCAGTGTTCCGCCGAACCTGAATAGGTGCTCCGCGACAATTTGGAAAGGTTTTATACACTTTTGCAATATTTTCTGAAAACTAGTACTAAGGACGATTCCTGGGTTCGGAATCCATTTGTTTAAGAGTATCCCAATTTTTCAAAACAAGCTATTATTGTTTTCATGGCCCCCACAAGGGGAGGCTAACAGGGTTTTAGCCTGGGGCACGGGCTCTGGGTGGGCCCGGCGTGGCGGGTTGATCAGATAAGTGAGATAAACACACATCACAAATTTTCTTTAACAGTTAATAAATCTCGCATGCGTTATAGGTACTTCATTAATTAACATATGTTAATTTTAAAAATATATAATTGAACGATGTAATTTTTGATATTGATACTCGACTACTGCACGATGAAAGTAGATGTGTTAAAAATAGGAAAATAATATTTCATAAAACACTGAATAAGGCCCTTAATTTGAGCTGTAACAAAATCTGAAAAATTGTAGTGTAATGTGTCACACTGCCTTTAGAGATAAGTAGGAGCCCGCCAAAGATCATAGCCTGAGGGCCCGCTTCAGGATGTGGGGGCCACGATTTTTTTACTTCCGGTTTCTACTACCTATTTATCCGAAGCGGGATTTTCTATTTATTTATACTACAACGAAGTCAAAGTGCACGAACAGGCTCGACGCCACACCAGATATTAGAATGCAACTTACCAATATTGTGCTTGATATCAAGAACATATGCAATTCGAGGACTAAAAATTATCAAAGTCATTACCTAAGTGCTTTATTTATTCATATTTTTATGTTTATATTATATTGTAGTTGCATATTTAAAAATATGTAATTACTAGATAAATAAAGTGTTTTAATAACACTTTTTTAAATTCTAACTAGTAGGAATGAATCTAAAAAATGAGCTAAGTGTTCCAATAAAATTTCCGCGTTTGCGAAGTGTTCCATTGCAGAAAAAGTTTGGGAAACCGTGCTCTAAGTAATTAATTCATGAAAAGTATTAGTTCAATGTTGTTGACACGAACTTGTCCAATACACCTCGCTAGTTACGCCACTTAAAATAAACCTAGGTTATTAATAGTACAAGAATGGCTTTATGCATCTATAAATCACGCAACATTTAATAACTGGCAACATTGTTTAATTTGATGGTGTTCATTTTCTATTATTTGTCGAAATACATTGTCATTATCATCATCGTCAGGTGGACTACGCGCCCACAGGGATGCCCTAAAAACCGCTGATTATATGAACTCATAATATTCAGTGGATGTACGCGGCAGCGAAGAACTAAGGACCGAGAAAAGTGGATGAAGGTAGGAGAGGTTTTAATCCAGCAGTAGACTGACCCCGGCTGATGATGTATCATTTTTTTTTTACATATACTGAACATCACAAATTATTACTTTAAGACGTTCACAGCATGATATTTAGAAACAAAGAAATATTAAGTATAACAGTATATAAAGTATACCAAAACTATTATGGTTTGGTTGGCAGGGTTTAATTGATTTTTAAATACTAACCAACACTATCTGCAAATTGTAGTCTTAGTCTTAGTAATTAGTATTCTATTTCTGTTATATAAACTTTGTTATCTTTTCTATACGTTATAGAATCGCTACCAATTTTTTTAATATATAAAGTCCACGTGAACATATAGTTACAGTTCACTTGTTGTGGGTTGGCTTAATTTCTATTTTAATCGTCCATAATAATTAATTTCTCTTTACAATAAGTATATATGGACCACAGAACAGATAATAAATAGAATACCGATAGGCTATATTTAATACGCCGCATATTGATGCAGGGTTTCGAATGTGCGAGTGTCCTACGAAAATGAAGCACGCATTATACACGTTAAATGAACGTAAATGCATAAACCGAGAGCCGTTTTCAGTATTCGACGTAAAACGTATTCTTGACGCGTGTGTAAGTTTAACCCGGATTCTTCCTTACTCGAGTCAGTTACCTGCTATCACCTTACCCGTTATATTTTATTTTAGTTCCCATTATTGCTGAGTTCCCTGACATGGACCTTATCCGCCTACTGGAGATATTTCTGAACAGATTTTCAAACTATCAGATTCATGATATGGATCTATACAATAGTATTGTATCACTCAGGATTCGAACAATCCACGCTCTAAAAAATCACTCGTCCATGGCGGGAGGGTACCTACCAACTTTTATTAATTTTAGTTAATTATATTAATATTATGCTTCCTATAGTTATTTTAAATGTTTAAGTAGGTATATAACACATAGATTTTTGTTTTAAAATAATTACAAGATAAAAAGAACTTCTTATAGGTATAAGTACAACGTTTTTAAATTTTCTGTTGAATCGTATAAACTTGACTTGACTAGCTTATTTATTATTAATATGTCATGATGATTTCCATAGTAACGCACGTATATATTTATAATTTAGTTTCCAGGACCCCAGACCCCTAGCAACCAATAATGGTGTCGAAATAACTTTTTATACAAAACAGAATTAACTGAAAATTAATTCAATTCTACTTAAAGATGGCTAAAAGTATTAAAAAATGCATTGGCATCGTGTTCTGATATATTGTAAAAGTTTCAAACGTCTAGCTAGTCGGGAAGTTAGTTAAACATCGATTGCAAGATTTGTACCGGACAAATAAGAAAACGAGCTAAGAAAAACGTTGTAAAATAATACAATTGACTAAATCGGTATATTTAAAAAAATATATATTTTACATAATTAATTTTTATACCTACATGTTTTCATTAAAATCGTAAACATTTTTTAATAAACTACTAAACTATATGAAATACAATTATATTATACCTACCACAATAAAATATTCAGTGAATATTTTAATAAAATATATTATTAAACACCTACATTTATTTTTTCAAGGAAGAGGTAATTAGCGCACAGGTATCCTAATTGAAATAATCAAAACGCTATTTCATTGCGTGTCGCATAGCGATTGGCTAATGGTAAGGAGTGGGGTGGAAATTTTGTTATTATCTAATTAAGGGTTTACATTATCAATAAATTTTATTTCAAAAATCAGTTCACATCTGAAAACCGATCCGAAACTATCTCTTGCAAATAATCATAAACAGTGCTTTTAATAGTCCGTCATTAAATTATTCTGTGCAATATTGTTTGAAAAGTTTTTATACTTATTTGATCAGTTTTTAAGATAAACATTTAATAAGACTTTCTTGTGATTTAAAATTCGAATCAGTTTGTTTTTGGCGCATTTTCACCCTTCGACAAAAATGTATTCTGTAAGTACTATCTATAAATTATATTATTATGTTTTCCTAAGTTAAATTTTAATTTTTTGATAATAATCTAAAGCAATTTTGAATTCAGAATCCTTTTGTAACTTTCTATGTTCAGCTTAAAATGTTTTTGTCGTGGTTCGTTGATACCAGTAGTGGAGGTTAAACTTTGTTAGTCATACGTATATGTTTTTATTGAACTAAGACTATAAAATTTGCAGATGATGTTGGTTAGTTCTTAAAAATCAATTAAACCTTGCCTAATCCAAACCATAACAGTAAAACATTATACTATCTATAAAATATCTCAAGTTATGTGTGATTTAATCGCATAATTTTAGAAATTTTATAGATAGACGAGTATTTTTTGACTATTATTTATTATGGCTTGGTTTTACAGGGGTTAATTCAAATTAAAACTAACCAACACCGTCTGTAAATTGTTGTATTATTTCATTGAAAACAAATACGTATGACTGACAAAGTTTAGTGTGCACTATTCATCACTGATCTTAACAGTCTACCTCCACCCTCCACCCTTCGCCACTGATTGATACATATACGTTTGATCTTACAGTATGAATTACATTTTATCAAAATAACTGTAGCAGGTATTTGTGCATTCGACGTGTCAAAATTCAAATAATTTTGACAGCAGTCAAATTCAAACAAAAGAATGAATCAAATTCAAATTTGGAAGGATCGATCAAATATAATTTGTGTTATGTTATGTCTAATGAGAGTGTTTTGTTTGTTTTCAGGAAGCACAAATCGCAATCCTGAGGCGTAGCTATGAATTGGTGCAGTTCGCTGCATCAGAAGCCTGGTATCTGATAGAGCGCGAATGGGATTTCTACAATTTGGAGCCCATCTATCGTCCGCTTTCCACTACCAATGAAGCGAACGCGGTGACAAGGGTTCTCGAAAAAATTGAAGGTAAGAAAATATTTACACACTTATATATTTGAATTATTTACAAAGTTATCTGTATAAAAAAATCGGTGTATGTACTTATATGTACGCGCGTTCGAAGTTATACTTCTTTGGCGTAACAAAACAAAAACAAAACTTGTGATAAACTAGATTCTTTGACTAGCTCTTAATTATCTTGTTAAATTACACATTCAAGAAAAAGGACCGCTTATTGGAACGCCGTTGGTTTATTTCTATACACTTTAACTTATATTACTAAATTATATAATGGTTTCTCGTTGTTTTTATTTTTAAAGTACCAACTGTCACTATGACGTTTAATCGTTTGTTTACGTAAGGAATTGCAAATGGCCGACAATAATAAATTCGCTGCCTAGGCAACGGATTAATTCTAAACTATAATATTATACTGTATAATCGTCACAATTTCAGTATCATAGTGTGGCGTAAAGGTAGTGCGTTCGGCTAATAACCGAACAATCGGTGGTTCGAATCCAATCGAGTACGTTATTTTTTCGTGTGAAAAAATAAATTATGTGTTACATGTCACACGCCAAAAGTACAATCTGATCTAATTTCCCAAACGCACCAAAATAAGTATAGCTTCAACAATGATCATTAACTAATGTATATATTATCCTTTTTTACAGAAGAAGATTTCCGTCCCAGCCACGAAAAACTTGACTCAAACTTCGAGAAGCATTTCCCGAGAGATACCCAACAATCATCGGTATGTTATTTTATCAATTCATTTTTCTATTGTGTCCCATTAATTATATTATTAGAATATTCGTTCTTTGTCTTGTTATGCGCGAGTTCGAATCTCGCGGTCCAATGTAACAATTTTAATAATGTATGTCCCTAATGTGGAGAGTGTCAGGGTGTTATTTTACTCCGGCTGACAAACAAATCACACAATGCTTTTCAATGTGTGTTTGAATACAGTATGCTAATAGAACCTCCTCATGACAGACAATTAACTTAAATATGTATGTATTTTAACTATTGGGTTCCTAGCCTAGTAGTAATTTATTTTCAATTTTTCTTCCAGCCCCATTCTACAAGCTACGGCATTTTCCAGTTTGCGCTTGATTACGCCGAGCTGATGGTCCAAGAAACCGACGGTGACGATATTGGAGTGTCAGCGGCGGCAGCTTCTCAGAACCAGGATGACAACAGGAGCCGTTGATGTCAACTGATCCCAGCGTCCCAGTTTATATGCATCGCAAATCAATGAGTGATGGACTAATTTTCGTTTTTACACGTTTTACATAATATTATATAGAAGAATGTCATATAGAAAAGTGATCAGTGGTTAAACAACCTATATATCTACCTAATTGAAAATTTATACTTTAGTATATATATATATATAACTATGTTTAGCTAGAGTTTCATTGTCAAGGGTTGCATAATTATCAAAAATATAATTAAGTACCTACTTTATTATTTTCATTATATTAAATGTAAGGTAATTTAAGTGAAATGTATTAATTAATTAATAATTGACTGACTGAAATTAAAATGTAATTATGATGATTAATATAAGAAAGTAATAATGTGTTCTTGAATGTATTAGTAATTTTGTTTATATTAAATTGTGTATTTTCAATTTCAATAAATATTATAATAATATTATCAATATAGTATTTTTTATCATCCCCCCCTTACTGAAAATATCTTAATAATAATATAACAAATTATGTGTATATATATAAATATGTATACTAGAAAAAAATCAAGATCATCATATATATAGATTCTATATTATAGAATATGCACATAAATCACAAAGAGATACCTGATTAATCTTTCAAAATGCAAATACTTCATAACATGATTTTGAGACTTACCAACTTTTGGCAATAACCCCACGATATATAAATAAATGTATGTTAGAGTTAGACCATCCGATATTTATAGAGCATGCACATAAAGCATGAAATTAGAAATATGCCTAATTTTATATGTCATGTCGAACTTTCAAATTGCAATTATCATTATTGCATAACATGATTTTGAGACTTACTCGTTTTGGCAGTAATCCCAAGATATATACCTATCACCAGTGCTGTACCTTTTACAAGTCACGCCTCCCTTTTATAATAACCAAGCAACCTACTGCCACGACTACTTAGTTTGCAAATATTATTAATGACCATTTCAATAGTGTCGATAAAATACATACAGATTTAATAATCGTACTTACAATAAATTAGTTTTTTAGGAGTTGACTATCAATTCACTTTACTAGTGCTGTCATGATTAAATTTACCGTTTTTTTAATATCTCGAATTCTATTTATTCCACCGAGTGTCACATACATAATAAACATTAAACAATATAAATAGATTTTAATAATATTAAATCAAAATTATCCTCAGATTTACGATTTTATTACAAGGGCATATCGGCTCTGCAAATATTTCACGATTATTACATAATTTGTTTTGATTCTTGCAATGCCAGGATGCACCCAAGGCGCTAAGCTCGATCGGGGCCCAATCAAACTAATTGCTCTAAGACCAGACCAGCTTGGAAATAAATGCTTCTTAATATTATGTTAATACAAACTCTACTCTATGGATAGCCATATCCTGTCTACCTGACAGTAGCGAAGGGTGGAGGTAGACTGCTAATATTAAAAATTATAATATCAATTAAAATTAAATAAAATATGAAATGGTATTTGTTTTTATTGAACTAATACTATAATTTACAGATGATTTTAGCTAGTTTTTAAAAATCAATAAAACCCTGCTTAAACCAAACCATAATATTTTACTATGTTTTGGGCGAATTAACAAAATTGTGCACACTTTTTCATTAATACCAAGGTACTTATTTGTTTTCGTTGGATTAAGAATACATATTACACATATTATTGGTGCATTGTTTTTTTTTTAAATTAATTAAGCCCTGCCTAAACCAAACAATAATAGATATGTATGGTTTAATTGCATAATTTTAGATGTTTTATAGATATACGAGTATTTTTTTACTATTATCTAATATGGCTTGGTTTTCGCAGGGTTTAATTGAATTTTAAAAACTAACCAACACCAACTATACATTGTAGTTTTAGTTCAATGAAAATTAATACGTTTGACTGACAAAGTTTAGTGTGCACTATATATTTCGGATCTTAACAACCTACCTCCACCCTTCGCCTGTATATACATTATTTTTAAAACCGCAATAGCATACATATTAGACAAAATTCTATTCTAACAGTGGAACCAGTGTTCCGCCGAACCTGAATAGGTGCTCCGCGACAATTTGGAAAGGTTTTATACACTTTTGCAATATTTTCTGAAAACTAGTACTAAGGACGATTCCTGGGTTCGGAATCCATTTGTTTAAGAGTATCCCAATTTTTCAAAACAAGCTATTATTGTTTTCATGGCCCCCACAAGGGGAGGCTAACAGGGTTTTAGCCTGGGGCACGGGCTCTGGGTGGGCCCGGCGTGGCGGGTTGATCAGATAAGTGAGATAAACACACATCACAAATTTTCTTTAACAGTTAATAAATCTCGCATGCGTTATAGGTACTTCATTAATTAACATATGTTAATTTTAAAAATATATAATTGAACGATGTAATTTTTGATATTGATACTCGACTACTGCACGATGAAAGTAGATGTGTTAAAAATAGGAAAATAATATTTCATAAAACACTGAATAAGGCCCTTAATTTGAGCTGTAACAAAATCTGAAAAATTGTAGTGTAATGTGTCACACTGCCTTTAGAGATAAGTAGGAGCCCGCCAAAGATCATAGCCTGAGGGCCCGCTTCAGGATGTGGGGGCCACGATTTTTTTACTTCCGGTTTCTACTACCTATTTATCCGAAGCGGGATTTTCTATTTATTTATACTACAACGAAGTCAAAGTGCACGAACAGGCTCGACGCCACACCAGATATTAGAATGCAACTTACCAATATTGTGCTTGATATCAAGAACATATGCAATTCGAGGACTAAAAATTATCAAAGTCATTACCTAAGTGCTTTATTTATTCATATTTTTATGTTTATATTATATTGTAGTTGCATATTTAAAAATATGTAATTACTAGATAAATAAAGTGTTTTAATAACACTTTTTTAAATTCTAACTAGTAGGAATGAATCTAAAAAATGAGCTAAGTGTTCCAATAAAATTTCCGCGTTTGCGAAGTGTTCCATTGCAGAAAAAGTTTGGGAAACCGTGCTCTAAGTAATTAATTCATGAAAAGTATTAGTTCAATGTTGTTGACACGAACTTGTCCAATACACCTCGCTAGTTACGCCACTTAAAATAAACCTAGGTTATTAATAGTACAAGAATGGCTTTATGCATCTATAAATCACGCAACATTTAATAACTGGCAACATTGTTTAATTTGATGGTGTTCATTTTCTATTATTTGTCGAAAGACATTGTCATTATCATCATCGTCAGGTGGACTACGCGCCCACAGGGATGCCCTAAAAACCGCTGATTATATGAACTCATAATATTCAGTGGATGTACGCGGCAGCGAAGAACTAAGGACCGAGAAAAGTGGATGAAGGTAGGAGAGGTTTTAATCCAGCAGTAGACTGACCCCGGCTGATGATGTATCATTTTTTTTTTACATATACTGAACATCACAAATTATTACTTTAAGACGTTCACAGCATGATATTTAGAAACAAAGAAATATTAAGTATAACAGTATATAAAGTATACCAAAACTATTATGGTTTGGTTGGCAGGGTTTAATTGATTTTTAAATACTAACCAACACTATCTGCAAATTGTAGTCTTAGTCTTAGTAATTAGTATTCTATTTCTGTTATATAAACTTTGTTATCTTTTCTATACGTTATAGAATCGCTACCAATTTTTTTAATATATAAAGTCCACGTGAACATATAGTTACAGTTCACTTGTTGTGGGTTGGCTTAATTTCTATTTTAATCGTCCATAATAATTAATTTCTCTTTACAATAAGTATATATGGACCACAGAACAGATAATAAATAGAATACCGATAGGCTATATTTAATACGCCGCATATTGATGCAGGGTTTCGAATGTGCGAGTGTCCTACGAAAATGAAGCACGCATTATACACGTTAAATGAACGTAAATGCATAAACCGAGAGCCGTTTTCAGTATTCGACGTAAAACGTATTCTTGACGCGTGTGTAAGTTTAACCCGGATTCTTCCTTACTCGAGTCAGTTACCTGCTATCACCTTACCCGTTATATTTTATTTTAGTTCCCATTATTGCTGAGTTCCCTGACATGGACCTTATCCGCCTACTGGAGATATTTCTGAACAGATTTTCAAACTATCAGATTCATGATATGGATCTATACAATAGTATTGTATCACTCAGGATTCGAACAATCCACGCTCTAAAAAATCACTCGTCCATGGCGGGAGGGTACCTACCAACTTTTATTAATTTTAGTTAATTATATTAATATTATGCTTCCTATAGTTATTTTAAATGTTTAAGTAGGTATATAACACATAGATTTTTGTTTTAAAATAATTACAAGATAAAAAGAACTTCTTATAGGTATAAGTACAACGTTTTTAAATTTTCTGTTGAATCGTATAAACTTGACTTGACTAGCTTATTTATTATTAATATGTCATGATGATTTCCATAGTAACGCACGTATATATTTATAATTTAGTTTCCAGGACCCCAGACCCCTAGCAACCAATAATGGTGTCGAAATAACTTTTTATACAAAACAGAATTAACTGAAAATTAATTCAATTCTACTTAAAGATGGCTAAAAGTATTAAAAAATGCATTGGCATCGTGTTCTGATATATTGTAAAAGTTTCAAACGTCTAGCTAGTCGGGAAGTTAGTTAAACATCGATTGCAAGATTTGTACCGGACAAATAAGAAAACGAGCTAAGAAAAACGTTGTAAAATAATACAATTGACTAAATCGGTATATTTAAAAAAATATATATTTTACATAATTAATTTTTATACCTACATGTTTTCATTAAAATCGTAAACATTTTTTAATAAACTACTAAACTATATGAAATACAATTATATTATACCTACCACAATAAAATATTCAGTGAATATTTTAATAAAATATATTATTAAACACCTACATTTATTTTTTCAAGGAAGAGGTAATTAGCGCACAGGTATCCTAATTGAAATAATCAAAACGCTATTTCATTGCGTGTCGCATAGCGATTGGCTAATGGTAAGGAGTGGGGTGGAAATTTTGTTATTATCTAATTAAGGGTTTACATTATCAATAAATTTTAT
Source organism: Rhyacophila brunnea (assembly GCF_057557595.1). Classification (NCBI taxonomy): domain Eukaryota; kingdom Metazoa; phylum Arthropoda; class Insecta; order Trichoptera; family Rhyacophilidae; genus Rhyacophila; species Rhyacophila brunnea. The sequence goes on from NW_028232796.1 coordinate 38,480,826, forward strand.
TTCAAAAATCAGTTCACATCTGAAAACCGATCCGAAACTATCTCTTGCAAATAATCATAAACAGTGCTTTTAATAGTCCGTCATTAAATTATTCTGTGCAATATTGTTTGAAAAGTTTTTATACTTATTTGATCAGTTTTTAAGATAAACATTTAATAAGACTTTCTTGTGATTTAAAATTCGAATCAGTTTGTTTTTGGCGCATTTTCACCCTTCGACAAAAATGTATTCTGTAAGTACTATCTATAAATTATATTATTATGTTTTCCTAAGTTAAATTTTAATTTTTTGATAATAATCTAAAGCAATTTTGAATTCAGAATCCTTTTGTAACTTTCTATGTTCAGCTTAAAATGTTTTTGTCGTGGTTCGTTGATACCAGTAGTGGAGGTTAAACTTTGTTAGTCATACGTATATGTTTTTATTGAACTAAGACTATAAAATTTGCAGATGATGTTGGTTAGTTCTTAAAAATCAATTAAACCTTGCCTAATCCAAACCATAACAGTAAAACATTATACTATCTATAAAATATCTCAAGTTATGTGTGATTTAATCGCATAATTTTAGAAATTTTATAGATAGACGAGTATTTTTTGACTATTATTTATTATGGCTTGGTTTTACAGGGGTTAATTCAAATTAAAACTAACCAACACCGTCTGTAAATTGTTGTATTATTTCATTGAAAACAAATACGTATGACTGACAAAGTTTAGTGTGCACTATTCATCACTGATCTTAACAGTCTACCTCCACCCTCCACCCTTCGCCACTGATTGATACATATACGTTTGATCTTACAGTATGAATTACATTTTATCAAAATAACTGTAGCAGGTATTTGTGCATTCGACGTGTCAAAATTCAAATAATTTTGACAGCAGTCAAATTCAAACAAAAGAATGAATCAAATTCAAATTTGGAAGGATCGATCAAATATAATTTGTGTTATGTTATGTCTAATGAGAGTGTTTTGTTTGTTTTCAGGAAGCACAAATCGCAATCCTGAGGCGTAGCTATGAATTGGTGCAGTTCGCTGCATCAGAAGCCTGGTATCTGATAGAGCGCGAATGGGATTTCTACAATTTGGAGCCCATCTATCGTCCGCTTTCCACTACCAATGAAGCGAACGCGGTGACAAGGGTTCTCGAAAAAATTGAAGGTAAGAAAATATTTACACACTTATATATTTGAATTATTTACAAAGTTATCTGTATAAAAAAATCGGTGTATGTACTTATATGTACGCGCGTTCGAAGTTATACTTCTTTGGCGTAACAAAACAAAAACAAAACTTGTGATAAACTAGATTCTTTGACTAGCTCTTAATTATCTTGTTAAATTACACATTCAAGAAAAAGGACCGCTTATTGGAACGCCGTTGGTTTATTTCTATACACTTTAACTTATATTACTAAATTATATAATGGTTTCTCGTTGTTTTTATTTTTAAAGTACCAACTGTCACTATGACGTTTAATCGTTTGTTTACGTAAGGAATTGCAAATGGCCGACAATAATAAATTCGCTGCCTAGGCAACGGATTAATTCTAAACTATAATATTATACTGTATAATCGTCACAATTTCAGTATCATAGTGTGGCGTAAAGGTAGTGCGTTCGGCTAATAACCGAACAATCGGTGGTTCGAATCCAATCGAGTACGTTATTTTTTCGTGTGAAAAAATAAATTATGTGTTACATGTCACACGCCAAAAGTACAATCTGATCTAATTTCCCAAACGCACCAAAATAAGTATAGCTTCAACAATGATCATTAACTAATGTATATATTATCCTTTTTTACAGAAGAAGATTTCCGTCCCAGCCACGAAAAACTTGACTCAAACTTCGAGAAGCATTTCCCGAGAGATACCCAACAATCATCGGTATGTTATTTTATCAATTCATTTTTCTATTGTGTCCCATTAATTATATTATTAGAGTATTCGTTCTTTGTCTTGTTATGCGCGAGTTTGAATCTCGCTGTTCAATGTAACAATTTTAATAATGTATACTGTGGAGAGTGTCAGGGTGTTATTTTACTCCGGCTGACAAACAAATCACACGATGCTTTACAATATGTGTTTGAATACAGTGTGTTAATAGAACCTCCTCCGTGACGGACAATTAACTTAAATATGTACGTGTTTTAACTATTGGATTCCTAACCTAGTAGTACCTAGTATGCATCTAATATAATATGCAAAATGCTAATTGATTTTTACGTTTTCTCCCAGGTCAATTCTACGAGCTACGGTATTTTCCAGTTTGCGCTCGATTACGCCGAGCTGATGGTGCAAGAAACCGACGGCGACGATATTGGAGTGTCAGCGGCGGCAGCTTCTCAGAACCAGGATGACAACAGGAGCCGTTGATGTCAACTGATCCCAGCGTCCCAGTTTATATTCATCGCAAATCAATGAGTGATGGACTAATTTTCGTTTTTACACGTTTTACATAATATTATGTACTATATAGAAAAGTGATCAGTGGTTAAGCAACCTATATATCCACCTAATTGAAAATTTATACTTTAGTATATATAGATAACTATGTTTAGCTAGAGTTTCGTTGTTAAGGGTTGAATAATTATCAAAAATGTAATTAAGTACCTACTTTATTATTTTAATTATATTAAATGTAAGGTAATTCAAGTGAAATGTATTAATTGATTAATAATTGACTGACTATAATGAAAATTTAATAAGGATAATTATAAGAATGTAATAATGTTTCTTGAAGGTATTAGTAATTTTGTTTATATTAAATTGTGTATTTTTAATTTCAATAAATATTATAATAATCGATAGAGTATTTTTTTATCATTCATCACCCCTACTGAAAATATTCTAATATTAATATAACAAATTATGTGTCTATATATAAATATGTATACTAGAAAAAAATCAAGATCATATGCACAATAATATATGCACATAAATCACAAAGAGATGCCTGATTAATCTTTCAAATTGCAAATACTTCATAACATGATTTCGAGATTTACCAACTTTTGGCAATAACCCCACGATATATAAATATGTATGTTAGACCATCCGATATTTATAGAACATGCACATAAAACATAAAATTATAAATACGCCTAATTTTATATGTCCTGTCGAACTTTCAAATTGCAATTATTATTACTGCATAACATGATTTTGAGACTTACTAATTTTGGCAGTAACCTCAAGATATATATCTATCACCAGTGCTGTACCTTTTACAAGTCACGACTCCTTTCTATAATAACCGAGTAACCTACTGCCACGATACTAAGTTTGCACATATTATTAATAACCATTTCAATAGTCTCGATAAAATACATACAGATTTAATAATAGTACTTACAATAAAATTGTTTTTTGGAGTGGACTATCAATTCACTTTACTAGTGCTGTCATGATTAAATTTACAGTTTTTTAATATCTCGAAATCTATTTTTTCCACCGAGTGCCGCATACATAATAAATACACACAAATATACACACAAAATAAATATATTTTAATATTAGATCAAAATTTTCATCAGATTTACGATTTTACTAGAAGGGCATTGCGGCTCCGCAAATGTTTCACAGTTATTACATAATTTGTTTTGATTCTTGCAATGCCAGGATGCATCCAAGGCGCTAAGCTCGATCGAGGCCCAATCAAACTAATTGCTCTAAGACCAGACCAGCTTGGAAATAAACGCTTCGTAATATTATGTTAATACAAACTCTACTCTATGGATAACCCTATCCTGTCACCTGACAGTAGCGAAGGATGGAGGTAGACTGTTAATATTAAAAATTATAATATAAATTAAAATTAAATTAAATATTAAATGGTATTTGTTTTTATTGAACTAATACTATAATTTACAGATGATTTTAGCTAGTTTTTAAAAATCAATAAAACCCTGCTTAAACCAAACCATAATATTTTACTATGTTTTGGGCGAATTAACAAAATTGTGCACACTTTTTCATTAATACCAAGGTACTTATTTGTTTTCGTTGGATTAAGAATACATATTACACATATTGTTGGTCCATTGTTTTTTTTTAAATTAATTAAGCCCTGCCTAAACCAAACAATAATAGATATGTATGATTTAATTGCATAATTTTAGATGTTTTATAGAAATACGAGTATTTTTTACTATTATCTAATATGGCTTGGTTTTCGCAGAGTTTAATTGAATTTTAAAAACTAGCTTACACCAACTATACATTGTAGTCTTAGTTCAATGAAATCTAATACGTTTGACTGACAAAGTTTAGTGTGCACTATATATTTCGGATCTTAACAACCTACCTCCACCCTTCGCCACTGTATATACATTATTTTAAAAACCGCAGAAGCATACATATTAGACAAACTTCTAATCTAACAGTGTTGTTAGGACTTATTCAAATATGTACGCTTCTGAGTTTGGTTCAAATTTCAACAATCTAAAACTCTTTGTGTATATTCATTATTCAATAAAACAATAAATTAATGTAAAAAAACAATTAAAGTAATTACATAATTTTGAATAACCTCAGACACATACATATTCAAAGTTTAGAGACGAAAGCATGTCTTTTAAAGGTTTGGTTTTTAAAAATCATGTAATTTCTACAATGATAACATTCTTATTAATAATTATTAACTTAATTAATAATTTTATTAAGCTATCTATTTATGAGTTTCTTGCAAACAATTTATAAATCTTCTTTAATGTAATATAAGGCACGTTCATCTATAATTCTCTAACTAAATAATTCATGCAAAGTATTAGTGCAATGTTTTTGACACAAACTTGTCCAACGCACCTCGCTAGTTACGATACTTAAAATAAATCTAGGTTATTAATAGTATAAGAATGACTTTATTCATGTATAAATCACGCAACGTTTAATAACTGGCAAAATTGTTTAATTTGATGGCGTTTCTTTTATATTATTTGTCGAAAGACACTCATTATCATCATCATCAGGGGGGCTAAACGCCAACAGGGATGCCCTAAAAACCACTGGTTAGATGAACTCGTAATGTGCAGTGGATGTACGCGGCAGCGAAGAACTAGAGACCGAGTACGAGAGACAAGTGGATGTGGGTAGGGGAGGTTTTCATCCAGCAGTAGATTGACCCCGGCTGATGATGATTCAAAATTATTTTTTTATATATATATAGTGAACATTACAAATTATTAATTTAAGACGTTCACAACATGACATCTAGACACAAAGAAATATTATTAAACAGTAGAAAAGTGTAAATACAAAAAATATAAATTAGATACAATGAAGTACACCGAATGAGATAAGCCGACCATATTTTAAGAATTTATAAAACAACGTCCACCTATACTCATCTCACGTAGGTAGAATATATCAACATCCGAAGCGATTTGGTTGAACACAGTTATTGCGATCTCAATTGGCATCACCAATGGCATATTAGTTCTTGTTCACTCTATGGGTTGAAGAAGAGTTCACTCATTAGGTGGAGCATAATATGAACACCATGATACGTGTCCAAGAATACCTGTCGCTCGTTAGTCTTACAATTACAAAATATTATTTATTTATTTGAAAAAGACACGTTGAGTACATAACAAATTATTAATTCAGGACGTTCACAACATGACATTTAGAATAAAAATTACAAGTAATCAGTTAGGAAAATCAGAAAAAACAAAGTGGAGGAAAAAAAGAAAGCAAAAATAGTTTTATACAAAAGAAATAAAATTTAAGAAAACAACAATGATTCAAAAAGTACAAATTAAACAATAAAATAGAATTTAAAAAACAGAATATATAATGGATCGCCAAAAATATCTACATCTCTAGGGAGTGCATTGACCAACCGCACAGCCCTCGCTATTGGTGCCTGGTGAGCCTGACATGTGGAAACAGCTTTCACCCAAAATAGGTCATGGCTGCGACCACGCATGTAATTGACGGGTGTGTAAAAATTTAAATTTTCTAGAATATCGGGATTGAAAATGATACCACGTGAGAGCAGGGAAAAATGCTTTAAGAGCAGAAGTGACCTACGAGCTTCAAGAGAATGAAAGGCGAGCATGCCTTGAAGAAAGTTAGTCGGAAAATACTCGTTTGAGAAGGTGTCAAAAGGAAAATAATTATAAACTTTAAAATAGAGATGACGAAGAAATTTTTTCTGAACACGCTCTAAAACAACCTTATAGGAAACTTCATAAGGACTCCAGATGATGGAGCCATACTCAAGAATACTCCGTACTAACGAAACATAGAGTGTACGTAAAACAGTCGGATTCTTGAATGACTTAGCTTGTCTCATGACGAATCCTAGAAGCTTGCTCGCACGCAATGCCGTTCACAACATGATATTTAGAAACAAATAAATATTATAAAAATAGTATATAAAGTATATCAAAACTATTATGGTTTGGTTGGCAGGGATTAATTGATTTTTTAATACTAACCAACACTATCTGCAAATTGTAGTCTTAGTTAAATAAAAAGAAATGCGTATGACTAACAAAGTTTAATGTGGACTATTTATGGCGGATATTAACAGCCTACCTCCACCATTCGCTACTGTCACTCACTAATACTTACTTTAATCGCCAAAATTGAAATACGTAACTATAGATTAATAATTAGTATTCTATTGCTATTATGTAAACTTTGTTATCTTTTCTGTAAACTTATATATAAACGTTATAGAATCGCTACCAAATTTTGTAATATATAAAGTCCACGTGAATCCTTCTACATATAGTTACAGTTCACTTGTGGGTTGGCTTAATTTCTATTTTAATCATCCATAATAATTATTTTTTCTTTACAATAAGTAGATATGGACCACAGAAAAGATAACAAATAGAATACCGATAGGCTATATTCAATACGCCGTATATTGATGCAGGATTTTGAATGTGTGAGTGTCCTACGAAAATGAAGCACGCATTATGCACGTGCAAGAGTGTGTGTAATACACCAACATTAAATGAACGTAAATGCATAAACCGAGAGCAGTTTTCAGTATTCGACGTAAAACGTATTCTTGACACGTGTGTAAGTTTAACCCGGATTCTTCCTTACTCGAGTCGGTTACCTGCTATCGCCTTACCCGTTATGTATTTCAGTTACCATTATTGCTGAGTTCCCTGATATGGACCTTATCCGCCTCCTGGAGATATTTCTGAACATATTTTCAAACTATCAGATTCATGATATGGATCTATACAATAGTATTGTGTCACTCAGGATTCGAACAATCCACTAAAAAATCACTCGTCCATGGCGGACGGGTACCTACCTACTTTTATTCATTTTAGTAAATTATATTAATATTATGATTCTTATAGTTATCCAAAATCTTTAAGTAGGTATATAACATATAGAATTTTCTTTTAAATACTAAAATAATTACAAGATAAAAAGAACTTTTTATAGGTATAAGTACAACGTTTTTAAATTTTCTGTTGAATCATATTATAAACTTGACTTGACTAGCTTATTTATTATTAACATGTCGAATTGATTTCCATAGTAGCGCACGTATATATTAATAATTTAGTTGCTAGGATCCCAGACTCCTAGCAACCAATAATGGTGTCAAAATAACTTTTTATACAAAACAGAATTAACTGAAAATGAATTCAATTCTACTTAAAAATGCATTGGCATCGTGTTCTGATATATTCTAATAGAGATATATTCTCAAATGTCTAGCTAGGCGGGAAGTTAGTTAAAAATCGATCGCAAGATTTGTACCGGACATATAAGAATACGAGCTAAGAAAAACGTTGTAAAATAATACAATTGACTAAATCGGTATATTTAAAAAAATATATAAGTATATATTGTACATAATTAATTTTTATACCTACATGTTTTCATTTAAATCGTTAAGATTTTTTACTAAACTATGTGAAATACAAGTATATTATACCTACTACAATAAAATATTCAGTGGAGATTTAAATAAAATATATTATTAAACACCTACATTTATTTTTTCAAGGAAGAGGTAATTAGCGCACAGGTATCCTAATTGAAATAATCATAACGCTATTCCATTGCGTGTCGCATAGCGATTGGCTAATGATAAGGGGTGGGGTAGAAATTTTGTTAGTAAGTATCTAATTAAGAGTTTACATTATCAATAAATTGTATTTCAAAAATCATTTCACATCTGAAAATCGATCCGAAACTATCTCTTGCAAATAATCATAAACAGTGCTTTTAATAGTCCGTCATTAAATTCATATGTGCAATATTGTTTGAAAAGTTTTTCTACGTGTTGTTTGATATTTTTTTAAGATAAACATTTAATAAGACTTTCTTGTGATTTAAAATTCGAATCAGTTTGTTTTTGGCGCATTTTCACCCTTCGACAAACATGTATTCTGTAAGTACTATTTATATATTATATTGTTATGTTTTTCTAAGTTAAATTTTGATTTTTTGATAATAATCTAATGCAATTTTGAATTCAGAATCCTTTTGTAAGTTTCTATGTTCAGCTTAAAATGTTTTTGTCGTGGTTCGTTGATACCAGTTAGTGGAGGCTCTTAAGATCCGCCATTAATAGTGGATTTTAAACTTTGTTAGTCATACGTATATGTTTTTATTGAACTAAGACTATAAATTTACAGATTATGTTGGTAAGTTTTTAAAAATCAATTAAACCCTTCCTAATCCAAACCATAATAGTAAAATATTATGCTATCTATAAAATATCTCAAGTTATGTGTGTTTTAATCGCAGAATTTTAGAAATTTTATAGATATACGAGTATTTTTTGACTATTATTTATTATGGCTTGGTTTTGCAGGGTTTAATAGAAATAAAAACTAACCAACACCGTCTGTAAATTGTTGTATTATTTCAATGAAAACAAATACGTATGACTGACAAAGTTTAGTGTGCACTATTTATCACTGAAATTAACAGCCTACCTCCACCCTTCGCCACTGGTTGATACATATACGTTTTATCTTACAATATTAATTACATTTTATCAAAATACTTGTAGTAGGTATCTGTGCATTCAATTTGTCAAAATTCAAATAATTCTGACGGTAGTAAAATTCAAACAAAGGAATCCAAAATATGCTAACTTTACAGTTAAAAGTCGAGAAAAGTAGAGTTTAGTAAAAAAAAGGGTTAAAATTCAAATTTGGAACGCTCGATCAAACATTTGTGTTGTTTGATGTCTAACGAGAGTATTTTTGGTTTGTTTTCAGGAAGCACAAATCGCAATCCTGAGGCGTAGCTATGAATTGGTGCAGTTCGCTGCATCAGAAGCCTGGTATCTGATAGAGCGCGAATGGGATTTCTACAATTTGGAGCCCATCTATCGTCCGCTTTCCACTATCAATGAAGCGAACGAGGTCTCAAGGGTTCTCGAAAAGATTGAAGGTAAGAAAACATTTATATTATATATATTTGAGAATTATTTCCTAAGTTATCTGTATAAAAAAATCGGTGTGTGTACTTATGTACGCGCATTAGAAGTTATACTTCTTTGGCATAACAAAGCAAAAATTGTGATAAACTGGATTCATTTACTAGCTCTTAATTATCTTGTTAAATTACACACTCAAGAAAAAGGACCGCTTATTGAATCGCCGTTGGTTTATTTCTATACGCTTATATTACTAAATTATATAATGGTTTCTCGTTGTTTTTATTTTTAAAGTACCAACTGTCACTGACGTTTAATCGTTTGTTTACGTAAGGAATTTCAAATGGCCGACAATAATAAATTCGCTGCCTAGGCAACGGAACAATTCTAAACTATATTATTATACTGTATAATCGTCACGATTTCAGTACCATACCGTGGCATAAAGGTAGTGCGCTCGGCTAATAACCGAATAATCGGTGGTTAGAATCCAATCGAGTGCGTTATTTTTTCGTGTTAAAAAATAAATTATGTGTTACATGTCACACGCCAAAAATACACTCTGATCTGATTTCCCAAACGCACCAAAAGAAGTATAGCTTCAATAATAATCATTAACTAATGTATATGTTATCCTTTTTATTACAGAAGAAGATTTCCGTCCCAGCCACGAAAAACTTGACTCAAACTTCGAAAAGCATTTCCCGAGAGATACCCAACAATCATCGGTATGTTATCTTATCAATTAATTTTTATATTGTGTCCCATTAATTATATTCCCCACCGTGGAGTAAAGGCCAGAATATTCGTTCCTTGTCTTGTTATGCGCGAGTTCGAATGTCGCGGTTCAATGTAACAATTATTAATTTTAATAATGTATACTGTGGAGAGTGTCAGGGTGTTATTTTTTTCCGGCTGACAAACAAATCACACGATGCTTTTCAATATGTGTTTGAATACAGTATGTTAATAGAACCTCCTCTGTGACGGACAATTAACTAAAATATGTACGTATTTTAACTATTGGATTCCTAACCTAGTAGTACCTAGTAAGCATCTAATATAATATGCAAAATGCTAAATTATTTTCTATTTTTCTTCCAGCCCAATTCTACAAGCTACGGCATTTTCCAGTTTGCGCTCGATTACGCCGAGCTGATGGTGCTAGAAACCGACGGCGAGGATATTGGAGCGTCAGCAGCGGCGGCTTCTCAAAAACAGGATGACAACAGGAGCCGTTGATGACAGACACCAGCATACCAGTTTATTTAACCATAAATCAATGAGTGATGGACTAATTTTGGTTTTTACACGTTTTACATAATATTATGTACTATAATAAAATAAAAGTGGATGGTTTTAAGCTGCCTATACCTAATTGTAAAATATATACTAGTATATAGGTAACTATGTTTCAGAGGTTAGAGGTTGAATAATTATCAAAAATGTAATTAAGTATCTACTTTAATATTTTCATTATATTAAATGTAAGGTAATTTAAGTGAAATGTATTAATTAATTACTAATTGACTGACTATAATTAAAATATAATTAGGATAATATTGGAATGTAATAATAATTTTGTTTATATTATATTGTGTATGTTAAATTTCAATAAACACTATTATAATGATTATCAACAGAGTATTTTTTATCATTCATTACCCACATAATGAGTTGCTAAAACTTGGTTTTATTCATTGTTCATGTATACTGAAAATATTCTAATATTAAATTTGGTGTTGCTGCCAAAAGTTGTTAAGTCGACAGTTTAGGTATTTAGAGTAAAAAACAGATTATGTGTCTATATATAAATATGTAAACTAGAAAAAATTAAGGTCATCCTATATATGCCCATTAATCACAGAGAGATTAGCATTGTGCCTGATTAGGGCAAGTCAATCTTTCAAAATGCAAATATACTCCATATCATGATTTTGAGACTTACCAACTTTTGGCATTAACCCCAGGAATATTGCCAGTTATCTACCTTTTACAGGTCATGGCTCCCTTTAATATTAACCAAGAACCTACTGTCATGGATTGGTACTATGTTTGCACTTATTAATGGCCATTTTAATAGTGTAGATAAAACGTAATACAAATAATTATACAATAAATTTGTTTGTTGGGAGTGGATTGTCAATTCACTTTACTAGTGCTGCCATGAGTTACTGTTTTTCTGATATCTCGAATTCTATTTTTTCTACCGATTATCACATACCTACATAATATATTACATACAATAAATAGATTTTTATCATATTCATTTAAAATTTTCCTAAGATTTACGATTTTACTACATGGGCACAACGGCCAGCGAATATTTCATAATTATATAATTTGTTTTGATTCTTGCAATGCCAGTATGCTGGGCTCGATTGGGCACAATCAAACTAATCGCTTGATAACCGAGCCAGCTTGGAAATACACGCTTCGTAATATGTTAATATAAACTTTACTATATGGATAGCCATATCCTGCCTACCTGATCAATTTATTTTATTGTTTATATTCATAATTTTGAAAACACTTCTGAGAAAATATATTATACGTATATGATTATAACCAATAGAAAAAATATTTTTGAAAAAAGTAAGACACCCCACCCCGCAGGAATCGAACCTGCATCTCTCAGGTATCGCGCCCACGCACATTGACCACAATGCTAAAGGAATCATACTCAATTGCGACAAATTTTAACTAATGGCTTTAATATTCACTGAAGCGTTTTCCAAATTAAGCTACTATTTGGTTAGTAATTAACCAACATTAGCTGCAAATTATTGTCTTAGTTCAATGAAAACAAATTCGTTTTACTGATAAAGTTTAGTATGTCGAATTTTCACAGCCTATCTCTTGTAAAGAAAGTTTTTTCATTGTTTTAATTTTTTGAATATCGAACTTTTATTTAAAACCAAACTTTGATTTGATACTTACGAGCACCTACCAGTATTTTATATATACTAGCTGAGCCAGCTGGCGGTCGCCAGTCTGTCTCGCTAGGTCTTGCAGACGGCTTGGCGGTGTTGGATATTAATATAATTGTGAAGTATGCATAGACGGCGCCATAGTTTTCCCTTCGGGATGGATTTTCATTCACCTCAGACATTTTCTTTTTCGTAATTTCCATGTGCTTTTCTCTTCCTGGCACTTTGCATTAAAATAAACTCAGACAGAGCTCACTTTGAGCGTAGTAATCTAAGTCTTGGCCATCTTCTCACAGGACAATCCCAGTCCAATTGTTTAAGATGCTTCACATCACCAATTATAGGGTCCCGCGATACGCTCGATTAAGACCGAGTATGGTGCGGGGCGGGTTTCGGTGGAGGGCGTTTAACTTCAAAAAAAGTTTGACATTTCGCTGATATGTCAGCTTTACGATTTGCATGTCGTCACTGCCAATATAAATTTGGGGTCATATGCGTAGTCTATTCTGTATTCTGGCCTTCACAATATCGTCTGACACCACTTCAGACCGATAGGCCTAGCAGAACAGCTGGCAATCGCCGATTGATACCACTGACATTTTAATAGAATATACCTAATATGTTTAATTGAATTTTAAAAACTAACCAACACCATCTGTAAATTGTAGTCGCTTAGTCTGTAGTATCTATGGTGGATCCACCCTACCTCCACACATCGCCACTACAGGATAGTCTAATTTTTCATGCATTTAGATTATTGCGTTATAATACGTTTTATTTATTCAATGGGGGAAGATCCCATTAGATTGAAAAAATGTAAAAACTATTTCTCATAATGTCTTTTAAGATACTCGTAATTACCACGGTGGCCGCTCGGCTCAAGCGTTGGACTATCACGCCGTGGATCCCTGGTTCGAATCCTGGGTCTGGCAAGTACACATTTTTTTTTCAATTTGTGTGTGAGTCAGGGTATGGACCTAATTGGTTGAGAAAGTGGCTGACATCCATTTCTCGTAAAAAAACAAAATCTGTTAATACAAACCTCTACCCTGTGGAGGCTCATGTGATCCTATGACCGGAACATGGTCGGAAATCGGAATTACCACCCTGAAGGGGTGTGTTCATATGCTTTGCTTAGAAATGGTATTTTATTTTAAAATTCGTAAGTACTTAATATACTAATGAATAAATTCCAACATGTTAAATTTATTATTTAACAAATTATCTGGGTGGGGAAATAAAAAAATATTATTTTTATCTTTACAAAAATGGAAAAAGTAGCAGATATTTTTGTTATATTGCTTATTGTATTACTTTATTATATTACTTATTGTACCTAATTGTGTAAAAAAGTCATAATTGACTATATTTGACTTAGAAGTGATCAAAGATAAAAATGCAAACAACATGCATAATGTCATTATTGAAAGAAACATTATTGCAATTTAATTTTTATTAAGTATTAATAGTTATTAATGATATAAAAGAAGAAGAAAGGTTATTGTAATTTTATATATAATTATTATTATAAAATATATAAGCATCATTAATTTTTAATTACTTGTATTTCGTCACATGAATTTCATTTACCTACCTAAATTTAAAAATAATACAATTATTACTGAATCAGGATAGTATGTGATGCTTACTATAATATTGAGAAGAACGTAATATATACCTATATAATGTAGTTTCTTATTTATTTAGTCTGACATTATTCAATGTATTGATAGCAGTATTAAAATTCTCTATGATTATTAATTAATAGAAAACTCATCTTACAATAAAATATCTTGATTGAAATTGGTTATGCTAATGAAATATCACATTTTTCGATTATTCCTGCAAATTCTAAATTTGAATTCTGACACGTCAAATGAACTTGTTATAGGCTGTTCGGAAAAGAAAACAAATGACAATCATTAGTCTATTAGTTTGACAGATAAGAGGCAGTGAAGTGGTTTTGGATTATATTTTAGTAGTAATTAGTGAGGAAATATACATTTAATTCTAGTTAAAACCCATAGTTTAGATTTGAATAGTTTTATGGAATATTAATTTAGATTTGTAAAATTTCGATTATATAGAAAGTATTAAGCGACATTATAATTGATTTGTGGTAGACGGACAGCAAGATGCGAAAATGTATGAAGACGGATATAAAACGCTATTTAAAAACGATATTATCTGTGATTGAGTTTTATCAGACTGTGCCGGATTCAAATGGAAGTAGATTCGGGCATCCAAAAATTGAAGTGAATTCCTTTAATAATCAACAAAATGGTATTTAAATAAAAAAATTGGTGCGTTTTCCAAAATCTCTTAGGATAATAATATATAGGAGATTATACGATGTGATTGTATTTCTAATTTACTTACCAATCGAATTTCTTACGTCTTTATCTTGTACTCCGGTGGTTTTTATTACGTACTACTCATACGTAAGTAGTTTAGTTAACATTATTTGATCTAAATACTATACGGCTATCTATTCCCGATAAAATAACTCACGGTGAACTTTGTTACAGCCAACTGCATGCGCACAAATTTCCGGACACAATCTTTCAATATATGTATTTATATTTTCTCGTATTACTTAAACGTTTGTCGTGCAAAAAAGTGTCTTTAAAACCAGCAATTATTTTTTTTTTCGTTTTTCACTGTTTCTAATTAATGACAATTCCGCATTTTTTTATTAATTTCTACGGAAAACTAAAAAAAATACCATCTGTATTAATTCAACAAGCCATTTTCTATTTTTGTGTAAAAACAACCCTGGAGTAGGCAATGCATCACTGCAATCGCTGGAATCATTCGTCCATAAGAGGGTTGCAAAAAAAAACATACCGCAATGATTTTCCAACGGTGCACTTGCCTTCTAACGTTCTAACTATAACCTAGGTGCGAAATAGCATGCATACAGAGAATTTCAATAATTGGTAGGGGTTAATACTAGAAAAAAAAAATAACGACAAATATTATTTTTAATTAAATATTTTTTTATACAACAAATAATAATTCACGAAATTTAAGAATGTAACATTCTAATGATTGAACATACATCATACAAGAATACGAGACTGGTGATTTTGGATGGCCTCCAGGGAAGGCGAATAACAGGAAGAGCATCAGCGCTTTACATCGACCGAGTGAAGGAGCTGACTGGGGGGGGGGGGGGGCACCATTCACTCTGCCCTGAGAGAAGCAGAAGACCGATAGGGATGGGAAGTCTTGGTCGCTCAAAAGATGACAAAATTCAAAGATAGTCACGATCACTTTGTATTACCTATGGGACGTAATATAGAAGATTCAGTAGACATTAAATTAGAGGGCAAGTTGAAATACGACCTTATGGTGGAGAGTTTTTGAAACTCATTTACTTGAGGTTGTATGGATACTATTTATACGTAGCTTTATCCAACTGGCTTCCTCTTAGATATGCTTACATATTAACTAGACGATATTTATATTGGCCACGTATTTTTACGTACGCTGTGAAAACGAGAACGTCTCTGATAACTATCTTAGAAATCGGAAGCATCAGTTGTTTGTTCCTCCAAGGTGCAGAACTAACTTGCCATTGGTAATGCCAAATGGGAGGGCAATAACTCTGTTCAACCAAATAACTTCGGATATTGACATATTCCACCTGCGTGAGGATGAGCACTATACGTGGGCATTGTTTTACAAATTCTTAAAATAGGGTCTGCTTAGCTCATTCGGTGTACTTCCTTATATCTAATATATAATATATATAATGTATTTACACTTTTCTACAGTTAAATAACTTGTATATTATAATACTGTTTAAATAATATTTCTTTGTTTCTAAATGTCATGTTGTGAACGTTTTGAATTAGTAATTTGTAATATTCACTATATGTAAAAATAAAGAAAATTTGAATTTGAATAACCGCTTTCTTCTTAATCATACATTTTAAGGCGATGTCTTTGGCCTAAATAACACATATAATGTGACTTTTACGCCATCTATTTATATTTAAAGGCATCTACCATGAATTTCTACAAATCTGTTACTAAAAACTTTGGTCAGTTTCAACCAGATGGCAGTGAGTTACCATAACTAATTTTAAAAGTAAATTAAAGTTGCCAATGGAATGGAATTTTAGATTAAAAAATTTGCTAGACAAAAATTCATTTACATATTATTATTTAAGAATATAATAATATATTCTAATATAACCTCTTGAGACCCGAGGGAGAACCAGCCTTCAAAAAAATATTTATTTGATTTTATGGAAGAGAAGTATTAGTCTATTGACAAACTTGTCTATCAACAACCATTTCGGAATTCCTGGTCTAATACATATACGGCACCTACTTTTTTATTTAATTCTTATTTAATCCGCCAAGTAAGGCAACAGCGCTCATATTCCAAGTTTAAACCAACAAAAAATCTCCTCATTGCAAGCTGGTTACATTTGAGAATCACCGATTTAGCAATCGTTAAAACACATTTTTAAGCCTTATATTAATAAAAATATAAAAGCCATAAGTATTTAGGTCAGATTTTGAGTGGTGTATTTTTCCAAGTTTGCTTGCAATATATATTACTTATGTTTTTTATACTGTGCTCTACAATACGGGAAGCATTTAACCGCTATCCAAAAGGTTTGTAAACCGATTTATAACGAGAAATGTGTTTTAGTTATCGAATAATATAATATATTGAATACAGTGGCGTACCTAGGCAAAGTGTCACCCTGAGACAGACTGAAAATGCCCCCCCCCCCTCACCCTTATTAACAATTTGGTAAAATTATTGGATTATTGTCGATTTACAGGAAGCCAGCGGCAAACATTTTTTTTAATACTAGATTATTTGTTAGGTTAGGTTAAGCTAGGTTAGGTTAGGTAATGTTAGGTTAGGTTGTGATTCTTAAATTCATGATTTTTGTCAAAATCGGCTATGAAAATTAGCGCGGTTCCCGCCTGGCTTCCTGTAAACCGACCTGTACTAATTATTAAACTTAAATAAAAAAAAATTACCCCGACGGGAGGTCATTGATTGAAAAAACTACATATTATAATAATCAAATATTATATTAGGTCATATTAGGTCAAAACCTAACCTGGAAATTATTACGTTTAATCTGGTCCTACTCCTTCCCAAGCAACGACCCCGAAAAGTCGATAAAAGAAGAAGGAAGTACACACGGTGACAACCCAAGAATTTATTACGATAGCAAACATCCGTGAAAATCTTAAACATGATAATTATAATGAAAAGTAAAAAAAAATGTGTAGATTTACTTTGCAGGTTTCCAACCATACATTAGTCACAAAATATGTCAGTTATGTACATATTACTATTATCTTGTACGTCGAAATATTGTCTTTGATTAAGTTATGACTTAGAAAGCACTGAGCTACCGTTTCGGATTAAAATAGTAACTTACTTAAGTATACTAATTCACTTTGTCTCCAAAGTTTTAAGTATTTGAAGCCACAAAGACAAAGTTATATAGATAATGAAAATATTAATGTATGACATCTTTGAATTAGCTAATATGTATGAATATTATTAAGAAAGGGGAGAACTAATTCAGGGCCTCTCTGATATATGACAGAATTATTAATTGTTCAATGGCTAAGTAGTGATCGCCAGCGACTTCGTATTCATCTTTTAACTACTATAAAAGGATATTGACGAAATTAAATCTAATTAAATTATTATCATCCATAGTCTGACAACAAAAACTTTAACTGTTTGATGTTAGGTTATTTTCTGCCAGTACGGGAGCGACTATGAAAGAAACAGCCCGTATTACACGTAGCAAATCGTCAAAGTTATTTTCAATATAAGGCCCACAACAAGATCTCGTTGATAAGGCGATAACAGAAATTTGCTGTAATCGCGTGTAAAAGATTTCTGTGTTGTCATTTTTTCTGAAAACAAATCCGGGAAAATTGAATTTTAATTTATAACAATTCTATTCTCACTTCGAAGTCCAATTATTATTCGATAATTAACAATAAAAAATAAATTAAAATAATTTCACCTATTAATTTCAATTATTATGAGAGTTCAGTAGGTTAATTAATACTTGGTAATTACTCAGTTTGGAAGAAAATAATAAATCAATAAACCCACATTAACATTTATGCAGACCATCTTATTAATATTTAATTACCACATTGAAATAACATACTAATTATCTAATGGCCTCCTGATGGGGAACGCGCCAGTTGCTACTACACAAAAATACTACCTTATTCTTAGGTCAATAATTATTATAAAAAATCATTATTCGTAGGATATTTTATCACATTTAAATGGTCAAAGACATAGCTTATAATCAGTATCTTTAGAATTATCTTCAAATGTGGTAATCTTGCCCATTTTTTGAATAATAAAATGCATAATTCTTGTCAAATTTGGGATCACAGATATTATAAATATATTTTTTTTATCGTAAATATTTCACTATATAATGTGAACAACAATTTTACTAATGGTTTTATAAATGCGTTTTAAAATTAATAAATCTTTACACCACCACACATGGATGTACTGAAATATGACTATATTCTAAAACATTAGATCGAGAGGTTTAAAAAAATACTATTTTATGTTATAAAAATACTTTATGTGGCCATAAAATTTTTAAAATTAATATAACGGATAATAAGGCTTAAAAATATATATAAATAGATTATCTACTAGAATGAGATTTAGGCTAATGCTTTGAAAATACCATAAAATCTCCATTTTGAAAGTCGTTGGGCATGTCGGCCCTTAAATATGAGACATCGTTATAATTTTGTATAGAATTTTTAACATTGTATTAATTTTTTAAGTTTCGAATTTTATTGTCTCCTGAAAAATGTTATTCAGGATTTATGAGGCATATAAGATAAAACGACGATTATTATAGTTGTAGAATTAAATATTCCACTCGTGTTTTCTAATGTAATGTTTTGTAATATTTATTTTGTAGGGATAGGGGTTTGCTAAATCTTGACACATTTATCATTGGCCTTGCATAATCCACCTAAAGCATACCCCTGGATAAAAACTAAAACAAAACTCACTCTTTTCAAGGGGTTGTTAAGTAGGATGAGGCGTGTGTATAATAATATTAATAATAATAATATGCATAAATTTGCTAGGCTTTCCGTAAATTATTACACCGCACCATTTAACGGTAGGTTTACTCTTGGCAATAAAGAAAAGCAAGCCCTTTTGGTTTATTATCGCAACAAAATAATTGGGCATCAAGGGTAAATCTTTTGATGTCTTCATGGTTGAAGACACAGAACAGATGATGAATAGAATTCCGATAGGCCATATTCAATAGGTACACTACATTTTTATGCAGGGTTTTTAATGTGTGAGTGTCCTACGAAAATGAAACACGCATTATGCACGTGCAATAGTGCGTGTAATACACCAATATTAAATGACCGCCAATGCATAAGCCGACAGCAGTTGTCAGAATTCGACGTATGACGTATTCTTGACACGTGTTTAAGTTTATCCTGGTTTATTCCTTACTCGAGATCGGTTACCTGCTACTCCTTACCCGTTAGATATTTCAGTTCCCTGGTTGAAGAGATAAACAGTGGACAATAGAAATTATGGTTTCTTTTGTGCTCTTTATACGTTATGCCCAACATGCACATTTTCATGCCACGTTGCGCTACTCGTAATTTTTGGATTTATCTTACATTAAAAGTCCATGTTGTACATTCATACGTGTTCGTTGGTAGCACACATTGATTGATTACTTAACGCAAGACACAATGGGGGGGTAGCTTTTGAAGATACTATTCAGGCGCCCAAATGCACCTCATGTCAGTTTGGTTCTGCGAGCAATCTCGTCATACATATCACTGCCAATTGTCATTATGTTGTCCAAGATAGACGTAGTTGTTGACACGTTAGATTTGAGTCAATGAGGATTGTTTTTGGTTCAGCAAAGCATTTTAACATTACCTTTGTCTGAGGCATTTATCTTAAAACGTGCTTTGCGGTTTTCATTTAAAAGTTCCTGTACCCTGCTCTGAAGGTCTTCTCGGTAATTTATTATTACATATTAATTATTAATTTCTATGTAATAATATACATGTTTTTATTCAATGAATAATTCACAATATTTGAGAATGTAAAATTCAATATTAATTTTTTTGTAGAGCACAATGGCGCGTATCCAGTAGACGCTGGTAGAGGCCCACTGTGCGTCGTATTTTTTCAGTACCTAGTTATAATATATTTTGAAGTGTTTTCAAATTATATATGTTTATTACTATATATTTAACGCTCTGTATTGGTAAATTTCGCAAGGGGGTAGTTCCGTAACCTTTTTCAAACCTCTCGTAAAATACGAACAAACGAGAAAATGAAACAGATACGAAAAAATAAATGAAATAAAAATAAATTCTTATGTACATTCGATACTAACTATAAAATATTTTCAACTTTTTTTTACTAAAATTTTATTTGTTAGTGGTGATTGGGGCAGTGGGTCCACATACCTTAAACCAGCATTATACTAGTATCCTTTACACACAACCGAGTTTTAATCATGCGCCATGTGCATGGATGAAGAAGAAATATGACTCATTTCAAAGTCTTCTTCTTAATGTTTAAATGGCGACCACTAAAATTTTAGGATTTACCAAAATCTCTTTTCATCTTGAAAGATTCTGTGCAGGTCTGGTGGATTTAAATAGTTAATTTTAGTATAATTTTTATACCTTTAATGATTTCGTTCAATGCCGACTCAAGTAGAAAGCCGATACATTCACAACGACTGGTCCTACTTTTTCCGCCCCTCCCGTTGTTGTCTATGGATGACTTGTCAATGCCTGTCATTGTTCTATAGAGTGCTCATACTGATGCGTTTATCGTGTTGAGATCGTGATGGATAGATGAGTTACATGATAGATAATACACTAGCATTAACACACCTTCTGCAAATGTAATGCATAGATCAATGCTACATATTTTTTGGAAATTGATATTACCACCGGTTTTTGTGTGAAGGACTATAAATAGTCTGACTATGACAGCTGATGAATAACAGGAATGTATATTATTTAAAAAATAACACTGATAGTTAATTTATTTGATATGAGAATTTTTTATAATTCAATTTGAATCGAGAAAGGTCGAATCAATATGTCAAGTAATCTTGGATCTGATTTTGACAGCTTAACAGTGGACCACTCGTTGCTTGTGCAAAAAGATAAAATGCTCAGGTTTTATTAATCTAAAGACGGCGCTGTTTCGTTCCATCTGAAAGGTACACTTCCTCGCGATTTCTTTCCGTCAATGTTACCAGTATTGGCAGTATTCACCCACGTTTCCATATAGGTGAAGAGTAATTTTGGAATAAGCTTGAATAAGTCCAAGGTTATTTGACTCAGGGCTCGAAATAGACCGGAACGCACCGGAGCGCCGTTCCTGTTCGTGAAATTCTAAAAGATACCATTCCGGCTCGTGGATTCTTTGAAAATTGCGTTCCGTTTCGTGTTATTGAGATAATATTGCATGTAGGTATATAGTTTTTAAAGTTGTAAGAACTGATTCGTGAGAATATGTTATGTTATTAATAACGATTAGTCCTACAAGGTCTATAATATAATATAGGCTGTTCGGATTTCAGATGTGCTCCAAATTTGTAATTATTTACCCTTATAAGCAGGGCTGAATTTACAAAAAGGGCTACAGGTCCGGGACCCAAAATTAGTAGGTCTACAGAACCCGAAAAATAATGTGAAATCACAAAAGAACCTTGCAGCGAAGGAATATACAAATATACGAGCATCTAGAATTTTGAAGATAAGAGCCCAATTCTAAGAAAATTGATGAAAAATAAGTGATTTTGCAAAAAATGAGTAGGTACCTTTTTAAAAAAAAAACTATATTTCAATGTTGTATTGCTGAGGGGGGGGGGGGGTAATGTGTATTAGCTGAGGGCTCCTTCAAGTATAAATGAAACCCTTATTACTAGGCATATCGCCCTTCTGATATCCGAAAAATATTTAACCCACTTTCATATTTTAGAAAGATTATTCAGCGCTCCGGTTCGTAAGATTTTCTATTTCGAGCACTGTTGACTCCTAATTAAATATAATGTAACAGTATCAAAAATAGCGACACCAAACACAAATACACAAATTTTTGTTATTAACAGTAAATCGATTGAACGTGTGACCCATTATAAATTTTTAGGGACATGGGTCATTGAGAAATGGGACCAGTCTCAGGAAATAAAAATAATATTTCAGATAGTTAGGAGTGCCTTTATCAAAATGAGATGCCCCCGTAGCAATCAAGACCTTAACCTAGGGACGGTATATGGTTTGGTGTTAGTTCTCTCAAATCTTTTCTATGGTATTTTTCTTCTTTTGAGCATATTCGATCCTAATAAGATAATATTATGGCCCTCCATAGAGTGGAAGTGTGTATTGAGTTGCTTCGAGCTATATGTCCAGCTCATTTCCATTCGTCAAATGGAAATTTACAAAATATAAACAATTTATTATATAAAAAAAATTATGTATTATTTATTATCTTTGAAAAAATAGGTGGTGCCCGTCGTACTACCGACATTTTAAAATGTGCTCTAAATCAGCACCTGGCAACTCATGCCACGGGTGCCACTAGGTCGACGCAAAAGGATTTTTGTTGGCACGCCTCGAAAATGACGATTTATTAAATTTTTCGGTACTTTAAAAACTTTACTGTAATATTATGTGACTGATGATACACTGGTCGCCGTTTCACGAGCCGATTATTGCGGACACTAATTGAGTCGCTCGGACATTAGAGACAGTTACAAAATTGATAAAGAATATATTGACTTTTGGACATGAAATATGTTGATTTAGAGTTAATCGAATTTAACAATTCTGAAATTTGGAAATTAAACTTCAAAACTGCCAGAGATGAAATTATGAAAAACGAAAACAATTATCTTAACATGATAACCAAAATGTGGAATGAACTTCCTGACATATTTCTTTGTATGAAAAAAGTCGCATTCGCTCATTAAAGTGTTTTCAGTACAACGTACTACTGTGAGAAAACATTCTCAATTATGAAATATATTATAAACCCGTATCGAAATCGTTTAACTGAAGAAAATTTGGAAATGTGTATAAAATTTAAAACTTCAAACTATGAACCAAATATTGAGGCGTTAGCTTCCAAAATTGAACCTCAAGGGAGTCACTAATATTTAAATATTGTAATTTTTATGATGTTTTTATGTAGCATGTATTATTAAATATAGTCAAATAAAATTGTCTTACAATAGATTTAATAGTTTTATTTCAGTGGCACGCTGAGTGTCCAGTACTTTGAATTACCTGTTTTATGGGACGCCAATGCATTCGGGTTGCCGACCGCTGCTCTAGGGTACAAAAGGGTACGAAGAAGATATTATTTAATGCCACTCTCACTTTGGTTCATTTTTATGTCACCCAAAATCGACAGTGATATGTGAATAATTATTACAACCGTATTAACTTCAATGTATCAGGCGCCCAGAAAGATCGCATGGTATCTTTGAACAGATTTTTGTAATGTGAAATTTAATTAGCTAAGTGCATGAGATGTTCGGCATTCGTGTATGCGGTACAGGGTGATGCCATGTCACTTGCATGTCGACTTATCAAATTCATTTATCATTGCAAACTGGACATTTTAATTTAATTTAGCTCTGGTGAAGTCACGTGAAATAATTAATAGCTTGCATGATTGTCTTCGGGTCGATTTGTTTCAATTTCAACCCACTAGAATTACATTGTCGAATTATATTTAAAAAAAATAACTATCATTTTGTTGTCTGTTTACCACATAATAATATGTTCCTTTTAGTCGCGACCGGAAATTTGTACGTATGCAGTTTGCCGTAACACAGTTCATCGTGAGATGTTCTATCGGAAATAGATGACCATAAAAAATATTGAAATCAATTCTTTACTTAGATAAACCACTTAAAAATACGCAAAAACCACTTGAATACAAGGGAAAGACAGAAAAAATAGGCAGGTATCATAATATCGTATAATTTATATAAAATCCTGGTAGGTTCTCTCGTGTCCGAAAACTTGTACGTATGCAGTTTGCTGTATCACACTTCACCTTGAAATATTTTACCGGAAATATATGGCCGTATATTAAAGACCATCCAACCTATTTGGGTAGTATAGTACCTACTGACATAAAATGCATGTCGAAATAAAACACGGTTCTTGTCGGTTTACACTGTACAGGAAGCCAGCGCCTAACAAATTTTGAAAATAACCGATATACTGGATTATTTTTTAGGTTATGTTAGGGTTTCATGCTTGAATTCATAAATTTTGCCAAAATCAGCTATGTATATTGAATTAATGTTCATATTGAATCTAATAAAAATGGAGACCGTATAGTATACGGTCATCTCTTTCCGATAATAAGGCCCACGGTGAAATGTTTTAAGTACAATTTACATGTAACCAGGTTCTCGTACCTATCAAATATCTAATTATAATGACAGCCTTATTATCAAACATTTGATGCCTTTCAATATTAAATTAATGTTCTTATCGAATCTAATACAATTGGAACGGTACTGTCTGCAAAACTCCACGAACAACGGGATTTATTAAATCTCGATGCTATACGGGAATTTCTTCACTATGCTACGGCAAAATGTAATACGTACAATTTAAGTGTAGCCCCTTTTTGTATCCTGTATTGTTTTTTATTACAATTCTCCATTTACTCTATTATAGGTGAATAAAGGAGGAATCGCGTGGTAGAAGGAGAGAATGTTGTATTTGGGGTAAACCATTTTCTGTCCGCGCACTTATCTGGGATTGACCATTAGTGGAAAAGGCGGATATGAAGCAAAAATAAGAAGGCGCACACAGATTACGAAAAAAGGGTTGCCTTGTCACACCACTATATGGAAGGATTGATAAATTTTAATTGCCATGAAAATGATGTTTGTGCAAACATTAGTATTCTTCATATTTTTTTACGGCGTCTTGTCATGGACCCTGAGAGCAAGGGAGCGGAAGGCAATTGATGCCTTCAAAATGTCGTGTTGGCGATGAATTAAAATGGCTAGGATCACAATAATTATGTTACTTTATTATTTTAAAAGGGGTCGCGACTTGTATACTGAATAAAAATTAATATAATCTTTTTTATATGGCTAAAACTTTCTCAAATCTCAAAGGTTTTCCTATGAAACAGCATTCATCTCGTATATATTAAGATACTCGTATCATTATGTCGTGTGAATGCATCATAATATCATCATCATCAGCCTGAATCTTTTCACTGCTGGATGAAGGCCTCTCCAAGCTGATTCCAATTATCTCGGTCCTGAGCGTTACATTGCTACGTACTTCCGCAGAATTTTATCATTTCATCGATCCAGCGGCCTCTAAGTCTTCCTTGCGGAGGTTTTCTACCTCTTGGATACCACTGGATGACTAAATTGGTCCAACGATTGTCTCTTCTTCTAGCTATGTGTGCAGCCCATCTCAATTTGAGGCTTTTAATAAACTCTATCACATCGCAAACCCTTGTCTCCTTCCTTATCCACTCATTTATCTTTTTGTGCTTTCGCGTTATGCCCAGCATGCACCTCTCTATACCACGTTGTGTTACTCTAAGTTTCTGGATCTCTCTTTTACTTAGGGTCCATGTTTTACACGAATATGTGATTACGGGAAGCACACACTGGTTAGAAGGTCACTTTTGAGATTGCATAATGCTATATAAAATATAATAATATATTAATTATTTACAATGCAATATTGTTATAAATTCTGTAGACATGTAAGGTTAGGTTACGTTATGTAGTCCTGCCAATTGTCAAGTACATAGATGGAGTCACTGAATCTATATTTTGTTTAAGAGTAATTTTTACATCAAATTAGTATTGTGTCATACATATAAATAAAACACGGTTATCGAATAACCGCTTCCTGTGCAATTTTTATCAAACATAGTAAATAACACGTGAATACAGAGTCAACATTTTAGATAAAAAATGACCGTTAGATATAATATGAAATGCCCCACAAATTTGTTGTTTTTTGGGTCGTTCTATCATGATTAAAATAATCGTCTGCGGACCTGTAATTAGGCTAATGAACAGAAGGTCGGACAGAATTTAATTAGGGACAATCTTTCCGAAAAATCTCTTCCTAGTTTGACAAAAAGCCAATTAGTCGTGTAATAACGTTCGGTAATCACGATTAAAAGTGCTTGTTTTATGTATCTTGATATTGCATGATATCATGAATTATGGATACTTCCACTTACAACCTTTTTACTTTTGCGAAAACATTTACAGCGCTGTGAAATTTAATTGCTTTTTAATAAATTTAATAAAAATAAACGGAGTAGGCACCTACCAGCCAATATTATTTAAGGGGGTTGATTGCGTTTGCGACCTGGAATACGCAGATGACGCTGTCCTATTCGATAACTCAATCGAGGGCATTCAAGAGACACTCGACAGGTTGCATGACAACTCGTCTCGCGTTGGTTTGAAAATCAACGCGAAGAAAACCAACGTTTTGTGTAATAGCACCTGTTCAGATTTCCCTCTGATTATCGACGGGCAGCGTTGACAGCTTCAAATACCTGGTGGTACACATTACGTGAGATGGCATTTTCCAGAGACAGCTCGCTATCCGAATGGGAATGGCTGAAGCAACTTTCAACTCGATGCGTAATGTCTGGAACTTACGATTGTACTCGGTCAAAACCAAATGCCGCTTATTCGACGCTAGCATTCTGACGGTGCTGCTTTACGGTAGCAAATCATGGCACCTTATGAAGGCTCAAAGCAACCGTATAATGAACTTCAAAAATAGATGTTTACGACGGATGCTAGAGGTGCGGTGGGGTATGACTTTAGGAGTACGAGAACGCACTAAGCAGCCTCTCATTACGCTGAGAGTGAACAGGCGATGATGGACCTGGCTCGGCCACGTGTTGCGATTGACAGAAGAGAACCTCATTCTGGTTTGCCTGTTCTTCCCTGAAAGGCCGCTCACCTGGAAGGCAGCTAAATACTATCTGTAGAGTGTATACAGTGAAGCTACGGGATGATGGTTTGACCTGGAACGAAGCTAGAAGACTGGCGAGGGACAGGGATTCTTGGAGGCGCCGTGGTATCGATATCCTCCAATTAAGGGCAGATATGGCCGAAGAAGAAGAAGATTGCGTTTGTTCACTGTTTTGGTTAATTTAATAAAATAATAATAATTGAAGATATTAATTTGTCTGACTTCGTAAAAATCTTTTCTTAATTCTATGCTCGGTCTTCTTAAATAAAGCTCATGTTTCGATTGAAAGCTCAGATTTTTTACATAGTGATTCAAGACCATGTATTATATAATAGAGAATCATCTTTCGGGTAGTTTTTCTTTGCTATTAAGGGGGAATTAACGTTAATACGATCAAAATCTAATGACCCATCCCATTAATACGGCCGCCTGAACTATGCGGAAGATTGACCCATTATTATTAATATATTAAAAAAACGATTTATTACGTTATATGTATAGATATGTTACAACTACGCTACTGAGTGTAGAGCGATACATTGTACAATTGAAAATACTACCAACTATTAATTTACAGCAGTAGCGTAGGGTGGAGGTAGGTTGTTAAGATCCGCCATAAATAGTGCACATTAAACTTTGCTAGTGGTTCGTATTGTATATTGTTTTTATTGAACTAAGACTAAAATTTACAGATGGTGTTGGTCAGTTTTTAAAAATCAATTAACCCTGCCTAACCAAAGCATAATACTTTTGGTATACTTTGGGCGATACGACAAAATTGTGCATACTTTCTCATTCATACCTATTTGTTTTCGTTGGATTACGAATACATATTATTACACAATATATTGTTCGTTCATTTTTTTAAATTCATTAAGCCCTTCCTAAACCAAACTATAATAGCTCAAAAATATTATTCTATTTATAAAATATCCGACATTCAGTATGATTAAATCGCATAATTTGATATATTTTATTGATGAACGAGTATTTCTTTATTATTATCTATTATGGCTTGGTTTTCGCAGCGTTTAACTGAATTTTAAAAAATAACCAACACCATCTATAAATTGTAGTCTTATTTCAATAAAAACAAATACTTATGACTGACAAAGTTTGATGTACACTATTATTTATGGCGGAACGGCCAACTTCCACCCTTCGCCACTGCTATTTACAGCACTTAAGTAAGTAACTTTTACGTATAATTAATATAATCATCAGGCGAGATTGATCCTTTGCTGAATGAAAGCCTCACATAGCTTCTTCCACTTTTCTCTTCAGTTCACCTATTCAGCTGATTTTACGATATCTGTAGTTGTTTAGTTCCACTTTGATACCACGGTACGACGACATTATTATATAACGATTTACCATTTTCATCTGCTTAGTGACCTCTATCACATCGCGTACTCTTGTCAGCCACTTTATTCATTGGTTTATTTTATAGTGTTTTCGCGTTATACCCAACATGCACCTTTCCATATTATCACGTTCTTCTTGTGATTTTTCGATTTCTCGAACTTCATGAAAATAAAAAAAATAGATAAATCTCGATTGGATTTACCAATGTACCTACTCTAAAAAATAACGAATAAAATGCTTATATTATGAATTCCATACAAAGCAACTGTATATTTTATAAATCCTGATTCACTCATAAATCGGTATGTGGTGACATTCACACACCTCATAACTCATATTTGTAATAATTATAACTCAACTGTGTATAAGAATTTCTTTGAATATTAAATAAAAAAAAACAAATGAAAATCTTGTCTCTGCTTGTGTGTAATAAATTTGAATTTTTCGTTAATTTTTCAAATAATCTTGACTCAAGGAAAATAATAATATGCTCTAGGCGTAACCTTGACAACAATGAATTATTATATCTCTGAGTAATAAACGAACGAATGCTATCACAAATACCTAATCACGTTTCCTGTCATACTGAAGACATTTAGGTAATAACTAGCTAATTTTTTTGAAAGGGTTTTTCGATGATGCATTGGGTTTTTTTGTGGAAAAGGGTAGAACTGATTTAGGGAGGTCCGCGTCTTTACACTGAACGGTTTTACCATTTTCTTAAAAGATAATAGTCCTGTGTCGATCGGATTTCGGTGCAGTGGCGTGCGGGTTTCCCGACATGAGACGGGTGGGGTTGGATAAATCAGTCGAATTGTCGTGTGGTCAAAATGGACGTGGGACGGCACAAGGATAGAAAGATTACTATAATAATATGTCAGCGGTTTACAAAAATGTTATAATAATAATAATATGTAGTGAGTTGAAAGATAAAATTCGGTGTTACCAACATGATGATGTTCATTTACGAGTATCTTTATTTAAATTATTTTTTATTCGAGATTGAATAAACGCAGGATTTTAATAATGTACTTTTTCTAATTGATTTAAGTTTTGCAATATTGCGTACGTGCTAACTGTGCTCCTTTATGGCTGTAAGACATGGCATCTCACCAAGCTTGAAAGGTCTTAGACCTTATACACGTGGCACGTTTTGACTTGACATGTAACGTCATTGAGCCGTCAACATACACTCGCGCTGTGATAGCTGTTGCGCGCGGTCGAGGTACAGGTGACCTCATTGAGGTGTCCACGTGCACTTGCGGCGAATTGCGGCGAGACACGTGACATGTAGACAAGGCCTTAAGGGTACATTGGTGCGACCACGTTATAAACAGTCGAGTTCGTGAGCGGAAACGGCAATCCTCGGTGATTGCAGTAGTCATGAAAAGACCCCTCACGTGGCTGAAATATTTGTGTTCCGGGTGCCATCAGAGAGTGCGACACTCCGTACTCTTTATCGGTGCTACAAAAGCGATCTACGCAAATTATAAATTCTAGACATTGGAATATGACATGTTAAAACAACGAAATATAATCAATATTAGTAAATCGTCGCTATAGGATTTGTTTCCCGAATATCCATTTTTGTCGAAATCGACATTTTAATGCAGTTCAATTTCTTTTATCGAACTCTACCGAAATCGTTTATAAAAACAATATATTTTTATCTAGGAACAGAGATATTTTTTTGAAAAACCCGAATACGCCATGTTAAGTTACAATTACTCCGTGTTGTTCTCCCGAATGTCCAACTATTCGTACCTGAATATCCAAGTTAATTTCGGTCGAAATAAATCTCTGGCTGAGTCTTTATTTCCCGAATATGACTTTTAGCCAATCAAACCGCGCTGACGCCGTGCATCTCGCTCCCACATTCACGCTGTCCAGCTCTAAAACAATCACGCCCACTTTCATATTTTTCGGCCGTCCGGAATGCTCTTTCAAATTTCGTCTTATTGATATTGTTTTTAAAGTTACTATTGTTTTAATAGTGAATTCATCAAATTTGAAGAGATCATTTATAGCTGATACATCACCAGTTCGCCCTGAACTTATAGTAAAGTTATGGAAGTGAGTATTTTAACCTAAATAACTGCATTTTGTTTTGATAAATGACACAAAATCCCAACGGTTATATGAATTCTACAGTGTGACCCGGCAACTACTATGACGTAAAAAATAATTATTATTTCAAATTATTATTAATTAAACATTGTTTGTCTTTATTTTACTTTTAATCTAGGTATTTCTATGAAAATAAAGGCGATGCTATTATTTATTTTTGAATGCGCTGATAGTTAATTTAATTTAATATGTATGTTAGTAACTATTTATTTGGTAAATATTATATACTTAGGATATTGGTACCTACCTAATATTAGCAGCCAATGGTAATTAATTTATAGATGCTAATATTTTAAATTGTCATTCCAATAGTTAATATATAATATTTATTTGGTGGTTTGTAATAAGTTTAATTGTTAATTATAGAAATATATAGATATAATAATATACAGATATATATACATAGATTATTTTTTTTTGGAAAAAGTATTAATATAAAATTGTTAGCAAGTACGAGTAAGTACCATCATAAAATATTGGAGAAATCCGTGACGTCGGTTAGTAATTGAAGTAGTAGATATCTACTTTTATTTAATAAACAAAAACCGATCGCCGATAGTCGCTTGATTTTGAAGAATACTGATAAGCAGGTATTAAAAGGCCAATAGTTAAAGTTTGTCGTCATAAGTATGTCACCTCGTAGCATAGTGGATAATTCGTAGACTGGGTCGTAAACCCGGGAGATGCAGGACGATTCCTGCCGGGTGTCTTACTTTTTTCAAAAAGATTTTTTCTATTGGCTATAATATATTTTCTCAGAAGTGATTTTCAAAATTATGTATGTTCAATAATTAGAGTGGTACATTCTTAAATCTTGTGAATTATTCGTTGAATAAAAAAAAAGATTATTAAAAACTATTTTATTACTTATTACGAAAAAAACCGAAAAAAGCGAATGCCGCATGTTATTATTACCTACGAACTTGGGTTATTACGATCATTAGGTATTTAAATAGTAAAAGTAATCATTAACAATTATCGTGTAAATAAATATAACATTTGAGGTGCGAACTTTTTGACCACTCAGTAATCCGTGGGCCGTGCAGCAATACGCTACGGTCTTAAGTCCCGAACGTCCTTGCTTTGTCCCGAATATCCATTATTCTGAGAGAGCGCTAAAAATTTCCCGAATATCCACAACGAGTACTTGTAAATAAAACGCATTTTCTGTGCATTTACTGATTTATACTAGTATATTATTCTTGGAATTTATTCTTAGATAATGTTGCAATCATACAGTGTAGAAAAAATGATTGATACATCTACTGATATTTCATAATACGACAATGAAATTTGTTTTTCGTCTCCTGAAAAATTGACATTTGGTCTATTCGGGAAACAAATCCTATAGCGACGAAATGACTAAATACAAAAAGTACGTGGAAGTACGCCAAATGAGTACACTAAAGAATTTATAAAACAACGTCCACCTATATTCATCTACACGTAGGTAGAATATAATATCAACATCCAAAGCGATTTTGTTGAACAGAGTTATTGCCTTCTCAATTGGCATTACCAATGGCAGGTTAGTTTTGCGCCTTCGCGGTCAATACAACAAGCCAAGGCCAAGAGTGGTAAAGTTCTCATTTACACTACGTATAAGTTTAAGTTATAACCCATATAGGTTGTTGCATCAAATGTCATAATTTAATTTTGTATTAATGTACTTTTTTTATAAAATAAGTAGTAATATAAAATCATGTGAGAACAGGACCTCATTAAATTTACCGATTGTAGAAATCAGTTATAATATAACATAACTTTATTAATTATTATTGATAATTCACTCAACTTGGACACCGGCTTAATTTTAAGCTCTTTAAACCGGACATATGCCACAAGCGCGTTTACGCGCTCTACAAATCCGTGCATGCATGACCGGCCATAGAAAATGAGCGTGCACACACGCTGTAATTTACACTCACTACACTAGCCCTGGTCAGTTGTTTTAAATAAATTTATATATTGTACACAATATACTGCCATCTCTTGTAATCGTGGTGATATTCTTAACCGATACACAAGTATTAATACTATCGACAGAAGGTATTTTAATTTAAATCCATTAGAATTTCGATACACATGTCTTTATGATACACTTTTAATATTATTAATTTAATTTAATAAAACGAAACATTTTTGTAGTCTTTCTTCCACTTCTAATAAATAAATCCGAACCGGTTTCGTCCGCCTCAGAGAGACATTTTCAACCGGTCCAGATTGGAAGTGGAAAAATACTATATTTTTTTGCGTTTTATTAAATTCAATTAATAATACAATGCATTTCCACCATGTATTGACAGTTAACACAGTACAAGAAATTACTTCTAATATATATCTATTTCTATCTATTTTTTTCATGGACGTGTTAAATAGGTTAAATTTATAATTGTATTTATCAGTTTACTTTAATATCTACATAAGCACATACTTTCTTGTTATATTTGATGATATTTGTAATTAAATCATTTTTATAATTGTATTTATTATGTATTATGGCGCATTGGCCAATCGCTGTAATGCCATCATACTCTTTTCTAAATAAATAAATTAATTACTAAATAAGAATTCGTGGCCCGCCGAGTACCACCATTCTAATGCCTCCCAGAATTTAAAGGGTTAAGCTAACCCTTCCTCCGTCACACCACTGTCGACAACCTTACCAGAGCCGTCTTAAGGTTATCCAAACAATCAAATATTTCCTCAATCCACCTCCGCATTGTTCCTGGACAAAGGCCCAATGAACACCTCGCGCCCGCTCCAAGACTCCGATAGATCCCCATCTAATAGTGTTGGCATTAATACATCATGGCTCGCAATTGAGTACCAACAAAAGGCCAGACCGCAGAACACGATATCGCGGCTGGGTCAGGACTGATTACAATGTGGTCTCTTATCGCAGCGACTAACTGGCATTGCGAATCTAGAGCATAATCTATTCGTCTCACTTTACTCTAATAATGTGTTTCATTGCCACCTATTAAATTGCCAGCGAAAGTACAGCGAATCAGTGTTGCCAACAGTTCAGTTCAATCGTCAGGTTAAACAGCTATTTTGAGTCTAACAAAGCAAAAAAATACGACTGTCTATCTCTATCACCTAATTATTACATTATCTGTCCCCTGGGTGTCGAGCGTATCCGGAAATTTGTACGTAAACAGTTCACCGCAGTACAGTTATTCGTGCGCCGCAGTACGTGAAACATGAGTTCGTGTAACATTTATTCAAATGACGAGTTCTTCGTTGAACATTTCACCGTGGAGTATATTTGTACGTGTGCTACAACATGTGGCGAATTTTATGAGATGTCTTTACTAGGTTAGGTTAGGGTTAATCTAATTGGAACAGTACTATTTGCAAACTATCGCCGCATTTTGTAAGATACGTACAAATGTATTTCACGGTGAAATGTTCAACGAAGAACTCGTCATTTGATAAAATGTTATATGAACTCATGTTTCACGTACTGCGGCGCACGAATAATAGTGTCCCACGATGAACTGCATACGTACAACTTCCATGTAACCGGGTTTCGAGACATTTGTACCCTGGGAACTGTCTGATTTGAAGACGGTTGCTGAGATCAGTCGTCACTTGACTGATAAAATGTGTGATTGCCGTTCAACTGAGTATCTACCTGAGACAGCGAATAAGCATATAAATAAGAAGAGGTAATGTAGTCACTGTTTTAGGCACCAGAGGCAGTGTAGCCAACTGTCGTTGACAAAAACATGCCAGACGGGGTACGAGAACAAGCTATTTGGTTTTAAATGCTAGATTTTGTGAAAATAAAATTGCATGTAAAATTACTTATCCTACCAAGAACTATTGATTGCAATACGGAATAAAAATTTCAATAGCGCTTTTTCGGTATTTCTTATTGAATACCGGTATTTCTTAAACATTAAAAAACAGTGCTTATTAATAAATACAGCTATTAAAATCTTTTAAAAATATTATTTTATAGCAAAAACCTACATACCTACATGTATTATGTTGACATTTAAAACTATGTATTGATCATAATTGTAAAACTAGTGATTTTTTACAAATAATTTGAATATATTGATAGTTTTAACTAAAGCCCTCAAAAGTTCATCACGTTAAAATAAGTCCGGCTGCAGAAAAAACTTCTTAAATTCAACGCTTGTACATTCATCAATAATTATAAAATAATTGAACATTTTTGTCACGGATGTTTTCTATTTGAAATAATATTATGATAATTTGTAAAATATATTTGATGAAATTTGTATTATTATTTTTCACCTAACTTATAATTCGTTTTCAAAAACGTAAACGAATGTGCTTTCTTAATACCGAAAATACCGCTATTTTGGATTTTTAAAACCGGTATTTCGGTATTCATAAATACTGGAATACCGGTATTACAATCCCTACTAAGAACGAGGTCAATACCTTTCCTTTCTTTTTATCGCAGCCATGACCTCTTCGGGGTCGGAATCATGTCCTTGCATCAAGCTTATCGGGAAGCATTAGCGAGTGGTGCAAGACTAGTTAATGCACTCCCCATATATATATTTAGATATATTTTCAGTAATGTGCTTCTGTTCTTTCGTTTTTGAAATTTTATTTTATTACCTATATAAAATTGTTAATGTTTTTTTCTTCTATCTTATGAGGGTAACATTTGCTATAATAATATATAAAATAAGTATAAGTACATTTTTATTTAACTTGTTTGAATAGAACTGGTTTTTCAAAATTTAAATCTCATGTGGACGTCCTGAATTCTGATTAGTTATGTCCACAATGTTTTATAATGTTTGAGGCTTTCACGGTTGTTTTTTATCGTAGTATATTCTTGGGTTTTCACCGTGTCTCCTTCTTCCTTCTTTACTCGACGTTTCGGGCTCATTGCAGAGGCCATTATCAAGAGATCTGTTTTATGATGAAATGTAGTGTATGTATGTGAATGTAAACGTTGCTCTAAGAATGTCAAAATGAATCCGATTATCTAAGAGCAAACGTTTTTTTTTTTTAAATAAATAAATAAAAATTGCCACAGTAGAGTACAGTATAACTAAACGGACTATACTCCAATCCTTTCAAATTGGTCAGGCTCCGGGCACAGAACAGATTAATAAATATAATTCCGATAGGCTATATCGTAATACAGTACATTTTGACGCAGGGTTTTGAATGTGTGAGTGTCATACGAAAATGAACCACGTATTATGCACGTGCGATAGTGTGTGTAATACACCAATATTAAATGAGCATCAATGCATAAATCGAGAGCAGTCGTCAGTATTCATCGTATGACGTATTCTTGATACGTGTTTAAGTTTATCCTGTATTCTTCCGCACTCGAGAACGGTTGTCTGCTTCTCTATACCCGTTAGGTATTTCAGTTCCTAATATTTCTGAGTTTCCTGTATAGAGGTCAATAAGCAGATAAAATGGTAATATGCCTGCATATCATTTTATAATAATGTCGTCATACCGTGGTACCAAATCTACAGATACCGTAAAACCCGCTGAATTAACGAACTCATAAAGTTTGGTAGATGTACGTAGCAGCGAATAAATGGGGACCGATAAAAGTGGAAAGAGCTATGTGAGGATTTCATCTGGCTATGGATCAACCTCGCCTGATGATTATAATATATTAATTATAAGTAACAGTTACTTATTTAGGGATTGTAAATAGTAGGTATTATTTCCAATTGTACAATGTTCCCTGGCTCCGGGGCTTGAAAATATATTTTTTTAAATGCACGAAAAAACCTTGATGCAGTGTGTGCAAAAGTGCAAAATTCTAGAAGATGTGATCTTCATTCTAAGCATGTCTCCAAACATTCTACTTGATTTGCGACATTTTTTCAGAATTAAATTCCAGTAATACCTGCTACTATATTGTAAGGCAAAACTTTGGCTACATTGTCGCGATTAAAAATTATTTCACTTGCATATGTTACGCCGAATGTGCGAAATTGAATATTACATGAAATGGGCAAAATTTTGCCTAAATCATGAAAGATGCAAGCCCGTTGCCTTATTCATGAATTAGACAAAATATCTAAAGAGTGCGTGAATTCGGCAGTAATTTTTCTGCCTAGTTCATGTATTGGACAAATTAGATAGTAGCGCTACGGTGGTATTTTTTGCAACTAAACTAAATGTATCAAATGATCATGCATTGGTCAAAATGTACATATATTATCTATGGTCAAAATAGATGATCGCGCTCCGGTGGTGTTTTTTGCAACTAATCAAACTAAACAAATGTGTCAAATGTCATTGATTATAATATAAAAATATACCAATCAATAACTACAATGACGTTCATATCCATTTACTATGCGCAAAAAAAATCTAGAACTATAATATGATAACGGAAGAATTTTATTGAAAAGTATTCGTGCTTGGGTATCAAACGTGCAACGGTCGATTGAATGTTTGTGATAGTTTGTTGACACTTGATAGCTAACCTCAAAATGGACATTCAGTTGAATAATTTAATTCAGAATTACAAAACCTAACCTAACCTAACCTAATAATAATAATATTATATTATGTCCAATTATAACTAATAAAACCATCCGTATTAAATTTACTTTTTCTTCTGTCATGTTGACAGTTCAAGAATTTCATACCCTGGCGAAATCATGTACTCAGCAGAAAATTTACTTAATTCATGAATAAGGCAACAGGCTTGACTATTACATGAATTAGCCAAAATTTTTCCCATTTCATGTAATAGTTAATTTCGCACATTCGGTGTAACACATATAAATAAAATTTGAAATGCGGCCCTGATCCGCGGTTTTGGTAACCGTTCAAAAATCCTCTATGACCTTTACCTCTGATATCCTTATTAACATATCGTCCTAATCAGACATATATCTATAAATTTACGTGTTGTATCAATTTTATCATTTAATGGTGTTTTTCGATAATAATTATCAGAAGATTATATACCTATATAATGTTGTTTGAATACCAAACTAATTATTTTGGCAACTGCAGCCCAATAAAAATATAATAATAAATTTAATACTACGGTAACAATTACACGATAATAGCGACATCATTTTACGTATTAGTTGCGTCATAAATTTCTAATCATAATCGGTCATACCTGAAAATGAAGTTCTAACGAAAATGTACGTAATTAATAACATAAACCAGTCGCCACTATCGATTTTTCTCGCGAATAATCAACGATAGTAGGATCTTTAGAGACACGTCGTCATGCATTTAGGAATGAGCATGAATGGAGGAGCGAGTTTTATTTGCAGCTTAAACAGTCGGTATAAGAGATATAACAGTAGTTATGTTCAATGTTCCCTCTAAGGTGTGCGCGTGTGCGCGTGCACACCAGTCAAAATGTGTCCGCACACATGTTTTCATCCCCCGCACAGTCCTCACACAAAAATATTGTAAAAGAAAGCAATAATTCAAGTGAACAATACGATTGCTTGCACAGTTACATAATATGTATATTATAGTACGTACACGGTGGCCGCGCGGCTTAAGCGTTGGACTATCATGCCGTGGGTCCCAGGTTCGAATCCTGGGTCTGGCAAGTACGCATATTGTTTTTCAATTTGTGTGTGAGTCAGGGTATGGACCTAAAAGGTTGAGCAAGTGGCTGACATCCATTTCTCGTAAAAAACAAAATCTGTTAAAACAAACCTCTACTCTGTGGAGGCCCATATGATTCTATTAGGATCGGACAAAAATCGGAAAAAAATAGTAGGTACAATTATACTTATTAATTATTAGGTATAGAAAACTTATCCCCCAAAAATGTCAAAAAGGAATTGACGTGATATTTCAAATGTGATCATTAAGAAGAAATCCTGCGATAAATTTAAATTGGAATGTCTATCTGGAATCGTCAGAACAGAAATGCCATCTCCAATGCATTCGCAAAAAGTAAGAATTGGTGATATATTTGTTTATTCGGAAACAGATGATTGTCGAATGCATCATATGTCAAAATGATCTAGTCAAAGTGTTAATTGATAATGTACTATTGGCTATAAAAATAAATAATTCTATGCTTTCTGTACAAGATATTAATCATATTGTATCTAAATACACAGATATTCCAGAAAGCTGGCGAAGTAAAAAATATGCGTTCGAATTTGTCGAATGCATTAATGCAGTAAAAGATTTTTTTGACGAATTACGGAATTCTGCAAGTTTAGTATTTAATATATTTGATCAACGAATACTATCGATTTTTTTCTTAATTTCCTATTTTTTTATTTACTTAAAAAATTATCGTTTGTGTTATTATTATATAAAACCACTGAAATTAATAAATACATTAAAATATAAGTTTTAATGAAAAATTGCATGTTTGTGTTTATGGGGGGGAGGTGTAAATTTACCGCACCGGGTACGCACGCCACTGCTCAGGTGCGCTGATGATCCGCACACACAATAGAAAAATTAGAGGGAACGTTGGTTATGTTACAATACTTATGATTCTGTTCCGATCTCCGTAGAATGAGATGTTGTACGGAGCGATTCCGAGACTGAGATACTAACAGACCGGGAACTTATATTTTAGTGACAATGAATGAAATGTCCAATGAATTATGATCCGCTATTTATTGATATACTCAAAATCAAAATAATATCTTAAAAATAATATTTAGGAAATAATTAATATAATAATTGAGTCGAGATGTAGTTTGCGTCATCGGATATACTAGTTGACAATGTGGAAAATGAATATCGCGGAAATAATCTGCAGTAAGCAATTTACTGAGTTTACAATAATTAGACACTAGGGGCAATGGATATTATTAGAGGATTGGTAATTTCGGTAATATTTAATATCTCCGATCGATATGCTGACACGGATTGAGAGGTTTATCATCATAAATATAATATTATATTATGTACATTGAACTTTTGCGACAGTACAAAATAAATTATGTTGCGATTACATTATGATCATGTCACGTGCTGTCACAGGCTGGCACGGCGACGAATTTAGTCTATGGTTTCGTCATTTCACAGAATATTTTGAATGATATCACATAAACTCAATGATGGAGAGTGCCAACTCCATTGTATTAGTATGTTGAATATTCATTAATATCATTCATTATTCATGCTAACTTCAATTAATAAGTTAACAGTTTCTACGTGTGCATACATTAAAATTACTTGCGATATTACATCCATAGATTTTATTTTTAACTGAATCCAATCAGCAGACCGTAAATAATAGACGTAAACACCAGACATATATAAAAAATTATAGGAAATCCACAGTCAAAACCACTAAAACAAAGAACACGTGTAGGCCTGCAGAAAATAGAAAAAAAAACGTTCACTGGCTAGTACGGTTCATGACGTAATGGGATACACGTGAGGTGACCTCATTGTTGTTCTGGCGATTTTGACAGATTTTTCCAACTTACAGTGCTCGTTTAAATGTTCAAAATGTGCTACGGGATGGGAGCATCAGTCTCCAACCACCAAGAAAAACGACATTACACACCTTTACCCGTAGCTACAGCTTACTGTGCCAGCACGTGACAGCACATAACGTGATGATGTATTTGAGGCATTAGAGACTTCGATAGATATACGTTGTTCATGTACGACTGACTTAAAACATGTGCATCGGAGGTAAGGACCTTAACAAAGTATGTACCGATAAAACCCTCGTAATCCAGTGTTTAAGGCGCTGGCCTTTCGTCCGGAGGCCCCACGTTCGATCTTCGGTGATGTCACAATATATTTATTTGATTTCCTCGAAGGCTGGGTTTTTGTACCTCTGAGGAGGAAGGAGATAGTACACGCGGGGAAAACCCAAATAACTATTGCGATAAGTGATCATTGTATTAATGAATTTTTAAAATAAATGACGATTTTTCTTGACCACTTAATACATATTGTTGCCATATCACTTACCACAGAATAATTGTATGACAAACATTTTGTGTATTTGAACATGATGCAATCTGTAACAAGATATAAATATTTACATAATATATGTATGCGTGGTAGTATTAGCTATGCTAAATGTGACATTTATCTCAATTTACCACTTTGGATCTGGCGAGCTTAAGTGGAATAAAGGAGACGGTTTTAAAAAAATGTATGTATGATGTGATGAGTGATAATGACCTTCACAATACATTGAATTAGATAGGTACGTACTTAAAGTCGCTGTTAAACGTGGGCATAACATCGCGAAGATAACGAATGAAGTGAATTTAAATTTAGATACGAGTGGACTTGAGTGATATTATTATAACACTCGTTCTTAAATCTTGTGATTAAACTAAACCATTTATAGATAGGATATATAGGTATAGATATTTGTATAAAGTGTGGAGGTAGAATGTTAAGATTCGACATAAATAGTGAACACTAAACTTTTTCAGTCATACTTATTTGTTTTCATCGAACTAAAAATACAATTTCCAGAATGTGCTGGTAAGTTTTTTAAAATTTAATTAAGCCCTGCCTAAACCATACCATAATAGTTTAAGTATGCTATGTGCGATCCGTAAAAATAGTGCACACCTTTTCAATAATACTTATTTGTTTTCATTGAAGAATACATATTACAGGTGTTGGATTTTATAATTCATTAAGCCCTGCCTAACCAAACCACAATCGATAAAAATTATTCTTCTATCTTTAAAATATCTGAAATTATGTTGGGTAATGGCATAATTTTAGATATTTTATAAACAAATAAATATTTTTTGACTATTATCTACTATGGCTTGTATTAGGCAGGGTTTAATTGAATTTTAAAAACTAACAAACACAATCTACATATTGTAGTCTTAGTTCAATGAAAACAAATGATTTGATTGATAATGTATAGTGTGCACTATAAACAGATTACCCCCACCCTTCACCATTGGTATGTACAACTGGTGATGCTTCATAACCGCTCATATCCAAGCGTAGAACATGCGTAGATTAAGATCCGATTAAGACCGTATATGGTGACGATTTGTAGAAAACTATGGTTGTGGTGTTTATTTTTATTGATAATAGTTTAATGAAATTTAATAATCTTTAATCCTATTGTTGACCGACTTAGTCGAAATTATCTATTGAACGGCGGCAAATCGAGAACTTTACAAAATTTCTGATAAGTTAGTGAGAATTAACGTATTATCTGAAACTTGTTACACGAATCAACTGTCTTGTGCAGGCTGTAACCTTTAAGCACGGCGTGATATTTATTTAAATGAAATATTGTTTTATTTATTCATACATACGTAATTAAATGAATTATGACGAACGCGTTGATGACAATATTAAAAATTATTTGCCAAGTTTCCTGGACAGGTAATTCAAAAATTCAAAGCACTTAATTCACCGTTTTCTTTACTCATTTCTATATGGATAATATTTGCTGAGGATAATTTTGTAAAATAATTATTATGTCATGTTCGATTGCAGTGGCAAAGGGTGGAGGTAGGCTGTTAACTCATATAGTGCTAACACCGCGACTGGCGCGTTTGGAGTCGTTGGCCATTGGATATAATTAATGTGTTATTTAAATGTGGTAATTAAAAGGTTAGCAGTGATTGTGTTTTAAGAGCATACTTCAGTGAAACGGAAAATAATTTTCAACTATAGGTGCGACGAAATTTCGGAGTCGCTGCCAATCGGAGAGCGAAAGTCGAGCTGTGAACACGTCAATTTGTTTTGTGATGGCATCGGGGGAATTAATTCTTAAATCGTGTAAAGATGACTAAAAAACGTTACCCATTTACTTGAAAAAGAAAACATGTCAATGAATATATTATTATTATTACTAATAGATCAATAAACATAACATTAAATGGACGCATGTTGAATTTTTATGACAAATTATGTTTTGTTCTGCACGCGTCGTTTGCATAATCTTCGCGTCGCGTAGTCACGATCGTTTTAGACCGTGCCCCAGCTGAAGTATAACCTTAAGATAGAGTTTAGTGTGCGCCATAAATGGTGCACACTAAACTTTGTCAGTCATACGTATTCGTTTTCATTGAAATAAGACTACACTTTACAGATGGTGTTGATTAGTTTTTAAAATTCTATTAAACCCTGCGAAAACCAAGCCACAATAGATAATAGTCAATAATACTCGTATATTTATAAAATATGTAAAATTATGCAATTAAATCATACACAACTATGAATATTTTATAAATATAATAATAATATGTTGTACTATTTTAGTTTGGTTAGGCAGGGCTTCATGAAATAAAAAATGTGTAATGTGTATTCTTAATCCAATGAAAACAAATAAGTTTGAATAAAAAAGTGTGCACAATTTTGTCGTATCGCCCAAAACATACCAAAACTATTATGGTTTGGTAGGCAGG
Source organism: Rhyacophila brunnea (assembly GCF_057557595.1). Classification (NCBI taxonomy): domain Eukaryota; kingdom Metazoa; phylum Arthropoda; class Insecta; order Trichoptera; family Rhyacophilidae; genus Rhyacophila; species Rhyacophila brunnea. The sequence goes on from NW_028232796.1 coordinate 38,524,018, forward strand.
GTTTAATTGATTTTTAAAAACTGATTAATACTATCTGTAAATTGCAGTGTTAGTTCAATAAAAGCAAATATGTATGACTAACAAAGTTTAATGTGCAATTTTTATGGCGGATCTTAACAGCCTACCTCGAACATTCGCTACTAGTCGATTGTCTAGAATTAAATTAAGGTAAGTAACACATAAAATGGTGAAAACCTAACTAAAATATTTACCTATAATTTCTATTTGCGATTTCACACCAATGTCTTACACTAACATATATTATTTGTCTTGATTTATTTACACGTGACAGAAAACAAAAGTATGTATACAAATGTGTAGGACAGAGCGAGTCATGGGGAAGTGGTATTAAATAGCGTGTCTGAAAACTTGTGCGTATGCAGTTCGCCGTATCACACTGCACCCTGATGTGTTGTATCGGAAATATGTGGCCGTTTATTAAAGACCGTCCAACCCCATTGGGACGTATTTATAGTACTGACAAAAAAATTATGTCTAAATAAAACACGGTTCTTGTCGGTTTACACTTTACAGGAAGCCAGCAGCAAACAAGTTTTGAAAATAGTACTGCATTATTTGTTAGGTTAGGTTAGGTTTTCATTCTTGAATTCATGAATTTTGCCAAAATCAGCTATTAAAATTGAATTAATGTTCAAATTGAATCTAATAAAATTGGAGACCGTATAGTATACGGTCATCTCTTTCTGATAAGAAAGCTCACAGCAAACTGTGCCATGGTGAAATGTTTTACGTACAATTATTTACATGTAACCATTAAATAGGCTAAGGTGAAAAAAAATATACACATAAATTTGAAAAATATACTGCAAATAAACGAATTGTTTATTTTAATCTGGTCAAGATAAAGTATGGTGACGAATAAAAAACACAATTTTGAAATTGACATATCTTAGCATTTCTGTATATAAACACTCCATCTATTGATTTACTACATCTATTTAAATAATGTACAAATATTGTGTGATCATTAAACGTTTATTCATATTAACTATTTTTTATTCAGCGAGCAATTCACAAGATTTCCCGAGAGATGCAGGTTCGATTCCTGCTGGGTGTCGTACTTTTTTCAAAAAAGATTGTTTTTATTGGTTATAATATATTTTCTCAGAAGTGTTTTCAAAATTATGTATGTTCAATAATTAGAATGTTACATTCTTAAATCTTATTGAATCTTAACAGAATTATTCGTTGAATAAAAAAAATAGTTGATAAAAATTATTAACAAGTTCAAGTAAGTTATAAAAAATCTGATCAATAAAAAAATCGAAAGTGATCCGTGACGTCGGTAAGTAATACCTACTTTGATTAAAATTACAAAAGCCGATTGCCAATAGTAACTCATTTTGGAAAGCACTTCAGAGAGTATTAAGAGCCATTAGTTAAAATTTGTCGCAATTAAGTATGGCGCCTATAGCATAGTGGTCTATGTACATGGGCGCGAAACCCGAGACATGCGGGTTCGATTCCTCCTGGGTGTCTTACTTTTTTAAAAATTATGTATGTTTAAAAGATGTCGTTTCATAATGATACAAATTTTACAGATTTTTCAGTCTTAGACATACCTCAATTCTTTATGTTTGACCTATTTAGAATACTTTGCTCTCTTGATGCATAAACATGGCTACTCTACTATCATACAGAGGTTTAGAATCACCTTCTGTATTTTACAAATATTTATTTTTACAATGACCTTTACTCTAATTATGTTACTAGACTAACACTGTAATAATTTTTAAAGACGTCTACGATCTAGAATTCTTAATAAAGTGGTGGGCGATTGGTTAATGTAATATATCACGTTTTTCTGTAAAATAACTCAATTACAAGAACGCTTCTCAATCTTTTATGCTGACTATTGAAGTGTTGAGTATAGTCAAAATGAGTCGTGATTTTTGGACTTTGCGGCGATCGGCACGAGATAAAAACGAGTCTGGGCTGACAGCACCGAGCAGCTACGCAATCATCGACAGCGCCGACGTTCAGCGTGACTGGAAAATCAGCCTAAGTATCGTAACTTTTATTAGGCTGATTTCCCAGTCACGCTGACCGTCGGCGCTGATCGGCGAATATGTATTATCACAATGCAGCGTTTCCTAATAAAACCAATTGCTCAGCGCTGTGCAGCATCGGCACCGACCGTGCGCGACCGTATGCGCAGCGCGTCAGCCCCGCTGACGGTCAGCGCCAAGCAGTCAGCGCTGACGATCACCGTGACTGGAAAATCAGCTTTAGTATGTGGCCTGATAGTCCAGTCAATGAATGCTCAACAGATGGGTGTAAAGTGCATGGAATATGCAAGAATTTTTGACTTCAGGAGTCATGAGTAGTTAGTAAGTAAACATACTAAAAGTCCCCACCCTTGGGAGTGAGCTAAAGGCGGGAGGCGTATGTTGTAGCTTAATTACTGGGGAATGCCAAAAGAAATGGCGTATTTAAAAAAAAACACTACCTTGTTCTTAGGTCAATAATTATTATAAAGTAATCATTATTCATAGGATGTTTCTCATACTTGAATGGTCAAAGACATAGCTTATAATTAGTATCTTTAGAATTATCTTCAAATGCGTTAATCTTGCCCATTTTTTGAATAATAAAATGCCTAATTGTCAAATTTGGGATCACAGAGATTATCAATATAATTTTTTATCGTAAATATTTCACTATAATAATGTCGACATAAATTATACTGATGGTTTTATAAATGCGTTTAAAAATTAATAAACGTAAAAAATCTCAACTCCACTGCACATTTATGTACCGAAATATGACTATATTCTAAAACATTAGAGCGAGAGGTTTAAAAGAATACTATTTTATGTAATAAAAATACTTTATGCAGTCATCAAATGTTTAAAATAAATATAAAGGATAATAAGGCTTCAAAATTATATAAATAGATTATCTACAACGTTTATGGAATGTCCAGGATCATGATTTCAAAATAGAATAAAAGCTCCATTTTGACCCACGCTGAGCACGTCCGCCCTTAAGTTCACCTCCCAGGGGAGGGGATTTCTAGTATGTTTACCTACTAATTACTCCTAACAAAGTCCTGATGTCAAAAATGATCGCATACTCCATGGACTCTACAATATATTCATTGACTGGACTATGAGTGGACAGCGTTCAGCGGGGCATGAGCGGCGTGCGTAACTCAAATTTATCGTAAGCTCATCAATACTGGCCTAATAATTTTTGAGTTCAGATAAATGGAATGGGATCGGACAAACAGACAGTTCGATTTTATTATGTTATATGAGTATAAGGAATAGTATATAATATAATATAGTACCTACTAGATGACTTACCAACAGGGAACTCAGAAATAATGGGAACTGAAATATATAACGGCCATAACGGGTAAGGCGATAGCAGGTAACCGACTCGAGTAAGGAAAAATCCGGGCTAAACTTTCACACGTGTCAATAATACGTTTTACATCGAATACTGAAAGCTGCTCTCGGTTTATGCATTTACGCTCATTTAATGTTGGTGTATTACACACACCATTGCACGTGCATAATGCGTGCTTCATTTTCGTAGGACACTCACACATTCAAAATACTGCTTCACCATGCGGCGTATTAAATATGGCCTATCAGTATTTTATTTATTATCTGTTCTGTGCTTGCCAACTACCGCTCAGACTGACAGATGACATACATGAAAAATTCATCTTTATTTGTGATGTCAAATTTTGTGTTATACTAGTCAATCATGGATCAATAGTGTGAGTAGTGATTTATGTGTTTATATTCAAATTAGACACAGCCCGAAAAAAACAATTATATATTATTATATGTACAAGATTTAAATTGTGAAAAGATATTTCTATGAAACTATTCTACTGAAATAATTAATACTTTCAAAATGAATGAAAGGTTCATGTTGGGTATAACGCGTAATATCACAAAAGAAAAATAGAGATTGCTAAACAGATGAATTGGAAATGGGCTGGATATTTCGCTCGGCGAGTATATAACCGCTAGACAAATGTCGTCATACAGTAACAGTGGTACCACAGAACAGATAATAAATAGAATACCAATAGGCTATATTCAATACGCCGCATGGTGAAGCAGGCTTTTGAATGTGTGAGTGCCCTACGAAAATGAAGCACGCATTATGCACGTGCAATAGTGTGTGTAATACACCAACATTAAAGGAGCGTTAATGCATAAACCGAGAGCAGTTTTCAATATTCGACGTTAAACGTATTCTAGACACGTGTGTAAGTTTAACCCGGATTCATCCTTACTCGAGTCGGTTACCTGCTATCGCCTTACCCGTTGTGTATTTCAGTTTCCATTATTTCTGAGTTCCCTGAGTGGTACCCAAGGGGCACTAAACTAAACCCCGCTGGGCGGGCGAACCCGTAAATTTCGGTGGATATACGTGACAGCCAATAACTAAGAATCTAGAAGAGCGGAAGGAGCTAGGCGAGGCCTTCACCCAACAGTAGATCAACCCCGGCTAATAATGATGATGACATTCATAATTAATTCTCAATAAACTTGAACTAGTTTTGAATTCGCGCATGATCGCAAAAATATGTCGAGTTGTCTTGTCTATGGTGAACAGGAATAAAATACAATTTTTATAGACAGCTAATCCCGTGGACACTAGTAGCCGCCCGCAGTAGTTGAGCAACGCTGTTTTAGAGATTAACCACGTGTTCTGGCGACACTATAAACATTCCTCCTAACCAGATTAATCGAAGTGCCAGAAAAAAATCGTTTCTTTCTGCCAAAGTGCCACTAGATTTTTTAAAGATTTAAATTGTACATAAATTATTAGACACAAGCTGTTTTAATTATCGAAAGTTTATTTTGGTATTGTATTAAAATTTATTTGTATTTTACCACGTTTTTATTAGCTCATATTCTTGTTTGTCCGGTACAGATTTTTCTTGTGTGTCCAGTTTGTTAGTTCAAGATTTGTATTGGATGATTGAAGATTTTTAACTAACTTCCCGACTAGCTACACATTTGAAACTTTTAGAATATATCAGAACACGACGACAATGCATTCTTTTAATACTTTTGACCATCAAGCAGAATTGAATTCATTTTCAGTTAATTCTGTTTTGTATGTTTCGGAAAAAATTCGTTAAAAGTAATATTTACTACTCACTATTATGGGTTGCTAAGGGGGTCATAGCAACTAAATTATTAATATACACGTGCGTTACTATGGAAATCAATATGAAATGTCAAAATGACATTTCAGTATTCTATAATATTTATTCAGTATTTCTATCAAGTACAAAAAAATTATTTATTAATACATAGAATTCTCAAGTTTATGTGATTCAACAGAAAATTTAAAATCGTGTTATATAAAAAGTTCTTTTTATCTTGTAATTATTTTACATATAAAATATCTCACAAATCCAATAACCTATTTCATTACCGATTTTAAAATAAGTTTATTTCAAATACTAACATGACAAGTTAATTAATTTTATTAATTTCTTCATTTGGATCATTCAGCAATTTCTTCTTTTAGTTTTGACCATCTCAAAAGCGCTGTTGCCCTGAAAGTGTCACAAGGTCTCCGGATTCAACCATATAATTTCTCCACATTGACAGTGAGTCCTAGTGCGCTGGCATTTTTCTTATGGTTCACATTTTTTATTTTGGCGAAAACATCTAAAAAGTAGAAATAATTAGTCGACACTGGTTTTGAAGGGATTTTTTTTTACTTTGCACTTTTTTTCAAATGGCACAAAAGCCATTGTACCAATTTTTTTTTTTTACTATTTTGGAACTTAATCATAAGAATTATTACTATCCCTGTTATATTGAGATCGAGCTTAAATATATGGAAGTTAAGCAAACAAATAATGACCGTTGATCTACTAATTTTTATAAAAACTCTGAATTTTGACAAACTGGAACTTCCTTCAGCAATTTTTACAAGGAACCCACGGAAGGTACCATCAAGAAAATTACTACAATGGGTCTTTGTTCGTTTAACTTCCGTGTTATGTCTACCTACGATGGCAGCGCGGCTTAACCGTCGGACTATAGCGTCGTGGGTCCCAAATTCGAATCCTGGGTCTGGTAAGTACACACATTGTTTTTCAATGAGTGTATGAGTCAGAGTATGGACCTAATAGGTTGAGCAAGTGGCTGACATCAATTTCTCGTAAAAACTAAATCTGTTAATACAAACCTCCACTCTGTGGAGGTCCATATTATGATCTTATTAGGATCGGACATGGTCGGAAAATTATTTTTGCACTCCATCTCTATGAATATTTACCAATTTTACTCCCATGTTTTTAGAGTAATAGGATAACGTTGATTATCACCAAAGAACACAAAATGAATGGGAACTTACTTACCCTACTAGGTCTGGGATAACAGACTACGGATTCGGAATATGGAAAATATGGAAAAAAATCTTAAATTAATAATACGTTATTTTCAATAGTTACGTTTGTATCATAATACATAATACGTAAATGACGTGTTTTAAGGCGTGGCCATCATAAAATTCTCTGCTTTAAAACATTGGTCAATGGCGATGGCTATTACATTCCTATCCTACTAATCTGTTTTGTGATTCTGTGAGACTCCTTTACTTGAGGTTGTATGGATACTATCCGTGGCTTAATCCAACTGGCTTCCTCTTAGGTATGCTTATATATTAACTAGACGATATTTATATTATGCCACGTATTTTTTCCGACTCATACGCGGTGAAAACGAGAACTCTGCCATTCTTGATAGCAGTGACGTCCCGTGGGGGTAGGCAGATTGAGCGTCGCTTGGGGGCGGCAGATACTCGAAGGGCGGCAAATCGAGGAGAATCATTTGGTATTATATAGAAATAGCTACCTAAAATTAGTTATATTATAACCAGAACGTTGGAGATGTTTTGTTCCGGATGCTTTTTTTATTATTACTTATTACCCAGTAGGTACTCGCAGCGATTTTAGTATGATGTCACCACCTAGTGATTCTACTCCGCTAGTGATTTATTTTATTTTATCTTTGACTGCTCGGTTTCGTATACAAATGCTAATAAACTTGGCGCCTAGACACATTATTTACACTAGAATATTTTTATAAATTAAAGCACCATAACCGAATAATAAATCAGTCATAATAATACAATGTCATTTACTCAGATTAAAGAGTTTCTTTCATAACAGTGGTAAGTATACTGCGCAAAAGCCAATAATAATTATGTCGCGCCATAGTTATTAAAAGAAAATAATATTATATATATCAACGTTGGTAACGAAACAAGGAGAATTTATGGTAGAGATTTATTGGTAGGTACATACCGTATTTTTTAATTTATCCAAATATTTTTGCCAGTCACTCGCGAGATTTAAAAGTTGTCGGATGTACCTATTGCAAATAGATACCTATTCATAATGATTATTAATCCTTATTGACATTTGACATAATCAATTAGTATTCGTGCATATAATAGGTATTTACGTTAAGTACCAGCTAATTGTAATAAAAATGTACACTGGTAGGTATCTACCTAGATTATATCATATTTATCGTGCTGTGAATACAATACTGTGCAATACCTTCTTTTAAGTCGTTTTTTTTGTAAACATATTTTTTGCTGATAATAGTGTGGATTTGTAGTTGATTTCAATCATCAACGGTTGAATGTTGAGACTATTAATTAATAGTGTATTTATGATTAAATTTAGGTTTATATTAAAAAAATAATGAGGAAAATTATTTTGTTTACATTTTGTAGGGTACAATAATAGCATAGAAAAAATGGTGTGAAAATAATACATTTGCGTAGGTATTACTAAATGATACAAACCAAATGTGTCAGACATATCAACCAAATGGCATCTCAGACTCTGGTGATTTGGGTAAGTGTCTAACTAATATTATATTTATTCGCTTATTTATTTATTGATATCTAAATTTAATTTTGTATGTTTCAGCTTAGTGGTAGGTGTATATTTTATTAGTAATGTATCCATACCATGGCCCCCACAAGAGGGGGGCTGATAGGGCTCTAGCCTGGGGCCCGGGCTCCATAAGTGAGATAAACACATATCACAAATTTGCTCTAATAGCAAAAAATTCGCCTGCGGCGCTATTTTCCTTCAATGGTGATATTATTTAAAATTATGTGGTTACACAATACAATTTATAATAGTGTAGCGATACTCAAAAACTCCATAATTCAAGTGTATGTATTAAAATATACAAAAAAACACTAAATATACACATCAATTTTAACGCGTACACCATTTGGAAAACATTACTGTAGAGCGTCACACTGCTTTTATCCTTAGCGATAGGTAGGGGGGGCGCCAAAGATCCTAACATGGGGCCCGCTTCAGGATGAGGGGGCCATGCTTTATACAACACATTTCTTAGATATTGGAGTAATGAAAGGATGATAAAAAAAATGGGGCGGCATTTTGACGCTGCCTAGGGGCGGCATTTTGTCTAGGGACGTCACTGCTTGATAGTATGTGTATGTGTATAGTGTCCCTGATAACTATCTTAGAAATCTGGAGCATCAGTTGTTTGTTCTCCCAAGGTGCAGAACTAACCTGCCATTGGTATTGCTAATTTCCGACCATTTCCGATCCTAATAAGCTCATATGGGCCTCTACAAAGTAGAGGTTTGTATTAACAGATTTTTGTTTTTTACGAGAAATGGATGTCAGCCACTTGCTCAACCTATTAGGTCCATACCCTGACTCACACACAGTTTGAAAAACAATATGTGTACTTGCCAGACCCAGGATTCGAACCTGAGACCCACGGCGTGATAGTCCAACGCTTAAGCCGCGCAGCCACCGTGGGTGTTGCTAATTGGGAGGGCAATAACTCTCTTCAACCAAATCACTTCGGATATTGACATATTCCACCTGCGTGAGATGAGTATAGGTGGGCATTGTTTTATAAATTCTTAAAACAGGGTCTGCTTATCTCATTGAATCTAATTTATATTTTTTTGTATTTACACTTTTCTACTGTTTAATAACCTATATATAATACTGTTTTAATAATATGTCTTTATTTCTAAATGTCATGTTGTGAACGTATTAAATTAATAATTTGTAATTTTCACTAGGTATATCTAAAAAAATATATTTTTGAAATTTTAATTTTAATTTGAAAAAATGGAATGACATCCATGCCATGGAATGCCATATATAGGAAAATAAGATGAGGCGTTCGATTCCCGCTGTTTATGTTTAGCTCATCGCAAACATAATCCGAATTACGTCTATCATCACGTGACATTCACTACTATATCAGCACAAACACAGAACAGCTGACAATCAACGACACGTCACCAATAATGGTAACAGTGGCGTACAAATTTGCCTAAAGGGAAGTATATTTAAATAAGTCAGACAACTACATATATACATATTATTGTGTTAACTGTCAATTCACGGTGGAACTTCATTGTATTATTGATTAATTTAATAAAACGCAAAAATTTTAGTACTTATTACACTTTTATTATTTAATAAATTTGGGTCGGTTTCGTCAAGGGACATTTTCAACTGAATAATAGCAACTATGTACCAAAACAAAATCATAACTGTGACACAAATAAACTTAGTCAAAGTCGTATTAATCTACTGAATTGTGACTCTTGTGATGCCAAATATGTTGGACAAACAGAACAATCTTTTAACATTAGAATCAAAGGCATTGTGCCAAAAATGGTAATGAGTCTTCATCTTTTTGGATATTATTTATGTTTAAATAATCATTCCTTGAATATAATTTAAATCCTACATTTAAATGAGAAATCAAAAAAATTGGATAAACAGGAAATCCTAGAGGTTAATAGATATACATTTTTGCCTAATTCTAATCTGCTAAATGATCAGTGTCATCTCCGTTGTTGTATCATATTTAATATTTGTTGATTGAACATAACTGTATAGAGTGTACATTATTTATTGTTTTATTTTATTTGATATTAAAATTTTGACTCATATTTTTTCGTTAGTATTTATTTATCCATCAAGTGACAATATTGTTTATTTGTATTGTAAATATGAAATGCTAATTATTTTTTTATGTATTGGTTCGAATTGATACGTTGTGTTCTATTCATTTTGATACGTCACTCACTAATGTACTATGTTCGGGCACTTAAACAGAACAGTGACAAAACAGAATAGTCAGGGGAAAAATGAAACATTAATTTTTGTGGAATCTATTTAGGTTAGGTTACGTTAGGTTAGGTTAGGTTACGTCATTATTTCGCTGTACCTAGTCACCCAATCATTTTGAACATATTTTTTTGATTAAGATGAGATATCCTAAGCTGGCCGGCAAAGTCCCGTTTATTTGAGGCTTTCTAGCGATTAGGAATGGAGAAATTAGGTATATAATTTTATTTATTATGGCGTATTGGAAATCTGTGCTATTAAAAATCTATCAACATAATAGAGATAAGACAATTTTAATATTAAATTTATATTTTTCCTGAAAGATCATAGTTATATTTATCGTTGTTCTGTTTTGTCATGTTCTGTTTTGTCATGTTCTGTTTTGTCACTGTTCTGTTTTGTAACCTAATATTCAATGTATGGAGGACACATAATCACGTATTATAAAAAAAATGTATTGTACAACGTAGATTGACTATATATATAGAATTCCGAAGGATTGACCAACGAGGAGGGCTATAAACGCATTATCCTAAGGGCAAAAGAAGATTTGGACGGCCAAAACTTCAAAGGCGCTCGACTAAAGTAATTGGAAACTGTGGTAACTACTGGATCATTTGGGATGGATGAAACCAATACCTGCCATGGGTTGTAGAGGGAATAATGATTACCCCCTTGACTATCACGTCACTGCAAGCCAGTAGACCGAACAATATTAGTAGTAACGATCTGTCACTGGATGTATTTACGTCACGTGTGTCTGGATTTTCCCAGATAATTTTGATTAACCATATAAATTACATACTGAACATATTTCACATATCAAAATATATGTCAATATTAAATTGTTACATACCAATAAATGTAATATACTTAATTATGATAAACTATATTTTGGAATAACAGTGTAGATGAAATTTCAATATGAAATTCCTTGACATTCAGTTGGTATGTAAGTAAAAAAAAAACTACGTAGGTACGACAAGGTTATGACAAGATATCTTATCCTCTTTCTTCCCAAGTTCCCACTGACATTTTTACGTTGAATCCAACTTTGTCCGATCCAGACTTATAATTTTTCACTAGTAAATCTACCGTGAAAAGATCGAACCTGGTCTGCAGGATTAGAGCCTGTCTACACGAGCCGGCAAAACGAGAATCAAGAAGCTCTTCAGTTGCCTATTGGTTAATTTCGTTACAATCGGGTACGGTGCTAAATTATTGGCTAAACAGGTAAAGCACATTAGCTGTAATCCAATGGATGTGGGTTCAAGTCCCGTTCGGCAAGATATTTTTTAATATTTTTAATAGGTATTAAAAAAGGGCTTTCATTCTAACTTAGTTACTTACTACTTACTTTACCCAGTATTGGGGCATAGGGCAACCACATGGTCGCACCATTTTTTTCGGTCCATCGCCACATCTCGCGCCTTCCGCCATGTATCCATTTTAGACATTTACCCACCATTTAATCTACATAGGTATATATTTATTTTCTCACTTTTATACATACATACATGCATACATTCATACATATAAAACCAACTTAGGTTACGTTACAATTATTGTCCGGTGGCTCTACTCTTCAGAACCTTGAATCTTCACAGTGATCGAGTGGATCTGTTTTGTTCTCTTGCCTCTTTCAAATTAAGTTGCTCCAAAATCTACGACTAATTATTGCATCAGGAGGACTGCTTATTTTTATTTTTATTGTATTTTTTGCTGTTTTTTCAACTGTATATAATATTTTTAATTTAATTTGATTTATTATGCTTTTTGTATCCGCCTATTATTGGGACCATCACATATTTTTTGTCTATATTGTATTGATATGTATCCTCTGTGATTGATCCTGTTGGTTGACCTAAATAATAATAATAATAATAATAAAATCAAAAATTCAGTTACACCGTTTTCAATCGACCTATCTAAGTCTGGAGCCTCGCCTTTATTATAGACCTCCGAGCAATAATTTCCAACATACCTACATAATTTTGAAAACACTTCTGAGAAAATATATAACCAATAGAAAACACCCATTAGGATTCTAACCTGCATCTCTCGGGTTTCACCACTAGGCTATAGGTAGCATACTTAATTGCGACAAGTTTTAACTAATAAATGGCTCTTAATACGTTATTTATTATTGATTCCTATAGGTTCCTGATAGGTTTCTGATTAGCAACCCCCCTCACTCAGTCATTTTTAGAGGCGAAAATAATATACTTAGGGATCGATCTTCATACGAGTATTTTGCATGCGAAAGTCCCCGTAATATAAATCCTTTATAATATAACATCGAAAGCCTCTGGGCTAAAAATATTTTTAATTTTATTTCGCACGAATATATTGAATATTTTCTTTTTATTTTGGACCCTGGTTATAATAATATTTTGTATGTTTTGGAATCAAAATACTCGAGCATTAAATAAACATAACATTTTTGCATTGTATTTTCTTTGATACATGCGTCTAGCGCATTATTTAGATAACGTCCGCTTATACAATAACGCAATATTCACTGTGCGATACTAACAAAAAAAAAAATTAATTTTTAATATTTTATAAAATAACGTATGTACATCTAAATAAATGACCCTAACTCACCTTATAAGAAGCCATCCATAGACTGAAACCATATACGATTTAGAACCGTGTGCCATACTAAACTTATGATATCTGTTCATAAAAATATATTTTCACTAAGTTTGTAGTCACCCACGATGGCCGCGCGGCATAAGCGTCGGCCTATCACGTCGTGGGTTCCAGGTTCGAATACTGGGTCTGGCAAGTACACATATTGTTTTTCAATTTTTGTATGAGTCAGAGTATGGACCTAATAGGTTAAGCAAGTGGCTGCTCCATTTCTCGTAAAAACAATATCTGTTAATACAAACCTCTACTCTAAGGAGGCCCATATGATCTTATTGGGATCGGACATGGTCGAATATAATATAAGTTTGTAAGTGTGGTATCAACGGATACCATCAGATGCTTATAATATACTTTGTGAAAATATATTTCCATGAACAGAAATTATAAGTTTAGTATGGCACACGGTTCTAACCCGCATACGGTTTCAGTCTATGAATAGCCTATAAAAGTTTGGTAAGTTATTTGTGTTTTATAGATTTATATCAGATGCATTTTCACGATAAAAAAACCTATTTACATAAATAACTGTATGTAAATACATTATTTTGAAATAAGTACTTATAGATTATAATCATAAAAAGTTAGGCCAAGTGAGACTGGAACATCATATATTTTCCCTGCCCGAGTGTTTGCTCTATCACCTGAGCCTGAGCCATATGCATATATGTTTTCTGACGTATATTACAAAGTGTTGAATATATAAATTAACCATAATGCATATTATATAATATGTACACTTATCAAATAAAAGATATATATATTTTAGAAATATAATATCTTAATACGTTGATTGTGTTACGAGCTGTATAGCATGTTGCACCATCTTGTTGTAATCATGTATTGTATAGATAAAAATCATATAATTCGTGCAAGAAAAAATCAATAATCATGTTTCTTTAGCTTTCTCCATCGACAGTAACTGATTTGCTATTTTTGTTTCCAAAAAAATACGGTCCATAATGGGTCTGTTTCAAGTTGCTCTAAGGCCCGATAAACTAAATTTCGACCCACCAAATGGACATTCGGCAATTTCTTGTGTCAACTGTATTTTATACGCCTTAAAATTCAAATCTTTATCAAGAATATTCCATGTAGTGCCATAATAATGTCCAAGTTCTCGAGAACGACGTGTAATTGATTTTTCTGGACTTTCATCTACACTTTGATTAAAAACATCGATATTTTCAGCATTTCGTTTACGTTTTTGACGGTTTGGGTTCTTTACACCACAAACAATACCATTTGACTGGCGGCTCTCGTGGTGCAGTGCGTTAGGCGCTTGCCTTCCACCCGGGAGTTCTGGGTTCAATTCCCGGTCAGGACACAATATTTATGTGTATTTCTCAAAGCATGGGTGTTTGTGTTCAAAATTACTAACAACCACCTTGTACGAAAAAGCAAGGACATGGTTATTAATAATTCTAAAAAAAAAATACCGTTTGACTCGATCTTTTAAATTAAATTACGAATAGTAAACTCTGCAGGTCGATTATTTTGACCATAAATTTCATGTAATACCCGAAATGTAGCTCGAATAGATACATTACTGATGTAATAAAATTTATCAATTTGTATACACTGCACAACTGTTTATCTTTCCATGATGGTTTTCCAACTAATACTGAACACAAATGTCAAATTTGGTGGGAATTAGAAAAAATGGCTGCTGTGGCAAAAACTTGGTTGGGCCAAATTATGGTCGCATTCATCCTTAGTCCCCACCTACTCAAACCCCCTTATTTATTATTGCCACAAGATCAGACGATGAGCAATTACGGTTCATAATACGACCGTGATTGGTGGACATGGTCGTGTTGCGGGCTCCTGATAGCTTAGCCGACGTTAACTACCGATTGACTCAAAAGTATCCGTTCAACCTTCGTTTCACTAAGCCTGTTACGGTTTGAGTGAACGTCGCGTCCATTAATCATACAACCTATCATCATCATACATCAACCTATCACCCATCCAAGTGTATAGTCCGTTTACCAGTGCATGAATGCGTGAACACCGCACCGGGCCATCCTTCTCATCATAAAGGTCAGTGTCTGGCACCTTGTGTAACCCCCCCCCCCCTAGATCCCGTAATCTACCACCCAGCATCAACTTCCAATTATACAGTCCACTGCCAAAAGCGCCAACAGTACTAATTTGATAACCTTTTAACAATGTAAATCAATGATATTATTAATGGACAACGCACTCAATACAGTAGCTAGCAAGTAAATTCGTGCATACGACATTCGCACATGTATAGATAGACGTCACGCAATTTCCATTATGCGATATCACGCATCGTGAATTTATAACAATATCACCTTTATTGTAATGGCGTTAGAACAGTGTTTCTAGTGTCAATGTTCATTTGAAGAAGCGAATCCATTCGAACCGAACCATTCGGCAGACCTGACAAAAAGCATCGGGAATTTATAGCAATATCATCTTTATGTTAATGGCGTTAGAACAGATTATGCCATTCGGCAGACCCGACAAAAAAGTGAGTGTCATTTTTTTCCAGATGCTTCGTCCATATTTATGTCATTGATGTAAATACACCAACGATGTTTTATGATAGCATCACACAGTGAACGATTGTGTTGATAAAAAGTAAGCTATCATGCGTACACATAAACAAAGCGAAAATCATGAAGGCATAAAATGCGTATCTTGTATACGAAATATCATAATATATCTTGAATGATTTATTTTTACCATACCTACTACACTTTTTAATGTGAAGGTATTGCACGATATTTTACATATACACAATATACACATTCGAAATATGATGGGCTTTTAAGTAACATATAAACAATTATATTATGTAGACTTTTTAACCTTAATAAAACGAAATTTGTTCCGGCATCCAAAACAGCGAGACTGCGTACATGTTTTGTATTTTACAGCAAACCAATTGAACGCGTGGCCCAAATAATTCAGAGGCAAGAGTCAATGATAAATGGGATCAATTTCAAAAAAATAAAACAAATTATTGAGATATAAACGAATGCCTTCCTGAAATTGAGACGTCTCCTTAGCAATTGAGACCTCAGCCTTATCCTGAAACCAGTGGCGAAAAGGCAACACAAATAGTGGACACTTTGTTAGTCATACTTATTTTTTTATTTTCATTGAACTTAGAATACAAATTAAAGATAGTGTTGATTAGTTTATAAAATTCGATAAAACCCTGGCTAAACCAAACCAAAATATATATAACGTAAAAAAAAATACGACGCCCAGTGGGACACGACCACGAGCATTCGTCTACTGCAGTGTTTCCCAAAGTGTGGTACGCGTACCACCTGGGGTACGGGAAGAGTTTGGTTAGGGTACGCGCTGCACCTGGGCTTTGGCTGCGCCTGGTGCAACAAGCATTAATACAACATCAATACAACATCCATGATAGAAGGTTTATCGCATGCGGAATAAGAGCAATTGTTAGAATTAGCTTCAGACGGATACATGAAAAATAAATATAAGGAGTGTAGGTACTTTAACATCATTTTGGTTGCAAATGCAACACGTGTATCCAGTTTTAACAGAGAAAGTCCTGAAATAGGTCTTGCCTTTTCCAACTTCATATCTATGTTAAGTTACTTTTTCAGCATTTGTAGACATTAAGTCAAATAGTTACAAGATAAAAAGAACTTTTTATATACAACGGTTTTAAATTTTCTGTTGAATCATATAAACTTGACTAGCTTAAACGATCAAAAAAAAATTGTACTTGATATTAATAATACTGAAATGTCATATTGATTTCCATAGTAACGCATGTATATTTTAATATTAATAATTAAGTTGCTAGGACCCACTTAGCAACCAATAATGGTTTTACTTTTTACGGATTTCTTCCGAAATAACTTTTCATACAAAACAAAATTAACTGAAAATGAAATCAATTCTACTTAAAGGTGGCTAAAAGTATTAAAAATGCATTGGCATCGTGTTCTGATATATTTTTAAAGTTTCAAATGTCTAGCTAGTCGGGAAGTTAGTTAAAAATTGATTGCAAGATTTGTACCGGACAAACAACCACCGGACAAATAAGAATACGAGCTAAAACGTTGTAATAATAAAAAAGGGAACAGGGTTTTAGGTGTGGAACCGCATCTCAGATTAAAATTAACTACCAGGGAACCAAATTATGATGATCTGTCGTCTCAACATAAACAATTTCATCCTTCTCATTGATTATAATGAATGTAATTGATAATATAACTTTCATTTATTTTATTTATATTTAATTATGAATAATTTATTTTTCGTTTACGGTTATTTTGTTTATGTACTAAAAAGGGGAAAAATTTTGAATGTTTTCGCTCTGCGAAGAAGACATGGATGACACACAATTTGGCTTCAGAAGTGGTTTGAGCACTCGCGAAGCACTCTTCAGCTTGAATGTTCTAGTGCAAAGATGCCTAGATGTTAATGTTGATGTTTATATGTGTTTCATCGATTACGAGAAAGCATTCGATACTGTTAGACATCCTAAACTTCTCGAACTCTTACAGGAGAAAGGCATCGATGCAAGAGACATTCAACTGATAGCTAACTTATATTGGAATCAAACAGCGAATATAAAGATTGAAAACTAAATCAGTGGAGAGGTAAAAATTCGTCGCGGTGTAAGACAGGGTTGTATATTGTCACCTTTGCTATTTAACATGTACTCGGAAGCTATTTTCAAGGAAGCCTTACAAGGTGAATCGGTGGGTATTATGATTAATGGCAAACATATTAACAATATACGATATGCCGATGATACTGTGCTGATTGCTGATAGTTTAAAGAGTTTACATCGACTGGTAGAAAAGGTTAATGAGGTCAGTAATTCTTATGGTTTAAAAATGAACCTCGAGAAAACAAAACTATTACTAGTATCAAAAACAGCGACACCAGACACCAACACAAATTTTGTCATTAACAGCGAACCAATCGAACGTGTGACCCATTATAAATATTTAGGTACATGGGTCAATGAGAAATGGGACCAGTCTCAGGAAATAAAAACTAGAATTGAGATCGCAAGGAGCGCCTTTCTCAAAATGAGACGCCTCCTTAGCAATCGAGATCTTAACCTGGGTCTGAGACTGCGTATGGTACGTTGTTATGTGCTCTCAATTCTTTTCTATGGTATGGAAGTATGGACGCTAAACCAAGAGATGTCACGGAGACTTGAAGCTTTCGAGATGTGGCTGTATAGACGCATCCTCAAAATTCCTTGGACTGACCGGGTGACAAATGTTGAAGTTCTCAATCGAATGGGGAAGGACCGAGAAGTTCTACGTAGTATCAAAACCAGGAAACTACAATACCTCGGCCACATTATGAGAGGACAAAAATACAGCATTCCCCAACTTGTCATTCAAGGAAAGATCAATGGGAAGCGTAGCAGAGGACGGCGCCGCATTTCGTGGCTTAAGAACCTCCGTGATTGGTACGAGTGCAGCTCCACCGAACTGTTCCGGGTAGCATACGACAAATATAAGATCGCCTTGATGGTGGCCGACCTCCGCTAGGTGATGGCACAATAAGAAGAAGAAGAATGTTTTCAAAGTATGTAATGCGCATTTTTTTTTGACGAGGGGTACACAGATGTCGAAAGTTTAGTAAACACTGGTCTACTGCATTCGAGCCAACGTATTTTACCAATTAATAATTTAAGTAAATTTTAAAAACTAACCAACACCATCTGCAATTTATATTCTAGTCCACGAGCTGAAAACAGAACCGGAACCTTTTAAAAATGACGGGGTTGCAAAAGTTCCATTTTATATTTCGAGGACGGTCGTCGAAGAAATAGCTGTCAACATTAATAACTCCTATATATACGTGGGTAATTAATTATATATTTTTTTTAAGAACCGGAAGTGTATCTTGGAACCAAGGTTCTGGTTTTTGACGTGACGGAACCGAACTCGAAACCGAATCTTTAAATAATTTTTGGGCACTAACAGCTCTGGTATCCCAGGCTCCTTCAAAGTCGAATCCAGCCTAGTCAAAACTTCCTTTATCAACATCAGCCTTTTTGTTTTAGAATGATATTTATTTATTAAAATGCTCTTGTTTAAAATCCTGTCTAAAGTATATCAGTAGCCACCAGCTTTCTGAAAGGAACTAAGTGATAAGCTCCGTCCGCAAGTCACCATAAGTTTAAAACAATCGGCAAAACGTGAGTTACGACACTTTCCCTAAGTTTATAAAAGCTTTCGCAAACATTTTAATGTAACAGCCTTCAAATTGGTTTACGATTTAACTCTAAGGCTTCATTAAGAGGCTGACAGTGTACTGGGGGCTTTGTGGCCGGTCATGGCGTACCACATCCCCAAAATTGTCAACCTTATTGTTAGTTGTCTTGATATATTTACAGCTTTTAATACACCCGAAGCTGGGATAACTTAACTTATAATATTAATTTAATTGACTCTGTATCAGTGGCGAAAGGTGGAGGTAAGCTGCTAAGATCCGATTTAAATAGTGCACATTAAACTTTATCAGTTATTCGTGTTTGTTTTTATTGAACTAAGATTACAATAATTTACAGATGGTGTTGGTTAGTTTTTAAAAATCAATTAAACCTTGCCTAAACCAAACCATAATAGTTTTGGTGTGTAATGGGTGATTCGGCAAAATAGTACTTGTTTTCGTCAAAAGAATATATATTACACAAGTGTTTGGTTAGTTTTTTTTAAATTCAATTTATTGAGCCCTGTCTAAACCAAACCATAGTATATAAAAAATATTAGATATTTTATAGATGGACGATTATTTTTTGATTATTATCTATCATGGGTTGGTTTCGCAGTGTTTAATTGAATTATAAAAAAAAGTAACCAACACCATCTGTAAATTGTAAACGTAGTTCAATGAAAACAAAATAAATACGTATAACTGACAAAGTTTAGTGTAAACTATTTATATCGGATGTCAACATCCTACCTCCACCCTTCGCCACTGCTCTATATCATATGCGTAAAAACCTTTTGGCTTCCCTGGGCTACATTGAGTGAAAAGGAATTATCATAGGCAACACATAATATCTAACACATAATACTAACTAATAAAATTGGAGTGCTGTCTGTCTGTTCGTTTCTATTTATTCAGTTTAAACTCAAAAACTATAGGACCAATTTTAAATAAACTTTCACAGCTTATAGACTATCTTGATAATAGATAATTCACTCTTTCCAAAAAATATACGTTTTTATATTTTTGATGATATCAATCCAAAACCTTTACCAAAAGATTCCTAATGTTCGGTTTCGAGGGTTACCCGGCGCTCACATCCAAAATCGCCTCGTTTTCCGCACAGCCATAAATCAAACCTTCTAGGAACGTCGATTCGATGTTGCGTACGAAGACCGCGCACTACCTAGCATCAGTCACGCGTAACCTCTCGAAACGTATATATATATATATATATTTGGATGTGGTGATCGGCAAACCGGTATAGGATAGACAAATTTGTACGTGTACGTATGAATTCTGGCGTTTTCGACTCGCAGCCCGAGACGCGTCCGATTTGTTGATAGCAACACTAGATTTTTTTTTTTCAAACTATAAAGTCGCATTCGACCAATCTGCGGAGCTCCATTTGGCAACGTGTGTTTTTTGAATAACGATGACTTCATCGACGTATTCGACACGTTGCAGACGGGACGAGTTTTTATGTGCGAATCGGCTTACATTTAAATTATAGATATATACGAAGTTCGCCGAAGCACAGTTGACTGTAGACTGTTGTAACGGACACGTATAGCCGTATAACATCAAGATCAAAAATTACGCGTTGTTCGTAGTGCATTTCACCGTTAAGTAAGTCGTACGTGTGTTACGAAACCTGCAGAAAGTGATGTGATGAATGTGATTTATTAGATTCAATAAAAACATTAATTTAATAGTGATTGGTATAAAATATCTGATAATAATCGCTCATATAATTCATAAATAATACTAAATTTTTTAAAATGTGTATATTTTCTACAAATCTAGAATGAAATATTGACCAAAACATTACAAATTCCTTGCAGATAACATCAAAGGACCCCATAACATAACCACTCAAACAGATACGTATTATCGCTATCATTATCAATGATAGTTCTTTTTTATTGTGTGTGATTAAAATCAGTCGATGTATCAGGCCTCCACATCCCTAAATCCGTCACTGGATATAACTATGACTATCTTATCGACACAACCAAAATATCTCGACCTGGAAACAACCCAATAGAAAAAATCAACGGAATCAGAACACATAGGTACAAAATGTGTGCGGTATTGGTGGCTAGAAGATACAAATTAGCGGTGAATTGGACACGGGGGTCTAACAATCAATAAGATGGTCTGTTGGGATATTTAAAAAAATACTTATCTATTTCCTTTTAATTCGATTTAAATTTTAAATGAACTGTATATAAAATACGTCCATAAACCTATAATTAGTAATACAATATGTATGATAAAAATGCCCGAATAACTTTATATATAGCGGATGACTAATAGATTACAACAATGTAAATGTTGTATATCATATCAGCTTCTCCCATATTAATTTTAGTCACGAAACTTATATTTTGTGCAATAACACAAACATAGACCCCTCCAAACCAATCCGCCCCTCATCAGACTCGGTCTTAATCGAGTGTATCACGAAGCCTTACATTAAATTTGGTTGGTGTTTTTTACGACTGGGAATGTCTCAGGCGCCATGCGCTCAAATATGCTTTGACTGGTTTAACAGAGACTTTCTAATAAAATTGCCCATGGGAGAGAGAAGCAC
This sequence comes from Rhyacophila brunnea, assembly GCF_057557595.1. Taxonomy (NCBI): domain Eukaryota; kingdom Metazoa; phylum Arthropoda; class Insecta; order Trichoptera; family Rhyacophilidae; genus Rhyacophila; species Rhyacophila brunnea. The sequence goes on from NW_028232796.1 coordinate 38,545,626, forward strand.
GGTGAACTAACAAAACTAATAATTTAATAAATAATAAGTATACAAAAATAAGGAATCAGACAAGTGTACGCGATGTGATAGAGATCAAAAAACAGATTAAATGGCAATGGGTTGGATATGTTTCTCGGCGAGTGGACAACCGCTGGACGAATGCTGTCATAAAGTGGTACCCAAGGGACACTAAAAGCTCACATAGACGCCTTGAACCCGATGGATAAACGAACTCATAAAATTCAGTGAATTTATGTAGCAGCAAAGAGTGGTGGAAGCTAGGAGAGACCTTCATCCGGCAGTGGATCGACCCGGGCTGATGATGATGATACAAAAACAAAACTAAAACAATACGTACCTATACACAAAAACCAAGTGAAGAGGTCTTCACGTCCGCAATAAGACGCTGCAATTTTTCAAATGCAATGTAATTGGCCTTTTTGGCGACCAGGTCAGACGGCCTGGCGGAATTACTAAAATCTAAATTACTAAAATGGCTGTATCATTTTTGTTAAAATAACTATAGATATGGGAATTTCGTAGTTGATGAGTAGAATTTTTGTTGTTTTAGTACATCAAAAAGGCATATAAATCAGATACTGGGTATTCAGATTAGAACATCGGTATGTGTAAATTGGTATTGTCAATAATCCGATAAATAAGGGCTCGAGTCCCGCCTATATATATAGGTGACAGGTGGGACTCAAGCCCTTATTTATCGAAATTTAATACAAATATTATATTTATTAAAAATATTATTTTTTTCAAGATTTTTTCTGAGGGTTCCGATTTATGTATAGCGGAACTTCTTTAATATTTTAATGCAGTACCTACCTACCTACATAAAAAATTCTCACTGAAAATTTATTCTTCGAGTTCAAACAAGTATTGGAAAAGAGTTTTATTTATTTCCACAGTTGAGATCCAACATTGCAACTTACTTAGTTGCCAGTGAAAATATTTTATTCCTCCCGTTTTTTTACATCAAATGATAAACATTCTTTATTTGAATATACATAATTTGAAAACATCTCATGCATATACACATTAGAAAAAATCATTTTGTATAAAAAAATATGACACCCGACGGGACTTGAACCTGTATCTGCTGGACTAGCGCCAGTGTGCTTTCCCAATTAAACTACTGACATTCTATTAAATTACGACGACTTAAACTAGTAGTTGTTATATGAAATTCATATCGAATTGCATTATAATTTTGGCTATCGGTTTAAGTATATTAAATGAAGGTAGGTCTCAATTAATTTCTATAATGATAAGCATTTCATGTAAGAACTACTAGTTAAAATCGTTGTAGTTTAATAAAATGCCCGTAGCTTAATTGGAAAAGCATACTGGCGTGTCCCGTCAGTTGTCGTATTTTTTTTCTACAAAATGTTTTTTTCTAGTGTGCATGCATGAGATATTTTCAAATTATGTATATTCGGTATACATAATGTTCCATTCTCAAATCTTGTGTCTTATTCGTTGAATAAAATAAATAGTTTATTATATTCTTTATTTAATTTTGATGAGTCATATCGGTAAAATAATCAATTTTGTATAAATCATAAAGAAACGTTTGATAGCGGAAATAATATGATTCAGAAAATATGTCAATTAGCACACAGCTCTATCAGCAGTTCAAACATTGTAATAACTAGGAATTTACCTCGTGATATCACGTGATTTCTGAATGCAAAGCTTCACATATCTACCTATAATTTTAAATTATCGTTATTGTAGTGTTCGATATTTAAAAAAATAATAACCAACATCGCTTTTCCTAGCACAGTTTTAAAAATGATTTAAATATTACTATCCAGTCTTTTCGATCCTTTAGTATAAAATAATTCAGAAATGCTAACGTAAAATTACAGTCGATTTACGTTACAATGAGCCCTGGCGTAACATATTTGTGGGATGGGAAAAAATCAACTTGTTAAAACGAAATGTTTTTATTTTTTGTTTACAAAATCGCTTATTATTACATCAAAGGCCATTTCAAACTCTGTTAGCTATAAGCATAGCCTGGAAGTTGAACGAATTGTGCACGTTTTTTATAGCAGCATAAACTTTGACATATCTTAAGAGACTAACAGTCTAATATCAATACTATCGACCGAAGGTATTTGATGGAATTTGAATTTAAATTCTAATGGATTCAAGCTCTGTACTATTTCATTTAAGTCGTTTTTTTTAAAATAATGTTATAAAAGTAGGTACCATGTAAGAGTATTATTAAAGACTAATATCTCATTAGTTAACTCCATTAATTATTTTTCTTAGAATTGACGATTTACACGTCTTGAGTGTAGTATTGTTTATAAAGAATAATGATATTTTTTTTTTCCTTTATTTGGAAGCAATTGAGCTCTTCTCTGAATGGAAGGCTATTCTGCTTTACAATGGTTTACAAAAGTATACATACATTTTTTTAACGACAGGCATAAATAGTTACATTATTAATGATACAGAATTACATTTTTGTTACACTGTACACTAGACATTTACGTTACATTTTTGGAGAAATTCATGTACAATTTTCATAACTGAAATATTTGGTTTTGCCAGGAATGAATTAATCGTAAAAGGAGGGTATAACTTGCATTTTCCCAACTTATTCAATAACACTTCTCTCTCCTGGTCATAGGCATCACATTGCCAGACAATGTGGTTAAGATCTTGAGTGGGATGTCCACACTGACACTGAGGGCTATCTACCACTTTAATTTTGTACAATGATTCGTTGAGACTGTAATGCCCTGACCTGCTTCTAGCTATTGTCACTATTACATCTCGCTTTATTTTACCATGTTTACTAAACCAATTTTTAGGAGATCTACTATAAAAGTTTTGATAGTAGTGTGTTCCCTTTTCTTTCCCAAGATTTTCTAAATATTTACCGTTATTTTCGCTCATTGTTTGTTTGAACTGGGCTTTAAAATCTGTGTATGGAATTCTTATATTTTCTGATGGGTATTTTACAGATTTTTTTGCCAATTGATCAGCAATTTCATTGCCATTAATTCCTTTATGTGCTGGAATCCAGTATATCTGTATATTTGTACCGTGTACGTTACTATTGCTAAATTTGGAAATGTTGGTTCTAATATTAAGAATGTAGTCATTAGTTTTGATGCTTGGATTTTCGAGCGAGTGAATCAGACTTAAGGAGTCAGTGAAAATGTTGATATTTTTATTTTTGTAATTAAGTGCAATTTTAGTGGCTAGAGTAATGATATATTATTAGGTTTTGACGATTTATTATAATAATATACTATCGAGTGGATAATAAGACAGGGTTTTTACTAATTAGGTTTTTTACTGACACTTCAACTATTCATAATTTGTTCATTGTATTTTTTGTGACCTCTGACTAGATAGATAGGTAATGGAGTTTTTACCTACTTTATTGTATTGATTTACTATATAAGGTAGAGTTAAGAGTGTTCGTTGTCAGCGTGTGTTTACCTTTGGTGGGTGTACACGACGCCTGAAGATGCCGAAAGACGAAACCCGGGAGAATAGTACAGAGCTTGAATCCATTAGGACTAACAGTCATTGAACTGCTTTAAAATTTACCCAAATTCCAAAATGTTGGAGAAAAATAAATTTTCTATAATAACCCTTTGATTTTCAGTTTTGACATGTATTTTGTGATATGATTGTATATTATTTAATACTAATTTCAGTGGTAGATACACTCACAGCATCTCACCTGAATACATCGCTTCAATCGTCAGGTTAACAAGCTCTTTGGCTGAGTCTAACGAAGCCAAAAAATACGACTATCTATCACCTAATTATATTATCTATCCCTTGTAGACTGTCTGATTTGAAGACTGCGGCTGAGATCAGTCATCACTTGACTGATAAAACACGTGAGTACCGTTCAACTGAGTACCTGAGACAGCGAATGATCATATAGATACGAAGAGATAACGTAGTCGTTGTTTTAGGTACTCGTAAGGTACCCAGGGGCAGTGTTTCCAACTGTCATTAACAAAAACATGCTAGACGGGGTACGAAAACAGGCTATCGGGCAGAAAAACGCTAGATTTTGAGAAAATTAAATTTCAATACCCTTTTTTGCAGATCGACAAAAAGTACAAAAATTAAAATCACACCACATTTTTGCAGAAACTTATTTCAAAATTGACAAAAATAATTAATAAATCTACGATAAGTAATCATTAGGTAATACAAGAGTGTGGAATCCCCGACAATCATAAATCCGTTGTCACATGCCTAAGCACACATTGAATTATAATATCTGATACCAATGCATCACTGTAACGCCAAGAATGCCCATATTGTTTCATTGTATTGTTTTATTTCCCAAGTACCGACCTACCTTCATTAAATATCTTAATAAACTAATACTCTAGCTCATTTTTAGCACATTTAAAGCTGTTGAAGGCATCAAAAATTATAAAAACGCCATAAGCTAGATGCCTATCGAAAAATGCTAGATCTGGCAAGGAAAAAGGCTAAGTTGGCAACGCTGTGCAGGGGATTACAAGAGGTATTTTATATACTTGGGGAAACCTAGTGTTTTATAATTATTATTTTATTAGTTTATATATAATATATATTACGTACATTGTTTAATTTTATACCATTCGAATCAAACTTGACATTTTGTAATTGAAATGCCATATACCGGAATATTGGTAGGTAATATACTTATATTATTCAAATGGCTGATATCAAATTTGAGATCGCCACCGGAGTAGGTGGTAATTGACGAAATTCAAAAGTTATGGCACTACACACAAAATTAGAAGATAAACATCTTTGGCGTAACAAAACAAAATAAGCCGTTACCTGAGTCTATTATTATAACAGTGGATTAGGTTGATGAAAACGTACGCGATTCATCTGTGTCTCATATAGCACATGATAATTGTAATTTAATTATTGTATTGGACCAAAACTCATCTTTGCCATACAGCGTTATAATCGATTCAGAAGTTCCCATGATGAATAATTAATAAAAAATCAAATTTTAATATATTTTTTGAATTATTTACCAACTCAACATTCACAAAATTTATTTATTTATAATTTTGCTCATAAATAATACTTACATAAATATAACCTCAAATCTTGATACACAATCTTTACAATGAAAAATAAATATACACTCCAATATAATGCATGCGCATGGACCCTTGAGACCGAAATGAATATAATCATAATAATAAATTGTGCGTTGCATCGGCGCGCGCAACTTCGTCACACGCCAAAAATACACTCTGATCTGTTTTAAACGCGCCAAAAGAAGTAGGTATAACTTCAAAAATTATCAGCATTTTCACACAAAGTTCCCTTACTCACCAATTTTAAGTTCACTTACGAATCATTTACCTCCCTCTAACAGACGGTATTCGCTATCGCTATCAGTAAATCATTATCCTCGAACCAGTGTATGTCATTTGATATCAGAGACATTAAAATAGCCCCATGAGCATCCCATGAGTCTTCACATTGACATGATTCGTCAGGGAAGCTGACAGCAAAAACAACCGATTTTAAAAAATCCCAATTAATATTGTGTATGGTCATTTTATCAATTTAACAGTGATGTTTTGATAACTATGTTCGCAGTCATAGATTGTAAAAAATCGCAAATGTGGTTGGTATAAAATTTGATAAGGCTTATCAAAAAACAGTCATAAATTTATTTTAAACTAAATTCGTTTCAAAGTTAGATTACATTAATTTGAATAAATCATGTGTACGTTTGTATTTTTCATTTGTTTTATCATGTCCGATCCTAATAATATCATATTATAGGCCTCCACAGAGTAGGGATTGTAGAAGAGAAGAAGATTATTGTAGAAGAGTATTGAGGAAAAAGCTTCTTGAAAAACGTAAGACACCCCGCAAGAATCGAACCTGCATCTCTCGGGTATGGCGCCTACGGAGTGGAGTCTGAAGTGATCCGTGACGTAGGTTACTAATTAAAGTAATACCTACTTAGATTTAAAATACAAAAGCCGATCGCCAATCGTAGCTCAATTATTTAGAAAGCGCTTCAGTGAGTATTAAGAGCTATTAGTAAAAATGTATCGCAATTAAGTATAATTCCTTTAGCATAGTGGTATATGTCCGCGGACGCGATACCCGAGAGATGCAGGTTCGACTCCTTTCTTTTTTCATTAATATTGGTTATAGTATTAAGATCAAAAATGACGCGTTGTTCGGAGTGCATTTCACCGTCGTAAACAATTATTTAGAAAGCGCTTCAGAGAGTATTGTAAGAACCATTGGTTAAAATTCGTTGTAATTAGATAAGATACCAATAGCATTATAGTCAATGTGCGTGTGCGCGAATCCCGAGAGACGCAGATTCGATTCCTGTTGGGTGTCGTATTAAAAAAAAGATTTTTCGATTGGCTATATATTTCTCAGAAGGGTTTTCGAAATTATGTATGGTCAATAATTAGAATGTTATATTCTTAAATCTTGTGAATTATTCGTTGAATAAAAAAAATAGTTAATATAAATATATATATAATATTATATATAGCGTACGGGGAATTTTGAGATGTTACATTTTTGGTCACACCGGATATTGAAATAATACAATATCTATCTGCCGAATGTTTGATAACAGATGTTCAAAACAATGACTAGTGTTTCGCATTACGCACTGAAATATAAAAACACATTTTCGCTCTCAATTTGTAATCAATTTTCATTATGTTTTTGACGAACATATTATATATACCCAGAAATTGAGCATCTAACAAGGTTGCCAGTGAAGTAGGCCAGTTAGATTTTATTAAACGTATTTACTTATTATAATAATAATTATATTCCTCTTTTATATAAGGAGTTATCAATCTAGTACTATAGAGTCTTAAAACGTCATAGCAGTAATTTTTTTGATGATTCCCACAAAAAATTGACATTTGTGTTCAGTATTGTTTGGCAAATCATTATGTAAAGACACACAATTGTACATCGTATACACATTGTTAAAATTTATTATAACTTTTCGGGCATTAGGTACGTGAAACATATTGTCAAATCAAATTAATCGACCTACAGAGCTTACTATTTGTAATTTAATTAGAAATTCTAGTCAAATGGTCATTTTTGTGATGTCATCTTCACCGATGAAGCTCATCTTCAAATCTCTGCAATTATTTGACCACAAAAGCCCTTGTTTTATCATACCCATCAGTGGAAACATCGAGGGTAAAAGGGAGATTCTCTACGTGATGGGCCCAATAGCTGGTTGGAACAACTTAAGCATCTCTTCCCTTTCGAAGCATATTCCCGGACATTACAGTGTATTACTAAAGCGTCGGCCTGTAGCGTCGTGGGTCCCAGGTTCGAATCCTGGATCTAGCAAGTAGGTACATCTAAATAAATGACCCTAACTCACCTTATAAGAAGCCATCCATAGACTGAAACCATAATATGCGATTTAGAACCGTGTGTCATACTAAACTTATGATATCTGTTCAAGAAAATATATTTTCAAAAGTTTGTAGTTACTCACGACCGTAGTTACCCGGTTTCAGGTTCGAATACTGGGTCTGGCAAGTACACATATTGTTTTTCAATTTATGTGTGAGTCAGGGTATGGACCTAATAGGTTGAGCAAGTGGCTGACATCCATTTCTCGTAAAAACAAAAATCTATTAATGCAAACCTCCACTCTGTGGAGGCCCATATGATCCTATTAGGATCGAACATGGTCTAAAGAAAGAAAAGTAGTTTGCATTCTGTATTTCTCTACCACATGGACATGTAGGTCGACTAAAGAGCTCAGAACATCAAAAACAATTAAAAAATACTTCACAGGCGGAACAGGCCCTGATCATTAGTATTATATGTTTAAGATTTATATTAGCGCAGTAATGGTCAGCCGATGGCGAAAGGTAGAGGTAGGCTGTGAAAATTCGACATACACTAAGCTTTGTCAGTCATACTTATTTGTTTTCATTTAACTAAGAATACAAATTGAGGATTGTTTCGGTTAGTTTTTAAAATTCAATTAAAACCTGTCTAGACTAATCCATAATTGTAAAGGTATTTCTGTGGACATCTGAAAAAAATAAAGTACACTTTGTCAATCATACTCATTTGTTTTCATTGAACTAATGGTACGTTTACATTTGACACTAATATCGTCATATTTATGTATGACACCATATTCACTTAAGTGTAAACAGTAAGTATATTTGTATCTGCCACTTATTTTGCGTGTGTCGACTCTCACCTACCACTTATTCAATCTACTTATATACGCAAATGTAAACACCGCGTATTCGACAAGTTCGAACTTGGAGCGATATATCACCGAAGTTGGACCACCGTCTACTTTTATGTCAAGTACCTGACACAATATTCGTAGTTTGACAGGTACCTAGTGAATTGCATATGTATATTTCTAAAACAACGGACAATCAATAATCATAGGTAAACCATGAATGTATGCCCAACGTTTACGTTAATAAATGTACTGTAGCGATCTGTCAAAAATCATAGACAATGAGAAATAAATCGGATGTGCCGTGTTCTATGGATTTTGTTCGAAAATAAAATATCGCTTGTTCTCGGCACATACGATTAATTCTGATGCACTCTGTGAAGAAAAAATGCGCTTCAAATGGTATTACCTAATTCATTTTGGCCCACACCTGCACTCGTATTAGGTACGATAATATTATATTGAATATGCAATGACGATCAAGTGCTAGATATCGCAATGTTACTGTTAATCGTTCTTCTACGCATTTCTGAATTGTGTGTCTTGTTTTTTGGCAAAAGGTCCAATCTTGCAAACTAAAGTTCACAAATTGAGTTGGATCTTCGATTTTAAACTCTGACATTAAACGGAAGGCACCTAGTTCTTCTCGTCGCTGAATCCATTCCCGCACCCATCTAGACCATTTTTTCCTCCTTTTTGTTGCCAAAAGACTTAAAATAATAACACTCGCTGCTTTCTTTTTTAACATTCCCATATTGACAACTGACATAACGTTTTTGAGAAGTATACAAAATAAGTGTCCGAATAAATTACAATATCATATGTAAACACCGCATATATTTATTCCAATGTTGCCATTGAATAAAGTGTCGAGACTTTATTTCAACGAGAAGTATACCAGAATTTTATGTCAGATCCATGCAGGTGTAAACAGTAAATGAAATTTTATGTCCGACACATAAAATAAGTATAACGGTATAAGTGTCAGATGTAAACGTACCATAAGAATAAAATTTTAGATTCAGAGAGTCCACTGCAAGACCGTTGAATGTCACAAAATATGTTTTTTGAAGTTGTACTTCTTTAGGCGCGTTTGGAAAATCATATCAGAGCTTTATCAGAGTGTATTTTTGGCGTGTGACATGTAACACATAATTTATTTTTTCACACGAAAAAAACGCACTCGATTGGTTTCGAACCATCGATTGTTCGGTTATCAGCCGAACGCACTACCTTTACGCCACAGTATGATACTGCAATCGTGATGATTATACAGTATAATATTATAGTTTAGAATTGTTCTGTTGCCTAGGCAGCGAATTTATTATTGTCGGCCATTTGCAATTCCTTACTTAAACAAACTATTAAACGTCATAGTGGCAGTTGTTACTTTAAAAATAAAAACAACGATAAATAATTATATAATTTAGTAATTTAAGTTAAAGTGTATAGGAATAAACCAACGACGTTCTAATAAGCGGTCCTTTTTCTTGGGTGTGTAATTTAACAAGATATTTAAGAGCTAGTCGAAGAATCTAGTTTATCACAATTTTTGTTTTGTTACGCCAAAGAAGTATAACTTCTAACGCGCGTATATAAGTACATACACACACCGTTTTTTTTAGTTGTATTCGATAGCCCAGTTCATAGAGCAACTTTCTGCATATTTTAACTAGCCAATATCACTCATAGTCTTGAGAAAAAATTTTTTTTATAAAAACAGCACACGGCTCGATTGCTGAGAGTCACGCATTTATATAACAATAATACAGATTTTTTTGCAAATGTTTTAAACCTTTAAATGCAGATATCTTAAAATCACTTTACTTGGACATTTACTTGTCTTGCAGTGGAGCCTTCATATGTTATGGTTTGTTTTAGGTAGGGTTTAATTCATTATTAAAAACTTACAATTACCATTATGTAATTTGTATTCTTAGTTCAATGAAAACAAATAAGTATGACTGATAAAGTTTAGTGTGTACTATTTATGCCGGATTTACACAGCCTACCTCCACTCTTCGCCACTAGTGTCAACCGCTATTCCCCAAATATAATAGAAAATTACAAAATAAAAAGAACTTTTTATATACCACGTTTTAAAATTTTCTGTTGAATCATATAAACTTGACAATTCTATGTATTAATAAATACTTTTTTTTGTACTTGATAAATAAAATACTGAATAAATATAGAATACTGAAATGTCATTTTGACATTTCATATTGATTTCCATAGTAACGCACGTATATATTAATAATTTAGTTGCTAGGACTGGACACACAAGAAAAAATGTGTACTGGACAAACAAGAATACGAGCTAATAAAAACGTGGTAAAATGGTTAGCCTAAATGGTAACAAATTCAATCATTATCACATGAAATACCTACTGTTTAAATTCGATTTTTGAACGTGAACAAGGTTAGTCTATAAGTATAAATAAAATTATCTGGCCTGGCTTAACTCGTATAGCATATAACGTCTTAATCATAATGAATAGCTTTTAAAACATACATACCTTTAGAAATAAACTGTCCGGTGTACAAATTTCACTAAATATTATTAAGTTTAACGTTTTCAAGTCTTTCACAAAACTTTTTTAAAAATAAATAGGTGTGTGATATTCCGTTTATCATTATTTTTTATTTAACTATCAGGTTAACGGTTTTTTTTATCAAATATATACTGTTTACATATTGATAAACTATTTAACTTAATTTTAGATAACCGTGTGAATTTTTATAACTACGCTATACAGATATTATCTACTATCAGTTAAATTTTTAAATAGATTTTGGTAAGTATATTTTTGTAACACTTATTTGTTTTTGACTGAAGTTAATTTATAATTGAAAATAGTGTTCTTTATTTAATTTATAACTAGAAAATATATTTTATATTAACGTATACTATTAATAAAGTTTGCTACATAATAACTAAGAATAATAATTAAGTATATTAATTATGATACTTTTTAACGATAGATATTTAATATGATTATGTACAAAACATTTATTTTTTAATTTGACTGAATAATTAGTTATATTTATATTGTTTTAGCTCGAAACACTTTGAAAAACTAAATACGTTGAGTTTTCTGAGTAAAGTATTAAAATTCACACTTAGAACTGGCCAAAACTTATTAGAAATATAATTAAATATGTTTTGACACAGATATTTCGCACTGTTATGTGTGTGTAGTGTAATGTTATTCGGTTGTTTTTACATCGCGAAACTTTGGTCAAACTCGCGTCGCAGCTTTTCCGCGGCAGCGATTCGAATCTTGGACGTCGCGACGCGTCGTTTGGGATCTACTGTCGACGCCAACCGCACAACACTTTGCAAAAGTCCACAAACTGAGCCGAGAGAGCGCAAAAATAATTTCTCGCGCATGCGTAATCTATCAGTTTATCGGTAATATTATTTTTATTCCAAATATTGGCGGGAACGCGCCGTCTGTCAGTGGAGCATTGATAAAAACGTTACCTATTAATAGTGTAGACCATAAACAATAACAATGTATTCGGTGAAATATGACGTACGGTAGGTCAATATAAATGAAGAGTATTCGGGCGAATTCTAGCTTATATTGCAGAGTTTGGAGTATACAGTATACCTAAAGATAATCATCATAAGTTTAAGACGTTCACAACATGACATGAAACATTATTATAAAGAAGAAAGAATAAAAAAAAGTAGTGAAAAGGATAAAAATGAAAACATAAAAAGAGAACATAATATAATCATACAACAGCAGTGAAAATACGATTATACATATATATAAGTTCAAAGAAGTACACTGAGTGTGCTAAGGAAACCCTATTTTAAGAATTTATAAAATAGTGTCCACCTAAGCTCACCCTCAAGCAAGTGGAATATATCAACACCCGAAGCAATTTGGTTGAACATAGTTATCGCCCTCCCAATTGGCATTACAAGTAGCAGGTTGGTTCTGCGCCTTGGGAGAATAAACAACTGATGCTTCCTATTTCTAAGATAGTTATCAGGGACACACAGGTCAACACTGCCCAGAATGCAGAGTTCTCATTTATACCTCGTATAAGTCGAAAAAAATACGTAGCTAAATGACAATCTCTTCTAAATTGCAGACCGCAGTATGTAAGCATACCTAAGAGAAAGTCAGGTGGATAAAGCCACGGATAGTATCCATACAACCTCAAGTGAAGGAGTCCCTGAAAATTTCTTCTGAACCCTCTCCACCATAAGGCAGTGGCGAAGAATCCATACTAGGCAATTATTTAAAGCCTACCTTCTTAAGAAAAAAAAAAATTAATTGCATATTGACATATTTATATACTTAATCACTTCATTATTTTATGTTATATAAAAATAATTTATTTTGCCAACGAGAGATGTCGTATATGTAGGAATGTATTACAGTATTACACAGTTTACAAAACAACTGCAAAGGTATTAAAAATATACCACAGCGCGCCGTAAATAAATAATAAACGCCGCGACGTCTCGACGTAAATAAATCTCCGATTATGTGTGAGATAATTCTGAATTTTTTTCGTATGGACTTTACGTCTCGTAACCTCAGCAACTCTGCTGATTTGTACGAAATAAGGTAAGCTCCTATCGCAGAGCCTAAAACATTCGCGCATAATAATGTTGTCACGACTGCACACTTTGTCCAAAATCATTAATAATTAGATAATTTAATCGAATATTAATAAATAAGTAAGTATAGATTGTTTTTATAAATAAAAATAATTTTTATCTAATGATTTTTGATGGGTATACATGTTTTGAAAAATACGTAATTTATACACATCGCTCATTTTTATGTCGTCAATGAGTTTTTGAAGTTTCATTGAATTAGTGTGTCGTTGTCATTTACTAGTGTGTTTACCTATTCATTAGTAGTAAATATCGTACTATTCTCGTAAGTATACCTGATAAGTGTGCTCTTTTTATCAGATCTCCACAGCCTTCATCTTTCCAAAAGTCACCCTTCGCCACTGCCATATAAGGCCATACGTCAACTGATGCGGTGCCCAAACAATAGACCCACTCTCAAGCCTGTGGTATATTATAGCGTAGTGGCGAAGGGTACAGATTGGGGGTAGATAGGCTGTGATAAGTAACTGATAGAAAATCCAAGGACACCCATATTAATTTATGACTTGAATTTGAACTTTTTTTTCATCTTCAATATTGTACTTTACCTTTTTATAATATAAATGTCACGAAAGAAAGAAACATCGTGTACTAAACAGCGGTCGACAACTCAAATGTACTGGCGTGCCACAAAACAGGTAATTCAAAGTACTGCACTCAGCGTGCCACTGAAATGAAATGATAAAAAAACTAGTAAATCTATTGTAAGAAAATTTTATTTGACTATAATAATACACGCTACATAAAAAGATCATAAAATTTACAATATTTAAACATTAGTGACTCCCTTGAGGTTCAATTTTGGAAGCTAACACCTCAATATTTGGTTCTTAGTTTGAAGTTTTTAAGGCTATACTTCAGCTGGTGCATGGTCTAAAAAGATCGTGACTAGGCGATGCGTGGATTGTGCAAATGACGCGAGCCGAACGAAATATAATTTGTCATAAAAATTCAACATGCGTCCTTTTAATGTCATGTTTATTACTATATTCGTAATAATAATAGTAGGTATATTCATTGACATGTTTTCTTTTTCAAGTACATGCGGAACGCTTTTTAGTCATCTTTACACGATTTAAGAATATATTCCTCCGACGCCATCACAAAACAAATTGACGTACTCACACCTCGACTGTCAGTCTCCGATTGGTGACGAGTGCGAAATTTCGTTCCACATACTGTTGAAAATTATTTGCCGTTTCACTTGTGTACGCTCTTAATTTATGCATGTCATCGGCTCGTGAAACGGTGACCAGTGTATCATCACATGATAATACGGTACAGTTTTTAAAGTACCGAAAATTTTAATAAACTACCTAGTGGCCACCTAGTAAGTGGCACGCGTGGCATAGGTTTCCGGGCGCTGTACTAAAATATAATATGGAAAAAGGTAATGCTTAACCGCGATTCCAACTCGGGCTAGGGTCTCGGTAGTTCAGCGTTTTGTCGTAGAGACCGTTTTGCATCGAAACCAGCGCAAAAATGGGTTACATGTAAATTTGACGTAAAACATTTCACCGTGGCACAGTTCGCTGTGAGCTTTCTTATCGGAAAGAGATGATCGTATACTATACGGTTTCCAATTTTATTAGATTGATTCTAATTAACTAATTTTAGAACATTAATTCAATTATCATTACTGATTTTGGCAAAATTCATGAATTCAATAGCGAACACATAACCTAACCTAACAAAAAATCTAGTATACCGGCTATATTCAAAATTTGTTGCTGCTGGCTTCCTGTAAAGTGCCGGCAAGAACCATGTTTTATTTAGACAAGAATTTTATGTCAGTACTACACGACACAAATAGTTTTTTTTTATTAATAACCATGCCCTTGCTTTTTCGTACAAGGTGGTTGCGTGGGTTAGTTGCATTGATGTGGGGCTAATTAGGTTCCTCCATTTATATCTTTAATTTTCTTTATGGGCAGGATTAAATATTTTGTGTAGTATTCTTGTATAGTTCTATTGCTAAGTACTTCGTGAGGCTTTTGGAGGTCAATTTCATGATTATGCTGTCTACACCGAGTCTTGAGAGTCTATCACTCTCTTTCTAGTATAGGGCAGTCGTTGATGACATGCCACACAGTTTGAGATGTGTTGCCGTCACATGGACAACAGTTATCATCCCTCAATTTAAATCTTTTTAGATAAGCTCGCACCGCTCCGTGGCCTGTTAGTATATCTGTGAGTTCGTGTGATATTTTTATGTTCCTGTCAAGAGTGATGGCAGAGTTTATGTTTGGAATAAATTTCTGAGCTATTGATACTGTGGCGGATGTTGTGTATCTGTGACCCAAATAGGTTGGACGGTCATTAATATACGGCCATATATTTCCGATACAACTTTTCACGGTGAAGTGTGATACGGCGAACTGCATACGTACAAGTTTCCGGACACGAAAAAAATGAATGAATATAATATATACAATATTATATCACTGTGAACATGTCAGGCTTTCATACATATAGCCTCAGGTTTTGACATTGTGTACGTGTGTTTTTTACAAGTCTAGTTAGTGCATAGTATTCTTGAATATGGGTCTATTATCTGAAGTCCTTATGAAGTTTACTACAAGCTAATTTTAGAGCGCGTTCAAAAAAAATTCTTTGATGTCTTTATTTTAGGACATATATTTTCCTTTCAATAATTCGTCAAACGATAACTTTCTGACTGTCTTTCTACAAGGCATGTTCACTTTTCATTCTTTGAAATATCGTAGGCCGTTTCTGCTCTTGAGACAATTTTGCCTGCTATCACGAGGGATGGTTAGTAATACTGGCGTCCTAAAGAATTAAATTTTATATGCGCCTGTTAATTACCTACGTGGTTGCAGCCATGACTTATTCTGGGTCAGAACTGTTTCCTCGAGTCAAGCCTATCAGGCACCATTAGGGAGGGGTGCACGACTAGTCAATGCGCTCCCTAAAGACGTAGACACTTTCAATGATGTGTAGTATATTTTGTTTTAAAAACTTTATTTTACTGTATAAAATTGTTTAAGTTTTTAATTTTTTTCTTTTCTCTTTTGAGGGTAATATTTGTTATAATGTAAATCTCATTTTGTGAACGTTATAAAGACAGTCCAAAAATCAGAGCTAGAGACCGATGCGTCAATAAGAAGTGCTGTGGAAGTACATTGGAATACAATGCATAGCATAGAGAAGAATGTAATTAAATTGGAAAGACATTCATCCAGCAGTGGACAGATAGAGGGTGATGGTGATTATGATTATTATTTAGGTGTGTACCAATTTTTTTAATTATCCACTAAGAAAGTTTATATTACGTATTTAAAAATTTGCAATATTTAAAATATAGAAGATACTGATCACATTTTTCTTTCACTGTGATGTAAGATGATTTATCTTTATTTTAAGTATTGATTAATGTGAGGGCTTTTCCTAAGGGCAATTCGTGTTTTAAAGCAAACTAGGCAATAAAAGAGAAAGGCTTACTTTATGTTATTATTAAATATACCTATGTAGAAAATGAACATGATTTTTTTATGTTCTAAAAATCTTCTTCTTCTTCGACGATGGCGATTTTACTACTGTGGTTCGTGGTCATCCAACATTACAATTTTCCCGTAGCGAAGGGTGGAGGTAGGCTGTTAATATCCTACATAAATATTGCACATTAAACTTTCTTAGTCACACGTATTTGTTTTTATTGACCTCATACTGCAATTTACAGATGGTGTTCGTTAGTTTTTAAAAATCAATTAAACCCTGCCGAGACCAAACCATAATAAGTTTGGTATATTTTGGACGATACGGCAAAATTGTGCACACTTTTTCATTCATACTTTTTTTTCGTCGAATTAAAAATGCATATTACACGTATTGTTGGTTCATTTTTTAAATTCATTACGCCCTGCCTGAAAAATATTATGGTTCGGTTAAGGCAGGGTTTAATTGATTTTTAAAAACTAACCAATACCATCAGCAAATTGTAATCTTAGTTCAATAAAAACAAATACGTATGACTGACCAATTTTACTGTGAACTATGTATGTCCCATGTCCGCCTACCTCCACCCTTTGCCACTACAGTAGGCACTCAGCCCTTGAGCTGCCCCGGAGGTTAAAAGCGAGAGAGTTTAAAGTTTCATCGACTAGAGAAAGAGAGCTTGGGATTGAGATAAGAGATATAAAGAGAAATAAATATTAATTATTTAATAAATAAAATAGTGATGAATATATAGGTATATGATCAGTTTGCCACTCGTTGGAATTTTGGTCTAAATTTGACTGAATTTTAATTGTAGAGATAATAATATCTTTCGGGAAACATCCGTATGACACCATTGTCTGAAAATGGCATTAAATTTCGACAAAAATTAGTCCCCATCAAACAAAGTCGCCGAGCTAAATGGTCCTAGGTGTAATAAATTAGAAGTCATTGTGGTTCTTCATTGAATTCTTGATTGGACCACTAAATTAAAATGTCGCCTTGGAACTGGGACGATATTTTTAACACTCGCGATTCACGTCTCTGATAATATGTGGATGTCTGAAATCAAAAGGACCCGCGGGAATAGTAAGAAAATTAAAAAACGTGCTTTTCTTAGAAATCGCTATTCGATTCCACACGTTTTTTTTTTTGACGGAACCTTTGGGATATTTTATATAATTTCGAGGAACCCTTGTCATAGCAATTGCGATTAATTATTACAGTTTGACTTTTCCCTTAGACTCTCTTTCAAATTGAAAGTGATTTTTTTGTTTACATTCGGTGAACATTATAAATTACAAATTTAAGACGTTCACAATATGACATTTAAAAACAAAGAAATAGTATAAAACAGTGTAAAGAAGAAATAAATATATAAAAGCAGTATGAAAAGTAAAGTAAAAGGCACAACAATTATAAATTATAAAGCAGGGAAGCACACCGAATGAGCTAAGTGGACCCTATTTTAAGAATTTATAAAACTAAGCCCACCTATACTCATCCTCACGTAGGTAGAATATCAATATATCAGCATCCGAATCGATTTGGTTGAACAGAGTTATTGCCCTTCCAATTGGCATCACCAATGGCAGGTTAGTACTGCTCATTAGGAAAACAAACAACTGATGCTCCCGATATCAGGGACACACAGGTCAACACTACCGAGGATAGCAGAGTTCTTATTATCAGCTCATTCTCTTATCATCCTTAGACGGGCAGGAAGTAGATAATCGTAAATTATCAATCATTAACGTCGCTCAATAAATACTGACATCAATAATTATCGATATCCCACACTGACTGCAAATATTTAATTTTCCATTATTTGCACCACGGTAATAATAAATTTATTACTACGTTTTTATTAGCTCGTATTCTTGTTTGTCAGGTGGTTGTTTGTCCAGTACAAATCTTGCAATCGATTTTTAACTAACTTCCCGACTAGCTTGACATTTGAAACTTTTAGAATATATCAGATCACGATGCCAATGCATTCTTTTAATACTTTTAGCCATCTTTAAGCAGAATTGAATTCATTTTCAGTTAATTCTGTTTTGTATGGAAAGTTATTTCAAAAAAATCCGTAAAAAGTAAAAGACTATTATTGGTTGCTAAGGCGGTGGTCCTAGCAACTAAATTATTAATATATAATATGTGGAAATTAAAATGACATTTCAGTATTCTATATTTGTTTGTTTGTTTTTTATTTACTTCATATCAAGTACAAGTTTGAGCATATTGAGCATAATAATTAAACCGAAAATTTAAAAACGTTGTATATAAAAGGTTCTTTTTATCTTATAATTATTATTATACCTATAGATCTCTAAGTCACTTCCACCTAGGGGGAACAGTTGTTTTGATAATGAATTGTATGTATTGTAACAACAATTTACCCATGGCACTCTTGAGTCGGTCAGTCCATCTGGAGTGAGGTGTTCCTCGTCTTTTTCAACATTCGAGCATATCAAATATTATGACATTATACCAGTGGCGAGAGGTGGAGGTAGGCTGTTAAGATTCGACATAAATAGTGCTCACTAAACTTTGTCAGTCACATTTATTTGTTTTCATTGAACAATGAATACAATTTGCGGATAGTGATGTTTATTTTTTTAAGTTCAATTGAGCCATGCCTTAACCAAACCATAATAGTTCACGTATGCTATGGACGATCCGACAAAAATATTGCATACTTTTTCAGTCGTACTTATTTGTTTTCGTTGAATTAAGAAAACATAATAATATTCCACATGTTCTTGGTTAGATTTTGAAATTCATTTAGCCCTGCCTAAACCAAACCATAATCTATAAAAAAATATTCTTATATCTATAAAATATCTAAAATGATGTATGATTTAATGACATAATTTTGAATATTTTATTTATATTTTAAATGAATATTGTTTTACTATTATCTAGTATTGCTTGGATTACGCAGGGTTCGATTAAATTAAAAAAAAAACTGACAAACACTATCTACACATTATAGTCGTAATTAGGGATTCTAATCCCGGGATCCCGAGCTATTTTCAATACCTATGAATCCCGGGATTGACAAACATAATCCCGGGATTTCGGGATTGATTTTTTTATCAATTTTTATGGAGCATAAAATAAAAGCAAAAATATAACAGAAAAAATACTTATAATAAAAAAATAACTACATTAGAAATAAGCTGAGTTTGAGTGAAGTTTGATTTATACCCATGTGTAAGTTGCCGATTTTTTTTTTTTTTTTATTAAAAATGAGAAAGATTGAAAAAAACAATGCTTCGCACTTTTAACAAAGTAATTCCACCATGATCTCATACGTTTTACGGCAGTTTCATATTTGGCTGACTAATTAGATTTATGAAGCGGAAAGGCCATAAGTACGCCATGATTATTTGCTTTACTATTTTAAATCTCGCTAATCCATTCGATTAGTCTTTATTATCAGAAACAGCAATCTCATATTAAATTCACATTATTATTTATATTACAATATTATTTACTCCATTAAACTTATGTATTTCCAAGATTGAACGTATACAATATTAACAATGAATGTCTTAAATAGTATAAATTATACTAGATTTATTTTTGACCGATTTTATCAACGTTATTTGTGAATAAAAAAAAATTATATTAACAATCGAAAAAAATGCCAATCCCGGGATTGTCAAATTGTAATCCCGAAATCCCGGGATCAGAATTTTGGCTCGGGATTGGATTCCCTAGTCGTAATCCAATGGAAATCAATACATTTGACTAACAAAGTTTAGTGGAGACTATTTATATCGGATCTTAACAGCCTACCTCCACCCTTCAACGCTCCATTATGCAGGTTTTCATTCTTTATTCTTAGTATGTGTCACAAAAAACTGTAGAAAGAGACCCAAATCTGTCAGATGATCACTAGCTTCAAGAAAATGCATATTGCCAGATGGTTTTTTTTTAAAAGATTATGTAGTACTTATAGATGTTAGAATCACACTGCATATATCACGTATACTCTAATGAACGCCAACCAATGTCTCGTGAAGTTGCTCCCGAGACACTCTCAGCACAACTTTTAAAGGCGACTAACGTTCGTTACGCCACGGTTTACGCCTGCTGTGGAGACGTGACGGATGGTGGACGGAAAAGCAAACATCGTACTATGAAGAAGTAAACTTAAATAAAATTACATTCTGTACGAATATTAAAGTGAATTTATTCGGTGTCAAAGATATTACAATTTTTATTTTTATTTTTGACAGAGTTAAATGTTTTGTAATTTTTTTTCTTCTATAACTGCAAAGTTTCGCACTGCATAATGTTATGCAAGTGTACGTAATATTAATAATATTGAACATTTACAAGAAGAAAAGATCAAAATAGGGAATGCAAAACCGAATGAATATAATATTATCAATACCTGTATTGAATACCGGTATTCATCAAAAAATATTATAAAAAAAGAAGTACCATCAATAAAATATAATAATAACTATTTAAAACACCATTTAATAGCAACATAAAGTTCTACATTTATAAATACGTATACCTAGATCATAATATTTTAGAACTGCTAATTTTTAAATATTTATAAGTCCGGGTACAGGAAAATCTCACTCTAATTGAATGTACGACCAATCTTAGATCAATAGTTTTAGAACAATTGGAAATATTTGCAACGAATGTTTTCTTTTTCGAAATATGTTAACTAAGTATATTATTTGAGGGATTTTGTTTTAATATTATCTAACTCTTGATGGTTTAAGTCAATATATTTTCATTTTGGCAGCATACAATTTATACATTCACTAATAATACAAAATATTAACGAAACGAGAAAAACATAAACGTCTGTGTTTCTTAATAACGAAAACACCTGTATTTTGGATTTTTGAAACCGGTATTTCGGTATCGATAAATAATTGAATACCGGTTTCGATATACCGATATTGCAATCACATGGCAAATATAATCGTACAATATATTATACTTCTTCTTCTTCCACCCTGTCACGACCCAGTATTGGGGCATAGGGCAAGCCCAAGTTCGCGCCACTTCCCTCGGTCCATCGCCAACTCTTGCGCCTCCCGCCATTCTAGACCTGCAGCGCGTAGATCGCTTTTATAGCACCGCTGCTAGGGCGTGGTAGGGAGAGCCAACCACGACGACGGAACCCTTGAGGCGTTGCCACAAGGGTACCTACGAAGTGTCGCACTCTTTGGCCGCATCCGAAACACATGTCCCAGCCACGTAAAACGTCTCTTCGTGATAACCTCAATCACCGAAGTCTGCTGTGTCTGGTCACGAACTCGGATGTTTGTAACGCGGTCGTACCAATGTACCCCTAAAATAAAGCCGAGACTTTTGAAGCTTAGTAAGATGCCATGTCTCACAGCCATACAGGAGCACAGATAGCACGCACGCGTTAAACAAACGACATTTAGTCCTCACAGAATACAGCATTGACCTCCATGCGACTCCAAGTTGGTTGAATGCAGACCCTGCCATACCCATGCGGATTCCAAGCCCACTAAAAATACCACCATCATCGGCAACTGTGACACACAAGTATTTGAACCTGGACACCAGCTCGACGGACAGACCGGAAATCCGCAGAGAAGTGTCGGCGTCGATACATGTAGCACTGCACATGGATTTAGTCTTGGAAGTATTCAGATGAAGACCCACACGTTTCGAATTCGCGGTGAGCCTGTTCACAGTTACCTCCAACCGTTCGATCGTCGAATCAAATACGACTGCGTCATCTGCATACTCCAAGTCAAACAGTCATTCTTCGCATAGATCGGTTGTGTCATCATGATGTAAGCACATCCCACTGTCGGGGCGAACCGTCTTACGCATTATGAAAAGAAGGGGCGCAAGTACACATCCTTGCTTGACTCCTGGCGTAAATTTAAAGAGGCCAGAGGATGTTCCAGCTGCTCTCACGCGACACTCTGTATTGGTGTAGAGAGCACTTATCACGGCGACCAGTTTCCGTGGGACATCATAACCTAGCAGAATTTGCGATGAGAGCTGTCAAATGCCTTTCCATAATCCACGAAGCAGCAGGCGACAGGTATATTCATCTCTTGATACTGTTGCAGGAGGCATCGGAGAGTTGAAATATGCTCCGAGCAGGACTTCCCCGGGACAAATCCACTCTGCTGCGCAATATTATTACATACCTAGTACATTGGCGATTATCAACTTCTGGGATTGATTCTCATCTACAGCATTTATGGACCGCACGCCACTGCACAATACATATTACATACAATAATTCCGTGCGTAGTTGCCATATATTGTCGATAACGATGTTGCTACAAACAATGACTATTAAAAGCCGCTAAATATCATTCACATGGTGTAGGTATTTGGTGGACCTATCGACACTTTCACTCGTATGCCGGCAAGTACTCAATTACAATATAAACAGAAACAATATATTCTAGACACACAAACAGATCCAAAATGTAATCAGTGTAACTCAATGCAATTGTTTTCACTTGCGATATTATCACATTGTATACTCAGAGGTCGAAATGGAAAACTTTACAAAACGGAGCGCTCAATAATTTTCCGATCATATTAAAGTGTGTTCGATTTATTTATCGTGTACCTACCGTTGGCGAAGGGTGAAGGTAGGCTGTTAAGATTCGACCTAAATAGTACACACTAAACTTTGTCAGTCATACTTATTTGTTTTCGTTGAACTAAGAATACAATTTGCAGATGGTGCGGTTAGTTTTTTAAATTCAATATCCTGCCAGTCATACGTCAATACGTATGGGTACATATTCTGTTCATATTGGGTCCATACTCTGACTCCAAACACAAATTAATAAACAATATGTATATTTGCCAAACTCAGGATTCGAGCCTGGAACCCACGACATTATACGCCGACGCGAAAGCCGCTTAGACAATGTGTGTATTTTAACTTCTGACGTGCATATACCAAATATTGGGTAGGCAAAGTTTGTCGGCGCTCATCTCTGATCTATATTTAACAAACAATGCTATCAAAAATTATTATGTAGTAATCGTTTTTCTTCATTTATCTGCCGCCCATTAGCAGTGGGTAGTCTGCTTAGAGTCTAGCTAAACCCACGATACGTTACTACCCGTACTTATAAATAATGTAATATTTAAGACAAGTTAATAAATTAATTTAGTAATAACATAGTAAAATACTATAAATGTAAAATAAATCAATTAATTTTTTTCCTAATAATTCACAAACTAAAATACAAATTCAATTCCATGAGATGGGGCATAGTCTTGAAAATTTGACTGCGCTCCGGTCCGCTTGGGTCCATTTCGAGCACTAAATTTATTATATGTACACTGGCTGAAACTAAGAGATTAAAGAAAATCTTCGGTGCATATTGCTTGAAATTTTCATGTTTGTTTGCTATCTTATTGATATTTAGGTTATCACTGTGTGTTCTTTCTTTTCCTCCCTTCCTGATGTTTTGCACTCAGATATTACAGAAAGGTCTAGTGAAATTCGGCATTACTGACTGGACGCCATGACAACTGGACGACGGACATTTAGAGTTAGACACCATACTGGATAAACTGTAAGGCTTCGGCCACATAGGTAGGTGCTTCGCTAGTGACATGGTGTTGGTTAGTTTTTTTTTTTAATTCAGTATCCCTGCAATCTCTCTCTATAATAAACCTTCATCGTTAAAAATATTATTCTATCTATAAAATATCTAAAATGATGAAAAAACTCAATTAATTTCCAATACGTTAACATTGTTCCAAGAATTGTCGATTTTACACCTCTTGAGTGTAGTATTTTTATTTTTTATAAGTACTAATGATCTATTATTAGGTTTTGACGATTTTTTTTTACAATATGCTTATCGAGTGTATTATTATTAATAAGATAGGGGTTTTTACTAATTATGTTTTATACTAACACTTCAACTATTCATAATTTGTTTGTTATATTTTTTTATTGTGACCCTTGACTTGATAGTTAGATAATGGAGTTTTTACCTACTTTATTGTAATGATTTATTATACAAGTTAGAGTTAAGGCGATACATCAGTGAAACGGCAAATAATTTTTAACTTTAGGCGCGATGAAATTTTGGACTCGCTGCCATTCGTAGATAGAACGTCGAGCTGGGAACATGTCGATTTGTTTCGTGATGGCGACGGGGATATTAATTCTTAAATCGTGTAAAGATGACTAAAAACGTTACCCATTTACTTGAAAAAGAAAACATGTTAATGAATATATTATTATTGTTACTAATAAAACAATAAACAGAACATTAAATGGACGCATGTTGATTATATTTCGTTTGGCATGCGTCATTTGCACCCGCGACCCGCAATCCGCGCATCGCCTAGCCACGATCTTTTTAGACCGTGCCTCAACTGAGGTATAGTCTTAAGAGTGTTCGTTGTCAGTGTGTGTTTGCCTTTGGTGAGTATACACAGCGCCTGAAGATGCCGAAAGGTGAAACCCGGGTCGCAAAAAATGACTCAAATGGAATAGTACAAAACTTAAATGCATTAGAATTTAAATTCAAATTCCATCAACTACCTTCGGTCGATAGTATTAATATTATAATATAAGTATATTCGAAAATTCGATTTAAGATAATTTTAAACTACACCAAATTGTAGTTTATCACAAAACTGGTACAATATTCCGATTAGATATTTATATCATTATTATCCAAATAGATAGATTAACTCTGACAAACTTTCCATTCCGATATTATCAATATTCAATGTCAATATTTCAAAACTTTATCGTGAGGTTTATCATATTTCTTAGATGAAGTGTCTAAGTGCTTCCCAAGTGAAACGCTGCTACGGATAACCCGGATAAATCATCGCCCGGAATTCCAAACACGGTTAACTCACTAAATATTCATCCGTGCTGCGTCGTTAAATTCGGGGTAGGTATCGCTTGGTATTTTGGTATTATGATATTATCACGGTTGGAAAAAACACTCACAATGTTGACAACACTGAACTTTAGAAGGTTGACGCTATCGTCCGTATATTGTGAGTGATCATTTTATGAAATATAAAAGAAAAACCTTTCTCTAAGCAAATGGCAATTTTATCACAAAATTAAATCAACAAAACAACTATAAATATTGAACTTACATAATTTTGAAAACACTTAAGTTATCTGTAAGATGATAATATAAATCCCATTTCGATATTAATATACATAATATACAAACTGCAACGAATTATTTTTGTTTTAAAAGTAGTAAACTATGGAAAGATGGCTTTTTATTTATATTTTGAAAATCGTCTGGTTATTTTATTGTTAATTAATTTAAAAACTACATATTTTCTGTAATAATTATCTATGTATATTTTAAGTGCACGTCTTATTTAAGCATTGTAAAATGTAGTTCTGGAAAATATCTCGACCAAGTTAATGTGAAAATGAATAAGATATTATATAAATCGAAGAAGCGACTATCAATTATTATGAACAGCTCTTGTTATCTAGTGATAACAGACGTTCGAAAACCCTGTAGATCGATAAAATAGTTTAATTCTACAAAGTACGAGCCTGTGAAAATACTACGCATGACTGGATGAACGAAATCAGCTAGTAAAAGAATTCACATAGCAGTAGATTGATAATAGTGATAATGTTAATAAACCATATTGAAAGTAGGTGACAATGAATATATTATGTAAATATTGATCATACATAATTTTGAAAACAATTCTGAGAAAATATATTATAACCAATAGAAAAAAACTCAGGAATCGAACCATCAACTCTCGGGTATCGCGCCCACGCACATTGACGTTGTATGTTGAAAAAGTTTAACGTTCATTATTTATGGCGGATCTTAACAGTGTACCTCCACCCTTCGATACTGTAAAATACTAAACAGCACTACACAAAATATTAATTAATTCTGGCTATAAAGAAAATTATAGATATAAATAATTACAAGATAAATAGAACTTTCTATATAACACGTTTTTAAATTTTCTGTTGAATCAAATAAAATTGACAATTCTATGTATTAATAAATACTTTTTTGTGCTTCATAGAAATACTGAATAATTAATATAGAATACTGAAATGTCATTTTGACATTTCATATTGATTTCCATAGTAACACACGTATATATTAATAATTTAGTTGCTAGGACCCCCTTAGCAACCAATAATGGTGTTTTACTTTTTACGATTTTTTTCCGAAATAACTTTCCATACAAAACAGAATTAACAGAAAATGAATTCAATTCTGCGTAAAGAAGGCTAAAAGTATTAAAAGAATGCATTGTTGTCGTGTTCTGATATATTCTAAAAATTTCAAATGTCTAGCTAGTCGGGAAGTTAGTTAAAAATCTTCAATCGTCCAATACAAATTTTGGACAAACAAGAAAAAATTTGTACTGGACAAACAAGAATACGAGCTAATAAAAACGTGGTAATAAATAGGGGAATATAATTAACTACACAGTTTAACTAAAAACTGTAATCAAGAATTTTGTGCGATTAATATGTAAATGATTTAATGTAATTAACTCATTCAACCAGCAAGGGATTCCACCCGACAGTTCTGGGTTCGATTCCCAAAAATAGGGTGAGGACACAAAAATTGTTGTGATTTTCTCAAACCCTGGGTGTTTGTGATTGTTCAAAATTACTAAAAACCACCTTGTATGAAAAAGCATGGACATGATTATTAATAATTCTAAAATTAAAAAAAAACCAGCAAGGGGTATGGTTATTAAAAAAAACTATATTGAAAACTTCTTTCATACCAAAATACAAAAAAATGTCGCTATGGAAATGAAAGTAGGTAATCACAGTGGAGTAGAGAATATACATTATTATTATTCCCAGTAAGCTGCCCGTCGATTTGAAATAATGAAATGTCTCAACTCCCTGGTTTGTACTAATCCCGAAAATCTCCTCATTTTTTCAACTAATTTGAATTCTGATATTAGCAATATAGGCTGGAAAAGTGTGACGGAGTTCTATGGGAAAAATCTTTTCTTATTATCTACTTATATTCGCATGGAAGTCGCTTCAATTATTCTTTTAATTTCATGGAGCCTACAGCGCGGTGGGCCAGTTTTTCGAGAGGATCGACCACTCGACTAGTCGACAAACTTGATTAGCGGAAAATAGTGGCAAAGGGTGGAGGTAGGCTGTTAAGATCCGCCATAAATACTGCACACTCAAACTTTGTAAGCTAAACGGTTTTTTTTTCATTGAAGTAAGACTACAATATGAGTGTTTCACAAGCCTAATGAACCAAGTCCATTCCGGTTATTTTCGGGTAAGCTAGGTTCAAACGTAATATTTGAGTATTTCTAATTTTGTAAAGGTATGATTGCAATTCTGAGTGTTATTTGGAGTACATTTAAGTTATTATGTAAGGGAAATCATACACAAGAAGATATAAGTACTCAAATATTATGTTTCAACCTAGCTTACTCAAAAAGAACCAGAATGGACTTGGTTCACTATGCTTGTGAAATACTCACATGTAGATAGTGTTTGTTAGTCTTTAAAATTCAGTTAAACGTTACCTAATACAAGCCATAGTAGATAATAATAAATAAATATTAGAATATATAATAGAAAAAATTGAAGAATATCCATCTGCAATGTATGTTTTTAATTCAACGAGAACAAAAGTGTGCACTATTTTTATCCGACCGCCCATAGCATACCCAAACTATTATGGTTTGGTATTTAGCCATTTGCAAATTGTAGTATTTTTCCAATGAAAACAAATACGTATGACTGATAAAGCTTAATGTGCACAATTTATGGCAGATCTTAACAGCCTACCTCCATATTTCGCCACTGGCGGGAACCGTCACCCAAACTACTTGATCTGATCGATCTGATTTTTTCGTCAATCAATTATTTTTGGTCAATTTCCGGATAAAAAAATATATGTCATGGATTTACTTGTCGAGATAATGACAGGTAAATATTTCACTATTTTTATGGCGTCCTCAGCGAATAGAGAACGAGGCTACCTACATAGCGCGTTTAAGTCACAATATCGTTTCTCAACATTTTGTATTTAATTATCTCAGAAAGTAGATCTATGGAATTTGTTTACATTTCTGTTTTGGACTACAACTCTATTTTCTCAGCGGCTATAGAAGCTTTGCTGTAATTCCATCAATTTGGGGAGAGGCTAGAGTACAGGTTTCACATCAGCATGATGCTGACCATGTTCTTTGGGATTATCCAGAAATTTTATGTAAGGCATTGTTCGCGGCTGTTTGCCCTTCCAGTGGCCCGAGGCGTTTTCGAGATTCGTTCCATCATACGGAAAGCGAATACCTCTATAATTAGTTCGAACGCAAGGATGAGAGTTCTGTTTCATATAATTTTTATTACAACGTTTTTATTAGCTCGTATTCTTGTTTGTCCGGTGGTTGTTTGTCCAGTACAAATCTTGCAATCGATTTTTAACTAACTTCCCGACCAGTTAGACATTTGAAACTTTTAGAATATACGATGCCAATGCATTTTTAAATACTTTTAGCCATTTTTAAGTAGAATTGAATTCATTTTCAGTTACCTAATTCTGTTTTGTATGAAAAGTTATTTCGACACCATTATTGATTGCTAGGGATCTGGGATCCTAGCAACTAAATTATTAATATATACATGCGTTACTATGGAAATCAATATGGCATGTTAATAATAAATAAGCTAGTCAAATCAAGTTTATATGATACAACAGAAAATTTAAAAACGTTGTATATAAAAAGTTCTTTTTATCTTGTAATTATTTTAGTATTTAAAACAAAATTCTATATGTTATATACCTACTTAAACATTTGGGATAACTATAGGAAGCATAATATTAATATAATTAACTAAAATTAATAAAAGTAAGTAAGTACCTTCCCGCCACGGTCGAGTGATGCCAATGCAATTGCATTTTAATACTTTTAGCCATCTTTAAGCAGAATTGAATTCATTTTCAGTTAATTCTGTTTTGTATGGAAAGTTGACTATTATTGGTTGCTAAGGGGGTGGTCCTAGCAACTAAATTATTAATACATACGTACGTTACTATGGAAATCAAAATGACATTTCAGTATTCTATATTTGTTCGTTTGTTTGTTTGTTTATTATTTACTTCATATCAAGTACAAGTTTGAGCATATTGAGCATAATAATTCAGCAGAAAATTTAAAAACGTTGTATATAAAAAGTTCTTTTTATTTTGTAATTATTATTATGTATATTAAACTCCTAGAAGAGAAGCTTAAGCAAAAATGAAAATAAAAACTGACTTATTATACTTACTTTAATAGGTCCAACAGAAGAATTCTCGTGGATGCACAAACTGTGTTTCGATGTCTCGAAAACATTGGATAATGCTAACAATCTGTATTCAAAAATGCAAGACGAAATCGAAAAAGTAGTTTTGTGGAGGAATCTTCAGCTGCTTTGGTGGGTTTGAAGTTCCGTAGTGTAAAGATACTGTGGTTCGCCATCTTGGTATTTCATGGGTTTACAATTACAAAATGTCAAGTTTAACTTAGAAAATAATTATTAGTATTTTGCACCATAAAATTCATGTCTAAACAGAAAATTATTTAAATCAAACGGTAAACGAAGGCAGAAGATAAAAAGACACCTATAATTAGTGCTTTTTACTAGTTTTTTTTGTCGTGTGCACCATCTCAATGACAATGAACCGGCAAAGAGAGTGATGTCCAGCAATCTAATAGGGGCGTAGAAGAAGAGGCATTCCAAAGATTCGCTGGTTGGATGGAGCTGCCAGTGACTGCCGTATTCTGGGGGTACCGAATTGGAAAGTGGCCACACTGGATAGGGACAGGTGGAGGGAGCTGTTGGAGGAGGCCAGGACCCACACCGGGTTGTCGCGCCCCTGATGATGATGATGATGATTATAATTAGTGCTTTAAACCTAAAGAGTTTTTTATACAATAAACCTTAGTTATCATTATTTATATGAATAATAACGTGAAATCGCAAATAACGGTCGTTATTGTTTATATTTCTACAATACTGTCCATTGCAGAAAATAAATTATTTATATATCTATCCTCATAATAAAAATTGATTAAGTTCAAATGATGTGTTTGTCATTTTATATGGTGTCGAGCCATGGACCCTGAAGGCTAGGCAGCGGAAAGCAATTGATACCTGCGAGATGTGATGGCACCGAATGCTTGATATTTCTTGGAAAAAGCACAGGACGAACCATTCAATCATCCAGAGATTGCAGATAAAGGAACGGCTTTCGACTGTATGTCTGAGATGCATTCTGCAGTTTTTTGGACATATTATTCAGCGCAGACCGAACAAACTGTAGAGACTGCTGATTTCGGGTGACCTCCAGGGAAGGCAAAGCAGAGGAAGAGCGTCTGCGCGCTGGAGCGACCAAGTGAAAGAGCTGACTGGGGGCACCATCCATTCAGCCCTGAGAGAAGCGGAAGATCGAGATTCGAGAAGGATAGAAAGTCTAGGTCGCTCAAAGGATGATGAAATTCAAATGTGGTCACGATCCTCAGCCATGAGTGTACGACCAAGAAGAGAAATTTATCTATCAATTTTTACATTTATAACTCAAAAACAACTGAACTAGTATTAATTGATGAAACTTATAAATCTCATAGACAACATTGTTGGTACCAA
This sequence comes from Rhyacophila brunnea, assembly GCF_057557595.1. Lineage (NCBI taxonomy): Eukaryota > Metazoa > Arthropoda > Insecta > Trichoptera > Rhyacophilidae > Rhyacophila > Rhyacophila brunnea. The sequence continues at coordinate 38,576,601 of NW_028232796.1, forward strand.
CTTAATAGACTTTCATCTCGATTCTCAATATTTCAAAATAAACTCGTCAACCCATGGGTTGAGAAGCGCGCGCCTAAAAATCGAACAAATTTTATGATAATAATAGAAATTTAATAATTTATTAATAATAAAAATCAATCTATTTTTATTCTTTCAATAGGTATTTAACGCAGATAAAGTCATGGGTCAAATTGATAGTTTTTTTTGTTTAATATAGTTCCGTAACCAATTCACAATATACCTATACCTACCTACGTACTAAAATCGCATATGCAATGCTATCGAAAATTATAATTCATATATAAAATATTCATAATATGACTTATTCGAAGTAGTCCATACTTTTTGACTTGTCGCCAATTTTTAATTTTTCTAAATTCAAATTTGTGTTCGAAAAACAAAAACACATCTTCCATTTTCAAATCAACAACACATTGTAAATAATAATATAATGCAAATTTCCAGCGGTCGCCCTGCGCGCTTTTCAATTTAAAAATGTATCCCTCCCCAATCAAACAATTTGCATGTTTCAAAAATAATTATCAAAAAGTCTCGCTCAATCTGGGTGTCAAAAAATATCTACATTATTACATTATATCTCGAGACAAACTTGTACAGGATTATTATTTAGCCCTATGGTAAAAGTTTTACCCGTTTAAAACCACCAGCGGGCTTTTGTCTTTTCAATGAGTTTCGAAATAAATTATTATCTAGAATATTCTATATCAGGGTTGGCGAACATTTTTACGTACGCGTGCCAAAATATCCCAAATATTATTTTTCGACTGTCTGACGTGCCGAGCAGTTTTTTTATGGTGGAAAATGGTTTTTAAGAATTCTATTAAAAATGATGATGTTCAAGATACCACTCACAGAACATTGCACACATTAGCTTTATCACTTTTTCAATTACGTCATACACGTCGGTCTACTAATTTTGAAACGGTCTGCCAGACTTACTACTAGGTATTAGCTCCTTCAATTTTTTGTTTCTTATTTGATGCAGCCATTTTTGTGTGTAGAAATGAAAACAGATGAGGCATTTTCTCGCGACAGTGGTGTCAAGTATTGTATATCGGATAAAATCAGAGGTTCGCGGCGCGGCTACCCCCGCCGCCTGAGAGATTAGTGTGATAATATTATTATATGTGACGTATAAAACCTAAGAACTGACCGAATTATATATTTACATTAAACATAATGCTTATTCTTGAAGAGTATTTGCCTGATATTTTTATATACAATGCGATGTGTCATTTATTATTATTGTAGGTTATATTTTTTTCTCTTCAAACGCGTGCCATGAAAAATCATATCGCGTGCCACTGGTGGCACGCATGCCATAGGTTCGCCACCACTATTATATATTATATACATGTATAATGTATACATACATTATTGGCTGAAGATCATCGAGATGTAGCTATATCTATGTACGATGAGGATTTTCTTGTCTGATGGATTGTTTAAACCCCGTCCAAGAAAACTTACAGTAATAAAACGTAGAAAAGCTCCATACTTTAACCATTTTACGCCTATTTTTCGCAATGAGATATGTATACGATTTACTCGCAATGCAGGGAACATAGGAGGGTGGCAGAAGCGTAATCAGGAGTTAATTATTTTAGGTAGGCAATGTATTTGATCCATTGGTATACCTACAGGATTTACTATTCCATACAATATCAAACAGAAAAATGGGTATTTTTTTCCAGAACATATAGACATCTGACAAACATCTGTAAGTATCACCCATATTGTAATATTATAGTTAGCGTTTAGTTTTAAGTTCATAGAACATGCATTTATAAATTTGAAATGGGTACCCCACAAAATTCAAGTGTTTTCTTTTACGTAACGAAATTAGTAGATTACTTTATGAATAATGCGCATCGGGTTATAATGTCGTGGGTCCCAGGATCGAATCCTGGATCTGGAAAATACACATAATATTGTTTTTCAATTTCTGTTTAGAGTCGGAGTATATGCCTAATAGGTTGAGCAAGTGGCTGACATCCATTTGTCATAAAAACAAAAATCTGTGAATACAAACATCCACTCTGTGGAGGCCCATATGATCCTATTAGAATAGAACATGGTCAAAAGAAGCATAATATAACTAATATGTTTCATTGATGGCGTTAAGGTCACTCCAATTTTTACGTTTTTATGTAAAAAAAAAATGTTAATTTCACACTACGGAATTGAAAATGTTTACAAATTGCTATTATTATCCTGTCTAATAGCCAGTATTCTGAGGTTTTATTAAACTATGAATTTTCAATAAAGAATTAATACTACTTTATATTCCAAACTCTTGACTTGTATAAAAATAATAATGTAATCGTTATTTTGGACCTCGATTTTATTTATATATTTTAGCAATATAAGTATTTGAACTGGATTCGAACGTCTAATTAGCTGCCATTTTTATTTTTGTTTATCTTGTTTTTAAATTATTCTATATACCTAGCTCCAGTGGCGAAGGGTGGAGGTAGGCTGTTAAGATTCGCTATAAATAATGCACACTAAACTTTTTTAGTCATATGTATTTGTTTTTATTGAACTAAGACTACAATTTACAGATGGTGTTAGTTAGTTTTTAAAAATCAATTAAACCCGGTCTAAACGAAACCATAATAGTTTTGGTCTAATTTGGGCAATACGACAAAATTGTGCACACTTTTTCATTCATAGTTATTTGTTTTCATTGTATTACAAATACATATTACACATATTGTTGGTTAATTTTTTTAATTCATTAAGCCCTGCCTAAACCAAACTATAATAAATAAAAAATATTATTCTATTTATAAAATATTCAAAGTTATGTATGATTTAATTGCATAATTTTAGATATTTATAGATAGACATGTATTTTTTGACTATTATCTATTATGGCTTGGTTTCTCAGGGTTTAATTGAATTTTAAAAACTAACCAACACTATCTGTAAATTGTAGTCTTATTTCAATGAAAACAAATATGTATGTGTGAAAAAGTTTAATGTGCACTGTTTATGGCGGATCTTAACAGCCTACCTCCACCCTTCGCCACTGCCTAGCTCTATACCGATTTGTATTTTAAGAGAATTCTGAATTATAGCTTTGTAGCATCAAGATCGTTTACAACTGATTGGTCGAGACATTTGAATATATACTGACATTGACATAACATACAAATGGTCTAAGACGATTTGGCGCCGGGACAACTGGACGCCACGTAATTCGAAAATAAATAGACGTTATGTTAGGTTATTATTTATATTTAAATTATTATATTAAGATTTATTACTTGGAAAGAATTAAAATATGCAAACGTAAATAATGATTTAATCGTCCATATCTTTAAGATCCAACGAAATGAGAGTTTTTTATTTTATTTTATATAAAGCCTTAGGCATGATAATTCTCAATCCGCTCTCAATGCTTACGGGCCGCACAAAATTGTGTTTTTCCTAATTACTTTTCAAATGCAAATTAACACGTTAATTACAAAATTAATTAAAAGGGCCAGTAAGCATTGTGTTAAGAGTAAACTGAATTAAAACTACTAAGTAATAGATAGAAACTGATTAAAATTCATCGTCTACGTTCTGTATACGTGTCTACGACAGTGCGGCGTCCACTTGTCCTGGCGTCTCCATACAAATGGGACACAAACGAGAGTTTTAACTCGCCTAAAACTTTTTTTTAAAACTAAACGAAACCTATTATTATTTTACTAAAGTCTATTTACTTCTCGCACTAAATTAAAAATAGGTCGCCCACCTCTACATCTGACTGTCCAGCAATCTGGCAACTCTCAGCGTAGTTTGTTTATTACAGTTTTATCCAGCCAAAAACAAGAATACTTTTACTCATATTTCTCTATAATTTCGTATCCATCAATGAACTAGAAAATAAATAATAAGCGAGAGTTAGGTTAAACATTAAAAGAAAATCATTCAACAATTTTGAATGTTTTCCTATCCACTTACATTTAACCACCTAAAAAATAATGTGAGTATATTTTTATGCCGACATTTTCAAATCAAAAAAACAACAACTTACTATTAATATATTTTTTCTTTGGAATTTTGTTGATGTTTTTTAAACAAAAATAAATGGGAACGGATTCATTTTTATTGGTTACTACTTTCTAACCTAGGTTCCCACCACCATTGTCATGTATTTACAGCCATGAATATACACAGCCGCTTTCCATGACGCTATAAACGTGTCTGAAAAAAAGTGATTTCAAGTGCTCATTCCGTCCCGAGACGGAGCCGCACGGGACTTATGCTGCAACCATGCACCGTAGTGCTTAAAGAAGGAATTTAAGAAAGAATAACTACAAGATAAAAAGAATTTTTTATATACCACGTTTTTAAATTTTCTGTTGAATCATATAAACTTGATAATTCTATGTATTAATAAAAACTTTTTATTGTACTTGATAGAAATACTGAATAAATATAGAGTGTCATTTTGACATTTCATATTGATTTATATCGCACATAGTAACGCACGTATATATTAATAATTAAGTTGCTAGGACCCCCTTAGCAACCAACAATAATAACTTTCCATACAAAACAGAATTAACTGAAAATGAATTCAATTCTGCTTTAAAATGGCTGAAAGTATTAAAAGAATGCATCGTCGTCGTGTTCTGATATATTCTAAAAGTTTCAAATGTCTTGCTAGTCGGGAAGTTAGTTAAAAATCTTCAATTGTCCAATACAAATCTTGCACAAATAAGAAAAAATGTATACTGGACACACAAGAAAAAATCTGTACCGGACAAACAAGAATACGAGCTAATAAAAACATGGTAAAATAAATGGACTGGCTCTGCTGTCCGCTGACGTTAATGTGTATCCGCATACTGAGTGTCACGAGTTGAAATGGATGAGTCTTGTCTTGTCTTATACCTTAAAATACAAGTGATTTAGATTAATGGAATTTTACTTCTTCATCTTTTGGTCATAGAGCTTTTTTTCTGTGTGCCTTTATTGATACCTCGCATTTACTATCGAGTTTCTTTAAGGACTTTGGCACGCCAACTACCTACTCTACACGATGCTAGTCAAACGATAATTGTGCTGGCTGAGAAATTGCCTTATTGTAAACTATTCTTCTACCCGCATCGGGTATTGCTAATTTGAATTCGGCATTCGGCAAAAACCCTACAAAATTCTTTGTAGCGCAAGGCGGTTCTGATTCTGATGAATATTTTGTCGTATTCATTGGGAACTGAGAAGTGCAATTTGTAGCCGAGTTTCTCCCGTGGTAAAAGAAATGTCGCATAGTACTGATATTCTGAGCATATCCACTTATCATATCTTATATGACTGCAATCACTGGACCTGAAAGGCATGAATCATCATTACATGTCACCATTTATTATTTTGATTCTTTTTATTAGATCAATACAGAAATTGAAAAGTGCATCTCTTCCGGCCTCGTTTTCCTTGGTCCCTGGAAGGTCTCAAATGTCTGCATCTGCCATCTATAATAAAAAGTTCAGGTTGTGCCGCTCCTTGCTAAAAATTTGACAATTTAGGAGTAAATGTAGAACGTCCTGGTCGCTTCCGTCGTCGCATGGGTACTTTCCATCAGATGTTATTTTAAATCGGAGCAGTGGAGCACTACAAACTTTTGGTGCTCCGGGCAAACCCCCGTTGCTCCACTACTCCGTGCTCCTGCTCCGAGGTCCGCTCGAACGCTCTGCTTAAAAATCAAATTAAATTATTATGAATATTTTTTGAACTGGACTTCCCCGCATACCATTTTTCTGTGTACGCGGCTAATGAAGAGCTTTTGAAGAACATCCGAAAGGATCCGGAAAGTACGCAAGGCGAAGCCCAACACTTGTAGCACCTTGTTACTTAATGTAATCCCCGAAGGATATTACCTCATACAATAACCCAATTGCGGTAAAAACCGGATATACCTATCTACAGTATATTTCGAGGGCTTAGTGTCAAACAACACTATCTACAAAAGTGCAACTTTACAGGAGAGCCAAAAATCGTTATTTTAGATTCTTGTAACTCAACAAGGGAAATGTTTATTTAAAACCTAATGTTAATATTTTATAATTTATTGTGTATTGTACATTTATCTTGCTTATGATGGTGTTAAAATTTATAGGGATAGTTTTTAAAATATATGAAAACAAGGGTAACTTATGTAGTTAGCGTTAAATTTTACTGACGATTTAACAAGAAATTAGAAAAGATTGACATAACGTTGTTTGACTATCATGTAGCCGTAAATGTAAAATAACGTTATCTCAAAAAAAAAAAAAACCCTTTTTTGTAGATAACGTTGTCTGACTTTAAGCACTCGATTTGCACTAACTAACTCATATTTAATATGTAAATGATGATAATATTTATTATGTAAAATATAATTTCGCAAACTTTTTAATCGTGTTTCAAAAAATAAAATACTAATAAAAAAAACTCAACGGGTACAAAAGGTGACAATGATGCTAGTTTGTACGTGTCCGGAAACTTGTACGTATACAGTTCACCGTATCACACTTCACCGTGAAATGTTGTTTTGGAAATATATGGCCGTTTATTAAAGACGGTCCAACCTCTTTGGGTCGTATAGTACTGACATAAAATTCATGTCTAAATAAAACACGGTTCTTGTCGGTTTACACTTTACAGGAAGCCAGCAGCAAACAATTTTTGAAAATTGCCAATATACTGGATAATTTGTTAGGTTAGGTTAGGTTTTCATTCTTGAATTCATGAATTTCGCCAAAATCAGTTATGAAAATTGAATTAATACTCATATTGAATCTAATAAAATTGGAAACCGTATAGTATGTACGAGTAGCATATGGTCATCTCTTTCCGATAAGAAAGCTCACGGCGAACTGTGCCACGGTAAAATGTTTTACGTACAATTTACATATAACCATTGACGTAAAAACCGGATATACCTACCTACAGTATCTATACACTAACTAACTCATCTTTAATATTATATAAATGATGATTATGTATTATGTAAAAAACAATTGGGCAAACTTAGTAATCGTAGTTTAAAATAAAAAACTAATAAAAAACTCAACAACAACAACAAAGGTGGACAATGTTAATAGTTTGTAGCACAATATATTAAATTTCACTATCCGATCCGATTTAAAATTGTATGTTTGTTTATTTTTTTGCAGTGAATAAATAAAACGCAGGCAATTAATCATTTGTAATTATTTTTTTGCCACATCTGAACACAAACAATGAAAATCTGTCGCCGTGAAATATGTTTTGCCTATATTTTTTAATAAAATTATTCCGTTTGCGTGTTTTTTCAGTGCAATTGTTTTACGCCATACTACTCGTACTTTATGCACGATATTCTTTTTTCCACATTTAGAATTTAAAAAAATACTTGTAATAAATAACATGTAAGAGACATCTAGTCATGAAATTATTATATGAGGTATTCAATTATAAACAATAACAACATTTTAACTTGGGTTTTCTTTGACGCAGATGACGCAATCGATTCGCCAAAAGATTTAAAAAGGGGCCTTGAAACAGTTCCAACCAGTCATATAATTAATAAATAAAGTATACGAAAATCTTCAAAAACATGCGTATTTTCCACATTTTTTTTCATTGTCTTCAATACTAATATGTATACAATAATTTTAATTGCAGGGTTACTAGGTTGGTAGTTGGAATTTTTAGGACTTAAAAATCAGTCAGTACCTCAGGTGTCCATGTACCTAAGTCAGTCACTGACCCACATCACTTTAGAAGTGTCAATATCATTATTCTTTCTTTGTAGAAACACGTTGTTATAAGTAAAACAATATAGTGTAATACTTAATCCACATAATTTCAGAACTGAATAACGACCACTGATATTGTTGAGAATGTTCTATTAAGCGGACGATACTGATCACGATTCAAAATAAAATTTAATTACTTTTGCGTATACCTACTTCTAATATAAATTAAAGAGTCAATAGAAAAAAATGCATACATTTAAAAAAAATACAATTTATCGTCCACCCAAAATTAACTCACGCAAGTGGAGTAAATCAATATCCGAAGCAATTTCTTGCACAAAAAAATCAGCATTATTTGTAAAAATGTCATTAATAAATTTGGTTAACATTTTGGACGCCATCTATAATTATGTCAGTAATATTTTACTAACTATGTCCGATTCTAAGACCACATATGGGCCTCCACAGGATTACGTAGATGTCACATTTTATTCGCATAATCTTATAGACGGCTTAAAGAATAAGAGCACTTACTCGGACAGGGAATAATGCAAGTTTAAATCTCATTTGGTCCAACTTATATTTTCTAGATGTTTGTCTATGTGCGTTTGAAGTTTTTCAAAATGATGTATACAGTTTTCCATACATTACGAAGATTGTCAGTTCATAAATATTTCTACTTTCCATTTGTCCAAATTTAGTTCTCACTCTCCAATATTTGAGCTGTTTCTGTTCCGTGTGCTTTTAGGGGAAAAAATATTAAATCGTTTCAAGCCAGGCGATTATTAAATAAATTACCGCAAAAGCAATTCGCATAAATATCCCGGGGTAATAAATACAATTATTTAAATAGCAACATAACGTGACGCCACTGGAACAGCTGATGCATTAAAATATTTTTTGTCACATCTTTGACTATTTTAAGTAAGTAGGTATGTCTAAACCTTTTTATATGTACATTTCCCAGAAATATTAACCTTACTAGCAGCGTTGCCAACTTACCGTTTTTCTTGCCAGCGGGTCTATTCTAAGGCTGCTTTCGGTCCGATACTGCATCTAAATAGGGTAGGAAAGTATCGAATTATTAACACTTATTGTAACAATAACAATAATTTAGTTATAATTGTTGCAATAAGTGCTATGTTTTAACAGCACCTCTCTTGGCTGTGATAAATTTTACACCGAGATAGACAGTTTTAACAGTCCAGACGGTTAACTTATTGTAATTGTTACAATACGTGTTAACAATACGATAATTTCCTACCCTATTTAGCTGCCGTAGCGGACCGAAAGTAGGCTTGTGTATAGAATAGACCCGCTCGTCTAGAATTTATCGATAGACATCTAGCTTGCGAAAAATGCATCTAGCTTATGGCGTTTTTTTTAGTGTTTGTTAATGCCGTCAACAGCTTTAAATGTACTGAAAATAAGCTAGATATTTGGTTTATTTATTTTTTTGCACATCAAATTTCTGACCATCAGATAAGTATTAAATGAATGTAGGTTGATACTTGAGAAATAAAACAACACAATGAAACATTAGGAGTATTCTTGGCGTTATAGTACTATAATAGTATCAGATATTATAATTTAATGTGTGCTTAGGCATATGGCATCGGATTGACAATAATTATCGGGTATTCAACTCTCTCATATTACCTACCTAAATATTACTTAATTATTTTTATCAATTTTTAAATGAGTTTCTGGGAAAATGTGGTGTGATTTTTACCCATATACTCAACGATGCATAAGTGCGAGTGAGAAAGTATTCGGTACCCTTATAATCACTGCGACACGCGCTAGAGTAAGACAAAAGTTTGTATCAGGTGGTTTGCTATGGTATCGCCGCCAAATCTTAGTTTGTTGCTTAACTAAGCGTCGATAACCTGCGAGCGCGTGTTGCTGAAATTGTTATTTTTAGTGTTAAACATAAAGTCAGTGGTAAATATTTTTAGTTAACTTTTAGTTAAGTAGAAAAGATGGTTCTGTGTGTTGTATTAAAATGTGGTAGCCGTACTGCTAAGCAAGAAGATGGTATTACGTTTCATAGGTAAGTTGATACTCGTACATGTTCGTGATAATTTATTTGCATATTATTATGTATTTTAATATCAAGTGACCTAGTGTTTCTTTAAAATAACTTAAATTGTAGATATTTTTACCTAATGGTTGCATTTTGACCGCTTAAAAATACTATATAATTATATTTTAATTCTGAGCGTGTAGTGCGAGTACTTTGGGCGAGCACTATCGAAATGATCTATGGTTTCAAACATTTGTAAACGAATGCGTTCGCTCGCCTACAAACCAAACGCATGGCACGCAGCTTCACTTAGCAATCCAATGGGTGGCGTCTAGATGTATCCACAGTCTAAGCATATACTGATTTTTTTCAATTTTTACATGTTTTTCCATAAACAAAAAAAGTGGTAATGTCGCAAAATCTACCGTTTTTTCTTGCCAAATAGCTTGTTTTCGTACCCCATCTAGCATTTTTTTGTCAACGACAGTTGCAAATACTGCTTACTAGCCTTTCTAGGCTATGGCGAACAGTATGACGAAAAATCGCCAAATACGGTGCAAACACACAGATGATTGTCTCTTACTAATTGCAACAATCGACACAAAATCATTTTATAACATTCCATTCAACTTCAAACTAGGGATTGCAATACCAGTATTTTAAAACCGGTATTCCAGTATTTATCAAAACGGAAATACCGGATTTAAAAATCCAAAATACCGGAATTTTCGGTATTAAGAAAGCACACTCGTTTACATTTTTGAAAATGAATTACAAGTTATGTGTTGCTAAAATGCAAATTGAGTGAATCCAACAGAGGTGAAAAAATAATAAAACAATTTTCATCAAATATAAATATATATAAGTAATTGTCGCGATGAATTATTTAAATATTATTTCGAAATAGAAAACATCCGTGACAAAAATATTCAATTATTCTATAATTATGGGTGACTGTACAAGCGTTGAATTTAAGAAGCTTTTCCTGCAGACGGACTTATTTGCACTTGATGAACTTTTGAGGGGTTTAGTTAAAATTATCAATATATTCAAATTATTTGTAAATAATCACTAGTTCTAAAATTATGATTAATACATATTTTTAAATGTCAACATAATAAATGTAGGTACCTATGTAGATTTTTGCTATAAAATAATATTGTAAAAATATTTTAATAGCTAAATTATTGATACGCACTTACTTCTGTGTTTTTAATGTTTAAGAAATACCGGTATTCAATAAGAAATACCGAAAAGCCGGTATTGATATTTGCATTCTGTATTGCAATCCCTACTTCAAACGGATGTAGGTACTGTAAACCAGCTTTTCAGGCATCATACAAATTTACGAGTAGAAGACAAAGGACAAATAATACAAATCGAAAAGCACCTTACACCTTCTGTATGAATCATTTATTAATTTTATGTGTTTCCGAAAAGTTAGGCGTTATAGAACAAACATAGAACTTAGTTGAGCTTTCTTCAGTATTATACATTTTAATGTTTTTTTCCTTCTGAAAAACCTTCTGCTTGTACAACTGTGAAATTGCTCTTTTTATAGGTATCCGATCCCAAGACAATAATATGGGTCTTCATAGAGTGGAGATTGTGTTCACATAACGTTTTGACGAGAAATAATATAATAATATAAAATCAGTATATTTTCTGTCACTACTCTAGTATAAAAATGACGTATTTTATATGTATATATATGTATTTCATGCTATTTCAATCACTGTATAAGATAGTAATGAAATTTTCTTTTCTATTATAACACGCGTTTTATGGCTGAAAATCTAAAATAAAAATAAATGGAAACATATAGCGAATAATTAGATTAAGCAAATAGTGAGATAAAATGATATAACGTCGTTGAAACTAGAAAATTGTGTAACTCCGTTTTAATCGAAAATTGACTTTGAATGCCATCTAGTGGCTGTTGATAAAATCTATCAATCTTGCAAATTATGTAATTCCAGAAAAATTGTATCATTGTTAAATCATGGATGATTTCACTCCAAAACCATATATTTGTATAGGAAACCATAATGTTTTTTGTCTCTCCTGTAAAGTAGTGTTTTTGGAGTTACACAATTTTCTAGTTTCAACGACGATAAGCGGTATTAAAATTAATAAGAACACATGTTTTAAGTTGGTCGAAACATTTATAAAGAATGACGACTGATGAATATTACCGATTTTTTCAACCAACCTTTGGTTTATTTTATTTATTTATTTAAAAAACACACATTGCGCACGTAACAAATTATTAATTTCAAGAGTCAAGATGTTCTCAACATGACATTTAGAAAAAAGAAAAAAGTTTGAAAGAAAAAAAACAAAGCAAAAAATAATTTCATACCAAAATAAATAAAATAAAAAAATACGAATTAAACAATAAAATAGAATTTTAAAAAGAAAATACATAATGCATCGCTAAAAATGTCTACATCTCTAGGGAGTGCCCGCACTATTGGTGCATGGTGAGCCTGAAATGAAGAAACAGCTTTCATCCTACTTTTAATACTAGTTTACTTATTAACTGAGCTAAATAGGTATGTAACGTGGCATGGAAAAGTGCATGTTGGACATAATGCGTAAAGATTATAAAATAAACTAATGCATAAGGAAGCAGACAAAAGTACGCGATGAGATAGTGATCGCTAACTATTGAACAAATGCCGTCATATGGTGATACTCAAGGGGCACTAAACGCCTACAGGAATGCATTAAAAATCGCTGGATAGACGAGCTCATATAATTAGGTGAATTTACGTGGCAGCAAACAACTAGGGATCGAGAAGAGTAGAGATAGCTAGGGGAGGCCATCATCCAACAGTGGATCGAACCCAGCTGATGATAATGATGATATATACAGTTTTTTTTTTAATTGGAATCAATAAATACCTATATATCTAATTACAAGATAAAAAGAACTTTTTATATACAACGTTTTTAAATTTTCTGTTTTTAAACTTGACCTTACTAGCTTAAACGATCAAAAAAATTTGTACTGATAGAAATAATACTGAAATGTCATTTTGACATGTCATATTGATTTCCATAGTAACGCACTTATATATTAATAATTTAGTTGCTAGGACCCCAGACCCCTAGCAACCAATAATGGTGTCGAAATAACTTTTGATACAAAACAGAATTAACTGAAAATGAATCCAATTCTACTTAAATTATTAAAAAAATGCATTGGCATCGTGTTCTGATATATTATACAGACAAAAATACGAGCTAAGAAAAACGTGGTAATAAAAATGACAAATACGGTGCATACACACAGATTATTGTCTCTTGTTAATTGCAACAATCGAAACAAAATCATTTTAAAACATTCCATTCAACTTCAAACGGATCTAGGTACTGTAAACCAGCTTTTCAGGCATCATACAAAAAAGGACAAATAATGCAAATCGAAAAGCACCTTTTTTTGTACCGGACAAATAAGAATTCGAGCTAAGAAAAACGTTGTCAAATAGTAAAAAAGAAGGTAACTGACTCTGAAACCAATAGCCTCATTTTTGTGTTAATATAGAGAGGAATATAATAATGGAAGGGAAAACATATTTTCATGCAATGAGATTCAACAAGTTTAGCCTAATAAAAACTTTTTCACAAAGTTTAATGAAGATATTTCTCAAGTTATTATTCACACAAATAGCAGTAGCTATACAATCCAAAGAGATGTTATAAAATGACTCATAATAAGGGGAAAAAATAAGAATGTAAAAAAATGTGAGAAAATGAAAATCAGGAAAAACAGTGTTTGTTTATTTTAATGATATTTCTTTTAAAAAAGTCTGTCTGTGCTAATTTTACTTACATAGTTGTCAACATTGAATTAATTTTACATTTGCCTACAGTGAAAGTAGTACCAAATTAATATTCACTTTCAAAGATCTCGGGCTCGAGCTCCGCAGCTGACCCATATCGACGTGATATTTTTGACCTAAAAAGTCTAACTACCATCCGTCGTAATTATAGAATATGGTTACGTGTCAATTGTACGTATTACATTTATCCGTATCACAGTTAACGTGAGCTGTCGAACCGGAAATAGATAGCCATATAGCAGTGGCGAAAGGTGGAAATAAGCTTTGAATATCCGACATAAACAATTCACAATAAACTTTGTCAGTCATGCGTATTTGTTTTCATTGAACTAAGACTACAATTTAGAGATGGGTTTGGTTAGTTTTTTTTAATTCAATTAAACAATGCGAAAAACAAGCCATAATAGATAATAGTCAAAAAATAATCGTCGATCTATAAAATATCTAAAATTATGCCAATAAACCATATATGGTCTTGGATATTTTATAGATAGAAGAACATTTTTATTGATGAAGGTTTACTATATACAGGAATTACTGAATTAAAAAAAACTAACACCACCTGTTCAAATGTATTCTTAATTTAACGAAAACAAATAAGTATGAATGAAAAAAATGTGCACTATTTTGCAGTGGCGAAGGGTGGAGGTAAGCTGTTAATATCCGCCATAAATATTGCACACGAAACTTTGTCAGTCATACGTATTTGTTTTCATTGAAATAATACAACAATTTACAGATGGTATAGGTTAGTTTTTAAAATTCAATTAAACCTTGCGAAAACCAAACCATAATAGACAATAGTGAAAAAATCCTCGTCTTTCTATAAAATATTTAAAATTTTGAATACTTTGAATATTTTATAGACAGAATAATATTTTTTATCTATTATAGTTTGGTTTAGACAGGGCTTAATGAATTTTAATAATGAACCTACAATATGTGTAATATAATATGTATTCTTAATCCAACGAAACGAATAGGTATGAATGAAAAAGTATCCACAATTTTGTCATGTCACCCAAAATATACCAATAATATTATGGTTTGGTTTAGGCAGGGCTTAATTGGTTTTTAAAAACTAACCAACACCATCGGTAAATTGTAGTCTTAGTACAATAAATTTAATATAAATACGTATGACTTAAGAAAGTTTAATGTGCACTATTTTTGTGCGGATCTTAACAGCCTTCCTCCACCCTTCGCCGCTACTATTTTTTCGAATCGCCCATAACATACCATAACGTCTTGTGGTTTGGTTTAGGCAAGGTTTAATTGATTGTTTTCTGTGCTACGGTGAAATGTAATACGTTAAATTTACATGTAACCTATGATATTATACGTCATATCCTGTCAAATATATATTTTTATATGCAATTGAACATTGTTTGTGTTTCGTAGTATCTCTTCAGAGCAAGTGGAACTCCATTAGTCGAAGCTTGAAAATACCGATGAGTAAATATTTTGATACAATCACTCCAGACAGAGATGGCTTATAAACTTAAGTGTTTACGATTTCGTAGAAGACGTCTCGACGTGTATTGAAATAACATTGTTCACTACCAACACTTTGACTGATGTTGCCATGTAAATATGGCCTACAATATCTTGAAATAGGGCCTCTGTCCGGGACAGAAACACAGCAGGGGTCGTTCCGGCGGCACCTATTGTCCGCCGTCAGAATAAATAGCCTGCGAAGCCTGTAAACATTCAAATTAGGGGTCGTTCTGAAGACAAAACGTACGTAAGCCAGACCTCTACGGCTCTACGCCTCTACATCCCAGAGTCGCACCTGGAATATCTGATGCCTTCGTGAATTATTGTTTTAAGAGATAGGTATGTATATTAAAAAAAAACAGAACATAATACGTCTAACAGTAAAAAAGATATTTAGCACATTCTAATGGATTATTTTCTCTAACACTATTCGTCGCGATTTCATTTCGAGTGCAGAGTGAGTGGTGTATTTGAAAGGAAATAGAAGTTCCCCTGCACTAATTATTATTTATTTTTTAATTTACATATGCACAGTTTTTATAATGTTACCGAAACAATTACAGACAACATTTTACACGGTTATACGAAAACCTAAATTTTAAAAGAGCATGAGGTCAAGGATCTGACTGAAAATCTCCTCCAACGGAGAACGTAAATTGGTAAGATTTTACATTTTAAAATATTGATTATGATTCAATACTTCACTAAGGGGTTATCGTAAGACAATGATGTGCCACATAATTATGAATTTGTTGATTTTGAATAAAACCAATTCTCAGGGCAATCACTCACGTTTTACTTAAGACACGTTAAAAAAAATACACTGATGTCTCAATAATTATGATCAATGTGTAGTTCTTACAAATTCAAATTTTGCTAAGAAATGGTTATAACAATAATATGATGTGCCATGCCAGTCAAAATTTATATCGGTCAGTCATCCACGCCCTCTGCTCCAAACAGAATAATTAGATGTGAGCAGTGCTCGAAATGGAACGGAACGCACCGGAGCGCCGTTCCGGCTCGTGAAATTTGTAAAATTATCGCTCCGTCTCGTGGAAAAAATATGTTGACCGTCTGAGCTAGATATGCCATAGAATAGAAAATCTGATACACTTATTTTTATAAAATATACATACGATTTGATGACTATGTAAACATCTTCAGAAAGTTTGTCGAGCGCTCCGGTACGTAAACTTTTCCATTTCGAGCGCTGGATGTGAGATGTATCGAACATTTTAACGAGGATAGTAATTTTTCGTGTTACAATAGTGAATGAACAAGAACATTAAATTGCTCATATGTTTCTGTGGCATATCATTGTCTTGCAATAACCCCTCTAATGTCCGCTGACGGAGAAAAGATTCATTCATGTATATCAAGCTAGCCGAGAGCCATCTACGGCTTTTTTTCCCAGATCAAACGCCTCTCTTTGTATTTGTGTGTACTATGTAAAAATGGCGGGAGATTTATAAATTTATAAAATTTAATTGTTTAAGTAAAAAAAATCGTCTTATTGATGCAATATTTGATGGTCATTAGCTTAAGATGGTCATATGGCTTAAGCGTCGGCCTATATCGTCGTGGGTCCCAGGTTCGAATCCTGGTTCTGACAAGTACACATATTGTTTTTCAATTTGTGTATGGGTCATAGTATGGACCTAATAGGTTGAGCAAGTGGCTAACATCCTTTTCCCGTAAAAAAAAAACCTCCACTCTATCGAGGCCCATATAATCGTATTAGGATCAGACATCGTAGGAAAAATTTTTTACTAGACATAAAAATTACTTTAACTGATCTTATCTTTTTGTATGTGCATTTATTTGTGATCCTTGTTTTAATTCGTCCTATCCATTTTAATGCGGTCTTGTCGCGACGTTTATGCAAAACTAAGAATCTGCAGTAAAATTGTTATACATAATTATTATTGCGAAAGTTTTTAATGTGGATTATACAATGTTTTCAGAGGATTATTTTGGTTGTTTATAATATTACCCTAAGATTAAAATGCTTAAATAATGATAATACTTATATCAAACACGCGCGTCAATATTATTTTACTCCCTACTTCAATTATAGATTGTCAATTTATGGCTACGGCCGTATGTTGTAGCTTAACCACTGGGGAATGACAAAAGAAATGGCGTATTTAAAAAAACACTACCTTATTCTTAGGTCAATAATTATTATAAAGCAATCATTATTCATAAAATGTTTATCACACTTAAATGATCAAAGACATAGCTTATAAAAATTATCTTTAGAATCATCTTCAATTGTGTTAATCTTGCCGATTTTTTGAATAATAAAATGCCTAATTCTTGTCAAATTTGGGATCACAGAGATTATCAATATAATTTTTATCGTGAATATTTTACAAAAATTATCTTGTATTAAATTATACTAATGGTTTCATAAATGCGTTTAAAAATTAATAAATGTAAAAAATCTTAACACCACTGCACAGTTATGTACCGAAATATGACTATATTCTAAAACATTAGAGCGAGAGGTTTAAAAGAATACTATTTTATGTAACAAAAATACTTTATGCAGTCATCAAATGTTTAAAATAACTATAAAGGATAATAAGGTTTCAAAATTATATAAATAGATTATCTACAACGTTTAAGGAGTGTCCAGGATCATGGTTTGAAAATACAATAAAAACTCAATTTTGACCTACGACGAGCACGTGGGCCGTTAACAATTCCAAAAATACACTAGGTATTCTTTTTTCTAGGATTTTCTTATTCACATAATATGGCGGTTCTTATTTATAAATGTTTTTTCCTATGCGTTACAGATAAATCAAGACACATATGCCATACGGTAGTGATGGTGAACCTATGGCACGCGTGCCACTGGTGGCACATGAGATGATTTTGCATGGCACGCGAATGTTTTAGTTTGAAGAAAAAAAATACCTATAATAATAATAGACAGATCGCAGTGTATATAGTTGAGACTGTATAGGTTGAGACTGAACTGTCGATCCGTGCAGACGTGTTTTTGCATCGCTATTATTTCGCTTTCGTTATCTTCAATTCTGACCCTGCTATTCACAAGTTTTTGATTTCGTTTCTTCACTAATACCTTTGCCTGCCCTTGGAATATGATTTGTGAAACTTTTGTGTGTTTTCCCCTTGGACTTTCTCGGGAATCGTGACTTTTAATTCGTTTAATAATAGTTACGTAATTATTGTAACAATAATATTTATCGTGCGATAAATTGTGGTTGAGTGAGTGAAGTGTGACGAGTGTTACCTAGCGCCATGGTCAATCACAAAGGGGAACCCATGCAAGTGGAAGGAATGTCCACTAGGATGCGGAAGTCGGACGTGGCTGAGGGTATTGGTGACCCAAAGCAGGCCCCCAAGGTCAAGTATAAAAGGCCTGATAAAGAAAAAGAGAAAGACAAGCAGAGCGCTTCCACTTCAAAGGGTAAGGGCGTTAAGTCAAGGGCTGGTTCAGCTTCAGCATCTTGCGAGGAGATCAGTCCCGTGGCTTTGAGTATTCTCTCTGAGTCTCAGGAGAGTGCGTCCAGGGCGACGATTGCCATCAAGAGGGCGCTTGCCACCCTCGAGAAGGACAGTCGTATTGCCAGAGCAACCGTGAACGCAGTAGCCGAGGAGCTTGAGATGGCAATCACTGAAACGTGGGCCATGGCGATAGAGCTGGAGGCGCACAAGGCAATTGTTAAGGATCGTGCCTCCTTAATGAGAGCCATCATCCAGGCTCCTTCTAATGCTCCTCCCAGGGCTCTTTGGAGTGACGTAACCCGTAGAGAGGCTCAACCAACTAGAGTCTCTGAAAGGCCACCAGTTCCTCCGAAAACTGTCGCCAGGAGATCAATTCACGACTGAAGCACAAGTGACCAGTTGCGCAAACTTTACACAACTTGCTTCAACTGTAGCATATTAAAAGTCAACCGCTGGGTGTCACTAGGCCAGGCTTTGGTAGTACACATGCTTTCACGGTAGGGGCGCTCGCAACTCTCCGTTTGACATAATAAACGTCAGATTTCGTATCGTACGTAATATTGGAGAAAGCTGTTGATCTATTGTTTTACATTTACCACTTATTACCACATATTACCGCTAAAATTATTATTTCGTGTTTCAATTCTCATTTAAGGATGTATTTATTGTGATTTTGTAATACAGAAACACACATGTTTGTTTGCAAAATACAACGGAAATTCCGTGTTGTAATCATGTTGTAATATTGTTATATTGGAGACGTAACTATCGTGTTTAAAGATTAATTGGTTACGTACTTCAACAATGAATGATTTAATCATGCAACGTTAACGGTAAGTACTGATTAAATATGAAGTCATTACCACAATGGATAAAAATGTTATTTAATTTGACAATAGTGCTGTTTGACATGTTTACTTTCTATCTTACTCTAACGCATGGACATGAGGTATAAGCATGTTGAATGCTTTCTCACTCGCACTTATATGCCGTTTACCCGTTTCACGCGAAGCTCTGTACACCCAATATCTCCTGTAAAACTAAAAATTTTACGAGCTTCAATTGAAGCGGTTCGGTGACGAGTTTTGCACTGCTTCGTTCAGGAATCGCCGTCCAGGCCGGGGGTGATGTTTTACCCGACTAAGGAGGGTCAAGAATCGACTGCCACAAAGGAAGCGGTCATGAAAACTATAGTGCCTGAAACTTTGGGAGTGCACATCACCGGGGTACGCAAGATCCAGGGAGGAGGGATCATCGTGCATCCCAAAAGTGACGACAAGGCTAAGCGGCTCATGTCTGCCCCTGGGCTGACTGAGGCCGGCTTAAAGGCCCAAGTCGCGGGGAGAAAGCTTCCCCGCGTCATATTTTTTAATGTACCCATTGAGACGACAGAAGAGCAGCTCAAGGAGGCAACCATAAACAATACCCAGGAGGCGTCTGGCCTTGCATCTGAGGGTTACGCTGGAACCAAACTGAGCCACAAGGCGGGACCGAAGACCGAACGTTGTCATATGATAATGTCGATCCCGGGAAAGGCTCGAGAGGCGCTGCTTAATGATGGCAGACTTTTCATGGAATTCGTTCCCTGTGCGTGACTTTTGCGGAGTTGTCAAGTGTGCAAAGTGCCACTTATACGGACACATGGCGAAGGGTTGCAACGCTAAGGTTACAACGTGAGGCCACTGCACTAGAGAAGGGCATGACAGAGCAGACTGCCCCACCGCTGACGAACCGGGCAAGTGCCCTGCGTGCACGCGCTACAAGGAGCCGAACGCCCACTTGGCCACCGATCCCGACTGTCCCGCGCGCCTACACGCTATTGAGGAGGAAAGAAGCCGCACTGATTACTGTCCGCAATGATCTCCTTCGCTCAGATCAACGTGGGCAGAGGTCGAGCCACATCTGTCGAGCTGCTTGAGGTTGCTCGGGATCAAAATACGGACATAATTATGATACAAGAGCCATACGCCTTTGGTCCCAATCGGGGCCTAAGCGGTGGCCGTATCATACAAACTACCCCGAAATCTCTAGCTTGCATATTTGTAATTGACACCGCACTGACTGTGTTGCATCTCTCGCATCTATCCAATGAGCTCTTCGCGGTGGCGGAGATTGCTAATAACAGGGGGCTCTCCATTGTAGTTATATCTGCGTATTTTCAGTACAGTTCTTCTACCCTGTATTGCACAAAACAACTGGAGAAAATCTTATATGCTTATGCTCATGCAGAGGCAAGTAGATAATTGTTGGGGCGGACGTTAACGTCCAGTCCTTGCTCTGGGCCCCCTCTGGGCCCCCTAACGGGCCGGCCACTTTCTCCACCAGAAATGGTGAGTCACATATTGATGTCACTCTGACATCCAGTGACGTTGCCAGACGCGCCGTGGACTGGCAGGTCCACACGGACGCGGTGGCTAGCGATCACCGTCTGATCACATTTTTGTTCAGAGTTGCGGGAGATGCGGCCCCATTGAGCCAAACCGAGAGCGTACTGCTTCCCAGGCGCTTTCGGACGAGCGGTGTCAATTGGGATGCTTTTGATGTCAAAATTGGTAGACTGGCATCTGCCAAGTCGGATGACGATCTCCACCAAAGAGCCAATGACTTGAATGCGTTCATTACTCAAACTGCGGAGTCCACGCTGGGTAGAACCTCTCTAAGGCCACCCAACCTTGCGCCATGGTGGATACCAAAATTGACGTCTTTGAGAAGGACTATGAGACTTGCCCAAAGAAAATTGCAACGAGCTAGAAGATCTCAGAACGACTTACCCAGAAATGACGAACCTACGGAGATTGCTTATAAATCCGCAAGGGCAAAATTCAAAAAAGAGTTAAATAAAGCCAAGAAAAAGCACTGGCGGGATTTTGTGTCTGAAATGGGGGGCTATAATCTGTGGGAACCGCCTTTCCGCGTGATAAAGCTGGGCTCAAGGCCTAGTAAAGTCATGGCGGCTATGCGGCGCCCCGATGGCACTTTTGCGATGGACAGCGCAGAGTCTGCATCCATACTGCTGGAAGCTCTAATTCCACAGGACATACCTACGGCACATGAAGATGACAGAACCTGTCAACTAAGACTATCTGCAATCTTGTCGTTGGAGACTCACCATTCTCCTGAGCTTACCCAGTCGGAGGTGGGATTAATTTTTGATGGCCTCAGGGCGGACAAAGCGCCCGGACCTGATGGGATCAGCAATGTGATTGCCAGAAGGGCGTGGCTTCGAGCACTTCATGAGATAGTCGGGCTGTATGCTGACTGCATGAGCAGGGGCATCTTCCCGGACTGTTGGAAGAAGGGTCTCCTTAGGATTATACCTTAGATGAGCACACGACCACCGCATGACCCAAAAGCGTACCGTCCAATCACTCTTCTGCCAGTGCTGGGTAAGATATTGGAGCGGTTAATCAGCAGAAGGCTGGAGGACCACCTTGAGAGAATCTACCCTATCTCGGATAGGCAATTTGGCTTCAGACCCGGCAAGTCTACTGAGGACGCCATCAGATTTGCACATAAATTCGTTAAGGACTCAGAAGGAGTCATTGTGGCAGGCTTCTTTTTGGACATAGCCGGTGCCTTCGACACCGCATGGTGGCCATTAATTCTATCTAAGCTTCGACTCCGACAGATCCCGGGGGACCTCTTTGCCCTAGTGCAAAGCTATTTTAATAAAAGGGAAGTTATATACGACTCTAGCACTGAATTGATTTACAGGGAGACCACCATGGGGTGTCCGCAGGGTTCCGTGCTTGGCCCCTTGCTATGAAATATACTTTTTGACGATGTTTTGACATTACCTCTGCCACCGGGCTGCGCGCTCGTCGCGTACGCTGACTAGTTTGACTGCTTTTTGACGCTGACTTTTACTAGTTGGCTCGTCGAGCCGTCCGACACTCGAGCGCGTAGCTAAGGACGCATTATCGAGAATCCTTAACTGGGGTAAGCTTAATAAGCTTGCATTTGCACCTGGCAAAACGGAAGCTATCCTCCTCAAAGGCAGCTCAAGGATAAACATAAATAAGCGATCACCCGCAGTGCGCTTCGGCGACTCTGCTATAAGGTTTTCTCGAGAGGTGACCTACTTGGGGGTCGTTCTGGACGAGAAACAGACCTTTTTGAAGCATGCTAAAGTAATTGTGGCTAAGGCCAACTCAGACTATCAGAAGGTTGCTCGCCTGGCGGGCAACAATTGGGGCCTAAAGCCTCGGGCCCTGAGAATCGCCTACGAGGCTATATTCATGGGCATCGCTGGCTATGCCTCCAGCGTGTGGCACACCAAAGCCTCGCTGACAATTGTAAAGAGGGCTCTGCTTAGCGGACATAGAGTTGTTCTGATTGGCCTTACTAAGGCCTATAGGACTACATCTTCGGATACCCTGGCGGTCCTTGCGGGGGTCTTTCCCCTCGACTTGCACGTTAAAATTAGAGGATCGATCACTCTCCTTATGAGGAGGATCAATAAAACTCTCGCCGGTGTCCCTCTGACACCGCCATCGAGAGTGGAGGGCGTGAGCTACAGAAAGACTGTATCTGAGCTGGTCTACAAGACCGCATATGCGGCATGGCAGGCGAGATGGGTGGCCTCCTCTAAGGGCCGCCAGACTTTTCTATACTTTCCAGATGTCTCGGTGAGACACATGACGAGGAGACTGGTGCCGACCCACTGGACTAGTCAATTCATGACTGGCCATGGAAACTTTGCGGCCAAACTGCAGGGGTTTGGTTTGGCAGGACATGGGTCGGGTTGCTCATGTGGACACGACCAGCAGGACGCAGAGCGCGTCCTGTGGGACTGTCCACTTATGGGCCCCGAACGAGCGGAGTTGTTTGCCCGGGTCCGACCCCATTTGGGCCCAATAGGATACGCGGACATGGTTGCAACCGAGGCCAATTTTGCGGCCTAAATTCGCCAGAGCGTACGGGGGGCGGGACACTCTCGACTCCCCTTGCGACTCTTCAAATTAGTCATTCTGATAGTTGCCATATAAATTAACATCATGCATTCGCACTTCGGTGCAAGGTTGCATCACCAGTCCCGTGCGGCTCTGCTCGGGACAAAATGAGGGCTTAAATTCTTTGATCTGGCACACGTAAGGGTTATGTTAGCCCTCTTTCAGACGGGATTCCGGTGTCGAGCCACCGGCGTGGCTCGATTCCGCATTTACACATAACTAAATGGGAGCGTTCAGACGGAAGACACCCGTATCGCACTTTTTTTAAGCCACCTGTGTGGCGGAGATTCCGCATTTACACATAACTAAATGGGAGCGTTCAGACGGAAGATACTCGTGTTTACGAGAATCGCACACTTTTCCTTTGCCCGCCACAATGTCAAGCCGCTCGAACTCATTATTATTTGCGAGCGCGGTTTTTATTACCTTTTTTTATGCATTGCCTCGGCCGAAGCTCCGGCGATCGTAATAAAAATAATAATTAATACAAAGACCGCTTTGATGCGGTGACACGTGTGCTATTATTATTATTGAAAATGAATTTATCATTGACACATAATTAATATTAATAGGCATGTTTTTTAGCTAAATAGAAATTTCTTCAAAATAAAATGCATAAATGAAAACAGTGTTTCATACTGATCCAGATTCTGAAAAAAAAAATTAATATTATTCTGTTTTCAATAAAAAAGACAATTTACAGATGGTGGTGTTGGTGAGAAAATTTCTTACGATCGATTTGATGAAATTCATTATTGACAATAGTTTATAATCAAATAGATCAGTTTGGTCGAGCATCTTCAAAATACCTACTTAAGTAGGTATGTAAAGAAATAAATACTAACAAGTTTTTCTCTCAATGTATTTGCCATACTTTGTCGTGTAATTATTTTTATTGCTGAAGCCAGGTCTAATTACCTATTGTCTTTTCATTGAACTCCTCGGCGCTATTTATTTTGTAAATTTTAATTTATCATTGACGCATAATTAATATTAATAGGCATCTAAAATATCTAAAATTATGTGATTAAATTATAGGTAGGTACATAACTTTGGTTATTTTATTGATATGATAATATTTTTTATTATTTGATTAGGCAGAGCATAATGAGCAGAATAAATTTTAAATTATTGTTTATTGTTATTAAATCGTATTTAATATTATTCTGTTTTCATTAAAAAAAAAACTACAATTTGCAGATGGTGTACTAAGTTTTTTTAAATTCGATGAAACCTGCGAAAACCATAGCTAATAGTAAAAAATACTCTAAAATTATGCGATTAAATTATAGGTACACAACTTTGGATATTTTATAGATAGGAAATATTTTTTTTATTATTTGGTTAGGATGGGAATAATGAAGTTTGTATTTATCGAGCGTTCATAACTACAATGCACAATATAAAATTTGTCATTGATAGGGAACCTTTTTTTTTAACATACGGTAGGTGAATTTTAAACACAGCAAATTTTTCTATGATAAAATTAGGCAATCTCATAATGTATATAAATAAGTACAAATATCACCAACAAGTTAATATTAATTTAAGTAAACAATCGAAACCGACGTTCTCTATAATTTTTTTTATTCAATAATATGTACCTATATTTTTATTGTCATTCAATTGAAAATTTACGCTAGGATAAAAGCGCTTGTATATCAAAATTATGAAATAAAATGTGGAAAAAGTAAAAAAAATAAGAACCTTTTATTTTCTAAAAGTGTTTTTTGAATGAAATATGTAGGAAGGTACCTGCCGTTGCATGTCATGAATCATGTGTCTTTCCACGTTATATATATTTAAATCAAATAATAATACCTCAGTAGCGAAGGGTGGAGGTAGGCTGTTAAGATCCACTATATATAGTGCACACTAAACTTTATCAGGTATTAGTATTTTTTTCATTGAAATAACACCACAATTTACAGAATCTGTTGTTTCGTTTTTTTAATTCAATTAAACCCTGCGAAACCAAGCCATAATAGATAATAGTAAAAAAATACCTATCTATAAAATATCTAAAATTATGCAATTAAACCATACATAACTTTGAATATTTTAAAGATAGAATAATTTTTTTTTAATCTTTTATAGTTTGGTTTAGACAAGGCTGAATGAATTAAAAAAAAAAACAACCAACAAAATGTGTAATGATATTTATTCTTAATCCAACGAAAACAAATAAGTATGAATGAAAAGGTATGCACAATTTTGTCGTAACGCCCAAAATATACCAAAATTAGTATGGTTTGGTTTAGGCAGGGTTTAATTGATTTTAAAAATCTAACCAATAATATCTGTAAATTGTTCAATAAAAACAAATACGTATGACTAAAAAAGTTTAATGTGCACTAATTATGGCGGATCTTAACAGCCTACCTTCACCCTTCGCTCCTGTAATACCTAAATACATGATTGAATAGAACGGGCGTGTGTTCTTTTAGAAATGAACGTTAGCCTGCATATTGTTAGTGTGACATTTCGGATTAGTAGATATAAAATATTCTAAATCTAAATAAATTAACGTTTAGTATATTTTAGTTAGTTATAGTATTACTTTAGGTATATATTAGTTGGTATTTGTATGTATCTATATTAGTTAAAGGTACCTGCGAAAAAGCTATTAGATATAATATAATTATTAAACAACGTATTCTATACGCATTGTATAAAATAAATGGTTTGTTAAAGCTGCATCGACTAAAGAACATAGTTTATTGCGGCAAGTAATTTCTTTATGATTCAACGTCGTAATAATAATACGTAATAATAATAATAGTATTATATTCGTCGACCAACATGTGATTATTATTATATTATTATTAATTAGATGATCGTAATGAAACCGCACCATATAAATTAAACCGCCTAACGCAAATTGGTTTGACCTTTCACATTTTTGTACTGTGTTTTCAAAATATATTTAGAAATTGAACGATCTTTTCACTTATAGATATGAAATTTTCGGTACATGTAGGAGAAGGGTGTACAAAATGGCATAGTGTTTAGTTTAATGAAAAAAAGAATATCAAAACGTATAATTTATTATAAAAACGGAGCACGAATAAAGTAAAACTACAAAAATAAGAAGTAAAAACGTGTAGTTAGAAATCATTTCACCCCTCCGGTTGTACAAAATGGCAAACGACATAAATATTTGTCAAAAATAGAAACAAAAATATATTATCAAATAAAAATTTCATATTTTGACATTCAATTTCCACTGGAAAAGTAGTCATAAATCTTCCAAGATGTTTATCTCCGTTTTTATTGTTTTATTTCTATTTAAAAAATGCCTTCTTTAAGTTCTTCCATTCATTTTCACAGCTAAAACTGCCTGATTTATTTTCATTGTATCCCATGTCTCTTACAGAGTTTTACGTAGGTAATTTCGGAACATAATCTTTCAGAAACAATAAAATCATAAATCACATAATATGCCGTTTTAGCCTACCATAATGTATGCCATTTTATCCCAATCAAATGAATTTGGCAAATTCGTTAAAAAAAATGCAGTTTACACTTCAGTAATTATGATAAATTTACATCGTACATGAACACTAATAACGGCTACTTAAGCTGGTTTATATATATATAGATTTAATAATATAAAATACATGTAATATTACCTTTTGTCGACAAGCTGCAAAAATATTCGTTTGGTTCACAAATCTTTCGACTGTATCTTCTTGTACGGCTGTTTTGAGTAAACTCAATATGGCTGAATATTTAAAAGAAGGGTCATGCATTGTTCCTGAGCTAGTTGCATCATGTTAGACTGCACCATTTCGCCAGTAGAGCAAAAGTTTATTTTTCCCCACTGTGCCATTTTGAACACATTTCCCCTACTATGAATGATAGACTATTAATCCTTACAGCGCTGACAGCACAGCTGTTGTATCCTCATTTGGTGGCCATTATATATAATTAGCATGCTATTTAAACATGGTATTTAAATAGTAATTAAATGTTCCGCGGTGAAGCGATTAAACGTAATAATTAACTCAAATCATATAATTTTGCACTTGTGGCGGTTTAGTTGTGATGGTGCGATATGAATTCAGTGGCTGCCATAGCCACTGCAGTGTAGAGTGGCTGGATTCTTCGGTGGCTCGACACCGGAATCCCGTCTGTGAGAGCTCTTAGCCGGCCGCGTATGACGTGGCTGCATATACATAACGGGAGCGGAGGTGGGAATTTTACACACCATGTAGATTGCAGTGTATAAAAATAGCAGGCATATTATGTACTCTTCATGAATAAGCATTACGTTTAATGTATTTTAAGATAGTATGAAATTACAAACAAAATATTAAGTAAGTTATCTGCTAAGTATAAATGTTTCAGTAGTATGATTGATAAACTACTTTGGTACTGGGTGCCGGACGAAATCCCGAAGGCCGAAATCCCGAAGACCGAAATCCCGAATGCTGAAATCCCGAATGGCCGAAATCTCGAAAAATAAAAAAATACAAACATATTGATGTTTGTACTGAATTGCGCAATTTTTGTAAGAGAGACAAATCCCATTTTTTGCGGAAAATGGGTTTTTCCGATTGCGCATTTTTTTTTTCAGGAGAGACCATTTTGTAGAACAAATGGATTTTGTGTCTCTTGCAAAATTGCAATTATTGATGTTTGTATTTTTCGGGATTTCGGCCATTCGGGATTTCAGCATTCGGGATTTCGGTCTTCGGGATTTCGGCCTTCGGGATTTCGTCCGGCACCCAGTACCTAAGTAGTTTGTCAATCATACTACTGAAACATTTATACTTAGCAGATAACTTACTTAATATTTTGTTTGTAATTTCATACTATCTTAAAATACACATTTATGCATAATAATATACATGTTTAAGCTTTATTATAATATTAAGTCGATAAAACGCTGAAATATAATGTTATTTTCATTCTAACATCTAACATTATTTTTAATATTTGTTGTAAATATAAATAAGTACCCATGTATAGACAATAAATTAATTGATTGTGCACATCTTCAAGTTTTAACGAGAGAAGAATTATTTTCTTTTAATAAACATCATAAGGCATAATAATTATTCTCAATCTATATTAAAAATGTGTCAAGCGCGAAATGTATAAGGTACAACTACTGAGAAGATAGAAGCATATTAAACTGACTTGCTTATTTACTCCAACAAATCGTAACGTACGTATATTCCTTTGCGCATTTAATTCGACTGTGCGACGTCCAATTTTCCCGGAGGCCAATTGGGTCGGCGTCGAATTGGGTCGGCGTCCAATTGGGCCGGCGTTCGATTGTACCGGCGGCCAATTACCGGAGACCAATCGCCGGAGGCCAGTTCGCGGTGCCGAATCGTCCCATTCCCGAAATGTATGTATGTCATACGGTATTATTTTATTTCTAAATACCGTTATCGAAAATATCTCGCGACCCCTTGGAAACAATTTAAGTCCCCTTAGTTTGAGTACCTATTGTTTATTCGACATAGGCTAAAAACGTATTATTTCCTGACTTTTTAATCACTATATTATAAGGTTTCTTTTTTTTCTTAATTTTGTATTCGATGCTATCACACATTTTAGTTACTTACATACCTACACATAATACATAAATAAACGGAAAATTAATTGAACATTGAACTTTGAATTCTGGCAACTTATTCACGTCAGTAATAAATTAATAATATTACAATTCAATTACAAGCCATTCCGTAATCAAACCACTCTTATCACTACCCCCTCCTCCCTTCACCCAACCGCCAAGTTTGAATTATGTTCTACACACACAATTAATGAAATGCAGGGGATGAAAACGGGATATATTAATTGAAGGAATATTTTGGAAGGATCAAAGAAACAGAAATATTTTTGTTTTCCGGATGCCGGACAATTCCACGAAGGACAAAATTCTAGAT
Source organism: Rhyacophila brunnea (assembly GCF_057557595.1). Classification (NCBI taxonomy): domain Eukaryota; kingdom Metazoa; phylum Arthropoda; class Insecta; order Trichoptera; family Rhyacophilidae; genus Rhyacophila; species Rhyacophila brunnea. The sequence continues at coordinate 38,606,049 of NW_028232796.1, forward strand.
GTTGGTACCTAATAAAAATATTTTGAGATTTCGAGACACATCACCGTTCTACATATTGTTTACGTTGTTACCATCATGAAAGCAATATAACGTAGGCATGGCCCCCACCATGGCCCCCACAAAGGGGGTGCTGACAGGGCTCTAGCCTGCGGGCCCGGGCTTAGGAAGGGCCCGGCGTGGCGAGTCGACCAGACAAGTGATATAAACACACATCACAAATTCTCTTTAATAGTAAAAAAGTATATTTAGCTTATCTTATCTTATCTTATTAAGCGCTATTTTTCTTCAATAATGTTATTATTTAAAATTATGTGGTTGTATGATACAAATTTTAATTGCGTATCGATACTCGGTAACTCCATAATTCAAATGGATGTATTAAAATATGCAAAAAAAACACTAAATATACCTACACATTAATTTTACCGCGAACACCATTTGAAAAACGCTATTGTGTCGATACATCGAGAGCGTCGACAGCTTCAAGTATCTGGGGGTACACATCACGGGAGATGGCATTTTGCAGAAAGAGCTCGCTATCCGAATGGGAATGGCTGGAGCAACATTCAACTCGATGCGAAATGTCTGGGACTCACGATTGTACTCAGTCAAAACCAAATGCCGCCTATTCGACGCTTGCATTCTGACGGTGCTGCTTTACGGTAGCGAATCATGGCACCTTACGAAGGCTCAGAGCAACCGTATACTGAGCTTCGAAAACAGATGTTTGCGACGAATACTGGGTGTGCGGTGGTATGACTTTAGGAGCAACGAGGAGATAAGAGAACGTACCAAGCAGCCTCTCATCACACTGAAAGTGAAGAGGCGACGTTGGACCTGGCTCCGCCACGTGCTGCGGATGCCAGAAGAGAACTTTAACCTGGCTTGCCTGTTCTTCAAGCCGACCGGATTCCGGCGTCCTGGAAGGCCGCTAAATACAATCTACAGAGTGTATACGGCGGAGCTACGGGATGCTGGTTTGACCTGGAACGAAGCAAGAAGACTGGCGAGCGACAGGGAATCTTGGAGGCGCAGCGTGGTGTCCATATGCTCCAGCTAAGGGGCGGATATGGACAAAGAAGAAAGAAGAATTGTGTCACACTGCCTTTATCTTTAGCGATAGGTAGGGGGCCCGCCAAATATCCTATAAATCTTGTTGATTTATTGAGTTGTCGGCACTCTGCATATTATTATGAAGCACTGGTCGCGACCTTCTTTTGTGGTAACCAAGTAACATCGACTATCGATAAAAATATCAATCATCATAATAGGTATCACGTCAAATTGCAACGCACAACCACATATTTAAAATATTTAGCAGCCCTGAAACAAAGCAGCGCCGCAGGCGACTTTTTTACTATTAATGAAATAATGTGAAAAGTGCATTTGCAAACTAATCAAGAACTCAGTAAATAGAATTATCTGGCGCAGAAATCATTTAAAAGTGGAAAAATTGCGAACTCCATTTTTCCAAAGCTCCAATTTTTTTATGAATGCCTTCACTTTGTTTTTTTTTAAATCAGTGAATGCATTAGCGGTCCTTGCATTGATTTATTCACTCATTTTTTTAAGTTTCAACCAAATAGACAAGTTTAACAACAAAATTATCGTTTCTAAACAAATTTAACATTATAACATTGACCCTTTTATTTCATTTTTTCACGAGATAGCCAGCGCGCTTCACAATAGTATTGAAGTGAGGTATTATAAAATTAGTTTCCATATTTTCAGACAGGTTTGCAAACAACCTTTTATAGGACTGTTTTTTTATGTAGTTTATAACTTACTGGCTACAATAATTGTGTTAAACTTTTCGCGCCTCCCTCGGCAAGCCTCCCCAGGGAGACGCGCCTCCCAGTTTGGAAATCGCTGCTCTAACATGTAGTTTTTGACATTAAAACTATTAGGGTAGTTGAAAATACATTTACCTTCCTCCAAGAGGTAAACTGTTTTATATTGTGATAGCGAATTAACTATCTACTCTCACTTATAAGACCTATTCGTAATTACTAATTAAAATATATCTAGCAAGAGATCTCTAATGAGCAAAATTTACATGCTTTTATGAACACAATAGTATTTTGAAAGTGTAAAATAAAGAGTGCACGGCCATGTTTCCTTGGAAAATTACTTTATCAGTGTTTCCATAAAACACGCTCCATACAGCAGGGAGTCTCTGGGCTTCTGATGCTGTAGAATCAGCGGCAGGAGAAGAACCTGATGACCTCGAGATGTGGCGATAATATTAGTGGTGTTCTCTGAGGAGTGTGTTGTGAGTGAAACCTCAGTAGACCGTGTAATTAAAATCTCGACTTCAGACACATGAATGTAAACTATGTTGCAGTGATGGCGAACCGTTTTCAATAATTAAAGTACAATTAGTTTAAAAAAAAAAAACAGATATGGTGTGGACACATTACGATCACGTCATGTGAGCACACGTGTTATAACTATCAGCGCATCTATTTTATACACAAGTTATAGCGAATTAATATTCACTTTCAAATATCGCGGGCTCGAACTTCGCAGCTGACCCATATCCACATGATATTTTTGACCCAAAGAGTCCAACTATCATTTGTCGTGATTATAGAATATGGTTACATGTCAATTATACGTATTACACTTCTCCATATCACAGTTCACCATGTGCTGTCGTACTGGATATAGAGAGGCAAATAGCATTGAGATAATAAAAAAATACCCATTGTTTACGCGTTTATACAATAAGTAACCGTCCAAACTGACAAAAAGTGCTATGTTTTAACAGATCCTCCTTGGCTGTATTAACTTTTAGGGCGAGATAGATAGTTTTGATAGTTTAGAAGGCTAACCTGTTGTAACAATTATAAAACTCAATACATAAATATGATAGACTACCGTCGATAGCACCCTCGTGTGTAGAATAGATGCGCTGTTCTGATTTACTTAACTCATTTTGAAAATAATTATGCAATGTTAATACAAACATGAGAATTCAATTTTACCGAAATGACACTTATCACAGAGAAAATATGAATATATGACATATTAAATGTGACCTATATAAATAAATGTGAATATTATATTATAATAATACTGTATTGAGAATATGACTCTAGGAGCAACGAGGAGATAAGAGAACGCACCAAGCAGCCACACATCACACTGAGAGTGAAGAGGCGACGTTGGACCTGGCGAAGAGAGCCTCAAACTGGCTTGCCTGTTCTTCCCTGAAAGGCCGCTCTCCTGGAAGGCCGCAAAAGACCTACGGGATGCTGGTTTGACCTGGAACGAAGCAAGAAGACTGGCGAGCGACAGAGATTCTTGAAGGCGCCGCGTGGTGTCCATTTATGCTCCAACTAAGGGGCGGATATGGCTGAAGAAGAGAATACGACAGCTTATATGTTACCGCCTTGTGTATAGAATAGATCCACTGGTATGCAATGAATAAAAAATATATATAATTAAAAATCCTCGACTATAATTTACTTAATTAAATATACTTTTCATCAAAATGTTGGCTGTCACTATATTTCGACAAAAGGATTTTGTGGCGCCTCCGTTAAAACATGCGAGAGGGCAATAAAATTCGTACAATTACTAATTCTTGTCCTCGCAACTCGCAATAGTAATGATTGTACATACTTAACTCGTTGCAATAGAATGCTCAGCTGGATTTGCTACACCCTTGCGGTTTTTCGGTAGGTCTAGGCTAGAACCATTAAATAAAAACTCGCTAAAGCTCAAATTACATTGCCAGATTTTCAAGCTAACCGTCTGACCTGACTATCTGCCACGATCGCCCCGATCGTGAAAAGTCACTTTTGAATCGTTACCTGGAGTTGTGACCGAATTGGAACAAAACCTATTTTTTTGACTCAATTGTGTCGAAGAACTAGAGAGTTCTTGGTCAAGAACCACGATTAAATATAATTATATTATGTCAAAAAGTACATTAAAGCGTCAATTTGAGGCGAAAGATCTTGGGATAATTTTTGATTCTTCATTATCTTATCACTCACATATAACTTATATAGCTCTACGTGCGAGTAAGCTTCTAGAATTCATCCAAACCATTCAAGAATCTCGAAGTCTTACGTACACTCTACGTCTCGTTAGTGCGTAGCATTCTTGAATATGGGTCAACTATCTGGTGACCTTATGAGGTTTCCTATACGATTTTTTTAGAAAGCATCCAGAAGAAATTTCTTCGATGTCTTTATTTTAAGACGTATAACTATTTTCCTTTCGATAATTCGTCAAATGATTATTTTCCGACTGCCTTTCTACAAGGCATGCTTACTTTTCACTCTCTTGAATCTCGTAGGTCTCTTCTGCTCTTGAAACATTTTTGCCTGTTATCGCGATGGATGGTTTCCAATCTTGGTGTCCTAAAGAATACAAATTTACATGCACCTGTCACCTACGTGGTCGCAGCCATGATTTGTTCTGGATCGGAACCGTTTCCTTGTGTCAAGCCTATCAGGCACCATTAGCGAGGGGTGCGAGACTAGTCAATGTGCTCCCCAAAGACGTAGAAATTTTTGGTGACGTGCTATGTATTTTGTACATATTCGAAAATTTATTTTTCTATATAAAATTGTACTTATGTTTTTACTATTATTATTATATAGAATATATACACATAGCTCGAAGAAGGGACAATCGTTGTACAAACTTAGTCGTCCAATGGTATCCAAGAGGTACAAAACGTCCGCAAGGTAGACCTAGAGGCCGCTGGATCGATGAAATGATAAAGTTCTGCGGAAGTACATGGCAACGCAACGGACCGGACCGAGAGAAGTGGACTCAGCTTGGAGAGTCCTTCATCCAGCAGTGGATAGATTCAGGCTGATGATGATGATGATGGTATAATATATATTCTCTTCTTCTCTCTTATGAGGGTAATATTTATTTGTGTATAAAAAAAAATCTCATATTGTGAACGTCTTGAATTTAGATTCTACAATGTTTTGTTTTCTTAAATAAATTACCCACAATAATTATTTTCACAAATTTAATGTTTTCCATCATAATACTGAATTCGTATAAATAATGCTTTCGTACAAACATTATAACCTATACCGACTGGCATAACCAATGGGGGAGGGAGTTGGTTGCCGTTGGTAACTCAAACAAAACCTAAATATGTATAATCTCACCATTGTATTCCATATGGACGACAACAGCGTAGAGTTGCGGAAAGAACGGAGAAGACAGAATTTAATGAGGCATTCTCTGTTAGCTTTATAAAGGTCAGATCTTATGAAAAATCTGCCAAAACGTACATAAAATACAGAACTCTATCAAGCCCCTAAAAATAAGAAGTGTTTCTAATTCTTCAATCTGAAAATCAACCGCGAGAAAATAGTACCTAAGTATTTTAATGAAAACTCCTAAAGAATCTTAATAGAATATTGATAGCAGAATGTCTATCTCTAGACACACAATGTCTTTATTAATTGTGATTTACAAAACAGTTTTAATTAATATTGTTTTTAGTTGAATAATAGTAAATTGATTCTGTTGAAAATATTGATACATAGACTTAGCAGCCTAAAAAGTTAATGTTTCCAGATCTTTTTTAATGTTGTTGAATTCGTAGTCATTGACAACCATAAATAATATACGTAATAGTACACTGCCCTCATAAGCAAAAAACACAGCTAATGGGAAAAAGTCAATTTTGAGGAAAGAGAGATTATCATGTTTTTCATTGCTGCTTCATTAAAAGTTAATCAATTTTAATAAATGTTTCGGTTTATAATAGATTATTTAAAAATTGATATTTTGGTTACATAAAAATGGCAAAATTACAAAAATATTGATTATAAAACTTCACTATTGTCTTTTTATTTATGATTTTGAATGGAATAATGTCAGTTTCATAAGGAAAAAAACAGTAAATATGTTTTTTTGCTTATAATTTAAATTGTAATGAATATTTTTGAAAAAATAAATATTTATTTTTTAATGTAATGGTATTTTATTTATTAAATAATATTGGAATGACAATATATATTTTTAAATATACAAGAATTCGTCAGTTTTGGTGGGAAGACTCCAAAAACGTCATCTTATTTGTAGGCATTACTCTTCCTTATTTTTGAATTATGCATTTCTTCTTTTCCTCTGTTACTCTTCATGGTGCAACGTACACTTGAGGTTTTGGTATATTAAGGAGAGAAGTTTTAGTCAAAAACTTCATATCGTGCCCCGCAGAAGCGATATCAAACGAAGTTTTGTATTTTAAATGTATTGCCTCTGACGACTTTGACAATCATCATGTCCTTCATGTAGGGTCTATACCAGTGGTTTTGTGTGGCCCTGGTGGCCGCATGCGGTTACCAGCGCTTTACAGAATAATATTAAAAAAATTCATTTATAAAATTATGAAATTGATTGAATTCACATGACTTGTCTTAAATTTCTTTCCACGCTCAAAAATGATCCATAAACTGCTGACATGTTAATTAATATTTAATTACCACATTTAAATATCATGTTAATTATATCTAATGGCCAGTCGTGCCAAACGCGCCAGTCACAGTGGCAGCACTAAATGAGTTAATATTGTCAATTTTTTCCTACTACTGTATACTGTGAAAGATTATTCAGTGTAATGCACTTCATAAAAAACAAATATCGAAGCCAGTTGACAGATGTAAACTTAGAAGCAGCCATGCGGCTCGCATTGGAAAAAAGGAATTTTGAAGAATTTCCGTTTGCATTTTTTTTAAATATTAAATGTTCAGAGAAATAAGTACAAATATCATTAATTTAATAAAACCAGATAGTTAGAAATGTATTTTATGATGGATTAAAATTAAAATTAATAACTCATTTAGTGCTAACAACGGGACTGGCGCGTTTTCAGTAGTTGGCCATTAGATACAATTAACATGATATTTAAATGTGGTAATTAAAAAGTCATTAACATTTTACTCGCCATTATAATTTTATTGGATTTTGTAGCATTTTGATCAAGTTTATCCAATTGCATACTCTCCAAAACAAGGTTGAGAATCTTTTTTTCACGATTCTTAGTCCAATTTCGAACTTAATCACCTTTGAGTCTTAAAATACCATTAAAAATGTAGGGCGATATAAAGTTAGTGAATGATTAATTTGAGGTTATCTCATTATTACCAGTTACATGTGGTATTACGTTTGTGTAAAAATTCTAGAATCATAAACAAAAAAACAGCAAGCCAGCGTTTTTAAGCAAAAAACACAGCAAATCGATAGATGTGCTGTGTTTTTGCTTATGAATCATTATTTACTGTTTTATTGCTATGAAAACCCTAACATTTTTGCAAAAGTAATGAACACATTATGATGATTTGTATATTAAAATAAATGATTTGCTGTTTATTTTGTTATGTAATTATGTTCATAATTTTATCTAGTATGTCACCTCATACTTACATTAATTTTTCATTTTTTCCCATTAGCTGTGTTTTTGCTTATGGAACAATGGACGCCATTTTGAAAACGTTATTCGAATGTCAGATTTTGTCCAGTTACAAGTCTTTATTGCGTAGTTTTCGACAGTGGCTCCCCATCCATTCTTTAGATAAGTTTGTAGGTCTGTAATAATTATATGCATTGAAATATGACAACAACCATAAAGATGGCGGTCTGTTTCGAGATTTGGTTATGAATACGTACCTAATGTACGTATGTTGTACTTTTTACTACAGTCATCATCATCCATATCGTCTAAAACAATTTTTTTATACATTTCATTAATTCATTTCAATCCTTGTACACTGGCGAATGGCGAGTATTTATTTTCATGTACCCGCAAATATCTCTCCTAACTCTGTGATCTTCTTGCTCTCACATCGCAGGACGGATGCGATGTTTCACAATACTGTGTATCGTGCGGTTTACTGATCTTTTTATAAATTATTTATATTTTGTGGATATTTTTTGTTGTCAATTAGTTTAAAATTATTTGTATTAATCGAATTATTATACTCTTGCTAAATTTTCACCGTGTTTTTTTATAAGGTATAACTATAAGGTAAACAAATAATTATAAGGTAAACAGAACAAGACAAAACAGAACACGACAAAACAGAACATGACAAAACACATCATATTTTCTACTAAATTAACTAAAAATAATGAAATTACGACTAACTTTATATTTTACAAAAAAAAACAATAAATTTCAGCAATACGTGCTCATATTTTTAAATGACTGTAGTCGTCCAAATCAATATTTACCAGCGACGTGTACAAAAAATATTTAATTCAGCCGTAGAAATTCTATCTTACTCTAACACATATTGCGGAGATATAAGCGTGCCAAATACTTTCTCATTCGCACTTATGATTCGTTTTTGTTCAGGCCTTGAGTAAAACAGTTCACTAGAAAATAAAAATAGTAAATCATAATAATTGCCGATGTAAACAAAAAAAAATATCTTTCCTCCCTTGCATTTTTGTCTAGATTTATTCGCAACCCTCCCACCCCAATGCCACCGGTTGAACGAGCAATAAAATAATAGCGTTATACAGTGCAGCAACCACCCCCAACCCCCGTCATCCCCGTAATTAGATCGCGAATCGAAATGTCATAAAATAAATTTTATAATGGCGGCCATAGCTCGACATTTTATAATAAAACAAGATTCGTCATTCAGTGACGTGGTGGTACTTAAAATTTCTGAAAGGGGTTTCCGACTGGTTTTTTAGGTAAATCTTCTAATGTTTCAGTACACATAGGTGGGTTCATTTCTGCGCTCACAGTGTCAGACTTTCGTGTCACCTACGTTCGTAGTGCTCCGTATCTATTCCGAGCGGTTCCATGACAAAACAGAACATGACAAAACAGGACAGTGACAAAACAGAACGATGACAAAACAGAACATGACAAAACAAAACGATGACAGAACAGAACATGACAAAACAGAACATTCAGGGGAAAAATAAAACATTCATTTTTGTGGAATCTATTTATTAATTAAATACTTATAAAACTTAAGTTTATAAACGAAATATATAATTATAAATATTTAATATTTCAAAAATTTTCAACTTTTAAGTGAAATCATCAACTGTTTATTAGGTATATAGGTATATACATTTTTTCACAAAACTGTTATTTTGAAAATAATGCATTTTTATATAAGTATATTATAATTTAGAGTAATATAAAATGTTATTATGTAATCACTGCATGTTGGCCATTCGGCGTAAAAACCTCAATTTATCTGTTTGATTTTGATAATCATGCACGACTATTGCCACTCGATTATTAATGGTCTCATACTTTTTTTTTATAACTTCAAGGTGACCTATATGAGAATTGGCTAATAATAATCTTTCTTCTTTTTTTTCTTTCGACCATGTTCGATCCTAATAGGATCATATGGACCTCCACAGAGTAGAGGTTTGTATTGACAGATTTTGTTTTTACGAGAAATGGATTTCAGCCACTTGCTCAACCCTGACACACACAAATTGAAAAACAATATGTGTATTTGCCAGACCCAGGATTCGAACCTGGGACCCAAGGCGTTATAGTCCAACCCTTAAGCCGCGCGGCTACCATGGGCTATCGTTGTACATAATAATAATCGCTGGCAAGTTATTAAAAAATGCATTATTTTCAAAATAACGGTTTTGTAAAAAAAAATGTATATATACCTAATAAACAGTTAATGGTGTCACCTAAAAAATGATTTTTTTTTAAATATTAGGTTATTATTTATATACATTCCGTTTATAAACTTAAGTTTTATAAGAATTTAATTAATAAATAGATTCCACAAAAATAAATGTTTTTCCCCTGGCTGTTCTGTTTTGTCCGGTTACCAACTTATTTAAAATTCTTTTGCGCGCCATTGCCTTAAAAATGAGAGAAAGAGATTTTGTAACGGAAATGAGTCTGAGCATTTATCGTTGAAAAAGCCGCGGCTCGACGGAAATTGTTTCTTATTTACTTGAAAACGTCGAGAATTAACCTGTGGCAATCGGTTTTGAGCAGACGATTCGCTTAACCTCCTCCCGTTTAATGTGCGACGTTTTATGATCCCACCCGAAAAGCCTCACGTCTTTACATTTAAAAACATAAAACCCCAATGGAAAGATTGCGAAATTTACGACAAATGACGTTTTGCATGAAATCGCGTAATCAAAGGAGAGAGATAAATACGATAATTCTATAACAGATGTCGCGGTTGCTAATGATTTTTTAAATACCGCGTTTCTTGTTTGTCGATAAAAATCATATTATAACCCACGATGGCCGCGCGGCTTAAGCGTTGACCTATAGCGTCGTGGGTCTCAAGTTTGAAGCCAGGGTCTGGCAAGTACACATAATGGTTTTCAATTTGAGTGTGAGTCAGAGTATGGACCTAATAGGTTGAGCAAGTGGCTGACATCCATTTCTCGTAAAAACAAAATTTGTTAATACAAACATCCACTCTGTCGAAGCCCATATGATCTTCTTAGGATCGGACATGGTCGAAAAAATATATATTTAAATTTAATGTTGACATCTTCAAACGATGTTGAAAAACCTTCTTCTATGGAGATAGAGCATAAGTATAAAATTGAAACAAAGAAAGTACCACCGGTTCACTAATAAGTTAGCTACAAATGACTTCGCACTGAATGATCATTTTTAGATAACTTCACACTACTTCCGATAAAGGGTTCAGAGTTTGAATCCCGGGCCTCGCAAAATTCACATGTGGTTTTTCTAAGTGTGTTTGGGCCCAGAGTATGGACCTAATAGGTTGAGCAAGTTGCTAACATCCATTTTTCGTAAACAAAACAAAAAGCTGTTGGTAAAGCCGCCACTCTTTCGAGGTCTATTTATGATCCCCATAGGGTTCATACACACAACAATACAGTTGCAGCGCGTCGACGCAGGTCTTACTTGATTCCAGATGCATCTGATTAGAATCTTCAATTGGATTAAACATCTAATTTAAGATTCAAGTGCAGTGCAGTGTGTCTGAACCCTTAGGATCAAACATGGTATATAAAAAGTTAGCTAGTTGAGATTTTGAATAGAGTTACGTCTCAACGGTGAAGAATACGACAATAAATAAAGGTCATGGCCTCACGGGTATGGGTCTAAAGTTTTTTAGCGAATGGCTAGTAACAAATTTCTCCTCCTTAATTTCCTATTAAAATATAAATTCATTCTAAATAGGTACACGGTACACCTACTTTCCTTTATAGTTAGTTTTTATTCCTTCACTCACCGAACCAGCCGATGTTTTACCGCGAAGAAAGCAATGAATATAATTTATTTGATTTTTTATTACTTTCTGTAAGCACATACTAAATTTTATTGCATAGAGACTTTTTATAATAGTGTTATAATTTCCTTTGGGATGAATTAATAATCCAATGTGAAGCTTAAATTAAAACACTAACAACCCGCATGCAGTATGGTAATAAATACGGGCTGCATGGCCTCTGCGGGGGTGGTTTTAAGCATTAATTATTTATTACACCGTAAGTTTCGTAATTACAATAATTCAAAATGGATATTTTCAGTGTGTAATGGCGACAACTAGTGACCAAATTAAAACCCATTCGCTGCGGACCCTATTATTATTTTATTTATTTTATTACTATTCAACTACCACATTTAAATAACATGCTAATTATATCTAATGGCCAACGGATGGGCAACGCACCAGTTGCGTTGAACGCAGCGAATAAGTAAGTCAACATCTATTAAATATACAGTCGAGCTTGGTTATTACGAGGAAGATGGGACCGACTGATTTTGCTCGTTATAAACATTACTCGTTATATTGTTATATAACATTTTTCGCGCCACGTTCTATTTAAGCATAGAACATAAAAAATCTGAAAACCATCGTAAAAATCCTCGAAACAAGCATGGCATTCATAAACTACAAAAGAAGTTGGTAGTTACCTACTTACTGACTTCACAAAGCTTGGATTTTTTACATGCAATTTCAACCATATGCGTGGATATTTTTTTAATGTTGTCGGCGAAAACACCAATTAGGTACTTAGGCATTTAATTAGTGTCATAAACGTAATCCGATCCAGGCGGCATTGGTCGGATTTTATTGGATAGGGTCGAAAATGTTAAATGATCGACACATCAACAGTTTTTCTCGGTATACCAGAGAAGTAGCTCGTTATAAAAGTGAATAAATGTATGGAGAAAATCGTAAACTAAAATGTCAACGAATGTTTCCTCATAACATCCGAGATCTCGCTATTTCCGTGATCGTAATATCCAAGTTCGACTGTAAATATGCGATTATTCTATATAACTGCACTTCTTTCTGTAAATGAGGTGAGATTCGCAAATAGTGATAAATTGTTCAAATGTAAAGAAAAAAATATTGGTAATTCTTTATTTTATTAGTGTGTTTAATGTTTGAAGGCAGGGGTCGTTTTTCATAATGCAATTAGTGAGACCGTCGCTTCTTTAAAAGTATGTACCAAAATCGTAAAAAGATACAAATTTTTCATATTTATACTGTATACTAGTGTATTAGTGTATACAATCAATGCAAAGTGAAAAAAGTGTATAGATAATTGCTAGAGCTTGTGATTTCTCGAGATTAGAAATCAAAAATACGTGTTTTCTAGAAAATGTGTCATTATAACAACATTTTACTTCTCTTGCCGATTTTTTTTTCCATTTCTTAGATCTTCCGGCCATTTTTTAACCATATTTGTTTTCATAATATTAACAGTTGATACCTTTTTTATCACTTCCGGTAAAAAAGAAATAACGGCAAAATTGAAGAAATTCCTAGAAATCTAATTTTCTTGAGAATTTTCATTCGGTTTCTTTTAATTTCCAGTTGTATTCAGTAGCTTAGCCTAGTGATGATTTCTCTAGAATCTCATGAAAATGAATTGCTAGAGAAGAGAAGTCTTGATCGCAACCTGGAGATATTGCTGTTTATTTACATTCAATGTACCTACTGTCACGACCTCGGACTTCGGGTCTTATACCTAGAGTACCTTTTAGGGGTGTAGAGTGGCCTGAACACGCCCTTGGCCTCGTAGTCAAATAAACTGCACCGAGCCGCACCCTTGACCACCCAGAGGGACGTTTCTTTCCAGAAATAAGTCCCACGGCCCGTGTCTTTGAGGCTGAGGACACGGTTCGTGGAAGACCAGGTGTGAACAAATAAGAAAGTATGCGAGACGACGAATGAAATTGGGCTTCACCCCTTAAACAGTATAAAAAGTGACCAACTGTCGCTAACAATAATGTATGAAACATGTCAGTAGAATGTGTAGACAAAACGCCAATAAATTGCAATACCATGTATAAAGAATGAATGGGAAAAATAACTTGTATTGTAATTGAGAGAGAGGAATGTTAGATAGTGCAAGGAGAAGAAAAAGAGTTGTTAGAAAATAATATGTTGAATGGCAACAATGCCATAATTTGACCGTTGGAGATATTGCAACGTCGCCTTGAAAAAAACCGTTGAAAGCGATTTTCAAGATGGCGTCAGTGTCGGAAAACAGTCAAACAATGAACTCACGAAATTTTGTCCTCCGTAAAACAAATTATAAAACAATGTAATAATTATATAACATCCACGTAAATATACCCTGCCGTTATAAAACTAATTCCGGTGCGTTATTTTGCCCAGCCCAAATCCTAAAAAAAAACCATACTAAAGATAAAAAAAGGACAGTTTACCAGTTACTAACTAAAAATTGTGATACCAGGATTCGAATTGAACTTTGTCTGAGCTAGACCGGAACCCTGGATTTATCACTACCTATAAGCGCCTTGAGCAGCAGTGTACTTAAAACTGTACAGTCTGAAGAAGTACTATTAGATTCGTTGCTATGAAATAATAACGAAATTTTATACAGGATTGCACGAGAGCAAAGCCCGCTATAGTCAGGCCGTGACATGAAACTATAAACTTTGGTGGTAGTGCTAGTTATTGCTTATACTTAGAATGAAATATGGTAAACTGTTTGTAGAAAATATTTCTTGCATATTGAAATAAATGGTAATAATTTGAATTAAATATGTAATTTAAAATCTTCATTTATTTGCGAACAGTTTATCGCATTGCATTAGAAGATAATCAATATCTAAAGCTGGGTATTTATTAGCGAGCCGTAACTATAACCGTTCCAGCGCATCTATTCTATACACTATACTGCTATCGGCATCTATCGAGGGTAGTTTTGTATCGAATATTAGAACTTATTGTAACAATTACAATAAGTTAGTTGTAATAATAATACTTCGATACAAACAAATGAAAAACCACCCTCGATAGCGACCGATAGCAGTCTTGTGTATATAATAGATGCGCAGATACTGTAACTAACTCCAGATGAGAATTAATTATTTATTAGGCTTGCAAACTAATTATTTGGCGTCCATATTATTTACTGTATCTACAACGTTCACAGTTACGACTCGCTAATGAGTACCCGGCCTAACACTACCATAATAATTCGCAATTCAGTGCTACGGTTTTAATAAAGTCGACCTTGCAGCTTAGTTTAATCGAATGATAGAAATAAAAATCCGTATAACCAATCATAGAAATCAGATTCATGTTTGAAAACTGGTGATGTGAAAATTTGTCCCATGTCCCATTTTACTCTTATATATCACTTGAACCCCTTTAATCCTCAGCCCTTTAAATATTTGTAAAACCTATCACTAAGCATCTGCATTGTACCCAACGCAAGGCATCATGAAAATCCCTCGAGCCGCTCAAGAGAGACCCTTGTTAAAAATCATAGTCGCTCCCTAAAGATCAATATCCTATTACTCACAGAACAGATAAGGACTTGCCCAACAGAGTAGGTAGGTACCTATCAGATATGTACATATTCATGGATGTTATTGCGTATAATATATCGACTGGTTTTGGTGTTAAGATGAATGCGCCGCCTATCAGAGGCACCTAACGGAAAAATACGAAGTTTGCATTTTGAGACATTTTTTTTTCTATATTTACATTTTGTGTTTCAAGTGTTTTAGTTAATTAATACGTAGTGATCTAAAAGCAATAAAAAAAAGAAAAAAATCAAAGATAATAATGGTAGTTTTACAATTTAAAAAACGTTATACCATGTGAATTCCTTAAAGGATGCACTCTTATTATTTTTTATTGACCATGCCCGATCCTAATAATAAGATCATAATATGGGCCTCCACAGAGTGGAGTTTTGTATTGACAGAATATTGTTTTTACGAGAAATGGAAATGTTTGCCACTGGCTCAACCTAATAGGTCCTTACTCTGACACATCAGCCTGAATCTACCCACTGCTGGATGAAAGCCTCTTCAAGCTGCTTCCACTTCTCTCAGTCCTGTGCGTTGCATTGCAACGTACTTCCGCAGAACTTTATCATTTCATCGATTCAGCGGCCTCTAGGTCTACCTTGCGGACGTTTTATACCTCTTGGACACCACTGGATGACTAAATTCGTCCAGCGATTGTCTAGTATGATAATAATATTATGTCGTTACGAATTTTGGTCTGATATTCCTTTCCTTCGGGCGATTTTACGTTACTGCTGCCAAGGTAGTTTTACTTTTTTTCGTGTCCGGAAACTTGCACGTATGCAGTTTGCCGTATCACACTTCACCGTGAAATGTTGTATCGGAAATATATGGCTGTATATTAAAGACCGTCCAACCTCTTTGTGTCGTATAGTTCTTATATAAAATGCATGCATAAATAAAACACAGTTCTTTTCTGTTTATAGGAAGATAATATACTGGATTATTTGTTAGGTTAGTGTCACACACTGATTTTTCGCCCCTGTGGGGGGCGCTCCCATAAGGAGTAGTGCTCCCCAGCCGCTCGGTCTGACCCTGGTAGTCAATGTGCCACCGGTGGAATGATGATGACCCTCGACAAGGCCGAACAAAATCATACGAAATATCACATATGTGTAAGTCCCGCAGTTTGCTCTGGCAGGTCCCACGACTTCTCAGGGTGAACTGTGGATGTATAAGTCGGTCGCAGACCATGTAAATATAGGTAATAGGTAATAAGGTATAGGGTTAAATTTGAATTAAATATATATTGGATAAAGGGGTTAATTAAATTAGATTAGATGTAATATAAGATTTGATTTGTTATTATAATAGGTATTGTAAAATTGTAAATTAATATGCAATGCAAGGATTAACGAGGTAATAAAGGGGGACTTATGGATGGGCGTTAATGGTACATAGTAATTAAGGTAATTAAGGTGTATGTAATATTAAGGGTATATAGATCGATGTCGCTACGCATCGCGCGTACACGGCACAATAATTGTTAACATATGCTCATAGGCCTGTTGCGAAAACTTCCATTTGTACATATGTGCAATCACAAAGTATAGCAACACATAGCTGTTCCGCGCGCGACGTTTCCGAATCGGTATTCCGGCAGCTTTCCTGCTCTGACGTACGACGGCGTCTCTGTCGTATGTGTTGAAACCGATTTCGCGATCCGAATTTACTCTCTCTGCACATTCGCAGACTGGCACTCACCGCGAACAGTCACTTCAAGCTCCGATACGAAAATTACTACTGTTACATATACTGTTACAATACATACTACGTTACAATAATTCGAACAAAATCGATACGAATTCCGCCACCTATCTTGAACGTCACAACGTCGCCAGCTTGCTCCGCCACCTCCGCCGATTGATTTTAATACGAAGCCGCCACCTTCGTCGAAATTATTCCGCCACCTCCGCCGACCCAGCCCGCCACCTTTGGATGCCAACGCCATTACAATCGCCCATCCAGAGGACATTGATGCGAGTTCCGCCACCTTTCTCGAACGCCATAACGCCGCCATCTTGCTCCGCCTCCACTACCGATTGATTTCAATACGAAGCTGCCACCTTCGTTGAAATAATCCCGCCACCTCCGCCACCTTTGGATGCTGTTTCACCGTTATCATCGCCGATCTGGAGGACATCTGGTGAATATCTGCCGCCATTGATGGTCTTTTTCAAGATAATTATCGACGGCCGACCGAACTAGATCTTCTCTGAAGCCTTCATAACGACGAATAGAGCAGACACACTCAGATATTGTTACCGATATTGCGCTGTAGTTCGATAAGCGAGTCAAAATGAGCAAGATCCCCTCGCTTTCCGGGTTATTGAACCCGGACTCACATGCGCCGATTGATGACAACTTTAAATCCGACCTGACGCAGATCCATGGGCTGAGGAGGAAGCTGAGAGCGGCAGATTTTGCCTGCATCTACGGCTTTCTCTGCATCGCTTATGGGGTCCCGCCTCATGAGTCACTGCCAGATCTCCAAAAACAAAAGGATAAACCAGAGAGAAAAAAGAAACCAAAATCAAATATGCAGAGAGTCTTGGAGGAAATAGAGGCCATCAAACTGGTTACCTCCGATCACGCCGACACGGAGGACGACGCTGACTATGAGGACCTAGACATAGATGACTCAGACTACTCCAACGACGATTCACAGATCCCGGTTGCTGACAAACCCGCTCAGGTCCCCGCTGAGGCTACAGCCAAAGCCCCGGCCTCAAGCGGCCCTTCAACATCCGCCGCCAAAACCACGACCAGCTCCGAAAAGATGGACACCACTCTTGCGGTGCCATCAATTCCCAGCACCAGCAAAGATACTCCAAAAACATACGCAGCTGCAGCCAAATCAAATGCAGCCGCAGCCAAGACCAAAAGGAGCGATGACGAAAAATACTACAAAAGACTAAAAGCCGTCAACGACCGCTTCGATCGAGAAGAAGACGAAGAAAAAGAAAGAAGACAGATCAGGAGAGCTAGCAAACGCCTAGCTACCGAAAGCCCCGATCTCAAAATTGCAAAAAAACCAGCAAAACCAACACCGAAAAAGCCAGACATGCCAAGCCTCAAAACGGCAGAAACTACAAACGACAAAAAAACAGACAGATCGAAAAAAACTCCGCCTATCATCTTGCACGATAAAAAAGTATATAGAGATACAATGGCCAAGCTGAAAGACGCTGGTGTCACTATCTCTAATGCTAAGAACATCAAGGTAGGAATCCTACTCACACTGCCAGACTCAGACTCCTACAGGCTAGCAGTACGGATCCTGGACGCAGACAAGACTGAGTACCACTCATATAACCTCCATGAGGAAAAACCACTGAAGATAGTGATCAGAGGTATCCCTGAAGAGACGACTGCCGAAGAAATTCGCAGTGAACTCACTGCACTGGGATACCCGATCAAGAACGCCTTCAGGATGACCCAAGGGAGCCAGAAGAAACAGATCCCGCTGATTCTCCTCGACGTCGAGAAGAGCGGCGATTCCAAGAATATCTTCAAACTCACCTCCATCTTCGGATTATCTATCCAAGTGGAGCCGCTACGCAGAAGAACGGCGGATGGACAGTGTCATCGCTGCCAGGGCTTTGCACACTC
This sequence comes from Rhyacophila brunnea, assembly GCF_057557595.1. Classification (NCBI taxonomy): domain Eukaryota; kingdom Metazoa; phylum Arthropoda; class Insecta; order Trichoptera; family Rhyacophilidae; genus Rhyacophila; species Rhyacophila brunnea. Next base: position 38,624,443 of record NW_028232796.1, read on the forward strand.
CGCCTCCTGCTGCCACGCAACTCCGATGTGCGTCCGATGTGCCGGTGAACACCTCACCTTGGACTGCAAGAAGAAAAATATGACCGATCCCGCCAAATGCGCCAACTGTGGTGGCCCACACCCGGCCAACTACAGAGGTTGCCCAAGGTACCCCAAACACGCCAGATATGCGTTTACAAACGCTGACAAGCAATTTCAACAACAGCCCAGACAACGCGAAGAACCGCAAAACACATTCAGACCAGCTTGGATGAATACCACCACCAGAAACTCGGAGCCAGACCAAATCAACGAAGCGCTGATGGCGCTCAAGAACGCCATCGATATCGCCAACGAACTCATGAGAAGACTAACCAGCAAAAGGACCTAAATCCAGACCAAGATAGATAGAAACGAACGAGCGCCGGCAAGAGTGAAGAAAGAAGAAAGAAGAAAAACACTATTTTAAATCCAACCAACAAGCCATGATGCAGACATAACAGAAAAAAACCCGCAAGGGAGGAGACTTCCATCACACGCCATCATACAGATGAAAGGGATATGGGGCTTGCCCCGGTGCCCTACACGCCAAACATACCACAACAACAACAACTCCCTCTGCAGAGACAGAGCCCCTCTCACTCGCGTGTATGACAGCGTCACGCTCACGCGCGACGGGAGAATCAGATCAATGATTTTTGTCGATCAAGGGGACCACGTACTAGAATAAAGTGCGGGAAATCTTTGATCGGCGAAGTATGAGTATGTACTAAGCAATTATTACTGCCTATATGTTTGGTTGACGGAATAACATCCGTCAACTAGTCTAAGTATGTGCCTGTGGCGACACCGAGCTATATTAGTTGTTAAAGTAAGAAAGATTGCGCGACCAGTACAAATATATATTCAAGTAAAGTAACGTTCCCGCTTGATATTATTAAATATTAAGCATTCATTTTTTAGATAAATTAACGACCTATCGATTCCATGTTCTTAGACTGACGTCAAGTAGGTATTCAGGCCGTAGGGGCGCCTCAAAGTTGGACCCCCCAACGGTAGTTGGCCGAAGGATTGGTATGCGCTGTCGTAGGCCTGGTGCCACAAATATGCCAATTTAACCACTGGGATATGACGCCTTATCATACAGGCTAACTTTAGAGTACTCTTGTTTCTGAGTGAGAGGTACCTTCGCGCCGCTAGAGCCCGTAAAGCCGGCCGCCGCGGGAACGCCCCTCCCTCAGCCATGGGGAACGCCACCACGCAGGGGGTGTGCTGTATCGATAGGCAATTTAACCACGAATCCGTCGATGCGTCGTGCGTTTTTCGTGTGGCTGGACCAGAAACAAGGTGCTATTGCTACAGCAATTGCGCACTCTCAGTACTAGCAAGTGCTCGAAGTACGTAAGTGACGCGAGAGCGACGCCGCCCATCGGCGAGCGTCGCCTTACGCCTATAATTTTACTTAGCCGGCCCTTGCGTAGATGACGCGGGTAATTAGTCATTGTGCAATTTCCGCCAATCTCGTAAGGAAACCGTTAATTAATTTTGTCACCCTCAAAACGTCGGACTAAGGGATGAAATCGGGCAGATTTGCATATAAACCCCCAATTATTAAATTCTATATTAGTCTTCTCCCGCCTACACGACCCCGAACCTGCGATGGTCAGCGGCGTGATTTTTGCTCGCATTTTTCATACAAGTTGTCAAGAACTTGTGAGATAGATCCGGTAGTACTGGAATCATCTCTCAGGAATATTCGCCGTGGTTCAAATACCTATTCGACGAATACCTACTGTCACTCTGACAGATCGCGAAGTGAAACGTCAGTCAGCAGTTTTCGCGCATTTTAAATTTCTTTCATTATTGGACCCGGTCCTCAACCTTTCATCACAAGTGCCCCGTGCTCGCGCAATCTCAGTTATTGACGATAATAATTAATTAATTCGTAATTACATAAATAATAAGTGTGTCAATTGTAATAATTAATACTATATAATAAATTAGTTTCCTTTATAATATCTTTCTTGTGGTTTCGTATTTCTGATTGTGACTTTTTATAACTTTTGGTGGAAGTGAGATACAATAAACCGACTTTTATATAGTGAATACTAGTTTTTATTGGCTATAACGCTGTGCCTACCTGTTCTTCCAAAACTGTATGTACCTCCACTCCAGGCCCGGAGCTAGCCGAGGATTCGGAGGCCTACATTAGGTTAGTTTTTCATTCGTGAATTTTGCGAAAATCGGCCATGAAAATTGAGTTAATGTTCATATTGAATCTAATAAAATTGGAGACCGTATTGTATACGCTCATTTCTTTCCGATAGAAAGCTCGCTACGGTGACATGTTTTACGTACAATTTACATGTAACCACTATTTTAAACCATTAATATCACAGTTCACGCTATTCTTGCATTGGTTATAATCATGATAATCTATTATAATTCACGCAATCATAACAAGTTTTTCCCATTATTGAATAGGTAGGTAAATGATTATGCAAGTGTAGCAAAACGAACACCCGGGGGTCAATAAACCCAGTGCCCGGTGTGGGAGTTTATCACCCGGAAGGCGTCCCGCATGTCCCGTAAAAGTGCGGCCTTCAGCCCAGTCTGCCGCAACCGGAATCTACCCTGGGGACCTCCCTACGCGATCCGGAAAGCTATTATAGTCTTTGTTTCTACGGATAGTGTCGGAATCATGTGGTTATACTACGTACCTATATACTCCGATGGTGTCTACCATCTTGATTAATTTCTTTGTGTCTACATACAAACATAATATAATAATGCCGTCCGGCGCTCCAGTATTGATTAATTACAAACGCGATTTGGTAGTTTTTTTTGTGTAAAATTTACCCGGCATTTCAGTGTCATACGGACAGATTTACATTATTTGTCACGAAAGCAAGTATAAACTTTACAAGGGAAATGATTTTTGTCAATGTAACTTATATCAACTTGGAAATGTGTAGATTTTTACAGTGTAAAATGACTTAATCATCGGCCTAAAACTTCGTGGGTCCGACATTTACACAAGTACACATTTTGTTTTGCAATTTGTGTATGAGTCAGAGTGTGGATCTAATAGATTGAGAAAGTGGCTGACATCCATTTCTCGTAAAAACAAAATCTGTTATATATAACACAAACCTTCACTCTGTGGAGGCCCATATGATCTTATTAGGATCGGACATGGTCGTAAAGTATGTAGATACCTACTTTCAATGATTAATATTACATATTTACAAATTACACTTCAAAGTATAAAAAAAAAACATTAAAATATCGAATAATAGTGAAGTAATTTTTTATACTACTATATTATTAATTTAATAGAAATTTTACATTTCGATCCCTGTATAAAATTGTACATCATCATCATCACTGCTCGAACCACTACTGGGTGAATGCCTCCCCTTGCTCTCTCCGCTCTTCTCAGTCCCTAATTCTTTGCTGCCACGTACATCCACCGAACTTTATGAGCTCGTCTATCCAGCCGGTTTTAGAGCATCCCTGTGGGGATTTAGTGCCCCTTGGGAACCACTGTATGACGGCATTTGTCCAGAGGTTGTCTACTCGCCGAGCGACATGTCCATTCCATTGCCATTTCGTCTGATTAACGGCCTCTATCACTTCGCGTATTTTTGTCTGCTTCCTTATCCATTGATTTATTTTGTGATCATTACGTGTTATGCTCAACATGCCATGTTGCGCTACTCGGATTTTTGGATTTCTCTTACATTAAGAGTCCATCTTTCACATGCATACATGAGCGTTGGTAGTACATATTGGTTGAACACTTTACGCTTAAGACACAATGGGAGGTCACTTTTGAAGATACTATTCACGCGCCCAAATGCACTCCATTAAACATAATTATATACAAAATCGTACATATTATAATAATAATTACATAACATAGGGCAAGCACAAGTCGCGCCACTTCCATCGATCCATCGCCAACTCTTGCGCCTCTCGCCATTCCAGACATGCAGCGCGTAGATCGCTTTTGTAGCGCCGCTTCAGGGTAAGGGAGGGCCGGCCATAATAATAATTACACTGCTATTTTTCTCGCTCCTCATCATCGATGATCGTGACTCCATTAGAAAGCTTATTTATTATCTGCATTCTACCATAATATAATATTAGGGAACGGTATACCGTAGTGTTCTTCATTTTGTCGGACCATCAATTATAGATCACCTTTACGTACTTGAATGTCTAACTGGCTTTCCAATTTAAAAAAATCTAATAATATTATTATATTAACATTCTCGTAAACATTGTAGTGTTGCTATCACCATATAAAAATAATACTTTTGATTTTGATATACCGGACCGCAAAAACATTATGTCTAATTGATTTTCCTTTTAAAAACAAAACCTATTTTAAAATAAAATCGTTTCCATGGACACATTTTAAATGACAATAATTATTATCGAACAAACAATTCGAAAAAAAACAATATGGTGGCAAATTCGCTTGCAGTTGTGACAGGTCTCTTATAATCAACTTTTTAGAGGAAATTAAATATTTTTAGATATTTTATTTAGAAAAATTTCTATAGTAAAAATCATTTCGCGTTTAGGTAAGCCTATTAACATTTTATATTTGTATTGAAATACTTATTTAATAGTAATAATATTATAAACTGCATTATTATAATAGTATGCATCTAATAGTTTTATCTTATCTCATATTATATTCTTTACTGTCTAATTTTGTGGGTAGGTATCTATTATTGATATGGGTTGTAATATAACAGTGGCAAAGGGTGGAGGTAGGCTGTTAAGATCCCCCATAAATAGTGTACAATTGTAGATTAAACTTTGTTAGTCACACATATTTCTTTTTATTGAACTAAGGCCCAAATTTATAGATGGTGTTGGTTAGTTTTTAAAAATCAATTAAACCCTGTCGAACCAAACCATAATAGTTTTGGTGTATTTTGGGCGATACGACAAAATTGTGCACACTTTTCCATTCATACTTATTTGTTTTCGTTGGATTAAGATTACATATTACACATATTGTTGGTTCATATTTTAAAATGCATTAAGGCCATTGGACCCGTTTTTTCCTGTCTTCTCAGAATCGTGGAAATGGCAAGGACGTTTAACACGAATTGACACATAATAAACACTTTATTTATTTAAAATCTAATAAATAATATTCAAATAACACTTTTTGTGTCATTAAAATTTTCTGATTCGCTTTACTTTTTAAAATAAATGACAAATAGTCGGTCCTGTTTTCGAAATTGGCCAAAACGACTGTCACGCCACAGTGAATTTTTGAACTTAATAATAGTTTTGCAGGTATATATTGTATGAAAGAAATGGGTAAAACAATACATTTCATTGATTAATTCACGTACTTTTTTTAATTTCAGAAAAATAAAGATTTTAAAGCCATTTTAGTTTGAGTATACATCAGCCAATTTTGAATGATTTTTTCTCACAAAATAATACATACTGCACAATAAAAATATTTTTTTATTATAATATAACATTTCCGTAATACTATAAATAATAATTAACAATGAAAAAATAAATAAAACCCTATAAATTCGGTACAATTAGTGACGCTATATTACCAAAACACGTCGTACGTTTTCATGTATTTATCCTATTTTCAGACAATTTAGATATATAATTATTTTGCAAAATTAACAAAAAGAGACCATTTGATCGATTAATCCATATAGTTTTTCTAATTTCTCATTTCTAACCTTAGTAGGCTTCTGAATTTCAACGGGTGAGGACGTCTTTTTTTTCCAAAATTTTACGAAGAGTATTTTAACTCATAGAAAAATGACCTTTACTCGCATTGTAGTAACAATCAAATTGGCAAGACCACATGACGTAGACCAGGTGTTATAATTTGTGTTGACAAATCAAACATCATAAAATACCAGTGAATGTCAAACTGAGAAAAATATAGTTATATTATATTATTTATTATCTTGTAATACAAATGGTTGCAGCATGTGAGATATTGTAAGATAATTGAATCTTATAACCACGATGGCTACAAAGAAATCCTAAAGGTATTCTTGAGCAGTTTAGATAAAATATAGGTGGACTTTAATTATTTTGATAAATACCTACTTGGTTGGGCTTTAAAAATGAATAAAATTATATTTGTTTACACTTTCGTGTTTTTTAGTATTAGATTTTTTTTTGAAAAATATTTGCACTGAATTTGAACCTAAATATGATAGGTTCAAGAAAAGGTGTCACTTCACAAATTCAGCATATCAATAATATGAGGTTCTTATTTAGAGGTCTACTATTTTTATTCTTATAATTTATTCTACCGACTACAAAAATGTTTATAAAATTTGTTAGGAAAAAAATATTATTAATTCAACACTTTTAAAACCTCTGATTTCGTATCTACTACGGGAGAAGCCGAGCGAAGCGATTTTTGTTTTTTTACGCTTCGAGCATTGTTATTTTTCATGGCGCTTACGTCAAATTTGATTCTTGCGAATAAACCCATACGCCTTAAACCGTGCCTAAATCAAACTATAATTGATAAAAAAAAACATTATTCTATCTATAAAACATCCAAAGTTATGTATGCTCTATTTGCATATATATTATATACTATTATCTGTTATGGCTTGGATTCGCAGGGTTTAATTGAATTTTAAAAACAAAACAACACCATTTGTAAATTTTACTCTTATTTTAATGAAAACAAATACGTATGACTGACATAGTTTAGTATGCACTATTTATAGAGGATCTTAACAGCTTACCTCCACCCTTCGCCACTGTAAATATAATAGGTCGCATTATACCTACAGGCAGATTAGCGACAATGTATACATTTAATGCGTCATGATTAATTCCCAGGAGACGCATAAAGCTATGACAATAATTATCAATTAATTTACAATGCTATTAATAATGCGTAGGTATGTTAAATCTAATTTTTATGTAAGTAGCTATATTGTGTATACATGCGACCCACAAAAGTTTTAGGTATTTGATCTGGCCTTCGTAAAAAGAAGATGTTACTCATCATCGGTTTAGGACGTTTAAGCCGCGTTGACACGGTCCAAGTACACTTGGATCGAGTGTCATCCAAGTGACAGCTTCATAATAATTATTCCTATCCAAGCTAACTTGGACGCGGTCCAAGTAGCTTGGATATGAATAATTAGTATGAAGATGTCTCATACGAGAGCACTTGGATGGCACTCGGTCCAAGTGTACTTGGATCGTACTTGGACCGTGTCAAGGCGACTTTAGGTCAAGATATCTCTTGTATTGATAACATGATAATTCACAGGTCGTGTATATTCTCATGCACTGATAGCACACAATGGTTGAAGACAAATGCTTTACATACAATATGCTGTGCTTTTTTCATATAATATTAAATATTTTAGAAAAAGTAATAGTTAGGTGTTTTATGCTTTGGCACAAGGACGGCTCTACCTTAAAGGTTCGTAGGCATCATCCTCACATCGTTATCATGTCAAAAATACACGTCCGCCATTTTAATGATTGTCATAATTAGGGAATCCAATCCCGAGCCGAAATTCTGATCCCGGGATTTCGGGATTACAATTTGACAATCCCGGGATCCCGGAACTGGTCCCGGGATTGGCATTTTTTTCCATTGTTAATATAAAGTTTTTATATTTACAAATAACATTGATAAAATCGGTCAAAAATAAATCTAGTAGAATTTATTCTATTTAAGACATTTATTGTTAATATTGTATACGTTCAATCTTGGAAATACACAAGTTTAATGGAGTAAATAATATTGTAATATAAATAGTAAAGAGTGTAAAGACATAATGAATGGATTAGCGAGATTTAAAATAGTAAAGCAAATAATCATGGTGTACTTATGGTCTTTCCGCTTCATAAATCTAATTAGTCAGCCAAATATGAAACTGCCGTAAAACGTATGATATCATGGTGGAATTACTTTGTTAAAAGTGCGAAGCATTGTTTTTTTCCAATCTTTCTCATTTTTAATAATTCATGTGAAAAAATAAAATGAATCGGCTACCTACACATGGGTATAAATCAAACTTCATTCAAACTCAGTTTATTTCTAATGTAGTTATATTTTATTAAAAGTATTTTTTCTGTTATATTTTCGCTTTTATTTTATTTTCCATAAAAATTGATAAAAAAAATCAATCCCGAAATCCCGGGACTATGTTTATCAATCCCGGGATTCATAGGTATCTAAAATAGCTCGGGATCCCGGGATCCCGGGATTCGGGATCCCGGGATTGGAATCCCTAGTCATAATATACCTACTTAATTACATGATTAAATGAACTATTTAATTTATTTTATCCATCTAAACCCGTCGCAATTTTAAAGAGATATTTTTTTATTATTATACAACTAAATAGGGCAATGATTATAAATTATGTAATAACAATATTATTATGAATACGCGGTATTAAAGTAATTAATTACATTAAATACGCCCTATTTCACGGTAACACCTATGTACAAATTAAGAATTATTAGGAAAACTACTACGTCTTTTTTTCACTGACCGGGGTGGGGTCACTCAGTCCAAACCCGTCGCCACGGTACAAATCTCGTTCTACAAAGTATGTGAATGCATTAGCGTTAGTAGACGCATACTGGGGAGCGAATCAAATAACCCCTAATTATTTATTATGAAAAATTACTCTTTGCCTCATTAATAAAATCATATTATTATATAAGTAGCTCGGTACATAGGTACTGTATAATATGAGAAAGTTGGTAGATATGCATATTATTTAATAATTATTGGCTAAACCCCATCACCTAGAAAGTCGTCGAGCCTCCACTGCTTTGGCAACAATGTTTGTAAAATATTATCGCATGTTTTAACGATTTGTTTGTTTGTTTATGTCATCATCATCATCAGCCTGAATCTATCCACTGCTGGATGAATGCCTCTCCAAGCTGATTCCACTTCTCTCGGTCCTGTGAGTTGCGTTGCCACGTACTTCCGCAGAACTTTATCGTTTCATCGATCTAGCGGCCTCTAGTCTACCTTGCGGACGTTTTGTAGCTCTAGGATACCACTGGATGACTAAATTTGTCCAACAATTGTCCCTTCTTCGAGCTATGTGTCCAGCCCATTTCCATTTGAGGCTTTTTGCGAACTCTATTATATCGCAAACCCTTGTCTGCTTCCTTATCCACTCATTCCTCTTTATGTCCTTCCGCGTTATGCCCAGCATACACCTTTCCATACCACGTTGTGCTACTCTAAGTTTCTGGATCTCTCTTTTACTTAAGGTTCATGTTTAACACGCATATGTGATTACCGAAAGCACACACTGGTTGAACACTTTTCGCTTTAGGCACAGTGGAAGGTCACTTTTGCAGACATTATTCAGGTGGCTAAAAGCTGTAGGTACTTACTGTGATTTGCGATTATATGTGATTATCCATTTAAATAATGCTGATTCATTGTAATATATTTTTTTTTTATGCTTGTAATATTGCAAGGTGTGTTCAAGCCAAAATCATGTTAATTTAGAGATAAATGATTGTGCATTGTGAAATGACTTGCAGCTCATTTAATCATTAGCTTCTGTTCCTTTTTTTCAGCTTCAACTTCATACAAGAAGATAAAACATATTATACTCAAGTAGGTACCATATATTTTTTTAAGATGGCTGATGAATTTGGTACCGACTTCAAAGGAAGAGCAGTAGTGACGCAGTTATATGTGAAGAAAAAAGATGAAGAAGGTCGACCAACCGATGAGATTTCCAAAAGTAAAGATATTTTGTACCACGGGAATGAAAAAAGGTATAACAAAACAAACTTACAACAGAATTTGAACAATGAAGATTGAAATATTTTTTGTAGCCAGTGGTTTTCAAACTTTTTCATCTCGCGGCACACTTTGTGTCTCAAGATTTTTTCATGACACCCTAAAAAATAAACCCGTCGTTCTCCACGCAGTTTCTCAAATCTTGGAATCAAAATATTATACGCACCTATCCAGTGATATACATAGATAAAGTGAGGCCATTAGCTCGACTCAAAATTTCGCCCCATATTATTTTTAATTTAATTTTTATTAATTTCTTTTATTGTGTTAACTGTCAATACATGGTGGAACTGCATTGTATTATTAATCGATACTAGCTGAGCCAGCTGGCTCTCGCCAGTCTGTCTCGCTAGGTCTTGCAGACAGCTTTTCGTCATAGTGACTTGGTGTTGGATTTTAATATAATAATTGTAAAGTGTGTATAGACGGGGCCATAGTTTTCTCTTCGGGATGGATTTTCATTCACGTCAGACAGTTGAAAATTTAGCTGATTTGTCAGTTTTACGATCTACATGTCGTCACTGCCAATACAAATTTGGAGTCATGTGCGTAGTCTATTCTGGAGTCTGGCCTTCTCAATGTCGTCTGACACCATTTCAGGCTGCTAGGCCTAGCAGAACAGCTGGAAATCACCGATTGCTACCAATGTCATTTTAATTTTAATAGAATATATGTGTAGGTATGTGAATTTAAATATGATAAATAATTATACATCTCAATCGTGATTATCATAAATAGCGATCCAATATAACGCGAATATTAATCTCTTACGGGTCCCATTTATATAATAGAAAAAGGTTAGCAGCATAAAAAATAAATTTAAACATTATTTTGTTTCATTGTCTATAAAAAATAAATGCTTGGAGCCATAGAGTAATATTTTAAAAATCATATTTTGATTTAAAAATTAACCTTAAACAATATAGTTTGCCGGTGCGGGACATTCATATCGACACAAATGTTGATAAATAATGAAGCAATACATATTATATCTGGTAAGAATAGGAATTTATAAGACCTAAAGATGTGGAATCAGCTTAAAGAAGCCTTCATCCAGCAGTGGATTGATACAGGTTGATGACGATAATGACGATATAAATGGGTAGGTATATAAAATCACAAATTTAAAAAAAACATTGCACTTTATATGACCAAGAAGAGTAGAATTAGGTTGGGATAACCTTCATCCAGCAGTGGATTCATCTTGGCTGATGATGATAATGACGATATTATGAATGGCTAAATATAATATCAGCAATTTTGATAAATATAGCAATTCATATGACCGACAGAAATTCAAACAACTTAAGAGAGGCCTTCATCCACCGGTGGATTGATTCAGGCTCATAATGATAATGGAAATATAAATAGATATAATATAATATCACCGATTTTGATAAATACAGTAATTCAAATGACAGAAAGGAGTAGAATCAGGCATGGGAGGCCTTTATCCAGCAATAGATATGTTCAGGTCAATGATGATAAGGACGATAGAAATAGGTATAATATAGTAGTAGAATCAGGTTGCGGAACCCTCCATCCAGCAGTGGATTGATCCTGGTTGATGATGATGACGATATGAATATGTAGATAAATGTAATATCACCGATTTTGATAAATACAGAAATTCATATCACAGAAAGGAGTAGAATCAGGCTAAGGAGGTCTTTATTAAGCAGTGGATTGATTCAGGTTGATGATGATGATGATGACGATATGAATATGTAAATAAATATAATATCACCGATTTTGATAAATACAGAAATTCATATGACAGAAAGGAGTAGAATCAGGCTAGCGAGGTCTTTATTAAGCAGTGGATTGGTTCAGGTCGATGATGATGATGATGATGATGACAATATGAATATGTAGATAAATATAATATAACCGATTTTGATAAATACAGAAATTCATATGACAAAAAGGAGTAGAATCAGTCTATGGAGGTCTTTATTAAGCAGAGGATTGATCCTGGTTGATGATGATGATGATAACAATATGAATTTGTAGATAAATATTATAGTATCACTGATTTTGATAAATACAGCAATTCATATGACAGAAAAGAGTAGATTCGGGCTAGGGAGGCCATTATCCAGCAGTGGATTGGTTCAAGTCGATGATGATAAGATGGATAGAAATATGTATAATATCACAAATTCGTTAAACCAATAGTAGTAGAATCAGGTTGCGGAACTCTTCATCCAGCAGTGGATTGATCCTGGTTGATGATGATGATGATTATGATGACGATATGAATATTTAGATAAATAGCATTAGAAATTCAATACTGTCAAGAATACAATCAACGTAGAGAGGCCTTCATCCAGCAGTGGATTTATTGAGGCTCGTGATAATAATGGCATTATATATAGATAGGTAGATAATAATATAATATCACTGATTTTGATAAATATAACAATTCATGTGTAAGTAAGGAGTAGAATAAGGCTGAGGAGGCCTTCATCCAGCAGTGGATAGGTCAAGATTGATGATGATAGGGACGATAAAAATAGGTAGATATTATACAATATCACATATTTTGATGACTATAACAATTCGTATTAATTTCTTTCATTGTTTGCAATGGCAACTTTGTTAGTTTAATATGACTATCTGATCTATGGAAATTAGTAGCCTAAGTAATTATTCAATAAAAAAAGATTGAGTGAACAGCCACAAAGTATTTTAAAAAAATCAAATTTGGAATATCACGTTATCTATGAAATGGCGGACAATGTCGCTTAAATGAGCTGTTAGTGCATTTTCCAAAATCTCTTAGGATAATAATATATAGGAGATTAATAAAACTCGAATTGCCGAAGTGCCAAAAAAAATTTTCATTTTATTAATATAAATCAATAATACTCCATTTTTATGTTAAGTTATTAAGTGTGCACAATTTATGTCTGATCTTAATAGCTTACCTCCACCCTTCGCGTTAATCCATCGTTTGCGCATTAATTTTGTCGTCGACTTCACGGAAACTACCATCAAAAGTTGTGTTACTTGCATTCCTTCATTAATTTGCCACCTCAAGTAGCGAATACATGATCACATACCCACACGTAACGTCACTACAGCTACCTTCATTTCTCTCAGATCTTCAAATCCATAACTTTTCAATATTATCTCCCTAAAAGTATTTTTGAAACCAGTTGCTAAGGTTAAGGTTAGTTGATGTTCAAAAACAATTTTATATTTATGAAGAAGCGTTGAAAATGACAAACTAGTGAAATTTATAAATATGATCACGCATCAGCGTCTTGTAATAAAATTTTCTATAATTATAATTTTTTTCAAGCACATTGTGGTGTCGCACGGTGTAAAGTTTGAACACCACTGGTTTAAGCAATAAAATATAATGCCTTATGAATGAATAAAATATAATAAATGTGGAAAATATAGTAAAGCGTCTCTAGATGTTATCACATATACACTGATGAATACAAATGATATAACTATGCCATTATGACTGACTTACTAGTAATTACGGATACCTATTAATTACTTACCCACCTAATTGGCGCCAATGACCATCCAGATCCATAGCTAACTGCATGATTTTATTAACCTTTTTGTATCTTAACCTGAGCTTTGTCTCTCCAGCAGAATGCATTACCCTTTCCTGAGTCCTTATGCATTTGCTTATCTTTTGAGTGTCAATGTCTTGCAGGAATTCCCTCGCATCTAATGACATCATCTGCAGCATTTGTTATACAGGGCAGAGACAAATCCCATAATCCCATAATTGAAAATTCTTATGTTTATGCACTTATAATAAAAATTGCCTGTACCTATCAATAATACACATTTTTTTTTAATTTCAGAGTTTCGGTTAGAGATATATCGGCCAGAGTCCAAAGAGGATTGCTAGCCTATGATAAACAGCTCGATTCGAGACGAACAAAGTAATTAATGCATACAATATTTTTATACAAATATCTAACACTATATTATTATGTAGATACCATAGGTAGATACTTACAATACTTATAATATTATTATAGCTAAGATATTTTTGTGCATATAGTGGCATCTGTTGATAATAATGTGATACATTTCATAAAATATTTAGAGACTCTTAATTAGCAAAGTTTCAAGCCATAAATTATCTTTGTTTTTCTTCCAGATTAAAATCACTGCTGGATTCTGAAGAAAACGGCTATTTGTCCGAATACAGACAATGTTCAGCAAAAAACCATGTCCCGTATGACTTGGAAGCGGAGAAGGAAAGACTGGAAAATTTGAAAGTGGACGAAACTATAGAGACCAAAGAGTTTTTGGCTAACAAACAGCTGCAATTGGACATGTACGCGTTATATTGACATCTATAGTTTGCAAATTGAACTAAAATAATATTTAAATACCATTTCCCAAAATAAGACGTCGATAGAATTTACATTAATATACCAATTATTATTTTTTTAACCTCTATGGGATTGTCAGAAATGGCAACAATTGCTGCAGAAGATCTTACAATACTGAGCTCTACGGCCTGTATGAAGATTTCAGCGCAGTTCAAACAATTAGGATTAGAAGCTGGGTTAGCCCGATCATGTGCATCTTACAAAAGACAATAAGCCGCAATATATATACTAATAGCGCCTGTAGATATGAATGGATTTACTAGCAATAATAGCGTATATATTTAACTATCGCGACAATAACTATCTACAGATAAAAGTGCTAATTGCCTTGCCAATCTCATTCTTCAACCATAAGCGAATCTATTTGTTGCCCTTGTATGGTGCTATTTGACAGGTTCGGACAAGTTGTTAAAATCAGTAACCGTCAAAATGCTCTGCACGGTGTAATTTGTACTTTTTTTCCATCAGGTTCGCCATTATATTTCTACTGCGCGCAGATATTGTGCAAGTTGCAACTATCGCGTGAAATTTCAGAAGCCGCTATACTTTTTCGATCCAAGCATGCAGTCTGGCAAATCGCACGATAATACAGGACGTTTACAGTTGCATTTTATTGTTATGGTCGCGATAATACGTACTGCCAGCAGTAAATCCATGCGTGTGAAAACGGGGTATCATAACCCACGTTGTATTATCGTGCAAGATGCCAGACTGCATGCTTAGATCGAAAAAGTTCAGCGGCTTCAGAATTTTCACGTGGTAGATGGAATTTGTGCGATATCTGCGCCTGCGCCGTAGAATGATAGTGGCAGACCTGCCGGAAAAAAACCAACTATACCGCGCAACGAATTTTGACGTTTACCAATTTTCACAACCTGTGAAATAGCACCATACAATGACAACAACGCATCTCGCTTACGCTTGAAAAATGAGATTGGCGAGACAGTCAGTACTTTTACGTGTAAACAGTTATTATCGCGTTAGTTCAATTTACACACTATCGGTACCAGTAAATCCATGCATGTCTACAGGTGCTATAATGCCGAGCAATCCAATAAAGTGCAAAAGAAGAGGCAAGTCAAAAATTACCTAACTGTATGGAGCTACCAATGACTGCTACTTGGAGTACCGAATAAGAATGTTTAGGCAAAGTTGTTTTAGGAAGCTACGATTCACTCTATTTTATATCCCTTGTAAAGTGTTGCCATCATAGATTTCCTGCGAGATATATTAATAATATTATTATCATCAGGTATAAATGCAAAGCGATTGCACCACTTTTGAAGAAGCGTAGACAGATGGAAATAAAACAGATGCAACAGATGCAAATGCAGGAAAAGCAAGACATCATACAAAACGAAAGAGAGGCAAACAAAACGTGGCATTATGTCATGGAAAAAGACTTGGAAGCAATGGTATAATTTTTATATTAATTTGTACCTATGTAGGTATTAATATTATGACATAATATTATACTAAATTAAGATACTAATACCGTTGTCATGTCATCTAAGCCTCAATATTTGATATTCATTGATTTATACAAATCAACATATACCTACTGGGCGCCGGACGAAATCCCGAAGGCCGAAATCCTGAATGCTGAAATCCCGAATGGCCGAAATCCTAAATGGCCGAAATCCCGAAAGCCTAAATCCCGAAAGCCGAAATCCCGAAGACCGAAATCCCGAATGGCCAAAATCCTGAATGCTGAAATCCCGAATGGCCGAAATCCCGAAAGCCTAAATCCCGAAAGCCGAAATCCCGAATGGCCGGAATCCCAAAGGCCGAAATCCCGAAAAATCAAAAAATACGAACAGTAATATTTCTCAACAGTTCAAGAGACAAAAAACCATTTTTTTGTTGAAAAATGGAAACTAAGATATTAATAATCGTCAAAATATATATATATTTTTTTCATTTCATTTTCTTTTATAAAAAGTAGTATTTTTGCTTTTGAGTTGGTAGTTGTTGAAAAATATTACTTTTTGTATTTTTTTATTTTTCGGGATTTCGGCCTTCGGGATTTCGGCCATTCGGGATTTCGGCCATTTGGGATTTCAGCATTCGGGATTTCGGCCATTAGGGATTTCGGCAATTCGGGATTTCGGGCTTTCTCTCTTTGGCCAAAACTCACAAAGACCAACCGATCACAATATTAAAATAATCCACTCAAAGCGAAGATAATAAACCTAAGTTACAACGCTGTGAGTAGCTTTGTCAAAGTAATACTATAATATGTGTCTATGGCATGAATATGTTGATAAGTCTAAAAACATCAATTCTCAGGGCTTACTATTTGTAAGGTTGGTTTTCTGTGGTAAATCAGGAATGTTTGTGAAATTTGGTTTTGAGTTTGACAAATATTTTACTGAAATTAAAAAAACATCCAAAAACTTATATTCTGATTTAAACGTTAAAAAACAGAAAAAATGTTGTGTTTTCCGAACTTTTGATATTTTTTATTTACTTTGTGAATACAAATCACATTTTCTCTGACACCTCTTACCCTTTCCTCACAAATAATCACATTAGATCAGAACCCCCCTAGAGCGTGACGTCATATATGGACGACCCATAAGCAATCACTCCCAATGGAAGAAGATTGTTGGCAATGCCTGTAATTTCAGTCATCATCCTTGATTAAAGATATTATGAAGAAGAGCATCTAATAAATGTTTACTATCAAATCTTCCCCACTGCTGTATAAGAAAAAGCCTTTATAAACTCAGAGGGCGTTTCTATTTCGACCTGAATAAAACTGAAGAAAAAATGTATACTTACGAGGGTTGTTCAAGAATTAAAGACCTTTATTATTTTAAAAATCAGGAAAATTTTATTTTTTTAATTTTAATTAAAAAAGCATACGAAATGTTAGGTACAACTCCCCACTGTTTTTCGACGAAGTCCCCGTTACGATTGATGCACTCGGTGAGCTGTGTGTCCTTGATTCCCTTGTCGTACAACTCCGGCGCCACCGTCCTCAAAAATGTTCTCACCTCTTCCTCCACGTCCCCGTCAGTCTCCAAGCGTTTTCCGGCAAAATGTTGCTTCAGGTGAAGAAAAAGATGGAAATAACTATGGGGGGGCTATGAGCAGGATGACAGAGGACATCCCATTTGAATGAGTCCAAATGGTTAAAAAAGACCTATGCGCTTTTCACACGATTTTGTTTGTGAGCATCCTTCAGCATTTTGGGCAACCAACGAGCACACCTTTGCATACCCCAAATTTTTCCCTCAAAATCGTTTGTATTGTAGACTTACTGACGTCTGGGATCGAAATTGCGAGCTCACGGACTGTCTGACGGCGATCTTCACGAACTTTATCATTGGTTTTCTTCAACAAAACATCACCAATTGAGGACCTCCTTCCACTCCCCTCCTCATCATTAACACTCGTTCTATCACTCAAAAACACAGTGCACCACTTCCCGACATTCCGCTGGTTTATCACATTACCATAATTGGATGTGATTCGACGATGGATTTCAACAGGGTGGACTCCCTCCTGGTTAAGAAACCGAATGATTGAACATACCTCGCAGGCGGTAGGATTCGACAGCAGAGTGTCCATCTGAAACGGACGCAAAGGTCATACTGAAGCAGCTACTGAGCCGATTCACCACTCGTTCTAGAGAGGGATGTCTACGCTACACACCGGTGCTACCATCTTTTGAGAAACAACATCAAAAATTAATACCAAAAATGAATACCAAAAATGAATAAAGGTTGTTAATTCTTGGACAACCCTCGTACATATTTTTAAATATATTACAACAATGAGTTTTATTGATATTACTATTAAATTTTTACATTTTTTTATTGATTAGAAAAAGCTAGAAGCAAAAATTAAAATGGAGCAGGCGCAAAGGGAAGTGGAAATGAAAGCCTTTTTGGACAATCAAGTTCAAATGGCATCGGAGTGTCAGAGAAAGAAGATACTGCAAGAAAAGGAGGAAGAGAAAAGACTTATTGAGAATCTAAAAGTAGTTAACGCCAAAGAAATTCAAGAGAGTATGTATACTAGCAATTTCAATCAGTAGTTAATTAACTGTAAAGCAGAGATTCCACGCGGTCCTGTTCAGTGCTCCGCTAGAATTTCTAGAAGCCAAAAGTACAGCTCGTCACCCTTTTGTATCCCATTAAAACATTAAAAATAATTGTAGTTTTCCAGTATTTTAATATAAAAAAAACTAACAGATCTATTTGAATGTTTAGTTTGGTTAAATACCCATGTGATATCTATTATTAAACTGTCAAAAACCATTTCAACGTAATTTTAGATTCACCCATTTAGTCCAGAAAATAGGTTGCCAAGTAAAACCTTCACATTTGAATTTTTTGTTATTTCATTCACTACATTGAGCATTTCAAACACAATACATGATATTCGACTTGCACTGGAACGAAAGCATTCAGATTATAATACAAAATAACTGCCTGTTAAAGGGCAGACCACATTGATATATATCTAGATAAGCAGCCAAATACACCAAATCATCATTATTTTGAATATTTTATTATATAATGACAGTTAAAATAATCACGGAAACACGCACACATTGAGAAAATTATATAGATGTATTGTGACATCACCAGAAATCGAACCTGGAACCTCCGAATGATATGCCAGTGCCTTACGCATTGAACTACGAGGGCTGCCAGCTAGATCACAAAACATAAAATTATTTATGTACTGTCAAACAAGAACTTCTTGTCTACATGTTAAAACTGTGAACTAACAATCTCCTTCGGTGCAGTTAATCACACTTCCGTTTTGAAATAAGGAACGCCTCCAAATTTATCATTTCAATTTACGCTTCCGTGGTGTACGTATCTCTCAATTTACGTAATTTGAAGCTTTTTATAATAAAAATATGTCTAAAACTATCAGGAGTAATATTAGAATTATTATTAGTAAACATTTGGTTTGTTTCGAAGAAGAAAAAGAGTAGTACTAAAGGGAAAGCCAATAAATTATTTAAACACACCTCTAGCGGGCGTTGTCGCCATGACAGGTACGTCACTAGAAGTCTTCTACATGCGATTACAGCCACTTCCTGTTATCGCCAAATTCTTGTTGGACAATATATTATATACGTTATGTCAATGACGTCACATAAGAGTTTGTAGCTGCTTGTTGTAATGCACCAATGTACAGAATATTATTTTATTATTACAATAATTCAACCGCACTAAAAACGTTGAAAAATACTAGTAATAATATGTTTACGTGTATTAAATAAGGCTCTAAGTACCAAAAAGTAGTATTGCCTGTAGTTACAAAATACCGAGTCATTGCAGTAAAATTTCATGAAGCAGACCTTTTGAAAAATGTAGTTTTACAGTGTGAAGCAATCACAGCAGCTTCTATAATTTTAGGAACTAAGAACTCGCAAGTGTCAACACACCATCGTCAGCTATTTTATATTGAATGCCGTTGACCACTGCAGTGCTACTTACACCATTATAAATAAA
Source organism: Rhyacophila brunnea (assembly GCF_057557595.1). Classification (NCBI taxonomy): domain Eukaryota; kingdom Metazoa; phylum Arthropoda; class Insecta; order Trichoptera; family Rhyacophilidae; genus Rhyacophila; species Rhyacophila brunnea. Next base: position 38,644,104 of record NW_028232796.1, read on the forward strand.
ACACGGCAACGGACTTACTACGTCGACAGGTTTAATTATTTTGCTGTATTTTTTGACTTGCTTGAGGCACTTAGACTATAGTTGAAGTTATTGGCGTTGGTATGTAGAACATTTTTCTATAAAAATGTCAGTTTTTATTATTTTGGTACTTAGCGCCTTAATTAATACACGTATTCATATAGTAATGTCACTTCCATATTTTTCAGAATCCGAAAAAATACTGAAAAAGAAACTCACTTTGAGTCAGATTCTGAAACAACAGATGACTTTGAAATGTGAAACTGAGCAGAAAATGACACAGAAAGAAAGGGAACACGAGCATTTTTTCGCCAGAGTCTCAACGGCTGAATTAAATGAAGACACCAGGAAGAAGGCAATGAAAAAGGTATAATATTGTTTATTGAATAGTAACCTTGGTCGTCAGATGGCAAAATGATGCAATGTGTCGTAGGTTTATCATGTAACCTCATAAATCGGACAGGACAAAAGCTTCCAATTTTAATTTAAAATGGAATTTTGGAATGAAACAAAAAATTAAACTCTATAGAAAATATTTCTGGTATTTGCGAGGTTTACTAAATCGTCCGTTGTACGGATAACAATTGAGACTATTATTTGCAAAGGCGACACCTTCCAAAATTTTTGAAAAATCAACCTTAAAACCTTAAACTTAAAGAAAAATACACTTTAAAGGAATTTTTAGACAGTAGCCTTAAACCCGGCTTTATTATATACAAAATATCAAAACAAAATAACGCGAAACTTTAAAATGTGGCTTATTCCAAAATAATTTAGTTACAAAGACGGCTCGTTTCACATTAACCAATAGGAGCGCAGCTTTTGGATTATGTGACTATCATTTTAGTGGTATGTCATTCGGTTGCATACTTGCATAGGCGGATTACCCCGAATTGTTATGTTGTAGAAACGGCTTAATCCAACTTTCATTTTCAAACCAGACTTGTTACAAACATTAAATGTAAATAGATTATTTACTAATAGTGAAATGAATAAGTTTCACTTTGTTTTCTATTTTAAATATACTATACTACAAATGAATTAAAAAATCATACAAATTAGTCTTTTATTAGTCTGTAAAACAGTTAATTGCATTTTGCCGCAAATTATGTTTTTTGGGAACGAGCCGTGTTTGCAAATAGATTAGCCTTAATTATGATGTTTTTGTGAATTCATTTTTGAAACGATTAGGCATATTATGGGTAGGTATAATAATCTTATACAGAGGTAGCTGTATGCAACATTAGTTTGAAAAAGAAGCCGCGACAATGACACTCTTTGCGAACCGACTATACTGGTCATGGCCCCCACGAGGGGGGGGTGCTGACTGGGCTCTAGCCTGGAGGCCCGGGCTCAAGGGGGGCCCGGCGTGGCGGATCGACCAGATAACTGAGATAAACACACTTCACAAATTTGCTATAACAGAAACAAAGTCGCCTGTGGCGCTACTTCACTTGAGAAGTTTTAACATTTTAAAACATGTGGTTTTGCAATGCAACTTTTGATTATTGTGTGTTGATACTCGACAACTTCAAGTGGATTTATTAAAAATACAAAAAATACACTGAATACCTACCATTAATTGATGTATATTAATGTATATCAATTATGCCTGTCGCGTTTGGTGTGTGTTCAATGTCTAACTAAATAAAGATATCACGTTGTTGATAGGAACAAGAAAAGAAGGACTTGGACCTATTTGCGCAGCACTCCGCGGCCGTCAAAGCGGAAAGGGAGGCGCAACAGCGGACTGACGATGAAATGGTGGCCTCCGTCGCCAACAAGTACATCGAGGACAGCGAGAAACAAAGATGTCTTCTGGAAAAACAGCGCAAACAACTACTTCAGGTGAGCATTATTATACTTTCCCCTCACTTGGTACATCTTCCAGTCTCCACGACCACATGCTACCATGCCACTAAACACTATCCATGGGGTATAATAACGGAGCTATGGGATATTAACATGACCTGGGAAAGTGCAGGAAGACGTCTTGCGAATATCAGTGATTCTTGGATGTGCTGCATAGTGCCCATATGCCCCTCCTAAAGAGCATATATGAAAAAAAAAAGAAGAGAAAGAAAATATTCAATCAACAGACAATATCAATCAATAACCATTATAGATTTATTTTTTATTATTTTAATTCTTCCATAAAAACAAAATAATTTATTTTATAAATAAATGTCGATGCTGTTAAATAAGTTAACCATACGATAGACAGCAACGTGAAGCACAATACCTGTCCTGCGAAAGGTATCGTTTCGACTGCAAAATTATCAGTAATATTGATGGGAATGAAAATTAGCTTTCTAATAAGCAGAAAGAAGTGTTTTAAAAAAGAACTCATTTCAAATATATTAAGTTGTCGTTGATTCCAACAATCGACACATTAAGTTGGAAGACCAACTTTAAATTATTTTTTGAATGTTTATACTTTTTTTCAGGAAGCACTGTCTGGTCGGCAGCTACAAATGCAAGAAAAGATGGCGGCAGCTCAGCGAGCCAACATGGAGTCCGTCATAGACAAGCAGCTGAGGATAGAGCAGGCTCAGCAGGCGGCAGACATGGCGAAAGTCAGCAAACAGAGGGACAAATGTGCAAAGGCCGCTTACAGACATTATTTGCAAGGACAGATGAGATGGGCTAAACTTGCTAAAGTAATGTATAGTAGCCTAAAAGATTCTTGTTAACACAATCACTGATAACCTTTTAACTACGGCATATAAATAACACGTTAATTATATCTAATGGCCAACGACTCCAAAGGCGCCAGTCTCAGTGTTTTCACTAAATGAGTTAATATGTATTTTTTGGATTTTGTATTTTAAATGAACGAAATGCCCAGACGCATCTTCACCAGCAAACTATGGAAAAATGGGATTAAATTAAGGCTATACCTCAGCTTAGGCGTGGTCTAAAAAGTCATAACTATGCGACGCCTGGATTGTGCTAATGAAGCGTGCCGAACGGAACATAATTTGTCATAAAAATTCAACATGCGTCCATTCAGTGTTATGTTTATTGTCATATTAGTAATAATAATTATAATATATTATTCATTGACATGTTTTCTTTTTCGAGTACAGGCATAACGTTTTTTAGTCATCTTTACACGATAATTATAAGAATATATTCTTACGACGCCATCACAAAAAAAATCGACGTGCTCCCACCTCGAATGCCGCTCGGCGATTGGCTACTAATGCAAAATTTCATCCCACCACTTGTTGAAAATTATTTGCAGTTTCACTTATGTATGCTCGTAAAGAGTGTGACCATAACAAGATGATAGTGGCGAGGGGCGGAGGTAGGCTGTTAAGATCCAACATAAATAGTGTACACTACATTTTTTTAACCCATTTGTTTTCATTGAACTAAGAATATAAATTACAGATGGCGCTGGTTAGTTTTTAAAAATCAATTGAACTCTACCTAAACTAAATCATAATTGTTAAGGTATGCTATGGGTGATCCGACAAAAATAGTGCTCACTTTTTCTGTCATATTTATTTGTTTTCATTGAATATCTAAAATTATGTATGTTTTACGACTTACGACTTGGTTAATGCAGGGTATAATTGAATTTTAAAAATTACCAACAATATCTGCAATTTGTAGTCTTAGTTCAATGAATACAAATACGCCTGACAATGTGCACTATTTATGTCGGATCTTAACAGCCTGCCTCCACCCGTCGCCACTGCAAGACGGAACCTTATGAAATTTTAGTATCAATACCATCGATTTATCGTATGGAATAGGCATTTAGCTAAATTCGCATAGATTTAATGCGTACACAATTTCTGACAGTTCGTAAGACAGTCGGGGCCGTTCATTTGTCAGCATATTATGCGGTATCCAGCTAATGGGTATCGGCTGATTAGTGAAGAGCAGTTTTCAGCCAATGTTGATCCAGCTGAGCGCAAACTCTGTAGGATTTTCATTTGTAAGGGTGTTTCCATGAGCGCAACGAGAACCTCATTGATCAAACAATATTTACATTACATAAATTGGTCTAATGTCATTTTGGTTTCTACATTGAAAACATGAATTTTAGGCAGTTTTTTTGTTTTGTTATATGGCGTACTGTATCTCACCTAGGTATGTATTTTACTATTATTTTCATTATATTATTATTGGTATGCTTTACAAGGTTTTAAAACTATGGAAATTCTATTAAAATGTTACTTGATATATCAATGGAGATGGCCATTCAATTTTTTTTCTCTACTAGGAAAAGGCTGCGGAAGAAAAGATTTTAGAGTTCAATAAAAGGATGCAAGAGGAACAAGAATACAATCAAAAAATGGTTGAACTTATGAACAGGTATGTTACTCTCTCTAAGTGGATCAAATATCCAAAATTCGCTGACATTAATTAGTCTTTTAATTAATCTTCACAAATCCAATCCCGACCCAAAATTTTGTTCCCGGGATTTCGGGATTACAATTTGACGATCCCAGGATTGGCGTTTTTTTCGTTAGTTAATATTATTTTTTTTTTATTTATACAAATAGCATTGAAAAAATTGGTCAAATATGTCTAGTATAATTTGAGGCGTCTAATTACAAAAAGCGACAAGTCCACAATTCAATATTTTCGGAAACAACGTTTTTATGTTTCAAGCTTCAATTATTTGTTTTAACGTGAGGTTATTTTTTCCGTTGTACTCTATGTCGAAATTAGAACCAAATGGCAATTTGTTTCAGCCGATAAACTCTTAAATGTAATAAATATAGTCAAAATAAAATTGGACGTAGCGCTATTTGTATCTGACTTTTTAATTTATTCCGCATAAAGCACATAATTCCGTGGCACTGTCAGGAGTTTACCAGATGCTACAGCATGGGAGACGCCCTTTTCAATATTGAACGTTCCCTTATTGGTAGAATTAAACAGGCGCGAAATCAACCAAGCTTTAAATATTATGAAACACAGACTTGGCGCTTTTTGTAATAAATCAATACTTAAAATGTTTTTTTTCGTACGGCTATGTCGCGTTTTGGAATTTATAGATCAATACATATTGTGTAAAATTATACAAAGAATACATGCGTATTTTTTTCTCGATTTTGACCAAATGTGGACTTATCGCTTTTTGGAATTACACGCCTCATTTATACTATTTACGACATTTAATGTTAATATTGTGTACGTTCAATCTAGGAAATACATGGGTTTAATGGAGAAAATTATATTGTAATATAGATAATAATGTGAAAGTAAAATAGTATTTTTAATTTATTTAAGAAAAGATGACATTCATAAAATTCGGTGTAGAAACAAGTATATGCCTGCACGTCGGCGACACTGGCGGTTAGACACCATTCACGTGCCAGAACGTCAGTGGCGTCTAGCTGTGTAAATGAACTAATATATTATTTTTCTCATGTTCTTACGATTATGTATGACAACAAAAAATGGTTATTTATTATTCGTAAGCATCCTGTGACATGTGCAGGTACATACACTTCCTAACATAATTTTGTACACATACTAATTGATTGTGATTGATAAATAAATCAATCCTGAAGATTTCGGGATTATGTTTACTAATCCCGGGATTCATAGGTATCGAAAATTGTCCGGGTTTGGATTGCCTACTTTCAATGTCTAGCTTATATCGTAAAGCAGCACTGTCAAAATGCACGTGTTGACTTGGTTTTAGTCTTAAACATGCTGCGTGGAATTGAAAGATCTTTGAGTTGTACCCATTGGAAAGGACATATTCTTATGAAGTGCCACCTAGCGTAGAGATTAATTGAAGTTGTCATCAATCTAAATGTTTACTGTAATAACTACACTTAACGCTAGCATTAAAATTTCATTACAACAGAATAAAAAAAATATTTATGTATTTAATACAAAAATTAGGCGATTGGTGAGATTTACAGACAGCTTTTGAGGAATTAGGTTTTGTGTCATCTTTCTTATTTTTCTTTGACCATGTCCACTCCTCAGTTGGAGCATATGGACATCAAGCGGCGTCTCCAATAATCCCTGTTGCACGCCATTCTTTTGCGTCTTCCCGAGATATGCCAGTATACTGTAACTCTGCCGTCCACACCGCTGGAATCTGGTTGGCTTGAAGAACAGGCAGACCACGTTGAAATCCTCTTAAGGCATTTGTAGAAAAATAACAGATTTACAAAAATAGATACTGGGTGTGCAGTGGTATAATTTAAGGAATAATAAAGAGATATATATATAGGAATCAACAACCCTTGTCAGCATATTATAAGTCTGCGATATAGGAGCCTCAATTATAATATTCATCTTCTTAATATCCATTTTCACATAGTCAGCCAGTATCCAATTATTGCAAACTCAATGGAATAGCTGACCTCAATTATAATATCATTTCTTAATATTCATTTCAGCGACAATCAGCAAAATGTCCAATTTTCGTATACTCAATAAAACAGCTGATCCGCAATTTATTGAATAGTCATTTCAATATAATATTATTCAATAGTGCGTACGTCAATAAATAGCGGATCATGATTGATTGGATACGATACCCTATCATAACTTCCCGAACTGAGCATATCTCACCGCGTGGTACCAAACATAAAAGCGGTCTCGTCCCTTTTCAATGAGATCGCCAAATATGAAAGGCAGATTATGCAGCCTCTCATATCGAGAATGACAATGACGTTGGAACTGGCTTCCCATGTGCTATAATTTGTCAAATCTGGCATTATTTTCCATTTGCTCTACAGTGAGAAATGGTTGTTAGTAATTCGCCATGCTCTGAATCCAAATAACGTGCTAATTCCCTAATGCAACACTAAAGACAAAAACTCCACCATGTGTCTCATTACGTTTGTCAATTCTCTAATATCAACTTATTATAGGTTATTATAATTAATTTACATTTCAGGGAATTTGCTACAGAAGGTGTACATCCATTCATGAAGTCAGCTCGAAAGGCCCAAACCCTGAAGAGTCCACTAGTACCAGAAACCAATTACAATAAGTACTGATACCTTATCAATGACGAATATTCAAAAATATATTTGTACTTACAATTCATGCAATTGTATTTTTACCAATCTTTCAATCCTTCAGAGACACCTATGACTAGTAAACCAATGTACCAAAATAGAAATCAATGATTTTGTGTACAAACTAGCTAGAGGTTGGAAAACTGGTTGATTTTGAAGACTAAGTATACTTACTACCAGTATAAAAAAATACTTAGTATCGAAACTTGTTCCAAAATACTTACTAGTAATACATACTCAACTGGAACTAAAACTAACTCCATATTATTACAGTATAGTCACCATTTCTGTCCTTCACTATACCAACTTTACAATTAGGGAGAAAGAGAGAGAATGACGATTTGAAATATCGGCTTTAATAGAATCGCTAAAAATTACACTGAGTGCTGAGGCGATTTTAACCGGATAACTGCCGCCAGCGTCTTAGCACGCTTTTCTATTCCGAGAACAGAGGGCCGGCCAAGCAAAATGCGCGTGCAAAGACGCTCCACTTGAAACGCAATATATCGGCCGAGGTCAATGTTTTGAATAATTCAATCACGTTGCCCACACAGCGACATCTCTTAGGATCATGGTGTAATACTTACATTTGACAATTTCTATATTATCATCAACGAAACGTCAATTTTAAACAAAGCTTTCTTGGGTTACCGAAACGCGTCGCTAGTAGGCTTATGACACGGATCCGATATTTATCAAATCACACGCCGGGATTCCCGTTTACTTATAGTAGATGCAATCGAAATTATGGTTCGCTTATACATATGAGAAACGGGGAATACTGTGATTCCTGAATATACACTAATACTCAATTGGAGTGACATATCTTGGAATACATACCAGTTGAATATTCGTAGTCGTATTTGACGTATCTAATTCGGTTTCGCGGCTGAAATATTTTCACTTTATAATTCATTTCTTTTATGATAGTTTTATAATAATTACTTTTAAACTTTTTGCATTTTTATTCATAATTTACGGGTACGATTTCGTAATTTTTAAACCTTTGTAATCTGTGTTGTGTCGATAATTGTTTATTTTATAAGATATTAGTGTCGGGACTTAGTTTATTCGCATAGTGTTTAACTTATTTGACTTTTTTGTATTATATATTTTTATAGTACGAGGGTGGGTCAATAATTCCTTAGAAAAAAGCATTAAAACAGTTTTTATTTTTGTATTTTTTTTTTTATTTCTCAACATAATCTCCTTGGAGCTCAATACACTTGGTTAGACGTTTCTCAATTTTTTTTAAACCGTCAGAAAAATAAGTTTTCGGAAGGTCCTCAAAATAAGCATTTGTCCGATCGATGACTTCTTCATTTGAAAAAAAACGTTGTCCACTTAGCCATTTTTTTAAGTTTGGGAAAAGGAAAAAGTCACTGGGGGGGCAAAATCTGGCGAATACGGTGGGTGGTCGACCAATTCGAACTTCAATTCTTCAATTTTAGCCATTGATCGTAAACATGTGTGAACACGGGCATTGTCCTGATGAAAGAGGATTTTTTTCCTGTTTAAATGAGGCCGTTTTTCTTCAATTTCGTTTTTTAGCTGGTCCAATAAAGATGCATAATAATCCCCTGTTTTGTTTTTCCTTTTTACAAATAGTCAACGAAAATAATTTCACGTGCATCCCAAAATACAGTAGCCATAACCTTACCAGCTGATTTTACGGTTTTCGCCTTCTTTGGATATGGTTTGTCTTCGCAATCCACTGCTTTGACTGTTCTTTCGTCTCGGGAGTATAGTGGTGTATCCATGTTTCATCTACAGTCACAAAGCGACGAAAAAATTCATCCGGATTGCGTTGCATGAGCGACAACAGGGCTTTAGAGGCCACCACCCTATTGCGTTTATTGTCGACTGTGAGCAAACGCGGCACCCATCTTGCAGAAATATTTTTCATGCCCAATTTGTCATGTAAAATAGAAATGACGCTACCTTTTGAGATCCCTGTAACCTCAATTATCTCACTCAACTTTAATCTTCGGTCACTTAACACCATATCGTGGATTTTATTGATCATTTCTGGTGTAGTCACCTCTACAGGACGTCCTGAGCGTGGTTCATCCTTTGTTGATGTACGACCACGTTTAAATTCATTTAACCAGTTATAAATAGTTGCAAGTGAAGGAGCAGATATGCCGTGAACTAAATCCAACTCATTTTTTATTTCCTTTGCTGTTAACCCTTTTATATTAAAATGTTTAATAACAGCTCTAAACTCAATTTTCTCCATTTTCCATTTTTCCATTTTCCACAAGCAAATTTTTTTTTTAAATTTACGAGAAACACACAACAACCCGACCAATCTGATTGAAACTTCGCAGCATACTGAATCGGTAGTGCCGCTGCATGAAAACAAACCGCTTACAGTACTAGTCGCGCCACCTGTCGGCTTTTCTAAGGACTTATTGACCCACCCTCGTATGTCAAGTTTCTGGGATATTTGAACTTTTTTACATATAAAAAATTTTATCTTCAATATTATTATAAAATTTAATCAAAATGGAAGGACACAAAGTACATCAGAAAATGCCTAACAGGCCTCACTGTTGAATCGGATGACAGTGATTTTGATGAAGAGGAACAAGATGTTTTGATTCCCAGTGCATATGAAGCTGCATATTGTAGAATTATTTCTCATACATAATCACGTTCTCATCTCTACTGTGAAAGTGTTGTGACAACCCTGACGTTTTGTGAAACATTAAGTTTGATTTATTTCAATAAATCAAGGCGTAAATGGACACATCGTGTATTAATTTGGTAAGTTTATATGATATAGTATTAATATAATGCCGAAAAAAGTATATTTACTAGGGTTTATTTTTTCAAAGAAAATCGCGGCCCTCCGTATACGGCCATACTAATACCTCCTGGCATAGAACAGGTTAAACACATTTAAAATTCATGAGCTTTTTTTAAGTGATGTTTTAATATTCTTGAACGAATATACAATTTTTTTTATTTCAAACATATTTTGAGCTGTCATAATAAGCCTGTGGGAATGTGATCCAATAATTACACAAAATTTATCACCTATTGTTTATACATAAGTGAGTCGCGGCGATGATGTCATAGGTAGCAACAGTACCAACTAGCTAGCGGACTCGCTAGTATCAAGGATGGCGAGATCTCATACTCGTTGCATGCATTCTGCAATAACAAGTATATTGGGCCACACGTACTGAGTATGGGTAGTACATGCCAAGACTTGAGTACGCAAACTGGTGACAGTATTTCTAACTCACCTCTATCAAACATCCTTTTTTCTGGTTTGTAAATCTGTTGAAATACCTCAACATTGTCAGGTCAATAAATATTGCATATAGGGTATGGCCATTCGTTATGTCCTCTCCCTGCCCCTAAAACAGAAGTAGAACAACCAAACCTCTATAAAAATTTTGTTAGATAGGTCTACATTGAGAGTTGATATGAGAAATATTTGAATTTAATTGAAATTAGGATTCAAACTCATGACAGTTGTTTTCTAATTCGATGTTTTACCAACAAATGTCTACTTTTGAACAAACAACTATAACTTGCGATGTGACCTTTGTGGCAGTGTCACCAGTGGCGCACCCAGGATATAATATTGGGGGGGGCCCAAGGAGGAGAATGTAAATTAGTCCCATAGGCTCTTTTTCTTCTTCACAGCCTAATTTCTCGTTTATCGGTCTTTTGTCTATTGCACTCGGTGTACCTACACCATGGTCCTAACATCCTGAAACGGGCCCTCAGGCTAGGATATTTGGTGGCCCCCCTACCTACCGCTAAGATTAAAGGCAGTGTGAAACACTAAATTAACGTTTTCCAAATTGTGTTTTAGTTCAAATTAAGGGTACTTATACGGTGAATTATTGGCGATTTTCAATACATCTACTTTAATAATGGAGCTGTCGAGTATCGACACATAATAATCAAAAAATATATTGCACAATTATATAAGTAATTGAAAATGGTCATGGCCATGAAGAATAATAGCGCTGCAGGCGACTTTTTATACTATTAAAGTTAATTTATGATGTGTGTTTATCTCACTTATCTGGTCAACCCGACACGCCGGGCCCCCCATAACCCGGGCCTCCAGGCTAGAGCCCTGTCAGCCCTCCCAAGCTATGACCTACACCACTCCGGAATTCGGGTGGACACGGAGAATTTTTTGACAGTTCCATTAGGGATTGGGTTTCTAAAAAAACCCGACATTAGTATTTCGAAATTTTGTGTTTAAAATCTAAGAAATTTTTATTTGTTTAAGCCCAAAGGTATAGTTTATTGGCTTTCAATTTCAATGTTTAAAACGGGGGTTTGTTAAAGTTTGGTAAAAGTTTAAAATGTTTTAAAATGGGGGTGCCAGGGCCCCTTGTCCCCCCCCCCTGGGTGCGCCACTGACTGTTGGTCACTAAAGACTAAAATGTTTGGGGAGGTGAGCCTTGAATTTTTATTTTCTGATTTCGGGGGCCCGTGGTATGAAAAAGTTTGAGAAGCACTGGTCTAGACTCAAGAGCTACAACACAATACAGCCTAATTTCTCGTTGATCGGTCTTTTGTCTATTGTACTCGGTGTACACCAGTCCAGAATTCGAGTGGACACCGAGAATTTTTTGACAGTTCCATTAGGGATTGGGTTTCTAAAAAAACCCGACATTTTCGAAATTTTTGTGTTAGAAATTAAAATCTAAGAAATTTTTCTATAAATGTGCTGGTGAATTACATTCTGATAATTTTTATTTTGGGGGGTGCCAGGGCCCCCTGGCCCACCCCCTGGGTGCGCCACTGAGTGTCACGATGCGAGTGTTGCTGGCGTATTGTGACCTCACTTCTTGGTTGTTCCCTCATGGTTGAGGCCTAAACTGCTGCATCTCAAGTTATAGTTGTCCTACGAATAAAAATAAGGAATGAGCATCATACAAATCACGGCAATCAGAAAGGGCGGCAAATATGGCCGACATTGCGTGATACACAAAATTACAAACGCATACGAAGATTATACACACACGTCCAGACCACGTGATATTTGTTTACGCAAAATCGTCGCTTTCCAAAATGGCGAATTTTGTTGCCCGTTTTTATACTGCAATGAATCAGTATGTTCCTTCCTTTCTTTTTTTATTCGTTGTAGTTGTCACTATTTAGATTGTTTTAATTAAATTTAAGTTTTTATACAAGATTTAAGACTGCAACATCCTCTAATGAATATACATATCTTGGAAGAGCCTTTAGATATACTAACACTATAGCGCGACATTTGAGAAGTTGATTTTCCAGCGATAAACATTGTTAAATTGTGCGACATCTCCGCGACATTCCTGAGCTCAAGCCACCTGGCGGATTCAAAAAAAATCAAACCATTCTCTCGGCTACGCAACTTCTGTAGGTGGCCCAATGTCCAACGAGTCAGGGATCTAATACAAATAGCCCAGTATAGGCTGGTGTACTGCAAGTTGGTCGCCAACTTTTAATGGATGATACCAAAAGAAGACATAAAAAAGCATCAAGATGGTTTTGTGAACTGAAATAGTACAAAATGGTGTTTGATAAGGGACGTATAAGGACAGGATAGTGGACTCTGGTGATAAAACAGAATTGGTGCGTGATGAAATATGAATCCCCGTTTATTATCCCAACCAATAAAATGATATAAAGATTTACAGACAAGGAAATTGCGTACAATTGACAAATCAAATTACGAAAAGGCGTTTCTGAGAGAAATTACTATAATCGATGGTCAGAGCTTCTACTGTATGCACGATTTGACTGACTGTGTGTTGAATGGACGTTGGCCCGTCCGTTTTTGCAGTTTCAACCTTGATGGGGTCGCTCTTCATAAGCACTATTAATTTGCTTGTGAAATCGATTCGGTCACTGACTCGAGCAAAGCTTACAAAGTTGCGAGACAACCAAAAATAATATTTTAAAATAGAATTTGCAATATCGATTTCTTAACAATAAGTAATGCGTTGTGTTTTCACATTCCCGAGGCAATGGTAGTTTGCATTTTAGCATTTTAAAATGTAGTTTGCACTATTGTTTTAGGGTTACTGACCTCTGTTTGCAAGATTAGGAGACTACAATACTCGCTGCCTGTTTTACACTGTTATTAAAATACCTAAACATGCTGCGACTCTTACAATGCAATTAATTATTAAATCATTTAAGTAAATTAACACAATTGATGAAATCATGGTGAGCACCGACAGGTGTAAGTATATTTGAAAAATCCTTAAAAAAAACTTGAGCCGAATGGGAATTCACCTACAATCCAGGCGAAAGCTATCATGGCCCCCACACGGACGGGAGGGGGGCTGACAGGGCTGCAGCCTGGGTACCCGGTCTTAGAGGGGCATGGCGGGTTGGCAAGCTAAGTATTGTGAACAGAGAACAAAAGCGACTTAATAAAATATTGAATTTTGTATTGTCCATCCATATTATTTCAATTGATTTATTTTATCCAAATCCTATAAAGCAGTGTCTCCCAATTTTTTTTATTTATTTTTTACCATGTCCGATCCTAAAATAATCACAATATGGGCCTCCACGGGTGGAAGTTTGTATTAACATATTTGTTTTTACGAGAAATGGATGTTAGCCACCTGTCAACGTATTAGGTCCATACTCTAACTTTGAACACGCATTGAAAAACAATGTGTATTTTCCAGACACAGGATTGGAAACTGAGACACAATAATATAAGCCGACGTGTTAGCCACTCAGCCATCGTGGACCAATTTAGTCGCATAATAAAAAATTATAAGATTTTTCTCTTAATTAAATGATAATTATGGCAAATATCATATTATTCTTTATTTAGTATTAGGTAAGAATAGTAAAGAAGTTAATTGCGGCGCTATTTTATCACTTTAATGCTGCGCAACGTATGTATTCATAGATTTTTGATTACATTATAGTCCCTAGGGTTCCGCGGAATACCAGTTGGGAACATCACACTGCCCTTAGCAATTGGTAAGGGGCTCGCCAAAGATCCTAGCCTGCTGGCCATAATCAGAATGTGGGGGCCATCGTATATGTATGTGTTTGAGACTGTTCTAAATTATATATGAACAACTCGTCTCAAGGATTAATAGGGAGAGAATAAAACACAGTTGTCGTTATAAAAAATATATATTTAAAGGTAGTTACTACATAATATCACAAATATTATTTATAACTACTTGATAAATTTCTAATGAAATTTCTGTACATCCCATTCGGGTCAGTGTTTCCCAGACTTGCAACGTGGACGTCAAACTTTTGATACAATTGTTTTTAGTTTCCGTCACACGTTTCAAACAAAAACAATTTGATATAAGAGAAATCTATAATATTTTTTGAAAAAATTGTCAATCGCACACACTTTGGATATCATATGGGAAACACTGAATTAGGCCAATACTCATGCTACTTTAAAGTCACAACCAAATGAAATAGTTTAGTAGAGCTCCATTATAATGATGAAGAACAAACATTATTTATTTTATGGTTAGACCAGCTGGATAAACATAATATCAGTCTATACGTTGAGCATTCACTCTGGACCCGAACATAAGAGTTTAATATACAGTCGAACTTGGTTATTACGAGGAAGATGGGACCGACTGAATTTGCTCGTTATATCAGAGAATAGGTATTTTTAAATTAGCGGTCACATAATACAAAAATACACGCATGGCATTCATAAACTACAATTTATTGTAATGAATGCTGGTAGGTACCTACTGACTTCAGCTTGGATTTTTTACATGAAATTTCAACCATATGCGTGGATACTTTTTCAATCTTGTCTGCGAAAACACCAATTAGGTAGGTACTTAGACACTCAACTAGTGTCATAAACGTAATCCGATCCCGGCGGCATTATAAAAGTGAATAAATGTATGGAGAAAATCATAAACTAAAATGTCAACGAATGTTTTCTCATTACATCCTAAATCTCGCTATGTCAGTGATCGTAATAACTGAGTTCAACTGTATTATTATATTTACATGACATACATATTATGCTCAAATTACATGACACATCGAGTTACCTGCGGAGTTATCTACATAATAAAAATGATACTTTTTAATCTGTTTGGAAAGTCTGAAGGCAATTCTATCAATCCGGCACCGTCAGGTTTTATATAGTGTTGGATTAGTGATATTGTACAGTAAATTTAATTATTCATTAAAATGACTGGTAGATTATATCTAAAATTGAGTTTAAATGCTTGTGGTTATTGACAAATGCGGGCAAAAGTGTGCAATAGTTATAACTGTCGATCGTTTACGACGGTCGGCAAGAATCTATAAGTCATCAAGACAGTTCATGTAATTTAGCCACTACAAATTAATAGCATGCTGGCACGCCTTAGTATAAAAACTATAGCTACTTACACTATACATGGTAAACTTTTTAACAATTTTTACATTTCATATACATTATAATTATGGCACCACTTTTTTATCTTAAGTTCATACAATATAATAAGGCACTGCAAAAAATATTAAATTTTATAATTGCACAGGATTGTGCAATTCTGATTAGTCAGTTAGCTTCATTCAACGTCATTAACAGTTGCTCTGACTGTTTTAGAGTTCTTATGTATTCTGACATCAGGTTTACTAGTATCTAACGGCATAATAAAATCACAAAATTTTGTATTAAGATAGCCTGGATATCGACCCAACCATGCCAAAGTCACCAATGTGCAAAATGACACTTCTGCGGGTCTATTCTATACACAAGGCGGCTATCGACCGTAGTTTATCATATTCATGTATTGAGGCAGTTAATTGTTACAATAAGTTAACTGACTTAAACTGTCAAAAAGTGCTATTTTTTAACACCCCCTTTCTTGGCTGTGTTTTAGAGTGAGATAGAGATGATAGTTTAGACAGCTAAATTATTGTAACAATTATAATAGTCAATACATAAATATGATAAAATACTGTTGATAGCCGCCTTGTGTATAGAATTGACACACTGAGATAATCAAGTTTAAACATTTTTGGGAATTCATTACCTTATCCTAGGATTATTATGAGCCTTACAATTTTGATTTATATAATAATATTACTTATTTGGAGACTCGTTGTCTATTATATACTGTCTTTGAAACATTGGAAAGAAACGTTTATTTTTTTACACAAATGTACATTTGTATTCCATATTTAGGTACACAGTTTATTACAAAGTAATGTCATTATTTCGTCCATTTTTAGAGCCAGTAGCACTTTTGGTCTTTGGCATAATAAAATATTTGTTGATTTCTAACATAGCAACGCACTTAAGTCAAATTAGCTAAAAAGGCACATTTGTGCCTTTGGCTCCATTGGGACGATATCTTTTTCACACAGGTGACAAATTGGACGACTTCTACAATGCAGCATTAATAAGGCATACTCCTTCTGGTAGGTACCACATCCAAGTTGACAATATTTAGCAAAGTTTGCAATTTTTTTTAAATATTTCGAAGACAGAAAAAGATTGTATAGACAGACTATGATTAAAATTAACATTTCATACAAGATGTACCATGAAAATTATAATAAACATATCATTTGAGGTGTATAATTACAAAAACTAATAACTTCACAATAAAGCATTGGTTTCCGAGCATGAAGCCGGGCTATCATACAAGTACCATAAATGAGGCCTGTATTTTGAAAGTGAACTTATTCCACTTCAACAAATTTTTGGCCAAAACCAAAAAAACTGTTTGCGGTGTTGATGTTACATATGTTTTTTGTATTGGAATAAGTTACTTTTGTAACTAACACCAATTTTGAAGTTGATTTTTAGGCTGGATTGAATGCTATTAGGTTCTTCTATAATCTATACAGAAAAATACTTGTTCAAAATTTTATCCTTTAAATTCTGGCATTCATATCTCATTTTCGTCAAGTAGTGGAATAAGTTCACTTTGAAAATACACCCTCATTAATGTTCAAAAATATGGTATAAAATATTTTTTTAATACAAATAAAAACATTTAAAAATTGATCACTCGGAACTGAACCATCAAAAACCGTTATTTATTTTGGAACAAAAACCGAAATGAAAAAAAGTAACAGTTCGAAGCCCTGAAATCAACAGCCTCAAATGATTTACAATCTACATAATATATTTACATGTACTAGCGTCGATTTAAATTCAATTTCCAGTCGATATTATTATACAATAACATTTTTTAAAGCTTCAAAATATTAAGACTAAATAGAAATGCTTACAAGAAAAACATAGTCACTTACTATATAATTAAATTAGTCAGTCATATAATACAATTAACAACAATAAATTGTCTACAATTTACATCACATTACTAATTAATTAACAATACGTAATAAATTAGTGCTTACTATATTCTTCAATGGCCAACATTCTATTCTATATTAAAATGTCTGAGGCTATATACAAGAAATGTGTAGGAACCAACGAGTCCTGTGGGAACCGATAACACGAGCCTTGGCTGAGATATATCAGCTGACCTAAAATATAATATTCAGTTGCGCAATATACATTTTTACCTGTAGTCAGCGGGATCAATTATCGCTTACTCAATAATTAACAGAATCCCAAAGTGGTTGACCAAGTAGAGTCCAACACCAGAATCCAATGTGAACACGTTGGGGTCATCACTTTGGGATTCTAGTGTTGATTATCAGAAGATTACGACTTTACTGACTGGTTAAATAAGTACGAGAGAGACAGTTATACAATGCAGGGTATGACGTGATTGAGAGGTGCTCAGTCCGTGGCGTGATGATATGGAGTGATATCCCATCAATTGTGATTGCCTATTTATTTCAGTCCTCACAATTCAATAATACTGACTTTGTGAAATGCTTATTTAAGACAATAAATATTACAATTGGGGTAAGCGTTCTTATTGGTAGGCAGTAACTGGATACTCGCTGACTGTGTGGGATAATGATTGTTAAGAAAATTAATATTATATTTGAGGTCCGCTCCTATATTGCAGCTAGGCTTGTGTTGTTGGTTCCAACAGATGCTTATGATAAAAAATCTGAAAATTAAGTTATTCTAGTTTTAACTAAATTAACAATTATTAGTAAAAATAGAAATGCATTTCTTTTCTTATTGTATTTTCAATTTTGGAAGACCATTAGACGAATTAGTTACATTCATATAACACAATAAAGACTTTTGTCACAATCACTTTTACCGATAAAAGTATGTTATGCCGCTTTTTGACTATATAATGCAATATCTTAAATTATGACTTCCTCTTTAACATATCTACTTAATATATTATACCCTAATTTAAAATTATCCATAATGAAAATGAGAACTTAGATATTATACATTGTTTTTTAAAACGTAATCACTGATAAACTAGGGTACCATATCCTGGTCATTATAAAAGAAAGACACCTAAAATGGTTTGTTAGGTTTTTAGGATAAAACAAAAAATATTTTTAATACACGTATCGCCAACAAGTTTCAAATAAAATGAATAGGAAATGATTTGTTTTTAAGTTTATTTGATAGAATAATATTTAAGAATTTTTTGTTTTTTTACACATTTATTTACACTATTATTGCTTTTATTGGTGTGCCAGCCACAGGGGTTACATGAAAATTGTATGTAAAACATTTCACCGTGGCACAGTTAGCCATGAGCTTTCTATCGGTAAGAGATAATCATATAAGTACTATACGGTCTCCAATTTTATTAGATTCAATATGAACATTAATTCAATTTTCATAGCTGATTTTGGCAAAATTCATGAATTCAAGAATGAAAACCTAACCTAATCTAACCTAACAAATAATGCAGTATATCGGCTATTTTCAAAATTTGTTTGCTGCTGGCTTCCTGTAAAGTGTAAACCAAAAAGAACCGTTTTTTATTTAGACATCAATTTTATGTCAGTACTATATAACCCATAGAGGTACGGTCTTTAATATACGGCCATATATTTCCGATACAACATTTCACAGTGAAGTGTGATACGGCGAACTGCATACGTACAAGTTTCCGGACACGGGCCACAGGATGATTTACCACATTGTGCCAGGCCGGCCACCCCACATTTGTCAATAGATGAACAGCATACTAATCTAGAGAACCGAGATTTTGATATTATGATTTAAAATGTTTTTTTGTTTTAATTTTGTCAATTAAACTTCATTTTTTCAAGGTGACGATATATTATATTATTATAAAGAATAACAGTAAACAAATTTACATGATTAAATTATTAATTATAATACTGCATGTTCTTTATAGATAAAAACTAACAAAATACAAAACTTAATTGTACATGGTAAATTTGACTATATGTACATGGCACATTGATTAAAACTAATACTTTTGATCGTCGGTTCATGGGTTCATGGGCTCATATACCACTGTTGGGTCAAATTTACAAGTTGTTTTTGGGATCGAATCCCGTGTCTGAAAACTACACATGCTATTTTTCAAAGTGTGCTTGGATACAGTTGCAGCAAATGACTAATAAACAAGGCCTGAACGAAAACGAACGATATATGAAGCATTCAGCACGCGTATAATCTCTGCAATATGCGTTAGAGTGAGATAGAAGACATATGAATAAACGACTTAATGAAGCTAGTCATAGTTAAGTGATGTGCTTAGAGCAAAACCGGAAATACGTATTGCTGGAATATGAAGATAATGGTCAATATTTTTAGTAAATTTAGTAGAAAAGATGGTAAACAGTATTGTGTTTAAATGTGGTAGGCGCAATGAGAAGCTAGATAACGATATAACGCTTTATAGGTAAGTCAATAATAAAATTGAGGTTCTACTGTGTGTCATAATATGTAAAGAAAACGGCTTCATCGAGTCGGACAATACCCTCTCTCTTATTTGCTCTGAGGTAACAAGCATTTCAAAAATTCTCACGTTCAAATTATGTTTATGAGTCAGTGCCGAAGGGTGGAGGTAGGCTGCTAAGATTCAACATAAATAGTGCACATTAAACTATGTCAGTCATTCATTATAGTTTTGGTATATTTTGGGCAATACGATAAAATTGTGCACACTTTTTCATGCATACTTATCTGTTTTCGTTGGATTAAGAATACATATTAGGTGCACATATTGTTAGTTTTTTTAATTCATTAAGCCCCGCCTAACCAAACTATAATAGATAAAAAATATTATTCTATCTATAAAATATTCAATGTTTTAATGATTTCAGTGCACAAATTTAGATATTTTATAGAGACGAGTATTTTTTGACTATTATCTGGCAGGGTTCAATTGAATTCTGACACCACCTGTAAATTGTAGTCTTTATTTCAATGAAAACAAATACGCATGACTGACAAAGTTTAGTGTGCACCATTTATGGCGGATCGTAACAGCCTACCTCCACCTTTCGCCACTGGTATAGTTAATTCACTATATAGTGGCACCATGGACATAGTAAAATCACCATGCAGTTGTAGTGGTATTGTTTGCTAGCATAGAAACAAGCATTGCAGAAAACAATTCCAATACAACCGCGTGTCGCCTATGGTGCCACTGTAGAACAATTTACCTATATGGAGTCTTCATCACTGCTGAATATAAGACGAGAGCATTTAATTAATAGCGATAACGGTTTTCCGCACGGTTGAAGCTCAAAGGGTGTTTCGTTTCTTTGTGAACCCTCAAACAGAGAGGTCGGCGGGCTCTATACGAGCACATATCACAGTGATATGGCTTCTCATCATCATGTATCATCTGATGCCGAATCAAAGAGCGTCTGTCTTTGGTTTTGAACATACACACCGTACAATTAAGCGACTTCACGCTGCTGTGGACGACGAGGTGTTTCTCCAGGTCTATCTTCTGCGCCGACCAGAACCCGCATTCGTTACACATAAAACGCTTATAATTGAAATGGATCAACATGTGCCTGGTCAGATTGTACGGGGACCGGCAGACAAAATCGCACAACTCGCAATGACATGGATTATCTTCGTGGACTTTCTGATGAGTGCGGAGTATGTACCAGCTGTGCGTGGAGAAGTCACATAAATTGCACGCAAACTGTTTATACTGGTGGCACAATTTGTGCGTCTGCATCTTACTTTGATTGCTACATTTATAGCGGCATACGTCGCAATTATAAGGCGTACTACTGGGAATGACAATTTTGGAAGAGAGTTGTTTTTTATTTGGACTGATACATTTTCGCCCTACCCTATCGGCTGCATCGAGTGCTTTGTCTTCCACTCTGGCCACTTTCACATCATTACTTTTTACAACATTCATTTTACTAGTGTTAGCGTCTAGCGTTTTCGGACTAGTATTTCGGACCTCTGTTTCTATTTCATTTTTTAATATTTCTTGATCATTATTGCTCAAATTATCTTTTTTACCTTCTTTATCTTCACTGTCTCTCTTTTCTTCATCTAATGTGTTTGGAATTTCAGTATCACACATATTTAAATCCCCATTTTTTTCACTGACCGTTTCCGGAATTTCTACATTATCATTATTCGACGTCTCTTCTTTTTCTACATCTTCCATATTCACAATTTCTATATCACAAGTCTTTCTATTTTCTTCGGTTATAATTTCTGGCATTTCTATATCTTCTTTGATAAAATTTTTTTCTGTTTCTACAACAATATTATCTAAATTTTCTACCTTTTCTTCCTCCTGTTTTTTCTCATTTTCAACAAGTCTGATCTCTTCACTGACATGTTCTTCATTAGGAACCGACAGAGATAATTTAGAACAATCTGTACTCCTCGGTTCCACATTTTTTCCTTCATCTTTTGTTTTCAAATACTTATTGTTCAAATGACTATCCTCTTGTCTATGTGGGACAAACTTATTATTTTCAGTTTCCGCTATTGTCTTTTGTTCGTATGACGTTTTTACATTTTTATCTTTACTTGTAGTTTTTCCTTCATCCATTTTTATAGGAATTTTTGTATCATCATTTTCAACAAGTCTGATGTGTTCTTCATTAGGAACCGAGAGAGAATATTTAGAACAATCTGTATTCTTCGGTTCCGCATTTTTTCCTTCATCTTTTGTTTTCAAATACTTATTGTTCAAATGACTATCCTCTTGTCTATGTGGGACAAACTTATTATTTTCAGTTTCCGCTATTGTCTTTTGTTCGTATGACGTTTTTACATTTTTATCTTTACTTGTAGTTTTCCCTTCATCCATTTTTATAGGAATTTTTGTATCATCATTTTCAACAAGTCTGATGTGTTCTTCATTAGGAACCGAGAGAGAATATTTAGAACAATCTGTATTCTTCGGTTCCGCATTTTTTTGTTCATCTTTTATTTTCAAATATTTATTGTTCAAATGACTATCCTCTTGTCTATGTGGGACAAACTTATTATTTTCAGTTTCCGCTATTGTCTTTTGGTCGTATGACGTTTTTACATTTTTATCTTTACTTGTAGGTTTTACTTCATCCATTTTTATAAGAATTTTTGTATCATCATTTTCAACAAGTCTGATGTGTTCTTCATTAGGAACCGAGAGAGAATATTTAGAACAATCTGTATTCTTCGGTTCCGCATTTTTTTGTTCATCTTTTGTTTTCAAATATTTATTGTTCAAATGACTATCCTCTTGTCTATGTAGGACAAACTTATTATTTTCAGTTTCCGCTATTGTCTTTTGTTCGTATGACGTTTTTACATTTTTATCTTTACTTGTAGGTTTTCCTTCATCCATTTTTATAGGAATTTTTGTATCATCATTTTCAACAAGTCTGATGTGTTCTTCATTAGGAACCGAGAGAGAATATTTAGAACAATCTGTATTCTTCGGTTCCGCATTTTTTTGTTCATCTTTTATTTTCAAATATTTATTGTTCAAATGACTATCCTCTTGTCTATGTGGGACAAACTTATTATTTTCAGTTTCCGCTATTGTCTTTTGTTCGTATGACGTTTTTACATTTTTATCTATACTTGTAGGTTTTCCTTCATCCATTTTTATAAGAATTTTTGTATCATCATTTTCAACAAGTCTGATGTGTTCTTCATTAGGAACCGAGAGAGAATATTTAGAACAATCTGTATTCTTCGGTTCCGCATTTTTTTGTTCATCTTTTGTTTTCAAATATTTATTGTTCAAATGACTATCCTCTTGTCTATGTGGGACAAACTTATTATTTTCAGTTTCCGCTATTGTCTTTTGTTCGTATGACGTTTTTACATTTTTATTTTTACTCGCAGCAATGTCTTCAATAATACTTTTTAAAATGTTCCCTGTTTTTGTATGTAGAGTTTTTGGAGTAACTAGATCGCTTTTTTTTATAAAATTCTTCCCTTCGTCGATTATCTTTGAAGTTTCTATATCATTCTTAAATTCGTCGCCAATGTTGTGCACAATTTTATGAACTAGTTGAACAAAATTAGAGCATTTAGCAGTCTTCGGCTCGACAATATTTCTTCTCGAATACGATCGTTTAATTATTTTATTTCGTTTATTTGAAACATCTGCTTTAATTTCATTTTTAGGACGGGCAGATTTAGACAAATTTTGATTATCAGGCTCCACAATTCTTTTTCGTACATGCGTTCTTTTGATTTTTTTACCTTGTATTTTACCATCTTCCGAACTTTTTGCCATAATTGCTAAATCAAAATTATTTAAAACATTAGCCTGTATTTTTTGAATTTTTACGTGACCATTTCTAGCATTCTTTTTCCCTTGACCGATGTATGAACTTCTATGAACTGATGAACCAATATTAGAAGAATTATTACTACTCGGTTCCACAGTTCTCCGTACATATGGTCGTTTCTTTCGTTTTTCTTGAATTAAACCTCTTTCCGAATCCTGATTATTCAACATTGCTAAATCCCAATTATATTGAAGATTATCTTGTATTTTTGGAATTTTTACATTATCGTTTCTAATGTCCTCTTTTCCTCGGCTGACGTGTGAACTTTTGTGAATTGATCGGGCCAACTTAGAAGAGTTTTCACTCATCGAATCCACAGTTGTTCTCTGCGCATGAGACGCTTTAATTTTTTTGAATTGTCTTTTCGGAGATTCGTTTTTAACAATATATTTTACATTTTCGAGATCGCTATCCTTAACGACATCTTTCTTTCTATGTCCTGTATGTTTAGAAATCCCATCATTCTTTGCTTCCTCAATATTTTTCCTAACGTAAGATCTTTTGATTTTTGTTTTGTGAGAATTCGCATCATCCTTTAAAATGTCACCACTTCTTTCGCCAATGTGAATATTTTTATGAACCGATAGCTGAATTGCAAACACACATGTAAAATCACATAAACTACAAGACAATTTCGTATTTCCATTAGTACTAACAGAATGGATTGATTTAAAATGTGATGCTCTTTCGAGTCGTTTGATTTTTTGTCTAATTTTATAGGATTTTACATTCAATTTATCCTCCTCACGGAGCAATACAAAACAATTTCGCGGAAACGATTTCTGTTTTGCATACGAATTCACATTTAAAGCATTAGATTTTTTGTCATTTTTATGTTTACCACCTTTAATACGTCCATTTTTCATTTTACCATATTTATACCTATTTTCACGGTGACGACTATTATCATGTTCTTTTCCATGTTGCCCATTTTTACAGTGAACGTCTTTACCATCTGGCAACAATTGCGTTTCACCACTACTCACAAAACTAGACTTGGAGCAAAAAGATAACATATCATCACTTACATTTTTAGAATCAAATTTTATAATATTGTTTTGTTCATTTGACACCTGAATTGTAACATCGGGGCAGATTTTTTTGAGTTTACTATCATTGTATTTTAAATCTCGATTGATTAACACTTCACGGTTTTCATCAGAAACCTTTTTTACACGCGGTTTCGAACTCACAAGATCAGCAAAATCTTTATCCTCCTTTCGGTGTATGATTACATTGTGAATACGCAATTGAAACTCCGATTTACACGTAAAATTACAAATAACACATAAAAACTGATGACTGTCCACCAATTTATTACTGATGTCAAATTTCTTTTGCAGCTTTTCAATTTTCTTTTTAATAGTATACTCTTTGAACGCCAACACGTCGGTTTCGTTAATTTTTACATAATTTTTAAAAAATTGTTTATCATTACTTTGGACCGCCGGCGATGTAATATTATCTTTGACTGGAATTCTCTCCTCGACTTTCTTATGGCATTTGTTTTTCTCATGACACTTTAGCTGAATGGACAATTTACACCTGTAATCACACTTGGAACAGGACAACAAATTATCAGTGTTTATTGTATCATTCTTATGTACTACAGACATATTCTGGTCATCTTGTTTGTCACTAATAATCGAATTCCCAAACTGATGAAGCAGAACATCTTCACTATTTTCGTTATAAGTCACAATATCTTCCTTAACTGACGATGCAGAATTCGGAGGCGTATCATAAATTGCAACATCCGATGTCTTCCAATTCATTTTTTCTTCCGTTTCATCTTCTTTGTCTGTGAACACATCCAAATCTTGAGCCTTTATAATATAGTTTGGAATTCCGTCTTCTGTACATTCTTTAGACTTTGATTTCATATAAACGGGATGAATTTTAAAGCTTTTTTTACGGTGTATATTTGTATGTATTCGTAGCTCAACGGCAAACTTACATTTGTATGAACACTGGTCACAGGCGAAAGCCAAACTATCGGTTTTACTATAGGACAAACGTTCAGATTTTGAGCCATCACTGATGCCGTCGATTCTTACCAGATGCCATTCGATTGGATTAAAGTCTTGGTGATCGTCAGACCTCCTTGCTATCTTTTGTTTCGTCGTTTCATCATATTTGTGTGAAGCTTTTCTTTTCTGGATCATATGGTCCTGGGAATTCGCCAGCTCCTCCGGTTTACTGTGACGACGCGCTTCTTGTGATGGATTCCTGCCATCTTGATGATCCAATCTTTGATTACGATCCATAGTTTTTTTTCCGTTTATAATGTGTCCAGATTGAAGACTATTCATTCTTCGACTACTATGGTAATTATAATTTGAAGAGGTCATCATATCATCACATTTTTGTCGACCATCCAATTGTTCAAAATCATTCACAACACTACAATCGACTCCATCGACAGCTGTTATTTTGTTGCAAATACGATTTTCAGTTTCATCTCTAAATGTTTCTTTCTCTTTTTCACTATAACCGGTGAGAGATTTCTTTCTGTGTTTCTTATGATGGCTTTTATCCAAAGACAATACAGCATCATTAGAATTGACTGACTCTTCCAAATTACCAAAAAGCCTCTCTCGTAATGTGTTTCGAATATTTGTCAGAGAGTTACTTTCTGTTGACTTCATAAAACCACCATCAACATGATTTGATGTTTTTCTTTTTTTTGGCAATACACCGTCATTCAAATCAACTGAATTATGTTGATCATACTTATTTTGTAATAGTTTCTGGGTATCTGTAGCTATCACAACATTACAGTGAACGTTTACGTCATTTACAAATTCTTTTATTGTATTATATTTGATATTTTTTGAACCTCTCGATCTTCGTCTCCGAAAGTGTTTCTTCTTCAAAGGAAACACCGACATTTTGGAATGGGGGTCAACATGCATTTCGCTTAACGATTCCCGTCTATCGGTTGTAACGTCACGATCAATTACATTTATTTCTTTGTGAACAATTTTATCATCTAAATCAAATTGGCCAATTCCTTCTGTAATCGTTTCTTGTGCACTTTCAACATGTTCAGGTGGTAAAGGTGTTTTATGTTTTCGGGCATCTCCCACAATATTGTTCTCCACTTCACCCAATTTACCTGCAACAGTGTCTATTACCTCAATACAACCCAATCTGCCAGCTTCATTCTCAGGTATTCGTTCATTATCTAAATTAACTTTCACGCTTAAACCTCCATATCCATCATTCCTACGGCACTTTCTTTGATGTACTCTCAACTGAATGGACAGTTTACACACGAAACCGCACAAATCGCATTTCAATTTTGCATTATTTTCATTCACCGGAATATCTGACACAAAATCGTCTGATTTTTGTGTTTCTTGAACCTTCTCCGCGGAACTCTTAGGTGACATCACAAGATTATTGAGTATCGCCTTTTCAGTGTTATCATTCTTACTTAATTCTGATCCGGTGTATAAGTTTGCATTTATGCCAATTCGGTGGCGTATATTTTTGTGGATATGTAACTGAACCAAAGCCGAGCATTCATAATTACAAATATCACAAATTAACAGATTAGAATTTTGTAATACACAATCTTTAACACTAGACACTTTCTTCATTTCTTTTTCTTTTTCTTCCTCTGAATCGGAATCTTCTATCTTTATAATAATTACTTCTTTATTATCTTCTATTCTAATATTTTGTTTTTCTTCAAATACAGCATTATTGTTCTTATGTTCTTGTCTATTTTCTTTCAGATGAGTATTTTTATGAAATTTCAACTGTATTG
This sequence comes from Rhyacophila brunnea, assembly GCF_057557595.1. Lineage (NCBI taxonomy): Eukaryota > Metazoa > Arthropoda > Insecta > Trichoptera > Rhyacophilidae > Rhyacophila > Rhyacophila brunnea. The sequence goes on from NW_028232796.1 coordinate 38,671,533, forward strand.
ATAGTTTACATCTGTAATCACAAATATCACAACGTAGCTGTCGATCATCAGTTACATTTGCGTCAATAATTTCTTTTCTATTATTAACTAATTCTGAAATATCCTTTGTTTTATTATTTTGTTCTTCATTAATAATAATCAAAGCTTTGTTCTTATCTCCTTTTATATGAGTATATCTATGAAACTTTAACTGTATGGATAATTTACAACGATAATTACACATATCGCAAGCCAGCAAAGTGCAGACTGATTCTGCCTCCTGTTCCGCGGCTGCAGTGAGATCTCCCATTTTCGATTTTTCAGTTTGAATTGTGGTCACACCGTACATGACGTCATCGGCGTAAGTACTCCGAACAAAATTTCTCTGCTCTGCGACCCATTCACGAATCTCCATGGTGAAAACCTGAAACAGAAACATGAATGTTATAATTAAAATATTCAAAATCGCTCAAAAGCGTACATTCTCTTGTTTGTGGGGACACTGCTGAACAAAAATATAAAAATATGTGGATATCTACATTTGATAAGTATTACTTATGTACTTGGGGTTTTGTAGCTAATTTAATCTTGGTTGAAGAATTAGTATGGTGTGTGGTATTGCAGTATGATAACTCTAGAGATATTAAAAAAATATTTACATACTACATATCGTCACTCTTCTGGCAGAAGACACTAATTCGAAAAAATTACATATTGAGTTAGTTATACCAAAATGTTCCCTATTTCAAGCTTTACCGTGTGGAAACCTTCTTAATAAATAAACAGTCTTTATTTTAAAGTCATCCTTTTTACGATTACTTAATAAACTGACATGATAGACCATTTCAAACATTTTAAAAGCTTCAAAGTCAAATTACTCAAAACTAGTATTCTCCAGTTAGTGTGTTCTGCCAGAACAGAGACGATATAATTACACAATTAATACATACTATATTGTTACATAGTATACTTAATTCATTTAGTGTACTAACAACGCGACTGGCGCGTTTGCAGTAGTTGGCCATTAGATATAATTAACATGATATTTAAATGTGTTAATTAAAAAGTAATTAACCGGTCAGTGACAGTGAATGTATTAATACATTGGACGCTAAAGACCCGCCTAGCGCTTAACGATTGGGTGGCCATTCGTTATAATTAGCATGCAATTTAAATGTGGTAATTAAAAAAGTAATTATCTAGTCCGCAGTCAATGTGTCGATTATTTTTCAGGATGCTTCGCATCTGTAGCATCTATGAATGGCATGCCATTGATCTATATGCCCCCATCGCTTACAACACAAAAATAGACCCTCCAAACCAACCCGCCCCATACAACACTTGGTCTTAATCGAGTGTATCACGAGACCCTACGTTCAATGTGAAGCATCAGAAGTTTTTTTACACCTTAGAATGTCTCAACCCAAACTGACTTTCTAATAAAAAGTTCCTATGAGATACAGGAGCACAGTGATAAATGATTCTGATTAAATATATAGTACAAAAGCTAAAACCATACGCACATAAAAAAACTAAGTGAAGCAAATTTATGAAATGTAACAGAATTGTCCTTTGTGGCAACCAGGTCAGCCGGCCCGATGGGCCCAATAGCTCTTCCCTTTTGGAGCACATTCTAGGACATTCCCAGAGGATGTGGTTTGCATCCTGTAGTTTTATGCCACATGGACATGTTGGTCGGGTGATAAGTCAAAACTTGGCAACGAACTCACTGTGTCCAGCCAAAAATTGACTGGTGTGGTGGTCAGCCATCGCAAATTTAGGAAAATCAAATATGTGTGCCTGCCCTCGGAGGATGCATCCCACTTTCGCTGCCAGGTCTTCAACGCCTTCAACAAATCCACCCCTACTTTCGTGTATATATCAATCCCCACCCCCCACATTCGGCATTTCTCAACACATACAGCAGTGGCGAAGGGAAAAGTTAGGCTATTAAATAGTGCACACTAAACTTTGACAGTCAAACGTATTTGTTGTCATTGAACTAAGATTACAATTTGCAGATGGTACTGGTAATTTTTTAAAAATCAATTAGACCCTGGCTAAACCAAACCGTAATAGTTTATGTATGAGCGATATGATAAAAATAATGTAGGTACTTATACTTTTTCAGTCATACTCATTTGTTTTCGTTAAATTAAAAATACATAATACAGATGCTTCTATATTTGCTAAAATGATAAAAAAGGATTATTGACAATTAAAGATGTATGGTTTTGCGATGCTATTTTTTTTATTGTGTATTGATACTCGACAACTCCATATTTCATGAGAACGTATTCAAAAATACAAAAAATCGCTTAAAATACGCTGAATAACCTTAATGTTACCTCGAACACCATTTGGAACGCTAATGTAGAGCTCACACTGCCGATAGGTATGGGGGCCCGCCAAAGATCCTAGCCTGGGTGCCCGCTGCAGGATGTGGGGCTCATGGACTCATAGTAATTTAAGAAATACACTTTTGTTGACTATTCTAGTGAATTCAGATTTGAGAATTTATTGTTATATAAACAATATACAATTTATATAACAAAAAAATAACATGTAATGATTAAATAATGCAAAATAGGTGTTTACAGTTAGAGGCACTGTGGAAAGAATGCATATCCAATAACTTGCGATATGCTATAAATAGATATACAGATTAATGCGCTGACTATATATTAATTAAATGAATAATCAATAAATTGTGATCAGCTACTTATATAGATGCAGTCTGACTAAGCTTTTGCTGACAATACTTGGGTTGTTGACACCAACACAGTAAAAAAAGATTTTTTTTTTAAATGTTTCCGTACCTACTAACTACAAATATTTATTTATGAATATTTTTTAAAATAATTATCTTTATATATTATTATCCCAAGAGATTTTGGAAAACGCACCAACAGCTCATTTAAGCGACATTTTATTGTTATTTTTACATCTTCACTTTGATATGTGCGCTACCGAATTATCTACCGATTGAATTGACCAAATTTGAGAATGATTTTCCAGAAACGTGACATTTATATCCGATATTTTTTCATATACCGTATACGATTCGCCATATTTCTTTTAACGCACAACAGAATGACGTCTTTGTCGCTTAAGACCTTCTAATCCTTTATTGACAAATGGAATCGATTATTTTTATTCAAATATCGTAATGGAGGCATTGGCACATTTTTTTCCGGTGAGAAAACCATAATCTTGGTACAATTCACTACGTAAATTATTTTCTGACAGCCGCGTTCGCCACTGCTATAGTATCATAGATAACGTGATATTCCAAATTTGATTCTTTTAAATACTTCTTTGTGGCTGTTCGCGCACTCTTTTTTTTATTGAATAAATACCTAGGCTACTAATTTCCATAGATCACAATATAATCATATTAAACTAACAAAGTTGCCATTGCAAACAATGAAAGAAATTAATACGAATTGTTATAGTTATCAAAATGTGTGACATTGTATAATATCTACCTATTTTTATCGTCCCTATCATCATCAATCTTGACCTATCCACTGCTGGATGAAGGCCTCCTCAGTCTTATTCTACTCCTTACTTACACATGAATTGTTATATTTATCAAAATCAGTGGTATTACATTAATATCTATATATATAATGCCATTATTATCACGAGCCTCAATAAATCCAATGCTGGATGAAGGCCTCTCTACGTTGATTGTATTCTTGACAGTATTGAATTTGTATATTTATTAAAAATACTAATGTTATTTATCTATATATTCATATCGTCATCATAATCATCATCATCATCAACCAGGATCAATCCACTGCTGGATGAAGAGTTCCGTAACCTGATTCTACTACTATCGGTTTAACGTATTTGTGATATTATACCTATTTCTATCATTCTTATCATCATCGACCTGAACCACCTGAACCAATCCACTGCTGGATAATGGCCTCCCTAGCCCGGTTCTACTCCTTTCTGTCATATGAATTGCTGTATTTATCAAAATCGGTAATATTATATTTATCTACATATTCATATCGTCATCGTCATCATCATCATCATCAACCAGGATCAATCCACTGCTTAATAAAGACCTCCCTAGCCTGATTCTACTCCTTTTTGTCATATGAATTTCTGTATTTATCAAAATCAGTGATATTATATTTATCTACATCGTCGTCATCATCATCATCATCATCGACCTGAACCAAATCACTGCTTAATAAAGACCTCCCTAGACTGATCCCACTCCTTTCTGTCATATGAATTGCTGTATTTATCAAAATCGGTGATATTATATTTATCTACATATTCATATCGTCATCATAATCATCATCGACCTGAACCAATCCACTGCTTAATAAAGACCTCCCTAGCCTGATTCTACTCCTTTCTGTCATATGAATTGCTGTATTTATCAAAATCGGTGATATTATATTTATCTACATAATCATATAGTCATCATCATCAACCAGGATCAATCCACTGCTGGATGAAGGGTTCCGCAACCTGATTCTACTACTATATTATACCTATTTCTATCGTCCTTATCATCATTGACCTGAACCCATCCACTGCTGGATAAAGGCCTCCCATGCCTGATTCTACTCCTTTCTGTCATTTGAATTGCTGTATTTATCAAAATCGGTGATATTATATTATATCTATTTATATTTCCTTTATCATCATGAGCCTGAATCAATCCACCGGTGGATGAAGGCCTCTCTAAGTTGTTTGAATTTCTGTCGGTCATATGAATTGCTATATTTATCAAAATTGCTGATATTCATAATATCGTCACTATCATCATCAACCAAGATCAATCCACTGCTGGATGAAGGTTATCCTAACCTAATTCTTCTCTTCTTGGTCATATAATCTGCTATATTTTACTGCTACCCATTTATATCATCATTATCGTCATCGACCTGTATCAATCCACTGCTGGATGAAGGCCTCTTTAAGCTGATTCCACATCTTTAGGTCTTATAAATTCCTATTCTTATCAGATATAATATGTATTGCTTCATTATTTATCAACATTTGTCTCGATATGAATGTCCCGCACCGGCAAACTATATTGTTTAAGGTTAATTTTTAATTCAAATTTTGATTTTTCAAATATTATTCTATGGCTGCAAGCATTTATTTTTTATAAACAATGTAATAAAATGTTTAAATTTATTTTTTACACTGCTAACCTTCTTCTATTATCCCAATGGGACCCGAAGGAGATTAATATCACGTTATATTGGATCGCTATTTATGATAATCACATAATATATTGCTTTATATTTGAATGATTGAGATGTATAATTATTTATCATATTTAACTGCACATACCTACACATATATTGTATTAAAATTAAAATGTCAGTGGTAGCAATCGGCGATTGCCAGCTGTTCTGCTAGGCATAGCAGCCTAAGGTGGTGTAAGACGATATTGTGAAGGCCAGACTCCTGAATAGACTACGCATATGAGCCCAAATTTATATTGGCAGTGACGATTTGCAAATCATAAAAATGACAAATAAGCGAAATGTCAAACTGTCTGACATGAATAAAAAAAACCCATCCCGAAGGGAAAACTATGGCGCCATCTATGCATACTTCACAAATATATTAAAATCCAACACCGCCAAGCCGTCTGCAAGACAGACTGGTGACCGCCAGCTAGCTATTTACCTACTAGAATGTCATTTGCTAACTGTATAAACATTATGCTCAAGAAGAATTGATCAATATCAGATCAGATTGAAGTGCAGTGGAATTGAAGTGAAATTGAAGTAAAATTGAAGTAAAATTTATTGAAAAAAGTATTTCAAAATTTCGGATAAGGATATCTGTGTACATATACTTAGTAAATTTTTCTTATTTTATTTTGTTTGTGATAAATCTCTATATATATAAAAATCTCGTGTCACGATGTTTGTGGTCGAACTCCTTCGAAATGGCTACAACGATTTTTATGAATTTTTTTATGTATATTTTTTAGGTATGAGAATAGGTCAACAAGTATATTGCATACCGCTAGGTGATTAGGGTATCTCTATCCAGAAAATTTTTTCTTTTATTTTTTTGAAAATTTCTTTTTGTATTTTTTTTATTATTTTGCATTAAAAAATACCTATAACCCAAAATTTTCACCCCACCCTCCCATTTTTTATTCGCGATTTTATTATTTTTGTATGAACAAATTTAACCGTCGTTCGTATTTCAAACAGAACGAAATTATTTATGTTGTTGAATGACAGATGGCGCTACGTCCGAGAAGAATTCAAGAGAAGCGTCGCGTCATTTTGACATTTCATTCGGCATATCACAACGCAGTGCGTGCAAAATTTTGTACGATTTATTTTAATTTATCTATTTTTGTGTGCGTGTATTACAGTGCATAATGCCATCAAGACGCAAGGGGGGCCATTTGGGCCGTCAAACGAATAAAGCAACAAACATACGAAATAGTAGAGCAGAAAGAACAGACAAACAAATCCAACAAGATAACAAAAACTTGCGTGTAAGCATGTTGCAATTGCGTGCATCCCAATCACAAGAGGCACGAGCTGAACGAAATCAACAACGACAATTGGAACGGAGCCAAGCGCGCCGGTTCGTAGTTAACACACGCAGAGCAAATGACCGACAACGCCAACAAGTACATCGAACATTTACATCCGCTTCGTTCCTTCGTCTCGCATTCGAGTACGAGCCAGATATTGAATATTCCGCTCATCCGAAAGTGCTGATTGGTGCTATGGACAAAGAATGTCCCCATTGTCATGCGCTCAAATTCAAACATGAGTCAGCCGGGATGTGTTGCGCATCAGGAAAAGTGCAACTACCAGAAATTGAGATACCACCAGAACCATTGAACGGCTTGCTCATCGGCACGGTTCCAGATTCAAACCTGCTCCTGAAGTCCATTCGCACATTCAATTCATGCTTCCAAAAGACTTCGTTCGGAGCAACAGAAATAGTTCACAATACTGCGGCAAATGGTCAACAATTCCATTCTACGTTCAAAATCAAAGGCCAAGTATACCACAAAGTAGGCTCATTGCTGCCAATGCCAAACGAACCACATAAATTTTTACAAATCTACTTCATGGGCGGTGAGGACATCAATCATGTGGATGCACGTTGCGGCTACAATAGCCTCAATTCGCCTAATGCCAGGCGTATCGTCGGCGAACTGGACGGCCTGTTGAATGAGCACAATGAATTATTGAAATTCTTCAAAGCACAAGCAAAATGCACGAATTGCAAAGTGACAATCACGCTATTGTCATCAATCCTGATAAAACACCAGCTGGAGAGCACGTGCGTCGATTCAATGCGCCTGTTGTTGACGACATTGCTGGAATCATGGTTGGCGACCGCACATCGACGCGAAAAATCGTGATTCGAAGAAGAAACAATAATCTGGAGTTCATCGCTGACACACACCGTTCATACGACGCTCTCCAATATCCGCTAATTTTCTGGAAGGGACAAGACGGATATTGCATAAACATTAAACAACGAGATCCTGTCACAGGTAATTCATTCATTATGAACATCATTACTCATTTTGAATTGAGAAAATGAATGGTTGATGTTTTTTTGTTTTTATCGGCGGTCATCATCTACAGCGCTCTATTCCTCTTTCTGTCATATATCCCATCCCCACACACTTACGATACATTCGTTATTTTTTATTTAACAACCAAAATATTCACTAGAAATAATTTATATGGCAGAACAACGTTTGCCGGGTCAGCTAGTTATATATATATATATATATATATATATATATATATGCAGAAGGCCTTCTATAGTGTCATATTAGTTGTGATATTGGATTAATGAAAGGAAACAATCAAATCGATATTGAGGTTATTTCATGTCATTTTACGTGTAAAGTTGATGAGGCGATAAAAAATTAAAACAATGAAAATTAACAAGTAGGTAGCCACTATAAGTCAGTAGCGAAGGGTGCAGGTAGGCTGTTAAGATCCGCCGTAAATAGTTCACATTAAACTTTGTTAGTCTTTGTAAATAAGACTACAATTTACAGATGGTTTTGGTTAGTTTTTATAAATCAATTAAACCCTGCGAAAACCAAGCCATAATAGATACATAAGTCAAAAAATACTCGTATATTATAATATAATATATAGAAATAATTTCTTTTATTTTGATAACTGTCAATTCATGGTGGAACTGCATTGTATTGTTGTTTTTATTTAATAAAACGCAATTTTTTTAGTACTTATTCCACTTTTAAGCAATAGATTAGGACCGGTTTCGTCCGCCTCAGAGGGACATTTTCAACTGAATGTGGAATAAGTACTAAAAAAATCAATGGCACTCAGCTCGAACAGGAGAAAAACCACATCTATTTAGGCAGTGACGTCCCTAGACAAAATGCCGCCCCTGGGCAGCGCCATAATGCCGCCCCATTTTTGTATACAATATTTTTTATCATCCGTGTTCGTGTCGTTTCTGGTCACCAAGGACGTCGAAGGGAAACGGAAGTAAACTAGACATCACGAACCCGACAAAAAAATACAGCCCTGTTAAACGTTTTACGTTAATTAATGCATTTTTTTCCGACCAGTGAGCTGATTTTTTAAAAATGAAAGATATTTTCGTTATTTAGTACTCAGTTTAGGGTCTAGGACGATTTGGCACCGGACAACTGGACGCCACGGAATTCGAAAATAAATAGACGTTAGGTACTTATAGGTACTTTAAAAAAAATTATTCAATATTATTATTTATACTTCAATTATATTATGATTTAATAGTTGGTAAGAATGTAAATATGCAGACGTAAACAATGATTTAAGCGTGCATATGTTTAAGTTCCAACGAAAAAAGAGTTTTTTATTTAATATAAAGCTTTAGGCATGGTAATTCTCAATCCGCGATAAAGAATACATTATGTTAAGAGTAAAATGAATTCAAACTACTAAGTAGTAGATAGAAACTGATTAAAATACCTCGTCTACACGTGTCTACGACAGTGCGGCGTCCAATTGTCCGGAGGCCAGTCGTCCCATTCCCCTCAATTTAGGTAGCTATTTCTATATATCGCTCATGAGAAAACAATACCTCTTATGCCACAAAACATGAGATGAAGAAAACTCTTTCTCGTCACTATCAAGGCATAAAAATTCTTCATTTTTGTATATCACTATTAGGATTAATAGTAGAATACGAAAAATACGTGATAAATTTGATGGAATCATAGAGAATATAGATATTTTTTCATCTCATCCACAAAAAGTGTCATGTAGCAAACGAGGTATTGCTTTCTCATGAGCGATATACCAAAAGATTCTCCTCGATTTGCCGCCCTTCGAGTAACTGCCGCCCCCAAGCGACGCTCAATCTGCCTACCCCCACGGGACGTCACTGTATTTAGGACAACAAGTGTTTATAGATGGATGTATATTTGATGAAATTGTTCGCAGAGTAAAGTTAGGCTGGAGCGCTTTTGGCCGCCTGAATAATGTCTTCAAAAGTGACCATCCACTGTGCCTAAAGCGTAAAGTGTTCAACCAGTGTGTGCTTCCCGTATTCACATATGCGTGTGAAACTTGGCCCCAAGTAAAAGAGAGATCCAGAAACTTAGAGTAGCACAACGTGGTATGGAGAGGTGCATATTGGGCATAACGCGAAAGGACAAAAAAGAGGAATGAGTGGATAAAGAAGCAGACAAGGGTTTGCGATGTAATAGGGTACATTAAAAGTCTCAAATGGAGATGGGCTGGACACATAGCTCGAAGAAGAGACAATTGTTGGACAATTTTAGTCATCCAGTGGTATCCAAGAGGTACAAAACGTCCGCAAGGTAGACCTAGAGGCCGCTGGATCGATGAAATGGTAAAATTCTGCGGAAGTACGTGGCAGCACAACGCACAGGACCGAGAGAAGTGGAAGCAGCTTGAAGAGGCCTTCATCCAGCAGTGGATAGATTCAGACTGATGATGAAAACTTTTGAAAACTGAAATAATTTATTTTTCGGCGGAGGGGGGCCAGGCCGGTGATTATTTTTTTCAGATTTAGGATGGCACACTAAAAAAATTTGGATTTTAAAACACTGTAATAGATCACCAGGGTAGTTGAGTACTACGCAAAAAAAATATGTTTTTTTACCAGCGCCGACTCACACCAAAGTATCTGCATTAAAAAAAAGTATTTGTAGGTATGACAACCCTAGCATTATAATATTGTATTAAACACCTAACATTAAAATTTCACCAACTACAACAGGGAACTCAGAAATAATGGGAACTGAATTACCCAACGGGTGTGGAGTAACAGACGACCGATCTCGAGTGTGGAAGAACATGGAAACACGTGTCTGACAACTGCTCTCGGTTTATTTATGCACTGACGCTCATTCAATATTGGTATATTTGAAGGTTATGTGTCAAAATGTAGCGTATCGAGGTATATCCTATCGGAATTATATTTATCAATCTGTTCTGTGGACTACAACGTATTAAGGAATCCAATCCCGGACAATTTTCGATACCTATGAATCCCGGGATTAGTAAACATAATCCCGAAACCTCTGGGATTGATTTTTTTATCAATCACAATCAATTGGTATAGTATGTATAAAATTATGTTAATGAAGTGTATGCACCTGCACATGTCACAGGGGGAATCGCCGGATGCTCACGGATAATAAATAACCATTTTTTGTTGTCATACGGAATGGTAAGCGAAAAAAGTCTTTTAAAGCTAAATTGGATTTGTTGATATCACATCTGCAGATCAATTCTCTCGTGCATTTCCCACATATGAATAAAATGCTAGGTAATAATGAATTAAACGGGTCATTATTTATTAAGCATCTTCAAGTGTTAAAAAAACAATTTGAAGAGAGATTTTTGCAGTTTACAGATTTCGAGCCAATTGTTTCCTTCTGTATCGATCCTTTTACTTGCCAAATAAATGTAATGGAAATGGCTGCATGTATTGCAGATTTTGTTCAAGTTAAGACAGAAAAACTAGAGTTAGAAATTTTGGAGCTTAAGAATGATATTTTGCTTAAATCCTTAATATCAGAGGACTTTTAGAATACAGTGGAGAGAGAAAAGTTCCCATTTTTGAAAAAAGCGGCATATAAAATTGAATCATTTTTCGGTTCGACATATTTACGCGAATCATTGTTTTCAAACATGAACTTAATAAAATCAAGATATAGATCTCGACTCACCGATGAGCATCTTTATGATTGTTTGCTAACAGGATTATCGTCATACTCTCGTAATTATGAGGCACTGGCCAATGATATGCAATGCCAAAGATCACATTGACATATTGATATTCTATTTTTTTATAAAATGTTTTCTTTGTATTTGTGTTTTTTGTTTACTTTGTTTACGTTTTGTAAATACATTTCTCTGTGTGTATGCAATTTGAATAATAGTTTTATTATTTTGAAACATTTTTGTTTATTATTTATTAATAAATTATGAATATAAGAAAATAAATTATGGGAAAATGAGAAGTCACGGAAGGAGTTTGTCGATTAAAAATAAGTGGTGCCCGCCACCCTACCGATATTTTAGAATGTGCTCTAGAGTACAAAAATGTTGGGAACCCCTGGTTTACAGCAACGAAAAATAGCATTAATAACGTTTAATGAGTTTTCTAGCTCGGGTCAAGGGTTAAAAGAGGGTGCGAATGCAGGTGTTTACCCCAAAAATGGTAGATAACAGATTGCATGAGCTCGTAAATAATATTAATAAAAAAACACTTAAGTGCATTTCTTGGTTCACGTCAATGTTTTTAAAAGAGAGTAAGAATATGCACGTGTTCAAATCAACATAGATAGAATATTACTTTGGCTTTAAAGTGCTACATGTATAACAAATACATATATCATCTTAATGAATATATTATTATTATTACTATGACATTACATTAAATGGACGCATGTTGAATTTTTATGACAAATTAAGTTTTGTTCGGCACGCGTCGTTTGTACAATCTGCGCGTCGCGTAGTCACGATCTTTTTAGACCATGCCTCAACTGAAGTATAGCCTTAACACGTTATTAACAATCAATACAAATATAGACATATTATATATTAAGAGATTTTGATGTAATTTACGGACAAATAGGTAAGTTTTCTATGAGTAGATATACTCTCAGAATGACGTTTAAACCAGAGTTGGAGCCGAGCTCGGAGCAGGAGTACGGAGCAGTGGAGCAATATGATTTTACCCGGAGCATGGAAAATGTGCAGTGCTCCACTGCTCCGGATATTTTTTTATTATTAAAATTTTCGCCATAAAACTAATTCTAAGTGAGAAGAGGCAGATAATGAAAGACGATTTGCTGTTGGAAATTTTGTTAACGCATGATTAATAATGAAACTTTTTACCCGGAGCGGAGCAGACCCTTGGAGCGGAGCTGGAGCAAGTATTAGGGTACCGGAGCGGAGCTGGAGCGGAGCAACTCAAAAAGGGTCCGCTCCTAACCTTTGGTTTAAACAACAACTGCCTAGCCAAGTAGAAGGGATTTATATATAGGCGGTTGATAACAATAATAGAAAGCGACCCTTGGTACATGATACGGTCAGTCATTGGACCTTAACAAAGAGAAATTAGTGTTTATTATTACTTTGATTATGTATCAATAGCAAATGAACAAATGTTAATTGTTTATATTATTCGATCGTCTCTATTTGTCTACTAATCAATAAGAAGTATTGATAATGATAAGAGCTTGACATTGGTATAGATCTACCATCATAAATTGGCATTTCAGTGAGGGCGCTAGTATGACATTGAGAATTTTACCATAACTAACAAAAAAATGGTAATTTATAATTTTTTTATTGGTAGTAGATTTCTTTACAAATATTATGCAATCCATAATTCGAGAAACATGTTGTAAAATTAAATGGCATTTATAACAAATTTATCCTCGATAGACAATTTTAGTTTCAAATTCGACCGGCTGCCAACTTACGATGGTAGATCTTTAGTAAAAGCTGATAATTATTGAGAGGCAAATGCGTACAACTGTGGGGCTCTAACACGCGACCTTCGTAATAATAATAGTAAAATCATTGACATGTTTTCTTTTTCAAGTACATGCGGAACGTTTTTAAGTCATCTTTACACGATTTAAGAATATATTCAGACGACTCCATCACAAAAAAATTGACGTGCTGTTGTGTACACTAATAAAACATCACACCTATTTAATTTACAATACTATTTGATTATAGCACCATACAAACTTTAAGCTTTTAAAGTAAACAATATAATATAATATAATATAATATAAACATTTATGCACCTACTTGACTGTGTCAACTTAAGAAATGTTCAAAAGGGTCTCACAACATTCAGTTCACCATCTAAAAGCAATAAATTAACTAAGATAACGTTCTAAACCAATGCACACCTGCAGTAATAAATAAGATGATATATGTATTTATACAAGTAGCACTTTAAAGTCAAAGTAAGACAACCTCTTATCCATACTGATTTGAACACGTGCATATTCTCACTCTCTTTTAAAAGATTGACATGAGCAAAGAAATGCACTTAAGTCTTTGTTATTAATATTATTTACGAGCTTATGTTAAATGCTCACACTAGGGGTAAAGCAATCTGTTATCCACATTGATTGCACACGTGTGTACCTTTTTGGGTTAGCTAACATAAATCAGTTATCACTGTCATCTCTCGTTGATGTAAGTAGAAATTATAATGAACACCTGCAGATGAAATGGAGTTGTTCAAGTCAAAAAAACCCATTAAAGTGAATCGTATATAATCTCAGGAAATGTCACCCCTATTGTCTATTGCCTCGAAACCGTTCACCTAATACGTAGCTCTGTCTGTTAAATATTCTGTACTAAAATTACAACTGAAATAAACAGTATAGTTTTACTTTACGTAAAACTCTATTACTTCACCGTGTTCACAATCAATTATCAACGTCCACCGCTCCAGCATCCTAGAAGGTAATTCTCCTGACAAATTTACCTTCAAGACAATACGGTCTATAAACGTAAAACCGTGAAGAATAACATCAAGGAGTCTCACAGAGTGTCCCAGTTCCGGTAAGAAACTTAAGGAAGGTTAACACCATCAAACCATATAGGACACCTACCAGCCAGATCACCTATTTCCGGAAAGTACTCATCGACAGGACATAACAGTGCGAACAGGTCGACTATCCCTCTCCGAATGGCAACGCGCCTCAACGCGGCCGAAATTTCGTTCCACATAGTGTTGAAAATTATTTGCCGTTTCAATTATGTACGCTCTTAACCATAATAGATAAAAAAAATATTCTTCTATCTATAAAGTACCTAAAATGATATAAGTAGATGGTTTATTTTTGACTATCATCTATGGCTTGGATTAGGCAAGGTTTAATTGAATTTTAAAAAACTAACCAACACATTGGAATATTCAATGAAAACAAATATGTATGACTGGCAAAGTTTAGTGTGCACTATTTATGTCGGATCTTAAGTGCCTACCTCCACCCTTCGCCACTGAAACACATAATCAGTTGACAACTCTAAATACCTAAATTATCAACATACCAACTTTTAGCAGTTACCCAACTCCTCAAAATTATTGAAATTGACAGATGGGCCCTTCTGCCATCTGAAATATTGATTAATTGAATATATTGAATCAATTACGTATAATATAAATGAAGTTTAAAAAATAATCGAAATTAAATTATGTATTTGTAACAAAATAATGGTCCCACTTATTTATTATCACATTATCAGTTATATTTACCACAACTTCCTGTCGCCTTTTCAAGGTTATTACACTATATATACATAGTAAAATTTGACTGGCAAAAATACATAAATTCAATTCAAATATAAGTATAATATCTCTTCGTCTTGGGTCTGAAGGAAAAATGAAAAAGAAAAAAAACTAAGACAAAAATGGGGTTATAGTATACAGCGGTTGAGCTTCGAATTGACGGAGCAGCACTGCGGAATATTTTTTTTATATCTATGCAGATGGAGAGGGAACCAAGTGGCCTCTTTTTTGTTTCCCACTGTAGGGGAAAAAATATAGACTGATAAGGAGTGACAAGACTAATTTATGAGCAGTATTGCTCTTGGTCTCGAAAGTTGGATCGTAAGGCTGCGAGCACACGTGTAAGCAACTATCGAAATTTACCGTCTATCCCAGCGATTTCCAAACTGGGAGGCAAACCTCCGTGGGGAGGCGTGGAGTGCTGCAAAGAGAGGCGCGAAAAGTTTAACACAAATGTAGCCGTCCGCCAAAAAAACGTCCGCCAGTTATAAACTACATAAAAAAACAGTCCTATAAAAGGTCGTTTGCAAACCTGTCTGGAGATATGGGGACTAATTCTATAATGCCTCACTTCTATACTATATCGTGAAGCGCGCTGGCTATCTCGTGAAAAAATGATATAAAAGGGTAAAATCATAATATTGAAATTGGAGGCAAATTTGTTTAGGAACGATAACTTTGTTGTTAAACTCGTCTATTTGGTTTATTTTTTTTTTAAATTGAGTGAATAAATCAATGCAAGGACCACTAATGCATTCACTGATTTAAAAAGACAAAGTGAATGCATTAATAAAATTTTTGGAAATCAAAATTACAAACACAGTAAGTTCGTCATGTTTCCATTTTTAAATGATTTTTGCGCCAGATTATATATTGAAGCAAACAAAAATCTATTTACTGAGCACTTGGATAGTTTGCTAATACACTTTTCATATTATTTATTTATAAGATCTCGATTTTACAAAGTTCGCGTGGATATAAAATCCATGACCCCCACAAGGGTGGGCTGACAGGGCTCGAGCCTAGGGCCCCTGGCATAGGAGGGTCCAGCGTGGCGGGTCTTCCAGCTATATGAGATTAATACACATCAAAAATTTACTCTAATAGTAAAAAAAAATCTTGTTTAAGGGCTATTAAATATTTTAAACATGAGGTTGTGCGTTGCAATTTATACCTATATGTTGATTGATATACTTAAATGATAACTCCCGTGTACACTTTATGAAACACTCATACTCAGCGATAGGTAGGTGGGCCCGCTTCAGGATGTGGGCCCATTATAGAATCCATTTGTCAATGAACGATGATGAATTTGGATCGACTACTGATGAAAAGGAAAAATTGATAGAATTATCACGCGGTAATTCATTGTAACAAAAACCCTAGTTTAATTTTGGTTGAATTGAAGTGAAGAATAATATACTTAATACTTTGTCAAGAAAAGCAATGCAAGTTGTAGGTAAGTAAAGTACTGCTACCATTCGTAACATCATAATTATGCGAAACGGGATTTTCTGGATTAGCTGCAATGAAATTCAAATAATATCGATCCCGTTTCGTAGACAAAGAGCACTTTGTGCTAATAAACAAGCACATCGCATGAAAAGCAAATTAATTTAAAAATTAATGTAGTATAAGTACTTAGTAAAACCTTGTTTGTTATATAATTAAGTTTTTTTCATTTTTGTATTAGTACCTACATTTTTGACTATTTAAAAAGGTGATGTATTATTTAATGAAATAAAGGGGGGGAGGCGCCAAGATTAGATTTTTTTAAAGGGAGGCGTAGTAACATAAAGTTAAAACGCACTGGGTCGAATTGTTGTGCATGCCTAAGCGATGGTGCCCATAGAACGCGTCGAGCGGGCGAAGTCGGCGTATGAAGTGTTTATTCATAACCATAATCATACGTCTCTTCCCGCGCATTACCCTTCACCTATGTAATAAGCGGCCCAAGCAGCACAAAATAATTATTTTTACAGCGTCTCTCATAACAAAGCAATAAAAATATTATATTATTTCGGGGCTTGTCATTAATATTTACGACGACATTATTCAACCAGCGAAATATAGGACACGGAACAATGACTTCTCTGTAATTAAATAATTGCTTTTCGCCCGTCGATCGACGACGCTTCGCGCAGCGTGATTTTGGTAGCCGTGTTCAATGAATGGACTTCTTTGTATTTTCATTAAATCGTATCGCCGAGAAGCGAAAAACAGTGACTCATACGGCAGGCGGGGCGCAAGGCATCGTCAAGTCCAGTGTGCGCTGGCGTATTTGATTACGTTGTATTTTCGATGATTTACGCGCCACTTGTAGAAATTTTGCGCGAGCGCCGCACTCGCTGCGTCAATGGGCTTTATGCCTAAGAGGTACCACATATTATTACACCTATCAAATTTGCATTACCACTTGATTATTGAATCTCTCTAATCTTAAACTTTTAAATAAACAATATAATATAATATTACTAACCTAGCATTCAAAAGTCTCACACTTTAGCTCCTTATCTAAAGTCAATAAATTAAAGAGTAACATAGGTATTAAACGAATTTGTAAATGATATCTCTCGAATGCACACTTGTCCATTTTTGAACTGTATAATATTCATCTCTATTTTGTACTTCGTACCGGAGGGGAATAGTCTTTTATCAATATTGTTTGTGTTATAAAAGCACGTGCGCACTCTTGAATGCGCACCTGCATCATCCCCGTAGACTTTGGTCCAAGTCAAGAAACCCATTAATTATTATCAATGTTAGTTTTCGTGTTATGAGCACACACCTTGCATATACCTACAAGTGCCCATCCCTTGGACCTTGGTTCAGGTTAAAAAAAAACGTATTTAAATAAATCATATAACGGAACTCGCAGTTCTGTTGTCCATTATTTTAAATCATTCATACTGTAAGCATCTCAATCTGTCAATAAAATTTGTATTCTACTTTACGTTGAAATAGACAGTAATATTTTACTCTACGAAAATCTTATCTGTTTCCTGTATTCACGCCATCATACTGCAAAAGATAAATTCGCCCAAGAAGATAAAATACCTGACGATTATCTTCAAAAAAGACATACGGTCTCTAACCGTTCAAACTGTGAGTATTAATAATTAATACTCACACTCTGTGAACTCCTTGGTGTAATTATTACATCAAGGAGTTCACAGAGTGTCCCATTTCTGGTAAGAAACTTAAGGAAGGTTAGCCCTATCTACCCGTACAGAATACCTGCCAGCCCAAATCACCTGTTTTCTTAAAGTACTCATCGGAAGGACATAACAGAATGTGTTTTCTTTGCGTCAATATTATCGAAACATCCGGACAGAGAAAACAGACTTTTTTTTAGAACTGCACTCCGCTGCGAGCGTATTTATCTCTCAATACAGTGGCCACCTACATTTATTTTCCCATTATAGCTTCTTTTGGAACTGGACTGTTTTATATCGAAAGCGTTTTGAAAATTACCTATTATTGAGCCTATTATGTGTCATCATAAACTTTGACTGATTAATACTATCGACCGAGGGTACTTGATGGAGTTTGAATTTGAATTCTAATTGATTTAAGTTTTGTACTACTCCATTTGAGTATTTTTTGCGATCCGGGTTTTGCCTTTCAGCATCTTCAGGCACTGTGCGCACTTGCCAATGGCAAATATACATTGACATCGAATTCTTGCTTATTAAAACAATAAAAAATAACGAAGAAAGGGTAAAAACCTTATTACCCAAATACCTACTGAGTAAAGGATGAAGAATAAAAACATAATAGGTATTTTGAATAATTTGAATATTTTCAGTGTTTCTAAAAACCTGTTGTAAATACTATTAATACATTCGGTAGGTAAGCAATTTTACAATATAAAATAAAAAGATGTGATACAGCTATAAGAAGTATTTCACCTGAAGAAAGGCTCGCCATAACTTATTATAAGGTAAACTAGGTAAACCATTATTATTTATTTTGTAGTATGTACTTATTTAATTTATTTTTTAATTAGTTGACACTTTTATCTTCTGTAGACACACTAAAATGGAAATGGTAATAATAATACTTATACGTTATACGTATAAATAAGTACTTGTATAGGTACATATATCGCTGCCTCAGTACAAGGGTATTTGACAAAAACCCGTTGGGAGAAAATGGCTGTCAAAGTTTTTGAATACCAATAAGAGAATAATTGGATAATCTAATGGGCGTGTAGACACTTTCGCAGACCATAGGCATAGAGCTAGGGCGGCAGGTTATATGAAAGTATGGTTAAACAGGCTGGTATGGTGAGGCGGGTTGGTAATCAAGTAGCGGCAAATTTTCCTGGTTAACATTATATTATATGGGTACGTTATAATGACCAATTAAATCCTCCGTGATGCCTTGATTTTTTTTATCGCGTCGCTATTTCTCGTAAGTTGTCGGCTATTGTAGGCATGCTTCATTCAGTTGTATGAGAAAGCCGATTCCTTAACCCTCTTTTTATTTAACCCTTAGAATGCTACGCAACGATATATCGTTTTTTTGATAATGGCCAGAAATGCTAACAACGATCGTCGTTTTGCTTTTGATGCCTGAAATGTTAAGTTAATTTGGGAACATACTACTGCACCAGTGGTACGAAACATTGTTTTATCTATTTAGTTTTATTGTTGTGTAATATAACCCGATTCAAATATGTTTTGTGACTGGGTAGGTTTAGAACTTATAACTATTGTATATTTTTTTCATGGCATCACCCTTTTTATAATAAAAACAATTCCAAATACAAATTCCAGTTTACAATATAAAATTTTGTTTACAGTCAAATTCTTGGTGGAAGGACAATGTTTTATTTTATTTGAATTGGATTTGAACCAATGGGAAAGTCTTCTACTCAACTCAGTGTTTAAAGTAAAGTGCATTTGTGCTATATAAAAACAGTTTCATTTATAAAAAATAATGAAATAAAATCATTTGCAATACATATTTTAAATGTTCCAATAAACAAACACCATAAAACCCTTTTTCACAAATCACGCATATTGTACGAGATCTTTATACGAGGCCACCATGCAAAAATTTTCTTTTTAGCCGGGTAATTTCCTAATTCCACTACTTTGTATTATCCCTCGTGTGGGATAACCGATTGTTTCCAATAACTGGTAAAAATCAAAACTCTGTGCGCGGATCGTGCATTTCGCTCGCTCTCGAGATCGCCCGTATGATGGAGCGATAAAGAGATATGTCAATTACTTTTAACAGTAGATGCAGCTAGGGATATCTAATTGCCTCATTATCTATTCAAAACGATAAATTAATTACGAAACGTGTTTTCATAATATTCCGATTTCGCAGAATCATTTAGCGTGGTAAGGTGTCTAAAAATAATACAATACTTTAATTTATCGAAAATTATTGGTAGCAATCCTCGACCGGATTTTGCATAACATCGTAGCAGCCAAAGGGTTTTAATACCTCTATGGCATAGAGCAGTGCTCCCCGCAACCGGTGTGCCGCGGTGCAATAGCCAAATTTTCGTACATGGCTGGTAATATATTTGAGCACCTGCATGAACTTAATAAAACAATGCATGGTCAGAATGAAAATATATTGACGTGCTCTAATAAATTAAAAGAAGTCAAAAACAAAATGGAACTTTGGCAGAAGGACAAGATAAGGATCTCTACAAATTTTCCAAAGGAACTACCAAACCACCATTGAAAACAAGCAATTAATTTTGGATCCGTCTCAAAAACATGTAACTTTGCTGCAAAAGAAATTTCATCGGTACTTTCATACAATAAATGCGACAGGATACAAAACCCTTTTGCAACCAATGCCGAAAATTCTATAGAAGCGCTTTTCCTATAAATTCGAAAGGAATTTGTAGAATTGATAAACGACGGGACGCTAAAGCTGAAGTTCGCCGATGTTCCATTGGCTATTTTCTGGATTTCGGTTAATAAAAAATATCCTCGGATTTCCGACAAGGCGGCTATCGCAGTTCAGCTCCCATTTTCGAGTCAAAAAAGTCGCCTGCGGCTCTATTTTACTACGCTAGTAAATATTAATATTTTAAAACAAGTGATTGTAGGACACAATTTATTATTATTGTATCAATACTAGACAAATAATTATGCCTAACCCGACAACTGACCATAATTATATTAATAGAATATAACCATACAAAAAATCGCTAAACATAAAATCAATACCATTAATTTTACCTCGAACACTATTTGAAAAACTCTATTTTAGAGTATCACACTGTCTTTAACCTTAGCGATAGGTAGGGGGGGCGCCAAATATCTTGGGCTGGGGTCCCCTTTCAGGATGTGGAGTCCATGTTTTGGTGTATAAATTGTTTTACGTGTAGTGAGCCGCGGGATTCTGGGAAGACCTTTGGTGTGCCATGGGTTGGAAAAGGTTGCGGAGCACTGACATAGAGCATGGTTGAGGGACTTTTCAGCATGCGGTCTTCAAATAAAACAATTTGTTTGAAAAAAAGGGTCACTCGGGCGACCACACAAAAGTATGCGACCATTTATTAATTAATTTTCTATTGGAGGTCTAACTTTTTTATTCATTTTAGAGTGATAACACCACACCATCTTTAGGTAGGTACATATAATTATTTGGATTGCAATAACTTGCGATGTTATTTTTTATCTCCGTAAAACATATAAATTACATCTCCAATTATTTTGATAAGCTGTTCTATAATTCTATTACACAACTTAGCTTAACCGTTGAACGGATCTAATGTTAGGGGTGAATGGCTAACAACCATTACTCTTAAAAATATCTTAATATAATTTCATCTATGTAGACGCCCATATGCGTAGGGGTGAAAATTCATACGCTCTACTTAAAAATTGTACTTTCTTTTTTTTAATAGAATTTTGTATAAATTTTGTTTTCTTTCTTGTGCGGTTCTTTATAATTCACTTTTACCTGTGTGATTTTTTTGAAATACGAATACCTATTGCATACGTTAAATCAATTAAGTTCGTCTAGTGTGCAATTAAAAATATTTATCAGGTATTCCCTCCTATTAATTTTTCTGTTAACACACTTTGTTTAAGTACATTAAATTAGCTGCATATTTAATTAACATAAAAAGTATTTTTCTGTAGGTAGGTACCTACTTAAGAATGGTGTACCTACTGACATATCCTCAGGGTCTTTCGGGGCTTGCTCAGTCGGGCGACCCGAGGTGTCAAAGATTTTATTATATTTATTCACTTTCGTTTCGGTAGATTCGGGACTGTAGTGTCATAAAGAGACACGGGTGAGATAGTAGGTAATTTAAGGGCAACACAAATTTTTGGTAGATTCACTTTTATTATATATATATTTTTTAAGAGCACATTATTTTAACTTTACTTAATAGATAATTAATTAAAAAACTTAATTTATTCTTAATGGGCTATTTGTTGCTCGCACGAGCTTTCTCCTATATAATAAACTTCCCGACAGTAAGTGTTTAGCGGTAACTAACTTCGACAGGGTTCACAGTACCCAGTCAAGAAAAAAAAATAGCGGAAACGCGACGGGGTTCTCCTTATTTAATAACACGACAAAACAATAAATTTACAATGTATTATCTAATGGTATTTATTGCGTATTTATTATTTAGAATTATGATTTTACTATTACAAACGATTCTACTGAATTTAAATTATATTCGATCATTACGCTGTATAATTTATGTTTTATTAACTAAACATTTAATATACATTTTACATAACCTTAATATTAATTATACTATTATTTAACATCTCATTCGTCAGGTACAACTCACACACTGCATCCTTCACACTGTTTACATATTATTGTTTATACGATTCAATTTACAACTTTAGACATTTAATACAACAATTAGGGTAATACAACATTAAAATTGTATCTACTAAACAATTATTTAATAACTAGAATATATTGACGGGTTATCAAGGAGCTTGGTTGCATGTTTTGTTAAACCGACGATTTTTTTAAGATTATGTAACATGTTTCAGCCTTTTTTGAAGTTACAGTGTAGGCACTAGCAATAGGATAATGTGAGAGTGTATCACTACCTTCATATCTAGGATTATGAAAAAAGTTATGAAAATAAAACAAGATTAACTGTTAGTATAATAATGGTCACCCTATTTTCAAACAATAAACAAAAAAAAAAGTCTTTTGCATTATATTTAACAAAAATGTCATGTTTATGCATTGGAGTAACCAGGCAAACAATATATTTTTATATATTCTCTTCGAGAGGTAATAATTTACTATATATCTGTTTCACCATGCGCTAATCAAAACTGATGTTATTGCTCGTACCTAGTATATACGGTCAATTTCAGGGAACTCAGAAATAATGGTAATCATATATAACTGAAATACATAACGGGTAAGGCGATAGTAGGTAACCGACTCAAGTAAGGAAGAATCCGGGAAGAATACGTTTTACGTCGAATACTGAAAACTGCTCTCGGTTTATGCATTTACGCTCATTTAATGTTGGTGTATTACACACACTAATAGCACGTGCATAATGCGTGCTTCGTTTTTCGTAGGACACTCACACATTCAAAACACTGCATCAACATGCGGCGTATTGAATATAGCCTATCGGTATTATATTTATTATCTGTCCTGTGGTCAATTTCGATAGTTGCTTACACGTGTGCTTGCAGCCTTATTCGTTAGATCAGGGGTGACGAACCTGCGGCCTTTTAGGGTCTCGAGTGAGACCTTTTGACTGAATCCAATTTTTACAAAATAAATCCTTATATCTTTTTAACGCTATCTTTTTTAAAAACACTTCTTCAAAAAGAAATTTCGAATGAACATTTCCCCCAGTTAGCGAAGACCATTGATGAGCAAAATAATTAATATTATTCGAGTCATTTGAAGAATACACAGCTGTTATTGATGTATCAATTGTAGAATACAATGAAAGATTTACCGATTTTGAGACACATGAAATCGCATTGAAATTAGCATTTCAGTCTCACCTAGTGGATGTCATCAAGGCACCTAAGGAGGTACAGATGGAATTGATTAAGCTATCAATAGGTGATAATATTCTCAAGTCATTGTTTGATGCTAAGAAAGATCCAATTGAAATATGGGAAAATGCCGTAGAATACCCACGCCTTCGGCAAGACGCTCGTAAATTTCTTTCCTGCTTTTCAACCACATATTGCTGTGAATCTACATCCTCCTATCTAACCCTAATCAAGACACGATTAAAGTCACAATTGACAGATACCCGCCCATTTAGAGGATCAACTGAAACTGCGGATCTCTATGCTGCAGCCAACTATTCCAATGCCTTCCAAGAAAAATCAAACAACCCAGTCATTAAAACCTTCACATTAAAAGCTGTCAAATTAATAAATAGTTTTTATTAATTTCAAATATTTACTATATCCGTGGAAATATATATTGTATATTACAATGTATGTATACATTTTAAGATAAGGATAAGGATAAACCCTAAGTAAATTAATTAATAAATTTCATTATTTTCCTTCACTTAAAAAATAAATAATAAGAAAAAACAAAAAAAAACATTTTTTCTTTCTTAAAAATCCTTAAGAATCTATATACCGCGTAAATTATTGAGGGATGACTGTACATGCATTTTTATGTATGTTTCTTAAATGCGGCCTTATTTGATTTAAGATAAATAATGAATGCGGCCCTCCGACAGGAAAAGGTTTGTCACCCCTGGTTTAGAACATTGATCGACCGGTTCGGGAAGTCTGTTATGAGAAGCTGTTGATTTTTTTAGAAAGTTTTAAGGCATAGTCGTAAATAACGTAAATAGTTCAAGTCTCAAGTGTTCAAGTCTCTATGAAGAGTGGTATTGCGTACAAACCATAGGGTATCTGTGATCTGTGTTGATGATACATACAAAAATCGTTATTTTTATAACTCAGTGGAAGTAAAGCATCGAAATTTCTCAAATTCTCCATTTTTTTTTGTAAAAATCAAAAATTATTACAATATCTTCAATAGATGACGAGGCATATTGTATTTTTTGAGAAAATACTATAATTTCTTGGACCGCGTACTTTATTCGGTGACAAAAGGCTGGCAACACTGCCACCGATTGTTGCCTTGCAGTGTGATTTTGTATTTTGTGACCGTACTGTGCTATCGTTTGAATAATATCTATGTCGCTCACACTCTGCCGGCAGGGACGGCTCTAGTAAAGGAGCAAAGTGTGCGCTGCACTCCCACCATAGGTAAAATAAAAATATATAATATAAAACCCAAATGTATTCCAGAGAACTAGAATATCCAAAACTTATACGAAATCACTCATTTTAAATTCCGCGCGTAAAAGTGTTAAGCGAACCCTTTTCGACGCACCAATACAAACATAATCCCGTCTATGACGCGCCGCGGTGCATAATTTAGCATCTACCTTGAATATTATATGTTTTTCGAGGTCATCTTAGAGCGGGAATATACGGACAACATCGTGTTGCAGTTGCTGGCAGCAAACGATCTGCCGACCAACGCAACAATGCGGCAGCTCATTTTGCTGTGATTGGCAGCAAACGTGTCAGCTGGTGTGTATGGGATTGGAATGACAGTGCGCAGGACTATGCGGAGAGAGAGGTGGGGGTCCGTTGCTATAACGGGCAGCCAGCGCTACCGGTGTATGTTTAACGCGGCAGCAATTCCGGGCAGTGCGTCGATAGCAGCTGCCGAGGTTGGCAGCAGTGTGTTGCTTTGTTTGCGTCCAGTTTGAGTTTTGTATGAAAAATTGGGGATTTCAGAGTTGCGACAGCAACGTGATATTGCTCGTGTATTCCCGCTCTTAGCATGACCTCGCGCTGCGAATGAAGCTACTAGAATCAAAACCACCAAAGTTACATGAGGCTTTGCTGGAAACGATGTTGTTCAAGTTAATTTTCTGAGAGGTCTCCTGTACCAACGCATAGCACACAAATATTAACTCGACGTTTCGACTGTAATGCACTACCCAATATAATATATTCGAACGCGTGCTCAAGCCACGCGTTGAGCTATAGTTTGGGGCCTAATTTATAATGAAACCGAACGTCATGTCGATGCTTGTTGCTATGCTATGTATCCAATAAATTTGAAAGATGTAATATGAATGTATTACTTATATATTTTTATTACTAATATGTATTAATTTATATTTTTAACCTTAGTAAGACAAATATACGAAAAATAGAAAACTTGCAATTTGAGACATTTTTTTGATAATTTACAATATTATTTCAACTGTATTAATTAATAAATATATATCTGAAAACATTAAAAAGGATTTGTTTTAAGTCAAAGATAAACTTACAATTGTAAAAAAAATGTGAATTTGTCCCATATTTATTTCCCCAGTTACGTTATTTACATTATATTTTATGGTCATATTTATTATGTAAATGCTGAGTACCTCCGCTACATGGAAGTACATTGGAATGTGAATAATGTGTCTTCAATCGCTCTCAGATATATACATGTTCCAATGTACTTCCGTGTAGTGGAGGTACTCAGTAGAGGTGAGTTAGAAATACTGTCACTAGTTTGCGTACTTAAGTTTAGGCATGTACTACCCATACTCAGTACGTGTGGCCCAATATACTTGTTACAAAATACTTGAAACGTATTCGAAGTTCGAACGCATTCGATGATAATATCAACGCCGCGACTCGCTAGTTGGTACTGTTGGTAGACTTTCAATACTATTGACATTAAACGAGCGCGAGCGAGATAGCTTAATACACGTATGTCTAGCCGTGATATTATACTCAACTGTCATTGCTCTTCCTTTCTCCTCAGTTGTAAAGTTGGTATAGTGAACGACAGAAATGGTCACATGTTCGTTTTATAGTAATACTATTGAGTTAGTTTCAGTAGTGTATGAGACTTATATTGAGTTGACGTCAGTCTGAAGTCCCGGAGTTCGACGCATGCTATGAAATCTCGCCGTCGGCTAGCTAGTTGGTAGCGTTGCTATGTATGACATCATCGCCTCGGACATCGCGACTCGCTTATGTTTAAACAATATGTGATAAATGTTGTGTAATTATTGGACCACATTCCCTCGGGAATATGATGACGGCACAGGCTTATTATGGTGACAGCTCAAAACATGTTTGAAATAAAGAAATCATTGTATATTCATTCAAGAATGTTATAGTACGAGGGTGGGTCAATAAGTCCTTAGAAAAGCCGACAGGTGGCGCGACTAGTACTGTAAGCGGTTTGTTTTCATGCAGCGGCACTACCGATTCAGTATGCTGCGAAGTTTCAATCAGATTGGTCGGGTTGTTGTGTGTTTCTCGTACATTTAAAAAAAAAATTTGCTTGTTTACAAAAAATGGAGAAAATTGAGTTTAGAGCTGTTATTAAACATTTTAATATAAAAGGGTTAACAGCAAAGGAAATAAAAAATGAGTTGGATTTAGTTCACGGCACATCTGCTCCTTCACTTGCAACTATTTATAACTGGTTAAATGAATTTAAACGTGGTCGTACATCAACAAAGGATGAACCACGCTCAGGACGTCCTGTAGAGGTGACTACACCAGAAATGATCAATAAAATCCACGATATGGTGTTAAGTGACCGAAGATTAAAGTTGAGTGAGATAATTGAGGTTACAGGGATCTCAAAAGGTAGCGTCATTTCTATTTTACATGACAAATTGGGCATGAAAAAAATTTCTGCAAGATGGGTGCCGCGTTTGTCACAGTCGACAATAAACGCAATAGGGTGGTGGCCTCTAAAGCCCTGTTGTCGCTCATGCAACGCAATCCGGATGAATTTTTTCGTCGATTTGTGACTGTAGATGAAACATGGATACACCACTATACTCCCGAGACGAAAGAACAGTCAAAGCAGTGGATTGCGAAAGGCGAACCATGTCCAAAGAAGGCAAAAACCGTAAAATCAGCTGGTAAGGTTATGGCTACTGTATTTTGGGATGCACGTGGAATTATTTTCGTTGACTATTTGGAAAAAGGAAAAACAATAACAGGGGATTATTATGCATCTTTATTGGACCAGCTAAAAAACAAGATTGAAGAAAAACGGCCTCATTTAAACAGAAAAAAAATCCTTTTTCATCAGGACAATGCCCGTGTTCACACATGTTTACGATCAATGGCTAAAATTGAAGAATTGAAGTTCGAATTGGTCGACCACCCACCGTATTCGCCAGATTTAGCCCCCAGTGACTTTTTCCTTTTCCCAAACTTAAAAAAATGGCTAAGTGGACAACGTTTTTTTTCAAATGAAGAAGTCATCGATCGGACAAATGCTTATTTTGAGGACCTTCCGAAAACTTATTTTTCTGACGGTTTAAAAAAAATTGAGAAACGTCTAACCAAGTGTATTGAGCTCCAAGGAGATTATGTTGAGAAAAAAAAAAACTGTTTTAATGCTTTTTTCTAAGGAATTATTGACCCACCCTCGTATAACCTAACATAAAAACAACTCATAAATTTTAAATGTGTTTAAAAAATTTATAATAAATGGGACACTTCAAAAAGCCCAGCTCAGTATATTTTTAGCGATTCTATTGAAGCTGATATTTCAAATATAATATGGAGTTAGTTTTAGTTCCAGTTGAGTATGAGACTTATGTCGTATACGCATGCCAAACGCTCTATATAGTATTCTACACACTAGCAAGTATTTTGGAACAAGTATCGATACTATTTATTTATATGCATTTTTTATACTGGTATTAAGTATACTATTAGTCTTCAAAATCGACCAGCTTTCCCACCTCTAGTACTCAGCATCAGGCTACTGATGCATTTTTTTTCATATATTAGCACTCCCTCGTATTCTTGTCACCGGCCGTCACTGCCTGCCGGCAGGCGAGTTAATGATAACAACATTATATTAATTATTTGTTTATACAAGCAATATATATTTTTTTAATATTATCGTCAGTTTAATGACCTCTTAAAAATGCCACACCCAATGACCCGAAACGCGTGACCCCGAAAGTTTCTAATCGGTTAGAATGTAAATTCAAATTCCACTAAGTACCAGTGGCGAAGACTCCATACTAGGCGATTATTTAATGCCTACCTTCATAATATTATATTCATAATTCATATTAAATAATATAATCACATAATAATATATTCATTATGCCCAACGACATCTATCGTATAATTGTACGAACTTTTCTCCTATTTCAATAATTACCATTTATGGTATGTCTCTAAAGTTTTAAAAAAAATAAGCGACATCTTGTTTTGCATCACATATTGTATGGATTATGTTCGCGTGAATCGATTTTTTTTATATTATGAAGTTTGTTTCTCATAATTTCAAGACGTCTGGGGCAGCCCATACAAATCGCTAAGGTATTTAAGGAGCGCTTACATATTACGTAAGTGCACATTTATTCAAAATAATTTAATAAGATAATTTAAAAAAATAAAATCTATGAGATTCAGTTACATATAAATATTGATTGTTGTTAAAAACATAAAATAAATTATCTCGTGATTTTTATTTATCAGTTAGTTCATTCATAGACTAAGACAATTTATTCAGTCAGTTATGTCAGTTGAAATCTGATATTGTACATAAGTCTGTGTTTTTGTATCTGTAAATAAAGAAGTATTTTAAAATGTCTACTTTTACGGGTTAAATTATAAATTGTTGTTGAACAGATGCACAACAACGGATTTTTTCAAAGATAATAATATATGTTGTGCGTTTATAAATGTTTAGGAAAATAAATATGTAATTCAAATTATTTGCTTAATTTAAACCATCAGTGACCTTCTGAAATTTCATCGATTTTTGTATACCTATTGATCAGAAGTAATATCGTATTATCTTCTTATTTCCCGTAAATATATTTAACAGATGTGCTTTATCCAAAGCCTACCTCTTTCCAAAAGCCACCCTTCGTCACTGCTAAGTACCCTCGGTCGATAGTATGTTTTTGAAATTTCAATTTATAAATCCCCCTGGACACTGAAGATCTGACATCTTGCAAAATACGTATCTCGTATACGGTGTTAAACAGCTAGAATTTCATGGAAAACATTCTACAATTTATTGTTATTCCTTAATGCTCAATATCTTAACAATGACATAACATACAGCAGATAATCAAATTTCGTAGTGGTTGTATGCGAATTATTTTGTTAGCTTGATCTGTAGCATTTTTTCTGCCAACTATGTACTTTATTCTCTGATCTTGTCTTGCAAATTTTAGTCATTGATGTTAATGGCCCCAGCAAGTAGAGCGTTGGAGCGGAGCTCGGGGCAGGAGCACTGGAGCAATGGGATTTTACCCGGAGCAGGAGCGGAGCCGGAACACCGAAAGTTTGTAGTGCTCCACTGCTCTGTTTTTTTTATTATTAAATTTTCGTCCTAAAAACCAATGAAAATAGTATATTTTGACACTTTGCAACACTGGAATTATTTGAAATATGGCAACAAAGCCAAGCGATAAATAACCTCACTTTTTTGACAGAAGAGGTCAATAATGAGAGACGATTTTCTGTCGTTTGTTTAATATAATTAATAATGAAAATGACGATTATTTTAAAACTACTTATTTTTTTTATTTTTTTACATTTGTATACACATAATACTTATTAAAACATTTTACCCGGAGCGGAGCAGACACTGGAGCGGAGCCGGAGCAAATATTAAGTCCCGGAGCGGAGTAACTCAAAAAAGGTCTGCTCCAACGGTCTGCTGTACTTATTCTATAAACTGGCATACACGTGACACGTTCCACTGTTGCAAGTTTTCAATGTTTGGGAACTAGATGGATGCTAAAGCGGGGGGAAACCGGCACGCCAGCTTATAGAAGACAGACTCTACAACCACCCCGCACCACACCCGGTCTTAATCAGGGGCAACCTACGTTTGGATGTGAAGCATCAGCAGTTGTTTACGCCTGTGAATGTTTCAGGAGCAGATACCAAAATCTGAGTAAGCTTTGACTGAGTTTAACGAAAGACTTAATTTAATAAAATGTGTCAATGGAGAGAAAGGCACGTAAATGAATTTAATGATAATATATAAGATTAAGCTAAAACCACACGGACATACAAAAACTAAGCGAAAAACACAGCAAATTTAATAGAATAAATTTATTTGAATTATGGAGTTGTCAAATATCGACATATGTTATGATTTCATAAATAAAATAGCGCCGCAGACGTCTTTTTTTCACATAATGGTAATTTTGATAATGTGTTTATCTCACTTATCAGGTCGACTCGTCACGCCGGCCCCCCCAGGTTAGAGCTCTGTCAGCCCCCCTCCCCCTTATGGGGGCCATGCTACACATAATCAAATGGTTGGCATATTATTACTTAACCATTTTATTTATTAAAATATTGTTAATTTGTTCATAATTTTCCAAACAGTACTTCCTGTTTTCCATTTGAAGAATTTAATTGAATTGGTAATCAATATAAAATAAACATTAATACAAATTGATTGGAAAACTTTCAGTAAGTATTAGGTCTGGGGGCGGAGGTTGGCGGTATCTTTATATCGCCGCCTTTAGGACTTGGATCCATGAGCCGGTGCGCTCGAAAACTTATTGTACGCGACCTGGCGTATGACACGGCGCTGCGTGCGTGGCAGGGCGATGGACCACTTCTTCCAAGGGCAGAAAAACGCATTTGTTTTTTCCTCATATAAAGTGGCGCATGGAGATAACCAGATTGACTCCAGACCATTGAACTTCTCAGTTCTTAACCGGACACGGTGGTTTTGCCTCCAAGCTCTGTCAGCTTGGCCTAATAGAATCTCCGACTTGCTTATGTGGCGAATTGCAGGATGCCGATCACATCCTCTGGGAGTGTCCCCATATGTCGGTTGAAAGGGAAGAGCTTCTCAAGTCGGTCCGACCCTCAGTTGGACCGGTCGGCCATTGCGACTTGGTATCTACGAGGGAAAATTTCTCAGCTTTTAAAAATTTTGCGGCATTATACGGCGAGCGAGAAGGTCTTTTCTCATCGAGAATTGACCGTAATACATTATATGGAAGTAGGGATCACGCACACTCTAGTGCACGCCAACCAAGGTCTTGGGAAGTTGCTCCTGGGACACTTTCGGCACAAATTTGAACAGCGCCTATCGTTCGTTACGCCACGGTATACGCCTGCATAACGGGTGTGGAGACGTGGCGGGTGGTGGAGGGAAAAGCAAGTAAGTATTATTATAGTGAAACTTGCTCTTATAAAGTATTCCCACTCTGACACCACCAATTTATATTATACAATACACGTTGAGAAACTGAGTGATAAAGTACAAAGTACAACACTTAATTACAGCACCTAATTATAGCAGTTGTGGTAATTTAATTATAAAAATGAAAATTGAATATTATATTAAGAATAATATAATTATTAATTAACCAACCACAGATAGATAAGAGATGGATAACGCACCAAAGCTTGGTGGAAAAGACACTTTATCAATTTAATAAAACGCAATAATATTAACACGCATAATTTTAATTCAAGCGTTGCTAAAACCGCAAATAATATGTAATAACCTATTTCTCATAAAAAGGGTAGAATATTACACCAACATTCTATGTAGGTATTCGTTATTTTTATTGCTCACTCAGAGCAATTCTATAAACAAAGAGTTATCTACAATTTGTTAGCACAGTTAACACGTCTTAGTTGATTCTAGCCGCCTCTCACATCAAAATTCGTCTCGCCTTAAAACGTGTCGAATACGTCGATGTGGCGTCATCGTTATTCAACACAAATAAAAAAACACACGTTGCCAAATGGAGCTCCACAGATTGGTCGAATGCGACTGTTTCGTTTGAAAAAGGCATCTGACTGTTGCAATCGACAAGTTGCATCCTTCTCGGGCTTTCAGTCGAAGGGTCAAAGTCATATGCAAACCTACGAATTGGTCATTCCTATACCGGCTCGCCGATTACCGCATTCAAATATCAATACGTTTCGCAGGCTACGGGCGACTGTCGCTAGGTATCATGTGCACAGTTTTCACAAGCAACATTGGATTTCAGTAGTTCTCGGAAGGTTTGTTCGGCACACGATACGAGTTTTGATGTGAGAGCCGTCTAATGGGATGCATCTGGAATCAAGTAAGACGTGTTAACTGTGTTACTCAACGACAATTGACAGCTCGCGGTTAACGCGGTCATGTTAGAATGACCCTGCAGATTTGCTTGAAAATCAACTTTAAGTCTTCCAAATTATCATTAAATTGTAAATTGATGTGTAATACAAAGATAATATTGTTATTCCAAGGTATTTAATTTTGTGAAACGATAAGCTGTGTAGAAACGTATATGACGCCAATCTGAATATAAACATTTGAATTCTTTTATCGTGTTAACTGTCAATTCATGGTGGAACTGCATTATTCAGTTGAAAATGAGGCGGACTAAACCGGTCCAAATTTATTAAATAATAAAATTGGAATAAGTAGATACTAAAAAAATTGCGTTTAATTAAATTAGGTAATCAAAAACATTTGAGTTATTGAAAAGTGTGATATAAATGATTGGTATTGGTAAATCAGTACACAATGGCTTGTGGTTTCTCGATTTTTTCGTGTTTGTGATTCAAAAATTTTCGAAATCAAGAATATTTTTTTCCGTGTCAGGTTTATTTGTGAATGTTTTCTTTCGCCCTACGGCTACCTTATCTAATACGTAATGTCCCTACCTCGTTACCTCCTACACATTTACCTACATAGATATCACGTTATGGTACTGTTGTGTACACTAATAAGGCATCACATCTATTTAATTTACAATATCATTTGATTACTGCACCATACAAACTTTAAGCTTTTAAAATAAACAATATAATATAATATAAACATTTATGTACCTACGTGACTGTCAACCTAAGAAATGTTCAAAAGGTCTCACAACATTCAGTTCTTCATCTAAAAGCAGTAAATTAACTAAGATAACGTCTTGAACCAAATGCACACCTGCAGTAATAAATAAGATGATATATGTATTTGTTATAGAAGTAGCATTTTAAAGCCAAAGTAATATTTTAACTATGTTGATTTAAACATATGCATCGTTATTATATTGCTTCCACCCTCTTGTAAACATTGAAACAAACCATAAAATGCACTTAACTGGTAATTATCAATATTATTTACGAGCTTATGTTTAATACTCACACTAGGGGTAAAGCAATCTGTTATCTACATTGATTGCACACGTGTGTACCTTTTTGGGTTAGCTAACTGCATTCGCACCCGCTTTTAACCTTTGGACCAAGCCGTAACAAGTAGGTAGTTGGTAAGTAAAAGTAACGAGACTAAAAAGTAATAGTAAAATATAAGTAGTAGTAAAAATTGATTCTGATAAGCAATTGTGACATGTATAGTTAAATTTTTGTTGAGTGCATGCTTAGTGTGACCAACCATAACAATCGTTTCATTGGACTAACAGTAGCAATAATATGTTTCTAACGTCCCCACCTTAGATTGTTTCTATTGTCCCCGCACCATTTTTTTTAAACCATTAATTATTTTGTAAACAACGATCAATTGCAATAATGTAAGCTATTCCACCAGTGGCGCACCCAGGATTTAATATTGGGGGGGCCCAAAGAGTGTAATGTAAATTAGTCTCATAGGATCTTTTTCTTCTTCACAACCTAATTCCTCGTTTATCGGCCTTTTGTCTATTGCACTCGGTGTACCTACACCATGGTCCCCACATCCTGAAACGGGCCCTCAGGCTAGGATATTTGGCGGGCCCCCTACCTACCGCCAAGATTAAAAGCAGTGTGAAACACTACATTAACGTTTTTTAAATTGTGTTTTAGTTCAAATTAAGTGTACTCGTACAGTGAATTATTGCCGATTTTTAATACATCTACTTTAATAATGGAGCTGTCGAGTATCGACACATAATAATCAAAAAATATATTGCACAATTATATAATTGAAAATGTTAATAGCCATGAAGTATAATAGTGCCGCAGGCGACTTTTTTTGCTATTAAAGCTAATTTATGATGTGTGTTTATCTCACTTATATGGTCAACCCGACACGCCGGGCCCCCACAGCCCGGGCCCCCAGGCTAAAGCCCTGTCAGCCCTCCCCAGCCATGACCTACACCACTCCAGAATTCGGATGGACACCGAGAATTTTTTGACAGTTCTATTAGGGATTGGGTTTCTAAAAAAACCTGACATTAGTGTTTCGAAATCTTTGTGTTAGAAATTAAAATCTAAGAAATTTTTCTAAAAAGGGTGCAACAAATCATTTTTTACAAATCATTTTTTTGCCGTGTTTTTATTTGTCTAAGCCCAAAGGTATGGTTTATCGGCTTTCAATTTCAATGTTTAAAATCATTCTGATAATTTTGGGGGGTGCCAGGGTGGTTTGGAGGGATTAACTTAAATGGTTTAGGCCAGTGATTGCCAACGTGTGGCATACGCCCACAGGGGCAATTTTAATGTTTTGGGGGGCAAAAAGGTTATCTTGAAAATCATTTGAAGACGAAGCATAGCACAAAGATCGCACTAATTTTCTTCCGAGTTGTACATTATAACGTAATATACAAATTTACTTACGAAAGTTAAATTTAAAACAGTATTGCCAATGTGCATTTTTTTATTTGAAGCAATTCATTCAGTAATTAGTTAGGTAACTATAAAAATTTGATTATATGGGTATGGAGGTTTTTGAAGCGTTGAAGTGGGACTTGGCAGAAACAAGGTTGGGAAATACTGAGGCAAGGTATAATAATTGGATTAAATTAACCAAAACCATCTGCAATTTATTTTCTTAGTTCAATGAAAACAAAATATAATTATGACAGACGAAAGGTAAATGTGTATTATTTAATATGTCAGATATCGCCTACCTCCACTCTTCACCACCGGTATGTAGACTGCATGATTATCCAGATTATTAATTATCAGGTTAACACAATGATCATCATTTTTATATCATGATAATAAAAAAATTCAGTGACGTTCCGTGGGGGTAGGCAGATTGAGCGTCGCTTGGGGGCGGCAGTTACTCGAAGGGCGAAATAGGTAGGTACCCAAACATAGTAATAAGGAAATAAATGTGTTAAATTAACATCTGTATTTTTTGTCGGGTTCGCGATGTCTAGTTTACTTCCATTGTCCTTCCAAGGACGTCACGTCCTTGATGACCAGCAATGAAACGTGCAGATTTGCGAATTATATTTAAATTATAGGTACTTATTGTAACGTTGAAAAGAGCTTTCAAGTTTTTAAAAAGAGATCGGCCAAGAGATCAAAGATTAATTGGTCGATTAATATTACTTTTGTTGTTTCAAAATACTTGATCACACTTTAAATTATAACTAAACAAATTTATTTTATTTTTATGAAGAAAGAATATCATCATCATCAGCCGGGGTCAATCCACTGCTGGATGAAGGCCTCCCCAAGCTTTCTCCAACTCTCTCGGTCCTGTGTCGTTCGCTGCCACGTATTTCCGCCGAACTTTACTAGTTCGTCAATCCAGCGGCTTTTAGGGCGACCCTGTGGCCGTTTCGTACCCCTTGGGTACCACTGGATGACGGCATTTGTCCAGCGGCCGTCCTTTCGGCGAGCAATGTGTCCCGCCCATCTCCATTTCAGCTGTTTGGCAACGTCCATCACTTTTGTCTTTGAGACATTTATCTTTAGACCGACCGTTTGACTGACATCCGCGAGTTCTTGCATTCTACCTAGGAGGTCTTTCGGATCTTGTGAGAGTATAACAATATCATCTGCAAAGCGTAGGTGACTGAGGTGCCCCCATTAATTGGAACACCTTTTCCCTCCCAATCAAGTTTCCTAAATAAGTCCTCAGGAGTAAGATAATATAAACAAACGAATCAACGCAACTGGCGATGTGCAAGGGTCTGTCATTAATCTCACTCTCACTAGGATGTTTTTTCACCTATCTTTTCTTTTAACTGAGACCTAGGATGTCTATATTTAGTCTTTTTATATTAATCATATTGTTTACAATTAGATATTCGGGTCGCTCGCTTTGGCAAGGATGTTTAGGCCCGTTTCAGACGGAACATCGGTGTCGCGCTCGATATAATATATGAGGCCTTTATATTCGAATAAAGAGACCTTTGTATTATGTTTATGAACGCCCCAGAGCTAATGAGTCAACGCATAATTTCGCTTATAAATTTGAACATAAAACTGGCTGCGGTAATAAAAACCAGTGTATCGGCGGCTCGAGAATGTCGCGGACGACG
The DNA here is from genome assembly GCF_057557595.1 of Rhyacophila brunnea. Taxonomy (NCBI): domain Eukaryota; kingdom Metazoa; phylum Arthropoda; class Insecta; order Trichoptera; family Rhyacophilidae; genus Rhyacophila; species Rhyacophila brunnea. The sequence continues at coordinate 38,708,533 of NW_028232796.1, forward strand.
GACTCATTAGCTATGTTTATAAACATAATACAAAGACCTCCTATATTATACCGAGCGCGACACCGGTGTCCCGTCTGAAAGTCTTTGGTCTGTTTATATTAATCATATTGTATATAATGTAGACTCCGGCCAGCCGGAGTTCTTTTTTTTTGGGGACGGGCTCTAATATTACAACATTTTTTAATTAAAAAATGCGTTAATAATTTATGGAACCTATGTTTTTCAGAAAAATAAGGTGTACGATGTAGTAGGCACATTGAATTATTATGAAATAAATATTATTGTTATAGTATCTTTATGGATACCGAGGAATTTTCATTATGTTGAAGCGATGGTATTAGTATAGCTTAGTACCTACTTATTTAGACAAATTATTGAAGAATACAGTCACAGTAGTTCATTAACTATTTAATGTGATCTATGGCGGACAAAAAAATAACAAGTATGTGAGAACTTCCAGAGATCATCGCATCCGAACTGAATGTGTGAATTCAAATGGCAGTGATTTTACTTGTGCATGCGATGCCATCATCGCACTCGATTCTACATTTTGTGCACTGTACTATGTATTTTGGCTGAAATATCACAATAGATTTTGATAAAACACTAAGTAATTTTGCAAACCAAATTACTATTATTTAATATTATGTTATTTGCATGGAGGATGTTTTGGCCCTTGGGTAAATCTACAATCTACCTCGAACAACTCTGCATGTTTTACTCCAAGAATCAAAACTCTTCGTCATCATAATGCGTGGACAGTATGTCAAACTTGTATCTACCTACAGAATATTCATATGAATTTATTCAACAAAATTTCCCATTGCGGTAGCTAATAAATAATAATATTTATAATAATATGTTAACATATTTAAAATAAATGTATCATATGAAAATATATAATAGCTGTGGAGGGATGTATCTCTTAAATTTCAGCTTAGCTGAATATATTTGTGATGAATGATTTACATCGCAATTGAATATAACACAGGTAGCTTAGTTGGCAGAGCACATTGGCGCGAATCCAGTGGGCGCAGATTTGTATCCTGCTGGGCATCGTATTATTTTTTAATAAGATCTTTTCAGTTTTCTTTGATGTGCTTTCAAACTATGTAGCTATCTTCAATTAAAAATGTTACATTGTCAAATCTTGTGAATTATTCGTTGACTAAAAAAATAGTTAATTGGATGATTTATAATTTTCTAAAGCTCTTATTGTACATTTCGTATATTTATTTGTTGTATATTAAATATCTACTCACTTATACATAGGTGTGTAATATTATATCTTTGAATTCCTTACTTATTAACTTAAAAATAACAATAATGCATGAAATACTCATACTTATAATATATATTATATCACTTCAAGTACCTACCGATAACAAGGGCTGCGCGACTTATCAATACTCTGACTAGAGACGTATACATGTTGCTTTTTATTAGGTATTCTTATAAATTGCTTCACTTACTCTTATTTAAATAACATATCATTTGTGAACGTCGTGGATTAATAATTCTATATGTACACAATATCCTTTAAATAAAAAGGGAGTTAAGTAAAACATTGTCTTTATGGAGCTTTCTATATTCTGTTACGCCACTGAATTGTCTTAAACAACTGATTTAAGAACAATACGCATACATAAAATAATGATAGTTAGATGGATACAATTTTCAGTCCTAATTTGAAAACATATATCTCTACGAAGTGCAAGTTATACCCACCTATTAACGTACCATTCTTTACGAGGAATAATTATTATTTAGTCATTCGCCCAACATCACATGCACAATTCTTCGACTCATAAAAAATGTCAAAAAGGATAGGATGTGATATTTCAAATACGATCATTAAGGTGATGTCTCTAGGTAAAGTTGTTATCGAAAAATAGCTAGAAAAGTTTATTAATCGGTAGATATATATTCAAAAGTAATGAGAAAAATAAAATAAAAAATTAAGATGTATCGTGGAGTTCTATATACCAAAAATACATGTCAAATTCGGTACATTTCTATCGGGTGGTAAGAATGAATGACATAAGATTTATTATCAAAATTACGATAAAAATGTACGTAAATCTATTACCTAGGGAAACGCTAAACGTTAATTGGAATTTATTATATCCTTATATCTTTTTTTTCAAATTTAAAAAACATCGATTTAGAGGTTAGAAAGCATGCAATTAAAATCGAAACATCTCGGTTCAGACGTAATTTATCGCAAAAAACGCTTAGCGTTTCTATTAAAAATATTATTTAATAATTTTTAGGCTAGTTATTTAAATTTAATCTTGTATTTTTGTATATTAACGAATCGATTGTAAATAAAATGAATATTTGACAAGACTTTATCGACATATGCTGCTAACGCGGAAATAAATCGAACTATTTTTGAAACAGTACTTGCATAGATTAAAAAATACATACACACACACATACATTGAAAATAAAGGTTCGCCAGGTACGAAGACAAAAACTGTGTTAATTCTGCTGTCAATAATTTTTGTTTGCGATATTGGAGCATATGTCAATGGACTACATATATCAACCTCCACTTTCTGAAATAGTGTTGTGTAATTATTTCAGATATTTATTACTGTTTTGACGTACCTACCTTTTATAAAGCGATTTTAAAATAAATATAGTTTCATAATAATATAAAGAAAGCATACGAGCGAAAATGCCTAAGATACTTCTGACACACATCAAATTTAATCTTTGTCTAGTAACTGTACAATTTATCCATATTTAAGTGTTTAAAATGTTATAAGTAAAAAAAAAAATCGTCTATTCACGTGGTAGTCGCGAAAATTATGAACAATATACAATGTTAAAAATAATAAGAATTGTTAAAATTTCTAGTCACAATATTATTCAAAGACAAATTAACTCGATAAAAACAGCCTCGACAAACTTCCACTTCACTAACTTTTGTTCTATATGTTTATCCTGGATACAGCGGCAAACACATTTTGAAAATAGCCGATATACTGGATTATTTGTTAGTTTGGGTTAGTTTAAGTTAGATTAGGTAATCCTAACAAATAATCCAGTATATAGGCTATTTTCAAAATGTCTTTGCCGCTGTATCCAGGATAACCGACTTGTACCCTAACTTTAATTACATACATACTATTGTACTATATTTGGGCCATCAAACGTTCATTCCTGTCTACGGCCTTAAAATTATTATCTACGTGCCTATATAACTGTATGCCGTCCTGTCAAAAAGTGGAGGTTGATAATTTAGTATGTAGAAAATAGAAGTTATTATTAGTCTCCATAAAATATAGGGTAAACAATTCAGTGAATGAACACATAAGAGGTGAATTTGAAAATAAATTAAATTAAAAACGATTAAATGAACTAAGAAAATTATAACAATAGGTAGGTACAATAAATTGTGTATAACCGTGGTATTACTAATTTTATGCCGTGATGCTTTGATAGTTGAACTTTTCATAATATTTGGATCACTATTTAGTTGCTCATTTATCTGCTACATCATAAAGTCGTAAATATTGTTTTTTTATGAAGCAATCATAAATACAAAAAATTAAGATCTACTTTTCAATCATAGTAGATACCTAGGAATATGGTATAGGTGTTGATAATTTTTAATTATTTATTCGAGATCTTCAGGGAATTACAAAAGTCCACACCTAGAAACCACTGGGCCAATAAGGTTTCTTTTTATATCTCCAAATCCATTTCACTTACACATTTATAGGTAAAATAAATAAAACTATCTTTTATTTTATCTTGCACTGTTCTTTAAAATCGAAATTAGATTTTTTCAAAGAAATAACGTTCTGTCTTTTTCTTAGAATATTATGTAATCAGTGGTGCACTTACTTCAAATTCTAAATTTTTTTCTTACGTTTTACAATTTTTTTTTTAATTTGTCACTTATTTTGTCCTTGGGTTTGCTTATCAAGATTTGTTCGCATGTTTATTTACGTTTTTTCTTACCTCCAACTTCTTTTTTATTCAATTCGTTGCGTGTCTTACTTTATTCTTATCTCAGATATAGTTAGTTAGTTAATACAAACCGTCCACTCTGTGGAGGCCCATATGAACCCATTAGGATCGGACATGGTTGAAACGAAATGAATTGGGATGTCTATATAATATCGACATTGTCATAATTATAACTACAGTCGAACTCGGTTATTACAATCTCGGACATAGCGAGATCTCGGATGTAATGAGGAAACAGTCGTTGACATTTGGTATATGATTTTCTCCGTACATTTTTATTCACTGTTATAACGAGATACTTATCGGATATACCGAGCTAAAATACTGGTAATGTGTTGATCGTTTAAAGACATTTCGACCCTAAGCAATAAAATCCGATCGGACAGGATGCCGCCGGGGACAGATTACGTTTATGACACTAGTTAAGTGTCTAATTGTTGTTTTCGCCGACAATAAAAATACCTATTCTCTAATATAACGAGTACCGCTTATAACGAGCACATTCAGCCGGTCCAACCTTCCTAGTAATAACCAAGTACAACTGTATATTCCTTATTTTGTTTAATAATAATTCGAATGGCATTTGTTTTGCTGTTCATTTCATATCATTCTTTTATTCCACCTCTAGTAGAAATTCGATGTAATTGTCAATTGTACAAGATTAAACTCAATCTTATAAACATTTGTACTTAAATGTTCATTTACTACTATAAATGAATTTTACTGTAGAAAAATATTTATATTAATTCGTATTGACAACGTAAAAAAATCTGGTTCATTGACTGGACAGGATACCCTTGTATTGCCACTGTAAAAAAAACTACGGTAAACAAAATGTAAAAATCATAAACACTGTAAATCAAATCAAATAGACATGTTAGAATTGTAAATATTTTATGGGGGAAATATTAATTGTAAATATTTTTACATAGGTAAGTAAATATATAATAAATTTAAATGCATTTTTATCAAGCTTATGATTTTTAATATGTGGCGACACACAATATTTTATTTTATATTTTATTGCCATCTGGTTGCGATCGACGAAAGTTTTTAGTAACACATTTTTAGAAATTCATGGTAGATGCCTGTAGATGCCTTTAGATGGCGTTGAAGTCACATTTGATCGTAAATTGAGGCAAAGAATTCGCCTTAAGAAGAAATCCTGCGATAAATTTAAATTGAATTGGATGGCTCTGTGAAATTGTCGGAACAGAAATGCCATCTGCAATGCATTCGCAAAAGGTTCATTGGTGATATATTTGTTTATTCGGAAACAGATGATTGTGTCAAATGCATCAAAATATGCTCCGCAGCAAATATGCAAGGATAATTATTCACGTCTGGAAAGAAGTGGATTAAATGAAGGTTGTATATTTTAAAGAGGCATTTAAGTCAAAAAGTGGTGAACTTTTGAATATAATGACAAAAAACCCGAAGAACGAAAGAATAGGATTGAGATCGCTGAGCGCAAAAAATCCGGTTGCGATCTAGTCAAATTGTTAATTATTGATAATGTACTATTGGCTATAACAATAAATGCATCTATGCTTTCTGTACAAGATATTCATAATCAAGTATCTAAATACACAGATATTCCCGAAAGTACGAATATATCTGTGCAAAAAAATCCGATTTTACATCCCATATAACATTTTAATGATAACGATAAGTAGCCGAGCTAGCAGAGATTCAAAAATTAGTCTCGTTTTGCCAAAATGTAACATTCGATACCCATGTCAATGTATTTCTAGGAATTGTACAAAAACTGTTTTTATATATATAGGTCATTGATATACTAAGATGAGGAGTTCCCATACAAGTGTCATTTTAAAAATGTACCACAAAAGAAGATATTACGAATATCGTCTTTTAATATTTCCTTGTAGGCATAATGCGTTAAGACCGTTAACATGGATTCCCGAATTTCACCCGTATTGCCCTGGCTGTAAAACTAAATTTGCGTTCTTGGAATAGTGACCCTAAGGGTGTACCTACTACTAAGGGTAACCCAAAGCTTGCAAGCTACCAAAAATTCATGTCTGAGCGGACAGAGCAAGTCGTTATGCGCAGGGGGGGCAAACTGCGGCCCGCCATCATTAATTGTACTTCTGATTACGAATAACTTTTTTTATGTTTTTAAAAAATATTGACAATAGATTAAAATTTGTTAGTACGCGATCCATTTTCAATAGATATTGATAGTGTACCGACAGAGCTACAACTTGAGATTATTGATCTGCAGTGTGACACTGATTTAAGAGAATTGCATCGTCGTGAAGAAATCTCCAAATTTTACAATGGCCTTAATTCAGACAAATTCGACCAACTTAAAGATTATGCAAGAAAAATGTTCGTTATTTTTGGATCAACCTATACCTATATGTGAACAAACATTTTCGATCATGAACCCCAATAAAAATTCTTTACGATCAAATATCTCCAATGCCCATTTACAAGCAGTTTTGAGAATACCAACTACAAAATTAACAACTGAATTTTAAAAAAATGTTAAAAAAAAGTACAACAGTTTCATTCTTCTCATTAATTTTTTTGTAATGTTTATTTTTGGTGATAATAAACAGTGTATATCTAAAAATTGTATTTTACTTGCGGCCCGCCGCTCATTTTGAATTCTTGAATTTGGCCCTTCATCCAAAAAGTCCCCCCCCCCCCCCCCCCGAGTTAGAGTAAGATGCAAGCTAGATCGGGCTTACTCATAATTATTGCCAGATCGTTTTCGAGACAAATATTAAGTGAGCTTATATCGAGTTAAGTCCGCTGATACGAGTATTAAAACAGTAAGTTTTAACACTGGCCGAGTCGCTGAAAATCGGGCGTCATTTTAAGAAGCATATTATGATTCATCCAGTAGTATATCAATGATATAGGTATATGAGTATAGAAATAACTTTCAGGGTTCTACCATTGGTGGAGACTGGAGAGTAACAATGAAGCGAATATAAAAACGCAGCGAAATAACACAAAGATGTAATAATTTATCACCTACATTCAGTCCTACAACAGGAGGGTACAATGTACAATGGCGTCCACGTATCTATAGTCTATGCGTCCCACCAATTTTCGATGGGTCCGCATTTTATTGACAATATATTATTATTACGACCTATTACAACTTCAATACTGAAACCGGCAGATGTATCGCACCGTTGTGTTTTTACATTATTTAGTTTTAATTGGTGATTCTCAAACTGAGAGGCGCATTTAGATCAAAATAATCCACTAAATATTTATAAATTATTTTTAACGTATTCTTTTTAAAACCGCATAAATCAATAAAATATTACAGAATGTTGATATAGGTTCCGGAATCAGCATTAGTTCAGTTTTAAATACATACAATACGTATGAATAGGTGGTGGTTTTTTGTTGTTTAGATGTTACGAAAGGATTAAATATCAATCCGAGCTGTGATACAACTGCGATAGTCTGACAAATGAACATGAACGGAAGACGCTTGAACAACGCTAGGTTCCAAATTATCAAAATTTACTTTGACAATCAGTCGCAACTTATAGACATTGTTTTACCGCAAAATTGCGTTCAGTGTTGAGACTCATTTTTGGCTTAACTTGGGTAAGCTTTTGGGGTGACTCCAATCCAGAACTGACCTGACAGATTCCATTACATCTACAAAAATGCACCGTTTGGTGCGGTTTACAAGCTGGTGGCATCACCGGAAATTATTTCTTCAAAAATAATCATGATCAGTTTTTTTTATATGGATGACATTGATCAGACCGAGATATAGTTTCAACGGGATGGCAACTGCAACCACCGACTTATTCAAATCGAGAAATTGACCTGTCAATTGGCATCAAAAGTCGTGTGATCTGAAACCTCAGGATTAATTCCTGTGGGACTACTGAAGTCACTGGTTTATGCTGATAAACCATTAAAAATTGACGAATTGGAAACCACATTGCTTTATATAGTTTTAGGATGATGTTACATAAATATAAAATAGTGAAAGAGAATTTATATGTTTTACGAATTGTTGGGGATGCTGTATTTTTATAAATTAATATAGTTTTGACCACCCACCTTGGTAGGGCATCCCACCGCTGGTAAAATATGCACGTTGATAATAATATGTTAAGACCAAGGATTCATTCAATGCGCTGGGCAAACGCCCACCCACTAACCAAATCTCGTAAAAAACTAATACCATAACATCCAAACTGTGGCTTTAGACTCTTAGGAGCGAAAATATTAACGCATGAACTACCTAACTAAAAATTATTAAGTATTGGTGCAGGCGCGCACACAAGAGGCGGTTGGCTCGGGTTTATAGCTGCAGACCAGGGTGTCTATGTTGTAACTTGTGACATGAAGTCACCCGACGACATGACGTAATTGTGACGTAAGCTCAATACACGCATCGAGGACAATGCACACGGCTCACCATAGATATTATTATGCTGAAACACCTATTTGTGTATGGGGACAATGAATAACGCCAGTATTAGAGTAGCGTTAATTTCTCGAATGCTATTGACTCACTCCGGTAGTACGTCACAATGATGTCATATGACGGCATATCGACCGGGCGACTTCAACTCGCAAGTTAGAACATAAGGCCCCAGGTGAAATGTTCATAGCTAGACTCAAAGTGTGGAGTGTCTGGGTATTATACCCGGAAAAGTGCGGGAGTCCGCGAGGTAAGTGTGGAAATCGGTAGCACTTGTCAGATTTTGTTACGGATATACCTACCACGCTAAATGCTTAATAACATTGGCAGACGCGCAGATCCAACCAGATCCAACGATCCACGCCGATCGTCGTGAACAACGTCTTTACACTATAAGCAATCACACGCAACGATTCGATCGCGTTAGTCTTTGCTTTTGATTGGTATAAAATAAACATAGTGTTGCTATTATTAATAATATAGGTTGACCGAAAACTATTACTTCGTCAGATTGGTGGGTACACTGAACAGTTTTCCATCGCAATTTTACGTCAAAACTCAGCTGTCAAACATAAACTGGCAAGCGGGCGGTAGCTTCAGATATTTTCGTACGTTCTCGGCAATCTTCGAGACGGAAATAGGATTGGTTCCGATTGGCTCACGATCGTTCACGATCCCGGAAAACCATAGATAATAGAGTTTGGCAATCGTGGCAGACGATCGGGCCAGACGCCATCTGCCATTGTATTTTGAGCATAAGAAAACGTTTCATATTCTGATAGACTTACACATCTTAATTATACAACTGAGGTCTGTTATTGTAACATTGTGGAATTTTTAAACGCCGTGACAGAAACAAAATACACATTGCATAGTAGGCGGCGACGTACATTACTAAAGCTCAAATGGTGTTGTGGATGAGTAAGCCGAGATTTGATGGTTGCTCCGATGGATGGAGGAGCGAATTTTATTTGCAGCGTAAACAGTCGGTACAAGAGTATGTTACAGTAGTTATGTTAAAATACTTATGATACTGTTGTGCGGAGCGATACAGAGACTGAGATACTAACAGACCGGGAACTTATATTCGAGTGACATGTCCAATGAAGTATGATCCGCTATTTATTGACGTACTCACAATCAAAATAATATCTTGAAAAGAATATGTAGGAAATAATTATGACAATAGAGTCAGCAACTCCATATGGAGTTTACGTCATTGGATATAACTGACTGAGGAAAACTTGATATTGCGGAAATTATAATTGCAGTAAGCTATTTACTGAGTTTGCCATAATTGGACTACGGAAAATGAATATTAAAGAATTTGTAATTGCCGTCAGTTATTTAATATCGCCGATTAATATGCTGACACGGATTGAGTTGGTTACCCCATAAACTTATTAATGTCAATACAAGCAACTGAGCGTAAATCATGAACCAATCAAATCAAGCGTCGACAGTCAATACGATCGAGTTGGTAGCTGAATAAAATTGTTCTGTGCAATTGCTATTTAAAGTTGGCCATATGTTATGTCATTGAGTAAACTCAAGTGAGTTGTAAGTCAACTGACAGCATAATAGAGTGACATTACTTTATAGATTCAATCAAAATGATTGTGTAACATATATCTCGAAGGGAGAGTAGTGTTATAGCTCCGCAGCTTTGAGCCTATCTTTGTAGTCTTATTAAGAATTGATAAGCATGCATAATGAATGGCTGGTAATGCATTTGATAAAGATTTGCTTTATCGCACCATTGTTCTTCTGAATACAATGTATCTTCATCGCTCATTATTTCAAACTTCTATCTAACGGATATTGTTTTATTGGTATCCACTTTTCTTATCAAACGTCTGAGAATGCCATGCGTAATATTAATAATGTTTGTTTTATATAGAATCAAAATAACTTTTCAACTTAGTTTTAACTCAACTTTAAGGACACATCTGCATTCAAACATTGTATCAAATCAGACTTACTCAACCAACACTCGATCAACTTATTGTCCATTGTTGCCAACCTGTCGTTGCTAAAAACATGCCAGACGGGGTACGAACACAAGCTATTTGGCAGGAAGAAACGCTAGATTTTGTGAAAATAAAATTTCAATACTTACCTTTTTGCCTATCCAAAAAAGTGCAAAAAAATCACACCACATTTACCCAGAAACTCATTTTAAAATTGACAAAAAATAATTTATTTATCTAACAACCTATAATACGTATCTAATAATTACGTAATAGCAGAGAGTAGAATCCTCCAATAATCGTCAATGCGATGCCACGTGCCCAAGCACACTTTAAATTATTATATCTGATACCTATAACGCCAAGAATGCTCATATTGCTTCATTGTGTTGTTTTATTTCTCAAGTACCGTTGAAGTCCTACCTTCATTAAATCTGAATAAATAAATTAAATATCTAGCTCATTTGCAGTACATTTAAAGCTGTTAAAGGCATCAACGCTAATAAAAACGCCATAAGCTACATGCATTTTTGCAAGCTAGACACATACCGATGTTGGCAACGCTGCCATTGTCCATAACATAATCTATTATATATATATATATTACATTTTAATAAAGAGAAGGATTATACATGCGAATAATGAAAGCTTATTCAAGAAAAGTAATCCTACCAAGGCCTGAACAAAAACGAACCATATTACGAGTGAGTAAGCATTAGGCACGCTTATATCTCCGCTCTATGCGTTAGCGTAAGATAGAATTTCCACGGCTGAATTTAAAAAGTTTGAAAACGTCGCCGGAAAAAATTGATTTGGCTGATTACATGCATTTAAAAACTGCGAGCAAGTGTTGCTGAAATTTATTGTTTTTGTGTTTAACTATGAACTGGAACAATTATTATGGTTAACTATGTTGTGTTTAAATTTCTTAGTTGTACTAAGAAGCAACACGATGGTATAACGTTGCATTGTTAAGGCTGTACATCAGTTGAGGCACGGTCTAAAAAGATCGTGGCTAGGCGATGCGCGGATTGCGGGTCGCGGGTGCAAATGACGCCTGTCAAACGAAATATAATTTGTCATATAAATCCAACATACGTCCATTTTATGTTTTGTTTATTGTTCTATTAGTAACAATAATAATATATTCATTGACATGTTTTCTTTTAAAAGTAAATGGGTAACGTTTTTAGTAATCTTTACACGATTTAAGAATTAATTGGCCCGTCGCCATCAAGAAACAAAATGATGTGTCTCCAGCTTGACGTTCTCTCACTGAATGCGAGCGAATCCAAAATTTCGTCGCGCCAGTAGTTGAAAATTATTTGCCGTTTCACTGATGTATCACCTTAAGTCGATAATAATAAAATCGTTGTTCTACTGTGCGTTGTACGCTAGAAACACGGTTTCATTTTGCCGAAAAACAGGCCTTCTCTATTTATATCATTACTCTGAGAATCCTAGAATCCCTCACTAACTTTGGTTACAAAGGCAATGACACATAAACGTCATTTGTATGAGCTTATATACTAACCGGAAATGGGTCTTATCTATAAACCAATATAATGTTATTTGTTTCATATTTAATTTTATTGTGGTTTTTGATTATACAGCGGATGCCACGGTTCTTTAAGGCGATACATCAGTGAAACGGCAAATAATTTCCAACTATAGGCGCGAAGAAATTTTGGACTCGCTGCCATTCGGAGAAAGAACGTCGAGCTTGGAACGCGTCAATTTGTTTCGTCATGGCGACGGGGGACGACGGACAATACTTAAATCATGTAAAGATGACTAAAAACGTTAGCCGTTTACTTTAAAAATAAAACATGTACCTAAATTGGTTACGTTTTTTAGTCATCTTTGCACGATTTAAGAATTAATTCCCCCTACGCCATCACAAAACAAATTGACGTGTTCACAGCTCTACTTTCGCTCTCCGATGGGCAGCCAGTCCGAAATTTCGTCGCACCTATAGTTGAAAATTATTTGCGGTCTCACTGATCTTAACATGAATCTTAATATTTTATAATATATTTAGAATACTAAATTGTAAACAATCAAATATTAATAACTCAAAAAGAATGTGTTTAAATAGTCTTAAGATACAAAGCCTGAGCATATCTTTGTGCACAAGCATATTTCTCAACCGAGTGGTCCCATTTATTTTTTTCAGCTGTCAACATCAGATCCCAGATTACCTGGCATATTGATTTGCAAAACCACATAATGATAAGCTCTCTCTCGTTTCGAATTGAATTCGCAAATCTAATGTATCACATATCAGTGTTATTTACAAATATACATTCCTGCTATTATCAGCTGTGAATGTGAGACTATTCCTTGATACAAAAAACCTGTGATAATATGTAGCATTGGGCTATACATTACGTTTGTAATTGAGCTATACATGTAACTCATCTATGAAAATCAAACCATTCCATATGGCAAGACAGCTGGAAATATCGATTTGCAATAGTATTTTAAAACTTTCATAAACATAACCTAAAACTGGCGTAAACCGCATTTATAATTTTACGAGAAAAACAACGTCTTCGCCTAAAATAATATGTATTGCTTAGTTATTAGTTATTGTCGTTTAGAACTGACTGTCAATTTGACCATAATCTTTATATTATACACAGAATAAGTTTACTTACTTTGGTTGGCACTTCCAATTATTAATAACACAAAACCACTAATATAGTTACGTTACTTACTAATAGGTTAATATACTTTATCAGTTTTTAACGAAATCAATAAAAATGCTCTGACGAGTGAACGACACGTCAGTATAAGCAATCTATAGAATAATGATAGGTCACCTATAGACAGCAGCGGAAGGGGCAGGAGAGGTAAGACCACTCGCTGCCGGAAATTTTTCGAATGCTTCGGCTTGTAGGTACTTAAGTCGGCTTTGGTTTAAATCACTCGATTGTTTGAACATAATTAAAAGAAGTAAGTACTGCTTTAATATCATTTAAAATACAGAAAAGAAAACAAAAATATTTAAAGGGAGATAGGGAGGTTCAAAGTTCAATAAATAAAAACTTTCATTTATTTTTCTTCAGAATTTTGTGCTAAATAAAAAACCAATTACGTCCTAATAATTTTTTTAAAAATAACTGCTTGTGTTATACAGCATAATCTATTTTCATATGATAACCCATAAAATATGTGAAAAATATTGACAAATGCCGAAACAACATAACACGCGTTGATTCGCAGATTGATGTTGCATCCTTCTCGGGCTCCGAGTCGGAGGGTCGAAGTCACAAAGAAACACATACGAATTTGTCATTCCTATACCGCCGCCGATGACCGCATTGAAATATCAATACGTTTCGAAGGCTACGCGCGACTGTCGTTAGATAGATGTGCGAGCTGTCTCATGCAACACTGGCCGCCCGTTCTCGGAAGTTTTGATTTATGGCGGTCAGGCACACGAGGCGAGTTGTGATGTGCGAGTGGCTTGTTTCAAAAGTTATCTACGATTTCTTATTCCTATGTGTCAAAATACAAATATTTTTTAATAAAACTGTTCCCAGTATTATCATGTATCTAAAATCGCTTCAAAGGTTTGGAAATATTTCCAATCTCATCGCTGATAAAAAAGGTCATATAACCTTGGTATCATAGATTTTTAAGTGCATTTCATTTAAAACTTGGTTGGAAACATGAATACATACTTATTTTTTTCTATGCAGTGACTGTTTTAATAAATAATATTGGACTAAAGATTCAATTAACAGGTGTCATAAACTAAAAATTAAAAAAATATTTAAAATAAAAAACGGTACTTTTTTAGATATTTTCTTTAAATCCATGTTTACTGGTTGGTAAGAATTCCTGCTGTGTATTATATTAAATATGTGGAGAACTTCTTTCTTAAGGCTATATTAAGTACTCTTCGGTTATACGGAATACAGCGGAAACGCATTTTGAAAATACCCGATATACTGGATTATTTGTTAGTTTGGGTTAGTTTAGGTTAGGTTAGGTTGGGTTAGGTTTGGTTAGGTTAACCTAACAAATAATCCAGTTTATCGGCTATTTTCAAAATGTGTTTTCCGCTGTATTCCGTATAACCGAACAGTACCCTATATTATATACTTACCTCAGTTGAGGCATGGTCTAAAAAGATCGTGGCTAGGCGATGCGCGGATTCTGCAAATGACGCGTGCCGAACGAAATATAATTTGTCATAAAAATCCATCATGCGTCCATTTAATGTTATGTTTATTGTTATATTACTAATAATAATAGTATATTCATTGACATGTTTTCTTTTTTAAGTACACTACGTAAAGTTTTTTAGTCATCTTTGCACGGTTTAAGAATATTTTCATCCGACGACATGACAAAACAAATCGACGTGCTCACACCTCGTGTCAGTCTCCGATTGGCGACTAGCTAGTGAGAAATTTCGTCGCACCTACTGTTGAAAATTATTTGCCGTTTCACTGAAGTACGCTCTTAACACATTTTATACCAGAATTTTTCGATGAATGCCCTAATATGGTGGAATAGCAAGTTTAGTAGGTTTTCAAATAGGAGAATTTCTCATGTGTGTGTGGGTGCCAATACGTTAAAGAGAGTGGGCGGTATTTATTTTGTGGTTTCCTGCTAATACGTTCATTAGCACTGACGCATATGAGATCGTTCAATCTGGTTGGGTTGGGTTAGGTTGGTATAATTAGGCCTCAACAACTGATCATTACCTCAATTGGTATTCCTTAATTAGTTCCTGCTAGAAAAACGCACCTTCCAAGTAAAACTCTCACTATCTTACAGCCGTATTCATAGTCTCGAACCGCACTCAACGCAGTTAGTGGTTTATCGGCCGAATAAGAAAACTATAAAAAAATCATACGTCACGAAGATGCGTACAGACATGCGCACCAAACTTAAAATGGCGGTGATCGGCGCGATCTGTCAGTGTCACTTTAATATACGTCTAAAATGAGTTCATCACAACAAGCGATTAGTAGGTTTACTTCGTCTTGATTGAAGTTAACTGCCCGTCGTCGTTGGGCTATAGATGGATTCATGATGGTAAAAATGCTAAAAATGTATACAGATATCGAGGATCGATGGAAATGTCAATATTGTCAATGAGCCCGCGAAGCTGTATTGCCATATTATGGAAATGTTTACTGGGTATACTTTATCCTTTTGCGCATTAAGAAGTATAAAATAAATATGATATTATAACAAATAAATTATTTAAAGTTCATGATAATTATTCATTTATAATTAATACATTTATATGGTACCGTTCGCATATTATTACAGCTATTCACAATTTCAAAATTTTAAATTAATTATCGGGGAATCAAAATTTAAAAGTTGGTAACATTAGTCACGGCATGACGCGTACTACGTCAGCGACGTGACGTCACTATTCAACGGATTCTATTTAGGTTTATGCATGCAAATTTGCATTAAATAGCTTGAATGCAGTTTGCTGTTATATGCATACGCCAGTTACACTTCACTATAATAAATTATGATGTGATATCTAGCCCAGCAACATTCAAAATGCTTCATTGTTTAAAATACATACACCCGATCCTCTATTTGCACGGTTTCGAAATAACACGGTTTAAAAAAGTAACGGATTATTTTTTATTTACACTGATTTTTTTGCTTTAACACGGTTTAAAAATACGTAAATGTGTGTACATATTTATTTTTAAAAATTGCGTTGCAATGGACCGCACGCTACTGGTGCATACATATGTCGTCACCGGATGCCGCCCCACCGTCAGTCACTTTGGGTTTGATACGAGAGAAGGGCCGCGTGCTTCGGCGTCAGCGTAATTAAATATTTCCAGCGATGAGTGATTTTTCGCCAGCGAAAAACATCAGTAAACGGGCACGTTTATTGTCAAGTAGCGACACTGCATGAATATTTCTCTTAGCTAAATTTAATTTAAATCGAAAACTATGTATTTTTATGTATAAATAATAAATAAATTCGATATATTTTTGAGTTTGAAGAATTTCTTATTTTGAGTTGATTTTTAAGTATTGGAACCTATCTACCATTTTTGTATGGGCACCTTATCTTTTTTTACACGGTTTTTTTTGTTTTGCACGGTTGTCTTTGGAACGTATCCCCCGTGCAAAAAGAGGATCGGGTGTAGTTTACTTTAAATATTTTAACATCTCTCAAGTAGGTACGCATTAAAAAACGTTTTCTATCATATTTTTTGCAAGTCTGTGAATTGTCGCTGACCCCTAAGGGCTTGCGCAGACAGAGAGCGGTCGGAGTTCTGCGTTCAACCGACCGTTGACCGCTAGCGTTCAGGGACAGCAGACAGGTGGCGGTCAACAATAAGCGTTCCATTTGTTTACAAACGTTGTAGTGACACAGGCGCTGCATAATGCGAGACCGCTATATTCCGACTGCGAGTGGAAGTGAGAAAGCACCGCTGTTGCGTACTCACTCCCTCGTGTGGTTTCGCTCTATGTTGTGTGACTGCTCAAATTCCTATGACGGGACTGGACGGGAGGTACGGCGTTATTTGTAATTCCGGGAATAGGACTCTAGAACGCTAGCGTTCCAATTGACCGGCGCGGTCTGACCGCCGGCTGTGTACCCATACAGTATGAAGTCCATACAGTACAAAGAACGCAGAACTCCGAACGCGGAACGCAGACCGCCTGACCGCTCTCTGTCTGCGCAAGCCCTAAAACAGCTCGCGAAACACGGTTAGTAAATCACTGACTAACATCATAGGGATTTATTTGTTACAGACCTACGAACTTATCTGAATAATGGATGGGGGAGCCACAGTCGAAAACTACCCAATCAAGACAGGCAATTGGACAGAATCTGACATTCGAATGACGTTTTCAAAATGGCGTCCATATAGTAGTTCCATTTTTGACCGTTCTTCAGATAAGTTTGTAGGACTGTACACACGTGGTTAGATGCGAATTATTGTTGTTTTTCTTGATTGAAATTTTGCAATAGACTTAGGTACGTACGAATGGAAATTTTCTACTTCCACATTAATAAAGTATGTAATTAACTTCGTAGATAAAATTGGTCTTTACCTAAGGGGTCGCTAGTTATACTTTCGCTATTTACGCCATAATTAAGTAATTCCAAGACCTGAACAAAAACGAATTATAAGTGCGAGTGAATAAGCATTCGGCACGATTATAATTATTATTAATCTCCGCTCCATGTGTTAGAGTAAGATAGAATTTTTACGGCTAATTTAAATATTTTTTGAAAACGTCGCCGGTAAATATGGATTTGACGGATTCCGTGCATTTAAGTATTTAAACACTGCGAGCATGTGTTGCTGAAATTTATTGTCTTTGTGTTAAATATAAAGTTGATGATAATTATTTTTAGTTATTTAGTAGAACATGTGGTTAACTATCTTGTTTTCAAATTTGGTGGTCGTACTGAGAAGCAACACGATGGTGCCGGGTCCATAATACGATAATATTATCGTAAAATTTAACGAGGTTGCCAGTGTGGACACGGCATAGCGTGTGTTATGGAACGGCGGGATCATTTATATATAAACACTTTTTATATTTCCACTGATGGTATTAGAAGGTAACTTTTATGATTAATATAGCAGATTACCTACATTTCGAACAGTGGCTTTTTGTACAATGGTTCAACACACGGAATGCAGTCGATACGTCTTGCTAGGTGACAATATTATATCCTAGTGAACGAACGCACACTATTCTATCGCAATGGCCACACTGCACGCTTCGCACCTCGCTACGTGATTAGAGTCACCTCGTGAGTCTCCCGACGTGTTGGTTATTTTTATTGTGTCACCTAGATTTTGCCATTGTCTATGGATTTTGCAAGATGGCGGATGTTTCTTCAGTATGACAAACGTAAAACACCGTATAGTTTGGGGTTATGAATAATTGACAGTACGCACACAACTTTCAAAATTTTAAATTAAAATTCCCTGTGAGAAGTAGCTTTCTGGTTAGTTTTGAGAGTGACATAATATCGTTATTGACTCGAGCGCTCGCAAATGTCAAATGAATTTGTACCTAAAGCATGCAATGTGGCAATAGTGTTTTTAGTAGACAAGCATAGCATCTAGCTCAGGACTAGCGAAGCACCTGAGCGCTTAAACAAAGTATTCAAAAGGTTTCGCAGACAAAAATAAATACATTTGAAACATAATACAAAGCACGCCCAAGTCGAGGGGCTATAAAAAATACAGGTAGGTCGGTAGGTACCTGTTTAGTAAGAAATAAAACACAATGAAACATTTTTATGAATTATTTAATGTATTTGTGTATTACTTCGAATTTGCGTACATAAATATAAAATACTAATTTAACTATCATCGTAAATGTATCGTCACTGTTCTGGCAGAAGACACTAATTCGAAAAAATGACATACTTATTGAGTTAGTTATACCAAAATGTTCCTTATTTCAAACAGTCTTTATTTTAAAGTCATCCTTTTTACGATTACTTAATAAACTCACATGATAGACCACTTCAAACATTTTAACAACTTCAAAGTCAAATTACTCAAAACTAGTATTCTCCAGTCAGTGTGTTCTGCCAGAACAGAGACGGTATGATCTTTAATTCTCTGCCTATCCTACAAAGACCTCTCGTCTAGGGAATCCAATCCCGAGCCAAAATTCTGATCCCGGGATTTCGGGATTACAATTTGACAATCCCGGGATCCCGGGACTGGTCCCGGGATTGGGATTTTTTTCCATTGTTAATATAAAATTTTTATATTTACAAATAACATTGATAAAATCGGTCAAAAATAAATCTAGTATAATTTATACTATTTAAGACATTTAGTGTTAATATTGTATACGTTAAATCTTGGAAATACACAAGTTTAATGGAGTAAATAATATTGTAATATAAATAATAATGTGAATTTAATATGAGATTGCTATTTCTGATAGTAAAGACATAATGAATAAATCAGCGAGATTTAAAATAGTAAAGCAAATAATCATGGCGTACTTATGGCCTTTCCGCTTCATAAATCTAATTAGTCAGCCAAATATGAAACTGCAGTAAAACGTATGATATCATGGTGGAATTACTTTGTTAAAAGTGCGAAGCATTGTTTTTTTACCAATCTTTCTCATTTTCAATAATCTATGTGAAAAAATAAAATGAATCGGCAACCTACACATCAAGTTATTTTGTATTAAAAGTATTTTTTCTGTTATATTTTCCATAAAAATTGATAAAAAAATCAATCCCGAAATCCCGGGATTATGTTTATCAATCCCAGGATTCATAGGTATCGAAAATAGCTCGGGATCCCGGGATTGGATTCCCTACTCTCGTCTTCAAACATAAAACGAAACTTGAATGCCGTTGACACAATATGCAGCGATTTCCAAACCGGAAGGCGCGAAAAGTTTAACACAATTAGGTAATGTAGCCACAGGTTTGCAGTTGCATAGTTTATAAAACGGCCGCTAGTTACAAACTATATATAAAAAAACAGTCTGAAAATATGGAGACTAATTTTATAATACCTCACTTCTATACAATTGTGAAGCGCGCTGGTTATCTCGTGGAAAAATGAAATAAAAGGGTCAAATCATAATGTTGAAATTGGAGGCAAATTTGTTTAGGAACGATAACTTTGTTGTTAAACTTGTATATTTGGTGGAAATTTAAAAAAAAAATGAGTGAATAAATCAATGCAAGGACCACTAATGCATTCACTGATTTAAAAAGACAAAGTGAAGGCATTCATAAAATTTTTGAAAATCAAAATTACAAACACAGTAAGTTCGTCATGTTTCCATTTTTAAATGATTTTTGCGCCAGATTATATATTGAAGCAAACAAAAATCTATTTACTGAGCACTTGGATAGTTTGCTAATACACTTTTCATATTATTTATTTATAAGATCTCGATTTTACAAAGTTCGCGTGGATATAAAATCCATGACCCCCACAAGGGTGGGCTGACAGAGCTCGAGCCTAGGGCCCCGGGCATAGGAGGGTCCGGCGTGGCGGGTGTTCCAGCTAAGTGAGATTAATACACATCAAAAATTTACTCTAATAGTAAAAAAAAGTCTTGTTTAAGGGCTATTAAATATTTTAAACATGAGGTTGTGCGATGCAATTTATACCTATATGTTGATTGATATACTTAAATGATAACTCCCATGTATAATTTAGGAAACACTACATTAGAGCACCACACTGCCCTTAACCTCAGCGACAGGTAGGTGGGCCCGTTAAAGATCCTGGCCTGGGAGGCCGCTTCAGGATGTGGGGTCCATGATAGAATACATTTGTCAATGAACGGTGATGAATTTGGATTGACTACCATTGAAATTGATTGGGCAAACAAGCACATTCATCGCATGAAAAACAAATTAATTTAAAAATGAATATAATATAAGTACTTAGTAAAACCTTGTTTATTTTTATATATATTTTTTATTTTTATATTACTTAGTACATTTTTGACTATTTAAAAAGGTGTCTGTATTATACGAAATAAAGGGAGGGAGGCGCCAAGATTAGATTTTTTAAAAGGGAGGCGTAGTAACATAAAGTTTGGAAACCACTGAATGCTGAATATTGAATATAGGTAGGTACCTACTTGATAATTTTGAAATAACTACATTTCTGTTAAAATGTGTGGTTTTTACACGTATAGACATTTTTCGATACACGAACTCAAAGGTAGGTAGGTACTGACTTCGTTCTTGTTAGATAGAATAAGTAAGTAAATTTCCTTGCAATTTTATTTTCACAAAATCTAGCTTTTTTTATGCCATACCTATAGCTTGTTTTCATTCCCCGTCTGGCATGTTTTTGTCAACCACAGTTGGCATCACTGCGCATAGCTAATGACTCGCCAAATTTTCTTCTTTTTAGTGATTTGCACAAATAATAATTCATAGTAAGAACAGATTTGTTTAAGTAATAACGAAAATTTAGTAAGTACAAGTAAGCAGTGGTGAAGGGTGGAGGTAGGCCAGATCCGATATAAATAGAGCACACTAAACTTTGTCAGTCAAGCGTATTAATTGTTGTCATTGAACTAATACTACAAAGTGTAGATAGTGTTTTGTTAGTTTTTAAAATTCAATTAAACCCTGCCTAATGCAAGCCATAGTAGATAATAGTAAAAAAATATTCTTTATCTATAAAATAGGTAAAATTATGACATTAAAACATAAGTAGGTAGGTACATCATTGTATGGATGAATATTTTTTATCGATTATGGTTTGGTTAGGCAGGGTTTGCTAAATTAATTTAAAAAAAAAACTAACTAAAGCCGCGTTGACACGGTCCAAGTACGATCCAAGTAGACTTGGATAGGAATAATTAGTATGAAGATGTCTCATCCAAGTGACAGCTTCATACTATTTATTCCTATCCAAGTGACAGCTCCATACTATTTATTCCTATCCAAGTTAACTTGGATGAGTAGGACGCGGTCCAAGTAGCTTGGATAGGAATAATTAGTATGAAGATGTCACATACGAGTGCACTTGGACGGCACTCGGTCCAAGTGTACTTGGATCGAGTGTCATCCAAGTTTGCTTGGATAGGAATAAATAGTATGAAGCTGTCACTTGGATGAGACATCTTCATACCAATTATTCCTATCCAAGTCTACTTGGATCGTACTTGGACCGTGTCAACGCGGCTTTACACAATGTGTAATAATTTATGTAAGAATTCTCAATTCAACGAAAACAAAGAAGTATGACTGAAAAAGTGTAACTGCAACAGTTGGAAAAAATTGAACTTCTATTATGTAAGTACGTACTTATTTTTTTAAGTCTTATCGCTATGTTGTGGCTTGTATTGACATGTTGTGACTTGTAACAGTATAGATAGATTGTGATTCATCGCGTCAATACAAGACTGGACATGTTCGCAGTTGGTGAGGAAAATAAATTGGTGGGAGTAGATTAATAATCATAAATCATCGGCCATCGCATACTCGCATTCGAGTCGCATACGCCTTGGTGTGCCGGCGCTGGCCGAGTTCGCTGCGAGAGTTCCTCTTCCGCATGACAATTTTTTAAAAGGCTCGTTTATTTTGTGTCTGCGTTTCCCAAAGTTGGAGGTATTAGCCTCAAAATTAATTGGGGGGCGATGAATAGAAATAATGGGTCGGTAGAAGCAAAAGGTAGAAGAAAATTTTGATAAACTGTTTCGTAGGTGCATGTCTCATGTGTCTTTTAACATACAGTTGAATTTTCATTTTCCAAATTCACACACAAAACGTATTTCATTTTAAAAATTATTTTTTTAAAAATAATATAATAAAAAAATAATTGTATTTTGAAATGAGCAAACATCACATTAAAGCTCAAATGTTGGAAAAAAAAACTAGCGAGCTTTTAATATAATAATTATCTTGACTGAACCTAAGATAAAATGTAGACAATAATATTATAGTACTTCGAGGACCCTGTTATAAAACATAATATTATGTAAGTAATTATAACTTACAAGTATAACAAATGAATCAATAAGTAAGTTAATAATTGACCAACATCCCACTGTATTATTGTAATGAATGTTTTTATATCAATAAATAAAATACTTATTTATTTAGAATAAGTACTTACTTACTGAATAATCTAAGTTAAGATTTGTTGTGTAAATTTAAGATGAGTCGTCAGAAGGAGAGATGAGAAGTCGAGATTTGGAGGTTGCTCCGCTCCGATGGATGTTGGAGCGAGTTTTATTTGCAGCGTAAACAGTCGGTACAAAAGTATGTTCCAGTCAGAGAACTCAGAAATAATGGGAACTGAAATACATAACGGGTAAGGCGATAGCAGGTAACCGACTCGAGTAAGGAAGAATCCGGGTTAAACTTACACACGTGTCAAGAATACGTTTTACGCCGAATACTGGTCTCGGTTTATGCATTTACGCTCATTTAATGTTGGTGTACAACACACACTATTGCACGTGCATAATGCGTGTTTCATTTTCGTAGGACACTCACACATTCAAAACACTGCATCAACATACGGCGTATTGAATAATATAGCCTAGCTGTTCTGTATTCTGTGGTTACAGTACTAATGATACTGTTTCGAGGTCCGAATCTCGGTAGGATGAGATGTTGTGCGGTGCGATATATAAGAGTGAGATTGTAACAGGCCGGGAACCTATATTTGAGTGACATGTCCAATGAATTATGATCCGCTATTTATTGATGTACTTACTCACAATCGAAATAATATCTTGAAAAGAATATAATTTAGGAAATAATTAGAGTTTACAATAATTGGACACTCCGGAAAATTGATATTATTAGAGAATTTGTAATTCCGGTAATATAGTTAATTTCGCCGTTCAGTATGCTGACATGGATTGAGTTGTTTACCACCATATAATATTGTTACATTATTGATTCATAAAATCATTTTTAGCTGTCAACGCCTCCATGACAAAACAGAACAGTGACAAAACAGAACAACGATAAATATAACTATGACTTTTCAGGAAAAATATAAATTTAATATTGAAAGTGTCCTATCTCTATTGTGTTGATAGAATTTTAATAGCACAGATTTTCAATACGCCATAATACATCAAAATATATACCTAATTTCTGCATTCCTAATCGCTAGAAAGCCTCAAATAAACGGGACTTAACTCGGTGTTGCCGGCAAGCTTAGGATATCTCATCTTAATCAATATAATAATATGTTCAAAATGATTGGGTGACTAGGTGCAACGAAATAATGACCTAACCTAACCTAAATAGATTCCACAAAAATTAATGTTTCATTTTTCCCCTGGCTGTTCTGTTTTGCCATGTTCTGTTTTGTCCGGTTACCCACAATTTTTTTAACAACTTAAATTTTAATTGTAATTAGAGAAAAAACTTGACAACAGTCTCACGACAGAGTTACGGCAATTATAAAGTATATATTATTGCGTACAGAACATGACCGTAAAATAGAAATACGTATTTTTAAAATCAGTAATTTAAAATATTGTTTATTGGAATACGTGTTGCACATAGCCAATTTCGACGAAAGTGTGCTGTATTATAATCACAGAACTGATAATAAAATAAATAGAATACCGATAGGCAATATTCAATACGCCGCATGTTGATGCCGGGTTTTGAATTGTCCTACGAAAATGAAGCACGCATTATGCACGTGCAATAGTGTGTGTAATACACCAACATTAAATGAGCGTAAATCCATAAACCGAGAGCAGTTTTCAGTATTCGGCGTAAAACGTATTCTTGTAAATTTAACCCGGATTCTTCCTTACTCGAGTCGGTTACCTGCTATCGCCTTACCAGTTTATGTATTTCAGTTCCCATTATTTCTGAGTTCCCTGATTGTAATAATGCAGCGCCATCTTAAGATAGTAAAGTACTTAAGTCGGCTTTGAATAATGCCGATGTTAAAAAGTTCCAAGAAGTCAATTATTACTAAGTTTACAAAAACTAGCAAAATTACCTGAGAACCATTGTCAAATAATAGGTACCACAAAAAAGGTCCTTTTCACCGTTTTATTTACAGGTAAGCACGAATCTAGCAAACCAGTTTGTCCTACGACCTAGGCCTGAACATAAACGGACCTTAAGTATGGTGAGAAAGCATTCGGCCACCGCGATCTTTAGATTAAGGCTATACATCAGTTGAGGCACGGTCTAAAAAGATCGTGGCTAGGCGATCGGCGGATTGCGGGTCGCGGGTGCAAATGACGCATGTCAAACGAAATATAATTTGTCATATAAATCCAACACGTGTCTATTTAATGTTCTGTTTATTGTTCTATCAGTAACAATAATATATATTCATTGACATGTTTTCTTTTTAAAGTAAATGGGTAACGTTTTTAGTCATCTTTACACGATTTAAGAATTAATACGCCCGTCGCCATCACGAATCAAATTGACATGTTTCCAGCTCCACGTTCTCTCTCCGAATGGCAGCGAGTCCAAAATTTCGTCGCGCCTATAATTGACAATTATTTCCCGTTTCACTGATGTATCACCTTAATAAAGCCCGAGCATAACTTTTTACACAACCAACGAGTGGTCCACTGCCATACTACTTATTGATAACGTACTTGCAAGCAGAGTTTAGTATTCTATAATGACTGAAGAGTATAAATAAGTTATTAGTTATTGTCGTTTAAAATCGACTGTCACATTGACAAACGTTCTAGTGTATTATGATATTATACACAGAAGAAATTTACTCACTTTGATCGTCACTTATAATTATTAAAAAAACATAACCACTAAATCAGATGAACTCCAAGGTCTCCACTCCAAGATACGTTAAAATAATCTGAAACTAAGAATACTCCGACAAGTCAACACGACAGACGCGTCAGTATGAGCACTCTATAGACAATGACAGGTCATCCCTAGACAACGGGAGGGGCGAAAAGTAGAACCGGACCAGTCGTGTAATGTATCGGCTTCCTTCTTCAGTGGGCAATGATTCGGCACATAGAATTTCTACGGCTGAATTACGCGTCGCCATTAAATATTGATTTGAATTACTACGGGTCCGCAGTGAATGAGTTAACTTCATTAATATTTAATTACCACATTTAAATAACATGCTAATTATATCGAATGGCCATATAATGCCGACACGGCTGCCGTGTCGTCAGCACTGCGAGCACGTATTGCTGAAATTTATTGTTTTTTTTTTGTTAAATATAAAGTTAGTGGTAATTATTTTTAGTTAATTTAGAAGAAAATATTGATAACTATATTGTGATTACATTTGGTAGTCGTACTGAGAAGCAACACAATGGTATAACGTTTCATAGTTAAATTGATAATAATAAAATTGAATTAACTATTTCTTTTATTCAAACGAATAATTCACAAGATTTAAGAATATATCATTCTGATTATTGAACATTATATAATTTTAGAAAAACACTGAGAGAGTATATCACAAACAATAGAAAAAACTTTTTTGAAAAAAGTAAGCCAACCGGTCGGGAATCGAACCCGGCATCTCCAACGGGTAAACGCCCCAAACTCGTCGCATTCAACCATTATGCTACGGAAGACATACTAATGACGACAATATTTATGTCTGTCTAGGTACGCAAGAAACACTGTTTCATTTTGCCGAACAATACCCACTCTCTTTATATTATTACTCTGAGCCTACACCGGCTATATTATGTTTTCCATCAATGGTTGTAAATTTAAAATATGGAAATCATTATTTTAAAAATTCACAATCGTAATAATCGGGATCGACCAAATTTTGCTCCGCGATCGACCGGTTGAGAACCCTTGCGGCTAACTGTATTTCTAAATTGCAATATGTATTCGTTACTATATATATAAATAAATATGATTATGAGAATAGATGATTGTAAAATTATTACATTTCGGGGTAAATTAAAGAGATATGGTGGCATTCACTGGCATACACGGGGTTTACTTAGGTACTGTGGCAAAATGTATCACAGAAACATTCAGAATTGAGAAAATCATACTTTATTGTAAAATGTCATGGCTAACGTGATCATTTATTTTTTGCCTAGTAGGTGTCCCACTAATTTTAGTATTTAAGGAAACGCATATTTTTTAATTTATTTTATTTATTAATTAAAAGAACATGAATGAACAATTGAAAAACAATCTATGTATTTTTCTGAAGAACAGTATACCTATTTATATTTGGTTTTGATTTCAAATAAGAATGAAATTCTTGGCAGGACTTCTTAAAATCTACTTTGCTTTAATACAGTTTAAGGTTATACCTCAGTTGAGGCACGGTCTAAAAAGATCGTGGCTAGGCGATGCGCGGATTGCGGGTCGCGGGTGCAAATGACACATGCCAAACGAAATATAATTTATTGTTCTATTAGTAACAATAATAATATATTCATTGACATGTTTTCTTTTTTAAGTAAATGGGTAACGTTTTTAGTCATCTTTACACGATTTAAGAATTAATACCCCCGTCGCCATCACGAAACAAATTGACGTGTTCGCAGCTCATCGTTCTCTCTCCGAATGGCAGCGAGTCCAAAATTTGGTCGCGCCTATAGTTCGAAATTATTTGCCGTTTGACTGATGTATCGCCTTAAGAACTGCGACTTGCAACTGTGTTTTTTTCAAAGCCTCGGTAACATCATATTAAAAAAAACTGTTTTTTCGATCGTCCACAACTTCATAAGAGAAAAGATGTGTGTTCAGTGTTCAATCCTATCACTTTTTGCGGTGTAATGTAATTAGAAATAATGAATAGGCACTCATCAAATACTTCTGTACTTGGTTACAATTGATGAATCCCTTATCAATCAATTACACTTTGAATTTCTTCCCGCGTAGGTATTTTGGTTAAATTCGCCGATTCAAATATTTCTATTTGTTACCATGGGTTGCTCTCTTTCCGAAAACGGGACATTTGACGTCCCGAAGCTGTGCTTGGGGACAATTGGATAGGCTACCTAAAAACAAGACGTTCCCGTTAAAAACGGGACGTATAGTCACGTTAGTCACGGCCCCCACATCATGAAGCGGGCTCCCCTACCCATCGCTAGGGTGAAAGACAGTGGGACTTTTTAGAGAATCGTTTTTTTTTTAATATTGTTTCAGATAAAATTACGGATATTGGGTGTATTTTTAGCGATTTTTTTGTATTGTTGAATAAATCCATTTGAATTATGGAGTTATCGAAAATCGACACACAGTCATCAAACAAAATAGAGACTTTTTTCCCCATTAGGGCAAATTTGAGATGTATGTTTATCTCACTTATCAGGTCGACCCGCAACGCCGGGCCCCCCAGAGCCCTGTCAGCCCCCTTGTGGGGAGCATGATGCATGTATTGTGAGATCACCAGGAATCGTATCCCGTACGTTATTGGACTATGACCATAGGGAGGCTATTGATTATGAAATATGTCCTCTTTTTATCATCGTCAAATATGGGAACCCAACACATATAATATTAGATCACTGCTTACTTGATATAAACCTATCTTATATTATGTATCTTCGGGTAGGCGTTCCCGAGATTTTACAAAAACCGGTGACCAGTGACGTCCCGTGGGGTAGGTAGATTGATCGTCGCTTGGGGGCGGCAGAATCATTTGGAATATACAGAAATAGCTACATAAACTTAGTAATAACGAAAACAAAAAGTATTAATTAATATTAAAGGTATAACTGGTCTGTAATTTTTTGTCATGTTTGCGATGTCTAGTTTACTTCCTTCGACGTCTTTGGTAACCAGAAACGACACGAGCAGATTTGCGAATAATTACAGTCTGACTTATTACCAGTGCGCATGGAAGTTGCGTTGGCCGTCGTAATTCCTCAAGACAGTGGAAATTAATGTAGATGTCGCAAAAATGACATGTAAGAAACCACTAAATTACCAACGTCAAAAAAATCCCTACTCTTGACGAAAAATTATTTATAAATTAAATTTTGTATGTTTTATATTTTGTTAGTAATGTATCCATACAACACATTTATATTGGAATCATGAAAGGATGATAAAAATACTGTATAAAAAATGTGGTGGCATTTGACGCTGCCTAGGGGCGGCATTTTGTCTATTGACATCACTGCTCTCGACCATAATGTTAAAAATCACTGCAATATGGTATCGAATATTTCACAAGACATTTCAAGATAACAAGAACACTTGAAAAAGGTTCACGATGATAGAAAGAAAATATAAGGGTTTATCTTATTTTAAAGCACTTAAAGAATATTTTCAACGACTTGATGATTTATTCTTAAAATAATCATCCCCGATTGGGTTTGGACCCTTTTTCCAAGTAGGATTAACACTTAAAAAAAAACTTGCAACTCTGACTGAAAAAGTTGACACCACTACACTTTATCTTGGATTATGTTTTTAATTGCATTTCCTATATCATATAATTCATAATTTAAATTCAAATTATGTTGTTATTTTAATTTTCTTTTGTTTATGCTTGATTTTAAATATTTTAATAAACAATTTTATAATTTATGCATTGGGGATACTTCTTTATTATATTCCGTGAGTACATAAACAAACATAAATTTACCATACTGCGCGTACACAGAAAAATGGTTGGGGGGGGATTAATTTGAGAAAAAATATCCATAATATTTTTTAATTGATTTTAGAGGCGGCGTAAGGGGGTGCGGTTTTTAAAAAGCGACGTATAGCTTCTCATCGCTACAACTGCGAAATATCGCACACTGTATGACACATTCCCAATACCCAGATACTCCAAACTTTGAGTCTAAGGAACGAATGGGTTAGGAAGCAGACAAGAGTGCGTGATGTAATAGACGTTGCCAAACAGCTGAAATGGAGATGGGCGGGGCACATTGCTCGCCGAAAGGACGGCCGCTGGACAAATGCCGTCATCCAGTGGTACCCAAGGGGTACGAAACGGCCATAGGGTCGCCCTAAAAGCCGCTGGATTGACGAACTGGTAAAGTTCGGCGGAAATACGTGGCAGCGAACGACACAGAGAGTTGGAGAAAGCTTGGGGAGGCCTTCATCCAGCAGTGGATTGACCCCGGCTGATGATGATGATAAACACCTGACCTGCAGGTATGTGGGTGTACAACGCAGTGGTAATCGAATGCGCGAGGTTTATTATTAGGATTGTTAGTATCCATTTGTATTGTCCGAGCCGTCTTGTCGTTTAGACATGCCGCATAACAATATTAAAGCAGACATTGGATGCCCCAGTTAATTGCACCTATCTATGAGTGCCATGGGTCTTTCAGTGGCCATGGGCCTTGCGTGTCGTAGAATGCCGAGAGAAGTGGGCTCAGCCCTTTTAGAAGGCGGGTCTCGATCCTCAGTCATGAGATCCTAACGAAGAATAGGATGAAATGATAAGTATTCGGTACATTTAAGTACCTAAATAATTTGTATTTTTTTCCGTTTTTGGGGGGGGTCCGAGCTCGAAGTGATTATTATTAATTATTATGTTATATTTAAATACCTACAACTGATCATTTTGGCTTCCAAACACCGAAGTGCTCGAAAATTATTTTTGTCCGCCACTAACTTTGGAGAAACAGACATTCTTATTATTTATTTTCATTTTATATATTTAGCCTTTAAATCCTCTAATTCTAATAAAAAGGCACAATTTCTAACATTTTCTCATGTATATTTTATTACATATTGTATCAATCGCCTGTGGTGCAATTTGTTTATTAGGTTTATGCATTTTAATAATATTATGCTTTCGCGACCACTAATGCAAATTATATAAAAATAGCTTGAAGTATTGTTACTAGACAGTGTTTACTTACGTCATACATTATTTAATTTATAAATTGGCATCAAAGGTAGATTTTATACTATTCTGGTGCCAAAAACATTGTGGTTAAAAAACTAGATTTACCATTAATAGAAAAAAATATTCTTCACCAGTGTTACATTTCATTTTTAAAATAGTATTTAAATTAGAGTAAGTACATAATTTATTATCAAATTTTAAACATTATTTAACAACGAAACAATGTGGGTTTATATTATATTGATAATAATGAACCAAATAAAGAAGTAAATTACCGTGTTCGATGGTAAGCAGAAGATAATATGGTTGTATTTAAAAGACTTTTCCAAAAATAGACATTGAAAACACAACACAACATGCATTTTTTTTGTAGGCTTTGAGCCCGCGACTACGCTTCGTATTAATATAAAGACGGCGCCGTTCTATCTACTAGACTAGACTAGAACTAGGCCATCGTGTTTTATTATTGAAATATAACCCAACAATTATAATGCATTCTACAAGTTCAAATGAACAAAACGAATCCTTCACAACAAGGAAGTTAATTAATACATACCTCTTTTGTTTTAGGCGTCAAAATTTCACTATTAATATTCCGTGATTAATGCGGTCCTGGATATATTAATGTTATATCGTATTGTCAGCTACTAAACTAGTCGTATGTTGTGCATGTAGTTCAAAACTCCGATTTAGTTGTAGTTAGTTTGTGGTTATGTCTGACAGTTGCGACAGTCGATCGAAAAGTTTTTGTCACATACACATCACATTACACGACTATTAAGATGTCAAAAACTCACTCCCGCTTTATAAACCTGATATATTATAGTAATAAATATATTATTTCCAAATTATTTCGTTTCGATGATGTATTTAAAAAAAAAATAATAACATAATCATTGAATTCAAAACTTTGTTGATTCGCAACGCACGCGGCTACCATCACCCTCCTCCTCCAAAAGTTTACGATAATTTGAAAGGAAAATAAAAACTCAACCTTGACCAGTGTTGCCATATTTTAAAAGTGGAATTATTGTACCGAGCCACCTAAATTATAGTATTTCAGCCAAAAATATAGTACACGTTGAATGACCAATAATTTTTTTAGACAAAAATTTAAGTGTAAAGTAATTATTGTCTCGTTTCTTAGACAGAAATTAAGATGTAAGATAATTACCTTCTCGTTTTTTTAGACAAAAATTCAAATGGAAAGTGATTGACGTCTCGTTTTTTTAGACAAAAGTAGGTATTTAAGTTCTCCGGAGCAACTTTAGAGCTATTTATTATCTATTGTCAACTTTTTTCGAATTTTGAAAATTATAGTATTTTGGGCGTACTATACCAATTTAATATCGTACATAGTACGCAGACGGAAATTATAGTACAAATACCATAATTAATTATAGAACGGTTGAAAACACTAACTTAACTTCACCCTTGACACAGTGATGCCAACCGTACTATAATTATAGTACAATACGAGGGTGGGTCAATAATTCCTTAGAAAAAAGCATTAAAACAGTTTTGATTTTTGTATTTTTTTTTTATTTCTCAACATAATCTCCTTGGAGCTCAATACACTTGGTTAGACGTTTCTCAATTTTTTTTAAACCGTCAGAAAAATAAGTTTTCGGAAGGTTCTCAAAATAAGCATTTGTCCGATCGATGACTTCTTCATTTGAAAAAAAACGTTGTCCACTTAGCCATTTTTTTAAGTTTGGGAAAAGGAAAAAGTCACTGGGGGCTAAATCTGGCGAATACGGTGGGTGGTCCACCAATTCGAACTTCAATTCTTCAATTTTAGCCATTGATCGTAAACATGTGTGAACACGGGCATTGTCCTGATGAAAGAGGATTTTTTTCCTGTTTAAATGAGGCCGTTTTTCTTCAATTTTGTTTTTTAGCTGGTCCAATAAAGATGCATAATAATTCCCTGTTATTGTTTTTCCTTTTTCCAAATAGTCAACTAAAATAATTTCACGTGCATCCCAAAATACAGTAGCCATAACCTTACCAGCTGATTTTACGGTTTTCGCCTTCTTTGGACATGGTTTGCCTTCGCAATCCACTGCTTTGACTGTTCTTTCGTCTCGGGAGTATAGTGGTGTATCCATGTTTCATCTACAGTCACAAAGCGACGAAAAAATTTATCCGGATTGCGTTGCATGAGCGACAACAGGGCTTTAGAGGCCACCACCCTATTGCGTTTATTGTCGACTGTGAGCAAACGCGGCACCCATCTTGCAGAAATATTTTTCATGCCCAATTTGTCATGTAAAATAGAAATGACGCTACCTTTTGAGATCCCTGTAACCTCAATTATCTCACTTAACTTTAATCTTCGGTCACTTAACACCATATCGTGGATTTTATTGATCATTTCTGGTGTAGTCACCTCTACAGGACGTCCTGAGCGTGGTTCATCCTTTGTTGATGTACGACCACGTTTAAATTCATTTAACCAGTTATAAATAGTTGCAAGTGAAGGAGCAGATATGCCGTGAACTAAATCCAACTCATTTTTTATTTCCTTTGCTGTTAACCCTTTTATATTAAAATGTTTAATAACAGCTCTAAACTCAATTTTCTCCATTTTCCATTTTTCCATTTTCCACAAGCAAAATTTTTTTTTAAATGTACGAGAAACACACAACAACCCGACCAATCTGATTGAAACTTCGCAGCATACTGAATCGGTAGTGCCGCTTCATGAAAACAAACCGCTTACAGTACTAGTCGCGCCACCTGTCGGCTTTTCTAAGGACTTATTGACCCACCCTCGTACTATAATTTTAATTCTGCGAAAAATATTATATACTATAATTTTACGCCAAATATACCAAAATACTGTAATTTTAAAAGATTAAAGACGAAAAATGTTCCTGTACTATATATTTTTTAGAAATACTATAATTTTTACGCCTTTGTACTATAATCAGCATAGAAAAAGATGGAAACACTGCCTTGACACCAATATTGCCATCTTTTTGGCACCGAATTATAGTACGCCTTCGAAGAAATTATTGTATTTCCGCAAAATCATAGTAGGTACGTCTTATCATTTGAAAATGTACAGAATTTTGGTTTTTCACCAAAATAAAAAATAAATGAGAATTTGAGAGAAACCTCTTCTGACCAAAAATACTCAAATAGAATTCTATACATTTTATTTTAATACACTTTTTTTTCTTGGTTTGCCCAATTTTCTTCTGTTGCAAAATTATAGTATTTTGCACCACGTCTTTGTAAGTAAATATTGAAATTTTAGTACCTTTTGCGTATTCTGTATCACTACTTTTTGAACGATACTTTAATACTTTGGTATCGTTACTTTCTTTTGATATCGATATTGACTTTTTCAGAAAGAGACCCATCAACAAGAAGCATAGATTTTGATACCTACCGATACTCTTGAAGTACCTAGCGATTATTTTTAAAACTTTCTTACTTCGATACTTTTTCCGTAGTTGGAATATTTAAATACTGATTAGTGATAGTGATTACTAGACATCGAATTATATGCATTTACATTTATGTAACATGCATATAATATCTCTTTTTTACACTTTATCGTATATTGACATATTATTTATTTTGATTTATAGTGCATAATTCAACATAAAAACATTTCAAAAATGGCCTTAAAATATTTATCGCGTATACAGACCTAAAAAGAAAAGCTTCATTAGAAAGAAGAATTTTATTGTGAAGCCATTGTACAAGTAATTTGATTTAGTATAAAATAAAAAAATCTAAAATTTTTTTTTTTTTGTTTTGATGATATTCCTTTCACATAAAACCATTAAAAAAAAATCTGATGGCTGGTTCTTCCTCGGGTCTCAAGAGGTTAATAAGTATATAATAAAATTTAAGAAAACTTTAGGTAGGTAGAGATTTGAAATTTCAAAAAAATATACCTAAATTAAATTATCTAAAATTTTATTATTTTTGTTTGTGAAGTAATTAGTAAAATAAGTAGGTATGAAGCGTTTTTAGATAATAATACCCACCTACCATTAAGCCTCCCCAAACCAAAGCGAATATTCGCAGCGAATTCGCAACGCCCTCGCTATCGCTGTCGCTACCGCTTGGATTTGATGCGAATTTCGCGTTTGGCCCCACACCAAAGCGTCAGCGACGCAGCCATAGACTAAATAATTTTATTTACGCGCCAGATTTAAAATTGTAAATATTATTAATATTTTACGCCAATTATTCTATAATTTTTATGAATTAAATATAAAAAATACACGTACACTATAGCGCTTTCAGAATTGCTACAACTTTTACCCACTTTGCGTAAAGTGTATTTTAATTATCTGAAACAAGGTGGCAGCATTGGATGCAGCCATAGACTAAATACATATACGAATGTCAAAGTGACAGTTGTGTGTTGACAAAATGTACACGTCTTCTGAATGCTTATTACACGCTGAAGATATAATGAGATGGCGTGCGACAAATTACATCGACATTTAATATAACCTTACTTTATGACAGGGCAAGATTGCCATGGCTCATAGGTAAGATAGATTTACTCAGTTTCATAACTGCACATATTATAAATAAGCATTTACCATGAAGGGTTAACAGGATTTGAAGGTAATATGCTATTGAAATAACATGTCTCCGTTATTTGAATTGTAGATTTTGACTATTTTGCGTTTCTACGCAGAGGGAGCGTACCAAAAACGGGTAGGCCAAGTCTTCTGCGCAATGAGCCAGGCATCAGTAAGCAGATGCATAGGAAACGTGTCCGATGCTATAATAGCAGTGCTTAGTAATACTTACATACAGTCGCCATACAGCGCTGACAGTCTTTAGTGTTGTGTTGATACCCTCTGATCAATTTATACAATATTACAATGTACATGTCATGTAACTAGAGTAACTGCGCATAGACACAACAAGTAAATTACCTACTCAATAAGAATTTAACGGGAATATTATTTTGTGTCGGTAAAAATATTTTTTAATTTCAGACTTCAAGAAAGGGCAGGTTTCCCGAAAATCATTGGGTGCATTAACTGCACCCATGTGCGAATATACCCGTCATACTTGGAGACTTTCAAAAATGAGCGCAGAAAATTTTCTGTAACTGTGAAATTCGTAATAAAATCTATGTTGTTTCTGATACATTCATATTCATTACGTATAATATCATAACATGACATTTATTTTTATGCAGGTATCTGACATGGACATTCTGGCAGTGAGTGCCAGATTTCCTTTGAGTGTTTATGACCAATTCATATTTAGTGGATCGTTGGTAAAAACTGAAATGAAACATCTACAGAACGACAAGAATTGGGAATTTTGTTTTATTAGGGAAGTATGTTAAACTTTACTTTACTATGGCAGTACCAGTAACAAATATTTTTGTTTGGTTTATATTCATCCGTATTTTGTATAGGTACTTCAAAGGAATCAAAATTTTGCATAGGTATGAATATGATATTTAATGAAACAGTTTTTTAATTATTTAAATCCTGATTTCTAATATTTTTACAACTTTCAGTCGAAAACATATTCAAATTAACAGACTGTGTATATTGAAATCATTCTAGTGCCACCATAGGCCAGCCAGACTCACTACACGGCTGCCCGCTGTTTGACCAGGGATGTGATTGAGTGTTTTTGGATAATGTACCACACCAGATCGCATAGCTACAGCAACAAGTGCAAGACCAACCGTGGCTATACATACAGTATACATGTATATATTAAATATAATTTATGTATATTTATTTATGGCTTATACACCGAAACAAAATATGTCACTTAACTGTACTTGAATATTTTTGCAGGATCATTCAATAAAAAATACTTGGTTTAGGTTAAGAAAGTTTTAATAATCATTTTTGCACAGAATACAAGAAAAATATTTATATAATTATTAGAATTACAATGAGCTTTAAAAGTAACACGATATTGTAATAAAATGGACAAATATGAAAAAAAATAACAATAAATTGTATATAGATAGGTAGACAGGGTTCAGATGATTCTGGCAGTGCAGGCGACTCATTTAGGTGTCAGTATTGTTACTTTCAAATGACAATAACACCGTTCCAATGTGATTCGGTCGTGCCAGAAGACTCTGTCCTTCCTCTATTTAGTAACCGGGCGTTTTACAACTTTAAATGAAAATTAAGTGGGTATATAGATAGTATATTTTTTCTAGTACAATATTATTTAATTAGGTGACTTTTTATTTCTTTATTACTTGAAATGGTGTTTATATGGTAGATGGATTATAATGGTTTTGAAATATAGTTATTTTTGTTAATTCTACTTTAACTGAGTCATTTACCTTGACAGCTGTTTCGGCACATAAACTCATTTTCGGAACATTCAACAATAATTTGTGATTATAAAAGAGCTACAGGTCACGTAGCAAATTAAATACGCTTAGTTAAATAATAAATACGTACCAAATATATTACAAAATACACCACATACATCCATCGAATATGGTATATAAAATACAGATTCAAGTATCAAATAATTCTTGGATAAATAGATGTTTATGTAAGTATATGTTTTTTTAAATACTTACATGATACTGTGTTGTATAACATTTAAATTTATATTTTTGATTTTGATTTACATACTTAAATGTACCTACATAAATTTGTAATGTACAGTAGGTACTTAATTACATTTTTAACATTAGGAAATTACCATTATTCGAATTTGACTTTGAAGTCCTTGAGATAGGGTTTGCTCTTTCTTCTTCGCGTGAGGATATATTCTACTAATTTATTTTTCTTTTTCTTGTCGTTGGTCATTTCTCTGTTTTCATTTACTGGTCATACCCGCGCGTCTGTTTTTTATGTATAAAGTTTGGCATCACTTTGTTCATTATGGATTTGACTTCTTACTTTGTTTACGTGTTGCTTCTGACAGTTCATTCTAACTATCAAAATAATTATCTTGGACGAACGTTAAGTGAACGTTAAGTGATCAGTGATTATGGCGCAACATCTGAATGACCGTGAGGAGGATATTCTAAAAGCAATGGACACCAGACGGCGCAGCAGAACTGCTACAGGAGGAAAAGTTCAACGTACCAGCGTCGATTAAGATGCTGATGTTTGAGGTATCCTCGTTACGTACCTTATTTCAGCAGGGGGACCGGCAAGGAGTGGCACAACGCCCAAAAAACAATTCTTGGCGGCCCCTACGGTCGTAGAGTTAGGTCTAAATGACAAGTTGCGTCGGTGCGACCACTCGTGATCAGCTAACCATCTGACGAAAAGGACCATCGCGGCCCTCCAGAATGCGATTTTTTCCCAACGGGACAGCTTCTGAAAGGGTATGCAAGGGTTAGTGGATTGGGCAACTAATCCTCAAAACAATTGGTAAAAATAATAGCCGTAGCCCGCATACCTTTTGTGCGGATACCACCATTGGTAAGTCCTTCTTTACTTTTACGGAAAGATTTTCAAACGCAACAATCAGCAGCGGTCACTCTCCAGATCGAGGACTTAAAGAACTCAGGGGTTCTAGAAGAAGCGGGTCAAACCCCTGGTTTTTCTCTTTACCCTGTTTCTGATCAAGAAAAAAGACGGGGCTCTATGCCCTGTTTTCAACCGAAAGCGTTTGAATGCGTTCCTACAGCCAAAGCCATTCAAACTAATTCACCATTACGAGGTTCCAGCCGTCTTACAAACAGAAGACTGGCTAGTAATAATAGATCTAAGCCAGGCGTCCCTCCAGGTACCAATGGCTTCTCAACATCGTCGATTCGTTCGACTACCCTACCAAGGGGAGCTCCTACGATTCACGTGACTCCCGTTCGTGCTGCCAACCGCTCCAATTATGTTGGCATCCCTGACCGATTGGGTCGCCGAACGCCTACGAAAGAATGGCTGAGAATATTCACTTACCTAGACGACTTCTTAGTAGCCAACCAATCCGAGAAACAGTCTCGATTCAGGTGGAATACAGGATAACCTTCCTACAGTCTTTAGGATGGTTTATAAATATTAAAAGATCCTGTCTGAACCCAAGCCAACAATGAGGGTCCCTGGACATCACGTAGGACACACACAACAAGCGGGGGTTTCTGTCGCCGGAGAAGTGTGTAGCACTCCGTCACCATCAGCTGCTAATGCAGGTACAAAAAGGCAGTTGGTCCCCCAGACAGGCACATATCCAATCCCTTCTGGGGCGACTCAACCTCACATCCTACCTCCATGAGGAAGGTTGCATTGCCGACGGCTACAACGCTCCAGTCATCAATATGGTCGAGGTCCCATCCTCGCCAATTGATGACGATCCCACCACAGGCCCAACGGGACATCATGTGGTGGCTGTAGGCGATAGGATCCTCAAAGTTGACATAACGCAGGAAAAGGCAGTTGGTCCCTCAGACAGGCACATATCCAATCCCTTCTGGGGCGACTCAACTTTACATCCTACCTCCACGAGGAAGGTTGTATTGCCGACGGCTACAAAGCTCCAGTCATCAATATGGCCGAGGTCCCATCCTCGCTAATTGATGACAATCTCACCACAGGCCCAACGGGACATCTTGTGGTGGCCCTAGGCGATAGGATCCTCAGATTTGACACAACGCAGTTACAAAAAGGCAGTTGGTCCCTCAGGTAGGCACATGTTCAATCCCTTCTGGGGCGACTTAACTTCGCATCCTACCTCCACGAGGAAGATTGCATTGCCGACGGCTACAAAGCTCCAGTCATCAAAATTGTCGAGGTCCCATTCTCGCCAATAGACGACAATCCCACCACAGGCCTAACAGGACATCATGTGGTGGCTCCAGGTGATAGGCTCCTCAGAGTTGACACACATCAATCACCTCCTGACGACAGACGCGTCTGACACAGGCTAGGTAGCCCAACTGAATGAACACACCTATCAGGTACGTGGAAACAAGACCAGTTAGCATGGCATGGCATTCCAACAGGAAGAAGATGTTTGCAATTCAATCTCAGATACAATCAATCATAGGATCAGATCTGCTTCTGCAGACAGACAACAAAACAGTGGTGGCATACATCAACAACGAGGGCGGCACAAAATCTGTCACCCTCCCAAACCTATGCCGACAGATACTAGTATTTACCAGTCGAACCAACATCACGTTTACTGCACAATACTTCCGCAGAAATTACAACTGCGTGGCAGATCATCTCTCCTGCAGACAACTCATTCCCGAATGGCACCTCATCAACACCGCAACCACCCCCCTGTTTCAAAGATGGGGTGTTCCCGAGGTGGATTTTTTCGCAAGCGAAACAGCACATGTCATTGCAACGTATGTGTCACGAGACGTTACAGACAGTGGCGCGCTGTTTCACGACGCCTTCAGCCGAGTGTAGGACTTTAGATTGGCGTGGATATTTCCCCCACCAAACATCCTTTCACGAGTCCTAGCGCACCTGAACTCAGCAAGAGGGAAGTACTCACTAGTGGCACCAAGCTGGAAACAATGCTTATACAATGCCTCACCTACATACGACACTAGTTGGTATGGAGACCAACGGTCCACCTCCAAGGACCCGGGACCTGTCCCTTTAACTATGGATAATTTCGGGTGGGGTGGAAATAACATCAAATTGAATGGTGGAAGAAAGGGCACTTCTTACTTCCAGATGGCGGCCTTCGACTCTAAAAATAAACCAGCTTGGAACAAATGGAAGACAATGACATGGGTAACATGAACCTAATGGATCATAATAGCCCTCAACCAATGGAATTGGCCAGATACCTAGGCTACATGCACAACATGGAGGGTTTGTCGTACATAACCATCCTGGTGCATAAGTCAGCCATAGCCACATTTTGCAAACCGATTATCATTGTAGATATCAGCATCAACGTGGTAGTACAACACAATATGTTACAGGAAATTTCGGTTATGATAACTGAAAATATGAAACCCATCAAACCACCGGTTTGGGATCCAGGACGAGTGGTAGATCATCTTAGGAAAACAACACCGGTGGAGTACAACCTATTCGAAACCTCTCGCAGGACAGCCACCTACTCGGCTGCTTCTCGCATCGGGACGAAGGGTTCATGACCTCACACTACTCAGTAATAGTAGACAATGGATTAGTGGAAAAAAGTGGCCACAAATTGTATGGCCAATGTTTGGCTCAAATACAGATACCGCCAAGCATCGTCAATCGGAATGGAAGCTAAGCGCTTCCACGTGTCAAAACATCGACCCAGTATTCTGGTTACGGAAACTCGTCTGCATGTCAAACCCAGGGGTCGAAATGGACCGGAACGCACCGGAGCGCCGTTCCGGTTCGTGAAATCTGTAAAGTTATCGCCCCGTCTCGTGGACAAAATAATTTGACCGTCCGAGCTAGATATGCCATATAAAAAAAAAAAAAAAAAAAATCTAGCACACTTATGTTTATAAAATACACATAAAATTTGATAACCATGTTAATTTTCGAGCGCTCCGGTTTGTAATCTTTTCCATTTCGAGCGCTGGTCAAACCTAAAGAGAGGGGAAGGTCGGTATATTTCGGAATTATTTATATCTTCAAGAG
Source organism: Rhyacophila brunnea (assembly GCF_057557595.1). Taxonomy (NCBI): domain Eukaryota; kingdom Metazoa; phylum Arthropoda; class Insecta; order Trichoptera; family Rhyacophilidae; genus Rhyacophila; species Rhyacophila brunnea. The sequence continues at coordinate 38,749,706 of NW_028232796.1, forward strand.
GATCACCAAAACCAACCACCAGGACAGTTATAGGGAATTGGATATGGTCAGTACTGTTGGAAGCAGGGGTACAAGAACCACCAGGTAGTGTCCGCTCAGTAGTGGCTTCCTTAAACTGTAAATATACCCAATAGATGATATTTTAAAGAGAGGTAACTGGCGTAGTGAGTCGACATTTCACGACAACTACCAGAGAACGATGGATACACCACCATCAGAAGGGGAAAAGAACCCATTAACTTCTCTATTCAACATATACATGGAAAGTCACGATGGTCTATACCTCGTCAATGAATCATTGTCACATACAGGAATTTGGCATACCCAACACCAGGTGATAACAAACAGATATCTCAAGGACTTCAAAGTCAAATTCGAATAATGAAAGGAGTTTTACCTACCAATAAAACTCTTATTATTCATGTTGACTTTGAAGTCCAGGTAACTTCTACCTGGTTCCTTGAGTCATATCATAATGAACAAAGTGATGCCAAACTTTATACATAAAAAACAGACGCGCGGGTATGACCAGTAAATGAAAACAGAGAAATGACCAACGACAAGAAAAAGAAAAATAAATTAGTAGAATATATCCTCACGCGAAGAAGAAAGAGCAAACCCTATCTCAAGGACTTCAAAGTCAACATGAATAATAAGAGTTTTATTGGTAGGTAAAACTCCTTTCATTATTCGATTCTATCCACCCGCCATGTCTATAATCACCCCAACGCTGGATAGAAAGAGACATCACACAAAATTGGCTGTTTGATAATAAATGGTAGTTTAAAAATATTTTAGAGTATGATTATGTCCATAGAAACAGGTTTTAAGTCATTCATATTTGTCCGAATAATGTGTAGCAGAAAAATAGAAATTTTAAAAAGGGTCTATTCAGTATTCACCCCATTCTACGGCAAACATTTTTCTTAATAAAAATAGGTACATCAATAGAGGAATCATAAAATGGACCTTGGCCCTCGCCCACGCCTTATTCATCCTTGTATATTATATTATCACACTTAATGTTTTGGAAAATTCATTAACATTGTGCACAAATGCCACTTTTGTTGATTGACACTTCACTTAGTTGATCTCTTTGTTCACGTGAAGTACAATAAAAGTATGTAGCAGCGAAGAACTAGAGACCGAAAATAGTAGAAGGAGCTAGAAGAGGCTTTCATCTAGCAGTGGAATGACCCCGACTGATGTTTATGATGAAATATTATTTTATTCCTGTTAATGCCGGGGGTTTCATTTTTAATTTCTTCTGGTGCTTTGTACCTACGTTGAAAGGTTGAAGATCTTTGCGAAAATTAAATTCATCACAAAGCATTAGTATATCTCCAACATCATTCAGGTAGGTATCCATGATGATAATATAATATTATGTACTTAGAGGAGGTATCTGACCTTTATATTTACATGCACATAAAATTATTAATCTTATTGCCTAATGCAGACCAAGATATACCTACCTACATAATATTACATGAACAGAAGTTTAAGAACATCTCAATTAAGTTTAAAATGTTTGTAGGTATACAAATTAATGTGAAACAGAAAACATTGGTTATGTTAGATAGGTACATGGAACATGTAGATATTATCTTGGTTCGCGGTCGGCACTGGGCAAAACCAGTTTATTAGCTCAATATACCTATACATAATGAAGGAAATATATACCTAGTAGGTATATAGGTACATAATATCGTTTTTGTGATTGAGGTCTCTTGAGATCAAAAAACAAACACAACCTAGGTATGTCCTACTGTAAATAACCCGATAGTAAGTAGTATGTAAGGTTTTTGGTCTAAAACCTTACAAAATACCACAATGACGACATGGAGTACCTACTTATCTACCTATATGTATATTATATCTTTAGCTACAATAGAAATGCTATGCTGCATAATGTTAGATGCAAAAAAATAATCTTAAAGACTAGGTACCTATCTAACCTAAAAAAATATTATCAACGAATATAACATGGGTATTTACGTGACCGATACCGAATATGATTGAAGTAGGTATTGTAAATGATACCTAATTATAACATTATTGATATGACTGCTCAAAAGTCGAAACCAAAACGTCAAACGATCGCAATAAGTTAGAACTGTCAGTGCACTAACAATCAAAGTTATAAAGTTTCTGTTATTAAAGGCTGTGCATGACGCAAATTAATATGTATTTTTTAAATATCGGGACCTTAGATTAAAGTTATTTATTTATAATAGCGTATTCATCCTGTCAAAAAACTTTACATACTTTGGTTAGACAAAGATACCTACATAATATTATTATGACGACCTTCATACCATTTTCAACAATTTCCCTGCCAATTTCATCCCATATCTTATCTTTCTTTCTTATGTTTTGTAGTCACTGTCAGAGAAATCATAAAGGATTGGATATTTCCGGACCAACTCGATCAGCTGCTCAATGTCTTCGCCATTTTGATTTTACTAATTCCCTTGGCGAAATTGTCCGCCGCGAATAAATTCGCTGTCGACAGAGTTCCCGAAAATCGCAGCGAATATTCGCTGCAAATTCGCACTCAAGACGCATGGCGGTCGCGCAAGCGTGCTCTGTCCCGTAAGCCAATACGAGCTTGATTGGCGAATAATTCGCTGCGAATATTCGCCGCGAATATTCGCTTTGGTGTGGGGGAGGCTTTATTTTATTTACCATAAACAACAATCATAGGTAAAACGCAAAAACCTATTTTATTTTAAAACCATATCGTCGAATAATTTTTGGTGATGGCAAGCCATAATAATTATTAGTAAAACAAACCCACTCTTCTCCGATGACAGTTCAAATTTGGCAAAATATGTCTTTATTTATTTAGCGATTTGTAGCGATGTGTGAAGCGAACCACAGAAATGAAGAAGAATTCAAACATTTTGTTTTGTGTAATTTATTTTAACCTGCTGGTATCATGCAACTTTCACAATCTATCAGGCAGACCAGGGGAGGGATACATTATCGAAGTGATGATCGGAACTCCTCGCCAAAAAGTAAGCAAATTCTATAAATATCACATCAATCAAATACACTACGTTCCTAATGCATTGCTTAGAGTTTCATCTACTGAATGTCTAATTTTTATAAGTTTAACTCTTGCAAGTCAATCTATTTTTATGCATTCAAATGACGCGCAAATGATCTGACATCACAGTATTATTATTCATGTACTTCCTGTCCACTATCGGATTTTCCCGAGATTATTATTGATTATGGCGAATGATAGCGTATTATCCTGTTCTCTGTGTAACAGGTTCTTCATTCGCTTGATTTCGATTTCTGTAATCATGTACATTTTAATCGATTATATTGATCTTCTGTGGACACATTTTTATATTAAATATTGGTAGCGCTTTTTGCAGTGAACTGTATAATTTGAAGGTGATGGTGGATCTAGGGTGGGGGGTGGGGCGATTTAACAGGATGACAGATACTGACCTTTTATGATGATGGCACTATCACTCGCGCGGTATTGTTCGTTTGGGTTACCCGGTGCCCGGCACTTAATGGTACACTGTTGATTGATGATATGTGAGGTTGATGAATGATGGACGCGACGTTCACTCAAACCGTAACAGATTTAGTGTAACGAAGGTCGAACAGATATGTTTTGAGTTATCTTTTGAATCACTCTGTATAACGCTGTGCGGCAACACGCACCAGTGGTATTCTTGAACTGACTTACGCGCCGACCAACAGCGGTTTTGAAGTAACTCAATGTTATTTGCATCACGGTCTATCATGACCCGTGACTGCCGGTCACTTGGTCTTGTGACAATAATACTGGGATTTGGGGAGATGGGAAGTAGGGATTAATGCAAATATAAATGGCCCAACCAAATATAATTTGCTGCAGTTAATTTTCCGCCTTTCAACTTCGACAAATTCAAAAACAATGAGCAAACATAAAATTTAACTAAGATGACTATTAGCTATGTCTACATCTGATCTACGCATTCATCTCGTTGTCTACGTTGTGCATCAAAGTTTTCACTTCATCACGTTATAAGTAAATGGATTCGCAAATGACGAACAAAACTATTCTTGCTAATACAGCGCCATCTTACTCAGAAAACTACTGAAAAGAGTTATAAATAAACACTTTTTTTTACTTATTTCTACAATCATTTATAACCAGGAATAATTGAGTGTGTCCTAACAACAAAATCAGTCTATGGAACCAGTTTATTGCCATCTAGTCAGAGTACTTAGCATTGCATGAATGATTAGTAATCTTGTATGAAATATTCACCCCTTCAACATATAGTGCACACTAATCTTGATCATAAATACTTATTTGTTTTCATCGAACTAAGAAAACATATTGCAAATCTTGTTGGTTAGTTATTGGCATAAACTCATGTACTGATGCACTACATTGTTCCAGTTCAATATCCTAGTGGACACGGGCAGTACGAATCTAGCAGTAGCCGGCGCCCTCCATCCCAACATTGACCGATACTTTGTGAAAGAGAACTCGTCGAGTTCGGAGAACCTGCACGAGGAAGTGCTGTTGCTGTACACGCAGGGCCGCTGGTCCGGCGACCTCGTCTCCGATGTTGTCTATTTCCCCACCCTCAATTGGGTGCCGGACGTCAAATGTGATATCGCTCTCATCACTGACTCGCAAGGGTTTTACATGAACGGATCGGATTGGCAGGTATTATAGTTTTGTTTATTACAAAATTAAAAATAATCGACCGAATAGAGGTGTATATAAGTGGCATCTGGGTATTTTCAGAAATAGGTGTGGATTTGGAGATCTACTCAACTTATACTGCTCACAGGCAATATTGGTGTTTATTCATTTTTCCCACGATGGGCGAGCATCAGGCTTATAGTATCGTGGGTCCCAAGTTCAAATCCCGAGTCTGGAAAAAATTCCCATGTGTTTGGACCTAATTGGCGGAGCAAGTACAGCACCGCGATTTCCTAACTCTCGTCTCGTGTGGCACCAGACGAGATGACGTAATTGTGACGTCACGCTCGAGGCATGCCGACCGCGCACAGAATAACCATAGAAAATTTTATTATGATACACCTATATGTGTATGGTGACAATGAATAGCGCCGCTGTCTGACCACTCGCTATTTTCTCGAATGCTATTATCACTCCGGTAGTACGTCATAATGATGTCATATGACGTCATCTCGACCGGGAAGCTTGCACTCGCAAGTTCTAACATAGAGCCCCAGGCATCCAATTTGAATAAATCAACATAAAAGTTAAAAATGCGATTGTAAATTCTACATAACAGTCTATAATAGGACTATTTAAATGAGATTGTCTCTTTCTCAATTGATCCAGTATTCACTTGTTATTAATTTATTATAAAATTACAAGCATTGCGCCCCAAGGTAGAGCATATGGTTAGGCTCCATAGATAGAGGTTTATAGTGACACTCTGAATGCAAACACATTAAATGAAAACAATATGTGAATGTGTTCCAGCTGAAGGGCAATTTTTGAACAAAGCAGTATCAAAGTCATTGTATGAGAAAGTGATTAGAATGTATGAGTAATTTTATTTGTTATTAGATTTTGACAACTGTGTCTGAAAGTGGCGGAGACTTTTGAGCTTCATATGCTTCGACGCTAAAGGCGCTAACCGCGATCGTCTGTTTTAATTTTAACAGATGGTAAACATATTAAAATATGTCAGAACGTAACGTCGAAAGGCTCTGTTATTTATTGTTTTTTGTCTTATTACCGTTGGAAGTGTTATTTTGTGTTTAAACTCTCATTTAAGTATTTATTGTAATTTTGTAATACAGAAACATACATATTTTATTAATATTAGGTTTGTAAAATACATCGGAAGTTCCGTTCACATTCTTGTATTGAATATTATTATTATGAGGTAAATATTGAAGACGTAAGTAGCTTCTTTAAGGATTAATTCGCTACGTACTTTAACAATCAATTGTTTTAAGAATGCAGCGACAACCGATAAGTACTGATTAAATATGAAAATGTCATTACCACATTTTAGATTATTTTACACGTCCCCAAAATGGAAGTGATTCACGCTGAAATTTTGTTGTCAAGATTTGGTAACTGGACGGATCCATTCAAAATGACAAACGAAGCCTTTGTGAAACGATTCCGGTTATCGAAACCATTGGCAGATATATTAATTTCCAGGTTGGAAGATCTAATGTCTACCCCGACTAGCTGTCATGTGAGCATAGACAAAAATATAATGCAAACTCTTATGCGATCATAAATGTCCGTTCAACATTTTCGTTGCATTATTGGTCACCATTCGAAGCACTATACTTCATTTGAAGATACTGTTGCGTTTTGCTTCTTGTTTGCGTAGTGCTTTGTTCAAAAATTGTCCTGTTGGATTTAAACTTGCTATCTAAGAAGTCAGTTTATTACTCCATTGCAGGCTGTTTTGATAAATGGATATCATTGACAGGTTCATTTTAGGGCATGGCTCAGCAGTGTGACAAGGATGCCTCAGTAGTCAAAATATTAATTTTAAACCGGATGTATTCTGTAATAGATTGTGTGAAAAAAATTCTTTAATTCTCCAACATGAATATTTTTTAGGGTATATTGGGTTTGGCATACCCCGCTCTGGCTCGTCCGTCGTCCAGTGTGAGGCCGTGGATCGACTCCTTGCAGAGGAAGAGCAAAGATAAAACAATCGCGTTCTCCCTTACGCTCTGTGGACCAAGTAAAGTTGGAGAGAATAAACACTATGGATCGTTTGAAGTTTTGAGTAAGTTGATATCATAATTAATTCGACTTATTTTGTAGCACAAAGGTTTTGAAGTACACCTTCTGATATTAGATAAAAAAAAGTTCTTCTATCTGTAAAACATTTTAAATTATGTTTGATTTATTTTATACATAGAAGAATATTTTTATCTACAGTCGGAACATTTACGAGGAAGATGGGTCTGACTGAATTTTCTCGTTATAAGCGTTACTCATTATATCAGAGAATAAGTGTTTTTAAATGAGTGAGGTCACATAATACAAAAAGTCGCAATTCAAACAAAAATACACAATTAGAATTTTTCCCCAAAATAAGCATGGCATTCATAAACTACAAAAGAAGTGGGGTCTAGGACGATTTGGCGCCGGGACAACTGGACGCCACGCAATTCTAAAATTAATAGACATTTGGTACTTATAGGTAATTTAAAAAAAATATTTAATATTATTATATTATGATTTAATAGTTGGTGAGAATTTAAATATGCACGGTAAATAATGATTAAATCGTGCATATGTTTAATTTCCAACGAAAAAAGAGTTTTTATTTTTATATAAAGCCTTAGGCATGGTAATTCTCAATCCGCGATAAAAAACATTATGTTAAGAGTAAAATGAATTAAAACTTTTAAGTAGTCGATAGAAACTGATTAAAATCCCTCGTCTACGTTCTGTTTACGTGACTACGACAGTGCGGCGTCCGATTGTCCTGGCATCCAGTTGTCCCATTCCCAAAGAATTGGTTTATTGTAATGAACGCTGGTAGGTACCTACTGACTTCACAAATCTTGGATTTTTTACATGCAATTTCAACCATATGCGTGGAAACTTTTTCAATATTTTCGGCGAAAACACCAATTAGGTAGGTACTTTGACACTTAACTAGTGTCATAAACGTAATTCGATCCCGGCGGCATCCTGTCCGGTCGGATTTTAATGCTTAGGATCGAAATGTTTTTAAACGATCAAACAGTTTTAGGAAAATTTTTGACGATTTTTAGCTCGGTATATCTGATAAGTAGCTCGTTATAAAAGTGAATAAATATGGAGAAAATCATAAACTCAAATGTCAACGAACGTTTACTCATTACATCCTAGATCTCGCTATATCCGTAATAACTGAGCTTGACCGTATTATGGTTTGGTTTAGGAACGGTTTAATTGAATTTTAAAAACAATCTGTATTGTTAGTTCAATGAAAGCAAATAAGTATGACTGACAAAGTTTAGTGTGCATTATTTATGTTGGATCTCCACAGCCTACCTCCACACTTCGCCACTGCATCAAATAATTTTCAATTTGTTACCAGCGTATGAAGTTGCAATGAATCTAACTGGTTTCGCTATGTAAGCGACGTATAAGTTCTGAAAAAGGGTGAGGAATCCAACAAGGAACAAATCTCTACATTCTTTTGGAAATGGTAGAGCTGATGATCGAAGTTATATAATATAATAAATTGTTTTTGTAGGCTGTCGCTGTAATAAATTTGAAGTATTTTTTTTTTTTTTGCTTTACAAGCTAGTAAATGAAATGTTCTATTATTTTTAATAAAAATCTACCTATAATAGTAATTAATGGTAAATAAAGTACTGTTGGTCACTAAAGACTAAAATGTATATGGGGGTAGGTAACCTTGAAATTTTTTTTTCTGATCTGGGGGTCCGTGGTATGAAAAAGTTTGAGGGCCTAGGTGACTATGGCATCGCAGCCATGATAAAGATCCTACAGTAAATATCATAATTAATTATCTTAACTCTTTTTCGTTACACAGATAACATGCTTCACCCGGTCAACGGCCTCCAGACGGCATCCGTAGTGCGGGAGTGGTTCTACGAAGTAATCATGACAAGTGTGATAGTTAACGGAATAACAGTTCCGGTCGACTGCACCGCATTAAACACCGACAAAGCTATCGTCGATAGCGGAACGACAAACATTTACTTGCCCAAAGACGTATTCAACCTGTTCATTAAGATAATTATTGACGAATCCTTCAAGGCGAACGCTCGCTCCGTCGAACAGGCGCTTGTCGCTCAGAAGAAGTTGGAAAAGAATAGAACGGTGAAGGATGACGAGAAGTCGAGGCTTGAGGCCCGTGTTTTGGACAATGGATTTTGGTTCAAGCAGAAGGCGGCGTGTTATGCTACTCCGCAAGACTGGGATAACATGCCATCCGTGAGCGTGGAACTAGCCAGCACTGACAGTCAGTTCTTCAGAATTAATTTGCCTGGCTCGGTGAGCAATTTCATTTTGTATTATTATTATAGTAATGGTTTTGACACAAAGGTTCTACAATATTTAAATTTCCAGCGGCTTCAAGTTAACTCATCCTTAGAATGATCTAAATAAGATAACTAATCTCAAAAATACAAATTCAGAAATCGTATCAGAAAAAGAGGGTGTAATATGTTCAATCTATCTGCTTGTTTCCTTGTACACACCAATGGTGTAGTTTTTGGTTTACTTTATTTATTTCACTTTAAAGATCTAAATCTACTGACATAATATCTTAGTTCTGATAAGCTTTGTACTATTCCATTTGAATCATTTTTGCCGACTCGGGTTTCGCCTTTCGGCATCTTCAGGCACTGTGTACACCATGGGGCGGCAGGTTATATGAAAGTATGGTGAAGCAGGCTGGTATGGTGAGGCGGGCTGGTAATCAAGTTGCGGCAAAATTTCCACGTCAACATTATATTATATGGGTACGTTATAATGACCAAAGTGAATCCTCCGTGATGCCCTGATTTTTTTTTATCGCGTCGCTATTTATTGTAAGTTGTCGGCTATTGTTGGCCTGCTTCATTTAGTTGTATGAGAAAGCCGATTTCTTGGCCCTCTTTTTATTTAATACCTCTGTGGTGTACACTCACCAAAAGGCAAATAAACTCTGACCACAAATTGAAATGCTCTATGCTTCTAATAAAGTGGCCAGGGACTGTAAATACTATTGAATTCCAATTTTCCAGATTACAATACAACTTGCTAAAATAATTTTTATATATCTTTACAATGATTGGGTGAGTTTGTACGGGTTGAATGAATGATTGTCCAAATATTATGCCTTCTTTGTGCATATTTATTATAATTATTTTTCCCATTGTTTATTTGTGGTTCTCATGATTATTTTTTTTATGCTTATTTACAGTCGTACGTGCGTCAAATATTTGAAAATGACAACCCAATGTACTGCTACAAGTTCTCCATAGAGCCTGCGGAAACGGGCTCCATCCTCGGCGTAGTGGCCATGGAAGGCTTCCAAGTCGTCTTCAACAGAACGGCCAGGACCGTCGGCTTCCTCAAGTCGGACTGCGGGCCCGGTGTCAGCATAGAAGGGCCATTCGACTATGCGAAACCCCAAGACGATGACAGAGGTCTATTTGCCAAATGCACGCACGACGAGGGCGTCTCGATAAGCCTCTTGAACATCGCCGCGTATATCGTGTGCGGTGTTCTCTTGCTGGCCAGTTTTATGTTCGCGTATCTCTTCGGACAGTGGCTGAAGAATAAGTATTTTAAATACCACGTGTCTGGTACCGCCGTCTCCATCAGCCATGCTAGTCTTATCAATGAGGAGGCGTGAGGGATGCCGCGGGAATTGAAGTCTGTTTAATGATGTTTTTACCTGTACCCGAGAAAGTAATGTATTTATTTATATTCTGTAATGGAAGCCTCACTTTAAAAAGAAACTAAAAGTAGCGTGAAAAATAAACTAGACGCCTTTGAAGCTGCGTGTGTTTTTTCGTGTCAATGACATCGACACACATTATCTATTTCCATCAAAATTATAGTACAGAAGAGCAAAATTATAGTATAGTACATACTTACTATTATAGATAGTATGTGGACCAAAATTATAGTACAAATACTATAATTATAGTACAATCAAATCTGTGTGCTAAAGGAAAATAGAGTTAAGTTATCAATATATAATTTTAAAAACACTTCTGAGAAATATATAACCAATAGAATTTTTTTTATTTAAAAAAATAGGATACCTAGCAGGATTCGAAACTGCGTCTCTCGGAATTCGCGCCCACATGCACTGACCACTATGCTATAGGAATCTTATCTAATTGTGACGAATTTTAACTAATTGCCCTTACAATACTTTCTGAAGCACTTTCTAAATTGCATTACTATTGGCAATCGACTTTGGTATTTCAAAAAAAGATTTTTTCTATTGGTTATATATTTCACAGAAGTGTTTTCAAAATTATCTATGTTCAATAAAAAGAATGTTACATTCTTAAATCTTGTGAATTATTCGTTTGAATAAAAAAAAATAGTTAACTAAAAACAATACTTTTGAACAGAGCATAAGGAGATTATCAGACAACTTTCTATGAAAATTATTCCTGTTTCTTTTTTAATATTTTTTTCCTTTACCCTTTACATGTATGCTTTATGGGTAATTTGGCATAAACAACGTATTTTGCAATTTTTAGACTGATCTTATTTTTCCGTTTCCGCACATAAAAATATTTTTACAAAAAAAATTTTAAATCTTTCTTGTACCCGCCAGAGGTACACATATCACAGTTTGGAAACCACTGATCTAGGTACGCTTTTTGTGAAATGTTAGAATAGACTAATGTGTTATATTCGGAATCAGAATGATATAAAAAGCCTTCTTGGGTACAGATATTTACTACTATATTAGAATGTAAGCACTATTTTTCTTAGAAAGTCCAATGAGCCCAAATAGTAAATAACGTTCTTCCCCTTATGTATTATATTATATAATCTAAAAACCTGTGCTAAATTTAGTCAAAAGCACTTTATGGACTTTTTCATTTTCTCAGTGCATTTATAAATATATACATCATGGAAATTGATAATCATTTTTAAACAATGCAATTATATTTATTTATATTTGGAAGTGCTATTTTTTAAATACAGTTTTATATGTCGTTATATATATATTAATATATTGTCAAGTAATACAAGTGTATGCCTGAGTTTTTTTTTATCTACATTTTGTTCAATACCGAGATGCATGGAATGTCACAAATCACTATACGTTATCGCTAACACCGCGACTAGTGCGTTTGGAGTACTTGGCCATTAGATATAATTAACGTGTTATTTAAATGTGGTAATTAAAAGGTCAGCAGTGATTGTGTTAGGGATAGCGAAAAAAATGTAAACAAACGTGGTGCGCAACATGCGTATAGGACCGATGACAAGTGATATTTGTCAGTGAGCAATGGCGTATTGGTAGTGTACTTGACTGGTAATCGTGACTTGTGAGTATTCACACAGACAACAACTGAAAAGCCACGATTACCTTGCAATCATTTAAAATATTTTTAATATCGATTAAATACGCAAATACAATCGACCAACAGTATTAAATACATCCCATTGTATTATCAACAACATTTATTTTTTGTTAACACATGATATGTGGATTTCTTGCCATGTCAATAAAAATATATGCGAATTCAGTATACCTTATCAAGTATACTGTATCCGCAATGGGTTAATTGATTCATTTAACGATTAAGTTATTTGAAGTATACATTGACTATTATTTTGCTAGCAGTATTAAATACCAAACACATTACCATCAATAGGGATAGTGATTCATTATCTATCTCTATTTCAGCGTGACAGTACGTGACGTGATGCTAATGTAACTCGATATTCTATGCATCTCGGGCTAAAAATAACGAAGACAGGTAAGTTTACCTCAATTCTAAATTACTTGACAGTTTAGCATTCTCTATAACAGTGATGCACAACTAGAGATGGGAAAACTGGTCGATTTTGAAGACTAAGTATACTTACTACCAGTATAAAAAAATACTTAGTATAGAAACTTGTTCCAAAATATTTACTAGTATTTGGAATACTATATAGAGCGTTTGGCGTGCGTATGCGACAAAAGTTTCATACTCAACTGAAACTAAAACCAACTCCATATTAGTATTTGAAATATGTACCGGCTCAGGGAACTCTTGACTGTGTATCGGCTTCAATAGAATCGCTAAAAATATGCTGAGCTCTGCTTGTCGAAAAGTCCCATTCATTATAAAATTTTAAACACATTTTAAATTTATGAGTTGTTTTTTTGTTAGGTTACAATATTCTTGTTAACAAAAATGAATAACAGTGATTTTTTTTAAATTTTAAACATGTTTTGAGCAGTCATATAATAAGCCTAAGCCTGTGCATCATCTCACCACTGTGCTGTGACACAAAATTTATGACCTATTATTCATACATTCGAACACAATAGACTAATAAATTAAAATATACCTATATTCAAGTGCTATCTCGTTCGCGCGCATTTAATATCAACAGTGCTGTAAGTCTACCAACTGGCGAGTGCACAGAACAGCGACTCGCGATGATACCCTACGCATGTTGAGTATCACTGCAGTCTACAATAATACTATTTTTTTTCGTAACGTCTTACAATATGATTATTTTATAATTTAATTACAGGTCACGTGTTTTGAAACATTCTTATCAATCGTCATCGTCAAGCTATTGACTAAATATTATTATAATTTATTTTTATGAATTGTACTTAATAGATAATTATTGCTTTTAATGAATTATTACATTAACATACAAGCTATAATACATGTTTTGTTGTATGTATACAGTCTACTGAGTGAGTTCTGTATATAAACATATTCAACTTGAATTGGTTATGGTGTGGCCATTGGGTAACACTTTGTGATTGCGTTTATTCAGCGGATATCTATTTATCGATGTCCAGCTCATTGCCATGGCGACATCTAATACACCGTATACACTTGTCTGCTTCTTTATCAATTTGTAACTTTTTTAGTATTTTCATGTTATGTCGTACATCTTTCTCTTACATTTAGGATTGATGTTTCACATTCGTGCATGTGTGCCGGTATTCCATATCAGTTGAACACTGCACTAAAATTACGATGGAAGCCCACTGTTCAAAACCCTATTCAGGCTTCCGAATGTAAATATGATTATAGTCTTGTATATAATATTATACTGCATAATATATCGTCACCGTTCAGGCAAAAGTCACCAACCGAAAAAACATAATTTTCGAGATATCGCAATTTGAAAGATTGGAGGTTTTATCTAGATAACATAATTTTCTCATGTCTTCTTAATAAATTCTTTAGGTTACTTCTACTTTTCGATGCTAATTAATACATCTGGAAGGTTTTGAAGGAGTCAAGGTGGTTAAAATGTGGTTTGGTGACTTGCTTGTTAATAATCTGCACCAAAACGATCTTATTATGACAAGCTAAAGTAACTATTCCTATTTAGTTATTGTTGTCTGTTTCAGACGAGTATTAGAAGTTTTCAAATGATAAATCAGTAAAAGTCACAATATATAGTTTAGTAACTTTTACTTCCATATTTATAACGAAGGATTGGTACAGTTCAGTTATAAGGAATACAGCGGAAAACATATCTTGAAAATACCCGATATACTGGATTTTTTGTGAGGTTAACCTAACCAAACCTAACCCAACCTAAACTAACAAATAATCCAGTATATCGGGTATTTTCAAAATGTGTTTTCCGCTGTATTCCTCATAACCGAACTGTACCGAAGGATTTATTTTTTTATAGTGTCAATAATGTCTATCTGCCTGTAATGATTTATGCTTGTTAATATTTTCTTAGAAGTCATTCAGTGAAAAATGAATAATTCGGATTTAAGAAATATTTTACTAACTAATGTACCATGGTGACTTTTGCACCTTAAAGAGGATAATTTTACGCTTTGGATGATATATTATACTCAAAACTGCCTTTTTGAGGGTTGGTGACTTTTGCCTGAACGGTGACGATATTATATAATAGAAATTTGTGTATTTTTCTTGTCAAAATGACTATATTTTTAGTACATACTGTTAATGCTTAGAAATTACCGCCAAATTGTTTAATATATTATTTAGTCACTTACTATACTAATTAAAAATACGCTTTGTGTTTTCTTTTATAATTAAGTTCTATCAAATATTTATATTGTATATTAACCCAAGCCTGAATTTGTATTTATAAGCTTATCGCTGTGTCATAGGTTTTAATTCCGTACCTAGGCTTGATTATTTGCTAATTTTCGAATTGTTTTATGATTTACTCATACACACAAAAACCTTTTTATGGTGAATAGTTTGAATACATAAATAAGTATGGTTGCCAACTATTGAAATATATATAAACAATTAAAAGAATTTAAAAACGTAAATAAATTAGAAAGCATTTTTAAATTCTTTTTTTGATGAAGTAGAGAGAAAACTATTTTGTTAAAAAGTTTGTTTTCGAATGACTTACGTACATATTATTATGTATAATATAATTCTGGTTAATTTTCTTATTATTTATTATTTGTAAATGAACATTGATCTTGTATTATACTTTAAAAAAAAAATATTTTAAAATTAGTCTTTCGACTGTAAATTAATGTGACAACAATCAGTCTGGGTCTTGTGTTTTTTTATATAAAAATAAATAATATATCCTAGTCAAAAATTTATATAAAAATATTTTCATAGGGAAGAAAATAATAAATATTGTGAGGAAAGTTTTGTATACATATTGCTAATTATTGTAATATATATTTACTATTTTTTGTGTGGACGTATTCTAGTTTTAAGATGTTCTTTCGCTAGAAGTCACTCTTAATGATATGATTGAAAAATTGTAATAGAGAAGAATTTAAAATATTAATTTTTTACACTTTAAATTAAAGAGTGGAGAAGTAAAAGGATTCCAAGTTCTTCTTTCCATTCTTTTTTTAACTTTCTGTCAATGATTACGGGTTCTGAAATAGTTTTTAGCATTTGAAAGGGTATATTATGTACATGTCAAGCAAAAACGTTCAAATTAGATAGGTTCCTATGAAAATAATACAGTCACATATATATCCATGTATGGCGTGAATATTATGTTGATAAGGCTAAAAACATAAATTCTCAGGGCAGCTATTTTTACGCTTGGCTCTCTGTGGTAAATTAGATTATATGTTTATGGATTTTTGTAAATTCTCAACAAACTAAAATTTAAAAACATTCCTCATTTATCACAGAAAGTCAAACGTACAAATAGCTGCTTTTGCAATAGATGTTTTTAGAATTATCAAGATATTCACGCCATGCACGGATATATACATGGTCATAGTTCGTAGGAGTCGAATATTAGAAATAACATGTAACTATTCATACAAAGCAGTAGAGGTTGTGATCGCGATTTCTTGTCTCGAGAATGAGTAATGAGAAATCAATGAGAATCTCGAGAATTCAACAAATTGTTCCCAGGAAAAAAAATGGGCAAGAGAAGCTTAAAAAAAGCTCGACTTTGATCTCAAACGGAATCTTTTAATGGGGCCAAAAAAAGAAAAAGTGGATGGAAAAAAATCTTGAAATAAATCGACTGTAATTTTTGATAATTTTTCGTGAAATCAATAAGCCAATCTAGAATACTTGAGAAAATATTATTCTTGAATTTGAGAATTATCAAATCTCCATAAGTTCTTGTGGTTGCGGTTGAATTCTTTTTCATTCATAAATAGGTATGTGGTGATCTGAAAACTGGTTCTAGCTACATTTCTTTCTTATATCTCATATCTAACATCCTCAGCCATTCTATTACTTGATGAAATTTGATACATAAGTATACATACAAAAATAATATTATATTCGCTTCTAGCTAGAAACATAGTTATGGAGACCTCGTTTGGGCTGAGTGAAAGTAAATCATATTATTTGTTTATTGCGCCTTGCTGGTTTATGGTTCGATTAGATGCCTGAAATTCTACAATATAATTAAGAGCATACTTCAGTGAAACGGCAAATAATTTTAAGCAATAGGTGGGATGTAATTTTGCATGCGTTGCCAGTCGGAGAGCGATAGTCGACCTGCTCGCACGTCAATTTGTTTTGTGATGGCGTCGGCGGAATCAATTCTTAAATCGTGTAAAGATGACTAAAAAATGATACGTATTTACTCAAAAAACGAAACATATCAATGAATATATTATTATTATTAAATAAAAATAAACATAACCTTAAATGGACACATGTTGAATTTTTATGACAAATTATGTTTTGTTTGTCACGCGTCGTTTGTACAATCTGTGCGTTGCGTAGTCACGATCGTTTTAGACCGTGCCTCAGCTGAAGTATAGTCTTACGTCAATGGCCCATTAGATTAGCTGTCATTCGGTATTCAAATCATAATCGTAAGCAGTGACATCTAGTGAATAACTTCTATTGTGATTATATAAACTCAAATGTTATAAATTGTAATAATCTATGGTGTTTGGTGGGTTTATTTTAGAATGTATAAAGGTTTAATGTTATTGAAAGTTTATGTACATATAATTTTATTTTATGTTGTAAATTTTTTTATTTCTTGATATCGACAATAGTATTATTAACTTCACATTATTTCACAATAAAACTATTTAGTTGAACTGTTTTCCATTTAAATTAAAAACAATCTTTCAGTGCTGCCAGTATTTTTTAAATATTATTTATTAATACTAATCCCCTTTACACGTGCATGGATTTACTGCTGACAGTGAGTAATTCAGAGGCTTCCGAACTTTTTTGATTCATGCATGCAATCTTGCCTACTGCAGGATAATACATGTTTACTACAGTACATTTTCTTGTTATGGCCGCGATATACGCACTATTGCTGGCAGTAAATCCATGCATGTGTACAGGCGCTATTATTCTATATAAATGAAAAGGTGCTTGATTCATAGACAATGAGTTGTTGTAGATATATCTAACCACCAATGATTATTATTGCTTTCTATATAATACACAGGGTCAGTCCTAGAATTAGTGAATGTATACTGGGCCCTTCTTTAAAAATTTGATATACATTTTGACATTGGAAAAGAGTGGAAGTAGGCTGTATAAATCTGACATAAATAGTGCACATTAAACTTTGTCAGTCACTATTGTTTGGTCTCATTGAACTTAGAATACAAATTGCAGATGGTATCGGTTAGTTTTCAAAAAATCAATTAAACGCTGTCTAACCAAATCATAATGTATGACTGCTGCATTTTTTTGTCAGATTTCCAAAGCCTACCTCCGCCCTTCGCCACTGCATTTTGATAATATAATAAATCCGGTCTAAACCAAACAGCACTTTCCGGAATTTATAGGAGGAAATTACAATTCCTCTCAGGAAAATGTCATGAGTTTTTATTTTAAGTCAGTCAAAAAAACTGACACCATAGGGAAAATTGAAATCTCCTTTTTATTGTCCTTATTCATTTATCACACATCACACTTGGGATTGGGCCCAATCCAATAAACCCAAGGACCGGCCTGATAATATATGACTAATTTAATCAAAATATTAAATTACATAAAATGAAGGAGGGACATGGTATTAATTTATTTTAAATGCATTCTTCTGTTAACACAAACTTTGTCGAAATTAATTCAAAAAAGGAGTTTTAAAGATGGCAATAAAACGGTAGTTTTGTCATCTATATTTATTTATAAATCTCCATCGACAATGGGTATGCATTTTTTCTCATGCATTTTTCAACAGTCCATTTAAATACCGTTTTAATATAAAATAAGCATTATCATATTTATAACCCCCTGTTAACTTTTTACATTCTACTCTTGTTTGGTGTCTTTAATTTGTATGATTGCATTATATGTAAAATTTTATAAAGTTGAATAAAGTTTTGGTGTATCTTGAAACTATACTGTTTCATTTCAAAGTAGAGCCCTAATTATCCGACATTTGATTATTTGACATTGCTGATTATCCGATCATAGTCAATGTGTAAAAAAATAATTTGTAATACACACATAAATTAAACAATTGTCTTTGGTATGTTTAGTATATTTATTATTTCAGATTGTTTACACTGACGTACATTAGTGCAAATTTAAACAAATAATACATGCAGAGGTTAAAGTCAAATAACCGGTATAGCGTTGCACCAAACTCTTGCACTGAACGTACATAAAAGAAAGCCGTGCTTAGCGCGACATAACACCTTCGAATTATCGTTCACCGGTGCACCAACAGTCTTCTGTAAAGAATCAATGCTAGAAGTTTGCGTGATACCTATACTCGGTACACAAACATTAATTTTGTATCTTAACTGTCTAAAAAGGATTTAGTTTGTATATACACGGATGCATCAAATTTGACGTGGCACAATCAAGCACACATTCTTCAGGATCTCTTCCTCTAAGCTTAAAAAAATATCATACTCTAGTAATTAATTAGATATTATGTATAAGAGATTCAGTTGAACAATAATTTTGAAACATATAAAAAATATATAAATGTATATTCTGTGGGTATTTTTTTTACTCAATTAAATTTTATCTCTGGTAATATTTTTTTTCACCCAGGAGGCATGCTTATTAATTGCTAGCAGAGCAGACGGCATTTGCCAGTTGTCTCTGCCTGTGCTTATTAAATATTTCCCTATAAGATTTATGTTAGATAGGTACAAAGAGAAGTCTAGCCGAATCAGTTAATTATTTCTTTTTCAAATTTTTATTTTAATAAAGGCAGGTTTATTATTGAAAGTCCGCCTGATTTTTTAAAGAACCCATGATCTATAATGTTTACTGAACACTGATTTTAACACGCCAGATGGAGCGTTTGGCCGTCACACCATTCTATGAATCGGTATTAGCCATTCGCTGGATTCATACGTGAAGCGAAAAATTTAAGAGAGACGATCACATTCTTAATTCACTGGATATAAATTTAAATCAGCATTGAAATCAATGTACCGACTGCAATTTGAATCCAGAATGTTCTAAATGGGAGTCAGATGTTTTAGCAAATTAGACAATGCCTTTCATGCCTTCCAACACAAGTATTTTTATTTAATTATGGAAAAAAATTCAAATGATTCCAGTGTCAAATTGGTGTCCTTCAATGTCATCGACTGATTATAATTTAAATTCAAACAAAGCAATTTTACTATAGTAAATCACGGCACCTGACCAAGGTGACAACCATGGAGCAAAACCAAAAGCAACCATAAAAGCATGGATCAGGCAGTCTCTTGTGACATATGAAGTGAAGATGTTATGTTAAACTTGACTCAGAAGTCCCAAACGCCAAATGCATAATCATACTTATAAGTACCTGAGTTGCTTTAAGCAACGCTTAACCTGACTACCTTACAAACAAATTGGGGAAAACTGAATCAAAATAAATGAGTGCGCTTTCTAAATGAAAAAAATTTATAACTAGTTATCTGGCTGCCGCCATATTGTTTTGCTGTGAAAGGTTTTTATTTAGATTGGTATTCTGTAAATCGTATTGCTTGTCTGCAACGGTTAAACCTAACTTTAACATTGACATCTCTGCATTTGGCCATAAGTCTGGTGTACATTTTCTTCAAACAGACCGAGTTCCGGCATTCTGGAACAGCACTAAATATCAACTTTCAGTATACCATCATAGAAAAGGGTGATTTAATTTAGAAATCACTTCAATGGTCAAAATGCTATTATAGAAGAGAGATTTCAAATATCTAGAATATAAAAAAGTGTTCATGTTTGTATATAGGTGCTTGTCGATTACCTCCAAATAAATACAATTACAAAAGATCTTATTTTCTAGTTTAACAAAATGGCAGGTCATATAAAATCAGTACTTGTTTATAAAGTTATTTCACAATAATTATCAGAAAACCGTATTGTACGTGAAGATTTTAAGAAAGCCCTAAACATTCTAGAGGAAATAAATACGGTTCGTATTTACTACAGCCAGATATCGGAAAAGGGCGATAAAAAATTGTGTTTGGACATAATTCTTTGGCCGCATTTGTACAACGATAATCGGATAACTTCCGATCGGTCACAAAATTGTTGAAATGATAAAATAAGGAGTTGTGCAAAAATCTGGAGTAATTGATTCATATACATACCGATATCTAGCTTATAAATAAGATTCTACAATATATCTTGCGCTTTTATTAAATTTTAATAAAAAATATAAAAAAATTAAAACAAATTACAAAATTAAAAATGACGTATAAGCACACAATAATTTAAGCATCGGACGCACACTAAGGTCTGTTTTTTGGCGGAGCAGGGAGGCAATTTTAATTTAAGTTCAAATAATTAATTTTTTTAGGAAGCACAATTTTTCTGAATATTTTCAATGGGAATAATGCAAATCGGTAATTTTCTACAACCACGTATCTCAAAAAAGAAAACTTTTCAGGAGAGGCAAATAACAACTTTATTCTCTCAGTTTTTAATTCAGAAATTAATTTTCTTCTATGAAATATCCATTTAGTATACCTAGTTATGTTTCTTCAATCTATCGCACTACACTTTCGACCAATCAGTCATATTGTCGAAGATACGAGAATGCGTTGCACCTTTACTATGAATCACTCCACAATATTACTGCAGTAAACACGTATCTTGACTTGCGAGAAAGAACTTCAATATAATCATCTGTCGGAGTTCAGTATTCTGTGTACTTACAAACACGTAACTCAAGATACGAGTTTATAATATCTATAAAAGTCTTATTGTGATACGATTTTTTGTCATTGCTTGTATATTTTGAGATACATGTTGGTGAAATATGAGCGTATTCAAATTCTGAATTCATTACATCAAAGAACTCAAAACTGACAAAAATTGAGATACGTAATTGTAGAAAATTAATGACGAAATGGTATTAATTATTTAATTTAGTATTTTATTTTGCTAATTATACTTGAACGTAAATCTCGCCACAAATTCAACAACTCCCCCCCCCCCCCCTGCGCGCCCCTCTTTGATGCGCCAGATAAGCGCACATCAAAATAATCATACCAATGTTTTTTTTCATTTTTTTTCTCATTTCGATATTTTTATTTTAATTTGCAAAAAAGCTTGCAAAGTCATAAATATTCTGAAATGACCGGAATATGGTAGAATAAGAATATTGTTCAGAGAAAAATATCAAAAATATTTGGCACTACACGATGAATTCTCGCTGTGTAAAAATGGCACACGCTTATTTATTTGACCGCTAGACACGTGCAAATGTTTCATTGACATAAAAAAAATTTATAAAACTATTGGTTTTCCATCTGTAGTTGTACAAAGGGACATAGAGACTATAAAAAAAAAACAATTATAATAATATAAAGCACACACAATAAAAGTTTGAAAATCAATGGTACGCCAAGATTTCACTGACTTTTTTTAAAGATCTGTTAAACGTTATAGGTAAATAATATTATAAACAGTAGTTGCAAACCATTCTATATTATGATTTTATAAATACAGTAGACATCAATATAGAAACAGACATAATATATTGGTATGTTATATTACTTAGTTACTAATAATGAGACAGTTAGTTGGTATTTTACTTAGAAATCGACTGAATATTGTTGTTCTGAGTAACGTGAAGACAAAGTGGTTTCTTATAGATACTATAACGATATGAATGTTTCACAAAATAAGGCTGATTTGATAGATTTTCAAATTAAAGTCTATTCGATTAAAAAAGACTATTTTTTTATAAATATTTATTCATGTTGATAGTTTACGGTAAATAGTTTGCGGGTCCTGTGATAGATATGCCATTTTTTAAATGATTATTTATTATTAAAATCAACCAATTGATCTTAGAAAATGAGAAAGTAAAACGGCTAGGTATATCGAAAAAATACATGTTACATTAAAGTTACATGAATATTATAATAGAAGGTAATATAGTAAATAATCATACCGATTGATATTTATTATACGAGCCAATCTCATAAGGTACAGAATTAACTAATTACTACAACATTCACAATAGTTTATGTTATATCGAAGTTACGTGAATGTTATAATAAGGGTTTAGACAAATGATGTATGTTTTATTATTATTATAATTGTATCAGCCGATCTCATAAGTAACTGCAACATTCAATATACGTAATGGTAC
This sequence comes from Rhyacophila brunnea, assembly GCF_057557595.1. NCBI lineage: Eukaryota > Metazoa > Arthropoda > Insecta > Trichoptera > Rhyacophilidae > Rhyacophila > Rhyacophila brunnea. Next base: position 38,772,372 of record NW_028232796.1, read on the forward strand.
ATGTATATAATATTATGTGTATGTTGAATACAATATGAAAGTTACATATATATTATAATACAAGGTTTTCTAATAAGGGATCTGACAAATTTATTGTCCATATCAGCAACCTCGTTACAAGTAAACAAAAATGTGTAATACAAAAAAAAAAACAGTTAAGAATAAATACGATGTGGTAACAAAATAGTTATAATTATCATGTCGTCAGTCATTCAATAATGTAGAAATTTCCAAAATTTACTTTACGCACATCCATACGTTCTGACGCCTTGTAAAAGTTGTCGCTAAAAATTCTCATTTATCTATCTATCACACGTTTAATCTTATGTATAAATAAACAATTGTCAAAAACATCTAGATACAAGCAGTCGAACAAGCACGATTATGGATCTCACAAGCGGGGAATTTCATTTACGACATCTATGAACCATTTACTTATTAATATGTATAATATATTATGTGTATATGTAGTCTACGCTAGATTGTGGCGGGTGGTACTTACCATACCAGAGAGAAAATAATTGTAATTAGAATGAGACCGTAACCAATGGATTACATAAGAGAAACAGAAATTTCATTATAAAACTTATGTAATTTAGAAGGAATGGATTGTAATACTCCTTCTTTTAATATTTCTCCAATCACTGAACAGTTGAAAGTCTGGACAGTGTGTTGTTACAATTGGTAGATCACATTCGATTTGTTTTGTTTTACTATCTATAAGTAATCGGCTGTAATAATCATTTGGAAACATTGTCAAGAAATGGCACAATTGCTTTATTACGGAGAACATCCTCTCTTCTATAAGTTCTTTTAGACACAGAGCCTTACTCTTTCTTCTCTCTTCTTCCAATCGGCTAGAAAATACCATCCGAGGGATATATTCAGTAGAGTTACAGGATGCTCTATTGACTGAATAAATGAGAAGCATTACAAGTAACATATTATTCTCTAACGGGCCATGTATTGTGCTGAAAGACACGCTTTTAATTATATATTATCTGTGAAAATTGCGTTTTGAAATACATATTCTCAATGTTTAGTTAATAGTACATTCATTGGCATACGGTCAAATTCAAATACATTCTCCCTGACTAGATTGCCATTTATATTAAGTATAATATAAATATGTCCTATGTTTTTTTTTTATATTACTTCTGGAACAAATATATTATTAGAAAGAACAACAATTTATATTAACACTTCAATATCTCATCTTAATTAAACTATATTCTATGCAACGTCCATCGTTAAGAATAAAATATGATTTATATTTATACATTACATATGAAAAAATTATTCATAATAAATAATAAAAGTAAAAAAAATATAAATTACTCATTTTGCGGTAGCGGGAGGTAACGGAAGTGTTTCTTGCCTTAAGAATAAATTATAAAAATTTTATTTTATTATATTTTTATAAAATACATATTATGCGAGTCAATCATTTCCATGGAGTCACTAAGGCCTTTCGCTCACGGAGAAACTAAAATCTGACGAACCGGTTGCTGATGGAACTCATAAACTGGCCAATGACTGATGCTTCGCACACGGCGCTACTAAAACCCACTTGAAATAATAATCTCATAACCTTAAACAGTCAAACTGCATCTACTTCCAACTTCATTCCAAGCTTTTTTCGTAATATCTTTAAGGGAATATTCTGGCAGCCTATAATTATATTCTTTCTCAACTTCTGCCACAAATTTTAAATTAAAAATCTGTTTGCCCATCTTTAACTTTTAACGTATTGACTGGGTATTGCTATTTATTATTGTTCAGTGTTACCAATTTTGGAAAGAAAATATGATTTTTCATCGAATCTACTGACATTGGCACCGTTTTATTGGGAACTGGAAACTAGCATGTCCCGTCTCTTCAATTTAGTCGCGAATGTTTTGAAACTGAGAGATTCCAGTCTTGCCGTGAGCGAGCCGCCATTGAAATACATTAGCTAGATCTAGAGATACTGGCTGGAATTTTAGTTTCAGTCTCGTCTTTTTGAGTATTATCGTGAGCGGAAGGCCTAAGATTGTCACTGCATGGAGAGAGCGATTAGTATCATCCATCTCTTACGTGTCTCCGTAGAGTCGAAGACAACCGCTAAAAACCATGGACACATGAAACTGCATCAATAATTTAATACAGAATTCTCTCTCCTGACAAGTGAATTTCCTTAGTAATGTCACATTTATTAATCTTTAATCAGAGAAAAAAAACATAGATACAAAAAAGAGCAGTTGGTCGTTTCCCCATTAGTCAATCAGTAATACCAACTGAAGAGTTAAAAACTTTAATACAATATTATTTTAAATTTTCAAATGACTAAAAATTACACACATAAAAAAAATAGCAATATATTAAAAATGATAAAAAAAACATTATATACACCGTAATCAAATATGTATATATAATATATAAATTAGATACCAATTCAGCCACCATCTTTTGGTTGGGTCTTGGCAAATGGATTATAGCCGCTTTATCTATTGCGTAAAATAAAATGATATTCTACGCAACACTTAAAGCATGTGCTAGGTTATCATTACCTACTTTTACATTACACAGTTGTTGTATTAAAATAGAATGACAATGTCAAAAAAAAAAATGTTTTTATAAAAAAAATTTATGATTATTTTGTTTCTTCAAAAAGATTCATAACATAAAGCATCTTATATAATTACAGATGTATATTGTACACATCTTATAATATAAAGATCTATAATACAGTCAAACTGGGTTATTACGATCACGGAAATAGCGAGATCTCGGATGTAATGAGGAAACATTCGTAGTTTATGATTTTCTCCATACATTTATTCACTTTTATAACGAGCTACTTCTCGGGTATATCGAGCAAAACTGTTAATGTGTCGATCGTTTAAAAACAACATTTTCGACCCTAAGCAATAAAATCCGACCGGATTATATTTATGACACTAGTTAAGTGTCTAAGTACCTAATTGGTGTTTTCGCCGACAACATTGAAAAAGCTTTGTGAAGTCAGTAGGTATCTACCAGCGCTGGCTATAATACAAAATCTTTTGTAGTTTATGACTGCCATGCTTGTTTCGGGGATTTTTACAATGGTTTTAAGATTTTTTATGTTCTATGCTTAAATAGAACGTGGCGCAAAAAGTGTTATATAACGATATAACGAGTAATGCTTATAATGAGCAAAATCAGTCGGTCCCATCTTCCTCGTAATAACCAAGTTCGACTGTATATATTTAAACATACAGATTCGTAATATTATAATGAAAAAAAATATTTGAAAATTTATGCTACATAATTCTGCGTTATAATTTACCGTGTAAAACGTGGATCACAAATAAAACATATCATTAGGTAATATTCATCTTTAAGACATCATTTTAGTATATTCCACCCTTTTTTAAAGTAAGAACATTGCCATGACGTCATGTGTAAAAATGAACATACACCTATGTTTTATTTGTTAGAGTTTTACTGATTGAACACATAAAAATTAATAATTCATTTGTACGCACTGAACATTGAACGGTATCTTAAATTTTATACTTCTCGGCAGTTTATTTGAAGAGATTCTATGGAACAGATCATTTCATCGACACTAAATTACATTTACCAACGCTGGCAAGAGTAATCCATGTGAGAAAATTCAGTTGAAGAAGACAGCAGGCATTTTGAAGCCTCGGATAATTTCAGGACCCGAGAGGAAACTGGACTATTCGAAAATTGCATCTTTTTCAGTTGAGACGAAAATTTTAATTGATTCTTTTAAAACGCATGTCAATTGAAACAAGAGGTATGTCATTCTGCAGCTAACAAATTCAGTTTACCTCTTGAGTTGAGATTTTTTACAGCAAAGTTTGCATTATGTACTCATGTTTTAAACACTGTTAATACACAAATCTCACCAATGAACTATGCTGTGTCCACTGTAGAAATACTCAGATTTCGTTACACTGTTAACAAATTGTAATATCACCATTGTAGACTTGGCACAATTTTTTTTCAGTCCCAAAAAAACCACTACGGCAGACTTTGTGTCAAATTATGTATTAGCGTATTATTTGTCAATAATAAATACAATTACTAAGCACACTCCATTGGTTTGACTTACGTATTACAGGCCTCTAAATATTCGATGAAAATCTATTTTAAGTGAATAAGTTACAATTATATCTAATGAAGCAATTCGTAAACCCAATGAATGTCCGAATACTACATGCTTAACATTTCGTATCGCAGATATTTTGATAAACCGTTGATTGACCAAATAGAACTGAAAGGACTAGATTAGATTGGAGAGGCTTTCATCCAACAGTGGATTGATTTGCAAAATGTTTAACAAGTATTATTCGACCATATCCGGTCCTAATTAGATCATATGGGGCTCCACAGAGTAGAGGTTTGTATTAACAGATTTTGTTTTTACGAGAAATGGATGTCAGCCACTTGCTCAACCTATTAGGTCCATACTCTGACTCATACACAAATTGAAAAACAATATGTATACTTGCCAGACCCAGGATTCGATCCTGGGACCCACGACGTTATAGGCTGACGCTTAAGCCGCGTGGCTATCGTGGGTTTTAACTTAAAAAACTGTAGTTTAATCATCAATTTTCCACTCGAATCCACCATGTACATCTTTCAAATGTTTTATCAACTGCTGCACAGTTTTATATTCCAAATTGCATTTGTTGCAAACGTATGGCTTATTAAAAATGTGAACTGACATATGATTACTCAGAAGAGACTTTGTTTTAAAGCACCGAGTGCATGAGCCACGCTTGAATGGCCTGGAATTTGAATGTGTAACCAACCATGTGACGTTTCAAATTAGTAGGATATTTGCAGGAGAAATCGCAGAGTGCGCACAAAAACAGTTTATTTTCTACGTGTACCATAGTGTATACTTTTAATTGAGAATCAAGTTCACACGTGAAACTGCAAAGTTTACAGGCAACTGATTTAACATGACTGTGAATATAGCTGTGCATTTTCAAATGCTGTTTGCTTTTACACGTATATGGACACTGGTCACATTTGAAGGGGCTTTGGTTGCTGTGTATTTTCTCGTGTGTGAGCAATGCGTACTTCGATTTGCCCTTGTACTCGCACTGGTCACAGCGGTAACGTCTGACGGTTATATGCACCAAGTGATGAACTTGAAAGTGGCTCAACACGGGAGTCTTGAAATCGCACAATTTACACTTGAAGGAGTCTCCATTGTTATGAATTGATAGTATGTGTTTGATCACTAAATTATTACGGCATTTAAAATTACAGTACTTAGAAGATAGAGGAAATGCCAAAGTCCTGGGTTTACGATTCTCATCTGAGACCCTTGAGATATTTACCTTTACTGTTTTAAGGGGAAGAGAATATTCAGAATTCTCTTCCTTACCAGCCGAAACAGGAACATTATCTCTGTTTTCATTGAAGGAATTGTAATTGTGGAAGTAATTGTAGTTTAATTATTTTTTTGTGTAGTGACCGTTAAGTACGTAATCGTTTAGTTATTCACCACAGGCGTAATCCGTTTGAAAGTTTCTGACTACATGAGTTTCTGCATCTTATATTTTAATTGTAACAATAATCTACAAAAATCAAGACTGTGAAGGAATATTTAGAAGCCCAGGTACGGTGTAATTGAAGAAATGGATAGAATAGGGTCCGAAGTCAGAATTTAGACGTTGCAGCAAAGGAAATATTATGTGAATTCTATATTCCTGATTTATCATGTCATCAAAAATCATTTCGATCTGATGACAACACGTGAAAAAAATGTTTAAACACGTCTTCTCAAAAGTATAGTTTTAGAGTAAACGTCGCTCTTCTACCCAGTTCCTCAATTGTAATTGTAATATAATGCAAATGTTTGCTCAGCGTATGTGTGAGATCTGTGAGGAGCGCATGATGTCAGCGGAATGCCGAAGAAGTTTGAAACACTGGGCCTAAGCCTTGTAGCGGTCGGAGCGGTTGATTGCCAGGCAAAGGACGAGCGCGAAGGTTAGCCCCAAAATCTCCAGCACCGCGATACCGATGCCAGTCCCGATCATGATGTTTAAGTTATTCTGCAGAGCCTCCATCAGCTTTTCGGAGCAACCCTGAAAAAGAGAACAAAGTGTATATTAGTGCAAAAATTTCCACTATATACTTACTGTTAGGTATATTATCATGGCTCCAAACCTCTGAGTAATGATATATACAGAAAGCATATTTTTCGGCAAAGTGAAGCTGTGTTTCTAGCGTATAACGCACAGTAGAACAACGATTTTATTATTATCAACTTAATTATGAAACGTTATACCATCGTGTTGCTTCTCAGTACGACTACCAAATTTAAACACAATATAGTTAACCATAATTGTTATATTAAAATAACTCAAAATAATTACCACTAACTTTATATTTAACACAAAAACAATAAATTTCAGCAACACGTACTCGCAGTTTTTAAATGCATGTAATCCAATGACATTAATAAGGACGAAGCATCTAGAAAATAAAATGACACTCACTTTGTGTCGGGTCTGCCGGATGGCGAAATTCATATTTTAATATCGGTATCCTACGCTCAAATGAACATTCTGCTTGCAAGCGGTCTGGCAACACCGCTGGGTCTGCCCATACAAAATTTCTGACTGTCAGGTTTCGACTCTACCGTTATTATTGTGTTACAAAATGCCAATGTGCCTAGTTAAAAATTGTAAAAAAATCTACTAAACACTCCAAGAAAGATGGGATATCACTTTTCATGTGTTAGTATTATTTATTATTTATAAAATGCCATTTTAAGATAATGTTTATTCAATTCAATTGAATGACAGAAACCATTGGACAGTCGCCTGTGATGCGCTGGCTCACTTGCGTCTAATATCCGAGAAGTCGTAAGTAACCGAGAATCTGTTTCTAACGCAATGAGTCATGACACTAATACGCCATTACAATAAAGGTTATATTACTATAAATTCTCGAAGCTTGTATCGCCAAATGGAAATGGATACGTCATATGGTCACGTGACATCTACCAATACATCTGTGAATGACTTTCATGCACAATTTCTCGTGCGCGCCGGTATGAAGTGAGTTGTCCATTTAATATGTCATTGATGTAATCATCCAAATCAATTTTTTCCGGCGACGTTTTCAAATTTTTTAAATTCAGCCGTAGAAATTCTATCTTACCCTAACACATAGAGCGATGATATAAGCGTGCCGAATGCCTACTCACTCGCACTTATGGTTTGTTTTTGCTGCCTTGCTCCAAACATCTCAGCGGCGTTTTCCGAAAATACAAATCCCCCCGCTCTTTCAAGTCTGTACTGGTTGTCATCTGTCATTAACACTATGTACAATGCCATGAAATTAGAGCCATAACATGTTACTTATACATAGAATAGTAATGCAGTACACCACGGGTTTCCAATCTATCTCCACGAGAATCAAAGAAAAAATCAAAATATTCAGAATGTTATTAAAAATCTGACTAGCATGATAACCTCAAGACATTTGGTCAAATGAAACAATTATTTAATGAAATAAATACCAAGGTGAAGATAAATGAAATATGATTAACACATTGGTCCTATAACCAAATTCAAATTGCAGAGAAAATGCAGTGAATACTCACAACACTGAATATGCCAGGGTGAAAGCCGGTGACGAGTGATCTGAGTTCGCAGGTAGGTCCTTCCTCTTCGCAGCAGGAAGCTGGCATCTCATATATGTCGGCAGGCGGTCCTCCCACGGCTGCGGTCAGCCCACTCACCACAGACGAGATGACAGTATCGGTGATGCCGTTCATCTTTTCAACCTTGGCCTTCTGCAGTAGGCTGTAGTGAGAGCCCGCCCAGTCCTGGGGTCCATTGGCGCCGCAGCACTTCAACTGAGGAACGTTATTAATGATTGAATATGATGTTCTGACACATCTTCAGAAATCTTTATTTTATAAATCTGAGGTCACAAGTCTTAAGAGTTCAAGAGTCAAGCGTTTTATGCTAAAATATCACAAAGTTCACACTTGTAACAGTCAGTCTTCGGTGTTTTACGAAGCATTCTTTTACTAGGTATAATAATAATATATGGACTATCAAATCAGTTAAAATCAGATTTTTGCAAAGTTGAGTCCCAGATATCCGTCCATCCTTTGGAAGTTCTGCCAGGGAGAATATAATAATATGAGGCAATAAATAGAAATAAATATAGATGAGGAAAGAAAGCTGTTACCCCTTGCTGGATGGCGTCGAAAGCAGCCGTTCGTGTGTTTATTCCATCGTACTCACTCCTGACAGTGGCTTCCACAGTTCTTCGCACCTGATCCTGCAGCTGACCAGAATGAGCAACGCCCCACCAGACTGCGGCCGCTTCACCCACTACTCCAATCAGCACAATGCAGAAGAACTGGAAACGGACAATAATTACAATGATCGCTAAGAAATACCACCATATTCGGTTATACAATACAATCATCTAATTCTAAGATGATCCCAGTTTTAGTCACTTTTTAGAATGATTCAAACCCTCCTAAAGAATGCAATCCGGGTAAATTTTTCAATCCCAAGATTTTGAGATCAATATTTTCAATCTTGGGATTAGTGAAAGTATATCAATATTTTTCTTTAATATTTTTGTTTAAACAACAACCATTATCAAGTGAATATAAAAGTGAATGCCACCTAAAAGAATCATCTTGTTCAAACTACAAAAGCTAGTCACCAATATTAGCGAAATTTGTAAAGCACTTCAGTTTTATAACTTCTAGTTAATTTCGTTGTAATTAGGTAGGACACAGGTGGGTTATTTAGTAAAGCATATTGGCCGAAATCCGGTGGATGCATGTTAGGTGTTAACCGCCTGCACTGACCGAGTGGTAACGCATCCACTCGGCAAGTCAAGGTGTCTTGGGTTCGAATACCGGTTCTGTTAAAATTCACGTGTTGTTTTCTCAATATGTGTTTGGACCTATAGCATGGACACAGAGCTAATACACTACCTATATTTTTGTCAATGTGTAAATCAAAATTTTAAAGATTTAACCAGTTTTAGATAACCACGCAAAAGAACTAAAAAGGTGTTAAGGATATTGCATGTATAGGTGTTAACTGCCTGCGCTGACCGAATGGTAACGCATCCGCTCGGCAAGTCAAGGTGTCTCGGGTTCGAATACCAGTTCTGTTAAAATTCTCGTGTTGTTTTCTCAATGTGTGTTTGGACCTACAGCATGGAGGGATGGACCAAATGGCTAACATCCATTTGAGATTAAAAAAAATTGTTATGAAACCTCTTCGTGGGGCAGTCAAGACCCACACTGGATTGTAGACTTGTATAGCCAACATAATATCATATATTATAGAGAATCACTGACCCATTCAAAGATTTTCTTCAATGTCTTTGGTAAATCGAGAGCCCATTGTAGGTAGTGTACAAAGGATAAAAATGAAAATTCGATTATGATACAAAATATGAAAAACAACCACAAAAAAGGGTTGTTAGTAAGTCAGTAAGATAATCACCGAGATGAGCATGCATTGTGACTCCCGAACGGCTCCGCAGCAGCCGAGGAAGGCCACGAGCACCAGCAGGGCTCCGGAGGCGAGGAAGACGTACAGGGCGATGTAGTACTTGGCCTCCTCCTGCGTCATGGAGAGGTAGAAGGTCGGGTCGGCAATCATCCATGCTGCTAAGGCGACGCCTAGTATACCCACCACCTGAAAACAAGCAGAAGGAAAATTTTAATATCTGAAAATACTATTCTCTGATTATTGAGCACAGATACAGTACTACCTATACAATATACATTAATGGAAAACATGTAAGATAATTCGTAATTCGCCAAACACTTATAGAGAGCAGCTATATATTATAATGGATCCAACTCATGACATGTGCATCTATCTGACAAAGAAAGTGAACAGAATTCCACAAAAATGAATGTTTTATTTTTCACACCCGTTAGGTATTTCAGTTCCCATTATTTCTAAGTTCCCTGGGAATATATTTATTTATCACAACTTAAAAATGTCATTTTGACACTCATATTGATTTCCATAGTAACGCACTTAGACTATGGATACACGCACGTATATATTAATAATTTCCTAGCAACCAATAATAGTGGATTGGATTACGGATTTCTTTCGAAATAACTTTTCATACAAAACCAATGACATTATTAATGGACGACGCACTCAATACAGTAGCTAGCAAGTAAATTCGCGCATTCGCATGTATAGGTAGGCGTCACGCAATTTCCAGTATGCGATATCACGCATCGGGAATTTATAGCAATATGACCTTTATTGTAATAGCGTTAGAGCAGTGTTTCTAATGTCAATGTTCATTTGAGCGAGCCCGTTCGAACCGAACCATTCGGCAGACCCAACAAATCAGGAATTTATAGCAATATCACCTTTATTGTAATGGCGTTAGAACAGATTATGCCATTCGGCAGACCCGACAATTAAGTGAGTGTCATTTTTTTCCCCAGATGATTCGTTAATGTTATTGTACAAAACAGAATTAACTGAAAATGAATTTAGTTCTAAGTACTTAAAGATGGCTAAAAGTATTAAAAAAAATGCATTGGCATCGTGTTCTGATATATTCTAAAAGTTTCAAATGCCTAGCTAGTCGGGAAGTTAATTAAAAATCGATTGCAAGATTTGTACCGGACAAATAAGAATACGACCTAATAAAAACGTTGTAAAAAAATATCTAATAAAACCCACCGGAATACAAGGGAAGGACAAGTAAAACAATAGGTAGGTAAGTAAATTAGAAATAAAATCATATCCTGTAGGTATTTATATAAAATTCTGGGTACAAGTCGGTTGACAGGAAGCCATGCGGGAACCGCACTACTTTTCATAGCAGATTTTGGCAAAATTCATGAATTCAAGAAAGAAAACATAACCTAACAAATAATCCAGTAGGTATATCGGCTATTTTCAAAATCTGTTTGCCGCTGGCTTCCTGTAAACCGACAAGATCCCAAATCTGTTAGTTGCTCGTAAGTATCGTCGTATCAAATATTTGATAATTATAATTTACTTATTATTAGAAATTTGATGATTAAAATTGGAATATTACTGTCTGCAATGCTCCACGAACGATGCATTATTTCTTTTATCTCAATGCTATACATACGGAATCGATGGGCACGTAACTAGAGTTGGGTATTTCCCGAGAAAATCTCAATCTCGAGATTCGCATTTTCACGAAGAGACGAAATTTTGAATTCTCGAGATTCGGGATTTCCAGAAAAGAATTCTAGAGATATCGGGAAATTAAAAAAAAAAAAACCTGTAAAAAATGCTAAAAACAGACAAATACCAAAAAAATATGTTTTTTTTTATATTTATGTAAGAAGACAAACAAATAGAAGTAGGAAAACAAAAATAATTCAAAACATTACTTATTAAAATAGGATTTCAAAAAACACAAGACTGTCAATCGCTGCGTCTGACAATCGCGTACGCTTTTGAGACACAAAATTCCCTGCTCATTTTGAGTCGAAGTTGGCTTAATTGTGTTAAATGCCCCATCAGTCTGTGAACGTTTTATGTTTTCTGTCTACTTTTTTCAAATAGAAAAATCGTTTTTCAATTAATATTTGATAATAAAGAAATCCCGATTCCCGAGAAAAAAATTCTCGAGATCCGGGATTTCCCGAAATGTTAAAAATTTCAATTCTCGAGATTCGGGATTGAAAATCTCGAAAATTTCTCTAGAATTCCCGTCGGGAAATTCCCGAAACCAACTCTACACGTAACCACATTTCGTAGACATCGAGTCTAGTGGAGGGATTTTCCAATATGCTGTCTTCAAATAATACAATTTGTTTTTTAAAAAAAGGGTCACTTGAGTGACCACACAAAAATATGAGACAATCACATTTTTTAATTCTTTTCCTATTCGAGGTCTAACTTCTTGTTTTCATTTTAGAGTGATTACGCCATCTTTAAGTACCTATAATTAGTTGTATTGCAATAACTTGCAATGCTATTTTTGATCTCCGTAAAATACAGAAATTACATCACCAATTATTACGATAATCTAGGTAGTCTATGGTAATGACAGCGTTACTACACAACTTAGCTTGACCATTGAAGGGACCTAATCGGATGGGTGAATGGAATGAAACAACCATTCATCTTAAAAAGTCTGTTAATATAATTTCATCTCTATGTATTTATAGTAGTATACGTCAATCTTTTTCCGGCAAGACAGCTTATGGTGAACTGTGCTACGGCGAAATGTAAAACGTGCAATTTACACGTAAGTAGATGAACAGTAGTGGTAGTATTCAGTAAAAAAAATCTCGAATCCTAATCTGCAAATCTAGCAATTTTTCAATCAGTTCGAAATTTATTTCAGGCTTGCAACAAAACATCTGCCCCTCGCATTGCCGTGTTATTCGACACCGCGGCGAAATAAGCCGTTTCCGAGGAATTAGAATAAGATGGTTGACGCCATGATCGTAATAAACTTCGTTTCGAAGCCATGTGGTTATAGTTACGATGTTACCTACCTACCTCATATAAATAATACATTATTTTACTTGAGAGAACACAGTGATCTGTAACATTGTCGTCGATGACGTTGATTGCCATATGCGGCGCGCGCCAAACAACATAAACATACTGCTCTGTCTCAGATGTTTGGCAGTGGAATTAAAGCAACCTATATAAATATTTGTTTGGAGAATGTTACATTCTTTATTGAACAATTATTATATTATTTGAATACACCTTAGATATGTGTATACCAGTAGCAAAAGGTGGAGGTAGGCTGTTAAGATCCTCCATAAAAAGTGCACATTAAACTTTATAGTCATACATATTTGTTTTTATTGAACTAAGACTACAATTTACAGATGGTATTGGGTTTTAAAAATCAATTAAACCCTGCCTAACCAAACCATGATAGTTTTGATATATTTTGGGCAATACGACAAAATTGTGCACACTTTTTCATTCATACTTTATTTGTTTTCGTTGGATTGAGAATACATAATATTACACATATTGTTGGTTCATTTTTTTAAATTCATTAAGCCCTTCCTAACCAAACTACAATAGATAAAAAAATATTGTTAATAAATGTAAATAAGTATGATTTAATTATTTTAATTGCATAATTTTAGATATTTTATAGATAGACGAGTATTTTTTCACGATTATCTATTATGGCAATTGAATTTTAAAAGCTAACCAACACCATCTGTAAATTATTGTAGTCCTATTTCAATGAAAACAAATACGTATGACTGACAAAGATTAGTGTGCACCATTTATGGCGGATCTTAACAGCCTACCTCCACCCTTCGCCACGGGTGTATACTTATTAGAAAAAAAAATACGACGCCCAGCGGAAATCGAACCCACGCGTGTCTTTACCAATTGAGCTATCTAATTACGACGAAATAAGCCAGTAGTTTTTTTTAACATTTCTGAAGCGCTTTATATTACTTATATTATTATCTAATGTGTTTTCAATGAATTATGTACCTATGTTATATGTATTTAATTTAAACTAAGCATGTATATATTATGATACAAAATTATTTCAAAGTTTATTAACAGTAACCAAGTTATACCATGCCAATCAGCTTGGCAGTCGCATGGACGGTGTCTAAAATATGACTGAGGGGAAATTTAATTTAATTATTTTAGTAAATACCAGAGAAGAGATACATTTAAAACGCGATGCTCAATATTTAACATGCGATTGGCACGGTCGTAAGGAGGTTCGACCATTTTGAAAAAATGAAAACAGATAATAATGCGTCAATCATAGAACAGATATGATGGAAATGCGAAAACCAGCAGCACGAATTAAAGCTTTGGAGCTAATTTCGGTTTACGACTTAACAAACGCAAACAATAGAAACCCCGTCTGAATGTTTTCAAATAATACCAATATTGAATGTTCGTTTCGTTGCATATTTCTTCGCACGTTTGAAAATTAAACCATATTATAGCCACACCCAGAAGACAACCCACTTGGCCACATTCCATTATTGTTGTGTTCCCAGGTGTTCTTCATTGAAGATTCTTGGAGCTGGCTTAATAAATTTCCTGGCAAACTAGGTAGGAATATAGTAACCAGTTCTGTATAGAAAAATTCCAATATTGTGATTATTTAATAAATATATGATAGGTATTATAAATTGGCAACACATGGCCAGTGATACCAGAGAGTGAGTAAACGGCGAATCAATTGAAAATACGGACTCGATTACCACTGGTTATCTACAACATGTGACGTGATGATATCAAATGTCAAATGAGGGCGCGCAAAACGAAAAAGTTCGTATGAGAGAACAGATTTAATCTGCTATCGTTTTACATAATATTGATCAATTATTTTATTAGTCTCGGTACCGACTGGTTGAGGTAGGCAATGTGTTTAAGGTGCGCATCAGTGAAACGCCAAATAATTTTCAACTGTAGGCGCGACGAAATTTTGGACTCGCTCGCATTCAGTGAGAGAATGTCGAGCCAGAAACACGTCACTTTGCTGCGTGATGGCGACGGGTCAATTAATTCTAAAATCGTGTAAAGATGACTAAAAACGTTACCCATTTACTTTAAAAAGAAAACATGTCAATGAATATATTATTATTGTTACTAATAGAACATACGTTAAAGTGCCCACCACCACCCGTCATATATGCACAACCGTGGATATGCACGGCCGCTTTCTATGACGCTTTAAACGTGTCTGAAAGAAGTGATTTTAAGTGCTCATTCCGTCCCGAGACGGAGCCGCACGGGACTGATGCTGCAACCATGCACCGTAGTGCTGAAAGAAGAAAGTTAAGAAAGAAAATGTTTGTTTTTGGACTGGCTCTGCTGTCCGCTGACGTTAAGCGCTTTGTGTACCCGCATACTGAGTGTCACGAATTGAAATGGATGAGTCTACAGAAGAGTCGGGACTATCCCGCTCCCCATACGACGCTGCAAATTTCTCAAATGCCGCAAAGTTGGCCTCGGTTGCTACCAGATCTCCATGACCAATTGGGCCCGTGTGAGGACGGACCCTGGCAAACAGCTCCGCTCGTTCGAATTCCATAAGCGGGCAATCCCAGAGGATGTGTTCAACATCTTGGTGGTCATGCCCGCAGGTACAACCCGGCCCATCTACTATCAAGCCAAACTCGTGGAGTCTGGCGGCGAAGTTGCCATGGCCGGTGAGGAACTGGCTAATCCAGTGCGAAGGTTGGAGTCTTCTAGTTTGGTGCCTGCAGAATACGTCTGGAAAAAAACGGTAAGTTGGGGGAGGCGGTCCACCTCGCCTGCCATGCCGCAAATGCGGTCTTGTACACAATGTCACTTACAGTCTTCCTGTAAGGAACGTCCTCGGATCTCTGCGGTGGTGTCAGATGGACACCGGCGAGTATTGTGCTGATCCCCCTCAAGAGGAGGGTGATCGATCCTCTGACTTGGACGTGCAGATCGAGGGGTAGCACCCCCGCGAGTACGGCAAGCGCGTCAGTAGAAGTTGTGCGGTAGGCTTTGGTAAGCGAGATCAGCGCAAGTCGCTGCCCGCTTAATAGTGCGCGTCTCACGAGAGTTAAGGAGTTTACTCGAGAATGCCAAATGCTGGAGGCGTAACCGGCAATTCCCATGAAAATTGCGCCGTATGCAACCTTAAGGGCTCTAGGCTTAAGTCCCCAATTGCTGCCCGCCATTCGGGCCATTCTCTGATAGGCCGAATTGGCCTTAGAGACGGCCGTCTTGGCGTGGTGAACGAAAGACAGCTTGTCATCAAGAATTACTCCCAGATACGTAACCCTTTCGGAGAAACGCACTGAGGTCTGGCCAAAACGAACCGTGGGCGGCCGTCGAGTTATGTTGACCCGAGAACTACCCCTGAGGAGGACAGCTTCCGTTTTGCTCGGGGCAAAGGTCAGCTTGTTCAGCAACCCCCAATTAAGGATTCTGCCCAAGGCGTCCGTGGCTGCACGCTCAAGTGCCGGTCGGCTGGTCGCCCCAACAAGCAGGAGCAAGTCGTCAGCGTACGCAACGAGCGTGCAGCCCGGAGGCAGTGGCAGGGACAGAACGTCGTCAAACAGAATGTTCCACAGAAGGGGTCCCAGGACGGAGCCCTGAGGACACCCCATGGTGGTCCTCCTGTGAATCAGGCTGGGGCCGGAGTCGTAGGTTATCTCCCTATTGCTGAAGTAGCTTTGAACTAAGGCAAAGAGGTCCCCGGGGATCTGTTTCAGCCTAAGCTTTGCCAGAACCAAGGGCCACCACGCAGTATCAAACGCGCCCGCTATGTCGAGAAAAATCCCGGCAACGAGGTCCTTGCCAGAGCTCTCCACAGAATCGATCACAAAGCGAATCGCATCCTCGGTGGACTTTCCGGGTCTAAACCCAAATTGTCTTTGCGAGATTGGACAGTTTTCCGACAGGTGGGACTCAATCCTGCTGTTTATCAATCTTTCCAATATCTTCCCGAAGACGGGAAGGAGCGTAATCGGTCTATACGCTTTCGGGTCACAAGGAGGGCGACTGCCGGCTTTGGGGATCACCGTGAGATGACCCTTTTTCCAGCAGTCGGGGAATATGCCACTACTCATGCATTCTTTGTAGAGTTGCGTGATCTCGTGTGAGGCAAGAGACCACGCCCTTCTCGCTAGCGCGTTATCTATGCAGTCAAGCCCCGGGGCTTTGCCAATCGGGAGGCTGGCAAACAGGATCCCTAGCTCGGACATGGTAGTGGCTGCGGATCGCGGAGTGTTTAAGGGGAGCAGCGCATAGACGCGAAGCTGCTGAAATCGGTCGTTGTCAATGTCGAGCGACTCGTTGTCCTGCGGGATAAGAGCATCCAACAGGACTGTGGCGGACTCTTCAGAGCTATTGGTGAACGATCCGTCGGGGCGCCGTACCGCCGACATGACTTTTCCGGGCCGTAAGCCCAGCTTCATCACGCGGAAGGGGGGGCCCCACGGATCATTGCCACCCATTTCAGTGACGAACTCTCTCCAGTGCACCTTCTTAGCCTTACTGATTGCCTTTTTGAACTTGAGTCTAGTGGTCCTGTAGGTGACCGCAAGCGGATGGTCCGCGTGCAGCGGCCCCTCCAGCGATCTTCGCGCTGCTTGTAAGGCCCTTCTGGCCCTCCTCATCGTGTCTCTCAGTCTTGTCAGTCTCGGCTTCCACCAGGGTGCGAGGTTCGGCGGTCTCGGGGTCGTCCTTCCGATAGTGCCCTCCGCTTTTTCAATAATGAGATTCGTGAGGTCCTCAGCCGCAGCGTGCATGTCCTTTGGCGGAGGGCGCGAGGCCATCCTGTCCAGACCCTCAGCAAACTCGCGGTCAAAACGTACCCAGTCGGTTCCCTTGGTCCTGAAACGCCTCGGCAGTGACTCGCTCACAAGTGGAGCGAGAGACGCGTGGCCCCTCTCGGTCCTGTAGGCGAACGTGATCAGACGGTGGTCGCTTGCTGACGCTTCCAAATGGACAGTCCAGTTCACGACGCATCCGGCAGAACCATTGGATATCAAAGTGACATCAATGTGAGATTCCCCATTGTTGGTAGAGAATGTGGCTGGACCATTAGAGTTATTCAGCACCGTCAGGTCGTGAGTTGCCACGAGTTCCTCGAGGGGCGCCGGATTGTCCCGGCCAGACCGCGGCCCCCGGGGGGCCCACAGCCATGATTGAACGTTGACGTCCGCTCCCACTATAATCTGTTTGCCGCGGCATGCAACCAGAATTTTATCGAGCTGCTCGACGCATTTCAGGATGTTTACGCTGAATTTAAAGTAAGAAGAGACCACCACAATGGAGTTCCCCGATCGGTCGGAGACCTCCGCTACGGCAAAGAGTTCGCTCGACAAGTGGGCAAGGTGTAGCACCACTAGGGTAGGATTCGCAACGAAGATGCAGGCCATGGACCCCAGGCCGTGGTGCATTACCCGACCCCCACTGAAACCCAGGTTGGGGCCGTAGGAGTAAGGCTCTTGCACCAGGACCAAATCGATGTCCATTTCCCGAACCGTCTTGATCAGCTCCGCCGTTATAGCCTTCCCTTTGCCCGCATTTAACTGACCGAACCGAATCATTGAATCGAATAATCCGTTCGGTTCCGCTCCTGTGCCATTGCGTACTTGCGCGCTGGGCAATCAGGGTCGATCGCTGCATGTTGATGCGGCTTCTTGTGCCTGGCGCAGGCCGGGCACTTTCCGGGGGCCTTAATATTAGGGCATTCAGCCCTATCGTGTCCTTCCTCGGTGCAATGGCCGCATGTGGCGCTTCTCGCCGAACAATTCTTTGCCATGTGGCCGTATAAGTGACACCTTGTGCACTTGACGACGCCACAAAAGTCTTTGGTTGGGAAGGATTCCCATCCCATATATATGCGCCCGTCATTGATGAGCGCTTCCCTCACCTTTGCCGGGACCGATATCACCATGTGACATTTTCCGATTCTGGGGCCTGCCCTGTGGCTCAGTTTAACATGGCGGTATGCCTCCGAGGGGAGACCCGTGACCTCTTGAGTGTTGGCCTTAATGGCTTCCTTAAGGTCGTCCTCCGTCGTCTTGACCGGCACGTTGAATACAATTATCCGCGGGAGCCTTTTTCCTGCGATTTCAGCCCGGAGACCGGCCTCCTTTAGACCAGGAGCGGCGGCCAGTCGTTTGGCCTCTTCCTCGGTTCTGGGGTGAATGATTACCCCACCTCCACGTACCATTCTCAAGCCCGTTATTTGGACTTTTAGTTCCGCGGGCACGATGGCTTTCTTGACGACTTCTTTAGTGGCCGGAGACTCCATTCCTTCTTGTGTAGGAAAAAAGAACACGCCGGGCCTTGCGGCGGTTGTTGGTGGCACAATTGGCCATTCCGGAGAAGTCTGTCTGACCGGCTTGGCGCCTTTTCGAGTGACGTCGCTCCAAGAATACTTGGTTCCTTCACTGACTGCGTCACCAGTGGCAGCGGCAACCGCGTTTATGTAGGAGGCACGATCTTCCAGTATGGCTTTGCTGGATTCAAGCTTGATTGCGAGAGACCAAGTCTCCGCGACGACTGCCTCCAGTTCCATTGTTATCGCCTTAATTGTCGATGCGGGGATATTTCCGTCGCCGGAGAGTAATTCTTTCACTCTTTGGATTGCTTGAGCAACCTTAGTAGCCCCGTTTTGTGAGTCCGTAACATCCGAGTCGGCTATCCTATCCCCGGGAGGGGCAACGCTCTTTGGATTCTTGGCGTTTGGCCTCGGGGTTTCCTCGGAGTCCTGTGGTATTTCCTCAGCCAGGGAACGTCTTTCCTTCCTGACCTTTTTGACCTTCTTGTTGGCCTTGGTGGCTGCCGCCTCTTCCCTCTCTTTTCTTTCTGTGGCCGCTTGGCGTTCGGATGCTTTGGCTTTCACGGCAGCTTCCGCTAGGATTTTTTCCGCTTTCAGATCCGCAGCCTTTCGAGCAAGGATTTTCGCCTTTGTGGCAGCCTCCGCCCTAGTTCTCACCGTTTCCTTTTCGGATTTGGTGGTGTCAAGCACTGCATCTGTGTCAGAGTCCTCGGAGGAGGGGTCGGATTGCGTATTGTACCAGTCCTCGGGAACTATTGGCTTATCCCCTCCCGGGGGCGGATCGACTGCAGGTTTTCCCATGCCGTTGCTTTTCTTGTGGAGTTGCTGTGGAGAAGCTTATTATATAATATATATATATAAGATTAGTGGCATAAGTAAATGACTAAAGTAAAAGAAAAAGTAAAAAAAAAAAAAATTTAAAAATTAAAAAAAAATTTATATATTTTTTCAAATTATTGAAAAAAATATTTTAAGAAAAAAAAAATGTTATTTAAAAAAAATATTAAAAAACTATTTAAAAAAATCCTTTTTTAGAATTATAAAAAAAAATAAAAAATATTTCTAAAAAATATATATAAAATATATATTCTTTATTAAAGAAACTAGGTAAATGATAATATTCAATTCAATAAAATAATCTAAATTAAATTTAAACTTAAAATATATATGCAAGTAATATTATTAATAAAAAAGTCCCTCGAAGTTTTCGATTTCCTCCAGTAGTTTCGAGAAACTTCTAGAAGGATTTGCAGTTAAGTGTAATTGCTATGCGGATTTCGCAATTCGATTCTTCCAGATCATTCGAGAAAGTTCTGGAAATCGTTCAAATCAAAACATGAATAATTTGCACGTGTTCGGGGAATGGTACAATACAGATTATGGTTTTTTGGAGCTAGAATCGGTTGGTCTGAACCGAATTTCTTCGGACAAACACCAAAACGTTGAGGGCACATACGCCTGTATCCCACAAACAATTTATCACTATAGCCCAAAGGGGGCCTTCACAATGTCACAAATAGCACAAAAAAGACAAAAAAAAATGGTTTTCACTCGATTCACGAAGAACCTTGAGATTTTCCGAAAACTTTCCGACGACTTCGAATGCAAGGGGGCTCCCGTCGACGCCTGGGAGCAAAAACCGACTTTTCTGAAACACTTTCTTGCGACACTTTATCAAAAAACTAACATTCAAAAAGATTTTCCGGCTTTACGGCTTTCCGGAGGAATCTCTCGGAAAAGTTTTGTATCACCAGGTTGACATTCATGAGCCAAAACAGAGAAACCTTTTTTTTTTCAAAATCGGATGACTTTTCGATTTTTAAAGCACAAAAGACCCGGGAGCTACACGATGTACGTCTTACTCGAGAGTTTGTGGCAAAGCCAGTCTACTAATAGAACAATAAACAGAACATAAAATGGACGTATGTTGAATTTATATGACAAATAATATTTCGTTTGACAGGCGTCATTTGCACCCGCGACCCGCAATCCGCGCATCGCCTAGCAACGATCTTTTTAGACCGTGCCTGAACTAATTAATGCATGGCCTTAATAATTAATTATATAGCACAAAATTTACTCCATAAATAATATTTTTACGACTCCCATTAAACGACTAATCAGAACATCAACACAGGAGTCCGAGATGTAGCTACCCCTCCATCACAAGCATTTGAGTCTACCCAGACTACGGACCCAAAATGTCAGTCCGATATTAATTAATATATTATAAGTTCATTGGCCGAGATTGATCCACTGCTTAGTGAAGGCCTCCCCTAAGTCATTCCACTCTTCTCGGTCCCTAGTTATTCGTCCCAGCGGGTTTTAAGGCGTCCCTGCGGGCGTCTAGTTACCCTTGTACGACTGCATTTGTTCGGTCCATTGTGATTTCATCTATTTGGCGACCTCTTTCACATCACGTACTATTTTCTGCCTCCTTATCCATTGGTTTATGTGTGGTCTTTCCACGTTATGCCCAACATGCACCTTTCCATGCCTCGTATACATCATGCATACAGCATAATGTAAGTACCCGGAGTCCCTTACTCCCGCCATCAAAAATCAATACAGTTCACTAATTTATTCAACAGTTACAATAGTTATTCAGGGGTAGTCAACCGTTTTATACATACTGCCTACTTTTGTATCTCTGTTAGTAGTAAAATTTTCTAACCGCCTACCTGTTCCACGGTAATGGTGATTTATAAAGCAGGGAAGTAACTTTACTTTATACAATTTATAAAGCAGAGTTATAGCAAGTTAAAGCATATAATAATAATTAATTACCAAATACTTTATGTCAGGCTTTCGCTAAGTTTGGCAGAATAAATCTTTATAAAACAACTAACTGTAGTCAAATCTATCTTTTTATTTATAGTTTACATACATATAAGCATGAAGTCGATGAAATTACATTATTAATGAGATCCCAGAAGCTGAATCTCACTTACGTAATGTCATGTTATTTTATAACATAACACACTAAGTCAAGGAAGTCTTTACGAGGGCAACACTACGCAAAAGTACGACCGGATCGCGCCTGCGCACGGGATAGTTTGTACGGAGTTCGTCACACTATTTCCGGCGCTATCGGAGATAGCGGGCTTTTTACACAAAGGTGAAGCGGGAGTCGATCTCTCAGTCTTGATCGTTCGAAGGAAGCAGACGTCTTGGCCAGTTCCGCGCCTCGGACCCTGGGCACAGGGCTTTCGATTTCCTGACGTTTTGGAGACGTGGACGATGGCCATCTGAAGGACGTCCCCCCCACGCCAGGAGATCGGAGGAACTCCACGTTCCCCACACGTTTGAAGACGCACTCCTCGATTCCGTCCTGGAAGGAATCGAGGGCAGCGAAAAGGCTGGAGAGCCTTTTGTGTAATCGGTATTTATTGTCATTTTATGTTACGGTCCACCGACCGAATTAGCTTTTGGGTTTTTGTTCTTATTTAATTAAATATTGTATCGCTTTAGGTGCTCGTGATTCACTTAAGTAATTATACATTTTTATACACTGTGGCCCGCAAGTTATCTTATTTATTAATATACAATTGTTGAAATTTCTCTACTTGCTTTTCATTTAATTATCCTTCACTATTGTCTCTATGCATCATCATAGAGTGGCGCTCAAACCGAGATATTTATATTTATTCCATCATTATGTAATTTATTATTATACAGGAACATCCAACGAATGAGTGTAGTAACCGGACAGGTAACTGAGGTCTTAGAGGTAATAAGTCAAACCACCCACGACCCTGCATCCCATTTCCCCGAGTCTCATGCTTATTCCTATATCCCCAAACCTATCCCTATCCTATATCCCGTTCCTGATCCCATCCTTCCTTAACCCCCATTAAATCCTTTTCCATGACATTGGCACCCAACAAGCATCGTGTTTCTTGTTGAATATTTCTTTTCCAAAACACGATGACTTACCTCCTAAAGACTACAGTTATTTGTTTCGGATTATGAACTCGTTCGTTATTTTGTCCTAATGTTCTAAATTTTACTTGTTCCGTTAATAAAACTTTAAATTTTGCTAGTCACGATTTCATACAATAATTGTTACCGTAACGGTATTTTGTTTTCAGAGTCATTAGTTCTAATTATACCGATTTTTGCCGGCTCACTTTTAAATTTTTTGGTTTACCGTCGTGGAGTTGCAAGCGAATCCGCATCGGCCGTGATTTTAGACGCATTTTGATATTTTTTTTTAATCCATAGTACTTATTAAACTTATAAATTAATTAATAAATTAAAACGTATTATTTGCTTAATATTTTTCTTAAATTTTTCTGGTTCGGTGGTCGTAACTATGTGTGTTATATTTTTCATATATTTAGATAGTCTTTTATTGACTTACGCGGTACTTGCAACAGACGTGAGACTAGTCGATGCTGTACGCGAAGAAGGACGGATCTAAATGAGAGATCAATACGTCACGCCAATTTCATTATTTTCCTTGTGAAATTTATTTAATTTTGTGTTGTAAGTTACAATTATTCCTTCGCAAATTAATATTAAGAGTGTTTTATATGGTTTACACCTAATTTTGAAATACAATTTGCACATTTATCATCAATACATATTTCTTCTATAATTTATGTGATACCCACATTATTGGTATGGAAATGTCAATATTTGGGCATCGGAATTTGTGTTAACCATTGATTGTTTCAGCAAAAAGTTTGTTTAATGTTTAGTATGGTGCTATTAGTGATTTAATAAAGTTCCAAAGGAGAAGGAAGGATGTTAAACTAGGACGATATCGACATGAACATTTATATACCTACTGGATGACATGAATTATTAACCTCAAATTTGATAGAACCATTGGATTGAAACATACTATGTGGATGTAACATCAAATCAATTGGACAGCTGGATGAACCTTATTATGGAATGGAGTTTACAAAAGGTCCTTTCGTTCCATTTCTATATTGTGAATAATTAATAATTTCTATACCTCGAATAAAATCATTATCGGGTCTTTCATTTTAGTCGGCAGTCGCGCTGTCATCGATTATTTGAGTGATATATTTTCATTCTTGTTAAAATTTGACACTAAATTATTCTGAATTCATTTCTTCTTAATTATTAACTTTCTATTCATTTTATTTTGTTATTACAATTAATTATTTGCGACGGTAGAATACATTTATTTCGGATTATGTTTTTTTTACATTGTTTTTTCTTACTTGTCTGACAGTTCGATATTAGTTTTGCAAATCTGTTCTTTTTATAATGTAGACAATTGAAATTATTCATTTCGCGTTCACTATTGATAAAATTGAAGTAATCTTTCATTCATTAAAATAGATTTAGTCATTTTTAATTCCTATTCAATTATTCATATTTCAAATTGATTTCTGGTTAAAACTTTAAACGTCAAGCGCGCTTACATTTGCAGTCGATAGATGACACCTTCGTAGAATTTATTTGAAATATTTAATTTCAAGATTCTGTTCTTTCGTAAGAATGATTATTTATTATACATAAATAATTATTTTTACAGGTGAATATTTTTAATAAAATTCTCCTTCTGAATTCCTATATAAAACTTCCGTCTACATATTTTTTTGAATCAATTTAATTTTTTCTCTTCTGTCACAATCCTTTCTAATTTAAAGACATATTTTTTTAAAGCTTTTTGATTTCATTCTAGATGCTTTCACTCAACTATATGCAACTTTCCGTCCTCTCCCAATTTTTTAAAAAGCATATAAGCTAACATTAATTAATATTTTTAAATTCTTTTTTTCTCTTTTAAAATCCTAGCCCTCCGCTATTTATTATTCATAAACATTCAATTTACTTTCACTTAAATTATTAATTACATTCTTTTTGATTTTGCAATTTTTTTATATAAATAAATAATTATTATTTAAAACTTCCATATATGCATTTAGAGTACATTTTAATTTTGAATATTCTCTTTCATTGAGATTTAAAATTTTTCTTTGGGTATTAAAATATTTTTCTTTCAAATACAATCTTGAATTGGATACTTAATTACATTTACATTTGAACTAACTAAATTATTTTTTCTTTCAATTTAACTTGAATTTAATAATTGATTATTTTTTTTGCTTGTTCAGCGTGCACTGGGCAAATTTTTTTTAAAAATGCTGATATTTTATTCATTATCAACTATGTTTGAAACTTTTAGGAGTTATCAAACCTTCATTCATTATGACACACAATGTCAAAGATTTTTTCTTTTGTTATTATGGAAAGGTGTGTTTCCGTGCTAGTCACACTCAACAAATTATTTTGAATTTTGTCAGGGCCGCATTTTAATAATGCCTATTTATTAATATTCAATTTTTTTTGTGAAGGAATTTTGTACTGTTTGGTCTTTTGTCTATTACACACCTCAGATATTTATAAATTATAATTATTATTTTTGCTCTTTTACAAGCTTCTTTTTTGGATTGATTTTCTTTTTATCGAATTAATTATCGCAAATTTTATACATATATTATGTCATTGAGTAATATTTTCTATTATAAAATTCTATATTTCTTTATTTCAATTTCTTTGTGAATTTTTACTCACCTATGGTAAACTATTTCAGTTACTGACTTCTTTCCTGCATATGGCAATACACCCTTGTTCCGGTGAACGTCCATCGCAAAGGTGGTGGTTGCAGACCTTTCGGGAAGGAGGCCTACTCAATTCATACCACACATTCAGCATCTGGACCTACTTTTGGTAAACAAGCATAGTTCTAAAAACCACCATAGTGCCAGGATGAGAGTTATGGTGTTCCCGGAAGACGCAACCGCTGTCTTAGCGTTTCGAAGGGCCTGTCAGTTTAGCTACCTAGTGATAAAATATCTATATTTAAAATTACCTACAATTGTCTAATTAAGTACATCGCGCTGGTGATCATGTGATCTTTATTTATACCAGTTGCCTTTGTACTTGATTTTGCGTGACGGTTTTGTTTGCTATTTGTATTATATATTTTTTTTTATTGATTGTAGTGATTGGTTATACTTGTTCTGTCAATGTATCTTTGTCGGTACAGGCTGCGGGGAGATTTTATTATTATTTGTTGGCTGCTAGCTCCTTGGAAGTCGTGGGAACTGAAGGTGTCTCACTACTGTCCGGTGTGTTTTAGTGATCCGGGGTGCTGAAGATGTTCCTCGGACGCGTCTGATTTTTTTTTTTCTCTAGCAGTCAACCCTCTTGGTATTTGGGTTGAACTATCGGTGCTGAAGACGGTTCCGTTAGTCCCCTCTCTTTTTGGCGTTGGAATCTGCCGCTGATTGTGTGGATTCCACCGCACTCTGATGTTTATGGTGGTGAGTTGGCAGGCGTGATGCGAATAATAGAAGCGATCGTCTGTCGACACTGATGATGTTGTGCAGCGGCCTGGACTGTATGAAGGAAATCAACCTACTTATCAAAATTCCTTGAGGGAAGAAAGTGGACGTTATAATACGATCTCTTTAGCCTTTCATTTTTTATTTTTTGCAGCCCCAACTTGAATGTCGGACCAGTTGCGAACCATGTTGTTCTTTTAATTACGTTTAGTTTCCGATGTGTTCATGGTTTCCTCGTCGTTGCCTGGCTTTCATGTGGTGCTCCGTGGTATTTTCTTTCTGTATCTGGGAGGTCCGTTTCTGATGGGTTCCGGACTCAGATCTCGCGTACCTGGGGCTGGAACACGCCACCGGAAGAAACGTACGTCACCGGAGGTCTCGGGTTTGGCGGGATTGAGTTAGTCCAGAATCTGCGGCGGTGTATTTCTAAGTAGTTTTAAGTGTGATATATTGTACATAATGTAATATAGTAGAGTAGTTTGAAGCGGAGCCGTATATTCTGGAACGGACGATATCTTGTTACACCATGGTAGACTTTAACGTAGTATACTAAAATCGATGATTAATTTTAATTATATATTTTGTACTAGGAATTCTTTTCTAGCTTAGTTTCCTCCTTGTTCGCGTTATTTTATTTGTGGGAGCGCTGCTTGGGATCCGGATCATGGCTTGGAATACCATCACACGTCATTTGTTTCCTACAGGCTTAACAGAGAATCCACATCACAGCTGTTGGTTGTTAGCCACACTGTTATTTTTATTCAGATTAGACATCTGAGAGTAGTATATTTTAGTAATGTTCTTTTTAAATGTTCGGACGGTGCTTGACGCACAGTATTTATTACTTTCCGATAGACTCGCCCTCACGCAAAACCAAACTGGCACTCATTGTTTATTAATTATTATGTTATTTGTTCGAACCAAGTTGGTGAATTTATTGTATTTATTATTTTGTATTATGTATACTTGCCAAAAACCACGGCATATACGATTGAGAATTTATATTTTTTGCTTTGTGCACTTTATAACTTTTGCCAACTATTAAAGGTTCATCTTTTTTTCAATAACTTAATATTATTCGAAATCAATCTATTAAATCATTCATTGATCTATTATTATTTTCAACTTAATTACTCAATGCTTATTACTATTATTACTCAAATTATGGAAGCAATTTTAATTTCTATTAATTACTTTATTATATTATACTATCTCTGCAATTTTATCAATTTAATGAATTGAATTAAATTTCTTGAACTAAAATATTAATTCTTTATATACAATATATTAATTTATTATACCATTTTATATATTATTATCTGAGGTGCATTTATGTAAATTTTTTGGCTATTATTTCAATTTTTTATACTGATATCAAATCTTTTCAAACTAATAATTATTATAAAACTCTTCCTATCTTTTTGGAAGCTTTATCTAAATCAATTTTTATATATTCTAAATATTGCAGTTTTACACTGCTGGGTTGAATCCCCACTATTTGTTTTGATGTGAATTATCTGTGATAAATTATAATATTTTATATATTTCTATATACACGAGCTTAGGTGTTTTTATATTTATTAGATCTTTTTCAAAATTTATAAATTATTGGTGGACCGGTTAGGTAGGGTAAATCTACGAGACCTCTCCCAGCTCTTCACTCTTCAGCAAATAATCTTCTTCGTTTTTTGGATTCTTCATAAGCCTCTCCCTCTGTCACCAAATAACAGAGTGGAAACTTCATCTATATGTCTCCTTCGCTTCGCCTGTAGCCGCGCTATCTCTAAGCATGCCGTCCATGATGCCCAACCCCTGGGAGGATTGATGCTATCAGAAGACCCCCCCGAGAAGTTGACAGTCGAAGTCCTCGCTATGGCTTGTCCTTCTCTTACCGAGGTTGGAGGTAATGTCATGTTATTTTATAACATAACACACTAAGTCAAGGAAGTCTTTACGAGGGCAACACTACGCAAAAGTACGACCGGATCGCGCCTGCGCACGGGATAGTTTGTACGGAGTTCGTCACACTATTTCCGGCGCTATCGGAGATAGCGGGCTTTTTACACAAAGGTGAAGCGGGAGTCGATCTCTCAGTCTTGATCGTTCGAAGGAAGCAGACGTCTTGGCCAGTTCCGCGCCTCGGACCCTGGGCACAGGGCTTTCGATTTCCTGACGTTTTGGAGACGTGGACGATGGCCATCTGAAGGACGTCCCCCCCACGCCAGGAGATCGGAGGAACTCCACGTTCCCCACACGTTTGAAGACGCACTCCTCGATTCCGTCCTGGAAGGAATCGAGGGCAGCGAAAAGGCTGGAGAGCCTTTTGTGTAATCGGTATTTATTGTCATTTTATGTTACGGTCCACCGACCGAATTAGCTTTTGGGTTTTTGTTCTTATTTAATTAAATATTGTATCGCTTTAGGTGCTCGTGATTCACTTAAGTAATTATACATTTTTATACACTGTGGCCCGCAAGTTATCTTATTTATTAATATACAATTGTTGAAATTTCTCTACTTGCTTTTCATTTAATTATCCTTCACTATTGTCTCTATGCATCATCATAGAGTGGCGCTCAAACCGAGATATTTATATTTATTCCATCATTATGTAATTTATTATTATACAGGAACATCCAACGAATGAGTGTAGTAACCGGACAGGTAACTGAGGTCTTAGAGGTAATAAGTCAAACCACCCACGACCCTGCATCCCATTTCCCCGAGTCTCATGCTTATTCCTATATCCCCAAACCTATCCCTATCCTATATCCCGTTCCTGATCCCATCCTTCCTTAACCCCCATTAAATCCTTTTCCATGACAGTAACGTGAACTAAACTTAGGTAATATTATATAGTATATGTTCTGAAATTTAAATATTAAAATCACACAAATTTAAAATCACGGGGAATTTTATGAAAACATAACGAAAATGTTTTTAAAGCCCCTACCGCCCACCATGAAAGATGGAACGCCCACTAGTACGGCGGTAAGGACCAGGTTGACCACCCCTGAGATAGATCATAGATACACAATTCCTGTAGTTCTCCCTCTTACGTAATGGATTATTATTTTAGCCATAAAATATTGAAGCAGCATCGATAACGTATATTATTTATCAAAAGGGCTCCAATATTTTATAGATGTGTAGGTACACCGCTGACAGGTTGAAAGTGTCGCAGAAAATTAATTAACAAACTAATTAAAACCACCACCAAAAGGTTTCATGAAATTTCACGGTTACTTGGTACATTAATTTATAATATTAATGGCTTCAAAATGTTCTACACTAAATAATTAATAAACCTAAGGCATAAAGTCCACTAAATCAGGCTTGCGGGGCGCTCGCGCATTTTCTATGTGAATCATCTAAAATACAACGTAATCAAATACGCCAGCGCACACTGGATTTGACGACGCCTTGTGCCCGCCTGCCCCATGAGTCACCGTTTTCGCTTCTCAGCGATACGAATTAATGAAAATACAACGTAGTCCATTCATTGAACACGGCAAGCAACATCACGCTCCTCGAAGCGTCGTCGATAAATGGGCGAGAAGCCATTATATAAGAACAGTGAACTCTTTGTTTAGTTATTGCGTGTCCGATATTAATTACAAGCCCCGAGAAATTTAATAATATTTGTATTGCTTTGTTATGAGAGACGCTGATAATAATAATTATGTTGTGCTCCTTGAGCCCCTTATTACATAGGTGAAGGGTAATGCGCGGGTGGGAGGGGGCCTACTCAGTAGTGAGCGCACCGAACGCTTTTTTGGTGGGCTTTATGCCTAACGTGTTTGCGCAACGCTTTGACAAATTTGATACAAATTATACGTAACTGCCACACAGGAAATAATATTCCTGTACACTAGGGGTAGACTGCGTTATTCGAAAAACAGAAATTTAAATAGTCGATGAAAAGCTGTGTTTACCATTGTTTTATTTAGAGATGAATATTGGCACGTAATTGCAATTGCAAAAAAAAACTTCTATAGCCACGGATCCCACTGATTAAACTAACTACAATTAATCATGTCGCCATGTCGCATTCCAGACAACTAAGATAAAGTTAATTAAGGCTATGCTTCAGGACGGGCACGGTCTAAAACGATCGTGAATACGTGACGCGAAGATTGTGCAAACGACGCGTGCAGAACAAAACATAATTTGTCATAAAATTCAACATGCGTCCATTTAATGTTATGTTTTTTGTTCTATTCGTAATAATAATAATATATTCATTGACATGTTTTCTTTTTCAAGTAAATGGGTAACGTTTTTTAGTTATATTTACACGATTTAAGAATTAATTCCCCCGACGCCATCACAAAACAAATTGACGTGTTCACAGCTCTACTTTCGCTCTCCGATTGGCAGCCAGTCCGAAATTTCGTCGCACCTATAGTTGAAAATTATTTGCCGTTTCACTGGAGTATGCTTTTAAACAGATAGAATGTTTCTATCTATTATATACAGAGATACTACTAAAAAGTTTGCCAGTGGATGCAAGGTGATTATAAAACTCGAAAATGTTGAAAACACTGCGCTAACGGCTAACTAGTATTTAAATTTTTTTGAAAGAGACGCACCATGTTACGGTCGTGCCAACAGCATGGTGAAATTTACCGCGAAGAAGACGAAGAAAGAATTCTAGTAATACCTTATCTTGCCTTTGATAAGATACACTTGTGAATCATAGTAGTATATACCTAGTTTACTTTCTCATCTTCTCGTATTCTGTGGATGGATTCATAGCCCGAAATAGCTGTCAATGTAAAATTAATAAAAACGTTTCCCAACATTGATAAGCCACGTGGAAAAAATGTAACATAAGAGAAAATGTGTCAATTGCTATTTCACATGCAAACACAGAGCAGATTAATAAGATAATGATTAGAGATTAATGTGAAAGCCAATCGCTACGGACCAAGGTTTTCAAACCGGATTCAGTTTATTACTTTACGACTGTCAGGATATACCTACACCACAAATATGAACCACATTGAATACGCGTTTCGTGTACGTGACAAACTTTAAATCACATTATGATACAGATGTACGTGTTAAGTACCTAAGTATTGAAAATATTATAATATAATATACTCCTTGTTACAGCTTCACCCAGAAGGCAAACCCATTTCCCATTATTTTTGTAATCCCTGCATGCAAACATAAGACAAAATGAGAGAAGATTTATAACGATTAATGAATTAATGAAAATCCACGCGTAAACTTTTATTTTATGATAATTTTCAATGTATTCCACTTCATTAAAATTCCTTTTTATGTTTATCTAGCGGAGGTGGGAGGATGAGGGTGGCACACATATGTCCAAATTTTAAATACTTACATATTATGTGGTAATTTAATGGCTAGGTATTTAATTTGCTGGCCACTGGATACACTCTATTTTATTGATTTGAAAAATATTAATAGGTGAATATAAATTACGTTGAAATCAAATCGGTATACTATTATTTCTTCGTTCTGTACGTTTTCTTTCCGTATTTCACGCGGTTGACGTGCTAAAGTTTGTTTTAAATCTAGACCAAAGCACTTATTATCAGAAACTAGGCCCGTTTCAGACGGGACACCGGTGTCGCGCTCGTATATAATAAGGAGGCCTTTGTATTCGAATAAAAGGGCCTTTGTATTATGTTTATGAACGCCCCGAGCTAATGAGTCAAAGCGTGTCCGGTACACTTTTCCGTCGGCCGCTACATTCTCAAGCCGCCGATACACATGTTTTTATGACCGCAGCCAGTTTTATGTTCTAATTTATATCGCGAAATTATGCGTTGACTCATTAGCTCTGGGCGTTCATAAACATAATACAAAGGCCCCTTTATTCGAATACAGAGGCCTCCTTATTATATACGTGTGCGATACCGGTGCTCGTCTGAAACGAGGGTAAATGTATGTAGGTATACTTTTAGATTTAGAACAATGACTAGTGAATGGATAATATAAATACAGTCGCATAAGCCGGGAGTAGGCATCACCGATCAAAATAGACGTTGTAATAGTATTATTAAGTTGCACTAATCATGCGTAGAGATGCCCTTCCAATACCATCAGAAGAGTACAATACTTTGCATCGTTACATTCTACCGTGCCCGTTAATTTGTACGTAGGAAAATTGGCTGATTTGTAAATGACAGAACAGCCTTTGACCTGAATGGAATTTTCAGAATGACTAAAAATAGATGAATTAATGTAAAATAATTCTGTATTTTAATTTAAGTAGGTCGAACAATATTATTAATTTTCAAACGAATCGCACATCCCATATAAAATATAATTGCTTTTTACTGTTAAAATGAATATGCAGATAAAAGGTACTGGACGATAAATAAAAATGTGTCGCCTGATGACTACAAGCAATTTTATTTACATTTTATTGAACGGCTGTAACAATATATTTATGAAGTTTCGTTAGTGTCTAAGCGATGGTGCCCACAGAACGCGTCGGGCGCCGCACTCGCGCAAAATTTCTACAAGTGAAAATACAACGTAATCAAATACGCCAGCGCCCACTGGATATGGCGACGCATTATACGCGCGCGCCGCATGAATCATCGTTTTTTCGCGAATCACCGCTTCTCGGCGATACGAATGAAAGAAAATACAATGGAGTCCATTCATTGAACACAGCGAGCAAAAACACGCTGCGCGAGGCATCGTCGATCGACGGGCGGAAAGCAATTATTTAATTACAGAGAAGTCATTGTTTTATTTTATTGCGTGTTCAGTTTATCGCTGGTTGAATAATGTCGTCGTAAATTTTAATTACAAGCCCCGAAATAATAATATTTTTATTGCTTTGTTATGAGAGACGCTGTAATAATAATTATTTTGTGCTGCTTGGGCCGCTTATTACATAGGTGAAGGGTAATGCGCGGCAAGAGACGTGTGATTATGGTTATGAATAAACGCTTCATACGCCGACTTCGCCCGCTCGACGCGTTCTATGGGCACTATCGCTAAGAATCAGTACGTTAAAATTTGGCAACCGTCTATGATTCTAGCGAAAACTGCTTTTGGGCTAAGGTAAACGAAAAAAATAACAAGAACAGTCATACACGGTCGTGCGCGGCTATCCGGTCGGGTTTATTCGACTTGGTCCGAGCAAAGGACAGACGATGTTTAGTTTTACTTTGCGGTATTTTCGGTATTTATCATCTTTTGAAAATTGTCTCTGCAACGAACCCGCAACATCGAAAAGGGTAAGAGAAGAAACAATAGACGGTGATAGCAGATATATATGCCAAAAAATATATCAAACAACGATGTACGTTCGGTTTAATTTCAACAACAAAAAATGTACAGATTGCGATATATACGAGGGTGGGTCAATAATTCCTTAGAAAAAAGCATTAAAACAGTTTTTATTTTTGTATTTTTTTTTTATTTCTCAACATAATCTCCTTGGAGCTCAATACACTTGGTTAGACGTTTCTCAATTTTTTTTAAACCGTCAGAAAAATAAGTTTTCGGAAGGTCCTCAAAATAAGCATTTGTCCGATCGATGACTTCTTCATTTGAAAAAAAACGTTGTCCACTTAGCCATTTTTTTTAAGTTTGGGAAAAGGAAAAAGTCACTGGGGGCTAAATCTGGCGAATACGGTGGGTGGTCGACCAATTCGAACTTCAATTCTTCAATTTTAGCCATTGATCGTAAACATGTGTGAACACGGGCATTGTCCTGATGAAAGAGGATTTTTTTCCTGTTTAAATGAGGCCGTTTTTCTTCAATTTTGTTTTTTAGCTGGTCCAATAAAGATGCATAATAATCCCCTGTTATTGTTTTTCCTTTTTCCAAATAGTCAACGAAAATAATTCCACGTGCATCCCAAAATACAGTAGCCATAACCTTACCAGCTGATTTTACGGTTTTCGCCTTCTTTGGACATGGTTCGCCTTTCGCAATCCACTGCTTTGACTGTTCTTTCGTCTCGGGAGTATAGTGGTGTATCCATGTTTCATCTACAGTCACAAAGCGACGAAAAATTTCATCCGGATTGCGTTGCATGAGCGACAACAGGGCTTTAGAGGCCACCACCCTATTGCGTTTATTGTCGACTGTGAGCAAACGCGGCACCCATTTTGCAGAAATTTTTTTCATGCCCAATTTGTCATGTAAAATAGAAATGACGCTACCTTTTGAGATCCCTGTAACCTCAATTATCTCACTCAACTTTAATCTTCGGTCACTTAACACCATATCGTGGATTTTATTGATCATTTCTGGTGTAGTCACCTCTACAGGACGTCCTGAGCGTGGTTCATCCTTTGTTGATGTACGACCACGTTTAAATTCATTTAACCAGTTATAAATAGTTGCAAGTGAAGGAGCAGATATGCCGTGAACTAAATCCAACTCATTTTTTATTTCCTTTGCTGTTAACCCTTTTATATTAAAATGTTTAATAACAGCTCTAAACTCAATTTTCTCCATTTTTCCATTTTCCACAAGCAAATTTTTTTTTTAAATGTATGAGAAACACACAACAACCCGACCAATCTGATTGAAACTTCGCAGCATACTGAATCGGTAGTGCCGCTGCATGAAAACAAACCGCTTACAGTACTAGTCGCGCCACCTGTCGGCTTTTCTAAGGACTTATTGACCCACCCTCGTACATTCTACGTAATCTAGGTATAATATACGATATCTTGTCGATGGGGTCTGGTTTTAGGCCTATATGGTGACCGTCATTCTTTATTTCCCTACCTACCTCACAATCTTATTTATTGTCACAAGACCAGGCAACCAGTAATTACAAGTCATGAGACGACCGTGTTTGCAAATAACATTGAGTTAGCTCGAGTGACATCAAGAAAGCGGTCGTATGCGGGCTTGTTATAGCTTTTTTTTTTTCGACCATGTCCGATCCTAATAGGATCATATGGGCCTCCACAGGGTAGAGGTTTGTATTAACAGATTTTTTTACGAGAAATTGATGTCAGCCACTTGCTCAACCTATTAGGTCCATACCCTGACTCACACACATATTGAAAAACAATATGTGTACTTGCCAGACCCAGGATTCGAACCTGGGACCCACGGCATGATAGTCCAACGCTTATGCAGCGCGGCCACCGTGGGCTGTTATAGCTTAGCCGCCGTTAACTACCGAGTGACTCAAAACGTATATGTTCGACATTCGTTGCGCCAAATCTGACACGGTTTGAGCGAACGTCGTGTCTATCATCCATCCTGAACTTGTCATCGTCATTCATCCCAAAACCAAATGAAACCGTGAGTGACATTCCGAGCCGGCTCCAGCGCACGCTAGCCCTCTCAACATAAAAGGTCAGTGTCTGACATCTTGTGTAACCCTCCCCCTAGATCCGTAATCCACCAGCATCCTCAAAT
The DNA here is from genome assembly GCF_057557595.1 of Rhyacophila brunnea. Taxonomy (NCBI): domain Eukaryota; kingdom Metazoa; phylum Arthropoda; class Insecta; order Trichoptera; family Rhyacophilidae; genus Rhyacophila; species Rhyacophila brunnea. Next base: position 38,807,892 of record NW_028232796.1, read on the forward strand.
TACAGTCTACTGCAAAAGCGCCACCAGGGTCTTTTTGCATACCGGTAGTCAATAACGATTCAGATACTCGATACTGGTTGCCGCGAGGTCTCATCTATAGCCAAGTCACGACAGATGAATCGTTTTATGCGGGCGGGCGGTTGGTGCAGCGAAAAGATATTCATCACGGTTCACCGAGAATGCATGTAGAATCAAACATAAACAATTGCCTACCATCTTTTGTAATAATAATACGGCATGAACATAATATGCTCGGGATACGTTTTGATTCTTAACGTAAACAATACGAACGCCTCTCTATTCAATTGTTATTTGGTGAGCTGAATATAAACGTCACACACGTATTAACAAAATGCATACATAATTCGGGTAGGTAGTATGTATACAATAATAATTAAGTATGTCAGTTGTTTTGTAGTGTCATTAAGACGACGACAATCCGGCCTGGTTACTAGCTTCCTCCAAATTCTGTCATCGATGGAGACAAAATAATTCATAAATTTACTTGTTTCAGTGTGGCGACTCCGTTGGGCAGGTCATGTGTTGTCGTTGGAAGACACTCAACCAACAAAATCACCCTTTTCAACAAACCGGTAGGGAAGGTTTCCTATCTTCACCCGTCATCGTCATGTATATATATCTATATATATATATATATATATATATGCAGAGCCGCCTTCCATGGTTACATGTAAATTGTACGTAAAACATTTCACCATGACACAGTTTTTATTTTATTAGATTCAATGTGAACTTTAATTCAATTTTCATAGATGATTCTGGCAAAATTCATGAATTCATGAATGAAAACCTAACCTAAGCGAACCTAACGTAACAAATATTCCAGTATTTATCGACTATTTTCAAAATTTGTTTGCTGCTGACTTCCTGTAAAGTGTAAACCGACAAGAACCGTGTTTTATTTATACATAACTTTTATTTCAGTAGGTACTATACGACCGAAAGAGGTTGGACAGTCTTTAATATGGAGTGGAGTGGAGACGTTTCCTGGAAACGGCCAAGACCCACAATGGATTATAGTGATGATGACGATAACACTCGCTTTCCCTTCGCTAACTACCAAAGTCTCCGCGCCTTTATTGGGTCTGTGGTTGGTATGAGTGCAGCTCCACCGAACTATTACCTATTTGCGGTGGGAGACGATACGGTGTACAAAGATATTCGACAGGACCTCATGATTGAGATCGTGACCAAGATGATTTGGGTGATTAGCCTTCTGAATGATCCAAATAACTATTATGACCGTTAAGCCACGCACATCCGATAACCACTCGTAGATGCGAAAGCTTTGAACACCCTAATACTCCGTTTACACGTGCGTGGATCTACTGCTGACAGTACGTATGATCGCAACCATAACAATAAAATGCACGTATATACAAGTATTATCGTGCACGTTGCAAGATTGCATGCATGGATCAACAAAAGTTCAGAAGCTTCTGAATTTTCACGCAGTAATTGGTACTTGCGTGGCGCCTCCTGTCACCTTAAAATCATTTAAAAAAAAAGTATGGATATATTTTTTAAATTGACCTCCTACACTTAAACCAGGGGTAGTCAACCTAGTCCTTACCGCCCACTAGTGGGCGTTCCAGCTTTCATGGTGGGCGGTACCTATATGATAATATAAAATTTTTGGAAAGTAATAATGAGACCAATCTGTGTCAACAGTGAAAACCAGTAAAGAATGATGATTTTTATTTGGCAGACATTAATAACTTAAATTGGACATAAAAAACGATTTGAAAATTTTTGAAATTGAAGGTGTATGAATGAAAAATCTTTTTACCGCAAATATTGAAGAGGCTGATACAACTTGCCAAGAAGAACTGTTAGAAATTAGATATGATGAAGAAAGTAAACATAAATTCGATAGTACTTTTTAAATTACCATTACTGTGGAATCGGTGGGCGGTTAGAAAATGTTAGTACCTACTTAACAGAGATACAAAAGTGTGTAGGTATAAAAAGGTTGACTACCCCTGACCTAAACCATTTTTTCTGTGTGCGCGTCTGCCCTAACGCGGTTCTTGTCGGTTTACTTACAGGAATTTTTAAAATAGCCGATATACTGGATTATTTATTAGGTTAGGTTAGGCATTCATTCTTGAATTCATGAATTTTGCCAAAATAGGCCATGAAAATTAGCGCGGTTCCCGCCTGGCTTCCCGTAAACCAACTTGTACGCAATATTCTAACCCACGAGAATTTAATAGCGTAGGTACATCCTACTATGCATCTAATTCGTTTGTCTCTCACCGTGTTGTCTGTTGCATTAGCAATGTCAATTAATGTGCTTGTGACAACATCGACTGAATAATAAAACGAAATAAAATTGCTAAGTATCAAATGGGCAGGCTCCAAGATCAAGTCGACGCGATGGCGTAACACACCTCGGCAGCGCAGATTTTTGCTCGGCCCACTCTTTCTTGCATAGTCCAAAATCAGTGATTGCGAATTTAAGATTATAATCATCGTTATCAAACGCATACTTTCCCAAACTTTTTCAACTTAGCAAACATAACCTGTTTTCAAAGATATGAATCATAATCTCAACGAATAATAAAATTGACAATTTTTTAATGCAACGAATAATTAACAATATTTAACAATATACCTAACATTCTAATTATTGAACATACATAATATTGAAAACACTTTTGAGAAAATATATTATAACCGAACCTGCATCTCACGGGTATCGCGCCCACGCACATAGACCAATGGTTAATTAAAAATTATTAGCGTCTTGCTTTTTTCAAAAAGATTTTTTCTATTTGTTATACTTAATATTATAATATATTCTCAGAAGTGTTTTCAAAATTATGTAAGTTGAATAAAAAAATTTTAGAAGTGTATTTTTTCTAATTTAAAGCTGCGTATGTATCTTTTAAATTTTAAAAAGTTAATTTGGAAATACAGCAACATGAAACTAATTATAAAAGTATACCTAACAAGTAATCTTGGGAAAACTCATCCCATTATTCGATAAAATGAGTTCACTTTGTATCACAGGAGATGCAGTATAAAACAATATGGTTAGGTGACTAGAAACGGTCAAATATTTCTCTGTCTTGCAATTTAATCTGTGATTTAAATATTGCTACTGAAGAATGTAGAAAATTAATAATTTGGTTTTACCGGAAAGAGAAGGCCGTATAGCATTACGATCAACATAAAAATAAGCGTTGTTTTGGAGCATTGCAGCCAGCAACGTGCTAATTTGATTAGATTTAATTAAGAACATTAATTTGATATTAATTAGTATCAATTTGCCGCCTGAATTATGTCTTCAAAAGTGACCTTTCACTGTGCCAAAAGCGCAAAGTGTTTAACCAGTGTGTGCTTCCCGTAATCACATATGCGTGGGAAACATGGACCCTAAGTAAAAGAAAGATCCAGAAACTTAGAGTAGCACAACGTGGTATGGAGAGGTGCATGCATGCTGGACATATGCGAAAGGACAAAAAGAGGAATGAGTGGATAAGGAAGCAGACAAGGGTTTGAGATGTGATAGAGTTCGTTAAAAACCTCAAATGGAAATGGGCTGGACACATAGCTCGAAGAAGAGACAATCGTTGGACAAATCTAGTCATCCAGTGGTAGCCAAGAAGTACAAAACGTTCGCAAGGTAGACCTAGAGGCCGCTGGATCGATGAAATGATAAAGTTCAGCGGAAGTACGTGGCAACGCAACGCACAGGACCGAGAGAAGTGGAATCAGCTTGAAGAGACCTTCATCCAGCAGTGGATAGATTCAGGCTGATGATGATGATATAGGTATTTGACAATAACGCTATCATTATTATCAGATATTTGATGGTTACAACATGATGCTAACGTACCGTACGATTATATTTCTAATTTACTTTCCTAAAATATTGTCTTCTGTCATTCCCATCCATTCCGGTGGTTTCTATTACGTAGTTTGTAAGTGTTTTATTTTCTTTTTACTAATAGTATAAAAGGCCATATATTTCCGATACAACATATCACGATGAACTGTGATACGACGAATTTCCTGATACGGTCGCGCACATGTTCCTATCACATTTCAGCTTTTTTAAATCTTAAGCGTCGATGACATTGAGCTACTTTACAAGCTGCTTGTCGGCGAGTTTAAAAGCGGGCGATTCAGCTAGTGCGATTGTGACGATGACACACAAAACTTTCCACTCGCTCAGAAGCCAACAAGCTAGCGAATTGAAACCGTAATTTTTGGTACAATTTGACAGGACGTATTGAGTAGTTCGTTTCTTTATCGGCAGGTTCGCCACTATCGCTCTACTGCGCAGACACAGATCGGCCCACACGCCAGCGAGTAGCGAGTAAAGTAGTCCGGCTTTCAACTTTTCTCGGTAAATTGTTTACAATATGCTTGTTAGCTAGTTCGATGATGACACTGGACGAGTTTACAAGTAGCCCAATGTCATCGACGCATAAGTGGGTAACATGTCTGACATCATTCCTTGACCATTAGATCATTTGGACGTAAATATACACATTTGTTCGGCCCACGTCACGCCTATTGTATCTATGGTCCATCCTATATGTAGACGATTTTGCGTAGTTGAGCGAGAATTGCCAGTGGTTCCCGCCTGGTTTCCAGTAAGTAAACATACATGTATATTTTAGTGTCGTAAAATATAAAAAATACTAAAAACCATGCAATACATCCCGACCGTAAAATAAAAATAATAAATGGAGCCAATTCCGGCACGAGCCCCGCAGCTTCGTCGCGCCTGACGATCTGTGATTCACGCCGTCATCTTGGAAGACGGACCGGAATAGAACTGACAGATGTGGGATCGCGAGCCCCCCTCTTCTCACCACTGACTCCGCGGCAGAAGCGACTGCCGGTTACATAGTATTCAAGGCCCCCATGTTGACGAAAGACACACATGTTGGATATTTATTATGCAAATTTGACAATGTATTTTTCGTGGAATCCTCGCTCGAGGGATGATTTTGCTAGCTCGTAATAGAATTATAATACCCGAATAAACTAATATTGTTCGTTGAAAGATGTAATTACATACATAAATTCACACATTCAAAACCAATCTCGGATAACATTTTGGAATAGCTCGTGTCTACGGAACTATAAACCATCATTATAGTGATCGAGTGGAAATGTGTTGTTATCTTGCCTCTTTAAGAATAAGCTGTACCAAAGTTACATATTAATAATTTACTACATATCGTTTCCCTTATAATATAAGGATAAGGCATAAAGCTGTAATTTTGTCATTTTTATTTTTTATTCTGATGTCCTGCACACCAACCAACCACATAACAGATAAATGAGATAGAAATGCGAAACCCACTCGCCATAGACCAATACTTTGACGGCAGTTTTGTTTTATGACTTAATAGGCTATAAAACATCAGTGGCGAAGGCTCCATAGTAGGCGATTATTTAAAGCATACCTACTAAGAAAAATAGATCTTCAAGTAAATAATTTAAATTTAAAAAAAAATACACTGAAAAATCCAAGATAATTGGTAGCCATCTATCATCAGAATTTAGAAGTACATAGTTTTATTTTATAATTTAGTAAGGTTTATAACCATAACTAGCGCCGTCTGGATTCAACTATATTATGAAATATTCGATGGGAATTTAAGATGTGGTTTGTATGCGTTTTTAGTCACGTGGAGCCACTGACGCCAGTCACTGTCTGGCTTTTTATTCCGTATTCATAGGTTGTTTAGTTAGCGCTTACATCCGCACATTTATTCAAAATAATTATTAATAAGAAGATAATTTAAAATATAACTTCTATGGGATTCAATCACATATAATTATTGATTGTTGTTAAAAATATAAAATAATTTATCTCGCGATTTTTATTTATCAGTTGTTTATACCAGAGTCTGTGTTTTAAATATAGAAGTATTTTAAAATGTCTAGTTTTACGAGTTAAATAATAAATTGTTATGGAACATATTATACACAACAACGGATATATTCAAAGATGATAGATAATATATTTTGAGCGAATGTTACGTTTATAAATGTTTAGGAAAATACGTAATTCAATCTAATTGCTTATTTATAAACTAATTATATCAAACTGAGCTTTTGAAATTCCATCGATTTAGTGCACCTATTCATCAGTAGTAATATAGGGTTATCTTCTTATTTCCCGTAAATATATCTGACAAGCAATGGTTACTCCTCAGTCTACCTCTTTCCAAAAGTCACCCTTCGCCACTGTAAAACACACACTAAGTTCGACGAGTATCCTCAAATTTCGTTTCGTTTACGTGACAAAATTTAATGCATAGTAGTATAATATGATAGACAAAAAATTTTAAATAAATATTTTTAACACGCGTTTATGTTTACGAGAATTGTACCTTCTTACAGCCACACCCAGAAGGTAACACACTTCCCTGTGTCTGTGTTCCCTAATGCACCCATACCCGGTTACGTTACACCGTTATAAAATCACAATATCGATTGCCACTGGTAATGCCAATTGGGAGGGCGATTACTATGTTCAACCAAATTGCTTCGGGTGTTGATATATTCCACTTACGTGAGGGTGAGCTTAGGTGGACGCTGTTTTATAAATTCTTAAAATACACCTAGCAAACTCGGTATACTTCTTAGAACTTATATAGACGTATAATTGTATTTTCACTGCTTTTGTTTATATTATGTTCTCTTTTTATAATTTCATTTTTATCGCTGTTAATAATTTTTTCATGTTATGTTGTGAACTTCTTAAACTTGTAATGTGTAATATCCACAATGTATGTTATAAATAAATCGAATTAAATTATTGAATAACTCGTTGCCTCAGGATACCCGAACGACACTCACCAGTTTTTTTTCACCGTCAAACGACGCCCAATGATTATTCTACAAAGCGCTGCTATTTACGCTTATTTTTGACGTTTAGCGAATAGTCTATGATTCAAAATCCAACTTATTGAATGACTACAGTTACCTTTGACTTCAAGGATAACAATGCAATAAGCATAAGAAATAAGAATTTATTTCCGTATATTCCGAGTGGGCAGTGGGTGGACGCCGTACTAACCGAGTTATTTATTACTTTTTTTTTAAACTGGGCGTATAAAAATAAAAAATAAATCCGATCCAACCTGCAACCTTGCGACTATAAAACAGTGACGACAAAATAAACATAATACCTAATATATTAAAAATAAATTAATTAAATTAAATATTTTTTTTATTCAACAAATAATTCACAAGAGATAATTTTACTTTGATTTAAAATACAAAAGCCTCAATTTGGAAAGCGCTTCATAGAGTATTGTAAGAGCCATTTTAGTTAAATTTTGTCGAAATTAGATAGAATACGCATAGCATTGTGATCAATATGCGAGGGCGCGAAACCCGAGAGACCCAGGATTATAGCATTTATATTGGCAGACAGCGCTCATAAAATGAATCATTATACGATTAGAACAATTATACTCGATAATTTTCTCGCAAAACTCAGAATACCTCCAAAGCAGAATGCAGGGACTCGCTGAAGTAAGCAACAAAGTAGGTTTGAAAATAAATTTAACAAAGACAAACGTCGTGTTCAACTGCTTTGCAGGCCAAAAAGAGATCCTCATCAATGGCACTCAGCTCGAAAAGGTGAAAAGCTACATCTATCTGGGACAACAAGTGTCTATAGATGGCAGTGGCGAAGGGTGACTTTTTGAAAGAGGTAGGCTGTGGGAGTAACCATGCATGTCAGATATATTTGCGGGAAATAAGAAGATAACCCAATATTACTACTGATGAATAGGTACGCTAAAACGAAGAAATTTCAAAAGCTTAATTGGTTTGTTATAATTAGTTCATAAAAATAAGCAATTAGCTTGAATTACTTATGTATTTTCCTAAACATTTATAAACGTAACATACGCTCAAAATATATTACCTATCATCTATGAAAATATCCGTTGTTGTATATGTATTATGTTCCATAACAATTTATAATTTAAACCGTAAAACTAGACATTTTAAAATACTTCTATATTTAAAACACAAACTTAGGTAGGTACAATATCAGATATCTAAATTGTCTAACGAGTGAACTAATAAATAAATAAAAATCAAGAGATAAATTATTTTATATTTTTAACAACAATCAATACATATTTATGTCATTTAATCCCATAGAAATCTTTTTTTTAAATTATCTTCTTATTAATTATTTTGAATAAATGCGCTCTCGCGACGTAAGCGCTAACGAAACAGCTTGTACATTTGTATGCGGGACGCCAGACATTTTGAAATAATGATAAAAAAAACTTCATATTGGAAAACCCGTCGTTTCACGCGAAAATAATCCTATACCTTAGACAATAGATACAGATAGACGCTTCACATTGCCTTGGTACGTGAAGCTGCTTGCCGTGTGTTTGGTTGTGTGAGTGAGTGGACATATACGAATACAAACGTTCGAGACCATAGGCGTGCGGGAGAAACGGAATATTATTAATATTCATTGATGTTCATTGGTGGATATCTTCAATATAATAAATACAGAAACTTCAAAATGTATTATTATTTAATTATCATAATAATATGGTACTTACATTTAAATTAACAAAGTAAATAACTAAGTAGGTACATGAGTATAATCAATATTAAACTGACAAATTATCATATTAATTTACAAGTATCAATAATTCAAAGGTATGAAATCACATCATCTAAAAATATATACCTACAGAGTATATAAATAGACATGCACAATAGCGAATCGAATACAAAATATGGATCAAAGAAAATCACTTTGAAAAATTCAGATTATTAAAACACAAGTTGAAGGACGTGCAAAAAAAACCTATACAAATTATAATATTTGGATTATATAGAACAGGTCTGGGCAAGCGGCCCGCCAAGTTTTTCTGCGGGACCCGCGAGTTTTAATCGTATTTTTGAAAAAAAATACTTTTTTCTACATTTAACGCTTTGTTAAAAATAAAATTTTATAAATACATAAATTGCACCGTCGAGAAGATATCTGCAAATTTTACAACACTCTTAATTCGGACAAATTAGAACAACTTAAATAAAGATTCTGATCGAAAAATGTTGGTCATTTCTAGATCAACTTATATAATTATGTGAACAAACAATTTCAATTAGGATGATTATCAATACAAACTCTTTACAATCAAACATCACTGATAAACATTTACAAGCAGTTTTAAGAATCTTAAAAATTAACATCTGAAATTAAAATGATGCTGAAGAATATAAAACAGTTCTTATTCATTCTTCTCATTAAATTGTTGGCTATAATACTTTGGACGCGGAAGACGCACACGGCGCGTAATGACCAGGCGGCCGATCGATGTAATTAACGTGCATTTTAAAGGGGGCAATTAAAATCTCATTATCTCTTCAGCAGCGAATGCGTTAAAGAATTATTTATTTTTTTATGTTGAAATTCTTTTTTCATGATAACGAATAACGTCCCCACGTTTATCCAATTCTGCCTTTTTGGTTCATATTTTGGGAATCTGTAATCCATTAGGGAGCAACATTACAATAACATTCATAAACCAATTACATTTAGGAAATCACGAAGCAAAAATGTTAACAAACAGGGCACTAAATCGATTATTCCTCGGGAGTTTTTCAACATGTATACTAAATTCCATTTCTTTAGCAAAACAATAAAATGATTGCCTACTATAGGTAATCTTTACTAATATTTTTTTTCAGTTTTTTGTTACTTCAATTTTAACCACATACCCACTTTTTGCGGACGCCTATGAATAATCATTTCGCTAGTGCTCGCCCAAAGTGCTCGCACTAGACGTTCAGCATTAAAATATAATTTTCTATTTTTTTACATTATATAGTATTGTTAAGCGGTGAAAATGCAACCATTCGATAAAGATATGCATAATTAAAGTTATTTCGAAAAAAACACTAGGTCACTTTATATTAAAATATATAATAATATACAAATAAATTATCACGAACATGTATCAACTTACCTATGAAACGTAATACCATCTTCTTGCTTATCAGTACGGCTACCACATTTTAAGACAACACACAGAACCATCTTTTCTACTTAATTAACTAAAAATATTTACCACTGACTTTATGTTTACCACAAAAAAATGCAATTGTAGCAACACGAGCTCGCGGTTATGGATGCTTTCTGAAGCGTTTCACCACTATTTGCCAGCGACATTGTTGGAAACTAACCAACACATGTGTAGACCTTTTATCTTACTCTAGCGCGTGTCTCAGAGATCGTAAGGGTGCCGAATACTTTCTCACTCGCACTCATGCATCGTTTTTGTTCAGGCCTTGTCCTATACAATATGTGAAGCGAAACGCGGTGTGTTCTATTTTTTAAACTTTCGAGAGATGCCATAGATGGTGCTTATTGAAATATGGGAAAAGATCGTAAAATTATGACAATTTTACGATAGATGTCTTTGGGCATATTGAATATATTATTATTTGTGATTATATATACACGTCAACATGATAATTAAAATTATTTTTCTTAATAAGGAAGGCTTTAAATAATCGCCTAGTATGGAGTCTTCGCCACTGATAGATGGATGTATATTTGATGAAATTGTTCGCAGAGTAAAGCTAGGCTGGAGTGCTTTTGGCCGCCTGAATAATATCTTCAAAAGTGACCTTCCACTGTGCCTAAAGTGCAAAGTGTTCAACCAGTGTATGCTTCCCGTGATCACATATGCGTGTTAAACGTGGACCCTAAGTAAAAGAGAGATCCAGAAACTTAGAGTAGCACAACGCGGTTTGGAGAGGTGCATGCTGGGCATAACGCGAAAGGACAAAAAGAGGAATGAGTGGATAAGGAACCAGACAAGGGTTTGCGATGTAATAGAGTTTATTAAAGCCTTAAATGGAGATGGGCTGGACACATAGCTCGAAGAAGAGACAATCGTTGGACAAATCTAGTCATCCAGTGGTATCCAAGAAGTACAAAACGTCCGCAAGGTAGACCTAGAGGCCGCTGGATCGATGAAATGGTTAAGTTCTGCGCAAGTACGTGGCAACGCAATGCACAGGACCGTGGCCCGAGAAGTGGAAGCAGCTTGAAGAGGCCTTCATCCAGCAGTGAATAGATTCAGGCTGATGATGATGATGATGATGATACTCGATAAAGTTCGAATTATGGATCATGTGAAAAAAATCAATATTAATTCAATCTACGACCATTACCAAAGGGGTAAAGTATAGGTAAAGTTAAAGGCTAAAGTGAAAAAATAACGACAGTGTTGATACTCATACATTCACTGTAAGTCACGGACGGTTTCAAAGATTTAAAGAGACCGTAATAAACTACACAACATCAAAGTGACAGGTGAGGCTGCTAGTGCAGACACAGAATGAGCTATGAATTTTCTAGCAGAAATCATAAAAAATGAGGATTACCTGCCCCAACAGATTTTTAATGTGGACGAGACTGGACTATACTGGAAAAAAAATGCCAGTCGGTCATATATACCCCAACTAGAAAGGGTTTTAAGGTGTCTAGATAGGCTAACACTTTTACTTGGTAGAAATCCTACCGGGCAGAGGCGGCTCTATCTTAAGGGTTTGTAGGGACCATCCCCACATTTATATCACGTAAAATTACATGTCCGATATTTTTTAAATACATGATTAAATTAACTATTTAATTTATTTTATCCAACAACATCACAATTTTATAGAGATAGTTGTTATTATTATTATAAAAATAAAGCAATGATTGTAAATTATTTAATAACATAATGATGATTACGCTGTATTAAAATATTAATTAAATTGAATACGCCCTATTTCACGGTGACACGTATGTATAAAGTAAAAAAGCTATAGCGTCTATTTTTTGGTGACCGGGCCACTCAGTCCCATCCCGTCGCCGCGGTACAAATCTCGTTCTACAAAGGATGTGAATGTAATAGCATTAGTATACGCATACTGGGGAGCGAATCAAATAACTCCTAGGTGAGTAAAAATGCTCGCTGTATGTCGTTGTTCAAAACTGATGATGGTAAGTTTATAATAATTATTATTAATTAATTAAGTAACGGCTCAGATATCATATTATTTATTCTGAAAAATTTCGCATTTCCTCATTAATAAAAACATATTATTATAAGTAGCTTGGTACATAATGTATTATATGAGAAAGTAGGTAAGTTTGTATATTTAATAATTAATGGCTAAACCCCACCAACTAGAAAGTCGTCGAGCCACCACTGCTACCGGGGATTGCAAAATCAAGCCACTTCTCATTTGCCACAGCGAAACCCCAAGGGTCTTTAAGAATATTTCCAAATCTTCACTACCGGTGATCTGGAAATCCAAACGAAAAGCATGCATGACTTAAGAAATTTTTGACGTCTGGTTTCGTCGTCATTTTATACAAGAGGTAGAAGAATATTGCAAAGTAAATAACCTACCATTTAAGATTTTATTGTTAGTTGATAATGCACCGGGTCATCCGCCTTGTGACTATAATGAAAACGTATAAAAATAATGTTCCTTCCTCCAAGTACAACCTCCATTTACACGATTTGAAAAATCTTACATTTGAAAACACTAATACGTACTCAAAAACTAATATCTCCGAATGCAATATTTCTAATACTATCAAAAAAAATATAATAATACAGTAAGTACACGACTTAAACGATTTTTCGACTTACATGAAAACCTTCGGAACGAATTAATCCCGTAAGTCGAGGACTTACTAGTTACTGTACTTATTTAAGATGATCCTTTTTGCACAATTCTACGTCAAATCAACAAAAACGTTAAGCTCACGTGTCATTTTTTCACATCACTGTCATCACAGCCAACACCTTGGCCTACGATTTTGACAGGCCGGATTGCCACACACTGTGAGTTAGAGCCGTCACATAACAGGTATCCATATCGCATCACATAATATGATAATACTTACCAACATAAACTAAACCAGAATTTCTTCTCCACAATCTTTACTAGTTTGTGATGGGTTTCCAATCGAAACCTGTCACTTCTTATATCATCTGAAGCAGAATTAATACTATGATTATTCATTGATACGGAATACAGGTGGGTGTACTAAATTTGGATTGATATTATGTATAATAAAATAAATGACATTAATATGGACGAATCATCTGGAAAAGAAAATGACACTCACTTTATTGTCGGGTCTGCCGAATGGCATAATCTGTTCTAACGCCATTAGAATAAAGGTGATATTGCTATAAATTCCTGATGCTTTTTGTTGGGTCTGCCGAATTGTTCGGTTCGAACGGGTTCGCTCAAATGAATATTGACATTAGAAACACTGCTCTAACGCCATTACAATAAAGGTCATATTGCTATAAATTCCCGATGCGTGATATCGCATAATGGAAATTGCGTGACGTCTACCTAAACTTGCGATTGCGCGAATTTACTTGCTAGCTACTGTATTGAGTGCGTCGTCCATTAATAATGTCATTGAATAAAATACATAACAGTAAAAGCTACAACTATGGTGCATAATCATATTATTACCATTATTGTACATATTATTATATAAATACTTTCCCTCCACCATCAGCAGTAACAAAAACTCCATACATACTAGGCTATTATTTAAACATTTAAAGCCTACGTCTTAAAAAATAATAAGTAACTATTAACGTAATTAAATAATAACTATTTTATATTCTACAGAATAATAAAATTTTCCAATAACACCATTTTGTATTATAACAACATTGATTGTCGGCTCAGTGTTCAGCTATGGCACTCTTACAATGAAAGAAAGGCTGCGAATGATTTGGAACAATTCACGCATACAACACACACATACAACACACTTTTTCTAAAAAAACACACAATGTCAGAACCAGTGCCATACTATCTCGTGCTCTGAATTGGAAGTATTTTAGCCTTACGTGTTAACCAGAAATTCTGGACTGTTTGTGAAAAGAAATAATCATCAATCAATACATAATATACCTACGGTTTTCACTTTGTGATTTTTTTTATAGCGATGTATTTTTTGTTAATATTATACATTTTTATATACCCGCGCCGGATTCGATGCCAAATAGTATCTTGGTTATGACGCTCAACTATTGTGACAGTATAATTTCTAGCCCGAGTTCGAATCGCAACACTCGCAATCACTCAGCACATTATCTATTTTTCTATGCAAGCGCGGCACTATTGATCATCATGAAGTTTTCATTTTAGTAAGGATTAATTTTGCAATAGGTATATGCTACTTTGTATAGACATCGCTAGTTTCTCACGCTGTGATTTCAATTTACGTAGTTACAGGTGAAAAAAAATAATCAATTTGCAGTTTTTGTCTCAATTAAATCATGTTTTATTGAGTCAAGATACGTACAAAGACGTCTAGTAGAGACTAGTGATTCTTCCCCATTGCGTTTCCAATAATATTCTATACATATGATATCCTCTCAAAGAAAACCACCCTATATAAAACTCTCATGCGCCCAGTGTTAACGTATGGATCATAATACTGGCAGTCAGAAACAGGATAAGAGAAATATGGATATCTTTGACAGTAAGAATAATCTTTACGGCTGGCTGTTCAAGAAGATGGCATTTGTAGGTCAAGGTATAATGAGGAGCTGTACACACTTTATGGAAGCGAACAGATCAGGTGGCAGAGACTATACTGGACCGGCCATAGTATGGCGAAGGAGATACCAGCAAGGCGGGCTACGAGTATGTACGCAACCCCGATGGCAAGACATTGAGATGGCTGGACTGCGCCACGAGAGATTTGAGAATGCTCGATCAAAGCAACTGGAGAGTGTCGGCGGTGGATCGTCCAGGATGGAGGAAGTTTTTGAATGTGGCCATGACCCGCCAAGGGTTTGCAGTGCCATAATTCATAATAAACTATTTTTTTTTATTCAACGGATAATTCACAATATTTAAGAATGTAATATTCTAAGTATTGAACATACATAATTTTGAAAACACTTCTGAAAAAATGTATAGTTTATTAAATTATTAGCAAGTTCAAGTAAGTTACAACACAAAAATATCTTGGAGTAATCCGTGACGTCGGCTGGTAATTAACGTAATACCTACTTTGATTTAAAATACAAAAGTCGATTGCCAATCGTAGTAGCTCAATTTGGGAAGCGCTTCAGAGAGTATTATAAGACCCAATAGTTAAAATTTGTCGTAATCAGTATGACAGCTTTAGCATAGTGGTCTATGCGCGGTGGGCGCGATACCTGGAGAGATGCAGGTTCGATTCCTGCGGGTTGTCTTACTTTTTTCAAAAAGATTTTTTCTATTAGTTATAATACATTTTTTCAGAAGTGTTTTCAAAATTATGTATGTTTAATAGATACTTGTCATAAATTATATTACTACATATTACACAAGACATATCGTCATACCGTTTGACGTAGCTGCGGAGAATAATATCGTTACATTATAACACAATTCACATATGTACGATATACCTGTTAATATAATGTTTAGCATAATCCAAGAGAATGCAACACAAAAATAGAATTCTCCAATATTCATTTCCTGCCGTTAAAGTGCGGGTCGCATAAACAGAATTAAAATAATATTCTCCCTGGCGTCTCATCGTGTCTTGTCTGGAGTCGCACAAATCAGAGAGACTTTCTCGTTCTGTAGGAGAGGAGAGGCAGTCAAGCATCGGCGTAGGAATACAGGAATATCACTCCACTACAAGACATACGGCACCGGATTATTGAGGTGTTGAGTAAGGTTTGTAATCCATGTATCTCCCCGCTCGATCACTTTAAATGTTGTCACTGCAATGATTGAGATAATTTACGTGTTTTTGCAAGCTAAAGAAGTGTAAAGTAATGAAAGCAGTCCTTCAATATACATAATTTGAAAACACCTCAGATATTTGCCTATTAGAAAAATCTTTTTTGAAAAAAAAATACGAGGCCACTGGATTCACGCTAATATGTTTTACCAATTAAGCTACGGGCGTCCTACTTATTACGACGACATTAACTGATAGTTGTTACATGAAATGTGTGAAGTATCTCCTACAAAATCAAAACTATCTAAATCATCAATCTACCGTGTCCAGAAAATTGTACGTAGATCGTATCACAGTTCACCGTGAGGTAACATATCGGAAACAGATGGCCGTTTGGCATTGCGATCAAATTCAAGTATAAATAAAACTCATAATAAAGCCCATCGGAACACAAGTAAAAAACAGAAAAATCGGTAAACAAGTTAATTAGAATGGCAATCATATCGTCTATATTTACATAGAACTTTGAATGATTAAAAAATACGTTAGCAAGTGAGTGCTCGTAAGCTTTAGTACCAAATGTGTGATAATAATGACAACATTACTATCAGATATTTTATACCAATCAATGTGCCGCTTGTCATAGTGCAACGTAAGATATCCAGTATCATCAATAATTTCAGAGACTGTTTTATTTGATCCAGTGAAAGGACCCAATGAGATGGGCGGATGGCTAAAAACTATTCCTGATAAAAATGTGTCAATAAAATTTCCACTGAGTGGAGGCCCATAATATGGACCGAACACAGTAATTTGCTTACTTTTTTGATGCAATGCCTCTCCACCAAAAATTAACAGAAGTACCCCCGTTTCAGACGGGACACCGGTGTCGCGCTCGTTTTAATAATGTGGCATTTGTATTCGAATAAAGGGGCCTTTGTATTACGTTTATGAACGCCCTAGAGCTTATGAGTCAACTCATAATTTCGCGTTATAAATTAGAACATAAAACTGGCTGCGGTAATAAAAACAAGTGTACCGGACACGCGTTAACTCATTAGCTTCGAGGGGTTCATAAACATAATACAAAGGCCCCTTTATTCGAATACAAAGGCCTCCTATATTATATCGATCGCGACACCGGTGTCACGTCTGAAACGGGCCTTAACAACATAGAAGTGACAATCTCTCTGTGTATGGGCAAGAGTTTTGCGAGCAGAGTGGCGACCGTTTGGCGGATGGGTGTATAATAATTTTATTTCCATACAGTTTTAGGCGAGGCGACAAGCAAAGCCAGAAGGAAGCGAGATTATGTGGTTGGTCGCGCACCCACAGCCTCAGCATTGCGTATGCCGTATAAATAAGCTCAATAATATAATACTGAACCTGCGATTCCCAACCTTTTTTGATAACAGGAACCCTTGAAATCTAAATCTTGTGAAACTACAACTTAGCTGACTAATTAATAATTATCGAGAATTCTAGACCCCCCCGCTACATGCATCTGAAACGATTTTTTGTCAAATTGGAAACATACTTACAGAAAAAAAAACATTTAAAAAAGCTTTCGAATCTACTTCTCAAAGGACTTTTTCATTATTTCTTCATAGTTTCCTTGTTGGTAATTCAGACTAATTAAAAACATGTGTTATCATTTGGTGTACCTACATATTGTTTCTACGATACGAGCTAATTAATTTGTAATATAAGTCAGAAAAGCTAAACATATAGGTACATATGAGAGCTTTTCTGATAGAAACGTTTATCTAGAATTTTCTAGAATCTTGAGAAAACAATAACTAATCTCATTTTTCGAGAATCAAATAAAATCAAGGGAATCTAAAAAGGTGAAAAAATCACAATCTCCACATGTTGCTTTCCAAGGGTAAAACAATAACAAAATATCTGTCACTTACACAGGTCGTGTTTGACATAGGTACCTACTGACTAGGGAATCCAATCCCGAGCCAAAATTCTGATCCCGGGATTGGCATTTTTTTGTAATGTAATTGTAATATAATTTTTTTTATATTTACAAATAACATTGATACTCGTAAAATCGGTCAAAAATAAATCAAATATAATTTATACTATTTAAGACATTTATTGTTAATATTGTATACGTTGAATCTTGGAAATACATAAATTTAATAGAGCAATTAATATTGTAATATAAATAATAATGTGAATTTAATATAAGATCGCTGTTTCTGATGGTAAAGACTTAATGAATGGGTTAGCGAGATTTAAAATAGTAAAGCAAATCATGGTGTACTTATGGCCTTTCCGCTTCATAAATCTAATTAGTCAGCCAAATATGAAACTGCCGTAAAACGTACATGGTGGAATTACTTTGTTAATAGTGCTAAGCATTGTTTTTTCCCAATCTTTCTCATTTTTATTAATTTATGTGAAAAAATAAAATAAATCAAACTTCATTCAAACTCAGTTTATTTCTAATATAGTTATTTGTTATTAAAAGTATTTTTTCTGTTATATTTTCGTTTTTATTTTATTTTCCATAAAAATTGATAAAAAAAAATCAATCCCGAAAGTTTCGGGATTATGTTTATCAATCCCGGGATTCATAGGTATCGAAAATAGCTCGAGATCTCGGGATCGCGGGACTGGAATCCCTAGTACTGACTACTGATAACAAAAAACATTGTATGGGTATAGGTATGTGTTTGATATAATAATTTTGTGTTAATATGTATCTAAGTATATCCTTTTTAATATGCATGAAGTTGTTCAATAATAATTAATATACGCGAGTATCTTATGTATGAAATTATGTTTTATTATTATTGTTTTATTAATAGGTCACTTGAAAACCTTGAAAATACATATTATTAACAATTTACTCAATTACAAAAAATGTAAATACTTAGTTGAAATTTTTCACAAGATTTTTAAAATTATCGAGTAAGTAGCCTGATTGGGAAACACCGTACTGAACCGGGGAAACGACATAATATTTTCTCTATAATCGTTAAAATTTGCATGCATAATCAGAAACACCCAGTATTCATTTCGTCTACCTACGAATTTATTTTCTTGATTCTAGCCACCTGTTTCTCAATAAGCAAATTCTGATATATTCTAAGGGCTTGCGCAGACAGAGAGCGGTCGGAGTTCTGCGTTCAACCGACCGTTGACCGCTAACGTTCAGGGACAGCAGACAGGTGGCGGTCAACAGTAAGCGTTCCATTTGTTTACAAACGTTGTACTGACACAAGCGCTGCATAATGCGAGACCGCTATATTCCGACTGCGAGTGGAAGTGAGAAAGCACCGCTGTTGGGTACTCACTCCCCCGTGTGGTTTCGCTCTATGTTGTGTGACTGCTCAAATTCCTATGACGGGACTGGACGGGAGGTACGGCGTTCTTTGTAATTCCGGGCATAGAACTCCAGAACTCTAGCGTTCCAATTGACCGGCGCGGTCTGACCGCCGGCTGTGTACCCATACAGTGTGAAGTCCATACAGTACAAAGAACGCCGAACTCCGAACGCGGAACGCAGACCGCCTGACTGCGCTCTGTCTGCGCAAGCCCTAAAAGTTTCAAATGTCTAGCTAGTCGGGAAGTTAGTTAAAAATCGATTGCAAGATTTGTACTGGACAAACAGCCACCGGACAAACAAGAATACGAGCTAATAAAAACGTTATAATAAAATGAGCCTTCTAGGACGATTATTACCCCCCCTACCCAACCCCACGGACATAAACCTTCCGTATAAAAATAAAAACTCATGATACAACTAACAATGAATACATAATATTAGTACATTTGAATATTTTAAATGAATTAATTTTTCGAGAAGAAGAGTTTCTTCAACACTTGGATTTATCCAACCTACATCGAAACTTTTTGTATTTTACAACATCTGATAAGGATTTCATAACAACCTCAGTACGGTTACTGTTTTGGTAACTATACAAAAAAAACTACATCCCTTCTAACATCACACGTTGTCACGTCCAGTTATGACTTCTTTCTTTGAATACTTATTTAAAATTCATTATATATTATGTCCGAGACAGCATCAGCATCTCGGACAGCAGGTGTCCATAGACGGAAGCATGCACGATGAAATTGCTCGAAGAACAAAGCTGGGATGGAGTGCTTTCGGACGTCTGAATAGTATCTTCAAGAGTGACCTACCATTATATCTTAAGCGTAGGGTGTTCAACCAATGTGTGCTACCCGTGCTCACGTATGGCTGCGAGACGTGGACCCTCAACACGAGAGATGTCCAAAGGCTAAAAGTCACACAGCGAGGCATGGAGAGGTGTATGTTGGGCATCACGCGAAAGGACCGTAAGAGAAACGAATGGGTTAGGAAGCAGATAAGAGTACGCGATGTAATTGACGTTGCCAAACAGCTGAAATGGAGATTGGCGGGGCACATTGCTCGCCGAAAGGACGGCCGCTGGACAAATGCCGTCATCCAGTGGTACCCAAGGGGCACGAAACGGCCACAGGGTCGCCCTAAAAGCCGCTGGATTGACGAACTGGTAAAGTTCGGCGGAAATACGTGGCAGCGAACGACACAGGACCGAGAGAGTTGGATAAAGCTTGGGGAGGCCTTCATCCAGCAGTGGATTGACCCCGGCTGATGATGATGATGATATATTATGTACTTATTTTGTTATTTAACGTGATTGTTCTTCTAAATAATGACTTAAAATTAAATTAATAATACAAGACTGTCTTAACTCATTAACGCCCCTAGCAAATAAATCTCAGATCAAAAGTGTTAAACATTGCCACAAATTAATGTAACTGCAATACGAAACGATTTGCATCTAATTTAATAACCAGCCTTGATAACTCTACGAGCTTATATTACCACGTTTTTATTAGTTCGTATTCTTGTTTGTCCGGTACATATTTTTTCTTGTGTGTTCAGTACAATTTTTTTCTTGTTTGTCCAAGATTTTTAACTAACTTCCCGACTAGCTAGACATTTGAAACTTTTAGAATATATCAGAACACGACGACAATGCATTTTTTTAATACTTTTGGCCATATTTAAGCAGAATTGAATTCATTTTCAGTTAATTCTGTTTTGCATGTTTCGGAAAAAAATCGTTAAAAGTAATATTCACTACTCACTATTATTGGTTGCTAAGGGGGTCCTAGCAACTAAATTATTAATATATACGTGCGTTACTATGGAAATCAATATGAAATGTCAAAATGACATTTCAGTATTCTATAATATTTATTCAGTATTTCTATCAAGTACAAAAAAAGTATTTATTAATACATAGAATTGTCAAGTTTATAATATGATTCAACAGAAAATTTAAAAACGTGGTATATAAAAAGTTTATCTTGTAATTATTGTTATATTTAGGCTGCATATTCATACAACAATGATTTCTTCAACACTTTCGCGTTCAATACTATAATTTTACTGCTGTGTTGAAAGTTGAACACTTTTCGAAAATTAACTATTTGGCGTATTATCAAAAACGATTCAAATCTATTATTTTAAGTGTTTTTAGTAGTTTAATGGTTTCTGACGCCAATCTAATTTAAGGACACGTGTTGTTAAAAATTTGCCAGCGAAACTATTTTCTTTTGCAGTAACTAACTTTAAAATTATTTAAGTTAGGAGATCTGCCCAGATTTATATGCCTAGCTTTAGGACGTCTGAACAAGTTACAAAATTATATTATGGTGTCTTAAGGCTATACTTCAGCTGGGGCACGGTGTAAAACGATCGTGACTACGCGACGCGAAGATTGTGTAAATGACGCGTGCAGAACAAAACATAATTTGTCATAAAAAGTAAACAAGCGTCCATTTAATGTTATGTTTATTGTTCTATTACTAATAATAATAATATATTCATTGACATGTTTTCTTTTTCAAGTAAATGGGTAACGTTTTTTAGTCATCTTTACACGATTTAAGAATTAATTCCCCCGTCGCTATCACAAAACAAATTGACGTGTTCACAGCTCGATTTTCGCTCTCCGATTGCCAGCCAGTCCGAAATTTCGTCGCACCTGTAGTTGAAAATTATTTGCAGTTTCACTGAAGTACCGTCTTAAAAACATCGAGAGGGTGTATGCACAACATAAATCGATGAATTTGTATTGGGTTTGGAAGTTTACAAACATTTGGAAATCTGAGAATCGGCAATGTGTCTCAGTTTTGGCTTTCAGCGTCTGATGTGACAGCTCGTTTTAAAAATTGAATAATATAAAGGTTTCACAATCCTGTACGAGGGCTTTAAGACCACAGAACAGATTTATAAACAGAAATGTAAAAGCCATCCCCGTAAACGGCGTAAACCAATATTTTGAAGCAGGGTATTTTATGGCGATCAAGCAGTAAACCACAAATATAACAAAGCACGCCAACGGCAATCAACATTGGATGCACGTTACATTTGCGTAACAGTCTTTAATGCATATTATTATCATACAGACGTAACTATTGAAAATAACATTATAATATTCTAACACAGTGGTTCTTAACCTTGTTGGAGGTACTGACCCCCACCAGTTTCATATGCGCATTCACCGAACCCTTCTTAATTGGAAAAATAAAATATGATTTTTTTTCAAATTGAAAACATATGTTTATATTTTACTGGTGCACAAAATGAACCGTGCATCAACATCACTGTGTTCAAAGAACAAAACCATTAAACAGCGCTCGAAATGGAAAGATTTACGAACCGGAGCGCTCGACAAATTTTCTGAAGATATTTACATAGTCATCAAATCGTTTGTGTATTTTATAAAAATAAGTGTCAGATTTTCTTTCTATGGCCTATCTAACTCAGACGGTCAAAATTTTTTTTCCACGAGACGGAGCGATAATTTTACAAAATCACGAGCCGGAACGGCGGTCCGGTGCGTTCCGTTCCATTTCGAGCCCTGCCATTAAAACATTATTTTCACACAAAAATAAAAACATAATAATCCGTCGAGAGACTTTGCAAGCTCATATGAGTCGGGTGTGTGTCTTGACCTCCGCCGAACCTCTGAGACTGACTCACCGAACCCCTGGGGTTCGATCGAACCAGGTTAAGAACCACTGTTCTAACACGAGGAAGTACATATTAAGTTGAGAATACGTCTTGTCTTGGTACCGGTCTCAAAAACAGTGTTCAAATGGGGGGATGAATTCTACGCATCGGGATAAACAAAGTAACCAAAATGCGTCGCGAATTGACTATACGAGCAAGAACGGGTTGGCAATACACCCAGATGGGTGCCGTCATAAAAACGTGATGTCAGCAGAGATGTAGATTGTTTTTGATGAGCCCGAACCGAGCCTTGGAACCAGGGTTCCGATTTTTAATTTGATAGAACCAGAAAGGAGTAATTTTTTTCACTGGAACCGAACCTTTAAAAAACAGGAGAGGAAAATAATTCCCGCATATTTTATAATAGGTATTATTAAAAACAAATAAACATGTTACCTACTCAGCAATGTTGTGAAGATCGGAATTAATTTACCATTTTTCGTAATAGTTTTATTATTCTCTCAGAAACCAAAGAAAGGGCAACAGGCCACTAAAAGCATTTCACTCATATCATTTCTAAGGTGAAATTAATTCCATTTCCGTAAACTATCCGCTGAATATAAGTGTTGGGTTTCTTTTCCACCTAGAAAATGACACAAGGAAAATGTCAGTCAAACGTCAGGTCTACTGACACTTGACTGAAGTCCAGTCTTGAATAAAGAAACCCATTAATGTTATCTTTTATCAGCGCATGATATATCTGTTCATATGTTTTCGGATGTTTATTATAATGCATCAATGGAATATACTACCTTTCAGTAAATTCACGTTTTCTTGTTTGTTTTTATTTAATAAAACGCAATTTTTTTGTAGTACCTACTTATTCCAATTTTAATCAAGAGATTAGGACCGGTTTCGTCCGCCTCAGAAGGACATTTTCAACTCGATACATTTTTTTAAAACAATATTTATCAAACAAAATCCAAAGCGATAGAAATAATATAACAATAGGTACATAAATAATTATTCGTCCAATAATACCTTCCCAATAACAGATTAATTTAAAACTAATGAGGTTGGACATTAATATTTCATACTACATCAGGAGCATTAAACAAATTATTTTAAATATATAATAACCATCACCATCACTGCCAATTGTATTTGTAGTTCAATGAAAACAAATAAGTGTGACTGACAAAGTTTAGTGTGCACTATCTATGTTGAATCTTAACAGCCTACCTCCACCCCTCGCCACTGATAGTTAGGGGATAGCACGATAAAAATGGTTACCTAAATTGTTCGTAAAACATTTCACCGCAGCACAGTTTGCAGTGAGCTTTCTATCGGAAAGAGATGACCTTATACCATGGTTTCCCAAACTATGGGTCGCGACCCACCAGTGGGTCGCGAGCGAATATTGAGTGGGCCCTCGCCACTGTATACGTGAATCAAAAAAAATAGGAAATGATAAATTTGATATTTCATTCAGCTATTTATAATTCCTAAAAATTGAAATAAACTTAAGTTACGGAAAATATTGTGATAAAATAATAATATTTTGAATTGCCAATGCACTACAGATGGCAGCTGGAAAAAGCTTATGTTGTGGAAAAGTTGTATTGAGAATGGCAAGTATGATTGTTTTGAAACAATAGAAACTTTTATTATTGAAAACCAAGTGCAGCCTAAGATGAACGTACTGTCTGAAATTTCCAGCCATTTATCACTGTTAATAAATAACTTTGACGACTATTTTGGGGAAGAGGTGAAAAAGTTTGATTCGTTGCGTTGGATTTGTAACCCATTTCAAGACGACTTACTAACTAGTATGTCAACAAAAGCAAGTGAAGAACTCATTGATTTATCAGAAGATACGTCACTGCAAAATAGTTTCAATCGTAAACAGTTAACGAAATTCTGGCTCTCAGTTGCTGATAATTATCCTTGCCTGTTCGATCAAGCTATGAAAGTCCTTCTCCTCTTTACTACCTCATATCTGAGGTCGGATTTTCGGCTATGGTTAACATTAAAACTAAATATCGAAATAAATTGGATTCAAACTCACTGCGATTAAAAGTAACTAAAGTTGAAGTTGATGCTAAAACTGTAATGAAGAAAAATAAGAAACAAATACATCCTTCCCATTGAAATAACTTGGTAAAAAAACCTTGCAGGTGTAGGTATTTTAAGTAATATTTTTTTTTATTTAAGTTGAGTTTCTTATTTCAACAGTCTTTCATTCATATTGGTGACACTTAAAAAAAATATTTTTTTAATTTCAATTATAACAAATAAGACAGCATTAAGTAGTTCCACGACTCGCCACTAGGGAATCTGAGCATTACCAATATTGATGCCCTCTTTTCTCTAAGACAGCTAAGAGGTGGGTCCAAAGATTGGAAATTTTTATTAGATGGGTCGGAGCCCAGTCAACTTTGGGAACCACTGCCTTATACTATACGGTCTCCAATTGTATTAGATTCAATATGAACATTAATTCAATTTTCATGGCCGATTTTGGCAAAATTCATGAATTCAAGAATGAAAACCTTACCTAACCTAACTTCACAAATAATTCAGTATATCAGCTATTTTCAAAAATTTTATGCCGCTGACTACCTGTAAAGTGTAAACCGACAAGAACCGTGTTTTATTTAGACATGAATTTTATCTCAGAACTACACGACCCAAAGAGGTTGGAAGTTGAATATACGACCATATATTATTTCCGATATAAGATTTCACGGTGAACTGCATACGTACAAATGTACGGACACGGATTAAAATATATCAAACAAAATAACACAACAAAAGGATAAGGAATCAATTGCCAAAGAATCAGTCGTACGTATTCATACATTCGTAAATAGTTAACCTCTGCGACATAACAATAATAATTATATTGTAAAATAACGTGTAAGTATATTTATTTTAGTTTCCTTTTAATGTAAACATAAAATGATTTCGATTCGATAACATTGTTGACGGAAACCTCATAGAAAATGTGATTGTATTCTTGCTATCGCCCCAAGCCAGAAATGTGCTATCGGAGGAGCGTCAATAATCGTACACATTTTCCACATAAATTCAATTCAATATTCAATATAAGAGGCAAAACTGTAAAAGGTAAAAAAATCATTTCCTGTTCGGGGCGGAGCACATGGGCATCCATGGTGTGAAAGTTATATTAATACAATATATTTTACGAGACGGGGCGAACAAAGTGACCGTCTCAATGATGAGATGCATTTACTGCAAATTAAATTGAGAATCAAATATGTGAGTACCTATATGACAATAAATCCAATTCAATTTGTTCATTCATTTAAAACAATGAAACGTATGTATAATGAAAAATCGTTAATCGTGAGGTGTTCTATCAGAAACAGATGGCTGTATTCATTCCGACCATGCCCGATCCTAATAGGATCATATAGGCCTCCACAGAGTAGAGGTTTGTATTCAGATTTTGTTTTTACGAGAAATGGATGTCAGCCACTTGCTCAACCTATTAGGTCCATACCCTGACTCACGCACAAATTGAAAAACAATATGTGTACTTGCCAGACCCAGGATTCGAACCTGGGACCCACGACGTGATAGTCCAACGCTTAAGCCGCGCGGCCACCGTGGGTGTTACCATGGCTGTATAGCATTGGGGTAAAATTCATGCCGAAATAAAATACGTAATAAGAACCACCGGAACACAGTGGAAAAGAAAATTGCCAAAATTGGTAGGAAAGAAAATTAGAAATACAATCAGGGCACGCAGAATTAATGAGAACTGAAATACCTAACTGGTGGTGGAGTAACAGGCAACTGATCTCGAATGTGGAAGAATATGGAATAAACTTAAACACGTGTCAGGAATACGTAATCGAAGATTGCAATGCACACTATTGCACGTCTATTAGTGTGTGGTTCATTTTCGTAGGACACTCACACATTCAAAACCCTGCGTCGTGTATTGGGGAATAGCCGAATTATATATCAGAATTCTATTGATTAATCTGTTCTGTGGTCATTTCCATACGTTGTTAACTCCACCGCCAAGTTTAAAACAAAAGTTGTTAACTCCATTCTAACCAATCGATGATGAGTTATTTATCACGTGACCTAGGTTTTATTAGTATATTCAAATGTGACATTTTAACAGTTTCAAATTATGTCAACTCCCAATTTGAAGTTTTTCTAATAATATTAATGATCTGCCTTTCAGTTACAACATTAAATTATTTATTATGTCAATTTATTTCATTGTACACAGTGGTTTTCACGTTGTTTTCATATTTATTAATCTGTTCTGTGAATACAATCATTGAGTACTTATATGTGTAAGTATATAAAATTCTGAATGATTCAAAATTAGGTTAGCAAGTAGGTACTCGTAAGTATCAATTCATACCTATCAAATATATGATAATAAAGACAACGTTATCAATATAAAACCTAGACAAAACGGTGGCTGAGAAATAGCATATTTATTATGAAAATCACCTGGTCTCTCTGGTTCACCCTGTATAGTAGCAAAATATATTTTTAGATAATATTATGGGCCTACACCCCACTGTGTCTCTGCCCAATGTTGACTCTTTAAAATAATGAATGCCGGGAGGAAAAGTAAAAGATGCTAAAACACCTCAGCTGTGTAAACGACAAACGAGACAGAGGTAAAATATTTACCCCTCCAACTAACTTATAGTAACATTAAATTTATAATATATTATCACATAACACGATATTTGTACGTATTCAGATCATACTTCACCGTGAGACGTTGTATCGGAAATAGACGACCATCATCATCATCAGGGGCGCAAGAACCCGGTGTGGGTCCTGGCCTCCTCCAACAGCTCCCTCCACCTGTCCCTATCCAGTGTGGCCGCTTTCCAATTTGGTACCCCCAGAATATGGAAGTCACTGGCAGCTCCATCCAACCAGCAAATCTTTGGCCTCCCTCTTCTTCTACGTCATATTGGATTGCTGGACATCACTCTCTTTGCCGGTTCATTGTCATTCATACGGTGCACATGACATAGCCATCGCAGTCTCCCAATCTTAATTGATTGAACTGCACTGCAATCTTCGTACAGCCCGTAGAGCTCAGCATTATATCTTCTCCTCCAATTGGTGCCATCCCTGATCGGTCCATATATATATGGCGAAGAATTTTTCTTTCAAAGATGTTCAGGGCTCGTTCATTTCGCAGAGTTAATGTCCAGGTTTCCGATGCGTAGGTGAGCACTGGCTTTACAAGTGTCTTGTAAAGAGTGCTTTTAGTTCGGCGAGATAGTATGCGGGACTTAAAATGTCTTAACAGGCCAAAGTAGCATTTATTCGCAGAAAAAAATAGACGACCCTATAGTGTTAGAATCAAATTCATGTAGGTACATATAAATAAAACACAAACAACGATTTAAAAATCACCAGAATGCAAGGAAAAGAAAGATAGAATAAAATAAATTATAAATACGATCCTATCGTATCTATAATATATTTAAGTACCTATATAGAATTATGAATGATTCAAAAAGAGGTAAGCACGAAACAAATGCATAATTCCTCACTAATTACTACGAAAATATCATCTGGTTTACACTATACTGCTAATTTTATTAACTGTCAAATTATGTATATGAGCAATAATATCAATATGTTACTTAGTTCAATTGTTTCTTTCATTGAAACGATAAACAAAGCAATAGTTTGCTATATTTCAGCATTTTCAAATATCGATTGCCCACTAGAGCTGCCAGGATCTAGCTTGATAATGGAAACTGGAATGACTTTACACATTTATTTTATCCAGAAACGTAAGAGTGATGGTATGGAGAGGTTCATGCTGGGCACAAGGCCAGAGGACAAACAGCGGAGCGGTATGATTGGATAAGAAAACAGACAAGGGTTTGCGATGTAATACAGTTGGCTAAAAACCTCAAATGGAAATGGGCTGGACACATAGCTCGAAGAAGGGACAATCGCTGGACAAATCTAATCATCCAGTGGTACCCAAGAGCTACAAAACGTTCGCAAGGTAGATCTAGAGGCCGCTGGATCGATGAAATGGTTAAGTTCTGCGCAAGTACGTGGCAACGCAACGCACAGGACCGAGAGAAATGGAATCAGCTTGGAGAGGCCTTCATCCAACAGTGGATAGATTCAGGTTGATGATGATGATGATAGTAGATTCGGTGGAGATGATTTTTCTCGCCTGCGGCACAAACTGCCTGTTTTCGAATAGCTACGCGTGTACTTACGTAGGTATCTGTTTAAGATAACCATGCAAAACTGGTAGAAATTAGTAGTTAATGAAGTAACATAACTACATTTTTAGATTACAAATATGTAATATAGATATGGGTGACATTTTGAGCTTTCTCGTAGAGGAATTCTGACTGCCCACTACTGAATACATTTATTTTGTGTGTTGCCTTTCTGCACTTTAATACAACGTAGAGGTTCCTCAAGATTTTATAAAATGGCTTAAGGGTTCCACCACACAAAAAATGTTGGGAATCACTGCTTTACGGTAGCACAGCTATGACCTGAGAGTAGGGAATCCAATCCCGAGCCAAAATTCTGATTGTCAAATTGTAATCCCGAAATCCCGGGATTGGCATTTTTTTCCATTGTTGATATAAAAATTTTATATTTACAAATAACATTGATAAAATCGGTCAAAAATAAATCTAGCATTAAATTTATACTATTTATATTATATACAATGGAGTAAATAATATTGCAATATAATAATAATAATG
Organism: Rhyacophila brunnea; assembly: GCF_057557595.1. Lineage (NCBI taxonomy): Eukaryota > Metazoa > Arthropoda > Insecta > Trichoptera > Rhyacophilidae > Rhyacophila > Rhyacophila brunnea. Next base: position 38,837,410 of record NW_028232796.1, read on the forward strand.
TGAATCTAATATGAGATTGCTGTTTCTGATAGTAAATACCTACATAATGAATGGGGTTAGCGAGATTTAAAATATTAAAGCAAATTATGGTGTACTTATGGCCTTTCCGCTTCATAAATCTAATTAGTCAGCCAAATATGAAACTACCGTAAAACGTATGAGATCATGGTGGAATTACTTTGTAAATAGTGCGAAGCATTGTTTTTTTCCAATTATTCTAATTTTTATTAATTTATGTGAAAAAATAAAATGAATCGGCAACTTACACTTGGGTATAAATCAAACTTCATTCAAACTCAGTTTATTTCTAATGTAGTTATCTGTTAATAGTATTTTTCTGATATATTTTCGTTTTTATTTTATTTTCCATAAAAATTGATAAAAAAAAATCAATCCCGAAAGTTTCGGGATTATGTTTATCAATCCCGGGATTCACAGGTATCGAACATAGCTCGAGATCTCGGGATCCCGGGACTGGAATCCCTAGTACTGACTACTGATAACAAAAAACATTGTATGGGTATAGGTACGTGTTTGATATAATAATTTTGTGTTAATATGTATCTAAGTATATCCTTTTTAAAATGCATGAAGTCGTTCAATAATAATTAATATACGCGAGTATCTTACGTATGAAATTATGTTTTATTATTATTGTTTTACTAATAGGTCACTTGAAAACCTTGAAAATACATATTATTAACAATTTACTCAATTACAAAAAATGTAAATACTTAGTTGAAATTTTTCACAAGATTTTTCAAATTCTCGAGTAGGTAACCTGATTGGGAAGCACCGTACTGAACCGGGGAAACGACATAATATTTTCTCTATAATCGTTAAAATTTGCATGCATAATCAGAAACACCCAGTATTCATTTCGTCTACCTACGAATTTATTTTCTTGGTTCTAGCCACCTGTTTCTCAATAAGCAAGTTCTGATATATTCTAAAAGTTTCAAATGTCTAGCTGGTCGGGAAGTTAATTAAAAAACGATTGCAAGATTTGTACTGGACAAACAGCCACCGGACAAACAAGAATACGAGCTAATAAAAACCATTTTTATATTTAATATTTTCCATAAAAATTGATAAAAAAAATCAATCCCGAAAGTTTCGGGATTATGTTTATCAATCCCGGGATTCATAGGTATCGAAAATAGCTCGGGATCCCGGTATTGGAATCCCTACCTGAGAGTACATTAATATTGCCAAGCGCCAGGGACTCTTGAAACCGCCGAATAGTACCGATATGAACGCGAACGAAGAGAAATACTCTAGCTAGATATTAAATTGTTATTAATGTTACATAAAATTATGCAGTATGCACCTCTGAGTGCATAACAGTTTCCGACTGTAGGAATGCATGAATGCATCTACACAGCTGTGTCGCCTTATAAAATCACACAATAGGAATGGGTATCGTAAAGAGTAGCTGTGTTTGGACAACAAAACAGATACCTACCAAACGTACATATTGGGACAACAAATTTAATCTTCCGGCCAGATTGATACGTCTATCAGGTTGGTATGCAAATGAAAATTAAATCAAGCTCCGGCAGTGGGAGTTGATAAACCCACCACTGGCTGAAGACACGAACCATCGGAAGGCGAGCAATTGTTTATTTAATTTTGTTATAATAATACTATGTACCGCAATGGTATTTTTGTTTGAATTGCGACTTTTTGTGTTATGTGACCGCTCATTTAAAAATACCTATTCTCTGATGTAACGAGCAAATTCAATCAGTCCCATCTTCCTCGTAATAACCAAGTTCGACTGTATTATGCGCCCCCGGCTATGTTCAAAATTTGTATTGCGCCCTCCGTGGCAACAAGGTTGCTGACCCCTGAGTTAGAGCAACGCACACCAGTGGCGAAGGGTGGAGGTAGGCTGTTAGGATCCGACATAAATAGTGCACACTAAACTTTATTTTGTTTACATTGAAATAAGACAACAATTTACAGATGGTGTTGGTTAGTTTTTAAAATTCAATTAAATTCTGCGCACCAAGCCATAATAGATAATAGTAAAAAAAATGCAATTAAATCACACATAACTTTGAATATTTTATAGATATAATAATATTTTTATCAAATATAGTTAGGTTTAGGCAGGAATTAATGGATCTAAAAAAATGAACCAACAATATGTATATTCTTAATCCAACGAAAACAAATAAGTATGAATGATAAAGTGTGCACAATTTTGTTGTATCGCCCAAAATAAATAGCGTCCACCTCACGCAAGTGGAATACATCAACACCCGAAGCAATTTGGTTGAACGTGGTTATCGCCCTCCCAATTGGCATTACCAGTGGCAGGTTGGTTCTGCACCTTAGGAGAATAAACAACTGATGTTCTTTATTTCTAAGATAGTTATCAAGGACACACAGGTCAACACTGCCGAGAATGACAAGAGTTCTCATTTATACCTCGTATAAGACGAAAAAAAATACGTAAGTAGTTAAAAGATCTCTTCTAAATTGCAGACTGACAAACCAATGTGTACCACCCCGCGTACATTAATCATGTTCAAAGACTATGCACCCCTAGCAATTAACACTAAGTTTACAGCAGTAACCGCTAATGGACATGTTCACTTACCTCATCGCACCAAATACTGGCTGCGAGGGTGTGCCATACGGAATCACTGGTAGGTGACCATGCCCAGCCAAGTTGCAACCCCAAGCTAAACGGAGTGTCTGGATATGATGTGTGTATGTACGCAGGAAAAATTGGGGACGAAATAAATAAGTCAACGGTAGAAGCGACCAGGCGTGGTAGGTCGAGGGGGAGATCGCAGGTCAGTCTCACCAAGTATCTGGGGTCTTTTATACTTTCTATTAGATTATTATGAAAAAAATACTACGACGACGTGTTCCGACGTTCTAGGTATTTTGTGACTGTGCATCTATTGGCATCAAAAATCGTCTCTTGACCAACGACAAAGATGCATTCTCCAATTCTTCGGTCACGTGGCAAGAAGAGATCCGATCAGCTTGGAGAGAAGAGTGATCTCTGGTGGTGTAGAAAGGAGGAGGTTGCGAGGACGTGTGCCTGCCAGACGAAGTGATACTATCAAGAAAGCGACTGAATTAACAATAAATAGAACTAAAGCTACGATGGCGGGCAACCTCAGTAAATGAATAGAGATTTCGTGGCGTTTCTGTATAGGTATAAACACACCATCTGTTATTTACTATATATGTTACGCCGAATGTGCGAAATTGACTGTTACATGAAATGGGGAAAATTTTTCCTAAATCATGAAAAATGCAAGCCCGTTGCCTTATTCATGAATTATTTACAGTAATTTTACTGCCTAGTTCATGCATTGGGAAAATTAGATAGTAGCGCTACGGTGGTGTTTTTTGCAACTAAACCAAGTGTGTCAAATGCTTATGCATTGGTCAAAATAGATGGTCGCGCTCCGGTGGTGTTTTTTGCAACTAACCAAATGTGTCAAATGTCATTGATTATATAAAAATATACCAAGCAATAACTACAATGACGTTCAAATCCATTTACTATGCCCAGAAAAAATCTAGAACTATAATATGATAACAGAAGAATTTTATTAAAAGGTATTTTCGCGATTTGATTCGTGCTTGGGTATCAATCGTGCAATGGTCGATTGTTTGTTTGTGATAGTTTGTTGACACTAACCTTGTTAGCTAACCTCAAAATGGACATTCAGTTGAATTCAGAATTACAAAACCTAACCTAACCTAACATAATAATATTATATTATGTCCAATTATAACTAATAAAACCATCCGTATTAAATTTACTTTTTCTGCAGTCATGTTGACAGTTTAAGAATTCTATACCCTGACGAATTCACGCACTCGGCAGATAATTTACCTAATTCATGAATAAGGCAACGAGCTTGACTATTACATGAATTAGTCAAAATTTTGTCCATTTAATGTAATAGTCAATTTCGCACATTCGGCATAACATATACTTACATTAACTTTAAAATGGTATATTTGCAAATAAAATGTTTTCGATACAGCGATGACCCAATAATGCCAGTAGAGCGAAACTCAACCACGCAAAATTGACACAAACTAGCAGCGCGGCAGAGTGACGCCATTAATGGTCACTGAATGGGCCACTAACGGCCGATAAATTAAAACGGAACGCGCCAAAAATATCAATATTTATTCAACACTGCATGAATGGAATTCTATGCATATCCAAAGTGATTGATTAGCTGGGATATGATTTTTTGTACTTAACAACGAAGTTGAATGAAATTGTTAGAGAATCAGACAGCGTGGGATTTCTTGAACACATGGACTCAACTTGCATCGTAATGCCGGGTCCACACTGGCAACATGTCGCCGGCAACCTCGTTAAATTTTACGATAAGTATGATAATTATCGTAAATTTTTTTAAGCAATTATGATAAATACCGTTAAATTTAACGAGGTTGCCGGCGACATGTTGCCAGTGTGGACCCGGCATTATGCTTAGTCCAGAGTAGAGCAAGACAATATACTATTTTATGCACGAACAATTACGAATATTGTATAGAAACATTTTTTATGCGAACATCTAAAATGTTGAAAAGAAGACATTTATATTATGTACCGGATCACAATATTGAATATACGGTTGTGAACGTAGTTATTACGTACTTCATATAAGACAGTCCGGTGACGGTCACGATGGCCGAGCGGCTTACGCGTCGGCTAATAATGTTGCGGGTCCCAGGTTCGAATCCCGGGTCTGACAAATACACACAACTTTTTCAATCAGCGTGTGGATCTAATAGGTTGAGCAAGTGGCTAACATCCATTACTCGTGAACACAAAAAACTGTTAATACAAACGTCTACTCTGTGGAGGCCCATATATTATGATCTTATGAGGATCGGACATGGTTAAAAGAAAAAGATAAATCAGTCCAGCAAAATTCTACGACCCACGTGAATGATTATTAAAAAATGGCTAAAATATGCTCAGAAAATATTTTTTATTCAGTCACCTTTGTTTACCTATTTGATAATTTAAAAATTTCTTCATTCTAAAATCTACATATAGGTACCTACAGGTAAAAGTTTCTATATTCCGTATGCCTTCCTGAATATTTCAAAGAGATTTATCTGTTATCTAAATCTTCGTATGTTGATTTTACGGTAGAAATGTAAACATACAAAATGATAAGCCCTCGAAATAGTGTGGGGTTTCTTTTCTCAACTTGCCTACATTATCATAATATCCTCTTCAAATGTATCCTTTGTATAAAAGGGGATATTAAAAAGTATATAGGTAAGCCACGTGGACGTTATTTATTTATGTAACTTTATAATATATTATTATGCAAGACGGAGCACAATAGGTATAATCCAATTAGTATAATATGATGAATAATATTGTACCTAATGAACACATAGGTACATCTTTCAGGATACCTACCGAATTATCAATGAATGTTTGAACTGAAGTTAGCCACTTTGAATGGCTTTCTTGACAGGAGACGGACAGACCTGTACGCACGTCTATTTCTTTTGTGATGGAGTCGGATGAAAATTTTCTTAAATCGTGTAAAGATGACTAAAAAACGTTCCGCATGTACCTACTTGAAAAAGAAAACATGTCAATTAATATACTATTATTATTACGAATATAATAATAAACATAACATAAAAAGGACGCATGTTGAACTTTTATGACAAATTATATTTCGTTCGGCTTGCGTTATTTGCACCCGCTACTGGGTACTACACAGGTACTGAAATTATTTATTTATTGTTTGTTATTAATTAGACGGCTAAATTAATTTACCAGTTTATCACACATTATTATATTGAAATAAAACGTTATCTATAAATATTATGTTTGTATAACGAATGTCGTGTATTATCTATTCTATTAGAAATAAAATGTTCTAGCAACCACAGAGTACTGAGAGAAATAAAATGATAATAACTGTTATTAAGTCATGTTCATTTTCGACGAGCACGGTAGAATAACAACACAATCGCGATAATTAGTTTTGGCAGTTGCCATATGGGATGTACCTACTATCAACTATATTTTATTTATATTATATTTTACACCCAAGGTGGCCATAGGCGCGAAGAAATTTTGGAATCGCTGCCATTCGGAGAGAGAACGTCGAGCTGGTAACACGTCAATTTGTTTCGTGATGGCGACGGGGGTATTAATTCTTAAATCGTGTAAAGATGACTAAAAACGTTACCCATTTACATGAGAAATAAAACATGTCAATGAATATATCTATTATTATTATTACTAATAGAACAATGGAAATTACTAATGGGACACGTGGATCCGTCACCGTGGCCGGCCCTCCCTCACCCTGCAGCGGTGCTACAAGAGCGACCTACGTGCTGCAGGTCTGACATGGCGGGAGGCGCAAGAGTTGGCGATGGACCGAGGGGCGCCAACTTGTGCTTGCCCTATGCCCCAATGTTGGGACGTGACAGGGTGGAAGAAAGAAGAATAGAACAATAAACATAACATTAAATGGACGCATGTTGGATTTATATGACAAATTATATTTCGTTCGGCATGCGTCATTTGCACCCGCGACCCGCAATCCGCGCATCGCCTAGCCACGATCTTTTGAGACCATGCCTCAACTGAGGTATAGCCTTAAGCGTTGGCCTATTACGCCGTAGGTCCCAGGTTCGAATCCTGGGTCTGGCATGTACACATATTGTTTTTTAATTTGTGTATGTACATGAGTCATGGTATGGACTTAATAGGTTGAGCAAGTGGCTGACATCCATTTATCGTAAAAACAAAATATGTCAATACAAACCTCCACTCTGTGGAGGTCCATATCTATTAGAATAGGACATGGTCGGGATATTTGAATACGTGTATTAATTAAGGCGCTAAGTACCAACATTTTCAAAACTGACGTTTTTATAGAAAACAGTTCTACATACCAACGCCAATACTATTAACTATGATCTAAGTGCCTTAAGCAAGTCAAAAAAATACAATAAAATATTTAAATCTGGCGACGATGTAAGTCCATTGGCGAGTTTTATATGTAAGGGTGTAAGTACCACTGCAGCGTTCAACGGCATTCCATATGAAATGGCTGAAAACGGTGTGTTGACACTCACGTCTTCTGTTAAAAAAACGTCGCCAAAAAGATGATGGAAGTGTCTAAAATGTAAAAAAAAAAACTAAAAACTAGTGGCCAGGAGTACTCCACAATTAATAGTAAAGCGATTCCAGCCATAAAACCTCGAAATTATGAGGCAAGTACATTTTTATAATTGTTTTACACAATCTGCTAATTTGTCAAGAAAGCGCTAGTGATGTTCAATGCGTATCGTTATAATGTTATAATATCGATATTAAGCAACTTTTTTTTTAATACATTTTTCTTCTTGGTTTGAAATTCAGAATATTAAGTATATCTAATGTATAAAAATCAATATGTGTTTGTTTGTTCGTATATTATGCGCTGCCATACCGTTCATCCGAATGCGATAAAACTTTGTCAACTTATTGCTTGCACTTGCGCGAAGAGTATAGGCTATATCTTATATATAAAAATTAATGTCTGTCTGTCTGTCTGTCTGTTATTCTTCTTCTTCTTCATTATACCTTCTTTTATTCGTATGGTTCCTATAGCATTCATCCGATTGCGATGAAACCTTTGTTAGTTGTTGTGATAACACCCGCAAAAGTTTATGAATTAGTACAACCATCTTCTTCTTCTTCTTCTATACTATATTCTTTTATTCGTATGGTCCCTATACCATTCATCCGATTGCGATGAAACCTTCGTCAGTTATTGTGGTAACACCCGCAAAGGTTTCTGAATTAGTACAACCATCCTCTTCTTCTTCTTCTTCTATTCTATATTCTTTTATTCGTATGCGTTCCTATTCCATTCATCCGATTGCAATAAAATTTTCGTCAGTAATTGTGCCAACACCCGCAAAGGTTTCTGAATCAGTACAACAATTTTCTTCTTCTTCTTTTATTCTATCTGTCTGTCTGTTATTCTTCTTCTTCTTCTTCTTCTTCATTATACCTTCTTCTATTCGCATGCGTTCCTATACCATTCATCCGATTGCAATGAAATTTTGACCAGTTGTTGTGCGCACGCCCGTGAAGGTTTCTGAATTAGTACAACCATCTTCTTCTTCTTCTATTCGTATGCGTTCTTATAGCATTCATCCGATTGCGATGAATTTTGACCAGTTGTTGTGCGGACGCCCGCGAAGGTTTCTGAATCAGTACAACCATCTTCTTCTTCTATTCGTATGCGTTCCTATACCATTCATCCATTGCAATGAAATTTCGATCAAGTGTTGTTCTCACGCCCGCAAAGGTTTCCGAATTAGAAAATCATCATCTTCTTCTATTCGTATGTGTTCCTATACCATTCACCCGATTGCAATGAAACTTTTGTCAGTTGCTGTGGGCACACTGCGAAGGTTTCTAAATTAGTATTAAATAAAATACAAAGTTTGTTTGTTCCATCCAATTTTGATTTTTTTTACATCATATTATTAACATTAATAACGTTTTCATATTTTGGATTTGATTTTAATTTAGTGTTCTTTTGTTTGACCTTTACTCCTATTAGAATTATTTTCATATTGCCATATTGTATTAGACAGATATTTTAATATAAAAAAAATTACCTCTTATTATTTTTTAAATATCTAAGATAACTAGAACCACGAAGCGACCCTGTGCGAAGCCGGCTACTTCAGCTAGTTATATATATAAAACACATTGTACCTACTTCTTCAATAATTTATAGAATATAATAATAATAATTAATAATGCCTTATTGAATTAAATGGGAAATACACATCCTATAATTGATTAAGAACATATTTTATATTAATTATTTTATGATTGCTAAGTTGTATGGTATCAAATAAAAAAATGTGTACTACTATTTAAATTAAAACATTTCAAAGTATGATATTGACTGACTCACATATGTACCTACTTAATACAAAACAAAGTTCAAAATAATTATTGATAATTTATCAGTTTTATCACCAGTAGATGTTTATAATATGGACACAGGCTGGGTATTGTTTACAGGTAAAGGATAATGGGAATCACTGCATACATAACGACATAACATAACAAGTATTTTATTATGGCCGGCCTATTTAATGCAGACTTAGACAAAGCCGTGTTTGTCTTATTTTTACTACTGTTGATATATAGCCGTCTAATATAATAACATAACTAAATATTATAAGTAATAATATAAGAATATTATTACTACGGTTAACTACGGCACTGGCTGTCGGCCAATACTAAATACTAATTACAGTTAAATGTTCACTTGAGTGTCCGGCATGACATTAGTGTATAATCGAAGGTCTATTGTAACGGTCGCATAACAAAATGTAATCTATTACTCTGTATACTATTATTCATGAAGTTGATAATAATAAAGTTAATCATATGAAGAAAACCATGTTCATAATATAACATCCTCTAAACGATCCATTATCCCAACATGGTAGCAGAACGTGGTTATAATAGTATTGTTGGTTCAAATATAAAACAAGTGCAACGTGGTTTAAAACGTAAAACCAGTGCTCCGTAAATTGTACCGCGGGTTCACGGTAACAATAATACAAGTGCGATCACAGCGGATCAGAAAACCGACCGCTTTATTAAGTGAAACGCAGTGGTGGCGTAAGGCTGCAAAATAATTCAATAAAAAAAAAAAAATAATAAATAAAATTATTATTACGAAAATGGCAAATCTAACGAAGATCACAGAGGTAAATATACCAATCTTCGAAGGAAGGAATTACAACAGCTGGAAATACAGATTGCTGAACATTCTAGAATACAACGAGTGTCAAGCGCCAGCAATCCGAACAATGGAAACAACAGAAAAATATGCGGAATGGAAAAAACTAGATTTAAAAGCCAAAACCATTCTAATTAGTGCAGTTTCCGATAGCCAATTAGAATTTATCAAGAACTGCGACACGACATTGACAATGCTGAAAAAACTAGATGAAATACACTCAACGAAATCAACGCCGATGCAGATAATCTGCAGGTCAAAAATCGAGGAAATTAAAATGAAAAACTATGCAACTGTCGATGATTTCTTCTTAGACTTTCAGAAAACCTGCAATGAATATATAAATGCAGGTGGTACTCTTCAACAAGAAGAGCAGATAAGATATTTAATAAAGGCACTACCGTTAAGCTATAGTGCGATAGGTGATTTCATTGACATAGTTCCGGCGGAAAAACAAACAATGGAATATGTCAAATCGAAAATCAAGGAAAAAAGCCTAACAAACACGGAAAATCCACAAAAGACGAATGTAAGCACATTCAATACAAAAACAAAAACAAAAGCCCTGTGCTATATATGTAATAAGCAAGGACACAAGCAGCAACAGTGTTGGTTCGCAAATCAAACCGACAATCTACAGCAGGGATATGGGCCCAGCACCAGAAACAGCGGCAATACATCACAACAGCCGACGAACAAAAACAATTACGAGAAATTTGGATATCACAGAGGCAGAGGCACCAGATACCAGCGAGGCGGCAGCCGAGGCAGAGGCATCGAGCAGCAGCAACAACAACAAAACTTGAAGACGTGGGCTCTTCAAGTTAATCATCATAAACTCAGTGCAAACAGTGAAGAAACAAGTGAGAGTGAAATAAAGTGGCTACTCGATAGCGGGTGCACAGATCACCTAGTGAAAAGCGATAAGTTCTATTCAAGTTGCGTTGAGCTTAAAGAGCCAATCGACGTAAACCTACCCGACGGAAAAAAGTTGCGAGCAACAAAAGTGGGAAATATTGTAAGTTACTTTAAAAACCATAACAATGTTGAGCCAGTAGAACTAAAAAACGTCTATTTAGTAGAAGGTTTAAAGAAAAATCTGTTAAGTTTTTCAAAAATAACACAAAATTGCACAATAGTAGCGCGCGATTCAAACGCCAAAATCTTTGATAAAAAAACCAGAAACCTTATAGCAGTGGCTAATAAAATAAATGATTTATACTACATGACTAGCTGTGTAAAAAATCCTAAAGATTCAAGCAAGATTAGTACATACAATGATTATCCAAATGAAGCCTTCACAAATACAACGAGATTAACAAAAAAGGAAAAGTGGCATCGTGCGTTAGGCCATGTAAACTTTAGATATCTAGAAAAAATAGTAAAAGATAAGTTACTTGATGGACTACCAGACCATCTTGAAAAACAAGAAATGAAATGCGCGACATGTATTGAAAGTAAAATGGCAAATTTACCTTTTGAAAATCATCGCGCGAAAACAACAGCAATAAACGAAATAATACACACCGATCTAAACGGTCCGCACAATATTGTGGGCTATAAAGGTGAAAAATATTTTTTGACTGTCATAGACGATTACAGCAAATGTGCAAAAATTTATTGTATAAAAAATAAATCAGAAACGGCCGAGTGTCTCAAAAATCACATTAACTTTGTAGAGAATCAATTCGGGAAATCAATAAAAAGATTGCAATGCGATAAGGGGACCGAATATTTAAATCGAGAAATATACGAATTTGCAAACAAAAAGGGAATCGAAATTTTACCATGTCCGACAAACGTACACGAACTCAATGGAGTCGCTGAACGTTATAACAGATCAGCAATGGACATAGCAAGATGTTTAATTAAAGAGGCGCGCATTAGTAAAATTTATTGGCCCGAGGCAATAAATACAGTTGCCTATTTAAAAAATCGAACTATCGCAAATACGTGCGAGAATAAAACGCCTTATGAAATATTTTTCGGGGTTAAAAGCCGAAAGCCAAACATTTAAAAATTTATGGCTCAAGAGTTTTTGTCCGAATTCCGGAAATAAACAGAAAAAAATGGGACGATAAGTCACAAATCGGAGTACTCGTAGGATATACACATTTCGGGTACCGAGTTTTGGTTAAAAATAAGGTGATCGAGGCAAGACATGTGCAGGTTATCGAAAAAGGTACAAGACTAATATGCCTAGAAAATCAGACTAATGAAAACACTTTCGACGGAAATAACGAATCACAAAACCGTGTAAACATTGATCTAAATGAGCAGGGCTCGGAGATCGAATTGAGCGAAAGTGAAAATGAGCGTGAAAATGATAATGATAATGAAGTATTTGTTGAAAATGAACAGGCGAGCGAATCGGTCAAAGTTAAAACTAGACGAGTATCCGCACGCGAAAAAAAGACAGTTGAGCGTTACGGAAATCCTATAGCTCACTGTATATACGTTAATTACATAAACGCAAATGCGCCAAGTACATATGAGGAAGCTTTAACCTCAAAAGACTCTGACCATTGGCGAGCGGCGATGGATTCAGAAATTAACTGTCTAAATAAAAACAAAACATGGCGTCTAGTCGATAAGCCGACTGATAAGAAAATAATCGATGTAAAATGGATATTTAAAAGAAAGAGCGATGATACATATAAAGCGCGTCTAGTAGTACGCGGCTTTCAACAAAGAGAACACTTGGAAAACGTTTATTCCCCCGTGGGAAAAATGTTAACTTTTAAAATTCTTGTGAGTTATTGCACAACGAATAATCTCTTCATTGACCAGATGGACGTTGAGACCGCATTTCTCAATGGACCAGTTAAAAGCGAAGTTTATATTTACCAGCCAAAAGGCTATCAAAAGGAAAAAAATAAAGTCTGCAAACTAGAGAAAGCGTTATATGGTTTGCGAGAAAGTCCACTTGCGTGGTACGAAACATTTGATGAATATGTAAAAAAATTAGATTTCAAGAGAAGCGAATACGATAATTGTCTTTATGTAAAAACCGAAAATAAGGAATCAATATATCTCCTGGTATTCGTAGACGATCTGTTGATCTGTGGGAAAGACAAATTAAAAATTGACTTAATTAAGAAAAGTTTAATGAAAAGATTTACGATGAAAGACCTTAATGAGGTTAAAAGTTATATAGGCATCGATATTGATTACAATAAAGATCAAAACAACATGAAGCTAAGCCAGACAAAATATATCGAATCATTAGCCTCTAAATATCAGTTAGAAAATTCTAAACTATACGAAACTCCAATGGAGACAAACCTAAAAATCGATCAAGCGAGCGAAACAGATGAATCAATAAAATACAGAAACTTGATCGGCGAACTTTTATACATAAGCTCAGGCACTAGACCTGATATCGCGTACAGCGTTAATTACTTAAGCCGTTTTCAAAACTGCTACGACAAAACCCATAACAAGTATGCGATGCGAATTCTAAAATACTTATTAAAGACCAAAGATCTAAAATTAAGATATGACAAAAACGAAAAGAACGATAAAATTGATTGTTACGTCGACTCGGACTATGCGGGCGACAATATAGACAGAAAATCGACGAGCGGTTATGCTATTCGACTAAACGGAAATTTAATTTTTTGGAAGTCAAAAAAACAAAATGTGGTTACAAAATGCTCCACTTTCGCGGAATATATAGCACTGTCAGAAGCAGTCACAGAAATTTTATTTGTGAGAAATATATGTAACGAAAGTTTTGATTTAAAAGTAAATACACCAATCAAAATTCACGAGGACAATAGCGGAGCGGTCGCTATTGCAAAGTTTGGAAATTTTACAAAAAACTCTAAACACATTGAAATTCAATTTCATTATGTAAACGAACATTACCAAAACAAGACGATAGACATAGTAAAAGTTGATTCAAAAAATAATATAGCGGACATCTTTACCAAAGCATTGGATAAAACGAGCTTCCTGGAAAATCGTCAAAGACTGAAGTTAATCTAGTGTACAGATACAAAAGTAATTAAACGGCTAAGAGGCGTGTTGATATATAGCCGTCTAATATAATAACATAACTAAATATTATAAGTAATAATATAAGAATATTATTACTACGGTTAACTACGGCACTGGCTGTCGGCCAATACTAAATACTAATTACAGTTAAATGTTCACTTGAGTGTCCGGCATGACATTAGTGTATAATCGAAGGTCTATTGTAACGGTCGCATAACAAAATGTAATCTATTACTCTGTATACTATTATTCATGAAGTTGATAATAATAAAGTTAATCATATGAAGAAAACCATGTTCATAATATAACATCCTCTAAACGATCCATTATCCCAACAACTACTAGTCCAGGATTCCATAGACGTTTCGTATACATAATATGCGGAACGCGTTCTGACAATTGGGATAGGTTCTCGGGGTCACAAAGATATATAATATCGATGTTGCCAGGCGATATTACAAGTAAATTTTTTTTATTGTGGTTTTAATTTTTTTTCTTATAACCCACCAAAAATTGTTCTGAATTCTTCAATAAAACCAAGACCGAATCAGAGATTGATTGCAAATGCAATAATTGTACCATGCCATCGGCATGGTGGTAGAACGGTTCGTCCCATTTGAAAAAATAAAAATAGCGGGTAGTGCACTGTGTTCAAAATCATCGATTCTTAGGATCCTCCTTGGCTTAAACTATTTTATTTAGTAATATTTTTGTATAGAATCACCCAGATTGGTTTCTTTACCATATATATGCATATGGCATTAGTTTTAGTAGGTATAATGGTCAATCCAGAAACAGTGTAGGTTCAGGTTGCACATATAGGTAGGTACGTGAATAACATTACATTATATATCTTTGTAACCCTATCCCAATTGTCAGAATGCTTTCCGCATTTTATGTTTACGAAAAGTCTATGGGATCCTGCACTATATTATAATAATAATAATGTTATCTCTTAGGCGTAAAACCCACTTAACGGAGCGAGTGGGGCTCTCGCGCAAAATTTCACAAGTGGCGTGTAAATCATCGAAAATACAACGTAATCAAATACGCCAGCGCACACTGGATTTGACGACGCCTTGTGCCCGCCTGCCCCATGAGTCATCGTTTTTTGGCTTCTCAGCGATACGTTTTAACGAAAATACAACGTAGTCCATTCATTGAACACGGCAAGCAAAATCACGCCCCTCGAAGCGTCGTCGATAAGACGGGCGAGAAGCCATTATTTAAGAACAATGAACTCTTTGTTTAGTTATTGCGTGTCCGATATTAATTGCATGCCCCGAGAATTTTAATAATATTTTTATCGCTTTGTTATGAGAGACGCTGATAATAATAATTATTTTGTGCTCCTTGAGCCCCTTATAACATAGGTGAAGGGTAATGCGCGGGTGGGAGGGGGCCTACTCAGTAGTGAGCGCACCGAACGCTTTTTTGGTGGGCTTTATGCCTTATACCACATAAGGAGAAAGGCGGACATTTGAATAAAGTTGTACGTACTTGATTTATGATACTCTATAGCAGCGATTTCCAAACTGGGAGGCACGGGGTGTTGCTAAGGGAGGCGCGAAAAGTTTAACACAATTCACTTAAAACCAGAATCCATATTGTCATACAGTGAAAGTGACGTGACAAATATTTATTTGAATATGTAGATGTTGAATTTATTTAAAATTTAAGAAAAAATTAATGTAGCCACAAGTATGAAGTTTGCAAATGCATAGTTTATAAAACGGTCGCTAGTTATAAACCATACAAAAAAACAGTCCTATAAAAGGTTGTTTGCAAACCTGATTGACAAACTTTATAATACGTCACTTCTACACTATTGTGTAGCGCGCTGGCTATCTCGTGAAAAAATGAAGTCTGAATAAAAGATCAAATCATAATGTTGAAATTTGACGCAAGTTTGTTTAGGAACGATAATACGATTACGATAAATACGATTTTGTTGTATTTGGTTGAAATTAAAATAAGCAGGCGAATAAATCAATACTACAAATGCATTCACTGATTTTAAAAGACAAAGTGAAGGCATTCATAAAAATTTGGAGCTTTGGAAATCAAAATTACAAAAAAAAGTTCGCCATGTATCCACATTTAAATTATTTCTATGCCAGATATATATTGAAACAAACAAAAATCTATTCTAGAATAGTTTGATAATTCACTTTTAACATTATTCTACTAATTGTAAAAATTGTGGTTGAAAGATATTGATCTCGGGGCCCGCTTCAGGATGTGGGGCCCATGATAGAATCCATTTGTCAATGAACATGATAAATTTGGATTGACCACTAAACAAGCACATTCATCGCGGAAACGTGGAAATCACTGATCGTCTCTAGGGTCATATGCACATCGCTGAAATAAAACGCAGAATGATTGTGTTAGGACTAGGTAAATACATAATTGAATTGATAAAACAAAAGTATCGAAAAACCTTATTTGTTTAATTTATAATATTGTACCCATCTCTATTGAAAATGTCATCAGTGTGTACTTAGATCCCACTAGCGTCCCTGAGCTGGTACTTAGACCCTAAAATAAGATTCTTAGCGTGGTACTTACACCGTGACCGGAAATGTCAATTTCAAAGCTATGTACTGTGGAAATTGAAAATAAATTTAAGTTTTAAAATTATAGAAGCTGCCGAGATTGTTTCATACTGTGAAACTACATTTTTCAAAATGTCTGCTTCATACAATTTTATTTGACAAATCAGTATTTTGTAGCCACAAGCAAAACTACTTTTTGGTACTTAGCGCCTTAATTAATACACGTATTCATTTTATTATTCATTAAGGGGGATGACATCAAAAGTTTCGATTTCATAGAGCCATCTATTACCCGAATTACAAAGCATATAGGTCAAAATTATATCAGAATCTAATTCCAATTTAAATGAATCTTCGAGGCATCTTATCTAGATGTCACTGTAATTATATATTAATAAAATATCTAAAAATAGATGTTATAATTACAGTTTGCATTTTATTTCAATCGGACTTTTTTTATATTTTGTCAGATTATTATAAAAATATACGTGGACCATAAACCTGGTAGTAACTCTAAGGCATAAAGCCCATTGACGCAGCGAGTGCGGCGCTCGCGCAAAATTTCTACAAGTGGCGCGTAAATCATCAAAAATACAACGTAATCAAATACGCCAGCGCCCACTGGACTTAACGATGCCTTGCGCCCCGCCTGCCGCATGAGTCACCGTTTTTCGCTTCTCGGCGATACGATTTAATGAAAATACAAAGAAGTCCATTCATTGAACACGGCTACCAAAATTACGCTGCTCGTGGCGTCGTCGTTCGACGGGCGAAAAGCAATTATTTAATTACAGAGAAGTCATTGTTCCGTGTCCTATATTTCGCTGGTTGAATAATGTCGTCGTAAATATTAATGACAAGCCCCGAAATAATATAATATTTTTATTGCTTTGTTATGTGAGACACTAAAAATAATTATTTTGTGCTGCTTGGGCCGCTTATTACATAGGTGAAGGGTAATGCGTGGGAAGAGACGTGTGATTATGGTTATGAATAAACACTGCATTCGCCGACTTCGCCCGCTCGACGCGTTCTATGAGCACTATCGCTAATGTGTTACTATTTTTTGCCCACCCCAATGCTCAATCTACAAAATGTATGCACGTGTCAGTGAAACAAGGGTAATTCCGCCCAGATTTTGAAGATGTAAAAACACACAAAAAGATAAATATATGGATTATGGTATTTAACATGTTTGCAGCACGTATTATGAGTATTATTCTTCTACATTGCTGTTCCCTCGTAACAGTGATAATGACTTAGTCGGGTTTTTTTAAAAAGTGAGCGGAATAACCCCGAGATAGTGTAAATACGCCTACATATTTGCATCAGTAAAAATCAATATCTTAGAATGTCGATAAATAATATTATCTATTTTTAATAATTGCATTTAAGTATATAACTATAAAAACCACATAACAATGGATACGTAGTACAAAAAAAATGTCAGAAAATTAACGCCGACGCACGAGATACAACGGATTGTATGCATACATACGCACAGAGCACGAGATCGTGCTCCGCGTTTCTCAATTTCCCATCGTAAAACGTGCACACCGAAAACGCACGCCGTCGGCGCGGTAAACGGAGCACGCCTTAGAAAAACTAGGCGGAATAACCCCGTTTGACGGTATCCATTGTAGGACATTCCCGGTGAATGTGGTTTTCATTGTGTATTGAAATTGACTGATGATGTTATAATGAATATTTGCTTTATTTTATCAATATACAAGTAAACAAGTGAGAAGACGGTTTAATGTAAATGCTAACATAAATTTCTCAAATTGTTTCAGAAGATTCGTAGTAAAATAAATTATGTTTCTTTTATTTAAATCGTAGTTTGAGAGATTTTTCTAAACTTGGCACCAACCACCCAACAAAACACCACCATTCGTCGGGAATGAATTATTCATCTTATAGTTACGTGTTTCCGATGCTTAGAAAAATAAGTTTATGGCAATTAGAAAGCACACCAATTCAAATCTTATATCGCCACTTTTCGCCGTTAGAGGCGCCACCTCCTGGTGCATAGTAAATAAACAATGTTAATTAACAAAAACCTCATTACAACGCAATTAAAATATTACATAAAGTATATCTAAAAATTAAGAAAAATATTTTGAACAAGTCGTCGTGTTCGTTTGATGCAATTATTCAAAAATAACCGAGTAAAATGCATTTTTATTTTTCGTAAAAATCGATGTTTTTTAGATTGAAAATAAAACATTAAAACTATAATTAATTGACAAAAGCGACAAGCTAGTTCCAAGAAAACTTATTAAACAACATTAAATCGATAATTTTGTTTCAAGAAAATACTTGGAACAGTAAATGTATCTAGTAGTAAAACCATTATTTTTATCCGTTTTTTTATTATTTGTCGCTTTCTCTTTGAAAAAAATATATTTTATTTTTCCCATTGTATTTAGATATGTATTGATCGGTTAAAATATGTTTAAAGAATTTATTTGATAATGAATTATAATGAATTTCTATGCCCCTCCCCCTTAACGTATTAATTAAATACAGACTAAACTTTACATCCATTCTATTATATTTAGGTATAATAAAATAAGATACATCATGGGCAAACGGCCGTTTATACTTGTCACATGTAGGACTCGTAATTGTACACGATCAACGAAGAGCTCATGGCCCTTGGTCGTGTGTCGAAAGGGAAGAAAAAAATATAATGGGAAAATAGTGGTTATACAATTATTTTCGCCTTTGAATTAATTGGCGTAAATTAAAATAAAATAAATAAAATTAATATTATATATTATGTAAACGGAGAGGGACACTATCTCTTGTCTCCTACGGTAGGAAACAAACATGTACTAAAGAAGCTGTAAGAGAAATATTGGTCAGTATTTTATAAATATCTTCAGATCACTTAATTTTTTTAAATCTACCCCCGCCCCCGTATAAAAAGTTGTTCATATTATGACGTCACGCTCTAAGGAGTAGTTTTATATACATAATTTGAAAACACCTCCGAGAAATGTTATAACCACTAGATTTTTTTTAAATAAATACTGCCACCGGGGTTTCAACCCGCGCCCCTGGGATTCGTACCAACTGCGTGCCCTACCAACTAAGCTATGTGCGTCCTATTTAATTGCGACGAAGTTAACTAGTAGTTTTTACACTTCTCTGTGAAGCGCTTTCTAAATCAAAGTTTACCTATATCAATAACTGGTGTCGGGATCTCTCCAAATTTTAGTTATAACGTACTTGCACTTGTTACTAATTCAATAAACTATATTTTTATAAAAGAATGTTAACATTTTTAAATCTTGTGAATTATTCGTTGAATAAAAAAAATAGTTTATAAGAGTTTTATAATGTTACTAGCTGACCCGGCAAACGTTGTTCTGCCATATAAATTATTTCTAGTGAATATTTTGGTTGTTAAATAAAAAATAACGAATGTATCGTAAGTGTGTGGGGATGGGATCTATGATAGAAAGAGGAATAGAGCGCTGTGGACGATGACCGCCGATAAAAACAAAAAAACTTCAACCATTCATTTTCTCAATTCAAAATGAGTAATGATGTTCATAATGAATGAATTACCTGTGACAGGATCTCGTTATTTAATGTTTATGCAATATCCGTCTTGTCCCTTCCAGAAAATTAGCGGATATTGGAGAGCGTCGTATGAACGGTGTGTGTCAGCGATGAACTCCAGATTATTGTTTCTTCTTCGAATCACGATTTCTCGCGTCGATGTGCGGTCGCCAACCATGATTCCAGAAATGTCGTCAACAACAGGCACATTGAATCGAGGCACGTGCTCTCCAGCTGGTGTTTTATCAGGATTGCTGACAATAGCGTGATTGTCACTTTGCAATTCGTGCATGTGTGCTTTGAAGAATTTCAATAATTCATTGTGCTCATTTAACAGGGCGTCCAGTTCGCCGACGATGCGCCTGGCATTAGGCGAATTGAGGCTATTGTAGCCGCAACGTGCATCCACATGATTGATGTCCTCACCGCCCGAAGTAGATTTGTAAAAATTTATGTGGTTCGTTTGGCATTGGCAGCAATGAGCCTACTTTGTGGTATACTTGTCTTGGCCTTTGATTTTGAACGTAGAATGGAATTGTTGACCGTTTGCCGCAGTATTGTGAACTATTTCTGTTGCTCCGAACGAAGTCATTTGGAAGCATGAATTGAATGTGCGAATGGACTTCAGGAACAGGTTTGAATCTGAAACCGTACCGATGAGCAAGCCGTTGAATGGTTCTGGTGGTATCTAAATTTCTGGTAGTTGCACTTTTCCTGATGCGCAACACATCCCGGCTGACTAATGTTTGAATTTAAGCGCATGACAATGGGGACATTCTTTGTCCATAGCACCAATCAGCACTTTCGGATGAGCGGAATATTCAATATCTGACTCGTACTCGAATGCGAGACGAAGGAACGAAACGGATATAAATGTTCGATGTACTTGTTGGCGTTGTCGGTAATTTGCTCTGCGTGTATTAACTACGAACCGGCGCGCTTGGCTCCGTTCCAATTGTCGTTGTTGATTTCGTTCAGCTCGTGCCTCTTGTGATTGAGATGCACGAAATTGCGACATGCTTACACGCACATTTTTGTTATCTTGTTGGATTTGTTCGTCTGTTCTTTCTGCTCTACTATTTTGCATGTTTGTTGCTTTATTCGTTCGACGGCCCAAATGGCCCCCCTTGCGTCTTGCTGGCATTGTGACTTTGATACACGCACATAAAAATAGATAAATTTAAATAAATCGTACAAAATTTTGCACGCACTGCGTTGTGATATGCCGAATGAAATGTCAAAATGACGCGACGCTTCTCTTGAATTCTTCTCGGACGTAGCGCCATCTGTCATTCAACAACATAAATAATTTCGTTCTGTTTGAAATAGGAACGACGGTTAAATTTGTTCATACAAAAATAATATAATCGCGATTAAAAAATGGGAGGGTGGGGGTAGGAGGGTGAAAATTTGGAGTTATAGGTATTTTTTATGCCAAATAATAAAAAAAAATACAAAAAAAAAATTGTCAAAAAATAAAAGACAATTTTTCTGGATAGAGATACCCTAATCACCTAGCGGTATGAAATATACTTGTTGACCTCTTCTCCAAATAATTTAATTTTAAAAAAAATCGGTCGAGCCATTTCGGAGGAGTTCGACCACAAACATCGTGACACGAGATTTTTATATATATAGAGATGTGAAGAGTTGCGACGAGGGGGGTGTGGAAAATGTGACGTCACAAAACAAACAAATAATACATTAATTCTAATTTTATTTTTATGGAATAATTAATTGGCTCTTGTCGGTTTACAGGAAACCAGCTGTAAACAAATTTTGGAAATAGTCGATGTACTGGATTATTTGTTAGGTTAGGTTAGGTTTTCATTATTGAATTCATGAATTTTGCCAAAATCGGCTATGAAAATTAGCACGGTTCCCGCCTGGTTTCCTGTAAGCCGACTTGTACCAATTAATTATGTATTATGTTATATTTTAATTAAATCAACACAATAATTGTAAATATTTTGTGCCAACTCTTTTTTTAGATTCATTCCACTGTATTGTACGAGGGTGGGTCAATAAGTCCTTAGAAAAGCCGACAGGTGGCGCGACTATTACTGTAAGCGGTTTGTTTTCATGCAGCGGCACTACCGATTCAGTATGCTGCGAAGTTTCAATCAGATTGGTCGGGTTGTTGTGTGTTTCTCGTAAATTTTAAAAAAAAATTTGCTTGTGGAAAATGGAAAAATGGAAAATGGAGAAAATTGAGTTTAGAGCTGTTATTAAACATTTTAATATAAAAGGGTTAACAGCAAACGAAATAAAAAATGAGTTGGATTTAGTTCACGGCATATCTGCTCCTTCACTTGCAACTATTTATAACTGGTTAAATGAATTTAAACGTGGTCGTACATCAACAAAGAAATGATCAATAAAATCCACGATATGGTGTTAAGTGACCGAAGATTAAAGTTGAGTGAGATAATTGAGGTTACAGGGATCTCAAAAGGTAGCGTCATTTTTATTTTACATGACAAATTGGGCATGAAAAATATTTCTGCAAGATGGGTGCCGCGTTTGCTCACAGTCGACAATAAACGCAATAGGGTGGTGGCCTCTAAAGCCCTGTTGTCGCTCATGCAACGCAATCCGGATGAATTTTTTCGTCGCTTTGTGACTGTAGATGAAACATGGATACACCACTATACTCCCGAGACGAAAGAACAGTCAAAGCAGTGGATTGCGAAGGCAAACCATGTCCAAAGAAGGCGAAAACCGTAAAATCAGCTGGTAAGGTTATGGCTACTGTATTTTGGGATGCACGTGAAATTATTTTCGTTGACTATTTGGAAAAAGGAAAAACAATAACAGGGGATTATTATGCATCTTTATTGGACCAGCTAAAAAACAAAATTGAAGAAAAACGGCCTCATTTAAACAGGAAAAAAATCCTCTTTCATCAGGACAATGCCCGTGTTCACACATGTTTACGATCAATGGCTAAAATTGAAGAATTGAAGTTCGAATTGGTCGATCACCCACCGTATTCGCCAGATTTAGCCCCCAGTGACTTTTTCCTTTTCCCAAACTTAAAAAAATGGCTAAGTGGACAACGTTTTTTTTCAAATGAAGAAGTCATCGATCGGACAAATGCTTATTTTGAGGACCTTCCGAAAACTTATTTTTCTGACGGTTTAAAAAAAATTGAGAAACGTCTAACCAAGTGTATTGAGCTCCAAGGAGATTATGTTGAGAAATAAAAAAAAAACACAAAAATAAAAACTGTTTTAATGCTTTTTTCTAAGGAATTATTGACCCACCCTCGTATTATTTGACGTACATACACTCTATTATTTCTTTATTTGAAATATAATTCTTGTGATGTTTCACGTTGTTTCGTATCGATTTATGTCCTACATATTTTCAAGTCAGACATTTTTTGTCATTAAAAACAACCGAGTGTGGCTGTTAAATAAAATCGAGCGTCGTTATATTTTCCAGACGCTATGTCTATTTCGGGTGTACGCCAATGGATAATCTCACATAACAGCAGCGGCCATCTACGAAATATTACATTTTTACAATTGAATCAAAACACCTCATGGGACCGCTGTTACTGACAGTTGGAAACATAGCGACTGTGGCTATGATGATTGCTGTCAATTACGTAGGGCGGAGACAGCATTTTTTTTTTACTGTAGGCAGGGCGGGGAGAGTTGAAGGGTTAGTGGACGTGCCTACGACAAAGCTGTCACCCGAGGAAGAGAGAATGAAAAAAAAATGTCGACAAAGAAGAATGGGTCACGTAGCACCAACGCTAAAGTTCAACTACGTAAGCTTTTGGTTTGGCTCAATCAGTGCCTAAAACACACCGGTGAAATAATATTTAAAAAAAATACGGATAATCAATAAGAACTACTATCTATCGAGGGAGTAACTTTTGCGCCACGTAGGTCAAAATGGAGACATTCCTTAAACGTTGTAGATAATCTATTTATATTATTTTGAAGCCTTATTATCATTTATATTTATTTTAAACATTTTGGGCCGTATGTTGTAGCTTAATCACTGGGAAATGCCAATAAAAATGGCGTATTTCAAAAAATACACTATATAAACTTCTGAGAAAATATAACCAATAGAAAAAAACTTTTTCATAAAAATCATAAATAACTTTGGATATTTTATACATAGAAAAATATTTTCATCTATTATAGTTTGGTTTAGACAGGGTTAACTAATGAATTAAAAAATAACTAACAATAACTAACAACATGTGTAATATGTATTATTCTAATACAACGAAAACAAATAAGTATGAATGAAAAAGTGTGCACAATTTTGTCGGATCGCTCAAAATATACCAAACTATTACGGTTTGGTTGGGCAGGGTTTAATTGATTTTTTAAAACTAACCAACACCGTCTGTAAATTGTAGTCTTAGTTCAATAAAAACGAATACCTGTGACTGACAAAGTTTAATGTGCAATATTTATGTCGGACAGTGGCGAAGGGTAACTTCTGGAAAGAGTTAAGCTGTGGAGATCAGAGAAAAAGAGCATACTTGTCAGGTATACTTACGGGAGATAAGAAGATAATACTTACGATATTACTACTGATGACTAGGTGCACACTAAAATGACAACGACACACTGAATCATTTTACAACTGCCAGTTAAAAACGAATATTTATCATATAAATTGTTGTGATAATATCTAATATAAGTTTTTTTTTGCTGTGTGCAAATCTAAATGAACCCTTGATCTTCCAGCTTTGATAATATATAATTTTTTAACAAACATCAAACTCGAGAATGATAGATATTCTTAAAATTTGGTCTGTCGTACTTACAACAATTTTCAAAGTCAATGGGAAAACTAGACATTTAATAAATACTTATATATTTAAAGCACTGACAAATGAATTCGGGAACAAAATAAGATAATCTATCCACATTTAGAACACAATAAATCACTGAATTTTGTCTAACAAAATAAAACTTTACCACCGTGTTTGGAACAACAATCTGACTGAATTAAAATGATATAAATTATGTTTGACTATGACTGAACTAATCTAAATAATAATAATTATTTGTTATTTTTAAAAACAATTAATAATTATATCTGATTGAACCCAATAGACATTATTTTTTTTTAAATCATCTTATTTATCTATTATTTGCTTAAAGTGGCAGGCATAGACAATAAAATCTCCATAAAGAGTTGTAAGCTGTGTCTCGAGCGCTTACCAAACGAGACAAAATTTGTAGACTTGCCTGAAGAGATGAGTCATCATAAGTATAGAAAACAATTTTCGATTATGCTGTCAATAATCGTCATTCAAAGAACAAAAACAGATGTCGCTGCTCGCGCGTATTTTTTTGTTTGATTCTAAATTTGACTCAATTAAACAGTCGCCATTCTAAATTCAAATTCTGACCATAGATGACTTAATATTTTAAGATATTCCATATTTTATTAATGTATTTAAATTTCAAATAAATACTTGAAGATATAGTTTTCTTGAAGGTAGGCTTTAAATAATCGCTTAGTATGGAGCCTTCGCCACTTATGTCGGATCTTAACAGCCTACCTAAACCCTTCGCCACTGCAATACCTAGTAATTAATAACATTAGCTAATATAAAATCGCACAATTTAAAACAATAGATACAATAATTTTAATTACGTTTTGCAAGTATACATCGGTACGCTAGATACGAACGTAGTGTAATGGACAATGGTGTTGTGATATCGATATGTTATCCGACAAGAAAATAGGTACTTAGGTACCTAACTACTTCAGGTCGCAAAATATTTCTGCAAATTGCGCACAATATGAACTCGATCACCCTAAATTTTATATCAAGGACATTATAAAGAGACGCACAGCAGGATTTGGAGAGGGGTTGAAATTATATAAAAAAGCAGTGCTTCCTGACATGTGAGGCGTTAAGGCACACATTTCAAATGATAAATTTTTCGCACACTGAAAAATACTTAAGTATGGAGAAATATACTTTTTTAAACCCTTGTATAATTTAAGTTGTAATTGGCACCGTTGGCTTTTTTTTAGACATATCAACTGCTTGCGATTTCTTGATATCATTCGGCAGTCATAAACCAATAAATAAAAATATATTAATAACTCAACAAAGTTAATTACCCAGACAAAGGTGTTCAATTATCAAAACTTAATAATTACAAGATAAAAATAACTTTTTATATACAACGTTTTTAAATTCTCTGTTATTATTATTATTATGCTCAATATGCCAAATATAGAATACTGAAATGTCATTTTGACCTTTCATTTTGATTTCCATAGTAACGCACGTATATATTAATAATTTAGTTGCTAGGACCACCCCCTTAGCAACCAATAATAGTCTTTTACTTTTTACGGATTTTTCTAAAATATCTTTCCATACAAAAGAGATTTAACTGAAAATGAATTCAATTCTACTTAAAGATGGCTAAAAGTATTAAAAGAATGCATTGGCGTCGTGTTCTGATATATTCTAAAAGTTTCAAATGTCTAGCTAGTCGTGAAGTTAGTTAAAAAACGATTGCAAGATTTGTACTGGACAAACAACCACCGGACAAACAAGAATAAGAGCTAATAAAAACGTTGTAAAAATATGCATAACAGAACTTAATACATATTTACTAATACATTTTGATTTAACGAAAAATGAAAAATATTACAATTTTGAAGAATTGTTCAAATTTTCATGTATTGTAGCTTTTTTCAAAAATACTGTAGTATTTTATAAACTTTTAGTGTTATAATCAGCATTGAAAAAGATGGTACCACTGAACAAATAACACATACCAAAGTCAGCTTTTTTTTTACTTTAGTAGTTTAGAAAATTGTACGAAAATATTACTTTCTATGAGAATCTACGATTTCTCTTGTTGAAGGGTAAAATTAAAAAAAAAAAACAGAAGTCGCGTTTTTACGACATTAAGTACTTGTAGAATTGTGCTCTTTTTGTGTATCATAGATTCTGTCACATGTAAGCAAAATAAATTGATATTTTAATTTTTAGAAAGCTTAAATTGAGAAAATTATTTTTAACTCAGAATAAAATTACTTATTCAAAACATTGAATATAACTCAATATCAAAATCTTAATTATACATAAACATTGTAAAAGAAATTTTATATATACACCAATTAACTTCTAATCAAGAGTATTTTGAAAACTGATTTATTTCAAAACCGATTATCTCAGCTGCAACCAAACTGACTTAATTAAGGCCATACCTCAGTTGAGACACGGTCTAAAAAGATCGTCGCTAGGCGATGCGCGGATTGCGGGTCGCGGGTGCAAATGAGGCATGTCAAACCAAATATAATTTGTCTTATAAATCCGACATGTGTCCATTTAATGTTCTGTTTATTGTTTTATCAGTAACAATAATAATATATTCATTGACATGTTTTCTTTTTAAAGTAAATGGGTAACGTTTTAAGTCATCTTTACACGATTTAAGAATTATTACGGCCGTCGCCATCACGAAGCAAAATGACGTGTTTCCAGCTCTACATTCTCTCTCCGAATGGGAACGAGTGCAAAATTTCGTCGCGCCTATGGTTGAACATTATTTGCCGTTTCACTGATGAATCACTTTAAGCACTTTTACCCCAAAAATACAGATATATCAATATAGTGAAATCCTGCTCGCGCCACACCAATTGAGAAGCTCTATAATAGGGGATTGTTGTAACGTGACTCATAATAATAATAAGTTTATGACTGACCTCTGAGCTGCGGGATGACATCACAGTGGTGATTACAGCATCATTTCTTCATTATTAAAGACATTTTCCCCGCAATGAGCTTAATCGTTCACGTCGTGAAAACGCTAAGGGATGATGAGCCACACTTTGGCGATTAAGGGGGGACATGCTCGTCGAAGGTCAAAATTGAGTTTTTATTGTATTTTCAAACCATGATCCTGGACACTCCTTAAACGTTGTAGATAATCTTTTTATATAATTTTGAAGCCTTATTATCCTTTATGGTTATTTTAAACATTTGATGACTGCATAAAGTATTTTTGTTACATAAAATAGTATTCTTTTAAACCTCTCGCTCTAATGTTTTAGAATATAGTCATATTTCGGTACATAACTGTGCAGTGGTGTTAAGATTTTTTACATTTATTAATTTTTAAACGCATTTATAAAACCATTAGTATAATTTATTACGAGATAATTTTTGTAAAATATTCACGATAAAAAATTATATTGATAATCTCTGTGATCCCAAATTTGACAAGAATTAGGCATTTTATTATTCAAAAAATCGGCAAGATTAACACATTTTAAGATGATTTTAAAGATACTTATTATAAGCTATGTCTTTGACCATTCAAGTGTGATAAACATCTTATGAATAATGATTGCTTTATAATAATTATTGACCTAAGAATAAGGTAGTGTTTTTTTGAAATACGCCATTTCTATTGTCATTCCCTAGTGGTTAAGCTACAACATACGGACGTAGCCATAAATTGAGAAACTATAATTAAAATAGGGAGTAAAATTATGTTAACGCGCGTGTTTGAACATGTACCTAACCGAATTTTTTTTTATTTTTTTTAAATGGTACATGTTCAAACACGCGCGTTTATATCATTTTACTCCCTGCTTCAATTATAGTTTGTCAATTTATGGCTACGGCCGTATGTTGTAGCTTAACCACTGGGGAATGACAAAAGAAATGGCGTATTTCAAAAAAACACTACCTTATTCTTAGGTCAATAATTATTATAAAGCAATCATTATTCATAAGATGTTTATCACACTTGAATGGTCAAAAACATAGCTTATAATAATTATCTTTAGAATCGTCTTCAAATGTGTTAATCTTGCCGATTTTTTGAATAATAAAATGACTAATTCTTGTCAAATTTGGGATCACAGAGATTATCAATATAATTTTTAATCGTGAATATTTTACAAAAATTATCTCCTAATAAATTATACTAATGGTTTTATAAATGCGTTTAAAAATTAATAAATGTAAAAAATCTTAACACCACTGCACAGCTATGTACCGAAATATGACTATATTCTAAAACATTAGAGCGAGAGGTTTAAAAGAATACTATTTTATGTAACAAAAATACTTTATGCAGTCATCAAATGTTTAAAATAACTATAAAGGATAATAAGGCTTCAAAATTATATAAATAGATTATCTACAACGTTTAAGGAGTGTCCAGGATCATTGTTTGAAAATACAATAAAAACTCAATTTTGACCTTCGACGAGCATGTCCCCCCTTAAATTTAATGTGACTTTACAATAATAATTATTTACTTTGAACTAACAACATCGCATACTTAAATTGACAAAGCGTTCCCCAACAATTTCTTATGTTTCTGTATCGATTTATTAAACAAACTTTGTTTTATAAAAAAAAAAAAAAACATGACAGGACTGGTAATAATGAATTTGAAATTATTATGAACGAGGCGACGGTTAGTTTTTAATTAAAATGATAATACTAACATTTTTTTTATTAAACGGTTGGATGCTGCATTTAAATGTTGTGTATTAACCATGAGTGTAAAACCAAGACATGTGCATTTTTTTCAATTTCAAGATTAAATGCGAAACAACCGCAAAAGTCATGAACTAATGTAAAAGTGAAGTAACTGAAAGTACATGACAATATAATGTTGGTACATAAAACCAAACATTATGGTTTTATTTTAGAAACTCTATTTATCCTGACAAAATGGTGACTTCAAACCCTAATATCTCCAAAATATGTCTTTTGCACATGTCTTGGTTTTACACTCACGGTGCGCGATTCATTTAAAAATAATTCAATTATAGATTATTAACAAGTGCAAGTCCCTACGTCAAAATTTAAATTTGGAGAAATTCTTACGCCATTTAGGAATCAAAGTGCTGTACATAATAGCTGTATATACGAGTAATATTTGATCTAATTTTAATTTGATTTATTATGCTGTTTGTGTCCGCCTGTTATTGGGACCATCACATATTTTTTTCTATATTATATTTATATCAGCTATCCTCTGTGATTGATCCTGTTGGTTGACCTAAATAAATTTTTAAAAAAGTCGCTATTGTAAAAAGTTGCCATCGGAATTTGAGATAGCACCTTGGACGCATAGTTAGTTGCTGGTAGATTTCGGCGTGACTATTATCGTTTGATTGGTAAAGTCAAGGCCCACTATAGTCAGGCCTTGAGATTAAACTATAAAATTCGATGGTAGTGCTAGTTATTGCTCAAACATTCAGTCCAATATGGTAAACTGTTCGTAGACATGATTATTGCATATTGAAATAAATGGTAATAATTTGAACAAAATATTCAATCGAAAATCTAGCGAACACGTTAGGTTACCCCGGATTGCATTCAAATATAAACAATACCATCAATATCACCAGTGAGCTACACCGGTTACACCAATATCATAATCAGAAATTCTGTGCCACGGCCTGAATATAGTCGGTTTTGGGTAAAGCACATTGGCACAGAGACATCATGAAATGACGATCCACTACCGCCGGTACCCTATTATTTTAAACGAGCATTGTCAAATCTCCTGTGGTGCTTTCCAGCCATGTCGAGTCTCGATTGCAGTACGGAGGAGTAGGTACATAACCCTACCCCGCCTCACTGGTAGCTCCTACGCCACTCTATGATCCCCTGTGTAAACTCCGTCACATTTAAACCACCCCCATTCGTCCAAAAGCAAATTCATTGAAACTTAGAAATTTCAGTATGACGAAATATGTTATTCTCATAAAAAATGGGTTTACTTTGTTAGGTTTTTTATGTCACGCTTTATAACCCCCCCCCCCCATCATCACCTTCGTCATTAAAATATGTCAGCTTTTAATAATAATTGCTTATTCATATCTATATTATAGTTTATCAGATCACAGGAAGCGGAGCGCTCCTTCATAAGTTTTAAAAGACCGAACGAAAGTATGAGTCTAAACCAGGGGTAGCAAACATTTTCCTGTTGGAAGGCCGCATTCATTTAACTTAAATCAAATTAATAAGGCCGCGTTCACGAAACACACATAAAAATGCATGTACCCACAGTCAATAATTTACGCGGAAGATATGTTCCAAAGGATTTTTTAAGAAAGAAAAAAATCATTTAAAATCAATTCCATCTGTAGCTCTTTAGTAGGTATTCCAATCCCGGGATATTTTCGATACCTATGAATCCCGGGATTGATAAACATACTCCCGAAACTTTCGGGATTGATTTTTTTATCAATTTTTATGAAAAATAAAATAATAACGAAAATATAACGGAAACAATACTTTTAATAACAAATAACTACATTAGAAATAAACTGAGCTTGAATGAAGTTTGATTTATACTCAAATGTAAGTTGCCGATTCATTTTATTTTTTCACATAAATTATTAAAAATGAGAAAGATTGGAAAAAACAATGCTTCGCACTATTAACAAAGTAATTCCACTATGATCTTATACGTTTTATGGCAGTTTGGAAGTGGAAGCGGAAAGGCCATTAGTACACCGTGATTTGCTTTACTATTTTAAATCTCGCTAACCCATTCATTAAGTCTTTACTATCAGAAACAGCAATCTCATATTAAATTCACATTATTATTTATATTAAAATATTATTCACTCCATTAAACGTATGTATTTCCAAGACTGAACGTATAAAATATTAACAATAAATGTCTTAAATAGTAGGTATAAATTATACTAGATTTATTTTTGACCGATTCTATCAATGTTATTTGTAAATATATAAATTTTATATTGACAATGGAAAAAAATGCCAATCCCGGGATTGTCAAATTGTAATCCCGAAATTCCGGGATCAGAATTTTGGCTCGGGATTGGATTCCCTACTCCTTAGGTACCTTGGCCCTTGATGACATCAACTAGGTGAGGCTGAAATGTTAATTTCAGAACAGCGAACTCAAACGGCGAACCGGCTGAAAGATATCAGATATCGAAAGAAAAGCAATCGATACTTTTTTGACGATTCTAGATATTATATTTTCCGTACTTACCTACAAAATATTTTCTTAACCAATTTTCTGCAAAACCGCACATACAACGCAACACACTGTCTCTAAGGTAGACATAATTATTATACATAATATTATTATAGGTAGTAAGGTGAAACCTGTCAATTATGTCCCGACGAGTATGAAAATATGTAGCGCTAAGGGAAGCCTTTCTTCTAAAAATAAACACGATATTAACATCACAGCACTCTCCGCTTTACGATATAGTGGTTTTCTAAAAATAAAGCACTGGGAAAATTCTCGAAAATGTGAAAACACGCTACATTGTTATGCTGAGATAACAAGTGACAAGCGCGTAAGTGACATTTTGGCAGAAAATGCATTACATCAAGTACAGATCATAAATCAATTGAAAACTATATAACTTTTAGTATGCATAGCAGTAGGTCATTGTCGTTGAACAAAATAAATAATTATGCCTTGTGTTGATCTGTTTATGACGAACTACCACCGTCCACACACGGGCCCAATTGGACACGCTGACTTGATATCAAACAAGGCCAACATTGAGGCATTTGAAAATTTCACTTTCAACTCCTGACTCCTCTGTTTCGGCAGAGTTTCAGTATACGGGTACAGACGACACTGCATGTCATTAAAGATAAATGACGGCAGAGCATGTCAAGATTTGTTTTTATTTTCTAAATTCTTTCGTTAAGCAATAAGCATGGTTGCTACATTAGTCCCGTGCGGCTTCGTTTCGGGACAAGGAGGTGTCGCACTAAAATCTTTTCATATTTTGACATGTTTACAACGCCATGGAAGGCGGCCGTACACAAATCTCGGCAGCATATACGTGACGGTTGGAGATGGGGTAACTTAAATCATGTTACATATATAAGTAATTGAATCAGTCATGGCAAATACGACCAACTCCTTGCAACTCTGTGCCAGTTAGCTCAACTTGCATATTCAAAGTTATATAGTTTTCAATCGATTCCAGGTATTGTATTTGTCGCTTTTAAAAGAATTCAAAATGGTTAGTACTGACAAAAGAAAGCCTATCGATGCTAGCAGAGTATCAGTAATTTCACGAGTGCTGGCACTTTAATCTAAAAAAAAAACATGTATGTACAGTCGAACTTGGTTATTACAAGGAAGATGGGACCGACTGAATTTGCTCGTAATAAGCGTTACTCGTTATATCAGAGGATAGGTATTTTTAAATGAGCGGTCACATAACACAAAAAGTCGCAATTCAAACAAAAATACACAATTAGAATTTTTCCCCGAAACAAGCATGGCATTTATAAACTACAAAAAAGTTGTTTATTGTAATGAACGCTGATAGGTATCTACTGACTTCACAAACCTTGGATTTTTTACATGCAATTTCAACCATGTGGAAACTTTTCAATATTGTCGGCGAAAACACCAATTAGGTAGGTACTTAGACACTTAACTAGTGTCATAAACGTAATGTGAACGAATGTTTACTCGTTACATCCGAGATTTCGCTATATCTGTGATCGTAATAACCGATTTCGACTGTATTTACTTAATGCCGAGTGTGGAGCAACTGGTATGTAAATACTGCAATTAAAATAATCATAATCTTTATTCACCAGATTTTTTCTAAATTATTCATAATATTGATACCAACTGCATCACTCTGTAAAATTGTTTAGAATTTCATTTTCAGAAATCTTATCTGCCAGAATTATACGTGACGAAGTCAAAACTCTTTTGGCAGGGCATGTTAGTAAAAAAAAAACGTGTCGTCGAAACTAATAAAGCTATTATGCAAAAATGTAGCTTACGCCCCCTTGGATTAACATCAACGTCGATATTGTGTGTGACACCGAAATAGCGAAATTCCTTCCGTGATTCATTATTCTGTCGACAGAATGTTAACTTTTAGTATTAACCCAGGTGTTTTATCGACATTTTATGACACCTCAACACTAAACGACGTCGCTCTCGCACACTAGCTAGATATTCACGATTATCACTCCATCGGATAGTATTGTTTCATCGGCCAAAATCAAGGGTAACTTATAACAAACGGGGTAAACATGAAGGTGTTTGGGCCAAAAAAAGCAATAAATATATATAAATAGAGGTAAAAGTACAAATAAATATTAGGTAAAAATCTGTTTGCGCCAAATCCATTCAACCAAACCTCCTTACCTCCACGGCCATACAACAACAACAACATTGACACTGGACCAATTCAGTGCAGTGTATGTAAAAAATAAAATGATGCTAGGTTGATCAAGCCGCTTACATATTAGTGTGCCAGAATCGTCTCATACAAAATTTCGAAATAAAAAAATAAATACAGATAAAAATGACGGAAAACTTCGCATCATTTATAATAAGGATCAATTCCTAAAACGTGTTCATTTATTTTGTATACGTCACTGTGGGTTTTTTCACACCAATGTGTTTGTATCTTATAAATAAATACATATTTTTATGAGTGTATGAAATGAAAACTGAACTCCACCTACATTTAAATAAGGGTGATTCTAACAGATTTTTATCCAATGTCTACAACCTTTTCTGGAAAAAAGTACCCGTTTTTTGGTACAGATTTGTATGTAATGGTGTATTCTGTAGCCAGGCATTTCCATAACGTCGATCACACCATAGGAATTAAATCATGAAAATGTAAAATCTGGCATTTCACTCGGCCTACTGCATGAGTGAGAGAAAGAAACGATGTTAATCCCCACGATTTAAACCGAGGCGTAGTGCCCTTACCGTTGCGCAGTAGGCACTTTTCACAAGTAGGAGAATACTATAATTTGGCGATTAATGCAAAGACCAAAACTTATCATTTTCTCAATAAATAGGAAATTGAGTATTTTTTAGTTATAGTGAAAGACAAGTATGTACCTATTATTGTTTAATTTATCTCTAATTAGTCACAGTGTCATCTGCCAAATATAATATGTTTGTTCAAGTTAACATTGGGAGAATGTCGTAGATCACTGCCAGCTTTAATAATGCTGGATAGTAAATCAGACTACGTGAAGTTGGACATTCCTGCGCATCTATTCTATACACAAGACTGCTATAGGTCGCTATTAGCAGCTATCGAGTTTTTCATTTTTGTATCGACGTATTAGCACTTATTGTAACAATTACAATTAGTTAATTGTAATTGTTACAATAAGTGCTAAGTTTTAACCGCACCTCTCTTGGCTTTGATAAATTTTAGAGCGAGATAGACAGTTTTGACTGTTTAGACGGCCGACTTATTGTAATTGTAACAATAAGTGCTAATACTTCGATACAAAAGTGAAAATCTACCCTCGATAGCTGCCGATAGCGGCCTATAGCAGTGTTGTTTATTTATTATTTATATTGTTTATAGAATAGATGCGCTGCTGTAGAATGTAGATAATAATATATCAATTATGGAATTCATAATGGACAATACATCTGAAGAATAAAAGGGCCCTCAACTCTCTAACTCTCTCATAGATATCTTGTATGTTGACATAACCATCATTAAATTCACTATGTCCTCAGAATTTGGTTTAAAAATATAGTACTTTTACGGTAGCGATAAGATTGTTATCTCTAAGCGATGGTGCCCACAGAACGCGTCGAGCGGGTGAAGTCCGCGTATGCAGTGTTTATTCATAACCATAATCACACGTCTCTCGCCGCGCATTACCCTTCACCTATGTAATAAGCGGCCCATGGAGCACAAAACAATTACTTTTACAGCGTCTCTCATAACAAAGCAATAAAAATATTATATTATTTCGGGGCTTGTAATAAATATTTACGACGACATTGTTCAACCAGCGAAATATAATGACACGGAATAAAATAAAACAATGACTTCTCTGTAATTAAATAATTGCTTTTCGCCCGTCGATCGATGACGCCTCGCGCCCGCCGCGCCTGTACGACAACGCTCACAACAGCCGAGTAAATTAGAGACCGTCGCGCCCCATTCGCTGGTCACATCCAATGTATTTTCATATTATTGTCGTGCTATGACGTCAAAAGACGCCGCACTGAACCCTGTGTGCGTTGAAATATAAGGCGCGCGAGGCGTTATGTTCTTCATACGCTGTGTATGCTCTATTGTATTCCTTGGTGATTCATCGCCCAAACTGAAGAAATGCGCGAGCGCGTCGCGCGCCCGATTGTATATGCTCGGCGCCTAACAATCATAAGGAATAGATACTTTGCCGTCGAGTTTGTGACTTAGTTAGATGAACAAAGGCCAGGACAGCTGTGTAGTCTGTACTCGGCAGTGTACACTGTACGTGTTATTAAGAGTGGGGTCTGTATTATCATGCCAGAACTTCGTAAGACAACACCGTTTTAAGGAATATGTAGGTAGACGTTTTGTGTGTAGGTACTTGGTTGAAATAGCAAACAGACCCGTATCAAGGATGTATAATGTTAATCCCTATTTAGGCTTCACATTATTCTCTGAACCTAATCCAATAGTATTGGTTGGAGGGGATTTACTTGGCATCTAACTAAGTTCTGAAAGATACTGAATAATGAATCTTTATCTTTGGTAACAATAATCTCTCAGGGCATCAGCAGCTCAAGCATTGAGGAATACAGAATAAATTGAATTGCACTAACTAGTGGTTACATGTAAATTGTACGTGAAACATTTCACCGTAGCACAGTTCGATGTGAGCTTTCTTATCGGTCTCTAATTTTATTAGATTCAATATGAACATTAATTCAATTTTCATAGCTGAATTTGGTAAAATTCATGAATTCAAGAATGAAAACCTAACCTAAATAACAAATAAACCAATATATCGGCTATTTTCAAAATTTGTTTGCTGCTGGCTTCTTGTTAAGTGTAAACGTAAACCGACATGAACCGTGTTTTATTTAGACATAATTTTATGTCAGTACTATACGACCTAAAGAGGTTGGAAGGTCTTTAATATACGGCCATATATTTCCGATACACATTTCACGGTGAAGTGTGATTGATACGCGAACTGCATATGTACAAGTTTCTGGACACGCTAACTAGTACAAGTAATACCTACATTAATATTCGGTCAAGAGAATTATGAATGAAGCATTAAAAATCAGGAAACGTAGCAAGCATTAAATGATTCAAACAAAAGAAGATTCTTTGAAAATAGTAACTAATAAGTAGGTTCTTAATGTTTTATAGATATCACTTTTTTTTAGTTCGATGCAATGGATATAGAGATTTTCAAAAGGTTCATGAAAGAATCCCAGATGCTCTCGGCACCTAGACTGCTCCCTGAGGAGATGGAGGGACAACGTCACGAGTGGTGAAGAAGATTGAAATAAATGTTTTAAACGCCATTTCAAAATATCAACGGATTGCGTACTAAATCATGATAATATTAAACTAGCTATTTAGATTAAATCGCTGATAAATAAACTATTACAATTTTCCAGGACGTGCAACTCCGCATGGATTTTGACAGGTTCGTCAGCCAAACTACGCCCAGATGAGATGCGGGTCGTTAACTCAAACATGCGTTTAATTGTAATTCTAATAGTAATCATGCAAATAATATTGAAAACGCATAGATATATAGCTTGTACTCGATAGAAAAAGCACCCAAATTAATATTAGTCCTAGCATGAAAATATCGACGAGAAACTGCGATCAGTGTGGATTTAGTAGACGAAAAACTATGATTACAGAAACGGTATGACATCGTGAATTTTTACATTCATACATTAACGTCGGCGGAGGAGAAAGGCAACACTTTATTGAACATACATATTTTGAAAACACTTCTGAGAAAATATGTAACCAATGGAAAAAAAAATTGAAAAAAATACGACACCCAGCAGGAATCGAACCTGCGTCTCTCGGGTTTCGCGCCTACGCACATTGACCACAATGCTATAGGTATTCTATCTAATTAAGACAAATTTTAACTAATGGCTCTTAACTAATACTCTCTGAAGCGCTTTCCAAATTGAGTTACTATTGGCGAGGGGC
Source organism: Rhyacophila brunnea (assembly GCF_057557595.1). Lineage (NCBI taxonomy): Eukaryota > Metazoa > Arthropoda > Insecta > Trichoptera > Rhyacophilidae > Rhyacophila > Rhyacophila brunnea. The sequence continues at coordinate 38,875,295 of NW_028232796.1, forward strand.
GCTTTTCTTCAAAAAAAAATTTTTTTTTTTAAATATAATATATATTTTCTTAGAAGTGTTTTCACAATAATTATGTATGTTCAATTATTGTGTTAAATTCTTAAATGTTGTGAATTATTCGTTGAATAAAAAAATTAGTTAAGGCAAACACTTTACTTTAACTTATCTCATATGTCACTAAAATAATGCTTGAACTTTAAAAAGAACCGAAAACGTTCATTCCAATTACACTAATTCATCGCACCCTCAATCCAATAGGACCATAACTCAAAAAAAGAAAATATCGATCAAACCACGGGGTGCCCATTATAAATTGTTATTTGGTCACACCTTTGACATCATCAAAAATAATAACATGAAAAAAGCGACTTTTTGTCCTTGTGGTATTTATTTTAGGTACAAAATAATAATCATTAATTAGCACAACTCTCCGGTGAATTAATATTTTTTTCGATGTGGTCATATTATACCAGCCGAGGTGTGTATTGTAGCGACAAAAAAGGGTGGTTCCTGCTCAATGCAAAGCGAGAACCCCGTCGAAGAGGTTCTTCTATAACAGTGGATAAAACGGGTTCCCTATAGATTATTTAGATATAAGTACCTACAACTAACTGTCCGGTATTCATATTTCACCTGAAAGGACACAATATTGAATACATCGTTCAAAATGGGTTGCTTTTTATTCATGAGCAAACTATTATATTATTTTGTCGGGGCTTTGCAAATTTTTTAGCAGATGCGTTTTCCGGTTTTTATAGATACGCGGAATATACGAACAGACGGAATATAAGTGGAATATATATTGTATTGTCAACTGACGCCAAAATATCCAGCTGCCTTTTTGGGTAAAATACAGTTCATTAAGATAATTAAGAGTAAAATATAGTAGCTAGAGGTAAACCAGTGGTGAGAGGTGGAGATTCTTTCTTCTTTTTCTTTCGACCATGTCCGATTCTAATAGGATCTTATGGGCCTCCACGGAATTGATGTCAGCCACTTGCTCAACCTATTAGTTCCATACTCTGACAGATTGAAAAACAATATTATGTGCACTTGCCAGACCCTGGATTCGAACCTGGGACCCACGACGCTTAAGCCGCGCGGCCATCGTGGGTGTTAAAGGGAGAGGTGGAGATAAGCTGTTAATCATCATCATCATCAGCCTGAATCTATCCACTGCTGGATGAAGGCCTCTTCAAGCTGCTTCCGCTCTCGGTCCTGTGAATTGCGTTGTCACGTACTTCCGCCGAACTTTATCATTTCATCGATCCAGCGGCCTCTAGGTCTAGCTTGCGGACGTTTTGTACTTCTTGGATACCACTGGATGATATACATTGTCATACATACATTGTCTCTTCTTCGAGCTATGTGTCCAGCCCATCTCCATTTAAGACTTTTAATAAACTCTATTACATCACAAACCCTTGTCTGTTTCCTTATCCACTCATTCCTCTGTTTATCCTTTATATCGCGTGATGCCCAGCATGCATCTCTCCATACCTAGTTGTGCTACTCTAAGTTTCTGGATCTCTCTTTTACTTAGGGCCCATGTTTCACATGCATATGTGATCACGGGAAGCTGCGGCAAGCTGTTAATATTCGACATAAATAGTGCACACTAGACATTGTCAGTCATACTTAATTGTTTTTAAAAATCAATTAAACCTCAACCAAACTAGTTTAGGTATGCTATGGGCGATCCGACAAAAATAGTGCATACTTGACTTTGTCAGTCATACGTATTTGTTTTCATTGAACTATGGGTACAAATTGCAGATAGTGTTTTTAAAATTCAATTAAACCCCGCGATAACCGAGCCGTAATAGATGATAGTCAAAAGATATTCGGAAGTAAGTCAGATATACGTCGGAACAGCCTACCTTCACCCTAACACCACTGATGTAGATGTGGATTGAAGCGGATGCGTAGGTCGAAAAACTGGAGAAGACTAACAAGGGAAAGGAGCCAGTGTAGGACATTTTGTGTAGGAAGCCAAACAATTAATCCAACCATTTCAATGCGAAATATTATTTAATCAACTGATATAAGGGAGAAATTAGTTTTCTTCAATAATCAATTAAGTACATCTTACTATTGTTTTAAATTTCAATCGATTGGCGATATAATTCCATAGTGAGCGCCTGACTCCGGTGAAAAGCACTTTGTATTGTTTGAATACGCGGAAAGAGGTAATGCAGAGGAGTACCAGGGAGGGAGCGGATAAGAAGTAGGAGAAAGGTAAACGACCAAAAGCTCATTGTCTTGTCTATGGATCGTGTTTTAAGAAGGTGCCAGAGGGCGTACAAGCCAGCTGTTTCGTAATACGCATCACCTTATCTCTATAATAGGTACATACGCTTGACTACACGTTATAATTATTATCTTTAGTATGAATACATGCAACCGCACTGGATAATTTATGTATTTGACCTTATGTGCCAGAAAAGAAAGGCCCACAATTTATACAAATCCCATAAAAAACGTAGGTAACTGAAATATGAAACACAGTAGGTATGGATAGTTCTACTTATAGTATTGCATTTTGCATTTCCGGTAAGGGAAAATATTATTACTATAATGATAATTAAAATAACAACTTCAACTCAGCATTTTAAATAGAATACGGTGGCATAATCATTGAATGCACTTTTTATTAATGAGTTGATCGATCAAAATACACCAATTAAATACTTAATTAATTAAGAAAAGAACAAGAAGCGGACTAACAAATAAAGCTCAAAAACATAATGGACATCTATGTACTTTCAGAGATATTCATGAGTCATAAGATATACATCATAAGTATTTGTAAAAATCATCAATTCTAACATATTATTATTTATACATTAAAGACCAAAAGAATTGTATGTAGTTACTTAATTTTTGCTATAAAGTATCAATGTTTGATAAGATTTTAATAGCAATATAAATTATTGATATATTTCTTTTTTTTAATGTCTTAACAAATACCAGTATTCAATAATAAAAATACGGAAATACTGGTATTGATATTTTTATTCGGAATTGCAATCACAAGTTAAATATTATGATTCTCTAAAATTGAGTAAAATCGGGAAGTTTTAAAAGCTTTGACGTAACCCGTCAACTGCGCCAACCCGCGGCACCAAATTTATAATCCACAAATAAAAAATCTTAAAATGTACCAAACTTCAGCTTTCTACTTTGTGGGACCGGCATTCCATACAGAATCCAAGATCTTTTTAACATTGTATTTTCTATCGAACAGAGGTAGTAGTGTGTATACGCAGTACCTATATTGTATTAATTTGTATTAGTAAATCATCCTCCAGTGGTACCATGGGCTATTTCCAGGTGTATTGGTATCATTCAAGCAATAACAATAGGAATCGTAAAATAGTGCCACTGTATGATTTACCTAAATGTGACATCGAGTCGCAAAACCCACTCGTAGACATTTTAAAACCACCTTTATTATAAATTGACCGACATTTCCTTGCAAAATTGGAATACTTCGTCATCATCGTTTTATATCAGTAAATGTGATGGGAAAATAAAATTGTATATTGTAGACGTAGTACCTAGGTATAAAATAAAAACAGTTTTTTGTGATTATTTTAGAGCATACTTCAGTGAAACGGCAAATAATTTTCAACTATATAGGTGCGACGAAATTTTGGACTCGCTGGCAATCGGAGAGCGAAAGTAGAGCTGTGAACACGTCAATTTGTTTCGTGATGGCGATTGGGGTATTAATTCTTAAATCGTGTATAGATGACTAAAAACGTTACCCATTTACTTGAAAAAAAAAACATAGCAATGAATATATTATTATTGTTACTAGAACATTAAATGGACGCATGTTTAATTTTTATGACAAATTATATTTCGTTCGGCACGCGTCATTTGCACAATCCGCGCATCTTTTTAGACAGTGCCCTAGCTGAGGTATAGCCCTAAGTAGAAACCGGTCGCCAGAGCGGATTTTGTGACTCGAAGTCTTATCAATTTTTGAAACATAGCATCAAAATAATAGAATCATTATTTCAATAGTTTAGATTGGCCGAGTGCGAGATTGAGTGAAAAATCAAACCCCATTGTCTCAAATACTGATCTGCAACTATCAATGTTGCAATTATCGTACATTGACCGAATGTATGTATGTATGTATGTATGGGAAACATTACTACTGTAGTGTAGTGTTATTACATTTTGTTGATTGAAAAGACAGATGACGAGTAATTGAGGTGACATTTGAAGTCTTCTTGTGTAAGAAAGTAATAAATCAATCAAGCAATTGACGAAAATACAATTAAGAACTAAAATGTGACAATATTGTATCGATGTTACTGCTAGATCGTCACTATAGATTGGTTTGTTGAATATCCGTTTTTGTCGAAATCGACCTTTTAATGCAAAATGTTTTTTTTGTATCTAAATGGACCAGAACCATCCTTTTCTTTAAATTTGTAATGGTAATGAATACATCATTCGTATGCTGTAAAAATAACAATTTAAATATCTCCATGTATTTAAATATAGAATTATTTAATTTGTTTTTCGTCTCCTGAACATTTGGTCTATTCGACAAACCAATCCTACAGCGACGAGATAGCAAACCATATTATGTATATTTTTTAAAAATTATTAGTTATTGCATAATGGTAATTTCAACTATAATAAGTATTATAAGTATGTAGCTATGTTTTAATTTTATTTTTTGAGTGCAATACATGACCTAATATTCAAACGAGGAAACTAGATGGGTGACACGATGGGTAGATAACACGAAATGGCACATCGCTCAAAGAATAGATCATTGGCTAGACCAGGGGTCGGCAGAAGGGCTCGCGGGCCGCATGCGGCTCTTTGCATAGACGTTTTCGGCTCTTCAAACATAAACTCAAATTTCACCCCATCTCAAGCAGCCTTATAACTTATGAGTTTATTGAGATAGAGCCGCATTTTATTCTCACTTGGCTCTACATATATATGCGAATAAACATTCTCCTCTATGAACCAAATAAAAAATAAACTTAGAAGCATAATAACGGATGAAAATTTACAATCATGTATTCAATTAAAAATAAGTAGCTATTTTTTCAGATATAGTAAAGCTATCAAAAGCGATGTATGGACGCCGTTCTAATTATTTTTTTTTTAATAAAAAATCTTGAACTTTTACTCCTCTAAAAATCCATATACATAATTGTATATTATTATGTATATTACATATATTATGCGGCTCTCTGGTACCTTTGTTATCCTGTTTCCTTGATGATTTTGCTCTTCTCACTTGACAAAACTGCCGACCCCTGGGCTAGACTAATGTCATCATCCAGATTCCAGTAGTACTATTGATTGCAACACCGGAATTTCGAAACCGGGATCCCCGCATTTATCGATATCGAAATACATACCGTGTTTTAAAATATAAAATAACGGTATTAAGAAAGCAGAAACCAAGTGTATTATGTGACATAAACCTTTTACAAGAACTGTCGTGAGTTACATATTATTATTATATACTATTGGAGGCATTCGCGTGGCACATGTCAATTTGTGAAATAGACTAGCAGGTATTTTACTTGGATGGTAGTCTCATTAGTGGATTTTAAGGGTTGTATTTTTAGACTTATCTGCAATCGTAGTCATTACAACCCGACGTGGGTCTTGGCCACCTCCAGGAAACGTCTCCACTCCCCTCATTTTCCATTGAGATCTGTACAAATGTGCATTTTTGGTAGCTGGATGTCTTAGTCTTCCATTCTTAAGAGATGACCTGCCAAATATAGTCGCCTCTTTCACGTGTGAGATGACAAGGGAATCATCATACAACACCTCGTCATATTATTATAGTTCGTGCTGAACCTTCACCTTCCTCGGATATGACTCCGAAAACCACTATTAAAATATATCCAGCTTTCTCTCACCTTTTTAGATAAGGCCCAGCATTCCCAAGCGTATGTCAATATGGACCAATGGAGGTCTATTGTATACTTATCGACCGCTCAAGTGATAATTACGACGGCTAACTAGGGTAGGTTTGCATCAAATTATTAGCACTTATTTTAACAATTACAATAAGTTGGTTGTAATTGTTGCAATAAGTGCTATATTTTAACAGCACCTCTCTTGGGTGTGATAAAATTTAGAGCAAGATAGATAGTTTTCACTGTTTAGGGCGTTTAGGCGGCTAACTTATTGTAACAATTATAATACCTCAATACAAATATGTAATAAATACTATCAATTTATCACTTAAGCCGTCGACAGTCGCCTTGTGGATAGAATAGTCCCGCTGGTGAGGGTTATGAATGGTTTTATCATAATTTTCTTCAAGAGTTGTATTGATCTGAAGTATACACCTGCTTGCCAATGGTTAATCTATATTGCTCGAAAACGCTAACTTGAATTGAGTGATAAAATGAATTTTCGAGATGTGCTTCGATCTGGCTTGAACGCCCACGCGCCCAAGCCGGCGCGCGTTCTAAATTTAAAATAAAGCGCACCAATTTAAACGATGGAACAATACAGTGATGGAATGGCGCTACCGAAATTTATTTTTACACGCGGACAGTGTGCCGTAATACAGAATCGAATTCAATAACAAAAAATAATGAAAGTCACGATTAGATCGCCTCGTGCATTTGTGGATTAAGCCACACACATCTAAGAAATCAGTGGGTCTATTCTATGCTTATCGACCGCTAAAGTGATAAAGTGAAAAATATTATCAAACTTAGGGTAGGTTTGTATCAAAATATTAGCACTTATTGTAACAATTACACGAAGCCGGTTTTTATTGTTGCAATAAGTGCTATATTTTAACAGCACCTATCTTGCTGCTGTTAAAATATCGCACTTATTGCAACAATAAAAACCGGCTTCGTGTAATTGTTACAATAAGTGCTAATATTTTGATACAAACCTACCCTAAGTTTGATACTATTTATCAATTTAGTGTTCGATAAGTATAGAATAGACCCACAGGAGCAGATTGGTAACAAATAGGTACAAGAGAAAATATGCAACAATACGAACGTGTGGTAGAAACATAAATTAATGAAACAACAGCCTTGTTTTTGAAGTTGATATTAAATTCTAGACAATAGGGTAGATAATGATACTATGAACAAAGTTTTACATGATAATATTAAGATATAATTTAATAAGATGAAACAATTCAAGTTCCTAACAGAATGTGGGCCTATCGGTTTTTGGAAATACAAAACGCCTAATATGCCTGAGTCTGTAGTAATTTTAGCAGAGCGTTGGAGCGGAGCTCGCGGCAGGAGCACGGAGCACTGGAGCAATGGGATTTTACCCGGAGCAGGAGCGGAACCGGAGCACCGAAAAATTTTAGTGCTCCACTGCTCCGGATTTTTTTTTATTATTAAACTTTCGTGCTAAAATCCAACGAAAATAGTATATTTTGACACTTTGCAACACTGGAATTATTTGAAATATGGCAACACTGCCGAGTGATAAATAACCTCACTTTTTTGACAGGAGAGGCAAATAATGAGAGATGATTTGCTGCCGGATTTTTTTAATAGAATTAATACCTACTTAATGAAAATGATGATTATTTTAAAACTCCTACTATTTTTTTTAACACTTGTATACATATAATAATTATTAAAACTTTTTACCCGGAGCAGAGCAGACCCTGGAGCGGAGCCGGAGCAAGTATTAGGTCCCGGAGCGGAGCAACTCAAAAAAGGGTCTGCTCCAACGCTCTGAATTTTAGTACCTAATTAATTGTATGATAATTTACCCATAATTTCCGAATCCTTTCATCTTATTTAGTTTGAACATACATAACTTGAAAACACCTCAGATATAATATACCTACTATCACTCCCCTCCATATTGGCGTGTGTGAATTTTTCAACTGTCACTTTGTGTTTTGTTTTCTTTTTTATCGTCTGTATTTGGGATGAAGGTGGATAATTGACACACTGGAATGGTTTCGGAAACGACGAGGTTTATTTGGTGTTAATATATACTATATGGTTACATTTTTTATCATTTAATTCTACGGAGCGCAAAATGTACGCGTTCGCGATTTTGCTGCTTGTCGCGATCTGCCCGCCAAAAAAAAAAAACCGTTGGACCTGCGAGCTGTGCACAATGCGACGTTGCCATACGTGTTTTTTTTGGACAATGTTGCCGGTCAGATATTATTTATTAGTGGTATTATACATTATTTAATTATTTTCGCAATCAGCCGTTATTATTTGTTGGCTTTGATACCGATTCGGGCGTCTCCAGGTACACAAAGACACACCCAAATGGGGACCATACGGGGGTGTCACAAGCGCACCTCTCTGGAAAGGCCCGAATGGGGTCGGGCCAACTAAGGGCTGATTACGATAGCGTGTGTAACTGGACAGTGCGGTGGCTTGATAAGGGGTGGTTGCGTCTCTAGACGTTGAAGGATCGAAGCCCCACCGGTACGTCGGCGGCCGGAGAGACTCGGATGCAGCACTGTAGCATAGTGGTTCGCGGTTCCCGGGCCCACCGTAAAGCTGCTGAGAGAGGAGGGCGCCGCGCCCAGCCCTCTCAACACCCTCGGACCGTCGGCAAACGGAGAGTTTCGGATGCAGCACTACGCCGCTTTGTGGGCGTAGTGGTTCGCGGCTCCCAGGCCTACCGTACGGGCGGATGCTGAGAGAGGACGTCGCACCCAGCCTTCCCAACAGCGACCGTCCGAAAATCAGTCGATCCCTCACGAAAGTGCATACCGGCACATTACTCGACCCCCTTTTTTGCTCGCTTGCCCTGCCGCGGCTATCGAATTACACGCACTGCACTGATATTATACTAATATAATATGCGAAAACTTAATTTTATACTTAAAATGGCTTTAAAGTTTATAAAAATAATTATAAAAATATATCAGGGCCCGAAATGGACCGGAATGCCATTCTGCCTCATACAACTGCTCCGGGTTGTAAAATTTTCCACTTCGAGCACTGAAATAACTTAATATACATCGCTTCCAAACACAAAACACTTAAAACTAACTAATCTATGATGCTAATGGCTGAGGATGCTGCTTGGCTGCTTTCCGCTGATGGAGGCTGCTTTGCTCAGCTGAAGAAGGCCGCTTTGTAGCTCTCTTCATCATGGTGCATCTGGGCCAGGGCTGATTGCAAGGCTCACAGACACGCTGCTGTTGACGAAGAGGGCTCAAGCGGCTGATGATGCAGGGCATTTGATGCCGTTTTCCCTCGTTGGAGCCAGGGTCTTGCCCGATACACTCGTCCGTGGGCCAAGTTCGCTGGCGGATGCAGTTGGTCGGGAGTACATCGGGAGCCATGACTTCGCAATCCGGGTGTTTCTGCTCTTTTCTTCACTGGCTTGGCTTTGGCAGCATCCTCTTTCTACTGCTTATTATTATACTTTGTTGAGCGCCACCAGAGGCAAGCCTCTGGATGTTTCTTCCTCGCCGTTTCCTATTCCGGTGTTTGGATCTCAGGGTTGTGTGTCCGGGTGAAAGAAATTCCACCTGCTTCTTGATTCCAGACGATCAAAATCAAGAAGCGTAGTCCCACGTTGACTGGGGCCACTTATCACTCCCCTCCATTTTGCGTGTGTGAATTTTTCAACTGTCACTTTGTGTTTTGTTTTCTTTTTTATCGTCTGTATTTGGGATGAAGGTGGATAATTGACACACTGGAATGGTTTCGGAAACGACGAGGTTTATTTGGTGTTAATATATACTATATGGTTACATTTTTTATCATTTAATTCTACGGAGCGCAAAATGTACGCGTTCGCGATTTTGCTGCTTGTCGCGATCTGCCCGCCAAAAAAAAAAACCGTTGGACTCGCGAGCTGTGCACAATGCGACGTTGCCATATGTGTTTTTTTTTGGACAATGTTGCCGGTCAGATATTATTTATTAGTGGTATTATACATTATTTAATTATTTTCGCAATCAGCCGTTATTATTTGTTGGCTTTGATACCGATTCGGGCGTCTCCAGGTACACAAAGACACACCCAAATGGGGACCATACGGGGGTGTCACACTACCCACTAGAAAAAATCATATTTGAAAAAAATACAATGCTCGACGGGATTTGAACCTGTGTAACCACTGGTATCGCGCCAACTATGCATTAACCAATTACGCTATGAGACTCCTGTCTCATTAGGACAATTTAAACTAGTAGGACAGTAGGTCATACATGAAATTAATGCTTATCAAATTGCGTTATTATTCACTATAGGTTTTTGAGTATTAAATCAAGGAATATTAACTACCTTAATTACTAACCGACGCCCGGCTCTCGCCAAATATTTTAGTTATAACGCCACTTGCTCTTGCTAACAATTTTTAATAAACCATTTCTTCCATTCAACGAATAATTCACAAACCCGTCGAGCATCGTATTTTTTTCAAATATGATTTTTTATAGTGGGTATATTATAATATCTTTGGTATTTTCAAGTTATGTATGTTCAATGTATGGAATGTTACATTCTCAAAATCTTGCGAATTATTCGTTGAATAAAAGATAATGGTTTATAATGTACAAAACACAGATTAAGGCAGTGATTTTCAAACTGGGAGGCGCGAAAAGTTTAACACAATTAATGTAGCCACAGGTTTGCAGTTTGCAAGTGCATAGTTTATAAAACGGCCGCTAGTTATAAGCTACATAAAAAACAGTTGTATAAAAGGTTATTTGCAAACCTGTGTGAAAATATGGAGACTAATTTTATAATACCTCAATTCTATACTGTGAAGCACGCTGGCTATCTCGTAAAAAATGAAATAAAAGGGTCAAATCATAATGTTGAAATTTGAGGCAAATTTGTTTAGGAACGATAATTTTGTTGTTAAACTTGTCTATTTGGTTGATATTAAAAAAAATGAATGAATAAATTAATGCGAGGACCACTAATGCATTCATTGATTTAAAAAGACAAAGTGAAAGCATTCATAAAAAATTGGAGCTTTGGAAATCAAAATTACAAAAAAAATAAGTTCGCCATGTTTCCACTTTTGAAAATGATTTTGTGCGCCAGATATATTGAAGCAAACAAAAACCTATTTACTGGGTTCTTGGTTAGTTTGCTAATTCACATTATTTTATTAATAGTAAAAAAGTCACCTGCGGCGCTGCTTTGTTTCAAGATTATTAAATGTTTAAAATATGTGGTTGTGCGATGCATTTTGATGAGATACCTATATGATGATTGATGTACTTACTTAAATGATACCCGTGTATAATTTAGGAAACACTGCATTAGAGCACCACACTGCCCTCAACCTCAGCGAATAGGTAAGTGGTCCCGCCCGCTTAAGGATGTGGGGCCCATGATAGAATCCATTTGTCAATGAACGATGATAAATTTGGATTGACTACTATTGAAATTGATTGTGCTAATAAACAAGCACATTCATCGCATGAAAAACAAATTAAGTAATTTAAAAATTAATATAATATAAGTAGTAAAACCTTGTTTATTTTTATGTGTTTTTTTTTTTAATTTTTGTTTTATTAGTACATTGTTAGTATTTAAAAAGGTGTCTGAATTGTTTAATGAAATAAGGGGGGGGGGAAGCGCCAAGATTAGATTTTTTAAAAGGGAGGCGCAGTAACACAAAGTTTAGAAAACACTGGATTAAGATATACATATAAAACGAAATAAAGGCTAACACGCCATACATAAACAAGGAAGAATAATAGTGGCACGTGCCTCTCTCGGTTATCCGGTCACCGGTGACATAATGAAACACGACGATCAGTCCGCTCATCTGACGTCTGACAGCGGTCGGCAAAATCAAAAACAACAAACAAATAAATAATGCGTTTGCGGTGAATGAGATTCGAGCGAGAGGACAACAAAAAGAAAGGATTGTTCTATTTTTGGCGAGAACATTTAATTCGGGCGACGCAAAGGGTTTATTTCCTGGATACGTACCTGTTGATTCTATTGGATTAGAAAACATGGCGTCGCGAACTTTATTAGTGCAACGATCTACGTACATAAACGTTGTATGCATACATATAGATGATTTTGTTTTGTATAGCAATATTAAGTACTATAATATAAGTAATAATATCACTTTTATGTGGTTAACGATCAATTCGTGGTGGAAAGAAATTGTATTAATAATTCAAAACACAACATTACAAATATAATATAAAGATAAACCGATCCTGGGCATCTATTTATATACACAAGATTGCTATCAGCAGCTATCGAGGGTAGTTTTTCATATGTTTGTATCGAAGTATTATAATTGTTACAATAAGTTAGCCGTCTAAAAACAGTCAAAACTGTCTATCTCGCTCTAAAATTTAGCACACCAAATATAGCTGCTGTTAAAATAGGTATAGCACTTATTGTTTAGCAGTTTTTGAATGAATGGAGTCGTTCAAGCCAATATTTACCGGCGACGTGTCCAACAAATATTTAATTCAGCCGTAGAAATTCTATCTTTCTCTAACGCATGTTGTGGAGAATATAAGCGTACCGAATGCTTTCTCACTCGCACGTACGGTTCGTTTTGTTCTGGCCTTGGTTGTAATAGATTTGTGGATCATCATCGCGTTTTCTTCTTCCTTCTCTCCTAGTTCTGTCAATCCTATGCAACGAAACGTTAAAGAAATAATGAGGGAGAACGCATGATGACAATTTAAAAAAATCTATTAGTTACGATAACAAACAACCGTAAAAGTGTCAAACAATACCTACATAAGTATTATCGTAGTTGTAGAAAAGGTATATATTATATAGGTAGGTACTGCTTTCATTTTAACATGTTGAAAAAATCCTTCTTGTATAGAGATCAGTGGTGAGAGATGGAAGTAGGCTGTGAAGATTCGACATAAATAGTGCATACTAAAATTTGTCAGTCATATTTATTTGTTTTCATTGAACTAAGAATACAATAATTTACAGATGGTGCTGGTTAGTTTTAAAATTTAAATTTTAGTTTTAAATTAAACCTTGTCTAACCAAACCATAATAATTTCGGTACTTATATTATGGGCTATCCGATAAAATGTCAATACAATAGTGCAAACTTTTTCAGTCATACTTATTTGTTTTCGTTGAATTAAGAATACAATATATTATTACAAATGGTGTCAGTTAGTTTTTTTTAATTCATTAAGCCCTGCCCAACTAAACCATAATCGATACTACAATATTCTTCTATCTATAAAATATGTAAAATTATGTATGGTTTAGAATAGTTTAGATGTTTTATAGATAAATGGATTAGGCAGGGTTTAAGTGAATTTTAAAAACTAACAAACAACATCTACAGATTGTAGTCTGAGTTAAATAAAAACACATACGTTGGACTGACAAAGTTTAGTGTGCATTATGTATATCGGATCTTAACAGCCTACCTCCACCCTCGTCACTGATAGAGATAGAGTCTAAACATCTGAAAGTGAAGCAAATAAAAAGACCACATATATACTAACTTTCATACATACTCCGAGGTACGATTATATTATATTATACAGAATATTTTTAAGTCGATAGCTATTTTGTTCGTAACGCAATAATTATTGTCATAGAAACGACAATAAAATAATGAAAACCTCATTATCCATACTTCCCCTTTATTAAATTTAGCGTGAAATTCAAATACATATTATTTTCAAGTGGTTCCCATTTGTTAATTTACATGTAGGTACATACTTACCTAACATAATAAATGTTAATTGGATTATCTATAATGGTAATGCCAGATTCGCAGAAAGGTAAATTAATTGTTTAAAATTAATACGGTTTCCAAGTGAGTAGGTATTATTCTTGAATGGTCTCAGGGCGAGGGAGAGAGATCAAACCGTCTCATTCTGTGAATTTTATAATTAGGCGTAGACAAGTTGTAGGTATATATTTGTAACTATACAAAACAAATCTCTTAGCATGATCACAGACCCCCATGGTACTTCGGTCAGGCTCTTCATAGAGACTTGAATGTGGAAACCATATACGACCACGTCTTAAAACTGTCTAAAAAATTCTACAGCTCCATGACGGTTACATGTAAATTGTACGTAAAACATTTCACCGTGGCACAGTTCGCCGTGAGCTTTCTTATAGGAAAGAGATGACCGTATACTATAGAACATTAATTCAATTTTCATAACTGATTTTGGCAAAATTCATGAATTCAAGAATGAAAACCTAACCTAACAAATAATCCAGTATATCGGCTATTTTCAAAATTTGTTTGCTGCTTGCTGGTTTCCTGTCAAGTGTAAACCGACACGAACCGTGTTTTATTTAGACATGAATTTGATGTCAGTACTATACGACCCAATGAGGTTGGACGGTCTTTCTACGGCCATATTTCATGGTGAAGTATGATACGGCGACCTGCATACGTACAAGTTCCCGGACACGCTCCATGGCAGTAGACTTGCCTACAGTGGGAGACAAATGAGAGGTCATCTAGTTCCCTCTTCATCTGCATAGATGTAAAAATAAAATATTTTGCAATGCTGACTCCGTCAACCAACCAAAAAACCACTGTGTAACCTCTATATTTCCGTTTTTTCTCTTTCTTCCTTCCGACACACTATGAAGGGCCATGAGCTCTTCGTTAATAGGTATAGAAACGCGAGTACTACAAGATGACGAGGATAAAGTACCGTTTGGCCTTGGTGCCTCATAATATTATTATACAACATAAAGTCTCTGTTCTGGCAGAACACACTAACTGGAGAATACTAGTTTTGAGTAATTTGACTTTGAAGTTGTTAAAATCTTTGAAATGGTCTATCATGTGAGTTTGTTAAGTAATCGTAAAAAGGACGACTTTAAAATAAAGACTGTGTATTTATTAAGAAGGTTTCCAGACGGTAAAGTTTAAAATAAGGAACATTTTTGTATAACTAACTCAATATGTCATTTTTTCGAATTAGACTAATTCGAAAAAATGACATTTTGAGTAAGTTATAGGTACCAAAATGTTCCTTATTTCAAACTTTACCGTCTGGAAACCTTCTTAATAAATAAAACAGTCTTTATTTTAGAGTCATCCTTTGTACGATTACTTAATAAACTCACATGATAGACCATTTCAAACATTTTAACAACTTCAAAGTCAAATTATTCAAAACTAGTATTCTCCAGTTAGTGTGTTCTGCCAGAACAGAGACGATATAATAGAATTATCTTTGTAGTCCCGATAATGGTGTTTCAACCGAAATAGATATCGACTGAAAAATATACTGACGCAATGATTGTTATATAGAAAAATAGTAATTGTTTGAGCGATTTTAGAGAAACTACAGAAGGTTACATCTGGAAGGAGATTCTTCGCCGTAGTAAACATGCTTTTCACATATTATATTGGAATCAAATTGATTAATGTAAAATATAATCATAATTTTAATGACTCCATAATATTCCAAGAGTTTATAACCGCGAGTTTATAAGAGTTTATAGTCGCGACACTAGGTTAGATTTTAATGCAAGAGCATTGACGGGACATAATCAATATTCCCGGGTTGTTTACGCGTCCCTTTCTGGCCAAGAAAAATCTCTGCTTGGCGATTATGCTCTGTCCCTCTCCGTGTTTATGTATATAAAGTATCCTAAGTCTGTCACTTTCTGGCTTATACAATTTGTAAATGCTTCATCCTGTCCTCGTCTCTCTCGCACCTAACCCATTGCCACCCGCAAACGGACGGAATATTTATGCGAATTAACAGTCCGTCCTTGTACCATTATTGTTTTTTTTTCGTTTAATTGAACACGTACGCTAAAACTAATTATTTTGCACACCTAATCTTTTGGGACGCCTCATAATATTTAATTAACTTAAATGATTAGCTAATTGCACGGAAAACCTGTAGGTAACTAGATTATACAACATGTATGTACCTACTTGTTAATATTATTATATTATTATTTTATGAAGTCGGTATCTTGTCCATTTTAAAGTAATCAAACGAAATATCCTAAATCGCTTGTGGTAGCAGACAAAACCGCCAATTTATAAAACAAAAATACGTATATAATAAGAAATGAAAATATGATTAATATTAAATTCTACAGGTTTTTATTATTAATCATATTATTTTCATTTCTTGTAAAATGGAATTCTACCAAGTAAATGTTAACTCACTTACCTATATAATTTTATGTGCAATATAAAACAAAGTGGCGTGACACCAAACACATTTGAATAATATTGATACCTCCACGTTTATGGAGGACCCCTTAATGGCAAAGTACGAGCGAAGCTATGGATGCCACATTCATGTTTCTTTTAGTCCGCCAAGCCAAATTTCCGTCCATCGCCGCTCGATCAAGTAGAATGCTCTGTACTTTTATTTATTAACTGGAAAAATGTACAAATTGCTAGATAGGGAGATAAAAGTTGGTCATGCGAGATTGGTATGATCGAGACTCGAAGGAAATAATTTTAGTTTTTAAATCGTATTTGTATCAAGATACCTAATGTTGTTTCTTTTGGGCTCAATTCCCCGAAACCGCTGTAACTCTTGATTACCTAGCTAAAAGGTGACCTGGACAACCCATAAGGTAAAACCCAGGTAAAGGCTAAGCGTTCTGCCGCAGGCGAGAACGACAGAGAGGGATGAGCGTTCAGGGGTAGATCGAGAGGGACAGCGATAAGGCTGAAACGGGGACATAACCAATCTGGCAGGCAGTCAGCCGAAACCTTTCGATCCGTGATGGACACGGTGTCCCGCGCACCCCTCTTAGTGATAATTTTCGCTGAATTGTAAAATAATTTCAGAGTTCGTGTGCTACGTCCGTCGTATTGTAGAATTGGCTAGAGCTACAAATCAAGTCATACACAGATTCTTAACCTTTAGTTGCCGCAGCCACGGCGCCCATCATTAACAAATTTAGGGCTGTTGCAAAATAATAACCTGTGTAAAACTTAATAATTGTGTTCTGTGTATTGATATTGTGTATCTGTGTGTATAGCGAGTAACCTTTTTTGTGAACCTAAACTGCTAAAAATAAAACTTTGTGCTACGAACAACGTGTGTTTCATTGTGAATATCCACCATAATCAACTGTCAAGACCTAACCTTACACTGAACTTCCTCTACCAACCCAAAACCCAGCTTCGATTGACCGCCCTGAACAATTTACATCACTGAGCTAGTCGAAGGGTGGAAGCTGGTCGTGTGACTCACACGTACCGACCGACGGCACGCTACCGAGGGCATCATTAACGTCAGGCAGCGTAAGGTTAGGTCTTGACAGTTGGGTAAATATAGGATTGACGATGGTGGATATTCAAAATGAAACACACGTTGTTCGTATCACAAATCTTAGCAGAAAGTTTTATTTCTAACAGTTTAGGTTCACAAAAAAGGTTAGTCGCTATACACACAGATACACAATATCAATACACATGAATAATTTTACAACAGCCCTAAATTTGTTAATGATGGGCGCCGTGGGCTGTGGCAATTAAAATTTTAGGATCTATGAATCACTTGGTTCGTAACACTAGCGAATTCTTCCTCAACGTACATAGCACGCGAACTCTGAAATTATTTTACAATTCAGCGAAAACTATCACTAGGAGCGGTGCGCGGGGACACCGTGTCCATCACGGATCGAAAGGCTACGGCGTACTGCCTGCCAAATTGGTTATGTCCCCCTTTTTTGGCTTTATCGCTGTCCCTCTCGATCTACCCCTGAACGCTCATCCCTCTCTGTCGTTCTCGCCTGCGGCAGAACGCTTGGCATTTACCTGGGTTTTACCATAAGGGTCGTCCAAGTCACCTTTTTGCCAGGTAGTCGAAAGTTACAGCGATTCCGGAGGAATTGAGCCCAAAAGAAACAACATCAGGTATCTTAATACAAATACGATTTAAAAACTAAAATTATTTCCTTCGAGTCTCGATCATACCAATCTCGCATGACCAACTTTTATCTCCCTATCTAGCAATTTGTACATTTTTTCAGTTAATAAATAAAAGTACAGAGCATTCTACCTGATCGAGCGGCGATGGACGGAAATTTGGCTTGGCGGACTATAAGAAACATGAATGTGTCATCCATAGCTTCGCTCGTACTTTGCCCTTAAGGGGTCCTCCATACACGTAGAAACGTGGAGGTATCAATATTATATTCAATAACATATTCCTTCTAAAATTCGACCATTGACATGTTCAATACATCCGTTCAGGCCAGGGAACACAGAAATAATTCTGTTCTGTGGTTCAGGCACACAATAATTACAATAAATGAATGAAAAAGAAAACATTACGAAGAAATAGTTTTTTTAGAAAGACCCTGTTTTCACACAATAGTGTGTACCAAAATTTGGGAAAATTATCAGTAAATAGAACACGGAACACAGAATTAATGGGAACTGAAATAGCCAACGGGTGTGCAGTAACAGGCAACCGATCTAGAGTGTGGAAGAATACGTCATTCTAAGCTTGCCCTTCATTCTGACAACTTCTCTCGGTTTATGCACTGACGCTCATTCAATATTGATGTATTTGAAGGTTGCAACACACACTATTGCACGTCTATAATGTGTGGTTCATTTTCGTAAGACACCACACATTTAATCTGCTTCAAAACGTAGTGTATTGGAATATAACCTATCTTAATTATGTTTTGTTCTGTGCGCGAGATGAAACACATATGTATAACATTCCATGGATACATACTCCATCTTAAATACGTCTATTGACATGTTCAGTGGATCCGTTAAGGCACGCAATATTTACAGTAAGTGAACGAAAAAGAAAACATAATATTATGAAGAAATA
The DNA here is from genome assembly GCF_057557595.1 of Rhyacophila brunnea. Lineage (NCBI taxonomy): Eukaryota > Metazoa > Arthropoda > Insecta > Trichoptera > Rhyacophilidae > Rhyacophila > Rhyacophila brunnea. The sequence continues at coordinate 38,894,040 of NW_028232796.1, forward strand.
GTTTTTTTAAGAAAGACCCTGTTTTGTTCACTGTTTTCACACAATCGTGTACTTACACCAAATTTGGGATAATTATTATGAATAGAATAATCGTGTATGTTTTGTATGATATAATATTTATTATACACTCAAACTTACATAAAAAAAACATATGTCAATAAACAAACAAACAACAAAATAAGTTTAAATTTCTTAAAACTGGCGAGTGACAAGGATTATTGGAGGCGTCGTGTTGTATCCATAAGCTCCAACCAAGGAGCGGGCATGGTCGAAGAAAAAGAATTTATAAAAGCCTCACCAAGAACTTTCAATCAACAACATTACCAAAACTACGTAGATAATCACTACATCATAAGTATTAATAAATATACCTATAAGTCAACACTGATTACTGTCCATGTTCTCGTTACTTTTTTTTCTCTCTTTCCTTTCAACATCGAACGAAAGATTCTTTCAATTTAACTGGAATATATATTTTTATTTTTTTTATAGAAAAACTGACGAAAGGAAAATCAACCAATCACTCAGAAAGGACTCAGGACTCGGTATTTTTTTCATTACAGAAATGTAATATTTCACGAAATGTTTACCTCGGGGTTGTGCAAACATGTATGTAATTGGCGTTGCCTCGAATGATACCCGTATCTCAAAATATATACATACCTACATAAAAATGCTTGGTTTGTGTATTTTTATGTAGGCACCGAAAATTCTTAGAATAAAAATATGAACTTTCAGACTACATATTTCGAATTTATAACATTGGCATCTAACATCATGTAATTAATCGAATAACTTTGTGATGTAAATCGAATCATTACTTTGTCGAAGTTTCTTTGGTTGGCGGACTACGGGAGGTGGTCGAACAGTCGAACACCATTGCAGCGCACAAATAAAAAGACCTAGAGATGAAGTCTTAAATATCCACAATTCGCCTGCAGCGCTGAATAATTGTCACTTCGTCAAACCGATGCACCGAGGCCAACTTTGCGGCATTCGAGAAATTTGCAGCGTCGTATGGGGAGCGGGATAGTCCCGACTCCTCTGTAGACTCATCCATTTCAATTCGTGACACTCAGTATGCGGGTACACAGGGCGCTTAACGTCAGCGGACAGCCAGTCCAAAAAACAAAACAAAAAATCTTTCTAAACTTTTTTCTTTAAGCACTACGGTGCATGGTTGCAGCATCAGTCCCGTGCGGCTCCGTCTCGGCACGGAATGAGCACTTAAAATCACTTCTTTCAGACACGTTTAAAGCGTCATGGAAGCGGCCGTGCATATCCACGGCTGTGCATATAATATGACGGGTGGTGGTGGGAACTTTAGTACAATTCGCCTGCAGCGCTGAATAATTGTCACTTCGTCAAACCGATGCATGTGATAATGTATGTACGTGCTAAAACGCATAAAACATTATGTGTACATATTCGTAGTTAAAAAACCCGCTGATTTCCGCTTATATGATGCCCATATACAAAAATTATAATATATTATTATACAGATTAGTTTTTACTAAATAGTTATTTAAGTTATAACACCATTACTCATCGAAACCACAAAAATAAACCATTTTAGTTAATTTACTGACTGAAAAAGTGTATGTTTTCTTCTATTCTTTTAAAATACACTATAAATAATGACTAGCTATCCGAAATTCCTACGGGAACAAATGTGGTATGGTGTGGAATTAACTGTTTGCTAATGAATAATAAAATTGGTATAAGTACATGTAAATTTCACGTTTGGTTTTAATATTAAGTACCTACCTAAAAGTGGAATATATTATAATCTAAATATTTATTTGCAAGTACATAAGTTATGGCCATTTTTAGATGGCACTGGCCCAATGGCTTACTGGCCAAAAAAACTGAATAAAAATGTATCACAAGTCGACAGAGAAAATACATTTCTGAGAGCACCCAAGTTATTTTGCCGAACCAATAATAATACCATCACATGCCTACATATGGGTCCAATCAATTCGATATAATTGCATATTATGCTGCAGTAGTGCATTCGAATTTCTTTAAACCAACTTATTTACTTTGCGCACTCTACATGCAATTTTGTTAGATAAGCAATAATATTTAGATCTTGAAGCTCGAAAAAAAATTAATGAAAATTTATCATACATAGACAGAGAAAATACATTTTAAAATTTCTCAGGGCACCCTGTTGTTCGGATTTTAAAGTTTTTAAATTCTTTGCAATGAATAAAGAAACAATACAAAAAACGTTTGAAAATGACACATTCTGACATTAGAGAATAAATTGTCATATAAACGTTCTTTGTATGCAAGTAACAAGATGGAATGGGTGGACAGTATGCAAGTGACAGTATTTGCGATACTGAAGGAAATAATAAACTAGAGATGTTTTAGGAACAATATGAATTATTGGTCGTGGTTTCTAGAATTCGGTTGGGATTGCTGGTTATGCTTAAGTGTGTTTAGCTTTTTTTGACAGTTTCGATAGACTTTAGAAGTTTCACTTGTCTAGCTGCTCACTACACACACACATATTCACACAGCTGTCTTACCGGAAAGAGATGGCCATAAAGCATTGATTTAAAAAATAACGCGTTGTCCATGGAGCGTCATTGCAGACAGTAATGTTCCATTAGTTGTATTAGAATCAATATGAATAATTTAAAAATTGAAGTGTTTTATTCAGACATGAATTTGATCTCAATACTATACGGCAGTAGCGAAGGGTGGAGGTAGGCTGTTAATATCCGCCATAAATAGTGCACATCAAACTTTGTTAGTCATACTTTATGTTTTCATTGAACTAAGACTAGATACAATTTACAGATGGTGCTAGTTATTTTTTCACCCTGCCTAGCCAACCCATAATAGTGTTTTGGGCGATACGACAAAATAGTGCACACCTCTTTATTCATACTAATTATTTTATTTGTTTTCGTTGGATAAAGAATACATAATAATAATAGACATTGTTGATTAGTTTCTATTCATTAAGCCCTGCCTAAGCCAAATTATAATAAATAAAAAATATTATTCTATCTATAAAATATCCAAAGTTATGTATGATTTAATTGCACATTGACTATTATCTAATATGGCTTGGTTTCGCAGGGTATAATTGAATTTTAAAAATTAACCAAAACCATCCGTAAACAATTGTAGTCGTATTTCAATGAAAACAAATACGTATGACTGACAATTAGTGGGCACTATTTATGGCGGATCTTAACAGCCTACCTCCACCCTTCGTCACTGCTATACGGCCATCTATTTCCGATACAAAATCTCACGGCGAACAGTCACGGCCAACCCCGCATACATGTACGTAAAAAATTCCAGACAGTGCCTACAAATCATTAAAAAACGGACCGCCCCACAGGATGCAGACGATACATCTGTGCCATCTCCTAATAAAAAATAAACACAACACTACCTATCTATATAAAGTAACATTACAGTATCAGACATTATTTTTATAGCTAGGGGTGTATTTCAGGAAATAAAAATCAAAATGAAGGCAAGCATTGGGCCGTGACGCATCGGGAAGTGTTTTCAATACATGTGTCGCCCCGGCAACCGATTCACCCCACAGGATATTATTATTATTATTATTACACCCCCTCCCTTCGCCCTTCATCGAGCACGGCACTGAACATGATCATAACGTCGCCACATTTTATAGCCGCGGGGATAAAATCAAAATGGAGTTACTTTTATTAACGTAAAGATTTCAGGATTATCTGCTATACTTATATTATGTGGCATATTATTACTTTCGGCGCTGAGAAAAAAGGTCTCATTAATTTCCAAGAAAAACGAGTTTTCAAAAAAACAATGACATTAATAGACATTATTTGTCATTTGGTAAAATATGTACACAGAAAACGGTTTGGAGGGGTCCATTTTGAAGAAAAACATATTAATTTCGAAAGGTCGGGTGGAGTTGAGAAAATATAGCTGTTGCCACTGACTTCCACATTTACCTAGGGGCGGCCGGTTATATGAAAGTGTGGTAAAGCAGGCAAGTATGGTGAAAAAGAATGGTGAGGTGAGTTATCAATTTGCGGCAAAATTTCCACGTTAACATTATATTAAGGTGCATTGGGGTAATTCCGAATATGGGTATATTCCGAAAGTTCAAAAATTCTACCAATCGAAGCGATATTTTCCTGTTGGCAACATTTAGTCTAGAAGCCATGTTCATTGTGATCGCCTCGTAAGTCGTCGCTAGTCGCTAGTGTCAACAATGCGTGCATACCATCAAGTTTTTTCGGAGAAGTGTTTTTCGCGCCATTTTTGCTGATTCGTAATTACCCCAACTTACATATCTCGGAATTCTGGTAAGTTATTTGAATAAGTGATTGCTTTTACGATAGATTATCGTTTTTTACGAATTGGTTAGAGAACACAACGTCCTAGCTGTGTTTTTAATTTTTTTTCGGAAATACCCCTTTGGGGTTATTCCGATATATATTCATTCCGCAATAGCCCACTTAACTTTTTCATAGTAATTGGCAGTGGTTCTCAATCTGTAAAGAAACTAAAATTATATCTAATTTAGATGTACATAATATACTTAATTAAATTAATATTAAAGTAAGTAAATTTAGCGTCGTCCTAATAAGAAGCTATCGCACGCCCTATTATAATCTTGGGTAAGTGCGGTAACGCCAGCCTCCACTTAACAGCATAACTAGTGTATCCGACATCATGAGCGAATATAGCAATGCTGATATTATAGATAATCTTGATTTTGAAGAATTGATGGATGAATACTCTGAAGATGATAGAAAAATATACAAGGAAGAACCAAGGTCACAAAAAAAACAAAAGATGTGAAATACGGTGAAAGTTTAACTGACGAAAAGATACTCACCAACAACGATTCAAATTCTCTCTGTACTAAGAGTAAAGGTGTTCGCAAAAAAAGTAAAGGTAAAGAAAATCAAACGAATAAAACAGACAAAAAAACGAAGAGAAAAGACACATTGAAAGAGATGACAAAGACAACGTTGATGTTTTTATAAAAGGAAAAAATATGACAACTAGAGAAGACTCAAAAGAAAAAGACAAAGATGAACAACTGCTACTAAAACTGAAAAATAAAGATATAGTATACAAAACTCAAGAAAAGGACCCTGCCATGAAGGAAAATTACAAATTAAATGATTCAGTGCTTGTCAGATATTCAATCAGAAAAAATGGAGGTACTATATTGGGTTCAAAGAAGAAATAATAAAACATGAGGAAACATACTTCTCTATCAGCTTCTTAAAAAACTATTGAGACCACATCAGCAGCTAACCTTTATTACGATCAAAAGAAAAGATAGTGACAACGTTCCAGAGTCATTAATAGTGAAGAGGATAGATATACAAAAAAAAGTGCTGATGAAAAAGAATATTACTTATGTAATGATTAAGATAGAATTTATTTTGACTGATTGCGTACCAAACTAATAGATCATTATTATGTATATGTGAGGCTTTCAGACCATGTCTTAAGCAATTCTGTTATATTTTTTAACAGTGTAGCCCGCATTTTAGTTTTAAGTTTGCTAGAAGGAATAAATTATAAGTTTATGCCATAAAAGTAGATGAAAATGATTAAAAAGACAAGTTCCGACTTTGATTTAACATTTTTAATGTTGACTAATTTAATTTTATGGGTATGAAGAAAGTTTATTTTGCTATGCAAAAAGCAGTAAGTTAACAAAAGATATCTTTTTAAAAAATATTGTTCTATCAAGGTAGTCAAATTATCATTATAAAAATTATCACTTTCTTTGATTTTCCTCGTCTTTATTTTATTGATTTAAGGTGGTAGGTACTTGTGTCATATTGGGATATTTTTTCTCATTATTTGTCACCGGTGGGAACAAAACTGGTAGTAACAACCGGGAATAAACCTGCTCTGCTCCATCCCGTTCCACAATCCCTTAAATCCTAAGTTATTAACTGAAATGTTGAGAACCACTATCTTTTTTTGGGGTAATTCCGAACTAATAGTATCAAAAGTTAAGGATTATGGATACTATTAACAAAATTGATGATATTTTGTGTAAGGAGTAATTACGGTCGAAAAAGAAAGGTAAACCTTCGGTCAAAGTGCAATAAAATCAACTTTTGAATAATTTCGGAATTACCCCAAGATAGTTCGTAATTTCCCCAATGCCAAAAAAAAATGACTCAATATTTCAAATTCTCAATTTAAAGAAACCAACTATATATTCAAGAATCTAATATATATTTATCATACATCTTTTCTTTAAGTACACAGAGGTAAAACAATAATGGCAGTAAATATAAAACACTTTGAATAATTTACCGAAATATATAACCTCTAGTCATCTCATAGAAATTTCTGTCGGAATTACCCCAATGCACCTTATATGAGTACGTTATAATGACCAAAGTAAATCCTCCGTGATGCCCTGCATTTTACTTATCGCGTCGCTATTTCTCGTAAGTTGTCGGCTATTGTTGGCCTGCTTCATTCAGTTGTATGAGAAAGCCCATTGCATGCCCCTCTTCAACCGCGAAATACCGTATTTTTTCAGATACACTCCCAATACCCAGACACTTTGAACGTAGCGATGAATAACCTGGCCTGAATGTATAACTAAGGTTGTTCACCTACAAGTTATTGCGAGCTGTAGCATCCATATAATTATTGGTCATTGAATGTGAGTTGCTTAACGGCCATAATTATTAGGATCGTTAGTGTCCGTTTGTGTCATCCGCCCAGCCTTGTTTTGTCTTTTAGACAAACCGAATCGGTATATTAAGGCAAACATTAGATGATCCAGGTACTAACAACAATGTATGAGTGCCACGGGTCTCCATGCAACGAACTACACCAAGAGAGCTAAATATAAATGGAAATGTCCTCCATATTTATCCCACGCAAGTGGAATATATCATTACCCCAACTGTCCTCTCAACATTCGTTGCCAATATTTGAGGCTGTTAGTTTTACAGGCTATATTATATTTTGAGATTTGAAATTGAAAAACAATATGTGTAATTGCCAGACCCAGGATTCGAACCCGGGACCCACAACGTTATAGGTCGACGCTTAAGCCGTGCGGCCATCGTGGGCATATACAAAACCATAATCGATAAAAATATTCTTCTATCTATAAAATATCTAATATTACCTATGTATAGTTTAATGTTTAATGGCATAATTTTAGATATTTTATAAACGAATGTTTTTTGACTATTATCTACTATGGCTTTGATTAGGCAGGGTTTAATTGATAATTTAAAAACTAACAAACACTATCTACACAGTTTCGTCTTAATTCGATGAAAACAAATACGTTTGTCTGACAAAGTTAAGTACCTACTTATGGACTATTAATTTAGGATCTTAACAGCCTACATCCACCCTTCGCCACTGGTATATAAAGTGTTGTAACCTGTCAGCCAGAATATAGTAGACACACCGTCACAGAAATAAACCTAGGTGCCTACTATACCTTGCGGTACTTATCCTAGGTACTATCTACTGATTAAATTCGAATATTTATATATTTTTAAATCCTAGTTGAAATCGAGAAGAATACATTGATAAATACTATATAAGTCATCATCAGTCGGGGTCAATCCACTGCTGGATGAAGGCCTCCCCAAGCTTTTTTCCAATTCTCTCGGCCCTGTGTCATTCGCTGCCACGTATTTCCGCCGAACTTTACCAGTTCGTCAATCCAGCGGCTTTTAGGGCAACCCTGTTGCCGTTTCGTGCCCCTTGGGGACCACTGGATGACGGCATTTGTCCAGCGGTCGTCCTTTCGGCGACCAATGTGCCCCGCCCATCTCCATTTCAGCTGTTTGGCAACGTCATTACATCGCGTACTCCTGTCTGCTTCCTAACCCATTCGTTTCTCTTACGGTCCTTTCGCGTGATGCCCAACATACACCTCTCCATGCCTCGCTGTGGGACTCTTAGCTTTTGGACATCTCTCGTGCTAAGGGTCCACGTCTCGCAGCCATACGTGAGCACGGGTAGCACACATGGTTGAACACCCTACGCTTAAGACATAATGGTAGGTCACTCTTGAAGATACTATTCAGACATCCGAAAGCACTCCATCCCAGCTTTGTTCTTCGAGCAATTTCATCATGCATGCTTCCGTCTATGGGCACCTGCTGTCCGTGATAGCTGCTGAGTTGCTTGAGTTGGGTGCCATTAATACAGATAATCGCAGGGTCCGAAAACAGTTCCTCATCACTTTTGTCTTTGAGATATTTAACATAACATAACATAACATAAGACTTAAGTACTAGTAACTATATAATACGTTTGATTTTCATTAAGAATTTATGGGTTTTATCACGATCTAACTATTTCAAAACTCTGTCCAAATAATTCAGGCGAACGGATATTGAAGAATTTACAAATGTACAGATTGACCGAATACTAAATAGAGACAACAATAATTTTAAATATTGAAATGGCTAGATGGCCCAAGAATCTTTATCACATCTTCAGCCTTCACATTAGTTTTATCATCATTTCTGTAAACCGGTTTTTGAAACACCTGGAAATACAAAGTTGAGTATTATTAAATTTCGATTAGGCAGATAAAAAAAAACCAGTCAGCACTATACACTAAATCCCGTTCGCAACGATTTCGTTGCACAGTCGGTGATCATTCAAGAGTTCAATATGTAATGTTCACCTTTAAGTCTAACCAAGCAGTTGATGTGATACTACTCTCCGGGAGTGAAATATATTGTTGAAATTCAGGCCAACATTGTAGCTTTTAAAAGACTTGCGGCGTCGTAAAGATATCTTCACATAGTTTGTGTATGTCCGTATTGTTTAGTTTTGTTTTTGTATTATATTTATCAAGGCTTCGAGCTGTTATTTTTATTCCTTTCGGTTTTCGTTCCGGTTCAAGTAAAAAAAAATCGGTTTTTCCGGTTTTCGGTTCAGCTCCGAGTGATTAATTTTTAAATGTTTTTATTTGTATTAAAAATATATTTTCTACCATAATTTAGAACATTTGATGGCACTAGTATGATAGCCCGGCGCCAAGCTCCGAAACCAATGGTTATGCGTAGCCATACATTTTTAAATTAATGTAAGTATTAGATAATTAAGCATGTCGAGATGCGTCAGACGCTCGTGAATGATTTATTTACGCCTTGAATTTGACCTACCTACCACAACTGAATTAGGGAGTAAGATCATGTTAAGGCGCGTGTTTGAACATGTAGGTAGGTACCGAACGGAAAAAAACCAATATTTTTTTCGGTTCGGTTCCGGTTTTCGTTCCGACAAAAATTATGGTTTTTTCCGGTTTTCGGTTCAGTTCCGGTTAGACTTCAGGGGTTAGCGTTAGGTTCAACCCGATACTTATAATTAAATTAATTTTCTTTCATGTTAGTTCTCCGTGCCTTTCTCTCCCGCGACACTTTTTATTAGCTGTAGTCAACTCAGTAAAATCAGTCAAAACTCAATTGAGAACGTGGCGATAATAATTGGGTATAGATATGTTCCTGAGAAATTACCAGGTATAAAAAAATGCTGAAGCTTCACATCCAACCGTAAGGTCTTGTTATACGCTCGATTAAGACCGAGTTTGATGCGTGGGCAGATAGGTTTGGAGGGATCTTGAAGGATATACGTAATTTCACTGGCAATATTGATTGGCCAATACTTTTCGTTTTCGATTAATTTATATCATGGACCCACGCTATTTTCGCTTTTTTTCAACACACGACAATCAGAAGAACTACACGAGGTAGAACTTTTGATAATTGAATTTATAGAATATAATATAGTGATCTCTGATATTTTGTGATATTCTGCAGATTTACGAAACCATAAATAAAATTTGTCAGCGTGACGTGACACCACGTGAGCGCACATAACGTGGCGGAAATATGTTCGCCCCATAACTGGTATTCCAAGGCAAGATATGCAGGCGATAGCGAAGACTAAAAAGTTGCAATCGGTAGGGACACTCACCGGACAGAAGCGACTAATAATACATGTTTTAGGCTGTTACAAGTTATGTATTGTATATAAAAAGAATATTCACTATCGAATAAAAAATACATAGTGTTTAAATTCAATTGAATTGTCGAGTCGAGACAGACTGCTGGTAAACGAGTAGGTAATAAGTTCACGGAAGTTAGCACTCTGTTTGGGTAGGTACATTTAATTAAATTTACCCTTGTTAGGGAGTTATTCTCAAAGTCAGAACTGGCAAACTCGGACTTTTCTACGCAAGCAAATAATACAATAAATTAAGCGAATTTACTTCTCAAATTTAGTTACACTTTCTGGTCCCTTCTCCCTTCCCGTCTTCAAGGTGAATGCGCCGCCTAGCGGAAAATACGAAACTTGTAATTTGCGATATTTTTTTCACAATGTACATTTTAAAATTTAAATAAGTATAGTTATGCAATTCTGCCAGACAATGCAAATGCCATAAGTACTAAGAAATACTTCATCTACAATTGATCTCTGCTCTTCACTCTCGATTTGATTCGAACCGGTAAGGTAAGCCCGGTCGTACATATAAATTCGTCTCGACTGCAACACGTAGAATTTGCCGATGTCATTTTGTTATCATTCACAAAATACATAATGAAAATACGTCACTTAATGAACTGCATTTTTGGTAGAAAAAAAAACATCTGCTTGTCTCGCATGAAACAAATTTCATTCGACATAGGTCGCATGCAGATTGAAAAATGTTGCATCGCCACATGCGCATAATATGTTGCTTTTTAATTTTTTTCAGCTAGCCTCATGAGATAACTGTCCCGGCATGGTATCGCCTGTGCGCGCAGAAGAGAGCTGTAACATCTCCGGCAATTTTGATTTATGTCACAGTCGATACGATTTTGTGTACATATTATGGTGTGAAGACTTGGAGGCCATCCATGGACTGAAACCGTATGCGGTTTAGATCCGTGTGCCATACTAAACTTATGATTTTTGTTCATGAAAATATATTTGCACTAAATTTGTAAGTGTAACTGTATGGTATAAACAGATACGATCAGATGCTTATAATATACTTTGTGAAAATATATTTCCATGAACAGAAAAGATAAGCTTAGTATGGCACACGGTTCGAAATCGCATACGGTTTCAGTCCATGGATGGCCTATTGGTCTCACATTATAGGTATCCCCGTGAATTGTGGCGTGACATGAACTGACTGTAGATGACTATTATGCAGTATTGCTCACGTCTTGCGTAGGACACAGTATATTCATCCATTTTTCTGACACTTTAACTGTTGTGATCTCTTGATGAATCTCTTCAATCACAAATCTTCTTGCATCCAACAGCCTGTGCACACGGACCACAGGTCACCACAAAAATGCAGTTGGTTGTCGACTGTACACACTGCATCCCAGGCCAGACCCTACCCCAGTAACCCACGTCAGCTCTTAATTATCTCAATTTGTTCTCCAGCTCGCTTGCCGAACGTTAATTGTCACTTACCCTCGAAACTGACTCAACGAAGTGGTTTTCAGAATCAACTAAGTGTTCGCCATTTTGTTGTGCACTCCGAAGTTACAACACTCCGTGTAAACTCCTGCGGGAGACACCGGGTGGTTATAGGTGTTAGCGACAATCTGCCTATGTAAATACGACGCGGGTCGGTGGACTATGGCATTTAAAGGCGCCAATTATGTCAATCGGAGAATTAATCGAACACACAGATTAATCACTAATGTATTGAAGTATTATAATTGTTACAATAAATTAGTCAAAACTGTCCATGTCACTCTAAAAGTTAACACAGCCAAGAGAAGTGTTAGAGAAGTTAAAATATAGCACTTTTAGGCTGTTCAGACGTTTCGCGACTGCATATACAAAGCGGGTGGAGATGGGGTGACTCAAATCATGTTCAGACGGTTAACTTATTGTAACAATTAACGGCCTATACCTAAATACATAAATATGATAAACTACCCTCGATAGCCGCCTTGTGTATAGAATATATGCGCAGGACTGATCCACACAGCAGCTACACTACAAGAAAAATGTTATACGATTTATAGACGTCGCTAGTTTATCGTGTTACGAATAAAATAATATGTCAATTTACAAGATTCGTGGGAAATACATTATGAAATATTATAGAAAATTACATAATTTTGAAAAACGTCAGATAGTGGGACTCGATCTCACATCTTTCACTTCCCGGGTGATTGTGCTTTCGTCGTTAAGCAATCGATCCATCTATGATTCATGCGAATTACTTCTTATAACTACTTTTAACTGAGGTACATAATTATTATCTACATTAAATTCCGCACAATCAGAAGGCGATCAACTTTGACATCACATGTCATTACTAACTCATCTCATAACCCAGGGTTTCCCAAACTATGTTCCGCGACAATTTGGAAAGGTTTTATAAAAGTTTTATACACTGCAACACATTTAAAGATATTCTAGTAGAAGTAAAATAAGTAAAACTAAAATATGTAAAGAAACTAGTACGGACGATTCCTGGGTTCGGAATCCATTTTCGTGAAAATCTAATTGATTTAATTAGTGACTCTGATTTGAAACAAAAATACAAAGATCGGCCTTTAAATAATTTCTGGGTGAGTTTGTCAGAAGAGTACCCCAATTTTCCAAAACAAGCTATTATTGTTTTACTTCCGTTTTCTACAACCTATTTATGCGAAGCGGGATTTTCTTTTTATGCTGCAACGAAGTCAAAGTGTAGGAACAGGCTAGAAAGATGCCACACCAAATATTAGAATGCAACTTACTTTGTTTATATTATAATATTAGAGTTGTACATTTAAAAAATAATTACTAAATCAATATTGTGTTTTAATAAAAAATAAAAATGTACTAGTAGGAATTACCCAACCTAAAAAATAAGCCAAGTGTTCCGTTAAAATTTCCGGGTTTGCGACGTGTTCCATTGCAGAAAAGGTTTGGGAAACCCTGTCATAATCAATGTCCGCCACTAGCCAAATTGTCATTATCTACACTCTTGTAAGGTACTTTATGAATATCTAAATCTAAATTATCATTTCTGTATGAACTCTTCTAACAGGTATGTTTATATCTGAGGTTTTTCAAAACTATGGTTTTTCTATAACAAAGAATCTAATAATATTATACCTTCTGTAGGTACTTACTCAATTAGATTATTATTACAACACTTTATATTAAATTTTAAACGTTAAATCAGTCTTCGTCGCTGTAAACCAAGAATGTATCAAATAATACAAGAAGAAAGTCTTTTGAAAACGTCACGTTTTGTCTTGATCTACGCACGGATGATGGATGCAGTCCAACTGGGGATATAAATTTATATTTGTTTGGCAACAAGTATGTAGATCTGTACCTCCTGTAATTAGGCCTACTTGTTAAAACTACGTAGGTTAGGTACTAGTCAGGTCATTTTAAGATAAAAGTTTTATACCGTCTCATTTGTATTAATCTGAATCAGACAATACATGACAAACCAGTAGGATAAGATAACAATACATCCGTATTCGAGGATTATAATATTTTGTGTACATCCCTTTGGAACATAAAGGGTGTCAAAACATAGTGTTAGTAGGTAAACATACTAAAACGTACAATGATTTCAAATTTAATGGGCGATATAAAACAGACATTAAACAACAAAATATGTGCCAACAATAACTCAAAAATAGAGATGGCCGATGGGATGATCCCATTATCAACTATTATTGTAAAACCGCTAGTAACATTTCTATCTCTATTGTCTTTCAACTCTAAAACAAATCAATAAATTAAATTTAAAAAAAACACAAATAGATAACTGATAAACTGACATCTATGTACCAAATCATAATAATATGGTAGGTATATTTAACAGGCTTTTTAAAAGAATTATTAGTACACGTCTGTTTACTGGAAGCCAGGCAGGTATAGCGGCAATTTTCATAGCCAATTTCGGCAAGAATTCATGACTTCAAGAATTATTTTAACATAATCTAACCTAAAAAATAATCCAGTATATCGTCTATTTTCAAAATTTGTTTGCCGCTGGCTTCCACTAAAAGAAACAGACAAGAGCCGAATTATTTATAAACAATACCTTATTTAGATTCAAATATCCGTAAAACACGATAGGTGTAAAAATAATGAGACAACGGGTTTTGAACCCGAGATCTATCGATTAGAAACGCAGTGCACAGGGAAATCCGTTCTGTGGCAGTGCATCAACATATTTGCTTCAAAATTAAAATACCATTTTCGCTCATACGCGAAGCATAATATGGGCTTCCACGACCTTCACAGAGTTGAGATACAGTTTACGAGGAATGATTGTTGCTCATTCGGCCAACACAAAATTTGCTCATGGCACCTAATCAAACAAACATATGGGTGGTTCAAAATAATTCATTCAAAATCGATCCTGAGATATTTGGACCTAAAGTTAAAACTCCTTTCGTAAAATTCAGGAATGTTTTCACTGTATATACTGATACCAAATATCATAATGCCTAAATCCCCCATCAAAAATCCTCCAATCGACAGAGTTGGGAATATAATGATATTGTTGTAATTGTAAATGAGTGAAGGATGTCCTAGACCAGGATGCACAGCGAAACAAAGAAAAAGAAAGTTACCGTTATCTGTTTCTGGGCGGATGAAGGGTCGAGAGTAGGTACGGTACGGTCAGTCGTTAACCTACCCCGAGCCCCGAACGTCGCCTCTAAAAAATACAACTTGCCACCTTTTCGCGCCAAAGCGTGCGGTTACAAAATAATGTTGCTAATAATTAATTGTTACTTGTCAAGCGAAATATCCTGACGTAATAAATACTTAATGTCCCTGAATCAGTGTTTTTAATAAGTGGAAAAGTGTAAATCAACACCCTACGTAAACCCTACCTATCAATACTTACTTACCATATTATGATGGTACATGGATCAATTAAAATAAATAGTCGAAACATATTCAGGCTTTATTAATATTAGCAAATTAATGTTAGCAAATACCTCTATATACTGCTGAAGGAACTGTCAAAATGGACATGATTCACATTCAATTTGATGTCTTATCAATACTAGTATTGCCATTTATGCGGAAAATTGTGGAACTACGATTGTAATATTAACACACAATACTTATAGAAATCTGTTTTATCTAGCCACTGAAATAAAAAATCGTATTTTATGAAAATTGGACTTGATCCATAATTATTGTGAACTACCCATATATTGAAAAAATAGCACGTACCTACATTCCTTTCCAGCGGCGGGACCGAACCTATGGATGCAGAGACGGGCGCTCTACTAACTAGGCCACCGTGGTACATGCTTCAGTATCAACAATAAAGCTTATAACGTGCCTCAATCACGGTGCACAAAACTCATGAGATCGAATCAATTCCTTCGGTACTATGTTTTCACCATGTCAAACTCAACCTGCATCCAATAAAGGTGATTGGAAGAAGTGTGCGATACGCTGGCATGATAATAATTCGATGTATATATTATTCTGTCAACATTGTCCTTAGCGAACCGGTTGATGGCGTTTATGGTGCACGCCACCACCCCGAAAGTAATAAATTTATTTTCCAAGGGCGCGAGGGCGGAATGAGCAAATGCTTATGAAGGTAGGCCAAACCGAGCTGAGCTGGAAATCACCCCCAAGAGAGAAGAAGCTTTAGCACTCGGCTATAATTAACTTGGGCTAGCCTGGCGGGCTGACCAACGTAAGGTTTTTGCATACGAATCTTTTTAGGATCTACCATGGTTTATCTGTACTTACGGATGTTTACTTAGCAACAGTGTGAAGGTCGAAAATGAAGATTTTTTGTTATCTCTGCGAACTTCGTTTAGATAATTTGTAGACTTTGAAAACGTATAGGTACATATGTCATTATGATACTTTGTCTTTTCTCATCTTAGAAATTAGGTATTGTAGGAATATTTTTGTTTTTAGGTATGGCTTAGTTATGAAACAGAAATTATTACTGAGAATTTTCGATTAATCCCCTCCCGAAATCTCTTGTTGAAATTTGAATCGAGCTTCTCAATTTTTATATAAATTTCTTTATATCTATCCGTCAATCGGTCACAAATATTTAATACTTTCTATAAAAATACTCGATATGAACTGCACTATAAACATCTGACAAACTATTATGATCGTAGTTTTTCATTCGTTTTCTTTCACGACCCGATTAAAATAAAAGATTCCGTTGTTTACGTGTCAGTTAATTTTTCAAATTTATAATTTGTGTTTACGTGTGTGTTTTCTCACACCATATGCATTTCAATACGTGTTCATGTCTTACTCTCCCTTAAACATTTACATATGTTTTGATAAATAACTCAAGACAAATATATAATGCAATGCCAATAATTAGTAGTTGTAAATATATTGAATTAAGGGCTTGCGCAGACAGAGAGCGGTCGGAGTTCTGCGTTCAACCGACCGTTGACCGCTAACGTTCAGGGACAGCAGACAGGTGGCGGTCAACAATAAGCGTTCCATTTGTTTACAAACGTTGTACTGACACAAGCGCTGCATAATGCGAGACCGCTATATTCCGACTGCGAGTGGAAGTGAGAAAGCACCGCTGTTGCGTACTCACTCCCCCGTGTGGTTTCGCTATATGTTGTGTGACTGCTCAAATTCCTATGACGGGACTGGACGGGAGGTACGGCGTTCTTTGTAATTCCGGGCATAGAACTCCAGAATTCTAGCGTTCCAATTGACCGGCGCGGTCTGACCGTCGGCTGTGTACCCATACAGTATGAAGTCCATACAGTACAAAGAACGCCGAACTCCGAACGCGGAACGCAGACCGCCTGACCGCGCTCTGTCTGCGCAAGCCCTAATAACTAAAAATTGAATAATTTTCACTAGTTTCGGATGGACTATATCACCGTTCCACATCCTGAAGCGGGCCATCAGGCCAGGATCTTTGTCGCCGCCTCCCCTACCTATCGCTAGGGTTAAAATAAGTGTGACGCTCTACAGAAACGCTTTCCAAATGGTGTTCCAGGTAAAATTAATGGTATCCAGTGTATTTTTAACGATTTTTTGTCTTTTTCAATAAATCCACTTGAGTTATGAAGTTTTCGAATATTGACACACAATAATCAAAATTTGCCTCAGTATCACATTAATAAGTAATAATTAGAAGATAAAAAGAACTTTTTATATACAACGTTTTAAAATTTTCTGTTGAATCATATAAACTTGACTTGACTAGCTTAAACGATCCAAAAAAAATGTAATTGATAGAAACAATACTGAAATGTCATATTGATTTCCATAGTAACGCACATATACTTATATTAATATTAATAATTTAGTTGTTGGGACCCACTTAGCAACCAATAATAGTTTTACTTTTTACGGATTTCTTCCGAAATAACTTTTCATACAATTAACTGAAAATGAAAACAATTCTACTTAAAGATGGCTAAAAGTATTTAAAAAATGCATTGGCATCGTGTTCTGATATATACAAGTAAATTCAAAATTTCAAAGTTTCAAATGACCAGCTAGTCGGGAA
This sequence comes from Rhyacophila brunnea, assembly GCF_057557595.1. Lineage (NCBI taxonomy): Eukaryota > Metazoa > Arthropoda > Insecta > Trichoptera > Rhyacophilidae > Rhyacophila > Rhyacophila brunnea. Next base: position 38,911,540 of record NW_028232796.1, read on the forward strand.
GTTAGTGAAAATTAGTGAAGTTAGTGAATCGATTGCAATATTTGTACCGGACAAATAAGAATACGAGCTAAGAAAAACGTTGTAAAATAGCGACGCAGGCGACTTTTTTACCATTAGAAATAAATTGTGATGTGTGGTTATCTCACTTATAAGGTAGTCGCGCCACTCCCCCCCCCCCCCCCAGAGCCCTGTCAACCTCCCCCTTGTGGGGCCACGGTCTATAATATATTATAAAGTTTGTATTTGTTTTTTTTCAGACTCGTTTTTTAGTGATGGAAGGATAGAATAAACGCAATCGAGTAAATAAAGATGACCGACCCCTGTCCGAACTTATTTTTGCGGTGAAGCGATAAACGGAGTGTTTAATGCGGGTTTAAAATTATTTAGATTTTCACTGCCCCACATCGGGCGCCACACAAAGGTTGGACCCAAACCTATTCAATTATTCAATGATTTATGGGTCAATAAAATTGTTATAATTACTTCATTGTATCGGCACGTGTATTCTAATCGAAGTTACACGTATACAAGTATGGGAGTATCACATAAAATTATATATGTATAAGAGGCATGTCCAATGCGTCTATCGCACCTTTATTTAATACCTCTATGATCGCACACTAGACCCATACGAATTGAGTCGTATGTCAGAACAGCCTATCCCCACCTCTCACCACTGGTCTGCCTCTAACTACTATATTTTACTCGGTTACATATAAATTGTATGTAAAACATTTTACCGTGGCACAGTTCGCCGTGAGCTTTTTTATCGGAAAGAGATGACCGTATACTATACGTTCTCCAATTTTATTATATTCAATATGAACATTAATTCAATTTTCATAGCTGATTTTGGTAAAATTTATGAACTCAAGAATGAAAACCTAACCTAACAAATGATTCAGTAGGTATATCGATTATTTTCAAAATTTGTTTCCCGCTGGCTTCCTATAAACCGACAAAAACCGTGTTTTATTTAGACATGCATTTTATGTCAGTAGTACTATACGACCCAAAGATCCTAGTATTCACCCCCTTTTTCATGCGTGGTCACAAATATACAGTATAATATAAAAAAGGTGGAAATTCCAGTACCTATGACTAATTATTCAGGGGTTCCCAAGAGCGTACGAAATTCAACTTTAACGGCGGTGACAAATCGCCTAACTTTTTAATCTACATTCCACATAATATGCAAAGTTTAAATTAGCAAGGCAGATGTTCATTTTTGACTGTCGCGCAAGTGAACATTGTTGGCAGAAAATAATATAATAATATTATGCATGTATAAAGCCTATATCATACATAAAATTATATGCTAACCACAGAAGATAGGATACTGTAAAATACATTTTATTTTTAACGGTTTGACTATTATAAAGAGCTTGCATGAGTTGCAACTTGCAACACACAGCGGAGAGTAATGCCTTAAATACATTATCATCACGTTATGTGCTCTCACAGTAATCTTTGTATTTAAAATGTTATCAGATTGATGCTTCCATCCCGTAGCACATTTTGAACCTTTAAACGAACATCGTCAGTTGGCTAAATCTACCGAAATCACTAGTACAACAATGAGGTCACCTCACGAGTATCGCGCTACATCATGAACCGCACCAGTCAGTGAACATTTTTTTTCTATTTTCTGCAGGCCTAAACATTTTCGACTCACGTCACTGTCTATTATGTATGGTCTACAGGTCGGGTTCTGTTCAAAATACACATTATCCATGGATGCAATATCGCAAATCATTTTAACGTACGCACACATAGAAACTGTTAAAAGTAATTGAAATTAGCATGATAATGAACAATAATTCAACATAACAATACATTAGAGTTGGCACTCTCCATCATTGAATTTATAGAGATAATGATCATTCAAAATATTTTGCGGAATGACGAAACCATAAGGCCCGTTTCAGACGGGACACCGGTGTCGCGCTCGTATATAACAAGGAGGCCTTTGTATTCGAATAAAAGCCCCTTTGTATTATGTTTATGAACGCCCCGAGCTAATAAGTCAAAGCGTGTCCGGTACACTTTTCCGTCGGCCGCTACATTCTCAAACCGCCGATACACATGTTTTTATGACCGCAGCCAGTTTTATGTTCTTATTTATATCGCGAAATTATGCGTTGACTAATTAGCTCTGTGCGTTCATAAACATAATACAAAGGCCCCTTTATTCGAATAAAAAGGCCTCCTTATTATATACGAGCGCGACACCGGTGTCCCGTCTGAAACGGGCCTAATACTAAATTTATCGCCGTGCCAACATGTGACAGTACGTGACGTGATCATAATGTAATCGCAGCATAAGTGGAGGTTTTCCTAGATGCGGCCAAGACTCACATTGTATCGTAGTGCCGATGTCATATAATAATATAATGTATTTATATTAAAATTGTCGGCCTGTATCTATATTATCAGTTTACTTAAGTATTGTGTATAGATTATAATTATTTATACTAGTTCTATGAGATATACGATCATGGCATAATACTCGTAACATTATTTCGCAGGATATTGCTCGATAAATTAAATTATACTTCCACAATAAATATAGTGTATTTCGGAAATCGTTTGTATTGAAAGGGGGACGGTTAGGTTAACCCCCAGCTAGCCAATAATCAATCACCCTTCGCTTTTATTATATACACCTCCCCCCAAACCGGGCATCCCATAACAGTACAAAGATTAATATAACAGTGTGAACTATTGTGATTTTACCGTTAATAAAATATTTAAGTACTTAAATATCTCCTTAGATATTTTGAAATAAATCGACTTTATTGACTTGTCGTCTACATTATCGACTTGTCGTCTACATTTTCAGGTGCTCAGAATTTATTCTTCCGTCAGAATCAAAGACCTTCTTTTGCCTCTTCTGCTTCCTTCAACCTCTTTGATCAGAACCATTGTAGTAGTACAGTACCCACCATGTAAATGTATGTTCCGTTCCGTGTGGAGTATTTCACGAGCACATACTTGGTAATCATTCAGAATTAATTTACTTATCTACCTATTTTCTTCTAATACCAACTATATTTAGGCCGTGGCACTGAATTCGAATCACGATGGTAGTACTGGTTTTTGATTATCTAAGAAAGCAATGCGGTAACTTGTTCGCAATAAATGTAGATTTTCGATTATATATTTCGTTAAAATTATTAGCAATTTCAATATGCAACAATCATCATTTTCTACAAACAGTTTACCCATATTTCATACAAGTGCAAGAAATAACTAGCACTATCATCGATGTTTACAATTTCGCGTCACGGCCCGATAGCGGGCATTGATTTTCTTCTGTATTTCCCTTGTGTTCCGGTGGTGTTTATTACGTATTTTACCGCGATTTTATTATCTCATATTCTTGTTTGTCCGGTACAGATTTTTTCTTTTATGTCCAGTACATTTTTTTCTTGTTTGTCCAAGATTTGTATTGGATGATTGAATATTTTTAACTAACTTCCCGTCTAGCTAGAGACATTTGAAACTTTTAGAATATATCAGAACACGACGACAATGCATTCTTTTAATACTTTTAGCCATTTTAAGCAGAATTATATTCATTTTCAGTTAATTCTGTTCTGTATGGAAAGTTATTATTGTCGGTTGCTAAGGGGTCCTAGCAACTGAATTATTAATATATACGTGCGTTTCTATGGAAATCAATATGAAATGTTAAAATGACAGTTCAATATTCTATAATATTTATTCAGTATATCTATCAAGTACAATAAAAGGTTTTTATTAATACATAGAATTGTCAAGTTTAAGTATATGATTCAACAGAAAATTTAAAAACGTGGTAAGTATATAAAAAGTTCTTTTTATCTTAATAAGTAATTATTTAAGTTTTATTTAGGCATGAATTTGATCTCAATGTTATACAGTCATATTCTGTTTCCGATAGATACAACATCTCAATGTGAAATGTGATGCGGCGGATTGCATACGTATAAATTTCTGGACACATATGTTTAAAACAGCATCCACTTAAACTCTGAATAGGTACATCAATATCCGAAAAGATTTAATTAAACAACACAAACATTGACCCCTCCAAACCAACCCGCCCCGCACCTCACTCGGTCTTAATCGAGCGTATCACGAGGCCATACGTTTAGGTGTGAAGCATCAGCAGTAGTTTTCGCATGGGAATGTCACCGTAGCAGATACCCAAGCCTTGCCATCGCCACGCTCTCAAATGAGCTTTGACTGAGTTTACTGAAGGACGTAATTTAATAAAAACCATTCAACAGTAAGTTATTGCACTCCTAAAGCCAGGTTAGTTCTCCAGCTTAGGATAACAAATAACTGATGTTATCAAATTCTAAAATAGTTGTCAGGGCCACACAATATATCAATACTAAAGAACGGCAGAGTTTTCATTTGCACAGGCTTACCAGTTCATCAATACTCACTCATGCATTAAACTTACAAGATGGAAAAGAAAGCCGCAAAGTAGCCCATAGCTTACGGGTCGCACAAAATTGTGTTTTTGCTAATTACTTTTCAAATGCAAATTAACACGTTAATTACAAAATTAATTAAAAGGGCCCGTAAGCATTGTGTTAAAAGAGTTCCCACTTTGCGAGTTTGGTTAGATCCAGACCACGGAACACTTCGTGTACTTTCCCATAGGAGTTTCAGCCAACCACCAGACCACGACGAACCGGAGACTACCGCGTGGACTGATGCTTTGCCGGTTCTACTGTGACCTAAGTACACATCTACGTTTTTTAGTGATTTTGTTTTCTGATGTATTTTATTATCCAATTTTTTGTCTTACTATCGTCATAATAATAAATAAGATACAACCTTATAAATTATAATGACATAACGAATGATGTCACATCTCGTGAATGACTACTTAATGACATTTCGTGTCCTTTCATATCTTGACTTTTAAAAGCGATATAAAGCAGCAGAAATCGTCAAACAGGAAATTTACATTTCCTGCCACTGCTAACTAAGTATTCACGCAATTTGACATTTATGGCATAATTTGAAAGCATTTAATTAACCCTAATTCTTCCTATCCGCGACAGAATCTTTCAACTTCAACCTGTTTTTACTTTTAGAGATTTTTACGTAATTTCACTAGGGGTCGGTGTAAAGTTAGCATATAAATTATGTAGTTATTTTCCCAGAATATGTCAGCGACACGAAACATGATATGGTCAACAGGTCGATGCGGTGTATCCAGCGTTGCCAACTTGAGATTTTCTTGCCATATCTAGTATTTTTGATCATATAGGTATCTAGCTCAGTGTTGCCATCTTTGCAAAGTGGAATTATAGTAATGTTTGAGGCTTTCACGGTTGTTTTTTTATCGTAGTATATTTTTATTTTTGAAACCAAGATATTTGGTCGGAATAAAGAATATTTCACACGATTGGTAAAGTAGGCCATTGAAATCCATAGAAACCCTGAAAATATTAATACGGATGATGAATTACGGTTGAAAACGTCATGGCTTCCGGCACTATCAGCAAAATCTAATATTCGAGCCGGTATCCCTGGTCGTAACGATTGACAGATTACTCTGAGCAACGTTTGCTCTTAGCTAATCGGATTCTTTTTGACATTCTTAGAGCGACGTTTACATTCACATACCTACACTACTATTCATTATAAAAACATATCATCTCTTGATAATGGCCTCTGCAACGAGCCCGAAATGTCGAGTAAAGAAGGAAGAAGCAGACACGGTGGAAACCCAAAAATATACTACGATGGAATTATAGTATTTGGGGAAAAAATATAGTACGCGTGTCATCTGCTGAAAATGTATAGGTTTTTTTGTTTATCAGAAGAAAAAAAAACGGAAAATTTGAGAAACTTCCGTGACCCTTTTTATTTAGGTGCCTCTTCCGACCAAAAATGCTTACCGAAGAATTCAAGAAATTTCATTTTAAACCAAAGTCAAGGGATTTTTTTACGTTTTTCGAGCAGTTTTTTTTCCAAGTTCTCCAAATCTTCTTATATTGCAAAATTATAGTACTTTGCACCAATTTATCGAACGAAAACATCAACATTTTAGTATTTTTTCCGATATTCAAAATTATATTATTTTGGGCGTACTATACCTGTATTATATCGTACATAGTACAAGGACCAAACTTATAGTACAAATACTATAATTATAGTACGGTTGGCAACACTGATCTAGCTTGCAAAATTCCCAACTGGCATTTTATCTAGCGCTTTTAGACAGCTTGAAACATCTCATAATAAGGCTAGAATATTACAACATATTTGCTTGAAAACCGAAACGATGGTCTTTTGTACCTTATAACATAATAGTTATAATATTATCTTATAAATAAAATAATTGAGCGATTTGAATAATTTAAAACTGCATCTAAAAATAAGACAACAGTATAGACACACCGTCATAAATCGTCCGGTGCTCGAATTTAGAACTAAGCTGTCACAGTATAAAAACTAAAAAGTATCGAATGATATTATGTCAAATGTTTGCATGTGGCGCCCACACTCATCGGACAACTATTATATTTGTCCACCAGTATAATACTGGTGGATCTATTACCTAAGATGGTGTGATTAGTGGAGAGCGGATTTATATGCAACAAAAAACATGATTATATGCATGCACGTATGTACTTAAAATCAAATTGCTCAAAATGCAAAGAAAATATGCACTAAAACTGAAAAAATATGCAGTTAAAAATTGACATTTTTTGTGGGAAAAACTTGTAAATACCTACTTTACCCAATCTTACCGACAAAAATCGAATAACTAGTTAATAATTTTTCAACATAATGCGATAGCAGAACAAAAACACACAAACAATGAATATAAAGTTAATCAATTACAATATTCTAAATAGTTTTTCACAATTACAAATTAATGAATAATAAATGCAATGTAAACCAAACATAACTTAAAAAGCAAAACCGACACACTTAACTAGTCCTAAATACTGTTTTTTGCCTGAAAAAAAATACAATATTTTTTTCAATATATGCAAAACCGACACACTTAACTAGTCCTAAATACTGTTTTTTGCCTGAAAAAAAATACAATATTTTTTTCAATATATGCAAAACCGACACACTTAACTAGTCCTAAATACTGTTTTCTGTTTTTTGCCTGAAAAAAAATACAATATTTTTTTCAATATATGCAAAACCGACACACTTAACTAGTCCTAAATACTGTTTTCTGTTTTTTGCCTGAAAAAAAATACAATATTTTTTTCAATATATGCAAAACCGACACACTTAACTAGTCCTAAATACTGTTTTCTGTTTTTTGCCTGAAAAAAAATACAATATTTTTTTCAATATATGCTCTGGCATTAAATTTTTCGTATAAGTAGTTATCTGTCAGTATTTTGTTTATATTCAGAAAACGACCTCTCAACGTCCACAGAGGTGATTGGGAAAACTTTTAATAAAAGTGCCCGAGTTGACTCCACTTTTTCTGATAAATCCACAGCTCGGAGATGGCATTAAAATGCAAGTGTATCTAAACTATCTACCTTCCTAACTTAGTTATATTTAGATAAAATAATTAAAAAAAAAATATAAATTCAAAAGCTCTATCATATGCATTTATTTATGAAATATGCACTTATGTCTCAAATATGCTCTAACGTCTCAAATATGCATTTATATGCACAATAAAATTTTATTTTTGGATTCTGTGTCTATCAAAACAGATTTCTGTGGAACTCTCATAGCTGTGCATACACCCTAACACAACATGCACCAGCATATAAATCCGGGCCCTAGTGATTAGCTTTAATGATAATAAAAACAATATTTAGTGTTTCAATCTATCCCCTTCTTCTCCGTCGCAACCCCCGTGTAATAGGAATAATAGGATCTGAAATACCAAACGGGTGTGGAGTAACAGGCAACCAATCTCGAGTGTGGAAGAATATGCGATAAACTATTATAACACATGTCACAAATACGCTTGTCCTTCGTTCTGACAACTGCTCTCGGTTTATGAACTGACGCTCATTCAATATTTGTGTATTTGAAGGTTGCAACACACAATAATGTCGTCTATAATGTGTAGTTCATTTTTGTAGGACACTCACACATTCAAAACACTGCGTCAAAATGTGGTGTATTGGGGTATAGCTTATCGGAATTATTTATATTAATCTGTTTCGTGAACGGGACCAACCCATCAGAATAAATAATATTTCTTTCATCTAAATCAGGGGTTCACAAAGTGTGTCCCGCGGGTCAATTATGTCCCGCGAGATTTATGTTGAATCTGTATTATTTTTTATTCTTCATATCGAATATTAAAATTACATTTAAAATTAAATATCCTCTGGCAAGAATGAGAACTTTCACTTGGGCTATATCCAAATATAGTTAAACATGCTCATCAAATGGCTTCTTAATTTGGAAGTACCTACCTATATTTGTGAAAAAATATTTTCTACAATGAGTATTAATCCTGGCCTTCACAAGGGAGGGCTAACAGGGCTCTAGCCTAGGGTCCCGGGCTCAGGAGGGGCCCGGTGAGGCGAGTCGACCAAATAAGTGGGATAAACACACACAAAATTTGCTTTAATAGTAAAAAAAAAAATGGTCAATAATGTTATTATTTACAATTATATGGTTGTACGATACAATTTTTAATTGTGTGTCGATACTTGACAGCTCCGTAATGGATGTAAGCCATCAAATGGATGTAAGTATTAAAATATACAAAAAAACACTAAATATACAAATTAATTTTACCGCGTACCTACACCATTTGTAAAACGCTACTGTAGAGCGTCACACTGCTTTTATCCTTAGCGATAGGTAGGGGGACCCGCCAAAAATCCTAGCCACCAGGGGGCCCGCTTCAGGATGCGAGGACCATGGTATTAATAAATCAAACTTAAGATCAAAATTAACAGACAACCATAATATCGCATTTGTTTTGCGTAGTCACATCACAAAAATTGAGCCTAGATTGCAGGATTTAGTTTCAAACAAACAATTGCATACGTACCTGGTGAAAAAATTTAAATATTATTTTTTAGTATAATATAAAAAATAGTAAATATTTACAAAAGAATGAGCGGCCCGCCAAATATTTTTAATTTCAAAATTGCCCCTTTGGCGAAAAAGTTTGTGAACCCCTGAATTCTAAAGTCTGGCAGTACACATATTGTTTTTCAATTTGTGTGTGTCAGGGTCAACCCAATAGGTTGAGCAAGTGGCTGACATCCATTTCTCGTAAAAAACAAAAATCTGTCAATACAAACCTCTACTCTGTGGAGGCCCATATTATGATCCTAATCCTATTCGGATCGGACATGGTCGAAAAATAAGAGAAGAAAAGAATTCTAATTATTATAATTTTTTCGTTCCTGCGGAGGGGTCCAGACCTGAAAACTCCCTCTTGCGTGTGCGACTGACTATATTTCTATTTCTATCTATAAATCTATTACTGTATTATAAACAGTTTTAACTTTCGATAATATGACGGCGTGGTGAGTGTATAAAACGTAAGTACTTATGACTGATCAAGCTATTTTTAAGAAATGATTGAATTTCTACTAACATTTCTAGGCAAGTCTACCTACTTTCTTTCTAAAATTATACATAATTAACGGCCCACATGCTCGTCGTAGGTCAAAATTGAGTTTTTATTGTATTTTCAAAACACTACTTAAACGTTGTAGATAACCTATTTATATAATTTTGAAGCCTTATTATTCTTTATATTTATTTTAAACATTTGATGACTGAATAAAGTATTTTTGTTACATAAAATAGTATTATTTTAAACCTCTTGACCTCTTTCCTAAAAAAAACTTGAATGGTCATTAACATGGCTTATAAAAAGTATCTTTAGAATCATCTTCAAATATGTTAATTTTGCCGATTTTTGAATAATAAAATGCCTAATTCTTGTCAAATTTGGGATCACAGAGATTATCAATATAATTTTTTATCGTGAATATTTTACCAAAATTATCTCATCATAAATTATACTAATGGTTTTATAAATGCGCTTAAAAATTAATAAATGTAAAAAATCTTAACACCACTGCACATTCATGTACCGAAATATGACTATATTCTAAAACATTAGAGCGAGAGGTTTAAAAGAATACTATTTTATGTAACAAAAATACTTTATGCAGCCATTAAATGTTTAAAATAAATATAAAGGATAACAAGGCTTCAAAATTATATAAATAGATTATCTACAACGTTTAAGGAGTGTCCAGTATCATGGTTTTAAAATACAATAAAAACTCAATTTTGACATACGACGAGCATGTCCCCCCTTAATTAGGCATATATTATAGAATACGCTGATCGTGTTATGGATTTTAAACGTTTCAAACAAATTAGTGATATTTACTAATCAAATAATAAATAATAATGGAAAAGGTGGTCAATCATTATCTCAAACTCTTCGTGTGGTGTCAATACCTACAGAATACATTACTACTTAATTTTATTATTGATTGAAAAAGCGTGTTAATTTCATTCGAGACCCACAATTTGGGCGCTGGTCTCTTCTGTAGGTACACCATGCAGTAAAGTAGAGTTACATGTAAATTGTACGTAAAACATTTCACCGTGGCACTGTTTGCCGTGAGCTATCTTATCGGAAAGAGATTTTTTTCAATTTCAATTTTTTTTTTATAACATATTGTGGACATTACAAATTATAAGTTTAAGACGTTCACAACATGACAATTAGAAACAAAGATATATAATATATATATATATATATATATATAACAGTATTACATAAAAAAGAGATAGATGAGTAGATAAATTAGATAGGTACAAGGAAGTACACCGGATGAGTTAAGCAGACCCTATATTAAGAATTTATAAAACAACGTCCACCTAAACTCGTTCTAACGTAGGGGGAATATATCAACACCCGAAGCAATTTCGTTGAACATAGTTATCGCCCTCCCAATTGGCATTACCAGTGGCAGGTTGGTTCTGCACCTTGGGAGAATAAACAACTGATGGTCTCTATTTCCAAGATAGTTATCAGGGACACACAGGTCAACACTACCCAGAATGGCAGAGTTCTCATTTATACCTCGTATAAGTCGAAAAAAATACGTAGCTAAATAAAGATTTCTTCTAAATTGCAGACTGCAGTATGTAAGCATGCCTAAGAGAAAGTCAGTTGGGTAAAGCCACGGACAGTATCCATACAACCTCAAGTAAAGGAGTCTCGAGAATTTATTCTGTACCCTCTCCATCATAAGGCCATACTTCAACTGATGCGGTGCCCAAACAATAGACCCACTCTCAAGTCTGCTTCGAACTAAAGAATTAAATAAAAGTTTTAATACCGTAACATATGAAAAGACCCAGGAAGTAGGTACGCATGACGAAGCCCAACATTTTAAGCGCTTTGTTACAAATGGTAACTATATGGCTAATAAATGTCAGTCCACTCTCAAACGTAATGCTAAGATCCCTTACAAGTGATATTCGTGACAGAACTCTGCCATGCATCGAGTATTGGAAAAACAACACTTTTGAGGCTCTGGTAAACGATAAAAGATTGCATTTATCAATATTGAATTCTAGTTTGTTACGCCTGTCCCAATTTAATATATTATCTATATCAAGTTGGAGCTGACGACAATCGTCCAAGGTGAGAACTTTCAAAAAGAGTTTCAAGTCATCAGCGAACAACAAAAACATAGCATTTTTTATTACCAATGCTATGTCATTTATAAAAATCGTGAACAGCAACGGCCCTAAGTTTGAGCCCTGGGGGACACCAGAAAATGTGTAAAAGGTCTGTGACTGATAAAGGCCGTACGATACGTATTGTTGACGGTTCCTAAAATAACTCCCGAATAGCTTCAAAAATCGATCCGACAATCCAATAAGTTGGAGTTTTTCCATCAGGATGTCATGATCGACTTTGTCAAATGCTTTCAAGAAGTCATTGTAAGAACAGTCAACCTGGTGGCCTCTATCCAGTGCCGATGACACATAATCGGTAAATACCATCAGGTTAGTTTCCGTTGATCGGCCTGCTCTAATTCCATGCTGTTCATTTATAATAAATGACTCAATTTTTGGAGAAATCATGTTGTGCATGATCATCTCAAGAACTTTTGCTGGTGCAGAGAGAACAGCTACCGGCCTCTAATTCTCCACTGATGACTCTGTACCACTCTTATGGATTGGAGTAACCTTCGACATCTTCCACGTTTCCAGTCCTGTCTCTGTCCTGTCTCCATTGCGAGATTACATATATATGAAAGCGGGCCTTTGACAAAGACAACCCTTTAAAAAAAATGTAGGAACGTAATCAGGTCCCAAAGAGCGAGTATTCTTTAGTTTTTTAATAGTAAGTACATCGCCCTCATTAATTGAAAAAATATTGACGGATTGGGCACTACATGACGGTTTTCCTGACGTTGAGGCATCTATACTATACGCCATACGGTCTCCAATTTTATTAGATTCAATATGAACATTAATTCAATTTGCATAGCTGATTTTGGCAAAATTCATGAATTCAAGAATACAAACCTAACCTAACCTAACAAACAATCCAGTATATCGGCTATTTTCAAAAATTGTTTGCTGCTGGCTTCATGTAAAGTGTAAACCGACAAGAACCGTGTTTTATTTAGACATGAATTTTATGTCAGTATTATACGACCCAAAGAGGTTGGACTGTCTTTAATATACGGCCATATATTTCCGATACAACATTTCACTTCCTTTTTCTTCTTCTTTTCTAGTTGTGTATGCCTATTTCAACAGTTTCCGTTGGTTCTTGTCTGTTTAGTGGAAGCCAGCGGCAAACAAATTTTGAAAATAGCCGATATACTGGATTATTTGTTAGGTTAGGTCAGGTTATCATTCTTGAATTTGTCAATTTTGACAAAATTGGCCATGAAAATTGCCGCCGTTCCCGCCTGGCTTCCAGTAAAGAAACTTGTACCGTTCCGTTTTATATGATGGGGTCTAGGACGATTTGGCGCCGGGACAACTGGACGCCACGCAATTAGAAAGTAAATAGACGTTAGGTATTTAAACGTGCTTTTAAAAAAATATATTTAATATTATTATTTATATTTAAATTATTATATTATGATTTAAGTAATAGTTGGTAAGAATTTAAATAATACACACGTAAATAATGGTTTAATCGTGCATGTTTAAGTTCCAACGAAAAATTTTTATATAAAACCTTAGGCATGGTAATTCTCAATCCGCAATAAAAAAACATTATGTTAGGAGTAAAATGAATTAAAACTACGAAGTAGTAGATAGAAACTGATTAAAATTCATCGTCTACATTCTGCCGGGTCCACACTGGAAACATGTCGCCGGCAACCTCGTTAAATTTTACGATAATTATCATACTTATGGACCCGGCATTCTGTTAACGTGTCTACGACAATGCGCCGTCCAGTTATCCCATTCCCATATGATGACATGTTTGGATTCTATACAAACACGACTTGCAATAAAAATATGTAGGTAGTAAAAAATTGCAAATGGAACTCGTCAGCCTATTGGATTTATCGATTTATCCAGATGTCCCCATGGAAAAATTCACTTCTGCTTCCATAATGTCATGTTAGAGTACCTACCCTATCCATGCCCAACAAATAATCCTATTAAAAACAATCTCCAGTGCCGTTTGCGAGGTCGCCGATAGACTGATAAAGACTCGGGCAGGACGTAGAAACGAATGTAGGAGGACGCCAACAGTGACCCACGCAGAATAATTTATTTATTATTGTATAGCTCAAAGAGATTGATCTCATATATTATATATATGATAACTTATTAGGTAATAATTCATTAATGTAAGAACACGTACAGATAGATATATGTTGTAACATTCGAGTGTCGAATAATAAATTCAAAAATTGTAGGTAGTTATGTAGATAATATTATCTAAAATCTAAATAAAGCAATAGATATATTTACACTCTAACTTGGTTATAACGAGGAAGACGGGACCGACTGAATTTGCTCGTTATAAGAATTACTCGTTATATAACATTTTTCGCGCCACGTTCTATCTAATCATAGAACATAAAAAATCTTAAAACCATCGTAAAAATCTCCGAAACAAGCATGGCATTCATAAACCACAAAAGAGGCCGGCGCTAGTAGGTACCTACTGACTTCACAAGCTTGGATTTTTTTATATTCAATTTTAACCATATGCGTGAATACTTTTTCAATGTTGTCGACGAAAACAGCAATTAGGTAACTACTTAAGACATTTAATTGGAGTGTCATAAACCTAATCCGATCCCGATCGACACATTAACAATTTTGCTCGGGATACCCGAGAAGTAGCTCGTTAAAAAAGTGAATAAATGTATGGAGAAAATCATAAACTAAAATGTCAACGAATGTTTCCTCATTACATCCAGGATCAAGATATTTCTGTGATCGTAATAACCAAGTTCGACTATATATTAATTTCAAACATTGGTCAGGTCTTTGGCATTGGTCTTGATGTGTTTCGCTGACTTTTTACAATATTTTAAATTCGATTTCCATCTTTATCTATCCCCAATGTTTTATGCAAAAAATTGTTTCGAGCGACTGAGAAATTATTCAATAATCAGGCGGGAAAAATTAGAACAAAAAATTCAAATAGGTATATTAAATATTATTAATATTAAGATAATTGGGTCTTTAATCATGTATCTGTAATAAATGTTAATCCATATAATGTCAGTAAAGAATTATAAATTCATTTAAAGAAACTCCCCATTTTATAAATTAATTATTGAAACATAACAAAAAATATTGAGGTAGTATATTTATAGTACCTACACAACATCAAACATTGCTAAATTGACCAAAGATGCATTTACTTTTACATTTCACAGTTATAAAAGAAATAATACATCATTATCGGATTCTTGTTTATATACTTTAATTTATGATACAGCGAAATACTTATAAATAAGTCTGAATAGTTAGTTGTACATACTGTTGACATAAATAAACCCGGTAAACAAGGATATCTACAACACACTTCTAAATATGGCTATCATGGAACGTGATTTTTCTGTCAGATAAATTATTGTAATATCAAAGAAATCATGAATTAAAAAGTACTCACCCAAAATATAAGATTGATCAGGACCAGTAAGTACTTGATGACACTGTAGCACCCTGACAGACCCATGATGAATGAAAACAATGCACAAGTTTCAAATGTCACAACACAACCAACTACCGCTCTAGTACACAAATCTTCGACGGCACTGTACGCGAGTTTCGATCAATCAACACTCGACTGCAGGCACCGCGCGAAAGAGCACTAAAAACCATTCACAACACCGGACGTCGTTATTATTTCACGTGTCGGGCAGAGTAGAACAGCATCCACGGATGAAACAAATATTCGGAAACGTAAACACGCGACCCAACGCTTTCACGATCGTGCGATATTTACAGAAATTACGAACATTGTGAAGTACGCGCGAATTTGATTACCGCGAAGATAGTTATATACAGTCATACCAATCTATGCGTCCATAATGTCTATGGTTTTTATAAGGATTTATTTTCTGGCTGCATCTAATTGATATCCACATTAAATAAAAACTTGACCTTTAATTTGTAAATGCTGTGTGCATAATATGCAGTTACGTCAACTTTACTGTCGAAAAACAATCATTTATCTACCAGAAATACAAAAAGGTACGATATTGATATTGTTACTCTCCATTCTATTATATGTTAGCAATTAGAATACATAGCTGTATTTAAATAAATTGAATTTAAAGCCTGTGCTCTATTGGCACGCAAATGAGACGATTTACAATATTCGGACTTTTTTTCGCATGGAGCGCCCCAGATCTGCGGACTTTTAAATCGGCAGACCAGTTGGATTTCAAACATGTTTAATATTTTACTCTCCGAGTTGCCAGACTTCGTCTGTCGATCACTATCCAAATTTTATTTGACATTAACGCGATCATTCGGACCGAAAAAAATCTGTAATTGTTTTAAACATTTTCATTGATTAAATTGTTAATTTACACGTTAGAAAAGGAGAGATTTATCAATATTTTTTTTTTTGTATTTCTGAAATTCATAAAATAAAACGTAAAACTTGTGTTGTTTTCACTGCTATATTATTTTATGTAAGTCTACATATAAATAACACAAAGTTATAGGATTATCGGAAGACATTACGATAATCGCAACTCTTGACTTTATTTGACAGCTCGACTTTTTTAATTTTTTGTTTGTTGATCAGTAGCAGAGCATCGACAAATCAGACGATTTATTGTCCTCGGACTTTTGGCTCGCCAATGGAGCGCTGGCAGTAGGTATTATGTTTTTCTACATCATCTAGGTACCTAATAATTACTTAACAATATGCATTATAACAACATTTTGTAATTCTTGTTAGGTAGTTAGAATTCGATGTACCTACCTATGGCAGCCAAATAAGAGACGGGCTGTTAAAAGATGGCACTTGTTGGCAGTTCAGACGGATAAATTATTGTAATAATTAACTGCCTGATTATATAAAGTGATATATTTATAACATTTAGCTCATTTAGGACGTTAAGTGCAAGAACGTAGTGATCGCGCGGGGACGTCTTGCAAAACTCAAATGTATAACCAAATTTTGTAGACTACGGCCGAGCACTAAGCGCTTGGCCACAGTGACGGGCGGACAACGGCGCGGCGGCGCCTAACCGCGCTATGCTGAGCTATGTGCTATGCTTGTCCACTAAAAACACTACTGCCACAGATATAGAACTGAGATAGACGGTTTTGACTGTTGTAACGTATTGTAACAATAGTTACCTATAATAAGTATCTCAATATAAATAATATGTAATAAAAACCATCACTTTATCACTTTAGCGGTCGATAGTCGCCTTGTGTATAGAATAGACCCGCAGTGGTGTGTAAATGGAACTCTTTATTATTATGTTTTTAAAAAGATTTTAAAGTTAAATTCTAGATTATTAACAATAGGTAGGTATCTATTTTAAACTTTCAGTTCATATAGGTAGGTAACTACCTACTTTTGTACATAAATGTTAATTTGATAATGGTTATTTTTTTTAAATAATTAATTTCAAAACTAGTCTTAGAGGATAGATAGATAATAATATTAATCATTAAAAATATAATATATACTAATAAATTTAAACATTTTTTTGATTGTTTTGCGCAATAGGTAGTTCCACTCGGTTCCACTTAGTTCCACTTTGTTGCACCGCGAACGCGAAAAACGAACGAAGCACGAAGCTATGGCCCAAACAAAAATTAAATGGCCGTCACGTTTTTGGCTATCATATTTACGAAGAATATTTATATATACCAAATGGACGACGGAAACACACTAATAGACGATGGGTCAGCTAAACTGTTTTACTTCAATAATATCGCATCTATATTAAGGAATATAATTACGCGGGAGCGGGCATCTGTCATTTCGGTGAATGGTTGACATAACAACAAATGCCAAAGATAATTGTGAACTTACATGTTTTTGAAATTCTCAGGTATAATGTTTGCATGAGAACTCGGCAAGATAGCGATAGCTCGATGTCGTCGCAACGTTTAGAGGAAATACTAGCGGCTCTTATGAAGCCACCGAAAGACATAAGGCAAAATTTCGACATGGACATTTCATCTGTGAGTATCTAATTCGTCGGATATAACCTTATCAAAATGCTCTGTCGCGTTCTAAAACGGCTTTCATTTTCCGATTTTAGCTTCTGCACGAGTATATGACGGAAGCTGATCAGATATTTCAAGAGAGCAATCAGCAAAACTTAAATTTCTCCGAGGCTGCATTGCTACTGCAGCAATCGGCTAATATTTATGGCAAAAAGGTCGATTACTTGTGGTGTCAAGTGTTGGATATCCTCAATTCTTTCGGCACCGTAAATAGGTGAGTTCATTTGACATCTTTTAACACATAATTTTAAATTCAAAATATTTACTATTATATTGCCAGGTAGCCTAGGTACTACAATATTTGTCAATATTACAATACTATCGAATGAATTAACTAGGTCATGTGATTATTTGAACTATAATTCATATTCGAACACATAATACAAAACTCCTGGCAGTCGTTAAAAATGCAAAAAAACGTTGAAATTGCTTGATTTATATAATCCATATTTATACACAAAATATTCGCATTTCTAATACATTATGTTTGTGTACAAAGATATACCTACCATGAATTTTGTTATAATTTACAATCCAAATGCCCCTTTATGACATCATTAGGGTTGAGAGATTAATGCTGGAAATATGCCATATCGAATAACAAACACTGAGAAGTCAAAATTGGACAAAAAATACATAAGTACATTTATTCCATGTGCAATTTCACACATCTATAACTACTAAAATGCACCAAGATCATACGAAAGTGATATAAATAATTAATATTGATTTGCCCAGTTTTATTTTTCATATTTTTTTGCTAAAGATTTAAAAAAAGCCGATTGCCAATAAGTAACATAATTTATAACATAGCGCAATAATTCTTAATTTTACTTTAGCACTTGCGGTTATCAGCGGCTATTGACGGTTATCTACAATAATTGCTAAATTCGTAATACGCCGAAAATTTAAATTGGAAGACATACGTGTGAAATACGTCTCTATTTCGTCAAATTTGGGTATGTTCTTGCAGGCGTATTTATGTTTTTTTCCACCCGAACCTCGAAATGCTCAAAATTTTGATTGGAACATCAAACATAACATAACCTACAATTTTATTAGCATGACGCAGTAAAACAAATTAATATTACGTTACTACTAGTCACTCGATATTTGACAGCTCGTGGGGATATATAAATTAAGTCAGCGACCGTGACATAATTATTTTTCAAAACAGCCGCATCTTCCATTTCTATTCTCAATATGTAATTGACATACTCTATTTCGCTCTAAAAGTTACCACAGCCAAGAGAGTGGCTGTTAAAAGATGGCACCTTTTGACAGTTCAGACAGATAACTTATTGTAATAATTAATTGCCTGAATATATAAAGTGATATATTTATCACATTTAGCTCATTTTGGACGTTAAGTGATATGTTAGAATAGCCTCGCGGAGAGAGTAGGTATTGTAAAAACTTGTATTTTTTTTAGTTATATTTATATTTCTCAGAAGGGTTTTAAAGTTATGTATGTTCAATAAATGATTGTTACATTCTTAAATCTTGTGAATTATTGTTGTGTTAATAATTCGCACCCCTAGAACAACACCGCTACAAATCAAAAAATGCTGGTTTTTAGCTGTGAATGCCAAATCAACTGCCTGGTCAGTATTTTTGATTATGTGATACTGCCATATCTCTAGCTAGCAACATATGCAAGTTATACAAATTATTCATATTAATCTCCATTAAAATTATTAAATTTATTGATAAAAAATACCTAAGTACCTGTTTATCATATTAGGGAATATTTCTATTGAAACATTTTTGATTTTGTCCATGTCAGCGTCTCGTGTTACATGCATACCTACTTATGTTTAAAAAAAATGTCACTGTAATATGAAACCTGTAATGCTATTATTTTCATAATTCATAAACAGTCAGATTTCTTTTAAACATAAATGGTTTATTATTTCATTTACCAGGTTTCCATTTAGGTATAAGAATGCAATATGGTTGAATAGCCAAGATTAAAAAATAGCCAGTGCAGTAGTTCCCAAAGCTTCATTGATTAGGTATACTGCGTTGCGATTTTTGTGAACATATCGTAGAGTTCAACTTTGTATAGTTATGTCATTTCTCAAAACATCGCAGTCGAGATATATTTGTCATTCACCTTGAGCAAATCCTTTACATTGTATATGGCCGTGATACGAGAGTAGACCAGTATATCTATGATGGGCGGACTTATGAGTATAAGTCCAAATAACGATTTTCGAGGAGAGCAAAAACAATGTTACAAAGTTAATTTCTCTAGTCATTTTATGTTGATAAGCGTATATCGTCGCCAAGGGAGCTAGTCCACATAATCATAATGCTGAGAAACAGGCGCGCAAAGATTTTGTGACAAAAAAAGTAACATGTTTTTATTGAACTTTTTTGTTTTTAAAGATATAACGGTGAAACTTTGAACATAGAATACCTATACTTTGTGATGTTATCTTTTTATTATTTTGTACAAATATCTAAAAAAAATAGTATGTATCTTAGAAGTTATGTGTGTTATATCTTTTGACCACTCAATATTGAAATGTACTAAAAATGTAGTCAAAAGAGTTTTGTGGCTTAAATCCATTGACCACTGCATCTTTGATGATTTTAAAATGCTTTTGTGCCAAATTTGTGGCGTGGCTCCCTTGACATCTACGGCGACGATATTCTCCAGAAGATTAGTAAAAGTTATGATGATAAAACCGACTGGGTTGTTGCAAATCATAGGCGCGACGAAATTTCAGACTCGCTCGCATTCTGAGAGAAAACGTCGAGCTGGAAACACGTCACTTTGTTTCGTGATGGCGACGGGCGTATTAATTCTTAAATCGTGTAAAGATGACTGAAAACGTTACCCATTTACTTTAAAAAGAAAACATGTCAATGAATATATTATTATTGTTACTAATAGAACAATAAACAGAACATAAAATGGACGTATGTTGGATTTATATGACAAATTACATTTCGTTTGGCATGCGTTATTTGCACCCGCGACCCGCAATCCGCGCATCGCCTAGCCATGATCTTTTTAGACCATGCCTCAACTGATGTACAGCCTTAAGAGTATAAGTTCACACTTATACATGGACACGTGCCCTTCATTTCTGTTATAATTTAGTCTAATAGACGCATAAATTATTTTTTATTCTGTAGACTTCCTGCGACTTATACTGTCGGTGCCACTGATGCGTTCTTATATTTTGTAATATTCTTTCGTACTATTCGTAAAATGACCAAAAATGGAGTTTTACTCATAAGTCCGCCCATCATATATATATATGACTGGCGTCCTTTCAAAAATGTTCAGGACGTGTTCATTTTGCATATATAGTATTCTTTGGTACGGCGGAGGATAGGTATTGCAGATGAGATACGGTAGTAGTTGTTCGTGATGATAGAGGAGGCGAGATTTTATTTACTGTTTCAAACTACAATGGTACAATAGATGCAATAAATAATAAATATAACGGTAGTTTGGTGCGATGTATCTTTTTGACGGAAACTTGTAATCGAGTGAGATGTCCAATCGATTCTGATCCGCTATTTATTGACCGGCCGCATTATGAAATAACATTTTGAAATTATTATGAAATAATATTAATTCGCAATGTTATCAAATTGCAGATCTGCTATCTCATAACATTACGAAATCATATTGTATACAGGTACTGACTGATTGTACGTGAAAAATGAATATTTAATAAATAATATTATAATTGAGATCTGGGTTACAGGAATTCGATAGGAACACATAGTTTATGAGCCTTTGCTTTTAGTTCAGCAAGATTATAGATAGTACTCATGTGTTATTACTTATTAGCATTGGCGGCCCTGGGGTTGAACACTTAGTGGGTCATTTTTAAATAAGTAATTATATTATTTGAACTTGGCTTTTCGTTGTATACTTAAAAAACGTATTGCAAATTGGGTTTTTATACATTATAAAAGAAGTGCTAGAAATTGTTATAGATAGGTACCAGTGGCGAAGGGTGGAGGTAGGCTGTTAAGATCCGCCACAAATATTGCTCACTAAACTTTGTCAGTCATACATACTTGTTTTCATTGAAATAAGACTACATTTTACAGATGGTGTTGGTTAGTTTTTAATATTCAATTAAATCCTGCAAAAACCATGCCATAATAGATAATAGTCAAAAAATACTCGTATATCTATAAAATATCTAAAATTATGTAATTAAATCATACATAAATTTGGATATTTTATATATAGAATAATAATTTTTATCTATTATAGTTTGGTTTAGGCATAGCTTGATGAATTAAAAAAATGAACCAACAATATGTGTAATACGTATTCTTAATCTAACGAAAACAAATAAGTAAGAATGAAAAAATGTGCACAATTTTGTCATATCGCCTAAAATATACCAATACTATTATGGCTTGGTTTTCGCAGGGTTTAATTGATTTTTAAAACCCAACCAATACCATCTGTAAATTGTAGTCTTATTTCAATAAAAACATATACATTTGACTGAAAAAGGTTAATGTGCACTATTTATGACGGATCTTAACAGCCTACCTCCACCCTTCGCCACTGATAGGTACCTACTTAACCTTCAAAGAAATGTCCATTTCACATCAAACAATCAAACACATTTAATAAAAACACCGTAGCTTTTTAGCTTCATTTTTCATTTAACTGTCACTGTCAGAAAAAGTGTTGTGTACTGATATGGAACGGCGGGATCATTTATATATATAAAACACTTTATATTTCGACTGATTTTATTAGAAGGTAAATTTTATGATTAATATAGCAGATGACATTTTAATCGATAACTTGTATACAATGGTTTAACACAATGAATGCAGTCGATGCGTATTACTCTTAAGGTTGGATTTAAACTAAACTGCATACAAACATTGAAATTGCATATGAAAATTTCAGACAACAAGCGATAACAAATAAGTATAAAAAGGTTTACCAAAACAAAACACGCTAGCTTATTTTATACCCGTTTCATTTTAACACATTGAAAATATACATCTCTTTCATTTTTGGCAATGACCTAAATGACGCCTAATGTGGCGACAAAATAATATGAAGAAAAAGAAAAAGGCTTTGTGCTTCTCTTCATCTGACATATGAAATATGAAAGAGAAATATTTATAAATATTTTATCCCGGCAGATTCTGAAATGACCCAAGGTATACACTATACAGCAACCGATCGTGATTCCTTCTGTTTAAATTTTATACACACGGTTAGCGTGCGTCCCGAGTTGACGAGTTAGCCGATAATTATAAGACATTGTACCTACATCTTAGATTATAACCTACATAGATTGTGACATATTTATTTTTGGAGGGTCATTGACCTAAGGGAGCAGCTGCCAATGGTTATTAGTATTCTTTACCATTCCATTGTAGCCACCACGAGTGGAATATATCGCGACTATGCAATTACCTATCGTAACCAACGTAATAACAACTCTTTAGAGACTTATTTAACTCACAATGCGTACAATGGAATAAAGGCACTGGTCGTTATTATTTGCAAATACAAGTTTTATAATATATGAATTTGCACTTGTATTCAGATATTTATTTGAAATCAAAATGGCTCGCATTAATATTTCACCCCTAAAAGAAATTTCAATGATTCTATATTATTAAAATCAATTGCAAATTACAGTAAATAATTACCAAAGCAAGGCCTCATCGGCAGGCTGCGGTTTTTTTATTTATTTATTTACAAACAATGCTGCCAACACAGGATATTTATTAATTTCTACAATTAAAACATACTAAAAAATTTCTGTATCCTTACAAAAGTGAAGTTTATTTTACTCCCTCTATTATAGTTGAAAGAAAATCATGCAATTTAATTATGCTGGTTCAATATCTTTATTTTTTGTGACCAAACCGTTCTTTATTATAAAATGTGAAAAAATTACCAAAAATAAAATAACAAAAATAATTAGGTTGCATATTATTATTTTATTTAACTGTCATTTCTTTCCATGAAGAAATTACAGTAAACGTAATTGATAATAATATGTACCCTCTATTAAGCTACAGGTAACCCTCCCCACCCCCGTTCATCACGATGCCTCCAGGTATGGCTATAAGACTAATCTCTTCGATGATATTTTGAATATCATTTTCATAATTGCGGTGAACTTCAACAATTTCACTGAACAACCTTTTCCAAACACCCTTCATACACGACTGGGTGACTTCATTCCACGCTTCATTGATGTTTCTGATAACTTTCATAATATTAAATTATTTCCACCAAACCCGCATGGCATCTCTATCACCTCCCAGCAGTTTCTTCAATGAGCTGAGAGAAGAAGAGTTGAGACGATCCTTGGATGCTTTAAATCCAGAAGCAGTCTTCTCCTCTAAGGAAATAAACGTACGTGTTAGCATTCGTTTCCAATAGAGTCCCGTCTCATCCACATTAAAAATTAAATTTGGTGGATAATTTCTCCTTTCCACAATTTCCAGTTTTCAAAAAGATCACAATATAACGAATCCGCACTTGCCGGAGTCGCGATGAACAGGAGGGGTTACCTGTTACCTGTAGATAGTTTAATATCTTTGTTGTGCACCGTCTGTCGCATTGCCTTGGCTGCCGTAATAAATTTGATTTTATTTCTGTTCATCACTAACTTCGCTCTATTGAATTTTGTATTGATGTTATAGAAACCGAGATGAGAATGATGAGAACGAAGAAGATCAGCCCCCTGACCAGCACCGACCACGCGTCAGAAAGAAGCAGGAAGCACGTCTCACCGATTTTCTCCCCATCGATTTGGAAGAGGCCACCAACATAAGCATAAAAAAAAATGCCGAGCTGAAACCTCTGGCGACACTCCCAAAAAACTTCATTCAATTCGAACCCAGAATTATATCTGATAATGACGTCCACATCATTGATTATGTTGATCAACTAGTGGGTGTCATAAGTGATTTCCGAGTGAATTGGAATACTGATGACAATGGGATGCTGGTCGATGATTTGGATTTGTGTGCCGATACTCAAGCTATCGTGGGACGGCCCGTTGAGAATACACATGACGAAACTACTTTTACTAATCTTGCAGATGATACTTTCGATGATCCCACGGAAGATTTCTGTAACGAGATTATTGCTCACGCGGAGTCGACAATCGTTGATGTTTCAACTGTGGATACGACAGTCGCAGGGGATATTAGTGCAGTTGTTGCCGACACGCCGGATGTTACAGTAGTGGAAACGGTTGGAGGAGTAAGCAATCAAAATAAACGGAGGATCGACGACGGAACCACACCGGTTAGAAGAAAAAGCTCAAAATATGACCTGTCGCAGCCCTTGGGCGCTCCATCAGACAGGCTGAAGTCCATCAACTGTTACTTCGTGGAGCCCAACTGGGTGCACAAGCTTGTGGAGAGGCGGAGGAATAAATTGAGAAAGCTGAAGAGGACGCTCCACGACATCGACATAGGGGACAAACTGCTGGATACGGAGTATCTCCTGGATGCTTACGCGTTGCAGACGCATTCCGGGCCAAGGATGGCGTGGTACCGTCACAAAATTCTGAAGGGTATCAAGATTTTGGGGACCTCCTGGAAAATAGGTAAGATTATCTTTTATCTCGAATACATTAAGGCGGTGGTTTTCATACTGTCTCATTAGGATTTGTTTCTGAAAAGTATTGGCACAGACATAATAGCAAACCATACACAGCCTCAGTTCTCGGTTTCTAAGGATATTGCTATCTCTTAATTCTAATATTTGTCCCATTCTCACTGACCCGTATCCCTAAATACGCGTTTAATTGGTTCAGTGTTAATTTCAAAACTTCTGTTTGGTGTCACAATTCTGGATATTGTAAATAATTTTGTTTTAACCGAGTTCATTTTTAGATACAAATTGGCATTAAAAAAAAAATGTGATATGATTGTCTGAATTTTTTCCATTGCTGCGGCACACACTGCATTAAGAGCTTACAGTAAAAATAACATTTTATTCAGTTATGTAAACTTTGGAAAACAATTTCGCTTCAGAAATTAATAAGGTGTTTGCATATCCTAATTTTAATTTTATAAAAATACCTGTAGAGATTAAATGGTAATTTATTACCTTTATCTGATATTTTGTCTTCTTTTTTTATAAATTAGCGTTAGACTGACAGACTAATCAAAAACGTAAACAGTTTTTAAAGATAAGCTGTGGTTACAATAAAATTAAAAATAAAATGTCTACTTATAGTAATAGGTGTGCCATTCATCATTTTATCAATATGTACTTGAATAATAACAATAATTTTAATGGCCCGTTTTTTCAATATACATGTTTTTAAATCGTCGAAATCGACGTGTGGCGCCACACAGGTGTCCCGTGTGAAACGGGTTTTACTTTCGTGCACATACAGTAATTGTGTAAACGCTGAGTCTGTGTGAAAAGCTGTTTTACACGATACAATAGTATATTTACAGTTTTACAATAAATACCCCATCTCGATCGGGGTATTACAAAAAACCTTTACAAAGACAAGCACGAGAAATTATTGTTTTTGATTGAAATTATGTGATCGAATAAAAGTGATGAAAAAACAGTACAATTATAATGATAGGTAGATATATATGTTTAAAGAAAATGATTTTTACGGTACATATGTGTTTTTACAACAACTTTACCATAAAACCCATTTAGGACATTACAGTCTAACTTGGTTATTACGAGGAAGATGGGACCGACCGAATTTGCTCGTTATAAGCATTACTCGTTATATCGTTGTATAACATTTTTCGCGCCACGTTCTACTTTAGCATAGAACATAAAATTAATAATAAATTATTTTTTATTTCTGAATTTGGACGATATGCAGGTGTAATCATTATTCCCATGCAATCGAACGATTCAAATCATTGACATCTTATCAGAAATGACAAGTCACACGGCCATTGAGGATCACCTTCCAGGATATCGACAGTGTTTGATTTCGTCATATGACACAGATTATAATTAACAGACGAAGCATTTTGCCATAATTCACTGAAACTAGTCTAGGTAATTAATTGTTATTAAAATATACTTGAATTTTTGTTGCATATTTAATTGAATTGACGGGCCACAGGTTGTACACTACTGTTGTACGATTTAAATTTTTGTATGGTTTTAAATATTGTCTATGGGCATTTTCGCCAAAGTTTGTACATTGCGTTTTTGGCATGTCCCATGACTTTGATTGATTTTTTCATAGTTATTATATTATAAAATGTTGGAAAGTTATGTACTTTTAACATGCAAATTTATTAATTTACTCTATTCAATCAGTTAAATACAACTATCTGACCTGTATATATTTTTAATTGATTATTTAGATCGAAAGGTAGTGCGTTTTTACCATGTCCCACCCATAAATTCAAATAAACAAAGTCTGATTTCGTCATTAATTTTGAGTGTGTAAAATTAAATTCGTAGTGTTTTCAACAGCTTACATTATATATTTTTGGAAAATATATAGTTTTTTCGTAAATTTGTACCAATATTGAAAAAAAATCACGTTTAAAGTGTGTCCCAGGATATTTGAAAAAGTGGAACTCCACATTCCGTTACCACGATTTTAGCATGAAGGCGAAAAATTTTCACTATAAATATGTTTTTTTTTAATGTAGCAACATTTTTGTATAACACTGATCGCCATGTACACTTTAAATTGTTGGTGTGTGTCGGTATCGCTATCGGAACAGGTTGCTTTCTGGGTTGGTCATTTAAGAAGTTCCACTACTGTTACCACGATTTATAAGGTAAGAAAACACATATTTCTATTTCACATACTACACATATGGAGCTTATCTTTCATACTACAGATATAATAAAACATATCGCAGGTTTAACAATAAAACTAAGCTAAATTTTGGCTTCAAACACTTCTGAAACAGAATCCGTTACTTCCACTCCGAAACTATATTGGTGGTAACGTATATGTGGAATGTAAAAGTAACGAAATGGCATGCATAAAGTTGGGTTTACAGTGTGTGTTTAGTTCTTCATAGATTATAAAAAAAATTATTTTGTCTGTTCGTATGAAAAACAAAAATATTTTCATTAAAAAATATAAAAAATAACCTGACTATAATATAATAATATAATAAAGATTAAAAAAGTATGTGATATGTCTGAATACGCAAAAATAGCGCACATAAAAGTATGGAGATAAAAAAAAACAACAGAAGGAAAAGAAAAAACACCAGACTGAAATAATTGCGAGACAGGCACTGGCTCTGTCATACTCTTTCTGTTATACGCCACCAAAATTTTAAAACTTCTCCATACATTTTAGGCATAGAAATTTATAAAAATGTATGAAAAAGTATTTTTTTGTCACGTTTAACAGAAATGTGTACTCGATTAGATTTAATACCTAGAACTGTAGGTATTCACGAAATGTCAGAAAAGTACGTCTTGATTACAATCAACCTGTATAGCTACATTTTATGTTGATGAATACAATTAAATTTCAAGACAACATAAAGTCGAACTTGGTTATTACGAGGAAGATGGGACCGACTGAATTTGCTTGTTATAAGCGTTACTCGTTATATCAGAGAATAGGTATTTTTAAATGAGCATGTCACATTACACAAAAAGCCGAAAATAAAAAATTTGGAAACCATCGTAAAAATCCCCGAAACGAGCATGGCATTCATAAACTACAAAAGAAGTTGTTTATTGTAATTAACGCTGGTAGGTACCTACGGACTTCACAAACCTTGGATTTTTCAACCATATGCGTGGATACTTTTTTATTATTGTCGGTGAAACACCAATAAGGTAGGTACTTAGACACTTTACTAGTGTCATAAACGTAATCCGACCCCGGCGGCATCCTGTCCAATCGGATTTTATTGCTTAGGGTCGAAATGTTTTAAAACGGTCGACACATTAACAGTATTTTAGCTCGGTATATCCGATAAGTTGCTCGTTATAACAGTGAAAGAATTAAATGTATGGCGAAAATCATAAACCAATTGTCAACAAATGTTTCGTTATTACATCCGAGATCTCGCTATGTCAGAGATCGTAATAACCGAGTTTGACTATAATTATTTTCGTAAAAGTTATATACTCCGTGCCGCGCTAGGAACTCGCGTCTGAATCCCTTGCTGATTTTTTTTTTCATATATTGTTAATTTGCTTAAAAATATTTTTTATCTGAGTTACAAATAATATAAATGCCAAATAAAGTTATGGTAATGTATAGTGTGTCAAAATTATTACCTACCTTATTTTACAAGTATTGTGAAATTTATTATAAAATATGTCTATTTTAGTGATTAAGTTTGATTTGTTTTGTTATTTTGACGCACGTTGAATATTTATCTGTCTATCAAAAAATTCAAATAAATTTCATAAAACAAAAATTTGTTTTTATGGTAACATGTAACTTAAGCTTTACAAATTACACTCCGTTACCATTTCGTTCCATTCCGAAAATGTCCCCAAAAAAGTTGAACGTTAACTATTTTTCATTTGATTATTAAATAACGAAACTTATTTATTTTTCCAATAAAATTTAGTAAAAGTGATTATTGTCTTTAAAAAAATAGCAGAACGAACATTGATTGGTTTTTTCAAATACTAAAGGAAAAATGCTCTGCCATTATAGACATAGGGTAACGGAGGGGAACGAAATGTGCCCAAGAATTAAAATTCAATAATATTTTTTGACTATTTGTAGTTTTATTTTGAAGTGTATGGTTTTTTTAATCTAATAGAGCTCTTTTAAGTGATAAAAAGTGTTTCATTCATGTTTTAAAAGCTAAGTTTCGTAGTCACGGAACGGAAACTTATTATGCCCAATTTCATAATAAAAATGATATAAATATTGTATTAATCAATATTTTGCTGAAAAATTGCTATCACCAATTCAGCAATAGAACAAGGAATCTGCTAGCTATATAAAAATGGTTAATTTGAGTGAAAAAATAATATTACCCAAATTTCAAACATGTACAAACTTTGGCGAAAATGCCCCTATGTCAACATTGATTTCAAACTTTGCTATTTTATTTATTGTATTGTTACGTATTTTTGCATAGATGCAAAATTAAACATAGACAATGAAATACATACTATGCAATCTATTATAAAGGGACACGTTTGGAAAGAATTCTTGATTTCAAAACAGTTTAATTTATCATCTCCGAATCCAATGTCTGAATGAAAAAATTAAGCTGCTATAGTTGAAGAATGTGTCACGGATAGGTCCCGATTATCAGACCGAAACAGGATTGTGGGAGGGTCGGATAACAGATAATGATTTTTTATTAATCTGATATTAATTATTGAGTTAATTAAAAAAACCAACAGAAATGTTGGTTAAGCCGTTTTTCCCACGTCAATTCGTTCTTTTTTTTTGTTAGCTAAATTTAGATAGTAAACTGGCATTTGCAGCTTACATCCTTTGGACACAACATGTATTTAGTCATGTACAACATTATTATGCAATAAAACCTATTTTGAAAAAACTGAGGGTTATGCCATTTTTCCTTTCTATAGTCGATATTATATATATTTTTTTTAAATAACACTAACTATGGTGAGGCGGATTCCAGACACGGCTGTAAATGTCGAGTTTAAACCAATCAGACTTTCAAGGTCAACGAGATGGGTGGGGGAAAACGAACCTAAATTTGTACAGTACTGATGTATTTAAAAAATATGTAGCCGGCTCGCACATCAAAACTCGTCTTGTCTGCAACGTGTCGAATACCCGATGTGACGTCATCGTTATTCACAAAACACAAGTTGCCAAATGGAGCTCCACAGATTGGTCGAATGCGGCTTTTTAGATTGAAAAAAAACATCTAGTTCTGCCATCAACAAATCGCATCTCAGAACCATCGTCACTGACAAACGACGTTCTACGTCTATAAACTGTCCGGTTCACTTTGCATCTCTATAAAAGAGTCTTTTCCCATTTCAATGTATTTAATTTTGGCAGTTTATTTTTGTCAAAGAGATTTTAATAAAGCTGATGCTGTGATTCTTCTATTGCAATATAATTATAATATATTAAATAAACAAATGTTCCATTGTTTGTTATAATATTAAAATGCACAAACACGCTTTTTTTTGTTATAACTATCGTTATCAAACATTGAAAGTTGAAACAGTTCAACTCTTGCAGTTGATAATAGTAATTGTGTATCTTTTGATTGTTTATTGACAATTCAAAATGACATTTAATCTCTTGCCGATAACAAAGTGCGCTCTGTTGCTTTTGGTGTACACATTTTACAAGAATAGTGGTGTATTTGATGGTATATAATAATAATTATTAATGGCGTTAGAATAACTGTCAATGATTGATTCCTATAGTTTCAAAAGTTGTTAACTCCACTATTTCTATATAATTGAGTTAACGATGCCAATTTGTACAACTTTTAAAATGCTGAAGCAAGCTTATTAATGTATTTATTTATATATATTTTTTATTTAACTATTTCTTTTATTCAACTAATATATAATTATAATATATTCTTTTCTAAAACGTTAACTTTATTTGTGTTTCATTTACAATACATGGATATTTGTTGAAATACAGAATTAGAGCCTATGTGAATATTTTATCACTAGTAAAATTTATAATGATTTCCTTTCGTTGCAGATTTCACTGGCTTTAATCCGGATAAACCTGACACCACTGAGTATGGCCGAAATGGTAAATATTATTTTGAAGTAGATAATTAAATATTGCATTGTATTAAATTGAGACAGTATTTACTTCAATTGCAAGATCGAATATATCCACTTGTAAAGAGGGTGGAGCATGTAAAATACTTCCGTTGCTGTCTACACGAAGATTGGAGCCCGGACTGTGAGATGAAGATCACAATTGAGATGACAAGAAGCTCTTTTGAAAAAATGAATGAGCAATCCAGACAGATCTGGGCAAACGATCAGATGCTACATCATACTGGTCTACGGAGTCGAAGAACTTGTCAGAAATGAGGAGGTAATCGAGCAGACCATGCATTCTCTCATAATCGTGTCCGGAAAGTTGTACGTTTGTAGATCGCCGTATCACACTCAACCGTGAAATGTATCGGAAATATTATATGACCGTATATTAAAGACCGTACAATCTCTTTGGATCGTATAGTACTGACATAATAAAATTCATATCTAAATTAAACACGGTTCTTGTCGGTTTACACTTTACAGGAAGCCAGCAGTAAACAAATTTTGAAAATAGCCGATGTACTGGATTATTTGTTAGGTTCGGTCAGGTTTTCATTATTGAATTCATCAATTTCGCCAAAATCAGCTATGAAAATTGAATTAATGTTCATATTCAATCTAATAAAATTGGAGACCGTATACTATACGGCCATCTCTTTCTGATAAGAAAGCTCACAGCAAATTGTGCCACGGTGAAATGTTTTACGTATAATGTACATGTAACCTCTCATAATATCCAAAGTGATGTTGTGAATTTGGACTTGGCATGGTCACATGCCTACTTTTTTCAAGTTATCCGGATATACCACTCAATACTATTCATTCCCGGTATACATAATATAATGCTCGTGACCACTACACCAATCAATTTTTGATGACACAGTGGATTCACCCAACCAATATGTTAATGTGGCGGATAACTACAGGATGCAAACCACAATGTCCGGAAATGTGTACAGAAAGAGAAGTACACATCAATCCAATGTTGTCCAATGGCCATCCAACTTGGTCACCATTACGGCTAACTTTTTTATTGGTTTTAAAAAATGAAGTTATTTATTTTTTGTTGGTGCACCATGCTCATTTCTCCTATGGGTAATTTTTGTTAGAATGAGTCACAGTTAAATCAGTCAAAGCACATTTAGTCTTGGGTATCAGCTTCTGAGGTATTCCCGGGCCTAAAAAAACTGCTCATGCTTCACGTCAAACTTAGGGCCTCATGATACGCTTGATTAAGACCGAGTATGGTGCGGGGCAGGTTGGTTTCGAATGGTCTATGTTTGTATTGTACATAATATATGCTCCACCTGAGGATTGGACATGGACAAAGAATAAAAAAATGCTTCACCACTACCGTAGTTTATATTTTTCGATCAATTCTCACGTATGTGTAATTTATATGTGGTTTCTTGAACTGCATTGCGTAATTGATTCAATAATAATATTCAGACAGACGAAATTATTATGTTTTATGGGCAGGTGTTACTAGACAAACAGACTTATAAAAATATTCATTTGAGAATTTTGAATAATAATGTTAATATTGGTTGATTATCACATAGCTGCACTTGAGTAACTAAATGAATATACTTTCTATTTGTGTGTTTTTACAGCGGCAACAATTTATTATGTTTGGTGTTATTAAATTATCACAAATAATAATATGTATCTAAAGGTTCAAATACATTATGATCACGTCATGTGCTGTCACAGTAAGCTACCGATACAGGAAAAAGG
Organism: Rhyacophila brunnea; assembly: GCF_057557595.1. Lineage (NCBI taxonomy): Eukaryota > Metazoa > Arthropoda > Insecta > Trichoptera > Rhyacophilidae > Rhyacophila > Rhyacophila brunnea. The sequence goes on from NW_028232796.1 coordinate 38,944,673, forward strand.
TGTGTAATGCCGTTTTTCTCGGTATTTAAAATGTTATCAGACCGATGTTCCCACCCTGTAGCACATTTTGAACCTTCAAATGAACATTGTCAGTTAGCAAAATCTGCCGAAATCGTCAGAACAACAATGAGGTCACCTCACGCGTACCGCGCTACATCGGTAACCGCATGACTCAATGAACATTTTTTATTATTTTCTAAATACCTACACATTTTCGACTCGTGTCAAAATTGCATGTTCTTTGTTTTTAGTGTTTTTTTCTGTGGATTTTCTATTAAATTATTATCTATTAACTATGGTCTGCAGGTTGGATTCTGTTTAAAATGTTATCTATGAATGCAATATCGCAAGTAATTTTAACGTACGCATACGTAGAAACTGTTGGGAATCACCACTCACTACCAGTGGCGGCCGGTGACAAGAATATGAGGGAGTGCAAAAAAGACTCACCTATTTATGCAAGAAGTCCATCCTCCGATCCTTGGATTTTGAAAACACGTCAATAACACGAATATTAAAGTCTGGTATTGACGATATCAATTGTTTTTCTATACTAAGCATCGCAAGAGCATTTAGCCTGCCTTGAGACATGGTATTTCTCAAAAATGACTTAACCCTCTTTAAAGTTGAGAAACAACGCTCACTTTCCACTGAAGTCATCGGAATTGTACAAATTATTTTTAATAGGGTAACACTTTCACTAAATACTTCCAGTAAATTATTATTAGTGAAAAGTTGAAGTATCGACAATGCTCCATCAGTAACGTAGAAATCTTCTCTACTGTATAAGACTATTAGTTCATTTTTAAGTTTAAATTTGTCAATAATGTCGTATAATGTGGTTACCGTATTAAAATCTGTAGTTGGAAAATTTGTATGATAATCCCGGAACTTTTCACTAAAAAACAATTTGGCTATTACTAAATGACCTTTATATTCGAAACGATCTTTCGCTTGGTTCACTATAATGTCGCATACTTCATTGCATATTACAGAATGAGGTAAATCATTGGGACGACGTTTTTTCGATGGTTGAATTTGTGACATATGATTATTTTGACGAATACATTGTATAGCACGCGTAAAGTGTTCAATGTCCATATTTATCTCCAACACGTCCTTTGACCTCGATTGAAGTTGTTTAAAAAGTATATCACAGTTTGGCATAATTTTGGCAAAGAAATCTAACCAATAGTTAAAATTGTCTTCGTTTAAATACCGTAACAACATTCCAGCTTGATTAATGGTATCGGCGTCTAAATTTTCAGATTCTAAAATGTGTTCCATGCACTCTTTTAAGGGGGGACATGCTCGTCGAAGGTCAAAATTGAGTTTTTATTGTATTTTCAAACCATGATCCTGGACACTCCTTAAACGTTGTAGATAATCTATTTATATAATTTTGAAGCCTTATTATCCTTTATAGTTATTTTAAACATTTGATGACTGCATAAAGTATTTTTGTTACATAAAATAGTATTCTTTTAAACCTCTCGCTCTAATGTTTTAGAATATAGTCATATTTCGGTACATAACTGTGCAGTGGTGTTAAGATTTTTTACATTTATTAATTTTTAAACGTATTTATAAAACCATTAGCATAATTTATTACGAGATAATTTTTGTAAAATATTCACGATAAAAAATTATATTGATAATCTCTGTGATCCCAAATTTGACAAGAATTAGGCATTTTATTATTCAAAAAATCGGCAAGATTAACACATTTGAAGATAATTTTAAAGATACTTATTATAAGCTATGTCTTTGACCATTCAAATGTGATAAACATCTTATGAATAATGATTGCTTTATAATAATTATTGACCTAAGAATAAGGTAGTGTTTTTTTGAAATACGCCATTTCTTTTGTCATTCCCCAGTGGTTAAGCTACAACATACGGCCGTAGCCATAAATTGACAAACTATAATTGAAGTAGGGAGTAAAATAATATTGACGCGCGTATTTGAACATGTACCGTTTAAAAAAAAATAAAAATAAATTCGGTTAAGTACATGTTCAAACACGCGCGTTAACATAATTTTACTCCCTACTTTAATTATAGTTTGTCAATTTATGGCTACGGCCGTATGTTGTAGCTTAATCACTAGGGAATGACAAAAGAAATGGCGTATTTTAAAAAAACACTACTTTATTCTTAGGTCAATAATTATTATAAAACAATCATTATTCATAAGATGTTTATCACACTTGAATGGTCAAAGACATAGCTTATAATAAATATCTTTAGAATCATCTTCAAATGTGTTAATCTTGCCGATTTTTTGAATAATAAAATGCCTAATTCTTGTCAAATTTGGGATCACAGAGGTTATCAATATAATTTTTTATTGTGAATATTTTACAAAAATTATCTCATAATAAATTATACTAATGGTTTTATAAATGCGTTTAAAAATTAATAAATGTAAAAAATCTTAACACCACTGCACAGTTATGTACCGAAATATGACTATATTCTAAAACATTAGAGCGAGAGGTTTAAAAGAATACTATTTTATGTAACAAAAATACTTTATGCAGTCATCAAATGTTTACAATAACTATAAAGGATAATAAGGCTTTAAAATTATATAAATAGATTATCTACAACGTTTAAGGAGTGTCCAGGATGATGATTTGAAAATACAATAAAAACTCAATTTTGACCTTCGACGAGCATGTCCCCCCTTAACTGATCGCGATAAGTATGCACAACAGTAACTGTTCTTATATTGAAATTCCACCTCGTTGTTGGTGCTGCTGGTATTTTTCTATGAACTATTTCTTTCAAGATATCAGTTCGCTTCGCAGACCTCGAAAAAAAAATTGGAAACGCTCGTAAATTAGCAAAAAAGTTTCGGACTATGGTGTTAGCTGAAACACTTCTTTCCATTATCAAATTCAATTGATGTGCATAACAATGTATGAAGTGTGCGTGTGGATACGAAGCTTTTATCAAAGCCTGTACACCACCTAATCGGCCACTCATCACGGATGCGCCGTCATAACTCTGGCCAATTAGTTGTGCTTGTTTAATGTCGAGAACTTCTAGTTCTTTCAAAATTTCAGATGCAATACCTGCCGCAGTGTGGTTTTTCGGCGTCATAAATTTCCAGAATCGTTCATGTATCTGTCCGCGTAGTTCATACCTTATGACCAAAACAAGTTGTTCTGTAGTAGATATGTCCGTTGTTTCATCTGCTTGTATAGCTACAAACTTGCTTTGTGATATTTCATTTTTAATTTCGTTACGGCACACCTCTAGAATCGAATCTAAAATGTCATTTTGAATCGTTTTTGACGTACCCTTAAAAACACTATTGCTCTCCAAATGCTGTTTCATGGCTATGTCAATTTCCGAGACAAAGTCAATAAGCCCTCGGTAAACACCTGGATTATTTGAATCTGCAGATTCATCATGTCCTCTAAGAGCTAATTCAAATGCACCACAGAACTTCACACAGTCAATCAATCTGGATAAAATATAACGATTTTTGTCAACACGCTCGTTAAATTGTTTCACAGATAAACGGTACCCTGCATCCAATTGTGAACGTATATCTATTTCTCCCAAGACTGCAAGTTGCATTTCATTTAAAATATGTTTTTCTGAACCACTGTGTTTTTTGATTTTTACTGACAGGTGGACCAAGTCTTGAATCCCATGGACCGTCCAGTTAACATCTCCGCCGAACAACAGACACGGAAAACAAAATAGGGTATTAAGAATATTACATCCGCAAAGCCATTGTGTTTTTGAGTACATTTGCACATTAAATTTCCGATTAACAATCTTCGATTTCACTGTACACTTTTGAATTAAATTTATACATGGCAAAGGACGGCCTGCCACTTTAATATCAATTCGTTTGGAAAAATCGTGACGATTGTCCTTAATATATGTAACTGAATACACGTTACTCATTGTAAATACTATTAAATCTATATTATAAACCCAACTGTCGAACGATCAACCCATAGACTATATCAACCAAACTAACAGTCGTGAATATGATTATATTTTTGACACAATATGCATCGACATGAAGTTCGTCATTTCATTATAATAATTAGGCTTCCAACTGTACCTCGACGCGTCGCCTGAGTTATATGTAGGAATATTCATATTGGTTTGTGAGGTTTGTGTATAAAGTCCAAATGACTAGCTTATGTGTGTGTGCTTTCGGCCGGTGCACTGTACTTGAAATGAAAAGAATATGAAAAACATCGTTTCCAACGAAGACTCATGTAGTCTTATAGAACTTTGGTGATTTTGATTCTACAAGCTTCATTTCTTTTGTCGCTGTGGTTGTCCGCTATAAATGTATGCGTGAAAAATGTGCGTAAATTCAAGGAACACTTCGAATAATGCTCCTGCATCGATGGAATTATTACGTGTGTATTGGTCGCGTCTCATCGACATTGTTTTTTCGACATTTGTGTGTATGGGTGGCTGAGGCGAAGTGTTGAAACGCTTGCGTCACCATTGTTGGAAAACGCGCGGAATTTAAAATGAGTGATTTCGCATAAGTTTTCGATATCGCATTTTTCTGAATACATGGGGGTTTTATATTACCTATATATTTTTATTTAATCTATGACGGGAGTGCACTGCACACTTTGCTCCTTTACTAGAGCCGTCCCTGCTCACTACTCTGGAGGCATTGGCTCCACACGGCCAAATAATATATTAATAAATATTTCTCCTCGAAGTTCGGTGCATGGCTTAATATTGCGCCACAACTTGCTACCTGAAAGCAGGACTGTCAAAATGAACGCATTTCAGGCTACAGCCCCCCCCCGCCCCCCGGTGAATCTTGACTGTCTCAAACAGACTCTTCCGATCTGCTTGATTCTCCAGTTATAGATACAGCACTCTGGCTGCCAAATTGTGGTTTTACCGAACTTAATTTTTTTTTGATCCATTAAAAATGAAGGTTTTTGTTTGTTTTGGGATTTTTGGTACACTGCAGACATTATTAAGAGTTTATATGTCATCATCAGATAATTAGATCATGGCCTCATCCAGGAAATGTCTCCATCCCCCTCTCTCTACTGCAAACTCCCTCCACTGCCTTAGCCTAAGGGACGCCGTCTTTTTCTACACTGTCCGACCATTGCAGTCTAGTCTCCCGATCCTCCTTTTCCCTTCTGGTCTACCAAAGGTAAGCATCTTAGATGGCTGAATGACTACCATTGCCACATTTTCATGTAAGACGACAAGGCATCACTGACCATTTCGACACCTCCTACGTATAAGGCCGGAACTGCAAAATGGTACTTTTCAGTAGTACGATTTTAATAAATTTTATTGACACCACAATGTTCATTTTTAATGCTGAAATCGTAATTTTTTAGTTGATTGATATTTATATTGATTGAATTTTTGTGTTTTTTTTTCGATTATCATTGTTGTATTATTTTTAAAATTATTTAATAAAAGGCAATCAAGTCAAAATAGCCAAAAACGCAGTTCCGGCCTTTTATGTAGGAGGTGTTTGTAGATATCCGTATACATATTGAGTACAAAATTTACCGTAGTATTCCAACTGAACTGTGATTTAGAGAGGTAGTTTAACGGGCTAATTGGCATTATTAAATGTTAATTATTTATTTTCACAGGCTTTGTTGGCTTGAAACCGGCCGCACGCGACACCCGCGACGAATTCATCGCCAAGACCGTCCTGTACCAGTCGTTGATAGGGGACAAAACATGCGATAAAGAAAACCCTTCCGTCTGCTCTGACGATGGGGACGATAATTGCGCATGCGATGACGGTCTTGAGGACCTGTGCCACCCGATTGATCAGAGCGCAGCGTTCGAATCGCATGCTGATACGCCGCAAGCCGAGAACAATCCTGCATCATGTGTAAGGGATAAGATTATGTACACTACAGCTCATTAATGGGGAGAGCTTACGAGACAAATGGGCAAAGCTAATTACTTAATTAATCTTAACGTAATCGATTAATTGATTTAACATAATTAACCCATTTTTATGAGAGATAAACATTTACTTACATCACCATGGTAATAGCAACAACTATATCCATCTACTCTTTATAAAAAGATACTTAAGCGAAAATCTGCAAAGTTTTTCTGTCACACTCAATTTTCGCTTAAGGCTCATTTAGATATCCGCAATGAATTGAATGCAGGCATTCATTTTTTGTTTACGCGTGTCATTGAAACTGAAATACTCAATTCATTCCAAAATGGCGTCAAGTGAAATTATGCTGTAGGTTGAAATTCAAACAATTTTTGATTGTTTGTTATTTGAATGCAGAAATTTCATCGAGAGAAAGAGGAATAGAAAAAAGAGTCGTTGGTGCATAAAACCATATACTAATATACTTGGGTAATGCGAGGTAATATCATTAAGAATATGATGACAGTAGGTACTCAGGGGCGCATGCGTGGCATGGGCAGGGCGTGGTGCGCATACGCAGGACTTTTGGAATCATCTGCAGTGAACAGAAAATGATCAAAAAGTAGAACCAGTTGAACTTCATTCACTTTTGATTCCGGATGATCACTTTCGATGATTCGTTGATGAATGTGCGTTTACACGGGTCACTTGGGATGATTCCTCCACGATGGTCGTCAAAAGTGAATCATGCAAATGCGACTTTATTTCCTGTATATTCCGAGATCTTAAATTCAGTACACAGGTGTTAATGCGGTGAGAGTACATTCTATTAAAACTTTGGGGCGGTCTGATACTCGAACCGTGGAGTTTCCATACAACATTTTGAAACTAACTGTTTTGTTAATAGTTTCAGTCTATTAATAATACCGAAGTAGCATTTGTTCGCTGGTGTGATTTTCTCGTTGATTTCCTCTGTGACATGATTGTCTGTTCACGATAGATCCACTGTTGATGTCGATTTGATGTTGACTGTGGCTAACTTGTACGTACCCATGTCCAATTTAGGTTCATCCATCATTAATTTAATCTTCTATTGGCAGTTGACGGAGCAGAGTGACGTGACGAAACGGGTGGAGGCGTGGCATACGTCAATCGGGGAGAAACTGGTGCGGGCGGAGCAGCGCCAGAACTTCGACATCTGGACGTACAGTGCCAGGGTGCTCAATACCTTCCAGAAGAGCGGAGGTTCCGTCATATCATTCAGGGACGTGGTTAGAAAAAAGCCACAGGAGGATGTCGCCAGATACTTACTGGCGACATTAATGCTGGTAAGTTTTATTTTGTGTTAATATGTACTCAATGATTAAGGGATTCTGGTACTTACCCCTTTATATCGAGGGTATACTGACAGAAAGCATTAAGTCATTAAAACAAGTTCTGAGAAAATCGCAAAAAGGACTTAAATTTTTTTTTCAAAGCGTTCTCCCACGTAGATTTTTTTATGATTTAAAATTTTTTTTTCTATATTATAAAGACTAACCTTTAAACCTTTATAGCAAACACAATATACGACATGTTACAAGTCCTGTATTTTGTATACGCAGAACGCATTAGGTCATTATCATGCTTTCTATCAGAATAAAAAAATAACAATATGATTTAATAATGTTTCTATTTTCTCACCATTATATCCTATGCCTTTGTGCGTTTTACCAGGATGTAGAGCGTAAAATTGTATACATTTTGGCATAACTGAGTTAATGCGTTGTGTCAGTATACCCTCGATATAGTTATCTTACCAATTGGTGTCACTAGTGGCAGGTTAGTTTTATACCTTACAACAGTGCTTCTCAAACTATTTCATACTACGGCCCCCGAAATGAGAAAAAAAATCCATGGCCCCTCCCCTAAAATTTTAGTCTTTAGTGACCAACAATATGTACTTTATTTATTATTATTATAGGCAGGTACATTTTTATTAAAAATAATACACATTATGGTCTTTGTTCAACGAAAACAAATACGTTTGACTGACAAAGTTTAGTGTGCATTATTTTTGTCAGATCTTACGCCACTGCATCATGCCATAAGTCAGGCTGTATTTAACCAATTGGTTTCAGATATCGTTATATTGCACTTACGTGATGTGTATTTAGTTAGATGTTGTTTTATAGTTATTGAATACACATGCCCCCACGATGGCGTCGGCCTATAAAGACGTGGGTCCCAGGTTCGAATCTTGGGTCTGGCAAGTACACATATTGTTTTCCAATTTTGTGTATGAGTCAAAGCATGAACCTAATAGTTTGGGCAAATGGCTAATACTCATTTCTCGTAAAAACAAATCTGTTAATACAAACCTCCACTCTGTGAAGGCACATAAAATGATCTTATTAGGGTCAGACATGGTCATGATGGGTGGGTAGCAGTGGAGATGTGCCTTTGAGAGCGCTGGAGCGGTGAACACCTACCCACTCAATTTATGCGAAAAGATTTTTTTTTTAAAATAAGTATTTCATTTATTAAAAGTGTTCTGATCTATTACCGTAGTCATTAATTCATATACAAAAACAAATTGTAATAAGTATGGGTTTTTAACCGGTTATTTTAAATATAATATACAATAATTCACGCGTCGCGCTGGCATCGTCCGTGTGGTTTCGCTTTGCCAAATGCAATGCTATTCGGGAGCGAGTTCCTCGATCGCACAAGCAATCATGCCTTATAATGAGAATGAGTGCGACAGCAATAATATTCGTCTGTAGGTGATAGCGTGAGATAGCAATACTTCTTCGAGCGCCACTCAATGTCGCCAAGGCGCGTTCCATACTCGAACCGTATAAACGTATAACCAAAAAAAGACTTTGTCTACGAACATTTTCACACACGGTTTATACGTCTGAGTTGCGCGAGCCGCTCAGGCCTCGTAAGACGCCCAGTAAAACCTCCCGAAAGCGGATTCATATTATTAATAATTATTGTTAATTAATAATTACATATTACAGCTTGGATATTTTTTATAATGCTGATATTGCCTCAGCATTATTTAACATTATAATAGAAAAAAATCTTCTTGAGACATTTACGAAAACGGTTTTACTATTAAACTTAATTATTTGCACTATTCCGATGACATCAGTGGAAAGTGAAAGATGTTTTTCCACACTCAAATGGATCAAGTATTTTAGCAGAAACACCATCACGCAACCAATATTGAAGGCATTATATATGCTCAGTATCCAAAAAAGAATAAATTTGTGTCGATGAAAAACAGAAGAATGGATTTCTCATACAAATGAACAATAACATAGGTACTTTAAAAAAAAGTGAACTCCCAGTAAAATAACTCACCGATCGCCACTGGTGGGTAGAACACACATAATATAGAACACTTCAAAGCATACCTATTAGAAAAAATATATACACCAAGATTGTTTTTTACACTTTCAGTCACATCTGGAATATAAGTCTAAAAGAATCTTTGTTTGTTATTTTTACAGGCAAACTCTTCAAACGTGGAAGTGGATAAAGTGGACGCAGAGGGTTGTGGGAACTTTCAGATGCGTCTGCTATCCATGGAGAAGCGACACATCGAAGAGGACTTCCCCTTCTAAAACTCCTCATTGTAATGCAATAAACATTTTACTAAAGGGCTATTTTATATTACCGGTCAACGCTGATGTCTTAACTATTTTTCACACAATTTTGAATCTCCGCTGATTGAATCCGACTAGTATAAGCGGAAGACAGGCGAGCTTCAAACTCTCCTGACTGATCTGACTCCAGTGCTGGGTTCATAATTGAAGGGGTTATCGCAATACAGTGATATGCCACATAATTATGGATTTGTTGATTTTGAATAAAACCAATCCTCACGTTTTTCTAGACACTTTTTAAAAAAATTACACAGATGCCTCAATATTATCTATGTGTAGTTCTTCCAAATCCAAATTTTGCTCTAAAAATAGTTATAACATGATATGCCACACCAGTCAAAATGGACACCGTCAGTCATCCACAACTTCTTGCTCCAAACAAAATAATTATTTGTGCGGTATATCAAACATATTATGAGGATAGTGATTTTTCCTGTTCCAATGGTTCCAACAGTGAACAAGAATATTGAATTGCTCATATCTCCAAAACTATGTTTCTGTGGCATATCATTGTCTTGCAATAACCCTTTCAATTATGAGTTTTGAAATCGTTTACAAAACTGTGCATTCTGGCAATGTGGCTTATGTATTTGTGTGACCGGAAATATATTATAGCCTTTCCTCATGATAATATTGCAAAAAATTAAATCCTCTCAATGTAACGTAAGTCAATATTAATTCATATTTCGAATTCTAAATTTGTTCAAAATTCACAGCTAAATCCAGAGTGCCTTCCTCTTTCCTAGTTATAGCGTAAAATGCAGACGATGTCTCTAGTACAAATCTTTACCTTATAATAAGTATTCAATCCAAAAGCCATTGACTGTGATAGACCAGTGTTTTCGGTACCAATTATACACAAAGAAATTCAGTCTACTGTTACGAATAAAAATGTATGGTCGAACTCGGTTATTGCGATCACGGACATAGCGAGATCTCGGATGTAATCAGGAATCATTTGTTGACATTTTAGTTTATGATTTTCTCCATACTTTTATTCACTTTTATAACGAGCTACTTATCGGTTATACCGAGCAAAAATATCGTCAAAAATTTTCTTAAAACATTTTCGACCCTTAGCAATAAAATCTGACCGTAGACTGATGCCGCCGGGATCAGATTACGTTTATGACACTAGTTAAGTGTCTAAGTACCTACAGTAGAACCTCGTTAATAAGAACACGGATAATTCGAGATTTTCGCGAAAAAAAAGTCCCTTGAACATTATTTTCATATAAAACCATACCTTTAATTCGAATTTCATAATTCGATTTTCGGTCCCGTGGAATTCATATTAACGAGGTTTTACTGTAATTGGTGTTTTCGCCGACAACATTGAAAAAGTATCCACGCATATGGTTGAAATTTCATGTAAAAAATCCAAGCTGATGTCAGTAGGTACCTACCAGTGTTCATTACGATAAACAACTTCTTTTGTAGTTTATGAATGCCATGCTTGTTTTGGGGAAAAATTCTGTGTATGTATTTTTGTTTGAATTGCGACTTTTTGTGTTATGTGACCGCTCATTTAAAAATACCTATTCTCTGATATAACGAGCAAATTCAGTCGGTCCCATCTTCCTCGTAATAACCAAGTTCGACTATATCTGTCCATTTATGTTACATGTTTTTTTATAACAATATTGAAAAAAAACCTAAAGAGCTTCTCCCACGTTCGATGTATGTATTAGCCCTTTGTTAGTGAGCTGTTTATTTTTAATAAACACCCGAGTTAGATTTTTTTAAAATAATTTATTGATATAACATTTTTATTTAAAATGCCTGTAGTTCTCAACTTTTTATAGACCATATTACATATTTTTTTTATCATTAAAACAATAATGTTATTGTTATAATAACCTTCTAAACACATATTAGAGTACCTGTTTGCGGAAATAATAATTCAATCAAAATTAGAATAACGGCATGAAATATACGGACAACAAAGAGTGATGCCATATATTTATTTGTGATTTTTATATATTTTTTCTCCACAAAAGTAATATTTGTTTAATGACTTCTAAAACGCATTGATAGGTATATTTAGTACCCATATATGAAGGCAGCCTTCATAATCCAATGTGTAAAGCACTAGCATTTGGTCTGGGGGCTCCGAGTTCGATTCTGGTGAGGTCACCAGGCTGCTTGTAATGCAATGTTTGAAAAGATTACATATTAAAAAAAAATATATTTTAAAAATGGCATGAGCAGTATGGCAACTTGGCGCATTGCCGTATATTTTTTTATCCATATAAAACGAATCGTATTTTTAAAACACATTGATAGGTATATTCAGTACCTATATATGAAGCCAGCCCTCGCAGGGGGCTCCAGGTTCGATTCCAGTGAGGTCAAATTACATTAATGTAATTTCCTCAAAGCGCAGCTGGTGTTTATATGATTTCACTTCTACTACTACACAATTGTCATTGGGCCGCATGGCTTGTTGTAATGTTAACCCTTTCCCGGCGACCGTATTCCAGTAGGATACAGCTAGTACGTAACACATGGGCGACCGTATAGCAGTCAGATACGCAAACCTTGACCTGTGGATAACGCAAGAAATATTTTTCAGCGGCATTGAGAATTTTATTAAAAAATAGCCCGATCCATCCGCCTACTTCCACCTATATAACTTTGTCAAAAATATGTTGTTTTAATTTCATAATCATCGATCTTTCGAACCCTCTCGATCTATTGAGATTCGCCGGTACGATTGCATCAGTTCAAATCTACGCGGAATTTTACAGCGCCTGCGCACTAGGCATACAAAATATTTTCATTCGAGTTGAGTGTGCGCCGAGTGATTTACCTTGTAAAGTTGAATATTCACCGCGATCTTTACAACACCATGTTTGCGGGAATAAAAGACAACCAAAAAACCGAACCGAAAACAATAAATAATGTGTCTTCGAAATATTTCTAAATATGTACTTGAACTTGTGTTCTGGATTATGTCATTTATTTTTATTACTCATGGTCATGTCATCATGTGTCACCCCAATTGTTTGAAAGTCATAAATCGAGCTCATTATTGAAAGTCATAAATATTTGTAAAGATGCGTCCACACGGAATGAAAAAATATAATATATTATTATATTTTAGTTAGGACGATTGCGAGTTTTACCAATAAATGACGATTTACTATGAAGGAATATATAAAACGTATAAATAAACGTAAGTATAAAAAAAACACACGGGTATAATACAACATAATATAAAATATAAATCATGGAATATTGACTTTTCAACTATATTACATATTATCTTTGCATGCAATTTAATGTTTATAAAATTTTAAAACCTCACGCAAAAAATGTTTTTATAGCACTTAAAAAAAATTACGCAGATTTTACAAAATAAATATTGTTTTTTTTATAAAACATAAAACGACAATCACTAACATAACACATAACACAATGCTCAATAAAACTGAAAAGTTTAATCTAGTAAAAATCCAAATTTCACTCAAAAAATAACAAAAGAAATTATTATAATATTTCAACGAGTGTGGACTCAACTTTACGCGAACCATAAAACATGTAATAATATGTGACACACACATAAAAGCTATTATTTTCAATATTTTTAATGGCATTTTTAAGTGTTTCTAACATGAGTAAAATATTATAGCGAGTGATTTATTAATTTTTATGGGCGCACAAGCGTGTCTACATCATCAAACATGGCTCCGTGATTTTTCAATACAAAGGACTATCAATGATTTTATTGAAGTAAACACAGCTAAATTCAACAATCGATTCTATTTTTTAGTGTGGCACTTCGAACCTTATGTATCTAGGCATGATAACAGTTATACCAGCTATTTTTAATTGCCGTATTTATCATAATACAGCAAAGCACAGCATTTAGAAAAACCTTAAAAATTACAAAAGTTACATGTCGAATGGCAACATCGTGCATCGGCATATATTTTTTTTCTCCTAAAATAAAATTTTATTTTTATAATAACTTCCCAAACCGATTGATATAGTCTGACAAAAGAAATGAGCCGTCTAATTACAAAAAGCGACAAGTCCACAATTCAATATTTTCGGGAAACAACGTTTTTATGTTTCAAGCTTCAATTATTTGTTTTAATGTGAGATTATTTTTTCCGTTGTATTCTATGTCGAAATTAGAACCAAATAGCAATTTGTTTCAGCCGATAAACTCTTAAATGTAATAAATATAGGCAAAATAAAATTGGACATAGCGCAATTTGTACCGCACTTTTTAATTTACTCCGCATAAGGCACTGTCATGAGTTTACCAGATGCTACATGTATGCATGGGAGACACCCTTTTCAATATTGAACGATCCCTTATTGGTTGACTTAAACACCCGCGAAATCAACCAAGCTTTAAATAATATGAAACACGGACTTGGCGCTTTTTGTAATAAATCGAGACTTAAAATATTTTTTTTCGTAGGGTTACGTCGCGTTTTGGAATTTATAGATCAATACATATTGTGTAAAATTATACAAAGAATATGTGCATATTTTTTTCTCGATTTTGACCAGACGTGGACTCATCGCTTTTTGGAATTAGATAGACGCCTCAAATCGGCGATAACAGGATGTCGCTGTAGTCGCATGTAGAAGACTTGTCAATGACGTGCCTGCTCTCTTTTCAGATGTGACTCCTATTCTTTTCGTAATAAACCAAAAGTTTACTAATAATAATGCTAACACCACTCATTATCGTTTTCGACATATTCTTATTATAAAAAGCTTCAAATTACGTTAATTGATAGATCCGTACACCATGTAAGTGTAAAATGAAATAATAAATTTGGGGGCGTTCCTCAGTTGAAAACGGAAGTGCAATTAGTTTGCACTGGAGGGGATTGTTAGTTCACAGTTTTAACCCGTGGACGAGAAGTTCTTGTTCACCTTTTTTGTTGAAATAATATTTCAATCGAAATTATCGAGTGTCATGAATTTTGAAATGACAAAACGTCATGTCACCTTATTAGTACAGTCATCCTCTTTTCATAGCGTTGGAGTGTTGCCGTACATGTATGACCATACTGCTCTGGAGGGGTTAAATATACCGTAAAGTGGGGTGACTTTGATCGATTTTGATTTTATATTTACGATATTTTGATAACCGACTATAGGAATAGACTGAAAAAATAATGTAAATATTGCATTATAAATACCAACCGAATAATAATAATAAATTGAAATTTTAACGAATACGTATTGAAATAAAAAATAAAATGTACCCTATCAAAGTCACACCATGGGGTGGGGCTACTTTGATACCTATTTGTTTTATGCTTTCATTAGTTTATATGTGGGACTTCAAACCCATCCCTATATTTAATTTTTTTTTTTCAAGTTTTTTTTCAGGAGTTACAAGCTACATTAAATAAAATAAAAATGTGAAAACGTGTTTTCAATCAAAAAAATAAACAAAAAATGTACAGATTTGCATTATAGCATTTATTCATCATGTTATCAAAAAAGTACAGGGTAAACAACAAAGATCTAGGAACATTTTTATACGAGACCAAAATTACAACAAATACAAAATAACCAATAAAACTTAAAATTATATAATTTGAACTTTGTTTTCTTTTGTACTGTCGCACCATCTTATTCTGAAATTAAAAACATGGAAATTAAAAAAAATCACAAGAATATTCTTAAAATTTAGCAACTACACCATCTTCAGTATAGGTATTAGGTGTGGGGGCGACTTTGATACCCCGTATCAATGACGCCCCATACTCTAAATCAGTATGTTACACAAAAGTGTACTTCACCTCAATAAATTTGAATTTTAAATATGAAAAAGAAATAGTGATATCACTATAGTATTTAAATAATCATTAGATTACTACGATGATAATAAAAGGGTACTCACATTTTATAGCTCTTCAAATAAGACACCAAATTCACCTTGATGTTTACGGATTCCGATATACAACAAATCGGACACTTAATTACCGTATTTGTAGTTTGACAGGTAGACCATAGATATATCTTTTAAAATAGACCGGTAACTTAAAATTATACCGTTCCGGTGGATACTGTGTTGCCAATTTCAAAATCATTTTCAAAGTATCAAAGTAGCCCCTCGATTTCAATGTCGCCCCATTTGACGGTACATGTGAAAAAACCTTTTATTCAAATTTAAATTCATTCTATTATTTTTAATTTAAGACTGAATAAATATATATTTTTTTTTTATTGCAAGATTTTAATTAGCGACATCATCTGGTTATATTGTATATATATAGAAATTATATAGTTACGCTATGTACTAAGGGAAATAATATATAAATATATTATATTTTATAACCTCTCTGATAGTTGTGAAATTGTCTAGTTTTGTATTTAAATAAAACAAAATGGGATTGTTACCACTAATGGTTTGTCTGTGTCTAGAAAAAGTGTTATTTGAATAAGTAATGCAATGTAAATAAAAGTATTGACTTATAATTCTGACTATATTTATGTATTAGAAAAATTCTAAGGATGCTGTGTGAATTTTGAATGTTTTATATAAGATTTATTATTGAAACCCTCGGATGTTTTATTTTACTATGAGAAAAAAAAGGTACTCCGGTCACGGTTTACGGAAACAGTATTGAGAAAAATAATAATCAGTGAGAAAATATGCCTTTATTTTAATATCATAACACTCCAGTCTCGCACGTAGATCATTCTTGTTTGATTACTGAAGGGTGATATGTGTATTCATTTAAAAAAAAAAGATAAAAAAAAACATATTTAATAAAATGCGTTAAAAAAAGGAGTCTCCTGACTTCCGGCTAAAAAAACATGACGACTCCACAATCCTTGTTAGTGAGGCTGTGTTAGCCCCCTGCCCGTTGTGTACTTTGGTTTTATCCGGACGAGTAAATTTAATAATACACAATGTCCATCGGATATAATCAAATGTTAGAAATAAAATGTCCCAACTTTTCAGACAAAGTAGTTGCATATTTATCTCACATTTCATCCATAAATAATAGCAACGTGGTGATGTGAACTGCTCCTAACTAGAGCCGTCAAAAACGTATTGATACTTTTCTTTCGTTGGTGATATTATTTTTGCAATTTTGTTTTCAGAAATAAATCCCTCGCGGACAAGCATCATTTTATACTGATACTTTCTTTAAATGAATGATGACCCTACCCTAACTAATTTTTTAAAATATAATGTCACATGTATTAGTTAAATCTTCAGCATCTCTATTACTTACTTATTTTCTTAGTGCAATGACGATGTTTTCTAATTTTTTACATTCCTTATAAGTAATTGATGTGCTTCATATTATACCATAATAATTATTATTATGTTTTGTTAACCAAATATTTTGTCTTGTAATTTGTTTAGTTTCTTCCATATTTTTTGGGTAGCTGAGTTTAATTTGAATATTTTTTAAATTATTGTCTATTGTGAAAAAACTGACATATCTCTTTTCAGCGACTATATTATAGTTTTAGAACTGTAGATACATTACCGAATCGTCCATAAAATAATATTTAATATAATATTAAGTGACAATGTACATATTATATTAATATTGAAGTGTATAATTAATTTATATTACTTATGTTGTTTTTTCAATTAATAAAGTCATGAAGCTTTTCGCCTAGCGAATGGTTAACAAGAAAAAAATGTGAAGATGTGCATGTCCATATGCTCATCTACCAGTGGCGAAGGGTGGAAGTAGTCTGGAGATCCAATATAAATAGTGCACAGTAAACTTAGTCAGTCATACTTATTTGTTTTCATTAAACTAAGAATATAAATTGCAGATGGTTTTTAATATTCGATTACACCCTGCCTACACCATTAACCGATACCATCTGTAATTTGTATTCTTAGTTCAATGAAAACAAACAAGTATGACTGTCAAAGTTTAGTGTGTACTGTTTATGTCGGATCTCCACAGCCTAGCTCCACCCTTCGTCACTGTAATCCACATAGCTAAAGTATAAATTGATAAGGAAACAAATGGAATGTTGAAGTCTGTAATAAATATATTCCTTTGGATAAATCAAATAAACCAAACAGAACAAGTCACTTTCGATCACCATACATTATGTACTTGCTTATACTCATTTAAAGTTGTATTTTGTTTTAATTAATTATGTACGCTGAAGAAAACCTTCTTCACATCACGGCAACAAATTTAGTCTATGGTTTCATCATTTTGCAGAATATTTTGAATGAACACGATCTCTGTAAATTCAACAATATTTTGAACAGAACCCAACCTGCAGACCATAGATAATAGATAACATTCTTATAGAAAATACATAGTCCCAATCGCTAAAAATAAAAAAACACGCGATTTTGACATGTATCAAAAATGTGAAGGCATGTAGAAAATGATAAAAAACGTTCATTGAGTTATGCAGGTGTCGATGCAGTGCGGTACAACGTGAGGTGACTTCATTGTTGTTCTGGTGATTTCGGCAGATTTTGCTGACTTTGACAATATGACATCCGTCTGATAACATTTTTAACACCAAGAAAAACGACATTACACTATTTTCCTGTAGCGGCAACGTGATAGTACGCGATATGCAGCATAAGCAATCCGCAGCATCAGCAATCACAACTTAACTTTCAAAAGGCATTTCAAACGTCAAAATAATATGGATTGTTTGTTGCACAGCAACTGGGAAATATGACAAACTGACATTTGTTTCAGATACATCTTGTTGGGAGAACTAAATAATGCTCCATATTCTGTATACAACATCTTTGGGTCTAATATTTGATTGATGGTATCAATATGTGTTGCGTAAATAAAAAAAAGATTTTTCACAAAAGGAATTGGATTAAGTGTTACCATTATATTTCGTTTCTTTGTGTGAAAAATCTTTCACTGTTCACTGAGCAGCAACATTTTTTCTATAATAAAAAGCACTGCTTATACGTAAACTATCTTTCCATGTGCTTCGAAAGAGTCTATAACATAAAAAAAATAGTATTCACAGTTAATGACTTGCTTACGTACGAACTATTAGATTGAGCCAGGCAATAATGAATGGATATTGGATGGGTGACCATTGATGCTATAAACGCATGCTGTTTGTGACCTGCAAAAATAGAAATTCCACTCTGTCCTTAGATCCATATGTTTTATGAGAATTATTTCTTACATGTTTCAAATAGTTCATGTCTGTCAATCTATACTTTAAAGCTATGTATTTTATGTGACACTATTATTGCACGCTTTAATAACAATATGTATATTTTAGTCAGTCAGCGGAGAAGTGATGTAAAATGAGTGGCGGCGCTTTTTAGTGCAGGAAGGGAATGATTTGAATACTGGGGAGGTTATATAGGGATTCCAGGTACTAACCTTTAATGTTGAAAGGCGGGCACACTGGGCTGGCTCCGTGTTCCCGCACTTCCCACTAGTACCATCACTCTCGCGCAATAACTTCTGGTTGAGTCACCCTTTGTTGCGGCGATTGACGCTCAAAACTTTTACCAATAATGATGTCTCGACGGGTAACAGGTGTTTATGCCACTAATAATGAACAACGACTGAATTATTAATAGTGTGCCTGGCGCTTTACAGTGGATAATTGAGGTACGTAAGAAATTTGTAATGGATCAGGGCTCCAATAATTGGTCCAAACGAGTTTTATGTGAAATAGAAGTCGTAGAATTCATTTCTATTAATTAATAGACAGTATTGCGTTTCATATTGAGTCATCCCATACACCACTAGACTGCTTGATTTTAAATACATTTATCTCATATTTCTAGCCTGACTTCTCCGCTGACTGCGACTGCCTCATTTCAAACATTACTTATTAGACTCAATGTTTAATTACTAATAAGAGATAAAAAGTACACATATTTATTTTGGATAATACATAGTGTTAAATACAGTTATATAGATAAAATACTTGTATTTTTATACTAGTCTATTTTGACACACTACTATCGTTCTAAGAGTACACCTCTCGCCGCAAAAGTGTATAAAGATTTACCAGACCCTGCACACAGTGCAGATCATATTATTTACTAGCAGCACCACGGAGGGAGGGGCACTTTATGAGTGATTGTAATATCAACGGCCATTTGTAAAGTGTTGCGTTGACTCTAGTATAACCTAATGTTTTTTTTTTTTTAATTTGTAAAAACATGTATAAAATGAATATATATTATATTATGAAATTTATATTAAACAAACTACATAACCCAAAGATTTATGATGAGGCTTGGTAGTTTTTTTTCATCTACCCTGGTAGCTCGAGAATAAACTATTTATTTTGCTATTTGTTTCAACTCCCACGGTGGTGGATCAGAGTTTAACACGCTCACTGACCGATTGCGGGCTTGACACAAACCGGTTGGCCAGTGTTTAGTTGAATTCAAGATGTGGACCCGTCAGTTGAGGTTATTTACAACTAGTAACTAATCATAAAAATGTGTGGTCCATTTATGCTTCATCTATGTATGTTTTTTTTTTTTAAATTAATTTGTGTTTATTTTTAAGAATATTCTTTTTGCATCTTGTATTGATTTTGTATTCTAAAATTTTCTTCTTACTTAATATATTTCTGTAGTTCCTAATAATATTTTAATTTAATTTATGCATTTTTTTTTAAAATCTTATCGATGCTGTGAGATGATGCCTTTCCACTCTAAAGATTGGGCAACGTTTATAATTTTATTATAAAGATATTTCTGTCACGTTTTTAGATCCAATTTTAAATTAATACACCAATACCTCCTGGAAATTTTGCCATGAACGAATTATTTATTTCTGTATAATTTCCATAGAATCGAATTTAATTTTAGAAAAATGTTTTCAATTCGCTTTTTATCAAAATCACATTTATCATTACAAAAATTAATTTCACAATCAAGTTGGATGTTCTTCATTCTTTCCATGAAACAATGACATTATTAATGGACGACGCACTCAATACAGTAGCTAGCAAGTAAATTCGCACATTCGCATGTATAGGTAGACGTCACGCAATTTCCATTATGCGATATCACGCATCGGGAATTTATAGCAATATGACCGTTATTGTAATGGCGTTAGAGCAGTGTTTCTAATGTCAATGTTCATTTGAGCGAACCCGTTCGAACCGAACCATTCGGCAGACCCAACAAAAAGCATCAGGAATTTATAGCAATACCACCTTTATTATAATGGCGTTAGAACAGATTATGCCATTCGGCAGACCTGACAATAAAGTGAGTGTCATTTTCTTTTCCAGATGATTCGTCCATATTAATGTCATTGCCATGAAATGACAACTTGTTTATTTGTCGAATCTTATCATGCAGGTGGTGTTCATGATGCATCCAGTCCAAATATTTTCACCTCCAATTATTTATTCGCTTGTCATTCTTCAATACATATATGTATATATTTTTTATGTACACAAAACTTTATCTCCATGTCTTAAATAATATCGAAAAGTATTTTTTTGGCCGTAAATTGAAATTGCGCTATAATTTAAAAAACCTGCTGTAGCGAAGTCATATGACAATTGACCAATTAGTCAGGAAGTATTGTGCATTTAAACTGAAATAATAACCGTCTTACTATGTATCTAAAATTGATTGATACATACTTTTTATAGTAAATATTATTTATATAGAAGACCGGTAAGCGATACAGAATTTCATAGGCATCGCATGGTGTCCAAATGCATCATTTAAGGAGGGAGTATAGACAGAGAAGAATGATTGTCAAAACAATTATAAACATTGGAATATTGCACAATTTTATGCATTTGAATTAAGACACATCCGATGAGTTACGAATGGCAACTGTCGGATCAATGCATAATGTAGTACAATAATTAATTGTATTGTGATCTTAAAACATATTTAATTCAATTTCATTTATATTTGTTTATGGCTACTGTAATTATTTCAATTGAAATGTTTGTATTTTTATTTTCCATGCACCCTAAAAATCTTTTTTATAATGAGGATTATAAATAGTATTATTTATTGTATAGTAATATTACACTTTTTTTTTCTTTGGATAAATAAATTTATTTAACCCAAATTTATTTGCCTAAATGCCGTATTTTGTAATAGTAACACCATAATCCAAGTTTTACAACGCGTAGCTTTCTCCACTACCTCATCCATAGGCAATATAGATTGGTAATGGTAAAATAGAATCACAACTTTAAAACAAATTAATTTTAAAAATAGATTTATTTCTTTACATTGATAATAATATTTGAAATACCTAATTTTAAAAAATGTCTTAAATATTTTACATAATGTACAAAAAGTGTATTTTTAAATAATGTACAAATGGTAAAAGAATAATAATTTTAAGCATTGTTTGATTAGATAAATGTTTTATCGAAAATAAAAGTTTAATTGAACATTTCGTGTTTTATTATTTATGACAAAGAAAAGGTTTTTAATAGAAGTACAGTTAAATCACTGACATTGTTTCAGTTTAATGATTATCTGTGTAGAGCAGGGGTAGTCAACCTGGTCCTACCGCCCACTAGTGGACGTTCCAGCTTTGATGGTGGACAGTAGGGGATATTTCCGAAAGAGGAGACCTTTGTTCCTCACAAAAATTGAGCCAAACATCCAGTATTTAGTTTCGCAGCATCAGCCTCAGGAATCTCATTAATAATTTAATTGATTAAATGTAATTTCATCATACTCCATGTTTCTATGTATTTTCTTTTCTTTCGATCATGTCCAACCCTAATAGGATCATATGGGCCTCCACAGAGTAGAGGTTTGTATTGACAGATTTTGTTTTTTATGAGAAATGGATGTCAGCCACTTGCTCAATCTATTAGGTCCATACCCTGACACACACAAATTGAAAAACAATATGTGTACTTGCCAGACCCAGGATTCGAACCTGGGACCCACGGCTTTGTAGTCCAACGCTTAAGCCGCGCGGCCACCGTATGCAAAGTATAAATAAAAATATAGATTTAACTACAGTAAGTTGTTTTATAAAGTAAAGTTACTTCCCTACTTTATAAATCACCATTACTGTGGAACCGGTGGGCGGTTAGAAAATTTTACTACTAACAGAGATACAAAAGTGGGCGGTAGGTATGAAACGGTTGACCGTTCCTGGTGTAGAGCATGGATTTTTATGGAAATGTAATAAAATTCAAATATAGATCTCGACTCATCGATGAGCATCATTATGGTTGTTACTAACAGGTATATCATTATACTCTCCTAATTATGAGGCACGGACCGATGAAATGCAATGCCAAAGATCGCGCTGACTTTGAGATTGATATTATAATTTTTAGACAATGTTTACTTTGTACAGTGAAACCCCGATTCTACGGTTTTCAAGGGACCCTAAAAAGATAACAATAAATGCGGGATATATTATTTTTTTTTTTTTTTTAAAACTCATTTTTTTCGACTTCTTGAATTATTTTTAGTTTCTCAGCTAGAGTTCTAGTTTTCTTCATGGGAGGCAGTTTAGTTGCGACTTATAAAAATTCATGGTACGAGATGCAAGGCAAGCCTGAGCGCCGACCGCTTTGTGCAAACAAAGCGAAGTGACTGAAAGGTCTGTATGTATCATAAACAATTCTACGAAAGCGAAATGAAAAATATTCAACAAAAACGGTCAATCGGGATAATATTTGTGACGGGACCATAATATTTAGACAATAAATCGGAGAATGGTTAATGCAGGATTATTAATATTGTTCTTATGGGTGTTTGGCGGGACTTTCAAAAATGAACGATCCATGCGGGAAAACGATTTATGCGAGAACGGTAGATCGGGGCTCCACTGTATGTATGAGGCAACCATGTGTATTAATTTTACAGAATATAAACAATAATTTTTATATTTAAAAATATTTTTTTGTGTATTATTTATTACCCTATGTCCAACTATAAATTTGCTTTGAAAAAATAGTTAGTGCCCGCCGGCCTACCGATATTTTAAATTTTGTTCTAGGGTACAAACAGGTTGGGACCCCTGATATAAAACAACATATTTTAACATATTCAAAAAACAGTTTATTCATTGAAATTAAAGCTACTTACTTAAATACTTATAATAAATGAGTATATCACACATAAGGATTCCAATTACTTCCATCTTCCGGGTGCAAACTATTGGTAATCAACAAAACGATGTCAACAATCCACCAAATTCCAAGACCCCCGAGAGTAAGCAGTTTCCCCACAGCTGTACCAGTCTGCCCCAAACAAAATCTATCCATCCCAAGAAAGCCTAAGAGTATGCTATATATAAGTGTTGTAGTGAAATACTGCTCGGAGTATTTAATACACGGAAACCCGTCTTTGAGGAAAATTCTAGGTGGGTAACACTCTATGTCTGGTAATACCATACATTGCACTTTTGTCTTTTCGACGTCTTCGTATCTTACGCCGCCGAATTTGATGCAGCCGTGGCCTGCTTCTTCTTTAGCCGTCTTATTTCCCTTGTGGTCTATCGGTTCGTCGCACTGTATAAATTCTAATGGCAAGAAACTGCATTTTACCAGAGGTCCCGACGGTACGTACGGTTCTTCACTTTGTGAAGTGTCTCCGTTGACTGCAGCACTTGTAGCACTTAATTCTAAAAGAAAAAGTTGTAATAAAACTAAGCTGTACAGAGTGTGTTTGAAATTAATCATTTTCAATTTACATTCTACGATCTTCGTCTTGACTGGTTTAAAAAATGACATTTGATTTGACGTCTTGACGAGATGTTGTTTCAAGCATAGATAATCTATAAAAATAATATACGTTTCCACCAGTGTTGCCATATTTTGAAAGTGGAATTATAGTACAGAACCTCCAAAAGTATAGTATTTTGGGATAAAATATAGTACGCGTTGTCATCTGTTGAAAATGTATAGGTTTTTTGTTTCTCAGAAAAAATAACGGAGAATTTAGTAGAATGTGTAAATATTTCACCGGGGCCGCAGGTTCCCAATTTTTCATAATCGGCTCGTTTTTTTAGGAAAAATATTTCGCCGCGGGCCGCAGGTTCCCGATTTTTCATAGTCGGCTCGTTTTTTTTAGGAAAAATATTTTGCCGCGGGCCGCAGGTTCCCCGTTTTTCATAGTCAGCTCATTTTTTTAGGAAAAGAAAATTTTTAAGTGAGGCAGATTTCCACATTTTCGAAGACAACTCGGTTGCGAAATGGCAAATGCGAAATTATAGTACTTTCCTATTAAATTATAGTACGATATTCAAAATTATAGTATTTTGGGCGTACTATACCTATTTTATATCGTACATAGTACGCGGACCAAAATTATAGTACAAATACTATAATTATAGTACGGTTGGCAACACTGGTTTCCACCCAGTGTTGGCCATCTTTTAATAGAGAGCCTCCAAAATTATAGTATTTGGGGAAAAATATAGTACGCGTTGTCATCTGTTGAAAATGTATAGGTTTTTTGTTTCTCAGAAAAAAATAACGGAGAATTTGAGACTGAGAACTCTGAGACCCCTTTTTATTTAGGTATCTCTTGCCACCAAAAATGCTTACCAAAGAATTCAAGAAATTTTATTTTAAGCCAAAGTCAAGGGTTATTTTACGTTTTTCGAGCAATTTTTTTCCAAGTTCTCCAAATCTTCTTATATTGCGAAATTATAGTACTTTGCATTAATTTATCGACCGGAAATTTCGAAATTTTAGTAATTTTTACGTATTTTTTCCGATATTCAAAATTATAGTATTTTGGGCGTATTATACCTGTTTTCTACCTTGGAGGTCTTTCGGGTCTTGTGAAAGTATAACAATATCATCTGCAAAGCGCAGGTGACTTGAGGTGCTCCCCATTAATTGGAACACCTTTTTCCTCCCAATCAAGTTTCCTAAATATTTACTCAAGAGTAGCGGTGAATAGTTTAGGTGAAATGGTATCACCTTGCCGGACACCTTTGTTAATGGGGAATTTACATGACCGTTTGTGGAGTTTCACGCATGCTGTGGCATCACTATATATATTGTTCAATATGTTTATGTGGCGTCTGGAAATTCCTTGGTTGCTAAGGGCGTCTATAATAGAAGATTTTTTATTGAATCAAATGCCTTCTCATAATCAATGAAACCAAAGTATAGTGGCAGTCTGTATTCTTGATACCGTTCTATAACTTCTTTGACGACTTGGGTGTGGTCCATCGTGCTATAGCCTCTTCTGAACCCAGCTTGCTCTCTCGGTTGATTCTCATCTAGAGCAGTTTCTAGGTGGTTGGAGGGTATTTTTGTAAAGACTTTGTACAGAATTGGCAATAAGCTGATTGGCCGATAATTTTTCAGGTCTTCCTGATCTCCCTTTTTATGGAGGATGATGATCGAGGCACTTTTCAACGCCTTTGGGACATTTTCTTCGCGCAGGCAGGTTGTGAACAGCCGTGCTAGCACTTCGTTCACGATCTGTCCGGCTCTCTTGAGAATGTCGACCGTAAGCCCATCTTCTCCTGGAGCTTTTCCATTTTCATACCTCTTATTGCATGCTCTACCTCGTATGTAGTGACTTCAAGAAGACAGTTTTCGTGATCATCGTTCCTCAGATGGTTTGATCTAGTCGCATTTTTCCATTTTCGTAATTATAGAACGAACTGTAGAATTCCACCACTCTGTTCAATAAACTATCCCAGTTTCGCAAAACAGTAGTGCCGTCCTCCGCTTTTAGTGCTGTGATTTGCCATCTCCCTATATCCAACCGTTGTTTATTTTTGTTCAGACTTCTCCCTGCTTCCACAATAGCCTGTATCAGCGTCATATTAAATCTACGGAGGTCTTCACGTATGTTTTTACGGAGAGTTTTGCAAAGAGTAGAGTATTCGGGATCGTTTGATACTTGAATATGACTCTTTGTTTCCCTTCGCTGTTTCATTAGATTTAACGTATTGGTTGAAAGCTTTTTTGGGGGTGCTGGCTCTGATGCGACTTTGTCTGATTGTTCTGCAGATTTTAGTATTATGCGCGTTATGCTTTCTGCATTCGAGAGGGAGATAGGATCATTTTCAGCCTGGAAAGATGTAAGTCTATTTGTCAGTTCAGTCTGAAATTCGGCTTTGCTTCTCAAGTGTATAAAACCATTGGGCTTCTTCAGCAGTTTGGATCTTTCGAGATCAGTGTTAAATCTTATCTTGCATCTCACCACGGGATGGTCACTGCCTGTATTGAATCTGTTGTGTACGGTGCAGTCTTGAAAAATATCCTTTTTGTTGGTGAGAATGTAATCAATTTCACTGGTTCCTCCTGCTGGGCTCCACCACGTCCATTTGCAAGGAGGCTTCTTTTTGAAGAAGGAGTTCATGACATGCAGGTTATTTCTCTCGGCAAACTCGACCAGCATGTCGCCCCTTGTGTCTCTATGGCCGTATCCAAAGCGCCCGACAGCTATAACGTCGCGATGGTAGGAGCCAATCTATGATGTTATAGTGGCAATTACGTTTGTTTTTTAATTTATCTATGTCTTCGTAAAGGTCCTCCACATCTACATCGGGGTAACCTTGTGTAGGAGCATACACGTCTTGTATTAGACGAAGTTTGTTGGTATCTGCTATTGATTTTAATGATCAGACTTGCCACCCTATCAGATAAACAATCGAATTCCACTATGCGGTCTTTCCATGCTTTATGAATAATAAATCCAATACCGCTAGTGTGTCCACTTGTAGTTCATTTATAGCAGAGCACATGTCCGCTGTGTAAGTTGATGATAGCTTCATCTTTACGTCGGACTTCGCTGAGGCCAACGACGTCCAAGTGGATTCCGCTGAGTTCTTGCTGAAGTTCCTCAAGTTTGGCGTTGCTGGATAGTGTTCTGGCGTTATACGTGGCTATGGTCATCGGTAGGCAGCCGTTACCGTTGCTCCGGGGATTTTTAGCACCCTCTGCCTTCCTTTGCTGATTGCTGCCGTGATCAGTGTCAGGTTGGCCTCCGAAGAATAAGGGCCGAGATTTATTGTTGTTAGTTTTCATCGGGGGGTTTTTGCACCACGCTGTCCAGACGGGTTGGTGTGCGGTTTTCTGTCTGGGTTTCCATCCCATAGCTAAAGGTCTCTCGGTTTTAGGCGCCAGAGATTCGCCTTTCACCCTTCTCTGTCAGCTATGGATTGACTGTATTTGTTGATATATAGCCGTCTAATATAATAACATAACTAAATATTATAAGTAATAATTTAAGAATATTATTAATACGTTTAACTATGGCACTGGCTGTCCGCCAATGCTAAATACTAATTAATACTAATTACAGTTCTATGTTCACTTGGGTGTCCGGCGTGACAACAGTGTGTACTCGAAGGTCTATTGTAACGGTCGCATAACAAAATGTAATCTATTACTCTGTATATTATTATTCATGAAGTTGATAATAATAAAGTTAATCATATATATAAAACTATGTTGATAATTTAACATCCTCTAAACGATCCATTATTCCCAACATGGTATCAGAACGTGGTTGAAATAGAAAACTAGTGCAACGTGGTTTTAAACGTAAAACCAGTGCTCCGTGAATCGTGTACCGCGGGTTCCCGGTAACAATAATAAAAGTGCGATCACAACGGTTTAGAAAACCGGCCGCGAAGGTCAAGTGAAACACAGTGGTGGCGTAAGGTTGCGAAATAATTCAATAAAAAAAAGAAAAATAAATAAATAATAAATAAAATTATTATTACGAAAATGGCTAATCTAACGAAGATCACTGAGGTAAATATACCAATCTTCGACGGAAGGAATTACAACAGCTGGAAATACAGGTTGCTGAACATTCTAGAATTCAACGAGTGTCAAGCGCCAGCAATTCGAGCAATGGAAATAACGGAAAAATATGCGGAATGGAAAAAACTCGATTTAAAAGCGAAAACCATTCTAATTAGTACAGTTTCCGATAGCCAGTTGGAATTTATTAAGAACTGCGACACGACTTTGAAAATGCTAAAAAAACTAGATGAAATCCACTCAACAAAATCAACGCCGATGCAGATAATCTGTAGGTCAAAAATCGAAGAAATCAAAATGAAGAATTATGCAACAGTAGATGATTTCTTCTTGGACTTCGAAAAAACCTGCAATGAATATGTCAATGCAGGAGGTTCACTTCATCAAGAAGAACAGATAAGATATTTAATTAAAGCACTACCTTCAAGCTACAGTGCGATTGGTGATTTCATCGACATAGTTCCGACGGAAAGACAAACCGTGGAATATGTCAAATCAAAAATCAAAGATAAAAGTCTAACAAACAACGAAAATCCACAAAAGACGAATGTCAGCACGTTCAATACGAAAACAAAAACAAAAGGCCTGTGCTATGTATGTAATAAGCCAGGACACAAAAAGCAACAGTGTTGGTTCGCAAATCAAACCGACAATGTACAGCAGGGATATGGGCCCAGCACCAGAAACAGCGGCAATACATCACAACAGCCGACGAACAAAAACAATTACGAGAAATTTGGATATCAGAGAGGCAGAGGCACAAGATACCAGCGAGGCGGCAGCCGAGGCAGAGGTCAACAGCGAAACCAGTACCAGTTTTCAAGCATCGAGCAGCAGCAGCAACAACAACAAAACTTGAACACGTGGGCTCTTCAAGTTAATCATCATAAACTCAGTGTAAACAGTGAAGAAACAAGTGAGAGTGAAATAAAGTGGCTACTCGATAGCGGGTGCACAGATCACCTAGTGAAAAGCGATAAGTTCTATTCAAGTTGCGTTGAGCTTAAAGAACCAATCGACGTAAACCTACCCGACGGAAAAAAGTTGCGAGCAACAAAAGTGGGAAATATTGTAAGTTACTTCAAAAACAATAACAATGTTGAGCTAGTAGAACTAAAAAAACGTCTATTTTGTAGAAGGCTTAAAGAAAAATCTGTTAAGTTTTTCAAAAATAACACAGAATTGCACAATAGAAGCGCGTGATTCAAACGCCAAAATCTTTGATAAAAAAACCAGAAACCTTATAGCAGTGGCTAATAAAATAAATGATTTATACTACATGAATAGCTTTGTAAAAAATCCTAAAGATTCAAGCAAGATTAGTACATACAATGATTATCCAAATGAAGCCTTCACAAATACAACGAGATTAACAAAAAAGGAAAAGTGGCATAGTGCGTTAGGCCATGTAAACTTTGGATATCTAGAAAAAATAGTAAAAGATAAGTTACTTGACGGACTACCAGAACACCTTGAAAAACAAGAAATGAAATGCGCGACATGTATTGAAAGTAAAATGGCAAATTTACCTTTCGAAAATCGCCGCGCGAAAACAACAGCCATAAACGAAATAATACACACTGATCTAAACGGTCCGCACAATATTGTGGGCTATAAAGATGAAAAATACTTTTTGACTGTCATAGACGATTACAGCAAATGTGCAAAAATTTATTGTATAAAAAATAAATCAGAAACGGCCGAGTGTCTCAAAAATCACATTAACTTTGTAGAGAATCAATTCGGGAAATCAATAAAAAGATTGCAATGCGATAAGGGGACCGAATATTTAAATCGAGAAATATACGAATTTGCAAACAAGAAAGAGGCGCGCATAAGTAAAATTTATTGGCCAGAGGCAATAAATACCGTTGCCTATTTAAAAAATCGAACTATCGCAAATACGTGCGAGAATAAAACGCCTTATGAAATATTTTTCGGGGTTAAGCCGAAAGCCAAACATTTAAAAATTTATGGCTCAAGAGTTTTTGTCCGAATTCCGGAAATAAACAGAAAAAAATGGGACGATAAGTCACAAATCGGAGTACTCGTAGGATATACACATTTCGGGTACCGAGTTTTGGTTAAAAATAAGGTGATCGAGGCAAGACACGTGCAGGTTATCGAAAAAGGTACAAGACTAATATGCCTAGAAAATCAGACTAATGAAAACACTTTCGACGGAAATAACGAATCACAAAACCGTGTAAACATTGATCTAAATGAGCAGGGCTCGGAGATCGAATTGAGCGAAAGTGAAAATGAGCGTGAAAATGATAATGATAATGAAGTATTTGTTGAAAATGAACAGGCGAGCGAATCGGTCAAAGTTAAAACTAGACGAGTATCCACACGCGAAAAAAAGACAGTCGAGCGTTACGGAAATCCTATAGCTCACTGTATATACGTAAATTACATAAACGCAAATGCGCCAAGTACATATGAGGAAGCTATAACCTCGAAAGACTCTGACCATTGGCGAACGGCGATGGATTCAGAAATAAACTGTCTAAATAAAAACAAAACATGGCGTCTAGTCGATAAGCCGACTGATAAGAAAATAATCGATGTAAAATGGTTATTTAAAAGAAAGAGCGATGATACATATAAAGCGCGTCTAGTAGTACGCGGCTTTCAACAAAGAGAACACTTGGAAAACGTTTATTCCCCCGTGGGAAAAATGTTAACTTTTAAAATTCTTGTGAGTTATTGCACAACGAATAATCTCTTCATTGACCAGATGGACGTTGAGACCGCATTTCTCAATGGACCAGTTAAAAGCGAAGTTTATATTTACCAGCCAAAAGGCTATCAAAAAGAAAAAAATAAAGTCTGCAAACTAGAGAAAGCGTTATATGGTTTGTGAGAAAGTCCACTTGCGTGGTACGAAACATTCGATGAATATGTAAAAAAATTAGATTTCAAGAGAAGCGAATACGATAATTGTCTTTATGTAAAAACCGAAAATAAGGAATCAATATATCTCCTGGTATTCGTAGACGATCTGTTGATCTGTGGGAAAGACAAATTAAAAATTGACTTAATTAAGAAAAGTTTAATGAAAAGATTTACGATGAAAGACCTTAATGAGGTTAAAAGTTATATAGGCATCGATATTGATTACAATAAAGATCAAAACAACATGAAGCTAAGCCAAACAAAATATATCGAATCCTTAGCCTCTAAATATCAGTTAGAAAATTCTAAACTATACGAAACTCCAATGGAGACAAACCTAAAAATCGATCAAGCGAGCGAAACAGATGAATCAATAAAATACAGAAACTTGATCGGCGAACTTTTATACATAAGCTCAGGCACTAGACCTGATATCGCGTACAGCGTTAATTACTTAAGCCGTTTTCAAAACTGCTACGACAAAACCCATTACAAGTATGCGATGCGAATTCTAAAATACTTATTTAAGACCAAAGATCTAAAATTAAGATATGGCAAAAACGAAAAGAACGATAAAATTGATTGTTACGTCGACTCAGACTATGCGGGCGACAATATAGACAGAAAGTCGACGAGCGGTTACGCAATTCGACTAAACGGAAATTTAATTTTTTGGAAGTCAAAAAAACAAAATGTGGTTACAAAATGCTCCACTTTCGCGGAATATATAGCACTGTCAGAAACAGTCACAGAAATTTTATTTGTGAGAAATATGTGTAACGAAAGTTTTGATTTAAAAGTAAACACACCAATCAAAATTCACGAGGACAATAGCGGAGCGGTCGCTATTGCAAAGTTTGGAAATTTTACAAAAAACTCGAAACACATTGAAATTCAATTTCATTATGTAAACGAACATTACCAAAACAAGACGATTGACATAGTGAAAGTTGATTCAAAAAATAATATAGCGGACATCTTTACCAAAGCATTAGATAAAACGAGCTTCCTGGAAAATCGTCAAAGACTGAAGTTAATCTAATGTACAAATACAACAGTAATTAAACGGCTAAGAGGCGTGTTGATATATAGCCGTCTAATATAATAACATAACTAAATATTATAAGTAATAATTTAAGAATATTATTAATACGTTTAACTATGGCACTGGCTGTCCGCCAATGCTAAATACTAATTCAGCGCTCGGAATGGACAGGAACGCACCGGAGCGCCGTTGTGGTTCGTGGAATTCCAAAATATACCGTTCCGGCTCGTGGATTCATTTAAAATTGCGTTGCGGTTCGTTAGATTGAGATAATTATATATGAATGTATCTTTTAAAGTTTTTCTCAAAATTAAAAATTAACGAAGTTATGTTATGCCGGGCGTGCAAGGGTTAAAAATAAAAATTATGACATCCCTAAATTTCTTTCAACCTTCTTATTTTGTGTCGATATGTCCATGCCTAAATGCATTGTCTAAATAACAAGAAACAACCAGCTGCAAGCGTAAATTACTTTATTACCCAAAAAAATGTGCCTTGCTGACACTATTTGAAAACTCTTAAAAAATAAAGTATACATTGTTTAATAATTTCTAAAGGATGAAACATTTCAAATCTCAATACAATCTTGCCTTTGACTTACGCATTGTTAATTTACTTACCTACTAATTTATTATATTATTTTATTCGGAGTGACAAAAATTATTACTTCGCCATTTATTTTCGGGTGAATGAATTGTGTTTTCGATGGTTAAATTAGTACAAAAAAGTTTGATAATTTGACTCGTGCAATCCGCTATAATATTCCTATTAGTTGCCTTTTAAAATATTTTGTATTATTTAAGATATAAATACGTTTCTAAACAAAATTGTTTATATTATTAGTTTGGTGTTTTTTTGCTACATTCTAGTAAGTTTTGTGTTTTAATTTTAACTGTGTATTTAACTTGATTTTTTAATAAAAAATTGTTCTAAAAGTTGGTCAAAAATGTCATCAGGCGAAACGTGTTAACCGAAACTATTGAAAAATATTTTGTCGCAGGTAACGTAACGCTGGCCACATACCTACACAATTTGATCATTTAAAAAATGATATTGAGTGGTTATTTATAAAAATAATGAAGGTATAATAAAGTAGTAGGTAATTCGTGTAAATCTGCTAAAACCACATTACATTACATTAGGAATTCACTCCAATAACCATTGAAGTGGCAACAGATTGTATTCATCTCAACAATTAACTTTTGTTAAAAAAAGCTTATGACGTGTCGTAAACCCCTCTTTTTACGATGTTTACATTTGTTTTGTAATTTACATTATTGTTGAATTGCGACTATAGTACAATAAATCTTGTGATGTAACTACTACATTCATTCATTTATTTGCCATAGGTCATGATGAGTATACTTTTTTAATAATAATTAAAATAATTTTTATAACAATTTTTTCTCTTAAAAGTTAGTTAAAATTCTCAGCAGGCGATACGAATACCTTTATATCGTCGGTGTATTGTAAAAATGGCGAATTAACCAAAATACTATTACAGGAGGAGAATTTTTAACCTTTGACATTTATTTATTAATTACCTGTGGATGAATACTTTCCTTATAATAGGCTTTATAATATAATATTTTAAAAAGTCTATTATGTTAAATTCGCTTTTTCTTCGTAACACTAAGTGGATAATCACCCTTACAATTATCGTTTTTAATAAGTACTTTCCTGTGGGATACAAATTCGCCATTTTTACATAATTATATTATTACATATATTATACCTATATACTATTGTCGCTGGTATCCAAACTGATTTAAGATAATTCTGGCCACACGCACAATTTGATAATTTTGTGGATATTTATAAAAATAATGAAGGCTTAATTACGTAGTAGGTACTTCGTGTAAATCTGCTAAAACATTATGCCAGCGCTCCATTGGCGAGCCAAAAGTCCGAGGACAATAAGTCTTCAGATTTTTCTACATTCTGCTACTGGCTAACAGACGTTCAACGAAACGAGGTATATTATTAATTTGACGAGTAAAACCGTCGACTTTGACAGCATAGATAATATACGTAAATTTGACAGTTAAATCGTGATGGCGTTAAATGATACCGACGTTTTGTGTTTTTTGGGTTATTGGGTGGCAGATAATCTAATAACGAAGCAAAGGGTACACAAATACTGGGTGAAACAATGGTTAAGGAAACGAACGACATTATCCCACACAAATTTAATATGAGAATTGCGTTTGCAACCGAGCGATTTCCGCAATTATTTGCGAATGTCGGAGGATGTATACACAGAACTGTATAATTTGGTCTCCCCATTTATTAAAAAAAAATACTATTATGAGGGAAGCTATTTCTCCTCATGATAGATTATGTGCAACCCTGCGATTTTTGACTGCCGGCGGAACGTTCACTGACTTGCATTATAGAACTGCGATTGGAAGACAAACTCTGGGCAAGACAATTCCCGAAACTTGCCAAGTCATTATTGACGTTTTGAAAGGAGAATATTTCAAGGTGTGTATTATATTATACGTCATCTAATAAAGTTGGGCAAATTTACAAATATATAATTAACAAGTAGACGTCGGTTGGTCTTATAAAGTGAACGTTTAGTGGATTGTTTTACCTATATAACTCATAGACGGCAACAGCATAAGAATGACAGACAAGATGCATTTGAGATAGGTATATATATATAGTCACAAATAAGGCCATCGTTGACATGCTAAATATTCAATAGACCGTTAGAATTCTGTACCTAGCCAGGACTCTCCATATAGGCTGTAAGCAAGCTACTTAATTATTCCTGTTGAATGTATTGTAATACTAGTCATATTCTTCGAAAAGCAAGCATGGAATTTGATTTCTAAATGAGGCCACATAATAATATAGGTATGCTAACATAACTCAAATACTTACCATTTGTTGTATCGCTTAAGCCTTAAGGTTTATAGGCATAAAAAACAAACAAAAAAACAAATATTTTACAAGATATTTATTCACACAAAAAACATTAATTTATTATACCGGCTTTTGTACATTTTTGCTTAATATACGATAAACTGGTTGAGTATGAACAGCAGTTGCTGGCATTATTTTGTCAGTTTGTCCCATAAAGGCAACTTCATGCATCAGCTTCTCGGCCAGCAATCTTTGTCCCTGTGACATCGATCGTAGTTTCATGGCCATCATTTTGCCAAAAACATCAAATTCATCTTCAGTCTTGCTTAGTTTGTCGGTGATTAATTCTAACACTTTGTTGGCGCTATCATTCGATTTTTTTTGTTTGAACGATGGGGGTTCTGGTGCTCTATTAAGATTCGACCTTGGAGTAGTCGACAACGTTGATGTTGAAGGCGAATATTCTATCTGTAAATAAAATATTGATTATTTTTTGTTGCAGTTCCCTGATACGCACGAAGAAATGGAGACGATTGCAGAAGAATTTAATAGTAAATGGCAATTTCCAAATTGCCTGGGCGCAGTTGATGGGAAACACATTGCAATGTGCCACCTGCAGGCGCCGGCTCCCACTTTTATAATTACAAACATTTCCACAGCATTGTTTTGATGGCGATTGCAAATGCTAATTATGAATTTATTTATGTTGATGTTGGAACAAATGGACGTATTTCTGATGGAGGCGTACTGAGAAAATCTATTTATTTCAAACGTTTAGACGAAGGCAGATTAAAAATACCTGCACAAAAAAAACCTACTGCTAATTCTGATGCACTGCCATTGGCGATGAAGCCTTTGCATTACGTAACGATTTCTTAAAGCCGTATTCACAAAGGCAATTAAATCACAGTAAAATAATATATAATTATCGGACATGCAGAGCCAGGCGAATTATAGAAAATGTTTTTGGCATTTTAGCTGCTAGATTCCGCATTTTTCAAGCTCCAATAAACATGAAAATTGAAAATATCAATACAGTTGTATTAGCTTGCTGTGTGCTGCACAACTTTCTTCGTCGCAAATCAACACATTCTTATACTCCTTCTCATGACCTTGATAGGGAAAATCCTGAGACAGGTTTAATAGAGCTCGGACTGAGGTTACAGGACACCTTAGCGCCTTTGGAAGCAACGACTAATCGGAACTCGACTGCCAATGCTAAGAAAGCGCGAGGAGATTTTGAAAAATATTTTAATACTACCGGGGCTGTCACATGGCAAGAAAGTATGATAAGCAATAGATAAATTAAACCAATGTAACAGTTTAGTTAAAATGTTTTACCTCAATACAATCTTCGTTGTTTAACGAGTTGGAGTAACTCTCATCAGGAGACATGTTTTCCAAATCGTCCGCCATGCTGGATATTGAGCTCGATTCTGTAAAACAAAATGTAAATTGTTAAAATACAACATTATACTCAAACTTGTTTTTTATTATCTCTCCCCTAAGTACCCATTCCTTCATACGGTTAATATTGATATGATTATTTATATTGGTATAATTGGTGTAATCCAGTATATCAGGTATTTTCAAAATGTGTTTTCCGCTGTATTCCTCATAACCAAACTGTACCATTAATTTTGATTGATGATTGACGATTTATTGATTGTCTCTGAAGGAACCTAACTCGAGCGATTTTTGATTTCATGATTATTTCTTTTCTTCTTCTTTCGACCATGTCCGATCATAATATGGACCTCCACGGAGTGGAAGTTTGTATTGACAGATTTTGTTTTTACGAGAAATGGATGTCAGCCACTTGCTCAACATATTAGGTCCATACTCTGACTCATACACAAATTGAAATTCAATGTGTACTTGTCAGACCCAGGATTTGAACCTGGGACCCAACCACGACTCAATAAGCCAACGCTTAAGCCGCGCTTCCACCGCCATGATCGTACCTATATATTATTATTTCTTACCTACCTCAGCAAAGAATAAGTAATTTTATTGTGACTAGAAATGATTCATAGCTGTATGTTTTAATTGCTTAATAGTTGCTAATCTAATGCGATGTCACTTTCAGAGCTACGACAATGTCATAGTCTGCACGTGTATAATAAATAGCTTTAAAGCATTCCCTCGTACCTATATATTATTATTATTTATTACCTACCTCAGCAAAGAATAAGTAATTTTATTGTGACTAGAAATGATTCATAGCTGTATGTTTTAATTGCTTAATAGTAGCTAATCTAATGCGATGTCACTTTCAGAGCTACGACAATTTCATAATCTGCACGTGAATAATAAATAGCTTTAAAGCATTCCCACGTACCTTCCATTTGGTCGTTCAAGAACTCCAAATTTTTATAGTACCACAGTTTGGGTAGATATACTGCGTCTGTGCCGGCTCCGCTTCGATATGATGTCCTTACTTTATTTCTCTCCTTTCTGTAACCCGACCTCAATGTCTGTATTTTCTTTTTGACATCGTTGACCGTTGCCTGCGGCTCCACCTTGATTAATATTTCCAAAAGTTCCGCATACGCCAAGGACTTGGCATCACGATTCTTGTCGTCTTCCACAACGACGGGTTGTCTTTAAAACAACTAATAAAATCTTCCAAGAAACTTTTCGAATGCACTCGTAGATCTACCATTGTTGTTTTCGATGTCCGAACACTTTGAATGACAGTAAATAATGATGGCGCTCATAGACTAATATATGGCGCTGTCGTCCGTCGGCATAGATATAAATAATGTGACGGTAAAGCGTGGTGAACGTACGAATTTCAGCGGCTCGGCGAGTAAAATATCAAACATGTTTGAAATCCAACGAGCCTGGTCTGCGGATTAAAAAGTCCGCAGACCTGGGGTGCTCCACGCGAAAAAAAAGTCCGAAGACTGTAAATCGTCTGACTTGCGTGCCAATGGAGCGCCGGCATTAGGAATTCTTTCCGGTGGACAATACAGTGGCAACATCTGTTCTGTGATTCAATAATTATTATCATCTCAACAACTTGACTTGTGTTAAAAAAATATTTATGATAAGTCGTAAACCCCAATTTTCACAATGAATAATGAATGATTTTTTCTACAAAAATGTGTTTGGGCCATTGATGGTTTGGGCAGAAAATATTGAATAGCCTTCTGCAGAGTTTATTTATTTGGGACGTTCCTATTGTATTACAATTATTATTACATGCATTGTAGCTTGTGACTTTAAAAATAATAGAAATAATACATAGGTAGTGTGGAGAGAACTTTTACTTAATTTTTGTTTGTAAATTTGTTTAAAAAAAATATAGGAATATCCTTTAATAAAAATGTACGACTATCATAATATCTGTATTGTATGTAGGTACCTATTATCATTTCCATGGCAATAATAATGTGAGTAGGGAAGGACAAACAACATAGATTGAATCGTTTAGAATAAGTAGGTACTAACAAATTAGGTACCTATGTGTCCAGTGCGGACATCTAATTATCTTAGGTGGTGTTAGTCATAGATTATTAAATAAATACGGTGGTAGATGTATATTACAATAATGGTAACCAAAGCATCACCATTGTAACATAACATGCATGCAATACAATATTAGTCCTTATAATGTTGAATATAGTAGGTACTAATTAATGACAATTTTATATTATTCTATAAGAATCGCGCTTAGCAACCGGAGTTTCACCTTCAGTCATGTTTTATCTTATATAAATGAAAATGACACACCATTGGTAATTTAATTACAAATAATGCTATGTTTACGTTGTTTGGATGACTTGAAACTTTTATTAGATGTAGGTACGGCCTTATGCCCCTTATAGTAGAGAAGGTTCAAAATAAATCTTTGAGAATCCTTTAAAGCTGTGTGGATAGTGGATACTATCCATGGTTTTATCCGATTGATTTCTCAAGACGTATGCTTACATACTGTATTCTGAAAGTTAAAAAGAGAGCTAGGTATTTAGGCTACGTACTTTTTCCAACTTATATCTACCCAGTACAAATGAGAACTCTGCCATT
The DNA here is from genome assembly GCF_057557595.1 of Rhyacophila brunnea. Classification (NCBI taxonomy): domain Eukaryota; kingdom Metazoa; phylum Arthropoda; class Insecta; order Trichoptera; family Rhyacophilidae; genus Rhyacophila; species Rhyacophila brunnea. The sequence continues at coordinate 38,983,727 of NW_028232796.1, forward strand.
ATTGGTACTTAGTATTGATTTTATTATATATTATTTTATAACTTTCTTGATAATCTAAGTTGTTTGTTCTGCCAAGGTGCAATAATTGCTAATGATAATTGGGCAGGAAATAACTATGTTCAACCAAATCGCTTCGGATAATCGTATATTCCACCTGCGTGAGAACGAGTTTATGTGAACGCTATTTTATAAATTCTTGGTATAGGTAGGCACTTACTGTTTTTTCTAATACTAGTTCTTTATTTTTTAAACACTATTTTAATACTATTTCTTGATGTTTGATATTCTGTGCTCATATTTAAATGGAATTTGTAAAATTTTCTATAAGTACGTAAATATTTTTTAAATTTGAATCTATAAGGTACTTATGTGGATATGTTGTTTGTTATGACTAATTAATTACAAACTTATCTATCCCAAATGAGACAGTAAGTTATAATCAATGACGAGTGGTGGTAGAGGTATCATGCACTGGTTATAGTGGTAGATAAAGTAAAAATAAAGAATAATACAATTTTTGACGGTATACTTTGTTAAAACAAGATTATTTCGCCTGCGGCGCTGACAATCCTTACCAGCCTGCCCAATATAGATCCACGTAAGAAGTTTAAAGTTTATTGTTGCATTTTTATATCAAAAGTACGTACGTACGTAAAGAAAGGATTAGCATAAGTACTTAGTTTCGGAAAATTATACAGCGTTCCTGTTCGTGAAATTTTCCATTTCGAGCACTGTACTAATTAATACTAATTACAGTTCTATGTTCACTTGGGTGTCCGGCGTGACAACAGTGTGTACTCGAAGGTCTATTGTAACGGTCGCATAACAAAATGTAATCTATTACTCTGTATATTATTATTCATGAAGTTGATAATAATAAAGTTAATCATATATATAAAACTATGTTGATAATTTAACATCCTCTAAACGATCCATTATTCTCAACAGTATTGTCTTGCCACATTGCCCGGGTGACGCCGCGGGGAGGCCAGAGATAGGATTTGTTGGTTCGTGAATGGGTAGCAACTCAACATTTTATAGAAGTAGGCTTATTGGCATCAGCATACTTCATTGAGGCCAGAACTCGCGGATGTCAGTCAAACGGTCGGCCTAAAGATAAACGTCTCAAAGACAAAAGTGATGAGGAACTGTTTTTCGGACCCTGCGATTATCTGTATTAGTGACACCCAACTCGAGCAAGTCAGCAGCTACGTCTATCTCGGACAGCAGGTGTCCATATACGGAAGCATGCACGATGGGATTGCTCGAAGAACAATGCTGGAATGGAGTGCTTTCGGACGTCTGAATAGTATCTTCAAAAGTGACCTACCATTGTGTCTTAAGCGTAGGGTGTTCGACCAATGTATGCTACCCGTGCTCACGTATGGCTGCGAGACGTGGACCCTCAACACGAGAGATGTCCAAAGGCTAAGAGTCGCACAGCGAGGCATGGAGAAGTGTATCTTGGGCATCACGCGAAAGGACCGTAAGAGAAACGAACGGGTTAGGAAGCAGACAGGAGTACGCGATGTAATAGACGTTACCAAACAGCTGAAATGGAGATGGGCGGGGCACATTGCTCGCCGAAAGGACGGCCACTGGACAAATGCCGTCATCCAGTGGTACCCAAGGGGCACAAAACGGCCACAGGGTCGCCCTAAAAGCCACTGGATTCACGAACTGGTAAAGTTCGGCGGAAATACGTGGCAGCGAACGACACAGGATCGAGAGAATTGGAAGAAACTTGGGGAGGCCTTCATCCAGCAGTGGATTGACCCCGGCTGATGATGATACCTGTTTTATATCGTACATAGTACGCGGACCAAAATTATAGTACAAATACTATAATTATAGTACGGTTGGCAACACTGTTTCTACCATAGACAATCGTACAGTTTCAACCAAGGTTTCTCTCAACAATGGTTTGACACTTCTGATTCAGTGCTGCCATTTTTTTTCATGGGTGCCATATTATTAAATTACTTTTCCTTATTTACGAGTGATCGACTAATTCCAATCTCTTTGGGTAGGTAGTACAAAATATATGTATAAAAAATACATACTAAATAATTATGTATATCTGGCTCCCGAGTGTGATTAATACAAAAAATACAAAATTTTGAAAATGCGTGAGTAGGTAAAAATAAAATTATCAAAACATTGTGTCGTGTTAAAGGTACCTAGGTATGTACCTACTGGAATATCAATAATTTATTCTGTTCTGTCAGTACCTAGTTCTGTCTTATTAGACAAAAATAATTAATAAAGAAAGTAATTTTTTTCTCTAAATTTAAGGTTATTTTATGAATATTTATGCCCGTAGGTATATCAAAAAGGAAGAAATGCCAAATAAATCAACTTAACGCTATGATGTCATTATCGATGTACCTACCTACCTACTTATGTGCCCACTTCTGTAATTAATTTATCACTTTGAAACCCATTATCTTTCCATTATCACTGCAATTAATAATACATGACTAGTCATTAAAACGTCAAATCACGTCAAATAAATATAATTATACACCGGCAAGAGTGCGTATTGCAAAGTTAATAATTACGAGAAAGTATTGAGTGATTTTTCCCCAGAGTATTTTTTATCCTCTTTTCCCAACAAACAAATACCTACCTACAATTCCGGGCGGCGGGAATATTCAAAAGATACAACAGGTAATCCCTAATAAAAAATTAAAAAGATAAGAAAAAATGTGATAAGATAATGCGTGTAAATAGTGGGTGAAGTATGTAATATGACGATGTGCAAGGTGAAGTCAACAATAATTACGGCAGATTAAAGTTCGAGTGATATTTTATTTATAATGGCGTCCACAGTGACAAATAATAATTCCAGAGACTCTGTTCCAAAGCTAAACATTGACAACATAGTGTCTTCGCATCCAGAATTGGGCCCCACCCCACCTGATGGAGGATACGGATGGATTATACTTTTCAGTGCAATTATAACACAGATTACAATCCCAAGCATATTCACAGGATACGGTATAATAATTGTATATTTAAATTTGCAAGAAGAAAATGGAGAAATACCGTTGTTCGGGTTATGGGATAGAAAGATTATGCTTGTGCCGATACTGGGAACCGTTTTTTGGCTTCTGCTCGAGCCATGGAGTAGGACGATTGCAATTGTGTCGAATCGACCAAAGATAGTGTCGATGTCTGGAATCCTTCTTGTCGTAGCGGGAGTGATGTTGTCAAATTTCTCAGTGGAGACGGACCAGGGCGAAGATGGAATAAATGTTTTCTCTGGACTATTGATAGGTATGGTACTTATTGATTTTTCCAAGCTTATCAGTTAATTTGCCTCTTTAATTACCTACTCACTATTCAGAGTACAACACTTATGTATGTACTTACTACTTACCTATTAATTATAATTGACCATCATTTATTTGTGTTGTCAATAGATGGTGCTTTTTGTCATAATAATTATTGTTTACTAGAACATGTAATAATTTATTATTGCAGAAAGAGTAAGAAAGTGACAAAAATGATTTAAAAATGTGTAAAGCAGTTTACACATCACTAAATATGTATTTATGATTTTATTGCAAACATTGGATTATATCAGTAGCGAAGGGTGGAGGTAGGCTGTTAAGATCCGCCATAAATAGTGCACATTAAACTTTGGTAGCCATACATATTGGTTATTATTGAATTTAAAACTTTAATTTACAGATGGTGTTTGTTAGTTTTTAAAAATCAATTGAACACTGCTTAACTGCACCATAATAGTTTTGGTATATTTCGAACGATACAACAAAATTGTGCAAACTTTTTCATGCATACGTATTTGTTTTCGTTGGATTAAAAATACATATTATTACACATATTGTTGGTGCATTTTTTTTAAGACGATACTTCAGTGAAACGGCAAATAATTTTCAACAATAGGCGCGACGAAATTTTGGACTCGCTGGCAGTCGGAGAGCGAACGTCAAGGTGTGAATACATCAATTTGTTTCGTGATGGCGACGGGGGTATTAATTCTTAAATCGTGTAAAGATGACTAAAAACGTTACCCATTTACTTGAAAAAGAAAACATGTCAATGAATATATTATTATTGTTACTAATAGAACAATAAGCAGAACATTAAATGGACGCATGTTGGATTTATAGACAAATTATATTTCGTACGGCATGCGTCATTTGCACCCGCGACCAGCAATCCACGCATCGCCTAGCCACGATCTTTTTAGACCATGCCTCAACTGAGGTATAGCCTTAATGCCTGCCTAAACTAAACTGTAATAGATATAAAATATTATTCTATATAGAAATTATCCAAAGTTATGTATGATTTAATTGCATAATTTTAGATATTTTTTAGATAGATGAGTATTTTTTGACTGTTATCTATTATGGCTTGGGTTCGCAGGGTTTAATTGAATTTTAAAAACTAACCAACACCATCTGTAAATTATAGTCTTATTTCAATGAAAACAAATATATATGACTGACAAAGTTTATTGTGCACTATTTATGGCAGATCTTAACGGCTTACCTCCACCCTTTGCTACTGGATTATATATTATATCCCATGGAATACCTAGATTATAAATATTGTTATTAATTAATTAATGTACCTACTTATTTAATATAAATGTTTTGATACATTATTTTATTATTCACAACATTATTATGAATGTAGATTATTTATTGAAGATTCATAATTTGAAAACACCTCAGAGAATTAATATGTAGTTTATTACCTGACAATCATCAGGATGTCACGGGCACGTTGTCGTTAGGGATAAAACACTATTATTTTTATATTCTTTACTCACTGAGTTTACGTTTGGTAAAAGTATTTATACCTGTGTTTTATGAAACAATTATACTATTTTGAACAAAATGTTGAATAAAATATACAGTACTCTCTCAGTTATCCACCACCCCAAAATATTGTGACATAATTCAAAACGGGTGCGTCGACAGCACCTCCTTGATGTGTCTTTGGCGTGTTAGAATGTGTGCGAATTTATTAATGCGGGGATGATTCTTATCAAAGTGGAATGACTATGTTACAGTTTAAACTAAACTCTAAACTGACGAGCTCATAAAGAATTTTCTTGTAGGGACGGTGCTTAAGTTTAATAAAACATTCAATCGTCAAATAGAATGAAAATATTTAAAATTATATAAAAAACAATAAATGCAATAATATAAATTTTATTACAAAATTGTTGTATAACCTAAATGCTAGTGGAGTAGTGTGTGTACCACCTAGTTGAAAATGTTTAAAAATAAAATTAACGATAAAATTAATAGGTAGGAACTAGATTAACTAGAACTAGAAGGTATCGATAGCTTAGAGGCCAAATCAATCACCCGGAAAGAGAAAAACGTGAGTTCGAGTCCCACTCGGTCCATTTTTTTTTTCTAATGTGTATGTTTCTGAGATTTTTCAAAATTATGTTGTTTCTATATTAAAGAATCAACATTCTTAAAACCTTATACAGTACTCTCTCAGTAATCTGCCACCCCAAAAACTAGACAAGTGTCCAATTAGTGAAAGTGACGGATTATAGTGCATACATACAAAATATGGTAAAAACTAAAACATAATAAAACACGGTTTTTTGAGAAATTTGTACTAGCAAATTACGGTTTTATTTATAATCAAAATCAAGTAGGTATTTACTAAATTATACATATTTATAAACTAAGTATATTAATTAAATATTAAACAGTAATTCACTTGACACAACCCGTTGTTCATTGATGCAGATATTCTTGAATGGCTTAGGATTCCTGGCTTTCCCTATGACCAAAAGCTTCATTTTGTGTGTCCTGGTTGCATTGGAGCATGGCATAATAATTGTGATGCGGTCCTTGGGCACTTTCCTCCCTGGTACATTACTTTCTTCGCGATGAACGTATATTTTACGAAGGAGAAGTTTCCAAAATAGGCCCGTCTCATCTGCGTTGTATACTTGTACGCGGCGGACTACTGAATTTGACAATCGACGGCGAATTAAAGAGCTTGAGTCTGTGCTTTCAACTAGTAAAAATAACGGCAGATTATAGTTGTTGTCGGATAATCGAGCGGCGGATTACTGAGAGTGTGCTGTAATTATTTTTTAGCATGCCTTATAATTCCGTCACAAGATGTTACTATACTCTTGATGAGTAAACATGTTAAACGCGATGTTTACACATAGCCATGAGAATACTACTAAAACTCATTTTTTGATGATTTCCAGGTATAGGGGCATCCTTGACAACTCAACAGGCAAACATACTCCTAAAGCATTACTTCAGGAAAAAATTACTGACAGTCCAAACTATGTACAGAACCAGTATTACCCTCGGAAACGTACTGATGACCTTGATAATGGGATTTTTATGCACGGTATACGGAGCCAGTCTCGGTTTGGTCATTTACTCAGTAATAATAATGCAGAATTGTGTTACACTCTTCGTGTTCAGTCGTCCGACTTATGTGGTGCAAGCACTGAAGAAAAAGTACAAGATACTGCAGGAGGCTTCCGAGGACGAGGACGAGGAAATATACCCGACGCACGTTACAACAGAGCAGAGTAACAATAACGGAACAGAAATTAACGACAATAACAGGGTACAAGAGATATCTGCGTCGGTACACACGGCTGTTATTGAAGACGATCAAGATGAACACGTTATTGGAACATTTAATTCTGAAAATACGACACGTGAAGTAATTCAAACGCCGTTTTCTCTAAGTAATGCGAAGAATCCGTTCGAATCTGACTTTTCTAGAGATCTCGATTGTATCGAGCAGGTAAGAGAGTCTCCTGAAGCGCTTTATAGAGAGACGACAGTGTCTTACGATGCTGTTGTTGCGGATAATTCTTTTACATTTGATGCGCCAGTACAGACACCCGGTACCGTACGGAGGACAGCCAATACTAAGAAGAATATAGTGATTTTAATATCAATTTTTCGCGATTTGAGATTCTACGGTTATACTTTTATTTTGCTAACTGTGAAATTCTCGATGCTGATGTTTGCGATAGTATATCCGGCTTATTTGTCGCAGCAGACACGGATTGTTGACTTGTCAAGTATTACAATGTTGGTAATGATAACATATCTTGGATCGATGTGCCTAAATTCTGCAACAGCCGCTCTGGCCTTTATACAGCACAAAAGATGGATATTGAGGATATTCAGTCTATTGGCGTTCGCTGCATACTTCGGTGAGTAACTAACTACTCAATTTTGAATCTGATTTTGATTTTGAAACTGTTCATAAAATCTGAATAACTGTATAACATATTATCGCCTATCCTTTAACTATAATATTATTTATTATATTTTATTTTTCCTTAATTTATACCATTATTCCCAAAGTGGACAATAATGCTCCCCAGGAGGTGCTGGAGCGATACAGGAGGGCGGTAGAAGTGTTTTAATTTTTTAACGATTCTATTAAAGACAATATTTCAAAGTTATTCTCTCTCTTTCTTCCCAATTGTAAAGTTGGTATAGTGAAGGACAGAAATGGTCACTATACTGTAATAATATGGAGTTAGTTTTAGTTCCAGTTGAGTATGTATTACTAGGTAAGTATTTTGGAACAAGTTTCGATACCAAGTATTTTTTTATACTGGTAGTAAGTATACTTAGTCTTCAAAATCAACCAGTTTTCCCACCTCTAGTCGAGAGTATTAATTTATTATATTATTAGTTTTAATAAAGCGGTAAATATACTTTCAGCATTGGCCGAGAGTGCGTCAAAGAGTTGGCTGTTAATCTGGGGTGTCCTGGCAACATTCTCAACAACGGCCATCTACATCATCCAGGAGCCCATCTACAACGACATGCTGATGGAGTTTGATGCGTCGGTCATCTCCATCGCATCGAATTGCATCTGCGCCCTTTTCATTTTAGTCATAACCCTTGTTCACAACTATATTTATTCTACATTATTTAAAATTGTTGCATCTCTGTATCTATTAATACCATTTTTGTGTTTTTATTTGTAGTAACTAACTAAATAATATCATTGTCTAACCAAAGACTTATATTGTATTGACCAATAGTGAATGACAAAAGTACTTGAGAAACTGATGATTTTGCAGTATGTTACACTATTTTGTTAGAACATTGAAAAGGGGGAAGGAAGTTTCATATTATATGTATATTAACCATTAGCGAAGGGTGGAGGTAGGCTGTTAATATCCGCCATAAATAGTGCACATTAAACTTTTGTTAGTCATGCGTATTTCTTTTTATTGAACTAAGATGACAATTTGCAGATAGTATTGGTTAGTTTTTAAAAATCAATAATTAAACCCTGCCTAAACTAAACTATAATAGTTTTGGTATACTTTGGACTAGGGATTCCAATCCCGGGATCCCGAGCTATTTTCGATACCTATGAATCCCGGGATTGATAAACATAATCCCGGGATTTCGGGATTGATTTTTTTATCAATTTTTATGGAAAATAAAATAAAAGCGAAAATATAACAGAAAAAAATACTTTTAATAAAAAATAACTAAGTACATTAGAAATAAACTGAGTTTGAATGAAGTTTGATTTATACCCATGTGTAGGTTGCCGATTCATTTTATTTTTTCACATAAATTATTAAAAATGGAAAGATTGGAAAAAAACAATGCTTCGCACTTTTAACAAAGTAATTCCACCATGATATCATACGTTTTACGGCAGTTTCATATTTGGCTGACTAATTAGATTTATGAAGCGGAAAGGCCATAAGTACGCCATGATTATTTGCTTTACTATTTTAAATCTCGCTAATCCATTCATTAAGTCTTTACTATCAGCAACAGCAATCTCCTATTAAATTCACATTTTTATTTATATTACAATATTATTTACTCCATTAAACTTGTGTATTTCCAAGATTGAACGTATACAATATTAACAATAAATGTCTTAAATAGTATAAATTATACTAGATTTATTTTTGACCGATTTTATCAACGTTATTTGTAAATATAAATTTTTTATATTAACAATGGAAATAATGCCAATCCCGGGACCAGTCCCGGGATTGTCAAATTGTAATCCCGAAATCCCGGGATCAGAATTTTGGCTCGGGATTGGATTCCCTACTTTGGACGATATGACAAAATTGCGCACACTTTTTCATTCATTGGATTAAGAATACATATTATTACACATATTGTTAGTTAATTTTTTAAATTCACTAAGTCTTGCCTAAACCAAACTATAATAGATAAAAAATATTAATATATCTATAAAATATCCAGTGTTATGTATGGTTCAATGGCATAATTTTAGATATTTCATAGATAGACGAGTATTTTTTGACTACTATCTATTATGGCTTGATTTTCGCAGGGTTTAATTGAATTTTAAAAACTAACCAACACCATCTGTAAATAATTGTAGTCTTATTTCAATTAAAACAAATATGTATGACTGACAAAGTTTAGTGTGCAGTATTTATGGCGAATTTTAGCAGCTTACCTCCACCCTTCGCTACTGGTGTGTGGGTATTGTCTGGTAATGAAAATATGTACTGGCTAAACACGGGATAATCAGTAGCAGTGTTCATTCTAATATTATATTACTTGTTTTAAAATTCAATTATTTTATTTAGATTTTTAACTGGATCGAAGCGGCAATCAATTTCTTATGTGCGCCAACTTAACAATTTGAGTGGAACATTGCTAGTGAGTTAGATCATTACATTATAAATTTGTCTTGATTTATTTATCTACCTGTCTGTTATATGTGAGAGAAAGCTTATGTAAAGGTAGGAGAGAGCGAGACAGGGAGAACACGTATTAAAAAGGGGTATGGTGAGAGAAAACGGATATGTGAATGCAAATTCCAAATTTAAAAAATAAACTGACACAAATAAAGGAATCAATCGGGTCGTGAAAGAAAATAAATAATACTCTCATAATAGTTTGACAGATGCTTACAGTGCAGTACTAGCATATTGAGTATATTATATGAAGTATTAAACGATATTGCAATTAATTTCTATAAGGGCGCCAGTTTACTCGAAATGTATTCACAGGGGTTTTTCAGTAATAAAGTCTAAATGTGATTTTAATCAAAATAATTTTTGTTACAGAGCTAAGGCGTATTCAATAATGTTGACAGGTGGCACTGTCACCTGACAATTTTTTCAAGTAGTTGTAAATAAATATTTATTGTGATAAGAAAAAAAACCATAATAGAACATAACGAGATTAATAGTAGGTAGCCATGTAGGATATCAGTGGCGAAGGGTGGAGATAGGCTGTTAAGACCTGAGATAAATAGTTCACACTAAACTTTGTCAGACATACGTATTTGTTTTCATTGAATTAAGAATACAAGTTACAGACAATGCTGGTTAGTTTTTGAAAAATCAATTAAACCCTGCCTTAACCAAAGCATAATAGTTTTGGTACCATCCGACAGAAATAGTGCACACTTTTCAATCATACTTATTTGTTTTTGTTGAATTTAGAATCTATATTTACAGATGGTGTTGGTTAGTTTTTTAAAATTCATTAAGCCCTACCTAAACCAAACCATAATAGATAAAAAATATTCTTCCATCTATCAAATATCCAAAAGTATGTATGATTTAATGGTATAGTTTTAGATATCTATAAAGATAGATATTTTTTGACTATTTATTTTCTACTATGGCTTGCATGCAGGGTTTAATTGAATTTAAAAAAATAACAAACACTATCTACACCTTGTAGTATTTAATGAAAACATATTTATGTTTGACTGACAGTTTTGTGTGCACTATTTATGTTGAATCTTAACAGCCTACCTCCATCCTTCGCCATTGCTATATAGGATATTGAGTAGTTTTCAGAAAGTCTGTTAATAATAACTGGAGGAACATAATATGCTCCGCTGAGGATCAAACATGGTGGGTATTTAGGATATAAAAAAAAATGTTTTTTAAAGCATTTAAAATAGCATCGGATCATTTTATTTATAAAATATATTTCATATTTTAATATTAATATCTATATGTTTACATTATGTGTCTTGTACTTATTAATAAGCTTCCTAAAGTTACAACGCATGATACATACACAATTGGACGCCATAGAAAACTATGGAATGATTAAATTTATATAAATAGACCTTATATGATTTTAAATTACTGACAAACTTTCTTTATTTTATACAAGATTTATTAAAACCCTTTGGCTGCTATGTTTTTCTAAATCCCAGCGAGAAATGTTACCATTAATAAAATAGTATTATTGATAAACACTCTACCTTCCTTACTGATTATGCGATGTCAGGTTATTATTTTAACACCGAGCATGCGGGAGACTAATAACAACTTGCAACAAAAAAAATTGACAGTAGATGAATCTAAATTTCCATTTCATACATATGGTGTTTTTATAATTGTCACACATACATTTATTTTTTGCTTGACTTACAAAGATTCATCGAACGTCAGTCTAATAGTTTTGTCAGTGGAACCAAATAAAGTTGAAAATAAATTCCCGCGAGCATAATTGTGACCACTATATAATAATATGACCACCAGAATTCAGATGGCTCTCCCAATTTCGTGGTACAAACATGTTGCACGAAACTGTAAACTTCGATGGTAGTACCACATACATATAGCTCATACTTCGAATGCAATATAGTAAACTGTTTATATAATATATGTTGCATATTGAAATAAATGGTAATAATTTGAATGAAATATGCAATCGAAACACTTAATTTATTGCGAACAGGCTACCGCATTGCACTTGAAGAAAATCATTAACTAGCACTACCATTGTAATTCGCAATTCAGTGCCACGGCCTGTATATTATGGGGTTACTGCCAAAAGTTGGTAAGTCTCAAAATTATGTTATTGAGTAATTGCACTTTGAAATTTTACATGCCCTCTAAAATCAGGCATAATGGTAATATCTTTGTGCTTTATGTGCATGTTCCATATATCGGACGTTCTTGAATTTTTTTTCTAGCATACATATTTATATATAGACACTTTTGGCAGCAAACCCATGAAACAGTCGGTCTTGGGTTCATGGTATTTCTCATGATGCAGTCTCCCAATACTGATTGATTGAACTGTACTGGTATCTTCATACAGACCATAGTTTAGTATGGTCATATCTCAAATTAGGATAAAGGAAGTAATTTTTGTTTGATTTAAAAATTAATATGGAATAATAAATTCTCACTGTAGTTTTTTGCAATTTGTAAATTCACAGATTACAAAAAAACAAGAAACATTTAAATATCTTTCCTCGATAGATATTTTATAAATAATTAAATCTTTTGCCTGATTATATAAAGATTAAAAGTTTGTCAGTAATCTAAAATCTGTAAATGCATACAAATATAGTGAATTATTATGACATTACATTGAAATTTAATATTATTTATAAAATGTATTTAATAAATTAATAATTTATATGTTTCATATAAAAATACAATAGTTTTAAAAATGACATTTAATTTTATTAAAGAGTTTTGACTTGTTTCACTGTTTCTCTTTAACCCGGAATAAATATTTTTAATAATCGGCAAATGATATATTATTATATTAGTGTATTGATCAGGACAAGTAAACAATTTATTTTCAGGTATAATTATATTAATGTCAGGCATTAATTAATTTGTTTAAAATGAATGGCACATTATTTGACAAATTTACACAGACTTTTACGGGGGGGGGGTGAGTGATGAAAATATAACATAATTTATTTGAAAATTAACATCTAAAAGAATTGTAATTAATTGATACATAATTAAATCTAAAAACCTTAAAACTTAGAATTTTAAGGTCATCAAAATAAGATCATTTTAATACATAGTATGGATTGACCACGCCAATGACTGTCGTATAAAATAACTCAATCGAGGGCATTCAAGAGGTAACCGAAACGCTGCATAACAGTTTCTCTAGCATCAGTATGAAAACCAACGTTTTGTGCAATAACGCCTGTCCTGATTCAGATTTCCCCCGATTAGTGACATTGAGTATCGACAGCTTTAAATACCTGGGATCATCACATGACATCACTGACATCGCGGAAGATGGCACTTTTCAAAGAGAGTTTGCTATCCGAATGGGAATCGCTTAAAAAACATTCAACTCAATGCGAAATGTCTGTGACTCATGACTGTACTCAGTTTAAATCAAAAATGTACTATCTATTCGATGCCTGCATTCTGACAGTGCTGCTTTACAGTAGCGAATCATGGCATCTTACAAAGGTCACAGCAAACATATACTGAGCTTCAAGAACAGATGTTTGCAGTGGTATAACTTTAGCACGCAGCACGTAGCCGAGCCAGGTCCAACGTCGCCTCTTCACTGCTTGGTGCGTTCTTTTATCTCCTCGTTGCTCATAAAGTCATACCACCGCACACCCAGTATTCGTCGCAAACATCTGTTTTCGAAGCTCAGTATACGGTTGCTCTGAGCCTTTGTAAGGTGCCATGATTCGCTACTGTAAAGCAGCACCGTCAGAATGCAAGCGTCGAATAGGTGGCATTTGGTTTTGACCGAGTACAATCGTGAGTCCCAGACATTCCGCATCGAGTTGAATGTTGCTCCAGCCATTCCCATTCGGATAGCGAGCTCTTTCTGCAAAATGCCATCTCCCGTGATGTGTACCCCCAGGCACTTGAAGCTGTTGACGCTCTCGATGTTTTGTCCATCGCTAATCAGAGGGAAATCTGGATCAGGACAGGTGCTATTACACAAGACATTGGTTTTCTTCGCGTTGATTTTCAAACCAACGCGAGAGGAGTTGTTATGCAACCTGTCGATTGTCTCTTGAATGCCCTCGATTTAGTTGTCGAATAGGATAGCGTCATCGGCGTATTCCAGGTCGCATAGCTTCACCATGGGGGTAACAGGTATGCCTCGGTCGGGTGGTATTGACTTCCGTAGTATGAAGTCAAAGAGAACGATGAAGAGAAACGGTGCAAGGACACAACCCTGTCTGACTCCGGTCGTGACCCCGGACCATTCCGTGACAGTGTCTCCAATTCTGACACAGCATTCGCTATTCTCATCACTATTCACATCACATTTTAATGGGGCTTAATAAATGAATACTAAAAATGAGCTTAAGATGCTAAAAAACCCAACACCTCTCAACCAAAGAAATCAAATTGTTATTGAATAATTGACTCATTGTCAAACAGTTGAATTTTGAAGTCCTGTTGGTCTTTCTTTATATTGAATACTTTGACTAGGATGAGCTATGTTTGACCATCTGTTTGACGTGGTGAAGGTGGAACATCTTAAAATGTCGAGGGTGAGGTACAGTTATTTCAATTCCATGGGAGCCTGTATGCTCTGCTTCGGAGTGGAAGTAGTAATTTTCTTAAACAAAATAACATTATGTGCAAGGTATGCTTATTTTACTGTAATATTATTAAATTTAATTAAGTAAGTACATATTATTTCACATTAATGTTTCCATATACGAAAATAATCATTGTTTCAATATTATTTATTTATTAATTAATCTAATATGGATGATTAGAATCAGATCTGGAGACAATAGAAACGTGATATGATTTTTAGTGCCATACATGAATTTTAAATTTAATCTAACAATAATAATTCAAACCACAAATTATCTTGTCTGACCTGCAGACTTCAATGAAAGCAATTATACTGTTTTGTTTCATTAAAATTAATGATATAAAATTTTAAGTAGGGTAAAAGATGCGTATATTATCCATGAAATATTTGAAGTCAACATTTCAAAATTCTCGTAGAATTATGAAATATCTTTTGAAAACCAATTTAATAGCTTATTGTATTACTATTTGTATAAAAAAAGGATTTGGCTGTGGTACAAATGGATTGATTGTTTTGGTATGACTATGACTAATTAATACTTTTAAAAACAGCTCCACGAAATATTCACCATTCTATGCAATCGTCAATATTATAAAACATAGTTATTAAAATACTATGATTAGAAAATTTAATGATATCCCAGCTATTTTGTAATATGACATTTTCCATATTTTCTTGCAAT
This sequence comes from Rhyacophila brunnea, assembly GCF_057557595.1. Lineage (NCBI taxonomy): Eukaryota > Metazoa > Arthropoda > Insecta > Trichoptera > Rhyacophilidae > Rhyacophila > Rhyacophila brunnea. The sequence continues at coordinate 38,998,733 of NW_028232796.1, forward strand.
ACAATCAGAATTTGTTTCAGTCAAATGCAAGTATTAAAATTTGGCATTTGGTCATGACGCCACTGTCTATGCAATCTGTCAAACTTTGTATGGAAGTTCTCTAGTACAACGTATAGCCACCAAATGCATTATGGAATAGGTACTATGTATATATAATTGAGATTATATTATAATAGTTCAAGCACATTCATTTTTTTAGGTCATTCCTAATTTAATATATCTAGTTACATATCACATTAATGGATCAAACTGCTAATTTAAAAAAAAAAAATTGAGGGGCTGAAAATTAAAAGGGTTCAATTGACATATTATAAATATAGCTACATACTAAAGATCCACCATCATAAGTTGGCAGCCGGTCGAATTTGAAACTAAAATTGTCTATCGAGGATAAATTTGTTACAAATGCCATTTAATTTTACAACATGTTTCTCGAATTATGGATTGCATAATATTTATACAGGAATCTACTACCAATGAAAAATTATAAATTACCATTTTTTTGTTAGTTATGGTAAAATTCTCAATGTCATACTAGCGCCCTCGCTGAAATGCCAATTTATGATGGTAGATCTATAGCAGTTTTCATATTCACACATATCTAGTTATGCATGAAAAAGGATTCAACTGTATAACTGCTTTTTATGAAATGTTTTATTCCTAACATTGAAGTGAATTGGAAATTTCTTTGTGTAAAATGTAATGTTTATCACAAAATATCTAATTTTGACCTGACTTTTACCTCTAAAAATACTAATAAATAATTACAAGATAAAAAGAAATTTTTATATACCACGTTTTTAAATTCTGTAGAATTATATAAACTTGACAATTCTATGTATTAATAAATACTTTTTATATAAATAATATCTTCTTCTTCGACCATGTCCAAATTATAGAATACTGAAATTCCATTTTGACATATTGATTTCCATAGTAACGCACGTATATTAATAATTTAGTTGCTAGGACCCACTTAGCAACCAATAATAGTGAGTAGTAAATATTACTTTTAAACGGATTTTTTCCGAAACATACAAAACAGAATTAACTGAAAATAAATTCAATTCTGCTTAAAGATGGCCAAAAGTATTAAAAGAATGCATTGTCGTTGTGTTCTGATATATTCTAAAAGTTTCAAATGTCTAGCTAGTCGGGAAGTTAGTTAAAAAATTTGTACTGCACAAGAAAAAATCTGTACCGGACAAACAAGAATACGAGCTAATAAAAACGTGGTAAAATAAAGGAATACTGACATTTTTCCTTGGCATAGGAATAATGTATCTTTCAACGACGAGTTCTCATTTACATTTACATTGAAAACAATCATATAGAATTTATAATCGCTAATTTAATTTTGGGTTACCTATGCACATGGAATCCTTTAATCCTCAGCTCCTCAATTTAATATTAATACAGTAATACTTTGATAACTGTCAAATTAGTGTTTTGCACCTTTTTTTTAAGAAGTTATTGTTAACCATTCGTTCAACCTATTCTTTATAAGGGAGAGGGATATTATCATATTATATAGATGTAGATATTCAATACCGTTGAAGTAAAATGTTATTTTTGACCAAAACGGAATTTACGAGTTTACGATCATTACGATCTTTTCAACCAACCGATATAAATTTCAATAAAATTTGAAAAGTATATTCTGACTAATTTAAAAGCAGTGTTTTACTGTAATATATTAAAACAAAAGATTTCAAAACAGAAGCCTATTAATGTAAAGCATGTTAGTTTAAATATGATTTAAGACCCATTTCACTCGCCGTCACTTTGAAATGTCATTTATAACTATACAAAAAACTATTACATCTGACATACAAATAAATACAGTGGCCAATGACGCTCCACGCGTAGTGGCGTTTTAAATGAAAACTAATAAATATAATATGTAAATCACAATGAAACTTATGCAATCAAAACTAAATAAAATGACTGGCATCTGTGAAAAAATGCAACACACATAATAATTACTTTATAATGAATTCATATTTCGAATGTATGTTCAGCCATCTGTTGATAAAACTTTATGGTAAACATTACACATTGAATTTATTTTGTTTCATAAAGATGCGCGTGTCTAAAAACGCCACTGTAGCGTGTGCAGTTTGTGTCACTTACTTACCATAAGAAGCAGTAGGTAAAGTGTTAGTATTTCCAAAGCTGTCAATGTATTACTGTATTCGAAACAAATGTGTTTTTGGACATAGTAACGATCTAATAAATATATACAAATTATAGCAACTTGTCAATGAATCCAGTTCATTACCCGAGCAAATCCATGATATCATTATTGGGGTGATTCAAAGAAGTATTCGCACTGCTGGACAACAATGGCTGCTGCTGCACCGATCTGCCTTGCGGTAAACTCGGAGACATGAGCGAATCCAGCGCAGACCAATTAGAATTCGAATTATTAGCCGTGTTTGAATTATTCATATTATTCATACTATTTCCTAGAAGAGGCTGTTTTATCTGCGAAGGCGACGTGAAGCCGAGCATATTACTTGAGCTATTGAATGACGATTTATCATTTGTACTGCTCCACACGTTTGATGTGGAAAGAGGACTTCCCATCCACGCCTTATTAGCTGAACCGAAGCTGTGATTGTCCATTGCCATATTGTTGAACGATGTAGGCTTCTGCGGTGTAAACATCTGCGACAGGTTCGACTGCATGAGGCTGTCTGTCAGGTCTACCGGTTTATTCGAGGACATGTTGTTGGTGATTGTTCTCTGCGGTGGGGCGATGACGGGTCGTTGTTGTTGTAATCTCTGCATGCTCTCCTGTTCTTTGGCCATCCTGGAATAAACAGTGAATGAAAAAATTTAGAAGAGTTTTAAACTATATCGTTATCAATGAATCTAATTAATATTTGTATTATATAATTGACAATAACACATGGAGCTACTCTGCCAAAGAATCTTCATTTTATGTGCAATTTATAACTAAGCCGGCTCTCACATCTAAACTTGACTCGAATGCCGCACAGTCATAAATCAAATCACATCTACCTAGCGACAGTCGCACGTAACCTTTGAAACGTATATTTGGATGCGGCAATCGGCAAGGCGGTATAGGAATGACCAATTCATAGATGTTCGCATGCGTCCTAGCGTCTTAGACTCGCGGCCCGTGAAGCATGCAACTTTTTGATTGCAACAGTAATGTTTTTTTCAAATTAAAAAGTCGCATTCGACCAATCTCTGCGGATCTCCATTTGGCAACGTGTGTTTTGTGAATAACGATGACGTCACATCGACATATTCGACACGTTGCAGGTGAGAGGAGTTTTGATGTGAGACCCGGCTAAGTGTTAATTAATTTTCTTTGGATATGTCACTTACAAAAAATAAACACAAAACAATTACCATTAATCAACAATTACAATTTACAATTAAATGCACACATATTACAGTCCAGTTGGAAAGAAGTACATAATATTATTCATTGTTTACCTCTGCTTGTCTTGGATTGATAACGATGCTGACAAAGAGCCGTTGGAAGCAGACGGAGTGATAATATCTTGCGTTCTCTGGGCGGGTTGGCTGTTGTGAGGCTTCTGGAAATTCTCCATCCCTAATCCAGAAAACATGTCGTCCAATTGAGGAGTACTCGAAACCAGAGCACCAGAACTCGCGGCAAGGTTGGCTTCGAAAGACCTGAAGAAATATATGAATGTGTATTCTGACTAACTTAATGTGAAAATGATGTACAGTAAAACCTCATTAGTAAGAACACTGATAATTCGAAATTCGGCATAATTCGAAATTATCCTGAAAAAAAAGTCGCTTGAACATTATTTTTATATAAAACCATACCTTTAATTCGAAATGATTTCAGAGTCCCTGGCATACAAAAATATTCAATAAATCGTAATAAAGTATACTATTTCATGAGCCAGTCATTGAAAATTATTGTGACAGACTTTTCTTAAAAAATCAAAAATTACTTATTTTAAGAAGGTAATAAAAATAATCCCGACATTTTATTACCCAATTCGGTAGGCACATCTATGATCGGAAACGAAATTAATGAAAATCAAATTTTATTTTTTCAAAATTTTAAAATTTTTCCCCATAATTCCGTAATTCGATTTTTATCGATTTTCGGTCCCATGGAATTCGTATTAACGAGATTTTACTGTATATATTTTCTACTAGAAGTATCAACTGTGTAAAATATTACATGTTTTTGTTTGTCTTTGGAAATAAATACGTTTGGGTCTTCTGTCATGCGTAATTTCTTTAATGCCATAAAATACACCCTCAAAATGAAAACACGCATAGTGGGTCTCTCCACTGTGGAAGAGAAACTAGAATACAGTCCTTATACAATTTGCAGTGTTGAGGAAGTTTATCATATTTATTATAAAACACTTACTTGGATTCTGTCTGTATTGAATTTAGCTGCTCTAGTTTGGATCGGTGTTCGCTTTCCACTCTGCCGATCATCTCTTTGACCAAGGAGATGAGAGCATTGAATTGATTGAGCGTCAGTCCATTCTCTATGCATAGCGGCATCAGGAAGGGTAGAACTTTTGTCGCCATCACTTCTTTTGTGATTCCCAACTTTTTGTGAGTCATTGCCAGTTTATAAACACCTGAAAATAGTGCATTTCGCATTGTTTAAAGTTTCTATCGTACAAAAGAAAGCAATTCAATACAAGGGAAAATCAGGAAAAGATATTTATTTCAGCTTAATAATTCAGATCATCCCTTAATAACGGCAAAAGGGTTTGCTAACAAGTTGTAAAAAAATAAGACTTTCACAGTTGGTTTTTATTGTTTTTAGTTTTTGGGCTATTACTGTTTATCCTTTCACCATCCCTCATCATGGTTGCTGGTCCTTTTAGCAAAATTCATTGTCTGATCTGGAATTTTTGGTCGCATTTAACATAAGTTGGAATAAGAAAAGGAGTAAAATACAAAAACCCATCACCAATAGTAGCGCAATTTGGAAAGCGCTTCAGAGAGTATTAAGAGCCATTAGTTAAAATTTGTCACAATTAAGTATGGCGCCTTTAGCATAGTGGTCTATGTGCATGGGCACGAAACACGAGAGATGCACGTTCGATTCCTGCGTTACGTTTCTTATGTTTTCAAAATTATGTATGTTCAAGAAAAGGAGTATTACTAACCTAATATGCCCATCAAAACAGCGGGCTCCCTGGAAGGAATCTGTGACAATAGCGGTAACACTTCATCCAGTACCAACCATTTATCCAAATGCTCCAACAGTTTCCCCAAACATAGCAGACAATTGACCCGAACTGACAAATAATTCGTCGACAAACACAGCTTCTTAATTCTAGGCAATAAGGCATTTTTCATCGCTGGGAAATCAATCAGAGATGCAAAAGTCGGTATAACCGAAAGACACAACTCTTGAATCTGTTGAGCGTCTGATTCAAGTGCTCTATACAGCATTGGTAAGACATCTGATTTTATTTCTTCGGCAGGTGTCAATTTTAATAGTAATTCCATCTTTTGCATGAATATGAGTAATATTTGGATCGGCTCCTGTAGAGTCATGACTGGTTTTAACGCGGGCAATATGTGTTTGGTGAATTCTTCCTTGGACGAGTTCTCGGCGATCAGTAAAACATTTGGTAAAACGAACGGAACCATCGGAAAGTTAACAAACTCTTTCGTTAAGCACGGTAATATTCGATAAATGCATATTCTGTGCGGTAATTTTTGTATGATCTGCGGTAAGCCTTTATAGAATTGTGATTTTTGCAGATTGTCCCATTGAAATAGGGAGTCTAGATAATTTAACGCTTTGACGCCGACATCTTCGAAATATGGAATCTGAAAACAAACAAATGGATTTATTTTAATTGATGTGTAACTAACATCATTAGATAAAACCTAAAAATCTCTGATTAAAAACACAGTATATTTTTTGAATTTTCTGATGTCTTTTAATATTGCAACAATAATAAAAGTTATTGTAGTTATCTTTATACCCCGTTATACACTTGCATGGATTTACTGCTAACAGTACATAATATTGCGGCCATAACAAAAAAAATGCATGTGTAAACACGTATTATCGTGCAAAATGCGAGATTACCTGCATGGATCAAAAAAGTTCAGAAGCTTCTGAATTTTTACGTGACAATTTGACCGTGCGATATCAGCGCCTGCGCAGTAGAACGATAGTGGCGAACCTGCCGGTAAACAAACGATCTTACACTGCAGACTCATTTTGAGATTACCTGATTTTCACGACCTGTCAAATAGTATCATACAATGATAACATCGCATCTCGCTTACTCTTTTAGAATGAGATGGACGAGGCAGTCAGCACTATTACGTGTAAATAGTTATTATCATGATAGTTCAAAATACACACTATTGGTGCAAGTAAATCCATGCAAGTGTACAGGCTCTATAAGAGCAAGTTTCACTGAAAAGCAAAAAATCACAGGGTTTTCGAGAAACTTTTTCGCATATTATTATGTAGTAAATGTCTAAATAAGATTCCTTTGCAAAATAAGTACCTATATATCCATGAATTAACTTTTTCCAATTATCGTTTGTCTATCAGATTTGTCAGACGCGCTATACTTTGTTTTCTAATTATCTTAGAATCAGATCACTGATATATAAATTATTGCGATTTCCAGAGACTATTTACACCCAAAGTATTGATTGTATGAAATGGATATTCGATTGCCTGTACAATCCAATGTGGATTTTGATTGTCTCCTGAGGAGGTTTCTAAATAGGTTTTTTAATGACAAATGGTTGTTAGCCATTTGCTCAATCTATCTAAGTCCATTGGAATTTGGTTGATGCTTTATTATATTATAGAATTTATTAGAAAGAAATTATAGAATAACATACTTTAATAAACTGATGAGGATCTGGTCTTAATTCTGGTGTCGGATTAAGCATCAACTTGACGTAATCCCTAAGGCCTTCACTGACACAACTCAATTTAGATAGCGGTAGTTGCTTCAATTCACTGATAAACTTCTTGGATCGCCCGTAGTTGTCTTGAATATTACCCAAAGGCTTCCCGCCGTTGGAGTGCAGACAGTAAATCATCATACCGACTGAATAAATATCGCTGGCCGTTGAATGCGACGCTGATATGACGCATTCGGGTGCGAGGAAATCGAGATTGGGCTGTGTAGACGGATGCATCGCCTGACAGTATTCGGTGAAAGGCCAGAAGGGTACTGAAGTTTGATTGTTTTGATTCAGAATGCAGAAATCGAATCCGAATATCTTCCAAGCGCCCTGCTGATTGACGACGATGGATTCGGGACAGATGTTTTTATGGAGTAATTTAACGTCGCTGTGCAGGAAGGCAAGACCTTCCGCCATCTGAATCAGACCGTATTTGATTTCCACTTCGTATAGTTTATAATTGGCCATGTGCGAAGGGACTGGTTGAGGCATGTTCTCAGTGTTGCCGAGTATATTAGCGAGGCTCGCGAATACCGGTTCGGTGGCGAACGCCAAGCTTTCCCTGCTCTCTTCCAATGGGTGCTGAAGAGTCAAGAGTTGCGGGTGTCGTAATTTGGTCAGTTGGGTCACTCCCCGCTTTAAAGTCTCCAGCATGACATCTCTGTCACCTTTGCTAAATCTATCTAAGCTTCGTTTCTCAAAAACAAATATGGACGCTTCTTGTTTTGTTGATTTCTTAAAGCCCTTGTAAATTTTCCATTGGAGACCTGAAGAAATAAGAAATTAATATATTAAATATTACTTTTCTACTAATTGTAATAAAACACAATATAAAAATAGTACTTCTTTTGACCATGTCCGATCCTAATAGGATCATATTATGGGCCTCCACAGAATGGAGGTTTGTATTGACAGATTTTTGTTTTTACGAGAAATGGATTTCAGCCACTTGCTCAACCTATTAAGTCCATACTCTGACTCATACACAAATTGAAAAACAATGTGTTTACTTGTCAGACCCAGGATTCGAACCTGAGACCCACGACGCAATAGGCCAACGCTTAAGCCGCGAGGCCATCGTACTTAATCAACATAATTTAATAACATTCGGAATCAGGATCGATCACTTAGATAGACTTGATCAATTCGAAAGAATAATAAGATGAAAATGTCTGTCTAAACCGGTTCCGATTTTATTCAATTTATTTTCAGCCCATGCTGATTATATTTGTTATTAGGCAGCCCGACATTGGTGCAGGACTCTTTCAGGTTCTATGGGATGACAGTTTTTGGCGTTATCAGTAGGTATATTACATCATCAATAATTATAACATAATTTTGAAAACACTTAAAAAATGTATTATAACCAATAGAAAAAATCTTTTTGAAAAAGGTAAGACTCGGGAATCGAACCTGCATCTCTTGGGTTTTGCACCCATGCACATTGACCACAATGCTAAAGGAGCCATACTTAATTGCGACAAATTTCAACTAATGGCGCTTATAATACTCTCTGAAGTGATTTTCAAAATTGAGCTACATTGGCAATCGGTTTTTGTACTTTAAATCAAAGTAGGTAGAACTTGTATTTCATAGTTTTCTATCATATCGTACAACCTTGCTATCGAGATCTAAATGTATAAATAAATCTCTGGATAAAATTAATTAAAATAAGAAATACCCTCTATCGGGTCCTTCTATATTGTTTACACAAACTAAATCTATTATCGGTACATAAGTCGGTTATGGGGAAGCCAGGCAGGAACTAATTATCATAGCCGATTTTGGCAAGATTCATGAATTCAGAATGAAAACCTAACCTAACCTAAACTAACCCAACCTAACAAATAATCCAGTATATCGACTATTTTCAAAATGTATTTGCCGCTGGCTTCTCCTTAACTGACTTGGGTGCTTTTAACTGGTTCTCCGTCATCGTAATCTGTCAGTCGCCATTTTGAATTTTAGCTATCTTTTTGTCATCGAATTATAGCACGCGGTCCAAGCCATTATAGTATTTCGGCAAAATTATAGGACGTGTAGAAAATGAAAGTTTTTTGTTTGTCACATAAACATAACGGAGAATTCGAGAAATTCCGATGCCCTGCTTAATTATAACACCTCTTACGACCGAAAAATGCTAACACCGGCCGCCGTCATTAAATGTCACGTTAGTTTTTTAGAATAGGTATACAACGCAAAACCACGTCCATAGACTAATATCGCACACTAAGATCTTATATTATTTATATTATACACCGTCCCTCGCTTCACGTTATTACGATTTGCTGTGATTGAAGTACGAACATTTTACGGAACTTTAAACATCGCAATAATATACCTAGATAACTTTTAAAAGCAATGAAATAAGCATTTTTTTAATTGTGGTATTTTTGACGTACTATACTTTTTTAATAGTACGCAGACGAAAATGAAACTTTTCGAATCATTTACCAACACATTGTAAGTATTGAAAAGAATATAATATATTATACAAAACATACACATGGAAATCTATATTGTTAGGTATGTATTACAGGTAATTTCTGATTATTGACCTAACAACAGAAATGATACAATAGTCCATTATTTTGACAGCTGTTTGCAGATTCATTGGGTTTTTTTTTTTTTAAATACATTACTAATGAAATAAAGCTAAGAATACATCATTTATTTGCCATAATGAACAAATTATTGTAAAGCGACTACTATATTAGATATTTTACCTGGACCAGCACTGGCTATGTGATGTGAGGCTTCAAATTCTCGAGTAACCGGATTACCCGGTAAGACCCCGGAGAGTTGAGAAACTGTGCTGCTCACGGAAGAATAGAGTTTGTTTATCACGTCCATTTTTATTGATTTACTAATGCAATGGACGGGTTGAAATTAATGTTTCAATATTTCCAATCTAAAAGGACCTCGAACAAAAATTCATCGCTGTTGTATGACACATCTAGCTGTCAAAATATAGATGAAGTTTGCCACTATAAAATTAAAATGGGATATCAACAATGAAAATTACAATCCTCTATAAGTAGAAAAATTAAAAATGTAAGGAGTTTTACCCACCAACAAAACTCGTATTATTCCTGTTGACTTTGAAGTCCTTGAGATAGGCTTTGCTCTTTCTTCTTCGCGTGAGGTTATATTCTACTAATTTATTTTCCTTTTTCTTGTCGTTGGTCATTCCTCCGTTTTTATTTACTGGTCATACCCGCGCGTCCATTTTTATGTATGGAGTTTGGCATCCCTTTGTCTTCATTATGATATGACTCAAGGAACCAGGTAGAAGTTACCTGGACTTCAAAGTCAACATGAATAATAAGAGTTTTATTGGTAAGTAAAACTCCTTTCATTATTCGAATTTGACTTTGAAGTCCTTGAGATATCTGTTTATTATCACCTGGTGTTGGGTATGCCAAATTCCTGTATGTGACAATGATTCATTGACGAGGTATAGACCATCGTGACTTTCCATGTATATGGTTGAATAGAGAAGTTAATGGGTTCTTTTCCCCTTCTGATGGTGGTGTATCCATCGTTCTCTGGTAGTTGTCGTGAAATGTCGACTCACTAGCCAGTTACCTCTCTTTAAGATTATCATCTATTGGGTATATTTACAGTTTAAGGAAGCCACCACTGAGCGGACACTGCCTGGTGGTTCTTGTACCCCTGCTTCCAACAGTACTGACCTTATCCAATTCCCTATAACTGTCCTGGTGGCTGGTTTTGGTGATCCTCTTGAAGATATAAATAATTCTGGGTCGATGTTTTGACACGTGGAAGCGCTTAGCTTCCATTCCGATTGACGATGCTTGGCGGTATTTGTATTTGAGCAAAACATTGGCCATACAATTATGTGGTCACTTTTTTCCACTAATCCATTGTCTACTATTACTGAGTAGTGTGAGGTCATGAACCCTTCGTCCCGATGCGAGAAGCAGCCGAGTAGGTAGCTGTCCTGCGAGAGGTTTCGAATAGGTTTTACTCCACCGGTGTTATTTTCCTAAGATGATCTACCACTCGTCCTGGATCCCAAACCGGTGGTTTGACGGGTTTCGTTTTATGTACCGAAATTGCCTGTAACATATTGTGTTGTACTACCACGTTGATGCTGATATCTACGCTGATAATCGGTTTGCAAAATGTGGCTATGGCTGCCTTATGCACTAGGATGGTGTTGTACGACAAACCCTCCATGTTGTGCATGTAGCCTAGGTATCTGGCCAATTCTATTGGTTGAGGGCTATTATGATCCATTAGGTTCATGTTACCCATGTCATTGTCTTCCATTTGTTCCAAGCTGGTTTGTAAGTTTTTAGAGTCGAAGGCCGCCATTTGGAAGTAAGGAGTGCCCTTTCTTCCACCATACAATTTGATGTTATTTCCACCCCACCCGAAATTATCCATAATTAAAGGGACAGGTCCCGGGTCCTTGGAGGTGGACGGTTGGTCTCCATACCTACTAGTGTCGTATGTAGGTGAGGCATTGTATAAGGAGGTACTATCGGCCTTTTTCGTAAGTCCACTCCCCAAAAGCATTGTTTCCAGCTCGGTGCCACTAGTAAGTACTTCTCTTTTGCTGAGTTCAGGTGCGCTAGAATTCGTGAAAGTATGTTTGGTGGGGGAAATATCCACGCCAGTCTGAAGTCCTACACTCGGCTGAAAGCGTCGTGAAACAGCGCGCCACTGTCTGTAACGTCTCGTGACACATACGTTGCAATGACATGTGCTGTTTCGCTTGCGGATAAATCCACCTCAGGGGGTCCCATCTTTGAAACAGGGGGGGTGGTTGCGGTGTTGATGAGGTGCTATTCGGGAATGAGTTGTCTGCGGGAGAGATGATCTGCCACGCAGTTGTAATTTCTGCGGAAGTATTGTGCAGTAAACGTGATGTTGGCTCGACTGGTAAATAATAGTATCTGTCGGCATAGGTTTAGGAGGGTGACAGATTTTGTGCCACCCTCGTTGTTGATGTATGCCACCACTGTTTTGTTGTCTGTCTGCAGAAGCAGATATGGTCCTATGATTGATTGTATCTGAGATTGAATTGCAAACATTTCCTTCCTGTTGGAATGCCATGCCATGCTAACTGGTTTTGTTCCCACGTACCTGATAGGTGGTGTTCATCCAGTTGGGCTCCCTAGCCTGTGTCAGCTGCGTCTGTCGTCAGGAAGTGATTGATGTATGTCAACTCTGACGAGCCTATCACCTGGAGCCACCACATGATGTCCTGTTAGGCCTGTGGTGGGATTGTCGTCTATTGGCGAGAATGGGACCTCGACAATATTGATGACTAGAGCTTTGTAGCCGTCGGCAATGCAACCTTCCTCGTGGAGGTAGGATGCGAAGTTAAGTCGCCCCAGAAGGGATTGAACATGTGCCTGCCTGATGGACCAACTGCCTTTTTGTACCTGCGTTGTGTCAAATCTGAGGATCCTATCGCCTAGGGCCACCACATGATGTCCCGTTGGGCCTGTGGTGGGATTGTCATCAATTAACGAGGATGGGACCTCGACAATATTGATGACTGGAGCATTGTAGCCATCGGCAATACAACCTTCCTCGTGGAGGTAGGATGTGAAGTTGAGTCGCCCCAGAAGGGATTGGATATGTGCCTGTCTGAGGGACCAACTGCCTTTTTGTACCTGCGTTGTGTCAACTCTGAGGATCCTATCGCCTAGAGCCACCACATGATGTCCCGTTGGGCCTGTGGTGGGATTGTCATCAATTGGCCAGGAAGGGACCTCGGCCATATTGATGACTGGAGCGTTGTAGCCGTCGGCAATGCAACCTTCCTCGTGGAGGTAGGATGTGAAGTTGAGTCACCCCAGAAGGGATTGGATATGTGCCTGTCTGAGGGACCAACTGCCTTTTTGTACCTGCATTAGTAGATGGTGACGGAGTGCTACACACTTCTTCGGCGACAGAAACCTCCGCTTGTTGTGTGTGTCCTACGTGATGTCCAGGGACCCTCATTGTTGGCTTGGGTTCAAACACGATCTTTTAATATTTATTAACCACCCTAAAGACTGTAGGAAGGTTATCCTGTATTCTACCTGAACCGAGACTGTTTCTCGGACTGCTTGGCTACTAAGACGTCGTCTAGGTAAGTGAATATTCTCAGCCATTCTTTCGTAAGCGTTCGGCGACCCAATTGGTCAGGGATGCCAACATAATCGGAGCGGTTGGCAGCACGAACGGGAGACACGTGAATTGTAGGACCCCCCCTTGGTAGGCTAGTCGAACGAATCGACGATGTTGAGAAGCCATTGGTACCTGGAGGTACGCCTGGCTTAGATCTATTAATACTAGCCAGTCTTCTGTTTGTAAGACGGCTGGAACCTCGTAATGGTGAATTAGTTTGAATGGCTTTGGCTGTAGGAACGCATTCAAACGCTTTCGGTTGAAAACAAGGCATAGGGCCCCGTCTTCTTTCTTGATCAGAAACAGGGTTAAGAGAAAAACTGGGGGTTTGACCCGCTTTTTCTAGAACCCCTGAGTTCTTTAAGTCCTCGATCTTGAGAGTGACCTCTGCTGATTGTTGCGTTTGAAATTCTTTCCGTAAAAGTAAAGAAGGACCAATGGTGGTATCCGCACAAAAGGTATGCGGGCTACGGCTATGATTTTTACCAATGTTGGGGGGGGGGGGGGGTACACTATGCCATCCAGACTCCCCGAAAGTCTCTTAGGCGGCTCCCAATGTTGTTGGTCGTCCAGATGCGGTCACCTTCGCTTAGAGTACGGATCCCTGGTGGAGCCCGTACCTCCCATGGAGAACTCCCTTCCCACAGGACGTCGCCCATTGGGAGTACCCCGGCCATAATGTGAGTTCGAGGGCCTTCCAGGACTCTCAGCTCGGAGGAATCCTTGATAGTGCCTCCCGAGTGAAGGTATCCTTCCGGTAAGGATCTGAGTCATGTTCTCGCAAATTTTATTATGCGTTGTCCCCAAAACCCTCTTCGATTTTTTGGTACAGGCTCATCGCTGTTATGATGTTTTGAGGATTGGTTGCCCAATCCACTAACCCTTGCATACCCTTTCAGAAGCTCTGAGAAGCGGGCTGCGATGGTCCTCTCCATCAGATGGTTAGCTGATGACGAGTGGTCGCACTGACGCAACTTGTCATTTAGACCTAACTCTACGACCGTAGGGGCCGCCAAGAATTGTTCTTTGGGCGTTGTGCCACTCCTTGCCGGTCCCCCTGCTGAAATAAGGTACGTAACGAGGATACCTCAAACATCATCATCTTAATCGACGCTCGTACGTTGAACTTTTCCTCCTCTAGCAGTTCTACTTCGCCGTCTGGTGTCCATTGCTTTTAGAATATCCTCCTCACGGTCATTCAGATGTTGCGCCATAATCACTGATCACTTAACGTTCACTTAACTATCACTTAACGTTCGTCCAAAATATTTTTTTTTTTTGATAGTTAGAATGAACTGTCAGACGTAACATGTAAACAATAAGAATGAAGACAAAGGGATGCCAAACTCCATACATAAAAAATGGACGCGCGGGTATGACCAGTAAATTAAAACGGAGGAATGACCAACGACAAGCAAAAAGAAAACAAATTAGTGGAATATAACCTCACGCGAAGAAGAAAGAGCAAACCCTATCCCAAGGACTTCAAAGTCAAATTCGAATAATAGTAGTTAAGTACTTACAATAATTTGGTATATAAAGTTTGAGGCGTTCACGGTTGTTTTTTATCGTAGTAGATTTTTGGGTTTTCACCGTGTGTCCTTTTTCCTCTTTCTTCGACGTTTCGGGCTCGTTGCAGAGGCCATTATCATAGTAGATTTTTGGGTTTCCACCAAAGAGATTAGGTGCAATGTCTTTGGTTTCCACCGTGTGTCCTTCTTCTTTCTTTCCTAGACGTTTCGGGTTCGTTGCAGAGGCCATTGTCATCTCTTGATGATGGTCTCTGCAACGAGCCCGAAACGCCGAGGAAAGAAGGAAGGACACACGGTGGAAACCCAAAAATCTACTACCCACGATAATAAAATTGGTGTTTGGTATGAAAAAATTCAAAAGATTATTTGAGTTCAGAAACAAAAATAATGCAACCAAAATAAGTTTCGATGTCAATGCCATAATAAAATCAATGCTAAAAGAGCAAGTATAATATATGGTAGTAACATATTATTGAGTAGGTATAATACAATTTTTTTTGGGATATTAAGTTCATTTTATTTGAAAAAGAAAACATTTTCTTTGAAAGATTATTTATTCAAGTATTCCCTATATGTTGCGCAAAATGTGCTACTAGAAATTTAATCAGATTTCTCTTTTGTGTTGCGCCAACAGACATTCCAGTCATACCAACAGACCGAAACCCAACGGTACTAATCGCCGATTAGCCAATAGAAAGCAGCGAATCGTATCTGACATTTTTTCAAATATGGCCATCGCAATGTTTGAAAGTTTACGATGTAAAGTTTATTTGTCGTTTTAATTTAGCAAGTTTTCGCCAATATCTTCAAAATGGATGAAGATATCGCAGAAAAACTGCGAGAGGAAAATCCTGAGCAGTTTTTCATCCTTGTACGGATGCATCTATCCTTTCTTATCGATATGAACACGGACGAGTGAGTGGTGCAACCTTTAAAGTTTTGCATGTTTTCAATATTTATTTTTCTAAAAATATACAATGATTTCAATCCAAATTCATCAACTTAATGTAACATTATTTGCTGATATCAGTTGCTCGTTTTTATATGCTGTATTTGCTTAGTTTATTTACTTTCAGATAACTGAATACTAATTTTGTGCAAGATTGGTTAGTTTTGAAATAAAATTGCCTAATAGGTCGCAATTAAATAATTAATTCAAGCCTTCATGTTGAAAAATTAATTTGTACTCATTTATATTGTAATATGTAATATAAGCTAGACTATCTCTCGAGTCAAAGAGTACATAAGTGTGGGAGATCAATTAGCCACTTACCTGTTGCAGGTTACAGGTGGCTGTATTGTCATTGCAAAATATGTACTCGTACACCATCCCACATCGATAATGTATTAAAGAAGATGAAACCGGCACACTATTTTAATATGTTGTCGATTTTTCAAATAGCAGTCAATTATGTTTATTTTCCAAACACTGGTCACAGGTCAAACCAAATTGCTAACTACCAAACCTCTTAACCTTTTCTATGCCTCACGATATTACTATGGCAGTATCTGACAGGCCACAGATCTTTAACAATATACATTGAATATAGATCGAAGCTCTTACTATAACTGATAATTTGTGGCTTAGTATTTCATAATTATTCAAATAGATGTCGCTGTGTTTAATTTTTTAAATTTTGCAAATCAACCGACAGTGGCTAGTAATTTGAGTTTAAAGTCGGGCGAGATAACTCGTGAAATTCGTATGTGCAGCCTGTCAATCATGGCCTTATAGAGCAAGATAACTCGCTGAAGGGATAGAACCGGTTAAAATAACACAATCACCTATAACCATAGAGGTAACATAATTACCTTATGTAAAGCCGCGTTGACAGATCCGAGTACACTCGGACCGAGCGCACTCGTACGAGACAGCTTCATACTAATTACTACTATCCGAGCTACTCGGACCGCGTCCTACTGAGTAATTAGTATGAAACTGTCTTGTACGAGTGTACTCGGATCGTGTCAATGCAGCTTAAGTGATGGCCATATTATAAAGGAGTTACAAAAAAAACAGTAAGTACTTTTGAAGGTTGTGGTCTCCAAAATATGGTCAACATTCCTGTCTTACATGTGAAGTTATATCTATAACTACTTCAGAGTTATTTTAGCAAAGAGTTTGAACTATTATAAAAAAGGGTATAATAGAAGTGTTTTGTATTACAACATTTGATAGCGATTCAAGAACATTATTTGTATGGTTTAAGTAGAGTGCTTTCACACAGAGGACTCATGTATCCAATACAGGTATGATGAAAAAAAGTATCGATAGCTGCTATATGACTTGATTGGATCCAACACCTTTACCAATCCTCTGCAGTTCTTTTTTCAACTCCATAATCTTCAAGGGAATTGAAATGGGAAACTTGCGGTGTCAGTGTCCTTCACCTGGTCACGAAAATGAAATGATCTTCTTTTTCCAGGAATGACAGTCCAATAGACAAACCAAAGCCGTTCAAATGGGGGTTTTCAAAGAAATCCAAAAACGGGGATAGCGCAGGCCCCAAAAGTGTTACTGGCTCCAACAAGAATGCTGACACAGTGACTTTGACTGAAGAAACTATTAACCAAATATACCAATTAATAGACATTTTAACGGAAGATGAATGTAAGTATAAGCCGGCTCGCACATCACAACTCGCCTTGTGGCGACAACGGCCATAAATCAAATCTTCTAGCCTAGCGGCAAACGTCAAACGCGAAAAAGGAGAAGTCTCTCGTCTCCTATTTTTTGAGCGAGCGATGACAGTGTAGACAGAGACAGAGACAGAAATGGCCGATGGCCGCAGGCTGTGCGCTTGCGCGGAGTCGACTTGCTTCGATCCAACATGCAGGCTGTATGACATACGACATGTTGCATCTGCGGATCGTCTCGCGTTGCAGTTGCATTGGCCAATCTGCGAAGCTCCATTTGATAACGTTTGTTTCTTGGTTTACGATGACGTCACATCGACGAATTCGTCGTAAGACGCATGCGGCGAGTTCTGATGTGCGAGCCCTATTAATTCATCAATGTTTACTTGGCAGAACTCTTTTTTTAAAACCACTTCAACACACTGTAACGTAAGAAAAAAAAGAGGTTGTGTAGGATTGTGATTATGACGGATTAAGAAGGGTAGGAATTATGAAGGAAGGTGCGCCTGGGTATGGGGATATGGGTGAGAGATGGATAGGGTAGGAAAGGGTGGAATGGATAGGAAAGCAGGCAGAGCATGAGAAGCGGGACAGGATCGTGCGAACTTGAAATACCTCCCAAGCCTAAGTTACCTGTCGGTTTGCATGCGGTCATTCGGTTTCTGCTGTAATTTAAATAACAGGGAGATTAAGGGTGCCACTCTATGAAAGCATAGAGACAATGATCAATAAGTAAATGAAACGCGAGTATAAAGTTTAACAGGTGTATAATTATGTAAAAGATATTCGATAACATGGCAAGCATTACTAGAATGAGAAAACGAGTGTATAAATAATTAAAAACTAATGAGCGCCTGCATAAAATAATTAAATTGACGATATTAGAAATACTCAACTATTAAACTAAAGCCAAAAGGTTCGGTGGACCGTTACACCAGTAATAAAATTGACAAAATACATATTTAAAAAAACCTCCCAATATCGACGCCATCCAGCCGGACCTGGCTTCGGACCATCTTCCGTCCGAAGCTACGGAAGGGCGTCAGAAGTCCCAGAGAGCTGTTCTTCAGGTGGATGTCGGAGACCGAGGGCGCTGTGCCCCGGAAGGACGTCAGAGACCGAGAGCGATGCTCTTCAGATGGACGTCGGGGACCGAGAGCGCGGAATCGGTCGGCCTTCACTGTATATAGACTCCATTCACCTTGCGCCGGAATTATTCTAACGGATGTTTTACAAAGTTATTCGACGCGCGCATGCGTCCTCGTACCGCCGTCGAGCTTGATATTGCCAGTGTAGTAAAAATTGAAATCTAAAGTGTGGCCATGTTGTAACATTGTATTTAAATATTATGTAGAAAAAACCGTTTCCTTAAATTTACAATTATATATCAATTTATATAGTTTTCACCCTAAGTAGACTGACTATTTCCATGGGGAACGAATATATCCTTTGAGGGTCTCAAAAGCCAGCGGATTGAGTCCCCTCCGAAGCCAGTCTCAAGTACCAAACTCTAATTTATTATCTCAACAGATAATGTTAATAAGAAACAGAAACATACTTATACATAGTAAATACAATCAGCGTCTTGTACCTGTGCAAACATAATCTCGAATGGACAAGTGGGTGCCGCACTGTCGAATGAAATAAATGGATGTTTGTTACGATTTGATACAGAAAGTTGAAGAGAAAGTTTAATAAATTTCTATCTACATACTACTTAGTAGTTATAATGTTTTTTATTGCGGATTGAGAATTATTATGCCTGAGTCTTCATATAAAAATAAAAGAACCCTCTTCTCTTTGGAACTTAAACATAATATGTTACGCATATTAGCACAGTTAAATCTTTATTTACGTGTACATATTTATATACTCACCAAGCAGTTGGACCATATTGAAGGAGACGATATTCTTTGCAATTAAGATAATGGAAGAGCTACCAGTAGATATAGGAGATGGAAAGTGTCATTGATTATATTATTTTTTCTTTTAGATCTTTGCCAAGAAGGAATATTTCGGCGGACAGGATCGTTGAGTCGGCAACAGTTATTGAGAAAGCTTCTGTCGTCGGGAGGTGATCTCTCGAAACAGGAGATTGAAAAGGCGTCATACAACGCTCATGATATGGCATCGGTCTTGAAAGGCATACTAGCAGATACTCCGGAGCCTCTGTTACTCAATCAGCAGCATCAGGCCTATTGCCATCTGGCTAGTAAGTTTATAAATGTATTCGGATAGCATAAGGCATTTGTAGAATAAGCGATATATCAACAAAATGAGTAGTGAACGAAAATCGCTATAAATATATCATATTGAAATGAATGTCCGATAGATCGTGTAGGTAACAAGAACTAGTTGAAGGGGCATATGAGACAAGTTGATATGACAGTAGGAATGTAAAAATTAAATGTCATCTTTGTTCGCATTCATATACCCAAGAGTACACTTTACCACATAACATATGAGAATGGTCTCAGCAACGACTCTAAACCCCCGAAGAAAGGAGAAGGAAGAATACACTGACATCCGTAAACAAGTAGATTTGTAATCCAATAGATATTACAAAATTGGCAATTACATAGTGGTGATATTTTTAGTGGAGTGTATATTTGGATGTTGAGTTTGTATGGGTTAAATGGATAGGGCGGACTTGGGGACGCTGGGCGCTAACCTTTAGGGTTTGGTAAGCAGAGGAAGTCTTCCTGGACCTCGGGTCACTCACTTGCACACTTTTTAGGTTAGGTTATATGGTTGAGTTACTTATTCACTTGTGTGCGGTCACCCAGTATCGTTGGTGTTTATTGGTTTGTGGTTATTACTTTTATGATCAGATCGGCACTGAATTAAAATGTGCCCAGGAGTCATTAATGATTAAGATATTGTTCTGTATCATTTTCCGTTTATAAAATTTAAGGTTTTATAATATCCCTGATTAATTAACATTGTTGATTTTCTCAACAGCGACGTGTTTTGATGATGGTCAACCATTGACGGAAGCCGAACCCCGCTTAATAGGAGCTCTCAGATTGCTTCTTCTCCTCCTCCCGTGGTCGGTTCGGCAGGTGGCGCGGAGGCTCCTTACTCTGCTTCACAAAACTGCCGCCAGACAGAACAGCAACAGAATGTCGCCTTCTTCCCTGGCCACCATGTTCACTCCTCATCTCATGTGTCCGAGAAAGGTCAGTATTTTTATAAAACTTTAAAACTTGTAAAATTTTTTCTAATAACAGCCTTTTATTTAATATTTTTCCATATATTTTCGACTTCAGGAAAGAATATTGTTGGTGTAAAAATATGTGTATGGTGGATACGCAAAAAAATTTTGGGCGAATTAACAATTGGAGATAAAGATATTTTGACTGGATGCAGAACAATAACAAGTCATGAACACCTATATCATATAATTCGCAAACCACACATGACTGAATAACGTACTTCAAGTTGATCCCATGCATTTATTTTTGTAACGGAGATGTGATTTTGAAATAGTTGATATGCAAATATGACAGAGCCACACTGAACACCCGGAATATGAAGACAGTCTCCAAGAACTGACCATAGAAACCCCTTGACCTCATGCTCAATGGTGGAATGATGACGGAAGTAAAATACACTATTTTAATGCATAATTAGGCCTATCATGAATGAAATGAATGCAGATAATAAAATTATTATGTTTCATTTTTATATAATCAGCAATGATATATTGTTAACATTCTGTTTCTAGCTTTCTCCCGAGTCATTGCACATGGAGTCACAGAATCTGGCGCCCATTCTGAGTTTCATGATTCGGAAGTCTCCCGTTTTGTTCACAACGCCTCCGCACCTGGCCACCGATATAGCTGCATATCTCGCCAAAAAACAGCAGAGAAGACTTCTCTCGCCCAATGTAAGACGATTGAATCATAAATCTATTTGTTCTGATTGTAATGTTACTGAGAATGTGTCAAAGATTTTGTGCACTGCCAATGCAGTGGTGGTCAAATCTGAATATACAATATAAATTATGCAGTCAATCTCTTGCGATGGATCTCAACCAGGATTCTGCACTTTATTGTAGAAATCATTTCTAAGTATATACAGACGAACTTGGTTATTACGAGGAAGATGGGACCGACTGAATTTGCTCGTTATAAGTGGTACTCGTTATATCAGAGAATAGGTATTTTTTAAATGAGCGGTCACATAACAAAAAAAGTCTAAAAAAACGTTGAAAATAAAAAATCTGAAAACCATCGTAAAAATCCCCGAAACAAGCATGGCCTTCATAAACTACAAAAGAAGTTGTTTATTGTAATGAAATTGAATCGCCTTGAATTTTCCAACCATGTGTGTGGATACTTTTTCATTATTGTCGGCTAAAACAACAATTAGACACTAATACGAAAACACTAATAAACAGTTGAAAATGTTCCTCTGAGGCGGACGAAACCGGTCCTAATTTATTGATTAAAAGTGGAATAAGTACTACAAAAAAAAAAAATGCGTTTTATTAAATTAAAACAACAATACAATGCAGTTCCACCATGAATTGACAGTTAACAAAATAAAGATATATAAAAAAAAAAAAATCATAAACTTAATCCGTCCCCCGGAGGCATCCTGTCCAATCGGATTTTATTGCTAGGGTCAAAAAAATTTTTAAACGATCGACCCATTAACAGTGTTTTAGCTGGGTATATCCGATAAGTTGCTCGTTATAACAGTGAATAAATGTATGGAGAAAATCATAAACCAAATGTCAACGAATGTTTCCTCATTATATCCGAGATCTCCCTATGTCCGAGATCGTAATAAATGAGTTCGACTGTACCTCTTTAATGTGGTTTTCAAACTATTTGCGAAAAACTGTTGTTTTCCAAGTTGGCCTGTCGATCGGTGATTGGGTAGTCAGCAAGCAGACAATGGAAAGTAATACAATCTTATCCGATTCGACTCCTTATGTAATATGACATGATTGTAGAATTGAGGAAAATGAAATATTGTGAGTATATTTTGTTGCAGGGTGAAGACTTGAATGAGAGCGTATCGGAGCGTTCAGCCGCGAGCACCGTCTTTACATTTGTGGACCGGCAGGCCAGCAGTGCGGC
The DNA here is from genome assembly GCF_057557595.1 of Rhyacophila brunnea. Lineage (NCBI taxonomy): Eukaryota > Metazoa > Arthropoda > Insecta > Trichoptera > Rhyacophilidae > Rhyacophila > Rhyacophila brunnea. The sequence continues at coordinate 39,021,078 of NW_028232796.1, forward strand.
CGCACCCGCCTCGACCGACGCGGCCCTCGCGCAACTCTACGCGTATATTCAAGCTTTGCCCGAATCACACAACAAGAGACGACTCGTCAAGCAGTTCAATAGAGAGAATGGACACGGTATGAATAGTGAAACATAAAAATATCATTTATTCATAAAAAAGACTGCTTTAAAATTTTACTGTAGCGACATTTAGTCCTGGCATTTGTGTGTTTTCGAAAACTTCGACATTCAGCAATCTTCGGTTTCGACGGGTGAGGAGACCAGTGCGTGAAGAAATAACTCAAATTAGTTTGACCTACTAGTCAATTACTTGTTGCATGCTACACCCGTGAGATAACGTATTTTCACACTTCAATTATGTATCTGATAAATTATTGAATTGCATGTCATGCGAGATGACCAACTATGTATACATCAGTGGCGAAGGGTGGAAGTAGACTGTTGAGATCCAACATAAATAGTGCACACTAAACTTTCTGTCACATGACGTATTTGTTTTCATTGAACCAAGACTACAATATGCAGAGAGTGTTGGTTAGTTTTTAAAAATAAATTAAACCTTGCCTAAACAGAACCATAATAGTTTTGGTATGCAATGGGCGATTCGAGAATAATACATAGTACACAGTTTTTAGTCATATTTATTTGTTTTTCTTGAATTAAAAATTCATATTACATTATGTTGGTAAGTTTTATAAAATTCATTAACCCTTTCTAAGCGTTACGAATCCCGACTTAGTACAACAGTGCGCGTTGTGATTTCAAGCATCAATAAATCGTAATAAATGTCAGTCAAACATACACAAATAGAGTAGTAAAAAATCGGAGTCAAGTTCAAAAATGATTATGACAGAACCTAATATTTTATGTGACTCTAAAAATAAACATTCGTCGCCTAAATCTGATAAGAAATCACGAACAAGACTTCTTCATTGAAAAAATGCCAGCTTACTCGAGCGGCGCCATGACACTTACGAAATGGTGCTGGACTAATGCGTCGATGACAGATTAACAAGTGTAAGAACAGTTCAGTATTCTTATAGTCTACCGGCTACCATTTCGACAAATATGTCATACACATAATGAATAATAATATGGTTTATGACTTTTATGAGCATTTTTGTTGAGTGTGTTGAAAAAATATCAGTCATAAATAACTCATTTTTATAGCATCCAGGACATCTCAAACTGTGTAACTTTTGTTTGAACTCGCATACACATTGCAGCACTGCAGCCAAGTATAAATAAATCATCCTTGAGAACTACTGGCTATTTGAGAGTGATGTACTTACCACCAGTGCCTGGTTTGTACCTACCATTGACCCCGAACTGAATGGAATCGAATGACGAATAGTTTATATAACAAAATGGTTTATTTTTCGAATACCTATTACAATTCGTAAAATATTAAATTTCAAACACTTTTTGCACTTCTAAATGCTTTATAGTCACCACAATTTTATTTTCAAGTTCATTTGTTTTTTTTTTATTATATTACTTCAATAACCTGGTACTAGAATAGGTAATCTCTTATTTTATTATAATGACGTGATAGTAAGTAACTCGAGTTATTTTCGACTATAAATATAAGAAGAATTCTACATAAAAAAAATAGTAGTCATGAATCAAACCCTTTTGAATAGTATTACGAAAAAAATAATTCTCAAGTGTCTGTCTCACACCAGCAGACGATGATTTGCCGCGCAGTGTATAAAAATTCAGTAGCGCGGGACCTGGTGTTTGCGTAATACGACAATTTCCGCATTTATGCGGGAACGGGCGTCTGAGTGTTCGTGTCTTTTCTTTATAAATGGCTGATAACTAGGGTAAATAAATAATTTTTGTCTGTTTCACCTAATACTATAACCAGAAAATAGTATTTAAAAATGTTAATCAATGATAAACAAAGAGACATATTAAATCGCGGACTTCTAGGTATATTTAAATGACACCTGGTTCAAATTATTTTCCGAAACTATAAACTCGCGGATAATATACTGGCAGATAGGCGAATGAATGCAATCTCCAAAAGCATTCCTTTTGTAAAAATATTTTGTAAATTCACTTTGATCAATGTAACTTTCGAATATTCTATTTAACAGTTTACGCACCAAATAGTTTTTCAATCACTAAAAAACAATATAACTTATTATATCGCAAACTCGTATCGTTACAAACACGTCAGTCAAATGTCTTCGGCGCACATGCACTAAGAAGCGATAAGACACTATATACGCGGCAAATTTGAATTGGCCCGATGACTGATATATTTTTATTCAAGACACGCTCCCGAAAAATATTTATTTAAATTAGATAGAACAAAAGTTTAGGCTATCCATTGACAGATGTCAAGAGAAGGATGATTTTTGAATAAATTAAATCAATATTCGAATTATTCGCGCCTGGCGGAAAGCAGTACTAGGCAAACGAAAATCGAAATGACTTTAGTCAGCTGACGCGCGGATGACTCGCGCGTATAGGCTGACTAAAGTCAGTTGCCGCGTTAGAAAGGTTAAGCCCTGGATAACCAAACCATAATACATAAAAAATATTCTTCCATCTATGTATAAAATATCTCAAATATTAATGGCATAATTTTAAATATTTTATAAATAGATGAATATTTTATGACTATTATCTATTATGGCTTGGTTTACGCAGAGTTTGATTAAATTTTAAAAACTAACCAACACATTAAAAACCAACCAACTTATTGTTGTGTTGTGTGAAGGTGTTTACGGTTGTCCAGCTTGTTTCCATATTTTATTGTACAGACCTTGATGGCCCGGTATCAAATTTCCCATGATTTCCCAGGCCTAATTTCAGAAAATGGAGTTATTGGTAGTTTTGTAATTTTTACAGGTACTCCACTTCAGTTACAAAGGACGCAGAAGCAAAGGTCTTTGGGTGAGTCGTTGAAGAAACACATCTTCAACAAAAGCCTGATGAACAGATCCGTCAAGAAGCCCCTCGCGACACACGATTCTCGGTTTCCTTATCAACCCGTCATTCAGGTATTTACTTTCTTCATACACGTTTTCTATACATCCTTTCTCTTTACTGAACTCTAAAATTTAGCAACAGCCTGCGATTATTGATAGAACTTTTAGAGAAATGTCGCTATTTTACCACGTTTTTATTAGCTCGTATTCTTGTTTGTCGAGTACACATTTTTTCTTGTTTTTCCAGTACAAATTTTTTCTTGTTTGTCCAATACAAATCTTGTTTAACTAACTTCCCGACATTTGAAACTTTTAGAATATATCAGAACACGATGACAATGCATTCTTTTAATACTTTTAGCCATCTTTAAGCAGAATTGAATTCATTTTCAGTTAATTCTGTTTTGTATAGAAAGTTATTTTGGATAAAATTTTTAAAAAGTAAAACACTATTATTGGTTGCTAAGGGGGTCCTAGCAACTAAATTATTAATATATACGTGCTCTACTATGGAAATCAATATGAAATGTCAAAATGACATTTCAGTATTTCTATCAAGTACAAAAAAAAGTATTTATTAATACATGGAATTGTCAAGTTTATATGCTTCAACAGAAAATTTAAAAACGTGGTATATAAAAAGTTCTTTATATCTTGTAATTATTTATTTATATCTATATAATATTGTACATTTTTGTTATCTGTCGGTATCTTAACTGTTCGAAGCTTAGATCTAAACTGTTTTCACACATAAAAGTTTTTAAATGTTTAAATGTAAAAGTAAGAAATGAACAAACCATATTATACGGGCCTGATGAGTAGAATGTGAATGTTGTGTTAATCTAACTAATGAGGAAATCTATACATAGACGAATATGGAATGACAGATACCAAATCGTACTCAGTCAGACCGTTGTGTTGATAACCTCCTTCTTATCGACCATCGATGTTTTCGCTGACTTTGAATTATTTTTTTCCCTTCTGGCTATTTGTCCAAAGAATTGTGACACACTTTGGAGACATATTTTTGAGAACCGGTGTATCACGTTTGTTTTTTTTTTAGAATGAATTTATTGTTTGGATGATAGACGTTTCACTATGTATTAGAATTTTTTTTATGTCTTGTGAATAGAATATAAAATTTCCTATTCGTTATCTACTAATTTCGATATGAATACATACATATACATACATACATTCTAATCAACTAACTGCATTCAATAACCATTGAAAATTTACTAAATCCTTCCGATACTACTGTCATGTTATAATGTTTGGTGTGTGAATGTGCTTGCCATAATAATCATGTGTACGTCTTTGCCTTTCTCGCTTCAGCATGCTTTCTTTCTTTCACATTTCAGAATACTCCGACCCGCAAAGAAATCTTTATCCAAAAGCCCGCGTCATTCCTCAATTCTTGTAACAATACGCCGACTAATTGCACGGAAACTATCGAATTAGTCACGATAAAGTCTGACGAGAAAGCAAACTCTGAAACAAATTTATTAGATACGCCAAAGAATACAAAAGAAAACCGTGATACTGTTGTCGAGATCGCTGAAGAGGCCTACCCTGATGATTCCTTATCGGACAGTCACAGCGTAGATTTAGACGAAGGCACTCTTTCGTGCGACGAAGGGAAACCTTCGGAGCGAATTCAGCGACCGAGCGCTAAATATACATCCGAGCCTAATCTCAGTTTTATAGCTACCGTACATCAGGACGATACCCCAAAGTTTTACAAGAAGTCAACTAAAATATTCAATTCTAAATCGTCGCTGGCCGGGAAAAGACATGATATCAGAAAGCTGCAAAAACAAAATAGCGGATCGGGCGATGAGAAATCTTTCAGCGATCATTCGTTGAATATTTACAAGTCTTGCGTGAGATGCACGACTGACTCTTGTTCGGAAGCCGAAGGTTCAGTTACGGACGTCAAGATATCAGACGTAGAAAAAGAATCCAATAGTTTTACCACGCGCGTTTGCAAAAAAGACTCAGTCAAATATTTACGCAACAAAAGGAAAATGTCCACAGAGAGTAGCATGTCTTTGAAAGATTCTCCCGTGACGAATGACGCAGGGAATAGTTCTAAACGTAGCGATAGCAAGGATTGTAGCAATGTAAAGTTAAAATTGTTGCCGTCGAAGCTTTGTTACTTGACGAGCACTCCTTCCGTAAGTAACGCTATGTTGAATGGCGAGAGGAATAATTACGAAGGCTGCTCCACCCCTCTTTTCGCCGGCGGGAGAAATCTACGGAGAGGATCCATGTCACCTATCACTAAGTCCACGCAAAAGATGTCAAAGGCTATGCAGGTTTGATATGAAATATATTTTGAAGCTATTCATTGTGTCTCTTTAAAACAAATTCCATGTAAATATCGTCTCTGTTCTGGCAGAACACACTAACTGAAGAATACTAATTTTGAGTAGTTTGACTTTGAAGTTATTAAAAAGTTTGAAATAATGGTCTATCATGTGAGTTTATTAAGTAATCGTAAAAAGGATGACTTTAAAATAAAGACTGTTTATTTATTAAGAAGGTTTCCAGACGGTAAAGTTTGAAATAAGGAACATTTTGGTACTAACTCAATATGTCATTTTTTCGAATTAGTGTCTTCTGCCAGAACAGTGACGATATATTTTATTTGTAATAATTGAGGTGTATATTTCCAAAACCGATAAGTCAACATATCGTCGCAAAAGGATTGGTTTGTCGAATATCTGTTTTTGTCGAAATCGACCTTTTAATGCAGAATGATTTTTTGTATCTAAATGGACCAGAACCATCATTTTCTTTAAATTTTTTTGTAATGATTACAGCATTCATAAATGCTGTAAAAACAACAGTTTAAATACCTTCATGTATTTAAATATTTGATAATGAAATTTATTTTTCGTCTCCTGAACATTTGACATTAATTTGGTCTATTCGACAAACCAATCCTACAGCGACGATTTGTCAAAAAGAGCACGTTTTCTATTTGTAATTTCACACAATTTGTAATGATTTATAACTTTAAAAAACCCGCCAAAAAGGTACAAAAAATTTTAAATACAAACCAATAAATTAAAAAGATACAAAATCGATATATCCAATTTTGCTTTTAGCTATTGCAATTTAGTGTTGATCAGTTGATAATAATGGACATATTATTGACCATATCCGATCCTAATATGATCATATGGGCCTCCACGGAGTGGAGGTTTGTATTAACAGATTTTATTTTTACGAGAAATAGATGTCAGCCACTTGCTCAACCTATTAGGTCCATACTCTGACTCATACACAAATTGAAAAACAATATGTGTACTTGCCAGACCCAGGATTCGAACCTAGTACCCTCGACACTATAGACCGTTGCTTAAGCCACGCGGCCATCGTTGGTGTTAATGTATAATGGAAGAAAGAAAGTAACGTTTAAAGTTTACTCATTTACTCTTGAAACAAAAACATCATTTACCACCGAGGCCAACTATAGTCATTCCGGGCCACCGAATAGAGAGTTATGATGGTAGTACTAATTATTGAGTATCTTCAAATGCAACGTGGTTGTTCGCAGTAGATGGAGATATGCGATTGAATATTTCAGTACTGTGATGGCAAACGGTTATAACTGCTGTTTACACAATTTTACAGGAGAGCAAAAACAAAGATTTGAAATCAGTCTGACAAGTTGGTTTAGAAGATACCTATTTTCAAGTATTTTATATCAAAATAAGCGGAATTAGCATCCCTACATAAACCTTTACTATTTTTTTGTAGATTGAAGTTTTATTGTTATCTTGCCTTTTAAGCAGATATATCGTCACCGTTCAGGCAAAAGTCACCAACCCTAAAAACATAGTTTTGAGATATCGCAATTTGAAAGTTTGAAAATGCAGGAAAAATCAGATTTTAATGTTTTTAAGGTTTTATCTACATTAAATTATTTTCTCATGTCTTCTTAATAATTTCTTTAAAGTAATTTTACTTTTTGATGCTAATTAAAACATCTGGAAGGTTTTGAAGGAGGCAAGGTAGCTCAAATATGGTTTGGTGACTTTTGCTTGTTAATAATCTGAACAATGTTAGCCAAAAGAAGGATCAGTAAAACTCACCATCCATAGTATGGTGACTTTTGCTTGTATATTTATAACGAAGGATCTATTTTTTTTATATGGTCAATAATGTCTATTCACCTATAATGACTTTTGCTTGTTAAGATTTTATCGAAAGTCATTTAGTGAAAAACAAATAATTCGGATTTAAGCAAAATTTTACTAACTAATGTACCGTGGTGAGTTTTGCATCTTAAAGAACATAAAGGACATACTCAACTCAAAACTGCCATTTTCAGGGTTGGTGACTTTTGCCTGAACGATGACGATATTATCATTTTGCCATATCAACCTTTTTTCATATTTGGTCAGATGCAGATATCATTTAACATTACTTTGTGACCAATAAAGTTGCAGCTCTAATATTTTGCCACATCAAAGAATGTACAATTTGGAACATATTATGGAAGAAAACATTGCAGTTATAACCATTTGCCATCATGGTACCGATTTTGTTCAATTTAATCAATGTACATATTACCATTTTATAACAATCATAATTTTTTACAAAACATATTACCACATTTGAAGAATAAGCGATAACCAGCACTACGATTGAAGTTTGCAGCTCTGCGCCCTGGCCTGAATATTTATAGTCAGCCTTGTTTACCACAAATATTGTATTGTAGATCGGTATTTGGAAATAAGACACGTCAATTCATTGGTTGGACATTAGCTGATTCTTCATTAAATAATTTTTCAAATATTTTGAGCTAAGAATACCTATTAAGGGCGGACGTGGTCAGCGTGGGTCAAAATGGAGTTTTTTTCTATTTTCAAAGCATGATCCTGGACATACCTTAAACGTTGTAGATAATCTATTTGTATAATTTTGAAGCCTTATTATCCTTTATATTTATTTTAAACATTTGATGACTGCATAAAGTATTTTTATTACATAAAATAGTATTCTTTTAAACCTATCGCTGTAATGTTTTAGAATATAGTCATATTTCGGTACATAACTGTGCAGTGGTGTTAAGATTTTTTACATTTATTAATTTTTAAACGCATTTATAAAACCATTAGTATAATTTATGACGAGATTATTTTAGTAAAATATTTACGATAAAAAATTATATTGATAATCTCTGTGATCCCAAATTTGACAAGAATTAGGCATTTTATTATTCAAAAAATGGGCAAGATTAACACATTTGAAGATAATTCTACAGAGACTCATTATAAGCTATGTCTTTGACCATTCAAGTGTGATAAACATCCTACGAATAATGATTGCTTTATAATAATTATTGACCTAAGAATAAGGTAGTGATTTTTTGAAATACGCCATTTCTTTTGGCATTCCCCAGTGGTTAAGCTACAACATACGGCCATAGCTATAAATTGACAAACTATAATTAAAGTAGGGAGTAAAATGATGTTAACGCACGTGTTTGAACATGTACTGTTTAAAAAAAAAAAGATTTTTTTTTCAGTTAGGTACATGTTCAAACACGCGCGTTAACATGATCTTACTCCCTACTTCAATTTAAGTCCGTCAATGTATGGCTACGGCCGTATGTTGTAGCTTAACCAATGGGGGATGACAAAAGAAATAGCGTATTTCAAAATAACACTACCTTATTCTTAGGTCAATAATTATTATAAAGCAATCATTATTCATAGGATGTTTATCACACTTGAATGGTCAACGACATAGCTTATAATCAGTATATTTAGAATTACCTTCAAATGTGTTAATCTTGCCGATTTTTTGAATAATAAAATGCCTAATTCTTGTCAAATTTGGGATCACAGAGATTATCAATATAATTTTTTATCGTAAATACTTTACTAAAATTATCTCGTCATAAATTATACTAATGGTTTTATAAATGCGTTTAAAAATTAATAAATGTAAAAAATCTTAACACCACTGCACAGTTATGTACCGAAATATGACTATATTCTAAAACATTAGAGCGAGAGGTTTAAAAGAATACTATTTTATGTAATAAAAATACTTTATGCAGTCATCAAATGTTTAAAATAAATATAAAGGATAATAAGGCTTCAAAATTATATAAATAGATTATCTACAACGTTTAAGGTATGTCCAGGATCATGCTTTGAAAATAGAACAAAAGCTCCATTTTGACCTACGCTGAGCATGTACCCCCTTAAATAATCTCATAATATGCAAGAAATAGATCTGAATTGATACTCGTTAAATATCCCCACGTGCTGTAAAAGTAAACATAGCAGACTCGATCTCGCAGATGTCCACTAAGTTGACTTGCTACTCAAAACTATTTGTCATCTGTCACTTTGAAATGTCTAATGACTGTCTAAGTTTAATCAACCCCAATAACTATGAAAGGTTGTGTGAAACATAACAACCTATAGAATTAATAAGGAAGTGCTTATTTTTAGGTTATAGTAGGTTCTGGGTGGTTTTCATGTTCACTCATATTGTTGGTTCCATTTTTCATACCAATTTAGGTGATAGACTAATCATCATAATAGCGCCTGTACACGTACATGGATTTACTAGCGGCAATAGTGCGTATTTTAAACAATTGTGACAATAACTGTTTACACGTAAAAGTGCTGACTGTTTCTCCAATTCATTCTTTAAGAATACTATTTGACAGGTAGTGAAAATCTGTCCACCTGAAAATTCGTTGGTAGTTCATTTTTTGCCGGCAGGTTCGCCACTATCGTTCTACTGTGCAGGCGCAGATCGAAAAAATCCTACTGTCGCATGAAAATTCAGAAGCTTCCAAACTTTTTTTAAACATGCATGCATTCTTGCCAACTGCAGGGCAATACATGTTTACCCACACATTTTCTTACTGCCAACAGTAAATCCATGCACGTGTAAACAGGGTATATCTTCGAATTTAACCAAATCTTAAATCGCTGTCCTACAATAAATTGTAGTGTATTTTTATTGACAATGCATTCTTTTCGTTTTCCTAGCTGTGGAGCTCATTATCTCCGTAATATTACTAGATTTCGTTTTGAATAAGTTGACCCAATTTTAAAGAATACACACTTTGATAATAATAATTTGTTAATATTTAAATTGTCTTTGTTGGAGATAGTAATACATGTATCATTTTGATTCATAATTTTATTATTATATAGTGCGTAATTGAATGAGCATTATATTTTGTATACATAACCTTTGTACAGTTACTCTCTTTTATAGTGGCAATTTGTAAATATTTCCATTTGTTTGTTTATCGCATGGATTTTTATGTACTCATTATCTCAGATTCATTTGACCGAATTATCGAACTTGAGAAAGCAGCTGTGACAGATTATAAAGATCGCCTTTGTCGTTTAATTACAGGAATCGATTATGACGCCTCGTTCTCGAAAGCCCGTCATAATGAACTACGATCCGGCGCCATCGATGTTGCCGTGCCATGACCCGCACCATTCCGCATCGTGCAGCGAGCTCAGCAGTTCAGACAACGTCTACGACACTTCTTCGTCTTCCATGAAGAACGACAGCGATTTCGTGTCTACCGACGGGAGCTGCTCTCCATCATTTAGCCACATCAAATACAAGCAAATTGGTGATACACGGTGCAAACACGATGACTCGAACAGTAGCCGATTTACTATCTTATCAGATTCCTCGTTATCCGATAGGAAACTGAGGATATTACATGAAAGAGATAGCAGAGCAGAGACTATACGTGAATCTAAGAGACGTTTCTTTGAAGAAAATAATTGTACAAATAACGATAAAGACTTGTCGCTGACGTATCCTTTCAAAGAATATTTAATGTGTAGATCCGTTTTAACGAGTTCGTGTATAGATTTATCGTTTACAAGCGAGCCAGAAGATTTCCGGGATCCGACGCTGCGGGACATGTCAGAGAATAAGATGACGGAATCGTTGCTATTCTGCATGAACGGAAACAGACCTCCCGATTTGACGAGTAACTCCGAATTTGACTGTTCCGATCGAGAGGCCTTGCTGGAGAAGAGTCAATATACTGCCAAGTCTACAATCATTAATAATCTTGATTCTAATTTTACAAATTGTGTAAAACCAGATGATAAGGCAGCGTTTAATAGACATTTAGTTTGTAAAGCCGTAGACGAGGTTTCTGTCGATAAAGAAAACATGAGTCCAGCACTTAAAAGATCCGCCCAAGGTAGTAGTCATTTCAATGCGGTCGGTAGGGAAGGTAGTGAAATTAAGAAAGTCAATATTTCTTCCGAACTTTCATCGTTGAACAGTGGCGCTCAAGTGAACTGTGACAATGTTTTGAATGAGCGCGCGCCCTCCTCAGTGATAAACCATGAAATGTGGGACTTTGAGAAGTACGGACCAATGTGGGAAACTGACTTGTGATAAGGAATGGTTTTCGGTACCAGATATATGTTATTTACAGAGTTAGACGCTTAGGCAGCGTGCAGGTGGTTGCCACACGCTGCAAACTGCAATTTTTCATACTTGTTATCACGTGTGACTTGCAGCGGCAGTGGTTTAATCTGCGCTCGCACGCATACTGACTGGATGCTTTGATGAGTCTGGGCAGTCACCACATTGACAAGGAGTGGTGAACATGTCGGTTAAACATGCGTACACGACCTGTGTCAGCCACTAGTGTTTCAAACACTTATTGTTGTTTTTATTTAATAAAATGCAATTTTTATGTAGTACTTATTCCACTTTTAATCAAGAGATTAGGACCGGTTTCGTCCGCCTCAGAGGGACATTTTCAACAGTTGAAAATGTCCCTCTGAGGCGGACGAAACCGGTCCTAATCTCTTGATTAAAAGTGGAATAAGTACTACATAAAAATTGCGTTTTATTAAATAAAAACAACAATACAATGCAGTTCCACCATGAATTGACAGTTAACAAAATAAAAGAAATTTCAAACACTTCTTTGACGCCTATATCCTGCAAACAGAACATAATATTAATTTTTAACCTTCAGAGCTTTTCAGAGATTTTTCACAGCATGGTTTTGAGATCTACTTTCTCCTTTGTGTTATAGTATGTACTAGCAGTTTGTAACTAAAATTTGGTTAGCAAGAGAAGTGTATTCTATTGTCTATTTTTTGTTGCATTAAAGTATAATATGAACTGAAGGTTATTGTTTGTCCTTGCTCTGGATCAAACACACCTTGAAAAAATAACATGTAAATTTACCAGAAGCGGGATCTGAACCCATAGCGTCAGAAACTGACGCTCTTTGAAAACTGTACAGCGGGCGAAAGTCCTTATTTATTCAAATTCTGTGACAGAATGTTTCTAAACATTGGCTAGTATTACCATACATATATGGTTTACTCTAGGTCAGTGGTTTCCAAACTTTATGTTACTACACCTCCCTTTTAAAAAAATCTAATCTTGGCGCCTCCCCCCCCTTTATTTCATTTTTCACACACTTTTAAATAGTCAACAATGTACCTACTAACACAAAAATGAAAAAAAATATATAAAAATAAACAAGGTTTTACTACTTATATAATATTCATTTTTAAATTAATTTGTTTTTCATGCGATGAATGTGCTTGTTTATTAGCACAATTAATTTCAATAGTAGTCAATCCAAATTCATCATCGTTATCGTCTATCATGGGCCCCATATCCTGAAGCGGGCCCCGAGGCCAAGATCTTTCAACCACATATTTAAAATATTTAACAGTTTTGAAACAAAGCGCCTTTTTTTACTATTAATAAAATAATGTGAAAAGTGCATTAGCACACTAACCAATAACTCAGTAAATAGATTTTTGTTTGTTTCAATATATCTGGGGTAGAAATCATTTAAAAGTGGAGACATGGCGAACTAAGCCCCAACTTTTAATGAATGCGTGCACTTTTTCTTTTTAAATCAGTGAATGCATTAGTGGTCCTTGCATTGATTTATTCACTATTAAAATTTCAACCAAATAGACAAGTCTAACAACAAAATTATCGTTCCTAAACAAATTTGTATCAAATTTCAACATTATGATTTGACCTTTTTATTTCGTTTTTTCACGAGATAGCCAGCGCGCTTCACAATAGTATGATTATAAGTAAGGTATTATAAAATTTGTCTCCATATTTTCAGATAGGTTTGTAAACTTTATAGGACTGTTTTTTTGTGTGGTTTATAACTAGCGGCCGTTTTATAAACTATGCATTTGCAAACTGCAAACCTGTGGCTACATTAATTGTGTTGAACTTTTCGCGCCTCCCTTTGGAACACTCCGCGCCTCCCAGTTTGGAAATCGCTGCTCTAGGTGCAATAAGCTCAGTAATTGTTTCTTTTCGCTGCTTCTCTAATTTCTCTTTCGCAAAGTATCCATGATGATAAGTAATGAACACTATGATTTATTTATTTAGTTACTACCAAAAGTTGTTAAGTCTCGAAATCATGTTATGGAGTACATAATTGCAATTTGAAATTTGACATGATTTCTTTGTGCTTTATGTGTATATCGGATGACGTTGAATGTTTTTTATAACATACATATTTATATTATATAGACTCATAATCCGTTGTTAACTCTAAATACATACCTAAATAATTATTGATGACTTACCAAATTTTGGCCGCAACACCACGATTGATTTGAGGAACTGTCAGTCTTCAAAGATGTAGCAATGTCCTTATCAACCACGCTTTCATCTATTCCTATAGGCAATGTTTGCCAAAGAATAATCGTAAAGTATCTCTTCAGCATAATGCCGAAATTTTTTCCTAAATATGTGCAGCTCTTTTCACATAGAGGCGTTGCGTAGCGGAAGTGCACCTCGTTTTGATGTGGAAAATTAAACTAATTTAGTACTAAGTGCCTACCAAATAAAAATAAAATTGCTGTGAAATCAAACGATAGATTTCATTGCATCATAATAATATCGATAGTACAATTTATAAGACAATTCGAAAATCTACCATGAATATAGGTTTTTTTTTATAGATAGATAGTATTATTGTGATAAGTTTGAAGTAATATTAATTATATGAATGTAAATAACGAATGTTTGTATGTATATTATTATTTTTAGTAAGTAATAAACACTTTATCAAATCAAATACATTATAATGTCCAGGTTTTGTTGAAATGTTTGGGTATTTTATTTAAAACTCTTTGGATGCTACAATAATGGCCAGAAATGCTAACAACGATCGTCGTTTTGCTTTTGATGCCTGAAATGTTAAGTTAATTTGGGAACATACTACTGCACCAATGCAAAACATATCTATTTAGGGTTATATATGAAAACTATTGTATTTTTTTTTGTCGTGACATATGAGTTTTATCGACACGATCTTGATCCATAAATACTTCAGAAAATGCTTCTTCAATTTCAGAAACTAAAATAAACGACAAATAAAATATAATATAAAATAATGTAGAATTATTTTGATAATAATATGTTATAGGGAGCACGTGTTGTTAGCTAACGCAATCGAATGCAATTAATATAATACTTTGAAGTAACCGATTGTTTCCAATAGCTAGTAAAAATCAAAACTTCGTGCGGGGATCGTGCGTTTCGCTCGCTCGCCCGTATGATAGAGTGAGAAAGAGATATGTCAATTCTTTTTAACAGTACATGCAGCTCAGGATACCTAATTGCCTCATTATCTATTCAAAATAATAAATTAATTAAGAAAGTGTTTTCACAATATTCCGATTTCGTAGAATCAATTAGAGTGGTAAGATGTCTAAAATCGACAATAATTGGAAGCAATCCTCGCCCAAATTATGAAAACATTGTAGCATTCAAAGGGTTTAAACACTACAGTTGCAATATGAAACAGAAGCATACATAGTATAATAATAATCGTTATGTTTACAATTAATAACAAACCTAACGCCTAGTAAAGATCTACATACATCTGCCAGCAAAGAAATATACAAAAATTGTTTATTTCAAATGTTTCTTTGTATTACACCGTCGATGGAAAACTTCTGCAAATTCCAGTGGCGATGGGTGGGTAATCTGTGGAGATTTGATATAAATAATGCACACTAAATTTTGTCAGTCGTACTTATTTGTTTTCATTGAACTAGGAATACAATTTACCGATGGTCAGTTAATTATCTAAATCCAATTATGTATGATTTATTGGCATTATTTTAGATTCTATCTATTTAGTTATTCAGAAAATTATCTTTTATGGTTTGGTTTAGGCAGGGTTTTATTGAATTTTAAAAACTAACTATGTAATAAACAATTTTTTTTATTCAACGAATAAGATAAGATTTGAGAATGTAACATTTTATATATTGAATATTATACATAATTTGAAAACATCTCATGCATATACATATACACTAGAAAACATCATTTCATAGAAAAAAATACGACCCCCCAACGGGACTTGAACCTGTATCTGCTGGATTCGCACCAGTATGCTTTTCCAATTAAGCTATGGCAAAATTATGTATATTCAACTATGTCTTCAATTTGTATTCTTAGTTCAATGAAAACAAATAAGTATGACTGACAAAAGTGTGTACTATTTTTGTCGGATCTTCACTATTATGGTTTGGCTTAGGCAGGGTTTGAATTGAATTTTTAAAATTAACCAACGCCATCTGCAAATTGTATTCTTAGTTCAATGAACACAAATAAGTATGAGTGACAAAGTTTAGTGTGCACTATTTATGTCTGATCTCCACAGTCTACCTCCACCCTTCGCCACTGGTAAATACATTGGACAAACATGCAAGTATGGACATATTTACTTTTTCACCGAAAGTAGTGAATAGTGGTCTTGTAGTGTTGTTTTGATTAAAGCGCACATTTTTTTACGATGTGTACTATCCAAACTGGAATTTAATTTAAATGAAGTTTACAAACAATTGTATTGTTCATTTTCTGGCAGATATATTATGTGTGTCTATATTAAGTTTGGGAAGCGAACTGATTTGTTAATTTTATTATTGAGTTTGTTGATCAAGGGAAATATCCATAATTTTGTGGCAGTAATGTATATGTATATATGTAGTATGTAATAAAAGTGAATACCATATTGGCTTCTAAACTGAGCATATGGGTGGGTCTCCACGGTGTGTTGTATACATGTTATATGAATAAATTTTTTAAACTGGGAATTAAGACCAAATTACACTTTTAGATACTCACGCTGATCATCTACACCTAATTATCGGTAAGTGTCATCGATCGCTGATTGAGTTATGTTCGAAAAATAAGAATTAGTCTTTTGTCCACAACTCTAGGGAACGATCCAAAATGACATTTCACAATCGGGGGTAATCGGCGCAGAGACGAGAGTCTGCCGGTGTAATTTGAGCTTTAGTCATTCGCCCAAACCATTGGGTCCTTCCATTTGCTTGGTTACCTGATCGAAGCCGTGACCTATGGCTTTATGTGACGACAACATGTAGTTGACTGTTTTTCAACTGCCAAAAATATACGTTCCTTTGCATGGGTTTAGAATAAATAACATTGCATACGATATTATATTGAGAAACATTTCTCGATGTAATCTTTATTGAATTAATTCCTCACACCAGTTTTTGATTTTTGCATATAAGATTGCCATGTTTTATCACATTATTCATTATAATACGAAAATGTTAATTTCTGCCTGGCATATCCCGTTCATATTCATTTCAACAACCCTGGGTTAACAGAAATAGATACATATCATGTTGCATTATCCTGTTACTTAAGAAAGTATTACATATGTTATTATTTAATATTGCATACAATTATTATTATGATTACAATTTAATCCTGTATGTTGTTAAAATGTATCAATAAATTTGTATTGATTCAATGGAAGTTAGGAAATAAACTAAAAAACATATTTTTTCTACTGATAATTGAAATGAAAATTTGTCTTTTAATAATAATTACCGAATTCCTTTTTTATCACCATTTTTCCCTATTTATAAAGACCTCTGACCGTTTACAATACATTGAGTTTATGAACTGTAAGGCCTACCGCGCATGGACGATTACATAACCGGCCGGTAGCATTCGGACAATCGTTGGTTTGCTCGCGCATGATCCAATTTATTACCGGCCAGTATGTTTGAGCGCGCATGGCGTGATATACATCGGAGGCAATGCGTGCGCGCTGAAGATATGCGTCCGCACCGAAAAATGGTGCACGCGATATAATAAGAAACGTCAAAATGGATTTTGTAGAGCTTTATATATATAGAGGTTTTGTATAGATTATCAAACTGTTTTAAAACGTGGGTGTATATATTATTAATTTATAAAGAAAGAAACTGAGAAAATGGGACTGGTACGCGCATGCAAAGCCAATAGGTACGCATCGATGAACTATCAAATGTGGATCTAGTAACGGTTCGATGTATGCGTGCGCTCCATACGACCGCGTCACTTGTGTGAGTGCACTCTCGGCCGGCTACCGCGTATCATGCGCGGGCTCATTTAAAAGCATTGCCAATAGGGCCCCGGCCGGTTCGAATCGGTGTAAAATTTTGTGTCTGAACACAGATTTTCAACTCAGCCGTTCACTTGATCGTCCATGCGCGGGGTTGCATTGCAATACGATGGTTACAACTCCTCAATTGTTGACCGTACGATAGTAAATCATTCATGCGCGGTAGGCCTAATTGGACATAGTTATGCAGAAAGTAGCCAGTCCACAAAAAATTAAAAAATGAGATATGATATAGATCAGATGTGAGAAGGTTTTCTCTACATTCTGCTGAAAATAGCCAAGCCGCAAGAAAAAATTCTTGAAATAAAATACTATTTACAATTTTACATACATTTTTAATATCATGTTGTTGCTAAAGTGCCATAATCTCAGCTCGACATTATTGTGGACTGGCTACATTCTGCATAACTACATTCAATTAATTAATTAATGATAGAAAAGTTAGATTGCATTTGATCCCCCGGAAACATGGACTTTTGTATTTTTAAACTGAGTTTTCGTATACAAGTCTGTAGCTGAAATAATTCTTCTACGGTATAAATTAGTTTGGCGACATAACATAACCTTCAATTATTTATGTAATGTTATCTAGCGGGTCGAATCCGAACTATATACAAGATCACAATTGATTTATATTTTGTTTTGTAGATGCTACTACAAACTTGTAATCTATGGACAAACATGCGAGCATAATGATCAGGCCGAATTCAATTGTTGTTATGCTGTTCGACTATGTATCTACATTTTCATAATTGTTACTTCAGAAAAAGTTTTTTGAGGGTATGTATTGTATAAGATGTCATCCGAGGTGACCACAATATAAACCGACTAAATCACTTTCCCAATAGCGCAAAAATAGCCTATATATAATTTTTTTTAAATTAATGTTTTTCTTCGGCCATGTCAGTCTCTTAGCTAGGGTAAATGGACACAACACGGCACCTGCAAGAATCCCTGTCGCTCGCCAGTCTTCTTCTTATACTATAGATGGTATTTAGCCAGTATCTGGTTGGCTCGAAGAACAGGCAAACCAGGTTGAAGTTCTCTTCTGGTATTCGCAGCACGTCTCCGAGCCAGGTGATGAGAGGCTGCTTGGTTCGTTCTGTTATCTCCTCGTTACTTCTAAAGTCATGCACACCCAGTATCCGTCGCAAACATCTGTATAAGGTTGCTCTGAGATTTCATAAGGTGCCACGATTCGCTACCTTAAAGCAGCACTGTCGCAATACAATCATCGAATAGTTGGCAATTTGTATGTGCACTTAAATAAGAAATGGGTGGAAATATTCTGTGAATCCATTAATTCAAAATAGATAAAAGTGATGTAACAGGAGATTACATGAGATATTGCCAAGCGACACATGCGGTCGCCGCCCATTTTGTGGGTCTTGACTGGCCAGCTGCGATAACTATTCTACAACCAACATGTCATGGCTGCATTTTCAAAGTAATGTATGTCGTGTAAAGGATCAAAGTGGAGATTAGAGAGCAGGTATGTATGTGAAAGAGTGGGGGGATTTGTAGTTCCGCAGGTTGCTGCTAAGATGTCTGGAGTTATGATATAATAGTATGTCTTTATATTCATGGATTTAATACACAGATGTTGTATGTCTCTAGTCATAGACTAGGGATTCCAATCCCGGAATCCCGAGCCATTTTTGATACCTATGAATCCCGGAATTGATAAACATAATCCCGGGATTTCGGGATTGATTTTTTTATCAATTTTTATGGAACATAAAATAAAAGCAAAAATATAACAGAAAAAATACTTATAATAAAAAATAAGTACATTAAAAATAAACTGGTTTGAATGAAGTTTGATTTATACCCATGTGTAAATTGCCGATTTATTTTATTTTTTCACATGAATTATTAAAAATGAGAAAGATTGGAAAAAAACAACGCTTCGCACTTTTGACAAAGTAATTCCACCATGATCTCATACGTTTTACGGCAGTTTCATATTTGGCTGACTAATTAGATTTATGACGCGGAAGGGCCGTGAGTACGCCATGATTATTTGCTTTACTATTTTAAATCTCGCTAATCCATTTATTAAGTCTCTACTATCAGAAACAGCAATCTCATATTAAATTCACATTATTATTTATATTACAATATTATTTACTCCATTAAAATTATGTATTTCCAAGATTGAACATAGATATACAATATTAACAATAAATGTCTTAAATAGTATAAATTATACTAGATTTATTTTTGACCGATTTTATCAATGTTATTTGTGAATATAAAAATTTAATATTAACAATGGAAAAAAATGCCAATCCCGGGACTAGTCCCGGGATTGTCTAATTGTAATCCCGAAATCCTGGGATCAGAATTTTGGCTCGGGATTGGATTCCCTATCATAGACTAATATACCATGTCCAGCTTTCTATCTGAGAAAATCGAATTTGATGATTTTTCCACGTAGCGCGGCCATCTGGACCTGCATTGAAATTAATCACACCTGGCAGTTCATATCCCGGTATAATTAATTGTCTGTATACGACATAATATGATTAACATATTTATCACTTATTACATTGATTTTGGAGTTAAGTCGTATGTTAGAATAGCCCTACAGAGAGGTCCTTTTATTTGCTTCAATTTCATACAATTAGGCTCCATATCTATATAAGGTTTTTTTTTCCACATCTTTGCGTCATATAATATTATCTGCGTATTAACCTATCGATACAAACTATAGCTGAAAGTGAGAAGACGGCTTTGACAAGTGCTTCCAATTAAGTTGGCAATGCGCACATTTTTTTAGATCCAAAAATGAGCATCAGTGTAATAAGTGCTTTATGAATGTCAATTAAATTGAATTAGACATAAAATTAAACAAAGTTAGCGAGTAAGAAACGTTTATTTAAAATGAGAAACAGTTTCAGTCTGGAATGGAATTATAATTATTATATCTTCATAATTTTGTCAATTTTTAAATCTCATAGATTCTTCTTAAACTACAAACAGTTTTATTACAGGAATAAATTTCAATGAAACTATTAATAGTTAGCAGATCTAAAGTTTTAAAAATAATCATTTTTAATATCAACATACAAAATTTCAATTGTAAGAAATGTATGAAAAATCTGCCCCGTACATCAATAATTGAAATTTCCAGTGTCGATTGTAATAAATTATAATGCTTTCACCATCGTCATGATTTACCTTGAATAAGATAATTAATTCTAATAAAAAAATACCAAAGTTCAACTTCTATTCTTCACTGCCCATTTACAGACTTTCTTTGCAGGAAATATTATTCAAAATAACAAATAAATTCTTTGTGTTAAGTGGCAATTTCAACTTGCCTGCTTACTTTTCGAAACAACTCTTGGCCAGATATTACCGTTAAGCTAACTGAACTGTTGACAGATACACTTAGTTACACAGTACATAAAGACAATGTCGCTTTTTACAATCAAAAACACTGCCTTTATGCACTGTACAATATTTATTGAATAAGTAAAATACATTACCATGTTCAGCCCTTAACAGAGTGGAAGTTGGCATTACTTGCCTATACCGTCTAAGTCTCAGAAGTATAATTATATACAAACTGTATACAGCCATTTGTATAATAAATGTATAAATGACTTGTTTTCGTGTGTCTATATTAATGCGTAAGAATTTTCTAGTGCACATGCAAAATAATATTAGAGGGAATATTGCTCAGTATCCATGCAACTTAAAGGTCCATTTGTATGAAGAGTACAATGTTTCCAGCGAGCGATGTTAACATTGAAATGTATATGAAGTGTTAAATGGAGTGTTGTAAGATATTCTAAGTCTATAAGGTTTCTACTATTCCGTACAAGTTTAGCTTGGTTCAGTATTGTGCAGTGGCGAAGGGTGGAGTTAGGCTGTGGAGATTCGACATAAATAGAGCACACCACACTTTGTCAGTCATACTTATTTGTTTTCATTGAACTAAGAATACTAATTGCAGATGGAATTGGTTAGTTTTTAAAATTCAATTAAAACTTGCCTAAACCAAATCATATTAGATAAAAATTATTCTTCTATCTATAAAATATAATACCTATACAGTTATGTATGATTTAATGGCATAATTTTAAATAGTTTATAAATAGAAGAATACTTTTTTATCTAATATCTATTGTGGTTTGCTTTGGGCAGGGCTTAATTAGATTTTAAATACTAACTAACACCACCTGCAATTTGTATTCTTAGTTCAATGAAAACAAATAAGTTTGACAAAGTTTAGTGTGCATTATTTATGTCAGATCCAAACAGCCTACCTTCACCTTTCGCCACTGGTATTGTGTATATAACTCTATTTGAACATATAAATATTAAGTAATTTTTATTATTTCATTGGCAATCTTTGTTCGATGAAATATTGTAACAATTATTAAAAAAAGCTGCCGACAGTTCATAGCTAATTTCAAAACTTCACAAAAGACAATTTTTTTCATGTTCGATTATCTTCTCCCAAGCATTTGGACAATAAAGATTTTCAAGCTGATGGTATTTAATGATGAAATTGTCAGTCAACTAAAACATATCGTCATGTCCTAAATCGGCAAGTAAATTTAATCCTCGCTCTTTGAGAGCTTTGGAAACTAATTTCTGTTGGTCATTTCTGCTGTCGTGTTCTCGTCTTTGTGCGTCCAAAATGTCATCCACTGAAACTTCTGTGAGAGGTAAGTTTTCCTCTTTTTCTTTGTCCTGTAAAAGAATAATACCTGTGTACAGTCTGGCGTTACATAATATATTACTACAAGAAGGGTTGAAATAATCACAAAATGAGTAAATACAAACAACTCGCATGTTACAACTTTAGCGATGTTTGTACTGTTATAACTTGTCTTTAGCTCTACTTGATAGGTATAACTTTATCGCAGTTTGTTGCCCATGTGCCCATGCATAACCCATGTGCCGTCTATAAGTCGAAAATTAAGAATATCTTTGTGAGCTAAGCCAGAATGATCTATAGAAGATGTATGTCATTATGATGCTGTCTCTTCTAATCCTATAAATGAACATTTCATGATTACTTATAATTTAATAATAAGTATCATCTTTGAAGGGTGAAGGGAGGCTGTTAAGATCCAACATAAATAGTGCACACTAAACTTTGTCAGTCATTCTTTCATTCATTGAATTAAGGGGCCGCTGAAGAGCTCGACATTCAAATATAATTTAGTATAAAAAGGACCTCGGCGTCGTAAGTACGTTAATTTAAATCGACCTTTTCGCAAAAATCACTAATCATCGGAGATTTTATTTCAAGAAACATTATTATTATTTTTGATATTGTCTGCCGCTGAACATTATTATTATTTTATAAACACCTGCAAGATATACGCCGATCAGAAAACAGGGCTGTCAAAATAATATTATGTAATATAATATTTTTAAAATGTTAATTTCATCATAGTTTTTAATCAAACCTGTGCAAGTACGTACTGATAACTTGGGTGGATTTTGTAGCAAACATACTATTGATATATATACGGGTATATTATTATTATAACCCAATTCAAAATGAACATAGGTTGATACTCAAATACTATTA
This sequence comes from Rhyacophila brunnea, assembly GCF_057557595.1. Classification (NCBI taxonomy): domain Eukaryota; kingdom Metazoa; phylum Arthropoda; class Insecta; order Trichoptera; family Rhyacophilidae; genus Rhyacophila; species Rhyacophila brunnea. Next base: position 39,044,044 of record NW_028232796.1, read on the forward strand.
TAGTATGTTTATGATTTCAAGAAAATAAGACGATGGTATAATTAATCCATATCAATTATTTGAAAACATTACATTCGCAATTTGCAAGATAACATCAAAATGTGTATATACTTATCTAAATGACGAATGACATTCATGAGTGAGCACGGCTGAAAGCTTGGAAATGTGTTTTTTTCTATTTCAAAATCTTTTAATTGTGTATTATTTTATTACAGATTCAAGGCCAACTTCATATAACTAATAAAAAATACTGTTTGTTTCTACGAATAAAAAAAGACAGGAAGGAAGATGTGTACAAATCACGGCAATCAGAAAGGCCGGCAAATATGGCCGACAATGCGTGATACACAAACATAAAATACACAAAATTACAAACACATTCGAAGTTTGCCGCACACGTACAGTACAGACCACGTGATATTTGTTTACGCAAAATCGTCGCTTTTCAAAATGGCGAATTTGATTGCCAGATTTTACTGCGATGAATCAGTATGTTCCTTCTTGTCTTTTTTTATTCGTAGGTTTGTTTACTATGTACACCGAGAAATTTCCATTTATAAAATCGGAAACGATTTTTACAGAAGAGTTTGGAATATAATGCAACCAAAACTGGAAAAAAGTCTTTCATGTGTGTTGACTTCCTGAATTAGTTAACCCCAGGTCCATGCCACTACGTGAACCACAGTGGACATTAAGCCATTTCCACACTGGCAACCTCATTAAATTTTACGATACTTACCATAATTGCTTAAGAAATTTTACGATAATTATCATTCTTTCTTTCTTTCGACCATGTCCGATCCTAACAGGATCATATGGGCCTCCACAGAGTGGACAAGACATCCATTTCTCGTAAAAACAAAATCTGTCAATTATCATAATTATCGTGAAATCTAACGAGGTTGCCAGCAACATGTTGCCAGTGTGGACCCGGCATTAGATGCACAAAACTTAAATAATATATAATATAAATAAAAATTTAAAATTATGACAGACAGCCCTGATGAAATAAATATGAAATATGAGTCGATCGAGTCGTCGAGCAAGTTTGATGACACAAACAACTTGGACGCGACCTTTTTCTATTAACTAGTAGACCAGATATTATGGACCACACGTTAAAAAATCATATTTTCAATTCTCAAGGCCAATTCTGTAGAACGTCCCCTTAAGAATACAAATTGCAGATGGTGTTGGTTAGTATTTTAAAATTCTTTAAGCCGAGCAAACGTTGCTCAGAGTAATGTGCTAATCGTTACAACCAGAGATACCGGATCGAATATTGGATTTTTCTGACAGTCCCGGAAGCCATGCCATTTTTAATGGTAACCCATCATTCCTATAAATATTTTCAGGGTTTCTATGGATTTCGAACGTCGAAGGAAGAAGCACACGCGGTGGAAACCCGAAAATCTATTACAATAAAAAACAACCGTGAAAGTCTCAAACATTATATAACTCTTTAGGTTATGAACATTTGATTTACATTGAACATATTTTGTAAAACCTCTATCTACTGGCTTAAGGCTATACCTCAGCTGAGGCATGGTCTAATCTAAAAAGATCGTGACTACACGATGCGCAGATTGTGCAAATGACAGGAGCCGAACGAAATATAATGTCATAAAAATTCAACATGCGTCCTTTTAATGTTATGTTTATTGTTATATTCGAAATAATAATAGTATATTCATTGACATCGTTTTCTTTTTCAAGTACATGCGGAAAGTTTTTTAGTCATCTTTACACGATTTAAGAATATATTCCTCCGACGCCGTCACAAAACAAATTGACGTGCAAACAGGTCGACTATCGCTCTCAGACTGGCAACGCAGCCGAAATTTCGTTCCACATACTGTTGAATATTATTTGCCTCTTGATCAAAATTTCGTACTCCTGTGTAAATAAATTTTCAATAAAAAAATGTCGATTAATTCAACAGAGGGAATTTAATCTGAAACTCCAGATTTGAATAACCAGTGTTTTGCGCATTGGACCAAGAGAATCGCCGATTATGAAACATGTCCTCTTTTTCCATTGCCAGGTTTAAACCTACCATTTAATAATAATTTGTGTAATACTCACAATTTCGCCTAATAAAACTACGTTTTCTCCTCTGATTATAAATATTCCTCTGGGAATATCTCCATACTCCTTTCCTACGTGAATCCGTTCGATACTTTTGTGCAGAACTAGATTGGCAAACTGGTCGACACTTCGAAGGTAGCCTATTAGAGTTCGTCCATCTCTCAGCAAAACCATTAATTTTTCTGTAAAAAAATCATTAAAAATTAATAATTATTCCCATCACTGATACTTCATTCAATAGTTTGTGTGTATTTTTAGAGATTTACTATCTAATTCATCCAACAAGTGTGCTGTGCCGGCCAGTGGGTTTGCGGGATTTGCCATTGGTATCTTGGAACACAAACTGGCTTCAAATTTTGTTTACACTTTAAATATTACGTGTACATATAATATAAAACGTCTCCTTATATATTAACGGCATATAATGTCATAAATGCTTAATCTATCACAGATATTTAAAAAACATGAGGTTATGAACCCAAAAGGCCGATGAGGCTTTTTTAAACGTCAAAACAATACGATGCAAATGTTGCTAGTATAGATTTTCTCATTAGCAGTAAAAAACTCAAAATAGGAATTAGGAACACTGATGATAATTATTAATTGTTTAGTTTATTCATTGGGATTTTATCTGCATAAATTTATTAAAGTAATACGTATGATGTTATAATGTTTCATCAATAATATCTTAAAAATATTTTTTATTTTTATAACAAACAATCATAGTTCAACTCAAACAAAGTAGGTACCTATGTAATTAAGTATGATCAAACGAAAAATAACAAGGTGTATTTGTCAAAAACGAGATTAGTAATAGTAGGTAATAATAATATATTTTATTTTTAAATTACTGCAAAATTACCGCCTCTGAAAATGTACGTGGATACCTCTGACGGGCAATGTTGGCATTATTTAATTTCACAAAAACAGTTCGCGTTTACTGCCCTATCAAATCGAGTATCAAACAAATGTCATTTCCTTAGAGAGGGGCGTCCGTCAAGTTAGTTTTTCCTTTTGTGTAGAAATGATGGCCGAATCCGACGCAACAGTCGATGCAACGAGACGATTGAACGTCAAAAAGCAGACATTAGACGATGCGTACGCTGCGCCAGCCAATTTTCTGGAAATAGACGTGGTAAATCCACTGACAACTATGGGTGTCGCAAAGAAACGCTATACAGATTACGAAGTTCGAATGAGGGTAATACAATCTAATACTTGTCAAATTATGTTCTCTTAATTGGATTACTGTATATTAAATGCTATTTTTAAGTCAACTACTTGTAATTGTGGATAAATCCAAGGCCGCAACACTGTCATATACACCTACTCTTTTCAATTGCGATAATTATCGTGTTTCGTTATCACATATTCATTGATAGTCAAATCGTTTTCAATTTCAGACAAATCTCCCCGTATTCAAAGTCAAAGAATCCAGCGTACGCCGGCGGTATAGTGATTTCGAATGGTTACGAAATGAATTAGAACGTGACAGTAAAGTAAGTACTCACTCGCTAAATTAATTATTGAGATCTATTTTTTTTAAATACATGTAATTATGTGGATGAATGATTCCGATTATGGAACCGTTTAGCAATGTCATCTGTCAAACTTGTGTGTATGTAGTTAATCGCAAAACCATAGAAAATAAAAGAATACACCACACAATAAAAAATACATTATTGTTCCTAATTCAAAAACATTTTTTTTATTATCATTTATGACTCATAATAATGTGCTAATTCATTTCATTAGCAATAATATGTAGGTAAAGTTATATTTGCAGCAAAGTGTAATCATTAAACCTCCAATAACACAAATATGTATTCCTGATATTACACATTCATTTAAAATAGTTTGTGACTCAGAATAAAATATTTTTTTGTATAAGTAATGATATTAATAGGTATAGTATAATTTTATCCCTTTTTTATATCCTTGTGTGGCAATCTATGAAATATAGATCTAGTAATCAAGGCATGCTGTTGTATATTTTTGCAACCTAATTTCATAAACTAAATAGGAAGTACTTACCTAAGAAAAAAAATATTGCACATTTCTTTTACTTTTTTTGAAAGGCCAAAGGTAGGTAGATTACTCTACGCTAAGTTCATTTGTGTGGGTCACTGAGTTAATACTCTATGTAAAAAATACTGTTGTAGGGATTCTGATAAATATTTGCTTTGGCCTAATCAATAGTGTAAATTGCGAGGAATTTAGTACCGATTTAGAAACATTTTATTATACCTACTATTTACCAAGAATTTTAGCATTGTTTCTATCTACAAATTCTATGCAGGGAAATGTCTTATCTGATTTTATCATCTTTTGTTTGCTGTTTGAAATAAGCTGGGTTCTCAATATGCACTTAAAAGATCTTGGAGAAAAATGAATATATTATTATACTCTATAAAGTCTAAATTAACAGTGTAATGGTACCTAATATGTGTAGTTTCGATATTATACTACATTTCTATTCATATAGGAGTTATAAACAAATAGAGAAACTAGATTTATTAGACATTTTGAAATACTACTCCATAAATGGGTTCAAAAGAATGGCCATCATCTAATCATTGCTTCAAGTTTGTTTAGATGTCTATTTCTAAATTTGTGGGTTTGGAGCCTGCAGCTGGATTAAATTCACTTGTCTTTCTTTCAATGAGTATGCATTTGATTCTAAGCATGGTCACAATAGGTTGAGTGAATGGTTAACTACCCATCCTCGTAAAAGATGTTGATTACATTTTAAGGAAGGCGATTAGTCATCAGCCGTTCGGGTACATGCTAGAAATCTAAGCGCACATTGAAGAAACAACTTGTTAATTTGAGTCGCTGTCGTCAGATTGATGATTTTCATAAGAAATTCTGTAGATAGCTTTACAACGTTCAAGCTATATGCTGCATTTTATTATATAGTCAACTCTGTGAGTGGGGCATACTGAGTTTCAATCCTACAAACCATCATTGAACTATGATGAAGGCACCAACGGTTCTACAGTATTTAATATTATATTAATGCGAACGGGTTAATGTGGTAATTGAATTTTGTTTTCAGATCGTAGTTCCCCCCTTGCCCGGCAAAGCTTGGAAAAGACAAATGCCCTTCCGAGGCGACGACGGCATATTTGAAGAGGAGTTTATCGAAGATCGTAGAAAGGGTAGGATTGATTTGATGTATTCATTTATTAGCAGGTTTACGTTGACAACCCCAATTACTAGTACTTACTTCACCCGGTCATGCACCAACCTAGCAGTATAGGGAAGCATAAGGTCACGCCACGTCCTTCACGTCTTCACTCTCTTCCAACGCCATGTCAGCCCTCCAGCTCGTAGATTACTTTTGTACCATGACTCGCAGTCCATTTATACGCCAAACATCGGAGAATAAAATGTCATTGTATCTCACGCTCACGGTGGATAAAATTCTTGACGTTTATGTGTATTTGAATCCAGAGCACATGTATATTGATGATGAGTTGATGACTATAGCTAAACAGCTTGCGCAGACGCACACCCCCTTTCATCCACATGACTTAGTAATTAGTATGTCGTTGACCTCGGTCATGTCGAATTCTGTTATACACAATACAATAGTATATTCACAGTTTTGCAATGAATACCCCATCGGTCGGGGCATTACAAAAAACCTTTACAAGGACAAGTGCGAGAAATTGTTTTGAATGTATATATATTTATATTTTTTGTTGGAAAGGTAATATTATGTAGAAGACTATAAATAATAAAAGGTATTGTGCGGTATAAATGTTTTAAGTAATTAAACTCAACGAATCAAAAATAGGCCTTGCTTTGAAATATTGTCATGCATTGAAAGCTCTATTGGTGGTACTTTTGAAGGATAAGGGGTGATTTTTGATTGGTATGACAATGGACTGAGATGAATGAAAGTAATTAGGAAAAGTCTCCATCCGGTGACGGGTAATGTTTATTTGTTGGAATATTGCAAAGGAAATATATATCTGGTACAGTGGAATTTAATCCAATGTTTGCACACTGGGAAAGTGTATGTTTGTCCATTATTTCTATGAAAAATGTTGCGTGTGCTATGCACTAGCTTCAACTTCTAAACTAGCATGCTGAAATAAGCTTCTAGTAAACCAATCTATGGTCCATTACACAATTGTTGACACTTATGATGTTGAATAAATTTCCAGAAGACAGCCTGAATAAAAGAAGTGGAAAAAAACAATTACAAGACGGTTTAAATCATTGCGCATGCGGATTCATTCTCACTATTATCACCCATACCCATTAAAAACTACAAGCGTTTTATAAGAATTTTAGATTCACAACAGTCAAATCCATATTAAATGTACAGATAATGTGAAAATAAACCCTGAAACTCAAATTTGTTGTGAATGGACAGTATTGTAAATCTGTGTTTGACTTGTACCAGAACTGAAATGTTCACATTTTAATACAGATGTAGTCTATAACTGCCTGTGAAATGATAGTCCGTATCAATTATTGTACCATACTACATAGTCGGTGTAATATTCCGAACATCATTGCTTAGAATATTTAAATAAGCAATTTTAAAACGATGTATGTCACACAAAGATGGTGGTTATATACCAAATATAATTTTTAATGTGCCAACCTACAGAATAATACTATAATTTTTTATTTACTGAGTTATTTATTATACACAACATTTAAAAATGTTAGAATCCTATTATTGATAATACATGATTTTTAAAAACTTCAAAAACATAATTAAGTATTAGAAAAGATCCTTCAGAGATCAAACACACATCTTTCACTGTACAGGTGATTGGTCGTATCGACCGAGCTATCGGTACTAAAAGTTCATAAAATTATTCAGTTATAGGCCAAACTTTTCAGTAGACGCTGATTGTTTTGTCATTTTGCAGGACTGGAAGTGTTCATCAACAAAATAGCTGGCCACCCCCTGGCGCAGAACGAGCGATGCCTTCACATGTTTCTACAGGAGCCCACCATCGACAAAAACTATGTGCCCGGCAAGATCAGGAACACGTAATCTCTCTAGTTAAATATATCCTCTGAAGTGAATTGGGTCACCGCCGCGCTCCTGGAGTTTCCACAAGTGTATTTTTTATATCTACATACGATATATAGACTCTCACCCGACGTCTGGACAAAAGAAATGGCCTCAATTTTTGTACTGTTTCAAATTTAGCTTTACGCCTTCGTAACTGAATCGAAGGCGAAAACACTCTGAAAAAACGCCTGTGTAATATTATATTTTATTCTTAGTAACTCTCGTTCTAGTATTTTTCAAACATCAAAACATCAGTCATTTTATTGCAAATTAGAATTACTTATTATTAATTGAATTACGGCTACATCTTAAAAGTCAAACGAAACTTGCTCACTTTTGATTGTTTCGGCAGTTATATATTTTTCATATACCGACATTTAATGTTAATTTAAAAAAATAATTTGAACTCACGATTACATGTAAATATCGCGCGCATATGGTGTGTAATATCAAAAAATAATGAAGAATTAATATTTACAACACTTTTACGATGGCCGATAACCTTGTGTGCAATATTATGTAGCGACAAGTGTCAGCATGAAAAGACGCTCACCTTTGACGTGATAATAGATAATCTAATACACACTTGCAAGCTTTTCATATTATGTATGGCTCGAGGACAAACATTTTCGACGGTTACATCGCCAGCAGCGAACACATTACACAGTATCTATATGCTGACTATCCCCGTGTTACATTCTGCATAATCGTGTCTGATGAATCACGTCTTTAAAAATACTGGAACGAGGCCAATACATTATGTATATTAGATTTAGTTACATACTAATTTAGATCTTCTCTACAAAAAAAAAAAAAACTTCTCAAAGATCAAAATTTGATTTGATTGTTTCCAAAAATTCGCACTCTATGTCTATTTGCACTGTATTAGATTATTCTACTATAAACTAATTAATGACTAAGTTTGCCCAATTTCTTTTCATTATAATAATCGACGATTATTATTTCTTTATACTTTTAATGAATTCCTATTATCTTATTTGTACGCTATTTTTTATTTTATTTTTTATTTTATTTTTCCGCTTTAAAGTCTCATTTCGCCGTGTTAAAAATTGAAGCAATCATCAGCGATATGAAAAAGAATATTAATATAAATTATTTGTGATAGATGACGCACTCGACCGGGTGCTGTGAAAAAGAAAACCGCGGCATGCAGCAGCGGGTCGCCGTATTATCTTCGGTTTAAATAGACAAAGTTCTCTTTGGTTTATTTTTTGTTGTTTATGGTACTCTTTGTGTCTCGAGAAAGATGACATAAGGTTTTGTCATCATGAATAATGTAATATATTTCTCTGTATGTATAATATATACAAATATGACTGATAAAATTATAAAAAGTCCTTTTTTTTAATATGTCCATGTATTAATTATTAACCAGATATCTCTCCATAATATGAATTTTGGAAAATCTTCCCATCGCCCGCTACGGTTGTCTTGAACCTTTTTTTTTTTAACTTTGCGATCGTTCCTTACCCTGATTTTTTAATTGGCAAAAAGGAATTCGACATTCTATCAGTATCGTATACTTAATTATAACAGAAAAAAGTACATATTTAATTATTTTATTGATACTCTGAATATATGAAGGATTATTTTTAAGATAACAAAGTGATAAATCAAAATATATAAAAAAAAAACACATGCAGTTGAACCTCGATTATCCGAATTCAGCTATGACCCTTTCAGTTTCATATTAGCGATGAAAAAGGTAATAAGAAATTTTCAAAATGACATAAAAACGTTCATTCCGTAATAGCATTACCAAAGCAATTATTGAGTCCGGCGTCTCGCATGCTGTAAAAAGATACCGGCCTCAATTCTCTTAAATTATTTTACAATTCTCGGGTAGACCTAACTTGTTATGAATTTCTTTTATGTTTTGGATTGTCAGAACGGTCCGGACATTCGAGGTTCCACTGTATTAGCATAAATTTAAAAAATACCCTCGGGTGATTTTCTAAGGGATAATAATGTAGACACACTTTATGAGTTTCTTATATATGAATGAAATCGGTTTGTATTTATTTTAACGATAGAGTTACTATAAACAAATCGGCCCGGAGGCGAAGAGGGGTTAAGAATATTTAGATCAATATTAATTTAAAAGAAGAAGCGACGGAGCTATAAGAAAATCATTACGTACTTGTAAAATAAATATCTTTAACTTTATGTTATTAAATTTGTGGACTATAATACAAGTTATTTTTTTTATTTATTCCACGTTTTTGCAAAGACCATCGCCCTTCCTTTGAATCCTTCCAAGTCCTCCCAGGCAGTCTTCGCATCACTTGAAAGACGAAAAATAATTATTGACAATCGGTGACATTTCCGGAAGATATTATTTTGAAACGCCTCTGTTTGCTTGTTTGAGTTTTATTATTAATACTAGGAAATACCTATTATCAACATACATAAATTATTATGAAATTCAGAAGCAGATATTTTAAATAAACAAACTTTATCTCTAGTGTTATGTAGATTAGCAAGTTAAAAAAAAAAATACAAAAACATATTTTATCCTGGCATTCAACAATTATAGTGAAACGAGTATTGTAAAATTTATCTGGTGCGATCAAATTTGTAGCAAATATGACTGGCTTAAAACTCACGGATGGAATACAAATCAAAATAAATCTCCGGAAGTAAATATGTAATTCTATTTTTTAAATAAATTATCACTTATATGAGTTTACTTCATGTCAAAATGTCCTGGTGTGAATATGATGTAATCGCGGGGTTACTGCCAAACGTATCTCGAAATCGTGTTATGGAGTAATTGCTATTTCAAGTTTGACACGCCCTCTAAAATCAGGCATAATGTTAATTTCTTCATGCTTCATAAGAGTTTATATGCATGTTCTATATTATATATATCGGATGTCCTTGAATTTTTTTTCTAGCATACATATTTATATATTGACATAATCCGTTGTTTACTCTAAATACCTGAATTATCAACTTACCAACTTTTGGCAGCAACCCCGTGAATTATTAAGTTTCATTTTTCTACACTAGAAAAATGAGGCCCATATAATGATCTTATTAGGATCGGACATGGTAAAAAAAAATATCGATTTTGGCAATCTTTATTGAGGTCGAACAAAAAATGAATACTGTCAATGCTCTAACAGTGCTTCTCAACCCTTTTTAAGTCACGGCAAATTGTCAAATTATAAAATTTTTGAAGCACACTGAAGAAAACCATCCAGGATCCAACTCTGCCAAAAAGAATTCAAATTCCGAGGTTACTGCTTTTTTATAATGCATGAAATAATATGTTACAGCATACCAATTGGGAAGCTCGCCCTAAATTTTCACATTTTAGAGCCTTTGCACCCTGATCAAAATATTGACAAACATTTTGCTTTGATAAAGGCCTCTCCATAGCTTCTTTAAGGGTTTTGCCTTATAGATTGTACATGCATGTAAATTTGTCAGATGTGGGATTTGAACATGCAATCCGAGGCTTCGGTAACAGACATTCTGCCAATAGTCCACTGGGAGCTCGTTGGATGAGTGGCAGAATGAATAATGGGCAAGTAAATTTGGGAAAATATGCTACTGACATGCAGAGTTCCTCCATTCTATTGACTCCGTTGAGAACAGTCCCGATGAGCCTCATGCAGGGGATCACGATGCCTTGGAAAAACTGCACCTGGTCGGCGGGCTGGCTGGAGCTCTTGGACTTGTCCATCATGTTTATCGGAGTGTGGCCCAGCTCTAGCTCCAAGTCACCCTGGCGAAGAAGGATTCGTTAGACATCTTGTCTTCTATAAAGGCCGAGGTGAACTTTGAATCGAACAAATGTCTATAGTAACATTACAAGACGTTGACCTGGTCTCATATGTTTGTTCAGTTAAAGTTATAGTTCGGATCTAATTTCAGTCTAAAGCTAGGCTAGGTCGAAAGTAATTATGAACTTTTACGAATGTTTATTTAAGTTAATTTAACTATTTAAGAATGTAACATTAATTTTATTGAAAATAGGTAGGTACATTATTTTGAAAAAATTTAAAACACCTATTTTTTAATAATATATAGAATCAGTGGCGTGCGGTCCGCAGATGCTGTGGATCGGAGCACCCTCAGAAATAATTGATTATAATAATATTATATATTTATTGCCCAATTGTATAGCATTTTATAATTTGATTAATATTACATAAATGTTTTCAGAATATCACAGTGCTACCATTGTGCAACACCACATTACTGTGTCAATTACTTACGGAGCCCTATATATTTTTTTAACAGAATCCCTACACGCCATTGCATTGAATATATGAAAACGTACCTAAAATTCAGATTACCCTGACAACAGCTATAAATCACGTTAATAATATCATTACAAAGTTGGTAACCATTTGATGGAATTTCACCTCCAACAGCATAGTTATTAGGAATTATTCGTCGGATAAACAGTTTGATCGGTAGCCCGGAAAGTGATAAAACTGATTTGAACATGCAAATCATATTTGGGCCAAAAAATTGTTTTCTAGGATTTTTCTAATAGTATTTCAAAATTGTATACTTACAAAATCATCAACAAGCAAAGGTGTTTAGAAAATGTCATTTTAGAGAGATGAAGCCTAAACTTATTATAAAAATGACCCATGGTCTACCATTTTTCAAAAGGTGAAGAGTTTGAAGGGATCCTGATTAATGTTTTGCATGAAAAATGGCACTCAAGACAAACTGAAGCTTACGAAAAGGGCTTTCTTCAATAACTTTGGTATTGTGGAATAAATAAGTTTGTTTCTCATAATGGCATTGAGATAGGTTGTTTATGAAAATGTCTCACTTGGATGTAAAACTCGCGGTACAAGGCGGAGGTGATTCTTCTGACGATGGGAAAGGGCTTAGCCATGCCGGAGAAGTCGCTGCCCGTCATCATCATGCCCATAATGAGCCCCTTGTGGTGAGCGTTCTCCCAGCTCCACAAGTCTTTGGCGAGGATCTCCGTCAACTCCGCCCTCACCCGGAAGTGGACAGCCAAATCCGTGCATAAGATGTTGTGCTTGATGTGGTCCATGATCTCTGCCTGATCTTTTTCGGATAGGTGACGGAATAGACCTTTGGACTTTAAAAGCGAGTCATATTTATTATGAAAAATGATTGAGTTTTGAAAAGCACCGTAATGATGTCCGAATTTTAGATCATCACTCGTTCATTTGGAACACGCGCATTAAATTTAAATATGTATAAACCTGAATAAGGTTAAAAGAGGTAAATCAACGTTTCCGCTCCGATTATATATCCATACAATATTCTTTAACCCTTCAAGCATTTTGTAAAATCTAGGATTTCCTACTTGACTAAAACATGATGAAAATGGGTAAACCTCAAAAAAGCAGTAATCAGTGACAAACCCAAAACTGTGCATTTAAACAGAATTGTCATCCTTACAATCTTTAGTCTAAAATGTTGTGAAAATTCATTACCATGACAAATTTATTATTTTTGCATGGCTATCTATCTTCAATGGAAACGAGCAAAAAAAATATTTATTATTCTGATAAAGTCAATAACTACATACAGTTGGCACTACAGGCAACAATTGTATGTCTATGGAACCCGCTCCCATGATTTGATATTATTCGCATTATTTCCTTAATTCACCATCCCCTTAGAATGTGGTACCTCTAAGCAAGGTATGATCTGCCTACCTGCACGGCACATCACCGTCAGTATTCATATTAGACAATAATTAACTACCTAATACTTTTGAACATGACCCTTGCTCAGCCTTTTTAAACTCTAAACTGGTCTCAAGTCGACTTTTACACAAACTGCTGCATATTCTCGCGGAACCCGCCCAGTTGGAAATCTCCGTATTAGAGACATTTAGCTACTACGAACCATACAATTTTACTGATGAATATTGAAATTTACATTTTAATAATTGTCAGTTTTAATGTATTTTTTATTTAATTTATTGATATTGATGGAAAATAAAAATGTTTATAACATGAAATCATTGTTATTCATATCTAATCGACCTTGTGGTAAAAAAAGGGAGTATTCAAGAATCGAGACTCACTAGAATCAACTGACGTGTCAAGTAGAAGTGGTGATACTCTATAACGGAATGAGTATACATGACGGCCAGCGGATGCTTACTCATCACGAGGTAGCTGTTGTTCAGTCCCGGGTGGTCGATATCGTGGCACAGACCACTGATCATCAGAGAAATTATCTGCAAACGTAAATAAAATTTTCATACACATCGTTGCAGTCAACGATAATTATTGGCAATACAAAAACTATAGCCAATATTTGGAAGAGCAAAAATATTCTAACTAAAATGCATCCGGTCAAAATTAAACAGATAGACAAAGACTGGACGCATTTAAAATGCTTTGCTGGGTGTCATAACTCCTGTATGGCTACACGGACAAACGAATCAGCGAATTTGACATCGAGAAAGACTCGTTTGTTTGCCTGCGTTGCAACGTAGAAATGGTCCTAGCACTTGGGTTTGTGTGGCCGATTGCCGAGTGAGATGGAGCCGAGCCGCAGAAAAGGTTGACCGATGGCCAAATCATCCAGGTCACAATACCCAGTTGCCGGATTCCAACAAAGAACAAGATGCTACCAGTACAATCAATATACTATGTAATATATTTAAACAACTAACTTTCCAACAGTAATATAATTTAATTATTTTTTTTAAATTATCAATATCCATCTATTATCAAAATCTTAAAAATATTACGTGGCATACGAAAATGCAGACTATGCTGCATCATCAGGATGGAGAAACTTTGTGGAGGAGGCCAAGAGAGATAAGGGTTGTAACACCAGAAATGATGATGATCAACACTTCTTTCAGTATATAATTATTTAACTATTCTGAATGATAACTTATATGATAAGGTGGTTTCGTCTTTGATAATAATCAACATTATCATTAGGAACCTGTGTAACTTGTAACGATGTGCTTTTAAACGATCAGTTTTGGTATCCAATCAGTCTCCATTTCCGTCGAGCTGTCAGTTCAACTGACGAGTGAATGCAAAACTGAAGCGGCCGATTGAAACCAAAACGGAGACGAGATAGGATGGATTTTCTATCAGTTATCGTATCTGTTTTTAGAGTTGTTATATTTTTAATACTACTTTTCTAATTTGGATTGAAATATTATAATTTCTTTAAATATAGGTACTTCATTACACCAACCAATATGTTTAAAAAGTAATTATAAAAATAATATTTATTATTTATAAATATACACCGCAGATTCCGAACTGACCTGGCAACTGAAAGCTCAACTGAACGGACAACTGATTGTCTAAATACACCGCTGTTTCAAAACTGAACGGACCATAACGGAAACGTCAACTGAACAGACAACAGAACTGACATTTAAAAGGAGCTTTATAAATGTATCAACTGGGTACCTCGTTTTTATTGAAAAGTTGCGTGTTCCTCTGAATTATATTATACATGCAGTGGGTAAACGTAAAAGCGTGCTCCACGTTATGATAAGGATTTTCTCTGTAGGCTTGCAGTACGGAGAGAATAAAATCGGAGAGACACGCGCGGTCGTACTGCACATTGCCCGCCGTATTGTTGATCATGTAGAACAGCAAGTTAGGAGCAATGCTTTTGTAATTCGGTGTGAGATACCATTCAAATCTGAAACGATCGTAGAAAATATAATACAATCAATCATATTGCCATTCTCGTTTCAATATTTCACTCAGGGCGGTTGCGGAATTAGCCAGCCGGCTGACGATTTTGGCCTTACATTGAAAACATTTATTTTATCACGGGCCAATTTGTCAATACCGTGTACGAGGGATAAGCCTAAAAAATAACAAAACAGATTTCAATTGAAAAAAAACAAGCCATAAGATAAAATTTTGTCACAATTAACCGATAATTGCCGAAAGCGAACTTACTCGCCGTAATTACACCAATTCTTACATTAATTACTACCAATTAACTAATTGTGGCATATAAGAGGTTTGAGTTGCGCACGCCACCACCGAACGCTATCCACTCAGGCTGTACACTTAGAGCCGAGCCACAACGGGCGATTCTGGTCTCGAGACCAGTCGCCGAGACCAGACCGATGTATGCAGTTATATGGACCATGCCACACCTGATCGCCCAGTAGTTACGCAAGCAAGCATACATCGGTCTGGTCTCGGCGACTGGTCTCGAGACCAGAGTCGCCCGGTGTGGCTCGGCTCTTAGTGTGGCGTTCGTATTCATACACCTACAACTCTTTTTACTCTTCATTTGTTTGTGTTTTTATATAACGGACTATCGGCTTTAACAGACACCAAATTACCCACATTAGTCCATTATATGAAGGTTCTACTGTACTTGTTTTATAATATTTAATTGAACCCTCCCAACCAAATCCGCCCCGCACCACACTCGGTCTTAATCGAGCGTATCACGAGCCACTATGTTTGATATGAAGCATCTGTACAGTTGTTTACACCTGGTAATGTCCCAGGAGCAGTTATCCGAGACTGTGGTCGCCGCGCTCTCAATTGAGCTTTGATTGAGTTTCCTGATTTTACTCTAATGCAAAGTGCCGGGGCGAGAAAAGGCACAAGGAAATTAACAAAAAAGAAAGGAATTTAATAAAATTGAACAGTTAAATTTTTAATTTGCGTAAAACTAAATATTACACTAACTCAGTGAATCCGGAAGGCAATACAGAAACATGAGATTCTGCTAGCGCCGAGAAGTCGTGTTGACAAGGCTTCAGGTGTCTCGCCAGTAATGTGCTTTGTACAGAATTCAGTGATTTCTGGAATAATCAATATTATTTATTTACCTTACCTCTTCTCAGAGTATGTTTTTATTCTAATTGATTTAAGTTTTATTTGAATCGTTTTTAGCGATCCGTGTTTTGCCTTTCTGCACTTACAGATACTGTTTAATACTACTTTATTTAGTAGGTAGTAAGTCAGTGTTGACAATTGTACTATAATTACAGCACAAAATAATAAATTAATTTTTACTATAATTTTATTATTCTTCTCCAATTATGTATGTCAAAAATGCTATAATTTGTTTGAAATTCAAATTAGATTTTTTTTTTTTTTTACATATAGTGAACATTACAAATTATTGATTTAAGACGTTCACAACATGACATTTAGAAGAAAAGAAATATTAATAAAACAGTATTATAAAAAAAAAAGAAATAGATCAGCATTAAACAGTAGAAAAGTGTAAATATAAATTAGATACAAGGAAGTCCTCCGAATGAGCTAAGCAGACCCTATTTCAAGAATTTATAAAACAATGCCCACCTATACTCATCCTCACGCAGGTGGAATATGTCAATATCCCAAGTGAATTGGTTGAACAGAGTTATTGCCCACCCAATTGGCATTACCAATGGCAAGTTAGTTCTGCACCTTGGGAGAATAAACAACGGATGCCCTCGATTCCTAAGATAATTATCAGAGAAACACAAGCCAATACCACCAAGAATGGTAGAGTTTTGATACACCCCTGTTACAGGCGGGCTTCTCCCGGTGTAAAATAATCATTTAGTAGCTTAAGTCGAAACGTAACCCTGACCTCTAGAAACGGCTTCATAAAACACCTAATCTGATTCCTTGCTCAACCACGTAAGTATTTCTTTTTAATTTAAAAAGTAAAAATGATGATGGATGAAAGAGATAATTTTAAGACTAAATATAAGGATTTAAATATAATAAATTTTGCCGCGCATTGTGCATGAAATCCTCGCGCGCCGGCGCCAGGGTCAGGCTCGTGATTCGCCGAATCAAAGATCACGCGATAAAATTTGGCCAATCACGAGAGTCCTTTTTTTGCTGGATGGCGTCGGTACGAGGAATTTAAAAAGAAAGAAAAAAAAGGATGTTAGTAAGCGTCCCCTTTCCGATAGGTACGGACCTGACGACTACAACTGTAAAAATCCCAAATATAATTTGTAAAACTAAAAATTAAGAAAATATAAGAAGACCACGTTACGAGCACGAAAGACCGAGTTTTATTTATACTCCAACCGTTTGAAATAATTTTTTTTTGTGAATCCGGGGTTCGATGGACGCCTGAGCTAGCCGCTGGAACCCCGGGGATCTCAGTTTCCATTTACGCTGCATATAAGTCAGAAAAAATATGTAGCTAAATAAAGATCCCTTCTAAACTTCAAGCTACAGTATGTAAGCATAACTGAGAGAAAGTCAGTCGGATAGAGCCATGGATAATATCCAAACAGCCGAAAGTAAAGGAGTCTCAAAATTTCTTCTGGCCCCTTACCACTTTAAGGCTGTACATCAACTAATGCGGAGCCCAAACAATAGACCCTCATGTAGGTACTTATTATAGTTTTTCAGAAATACTATATTTTATTATTATGCCTTATTATAATTTTGTCACATAAAAAACACGTCTAGTAATAAGTATAAGAGTCTGAACTCGAAAGAGTTGATTTTAAATAAATGATTTCTGTATAATTAATGCGTCAATGTCATAGATGAGGATTGTTTGCATTTGAGCAGATATGCAATTATAGGTATACTTAATTTAAATATTTTGTCTATTACATACGTGGTATCCAAGTTTCTTCTGTAGTTTATAGTACTGTAAGAGCTGGACACAAGAATCCACAAAGACCCTGAACAATTCTTCATCACCCTCGGTGAAGGCCTCTTCATCCAATTTGTTCATTACTGACAGCACGCCTGTCAATTTATAATTAATTATAAGATTATGTATTAGTAGAAAATATCGTATCAGTCTCATACGACATTTTCTACTAATAGCACCTGTCCTGATCCAGATTTCCCTATGATTAGCGACGGACAAAACATCGAGAGCGTCGACAGCTTCAAGTACCTGCAGCCCTATGTTGTAACCTGTGACATGAAGTCACCCGACGACATGACGTAATTGTGACGTATGCTCAATACACGCATCGAGGCGAGCAACCCAATGCACACGGCTCACCATAGATATTATTATGCTGAAACACCTATTTGTGTATGGGGACAATGAATAGCGCCAGTATTAGAGTAGCGTTAATTTCTTGAAGACTATTGACTCATTCCAGTAGTACGTCACAATGATGTCATATGACGTCATGTTGCCGGGCGACTTCAACTCACAAGTTACAACATAAGGCCCCTGGGGGTGTACATCACGGGAGATGACATTTTGCAGAAAGAGCTCGTTATCCGAATGGGAATGGCTGGACCAACATTCTTCTTGATTCAGAATGTTTGGGACTCACGATTGTACTCGGTCAAAACCAAATGCCGCCTATTCGACGCTTGCATTCTAAGGGTGCTGCTTTACGGTAGCGAATCATGGCACCTTACGAAGGCTCAGAGCAACCGCATACTGAGCTTTGAAAACTGATGTTTGCAACGGATACTGGGTGTACGGTGGTATGACTTTAGGAGCAACGAGGAGATAAGAGAACGCACCAAGCAGCCTCTCATCACGCTGAGAGTGAAGAGGCGACGTTGGACCTGGCTCGGCCATATGCTGCGGATGCCAGAAGAGAACCTCAACCTGGCTTGCCAGTTCTTCAAGCCGACCGGATTCTGGCGTCCTGGAAGGCCGCTAAATACTATCTATAGAGTGTATATGGCGGGGCTATGGGATGCTGGTTTGACCTGGAACAAAGCAAGAAGACTGGCGAACGACCGGGATTCTTGGAGGCGCCGCGTGGTGTCCATATGCTCCAATTAAGGGGCGGATATGGCCAAAGAAGAAGAAAATGTCCGCAAGATACACCTAGAGGCCATTGAATCGACAAAATAGTTTTTGTTAAGTTCGTTAAGTTCTTCAACACAAAGGGCAGAGAGAAATGGAATCAGTTTGGAATGGCCTTCATCCGGCAGTGGATTGATTGAGGCCGACGGTGATAATGATGCATTACTTAAACTTACACCAAAGACATCTTCAACCTGTGAGGCTCCACACTTTTGGATGTGGAGATCAATACCTAAAAATGCCGCAGAAAATTTGCCAACAATTATTAATATTATTATAATTCCGATCTATAATTCGATGCGCCGATGTCAGATATAACTTCACCTCTCACTTTCTGTTTGTGAAATGGCCAATCACGGATCGACACCTTTTAGGATGTAAACCCTTATTAGGGTGAGGTAAAAAATTTTTACACTAAAGGTGCTGTGATGCAAATAAGTTTGAAAACATTTCTTTTGTTATTATAATTATCACAACTAGCTCAAAGCAAATCCTAGCATTCAACCCAAAGGATGCCTCCGGTATAAGTCGGTAATAGGGACGCCAGGCGGGAACCGTGCTGATTGTCATAGCCAATTTTGGCAAAATTCATGAATTCAAGAATGAAAACCTAACCTAACTTAACTTAATCTAACCTAAACTAACCCAACCTAACAAATAATCCAGTATATCGGCTATATTCAAAATGTGTTTGCCGCTGGCTTCCCCATAACCGACTTGTACCAAACCTACTTTTTTAAAGATGAAGCCCAAATGTATGAAATTGAAGCAAAATAAAAGGACCTCTGGTCCAGATATGAGATTATCTGCGTGACTTTGTATAGCAGGTTCATTTGCAGAGAATGTTACATTAGGTACTGCTAAGACAATTTATTAGCCAATTTGCAGGGCATATAAATAAGACAATCCGACATGATGAGTAGAGTTATTTAGTTGAAAAATTGTATAAAATTTGTGGAAAACTGTTTATAACTGCACTTGAGTAAGTAATCAAAATGAACATAAATAATTACAAGATAAAAAGAACTTTTTATATACCACGTTTTTAAATTTTGCTGTTGAATCATATAAACTTGACAATTCTATGTATTAATAAAAACTTTTTATTGTACTTGATAGAAATACTGAATAAATATTATAGAATATTGAAATGTCATTTTGACATTTCATATTGATTTCCATAGTATCGCACGTAGGTGCTTTATTAATAATTTAGTTGCTAGGACCCCCTTAGCAACCGACAATAATAACTTTCCATACAAAACAGAATTAACTGACAATGAATTCAATTCTGCTTAAAAATGGCTAAAAGTAAAAGACGGTGTTCTGATAAATTCTAAAAGTTTCAAAATATCTAGCTAGTCGGGAAGTTAGTTAAAAATCTTCAATCGTCCAATACAAATCATGGACAAACAAGAAAAAAAATGTACTGGACACATAAGAAAAAATCTGTACCGGACAAACAAGAATACGAGCTAATAAAAACGTAGTAAAATGGCCGCCTTATTGCGTGAATAAGAAAATCGGAAGGGCAATTGACCAATGTTCATATTAGTGGGGTTCACCAACTTAACCGTACTTCACCCGCTTGCTAAATAATTTCAAATGTGATATATATGATAAAAACGTTCAATACGTCATGCAGGTGCAGATGCAGTGAAGTGCGCTCATTCTTGTTTTAATGATTACGGCAGATTTGCCAACTGACAATGTTCGTTTAAAGGTTCAAAATGTGCTACGGGATGGGAGCATCAGTCTGATAAGATTTTAAGCACCAAGAACAATGACATTACACACTTTTTTTCCCATAGTGGCAGCCTGTGACAGCAGGCGACAAGCACCGTGACATGCACCTCAATGTGGGTGGGCTTTAGGTAGTTCTTGGATTAGATAGCAGCAAGCGTATTGGTCGTCGACTGAATTCAAAGTATGCCGCTAAAAATGGGACCAAAGTTTATTAAAGTCTCCCGATTTAGGCAGTGCAAACAGTAAAGTGATAATATGAGACTGTCACACCATGGCTGGTGTGGCGTTGTGTGACATAGTGTTTCTGTTTCTCACGCCGCTGACAAACGTTGAATATAATATTATATCAATGATTTGTATAAACATGAATGGAAATCCCTCGAAATCATCACATTACCCAAGACTTCTTCTTTGTTGAGAAGAGGCCAGCAAAGAGTTTCACGTACAAGCTCTCCTGAGCCATCGTCCACTTCGTGGAGGAAGCGAGGATCCGTGTGCACATCTTTTATGTTGGTTACTTTGCGAGTCTGTGCCGCGAAACCCGCAGGATTGTTGATATTCTCTAGACTGAAAACCGTAACAAGGTTATTGATTGTTATTGGCTTTTATTTTCTACCATTTACGTATAGTAATGCCAGAAAGTCCGACCCAACTAAATATAAGATGTAAAATATTAAGGTTTACCTAACGGAAAGTGTTTTTGTAGAAGCAACCTTTTCTGATCCATCATTAAACATATCAGACTTCAACGTGGGCGGTTCAATCGGATCATGCTTGATTATATGAAGACTGCTACGGTTGGCTACCATGAACACTTTCACTAATTTCTGAAAGATTCATCAGTTGTTCTATGATTTGCAAAAATACATCATAATATTACTGCACTTGTTCTAATTGATTTTGGCAACAGAGGCTAGGAGGATACCTGGCAACGTGATTTGTAAGCATCGAGCGTGAGGAACTGCCTTCTAATAGCGGATCGACTGGACACACTTCCTGGCTTTAGTCATTCCAAATATGCATATATGATTCGTAGGTGGAGCTTGAAAAAGTCCCCACTTTACGTGTGTGATGGCCAGTTAGCTTATAATTGAAATATATTTCAAGGCAATAACTCAAAAATACCCATTAGGCATGAGGTTCTTATGGATTACAATCTGTAGATACTGTATTTAATTAACTAAATGTAAATAAATCACCATTTTCACTCCTAAGCAGAGCATATATTTCTTCACCCATTCATGACCATAATATAATAATATGCTCTGTGTAAGATTGAAAATGGTATTTTTTACTTTTTTTTGAAGAAATGAGATTCAATGACAATTCAGGTCATACCAATATTTCATAAACAGTTGAATCCAATGAGGCAGAATCAGAAAAATAGTCCTGCAGAAATGAAACTAGTTTATTATTTAATTCTAATTGTTTGATGAGGGAGTATTTCTTATTTGTTTCGTATACAGCGGCTCCGACCCAACCCAAGCAGCACAGAGATGATTGCAGTAAGGCCTTAAAATATAATAATTATATAATGTTTGAGATTTTCACAGATGTTTCTCATCGTAATAGATTTTTAGGTTGTCACTACGTGTTCTTCCTCATTTGTCAGCGAAAGAAGGTCACAACCTTAGACTATAGATACATCGTCACAACCTAAAAATCTATTACAACAATAATTACAGTTTTAATACTATTGACCGAAGGTACTTGATGGAATTTGAATTCTAATGGATTTAAGTTTTGTACTATTCCATTTGAGTCATTTTTGCAACCCGGGTTTCACCTTTCGGCATCTTCAGGTGCTGTGTATACTCATCAAAAGGCAAACATAATATTATAAAAAATAAAAAACAAAAAAAGTAGGTATCATGTAAGAATATTATTGAATGTTAATAATAATTGTTGAACTAATAACTTCTAAAGACTGATATCATAGATAATATATCTCATTAGTTAACTCCATTAATTTCCATTGTTCCCAGAATGGACGATTTTACACCTCATGAGTGTAGTATTTTTATTATTTATAGTGTATTATTATTGATAAGGTATGGGGTTTTTAACACTTCAACTATTCATAATTTGTTTGTTATATATTTTTTATTGGATCCTTGTCTTAATATGTAGGTGATAAGTTTTTACCTACTTTATTATATTGATTTATTATATAAGTTAATAGTGTTCGTTGTCAGTGTGTGTTTGCCTTTTGATGAGTATACACAGCGCCTGAAGATGCCGAAAGGCGAAACCCGGGTCGCAAAAAATGACTCAAATGGAATAGTACAAAACTTAAATCCATTAGAATTACAGTTTTATTTTATATGGTTAGGTAGTTAATATTATCAAAGAGTAAATGTACGGGATTGTACTTCTTTTGGAAAAACTTCCTTTATTGTATAACAGGATTGCTAACACAATCATTTTAATTTAAGTTAATGAAAATTGAAGGCTATTAGAGAAAAGAAGAGAAACTTCAAAGTTCTACTAGGAGCGTCTCAGGAAGAACTTCTCATGATCCTAGTCCATCCCTTGGTGAAACAAAAAATTGATAGCCGATCGGATGGACTTGAGTATCTCTTTCCTTTTAACTAACATATGGGGACACTCCCAGAGGATGCGGTTGGCATTCGCCACGTAACCGATACATGTGTAGAAGTCTATTTGCCAAGACCAAGATTCTTTCGAATGGAGGACATCTGCTATAGGGATAATTTCATAGTTAGGGGAACCAGATGGGTATAAAAATTTACCTCATTGTAGGGTTCAGAGGTTATGCGGTATAATTCTAATACTCCATAGCAACTGTTATCAGGCTGAATGATAGGTAAGCACAACGCTGTTTTGGCATTTTCGAATGCAAGTCCTTCGGTGAACGTGCCATCTTTTTCATTACCGTGTATTGTGACACATTTCTTCGTTGCGGCGACATGACCTGCCACACTTTTACCCTTGCCTATGTTTAAAAAGAATATATAAAATTATATTTATATTTATTTAAAACACTTTGTTATAGATCAGTGATTCACAACGTTTTTGTAATTATTCGCTACCTACACTAGCATGTGCAATGCTTTGATCGCATCATACGATGTTCAATTAATAATGGAAGAGAACAGAATACCACTTAAAAACTAGTCTATATAATAATTGAATGCTGTATTTTGAAAATTTTATATGTCACCAATGACATTATTAATGGACAACGCACTCAATACAGTAGCTAGAAAGTGAATTCGCGCATAGTGACATTCGCACAAGTATAGGTAGACGTCACGCAATTTCCATTATGCGATATCATGCATCGGGAATTTATAGCAATATGACCTTTATTGTATTGGCGTTAGAACAGTGTTTCTAGTGTCAATGTTCATTTGAGCGAACCCGGTCGAACCGAACCATTCAGCAGACCCGACAAACAGCATCGGGAATTTATAGCAATATCACCTTTATTGTAATGGCTTTAGAACAGATTATGCCATTCGGCAGACCCGACAAAAAAGTGTCATTTTTTTTCCAGATGCTTCGTCCATATTAATGTCATTGCATGTCACATTTTAAAAAAGAGTGACATAAGTTGCAAAAATCTTCATATTCTTCATTATTACCTAAATACACAAATGTAAGGTGATTTTTTTGTAGTTTTTTGAAGACAACAGTAAGTAATACTTACTATAAAATAATATATTTTAGATATAACTTCACTATTTATTTTTATATAGGATTTTTTTCACTATTTTGACTAAAATACAATAGTAACGTTTTCGAAATACGTTAGGATTTTTTTTGTGGGGATTTCTGTAATTGGAATGGTTGGATGGTTGTAATTAATGGCCCTAATGTCAATAAATGTCAGCCGTTTAGCTCCCTAAATAACATTCAAGCAATTGACGATCATTGAGAAAACAGAAAAAATTGTTTGTGAGGTCATTTTACCATGGTCCAATCCAAAAATTCATATACTTGATCTGATATAACGGTCCGATGTGGCAGTCTTCACATAATATAATACATATGCTGTTTGTCCTTACAAGGATCTCGGACGACGGGCATGATACAAACATGCAGGATATAAATGTGAAGGCTGCCACATTGGGCTGTCATCTGATTTCGAAATGTTCGGATCAACAAATAATTTTTGCTTATGAAATTTCAAAAGATGGTAGAAATTCAAAACATCACATTACTGAACAATTTTGGAAGTATAGAAAGAAAATTATAATTTGATTAAAAAATAAAATTGTTATATACCTACTCACATATAGACCATTTAACTCTATGTCTTTGGGTATCTTTATAAAGATTAGGATAGAGGAAGATTTCTTTCTTGTCATCATCGACTAAGTATAAAATAAAACCTATAAAAATTCAAAATTATTAATAATATTTGGTAGGTAACTACAAGGCTAGTTTGAAAAGTTCATTAAATTTCTATGAGATGACGCCACAATAAAATTCACTGGTGGAATTTAAAAATCATTTCAAAAGGGTTAATATTTAATTCCAGTGGTGGACAAGTGGAAGAATATGCGTTTATGAAGCCGACGGTCATGGGTTTTAATCCCGCATCTGGTAAAATCGGTTAAACCATGCAGGATTGTAGAGACGATAATGTATTTAAAATTACCTGTACTGTTTGTAGTTTCTTTCAAAACCTTACAACTTTCATGTATTAATGTGGACAGTTGAGATTCTCTATCAGTATGTCCATCGGAACTAGACCCGCCCTCATCTGCATGCTTGCTAGATTGTTTTTTTCTTATAGCAGTAGTGAACGCTGCGAAAAAATTTTTGAAATGTTTCTCATTAGCATTCTTTTCCATTCCTACCTTTGTGACTTTCCTCAAAACATGAGACATTATTTCGATCAATGTATTTTATTCCATTGATCGAAAGTCCTTCACATCTCTTCATTAAAATACCAATAATGAATAAGATTTTCGTGGTTTTCTTTTCAATAAAATTGACAGATATTTCAAATCAACCATTTTTGTATTATTCTCAAATAGTTGAAGGTGAATATTCAAAATTCGAATATTAATTGGATTTCAAAATGATTTATGTTGAATATTTACTTTATCTACCTAACTAATAGTATTTAAAAAATAGAAACCTTGTAAAATTAATTGAAGTACATAATATTACTATTTTATTCGGATTATATTTTTATAATTTTCGGTATATTCGTATGTAAAAGGTTTTTTTTAAAAGAATTATGGCTTCGCTTTGTAGTAAAGTGTGTACACACCAGCAAAGAACTGTCAAAACTCAAAATGTCAAAACAATAATAAAGTGTACGTAATAATTATTAAATAATATAATTATATTATGAAATTATACTACATCATCTTTTTTTGAAAATTAAAAATGGATTACTCCAACTAATATAAGTACTACAAAATGTTTGAAGTACGTGTTAATTATTAATAGTGACAGAGATTTCGAAAAATGGCTTCTGTAGATAGTGAACTTTTACTACATCCAGATCTCCTGTCTTCTGAAGTTTTGATGCAGGTGTTAAAAGAGGTGTGTACTTGTATACGTCAATATGATCATATTAAATCTTAATCTATACAAATATGTATAAATGCATACAGTGCTTATTGTATTATATGTGTGAAATACTAAATAATTTCGCAGTTATGGCTAGGTTAGAATTCACTACACACATTTTTATTAGATACATAACAAAGAATCTTTGATATTAATCAGAATTGCAGGATATTACTAGATAACATATGCATTGGCGATATTTAAAATGACGTAGGTAAAATATTTCAACTACCTCTTAGTACGAATTTAGGCAATTTTATCAGAGTTCGTATCGTTTTTGTGGTTATAGTCTTGAGAGCAAAAACCAAACTTAACACAACCTACTGTAACTCAAACATAAGTAGGTTATATTGGGTTGTTTTTCAGTACGTTGTGTTAGGTTTTTGGTCTCAAAACACCTTAACCACAATGACGATATGGAGTACTATAAAATTACCCAAAATTAAATTGGGAACATAGTACTTTCTAACCCACTTCAGTCTTCTTAGAGATTCGCCTCTGGAGGGAAATAGAATCTATTCTTGACTCGGGGATTGAGTCAACCTGTGAAAATTACCGACAACGGTCAAACATATCTGAAGACGTCGCTGCACATTGCAGAACCATAATCACAAAAAATCGATGTTCACCTTCATATTTGTTACTTGAGTGTTATTAATCATTTGAACAATCATAATAGGGAATTTGTTTATTGTTAATACAATTAGTAACTTGCTGTTCAATCAAATCCCCAATAGTTTGCCCCGTTCCGGAAACTTGTACGTATGCAGTTCGCCGTATTACACTTCACCGTGAAATGTTGTATCGGAAATATATGGCCGTATATTAAAGACCGTCGTTAAAACAAGGTTCTTGTCGGTTTACTTACAGGAAGCCAGCAGCAAACAAATTTTGAAAATAGCCGATATACTGGATTATTTGTTAGATTAGGTTAGGTTAAGTTAGGTTTTCATTCTTGAATTCATGAATTTTTCCAAAATCAGCTATGAAAATTGAATTAATGTTCATATTGAATGTAATAAAATTGGAGACCGTATAGTATACGGTCATCTCTTTCCGATAGAAAACTCACGGCGAACTGTGCCACGGAGAAATGTTTTACGTACAATTTACATGTAATCATAGTTTGCGGTGGTGTTTGAAGTCAGATAATATAACATAAAATAGTTGAGTGTTTAGAATGCTATTATGGCACCTTACGAAGGCTCAGAGCAACCGTATACTGAGCTTCGAAAACAGATGTTTGCGACGAATACTGGGTGTGCGGTGGTATGACTTTAGGAGCAACGAGGAGATAAGAGAACGTACCAAGCAGCCTCTCATCACGCTAAAAGTGAAGAGGCGTCGTTGGACCTGGCTTGCTTGTTCTTCAAGCCGACCGGATTCCGGCGTCCTGGAAGGCCGCTAAATACAATCTACAGAGTGTATACGGCGGAGCTACGGGATGCTGGTTTGACCTGGAACGAAGCAAGAAGACTGGCGAGCGACAGGGATTCTTGGAGGCGCCGCGTGGTGTCCATATGCTCCAGTTAAGGGGCGGATATGGGCAAAGAAAGAAGAAGAAGCTGCCATAGTACGAGCGCTATATGTAGTAAAACATGGGCTGGAATATATTTGAAATAGAAGGGGGATTGTGGGGATTTTTAATTCCCCAAATGACATGTTGGCCGTAATAAAGAAGTCGCACTGTAGATACAGAGCTGACCAAAATGTATTCAATGCCGTATTTATAATTTTTAACACTAGCAAAACAATGTATGTTATAAGCCAGTGGTGGCGAACCACCTATGGCACGCGAATGTTTTATTTTGAAAAGAAAAAAATACTCAAAATAATCATAAATGACATCACATTGTATAAAAGATAGCAGACAAATATTCAAGAATAAGCGTTACATTTAATGTAAATATATAATTGTATAGGCTTTATGCGTCACATATAATATTATCACACTAACCTAATCAGACAGCAGGGGAAACCGCTCTGCGAACCTCTGTTTTTGATCGATTTGCAATGCTTGAGACCGCACTGTAGCGAGAGAATGCCTAATCTGATTGGTGCAATTCTGATGTCAATTTGAGCTTAAAGGAACTAAGTAATACAATAACAAACAATTTCATTTAAAAAAGTGGCTGTACCAAATAAGAAACAAAAACTTGGTGGAGCTAGTAGTAAATGTCCGACAAGAAAATCTAGGCAATAACCGGAAGTCGCTGGAGTCGAAGTGTGGTTAAAAGGAGGAGGGGCTTATTAGTTCACAGTTTTAACACGTTGACAAGAAGATCTTGTTCGACAGTAGTAATTCTGCAGTGCAAATTGGTGGACCGAAATGTTTGGCATAATTGCAAAAAGTGATAAAGGTATATTTGTTATGTTCTGTGAGTGGTATCTAGAATATCATAATTTTTTAATAGAATTTTTCCCCATGAAAAACTGGTCGGCACGTCAAACAGTTGAAAAATAACAATATTGGGAAATTTTGACACGCATACGTAAAAAGGTTCGCCAACCCTGTTATTAGGCAATCACAACAAGAGTCAAGACAATCCAATTGGTATCTGAATCATTGTGTGTAATACTTAAACGGTAAGCGTTAGTCTGAGACATGATGCTGTGTCTTTTATCAGGGGTATTTTTTAGATGCTGATATAGCCCCGATGTCAATGTCATCTTATTTAGAAGGTTGCTTGGTGTGTAATGCGTGACATAGTATATTCGGGATACAGTTGAATAATACACAGTGTTGGTATTTCTTGGTTTTGTATTGTAGATGCATAATAAGTGGATACTCACGCCAATATACAGGACTGCCACGTTAGTTTTTATATCGAGTTGATATGTTTACATTCGAGTTGATAAGTTGAACGTTATGTGGAGTTACGCGCATAATTTGACTATACCGTTGAAGGGCCGGAATGCAACTGATTTATTGTCTGTCATTTCCTGTTCATATTATTATCTATGCTACATAAAAGCGCATAGACAAAAATGCGTCAGTTGTAGGGTTGATTAAACCTCTACATTTTATTACATCGGCGATGTTTCATTATGAATTATTAATCGTTTGTTATTAATTGATTGCAGAGAAAAATAAAAGTTGACGAAATTCACACTCCAACAAGGGAAACTCTATTACAATTATTCAACAAATTCTGTCTGCCGCACCCGCAAAGAAAATCTAGAAATTGTCCGAGTGTTTCTACTAATCAAACGATTGAAGAAGACAGGATCAAAAGTAAAAATTCCAGCAATGATATATTCATATCCACCAAACTCAAAACCACGACGCTGGATGGCCATGACAGATTTAGCGGCACAAGCTTAGATTATAATGAACAAGCTAGTAAGAGACTGAAGCTTATGACTGCGAATAGCAATACGACTATGGTTGAAGGAATTAGGGAAGTTGTGAAACTTAAAAGGAAATTGACAAATCAGGTAATTAATACATCGACAAACATTATCTACTGCAGTGGCGAGGGGTGGAAATAGGCTGTGGAGATCTGATGTAAATAGTGCACACTTAATTTTATCAGTAATAACTGTTTGTTTTCATTGAATTAACCCAATGCTTACGGGCCGCACAAAATTTTGTTTTTACTTTTCAAATGCAAATTAACACGTTAATTACAAAATTAATTAAATGAGCCCGTAAGCATTGTGTTAAGATAAGAATAGAAATTGCAGATGGTATAGTTAGTTTTTTTTAAATCCAATTAAACCCTGTCTGAAAAAGATTTTTTCTATTGGTTATAATATATTTTCTTTCAATAAAGTCTTTTCAAAATTATGTATGTTCAATAGTTAGAATGTTACATTTTTAAATCTTGTGAATTATTCGTTAAATAAAATAAATAGTTAATTAAATATTTAGAATTCATTAAATCATACATAATTATGATGCATCACTGGTAAAGGTTGTAAACCGATGCATTATTATGATTGGGATCATCATTATAATCATCAGCCGGGGCCGATATATTGCTGAATGCAGGCCTCCCCTAGCTTTTTCCACTCTTCTCAGTCCCTAGTTTTTTCAGAACTATATGATTTCGCCGATCTAGCGGGTTTTAGGGTGTCCCTATAGTTGTTTAGAGTTCCTTGGGTACCTACTATTGTATGATAGCATTTGTCCACTCGCCGAGCGACATGTCCAGCCCATTGCCATTTCATCTGGTTAGTGACCTCTATCACATTGCATAATCTTGTTTACCTCCTTATACATAGGTTTCCTTTGTTGTCTTTCCACGTTATGCCCAAAATGCACCTTTTCATATGATGTTATGCTACTTGTAATTTTTTGATTTCTTTAAGGGTTCATTGCACAATGGGGGGTCACTTTCGAAGATTCAAATGCGCTCCACACCAGTTTGGTTCTGCGAGCAACCTCATAATATGATTGGGTTGATTTGACTTAAACATGAGCAGTTAATTTTTTATAAATTTCAAATGCAAGGTTTAACAAAACAACCACAGGCGCCGGGCCGGCCACATTTGATCGACAACAGCTGTCTGATAGAACCTTTTCAGTGAGCAGATACTTAAAAGGCTTACCACGCCTCTGTCCCGTCCGGTTTTATTTACTAAGTTGACATTTTGAATTTTTTTCAGGTTGAACCCCCATTAGATACTGATTCACCAGGGAAGAAGCAACGGAGGATGATATCCTGGCCATGATTATTATATAATTACTCTCATAGTTATTGCCTATCAACAGCAGTAACTATATAATATGTTATGGCATCATTAAGTTGGCAAACTTGCATAAACAATGTTACTATAACCTAACCTGACAAAAAGAGTATGAAAATGTTTTAAAACAATCAAAAGATTGATTTATTCTCGGTATGGTGAGCTAAGTATATTTATAATTTTCTACAAATATCTAAATTTACATTAGTAAAATGAAATGACAAATATTTAAGAAGATTTAGGACATTAGCGCCGAGTGCATAGAATGTCGATGCTATGAAAAGGTGCTTTTAGACGTCAGTTCTGTTATCCGTTCAGTCGAGGTTTCCGTTTTGACACGGCGGTGTATTTAGACGATTAGTTTAGTTATCTGTTCAGTCTCAGTTGACAGTTCAGATGGGAAACGGAGATGTATATTTAAGTATTTTTTATCCACTAAAAATGAATATTATTTTTATAATTACTTATATTACCTATATTTAATAAATTATAATATTTCAATCAAAATTAGAACAGTAGTATGAAAAATATGGCAACATAGTAATTTACACGTCAATTTAACTGGCAACTCTAAAAACGGATACTAAAACTGATAGAAAATCCATCCTGTCTCGTCTCCGTTTTGGTTTCAGTCGGCCGCTTCAGTTTTGCATTTACACATCAGTTGAACTGACAGCTTGACGGAAATGGAGACTGATTGGATAGCAAAACTGATCTTTTAAAAGGACCTTAAAATTAACTAACCATGATTTTCCCTAGATTATTAAAATATTTTTAATTGTATTAATATTAAACATACAATTATGGTATTAATGGTAGAAATATGAAAACCGCACAAAATGAATTAATACTAGTTAATATTAACATTAAATAATTGATTATTTACTGCATCGGTGGTTTAATTAAATAAATACACACATCACCAAATAATATTTATAGTTTTTGAAGAATAAATATTAGGTACCTGAATTGTATGTACGTTGACGCATGTGTATAAAAGATGTCTACACTGGTTTCAATTTTTTGAATAATATAATACGACACTTTTAATACCTACTACTAGTCTTTCGTGTTTGCATAGATAATCGGTACTCAATAAAGTTTTACTTTGTCGTAAACAAGTAACAAGGCCCACGTTGGCTGAGCGGTAGCGTGTCAGTCTATAGTTTCATGGCTCTCGGGTCTTAATAAAATTTACATGTTGTTTTTCTATGTGTCTTTAGACCCATAGGTTGAGAAAGTGACATATACTGTCATATAACATATTATAATTTTCTTAGGATGAACATGGTAAAACAAAAAAAAGACAAGTAAATGACATGCAAAACTATATTTACTTGATTTCTGTTTACAATACATAATTTTGATAGCTGTTAATTTTGTTAAGCCACTTGTATTATTATGTGTCCGAAAATCAGTGGCGATGGGTGGAGGTAGGCTGTTAAGATCCGACATAAATAGTGCACACTAAACTCAGTCATACATATTTGTTTTCATTGAACTGAGACTACAATGTGCAGATAGTGTTTGTTAGTTTTTGAAATTCAACTTAACCCTGCCTAATCCAGGCTATAGTAGATAGATAATTGTCAAAAAATATTTGTATAGATAGAAGAATATTTTTTTATCAATTATGGTTAGGTTAGGCAGGGATGAATTTAAAAAAAAACTAACCAGCACCATCTGCAAATTGTATTCTTAGTTCAATGAAAATAAATAAGTATGACTTATAGTGTTTAGTGTGCACTATTTATGTCGATTCTTAATAGCCTGCCTCCACCCTTCGCCGCTGCCGAAAATAGACTGACTAATGCATAAGCCCATTTATTTACATTCATATTACTATACATTTCGACGGCCCCAGGAAAAACCGGTGTAAGTCTAAAATCATAAATGTTCAGGAGAGCGAAAAAACTAAAATATTTACGCTATTAAATTCATCATATAAAATGAGTAAGTTTTTGCTTATCTTATTTAAGTAAATCAGATAGAGCATTTTATGGTCTATATTCCTATCAAAATTTAATGGTGATTAATTAATTAACAGCTGAGATAATGTCCAAAAATCGTTTTTATTTGGAATAATATTACGCACTTTATATTTCGACTCGATTCAACATGCTTTTGCGCGGACGAAATGGATTACTGACTCCGCATAACACATTCATATTCTGAGATAGAAACCTTGTTTTACGTCGCATTTTTCTTACTCTATATGATTTTATTAATTACAACTATAGTTATAACGCTCTTTTACGGAAAAATTGATATTGCGCAATATTTAACTCGAAATAGTACAGCGTGTCTATAAAATCTTAACAAGGGATATAGGGACATATTGATATATATATTTTTTTATACGGAGTTTTTATAATTTAAATGTATTTAAGTATGACTTTTTATGTTTTTTTGCAAATTATTATTGATATTTTTATAAATAATCAGAATATGTACATTACGAAATAATAAACATTCAGGAAAAATGTTTATAATGGAATAATAAAGAAGTTGTGATGAAATTAATACATAACACTACTTACTACACCATCAATAAAATATCTATTTTTTATACCTACTTCGTAACAAAATTTTCATTAAAAATATAGAATAGATAGAAAAAAACAATATAATGTTAATGGTCATGTATATCGCTAGAACAATTTTAATTAAATTAATATTCAATACAATTATCGAAACCAGAGAGATAATATATTTCATTAAATAAATCATTGTAAGTTCGTTAATAGTTTACATAAAGGATATACTGAGTGAATTAAATTAGTAATTATCACTTTAGAACACACATAATTATTATTGTTCAATGCAAAAATACAAAGATATTAAATAATTAGTGGAATATAATATTATACATAACAATTTGGCACAAATGTACCTACCAAAGCATCGAAATGTTGGAAAAAATATATTTAACTAGGTTTATTAGTTTCAAAAATTTTACTACTAATAAACCTAAGGAAAGTGTTATTTATTTTATTATTTAAAGACAGCTGAATTCACTTTCGTTATCAAATGAGATCGCATTATTAAACTGTTCATCAGCAGAAGTTAAATTCATATAAAATTTACACTAGGCTTGTATTACATACACATTCTATAATCACGATTAGGTAATTACCTATCTAAAATAACATTGATACAACATTTTGTAGTTCTTATGTAATAAGAGTGATAACCTTTTCAGTACCTACCTTCTATTTTCTTTTTTCAATTCAATTTTTGCAACATAATATCTTTCTGTAATTGATCTTGTAAAATTGTAATTATAAGCTTATAAATACTGATCCAGTGATCATATTATCTATCGTTGTGTTTTTTCTAATGTTTATTGTTGATATGAGTTTAATTACCGATTAGTAAACATAGATGGATTATATTTAATTGTCAACAAAAAACATGAAACATCAGTATAAGTACGTCTTAATTGAACTCAGTTATGTTAATTAATATGAGTTGTCATGATTGAATTAATATAATTGGAAAGTTAAAATAAGTATGTACCTCCCCAACATTGCAATATTTAGTTTAAAATTTAAATAATCGTGGTACGAATCTGCATTTTTCTAAACGGTTGGCTTTCAAGTAGTATTTTCTTTAAATGATACATCCAATCGATTACGTAGAGTTTTTTATTTATCAACAAAACATCGTTTAATATCCGTTGTCATTCATATCACTTTATTTAACTTATTTTGATCGATCTACAAATCATATAACTCCGACCGATTTAACTTAGATAAAATAATAATTACTATTTTTGCTAGTTTTCATATTTTAAAACAATCATATTCAATAAATTAATACGAGGTATGTATATGAGAGTAGGTACTAAATTTAAAAACCAATTGATATTTTGTTCGATAGTATAGGTACCTACTGGATACCAAATTTTAATCTCATCTTATATATATTACTTACTTAGATTCTAGACAACAATAAATGCTTCATAAACTGACTATTATCATACACGGTTTTCGGTAAAATTCTATTGAAAATAATAAATAAAATAAGTTTTCAAAAAACACACGGTTTTCGGTAAAATTCTATTGAAAATAATAAATAAAATAAGTTTTCAAAAAACCCAGCCTAATCTCTTTTTTAGGTGACCGATGCAATAATAATTTATAATCCACAGAGCTCGTTTTCGAGAAATATTCAATGTACAAAGTAATAATAATATATAGGTACTTACCCTTTTATATTATTGCAAAAATAATTTTAACATGTAGGACGTATGTATTTTTTTTATTTTTAGCCGGAACTCATATTATTATTACAATGAGCTTAAGTCGGTCCCAATCAATTAGTAAGCCTTTCGGAAATTCTCGCCATTTCAAAGTGTAGGTAATAAAAATGATTTTTTTCACTTTCTTAAGTCATAAATATTATTCCGTAATTAGTAAGAATTTAACTAAAAGAATAATAAAATAAACTCTCTTGTATTTGCTAGCTAGGTAAGTCCTTCCTTTTAAATAATAAAATATTTTGTAATTTAAACATGAAAATACTGCCTAGTTGTTATTATCGATGTACAAGACTAATTTAATCAAAATGTGTCATGCTGTATCGAAAATAAAATAATGTTTTGAAGTTAAAACATAATATTATAGGTATAAGCATCGGCCTACAACATCGTGGGTTCCGAGTTAGAATCATGGGTCTGAAAAATAGATACAAATTGTTTTTCAATTTGTGCTCGGAGTCAGAGTATGTACCTAATAGGTTGAGAAAGAGTGGCTGACATCCATTTCTCGTAAAAACAAAACCTGTTCTCAAATCTGTGGGGGGCCTCATTAGGATCGGACATGATCGGATATTTTAGGTGAGTACATTTTTAATTGCAAAACAATTTGTTTTCTAGTGATAGGTAATAATATTTAATTAAAATATTTCGTTTTCTGCTGGGTATTTATTTAAATTAAGTTTATTTATAATTAATTAATTACATCCTTTTTTTACTCATCTAAATAATTGAAACAGTGAATTATTATAATGATATATCCATATCGTTTTCTATTGGATATTTGTTTAATATCAAATAATATAATAATTTCAAACTTAAACATTACCTACAACAGTGTTTTTTGGGTATCTAAGTAGAAGATTAATTAACCGAAAATAGTCGAAGAAAGCTTGTGGAAGTCTTTATTTTGCGGTGGATTGAAATTGGCTGATGAATCAAAATTAATATTTAAACATTATTACTGTGTCCTAGTATGGTATAAGTACCTACCTATATTAGTACAAAATAATTCTTTTCTATTTTGTTTGTTTTATATTCAATAATATAATATTTTGATAATAAAACACTAGTACTAGTGACTAGTGAGTAGTTTTTTAACTAAAAATGCATTTACCTACTGCAAATTCAAATATTTTCCGAAGATAAACCAATATATTTTTCGAAACTAATGTGATACGTCAATATAAACCATGCCGTATATTAGGATCTCCGTTAAAGACTGTTATAGCAAGTATAACAACCTTCTTATTCGTAAAATAAAGCGCAGTACACTTTTTTTATTGATATATGACTATACTCCTCGGATATTTATGTGAACACAAATTTGGTCGATGCGATATGTAGATATAGAGCACCATTGTCGAAAACCTAACTTTGTCAATTTTTATGCTAGAGACCTGAAATTTTTACAGGACATGCACAAAAAATATGATATTATAAAAAGCTAATAAAACTTAATACGCTATTTTCAGACTTATAATGGTTTTTCTAGGGCCCGTCGATTTGATCCTCAGATTAAAAAAGTGCAAGCAATAAGTAACCTTAATGATAACTATTGTGAAATGATTTTTGATTTGTGTACAAATCATTTCGTAAAAATGTTTTCTTTTTATTGTATGCATTAATATATGGCTGCTCAGTTAGGTTGGGTCTGTTTTATGTATCGTTATGTAACATTGCCAATTTACGATGTTTTATGACTGTGAGGCTTTCAAGGCGATTGACATACAAGTAAGCGGGGCCACATCCTTATTTTTCAAATTACACTCATGAGGTCAAACAATGGCTTGCGAACTTGTCATGTGCGAATCTACCTCTTATGTTAGAAGCTAGCAGTGATAATTTTAACAGTATTTTAGAATGAGCATTCGACTGTGGAAAGGAAAAAAGGTGTAATCCACACAAATCAAATTTTACAGGAGGCACAAAAACGTTTTTATTATGGTTGTCGGTCAAAGTTAAAATACAAAATAGTCATAATCTTGAAGTGCATGATACTTAATAATTTGGTTTTTATATCCCTTACCTGATATTAATTATTGAGTTAATTAAAAAAAAAAAAACAACAAAAATGATGGTTAAGTCGTTTTTCTCACGTCACCTTCTTCTTTTTTCAAAAATTGTTAGCTAAAATTAGACAATACATTGGTATTTGCAGCTTACTTCCTTTGGACACAACGTCTATTTAGTAGTGTACAATGTTATTATGTAATAAAACCTATTTTGAGGATTACGCCCTCTTTCCTTTCTAACGTCGAATTATGTAATGTTGATGGGCTAAATCAAATATTGCAGTATGACATTTTGTGCATATCTGTATTTTGTTGAACATAGTGAAAACTAGTAAATTTCATAATCTAATTAGGTATAATAATGTTATGTCAAATTTTATTCTTAGTGTATAATGAATTAATGAATAAATACTATACAATTTTAGCACTCTGCTACCTCTCTACTAACATTTAACAATATCACAATGTAGGTCTCAATTTTGAATCTGCGTTGAATGCATGTACATATTTTTTTATCAGATTTGCAATTGCAGTGAATCTAAATATAAGTGTTGAATACAGTTGCGTTGTATTTACCAGTGGCGAAGATTCCTTAATTTAGTGTTTACTTGATATGCAATGATGATAATGCAAAACGACATAATACCCAGTGTATGTAGGTATACATGTATGCAGTTGCAAGATTGCATGCATGAATGAAAAAAATTCGGAAGCTTCTGAATTTTCATGTGACAGTTGCGATTTTTTCAATGTGCGCCTGCACAGTAGAACAATAGTAGCTAACTTGCCGGCAAAAAAATGAACTACACCGCGGAGACTCATTTTTAGGTTAACCGATTTTTACGACCTGTCAAATAGGACCATAAAATGATAACATCGCGTCTCGCTTACTCTTGAAGAATGAGATTGGAGAGACAGTCAGGACTTTTATGTGTAAAGAGTTTTTGTCACGATTGTTTAAAATACACACTATCGCTGCCAGTAAATCCATGCACGTGTTCAGGTGCTATAATTATTTATTGACAATTTTCAATTACTCAGTGACATCTCTCTATCTACACTGAACCAATAAATTATTGCAGCCAATTCGATGAGTAAAAATACATAGAAATGCATGGTGACTTCATAAAATTTATTTATTTCGACATAGAAAAAGAAAAGCCGATTGTGATCAGCCTACAAAAAAAAACAAACTGTCTATTTGAAAAGAAAGATACAGAAATAACAATTTACCGATGCCGGTTTTATCTTTCTGCTGTGATATTGGTGTCTGGTGTGGTTTGAATATATTTTTATCCCAGTTTTTATAGCACTTACGGTGTCAGTAGAGTGGTCGTATATGAAACTGTGGGTTGTAGCATCGATCCTGCAGCTAGGCCAATAAAAGTGTGTTGTGTTACATTTATGTTTTTCATTAAAGATGATGAAACAAAATTCGACTGTTTTTTTCGGTTACCCATCTAATCACAGACTCTCTTCGCCACTGGTATCTACAGATTATCTGTAAAGAATTATGGGTTTTACAATAATGCTGTGGATGTGAAATGTCTTTTTTGGACGGTTACTTGGAGCTATAATAAGTTTTTAATATGTTATTATGGTATGTAATATGTTTTTACTGGAAATGTATACCTACAAGTTTGTGACAGTATTTTTTTGATTTATAAGGAATTTTATTCATTTAATAATTAATAATACTATAGACGATGAATCCAAACATTTTATTGAATTCATTAATTTTATAGAAATTGTACAACGTTTAAATGTAAAATATTAGGTTGTTTCATATAAATGGTGTGAAGTTAGTAATTGTAGGTTGTTTTTAGAAATAGCGAATGACTCTTCAGCTGGTATAAAAGTGATGTTAGATTTTGTAAACGCCTTCCCCTCCTGCTGCATTAAAAAATCAAATAACCATGAATATGTTTTCGAAATAGACCTCACCAAATTATTTTTCTATCTGCA
This sequence comes from Rhyacophila brunnea, assembly GCF_057557595.1. NCBI lineage: Eukaryota > Metazoa > Arthropoda > Insecta > Trichoptera > Rhyacophilidae > Rhyacophila > Rhyacophila brunnea. The sequence goes on from NW_028232796.1 coordinate 39,083,141, forward strand.
CCTGTCCAGAGGACTCGATCATTCGCAGAGTAGTTTTCTGTTGTGCCGTTTATAATTTGACATTTATTAATACTATCAATGATGTTGTATGCTGTAATATTATGTAAAGCCACTAACTTCACACCGCATTAGCAATAATTATGTTACGTTACTCTGCAACCATTCTTACAATACTCATCCCGCAATAATGGAAGTCTTTGGGAGTAAAAATTTACTAGACATTTGTCTATACCGGCCGGCGCATGTGGTGTGGTTTAGAGTGTCCTCAAATGTTACCAAAAATAATGCGTATTTCATTTGCATGACAAATTTTGATACAGACTATTGAAAATAATATATTCTTTAGCACGTTTTTCAAGTTTATACACATTTGTCCACACTCGAGAATTGTACCTAAGGTATTATGCTATATTGTATACAATATAAAAGGGTTCGGTGACTAAAATTGATTGGGAAACGAAGGTCTGTGGAAGGCAGCTTATGTGATTAACTAGCAGTGCCGGGTGGGATGAGAATTGATAAGAAAAGTCAAAGAATAATTTTGGTTGATATTGTAAGTATCGAATATGTAATATCGTCGCCGTAGATGTCAAGGGAGCCAAGCCACAAATTTGGCGAAAATGAGTAAAGTACACAAAAGCATTTTAAAATAATCAAAGATGCAGTGGTCAAAGGATTTAAGCCACAAAACTCTTTTGACTACATTTCAATATTCAGTGGTCAAGAAATATAACACACATAACTTCTAAGATACTATTTTTTTTAGTTATTTGTACAAAATAATAAAAAAATAACACCACAAAGTATATTCTATGTTGAAAGTTTCACCGTTATATCTTTAAAAACAAAAAAGTTCAATAAAAAAATGTTACTTTTCTTTGTCACACAAAATCTTTGAGTGCTTGTTTCTCAGCAATATGATTTTGTGGACTGGCTCCCTTGACATCTACGGCGACGATATGTTCAAGTATAAATTTTATTATATAATAGGGTGGTAAATAAAATAAAGCATTTACAAATTTATAAGGTAATTTTATTCATTTCTCTCCATGCCAATTGACTGTTAATTTTATCGTAAATCCTGTTCACAATAAAATTTTCAGATACCATTTTTCAACACAAATAATATTTTCTTCGCGTTTGATACAAACACTTCATAGATTCTCTATGATTTTTTTTTCGATAAATATATTTATTATAACATATGCATTCATACAACAGTGAGCAACATGACAAAAAAATACAGAAAGTAATAATAATATAATAGCAATTGATAAAATAAGACCACCTTCATTTTCATACTAGCAGCTTCCTCTTTTATAATTGCAACATTATAAAAAAAAATACTATATTATAGCCAATTAGATTTTATGGCGTTATTACCATTGAAGACGACCTTTGACCATTGTCAGTTTATACATTTATGAAGTTAGCTGCATATTATGCACCAATATTGGGAGTTTTAAATCTCAAAAACATTAAAATACAGAAAACCTACACAAAATTAGCTTAAAACGTCTCCAATAAATGATATTTCACTGTATATATCGGGTATGTCTAATTTATTACATCTGTTAAGCTTTAAAATATAAAAAAATAAGACATACACTTGTATCCTTTTACTTCTTATTCATTGATATCCTTTAGAAGAGAAAGAGATAGAGGATATCAGTATGTCTCAGAACCAGCTGTCTCGCTAGGTCTTGTATACATAATACACAATTACACATATTATGTTCTGGTAGGTATTTAATTTATTTTTCTCTTTCATTGAAAATCTGTTTAATTTAATAAGAGGAAGATAGAAGACATCAGTATGTCATATTATTAATAACACATAAGCAGCGGTCGTACTATAAACTATAATTATGAGTTACTGACATTAACTTGAAGCAATTGCTTTTTGTTTTGTTTGTTTTCAGTAAATTATACTGCAGATTATCTAGCTATGTGCGAAATTATTAAAAAATCATTATATAACTGAATACTGTATGTTATATAATATATTATTATTTTATTGTGACATTTCATGGTAAACCTGATCTCTAGTAAAAAATAATGATAATTTCTCTCAACTGGCCCCAATTCAAGGTAAAAAAATATGACAAATTCATCAGCTTTCTGCAAGAAGTCACTAACTAATTACTTGAAATTAATAATCAGAACTTCCATGGATAAAATGAAATCAAACATTATAGGGTTATCATTATTTTATAATATTAGTTATTGTACAAGAAAAGAATATTATAAGTTTTCGCTAATTCATTCTGAGATATATATTCAGAGTAACCAACTGAAACATCATCCTGTTATGCTACCAGCTACGCCCTGTGGTGATGGATATATTGTTGGATTGATAAGACAATGTAATACTACAAGACCCATTGCATCCAAGAAATGACGTATTTAAAGAAGATCATTCTTATAATATATTATAAAAGATTTATTTTATTTTTGTTTATTCTTGAGTTGCCTGATATTGATCAAAACGATAACCGAAGTTAAATAGGTATCTATCTAAACAGTGAATATTTATTTTTAGTTTGAACATTGTGCCAAAGTCGAGATAGGGTGTTCTCAGAAACCGGTTTGTTTAGTCCCTTGTATATATCAGTGACGTTTTATTTATATTATAATATATGGGGATGTTAAAAAGGTGTTTCTAGGTATGTATCTACTAAAAATATTTTCGAGTAATAAAACAATTTTGAGAAAGGACTATATAAAAGTTTGTTTTCAGTTGGTGAGTTTTCACAGTAAGATGACAAATTTTAAATAAGTTCGAACTTTTGTTGTTAATAAAATATTAATTTTATCTTATGTGGTGTCAAGAGACAATAGAAAATGAGATTTAAAAATGATAAATCTGTCATGAAACTATGTTGTCGCATATATATATTTTTTAAACGCTTTTCCCGTCTGATACATTCGATTATATTGTTTTAGCTAGACTTATAAAAAATTGTTTTTAACATTTTTTGGTTATATTATAATATATTTTACAAACAAATTAATAAATAGATATCTCTCAACAAAAGAGAGCTTTGTTCACAGCGAGTTCCGTAAAACAATAACATTCATCAACAGTGTCTATAATCTGGTGGGTATCTTGGCTGTTTATCCATGGTCATGATATCTATATCAAAAAATTTCCATATTACTTAGGCCAGTGTTTACTGAACTTTCAACACGCCAGTACCCCTTTAGAGACTTACTTTTGACTAAAAATTACAAGTCATTTTTATGTTTTTCTGATTCTACTGTACATATTGGAGGTGTCGACAGTCACCAGTCAAAAAACTAAGCTTTCAAAATGGGGATGTATAGACGCATGCTCCATACCAACTGTAAGAACAAAATTACAAATCGTTGCTATAGGATTGGTTTGTCGAATATCTGTTTTTGTCGAAATCAACCTTTTAATGCAAAATGATTTTTTGTATCTAAATGGACCAGAATCATCATTTTCTTTAAATTGCTTTGTAATGAAAACATCATTCATATGCTGTAAAAACAACAATTTAAATACCTCCATGTATTTAAATATAGGATAATGTAATTTGATTTTCATCTCCTGAACATTTTACATTTGGTCTATTCGACAAACCAATCCTACAGCGACGAAATGTCAAGGTGATGTCGACAATGAAAAGAGCCAGAGATGCGTGGAGACATCTGTCGGCAGATTTGCATTTGAAAATGTCGTCGGTACGGTAGAACCTTGATTATGTGGACTAATTGGGGATGAAGATACGTTAAACCTGGATAATCGATCAAATTATAAAACATTCTACTTCCAGAATAAACTTTTTTTATACTTATAGGTTTTTAAAAAATTCAAATTTTTTATTACCTAATTATACAAAAATATATAAAATTTTAATAGATATCCAGATAATCGAGAATCTACTGTAGTCATGGATTTTAACTACCAGTGGGTCTATTTTATACACAAGGCGGCTATCGACCGTAGTTTTGTCATATGTATGTATCTCGACGCAGTTAATTGTTACAATAAGTTAAACGTATAAACTATCGGACTACGATGGCCACATTGAATGCTAATGTCACCCTGAGTAGTTTTTTTTAAGTCAATCTAGTGAAGAGTTTAGGAGCATCTTTTGCACAGACACAACAGAAGATGATCAAGTCAATCTCATTAAATGTAATTCAATCCTAATACAATATAATAATTTGATATTGTTTCAGGTCATTCAAAATTTAAGCTAATATTACATATTATATTACTTAAAACAATTTAATATTAATCCTGCTTCTAATCCCGTAATCGGTTCACGACTTTATACAAATCAATCAGACATTCTCTCAGCTTGACATTTTTTTTTTAAATTTTATTTGTTTCCGTGCTGCGCAGACAGATAGCTCCTTTGGGGTAATTTCGTATTGGAGTATCATCACTACTACATGTTTCTGATTCAGTTTAGTAACTAGCCTCGCCATAGCTACAATTTTATGATGATATTGTTTTACGTAAATCAAGCTATGGACAAACTAAGCATTGTGTATCTTTTATTTTACAATGAAAGGCATTTTTATAGTAATAACATTATTACGATAATAGAAAAAATTCAATACATTTCTTAGGCATACAATCTTATGTTAAAAAGGCATTGCCAGTTTTAATACTTACACTTACAGAATACAATTTAAATATATAATTATCGAGAGTGCTAAGCCAAAAGATACCCCGTTTTGGGACATTTTAATAGTCTGGGCATGAAACAAAAGAGTGGGAGGAGCACTGAGGAAGACAAGGCGATACAACAGATGTGATTCAACACACTCGGTGATGTATACAATAAACAAAAATACATTAGCCTGCATAGGGGAAGTATTCAGATCTGTACATCTTAATTATTGTTAAATGGTACAACTAGAGGCGTCAAAAGTGTCAATACTTTCTCTTTCGATATGACGGCTATGGATACGACTACACTTATGGTGTTATTTCACCTTTAGTGTCTCAAAAGTCCTATCAGCAAGAGGTATTCCGTGACGAAGTTTCAACTTTTTAATAGGGTGAACAATTAATAATACATAATCGTGGGGTTACTGCCAAAAGTTGGTAAGTCACTAATTTAGGTATTTAGAGTCTGTTTTCTGTAAGCTGGCATACAGTTGGTTCCCCCCCCCCCCCCCCGTTTCAGCATCCATCTCGTTCCATCCCATTGAAAACTTGCAACAGTTGAACGCGATGACACAATGCTTTCCAGTGGCGAAGGGTGGAGGTAGGCTGTTAAGATCCGCCATAAATATTGCTCACTAAACTTTGTCAGTCATACATACTTGTTTTCATTGAAATAAGACTATATTTTACAGATGGTGTTGGTTAGTTTTTAATATTCAATTAAACCCTGCAAAAACCAAGCCATAATAGATAATAGTCAAAAAATACTCGTATATCTATAAAATATCTAAAATTATGTAATTAAATCATACATAAATTTGGATATTTTATAGATAGAATAATAATTTTTATCTATTATAGTTTGGTTTAGGCATAGCTTGATGAATTAAAAAAATGAACCAACAATATGTGTAATACGTATTCTTAATCTAACGAAAACAAATAAGTAAGAATGAAAAAATGTGCACAATTTTGTCATATCGCCTAAAATATACCAATACTATTATGGCTTGGTTTTCGCAAGGTTAAATTGATTTTTAAAACCCAACCAATACCATCTGTAAATTGTAGTCTTATTTCAATAAAAACATATACATTTGACTGAAAAAGGTTAATGTGCACTATTTATGACGGATCTTAACAGCCTACCTCCACCCTTCGCCACTGATGCTTTCCGTGTGACGTGTATACCAGTTTATAGAATAGAGACTCAATGGATTTTTTGTCTATAAAAAAATTTAAGGTAATCCGACATATGGTACATGCAGATAAAGCACAAAGAAATTGGCATTATGACTGATTTTAGAGGGCATGTCAAACTTTAAATTGCAATTACTCCATAACATGATTGAGACTTAGCAACTTTTGGAAATAACAAGGAAACCATTCAAATTATTGTTTCATTTTGGCAAAATTGCAGGTTGTCCCTTACTACCTTTTGGATTAGCAAAGAGCCTCAATACAAATAATAATATCTAAACAAAAATTTAATTTTATTATATAGGTGAATATCATATTTTTACGGAAAGAATCAATTTTTCAGCTAGTCGCCATTTTGTTGTTTCAGTCAAAGTCGCCACATCAATAAATCAAAACTTATTGGCACTCCGAAAATAATACCAAAAAACAATCTGAACTTCGATTAGGTAACATAAATAAATAATTTATAAGGAATTTTTTGTTTGAATCTGGTGATTAAAGGTCCTATGTCCATTTTATCAAGTTTACAGGAAATCCAAATTTCAAAAAAATTGATACATGTTGCTGTTTTATAATGATCGTATTCTCTTAATATGACAAAAGCGTAAAAAGTAGTAAAATGTACTTCTCACTCCCTCCCCTTAGGTGAGATGAATGAATATTTGTTAAAATACCTACTTCTGGTGAATGGATATGCTGCTACCAGTACCGGACTAATACCCCGTTTACACGTGCATGGATTTACTGCTGACAGTACGTATTATCACGGCCATAACAAGAACGCGGTCATGCAAGTTGCAAGATTGCATGCATGAATCAAAAAAAGTTCGGAAGCTTCTGAATTTTCATGCGACAGTTGGGATTTTTTAGATCTGCGGCTGCGCAATAGAAAGAAAGTGGCGAACCTGCCGGAAAAAAAATTAACTACACCGCGGAGAAATTTATTTTGAGGTTTAACAATTTTTACTACCTGTCAAATAGTACCATAAAATGACAAACATCGCGTCTCGCTTACTCTTGAAAAATGAGATTGGAGTGACAGTCAGCACTTTTATGTATAAACAGTTATTGTCATGATAATTGAAAATACACACTATTGCTGCCAATAAATCCATGCACATGTACCAGCGCTATAATGCGTAATATGTTGAAAGACATTGAATTGTTAGTACCAGTTAATAGGCGTAACGGTATGGCTGTGATACTGGATTGCGAAAAGATCACCATTTCTTACATAGGTCTTAAAGACCTTCTTTGTGATAAGGCACCGAACATTTAACCAAATGCATCAAAATCAATAATAAATAATATAATATATTAGTTATGTTAAAGCAGCATTGTGTATCTTTAATATTTTTGGAGATAGGACCAATAGTATCACATCTACATGTAATAATTATTATTAAGTAATATATTTTGATGATACAGTGGAGTTTAAAAAGATCCTTTATATAACACATTCTAGAGATACGTGGAAATAGTTTTTTTTTATATGGAATGTATTTAAATGGAATTATGTAATTCACACTTATCATTAATGCAAACTAACATTAATTACACTGTGTATATAAAATCTACCATAATATTATACAAATTGCTTTGTAACACTTATATAGAAAATTCTGGTTACAAGATTTACAAAATATAAAATTTACGCAAACTCTCTCCCTCCACGATCTCAGGGATGCTTTATCTCTTTCCGCACAGTCCAATTACTTGAAATCAAATCTGCCGACCTTCCTTCCGGCCTACTTAAAAGGAGTCTTTCAGGTTCGGTCAATTCATAAGACATTGCTTGTTCAACGGACTTAACCCTTTTTCACATGTCGCTATTTTATGGTAGTATTTAATAAACAAGATATTATTTGTAATAAATACGGTACAAATTATTCAATATTCAATACAAGTGTTACTTGGGATTCAACTGTAAATCTATTAGGTTTTATGGAGATATGTGTATTTTACAAAGATATGAAAATGTTTTTACATTGTGGAATAAATTGTTACCTGAACAACACAGCAGCTATTGAATTTTATTTTTTACATAATCAATAACTCGCAGGAACACTGGTGATTGCCGGCTGTTCTGCTAGTCAATAATAATTATTAAATGTAAGGCACATTTAAAATTAACTGCAGATTTCTTTCATAAATTATACTGCTATATTATAAAGGATGGCTGGAACACATAAATCATAAAATGAGAGTGACATAATTTACAGTTACTTGTGTTAATAACCAATGACAAAAATAAAATCTTCAACAGATTAAAAAATATATTATTACATATCGCACGTCATGTATTAGAAAAGAGACCTAACTCAAAATTTGTCGATTTTCAGTTATCATCACCACTGGAACCTTGCTAGCGCCATCTACATGTGCGTATATGCGAAAGTAATTTATTTTATTTTTTTATCCCTAGATTTAAGGGGGGACATGCTCAGCGTATGTCAAAATGGAGCTTTCGTTCTATTTTCAAAGCATGATCCTGGACATACCTTAAACGTTGTAGATAATCTATTTATATAATTTTGAAGCCTTATTATCCTTTATATTTATTTTAAACATTTGATGACTGCATAAAGTATTTTTATTACATAAAATAGTATCTTTTAAACCTCTCGCTCTAATGTTTTAGAATATAGTCATATTTCAGTACATAAATGTGCAGTGGTGTTAAGATTTTTTACGTTTATTAATTTTTAAACGCATTTATAAAACCATCAGTATAATTCATATCGACATTATTATAGTGAAATATTTACGATAAAAAATTATATTGATATTCTCTGTGATCCCAAATTTGACAAGAATTAGGCATTTTATTATTCAAAAAATGGGCAAGATTAACACATTTGAAGATAATTATAAAGATAGGTACTCATTATAAGCTATGTCTTTGATCATTCAAGTGTGATAAACATCCTACGAATAATGATTGCTTTATAATAATTATTGACCTAAGAATAAGGTAGTGTTTTTTTGAAATAGGCCATTTCTTTTGGCTTTCCCCAGTGGTTAAGCTACAACATACGGCCGTAGCCATAAATTGACAAACTATAATTAAAGTAGGGAGTAAAATGATGTTAACGCGCGTGTTTGAACATGTACCGTTTAAAAAAAAAATTCGGTTAGTAAATATTTGACGTTGTGTGAATTTGAAGTGACATTTTTTTAGTTGCGTCGCTTTTCCAGTACGCATATGTGAGAAATATCATCAAAACGTGAACTGTTATTTTATTTTTGTCTCATTGTTTTGAAAATACGGAGAATCAAAGATCGAATAAAAATTAAAATGTCTCTCCTGAATAATTGCAAATTTGGAGTTAAGTCTCTTTTCTAATACATATGTGATATTATTATAATTTAAACTTTCTCTTTGAGTAGTGTTAGATAAGAAAATGAATTGGACTCATAAAATTGAATTAATAATATCAATTTTTGCACATTACGGCCAATAAAATAAAAACTAATAGCACATTTATATTTTAAATAATATAATAAATAGATCATTGTCACATACAACATATTGCATTCTGGTATATTTCTTTTCAATTATAAAACCTTCCAACAGTACAGTATCATAATATTATACAAGGTATATAGTAATTTTACTGTGAGATTGAAGTGATTGTAGATAGTTGTTTTTAAGGACTCCTTTCTCCATCATTTGTAGATAGAACCTTTTGACAGTACATTTTAAATTGTTACAACAGAAACAATTTATTTCTGTTAACAAGTTCTGTAAAGTACTCCACACATAGATAATCAATGCAATATCATATTGAAACTCGTTATTAAACTTCATTCAATTTGATAAATTAAGAATTGAATACAAATGCCATGATTTTATATCCTATTTCGTCAACACTGATACAATAAGCAAAAAATTCCTCATCTATGAGATGATGCGTTTGTGATATTTTACATTTAAAATGCATCTTCATTTAACTTATCGTAATTGTAGAGCTGCGACAAGCATGTAGCGCCATGGTAAATTTTGTGGTGATTGTGGGCATTATGTATTAAGTAACCATATTACGTGTTGGCAAATAAATTAGATGGGATAAAATTGCCAACTTATATTGAGTTTGTATGAGCATGCCTTATTGAATATATTATTTTTTAAGTAAACATAAATATTTGGTATCTTTATTGATTTAACTCAATCCAATGAGATGACAAACGAAAATAATTTACAAGCTTATATCTTATTCAACCAAACATTGAATGAAATAAAATACAACAACGTCTATGTAAGTTCAATACCGCGTACGAGCCAATATGTTCAAAATACGCATTTTTGGCGCTCTCGGTTAAACGGCACAAGCCGCATTGATTGGTGCATTCAAATTTTTAAATTGACCAATAGACTACTTGCACTCGGTTAAAATCAATACCGCGCATGAATTATCCATACTAAAGAAGCAAGCAAGACCTCGTATATCCCTAGATCCAATACAGCGAAAGAGCGGAGAGCTGCGGCAATACCGCGTAAGGTTCAGCTGATTTACAAAATAATCCTATGGCAATATATGGCCACAGACGCATACGATAATAAAAATATATTAAACTAATATAAAACAGGAAGACACAATAAGCTGCAGTTAAATTTATTTTTTATCTTTTTTATTGACAAAATTGCAAGGTTTTTTGTCCCTCCTGAACATTTTGACAAATGGTTCTTCCGCGGTATTGAACTTATATAGACGACATGCTTTTCATTGATTAAAAAAATAAAAAATAAAATAAATGTATGTAGTACAAAATTGTGTTTCTATCGAAAACTGCTTTCAGAAAACAGTTTCAATTTGAGATCAAAGTGAAAATCAGAAACTTCACATCAAACAAGAACAAAAAATATTATGTTAAATACATTAAATTTTATTTGCTTCGCACATAACGAACACTTGACATGAGTGCAGTAAATAGCAGGTTTATTTTACAGAGTGTTTGGGTATGAGGAAATGGGTGAATATCCCACTGCGGAAGCAACATGGTGCAGTAAAGTGATCGGCAGACATGCGGGTCACTCCGGCAAGAATAATGTATCAATGTGAGGTGGATCACATGCTAAACTCCTCTGATCTCCTCACCGTGCGCCGTTGTTTCCGTAGTAAGACGACTGCATTTTTTTGCATCCAGACATTTCATACAATTAACACTTTGCCACCGATTTGTCACACAAGTGGTTGTTGTGTACATGCAGTCTTTGGCTAAAAAGGGTGGAACAATCCTACCAATCATTATTAAACTGAAAAATATCATTATAGATAAATAACATTTTTTTATAACATTTCAAGCGTAACACATTCCTTTTAAAAGCTATATTCCTTATTGTCTATGGTTAACCTACGTTTTCAAACCGCAACAATGACTATAAATCTTTTATAATAAGCATTTCAACCGCTCTTATCATTATTATCGACAAATAAAACTCCAATTGTCTAACCGCGAACTATTTATTTTGTTAATAGTAATTCTCATTGGTGGATTTTATATGTTTTTGAACACTGTGAGGAGAATGTAATAAATATTACTTATTTTTTAAAAATTGTTTTTAACTATTTTTTAAACTGGTGTTTCATGATCGGCCTCTTCTATTCTCCCAAGGCGCCAGGCGTTTGGATCTCCTACTGGAAAGAATACAGTCTTTATAAGCAAATCATATAAATTTACAACACTATACAAATATTACAAATATTTTGAATAAACCATTTCTTTTTCAATACTGAATATACACTAAATTTAAAATGTAGCGATCAATTTCTTTATTTATAGACAACACATAATTTTGAAAACCATCAGTAATATACCAAATAGAAAAAATCAGGAAATAATAATCATCAACCGTGTGGAATTCCAACAAACATCTTTCACCTACCACACAAGTGCTCTTAACCAATTAACTTACTGCGTGTCCGGAAACTTGTATGTATGCAGTTCGCCGTAGGTATCACACTTTACCGTGAAATGTTCTATCGGAAATTTATGGCCGTATATTAAATACCGTTCAACCTCTTTGGGTCTTATAGTACTGAGGTAAAATTCATGTCTAAATAAAACACAGATCTTGTCTGTTTACAGTAAGCCAGTGGGAAACAAATTTTGAAAATAGCCGATACACTGGATTAATTGTTAGGTTAGGTTAGGTTTTCATTCTGGAGTTTTGCCAAAATCAGCTATGAAAATTGAATTAATGTTCATATTGAATCTAATAAAATTGGAGACCGTATCGTATACGGTCATCTCTTTCCGATAAGAAAGCTTACTGCCAACTGTGCCACGGTGAAATGTTTTACGTACAATTTACATGTAACCAACTTACTGACCCTAATGTGCTTTTTGTGAATATTAATAACACTTTTATGGAGTGTTCCAAATTCCGTTACTAGCTACCATCTTTGTAATTTAAATCAAGGAACCGATGACATTACTATACTTGATTATTACAAATTTTAATTTGAGTTTTGATGTCCTTGCACTCGCTAATAAAAAAAAATTTATACCCGTAACTCTTGTCGTAGTATTCAATAAAAACAATTTAATGAAAAATTATAGCACTCGCTTGGCAATGAAAAGATGTGTGCTGTTCAAATTTCATTTGATTTAAGATTTATTCTAGGGTTTTTCTAATAGATAGGTGTATTTCTGAGGGTTGTCCATATTACGTATTTAAAATGACTGAATTTATGTCATTAAAATGATTCAATCCTATCGGTGGGAATAAAGTAATTTAAAAAATATATTTTCAATCAATTTCTATGCTCTGTTATTTTTAACCACCATGATAATAATTTTTGGTCTTTTTCAATCATAAAATTGCACTGAAATTTCTAAAAAGCAAAAATGGCAACAGAAATTAACATTTAAAGCGAATTTTGGTGCGTAATTGTAAATTGTAAACAAAACAAAATATCGGGAGAAATATAATGTCTAAATACACAAATAATTTGGATTATACACATAAAAGGAAATCAAAGACAATAATTATTTAAATTCTGCAGTTCCAATTTTCCACGTTGGCAACAACATTTCACAATAACAAAGCCCAAATATGTTTTAGTATTTTTTTTAATGTTGGTAATTATTGCTGGTCAATATCAAAAAGCATTTTGCAAGTGAACGTTTTTACTGAAAAGAATAACAATTTAAAAATATACCACAGATAAATAAGCAAATTCTTACCGCAGTAATAGTATTTTGTGATCCGTGGTAGCGCTACACACACAAAAAAGGGAACGAGTTTTAAGCTACAAAAAGGTTACGATCAATAATTACACTATGATGATGGACTTACTTTAACGATTCGATTGGCTTATGATGTTTTCGTTATCCATTGGTCGATATTGAAATTTTTACATGGCAAACAATAATCTATAAATTAATTTCTTCTTCTTTCATCTTGTTTATTTCTGCATATTAGGGATCATTGTCAAACAGTTAAAGACATGGTTTTGATATAGTCGCAAAAAGAATACTAATAAATTTACAGTTATGAAAAATTGCTGTGATGTTATTTTACAAGCAGTGTTTGGCTACTAAATTAACAAAAAAATGTTTTTAATATGACATGTATGGTTTATGAGATAAAACCTTTTGACATTGTAATCTGAAATTCTATAAAATTGTGAAGCTTTGTGGCATTTGAAAATAAAATTTAAATAACGTTAAATTGAAAAAAAGAAAAGTTACTTGTTAGTATTTTTAAATATTAATGTATTGATATGTTGATGTGTCAAAACGTCTGTTGTGACAAAATTGATATTTTACAGGAGACAAAATTCTGGTATTTGTCTCTGAATAACTTAATTTATCTAAGTAACAGGTAGTGTGGGATTGTTATGATTTTGGACTTTTGTGGTATAAGGTATAATTAAAACGAGACGATATGTTACATCGGACACTTGAGGCTTAGTATAAATGAACAGAATATGTTTATTTTTGCCTTTACAAAGTTGTTACATTTAAGGATTCAAAAGGTCAATAATTACGATGTGGTTTGTTCTGTAATATCCATCTGCAAGTTAATAACCATAGAGAATAGTATATTATATAGTTGAACAAACTTCCTTTACCATTGAAAAATATTCAACATCGATTGGTTCAAGACGGACATTTTTTATTTAAAATCTTTGATTATGAGTTATGGACGAAAGGGAACAATGAAAGAAAATAAACAAAAACAAAATGGGTGTTCTAGAAGGTCAGATTATGTGAAATGTGTAGGTATTGTTTATTCTATAATTATCCTCATTTCAGTGATCAAACTATTAATTATGAATCAAGCAAATCATTATGAAACTTCAAGATCAGATCAGGTAGGAGATCAAAGACCCTCAGCGGACTGACGGCACTAGATTTTATTAAATAAAATTCAAGACAACATCTGAGCATTAGATGCAATCCTAAACATTTCATTATTTATCTTTATTCGAGGTGATTAATTACACTACACGCTATGATTAAATACTAAACAATTAGGTACCTATTAATTTACTAGCGTGGTCTATGATAATAGGTTCTATGTCCATGTTCTATGTCAATAAGTGCTAGGACTAGTGTTATCGGTTAGGTTAGAGCAAACCAGTGAACAGCGTAGTGCATAGGTTTATGCATTTATGGCATCTCTTTCACACGTGTTAAAATATCATGCCACTAGCAAGTAAGTACATTTTAGATTCTTGGCGACAAAAAGGCGTATCTACACAAAGTTTTAAGATACGCCATAATGTAGTCCTTTTTGACTTATGACACTTTGATGATCTTCAAAAATCAAAAAAATATTCAAATTTTATAGACAGGTTAAATATTAATGCAGTCTAGTGATGAAAGAGTTAAAACAATTATTTGTAGGTCTTTTAAATGGAAATATAGATTTTCAATTCAAATATATGTAAATTTTAATCACTTTCATATTTGATTAATAGGAAAGTGTACAAAATTTACATGAACTTGAATGCAAATTACATTTCCATCATATGAGGTCAGTCAACAGTATTAATTTTATTATATTTATCAAGTGTTACAATAAATCCGACTGCTGTTAGCAGACTGTCATTTTCATACGCAATTAACTTTTTGTGAACATACAATTGAAATTTTCTGATTGGTATCAATATCATTTTGCGGCTTGTGTGAAACAAATCTTAGTTATTGTAACTATAGCCATAAATCAAAGAACACATTTTTTTAAAGAGCACTATCTCCAAACTATGTTTAGGCAGATACATCCTTTTGACGCTGGAACCTAGAATTTGCTATCATACTGGCTTAACTGTTATTGTTGCGTGTACTGTTAACTCAAAAATAATTAAATTAATAATCATAGTTTTGAACAATAATACAACTTACCTTGTACTTCACGATGCAAGAGATGGTTTGTAGAAAAAGACAGAAATAGGGGGAGACAGAAACATAAAACATCCATTCCATTAATATGCACACTTATCTAATATTGTATAGTATTCATAGTTAGACATATAATATATAAACAATAATCTTTAATGTTATGGTTTTTCTTCTAGGTGACATGCCTATGTAGTTACAGACAGGTGAAATGAATGACGTGTTCTGACGATGAGCATGATTGATGGTGTTATATTTTATTTTAGAAAACAAAACAATGATTATATGATTTAATATATAAGTATATATTTAACTACATATTTGCCATGTAGGTATAAATTGTATTAGAAGTAAGAGTACCTAACCACCAACTTCAGATCATGTAAATGTAATCATTGTAAAAAATATCAGAATGACACTTAGGTCCTTGTTATCACACATGAGTATTATAACAAAGGCTTAAAAATTTTCAAGCATATTTATCACTTACAACAATATATCTCCAAAAAGTCATTTTTGGTTAGGGGTTTGTAAACACTATTTTTTTAAACTAGTATTTTGTACATTTCAATGTTTGTAGATACTGCAATTATATGGTTCTTCTTCACATTTTTTCAGGATGTCAATGCTTTGACACTATACCAAGGTATGAACGTTTTTCAACGTCTTCAGTTATGTAATTAATACTATCGACTGAGAGTATTTAATGAAATTTGAATTTAAATCCGAATTGATTTAAGTTTTGTACTATTTTTTTGTGACCCAGGTCGACATTCGGCATCATCAGGCACTATGCGCAACTCACCAATGGCAAATGCACATTGACGCAGCTAGTGCCTGAAGATGTCGAAAGGTGAATCCCGGTCGCAAAAACTACTCAAGTTCAAAACAAAAATCAATTAGAATTTAAATGTGTATGAAGTGTCACCTAACATTTTTGTGGATTCAGAAACACTTTCATACACTTTAAAGTAAAATCTATGACGTTTATATAAATGTATCACACGGTTAATTGTCTGTTGCTTCATATCATATTATTTGTAATGTTTTGCGTCGTATACCTCTTGGTGATAAATGTAATGCTTTTAGGGTAATAGAATGACCAAATGTGATAATGTAAATATATCAAAGAAAGGATATTCAAATGTTAATATAAATAAAATATCTTTTAATATCATTTGTGTACTTATTTATTTCCTTAGGAAGATATTTCAACATATTTTAAATTAAGATATGAGTATTACCTTTATCATATTTTAAAACAAGACTACTTCGAATCGATAAAAGTTTAACCCCCTCACTAACAAATCACGAGCCTAACACTACAAGGTTCTAAGTGTTTATGTTTGACAGAACAAACCTAATTATGAAGTAGTATTCTAAGCTGCCTCATTGTTACTTTTGTTTCACCAAAAATAAACACTTAGAACCTTGTAGTTCTGCACTCACGAAATATATATTTTTTTGACCTTTGGTTAAGAAACAACATTATACCAATGATGTTATTTAATGAGAACACAACAGTGCTATGTCCGATTTTAAAATGAGAGCAATCCAAACGAATTCAGGTTTCATTTGTATTGTAAACAAAATATTTTTTACGGATATTTGTTATTTTACAATGCTTACTTGCTATCCACAAAGATATCCAAATATTTATGTATTATTAGTAAAGGGGTGTTTATCGATAGTAAACTAATTATATTACAACAATTTTTTCATTACCAATAATTATATTATTTTCATTATTTTATTTTATAATTTATACAGTATTGTGGTAAAGCTACAAATATTATTTTTGGTTAGATCATTAGTAGTAAAACAAACAAACAAACAAAATGGGTGAATGATAGTGAGATCGCTGTTCAATATAACAAGGTTGTATGATGCATTTTTAAGAAATTGTTGAATGAAATAGGTTTAAAAATTACAGATTTGGGGATATATATTTATGGTGATCTCCGATAAAGTTGTATCATGCATTTATCATTATATAACCATACAATACTGGTAGCCCAAAAGAAAACTAAAGAAACGTTAGATACAACCTTGTAATCTTGAGACACAGAAAAGGTGAAAAACAATAACATAAGTAATATAAAAAAATAATCGTGTTTCGTTTCGTTTTAATTATTCCAATTATAAACCAATGATATATTATATTCTATGACTTTAAGAATACGATAATCTGAAAATAGTATTATTTTAAGAGAATAAGTGAAGTGTAACAATATTAACTAGGTGTTTAATATTTTGCATTTAAAATTGATGTCATCTTGAACTAGATTTCAGATGTTGAAATAGAATTGTAAATATTTAAAATAGGTGTATTTTTTTAACTAATTTAAGTGATTGTTTATTCAAAATATGATAAAACTAATGTACAAGTTTTAATTGTTTTACTGGTGTCATAATTACTCTATTAAAATTATTGACGTACAATCACTATCTATAAATAAGTAATATCTAAAATTGCAATTGATTTTAATAATAATTAATTAATCTATCATTGGTATAAAATAACGAACGCACAACAAAACATAATTAATTGAAAAAACAAAAAAAGACTTGAAGAATTGAGGCGTAAAATAATCAAATTGCAGGCATTCCATTAAATGAAGAATGTTACAACATTTCAATACTGATAACTCCTATAATATTATATAATAAAAATATATGTATGAATTATTATAGTTTTGTGTTATAAGCACATTTTTATTTATTAAGCATGGCAAGAGTTTCAACTTTAAATGTAGTTTAGAGCTACTTATACTTACTTGCTAGTAAGTAGAATAATATCATTAGAAATAAGAGCTGGGCAAAGTAACCCCAAAGGTATACAAAAATACATCGTGTTGCCAAAGAGAATAATACTTACAAAAGAGAAAACTTTTAAAAAACAAGTGTGGGACTTATGTGTTGATATGTATGTATTATGTAGATAAATAATAATATAAAAAAAGAGTTTTGCTGGTCTAGCCAATCAATATTGGAATAATATTTGTATGATTTTTATTCCAATTTTAAGTTTAATTTAAATTAAATCAGTATTGAAAGTGTTACTAAAAGCAGTATAATATCATTGTTCCAATTGTATTGCTTTGAATGAGACTTCATCTTGGATATGAAAACCCAATCAAATATTTTTATGGTGAAAACGGTAAAATAGTATAAAAAATAACAATAGTATTAATACTAATAAAATATGTAAACAGTAAACAAACTAAATATGTTTAGTATGTTTTCAATATTATGTAACATGTTATTTGATATTGATAACAACAGAGTAATAAAGGGCTAAATAACAAATGAAATAAAAGACTTAACTGCCATGAAGGTATCTTTAAATGGAATTATTAAGAAAATTTATGAATAACTTTAATGATGTCATTTCTTGGTTGAAAGACATTGTATCAATTAAAATAAAACACAATGTATAACACTTATTAGACACCATTTAATCCGCATCTCACATTATTTATTAAATTATGTAGAATAAGCATTGTATAATTTATAGTGCTTTATTTAAATTAATTTAAGAATTAACAATATAATCAGCAGACGATGGACTAAATATTTAATATATCTACTAAAAAGTTGACATCTATTTAAATCCTTTTATATACTTAAGTCATATTTTTTAAACTAAAAGTTAAATAATTGGAACAATGATATTCACCTAATCATTTGCAACATGGGTAAAAAAGGTTCTATATAAAATTTTTCAAAACTTACAACTCAAACGTATTTAATTTTGCAAACAATTCTTTTATTTTTTACTTAGTGAATTATTAAAATTTTAACAAGGATTTTTATCTCCCAACGTAACAAGGTGATAAATATACCCTTCCTAATTTTATTTGAAAAATAGTGATGCAAGAATCGGACGATTTAATTTGTGACATAGAACCTTGTTCACACAAAATGACGCAATGTTTATAATAATATTGTCTATGATGTTTTTGTAGCAAGCAAACATTCGGGGACATCAATGTTGTCTATAATGTTTATGGTATGTAGGTTTTATTTTAGCAAGCAGACGTTCTGGGTGGCGGGGACTGCATACCGAGGGCGCTCCGGGAGTTTAGCAATGGCGCATGCTCCTCTATGTGTTACCATCGTCATAGACAAGCGGCACCCGGCAACAACCAACACAAATATCGGGGAAAAATTAAAAAAAGAAAACATATTATGGCAACACAGCAATACAGTAAAGTTTTACAGGGTCGTATGAGGTGACACGCTTCGAGCAATTTAATTGGGTGATTATCATGGATTTACTTTAGTTGCCGCATAATGGCCGATGATTTATGAGGTCCAACTTGGTAATCTATCCTTGTTTTATTTTTAATCAAGAAATGAACACACGCTGTCAACTAGTGTCATTAGACAAACGTGTGAAACCAGTATCAAAATTGTCAAGCCCAAAGGGCGCAAGTGATAATTTGTAACATTATATGAGAGAAATCACTTATTGTTTTCATCATATGTTTTTATAACTACGTCCCATACGAGACATTAGTTATATCTTCATCACGGAATAACTAATGCACTTTTAGGAAGCTGAAGCAACATTCCAAACAATCTAACCCCGTAAATAATCAATTTAAGGTAAAACATTTCATGCGCCCTTCTGGTTTGGCCAACACTAATAATGTATAGCATGGATTTATTAAAAAAAATTACAAACCTTTCATCAACGCTGTACGATTAAATTACTATTTTTATAATCTTTAGATTCAAAATTTGAAATAATTTTTTGGAACACTGAGTCAAAGTATGCCAACTTCAGTGTCTATTTCCATAAATGTTCTTTAGTTCCTTTTACATGAATTTGTCAATATAATAACTGAATCGTATCACCCCACACAGTTAGTATTGTTAAAATATTAATTTTTTGTTTGATTTACATTGAAAAAAATACAAAAAGAACTTTAAAACATTAATTAGGTGTGAAGAAAATTTTACCCATGGACGAGTTAGGTTTTTATGAAAAAAATCTTGTTATTTTCAACAAGCAATGTTGTGTATCTGAGAGAACTTATAATTTGTACTTTGTACTTTTTCCAATACACCTCGAACTTATACTAAAAGGGCAAATAATAATGCAAAATGTTAATCGATTCATACTTAGATCTAATGTCAAAAGGGTTTATACACCAAACCTTGAATATGAAATAATTTCATATAATTTTATAATAAGTAAGCTATAAATTAAACATAAATATATTTTTGATAATAATTAGTATGGTGTACAAATTGTAGATACGCTGAGAAATTTGTACGGTGATCTTAAAACTGTGTAATGGCAGAAACAACCTTTTGACAATAGAATTACGCATGTCTATTGAATATTAATAAATAAGTCCCAATAGCGGCTAGAAAATACATTTGTTAATATATCTCAAAGATTTTCAAAGGACTAGGCATAATTTAAATTAACTCCACTACGAGAAAAATAATGAAATGCCTATTATATCCTAATAAGCTTAAGAATGTATACATTCAAAAATATGGGTGATTTTAAAATGAATGCATGGATAACTAGTCGAATCCCATGAAAAAACACTTTTGAGACCGTTTCAAGACTGTGATTTTGCACATACAACCTTTTGATACCAGAACCACCTTTTCAACATAATATTATTATAATCAAGCTGGTATACTTCAATACATATTTTTATATTAATATATCTGTACTGGTACGTTCAGATAATTTGGTTGTCAAGTGTCAAAAGGGTGTATCTAACAAATACAATTTTGTGAGTCACAGAAAAACTAAGGGTCAACAGTTACACAATTTGTACAAATTATTGTTACTAGGACTGTAAAATAATCTATAATAAAAATAATGTGTAATTTGTGGCCGTTGAATCTTGAATGACTTCTGGGTTTATTACCCTGGATGGGATTCATAGTATCCAAGAAAAAAATGATCAAAGAAAAAAACAGTATGAAATGTTTCAAATTCATAAAATCCGTTATCTATGACAAAATAATAACTATTAGGTTTATACTTATTAAATCACATTTCAAAAATTACTTAATTTTACAATTTTCGGTTAATACATTACCTAACATACGAGTACAATCTCTAAATTGTTGATAATTAATAACAAGGGATCAATATTTTTAGACTCTTAATAGGGTAGCCAATATTAATATTAATTAGGTACATCTACACAAAAACAAATATCAGTGTATTTTATGCAAAAAATATATAATATATTATTGTATATTTTCAATCGTAAAATGTCATAATTGTAAAATGGCACCAAATTTTAGAGAATAATATACAAAAATGATTCAAATCAAGGTTATTAGATTATATTAAATACATTGAAAAAATATTCTATTAACGTGCACTGTGGACATTGTTTAAGTCAAAATTTTGACATAGGCCTTTATGTATCGAATAAAAAATAAATAAAGGCATAAGTTGAAAATAGTAAGATTCAAAGTAAAACTTATGCACAAATGTTGTCATCTGTTTATAAGAAATATATAGTCTATGTGGACTTAGGACCTTGTTGATCAATAATATATTTTTCTGTATAAATTATCACTGGTAGGAACAAAAATTTTGACACACGACAACAAAGGCAATAGAGACATCTGAGAGATATAATGATAAGCAATATTATTGTTAGTATTGCAGAAATTAAATTAACGAATACGTATTTTACATACTTAATACATTATAAAATGTTATTTGATTTTTAGAATTAATTGTCTCAATTTAATGTTGTAGACTTGTCTCCCTTTTCTATGCTACACATGTGTATGCGAAAAGAAAAGGAAGATAGGTACGTCTAAAACCATTATGTTTCATTAGAACTAAAATAAGATTAACTATTTTTTTTATTCAACGAATAATTCACAATATTTAAGAATGTTACATTCTTTTTATTGAACATACATAATTTTGAAAAACTTCAGAGAAAATATATAACACACAACACCCAGCAGGAATCGAACCTGCATCTCTGCGCCCACGCACATTGACCAAAATGCTATAGGTATCCTATCTAAATGCGATAAATTTTATCAATACTCTTTTTACAATTACAATACTCTTTGAAGCGCTTTCCAAATTGAGTTACTATTGGCGATCGGCTTTTGTATTTTAAATCAAAGTAGGTATTAAATACATAAGTACTTTAATTACTAACCGACGTCACGGATCACTCCAAGATTTTTTCTGTCGGTTATATTATTTTCTGAGAAGTTAGTGTTTTCAAAATTATGTATGTAAAATAAGATTGATTTTTGGACAACTTCGTATGGGCATTTCTTTGTTTCTGTGCGACATTTATTAACTCAGCGACATTGATTCGACATGTATTGTCTCTTTTCTACTAGAATTATGATTAATTTGGCACTTATTAAATTTTCTTACTTCTAACGTGGGTATCTCTCTTTTTATTTCGTCCACACATTGTTTGAAATTACACAAATTAATTAATTTGTATGTAAATATACAAAAATCAATTTAATACGCATTGATTTACCATAGTTTTAATAGGCTGTTGGCTAAATTTGCATCTGTTTGTCGCATATTAAGAGATATCGGCCAATTGCTAAGGTTGTGGAGGTAATTCAAAACTGAAAGAGTTTTGTACGAATTGAGCGCCTCCAAATCCAACTTCCTTGATAACAAATACCATTATACCTTTCAGATATCAATATAATTAACATACTAAATGTACTTTGGATCAGGGCAGATATGGCACGATCATGTATTTATACATAGCGGGTTCCGTTAGTTGGTAAAAGAGAGACGGTGTTACCTTGAAGCTGTCGGTTGATGAGCGCCGTGATGCCGGGACCGTCTCCGGACTTCTTCACGATTAGCATCGGTTTGTCTTCGCCTTCCTCATAGCTGTTAGGCAGGTGGCCGTTGCTGGCGGCCATTGTTTCGCTCACCTTTTCATCAG
The DNA here is from genome assembly GCF_057557595.1 of Rhyacophila brunnea. Lineage (NCBI taxonomy): Eukaryota > Metazoa > Arthropoda > Insecta > Trichoptera > Rhyacophilidae > Rhyacophila > Rhyacophila brunnea. The sequence goes on from NW_028232796.1 coordinate 39,106,277, forward strand.
CGCAATAAAAATATGTTAAGTATACAAAAAAAAAACGATAAAATTTTCACACTAATAAATACCCAGTCTAAATTGTGTCACATATTTTGTTCGCTGTCTTAATAAAAGCATAATATATTTATATTATCTTCCAAGCATGCTTAACATGAATTTATACCGATGTGTTAATTTGTTTTTAAATGCCATTATTTGTAACACACTGAAATTGCTAAGCTAAAAAAGCGTAATTGACAATTTTTAAGACTAATTGAAAAAAAAAATATTTTAAGTGTTCTAGTTATTTCTCTTCAGCATCCATTCATCCGCATAGGTAAATCTGCTGAGAGGCCCGTAGTATCAACCTCTATTTTTCGATATTTCTGCTCGATTTTTTCCAAATTATAGTTTTCTCATAGGGCTACTAATTTACCAAGACTAGTAAGTTCACCACGAAATAACACTTACTGACGAACTTTTGGGACGATAGAAATAACTAATTTTTACGAAAATATCCTGACGCCCTTTTGGCTATGCAACGTCGACCTAAGGTCTTTAGAAGCTCTTGCTGTATCTAGTACAAATTTTAAATTCCTTCTTGTTCATTGCGCCACTGTATATTCACAATGGGTGTATAAGCGTGACGAGGCAAGTCAAATACATACAAATACAGACGAGAATTCCAAAATTCCACATGTCGGTTCGAACGTGATGGCCACGAGGATATTGCATTTAAAACCCTAGCTCGACTTACATAAGGTATAATATTATTCACTCAATTCAAAGCTTCGGTAATTTTACCTGTGATACTACCAGCAACCAACTGAAACACTAAAGTGGAGGACCACATTTTATGCTAAAACGTCAGCGTTGCTTTTGTATAATATTGAAGAATGGGATGTTCTTGTATTTTTTTTTACAAACCTGCATTAGTTTATGAACGACGTCTCTGCCGAGGATGTGGTCGAAGACGGCCTGTAGGAACTGATCCGTCATGATGGAGAGCTTTAATTTGTCCCGGTGCCATATCAGAACTCTAGACTCTTCCATCGACATTATTGAAACCTGCCAATAAGAGATTCAAACATGAGTAATGTATTTGGTCGAAAGTCACAGGCCCATGGCCCCCACATCATGAAGCGGGCAGCCAGGCTATGATCTTTCGCGGCCCCCCTACCTATCGCTAAGATTAAAGGCAGCGGGACCGATCTACAGTTGCGTATTCCAAAATGGTGTTGGAGGTAAAATTAAGAGTAATTAAGGCTAGAGCCTTGTCAGTCCCCCCTTGTGGGAGCCATGCACAGGCTGGTTAGTCGACTAGGGATGCAGCCAGCCCACTCCAATAACCGTGCAACATCACAGTACATGTTTGTATTATTATATTGTTAATCATAAATTACTGCTAAATGTTCCAAATTTAAATCCAATTTTCAAATCCAAATCGAAAATATTTTATAATTCGGCTTAAATAATCCGCCCAATCTGATTCGCCTTATCCGAAAATTTGCACTTCAAACAGAATCCGATAATTGAATTAGGTGGATAGGTATATTGTGGGGTTGGGGGGAATTTATTTTGGGACACTCAATTGAATGGATTAGAATAAATTGCGGGAAAATTGATTCCTATTTCGATAAGGTCCGAATTCTTATTTTAAATCGAACAAAACCTGGCGTCGCTGCCAATTATCTATTTTATCACTCAGCCATCATCATTAGGATTACAATTCCGGATAGAAATTTCAACTCGGGATTAAACATGAATAAGTTAAATTTCTGCCTGTTACCGGCATACCGTATTTCATCGGTTATACGCGAACTTTTCTCTATTAAGCGCCGGCTAGACGCTCATGCTTCACCACAAGCTTACCTGCGCAAACCGGTTTGTATCGGGAAGCCCGTGTGTATGGACGGGAAAACTGTAGCTCACGCAAACCGAAAAGCACTGTAAAATTGTTCTGTATTTTTTGCACAAACTATACCGCGCAGGCAAGTCGCTGCCAAGCCGGTGATTTATGGTGTTTCTGAATTCAGAGTGCATCATTCTGTCAGCGTTGTCAAAGAATGCTGCAGCCGACCAACCGACGCACTATCTGACCCCCAGACCTCTAAAAAAATCGGACACTGAATCTGAAGAATTTTGAGATTCTGATACTGACCCAGAAGAAACTTAATAAATAAAGTCACTGATTTTAAACATAAAGGTGTGTCTTATAATTGATGAAATAAGGGAATATTATTAATATTTACACAAAAAAAAACATATTACCAAGTCCACGTCACAATATAGTCAAAGTCTAACAAAAGTACATTGTTAAGGACAGGGGTGGCGAATTAATAAACGATAATTTGCGGCAGAGAGGTTTTTATCTAAATATGACGATGACAGCATAGTACCTACATTTATTAATTAGTTTGCTAAAAGGATATGGTTCGACGGACACCTCACCTGCGACTCACAGGTAAACGCCAAGTGACGACAAATATGTAATCATCACTCCCGAAGCCCATCTAGCAGACGTGCCGTGTAACCTTTTAAGAATTTTGGTATGCTAACAATCGATTGCGCAGGTATTTGGATATAGTTTACAATTTTTAAATGTAATCAAATTTCTACAGAAACGTAAATACAACTAAATCTTAATATTTTATTATATGATTATTATAAATAAATTTAATTGGACGAACTCCTAGTATAAGACCGCTAGAACCCGGCACCGGCCTAATCCCCAAAGTGGTGGTCAATTTTGAAAATGTTAGTAGGTATTCATTTTATGGTATGCAATGATCTATCTGCAAACAGAAAAATGTTTAAAAATCATCAAAATGATACAAACCAGTACTAATGTAGGTATAAAATTTTATTTTGTTTAGGTATAGGAATTGCTAATAAGGGGTTATTATTTAATCAAAATTGACATATGTACTGTGATACCTGTCAGTCCCGGTATTCCTAAAGAGAATGAGAGAGGGCGGAGTAGCAGTACCTCATTGCCAATGTATTTGGCGAACATTTTGAGAATATGGGTTATATATAATTATACTGAAAACACGATATTTGGAAGCGTCGTCTTAGTTTATTAAGTCACTTAACGTGTCGGTTGTGGGTCCCAGGTTCGAATCCCGAGTCTAGAAAATTCGCATGTGTGTTTGGACTAATAGTATGGACCTAATCAGTTGAGAAAGTAGCTAATATGCATTTATCATAAAAACAAAAATTTGTTAATACAATACAATCTCCACTCTGTTGAGGCCCATTGAACATGGTGACGGTGTATGACGTAATTAAAGATACAAAAAATATTGAGATATAATAAATAGATCACGACAAATTATTTATCTCCGCGGGCGGACATGATACACCGAACCGTCCCACGGACGAAGGGATGCCTGAATGTCTGAAATAGAAAATCAGTCTCTTCAACATTAAACAGACGAAGGTTGGGAGCCCGTTGAGAGACAAAGATGGAGTATTATGAGTGAGGGAGAAAGCAGTTGAAAGCCAAGAAACACATTATAAAAGTTCACTATTTAGACTGGCTAAAACTAAAATTTTACTGTCGCGACACCCCGATGTCTTCACTTTGTGATAGAGTGCGAAAAGTTTAAGTTGATTTGCGGTGGCTTGAAGAACTAGAATCATCCAACCCATCCTCTCGCGTTTCAGTATTCATTCCCCTAACCGCGAAAGCATTTTTTGACGTTTCTTATAAGTCCACGGTAGACATGTTAATAATGGCAAAAGTTTTGAAAAGTGACAGTAGAAAGATTATAAGTCATCTTATCTCCTACTAACTAAGAAGAAACACGACAAAATAATCTCATTCGGCCCTTCAACAACGTTATAAAAAGAGTTGCCGCGATGACAGGTACAAACACACTTGAAATTTTAATGTTGTCATATAAAATTTATCATAAGTTATTCGGAAAAAATGTCTGTCATTGTATTTATTTTGAAATTTGCGAAAATATAATATATCTATTTAAGGAAGTGGGAAATAACATCTTCCAATCCTGGCAATACTCTCATATAATATTTCAAAATCGAAAACAATACGAGCGGTACTAGAGACTGAAACTTTTCGGTCTCTAGAAGGTACCTATTGTTTTAATGTGAAAATATAATGCGATGAAAAAAAGAAACTAACGTTAAACTGATCATTTACGCCCGAAACACAAACACGTAGTATATAATAAATATCGAATTGCGGACGTATCGGGTTTTGGAAGTGGACACCTGAATTATGCATACTTTTCCCGATCCCGTAAACCTTTTGAAGGTTAAGAGACGAATGAATAGTTTATGTGATTTCAATAATATTTTGCTTATCTTATCTTTGTAATTCCTTAGCTAAAATATCTTTTTCGTGAAAATCATATAGAAAGTATTCACCATATCCCGAGATTTATGGATTATGAAATCTATATGAATTCTGGGAACCCTAAGCCGGATCTCACATCAAAACTAGTCTCGCCTACAACGTGTCGAATACGTCGATGTAACGTCATCGTTATTCACAAAACACATGTTACCAAATGGGGCTCCCGCAGATTGGTCGAATGCGACTGTTTCGTTCGAAAAAACATCTGCTGTTGCAATCGACAAGTTGCATGCTTCTCGGGCTCCGAGTCGAAGTCGCATACAAACACCTAAGAATCGGTCATTCCTATACCGGCTCGCCGATCACTACATTCAAATATCTATACGTTTTGGAAGGTTTAATTTATGGCTGTTTGCTGTGGCACATGAAGTGGTTTAGATGTGAGAGCCGACTATGATATGCATAAACACGTAATTACCTGGAAATATTCGTCGGTGGACACCCCGAACCATTCCGGCGAGTCCAAGAAGTGGTGCGGGAAGACGATGTGAAGCGCTCTCTGGTTTTGAGACACCACCAACCTGTAACAATATAATAGTAAGATCGAGGCAGACATACACCCAGGAATAGTAACTGAAGTCCTAACAATTTTAAATATAAAAATAAAAAATATTAAGGATATTTTTTTTAAAGTGGAACGCCCCCCCCGCCAAAGAATTTTTCTGTGTGCACGTCTGTAAGGTACATCTGAGATATTATATTCTTGATGTTGAAGTTGAGGTTCTTTGATGAAGTCTGCAAGTGCGTCGAAATGCAAGGCATGGAACAGATTTTCATACAAGACATGCCCACAAAAATACAATTTCAACGAGATGCTGCAAATTGAGAAAAATGGTGCACAATTTTTTAACTTATAAAGTGACACCCTATAGCCATTAAAGAACATAGACACGGCAGAGAAGATATGATTTTTGGTGACACGATAAAGAAGGTAAAAAGAATTAAAAAAATACTGTCGCAGTAAAATAGCCCAATTTATGTTATTCATTGTGCAACTTGTGTGTCTTCTATTAAATTCAATATAAAACTATACACACTGATAACCTTATATTAAGGGCCCACATGCGCCACATAGGTAAAAATGGAGGTTTTATGGTATTTCCATGCTGGACATTCCTTAAACGTTGTAAATAATCTAATTATATAATTTATTTATGATTATTATGAGTATTTTTTTAAGTACGCCATTTTTATTGGCGTTTCTCAGTGGTTAAGCTACAACACACGGCCGTAGCCATAAATCGACAAACGATAACTGAAGTAGGGAGTAAGATCATGTTACCGCCCGTGTTAGAACATGTACCGAACCGGAAAAAATCGTTTTATTTAATTATATAAATAGATTATCTACAACGTTTAGACGTCCAGGCTTATGCTCTAAAAATACCATAAATTCTCCATTTTGACCTACGTGGCGCATGTGGACCGTTAAGATAGCTGCACCCAAATATAAGACGTATGGCATTAAATTAATCGATGGTTACCTAAAATAAAACAAAAACCGGAATGCATGGTTATATTTTTATATATCTACATACCCATAAAATTTCATATTACGTGAATGAAATTAAATTCTGGAAAATTTCATTGGTACTATTTGCGTATTATCCTTGCAACAATGGATAAAGTTTCGCCGGAGAAGGAAAGAAATTGCGAACGCAAAAAATCTAATTCCTATCCAAAGGTGAAAACTGCCCGTATAATCCGATAGGCGAAAAAACTACACTTTTTACGTTGCCAAGAATAACACCTGAGAACAATAAGGTTCCATGATGCAGTCAGTAAATAAAATATAACTTTGATATTTTATTTGGCACATAAGGAACCGATCAGTCATCCAGAGGCTCGAAATAAAGGAATGGCTGTAGACCAGTGGTTTCCAAACGTTATGTTACTATGCACCCCTTTAAAAGAAATCTAATATTGGCGCCTCCCCCCTTTATTTAGTTAAATAATACAGACACCTTTTTAAATAGTCAACAATGTACATATTAATACAAAAATGAAAAAAAAATCATAAAAATAAACAAGGTTTTACTACTTATATTCATTTTTAAATTCATTTGTTTTTCATGCGATGAATGTGCTTGTTTATTAACACAATCAATTTCAATAGTAGTCAATCCAAATTCATCATCATTCTATCATGGGCCCCACATCCTGAAGCGGGCCCCCAGGCCAGGATCTTTGGCGGGCCCACCTACCTATCGCTGAGGTTAAGAGCAGTGAGGTGCTCTAATGTAGTGTTTCCTAAATTATACACGGGAGTTATCATTTAACTATATCAATCATCATATAGGTATCACGTCAAATTGCAACGCACAGCCACATATTTAAAATATTTAATAGCTCTGAAACAAAGCAAAACAAAGCAGGCGACTTTTTTTTGCTATGAAATTATGTTAAAAGTACATTACCAAACTAACCAAGAACTCAGTAAATGGATTTTTGTTTGCTTCAATATATCTGGCGCAGAAATTGTTTGAAAGTGGAAACATGGTGAACTTATTTTTTCCAAAGCTCCAATTTTTTATGAATGCCTTCACTTTGTCTTTTTAAATCAGTGAATGCGTTAGTGGTCCTTGCATTGATTTATTCACTCATATTTTTTTTTAATTTCAAACAAATAGACAAAGTTTAACAACAAAATTATCGTGCCTAAACAAATTTGCCTCAAATTTCAACATTGTGATTTGACCCTTTTATTTTATTTTTTCACGAGATAACCAGCGCGCATCACAATAGTATTGAAGTGAGGTATTATAAAAATTGTCTCCATATTTTCAGACAGGTTTGCAAACAACCTTTTATAGGACTATTTTTTTACGTAGTTTATAACTAGCGGCCATTTTATAAACTATGCATTTGCAAACTGCAAATCTGTGGCTACATTAATTGTGTTAAACTTTTCGCGCCTCCCTGTTTGGAAATCGCTGCTGTAGACAATATGTCTAAGACGCATTTTGCAATTTTTTGAACATGATGCTGCGTTTTGGGAAGACATTGGGAATAGCGAGGCAGAAAAAACGTCGCGACGTTGAAAAAGCTTACTGGGGATAGTATTTACTCTATCCTGAGAGACGCAGATGGTAAAAGAGTGGAGAGTCATAAAGAGGTAAAGAATTGATAGACTGGGTAAATCGCCATTTCCGCTCTAAGGTGGAGCATTGTAATCTTTGCGTTATCATATCACCGTGTTTTTTTCTTATTTCTCAACGTCTCGGTATCAATACTTATTGACCTATGTACCCACAGAGACCATTTTAAAGAATTTAAATACCTACCAACTTATTTGTAACGTAACTTCTTTTTCAACGGGTTTTAGTATTATGAAACTAGACATTAATATTATCAGAAAAATGCGTATATAATTATATTATATTACATTTAGCCAAATCCGACGTGGGTATATAAGTTATACGCACCATATATACATATTGTCATTATCCTTAATCTATCTGCTTGATGAAGGCTTCTCCAAGCGGATTCCACTTCTCTCGGCCCTGTGCGTTGCGTTGCCACGTACCTATTTCGGCAGAAAATAACCATTTCATCGGTCCAGCACCTTGCGGACTTTTTTACCTCTTGGATACCACTGGATGACTAGATTTGTCCAGCGTTTGTCCTTTCTTCAATCCATGTATCCAGACCATTTCACTTTGAGGTTTTTAGCGAACTCTATTACATCGCGAACCCTTGTCAGTTTCCTTATCCACTCACTCCGCTTTTCCTCCTTTCGCGTTATGCCCAGTATGCACCTCTCCATACCACGCTCTGCTACTCTAAGATCTCTCTTTTACTTACATATGGGTCATTAGACCCAGAGTATGGACTCAATATGCGGATACATATTATTGTCATGTCCCGGGGCTCAAAACCTCCAGATCGCGCATTCTGCTTGCTATAGTAACCATTCATCCGAAAACGCGTATGGATCCCACTGACAGTATAAACTAAATTAGAAAAATACAATTCAGCTGGAACGCTGTAGTTTTAGGTGTATAAAATTCCGATACGCCATAAAACCGGGGAATGCCCTTTCTTGGTAGCAATTGACGGCGGGAAAGTGGGGCCAACTTAATTGACATATAATCCCCCGCTGGGACACCCCGGCGGAAAACATTTATGGGAAAGGTTTCTACGTTATACCTTCTACCCCTATCCTATTATAATAAGCGACCTTTATTTTTCAGTGGTGCGCAAAATAGTAACATTGATACCGACTACCTACTTCGAAATTTTTTTTTGTATAAATTATTTTATACACAACATAATAAGGTAGCTGAACATCAGTGGCGAAGGGTGACTTTTGGAAAGAGGTAGGCTGTGGAGTAACCACGCTTGTCAGATATATTTACGGGAAATAAGAAGATAACCCAATATTACTACTGATGAATAGGTACACTAAATCGATGAAATTTCAAAAGCTCAATTAGTTTATAAATAAGCAATTAGTTTGAATTATGTATTTTCCTAAACATCTATAAACGTAACATACCTACGCTCAAAATACATTACCTATCATCTTTGAAAATATCCGTTGTTGTGTATAATATTGTATAATATGTTCCATAACAATTTATAATTTAACCCGTAAAACTAGACATTTTAAAATACTTCAATATTTAAAACACAGACTTTGGTATAAATAACTGATAAATAAAAATCGCGACATAAATTATTTTATATTTTTAACAACCAATATGTATATGTGATTGAATCCCATAGAAATTATTTTTTAAATTATGCTATTAATAATTATTTTGAATAAATGTGCCCTAGCGATGTAAGCGCAAACTAAATAACTTATAATTTCGGAATAAAAAGCCAGACAGTGATTGGCGCCATGAGACTGAAGTCATACAAAACAGATCTGGAAAGGTCTTATTAAATAAAATAAAACTTCTAAATACCGACGATAGATGACTTTCAATTGGATGGATTTTTCTGTGTATTTATTTATTTTTTAAATTAAATTAGTTACTTGAAGATCTATTTTTCTTAGAAGGTAGGCTTTAAATAATCGCCTACTATGGAGCCTTCGCCACTGCTGAACATACAACCTCTCGTTACTAAAGGTGAAGATGCGACGTTGGATCTGGGTTTCGATCGGTCAAATGCTACATATATCATGAGAAAGTCACGATCCAACTTGCAATTTCTTCAAGTCAACCGGATTCCTGCGTCTTGGAAGGCCGCTAAACACCATTCATATGATTCATTCATTCATTCATGCCATCATGGTAACCGGACAAAACAGAACAGCCAGGGGAAAAATAAAACATTAATTTTTGTGGAATCTATTTAGGTTAGGTTAGGTTAGGTCATTATTTCGTTGTACCTAGTCACCCACTCATTTTGAACATATCGACCCTTAATCGGCAGAACAACGTAAGCGACACTTTTTGGTAAATTGCGTTTTAAATGGAGAACTGTTCAATATCACCTAGCGCATAAGTGACAAAAATATTAGAGCCCGATCTCAATCGCGTGACATTTTTTTAGGGTCTGTGCCTTTTAGCGTTTTAACTTGTATCGCATTATAAAGTAGAGCAAAACAACGTAACCGACGTTATTTGATAGTGTAAGCTACGGTACGGTTTATTCGGTGATCCGTCTGGTAGTGAGTTGTGCGAAAACCGATTTGGGAGCAAAGCTCGCGCCATCCAGTAAAACTGGCTGAGATAAAATAAACCTGGTAATAGAGTTTATTAAACAATAATTACCCGCCGTTACATCTCACTACTGTCGGAATAATCTACGAAGAATAGTATCTTCCTATAGATTTTTGAAATGTTAAAAATGTATAAGTATAAAATTTATACTGAAAATTTGGATTCTTTGAATGAATCCACTAATGTCGTGATTCGGAATGTTTTCAGAAACGTATTTAATAGACAGTAAGTTCAACTTGGGTTTTCATCTACCAAAAAAGATAATAGTGTTCTTTTTGCGAGAAAGTAACAAATATGTCTGGTGACGAGAGACTTCGGCTAATTGAAACGGATACTTACAAATGTCCCCTTACCGTAAAGGATAAATGCAAAGAGATGTTCTTTAATGATCTGGCCAAAAGTAAAAATCACAATGACATTTTGTGCGCAAGTTTTGACCTCGAGAAGGTGCTAAACACTCCCTAGTCGAAATACGCATACTATAATGAAAGTATCTACGAAAGTGGAACAAATAATGGATACTGCTTTTTATGGGGTGAAACTGATGGTAAACGTGGCAGTAATGAGATCTCAGCAATCATGCACAAATCTTTGGACAGGACTGACAAAGCGGGAAAAAATCAAGGAATTATTATACTGTGATTGGTCAGAATAAGAACCGGGCAACACTGGGTATGCTATCTTATTTTATGAAAAATTCAACTTTCATTGAATTGATAGAAATACATTTTCTATTACCAGTGGGTCTATTCTGTATTTATCGACCGCTAAAGTGATAAAGTGATAAATATTATCAAACTTAGGGTAGGTTTGTATTATAGAATTAGCACTTATTGTAGCAATTACAATACGTTGATTATAATTGTTGCAATAAGTACTAACACTTTTATATAAACCTACCCTAAGTTTGATAATATCTATCACTTTAGCGGTCGATAAGACAAGTATAGAATAGACCCACTGGTCGTACTACGATGCCGGTCGATTCCATTCATGCGACAATTGAGTCATTTATATAGTAGTTTGGGCACTATCAAAATGACCCACCATCATTTCCAACGCTAGGTCATCATGTCATATGCAGAATTCCGTGACTGGAAATCTTTCGCTGCTACTTGCATTCCTTCAAAGTTCAAAATTAAATTTGGTGAATTATGAAAGGCATAATTTAAAAAACTTACCAAATATTGTACCTACTCTGGTGACAGTAGGACTAAACTGTTAGACCTAGAAAATGTCATCAGATCCCGATCAAGTGCTGTGATGCTTTAAGCGCAGTCACCCTTGCTGTATAGTGCTAAATCACCAATATTGGAAATCCAGTATAACGAGTAACAGTATAAAAGTCTCTGTGTTAAATGTAATATCCCTCAGAGATGACGGATGAGTTTATGAAACTGCCACATGGATTATCAGTGGAAGATACTTTACCGGAATCCGATCAGGAAGATGTGAATGAGGATAATACAGCGATTACTGCTTAAAAAATGTGGGACAATATTTTTTTTGTAAAACTGAATAGTTGATTACAATTTTATTTTATCATAATTAGTAGGTCCCCATATTTAATTATGTACGAGTAGATACGTACCTATTTCATTTTAAAAATAACAATACCTGATAATATTAATAATATAAGCGAAACCTTAAAAATACCAATCATTTATTTTTATTTTACCTATATGTGATTAAGTATCTACAAGCAAAAATATTAATTTAAAAAGTCAAAGTATTTTTAATTTATTTAACAACGTCCCTTTTCGTAAAATAAATGGGTGCTTATGTTATTTATTTTAATACTTAATTAGTAATGCCCTGTGATGATAATTAGCATGAAATTTATAAATAAAAACGACTACGCCAAATAGCGTAAGCGACATGCCTGGAAAAAATATCGTGTCATAGACATAAGCAAAACAGCGTTACCGCCACTATCTCGAAAACTAAAAGCACTAATGCAATTGTTTTATAATTTCCGTATAGGCAATAACCAATTATTATTAACCACATTAACAGAATTCATTTTTGGAACTAATTACAGAAATAATTTAAAAAAAACCGTCTCCTGTAAAATTTATGAATTGTCGCTTACGTTGTTCTGCCGATTAAGGGTCAATATTATATTGATTAAGATGAGATACCCTAAGCTTGCTGGCAACACTGTATTATATACTGTACGGTAACACTGTATATAATTTGATTTATTATGGCGTATTGAAAATCTGTGCTATTAAAAATCTATCAACATAATAGAGATTTATAGTTTTCCTGAAAGGTCAGAGTTATATTTATCGTTGTTCTGTTTTGTCACTGTTCTGTTGTGTCATGTAACTGATGGCATGATATGTGAATATGTAAGAAGGCTGGGCAGCAAAATGGATTCTTAGATGCGCCATGTGGTGTCTATAAGCTTTACTTAACCAACGGACAACGACGAAGATATTAAGAAATATGTAATCTTAAAAACTCCATTACGATTGTTACATTTTGGGTTAGGTGGGGTAACGAAAAAAGTCCGCAACGCCAGTGAAATGGAGGGCGATCTTTAATTGGGAGGCGTAAATCATCTTGCCTTAAAAATATAAAGAAATCATGCAATAAAGAATGTTTTACGGTGGCTTTCATAATGAGCTTAATCCTACCCTGCGCGTCGTAAAAAAAACTGGCTAAAAAAAAAATCGGCTAGTTATTAAGAAAATATTCAGCTAAGTATTTCCCTTGGTAGGGAGTGTCGTAGGTTTTTTTACTCGCCCTCGGCGACGCCGGAAGACGTCGAACAATAATTCGAGCAACGAATAAAGGGAGATGTTTCGGAAAGTGGCGCGAGTCCCCTGGCGATATGTCAACCTGTGACCTTTAATTTGATGGGAGGACGTGGAGTGCGTCGCGCCATTGGGCAGCGGCTGACAACCTTTGCGCGTCCAGGCTATCTTTTAAAATAATTTTATGTTGTTTTGGCAGATTATTTATTTGCTCAAGGGAAATGACGAGGATGCTACAGCATACTGTCATATTTACAATCAGCGCTGTCGTTTAACGACGAAGCCGGCAGAATAGGGTGATTTATATCGTTCTGTAAAATATATAGGGTGAGGAAACAATCCTGCCACAAAAAAACTAAACTCCGTTAAAACTGTTGTGTTTTTGGCAGAGTAATTTGCATTCAATATTTTTTTCAATGGGGTATAGTAGTTTATTCATTCTCGTCGAGGTTACCATTTTTAGTTAGTTTATAATAAATTAATTCTTTATTACGCACAACCATTAATTTTTGATTTTGGATAGGCACACATTATATTATTAAAATACGGGACATATAATTTTTTACTGTAGGAACTGCAATTTAATAATATAACGAAATAAATTTAATTAGTTTTATTTTCAACCAGTAGGTGTTATTATAGAGAAGGGTTTAAGATATTAGACAATTAGAGTACGTAATACAACTGTACCTACTTCAGGTTGAATTGTGTACCTACTTCTAGTTCAACGGGCATTGAACACATGCGTTATTATCAGTCGATGGAATGAAATGACACATTAGCATAGGAGTGCAGGAGCAACCAATCAGTCACGAAGAAGTCATCTATCTATCATCTATCTATCTAACAATCTATCGATAAATGCCCAACATGTATTCTGACAATTTTCCGATATATTGCTCGTTATGAACCGGAGAGCCCGGAGATGATGGTGGTTTTGTCGTACCCCTCATATTGACTTAGTATTACATGAACGAAGTGTGTGAAAATAAAATAACTACAATATGTTAGTCCGCCGGAATCATTCAATATTTTACAACGTTTTTATTAGCTCGTATTCTTATTTATTTTGTCCGGTGGTTGTTTATCCAGTACAAATCTTGCAATCGATTTTTAACTAACTTCCCGACTAGCTGGACATTTGAAACTTTTAGAATATATTAGAACACGATGCCAATGCATTCTTTACTACTTTTAGCCATCTTTAAGTAGAATTGAATTCATTTTCAGTTAATTCTGTTTTGTATGATAAGTTATTTCGGAAGAAATCCGTAATCCAATCCACTATTATTGGTTGCTAAGTGGGTGGTCCTAGCAACTAAATTATTAATATATACGTGCGTCACTATGGAAATCAAAATCACATTTCAGTATTCTACATTTGTTTGATTGTTTGTTTTTAATTTACTTCATATCAAGTACAAGTTTGAGCATATTGAGCATAATAATTGAACAGAAAATTTAAAAACGTTGTATATTTCTCTTTTAACTAAAATCCATAGTAAAACAACACCCCTTGCAATAGAGAGGATTAAAAAACCTCACCCGAGTCTCCTCAAGACCCGAACGGGCCTCTTCAAGACCCAGAAGTAAACGGTTCTCCTCAAGACCCGGAGTAAAATCACACACGTAAATTCAGAGAAACCTTTAAACAGAGACCTCGCAACAGAGACGAAGGGGATAATGCTTAACGTATGTGAGCCCCAAAACTATTAAGGAATACCAAAGTCAAGTCAAGTTCTTTTTATCTTGTAATTATTATTTTGTAATAAACAAATAAATGCAGATGAAAGTAACGGAGTAATGAACTCTAATTGTATAAATTATTTTAAAAAAAATGGAATTTTAAAAAACTATGTATTTACACATTGTAGCTTGGTTCAATAAAAACAAATACGTTTGGCTGACAAAGTTTAGTATGCACTATGTATGTCGGATCCTAACAGCCTACCTCCAACCTTCGCTAATGATATCAATGCATACTAAGGTTAAGGGGACGCTCTACAGAAATGCCCTTGAGCATTGAAAATATGATATTTTTATATGTGGTCCGATATAGCTGGTCTACTAGTAATATTAAAAAGTCGCCGCCGATACGTGGGTCAAAAGTAATGGTCAATAAATTAAATTTAAAACAAACAAACTCACTTCAGCTTAGTGAGTATGGGGTGACCAAAAAATAATTTCTTTTAATATACTTAAATGTTACTAAATTCAATATGTTAATCAGCTTTTTGGTGGGAAGTATTACAACCAATATGGTGGATATTGTGACGTTTTTAAACTTAGAGTTTAGTTTAGTAGTTTAGAAACTTAGAAATAGATTAATAACTTTTTAACCTGAAATTGTACGAGAACTAAACATACAAAGGATTTTGAAACACATTATCTACCTACATTTTTATTTCATGTGCTATCCAAAAAACATAATTAATGAATAGTTTTTATTTTTAATGTGTAAGACCTACATAATTATTTAAAAAAAAATAGCTAAGTATTGTTTAATTCTAATGCATATTTAAAAAAAAACGTACAATATATCTAGTGATGTACCCGAGTTTAGAGACACTTTTACAAACTAGTAACGCAATTACTTTTATAATATAATATGTACTAGTGAAACAATAGGTAGGTACCATTATTGTATTTTGTTGGTTGAGTAAAGCCAATGCACGAAATAATTTATAACGCCTAAAAATAAATATTATCGTATAGGCACCCCATATACTGTTATTATTTTTCACATTGTTTTACATTACGCCGGCTGGCAAGAGCGTTCACGGCACCTAATAAATCATTGCAAATAATTGCTCTAGCGACAATTATTATTATTAAGTTTTTAAAATAAAATCTTCGATGACCAGGGATTTTGTTGTAAATTTCATTTAAAATGACGTGCTACTCGCTCTGTGGACTCTCTTCGAATGAAATATGAATCACACTGGGTCCTGTTATACCCACTCTTAAGTTAAAAATACGTTTCAATTGTGCGAAAATAGTCTTTTTTCCTTGTTAATAGCTGGCGTAGAAGATAGTAAATAAAGAAGAAGTAAAAAAATTATCTGTCAAATTGAACGCGGCTTCCCCCTCTGGTGATTTTCAAATAATGGTCGACCTATTAATTAATTCAGATAATGAATGAATAAAATGATACTGACTTGCCGCTAAGCACCAGCGAGAGGCTGTCCACCTTGGTGACCTTCTCCATCGCGTAGACCTCCTGGCACTTGAGCCTCCTGATGGCCCGCATACAGGACAGCACTCGCCTGAACTGCGCTCTGGAAACCCTCAAGGGCCTGAACAGCGCCTGGTACACCTGTTGACAAACGAAATAATCAGACTTGATGGAATTTGAATTTAAATTCTAATGGATTTAAGTTTTGTACTATTTTATGAATGGTAGAATGGAATAGTACAAAACTTTAATCCATTAGAATACAATTAGCTTTATTAATATTATGGTGAACAGCCAACAAGTATTTGAAGAATTATTATTACAAATCCTAGTCGGATCGCCCATAGCATACATAAACTATTATGGTTTGGTTAGGCAGGGTTTAATTGAATTTTAAAAACTAACCAGCACCATCTGCAAATTGTATTATTAGGTCACTGAAAACAAATACTTAAGTATGACTGACAAAGTTTAGTGTGCACTATTTATGTCGAATCTTAACCGCCTATCTCCACCCCTTGCCACCAACATTGAAGTTAATAGCCCTCCACCGAAACCCGCCCCGCACCACACTCCGTCTTAATCGAGCGTATCGCGAGACCCTACAATTGGTGATCTGAAGCATCCGAAACAATTGGACTGGGAGTGTCCTCGGAGAAAATGCCCAAGACTTAAGTTGCTACGCTCAAAGTGAGCTCTGACCGAGTTAAATGAGTTTACTTTAATGAAAAGTGCCAGGGAGAGAAAAGCACATGGAAATTACGAAAAGAAAATTAAGTTACGTTGTGTATATAGCAAAGAAAACGAAGCTAATCATACGGACAGCAAAAATTATGTGAAGAGATCTTCACGCCCGCAGTAAGACGCCGCCTTTTTTTTCTTTAAAGCAAGATAGTAAAAACGACTCAAATAGAATAGTACATGAATTAAATCCATTAGAATATAATGATATATTATATCATTTCACAAATAGGATAGTTTTGGTATTTTTAAATATTACAAATACAACGTGACAATGTCAACGCTGAACATATTGAATAGAAGATAGTTGTATATTGTCGTGAATTCTATCGAGATTGAACGTCTCAGTTCTCTGCGTCACGTACACAGGATGAACGAATCACGCACGTCGAAAATGTAGGAAGGAAGGACGGAGGCCGGAAAGCCACAGTATCGGCAGACCACGTACGGAAAGGTTTACTGTCCTGAAACGGATTGACGCGGGTAGGGAAGAAATTGCAAATGTTTACGGAGCCCAAGAAAATGTAATTATAGCAATAGCTGACAATACCGTACGGTTTCAGGTTCAATAGTTAAAGTTATTTATATTATAGTTAAAATAATTAATTACAATAAAACTATATTACGTACCTAATAGTTCGTCTGATTTAATAAGACATTCACAAGTGCCACGAAGAAAATATTTTTACAGTTTTGACGGCACATTAAACATATATATTATGGTGCATATCGCGTACTATCACGTGACGTCACAGTAAGCTGCCGCTACGGGAAAAATGTGTGTATTGTCATTTTTCTGGGTGTTAAGGACGATGCTTATACCAGCAGAATACCAACCGAGGCACCTAGCGGAAAAATACGAAGCTTGCAATTTGAGACATTTTTTTGATAATTTACAATTTCAACTGTATTAATTAATAAATAAATATGTATCTGAAAACATTAAAAAGATTTTTTAAGCCAAAGATAAACTTACAATTGTAAAAAAATGTTATAAAATGTGAATTTGTCACATGACCACATCTTATTATTACATTATACTTTATGGTCATATTTATTATTAAAATTTAGTTTATCAATTTTTTTCCGTGTAGAATTTTGACTAATTCCTAGTTATAATATTTTTTGTATTTATTTTAAAAAACATCGATTTTTATAAAAATATAAATGTGTATAACTTGAAATCCTTTTTATTTAGTGCTTCATATTATGATGCCGAGTATCGACAATTAAAGTGGATTTATTTAAAAGTACCAAAAATTGCTAAAAACATACACAGAATACTCAACACGGAACCCCGAAATTCTGAATATTCGCTGAATACCATTTGGGGAACATAACACTGCCCCTAACTTTAGCAATTTAGCGATATGTTGGGGGGGGGGGGGGGCGCCAAACACCATAGCCCTGGGGTCCGCTTCGGGATGTAGGGGCCATATCGGCCCATTGCAAAATAGTATATTGTAAAATGTATGTCATCATGACGTAAGCTACCATTAAATTTGCGTATGTAAATGAAAAATAAATCTATCATGCCATAAGGTGGACAAAGGGGTATGCCGTAGAAGTCATAAGTCAAAACCATTTGTGTTTTACCAATTTTTGCCTTGGTAAACCAGTATTATTAAGTGGAAATTATTGAGAGCATGTTTATTTTCTGCAACAGTTGCACTGATTGGTACCTACTCCACTTAAAAAATGAGCTCGCGTGTTTGTGCTGTATCAACTCGAAATGAATTCGATTCTCCGAATAAATTAAGGAAAGTGAAATTTTATTATTAATAAGAGTGAAGCGCGTATAGCGAATCAAATCGCAAATTACATAGCGGGCTTCAGTATATTTACATTTACATACATCCGTCCAACATCCGTCACGTCAGTGACAGTGAAATTTTATTCTACTTTTTTTGCACCTACCAGTTATGCGTCGAAATAATTATTGACAATATTTCAGACATCTTACGAGTAGGTACAGTTTGTAAATTCGATCAAATTGCATCCCTGAGCCAAGATTCGCAATAGGTTGTAGTGTCGACAATGATAATTCTGCAAATGGTGTAGTTATATTATTATTGTCATTTAGTAATCCGACATATTGTCGAACAAGAACTTCTTGTCCACGTGTTAAAACTGTGAACTAACAATCCCCTTCAGTGCAGATAATCGCACTTTCGTTTTTAAATGAGGAACGCCTCCAAATTTATCATTTCATTTTATACTCCCGTGGTATACGGATCTATCAATTTACGTAATTTGAAGCTTTTTATAATAAAAGTATGTCTAAAATGATCAGGAGCAATGTTAGAATTATTATTAGTAAACTGTTGATTTATTGAAAAGAAGAAAAGGAGTCACATCAAAAAAGAGAGTTGATACATTATTTAAACACGCCTGCCATGACAGGTATGTCACTGAGAAGTCTTCTATATGCGACTACAGGTAATAAAAAAAGAAATAAAGTTTGATTAACATCCATACTCAACTAGACATTGTTCAACGTATAAGGTGCAGGCCAAGTACTATATTAGGCACTTTACAGAAGACACGATAAAGATATACGGCAAAATGTTTATCAAGAGTAGTTATAATCATCATCAGCCTGAATCTATCTACTGCTGGATGAAGGCCTCTTCAAGCTGATTCCACTTCTCTCTGTCCTGTGCGTTGCTTTGCCACTTACTTCCGCAGAACTTTATCATTTCATCGATCCAGCGGCCTCTAGGCTTACTTTGCGGACGTTTTGTACCTCTTGGATACCACTGGATGACTAAATTTGTCCAACGATTGTCTCGACCAAGATCAGTAAACGATCACGAGTAATATTAAATGAAATTTATTTATTTAAGAAAACAAAACATTGTGGACATAACAAATCTCAATTCAAGACATACACAGCATGAGATTTACATATAATATTATCCTCACAAGAGAGAAGAGAATATAGAAAATAATAATACTAGTTAGTGGAAAGGTAGTAGTTCTTTAGTAGTTCGGTGCGGATACTGAACGGATATGCTACTGACAAATGTAAATGTATTTTAAGTCAATAGTCACAGTTAATTATAAGCGCGCATCTCGAATGGGTGGCTCGCGTCTAACTAATTGTTTTAAATATTATGCGACAGACCGTATTACGGAGAAATTCGGTGGAGTAAAATAATTTATAACAATGTTTGAAATTGTTGCTTGTACAGTTAAGTTAATTAGCATTTGGGTTAAAATAAAGGTAGGTACACAGGCACATGCGAGCAAGAAATGCATACATATTATAGTTAGTTCCTTTTGCTTTTAACGCATTTTGTGTCGATTGGTAGAATCAATGACTCATTTTGTTAACACTCCCATTGCTGTAATGTCACCTTAGGTTACCTATCCCATTAAGCTGAAAATAATTTAGTTAATATACATTCCATCATCTTCATATTTCGGCCATTCATAGACTCTGCATTTGATTAAACTGTTATTATTTTCAAAATCGATAGTATTTTCCAGTAAATACATAAAATTGATAGATATCCGTAAGATTTAATGCACATGTCATAAATTATAAAATGCAGATTGCAAACAGAGCGTCGCATTCCTTTGCAAACAAAAGAGATTTATCTAAAATTATATGTGACTAAAAGAGACACTAAATTGTAAGAAAGAGATATGAAAGTAAGGGGTGAGAATGTATAGAAATACTCGTATGATTATTATTAAGTTTTGATGTCTTTTTGATAATTTTATATTTAGATTAAGAAAATAGCAAAAAAATATTTACCTTATTAGACCTTATTTATGCTGTCAAAATATGCATTTTCTTTTTACTTACAGTAATATTGTCAACCTTGTAAGTTAGCCAAGGTGATATCACCGGAACGGGCGGAATTTATTAGGATCGTAAAGGGAAGGTTAAGCAGTTATTTAGCGTTGACTTAAAAATATCTGTGACGAAGAATTAATAGCAAGTTATATGACTTGTAAAGAAATCATTGAATAATTTATTAACCAAAATGTATTGAGTGGTACAACATTTTTAATTAGGCAGTGACATCTAACTAATTACATAGAAATCCCACGATTATTCAAGCCTACAAAACACCATGAGACGCTATAGAAAACATTATTATTATCATGGATGAGCGAGCTCCGGCTATTAGTAACAAGCATATCAAATAATAATGAAAATGGTTGTAAATTAAGATCTGTGTGAGAATAACACTGTCTGATACGGAGTCTGAAGGCGGTTTTATTTTTCTGTTTAAAGCTGGAGTCTCAGTTGTTTAATAGAATATTACAGCAGGCACTATTCGCTATGGGTGGGTAGCAGCGTTACCATACGTCCCGCTTTTTAAGCAAAAATAGATTGTCACGATTCACGATTATTCAACAAATATATTATTACGATTATTTATTACGTTATACTGAACGGGTATTTTCTCAAATGAATTTAAAATGGTCAGATGCAAAAAACAGATGTTATATTGAGTTGATAACATCGGAATTATAGCAATATATTAAGCAGCAGAAAGAAACTCTTCAGGGTGTAAAATCTTTAGCCAAGTAAAAATAGACGAGTGTTGGGAAAAAATATTGTTTTATATTATTATTTTGACAGTTAGAGTTTTGTAGTTTGTGTTGTGTCATTTATGATTGATATTATACAAATAAAAATTAGAAATATTGAACTAAGTATACGTTTTTTAGGTTGTCCCGCTTTTTGCTCCTGTATCCCGATTTTTTTAAATTTCATATCGTAAAAATCCCGATTTGGTAAAATAATTGTATGGTAACGCTGGTGGGTAGTCACAACCGTGTCCGGAAACTTGTACGTATGCAGTTCGCCGTATCACACTTCACCGTGAAATGTTGTATCGGAAATATATTCCCGTGACTAAATGACTAAAGACCGTCCAACCTCTTTGGATCGTATAAAAGTCATGTCTGAATAAAACACGGTTCTTGTCGGTTTACACTTTACAGGAAGCTAGCAGCAAACACATTTTGAAAATAGCCGATATGTTGGATTATTTGTTAGGTTAGATTTTCATTTTTTAATTCATGAATTTTGCCAAAATCAGATATGAAAATTGAATAAATGTTCATATTGAATTTAATAAAATCGGAGAACCTATAGTGTACGGTCATCTCTTTACGGTACGAAAGCTCATGGCGAACTGTGCTACGGTGAAAATGTTTTACGTACAATTTACATGTAACCAACCAGTCACAACGCATGTTAAAATTAACTTAAAGCGATTCAGATAAATTACCAGAGATAGTAATAATAAACCATTGTGATTCTTGTTTTGTTCGCATATTGAGACGCTTTCACTTCGTTCCGTGCGTGGTCGCCACTGTTCCGTTCCGTCTCCAGTGCAGCGTAACTCGGTTACAGTGTGAAGCACCAACGTAGCGAGAATAGTCATGTGACATAATATTTACTATTCCGGCTGGAAATTGTATTAGTGTAACTTCATTGTTAGGGTATCTGGGAAATTCTGTCGTAAACGTCAATGTTTAATAAGGTGCCGTAGACCTAACGTAAATAGCATATGAATAGTGACCCTCGTAGTCGCGTATTACCAAACCCTGTTTATTAGAAAGCCAGGCAGAGGCAGCTTTCGCATCAACATTGATGTAGCTTTTGGCGACCACATTTCAGTGTCACCCATACAGATTACAATGCCAAACCGTACTTAGCCGGCTCTCACATCTAAACTCGCCTAGTCTGCCGCACAGCCTTAAATCAAACCTTCCAAGAACGGCGATCCGGTGTTGCATAATATGAAGACCGCGCAGATCTATCTAGCGACAGTCGCACGTAACCTTCGAAACGTATAGATATTTAAATGTGGCGATCGAGGAGCCGGTGTACGAATGACCAATTCGTTGGTTTGTATGCGACCTGGCGTTTTCTACTCGGAGTCCGAGAAGCATGCAACTTGGCGATTGCAACAGCAGATGTTTTTTTCAAACTGAACAATCGCATTCGAACAATCTGCGGAGCTCCATTTGGCAACGTGTGTTTTGTGAATAACGATGACGTCACATCGACGTATTCGACACGTTGCAGGCGAGGCGAGTTTTGATGTGAGAGCCGGCTTATAGGCTATCAATACATCGCAGCGTTGATATGACGCGCAAACATCTGATAAGTATGGTTTGGCAATTTGCCTCTGGGTTTTATTCCTGATGAGGTCACAATACATTCATGTGATGTTTTCTAAGGTCAGGTGTTTGTATGACTATTTCACGTCTATTACATACTACACTGCTGTGATTGAACATCATGGCCAACTGTGTTAAATAATATTATATATAATATTTATTTACCTATCCATTTTGCTTATATAGGTAAGGAATTATGTAGGTAACGTTTTTAGTGATTTTACGACTCACATAATAATTAAATAAATATATCAAGTAAAATGAAGAATGAATTTTAACAAGACGTGTTAGTAGTTCACAAAATCATATATAATTAATAACATGGCCCAACAACTAGGTAAAGACGATGTCTAAATATATATCGATAAGCGACAGCGCGAAAAGGCGCCTTTAGCAAACGGGTAGAAACCGTTAGAGATTTTATCACTATTTTCACACAATCACTCCGCGCAGAAATTCACATATTTCCTCCCCGATACGTCTGACGCAATTTGCCACAGTACGTTATCTGCAGTTAGGATGCTAACACAACAATAAATAAATTCCCGTATACGGATAACACTTTCTCGGTATCCCGGAACAAATCCCTATTTTGTTACAATAAACAGGGCTGGCACATCACATAATACAGTTTCTCAGGCTAAAATTACTATTATTAGTATGGAGAGTGGCGCTTTCTCGTTCTGCGAGGCGTCGCGCAATCGCTACCAAAAAATAATTATAATTTCTCATATTATAAAACACAATTTCCCTTCGCGCCCCGGGTGATAGACACGCATTAAAATTGACACGAGCCAAATGGCGTTCGGCCGAGGGTGAATCAAGATTAAATGAAATCATTTTACTTTAATAAATGTCCACCGCGTTTAACCAAATTTGTTTAATCTCCCGTTACGTGAATAAATAAATATTCGGGATTTGAAATTTAGTGTTCTCTGAGGTGTAATTATTATTGTGATACCAAAAACGAACTGTTCGTTTTTGATTTTGAATAAAGAACTATTTTGTATAGAGTCGAGTCCTAACTGACAAAAATCACACGAAAACCAATGAAATAGGAAAAAGTAGTCCGGTCAAGTTGCAAAAATGCTTCTTCGCCCCATGTCCTATCAGAAGTCGGCCAACATCAGGCAGTGGCGAAGACTCCATACTAGGGTAATAATTAAAGCTTATTTTAATTTGCCTATTAAAATTAACGTATTAAAATTGTTGGGATAATGGATCGTTTAGAGGATGTTATATTATGAACATGGTTTTCTTCATATGATTAACTTTATTATTATCAACTTCATGAATAATAGTATACAGAGTAATAGATTACATTTTGTTATGCGACCGTTACAATAGACCTTCGATTATACACTGAAGTCATGCCGGACACTCAAGTGAACATTTAACTGTAATTAGTATTTAGTATTGGCCGACAGCCAGTGCCGTAGTTAACCGTAGTAATAATATTCTTATATTATTACTTATAATATTTAGTTATGTTATTATATTAGACGGCTATATATCAACACGCCTCTTAGCCGTTTAATTACTTTTGTATCTTTACACTAGATTAACTTCAGTCTTTGACGATTTTCCAGGAAGCTCGTTTTATCCAATGCTTTGGTAAAGATGTCCGCTATATTATTTTTTTGAATCAACTTTTACTATGTCAATCGTCTTGTTTTGGTAATGTTCGTTTACATAATGAAATTGAATTTCAATGTGTTTAGAGTTTTTTGTAAAATTTCCAAACTTTGCAATAGCGACCGCTCCGCTATTGTCCTCGTGAATTTTGATTGGTGTATTTACTTTTAAATCAAAACTTTCGTTACATATATTTCTCACAAATAAAATTTCTGTGACTGATTCTGACAGTGCTATATATTCCGCGAAAGTGGAGCATTTTGTAACCACATTTTGTTTTTTTGACTTCCAAAAAATTAAATTTCCGTTTAGTCGAATTGCGTAACCGCTCGTCGATTTTCTGTCTATGTTGTCGCCCGCATAGTCCGAGTCGACGTAACAATCAATTTTATCGTTCTTTTCGTTTTTGTCATATCTTAATTTTAGATCTTTGGTCTTTAATAAGTATTTTAGAATTCGCATCGCATACTTGTAATGGGTTTTGTCGTAGCAGTTTTGAAAACGGCTTAAGTAATTAACGCTGTACGCGATATCAGGTCTAGTGCCTGAGCTTATGTATAAAAGTTCGCCGATCAAGTTTCTGTATTTTATTGATTCATCTGTTTCGCTCGCTTGATCGATTTTTAGGTTTGTCTCCATTGGAGTTTCGTATAGTTTAGAATTTTCTAACTGATATTTAGAGGCTAATGATTCGATATATTTTGTCTGGCTTAGCTTCATGTTGTTTTGATCTTTATTGTAATCAATATCGATGCCTATATAACTTTTAACCTCATTAAGGTCTTTCATCGTAAATCTTTTCATTAAACTTTTCTTAATTAAGTCAATTTTTAATTTGTCTTTCCCACAGATCAACAGATCGTCTACGAATACCAGGAGATATATTGATTCCTTATTTTCGGTTTTTACATAAAGACAATTATCGTATTCGCTTCTCTTGAAATCTAATTTTTTTACATATTCATCGAATGTTTCGTACCACGCAAGTGGACTTTCTCGCAAACCATATAACGCTTTCTCTAGTTTGCAGACTTTATTTTTTTCCTTTTGATAGCCTTTTGGCTGGTAAATATAAACTTCGCTTTTAACTGGTCCATTGAGAAATGCGGTCTCAACGTCCATCTGGTCAATGAAGAGATTATTCGTTGTGCAATAACTCACAAGAATTTTAAAAGTTAACATTTTTCCCACGGGGGAATAAACGTTTTCCAAGTGTTCTCTTTGTTGAAAGCCGCGTACTACTAGACGCGCTTTATATGTATCATCGCTCTTTCTTTTAAATATCCATTTTACATCGATTATTTTCTTATCAGTCGGCTTATCGACTAGACACCATGTTTTGTTTTTATTTAGACAGTTAATTTCTGAATCCATCGCCGCTCGCCAATGGTCAGAGTCTTTTGAGGTTAAAGCTTCCTCATATGTACTTGGCACATTTGCGTTTATGTAATTAACGTATATACAGTGAGCTATAGGATTTCCGTAACGCTCAACTGTCTTTTTTTCGCGTGCGGATACTCGTCTAGTTTTAACTTTGACCGATTCGCTCGCCTGTTCATTTTCAACAAATACTTCATTATCATTATCATTTTCACGCTCATTTTCACTTTCGCTCAATTCGATCTCCGAGCCCTGCTCATTTAGATCAACGTTTACACGGTTTTGTGATTCGTTATTTCCGTCGAAAGTGTTTTCATTAGTCTGATTTTCTAGGCATATTAGTCTTGTACCTTTTTCGATAACCTGCACATGTCTTGCCTCGATCACCTTATTTTTAACCAAAACTCGGTACCCGAAATGTGTATATCCTACGAGTACTCCGATTTGTGACTTATCGTCCCATTTTTTTCTGTTTATTTCCGGAATTCGGACAAAAACTCTTGAGCCATAAATTTTTAAATGTTTGGCTTTCGGCTTAACCCCGAAAAATATTTCATAAGGCGTTTTATTCTCGCACGTATTTGCGATAGTTCGATTTTTTAAATAGGCAACTGTATTTATTGCCTCGGGCCAATAAATTTTACTTATGCGCGCCTCTTTAATTAAACATCTTGCTATGTCCATTGCTGATCTGTTATAACGTTCAGCGACTCCATTGAGTTCGTGTACGTTTGTCGGACATGGTAAAATTTCGATTCCCTTTTTGTTTGCAAATTCGTATATTTCTCGATTTAAATATTCGGTCCCCTTATCGCATTGCAATCTTTTTATTGATTTCCCGAATTGATTCTCTACAAAGTTAATGTGATTTTTGAGACACTCGGCCGTTTCTGATTTATTTTTTATACAATAAATTTTTGCACATTTGCTGTAATCGTCTATGACAGTCAAAAAATATTTTTCACCTTTATAGCCCACAATATTGTGCGGACCGTTTAGATCGGTGTGTATTATTTCGTTTATTGCTGTTGTTTTCGCGCGATGATTTTCAAAAGGTAAATTTGCCATTTTACTTTCAATACATGTCGCGCATTTCATTTCTTGTTTTTCAAGATGGTCTGGTAGTCCATCAAGTAACTTATCTTTTACTATTTTTTCTAGATATCTAAAGTTTACATGGCCTAACGCACGATGCCACTTTTCCTTTTTTGTTAATCTCGTTGTATTTGTGAAGGCTTCATTTGGATAATCATTGTATGTACTAATCTTGCTTGAATCTTTAGGATTTTTTACACAGCTAGTCATGTAGTATAAATCATTTATTTTATTAGCCACTGCTATAAGGTTTCTGGTTTTTTTATCAAAGATTTTGGCGTTTGAATCGCGCGCTACTATTGTGCAATTTTGTGTTATTTTTGAAAAACTTAACAGATTTTTCTTTAAACCTTCTACTAAATAGACGTTTTTTAGTTCTACTGGCTCAACATTGTTATGGTTTTTAAAGTAACTTACAATATTTCCCACTTTTGTTGCTCGCAACTTTTTTCCGTCGGGTAGGTTTACGTCGATTGGCTCTTTAAGCTCAACGCAACTTGAATAGAACTTATCGCTTTTCACTAGGTGATCTGTGCACCCGCTATCGAGTAGCCACTTTATTTCACTCTCACTTGTTTCTTCACTGTTTGCACTGAGTTTATGATGATTAACTTGAAGAGCCCACGTCTTCAAGTTTTGTTGTTGTTGCTGCTGCTCGATGCCTCTGCCTCGGCTGCCGCCTCGCTGGTATCTGGTGCCTCTGCCTCTGTGATATCCAAATTTCTCGTAATTGTTTTTGTTCGTCGGCTGTTGTGATGTATTGCCGCTGTTTCTGGTGCTGGGCCCATATCCCTGCTGTAGATTGTCGGTTTGATTTGCGAACCAACACTGTTGCTGCTTGTGTCCTTGCTTATTGCATATATAGCACAGGGCTTTTGTTTTTGTTTTTGTATTGAATGTGCTTACATTCGTCTTTTGTGGATTTTCCGTGTTTGTTAGGCTTTTTTCCTTGATTTTCGATTTGACATATTCCATTGTTTGTTTTTCCGCCGGAACTATGTCAATGAAATCACCTATCGCACTATAGCTTAACGGTAGTGCCTTTATTAAATATCTTATCTGCTCTTCTTGTTGAAGAGTACCACCTGCATTTATATATTCATTGCAGGTTTTCTGAAAGTCTAAGAAGAAATCATCGACAGTTGCATAGTTTTTCATTTTAATTTCCTCGATTTTTGACCTGCAGATTATCTGCATCGGCGTTGATTTCGTTGAGTGTATTTCATCTAGTTTTTTCAGCATTGTCAATGTCGTGTCGCAGTTCTTGATAAATTCTAATTGGCTATCGGAAACTGCACTAATTAGAATGGTTTTGGCTTTTAAATCTAGTTTTTTCCATTCCGCATATTTTTCTGTTGTTTCCATTGTTCGGATTGCTGGCGCTTGACACTCGTTGTATTCTAGAATGTTCAGCAATCTGTATTTCCAGCTATTGTAATTCCTTCCTTCGAAGATTGGTATATTTACCTCTGTGATCTTCGTTAGATTTGCCATTTTCGTAATAATAATTTTTTTTTTTTTTTTTTTTTTTTATTGAATTATTTTGCAGCCTTACGCCACCACTGCGTTTCACTTAATTAAGCGGTCGGTTTTCTGATCCGCTGTGATCGCACTTGTATTATTGTTACCGTGAACCCGCGGTACAATTTACGGAGCACTGGTTTTACGTTTTAAACCACGTTGCACTTGTTATATATTTGAACCAACAATACTATTATAACCACGTTCTGCTACCATGTTGGGATAATGGATCGTTTAGAGGATGTTATATTATGAACATGGTTTTCTTCATATGATTAACTTTATTATTATCAACTTCATGAATAATAGTATACAGAGTAATAGATTACATTTTGTTATGCGACCGTTACAATAGACCTTCGATTATACACTGAAGTCATGCCGGACACTCAAGTGAACATTTAACTGTAATTAGTATTTAGTATTGGCCGACAGCCAGTGCCGTAGTTAACCGTAGTAATAATATTCTTATATTATTACTTATAATATTTAGTTATGTTATTATATTAGACGGCTATATATCAACAAAAATAATAACTTCATTAGGTATTTTATATTCGACAAAAAATACGAATATCAAAAAGGCTGTAAGTAATTTCGAACATTGCACGCATACAACACGTACATACTATTACACACGTATTGTAAAAAAGAGTCGTAGACACACATGTCAAAACCAGTGTCATACTACCAAGTGCCATGAGGCTGTAGATATTTTATCTCAACATGCTTACAGCGAAGTTCAGTTAATTGGTACGAACAATGTACCTACTACACAGTCAAGTTGTAAAAAAAATCATCAACATTGGTCCAGTTTTTTTTTTCGACCATGTCCGATACTAATATGAGCATATGGGCATCCACAGAGTACAGGTGTGTATAAACAGATTTTTGTTTTTTACGAGAAATGGATGTCAGCCACTCGCTCATCCTATTAGGTCCATACCCTGACAGATGCAAATTGAAAAGCAATTTGTGTACTTGCCAGACCCAGGATTCGAACCTGGGACCCACGGCGTTATAGACCAATGCTAAAGCCGCGCGGCCACCATGGGTAGTCCAGTAGTTTGAGTTATACAGATTTTTGTAAATGTGCTAGGGTATCTATTATCGAAAAACTCAAAATCCTGATGAAAAGACAAATATTTCAAAATCATAGACCGACATTATTTTTTTTATTACCATGTTTGATCCTAAGAAGATCATAATAGGTCGTATTACCAGATTTTGTTTTTACGAGAAATGGATGTCAGCCACTTGCTTAACCCATTAGGTCCATAAATATTCATCAGAATCAACACCGCCTTGCGCTACAAAGAATTTTCCAGGGTTTTTGGAAGGTGGTTTCCATAGGC
The DNA here is from genome assembly GCF_057557595.1 of Rhyacophila brunnea. Classification (NCBI taxonomy): domain Eukaryota; kingdom Metazoa; phylum Arthropoda; class Insecta; order Trichoptera; family Rhyacophilidae; genus Rhyacophila; species Rhyacophila brunnea. Next base: position 39,136,126 of record NW_028232796.1, read on the forward strand.
CCTGGCCGTATTCAAATTAGACGAATGGTTTTCAATAAGGCATGTTTCTCAGCCGGCATAATTTTCATTTGACTAGCATCTAGTAGAGAAGTTTGCGTGCCAAAGTCCTTAGAGAAACCTCAATAGTAAATCATCAAGAAAAAAAACATATTAGGTCCATACTCTGGGTCTATACATTGAATAACAATGTGTGAATTTTGCTAGACCCGGCAATCGATCTCGAGGCCCTCGACATTATAATATGCCACCGTGATAACCGCTCGGCCAACGTGGGCAACAAATTTTATTATTAGTATAGATTATTTAGTTATCACAATTTGATGTTTATTTACTGAGCGAAAAAACACGGTATCGAAACTCTGTTTTTTGCATTTAAGTGGGGCTTCATCTAAAATATAAAGTACATTCTGAAAATGACTACTTAATCAATAAGCGTTATTCTGCTGTCAATAAATTAACATCCCCCTGTCAAAAGTCTTGAGAAGTATTCAAAAGGCAGCCAGTCAAAGCGGCAACTCCTCGCAAATAAGTAAGTAGGTTCTCCCACCGACGAGTTAATTATTAAACATCGACTTTTCTTGTCAGCCAATGCTGTCAGTCAATAAGTACTTGTGCTTACTTCACAGTGAGTGGCTGTCAATTATTATTATCGGGAACCGAGAGAGACGAACAAAATTAGGGGCGCCTTGTATCTCTGCTACGCTGACTTGTTACGTGTTCAAACAATTTGTTTTTACTAATCTAATAGCTGTTTGTTATATTGACTGATGAGATTCTAGAGGCATTTTTTTAATTGTCTGACTTCGTTAGGGCAGTGCTTCCCAACCCTTTTTACGTTACGGCACAGAATTATTAAACATACATAATTGTGAAAACACTTCTGAGAAAATATATTATAAACAAAAGAAAAAATCTTTGTTGAAAAAAGTAAGACACCCCACAGGAATCCAACCTGCATCTCTCGAGTATCGCGCCCACGCACATAGACCACTATGCTAAATGAGTCATACTTAATTACGACAAATTTTAACTAATGGCTTTTAATACTCTCTGAAGCATTTTCCAAATTGAACTACTATTGGCGATCGGCTTTTGTATTTTAAATCAAAGCAGGTATTACTTTAATTACTAACCGACGTCACGGATCACTCCAAGATTTTTTGTTGTAGGTACTTGAACTTGCTAATAAATTTTAATTAACTATTTTTTTATTCAACGAATAATTCACATGATTAAGAATGTAACATTCTAATTATTGAACACACATAATTTTGAATGTGCGTAGGCGCGATACCCGAGAGATGCAGGTTCGACTCCTGTGGAGTGTCTTACTTTTTTCAAAAAAGAATTTTTCTATTTGTTATAATATATTTTATCAGAAGTGTTTTCAAAATTATGTACTTATGTTCAATAAATAGAATGTGACTTAAATCTTGTGAATTATTCGATGAATAAAAAAAATAGTTAATTAAAAAGAAGAATTATTAGCCTAGCTTTAATTGAAACCATTTTGATGATAAAGTGTGCTAAAATCTTAAATGTAATTTAACACATATAGTACGAAGCTCTACGGGCTGTACGAAGATTGCAGCGCAGTTCAATCAATTAAGATTGGGAGACTACGATGGCAAGGTCATGTGCACCGTATGAATGACAATGAACCGGAAAAGAGAGTGATGTCCAGCAATCCAACAGGGCGTAGAAGATGCAGGCCAAAGATTCGCTGGTTGGATGGAGCTGCCAGTGACTGCCGTATTCTGGGGGTACCGAATTGGAAAGCGGCCACACTGGATAGGGACAGGTGGAGGGAGCTGTTGGAGGAGGCCAGGACCCACACCGGGTTGTCGCGCCCCTGATGATGATGATGAGTACGACGAATATGATATTAATATATATTTTCTATCCAATTTAGGTATATTTTGAATTTGACAACCACGAAATAGGACCACACATTTTTGGCGGTACTAAACTTTATGCTCGGGCTGTATACTACAGATGGCCTTGCTTCTTACTTCTTTTGTTGCTATACTTATCCATTTTTACCAGCGTTCGATTACGAGTAGATGTAAATAGGACTACGCACTGGCCATCCCTAGACCATAAGTATACCATAGGGCGTGCGGAATCACCAAACTATAACAATGTAAGTAACTTTCGGGTAAAAATAAAAACCTGAAATAAGGTAGACACCTCCAAATGTCAGGGGAAATCTTTTCTTAGCGAGAGGCCACATCACCGGAGAAGTCTGGCGAAATTAATTCTCCCCAATTGGAGGAGTCATCGTTAAAAGTAATTGTCACTTTTCGCACGCCGACTCCGACCTGAACAGGCTCGGAATAGTAATTACTACTCACTTCCGAGAAGCTGGTACGCAATTCGAAGATATTAAGTTATATGGTGTATTATTAACTGTAGTAAACCGATTATTAAATTAGTTTCGCAAAATTTGGATAGACCATAGACATTAAAGAAAACCTTATTCTAGGAGGATTATACGTAAATCACCAGATTCGCTACTAAATGGAGCATATCGAGATAATATAATTATCATACCCTTTTTTATGAAGAATGAATTTTACTTATTAGTCATCCACCCAACACAGTATGTACCAGTGGCGAAGGGTGGATGTAGGCTGTTAAGATCTGCCATAAATAGTGCACACTAAACTTTGTCAGTCATACGTATTTGTATCTATTCATTGAAATAAAACAGCAATTTACAGACGGTGTTGGTTAGTTTTTAAAATTCAATTAAACCCTGCAAAACGGGTGCCGGACGAAATCCCGAAGGCCGAAATCCCGAATGACCGAAATCTCGAAAGCCTAAATCCCGAATGGCCGAAATCCCGAAGGTTAAAATCCCGAATGCCAAAATCCCGAATGCTGAAATCCCGAATGGCCGAAATCCCGAATGGCCGAAATCCCGAAAAATAAAAAAACACAAACGGGAACAAATGGGTTTTTGTCTCTCCTACAACAGATTGCGCAATCTTGAAATGCGCAATTTTAACACTTATCTTGAATTGCGCAAATTTTATAAGAGACAAAAACACATTTTCCACAAGTGTTAAGGGCGGACGTGCTCAGCGTGGGTCAAAATTGAGCTTTTTTCTATTTTCAAAGCATGATCCTGGACATACCTTAAACGTTGTAGATAATCTAATTGTATAATTTTGAAGCCTTATTATCCTTTATATTTATTTTAAACATTTGATGTCTGCATACAGTATTTTTATTACATAAAATAGTATTCTTTTAAACCTCTCGCTCTAATGTTTTAGAATATAGTCATATTTCGGTACATAACTGTGCAGTGGTGTTAAGATTTTTAACATTTATTAATTTTTAAACGCATTTATAAAACCATTAGTATAATTTATGGCGAGATAATTTTAGTAAAATATTTACGATAAAAAAATATTTGATAATCTCTGTGATCCCAAATTTGACAAGAATTAGGCATTTTATTATTCAAAAAATCGGCAAGATTAACACATTTGAAGATAATTCTAAAGATACTCATTATAAGCTATGTCTTTGACCATTCAAGTGTGATAAACATCCAACGAATAATGATTGCTTTTTAATAATTATTGACCTAAGAATAAGGTAGTGTTTTTTTGAAATACGCCATTTCTTTTGTCATTCCCCAGTGGTTAAGCTACAACATACGGCCGTAGCCATAAATTGACACACTATAATTGAAGTAGGGAGTAAAATGATGTTAACGCGCGTGTTTGAACATGTACCGTTTAAAAAAAAAAGATTTTCTAGATTATCTACAACGTTTAAGGTATGTCCAGGATCATGCTTTCAAAATAGAACAAAAGCTCCATTTTGAACTACGCTGAGCATGTCCCCCCTCAAGATTGCGCAATTATTTGTTTATTTTTCGGGATTTTGGCCTTCGGGATTCCGGCCATTCGGGATTTCAACGTTCGGGATTTCTGCATTCGGGATTTCGGCATTCGGGATTTCGGCCATTCGGGATTTCAGCATTCGGGATTTTGGCGTTCGGGATTCCGGCCTTCGGGATTTCGACCCGAAACCAAGCCATAATAAATAATAGTCAAAAAATACTCGTTTATCTATAAAATATCTAAAATTATTCAATTAAATTATGCATAACTTTGAATATCTTATAAATATAATAATATTTTGTTATCTATTATAGTTTGGTTTAGGCAGGGCTTAATGAATTAAAAAAAATGAACCAACAAAATGTGTAATATGTATTCTTAATCCAAAGAAAACAAATAAGTATGAATGTGTGGAAGTGTGCACATTTTGTAGTATCGGTTAAGCAGGTTTAATTGATTTTTAAAACACCATCTGTAAATTGTAGTCTTAGTTCAATAAAAACAAATACGTATGACTACAAAGTTTAATGTGCACTATTTATGGCGGATCATAACAGCCTGCCTCCACCCTTCGCTACTGATATGTACTTGCACTGGATAAACACACATTGAAAAATAACATGCATTTTTTTTAGCGAACCACGGCTTCAAAGACGACCACACTACCAACTAAGTCAACGTTGGTGCATAAGAAGATAGAGGAGTATAGTATTATGAAAGATAAGATATTGAGTGAATTAGCTGAGTCTATATTTACAGCGCGTTCCACTGAGTACTGACCCATATTTGCTAAGGCCAGTCCAAAATCAAATAGCTGGTAATAACCTAATAAATATTGTCAGGCGCGGACCGGACAACCTGGAGAGACTGGTGGTTTTGGGTGGCCTCCAGGGAAGGCGAAGCAGAGGAAGAGGGTCAGCGCGCAGGAGCAACCAAGTGAAAGAGCTGACTGGGGGCACCATCGATTCTGCCCTGAGAGAAGCGGAAGATCGAGAAGGATGGATAGTCTTGGTCGCTCAAAGTGTGACGAAATTCAAATGTGGTCACGATCCTCAGCCATAAGTGTACGACCAAGAAGAACCAAATCCAGATATACATTTTTTAAAAGCAATTATCATAATTTCGTTTTCATAATCGGCACTACAGCCCAATTTTGTTCTTGGCCGCCTCCAGGAAACGTCTTCATTCTCCTGTCTGTCGTCTTCTCCCTTGGGGCTTATTACAGACGAATCTCATGGGTGGTTGAGTGTCCTTCATTATTGAGATAATAATATGTCCTACCCAACGGATTCGCCTTTGCGACAATATATTATAAGTAATATTTTTAGCATTCCTTTCCCAGTATAATAATCGATTTACTTTTAATATATAATTTTATTATTGTTAAAGTCTTCAGGAATAATAGATAATAGTAATAAATGCCCAAGATAGCCGAGCGGTAACATGTTGACGTGGGTACCAGGTCTGGCAGATTCACACAATGTGTCAACGGTTAGTAATTAAAGTAATACCTACTTTGATTTAAAATACAAAAGCCGATCGCCAATAGTAGCTCAATTTGGAAAGCACTTCAGAGAGTATTAAGTGCCATTAGTCAAAATTTGTCTCAATTAAGTAAGACGCCTATAGTATAGTGTCTATGTGCATGGCGCAAAACCCGAGAGATGCAGGTTCGATTCCTTCGGTGTCTTACTTTTTTCATAAAGATTTTTTCTTTTGGTTATAATATATTTTCTCAGAAGTATTTTCAAAATTATGTGTCAACATACATTTCTTCTAAAAAATAAAAATCTGTTGATACAACCTCCACTCTGTAGATGCCCATAAATGATCCTCTTTGGATCGAACACGGTGATGTAATAAATCCATATGTGGGTCTATTCTATGCTTATCGACCGCTAAAGTGATAAAGTGAAAAATATTATCAAATTTAGGGTAGGTTTGTATCAAAATATTAGCACTTATTGTAACAATTACACGAAGTTGGTTTTTATTGTTGCAATAAGTGCTATATTTTAACAGCACCTATCTTGCTGCTGTTAAAATATCGCACTTATTGCAACAATAAAAACCGGCTTCGTGTAATTGTTACAATAAGTGCTAATATGTTGATACAAACCTACCCTAAGTTTGATACTATTTATCAATTAAGTGTTCGATAAGTATAGAATAGACCCAATGGTGGCGTTAGTAGTCTATAGTATTATTATTATATCGATAGTAAACCATTTATAATCCAGATAATATATTTTTACGTTGAGAAAAACGCGGCAATTGAAACACAATAGTCGTAATAAAAAATTCTACGATGGCAAGCTTGTAAAATAAATGTTAATATTTCGTGTAGGAAATGGAAATTACGGTTAAATATTAATCCGAGTTAACACTGTTAAGTTTTATCATTACAGGAACGATTAAATGGAGGGAAAATATATTTAATTAATTCCCCCGCTGTCAAAATTAATTACCCTTTAATTCATTTCCACCTGGCGGCGAATCGGAGAAATGAGAAATTACCCCAATGCGGCAAAGGCACGGGGTGGGTGTACATAAGTAACTTAAATGCTTATGATATTTCCCGTGTTATTAATATAATATCAGAACAATGCACTGTATTATCGACGCAGGGTAGTGAATGAAATATGAGCGTAAAATTTGCATAGAATAAGGCAGGTCGCACTGTAGTCGCGAAATTTACAGACACGCCAACATTTGTTGAATGTTGACATGTATGACCACATAAGTAGGTAACACTTAAATATTCATAGCATTTGCGTAATATCATCAACCGGGTTGATCGATTGCTGGCCTCCCCTAGCTCCCTCCAGTCTTCTCGGTACCTAGTTATTCACTGCCACGTGCATTCACCGAACTTTATGAGTTCGTTTGCCCAGCGGGCGCCCTGTGGTCGCTTAGTGCTGCTTGGGAACCACTATATGATGATATTTGTTGAGCGGTTGTCCACTCGCATCGCGCACTCTTATGTTCGCGTGTTGATGCATTATTCAGTAATGGATAAAAAGAAAAATCGATTGGTTTATCTCATTTATTTGGCAGTAGGATTTAAGCGACGTTGGACCTGGCTCGGCCACGTGCTGCGGATGCCAGAATAACTTTAACCAGGCTTGCCTGTTCTTCAACGCAAGCGGATTCCGGCATCCTGGAAGGCCGCTAAATACTGTCTATAAAGAGTACATGGCGGTGCTACGGGATGCTAATTTGACCTGGAACGATGCAAGAAGATTGGCGAGCGACAGGGATCCTTGGAGGCGTCCATATGCTCCAACTAAGGGATATGGCCGAAGAAGAAGAAGCTTTAACCATCGATTCAAAATTATTAAGGAGAAACATCAATCGGTATTTTTAAACGTATTTTGTGATGTAATTGTGTGTGCCTTCGATGGCCGAGTGGCAACGTGTCGGCTTATAGCGGGTTCGAATCTCGGGTGTTGCAAAATTCATGTTGTTTTTTTTCAATGTGCCCACGGCATGAACCGAATACGTAAGGCAAGTGGTTAACCTCCATTACTCGTAAAAAGAATCTAGGTAGCCCAGAACTCATTTACGATTGTAGAGCCAATAAAACAATTGCAATTGTGATTATTATATTAGTTTTTTTAAATACGTTTATACACTATCTATTTGTGCGTGTAATTTTGCACGGGGTTAATTGCCTAGGTACGCAATAATTGAGTCGCAGCTGAATTGGTGTGTGGCTAGCTTTAGGAGTGACTGCATGCATGCTGCAGAATTATTATTCGGCGGCCTACTTCTGCAAGCGAAGAATGGATATCATGCAACGACCCTAATACAGAATGCGGTCCTGCTTTATGCAACAGAGCTCGTGAACAGATTTACGTTAGTATAAATAATTCAATATTTAAAGCACTCGTGGACCCATTCTAGTGCCACCCACTGTGGGGCAGAAGTGACCCGCTTTAGTTATCGCGTATCTTGGGAAAAATATCCTAATTTTATATCAGTAGTTTTATTTACGCCCACGATGGCCGAGCGACTTACGTATCGGCTTATAATGTCATGGGTTTCAGGTTCGACTCGATAAATACACCTATTGTTTTTTCAATTTGTGTTTGGAGTCAGAGTATGAACCTAATAGGTTCAGCAAGTGGCTAACATCCATTTCTCGTAAAAAAAAAATCTATTAATACAAACATCCACTCTGTGACGGATAATGTCGATAGAAAATATAACTATCCACTGCAATATGAAGGTTGCACCTTTCCGTTTCCACTCTTCGCGGTTCTCAGTCATTCTTCGCCACGTGATTCCACTAATTGTTGCATCGATATAATGGGATTTTGGTCGCCCTTTATAAATTTTAATATCTCTTGGGTACCACTGGAGGATGCGATTTATCCTTTGAGGATCAAACCCGTCAACTATTATATTTAGAGTTGTTGCCATATTATGTTTGGCAATTTATAATTTCATTATTAGGATCGGACATGGTAAAAATATATATTTAAAAAATGAAGATTGATTCGATATAAAAGTAAAATACTGAATATGCTTGCTAAAATATTAAAATCTCAAATATTGGGGTCTAGAAATCGTAATAACGTTTGGAAGCAGGATCAGAGAAGAACCGTCGTTATTTATTTAGACTAACAATCCAATCGTCCATTGCTCAATCGTCCATACGCTGAAAAATGAATTTTAAAAGTAGATTCTAAAACATCGCAAATAAATCTACTTGTTGAAATGGAAATCCTAAATATAACGATAAAAACATACATATTTTAAAATAAAAATGATGAAAAAAAACATCTGCAAAATTAATAAACAAGAAGGAACATAATATTTCTTATGTTGTTACCTCGTCTTCCTTACATAAACTTAGTCGACCCACTGACAGGGGTCGAATAAAAAAAAAGAATAGCGAGTGATCAGCGTACCGTACGTTTAAACACCCCTGCGGGTGGGTGAGGGGGTGGATAATAAACAAAGTGCAAGCTGAGGAAGCGCGATAGAAAATTCCGAGAATTTTTCATAACGTTTTACAGCAGAGAAATATTCGAAGAAATTCTCGTCCGTGGACTATTACTAAATAAACCAATTATCTAAGTGCCTTGCAAAATGCATAATTTTATTTTTTAAAACCGAGTGGAATTCAAACTCACATCTTTCACTTTCCGGTTTAGTGCTCTTGTATTTGATCTATTAATTCTTCTATGATTCTTGAGAATAATTTATAATAACTACTAACTATCTCAAACTGTGTGACATGTCGTTATTCATCAACGACTGACCTATAGTACTAGAAAAGGAGCGATGAAGGACTCTCAGAACACTATGTAGACAGCATAACCATGAAATTGACCTCCAAAACCTTACGAAGTATTAAACAACAAAACAACACAAGAACACTACACAATATATTTAATTATAGCCATAAAGAAAATTAAGGATATAAATGGAGGAACATAACTAACTGCACATCAATGTAACTAATCCTCCCAACCACCTTGTACGAAAAAGCAAGGGCATGGTTATTAAAATTCCAAAATCCGCTAATTAGAATTCAGATAGGCTATACCCCAATACACTACATTTTGAAGCACGGTTGAATGTGTGAGTGTTTCACGAAAATTAAACACACATTATAGACGTGGAATAGTGTATGTTGCAACCATGAAATACACCAATAATGAATGAGCGTACACCTATTAGGTGTTTCAGTTCCCATTAATTCTGTGTTCTCTGGCTCGCACTAATTCAGTAAAAAAATCGACTTCCTGGAATGCCATCATGACTTTTCGTGTATACTATGGTCCTAGTTAAACGAATCACAAAATAAACAGCGTCTGTCATATTATGTAGGTAGACGAATCCGAGGCAGGCGTCTGGTGCCCACCAAGCACTAAATTATGGAGGTGAGGAGTTGGATCCACGTTTTCCTGGCACGGTACCATAACTTTTTTATATAAACTATGGTCTCAATTAAACGAATCATAAGAGAAAGTACGTCTATCATATTATTATGTAGACGAATCCGAGTGAGGAATCTGGTGTCCCTTAAGTGCGAAGTTACTTACGGAGGTGAGGAGTGGGAGCCCTTTAGCTAGAGCATGGACAGCACACGGCATCTCCAAGAATCCCGTTTCTAGCCAGTCATAACAGCATCCCGTAGCTTCCTTCACCGTATACAATATAGCTAGTATTTAACGGTCTTCCAGGACACCGGATTCCGGTTGGCATGAGGAGCAAGCAAGCCAGGTTGAGATTCTCTTCTGGCATCCGCAGCACAAGTCCAAAGTCGCCTCTTCGCTTTCAGCGTGATGAGAGACTGCTTGATGCGTTCTCTTATCTTCCCGTTACTCCTAAAGTCATACCACCCCACTCCCAGTATCCGTCGCAAACATATTCTGTTCTATGTACAGAATATATTCTATGTACAGAGTGCATAAACATATACGGTTGGTCTGAGCCTTTGTAAGGCGCCATGATTATCTGCCGCAAAGCAGCACCGTCCCAAACACTCCGCCCGCATCGAGTTGAATGTTGCTCCAGCCATTCCCATTCGGATAGAGTTCTTTCTGCAAAATGCCATCTCCCGTGATGTTTAACCCCAGGTATTTGAAGCTGTCGACGCTCTCAGTCACAGGGAGATAGTCACAGGGAAATCTGGACCAGGACAGGTGCTACTAAGGGTTTTTAAAAACACTTCAAATTTTCAAAATTAGTTTCTACACTTGATCCTTTACTTAGTAGGTAATACCATTGTTACGTTCTTTTATTGTATGTTAACGTGTAACGAGAATGAATTACTGTATTTATTGACAGTAGGAATGAGATAACTGGACGCTAGGACAATTGGACGCCGCACTGTCGTAGACACGTAAACAGAACGTAGACGAGGAATTTTAATCAGTTTCTATCTACTACTTAGTAGTCTTAATTCATTTTACTCTTAACATATTTATTTTTTATTGCGGATTGAGAATTACCATGCCTAGGGCTTTATTTAAAATAAAAAAAATCTTTTTTCGTTGGAACTTTAACATATGTACGATTAAATCATTATTTACGTGTGCATATTTAAATTCTCACCAACTATTAAATCATAATATAATAATTTCAATATACATATTAAATATTTTTTTTAAAGTACCTATAAGCAGGTACCTAACGTAACACCCACGGTGGCCGTGCGGCTTAAGCGTTGGACTATAACGCTGTGGGTCCCAGGTTCGAATCCTGGGTCTGGCAAGTACACGTATTGTTTTTCAATTTGTGTCTGTCAGGGTATGGACCTAATAGGTTGAGCAAGTGGCTGACATCCATTTCTCATAAAAAACAAAATCTGTTAATACAAACCTCTACTCTTTGGTTCTATTAGGATCGGAAATGGTCGAAAGAAGAAAGAATAAGTACTTAACGTCTATTTATTTTCGAATTACGTGGCGTCCAGTTGTCCCGGCGCCAAATCGTCCTAGACCCACTGTCAGTGTGCATTTACCGCAATTAGTGAGTGCACTATGAATATGCCGAAAGCCTAGCCCCGGATTACAAAAAACGACCCAAATAGAATAGTACAAAACTTAAATCAATTAGAACATAATATTTATGTATTGTATTTTTTATAATATTAAGTATGTAAACAGTTTCATTCGACGTCGGAAAAAGTTATTTTGAATTAATAAAGTTTCAAATTTGATTAACAAAGTGTAAAAGTATTTTCCTAAACTTTGTTTTCAGGTGTTTACTCACCCGGCGGCGTAGAGCAGTTATTTACATTTATTTTGAGGTCTAAACAAATACTACTTTTGCTGGTCGACGCTCCCGAGTTCAAAAAGGAAAGCAACATAATAATAAAAATAAAAAAAAAACGAAAAAGACAGAATTATTACATTATTTGGCCTCGAAAAAAATGAAAGTCAGCGGCGCGCGAAAGGAAAATATGATATAACGAAAAGCTACGAAGGGCGCGAGTAGAAAATGAGATAGGGTGTTAGACAATGTTTTCGGTAGACAACTTTCGTGCAAAATACCGGCCGTACTTTTTAATGACATAAAAATACTTGCTAAAAGAAATTTACCCGAAATATATTGATAATTTAATTTTAATTAATTTTAAATCAGAATCAGCAAAACAACAACAACAAAACGTTGTTTCTCAATCTACGTAAATTTAATTTTCCATTTGTCAAATTATCAACGGAATTTGAAATAAGGGCTGATTTGAGTTGCCCCATGTCTATGCAGGCGCGGTTTGTGCACGACCGCCTTCCATGACGCTATAAACGTGTCAGAATGAAAAGATTTTAGTGCCACACTTCCTTGTCACGAACCGATGCTGCACGGGACTGATGTAACAACCATGCACCTTAGTGCTTAAAGAAAGAGTTTTAGAAAACAAAAAGGATCGACATGCTCTGCCGTCATTTATTTTTAATGACAAGAAGTGTCCTCTGTACCCGTGTACTGAAACTCTGCCGAAACAGAGGAGTCAGGAGTTGAAAGTGATGAATCTAAGGAGGGATCGGAATTAGTCCGTATATGAAGGGCTAAAAGAAAAATAAATCTAAAAGGAAGCGCTTAACACAAATGACCGTAGTTATAAGGGAAGAGCAGTTTATATTAAATTTGTCATCGCCTCAAGAAAACAGCACCGAGCAATAATATGAATATCATTGTGATCGGGCATTAGCGCGCATTGGCTACTGCGCAGTTGTCTATGGAATATTATTATTATTATTTCTTAACAAGCTTACGGCACACACTTTGAAGTCCTCTGCTTTATACTCATTATGAAAATGTTAGACAAAACGCATATTACAAGTTTAATACATGTATTACGTCATAATATATTATACTGTTACATGTAAATTGGACGTAAAACATTTCTTATCGGAAAGAGATGACCGTATACTATACGGTCATCAATTTTTATAAGATTAAATATGAACATTAATTCAATTTTCATAGTTGATTCTGACAAAATTCATGAATTCAAGAGTGAAAACCTAACCTAACCTAAAAAATAATCCAGTATATCGCCTATTTTCAAAATTTGTTTGCTGCTGGCTTCCTGTAAAGTGTAAACCGACAAGAACCCTGTTTTATTTAGTCATGAATTTTATGTCAGTACTATATGACCCAAAGAGATTGGACGGTCTTTAATACACGGCCATATATTTCCGATACAACATTTCACGGTTAAGTGTAATACGGCAAACTGCATACGTACAAGTTCCCGGACACGATAGTATACAACTATGTACTAAGTATTGCTATACCCCGTGGAAATTAGTACATATCAAGGTAGTGGCTCCAAATTAACAAATTATTTAATAGCGGAGGAATATTTCATTGAAAAAGACGATTACAGCGTAATACAATAATTATGAATTAAAATTTTGGGAATTACGCGTAATAAGTGGACCAATTTAGTAGATGTTAGCAGATTACACTAACTATTTTAAAAGTAGTAAGGCTTACATTTGGGGCGTATCTCCAAATTGGAATAACAACGTGGTCAAAGGTTATTTTTGCGAATTTTCAGGTGAAGATAATATTGTGTAAATGTCATTAGCATAATCGCCGCGACAAAATAATACGAAAAAAGCAATATCAAATGTAATTGAAACGAAATCTTGACGTCGCCCTGGGAATACTTTTTTTCAAAGAGATATCACCTGTTTAAAAAATACATTAGGCGCCCATATTTTATGGAAGCTTTAAAATTTCAATGAGTGCTAATATCCTTTGAATTATTGTTTCTACATGTTGTTGTACTTGTATGACAGTTAATTTAAAAATAATCGGTGCGTGTACTTATGTACGTGCGTTAGAAGTTATACTTCTTTGGCGAAACAAAACTTGTGATAACCTAGATTCTTCGACTAGCTCTTAATTATCTTGTTATTTCTCGTTGTTTTTTTTTATTTTTAAAGTAACAACTGTCATTCTGACGTTTTATCGTTTGTTTACATAAGGAATTGCAAATAGCCCACAATAATAAATTTTACTATTAAGCTTGCGTTTGTATACAGCTGACTGATTCGCAGCTATTTTCATACTGTCGTAACGGTGTGCGCGCGCAGCTCTCAATTTCACTCTCGCCCCAAAAGTATAACTTCAAAAAAATGGTGTAATGAATGACTAATGAGTCAGGTAGGCAGTGTTACCAACAGAATAATAAATCGTCAAGGCGTGTAAGACGATAAGACAACATTAGAGCTGTTTCCTTGCGTCCGTTTTAGATCATCGGGATGAAGTTTGTCTCGAATAACAGCGTCAAAAAAACTTGTTGCTCCGGCCAAGTCAAAATTATGTAAAATTTCTGGACAAAATCCTTTATACTTACCGCGTTCTAAGATGGAGATTTTTGTAGCTCAACGTTAAATTGAATGTTGAAAAAGAAATTGAAAGGAATGTTTCCACATTATTCCAATTTGAAACAATATGATGCAGGGCAATCAATTATGTAATCGCATGCAAGTCGAAACAAGTTTGACGTGCCGATGCGAATTGTTACCACGTGTCCACTCAAACGACGATTCGCTTTTGGATCGACTAAAAGTAGAAAGGGACTAGAAGGAAGTAGAAAAAACGCCCAATTCAACTTATAAGTTGAACGTATTAGTTGAAATATGGTTCTCACTTATCAATTGACTTTCAACTGGCATTCAACATACAGTTGAACAACAAAAATCGCCACGTGAGAACGCGGCATTAGCGAACCATTATAACCAACATTAGTTTTTTTTTTGGAACAGAAGCATTACATAGGTTCATCACCCTTGATTTAGGCCTTAGGGGATGAGTTCCGAGGATGCTTGGCTAACAAGACTGATCGAAAATTGCTAGATTCTAATGAAAGTGGATGAGGACAATTGAGGAGGACAATACTGAATATGGGACGTAGCAAAAATTGGAAGAAGAAGCGAAACATAATTAAGAAATTCGTCTATAAAGTTTGCGTTGATTAGATAATAGTATTTTTAAAATTTGTTATTAACAAATAGTTAAGTTTCGACTGAAAATCATGTGAAAACTAATCCATAGATTTTGGGATGCCAGCGGTTTCAATCCCAGGATTTTGAGATCAACAATTAGAAGTTCCTGGATTGCAAACAACGGCGTATGACTGCAGCGGTTAAGGTCGAGATATGTATTTGCAGAGGAGGGGGAGATATGTAGACCCCATCTAGTCTACATACATGACTAAATGGGAGTTTCTCACCCCTGGTTCCACAATTAATAGCTGATATTAAATACAGAACAAACATAACACAACGATACACTAAACTTGAGACGTAGTTAATTACATTTGGCCGACCCATCCATAATATTTTAGTTATTTAGAATAGCTATTCTCAAAGTTTTTCACTGTACGGTCACATAATTGTATTCAATATCTTACCTCTGAGGGTGTCGAAGAATGGGTAACGCCAGTAGAGCATCTTCTCGTAGATCCAGTCTCTACCAAACACGCAAAGTAACTTAAGATAATAGGTATTATCGTGAAATAGGGGGTTCCCTGATGACAAAAGTCTACAAATGTGGTGTAATGCAAAGCATGGAACAGCCATAATGATATTCATGCAAGGATGTCCACAACAATATAATTTCAACGAGAGTCTCCGAGTTGAGGAAAATGGTGTTACCATTGGTAATTTCTGAAGCGACACCCTTTACTCATTATAGACCTGACACCGCAGTGAAAATCTGAATAATAACATAATAGAATACAAATATAAAAAAATGTAAATCTTAAATAGAAACTTAAATAATTACAAGAACTTTTTATATACCACGTTTTTAAATTTTCTGTTGAATCATAGAAACTTTACAATTCTATGTATTAATAATTTAGGACAAATAAGGCAATTGTCAACAAATCATTTTATTGATATTTTGCAACAAACAAATATAGAATACTGAAATGTTATTTTGATTTCCATAGTAACGCACGTATATATTAATAATTTAGTTGCTAGGACCACCCCCTTAGCAACCAATAATAGTGGATTGGATTACGGATTTCTTCCGAAATAACTTTTCATACAAAACAGAATTAACTGAAAATGAATTCAATTCTACTTAAAGATGGCTAAAAGTATTAAAATAATGCATTGGCATCGTGTTCTGATATATTCTAAAAGTTTTAAATGTCTAGCTACTCGGGAAGTTAGTTAAAAATCGATTGCAAGATTTGTACTGGATAAACAACCACCGGACAAACAAGAATACGAGCTAAAAAAAACGTGATAAAATACGTTGATCTTTCCTTGGATAACGACCTGGGGTATGCTGTACCTATGACCTATCAAAATGTGACCAAGATAACTTAGTTTTGATACTATCTATGTATAACTTATCGGTCATTTTATATTGGTTTGGGGACGTTATCATTTGTCACCATGTCATTCCAAGAAACTTTGAGGATACATATGTACAGCAGTGGTGGAGGCTCCATAGCAGGCGATTATTTGAAAAGCGAAATATCGATTCCTTCGAGATGATTTTGGCATGCGTTTTGTATGAACTGCATGTCACATCGCACATGTGGCATCGGGGTAGTCTACATTTTTTCATACGAATCTATAAGCTTAAAAGTCGAAGCCTAAAATCTGCGCATATATTTATTGTCGATGACTGGCCGCATATAATTAATAATGCGATAAAATTTTATCTCGGGATTATTATTTATCAGTTAATTCAGTCATAGACTAACATAATTATATTATTTTTTTGTTTAGTTGTTTGTCATTTTGAGCTGTTCATATCGTCCGATATGGTCCATCCATGCCATAGGAAAATATTGGCAGAACTTATCACCGAATGATACACAATTTTAGCTCTTACAATATTACTTACATGAACCAACGAAGCTTTGCATTGAGAAATTCATAACTACAAACATGGTTACGTGCTGTGTCATTTAATTATTCGGGATTTTAAAAAAAATCATGCAACAATTTATACACGATGGTTGAGAATTCTTTACAAATAGTGATAATATTTAAATATTTCGCAGCTTCCTGGAAGGAGTTTTACGCCCCACCGGGCGCCGCACACCAGTTTGATAATCACTGATTTAGCATATAGACACAGTTAATTCAAGCGAAATATTGAAATGTCAAACGGTGAACTCTGATGACTTAGCCGAGTTGAATAATATTGATTTCAGAAACTCTATACTAATATTGCGATAAAACATGGGAAACATGGTTCCACAGACCAAACTTGTTTGATAGTTTCGTGATAGGAATGTAGGCAAGAGCTGTATCGGGTAAAAAAAACGGTTACATGTAAATTGTACGTAAAACATTTCACCGTAGCATAGTTCGCTGTGAGCTTTCTTATCGGAAAGAAATGACCGTATACTATACGGTCTCCAATTTATTAGATTCAATATGAACATTAATTCAATTTTCATAGCCGATTTTGGAAAAATTCATGAATTGAAGAATGAAAACCTAACCTAACCTAACAAATAATCCAGTATATCGGCTATTTTCAAAATTTGTTTGCTGCTGGCTTCCTGTAAAGTGTAAACCGACAAGAACACTGTTTTATTTAGACATGAATTTTATGTCAGTACTCCGTATGTCAGCATTCCGTAGCTGCGTTGTATAAACCCGGTGGGTGGTATTTGTCGCACTTCCAAGTCGCCGGAAACGAAATTCACGACGTCATAAACCGACACGCTACCCCTCGGCCATCGTGGGCGTAAAACTGTATATTTAAAAAAAATGTATTGATAGTTGTATGTTAGTATATTTTGTATAAATTGACAGTCCCTTTGAAACGGACGAAACCGGCCCTGATGATTGTTAAATTATGTGGGAAAAGTACTACATTTTGTGTTAAAATTACAGTTAAAAAATAATACAGCTTATCTTAGTTTGCTATAAAAGTATTATTTTGCTCTGGTAGTTCTAAAGGGGTTATTTAATATAAAATAATAATTGGTCGATACGTTTATTTCACTATCAATATGTGAGTATAATAGTTAAAACTCTAGAATTAGATAATTGCAGTCTAATAGTTTAAAGACTAATCGCGGTATAACCAAGACATGGTATTTTAACCATTTATAGATACAAATTCTCGTTGATTAAAAAACACATATAATGGAGATTAAAGTAAATTCCCGACGTACATAAATAATGTTCAGATATTTCCATGCCATGGACCAAAGTCAGAAGGCATAGGTATTGAGATTCCCAAAGTTTATTCAAACTTTAATTAATACCCGTGCAATTGCGCGTTACCATTAGTTTCCCGTATCATATGACACAGTGACATCATGTGTGTGGTGATAGTGGGTTTTGTCGGTTATTATTGTATTAACTAGCAAATATTAGCAGGTGACAGTAAAGTTTCACCTGTCAAAATTCTATGCTCTGTCTTGCTGTCTTTGTTCTGGTATTTCAAATTCAATTATCAATTACTTGGCATCAGCTTGGCGGAATCGTTGTCGAGTTCCTGACATTACCGAGCACATCATCGATGAACTCGTTCATTTGTTAAACGGCGACTCTGAGCTGATGGCTCTTCCTCATCCGTAATATTTTTATTTTTTGATTGTCTATGTTGCCAAATAATTATGGGTTTCAGCACACTATCCCTATTATATTTAAGTATATTTAAATCTCTAGGATATCACATTCAATCCTGGATACTCTATTCACTCAACATGCTATTTCCACACTGTAATCATCTGTCAAACTATTATGAGAGTGTCATTTGTTTTCTTACACTATCTACCCGATTAAAATAAACGATTTTTGAAATTTAGAATTTGCGTATATACCTATAACTATATAATATAAGGCAATCAATTCAAACATCCACCCAATAGGAAAATAATGTGAGACACCAATTAATTAAAAGAAACATTCAATCAGTGATGTCAATTTAAATTAGATATTTTTATATTTACGATACAAGATTTAAGAATGTAAAATTCTTTATTGAACATACATAATGTAGATTAAATCATTCTTAGAAACATACCATACGAAAAATTGGATAAAATGCGAATGAATTTATCTACTGTACCTGCATGTGTTGTTCAAAATGGTGTTGTTAGAAATATTGGCACATATGCAAAAATTTGAGTGCTTAAAAAAAACCGACCAGAAACCATTGATATACTACTGGATGAATCATATGCTTCAAAAAAGGACGCCCGATTTTCAGCGACTCGGGCAGTGTTAAAACTTACTGTTTTAATATCAGCGGACTTACCTCGATATAAGCTCACTTAATATTTGTCTCGAAAACGAGCTGGCAATAATTATGAGTAAGCCCGATCTAGCTTGCATCTTACTCTAACTAATAGTCAGCGCATGATGACTTGCTCTGTCCGCTCAGACATGAATGTTTGGTAGCTTGCAAGCTTTGGGTTGCAGACACCCTTAGGGTCACTATTCCAAGAACGCAAATTTAGTTTTACAGCCAGGGCAATACGGGTGAAATACGGGAATCCATGTTAACGGTCTTAACGCATTATACCTACAAGGACATATTATAAGACGATATTCGTAATATCTTCTTTTGTGGTACATTTTTAAAATGACACTTGTATGGGAACTCCTCATCTAGTAGTATATCAATGCCAGAAACAAAGTCGAGAGCTTTTCCTTACAAAATTTTCTCTGATCTAATCGGCATTTCCGACCATTTTCTTATATCCAAAATCAATGTTAGGAGCGTTTTTTAGCTTTCCTTCCATTTTTTTCAGTTTCCGTGCGATTTATTTTTAATCTATATTTTGTAATAACTATCGGCCAAAGATTTAGGACACTTGTATGCCTGGGGCCTAATTCGTTGCATAACGCCAGGGGTGATATTTCAATTCTGACAATATTTACAACAATCTATTTTATACAATTTTAAATATATGATGATATAATACGGATGCATGGGTATTAGGAATTTTCTGTATAAATAGTGTTTGAGCCGGTAGTTTAATATGTAAAGCTGACTGTCAGGATTGCGACGTTCAAATCCAAATTATATAAATTTCAATTAAATTAATTAATTTTTTAGCACATTGTGGACATTACAAATTATAAGTTTAAGACGTTCACAACATGACATGAAACATTATTATAAAGAAGAAAAGTAATAAAAACGATACAAATTAAAATATAAAAAGAGAACATAATATAAACATACAAAAGCAGTGAAAATACAATTATTTTACATCTATAGAAGTTCAAAGAAGTACACCGAGTTTGCTAAAGAGACCCTATTTTAAGAATTTATAAAATAGCGTCCACCTAAACTCACCCTCACGCAAGTGGAATATATCAACACCCGAAGCAATTTGGTTGAACATAGTTATCGCCCTCCCAATTGGCATTATCAGTGGCAGGTTGGTTCTGCACCTTGGGAGAATAAACAACTGATGCTCTATATTTCTAAGATAGTTATCAGGGACACACGGTTCAACACTGCCCAGAACGGCAGAGTTTTCATTTATACCTCGTATAAGTCGAAAAAAATAGATAGCTAAATAAAGATCTCTTCTAAATTGCAGACTGCCAGTTTACGCAATACAAATTGATGAAGCTATTTTTATGCGGACCACACTTCGACAAGCTCCGGTTCGGCATGATAATAATTACTTTAATGCTTTAGAAGTGAGCAAACTAAGCAGCATGATTTCAACAAAACCACACACTAATACGGCATTTTAAAATTAATAGCCAGGCATGGTATGGCTGGCCAGTACAGTTTTCCATCAATCGTCGCTGCCTTATATGTACAACCGCTGGTCAAGTGGCTAATGATACACGCTGTATACAAACTATCCATATGATAAGAACAGAGCCGCAATGAGACATTATGCCATTAAAAAAAATATAAAATCTGCAATACATAAAAAAATAATTAAGTAAACAATTGTAAATGCTAGAGCAGGGATGGCGAACACTTTTACACACTTACAGAAAAAAACAGTCTGCGCATCTCTTGGTGCCACGCGTGTCATATGTTCACTACCCTTAGAACATGATTTAATGTTTGTGATATTTGTCATTTTCTGCATTAAAATAATATTTTAATAATTTCTGAATAATTAGTATTACTGTGGTAAGTAAGAGGGGGTATCCCATCTATTTCAATAAACTAAGTACTTTAGCAGAGACAAATAGTGTATTATTGTATTCCTGCGCATCTATTCTATACACAAGACTGCTATCGGCCGCTATCGGGAGGGTAGTTTGTTATATTTTTGTAACGAAGTATTGGCATTTATTGTAACAATTCGAATAAGTTAGTCGTAAGTGTTACAATAAGTGATAAGTTTTAGCAGCACCTCTCTTGGCTTTTTAGAGCGAGATAGACAATTTTGACTGTTTAGACGGCTAACTTATTGTAGCAATTATAATACTTAAATACAAACATATGACAAACTACCCTCGTTAACCGCCGATAGCGGCTGATAGTAGTCTCGTGTATAGAATAGATGCGCTGATAAAGGTTTGACAACAGAAATAGCTATCGACGAATTAGGTTAAATATAAATTGTAGGTTTTACATTTCGCCGTAGCACCGTTTACAGAGAGCTGTCTTACCGGAAAGTGATAACTGTATAAACAAATACGCGCTATTCGTGGAGCATTGCTGTCATTATCAGATATTTGATAGGTATGACTTGAAACTTACGAGCACGTACCAGAATTATATATAGATTGTACAATTTTATTGTATGTCTAATTTACTTACCTACTTTCTAATGTCTTTCCCTTGTATTCGAGCGGTTTATTTAGATATTTATTTGACATTTTATGTTCATGACGGTATTTTTCTTCGTAGAGATTCTTACCTAAGAACGCTTTCATTGCCCGTTTAGGCGTAGTTACTGTGGCTACATAAATACCCATAAAAATCTCATTTAATTAAGTACTAAAAATGTATATAAATAAACAAAACAGCGTGGCATTAAAAAAGCCTGCATCCGCCACTGTTTACGACCGCACATTAAAAGCGTGGGCAAGGTGTTATACCCACCCACGTGCAAAAATAATAATCAAAAGTTTTTTTTAATTGCACGCTATTGAAAGAAATAAAAAAGGAAATATTATCTTCTTTGATGCAGGAACCGTACAGGTGGCCCGCCCGACTCCGGAGAAAGCTCCCCCGCATTTTCTATTCGGCTCCGGCGCCCGCGTTGAATTTCAGTTTCAGTGATCAATTACTATTATTGCGCAGAGTTTATGGTATTTTTATACTTATAGCGTACCATAAAAAAGCTCCGTAAAATCTTAATAAAAATATGAGAGAGTGCAGCTATAAACTGAACTGTGTAATGTAACAAAGTAAGCTTTGAGCCCTGTGAACGAAAAAAAGGGTTCACTTGAATTCTATTTTTTTTCAAGTAAATAAGTACCAACTCATGTTTTCTATTTTAACTGGTTACTTGAAAATAATTTACGTACCTAAGTAGAGTATATGCTTCACATCTTTGCACTACGGCTCTATGATGAAAATGATGCACAGTAAAAACAAAACAATAATTCGGATTCGGACAATAATTCAACACGATAACGTGGTTTGTATGCGTACGAATACGTCTCAGCGCTACGAGTACATCGGCTGCCAGGTAATTAATAGAACTAGTAGCGGTAAACATTCGCACGCACACCATCGATCAACCGAATCATTGTTTTATTTTTACTGTACTGATGTAATATATTCTAAAAATATATTTTTCTACATATATTATTATGTCTATTTATTCATTACTACATATATTAATACAAGTCAAAATATCATTTATTTCATCTAATTTTATGCGAGGTAAACGGGCAAAAAGGCATATTAGTATAATAGTGAACAGTGCAAAGTTACAAAACGTGTTCTCTAAAAGCCTCGGTTTAACTAAGGCCCTCCTCCCACGGCGCAATTGACATCTGGTGGAACTGGTTGGTGATGGTACTCATAAACTGACCAATGTGATGATTCGCACACGGCGCTACTGAAACCACTTGAAATAATAATCACATAACCTCAAACTGTCAAACTGGACCATCAGCTGTTTTGTACAAAAACCAACAACGCGCACGCTGCCGCGCTTACTTGAATAAAATTAGGTTATTTCAATTTTGCTTGTCTTGTAGTTTTGACGTCTTGGGTTGTAAATGATTTTTATAGCAATATGACACTTGTTCGCAGTGCTACCAATTTTGGTAAGAAAATATGATTTTTCACCGAATCTAATGATGTTGGTACCACTGTTTTACGGTGACTGGAAACTTGAGAGACCGCGCGACTAGCATGTCGCATCTCTTCGCGACCGTTTTGAAGCCGAGAGATTCCGGTCTCGCCGCCATTGAAATACATTAGCTAGATACTGTCTGGAATTTTAGTTTCAGTTCCGACGGACATAAGTTGCGCCGTGGGAGGATGGCCTAAATTATACAACAATCACGCCATTATGTATAGCTAGTTAAAATACCAGGTGGCAGTGTCACCTGTCAGCATTTTTGTCGATGCGCTCAATAAAGACGCAACATTTTGCATACAAATTTACGAACGTCAGTTACAAACATCTCTCGACTTGCGACTTTTAACATATATACTCTTTGTTTATCCCTTTCTCACACACGTTTACATATGTTTTCTCTCACCTTACCCCTTTTAATACGTCGTTTTCCTGACTCTCATGCGTTTACTTGTAGTTCTGTCTCACCACTTCATTAATATACTCTTTCTCCCTCTCTCACACAAATTTAAGTATATTTTCCGACCCTCCCCACGCTGTAACGGTGCTACAAAAGCGATCTAGACACTGCGGATCTTAAAATGCGGGAGACCCAAGATGTGGCAATGGATAGAGGGAAGTGGCGCGACTTTGTAATTGCCCTATGTTTTTATGACTGAGTGTGACCGGGTGAAATAAGTGAGTAAATAAGTAGGTACCTATTTGGATGTTCGAACCTGCCTCCAGTGTGCACTAATTCCTCGTGTTTATTGAAACACAGAATGCAAGACAATAAAAGGTGTACGGAAAGGGAAGAGCTGATCAAGGCGATTAAACCAGCTGTTGGGTCCATCGGACCATCCGACCTGGTCGCCATAAAGGTAATTTTGTTGCATTCAGATAAAAAAAAATGTTAATAAGGTCATTGGCAACATGAAGATCCCTTCACTTAGATTGCTCGGCAGTTTTGTATTAGATCCTCTCTTCCATGGGTATTTCAAGTAATGTAAATTCAGTCAAAGTGCATTATTGTGTGTATGGCGACATCAGTCTTGAGAAACTACTCCTGAGACATTCCCAGTCATAAAAAAATGATACGCCCGATTAAGAGCGGGAGTGGTGTGAGGCGGATGTGGTTTGGTGGGGTCATCAACTTCAATGTCATGTTTATTATTTTATGAATTAATGTTTTATAAGAATGTAATTAATATTCGAAGTCGAAGACTTTAACGTTACAGTTTATTTTAGATAGTTAAATTCATTGACAATAATTATTAATTGGACAACCATTCTGACAATTTAATCATTGAACAAGATTGTGGTATAGATAGATTAATCTCAGATAAAGTGGTTATTTCGCGCCAAATAAGCACTCATTATTCTGTTTATTATCCAACAATAAGGAAACAAATAATAAAAAGTATTGAGACATAAAATCTTAATTAAATTCAATCCACTCAGCTGTAAATATATTTATTTTGTCGTTTGACCATTCGATAGAGCCTTAAGCCTACAGAATTATTTTATTACCTACATATTAACTGTTACGACCTTAATTTGTTGCCAATCAACATAAAATTCATCAGGCATTACTATTCTGTGATCGACGGATTCAGTGGTTACGCCAAGATTACTAATGCGGTTTGACGTGCCACAGGGCACTATACTAGCCCCCAACATATCGTTGCTATAGGACTGGTTTGTCGAATATCCGTTTTTGTCGAAATCGACCTTTTAATGCAGAATGTTTTTTTGTATCTAAATGGATTAGAATCATCCTTTTCTTTGAAGTACGTTGTAATGGTAATGAATACATCATTCATATGCTATAAAAATAACAATTTAAATATCTCCATGTATTTAAATATAGGAATTTGTTTTTCGTCTCCTGAACATTTGGTCTATTCGACAAACCAATCCTACAGCGACGATATGTGAACATATTAAATATATTAAACACCACTCGAAATTATTAGGGACTTGTCATTATTATAGATTTAATACTAAGTAAATAAGGTGAGCAGGTGCCCATGAATTTTAGCGCATATCGACAGGAATGTCATTGTCCGTTTTATATGTCATCGTAGGGGGGTCATTCACTAATAACGTCACACGATTTTCTCTCTGACCTTCTCCGTGATTCGTCATAAAATTTTAAACCCCTGTATCCAATGACATTAATATGGACGAAGCATCTGGAAAACAAATGACACTCAATTTTTTTGTCGGGTCTGCCGAATGGCATAATTCATATTTTAATATCAATATCGCTCGCTCAAATGAACATTGACACTAGAAACATTGTTCTAACGCCATTACAATAAAGGTGATATTGCTATGATTTCCCGATGCGTGATATCGCAAAATGGAAATTGCGAAATTTTGTCACGTGACGTCTACCTACGCATGTGCGAATATCGCTATGCGCGAATTTACTTTCTAGTTTCTGTACTGAGTGCGTTGTCCATTAATAATGTCATTGCCTGTATCTAATCTAATTAAATTACGTGATATTTTTGACCATATGATGAAAATAATCGACTATTTCAGTATTCATGTATATTTTAATTCCAGAAAGAGATTAGGTACTTCATATTTTGTTTATTTTGTGACGTCGCATTTTATACACCCCTATCACCTTTGTTAAAAATCATCACATTATATTAACCCCCCCCCCCCCCCAAGACGATATATATTAAAACAAATCAAATGTTGTTTTGACACAAATTAAACACAGTGAGCGATAAAGCATTAATACGTCCATGCTACAACAGTTATTGCATAAACACCACGTGCGCATCTATTCTATCACAAGACTGCTATCGGCGGCTATCGAGCGTAGTTTGTTATATTTTTGTATCGAAGTATTAGCATTTATTGTAACAATTAGAATAAGTTAGTTGTAAGTGTTACAATAAGTGCTATGTTTTAACAGCACCTCTCTTGGCTTTTTAGAGCGAGATAGACAGTTACATATGAATGTATTGAGGTATTATAGATACTTGTTACAATAAGTTAGTAATTAATTTAAGGGGGATGCTTATACTATTAGAGGCGAAAAGAGGCACCTAACGGAAAAATACGAAGCTTGCAAAAAGGATTTCAAGTTATACACATTTATATTTTTATAAAAATCGATGTTTTTTAAAATATATATAAAAAATATTAAAACGATGAATTAGTCAAAAATCTACACCACATAAAATCTAAAACTTAATAAACTAAAATTTAATGATAATTATGACCATAAAATATAATGCAATAATAAGATTTGACCCTGCAACGAATTCACATTTTATTACATTTTTTTACAATTTTATCTTTAAAGTTTATCTTTAAGTTTAAAAAAAAAAAAAAATCTTTTTAATGTTTTTGGATACATATTTATTAAATAATACAGTTGAAATTGTAAATTATCAAAAATAATCTCAATTTCCAAGCTTCGTATTTTTCCGCAAGGTTCTCTGCTGGCATGCGTCTCCCCCTTAAGTGCACCTTTCTTGACTGTTAAATTTTAGAGTGAGAAAGACTGTTTAGACGGCTAACTTATTGTAACAATTATAATACCTCAATACATAAATATGATAAACTATCCTCGATAGCCACCGATAACAGTCTTGTGTATATGTTACACCGAATGTGCGAAATCGACTATTACATGAAATGGGCTAAATTTTGGCTAATTCATGTAATAGTCAAGCCTGTTGCCTTATTCATGAATTAGGTAAATTTTCTACCGAGTACATGAAGTCGCCAGGGCATGGAATTCTTAAACTGTCAACATGACAGCAGAAAAAGTAAATTTAATACGGATGATTTTATTAGTTATAATTGGACATAATATAATATTATTAGGTTAGGTTGGGTTAGGTTAGGTTAGGTTAGGTTAGGTTAGATTAGGTTTTGAAATTCTGAATTATTCAACTGAATGTCCATTTTGAGGTTAGCTAACAAGTGTCAACAATACAATCGACCATTGCATGTACGATACCCAAGCACGAATCAAATCGCGAAAATACCTTTAAATAAAATTCATCCGTTATCATATTATAGTTCTAGTTTTTTTGCGCATAGTAAATGGACATGAACGTCATTTTAGTTATTGATTGGTATATTTTTATATTATAATCAATGACATTTGACACAAATTTGGTTAGTTGCAAAAAATACCACCGGAGCGCGACCACCTATTTCGACCATAGACAATATACGTATATTTTGACCAATCCACGAGCATTTCACACATTTAGTTTAGTTGCAAAAAATACCACCGTAGCGCTAGTATCTAATTTGTCCAAGACATGAAGTAGGCAGAAAAATTACTGCCGATTTCACGCACTCTCCAGATATTTTGTCTAATTCATGAATAAGACAACGGGCTTGCATTTTTCATGATTTAGGCAAAATTTTGCCCATTTCATGTAATATTCAATTTCGCACATTCGGCGTAACATATATAATATATGCGGCGATCTTCCTTGTAAGTTGTCAAGCGTTGAATACTTGTTTAAATTAAAAACAAAGGAAAAAATAGTCCTAATCTACGACGATGACGTAATTACGAGAGGTCAATAATTGATGGTTTACAATATTTAAACGTGTCTACTCAATGAATACAATGAACAAAAATTTCACTCACCTTTAACTTATCCTTTTTTATATTCCGTTTTATTTTTGCTAATTTAAATTCAACGGATTTGTGGGCTACCCCACCGCGGGCGCTAAGTATAACTGCCAGAAGTTATAAGTATCAATTTATTAATCGGTTAGTTATATGTTAGAGCGCAAACGGGGGCTGAATATCAGTAGGTACACTCGAAGCGAGTGAAAAGGGAATAACTTTAAATTATACATATAGGTCAGTGAGCCCAAACTTTTTTGATTGGCGGTGCTCTTAAACCGTTTTATAAAATCTCGTGGAACCCCTACTTGGCTGATACATATAAATGTGGTCCAGGTGCTTGAATTGTATTACATTGGCTTACATTGGCGTAACGCGCTGGCCTTTCACCCGGGGGCTCCAGGTTGGACCCGGTAAGGTCACAATATATTTTATGTAATTTTCTCAGTCTTGGTGTTTGTGATTGTTTCACTCCTTCTACTACACTGCTGTCTTGTTCCTGGCTTGTTGTAGTGTTAAAAAGAATTTATTAATATATATATTACCTAAGCTTCAAATGTCTCGGCTTTTGAGCTTTGCGTATCGATGCCTCCGCCGAATCTTAGGGGTACATTGGTACGACCGCGAAATATTATAAACGAAACTAATCGATAAGGAAGAGCAGACAAGCGTACGCGATGTGATAGAGGACGCTAAGCAGATGAAACGGCAATGGGCCGGACATGTCGCTCGGCGAGTGCACGGCCGCTGGACAAATGCCATCATACAGTGGTACCCAAGGGTCACTAAACGTTCAAAGGAACGCCCTAAAACCCGTTGGATAGGCGAGCTCATAAATTTTGGTGGATGTATGTGGCAGCGAAGAACTAGGGCCTTCATCCAACAGTTGATCGATCCCGATTTTTTTAAAAATCTTATTATGTAATTCTACTAAAAAGTTCCTTACGGAACCCTGTTGGAGATCACTAGTATTGGTAAGTATTTGTAATCAAAAAACATGACGTAGGACGCACTGAGAAAATGTAATATTTACAGATGATAGCAAAACATGTAATTAGAACGATTTTAATTACCCGTCTACTGTAAACATTTAAAGTTCAAATGATGAGAGATAGGCCTCACATTTAAATACAAGCCTGATATTGTTATAGAAGAAAATGTTATCGTTACACGAGACGTCAACAAGTTTGTTTGCCTGAAATCTTGACAGAAAAATCGATAAGACTTAGATGACAGATGGGACGGTGTACGCTTTTTTACTTTATTTCACAGCATGCTATCTATATTGTAAAACGCCCCACTCGTTTTTCATTAATAGTATTACATTTGTTCATTGCTAAGGTTTCATTTACGGACCTTATAACTACTAATGTCTCAATACATTGCTTTTCCTTCCACAACACATCACGCTTCCACACCATATGGCTAAACCTCCTTTAGTCAAGTGATAATTTTTTCCTCTTAAGAATTAGTGGAGTACTGAGTAGTTGGTCGGTACAACCGAAAGTTCGATCGAGTTGAGAAGCTTTTGTCTCTGGTTGGGCCAAATATGGTGGCCGTCATTCACTATTTCCCCACCTACCTCACATCCTTATTTATTATTGTCACAAGACCAGTCAACCAGCAATTACGGGTCATGAGACGACCGTGATTGCGAAAAGCATTCAGTTAGCTCAAGACAGCGGGTAACAGACCTACGTCTGTTACGGCAAAACCACCGTTTATTGATAATTCAATTATACTGACTGATCAAGAGTTAGCTTGAGTGACATCAATGTGTGCAGGATTGTTAAAGCTATCGCGCTCTATCTGATGGGATACGAACGAGGCCGCGTCAACTACCGAGTGACTGAAAACGCATTTATGTTTGACCTTCGCTGCGCTAAATCTGATACGGTTTGAGTGAACGTCGCGTCTATCATCCATCCTGAACTTTTCATCATCATCATTCATCTCAAAACCAAGTGAAACTTTGAGAGTGACATTCCGAACCGTCCGTTTACCAGTGCGTGCGTGTGTGAACACCGAACCGGCTACAGCGCGCGCTAGCCCTCTCAAAATAAAAAGTCAGTGTCTCTAGCGTCCTGTGTAACCCTCCACCCTAGATCCCCCAACCACCATCACCTTCAAATTACAGTGCACTGCGAAAAGCGCGACCTTCTATACCGTCTAAATATTGTAGGAACTGAAGAACAGAAAAATAAAGGATAAGTTGTAGTTATTCGTTATTTTATATGAATACATATTTGATTATTAAACACATAACTATTTTATGGTTGTTCATTGTATCATGTTTATTTTAACATAACATTATAGTAGGGTTCTATTATTTTGGTAGTTTTATATATATTGCGGATAAACACAGTATGTAATGAAAAATTATTCAATTGAGAGATTATTTGTGAACTGCTTGATTGAAAGGTTTGATATCGACTACTTATTATATAATATAATATGATGAGTTCAGTTAATGTCAATATATATCAACTGTTCATCTATCAGTAATTCATTATCAATGTATATAAATGTTATTACGAAGGACTACGATACAGCGCAATGTCGGAAAGCGCTTTCTAAATTGTTTTAATTTTTTGAGATCGACTTTTGTATTATAAATCGAAATATTAATTACCATAATAATCAGTAACCGATATCAGGATCTCTCAAAATTTAAGTTATAACGTACTTGCTCTTGCTAATAGTTAAATAAACTTATAACCACCAAAAAAACCTTTTTTGAAAAAATTTAAAGCAATTCAGAATCTTAAAAACATGTGAAATGAAAATTCAATGAGTGTTTTATCTGTAAAGCTCTGGAGAGACACCCTGTGGTAACCGAACGCCTGATACCAAAAATAATGGCGTGATTTGAAGAATAAGTACGAACAAAACGACATATTTATAAATAATTATTTACACTTCTGGTTTTGAATAGAAATAAAAAAAATCTGCGTTGTACATCTTGAAATCGTTTGCGACGAATCACACGCTGTGTTGATATCAAAATTCAGGCAACACGAAAAATATCTTGCGTATTTTTTGAGAGCTTCAGAACTGAAAACAATTTCAAAGAAGCAATCAG
Organism: Rhyacophila brunnea; assembly: GCF_057557595.1. Classification (NCBI taxonomy): domain Eukaryota; kingdom Metazoa; phylum Arthropoda; class Insecta; order Trichoptera; family Rhyacophilidae; genus Rhyacophila; species Rhyacophila brunnea. The sequence goes on from NW_028232796.1 coordinate 39,166,878, forward strand.
TTTTATATTACTAAGAAATGATAATGTTTTCGTCCAGAAAGTTGACATTTGAAACAGATGTCGCACAAGAGACGGGGGAGGGGGAGGGGGATGGAAAAGGAATCAAAACAAAGAAAGTAATAATATTTTTTAGTCAGCGAACAGACGAGTCGTGGGGCGATGGCATGAAGATCATAATAATAGAGTTCACTAAACTTGATCAAATAAACAGATGGATTGGTGATTATAAAGCAGGGATGGCGAACCAATAGCACGCGAATCACTTAAGTTTTTTTTTTTTAATCCTAATTTATCTCAAATCGACAGTTTAATGGTAACAAGCCTTGTTTTATCGGCGTTCAAACTACGGGCACGAATAATATAAGTAATATTGCATCATGTAGTTTTGACAATGGATCGCATTACCCGATTAATTCAATTAAAAATGAGCAAAACCGTGATTTTCACGATTTTTGGTTAACTGGAAACAACTATTTTTGCAAATGAATTATTTCAAATCGAAAGTAAAACATCGCATTAGAAATGGTTTGAATGAAACATGACGCGTATGTTTGTCTTATAAGCCGCATATTCTATTACATTCGAAAAGCTATGAACCACGAATAAATAAATTTAGACATATAATAAATAAGTATCTGACGATTTTTTTTATTTGACATTGACTATAGGTAAATTTGATCTGACCCTCTTGTAGAAAAAGGTTTACCATCCCTGATATTTATATTATGTGTGTTTATCACTGGTATTAAAGCTATCGATATATTATGTATTGTGCTAATAATTGAAATAATATTTCGTTCGTTTTTGTCATTCACGATATCTAATATTTCTGCAGTAAATATCCATACATTACGAGAGGACAAACGTCGTAACCATAGATGTATTAAAAGTAAAATGTCGTAACATTATGCCATATTTTTATACTACTCACGTAACAAAACACTTCGCCCGGTATCAACTAGTAGACTGTCTGGAATTGTGGCCGTTTGACAATTAAACACGTACTATAATAGCTTACTAGAGACTATATTAAGGACACCCCTCAAAAGAAAATTTGGTACCTACATCGAAGTTACATGCCATTTGTAGAGTTGGGTATTTCCCGAGAAAATCTCAATCTCGAGATTCGGGATTTCCCGAAATGATGTAGCTTTGAATTATCGAGATTCGGGATTTCCAGAAAAGAGTTCTCGAGAATTCTCGAGATATCGGGAAATTTAAAAACAACCTGTAAAAAATCCTAAAATCATACAGACAAATTCCAAAAAAATATTTTTTTTTCATTTATGTTAGTAAGAAGACAAACAAAATTTGTTAATAGAAGTATGAAAACAAAAATAATTCAAAACATTACTTATTAAAATAGAATTTCAAAAAACACAGCCACAAAATTCCCTGATGTTGAAAAATTGCGCTCACTTTCGAGTCGACGTTGACTTAATACCCCGATCAGGCTTTGAACGTTTTGTATTTTCTGTCCATTTTTTACATATAGAAAAACCATTTTTTCAATTAATATTTGATAATGAAGATATCCCGAATCCTGAGAACAGTTTCTCGAGATCCGGGATTTCCCGAAATGTTAAAAAATTCAATTCTCAAGATTCGGGATCGCGGAAAATTGTTCAAGACGAATGGAATTTTCATAGATCACCTCTTTAGCGGAGTGGTAATTTGTACGAATTAAAAAAAAAATGAGTTGCACTTATATGACTTAGATCAGACACATTCGATATTTATTTAAAAGGAATTATGTCTACTTCGATAAAATTATAAGATTTGATATTAGAAACTTAATATTTAATATTAATTATATTCCTTGATTTAATACACAAAAACCGATAGTCAATAATATCGCATTTTGATAAGAATTTCATGTATGACCTACTAGTTTAGATTGTCACAATTAGATGGGAGGCTCGTAGCATAATTAGTTAATGCACAGTTGTCGCGATACCAGTTGATACGAGTTCAAATCCCCGTCGAGCATCGTGTATTTTTTTCAAATATGATTTTTTCTAGTGGGTATATCTGAGGTGTTTTCAAGTTATGTATGTTCAATATATGGAATGGTTTGAGTTTCTCCATCTCCACCCGCCATGGATATGCAGCATCGGTTTGTGCACGGCCGCTTTCCATGAGGCTATAAACGTGCCAGAATGAAAAGATTTTAATGCCACACTTCCTTGTCCCGAAGCGATGCTGCACGGGACTGATGTGGCAACCATGCACCCATAGTGCTTAAAGAAAGAGTTTTAGAAAATAAAAAGAGTCTTGAATTAATTTGCTGTCATTTATCTTTAATGAGATGAAGTGTCCTCTGTACCCGTGTACTGAAACTCTGCCGAAACAGAGAAGTCAGGAGTTGAAAGTGATGAATCTAAGGTTGGATCGGAATCATTCCGTCCTCCATATGACGCAGCAAATTTTTCAAATGCCTAAAAGTTGGCCTTGGTTGACATCAAGTCGGCGTGGCCAATCGGGTCCGTGTGTGGACGGACCCTGGCAAACAGCTCCGCTCGGTCGGATCCCATCAACAAGCAGTCTCAGAGGACGTTTTCAACGTCTTGATGGTCGTGCCCGCATGTGCGTTCCGGCCCATGTCCTATCAAACGAAAACCATGCGCAGCTGGGCTGCGAAGTCACCATGGCCGGTCAATATATGGAATGTTACATTCTCAAAATCCAGTTGAACAAAAGAAATGGTTTATTAAACATTAATTATTTTCAAATTACTACTTCGGCAATGTGCAGATTTTATTTCTTACAAGTGTTCACGTGCAAATTACCGGAGGCGATCGATCATGGCGCGGACAAGAAACAGAAATTTCGCATAACTATTACACAGTTATTACAAATTGCCTACAATACTGCGCCATCTGTAGTATTACACGTAACACTCGAAACGGTCCCATAAATAAAGCGAATCGTGTGCGAAGGAAAACTCAAATAAAAAAAAGAAAACATGTTTATTATCAAACTTTATTTCCCCGAAAAAATACCTCGCGCACCGAATTAACGAGGCCACATAATAAAAGAGCCCCCGATACCCACTTTACGTTGGAAAAAAGTACCATTGCCGTAACCACGCAATGTGGTAGTCATGTTAGTTTAAAAGGGAATAAGTTCAAACAAAAACTTTGCAAATAAACATTACTCAAAAGCGACGAGAGAAAGCCCAGAGGAAAAGCTCCGATTACAAATTCCGTAACAGCTATAAAAGCCGTAAGGTTTAAAAAAATTATTTCCGAAATTATTATGATTTTGTGCGCTCAATATTTATTTTAATCAAGGGACCAACGCCTTTGGCGAGATCAAAGAGTCAGTCATAGGAAAATACTCCAAATGAACGTGCTGCCTGTCTCTCCCTGTAATGAAAAACAATATACCTACTTATTCATTTTGTAGCGCGTCAGTGTACATGAAAAATGTAAGAATTTAAAATATATAAAGAACACGTGGTAACTTACATATTGCAAAAGTAGAATATAGAAATTATCAGGGTTTTGAACCGACAGAACCGTTATTTTTGTCGGAACTAAAATCGGAAATAAGGTGAAAAAAATATATCGGCTCTTTCGATTGGTGAGACAAGACAATGATGGACCCTGAGTAAAAGAGAGATCCAGAAACTTGGTAGAAAAGGGGCATAACGCGAACAGACAAGGGTTTGCGATGTAATAGAGTTTACTAAAAACCTCAGAACAAATTTAGTCATCCAGTGGTACCCAAAAGGTACAAAACATCCGCAAGGTAGACTTACGAGGCCGCTGGATCGATGAAATGATAAAGACCTGCGGAAGTACGTGGCAACGTAACGCACATGACCGAGAGAAGTGGAATCAGCTTGGAGAGGTCCTCATATAGCAGGGGATAGATTCAAGCTGATGATGATGATATTAATGTATGGAATCAAATACATTTTCGTAATTTATGAAAGCAATGCAGCGAAGAACAAGGGACCGAAAAGAGTGGAATGAGTTAGAAGAGGCCTTCATCGTTGGACCCTTGTTGAAATGTCGCTGTCAGTAAATTCCAGTCTATCAGAAGTGCCATATTATGTAAAATCTACATAATATATGCAGCAAACGACGGGTTCCTTACTTTTTTTCAAAGTTTGAATGACAATTAGTAAACAAGTGGACCTTTTTTTAATTCGCTTTCATCTCTCATTCTCTATAGAATAATGTTTCCTTCAATATCTTGGCAATATGTGTAATAATTATCGTCAATTTCACTTTAAATATAATAATCGTGATGTATGTATTATGACTATGGTTATCGTTTATGAATAGTAGACATTGATATGTTTTATTCATGTTAATACAGAAATTCACATGCTTATTAAATACCTAACACTCGTGGATATAAAAATAGTCGCAAATCAATACAGTAGGCTCATTAATCATTATAGATTGTATCTTAAGTGATATTTGAACTCCTGGCATTCATATTTTTTGTGAACCAGTAAGTAGGTAGGTACTTAGCATAGAAATTTTATCACGCTATATTTTATTATTAGACAAGGGCAAACATTTGCATAATATGGGATGTGAACCGAACGGGCAAACGTTGGCAAACTTGCATACAATGAAATGGCAACATTGGACGGCAAGAACGAGTGACCGTGGACTAGAGGTGAGTTGTAAATACTGTCACTAGTTTGTGTACTCAAGTATCGGATGAAACTATCCATACTCAGTACGTGTGGCCCAATCTTGTTCCAAAAAACTTGTGATGATATCATCGCGAGTCGCTGGTTAGTTGGTAGACTTTGAATACTATTGACATTAAATGCGCGCGAGCGAGATAGCACTTGAATACAATTAAATTTTAATTATTAATCTATGCATGCGAATGACATCATCTTATTTATGAAAAAATAGGTCATAAATTTTCTGTAGCAGCATATTATTCTCTAATGTGTTGAGGTGACACAGTTAACAATAAAAAAAAATCATTGTTATTCATTCTATGTTAACAAGAATATTATAGCATAACATAAAAACAACTCATAAATTTAAAATGTGATTCTATTGAAGCCCATATTTCAAATACTAATATGGAGTTAAGTTTTAGTTCCTGTTTAGTATGAGACTTATGTCGCATACGCCCGCCCACCGCTCTATATAGTATTCCAAATACTAGTAAGTATTTTGGAACAAGTTTTGATACTAAGTATTTTTTTATACTGGTAGTAAGTATACTTAGTCTTCAAAATCGACTAGTTTTCCCACCTCTACCGTAGACTAGGATTATCATAGAAATAATACGTTGGGTTGTTCATATATCCAATTAATACAATATAGGTAGATATAAACCATATTCACCATGACCAAACAGTTGGAGTATAGATCCAAGTCAAGAACCACGAATTATGAAGTACTCACCTGAAAATAAAAGAGAAAAAACATTAGAAATCAGCAAATTATTAGAGTTTTAACAGTATGGAACTAATTTTATCCCGGTTGTTCCCCAATAGTTATTTCTATAATATGTATAAGGTATGAAACAAAACGATCAATGGTTTGACCCATAAGTAGCAATGGAGACTAAAAAAACGATCAGATGAGGAAATAAGGAAAAACATCCATCCGCATTAACTTGATGCCTGGATGCAATCGAAGTGTGTAGAAGCACGCGCCAGCCTAGAACTATCACCGTTCCAAAGTCAAAATTTCGAACGATGTTTTAATCTTCAATTAGTCGGTAATTTTAATAGTTTACGTTTCTCTTTCTCTTGCAATTAGATATTTGTCTACGACCACCTAGTATCCTAATGTAATCTTAATATTATACGTAATAACGTCGCATTTACAGGGAAAAACGAACATTGACATGATAGAAAATAAATTCGCTTAAAAATAAAAACACTTAGAAAGACATTATCGTTACTGATATAGTGATAATCAGGATCGGTTTTGTCCGCTTCAATGAGACATTTATAAGTTTATAACTGATACAAAATATACAATACTACAGCTATTTATATTAACAAATATCAACAAAAATAATAATATAGTAATGGACAAACATTAAATAGAATTCTACGAAATTATATTTTCAAAAATAAATCAATTATTACATACATATTGTGTATATTTTATTTAATAGAATGTCTTTCCACCAAGCATTGGCAGTTAACATAATTATTTTAGCTTCCGCTTAGAGAGGCGTTGTTAAAACTGTACTTAGTGGTTGGGCCAATATTCACATTCATTACTTTCTTCCCACCTATGTACTTCCAAATCCCTTATGTATTATTCTTGCCAGACCAGGGCGACCGTCAGTTACGGGCATGGCCCTCACATCCTGAAGCGAGCCCCCAGGCTAAGATGTATGGCGCCCCCCCTACCTATCGCTAAGGGTAAAGGCAGTGTGACGCGCTGAAGTAGCGTTTTCCAAATGGTGTTCGTGGTAAAATTAAGGTGTATTTTTGGCGATTTTCTGTATTTTAATAAGTACATCCATTAAAATACAGTAAAAATTGCATCGCACAACCGAATATTTTTAATTATTAATATCATTGTAGTAAAATAGCACCGCAGGCGACTTTTTTTTACTATCATAGGAAATTTGTGATCTATGTTTATCTCACTTATCTGGTCGACTCGTCACGCCGGGCCCTTCCTGAGCCCGGACCCCCAGGCTAGATCCCTGTCACCCCCCCCCCCGTGTGGGGGCCATGATTACGGGTCATGATCATGAATCGACCGTAATTGCGAAAAACAGTTAAGTCACTCCAAGAAAGTCGTCCGCGTAAGTTTGTTATACCTTTAACGCCGCTAACTACAGCGTGACTCTATAAAACACATATGTTCGAACTTCTTACGCTAAACCTGATACGGTTCGAGCGTCTATACCTATATCAAACATCCTGAACTCATTCGCATCCTTCATCAACCTCATAATATAGGCGGCTCTCGTGGTGCAGTGCGTAAGGCGCTGGCCTTCCAACCGAGAGTTCTGGGTTCGATTCCCCGGTGAGGACTCAATATTTATGTGATTTTCTCAAAGCCTGGGTATTTGTGATTGTTCAAATTTAGTAACAACCACCTTGTACGAAAAAACAAGGACACGGTTATTAATATTTCTAAAAAAAACCTCATAATATACCATCCATCCAAAAGTGTATCGTCTGTTTACACCGTATAGTGCGTGAACACCGAACCAGTTCCAATGCGCGCCAGCCCTCTCAAAATCAAAGGTCAATGCCTGGTATTATCGTGTAAATCGCGCCCCTCCCAGATCCGGAATCCACCACCAGTATCCTTCAAAATTACAGTCCACAAAAGCTCAACCACCTAGTGTATAGTATTTCATTATAGTTTAATTAAGATTTAAAATTACAAAAGCGTTGCGGGCCGCAGCTTCGATACATCTTCGTGATGGTTGGCATTAGTCATGGAGAAAATTATACGGCGTATGACAGACAAATTCAGCTTTCCACTCACCAGCTCTACGTACCCCCTTGCTATATTCTGTATTGCTACATGAAGAGGGAAATTATTATGGTCGTTATGAAATAATAAAACACGAGGGAAAAAACAGTGACCTCATCGCTTGCCTGGCATAGCGTAATTTTCTTATTAAGGTCACGGTCACGGTAATATTGTATCCATTTGATGAAATGACCGGAATATTAATGGCTGGCGATCACCCGCGACTTCGTCCGCGTGAAATACGGAAAAAAGAGTAGACAGATACAAGCATTTGTTCCAATCAAAAAGGTACTTACCTATAATTTTATTATTTATTTATGCAATACTTATCTATTTATATAAATATTTATCTATAATTAACTATTTCTTTTATTCAACGAATAATTCACAAGATTTAAGAATGTACCATTCTAATTATAGAACATATATAATTTTGAAAAACACTTTCTGAGAAAATATATTATATTATAACCAATGGAAAAAATCTTTTTGAAAAAAGTATCGAACCCTGCATCTCCCAGGTTTACGCTCCATCCGCGCATTACCTCTATGCTACGCAGTGACATACTAATGGTATTAAAAGTGGCCAATAGTTAAAAATTGTCGCAATTAATATGTCACTGCGTAGCATAGAGGTAATGCGCGGATGAGGCGTAAACCCGGGAGATGCAGGGTTCGATTCCCTGCCGGGGTGGCTTACTTTTTTCAAAAAGATTTTTTCTATTGGTTATAACATATTTTCTCAGAAAGTGTTTTTCATATTTATGTATGTTGAATATTTATCTATTAGACACCGTACGTCAGTATCAGATTCGACTGGGAGCTGGACTACGCCCGCGCGATCGACAATGGTTTATGTTTAAAGCATGGACGCGCTCTTTCGCCCTCAACCCCACTACTCCACAGCTGCTATCTGAACACTTTGCCTACTCGTGATGAATTTGTTGCAAGTACATTGTGTTCGAGAAATATGTAAATACTGGTTTTTATTAGGTAGTTCAAACGTAAATATTATGAAATTAAAGCAGAGGGTGGGAGCGGCCCTTTTTGAGTACCTCCGCTCCAGGACCTAATAATTGCTCCAGCTACGCTCTAAAAATAAAGTAATTTAGACATAAAGTTTATTATTTGTCCTTTTCATTATTAATTCTATTAAATAAATTTGCCGACAGTACGAATGATTTGGTCAAAATCAATTTATTATTACAATTTCATAAAATGTAAGTATAATAATTACAAGATAAAAAGAACTTTTTATATACAACGTTTTTAAATTCTGTTGAACCATATAAACTTGACTTGACTAGCTTAAACGATCAAAAAAATTTGTACTTGACATGTCATATTGATTTCCATAGTAACGCACGTATATATTAATAATTTAGATGCTAGGACCCCAGACCCCTAGCAACCGATAATGGTGTCGAAATAACTTTTCAAACAAAATAGAATTAACTGAAAATGAATTCAATTCTACTTAAAGATGGCTAAAAGTATTAAAAAATGCACTGGCATCGTGTTCTGATATATTCTAAAAGTTTCAAATGTCTAGCTAGTCGGGAAGTTAGTTAAAAACCGATTACAAGATTTGTACCGGACAAATAAGAATACGAGCTAAGAAAAACGTTGTAAAAAATACGATTTTTGAATTTACCGAAATACTGACATTATATTATACTAGCTGAGCCAGCTGGCTCTCGCCAGTCTGTCTCGCTAGGTCTTGCAGACAGCTTTTCGTCATGATGACATGGTGTTGGATTTTAATATAATTTTAAAGTATGTATAGTTGTCCCTTCGGGATGGATTTTCATTCACGTCAGACAGTTTGACATTTCGCTGATTTGTCAGTTTTACGATTAGCATGTCGTCACTGCCAATACAAATTTGGAGTCATATGCGTAGTCTATTCTGGAGTCTGGCCTTCACAATATCGTCTGACACCACTTCAGGCAGCTAGGCCTAGCAGAACAGCTGTCAATCGCCGATTGCTACCAATGACATTTTAATTTTAACACAATATATTATTATGTGTAGGTATGTGCATTTAAATATGATAAATAATTATACATCTCATTCATTCGAATATACAGCAATATTATGTGACAATCATAAAAAGCGATCCAATATATCCAAATATTAATCTCTTTCGGGACCCACTTACATAATAGAAAAAGGTTAGCAGCATAAAAAACAAATTTAAACATTGTTTTGTTTCATTGTCTATAAATAATAAATGCTTGCAGCCATAGAATAATATTAATTAAAAAATCAAATTTTGAATTCAAAATTAACCTTAAATAATATAGTTTCCCGGTGCGGGACATTCATATCGAGACAAATGTTGATAAATAATAAAGCAATACATATTATATCTGAGAGGAATCGACCAATTCTGATAAGAATATGGATTTATAAAACCTAAAAATGTGGAATCAGCTTGAAGAGGCCTTCATCTATCAGTGGATTCATACAGGTTGATGACGATATTGACGATATAAATGGGTAGGTATATAAAATCACAAATTTAAAAAAATATAGCAGTTTATATGACTAAGAAGAGTAGAATTAGGTTGGGATAACCTTCATCCAGCAGTGGATTGATCTTGGTGGATGATTATAATGACAATATTACGAATGGGTAAATATAATATCAGCAATTTTGATAAATTTAGCAATTCATATGACCGACAGTAATACAAACAACTTAGAGAGGCCTTCATCCACCAGTGGATTGATTCAGGCTCATGATGATAATGGCAATATAAATATATATAATATCACCGATTTTGATAAATACAGCAATTCAAATGACATAAAGGAGTAGAATCAGGCATGGGAGGCCTTTATCCAGCAGTGGATTAGTTCAGGGCGATGATGATAAGGACGATAGAAATGGGTATAATATCACAAATTTGTTAAACCTATAGTAGTAGAATCAGGTTGCGGAACCCTTCATCCAGCAGTGGATTGATTGTGGTTGATGATGATGACGATATGAATATGTAAATAAATATAATATCACTGATTTTGATAAATACAGCAATTTATATGGCAGAAAGGAGTATAATCAGGCTATGGGAGGCCTTTATCCAGCAGTGGATTGGTTCAGGTCGATGATGATAAGAATGATAGAAATAGGTATAATATCACAAATTCGTTAAATCGAAAGTCGTAGAATCACGTTGCGGAACCCTTCATCCAGCAGTGGATTGATGATGATGATGAAATTCAAGACTGTCAAGAATACAATCAACGTAGAGAGGCCTTCATCCAGCAGTGGATTTAATGAGGCTCGTGATAATAATGGCATTATAAATATAGATAGGTGAATATAATATAATAATTCATGTGTAAGTACGGAGTACAATAAGGCTGAGGAGGCCTTCTTCCAGCAGTGGATAGGTCCAGATTGATGATGGTAAGGATGGTAAAAACAGGTAGATATTATACAATATCACAAATTTCGTAAACTATAACAATTCGTATTAATTTATTTCATTGTTTGCAATGGCAACTTAATATGACTATATTGTAATCTATAGAAATTAGTAGCCTAGGTAATTATTCAATAAAAAAGTGTTCGTGAACAGCCACAAAGAAGTATTTAAAAAAAATTGCTAATAGAAATTTCACATTTTTTCGATTAATTCTGCAAATTCTAAATTTGAATTCTGACACGTCAAATGAACTTGTTTTGCGAAAGAAAACAAATGACAATCTAAGTCTATTAGTTTGACAGATAAAAAGCAGTGACATGGTTTTAGATTATATTTTCGTAGTAATTAGTGAGGAAAGATGTATTTATTTCTTGTAGCACGCCAATGTGCTACTTACAGATTTGAATAGTTTGGTGGAACATTAATTCTGATTTGTGATATATAAAAAGTATTAAGTGACAATATAATCAATTTGCCGTAGATGGCTAGCAAGATGCGAAGATGTATGGTGACGGATGTAAAACGCGATTTAAAAATGATTTTATCTGTGATTGTGTCGAGTTTTATCAGATTGTGCCCGATTCAAATGGAAGTAGATTCGGGACTCCAAAAATTGAAGTGAATTCCTTTAATAATCAACAAAACGGTGTTTAAATAAAAAAGTTGACGTATTTTCCAAAATCTCTTAGGATAATAATATATAGGAGACTAGCTGAGCCAGCTGGCTCTCGCCAGTCTGTCTCGCTAGGTCTTGCAGACAGCTTTTCATCATAGTGACTTGGTGTTGTATTTTAATATAAAGTGTGTATAGACGGCGCCATAGTTTTCCCTTCGGGATGGATTTTCATTCACGTCAGAAAATTGAAAATTTATCTGATTTGTCAGTTTTACGATATGCATGTCGTCACTGCAAATACAAATTTGGAGTCATGTGCGTAGTCTATTCTGGAGTCTGGCCTTCTCAATATCATCTGACACCATTTCAGGCTGCTAAGCCTAGCAAAACAGCTGGCAATCGCCGATTGCTACCACTGTCATTTTAATTTTAATACAATATATGTGTAGGTATGTGCATTTAAATATGATAAATAGTTATACATCTCAATCGTGATTATCATAAATAGCGATCCAATATAACGCGAATATTAATCTCTTTCGGGTCCCATTTACATAATAGAAAAAGGTTAGCAGCATAAAAAATAAATTTAAACATTATTTTGTTTCATTGTCTATAAAAAATAAATGCTTGGAGCCACAGAATAATATTTTAAAAATCATATTTTGTTTTAAAAATTAACCTTAAACAATATAGTTTCCCGGTGCGGGACATTCATATCGAGACAAATGTTGATAAATAATGAAGTAATACATATTATATCTGATAAGAATAGAAATTTATAAGACCTAAAGATGTGGAATCAGCTTAAAAAGGCCTTCATCCAGCAGTGGATTGATACAGGTTGATGACGATAATGACGATATAAATGGGTAGGTATATAAAATCACAAATTTAAAAAAATATTGCAGTTTATATGACCAAGAAGAGTAGAATTAGGTTGGGATAACCTTCATCCAGCAGTGGATTAATCTTGGTTGATGATGATAATGACGATATTATGAATGGGAAAATATAATATCAGCAATTTTGATAAATATAGTAATTCATATGACCGACAGAAATTCAAACAACTTAGAGAGGCCTTCATCCACCGGTGGATTGATTCAGGTTCATAATGATAATAGAAATATAAATAGATATAATATATTATCACCGATTTTGATAAATACAGCAATTCAAATGACAGAAAGGAGTAGAATCAGGCATGGGAGGCCTTTATCCAGCAATAGATGGGTTCAGGTCAATGATGATAAGGACGATAGAAATAGGTATAATATAGTAGTAGTATCAGGTTGCGGGACTCTTCATCCAGCAGTGAATTGATCCTGGTTGATGATGATGACGATATGAATATGTAGATAAATGTAATATCACCGATTTTGATAAATACAGAAATTCATATCACAGAAAGGAGTAGAATCAGGCTAAGGAGGTCTTTAAGAAGTGGATTGGTTTAGGTCGATGATGATGATGATGACGATATGAATATGTAAATAAATATAATATCACCGATTTTGATAAATACAGAAATTCATATGACAGAAAAGAGTAGAATCAGGCTAGCGAGGTCTTTATTAAGCAGTGGATTGTTTCAGGTCGATGATGATGATGATGATAATGATGATAATGACGATATGAATATGTAAATAAATATAATATCACCGATTTTGATAAATACAGCAATTCATATGACAGAAAGGAGTAGAATCAAGCTAGGGAGGTCTTTATTAAGCAGTGGATTGGTTTAGGTCGATGATGACGATATGAATATGTAGATAAATATAATATCACCGATTTTGATAAATACAGCAATTCATATGACAGAAAGGAGTAGAATCAAGCTAGGGAGGTCTTTATTAAGCAGTGGATTGGTTTAGGTCGATGATGACGATATGAATATGTAGATAAATATAATATCACCGATTTTGATAAATACAGCAATTCATATGACAGAAAGGAGTAGAATCTGGCTAGGGAGGTCTTTATTAAGCAGTGGATTGGTTCAGGTCAATGATGATGATAATGATAATGACGATATGAATATGTAGATACATATAATATCACCGATTTTGATAAATACAGCAGTGCATATGACAGAAAGGAGTAGAATCAGGCTAAGGAGGTCTTTAAGTAGTGGATTGGTTTGACGATATGAATATGTAAATAAATATAATATCACCGATTTTGATAAATACAGAAATTCATATGACAGAAAGGAGTAGAATCTGGCTAGGGAGGTCTTTATTAAGCAGTGGATTGGTTCAGGTCGATGATGATGATGATGATGACGATATGAATATGTAGATAAATATAATATCACCGATTTTGATAAATACAGAAATTCATATGACAGAAAGGAGGAGAATTAGGCTAAGGGGGTCTTTATTAAGCAGTGGATTGGTTCAGGTATATGATAATGATGATGATGATGATGACGATATGAATGTGTAGATACATATAATATCACAGATTTTGATAAATACATACATTCATATGACAAAAGGAGTAGAATCAGGCTAGGGAGGTCTTTATTAAGCAGTGGATGGATCCTGGTTGATGATGATGATGACGATATGAATATGTTTTTAAATATAATATCACCGATTTTGATAAATACAGCAATTCATATGACAGAAAGGAGTAGAACCGGGCTAGGGAGGCCATTATCCAGCAGGGATGGATCCTAGTTGATGATGATGATGACGATATGAATATGTTTTTAAATATAATATCACCGATTTTGATAAATACAGCAATTCATATGACAGAAAGGAGTAGAACCGGGCTAGGGAGGCCATTATCCAGCAGTGGATTGGTTCAAGTCGATGATGATAAGATGGATAGAAATATGTATAATATCACAAATTCGTTAAACCAATAGTAGTAGAATCAGGTTGCGTAACTCTTCATCCAGCAGTGGATTGATCCTGGTTGATGATGATGATGATTATTATGACGATATGAATATGTAAATAAATAGCATTAGAAATTCAATACTGTCAAGAATACAATCAACGTAGAGAGGCCTTCATCCAGCAGTGGATTTATTGAGGCTCGTGATAATAATGGCATTATATATAGATATGTAGATAATAATATAATATCACTGATTTTGATAAATATAACAATTCATGTGTAAGTAAGGAGTAGAATAAGGCTGAGGAGGCCTTCATGCAGCGATAGATAGGTCAAGATTGATGATGATAGGGACGATAAAAATAGGTAGATATTATACAATATCACACATTTTGATGACTATAACAATTCGTATTAATTTCCTTTATTGTTTGCAATGGCAACTTTGTTAGTTTAATATGACTATCTGATCTATGGAAATTAGTAGCCTAGGTAATTATTTAATAAAAAAGGATTGAGTGAACAGCCACAAAGTATTTTAAAAAAATCAAATTTGGAATATCACGTTATCTATGAAATGGCCGTCAGTGGCGAACCCCGCTGTCAAAAGATATTATACGTAGTAAATTGTACCAGGATTATGGTTTTTTCACCGGAAAAAAGTGCGCCAATGCCTACATTACGATATTTGAATAAAAATAATCGAATTCGTTTGTCAAATAAAGGATTAGAAGGTCTTAAGCGACGAAGACGTCATTCTGACAGGCGTGGACAGTAAATATGGCGATCGTATACGGTGTGTAAGAAAATATCGGATATAAACGTCAAGTACCTGTAAAATCATTGAAAATTTGTGAAATGTGGTCAATTCAAACGGTAGATGAATCGGTAGCGCACATTTTGAAGTGAAGATGTAAAAATAACAATAAAATGTCGCTTAAATGAGCCGTTAGTGAGTTTTCCAAAATCTCTTAGGATAATAATAATGAAAGATTATTTACCGATAAATTTTATATAATATATAATTAGGCTTGCCATAATTATGAAACTCCAAACCGGGACACGAACGGGGTATAGGGCAAAGAAACAAATTTAACCACCAAAAATTGTTTTATTACCTATTAAAAGTATGTACTGTCACGTTGTGGATACCTACCTATACCTAAATTCAAAGTAGGTAAATGGTGACCGATAGAAGAGGATGCAAGATTGATTGTCTTTCACACAAACTCCCACCCTGCGGCCGGAGCTGATACCACTTTTTTACTTTGGCGGCAAAGAGGGATGGATCATGGATCTCGATCGATTTCGATCACTTTTACCCTGACGTCTCTACTGGATGGATCTCTCAACTTAACCTACTTTAGTTCATGGCCGGTTCGGACGTCGACCACATTGCCCACATTAAATATCAGTATTTCTTTCACTTCATTTGAACGTTCTTTAACATTTTAAAATCAGTGTCTTCAACTTCAAATGAACGAGCGTCCAGCAGATGAGTACCCCTATTTTTGTATCATAATGTTTTTGTAAAATTGTATATTTTCGCATAGAAAAGATCACTAGTCTCCTTTATTTAATGTCTCTTTATTATTACTTGTTCAAATAAATTCAATATTTCTAGCCTAATAAACAATTGTTACCTCTAAATTATAGTGTTTTCTTTATTTATATGGTATTTCATTATGTACACACATAGAAAGCACTTGGTGCCCTAATCATTATTCAATTTATCATACGCTTACAAGTCTTGTTTATACATAGTTTTCTTAGTCTGTTTAAATTCCTTTTTTTATTATATTCTATAGTTACTAGTTCGCTGATAGTCACATACATTTGTCAGCGCGATCTCATGCCCTGAATAATTTAATTATCCTATTTTACTCTTAACGCTTACATCTTAATCATGCTCTATTCTTAACTTACTATTTATCCAATTTCTATTTTTATTCACACATTCTCTCCTCATATTTATTCTCCATTTTATCTCTAATTTGACAGTACACAAGAAGAATGCGGAAGGTCTGCTGTATAAATTAAATTAATTTATGTATTATACCAGTCCGTACTTCTCGCTGGAATGAACTTTTTTCATACCCTTTCCCGCTATCTCATCACATATACACTACCACGACCAATCATGACAATCATTCATTCGCGGAACAACAGCCGGGACAAAATGCCAAACCGGCCGGGACCAATGTGTGAAACCGGGACAATTCCTATTAGCGTAAGCCTATATAAATATCAAACCTATATAAATGCCAAACAGCTGAAATGGAGATGGGCGGGACACATTGCTCGCCGAAAGGACGGCCGCTGGACAAATGCCGTCATCCAGTGGTACCCAAGGGGTACGAAACGGCCACAGGGTCGCCCTAAAAGCCGCTGGATTGACGAACTGGTAAAGTTCGGCGGAAATACGTGGCAGCGAACGACACAGAGAGTTGGAGAAAGCTTGGGGAGGCCTTCATCCAGCAGTGGATTGACCCCGGCTGATGATGGTGATGATATAAATATCGCATGTTCGAGAGCTGTATGCTACATCGAAGAGTAGAGTTGGTCTTTCATAACTTAACACCCCGGCTCTAGGATGAAAATGATGTAATATATTCTAAAAACATTTTTTACATAATTATATAATTATCTATTTATTTTCATAATAAATTACATTTATTAATACAAGTGAATATCATTTGATTTAATTTTATGCGAAGTAATTAGGCAAAGAGGCGAATCAGTGTAGCAAAAGTGCAAAGTTATAAAACGTATAGGTACTCCAAGTGCCTATATAAAAATGAAACAGTGATAATAATAATGATACATGACACAATTTCTCCAAGAAGCCAAAACGTCCGACATTATAATCTGACATAAAATTATCAGACAGCGTACACAAAAAAGCTCGGGTATAAAAAAGCTCTTTCCCACCCTATTAGCATATCACTTGTCGTTAGTCGAAGGGCGGCCTTTACAAATTAGTAGAGCCTTCTGTAAGCTCTCGAGGCTTTTGGCGTGCGGCAAAATCAATGGGCAGCCGAGCTTAGAGCCTCGGATGCCTTTATTCAAGAAAAAAAAAGGTTTCGGTCAAAAAAGGGGGCGGTTAATTTAGAATGTGGGTTTATATTTTATGCATGTTTGTAAAAGAAAGAATATCGGGATTTTAAGCAGCGCGATGTTGTGTGTTCACATTGACGCAATAAATTGACGAAGCGTGGAATAAATCAAAAGGCTTCTCTCGAGATCTGTCGAATGACGACTCCACTAATACACATTTTATTATTTTGTAAACAAAAAGCACGAAAATGGTTTAAATAATTACAAGATAAAAATAACTTTTTATATACTTACCACGTTTTTAAATTTTCTGTTGAATCATATAAACTTGACAATTCGATGTATTAATAATTTAGGATAATTAAGGCAATTGTCAACAAATCATTTTTTTTGCTATTTTGCAACAAACAAATATAGAATACGGAAATGTTATTTTGATTTCCATAGTAACGCACGTATATAATTATTAATAATTTAGTTGCTAGGACCACCCACTTAGCAACCAATATCAGTGGATTGGATTACGGATTTCTTCCGAAATAACTTTTCATACAAAACAGAATTAACTGAAAATGAATTCAATTCTACTTAAAGATGGCTAAAAGTATTAAAAGAATGCATTGGTATCGTGTTACAAACAAGAATACGAGCTAAGAAAAACGTGGTAAAATGAACCCTTACCCTCCTTTCACATTATACGGGTTTGACCGTACGGAAAAAAAATCGAACGGTAAAAATGCAAATCGGCAACAAGTTCACGCTCTTTTCTCACTATACGGTTTATGCACGGTTTTTTTCGGCACAAGCTCAGTTTGTGGTGCTGTTTGGTTATAATGAATCGACTGACCGAACGATTTAAAACCGTCTAATATGAAAGCGTGCATAAGGTCACGTACACCACTGAGTCATCGGTGACCGTCCGGGCGACGTGCTTACAGTGACAAAGGACGGCTGCTTTACGGCGCCGTTTCGGTTTTTAACCGTCGCTGTGTAATATGAAAAGGGCCAAATAATGTCACCGTTCGATTTTTTGCCGTACGGTCAAACCGTACAATGTGAAAGAAGCGTTACTGCATTATAATTAGGCTACATATATATATGGTTTCTAATTGAAAATTAACTCTACATACATTGCAATAAGGGTGATTTTACGGTTTTTAGTTAATTTTTTTGTATAGGTATATGTAGATTGTAGGTATCAGTGGCGAAGGGTGGATGCAGGCTGTCAAGATCCGCCATAAATAGTGCACATTGAACTTTGTTAGCCATACGTATTTATTTTTATTGAACTAAAACTACAATTTACAAATGGTGTTGGTTAGTTTTTAAAATTCAACTAAACCCTGCCTAATCCAAGCCATAATAAATAATAGTCAAAAAATACTCGTCTATCTCTTTTAGTTTGGCTTAGGCAGGGCTTAATGAAATTTAAAAAAAAAACTAACCAACAACATGTGTAAATGAATACAACGTCCAACGAAAACAAATAAATATGAATATAAAAGTGTGCACAATTTTGTCGTATCGCCTAAAACTAAAATATACCAAAACCATTATGCTGTGGTTAGGCAGGGTTTAGTTTTTAGTTGATCTTTAAAAACTAACCAAAACCATCTGTAAATTGTAGTCTTAGTTCAATAAAAACAAATACGTATGACTAACAAAGTTTAATGTGCACTATTTATATCGGAAGTTAACAGCCTGCCTCCACCCTTGGCTACTGGTAGGTATAGTGTATAAATGTATAATATTTATGATAGAAAGTCACGGACTGGTTAGTTGAGCAAACCTTACAACATATGGCTTTGCATTATTATGGCATTGTGCTCTTCCTGGATCCTGAGTGTGTTCTATAATTAATAAGTGTACTAAATGCCAGTTACCAATTATGTCAATACGTATGTGCTACCTTCATTATGTTTAATATGATACTCGTCCAATCCACAAAGGTCCCAGCATGTTAAAAGAACCATTATCTCTGCCGAATCATAGGGTTGCACAGATCCAACTAGGTAGTAAGAAGATGGCTTGGGTTATGGCCCAGCATCGTGGTGGTCGAACCTCCCTCCTACTCTCAAAAGCCCTAAGCAATACGTGATGTGCAACACCCACTGAACGTAACTGGCTGGATGACAGAATAAGTATTGGCTGATAACGTACAAGGTGGATGGATGACGTTGAGCGTACTCTGGTAGTAGAAAACTGAATGAAAGCTGTAATAAAATAATTATTAGGTTATCTTGCATGCGGAATCTGAAGGGTAACAATATCCACACTGGTGGTTCCATAATGTATACATGGTTTTGATTTGACTACAATAAACGAAAAACAGTAATAAATACATAAAATTTATTACATACAATATGAGCAAATAGTGTTTATGTTCACGCCATAATAATAATGATATCCTCACTAAGCTTTCATGACGTCACCGTTTCCTAGCTGCGTAGAAGGATCGAACGATTTACAACAGCGATTGCACGATGTCATAAAAAGCTCTTCGCGGCTTTCGCAGCGCTCGAAAATTTGTCAGCCCTCTACGCTTATCGCTTCGCATCTACGCTGGGGTAGGAATATGCTACGCAGAGACCGTGCTACGCCAGAATAAATATGACTAAGGAGAGCTCTTTCATTAAAGTTATTCTGGGGGTAGTGCGTGGAAAATGCAATGAAAATTGGTTATATACAACAATACGACATTTATGAATACCTCAGAGTAAGAAATGAGCTAAAGAGAGAGAATATTGTCCGGCTATATGGGGTTGTTTTCTCATCAAACTTCATGATAGATAGGTATAATTTTTAATTTTTAAAAATAGTAAACAAAAAATACATTAGGAAAAAGGAGATATAATATATTTAGCAAGGTGCGTATTTTTCCGACTTATACGTGATGTAAATGGGTACTCTCACCATCTTTGTCAACGTTGATCTGTGTGTCTCTAAAAATGAATTATCTAAGAAATCAGAAGCACCAGTTGTTAGTTCTTCCAATGTGTAGAGCTAACCTGGTATAAGTCTTGCAAATTGAGAAAGAAATGGCTAAGAGGGGAGTTCCATAAATTCGCGGAATGAGACAAAAAGAAATGAATATAATTATGTGTATTTTATATTTTTATTTTTCAATATAATTTCCTCGGACATGAATACACTTCTTAGATCTATCGATTAATTTTTCTAAACTTTCATAAAAATAATTTTCCAATTTGATTTTCCATATGGGTATTTTCCATTTCACGTGTGGTGACGTCACTTGGCCTCCACAACTGTCATCATCTTCTAATGACACTACCTTGTTTAAACAAACGTTTGTATAAAATTTGTAAATCATGGTTTTACCCATTGCCGACTCAAGTAGAAAGCATATACATTCATAACGACTGGTCCTACCCTTTCCGCCCCTCCCGTTGTTGTCTATGGATGAACTGTCATTGTTCTATAAAGTTCTCACACTGACGCGTCTGTCGTGTTCACACAGGGAATGGTTAGGATAGATGAGTTACATGATAAATAATACACTAGCATTAACTCACCTTCTTCAAATGTAATGCATAGATCAATGCTACATTTTTTTGGAAATCGATATTACCTATTACTTGCCATGTGATTTTTCCTTTTTTGTTTGTTTTAAACACATCGGAATAACATATTTAGAACATATAAATTGTAATTAGGATATAAACGGTTATGAGGGGATTAAAAAGAAGAACGACAATTTCCATTTTCGTAAATTGTTAGCGAGTTATTTAATTAAAATGTCTTATATCCTTCTAATATGTATAATTTATGAAAAAAATATTTTTAAATGTTTGTTAATTAATATATAACATTTTATAATATATTTTTTAGAAAATATGCATATAAAAGAGAAAAAAACCAGAGCGTTGGAGCGGAGTCGGAGCAGGAGCACTGGAACAATGGGGGTTTACCCGGAGCACCGAACATTTGTAGTGCTTCACTGCTCCAGATGTTTTTTTTATATTATTATAAAATTTCCACCCTAAAATCCAATGAAAATATTATATTTGACACTTTGTAATAGGTATTGGAATTACTTTAAATACGGTAACAATGCCGAGTAATAAATAACGTCACCTTTTTTGACACTTTAATAATGAAAATGACGAATAATAAACATTATTTTAAATCTACTGATTTTTTAATTTTTTTTTAAACATTTGTATAATATAATATATGATCCCTATTAAAACTTTTTACCCTGAACCAAGCACACCCTCGAGAAAGTATTAGGTTCCGAAGCGGACCAAATCAAAAAAGGGTCCGCTCCAACCCTTTGAAAAAAAACATTTTTATTGACTTGCTAACATTTATTAAAAATGGAAACTGTCGTGTTTTTCTAGTCTCTTTCTATTTTCAATAATTATGAAATGCACAACTTGTGAAAATTACATTTCTTGCGTTAAACAAAGTCCAGTAAATACATCTCTAAGACAAGGTAAACGTTAAATATTCATTAGTGCCAAGTCTTCGCCATCTCTAATAAAGATATAGTGCAAAGAAAATAAACGATTTATTTACAAAGTCGACCGATATTGCTTTGTGAAGCGGCCTCTACGATATCATTGATATTGCTACAACATAATAGATACTTCTACGCCGTAGTGACGTAGGCATTTCCGGAGCGACAACGAAATTGACCACTTAGCGGGTAGCTGACGTCACGGAACGTCTACGAAATCGTACCATGACACATGGGGTTACAATACTTACATTGTAACCTAGTTTTACCATATGAATTTGTTATGTTTTAGGTATTGTGAATGACAATAGAACGTCCTGTAAGTTTAATTATTACATTCAGGTGAATCACAGATAGATATAGCAAAAAAAGATCGATACTTTACGACAGACGATTTTCATTCGATATAATATTAGTATCTACATTAATTTTTTGTTAATATATTCTATACTTTGGAGAGGCACATGTCTTTTTTTAAATAAATAAATATATTCAACATACATAACTTCAAAATACCTCAGATATATACCTACTAGAAAAAAATACATTTGAAAAAAAAACGACACCTGACGGGATTTGAACGCGTATATCCACTGGTATCGCGCCAATATGCTTTAGGTCAGTGCTGTCCAACTGGCGGCCCGCCAAAGTTTTTTTGCGGCCCGCGAGCCGCACAGCAAATTTTTCATCAAAGTGAGAGAATTTTCCATCACACATTAAAATATGAAAACATTTCATTATAATACTAAATATTATTATATTCAAAACAAAGAATTATACTGCTTAATTTTTCCAGCTTGAAAAAAAACATAAATTTGTTGATGAGAATTAAAATATTGCGTTACAAATATGAATTGACATTTTAACTGACTTTCCATTTACCTATCCTCTTTGGCCCCGAAATGTTTGCTAAAGAAAAAATGGCCCGCGGCCTAAAAGAAGTGGGACAGCGCTGCTTTAGGTGATAAATTAGGCTACGTGCAATACTTATCGTATTTACTTTGATTTAAAATTTGTATGGAGGAATATGTTATAAATGTATAGAAAAGGAATATGTTACATGTATACATGTATACATAAAGGGATATGGAATATTACATTCTCAAATCTTGTGAATTATTCGTAGAATAAAAGAAATGGTTTATTAAATAATATATCCTATCAAAGTATCCTATCTTTTTTCATCATCATTCATTCATCATTTACACAATTAAAATATATTTGGTAATTTATATCAGAGATTGCAATTGTTTGGAATAATATTATAACA
The DNA here is from genome assembly GCF_057557595.1 of Rhyacophila brunnea. Lineage (NCBI taxonomy): Eukaryota > Metazoa > Arthropoda > Insecta > Trichoptera > Rhyacophilidae > Rhyacophila > Rhyacophila brunnea. The sequence goes on from NW_028232796.1 coordinate 39,190,039, forward strand.
TTTTTGTATCTGTATTTTCTTTGATATAATACATATTTCATTATTGTTCAATATACAGATGATCATCTCAATGTTTCTCCCATTCTTTCCCGTTCATTAAATGCTAAAATAATTATAAAAATGATTATCAGCATTTATTAAGTGTGCAAGAGTGGCTCATTAGATATTATTATATATTCATAAAATCCTCCATATCCTTCATAAAATACCTGCATGCAAACGACGGCCCTCGTGGTTCAGTCCGTGAGGCACCGGGCTTTCATCCGGCTCGACCCGGTGAGGTTACAATATATTCAAGTGATTTTCTCAAAGCTTGGGTGTTTACATCATCGTTTCACCTCTACTACTACATTAGTAATTAGTAGTAATATAGTTCTGTTGTAATATTAAAAAATAAAATAGAAGTTTACATAATATTTATTCAGGCTTACATCCCTAATGACACGAACAAAAACGCCGACCTTCAGTTAGTGTTTATGGCAGAGTATGGTTTAACGACATAACTATACAAATCTAGCCTTGTAGTCAATTCTACTTCTCAATAGCCGTGCGACAACCTCACGACAAGGTACAAACAGAATATATAAGTCCCATGGTCCTAAACTATGGAAGAATCAAGAATGAAATGGTCGAAAAAGACCATGAACAGGTAACCACTAGCGTAATCGTTTAGTATTAGGAAGTAAAATGTATGTTGTTTACCTTTTCTTTGTAAATGTAATAAAATTTTACGTAGAAAATTTCGCCTTCGAGGATCGAGACTGCTCAAGTGTAATTGGAACGCTGTGACCACAGGCCTCGAAATGACACGTCGCGTAGATTTGGCGCGATGTTATTTTGGAAATAATTTCCGGGAAATCTCCATTAAACTTAGAAAATAAGTTATGGGAGAGATTGTTTACGTAAAATTTAGCAAGTACATGCTTCAATAACTTTTATAGCAATAATGGAAATGTATGAAAATTGAAAAAGAAAATTGAATATTTATAAATTTATATACTGTATAATTATGAATAAAGAATTTTAACACTAATTTTATCAGCACAAGGTAGAGGCGAACTACCGTTATAAAAATATTGTAAACGCGTATCTATATCTATAGACGCGTAATTATAATTATAGATTTTGTTAATGCTATAACTTGCTGACTATAATGAATATTGTAAAAGTAACAATTGGAAAAACTTGAGATTCTGGTATAGATGGGTTTCTACCCATAAACAATAATAAATCTTAATTGCCTCCTAAGTAATAAAAGAATCAAATACTGCGACTAAAAACACAAACTGGCGCGTGACCTTGAACCTTAACTGAATTCTGTTCGACTAGAATTTACGGCCCGGCTGTGTTGAGTTGCCGGATAAAAATAGATTCAAGGTTACGTTTAGATTACTATGGAAAAGCCACTATTAAGGACGAAATAGATTTGTAGTCGCTTGTAAATAACATCTTGTTAGGATTAAGCATTTATATATTTAAGTTGAAATGTTAAGTATAATATTATAGTATTTTCACGTAATAATGTTCGTCCGAAAGGTAAATATCGAATGAAACGTTTTCTGCGGCTCCAAATAGTTTTATTAAAACTTAGTAAAATTCTATTGGCCTAAAAAGGCCAAGAGTGGTGGAAAGGACTAGTACGTGGGTGTCAACCTTTCATTTTGACATTTTAAATTTAAAGACTGCCATTCCCTTATTTAGTACACGAGTACCTATTCTGATACCTCGTTGGAAAGCTAAAAACTTTCCCCTTCGTTTGAACACGAAAAATCATATAAAATCAACTATTTTGCTGACGTCACCGTAACTACGTATTTAAAGGACATGTTCTAGAGGGTGCTTAAAACACCCCTATTAAGTCTTAATTTTGCGGAAATAAAGTAGAGTAAATTTAACCCGATTTAATTAGAAGATATCTCTATTAGAAAGTTACCAGGAACGGGAGATATACGTAAATTTATCCCGTGAGAGAAAGATATACATCTGCTATCCCTTACGGACTGTTTCCTGTTAAACCTCCATCCCGAGGGTATAAAAGGTGACATCTTTTTTCCGTAAAATCATTAGTTTCTACACTTCTCACCAGCGATCTCCTACTAAGCAGCAGTCCTTCCGCGGATACGAGATACGGTTCTCAGTAACATTCGTGAAATTTACCTACAATAAGTCCCCATCGACGGGCAAAAAGTAACGCGAATATCTCGTATCTGCCGGTCGTGACGTGTGCCGCAAAACGTAGCGCGAATAACACGTATCTGTCGGTAGTGACGTCGGCCGCTAAAACGTAGCACGAATACTACGTATCTGTCGATAGTGACGCGCTCGCGGATTAATTTTATTTTTCATTACTCATCATACGAGGTGACGTAATCGAGATAAATTACGCGATCGGATTTGTTTTATAAAAACAAATTAATAAACTCAGTCTGTAATAATAAATTTTACAAATCTTTTCGGGATTATAAAATAAATTTTTGAAACTTTATTAAGTAAACATAATTATAAAATAAATTTTAGTAAACAAATTCATAAACATAAAAACAAATTTTAGTAAATAAATTTGTAAACATTAAGCAAACCTTTTGTAAACAAGTCTGTAAACACAAATAAATATTTGTAAATACACTGTGAACATAAATAAACTTTATAAACAACAATAAAATAATTCTATTCTTTTATAAACCTAATACTGTGTGACCAAAGAATAATTTATATTTTCTTTCTTATGGGAAAATATTTCATGAATTAAAAATATCCAAAGAATATCTGCGTATACATTCTCTGAATTAGGTGTGACTTTTCGGGAATTTGTGAAAGATTTCACAGAGATCCTATAGTGAACAAATAAATAGTTTGCTGATACTTTAATGAGATTTAATTACGGGAACAATGACAGTTAACCTTATTGTGTGACCGTGAACTCTAGTACCTGAATAAATTCGGCACCACACCAGCTGAGAGTTTTATTCGGGAATTCAAAAGTTGTGATACTACAAAGGAGATCCACCTCTCCTAATTCATCACTAGTCTCCTCAGTGACGGCCCGGTAGCATTATTGAGCTAGCCGTGAGCCGGGTCATGTCATTATGGCGCCCAAATGCGTGCGGCATCTTCAGGTTGCGAAAACCTGAACGATCCTACAACTAAGATCTACTAAAAGATTTTAAAAACAATATATTGTGAAGTGTATCAATGAATTGTGGTTACCTGAGAGGTTTTAAGAACCTTATACCGGAGCTACAAGAGCGATCTACCTCAACTTTATAAATGTGAGTACAATGAAATAAAGTGTAACTCGCATTAACGAGGAACCAGTGATGAATACTTTTGAAAAATATAATTTGGAGAAGAATATATACGTAAAGGCAACTATATATAGAATACTTTTCTTGATTTACTTGGAAAAGGAAAGAATAAATAAAATAAATACTTTTGGTAATTTATTAGAGTCAGATACCGACATTAAGCAAAAGTATGTCGATGAGACTATCCAAAGGATCTCTCTGACCCTTTTAAGCCATAAAGAAAGTATAAAAATAAATTGTGTTACTCACCGTAACAGAAATAATAGAATTAAGAATAAAATGCACAATAAAAATTTCGTGTGAATTTTTAAGCTTTTTTCTAATATAAAGTTGAGTACCATACAAGTATAGGTACAAGGACCCAGACAAAGAAAAAATTTTTTGAAAAAAATAAATTTATACTACTTTGTATATTAAAATCTCGATAATTATCATAACTACCGTGACGTCATGGGTATAGGTACATGAAGGCCTGTACCTATTACAATATAAGATTTTAAACGGAGAAGATTGGACGCTTGTAACAGGAGTTGCAAGCCTTCAGGGTTATCAGCGACAAGCAGCGCATGCCCTCAAAATACTTTAAACGTCGATTGCGGACGAACGGGTGGTCGTAGGAAGCTGAAAACCGGCGCAATCGATAGCTGAATTTTTATATGAATTTACGGTCGAAGGTCCGCTTCTTCCAACTCCAGGGGACGGAGGAATTCGAAGAAATTATGCCAAACCCTGTTCCGGGTCCGAGTGTAGAAGAAGACTTCATATTGGAAGAAGGCTTGCAAAACGCGCAAGTATTCCCCGAAGAGGATTCATTTTTGCAAGTAAGCACGTCGGATCCCAAACAAAAAATGGCACCACCAGAACCGGCCGTATGTACCCCGTGCCATGTTAAGCCGGAACTCCATTCCACCTATGAGGGTAGCCCAAAGCAGAGCGTTGAACTTTTTCTCCGACGCTGCAGAGAATATTGCGAAGCTGTGAAGTACCCAGCTGAGAATTGGACAGAGTTGGCTATGCGTCAGCTCAGAGAAGAGGCCAAGACTTGGGCCAAGAATATTGACACATCGGACAGTTGGCGGTCGTTTAGTAACGACCTGAAAGAGCACTTCGAATCACCTTCAAGGCGTCGTGCTCAACGAACGGAGCTCGAACATAAAGAGCAAGGACCTCAAGAGGGAGCTTATGGTTTCCTCCTGAAGAAGATGGAGTTAGCCGAGGTACTCCTTCCAGAGATGAAGTCGGAAACCCTGGCTTCGACCTTTTATGACCTACTCACTGTGAGCGATCAGATAAGGGTTAATCAAGAGAAATGGAAGACGATGGACGAGCTGCTTGAAGTAGCTCATACACTTCGACCATTGAAATCGGCATTGGCTTCCGTGCCATCTCCAGCAAATGCCGTCAAGGCGAATAATGAAAAGAGGCCCGCTCAGCAAAATACTTGGCGCGAGAAGCCGCGTTCGGTACAAGAGACTAACGCGAAATCTGATAAGACCACGGAGGCTGTTGATAAAAGGCCTCCACGGCAATCAGACCAGCAAAACGATTCAGAAAGACCTGCGTACCGCCCACGTCCTCGCGTTGAAGAGCGAGGCAGTGCCAGACAAAGGCGTTGTCAACATTGTCCTGGCTTCCATGAAAACAAGGATTGCCCAGACAGGCAAGCAGCTCAGCAGACCAGAAAGGAGCCATGAAGACGGCTCGCGGGCCGGGTTGATCGTCGATGGCTCCAAGACGACGAACACTGGCGGACCGCCGAAGAGAAGACTCAAGAAGGTGACACGAACGTTCTTCGAACGCCGTTCAGCCGAGTTCTAGCTAGTGACATAGACGCTCTTCTGGCGAATAGGGTTAACTGTGAAAGTGAACTGAAGGACACCCTTCCGGTGAAATCATTTAACCCTAAGGTTCACTGTGAGGTCGAAGCTGGCCCCAGTAACCAAGTTAATCTTTGTACAGGTCCTCTTGTAAAGGATAGCAGCGTAAGACCGGAGAATTATCGCAAACGCGATATTAATAATTCTGCTAGTAAAATAGTAGAAAATCTTAATAAAAAGAATAGCGGCAAGACGTTGTCCAATGTTGAGACTTCGCGAGCTAATAATTCTTTTACCAGCGGCGAAATAGAATATAAAAAGTTTTTAGATAAATTAGAATTAGGAAGTTATGAAATAAATGTTGGCAACAAGGAAGAAGGTTATCAAGATAAGCAGTTAAAGACAGCTAGCGGTGGATGCGGCGAAGGCGTAAGCAGTGGCGCTCTTGGTGTGCTGAGAACATCGGCAAACGTAAGTAACTGTAGTCTCGTCGATACTGACGACAGATCTCTTGTAACAAATAATTTAACGAATTATTGTGCTTCCGCTAACCATTTGTGTAAAAATATTAATAGTACTAACTATACTAAAGCCGAAGCTGGCAGTTTACTTGATATTAATAGCGATGTATGTAGTTTAGATAGTCGATCGTCGTTGCAATCGAGCAACGAAACTTTAGGAAGGGACTCACCTTTTAAATTAGCGAACAGACCCCACGAGGCTGACGTTAAGAATATTATTAGGAAGAGTCGAACTAATCATCGACTACAAAACATTAATACCTTCGGTAAATTAAGGCGAAATAAACTTAATGAAGAAGAGCTCATAGCATTAGATGACTATAATCGTTATCTTAAGCAAAAATCAAGTAAATGTAAGTCCTTTAGTATTAAGATTATTAAAAATAAGTTACGTAAGCTTAATAAGATTAATTTTGATAGCGTTAAGTTTGAATTAAGAAACATGAACTTAATGTATATAGATAAAGCTAGATATAGTGACGAAAGAGTTGTTGTGTATGATCATCGTCTCAAAGGCGGTGATATACTCAATAACGGAGAACAAGAGTTATGGGACTCAGCTACGGCGGCCCATGACCAACAAAGCAAAATATCTACGGATTTTCTCGGTTCTGTAAATATTTTAGATCCTAGGGACAGGTGTAGTCGGGGACAGAATTTTGCGGCGTGTCAAAAGACACTACCATCTGTAACGACTGCAGACCGTCCAAATAGCGTAGTCAGAAGTACGTGGACAATTGTAGGTAGTACGTTGGATGCGCCGGGTGAAGAGAAATTGCCAACTACTGCAATTGCACGTAATAAAAATAGTTTACCTCATAAAGATTTAAATATTATACTTGATAAAAATGTTAGTGTTAAAAGTGTTTTAAATACTAGTGTTAAATTGATATATATGAGTATGATAAGCGTGATATACATATCAGTGCTAAGTGTAATATATTTTAAATTAATAGCGGAAAGAGTGTTGCTAGTTAAGGCATGGGGAAGCGCATGGCTTCCACGCTAAGTCCTTTACTAGTATTCGGAGCTGCGGTGCGAAATAGTTTGAGAAGAATCTGGCTAATGAAAGAGCAGACGACCCGGTGGTATCACCTACGCCGCTTTCCAAAGCTACCAGCGACAGAGACGAGGGAGTGCACGCCCTGTCAGAACGTCGTATGGATGCGCAGGAATGTGCGCGGGAAGAACTACTGGCGAGTTCAGGAACAGATTCCGAACTTAGCGGTGGAGGAGCTGAAGTAGAAAGAATTGTTGACTCGACAATATCTAATGAAGAGATGACCCTTGGCGAGAGGCTGGATGCGTTGGACGCAGTCTTACAAGACGCCCCCATCAAGATAGCGCCCCCCAAGAGAGAATTTAGGAGAGTGGGACGGTTGGGAGGGCGGCGCCCTGCGAGGACCAACTTCCCAACGCCCTGGAGCAAAGATCAAGGTACTACCTTTGGCGAGTGGCGGGATGCGTTGGACGCTGTCTTACGAGACGCCCCCATCCGGAATGCGCCCCCCAAACGTCAGTATCAGCGTATAGGCCGATCAGGTAAGCGTCGCTCAAAGCGATCGCTACCGCCATCGCCTGTAAGCTAAGTCTCTAACTAAACCGAGCTATAAGTCTTCGAGAGGAGCGATAAAGAAATAAGTCTATTATCGAAGCGAGCGATAAGACTTCGAGAGGAGCGATAAAGAAATAAGTCTCTGATCGAAGCGAAAGACAAGTCTTTTCTCGAAGCAAAAGAGAAATAAGTCTTCGGGGAGAGCGAAACGAAGAACGTGTTGCTAATTAAGGCGTGGGGAAGTCCGTGACTTTCACGCTAAGTCCTTATTAGTATTCGGAGCTGCGAAACAAACAAGTCTTCGAGAGGAGCGATAAAGAAATAAGTCTATTATCGAAGCAAACAACAAGTCTTTGAGAGGAGCGATAAAGAAATAAGTCTATTATCAAAGCAAACAACAAGTCTTCGAGAGGAGCGATAAAGAAATAAGTCTATTATCGAAGCAAACAACAAGTCTTCGAGAGGAGCGATAAAGAAATAAGTCTATTATCGGAGCAAACCACAAGTCTTCGAGAGGAGCGATAAAGAAATAAGTCTATTATCGGAGCAAACAACAAGTCTTCGAGAGGAGCGATAAAGAAATAAGTCTATTATCGAAGCAAACGAGTCTTTTCTCGAAGCGAGAAAGAAATAAGTCTTCGGGGAGAGCAAAACGAAGAAAGTGTTGCTAATTAGGGCATGGGGAAGTCCTTGACTTCCACGCTAAGCCCCTAATAGTATTCGGAGCTGCGAAATGAAGACGTGTTGCTAATCTAGGCGTGGGGAAGTTCGTAACTTTCACGCTAAGTCCTTATTAGTATTCGGAGCTGCGAAATGAAGAGAGCGTTGCTAATTTAGGCGTGGGGAAGTTCGTAACTTTCACGCTAAGTCCTTATTAGTATTCGGAGCTGCGAAAAATAAGTCTCTTAATTGGGATTGATTTCAAATTCTGTAGAATGTAATATATAGCCAGGAGTATTGAGCGTTGGATTAAATAGGTTTAAATGACCCTATGTAATTTAATGTTAAAGGTATTGTCAGGGGAGTCTCCCTGGCATATCATGGTACTATGCCGTATTTTCTAGTAAGCGGGAACGTGATTCGCGACGGGAAGTCGAACTCTACTTCTGTCCATGGGTCGTAAAGGGAGCGTCTCCGTGAGTCCTCTTCTTTGCGGTTGTCCCTCGGCAGGAAAAGCAGTAGTCGTCCCATACAGCACTCACCGTCCTCGAAATAAAATTTTTAACTTCAGAATTATTGAATTATATAATTTTCTTTTATTAATTAGAATTTTAAGACCTGAATCTGGGCGAATATTAATTATAAAAAGTAAAAGAAAAACTTTGTGTGCATGCGCAGATTTTGTGTATTTTATTTTGAATATGCTTTACTGTTGCTTTATCGCTTTGCATATTACTGAGTCCTGAGGTGTGGCAATGGTGAATTGAGACTAGACATATACAGTTATGTCTTTATTAAGGGTGGGCATTTGACACGAACAAAAACGCCGACCTTCAGTTAGTGTTTATGGCAGAGTATGGTTTAACGACATAACTATACAAATCTAGCCTTGTAGTCAATTCTACTTCTCAATAGCCGTGCGACAACCTCACGACAAGGTACAAACAGAATATATAAGTCCCATGGTCCTAAACTATGGAAGAATCAAGAATGAAATGGTCGAAAAAGACCATGAACAGGTAACCACTAGCGTAATCGTTTAGTATTAGGAAGTAAAATGTATGTTGTTTACCTTTTCTTTGTAAATGTAATAAAATTTTACGTAGAAAATTTCGCCTTCGAGGATCGAGACTGCTCAAGTGTAATTGGAACGCTGTGACCACAGGCCTCGAAATGACACGTCGCGTAGATTTGGCGCGATGTTATTTTGGAAATAATTTCCGGGAAATCTCCATTAAACTTAGAAAATAAGTTATGGGAGAGATTGTTTACGTAAAATTTAGCAAGTACATGCTTCAATAACTTTTATAGCAATAATGGAAATGTATGAAAATTGAAAAAGAAAATTGAATATTTATAAATTTATATACTGTATAATTATGAATAAAGAATTTTAACACTAATTTTATCAGCACAAGGTAGAGGCGAACTACCGTTATAAAAATATTGTAAACGCGTATCTATATCTATAGACGCGTAATTATAATTATAGATTTTGTTAATGCTATAACTTGCTGACTATAATGAATATTGTAAAAGTAACAATTGGAAAAACTTGAGATTCTGGTATAGATGGGTTTCTACCCATAAACAATAATAAATCTTAATTGCCTCCTAAGTAATAAAAGAATCAAATACTGCGACTAAAAACACAAACTGGCGCGTGACCTTGAACCTTAACTGAATTCTGTTCGACTAGAATTTACGGCCCGGCTGTGTTGAGTTGCCGGATAAAAATAGATTCAAGGTTACGTTTAGATTACTATGGAAAAGCCACTATTAAGGACGAAATAGATTTGTAGTCGCTTGTAAATAACATCTTGTTAGGATTAAGCATTTATATATTTAAGTTGAAATGTTAAGTATAATATTATAGTATTTTCACGTAATAATGTTCGTCCGAAAGGTAAATATCGAATGAAACGTTTTCTGCGGCTCCAAATAGTTTTATTAAAACTTAGTAAAATTCTATTGGCCTAAAAAGGCCAAGAGTGGTGGAAAGGACTAGTACGTGGGTGTCAACCTTTCATTTTGACATTTTAAATTTAAAGACTGCCATTCCCTTATTTAGTACACGAGTACCTATTCTGATACCTCGTTGGAAAGCTAAAAACTTTCCCCTTCGTTTGAACACGAAAAATCATATAAAATCAACTATTTTGCTGACGTCACCGTAACTACGTATTTAAAGGACATGTTCTAGAGGGTGCTTAAAACACCCCTATTAAGTCTTAATTTTGCGGAAATAAAGTAGAGTAAATTTAACCCGATTTAATTAGAAGATATCTCTATTAGAAAGTTACCAGGAACGGGAGATATACGTAAATTTATCCCGTGAGAGAAAGATATACATCTGCTATCCCTTACGGACTGTTTCCTGTTAAACCTCCATCCCGAGGGTATAAAAGGTGACATCTTTTTTCCGTAAAATCATTAGTTTCTACACTTCTCACCAGCGATCTCCTACTAAGCAGCAGTCCTTCCGCGGATACGAGATACGGTTCTCAGTAACATTCGTGAAATTTACCTACAATAAGTCCCCATCGACGGGCAAAAAGTAACGCGAATATCTCGTATCTGCCGGTCGTGACGTGTGCCGCAAAACGTAGCGCGAATAACACGTATCTGTCGGTAGTGACGTCGGCCGCTAAAACGTAGCACGAATACTACGTATCTGTCGATAGTGACGCGCTCGCGGATTAATTTTATTTTTCATTACTCATCATACGAGGTGACGTAATCGAGATAAATTACGCGATCGGATTTGTTTTATAAAAACAAATTAATAAACTCAGTCTGTAATAATAAATTTTACAAATCTTTTCGGGATTATAAAATAAATTTTTGAAACTTTATTAAGTAAACATAATTATAAAATAAATTTTAGTAAACAAATTCATAAACATAAAAACAAATTTTAGTAAATAAATTTGTAAACATTAAGCAAACCTTTTGTAAACAAGTCTGTAAACACAAATAAATATTTGTAAATACACTGTGAACATAAATAAACTTTATAAACAACAATAAAATAATTCTATTCTTTTATAAACCTAATACTGTGTGACCAAAGAATAATTTATATTTTCTTTCTTATGGGAAAATATTTCATGAATTAAAAATATCCAAAGAATATCTGCGTATACATTCTCTGAATTAGGTGTGACTTTTCGGGAATTTGTGAAAGATTTCACAGAGATCCTATAGTGAACAAATAAATAGTTTGCTGATACTTTAATGAGATTTAATTACGGGAACAATGACAGTTAACCTTATTGTGTGACCGTGAACTCTAGTACCTGAATAAATTCGGCACCACACCAGCTGAGAGTTTTATTCGGGAATTCAAAAGTTGTGATACTACAAAGGAGATCCACCTCTCCTAATTCATCACTAGTCTCCTCAGTGACGGCCCGGTAGCATTATTGAGCTAGCCGTGAGCCGGGTCATGTCACTAACCTACCCTGAATTCTGATTTTCGACGTTTATACGGCACACCTACCCTTAATTAGGGACTACTTATTGTTTTATTTTAATTAATACGATATGTATACAAAACACCCCTTACATAAGTGGCTTTAAAAAGCTTTCACAAACATACAACTGTGCAATAATGAAAAACAAAGGCAAATCTAGCTGGCATCTGCGGCGAACAAAAGAAGGCCTCGACCGTTCGATGAGGTGGTTGGTGATTGCTTACGAAACGAGGGTCTTCCCCGGATATTAAAAGCTCTGCTATCGCCAAGACAAAACCACAGTGGCAGGCCAGCAAGGGGTCAAGCGACCAAGACAACTTTACTGCTGTTAACATTTATTTGGCATTCGCATATATTTCTATCAAGGCAAATATAGAATACAAAAAATTGCTATTTCTCAATTAGATCTTACAATGCGTCTGTTGACAAAATAATAATTTGAAAAAATGCTATGACCACGGACATCAGCGCATTTTTTCTATACCTACACATCGAAGTATTAGCACGTATTGTAACAATTACAATAAGTTAGTTGTAATTGTTACAATAACTGCTGTGTTTTAACAGTAGGTACCTCTTTTGGCTGTAATTTTAGAGCGAGATTGACAGTTTTGACTGTTTAGGCGGCTAACTTATTGTAATTGATACAATAAGTGTTAATACTTCGATACAGACCTACCCTATATAGCTGCCGTAGCGGCCGAAAGCAGTCTTGTGTATAGAATAAATGCGCTATGTACCAAAATATGGCTTAATTCTCAATTTTAGCACTACGACGTTTACGATATTACTTTTTTCTGGAGGAATCCCAGACATGCACGCCAACGTTATAAGCGCTAAAATTATGATGATAATCGACATTGAAGTTAAGTGCCCTCAACCGAAACCCGACCCGCACCACATTCGGTCTTAATCTTACAATTGGTGATGTGAAGCATCTGAAACAATTGGACTGGGAGTATCCTGGGAGAAGATGCCTAATATTTAGGTTGCTACGCTCAAAGTGAGCTCTGAATGAGTTTAATGAGTTAACTTTAATGCAAAGTGCCAGGATGAGAAAAGCACAAGGAAATTACGAAAAGAAAACGAAGTTACGTTGTGTATATAGCAAAGAAAACGAATCTAATCATACGGACAGCAAAAATTATGTGAGGAGATCTTCACGTCCGCAGTAAGACGCCGCAATTTTTTTAAAAGCAAGATAATAATTGGCCTTAGTAGGAACCAAGTCGGACGGGCCGATGGGCCCAATAACTGGTTGGACGGACTTGAGCATTTCCTCCCATTCGGAGCAGATACTCAGACATTCCCCTCCGCATGGAGATGTCGGACGGCTTGCAAGTCCAAGCTCAAAGAGCCTGCCAGCGAAACCACCGTGTCCAGTCACAAATTGACTGGTGTGATGGTCAGGAGTCAGATATTTGGTTATCTCCATTCGCCACATATTTATATCTGGAAAAAACATGTACGTATGATAATCGAAAACGGTTCGGCAGACCTTGCAAAAAGCGCCCAAAAGCTCACGGGCACGCCAATGTGAATTAAAAAGCTCCCGTACGAAGCTGCCAAGCTGGAGAGGCTGATTGGATCAAGTGCTTCGAGAGGTTCAGGCGAAAACTAAATTACGGTCTAAACCGAATTCGCGCTAATATGCTTGGCTACCAACAACACAAGTAGATGCCTATAAACGCCTATCTACTTATCTTTCGATCGATATTTTTGTGAGGATTATTAAGACTTGGGTGGATTTTTATGGGGTAAACAAAGATTTTATTAAATTCCAAAAAGTTTCATCGCTATACAGTAAGCAGCTATTTTTCGCAAAGCCTGTAAATATTTTTTTTTTAAATCAGCACACGGAATGTATAAAATATTCTGTCTTTTTAAATTAAATACTTAGCTTTAACATAAATTTCATCGAAATTGAGTTAACGCTAGAGGGGTTTTTGTTTTCTATAGTTAAAATATTGTTTATCAAAGGTATTCTAAATATTTAAGCGTAAATATTTCATCTGGGAAAGGGGTTTACTTGGATTGATTAAAAAAGTCACAAGCTTATCAAAAATCTGTAAAAACTATATTCATAGGTACCGTATATAATTATATTAAAAAACATATTAATTAAACATCAAAATACAGCAATGACAGTAGCTATATTTTGTTTTCAGAAATAAATTGTGTTTACAATTTGCTATAATAAACAAAACACAAAATGTTTTTCCATTTTAATTGGGTAGGTACTTAATTTAAATATGTATATATATTATATGGGTAACCCACATATTATTGAATTTAGATGACTTACACGTGTGGGGTTTTTATACAGAAAATTAATTATGCGAAACTTAGGAATGTTGTTTTTTATGTTTAAATCAGAAAATCACGATTTTATCAATTATTGTGCAATATATAATGTAGGAATAATAAAAGCAAGGAAGTACTGATGGATTGAGAATAGAAAAGCAACCCTCTTTACTATGGTTTAATAATAAGTCCCATGGCCACAATGACCGAGCGGGTAACGCGTCGGCTTATGTCCAGCAAAAATACACATGTTGTTTTTAGATGTGTGTTTGGAGTCAGAGAATGGACTTAATATGGTGAGCAAGAGGGTAACATAAATTTCTCGTAAAAAGACAAAAATCTGTTAATACAACATCCACTCTGTGGAGGCCCATATGATCTTCTTCAGATCAGACATGGTTTTAAAAAAATCATAAGATACCAATGAGGAGATTTTAAGACGAGCAAATACGACAAAATAACTTATAGCTAATCATTGCAAAGGTACATAGATCAGACATATTTTGCGTAATGAGAAGAATGGTTTACTGATTACTTCCATTAATAATATAGTGGTAAGTAAAGAGCAGCATTAGGGTAGTTAGGAGGAGATTCTCTTGGCTACGCAACCCCTTAGGTGGCTCAATGTATAAGGCATTGGGGATATGATTTGACTGGGTCAGGATAGGGGGGTGGGTTTACTGCAAGTTGGTCGACAACCTTCGATTTTATTAAATTAATCAATAATACAATGCAGTTACACCATGTATTGATAGTTAATACAATAAAAGAAAATATCTGAATTCTATTGATTAATTTGTTCTGTGGTAATTAGATATTTTTGCTTATTTAATGTTATATACTTTACTTGTAATAATCATTGGATATACTGTATTTAACTATATTGTATTACACGCATTTGACGAAGATAATATTGTTTTCTGAATAAATTGGTGGACACATAAGTTAGATAAAATAATGTATTCGGTACCTACCACGGTTTATAATCAGTAATCACAATCAGAATCAGTTTATTTTTAATACAAACACCACTTGCGGTTGTGTTTTACTTATACGACTATGCATAAGCAAACAAACATTTATTATATGTACCGATATAGTGATATCTCAACACTGCATACCTAAAAATAATAATTTTATCACACAATAGATTTTTTGTTACGAATCACCATATTAATAACAGATGCCACATTTTTTTCCGAGAATATCCGCAATATAAAAACAAACAGTACTTAACTAAATAAATGATTCATAAGGGAGAATGTCAAAACAAACAAAAGACAAACCAGTCATATTATATTGACATATTATTTTCGTATATTACCATCGGCTATGTTCTACAAAATACATAGCCTAGCATGAAAAGCAATACATGTAAGTATGAATTATTAACTATAATCTATAATATCGATTGGTATGGCAAGAGGGTAGTTTTTCTTACTGACAATCTACCTAATGAACATCTTTGGTTGAAGTCCCCCTGCCGTATAGAAAAATTAACTATGTAATTTAATAAACATTTTTTTTATTGTATTAATACTATCGACCGAAGGTACCTACTTGGTGGAATGTGAATTTAAGTTTTGTACTATTCCATTTGAGTCGTTTTTTTGCGATTTTTAATGATCTATTATTAGGGTTTGATGTATATATCAATGTATACGCCTATTGATTGTGCTATTAGTGATAGGGGTTTTATACAAACACTTTAACTTTCATAATTTGTTTGTTTTATTTTTATTATATGAGTTATAATTAATTGCATTCGTTGTCAGTGTGTATTTACCTTTTGGTAAATATGCACATAATGCCTGAAGATGCCTAAAGGCGAAACCCTGGTCGTAAAAAAACGACTCAAATGGAATAGTACATAACTTAAATCCATTAGAATTTAATAGTAATGCGTTATGTGGCCTTTAATATATACCTAAACTTAGTAATGACGGAAATATCTTCCCATTAATAAAATCAGCTCACTGGTTGGAGACAAAATGTATTAATTAACAGTAAAACATTTAACTGGACTTTAGGACAGTATTTTTTTGTCGGGTTCGCGATGTCTAGTTTAGTTCCATTGTCCTTGGACGTCACGTTTTTGATGACCAGCAATGACACGTGTAGATTTACGAATTATATGTAGGTACAAGGTACAAACTTACCCAATTAATGTATACAAATATTTTTGCCAGTCACTCGCGAGTTTTGAAAGGTTTCAGGTGTATTTTTAAATGTATCTGAAACTGTGGACTCCCAATATTGTCTATTGAAGTAGAGATGGTATTTAAATTAGATTTAGTGGTAGGTATGTATATATTTTGTTAGTAATCTATCCATACAACACATTTCTTAGATATTGGAGTCATGAAAGGATGATAAAAAAAATGCTTTATAAAAAAATGGGGCGGCATTTTGTCTAGGGACGTCACTGAGTCCAAGTTGGGCCACCCGTTAGTTTAATAAATTATTAGCAAGTGCAAGTAAGTACGTTAAGACTAATATTTGGAGAGATCCGGTAGCCAACCATCATCAGGGCTATTGTATTTTTAAGAAAAGGGGTTTGGCGTTTTTGTCTGTTTCATATACCGTTGATCTTTCCATAGATAATGCAGGTATTGGTGGAATTTTATTCTCTCGTAAAGCGGCCGAGGAACTGTAGTTTTCTAGTTTTGTCCAGGCTCCCATAGACTTTTCGTACTAAAAACCAACCAAAAGTTGTTCTGAGTTCTTCAATAAAAGTAAGACCGATGCACGGATCGATTGGAAATACGATAATTTTTACCATGCCATCAGCACGGTCGCAGGACGGTTCCTGGCAACATCGATATTATATATCTTTTTGACCCCTAGAACCTATATCAAATTGTCAGAAAGCGTTTCGCATATTATGTATACGAAAAGTCTATGGGGCCTGGTCTATTTTGACGCCACTCAGAACCCATCGGTCCTATCTCATTCGTTTGAAAACGTCAACATTTCCTGTCAAACTGAAAAATTTTAAGGGTACTTCAATAAAGCCATACTTCAATTGTTAGGTATAACCCCGCAATCTAAACTTATATTTTTATTATTCTCATCAAATGTTAATAAGCAGTACAATGAATGTCTCGCAATGCGTTTGATAACGATTTGATTCATCGCTTATTGTTTCAAACTTCCCTTCAACGGATATTGTTGTCTGAGAATTCCATACATAATATCAATGTTTGTTTTATAATATGCTATTAATCAAAATAGCTTTACAATTCTTGATTCAGTTTACATTCAACATTAAAGAAAGACATGCATCGACTGCATTCACTGTATCAAACCATACTGTAACAAGTTGTCTAAAATGTAATCTGCTTTATATATTATATTAGTTGGCTTCAAATAAAATCAGTTTCAGTATAAAAGGTGTTTATATGAAAATGATCTCGTCGTTCCACAGCACAATACAGCCATATTATTTCAAAAGCCTCAACTCTCCGTAGAAGCACGTACAAAGAATGTTATAATACGTGCCGTTACTTCAAAGCCTCATTATCATAATTTGAATATTTCTCAATTAAAATCGCGCGGTAAACTGTGGAAACATCTAAGAAAGAAAAAGCAACCAAGGAATCCCCGTTACTCAAAGCAAGCACTATCCGTCGGACGTCCGGTGCTCGGCGAGTGACTGCTGGTTAATTTATTCATGAGACGAATTACAACCCTCTGTCCTCAAACCTTTCAGTGAAACTACTTGGACGATGGTAATTTGATCTAAGGGAGCTGGTCTTGTCTCGGACTAGTGATGTTCCATGTCGGTTTAGGACCGGTTAATCGAATTATTACATTATTTATTTAAGTATTTAACAACACGTAGGTACATATATTATACACCCATTAACTACATAATCAATACGAATACCCGCCAGCGATATGCGAGTGGTAACGTGTCTACTTATAAAGTCGTGGGTATCGGCTTAATTAAATTAAATACGTTGTTCGGCTAATTATGGTGGCCCTCATTCCTTTCCTCCCACCTACCTCAAAATTCCTTATTATTGTCACAAGACCAGGCGATCAGCAGTCACGGGTCATGAGTCGACTGTGATTAAGAATAACATTTAGTTACTTCAAGACAGCCGACACGCATAGGTCTAATAAAGCTATCGCGCTCTATCTGATACGATAAAAAGGAGGCCGCGTTAACCATAGAGTCACTCATATGTTCGACCTTCGTTGCGCTAAATCGTCGCGTCCATCATCCATCTTAAACTTGCCATCATCATACATCCCAAAAACCAAGTGACATTCCGAACCGTCCGTTTACCAGTGCGTGAGTGCATGAACACTGGGCCGGCTCCAGCGCGCGCCAGCCCTATCAACATACAAATGTGGTTCGTGTCTGGCATCCTTCCCCCTTCCTAGACCCGTAATCCACCAACCACCACCTTCAAATTACGGTAAGCGCGACCATACGCATTGGACTATAAGGTCAATGAAAAAATATATGTAAGTACAATTAATAATATATAATATAATAAATGCTACTGTACTACTACTATACTAATGCAATTTATTCACAATATTTTTAAAGTTTAGCTTAAAATATATACCTACACTTTATTATAAATAAATATTGTTTTTAATATCCGTAAAGCCATAAAAGTAATCCTACTGTACGACATATTTGCTTGACTAGTTGAATCGAATGAATTAGTCAGTACATAGTGTATGCTGTAAACATTGTTACCACAGAACAGATTAATAAGATATAAATATAAAAGCCATTGGCGTGGACCAAAATTTTGAAGCAGGGTACTTTATAGCGGTTTAAATAACATATTCCTTAACACGAGATCTGCAACCAAGTATGGTAAGCAAGTTCCCATTAATTTAGTGTTACCTGATTTGCTTAGCATTTGCTCTCAGGGAACCAGTAGATAATGTTAATTTGGAAACATCCCTATCTTAACCCAGTTTCGTGGCATGGTAAATTAACCCACAGTACGTCAACAAGCGCAATAAACTGTATCTTTCACAACACTGAGTGTTTTGTCGCTGTATCTGTTCGGTTAGCCATTTTGTTTCAGTACTTACATAATTATATATGTTTCATATAAAATTGGTATACATACATATTACGATTTTTCTCTGGGGTTATGTACAATTATTGGTTTACTCCAATAAACCACAAACACATTATTAATTGTACCATTGGTAAAATAAGTCGCAGAACAGTTAGCACTTTAGCACGTTTCCGTTATTTTCATTAGTTCAAATTAACACGAAAGGCATTCAAACATAAAGCGGTTATCGACGGCTATCGGTGGTTATCTACAGTAATTGGTAAATTCGTAATACGGCGAAAATTTAGGTTGGTAGACATGTCGGTCAAATTCGGGTATGTTCGTGCTGGCGGATACGTCCGAACCCAAAAAATTGTATTAAACATCAAACATATCAACATAATCTACAATTTTATTAGTCATGTCATGCGATTGCAGCATGTAGTAAAACAAATAATACTAGTCAATCGATATTTGACAGCTCGCGGGAAACTATAAATTAAGGCGGCGGGCGTGACGTATCATTTTTCAAAACAGTCGGATCTTGCTTCTCAATTCTCAATATGTAAAATTGACGTTCTCGCTCTAAAAGTTAACAGCCAAGAAATGGGCTGTTGAAAGATAGCACCTTTTGACAGTTCGATCGGTTAACTTATTGTAATAATTAACTGCCTGAATACATAAAGCGATAGGTACATGTTATACATCTATCACAAGTAGCTCTTTTTGGATGTTAATTGATATGTTAGAATAGCCTCGCTGATTTATGTGAGATAGTGACTAAAAATTGGTGTTCCGGAATCGACTTTTTAAGACAATCCAGAGGTCATTCATATGAAATCGTTTTAAAATGTAAATTTAGTCTTCAAAAAAAATCACATTCTATCTTATTATCTTATACTTAACGATGTTTTTATTTTAAATTAACTATATATAATATATATATGTCTTATTTGACAACCTTTATTATCAACGACAGCAGATCATCTTATATACAAAATATTCACTAATAAAATACACGTGGCTGGGTAGGTACTCAATTATTTACACGAACACCAACTGGTGTAAAAGCTCCCGAAAAGTGAAGCAAGCGGTTAGTAGGACATAAACCGTAGCAAAGAAGCACCGCAATTTCATACTACGCGGTCGGAAATAATGTGCCGACAAAGAAGTAAAAAAATAAAATGCTTCAAATTACGATTTTAATGGAACCGCGCTATCGCGATGTATCGATCTCTCAATGGAAGCAAAGCTACATACGACGCTGTCAAACAGGGTACACAAAATTTTTATCAGTAGTTTTATATTTTTTAAACCATTCAAGGTAGTGTCGCGAAATAAAATAATGATATATTTTCACCCGGGGTCTAGGATGATTGATTTGGTGCAGACGACAGAACGATGCCGACTGGCGGTACAACTGGATGACGGACATCTGGGTGCCGAATGTATCGGAGGTTATCGAAGATGCTGATGTAGCCCCGATGTTAAGATTATCTTATTTAGAAGGTTGCGTTGAGTGTGCGTGATATTGTAAATTTGGGTAGTGAGGAATAATACTTCTTCTTCTTCTTTCTCGGCACTACATCCCGGGGCGGGATTTGGCCTCCTCTACAATTGTCCTCCACACGCTCCTTTCCCTGGCTGCTCCTCCCCAGTCTCCAGCCCTCCCCATCTTTCTCTAGTCCTCTTCGATACAGTCAGCCCACCTCTTCTTTGGTCTGCCCCTAGACCGTTTCCACTGTGGGATCCACTTGGTCATGCTTTTTGGCGTCCTGTGCTCAGGCATTCTCTTAACGTGTCCAGCCCACCTTACTGCCGTATTCATTTACATTTGAACTGCGTTCAACGTAGTAAGCCGTTTATCGGCCGATTAAGGAAACTATAAAAAATGCATACGTCACGAGATGCGCACAGGAATGCGCACCAAACTTAAAATGGCGGCGATCTGCGCGAGCTGTCAGTGTCACTTTAATACACAATGACTTCATCACAACAAACGTTTAGTAGGAGGCTTGAAACCTTCGTAGGTTTTATAAATTATTGCGAAAATGTGTGTGAAACAGAAAGGAGGAGACGCTTGCGACTGCAAAAAAGATACATCAGAGATTATCAATGTTTCCCTATCGGCACAGCTAACTAATAATTCCTTTTCATCTTGCGTGAAGTTAACTGCCGTCGTCGTTGTGCCACAATAGGATTCATGATGATGCTAAAAAATGAAAATAAAAATGATGCTAAGCTTGCAAAAATGATCGAGATCGTGGTTCAATGGAGGTGTTTGTAAATATAATATTGACAATGATCCGTGAAGCTGTATTGCCATATTATGGAAATATTTACTGGGTATACTTTGATCATTTCGTGCATTATGAAGTAAAAAATAAATATGATTTTGTAACAAATAAATTATTTAAAGTTCATGATAATTATTTATTTATAATTATTAAATTTATATGGTACCGTTTGCACATTTTTACACCGATTCACAATTTCAAAATTTTAAATTAATTTTCGGGAAATTTAAATTTAAAATTAGGTAACATTATCCATGGCATGACGCGTATTACGTCGGCGACGTGACGTCACTATCCGTCAGATACATTTAGGTTTATGCATGCAAATTTGCAGTAAATAGCTTGAATGCAGTTTGCTGTTATATGCATACGCCTGTTAGTCTTTGGGATCATACACAATGGTGGTATTTTCTTGGTTTCATATTGTAGATATAAAGTTTGGATAAATACGGCACTAATAAAGGGTTTTATGTTGAATTGGAAGGTTTAGATTATTATTTGAATTTAGGTTGAATGTGACGCGAGTTGCGCGCGTATATTGATTACGATGTTGAAAGCCCAAAATGCAACTGTTTTATCGACTGTCATTTTCTGTTCGTATTATTGACTATCCTATATAAAAGAGCATAGACAATAATACGTCAGTTGTAGAGTTCAGTAAACCTCTACAAATGTATGAATTAAATGCACATAGAAAGACACGAATGTTACGTCTTGAACCAACAACATGCAAGCAAAACTCATGTCAATGATGTGCTTTCACATTCCAATCTTGGTCTGGTATGGGACGTAGGTACCTAATATAGTAAGTTGTAATAGAGAACACCCTGTATGGAAACCGGCAGGATACAAATTTCGAAAAAATGGCAATCGCTGAGCGGAGTTCACAAAATCTAACAAATACCACTGACTTCCGCATTTACCCCACCTACTAGTTATAGGTTCTCGACACGGACACCTGCACTTTTCCTGATACATTATCCATAGACACTCCGAACTTTGAGTAGAGCAATGAAGACAGCCTGCAGCTGTAACTACGGGTGCTCCGATTCATAAGTGCCACGGGTCTTCCACTGTCATATGCCTTGCGTATCGTAGAATGCCGAGAGGAGTGGGACCAACTCATTGAGAAGGCCAATCGATATCCAAAAATTCTTTGAGTCAAGAATCACGATCCTCAGTCATGGGGCAACATAAAGCATAGAACCGAGAGGAGTGGAATCAATTTAGAGAGTACTTCATTCGGCAATGGATTGATCCACAAATGTATATTATATAAACAAGTAAAATATTATATTCTTCTTGACACTACAACAGGCTTAAACAGTAGTTTAGTTAGTGACAGAAGTGAAACAATCACAAACACCCAAGTTTTGAGAAAATCTAATAGGCACATTGTGACCTCACCGGGTTAGAACCCGGAGCCCCAGATAAAATGCCAGCGCCGTCTGCACTGGACTACTACTGATGCTATTGGTAGGTGGCATAATGTGTACCTAATGATAATATTCTAAGTAATATAAACCGTTCAATAAAATCCTGATTATTATTGTATGTATTCAAATTGTTGAGGTTTCATGCCAGGTACAAAAGTAAATAACAGAAATTTTCATAGGTTTGGGGGTATATTTTTAAGAAACGAAAACGTTAGTCGATTTTTTTTACAATAATGTAACCACTTACATGATATACATAAATATTTCAAAATACGAACACGTTTTTATTTGATTTCCATGAAAATCATTGCATATAAATAAGATTGTTAGTAGGAAATGTACGTATGCGTAGAATATCATATTATTATTATTATCATATAATAAGATCCACGAATTGTCATGAATGGGTACAAAACGTATCTTACTAAAAAAGGCTTAAATCCAAAAGACGATTTTATGGCAGCGGTGTACAACAACTCATTTATCAATAGGGAGAAGACAACTAAACGAAATTTCAAAAAAAAAATAGTTAGGTGCCTTTCATTCATACAAATATCATTCATGAAAATATTCATATTTTGTTCTAACTTGCTATACGAAACGAGAAATGGGAAATCCCTCTAATTAGTGACGGGGAAAACATCGATAGCATCAAATACCTGGGGGTTTACATCACAGGAGACGGAATTTTGCAGAGAGCTCGTTATCCGAATGTGAATGACTGGAACCACATTCCACTCGATGCGGAGTGTATGAGACTCAAGATTGTACTCGGTTAAAACTGCTTTAGGGTAGCCAGTCATGGCACCTTGCGAAGGCTCAGAGCAACCGTATACTTAGCTTCGAGAACAGGTGTTTGCGACGGATACAAAGTTTGTGGGAGTAACGACGAGAAAAGAGAACGCCAGCCTCTCATCACGCTGACAGTGAAGATGCGACGCTGGACCTGGCTTAGCAACGTGCTGCGAACGCCAGAAGAGAACTTCAACCTGGCTCGCCGGGTCTTTAAGTCAACCGCATTCCGGCGTCCTGGAAAACCGCTAAATACTATCTATATAGTGCACACGGCAGCTACTTGATGCTGATATGACCAGAAACGATGCAAGAAGACTGGCTAGCGACAGGGATTCTTGGAGGCGCCGCGTAGTGTCTATATGCTCCAACTAATGGGCGGATATGGCCAAAGAAGAATATACTAAACAGTGTCTCAAGCCCTGCGATATTTTTGCGTTTTTCTGAAGCTTGAAAACTGGCCATTAGGTATGTACTCTCGATAGTAAAATAACATTTTATAGTAAATTTTAGTATTCGTAACGTTACAAAATGCTCGATGTGAAAAACGTAAGATGTTTTACGAACGAAATGAAATAACTCTTTGAAGTAGGATAAGCGAGAGAGTTTTATTTTAGTCTTGTAAAAACTTCTAACTGCCAACGTGGTTACTGGGAAAATTAAATATCTTCCGACAAGGCGTTACTACTAAAAGTAAGTATCTATCTTATATATTATTTAAAATTATGTTTTATTACTTACTTTTAATAGTTTAACTTTTAATTCGGCATTCAAATTTTGGAATAACAGCCTGTAAAGACGGTGTCTGTAGAAGGTTTCATTGTATATTAAATATTCTTTGGTTGAAAGAAACAAAAGACTTCGTACAAATTTACGATGCCACCTAAAGTCTAGTGTATCTCAACTTTTTTACACCTGCGGAGCAGGCAGCGATTATTTCAAATGTTGTAAACTAATGTGCTATTAATGGTTGGCAATATTTTAATGTATTTCTAGGTACATGTAATTATAAACTACATATTATTTTTTTGCGATGAAGAGTTTTACTGTCGTAATCAATGTAGGTACCTAATGCTCATTTTGAATATGAAAATTCTTAAATTTTATTACTTTTTGGCACCCAATATGTTCTTTCCCTAATATTGATACTTTCGCAATGGTTGCATGTGTATTTATACATACTGATTACGTGAAAAGCACGCCACATATGTTCAATGAATTTATTTGGATAGATACAAATGTTTTCTGAAGTCGTCCAGCGAGGCAATTCTAACATATTATCACTTAACATCCAAAAAGAGCTACACGTGATAAATATATCACATTTATCATTTTATGTATTCAGGCAGTTAATTATTAAAATAAGTTAACCGTCTGAACTATCAAAAACTGCTATCTTTTAACAGCTCCTCTCTTGGCTGTGTTAACTTTTAGAGCGAGATAGCGTCGTAAACTTTGCATATTGAGAATTATTGAGATACGAGTATTTTGAAAAATGTAGAATATCGAGTGGCCAGTACATAACAAAATATTGGTTTTACTACATGCTGCAATATGAATAATAAAATTGTAGGTTTGATTGATATGTTTGACGTTTCAATACATTTTTTTTATGTTCGCATGGATACGCCAGCACAAACACCCGAATTTGACCGACATGTCTTCCAACCTAAATTTTCGCCGTATTACGATTTTAACAATTATTGTAGATAACCGCCGATAGCCGTTGATAACCGCATTGTTAATTTGTACCAATGAAAATAACGGAAACGTGCTAAAGTACTAACTGTTAAGAATAGCTGCGCAGGACCCACAGTAGGTCGTAATGCGGATGACGAAAGTGTTTCACGACAATGCCCTCCTAAAATGCCAAGAAAATCTACAATATCATAATAATTATTGAATTATTCATGTATGAATAACTGATGTGTTGTGGAAATGTTGTTATCATATTTTACTGAGGGTACGTTCAACGATTATCGGATATATCACGCTTGAAGAGCGATTTTCCACATAGGTGATTGCCTTCTGACAATTATTATCATCAATTAAATTTGTCTTAATGCATAGGGATGTTATTTTGAAGGATTACTTAGTATGTAAAGAAACTGGTACGTATCAGAAAAAAGGTATCGTTTTTAAATGTTCTCTTCTTATTTTTCAACTGTAATATCCACAACAATTTTTAGTAAAATCAATCTCCACGTTATTTGATACTGCTGACTGGAACAATAAGAGGTTACATGTAAATTGTACGTATTAGATTTCATCGTATCACAGTTCTCCGTGAGCAGTCGTACCGGAAATATGTGGCCGTATAGCATTGAGATAAAAAAAACCACCCGTTGATCGTTCAAATTATATTCGATTTAATTAATACCTAAGAAAATTAATTTGGTATCAAATATCCGTTAATAATGCTGTCATTATTATAAGA
The DNA here is from genome assembly GCF_057557595.1 of Rhyacophila brunnea. Lineage (NCBI taxonomy): Eukaryota > Metazoa > Arthropoda > Insecta > Trichoptera > Rhyacophilidae > Rhyacophila > Rhyacophila brunnea. Next base: position 39,215,672 of record NW_028232796.1, read on the forward strand.
TATTTGCTATATGCACGACATTATAAGGGGTGTAGTTGTTATTTGTTGTCAACTACCCACGTTATTATTTTATATTCAAACGGTTCCTTTTGTATGTGACATGTGATACTGTATGGGCAGTGTTGAAGGAAAACACGAGTTGGTATTTATATCGTTTATATGGCACAATTACAAAAGTGGTTATTGCACGGCAGATAGCATGAAGCTATATTAAACTATGTTTTGAGTGTAAATGTTTTAACATGACTTTTAACATGATAATTTGGAAATGAGGTGAGTGCCCTTGTAACCTCTACATAGCTTCAAGGTCTCTAGACAATTGTAATTTCCGACTCGCCATTGTCTATGCTCTAAACATGAGCATAGAGAAAAACGTGTCAGTTGTAGAGTTGAAAGAGGTAAAACCTCTACAACTTGATACTTACGAACACCTAATTGGTAACCTACTTTTGAATCATTCAGAATTTTATAAATAAGTACCTATATAAGATGATTATATTTTTAATTTACTTACCTAGGTACTTACTTATTTCGTTATATTTTCCCCTTGTATTCCGGTGATTTTCGTTATGTATTTTATTATGTACCCAGTGTTTTATTAAAACATGAATTTTATGTCAATGCTATACGGTCATCCGTTTCTACGAAAACATTCACGATTAACCATGAAACGGCCAACTGCATACGACATACGTACAATTTTCCGGACCAAAAAGGTTGTGATCTCAACAAGTTTTCCACCCTCATTACAACACATGCGGGTCTATTCGATACACAAGGCTGCTTTCGATCCACTACGGCAGTTAAATAGGTTAGGAAAGTACCGAATTATTAACACTTAATGTAACAATAACAATAATTTTGTCATAATTGTTACAATAAGTGCCATGTTTTAACAGCACCTACCTCTCTTCCATGTGATAAATTTTAGACCGAGATATACACTTTTGACAGTTCGGATGGTTAACTTACGTATACAATAGACCTGAAGGTAACAATCATAAGCTCACGTGAATCTTGACAAAAAACTCAGTTTCTTAATTAATAATCATATTACGTCGATCTCATAAGCCTGCGTCCATTGTTTAGTCTAGGGGCAAACAAACAGCTATAAATCTCCATTGGACGTCTCTATGAAAAGGCGCCACGACGCCGAACCGAGATGCGCTCTGAACCGCGGGTGACAGGAAGGAAGAGCGCGATTATCTCTGGAGACGCACAACGCATGCGCACTGTGTCTTGTAATAATAAGATAATAATATATTTTGTTTGTGGTGTGTATTTGTTTAGGGTTGTTTAAATAACGAAATGGATACATATGTACGCAAGTTACAGCAGGATGAGTAATACATAAAGTTGATATTTTTAATCCAAAACGGAGCAGTACAAAATTTAATCCTCCTAGCCACTTCTCACATCCACCGTGACCCGTGGTTAAGGTAAATACTACACCCAGCTGAGGCACATAGCGGAATATTTCGAAGCTTTCAATTCAAGACATTATTTTGATAATTTACAGTTTAAAGTGTTTTATTTAATAAATATGTAGGTATCTACAAACATAACACATTTTTTTTTAAATTAATTTTAAAGATAAACTTTAAATTAAAGAATACTTATGAATTCGTTAAATGATCCTATCGTATTGTCATGTTTATTATAAAAAATCAGTTTATTAAGTTTCCTCTTACGTACCTACATACTGTAAAGATGTTTGATTAATTCATAATATTAATGTTTTTTAAGTAAGTACTTATATTAATTTTAAAAACATCTATTTTTATAAAAAATAAAAATGTGTATAACTTGAAATACTTAATATTTTATTTATATTTTTTTTAAATAGGTAGTATAATATTTTATTATAGTATTTGATTTAAAATACAAGAGCCGATTACCAAAAATTAACGCAATTTGTGAAGAGTTTCATAAATGTAAAGAATACTTTCTAGTTAATTCCCTCGTAAATAAATAGGACGCACATAGCTTAGATGGCAGTAGCGAAGGGTGTGCGAACTTTGTTAGTCATACGTATTTGTTTTTATTGAACTAAGACTATAATTTACAGATCGTGTTGGTTAGTTTTTAAAAATCAATTAAATTCTGCCTAACCAAACCATGACAGTTTTGGTATACTTTGGGCGATACGAGAAAATTGTGTACACTTTTTAATTCATATTATTTATTAGTTTTCGTTGAATTAAGAATACATATTACACATATTGTTGGTTCGTTATATATATTATATCATATATTAAATTCATTAAGCCCTGCCTAAACCAAACTATAATGGATAAAAATATTAATCTATCTATAAAATATCCAAAATTATGTATGGGTTAATGCCAAAATTTTTAATATTTTATAGATAGACGGTTATTTTTTGTCTGTTATCTACTATGGCTTGGTTTTCGAACTGTTTAATTGAATTTAAAAAAAAAACTAACTGACACCATTTGTAAATTGTAGACTTAGTTCAATGAAAACAAACATATATGACTGACAAAGTTTATTGTGGAATATTTATGTCGGATCTTAACAGCCTACCTCCACCCTTCGCCACCGCAATATACATACACCCTAATAATATGGCGATGGCAAGAAAAATCAGAAAACCAAATCAGAAAACTAGCAACATAAAAGTCACAGTGGAACCGGAAAGGCATCAATCCACGCTCTTGAAACCTCCCGGCATCGATAGTGAAGAAGTGAAACATGTGAAAGAAGTGAAGGGTGGATAAAATATGAAGTTACTATAACACAATTTGCATGCTGTTTCCAAACAAATCAAATATATTTCAAAATTCCTTTGTCGAAAAAATATGAAAAAAAAAGTTACACGCATAATAAAAAGGAAACAATCAAATCGCGTATACGACAAACACACTTGCTTATTCAAAATAAGTTACTTATACGAGCACACGAGAAAGTTCTCAATATGGCTACCATCGCAACACGCGGGCAGGAATAATAAATAAATCCCTGTTCGCGAATTCCTCCCCCTACGTATAAATACACCTGACAATAAAAAAAAGCTCTGAGTCATTTTCCAGGTGTGGGAGGCGTTTTCCTTTCGTTCTTCTTGCCCCCCGTTTTTCTCTATTTATTCATGTGTTTGTTTCCCCCCCCCTGCGCAACAAAAGGGGGAAATTATATTACGGCCAGGAAGTGATACGCAATGAATTTTGCAGGCCTCCATAAATACTTTCGTTTTGAGGGTAAGCTGTGAGGGAAAAGGTGAGATTGGGATTTTATTCGGCGTACGGCACATTTACCTGGATCAATTTGATGGATTGAGGTTAGGAGATTTATCTGTACTTTTACGATACATCAGTGAATCAAAGACCTCCTTACATGAGCTAATACGGGATATCCTTGTCAGCTAGGTACAAATTAAAAAAATAAATAATTAAAAGTTTTCGTGAAACTATGCTACATATTTAACTTCCAAATTTTGTCTTTCTTATGCGAAACGATTCTTTGCGCAGTGAAATGAATTGATTTAACCGAAAAACGTTTACTAATCTTCCAGTTAAAACCCAATCGCGCTACCAAGTACAGCCATTGAGGTCGTGGAAATTAATCTGAAAATTATTGAGAACACTTAGCCGGCTCTCACATCTAAACTCAACGAATAATTCACAAGATTTAAGAATGTAGCATTCTAATTATTGAACACGTGTAATGTATTTTCTCAGAAGTGTTTTCAAAATTATGTATGCCAATAATTACAATGTTACATTCATAAATCTTGTGAATTATTCGTTCAATAAAAAAAGGAGTTAATTAAAAATTACTAGCAAGTTGCAGGAAGCTACAACACTAAAATATCTTGGAGTGATCCGTGACGTCGGTTAGTAATTAAAATATAACCTACTTTGATTTAAAATACAAAAGCCGATCGTCAATGTAGCTCAATTTAGAAAGCGCTTCAGAGAGTATTAAAAGCTATTGGTTAAAATTTGTCGTAATTAAGTACGACTCCTTTAGCATTGTGGTCAATGTGCGTGGGCGCGATACCCGAGAGATGCAGGTTTGATTCCGCGGGGTGTCTCACTTTTTTCAAAAAGATTTTTTCTATTGGTTATAATATATTTTCTCAGAAGTGTTTTCAAAATTATGTATGTTAAATAGTTAGAATGTTATATTCTTAAATCTTGTGAATTATTCGTTGAATAAAAAAAATAGTCAATTAAAAAATTATAAATATACCTTGTACGGATTGCAGTAACCGATTGAATACACGTGCCAATTTATTACAGGTAAAAGCAAACGACCCATTGGACGGGAAATGAGTTATTGATTCGATTCTAAGGTAAGTCAAATGAATAAAATCCTCCAATCGTCCTGAAATTATTCGAGTCAACTTAATCGAATCATTTCTTTTGGTGATTAGGTGGGTGTGTAAGTAAATTTTGATTTATGGGCATGAAAGGGTGTAAATTTTAGATATAAACAACTTGTCAATTGGCATATTGGCTTCCACGGAGTAGAGAAGAAATTAACTATTTTAATTTAAATTAGCTATTGCCAAAATTTGTTTGCTGCTGGTTTCCTGTAAAGTGTAAACCGACAAGAACCGTGTTTTATGTAGACATGAATTTTATGTCAATACTATAAAAGGATGGACGGTCTATTTCTGATACAACATTTCACGGTGAAGTGTAATACGGCGAACTGCATACGTACAAGTTACCGGAAACGGGCGCGGACTATACATATATATAATGATCATATAAAAAATAAATATTTTCTATTTTATACAAAGCATTGTTTTAAATGTCTCCATTATAAAATTAAGAAAAAAATCGTACTTTTTTTTATTGATACATCCACTATTCCAATAACAATCTGTGTAAATAATTATTATGGGTTAGAGTGGGGTTTGAGTGACTCTTCCCTAAAATTTCATCCGAGCAATGTTAATTAAAAATTCTTCAGGTTCTTTTTGATCAAGTCTCTGCACGGGGGAGGGGGTGTAAAAACTTTTTCAGATCTTGCGAAAAAGTCTAAGTCAAGAGTAAACTTCGGCTCTTGAATATTTTACGCTTTATTTAATTAGGCTGTATCGCAGACTCGACGAATCGTGAATTATTTGGGGTAAAGGGCGAACGAGAAAAGTTCTGGAACCGCTTGTCAAGCATAATATTATCTACTTTTCGAAACCATATAATAATAACGATAAAAAACATTTGTTTGTAGAGCATATAATATCTACTTACTTATTTACGTTCACATATCTAGTAAATACCGTTGTTAGACATCGTCCAATCTTGAATATTTTGCGTTTTAAATTACCTAAATAAGTTTACTTTTTCAACTTACAGTAATGCTACTCTCCCATGATAACCGCACGTCGCAGCAACTTTCCCTCCTCTGTACACTTCTCAACACACACCACCTAACGATTCCTCAGAATTTCCTAATTCTGCAGAAAAGTTGCTGCGACATTCGGTTACCATGGGAGAACGGTATCACAGTGTCTGCACTGTGTTCTTTAGATTCATTTTTCTATCAAACACCAACATTTCAATTAATTGGATTACCACGTTCGATCGTATGAGGATCATCATATGGACCTCCACAGAGTGGAGATTGTAGTATTAACATATTTTTGTTTTTACGATAAATGTATGTTAGCTACTTGCTCAAATTAATATATCCGTACTCTGGGTAAAAACACACATTTAAACACAACATGTGCATTTACCAGACCCAGGATTCGAACCAGGAACCCACGACATGCCCCCGTAGTTCGCAAGGCGCTGGTCTTTCAACCGAGGACTCCGGGTTTGATCTCGGTAAAGTCACAATATATTTATGTTATTTCCTCAAAGGATTGTTTATGCAATTATTTTACTCTTACTACTTTTTTACGTTACCATGGCCTGGTGTAGTGTTAACAATTAATTGCAAGGTGTTGCCTTTCAGTGACAAACCGCGCTAAGTATTGTTAATATTTTATTTGTGAATGAAATTTTATTTAAAAACTTACAGTTCTCTGCAGTGGATGACGTGTGCTGACAAAATAGTTGTAGAGTTTTTTCAGATGCCACTGCTATTTTATAATAATACTAGCTGACCAGGCAAACGTTGTTCTGCCATATAAATTATTTCTAGTGAATATTTTGGTTGTTAAATAAAAAGTAACGAATGTATCGTAAGTGTGTGGGGATGGGATCTATGACAGAAAGAGGAATAGAGCGCTGTAGACGATGACCGCCGATAAAAACAAAAAAACATCAACCATTCATTTTCTCAATTCAAAATGAGTAATGATGTTCATAATGAATGAATTACCTGTGACAGGATCTCGTTGTTTAATGTTTATGCAATATCCGTCTTGTCCCTTCCAGAAAATTAGCGGATATTGGAGAGCGTCGTATGAACGGTGTGTGTCAGCGATGAACTCCAGATTATTGTTTCTTCTTCGAATCACGATTTCTCGCGTCGATGTGCGGTCGCCAACCATGATTCCAGCAATGTCGTCAACAACAGTCGCATTGAATCGACGTACGTGCTCTCCAGCTGGTGTTTTATCAGGATTGATGACAATAGCGTGATTGTCACTTTGCAATTCGTGCATGTGTGCTTTGAAGAATTTCAATAATTAATTGTGCTCATTCAACAGGGCGTCCAGTTCGCCGACGATGCGCCTGGCATTAGGCGAATTGAGGCTATTGTAGCCGCAACGTGCATCCACATGATTGATGTCCTCACCGCCGCGCCGCGCCCATGAAGTAGATTTGTAAAAATGTATGTGGTTCGTTTGGCATTAGCAGCAATGAGCCTACTTTGTGGTATACTTGACCTTTGATTTTGAACGTAGAATGGAATTGTTGACCATTTGCCGCAGTATTGTGAACTATTTCTGTTGCTCCGGACGAAGTCATTTGGAAGCATGAATTGAATGTGCGAATGGACTTCAGGAACAGGTTTGAATCTGGAACCGTGCCAATGAGCAAGCTGTTCAATGGTTCTGGTGGTATCTCAATTTCTGGTAGTTGCACTTTTCCTGATGCGCAACACATCCCGGCTGACTCATGTTTGAATTTGAGCGCATGACAATGGGGACATTCTTTGTCCATAGCACCAATCAGCACTTTCGGATGAGCGGATTATTCAATATCTGGCTCGTACTCGAATGCGAGACGAAGGAACGAAGCGGATGTAAATGTTCGATGTACTTGTTGGCGTTGTCGGTCATTTGCTCTGCGTGTGTTAAATACGAACCGGCGCGCTTGGCTCCGTTCTAATTGTCGTTGTTGATTTCGTTCAGCTCGTGCCTCTTGTGATTGAGATGCACGCAATTGCGACATGCTTACACGCACGTTTTTGTTATCTTGTTGGATTTGTTCGTCTGTTCTTTCTACTCTACTATTTCGCATGTTTGTTGCTTTATTTGTTCGACGGCCCAAATGGCCCCCCTTGCGTCTTGCTGGCATTGTGCACTGTAATACACGCACATAAAAATAGATAAATTAAAATAAATGGTACAAAATTTTGCACGCACTGCGTTGTGATTTGCCGAATGAAATGTCAAAATGACGCGACGCTTCTCTTGAATTCTTCTCGGACGTAGTGCCATCTGTTATTCAACCACATAAATAATTTCGTTCTGTTTGAAATACGAACGACGGTTAAATTTGTTCATACAAAAATTATAAAATCGCGATTAAAAAATGGGAGGATGGGGGTAGGAAAGTGAAAATTTGAGGTTATAGGTATTTTTTATGCCAAATAATAAAAAAAATACAAAAAAAAATTGTCAAAAAAATAAAAGAAAATTTTTCTGGATAGAGATACCCTAATCATCTAGCGGTATGAAATATACTTGTTGACCTATTCTCATACCTAACAAATATACATAAAAAAATTCATAAAAATCGGTCGAGCCATTTCGGAGGAGTTCGACCACAAACATCGTGACACGAGATTTTTATATATATAGAGATTAAACAATATAGGTGCATTGACGGGTTGCCATCAAGCATTTATGGGTTAAATAGATATACAATCAATGTCAATTCCAAATATACATTTTTTTTAGCCACCGTGTAACAGTGGCGAAGGGTGGAGTTAGGCTGTGAAGATCCGTCATAAATAGTGCACACTAAACTTTTTTAGTCATACGCATTTGTTTTTATTGAGCTGACAACAATTTACAGATGGTATTGGATAGTTTTTAAAAATCAATTAAACCCTGCCTAACCACACCATTATAGTTTTGGTATACTTTTGGCGATACGAAAAAATTGTGCACACTTTTTCATCCATACTTATTTGTTTTAATTGAATTAAGATTACATATTTCACTTATTATTGTTTGTTCATTTTTTTTGGATTCATTAAGCCCTGCCTGGACCAAACTATAATAGATAAAAATATTATTCTATCTATAAAATATTCAAAGTTATATATGATTTAATTGCATAATTTTAGATATTTTATAGATAGACGAGTATTTTTGACTATTATCTATTATGGTTTGAATTTTAAAAACTAACGAACACTATCTGTAAAATTGTAGCCTTATTTCAATGAAAACAAATAATACGTATGACTGACAAAGTTTAGTGTGGAGTATTTATAGCTGACCCTAACAGCCTACCTCCACCCTTCGCCACTGCCGTGTAAGAATATTTATTCACTAAGGGCGTCGTGAAACGAATCAGTTTGAAAACTACTAACATTATTTCATTCATATTTTCTATTAAATATAGAATGAATTTGAATACCGCTGTACATAATATCATAATATTATGTAGATTCAAGAACAGAGTGCAATAGGCATCGTTCCGGAACGAGGAGTGACCTTGGGTCGACCGTGAGAGAAGCGGGGTGGGCAGCTTTGTTACATGTGACGCTGCAGCAGAATTTTCTCACGGCTTCCCCGACGAGGATATAATATCATGCACTTTCTCACACAGCATGCGCGTGACATTATGTCCACACACTGCACTGAATTACTTACGATACGGAAGAGTACGGATTATTTTATACTTGAATTATAACTGTAAGACCATCATGTTAATTATTGATAATAGTACCTGCCTATATTATGTTATACTAGAGCAGTGGCGAAGGGTGGAACACTAAATTTTGTCAGTCATTTTAATTTGTTTTCATTGAACCAATAATACAAAATGGCAGATGGTATTGTTTAGTTTTTAAAATTTAATTAAAACCTGCGTAAACTATCTAACTTTAATCATTAAACTCTACCTGAAACAAACTATCATAATATATATTAAATTATTATAAGTACATGATTTTGGGAATGGGACGACTGGCCTCCGGACAATTGGACGCCGCACTGTCGTAGCCACTTATACAGAACGTAGACGAGGTATTTTAATCAGTTTCTATCTACTACTTAGTAGTTTTAATTCATTTTACTCTTAACATAATGAATTATTTATTGCGGATTGAGAATTACCATGCCTAAGGCTTTATATAAAATAAAAAACTCTTTTTTCATTGGAACCCTAAAATATGCACGATTAAATCAATATTTACGTCTGCATATTTACATTCTCACCAACTATTAAATCATAATATAATCATTTAAATATAAATAATAATATTACGTATTTTTTTTTAAAGTACCTATACGTACCTAACGTCTATTTATTTTCGAATTCCGTGGCGTCCAGTTGTCCGGTGCCAAATCGTCCTAGACCAATGATTTTAGATATTTTTTATCTCTTATTGGTTGGTTTAGGCAAGGTTTTATCGAATTTTAAAAACCATTTACGATTTGTACCTGTAATTCAATTAAAACGAATAAGTATGTCTGACAATGCACCTACCTTACTATTATGGTTTGGTCTAGGCAAGGTTTATTTGAATTAAAAAAAAACTAATCAATACAATCTGCAATTTGTATTTACTGACAAAGTTTAGTGTGCACTATTTATGATGAAACTCTACGGCCTACCTCCACCCGTCGCCATTGATACTAGCGGTAGCCCGCGACTCTGTCTGGATGAAATACAGAAATAAAACAGTAAACATGTTTTATTAATTGTGGACAACGGCTGGATGTAGACAAACGCCTGTTTGCCCACACCTCACCTCACCACTCCACCGCTGATAACTGACTACTATGTTATTTTCAATATAAACAAAACTATATATTGTGCTGTCAAAACGATGATTAAAAGGCAAATATTTCGAAATCACAAATATTTAAATACATTTTATTATTGGCATATTATATTCTTCAATTCATTCTCTGCATGGACAGTTTCATAATATTTTTTTTTCGCCTTAATATAACTATTTATAATGATCCGAAATGGTCTAAACCGAAACTCTAAACCTAAAGTGAACTCTGTCTAAAAACTCTGTTTCATGGTGAAAGGCTTTGACATTTCTAACTCATTGCTGTGGGTACATGGTAACAGAATAAATAGGTACTAAGGACCGAGAAAAGTGGAGACATAAGGAAAGGACTTCTCTTCATCCACCGGTGGAAGGGAGAGTGATTGGATGTTATTCATCTGGTGTTTATTGTAATTGAAAACCTGTAGTGAAACGAAATCTATATGTAAGTACCTACATATACACAAACATCTACCTCTACGCCGAGTGAGCAATCAGCTAAAAACGACCATAGGTTCCCAAGCCATGAAAAGGTTCGCCTCTTAAATTGTCCCAGCATTGTTTCCATAAAGGGGCAATAATATATACGCGAGACGTTCGTTGAATAACAAGCATTTACTTGCTCGCATTCCGTTTGTGTGTATCGGAAGTGGCTTTTGAGGCACCTGGGAAAAATATGGAAATTTCTTTTGTTGTTTTTCAAACGACTCTCGTTGGGCAGGATTTATTTATTCCGGTCCATGCGAAGGAAACACAATAATATCTTTTACTGTAGTATGCAGCGGCTTTATGGATAAATCTAAGGATTGTTGGAAGTAAACACCTGGATGCAACATTAATTAAAAGGTATTATATACATAATTTGAAAACATCTCATAAATATACACACTAGAAAAAATCATTTATGTAGAAAAAAAATTACGACGCCCGACGGGACTTGAACCTGTATCTGCTGGATTCGCGCCAGTATGTTTTACCATCGGTTACATGTAAATTGTACGTAAAACATTTCACCGTGGCACAGTTCGCCGTGAGCTTTCTTATCGGAAAGAGATGACCGTATATAGGTGCTATGCGGTCTCCAATTTTATCAGATTCAATATGAACATTAATTCAATTTTCATTTTCCGATATAACATTTCACGGTGAAGTGTGATACGGCGAACTGCATACGTACAAGTTTCCGGACACGTTTTCCATCGCGGAATAGAACAACAATATTGTTAATTACAGTTTTTACACAATGTATGTCGGTCTGAACTGGTCTTAAAGAATTTTGTTCTGGCCTTGTTTAAAAGACATTTGCGTTGTCAAATGGAGATGATTTATGAAATTGACAGACGACTGGGCATAATTGGTTAAGCCTATAAAATAGTGTTGAATGCATGTTCACTTTTATATTTTAGTTTTGCCTGTTTTATCATTTTACAAAACGTGAAATAATTTCATTGGGCATGACATCGCGTGAGTGCGACGAAGTATGTTATTATTAACTGTTATATATGTTTTTTGTATTGAAAGCATTCTCTTTTAACGTGCAATAAAATTCACTGACAGTATTCCATTTTTTATATATACATCGGCTAATTACGTTTATATTAGCATTCAATGATTATTATAATGTAATGTATACTAAGTGGCAGCTGTCTAAATTCAACAAAAACTGTGTGTTTTGTAGAAAGTGGATGTCGTATTTTTTTCATTCAAACACTGACATACAATAATTATATTAAGTTTATACGCCAGTGATTCTTGACCAGAATTCAAAAGATTTCTGAAGAAGTAGAACTTGAAATCTTTTTGGTAATCATTGCAGGAATATAATCCTTAGCGGGTCTTCGCCTTCTTCAAAAACTTCGTGCATCCTGAACGATCCAGCGCCGATACTCTCCGGTTGCTTGGAGCGAGCATTCTTAAATCTCCTGTGGTGCAGTTTAGCCATGTCAGTTTCGGCCGCCCAGGTCTCCTCTTGCCCTCGGGGTTTCGTACATAGCACGCCTTGCTGGTATTTCCTCCGGCATTCAATGCACGTGGCAGATACAACACATAATATGCATTTTTAATTACTGAGTGCCCAGCATTCCGATCCATAGGTTGATACTGGGCGCAGGAGAGTTTTATATAAATACGGTTGTTTTGATTTTCCTTGAGAGTGCATTGTTGTCCAGAAGACTTTGGAGAACGGAGATTTATTTCGCCGCTTGTGTTATTACTTATTTTATTAGTGTTTGTGATAAGACAATCATAAATGAACAAATGAATCCAGTTTCAAATGCATCGCCGCCAATAATAAGACTGTTACAATCATTTGTTAACCTGAGGAAAACTGGCTTGTGTTTTGCTTTTTTCGTTTATCTTGAGTCCCATGTTCACACAACAACTCTATTTTTATTGTTTTGTGGATATGTCAAAAATGTATTTAAAATTAGAACTACGCAGAAAACACTTGAGCATTTCAGAATTACACATACGATTTATAATATGTATTCATCATTGTTAAAGGGTGGAGGTAGGCTGTTAAGATGCTACATAAACATTGCACACTAAACTTTGTCAGGCATACTTATTTGATTTCACTGAACTAAGAATTCAAATTAAATGTGGTACCTACTGGGTGTTTAAAATTTTAACTAAACCTTGCCTAACCAAACCACTTTGTTTACCATACTTAATTGTTTTCATTGAATTAAAAGTAGGTACAAACAGATGGGGTTAGTTAGTTTTTTTAAATTCATGTTAAGTACCCCTTGCTTAAAATAAAGCTTAATAGATAAAAAAAATGTTATTCTATCTATAAAATACCTACCTAAAACTATGTATGATTTAATCGCATAATTTAAAATATTTTATAGATGAATATTTTTTTACTATTAATTCTTTCTTTTTCTTTTGACCATGTAAACTAACTAACTAAACACTATCAGTAATTTGTAGTATTAGTTCAATGAAAATAAAAATGTAAAACTTTAATTTAATGTGCACAATTTACGTCGGATCTAAACAGGCCACCTTCACCCTTCGCCACTGCTACACATAACCATAGTCACAGGTGTTCGGATATATTATAATGGCACGTGTAATTGTTAAAATGCTGATCTCCACTTTGTGCCTAACGACGAGATAACGATATTATCTTACCGCGTATCCAACGTTATCTGTTGCGCAAACACCAATTTCGCATCGTCGGCACGAAAGGGTTAAATTTAAACAAACACACGAAGCGTGCAGCAGAAAACCGGATTAGGTTTGCGTAGGACGGCCGGCGGCACTGATGGGGTTACGCTCAGATTAGGCTAATTCGAGGTCCAAATGTCCATTTAGAGTAAAACGAAAAAAAGTTTAATAACGAATCCGCTGTTAAAAATGATAATTTCGGCGAAAACGTGCAATTAGTATAATTAAATAGAGAGTTTAGGCCGGAGAGAACGTGTTCATAAATAGAAAATGCATGATTTCTATAATCTTCTGCTATCTAAGATGTTAGCTGATCGTAAATCTCTAAACACATTTTTCATGCAATTTCAGTAATACAAAATATATAGTAGACTATTAGGAGCCAACGTAGATATTATATTAATAGTGAATTAAAATTAAGGGAGTAAGAGACAGGCCACCAAAAAAAAGTGCTAGAACAGTTTGCTAGAATGAATTTTGTGAATGAATGAGTATTTTACTGCTATAATATACTTATATAATATCAGAGGGGGGCAAACTTTTTGGATGGAGGGCCAAATTCAAGAATTAAAAATGAGCGGCGGGCCGCAAGTAAAATACCATTTTTAGATATACACTATTTATTATCACGAAAAATAAACATTACAAAAAATTAATGAGAAGAATGAAACTGATGTACCTTTTTTAACATTTTTTTTAATTCAAGTGTTAATTTTGTAGTTGATATTCTCAAAGCTGCTTCTAAATGGGCATCGGAGATATTTGATCGTAAAGAATTTTTATTGAGGTTCATGATCGAAAATGTTTGTTCACATATATAGGTTGATCCAAAAATAACGAACATTTTTCTTTCATAATCTTTAAGTTGGTCGAAATTGTCTGAATTAAGGGCATTGTAAAATTTTGAGATTTCTTCACGACGATGCAATTCTCTTAAATCAGTGTCACACTGCAGATCAATAATCTCAAGTTGTAGCTCTGTCGGCACAATATCTATTGAAATCGATGTTCAACGTAGAAAATAGTGATTACATAGTGTGAGACGAGACGCAAGGAAGACGTACTGAGATAATACATTTACGAAACAAGAAATTCTTCAAATTTTAATCTATTGTCAATATTTTTTTTAAAATATATAAAAAAAGTTATTCGTAATCAGAAGTACAATTAATGATGGCGGGTGAAGGCCTCCGACTTCCTGACTAGCTCAGGCACTTGGAAGTGGAGGTTCATTAATGTGGAGGAATAGGCAGGAATCTCATAGACGTGGAGTAACCAAAAAATTACGGTAGAGAAAGAAAGTCGATAACTCAAGAAAACACTGGTTAAACTTCATAACTGGTATATTATCAATGTTGTTACACAATTTAACTTATGGTCACCCTTTATTCAAAAGTTTATAATCAAATGTCAATGAAATAATGTTTATATGTAACTAGATTCTCGTTAAACAATCACAATAAGTCGAATGTCAAAATTATTTAACGTCTACAAGCCACAATTATCCAAAAGGAAAAGGTCTGAATTGTTCGCATCCGAAATTCACAAGTAAATTATGAAAAGTCATTTATTTAAATCTCGAAATTCAAAAAAAACATTTGATTTAAGTCCACAAAAATAACCACATTTATTACTGATTAATTAAAAATTAATTCGAATATAATTAATTAATTATTATAAAATTAACTTGATTATTATTAACTAATTATTTAACATTAACTTAATTATTTATAATTAGTTATGCAGACGAGATCGCGCAGGTCCCGGGGCAACAAAGCGTCGCAGAGACGCCCCCCGGAATCCACAAGCAGACTGATATCGGATTTTAGAATCTTGCCTTTTTATTCCGTTAGGGGTGGTCGTATTTCTTACCTATTCACACCGATACCGCCATATGCTACACATTTATATAAGGTTGACGGATGTCAGTCTGACACCCCGGAAGTCCGGGTAGGGAGGGGAGTCGGGGCCACACGGCCGATCCGACCTCAGAGCTCGACTCTCCGGTCAACCGGGCGTCAATGAAGCCCTCGTAGCGTGCCGTCGGCAGAACGCGGGAGACACACGACCAGCTTCCACCCTTCGACTAGCTCAGAATAGTTCAAGGCGGTCAATAGTAGCTGGTTTTTAGTCCGGTAGAGCACGTTCAGTGCACGGTAGGTCTTGACAGTTGGGGGTAAATGCAGGATTGACGGGATGGAAAAATGATGAACGCACGTTGTTCGTAGCACCAATCGTTGCCGAAAGTTTTATTACCTAATTAGTTAGGTTCACGAAAAAAATTACACAACACACATTACATACACAACACAATATTACTACACATTAACAATCTCACACTTTATAAATTTTTAACAGCCCTAAATTTATTAAAAACGGGCGCCTAGGCTGTCAATTAAAAATTAAGCTTCCACAGGGCACACAGCCTGTCGCGTTTGGGAGTCTTACGCTAACTAACTTTCTACCTGCAGTGTTGCGGCTAGCTCTCCTTCTTTTGAGCTTTATCGCTGTCTCTTTCAATCTACCCCTGAACGACCACCCCTCTCTATCATTCTTGCATGCGGCGAATGTTTGGCTTTTGCCTGGGTTTTACCGTAAGGGTCGTCCAAGCTACCTTTTTGGCAGGCAGACTGAAAGTTACAGAGATTTCTAAGAATTGAGCCCAAAAGAAGCAACATTTATAGTTGATTACTAAAGAGCATTTTATGCATAAAACGGCGATGGAAGGATTTTGGCGGGATATGAGAAACATGAATGTGGCATCCATATCTTCGCTCGTGATTTACTATTAAGGGGTCCTCCATGCCCGTAGAAACGTGGAGGTATCAAGTCTATCATCCAAACATATAGTGATATCGATGTACATAACATGATTAATATTAATATTACCTTAATTACATTAATTACCATATACTATTAACGCCCGTCCATATGTCCCACTTTATTATTTCGCTAACCCATTGCATATTACATTTCATTAACCATTATATTACAATTATACATTACCAATTATCTCACAACCAAATCATATTTTATATTAAATCTATCTTAATTAACCCTTTACCTAAGCATATTATATTTAGTCAAAATTTAATCCTATTATCTTATTACCTATATGTACATGGTCTGTGACCGACTTATCTCTTCCACAGTTCACCCTGAGAAGTGGTGGGACCTGCCAGAGCAAACTGCGGGACTTCTACATATATTCAATATTGTTCTGCTTTGTCGAGGGTCGTAATCATCTAACCAGTGGTACATTGACTACCAGGATCAGACCGAGCGGCTGGGAGGCACTACTCCTTATGGGAGCGCCCCCCACAGGGGCGGAAAATTAAGTGTGCGTCACGGGCCGCAAAAAAAATACCCGGCGGGCCACGGTTTGCCCCCCCCCCTGTATTAAATCGACTGTAGAAATGAAAAAGGAATTAATCCTCAGGTTTTTCAAAATAGGCTTCATCTGATAATTATATTGAACACGACTAGGTACACGCTGTGGCCAAAGGATGTTAGGTTTAAATGCCGAATTATTATTTAATTAAATAATCGTCTAGTAAGGGGTTTTCGTCACTGAAATTATCATACATTTCTTTTCAAACGTACAGCTTTATTTTACCCATATTTTGTAAACTTGTCAAAAAAACACTACAATTTTGAATATTACTTGTGAGACCATCGGCGAGTTTATTTACACTTTGTATGCGTAGAGTAGGCTGTGATAATCATGAGAGTTCTAAAATTACAAATGTACCTAACCGTAAACTTTAATACAATTTTTTCTAGAATTAATTATATATTAGTGGTTAATAAATGATTTATTTATAAGGTCAACATTAAATGTTAATACATAGTTAATCATTTCCTGTCTAGTCCTCCTCGTCACTGGTATTTTTTAAGATAAGAGTTTTAAAGAAAGGAGTCTTCGCCACTGGTATACCAGGATGCCTTGCTTATTAACCGTTCTTTTGCATAATAGGGAAAACCAGAAATCTGCAGAGTATATGTATATTCAGACGGTGACACTGAGTTGCGAATTATTAATATGGTAGTGCTAATTATTGATAATCTTCGAATGCAATGCGGTACCCTGTTCACAATAAAAGAGGATTTTCGATTAATATTTTGTCTAACTTATTTTAATATGCAATATTCATCATTTTACATACTTACATAATTTTGAAAAACACCTCTGAGAAAATATATTATAACCAATAGAAAAAATCTTATTGAAAAAAAGTAAGACACCCGGCAGGAATCGAACCTGCATCTCTTGGATTTACGCCCCGTGCGCATTGTCCACTATGCTACAAGGTGACATACTAATAACGACAAACTTTAACTATTGGCCTTTAACACCTGCTCATCAGCGCTCTTCTAAATCAAACTACTTTGGCAATCGGTTTTTGTTTATTAAATCAACGTAGGTACCTACTACTTTAACTGGATGGCTGCCAATGACGTCTTAAGACGCGAACTTTTCCGTGAACGGAACGCCGCTCATACAAAAATGAAGTCTTTGGACGTCCTGCTCTAAACGGGAATTTAAGTAAACTTTTAACGTAAATCAATCACTTTAAACATACACATATGTTGAACACACAACGACATATATTGGGAATATCGTCACATACTCAGAATTGAAACAGAATTCGTTTTTACCACTTGAAATGTAAATTGATTTTACTTTTTTATTTTTGCAATAAAATTCGCGGCTTGCAAGGTACCTCCATACCTACTGGCGGTAAAAAGGTTAATTACTAAACGACGTCACGGATCTCTCCAATATTTTATTATGTAACTTACTCGATCTTGCTAATAATTTTGCCAATAGCCAATAGTGGCTTGATTTAGAAGAGCGCTGATGAGCAGGTATTAAAGGACAATAGTTAAAGTTTGTCGTAACTAATATGTCACCTTGTAGTATAGTGGACAATGCGCACGGGGCGTAAACCCAATAGATGCAGGATCCATTCCTGCCGGGTGTCTTACTTTTTTCAAAAAGATTTTTTCTATTGGTTATAATATATTTTCTCAGAAGTGTTTTTCAAAATTATGTATGTTCAATAATTAATCAAATCTTGTGAATTATTCGTTGAATAAAAGAAATAGTTAATTAAAAATCATTATTTTCTACAAATGGTTTACCATATTGTATTCGATGCAAGATCAATAATACCACCGTCAAAGTTTACAGTTTCGTAATACGGTCTAATTATAGTGAGCCTTGATTCAGTATGTTGCTCATTCAAATTGGTCACCGTTTTAACATAGGATTTTTGCCACTTGACTTCTCTTCACTCTCTTACTTCTAAAAACACATTCACCAATCTCATAAATATACATTAGTTTATCTTTACAAAGTCACCAGGCAAGTGTAGTAGGAAGGGACATACATTATGTGTCACATACAATAACGTAAGTGGCGAACTTAATCGAATTTTAAAACTGTGACATGTGGGTAGAGAGGGCAACACGGGGTCAGAGACTGTATTAAAAATCGATTCACCGTATGCTACGTCTAGGGATTTCAATACCGAACTGAACTAGCATTGAATACCGGTATTTCGGTCATATACATACATCCATATCATATACAGAAATACTAATACTAAAACATCGAATATTACTTCTCATTCAAACTCGGTCGCAAATGTCGGCACCGTGAGTTAGACATCTCACTTTTCTACGTACGCTTCTAAATATGATTCTGCATTACTGTATAAGTTCTGACTGCTAAAATAGCTACCCAAACGTAAGCTATAAGATAAGTCAATAAGCGTCGTGACTTCGCATTCCACATATTACACCATTGACTTTAACTGGGATAATATCCCGGGAATGCTACGCAGAATTTCACAGTCGCCTCAGTCCTTAACTTTTCATTGATCTGACGACGTCAAAAATAATAATCCTGCCAGCCTGAGCGATTTTCAGTATACATACAATAATAATATTACCCATTTACCCATTATATATGTTATATTTTAACATATATAATGGGTAAATTTATATAAAAATACAAAACCGATATTTTTCATTTGAACCGTCAATTTCTTCGTGTATCTACATCGAGAGAAAAATACGATGGTGAATTCTATAAAACTCATCAACAAAAAATAGCTACTCCCATTGTTTGAATTACCCAAACGAAGTGGGTCACATAACTGTATACCTACATATCTTAAAATTACCATAAATTTACAAAAAATACAGATATATTTAGTACTCATAATTTAAGGTGCCAGCGCATCTACTCTATAATACACAAGAATGCTATCGGCCGCTATCGACGGCTATCGAAGGTAGTTTTTCATATTTTTTGTATTGAAGTATTATAATTTTTACAATAAGTTGGTAGTAATTGTTACAATAAGTGCTATGTTTTAACAGCATCCCTCTTGACTGTGCTAACTTTTAGAGTGAGATAGACAGTTTTGACTGTTTAGACGGCTAACTTATAGAAACTCAATAGAAAAATATGATAAACTACCCTCGATAACCGCCGACAACAGTCTTGTGTATAGAATAGATGCGCACATCTCCGTGATATTTTCCGTTCAGAAAGTATAACTCTATGAGCTAAAAAGTGAGACAATTTAACAGCGAATCATAGAATGTAATCTGAGGTCTAGCTTGATGTTCATTTTGAAAAATGCTCTCCCTGTTGATATTAAAATTACAATAAATATTTGTAAACTTGAAAATGAAATCAGAATACCGGTATAACGGCGGACAAAAAACCGGTTTCGTAGCCCCCTATCTACGCCGAGCGATAAAGGTTAAAAGCATCATCTGCCGAGCTTACAGTGGGTATGAACGTATGGCCGGATTGCATGTTTCGCGCAATTACCCCAGCCGTTTGGGCGTACCTTAACGGCCTGCTCTGTGCACCGACCGGCCTTGGGCGAAAATAAAAACATAAAAAATGACAATCAATGCGAAATATTGCCAGGGCGAGTTGTCACGCCGCGATTTTGGCGAACTAAAAATATTTTTTCGACGCAGAAGATGCGATGCAGTGGAGGGTTTAGGGACAAGGCATTACTGATGTTGAAACCCCCACGATAAAAAATAAAACAACAACCATAAATTTCAAGTACCTACCTAGTAAAAGTATCAATGTACCAGACTCTCTCCTACAATCACATTTTGTAATTAAAAAAAGTATTATGGACACATACATAGTATTATTAGTAAGTCCTAAGGTATATGAAGTTAATTTTTTGTATGCAAATACGTATCTGTTCAGTGGTTATGTTATAGACGCCATTTGATGTTAGTTACAGGGATTTTGTTATACCTTTGAATAATATTTAATATTCAACTTTCGAGAAATACGCACCGTTATACGATTTAAGTACTTACACATAATTAGATTTACTGGTTTGGACTGTTTCGAGGCCCCATTTAAATCGTAGAAAATGTCAATAAGTAATTTATTTACATACTAACCTAGCTAGAAACCTAGTGTTATAATATAACAATGAAATATCAGTTTTTTGAACAATGTATGTTTTATAATGTTTTAGATTTACCTACGAGTATATAGTAAATATTCTATAGCCATTTCCAGCAATGTATATAGTTCAATAAAACAAGTAAAACCCATCTCAAGAAGTTTAATTGATGTAATTATGTGAATGTTTTTCCCCCCATTGTTTTTGTTTCGTCTTCCATTGACCACCTGCCACGATACGTCTTGTGAATGATAAAAAATAATAAGTATGATAATATTGCGCGAAAGTCTTTCAATTAATTTCCCACAGTTGTGGTTACTTGGAGAACACCAACTTATTCAATTATTTCGCGGAGAAACGAAATGGCAAGTGCCTAACCACAAAATGAGAGGAGTATTAGTCTATTTGTCATAAATTGTGGTAGAATGGCATTACGCACTTACGTTTCATAATGTAAGACAATACTTATTGAAAGAAAGATTTTTTATAGATTTGCGGTTCCATCTGTTAGGCTAATACAGTACCTACTGTCTCAGTAATCCGAAACCCCAAAAACCAGACAAGTGTCCAATTAGTGAAAGCGGCGGACTATAGTGTATGCATACAATATATGGTAAAAATTAAAACAGGTATTTCGTAAAAACATTTAAATTTGTACTCGCAAATTACGTAAAATTCGATGGTTTGATAGTGCAAGTTATTGCTCATACATTGAATGCAACATGGCAAATTGTTTAAGGGGACGTTCTACAGAATTGGCCTTGAGAATTGAAAATATGATTTTTTAACATGTGGTCCATAATATCTGGTCTACTAGTTAATATAAAAAGGTCGTGTCAACGTTGTTTGTGTCAATAAATTTGCTCTATGACTCGATCCGACTCATATTTCATCAGGGCCGTCGAAGACATAAATCATAAATATTTATATTTTTAAATTTTTATTTATAATATATATTATTTAAGTTTTGTGCATCTAATGCCGGGTCCACACTGGCAACAAGTTAAGTTGCTGGCAACCTCGTTAGATTTTACGATAATTATGATAATTATCGTAAAATTTCTTAAGCAATTATGGTAAGTATCGTAAAACTTAATGAGGTTGCCAGTGTGGAAATGGCTTAATATCCACTGTGGTTCACGTAGTGGCATGGACCTGGGGTTAACTAATTCAGGAAGTCAACACACATTTACCAACCAAAGGTACCAAAGGACCGAGAAATTTCCATTTATTAAATCGGAAACGATTTTTACAGAAGAGTTTTGGAATATAATGCAACCAAAACTGGAAAAAATTCTATCATGGGTGTTGACTTCCTGAATTAGTTAACCCCAGGCTCATGCCACTACGTGAACCACAGTGGACATTAAGCCATTTCCACACTGGCAACCTCATTAAATTTTACGATACTTACCATAATTGCTTAAGAAATTTTACGATAATTATCATAATTATCGTAAAATCTAACGAGGTTGCCAGTGTGGACCCGGCATTAGATGCACAAAACTTAAATAATATATAATATAAATAAAAATTTAAAATTATGACAGACAGCCCTGATGAAATAAATATGAAATATGAGTCGATCGAGTCGTCGAGCAAGTTTGATGACACAAACAACTTGGACGCGACCTTTTTATATTAATTAGTAGACCAGATATTATGGACCACACGTTAAAAAATCATATTTTCAATTCTCAAGGCCAATTCTGTAGAACGTCCCCTTAATATACATAAAATAGATGTTAAGTAGGTACTAATTTTAATGAAATATGCATAATCAATAACAAGCACTATCATCGTAATTAGCAATTCAGTACCACGGCCTTGTTCGAAACCGTGTCCAGAAACTGCAGTTCGCCGTATTACACTTCACCGCGAAATGTTGTATCGGAAATTTTATATGGCAGTAGGTATATTAAAGACAGTCAAACCTCTTTGGGTCGTATAGTAATGACATAAAATTCATGTCTAAATAAAACACGGTTCTTGTCGGTATACACTTTACAGGAAGCCAGCAGGAAATTTTGAAAATATACGGATTATCTGTTAGGTTAGGTTAGGTTGGGTTTTGATTCTTGAATTTAGCCAAAATCAATCTAATACCAACCAATCTAATAAAATTGGAGACCGTATAGTAAACGGTCATCTCTTTCCGTTAGAAAGCTCACGGCGAACTGTGCCACGTTGAAATGTTTTACATGTAACCGTTCGAAACAGACTCTCATCGATTTGCCTGCGCCGGATGTTACAGTTTTTTTAGTCAAACAGTCGCATAGAATAAATAATTTTATGAGCAGTAATATTTTCTGCTGGAGACGCACACAAGTACAAAAACACAGCAGCTGGGCATAGTCCTCTTGAAAAGGTTGATGCGAATATAGTGACTCAAGAAGCCCGTCTCCGACAGCCGATTGCCGAAATTGAAATCGCAACCGATGACGTGACGCGACATCAGGGCCCAAGGGTGGCCAAGCGACAGGCGGGGACCGCGGCGAGCGCACGCGGGCGGCACTAAATTATTCAATGAAGTGGGTCACAGGGTGCAACGAGCGTGCGCCCGC
This sequence comes from Rhyacophila brunnea, assembly GCF_057557595.1. Taxonomy (NCBI): domain Eukaryota; kingdom Metazoa; phylum Arthropoda; class Insecta; order Trichoptera; family Rhyacophilidae; genus Rhyacophila; species Rhyacophila brunnea. The sequence goes on from NW_028232796.1 coordinate 39,238,974, forward strand.
CTGTACGATAACGGCGTCCCTCCAGAGAGGTCGGCCGCACTGTACGGTGGGACAGAACCTGATACTAGAGATTTCATTAAATCGGTGATATTTTTGGGGACATCAGCGTCCACTTAACTGAGATAGGCACAGTAAATAAAAGAGTCCTCAATTTTTCAACAACCATATTCGGTTACCGAGATAATTTTTAATCCTAAGGACCCACATGCTCAGCGTAGGTCAAAATGGAGCTTTTATGGTATTTTCAGAGCATAACCTTGGACATTCCTTAAACGTTGTAGATAATCTATTTATATAATTTTGAAGCCTTATTAACCTTTATATTAATTATTTTAATCATTTGATGACTGCATGAAGTATTTTTATTACATAAAATAGTATTCTTTTAAACCTCTCGCTCTAATGTTTTAGAATATAGTCATATTTCAGTACACCCATGTGCAGTGGTGTTAAGATTTTTTAGGTTTATTAATTTTTGAACGCATTTACAAAACCATTAGTAAAATTAATGTCAACATTTTATAGTGACATTTATGATAAAAAAAATTATATTTTATAATCTTTGTGATCCCAAATTTGACAAGAATTAGGCATTTTATTATTCAAAAATGGGCACGATTAACACATTTGAAGATAATTCTAAAGATACTGATTATAAGCTATGTCTTTGACCATTCAGATGTGATAAAAATTCTACGAATAATGATTGCTTTATAATAATTATTGATCTATGAATAAGGTAGTATTTTTTTTTAAATACGCCATTTCTTTTGGCACTTCTTAGTGGTTAAGCTACAACATACGGCCGTACCCTTAAATTGACAAACGATAAATGAAGTAGGGAGTAAGGTCATGGTAACGCGCGTGTTTGAACATGTACCGTTTTAAAAAAAATATTTTTTTTGCTTAAGTAATACACCCACGGTGGCCGCGCGGCTTAAGCGTTGGACTATCACGCCGTGGGTCCCAGGTTCGATTCCTGGGCCTGGCAAGTACACATATTTTTTCAATTTGTGTGTGAGTCAGGGTATGGACCTAATAGGTTGAGCAAGTGGCTGACATCCATTTCTCGTAAAAACAAAATCTGTTAATACAAACCTCCACTCTTTGGAGGCCCATATGATCTTATTAGGATCGGTTATGGTCAAAAAATTAAATAGTCTTACGGATCTGAATTTTAAGTCTACCGATCTATACTTGTTCAAATAATGATTACATGTGAATTATTGTGAATTGGGGATATACAACCCCCACAAGTGGCTCAACGATCAACGCGTTGGTGATCTAATCTGTTAATACAAACCTCTACTCTGTTTAGGCCCATATGATCCTATTAGGATCGGACATGGTCGAAAAGAAAATATAGCTATACCTACAGTTTTCGGTTCCAAGATTTTAAATAAATAAACTCTGCATTAGGCATAAAGTCCACTAAAGCAGGCTTGCGGGGCGCTCGCGCATTTTCTATGTGAATCATCGAAAATACAACGTAATCAAATACGCCAGCGCACACTGGACTTGACGACGCATTGTGCCCGCCTGCCCCATGAGTCACCGTTTTTGGCTTCTCAGCGATACGAATTAACGAAAATACAACGTAGTCCATTCATTGAACACGGCAAGCAAAATCACGCTCCTCGAAGCGTCGTCGACAGACGGGCGAGAAGCCATTATTTAAGAACAGTGAACTCTTTGTTTTGTTATTGCGTGTCCGATATTAATTACAAGCCCCAAGAAATTTAATAATATTTTTATTGCTTTGTTATGAGAGATGCTGATAATAATAATTATTTTGTGCTCCTTGAGCCCCTTATTACATAGGTGAAGGGTAATGCGCGGGTGTGAGGGGGCCTACTCAGTAGTGAGCGCACCGAACGCTTTTTTGGTGGGCTTTATGCCTTAAGGTTACCATTTGTTTTCCAATTCGATTGCCAACCGCGATAGTGAGACGCCCAAGTGGATAACAAAATAGGCGGCGCCAACTACTAAATTATATCATAAACTTAATTTAGTAATAATATTTATTAATCTATTACAAAGCCGATCGCCTTCGATTGGCGGAATTTGGAGTACTCAGATAACTTCGACCATGTCCGATCCTAATAAGTTCATAATATGGGCCTCCACAGAGATTTGTATTAACCGATCTTTTGTTTTTACGAGAAATGGATGTCAGCCACTTGCTCAACCTATTAGGTCTACACTCTGACTCATACACAAATTAAAGAACAATATGTGTACTATCCAGACGCATGATTCGAACCTGGGATACACTGTCAGAAAAATGTAGTTATTAAAAATAATTTGCATGAATCATAATAGAGGATCGATAACTTAAAGGTCTTAATTAAAGGATAGAGCATTCCCTCGGAAAGTGAAAGATTTAATTTTACAAGCTAACGGTTTTAAGGGATAGATGTAAGTACGAGTCCCATTCAGTTCAACTTTGTTTTCTAGATTTTTTAATAATAAGTAGATACCGTAGGTATAATTCTGAAGTTTTTTTTTAAATTTCCTATATATTTTCTATAATAAAGAATGCAACATTCTTAAATCTTTTGTGTATTCTCAGTAATCAATAAAATAATAGTATACTAAGTAGAGAAGAAACGTTCAGGATTTGCTAACAAATTATGCAGGTAATACAAAATTTTCATTAGTAATTTGCCCATACGTAGGTATAGTCACTATAGTCCAAACTTTTTTGAAGGCAACTGGTTTTGTATAGTAGAACCTCGATTTCCCGTAACGGGGTTATGTTTGTGTTTTTATATAACGGACTTTCGGCTTTAACGGACACCCCTCACCCCCATTAGTCCGTTATATCGAAGTTGTCGGTACTGTATTGTATTTTAATGCTCCCGTACTCACAGCAAGCCATGATGACTGTGGTAGCATGTAATGACCACCTTGAAAATAAACTCGCCGCCAATACAGTCAACAATTTATAATTAATATCTGAAAATTAGAGAGGCGAGAAAAGCCTGGCCGGGAAATTATTATATCGTCAATTCATCAAACTAGACAGTTAATTTTACACGCATTATAAAAGGCGTCTTAATGCAGTGGTTCCCAACTGAGTGTTCATCAGTAGTACATGTTTATGATGAAAACCTACGACGAAATGACGAAAGTACATACCTAACGAGAATATTTTTGAAGAAGAACTTCTTCAGCCGAGGTAACGCAAAATCGTCTGTAGAAGTGAATGCCAGATTAAAATTCATCACGAAATATAAAATTATTATCAGTGCAGCATAATAATATGTACATATACGAGAAGTTATTCGATTCGATTCGAATGCAATAACCTGGCAGTGGCGAAGGGTGCCTGTTGAAGGTATGTAGGCCATGGTAGGTTACTGAAAGTTAGGTTACTGAAGGTTACTGACGTGAATTTGATTTTTATTAATTTTCAGTATTAATTTGTACAAAATTTGTACAAAATCAGCATTGTACAAAAATATTATAATATTATGTTAACTTTTTATAATAGATATTTCACGAAAAAAGACAACGGGCACACAAATAGATATAAAACAAGGAATACCCAACCGCGGTCGAACTCGGGTTAGAAAATTCTACTGTATCAGTAGCTCAAAGTTTTATCGAAGGGTCCGTTTTGCACCAAATCCAGCGCAAAAAATAATGAATATAAATACAAAAATACATCACTGCAAACATTTCAGGCTTTTATACCTATAGTTTCGGTTTGACGTTGTGTGCATATTGTGTTTTTTTATAATACGTATGTGGTCGTTTGTATGTATATTAATTAATTACGCGTGAAATGTGCCAAATTAGTTTAAGCCTTTGTTACATTGTGTTGATCTGATTAGTGGAATTGCAACTACCATCTGATTGACCAATTCGACAATCAATTTATAATACATACCTACATATATATGTCGTTGGCTTATTATATATTTTTTGAAGAATATAAAATTATTATTATTATTTAAATAAGTTAATTGTCAATTTAAAATTATTTTTATTAAGAAGGTGAGCTTTAAATAATCGTCTAATATGGAGTCTTCGCCACTGCAGCCTGATGTAGTAAACATTTCGATGCAACCCACGCTAATGTCAAAAAAAGGTTAGTTTAATTGACTTGTAAGCGGTTTTCTCGTTTGTCTTTTCCTTAATGCCTTTATATAGAATGTACGATGACCATGATGTTTACTCACTGTAAAGTGTGAAGAATATCATTCATTCGTTAGCATATTACAAAATATGAAGGAGGAAAACGAACAAGAAAAAAATCTAAACTGTAAACAGAAGGAAGAGAAAAAAGAGGATGGCGATTAATATTATGGAAATCCTTGTCCTGGTGGCGCAACGCACGATATTGCAATGGCGTTATACCTAAATAATATACTACATTCTAGTAGAGGTTCTATTGTTTTGGCACGGCGCAATACTTGACTCGAAAGCTGCAATTACGGCGACAAATTTAGTCTATGATTTTCGTCATTCCGCAGAATATTTTGAATGATCAGTGATCACTATCTCCATACTCATTGATTCATTGATGATTGATGATAATAGATAATAATTTAATAGAAAATCTATAGAGAAAACCACAAAGGACACGCGATTTTGACATGGGTCGACAATGATAAAAAAACGTTCATTGAGTCATGCGGGTGTCGATGAAGCGCGGTACGCGTGAGGTGACCTCATTGTTGTTCTGGTGATTTCCGAAGATTTTGCCAACTCATATATTCGTTTAAATGTGCTACGGGCGACGAGCATAAGTCTGATAACATTTTAAATAAGTACTTACCAAGAAAAACGACATTACACACTATTTTATGTGACAGCACGTGACAGCACATAACGTGATCATAATGTAGCTATTTGAACCTGTAAGGAGTATTTCTAGCGCCTTTATTCCATATACCCACCGCGAATGCAATAATATGTCGCGCTGAGATTAGCGAGTAGTTATCACCAAAGTTACTTGATTCAAGATGACTATAGTAACCAATGTGACAACAACTCATTAATCTCTATCGATATAATATTATAATCGCGGTGGGTACATGGAATAAAGTCGGGTAAGTAGTTGAAGCCTGAATCCGGCAAGCTACATACATAAGAATAATAATATATCGGGCTTATACATGCTCAGCATAGGTCAAAATAGAGCTTTTATGGTATTTTCCGAGCATAAGCCTGGACATTCCTTAAACGTTGTAGATAATTTATTTACATAATCTTGAAGCCTCATTATCGTTTATATCTATTTTAAACATTTGATGAATGCATAAAGTATTTTTATTACATAAAATAGTATTCTTTTAAACCTCTCGCTCTAATGTTTTAGAATATAGTCATATTTCAGAACGTCCATGTGCAGTGGTGTTAAGATTTTTTAGGTTTATTAATTTTTAAAAGCAAGTCGACATTATTGGAGTGAAATATTTACGATAAAAAATTATATTGATAATCTCTGTGATCCCAAATTTGACAAGAATTAGGCATTTTATTATTCAAAAATGGGCACGATTAACACATTTCAAGATCATTCTAAAGATACTGATTATAAGCTATGTCTTTTACGATTCAAATGTGATAAACATCCTACGAATAATGTTTGCTTTATAATAATTATTGACCTAAGAATAAGGTAGTATTTTTTTAAAATATTTACGCCATTTCTATTGGCATTTCCCAGTGGCTAAGCTACAACATACGGCCGTAGCCATAAATTGACAAACAATAAATGAAGTAGGGAGTAAGATCATGTTAACGCGCGTGTTTGAACATGTATCTAATCGGTTTTTTTAACGAAGAAAATATTAATTTTTAGTAAAAAAAAAATAAAGATTTAGGAGGGTGGAGGATTCTAAAACATGTGAATAAACTAACACCAACTTACATTAATTCTGACTCATGTATGCAGAGCTGATTTGTATTATTTTATTTCATTTATTATTGTACAGTGGGTGTAAGTAAATGTTTCCGCGGCCACGCAGTTGGGAATCCTTGTCTCAAGGCTCAGCAAAATAATTATAGGGTGATTTTCTGGTATAAAGCCTGTGGTTATAATATAATATGCTGTGCATACAACGAATCGCCACGTGTGCATGTCATTTAATAGCTAAATACGCAAGTTATATTGTGGTAGAAGTATATGATAATAATATTATGCAAGATGGGTGGATATTAATATTAATTAAATAACACGGCATACAATATAACGGTGGTCTAACATTGACACCTCGTTGCACAAAATGTTATACAAAATCTATTGAATGAAATGAAATAAAAAATAATAATTACAAGATAAAAAAAAAGAACTTTTTATATAGGTACAACGTTTTTAAATTCTGTTGAACCATATAAACTTGACTTGACTACAGTGTTGCCATCTTTTTCTATGCTGATTATAGTACAAATCCGTAAAAGTTATAGTATTTCTGAAAAATATATAGTACAGGTACATTTTTCATCTTGAATTCTTTAAAATTATAGTATTTTGGTATATTTGGCGTAACATTATAGTATTTTACATTTTTCGCAGAATTACAATTATAGTATTGTACTATAATTATAGTACGGTTGGCATCAGTGCTCGACTAGCTAGCATAAACGATCAAAAAAAATTGTACTTGACATGTCATATTGATTTCTATAGTAACGCACGTATAGATTAATAATTTAGTTGCTAGGACCCTAGATCCCTAGCAACCGATAATGGTGTCGAAATAACTTTTCATACAAAACAGAATTAACTGAAAATGAATTCAATTCCACTTAAAGATGGCTAAAAGTATTTAAAAAATGCATTGGCATCGTGTTCTGATATATTCTAAAAGTTTCAAATGTCTAGCTAGTCGGGAAGTTAGTTAAAAATCGATTGCAAGATTTGCAACTGACAAAGAACCACCGGACAAATAAGAATACGAGCTAAGAAAAACGTTGTAAAATACGGATAGTGAAAAAATAATTTAGTTTATTTTTGTGTTTAAATTTATTTTGATTACCTACTTATCTGATGTATAATAACATTTTAATTCCCCATATAAACATATTGAATGTCAGATATGAGGTGTCAATGATAGAATATCGATAATACACATTAGAAAATTACTACTACAAATTGAATATTGTTTTATCATGCGTGTTTCGGTCCAGCTCATAGACACAGTGGGTTGAACATATCAGTCGCGAAGGGTGGAGGTAGGCTGGAATCGACATAAATAGTACATACTAAACTTTGTCAGTCATACTTAATTGTTTTGGTGCTGGTTAGTTGTTAAAATTTAATTAAACCCTGCCATAATATTTTAGGTATGCTATGGGCAATCTGACAAAAATAGTGCACACTTTTTCAGTAATACTTAAGTATTTGTTTTCGTTGAATTAAGAATACATATTACAGATTGTGTTGGTTAGTTTTTTTAAATTTATTAAGCTCTGCCTAACCAAATCATAATAGATAAAAAATATTCTTCTATTTATAAAATATCAAAATTATGTATGGTTTAATGGCATAATTTTATATATTCTTACATAAACGATACTAATATATATATATAAAAATATCTATAAAAACTAACACTATCTAATATATATATATAAAAATATCTATAAAAACTAACACTATCTAATATATATATATAAAAATATCTATAAAAACTAACACTATCTAATATATATATATAAAAATATCTATAAAAACTAACACTATCTAATATATATATATAAAAATATCTATAAAAACTAACACTATCTAATATATATATATATAAAAATATCTATAAAAACTAACACCATCTAATATATATATATATAAAAATATCTATAAAAACTAACACCATCTAATATATATATATATATAAATATCTATAAAAACTAACACTATCTAATATATATATATAAATATCTATAAAAACTAACACTATCTAATATATATATATAAAAATATCTATAAAAACTAACACTATCTAATATATATATATATAAAAATATCTATAAAAACTAACACTATCTAATATATGTATATATAAATATCTATAAAAACTAACACTATCTAATATATATATATAAAAATATCTATAAAAACTAACACCATCTAATATATATATATAAAAATATCTATAAAAACTAACACCATCTAATATATATATATATAAATATCTATAAAAACTAACACTATCTAATATATATATATATAAAAATATCTATAAAAACTAACACTATTTAATATATATATATATATAAAAATATCTATAAAAACTAACACTATCTAATATATATATATAAAAATATCTATAAAAACTAACACCATCTAATATATATATATAAAAATATCTATAAAAACTAACACTATCTAATATATATATATAAAAATATCTATAAAAACTAACACCATCTAATATATATATATAAAAATATCTATAAAAACTAACACTATCTAATATATATATATTTATAAAAATATCTATAAAAACTAACACTATCTAATATATATATATAAAAATATCTATAAAAACTAACACTATCTAATATATATATATAAAAATATCTATAAAAACTAACACTATCTAATATATATATATAAAAATATCTATAAAAACTAACACCATCTAATATATATATATAAAAATATCTATAAAAACTAACACTATCTAATATACGAGGGTGGGTCAATAAGTCCTTAGAAAAGCAGACAGGTGGCGCGACTAGTACTGTAAGCGGTTTGTTTTCATGCAGCGGCACTACCGATTCAGTATGCTGCGAAGTTTCAATCAGATTGGTCGGGTTGTTGTGTGTTTCTCGTACATTTTGTGGAAAATGGAAAAATGGAAAATGGAGAAAATTGAGTTTAGAGCTGTTATTAAACATTTTAATATAAAAGAGTTAACAGCAAAGGAAATAAAAAATGAGTTGGATTTAGTTCACGGCATATCTGCTCCTTCACTTGCAACTATTTATAACTGGTTAAATGAATTTAAACGTGGTCGTACATCAACAAAGGATGAACCACGCTCAGGACGTCCTGTAGAGGTGACTACACCAGAAATGATCAATAAAATCCACGATATGGTGTTAAGTGACCGAAGATTAAGGTTGAGTGAGATAATTGAGGTTACAGGGATCTCAAAAGGTAGCGTCATTTCTATTTTACATGACAAATTGGGCATTAAAAATATTTCTGCAAGATGGGTGCCGCGTTTGCTCACAGTCGACAATAAACGCAATAGGGTGGTGGCCTCTAAAGCCCTGTTGTCGCTCATGCAACGCAATCCGGATGAATTTTTTCGTCGCTTTGTGACTGTAGATGAAACATGGATACACCACTATACTTCCGAGACGAAAGAACAGTCAAAGCAGTGGATTGCGAAGGCAAACCATGTCCAAAGAAGGCGAAAACCGTAAAATCAGCTGGTAAGGTTATGGCTACTGTATTTTGGGATGCACGTGAAATTATTTTCGTTGACTATTTGGAAAAAGGAAAAACAATAACAGGGGATTATTATGCATCTTTATTGGACCAGCTAAAAAACAAAATTGAAGAAAAACGGCCTCATTTAAACAGGAAAAAAATCCTCTTTCATCAGGACAATGCCCGTGTTCACACATGTTTACGATCAATGGCTAAAATTGAAGAATTGAAGTTCGAATTGGTCGACCACCCACCGTATTCGCCAGATTTAGCCCCCAGTGACTTTTTCCTTTTCCCAAACTTAAAAAAATGGCTAAGTGGACAACGTTTTTTTTTCAAATGAAAAAGTCATCGATCGGACAAATGCTTATTTTGAGGACCTTCCGAAAACTTATTTTTCTGACGGTTTAAAAAAAATTGAGAAACGTCTAACCAAGTGTATTGAGCTCCAAGGAGATTATGTTGAGAAATAAAAAAAAAATACAAAAATAAAAACTGTTTTAATGCTTTTTTCTAAGGAATTATTGACCCACCCTCGTATATATATAAAAATATCTATAAAAACTAACACCATCTAATATATATATATAAAAATATCTATAAAAACTAACACTATCTAATATATATATATAAAAATATCTATAAAAACTAACACTATCTAATATATATATATAAAAATATCTATAAAAACTAACACCATCTAATATATATATATAAAAATATCTATAAAAACTAACACCATCTACATTCTACACATTGTAGTTTTAGTTCAATGAAAACAAATACGTTTGACTGACAAAGTTTATTGTACTCTATTTATATCAGATCTTAACAGCCTACCTCCACCTTTCGTCACCGGAACATATGTGTATAAGACATCATTTGTCTTATTAAAAAAATCATTGTTAATAGTAGGTATCACTTTTGACTGATTTTATGGGTGTGGAAATATTATATTATGATGTAATAGAGCACGGTTTCCCAAACAATGTTCCGCCGAACCTGAATAGATGTTTCGCGACCAATTGGAAAGGTTTTATGCACTGCAACACATCTAAAGATCTTCTACTAAGTAGAAGTAAAGTAAGTAAAACTAAAATAATTAAAGAATCGACTTCATATTGAAAGGCGAGTGATGATCAATCTCCACTGATGTTTATGACGTCAAGTATCTAGATAGGTCATGGCTCCCACAAGGGGGGGGGGGGGGGCTGACAGGCCTCTATCCTGGGGGCTGGGCTTATGGGGGGGGGGGGGGGCGGCGTGAGAGATCGACCAGCCAAGTGGGATAAACACACATCACAAACACTAATAGTAAAAAAACGCTGTTTCACTTCAAGCATACTAACATTTAATAATATGTGGTTTTGCCATAATTACAATTTTTGATTATTGTCGATATAATTGTGCATATCAACATAAAAGTGGGTGTATTAAAAATACAAAAAATCGCTAAAAATACCCTTAATTTAACCTCGAACACCATTTGGAATATGCAACTGTAGATCGTCACATTGCCTTTAACCTTAGCGATAAGTAGGGGGCCCGCCAAAGATCCTAGCCTGGGGGCCCGCCTCGGGATGTGGGGGCCATGATCTAGGTACAGACGGAGGACCATCTTTTCTCACCGTGCGCATGAAAGAGATGGGGTATATTTTAATGTTTTAACTGACCGGCTGACAAGTCTTGTCAGTTTAACAACAGTTGCCAAAATTGGCAGAACGGTTAGCTGCGCTAATAAATAATCTACAAAATAAACTAAGTTTTCCGTTAAAATTTCCGGGTTTGCATTGCAGAAAAAGTTTGTGAAACTCTGTGCTAAATATGCTAGCTAGAAGATAGTTTTTCTTTAACAGCATTGTATTTATATTCACATATTTACAGAGTTTAAAATAATGTTACGCCGTTCGTTATCTCTCTGTGTGTATTTGCTTGTGTAAAAGGGAATTCCATTCATAAATCACCAGCGAATCTTTACTTATGGTAATGTTTGAACATCCGAGGGAAAGACGGAAAGCGGAATATGAATTGATGTGAAAAGTATACTCAAGAAATGTACGTACAAAAGATGATTAATCTCAATGTAATACGAAATCAGTTGGAAAGAAATTGAATGATGTATTATTGTAAAGTAACTATAAACCGTGACCAAGGACATAAAATAAAATAAAAGAAAACTATTTGACCTTTTCACAACTGCGCAGTTTGTATCTACTTATTCAAATTGCCTTGCCATTCATTACAGACGGCAATATAAGATGTATTAAGAAGAAAAAAATCAGGGATAGTTTTAAATTTAAAGGAATAACTAATTGTACCTTAGAGCTAAAAGTGCGGAAGTCACATTTTTATCATTTTATTGAAAACAAAAATTATATTGATTTATTGATATTACCTACGGTCTAACTAAATAATTGGTTGGCGTAAGTCCTAAACAGACCAATTTAAATTAAATTTATTAAAAATCCCCGCCCTTTCAGAACGGAAAAAAGGTAGCCGACAACGGAGAAAGGCGAAATACTCCAAAAACAAGTTCCTAGCAACAACAAAAAAGAAACAGTTTCTATCAAAATTAATGTATCAAAAGAACCTAAAAAACTAAAAAACACCCCAAAAAAGAAAACCAACTTTTCATCACTTTCGTGGAGGAAACGTTCGGACTTCTGCTGATAACGAATCCGGCTCTCTTGACTAGTTGTGGTGGGTCGTGCATCGATTTGATCTTTTGCTCGCCACATCGACAAAGTTAATTTTAAAAATTACATAATTTATTTCAGCTATCATAAACCATTGTCCATTACTTGTTCATAAACTTAAATTTTCAGAAAACCATTTAACGTTCAGAATTTTCTTTATTCATAGTTAGGCACCAACATTATAATATATGAATACATAAATTTTATTTTTCAGAAAAGTAAAATTGTTTGAATCCTTTGGATTCGGTTACTTTGACAAATGAATTTTCTTTCGAATTTGGACAATCAGCATTCAGAGAATCAGTAGGCAAAGCATGTTCCATGTTTAATAATTTTAGCCGTCAGGGTGTAATCATCATCTGAGGGGCGCAGGGGGGAAAGCCCCCCGCGAGGCGCAAAGCACCGAGTTTTTTTTATAAGAAACAATATCATTTTAAATTTATAGTTTGTGTTTAAAATCGTTTGATCTTCATATCAACTATAAAAATAATATTTATAATATTAAGAACCATACACAGTGTCGTTTTTGGAGGCAATCTATAGGCGGAAACCGTGTGTGGTTTTGTACCATGTTCATACTAAACTTACGATTCCTGTTCAAGGAAATATTTACTTAAACTTAGTGAAAACATATTAAGAGCGTACATAAGTGAAACAGCAAATAATTTTCAACTGTATGTGGAACGCAATTACGGCCGCGTTGCCATTCGGAGAGCGATAGTGGAGGTGTCTGCACGTCGATTCGTTTTGTCATGGCGTCGGATGAAAATATTCTTAAATCGTGTAAAGATGACTAAAAAACTTTACGTATGTACTTAAAAAAGAAAACATGTCAATGAATATACTATTAATATTACGAATATAATAATAAACATAACATAAAAAGGACGCATGTTGAACTTTTATGACAAATTATATTTCGTTCGGCTTGCGTCATTTACACCCGCGACCCGCAATCCGTGCATTGCCTAGTCACGATGTTTTTAAACCATGCCTCAGCTGAGGTATAGCCTTAAGTATATCCACAAACAGAAATCATAAGTTTAGTATGTAGCATACGTTTCATAACTACATGCGGTTTCAGTCTACGAATGACGTCTCAGAAGCGCCACAAACATCGGGGTATATACCTGTTTACACATAGGTACACACAACAGAGTTAAATTTGTGTTCCCTGGATGTGACGCATACGTCACAATAACTTGACGAAAAAGTGGCGACGTCTTTCGGGGCTCACGGTATGCCGGCGTTTGTGGCGCTTATAAAAACGACAATTTGAAAAGAAAATTTAGTTATTTCGAGAGCAAATATGATTGAGGTAAACGAGTAGAAGTGAAATATATAAGTAAAACAAATTTACCTTCGGTTCGTATAATCATAAAGCGTACAAAACTTACAAAATTAGTTTATAAGGGTTGGAAATTGTTCGCAAAAGTTTCAGGTAAGTACGCTGCACATGACAAGTAATTAAACTTTAAACGACAATTCTTAAAAAAAAAAAACGAAGGGAAAAATACATGTTATTCGTTATATTATTATTATCTACATCACCACAATACAATTATTTAAATCGGATTATAATCTTGTTAATTGCACACAAGTTTAAGTAGCTATCACAAAATACAATCAGTTCAGTTATTAGTAGAAATGTAATGAGCTACCTACAGTATTTTTAATTAAAGATTACGTGTAGAGATATTCGACAACTCTATGGGGGTCATCGAGAAACTGTATAAGAATTAGGTACGTCAGAAAGTATTGATATAATATTTTGACCGATACTTTTCTTTCGATACAATACCAGTGTCGTTAATAAATATTGGATCATATGATACATTTCCCTCGTTCGAATTTATAAATTTCGATTGGCAATTACCATGCGATTAGTATATTGGCAATATATTCCGAAATAATTCACCAACCATAAAGAATTTGTAAAATATTCAAAACGCATTATCAACTGAAACTTAAAATTTGTTAATCGCTCCGTGACTTGGGAAGGCAGAATAAGAATGGCGATAACAAACCCTACATTAAAAAGCACACGTGGATGAAACTTTTTCGTTAAATTTAATGTATTTTTTCCGTATTCAAGAAAACTTTTCACATAAGCATACTATGGGGTACAGCAAGGCCCACTATAATAGTCAGGCCGTGACACGAAACTGTAAATTTCTATCGAAGTGCTACTTATCGCTCATACTTAGAATGCAAGAACAGAAACAATACAAATTATTTAATTGAATGGAATATTACTTCTCCTTCTTCTTTGTCAGGATCTCGTGACCGAGGATCGTGACTCTGAATATTTGGCTGTAGAATAGCTTTCTCAGCGGGTTGGCTACACTCCTTTTGACATCCTACGACCACTAGAAGACCCGAGGCACAATAATTGGTGAAATCACCTGGTACATCCAACGTTACTTTAATACTTTGATGCGGCATGGGCGGTATGTCTTAAATACCCAACAACTGAGACAATACAAACGGACACTAACGATTCTAATAACTATGGTGTGAGGCCAGGTGTTTATCGCTAGACTCAAATTGGGTATGAAGAATGTAGCCGGAAAAGTGGATTGTCTTCGAGATGCTATGCGTACTAGACGGGGTAAATTGGTAGTTAGTGGCTCCCACTAGATTTTGTTGACTCCGCCCCCTCTCATCGCATTAAGAATCAATAATTAATTATCATGGACATTTTTCGAAGTGGTCCTCCAAACCTGTTTGTATACAATGATTATTGTAGCATATTGAAAACATTCGTTTATTGCGAATAGGTGACCACATTGTATTCGAAGATAATCAATAACAATTATATAAACATACCACAATATAAGCGTGAAGTTCGATAGTTTTGACAGAAAATATGACGTAGTAGTTAGAGCAACGCCGAGCGAGAGAAAACGATGCAATAGGCTCATGTAAGAACATGATTTCAGTTGCCCCATCTCCACTCTCCATGTATATGCAGCCGCGGTTTGTGCACGGCCGCCTTTCATCACGCTATAAACGTGTCAGAATGAAAAGATTTTAGTGCCACACTTCCTTGTCCCGAAGCGATGCTGCACGGGACTGATGTAGCAACCATGCACCTTAGTGCTTAAAGAAAGAGTTTTAGAAAATAAAAAGAATCTTGCTCTGCAGTCATGAAGTGTCCTCTGTACCCTTGTACTAAAACTCTGCCGAAACAGAGGAGCCAGGAGTTGAAAGTGATGAATCTAAGGATGGATCGGAATTATTCCGTCCTTCAATGACGCAGCAAATTTTTTAAATGCCTCAAAGTTGGCCTTGGTTGATATCAAGTCGCCGTGGCCAATCGGGTCCGTGTGTGGACGGATCCTGGCAAACAGCTCCGCTCGGTCGGATTCAGAAATCGCAATCTGCGCGTTTTCAAGATTAAGTTGTTTGACTATACAACCATAATTATTGTAATTCGAAATTCAGTGCCACGGCCTGCGGGGTGTAAGCGTAGATATTAGATAGGTACCTACTGCGATATCATTTTGACAAATCCCATATACAAATATCGCTTTGTAACGGTTTCTTATGCGTACCTATGCTAAAAGGGTATATGTAACATAATCTCTGAGAAATGGGCTTAACGTACCCCCCTTCAACTTCTTTTTCAGATAGCTGTTTGCGATATGTTCGGGAGGCGAATTTGCATATGAAAAGCAGAACTCGTTTGTCCCGCTCAAGGTGTACACTTACTCGCGGCCATATTACACAGTATGACCTTATTTTAGTTATAAGAGCAACGATAAAACAAAATCGCAAACACATTTTTTTAACAAGCGGCGTTTTGGGAGTTCTGGGTTCGACCCAGTGAGGACACAATATTTATGTGATTTTCTCAAAGCCTAGGTGTGTATGATTGTTCAAAATTACTAACAACTACCTTGTACGAAAAAGCAAGGACATGGTTATTAATAATAATTTAAAAAAAAGGTAAATAAAGAGGGAGAGAAATAACACATGCACGCTGTACCGACCAAATCAAGAATGCTACATTCCAGGGTCAACCGGAGGAAAACCATGAACCGAGCAGAAACTTAATGCCACGGCCCTCAGTAATGAGACAAATACTGAGAAGAAATACGTAGGTACGTCAGTAAAATTAAATTTACAAATTTAGAGGTACAATGGATTAAGTAATACAAATTTCTTTTATTTTAGGCGAGTGTCACAATTTTAGGAACCTATCATGTTTTGACTCTTTTAAACAGAGCTGTTCCAACCACGATTTTTTTCAAAGTTCGGTTGCGGTGGAAAAAATAATAAAAGTTCAAATCAAATAAAAAATCGGTACTCGGATTGGGTCCGGTTGTTTAAAAAATCAATATACACACATATCTATTTATATCACGATGGCCGAGCGGTAAAGTGTCAGCATAATATCATGGATCCCATCCCAGGTACGATTCTCGGATCTGGTATAATATTCACATATCGTTTTACAATGTGTGTTTGGCCCTAATAGGTTGGGCAAGTGGCTAACTTCCATTTTTCGTACAAAAAATATTAATACAACCCTTTCGAGGGCCATATGATCTTAGGATCGAATATGGTAAAAAAATAATACTTTAATTAAAATTTAAAACTCAAAAAGTACTTAAGTAGATATACTTAATATATAGATAGTAATTTTCCAAAATATTCTAACAACGTAAAGCAAATGGATACAAATGTAGATACTTGGCATTGCAGTAAAAAACGTTTGTAAAACATTATGTCAGAATATAATATAAAAAAGCATAGGTAAGTAATTGTTATTTTTTGGGATAAATTACTAATTAAAGCTTGAGTATTTATAATAATGTTGCTTCGAAAAGTTGGTACGTCGATAATTTAGGTACCTTTTTGGAGTTAACAACGGATTGTGTGTATAGGTAATATATAAATATGTATGCTAGAACAAAAATTCAAGGAAATCCGATATTATAGAATATAGAACATGTACATAAAACACAAAGAGATTAGCATTACCTATGCCTGATTTTAGAGGGCATGTCAAACTTTCAAATTGTAATTACTCCGTAACATGATTTCGAGACTTTTGGCAGTAATCCCACGTATAAAGCATTAAAAAATTAAAAACTAAAGAAACAATGGGACCTCAGGGAAGTGTGATATTTCTCGATGACATTCGATTTATCGCAAGGTGCAATCCTAAGCTGATACACTGAGTTTAATTGCATTCGATCTTACGATGTAATATAGATATCATCTACATTTTGTTTGCGCATTGTCTGGTGTTACAAAAGTCGAGTAGGTACTATATTCCGTAGGTATTACATTATGCGCTTCATACCTGATTAAACAAGCGAATCATCACCAAGGTTGGACAGGTCACCGATGACGTACAGATTGACAAGTAGGCACAGTGCTAATGTTTAAATGCAAATTGGACGGATCCAAGGTTCCCAAAGAATAAGACATTTTGTCAGGAAGATATTAGCGAAATTTGAATAGCCATTCTTAAGCGATTATTAATATTAGGTATAGTCTTACGATGGCCGCGCGGCTTAAGCGCTGGCCTATACGTCGTGGGTTTCAGGTTCGAATCATGGGGCTGGTAAGTACACATATTGTTTTTCAATTTGTGTAAGAGTCAGAGTATGGACCTAATAGGTTGAGCAAGTGGCTGACATCCATTTCTCGTAAAAACAAATCTGTTAATACAAACCTCCACTCTTTGGAAGCCCATATATGATCTTATTAGGATCGGCTATAGTCAAACAATTAAATAGTCTTACGGATCTGAATTTAACCGATCTATACTTGTTCAAATAACGGTTATTGGTTACAAGTGAATAATTGTGAATATACAACCCCCACAAGTGGCTCAACAATCAAAGCGTTGGTGATCTGACACGACTGGCTCAAGATAGGGAGATTTACTGAAATTTGGTCATCAAAATTCAATAGAAGCGGTACCAAAAGAATAAAGCACACAGAAACAGGCCGCGCATATAGATCTTTTTAGTATTCTTGCTCGGAGGTTATATCTCTATATCTGGCATATAAATTATCTTATACGCGTCATTGTCAACTTTACTCTAGTCGCAATAAATCAGTTGGAATTTTGACGGCTTGCGCACGAAGGCATACATTTTTCATTACCAAAAACAACAAAGCAATTTGGCACCCGTCACAAGTTGAGAAGTGATACATTTTATCCTGACAACACTGCTAAAAATGGTTTTTGTTTTCCGCACTGTGGCCACCAAATCTGAACTAAGCTTCACACTCCATAACTTCATTAATGGCTAGGTAAGCGATTCCCAACCGGAGTTCCGCAGGACCCTGGGTCTCCGCGAGAATTCGCTAATGCTGTAACTTGAATCAAATTTGGAATTAGAGAAAAATAAGGTTTATGTAACATTTTTGCCAATTTTTATAAATATAAAACAATCATTTGTAATTCTAATGGATACAAGTTAAGGATATCAGTTGTCAGTACTGAAGGTCACCGCCTACTACGCACTGTTTATTTTACTTACATCAAAGCGTTTAAAATTTGCACGATAACGTCACATGTTACGTCATTACAAAAATTAATAATTATTATATAGATGTGTTTATTGACCTACCCAATAACATTCATTTCATTTAATAAACTCAATCATCACAAGTGCCCTCATGTGTTCACCCACCAACACCAAATCCCACAGGTTGGTGAGGAGATCATCCAGTAGGGGTAGGGTTAACATTATTACCATCTATACCGGGGGTTGCCACACTTTTGTTTTCTAGGATCGACGAGTTGAAAAAAATATTTATGGCGATCGACTGATATCACTTGTAATTATATCTGCGAGAACAATAAAATCCCATTTTTTATAATTCAAATATGTACCTATTTTGAAAACCGATATTTTATACATATAAAAAATAACGATACAGAAACATCGAATTAACGACAATAATATAGGTACTTAAGTTATATTATGATGTCTTTCACTTCTAAATAAATTAAGTAGGTACACATTAACTGTAATTTCGACATAATTACACAATTTACCTGTATATCGAATATTAGAAATTTTGTAGTAGCCAAGATGCAACCCTTCGCCAGGAAACATACTTAAAATAAATTCTAAACAATATGAATTATCATTTAATTACATCAATAATCATATCACATCAAATTGCATCATCAATCGCAAAATTTAAATATTCTTTGAGGAAAATAGCGCCGCAGGCGACTTTTTTACTATTCGAGCAAATTTGTGGCTTGTGCTTTTCTTACTTAACTGGTCGACCCGCTACGTCGGGCTTCCCTCAGGCAAGAGCCCTGTCAGACCCCCCTTGTGGGAGCCATGCCTGCTGGTGTGTAATGCAATGATAACTGATAAAAGTGGGTACTGTTGCCTCATTTTTACATGCAAGTAATAAACCCAACATGATTCCCAACCATAGCAAGAATTCTATCAGTCGTTACCGATGCTAGTTTATGAATAGGAAATCGAGTACGATTAATATTCGACTTAAATACATTGAATATATCTTCTCTTTTGGATCGTTCCTCCATTGGTAAAACTGTTAATAATTATTCTTCTGAAGCAAACATGTCTTTAAAAACCAATCGAATAAAAACGCAAAGTTGTGCAATATCCGTGTAATCTACCGACTCGTCAAATTGCAAGGATAGGGATTTACATTATTTATTTTATTAATGTTTACCTGTAGAATTTCTTCCAAATTGTCATCACTTGTGCTCTTCGCATGTGTATTTCTTGATAATGATATGTAAGAGAAGAGATAAAAACTAGCGGATTTTAAGAGAAGGAACATCGAGTAGTTTTGACTCGTTTGAACAAGAAATAGTATCTACAATATTATTATGCCCGCGATCGACCAAAAATACCTTCGCGCACTAGCCATCCCTGATCTACACATAATTCTATTATAATTATACGATATGTGTATATTTTTGAAATCGCGACATGCCATTTGTACCTATGAATAAGTAAGATATTCGAGGCTGGACTAAAGTAGCCTCAAAAGCAAAAAGTTTTTGATAATTCGTACAACCCCTGAAATTAACAATACAATAACTTCACTAAACAACAAAGGCTCTATTTAAAAGCCCGGCATGTGACTGATTGCGTTATTCTCGACGCGGATAGGTAACTAAATTCGAGAGCTTTAAAAAACCATTAAGTAAGCAGGTAGTAGGAATTCATTTGGAGCGACGCTTTTGTGAGTGGCAACACTAAATTTATTCGCGGGAATGGAAACGCGAAGCCATTAGTTTGTGATTTAACTCTTTAACCAAGGCTCGCTTGTATCGTAAAGGGCGTAAACTATCCACCATTATTATAACATTGTGTCAAATTGTTGTGAACTTTAGTGTTATAATATTCACTACCTACATTAAATATTAACTTCAGTTTAAAGTTAGGGGTACGAATTAATAAAGTATTTTCCGTATTATCGATTCACCAAAATATTAATTCTTTCGAAATATGTTGGATGAGCAGTGTTGCCAACGATCGTTGACAAAATTAAATAAATGGGTCTACGCGTAAAAATCATTAGGTAATCAAAAATCCGATGCCACATGCCTAAGTACACATTAAATTATTACATTACATTTTGAACCTTTAAACGAACATTTTCAGTTGGCAAAATCTGCCGAAATCACCAAAACAACAATGAGCTCAACTCACGTTGAACCGCACTGTATCGACACCTGCACGACGTTTTGAACATTTTTATCATATTCTACATGTCTACACATTTTTCGAATCATGTCAAAATCACGTTTCTTGTTTTTAGTGGTTGGCACTATGTATTTTCTATAAGAATATTGTCTGCCTATGATCTATGGTCTGCAGGTTGGGTTCTGTTCAAAATATTATCTATGAATATAATATCGCAAGTAATTTTAACGTACCCACACTTGGTAACTGTTAAAATTAATTGAAATTAGCATGAATAATTGATAATAATTCAAAATACTAATACATTGGAATTGGCACTCTTTATAATTGAATTTAGAGAGGTGGTGATCGTTCAAAATATTCTGCAAAATGACGAAACCATAGATTAAATTTGTCGCCGTGACAGCGTGACATGCATCTCAATTTGATCATAACATTAGCGTCTGCATTCGTTCGATTGAGATATAGTGTGGTACGGGTCGGGTTTGCTTAATTGGGATCCATACTCTGGGAGGTGCTTTTCGAAGATATGTGTAAGCTTGGTCTGCACATGGAGATACGCGGCGTCATCAAACTTATAATTTCCAAGAGGCGGATGGGATGCGCATGATTAGTTCACATAGTTTCATCACAGCGCTCAGGAAATGATAAACTCTATTTGAGGAAACATTAAAATTAATTTGCATCTCTTATGGGTAATTGTAAAATTATGGACAAATCCCAGAGAAACTGTCCGAAACTTAAATCACCATGGAAATGCAAAGAGAAAAGTAATAATGCAATTTCATTATAATAATGAGAGAAAGTAAACGAAAAAACAAAGCGTTGCTATGACGACAATCGTTGCCTGTAAATAACTTGAATAAAACTGTGTGAAAACCAATGACGAAATCTTAGTATGTATTAGTAGAGTGGTAGTTACATATACGATTAGTTGACCATAACATTGTCTTGTAAAGAAATACTTTAAGTAACAAGGGAGAGAATAAAAAATGAATAAAATTAATGGAATACGTATATCAACAACTCACGCGTTCGACGTGCTACAATGAAAATCATCTGACATTCCTTAGCTTTTGGTTTATACCAAACGACTCGATAATAGCTTGCAAAGAGGCTAACCCTAACCTACTTCTTTTTGTGCCATATCTACTCTAAATAGGGAAGGAATGCTGAGCTCAAGCCAGCCTTTGAGGTTCTTGAGCCAAGACGTTCTTCTTCAACCGGGCCTCGGTTACCAGAGATCCTCATTTGAAGATATCTCTCGAGATACCCCGCACGATATGGCCAGTGTATGCCAATTTTATATAGGTAGGTACCTAATATAATTATGCCAACCATTGATGCCAACCTACTGAAATTACTGTTATTTTTTCTTTTTTCAAAGCGATTGATTTCGGTTTTATTTCAATTTCAATTTATTTATTTTACATATTGTGGACATTACAAATTATAAGTTTAAGACGTTCACAACATGACATTTAGAAACAAAGAAATATTATTAAAATAGTTTTATGTAACACAAGAGATAGATCAGTATTAAGTTATTATACAGTATAAATGTGTAAATACAAAAAATATTAAGTATATAGGTACAAGGAAGTACACCGGATGAGTTAAGCAGACCCTATTTTAAGATATTAATTGAGTTAGCATTTACTTGGTAGAATTCCATTTTACAAGAAATGAAAATATAATTAATATTAAATTCTACAGTTTTTTTTTTTTTTTTAAAAAGGTTTGTCGATAGCTATTTCGGTTGTAACACCATTATCAAGACTAGTCTTGATTGAAAAAAAAACTGTAGAATTTAATATTAATTATATTTTCATTTCTTGCCTATTTTAAGAATTTAAAAAACAACGTCCACCTAATTCACTCTCACGTAAGTGGAATATATCAATATCCGAAGCGATTTCATTAAACATGGTTATTGCCCTCCCAATTGGCATTACTAATGGCAGGTTAGTTCTGCACCGTGGGAGAACAAACAACGGATGCCCTCGATTCCTAAGGTAATTAACAAAGACACACAAGCCAACACCACCAAGAATGGCAGAGTTCACATTTACGCCGCGTATAAGTCTGAAAAAATATGTAGCTAAATAAAGATCCCTTCTAAATTTTAAGCTACAATATGTAAGCATCCCTAAGAGAAAATCGGTCGGATAGAGCCACGGATAATATCCATACAGCCGAAAGTAAAGGAGTCTTAAAAAAATCTTTTGGACTCTCCACCATAAGGCCGTACTTCAACTGATGCGGGGCCCAAACGACAGACCCACTCTCAAGTCTGCTTCTAACTAAGGAGTTATAAAGAATTTTTAGTACCGTAACATCCGAAAAGACCCGGGAAGTACGCAAGACAAAGCCCAACATCTTTAGCGCCTTTTTACAAATGGTATCTATATGACCACTAAACGTCAGTTTACCGTCAAACGTAATTCCAAGATTTCTTACAGATGATATTCGCGAGAGAACTCTGCCGTGCATCGAGTACTGGAAAAACAATACTCGTGAGGCTTTAGTAAACGATAAAACATTGCATTTATCAATATTGAAGTCCAGTTTGTTACGCCTGCCCCAATCTAATATATTATCTATATCAAGTTGGAGTTGACGACAATCGTCCAAGGTGACAACTTCCATGAAGAGTTTCAAGTCGTCAGCAAACAACAAAAACATAGCATTTTTAATTACCAATGCTATGTCATTTATGAAAATCCTGAACAGCAATGGCCCTAAGTTTGAGCCCTGGGGGACACCAGAAAATGTGTAAAAGGTCTGTGACTGATAAAGGCCATACGAAACGTATTGTTGACGGTTGCTAAAATAACTCCCGAATAGCTTCAAAAATCGATCCAACAATCCAATAAGTTGGAGCTTTTCCATTAGAATATCGTGATCGACTTTGTCAAATGCCTTCGAAAAATCATTGTAAGAACAGTCAACCTGGCTGCCTCTATCTAGTACTGACGACACCTAATCAGTGAATACCATCAGGTTGGTTTCCGTTGATCGGCCTGCTCTAAATCCATGCTGTTCATTCATTATAAATGTTTCTATATACGTTATATTTCTATAACGG
This sequence comes from Rhyacophila brunnea, assembly GCF_057557595.1. Lineage (NCBI taxonomy): Eukaryota > Metazoa > Arthropoda > Insecta > Trichoptera > Rhyacophilidae > Rhyacophila > Rhyacophila brunnea. The sequence continues at coordinate 39,262,827 of NW_028232796.1, forward strand.
TACATACATTATGTAGTCAGTGACTTTAAAAAAAATCATAGGTTTCCGACGTAAGTAGTAAACAGGGAACTCAGAAATAATGGGAACTGAAATATCTAACGGGTAAGGACTACCAGGTAACCGATGTCGAGTAAGAAAGAACCGGGACAAACTTAAACACGTGTCAAGAATACGTCATACGTCGAATACTGACAACTGCTCTCGGTTTATGCATTGACGCTCATTTAATATTGGCGTATTACACGCACTATTGCACATGCATAGTGCGTGTTTCATTACATCACACATTCAAAACCCTGCATCAAAATGCAGCGTATTGAATATAACCTATCGGAATTATGTTTATTATCTGTTCGGTGGTAGTAAGTTTTATATAGCAAAGTAAGCCCTCAATCTCGGCTAGTCAGGGCTCGAAATGGAACGGAACGCACCGGAGCGCCGTTCCGGCTCGTGAAATTTGTAAAATTATCGCTCCGTCTCGTGGAAAAAATATGTTGACCATCTGAGCTAGATAGGCCATAGAATAGAAAATCTGACACACTTATTTTTATAAAATACACATACGATTTGATGACTATGTAAATATCTTCAGAAAATTTGTCGAGCGCTCCGGTTCGTAAACTTTTCCATTTCGAGCGCTGCGGCTAGTGATATAAATAGTATTTCACGCCCACCATGATATGATAATAATATGATGTTTTACACATCTGAGTCACACAAGTATTAAAATTCAGTGGCACAAGTCAAACACGGTCACGTACTCGCGCAGTGCACTTACGCTGAATTCACGAAAGGGTCCAACTTTATCGAACTTACCCCGCGAACCAAACGTAAAAACAGCCAACACAAAAAGCCCATTCCGGCCGCCCCGTTGGCATTTACTGCTTTTATTAATAAGCCAGAATGGCGGTGGGTGGCGGGCACGGCTCGGAGCATGGAAACAATTTCGCGAACGCAAAGTTCAGGCGCACATTTGGAGCGTAAACCGTATTCCCTCGGGTGCTGTCTTATATCTCCGAAGTGCAGCAATAAAGCCTTGTATGTGCGAAGCGGATTATATCAGAAATACATTATAATTATGTATGTGGCCAGTGAAGAAAGGCAAGAATTAGGGCTACCTGCGCATCTATTCTATACACAAGGCTGCTTTCGGCCGCTATCTAGGGTAGGAAAGTATCCAAGTATTAGCACTTATTATAATTTGTAATTGTTACAATAAGTGCTATGTTTTAACAGCACCTCTCTTGGCTGTGATAAATTTTAGAGTGGGATAGACAGTTTTGACAATTCAAACAGCTAAGTTATTGTAATTGTTACAATAAGTGTTAATATTTCGATACTTTCCTACACTAGTTAGCTGCCGTAAAGGCCGAAAGCAGTATTGTGTACAGAATAGATGCGCAGAAGTGCGCCTGCAGAGCTAACATCAATGACCTGTATTATCTCACTTACAAATTACTTGCAGTGATGCTGTTGAAAAAAATGGTGTCGGTAGGTAGCAATGGCGAAGGGTAGAGGTAGGCTGTTAAGATCTGACATAAATAGTGAACAATAAATGTTGTTAGTATTACTTAATTGTGTTCACTAAACTAAGAATACAGCTTGCACATCGTGCTAAGTAATTGATTTTTAAAAATTAATTAAGCACTGCCCAAAACAAATCACCATAGTTTAGGTATGCTAAGTCAGTCATACTTATCTGTTTCCAGTAAATTAAGAATACATATTACAGATGGTTTTGGTAATTCTTTAAAATTCATTATAAAGCCCTGCCAAACTAAACCATTGATAAAAATATTCGCCTATCTATATATATATCTAAAATTATTCATGAGTATTGACATAATTTAGGATTTTTTTATAGGTAGACGAATATTTTTTGACTATTATCTATTATGGCATAGTTTACGTAGGGTTTAATTGAATTTTAAAAACTAATTAACACTAACTGCGAATGGTAATCTTAGGCATAAAGCCCACCAAAAAAGCGTTCGGTGCGCTCACTACTGAGTAGGCCCCCTCCCACCCGCGCATTACCCTTCACCTATGTAATAAGGGGCTCAAGGAGCACAAAATAATTATTATTATCAGCGTCTCTCATAACATAGCAATGGAAATATTATTAAATTTCTCGGGGCTTGTAATTAATATCGGACACGCAATAACAAAACAAAGAGTTCACCGTTCTTAAATAATCGCTTCTCGCCCGTCTGTCGACGACGCTTCGAGGAGCGTGATTTTGCTTGCCGTGTTCAATGAATGGACTACGTTGTATTTTCGTTAATTCGTATCGCTGAGAAGCCAAAAACGGTGACTCATCGGGCAGGCGGGCACAATGCGTCAAGTCCAGTGTGCGCTGGCGTATTTGATTACGTTGTATTTTCGATGATTCACATAGAAAATGCGCGAGCGCCCCGCAAGCCTGCTTTAGTGGACTTTATGCCTTAGTCCAATGAAAACAAATACGTATGACTGACAAAGTTTAGTGTGCACTATTTATGTCGGATATTAACAGCCAACCACCACCCATCGCCACTGGTAAGTACTCACCTTTTTTACTACTATAGAACTATTAGACTCTAATCTATTATATATTACCTTCTAATAATGCCATTTTAAATATAAAAGGTGTTTATATGAAGTTGATTCCGCCGTTACATAACAACATACAGATAGATATTATAATCTATACTAATGTGGTAGGAATTATGTTTTGTTAGCGTAATTAGGTAAGATAAAAAAATTCACGATATATGATATTATTGTGTGTGTGGTTTGCTTTTCAGTCTTTACAAAATGAAGACGTTGTTTTGGGTTTGATTTAAGCATGCCAAAGCTTTGCAGCTGATAAGACCGAAGGATTTGATCAAACGAGTTGCCAAGGCAACACGGAATTAATAATATTACGTACTACTAATAGGCACCTGTATTATAGTATTATGTGGGTACATAAGAGGAAACAAAATTTACTTGGCCTTGTAATACGAATTAGGAAATTTAATAAGAAAACACTGTTCTTCGTTTTGGAGTGATCATTATAGCGAGGGAATCGCATGGAGATAACCAGCATGAGTCCGTGAACCAGTGGTTCTCACGTGAAACTTAACTGTGGCCGCACAATTATTGCCATTGACAGTTCTATTGAATCGTCTGGAGGCCGCACCAAATATCACTTTTATTGTGATTGAAAAAATTAGGCTAAGTTTTATTTACTAAAAAATGGATCAACCTATTTATAGAGAAGTTCTTTTAATAAAAGACATTTGAACGTTTTAGTACATATTATATATTTATTTAAAAATAATGCAAATGGAAATTCCTCAATACCTACTCCTTTTTCCAATGAGAACCGCATGACTGCTTCTAAGTTTATATCTGTCAACTGGCTTCGATATTAAATTTGTTTTTTATGGAGTGCATTACGTTCACAGTATACAGCAGCAGGACAAATCGACAAATTAATAAAGCAATTGTTGCCAATTCTTTGAATTGACTTGATTCTTAGTCAACGTATATTTTCAACGTAAATTTTTCAACCGTGGTAGATATTATTAAAATGGTTTTTAAGTACTTTGTCATGAGTCATGACTCAATTCCAATGACGCATATTTAACGTTAGCCCAGTTAATTAAATTAAATACTTAAAATGATGTTGGTGGCCGCAGCAAAATCCTCTGGTGGCCGCACATGAGAACCACTGGTCTACACTCTACAGTGGACACGGTGGTTTTGCCTCCAAGCTCTGTCAGCTTGGGTTAATAGAATCTCCGATTTTATTATGTTGTGAATTGTAGGATCCTCTAGTAGTGTCCCCATATGTCAATTGAAAGGTAAGAGCTTCTCAAGTCGGTCCGACCGTCAGTTGGACCGGTAGCTTATTGCGACTTGGTATCTACGAAGAAAAAGCCTGTCTCTGTCATACACGTATGTACCTAAACCCGCTAGTCCGTATCTACAATCTACATGAAACCTTACAAATAGTTACTACATTATAAATGTAGTGGTCAGTGTATTAAATTTTAAGAAACGTACATAGTTATTGCTATGTCATAATAGTTATCCATAACGTCATATAGTTTGAAACGACGAGTAAGTTAATTCTTAAGCTTTTAACAGGGTTAAGAAATACTATGTAAGTATACTTAGGCACTTATTTTTCAGCCCACTTAAGCGGATCAATGGCAGACATTTTTATACGTCCTAATACATAATGAGCTCCTAATCCCGGCTGAATTGGCGAAACGGCTCCTCCACTAATCCGGTTAGGGACTTGGCATACTGCTGAGACCGCACATTTTGACGATCTACTTAATCCATAGAAAATACAATCAATAAATTACGAGTTATTTTTAACTCTTATATTATTTCCTGTAGCGAATTTACTTACCTTTTATTTCAAATTATATTTTAGAATCGTAATAAGTAAATCACAAGGTTACCTCATCCTACACCGGTTTGATGAAGAGAGTCGGAAATACGGCATGACCTTATCAATATAAACAATACCAAGTTAATGGTTAATGGCAGCAAGCTCCAAAATCTAGAAATAGAGGACGAGTTTGTATATCTGGGATTGACCATTAGTGGAAAAAGGCTGTACAGCAGAAATAAGAAGGCGCACACATATTACAAAAATTGCGATGACAAGTCACACCACTTCATGGAAGGATCGAAGAATTTCAATTGCCATGAAAAGGTAAGGGAGCGGAGGCAACTGATGTCTTCGAAATGTGTTGTTAAGGCGATGTCTTTGGCCTAAATTACACATATAATGTGACTTTCTCGCCATCTATTTATATTTACAGGCATCTACCATGAATTTCTAAAAATCTGTTACTAAAAACTTTGGTCGATTCCAACCAGATGGCAGTAAGTTACCATAATAAGTTAATAATGAAATTGCCAGATGAAAAAAAACGCTAGACAAAAATTCATTTACATATTATAAGAATATAATATATTCTACTTACTATAATATTATTATATATATATACTTATTCAAATAATTATTATTTTTTTTAAATAAGTACAATATTTTATTATATCGTATTGACATTTTTATGATAGTATATTATAATATATTGTAGGTATATAATTTGATCAAATTCAATTACACAAAAAACGTTGTTTATGGAATTACCTTCACTTATTATAATATAAAAAAGTTCTACTAGTTATTTTGTAATATGTGACAATCTAATTCACTGTGAATTGACACATATAATTTTAAATCGTCTGCCAAGAGTAAAAACTGGATTCCATTGATAACATTGACAATGTCACAAGATTTGATATAATACACGTGATATGATATAAGAAAATAAAATATAATCGCTAAGACACTTCGCTTTCTTCCATTTTTTGTGATGCAAGTGCTTTAATCGTATGTCCAATCACGAGAGTCCTTTTTGCTGTACGGCGTGGGTACGGGGAATTTGAAAAAGAAAGTTAGTAAGCGTCCTTTGTAAACCATGTACGGACCTGTGTAACTAATTGTAAAAACAAAATATGTAATGGACTATAAAGTAACGTTGTCCAACCAAATATTAAAATATATAACGCTAAGACCGCACGAGAAAGACTTAGTGTTTTATTTAATTTTACCAACATATATAAATCCTTTTTTTATCTTTTTTTTGTGAATCCGGGGTTCGATGGACACCTGAGCTAGCCTGGAACCCCGGGTATCTCAATTTCTTATCTCTGAAAACTGCTTGAGATTCATACAGGATAAGAAATGAGATGAATACAAATTGAAATCACCAATGATGGTTATACAATTATCAACTGGCAAGTTTTCAAAGTATGAAAAGAACGAATTATATGCATCGCGAGACGATCGCGGTGGAAAATACACGCAACAGTGAAAAATGACCCATTTCACCGTAATCGAATAATAACGACGTCAATAGCTGCAGCAAAGTGACAGTCAACAACAGATATACTATCTGGTCGGTCGGAGCGTACAGCAATGAGAACGCCACCACCTCTCTGCCCAAAATAAAAATTGCATTATAGTGAATTTTTTTTTAGCTTTATAAGCTGGCGACCCCACAGAAAACCCGTCGCGTTCCGAGGTTGGGAACCCTTGGTCTAAACAGTCATCTCGCTCGAAAGTTTAGCTTTGCCAAGAAAAGTGCTGTTAAAACATAGCACTTATTGTAACAATTACAACAATTGGATACAAACCTTCCTTAGATAGCAGCGGGAAGCGTCTTGCGTACATAGTCTAAGGAATAGACACGCTGGATCCAAACACATGTTTGTGAAAAATTGTTTAGGTTTAGGAATCAGGTTATAGAAAGTATTGAGAATACTAGACGTGTTGAAAATAAATCTTGGTGAATATCTTCACCTTGGAAGTGAATAGAGGTAATCCACACAAAATTCAAAAACGTTTTTATTTGACCAAACAATTTTTGAAATACTTATTGGTTATAATTATTATTATGGTGAAGAAAAATAACTGATTTTTTTACAGGAACATGTATTTCCATCAAATTTGCTAAACAATCTAATACACAAATGACATCCGTGAAGCTCTATTCACTTCCAAGGCGACGATATCAGGAAAACATGTATAATAAATAGTAAAACGCATGCGTAGATTAGAAATGCTTTTTATTATCGCTCAAGTCCGACAATTCTAGGAATATATTCTGGAAGAATTGCCAAAGAAACCAAAATAACCACTAAATAAACTAACTATATATGGTATATAATTATATAAAAAAGTTCCACTAGTTATTTTCATTAAAACATTTTAGAATATAAATCATTGGTTACATTGTATAGCATTGTAAATTAATAATAATTATGAGATATCGTTATAAGCATAGAACACGAAAAATCTGAAAACCATCGTGAAAATCCACGAAACAAGCATGGCATGCATAAACAGCTACAAAAGAAGTTGTTTATTCTAATGAAGTATATATAATAAGCAATATTATTGAAGTTAACCCACGAGCCATCACGTGGCCCTACATTGGTTGATGTGAAGCATCTAGTTCAGTTTTAGGCTGGGAATGCCCTAGGAAAAGATACCCAGGACTAAGGTTGCTACGCTCAAAGTGAGCTCTGACTGAGTTTAAAGAAGTTACTTTCTAATGCAAAGTTCCGGGGAGAGAAGAGCGCAAGGAAATTATTAAAATAAAAATAATTCTATTGTTTATATAAAAAAATAATGAAGCTAATCATACGAACAGCAAAAATTACGTGTAGAGATCTTCACGCCCGCAGTAAGACGCCGCAAATTTTTTAAATGCAGGATAATTGGCCTTAGTAGCAACCAAGTCGGACGGCCCGATGGGCCTAACAGCTAGTTGGACCGACCTGAGCATCTCCTCCCGTTCGGGAGCACATTCTAAGACATTCCCAGAGGATGTGGTTGGCATCCTGAATTACCCCTCCGCATGGACATGTCGGACGGCTTACAAGTCCAAGCTCAAAGAGCTTGCCAGCGAACCCACCGTGTCCAATCACAAATTGATCGGTGTGATGGTCAGGAGTCAGATATTTGGTTATCTCCAATCGCCATTTAATGTCTGGAAAAAATTAAAATGTGTGCCGGCCCTTGGTTGATTCATTCCACCGTCACTGCCAGGTCTTCTATGCCGCGTCAAGCGTCAATAGACGTATAGTCAGGTTACTTTTTCAGCAACAAGGTATTCAGGGCAAGGTGAAAGTCACCAACAACGGCCTCCTCACCTTTGAGGAGCTTCGTTGACGGACCGCTGACCTGTATGTGCAGGTCAAGTGGAAGAATGCGGCCAGGACCGGAAGCGCGTCCGTTGAAGTTGATCGGTAGGCCTTTGTGATTTCTAAGAGCGCACTACGTAGTCTATCAGTTTTATGGATACGCGAAATTCCATGTCCAAATGTCAAGGAAAACTATGACATATTGCGAGAATTATATCAGAAGTCAACATAAATTACTTTTTTATTTTCTTCGCTTTAGTTTGCAAATTATTTAATATAAACTCAGGTTCGCGAATTCTCATACCCCGTTGGATACGGCTATCAGCTAATTCTGGAAGAAGGCAATCATTATAAAAACTTATCAAACGCGGTAGAACACGTGTCTCAAACTGTGGATCTGGCAAAAGTCGTATGATTTCGATTCCACTGTCGGCATATACAATTAAATCACAGTATTCCTTCTTCGCAATGTACAACTGTCCCTGTATTTGAAACCAATAATTATGTGATTCTTTTAAGTGAAGTACGGAGTTCACAATAGTTAAACATAATATATTGTTTTGTAATGCTGCCTCTAAAATTGGTTTGGAACCGATGGACGGAAGACATTTAACTTCTATCAACCCATTTTCCCCAATTAAACCGTCGGGGCTTGCTCCTAAAAATGGGAATTCCGTTCTTACAAAAAGACCACAAGGCATAACAGTGACTTTGTTTTTTGCTTCATATAAGGCAATAGCAGTGCGTTCATTCTTCCTGCCATACATTATATCCTTTGTCACAATATCACTTGGGAAAAGCATATTTTTAACAGTATTATGCCGTGGTGTCGTATTTCTCATTTTGAAAATATTCCCAAACTTAGATGCTGTCAAACGTTTATGCCTGGCATCAATCCACAAATAATTTTCACTTTGCCCTACTGTCGCCAACTGCAATTGCTTACAATCTGTATCGCAAGAAACCCCAGCCTGTAAAGATTCCATAATTTCTTTCATTTTCTCCTGTAAGTCCAACTGTGGAATATCTGAATCGGCAGCATGCGGGCCATATTCACAGTCAGCTTGGTTGCTTACAGGGACAGTTGGTTTTTTATACCTGGAAGTTAAATCTAAACGTCTCGCCTTAAGACGATTTTGACGATTTAGCCGACTAATAACAACACTTTTAATTATTCGACTAGGAGACATACCGGTTATATTTTTATGCATACCTAAAATATGTGCTGACCCCAGCGAATGAGCTAGTCCAGCACCATAACATCTACCCTTATAACTACTGCCTCTGGAGAAATCAACTCTTTTTCCACCTGTCAATTTGCTCACCAATGACATATAATTTTCTGCCGAGTTTGTGGTAACATTCGTTACCAGTCTATCAGCTTTTTGAATTATTCCGTCTAGATGGAGGCGTATACCTTTCATCATCAAAGATTTTTCCAAATATGGTACATTGTTTATATCAGGATGTGTCTTCTTGCAGTAATCTGCACGGCACTCAGAGTGTTCGCCAAATACATGATTGGGTCCATTTTTCAAATCCAACTTTAACTGAGTGATATTGCCTTCGCATCGTTTTATAGCGCATCGTGCAGCACTTTTGAGACGTTTAATCTCCTTCCGCAATAAACTTCGGCTTTTCGTATCGTATTTTACGTTATTAACCATCGTATAAAGTTTGCTAGTGTAGTATTTGACCATGTGATTCGCGCATTCCATTTTTTTTAATTTTATACCCAAACGGTGCTCTCTCACGCACCCTAGCAAATACACTTGAATCACCATCCCCTATTAAAAATTTTACCCATAATTGATGTTTGTCAAAAATATAATTTAGTCCCTCAACTACAATGGTTTGCTCCATGCCTGTCGATGGTCCAGAAAAAGATATATTACACTCATGTTTCTTAGCTGGTTTTTTTTCATTGGCTGCGATGGTACAAATGTGGCAATATTTGTTCTTAACACCTAGGTAAAGAAGTTTTCCTGTTCGTTTTCCGATGATGCATGCCACTCCGGATTTGGCAGAAAAACTATGGCCATAACTCCTTCTTGACCAACCTCCGTCAACAATGACCGTTATATAGGGGTGTTTTTCATCAATTTCATTATTTTCTATAGCCAACTGTTTCTCGATCTCTATATCCTTCGACATTTGATCACACAAATGAGTTTTCCATGACTGGCCAACTTTTTTTTCATGCCTTTGGAACGTTCCCGAAGACATGAATGGAATTCCCACAATACCGCATAATTCCTGTGCCTGACTGTAACCAATCCCGATATTTAAAGATCCCCAAACAAATGATGTATTAATCGTAGACGTTTGGGGTTCAGTTAATACTGACGCTGTTTTCTCACAACACCTGCATTCAAAATGCAATGTTGACTTAATACCGTCTCTTGTTTCTCTTTTTAGGACCATTTTTCCTCCAGTGCATTTTAACGGATGACTAAAGACTTGTTCCATCTGTTTAAACAGGTATCCAATGTCGACGATGCGTCTGCCAGAAGGCATAGAGCTCTGGATGTCTTCGTCGACACAATTGTACTCAACGACTAAAGGTGGTAGATTGTCCGAATCATCTGTGATGGTTATATCCAAATCATTATATATTACCGGAACAGGTTCGATAACCGATGGTTTAGGTCCAGTCGTTTTCGAATACGTTTTCAATTTTTTCGGCCAACAGCTCTGAATGTCTTCACAACTCTCAAGTCTTACACAATAATTGTGCTCATCTGTCAATACTGGAAGATTGTCTGGGTCATCCGAGATGGATACATCACTATTTATCACCGGAATTGGTTCACAAGCAACGGCTGTGTTGGATGATACTAACTTCCGTTTCCTAAAGTATTCATCACGACTTTCCATCAATATTTTGGTAGTTTTAGATAGTTTTGTATTTTTTCTAGTGTAGGACTTATATTTTTTAACACTTACACATGGCACATCCATAATTATTAATAAAATATAGGTACTAGATCAATATGTAACAAAGATTTATATTCACTTATCACACACCTCTGGTATTCACTATTTAATTAAACTACACTGAATATGAGATGTAATTTAAACACTCACAATATAATTTATCACAACAATATCACGTAATTTGCACTGAGTAACATAAATTATATAAAAATGCATAAAACAAGAATAACAACACGCCAAACGTCAGTAGCTACAACATAACCTAATAAAATAATTTTGGTTGCAGAAAATCATACAATGTGTGATTTCTTCACCAAAAATCAATCAATAATCACACGACCTACTTAGTAACGAAAATGTTACTGATTAGTCAATTAATTTATAATTAATTACAATTATTACAATTAATTAATAAAAAGAAAAAATTGATTGGCGGTTGGCGAAAACGCGTGGTGATTATTGATGGTGCTGCCATGTCAAAATGCGAGATTTGTTTATTTTTATCATAAATAATGGTATAAAATAGTTGTAATTTAAGCAAATACTAATTGAAAATAATTTTCAGTATCAAATTTTGAATATAGGCAGGTTCCTACGTATATTAAGTAAATATTGTAATTTTAATTTGTTAAGTTATTTTTATTCATATGGCAATTTCGCATAGAAGTTTAACACAAACTGATTTTTGCAAATCTTCAGAGAAAAATGTTACCTTTTGTCTTGTCTATGTGTGAGTTTCATTTTCAACGTCATGTTATGGTTGTGTGTGTATTTTGTATGAAGGTATTTTGTTTCCAAATAATTCCACGACGGCAGCACTATACGGCCAAGCGTCGGCTAAGTGTTGTCAGCATGTTGCCAATTCGACCAATTATTATGGTTTCGATTTCTATCGATTCGTTAATATACAAAAATACAAGATTAAATTTAAAGAACTGCCGTAAAAATAATAAATAATATTTTTAATAGAAACGCTAAGCGTTATTCGCGATAAATTGCGTATAAGCCGAGATTTTTCGATTTTAATTGCGTGCTTTCTAACCTCTAAATCGATGTTTTTTAAATTTGAAAAAAGAGATATAAGGATATAATAAATTCCAATTTTCGCTTAGCGTTTCCCTGGGTAATAGATTTACGTACATTTTTATCGTAATTTTGATAATAAATCTTATGTCATTCATTCTTACCACCCGATAGAAATGTACCGAATTTGACACTTATTTTTGGTATATAGAACTCCATGATACTTCTTAATTTTTTATTTTATTTTTCTCATTACTTTTGAATATATATTTACCGATTAATAAACTTTTCTAGCTATTTTTCGATAACAACTTTACCTAGAGACATCACCTTAACGTAGAATGCTTTGCATTTCTTTCGTTTTCGTCATTCTGCAGTTTTTGGACATATTATTCGGAGAGACTGGTAGTTTTGGGTAGCCTCCAGTACGGTAAAGTGAAGGAGCTTACTGGGGTCAGCCTTTCCTCTGCCCCGAGAGAAGCAGAGGGGTGGGAGGAATGGTGGGTCTTGCTCGCTCAGAAAATGACTGAACTATCTGATACGATACGACCGAGGCCGCGTTAACCACAGAGTGACTCATCCAAAACGCATCTGTTCAACCTTCGTTGCGCCAAAATTGAGCGCTCGTTACGATTTGAGCAAACGTCGCGTCTATCATCTATCCTAAACTTTGTCATCATCGTTTATCCCAAATTCGAACAGTGCGTGAGTACCGAACCAATTCCAGCGCGCGCCGGCCCTCTCAACATAAAAAGTCAGTGTCTGGCATCCTGTTTAACCCCCCTCCCTAGATCCGTAATCCAGCATCATCTTAAAAATACAGTCCACTGCAAAAAGCGCAACCACAAAATATGTGCCGAAATATCGAAGAAATGAAGCAGTAAACGTGTTATTTTATAAATTATATAGGGGACTATTATTTGATCATAGCGTCGAAATTATTATTTTTGTCTCCCACGCCGCGTCAAGCTTTGACAGTTAGTTGGTGAGTATAAGTCAGGGTTGGCGAACCTTTTGCGTGCCAAAATTTCCCAAATATTATTTTTTGGCTGTCTGACGTGCCGAACAGTTTTTCGAGTAGTTCGATCAGGAAAATAATGAAAAAATAGTTATAAGAAATCGGATCAGATGAGGCATCCTCTCCGCGACGTGGCTTCCCCCGCCGCCTGATGAGGTCAGTGCTATAACTATTATGTGTGACGCATAATACCTAATAAGGACCGATCTATGCAATTTAAATTGATTATAATGCTTATTCTTTAAGAGTATCTGCCTAGTATTTTTTATACAATGCGATCTGTCATTGCACATCGATTGATAAATATTATTGGTAAAATATTATTAAAAACCGAATAAAATACGCATTTTTAATATTATATAAGTAATATATATTTAGGTATTTGTAAAACTATTTGAATTTTTGTTTTTTTTTAATTGTATCCATTTGTTCTCTTAAACATAATATATTCGCGTGCCATGCAACATCATCTCGCGTGCCATGGGTTCGCAATTCCTGGTATAAGTAAATGTTACCATTTCATTGAAAGGCACGTTATTGCATCCAATGCACAATCTTATCGGCGGATTATAATTCTAATAATAGTCATAAATGAGATGGTTTTCAGATGATGCACCCAACACACTTTTGTCTATCTTCAACTATTATCTGTATATGACAAGATAAGACGAAACGTTGGAAAATACACAGCAATAAATAATGTAGGTAATTAATAATACATTGTCTTCTCTAAAAAAATATTTTTTCATTATCGCTGTACAAACTCTCGTATTACAGCTAAAATGTTTTTATTCATTTGCTGAAGTCACAATTTGCTGAAGTAAGAATGTACATCTTTATTCTTTAGTTCAAGAAAATTCGGAGCATTATTAAAATTCAGAACGTTTATGAAAAACAGAAAAACATTTTCTTCCCTAAGTGCTTTACTCCGCACGCTATTTGTGAATTTAATAAAAGTTATTCTAAAAAAAGAGATGTCAAATCTAATCAGGTATTGCCGATAGTAGGTATTTAGTATAATATTTTTTTTGTGGCCAAACGAGACTAAATTATAAATGCAATGAAACCATCTCGAATTTAAAGTATTCCAAAGGCAATCTAATTTATAATTTAAGTAATGTTTACCTTAGTTCGTGAAAATAATTTAAGTAAGAGAATTTTATTAACACAATACGTTCGTAGGGGACAGCGCTGGGGGATGCCTTCATGCAGCAATGTGTCGACTCCGGCAATCGTTTACCTCTTTTCAACACGCAGTATTCTACTAAGTTGTCTTATATATGAGCATTATTTTCACGAGCTCGTGAATTTAAATTAAGTAAGAACTCTGAATGATTTAAATTATAGGTATGTGTATGTACCAATGTACCTAGGTAAGTTACGAATCAATGTGAAATTTTCTAATTAGAAAATTAGTCGTACAAATTACCGGTATTATCATCCGTTTTCAAAGGTATTCTGTAATCATGTACAAATGTTTTCGACCTTACTGTGCTAGTACGATAAACACGTTGCCAATAGCAATAAAAACAGAAACGAAAAATGCACTCAAAACATAAAATTCAAACGGTCGTTAAGTAAGCATTTACCTAGATACTTATATAATTGTACTTATATATGTATAAATAACAGTGGCGAAGGCTCCATAGTAAGCGATTATTTAAAGCATACCTTCTAAGAAATAATTACTTACAAGATAAAAAAGAGCTTTTTTTATACAACGTTTTTAAATTTTCTGTTGATTCATATGAACTTGACTTAACGATCAAAAAAAATTGTACTTGATAGAAATACTTAATACTGAAATGTATTTTAGTAACGCACTTATATATTAATAATTTAGTTGCTAGGACCTCAGACCACTAGCAACCAATAACGGTGTCGAAATAACTTTTCATACAAAACAGAATTAACTGCAAATGAATTCAATTCTACTTAAAGATGGCTAAAAGTATTAAAAAATGCATTGGCATCGTGTTCTGATATATTCTAAAAGTTTCAAATGTCTAGCTAGTCGGGAAGTTAGTTAAAAATCGATTGCAAGATGTGTATCGGACAAATTAGAATACGAGCTAAGTAAAATAGATAGAAATTATTTCTTAAATTTAAATAAATAAAAAATGCGCGGGAACCAATCTATCCTCAGAATAATTAATTAATACTTATTTAAATAATATAATAAAATAAGAGCCATATATCGTCAGAATTTAGAAAAAATAAAAATAAAGTGTCAAGCAGCGCCACGCGTTCTCTCTCCAGCGAGTATTGAAATATCGATTCATTCGAGCTGATTTTGTCTTGTTTTTTTGTATGAACTGCGTGTCACTTGATATCGGGGTAGTCTGGCTTTTTTTCATACGAATATATAAGCTTAAAAGGCGAAGCCTAAAATCTCCGCATATATTTAGTGTCGATGACTGCCGCTTTATTCAAATAATAATAAATAATGCGAATATTTCTATTTCTATTTCACGCATATCACGTCATATTTTATTTTTAAAATTAAATAATATTTTTATCTCGTGATTATTATTTATCAGTTAATTCAGTCATAGCCTGAGATAATTATATTATTTTTTTATTTAGTTGTTCGTCATTTTGAGCTGTTGAAAACGCTATATTTACCGATGATATATTTTTGGGCGTATGTTACGTGTAGGTATTCTTCTTTCGACCATGTCCGATCCAAATAGGATCATATGGGCCTCCACAGAGTAGAACTTTGTATTGACAGATTTTTGTTTTTACGAGAAATGGATGTCAGCAACTTGATCAACCTATTAGGTCCATACTCTGACTCATACATAAATTGAAAAAAAACAATATGTGTACTTGTCAGACCCAGGATTCGAGCCTGGGACCCACGACGCAGTAGGCCAAGGCTTAAGCCCCATATTGCATAATTTATATTCATCGCTCAATTGTATATCGTCAGTGAGCTATTGAAATTTCATCGATTTAGTGTGACGTTAGTACTTAACATCGTATTATCGTCTTATTCCCCGTAAGTATACCTGACAAGTGTGCTATTTTTCTCTGATCTCCACAGCCTACCTCTTTCCAAAAGTCATCCTTCGCCACTGATAAATAATGAACTTACCAATACTAAAAATGTAAGCTAAGAACGAGTCTGCACTTTTCGGAATAACGAAGCGGTCCTTTGTAGCGTCCGAAATAATTTAAGAGCTTTTTACACGTTTCGGTCGTAAAAGCGAGCTACCTCCCGTAAATTCGCGTTACTAAAAGCTACACCAAAAGCTCACAGAGCGATTCACGCTACACGCGACGAAGTGAAACTCCAAGCTCCCGTTCCAATTATAATTTATATACATCTAAGTATTATGAGAAGAAGTGTATCATAATTTGAAATAAGTAAAAGGAATTAATATTTATAACAGGAAACTCAGAATTATCTGTTCTGTGACTTATAAGCATAAACCGGCTCTCACATCAACACTCGTCTCGCCCGCAAAGTATCGAATACGTCAATGTGACGTCATAGTTATTCACAAGACACACGTTGCCAAATGGAGCTCCGCAGATTGGTCGAATGCGACTTTTTAGTTTGAAAAAAACATCTGGAGGCACATACAACTATTTTCACCCGACACGCAGCGTAGGTATAATCCCAAAATGTCGCACTTCGTCATTAATTTTGGCTTGGCGCGTGACGTCATTGTCCTCGCAAGGCCTTGCTATACGCACATGAGAAAGTTGCATGTTGCGCTCAGTTTTTATTTATGACTATTATCCCGGACGAGGCGATTTTCAATGTGCGACTGGGCTAAGCGATTGACGAGTGGTTGAGTGTCCGCTTCGGAAGCAGTGAGCCGCGATTCGAAACGTGTCCGAAAACTTGTACGTACCTATGCCGTTTGCCGATTACACATCACCGTGAAATGTTGTATCGGAAATATATGGCCGTAGATATATTAAATACCATCCAACCTCTTTGGGTCGTATAGTACTGACATAAAATCCATGTCTAAATAAAACACGGTTCTTGCCGGTTTTCACGGTACAGGAAGCCAGCAGCAAACAAATTTTGAAAATAGCCGATATACTAGATTATTTGTTAGGTTGGGTTTTCATTCTTGAATTTATGAATTTTAGCAAAATCAACTATGAAAATTGAAATAATGTTCACATTGAATCTAATAAAATTGGAGACCGTATAGTATATAGTCAACTCTTTCCGATAAGAAAGCTCACGGCGAACTGTGCCACGGTGAAATGTTTTACGTACAATTCACATGTGACCGATTCGAACCCCGTGACTGGCGCACTCACTCATTTACCCCGTTACCCTTACTTTTGGGTTAATTTCCTTGTGCCGTTTCTCTCCCCGGTACTTTGCATTAGAGTAAATTCAGTAAACTTAGTCAAAGATCACTTAAGAGCGTGGCGACCTCAGTCTCGGGTAACTGCTCCTGGGACATTACCAGGGCGTGTTTGTGTTGTTACCCTCTTCCCAGCTCGGAAAATAGGACTAGGGATAATAAATCAAGTCATATCTGCATTTATTTTTACCAATACATATTACAGATGAAAAATAAAACAATACACGCCTACACTAAGTGTTGACACCATTCAGGACAGTGGGAAGTTAACCAAAAGCGTAAATGTGCCACTGCAGTAACCAGTTTTACCAACCACGCCACAGCTCCAAATTAGTTTTAAATTGCAACTAAGTAACTCCAGAATATCTATGTAACTACACACCTACCCACTAAGTACTTGGTGAAAGCTTCTGGCATTCTCAATGCAGGTTCCGCTAAAATGTTAAATATTATATTTTATATTGAACAGAAAGTCCCGTTTACATCATCGCGGTGACACGTGTAAACGCACATTCATCAACGAATCATCGAAAGTGATAATCCGGAATCAAAAGTGAATGAAATTGAACCTGTTCTACAAACCTTATTGTAAAAATTATAATACTTCGATACAAACATATGAAAAACTACCCTAGATATCTGCCGATAGCAGTCTTGTGTATGGAATAGTTGCGCCAATGGCTGCAATCTTACTAGCACTTCATGACACTCTCACGTGTGATTGCCTCTGTTGCCTCAGCTCTTCTGATTGCCTCGGCCCTATGTTGTAACTTTTGACATGAAGTCACCGGGCGATTTACGCAAATAACTGATTTTAATGAAATCGGACACAATTATTTACTACGAGTAGTTGGTAAAAGACCCGTCTCGGATGCTGCCCGTTTTCTCAATGCGCTAATAACGATTCATCGTGGAAAAAAGTTCAGAATACGCTCCCATTTTAGTTTTTACTTTTTAATTTACTATGCCGTTTGAGAACCAGTGCACGCTGCGTCCTAATCCGCAGAGCATTTGCAATTAAGTTTAATCCTGCAGGAACAGGTACGGAGCCTACCTGCTAGCAGTTTACTTCATTTTTGTACCCCGTCTACTTGGTTAAAGTAATAAGGCACCTGGCACTAAGAGTAATTTGTTTTACAGGACTGGATTAAAATGAATAATTTCAGTTGGGACGCTAAACAAGTCTCCAGTAGGTTAGCAAGTTTTGTAGAAGTTACTTATAACTTATAAGGAGACTTCTGAGTTTTCTATACCAAAAAATTCACGAACAAACTCATAAACTCAACGAATCTCATCGACTGTCTGGTCCGATTGAGTAGTGGCAATTTGAATATTGTAGTCGTGTCGCAGACAGAATAGAACAATCTTTATTTTAGCCAGAAAATACTGTCAGTTTTACGCGATCTTTTATAATGAAAGTCGCCACAAACACTATAACAATAATACGAAACAAAATTATATGCAAGCAAATACGACCAGCAACTTATTATTTGTCCTAATGCAGTCTACAATCGTCTACAGCAGTGGTTCTCACGTGAAAGTTAACTGGCCGCACAATTGACATTGACAGTTCTATGGAAAAGTCTGGTGGCCGCACCAAATTTCACTTTTGTTATGAATGAAAAAATTAAAGCTAAATTTTATTTACTAAAAAAATGGATCAATTTATTTATAGACAAATTCATTTAATAGAAGACATTTGAATATTTAAGTACTTACATATCTATTTATTTAGAAATAATGCAAATGGAAATTCCTCAATATTCTTTTTCCCAATGCGAGCCGCATGGCTGCTTCTAAGTTTACATCTATTCTGTCAAGAACTGGCTTCCATATTTGTTTTTTTATGAAGTGCATTACACTGAATGCTCTTTCACAGTATAGGTCAGTAGTAGGAAAAATCGACAATATTAATAAAGCAATTGTTGCAAATTCTTTGAATTGACTTGATTCTTGGTCAACCTATAACATCGACCAAAATTTTTCAACTGTGGTGTTATTAACATGGTTTTTAAATACTTACTTGGCCATGACTCATTTTCAATAACGCATATTTAACGTTAGGCTAGTTAATTAAATTAAATACTGAAAATGATGTTGGTGGCCGCAGCAAAATCCTCTGGTGACCGCACATGAGAACTACTGGTCTATACTCTACAGTGACATTTTTAGTCAGAAAGTGTGAAGAAATACTTTTTAAAGTAGCCATCCAACTGACCAATAAATTTTAGGCTTTCTTATAAATTTTAACATTAGCAACATAACGTATGAGTCAGTGGCGAAGGGTGACTTTTGGATAGAGGTAAGCAGTGGAGATCTGAGAAAAAGAGCACACTTGTCAGGTATACTTAAGAAGATAATACGATATTACTAATAATGAATATGACACTAATGACAACGACACACAAATTCAATGAAACTATTGAAAATTCAAAAACTCACTGACGACATAAAATTGAAAGATGAGTTCAAATTACGTATTTTTAAGAACATTTATACACATCAAAAATCATTAGGTAGATAACATTTATTTTTACTTTTAAAAACAATCTATACCTATTTATTAATATGTGATTAAGGCCATAGATATATATTTTTAAAATTTTCTAATTATTAATTATTGTGGTGTGCAGCCATGACAACAATATTATGCGCGAAGGTTTTAGGCAGTGCGATAGGAGCCTACAATATTTCACACAATTACATAGACTGGCTGAGGTTACGTGACGTAAAGACCATTCGAAAAATATCACAATTTCTTGACAATCCGACATTTATTTACGTCGATGGCGCACTGTGGTACATTTTTAAGCCTTCTTAGATTATTTTGACATCTGTCGTTGGTAAATTAAATTATTTTTATAGAATATAAAATAATCAAGTGATTAAGTATATACTTAAATATGGTAATATGCAATTAGAAAATATTTTTCTTAAGAAGGTAGGCTTTAAATAATCGCCTAGTATGGAGTCTTCGCCACTGCTATGAGTAGACATGCCCAATCAAAACAATCGTCGAGACAAATTAATTAATAATATTATCTGAATCGTTTCGAGTCTGCATCGTTCTGTCATTTTGTAATGAATGAATGACAAAATGTTACTTATGTATTTATTGAACAATGCAAAATCGTTATATTAATTTTACTAAGTAATCTACGGACCTAAACAATAAAAAGCTTTTATTTGCAGGTAGAAAAATGAAACATCGAGCGGACTCTTAAGTTTTTTTTCCCAATAAACGAAGATAGAGATTGTTTCTCTGATTGGAATCGAAAAACTCGAAACGTCTATTGAAACGTGATTCGTCCTTCTGTTATTGCCTACCTATTGAAATATCAAACAATAAATAATAACAACGAGAAGAAAAGCTTTCTCAGCTTCGTTTCCGTGCATACAATATAGAAAAAGAAAAGCTAAAATAGAAGCTCGTGTATTGAAAAATGTGAGTTGAAAAGCTGCGAGAAACAAAAAGGAAACTAGAAAGATGCTCGCTTCGATTGAAACTTTCATTACTTAGTAGATAGCCTACTTTTCTTTTTTGAGTGCTTGGTTTAACTGTATCTACGTATGATGTCCAATGAAGTTTGTGAGGAGTATGTATGGAAGTCGGCACCATGCACCAGTGGCGAAGAGTGCATATTCTAGAGACGTGGCCGATATAGTAACCAGAAAAAAGTGGTAGGATAATCATACTTATAGAACTGGAAGCTGAATTTTGTTTCATCTTCATTATTTTACTGACAAACATAACAAGACATCATACATGCCTGCATTAGCATTAGCTCAAGATATTTTTATCGCAGGCCGATTCAACTACATCTCGACTTGACTTGACTTTTGATCATCCTTTAGTGTTTTGGGGCACGCCGGCGTTAGCCTCATCCCCTTCGTCTCAATTATTAGGTCGCTAGCAAGGATTCGCGTGATTCGACGTGGTGATGTTAATCTCCGGTCCTTGATGGGGGCCGGGATAAGCAGCAGCCTCCAAGGTCAAGTGTTGTTCCTTCGTACAATCCATTCGGGTGGCGATGTGAATTTCCCGGTTCTTGATGAGGACCGGGCGAGGCTGCTGTCTTCAAGTCCAAGTGTTGTATAAAAATATTTAATTTTGAAAATTTTTTTCAATTTCAAAATTAATTCATAATAAGTTTGAGCTTGGGGCTCTCTTCATTCGGCAGCGTCCGCCGATTGACACAGCTTCCATGTTTCGCGACATGGATCTTCCAATCTTCTCTTCCGTAGGTGGTTGCTCATCGGCGATTATTCTTCTTTTTTCCTGAGTTTTTTTTCGTCTTCTTCGGTTTCTTCGGAGCTACATCTGGGTTTATGCCTCGGTAGCGTAGGCGGGCATTTACTTCTTTTTCGTACTCTTGGAGGAGGTCGAATGTTATAGTAAATTCGTCGATCCAGTATCCTTCGGAGTTTATTGTGTATCTAACATGTTTTATGAATGATTTAATGTTCCGAAGTTCCAGTTCGTCGTATGAGTTGAATGGTTGTTCTCTCATGAATGTTATGTTCTGTTGAATCCGTTGTATGTTGTTGGGAGGCTCATAGTCATCCTCCTCTGTCTTCGTCTGTTTTTTTCTGGAGACAAGCTCCCATCTGTCATCTTGTGACTCAGGTAAGTCCAGTTCCGGGGTGGTATAGTCCGGTTCCGGTGTAGTATACATGTTCTCGTCGTCTTCGCTGCTGTTGTCAGCCTCCGGCAGCGGTTCGCTCTCCGGGGTCTCAGCATTTTCGATTTTCGGTGTTGTCGGGGTTTCCGTTTCTGTGGTCTCTGTTGCATCGGATGTCGGGGTTTCCGGTTCCGGGGTCTTTGTTTCTGTTTCAGCGGTTATTGCAGATTTGATCTCCGGGGATTCTGTGTTTTCGGTCTTATGTGTTGCCGGAGTTTCAGTTTCCGGTGTCTCGGATGCTTCGGTTGCGGGATTTTCCGTTTCCGGGGTCTCTGTTATTTTAATGATGATGATTTCCGGGGGCTCAGTTGAGATGAACTACATCTCGAAAGACTTCAGTCCTCTTATATTACGGTGGTCCGTTCCTTTAACTTTTCAAAATGCATAATAAGTATGTGGGAACCTTGTCGGTACATTTAAATAAAACTGTCAATGTTATAATAATATGTAATGTAATAAAATTAAGATATCATTTTCACGATGTATTATACCGGTATTTATTTTTGTTGTTATTATTTATCGGTGAAAGAAATAACAAAACTTTCATAATCAATATTATGATACACACAACAATTTTAAATCATGTGAATTCAGAAAAAAAACATGTGGTTGATATTTTTAATTTGGGAAAAAAAATCGAGAATTTAAAATAATAATAGGTACTTATGTACCTATATACACACACACCCACTAAACGTAAAAATTCGAGAGAAGCGATTAGTAAGTCTGATTCAGTAGTGATTATGAAAAAATGTAGGTATTGCCGTTTTTACAGAGCAATGAAATATGTACAAAATTTTTGGAAGTGATTTGGGTTGAGGAATTAGGAATTTAATCATTTATATTAATTAGAGTTGGCACTGATGGCAGGCATTTCTGCTAGTTATTGATGGTGGTTGCTAAAATCTTGTACGATTCATCGAGACTCTGAGTCAGGTGCGCGCCACCCGGGCGGCAGGATTCAGAGGGCGGCAAAATTCCGATTTTTTAATGAAATTATTAAAAATATATTATGTTAATCACTTACATATTATAAAGTTAACTTTATTTACAACTTACTTACAAGTCATTAAATATTCTTTTATGAATTTTGCTACCGTGCTCTATTATAGCTATTAATTTAAGAAGTTTTACATTAGAATTCAAAATGTTAAGTATATTATGTAATAGGTAAAATATGTCAAACATTTTGTTGTAAGTACTTACTTATGTTTTTATGACAATATAATAATTGTTTCAACTTTTCTTTGACTTCACATTTCCACAAATAATGGGGGGGGGGGGGGCAATTTTGGGCTGGCATCCGGGCACGTATTCCTGTGTCTAGAATTCTAGAATCTACTTCTACATTTTACTATTACAGTTTGCACAGCTGAGTGAGTGTGTCTTGTCTCACATTGTTTTTATATTATTAATAGGTACCTGTATTACCTACACTAAAATACTATATTGTGTATAAGGCGGAGTTACGGGATGCTGGTATAAACTGGAACGACGCAAAAAGACTGGCTAGCGACAGGATTCTTGGAGGCGCCGTGTGGTGTCCATATGCTCCAGCTAAGGGGTGGATATGGCCGAAAAGAAGATAGGTACTAAAATAACCTAATGTAAATATGAATTAGGTACCTAATATTAGTTTCCTTGGTGAAATATTCAAGTATCTAGGTACACAAGACAAATTAAATTGTTCATTCTAACTGATTGTATTCCTTAATTTTATGAATAAAATGAGAGTTAATTGTATGGAATAATTATGTGTGCGAAAAAGGGGGAGATATCTATGTCTAAAATCACTACTTTTCGGGATAGTCAAAAGAAGAACAAGTTTTGGGCCATTCTGTATTGGGGGGGGGCTTTTGCTAGGTTTCCATAATTTTTGTCAATGGTATCCATGTGCAATTTACCAAGCTCCAGCAGTAGGGATTCCATTCGTCCCCCTTTTCGTATTTATATTATTAATTAATATGGCATTAGAATTAATTTTATATATTTAAGTACCACATTTTTTTAAATGTGTACCTACGACTTTTCACCCTTTTCTTTCATGTAAGTGACAATGCTATTTTATCTACTTTTATAATTTTAAGCTTTGATGAAAAACTTTTCAATTGTATTTTTTTCATGATACATATGTATGTAAGTATATAAGGTAAGTATAATATATTATAATATAATAATTATAATAGGTACACTATAGAACCACTCTAGATTGCCATTACAATGCCAAACAGCCGATGAGTATTATCGACATGGTCCCTACGTCCTGAAGCAGCTCTCCAGCCCAGGATCTTTGGTGGGCCACCTACCTAAGGCCAGTATCATGCTAGTCTACACTCTTCAGTAGTGTTCCCCAAATGGTGTTCCACAGAACCCCGAGGCTCCGCGAGGTAAAATTATAGATATTCCATATTGGATAAATAGCAATATTGGTTAATTATAAAATAATATTCAACACGTGAATTATCATTTTACATTAAAGTATCAAAATTATCAATTTATTTACTTATATATAACTTAATTATCATATTAAATTAAATTGCATCGCATAACCGCATACCTATGACTCATATGAGTCTTTGGGAAAATAGCACCGCAGGCGACTTTTTTTTTTACTAGTAAAGGAAATTTGTGGTGTGATTAACTCACTTAACTGGTCAACCCAATAAGTACGCCAAGCCTCCCCTAATTCTGGGCGCCCAGGCTAGAGCCTCCCACCTGTGGGGTCCATGATTATCGATGAATATTTTGGAAGTAGGTATTAGTTAGACTCACCTCCTCAACTTCTTTGGAGAACTTGATGGGCCTCAGGTAGAACAGCAGGATGCATATATGCACCAAGTTTATCACCACAAACACACCGTTCCACACAACAGCGTCAAAAAAGCACTCAATTGTCCAAGCCCACAGGGCGACAAATCCACAACCTACCATAAGGGTGCACCTCAGAAAGAGCATCCCATACATGCCGTTTGGGGCCAGATACGAGAGAAAGAAGAAGGCATTCGCTAGCTGGAAGTAGATATGGTTTGCCTGCTTCCATTTTGAACAGTAATTCACCCCGAAAACAGCGGAAATGAAGTTCTTCTCGTAAAGAGTGTAGTTTGCCCAATCGTCTATGGGGGGCAAGGCATACGTCTGGGTGTCCGCCAACCCCATGTCTGTTGTGGTTGTTCCAAGAAAATCCTCTAAACTTGATGATCCAGTGAATTCCGTGAGATTCGGAACGACGGTTGACGCAAGGGACAGACCTTCGTATGAGGAGTCGTTGCCATTTGTGAGGTTATCAGCGAGACCGAGCGATAAGGCACTTAAGAATAACATTACTGGGTACACCACTATGTAGTAATAACTTCGCACATGTGTTCTACAATAACAAAAACCAAGATTGTTTCTGTTTGTCGATTTTGTAGAATTTTCTCATCACATTTTTGGTAACTAAATCGACCTGGAATTTGATCACAAAAAAACTAACGGAAACACTTTCTATTGTCACTTGTTATTTGCGTAGATATTTAAATTGATTTTTAGAGAGTTTTCATAATAAATTACAGTTAAATCAATGTAATTTTTTAAATGTTCCGAAGGCGCAAACTTTCGGTTGTGAAGCAATAACGTTACCACTGTACAATATAAACAAAATCAATATATTTTCGGAATATAATTACAGAGTCTCGACGTGGTGTCCGATCGAGTTGCGATAATTTAAAATAAAACAACCAACAAAAAAACTGAATGAAAATCTAAAACTAACTAGGAAGTTATTTCATGATATTGGTAAATTTTGAAATAATAGCTAATCCAATTTGACAACCAACATCAGGCCGCCAGTAAAATTCATACTGAAATCCAGAGACAAGATTGGGGATACCATAAAACTTTGAAAAATTCCCTAATATACATAAAGAAAATAATTTTTCCCTTTTGTTGAATGTTTAATAAAAACGATGTTTAAATTGAAATTTTATTGTGATTATCTCTTTGATTAGGTATGATAAATTCATTCAAAAACAATCATTAGTTTTTTACTGGTCAATTCTTATTACAATCAAAAAATAAAACCGTCGATGTGTATTATTTAATAGTTATTATTTGTAAAA
The DNA here is from genome assembly GCF_057557595.1 of Rhyacophila brunnea. Taxonomy (NCBI): domain Eukaryota; kingdom Metazoa; phylum Arthropoda; class Insecta; order Trichoptera; family Rhyacophilidae; genus Rhyacophila; species Rhyacophila brunnea. Next base: position 39,288,625 of record NW_028232796.1, read on the forward strand.
ACAATGTTTCAATAATTATGTCATTATTAAATATTTAGATAATAATAATTTATAACAATGATTTTTATTTTAATATTTAGAAATTCATATACGTTATACGAATCATTTTTTAATTTATTATTGTTTATGGTATGGTTAAAACATAATTATACTGCCATCTGTCATTGAGTAGTTATAAGCAATAACAACTTTTCTTATTATTTCAACTACTACTGCCATCTTTATTTAAAAGACCCAAGCGTTTTACATTTTTTTTTCGATTATCGTGGAAGTTCAACCTACTAAGCTATCTAGCGGTAAACTATAAAGCTTGTAATTTGAGAATTAATTTACAATAATTTATTATTGTAATAAATACGTAATTCTACGTAGGTATTATCGAAAAACATTAAAAAGACTTTACTTTTTTTTAAATTTTAAATGTTTTATTTCGACCATGTCCGATCCTAATAAGATCATAATATGGGCCATTCCTAAAATAAAATTTGATAAAAATAAAAAGGATTTCAAGTTACTTATACACATTCATATTTTTATAAAAATCGATGTTTTTAAAATAAATATAAAAAATATTAAAACGATGAATTAGTCAAAAATCTAACGTCAAAAAATTGACAATTTTAATAATAAATATGACCATTACTTAAATATAATGTAATAATAAGATGGAACCCTGCAAGAAATTCACATTTTATTAAGTACATTTTTTTACAATAAATTGTAAAAAATAGATAGATAGGTATATAGGTAATAGTGGAAGGACACTTTTTAATTCATAAAAAAATCTGAATACTAATTATTAATCGTCATTCTTGTTATAGAAATTGCCAACTTTATTTTAGCATTGAAAATGAAGTTTCCCAGCTTCAAACTCAGGATTCCCCTTGTTTCTAAATAACTAGATCAATCAGTACAAAATGATACGATCGATCGAAACGGCATAAAACAACAACAATAAGTAGGAGAGACATTAGATCTGATTCAATGTCTTGTTTCTATCACACTCTTTCGTCCTATCGAAGCAAAGGGTGCATTCACAAAGTTACGCCCACTCTCTGAACAATTAACAAGAGATGAGCGTTTATATATTTTGTCAATTATTATTTCATTGCCTTGTTATAATTATACAAATTGTGTTTTTTTTTATATGCAATATTTTACATTATTTGACACAAAACGTGATTAGTTTGTACTAATTTACCACATCTTTTAGCTTTTCAAAAAAAGAGATACCTTCTGGTTTTTTAACACGATAGTTAAAAATGTATCAAACAGTATACCTAAACACAAATTTATTCAATGTCTACTCTTAACGGCCCACATGCCCAACGTAGGTCAAAATGGAGTTTTGTGGTATTTTCAGAGCATAACCCTGGACATTCCTTAAACGTTGTAGATAATCTATTTTTATAATTTTGAAGCCTTATTATACTTACTTCATATTTATTTTAAGCATTTGATGACTGCATAAAGTATTTTTACTACATAAAATAGTATTCTTTTAAACATCTTGAGCTAATGTTTTAGAATATAGTCATATTTCATTACATCCATGTGCAGTGGTGTTAAGATTTTTTAGAATTATTAATTTTTAAACGCATTAACAAAACCATTATTAAAATTTATGTTAACATTATATAGTGAAATATTTACGAAAAAAAAATATTTTATAATCTCTGTGATTGTTTACATAGTACATTTTAGTAGTAGTAGTAGTAATAATGATTGTTTAATAATTATTGAGCTAATGATAAGCTAGTATTTTTTTGAAATACGCCATTTCTATTGGCATTTCCCAGTGGTTAAGCTACAACATACGGCCGTAACCATAAATTGACAAACGATAAATGAAGTAGGGAGTAAGATCATGTTAACGCGCGTGTTTGAACATATATTATAGGTACCTACCGTTTAAAAAAAAAACATTTTTTTTAGGCTAGGGGACTTGTGGCACAGCCTTTAGGGTTCCGTCGTCGTGGCCGGCCCTCCCTCACCCTGCAGCAGTGCTACAAAAGCGACCTACGCGCCTCAGGTCTAGAATGGCGGGAGGCGCAAGAGTTGGCGATGGATCTAGGGAAGTGGCGCGAACTTATGATTGCTCTATGCCCCAATGCTGGGTCGTGACAGGGTGAAAAAAGAAGAAGAAGTAGATTTACCTGTACTTTTTATTCAAAATGTCATGTTGTGAACATCTTGAATTAATAATCTGTTATGTGCTGAATGTGTCTTTTTAAATACATAAATAAATAAAAACATCCACAAATTGTACATTAAGTAGCCTAGCTACTTCTGGTTCAATTATTTAATAAAAAGTGGAATTAGTACAATGATTTGAGTTGCCCCATCTCCAACCGCCATCATTCATTCATCGTCATTTATCTTTAATAAATTTTGCGTTTTTATTGAAATTAGTAATAAGAAGATAATTTATTTAAATTAGTTGATATCATAAAAAAAACTAAGTATTTAGTTTCGCTCACCTTTTGTATGTTACAATATTTTCAATTAGCTGGATTAGCCCTCCTCCGCCGTTGCGCAAATCGCACTGTTTTTACTAGTCTAACGTCATAAACGCCAGCGGCAGGACGTACATGTCAACAATATCAAAGGACCTCGAAAAAATAACGTTATTTTTTTTCAAAAGTTTTCCGCAGATAATAATATTATTATTAACAAGTCTGCAATTTAATGAAGCGAATTGAACGATTTACGAAACTGCTTCGCGATGTGTTTTTAGGTGTTTTGGTTATAAAAAAAATCACCGGAAGCTGACTGCCGTGTGTCCAGTGATCTGTCGCAAATGTAGATCGCGTGTTTACAAGTGTCGGGAAGTGATTTTGGACGGCTTTTACATCGTCATTGTGATGGCATGGAAATCGTGTGCTCAATATTTATATTCGTTTACTATAATAATCAGTGTATTAACAGTTGGCACCAGCGAAGTAGCACAAGAGCTATCGGAAGAAGTGATTGACCAGTGCCAAGAGAAATGTCCATTCCAGGTAACTATTTCTGAATGTTCATCTCTTGCATGTGTGTGCGGTCCAATCTAAAACACTGAGCATAATATCAAAATCTCTTGTCTTATGGTTTCCAACTGTGATGCAGCAGATCATGTGAGGCTTTGGCGTATATATCGACATCCCGGTTCCTCTGTACCGTACCTAACTGTTTGTGTTTTTATTGTGTGTATCATTATATTATGGAGACTGATTGGGTATTTGGGGACAGAAAATGCGGACAACATGAAAAAGAGAAGACGCCGGAAAACAAAATCATAAGTTCAGCTTGGCGTATGGCTAAAACGCCTTCGTGGAAGGCATAAGATTCCATGATCTCACTACAGTCGCAAAGTGGGCACTGTCAAGCATGGCCCCTACAAGGGGGGGGGGGGGGCTGACAGGGACCTAGCCTGGGGGCCCGGGCTTAGAAGGGGCCCGGCAAGCCGAGTAGACCAGATAAGTGAGACACACATCACAAATTTGCTTCACTAGTAAAAAAAGTCGCCTACTTTCATTCAATACTAAATACCTATTATTACTTAAAATTATGTGGTTGTATCTAATGTTCGACAACTACATACCTAATTCAAACGGATGTATTAAAATATACTTACAAAAAAACACTAAATCCTACCTGTAGGTACACATTAATTTTACCGCATACACAATTTGGAAAACGCTACTGTAGAGCAACACACTGCCTTTATATATGCATATATATGCCATAGGTAGGGGGCCCCGCCAAAGATCCTATCCTGGGGTTTTTCTTAACACAATCACTGCTTACCTTTTAATTACCATTTAATTACCACATTTAAATAACACGTTAATTATATATTATATCTAATGGCCAACTATACCAAACGCGCCAGTCGCGGTGTTAGCACTAAATGAGTTAAGCCCTGCTTAAACCATGCCGTAATACATATTATTATAAGTATTATAAAAAATATTCTCTCTATAAAATATCTAAAAGTATGTATGGTTTAATGTTAATGGCATAATTTTAGATATTTTATAGATAAATTAGGATTTTTTTGATTACCTACTATCTACTATGGCTTGGATTAGGGAGGGTTTCATTGAATATTAAAAACTAACAATACACTTTATAAACCACAGAACAGATAATAAATAGAATACCAATAGGCTATATTCAATATGCCGCATGGTGAAGCAGGATTTTGAATGTGTGAGTGTCCTACGAAAATGAAGCACGCATTATGCACGTGCAATAGTGTGTGTAATACACCAACATTAAAAATGAGCGTAAATGCATAAACCGAGAGCAGTTTTCAGTATTCGACGTTAAACGTATTCTAGACACGTGTGTAAGTTTAACCCGGATTCATCCTTACTCGAGTCGGATGTACCGGAGTACCTAAGACTACAATGTTTATATGAGTTACCTGATATAAACATTGTAGTCTTAGTTCAATGCAAACAAATACGTTTGATTGACATACCTAGTTCGGTGTGCACCATTTCTGTTGGATCTTAACAGCCTACCTACACCCTTCGCCTCTGCTTGATCTAGAAATAAATAATACTACTTCAATGTAATCTTTCGTACATACATTTTATACCTACATTACTTTTTATCATTTTGACATTGTTTATAATGCTATATTAATCTGACACCATGCATTCCATATAACATTATGCCAAGTTTATCATTCAGTATGTAGTTGTAAACACCGTTCTTGGAATCGTAAAGCATACAGTTTGGCAATTTATACTCCAGTAGTCAAAACATTAATTGAAATAATGCACGTAGACTCATAAGTAATTATAATAAATTAAACAGTATCCCACTAAGCATGAGAATGCCCTTCAATACATGGTAACATTGACCACTAAGTTTGTATTGATAATAATGGAGGCTTATGGATTATTGCGTATACAAATAGAGCTTTTATTATTATGAAGAAATGTAGATGGTTGCGGTTTTTGCAGTGGACTGTAATTTTGTGACGGAATGATTGTGATAGTGGATGTGGATGCCGGGAGGGTTATGTTAGGGTACCAGGCACTAACTTTATGGCTGTCGAGGCTGGCTCCGTGGTCTGGTTGCACTATCACTCGCGCGGTATTATTTATTGGGTTAACCGGTACGCGACACTTGACGGTACACTTTTGATGAATGATAAATGAGTATCGCGTGGATGGAGGTCACACTATATCAAGCTGACCCGGCCGTGGTCCACGAATAACTTCTAAATCATTCTGTATAATTGACTTAAGCAATAAACGGCGGTTTAGCTGTAACAAGCCTACTCGCACCCGTTGTATTGAAGTAACTTGAGCTCACTGGCGTTATTTAATCACGGTCGACTGATGACGCGTAACTACTGGTCATTCTGACTTGCGACAATATCTGGGATTTGAGGTAGGTACGTGGGAAAAGCGACCATAGGTAACTGATGAATAGTGCCGCCTTTAGAGCTTAAAATTAGCATAAAAGCTCGTAAAAACTCTACGCAATAGCTGGTGGGTAAGCATAACCACACGTAGTCCGCGTAGATTGTGGTGCTGTACCAGTGATGCCAACCGTACTATAATTATAGTACAATACTATAATTTTAATTCTGCAAAAAATGTAAAATACTATATTTTTACGCCAAATATACCAAAATACTATAATTTTAAAGGATTGAAGACGAAAAATGTTCCTGTACTATATATTTTTCAGAAATGCTATAGTTTTTACGCTTTCTTACTATATAATCAGCCTATAAAAAGATGGCAACACTATACTGTATGGTTATGAAGAGAGATCGTTACGGATGTAATAAAGCGAGGTAAGTTCACACGCGGGTGAGAGAGGTTCACCGTGCGTCGAAAACGTCTGGTGGTTAGCCCATCGACCAGTCGTTTTGTCGAGTTACAGCGGCTGGCCTTTGTAATAGAGCGGAGGAAACCAGTTGAGCCAAAATATGAGCCTCATCGCTGATTTTCAAAATAAATTTTGGTCATTTTGTAACCAAGCGTGACCTTTATTCATGATGATTCGCCAGACTATATCTACTGATCATAAATGTTAAAAAATCAGCGACGTACCACAGCTCGGTTTTGACAGATAAAAAAACACCATTATAAATCACCAGACAGAGAAAATATAGTCAATACAACATTGTAATTATTTACAATTTGACTCTATCGACTTTATCATGTTACAAAAATATGGTCTGGGATAAGTTTATTTATACACGGTTGTAATTTGAGAACCATAATAACAATATTTCCAGTTACAATGTAAATATACAGTTTGGGACTGTAGCTACAGTAGGTTTATGAACTTTTTGCATAGAGACTTTAGCCCATTATGACGGCTCAGGTGCGCACGCAAGAAGGGGAGGGTTTGGGTCCGGACCTGCCCAGGAACCCAGAACGAAATATGTCTTCTTGAAAAAGTTAAAAGACAAGTCAGCGCAGACGACACAAACGGGCACTAATCATCTTAGTAATTATGACTATAATTATGAATTATGGATGCGATAGGTCACAGTTCACCGTGAAATGTTTATCGAAAATATTATATGGCCGTATATTAAAGACCGTCCAACCCCTTTGGTCGTATAGTACTGACATAAAATTCATGTCTAAATAAAACACGGTTCTTATCGGTTTACACTTTACAGGAAGTCAGCAGCAAACATTTTTTTAAAATAGCCGATATACTGGATTATTTGTTAGGTTAGGTGTTCATCCACATGAATTTTGCCAAAATCAGCTATGAATATTCAATGAATGTTCATATTGAATCTAATAAAATTGGAGACCATAATACCTACCTAGTATATGGTCATCTTTTTCCGATAAGAAAGCTCACGGCGAACTGCGCCACGGTAAAATATTTTACGTACAATTTACATCCAACCATGATATACCTAGGTACATTTGCTAGATTTTGTTACTCCGACCTAAAAAACCAAAAAAAAAAAAAAAATGTTATAAATATTTTTCGAAATCGACCCCACTAAACCGCTTTAGTTAGTCATTCACTTATAATCTTAGAATTACTGCTAATTACTATCAAAGTCAATTTAGTCTGGACTAAAAATAATGTGAATGCGCAAAAATCATTATTCAAAAGCATAGGTATCAATCCGTTCCCATGATTTATTTAAAAGGATATTGCGACGATTCACTAGAATTATTTCAGAGTTATCTCAATACAAAAAGTATGCCGTGTCGGTATTGGTATGTACACCCATTAATAACACCAATATTATTAATATTATAATCCAGTAGTAAAACCACACTGGAGTTAAAAACCAGTGAAATATGAGCTATCAATAATATTAAATTTGTATCATTCTTGATTCCGGCTGAGGAGTGATCAACTGGTCAACTGATCTTATTATTATTATTACGAAATAATCACGTTATTATTATATTGTTAGGGGTTCTGCAATCACGTGTTGTCCACGGGCATCACACGTAACTGCCAAAGAGTTGACAATTATTAATACAATATTAAAGATTATATTATTAATATTATTTTAATGCGTAGGTATTTTAAAAGCGTGCGCTGTTGAAAAAAGGTAATTCCAGACAATTAATAATTGAAATAAATATTCTAAGGGCGCCGTGAAACGATAGGTAGGTACTGCTTGTATAATATCACTGGTCTAGAGGTTCAGACCATCAATAATTGAATGCTTTCAATTTTAGTATAGATACTATTTGCACGGCCATAATTAGGGTTGCACCTTAGACTATAGATACATCTAGGCGCCACCCGTTGTGTTGCTAAATGAAGCCGCGTGCCTTGCGTTTGGTTTGTGGGCGAGCGAACGCATTCGTCTACAAATGTTCGAGACCATAGACCATTTCGCTAGTGCTCGCCTAAAGTGCTCGCACTAGACGCTCAGAATTAAAATATAATTTTCTATTTTTTTTACGTTATATCGTATTTTTAAGCGGTCAAAATGCAACCATTAGATAAAGATATCCATAATTTAATTTATTTTAAAGAAACACTAGGTCACTGATATTAAAATATATAATACTTAATATACAAATAAATTATCACGAACATGTATCAACTTACCTATGAAACGTAATACCATCTTCTTGCTTATCAGTACGGCTAACACATTTTAAGACAACACAAAGAACCATCTTTTTTACTTAATTAACTAAAAATATTTACCACTGACTTTATGTTTAACATAAAAAATAGCAATTTTAACAACACGAGCTCGCAGGTTATCGACGCTATGTGAAAAGTTTCGCCCCGATTTGCCGGGGATACTTTTGGAAACTAGCTCACACATATGTAGACCTTTTATCTTCCTCTAGCGCGTGTCGCAGAGATTGTAAGGGTGCCGAATACTTTCTCACTCGCACTCATGCATCGTTTTTGTTCAGGCCTTGGGTTGCACACTTTTTAAAGAAAATTACGGATATGCTTATTATAATAGAATATAGCTACCTATGAGTAGCGAAGGGTGGAGGTAGGCTGTTAAGATATAAATAATGCACTTTAAACTTTGTTAGCCATACGTATTTGTTTTTTATTGAACTACGACTACAATTTACAGATGGTGTTGGGGTTAGTATAAAAATCAATTAAGCCCTGTCTAAGCCAAACCATAATAGTTTTGGTGCCTGTATTTTGAATGATACGACAAAATTGTGCACACCTTTTCATTCATACTTATTTCTATTCGTTCGATTGAATGTACATATTCAATCGAACGAATAGATATAGAATAGAATAGATATTGTTGGACTGTTGGTTCATTTTAATAAATTCATTAAGCCCTGCCAAACCAAATTACCTATTCAAAATAAACAAGTAGGTACTTACTTATTATTATATCTATAAAATATCCTAAGTATGTATGAATTTATAGATAGACGAGTAAATTTTGACTATTATCTATTATGGCCAAGTTTCGCAGGGTTTAATTGAATTTAAAAAAATAACCAACACCATCTGTAAATAAATTGTAGTCTTATTTCAATGAAAATAAATAAGTTTGACTGACAAAGTTTAGTGTGCACTATTTATGGTGGATCTTAACAGCCTACCTCCACCCATCACCACTGCTACCTATGTGATTAATCGAGAGAACTACGATTTTCTGCTCAGAATTTCTGGCGATTGATGAGAATAATAAATTGGTTGGTTTTTTTTTCGGGTTATTGTGCGTGCCGGTTAAAACCGGGATCATCTACAAAACTGAGTAAGGCCCTTTATAAAGTTGACATTTTAGTTTCCGACTGATTTCACTAAGATGTACAGGACCGGATTTACGCTTGAAGGGGCCCTGGGCTAATGCTTATTGACGACTCAGTGTTGCCAACCGTACTATAATTATAGTAATTGTACTATAATTTTGGTCCGCGTACTATGTACGATATAAAACAGTTATAGTACGCCCAAAATACTATAATTTTTAATATTGGAAAAAGTATGTAAAACGTACTAAAATTTCGATATTTCCGTTGGATAAATTGGTGCAAAGTACCTACTATAATTTCGCAATGAAGATTTGAAGAAGTTGGTAAAAAAAATGCTCGAAAAACGTAAAAAATCACCTGACTGGTTTAAAATGAAATTTATTGAATTCTTTCGTTAGAATTGTTGATAGGAAAAGGTACGTACATAAAAATGGGGTCTCGGAGTTTCTCAAATTCTCCGTTATTTTTTTCTGAGAAACAAAACAACCTATAAATTTTCAATAGATGGCAACACGTACTATCTTTTTTCCCCAAATACTATAATTTTGGAGGCTCTGTACTATAATTCCACTTGATGATGTGATGAGATGGCAACACTGATTGGCTTTCCCAGAAAAAAACGTAAACGAAAGTTTACAGTTTTTACAATATATTTAATATTTTTAATGGCCCTCTTGCTTTTTGCTGTATTGACTGACTGATGCTTCCGAAATTGATGAATTTTGCGTATCATGTATCAAACATTTCTTCCGGTTGCATATTTTTGCACCCACATACCTAATTGACTTTATTCCATGCATAGTTTTCTACTTATTGATCCATGTCACGCTACATATTGAGAGCATGAGGCAAGCACACGGTCACGTTATATACCCGGCCTAGCGCCACGTCCTGTCTTTTGCCAATGCGGCGTGTAGAACGTTCTTGTAGTATCGCTCAAGATTGCGGGAGATTCAACCGACCAGAGTCATGCATTTTGACACGTTTGGTAAACCCGAAAATATAAAAAGGTGATTTTCTAACACGCTGTCTCCATTGCTTATAACAATTTATACAAAAATAATTACAAGATAAAAAGAACTTTTTATATACTTACAACGTTTTTAAATTTTATGTTGAATCATATAAACTTAACTTGACTAGCTCAAACGATAAAAAAAAATGTACTTGACATGTCATATTGATTTCCATAGTAACGCACGTATATATTAATAATTTAGTTGCTAGGACCCCAGACCCCTAGCAACCAATAATGGTGTCGAAATAACTTTTCATACATAACAGAATTAACTGAAAATGAATTCAATTCTACTTAAAGATGGCTAAAAGTATTTTAAAAATGCATTGGCGCCGTGATCTGATATATTCTAAAAGTTTCAAATGTCTAGCTAGTCGGAAAGTTAGTTAAAAATCGATTGCAAGATTTGTACCGGATAAAGAACCACCGGACAAATAAGAATACGAGCTAAGAAAAACGTTGTAAACTAGTCAGTTGACAGGTCTGACAGACAATCGGGTGACCAGATCAGATGGAAATAATACGAGACCATTATTATTACATACAATTTTTACTATCCGAATTCATCTACCGATTTGTCTAACTATAATAAACATAAGTATTATGTTTTTATTCTATTTGACAATATTTAAAACCAAATTATTTATTTACTTAGCTAAAAAATTAAACATTTTTGTAATGGTGATGTGGATTTTTCCTAAACTAAAATCAGTTAACTGTGATTTTTTTTGATTTAATAAATTTCACGGTCGAAAATGTTTGTTCGAATGGTGAGTATATTGGCCATAAACTGTCACATTATTGCGCTGTATTGGTCGCACTCTTTCTTGCGATCTATGCTTAATAAAGAGCTTTTGTAATATTTCTTTGGTGTAAGTTATGATCAAGTATGACTTTTATCGAAGTACATATTTATTTTTAATTACTTATATTTTTTGTGCTTTCAATGACCATGAGGTCGAAAAATAGGTGGAATATTTTAGTTCGTCGCTGTTGAAGCATTCCCTATTAGCAACACTCACTGCATAAAGTCATTGGTATGTTTTTATTATTAGCTAACTGATTTTTACATCACGACAAAATGGACGTCATGCAAAATGGTTGCCGTTTCCCGCCAAAAAGCGTTCGCCGTTCGAAAATTAACTGGATAATGACCGCTCCGCGCCAATTGAAGCGTCCTTCGCGGCCTCTCGTTGCGGCTGGCACTCCACCACACTTCACGTCGGTCCACTTTGAGCCATTTCGCCAACATACGATGCACTCTATCATGTGATCACAGTGTCGGATTAAGCGGATTATCACATAGGCAGAGGAGTCACACGTCTTATTTTAGTGCGCAATTGCTGTTTCTTATAGTCTCTCAGCCAGAGTTGGTGCGAACCATTGCCCCCACATCCTGAAACGGGCCTCCAGGCTAGGATTTTTGGCGGCCCCCCTACCTATCGTTAAAGATAAAGGCAGTGTAACGCTCTACAGTAGCGTTTCCCAAATGGTGTACGCGGTAAAATTAATGTGTATATTTTGTGTTTTTTTGTATATTTTAATGCATCCATTTGAATTATGGAGTTGTCAAGTATCGATACGCTATAAAAAATTGTATCATATAACCACATAATCTTAAGTAATAACAGTATTCAAGAAAAATAGAGCCGCAGGCGACTTTTTTGCCATTAGAAAGATTTTGTGATGTGTGTTATCACTTATTTGGTCGACTCGCCAAGCCGGGCCCTTCCTGAGCCCGGGCCCCCAGGCTAGAGCCATGTCAGCCCCCCCCCCCCCTTTGTGGTGGCCATGGTGCCAACACAGATACGAAAGATTGTTTTATTTCGCTATTGCCTATTTATTGCGTTTATAGCGAAAAGAGGACAACATACATATACATTGATATCGATTTAAAAGTAGTATTTGTATTGCTTCGCCTCAACTCTTGTTAACACATCTAGTGCACAACACAACGTGGTATCCTGCGGCTGGGGGTAACATGTTGAGGAATTTAGATAATCGACGCAAACCTCTCGTGACCAAATAATATCATGCTTCACACATTACGTTGGCTGGATGCAACCACAAATTGCAAAAGGTAGTAGTCTAGGTGTATATTTCAGGGACGGTTCGGTCGTGGGGATATTATTCAGAGTGGTGCGGAGAGATTGCGGTTGGGCGATGCGCCGTTCTTAATAGCGCCGTAGATTTAAGGGTGTGTGAAATTCCGCTTCGTAATATCCTCATTTTCGAACCGAGGCTGAAATGTACAGTAAAAACAAAACAATGATTCGGTTGGTCGATGGTGTGCGTGCGGATGTTTAGCCCTACTAGTGCTACTAATTACCTCGCAGTCGGTGTGCCCGTAGCGCTGCATACGTATTCGTATCCGTACGCGAACCGAATCATTGTTTTGTTTTTACTGTACACATAGATTGCTGGGACGAACCTAAAACATTGACTGTGATCAACAATATCGAAATACAAGTTGAATGCACCACGTATTGCTTGTGATTTCGAATTAAAGAATAATTGTTTTTTTGAGAATTCGAGATTGGTTTATTGATTTCACAAGAATCTGGAGAATTCTCGAGATTTTTACATTTATTAAGTAATTTCGTTCAGAATCAAAGGGGGGGGGGCTTTTTATGCAGGCTTCTTTTCCCGTTTCGACTTTCCCCTTATTTAAATTCTCGAGAATCTCATTGATGATGAATTCTCGAGCAATATCGGAAAATTAATTTCTCGATCAAAACATCTACACATAAAGACCGCCGAATTAATGGACGGCATGTACAAATAAAATTGACAAATTCAATAAGTAGTCTGTGTTTACTCCTTGATTCCGCCGTCCGTGTTCGTCGTAGATATTTTACACGAGGATGCGGCGCCCTACGTTCCTGATCTCACTGAACGCCCTAATGCCCTAATCCGCCACTGTCTGATAGCAGTTCATGGCCGACCCAAAAAATAGCATCATTCAATTAATTAAACTTTGTTTGCGTGCATTTCAATAACCTATATCCTATCCCATGCAAGTCGATTCGCCTTTGTCTTAGTTTTTTTTTATTGTTGAGTAAGGAGTTTAATTGGAATAGTAGCATGAACCAACAATATGGGACCATATTCGTTAAAGTAAAACCTCGTCTATATTGACATAAATAAATAAACAATGTAAGCATACAAACTGTTGCAAAACAATGAAACTTAACATACATACATAACTCGAAAACATCTATCTCGTGCATTATAATATCCACTAGAAAAAAAAATCATTTTAGAAAAAAATACGACCACGATGTGACATGAAACTGTAACCGCTGGATTCGCGCCAGTGTGCATTTCCAATTAAGCTACGGCCATACTACTTAATTACGACAATTTTAACTAGTAGTTCTTACATGAAATGCTTATAAAATTGCCTTACAATGTTGGCTATTGGTTTTTGTACACATTAAATCAAGGTAGGCGACTATTTGGGGCATCTGATGTTAGCTTTAATATTCCTATGCGGCACATCTAAAAGACATGATAGATCGGACGACACAAACGGAGACTAACTATCCAAATAATTATGACTATTGACTGACGTGCATTCGTTAACCACTTGTGGATGCGACAGGTTGTAATAACTCGTAGGTGAACGGTAGGATATTTGGATTCATATTTAATTTATGACAATACAATAGTTGTAATATACATTTTTTTCGATTTTTGTTCTTGTAACACATTATTTTGAAATACTGTTTCTAGACATCTTTTCATTGTTTTTAAAAATATAGCTTGTTTTCTTATCCTATCTGGCATATTTTTATGAATGACAGTAAAGTTGTCGCTGTGGAAAGTCGATATTATCCAGGTATGCGTTATTAACTAGTATGTGACACAATACGTAAAAATGTAACGTTTTGCGTAGGTATGTATTTAAAAAAATATATTTTTATCTCACCATGTCGGCACAACAAAACCGCGAAATGGTTTTGAATTTCGTTCGGAAGCCATTCGAGTGCATGTTTTTTGTTTATATAGGTATACCAGTTGTATGTAGTATTGGTCGGGTTATGTTGCCTGCCTGCTTTTGTCAAGCGTGGGACAATAGTTTTAGTTGAATTTCTATAAAATAGTCGGTTACATTGAATCAAATTTGTATAGTACATTCATTGATGAAACCAGATACCTTCACAACTATTGTCATGTTGGTTCTACTGGGACGTGTGACGTAGCGGCGAAGTGTGCCTGTGTGTGGGAGATTAACTATGAGTGACTGAATTACTAATTTAGATGGTCGTACTCAGTGTTGCCAACTGTCGTTGACAAAAACATGCCAGACGGGGTACGAAATCAAGCTATCTGACAGGAAAAAACGCTAGATTTTGTGGAAATTAAATTCCAGTACCCTTTTTGCCTACCAAAAGTGTAAAAACTGAAAAAAATGGGTACTTACTTAAATGGGTAAAAATCACACCACATTTTCCCAAAAACTCATTTCAAAATTGACAAAAATAATTATGTAATCAATCTAACAACCTACGATAAGTAATAATTAGGTAATACAAGAGTGTGGAATCCACGATTGTTGTCAATCCGATGCTACATGCCTAAGCACACATTAAATTATAATATCTGATATCATTATATCACTATAACGCCAATAATGCTCCTATTGTTTCACTGTGTTGTTTTATTTCGCAAGTAGTACCGATGTACCTTCATTAAATATCTGAATAAATAAATTAAATATCTAAATGCAGTAAGATGTAAGTAAATGCAATCAGAATGTATCAAAAATGCTAATAAAAACGCCATAAGCTAGATGCATTTTTTGCACGCCAGATGCCTATCGAATAATGCTAGATCTGGTAAGAAAAACGCCAAGTTGGCAACGCTGGTCGTACTTACCGAACGTATGTAGAATGTAGATAAATGATAATGATTAGTCGTAGAGATTTTTTTAAGACTTTTTTTCTATTTTTAATTCAAGAAATCACTTGGTATACTTAATAAAAAAACGATAACCTTTTGAGAATGATATGAATAGGTAGGTACCCAAATAAAAAAAATCGACAACAGTAGTCTATTATTGAGCTAATCAATTCAGAAAATGATATTATTCATAAATAAGCACTGGCCTAAATATTAATTAATAAAATACTATCTATACTTAATATTAATATAACAACCAACATTAGCCATTGCCCATTACGTATTAAAAATTATAAATAAGTATGTATACGTACAATAACATTCTGACACGCGACTGGCTGTAAATACCTATAAAAATATGGTTTACATGTTTACAATATTGATTGACTAAAAAATATGAAACATAATATTGTAATGGCAAGAGTTTGCAAACAATAAATTACTGTATGATTTTTATGGGCAAATGTATCTTCAGATGAAGGGCACCAGGCGTGCACACAGAAAATTAGTTTAGGGGGGGGGGGGGGGGTCATTTAAGAAAAATCCATATTTTATAACGTTTTTATTAGCTCGTATTCTTATTTGTCCGGTGGTTGTTTATCCAGTACAAATCTTGCAATCGATTTTTAACTAACTTCCGACTAGCTATACGTTTGAAACTTTTAGAATATATCATAACACGATGCCAATGCATTCTTTTAATACTCATTTTAGAATTCATTTTCAGTTAATTCTGTTTTGTATGAAAAGTTATTTAGGAAGAAATCCGTAATCCAATCCACTATTATTGGTTGCTAAGTGGGTGGTCCCAGCAACTAAATTATTAATATATACGTGCGTTACTATGGAAATCAAAATGACATTTCAGTATTCTATGATTGTTTGTTTTTTATTTACTTCATATCAAGTACAAGTTTTAGCATATTGAGCATAATAATTGAACAGAAGATTTAAAAACGTTGTATATAAAAAGTTCTTTTTATATTGTAATTATTTTCTTAATGTTTTTGAATGCTGGAGTGGGATCAACAAAATTTAACAGCTGATACCACTGACTTCCACATTTATTCCGCCTACTAGACTTCGACTTCTGCATCGAGACGTACACGTCAACGTCACTGCGGCTGTTTCTGGAACTACAACAGTTAAAATCCCGCCAGCATATTATATAAAAAGCACCATCATGACGTAGATGCCAATATAATATTGAGCCGAACAGTACAGTTGACCGGCTGGTATATCTAACTAAGGCTTTATCCACATGGCGCGTGTCTCGCTGCGATACGCGTCGGCTGCATGTGGACAGCTCAATGAGATCACATGTACCTGGAATGCGAGCGAGTTTTTACGAGCATTCATCTGGACAATGCCTAAGGGTATTCACCTACGAGTTATAGCGAGCTGTCGCATCCACAAGTGGTTATCAAATTCGCGTGACTTAACAGTTATTATTATTATGTTAATATGTACCCGTTTGTGTCTTCCGCGCTATCTTGTTTTACCGCGCGCGCCCACCGTCGAGAAATGAACCAAAATGAATTTGCCAATCGGCGCGGTAAGCGTGCGCGGGGCTTATAGGGGTTACTTACAAAAAAACGCAACCACAGACGGCGTAAATGGGCGTTCAAGTATTTTTACAACGAAAAAATAAATGATTACCGTAATGATAGTACTGTAGATAGGGTATTGGGTATTTAACCTGATAATAATTATCACAAATCCGTAAATAGCTTATGAACAAATTTCTTTAGATTAGAAAACAAACGGAAACAACCCGGTTACCTAACCTACCTGTTGATTAATGGCGTAATAAACGTTCCCCATAGATGCACGTGTACACAGCATTCCCATAAAAACTTACTGAACCGTGTAAATAATATATATTCTATACAATAGTTGACTTCGGTGATTATCGTTATTCAGTAATTTATTATTATAAAAATATTACATTTCCGTTTACGCTGTACTTCAACTTGTTGCTTGTTCTACGTGGAGTTAACATACGTTAACACATTCGGGAGCGCACAGGAAAATTATATGTTGTATGTTTTTAATTTCGAAAAAATATCCGAAATACAATAATATCGAGTTGTCAAAGATTGGAATGCCTCCACCAAAGGCAGGCAATTATATTATAATGTTTTTTTTCCAAATATCAAATGGCGAATGGAGATAGACAACCGCTTTGACTCATTCATTACTTGACTGGAGATGGTGGGTTCGCTGGCAGGATTTTTGAGCTTGGTCTTGTTCCCGTTCAACATGACCATGTGGCGGAGAGATGCAGGATGCAAGATCCAAACCACATCCTCTGGGAACCTCTGGGAATGTTCTAAAATGTGTACGGAAAGGGAAGAGCTGCTCAGGTCAGTTCAACCAGCTGTTGGGCCCATCAAGCCGTTCGAGCTAATCGCTACAACGGCCAAAAATTGCGGCATCTTATTTCGGACGTGAAGATCTCTTCACATAGTTTTGTTTGTCCGTATTGTTTTAGCTTTGTTGTTTGTATCTTATATAATATCATTAGCAACCTCAGTCTTCGGTATTTGCTCCTGTTCCGTACGAACACGCAGTGTAGCGTCCGTCAAGATCACATATGGTCGGCGCCACTGATTTCCTGGCTCACCTCTGCCCAAGGATCACTTCACTTTTTCGGGCACATTCCCATGCTCAGACACTCCGCTCTATGATTCTAGCGACAAAAACCTAGCCTGCAGTTATAACCGATTATCGTATGGACATGGCCTACAGGTAATTATTTGGTCCGTTTGTTTCGTCTGCCTTTTTCCATCTTTTAAATAATGTTAAAAATAGCTCACAGGCATGCAGCGTGTTAATATATGAAAAAAAACAGCTAGCAGTGAAGTGACATGAAGTGGGATAGGTTAGCTTGCATCAATGATACAAGACAGGTGCAACCGGAAGTCTGGATGAAGGGTTGATACGGTGGAATAGCAGGGGTGTTGAAACGTCGTTCTTTTAATAAATTAAAGATAATATTGTATATGTAGGTAATTATTGTAAAAAAATGTGTACCTACCAAAACGTAAATCAGGTTATGTACATCAATGTGCGTTCATAGTTCATGAATGCGCCAAAAATAAATAGCACCCGCGGTGAAGCAGGTACACCAGAACACCAGAACACCGTGACTCGCGGGTTCGAATGGGCTGGATCAAATTTTCATTACGTATTTCGATCTGGACAGTGAACCCAATCAGGGTTGAACGAATGGATAACACCTCGTAAACCCCTTCGCTCTGAAGGTGGTTATAATAATATTCTGTCGATGACAACCCGAAAACCAAGTACGATACGAAACTAACGTCAAAATCTCAAACAATACTGTTATGTACATATTATTTAGATTTTCGTTTGCCCTGAATTCTCTGTCACACTTAAAAAATCGTGTCCACTGCGACATGACCACAAATAAAACCATCAATATTGCAACTCTCATCCGTGCGCACAGGCGGGACTATGCCGGTACAGTGACGACACGCGGCTAGCCGAAACGAATGACTGAGCAGCGTCAGCGTATGCGCGATGCAACATTTTGCTATTCTACATGCGGCCTAAGTAAAGTAAAATTTCTTATTTGCTATAAGCTGAATTTGTTTTTATACCAAAAATATCGGCAGTACATTAAGTTACATGTGTTTTGTGAATGACAACAAAATCGTATCGACAAATTCGATGTGCGCGACCTGGCTAAGAATGTATTACGCGGGCGCTGCCGAATGTTGCATACTCCTGGTCCCGGGCTAGAAGACAATTTTATAGTAAACAAAAACAAAACTATACTTACATCCAATATGTACCCATTTTACAAAATATAAACAAATTTACCATCAATGGAGCTCTTTTGAAACGATATTTTGTGTCTAAAACCGTAGACATCAGTAACTACTGTCTTTCGTTTCACGATTTACTCCCAGAAAGGAAATTACATAATAATATGTTGTACCGTGAGAACATTTTTTTTATTCTTACCCTCGGAAGGGAAGGACCGTAATTAGTTTAAAAAAATAATCGATATTATCGTATTGGATCATCGTGTTTTTCTTTCACATGGATGGTTGGCATTATGGTTTTATTGTTGAACATTAGTATGGCTGTAGAGCTCAGTGGCGAAGGGTGGAGGTAGGCTGTTAAGATTCGACATAAATAGTGCACACTAAACTTTGTCAGTCATACTTATTTGTTTTCGTTGAATTAAGAATACGTCATATTTAGTGTTAGTTAGTTTTTTTTTTGTTAAATTCATTAAGCCTTGCCTATACCAAACCATAATCGATTAAAAACATTCTTCTATCTTAAAACGAATATTTTTTTGACTATTATTTACTATGGATTAGATTGGGAAAGGTGTTATTAAATTTTAAAACCTTGCAAACACTATCTATACATTTTAGTATGAGTTCAATGAAAATAAATACGTTTGATTGACAAAATTTATTGTACACTATTCAGCCTGCTTCCACCCTTCGGTACTGAGAGATACATGCTATAGCATAAATTTATTTGGCATGCCAAATAATATAGTGCACACAGCAACGGCGCGTTTCGTTGACGCAAATGAGGTAATCGATCGTCAATAAATTTAAAAGGGGGCCACCGAAAGTATAAAAAATTAAAACCATCACAAATGTATTAAATTATACTGATTTTTTAAAAATGAAATGTGTATTTCTCAACCCAATGCATAACAAAATTAAACCCAATTAAACTTTTGTGTAATTTATAATATTGTTGGATTTATTAGAAAAAAAAGATTAATATTGTTTTTATCGTAGGGGGCCTTAAAGTTAGCCAGTACGCCATGGTTATATGTAAATTGTACGTACTCACCGTAGCACAGTTCGCCGTGAGATGATAAGAGATAAAAGATGACCGTATACTATACAGCATGGCCCCCACATCCTGAACCGGGTCCCCATGCTAGGACCTTTGGCGGGCCCCCTTACCTATCTCTAAGGATAAAGGCACTGCGATGCTCTAAAGTAGCGTTTTCCAAATGATGTACGCGGTAAAATTAATTTGTATATTTAGTGTTTTTTGTTGTATATTTTAATATATACGTTTGAATTAAGGAGTTGTCGAGTGTCGATATACAATTAAAATTTTTATCGTACAACCATATAATTTTAGGTAATAACATTATTGAAGAAAAATAGCGCCTTTTTACGCCGAATTTGTGCTGTGTGTTTATCTCACTTATCTGGTCGACTGGCCTCGCCGGGCCCCTCCTGAGCCCGGGCCCCCAGGCTAGAGCCATGTCAGCCCCCCCTTGTGGGGCCATGCTATACAGTCTCCAATTTTATTATATTCAATAATAATATCAACATTAATTCAATTTTCATAGGTGATTTTGGCAAAATTAATGAATTCAAGAAGGAAAAACTAACCTAAACAATCAAAATCCAGTGTATTGGCTATTTTAAAAATTTGTTTGCTGCTGGCTTCCTGTAAAGTGTAAACCGACAAGAACCGTGTTTTATTTAGACATGAATTTTATGTCAGTAGGTACTATACGACCCAAAGAGGTTGGACGGTCTTTAATAAACATTTCACGGTGAAGTGTGATACGGCGAACTGCATACGTACAAGTTTCCGGACACGGTGTGCCACTGCTACAGTGTCATGTCATTTGTATAATTATATGTGAGTCGCCTAGAATCTTAACTCACGTTTTGCAATTTTGTCATTTTTTAGTTAAATGTACCAAGTGATTCTAAAGATATTAATATAATATATAAAGAAAAATAGTCGGCTATCCAAAAGTCACTTTAAACCAGGGGGGGGCAAACTTTTTGGATGAAGGGCCAAATTCAAGACTTCAAAATGAGCGGCGGGCCGCAAGTAAAATACCATTTTTAGATATACAATATTTATTATCACGAAAAATAAATACTACAAAAAAAATAATGAGAAGATTGAAACTGTTGTACATTTTTTTTAAATTCAGGTGTTAATTTTGTAGTTGGTATTCTCAAAACTGCTTGTAAATGGGCATCGGAAATATTTGATCGTAAAGAATTTTTATTGAGGTTCATGATCGAAAATGTTTGTTCACATATACCTATAGGTTGATCCAAAAATAACGAACATTTTTCGGGCATTAAATTAAGGGGATTGTAAAATTTGTAGATTTCTTCACGACGATGCAATTCTCTTAAATCATTGTCACACTGCAGATCAATAATATTAAGTTGTAGCTCTGTCGGTACACCATCAATATCTATTGAAAATGGATCGCGTACTATTGCTAAACAAATTTTAATCTATGTCAATATATATTTTTTTTTAATTTAAAAAAGTTATTCGTAAGTACAATAATTAATGATGGCGGGCCGCAAAAAAATACCCGGCCGCAGTTTGCCCCCCTCTGCTTTAAACCATGTAAAAGTCGTTGACAAAGTTGACTGTTGGTTCAATGAATAATAACCTAACCTAACCAAAAAGAGAGCTCTATTTTTCATAGTGTGCTGTGTGTCTGCAGCCTTAGGAATATTATACCTATAATATATTTAAAAAAAAATGTAAATCGACTCGCTCATTAATATTCAAGGGAATTCAATAACTTTCTTCTAATTACAAGACAGTGCTCAGGTGTTTTTTTGCGATTATCTCAAAACTCGATTTCTGGAATATGTGAGTTATGATGACTCTAGGCAACTTATGTGCTTAATAGCTTAATAATGCAATATCTAAACGTGACGTGACTCTATGACTACTTAACCTACAATAAGTCTTTCATAATCATATAAGATAACATATAACATACGGTTAATTCAACCAATATTCTTACTAAATTAGTTTGACTTTATTTCTAATTTAATTATAGTGCCCCGTTCATTGAGCGGGAAGTCCCGTGGCATTTGGCGACCGTTCACTAGCCTGTGTGAAGGATGACAGTTTTTATTTCTGTCAATAAGCAATTAGACCAGTTGTGATGTCGCATCAGTTTTGGATTGAGCAAGGATTTTTTGGCGATAACCTTATTTCATGCGGGCAACACTTATTATAAAGTTAAGCTGAAATTGACGCAATATTGTAGGCAATAATATAACGTTTCTGGTGAACACTTACTAGGTACTGCTCGTAGAACCAAACTGGCATGGAGTCCATTGTGTCTAAATAGTAGTATTCATCTAATGTATGTTAGCAATGTACATGTACGCATTTAAATATGTATATCCTTAATCTAAGGGGAATTAAAAAAACAATGAGTAACGCAATGAAGCGTTGAAAGGTGTATGTTGGTTATAACACGAAAATATGTAAAAGAAATCAGTGGACAACGAGGCAGACATGGCAATTAAAGAACTGTCAATTATTCAGCTTCATATCCCACCTCGAAGGTCGGCGAAAGTTTTAGTTGAATATACATAGTTTGAACATATCTCACGCATATTCCCATTTTTGTTTTAGAAAAAATCGACACCCGACGTTACTTGAACCTGTAACCGCTGAATTCGCACCAGTGAGATTTTCCAATTAAGCTACAAGCATTCCACTTAATTACGACGATTTTAACTAGAAGTTCTCACATGAAATACTTATCAAATTGCCTCACAATGTTGACCATCGGTTTTAGTATATTAAATCAAGGTAGGCGACTATCTGGGGCATCCAATGTCTGCTTTAATATTCCGATGTGACACGTCTAAATCACAAGACAGATCAGACGCCACAAACGGACACTAACGATTCGAATACCTAATTATGACTATTAACCGACGCGCATTCGATAACCACTTGTGAATGCGACGGCTCGTAATAGTTCGTAAGTGAACATCCTTAGCTATACCGGCGGTTATTGCTAGACTCAAAGTGCGGAGTGTGTATGAGGAATGTATTCGCAAAAGTTCGAGAATCTATCAGTGGCATTTGCTAGATTTTATTAACCCCGCCCTTCCTCCGCCCTAAAAATCAATAGTAAATTATTATGGATATTTTTTCGAAATGGACCCCCAAACAATTTTCTGTGTGCGCACCGCACCTGCTTGGATTATAATATTATGTCCAATTAGAATGTAAGTACATTATAACAAACTATTTTTGTTAAAGGTTTTAGTTGGTAGGTACCTACTCCACCTAAATTAAATTATTATTATATATTCACTCAAAATCTTGCACAATATTATCCACGCAATATTTTACTCATTAGGACGTAATATTTACTAACATATTGACAACCTTCCAGCTAGCTATGTAGATTTAATCTTTTGATGTTTTTTTATATGTATATAATAATATATACTATGTACGATGTCACTGACACAAGCTTTATACGTATAAATTCTAAAAATCTTTCGTCTGTTTGTGTTCTAAATTTATTAGGTTACTGTTATCGGCTAACCTTTTTTATTTCCGGTACCTAACCTGGAAGTTGATACTTTTATATAAATACAAATAATGTTTAAAATATTCATTAATACAATGTGCGATTCTTCTTTCAATGCTTCTCTCAGTGTCTGCCAAACTATATGCACCAGCACACTAGTGTGCCGCGTAATGCCTGGTCCACACCGGCAACAAGTCGCGCGACAACTCGTTAAATTTTACGGGGGGACATGCTCGTCGAAGGTCAAAATTGAGTTTTTATTGTATTTTCAAACCATGATCCTGGACATTCCTTAAACGTCGTAGATAATCTATTTATATAATTTTGAAGCCTTATTATCCTTTATATTTATTTTAAACATTTGATGACTGCATAAAGTATTTTTGTTACATAAAATAGTATTCTTTTAAACCTCTCGCTCTAATGTTTTAGAATATAGTCATATTTCGGTACATAACTGTGCAGTGGTGTTAAGATTTTTTACGTTTATTAATTTTTAAACGCATTTATGAAACCACTAGTATAATTTATTACGAGATAATTTTTCATTCGTGTCATTGCTGGTCACCAAGGACGATGAAGAGCCACGGAAGTAAACCAGACATCGGATAACCCGACAAAAAAATAACAATCCTGTTAAGCCTTTTATGTTAATTAATACATATTTTTTTCCAAAAAAATACTGTGATACCGGTTTTGAAATACCGGTAATGCAATTCCTACTTATATTGCAATAAGGGCAAATCTTACAGAATTATCATTTTATAGAAAAATTACCCATTTTATGGTCAGATTTGGCATGGAATAGTGTTGTACAGTAAAGTTGTATTTATCAATGCACAAAATATAGTGGATATTTTCCTTGCAGCCAATCCTTCTGAAAGAACCCACAGTAAATATCGTGCAATAATGCCATAGTATGCATGGGAGGTAGGTATGTGACATAAATAATTATGAAAGTATACTTTTTTACAATTTCAATAGGTAAGTACGGTTATAGCCGTACAAAAAATAGTAATTGAGAGAAAAAAATAGTTTCCAAAGCCGGGGATTCGTTTCTATTGGATACCTATAGTTAACAATATTCTTCTTAGCATATTCATCGCATTTTTGTTTGTGTCACATTAGGTATGCATCGTCAGTTTCTGTTATTATGCAGATAGGCACTCAATAATTAACATTAACTGTGCATTTTCTACAGGTAATCTTTTGAAACGTTGATAAGCGTGTATGTTTTAGAACCTTGAAGTAATTACAGTGATTATTCAAAACAGTTCTTACATATTACAGCAAAGCAACTCGCCATTTTATGGAATATCTTATACGCTATTTTTATTGAAAAGCGTTGATTATTTTTGAGCGAAATACAAAAAAAATATCAAATTAATAAGACTTGTATCTCAAGTCTTTTACGCCACAGCGCTGCATACGCTGACACTGTCACGTCACGTAGTTTTCGCATGCTGATACTGTGACGTCACGTGATCATTGCGTGTCGACTGGCACTATTGAGTGGAAATAAAAACTTTATTTTCTGTTTTTTCCAAATCATAATTAATACTTCCACATTCGAATCAATGCTCCTCGTTTTACAATGTTAATAACGCGGTCGTTTCTGTAACTAAAACCGTTGCACTACCGCCAGCATCCAAAAAGTACGTGACGTAATGCTGTTATCGCATACAGCGCCATGACGTAGATATCAATATATAGAGGCGAACAGAGTTGTTCTAGATTTGAGGCGGCAAGATTATTTTTATTAAAAATACATTACTTCGAAAAACTTCAGAAAAAAATAGGTTTCTTTTACAAAACAATTTGTAGCTAGTCGGTTTGGATTGTAGTGCTCTTTTTTCTAAGATTCATGCGAATTATCTCACTACTGAGTCCGAATCCCACATTTTATAATAGGGCTAAGTTTTTCAAATTTATGTATATTGTACATATTATTAGGTACCTACTTATATTATTATTATAATGTATTTTTCTTAATTTCAGAACCGAACCGGTGACGGTCACTATGATTTTGGATGCGGGATAGAGTGCAGTATCGAACAGGTCAGTGAAATATAATATTTGTCATGCGTCATATTTATATAAGTAAGTACACATTATAATATAGGTACCTACCAGTGGCGTGCGGTCCATAGATACTGCGGATGCGGCGCACGCCTTGTTTTTTTTACAAAATGTTTAAATGTTAGTTTTAAGTATCCACAAAACAATAAATAAATTCAATGACATACTTGCTGCTCTGTACTACTTTCAATGAGAGCAAATGCACTGTGTAAGTGCAGTAGTAACTTTTTCAAACTTTGAAAATTTACTTATAATTTCCACCACAACATTAATTTGCTTTGATAATCTTTTATTGTGTATTCAGTAGAAATAATGTATTTCAATATTGGAACATAGCCATATGCTTTTGAAGAGCATGGCATTGGCACCTACTTTGTTTGTCTTAAGTATTGTGAATAATTGCATACTGATTAAAGCATATTATTATCTCCATGATAGATAATCTTATCTTCCATATGGAAAAAATGCTCTGATTGTCTTATTATTTTTTTTAAAACAAACAAATTTTCGCCCTTAAACGGAGCATATGGTCTTTATAATTCAGATTTTTACGATAAATGGTTCTTAGCTATTCGCCTAACTTTAGGTCCTAACTTATCTGCACTAGATCAAACATCCATTGCAAATATATGTAATTTTTGAAGTTATACTTCTTTTAGGGCGTTTGGTAGAGAGTGAAATTGAGAGCTGCGTGCGCAAACCGTTACGAAAGTGCACGACAGTATGAAGTTAGCTGCGAATCAGTCAGCTGTATACAAACGCAAGTTTAATAGTAGAATTATTGTTCCGTTGCCTAGGCAACGAATTTATTATTGTCAGCCATTTTCAATTCCTTACGGAAACAAACGATTAAACGTCAGAGTGACAATTGTTACTTTAAAAATAAAAACAACGAGAAATTAATAATTAAGTATATAATTTAGTGATATAAGTTTAAGTGTATGGAAATAAACCAACGGCGCTCCAATAAGCGGCCCTTTTTCTTGAACGTGTTATTTAACAAGATAATTAAGAGCTGGTCGAAGAATCTAGGTTATCACAAGTTTTGTTTTTGTTTTGTTACTCGTTTTGTAAGTATAACTTCTAACGCGCGTACATAAGCACGCACCGATTTTTTCTCCCAGACATTTGCGATGCGGACACTGCCAGAAGTATACAATGTTCTCATATAAAAATAAGAGTGCATTAATTCATATATTTGTTTGTAAATCTTTAGATGCAGTGTTTATGATTATCTGTTATTGTAAAGTTTCAAAAGGGTTATCACATGAATAAACACAGCCGTATGGTCAAACCTCAAACAGAAAAGGCGCGGAATTTCTCAATAAACTATTTTTCTTAAAACAACACCAAGATGGTTTGTTTATTTTGGTGGTTTTTAAGGAGAATTTGCTCATGTAATAATCTCCTTGGGCGGTATATCACCAGTCACAATATTAGGTAGGTATCTTCTTTGCATATTCATTAATTTAGAGACAATACTTTATTCATTTTGCCAAATATTATGAAGTTAGGTATGACCGTATGTGCGAGTTATCGTAATACAGTTTACTGATCATTTTCATTATCTAGCTAGACACCTACCTAAAACAAAAGGATTTACAATTCAAAGCGATATATTTCTCCCATTTTCACCGTAGGCGTAAAAACGTTAGGAAACACTATTTTCGAACAAGAACTTCTTGTCTACGTGTTTAAACTGTGAACTAACAAGCCCCTCATATGCAGTTAGTCGTACTTCCGTTTCAAATGAGGAACGCCCCTAAATTAATCATTTTATTTTACGCTTCCGAGGTGTAAGGGTCCATCAATTTACGTAATTTGATGGTTTTTATAATAAAAAATTATATAATTACAAGATAAGAAGAACTTTTTATATACAACGTTTTTAAATTTTCTCTTCAATTATTATGCTCAATATGCTCAAACTTGTACTTGAATGAAGTAAATAAAAAACAAACAAATATAATATAATACTAAATGTTATTTTGATTTCCATAGTAACGCACGCATATATTAATATTAATAATTTAGTTGCTAGGACCCCAGACCCCCTGCCAACCAATAATTTAAACTTTTCATACAAAACAGAATTAACTGAAAATGAATTCAATTCTACTTAAAGATGGCTAAAGTATTAAAATAATGCATTGGCATCGTGTTCTGATATATTCTAAAAGTTTCAAATGTCTAGCTAGTCGGGAAGTTAGTTAAAAATCGATTGCAAGATTTGTACCGGACAAATAAGAATACGAGCTAATAAAAACGTTGTAATAAAATGATCAGGAGTGATATTACAATTATTGTTAGTAAAATTTTGGTTTATTGCGAAGAAAAAAATGAGTCGCATCTCAAAAGAGAGCTGATACATTATTTAAACACACGTTGCCGCCATGACAGGTACGTCGCTGAGAAGTCTTCCATATGCGACTACAGCGACTTCTCGTTATCGACGAGATCTTTTTGTCGGAAAGTAATTTAAAATATTTCTTGCCTGCACAGCCCAGAACTTGTGTCAATGTTTTTGTCCCAGTTTTGAATAACTATGCAACGTCAAAATTTTGTACTGACAATATTATGTCAGTTCAGTAGCAATAAAATATATTTGCATCATTGTCCAGTGTCTTTATTGTACCATAGAGTATTATGATTTTTATAGCTACGTTTAGATGCGGCCACTGACCGTATTTCCGGTTCCTGCGGATATTTAGAACCTTCCGGACAGCGCCATCATTACAGAATTATATGCTACATTAGAAAAGAATCATTTTTGGACAATTACTGATTACAATCACTACGTAGATGGTTGCGCAATTTTGCCTTATTAATTTTGGGGTAGGAATTTAGGGAATCCAATCCCGAGCCAAAATTCTGATCCCGGGATTTCGGGATTACAATTTGACAATCCCGGGATCCCGGGACTGGTCCCGGGATTGGCATTTTTTTCCATTGTTAATATAAAATTTTTATATTCACAAATAACATTGATAAAATCTGTCAAAAATAAATCTAGTATAATTTATACTATTTAAGACATTTATTGTTAATATTGTATATCTACGTTCAATCTTGGAAATACATAATTTTAACGGAGTAAATAATATTGTAATTTAAATAATAATGTGAATTTAATATGAGATTGCTGTTTCTGATAGTAAAGACTTAATGAATGGATTAGCGAGATTTAAAACAGTAAAGCAAATAATCATGGCGTACTTTTGGCCTTTCCGCTTCATAAATCTAATTAGTCAGCCAAATATGAAACTGCCGTAAAACTTATGAGATCATGGTGGAATTACTTTGTTAAAAGTGCGAAGCATTGTTTTTTTCCATCCTTCTCATTTTTAATAATTTATGTGAAAAAATTAAATAAATCGGCAACTTACACATGGGTATAAATCAAACTTCATTCAAACTCAGTTAATTTCTAATGTAGTTATTTTTTATTATAAGTATTTTTTCTGTTATATTTTTGCTTTTATTTCATGTTCCATAAAAATTGATAAAAAAATCAATCCCGAAATCCCGGGATTATGTTTATCAATCCCGGGATTCATAGGTATCGAAAATAGCTCGGGATCCCGGGATCCCGGGAGTCGGGATCCCGGGATTGGAATCCCTAGGTAGGATGTAACTTTTTAATAGCATACATACTATATAATATACCTACTTTTTTTGTTTCTTGATACATTAGCAAACGTAAATTAGTAATTAATTGGCGGCTCTTTCCGAAAAATCCCTACTATCAGAATGTAACATATTTTCAATGTTTCCATTATTGTGGAAAAAAATACCCTAATGAATTGAGAGTTTGTACCCAGCTTTACTCGGGGTTTTTCCTTGGCGGTTGTGTATCTCTATTGGTCAATATCGCAAGCCTTCTTAAATTCGAAATATTTAAAAACTTTATGTATTTATATTGAAACAAAATAATAAATATGTTGTATATTTTCTTATTATCGTCGTCCATATTAGTCAATTTAAAAATTGTCATTGAATCCTGAATTCAAATCGAGATATTTTACCACGTTTTCATTAGCCCATATTCTTGTTTGTCCGGTACAGATTTTTTCTTGTTTGTCCAAGATTTGTATTGGACGATTGAAGTTTTTTAACTAACTTTCCGACTAGCTAGACATTTGAAACTTTTAGAATATATCAGGACACAACGACAATGCATTCTTTTAATCCTTTTAGCCATTTTTAAGCAGAATTGAATTCATTTTCAGTTAATTCTGTTTTGTATGGAAAGTTATTATTGTTGGTTGCCATGGGGGTCCTAGCAACTAAATTATTAATATATACGTGCGTTACTATGGAGATTAATATGAAATGTCATCATGACATTTCAGTATTCAATATTTATACAGTATTTCTATCAAGTACAATAAAAAGTTTTTATTAATACATATCATTGCCAAGTTTATATGATTCAACAGAAAATTTAAAAACGTGGTATATAAAAAGTTTCTTTTATCTTGTAATTATTTATAATGTCATCAGAAAATTTTGTTGTTCCGTTACTAAGGTTACCGATTATTAAATGACTGTAAAATGAAGTAGGTGCATTCAAATGTTATAGGTACGTCTTAATTCTATTGAATTGCTTCTTCTTCTGTAAATGATAATGTATGTAAATTTCAAATGTTCATATCTCGTGAATTAAACCACAAATACCTGTTGTTTGCGTTGATCTAAATTTTAGCGGAGCAATCTTCAGTAAAAAAATTCAGCGCCCTAGAGACTGCCGTTTCGGAGACTTTGAGTCCCGTACAATCTTTGTGTTTACAAGTTTATTTTTTAATATTCTTTGTGATGTTTTTAGATAAACTAAAACATTTCAATATATAAATTATTCGTAAATTGTGTTTTTGAACAAATGCCAATATAATTGGTGGTAACTGACTTTCCAGCTAATATCCTCATACTATAGCAGTACACAACTTGCATTCGCAACCCGAGTACTTTGTATTTGTTACTACTATTGATAGTATTAAATACTTGATTGTGTAGTGCGTTTATGTTAATGTTGCAGTGTATACATGGATAGTGTACGTGTTGAATGATATAGTAGTAGTAGTGTTGATTTTAATGATTATGATTGATGTGCATTATAAACAAGTGCCGAATTAATCCGCACTCTTCCCGCCACTGCCTCTCAAACTTTTCCAATCACTTTTAATATGAAAAACAGTTGATATTATTTTTTTATTGTCGTAGAAAACGACATGTACAAATATTTATTTCTAATTCAGTCAGTCCGTTTTAAACAGACTGTATATACCTATATAAAATATACACAAATGATTTACGACATACTTATAGAAATAAAAAAAGACAATACCGAAAACAGAATACACAGAATATTAATAATAAATAGTAATCAGGTAAAATATAATACTTAATGTTATATAAAGAAAATAAAAAATATTAAATTAGAAAAAAAAGAAAAAGGACAATAAAATCAGCATACTTAAAATCAAGTTGACTAGGTTCATAACAAAATAAAACCAAAAACGTAGATATTTTAGTGTAGTGTAACGGAGGTATTGAACATGTCAATAAAAGTACTATTCAAAGGAAAATAAATCTTCGGTATTGAAGAATAAATAAAGTTAATAGCGCGAACGACACAAACGGACACTAACGATCTTATCATTTACACCATTGGGCCACGTGCATTCTATAACCACTAAGCGATAACTCACAATAACTCTTGGGTCCTTATGCAAGCCAGGTGTTTATCGATAGACTCAACGTACGGAGTGTCTGGGTATGGAAAATTACATGGAAAAGTGCGGGGGTCCGTGACAAGACCCTATTATAGTTGGTAGGCAAGATAAGGTGTGGAAGTTAGTGGTACTTGCTATATTCTGTTAACCCCGTCCCCTCCCACCACCTTATAAATTATCATTACACTTTATCGAAATGGACCCACCCCCCAAACCATTTTCTGTGTGCGCGCCTAGATTGGTGGCTACACTGAACAGTTTTCCCGCGCAATTTTACGTCAAAATTCAGCTGTCAAACCTAGCGGACGCGTGTTCGGGTATTTTCGTACGTTCTCAGCTATCTTCGCTTGCTAATGAATGGATCGTGATACACGGAAATAGAATTTGTTCCAATTTGCTCATGATCCCGGAAAACCATAGATAATAGATTTTGGAAATCGTGGCAGACGATCGGGCCAGACGCAATCTTCCAATGTAATTTGAGCATAACAGCATTGAAATAATTCCGTCGGTAATCGGTGCGTATAGTTTGAGAGCCGCTTGTTTGGTTACTACTACTAATTAGTGGACAGCCGTCATCAAACGGAACGCATTCCCAAAAAAGCAATTTAAATTTGTTTATTATTAGCGGTGACTATGAAAATGATTTTTATGGTCAACAATATTTTGTTTTCTCCCGTACTGTATTCATATTATTTTGTATTCATATTTTAACGCGGTTAATGCTGAGGTTAACGATACACGGGCCCTGGAACTGGGAATAAAATACTGAATGTTCAATAAAGACAGGTCGCAGAGGCTGGTAGGTGAGGGTTTGACTGTTATTTTAACTGCAGGCCTGGTATTCGTTGCTAGAAATCGCGGTGTCTGGGTATGGGGATGCATGCGGTGAAAGCTACGAGACGCGATAAGGTAGCAGATGAAGTATGTGCGGTGTTCAGTGGTACTATGCATGATAAAGAAACTGACATTCGAGAAGTTTGAAGGCAAATGAAGATCTGGTCGACCTCGTTCAAGATGGAGGGATAGTGTCCAGTGGAATTAAAGACTTTCATAATCTGGATAGAAGCGGCTGTGGACAGATCTGGATGGAGGCCAAATCCAAATTCATTTATTTTACATGTAGTGAACTTTACAAATTATAAATTTATAACTTTCACAACATAACATTTAAAAACAAGGAAATGGTATTAAACCGTATATTATAGAAAAGTAAGCAGATGTAGTTTTACAAAAATAGTAGAGATAATAAATACAACTTATTATAAAGTAAATAGATACAAGCATGTACAACGAATGAGTTGAGTAGACCTATTTTAAGAATTTATAAAACAACGTCCACCTATTATACTCATCTCACGTAGGTGGAATATTATGTTAACATCCGAAGTGATTTGGTTGAACAGAATTATTGCCCTCCAATTAGTATTACCAATAGCAAGTTAGCTTTTCAACTTGGGTGAACAAACAGCTGATTGTTTCGATTTCTAAGATAGGGTCACATAGGTCAATACTACCAAGAATGGTAGAATTCTCATTTACACCGCGTATAAGTCGGAATAAATCCGTGCCCAAATATAGACATCTTCTAGTGTTTAAACTACAGTATGTAAGCATACCTAAGTGGAAGTCAGTTGGTTAAAGCCACGGATAGTATCCATACAACTGCAAGTAAAGGAGTCTCAATAAAATATTTTTAACCCGATCCATCATAAGGTCGTATTTCAACCGATGCGGGGCCCAAACAATCGACCCACTCTAAAGCTGGCTTCTAACTAAGGTGCTATTTTTTATGTTTCTTTGTTAAACACCACAACAGGCCGTGAAGCCAAATTACAGTGGCAAAACACCTAGGCTTAAGGAATTTACATTTTAGAATATGTAAATATATTTTAACCTCACCGGGAATCAAGCCCGGAGCTCCCGGATGGGGGCCTTACGCACTGCACCACGAGAGCTGCCAATATATTTATAGTTATAAAGGGCTGTAGTGGCAGGAAAAAGACTATTTGTCTCCCTCTAAGTTCAGGGGGTTTTTGAGGTTACGTCTCTGCACAACCGTATTACGAAAACCTTCACCCTTAGTTTCAAATGACTGCAAAATTGAATGCTAATTTTATTCAATGCAGCAACTCATTGTTTTTATTATCAAACAGACATTGGTTGACATCATAACCAAAATTCACTTTGGCAATCATCAAATTGCTTCTAGGTAAAATTTAAAATTCAAACAAAGCGTTTTATAACTTGGCATCTAACAAGTTAACCGGCTTTCCTCATTAAATTGGGTAGATGACGAACACTCAGTCATGACGAATGACAATTTAAATTACTACGATATTCTAGTTCGGGACTTTTCTAAACTCCCATTTGCGAGGACAGTCATTTGAATTTATATATTTTGCCCTTTTGATCCGGTAAAGATGAAAGTCTTTCTCAGATTCATTAACAGGGCGGATGTCTTTCACTCGTTACTGATTATTGAGAGTACTAGTTGCAAAGTCACATAGGTACTTCGATAAACGTCATATTGTTATGGATACGTCAAAGCGCGAAATATATTATTATGGTGCATGTCGAGTACTATCACGTGACGTCACCGTAAGCTGCCGCTACGGGAAAAAGTGTGTAATGTCGTTTTTCTTGGTGCTCTTGGACTGATGCTCCCGTAGCACGTTTTGAACCTTTAAACCAGGGGAAGTCAACCTTTTTATACCTACCGCCCACTTTTGTATCTCTGTTAGTAGTGAAAATTTCTAACCGCCCACCGGTTCCACAGTAACGGTGATTTATCAAGAAGGGAAGTAACTTTACTTTATAAAATTGATAAAGCAGAGTTACAGCAAGACAAGTTAAACCAGTTAAAGCATATAATAATAATTACTTACCAAATACTTTATGTCAGACCTTCGCTAAGTTTTGCAGAATAAATCTTTATAAAACAACTTACTGCAGTTAAATCTATCTTTTTATTTATACTTTCCATACATAGAAATATGAAGTCTGATGAGATAACATTTAAATAATTAAATTATTAATGAGATTCCTGACTGATCACAAAGTTTAAACTTTAAGCGAACATTGTCAGTTAGCAAAATCTGCCGAAATCACCAGAACAACAATGAGGTTACCTCACGTTGTACTGCACTGCATCGACACCTGCATTACTCATGAACGTTTTTTATCATTTTCTACATGTCTACACATTTTCGAACCATGTAAAAATCGCGTGTTTTTTGTTTTTAGCGGTTGGCACTATGTATTTCTATAAGAATGCTGTCTATTTATTTAAAATTATTAACATGTCCTTGCTTTTTAGTACAAGGTGGGTGTTAGTAATTTTGAACAATCACAAACACCCAGGCTTTGAGAAAATCACATAAATATTGTGTCTTCACCGGTTATCGAACCCAGAACTCTCGGGTGGAAGGCCATCGCGTTACGCACTGCACCACGAGAGCCGCAGAATGCTGTTTAATATCCATAGATGGCTTATTTTCTATGGTTTGCGGGTTGGGTTCTGTTCAAAATATTATTGAATTTACAGAAACTCCATTACCAGGTTACTCCATCATTGAATTTATAGAGACCGTGTTCGTTCAAAATATTCTCCAAAATGACGAAACAATAGACTAATTTTGACAGCGTGATAGTACTCGACATGCATCTCAATACAATCACAACTTCATTGCCGCCTTATTACTGTATCAACAATATTCTTTACTAATGTAATAAATAAGCATAAATGAATTTAAAATATTTCCCATCGATTGGTCTACTTCAATTATTATTGTATTATTAATAAACAAGGGTTGTATTGTTTAACAAGGCATAAGTGACTGTCAGTAGCTACGGACAAAATACACATTATAATAGTTTAATCTATATTTGGTACAGCATGACCGAGAAAGTACGTAAATATAATAATATTATTCAATTTAATATGTAGGTAGGTACCTACTAGTTTCTGTTTCAAACATTTCGCTACGGATATTGATATATTCCATATACGTGAGGTGAGTTTAGTTGTACGTTATTCCGTAAATTCTTAAAATATGGTCTACTTAGCTCATTTGGCGTAGGTCATGTACCTACTTGAAAAAAATATTTACTATTTTTACTCTTTTTATGCTGCATATATTTCTTTATTTTTTTCATGTCAAAGTTCATTACCTATTGAAGGGTAGGGGTTTACGTAGGGTGTTGATTTATACTTTTCCACTTATTAAAAACACTGATTCATGGACATTACGTAAGTATATTTAGCTTGACAAGTAATAATTAATTATTAATAACATTTGTAAACGCACGCTTTAGCGCAAAGAGGTGGCAAATCGTATTTAGAGGCGACGTTCAAGGCTCAAGGGTAGATTACCGACTGCCCGTACCTACTCTCGACCCTTCGTCTGCCCAAAAACAGATAACGGTAACTTTCTTTTTCTTTGTTTCACTGTGCATCCTAGTCTATCCTTGACTCATTTACAATTACAAAAATATCATTATATTCCCAACTCTGTCGATTGGAGGATTTTTGATGGGGGATTTAGGCATTATGATATTTGGTATCACTATATAATATGTAAATATATAATTAAACTTTTTGAATATACATATTCAACGACAGAATGGGTAGGTACTCTAAACACACATTAAAGTTTGTTCCAAATTATTCCTTCATCATCATTATCAGATGGGGTTGATCCACTGTTGGACGAAGACCTTCCCCAGCTCCTCCCTTAAATTTTGCTGAACTTTATGAGTTCGCGGTCTTTTGGTGGTTCTTGTGTACCTACTAGGTACTATATGTGTGATGCAGCACTCGCCGAGCGACATTCCGGTCGATTGAAATTTTATCGACATGGCGACCTCTATCATACCGCGTAATCTTGTCTGCCTCCATCAATCTGTTTCTTTTGTGCCCTTTCCGCGTTATACCCAATATGCACCTTTATCACGTTGCGCTACTAGTAGTTTTTGAATTTCTGGTACATCAAGGTTACCATGTTTTTTTATGCATACGTCAGTACTAATTACACACATCGGTTGAACACTTTACACTTTAAGGAGATCTCTTTTGAAGATATTATTTAGGCTTCCAAATGCATTCCACACTAGTTTGCTTCTGCGAGCTATCTTATCGTATTATATGGGAACCTAAAATATAATAATATGGGTTTTATACAACGTGTATTCACCGACCGACGACCGCGTTACAAACACCCGAGCTCGTGAGCGGACACAGCAGCCATCGGTGATTGAAGTAATCACGAAGAGATGTTTTATGTGGCTGGGACACGTGTTCCGGATGCCGTCAAAGAGTGCGACACTTCGTACCCTTGTGGCACAGCCTCAAGGGTTCCGTCGTCGTGGCCGGCCCTCTCTCACTCTGAAGCGGTGCCACAAAAGCGATCTACTGAAAGCGATTGGCGATAGATAGAGGAAAGTGGCGTGAACTTGTGCTT
The DNA here is from genome assembly GCF_057557595.1 of Rhyacophila brunnea. Taxonomy (NCBI): domain Eukaryota; kingdom Metazoa; phylum Arthropoda; class Insecta; order Trichoptera; family Rhyacophilidae; genus Rhyacophila; species Rhyacophila brunnea. The sequence continues at coordinate 39,325,368 of NW_028232796.1, forward strand.
TCCCTATACCCCAATGCGGGGTCGTCACACGGTGAAAGAAGAAGAAGAAGAGGATTCACCAGAATTTTGCAGATAACACCATTAAAGTGACAGTTGCATAATATATATGACTTAATTTTTAGTTTTACTACTTAACCATAAAAAAATGCTAGTACAATTTTGTAAACACCGTGTTGTTGCATTGTTTGAACTAATAAATACCAAATAATATAAATGCACCGAGCTTTCCGCCCAAAAGTGCATCTGTTTTATGCTAACTGCACTCTTGAGCGATGCCTTTAACTTGACGTCTGATGTTCTGACAGAGCCATATTGTGTATTGAGACATTTCCGATGTGCTCGAAATAAAATTTAAAAAAAATGTAAATCATAAAACTATATGCCTAGATATCTATAGCAGAAAAATGTAATTTGAAAGATAGTAAATATTGCGTACTGTTGTATTTTATCTTGTTCCATTTTACACGACGATTTTATAAGGCTTATTAATTATCCAGGTATCATTTTGTTCTTGTATGTATACCTACTGTATAGAGAAAAACGACTGAGTACTAACAGATGGTATCAGTTAGTTTTTAAAAACCGATTAAACCCCGCCTAAATCAAACCATAAATTTTATGTATATTTTGGGCGATACGACAAAATTGTGCACACTTTTTCAATCATACTTATTTGTTTTCGTTAGTTTAAGAATTTATTACCAAATTTATTAATGTCGTCTAAGCATTTTTTAATACTAAATATACCTACATCATATTTAAGAATGTTACATTTTTATTATTGTAAATATATAGTTGTAAAAAGGTTTAAAAAAATGTTGAACCGAATTGGATTCATATTAACATCTTTGAAAGTTCAAATAAAGTTCGGTGAAACTTTTTTCTATTATGTTTTAAATTTTTCAAAATTATCTATGTAAATAAATTATTATAATTAATAAGAATCTTGTCTATTCAGTGGAAGCCAGCGGCAAACAAATTTTGAAAATACCCGATATACTGGACTATTTGTTAGATTAGGTTGTTAGGTTATCATTGTTGAATTCATGAATTTTGCCAAAATTGGCTATGAAAATTGCCGCTGTTCCAGCCTAGCTTTCAGTAAACAGACCTATACTGCATCTAACATTTTTTTGAATTGTGTATATTCAGTATTTAATAAAAATTACTAATTTAATTGGCAATTTAAAATACAGTACCTAATATTAGAATGGGGCATTTTATCCTCTGAGTCCGACTCTGTTGACTGGTTATTGATGGTGGGAATTGAAACTAGACAGACCGTCAGAAGTAAACTGCCACTTGTTGATGCGTCGCCTCCCTGATCGCTTTCCCACTTGAAATCTGCATGTTATCTCTTATCACTCTTATCCCCCATAACTAACTACTGTAAACCGCCCCGTTTATAAACAAATTCTTTATTATATGTTTACTGCTGGAAGAATTATTGTAAAATGATAATAAAACTTATATTAATCTGTACAAGTTGGTTTATTAGTCGATAGTAAAGTTTATAGTTTATAGTCGATTTTTACACCATTGTCAATATTACAAAGATAAACAATTTGGCTCTGAAAGAACTTAAACAAGCAACCGACTTACGTAGTGCGTTCATTATAATTTATAATATTATCTACTCTATGATAAAAAAATAATTACCACATTGGAACTAGTCAATCCGTATTGGGAATTGTCGGTAATGCATGCATAGTATCAGATCAGTGTATTTCTGACATTCAAAGCAATCACTTGTGAGCGTATTGAAATTAGGGTAACCGGACAAAATAGAACATGACAAAACAGAACAGCGAGGGGGAAAATGAAACATTGATTTTTGTGGAATCTATTTAGGTTAGGTTAGGTTAAGTCATTATTTCGTTGTACCTAGTCACCCAATCATTTTGAACATAATATATTGATTAAGATGAGATATCCTAAGCTTGCCGGCAAAGTCCTGTTTATTTGAGACTTTCTAGCGATTATGAATGCAGAAATTAGGTATATAATTTGATTTATTATGGCGTATTGAAAATCTGTGCTATTAAAAATCTATCAACATATTAGAGATAGGACAGTATCAATATTAAATTTATATTTTTCCTGAAAGGTCATAGTTATATTAAATTTATCGTTGTTCTGTTTTGTCACTGTTCTGTTTTGTCATGGAACCACCCATTTTTTTCAACATTTGGTGACTAGATAACATGGGACATTGTCTCGCTAATTTTCTACAAACACGTATCTCAATTTTTATCAGTTTTGGGTTGTTTGATGCAATGAATTTAGAATTTGAATACGCACATATTCCACTGACACGTATCTCACAACATACTTTATAACATAATAGATCAATGACAGAAAACTCGTATCACAATAAAAGACGTATAAATAGTATATACTCGTATCTTGAGTTACGTGTTTGTAAGTATACAGAATACTGAAGTCCGACAGATGATTATACTGAAGCACTTTCTCGTAAGTCAAGATACGTGTTTATTGTGGAATGAATCACAGTAAAGTTGCAACGAATCCTCATATCTCCGACAATATGACGATCGGTTGAAAGTATATTGCGATAGATTGAAGAAAAATAACATTTTTTTTTTCATAAAAATATATGTAACTATTATAATGGATATTTCATAGAAGAAAATTTATTTCTGAATTAAAAACTGAGAGAATAAAGATGTTAGGTATTTGCCTCTCCTGAAAAGTTTTTTTTTTGAAATTTGTTGAAAATTACCAACGATTGGTGTATTATATACATCTGACTTAAATGAAGTGTATACAGTGGAAGTATAATATTCCCCCTACTCCTTAAAGTTTAAGGAGGAATAAAAACTAGTAAAGTGGTTGTGACAAGGAGGACTTTTGCTCATGGAGTTCATGCCACACAAGACAATCATAATGGCAAAGAACTACGCTAATAGAATAACCGTATTGCGAAAGTCGAGGAAAGTTCACATCGAGCACGCTACTCATATATGACAACGCTGTACAAATGTTCACAAAGGCACGACCTGCCATTCAAGGATATAGGTTTAAGCAACCAACAGTTTTACTCTGAGTTAAAATTATTTCATATTCTGTTGTGAGAAGAAAATCTCCCAAGTACAGCGATTTTGAAACGATAAAGAAGTCAATGGTGCGGTGAAGGTCTAGTTTTCAGAGCAATAGAAATATTTTTCCAAAACGGTTGACGTCGTTGGAGTAGTACTGGACGAAGTGCATTTATATAGTAATATGGCAAAACACGATAGGTACGATGACCGTTTTTTTCTAAATTGTTCAGGAGAGCAATTTTAAACTTCGAAACGTATAAACAATGAACAAATAGACATATATTGACACAGCTTATTTCTCCCGACATGATTATATAATACCTAGACACACTATATTATTTTTATATGTTGTAGATCTCACTGAGGTGAGTTTGAAAGTGTACAATATCTCAATTTGCTAAAAAACAGACATATTATCATCTTTTGGCATCTTACTACAGATTTTTAACTGTCATGTGAATATATTATTATTTCAAAATAAAAAGTTTTAATACTTCATCACTTTCATGCCAAGTGGATGGGTAATGTAATTCACTGGAATGACAGAATAATTAATTTAGGATGATATGGGTAAGTATGCATGCAAAAAGTTAGTAAAAACGAGAGGGTTTCCCCTTTTTGCAAAGAAAATACTTGATTTCCAGTTTTTTTTTTAAATAACCGATGTTGATTGCATTTTTATTTTTTTATTTCACTTCTATAGTTCCATTAAAACTCGTTTTGTTTGTGATTTTTTAAATTCACATATGTAATAATAATTATCGATAGAGCAACTTTATAAACATTTTTTGGTGAACTTTCCCACTGAAGAAAAATTGCAACATTACAGCAAAATCCGCCACGTAGCCCAGTCGCAGTTGAACCGAATGTATGGACATTGGACGTCGTACTTTCATTAAGTACATAATTGCCCATTTTCTCTTCTGACTTCTCTAATAAATATTATATAATATTAATTTCTTATTCGAAAGCTTTCGAACCTCTGTCTTTATCGAGTATTGGAACCCTTGGTCACCGACACCGTGTGAATAATAATTTGGTTCCCCGGCGTGACAACTTGTCTCTCGAATTACCGATCCATTTTCGTTCTGAATTGTTTTACCCACGGGCCGTTGTCATATAAACCGCCATTACATACCTACTGCTTGTTTGTTGTGCATATGAATAAACATTTATTTAAATTAAACGCTTCCTTCCGACAGAGGTTCCCGCTTTTTTTAGCCCCGCCCGCCATTATAGTGCCGGCATGACGGTTCGGCCGTTGGCAACACTGCTCGGAACCAGTGTTGCCAACCGTACTATAATTAGAGTATTTGTACTATACTTTTGGTCCGCGTACTATGTACGATATAAAACACGTATAGTACGCCCAAAATACTATACTTTTGAATATCGGAAAGAATATGTAAAAAATACTAAAATTTCGATATTTCCGTTCGATAAATTGGTCCAAAGTACTATAATCTCGCAATATAAGAAGATTTGGAGGACTTGGAAAAAAAAATGCTCGAAAAACGTAAAAAAATCTTTTGACTTTGGTTTGAAGTGAAATTTCTTGAATTCTTCAGTAAGAATTTTTGGTCGAAAGAGGTACGTAAATAAAAAGGGGTCTCGGTGTTTCTCAAATTCTCCGTAATTTTTTTCAAGAGAAACAAAAAACCAATACATTTTCAACAGATGACAACGCGTACTCTTTTCCCCCAAATACTATAATTTTGGAGGCTCTGTACTATAATTTCACTTTGAAAAGATGGCAACACTGCTCGGAACACAAATCTATAACCATAGTAGTTATAGATCGCGCAAAAAGAGTTGGTGCGACACAGGCACGAAAGATTGTGTGTATTGGTGAATTTCTGAACAATATAGTATTCTTTTACAGGCTGTTCCTTTTTCGAATACGACTGTGTGAGTATTCGGTCGCCTAATCTCTGGTTGTACGATCTATACGAGTGATCATTTTATAGTGACACATCTGTTGACTGAATTATTAGACATATATACTTCATCAGAGACCTCGATTTCTTCGAATTATACAATTGTAAAAACACACAGTTACACGGCGCTGGCAAAAACATGTCAATTCATTGAAATCCTAAATAGTTATATTAATTAGCATTAGGTGGTTATTTCTTTAGGTTACAAATGTAAATTGTACGTAAAACATTTCACCGTGGCATAGTTCGCCGTGAGCTTTCTATCGGAAAGAGGTGACCGTATATTATACGGTCTCCAATTTTATTAGATTCAATATGAACATTAATTCAATTTTCATAGCTAATTTTGGCAAAATTCATGAATTCAAGAATGAAAACTCAACCTAACCTAACAAATAATTCATTATATCGCTTATTTTCAAAATTTGTTTGCTGCTGGCTTCCTGTAAAGTGTAAACCGACAAGAACCGTCTTTTATTTAGACATGCATTTTATGTCAGTAGTATACGACCCACAGAAGTTGGACCTATAATCTAAGAGTTGGACAGTCTTTAATATACGGCCATATATTTCCGATACAACATTTCACGATGAAGTGTGATACGTCGAACTGCATACCTACAAGTATCCAGACACGATTTCCTTAATATTCCGTCCCCATACCCAGAAATCAACGATAAACTATGCAAAAATATTGTGGATTTTTATGCAATTCTGTGGTTAATTTAACATAACAAGCTAACTAACGGCAAAGGCGTCGGCTTATAATGTCGGTCCCTGGGTCTGGAAAATACACATACATATTATTTTTCTATGTGTGTTTGTAGTCGAATATGGACCGAGTATGATAGTTTGAGCAAGTAGCTAACATTCATTTCTTGTAAAAACAAAAATCTATTAATACAGTTCTCCATTCTGTGGACGCTCTAATGATCTTTGGATCATACATACATAGTAATAAAAAGTAGATTTAGTAGTAAAAATGTTTTTCTATGTAGAAATACTAATAATAATAATTTGACACATACTTATATATAAAAAGGTTCATCATCTCTGACGTTATCATAAAATTATGCTACCCTTTAGAAAATTAAAAAAAAACTGTTTTTTTTAATATACAAATCGATTAAAATAAAAGATACGTAAGTACTTATACAAAAAAACAATTTATTGTATCCGAACGATTTTGGTAAGTATATATTTTATAAGTAAGTAATAGTTATTTTTTAAAATTTGAACATTCGCGATAAAATAATTTTTAATGTGATAGAGATTTGACGCTGGAAGAAACATTTTAAAAATAATTACAAGATAATAAGAACTTTTTATATACAACGTTTTTAAATTTTCTGTTGAACCATATAAACTTGACTTGACTAGCTTAAACGATCAAAAAAATTTGTACTTGACATGTCATATTGATTTCCATAGTAACGCACGTATATATTAATAATTTAGTTGCTAGGATCACCCCTTAGCAACCAATAATAGTCTTTTACTTTTTATGGATTTTTCTGAAATAACTTTCCATACAAAACAGAATTAACTGAAAATGAATTCAATTCTACTTAAAGATGGCTAAAAGTATTTAAAAAAAAAATGCATTGGAATCGTGTTCTGATATATTCTAAAAGTTTCAAATGTCTAGCTAGTCGGGAAGTTAGCTAAAAATCGATTGCAAGATTTGTACTGGACAAATAAGAATACGAGCTAAGAAAAACTTTGTAAAATCATAGGATTCGGGATATTATTAGTTTGAAAATTTTTGACAAATTAGAGACAATGTCACGGAAAATCCTCAGTTATGAAGTTTCAAAGAAGAGGAAAATATACCTAGTTCATGATTCGTTGCAAGGACACTTTGTGTTGGGCGAATGGCCAACCACAATTCTTCGTAAAACCCTTTTAATAAACTCCAGTGTGTTGAGCCCCAAATGCTTGATGGTTGTATTTACTTCATAAAATAGGTACGATGGTTTTCAGATTTTTTATGTTAAGTAAGTAATAACGATATAACGAGTAATCCTTATAATAAGTAAATTCAGTCGGCCCCATCTTCCTCGTAATAACCAAGTTCGGCTGTATATAGGTAGGGACTGACGGGGTTTGCAACAGCTGACACAAGAAATGTGTATTTCAGTTAGGGACGTAATAATATTACAATAGATAATGTTTTTGACTTATTCCCATACGTAAGTAATGCTTCAAATACACTATATGACGATCGGTCACATATATGTCGAAAAACCCGTTTCTTATGTTGGCGTCCTGTGTCACAGGGTGTCACAGAGTGTAAATACGATATCATAGCTGTCATACAATATGTATGTATAAATGTCGGAATGGCATAGATTTGATCATAGACACTAAAACGCTCTTAGCATATATGTGCCCGATCGTCATATAGTCTATTTGAACCTTAATGAATAATAAATAACTTATTTTAATGTGGTAACATTATTGTCCAAATACATGATATTCAGGTCGGTACCTGGATACTTCTCAACAACACGTTGAATGCGTGTAAGGCAGAGGTGGCGAAACCTTTTATTCAGATGACATTTTTTAAAAAATATTTGTAGCAATGGGTGGCGTGCCAAAAAAAAAATGTTACTTACTGCTAAACCAACATTGACTCTTCTCACAAAGTTCATCCGCAAATTTAAGAAATTCCATCCAACATCAAAGTAGACTTTTAGGCATTTATTTTTCCTCCGAACTCTAAAATCGACTGTATAATATGTCATGATACGGTCGGCTTTTAGCAAAACTGAAAATTCCATTCATCTCGAATCACAACTCGACTGCGTTTATGTTCTGTTTTTCCCCAATTTTGTTCTGAGATGTTCTGAGATTTACAATTCTACAATTTATTCATGCCTTAGGTTTGTTACCGCTGGTAAAATTATGTATAAACCATATATCATCGATATTTAATAGATAAACGAATATTTTTGACTATACTATGGCTTGGATTAGGCAAAGTTTAATTGAATTTTAAAAACTAACAAATACTATCTATACCAGTAGTTTCCAAAGTTTACGTTACTACGCCTCCCTTTTAAAATAATCTAATCTTTGCACCTCCCCCCCTTTATTTCATTAAATACATTTTTACATATTGCTTTTTTCTACTAAACGGGATCGATATAAGGATTTCATTGCATATATTGCAGAAAATTCCGTGTTACGATTTACGAATGGTAGCAGTACCTACTTGCATTGCATTATATTATTCTTCAGTTCGATTCAACCAAAATTGACGGTTTTTGTTCCATATAGCCATTTTTATTAGTCAGGAAATACATTACAAATAATTATAAAATAAAATTCTACATGTGAATTATCATCAGTCACACACACACACACACACACACCACACAATCACATCAAATTATATCACACATACACATATATTATAAAATGCTAATATTCTGTAACCGAAACAGTGCCGCAGGCGACTTTTTTACTAATAGAACGAATTTGTGCTGTGTGTTTATCTTACTGAACTGGTCGATCCGCAACGCCGGGCCCCCAGGCTGGAGCCCTGTCAGCTCCCCTCTTGTGGGAGCCATGCACAATAGTATAGAAATAAGGTATAATACAATTATTAGTCTCCATATCTTCATACAGGTTTGCAAACAACCTAATCTTTATAGAACTGTTGTTTTATGTATTGTATAACTAGCTGCCGTTTTATCAACTATACACTTCCAAACTGCAAACCTGTGGCTACATTATTGTGTTAAACTTTTCGCGCCTCCCTTTGCAACTGTCCGCGCCTCCCCAGGGAGGCGCACCCTCCAGTTTGGAAATCGCTGATCTATACACTGTTCAATTAAAACAAATACGTTTGACTGACAAAATTTAGTGTGCACCATTTACATCGGATCTTAACAGTCTACTTCCACCCTTCGCCACTGATGCATAAGCCACCAAGACCACCTGATTTAGAAGTCACATATTTCTTTCAGTGATGGTACTTGAAATGGAAAGTTTATGTAACGACAAAATTTGTCAATTAATCGATTTTTAAGTAGATACGTACCGAAATGTTTGTGACAGTGATAGAAAATTCGAGGCGGCTACTTGCAAAATATTTTTTTAACTAACCAGTAATCAAAAAACATAAGCCAATGTTTTTTTTAATACTTCCAACATTATTATAGGCTTACCGTACTGGCACGAATGAGCTATTTTGTTTTATTATAATACCGAATTCATTAAAATAGCATTACAATAGTTGTTACGGTATATTTTTTTATCAAAAAAATGCGTAAATAAATAAATAATTCATGAATAGAGTCCATGAATGAAAGAGCAAGTAGGTACTCCATACGACATATCGAATTATAAATGGTCACTGACCAATGCGTACCGTGTGAAATGCACTTTACAAATTAAAATATATTATAATGCACAACATCTACTTGTATTATGTGCATACAAATAAGTGCAATTTAACTGACTCGCCTTTTTAACTAGAGTGACAGGACTGTATTATGTGTAAAATTGTACAGTAGGTAGGTACTCGTATGTACTTGGCGAAATGGGTTCATTGTACACACACTGACCAACGTTCAATATTAAACGCTTTTCCTATATTATAATCATGGGTAGGGAATCCAATCCCGGGATCCCGAACTATTTTCGATACCTATGAATCCCGGGATTGGTAAACATAATCCCGAAACTTTCGGGATTGATTTTTTTATCAATTTTTATGGAAAATAAAGTAAAAACGAAAATATAACAGAAAAAATTCTTTTAATAACAAATAACTACATTAGAAATAAACTGAGTTTGAATGAAGTTTGATTTATATCCATGTGTAAGTTGTCAATTCATTTTATTTTTTCACATACATTAATAAAAATGAGAAAGATTGGAAAAAAATAATGCTTCGCACTTTTAACAAAGTAATTCCACCACGATCTCATACATTTTACGGCAGTTTCCTATTTGGCTGACTAATTAGATTTATGAAGCAGAAAAGCCATACACCATGATTTGCTTTGCTATTTTAAATCTCGCTAACCCATTCATTAATTCTTTACTATCAGAAACAGCAGTCTCGTATAATCTAAACACAATATTGATTTTACGAAATTTTATAAATGAAAATCATTAAGATTTATTTTTGACCGATTTTTTTATTTTTTTTTATATTAACTGGAAAAAATGCCAATCCCGGGGCCCGAAAATCCCGGGATCAAAATTTTGGCTCGGGATTGGATTCCCTAAATGGGAGTATCAAGATACTTTAGCGCCCGGGGAAAAAAGGCCCATACGCAAAGGCGCTTATGCACACTTACTACAAACCTATGAATACTAAGTTCGTTATCATTAACAGAATTAAGTCATCATCGTCAGCCTGAATTATCCAATGCTGGATGAAGGCCTCTCCGAGCTTTTTCCACTTCTCTCGGTCCTGTGCGTGCGTTGATACGTACTTCCGCACAACTTAATCATTTTATCGATGCAGTGGCCTCTAGGTCTACCTTGTGGACGTTTTGTACCTCTTGGGTACCACTGGATGACTAGATTTATCCAGCGATTGGCCCTTCTTCGAGTTATGTGTCCAGCCCACTTCCATTTGAGGCTCTTACCGTACTCTATTACATCACAATAATAAAAATAATAACAAAAGAATTTTCAAAAGCGTATGACTCCCTAAAACTGAATTTGACTGAATACCAGATTTGGTTTACTTTAATATTTATAGATATTTTCATTATAATAGGTATATTTAATTATGAAGAGTACATGCAAACGGAGGGTTATACAATCGATAACCAATAATTGTCAACGTAATTGTTTTCATTACAAGTTCCTCCACGACGTGCGCCGATATTTGTACGATAAAACATTACTCTTTATTATAAAAAGGTTCGTTCCACCATAATTTGGTTATTTTATCATAAAAAATTCTAATAATATTTTTTTCTTGCACGTTCAACGAAACTCCACTACAGCGTCCTTGGCCGAGCTGCGCCCGCGGCGGCTACCCAACTCGCGCACCCCTTGTTACGCCACTGATTAATGTTATAATGAGTAATGACTTTTCAGCTGTATATATATTTTTTCTGTCTTGCAGGATGAAAACATTAGGGTAGCAACATGCACATTGAAAACGTTATTTTGAATCAAACATAATTTGTTAATTTCACTCTACACTCGCTGTTTTAACATTTATAATATAGGTACAAAACATGGTTTGGTAAATTATAAATTTATATCTAATATATTTCGACAAAATATCCATAATATTTTATTTTTGACTTTTTAATACGGTCAGAGAGGCTACTGATCTCATAATTAACCCTACATACCTGGTACATTCCTCATACCCAAACACTCGATTTTCCGAACACCTGACCTGCAGCTATAACTAAGGTGCTCACCTATGAGTTATGGCGATGTATCGCGTCCACAGGTGGTTATGCGCGTGGCTTAAAGGTCATAATTATTAGAATCATTAGTATCCGTTTGTGTCGTCTGCTTTGTATTGTTTTTTCTTTTAGTTTGTTGCGTTGGATTGGTTGGTTGCACCCAATGACATTAATATGGACGAATCATCTGGGGAAAAAAATGACACTCACTTTATTGTCGGGTCTGCCGAATGGCATAATCTGTTCTAACGCCATTACAATAAAGGTGATATTGCTATAAATTCCTGATGCTTTTTGTTGGGTCTGCCGAATGGCTCGGTTCGAACGGGTTCGCTCAAATGAAAATTGAGATTAGAAACACTGCTCTAACGCCATTACAATAAAGGTCATATTGCTATAAATTCCCGATGCGTGATATCGCATAATGACAATTGCGTGACGTCTACCTATACATGCGAATTTACTTGATAGCTACTGTATTGAGTGCGTCGTCCATTAATAATGTCATTGGTTGCACCTATTCATGAGTGCCACGGGTCTTCCACTGACACAGGCCTTGCGTATCATAAAGTGCCAAAAGCCAAATCATTCGGATCATTATCCTCAATCTTGACGAAGGAGATGAATAAGTAATATTGTATTATCTTAATAATTTGTATTTTGTTTATGGAAGGGAGTCCCTGGCCCGAAAACCTTTGTGTGCGCGCCTGGATCGACTGACTAAATCACTAAATGAATCAACGTAATGAATTGTGATGAAAAGCTTTGCTGCAAATGAATTTGCAATGCTATATGATTTGAAACCAATTATCAGCCAGTCATTTTTTCAGTTAAATTTTCGTTCGTATAATGCTCTGTTTCTATAGACCCGTCTTTGATACGATAATATGTCCTTTGTTATGAAAGATACAATTATAGGTTATGTTATGAAAAAATCCGCGCACATAGCCCGTTGGTTTACACTTTACGCTGAAGCAGGGCGTTGTTTTTAATGAGGAAGTAAGAATTAGTTCTGTTCAGTCGACACAGTCGTTACGAGTACTATCGCCAGTTGCGAACCCAACTGACAGGCGAGTGCATTCAGTTTTAGGACATTGTACCAAAATATGAATACGTTACGTTCACCAGAACAGAACCCTACTGGGTGGATTAACTTCACTTACTTATATGTTATTTTTCTGCAATGATATGTATTGATGATATGTATGATAATGATATGTATTTCCTATAGGGATGTTTAATTAATACGAAATATCGTTTCGAGTAATGTTCGGGTTTGTGTTATCTAAACCATTGTAGTTTTCTTGTCTTGACTTACACACATTGTTTTAGTGTATAAACGACGTTTTTTTTTATGTTTTTTTGAAGTTATACTTCTTTTGGCGCGTTTGGGAAATCAGATCAGAGTGTATTTTTGGCGTGTGACATGTAACACATAATTTATTTTTTCACACGAAAAAAAACGCACTCGATTGGATTCGAACCACCGATTGTTCGGTTATCAGCCGAACGCACTACCTTTACGCCATGGTATGGTACTGCAATCGTGACGATTATACAGTATGATAGTATAGTTTAGAATTGTTCCGTTGCCTAGGCAGCGAATTTATTATTGTCGGCCATTTGCAATTCCTTTAAACAAACAATTAAACGTCAGAGTGACAGTTGGTACTTTAAAAATAAAAACAACGAGAAATCATTATATAATTTAGTAATATAAGTTAAAGTGTATAGAAATAAACCACCAGCGTTCCAATAAGAGGTTCTTTTTCTAGAGTGTGTAATTTAACAAGATAATTAAGAACTAGTCAAAGAATCTAGTTTATCACAACTTTTTCCAATAATGTTTTCTTTAGTAAAGTTCGTCTCTTAAAATATCCGAAAATACGAGACGTATGCACTAACAAATTCTCCAGACACCTCCTTGATTTCGACTATCGGTTCAACTTAAATCGATACGTGGGAACATTCCTTTAGGTTTCTAGTTCAACTTTCAACTCACAGTTGAACGACTAAAAAGAGAACACGGCACTGGGTGTTAGGTCATTGATTAAAAACAACAAAAAAACAAAATGAATGAGCAGTATCAAACATCTGAGTTTGCCCTTTTATTCTTTAAAGTTTAGACATTGCATCTATTGGTAAGTCACTACACGAAACAATGTTATGTAAATCCAGATATTTAATGAGTTTTACAGGTAAGTCCCAAATATCCAAAGTCTGAACGGAGATTTTGTCTCCAAAATCCTACTTGTTAACGATAAATTTGTGAGCATTACATACAGAGTTGTACCGAATGTATTATGTATTAAAAGCAGCAGCATGTAGGAAGCTAAATACGGTCCACTAATCAGAGCTGATATCCCATCATAGTTCATCATCGGAGTTAAGCGATCAGCGTGGGCTCTCATGGCCCACGCTTCTCAAACTTTCAACTACATTACTTTTTTTTACTTAAGGATATCACGGGTTTTTGACAGTGGCTTGAAAAGAATCATTACAAGGGGGGACATGCTCGTCGTAGGTCAAAATTGAGTTTTTATTGTATTTTAAAACCATGATCCTGGACACTCCTTAAACGTTGTAGATAATCTATTTATATAATTTTGAAGCCTTATTATCCCTCATATTTATTTTAAACATTTGATGACTGCATAAAGTATTTTTGTTACATAAAATAGTATTCTTTTAAACCTCTCGCTCTAATGTTTTAGAATATAGTCATATTTCGGTACATAACTGTGCAGTGGTGTTTAGATTTTTTACATTTATTAACTTTTAAACGCATTTATAAAACCATTAGTATAATTAATGACGAGATAATTTTTGTAAAATATTCACGATAAAAAATTATATTGATAATCTCAGTGATCCCAAATTTGACAAGAATTAGGCATTATATTATTCAAAAAATCGGCAAGATTAACACATTTGAAGATGATTCTAAAGATATTTATTATAAGCTATGTTTTTGACCATTCAAGTGTGATAAACATCTTATGAATAATGATTGCTTTATAATAATTATTGACCTAAGAATAAGGTAGTGTTTTTTTGAAATAAGTCATTTCTTTTGTCATTCCCCAGTGGTTAAGCTACAACATACGGCCGTAGCCATAAATTGACAATTTATAATTGAAGTAGGGAGTAAAATGATATTAACGCGCGTGTTTGAACATGTTTGACAATTTTGACCCACGACGAGCATGTGGGCCGTTAATGAAATATTTATAATTTGACCTATTAGAAACAATCACACTTTGAAAAAAATACGATGCCCGACTAGTATTGCGCCAATATCCAATTAAGCTACGGGCTTCCTAATTAATTACGATAATTTATCTCATTTCACTAAAAACATTTTTTACTTCGCAAGGCAGTATTCTCTACTGCGCCTCAGTGTAGGCACTTCTAGTGTGCTAGTTTTTGTGATAACGGAATTGGGTATGAGAATATTGTTATATAATTAGTTAACTTCCCCCGTTTCATATGCAGCGATTATTATCGCGCGATCATTGTTCGCCGACGTTCAATGTGAACGCTTCTGTATAGACCCACGTTCCACCAGTGGCGATTTTCTTTCACGCCGCTCACGGAACAAATTCGTCAGAAGAATTAAAGATGGCCTCGAAACAGTTTAAACCTGAGTAAACAATATTACACAAAGCATAAAAAAATCGCTGAAACCAACATAAAAGAGGTTTATAAATCAAACATGTGATATGTACCTACTTCTTCACAAAAAATAAACCACAAATATTGCTGTGTCGTCAGTCATCTTCAATAATAATTATTTTTAGTGATGTGATTATAGAAAAGAGTAGGTACTTATATACGTTGGCGGTTGGAAGTTATGGTTTTTATATCATTATTTATCGCAGGGGCCTCACAATATGTTAGTGCCTCCCTAAACTCGCCACTGCGTTTCACTACAACCGCTTAACGGAAAATGGTCGAGGGGTCTCGCGCGTTAATATTCGCTGCGTGTGAAACGGGGATTAGTGTGCGTATCGCAATGAAAAGTTTGAGGGCAAGCGGTGTGTGGAAGTACACAGTAGGTCAATCAGCATCCATCATTTTATATCTAGAACGAAGCAGCAGCGACACGAATACGTCTCAGTCATATTTTGGTACATTGCTCCTCTTCTCTATGTACCACACTGAAAACTACCAGATTCTAAAGATTATTTTGAAATGCACAACGAGATTTAAAGGTAATCTTTTGAGCTTTAATTAGTTATAAGTTGATGCAGATTTCCAAAAAATATTGGTGGAGTAAACAAATATTCTGTAAGTTGGCGCAATTAAACGTGGTGATTTATTGATTTATTGTGTTGTCTTGATATATTTTTTTATGAAATTAGTACCTATATGTATAGAATTACAAATAATGCCAAATATCTACCGGTAAACTTCTGTAGATAGTATGTGTATAGATTATAACATATATGTACGAAGTGATTTCACCTGACCCTAATAAGCCCGTTATTCATGAATAAATAAATTGTAAAAAACTTTTTTTTTACCATGTCCGATCCTAATAGGATCATATGGGCCTCCACAGAGTAGAGGTATTAATATATTTTGTTTTTTTACGAGTAATAGATGTCAGCCACTTGCTCAACCTATTAGGTCCATACCCTGACAGAAACAAATTGAAAAACAATATGTGTACTTGACACCTTGCCAGACTCAGGATTCGAACCTGGGACCCACGGCGTTATAGTCCAACGCTTAAGCCGCGCGGCCACTGTGGGTGCTAAAAAACTACTAGGATGAAAATCATGTAAGATATTCTAAAAATATTTTTATTACAGTTATTATCTATTTATTTTCTTATTACTACACATATTAATAGAAGTGAATATCATTTTAATCTAATTATATGCGAGGTAATCAGGGAAAGAGGCGTATTAGGGTAGTAAAAGGTGCAAAAAATGCAAAGTTATAAAACCTATAGGTACTCTCTCACACTAAAAGTTCCTTCCATGGGAGTGAATAATACGTCTTGATGTTTTATAATTAGCGGCCGGATTTGTATGCAACAAAAAACATGGTTATATGCATGCACGTATGCACTTAAAATCAATAAAATATGCACTAAAACCGAAGAAATATGCAGTTAAAAATTGACATTTTTTGTGGGAAATAATTATAAATACCCACTTCACCCAATATTACCGACAAAAAACCGAATAACTAGTTAATAATTTTTCAACATAATACGATATCAGAACAAAACACAAAAACAAAGAATATAAAGTTAATCAATTACAATTTTCAAAATAGTTTTTTCACAAGTACCTACAAATAATTGAATAATAAATGCAATGTAAACCAAACACAACTTAAAAAACAAAAACGACACACTACTATTCCTAAATACTATTTTCTGTTTTTTGCCCGAAAAAAAAATACATTATTTTTTTCAATGTAATGCTCGGGCATTAAATTTTTATGCATATGTATCTGTCAGTATTTTGTTTATATGCGGAAAACTACCTCTCAACGTCCACTTGGGTAAACTATAAATAATAGTACCCGAGTTGACTTCACTTTTTCCACTGATAAATCCACAGCTCGGAGATGGCATTAAAAATGCAAGTGCAGCTAAACTATCTTCCTTCCTAACTTAGTTATATTTTGATAAAATAATTTAAAAAAACTAAAATTATACATTCAAAAGCTCTAAAATATGCATTTATTTATGAAATATTCACTTATGTCTCAAATATGCATTTATATGCACAATAAAATTTTATTTTTGGATTCTGTGTCTTTCAAAACAGATTTCTGTGCAACTCTCATAGCTGTGCATACACCCTAACAAAACATGCACTAGCATATAAATCCGGGCCCTATTTATAATGTATAGCCACGCAATTTTGTACTCTCCGTAGGTCGGGGGAGATAATATTAAGCCATTCCACAGGCCCGGTTTTGAGGCTTGCAAACCGATGAATTATTATGGTGTTTGGCCTAAACATGCTATGTTAAATTTTATAAATTTCAAATGTCCCGCCATTCACACACAGTGCACAAAAATACAGAGAGAGGTGTGCCGGAAGTTAAATAGTGTCAGTATATAGTACTAATTAAGATGTATGTATTTTTCGTAACACCTCAATAAATTAATGATTACTGTCTGTAAAATTTCTAGCCATCTTTATCATAAATTAGGTGCCGTGATGATATTATTAATAAATTGATGTGTGTAACATTATTTTTTGGTCTGCATTTGAATCAAAACCTAAACAATAAACACTTCTTAAATAAACAAAATGCATTGACCCTTTTGACAATGTTTACCAAACACATCGATCAATGTTACATGCCCAGCACTAATTAACTTCTCAAACATGGTAAATAGGTAGTAATAATTACTCATTTTTAAGTTGGCATTCTGTGTATATTCTGTACATTATATTGTGATGTTTTATATTTTAAAAAAGTAGTGTTAGTAGTAAAGTAGTAGTTATTAGGGAATCCAATCCCGAGCCAAAATTCTGATCTCGGGATTGGAATTTTTTTCCATTATTGATATAAAAATTTTATATTTTCAAATAACATTGATAAAATCGGTCAAAAATAAATCTAGTATAATTTATACTATTTAAGACATTTATTGTATACGTTCAATCTTGGAAATACACAAGTTTAATGGAATAAATAGTATTGTAATATAAATAATAATGTGAATTTAATATGAGATTGCTGTTTCTGATAGTAAAGACTTAATGAATGGGTTAGCGAGATTTAAAATAGTAAAGCATATCATGGTGTACTTATAGCCTTTCCGCTTCATAAATCTAATTAGTCAGCCAAATATGAAACTGCCGTAAAACGTATGAGATCATGGTGGAATTACTTTGTTAATAGTGCTAAGCATTGCTTTTTCCAATCTTTCTCATTTTTATTAATTTATGTGAAAAAATAAAATGAATCGGCAACTTACACATGGGTAGATATAAATCAAACTCAGTTTATTTCTAATGTAGTTATTGGTTATTAAAAGTATTTTTTCTGTTATATTTTCGTTTTTATTTTACTTTTCATAAAAATTGACAAAAAAATCAATCGGGATTATGTTTATCAATCCCGGGATTCATAGGTATCGAAAATAGCTCGGGATCCCTGGATTGGAATTCCTAGTAGTTATGCTGCCATTATCCGAGTTAAATAATGTATTTTCTCATACTTAATTGTTTTATTTTTTTTAAATCTTTTTAACACAACAATAGTTCATGATACCAAATGGCAGTGATGTAGAAGTAGCATTGACATAAAAACAGAAACAGCGAAGCTTTGGGAAAAACATGTATCTATCAGTGGCGAAGGGTGGAGGTAGGCTGTTAAGATCCGCTATAAATAGTACACAGTATGCTTTGTCAGTCATACGTATTTGTTTTCATTGAATTAATAATTAATAGTTGAATTGTATTGTAAACCCACCGGGAATCGAACTCCTAGCGCCTGGATGTAAAACCAGTGCCTTACGCATTGGACTACAAGAGCAGAGGGATTCAAGATTCCACTTTTTTTGCGGAACCCTTGATACATTTTGTTCAATCTGAACAAACCCCTACCTGACTGAAATAATAATATGGTCGTGAAGGGTTAATAATTGCAGGTAAATCATGCAAACGATAATTGGATTGTACCTTTACATACAAATACGATATAATAATCAATATGTCGATAATTCGCTGCGAGAAGTCATTGGCGTAGGCTATAGAGACAGATAAATATTTATATTACGAAATTAAATGTGCATTATTCATTGTACCTGTGTTTATATTACAACGTTTTTATTAGCTCGTATTCTTGTGTGTCCAGAACATTTTTTTTCTTGTTTGTCCAAGATGTAACCTTGTATTGGAAGATTTTTAACTAACTTACCGACTAGCTAGACATTTGAAACTTTTAGAATATATCAGAACACGACAACAATGCATTCTTTTAATACTTTTAGTCATTTTTAAGCAGAATTGAATTCATTTTCAGTTAATTCTGTTTTGTATGAAAAGTTATTATTGTTGGTTGCTAAGGGGGTCCTAGCAACTAAATTATTAATATATACGTGCGTTACTATGGAAATCAATATGAAATGTCAAAATGACATTTTAAAACAAAATTTTAAAACGTGGTATATAAAAAGTTCTTTTTATCTTGTAATTATTTTTATTTAAATTCCGACTATCAAATTGACGTGCAGCAGTTGGTAAAATGTGTGTTGATTTTAATATTTAATCACATTATAGGTATGTGCCACACAGCCACTCTGTTATAGGTACATAGTAATATCTGATTCAATCTTCAGACTCAATTTACAGATTCAAATTATCACACCTTCTGTCAGTGGCGGTGTGTGATACGTGGAGACTCGGGCACTGACTGATTACGAGGCCTTCTCAATGAAATTTAGTTTACATTTTAAATCTTCTATTTTTTTGTTGGTTAGTTTTTTTGCGTAAACAGATTTACATACATATAGGTAAGGGTAAGAGGGCTCGCACATCAGAACTCGCCGCATGCGTCTTACGACGAATTCGTCGATGTGACGTCATCGTAAACCAAGAAACAAACGTTATCAAATGGAGCTTCGCAGATTGGCCGTTGCAACTGCAACGCGAGACGATCCGCAGATGCAACATGTCGAATTTAATACAGCCTGCATGTCATATCTAAAAAAAGTCGACTACGCGCAAGCGCACAGCCCGCGGCCATCGGCCATTTCTGTCTCTATCTCTGTCTACACTGTCACTGCTCGCTCATCGCTGGTCACCGCGTTTGATGTTTGTTCATACAATCAACACAATAAAAATGGCAGACGAGAGAATCTCCGATGCGGCGAATGTCGATATCGCTAGGCAGATGTGCGAGGTTTTATCAAGGAACACCGCCTGCCCGTTCTCGGAAGCTTTGATTTATGGCGGTTAGGCACACGAGGCGAGTTGTGATGTGCGAGCCGGCTAAGAGTATCGTAGTTCAGTGCGTAAGGCGGTGGCCTTTTATCCGGGGGTTCCGGATTCGATTTGCGGTGAGGTCATAATATATTTATGTGATTTTCTAAAAGCATGCGTGTTTCTTCTTCATTGACTTCTATTACTAAATACACTACTGTCATTAGGCCTCATAGTGTTAAAAAAATAATAATAAAACATCGTATTAATACCATCGACCAAAGGTACTTGATGGAATTTGAATTTAAATCAATGTGTAAATGCACGCATTATCTGGTCTAAAGTTGAAGATTGGAGGCCCCCTTTTGAAATTTAGATTATGCGATAAACCGCTACTGATTGCTAAACATATGGTAATAGGTGCTACAAGGATAGACATTAAAGACAATCTAGCCTCAAATAAGTACATTCGTATTTGTTTAAGATGTTCGAATAATTATCTGATGAAGTAGGTATACGCCTTCTGCGCTTCAAGAAACCCCGCCAAAGCCTTCTATCGGTAATTATAAATATATTGTATTATTATAAAATTAAAGATCATGTATATTTAAAAATGCTGTTAGCGAGGCTGTGACGTCCCGTGGGGGTAGGCAGATTGAGTGTTGCTTGGGGGCGGCAGTTACTTGAAGGGCGGCAAATCGAGGAGAATCATTCGGTATATATAGAAATAGGTACCAAAACTTAGTAATAACGGAAATATCTTTCCATTAAAAAATTCAGCTCACTGCTTGGAAATAAAATGTATTAATTGACATAGAAGGTTTAACAGGATTGTATTTTTTTGTCGGGTTCGAGATGTCTAGTTTACTTCCGTTGTTCTTGTACGTCACGACCTTGATATGATATGATGAAATGTGCAGATTTGCGAATTGTATTTGATTTATAAGTAGTGATACCGGGGGGAAAAGAAGAAGAACTCACATGTCTTCTGGGTAGATGTCCTGATCCGGTATCACTTCGGGTTGCAGGTCATGTGTGGACATCAGGAAGCATAATTCAAGATAAAACACGTCTTTGATTTGACAGTCCCACGTGGAACTACATTTATTTACGCTAGGGCATAGGCAAACATTGATAATATTACATCATTTTACATCTAAAGAGGTCTTAAATTAGTTACCGCACTGTCTTTATATTAGGGGTCGGTTTATCATTATTATCCCGCGCACTAAGCACTGATTCACTTTTTCACTCACTAGGGAATTGATTAACTTTCGTTGGGTTTTTGCGCGAGTCACCGATTGGTATTACAACGATTACGGGTTATTGACGATTGATTTAAAAATGGGCCGGGGACGTCGTTAATTGCGCGGGGGGCGCGCCTCGCGCCCGCCCGTGAAACTTATTTCATGTTATCGCTTTGGTAGGTAGGTCCGGACTGTCCGCAAAACTATTTTTTCCAAGGGACGCTTCCCCCTCGCGGGGTAAGGGATGAAGTTGCTTAACAAAAAACTCGAGCGAATTACGGTATTTTCCACTGCGGAGTGAGCGACCGTCGATGCCCTTGGCTGTTAGTAGGCAGGTACTTCCCTTTGTGACCGTGGATACCCGAGATTCACATCGTCGTTTTGAAAGATAATGTTTGTAAGGTAGGGCTGTGCAACCTTTTACAGGAGCATTTAATATCGATGCTAAATGCCTGATGCGGTATTCGAGACTGAGTATTTGGTAATAGTAGGCACACACATACTTATTAATTAATTTATCCAAATATTTTTGCCGGTCACTCACGAGTTTTGAAAGTTTTCAGGCGTATTTTTAAATGTATCTGAAACCGTGGACTCGCAATACTGTCTATTGAAGTATAGATGGCATTTAAATTAGATTTAGTGGTATTATATTTTGTGAATAATGTTTGTATACAACATATTTCTTAGATATTGGAGTCATGAAAGGATGATAAAAAATGGAGCGGCATTTTGGCGCTGCCTAGGGGCGGCATTTTGTCTAGGGACGTTACTGTAGCGAGGTGTGCAAAACTAGTAAATGCGCTCCCCAAATACATAGAGATTTTCTAGTAGCGAAGGGTGTAGGTAGGGTAGGCTGTTAAGACCCGACATAAATAGTGCACACCAAACTTTGTCGGTCATACGTATTGGTTTTTATTGAACTAAGCTACAATTTCATTTACAGATGTTGTTGGTTAATTTTTAAAAATCAATACACCACCATAATAGTTCTCGTATACTTCGGGCAATACGACAAAATTGTACACATTTTTTCTTTCATACTGATTTGTTTATATTACACATAGTGTTGGTTCATTTTTTTTTTAAATTCATTAAGACCTGCATGAAAAATATTATTCTATGTATAAAATATCCAAAGGTATATAGGTATGGTGTTATAGCACAATGTTAGATATTTTATAGACAGACGATTATTTTTTTTAACTATTATTTAATACGTATGGTTTGGTTTCGCAGGGTTTAATTGAATTTTAAAAACTAAGCAACGCCATCTGTAAATCATTCTAGTCTTATTTCAAGGCAAACAAATACGTAGATATGACTGACAAAGTTTAATATGCACTATTTATGGCGGATCTTAACAGCCTACCTCCACCCTTCGCCACTGTACATGTTCAGTGTTGTGCTGTGTATTTTGTTTTTGAAATTTTATTTTACTGTTTTTTGTTTGTGTTTTTTATTTTTCTTCTTCTCTCTTCTGAGGGGTAATATTAGTTATAATCTTCTCTCTTCTTGATCGTGCACTCATGGCTGAGGATCGTGACCACATTTAATCGCCATCCTTTAAGCGACCAAGACTTTCCAGCCTTCTCGATCTTCCGCTTCTCTCAGGGCAGAATGGATGGTGTCCCCAGTCAGCTCTTTCACTTGGTCGCTCCATCGCGCAGACGCTCTTCCTCTGCTTCGCCTTCCCCGGAGGGTACCCAAAAGTCTAACAGTCTCTCCAGGTTGTCCGGTCCGCGCCTGACAATATGTCCAAAAAACTGCAGAATTCTTCTCAGACATATCGTCAAGAGCCGCTCCTTTAACTTCAGTCTCTGGATGATTTACTGGTTCGTCCTGTGCTCCGTCCAAGAAATGCGAAGCATTCGGCGCCAACATCACATCTCAAAGGCATCGAGAACACTAATGTTTGCACAAGCATCATTTTTGTGGCAATCGAAATTCCTCGATCCTTCCATATAGTGGTAAGGTGTGTCATCGCATTTTCGCGTCGCATATAAATCTCATGTTGTGAACGTTCTGAATTTTGATTTATTTATTGTCCACAGTGTTTTATTTTCTTAAATAAATACAATTAAGTCAGCTCTTTTTGCATAATATAATATACCAAAATAAAAATAATAAAGATAGGTAATCCAAAAGTTAGCGGTCTCCCCGACAGAGTGGTATAACAAATTAAACCGAATTATTTGTATCGTAATTAAAATTAACCGATGGTCGGCATGATGCTGCAGTATTTACAATAGTGGTCCATCGTAAATGACAACATCCTCCATGAACAGAACTAACCATCTATCCATGTGGCGCAGTATAATCAGCGACACGAAATATCTAGCATTATTTATTACGTTCTTCTAATAGTTGTGTCTTGTCATTTTTAGCACATTTAAGTTTTTTTAATTGTTTAAATCTATTTTTGTATCAGTGTTTCTAGTTATCTAGAACAGTATAATAAAATGATTTCTTTATAATATTGAAGACAGTTCAAGACCTGCATGCAGTAGCATAATTAATAGCAGTAGTCAAACGGTCAACAATAATTATTATCCGCTTGGTAAGTCGATGGTCCAAATCTTGGATCTAGCAAAATTCACCTGTTTAGCAATGTGTGTTTCAATCCAGAGCATGGATCTAAAAGGATGTGGGTGTCGGACCGCCATGGGGTTGGCCCATCTCGGCATTCTACAACACGTAAGGCCTGTGGCCACCAGAAGATATGCGGCACTCATAAATAAGTGCAACTATTTGAACCATCCAACGTTTGCTTTTATATTCCGATGCGGCAAGTCAAAAAGTCAATATAGCTCGAATGACACAAACGGACGTTAAGCCATGCGCATTTGATAACCACTTGTGGCTGCGACACCTTGCTTTAACTCGTAGGTAATTATACCTTTTGGCCAGGTATTAACGCACTCAAACGGGCTCAAAATGTGGAGTGTTTGAGTATGGGGAATGTAAGAGGAGCACTGCTCCATTCCGTAGTGAAGTGTCTGGGTATGGAGAATGTACATGGAAGAAATGCTCTTTCACGCGATTGATTGAAATTTAATGGTTTACCATATATATAATATGGTAGTCAGTCAGTGACACCCGCTAGATTTGGTTAACCCCGCCCTCTCCAGGCGCTTTAAAAAGCTATATAAAATATTGATTTTTTTCCAAAATGGACCCCTCTAATATTTTTTATGTGCACGCCCGAAAACGGTATTATTGAAAGTGAGTGATAAAATCAAACGAATTTCGAAAAAATACGGATTTTCATCTCTACTGAGAATGTTTAATTCTGCAAGTACATACGGATATTTACCTCTGGGATCCAGACATGTTGGACTGTAAGCCCGCCAGATTCTGTGCCTTTCACTTTGACTGTCCAACTAACTAGGTATAGACGAGAAGATTAACAATGGACAGGATACAAAATTGTGCCCTTCCTCTTTTGGCCGCCGCGCATCGCCACTGCATTGTTCCCTTTTCCGGTAAAGGCCCGTCCACGTCTAATTACTACTGTCCGTCTAATTAAAATTAATCATAATTGACAAATTATTAAAATATACATTCACTTACCTACTTTTGTATGAGACTATGAATAACTTTTTCGGACTTTCAAATAGTTTTTTGGAATTTATTTTACACATCTCACAAATTGTCGATATACCTACTTAGCTTGGTAATGATAAACATGAACTATGTTTGAAGTGTTGTTTATTGGTAAAAAATATTATAATTCAATCAAAGCTAATATCGTGTTGTAGTATTCTGGAAAATTTGAATTTTTATGCACCCGTCAATTACCTACATGTATTTTGTTTAATTTGTATTTTTTTTTTGAATTAATGTCGATTTTTATTTTATTTCTTTTCTATACAATTATTTTTTGCTTTGTTTTTTTTCTCTACCTTATTTTTTCTGTGGTTGCTTTACCTGTACTTTTTATTCAATGTCATGTTGTGAACGTCTTGAATTAATAATTTGTTATGTGGTCAATGTGTCTTTTTTAAATAAATATTATGTATCCATCTTCTAACGAAATTATGTGATAATTCAAATTCTGCACAACATATAAGACATTAAACATGCAGTTAAATAACACTATCTCAAGGTAAACATTTTCATGCTAATATTATATAATTTATGTAAAAAACGGTCAGCGGTTACTACACATTAATTTGTAGTTTTTAAATATCAATAAATTTATTAATATTATTTTCTTAAATACAAATTTTTGTTAATATGTGAAACATCTGGACCCTCACAAACATTCGCATTATATCATTACATTAACATACTGTTTCTATCTTTGGTTCTAACACACATTGATAAAATAAAAAATATTTGCCAGACGCGGGATCGAACCTGCACTCGCAGCTTCCCTAACATGCGAATGCACTACCAATAATTATGTTACCGTGTACCTTATACCTTCTTTAAAAGCATCGTAAGTTTAAATGTAAATATGTCCTGTTCATAATGAGAAGTATCAATCAAATCATGTTTACGATGTTTACTAAGTTTGGTTTAAGTTACTTTATATTTAGTGATTTACTAAAACAAGGAATTACCTTATTTTATCACTTTTAGGATACGTATTAGAAGTTTTATAAATCTTCCTGTTTCATATTTTTTTTATTGTCTGGCTTTATTTAATGTCAGCTCATTTGTATGGCTTAAAAAAGTCAATCGCTAAACAAATCTAGACATATTTAATTTAAGCCATGAAATCTCAGCTGATGCTGTTATTACATTTATATAAGATTAATGATTATAAAAACAAAAATATATATTATGCTTCAACCATATGGTGACGAATGCTGGACGAATACAGTCATTCAGTGGTACCCGAGGGGCACTAAGCGGCCACAGGGGCGCCCCAAACCCCGCTGTATTGACGAACTTGTCAGGTTTGGTGAAAGTACGTGGCAGATAAAAGCAAGGAACCGAGAAGAGTGGAGGGAGCTGGGGGGGCTTCATCCAGCAGTGGATCGACCCCGGATGAAAATATATGTATATGGTTTTATAATTTATACTTGTTTGTTACATTCTCACAGAAACATTCGAATACATAAAAACGCTTTGATGTTTGGCTGAGCGATACACATCTAAAGATTAGGTGGTAATTATTGATAATGTTGACTCTTAAATTTGCAAAGAGCCTTCGTCAAGTCATCTAACGATAGCAAAGACGTAGAAACAGTCAGAAAGGTAACTTTAAGGGACGTTGAATTGAGGAGATATTTATGTTCGGCTAAAGTAGGTGGCAACTTAATGTAAAGAACCGAGACTAATGGAATCAGCATGGTTGATACAATCTGCATAAAATGCTAACTCAATACTGTAAAATCAGTTAATTTTTTTTAATACTATTAACATCCATCGTTATATTTTGTAGCTCATTTTATATTGAATCAATATTACGATTTATTGTCGCTCGGACGTGCCTTTAGGTTGAGTTTTAGTGAGTTTTTTAATTGGCTGGGCGTAAACAAATTATTCTCTGCCCCCTTCGATCTCAATTTTATTTAATTTGAATATCGCCAGTTAGTAGATTCTTTTTTTAGCCTTTTTATTATTTGCTCCATTGCACATCCGTTTGACAACATCCCGTTTAATATTTTATAATGAATTATTTGTCAAGCAATTAAAACACTTTTAATTGTTTTGTAGTAGTGTACGTTGTTATGTTCTCTCAATTCTTTTCTATGGTATGGAAGTATGGATGCTAAACCAAGAGATTTCACGGAGACTTGAAGCTTTCGAGATGTGGCTGCATAGGCGCATCCTCAAAATTCCTTGGACCGACCTGGTGACAAATGTTGAAGTTCTCAATCGAATGGGGAAGGACCGAGAAGTTCTACGTAGTATCAAAACCAGGAAACTACAGCACCTCGGCCACATTATGAGAGGACAAAAATACAGCATTCAGAAGCGTAGCAGAGAACGGTGCCGCATTTCGTGGCTTAAGAACCTCCGTGATTGGTACGAGTGCAGCTCCACTGAACTGTTCCGGGTAGCAGACGACCAAGATATGATCGCCTTGATGGTGGCCGACCTCCGCTAGGGGATGGCGCAATAAGAAGAAGAAGTGACTGCATAGTACTAGGTACCAGTTTCATAATAATTTTGAGTGCTCGCATACGACACTTGTGTGTATACAACACAGTAGCGAAGGGTAGAGGTAGGCTGTTAAGACCCGCCATAAATACTGCACATTAAACTTTGTTAGTCATACATACGCATTTGTTTTTATTGAACTAAGGCTACAATTTAGAGATGGTGTTGGTTAGATTTTAAAAATCAATTAAATCCTGCCTAACCAAACCATAATAGTTTTGGTATATTTTGGGCGATACGGCAAAATTATGCACACTTTTTCATTCTTATTTATTTGTTTTCGTTAGGTTGAGAATACATATTGCACATATTGTTGGTTCATTTTTTTAAATTCATTAAGCCCTGCCTAAACCAAACTATAATAGATAAAAAATATTATTCTATCTATAAAATCTCCAAAATTATGTATGAATTAATTGCATAGGTAATTTTAGATATTTCATAGATAGACGAGTAGTTTTTGACTATTATCTCTTATGACTTGGTTTCACAGGGTTTAATCGAATTTTAAAAACTAACCAATACCATATGAAAAATCGTAGTCTTATCGCAATGAAAACAAATACGTATGACTGACAAAGTTTAGTGTGCACTATTTATGGCGAATCTTAACAGCCTATCTTCACCCTTCGCCATTGATACAACATATTGTGTTCAGTACGACTGTCTTGATACGAGGAATGATTTCGAGAAGGAATATACAATGACGATTGAAGAAAACCAAATTGACTCCTGACCACTACATAATTCTGTTTTTGACAAGCCATAGTGATTCGCTGCCTAGCTCTACGATTTTGGACTTGTTACTCGGCCAACATGTCCATGTGGTGGAGAACTACAGGATGCAAACCACATTCTCTGGGAATATCCGAGAATGTGCTCCGAGGGAAGAGATGCTTGTCGGCCCAACCTGCTGTTGGGCCTATCAGACCGTCCGACCTGGTCGCCACATAGGGCAATTATATTTCATTTGCAGCGTCTTATTGCGGACGTGAAGATCTCTTCATATAATTTTGTTTGTCCGTATTCTTATAGCTTTGTTTTTTGTACCCTTATATATCATTGCATTCATTTATTTTCTCCGTGCCTTTCTCTCCATTGACACTTTTTATAAAACTGCGTCTTTCTGTAAACTCAGTCAAAGTTCACTTGAGAGCGTGGTCATCTCAGCTTGGGCATCTGCTCCTGAGACATTCTCAGGCGTCAAAACCAGCTAATGCTTCACATCCATACGTAGGGCCGAGTGATACGCCCGGTTAAGACCGAGTGATGTGGGGTGGATTGGTTGGAGGGGTCTAAATTTTGTGTTGTAGAAGGAACCTTGCATTCTACCATCCATGTAATATGGCAGGTATTCAGGTATGTAGATAGTATTGTTTACTTGGTCAAACCTTCATTCTGAGTCTAGCTAGAGTACAATGAAGTGACTTGAAACGATCAATTTGTATTACGAGAATACGGAGGCAAAATTTATAAAAAAAATATATAAAAACAATGCATTTTTTTATAAGTATAGTATATAAACGTTTATAGAGATATTATTTACACCAATTCTCCTTAAATTTTATGTAAAAATTGATTATTTCTTTTTCTTTAAGAATAAACTAAAGCCTACTTATTTAATGACAGGCAAGAAAATTGGGCCTCAGGTTACATTTTTCTATATTTGAAGTCATGAAACAATTTTTTTCTTTGTGTAATTATATTTTTACATAAACTGTCCCATCTTATTGAGACTTTCAAAGAATGCTTTTCTATATTATAAATCAACGATTTTAAAGTCATAATTAATAATAATTATGTGGTTAATATTTATATAACTCGCTCTCTCTCTCTCTCTCTCTCTCTCTCTCTCTCTCTCTCTCTCTCTCTCTTTGGTTTGTCACCCTTTGATAAGTAGTGCACTTGTAACATGCAACTAGGAATTGCAATACCGAATGAAAATACCAATACTGATATTTCGGTATTTCCTATTAAGTAAGGTAGGTATGTATGTAATCTACTAATACATAATATATAATATATAAAAATCTAATTAAAATATTAATATTTGACAACATGTGTCATTGCTGGTTACCAAGGACGATGAAGGGCCACATAAGTAATCCAGACATCGCGTACCGAACCCGACAAAAAATACAACCCTGTTGAGTCTTTTATGTAAATTAATATATTTTGTTTCCACTTCCAATACTGAATATATCGGTATTGTCTGATTTTGAAATACCGGTACGCATTGCAATCCTATATGAAACGTACTTACATTAATTTTTTGTATACTTTTTAATAAAATCTTTCAAAAATGTTTGCACTCCTAAGTGATTAGCATGTCCCTGGCGATGATATTTTCTAAATTATTATTTACTTTTCTGGCTATGTGGGAAAAACTGAAAAAAAACCCTTGGAGACATTTTAGATAGCATGTCCTTTGCGTGTATTTACTTCAGAACGTAAATATTCATCCGCTTTGCTGTCCACAGAATCATTCATTACCATCTCCAACACCACATCTCAAAAGTACCAAGTCTTAAAACTTTCTTTTTCCTTTACGGACAAGTAAATGACTTCGGCAATATATTCAGTTTATTTATTTGATCTAAATTACCTTCAGTTTAAGTGAGGTGACCCCTCGTTAGTTTTATGGGGTCATTAATAATATCATCGGGAGGGGACATAACATATACCATTTCAGTCCGCTGCTCTCCTCTCCCGTGGCTATCTGTCAAAATATATTTGTGATGATGACTCGTTGCCTAAATTATGAAGACATAAATTAAATCTATTATGTACCTAGACCTTACTGACTGAATGGGATACTTTAACTTAATGATAGAAAAGGGGATGGTTAGTGGGCGACTGGGCAACCGTTTCTTTATATTTTTAAGGCGTTAAAAATGATTAAATGGAAACTTTAATAAACTGGAAAAAATAGCATAAGCTCAGAGTAATAATATACTTACCTACCAATAATCATTTTTACTTGCTGTTAGTATTAAATAAATACCACTATTTTAATAAAATACTTGCTGTTTTTGCATATATTACTTACGAAATAATTTGAAGCCTAATAATATATAGAGAGCGTATATTGTTCATATAGCGCATTTAACGCACAGTAAAACCTCAATGTTAC
Organism: Rhyacophila brunnea; assembly: GCF_057557595.1. NCBI lineage: Eukaryota > Metazoa > Arthropoda > Insecta > Trichoptera > Rhyacophilidae > Rhyacophila > Rhyacophila brunnea. Next base: position 39,356,159 of record NW_028232796.1, read on the forward strand.
TATTATTAACTTACCTATGAAACGTTATACTATCATGTTGCTAGTCAGTACGGATACCGAATTTAAACACAACATAGTTAACCATATTAGTTTATATTAAATTAACTAAAAATAATTACCACTAACGTTATATTTAACACAAAAACAATAAATTTCAGCAATACGTGCTCGCAGTTTTTGAATGAATGGAGTCATTCAAACCAATATTTACCGACGACGTGTTCAAAAAATATTTAATTCAGCCGTAGAAAGGCTATCTTCCTCTGACGCATTTTGCGGAGACATAAGCGTGCCGAATGCTTTCTCACTTGCACATATGGTTCGTTTTTGTTCAGGCTTGAGCATAAGTCACCTTTTCACACAATAAGAGAGATTTTGGAATTCACATTTGCAGGCGCGCTCATAAAATAATGATTAGGGAAGGTTCAGTTTATATTATTTTATTAATGAGTGCCACTGGCTTCTACATTTACCCTGCCCACTGCTGTTCATCCCTTCAACCGCGCACTTTTCCAGGTCTATTCCACACTTTTAGTCTAGCAATAAACATCTGACCTGCAAGTTCACGTGAGGTTAGATTAGGATAGGTTTTCATTCTTGAATTATTCAGGAATTTTGCCAAAATCAGCAATGAAAATTGAATTAATATTCTTATTGAATCTAATAAAATTGGAGATCGTATAGTATACGGTCATCTCTTTCCGACAAGAAAGCTCACGGCGTACTGTGCCACGGTGAAATGTATTAAATACAATTTACATTTAACCGCATCTATCATATCTAGTGACAACCTTAGACAAAATGCCGCCCCTAGCCAGCGCCATAATGCCGCCCCATTTTTTATACAGTATTTTTTATCATCCTTTCATGACTGCAATATCTAAGAAATTATTGTATGGATATGGAGTGTTGTATGGATAATATATTACTATCAAAATAAATACCACTAAAATATATAAAATTAAATTTAGATATAATAAGCGAATAAATATAATATAATAATAGGTAGGTAATTATGTTAGACACCCAAATCACCAGACACATTTATTTTGTACCATTTGGCAATAGACAGATTATTAGATTTATCATTTTCACTATGCTCTTATTGTACAACATGTAAACAAAATAATTTTAGCTATTTTTATATATTCCAAATGATTCTCCTCGATTTGCCGCCCTTCGAGTAACTGCCGCCCCCAAGCGACGCTCAAACTGCCTACCCCCACGGGACGTCACCGATCATATCGCTTACTCTTGTCTGCGTCCTTATCCGTCGGTTTATTTTGCGATATTTACGCGTTATCCCCAATATACACCTTTCCATGCCACGTTGCGATATAAGTATAAATAAATGTAAACCTATTGTTAATTATCTAATACTGTCATCCTTATTAAATGTCACTATTTTTAATCTAGCAATAAATGTAATAATTAAGCTAACTACATAGTATAGCGAATCTCGCGAAAGCTGCAACATGTATTAATTAATAACAGTTCCAACGAAATTTCTCCCCTACTATACATTCGTATAGATCTCGTTCAACGGTAATATACCGTAACTCACAAATTCTGTTAATTTACTTTACTTATTAATTTACTTGTTGCATGTTTTACACTGTATTGACCGATTCTGTAAACCGAAAATTTTATCAATCGTGGTGCAGTGCGCAAGGCGCTGGCCTTCCATCACGGAGTTCTGGGTTCGATTCCCAGTGATGTTAAATATATTTACGTAATCTAATATGTAAATTCCTGAAGCCTGGTCCTGGGAGTTTTACCACTATTATTGGGCTTCACGGCCTGTTGTGGTGTTTAATAAAGAAAAAAAATGATAAAATAATAGAAACACAATTGAAACAGGTAGGAGTGCAGTGTAAATGAAATAGTGCCAGGACTATTTTTGGGTTACAAAACTCTCTTTGTAAATGTAAAAAAAAAGTAAAATATCCATAATGTTAGATACAAGTTATTGTATAGCATTGTACGAGATACAATGTGTTGTTTATGTATACACATTCGGTCATGTTTTTAATTAAATTTAATTAGCCCTCGAGACAGCAAATTATTTTTAATGCATGCTTAGTTTCGTGTCACAATAGTGAATGGTTTCATACAAAAATGGTCCAGTTTTCGATTTGGGTTTTTAGGTTAAGAAGGGACTCCGGGTCCAGAGCAGGGGTAGTCAACTTTTTTATACCTACCGCCCACTTTTGTATCTCAGTAGTAAAGTTTTCTAACCGCCCACCGGTTCCACAGTAATGGTGATTTATAAAGTAGGGAAGGAACTTTACTTTATAAAATTTATAAAGCAGAGTTACAGCAAGTTAAATATTTTATGTCATACTTTCGCTAAGATTGACAGAATAAATCTTTATAAAACAACTTATCGTAGTTAAATCTATCTAACGCACTACAGCGCCATTTAGTTTCACTTACGTAACGTGAACTAAACTTATGCGAGCGCAATACAAATAGTATATTTTCTGAAATTTAAATTGTCACAAGGAATTTTATGAAAATGTTTTTCAAACCCTTACCGCCCACCATGAAAGCTGAAACGCCCACTAGTGGGCCGTAGGGACTGGTTGACTACCCCTGGAGAGAGACTAGAGGTTCCCAAACCTTTACGGCCTACCGCGTAAATCTCCTCAATACTCCTATAACATTATTATAAAATAATACACTTTTAATTAAACACAAACTTTTTTGTTAATTCTAAGATATATTATTATTTATGTTGACGACTGTTTGGGAGATATGAGACGGCGAGATCATTTTCATATAAATACCTTGTATATTTAAACTGATTTTATTAGAAGCTAATTAATATAATATATATAGCAGATTATATTTTAGACAATAAATTGTTACAGTCTGGTTTGATACAGTGAATGCAGTCGATACGCCTTTCTCTAAGGTTGAATTATTTAAACTGAATTGAAAACTATTTTTATTAGGTATTATAAAACAAACATTCATATTATGTATGGCATTCTCCGACGGAAAGTAGTTTAAAACAATGAGCGATAAATCAAATCTTTATCAAACGCATTGTCAGACATTCATTGTACTGCTTACTAACACTTTGGCGTACATTCTAGTTCTAAGCTAGCTCAGGGTGTTTGTGGGGTGTCAAATAAATTGTTTGTTTCAGCTTTGTAATTTAGTGCTATAAAGGATCACGGGTCCAGAAGAACAATAAACCAATCTTCAAAACGACTATATCATAACTCAAACTGAACAATTAGTCCCAACTCATACCAGAAAGTGGGGGTGTATTTGTTAATTTCTTAAAATCTGCTTTCCTGCGCAAAACTGTGGCGTAATTTATTTACTACCAACTTGAAATATCTTTGGATGTTAAAACAGACCAGGCTTTTTACTACCACTTTTAATTATGTACTCGTACCTTACCGCGTCTCGTTACGTCCACAGCGGGGCACCCATAATTACCCGTATTCATTCCTCATATCTGGACACTGCGTGCTATGACCGTCTAGCTTGCGACCAGCCACACTTATTACTGGTCGTATGCATTAGGTAATTATTAACATGGAACATGTTTTACTCATGATCTCCGAGTCAAAATCGTTACGAAAATTTAGTGGAGTCTCGCTGCGCCGGCAAGCTATGCACTGTCCTCCCGCTCGCGCCTAGCCATTGCCGACTCAAATAGAAAGCCGATACATTCACAACGACTGGTCCTACTTTTTCCGCCCCTGCCGTTGTCGTCTATGTATGAACTGTCATTGCATGTCATTGCTCTATAGAGTTAGAGTGCTCATATTGACGCGTCTGTCGTGTTCACACAGGGAATGGTTTGATTTGAATAGATAAGTTACATGATAAATAATACACTAGCATTAACACACCTTCTACAAACGTAATTCACAGATCAATGCAACATATTTTTTTGAAATCCATATTAAAACCGGTTTTTGTGTGAAGGACTAGTCTGACTTTGGCAGCTGATAAATAACAGGAATGTATATTATTTATTAATAATACCGATAGTTAATATATTGATTTGAGATTTTTTATATAATTCAATTTGAAACGAGAAAAGAGGAATCAATATGTCAAGCAATCTGGGATCTGATTTTGACAGTTGAAAAGTGGACCACTCGTTGCTTGTGCAAAAAGTCATGCTCGGGCTTTATTAATCTAAAGATGGTGGTGGCCTAGCCTAATATTATTTTCATTTTATCGTTCAGCACTGCTGAACTACGGTGCTCGCCGGCGGCGCAGCTTAATATTCGCTTTGGATTCGGTTAATCTCACAAATAAATTTCCTTTCGAAGTTGAAAAACCAGCATTCAGAGATTCAGTAGGTAGAAATCAGATATTCGGCAGCCAACACGCTAAAGCTTGTTCCATGTTTAATAAATTTTAACCGTCGGGGTTTAATTTTTCGAACATTGTTGAGGCCAGTGTGTTGCTTAGGAGTGATTTTTTTTCTGAGAGTTAGTTTATTGATATTGTTGGGATGAACGTTAGCGAAAACATTTATCATTTTGTAAATAAATAATATTTGTAAAAAAAGTTCAATGATATTATTTATTTTTAATTCTCGTATCTATTTGATAACCTATGCTACTAAATAAGTAAAAAAATATTTAATCAATTAAAAAGATATATTATTTACGCTTTAGTGTAGTTTAGCATCATCATCTATGGTGAACCTTTTGATGCTTGCTTAAAAAAAGAACTAATAAAAAAATAGTAATGAGTGGCGTAACGGTTAATATTGCGAAAAAATAAGAATTATTGGTTATGGACTGCTATACCTCATACCTATAAGTACCGTAATTTCCCATCTACATCTTTTTAACGTGTCTCTCAGAATTTCTGCCGTTACCACGGGTGATACACGTGTCATAAGTTCGCCACCGTTGATCTAGATCAGGGGTAGTTAACCTTTTTATACCTACCGCCCACTTTTGTACCTCTGTTAGTAGGAAAATTTGCTAACCGCCCACCGGTTCCACAGTAATGGTGATTTATAAAGTAGGGAATTAACTTTATAAAATTTATGAAGCAGAGTTCCAGCAATTTAAAGCATATAATAATAATTACTTACCAAATACTTTTGATGCGATCTTACATTGTTTTGGCATCTTTCGTCGTCATGTCAGATCTCAGATGAGGCAAATAAAAGAAGCCAATTGACATGAAATATTACTAGACTTATTATAAATGTTATAAATTCCAATAAAAACTTTTTTAAAATGTTATTTTTGTGTTTTTTCCATGAGAAATTTTGTCAATGCCTGGCAATATACGTTTTAAATTTATGAAATTTTAATCGATCAAAAATAGATTTATGAGATATTAAAATTTTTTGTTGCTACGCCCATTGAAAAGGTTACCAACCTCCGCTCTATATAGTAAGTACCACTAATTCATAGGTATGAACAGGAACGAGGAATCTTAAGAGAGAGACTACTCTCAGAGAGTCAGACAGATATTTTTAATTTATCGTAATTATTTTTGTTATCACTGTTTTTGTTTTTAACGGAGTTTTTTTAAACTTATCAACAAATAATACGCACGATTTTTCTCTTCGACGTGACACTTTCAAGACGACATGGCTGCATAGCGGTAGTCATATTGCAGAAAGTACCATCTGTCATTTTCAAGAATGTTCAGGAGAGCAAAAATAAGATTTCAATTTACTATAGTAAACAAAATAATTGAGTGATCTACATAAAATTTTAGTATTGTTTAACCTGTTGTGGAGTTATTTGTTTAGTTTAAGGAAAAAATAATCATATTCGGCTTAACCGAGATATTTGACAATATAATTCAAATGGCCCCTTTTACCATGAAAATGTTATTGCAATTTTGTCAGTTGTCAAATTTTGTCTTTTTCAAATTGGTAGTAAAAACATAAAATGTTTCCATTATTGTGAGATTGTTTGATTTAAATCGATATTTTTTAGGTTGTAGAATATATCTATACCAGTGGTTCTCATATGCGGCCACAGTAGCTGCGGAAGTCCACCAGAGGACACGCTATTTTCATTTCCAAGCTATACTAAAATAATATTGTGCATATTAATTTATTTTGGTGGTCCGCATGTGATGTAAAAATCCTCGGAATTTTCTATGGCAGAAGTGCCAACTGGCATTATTTTTTTTCATTTTCAGATGGCTCTTTTGACATTTTTAGTGTTTGTAGTGCACTTGCAGATAGGTATGTCCTTTTGCCACATTGAAGATTAATGCATTTCAAAGCTTTTGTAGAACAAAACTTAAAAACAGAAAATTTTTCAGATGGTCCCTTCTGCCATATGACTACCGAATGCTTCCTGAAAATGCCTAGTACTGACATGGTGACAATTAACGTTAATAATAGCGCCTGTAAGCGTGCGTTGATTTACTGGCAGCGATAGTGTGTATTTTAAACTATCGTGACAATAGCTGTTTATATGAAAACTGCTGACTGTCTCTCCAATCTCACTTTTCAAGAATAAGCGAGACGCGATGTTGTCATTTCATGGTACTATTTGACAAGTCGTAATAATCGGTTAACCTGAAAACGAGTCTCTCCGCGGTCTAGTTCGTTTTTTTGCCAGCAGTTTCGTCACGAAGCTTCCGAACTTTTTTGATTCATGCATGCAATCTAGCAACTGCATGATAATAAATATTTACACGTACATTTTCTTATCATGGCCGCGATAGTACGTACTATCAGCAGTATATCCATGCACGTGTAAAGGGGTATAACATTAAACTTGAAAACCCTCCCCGTCACTCTCGTTATGATATATTGAAATACACCAACTATTTAATTTAAATATTTAAAATAGTTCTGTAGCGTATCCTATTCGGCCCATTTAATTGTCTATTTATTTCGGAATTTAACGGCACACCGTTAAATTGAACACTGAGGATTAAACGCTCAAGTGTTTTACGAGGAATGTTGTTATATTTTACTCCCCCTTTTTAATTATTCTCGCACGCCCGTGGTTTATTTTGGTCTCATCACGGCCGAGGTGGGTTTTACGTAAACATGTACATTGTATACATTTTCACTTCCGATTATACCCACTTAGACATATCGAAAGAGGAACCAATGATCACAAAAGAAACCAATGGATAAGAAAGCAAACAAGAGTACGCGTAGGTACTTTAGAAATAACCAGTCATGCATCACGCTGAGTGAAGAGGCGATGCTGGACTTGGCTCGGCTACGTGAGAACTTTAACCTGGCTTGCCTGTTCTTCAAACCAATCTTTACGGCCTCCTGAAAGGCCATCCAATAGTATAGATCAGTAGCGAAAGGTGGAGGTAGGCTGTTACTACGGGCGTGAAGATCTATTAACATAATTTTTGCTGTCCGTATGATATATATTTCAGATGCTTCACATCACCAATTGTAGGGTCCCGCGATACGCTCGATTAAGACCGAGAGTGGTGCGGGGCGAGTTTCGGTGGAGGGCGCTTAACTTCAATGTTTAGATACGCCATAAATAGTTCACATTAAACTTTGTTAGTTATACGTATTTGTTTTTATTGAACTACAATTTACAGATGGTACTGTATAGTTATTAAAAATCAATTAAACCCTGCCTTGTGTAGCAAAACTGAAACTATTAACCTAATGGGTCATGGCCTAAAATTTTTAACAACTTCTTCCTCGTGGGCTATTAAAGAGTAGCCTCTTGGGTGGCTGGGTGTCTTCCATCCTTCAAACAAGTCCTGCGCAACAGAATTGTCCCGTCCCCATATCGCCATTATAAATTAATTAATATGTGTAGTGGCCACATTTTTTATTAATTTGACAGGAAGTCTAATAATAATAGTTCAACGCAACACGTTAGGTGTTAGTGAAGATGTCCTCTTTAATGTAGATGTTATCTGTCCAATTTAATTTGTATCAATCAAACGTAATATTAACATGAACGGCCAGACAAAGATGTCAATTAAAATAATCTAGTTGTCATTATTGGGCACGCGCCCTGTCTGTTCCTTATTTAAATTGGAGCTTCCTGTGGTTTCCGCCCCCAGCGGTGGCGCTGATGGATGAAACCAGAAATATTAATGTAGATCTCTTATCTACATTTGTAATAATTATTGCTGATAAACAGTGTTAAATGGTAGATAAAAAGACTATTATATAACAGTGTATTTTAAAAATTAGACTCACGTCACATAATAGACATATTATTATTCAGAAGAAAGTAAGCAAAATCCCGGGATTTCCAACACCAATCTGAATATTTGTTTAAATTAAGGTTTGAAACCAAAAAAACTATAAATAGAAGGAGCCTAAAGCTCGAATCAAATTGAGGTGCATGTCGCCTACTGTCACGCTGTCGCGGCGACAAATTTAGTCTATGGTTTCGTCATTTTGCAGAATATTTTACCATCTCTGTAAATTCACTGAAGAATGGCACCGATGAAGAGTGCCAACTATAATGTATTAGTAATTCGAATTATTATTAATTATTCTTCATGCTAATTTCAATTAATTTTAACAGTTTCTACGTGTGCTTACGTTAAATTATTTGCGACATGATATCCTTAGATATTATTGAACAGAACCCAACCTGCAGACCATAGATAATAGACAATATTCTTATAGAAAAAACGTGCTTTTGAAATAACAGTCGAAAAGTGTAGGCATGCAGAAAATTATAAAACGTTTTTTGAGTCATGCAGTGCAGTTCAGCGTGAGGTGACCTCATTGTTATTCTGGTGATTTCGGCAGATTTTGCTAACTGACAATGTTCGTTTAAAGGTTCAAAATGTGCTACGGGATGGGAGCATCAGTTTGATAACATTTTAAACACCAAGTAAAACGACATTACACACTTTTTTCCCGTAGTGGCAGCTTACTGTGACGTCACGAAATGCATCATAATATATTTCGCGCTTAAATCGTTTCGGCCAATTTACAAGTTTAGCGTTTTCATACAAATTACACGAAACCGTAGAGCATAACGCTGCAATATAAAACGCTAAATTAATCTCTCAAAATGTGTATAATTGTTCAATAATGTGTCCAAATTCTGTTTCTTATCAATCGGCATCTTCATTGGGGCATTTTCGTCTAATTATTCCATTTTTAATTCGAGCCCGCGTGAAATTACCTAATTTACCCAAAATTATTTAATACTATAATAAATGCAGTCAAATGTCATAATATAAGTCATAGACAAATTTATTGCGTGTCAGATGTTAATGCTATTAAAACCATCCTACTGATTGCATGTATGATATTTCCATGAATATAGCCACATATTTTTTTATGATAAAGGGGATTTCCACCAGTTTTTATGTAGATAATAATATGAGTGTTTCACAAGCATAGTGAACCAAGTCCATTCTAGTGTTATTTTAGAGTCAACTACGTTCATACATAATTTTTGAGTATTTCTTATTCTGTACGGGTATGATTTCCTTATATAATAACTTAAATGTACTCAAAATAACACTTCAGAATTGCAATAATACCCTTACAGAATTAGAAATACTCAAAGATTATGTTTGAACCATGATACTCAAAAATAACCATAATGGACTTGGTTCACTATGCTTGTTAACTACTCGTATATCGATGTATAGCTACAATATAAAAATGCCATTTTAACTAGGTAAAAATATATACTCATGAAGCTTTTGAAAAATCTATAACTGGTTAATAGTAGACTTCCCCGTCAGTCCATCAAATATCTTAATTGTTATGACTCAACCATCGCAACCGAATTGTTAAGACCACTAGCAATATTGCTAAAAGCTTCCTCGATGTATACCTATTTTCCAATAGCATCGAACAAAGAGCTTTTTCTGAACTTATGTAGGTATTTCTCATTTCGTAAACAAATTTCATATTATTTGTTTAATTAAATAAAAATTAAATTTTAGACCGGTTTAGTCCTCTTCATGGGACATTATCATTGATATATCATATATTGCACTCACGAACTATATTTTTTTTCTTTTATCTTCACCCCTCAAGACTCTCAACCAAGGACTATGAGCTCTTCGTCAATATGTATATAATCGCAAGTTTTATAGTTACGTAACGTAAACAAAAGTCAGTCTGGCATTTGTGCCTCTAATTATAATTAAGTACTACATCCAGGGGCGTAACGAAGTGTTTTTTTGCCCGGGACAGTAACAAAAAATGCACCCTTTACGTGATACCAAAACTCACTTTACGCATATTTTTACCTATAATACCTACTCGTAAATAGTAAATTTACCTGCGTTTGGTTACAATTAATATACATATTTAAATAAATATAAGTTACTTGACGGCCCCATAAAACTGAAGAATAAATTCAAGGATCCCCCATTTTTTTTTGTCAATATAAAAAGCATACCACTGTCCATAAGTACTTGCTGACGAGTAAAAAGATATTTATTTTTCATCATAAATCAGAATAAACAGACAAAATGTTAAATAATCAATAAACAATAATAAAAAAACATTTTTACAGGTAAGTACCTAATATACATACAAATAGATCATTTGAATTTTACATTATTATACATTAATTTTTATCGTACTCATAAGGAAAATCGTCCTCATGTTGTTGGCATTTCATGATTATACTTTCCTATCACTATTTCCGTTTTCTACTCTTAAAATTTTCCATGGTCTGGAGTCTACAGTGCACTGATATTTGGTGTTATTATCGACGCATTTTTAAAATTTTTTAGAAAGCAAAATGTGCAGACAATAAGTTCATGTCAATTTAAATGTTTGCTCGTTCAACGAATGTTCACTTCTGCGCCCCCATCCAGACTGCGCCCTGTGCGGCTGCATTGCTCGCTCACCCCTTGCTACGCCACTGACTACATAAATAACTGAATCGAATCAACGTTATAATTTCATCATCATCGTCATCATCAGCCTGAATCTATCCACTGCTGGATGAAGGCCTCTTCAAGTTGCTTCCACTTCTCTCGGTCCTGTGCATTGCGTTGCCACGTACTTCCGCAGAACTTTATCATTTCATCGATCCAGCGGCCTCTAGGTCTACCATGTGGACGTTTTGTACTTCTTGGATACCACTGGATGACTAGATTTGTCCAACGATTGTCTCTTCTTCGAGCTATGTGTCCAGCCCATCTCCATTTAAGGCTTTTAATAAACTCTATTACATCGCAAACCCTTGTTTGCTTCCTTATCCACTCATTCCTTTTTTGTCCTTTCGCGTTATGCCCAGCATGCACCTCTCCATACCACGTTGTGCTACTCTAAGTTTCTGGATCTCTCTTTTACTTAGGGTCCATGTTTCACACGCATATGTCATCACGGGAAGCACACACTGGTTGAACACTTTGCGCTTTAGGCACAGTGGAAGGTCACTTTTGAAGACATTATTCAGGCGGCCAAAAGCACTCCAGCCTAGCTTTACTCTGCGAACAATTTCATCAAATATACATCCATCTATAGATACTTGTTGTCCCAGATAGATGTAGCTTTTCACCTGTTCGAGCTGAGTGCCATTGATGAGGATCTCTTTTTGGCCTGCAAAGCAGTTGAACATGACTTTCGTCTTTGTTACATTTATTTTCAAACCTACTTTGTTGCTTACTTCAGCGAGTTCCTGCATTCTGCTTTGGAGGTCTTCTGAGTCTTGCGAGAAAATTACTATGTCATCGGCAAAGCGCAGATGATTCAGGTATTCTCCATTTATGGGGATCCCTTTGTCATTCCAGTCAAGTTGCCTGAATAAGTCTTCAAGGGTAGCTGTAAATAGTTTAGGTGAGATTGTATCACCTTGTCGGACTCCTTTGCTGATAGGAAATCTGCGCGATGGTTTATGGAGATTTACAGATGCTGTTGCGCTACTGTATATATTATTGAAAATATTTATATAGCGTCCAGGGATTCCTTGTTTTCTGAGTGCGTCGAGTATTGAACATTTCTTTATCGAATCAAACGCCTTCTCAGTTTCTCATTGTTTAAATTAAACATATGTAAATACGCAATCTATAAAGATAATATATAAACGGTTTTTTTTTTTAAATATTGACTTCATTTATGTGGTTACTTCTACCATAGAGCACGTGTCGCTTATCTCAAATGCGCAGTGTTACCAGAAAAAAATAACCACCCCTCATCATATTATTATCATCGTGTGTTGCTATATTATAATAGAATAAACGGAATTCTCCAAAAGTGTGATTGAAATATTACAGATTTATTTCAAATAAGTCTGTTGTAATCTATTTTACTCAGATGTATGTACATGTTGTGTCCACTAGCTTACATTAAACAGTAGTGGAAGTATTTAAAATAAATAAACATGCATGCCTCCGATATATTATCTTTTAGAGGATTTTTTCGATCTGCGCCTGCGCAATAGAACGATAGTGGTGAACCTGTCGGCAAAAAAACGCACTACGAACGAATTTTCAGGTTCACCGAATTTCAATACCAGTCAAATAGTACCATAAAATGAACATCGCGTCTCGCTCACTCTTAAAGAATGAATTGGAGAGACATTCATCACTTTGACGTGTAAACAGTTATTGTCATAACTCATGATAGTTTAAAATACGCACTATTGCCGCCAGTTAATCCATGCACGAGTACAGGCGCTATTAGTATTGTATGCCAGTATGTATAGCGCCTATACACGTGCATGGAATTACTGCCAGCAATCGTGCTTATTTTAAACTATCATGTCAATAACTGTTTACACGTAAAAGTGCTGACTGTCTCTCCAATTTCATCCTTCAAGAGTAAGCGAGACGCAAGGTTGTCATTTTATACTACTATCTGACAGGTCGCATTGAATATCGTTAAGCTCAAAATGAGTAGTTCGTTTTATTACCGGTATGTCCGCCCCTATCGCTCTACTGCGCAGGCGCAGATCGAAAATAATCTTACTTGCGCGCAATAAATCATCACAATTTGGAAGCTTCCAAACTTGTTTGATTTATGCACGCAATCTTGCCAACTGCAGAATAATACATGTTTCCCTATACATTTTCTTACTGTGCACAGTACATCCATGCACGTGTAAACGGGGTATTAACCATGTGCAGTAATACAACCATACCAAAGGAGTCAAATCTCTTTGAACCATACCAATACAACTGCGAATCGTTTTTGCTGTGGCCATCATTGTGCGACTGTAAAATAATTCCAAATTCGTATAAAATGATGTTTTTCATCTGTTGCAGAATACAAAAATTAAATTGAACATTATTTGTGTCAGAACATCATTATAAGCTTTACGTATTAATCAAAAATTGTATTTTTTACCCAGTAGCTACACAGTACCTACCCAGTTCGATTTTCACAAAATAATGTACATTTTGTACCTACTTACCTACTGTAAAAGTATTTTTAATTTCTGTCTTGTTAGGTTACAGGTGAAATTATATTGGCCTTCCAACAAAGGTGACGAGACATCTTGACATATTATAAAAGATAAAGAAAAGTAGTGATTAGCGAGTTTCTATCGCACTTGCTCTAGTTTAGAATTTCACTGGCAAAACCATACAATTTCTATTTCTATTTTTAATTATATCACCATTAAGCTATTCCTAGAGACAGTGCGTAAACGTAAACGATTTTATCTTGCATTACATCTGTTTAAAAACATGCATCACGTTCCCATAAAATGCGTGTTTTCCACGGGCTTGTTAATTCCTTCTGTCAAGTGTTGTTTTCTGTCAATTTACTCGGCGTCTCTTGTATTTATCGTATCGCTTAGTTCCCACACGTTGGGGATTTTTTTGACAGTAGCAATCAATGGCATCTACAGGCGTACCACTTGAAAAATACCTAATCGATGGAACTTGTTTATTATACAACAGATTATCATTTTGTTCGATTTGTTTATTGAAATTTTACACACTTTTTATGGCTGTAGAAACTGAAGAAAGTGGTTAGGTATTTTTTAAAGTATAATTAAAGCTTTTTAACAATATCGTTGTGCATACTTGAACATAGTTATTTGTTATCGATAATGCAGTCAATCAATACTATCGTATAATAATACGAGATACTTGAAACTAAATAATACATAACATATTAATATTAAATCATCGTTGTCCGACTATAATTTAGTGCAAGTGCAGTTTAAAAAAATATAGACCGATGCCAGATCGTGGGAATTTTAAAAGAATGAAATGTAAATAGAAAAATAAATACGATCCTCATATTAGCATAATCTCTATATATATAAAAATCTCGTGTCACGATGTTTGTGGTCGAACTCCTCCGAAATGGCTCGACCGATTTTTATGATTTTTTTTACGTATATTTGTTAGGTATGAAAATAGGTCAACAAGTATATTTCATACCGCTAGGTGATTAGGGTATCTCTATCCAGAAAATTTTTCTTTTATTTTTTTGACAATTTTTTTTTTGTATTTTTTTTATTATTTGGCATAAAAAAATACTTATAATCCCAAATTTTCACCCTCCTACCCCCACCCTCCTATTTTTTAATCGCGATTTTATTATTTTTGTATGAACAAATTTAACCGTCGTTCGTATTTCAAACAGAACGAAATTATTTATGTTGTTGAATGACAGATGGCGCTACGTCCGAGAAGAATTCAAGAGAAGCGTCGCGTCATTTTGACATTTCATTCGGCATATCACAACGCAGTGCGTGCAAAATTTTGTACGATTTATTTTAATTTATCTATTTTTATGTGCGTTTATGTACACGAGCTGAACAAAATCAACAACGACAATTGGAACGGAGCCAAGCGCGCCGGTTCGTAGTTAACACACGCAGAGCAAATGACCGACAACGCCAACAAGTACATCGAACATTTACATCGCTTCGTTCCTTCGTCTCGCATTCGAGTACGAGCCAGATTTGAATATTCCGCTCATCCAAAAGTGCTGATTGGTGCTATGGACAAAAAATGTCGCCATTGTCATGCGCTCAAATTCAAACATGAGTCAGCCGGGATGTGTTGCGCATCAGGAAAAGTGCAACTACCAGAAATTCAGATACCACTAGAACCATTGAACGGCTTGCTCATCGGCACGGTTCCAGATTCAAACCTGTTTCTGAAGTCCATTCGCACATTCAATTCATGCTTCCAAATGACTTCGTCCGGAGCAACAGAAATAGTTCACAATACTGCGGCAAATGGTCAACAATTCCATTCTACGTTAAAAATCAAAGGTCAAGTATACCACAAAGTAGGCTCATTGCTGCCAATGCCAAACGAACCACATATATTTTTACAAATCTACTTCATGGGCGCGGCGGTGAGGACATCAATCATGTGGATGCACGTTGCGGCTACAATAGCCTCAATTCGCCTAATGCCATGCGCATCGTCGGCGAACTGGACGCCCTGTTGAATGAGCACAATGAATTATTGAAATTCTTCAAAGCACATATGCACGAATTGCAAAGTGACAATCACGCTATTGTCATCAATCCTGATAAAACACCAGCTGGAGAGCATGTACGTCGATTAAATGCGACTGTTGTTGACGACATTGCTGGAATCATGGTTGGCGACCGCACATCGACGCGAGAAATCGTGATTCGAAGAAGAAACAATAATCTGGAGTTCATCGCTGACACACACCGTTCATACGACGCTCTCCAATATCCCCGCTAATTTTCTGGAAGGGACAAGACGGATATTGCATAAATAGTAAACAACAAAATCCTGTCACAGGTAATTCATTCATTATGAACATGATTACTCATTTTGAATTGAGAAAATGAATGGTTGATGGTTTTTTGTTTTTATCGGCGGTCATCGTCTACAGCGCTCTATTCCTCTTTCTGTCATAGATCCCATCCCCACACACTTACGATACATTCGTTATTTTTTATTTAACAACCAAAATATTCACTAGAAATAATTTATATGGCAGAACAACGTTTGCCGGATCAGCTAGTATTATTATAAAAATGAAACTTCTGAGTATTTTGTCCTATTATTCATAATAGGTATCACTAAATCTTAAACTTTAGTAAAACCCTATATTTATTTTTTCTCCCATTCGCCGAAACAGACATGTAGCGCAATATTGGGTTTGTGATTAAAATCAATTTGGATAAGTATATGAATTTAATAAAAAAAAATATTATAAAGACATCCCTACACCATTTACAATCAGACGCGCACAGAAGAATGGTTTAGGGGGGGGACCATTATGAAAAAATATCCATAATATTTTTTTATTGATTTTTAAGGCGGCGGAAGGCGACGGGGTCAAATAAATCTAGCAGGTGCCAAATTTACTCAGCCTACTACTTAGGTATCGCACTGTTCCGTATATTTTTCCCATACCCAGGCACTCCACATTGAGTCTAACTAAAAATACCTGTCCTGAAAGTATAATTATTTATTTCGAGGTATCGCATCCACAAGTGGTTATCGAATGTGCGTGGTTTAACAATCGTCACTGTTGTGTCTTTTAGACATGCCGCGCATCGGAATATTAAGCAAACATTGGATGCCACAGGTACTTGCACCAATTTATGACCATAATTTATACCAAGAATGCCGAATGAATGAATAATACCGAGAAGAGTGGAGCCAACCCATTTCATAGGCAAATCATCCGTTGTGAGATCCTGACGACGAATTGGAAGAAGTAATATTATTCTGTTTTTTGTATTCTTTTTTACATTTCTGGCATGGTCCAGAAGCTCCCATTTGTGTGCGCGCCTGTTTGCAATATATTTATGACATAGTACAAAGATCTCAAATTGTGGACTTCTTATTCAAATTTAAAATTCACATTTTATTTTATTTTTTTACATATAGTGAACATTACAAATTATTAATTTAAGACGCTCACAACATGACATTTAGAAACAAAAGAAATATTATTAAAACAGTAGTATATAAAAAAAATAGATCAGTATTCTCAATCTCAACAACCAAGCAACAACGACCTTTCATCTACCACCACCCCATCATACCGAGAAGATCAATGGCAGCTGATGAATAGGCATTTCTTAGTCCGTAGGGCGTAGGGCGTAGCTCTACATACAGTCTACGTCGTAGACTGTAGGTAGAGCATCAGCTGCCGGTTACCAAATAAACAAGGCAGTGTCAGTCGATGATCTTAACATCTTGAAGAGTCCATTGTCCCGTGTGGTCGGTGCATAAGAAATATGTTTTATTATAGAGTTGATTGTCCAGCCCACGCGACTTATTCTCGATTTTATTAATTTTATTATCATTGCACAACGGCGTACTGCATACACCTATTATACAATAACGCCATTGTCACGACGGGTTGAATGATTGTATTCATATATATATAAATATATATAGCAGGGTTCCCAACTGATTTTTCATCAAGGGAACATAGTTATGCTTACATATACTGCAGTCTGCAATTTAGAAGAGATCTTTATTTAGCTACGTATTTTTTTCGACTTATACGAGGTATAAAATGAGAACTCTGCAATTCTGGCCAGTGTTGACCTGTGTGTCCCTGATAACTATCTTAGAAATAGTGAGCATCAGATGTTTATTCTCCCAAGGTGCAGAACCAACCTGCCACTGGTAATGCCAATTGAGAGGGCGATAACTATGTTCAACCAAATTGATTCGGGTTTTGTGAGGTGGGCTTCGGTGGACGCTATTTTATAAATTCTTAAAATAGGGTCTCCTTAGCAAACTCGGTGTACGTCTTCTTTGAACTTCTATTATATTATGTATAATTATTGTATTTTCACTGCTTTTGTATGTTTATATTAATATGTTCTCTTTTTATATTTTCATTTTTATCGCTTTTTTACTTTTTTCTTCTTCTTTATAATAATGTTTCATGTCATGTTGTGAACGTCTTAAACTTATAATTTGTAATGTTCACAATGTGTTAAAAAATAAATTAAATTAAATTGAAGTTGAAATACGGGCTACAACAGACTTTAAAATCTATATATTGGAGAAGTATTTATGAGTTTTATGACAGTTTTAGTTACGATCTAAATTGTAAATATTTGTATGTCACCATTAATGCTTTCGACGAACGTTCGCGAGTTGTTTGTAGAAACTCTTCAACAATATTTAAGTTAAAATACAGAGAATAGCCTTCAATAGTATTGATATATCAATAACAGATATGAACAAAAAGAAATTTATGATTTATTATTACTAAAGAAGGTAGAAAGATCTAAAGAAGTCTTTAAATTTTACATTTTATGTGTTTTAACTATTTTTATTGGAAGAAATATATTTGTGAATAGTGATTAAATCAAAATCTTAATTGGTAAATACCAGATCACTAATTACGATGGCACGAACAAATATTAAGCAGAATACGTTCCGCTACTAATACATATAAATACGTGTATTAATTAAGGTGCTAAGTACCAAAAACAAAAAAACTGACATTTTTATAGAAAAGTGTTCTACATACTGATGCCAATAACTTCAACTATAGTCTAAGTGCCTCAAGCAAGTCAAAAAAATACAGCAAAATATTTAAACCTGTCGACGTTGTAAGTCCGTTGGCCTGTTTTATTTATAATGGTGTAAATAGCAATATAGTGGTCAACCTCATTCAATATAAAATGGCTGATGATGGTGTGTTGACACTTGCGAGTTCTTAATACCAAAAATTATAGAAGCTGTCGTGATTGCTTCACACTGTAAGACCACATTTTTCAAAAGGTCTGCTTCATGAAATTTTACTGCAATGACTCGGTATTTTGTAACTACAGGCAATACTACTTTTTGGTACTTAGAGCCTTAATTAATACACGTATTCAATTATATGATACATTTAGTGAGCTGGTGACCAGGTCCAAATACTTGGATGCCACAGTTGCCGTCGATGGCGGTCTTTGAACTTGGAATCCGCATGGGTGTGGCGGGATAATCAGCCAACCTGGAGTAGCATGGTGTGAGGACCAAATGTCGTTTGTTCAACGCGTGCGTGCTACCTGTGCTCCTGTGTGGCTGTGAGACGAGGCATTTTACTAAGCTTATAAGGTCTCAGCTTTTGTGCTTTTAGAATCGATGTCTAAGCCGACTTTAATGGATACATTGGTACAAGCGCGTTATAAACACTCGAGTTCGTAAGCAGCCCTCGGTGATTGAAGTAATCACGAAGAGACGCTGGCTGGGACATGTGTTCCGGTTGCCACTACATAGTACAACACTCCATACTCTTGTGGCACAACCTCAAGGGTTCCATCGCCATGGCCGGTTTTCCCTCACCCTGCAGCGGTGCTACATAAGCGATATACGTGCTGCAGGTCTGGCATAGCAGGAGGCGAAAGAGTTGGCGATGGACCGAGATAAGTGGCGCGAACTTGTGCTTGCCCTATGCCCTAATGTTGGGGCGCGGCAGAGTGAATAATATTAGTACCTAGTAGTATGATAATAATTATGATGTACAAAATGTCAGTATGTTGATTTTGAACTTCGGTGCATTGTTTTAGCATTTTTATGAGAAATTATCTTTTTTTTTGCAGTTTTTAAGAACACTAGATTTACCGCCATATGCCATATGCCTATTAAAAATGCTAGATCAAGCAAGAAAAATGATACGTTGGCAACGCTGCCCATGCGCATTCAAACAATCTTTTATAAAAGTTGTGCATCACTGTATAAGTATTGACCTATCACAAATGGACCGAACGATGTTTACTCAAAAATTCGATTCGTTTACTCTTTGACCACAACTCTTTTGACTTTGAACAAAAAAATCTGACAACATATGGGTCCTATTGATACTAGACATAACATTTTGTTGACACTGGATGTTATTTTGTTGACACAAATGCTCGTCGTTGACACTCTGTATTAGTATTTTATTATATCTTTATGTACGTTGTGTAAACCGAGAATTGCTTGAATATTTTGTACAAATAGATTTCTTTTCAGAAAAGGTTATGACGGAGCAAACTTTATTGGACAATATGTATGTATAAATCCGAACAACGGCTTTCCGTTTGAAGATGCCCTCTAAAACATTTCTAGATTTTTGTAATCGATTCCCTTTTCTTCTTTTCATTTTAGGTAGTACTCTCTCAGTAATCCGCCACCCCAAAAACCAGACAAGTGTCCAATTAGTGAAAGCGGCGGATTATAAGTGTATACAGGCGGACCTCGACTTACGAACGTTCGACTTTCGCACAATTCGCTATTTCGCACATTTAAAAAAAAAACGTTTTTTTAAAACGTCGCGCTGGCCGTGGGGTTAAGACATAATAAGATTTATAAACAAGAGTGAGAAACAGAAAAACTGCAGTGTTGATAGGTACGAACAAAGAGAAATCAAGGACTTATAAACTTCGCACGACGTTCTGATTGCGGTGAATCTTTTTCTTCAATCGGACGTTCGTATGATACAAACAGGTCTACTACTATATTATGTTCAATTTTGAAAAATAAAATAAAAATTAAGGAATACGTTCAAAATTGTGGAAATATATCTTTAAAGGTTGTTTCCAAAAGACACGGCATAGTTATGGATGAAATGGAAAAATATTTGTCATCATGGATCGACGACCAACATCAAAAAGATGTCCCTCTGAATATTTCAATTATTCAAGCGAAGGCTCTTAGTTTGCACAGAGATTGGAAGGCTAGATTAAAAGAAGATTCTAACACAATTTTCAAGCAAGTAACGGTAGGTTTATATTAAATTCACTGGAGAATCGGCTGATTTTCGCGGAGAATTTATTTCCTCATTATCCAAAATTATTGAAGATGGAGAATATTCCTCTAGCCAAATATTTAATGTAGATGTCACAGGTTTATTTTGGAAAAAAATGCCTAGTCGTACATTCTTATCTAAGGAAGAATCAGTTGCCCCTGGGCATAAACCTTCTAAAAACCGATTGACATTGCTTCTTGGTGGAAACTTGGCTGGTGATTTAAAATTGATGCCAATGTTAATTTATCAACCAGAAAATACCAGAGCATTGAAAGGGAAGGATAAAGAATTGTATCCAGTAATCAAATAAAGATAAAAAAAAAAACCTGGGCTTACTGCGTTAATATTAAAAGATTGGTTCACTTTACATTTCGTGCCAGCAGTTAAGCAATATTGTAAAGTTAATAATTTACCACTTAAAATAAGAAAAAGAATAGTGGCAAACAGTTAACTCTTGATAACTTTTTAAGGGAAACATCCGCAAACCCCACTTAAACATGTCTCTTAAACATCTTATATTTACTTGATAAATACATATTTCAAAATACACACAATTTAATTTTTTTTACTTCCCTCTACTTTCGAACATTCAACATTCGCACACCTTTTCAGGAACCAATTATGTGCGAAAGTCGAGGTCCTCCTGTACATACAAAATATGGTAAAAATTAAAACAGGTATTTCGTAAAAATAGTTTTTTATTTTAGAAATTTGTACTAGCAAATTACGGTTTTATTTATAATCAAAATCAAGTATTTACTAAATTATACATATTTATAAACTAAGTTTATTAACTAAATATTAAACAGTAAATCACGTGATACAACCAGTTGTTCAGTGAGGCAGATATTCTTGAATGGCTTAGGATTCTGGCTTTCCCTATGACCAAAAGCTTCAGTTTGTGTGTCCCGTTTGCATTGGAGCACGGCATAATTGCGATGAGGTCCTTGGGCACTTTTCTCCTGGTGCATTACTTTCTTCGCGATGAACGTACGTTTTACGAAGGAGAAGTTTCCAATATAAACCCGTCTCATCTGCGTTGTATACTAAAGTTGTACGCCGCGGACTACTGAATTTGACAATCGAATACCGGCGAATTATAGAGCTTGATTTTGTGCTTTCAACTAGTAAAAATAACGGCGGATTATAGTAGTTGTAGGATAATCGAGCGGCGGATTACTGAGAGTGCACTGTACATATGCTCGCTGATTATATATAACTTATGGATGCGGTATTGTACCTATCAGTGGCGAAGGGTGGAAGTAGACTGTTAAGATCATAGTGCACACTAAAATTTATCAGACATGCGTATTTGTTTTCATTGAACTAAGATTACAATTTTAAGATAGTGTTGGTTAGTTAATAGATAATAGTCAAAAAATACTCGTCAATCTATAAAATATCTAAAATGATGCCATATTAAATTAAATTTTGGATATTCTATAGATAGAATAACATATTTTATCTGTTATGGTTCGGTTAGGGCAGGGCTTAATTAATTTAAAAAAAACTAACCAACCATATTGTGTAATATATACCTATTCTTATTTCAACGAAAAGAAATAAGTATCTATCTATTAATGAAAACGTGTGGACTATTTTCTCGGATCGCCCATAGCATACCAAAACTATTATGTTTTAGTTTAGGCTGGATTTAATTGATTTTTAAAAACTAACCAACACCATCTGTAAATTGTAGTCTTAGTTCAATAAAAACAAAAATGTATGACTGACAAAGTTTAGTGTGCACTGTTTATGTCGGATCTTAAGAGCCTACCTCCACCTTTCGCCACTGGTAACTATCACGTTTTCTCAGGACGTCCCTAGGCAAAGTCTCGCCCGTAAGCAGAATTAGAATACCACCCCCTTTCATATTTTGCAAATTGTCTGAAAAATTGTTAGGTCATTATCCACTTACCTATTTTAATATTTATTTTCGGCGATTTAAAACAGATAAATACACAAAACGTCTTTAAATTGACATTACTGGACCATGCGCCTCTAGGAATACTGGGTATTGCTAAAGAAACAGACTAAATGACCGGAAAAGTACTTGTTAAATGGATGGAGCATTTTCAAACATATGTGAAAGCCTCACCGAATGAGAAGGTCCTCCTTATTGTGGACGGGTACTGAGATATACACAAGATCTAAACATGGCTAAGATGCATGAAATATGGAAAATTGGCTCATATGCTAATTGTGCTGGTTTAGATAAAAAAGCAAAAATATTTTTCTGCGAGTCATTTTTATTTGTAATTATAATTTATTTATCTTTATTATAAATATTTATCTGGTATGCCATTTTGTACACCCGGTGGGGTAAAATGGTTTTCAGCTACACAATGCTGATATTTCACATTCAGGCGGGCAAATAAGGGGGGGGGGGGGAGTCGTTACCTAACAGGCTTCATACCTCATACCGTCTGATATCAATAGGGCATAATATGCTGACACATGAACGGCCACGATTGACTTACGAAGTGTCAAAAACTACACTAATTTAACTAAAAGCTTATCGTACAATGGTAAATGCATGTAATATCGCCTGTAATCTTTGAATGAGATCTCCACAGTCAAGTGTATCAAACATTTTTGTATTTGTTTTAATTAGCCGTAATTAAATCAAGAAACTTGTAACGGAATCGGACAACGATTTTTAACGTTTAAGACAATCATTATTGTGCAATCAAAGTGGAAGAAATTCACAACGGACAGGAAGTACGAGGGTTCGCTACACCCACGTTCACCTTAGCCGAGATATTATGCGTTTCCTTGAGCGGAACGCCCTAACTTTTTTTTAATCTAACTGTGACGTCTTTCTGATTCTCTACGATTACCTTTTAATGTAGGTAATAATTTGTCAGGATTCGTCAACCCATTCGTTATTGTTAATAATATTATTTGTTTAAGTATAAACAACTCAAAATAATTTGTTCTAAGATAATGACGTTTGAAAATTTTGTAAAAGTAAATGTGTTTATTTTTTATTTGGTTCATTCTATATTATTATCCTACGACTTTTTCCGTTTTGGCGAGCGATTGTGTGCCTTTTTTGTCATGTCCAATGGGTTCAAAAAAACATGCATTACCGAAACGTTCTTCATTTGAATGTTCCAGTACCGTATGAGAGACATGATTTTTCCTTATTTTGAAATCTTGCAATGTATTTGATGTTTCCCTATAGCTTTCTGACACGATACGTGACTTCATTGACCGCGCACTCGATTGGGGAAAAAAATCACTTACTTGCAACACTGGTTTAATATCATCCTTATGAAACGATTTTAAAATTAAAATGCGTTTCTGACAAACTGTCCTTAATCGGATCGACAGATATACAAATTTTATTTAATTTATTAATGTCCCCGAGAGATTTCATTCGTAAATTTATTCATAAGGTCGTCTCAAAAATTATAACCCAAAAATATCCGTATCGACCAATTAATTATTGTAATAATTATTTACGTTAATTATTTAATAATAGTTGGACATTCCCATTTATAATTTAATTAATGATTAATCCCAGAAAGAGTTATTCGATGACCCGTTGAAGAAATTTTTGGTTTTGATTGAATTATAAAGAAATGACCTTTCTACATCTAATGGCATTATTAACACAAACCTTGAAATTGTGAGTTGTTTTCCCTATATAACTACAGATTTTCTTCCTGCATTGTTTGCATTTTTAAATAGTTTGATCAATTAATTATATTTTCTCTATCCGCCCGATATATGACCTTGGATTCATCAATATTGTATATTTATGTGATTGGTCCTGTCTACTGGATGCAGGTCTCTCCAAACTAATTCTAGTCTCTGTCATGTGCGTTGCGCTGCCACATAATTCCTCAGACTATCTCAGACTCAGAACTCACCTTTTTCGTTAATCCAGTAGACTCTGGGTCTACGTTACGGACGTTTTCTACCTGTCAGTTACCAAGTACCACTGACTAACTAAATTTGTCCAGAGATGTTTCTTCTTGAATATTATTGAACTTATAGGGTATAGGGTATATAGAACGGTATACGGCAGCAAATGCGTGATCAGGGCTACGCAACTTTAGTAAGTAGCTCAAAGTTCAAGGCGTCGGGATCTGATGAAAGATTTGGTCTAACATACCTACTTCTATTTGTAGACACTAAGTGTAAGGCCTCAGTGGCTGCGTTTTGCGGAGCGGGCGTGAGGCGTGTATGTTACCCTAATGCACCCAATGTGCACGCTGAACGCTTCGCACTGCCAAACGTTGCCACTTAGGCCTTAGCGTAACTTGTTCCAGATAAATGCAGTACAATGACACACATAGAGTGAGAGTTTCCGAACCGAGAAGTGAGTTCGTCAGGGATGTGTTTTATCACCCCAGTTATTCAATATATATGGAGAGCATATAATGCGAAGAGGCCTAGATCATTGGCAAGGCGGAATAACAATTGGTGGCCAGAAAATAAACAACTTAAGATTCACAGATGATACCACACTAATCGCTGCTGATGAAAGAGAACTCACAGAGCTGCTACACCGAGTAGAGGAAGAGAGTCGCAAATACGGCCTCTTTATTAATAGGAATAAGAGCAAGTTAATGGTTGTTGATCGGGCCAACCTTCTACCAACACCAAGTACACTCCAAACCCTCGAAACAGTCGACGAGTTTGTATATCTGGGATCGACTATCTGTGGAAAGGACGGATGCGAAGCGGAAATAAGAAGGCGCACACAGATTGCAAAAAATGCGATGACACGCCTGCCTTACCACTATATGGAAAGATCGGGGAATTTTGATTGCCACAAAAATGATGCTTGTGCAAACATTAGTGTTCTCGATATTTCTGTACGGAGTCGAGTCGTAGACCCTGAAGGCAAGAGAACGGAAGGCAATTGATGCCTTTGAGATGTGTTGTTGGCGCCGAATGCTTCGCATTTCTTGGACGGAGCACAGGACGAACCAGTCAATCATCCAGAGACTGAAGTTGAAGGAACGGCTCTCGACGATATGTCTGAGAAGAATTCTGCAGTTTTTTGGATATATTATCAGGCGCGGACCGGACAACCTGGAGAGACTGGTAGTTTTGGGTAGGCTCCAGGGAAGGCGTAGCAGAGGAAGAGCGTCTGCGCGATGGGGCGACCAAGTGAAAGAGCTGACTGGGGGCACCATCCATTCTGCCCTGAGAGAAGCGGAAGATCGAGAAGGATGGAAAGTCTTGGTCGCTCAAAGGATGGCGAAATTTAAATGTGGTCACGATCCTCAGCCATGAGTGCACGACCAAGAAGAGAGATACACATAGGTACTTCACCAGATCAGGGTGAATGGCGTGGGTCTCATTTAGATCTGCAAAGAAGCTAATCACGACTCGTCTTTATAGTTTTTATTTTAAAGCATACTTTGCGACTCATTAAATTGTAGGTACTTCAATTAATAATACGTTATAATTGTATACCCCTGTTATAAGATAAGTTACCTCACACACTAGGTCGTTTATATCATTTTCGCTTCGGTGAACTCTAAGAACTTTCGCTGGCACTTGTTTTAAAAAAAATCGTTCTTTATTTAAAAAATTAACGGTCAAGGTAAGAACGAATCTTTTATTTCTTACCGTTCCATTAAAAGCCGTTAAATTTGAAATCAAAAGCGTGACGTCCACTGTTGCTGCAATTTAATATTATGCATAAATGTATTTAAATTAGCCGCCTCACCCCATGGGAACTTTTAAAATTTACAATATTGAATTAATCAAATAGTTTTAACTGGGTATAGTAAAAGCGACGTACCTATACCATTTCGTTTGTATTACAACAGTTGACGGGAATTCCAGAACGATCTTAGTATGTATTTGTGATTGGATAGGCAATATTGGTAGGGCCGAATTTACCACAGGTGTAGGTAGCCCTATGGCTATAGCACAGAGCTCCCAAATTAGTAAGGGCCCCGGAACCTTACGGTATTGGAATGTTAAAATGCTGAGTTTCTAAAATTATAGAAATTGGGATCTCAATGCTAAGTATAATTCAAAACGATCAAATCGCTTTAAGAAATGTTATAAGTAGTTATTTATACCTTCAACTGAATAGTCGGTCAAATTTGAATAAATTCACCTGCCCTTAATGTGATAAATTTAATGAGATGTTTTGGGGGCACTTTAATACATATTTACCCAGGCCCCCTTCAAGCATAAATCTACCCCTGAACATTAAATAATATTCTGTGTGTTGGAAGATTTTTTTGTAAATTAAACGAAAATTGCGGCCTATTTTGACGTTTTGCTTTGATTGCTTACCTACTGACGTGTATCTAAATAATTATGGTTGTCAGTCATTTGTATATCTCAGTCTTTTCATGGTAAATAAATATCACAATAAATTAGGTGTGAGGTTTGTTACAAATAAATCTACAATTTAAAATGACTTACAGTTAATTTTGATCATTAGTCATAACCTAGTTATTTTTTCAGCTTCACTTTCATATTATTATATGTAACATTTTTGCAATTGACTATTTTACAACGTTTTTCTTAGCTCGTATTCTTATTTGTCCGGTGGTTCTTTGTCGGGGACAAATCTTGCAATCGATTTTAACTAACTACCCGACTAGCTAGACATTTGAAACTTTTAGAATATATCAGAACACGATGCCAATGCATTTTTTTAATACTTTTAGCCATCTTTAAGTAGAATTTTAGTTAATTCTGTTTTGTATGAAAAGTTATTTCGACACCATTATTGGTTGTTGGGGGGGGTCTGGGGTCCAAGCAACTAAATTATTAATATATACGTGCGTTACTATGGAAATCAATATGACATGTTAAGTACATTTTTTTATCGTTTAAGCTAGTCAAGTCAAGTTTATATGATTCAACAGAAAACTTAAAAACGTTGTATATAAAAAAATCTTTTTATCTTGTAATTATTTTCATTATTCAAGGCAGTGATATTACGTATAGGTACTACGCAGAGATTATGATTTCTCGAGTATTTTTTCAATTCTTGAGATACGAAAATTATAGAATTTAAGAATACTTAATTATCTTACTTTGATTGGCTGACTTTTTAGACTTTTATTAAAAGTATTTTTAGGTTTCCAGTTTCCAAAAATCGTCCAGATTGAAAGACGAGCGCTTTTTAGCTTTTCTATGTTTTTGCGTTGACAGTCAAAAATGAGAGTTCCCTTTCTAAGCTTTCTCTTTTAAAAAATTGCGTCCAGAACAAAAGTCGAGAGCTTTTCAAAATTATACTACCGTCTTCCGTCCAAAATCATGGAATTCATGGAATGAATAATAATATTTCTGGTACCTATATGCATGCCCCCCACAAGGGGGGGGGGGGGGGGGGGGGGGGCTGACAGGGCTCTAGCTCTAGCTCCGGCTCAAGCCGACCAGTTAGGCCCGTTTCAGACGGGACACCGGTGTCGCGCTCGATATAATATAGGAGGCCTTTGTATTCGAATAAACGGGCATTTGTATTATGTTTATGAACGCCCCAGAGCTAATGAGTCAACGCATAATTTCGCGTTATAAGTATAGAATAGTAAAAAAAGTCGCCTGCGGCGGTATGTGTCTGCGCGATATAGATAATTTGATGTGATATGATGATTCATATAATTAAATGATAATTCACGCGTAGAATTTTGTTTTATAATTATTTTATGTGTGTTTCCTGATTTAGGCGAATATATGGCGAAGGGTTCCATGTTAGGTACTTGGGTACCACAAAATGAAGTCGCGACCAGTGCTTCATAATATGCTGAGTGCCGACAACTCAATAAATCAACTGGATTTATTTAAAAATCGGTAAAAATAAACGGAATACCCTTAACCCTGGGGTTCCGTGGAAAAAACTTGGGGAACACTACTGTAAAAAATCACACTGCCCTTAACCTTAGCGATAGGTAGGGGGCCCGCCATAGATCCTGGCCTCGGGGCCCGCTTTAGGATGTGGGGGCCATGCCTATATGATATAATATGTAATACCGATTTCTCGAAAAATGAGAATTGAGCAATCTCAATATTGTCATGACAACCCCTCTATCTTACTTATCATTTTGGGATTCATTTGAATCGTTAATTTACAATTGATTATAATAATATATTAAGCAGTGTTGTGGTCCCTTTTGACAATTTAATTGTGTGTATGTGTATGTGTATATATATATATATATATATATATATATAGAGGTACCAGTAGCGAAGGGTGGAGGTAGGCTGATAAGATCCCCCATAAATAGTGCATATTAAACTATTTTAGTCATACTTATTTGTTTTTATTGAACTACTAGCTGAAGTACCCGGCTTCGCACAGGGTCGCTTCGTGGTTATATTTATCTTAGATATTTAAAAAATAATAAGAGGTAATTATTTTTTTAATATTAAAATATCTGTGTAATACAATATATCAATATAAAAATAATTCTAATAGGAGTAAAGGTCAAACAAAAGAACACTAAATTAAAATCGAATCCAAAAATACGCAAACGTTATTAATGTTATTAATATGCACTAACAAACCAAAATTGGATTAAACGAACTTTGTATTTTATATAATACTAATTTAGAAACCTTTGCAGGTGTGCGCACAACAACTTACAAAAATTTCATCGCAATCAGATGAATGGTATAAGAACGCATACGAATAGAAGAAGATAGAATAGATGAAAAAGAAGAAGAAATGGTTGCCTCAATTCAGAAACCTTGGCGGGCGTGAGCACAATACTTGATCAAAATTTCATTGCAATCGGATGAATGGTATAGGAACGCATACGAATAGAAGAAGAAGAAGATGGTTGTACTAATTCAAAAACCTTTGCGGGCGTGCGCACAACAACTGGTCAAAATGCCATCTCAATCGGATGAATAGTATAAGAACGCACACGAATAGAAGAAGATAGAATTGAAGAAAAAGATGAAGAAAATAGTTTTATCAATTCATTAACCTTTGCGGGCGTGAGCACAACACTTGATCAAAATTTCATTGCAATCAGATGAATGGTATAGGAACGCATACGAATAGAAGAAGATAGAATATAAGAAGAAGATGGTTGTACTAATTCAGAAACCTTCGCGGGTGTTGGCACAATTACTGACGAAAGTTTCATCGCAATCGGATGAATGATATAGGGACCATACGAATAAAAGAAGAAATAATGAAGAAGAAGAAGAAGAAGAAGATGGTTGTACTAATTCAGAAACCTTTACGGGTGTTACCACAAAAACTGATAAAGGTTTCATCGCAATCGGATGAATGGAATAGGAACTCATACAAATAGAAGAATATAGAATAGAAGAAGAAGATGGTCATACTAATTCAGAAACCTTTGCGGGTGTTATCACAACAACTGACGAAGGTTTCATCGCAATCGGATGAATGGTATAGGAACCATACGAATAAAAGAAGATATAATGAAGAAGACGAAGAAAATGTTTGTACAAATTCATAAACCTTTGCGGGTGTTGGCACAACCACTGACGAAAGTTTCATCGCAATCGGATGAATGATATAGGGACCATACGAATAAAAGAAGAAATAATGAAGAAGAATATAAGAAGAAGACGGTTGTACAAATTCAGAAACCTTCGCGGGTGTTGGCACAACCACTGACGATCGGAATCGGATGAATGATATAGGGACCATACGAATAAAAGAAGATATAATGAAGAAGAAGAAGAAGAAGAAGATGGTTGTACTAATTCAGAAACCTTTACGGGTGTTACCACAACAACTTATGAAGGTTTCATAGCAATCGGATGAATGATATAGGAACCATACGAATAAAAGAAGATAGAATGAAGAAAAAGAAGAAGATGGTTGTACTAATTCAGAAACCTTTACGGGTGTTACCACAACAACCGATGAAAGTTTCATCGCAATCGAATGAATGGTATAGGAACAATACGAATAAAAGAAGATAGAATGAAGAAGAAGAAGAAAATAATGATTTTTATAATTTAGAAACCTTCATGGGTGTGCATACAACCACTTACCAAAATTTCATTGCAATCGGATGAATGGTATAGGAACCATACGAATAAAAGAAAATAGAATGAAGAAGAAGAAGAAGATGATGATTTTTCTAATTCAGAAACCTTCATGGGTATGCATACAACCACTTACCAAAATTTCATCGCAATCGGATGAATGGTATAGGAACGCATATGGGACAGACACACAGACAGACAGACAGACATTCATTTTTATATATTAGTATAGCCTATACTCTTCGCGAAAGTGCAAGCAATAAGTTGACAAAGTTTTATCGCAATCGGATGAACGGTATGGCAGTGCATTCAAAACGAACAAACAAACAAACCCACAAACAAATATTATTTTTTATATATTAGATAAGACTACAATTTACAGATGGTATTGGTTAGTTTTTAAAAATCAAATAAACCCTGCCTAAACCAAACCATAATAGTGTTGGTATATTTTGGGGATACG
Source organism: Rhyacophila brunnea (assembly GCF_057557595.1). Lineage (NCBI taxonomy): Eukaryota > Metazoa > Arthropoda > Insecta > Trichoptera > Rhyacophilidae > Rhyacophila > Rhyacophila brunnea. Next base: position 39,387,172 of record NW_028232796.1, read on the forward strand.
ACAAAATTGTGCACACTTTTTCATTCATACTTATTTGTTTTCGTTGGATTAAGAATACATATTACACATATTGTTGGTTAATTTTTTTAAATTCATTTAGCCCTGCCTCAACCAAACTATAATAAATAAAAAAATATTATTGTACCTATCTATAAAATATTCAACGTTATGTATGATTTAATTGCATAATTTAAGTTATTTTATAGAGAGACAAGTATTTTTTGACTATTAGGTATTTATTATGGCTTGGTTTTGGCTAAATTGAATTTTAAAAACTAACCAACACCATCAGTAAACTATTAATTGTAGTCTTATTTCAATGAAAACAAATACGTATGACTGACAAAGTATAGTGTGCACTATTTATAATGAATCTTAAAAGTCTACCTCCACCCTTCGCCACTGGTAGGTACAGATGGTACAGATGGTACGATGTATTATTTTCTACACTAAGTAGATGGGTACCTATCTCCTAATATCTACTAACATGTTCATGGTGATTCTAATTAAATCGTCCAGTACCTACCTATCTACATTATTTTGATTTGATATATTGTATGAATTACAGAGGTAGATATAATATGTTGAATTTGTCTACCATACTATTGTCTGAAAGCTAATTAAGATCGAACCAAAATAGATCAATTAATAAACTTTGCTAAATTTTAACCCCATAGTGTATTATGTTTGTGTAGTGTTGACCATAATGATTATAATATGATTCTGACGCGAGAAATTGTCATTAATTAACCCCCAGACAAAGCAAAAAAGCAAAACCAATTAAGTCCCTTTCTGTAACTGACCTTTTTCAAAAGCACGTAACTCACCATGCTGGTGAAGTTAGTAGGTATAATAAGTTATTTATGATTAACCACTATCATAATCATAACCGTAACATAAGTCGTAAGTCACTTAGGTTGGTACTTAGGTTTAAACTACCTTTGTAAACAAACCTAACGTCTTTGGAAATTATTATAGACGACAACTGTAGCTAGTGCGCTGTCGTATGTGACAAAAATGGCAGTGCTTTTTACTAATAATTAGTTTGGATGAATAAATAATAACTAAGTATGTACATAAAGTTAATAAACATTTTTTTTATTAAATCTTATGAATTATTCGTTGAATAAAAAAATAGATTATTAAATAATTAATTATTAGCAAGTGCAAGTACGTTGTAATAAAAAAATGAAGTTATAATGACGCTGGTTAGTAATTAAGGTAGGTACATAGTTTAATAGTGTGATTTAAAAAAATACACAATCCGATTGTCAGAATAGAAAGAAAACGCTTCAGAGTATTGTAAAAACATTAGTCAGTTAAAGTTGTAGCAATTAGATAAGATATCTATAGCACAGCGGTCAATGCTCATGAGCGCGATTTCCCGAAACGCAGGTTCGAATTCAGCTGGGTGTTATATTTATTCAAAAAGATCTTTTCTACTGGTTATATATTTCACATACATAAGCGTGCTTTTACTAATTTGGCGATTGAATGAAAATATATGCAATGTTGGTAAGTGTAGGTTATTATAATGAAACATTTTTATTTATTCGATGTGCGGCGCTTGTTCATACAAATATTATTTGCGGTTACAGACCCAATAATTTTATAGTATTTAAAGATGTCGCTGTTTCTCACGTTATATTTTCATTACTTACCGATGGAATAATAAATCAATTTATCGCTTTGTATGCATTGTGTTTAGTCATATGACACTGTATTAAAATTATAGTAGTCAAGATAAATGTTAAATAATCGCTTTATACCTATTATTCGAGCAGTGACGTCGCTAGGCAAAGTGCCACCCTTAGGCGGACTCGAAACTATCCCTTTTCAATTTATTCTCAAATTGCATGCAACATGGTTAGGTTAGGTACAAATGAAACAAAAATGTACATCATATTATTATCTTCCCTACTACTCTCAAACAGCAATGGTTTTAGATACGTGAAGGTCTCAAACACTGACAAGTCTGGAGGCCCCCTTGTGATTTCTTTAAACTGAGATATCGGTAGGTACTTTCTAACGAAGCGACCACATCGTCCGCTTAATGGAAAACCGCCACTACTTTCAAAAGTGATAATGATAGTACCTATTCATTCCTTAATTTTCCGCCTTATATAGTTTGCCGCCCCTAAGCAGCGCATGGTCTGCCTACCCTCACGGGCAATTAAATTAAATTAAATTGATAGCTCAGGTAGCATCATGTTTTATTTGTCAACTTATTGAAAGATCATACAAATATCTCTGAATTTTTACATGCCTACGGGATGGGAAATAATATTCACACTATTATACAATTTCATGGGTGTATACTGAATCATTAAATTATATAGAGAGTGAGTTAATACATTTTCTGTTGTTAATCTCCATCCCTCGGGGACCACGGTCCTCTGCTTCTCTCGGGACAGAGGGTAGGCTACCCCAGTAAGCTCCTACACTTTGTCGCTCCAGCATACAGATTCTATTCCATGCTTCGCCTTCCCTAGAGGCTACCCAAAACCACCTGTCTCTCCAGGATATCTGGTCCGCGCCGAATTACATGTCCAAAAAACTGCAGAATTTGTCCCAGACATAATATTGTCGAGAGCCGTTCCTTTCTCAATTATTAATATTGTTTTTTGACACTACAAAATATCAATCCAATCCCAGAATTCAAAATTATATTCTAAGGATTACAACGACGTATTACTGTTGTTATTGTCTTTCCAAGTTGACCAACGCACTAGTGAACAGTTGTCGGACTATCTCAAAACAAAAGCTTAACTTAAAAGAGAGCAGTTAATTGGTTGACTGCTTGTCAACAACAGAGTTTAAGAGAACAAATATGATTTTATTGAAGATAACTATATTTTATATTTATTCAGAAATAAGATTTTTTTTACTAGACTAATAATTATTTTATATTATTTTATTCCAACAAGATATTCCTCAAACAAAGCAGACTTAAAATAATTATCGCCTCTTCCATTTCCAGTCTTAAATTATATGTAAATTCATTACATACCAACTATATTTCATTATCTATTTATTATCAGCTGTGCTTAATGGACACCTTCAATAATTACTATATTCTAATTCCTGACACACCCATTTATCGTTAGATATTAGGCGTAAAGCCCATTGACGCAGCGAGTGCGGCGCTCGCGCAAAATTTCTACAAGTGGCGCGTAAATCAACGAAAATACAACGTAATCAAATACGCCAGCGCCCACTGGATTTCACGACGCATTATACGCGCCCGCCGCATGAATCATCATTTTTTCGCGAATCACCGCTTCTCGGCGATACGAATGAAAGAAAATACAATGGAGTCCATTCATTGAACACGGCTACCAAAATTACGCCGCTCGAGGCCTCGTCGATCGACGGGCGAAAAGCAATTATTTAATAACAGAGAATCATTGTTTAATTTTACTGCGTGTCAAGTTTATCGCTGGTTGAATAATGTCGTCGTAAATATTTATTACAAGCCCCGAAATAATATAATATTTTTATTGCTTTGTTATGAGAGACGCTTTAAAAATAATTGTTTTGTGCTGCTTGGGCCGCTTATTACATAGGTGAAGGGTAATGCGCGGGAAGAGACGTGTGATTATGGTTATGAATAAACACTGCATTTGCCGACTTCGCCCGCTCGACGCGTTCTATGAGCGCTATCGCTTAGATACCTAGTAAGCAACAGTTAACAGCGTCGCATGCTAAATAATCTGATTTCCACGAAGCTTACTTTCAAAAGTCATAAAAATCGTATCCATTGCTTTATTTCACACCTCTTCGATTATACCGCTCTTCCTAACCTGCATATCTCCACTTGTCAATACTGCATTTAGGCGCGAAGTCAACAGGAGTCCAATTTAATAATGATCAGGACCAGTTTTGTCCATTTATCTGTACACTTGGTTTTTTTTAATCATGGAAACTTTTCTATGTATAAATTTTTGGTAGTTTTGGCGAACAGTATCTAAGTAGCTACCAATTTTAAAACTATTTACAGAAAAAAACAACTTACCAACCGTAAAAACTTGACATATAAATCATAAATGTGTGTTATGTATTTACGGCTGTACTTAATAGTAAGAATGTCGTAAGACTAAAGCGCGAAATATATTGAGGTGCATGTCGCGTACTATCACGTGACGTCATAGTACGCTGCCGCTACGGGGAAAATGTGTATAATGTCGTTTTTCTTGGTGTTTAAAATTTTATCAGTCTGGTGCTCCCATCCCGTAGCACATTTTGAACCTTTATACGAACATTGTCACTTAGCAAAATCTGCCGAAATCACCAGAATAACAATGACGTCACCTCACGCGTACCGCGCTACATCGACACCAGCATGACTCAATGAACTTTTTTATCATTTTCTACATGGCTCCACATTTTCAGCTTATGTGTTTTTGCTTTTAGTGGTTGGCACTATATATTTTCTGTAAGAATATTATCTATTATCTATGGTCTGCAGGTTGGGTTCTGTTCAAAATATTATCTATGTATGGAATACCGCAAGTAATTTTAATATACGCACACGTATAAACTGTTAAAATTAATTGAAATTAGCATGAATAATAATTCAGAATATCTACTAATACATTAGAGTTGGCACTCTCCATCGTTGAATTTACTTATAGAGATAGTGATCATTCAAAATATTCTGCGGAATGACGAAACCATAGACTAAATTTGTCGCCGTACCAGTATTTGACAGTACGTGACGTGATTATAATGTATTTGAACCTTTATGCGCAAAGCACGCCGTTTCCTATGGGCTGTGCAACCCAAGATTTAACAATTATAAACTACGCCTATGCATATGGCTTTAGAACTTCGAGAGATTCCCAATAGGACTATTGGATAATCGTAGCCTTTTTTATCATAATCCAAAAGTTTGGAAACCATCAGCGAAGATGATTAGCCAAGTCGCCGTTGTCGCGTGCCCAATAAATAAATAAATAAACGGCCGTAGCAGAGTCTCGGCTGGCCGGAAACGGGGGCGAAATATTCCCCACTTAATGGCCGCGGTTGTCGCCATCGCGTTCCACATTATCTATGGTCTTGGAGACAATAGACAAGAGGAATGTCAAGGAATTAGGTATACGAAAATTTTTAATTCCGGCTAATTCGCAACAAGATTAATGAATGCATTTGAAATTTCGATCAAAATTGTAGATACCATCGTTTTACTTAACTTTTGTCACAAGTGGCGGTTTTTCTTGAATCGTAGGCCGCTCTCTCTGCATGGACGCGCCGAGCGGGGGTGTTGGGGTTCGAAACGTCCGGCAGGATTCAGGGGGCGGCAAAAGTCCGAAAATACGTTTTAAATGATTTTTTACGATGAGATATAATATAAATATCGTCGTTAAAACCAGAAAAAACGTGTAACTCCGTTTTAATCGAAAATTGACTTTGATGGTATCTAGTGGCTGTTGTTAACATCGGTAACGGGATAAAACAGAACGTGACGAAACAGAACATGACAAAACAGAACAGCCAGGGGAAAAATAAAATATTCATTTTTGTTCCGGTTCATGAAATCCCCACAATTATCCCTCCGTGTAGTGGAAAAAATGTAAACTGAGCTAAATAGGCCATATTACAAAAAAATCCAACAGACTTATTAATATAAGTACATATTATATTTAGATAACACTATAGAAAAATTATCGAGCGCTCAGGTTCGTAAAATTTTCCATTTAGAGCGCTGGTGGGGTTGCAATTTCATCATGTATTAAAATATTTAAAATTATACGGGAAATAAATAATAAATATACTATTTCTTTCTTTTCCAGTGCAATTATGGCTGCAAGCTATGGAGCAGAGCTCTGGAAACGTCATGCCAAGCAGTTTGTGTAAGTTCATTATACAATCCAATAGCTGACATGTTATCACAATATTAAGTATTATTACTGTGCCATCTTTATTTATTCACAATTTTTGTTCACTCTCACAATAAGTGCATGCTGCTGCCATGCTCTAGGTCTAGACTCTAGAGCCACCCTAAAATGCCACCCTCTACTATTTTCAAGTCTCACGTTTTATGTTTGGCCATTTTAATCGGGAAAATGCAATGAAAATGTTCAGAATTCTATAATATACCTACATTCACCAATGATAAATGCGCGAAAAATGTCATCTACACTCCAAAGTTGTAATATTTGTATTTTGCTTGCTCTTATAATGTACTGCCCCTAAGCAGCGCATGATCTGAGTATTCCTATGGGACGCCACTGGCTGCTGCTAATTACTTATTACGCCACAAATCTCCTGGTGATGTGACATTTTTTTCATTATTGGATTGAATATTCGATATGATTTTTAAAAAAATCATTCCCTCCATTATAAAACAAGCAATCTTCAGTGTTCCTATCGTAATGGTTGTATTTTGTGAAGTAATAATATTAATAATAATAATATTATTATTGTATTAGAAATTTCCTTCTGCTAAACAGCTAAAAGTTAAATAAAATTTAAAAAAATATCATCATTATTTTACAAATTATTAGTGAATCGTATACTACCCTCTCTTTTCTAGTAGCAAAGCATTCATTTACCAAAAGAAAACTTTTATATATAACTCATAGGTGTCATTATTTCATAATAAATAATATTGAGCTGCATGGTGAAATAGTACAAAACTTGAACAATCAATTCGAATTGAATATTTTTTTGTTTTACAGAATGTTACAACTGAAGTTTTGTCACCAAGAGAACTGTACTGTGTAATGGGATGCAATGGAGCTCTCAACAACTACTTTCAACGGCTGAAAGGTTAATACATAGACTCATATACTATAAATACTAGGTTAATACTTTCTGCGGAAGTACGTGGCAACGCAATTCACAGGACCGAGAGAAGTGGAGGCAGAAAATTTCAAATTTTAAATTAACAATTAATAGTTATTAGATCGAAAAGCATCTGCGCCGACAGAATAAGGTATTTATTAACATAATTGTCTACATGGAATAAACTGTTTCCGTAAGCTCATGCAGGCATCTGCGGTACCAATAGAAGGAGTCTTATAATATGTTATATCTGTTATGACATTTGCAATTATTTAGCAAATGCATGAAGCATGGTAAAGTTAGTAAACGTCACAAATATTTACATCGCTCAATTGCCATTCCGATTTTCTTACATACGCAACGGTGGCCATTTTTTATGTTCATTGTGATTGCACAAATTTTACACAATTTTTCAACTAAATAACGCAGAAGTGTAATATTACTACATGTAAATTGTTAGTAAAACATTTCACTGTCGCACAGTTCACCTTGAGCTTTCTTATCAGAAAGAGATGACCATATGCTATACAGTCTCTAATTTTATTAGATAAATATGAACATTAATTTAATTTTCATAGCTGATTTTGGCAAAATTCATTAATTCAAGAATGAAAACCTAACCTAACAAATAATGCAGTATATCGGTTATTTAAGTGTAAACCGACAAGAACCGTGTTTTATATTTAGACATGAATTTTATGTCAGTACTATACGACCCAAAGAGGTTGGACGGTCTTTAATATACGGCCATATATTTCTGATACAACATTTCATGGTGAAATGTGATACGGCACACTGCATACGTACAAGTTTCCGGACACGATTACTGACTGCTTATCGACTCGGACTTACCGTGTTACGTCCTACAAATTGGAAAATAAATGTCATAACGGTAATGTGAAGTTCTCTGCAAATGAACATGCAATGCAAAGTCACTAGTAATTATTGTAGTTCACTTAATCACTGAACCAGTGGTCTTTTTTTGCCTCAATTTTATACATTTAGTCTCTATCTCTATAGGAGGTTTTCAACAACCTTCAACCCTGCATAAAATTCAAGAATTTCAAACATATGAAACCTTATATAAGTGCGCGGAACGTTTAGTGGCGTACAAAAATTTGTGAGTGCTTAGAAGAGAAGAAGAAGAGAAACCAATTACCATCAAACTTTCTAGGTATACTCCAAACTATGTAACTAATTATATTGTAATGTTATGATCTCAGAAAAGATAGGCACACCTCCAGCGCCAGCTCTGGTAGCCGATAGCCTGACGTCGTCATCCTTGTCTCTGGAGTGGGAAGGGTCTCGGCACTCTAACTTGAGCTACCTGGTGCAGTGGAGGTACGAAGAGGTTGCGGGCGCTTGGCAATACTGCCGGAACCAGACGTGGGGCCACCACTCAATCGTCAGGGTCGAGAATCTACAGCCCTACACTAAATATAGGGTAAGAATTTTCTTTTACCTTTTATACTTACCCAAAAATGTTGAATTTTCTTCCATTGTGATTTTCGAATTAATCAAAATGTTTCGGGTTCAATTCCGACTGCTGCTGACATAATGTTTTAAGTTTTTGACAATAATTATGCTTTTTCATCACCCATTAGCAGGATTTACTCCACATAAAATGCCAAATAGTTTATTCAATTACAACTAAAACCACTGTATCTCTCATATGAATACGTGTTTTAATTAAGGCGCTAAGTACCAAATTAATAAAAACTGACATTTTTATAGAAAAATATTCTACATACCAACGCCAATAACTTCAACTATAGTCTAAGTGCCTCAAGCAAGTCAAAAAAACACAGCAAAATAATTAAACCTGTCGACGTTGTAAGTCCGTTGGCGTGTTTTATTTATAATGGTGTAAGTAGTACTGCAGTGGTCAATGGCATTCAATATAAAATAGCTGACGATGGTGTGTTGACACTTGCGAGTTCTTAATACCTAAAATTATAGAATCTGCCGTGATTACTTCACACTGTAAAACTACATTTTTCAAAAGGTCTGCTTCATGAAATTTTACTGCAATGACTCGGTATTTTGTAACTACAGGCAATACTACTTTTTGGTACTTAGAGCCTTATTTAATACACGTATTCATATTATCTGCCAAACTGTTGTATAACAATTAATGTTATGTTAATGTTTATCCTATTTTAGTTTCGAGTTGCTGTATTACTGTCTGCACGTCACAGCGATCCGATAGTGTCTGCTCCGAGTGTGGTGATCAGCACACTTCCATTTGGCCCGCCCACATCGGCCCCGATCGAGCTAAGAGTAACGGCTGTGGACTCACACCGCATATCTCTCTCATGGGAAGCTGGTCCTTTCCCAAATGGACCGATTTTATCTTACGTTCTACGGATATCTGAAACAAAACCCCATGGGTACTCAGCTGTTAAGGTACCTATCGAGTTAATTTATAATACTTTTAATTTCACGGTGCCTCTAGTATAACCATTGTCAAGGCGCGATTTGGCACAATCAGTTGGACACTGGACAACCGGACGAATGATAGTTGGGCGATCTTGACTTGAACAAGCGATACTAATATAAAGTATCGTGTTCCAGTTATTGTGACGTCTCAGCTATTGTCATTTCTTATTCCACATTGAATTTTGAATGATGTTTGGTTTATATTATACTCGTAGTTACTATGGCGTGCTATATTGTTATTGTTTATTTGTTCAAATGATATTTGGTATGTTTAAAACCATCACCTACCTCCAGCTCCCCCTATCCTGGGCCATTGTCCTCCAGGTGTCTGCGCCGACCGTTCTAGTATTTCCGTTTTCACCGTCCAATCACTGGAATCTGTACTTGCCAATCATCCTCCAATTGTCCAGTCTGTATCCAGGATTCATCTCGGCGGTTGAGCACTGTCCATTCTTGCTTCATGACCCGTCTATCAGAGCTTGCCAAGTTTAACAAATGCTTAGATATATTGTAGTTGTAGAGCTCCAGGATATTCTGAATACTCTATTCTTCTTCTTCTATTACCGGTCCATATATCTTACGGAGCACCTTCCTCACGAAAATATATTGAGCAAATGCTTATTGGCCTTGGCAACAGTCCAACACTCTGACCCATACGTCAGTATTGGTCAGATCAGCGTCTTATATATATGGATTTTTATACGACAGGAGTGATATACATATTAATTATGTCAAGCTGAATGCAAATACTACATACATATTATATTAGACGAGTGACTATATTATTATAATAATCAATATATATATTATATTTAGTACTTAATTATCATTTTCAGATGTAACCAGTAATCACACTGCATCTGCATATGGTTTTAATAATAAACACACCACTTGCATATCCCATTTCAAAAAATGTGTGTATTATAAATGCAAGCAAAATATGTTTTGTAATTCAATATTACACCAAAGATTTCGATTTTGTTCAGTGCGTTTTTATTTATTTTATAAGTAATAATGCATTAATTTTATTATAGGATTTACCAGCGTCGGACAACAGTCTTTTCTACATGTTTCAAAGCCTGTCACCGTCGGTGAGCTACACGGTCGGAGTAGCCATGAGGAACGGAGAAGGCGAAGGGCCTGAAGCCACCGTCCTCGTCACCACTCCCAACTTGCCAACGGGTATATATCTCACATGCAAAAATTTGTAACTTTTTTTATTCAACACTAAATATGTAATAAAAATCTTAAAGGCTTGTGACCAATGACATTAATATGGACGAATCATGTGGAAAAGAAAATAACACTCACTTTATTGTCGGGTCTGCCGAATGGCATATCTGTTCTAATGCCATTACAATAAAGGTGATATTGCTATAAATTCCTGATGCTTTTTGTTGGATCTGCCGAATGGTTCGGTTCGAACGGGTTCGCTCAAATGAACATTGATATTAGAAACACTGCTCTAACGCCATTACAATAAAGGTCATATTGCTATAAATTCCCGATGCGTGATATCGCATAATGGAAATTGCGTGACGTCTACCTATACATGCGAATTTACTTGCTAGCTACTGTATTGAGTGCGTCGTCCATTAATAATGTCATTGCTTGTTACTGACAGTCTTCAATAAGGTTCACTAAATTTAAAACACCAGCCAATTTATAGTAAATATCCTATTGATAGAGTTTATACATATGAAAATTAGTTAAGAAAAGGGTATCTGGGAATACTGTACTAATGTTCATACAAACCCTAAAATGAGAAAGTACTCTTTTTTGCATATAAAAATGACATCAAACTGGAACTTGCTTCACTGATTTATATAGTAAAACCACAGAAGATTGTCTGGAAGACGATTCAACATCTTTAGATTAAGCCAATTTGTATTGCATTGTTTTAGTGTCAAACCAAAATCATTACAGAAAAGAATTGTTTGAAATAAGTAGGGATTAAATTTGTCACCGTTGTGAGGATGAGCATATCGTTGAAACTTGCTGAGGTCTTCCTGTCATTTACCGACCTGATGAAAACTCACTGAATTGAGTCAAGGCTCTACTGTGCCCCTCTTGTGAGAACTTCTTTTGATAATGTGATTTTATGCAGCTGTGTGTCTGGTTTTTTGCTATGTCTATTATGTTGCCTTCCATACTGTCTCCATACAAATGAATAAGAACAGTCGAACAAATTAATCTCTTCAAATTAAATCGACTAATCTATGACATCTGTTAATATTAATTGTAATTCCAGCCGTTGCCAGCCAACAGCCGGTACTGATATTAGGCGGGCGGCACAAAGTCCTCCAACAAGCTGCAGACATGGTCACCGAGCCTACTGTCCTCTACAGCACTACGCAGACCATTCAAGGTAATCTCACCAATTATCGTTTTAGTGATGAATATATTGGGTTCATGCACTAGACCAGTGGTTCTCATGTGCTGCCACCAGAGGATTTTGCTGCGGCCACCAGCGCTTTACAGAATAATATTTCAAAAATTTATTAAGTATAAAATTTGTTTGAATACACATGACTTGTCTTAAATTTCTTTCCACGCTCAAATGATCCATAATGTGTTCTTGTGATGAGATCATGTGTGAAATAGTCCGTTTCTGACTTCACAAAATTTCTGTTTCACGCATTTGTTTAAATTTGGGACCAAATATGAAAAGAGTCGTCACCATTTTATTTAATACTTATCGTATTCGAGAGAGAGAGACAGATGAGGTAATACTATTATAGATCGCGAGTGGAGAACTACAAGTGTTTGTCCTTGGAGAAACAAAAGTAACAATGAGGCAGCTTAGAATACTACTTGATTGTTGGGTTTGTTTTTTCAAGGACGAACACTTAGAAACTTGTAGTATTCGGCTCGCGAGATGTGTACTAAAATGTTCAAATGTCTTTTATTAAATGGACTTGTCTATAAATAAATTGATCTATTTTTTTAGTAAATAAAATTTAGCTTTAATTTTTTCAATCAACAAAAGTGAAATTTGGTGCGGCCACCAGCCGTTTCCATAGAACTGTCAATGTCAATTGTGCGGCCACAGTTAAATTTCACGTGAGGACCACTGCACTAGACACAAAATGGTTTGATTAAACATCTTGAGAATTTGACCCAGCTGCGGGACTTAAACTCGTGACCCAAAGAATAAGAGACAATTAGTATTCTAGCATTTCCACGGCAAGTACACAATAGGAAGTTTTAATAAACTATTTCTTTTATTCAACGAATAAGACACGAGATTTCAGAATGTAACATTCTATATAGTATGCATATACATAATTTGAAAACATCTCATGCATATGCACACTAGAAAAAATCGTTTTTGTAGAAAAAAATACGACACCCGACGGGACTTGAACCTGATACCTACCTTAATGTAATGGAGTAATCAGCGACGTCGGTTAGTAATTAAGGAATTAATTGATAACCTCCCTTAATTTAATATACTAAATCCGATGGCCAACCTTATAACGCAATTTAAGCATTTCATGTAACAACTACTAGTTAAAATCGTCCTAATTATCTAAGGTGCCCGTAGTTTAATTGGTAAAAACATTCTGGGGCGAATTCAGCACATACAGGTTCAAGTCCCGTCGAGTGTCATATTTTTTTTTCTACAAAAACGATTTTTCCTAGTTGTATATGCATGAGATGCTTTCAAATTATGTATATTCAATAGGAAGTTATTATTATTATTTACAATATCTCGTGAATTTGACATTACCATATTTCTTCATATTTTTAGGTGTCGGAATAGACGTCAGCAGAGATCTGTTATTTGTGTCGGACTCTAGTGGATCCGTATTCAAAAGCTCCCTCTCCCGTCAGTCTGCGGCGATAGCTATCCTCACGCAATCCCTGATCGCTTTCAAACCCCTGGACCTATCCGTGGATTGGCTCAACGGCCATCTTTACATATTGGGGGAAGTCAATCACAACTCTAGTAACATCGGCTGGAGGGAGGGAAATGTTTTCGTGCACTGGCAAGTCGTTAGGTGTGACTTTGACGGGAGGTCGCAGACTGTGGCGTTTGCTGGCTTTCATTCGAAGCCGGTGCACATTGAAGTCGATCCGTATAATGGGTAAGAAAATTTCTATCTCTAGGTATTAACTCAATCATTCAATGCATGGCCTGCGATGACTTTTTTTGTTGGTGCAACTTGAAAGCTATTTTCAGGGTACATCTAATTTCTATACCTGCTTCTATTTTAAATTTGTACTATAGAGCAGCGGCAAGAGGTTGGACGGCAGTGATGCCAACCGTACTATAATTATAGTACAATACTATCATTTTGATTTCGCGAAAAATGTAAAATACTATAATTTTACGCCGAATATACCAAAATACTATAATTTTAAAGGATTCAAGACGAAAAATGTTCCTGTACTATATATTTTTTAGAGATACTATAATTTTTACGCCTTTGTACTATAATCAGGATAGAAAAATATGGCAACACTGTTGGACGGTCTTTAATATACGAAGATATATTTCCGATACAACATTTCACGGTGAACTGCATACGTACAAATTTCTGGACACGTCACCACTGACATAAAAAATTAACTGAAATGAAATTACACATGCAATTTTTATAACATAGATATTTGAGGCATCTAATTCCAAAAAGCGATAAGTCCACATTTGGTCAAAACTGAGTAAAAAATACGCACGTATTTGTATAATTTTACACAATATGTATTGATCTATAAATTCCAAAATGCGACATAACCCTATGAAAAAAAATAATATTTTTAGCCTCGATTTATTACAAAAAGGGTCAAGTCCGTGTTTCATATTATTTAAAGCTTGGTTGGTTCCGCGCGTGTTTAAGTCAATCAATAAAGGAACGTTCAATATTGAAAAGGGCGTTTCCCATGCTGTAGCATCTAGTAAACTCATGACAGTGCCACGGAAATATGTACCTTATGCGGAATAAATTAAAAAGTGAGGTACAAATAGCGCTATGTCCAATTTTATTTTGCCTATATTTATTATATTTAAGAGTTTATCGGCTGAAAAAAATTGCCATTTGGTTCTAATTTCGACATAGAATACAACGGAAAAAATAATCTCACGTTAAAACAAATAATTGAAGCTTCTTGAAACATAAAAACGTTGTTTCCCGTTTTTATGTTTGTAATTAGACGCCTCATTTCCTTTATTAAATTAGTCATTGAACATATTGGTAAGTAGGTACCATAGAGGTATTAAATAAAAAGAGGGAGCAAGGATCGGCTTTTTCATACAACTGAATAAAACAGGCCAACAATAGCCGACAACTTACGAGAACTAGCGACGTGATCAAAAAAATGCAGGGCATTACAGAGGATTTACTTTGGCCTTTTGACCGTGATTATAACGTATTCATATAATATAATAATGTTAACGTGGAAGTTTTGCGCAGCTTGATTCCAGCCTGCTTCACCATACTTTCATACAACCTGCCGCCTCTAGGTAGGCACTGTTATGGTTTTTACAATTTGACTAATGCTATGATCAGTAGTCATTGGAATATCTCAAAAAAAAGTTTATTTTGTTTTGTGCTTCTTTAACATTTAAGTTATTATTCTATTATAATTTTTTTTTTATATTGTCATTGTAGGTATTTATTCTGGGCGTTGCAAGGGATTACTAGCGGAGGTCTGTACCGATTGGACTTAGCTGACATTTCCAATGGAGTACGGCACGAAGTCACTCCCTACGTGGTGCTAAAGGAGCCGAACCTCGGAGCCTTCACTGTCGATCACACCAACTTCAGGATACTTGTCCCGCATCTCGTCAATAATACTGTGTTGTCTGTTTCATTAGATGGGTGAGAAAATAACATCACACATAAGGCATTTTAGGCATCTATTTTGAAATATTTTTCTCTGGCCTTTCATCCGTGGGCTCCTGGTTCGATTCCGGTGATTTCACAATATATTTATGTAATTTTTTAAGGTCTGGGTGTTTCTGATTTCTGACTTCTATTACTAACTACACTACTGTCATTGTATTTTAGCCTCATAATGTATTTTAGGCTTATATTTATTGAAATTATGTACTGGCGGATTGGCTAATAAAAATGGACACACTGTTCTAACTTACATATGCAATATGATGGGAAATAAAAACTGTTGGTTGAACTTACAATATTAGTTTACGCGTGGTTTACCACAAATATTGATATGCCCAGACGCCTCCCATGACATGCCAGATGGAGCATTTGTAATAGTCTCTATAACATTCCAGTCGTGAACACGTTGACTTCCGGCAAAATACGCAGACACCGAAGTTTGACGCGGTGCAGTCCCTGTCGTTTGCCAGCGGCCTTTTCTACTGGAGCGACGGAGAGGAAGTCGTCACTGAAGAATATCACCCCGGCCAGGATAGCTACTACCACAACGTTTACCCCAATCTCATGGACAAGAGCTTTAGCACCGTGAGTCACCTTTTACATTTATGAGTACACTGTTCCATTGTGTCGCGTTATTATTTGGTGGCTCATTATTGGATTTGAAGCCTCTAAATCAGGGGTTGGGAAATAGGAATAAATTATTCTAAGTCTGGGTAAATGTGAAAATTTGTGGTTTAATAAAAGCTCATAAAATACAAATACAAGTCTGTATTAAAAACACAAAATAATTTTAAGGCTTTTAAAATGTATTCATAACTCCCCTCTCTATGATACCTCCCCAATAACAATGAATTGTCTTTGGTTTAATTCATCGACACCCTAAGTTACGTATTAGTTAATTATGTATCTGTAATTGTTAGGAATATTCGATTTATGCGATTACGACTATTGCAATATAAATGAATTGAATTT
This sequence comes from Rhyacophila brunnea, assembly GCF_057557595.1. Taxonomy (NCBI): domain Eukaryota; kingdom Metazoa; phylum Arthropoda; class Insecta; order Trichoptera; family Rhyacophilidae; genus Rhyacophila; species Rhyacophila brunnea. The sequence continues at coordinate 39,403,218 of NW_028232796.1, forward strand.
TAGGTGTTGGTGGCGCTGAGGTCGTGTCAGCCAATCCCGGTGGCTGTGAATCCGCCGATTGGGCTACAGAGCGTGATGGGATCGCACCACGCCAAGATCACGTGGCAACCTCCGCATCTATTGGGTCACCAAGGAAACGGCGCCTGGCAAAACTGGCATTACCATTTGCAAATCACTGATGCAGACAAGAATGTTACCATCAACAGGTATTTGAGTTATGATTAATAATGATGACGTTGAATTGTAACCCTCAATAGAAGAGGGGTCCAAAATTTTTGAGCATTATAGTCATTGATGGCACTACAACACTACGTCGCTTTAGGATTTGTTTCCCGAATAGACCAAATGTCAATTTTACAGGAGACGAAAAACAAATTTCATTGTCGTATATTTTAATATCAGTAGATGTATCAATCATTCTTTCTATACTGTAAGATTGCAACATTATCTAAGAATAGATTCCAAGAATAATATACTGGTATAAATCATTATATGCACAGAAAATACGTTTTATTTACAAGTACTCACTGTGGATATTCGGGAAATTTTTAGCGCTCTCTCAGAATAATGGATATTCGGGACAAAACATGGACGTTCGGGATTTAAGACCGTAGCGTATTGCTGCACGGCCCACATATTACTGAGTGGTCAAAAATTACGCGCCTCAAATGTTATATTTATTTACATGATAATTGTTAATAATTACCTCTACTATTTAAATACTTAATGATCGTAATTACCCAAGTTCGTATGTAATAATAACATGCGGCAATCGCTTTTTCGGTTTTTTTCGGATTAAGTAATAAAATAGTTTTTAAGTAATTAACTATTTTTTTATTGAACGAATAATTCCCAAGATTTAAGAATGTACCATTCTAATAATTGAACATACTTACATAATTTTTTTAAATCACTTCTGAGAAAATATATTATACGGTACTACTTCAATTACTAACCGCCGTCATGGTCATTTCTCAAATATTTTATGATGGTAGGTACTTACTCGTACTTGGTAACAATTTTTTATTAATACTTTTAAAAAAAAAATCTATTTATATATATCTGTATATTATTATATCTATATATTTCTATAATTGACAATTAAACTTATTACAAACCACCAAATAAATATTATATATTTACTATTGTAAGGAATAACAACACAAAATAATAGCATGTATAAATTAATTACCATTGGCTGCTAATATTAGGTAGGTACCAATATCCTAAGTATATAATATCCACCAAATAAATAGTTACTAACATACATATTAAATTAAATTAACTATCAGCGCATTCAAAAATAAATAATAGAATCGCCTTTATTTTCATAGAAATACCTTGATTAAAAGTAAAATAAAGACAAACAATGTTTGATTAATAATAATTTGAAATAATAATTATTTTTTACGTCATAGTAGTTGCCGGGTCATACTGTAGAATTCATATAACCGTTGGGATTTTGTGTCATTTATCAAAACAAAATGCAGTTATTTAGGTTAAAATACTCAGTTCCACAACTCTACTGTAAGTTCAGGGCGAACTGGTGATGTATCAGCTATAAATGATCTCTTCAAATTTGATGAATTCACTATTAAAACAATAGTAACGTTAAAAACAATATCAATAAGACGAAATTTGAAAGAAGTCTCCAGACGGCCGAAAAATATGAAAGTGGGCGTGATTGTTTTAGAGCTAGACAGCGTGAATGTGGGAGCGAGATGCACGGCGTGAGCGCGGTTTGATTGGCTAAAGTCATATTCGGGAAATAAACACTCAGCCAGAGATATATTTCGACCGAAATTAACTTGGATATTCAGGTACGAATAGTTGGACATTCGGGAGAACACCACGGAGTAATTGTAACTTAACATGGCGTATTCGGGTTTTTTAAAAAAATATCTCTGTTCCTAGATAAAAATATATTGTTTTTATAAATGATTTCGGTAGAGTTCGATAAAAGAAATTGAACTGCATTAAAATGTCGATTTCGACAAAAATGGATATTCGGGAAACAAATCCTATAGCGACGACTAGGTGGGCCTCCTTTAAAAACTTCCTCCATCCTGGACGATTCAGCCCCGACACTCTCCAATTGTTTTGAACGCGCATTTTTAAATCTCCTGTGGCACAGTCCATCCATCTCAATTTCGGCAGTCCAGGTCTCTTGCCATTGGGGGTTGCGAACATATCCCGCCTCATTGTAGTGCGTGATAGAAAAGTATGGGAATCTACACTAGTCTCTGATGTAAGAGTTTGAAAAACAAATGAAATTGTACTAGGCTAGATATATATCGCTTGACGATGAGAAAATTAATGGACAATTCAGTTATTTAGTGGTACCCAAGAAGTACAAAACAGCAAAAGGGATGGTGAAATAATTATGTCTGGTGGAATTACATTGCAACGCAAATGCACCAAGAAGAGTGGAGAAAGCTTGCAGAGGCTTTCTTCTAGCAATGGATTAACGACAGCTGTTGCTGAGTGTTCGTGGTCCGGTGCGCAAGACACAGGACTCTCATCCAAGGGTTCCATTTTTGATTCTCAGTGAGGTCACATTATAATTATGTGGTTTTCTCAAAGAGTGTTTATGTGATCGTTTCACTTCCACTACGACAGTAATGTTTTACAACACTCCCGTCATTGATCCTCATGGCCAGTTATAGTATAAAAAGAATTTATATTATATTACTAAAATATATATATAGATTATTATCATCATCAATAATTAACATTATTTACACTTTGGTGGTATTTTTAGCATCAACACGCTAGAATGCTTGCTAGAATAGGCCCCCAAAGACTGCTGATGAAAGTATCTATTAAAGATTGTAAAGGCTTTCATGTAACATGTTTGTTTTGTTTTAGATCTGATATAAACGGCACAACAACCTACATCGCTAAAGATCTTAAACAGGATACCGTTTACGTGATAAAAGCAGCTGCAGTTACTTCATCAGGAATCGGTGAGGAATAAATTCATTCATTTGTGTTATAGGTATTTTGCCAGTGTTTGGGGCTTTGTTTTCTGAGCTGTCAGTTTGTGTTTATATATCGAGTAGATTGCTAACCGTGTCCCTAAACTAGGATCACAAAAATTTTGCTGCATGGAAGACACTGGCCATTGTTTCTCTGGTAGATGTCTGTAAATGAAGGATAGTTGAAAATCAACTTTGCAACAATTTTAATGAAGTCAAAATTTATTATTTTAATTGTGTTTAAGTTGTTTGCTCTTTGCCGGAGTAGAGGTAATATTAACAGATTATTTTTACAAGGAATAATTGTTAGCTATTCACCCAATCCATTGGGTACTTGCACTGGATCAAATACACATAAAACAAAACAATGTTAATTTTTTTTAACCAGCTGCGCGTTTGAACCTATGACCTATGGCTTTGTATTTATACAGGTTATCTTTGCTCACCACCAACTAGAGCAATGTGGGCCATTTTAATCAGAGGATATTTTTTTTGATTGGAAAAACAAATCTTATTCATTCATTGTTGGCGGACATTCATCGCGAACCATCTGCCAATAATCGAATTTTTTAATTTAATATTTTTCATTCTCCGTTGACCTGCTTATTGATACCAACTGTTTTATTTTTGTATTCATTTTTAGTTTCTTCCTCCACTGTACGATTTTAGACTGTTGTATATATAATTATGTATCAAACTGAAACCAGAATTCTAAAATAATCATCAGAGAACTAAGAATTAGTCAAAATGATATAAACACAATTTCTAATAATATTTTTAATGATATAAATTATTTTTGAAAGGTCCCTGGTCATCAGAATTCACCGCCAAAACCCTTACGACTCCCCAAAACGGAATAATAAGCTCCATGCTGTGGTCTGCGCAGGAAGGTCTTCTCAAATCCGATTTGACCGGTGACAATGTTCAAACTTTGATTCACAAATCGCAGATGCTTAATATATTCATCACGGACATATCGTGGTACAGAGACCAGCTCTACTTGGTGACGAATGCTTCATCGGTGATGTGGTTCAACATGACTTCCAACGATAAGGGCTGGATACACGATATGGACAATGTTGGCAGCTTGGCGGTCGATTGGATTGGAAAAAAATTGTACTGGTCAAGTCCGAAGCAGCAGTTGGTGAGTTTTATTTTCACCATCTACTAACTACTTTAACGGCAGATTACTGTAGATTGAGGATTATTTTTAACTACTTTTTTTTATTTATAACTAGACTAGATGGAAAGCCCATCCTAGAATGTGTGAAAACAATCTTTATTAATAATATAATTAGAGTATCTGTCTGGATCAATATTGATTATTGCACAACTTATAAGAATAAATCAGAGGACATTTAAAGAACCGCCATCTTGGTATTTTATCGGCTTCCGATTACAAAATGTTAAATTTAGCTCTAAATAAGTGCATAAACACATATCTGAACTGAAAATCAATTAAATCAGATGATAATTATAGAAAAATTGTAATCTTGGCCGTCATTTTGTTTTATCTGTCACGTTTTAATTTAAAATTGGAACTGCTCTAAAAACCACTGCATTTCTTGATATTTTTTTTGGATAGTCCACTATTGTCTCTACTATCAGATGTAGATCTTGGCCACCTCATGAAGAGGTTTCATAACAAATTTATGTTTTATGAGAAATGAACGTAAAGTTGTGAATATATTGAGATGTGCGTTGCGTACTATCACGCTGTCAAGACAACAAATTTAGTCAATGGTTTCGTCATTTTGCAGAATATTTTGAACGATCACCATCTCTGTAAATTCTATTACGGAGAGTGCCAACTCTGATGTATTAGTATTTTGAATTATTATTCATTATTCATGCGAATTTCCATTAATTTTAACAGTTTCTACGTGTGCGTACGTTAAAATTACTTGCGATATTATATCCATAGATAATATTTTGAACAGAACTCAACCTGCATAATAGACAACAGTCTTATAGAAAAAACATAGTGCCAACCGCTAAAAACAAAAAACACGCAATTTTGACATGAGTCGAAAATGTGTAGGCATGTAGAAAATGATTAAAAACGTTCATTGAGTCATGCAGGTGTCGATGCAGTGCGGCACGTGAGTTGAACTCATTGTTGTCCTGGTGATCTTGGCAGATTTTGCTAACTGACAATGTTCGTTTAAAGGTTCTAAATGTGCTACTAGATGGGAGCATCAGTCTGATAACAATTTAAACACCAAGAAAAGCAACATTACACACGTTTTTCCCACAGCGGCAGCTTACAGTGACATCACGTGATAGTAGGCGACATGACATATGGTAACGAAATTACAAGATATTCAATATTAATTATTTATAGATAACACGCGGAAACCTTCGTGGTGGCAACCGTGAACCGGTACCAATCGTGACGGTGGGAAAAGAATTGAAGATCGATTCTATGGAGGGGTTTATCTACTGGAATACTGGCCATGCCATTGAATGTGCTAGGTTAAATGGTGAACACAAAATCACCTATTATCCTGCACAGCTCTTCAGGAAACAGGGTAATATATATTTTTATAAATTTAGCTTTTACAGTGATAGTATAAGAAGCTATATGACAGAATTTGAAGTGGAAATGGGGATTTCGTTTCATTAAACTAAGAATACAAATTACAGATGGTGTTTTTTAGTTTTTAAAATTGATTTGAAACCTGCCTTAGCTATTATAGATTATGTAGGTAGGTGTTATATTTTGTTTTATTTTAATTACTTACCTGCTACAATTTTTTTCAACCAAAAATTTACTGTTATAAGCCATAAAAGTGAAGAATACAGGCGGCGCTTTTAGCTGTGGACTGTAATTTGAAGGTGATGCTGGATGGTGGATTACGGATCTAAGCGGGGGTTTATACTAGAATACCAGGCACTTACCTTTGATGTTGAGAGGGCTGGCGCGCACTGGGCCGGTTCGGTGGTCACGCACTCATGCACTGGCAAACGGATGATACACTTTTAGATGGATGATATTATATGAGGTTGATGAATGATGATGATAAGTTCAGGATGGATGATATAGACGCGACGTTCACTCAAACCATAACAGACTTAGTGCAACGAAGGTCGAACAGATATGTTTTGAATCACTCGTTAGTTAATGCAGCGTGGCAACACGCACCCGTTTGTATTCGTGAGCTTACCTTATTCGCCATCACTGTCATCTTATGACCCATAATTGCTCATCGTCTGGTCTTGTGACAATAATAAATAAGGTGATTTGAGAATGACTGCGACCACAGTTTGGCCCAACCAGTAATGTAATCTCAGAGTAATAATATAAAGAGAGTGTGTATTTTTCGGCTATATGAAGACTTGTTTCTTGCATATAATGCACAGTAGAACCAAAAAAATTTCAAATTTCAGCAATACATGCTCGCAGTTTTTAAATGACTGAAGTCATCCAAACCACTATTTACCGGCGACGTGTACAAAAAATATTTAATTCAGCCGTAGAAAATCTATCTTACTCTTAACACATATTGCGAAGAAGTAGAGTGCCGAATGCTTTCTCACTCGCAATTATGTTTCATTTTGTTTTGGCCTTGGATGGAATAATTTTTTTGATGTAGTGTATCTTTTTTTAGTGATGGGGTTGACGGTGGACTTGCGTGGAAAATTACTCTACTGGATAGTTCACGGTTATGAAGGATCAAATCTCTACAAGTCACCGACTGCTGATAGAATAGCTCCAGGAACAGAGGTAATTAACAGTTTTATGTGTACTTCGATGTCTACATTAATTTATTATAAATATGTGATGGTAAACATTTATTGTATTAATAAATCTGATTGTTTATGCACCCCTTTCAATCAAGGAAAATGTGTAAGTAAAATATGTGTAAGTAAAATCGTAGTAAGTACCTAATCATTTTTTTGTTTTGTTCGTTTACTGGGTACTGATTTAATCGTACACATAGTATTATATTGATTAGTGCAGTGGTATAATTGACAACATTGTGCACAGAGGCATTAAATAACGACAGTGAACATTTTGTCAACATATTAAAATTATGCATAGTTAATGGTTAAATCTATTAATGGAATTAGGATTATTATAAGCATTATTGTTTTATAAGTTAAAAATCTATGGAAGTTGGCAGTAACATCATAAAAATATCTACACTGTACGGAAAAACCCTACTGAACAGATTACCACGTAACCAGAAAAATAAAATTGTATGTTTGCAAAGAGAGAATTAAATATATGAAAATAACAAGTTTGCTGATGGTGGCTTTATTTTTCTGTGTAAACGTTTGTTTCGAAACTCAGCTGTTATTAATTAAAATTAAAATATTAAATTAGAAAGTTAATATGCCAATTTAAAAATATTTTAATTAAAATGAATAAAAATATACTTATGTAAGTATATAATATATTAGACAATTAAAAATACTACATTATTTAGTTTACATGTGCAAAAAAGACATTGTGTAGTTACTTATTAATTACTTACTAAAATGGAATAAAATTCATCTTCAAGTCTCGTAAGTATGACTATACCCATCGCTTACCTCCCTCCGACGGACTCTTCGCCACTGATGGATATAACACGTTGTTAACAGGTGTCAAATACGCTGATATCGTCCCTGTCGGGCGCGGCCACGATCGGGCCGCTGTGCTACTTCAGTAACCGCCTCATGTGGCTGCAAGACGACTCTCACGCTGTCATCTCCGACCTCACGGGACACAACAAGGCCAACCTCAATGGCATCACCCTTGCTCTCGTCAACATGATTGCCGTCATTGACCCTAACCTTCAGGCTAATCCAAGTGAGTTTTTTTTTACAAATAAGTATTGTAAATTTTTGAAATCTGTTTCACCATAATAATGTAGAGTATTGATTCTATCAATGTATGGAGGTTGCCGCATTGCATTTGAATATAATTTGAAAATAAGCACTACCATCGTAATTTGCAATTCAGTGCCACAGCCAGAACATAGTCGGCCTTGTATACATTGTAAATTTTAATTAAAAAAATCAATAATTGTAATATTTAATTAATAAATGATATCGTAATTTTTTGATTAAAAAATGATATTTTAATTATAGATGATGGAGAAACAATCAGTGTGATACCAGAACCAGTGAACCAAACTTCTATCCAGATTGTAGGAGAGTGGGACTCATTCAACATTACCTGGAATCCAATCATCAAGGTCAATTACGGACAAGTCTTCTACGAGATCAAGATTGAATATGACAGCAAGATTCATGAAGAAGTAAGCCTACTTGCTTCTAATTCTTTGAATCGATGTTAGAAAATAATAGGTTGTTCGTAAATAATCGTAGATGCATTACATTATTATGTACCATTGTTAAATTTTATAAATTCTTAAAATACGATCTGATACGATCAAACTTTTGAATAAATCATTTCTCATAATATATTAATAACTGTATATTGCGGCGGAGGGGTTTAAGCTAAGTTGTATACAAATTAAAAACATTAAAATTACATTTATTCCAGTATACGACAGAAGAACCGTTAGTGCAATATTCGGGTGGATCGGTGCCCCCGTTCAGTTCCGTGGAGATGTCAGTACGAGCATATACTTATTGGGGAGCGGCTGCCGTTTCCAGGACCACGTTAAGGTCTCCGCAAGCACCTCCTATGCACCCCACTGCGCCCAGAGTCTATGTGCAACATCACACTGGACCTGTCAGGTACCAATCAGCATTTACTATGTCTAAACTCACACTCCTGCAAGTGCAGAGGAACTCACCACCTTGGGAGGCTTAACTGTAAGAGCTTTAAAGTGTTTTCTAATTGTGTGTCAATAATAATTAGGCATTATTTTTTTATAGGAATGAAAATGAGGTGACGGCAATATTCCGGTGGAATGAACCGCAGCATGCAAACGGAATCGTGAAAGGCTACCGGGTGGACTGCTGGTACAATGAAGAAGGCATCGACAACACTGCCTGCCGAGGGGAGATCGTACCACCGCAAAATCTACAGTACATTGCAAAGAACGTCCTGAGAAATGTTACATACTTCTTTCAAGTATGTTACCTTTAAACAATTCTTATAAAAAACATCTCTGAATGAGGTTCATAAAACATGGTAAAACATCAAATATTGTATATTGAATGAAGTTATTAATTGCAGGTACAAGCCTTCACCGATGCAGGCTACGGTTCGAAAACCCAACCCGTTTCCGCACTAACTGACGTGGAATCTCCGATTCCGAAGCTAGCTCTGGCGTTCCACGACTCCATCAAAGTGGCAGACTTAGACTTAGGGGATGGCTACACGTACACCGTGTCGAGGAGTGCCGGGAAGCCGGTGGACTTTGCCGTCTCGATGAGAGAAGGCCTCGTATACTGGGTGAATGAAGTTCAGGAGATATTCGTTTCCAGAATCGATGAGACTGGACATACTAAGGTTAGATTACTTGGATATCAGTGCATATTTGACTGTCTATAGGGCCAAGTTCATTTATAGCAAATTGATTTACATATTTTTTGTTTAACTATAAACAATGCTGCCAATACGGAATATTAATGTCATCGCAGGGTCGTCCTAAAACCGACGAACTTATCAAGTTTGGCAGATCTACGTGCCAGAAAAGAACTAGAGAACAATAAAAGTTTAAGAAGTTCATTTCAATTATATCAATTAACTATCTCGAAAACTGGATAATCGAGATTTTCAAACAATGTTTGTAGGTTCTGTCAATAAATGGCACTGCCGTAAGCATAGCAGTGGACTGGGTGACCAGGATGCTATACTGGTCTCAGCTGGAGAACTCGCCCATCCAGTATGGGTGCACCGTGTACAGGATGGACCTCAACGTCTACCACGTGGAGGGAATCATCAAGGTCCATAGGATACTTCAGAGGAATACGCACATACAACGATTGCAGGTGTCTCCCATTACTAGGTATGATTTGAATCTTCTCTATTACATTTTTGGCGGTAGATAAGTTGGAGGAGATAGAAGGTCGTTGTTGTATGGATGTTTGGTGGAGTTTATTGGGTGATATAAGAATATACTGAATACAATAATAATGATGATTATGTGAGATTATAAAGTCGGATAACGATGTACTGGTGAGATCGATATGATCAAGAGATTACTATGTCGAGTGAAGGACTCATGACAATAGTAGTATGTCTCGTGATGGACTCGATGAGTTGAGTGAGGATTCATAGATTGTCCTTCTTATTTATATGTAGTACAGATATTACAATAGATATTGTCATAATTACCAATCAAAATAAACACTACTGATCTAGTTATGATTGAGGAAACGCTGACAATTATTATTGCTCTAATGTTTTGTTTTAACAACAAAACCTACATATTAAAGTCATTACTGATTCCACAATCTGGGGCGGGTCCCAATCTTTTCAAGTAACAGATTCCAAGCTCGAGGGATATCGATCCACCCTGCATTGACAGCGTCCAACTCCTATTCCCCTTTTAGGACTTTTAAAACATCTGCTTTTATGGCTCAGCGTAATCCATCTACTTGTCATAAAATATACATCATTCTGTATGTGAAGCAAATTGGTTGACCACAGTCATTGCCCTCCCAGTTGGCATCACCAATAAAAGGTTAGTTCTGCACCTTGAAAGAGCACGATTGATGCTCCTGATTTGGGAATGAAGATGTCATTGTTGTATTTGCTGGAGAAATCGAGCAGTGATTTTCTCCTTTATGGTGTCCTAGTTGGCAGAGCACTCATCTCTAAAGCTGTGGATCTGCGGGTTCGATTTTGCAGCTGTCAAAAAATGCATGTTTCATCCAGTTCAAGGACCCAATGAATTTGGGCGAATAACTAAGAACCATTCATTGCAAATAAAAGTCTGTCAACATAGCCTCCACTATGTAGTGGTCTATATCGAGGGTATACTGACAGAACGCATTATTTCAGTTTTTGCTGTTTTTCTGTTTTAAATGCCAAAATGTATACAATTTTATGCTCTATGTCCTGGTAAAACACACAAAGGCATAGGATATAATGGTGAGAAAATAGAAACATTATTAAATCACATTGTTATTTTTTTATTCTGATAGAAAGCATGATAATGACCTAATGCGTTCTGCATATACAAAATACAGGACTTGTAACATGTCGTATATTGTGTTTGCCATAAAGGTTAGTCTTTATAATGTAGAAAAAATGTTTTTAAATCATAAAAAAATCTATGTGGAAGAACGCTAAAATTAAAGTCCTTTTTGTGATTATCTCAGAACTTGTTTTAATGAGTTAATGCTTTCTGTCAGTATACCCTCGATATGCTCCGCTTAGAAGTGAAAATGTTAATTTACTTTTACTGAATTTCAGATCTCTGTACTGGATCGAGATGAACCATCACGGTATGGGCACTTTGATGACAGCATCCGCAGACGGTTCAGGCATCCGGCCGTTCTTCAGCGGCCACCAGCCCAATACCACCGCCAGCCTGAGCCCTAAAATTAGTCCAGGCAAGCAATGTAACTGCGCTGAAAATCCGGCAGTCGGTAGGAGTTTCACCCTCGATCTGACCAAGCCTGATGATTCCAAGCTGTTCTGGGTGGATGCTTGGTCTGAGCACATCTCCACGGCCGATCTGCAAGGATGTCAGTGCAAGGTGGTCGTTAATGCGACGCACTTTAAAGACCACGGTAAGATTGCAATATTGTTTATTATTTATGTTATTTTAAGATATGAATGGAAACTTTTTAAGAGCCAGGGTACACGGTTCACAAAAAAAATATCAATAACTACCAGAATAATGCAACTGTAGGTTAGCAAAGAGAGAAATGTATGAAAATATCAAGTCACTCTGTAAGAATGTATGAAACCGAAGAAGAGAAAAAGGCTACTAAGGCTGTCTATGTAAGGCTAACTATCCCAGCAAGTTAAATGTCAGGTGTGATATTTTTTAACACGTCCGCTGAAATTTCGCTGAGTAGCGCAGTTAACACGTCTTATTTGATTCTAATCAGGTGCATTTGGAATCAAGTAAGACACAGTGCATTGTATTAATATTTATTGTAGATAACCACCTTCTTTATGGATTTACTCTGTGTGATATCTGTGTTATTTTGGAGCAATAAAAATAACTAAAACGTGTTACCGTGTTAACTATTTAGAATAGCCCTGATAGACCTGCTGTGCCCGTCCCTGTTGGGAGATAAAACCATCTAGACAAAAAGATTTTTGTGTAAAATGAACTATCAATATTTTATGAACGATGCCTGTTGGAACTTTTATTACCTATTTTATTAAAACTGTTATGTTTTTGGCAACTGAAATCCTTACCATCCCTCACGTGGTCCAGTGGAAGGTATGTCAGTAATAAGACTCAATAGATGTTAATCTTCAGTGAGGTTGGTTCATTATGGTCTCAAAGTACAGTTACATGGTGTAAAAATAAAAGAGAAAGAACTCAGGAGAGTTCGATCCGCAGTGAAACAACTCAGAGAGTAGAGCTGAGTTAAGTTTGAACAAGTTGAATGGTCCAAGTTGAATGATATTAGAATCATTTTTACAATATTATAAATATGAAATAGTGAGTAAGTAATATTGGTGACGATTAGTTTATATATGTGTAGTAACACAGCTAGATAGGGTGGATACATTGGGGTTGATCAATAATATAATATTGAGTAGGTACATTGCAATAGTCAAAATCACATTGATTCTTAACAATGGTACATAATTAGTAACTTTGGCCAGGGATGGCGAACCTTTTTACGTATGCGTGCCAAAATTTCCCAAATTATTTAAGTTTTTTTTAAGTTCTCTAAAAAAAAGTTTTTAAGAATATTATTCACCGTATTTCTAGCCAAAAGAATATCTTTTATTCTTTGAATATTTTTTCCCTTGTTTTCAAATAATTACTCAAAGAGATCATGAAAGCATTTAAACCACTCTTCCTTCTTTCATATTATATTCTCCATCACTGAGCGGTTTTCCATTTTTAGAGATTATGTTTGAGTTAAAATAACAAGTAGTTATTATATTTGAATGACTGCCGATAATTAATTTCACAAGGCTTGTTGATTGAATATTTTTATTTTTAATTCCCCAATCCTAAGGACCGACCTATGCAATCGTATATTTACATTAAACATGATTATTCTTGTAAATGATTTCCCTGCAATTTTTTATACAATTCGATCTGTCATTATTTATGGATGAATTTTGTCGTTTCCGTTTGCGCATTGATTGGTACCTAAACACAATATGAAAAACCAAAGAAAATACACATGGCTATGTGGTCATTATTTTTCAATACATATTATACAAAATATATACTTAAGTAAGTACTTGGTATATTTATTTGTAAAACTTTTTTATAAAAAAAACATAAAATACCTAGTAATTTCTTTTTTCTCTTAATAATGAAACATTCGCGTGCCATGCATAATCATCCCATAGGTTCGCCATCCCTGACTTAGGGTGTCGATGAATTAAACAATAGGGAATTTATTGTCATTTGGGAGATTATTATAAAGAGGGGAGTTACAGATACATAACAAAAGAATTAGAAAACTTTTCGATAAATCTTTGTATTCAACATTTTATTCTAAAAGATTTTTAATTCAAAAATATTAAAATTTTCAGCTTTGCCTCCAAGTTTCATGACTATAGATAGCAAATTCATCTACTGGTCAAACGCGTCGCAGAAACAGTTGTATTCCGCTGAAAAAACCACTACACCTATCACCAAAATAACACAAGTGAAGATTACCAATGGCCACAAAATCCTGGCACTCGGAAACAGAATCCAACCGTACCCTCCAAAAAATTGTCTCAGCCCCAAACAGATGCCGCTCGAAGTGACGATGCTAAATAGGACATTCGACAGTTTAACGCTAATGTTGCCACAGGCTGTCAAATACTACATGTGTGAGAATTACAGCATGGCGACACCATATTATACAGTGTTTTATCAGCCTTATGTCGAAGGGGAAAATTTCCGGTGTAACGAGTCTGCTTGCTCATCTGAAAGAACGTTTGACAGGGTGATGCATCTGGATGGACTTAGGCCGTTTTCTAATTACGGCTTCTCGGTTAAAGTCAGTAATTATTACGGCGACTTGCGTGACGTTCGACCTATTTTGGGACCTACCGTTGTTTATCGGACATCAGCCGGAGGTAAGTTTTCACAAATTCCTCAAATATTACCAATATTAAATGCGTGTTTCGTTTATGTGATGAGATTTGATGCGCATGATGATACATACATATTGAAAATAACATAATATTCTTTAACATGTGTTTAAGTTTATCCCATATTTTTCACACTCGAGAATATAATTGAGACTATTATTTGCAAACACGGCTCGTTCCAATATTGTTAAAAAAATTAACCGTGAATGAGGTTTTGTAAATAAAAATACTACTTTAAAGGAATTTTTAGACAGTATCCTCAAACCCGGCTTTATTACATACAACATGTCAAATCAAAATAAAGCGAAACTTTCTAATATGGCTTATTCCAAAATCTTTTAGTTTCTAAGACGGCTCGTTTCATGTTAGCTAATAGGAGCTCAGCATATGGGTCACGTGATTAACATCTTGGTGGTATGTCATTTCGTTGCATAGTTGCGTAGGCGGACTAATACAAATTGTTATGCTAACGAAACGGCTCAAACCAATTTTCACTTTATACAAATAGGTATCAAATGTAAATAGATTCTTTATTAATATTGAAATGAATAAGTTTCCATTTGTTTTTTATTTTAAATATACACTTCAAATGAACTGAAAAATCATACAAATTAGTCTTTTCTTAGTACCTATGTAAAACAAGCCGTGTTTGCAAATAGTAACCTTAATTGTACCTTCTTAGAGCCACATACGACTTCCCTTATTTTTGTGTTCCCTGTTATTAGTATTGGTTTTAAAATCCACAAGTTTGACGTAAGTCCAGCAATCATTATTAAATTTATAGTATTTTAATAAACATTTCACAAAAAGAAATATCAGTGAGTACATTAAGTTTGATAATTTCATGAAAATATGGCTAAGATTAATTTTTGACTGAGTAAGCAAATACATTAGGTATTACAGTTTTTTATTGTTAATTTTCGAAAAACAGTGAATTGGTTGCCTTTGCTTTTAATGACTTCAATGACTGATTTAATAAAGGAAATATTTATTTTATAAAAATTACATTTTGTGTAATTTTGGAGTTAATTTTATCTGAGTATATCAGGTAGGCTGAAGAGATTCTACATAAACAGTGCACACTAAACTTTGTCATTCATACTTATTTGTTTTCATTAGTAATAGAAACTTGAAGGCATTTTCCCAAAACTAATGCTATGGTAACATTTCAGCTCCAGCGCCAGCCACAAATGTGAAAACGCAAGTTCTTACTCCAAACCTGGCACGCGTGGAGTGGTCGACTCCGACCATCGGCAATATAGGTTCCCCCGAGGACTATTCCGTTGACCCAGACGTATGGTATGAGGTCCACTGGAGGACTGAAGGCACCGTAACTCCAGACCAGGGAGTTAAAGGTTTGTATTGTTTTAACAGATATCATCGCTAACTTAAGTATCAGGTTGATGTGTTTCGGATTCAATTACCATTCGGGTTGTATTAATACTGCAAGGGGCTCATTCCACTAGATACCACACGGGAAAATAATAAATACATTGATTCTAAGTAATTATGAAAAAAAAATATTTTGTCCAATTAGTGCACACTGCATTTCATCACCACATTCCAATGATATTAATCAGACTTACATTACTATTAAATCCATATTTTTCTTTCAGAGCACAACACATACATACCGAAAACAAAATCCCAAGGCAACATAACGCAGATGCAGCTTCCAAAATTAATGCCGTCACAGAATTACTCGGTGTGGGTTCGCACGCAGTCCTACAACAGTGACGTGTACACCGACAGCCAGGTGGTCTCCTTTGAAACATTCCCAGAGCCCAATGATATCCTGGCAACATTCTTGGGAGCATACGTCATGCACGTGTCATGGATACCATACCGCAAGATGCAGATATTAAAGTGAGTTTCACGTTGGAAGTTCACGGTTCTTTGTTATTGTAAAAATCTCAAGTGACATTATTATAACGAACCTTTATGGGTAGAAGCTTGAACACTTTGTCATCACAGGAATCATCTTCTGTGTATGTCACCATGTCACCAAAACATCATTTGGCAGAGCAATCCTTACCACATTACCTTTTGATAATGGCCCCTACAACAAACCTGAAACAAAAAATCAAATGATAAAAATTTACTCCAAAGATCACGGGGCTTCCTTCTTAAATGACGGCCCTCGTAGCGTAACGTGTTGACCATTCATCTGGGGGCTCCGGGTTCAGCTCCGGTGACGTTACAATATATTTATGTGATTTTCTCAAAGCCTCGGTGTTTGTGATTGTTTGACTTCTACCACTTATTACACTACTGTTTCACTACACTACCTACTGTCATTGTGCCCCATAGCCTGTTGTAGTGTTAAAAAAATGAATGCGTATAATATATAATTGTATACCTATTAGCAGCGAAGGGTGGAAGTAGGCTGTTAAGATCCGCCATAAATAGTGCACATTAAACTTTGTTAGTCATACGTATTTGTTTTTATCGAATTAAGACTACAATTTACAGGTGGTATTGGTTAGTTTTTAAAAATCAATTAAACCCTGTCTAACCAAACCATTGGCAATTACCATATTCTGTAAATTGTAGTCTTATTTTAATGAAAACAAAAATATGTATGACTGATGAAAGTTTAGTGTGCACTATTTATGTCGCCACCGACACCTATATACCTTTTTTATATGCAAATTTTATTTATAAATGATAGTATTTCTTTTCGATTTCAGTCATTCCATTGAATATGCAGAGTATGGATCAGACCTGTGGAGGAAAGTGGAAGACGAAGGATCTCAGAAATCGGACAGCTCCATTAATTACGTTGTTCAAAACTTACTTCCCAAAACTCAGTACAAGTTTCGGCTCAAGTTGTTCTACGTAAATAATACGGTTCCGTATATATGGCCGCAGGACTCTCCATTTTTGTTCGAGACTCTAGGTAAGCGACTATTGTAATAAGTCATTCGTTACAAATTTTATTTAAAGAGATAATGACACCCTAATAGATTTTTGGGCTTCCACCGCATGTTCTTCCTCTTCTCCTTGATGTTGAGGTAATTCTTAAGAGAATTCTCTCATTCTTGAGAATGGTCTCTGCAACAAGCCAGAAACATAGACGAAAGAAGTAGGAAGAACATGCAGTGGAAGCCCACAAGTTTATTACTATAGCAAACAACCATCGAAGATTTTGTTACAATAAATTTATACAAGGAATTAATTTTTGGTGTGAAAAGAATAGGGAGATAATCATTACTTTTCAGTAGAGTCAACAAAAGATTGAGTTTAGGCCAAATTTAAATGGAAATTATTAATTTAGGAGCACCGCATGGGTAACTTAACTTATTCAAATAATTCAGAGCATTGGAGTGGAGCTCGGAGCAGGAGCACAGAGCACTGGAGCAATTAGATTTTACCCGGAGCACCAAAAATCGTAGTGCCCCACTGCTCCGGTTGTTTTTTTATTATGAAATTTTCGTCCTAAAATCTAATGAAAATAGTAGATATATTTTGACATTTTGCAACACTGGAATTATTTGAAATATGGCAACACTGCCGAGTGATAAATAACCTCAATTTTTTGACTAAAGAGGCAAATAATGAGAGACGATTTGCTGACAGCAATTTTCTTTAATAGAATTAATAATGAAAATGACTATTATTTTAAAACTCCTTACTTATTTTTTTATTTTTCTAACATTTGTATACATATAATACTTATTAAAACTTTTTACCCGAAGCGGAGCAAACCATGGAGCGGAGCTGGAGCAAGTATTAGGTACCGGAACGGAGCTAGAGCGGAGCAACTCAAAAAAGGGTCCGCTCCAACGTTCTGAAATAATTTGACTTATCCCCTTTTTCTTTTTGTACATAATTACTTCACAAATAATGAAACAATTGGACACAATTTTATATGATAAACATGATATTATCATCAGTGACAAAAAAATTAGTCATCTTCAGTTATTTAGATTTCGGGTGAAGAGTTTGGTGGTGGTTTTATGAATGGTTTAACTCAAACTTTTAAACAGTATTTATTTATAAATTTAATCTACTTGTATATTATTAGGAGATCGTCCATCGTCGCCTGGCAAACCGACAGTCCAGCAACTGTCAGGAGCCGTTTACCAGCTGCAGTGGTCTCCATCGCTCCCACACGGCAGCCCAATCCGTCTGTACCGACTCTACGGCCATGCCACGCCCGCACAACAACCTAGAGTACGCACACACAGAAATACCAGACAGACAGACACTATACATACAGACATTAAACCAATATACATAACAAACAGACAAGTGTTTGGAGGAATGAGGGAGAGGAGAGATGCAAATTATTCACGGCTGCAGGCTGATGTTCCATATTTGAGTGTCGAGGATAATGCGGAGTCTATGCTCTTTGAGGTGACAGATGAGCCCGTTAAGGATGGATGGAAAATGCTCTATAATGGATCAGGTATGTTCGTTCATCTAACATTGTAATTATACATTGAGCTGTAGTTAACCTTCTAATGCTCCTACTCCGTTGTCATGGAATTCAGATTTAAAGTTGTTAGATATTTAGGTGCCACAGTTGCCGACGATGGTGATCATTCCAGTGAACTTAGGTTAGTTCAGTTCAGTTAACTTCTTGGAGTAAATGTCGTTTGTTCAACGCGTGGATGCTACCTGTGCTCTTGTATGGCTGTGAGACGTGGCATCTTACTAAGCTTCAAAGGTCTCGGCATTGTCCCTGCAAAATCTTAGGGGTACATTGGTACGACTGCCTTATAAATACTCAAGTTCATAAGCGGACACAAAAGCCCACGGTGATTGAAGTAATCACGAAGAGACACTTCACTTGGCTGTTGCCAGAGAGTGCGATACTTCGTACCGTTGTGGCACAACCTCAAGTGTTCTATCGCTGTGGCCGGCCCTCCCTCACCCTGCAGTGGTGGCATGGCGGTAGGCGCAAGAGTTGGCGACAAACCGAGAGACATTTAGAACTGCATAGAATACTGGGGTCCGTTGGATTTCCTATAATTTACTAGACAAATTTCATTCATTAACCATAACCATGAGTTCAAATTACCATTAATATGCAGTCATTTGGACAGAAAGAATTGTGTGATGGTGTTTGTTGATTATTTTATTATTTTACATAACATGAGAAAATGCGAGAATTAGAGACAAACTTATTTTTGAAGTTATACTTCTTTTGGCAAGTTTGGGAAATCGGATCAGAGCGTATTTTTGGCGTGTGACATGTAACACATAATTTATTTTTTCACATGAAAAAAAACGCACTCGATTGGATTCGAACCACTGATTGTTCGGTTATCAGCCAAACGCACTACCTTTACGCCACGGTATGGTACTGCAATCGTGATGATTATACAGTATAATATTATAGTTTAGAATTGTTCCGTAGCCTAGGCAGCGAATTTATTATTGTCAGCCATTTGCAATTCCTTACGTAAACAAACGATTAAACGTCAGAGTGACAGTTGGTACTTTAAAAATAAAAACAACAAGAAACCATTATATAATTTAGTAATATAAGTTAAAGTGTATAGAAATAAACCAACGGCGTTCCAATAACCGGTCCTTTTTCTTGAGTGTGTAATTTAACAAGATAATTAAGAGCTAGTCAAAGAATCTAGTTTATCACAAGTTTTGTTTTTGTTTTGTGATGCCAAAGAAGTATAACTTCTAACGCGCGTACATAAGTCCACACACCGATTTTTTTTTCATTAAGATTCTTAAAAAACAATGCAATATTTATGTTGTCTTCACTCTTCCATTATTTTAAGTAAATCTACACCCAAATACAAGAATATTTCGCCGGTAAACATTATAGACGTACATTTAACTATCACAACTGTCAAAACTTACCTACTTTACTCATCTTATGTCAGAAACAGTTAGTAGAGTGTGGACAAGTCGGGCGACTTATTGTCCGAGGACTTTAGACAGCGTTGCCAACTCTAGAACTGTCATAAATATAGTGTCAATGTTTTCTCACCAACAAAAATAAAACATCTCAAGGCAATCCGTCATTAGGGTTCTATCAATTTAAAATAAAATATATTTTTCAGATAATTATTGGATAATAGCAGAGTTGAAACTTAGCGAGCGCTACATATTCTACGTGCAGGCGTTGAACGCGTACGGCTGGAGCGACTTGTCAGAGCCTAGCGAAGAGTTTGACTTCTCGCAGACGGGGCTGCTGGCCATCCCAGCCGACTATGTGCATGTCACTCTGGGCATTGGGATCCCTGTCTTCATCACTCTCTCCTTAGCCATTGTAGCCAGCATATGTTGTGAGTTTAATATTTTTCCATGAAAGATACTATGATATTATGATATGAACACATTAGTTTCAAAACCTACCTAACGATTTGAATTTTTTAAATTTCGATGCTACGCTGTTCTCTATTTCATTATCTACGCAACAAATATTCATTAACATTCGTAACCGCTCTATATACAGAGCATGTTAAAATTAGGTACGTTTAGTTTCAAAACCTAACCAAGTTCAAAATAGTTAAATTTCATCGCTAGAACTCTAGCTTGGGCCCGGCGTGGCAGGTCGACCGATTAAGTCAGAAAAAGGCACACCACAAATTTGCTCTTTGTTTTGCTTGTTGGCTGTGAGATATAACATCTATTAATTTATGCTGAAGGTTGCGTCGTATGTGTGATGTTATATGTTCGGGGCACAATAGAAGTGAGACACAGTGAGTATTTTCTTGGGTATATAGTGTGGCAATACATTTTAGATTGTACACGGCATTAAAGGAAACTGTCCATTGATATTTGTTACGTAAGATTTACAATATGGTTTTAATTGATTTAGATATTCACGGAGTCGCGTGTGAATATTTGACTGTACAGATCAAGGCCGAATATGCGACTGATTTGTTAACTCTCATTTCCGCTTAGTATTATTGTCTGTGCCATACAAATAACCACAGACAATAATACGTCGGTTGTAGAGTTGGATAAACCTCTACAGATAGTATAAAAAGGTAAAAAAAGGTGCTATTTTACTTAAAGAATATTAATATTTACAAATATGTGGCTATGTGATGCAATTCGATGTGATATGATGATTGATATAATTAAATGAAATTCATAGAAATTTATTTTAATTATGTTTTGTATGTTTCCTGACTAATAAAAATGGCTATTTATCAAATATACAACAAAAGGGGTTGCGATTGGTGCTTCATAATTGAATGGCGAGTGCCGACAACTCAATAATTCAAGTGGATTTATATAAAAATACAAAGAATCGCTAAAAATACACAGAATACGCTTAATTTTACTTATCTTAAGCCTGGGTTTCCATTGTGGATACCATTAATTAGGGAACACTAAAGTGTAAAATATCATACTGCCCATAATTTTAGCGATAGGTATGGGGGTCATGGATTCACTTAAATCTACTCTAAGTGCATTTTTAAACACTAAATATTTTTTTAAATGTTGCCACATTAATTCCGGCAGAAATAGTGTTAATATCAATTAAGCCCAAAGCAGTCTTTTCATATTTGTCTACAATTTGGTTCGTGGAGTTGTGCGGGTTTTGATAACAAGATGCTCATTTGGTTCACTTACCCATTTGTATACATAATATCGGTTTTGGGTAGATTTACTTTCATTAAATTTCATTCATTATTACTTTAAGAGACAATTAGTGTGTATTATGTATTCGGCCTTTCAACATTATGTACAAGGAATTAATACTTAGAAAAGAAATGGCATCCTAAAGAATTATTGATTTTTAGTGTTGAAACGCCGCGACAAAAAATCATCTCTAAATCAGCTGTCACCGGGGCATACAATTCTCCGCGGGCCCGATGTGGAACTGGCTACACTGCGAGAGTTACCGCGCTCCCGGGGTGGTGGTGGGATGTTCCAGCACTCCACCAACATCCTGTACAACGGCGCTCTATGTCAGCCGCCTACCGATGCTGACATCGCCTTGCTTCCTCACATCATGAGAGAGCAAATCACTCTGACCAAGTTCCTAGGGTCGGGGGCCTTCGGAGAGGTGTTTGAAGGGAAAGCCAAGAATCTGGAAGAGGCGGGAAGCGAGATCAGGGTTGCTGTTAAAGTGAGTGGAAATTTGATTAGATTTTCAGATTGTTGTTATTCTCTGCATGAATAAATCTATATTTTACTAGCTGAAGTACCTGGCTTTACACAAAGTCGCTTCGTTAGTCATTTTATATATATCTTACTCAATTACATTTTTTCAATATGAAAATAATTCTGACAGCAGTAAAAGTCAAACAAAAGAACAGCAAAATAAAATCGAATCCAAAATATGCATAGGTACTTTATCTTTATCTGTGGTAAAAATTCTAAATTTGAGGGAACAAATAAACAAACATACTTTCTATAGACAATTCTTTGTCACCTCACAACATTTCAGCCATTTTTTTTTTTAAGAAAATTGATTTTTAAAAACTCACCAACGCATCAGCAATTTGTAATCTTAGTTCAATGAAACCATATACGTATAATTGACAAAGTTTAGTGGTCACTATTTATGTCGGATTTTAACAGCCTCCACCCTTCCGCTGGCGTACGCATAACATGAATGTTGTTTATTTACTTATCGAGATAATTGATTTTAAACATTTCATTATTCAATATCTCAAATTAATCTCTTGAGTCCCGATATCTGAAAAAATAAAACAAAATGAAAGAATCAAAAGTGCATGCCTGTCAAATATTAAATATCATAAATCACACGTAATGCCTTGTCCACATGGCACGTGTCTCGCCGCGAGTGAATGTGGACACCTCAATGAGGTCATCTGTATCAGGAATGCGCGCGAGTCAAAATGCGCCATGTGGACATGGCCTAAGCAAAACTGGATACTTCAGCTCGTAGTTAATAAAATCATTTTGGAATTATTGTTGTAATATAAAAAGTTAGTATGAATCCTTAGTTTCATAGTCCAAACTCTTCATAAGAAAGTAAATATAATAAGATTGTGAACACTATCGTTTCAGACTCTGCGAAAGGGCGCCACTGATCAAGAAAAGACAGAATTCCTCCAGGAGGCGCAGCTGATGTCCAACTTCAAACACGAACACATCTTGCGGATGCTGGGAGTGTGCCTCGACAACGATCCTCACTTCATCATCATGGAACTGATGGAAGGAGGGGATCTTCTCAGTTACCTGAGGGCTAGAAGGCCAATGCTTGTAAGTCTGACAAATTCTAGATAAATATTCAATTAAACAATATAAATTTAAACATGCAGAACTAAAATAGAACCTTGTTTTTTAAGAAGAACTACTTCTGGCTTCTTTCAACAAATCTCTTCAGAAGTCTTTGTCAAAGTAAATGCTTTCTAAATAAGTACCGCAAGCATATGACAGACATCGTTAGCGCCACCAAGTCAACGAATTTTTGTTCTGTCAATTTTCTTGTGTCCTATTGAATAGTTTAGTTATCCATACGGTATACTTGAACTAACCTGTGCAGTCAACCAATCTTCGATTAACTATAAATCTCAGCATTGTAGTATCTTTTATATTCTGGCCGGTACGCCACCATGGCCACTTGGGTAAATAACAATCCCTGTGCTCTTTAAGGGAGGTAGATCTCTATACCTCTCCCTCTTCACCAAACTTGTGCACACCGATCCAATAATACTATTGTAATATAATTGTTTCAGTATTCCAATGATTCCCTGACCCTCCACGACCTACTGTCGATGTGCGTGGACGTGACGAGAGGCTGCCGTTATCTGGAGGAGATGAGGTTTGTCCACCGCGACCTGGCATGCCGGAACTGCTTGGTATCCAACCAGGTGCGAGGGCGGGTCGTCAAGATCGGAGACTTTGGGCTCGCCAGGGATATTTACAAAAATGATTATTACAGAAAAGAAGGCGAAGGTGTGTATGATGTGAACGTGTAGTTTTTATGTAGTTAAATTGCTTGCATACTTGTTTATTTTAGTTTTCTACGAAGATGTGGTCTAAGTGTTAAGTTAGGTTAGGTTCAACTACAGGCGGCCCTCGACTTTTGAATGTTCTATTTTCGCACAATTTGCTATTTCGTACAATTCTCAAAATTTAGATTTTTTTGATAATGCAAAAAATGTGCGCTTCTATGGAGTAGCTCTTCTCTCCATTACCTTCCCAAATACATAAAAGGGTGGTATTCAACTATATCTTGACAAGTTTATAAAGAAAACTTCTGATTGCTAATACTATCGGTTACTCTGAAGATGCTGAGGTACCCCCGATGTTATTGATATCTGTTCTGGAAGGTTGCGTTATGTGTGCGTGATATGTTGCTTTGGGTTGTGAAGAATGATACACAGTGGTTGCATTTTTTTTTTTTTTGTATTATAAATAATAATTTGGATACACAGGACGGGCACATTACTGTTCGTATTGAATTTAGTAGCATTGACATTATGATATTAAGGTTGAAACGTTATGCGGAGTTGCGTGCATAATTTGACTGTGCCGTTGAATGCTATATAAATGGGCATAGATAATAATGTGTCAGTTGTAGGATTGAGTAAACCTCTACAATACGCCTTGTTAACTTTATTATACCCATTGATAAATAAATATTTTAAAGTAGGTACTCTTTTTGATGTTTCCTTTACATCCCTCTACTTTCGAACACATCTTCAGGAACCAATTATGTGCGAAAGTCAAAGGCCGCTTATATCATGTTTATCAATCTGAAAAGATCTAAAAATCTTCAAATTTTGTATTTAATTTTTTGAATAACTCGAAACATTGTTTTGCCGTCTAAAATAGTGTTTTCCAGTCAGATTTAACATTATTTGCTTTCGTTCTCTCCAATGTCTTTGAAATCGACCTATGACTAATCAAATCTGAAATTTGGCAGGCTTACTCCCAGTCCGTTGGATGGCAGTGGAATGTCTCACGGATGGGGTATTTTCATGTGCGTCAGACGTGTGGGCGTGGGCGGTGCTCTGCTGGGAAGTGGCGGCGCTGGGGCGGCAGCCATATCCCGCCCTGCCCAACCATGCAGTCATGCGCTACGTCCGGAACGGGGGCACGCTACCCAGGCCTCCCAATTGCCCGCCTACTTTGTGAGTATTTCCAATTCCATAACATAGATATGAAAATTACCGATTATTAATTCAAAATGTTCACAAGACATTTACAACTGAACCATACTGGTAATTGATTATGCGGACAATTGTACACAGGGGCAATAATTGATCATGGGGACTTGCTTTACCCTTCACACTGCCATGTCTCCTCACCAGTTATGCAGGCGTATACCGTGGCGTAACGAACATTAGGTGCTCTTCAAATTTGTGCCGAAAGTCTCCCAGGAGCAACTTCACAAGACCTTGGTTAGCGTGCACTAGAGTGTGCATGATTCTTACTTCGATATAATGTATTACGGTCAATTCTCGATGAGAAAAGACTTACTCGCTCGCCGTAAAATGCTGCAAACTTTTTAAAAGCTGAGAAGTTTCCCCTCGTAAATACGCAATGTCGCAATGGCCGACTGGTCCAACTGAGGGTCGGACCGACTTGAGAAGCTCTTCCCTTTCAATCGACATATGGGGACACTCCCAGAGGATCTGATTGGCATCCTGCAATTCGCCACATAAGCAAGTCGGAGATTCTATTAGGCCAAGCTGACAGAGCTTAGAGGCAAAACCGCTGTGTTCGGTTAAGAACTGAGAAGTTCAATGGTCTGGTGTCAATCTGGTTATCTCCATGCGCCACTTTATATTATGAAAAAACAAATGTGTTTGTCTGCCCTTGGAAGAGGTGGTCATCGACCCTGCCATGCACGCAGCGCGGTGTCATACACCAGGTCGCGTGCAATAACTTTTCGAGAACACCGGCTCATGGATCCAATACCTGAAGGCGGCGATATTAAGATCATGGGGACAAATGACCATGCAGATTGTTTTTGTATGTAATGTAATGTATGTAATTGTTTGGGTATGAAAAAAATACCTATATCATAAACATATAAATTTAACGTTTTCAGCTTTAACCTGCTACAGAAATGCTGGAGCTATAACCCGGATCACAGGCCGACATTTAAACATTGTCTGGAAGTGCTGGAGGCTTTCATGGAGACCATTCCTGAAGATGTTTTCTTGACAGGGACCATGAGTGAAGAACCTCAGTATATCACTGTTGTTCCCGATGGTAAGCCTTTCCCATTTTCATCTGCTTAAATTTCATTAAATCATTTGGTGCTTTGTCTTGCCATGAATGCTTTGGAATATTTTAATGATCAATACAATGTAATATTTTCTATGAATAACAGGAAAAATTCAAATTTGTATCACCAATAAAATACTATGTTGCTAATATAGGCGTATTGTTCTAATATGACTGATTTGTATTTCAAATCGTGTCCGGAAATTTGTACGTTAGCAGTTCGCCGTATCACACTTCACCATAAAATGTTGTATTGCAAATATTATATTATGGTCATATATTAAAGTCTGTCCAACCTCTGGGTCGTATAGTACTGAGATAAAATTCATGTCGAAATAAAACACGGTTCTTGTCGATTTATAGGAAGAAAACGGCATAGAAATTTTGAAAATAGCCGATATACTGGATTTTTTGTTAGGTTAGGTTGGGTTTTCCTTCTTGAATTCATGAATTTTGCCAAAATCAGTAATGAAAATTGGCGCGGTTTCTGTCTGGCGTTCTGTAAACCGACTTGTACCTAAAACACAAAATACGTATTTAATAAAATACGAACGAAATACAAGGGGAAGACAGTAGAAAATAGGTATGTAACTTAATGTATTAGAAATACAGAACAACGCGTAATTTTTTCATCTCAGTACTATAGAGATGACCGTATGGTATATGGTCATCTCTTTCCGATAAGAAAGCTCACGGCAAACTGTGATATGGTGAAATTTAATATGTATAATTTACAATATGTAACCATTTCAAATAAAAGATTTCAATTTCTTAAATAGCCAATCAAACTTAAAATATCTACTATTTCTTATAGACACAGTCACAGTCATAACAATGCGTCCTCAATCAATAATAGATATTGGTAACTTGCTTATTAATTTCTGTAGTTTTCTACATAATACATTGACTCATCTTGCTGATTTAAATCAATGTATATATTAAATTATGAACATGTGACCCATTTAATACATAGTGCAATTAAGAAATGCGTGGGTAGTTATGATTGCGGACTGTAACTAAACCCGGCTGGCCTACATCATTGACTAATCATTTTTAATATATTTTAAAGCGTGCATGTTCTACAATACCTTTCCAGGTCATATTCGCTTACCATACCTTTCTACATAAATTTCTATTTGGGCAACATTCGCATTTTACCAACATAATACTTTCACGGTTGTTTCCTGTGTTCTCTGGTGATTGGGCTATCAGCAGAGGTGTTGGAAAATACCTCCTTTTATAAAGATGGAGCCTAAATGCACGAAATTGAAGCAAAAAATAGGACCATTGGTCTACTGATTAAGTTAGCTACAGATGAATGCATTGCAGGTTAATTTGCATAGAACTTCACACTAGGTACTGCTATTAAATTTATTTACGAATTTGCAGGGGGTGTAAAAGGACAATCCAGTAATACTAAACTTTAGTTTAACTTATTCACATTGAACATAAAAAATTACCGCCATATTGCGTGAATAAGAAATTCGGAATGGCAACTGAGCGATGTTCATATGTGTGGAGTTTAGCAACTTAACTATGCTCCACGCGTTTGTTAAATAATTTCAAATGTCATAACAGAAATAATGTATAAGGCTCCTTCTATTTATAGTCAAAATTCACATAGCGGATTGTCTTTTTTATACGCTTTGCAAATTGGCAAATAAATGTCATAGCAGTAGTGTGAAGTTCTTTGTGAATGAACATATAATGGAAAGTCATTTGAAGCTAACTTAATCTCAGTGGACCAATAGTCCTTTTTTTGCTTCAATTTCCTACATTTAGGCTCCATTTCTATTAGAAGGAGGTTTTCAATATCTTTGATAAAAACTTTATTAGGAGAATGAAAGTCATATAATGACAATAAAAAGAAATCTGCATTTATTTATGTACTCTCACCATCAGACTCTGACATTTCCTCAGATTCAATTAACAATTTTTCTGATTAGCATTTCATCTCAAGGTCATTCACTGATCTCCGTATTTTCCCTTAAAATATGGTCTTCTGTGCCAAAGGGTATAAGTGATGTAGTCTTTTTTTAGCAGAATACTCCTATATTGATGAATATTTCCTTCACTATTCTCACTTCACATTCTTCACAGTTCTTTTGCTTGTACAAAAGGTTTTCAGTTTAATACAGTTCTTCTTTTCTTCTTTCGACCATGTCCGATCCTAAACTCAACCTATTAGTTCCATACCCTGACACACAAATTGAAAACAATATATGTACTTGCCAGACCCAGGATTCGAACCTGGGACCCACGGCGTTATAGTCCAACGCTTAAGCCACGCGGCCACCGTGGTCGTTTACAGCATCATAGTATAATCTTCTTGAAAACATTTTAAGCAGCGGTTAGAAGCACAATTTTATTCAAACTCAACGTATTTAGGCAGGAACATTGACGAATACATCTCAACTACTTACCCCCATGCACCAATCGATCCCACCATTTACTGGGATCGTTACGTTTGCTAAATTTTTGACAGCGATTATAAGACGGTCCCACGTTCAGAGTCACCAAAAGCATGTGTCTTATAATCGATGCAATACGGTATTGAAATTTCTCTTGTTTCTTTCATACACCCTTTACTCAACTGGCATGATTGAAGGCTTTCTTTGACTCCTGCATGTTTTGATGATTGTTTAATTGTGCTATTTCCAGCGATGGGAGTTTCTAATCGGGCTTACTTTATGGAAGACTTTCAAAATAACAACACTTCAGGTAAAAATCTACATCTTTAAAACTAATAAATTCATTGCATGATTAGTTTCTTGGTACTTTCTTTATATCGTTTTAATATCGTCACTGTACAGAACAATAATTGGCGTAACCTTCAAATATCAAATTGTTCAGGAAGTGAAAAAAACTGTGGGCCAAACCAACCCAAGAAGGTACTGTAACTCAAACATAAGTAGGGTTTTTGGTCTCAAAACACTTTTTTTTAGAATTAATAACCATGTCCTTGCTTTTCCGTTTTACTTATTATTTTATTACAAATTGAGAATTTTCTTTTATTGATATAATAAGTGTTTTCGATATTTCTATACGGAGTCGAGTCGTGGACCCTGAAGGCAAGGGAACGGAAGACAAGTGATGCCTTTAAGATGTGGTGTTGGTGCCGAATGCTTCGTATTTCTTGGACGGAGCACAGGACGAACCAGTCAATCATCCAGAGACTGAAAATAAAGGAACGGCTCTCGACAATATGTCTGAGAAGAATTCTGCAGTTTTTTGGATGTATTGTCAGGCGCGGACCGGACAACCTGGAGAGACTGGTAGTTTTAGGTGGCCTCCAGGGAAGGCAAAGCAGAGGAAGAACTTCTGCGTGCTGGATTGACCAAGTGACTATCCATTCTGTCCTGAGAGAAGCGGAATATCGAGAAGGATGGAAAGTCTTGGTCGCTCAAAGGATGGCGAGATTCAAATGTGGTCACGATCCTCAGCCATGAGTGTACGACCAAGAAGAAGACATAATATATTATATTATTTTATTTTATTACAAATTGAGAATTTTCCTTTATTGACACACTGTGTTTAGAGCATGGTTTCCCAAACTATGGGTCGCGACCCACCAGTGGGTCGCAAAAAAGTGGTTGAAAAGTGATGAAAATATAGAAGATCTTTTATGTGACAAAAGTGGCAAGGAGTCTGACTTCCGAACTCCCTCAACGAGTTCGCATGAAACCAAGCGACGGAAAGTTGTGAGGAAATATTATGACCCTGCATATCTAAAACTAGGATTCACTTGGAATCATGATACGATAGATCCGCGTCCTCAATGCGTGATTTGCTACGATATATTAGCGAACGAAAGTATGCGCCCAAGTAAGTTGACGCGTCATATAGAAACAAAGCATTCCAACGATAAAACAAGCCAGTAGACTTTTTTCAACGTAAATTGTTGAATATGAAATCTTCAACAAATATTGTTTCCCATTTCGTTAATAATTATTTTGGGGAAGAGATGAAAAAGTTTGATTCGTTGTGTTGGATTTGTAACCCATTTCAAGACGACTTACCAACTAGTATGTCAACAAAACCAAGTGAAGAACTCATTGATTTATCAGAAGATACGTCACTGAAAAATAGTTTTAATCGTAAACAGTTAAGGAAATTCTGGCTCTCAGTTTTCGATAATTATCCTTGCCTGTTCGATAAAGCTATGAAAGTCCTCCTCCTCTTTACTACCTCATATCTATGTGAGGTCGGATTTTCGGCTATGGTTAACATTAAAACTAAATACCGAAATAAATTGGATTTATCAAACTCACTGCGATTAAAAGTAACTAATGTTGAAGTTGATGCTAAAACTGTAATGAAGAAAAATAAGAAACAAATACATCCTTCCCATTGAAATAACTTTGTAAAAAAACCTTGCAGGTGTAGGTATTTAAGTAATATTTTTTTTTTAATTTTAGTTGTGTTTCTTATTTCAACAGTCTTACATTCATATTGGTAACACTTATAATTTTTTTATTTTTTATTTCAATTAGAACAAAAGACAGCATTAAGTAGTTCCACGACTCGCCACTAGGGAATCTGAGCATTACCAATATTTATGCCCTCTTTTCTCTAAGACAGCTAAGAGGTGGGTCCCAAGATTGGAAATTTTTGTTAGATGGGTCGGAGCCCAGTCAACTTTGGGAACCACTGGTTTAGAGGATTACAGCATTTGGCTGGAATATTTTTTGTCATGTTACAAATGGCTTAAAAAATAGTTCTGAATTATTTTGATATGAATTAATATTTTGGAATTTATGATACTTAGCCAGTTTGTGTAAAAAGTATGCAATAAGGCCATTGCCATCAAAATGTCACTTCGGTGAAAAGTGAAGGTTACACCAATTGGCCTGTACAGTGACGATAATATAACCTATTTCCAAAAAGTTATACCTAAGTCCACATAATATGGTCAAAATCTAATAAAAAATATGTACATATTATTCTATTTATGACACCTTCCAAAACAATCTTATTATTTTGTTTTATTCATTAGACAATTATTGAAATGAAAAATAGTATGTTGAAACCCATCTTTACATGTCCATCCATTCCATGAAGTTTGATCGGGTGTTCGCACTTAATCATTTTTTAATATTCTTCTATTCCATTCCAGGTGACATGGATACAACTAGTTTCTCTGAACCCTCGGATGTATTACCAGATACCGTGTTAAACGGTGACACGGCAAAGCCTAACACGCCAAAATATCTAGAATTAATCTACGACAGCGATCACGCACCGGAAAACATCCAACGGATTGACGGATACGAAGTGCCGCGGTCGAGCATCCGAAGCAACGCATCAAGAAACACGTTGACACCGCAAGAACGCGCCGAATCCCGACCGTGCTCAGTTACGATCACGACAAACCCGCGTAATTCCTTAGATAAAAGTTTCACGGTAAAAATTCACCCGGCAAATGCAACCGGGATAGTATATAATAGTAGGGATTCGGTCGGCACGTCGGAGCCGAGTAGTTTACAGAAGCTTCTGACCAGAGGCGACAGTTTTACGGGGAATAGTGATTGTGTGGGACACATTAGTGATGATGAGAAGATATCGCACCAGATTAACGAGAGTGAAGCGAAAAGACTTTTAAATAATGGCGCGGGGGGAAGTTTGAGGATGCCTTCCAACAGAGACGAGACTGATAACATTGGAGGCTCTTTGAGATAAACAATGTGCTGATTGTAGATGAAGATTGCAATGTGCTGAATCTTAGAGATTCTTTTAATATGTTTATTAAATTTGTCAATTCAATTTATAATGAAACAAAATAATTGTTTAAAGTTATGAAATAATTGTTTACTGTTGTCATAATAGTACCCACTATAATAGTATCCAACAATTCCATTATCATCATCAGGACCGCATTAAACCTGTAGTTAATCGTTAATCCTGGTTTCCTATAATAATCTAGTCCAAGAGTGACGTACCTTTTTATACTTGGGTGTCAAAAAAAAAATACTTGTCTAAGGATTTTTTATAATTACATACACTATTTTAAATTTTCCGACCATGTCTGATCCTAATAAGATCATATGGGCCTCCAGTGGAGGTTTGTATTATTAACATATTTTGTTTTCACGAGGTCCATACACTGACTCTTACACAAATTGAAAAACAATGTGTACTTGCACGATCCAGGTTTCGAACCTGGGACACACAAGCCTAACCTAGCGCTTTTACCTAAAGAAATTTACTGTTCAGAATCCGGGTTGAGACTTTTTTTAACTCTTTCCCAAAACCAAAGTCGAGTTTATGCTACCAAAAATATTATTGGTTTTTAAACTGAAAATAAAATCCAGAATCTGTCAGTTTCCCATTTTCGACGGATACTACGTATCCTAATTTCACAGAATTTTGCGGGATTTACAGAAAGTTCACCACCACCTAGTCAGTGAATTTGAGGCTTCAGTGTTGCCAACTGTACTATAATAATAGTTCCGCGTAAAATGTAAAATAGTAAGTTGTGCTATATTACATTTTATTCCAAATATGCCAAAATACAACAATTTTGAAGCATTCACAAGATTCTTGTAAACAAGAAGCTATTTATGTCAATTAGTTACCTTATAGGTACCTAACCTAATATTCATATTACAATGGTAAATACGAGAATGTAAACAGAAATTCCGATGTATTCTACAAATTTAATATTACTAAAATATGTTTTTACCTAAAATATTACAAAATAACAATACTTTAAGAATTTAAATACAAAATAACACTTCCAACAATAATATTTAAAAGTCAAAAAACAATAAATAACAGAGCATTACGGCTTTATGTTATGACATTCAATCTGTCAAAATTAGAATAGATGACCGCACAGCGACAAACTAGCGCCTCTACCGGGGAAGCATGTGAAACACAATACATAGTTGCAGTTGTAAAAATCGAAGCAGAAATAAGACTTCTCATACAAAATCAAAGCAGGCTACTTGAATAGGTAGCTTAGGCCTTAGATACTGCTTGATTCAAAAATTGTCCCCCTGTTGTATCCCTCGTTGGGTCTATTCTATACTTATCGACCGCTAAAGTGATAAAGTGATAAATATTATCAAACTTAGGGTAGGTTTATATCAAAGTATTAGCACATATTGTAACAATTACAATAAGTCGATTGTATTGTAATTGTTACAATAAGTGCTAATACTTTGACACAAACCTACCCTAAGATTGATAATATTTATCACTTTATCACTTTAGCGGTAGATAAGTATAGTAGACACACTATCGTGCTAGCACTATTCCCACTCTTTCTTATAGTGCGGTTTCCAAATATTAATTGATTGGAACTATTGTTTTGTTTCATTATAATATTTTATTTTACTGTACAGTTTTTCTTGTTATATTATTATCGAGTGCGAAACGTAAGTTTTGGAGTAATAAAATGTGACTACGCTGATATTATTATTAATTTAATTATGTTCTGTAAATTATTAGTGTTGGAACGCTACAAATGTGACTACGATAAAATTTATTCCTTGTTATTTATTGAATGTATACTTTTTTAAATAAAAATTGTCCATGGCAACTATTTGATCGATTTTGTTTATAACAGAATGATAAATAATTACAATATTCAATATAAAAAAGTAACCCTATTAGCGTACAGAAAAGACAATCTAAATTTAAAAAAAAGATTATTATGCCAATGTTCCAAAAAAAACATAAAAGACACTAAGTATAAAAAAATATTCCTTTGTTCTATTAAATAATTATGACTGATTTATTTATGTTTTGACAAATCGGTATATTTACTATACTGATGAGTTATATGAATTTTAACTTTGTGTATGTAAACTATAATTGCATTTATTATGTGGAATTCCGTTTTCCTTATTTAACTATGTTATCTATGATTAATCTGAACATGTACATCTATTAGGGGTCGTCCAAATATCGACCGTGTTTATGAAAAAGGGCGTAACCCACACAGAACAAATTTTACAGGAGAGGCAAAAAAACGCTTTTTGTATGTTTTTGGTTCAATATTAATAAAAAAATAAGCACAGACATTGGGTGCATGATGATTGATGATTTGGTGTAATATCTTATCTATCTAATAATAATAATTAAAGAGTTATTACAGAAAAATCATGAAAATTGAGGATAAATGTTTTTTCCCTTAAATTAAAACTTAATTGAAGCTGAATTAAAACCTGAATTTAGATAATAAATCAGCATCTGCGGCTTACTTCCTTTTTACAGAACGTGTATTTAGTTGTATACATTGTCAATATCTAATAAAAATACTTTTCGAAAAATCGAGGGTTACGCCCTTTTTCCTAAACACAGTCGATATACTGCCATGCCTTAAGACCCCTGGTGTGTGATATAGTGTGATGATTTGAGACGAAGCAGAAGACGGGTTGTAGAAAATGTGATGTGAAAAAATAAACTTATTTTCTATGCCGGAATTAAAACTAAACAGAGGGTAAAGGGTTAAGTGACTATTAGGGATGGCGGGCCTATATACACTGAAAATCGTGTTGACATTTATGGATGATCCCTTATGACTCGTTTTCCGTATCCGGACAATTGGCCACATGCAGATAGATTGATGCGGTTATTGAAAAATTAAATATTACCCACTCACTGTGATATTGAAGAAAATTCAAATTTACCAGATCACAAAAACAAATATTTTTGGTCCATTGCAATAGTAATATTTAATAATATGAATCGAGTGTTGTTCAATCTTATTGTAACAATTACAATAAGTTGAATGTAATTGTTGCAATAAGTGCTATATTTTAACAGCACCTCTCTTGCTGCTGTTAAAATATAGCCTTCATCTCTGTCTGTTATATCGAGGTTCTACTGTATATTCGACAGTGTCCTTAAATTACTTGTTTTTTCTTATTTGATGTCATGATATCAGAACGTTACAAATCAAAAATATAAACCTTGTTACCGGCTGTTGTATTTTTGACAAATGTTAATATTAGATACCACGTGGTACCGCACTAAATTATATTGACCAACACGCGAGAGAATCATCAAAGCGGGACAGCATATATATTCCAGCTATATGCCATCCTAATTCAGAGTACAATATTTATTGTCGTTGTAGATTCAGTACCATAATATATTTAATTTTATACAATGGTTTTCTTCCGAGAATTGACATTATAACACCATTACATTGAATGAAGATCATTAAAAACCCACAAGAATTTCGTTCAATAATACATTCTGTTCTTTATTTCTTAAATTATAAGGCTATTGATTTTATTTTGTTCCACAAATATTTGTAAAAAATTATTATTACATATAATACAAAGAATGACATTTGAAAGTGTACATAAATTAATGAACATGCTATGAGCAAAAGTACAAAAACCTATTGTAACATAATTACGGTGATTCTAGTCCGAAAAGGATAGTATTAGAATTATTAAAATATAATTTTTAATTAAATGTATGTAGCTCTCTTGTTTTGTCCAGTTTTCAGTTAATTTTTACATAAGTACCAGAAGACTGTTCGTAAATTCCATTTCATAAACTTGTATTGTAATGTAAATAAATAGTCTATTTTTTGTATTATTTATTGATATTAAATAGGTATCTGGTGATGGCTTGTTTTCGAATATTAGTTTTAACTGATGCGTTGATTCACTCACTGTATGACAGTACACAGCAACCACTTATGCGACAGATCACAGGTAATGTTTTCATTTCTGAGTGTCTGGACATGAGAAATTGAAGTGGGGGGAATGTGGGTGTCCCGCTGCAGATGCAACGAGCCTAAGGCGCACTAAGGCCTTGTCCAATGGTGTGATTTGACTCGCGGGCATTCCAGGTACTGGTGACCTCATTGAGCCGTCCACATGCACTCGCAGCGTGTCATCTCTTGCAAGACAAACGATCGCCAGACTCTCGAGTATCCTGTGGTGTTGACTGCCTCACCGCTCGAGATGACATTGTTTATACCCATTCAAAAATGAATTACGTCACCTAACTTGTTCACTGCCAAATGAAATGCGTTATAAGGGGCGCAGCATATTTTTGTTACTTTGAGACACACGCCATCTGGACAAGGCCCTATATATAGTGCAGAGCACGAGCAGTAATCCAACAATTACGCAGTGTGTGGTCTGCCGCAATGCTCAATCTTCTTCCAGATTAACATGGTTGTCCACCCACCAATTACATGTACCTCATTGCTTTGGGAGCAAGACACCTGTATTTCCCCGCCTCCATTCCTCTTTACCCATGCTTACTATATATTTATTGTCAGTCATTGTCATGACAAAAATGCATATGTAAACATTTACCTACTTTTGTGTCAATTTTAACATGCATGTGTGTAGCTGGCTTTACTGTTGTAAATGTCCGAAGTCCTCTCGTTGAAAAACAGACATTAAAATTATAATATTGTTTGTTAAACAAGCAGAAACCAGATATTCTATATCTTTTTTGATATCGTGTAATTTTTCTGTTTTAATAAAACTGATATTATTATATTCTATAAGCATATTAAAGACAGTGACTATCTCTCTTAATATTTTTTTATACATTATAGGAAGACAATTATTAAATATAATAAATCTACAACACCAAATTAAACTGTATAAATCAAATGTGAATTTGAAACTGCATGTATGGATTGATATTAAAAAGTATGAAAACATAACCTCTAATGTTATTTTCTTCCCTTACAATCTCGGAAATCTTTTTGGAAAATTTGAATGTTTTAGATTGAAATGCATGTATTCAAAGTGTTCGAT
The DNA here is from genome assembly GCF_057557595.1 of Rhyacophila brunnea. NCBI lineage: Eukaryota > Metazoa > Arthropoda > Insecta > Trichoptera > Rhyacophilidae > Rhyacophila > Rhyacophila brunnea. The sequence continues at coordinate 39,440,219 of NW_028232796.1, forward strand.
TCGGTTGCCAACCTGCGATAGAAGATTCACCAAAAGAAGAAAAATGATGCAATGAAAGATAAAGGGCAGCAGAAGTGCTAACAGAAGGAGATTCTCTTAGTTATGTAAGCGACTTGATGTAGGTGTCGAGATTTGATAGGTCTGGCCAGAATAGGGAGATGTATTGCATTTATTTATAATTTATGTACCTAACCATTCAAAATGCATTATTTTCAATGGGACGTACTCATTTTAAGATTTAAAAAAGAAACATGTCTCAAACACCGTCACTTGCATACTATCCATTCATTTTATGAAATACTTAAAAATAAATAAAGGAATATACTATCTTCAGTCACTTGCATACAAACCTAATCACGATGCCGGAAAGACGTGTCATTTATAAAACATATTTTTGTTTATTGATTGCTGCAAATTTTAAAACCTATCGGAACAACTCGGGTGCCTAGAAATTAAAAAATGTATATTATTCTGTTTACTTATGATAAATCTTTATTCAGTTTTTTCCGAGCTTAATTAGATCTAAGAATAATTATTGGTCATCTAACAAAGTTGAATGTGGAGTGGGCAAGCTAAACAGGCTTCTTCAAATAAATTCAAATGCACTGCACAATATGTAATTATCACAGTGTTTGAACCTACCTGCAGGCATGTGATGGTATTATTGGTTCAGCAAAATAACTTGGGTACCCTCAGAAATTTGTACATGTATTTTCTGTCGATACCTATAAATTATTCCACTTTTATTTTTCATTAGCGAATCTCTTACAGCACCACATTTGCTAGTGACAACACCGTAGGGAATTATTGATTTAATTTAATAAAACACTACGATACAATGCATTTCCACCTTGAATTGACAGTCAACACAATAAAAGAAAAACTGTATTTAGTTGTTCTGGTCAGCTAGTATTTTATTAAATAAGTATCATATTCTATTGTGTTTATAATCACATGTTAAAATAAAAACAAAATAGGTTACTTCTTTAAATTTTTTTATTGATAAGAAATATCGCAAATATGTATATACATTTGAAGACTAAACAGGAAAAACGATCAATCCAATATTTATATATAAACAGATATTAACAATGCCATCTTGCAGCATGTCTAGTAATTTTCCTGCAAAACGACAACCAAACCAAGTATTGGTATGTTCAAAAGGACAATCTAACTTACGTTAGTTACAGTTACAGTCAAAAGTGTATGTTGACGGATGATCATGAATAAATCAAGTAAGTAATGTTCATCGAATATTTAATTTAATTAATGTCTTTTTATTGTGCCATCCCTAGCGGAGGTCGGCCATCATCAGGGCGATCATAGCTTTGTAACTCTTTCTTCATTGTAATTAAATATTTTTACAATGCTCTTAATACTGTTTTATAATATTACATTTTTTATTAGAAACTTATACACCATCAAAAAATGTCTGATCGTTTTCCCGTGTCTTCATGGGGGGCCTGGGCCCTAAAGTGTTTTTTGTTTTACATTAAATATATTTAATAACAAACATGTAGCAATAGTCAAATAAAAAAAAAACTTCATAAGTACAGCTAAAAGCGTTAGTTTTTAATTTATAAATGCGCTTTATTTAAAATTAATTGTTATTGACTAATTGCTAATGCCAAGCGTACCACATCTTGGAAAAAAAATGCAACGAGATTCTTTAGTAGTACATACTTAAAAATTAGAAAAATACTGTTTTTTTGACATATTGTGTATTAAATTTGTAAAATTTAGCTAACATTATTGCTTTAGAAAATACATATTTGCATTACTACTTTAGAGCTAAAATGCTATAAACATTGTAGGTAATTCAGGAGTGAATTGATGGCCTCACTGGCCCAGAAAATTTTCCAGTCAATCGGCCCAAAATAAAACATTTGAAAATAGTGTAAATCCTCTGAATCAAACACAACATGACAAGGCGGCGCTAGGAATTATTGCAAATTTTGACGTTAAAATTAATTGTCAATGTTCTCATGGAACAACACTCATTTTTTTCTAATAGGTTAAGCAAACATCAGATTATTTACGCACATACAAAATAAAAGATTGATTGGCAACGTACCCATGGAAAATATAAATTTGGATAAAAGTAATTCTTACATAGGGCACATTATAATGTTACAGTATCTACGAAATCAATGTTTTGTAGATAAATTCTTTTAATATTAGAATCTTGAGATCGGAAGCATTAATCGAACATATGTATATAAAAAAAATTGTTAATGCTAAAACCTATAGTCTACAATAAAAAAAAACTTTCAAAACCATTATAATTGAGTTGTGACAATAAAACGCAAGTGTAATTAAAAAAATAATTAAGTTCGGCGAAAATACATGTCAATGGAAAGTTAAGGAGCTAAGGTCCTAGGGGATGCCTTTATTCAGTAGTTAACGATATCGCATGGTTCAGTTTATTTATCTTCGAAAAACTTTAAGCAGTTAGATGTTATACAAATTTATCAAGATAAAAAAAATTAAGGCCTAAAATATTATGTAATTATCTAAATTGAGACCAAAAACTATAACTTGACGTGCGGCAGTTTGAAGAACTGATGGCTCGCAATTAATATACTGGCTATACTCACACCGCAACACTAACGCCAAGGTCAGGTTATAGTTGTCAGTTTATAAAACTTAGGCGATAAAAGTACAAAACAGGGTAAAAAAAAGAAGTAATATTTTAAAGTAGGTACCAACTATTTATTTAAAAAAAAAAAAAAAAACTATTAACTTATTACACTTTTAAGATTCACAAAAGCGACAATTTCTATATTATAAAAATTCATCTCACAAAAAAGTATGAAAACAAATGACAAATGTGATTTTTATTATTTACGAATCGAATAATGTAATAAGAGATAATAAATTTTAATCTTATGATAATAAAATTTGTGGCTACGAGATTATACCTATAATGCCATTTATACTTTATACTATGTTTTAACTGATTCACAAAACTCGCTATGTAACATTACATATTGTGAAACACAGTTAGTAATAAAACATACACGGTGTGTTATGTATCAAGTGATAACTGCCAATTTTCTAAGTTTGTAAACTTCAGTTTGGCACCTTTAGTGAGGTGACAATGTGAAATCGTCGAAAAGATAAATCAGGTCACTATGATCTCTAAATTAATATAGGTTATGTAATTTGGTGAAATATTTGTCCTTGTGTTCCTCACTTTGGAGACCTGTAAGAAGACATTAAAATGTTTTAAGAAATGTAGCAAAGCTCACAATTTGGATGGGGGTGTGGAAGTGAGGATATTATTTTATGGGAATAGAACAATGACAAGAGGAAAATCTTTTCTCTGGGACAGATGATACTGGACATTTGTATATTTATCGATGACCGCAGCAGTGGCACAATATTTACTAAACCTGTGTAGCTGGCGCGTACACTAATGATATAGATATCGTTGTTCAGATTCGGCATTGAAATAGGCAATCACAGCACCGGAATACTCGGTCAATAGAATGGCGCATAAAAACAAAACAGATGTCCATCTTTGTTTTTTTTTTACGAGAAATGGATGTCAGCCACTTGCTCAACCTATTAGGTCCATACCCTGACTCACACACAAATTGAAAAACAATGTGTACCTGCCAGGCCCAGGATTCGAACCTGGGACCCACGGTGTGATAGTCCAACGCTTAAGCCGTGCGGCCACTGTGGGTGTAATTGAAAAAAAAAATATATAAGTAAAATTGTTAATAAGTTTAAACAATATATCGTCTATGTTCTGGCAGAACACACTAACTGGAGAATACTAGTTTTGAGTAACTTGACTTTGAAGTTGTTAAAATGTTTGAAATGGTCTATCATGTGAGTTTATTAAGTAATCATAAAAAGGATGACTTTAAAATAAAGACTGTTTATTTATTAAGAAGGTTTCCAGACGGTATAGTTTGAAATAAGGAACATTTTAGTATAACTAACTCAATATGTAATTTTTCCAAAATTAGTGTCTTCTGCCAGAACAGTGACGATATATTTGATATTTTTGTAAATATAATTTGTCTTAGTTTTCCCCAGTACTCATTTTTATTACCTTCTAAATCCAAAACGACAAAATACACTTACGGGGTGTTTTACGTGGGCGAAGTCGCGCTAAGCGTTGAGCGGCACGCGCAACTCAAACGTATAACCGTGTGTGAAAATGTTCGTAAAAAGTCTTTTTTTGGTTGTACGTTTATACGTTTGAGTTGCGCGCGCCGCTCATCGCTTCGCCGACGTCGGTCACGTAAGACGAGCCGTAAGAATGAAAACCTCATAAATCCAATAAAGGCTATTTTTAATAAGGTATAATGAACATTTATTAAAAATAATTACTGAATATATTTGCTAATTTGAAAAGTAACCAAACGGATTTTTGAAATTTCGAAATTCCATTTAAAACCAAACTTAGACAGTTTTTATTGTCTCCTGAAAAATAAGTTGATTTGGATTTACGAGGTTTACGAGATAGACCGACGATATAATACTATACGGTCTGTACAAACAAACATTACAGTTCAGTTCACTTTAATAATTGAATTGAAGCTATTCTTGCTTGTTGTATGTGCTCAAATTGAGTATACTCACGGCAGCGATTATCTTCTCATGTCTCCCTCTTGACGACAGCTGGCTGTTCGTCATGGGCAGCGGGCACATTGCGGTCGTCATCATCCTGAGCATCGTCTTTGCTGTTCTCGTGCAGCAGGACGTATTCCCGCTGACTGAAGCCAAACTTTACCACGTCGCGCTCCAGCAGTTCTACGTACTTAGATGCCTCAATCTGCTTGTTGTTCACAAATGTACCGTTTGCAGAACCTAAAAACAAAAAAGATAATTAACAATAGCACTTAGCTACCGTTAGAATCGTACAGAAACAAAACCACACGAGCATCAGCAAAATGTCAACAATAATTCTGGAGGTGTCGGGAGAACCTTGACCTTTGCCAGTGGCTAAAACTCCTAAGATATACAAATTTTTGTTTGCCTTTCCAAAAAGTTTGGCCAGTGCGTATCAAAGATATTCAAGACGAATCATATTTTACGGTAGATGAAGCTGATTGTATTGTTACTAAGACTAATGACTAAATAATTGTAAGTCATTTGGCATTGTAGATTCATTTTTTAAAAACAACTCGCAATAATCACCAGCCTAAAACAAGTTTTTGCAATAAACCAACATTATATGATGAACAATCACAAACAATATGTAACGGTGTAACAAAAACAGTAAGCCGACGTTTACATTTTATTCAGAACATTCCATATTCATTGATGCCGACATGGAGAATATTAACATTCGGATAATTACCAAATTTTAAAAACACGTTCTACATTTTTTTTAGCCAAAACTCTTTAGTGGAGACAATAGTAACTAACCGAGATCGATGATGTAAGGTCGAATCCTCTTCCCGGTGGAGCCGTCGTCCCTGGTGAAGGGCACGAGACGGTACTGCAGCGCGGCGTGCTGCTTGGACACCGACGGATGGTCCAGAGGAATGTCTGTCACCTTCCGGTCCCGGCCCAAGAGGAAGCACGACTGTCGGTGAATGTATAAGATCGGAAGAGCTTTGTCGCCTTTGAATGGGTAGAACCTGGTCAAAACAAATGTGATATAAAATAATGTCAACTATCAATCAGATGATTATAAGCTCCAACTTCCTACAGATAGCGCTGTCACTTTGTGCGGAGATCATATACTCATCTGAGCAGTAAACTTTGTACAAAAAATTTTGTGCGCATATATTCACCATTTTTTTACATAGATAAATGAACTCAAATTATTATGCCACAAAAAAATACTCGCCTAACATAAAAGTAGGTATGTATTTTTATGGAAATTGCACAATGCTCTTACCCGATATTGATTGCGGTAAATATACATCTCAATTTATCTCATCTCATTTACATCTCAAAAAATGTGAATACTAAAATAGCATAACGTGACGACATTCGTTCTGTCATATGATGTACTATTTTCCACAAAATTTCTATGAAGCTGGAAACATGTGGACAATTTTTTCCAAGTGTGCACTTTCACACCTGAACCCTGCTTCCAATGGGGATCTAGACTATCATTGGTGATTGTTGGCACACATCCAAAAAATCGCACCATTTGTAACCATGGCAGCAGACTGCGAATTTCTTGGATGGATGGACAGATAGACCACGAAACCTGAGAGAGGCTAGAGGTCAGTAATTGTCATGGGAAGGCTGAGTATTGAGTGGAATGGAGGAATATGATTGAGGCGGTGAATGTTCACTTTGGACTGTGGCGGTGTATTTCTAAACAAAAATGGAAAACTGAATCAACGACTAACCTCCATCTCCTTTTAGGCTGGCGAGCTTCCGGCGGTTCAGAATACTTGATGACCACTCCGTTAACCATGTTAGTGTCCTCGGTGAGTTTACCCGACAGGCCAAAGTTGGGTTTCTCCTTATCATTGGGGTTGCTTTCTGTTTTGACGGCGGGCGCATCTTTTTTTCCCCACTCGTAGTGACCGGAGTCTTTCTCCTCACTCTTCTCTCGCCGCGGAAACTTTTGTCGTCTGCTCCTTGATTCCTCCCTATCCTCCCTGTTACAAAAAATAAAGGTTTTAATTTTCCCATGTAATATTCTGTTAAGTAGGGAAGGTGGTTCACACAGAGAAGATTTATTCTATCAATCAAAACGCCATCATCAACCCAATCGTCAAATACTAAACCAGCTAAATATCATTTAACAAAATGTCATCATATTATGATGAATGAGTGGTTTTCCCAAAAATCAGTAATTTATCGATGCACACAATGACCTAGTAAACGAAACGCCAGCCGTTATCATGTGGACAATGGGAGTGTGATCGTATAAATTAACAAGTGTTTTATGAAACTCAACCAGATTATGTAATTAAGATGACGATTTGCAGTTGTGTCAAGTTTCAATATGCCGTGTAGCGTAAAGATGTTTGTATATTATGAATACAGTAAAGTGCACATTGTAAGTTTACCAGTGGCGATGCAATGTGCATGGGAGGTAAACGATGGGTAATCAAAAAAAAAAGTGCACAATTGGACAGTCATACAGACATGAATTTTGTTTCACATCCTTGTTCATATGCATTAAATGTATTTTTAATTGACCTATATAATTAGTATGTTTTTATATACATCAATTCAAATGTTAAAAAATAATGATTTTTAACTAGATATATTATGTGACTTCTAACTTTATTATTTATTTTACATAATTACAGCCTAGTTGCTTTTACTGGTAATTTTTTTGACATCATAATTGAACGTAGTTATGCACAACGTAGCCAGTCCACAATAATGTTGAGCTGAGATAATGGCACTTTAGCAACAACATCATATTAAAAATGTATGTAAAACTGTAAATAGTATTTTATTTCAAGAATAATTTTTTTGCGGTTTGGCTATTTTCAGCAGAAGGTAGAGAAAACCTTCTCGCATCTGATCTATATCATATCTCATTTTTTTTATTTTGTGTGGACTGGCTATTTTCTGCATAACTATGTCCAATTCAGATTCTATTCATATTAGATAGATATTACTGTATATAATTTAAATAAGACAACAATTAATACATGTCAATTTGCATTATTTCTAGCACAAAGCACTTTTCTTTACTTGTCAAGGTAAATGGTAGGTAAATAATTATTTTACATTGAGTCTTCGGCACTGGTATTTTTTAATTAAGACAAACTGAAGTTTATTACTCAACTCTAAGTTGTCCAAAATGCCGAGGAAGGAAGAGGAAAGCACACATGTACCAAATATAGAAAGTGGAGATGGCGTAACCCAAACAATACAACTAAGTCTGGTAAATATGACTGTCCAAGTGTATCTTCTATTCCTCTCAGTTTGGTATTTTTTAATTAAGACAAACTGAAGTTTATTACTCAACTCTAAGTAGTCCAAAATGCCGAGGAAGGAAGAGGAAAGCACACATGTACCAAATATAGAAAGTGGAGATGGCGTAACCCAAACAATACAACTAAGTCTGGTAAATATGACTGTCCAAGTGTATCTTCTATTCCTCTCAGTTACCTATAGTATACCTCACTCCCTACAGGTAATTTTTGCTGCCTGCAATAATATAAGAATGCAACAATAAATTTACCTATCCGTGTCTGTCTTGTGGTCATTTGGTTCAGTCCTTTTTCTAGTGGTCGGTCTCTCATCCCGCGTGTCCCTAAACAACCAAAGAAGCCATTAATAGATCCACCAAAACTGGTTATGCGAGGAAAAATCCGTGCACGCAACATTTGTTAATGATTCACAATACAAGATTAACGTTCATTATAGTACGCCTTCTCAATAGAGGCTAACATCGAGTTCGTTAAGTTATTATTTTAAAATGGACATGTCACGAGTTTATGATTGCAAAGTTGCAAATGATGCTGCTCCTATAAATGATTTTTTTTTTTAAATCAAAACTGACAAAATTGTTCGCTTGTGACGTTTAATATCCAAGCTCACTATAATAGTCTTGCTCTATAACAGTGACCGGGGACGCCAGAAGACACTAGGGGGCACTAGAAGGTAAGGCGGTTTGGAGGTGCTAAGATACTCTAAAGTAATATAAATTGAGAGCTCAGGTTGTGAACATGTACACATCGTATTTAAATGGCTTTTCCACCAGTATGGGTCATATATTTTTGATATAATACATTATCTTTGAAAAACTACCAGATATATATACCACTACCTTCATTCTGTAGATGGATGTTTTAAATTTGCATGCAGTTTGCATGGAATAATTTCCAAAGGGTGATTTTGCTTCTATGTTGCTAATGTGGGATAGCTTGCTAATGCCACGAATTGCAGAATGGCAATCATTTCTCTGGCATTATTGGGCGAAAAGGAAGAACTTCTAAAGAAAACTCGGATATACTATTAAGACATATCTTTATTGGATAAATTCAAAGCTTTTATAGTTTGACAAGTCGAGCAAGATCGTGCACTCTGGTACTTCATCTACGACAAGGTCCTGGGACACACCACTTACGGCTTTAAAGGGTACCCACTATTTGGTATGCCCATGGTGGTATAGAAGGTAGAAGTTTCTTTTTACAATATTGAATATAACGAAAAGCAAAAGTCTTTTGTAACTAATGTTAAAAGGAAGTCATTCACGAAAGCATCAAAATTTACAACTTTGTAATTCTACTTTCGCTATGTTAAAGGTTGTAATATGTTGCAATGCCATTGTGGTGTCGTGACGGGACAGAATTGATCATGAAGCGATGGTAGTAAAATCCGGACGAGGAAAAACATTCTAAGAATTAAACTATGTTTATGTTAGCTTGTGTGTGCTGTTTTGTTTATCACGTTCGTCTTCAATTGTAATTCTAAATCCCATGCTGCTAAGAGTGCGAAGTATCTCAATTTTGCTAGATTTTAATGTAAACACTATTTTAAATAGTTTCTATTTAATGTTATTGTTTTATGGCTGTATTAAAGGGCCTTTTTTAGTAGATGAAGTGAGGTTAAGTCAGTATGAACATTTTGTATTGTTTGTTCGCTCAAATTCTGGCAGTGGTTTCTTGCAGTCAGTGTTACCAATATGGTAAAAAATATTTTCCAGTTTTTGATTTCTATTATCCAATAATGTGTTCACTTGAATAAGAAACGTATTTACAAAAAATCTCAATAAATGTGTCCACGACTTATGGAAATTTTTGCTCACCAGCAAGAGGGTTTAAATTTGATACCGTGAATGATTCAAGATGTAAAATATAAATGACAGTGTATTCACTATCAATGGTAGCAGATATATAGAGCGAGAAAGTAATATGTTGATCAAATGACTGTAAACTAGTAATATAAAATTGAAATAATGCATAGAGAAAATAGTATAATAACTGTATTCACGTGGCAATAATGTAAATTTGCAGAGAAAACTCCATACTGGGGGTTATTTAATATTATAATCACAATTTCATTGATCCAACTAGAATATGGCAGGTGTAAAGTTGTTGAATAATATATATGTTGCTTAATTCATTCTCTCGAAATGATTTGTTCACATGCTAATGTTTTAATGTTAGTGATATGTTTGTTTTAATCAAAGATTTTTTTAAACGTAGATATTATTAATTAAAAATGTACGGTACTTATAATGCTAACAAAAAATTTCCTTCTTCACACATCGACATTGAAATATTTTTGTTATTGTGAAAGTTGCGTTCACTGAGAAATAAACGAAAGAATCATATTTGGGAAAAGCATTTTTATTGGCTGAGTTGCAACTTGTATTTATAATACAGTGATCAATTTAAAACATTGTTCTGTATTTAAAATAGTAAAGCAGTCTTTTGTGAAGTATGTGTATTGATTTTCTAAAGCAACTTTTAATATGACAATAAAGTTGTAGGCATTCATTTTAAATGAATAAGTTTCTTTATGGAGGGCTTCAAACTCCGCATTTTGACAAATTGTGTTAGTCTATGAAGTACTGCATCAAGTGTAGTCTGTAATACCTATCTATCTATTGCAACTATAGAAGTTTCACTTGTAGACAGTATGTGCTCGATGCACAGTACGAAATTAAGTATTCCGACGCATCGGATATGAGGAGGTTGAAAATACTCTTGAGTTGTGATTGTATTGAGACGCACGTCGCGTACTGTCACGTGACGTCACAGTAAGCTACAGCTAAGGAAAAAAAAGTCTGTAATGACGTTTTTTTTTGTGTTTAAAATGTCATCAGATTGATGCTTCCATCCCGTAACACATTTTGAATCTTTAAACGAACATTGTCAGTTAGCAAAATCCGCCGAAATCACCAGAACAACAATGAGGTCACCACACGTTGTACCGCACTGCATGACTCAATGAACGTTTTTTATCATTTTCTACATGCCTACGCATTTCATATCAACTGCGTGTTTTTTGTTTTTAGCAGTGGCACCATGTATTTTCTATAAGAATGTTGTCTATTATCTATGGTCTGCAGGTTGGGTTCTGTTCAAAATATTATCTATGGATGTAATATCGCAAGTAATTTTATCGTATGCACACTTAGAAACTGTTGAAATTATATGAAATTAGCATGAGTAATGAATAATAATTCAATATACTAATACATTAGAGTTGGCACTCTCCATCATAGAATTACAGTACGTGACATGCATCTCAATATAATAACAAATTGATTGTCAGACATTGACATGAATTGAAACAAAGAAATGAATACTTGAATATCATGCTCTATGGCAAATAGAGTAAGTCGTGTTTATAATTCAATCACTGACTTATACCTGAACTTTATACAGTGTTATATAATAATATACTGTAGTCGATTATTATCAACAGTCAATAAAAATGCCCTTACAAAAAGTATCTTGATATTTTCTCAATGTACATTGATTAAATAATAAAATTAATTATTGTTGTTTATTCAACTTGTCAAAGTGTTGATTAGTTGTTTTTTTTTTTTTTGGTTGTTATTGCTAATTTATGGGTATACAGCGGACATGTACTATTACGAACAATAGCCAAGGAACGGGACATGTTTGCATTGTCATATCACCAATTATAAACAGTCTTTGAAACAAAATAAAGGAAAACCCAGCAATAAATTTTGATCGTCTGTAGAAATATACATACACTGTGTTACTCCCAACGGCCATTTCCGATTTCCCAAATCTTCACCACCGTCAACCGTAATATATTTTTATTCTCTTTGAAACGAACATTGTTCATTTTCTTTGTTATCGAATATAAGGCTGCGGACGGCGGTTCTTAGCAAAGACAATACGCAACGCCGTATGCTGTATATTTCTTTTCAGACAATTCTTCCACGTTCCTAGTTTCTAATAATGATTTCATTTCTATAGGGCATATTTTCTAATGGTTTATTATTTTACAAGCAGTTCGTTACCATTTAGTATAAAGCTGTTAAGTCACTGTCGAATTGAAGTTCATATTTTGGGGAATTCACATTACGGGTAAGTATGTAATAATATAATCAATGTGTCCGTACTCCATAGCAATTTCACTACGTCCGCAAAATTCATAAAATCCGGATGATATTCATTTCTGGATCCATTCAAAGACAATATTGACTGTCTTTCTCTTGTCAATAATTACTTCACTTCTTCTGATTCGAATGTTTCTCAACTCTTTCTTCTTAGATTTTATCTTTTATGAAGTACTTCCTCGATCCGATCACTTCTGAACGTGTGCTTCTTTTGAGTCACTACTTTATCCAACGTAATTAAGTTTTAAATTCTTTATTCCTCAATTAATTCTTTTTTTTCCAAAATTTCTTAGCTCTATCTTCCTTGTATTCGGTACTATTCATTGATTTAAGTCACAATTTCTTCTTCTTTTAATCGTTTATTAGTGTGCGAAAATTATAAGTTGAAGTGTCATGGCCGCCGTTGTGGCACTGCAATATATTATGAAAGTATTATACTTCTCGAAACGGCCATGCTTCATGTTAAACTTGCCGCAGTCTAGTCTGTACTTTTGTTAATCAACTCATGATGAGACGATTCTTTCTTTTAGGTTTTCTAACATGAAAATCTTCAAGATGTAGACATTTGTCTTGTTCCAAAATAATCATTTCAATGGTGTGGCATTTGGGTGATTAATTATTATTCTAAATGCAGTTTCCTCGTAGCATTATGAAGATGAGAAAAAACTATTCATATCCTGAAATCCAATAGTCCATTGCGTCTCATGAAGATACAATGCGATCACATTGTTTCTCATATTTTCCTGCGGCGGTCAAGTATTCTATGTTACATTATACTATCATATTCCATAAATTATTATATTCCATAAAAATCCAACACAAGAAATTTTAATGGTCTTTAATTCCATTATTGATTCGTAAAAAAACATTTATAAATGCATGTTGATTATAACGGCATCAATCATAATAACTACTTTTCCAGGAAACTTCTTCTTCCACAATAAACATCTTCTTACATGGTACATCTTCAAAATGATTTTCATAGACTTTTCAACGTGTATGAAATAAACTCAAATGTCAAAAAAATCACAACCGAAGTAATAAATGTGTTTTTCTATTGACATCTCCTTTATGCGAATAATAATCTCATACACTCATTCTTGTCTGTCAAACGTAAATCGTTAGATCCGCACCGGATCATTCACTTGTATGTCACAAGCCACCAACGGCAATGTGAAAACATTCTAGGATATGTTACATGTTATTAAACGCCATCTCTTCTCGCATACAATTATTCCATGATCGACGAAATCCACAAGGTCTCGATAACTTTCTAAATGATGTTCGCAGATCCTTACACTTATAATAATGGAGTTAGCAAATAAATGACAGTTTATTTAATAAACATCAAATTGGTTCCAGTTATTTCTCCAAATACTCAAAACATTATATTGCAAATTCTTGATGTCAAAACCATATTATTTGATTGATTGCATAAAACGCTAGAAAAATTTGAAGGGGGAATTGATTATCATTGATTTACAGTTTTCCTTGTAAGTCAGTTATTAAACTCGGTTAGTTATTTTTTTAAGGATTCTGCAGATTCACAGTTGATCCGATTTATTAGATTGCTTTAATCGGGTTGAGGATAATTTATCCACCATATTTTCTCAGTCTTGAAGTATTTTCCTCAACTCAATGGATACTTCCATATAAGGACATTAAAAATCATTCAATGATTATGTGTAGAAATGAATCCGTAAGACTTCATCGGTTCTTTTATTTTCTTGTATTGTTTGAATATATCTGTCTGTCATTTTCTCCATATTTTCACAATGGGTATTTTGAAGAGCATCTTTTGAATCTTTTATACTGGAATTTGTTTGTTTCTCTATAGTATTTTCATGTGTACCTTTCAGGTATCGATTTAAATTTTTACCATGAGAAATCATCAAACAGTAGTATCGCTTTGTTCTGTTGCATCATTTGAGCGGTGTGAATTTCTTCTGTTCCGTGTCAGTATGTCAAACCATCCGAGAGTAAAACCTTCAAGGGGGGCAAAAGATTTCGACACCGAACATTCTACGCATGATAAAATTTCTTATACATGATAACGGCCATTTCGATGTAAGGTCAGAGAAAACGCAGACACTGGAAAACAAATAAAAACTTATTTAGCGGCTGCCAACGGCAATAACTAATTACTGACGACATCGGCATATTTTTGTTAAAGAGTCAAGTGCTAGAAAGCTCAAAGCATATTAAATCAACAAAACATTTTATCATTAAATTTATAGATTACATTGTTTAAAGAGTTTGTTTTTATATGCGGTACACGTACCGCCAACATTATATGTATAGATATATATATATATTTTATTTGATATTGTTTTATAGTTTTCTGTTTTAAATAACAAACAACAACATGTGATAAATCTACTGAAAGCCGAAAGATAGCTGTGCTAGATTAAGAATTGGGAAACTGAAAGTATCGCACACAACAGTTAAAATGTTAAGTAGTAAATATTCTAAAATACAGTGCTCCACAAATAAAACAAAATTGAAACGGGCAAACGGTCCGTCCGATATATACTTAACCTGCGGTAGATGTCGAGAGATACGATACGGTTTATTTATTTGATTTGGAGAGCTCTCTGTACGGAGAGTTTTTTTTTTTAATACAGCAAATTAATAATTGATTGATGTGAAGTCGTCTGCGTCAAACTATACATACCTGCCGGTTGAAATGGGCAAGGAACCCTCCTTGGAACTGTTTTTTCTGTCAATTACATTGCGATCGTCATATCTGCGCCTGGATGAACACAGAACGTACTGAATATCATATGAAAAACAAACTAATCCTTCGTCATTTGCAAACCTTTCAGACAGAAAATTTTATAAGTAGGCGGTTTGAATAGGAAAGACAAAATTCTAGATTCAAAATTCGGGAAACAGTTTGAAATTGTATAACAAATAGTAGAATTACAAATATCAACAAACACAACCAAAAAAATAATTATGATGGACATCTGCTAGCAAAATCAAATTAAATATAAAAAACCTGTATCTCAGAACTAAAAATCTGGAAAATATATTTTGAACTGAACATTTTTTAAGCTCAGAAGTTATAATTATTTTAAGCCAGTTATTTTAGAATTACGTATCTAACCAAGCAGCAATGGACTTACATACTTTTCGCATAAACAAAATGCTTTTATACCTAACTTAAAAAGAGAAATATTAAATAAAGCAGTTTTACCCATATTGCTGACTGGTGGACGGAAAATCATTTTTATCTTGGTACCTATTTCCACCTTGGTCACTTCTTTGCTGATAATCTGTAATAAAAGATGTTCAACAATTAGCCTTGATTAGGAACAAACACACTAACCACCGTACTCCGGTGTCATGGGTAAAATTCACATACATATTACTATCCAATTTATGTTTGGGTTTAAGGGGCCCGTAAACGAGTAACTTTTGCTGTTAATATTTCCGCAAAACACGAAAACAGTAGTCTATGCTGCCGAATTTTTTCATCTATTACATCTACATACTTTCTGGCAGCACGGTTGGTCGATATGTCAAATATCAAACGCAAACAAATCTATTTCCTTCTAGCTCTGCTCCATACGAGCGTCGCTGTTTGACCTGGTTCCGGCCTACCTCACCCTTAGCACCAATAACAACATCGTAGTGACAGCCGATTCGACAAAACATTGTAATAATTTTTTGCTGTGTCGTTGTTAATATTATTATTGTGTTATTACTAATTTATTGTCAATTCACACTAGGTACCATGAATAAATGGACAAACGACTGGGTACCGGAGCTTATTGATGAGGTTCATTTATGTCCTGAGCTATGGAACATGGAAGTCAAACTATATGAAGATCCTAACATAAAAAGGGCAACCGTCAAAGCTGCACAAACTTCTGGATCTGGAACAATGTGAGCAATTGAAGAGTCGAACATGCATATGACTCCTGTATGAGTCTCCAGTTGCCAAAAATCGAAAAGTGATTGGCACTATTGTAATAATCGGTGTTGCTTTCTTCATAACTGAATCTATTTTCATTTTGTTTGCACTAATTATATTTAACAAATACCTACTCAAATGAAATTTTTGACATTCTTGTAAAGTTTTTAAATAAATCATTATTAATAACTAATTCCTGGCTTATATTACTTATTGTTTCATGTTTGTTTAAGTACGACCGGATCCAAATCCTTCTTTTATTTTTGATTTGTTTATGTGATTATTTAGGACGATATATGCTGCAGAAACTTCATCTTCGGCCAATGATGTTTTAGCTCAAGTCACGTGTATGCACAAAATACATTGACCTCACTTGCCCGGTTCTGATGTCGGGCCCAGCAACCGGGAAATATGTGAACTATTTTTTTCTGGCAATAGCGCCGGCAATCTGCAATTTTCAATACTCATTTACAGGCCCCTTTAAAATATGGGACTCAAGTGGGTTTGCAGATGCCTGACAATTAATCTTAGAAAAAACGTGTACTAAGACCTACAGGAGGCGAAGGGTAAAGGTAGACTGTGGAGATCCGACATAAATAGTGCACATTAACTTTTATCAATCGTACTTATTTATTTTTATCAAACTAGGAATATAAATTGCAGATTGTATTGGTTAGTTTTTAAAATTCAATTAAACCATCATCTCATCGGTCGGTGCCTACCTTTATTTCTCTGATATCCCCCATCTTGCCTGTTGTTGTATGAATTTTGCTGGGAGTAGTTATTGTGTTGTGGTCTCCTGTTGTAACCACCGCCGCCCTGCTTGTGATCCACAAATCTGTCCCCTTGCCACTGATCAGGTGCCCTGTTGTAATTGTTCCCCTGATATCTGAAACATAATGAAATCAATGACAGTACTTGATGGAAAATGATTTTAAAATTACCATTTAAGGGGGGACATGCTCAGCGTAGGTCAAAATGGAGCTTTTATTCTATTTTCAAAGCATGATCCTGGACATTCCTTAAACGTTGCAGATAATCTATTTATATAATTTTGAAGCCTTATTATCCTTTATATTTATTTTAAACATTTGATGACTGCATAAAGTATTTTTATTACATAAAATAATATTCTTTTAAACCTCTCGCTCTTATGTTTTAGAATATAGTCATATTTCAGTACATAAATGTGCAGTGGTGTTAAGATTTTTTACATTTATTAATTTTTAAACGCATTTATAAAACTATGAGTATAATTTATGTCGACATTATTATAGTGAAATATTTACGATAAAAAATTATATTGATAATCTCTGTGATATAGCCATAAATTGACAAACTAAAACTGAAGTAGGGAGTATTTTTTGTAACTATACTATTAACAATTGAAATCCAAAGTATGAAAATACATTTATGTACAATGTGTTTTGTTGTTTTTAAAAACCAAATTTGATAAATAAAATATTATAGGCCTAAACTATGATAAAAAGTAAACATTATTCTGCTAATAATATATGTATATAATTAATAGAAAATAACCAAATTTTTAACAGAAAACAGAATACAGTCGAACTTGGTTATTATGAGGAAGATGGGACCAACTGAATTTGCTCATTATAAGAATTACTCGTTTTTTTTTTTTTTTAGAATTATTAATAACCATGTCCTTGCTTTTTCATACAAGGTGGTTGTTAGTAATTTTGAACAATCACAAACACCCAGGCTTTGCGACAAACACATAAATATTGTGTGTCCTGACCGGGAATCGAACCCAAGAACTCTCGGGTGGAAAAGAATTACTCGTTATATCGTTGTATAACATTTTTCGCGCCACGTTTTAAGCATAGAACATAAAAAATCTGAAAACCATCATAAAAATCCCTGAAACAAGCATGGCATTCATAAAGAAGCTGTTTATTGTATTTGCCGCCGGTGCTGGTAAGTATCTACTGACTTCACGAAGTGTGTATTTTTTACGTGAAATTTCATCCATGTGTGGATACTTTTTCAATGTTGTCAGCGAAAATACCAATTAGGTACTTAGACACTTAAGTAGTGTCATAAACGTAATCCGATCCCGGTGGCATCCTGCCCGGTCGGATTTTTTACTTATGGTCGAAAATGCTTTTAAACGGTCGACACATTTAACAGTTTTAAGAAAATTTTTGACGATATTTTTGTTCGGTATACCCGATGAGTAGCTCATTATAAAAGTGAATAAATGTATGGAGAAAATCATAAACTAAAATGTTAACGAATGTTACCTCATTACATCCGAGATCTCGCTATTTCCGTGATCGTAATAACTGAGTTCGACAGTACATAGATAATGGAAAGAAAGAATATTATGTAACATCTATAAATAAAGCTGTTTCACTGTATTTCTCATAATGCCAGATAAACCTATGTTCTTAACGACAGCATATTGATTGTTTGACAACCAGAATTTCAAAACAAAAGAAATACCGTTTCTTTGAAGCCGAGTTTGAATGGCACTATAAATATTGTTTTACTACCATCATTCTAAATATAGAAATGCGTGTGAAAACTACTTTCAACTTTTGCTCAAATATTTCAACTATTGAAATTGAATGTATCACCCGCTTACATTGTAGAATAACTAATCATCCAGTAGGTATATTTTAATGTATGAAAATATATTTTAAGCAAACATCTTCGTATTCAATGGTGCATTCAGTACAAAATGTTTATGCACAGCACAGTAGTAGGTTTTAAAACATCAATACTTAAAAATTAAGTGATTTTTGACTATTTCTATTGTACATGAGCATAAAATATAGTTTGTATTTAAATATTTGTTTCGTTATAACTCAAAAACAACTGCGATGAAACTTTCACAATATTGCGAAATATACAATTAATATTAGTTGTGATTACGGGCCCAAAAAAATCATTACTTACGGATGAAATAATAAACCGATTCATATTTTGATGGATCAAGATGAACGTTAAATAAACACAGTATCAGGTTTTTGCGAATGGTATTTACACTAAGGCATTTGTTTCACATAATCATTTGATTTAAATATGATGAGTATGAAAGGGAAACAGATAATATAAATGTTGCCATATACGCGTGGTGTGATTTCTCTTACCTTTCATTATTACCCCTCCTGTCTTCGTACTTGTTATTCTGATAGCGCCCTGCGTCAAAACTAGTCCTTCGCTGATCACCGTTTCCATTATGATAAAAATCATTCCCCTCATTCTTGTAGCTGCTATTATCTCGGTACTTTTGGTTTCCATTGTCATAAAACTGCTGCTGATTGTTAGGTTTGTCAGAATGGTATCTGTCCCTGTCTCTATCGTTGTCGTACTTCTGGTTAGAATGGCCGTATAGATCACCCTGCGAATTACTGTGGTGGATTCGTGCCGCCGAGTTGTTTCTGCTGTAGTATTGGTCGTTGTTTGAAGGGGGTTCCGGAGGTTCTACGCGAGGCAATCGGGAGTGGTGCCGTGACGCTGGCTCGGGGGAAATTTCAATTTTGATATGCTTCGAATGGTGTGCCCTGCAAACGTATTAATGTATATATACTTACATTACATGACTAGAAACATTCTTACAGAGAATATATAAAAAATTTCAAAACCCTTTATCGCATGAATTTTGGCTCTGTGTTCTGAATGAAACAAGCATGAAAAACTGATTCTTCGGCAGTTTTTGGGCCAGTCAGAATTCCTTCATAATTTTTATCAAGATTAATACTAAATTTTATTATTAATTTAATAAAACGCAAAACTGTTGCGTTCACATGAAAATGTCCCTCTGAGACGGACGAAACCAGTCAGATATTAATTAATAAAAATGTAATAAGTACGATAAAAAATTACGTTTTATTAAATTAATAATACAATGCATTTCCACCATGAATTGACAGTTAAAAGCACAATAAAATAAACTAAATTCTATTCACAGACGGCATCGGGATTGTTCCAAATTTTATTGCAACATCAAAAGATATTTGTTCAAAACTCACTCGGTTCAATAATTTTTGTTGAAAAACTTGCATAAGTATTTCAAAAATGGCTTTCAACATATTATGTAACAGCAATGACACAATAGTTCTTGATCCCCACTCTTCACAAGTTGTAAATTTACAAGCCATTCTTTTTCACATCGTGTAGGTACAGTCTCTTTCACTCCACCTCTTGGAGTATGGCAATGGTTACAAAGCTGCACCACTATTGCAGTATAAGTAGAATTCATTTTTTAACCACATGCAATACACAGTGTATACCGCAAGGATGACCATATTGATTGTAATTGCGATTAACTTTTCACATAAAAAAGTCGCAAACTACCTAGTAAATTTCGTGTCTGGAAACTTGTACCAAGCACTTCACCGTGAAATGTTGTATCGGAAACATACGGCCGTATATTATAGACTGTCCAACCTCTTTGGGTCGTATAGTACTGACATAAAATTCATCTCTAAATAAAACACGGTTCTTGTCGGTTTTCAGGAAACCAGCGGCAAACAAAATTTGAAAATGGCCGATATACTGGATTATAAGTTTTCATTCTTGAATTAAAGAATTTTGTCAAAATCAGCTATGAAAATTGAATTAATGTTCATATTGAATGTAATAAACTTCACGTACAATTTACATGTAACCAGTAAATTTTCCATCCAAAAGGGATAATTTATAACTAAAAATTAATTAATGAAAAGGCCGATATTCTACCAAGCGTTCAATCATTCATAGCCATTCCAATTTACTGAACAGATTAGTTTTAGTGTGTTTGGGAGTATTCCTCATTGGATTTTTTTGAATATTCCTCCTAAGTATATAATATTTACAATAAAATTATCCAACAGGTTATTTTCCAAAAGCTCTGCTTGCGAAGCATTCATAAATGCAAGTGTATCTTCATTCTGTGTTACTGTGAGATTTCTGATTATATCAAACATCTCCATCTAACTATTTATAGCCACTATAGAAATAGACAAAACAACTGTTATTCTAGAGTTTAGAGTGTTTAGACCCACAGAGAAGCTTTTAGGTAATGTGTAGGAGGAATCGTTATTTATCTAAGACGAATGGACGGTTCATTTATAAACATAGAACTTTTGTTTACCTGTTTGCTCATCACTGCTTTGGCTGGCATTGGATTAAATTTATACTGGCTAATATAATTTTAAAGTTTTCAATCTCTATTGTAAATAATCAAATTGGTATGAAACATCTTCTCTACTAGATGGGTAAAATGTAATATTAATATTTATTCTCACACAGTGATTCCCAAACTTTTCTGTTTTTGGCAGTAAAATCTCGCGGAAACCCTACCTAACTGGCTTAGTTTTGCAACATAAATCATTACATGGAATTGCATCTTGGTTTATTTTTCAAATTTAGAATTTTATAGGATGGTTTATTTATAAAATAGAAACATTTCCGGTTCAAGTATTTATTCAAAGTTCACAGAGATTAATTAACAATAACAGAGAATACTTCAAACGGTACACGAAAATAGATTAACAAGATAAGATGACTCGCTCGACCTAATAATCAGATGCACTTGCCAAAGAATTAGTTCAGTTCAGGTAGGTATCAACATTTGACAAATAGATAAACACACTAAACACTAGAAATGAATCTCGATAGTGTAAGGTGCTTAGCTTAAATAATTACAAGATAAAAAGAACTTTTTATATACAACGTTTTAATATTTTCTGTTGAATCATATAAACTTGACTTGACTAGCTTAAACGATCAAAAAAATTTGTACTTGATAAAAATAATACTGAAATGTCATATTGATTTCCATAGTAACGCACGTATATATTAATAATTTAGTTGCTAGGACAAGAGACAACCAATAATGGTGTCGAAATAACTTTTCATACAAAACAGAATTAACTGAAAATGAATTCAATTCTACTTAAAGATGGCTAAAAGTATTAAAAAAATGCATTGGCATCGTGTTCTAATATATTCTAAAAGTTTCAAATGTCTAGCAAGTCCGGAAGTTAGTTAAAAATCGATTGCAAGATTTGTACCGGACAAAGAACCACCGGACAAATAAGAATACGAGCTAAAATAGAGGACCTGTATGATCAAAAGGGTCAGAGCTAATCAGATTAAGCTGACTGGCTATAAGATTGTGAGTGAAAATTACAGAGTTAACATAGGGTTAAATCCTAATTCTTCTACATAATGCTTGGGACGTCCAGTCAATGGCCACCCCCATCTGTGGGTCTCTTTTCGAAGCCATGCCGCTACAATTTGCGTTTCCATGTATGTTTTCTCTCACCTAAGTATCGATTTTAATGTCTTCTCCCTGTCTCGCTCTCTTCTACAAATTTACATATGTTTTATCTCATGCATTACAGATATATAGCTAAATCAAGACATTATTATATAATATAATACATGACCATGAACAAAATACTTATACTTTAGGCAAACATTTGCATTATAAATAATGTAAATGTAATTTATGATACATATAAAGCTAGCCAAACACAAGGAACTATAAAATTTTTTACTGAAATCACCAAAACGTCGACTGCCTAAGATGGTGGCTATAAATAATGCTGCTATGTTTCAATGCGCCAACATACAAAATATTTATTTTTTGTGACTATCAATTCTACCACTAAGGGTTTCAAAAATGCCATCAAATGCAGTAATAGTAAAAGTTCATAAGGCCTAACTTAGAATTCACACTCGCAGTAAAACAATGATACAAAGAAAAGGGATAGAATTTTATGGTTGACACACAGAAATCTGATACACATCGAGGGCTTACCTTTTTGCATATTCCACGTCTCGTTTTGATCTGGAATAGTTGTCTTCATCTTCAGAGGAGATGACATGTTCGACACTGGTGTGGTGGAAATTCTTGTGAGACTCTTTCTCTTTGCACACGCTTTTCAATTTGTGACTCTTCAGATCTCTATCATCAGATCTTATCGGTGCATTTTCTATAACAAAAATAAATACGTTTCAATGAATCGCTGCCATCTTATAAAATATTAATGTCGAACAAGCACTATCTTCAAGCACGCATGCGCAAGTATACAATATGTATATGAATTCAAACATTATTATGTCTATTGTACACAGGGCCGTTTTAAGGCCCCCATAGATGATTTTATTTCTAGAGGCTATATATCTATTTGCAGATTAAAATTGAGAGGTGTTGTGTTGCCTATTTTAATTTTGTTTATGTACCTATCTATTTACTTTGTCAGTTGAAATATTATAGGTCCTAAATGGGTCGTAGACCCTAGGCCAGTGGTGGCGAACCTATGGCACGCGTTTGAAGAGAAAAAAATATCTTTAATAATAATAAATGACAAATCGCATTGTATACAAAATAGCAAGCAAATACTCTTCAAGAATAAGCATTACGTTTAATGTAAACATATAATTGCATAGGTCGGTCCTTTGGCTTTATGCGTCACATATATTATTATTATCACACTATTCTCATCAGGCGGCGGGGGATGCCATACCACGAACCTCTGGTTTTGATCGATTTACAATGCTTGAGACCACTGAGAGAGTACGATCAATGGTGTTAAGTATCATTTGAAAGTAACGCTACAAACACCTAAATGAGTAGTCGCCTACACTGCTACAAAAATTTAACACCATTCTGCTTGCTTTGAATCCCACACACAAAAATGACAAAATATCGTATGAATCTTCCATTGCATATGTAAAACCACAATCCTCACAAGCTGCAAGACAGGCATTCTACTACTACTCCACTGTGGGTACTGGACGAGTATTACATGCAATGACATTAATATGGACGAAGCATCTAGAAAATAAAATGACACTCACTTTGTGTCGGGTCTGCCGGATGGCGAAATTCATATTTTAATATTGGTATCCTACGCTCAAATGAACATTCTGCTTGCAAGCGGTCTGGCGACACCGCTGGGTCTGCCCATACAAAATTTCTGACTGTCAGGTTTCAACTCCACCGTTATTATTGTGTTACAAAATGCCAATGTGCCTAGTTAAAAATTGTAAAAAAATCTACTAAACACTCCAAGAAAGATGGGATATCACTTTTCATGTGTTAGTATTATTTATTATTTATAAAATGCCATTTTAAGATATTGATGAATGTTTATTCAATGCAATTGAATGACAGGAACCATTGGACAGTCAGTCGCCTGTGATTTGCTGGGCTCACTTGCGTCTAATCTCCGAGAAGTCGTAGGTAACCGAGAATCTGTTTCTAACGCAATGAGTCATGACACTAATACGCCATTACAATAAAGGTTATATTACTATAAATTCTCGAAGCTTGTATCGCATAATGGAAATGGATACGTCATATGGTCACGTGACATCTACCTATACATCTGGGAATGACTTTCATGCACAATTTCTCGTGCGCGCCGGTATGAAGTGAGTTGTCCATTTAATACGTCATTGATTACATGTAATAACTCCACCTCCGCATTATGGGATTCATAGGCGGTCTATCGGGAAGTCGAAAGTAAGAAGAAAAAGAGTATTATTTACGATGATAAAACAGAGCTCTAATTATATTTCTTCAACTGTTTTTCTAGCGTAAGAATAAATTCGGTGTTGAATGAAGACTTCCACGCCGTCCTTGCAGCGGAGTGTTATGTTATTTTGTCATTTATAAATGAATGCTTGCAGAAAATCTTTTTTTACCTCCCTCTTCGATTATATCAAACAAATGTAAATAAATTCTCAATGTCTGTGCCAAACCAAATTTCACTTTTGCTGACAGTTAAGTTTTTGGAAAATAAAAATAAAAAAATAATCTCAGATCACTTTTTTTGAATCTCACATTTTCTCGGTCTCACTTATTTCGCAGTAAGCAAACCTGAAGATGTCAGCGATAAAATAAATCATAAATAGTGATTTTTTTCTGTGATGTAGAGCACTTAGAACTGACCCGCCTGTTAACTGCCACACAATATTCATTTAACGTCACTGTCAGTTGTCTGCCGTTTTGACAGTTTGTGCTGCAATGCTGTATTATAAGGATTTTTATGACAGTTTTTTCTAAGAAAAGTAGCTGAGTTTTGTAATAATGTTAATAGAAAAAAGCTATGTACTGCTCAAAGTTAAATAGCAGCCAATCAGCATTAAAACAGAAAAAAAAAATAATAAATATCAAACACATTTTTTCTTGCTATTGCCTTGAATGCATCTGGTCTACACAAGCAAAAAACACTACAATATTTCATATGGAATATTGTTTATACACAGTCGGTATCATAAGTAAAAGACTCCATATGAATGCACAAGCCTTAACGGGTGCATCAATAACATTGTACTATAAATGTGACAAATAATAATTGTAAGTATATATAAGCAGGAATCAAGAATGGGGATATGCCGAGTGAGACAAGGAGTGTGATCCATAATATGATCCTATTAGGATCGGCCATGGTGGAAAAACAAAATATACTGTCAATGATAGTGACCGCAGATCAGCGGTCGGGGAGGTGGGACAAATTACCCCAAATAGGTTAAACATTTAAATTATAAAATATCAATGTCATCTTAGCCAAAGAAAAGATTTCATCGTTTGGATCAAAGCTTCCATATTGAAGGCAGAAAATTGTACAAAACAAAGTAATTGCCTTTAAGAGTTAAGCCGCGTTGACACGATAAGCAGACAGACTAGCTCGGAAGAGTATAACGCGGTCCGAGTAGCTCGTGTAGGAGTAATTAGTATGAAGCTGTCTCGTACGAGTGCGCTCGGTTCGAGTGTACTCGGATCGTGTCAACGCGGCCTTAGCTGTGTTTTTGGAAGATGTAGATGTAGTTATAGGGCATCTTATTAAACTCAGAAACGAGTTTGGTTGTGAATTCCTTCGTAAAGTGAAAATGACAAATTTGTATTTATTTTGTGTACTTATCTGCTCTTATTTTATTTTATTACTTATGCAGATTATTTTTCATTTGATTAGTTTGTTTTGTTTTCATATATTTTATGACTGGACTGAATTTATGACATACAAATGGTTTCAATGAAGTATTTCGAATTTTAAGATTTGAAGAAAAATAGTCTGCTATAGACAATATACACGCTAACGGCAGCTGCGCACCTTGTGAATAGGAAGATTCTTTCAAAAAATATTATTGATTAAAGATTAAAAATACTCATCCACGACGCCACAATGTTTCAACCCTACATAACTCTTAGGCCATCCTCCCACGGCGCAACTTATGTCCGTCGGAACTGAAACTAAAATTCCAGCCAGTATCTAGCTAATGTATTTCAATGGCCGCTCGCTGACGGCGAGACTGGAATCTCTCGGCATCAAAACGGTCGCGATGAGATGCGACATGCTAGTCGCGCGGTCTCTCAAGTTTCCAGTCACCGTAAAACAGTGGTACCAACATCATTAGATTCGGTGAAAAATCATATTTTCTTACCAAAATTGGTAGCACTGCGAACAAGTGTCATGCTATAAAAACCATTTACAACCCAAGACGTCAAAAGCACAAGACAAGCAAAATTGAAATAACCTAATTTTATTCAAGTAAACGCGGCAGGGTTTTTGTACAAAACAGCTGATGGTCCAGTTTGACAGTTTGAGGTTATGTGATTATTATTTCAAGTGGTTTCAGTAGCGCCGTGTGCGAATCATCACATTTGTCAGTTTATGAGTACCATCACCAACCAGTATCACCAGATTTCAGTTGCGCCGTGGGAGGGCCTTACAGCGACCTCACATAATTTATATTTGTGACTTAATATAATATGAAAGTATTTTTAATTCACACATATCAAACTGATACCGTTCAATACAATATTTTGTGAATATTAACGAGCTGTCATCAACGTGTTCAGATATTTACAACAGCTTTAAAGATTGCTACAACACAATTTACAACAAATATAGAGAAATGGTAGTGAGATTGAAACAATAGGAATTGTCCCATTTAAGTTAACAAATATATAAATCGTATTGTTTGAAACAATTAAAGCACAATATGTCGTATTTATTGGAGAGTATCCACGCACATGGGTATATGAATTTTTTCTTGCCTACAGAGAGTGTCAGTCACTGGCAATCAGCCTGTGATTTGGGGAATGCACCCAGCACCCGTCAGATTAATTGATGGAACCGCTTGAGCAGTGTTTTGCATCATGCTTGGCCGAGAACTAGCGGACGATGTGTGAATAAGCACTAGTTCAGTACATTCTATTTTGAGCGAGGATTTAGGCTTGCGGAAAGTGTCTACGAAATTTATGCCTAAGCTGCTAATGATGGAACAGAAGCAAGACCAACAAGACTTGCTGAACTTCCCAAATTGTGACCCTGACTTTGTAAACACACAAGCTGAAACTGGCGACGAAGCAAACTGTACTCCATTTCGAAAGACAAATTCCAGAAATGCTTCTAACAATGGCGAGACTGTTGGAAGAAGTTTATGTAATTCCATGGAGACTATTTTGAAACAGGATTTCAAACTTTCACATCAGTATGTAATTGTTTGTTGAACAGTCTTAATAAACTACGTAACAAATATCTTCTATATCCGCCCCATGCTTCCATGTTATTTTTCTATGCAGCCCCTTACTCTGAGTTTTCTCAGAAAGCCATATGTGATATGCTAATTAAAAATAATTTCGTGAGTGGTTTAATATACAAAGTGATCACATACTAAATTGTTGATTTATAATATAAAAAAAATGACCCGAAAGCAAATGGTCACGCTTGTTTCTTTTTTGGCTGCGAGGCAACCGAACTGATCTGTCTGTAGATATGTTTCCTCCTCAAAACAGTCATCAAAAACACAAAGACGGAAATGATGATTAATGACCAGGTGTCAGTTCGGTTAACATTCAGTTCGAGTCGGGTGTAGTTTTAGTAACAGTTTAAAGCGGTCGTTAGCAGGGCCTTAAGGCAGCATCTTATTTTACCAATGAGGCACATTTTTTTGTAAAAAGACCAGCGTTTCCCAAACTTGCAATGGTCGTGACCCAGTAAAATTTTTCACACTGGTGGATATATGTAGGAATATAGAGAATTATTTTTAATGATTTTTCCAACACAAATTTTATCACCCTGTTTTTAAAGTGTTGTAAGGGGAAATACCTTTGAAGAACTGAATTAATTTTTTTTATCAATCTAGAATATTATTTGAGCATTTACTTAATTGCATTGCATATATTTGAATTTACTCTCCAAATTTAAATAAATCTAACATCAAACTAATAAATCACACTTATGATAAGTTAGAACTTTAATGATACCTATTACATATTATTAAGTATTATTTTAGTTGTGCATACTTAATGAAAATTCTGTTTATTATAGTGAACAATATAACCTTTAATACGCAAATATATTGTGTTCTCTTCTAGTGCACACGAATTACACAGGGCGGATTTGATTATTGTTACGGTTTATATTCTTAACTTTACTTACAACAAGCCTATTGCATCACTTTCTCTTGCTCGGCACCGCTCCGACAATGACTTACTTATTCCCCTTAAAACTATCGAACTTTAACGCTAATCTGATTTGTTTATACGGAAGATACAATATCACATCAAAGTTATGAAAAAAATACAGTATTTTTTGTTATTAACTGGGGGTTTAAAAATGAGCTATATTTCATTGGAATATTGTTGCAAAAAAGATAATTCTCTATTCATTGATTTTTCATTGACAAACAGATTTTTTTATTGTTGGTTCAAATTTTGCCTGTATTTCAACAACAAATTTGCAGTATGTAAGTATTGCAAAAGCCAATTATTAAAAAATTAATAAGGTCAACAACTTGTATGTTTTAAAAATAAACCTAAAAAAAAGGAAATTATGAACGATATCTAAAAATGTGACATCAAACACAAAGTTTTTAAGGTGATACATCAGTGAAACGGCAAATAATTTTCAACTATAGGCGCGACAAAATTTTGGACTCGCTCGCATTCTGAGAGAGAACGTCATGTTGGAAACACGTCACTTTGTTTCGTGATGCTTACAGGCATATTAATTCTTAAATCGTGTAAAGATGACTAAAAACGTTACCCATTTACTTTAAAAAGAAAAATGTCAATGAATATATTATTATTGTTACTAATAGAACAATAAACAGAACATAAAATGGACGTATGTTGATTTATATGACAAATTATATTTCGTTTGGCATGCGTCATTTGCACCCGCGCCCCGCAATCCGCGCATCGCCTAGCCACGATCTTTTTAGACCGTGCCCGAACTGATGTACAGCCTTAACAAGATATATGCAACAAGCGTGCATTACGCACTCTACAATACAGTGCGCGCAAGATCAGCCATAGAAAATTAGTGTCTATAGAAGCTGTAATTTACAGTCACACAGCCATCTGTTAGAATCATGGCGAAATACTCACCCGAAATACAATAGTGTTTATGATTATCCCAAAAAAAAGATATGTTTATAAGGTTTTATTATTTCATAGAAATTGTGGCCAAGTACCACCATATTAATACCTGCCGGTATTTAGTGGGTAAAGTGATATCAAACCAATTTAACACATAATCTAATATAGAGGCATGAATCAATGAGAAACGGACGAGCCTCAAGGGTAAATATGCTGCAGATGCCCGCATGAGACTTTATAACTTTCTTTTTAGACCAAACCAAACCTACCCCAACCTAATATAATCTTAGCATGGTGTGATGATGTATCTAACCTAACCTAACCTACCTCAACTTAATATTACCTCATATAATCTTAGTTTGTGATAATGGTGTATCAAAATCATTGCCGACTGAAGAGAAAGCCGACACATTCACGACTGGTCCTACCTTTCCGCCCCATGGATGACCTGTCATTGTCTTTAGAGTGCTCGTACTGACGCATCTCTCGTGTTCACTTATAGATGAGTTAAATGATAAATAATACATTAGCATTAATACATATTCTACAAATGTAATGCATAGATCAATGCTACATATTTCTTGGAAATCGATATTAACACCGGTTTTTGTGTGAAGGACTAGTCTGACTTTGACAGCTGATGAATAACATGAATGTACCTATATTATTTATAAATAAAACTGATAGTTTTTTATAATTCAATTTGAAACGAGAAAGGGCAAACCAATATGTCAAGCAATCTGGGATCTGATTTTGACAGCTGAAAAGTGGACCACTCGTTACTTGCGCAAAAAGTTATGCTCAGGCTTTATTAATCTAAAGATGGCAGTGATCAAAATGTATGAAAATTTCAAATTTTCAATGAACGATTTTTGGATTGAAAAGGTGATGCGCCGACAAAAAAAGGTATCTATTATAATTGTCCACATGGAATAAACTGTTTTCGTAAAAAAAAATATAAAAGCTCATGGCTACCTCTGCGGCACAATTACCTATGTTTCTTATGAGAATTAAGGTCCCAAGCTAGACCTAAGACTGCGTATGATTTGCCGTTATGTTCTCCCAAATCTTATTTTCTATGACTTACACATAAGAACGCTAAACTATAAAATATCACGAAGAGATATACACATATCTTCAAAATTTCTCGGATTGAGGGTGACACATGTAAATGCCACCAAATGTATGAAAAGGACTGAGAAGTTCACTATATTATCTTGGCTACATTATGAGACGTCAAAACTACAGCATACCCAATTCATTATTTATAGAAAGATTAAGGTAATTGTAGCAAAGGATGATGGCGCAATTCGTGGCTTAAGAACCTCTGTGATTGGTACTAGTGCAGCTCCACCAAACTGATCGGGGTAGATGATTAATTAAATATCGACCTGATGGCATGAAAAAAATGTGAAGCCTTGTCACAGTTTTATTGTGACAATCATTCAGCAGTTCCAAACTGAATTTAAAGATGTTAATTAACGACACTCATGAAAATATTATGTACCACAAATCAACTCACAATGCATTATCTAGATCCCACTAGCATAGACACAATATTATACATGACGTTTATTATAGCTAACATTACTTACTTTATCAATTTAATATTGAATTACTAACCTGCGTAGATTTTGTCGTTTTCTGGTCTGCGTTTGCTAGAATGCTTGTGCTTATGTTTGTGTTTTCGTTTCGCAGGCGGCGGACTGTCCTCACTTATTTCTGAACTGAGATCGTTATCAGAATCACTATCACTGTCGTCGGAACTTACGTGCCGCTTCTTCTTGGAATGCTTTTTCTTCTTCTTTTTGTGCTTTTTTTTCTTGTGCGACTCCTTTTCGCTCTGGTCAGAGTCGGAATCGGAGCTGGAATCGCGCTTCTTCTTGCGTTTTTTGGACTTCTTCGAGACCTTCTCGCTCGAAGCGTCAGAGGACTCGAAGTCTGAAGACTTGGCCGGTTCTGGCCAATCTTCCTTCAGGAAATCGTCGGAGACTTCATTGTGATTCCGCTTGGAGTGTTTTGTCTTCATTTTGGTGCGATTAATATAAATTAGACGCTGACACGGCGATTCAGAACGAACTTGGTAACCTGCCGTAGTCGACAAACGACATAAGCAAATAACATTTAACAGGAATAACAGGTATGGCGGCCACGGCTAAAACTCTAGGGTTGCCAACACCATGTCATATTTAAAAAATACAATCCTTTTTTAAATAATTATTAACCAACTTAGTACGACGTCCAGCATTCACGGACCTAAATAAAAAATAATAACACGTAATTTTAAAATATAATATATAAAACATACAGTATTATGTCTCTCGCTTGTTAAATATGAAATTCAGTACAGACCTACAAGCTTATATGTAGAATGGCCAAAAATAGAACTACGTACTACCTTAAGACGCCATATTGAAAAACGTTATTCGAACATTAGATTTTGCCAGTTACGAGTCTTGATTGGATAGTTTTCGACAGTGGCTCCCCCATCTCATTCTCTAGATAAGTTAGTAGATCTGTAACATGCAGTGTATATTATGTAAACTTTAATCACTAAGTGATAAATAATCCACAAAAATATTGAAAGACAATTATTAATTAATGAAGTATAATGTTAAACCAAACCAAAAACAATAACACCAAAAATAATATTGTATTTAAATCTCAAAGTATATCTTTAGTTGTGGCAACTTTGATGGCGCCACTTTCAAATTTCAAATAAATTGTATTTTCTTTACGCTGTCACAAATGAAAAATAATATTTTTTAATTTACATAGGTATTCTTTATAACAGTTAAAGAAAACAGATCCGAATAAATTTAGCAGCCCTAATCATTATTTATATATCTGATTATTCTTCAGATAAATTATTATTACATTCTTACTGCAAACGTACGTTTCTTGGAATAGTTCCAGACGGTAATGTTTCAGTTCTAGCGCGAAAATTATACTAATACGAATCAAAACTTAGTGCATTTACGCATCTTTTCCGTATAGAAGACAATCTATTGGTAATGTATAACTGTAAATCAAAAATGAATTGCTTTCTTATCAGATGTGGGTAGGTAGGTATCTAATCTTTGATAGAGAGGACTGCATTAAATTAACGATACATAAATAGCTAAAGAGGCTACAATGCTATTTTAATTGGTTGGGGCCCCGGCCCCGGAGACAATCAATTTAATTAACTGACATAGGGAGCCCCAATCAATTCCCACAGGCCCTTCCAGGGGTTGAATCGACTATATGTGTTAATAATGATTGATATTTATGGAACATATATATCTAGTACCTATACGAGAGGTGACAGATGAATTATAATACGAGTAATTACCTAGGATATAGGTAGAGAAAGGACAGATTCTTCTGGCATTGCGACTCACTTTGGAATCGTGTTAGTGTCATTTAAAAAAGTAACGAACCAACACCCAAATGAGCCTCGTGCACTGCCACAAAAATCAGTTTAGAATTTTTTACTGTCAAAATAGTACAGGGTCACGTTTAGTTTCGTGGTTTGGGCTACAGAACAGATTAATAAAAATAGAATTCAGATAGGCTATACCCCAATACACTACATTTTAAAGCAGCGTTTTGAATGTGAGCGTCCTACGAAAATGAACCACACATTATAGACGTGCAATTGTGTGTTACAACCTTCAATTACACCAATATTGAATGAGCACCAGTGCATAAACTGTCAGACTGAAGAACAAGCTTATAATAACGTATTCATGATCCGTGTTTAAATTTATCCCATATTCTTCCATACTCAAGATCAGTCACCTGTTAATCCACACCCATTGGATATTTCAGTTCCCATTCTGTGTTCCCTGGTTTGGGCTGACTTACGCCTTAGCGATATAAAACCTCATTGTCTGCAACTGCACACCAACCAGCCGGAACCTAGCTAAAACTAATATGCCGAGCAATGAACGCTTCTGATTGTTTTACAAAATATGAAAAATTGTTTAGGTACAATAATTGCGTTAAACCTAGGTATGTGCAATTAACTTAAAATTCCTCTCCTACAATAATTAGATACCTACCTACATCATAATAAAATGCATGATTTGGCTACATAGCTTCTGAAAAAATAATAAAATTTATTTTTAACTTAATATAATACCTATAATTATTAATATGTAGTATGCTAGGACGTCACAGATTCACGTCAACTCA
Source organism: Rhyacophila brunnea (assembly GCF_057557595.1). NCBI lineage: Eukaryota > Metazoa > Arthropoda > Insecta > Trichoptera > Rhyacophilidae > Rhyacophila > Rhyacophila brunnea. Next base: position 39,473,663 of record NW_028232796.1, read on the forward strand.
TTTTCAATTTAAATGCATTCTCATTTTATTAGTTTTGCTTTTTTTAAGTCGGGCACCTACTTAATTATTTTTCAAATTGATTAATAAATTGTTTATGAATGATTAGTGTTGTGTAGTGATGTGATGTCCAAGGCAGGGTTGTATCTAGACAACGTGGGCCGCATGCAGTGTTCTCGGGCTGTTAAGTTTGTGGGCGGCAGGCGGATCATAATAACCATTACATTAACATTAACTTATGTAACCATACGATTTACTTGACATTGATTGTAATATTGTGTCATTGTTATTCGATGAAAATAGAATACCTACGAACTAATTTTTGTTAGTTATAACATATTATTATTTATTTAGCAACTACCTACCTATGTCATTGTTAGTAATAGTTAGTAATACAAAGCATTTATACAGGTAGTGTTATACATTTTAAATGCTAAGGAATAATACAATTAAACTGATGAGAATTGAACGAATGCATGTGCACCGGTATAAATTTGAGTAAATCGTCGTAAAGTTAAATACCTATACGATTGTAAGACATCTTCAAAACTGTTCGTTCGTGCTGTACACGAGGTCCTTAAGCCGCGTTGACACGTCCAAGTACGATCCAAGTGCACTTGGACCGAGTGCCATCCAAGTGTACTCGTATGAGACATCTTCATACTAATTATTCCTATCCAAGCTACTTGGACCGCGTCCTACTCATCCAAGTTAGCTTGGATAGGAATAATTAGTACGAAGCTGTCACTTGGATGGCACTCGATCCAAGTGTACTTGGATCGTACTTGGACCGTGTCAACGCGGCTTTAGGTAGATACCTACAATGTTATATCTAGTATAGACGGTCAAATCATTTTTTCCACGAGACGGAGCGATAATTTTGGGGATTTTATGAACCGAAACGGCGCTCCGGTCCATTTCGAGCCTTGAATGGGAAGCAAGCCTATCTTGAAGAATGGCTAGAAGATCATCTCCCGTTCAAAGCCAGTCTCGGGTAGGAAATGGAATAGGGCGCATACAAGACAATACGGTGAAATGGGAGTTCTCTGATGACCAAACCAATGTAAATCATGGAACATCAATGTTTATATACAAGGTATACTTACCTACCCACTAAAATACAATTTCAACAGATCGAACAGATCCAACTGTCGCGTGAAAACTTAGAAGCTTCCGTACTTTTCTGATTCGTGCATGCAATCTTGCAACATAATTGCTACTTGCATGGCAGATGTGCATGCGCTGTGGAACGATGGTGGCGAACCTGCCGGAAGAAATACGAACTACGCCGCACAGAACATTTTGCTAATTTCTGTAGTAATTGAAACAAAACATGACGAAAAAGAATTTTTAAACCAAACATACAAAAATGCACCACGCACCAAGAAACGTTTACCTAGTAGGATAGTATTATTTTTATAATTTTCAAAATCAAGACGCACGGTTATTGTTATTACCATCGAAATAATGCACGCTGCTTACCCAAGTGAAAGAACTTAAATGTAGAATACTGGTGCACTCGCTACTGCTAATAATATATTAATTTAATGTCGTCTGCTTCGGTCGGGAAGTGAGCAATTTTGCAATTTAACTGCAGTCTGCATTGATAATTTATTAACACAACCGCGAAATAAGAAGCCGTCGTTAAGTTAGTTGTGTTTTAAAATTTACCCGCTATTTTTGAATATTGTCCGCACCCAGTGAATTAATAGAGATATTAGGCATATTATATTTAGATTTATATTATATTTAGATATTCTATTAGACAGCGTTGATCTCATGCTTAAAATTATTATCATCATCTGCGAAAAAGTTTTTTATGCAGTTATTTTGAGTATGCCTCGTCAATTCTTAATAATTATTGGCGCGAAAACAATCGAATTCAAATAATTTAGAACGCGCCTTATTTTAATGAACACAATCGTGATCATTCTTTCGTTTATAATTTTAATTATTTATGGTTTTAACTCAATGCATAATACTTTCAACAAGTTTATTAATAGTTAAGTAGGTACCTGTTAAACAAATGACATTTGAGTAGAACTGCATAATATTAAAGAGAACATTTTTGTATTGTGTTGTCTCAGCCGTACATATTATCGTGGAACACCTTTCGGTCTATAAAAATAACTATCTATTATTTACCTTTTTATAGCGAGGAGGCTACGCTCATGTTCAAAAATAGCCATATGTTATTTTACGCCGATCGGCTCACGCATCCAGACATTGTAAAGTATAATAAATAATGAGGACTCACAAGTGCTTGTTGTTGATAGCCGGTGAAAATCTTTCCAAAGACTTCAATGTTACCATACCTGTGTGTACACGTACTGAAAATTCTGAAGTTTTGACAAGTGATGGGTGAGATACTATTTTTTCATGTGATTACTATTGAAAAAACTTATAATTTCGACGCAAGTTTTTTATATAACTAAATTATAACCTTGTAGTAAAGTGAATGAGTGTTTATTAATGTATCAATATGCCCGGTAATGAATTGACAGGCGATGCAATGAATTAACCTATAAAATGACGATTGTGTCGATGGCATTTCCGTCGTATTGAGTGTGTTATTGTTATTATTGTTCTGTCATCTAGGATAACCATGGCCACCCGTAAAAGAAGCGGGTCCGGATCCAAGAGGCAACTGAAAGAGAAAGTTGTGCAAATTTATGAGTCATTCTTTCGAGGCGAAGATTTGACGTCAAACAATCCGACCTTTTGGGAAGAACTCTTTCTTTTGAAGCCGAAGGTGGTTCAGCTGGAGGCGGAAGTTCAAAAATTAAACCCGGAGCAGTTCGCGGGGTTGAAGGATAATATTAATATTCTCTTTTCAAAATGTGTCGATACACTAGGACAGGAACACCAATTAAGGTATGCAACATTTATGTTAAATTTACTTTCATTATTACTATAAGTACTATAATAGATAATTGTGTAGGTAGAAATAAGCAGTGGGTATAGTGTCCTTGAATAATGGTGGTATAGAATCCATAACATTCTAAATTTAAATGATAGGTACCTTTAGTTAGTTGACAATCAGAAACAATAAAATTTGAATACACTCATAGATTATAGGCAATTTATACTCGATCCGTGACAATAATTAATAGTTTGCCATTATGGCGCCTCGGATGTTTGATTTGATAACGCTCCGCGCAGAGCTGGGTTTATTCATTCAAAACATTGAAGTTACACAGGAGGGTATACATATTCAGCATGACTAAGGTAAATTGTAGTTAGTATAGGGCACATGATTGGTGCTAAAAAGCATTAAATTGGCGTGGGCTACGGAGGTTGATTATTTAAGGACACGTAACATTTAATTGATTTGCACTTCACTTCATATTATTATCATGTGGTTGCGTTTTCACATTATTTATCAATAACACCATAACACTAGGGGCACAATTATTGGGACGCGGGTGATCGTGTAATTTTACTCGTAGCCTCACGCACGCGCGACGGTGCACGACTTTGTCGTATTATCAGCTCTCCATGGTAGGTTTTTAACTAACTAATTTTCAAAAGGGCATTTTGGTAAGAATGCGGTGGATGCATCACATCGGGGTGCGGGGTGAGAGGAAGCTACTTGACAAACTTTCGAAAAATATTTCTCCCCCAATTTCTAAGGACTCAGCCAACTAACTGTGAAAATCGCTTGTCCGCCGTGCTTTCAAGGTCGGATGTAGGTACATCGCCTCTAACAAGCAGGTAGTTGTAACGCGCCTTTCGTTTGCGGGATATATTTTATTTTATAATATTTATCGGGGTTGCAAACTTTTGCAGGGCTGGTCAATTTACGGGACGGTAGGCGTTGTTTTATGTAAGGTTCCTGATATGGGATCGGCGACGTCTCTTCGTAAGGGAATTGCATTTGGTATCAATAGATATGTCAGTGAAATGAGACGGAATTTTACATACCTATTTTTTGTTATTTATCTCTTTGGTGATTTTGAGATATCCATGATAAGAAACTATTAGAAAAAATGATTTCTATATAATTGCACTGATTTAAGTGGCACCTCATAAATAAAATTAGTGACATTGCTGTAATTGTTATTGTACTAATGTTGCTAGGTACTGTATGAAGTTCGAATTTCGAATTAAGGGGGGACATGCTCAGCGTACGTCAAAATGGAGCTTTTATGCTATTTTCAAAGCATGATCCTGGACATTCCTTAAGCGTTGTAGATAATCTATTTACAAAATTTTGAAGCCTTATTATCCTTTATATTTATTTTAAACATTTGATGACTGCATAAAGTATTTTTATTACATAAAATAGTATTCTTTTAAACCTCTCGCTCTAATGTTTTAGAGTATAGTCATATTTCAGTAAGTCCATGTAAAGTGGTGTTAAGATTTTTTATATTTATTAATTTTTAAAAGCATTTATAAAACCATTAGTAAAATTTATGTCGACATTATTATAGTGAAATATTTACAATAAAAAATTATATTAATAGTCTCTGTGATACCAAATTTGACAAGAATTAGGCACTTTATTATTCAAAAAATGGGCAAGATTTACACATTTAAAGATAATTTTAAAGATACTGATTATAAGCTGTCTTTGACCATTCAAATGTGATAAACATTCTACGAATAATGCTTGCTTTATAATAATTATTGACCTAAGAATAAGGAAGTATATTTTTGAAATACGCCATTTCTATTGGCATTCCCCAGTGGCTAAGCTACAACATACGGCCTTAGCCATAAATTGACAAACGATAAATGAAGTAGGGAGTAAGATCATGGTAACGCGCGTGTTTGAACATGTACCGTTTAAAAAAAAAAAAAAAACGGTTAGGTACATGTTAATACTTTATGCAGTCATCAAACGGTTAAAATAAATATGAAGGCTTCAAAATTTTGTAAATAGATTATCTACAACGTTTAAGGAATGTCTAGGATCATGCTTTGAAAATAGCATAAACGCTCCATTTTGATGTACGCTAAGCATGTGGGCCGTTAAGAACAGTATTTTTAAAATTAGGTAAACTTGCACATAACAATTTTATTATTAAGTATCTTGTTTGTAGACCACATTTTAAGAGATAGATAAGTACAGTAAATGAAGTATAATATCTAAATTATCAAACAAACACGATGTTTTAATCATGAGTTTCGTACAGAAGCGTCAATTTCGTAATGATATCGACAAGTAAATATTAACAGGTGAGTTTGTGTGCTATCACAACATTTTCTACTTATCATAACTGTTTGCTTTTCAGGATTGTTTATTCACTGCAGACGCTGAGCGCTCTCATAAGTGCAGTTTACAAAAAAATGTCTCAAGAGCCCGGCGCGGACATTGTAAATATCATGATTGGCCTGAGCACGGCTGATGACACCATGCAAAAGTTATTGAATTATTGTATTGACTTCCTATCAGGTACGGTTTACAAACATTTCATTTCAAGGCACGTAAATAAAAAAATTAATAACGCATCCTAAATAAAAATAACAGATTAGTGGGAGGATTTTGTTCACCATATCTTGTAATCATATTTGACACATCTACCCTCATTTACCGTTCCATGTTGAATTTTTTAGTGATATTACGGTTTACTCTAAAGACGTTGAGATGGAGTCTAAACGTATGAAATTGAAGCAAAAAAAGGACCACTGGTACACTGATTAAGTTAGCTACAAGTGACTTAGCATTGCTGGGTCATTTGTAGAGAACTTTACACTATTGCTATGACATTTATTTGGCAATTTGCACACTGTGTAAAAAGACAATCCGCCACAATGAGTAGACACGCAGTTAATAATACTACACTTTTCCATTATTATATTGTTGAAAAGTCTTGTAAAATTTGTGTAAAACCGTTTATAACTGCAGTCAAATAATTAATCACAATGATCATGAAAAAATGACAGCCATTGTGTGTGTCAGAAAATCGGAATGCCAACCGAGCAATGTTAATATTTGTGAAGTTTAGTAACTTAACTATGCTTCATGTGTTTATTAAATAATTTCATATGTCAAAACAGAAATTCCATATAAGGCTCCTTTTATTTATAGTCAAAATTCTTTGGTTTTACTACACGTCAAGTCGCATTTACACCAAAAGAGCATTCGGGCGCTCTACCCCCACTCCAAAAAAATTGTCACGAAATAAAGGCTTTTTGTCGAGCTTGCGAGCATTCTTTTGGATTCTACGGAGGTTTGCCGCATTTGCCTAGAATGCTCTAAGAATATTTGCTCGTTTGTTATAAATACCCTATGTAAATTTTTTATATTTGTTCACTCAAAATGGATTGGAATCATGAGAAATGCTTGGAATTAATCGAGATCAATCGATCTCACAGATGTTTATGGGATCCAACCATTGACACATACAAGAAAATACATTAAAACAAGACGCATGGGAAGAGATTGTGAATGATATGGGTGTCCACTGTGAAGAGGCGAAGAAGAAGATGGAGTCTCTTCTCGCCTCTTATAAAAGGGAGCGCCAAAAATCACCATTAGGTCATAAATCTGGTAGTGGTTTGGAAACCATATGTATTATATCGAAATGGTTTGCATATGACTGCTTACACTTTTTACTGGACACTATAATAAAGATTGACTAGCCAAAAACGCGAATAGGCCGTGCACTCGCGAATAAAAAAATGATAGAAAAAGGAATTAGAACATAGGGAAAGAGCCAGAGGATTCGCTATGCATTTACATCAAACGAGCAGGAACAGAATGCTCTAGCTCAGGGGAGGGCAAACTGCGGCCCGCCATCATTAATTGTATTTCTGATTACGAATAACTTTTTTATAATTTTTTAAAAAACATTGACAATAGATTAAAATTTTGAAGAATTGGTTGTTTCGTAAATGTATTATCTCAGTACGTCTTCCTTGCGTCTCGTCTCACACTATGTAACCACTATTTTCTATGTTGAACATCGATTTGAATAGATATTGATAGTTTACCGACAGATCTACAACTTGAGATTATTGATCTGCAGTGTGACTCTGATTTAAAAGAATTGCATCGTCGTGAAGAAATCTCCAAATTTTACAATGCCCTTAATTCAGACAAATTTGACCAACTTAAAGATTATGCAAGAAAAATGTTCGTTATTTTTGGATCAACCTACTTATATATGTGAACAAACATTTTCGATCATGAACCTCAATAAAAATTCTTTACGATTAAATATCTCCGATGCCCATTTACAACCAATTTTGCGAATATCAACTACAAAATTAACACCTGAATTTAAAAAAATGTTCAAAAATGTACAACAGTTTCATTCTTCACATTAATTTTTTTGTAATGTTTATTTTTCGTGATAATAAATAGTGTATATCTAAAAATGGTATTTTACTTGCGGCCCGCCGCTTATTTTGAATTCTTGAATTTGGCCCTCCATCCAAAAAGTTTGCCCCCCCTGCTCCAGCTGTTGCTCTACGCTCTTGCTCGTTTGGTGTAAATGCACTTTTCGTATATTGCTCTCTATGCCATTTACACCAAACGAGCAAGAGCAAAATGCTGTTGCTTTATGCTCTAGCTCTTTTGGTCTAAATGCACCTTCAGTAGTCACAGCAGTCGTCACAAATGGTACGAAAATTCCTTAGCTTTAGCACTCAATGAATGATATTGAGCCAAGACTGTAGGTCGTCGATCGGCGATTAGTCGAGGGAGGAAGACTGAGGGATGGAAGTTAAGTCAAATTCAATTTCAACTCATTGCATAATGTTTGCAATAAGGGAAGAGCATTATGCTGAGTTGAGATTTTGTTACTGTCTGAAAAACATAGTCACCGAAGCATGTAAATCTTATCATTGTGATCTTGCATCAGGGCAGTCAATTAAGTTTACTTGGGATTATAAAATTTTTCAAATATTCTGTGGCACGCCAGAGAACACATTTAGAAAGTGCCAGAGGTAACGGGTTCATATTGTAGAGTTGATAATACTTTAGTTTCATTGTTAATCTGGGGTAATTCTTGAATAATTTAAATTTGCCAAAGCTGCATTCAGCCGAAACTGTTTTGTAAACCAGTGTTCCTGAACATTAAAACATCGGTTCTCATCATCAGAAAAATTATCAATCAATTTTTTTTGTACATTCAACAAAGCTCCAGGTCTATCTTCCAACCTTTGGTGTCTGCCACTCTCGTATGCCCCTTTCTTTGTGCAGTATTTCACCTCCGTAAACATAACAATATTATGTTAAATTTCACCTCAAAATTAAATACAATGTGATGTTTATTGAAAATATTATTTCTGTTACAGGTGAAGCGCCAGATAGTTTAAAAACACATGTTTTAAAACTCTTATTAGTCATTGGGACGGGCAAAGAGGAAGTCAGTGATAATCCACTCTTGGAATTTTTTATGATCACTTCTTTATTTGAAGCGCTTATTAAACTTTTGTCAACAACGGCTGAAAGACAAGTTCATGGTAAGCTCAAAATATACTATGTCTAATATTCTTACAATGCCCGGTCTCGTAAGGGGTCGTTGGTATTTTTTGATCACTCCTCACCCCGTCACACTCAGCGGATATTTTTTTTGAAGCAAATGACGCAATCGGTTCATAAAATGATTTAAAAGTGGGCCTCGAAACAGAAAACCAGTCATACAGTTATTAAATTATACCGAAATATAAAAAAAGATGCGTATTTCTCACAAATTGAATATAAGATATTCAAACCATGACAAAATTCTTGCAACCAACATCATAATAAGGGTCTTTAACATTTACGCATACAAAAAAATAAACCACTAATTTTATTATGCGACATCAGTGTCATCTTCAATAAACATTGGATAGGAGTGTAGGTGTATGAATGCAAACGCCGCTCTAAGAATGCCAAAAGGAATCCGATTAGCTAACAGCTAACGTTACTCAGAGTATTGTGCTGTCAGTCGTGACGACCTGGTTATGGTTAAAAACGTTATGGCTTCCGGCACTGTCAGCAAAATCCAATATTTGTTCCGGTATCTCTGCTCGTCACGACTGACACAGATGGAAGAAGCACACGCGGTGTTTAATTTTTTTTATCATAGGAGGCCTTATAATTGGTCAGTGCTCTGGGCATCCCAAGTCCCAAAAATCGCCACTGATCACACTTCGCCATAAAATCTTTTATCCCCCCGTCTAAATTATGTCATAATTATTAACTTATTAAAAGACAAATTTATGATATGGATTTCATTATAATCTTCTCATGGAATATTTTGTTTATGTACAGTGTGCTAGAGTCCAGTCAGTTTAAAAGACAGGCAAGGTTCAAACTGTCGGAGACAGATCCAATGCTACTTAATAGAAACTTAATTAACTTAACTCTTGCTAATCTGTTTTATTTGTACACTTTTTACCTGATGGTTGGTTGAGATTGAATCACATATTAATTGCACCCATGATGGTCAAATGGTAATGGTCAGTTTGGATTCTTGGTGTGGCAAATTCACATGTTGTTTCGACCAAGAGCTAACCTAGTAGGTTAAGTGGCTAACATCTATTTCTTGTAAAAAAAATGTTAAGAAACCTCTTTGCGAGGTGTCAATATCCACATCGGTTTGTAGTGCCAATGAAAAAAATTATTGTTGGGAAACATTATTATCGATTGGCAATAATTATATTTATTTTTTTAGGTCACGATGCGGTGCTGCTGTTAACATTATTGTTAAATTATAAGAAAGATGAAGCTGCCAACCCGTACATCGTTAAATTATCAATTCTCGATGATGAACTTGCGTTAAATGGGTATGTTTATGTATTTCAATTAGATTTTATTGCGTTGTAGCATTCTTAAAAATTTGATAATACAGTAAAACCTCGTTAATAAGAACACGGATAATTTGAAATTCGCCATAATTCGAAATTTTTGCAAAAAAAAAGTTATTTTCATTTGAACATTATTTTCATATAAAACCATACTTTTAATTCGAATTTCGTAATTCGAAATTATTTCAGAGTCCTGGCATACAAAAATATTCAATAAATCGTAATAAAGTACTCATTTCATGAGCCAGTCATTGAAAATTGTGCCAGTCCAAATTGTGCCAAATTGTGAAAATGAGCCAGTCATTGAACCGGAAATGTGGTAGGCACATATATGATCGTAAACGATATTAATGAAAATCAAATTTTTTTTATTTTTCCCCCATACATTTCATAATTTGTAATTCGAATTGTTTTTCGATTTTCGGTCCCGTGGAATTCGTATTAACGAGGTTTTACTGTAATTGACTGTATTGAGCAAAGTCATTGAAACAAACCTTTTCTATATAATCATTAATATTTACAGACGAATAATATAATATGAAAGTGAAACTGCATTTGTGAAAAACTGCAAGCAAGTCAACAATATTTTAGTTTCGTTTAATTGCTCGTTTATATAGATTACTATTTGAATTTGTTATGAATGGATGATATTATTTTATGAATTGTACGTCAACCATTCATTCCTGACATGTCCGATTTACAAATATAGCTATAACTGTCCATGAAATGACACCATGAGAGTTATTGTAGATAGATAGTCATACCTCACACCTCCGGCATTCATTAAAGAGCGTGTGATAGGACCAAATGGCGATACCTCTATGCACAGTTTTTTGGAAGACAGCTGCATAGCTGCTGTTTACTTTTACATATAATGTACTAAAAATTACACACATTATCATGTTTAACAGTTTACATTACAAGATAATTAAAATATCTTTTATTTGCCTTGTGGCCATACCGATGCGTCTAGTTCACAATTATGGGTGAAGGGAAGTACAAACTTCGAGAGAGTTCCTAAAAATTTGACGGTTAGGGATGGATGTATGATCGCCACATAGTAGCTTCAAAAATAAGTAAGTAATATTTTGCATAAAACTCAAAAGATTTTAACCATTATTTTTGTAGTAACTCGAAATTGGATAAAACACAAATCGCATCTCGGCGGCACCCTGATCTTTTCATCTAGCGACAATATGCAGCCATAATACATTGAATCTTAAATATGATTTTAATATTAGAAATAAAATATGCAAAAGTCATACATACGTAATAACAAAATGTAAAAACAGGTTGCCATGTTACAATGTGCTGATACATATATGAAGTTCAAGATTACATCTAGCTAGAATGCTCGTTTGTTTGATCTAAACGCATGCTAGAGCGAGAGCACAATTGCGTACAGCGTTCTTTCCTGTTCTGTTGCGCTCGCTGGCGGAGCGGTTTCATCAAAGTGTTCTTCGCTCGCGGCTGAACATACAATAATTATACGATTATTCAATATTGCATCATTTTTGCGTATTGTTGCACTCAACCCAAAAGCGCGACTAAGTCGTGCACTCGCGAACAAACAAAAATGTGATAGTTTAAACCAAACGAACAAAAACGTAGATAGAGAGCCAGAGCATTTGCTCGCAGTGTTCTATGTTCTAGCTCTTTTAGTTTAAACTTGTTTTGTGGATTTTGTTCACTAGGCGTTTACACCAGGGCAGCAGGAACAGAATGCTCTAGCTCACACTCTATGTTCTTGTTCGTTTGGTCTAAATGCACCTTTACTCTTTTGTATTGAGACATTTTTTTATTGCTCTTTCATGTTGGTTAACTGTCAACAAATAGTGTAAACTGATCAATTGTGCAGTATTTTTCATCATTATAATGGAGAGTTCTAAATATTCAACATTGAAATTTGTCTCACAAATGATATTTGTATCTATCTGGTATTGGATATACAAATTATCTGATAATAATTTTCGGTCGTTTGAATACAAAGAAATATTTACTCATTACTTACAATAATAATATGTTACAACAAAACACATATTATCAGTTTTTTATATAACTTTTTAACCAATATCTGATGATTTTAAAACACATTGTAACAAAAACTGTTAATCTTCCTTTGTAAATTTTAATGGTTCATGCCGTGTGATTATTTTTAAATGTAAACCTTATCAATTGTGATAAACAAAGAGCGAGGTCAGACCTAACTTGGTTAACTACCTCAAATTTAATTTCTTTACACAGCACAGTGTAATTGCTGGTAATCGGTCAAGAAATTGAAGCCACTTTGGCTGCCCTAAGTAATTTAATTTTAATTGCAATCATAATTATTGTAGAATTTAGATTGTTAGGTTAATTGAATGCCAATGAATGCATTATCAATTGATATTGATATATGAAAGTTATAAGGATGGAGTCCTTTTCCTTCCTCTACTTATGAATGTCAAGTCGTGGGTATCTCGAAGAGTATACGGTATATTTGATTTTATACGGTAATAATAAAATAATTTGATTTGCGCGAGTATAATAAGTTCGAGGTAATTGAGAGTGGAACTGCAGCGTAGTCAGACCATCTACCTAGCTCAATCGAATAGCTCACTTGACTCTGATGGGGCTTACGGTTAACCGTTTATCCATTTTTAGAGTGCAAGCAAGTAGTGTAGTGAACTAGGTAAATTAGGTTTCTTGACGAAGCCAAGCTCGACTCAATTCTGATTGATTAATGAAAGCCAAACGTCGCCTTATGTAGTCAAATAGGCGAACCATTGTTCGCCGTCTATGTGATAACGTCTGCGCGCTGTATGCGATGTCTGATGAGTGAAAGAGAAAGTATTCAAAGGCCCTGTGCTATAAAGTTCATTTATGTAAGATGTTACAGCTTAGAGTCGTGGACTCTTAACTTAATAATTAATTAACTGTCAGTGGTTCCCAGAAGCTACATTTGTTTGAGTATAGAAACTTGCGAAAGCCTCAATTTGTGTCGAAATTTACTTAAATGCAGTATAGGTAACGTAGGGATTATTATAATTTGCCTGCAATAATACAGTAATGTGTGTATTTAATCAGTTGGTGAATGTAATGTTTACCGAATAATTGAATAGATGTTGACACATTAAAAAAACATCAACTAAAATTTATTTATTCAGTCTATTGACAGATATCAATAATTAAAACATCATGACACATCATCAGATGTGTCATGATAGACATATTTTTTTCTATAGATTGTGTCAATATTTTATTAAAAATATCAAACATTTGATATTTTTAATGTATGTAAAAATATGATAGGACAAGAGTCCCTGTGCCCTGCTAGTTTTTGTGTATTTTGCTAAGTTACGCCCGATTCTAAGTAATCAAAGTTTTAAATTCTCTAGATATCTTATTCAATATCATGTTCCGGCATTGATTCTGTGTATCAAAATAGTGTCAACACATTATTGTTGTGTGACTAAATTCGAAAACTTCGATTGCCGACGTCGCCTATAATAATATGTTGGCATCTTTCTTAACATTCCGTTTTAGAAGCGTATGATTATCTTAATTATTTGTTAGATTTTTTTTATATAGGACACTGCACAGTGTAAGTTGGGCATCTAACTTCTCTACCTATGTCTATAAGTATAACTATGCATTACGCTCTTAAATTACATATTATGTTGCAATGAAAATAATAACATTTTATATACAGCTGTTCATGGAATGTAAACAAAATACTCATAGGCCTTCCACCGAAATAGGCTGTCGAATCCCGTATATACAAACTAGTCGAGCGTTCACCCAACTGCGTGCGAGTCTGTATACTCGAGTACCGTCATGTTCAATTATGCTCCATTCAAATAATTTTGTTTGGATAGCTCATATATTTGGATCAAGTATTCCTTGTACAAAAACAGAAAAATGTTTTTCTCTATGGTCACTTTTTGATAAGTTTGATGTCTGTGGGACGCTTAATATGTCAAACAAAAATGATACATGATGTAAATTTTTGCATTTTGCCCTTAGATCCCCTAGTAGTAATATAATGGCAATGAAAGATGTTAAAATTGCTATTACGTACTTATTATTTCTTATATATATTGATTATTATGGCCGAATAATCCGAATGCCGAATAAACGTTATCGACTGATTTACAGTTGTGTTGTGTAACCTTGGTCTTGGGTCTTGGTAATAATGTGAGAACCGGGAAATTGATCAAAATGAATTGGGACTGCAGGAACTACATGCAAATAGCGGGAAAACATGAATTCCGTTCGGGGTTCCACTGTACTTATTTAAATCCTTGTTTGTTCTAAATGCCCATTTTTGGAATAATAAAATGCCTAGTTCTGGTCAAATTTGGGATCACAGAGATTATCAATATATTTTTTTATCGTAAATATTTCACAATAATAATGTCGACATAAATTATACTGATGGTTTTATAAATGCGTTTAAAAATTAATAAATGCAAAAAATCTTAACACCACTGCACATTTATGTACTGAAATATGACTATATTCTAAAACATTAGAGCGAGAGGTTTAAAAGAATACTATTTTATGTAATAAAAACACTTTATGCAGTCATCAAATGTTTAAAATAAATATAAAGGATAATCAGGCTTCAAAATTATATAAATAGATTATCTACAACGTTTAAGGAATGTCCAGAATCATGCTTTGAAAATACAATAAAAGCTCCATTTTGACCTAAGCTGAGCATGTCCGCCCTTAAGCTGTTTCAGGTCCATTTAATTTCTTACATAATTGAAGATATAAATAGTTGAACACAGCTATCTGCCTTCCAATTGGCGCCGATGGCAGGTTAGTTGTTCACCCTGCGATGGTTATCACTCAATACTGCTTATGTATTATTTTTTAACTTGAATACTTTTCATTCTGTCATTTTTGCTTTCCAGATATGGCCAAGTAATAACGTCGGCACTCGGTGGATTCTGCTCGCGATACGGGCGCGAGCGTTCGGGGAATGAGGGGGGCGGAGGAGCAACCTCCACCACCGGCTGGCTCTCCTCCTTCACTTCCATGGTTGGAGGAATGTTCCTCAGTGGGGACGACGTGGCCTCTGGAAAGACACATCAGATAAGGTTACAACATTATCTTTATATTATGTGTTTAGTCCGTTTAATTCAACAATAGGATATTCATATGTGAACCCTCATCGCTCGCAATTCTTTTTCCTTCTTCCTGGATGTGGTATGTAGTATCTTGTAGCTTCTTGATATACATCCTGGTCTAAACCACCTATTTGAAGGTTGCCTTTGCTTAGTTGTACAAAAGTGCATTTTATTCCTCATTATTCCTCATTAACCATGTACAGTAAAACCTCATTAATACGAATGGAGATAATTCGAAATTCGCCGTGAATTGAAATTTTCGCAAAAAAGTCCTTAAACCATACCTTTAATTCGAATTTCGTAATACGAAATGATTTCAGAGTCCTGGTATATACAAATATTCAATAAATCTTAATAAAGTACACTATTTCATGAGCCAGTCATTGGAAATTGTGACAGACTTTTTTTAAAACATCATAAATTACTTATTTTGTGAAGGTAATAAAAATAATTATGACATTTTATGATCCATTAATCCTTTCAACTCGGATGGCACACCTGTTGTACACTAATTAATTGGCCGTTCAATATATTCTTCATGTTATTTAAATGCCGTAATTAAAAGCTCCGCAGTCAATAAGTTAACACATCAGTGGCACAACTGCACTACACTCACAGGAAAAACAATAACTCACATGTTTCAGGGCTGTAGGCTTTTAAGGCCGTACATCAGTTGAGGCATGGTCTAAAAAGATCGTTGCTAGGCGATGCGCGGATTGCGGGTCGCGGGTGGGTGCAAATGACGCCTGTCAAACGAAATATTATTTGTCATATAAATTCAACATACGTCCATTTTATGTTCTGTTTATTGTTCTATTAGTAACAATAATAATATATTCATTGACATGTTTTCTTTTTAAAGTAAATGGGTAACGTTTTTAGTCATCTTTACACGATTTAAGAATTTATTGGCCCGTCGCCATCACGAAGCAAAGTGAAGTGTTTCTAGCTCGACGTTCTCTCACTGAATGCGAGCGAGTCCAAAATTTCGTCGCGCCTACAGTTGAAAATTATTTGCCGTTTCACTGATGCGTCACCTTAATTGATGATTGTTTATTTGATTTTCACATAGTTTTACTAGAGAACCAATGCCAAACAATAATTGTGTTGACAACAAATTTCGAATTTTTTTTCGATTTTCAGTCCCGTCGAATTTGTATTAACGAGGTTTTACTGTACCGACTTTTACTTGAACACAGCATTTGAATATAAAAAAAAACATTGTCAGTTCGGGAGAAAAAGTACATTCTCTAAAATCAATTTGTATGATATTTAAATTATTAATATCCTGAATTTACATTTTTTGTATTTGCGTTTTTTTGTTACTCCCTTCAACAATGTTGAACTGAGGTTTCACTGTACCTATCCAATAAGTACCTATTTAAATTTTGAACAGCTGTGGTTGCAATGTTACATAAATTAATACTTGCTAAGTCTGGGTGTCTCATTCGTAACGATTTATTATGCCTTATTTATCATTTACACTTTGATATACTTAAGTGGATCGACAAAGGGGATTATAATTTATACTTTTGCCTCTTCATTGAGGCATGATCGCATGTAGAAATTGAATTATTTTGATCAAAGTATTTGACTTTTACATACATTATTTACTATCCACTGATATCCATTCTATTTTTTATTTTTCTCTATGGAAAAATGTAAATAAATATACAAACAGTTGTGCACCATTTTCTTTGTTAATTTTAAGGAGTATGTACAACGTTTTATGATAAAATTACAGATAATAGGTAATCGGCCGCTTGAGTTGAGGTAAAGTAGAAAATATTGTATTCTGCCCAAAATCTAAGTAACCAACTGAAAACTGTTTATTTTTTTTAATATGATTCGTGATTGGTCAATAATTTTTAGAGGGCCAATCCAACGATCAATGGAACCGGTATAAATCTCTGTATAATAATACTGTATGGATGTAAATCTTTTGTAGGGCAAATAATGCTGTTTTGCTGGCGTTATATGAAGCAGCTCACTTGAATAGGAATTTTATGACAACCCTCGCGCACACGCAGAGCGACCGACCAAGTGCTCCTCCTTCGCCGGTCAATACACTCTCACACAATCAGGTTTGTGCAAATATTATTAAAAAAAAATCTACTACATTATTACCTGTAGCGTATAAAACACTAGCGTAAAAAAGCACTCTTTATTGCGTAGTTTATTAAGTTAATTAATTGTTATTCAAGATTGAAAACATATAACTTTTAAAAGCCTTAGGGTTTGGCTACTTGGGTCAGTAGTGTAATTGGTATGAACTCGTGTCCAGATAGTGAAAGACTTATGTCTTACATATCACTCGGAACCAGATTTTTGAAGGTTTTTTTATAATATTTATGTTTAAGGTTTATCGAAGGTACAGTAGAACATCGATTATCTAGGCAAATTGGGGCTGAAGATAGTCCGGATAACGTTAAATCTAATTAATCGAAAAAATAATAAAACAACAATTTATTTCCAGAATAAACCACTTTAATTGCAATTGCAGGAATTATACCTTTTTCTTATAATCATTTGAAACTGATAATCAAAAATAAATTCTGATAATCGATGTCCGGATAACCGAGATTCTATTGTATTATATTATTTCCTTAGATAATGAGTTGGGGTGGAGAATGCTGTTCTTTTGTCCTTTCATACTGTGACTACTGTTGTAGTTTTCTGGTTTTGACGCTATGCAAAACATCTCGGTTCTTTCCCATTCATTTGACGTGAACATATTTTGTCATCATGTCAGTCCAAGAAATTATACGGATTCGTCAATACAACTACATACACCTAGAAGGCATCCCTTCGTGTTATTTCTAGGTTTATTGTCAGTGTTATAGATAATAATTGAAAGTGAGTCATGTGTCGTCTCAGGTATAGGTTGAGGTGCCTCATTTTGAGAAAGTCACTACCATCTCAATTTTTGTTTTTATTTTTTGAGACTGATCCCATTTGTCATTAACCTGTTAACCCATCGCGCCCTAGCGGCATCAATTTGACGCCGCTGTTGACAAAGTACTTCTGGACAATCGGCGCCAATTTGACGCCGCTGTGACAGACCGCAGTAAATGATAATTTTTAACCATATACTACCATCTATCGAAAAATTCTTAAACCAAAATCGTTCAATAGATAATGTATCCAGAAATTAAGACTGTCGGTAATACAGTGACCCATATATATTTTCGGAATAATATTGTTTGTAAGTCGATTCGTATCGCGTCATCTTTAGAAATAATCAAGATGGCAAGTGGTTCAGGTATCGATAAATTGTTGCGTAAAAGTGGCGGTAAATCATTATCGATGAGATCCGCGATATATTGAACCAATCTGATAACGACAGTCTTTGTAACAGTGATAGTGAGCCAGACATTGATAATTGCGACGAAGATCTTCATATTTCGTCGGATGAAGAAGGGCCCGAGGAAGAAATAACCACGCCGTCCGTAATTACATCGGATGATCAAAATATGTTCCCCAACAAACGCCTGCGATTGAATTCATGTGATGCATGGAATTGGGAAGAGACCGCAGACGTCTGCAGCATTCCTTTCACGGGTCAGCCAGGATTATCCCGAACGACTATCAATGCCTTTGAGGCCGATAAGTCGGAGTATGCGGCATGTCGAGAATTTTTCACGGAGCTGTTTTGGTCTCAAATCACTTCCGAAACTAACCGGTACGTATATGTTTTATCAATTTATATATTTGTAGTTTACAATTGAAAATAAACGAAACATGTTGATACAATTTTGGGTATTTCTTTTGCAATATACCAAGTCAGATCATATTTCAATGCAAAATAATATTTCCCATATCTGACACTGTTCTGTAGGTACTCAATATTTCTTTATTCTTTATCTTCAGATACGCCACGGAGAGATCATCTACGTCTACGCCCAGTGAAGAATGGAAGGACATCACTTCTGAGGAGTTGCAGGCCTACTTCTGCCTATGCATTCTGATGGGCGCAGTGCGAAAGTCAACTATCAAAAGTTACTGGTCCAGACTCAAAAACACGCTGGGAGTGTAAAAAATGCAAGGTGGCTCTCCATCTTCCAGAGTGTTTTGAAGAATACCACACTAAGCTCCACTTTTAATTTAAATTTTTATGTTTTAATGTGTTTTTATTTATGTTTTCTTCAATTCTTTATCATTTTCTCAATAAAATTTTATGTAAAAAAAAAAAAATCTTTTTTTATATTTATTTCCTAAAACCTATAAATCCATTGTCATATATAAAACACAATAATTAGAAAGAATAATTCAATACCTACACAATATCACAAAAATAATTGGAATCAAGTATATAATATAAAAGTTATAGCAATTTTAGTATAACATATACTTTTGTAAAATTTAACTACAAAATTAAATCTGGCTGTAGGTCCAACGTATTTCCCATTTTAATCTGTCTTGGATGGGTTAATTGATATCTTGCTAATTATTATCTTTTTTTCTTTTAGACTCCACCAAATGTAACTGATCAATTAGAATTAGATATAGCTCAACCAACTAATCTCCTTGTCACATTCTTCCAGTACTGGTGAGATTTTTCTTTTATTATATGATATATTATATGGCTATTAAATGTAAAAGTTTCATCTGTAATCTATAATTATTTCTGATTTCAGTTCCATTGTAATGCAAGACACAAAGAGTGATCCTAGTATAAACAATTGCAAATTGTGTTTCCTAATATTAACTTGCATATCCGAAGATCAATATGCCAATTCCATTATGCACGATTGCAATTTAACTTTTAAGGTAAGGAAAAAGTGTTCAAACCTTTGGGTTACATTTTAAAGTTATAGTCAATTCAATCTTCGACTGCCCTGAGCTCTTGGCTATGACCCAGTTTCGTATCATCACTCGACATATTGTAAACAATTGTTGATTTTGCTAAGGATTCTTTTTCTTCTTGGTCGTACACTCATGGCTGAGGATCGTGACCACATTTAAATTCTCAAGACATATTGTCTCAAAGTCTCAAGACATATTGTCGAGAGCTGTTCTTTTATCTTCAGTCTCTGGATGATTGACTGGTTCGTCCTGTGTTCCGTCCAAGAAATACGAAGCAGCATTCGGCGTCAACACCACATCTCAAAGGCATCAATTGCCTTCCCTTCCCTTGCCTTCAGGGTCTACGACTCGACTCCGTATAGAATTATTGAGAACACTAATGTTTGCACAAACTAAGGATTCATTCTCTCCTAAAAACTTTGTCCATCGATTTGTTCAATACCTCCAGTCATTCAAACATTACAGTTCATGAACTTTTTGTGCTAAGTGTATTATAATCGTTGCGTTCCGAGAGAAGTGGAATCAGCTTGGAGAAGCCTTCATCCAGCAGTGGATAGATACAGGCTGATGATGTTATAACCATTTCACCTCGAATTGTAATTTTTGAGAAAGCGGGGTTTTTTGTTGCAACCAAATAGTTGGACTATATAACAAGAGAGAGCTTTATGAAATTTTACTATTTAAGTAGTTAGCATTTCTGGAAGATTTTGGTGTGGTCGATCTGGTAGCAAGAACTAAATTCATATTTTATAAATTGGCAGTTTAGAATTAAAACATAGTGGCTCGCTCATAGCTACTTGATACGAATTTCATTTGCCTTTGACATATGTATTTGTAATTATTCATCTAAATATTTTGACAATATCTGAAAATATTCTGCTGATTGCATAGTTATGATTCAATTGAAGAGTGACATTCCAAACCGGCCTAAGTCTAAAAATCTGATTTTGAGATAATGATATTTTTGTGATTTGCAATTTACCTCTTAATTTTTCGGTACTATAATGTTTGGCAATTTCATAGAAAATTCAAAGACTCGAAAACATAATATATAAATAATATTAAAAAGTATAGTAAAACTTCAAAAAAATTCATTCAAAAACTGACTTTCTTTTCAAAATGGCCCTAAGTCTGTACTAAGTACAGTTTGGGACACAATAAAGTAAAGTTGAGTGTCTTTTGTGTATAAAATTATGATTGTGTAATAGAATGTGGACATGGACAGGTCTGTTGGGATGATTAATGAATAAAAATAATATAAAATTTCTTCCACTTTATTGCATTTTTTGATAAAAAGGTAAACATTGTAACTTTTACAGCATAATAATAAATTATATAATAATACTACAATATAGGATCATTTTCAATAAAAAAATAGTTTACTGATGTGCACGTGAACTTATAAAACACAAATTCTCTAATATTTCGTCTGTCATTTCTAATCTGACGTGTTACAATATTATATTATGGCCGCTTGGAGCGTAAATGTAGCAAAAAGAGTTCAACTGCGCATGCGCATATATCCTTAGGCCAGTTTGGAAAGAATCAACCGTTACCTTAGTGCTGTTTTGAGAAAAAAAGGCACATTTCGACATCAAATTTAAGAGACTTAGGATTTTTTGTAAAATATAAGTTTTAGTGAAAATATAGATCTCAGCACACTATCGGATTCCATCAAAACATGAAAATTTGTAATTTTAGACTAAGGCTGGTTTGGAATGTCACTCTTCAATTCTATATTGTAAAGCCATTTGACAATATATCTCTTACCCAGTCATTTCAGTATTACCTGTTTCACATTTTTACTTACGTGTTGCCATGTTATGGCATTTATAAAACTACTCAGATTCAGCAATGTAGATAATTGTAAGGTTTAAATGCTTGCGGTGTTTGATGGATGTGGGTGAAGATACTGAAGTTTGCTACGAATGAATCCATATTGTTAATTGGTCAATTTCTTTGATTACGACATTGTGAGTATTTGATTTAAAATGCAAATTATTTTCAGGTACAATTACATAGATTACCAATGAGACATAGAAAAGTGACACCAGATAAAGAAGCTCCTTCACAAACATTAGCAGCAACTTTAATCGGTGATTATTATATTTTTTAAAACTTATAATACAAAAAACATTTAAGTATTTCAAAATTCAATAATTCGAAATTTGCTGTAATTTGAATTTTTTTCCAATATATGTTAGGTGGTTTACACGTTGACTCTGTGACTGTATAATATATGGTTTAGTAGGCATTCATAAATGTACTGATGCAATATTGTTCGTGCTTGCATGAAAGTTAGAAGAACCTCAGCAAGAATGTCATTTGTGGGTAGTTCAAAAAGTTACTGCTACAGTTCTGTCAAAATGCACAAACTTCATAGCAATCAGGCGTACATTTCATTTTTTAATCCAGATATTGCCTGTCAAATCGCAGACCGAATAACCGAAGAACCGCAGAATAACGAAACGGCCAGTGTAATGACATCTTTGTGATACAAGAGTTTGAGAAATATTCAACTAACAATAAAATTGAAGCACTGTGCAGTACATAGCATATTTCTAATTGATAGATAGATGCACCTAATATTTCCATCACGCCCACGGTGGCCGCGCGGCATAAGCGTTGGACTATCATGCCGTGGGTCCCAGGTTCGAATCCTGGGTCTGGTAAGTACACATATTGTTTTTCAATATGTGTGTGAGTCAGGGTATGGACCTAATAGGTTGAGCAAGTGGCTGACATCCATTTCTCGTAAAAACAAAATCTGTTAATACAAACCTCTACTCTGTGGAGGCCCATATGATCCTATTAGGATCGAACATGGTCGAAGAAGAAGAATATTTCCATCTATTTCTCACTTTTATTAAGCTTCAACATAAATTCAATGCGTTTATTACCTACTTACGACCTATTAGGTCCATACTCTGACTCATACACAAATTGAAAAACAATATGTGTACATGCCAGACCCAGAATTCGAACCTGGGACCCTCGACACTATAGACCGGCGCTTAAGCCACGCGACCATCGTGGGTCTATCTATAAAATACCTAAAATTATGCCATTAAATAATGTATAATTTTGGATATTTTATACATAAAAAATATTTTTTATGTAAGTATTATATTTGTTCGGTTTAGGCTGGGGTTAATGAATTCAAACAAATTAACCAACTACAAATAAGTATGAATGAAAAAGTTTGCACAAGTTTTATCGTATCGCCTAAAATATACAATATGTGTACTTGCCAGACCCAGGATTCGAACCTGGGACCCACGGCGTTATAGTCCAACGCTTACGCCGCGCGGCCACCGTGTGTGTCAGAGTATGGACCCAATAGGTTGAGCAAGTGGCTGACATCCATTTCTCGTAAAAAAACAAAATCTGTCAATACAAACCTCTACTCTGTGGAGGCCCATATGATCCTATTAGGATCGGACATGGTCGAAGAAGAAGAATATTTCCATCTATTTCTCACTTTTATTAAGCTTCAACATAAATTCAATGCGTTTATAGAATGACATATTTTTGGTCAATGATGTTTAGCAGATTTCAATATTTGGCAGTTGAGTTTTTTGACATTTGATTCTATGGATTGAATTGCGTCTATGGGAGAACGCAATTTTATTGCAGTTTGGATTATGTTAGCCTATGCAAGGCACCTTACTGTTTATATTTTATCTATCTCTAAAAAACAAAAATTCTGAAAAACTTTAAATGTCTGAATTGCACTGACCTAACTCAAGTGTCTATGAGTCACTGTGTGCCCACAATAAGGCTGGGCTAGGGTAGGAAAGATGGACAAGACAATTTTATTGTAATCTCAATTAAATATATATTTTTTTAAATTATTTCAGATCTCCTTGTAGAATTTATAATGTCCCACATGATGAAACGGCTACCGATGGAGCTCTATCTCCACTGCATCGGAGTCATCCACCGACTCCTGTGTTATCAGAAACGTTGCCGCGTGCGCTTGGACTACCAGTGGAAGGAATTATGGTCGGCCATGATCTGCCTCCTCAAGTTTGTGGTGAACAATGAATCTAATCTCAGCAAGAAGATGGACATTTTCCACTTGTGTCTTCAGCTCATCAATATCTTTAATTTGTTCATAACGTACGGTGATACTTTCTTGCCCACTCCGGCGAGTTACGATCAGCTGTACTATGAATTGATTCGGATGCATCAGGTGTTTGATAATCTCTACTCGATGGGTGAGCAATATAAATTATTTAATGATTTAAAATTATGAATTTTATTGTAAGTCGTGAAGGTGAAAATAACGGGCAGTCGTGGCATTTTAAATTTTCAACGGCAATGTCATTGATTAAAATATGGCTCACAGGGTAAGAAAATAAGCCACTTGGCAGAAAATATCGCAAGATTTTCTCAAAATAAAAATGTCTAGAAATAAGCATTTAAAAGGGATTATAAACACTGTTTTCACGAGATTAATAATCGTTTAATAATTCATTAGCGAAGAGTGAAGGTAGGCTGTGGAGATCTGACTTTGATCTGAAGATTCGAATTCTGTATGATGTAATGACAAAATTTTAGACATTTTGTCGAGATAATATGTCTTATGGTTTGGTTTTTTTTTTTTTTTCCGACCATGTCCGATCCTAATAGGATCATATGGACCTCCACAGAGTAGAGGGTTGTATTAACAGATTTTGTTTTTTTTCTCAAACAAAATCTGGTTTGGTTTAGGTGAGGTTTAAATGAATTTTAAAAACTAACCAATACCATCTGTAATTTGTATTCTTAGTTCAATGACAAGTTTACTGTGCACTACTTATGTCGGATCTCCATAGCCTACCTCCATCCTTCGCTGCCACTTAATAATAATAGCATGTTGATTTTAAGCCGATTTGGTGTTCAGCTATTCGAAAAATTATAGAAAAAATCTTGGTATTCAGCGGGATTTGAACAATTTTTAGCTGTTTATTTGGCTTGGTAGTATAATGGATGAAGCACCTATCTGACAAATTTCACTTTGTTCAACAATTTTTTCATACAAGTTACCTATGTATCTTCAAGGAAAAGAATGATTTATTTTTTAATCTGGTAATTCAGTACTAAATTAAACATGAACACACTGACATTGTGTATTTACCATGATGGTGAGTGCGCATAGTGCCTGAAGATGTTAAAAGGTGAAACTCGGGACGCAAAAAACCACTCAAATGGAATAGTATAAAACTTAAATCCATTAGGATTTAAATTCAAATTCCATCATGTAGATAGTATTGGTAGAAACATGAAAATCTTTTAATTATTTTTTTTTCAGCTCTTCGTTACTCGACCAGTGATAGTGAATACAAGGAGAAAGCTCTCAAATTGGCAAACTGTTTAATAAATATTAGGGCGATCATAAATCATTTCACACCAAAAATTGAAAGCTGGCTGGCCAGTCAAAGCTTGTCCACACCGAATGAAGACCAGGTAAAGATTGCCAACAATCATCTTAATATATAATAAGTTAAAAGAGTGCGGACCATAATTATTGTGAGACGAATACAGAAATGGCATAGCTAAAGGTCCTTTTAAATGTCAGTTCTGTTGTCCGTTCAGTCGAGGTTTCCGTTTTGGTCCATTCAGTTTTGAAACGGCGGTGTATTTAGACAATCAGTTGTCCTTTCAGTCGAGGTTTCAGTTGCCAGGTCAGTTCGGAATCGGCGGTGTATATTTATGTATTTTTTATCCACTAAAAATGAATATTATTTTTATAATTACTTTCTAAACATATCGTTTGGTGTAATGCAGTAGGTACCTATATTTAAATAAATTATAATATTTCAATCAAAATTGAAAAATATGGCAACATAGTAATTTACACTTCAACTTAACTGGCAACTCTAAAAACGTACACGAAAACTGATAGAAAATCCATCCTGTTTCATCTTCGTTTTGGTTTCCGTCAGCCGCGTCCGTTTTACATTTACACGTTAGTTTAATGGACAGCTCTACAGAAACAGAGACTGATTGGATAGCAAAACTGATCGTTTAAAAACACCTTAACAATTATTGATAGTGACTCTGCAATGTTTTCATTATGGTTGAATTGGTAGCCATAGAATTATTAATGCTTTATATGGTGGCGCATTGCTTACAGTCACTCACTCGCACACTTGGTTTGATTATCGTTATGTTTATCACTCTCGCGAGTCACCCTGTACTTGTTTCTGCTAACTGTTTTATGATTGAGTTACGGTGGTGTAAATGTTAGCTTGTTGGTGGTCGAATTGTAACTGAATAATTGGTAACTGTGCCTGGGAGACATAAATGATTGGGAAGGTATATGATGGAAATGTTTGATGGTAGCTTTGTAACAATATTGGTGCAAACAGAACTTATTATATATGTTCCTTGCCGTGGCGTCAGAACATAAATACTATTTCTCCTAATTGCTGTTCCTTTTTGTTTCCAGATATTAGAAGTGGTCCGTAAAAACTACGAAAGCCTGATGCTGAAATTACAGGAGTCGTTGGACAAGTTTGAGAGGTACGGGGAAAGGCCGGCTCACAGCGACTTTCTGCAGGCGGCGCTCACTCAGACTGTGCGAGACACACGCGCGCATGTTGACTACGCGGGAGCCGACATCAGAGGCCTCGCTCTGCTACATGAGGGGACGGTCCTCTCCTGAGAGGCCACACCGAGCATCTCCTTATAACGGTGCATCTCTCATTGTTTAATTGTATCATTGTGTTATAATTCAATGAAGTATTATGTTTGTTTGTCAATGATTATATCATAATCAAGAATAAATGTATAAAAATTTTGAAATGATTATTTAGCCATATAGCCCACTGAGCGTGGCGCTACATTGTAAAATTTGTTAAATCATTCAGCATTTTTTGAATGGTGATAAGCTTAGTTCCAAATTCTGACAATGGACGATTATGTTGGTATATCTATAACTCAATTATTAGGCTTCCAGTGAAGACTGTATTCGTCATACTATTTATATGTGACATACGCACACACAATGTTCGTTGGAGCACATTTCTATACAAGCAGTGAGTGGCAACCATCAGTGACATTGTTTATGTCAGCGGATGGCCGTATGATTTGATGACTACAGTTAAATCAAATTGAAGTTTCTCATTCAGTGGGAGTAACTCACCAACGTGTTTCTTCGTCCACCGTTAGAAAGTAATATAAAATGGACGTCATGAAAGCCACCATTGCCTAATATCTTCATTTATAACCGAATGTAGAAACATGGTTACGTCTATTGGAATATTTTAAAATTTGAACATTGATAATATGGTGATTGAGTAAAAGTCAAAATATGTAACCATTGACAAACATAATACTTGTTTAATATAATTATTGAAAATGGAATAAATGCCAAGTCAATTAGTAATTAATTGATGCATTTCTCAATTGGTATTTCAGTCTTTTACCTGTAAATATGCCTGATGCGTGATCGATTATGTATTTTTTCCAAATTGATAAATATTGTGTTCTTTTTGCTAGTATTGGCTAATTATAAAGACTGATTCATCTTCATTTATGTAAATTTTTAAACTATTCCAGTGAAAATACTCTTCAGTTCTACATATTGCAACTGCTATTGCATATGTAGCCGCGATTTTTGCGCAACCTCCTTCCGTGATGCTGTAAACGTGTCTGAATGCAATGTATTGTTTGTATCTGAGTATTGAAGCTCTGCCTAAGCAAAGCAGTCAGAATTGAAAGTAATGAATTTACGGAGGAATTATTACAACGCAGCAAACTTTTCAAATGCAAATAGCTCTGGTTGTTCAGTGGACATTCCCAGAGGACGTGTTTAATGACGTGGCTACATATACACAACGGGCAGAGATGTGGAAACTAAAATCATTAACATTTGGTACTTTAGCATTTTATAAAAAATATTTCAATTACAACCTACCGTTCAAGTATGAAAGCATGACATTTCATGAATTATTTATTATTTTTTAAACTCTTCATTTAGAAATTTATTAATTATTTTTTATATATGTTTTATTGTCAATATTTTGATGTTTTATTTTAGGTCAGTTTAAAAAACATCGCAACCATGGGTGTCCTGTATTTTTTATTTCGACATTCATTTTTTACCTGCGATTTTTACCTATAGATTTAAAAAAGATTCCTTGACTAAATTTTATTGGGAAACATTGGTGTAGATATTCAATTTTGTTTCACAGTAGGTAATCGCAATGTTGGTGCAATATTTTCCATCAATGTAGTTTGTGATCAGCCTACACTTGCTGAATTTTCTCTCGTCACGTACGCTACAGTAAAACCCCGGTAGTACGAACACGGTTGATAACAAATTCACCGTAAATCAAAATTTTCGCAAAAATTCATAAAATGTATTTATAGCGGTTTCGAACAATGTTATAATATTGGAATAAAAAAGAATTTTATCTTCAGGTTTTGTCATTACGTTTTGTATTTCATAATATGAATTTTTTTCCGATTTTCTGTCTCATCAATTTCGAATTAACGGGGTTTTACACTATTTGAATTGTTATGGTACGTTTACATCTGACACTTATACCGTTATACTTATTTTATGTGTCGGACATAAAATTTCATTTACTGTTTACACCTGCATGGATCTGACATAAAATTCTGGTATACTTCTCGTTGAAATAAAGTCTCGACACTTTATTCAATGGCAACATTGGAATAAATATATGCGGTGTTTACATATGATATTGTAATTTATTCGGACACTTATTTTGTATACCTACTTCTCAAAAACGTTATGTCAGTTGTCAATATGGGAATGTTAAAAAAGAAAGCAGCGAGTGTTATTATTTTAAGTCTTTTGGCAACAAAAAGGAGGAAAAAATGGTCTAGATGGGTGCGGGAATGGATTCAGCGACGAGAAGAACTAGGTGCCTTCCGTTTAATGTCAGAGTTTCAAATCGAAGATCCAACTCAATTTGTGAACTTTAGTTTGCAAGATTGGACCTTTTGCCAAAAAACAAGACACACAATTCAGAAATGCGTAGAAGAACGATTAACAGTAACATTGCGATATCTAGCACTTGATCGTCATTGCATATTCAATATAATATTATCGTACCTAATACGAGTGCAGGTGTGAGCCAAAATGAATAATTAGGTAATACCATTTGAAGCGCATTTTTTTCTTCACAGAGTGCATCAGAATTAATCGTATGTGCCGAGAACAAGCGATATTTTATTTTCGAACAAAATCCATAGAACACGGCACATCCGATTTATTTCTCATTGTCTATGATTTTTGACAGATCGCTACAGTACATTTATTAACGTAAACGTTGGGCATACATTCATGGTGTACCTATGATTATTGATTGTCCGTTGTTTTAGAAATATACATATGCAATTCACTAGGTACCTGTCAAACTACGAATATTGTGTCAGGTACTTGACATAAAAGTAGACGGTGGTCCAACTTCGGTGATATATCGCTCCAAGTTCGAATTTGTCGAATACGCGGTGTTTACATTTGCGTATATAAGTAGATTGAATAAGTGGTAGGTGAGAGTCGACACACGCAAAATAAGTGGCAGATACAAATATACTTACTGTTTACACTTAAGTGAATATGGTGTCATACATAAATATGACGATATTAGTGTCAAATGTAAACGTACCATTATACTATTGTAAAAAGCAAGTTCCTAGAAATCCAGTAGTAGAGAGTTAATGCTCCTGTACATAACCAAATGGTGCTAAGTATATAAAATAGTACTTCCGAAATATCTGTAACAAAGTACATACCAATTCAACAACGATACCTTGATATGGAAAGTACAATTTAAATATTTCATGTCTCTAGTACATATTTCATAGTGTATTAATTGTATAATCCAGCTATATACCAATTAGACAGCGCGGTGTTAAGCATTTGCAGATTAAGTGATATAGGTATCCAAAAAATAATAAACTATGTTCAGAAAAACCTCGTTAATATGAACACTGTTAATTGGAAATTGGCCGCGAATCAAAGCTCTTGTGAAAATTTGTAAAATTTATTTTTACCGATTACAAATAATTTTCACAAAATTGGAAGAAAAACAAGTTTTTTTTTTCGATTTTCTGTCCCGTCGATTTCGAATTAATGGGGTTTTACTGTACAAGGACATCAATCGAAACCTTTTCTAAAAGACAGTCTAAATGAAAATAGAGCTGGAAAATGACTACTTAGACATGATTATTATGAGCAAATTTCACATTGTTATTGGATCTGTCAAAAACTGCAAGCATTTAAACACGATCTAAAATTCAGTCAATCAGTCAATTCCAATAACTATGCAGATGTTGTCAGGATAAACCCTGACATTTGATTTTGTTATGAATCAGATGATTTTCGATTGGATGGATTGTTTTATTAATTACTATGTACATATTATATCGAAAATTTCGAACTTACGACTGGTTGGTTGATTGCTTGATTATTGTCGACAGATAGACAGTCAAATACACCAAACCATCATTATTTAGAATATACGTACATAATACTGAAATGTCAAATCAGCCGCTATTTTCTAATACACTAACATACAGGTAACCTTCATTCATCCCAACCCCAGTGAGTCCGAATTTGTTATAATATTGCAATCGATTTTTAATATTTGTTTTTATTCCGCACCTATTTTGACTTGTACTATGTGCCAGGAATGGTCATAATAAGTGGAATCATGCGTGATCAGATTATTTGACAGTTAACGACAACTTTGCAAGCAGGCCAAGCGGGTACACTTTCTTTTGATGTCGATATGTTATGTTTTCAGTATATTGCTCTTGAAATTTCGTTACTTTTTTTATGTAATTAAATTTCACTTATTGTGACCGTTTCCGAAACGTCTCTCGGGCTTACCCGCATTAAAATTTTTTGTGATTACCAACTCGTATCAGTAAAAACTGCAGAAACGCTCTCAACTGTTGTAATACATACTAACAGTTTTTAAGATTCTTGTTATAGTTCAAAATCGTTTGTTGTGAATGACATATTCTAATAAACATTTAAATTAAATAATAAATATCTAAACAGTTATAAATAATTATATATCCATATCCTCTTGAGTTAGTTTTAAATCAAGAACAATTTATTATCGCATACGTATTTGAACAACTATAATATTTTAAAACCAATAATTGTCTGTTCCATAAAAAAAATTGTTTGGTCTATGATTCATATTGTCATGGTTCGATTGTAATGATTTAAGGATGTCAATGTATTCAAAAAAAGATTGTTTTTGTTAGAAGTTAAAAAAAAAGTTGATGGAACTGTTTCTATTTGGGCAATAAAATGCTTGTAGATTTTATTGAAATCGAATTTTTATGCTTATATATAAAATAAAGTAAATATTCAATGTTGCTTATTTATTGCTTGCAATATTAAGGTACTAATTTGTTATGCGGATGTCACTCATATAAATCCACTTGAAGTTGCTCCATACCATCATGGTTCAAGAACAGTACAGTGATTTATCTCGAATTAATATTCTAGAATCTAAGTTATCTAGTGTGTATGTAAAAACTGGTTATTTTTATCGAATAAGAATAGTTTGATGGAAACAGATCTTCGTTCTAATCATTAAGGGCTCCGGTACCTTGTATAGGTCGAAAATTAAGAATTTGGGCGAAAGATGTACGTCATTATGGTGCTTAGTCTTTTCACATCCTGAATATCTACATTTTATTTTTGCATAACGTTCGACAAACTGCAGTATGTTGTGTAACCCACAATTCACAAATTTTACAGGAGGCACTGTATATAATGCAATGTATGATACAGCTGTGGAGAGTTTCTTTCCTACATTTTTGTAGCGTATAACGTATAACCAAGTAAATAAATATCAAACATGCAAAATGTTCTATATTTCGATTGGAAGGCATATGACATATTACGGTAATTATTTTTTTGACTGTTTGATATATTACACAGATGTATTTACTAAAATTTAAATTGGTGGATTATAACATATTGCTGTTTTTTGAATGATAAATTATTGTAAACGTTGTCATTTTGAAATTGACAATAAAGCTATATTTTGGAACATAAGGTGTCAAATGAGGTGGTAAACCACTTTTTAAAGTTATTATTTTCTCAACACTTGTATTATATAATTAATTTAATAGTTATCTAATGGCATATTATAATTCTTAATTTTCGACCTTTACACGGCATGTGAGCCCTTAATCATTTTTATTTAGAAATAATACTGTGAGTGACTACTGTATAACAGAAAAGTCCCAAAATAAACCTAAGTTAGATTACCGAGCAGTGCCAATTAAAACAAAATCATAAATAATCAAATTATACACATTATAATATATTATTATTCATTAATTACATACAGTAAAATACCAATTAATTAAGATGATTTTTGTATTGAATTTTTATATAGCACCTTAATTTATGTTTCAAATCAAAATAATCCAAATATTACAGTACCTATGTAAAAATATATTATACCAGTGTAAGGTTAATCTTATAATATTGCATATTACTTCTGATGGGCTTGTAAGCCGAAACAGTAATAATTTTACGGTTACATAGAATTAATTGTAGGTGTATAATTTTTTTCATCCATTCGAATTATTTGAAATATTTATTATTTGGAACGTAACAGTATGAAATATATATTATTTTTTATATTGCATTTTACAGCGCATTGTGTACAAAAATATATTGTAGTGCGAGCCCCCGTAAAGTTCTTAATTATTAACACCAATCACTGCTGACCTGTTAATTAATTTTTAATTACCACATTTAAATATCATGTTAATTATATCTATATATCAGGTAACGCAATCGCGCCAGTCGCAGTGTCAGCACTAAATGAGTTTTAATGTGTACTGAAATTCAGATAATTTTTTTTTGAAAACTAAAATCATTCCTTAAAATTAAATTATAGTTACTGCTAGATAGGTAACTTTGATATCTTACGGGAAGGGGAGGGAGGGGGGTTATTAAATGAAATATATTTTAATAAAAATGCATCAATAATAATTAAAAATAGTATTTATTATTTGATTCACCACGTAATATTATAATACGCCTTTTTTCTGAAATATATTGATGATAATTATTTGTTCTAAGTACACGACAGATATGTTTATCTAGTCTTTAATTATTTAAATTTTTTATTAATTAGTTTTTTGTAAAAGCACATTTTAATATAATTCTGTCTTATGATTAATTTGTATGTATTATTTATAATGAAATATAAACAATTTAAAAAACAGCACTTTTTTTTTTATTTGAAATAAATAGAAAGCATTTAGTAATATGTAATGCGTCTGTATTATTTATACAGAATACTTATAGCGCCTGTACACGTGCATGGATTTACTTGTAGCAACAATGTGTATTTTAAAAAATCGCGAAAATAACTGTTAACACGTAAAAGTGCTGACTCTCATTCTTCAAAAGTAAGAGAGACATGATGTCATTGTATGGTAGGTACTATTTGACAGGTCGTGAAAATCGGTTAACCTCAAGATGCTTGTTGTAGTTAATTTTTTTACCGGCAGGTTTGCCACTATCGTTCTACTGAGCAGGCGCAGATATCGCATAGTTCAATTGTCACGTGAAAATTCAGAAGCTTTTGAACTTTTTTAATCCATGAATGCAATCTTGCAGTTTGCACGATAATATGTGTTTACACGTACATTTTCTTGTTATGGCCGCGATAATACGTACTGTCAGCAGTAAATCCATGCACGTGTAAACGGGATATTATTATAGTGTTAAGTAATATAATATTGGAATTATTGAAAAATAAATTATTTCTATCAAATATACATGGTGAATTTTTGGAAAATCAGACACGCACAATTAAATTTAATCATATTAAATATTAAAATAATTGTAGGGAATGTATATTTAATTGTCTTTGGTAATAATATATAGAGTAGTATCGAAGAGTGGAGGTAGGCTGTCAAGATCCGATATAAATAGTGCACCCTAAACTTCGTTAGCTTTAAAAATTTAATTAAACCCTGCCTAATCCAAACCATAGTAGATAATAGTCGACAAATATTCGTTAATCTATAAAATATCTAAAATTATGGCATTAGCATGTACATAATTTTAAATATTTTATAGATAGAATTTTTTCATCGATTATGGTTTGGTTAGGCAAGACTTGACAAAAAAAATTATCAACACCATCTAATATGTATTCTTAATTCAACGAAAACAAATAAGTAGGACTGTAAAAGTGTGCACTATTTTTGTCAGATTGTTTATAGCGTACCTAAACTATTAAGGTTTGGTTTAATTAAATTTTAAAATACTCCGACTCATACATAAATTGAAAAACAATATGTGTACTTGCCTTGTATTATTAGTTCAATGAAAATAAATAAGTATGACTGACAAAGTTTAGTGTGCACTATTTATGTCGAATCTAAACAGCCTATGTCCACCCCTCGCCATTGATATAGAGTCATGACTAGTGGTGACAGATCAATCACATAAATACTTAATAATTTGATACACATATTATTCTTACTAAAATTAGATTTGGAATGTTGGTAAAACTGTGAGTAAAATTATTTTTGTAACAAAATTAAAAATATGACTAGGTACACTTGTACATTTTGGTTGGTAGTCGTAAATTTTTGGAAAAAATGTAAAAATAATTAAACAAATGGTTTTACAAAATAGGAACAAATGGTCAAATTTTAAAATCAAAATAGAGATACAAATCGTCGAAAAGGTATTGTTTCTATAACTCTAAATATAATATTATTATAAATGTCAGACCAGCTAACCATAATAATATAAAGTTATTGATTTATGGAATACATGGCGACTATTCATCTTTTCAATAGTTAACAACGAAGACCGAACATATTGCATTATTTAACTTAACACAATATTATACACCTTTTTTAAAATTACATCTTAATCAAACGATTTGAACATGAAATACTGTTTGTGATCAATGTTCCTTCTAAGATTTATGAACATTGGGTTACATTAACATTAATATTATAAATGTATCGTTGAGTTTCAAAACCCGCTATAACACTTTTTTGAAATAATTAAGATATATATATATCGATGGATTCGTTATTAGAATCTCTACATGAAAATTTTATCGCCTCTTTCAAAATCCGCTACGATTAACTATTTATGAAACAAAATCAATTCTACCAATACCCGCTATAACACTACTGAAACATTCAAAAACCTTTTTAGTTCAAAAAGTTTTTATTGATTTTCTCAACGTAATGAAAAAGTGTTATAGCGGGTTATGAAACTCAGCGACACAAATAACAATTGCATTTAGAAATTAAAATGTGTCATAAAATTGTGCATAGCATTTATAATTGAAAGTGTCACATAATCATCATATTATCTTTGAAGGAACTTTGTCTGTATGCTAAGAATATATTCAATTATTATGCTCCTCTAGATAGATACTTTCCAACGCTTCCTGAACCAACTTCTGCAATTCCGGCGGTAAGGTCTCGTCATCGTCTTCCGTGTAACCGTCATTTGGACCCTTGACACTCAACTTTTTATCTTCAACTTGTTTAGATAGTTTTTCTTTCCCAGATAGCTCAACAGTTTCACCGTGTTTCGAATGGCCATTTTGATAATTCTCAGGAATTTGAGCGGAAGGTCCGTTATTTTCTTCGTTTCCTGCTTCGATTGGGGTTTGGGTATTCTCCAAAGCGAAGCTGTCAACTTCTGACGAGCAGTAAGTCTCCAGAAAGACTTTTGATGGGAATAATGAGACCTTTTCTTCAGTGTCAGAATTGCTTTCAAGACGCTTTTCAAGCTCTGTTATTCGGGATGCCAATATTCTGAAAGAAACATCATTTTGGTTAATAAATTGTTGACAGATTGTAATGCAAAGTAAAACTTAAATACACTTGAATCACGAAACATTGAAAAGTTAAAATTACACATAACTTGAAGAAACAATAACTGCTGGACAAATCTAGTCATTCGGCGGTACTCAATAGGTAGATAAATGCCCAGAAGGTAAACCTAAAAGCTAATTATTTAAGTTCTGAGGAAGTACATGACCACTCAATGTACATGACTGAAAGGAATGGAATCAGCTTCCAGAGGCCTTCATTTAATGATGATAATGATGACTAGGAGTTCAACTAAACATGCCTGTTATACCTCGTTTACACAGTGGCCATAATAAGAATATGCACGTGTACACGTATTATTGTGCAAGTTGCAAGATTGTATGCATGGCGGATGCTCATGCGCAGTAGAACGATAGTGGCGAACCTGCCGGAAGAAATACAGGCTACACCGCACAGAACAATTCGACGTTTACCGATTATCTACGAACCTGTCCCAATCTGTCAAATAGCACCATACAATAGCAACATTGCGTCTTGCTAAATCTTGAAGAATGAGATTAGAGAGACGGCCAGCACTTTAACATTTAAACAGTTATCATCGCGATAGTTTAAAATACACACTATTGGTGCCAGTAAATCCATGCACGTGCACAGGCACTATTATACTAAGAAAGATCTTCTATTACGTCATTTTCCTCATTGTCGAGGATCCTGACTCCATTCAAAACCTTCCCTTATATATTATATCTCCAGTGATCTCAATATAAGAAGAAAATGCACTGTGCAACACATGAATATCATCTTGAAAACAAGTTTAACAAACCTATTGGCCTTTTTCTGGTGTGTCAGAGCCAAGGATTTATCATTGAGGGCATCCAGGAGACCGAAACTCAGCGCTCTTAGGTCAGCGATTGTCGCAGCCGTCACCGGCAATTCTTCGTTTGTCCCACTTTCCAATAAGTGTTTTACTATAAAATTAAAATTCTATATTAGACAAAGTTCATAAATTATTAAATAATATTGGTTAAGTTAATAGGCTTCTAGAACAGTTTCAATGAAGCAACCATTTGGCATTCATTTCACACCTCTACTACATTTCTAGTGTAAACTATGGTTTGTTTGGCGGATCTATACGTCATTTGAAAATTATGAATATAATGTTGACGGTTATAACCGGAATGCCAGAGAAACTCTTAAATTGATTTGACGTACGTACCTTGTTTGTGCGTTACAACTGCGTTTGTATTGTTGGTGCCAAGTTTGAGAGAGCCTTTGCGATGTTTTGTTTCCAATATACTCTGTAATAAATAAAAGGAAATAATTAAGCGCACCCGAGCCTTACATCATTCAGCGTTCACCATGGATTAGATATAAATCAAATTGTTCATGAAAATCAAAGAAATATGCCGATCTCACGCAGATCTTTTGAAAGAACATCAGATAATAAAAGACTGTCCAATAAAATAAAGTATAAATGATCATCGTAGTGGTAAGGGAAGAGCAGTTTACATTTTGTTATCCAATCCCGAAATCTCTTCAATTTGAATCGAGTATATTCTTATAGAAATTTACACTTTCAGAGATATATCTTTTCAAAATCGTGTTCCCTCACTGACACCATATAAGTACTACTTTATACCTGTCTAACAACCTGTCAAGAATTAATTTCTTAATTAACTTTCTATATATTCGATATGCTATTATTGCACTGTAAGCATCTGTCAAACTACTATGAGAGTATCCTATCATTTGTTTTCTTTCTCGACCCGATTAATATAAATGATTCCAGTTTATATTTCATATTAAGTTAGCGTTTACGTGTGTGTTTAATGTCTTCTTTTCTCTCATGGATTACAGATAAATCAAGACAAATATATTATATACGGCATAGCCATCCACCTTGTATTTAGTCAACGCGTGCGTGGCAAGCTCATTTTCAGCCTGGGCCTGCGTCAGTCTCTCCTGTAAGTATCTGTTCTCCATAATCAGAGCGTCGATGTCAAGAATCAGTCCTGTGCCGTTGGATTTTCCTTTCTTTGACAGTGCAACCATCAACTGATGGTTAAGTCGGTGAAGTTTACATTTGTAAGCGTCACGTTCATTCACCAGATCTTCCTTTTCGTCAAGCATGGATCTTAGATCGGCTTGCGTCTGCTCCGTCTGAAAACGTAGAACACTATATATTTATTCTGTAAAATATCATGACATAGTTTTCAACCAAGGCGCCGTAATATATTAACTACAGTACAGTACTCCCTCAGTAATCCGCCACTCCAAAAACCAGACAAGTGTCCAATTAGTGAAAGTGGCGGATTATAGTTTATACATACATATGGTAAAAATTAAAACAGGTACATATTTCGTAAAAATAGTTTTTTTGACAAATTTGTACTAGCAAATGACGGTTTTATTTATAATCAAAATCAAGTATTTACTAAATTATAAATATTTATAAACTAAGTTTATTAACTGAACATTAAACAGTAAATCACTTGATACAACCAGTTGTTCAGTGAGGCAGATATTCTTGAATGGCTTAGGATTCCTGGCTTTCCTTATGACCAAAAGCTTTATTTTGTGTGTCCCGGTTGTGATGCGGTCATTGGGCACTTTCCTCCCTGGTACATTACTTTTTTCACGATGAACGTATGTTTTACGAAGGAAAAGTTTCCAAAATAAACCCGTCTCATCTGCGTTGTATACTTGTATGCGGTGCACTAATGAATTTGATAATTGAATACCGGCGAATTATAGAGCTTGATTTTCTGCTTACAACTAGTAAAAATAACGGCGAATTATAGTAGTTGTCGGATAATCGAGCGGCGGATTACTGAGAGTGTACTGTATTCTTATGTAAAAAAAGTACAAAGTAATAAACGATAGTGTATTGTTATGGGTGGCAATTTCGATTATTAATACATTGTGGGGAGAGGTACTTAGATATTTTAATAGGAAGGGGGGTTAAAAAATGTGACATTTTATAGATTTTGTGATGAAGAATGACGACGGGGCGAGGGGGGTAAAAAAATACCGAAAATCGTGCAATGTCATTTATGGATCAGAATCAAATGTTAAGAAATAATCACACGAATGATACTACACTCGGTAACTTAGTGGTTAGAGCCCTCGCCTGGTGAGCGTCTGTTCATCTTCTTTCATCCAAGGTCTTTTCTACCATATTTCATATTATGTTATATACATATTGATTATTTGTTTATTACATCTGACATTACCTTCTTATTCAAATTCTCCAGCTGTCTGACCAGCTCCTCCCTTTCGAAGCTCAAAGCGTCGACAGCGTTGACTCCGAAAGTCTTATCGGTCGACACCCGCTGGTTATTATTCTGTTTCCGCAAAACCCGAATGTCTTCGTCGGCCTCTTCCAATTTGTTCTTCAAAGTTTCGATTTCCATTGCCAGGACCTTGTTTTGCTCCCTCGTGCTGGCTAGCATTTGCGCACCGGATATGTTTCCAACGATATCGGTGCCATTGTAATAAGGCTTGGTGTCTGGTATTCGAGACGGGGTGTACCGTGCATGGAATTGTTCCGTCAGTAACTTGTACCGATCTTTTTCCATTGAACACTTTTCTAATTGTTTACTCATGATTGTCAAGGCTTCAACTTTGCTCTGTAGTTTACTTTTGAGTGCTGCATTCTGTAATATAGTAGTCAATTATAGTAGAAATCTCAATTTGTCATCAGGGGATCATTAGAGTGTGTACTATTTTAGTGCTCTAATGATCTGACCAGATTCGCAAATGCGACTACTCACTAATTATCGGGAGAAATTGCCAATTATAACCAGCAATTATATGCAATGATTTAGGTGGGTCTAGGATGATTTAATGCCAGCAACTGGACCACGAACATGTGGTCGCCGCACAGACTAATGAAATACACATAGAAATATAATATGCATGTCATGGCTTTGTAGGGTGAATACCCTACCATCCAGCATGACTTGGCAGAAAACCATTACTTCTTAACTATAATTTATATCAAAATATTATATTGTTTAAAATCAAAAAACTACTTATACTGCATACGTACAAGTTTCTGGACACGTTTCATAATAATATATTCCCCATCACTGAACAGTTTTCCATTTTTAGCTATTATGTTTGAGGCAAAATAACAAGCAGCTATTATATTTAAGTGACTGCTGATAAATTTTATTAGGTTTGTTGATTGAATATTTTTATTTTTAATTACCCGATCGAAAAATTCTTTTTGTTCGTCCTTGATTTTCACTAGGGGTAATGTATAGTCTGTCTCATAATACCGTTTTACTGACGAGGTTCTGCATACAACTGTCCCGGAATACAAAATACATACCTACTACTTTATTGCCTTCATTGATCATGCCATACCCCCTCAGTCCATCAACTTTGAAAGTCTCTGCTGTTTGATTCCAATAATTTTTGTTTTTTTTTTATTTTCACAAGCCATGTTAAATAGGATTCATTAAATTAAATAAAATGCATGTACTTGTTTTCACTGACACTTGCTACGGCAAACATCAGCTGAATCTAATATTAATTTGGACCCCTAAAATTGTGAAACCCAGTGTAGCAGCAACTTCTGCCCACCCCCTGATTAATCTGTTAATAGATCTACTGATTTATAGTGGGTACAATAATTTAATTATAATCAATATTAAAACAAATTTATTTACTAAAGGAGAGGAAACGATAATTATTGATTTGATGGGTATTCTTATTGTAACTGAAACTGTGGCCAAATTGAAGAGTTACATGGTCAAGAGTATAATTTCATAGATCAGCACTAAATTTTCATTGATATTAGCGATACATTGTCAAGGGAAATATAAATTTTGTAAATTATGTAAATATACGATGTCATTATTTACCTCGGTGATGATATTATCAACATGGTCATCTAAAAAGTTTACTTTTGCAGTCGCCGGAGATTTGTTGAACATTTGAATAGACATTTAGACGACTTTTATTGAAAATAAATAACATTTAGTGACTTCTGACAGAACTGTCATTCGGAATTTTGATTTGTTTGGAAAATGGAATAGACAAAGACGTACACGCGTACACTCCACCATAAATAAACGGTATATTCAAAACCTCCTTATAAGGAAATTAGAAAAATCATGTAATATTATGCAATAATTATAAAACTATGTACGTTCATCAATAAATTATTGATTTAAAAATAATGAAAAAAGGAGTGCTGTTAAAATTTGGACGTTTTTTACACGTATAACTTTTAGTTAGTGAAATATTATTAAACTTTCCTTTATTTTCATTATTGCAGCTAATAATAAATTTAATATCTAATACTCACAACTACTGCCTCACCTGTGTACATATTATTATAATGGTAATAAAAGAGGGTTTTATTTATAATAAATCATTTTTATTTTATTGAGAAACATAATAATAATATTAATACAGTGTAGGTATTGCACTAATGGGTGGTTCCGATTCAAACTCGTTTATGGCACCGCTCAATCAAAATAATATCATCTATAAAATGTAATGTTAGATCAGTAAATATTATAATTTAGATTTATTATGGTGTTTACAAAGGCAGCAAAATAATTTAGAACGGATAATATCCTATGTCACAACAGTGCCAGTTACGCCTAAATGCCGTAACAGTAGGTACTTGCGGGTAATGCCAAGTGGATTTATCTGTAGGCTTAATTACTGTTGGTTTGATTCCTAAATACCAATGGATTTAGAATAACATGTGTACAGATTAAAATTCTCCACCAAACATAATATCGACGACTAAGTTAATTATAGATTTCCACGAAGTATGCATGTAGTTAGATGGTGAGTAGATGCTAATCTACAATGGTACACCCAGATCGTGGAAGAACTGTCCTATCTAGCACTTTCCATTTCTTACCAATGTGACAGCTGAAAATAAATAAAAGATTAGTTAGAAGTTTTAGCATATCAAATAAATCAGCAGTTAATAATTTGGTAGTTTATAAAATATAAGAGTATGCTCAGTGATCACTCACATTTTCCGCACTGGTTTGTGCAACTTAAGAAACTTTCGTTTGTGTAATCAACTTTATCTGATCCACAGACTGGTGAATACGCGGCGAGTCTTGGACACTTCTTCCAGCATTCGTAGTCCACGACGTTCCTGCCTATGGAGGGTTCTTCCTTTGCAGGCGTTGTTATGAAGATAATCGACTCCTCAGGTTCAGGTGTTGTCGTCCTGAATTTATAATATAAATACATAAGCAATAATTTTCTAGTTCCGGGGTACTAGCTACACGTTCTTATAATATGAAGTTTTGACAAAATTGAGATTTAAATTTAGCATCACAGAGTTTATAGAGATTTTATGTTGAGAAGTTCGAAACGAAACGATTAATATCATGTACGTACACCAGCGATTTCCAAACTGGGAGTCGCGGACTGTCGCTGAAGGAGGCGCGAAAATTTTAACACAAATGTAGCCACAGTTTTGCAGTTTGCAAGTGCATAGTTCATAAAATGGCCGCTAGTTATAAACTACATAAAAATCAGTCCTATAAAAGGTTGTTTGCAAACCTGTCTGAATATATGGAGACTAATTTTATTATACCTCACTTTCATACTGTTGTGAGGTGCGCAAGCTATCTCATGAACAAATGATATAAAATGGTGAAATTGTTTTGAAGAGAAAAATTTGTTGAGGAACGATATATTTATTGCTAAAGTTGTCTAAAATTGAGTGAATGATGTAGGTCCATTTAGTAGACACTTTGTGCTAATAAATAAGATCATCAAACGCGTGAAAACAAATAAATAAATTAAAAAATGAATAAGTCTAGTAAAACCTTGTTTATCTTCTTAATTATTTATTTTTCAATTTTTGTATTAGTACATTAGACGTAAAAATGTGTCTATTATTTAATGGAATAAAGGAAGGGTGGAGGCGCCAAGATACGATTTTTTAAAGGGAGGCGTAGTAGCATAAAGTTTGGAAGCCACTGCCGTACACAAAGCATTTGTGTAAATATGAGGGTGCTACTGTTTAAACATTGTAGCCATCGAACATTATTTAATAATATTTGTACAAACACACAAGTTTACGTACTATAAATAGTTATGTATTATTATTGGTCTGGGTTGGTTAGGAACTTACGTTTTGACTGCATTGCATGCATCCCATCTCAAGAAATCGATTTCTGTAAATAGATTTAAAAAATATATTAAACTTGTCATTCTCCAGAACTTTACTTATAATTATCACGTGTAGGCATCTACATGAACTATGTATTAACGTGTACGTAATCTATCAGTATCCAGTTAATCCATTACAATATACAAATTATTGATAACGATACAATGTATATATAGCTCAAGTGTAACAACACTTTAATAAGCTGATACCATCTAAAGATAGAATCCTCCGACTGAAGTCTATACAATATACTTAACAAATATTTTCAAGATGGTTGTTGCTACATGATCAAAAGACGGCAAATAATTTCATGACTTGAGTAGGTATGTAATAATCCATGGTCCCCACATACTGAAGCGGGGCCCCATATAACGTTTGGCAGGGGCCTATCTAAGCAGTGTTCCCCAAATGGTATTTCGTGGAACTCCAGGTTTCCGCGTATATTTCTAGCGATTTTTTGTATTTTTAAATAAATCCACCTGAACTATTGAGTTTTCGACAGCTGTTTGTTGTCATCATAATATTATGACGCACTGATCGCGACCCCATTTTGCTATTGCTAAGTAACATGCGACCTTTCACCATATTGTATAAATAGCTACTTTTATTAGTCAGGAAACACACAAAAAATAATTATAAAATAAAATTATAGACGTGAATTATTATCATTTAATTATTACCTATCATATTACATTAAATTGCATCGCATAGTCACAGATCTTAAAATGTTAATAGTTTATACGTTAAACACCCACGATGGCCGCGTGGCTTAAACGCCGGCCTATAGAGTCGAGGGTCCCAGGTTCGAATCCTGGGTCTGACAAGTACACATATTGTGTTTTTTAATTTGTGTATAAGTCAGAGGAGTCAGAGTATGGACCTAATAGGTTGAGCAAGTGGCTAACATCCATTTCTCGTAAAAATAAAATCTGTTAATACAAACCTCCACTCTGTGGAGGCCCATATGATCCTATCAGGATCAGACATGGTCGAAAGAAAGAAGAAAAGAAAGTTCATACGTAAAATAGCGCCTATTTTTTTTACTATTACAGCAAATTTCTGGTGTGTGTTTATCTCATTTAATTGGGTGAACCGCCATGCCGGGCACTCCCTAAACCCGGGCCCCAGGGCAATAGCCTTGTCACCCACCTCTTGTGGGGGCCATGGGCAATTTATTACCTACTCACTGTAGAATTATTAGTGCACCGTCTGGAAATGGGTTACATGTAAATTGTGCTTACGTAGATATTACATTTTGCCGTTTCGCAGTTCACTGTGACCTGTCGTACCGGAAATTGGTGGCTGTATAGCATTGTGACCAAAAAATAAGGCTTTATCCAATTTTATTAGATTCAATAAAAATATAAATTTGACATTGATTCGTATCAAATATCCGATACATCATGAAGCGGGCCCCCATGCCACGATATTTGCCGGGTCCACCTACCTATCACGAATGTTAAGGGTAGTGTGATGTTCTACAGCAGCATTTCCCAAATGATATTCTGCGGATCACAATGATCCCGCCAACAGCTGTTAAGCCCATTGGACCGTCCGATATAGTCGCCACAAAGATCAA
Source organism: Rhyacophila brunnea (assembly GCF_057557595.1). Taxonomy (NCBI): domain Eukaryota; kingdom Metazoa; phylum Arthropoda; class Insecta; order Trichoptera; family Rhyacophilidae; genus Rhyacophila; species Rhyacophila brunnea. Next base: position 39,517,893 of record NW_028232796.1, read on the forward strand.
TTTTGTTACACTTAAAAAAATTGCGGCGTCATATTACTATGATCATGAAGATCTCATTACTTAGATTGTTCTTTATTTTTGTATTAGCTTTTGTTATTAAAGTCAGTCAAAGCACATTTGAGTGTATGGCGACTTCAGTGTTAGGTAACTAGTCCTGAAACATTCCTAGTCATTAAAAATACTAATGCTTCACAACAAACGTAGGGTCCCGTGATACGACCGATTAAGACCGGGTGTGGTGTGGGACGGTGTGGTTTAACGGGTTCATTAACTTCAATGTAGAATTATGTCTACGAATATATAACTATTGATACGTTTATCAAGTACCTAAACTAGTATTATGATTCCGTCTAGCCAACAAATAATATTACTGTAAATGTTTAAATGATAAAAAAAATGACTAAAAAACAATATTAATTTATCATTTATAGTTAACACCAACAAGTTAACAAGTCTGCCACGAAGTTGAAAAAAAGACAAATAAAATATAATATCTCACTTGGGTTGCATTGGATCTTAACGCATTTGAGGATCTTCAAGTTCCTGTAAGTCCTTTGGTTAGTCCCGCAGACCTCAGACTTGAACCCAGGCTGGTCGTTGCACTTCTTTGCTATGCAGACATCTTCAATGTCGTAAGGAAGAGCAGCTGTTGTGGGTACACTAGTTATTTAAAAAAAATCAAACCAGTTATAGGTACAATTATGAAATCATGCCAAAATCTTAAAAATATGTACCATGCGAAATTCACACACATTGTGTAGGCATACAATATTACCTAAAACATAACAAAATCCCTGAAACTAATATCAATGGGGCCTATAACATAACCATTCAAATAGATAGGTACTAAGTCATATTATTGCATGATCATTGTCATCTTCAATAATAATTATTATTGGTTACAGGATGAGAATCCAGGCAAGAGAAACATTGATAATTTTACCAGACCGGTAGGTAGTTACAATTTATAGTTTCCCATTGAAGACAGGGTGAATTTTTCAGGATCACTTATAAAGGCACACTGATTACTAAAATGGATATACCTAACTCATTTATTATTCATTTAATTCAAATATATCTTTTAAATATTCATATGTATTAAATTTTTGTAGTATTTATTTATATTTTAAATTAACTTTGTGTATCAGCGGAATCAAGTAAACAAATAAAATATAGTTTTTGTGTTTTTTAGCATTTATTTATACAACATGACATTGATCAGGGATTTCCAAACTGGGAGGCGTGGAATGTTGCAAAGGGAGACGCGAAAAGTTTAACACATGTAATGTAGCCACAGGTTTGCAGTTTGCAAATGCATATTTTATAAAATGGCCGCTAGTTACAAACTACATAAAAACAGTCCTATAAAAGGTTGTTTGCAAACCTGTCTGAAAATAATATGGGGAGTAATTTTATAATAAGTACCTCACTTCTATACTATTGTGAAGCGCGCTGGCTATCTCGTGAAAAAATGAAATAAAAGGGTCAAATCATAATGTTGAAATTTGAGGCAAATTTGTTAGGAACGATAATTTTGTTGTTAAACTTGTCTATTTGGTTGAAATTATTAAAAAAAACAAGTGAATAAATCAATGCAAGGACCACTAATGCATTCACTAATTTAAAAAGACAAAATGAAGGCATTCATAAAAAATTGGAGCTTTGGAAATCAAAATTACAAAAAAATAAGTTCGCCATGTTTCCACATTTAAATGTTTTCTGCGCCATATATATTGAAGATAACAAAAATCTATTTACTGAGTTCTTGATTAGTTTGCTAATGCACTTATCACATTATTTTATTAATAGTAAAAAAGTCGTGTGTCGTAGTGTGGTTGTGCGTTGTGCGTTGCAATTTGATGTGATACCCCACTGCCCTTAACCTCAGCCATAGGTAGGTGGGCCCGCTTCAGGATGTGGACCCATGATAGAATCCATTTGCTAATGAACGATGTTGAATTTGGATTAACTACTATTGAAATTGATTGTGCTAATAAACAAGCACATTCATCGCATGAAAAACAAATTAATTTAAAGATGAATATAATATAAGTAGTAAAACCTTGTTTATTTTTATAATTATTTTTTTTCATTTTTGTATTAGTACATTTTTGCCTAGTTAAAAAGGTGTCTGTATTGTTTAATGAAATAAAGGGGGGGAAGCGCCAAGATTATATTTTTTTTAAAGGGAGGCGTAGTAACATAAAGTTTGGAAACCACTGACATATATAAAGTCGATGATAGAAGTGAATGATAATAGAAAGATATTCTAAAACTGGAGCTAATATAATACTCTTCAAGATATTTAGAAGATGGAGGGCCGTTATATGTTTTTTCTTCTTTCTTCTTTCGACCATGTCCGATCCTATTAGGATCATATGGGCCTCCACAGAGTGGAGGTTTGTATTAACAGATTTTATTTTTATGAAAAATGGATGTCTGCCACTTGCTCAACCTATTAGGTCCATACTCTGACTCACACACAAATTGAAAAACAATTTGTGTACTTACCAGACCCAGGATTCGAACCCGGGACCCTCGACACTATAGACCGGCGCTTAAGCCACGCGGCCATCGTGGGTGTTGGTATCATATGTTTTTTACACACTCAAAAACCTCATACCTACCAAACTGATCATAATGTTGACAAATTTAAATAAAAATAGATTAAATCAAACAATTCTTAAAAAATATATGGGACTCTATATAACTAATATCATAAAACGATAGCTACATTTATTATTAAGTATTGTCAACTTTTCAAAAAATCAAAATATGATTAAAATTGTTCGATTTTCCTGCAGTAGCGGCGCCAAATTGGCTTCAAAGTCAGTCAGTGGGATGTTCCTTGGGAACTTTTGTAATATTGTCTCTGAGTTGTTCTAAATTATGATTTCTTTTACCTAAGAAAGTTTAATATTATTTTTGAGTTTGTAGTCCCTATATTTTAAGGTTGGTTGTAAAGAAACTTGGCTTTTTACTCACATTGGAGCCACTGTAGGTTTATTGCCTCCAGGAGGCTTGGTCAATTTACCAGGAATCACTACTGGTCTGGGTGTGGTGATCGGCATCTTTGGTGTGGTTGGCTCTTCGAATATGTAGGGCGCGAATGTAGTGGTGATGTGCTCTTGAGGCGGGGTTGCATCATTCTCGGTGTTATCTCTGAAGAGGTCCAGGAAGCTGTGGAAACCGCTGATAATTGCGGGAATGATGATTCCCCTGCGATTGCAGCCATTTTGATTGTCGCACTCGGCCGCGGTAGATGCGGCGATTAGCCCTGGTATCAGACAAAGAATATGATATAATCAAAATTATAATAGGTACCTAGTTAAGGAACAACACAAGCCCCCGAAAGTCACAGTTGGTTGAAAACATTTTTTTTTTTGAATACGTAAGCCCTCCAAATTGGCATCGTTAACGACGTTAGCGGCAGGATGGTTCTGCACCAGCGCTCGAAATGGAAAAATTTACGAACCGGAGCGCTCGACAGTTTTCTGAAGATTTTTACATAGTAAAGTTATCAAAGTACCTATGTGTGTTTTTTTCATAAAAATAAGTGTGTTAGATTTTCTATTGGGGCCTATCCAGCTCAGACGGTCAAATTATTTATTTCACGAGACGGAGCGATAATTTTACCGATTTCACGAACAGGAACGGCGCTCCGGTGCGTTCCGGTCCATTTCGAGCCCTGTTCTGCACATTGGTATAGCAAATATCTGATGCTCCCAATGTCCTTTTAAATGAATTTTTATGCGAGACACATCAAGAATGCCGAATTTTGATCACATAATGTATAAGTCGGAGAAAATAGACAGCTAAATAATGATATTGTCTTCTAACTTTTAAACAACAGCATGTTATCTTATCATGCCCAAGAAAAAGTTAATCAGATAGTATCATACATACAAAATATATCCTGAATCCTCCCCCTATAATACCCGGTTACATGACATATTTGTACGTAAACATTTCACCGTGGCACAGTTCGCCGCGAGCCTTCTTATCAGAAATTTCTTTATCGAAGATTTTATTAGATTCAATATGAACATTAATTTTATATTCATAGCTGATTTTGGCTATTCATGAATTCAAGTCTGAAAACCTAACCTAACAAATTATCCAGTATATCGGCTATTTTCAAAATTTGTTTGCCGCTGGCTTCCTGCAAACAGTGTAAACCGACAAGAACTGTGTTTTATTTAGATATGAATTTTATGTCAGTACTATACGACCCAAAGAGGATGGACGGTCTTTAATAATATACGGCCATATTATGTTTCCGACGGTGAAGTGTGATACGGCGAATTGCATATGAACACGTTTCCGGACACGATAAGACCCACATCAGGTACTTCAACTGAAGCGAAACAAAAAAAAAACGATTCTTTCTCAAGTATATTTCGAACCAATTAAGTATAAATAAGTTATAAAATGTAACCCTCTATTGAAGTCAAATCCACCCCGTGGCGTCTGAGGTTTTTAAGGCCTGGGCAAGGCCAACTATATTCAGGCCATGGCATTGAATTGCGAATTACGATGGTAGTGATAGCTATTGATTATCTTAGCGCAATTAATGAAGATTTTATACTGCATATTTCGTTAAAATTATTAAAATATGCAACAATCGTCATTGTCGACAAACAGTACCATATTTTTTTTCCGACCATATCCGATCCTATTAAGATCATATGGGCCTCCACAGAGTGGAGGTATGCATTAACAGAATTTGTTTTTACGAGAAATGGATGTCAGCCAGTTGCTCAACCTATTAGGTCCATACTCTGACTCATACACAAATTGAAAAACAATATGTGTACTTGTCAGACCCAGGAATCGAAATTGGGACCCACGACGCTATAGGCCGATGCTTAAGCCGCGCGGCCATCGTGGGTGTACCATATTATTGCATTCGAATTATGAGCAATAACTAGCACTACCATAAAAAGTTTCGTGTCACTGTCTGGCTATAGAAGGCCGTAGGAGACATCATGTTTTGAACTCTGGACCATAATGATAATATATTATAATGTAATGTATTTTACAGAATTTTAAGTCTCTGGGTATACGGCCACGTCTGTAAACATAATGACATATAATGAAACTGCCTCATATGATGGTATGGCAGTGGCGAATGGTGGAGGTAGGCCGTTAAGATCCACTGTAAATAATGCACTCTAAACTTTGTCAGTCTTAAAGCCTGCGAAAACCAAGTCATAATAGATAATAGTCAAAAAATACTCGTCTATCTATAAAATATCTAAAATTATGCCATTCAACCATTCATAATTTTGGATATTTTATAGATAGAATAATATTTTTATCTATTATGGTACCACATTTAAATAACATGCTAATTATGTCTAATGGCCACCTGATGGCCAACGCACCAGTTGCGTTGGACGCAGGGTTTACTGAATTTAAAAAAAAACTATCCAAGAAGTTGTGTAATAATTGTATATTTATTCGAAAACAAATAAGTATGAATGAAAAAGTGTGTACAATTTTGTCTGATTGCCAAAAGCATACCAAAACTATTATGGTTTGATTTAAGCAGGGTTTAATTTTAAAAACTAACCAATACCATCTGTAATTTGTAGTGTTACTTCAATAAAAACAAACACGTATGACTTACAAAGTTTGTGCACTATTTATGGCGGATCTTAACAGCCTAAAAATGGGGAAATAGGCGAAGAAGCCGTTGATAGTTTGAATGACAAATAAATATTACATTTTTATACGATTGTATATATATAGCCAAAGTTAATAATACACAAAAAGTATGTAAATCAAGACTCATGGGAAAAGAGAAAAAAAGGAATATGGAGGAATGAAAAGTAGCTGAATTGACTACTACGCGAAAATCTTTGTAAGGTGTAATCGAGGCGAACTTGCCACATTGTTACAAAAGAGAAAATAAAAAACATTTTTTCTTTGTCTATTCTTACCAATCAAAAACACGAAAAATAGCGCCGACCTCATGATGTTAGAAAGATAGATCAATAATCTCGCAGTACCAACACCTCACTAAACAAATTATTTATTTTTCTCCATCATTACACATTGTATACATTAGGAAAATCGTTAGTCGATATTTGTAACAGGTTTTGAAGTCAATTAACACACATTATTAGGTGACATTTATTACTTTTATCTAAAGTGAAGTTGACCATCATTAAATCTGTAGCTAAATGAGAATAGGTTCGCTTTTTTTATCTTTGTAACACGATAATATTTTATTTCGCCCATGAGTAAATTAACAGATATTTTTTAATGGGTCTTTAGATAGGTTACCAATGTGTTTGGGCCCGTTTCAGACGGGACACCAGTGCCGCGCTCGTATATAATAAGGAGTATTCGAATAAAGGGCCTTTGTATTATGTTTATGAACGCCCAGAGCTAATGAGTCAACGCATAATTTCGAGATATAAATTAGAACATAAAACTGGCTGCGGTCATAAAAACATTTGTATCGGCGGCTTGAGAATGTAGCTGCCGACGGAAAAGTGTACTGGACACGCTTTGACTCATTAGCTCGGGGCGTTCATAAACATAATACAAAGGCCCTCTTATTCGAATACAAAGGCCTCCTTATTATATACGAGCGCGACACCGGTGTCCCGTCTGAAACGGGCCTAATTCTCGCTTTCAAGTCATTACACATGAGCATCTAAGTTACATTAGGTTAGGTTAATTCATGTAAATTGTACGTATTACATTTCGTCGTAATACAGTTCACAATGAGCTGTGTTACCGGAAAGAGATGACCGTATAGCATTCAACCTACTATCAATTTACCTACCTAGTAGTGATGCTAACCGTACTATAATTATAGTACAATGCTATAATTTTGATTTTGTGAAAAATGAAAATACTATGATTTTTCGCCAAATATACCAAAATACTATAATTTTAAAGGATTCAAGACGAAAAATGTTCCTGTACTATATATTTTTTAGAAATACTATATTTTTTACGCCTTTGTACTATAATAATAAGCATAGAAAAACATGGCAACACTGCTACCTAGGAACAACAGATACATCACAACAGTGAACAGACAACACATAATATGTTAAGATCTGCCATAAATATTGCACATTAAAATTTGTCAGAAATACGTATTTGTTTTCATTGAAATAATACTACAATTATTTACAGATGGTGTTAGTTCGTTTTTCAAATTCAATTAAACCCTGCGAAAACCAAGCCATAATAGATAATAGTCAAAAAATACTCTATCTATCTATCTATCTATAAAATATCTAAAATTATGCAATTAAATCATACACAAATTTGGATATTTTATAGAATAATATGTTTTATTTATTATAGTTTGGTTTAGGCAAAAGGGTCCACATGCCCAACGTAGGTCAAAATGGAGCTTTTATGGTAATTTCAGAGCATAAACCTGGACATTCCTTAAACCTTGTGGATAATCTATTTATATGATTTTGAAGCCTTATTATCCTTTATATTTATTTTAAACATTTGATGACTGAATAAAGTATTTTTATTACATAAAAATGGTATTCTTTTAAACCTCTCGATCTAATGTTTTAGAATATAGTCATATTTCAGTACATCCATGTGCAGTGGTGTTAAGATTTTTTAGATTTAATAATTTTTAAACGCATTTACGAGTATATAACCATTAGTAAAATTTATGTTGACATTATTATAGTGAAATATTTACGATACAAAATTATATTTATAGTTTCTGAGATCCCAAATTTGACAATAATTAGGCATTTTATTATTCAAAAAATGGGCACGATTAACACATTTGAAGATAATTCTAAAGATACTGATTATAAGCTATGTCTTTGATTATTCAAATGTGATAAAACATTCTACGAATAATGATTGTTTTATAATAATTATTGACCTAAGAATAATTTAGTATTTTTTTGAAATACGCCATTTCTGTTGGCATTTCCCAGTGGTTAAGCTACAACATAGATTGACTGTGACATTTGATATTTTGTAAAACATCTGATTAGATTCATAATTAATAGTGGTAAGTATCTGTTAAAATTAAGTGCGTTTGAATGACTACTAATTATTAAAATGCAATACTTATCTACTTTATAATTTTACCTACTTGTCAACTACGAAAGACGTGTTACCTAGTTGATACTTAGACTTCGAGCACAAGCCTGGTAATTTCAATTATTTTCATACATTAATTAGCTGAAGACATGCACAGAACGAAACTTGATTTTTTTTAAAAGGACGGGTTATTAAGCATAGAATTAATATGATATATGTACATCATGGACCCCTCAAGTGGTGGGGTGGCAGGGCTCTAGCCTAGGGGCCCGGGGTCAGGGGGACGGCATGGCAGGACAGGATAAATGAGATAAACACACATCTTAAATTTTATTATTACCATTTTAATATATAATATGTGCGATACTATTTTTGGTTGTTGTGTTGATGATAACGGTTTTGCGAGAACAAACATTTATGATGCTTCAGATTGTTATCAGCAAGGCTTCGAACCCGAACTGAATCGAAAACCGGAAAACCGTTATTTTTGTCGAAACGAAAACCGGAACCGAACCGGAAAAAATCGTTTTTTTTTTGTTTGGCACATGTTAAACTACGCATGTTAACATGATCTTACTCCCCACATCAGTTGTCGTAGGCGTAAAATTAATCACTCGGAGCTGAACCGAAAACCGAAAAAAGGAAAAACCGTTATAGTCATGTTAAAACTTTTATAGCAATAATTATTACATTTTGTTTCCAACCAGTGAGCTGATTTTTTTAATGGAAAGATATTTCCGTTATTACTAAGTTTAGGTAGCTATTTCTATATATACCTAATGATTCTCCTCGAATTTCCGCCCTTCAGGTAACTGCCGCCCCCAAGCGACGCTCAATCTGCCTACCCACATGGGACGTCACTGAGTGCATCTTCATAATAATGTGTAGTTGCTGTAAATCATGGCTCCCACATCCTAAAGCGGGCCCTCAGTCTAGGATGTTTGGCGCCCCCCTACCTACCGCTAACGTTAAAAGCAGTATGAAACACTACATTAACGTTTTTCAAATTGTGTTTTAGGTAAAATTAAGGGTAATATTATACAGTATATTATTAGCGATTTTTAATACATCTACACACAATAATCAAAAATTATATCACATCATATAATTTAAAATGTTAATTGTCATGAAGCATAATAGCGCCGCAGTCAACTTTTTTTACTATTAAAGCTACCTAATTTATGCATTGTATTTATCTCACTTATCTGGTCAACCCGCAACGCCGGGCCCCCAGGCTAAGAGGCCATCTGAATATATTTCCAAGAACAGAAAAGATAAGCTTAGTATGGCACGCGGTTCTAAGCCGCATACGGCTTCAGTCCATGGATGGCCTATAAAGCCCTGTCAGTCCCCCCTTGTAGGGGCCATGCTGTAAAATTACAATATTAATAAACACATAAGTTACAATGCTATGTGTCTCATGCTTTAGATTATTACGTCATAATGCTCCTTCAGTAGAAATTGTTACATTTTGAATATGTTTACAATATTACTTATCAGTTATCATCATTATACCTACTACTGAAGTGGACAATACATTGAAATAATATAATCATTCAAGTAATACACTCCATAAGAGAAGTAGTTTATATCAATTACCAGTCCGGATAACACGATTAGAGAATAAACAAAGTAATTTACTAAGTAGATTTTTATCAGTGAGTTAAAAGTGAGTGGGAGCTTAATATTAAATCCAAAGTAATATTGTACGTAGGTATTTATTTCAACAATATCAAAGGTAAGAGATTTTAATACATAGCCAAAAATTATTATCAAAAAGGATTTAGTTGTTATCTGTTTTGAGTAATATTCACAATGTTAAAGGTCATGTTATGTTTTGCTCGCCGAGGGACGTGATATCTGCTAGAAATTAAAATACTAACACAACGTATATTTTAAGAATTATTGTAAAACGACGTATATTTAAACTCATTCTCACGTTAGTGGAATATATCGATATCCAAAGAAATCATTTTTTGGTAAGTTAGTTACATGAATAACTTACTGGTACAATTGGGACAGACAAAATAAAAAATACCCATAACATCTTTTACCGCTGCGAAACGTGATTCATGTTCAATTTCAAATTCAATTAAAATTTACATATTTACATAATAGTGAACATGACTAATGAGTAATGACAAATTCAAAACGTTCACAACAGGACATGAAAAACAAAGAAACAGTATTAAAAACCAAGAAATATAAGTAGTACCTATTAGAAGAACAGTGGATATAAAAGATTTTACAAAGTTTCTAATACCCTATATGTAGGTATCTTATTCTTGAATGAAATGAGAACTCTGCACATTCTTGGTAGTATTAACTTGTGTGTCCCTGGATATCGAGAGCATCAATTGTTTGTTCTCCCAAGGAGCAGAACTAACCTGCCATTGATGATGCCAATTGGGAGGGCAATAATTCTGTTCAACCAAATCGCTTCGGATGTTGATTTATTTCACCTACGTGAGGATGAGTATATTGGTGGACGTTGTTTTATAAATTCTTAAAATAGGGTCTGCTTAGCTCATTCGGCGCACTTCCTTGTATCTAATTTATATTTTTTTGTATTTACACTTTTCGGTACTGTTCGGTTAAAGCGGATACAGCGGAAAACTTTTTTTGAAAATAGCCGATAAACTGGATTATTTGTTAGGTTAACCTAACCAAACCTAACCTAACCTAACCTAACCCAACCTAACCTAACCTAAACTAACCCAAACTAACAAATAATCCAGTTTATCGGCTATTTTCAAAATGCGTTTTCCGCTGTATCCGCTTTAACCGAACAGTACCCTACTGGTGCATTAGTGCCGGGCAGACATAAAATATATTCATTAATTATACGAAAATTTTTGTGATCCAGATTATTGGCGCGAAAGTATTTGAACAACTCCACCCAACGACTTTCGGTTGAAACATTCCCAGTGTTCCATTCTGACACTTTTTGCGGTGTAATGTAATTAGAAAAAAGTGAATACTCATCAAATATTTCTGTATCTTGATCACAAGTTTCTTTCTTTTCGAAAACGGTACATTTTGGCGTCCCGAAGCTGTGTTCGGGGACACCGGGACTCGCCGCCTGAAAACGGGACGTCTAGTCACATTATGTATACCACATAATAATACGGAAAAAAAACTATGTAACCAAATATAGATCTCTTCGAATTTAAAAATGAAGTACCTATCTATGGAACCATGTCAAATAGAAACATAATCGTATATTCAGTATTTGAAGGCAGTGGCGGCTCGACGACTTTCTAGGTGGTGGGGTTTAGCCAATAATTATTAAAAATATACATACCCATGTACCTACTTTCTCATATTATACATTATAATATACCAAGATACTTATAATAATAATGGTGTTATTATTGATGAAATGAGTATTTTTTCAGAATAAATACTATGATTATCTGAGTCGTCACTCAATTCCATCTAAAAAGCGTGCTTAAAAGTATTAACTTAATTATGTAATACTTATTAATATTTATTAATACTTATAGATTTTTTTCAATTTTGAACAACGACATGCAGCGAGCGTTTTTACTCACCATGGGGTCATTCGATTCGCTCCCCAGTTTGAAAAAATAAATTAAATAGTTCATTTAATCAAGTAATTATGTAGGTATATTGTGAAAGTGATAAAAATTTCGAACGTGTATTTTTGACAAAACGACGTGGGGATGGTCCATATGAACCCTTAAGGTAGAGCCGCTCCTGTTTGAAGGATATATTCTTTGATCAATAAGGCCCATTAGGGGATGAAGTTTTCGTTCGTTATTCTTCGCATTAGTTCTTCAGCAGGAATTTACACTCCTCTTCCCCCTCTGCATGTTTCTGACCTTTCTCATAATATGAAAACATATTTAATGGGTTTAATGAACTATAAATAATAAAAATATGATTATTCTTACCTATTAGATAATACCAGTGACGTCATGTGGAATAATTAGCAAAATAAGGAATGCACACCTGTTTACTAACTATCATTACAACGTTTGAAAGCAGTAGCGGGTTTCCGTTAAGCGGACTTCATTAGAAAGTATAGAATATATCAGGGCTCGAAATGGACTGGAGCGCACCGGAGCACCGTTGCGGTTCATAAAATCCAAAAAATTATCGCTCCATCTCGTGCAAAAAATGTATTAACCCATCTGAGCTAGATAGACTATATAACAAAAATCTAACACAATTATTTTTATAAAATAGCTACATATAAAATTAGATATCTATGTTGATATTTTCTAAAATTATCAAGCGCTCTGGTTCGTAAAATTGTCCATATTAGTTTAAAATTAAGGAAATCGCAAGAGGGTCTACAGACTTGTCAGTGCCTCAGACCTCTACGTATCTAAAACCATCGCTGTTTGAGAGTAGGTTTCGCAGAAATGCTCTAATATTCGGTAGATGATATTAAGCTACATCATTTTTTCAAGATTTTTGTTACAATTATTGTCAGTTCAAGATACTAAAATTGAAGGGCACGGTATTCTAACTGGCGTATGCATATAACAGCAAACTGCATTCAAGCTATTTACTGCAAATTTGCATGCATAAACCTAATTTGAATCTGTCGAATAGTGACGTCACGTCGCTGACGTAATATGCGTCATGCCGTGGCTAATGTTACCAACTTTTAAATTTAAATTTCCCGATAATTATTTTAAATTTTGAAATTGTGAATAGGTGTAAAAATGTGCAAACGGTACCATATAAATTTAATAATTAGAAATGAATAATTATCATGAACTTTAAATAAATTATTTGTTATAAAATCATATTTATTTTATACTTCTTAATGCACAAAATGATAAAGTATACCCAGTAAATATTTACATAATATGGCAATACAGCTTCGCGGACTCATTGACAATATTACATACATCTCTATCGATCCACGATCTGTATACATTTTTACAAGCATTTAACATCATTTAGCATCATTAAGCATCATCATGAATCCGATTATAGCACAATGCCACGTTTCAAGTCTCCTACTAAACGCTTGTTGTGATGAACTTATTTTAGACATATATTAAAGTGACACTGACAGCTCGCGCAGATCGCCGCCATTTTAAGTTTGGTGCGCATTCCTGTACGCATCTTCGTGACGTATGCATTTTTTATAGTTTTCTTATTTGGCCGATATACCGCTTACTGCGTTGAATGCGGTTCAAAAGTGTATGAATACGGCAGTAAGTCTGCCTAAAGACAGCACTTTGCCTAGGGACGTCACTGGATAATACTTCAATGACCAATCGAATAAACAATTCATTCAATCGATTGATATAATTATAGGTAGGTAATTACTGAAATGCGTATCAAAATTAAGTTACTATTAGTGATGGTTTTAACAAATAATGGAATATTGATTCATTCGAGATCATAATAGTATATCATAATGATTAATTTGTTCTGAAACTGAAATATCGATGGTCTAACATTGCCTTAACAGAATTGAAATTTGATACTGTAGGTAGATGCTGAGAGTATCGAGAATGGCCAAATTGACCAATGATTCCATAATCATGGATTTCCAAATTCCAAATAGATTCTCCTCAATTTATTTGTGACCAACAATTCTGCGTGCTCTGATACAACTGTTATAATCTTCGATAAAAACTGTGGAATATAATAATATAACTAAATAAGTTTGATTTTTTACAATTATTGAGTATATCTACTTGCTACCTAATACCCAGTTTACACGTGCATGGATTTACTGCTGATAGTGCGTATTATCGCGGCCATAATAAGAAAATGCATGCATGAATCATAAATGTTCGGAAGCTTATGAATTTTCAGGCGACAGTTCGAATTTGACTTATATCTGCGGCCGTGCAGTAGAACGATAGTGGCGAACCTGCCGGTAAAAAAACGAACTATACCGCGCAGACTCATTTTGGGGTTTACCGATTTTCACGACCTGTCAAATAGTACTATAAAATGACAGCATCGCGTCTCGCTTACTCTTGAAGAATGAGATCGGCGAGACAGTCAGCACGTATACGTTTAAATACTTATTATCGCGATAGTTTAAAATACACTAATACACACTATTGCTGCAAGTAAATCCATGCACGTGTACAGGTGGTAAATCGTCAGATCAATTGTTTAAATAATACGTTGGTATCTTTATGACATTTAGATATAACGTAATAAGAAGATAAATCAGCACTAAATTGTTTGTCGAATTTATCTCCCTTGGGATTACTGCAGCGCTCGAAATGGAAAATTTTACGAACCGGAGTGCTCGATAATTTTACGAAATTATTTACATACTTATCTAACTTTATGAGTAGGTGTTTTATAAAAATAAGTGTGTAAAATTTTGGATATGGCCAATTTCGTTCAGACGGTCAATTTATTTTTCCACGAGACAGAGCGAAAATTTTGAGGATTTTATGAACCGGAACGGCGCTCCGGTGCGTTCCGGTCCATTTCAAGCCCTGGATTACTGAATTAATAAATTAGATTTAAATTTTCAGCTATTTTCAAAAATGCTATCCAAAAGCTGCTTAGCTAAAATTGGAAGAGTTGCTATCTCTTCCTCTTCCATCGTCTCCCGTACTGCGAGCACTGAAGATATCATCAAGAAGGAACTCAAATTCGGATGTCACAATTATCACCCATTGCCAGTGGCGTTATGCAGGGGGCAAGGTACCTACATGTATTTGCATGGTTTTATTAATTACCCATTTCTTTAATTACTATTCGCGCTTATACTTCAATCAACATGAGATGTATGTAGTGTAAATGTCGAAAGCGAGAGATGCGTGTCATAAATAATATTATGTACATGAAACAGCGGGGGGTTTGTAGTTCCACTAATCGCCACTAAGACGTTCTCAGCTATAAGGTGGAGCGATCAAGCGAAGGAAAAATATTCACTTATTATATTATAATGCACACTGAATTCGATACATACGCTCTCGATTGCAGAATAGGATTACAAGCGATAATGACAATCTGCCTTCATTACTTCGTAACCGTATATTGTAAATGTGAAAATGAGAATATGGTATGCGTCTGAATCGTGTCTCAAATTTCTTTAAGGCCCGTTTCAGACGGGACACCGGTGTCGCGCTCGATATAATATAGGAGGCCTTTGTATTCGAATAAAGGGGCCTTCGTATTATGTTTATGAACGCCCCAGATCTAATGAGTCAACGGATAATTTCGCGTTATAAATTAGAACATAAAACTGGCTGCAGTAATAAAACAACATTATATCGAGCGCGACACCGGCGTCCCGTCTGAAACGGGTCTTAATATTGGCGACTGGCTTTTATGTTACCAATAGGTGTTTATCAGTGGCGTGCGGTTTATAGACGCTGCAGATGCGGAGTATGTCCAACATATTCCATAAAATAAAATATATTTATAAAATTATGTATTTATTGTGAAATAAGGTATCTAAAAAGGTAAGCTAAAAAAAAAGTTTACACCTTATTTCAAGATTCAATTAAGTACCTACAAACCACTTAGTGGCCCGAGTAGACAATACTACAGTAGGTGATGTATATATGTAATAGATTGTTGGGTTTTCAACGCGTGTTTCGGGCTCATTGCAGAGGCCATTCTCAATAGATAATCTCGACTATCTCTTGAGATTTGCCACTGCAACGAGCCCGAAATGTCGAAGAAAGAATGAGAAAAAAATGTGGTGGAAGCCTACAAATCTATTACGATAACAAATAACCGGAAAAGTCTCAAATATTATTGTACCATGTACCTATATAATTATGTATTTTTTTGACAGAATGCCTACTAAAAAAAGTCACCGCACACCACTGGTTTCTGATTCTCAACCATAACTGATTTAATAATTTTTGAAGCTGATCGTCCGGTTTGGAATGAATGTGGGATCAAGTCCTGTTCGATTAATTTTGTATTTTATTCTAATATAGGTAGGAATTTAGATATTTGTGAGATTGTTGCAAAAAATGATATCGATTAAAATATTATAACAATGTGTCCGTAGGCATCAGGACGATGATCCGTCAGTCCGAAGTAAAGCACGATAATCTTTGCTCCACGGAGGGGGGCATTTAGACGGATGTAGTGCTATATCCTTTTCGGCGATATCGAAATACCCATTACGACAGTACATTTCATTTCCAATAGATTATAAAAAAATGTCTCTTTTCAGGAATTTACCTGTGGGACTTAGAAGGCAAACGCTATTGGGACTTCCTGAGCGGATATTCAGCCACGAATCATGGCCACTGCCATCCGCGTTTGGTTGAAGTGATGACCAAGCAACTACGAGTTCTCCATCACACATCCAGAGCGTTCCACACAGACGTACTTGGAGAATTCGCAGAAATCATTTGCAAACTTTTCGGGTATGACAAGATGCTGCCGATGAACACAGGTGAGCTCTAGTAAAAAGTATAATTAATCCGTTACAGGTGGTTATGAGAATATTTTCTTTCTTTCTTTGATGACCAATTCTTTTACACCCCTTTTCAGTACCTAATGCAAGGTGGTTCTGCTAAATTCTATTCCAATATTTTATGGTTACATGTAAATTGTACGTAAAACATTTCACCGTGGCACAGTTCGCCGTGAGCTTTCTTATCGGAAATAGATGACCGTATACTATACGGTTTCTAATTTTATTAGATTTAATATGAACATTAATTCAATTTTCATAGCTGATTTTGGCAAAATTCTTGAATTCAAGAACGAAAACCTAACCTAACCTAACGAATAATCCAGTATATTGGCTATTTTCAAAAATTGCTTCCTGCTGGCTTCCTGTAAAGTGTAAACCGACAAGAACCGTGTTTTATTTAGACATGAATTTTGTATTAGTACTATATGACCCAAAGAGGTTGGACGGTCTTTAATATACGGCCATATATTTCCGATACAACATTTCACGGTGAAGTGTAATACGGCGAACTGCATACGTACAAGTGTCCGGACATGATATTTAATAGTGTGTAAAATGTAAAGTAAACACTCATCAACGTTTAACCAGCCACAGTCATCGATTTATTATACTGCTATTCGTTTGGTTTCAGGAGTAGAAGCCTGTGAATCAGCGTGCAAGTTGGCCAGGAAATGGGGCTACAAGTCCAAAGGAATCGCTCCAGGGAAGGCGAAGATAGTGTTTGCTGAAGGAAACTTCTGGGGCCGCTCCTTGGCCGCGGTCTCTTCTTCCACAGACCCCACCAGCTTTGAAGGCTACGAACCCTTGATGCCGGGATTTAATACGATTCCTTACAATAATTTGGAAGCCCTTGATGTAAGTAGTTTTATTATTCTCAGCTAACCGTCTATAGAATGCAGTCGCGTTACTATGGCACATGATTATTTAACAATAAATACCGTCACCTCAATACTACAACTAGATACTTGAATTCCACTGTTTTTGAGATAGCTATTGAATGTGATTCTATATTTCTTTCTCTACAAAATGATAAAACTGGTCAGAAGTTAATGGAACTGTATTAATTTTGTGTTTGAAAATATTAGATAACTTTAAAACCATAATTGCATTAAATAAATAAATAATTTATTTACAATATGTTTTCATACAATTGAACATTATTTAATAATTGTTCTCAATTAGACAAGGACAATTTTACCTTTTTTATTTCAAATAATAATTATATCCTAGATTTATGTTAATCAAGTAATCATAAAAAAAATATTTTCCCAACAATGACCAAAAATCAGAGTTATCTAGTTGTAGTATTGAGGTGACGACGTGTACTTAAGTATTTTTGGTTTCACTTAGATTTCATTGAAAGAAAATATTTGATTTCAGGATGCCATCAGAGATCCTGATGTCTGCGCCTTTATGGTGGAACCAATTCAAGGCGAGGCTGGAGTTTTGATTCCTGATGATGGATATCTTCGAGGAGTCAGGAATTTATGCACTAAGCATAATGTGCTGTGGATTGCTGATGAGGTGATATTATGCATTCATTTTTATATTTCGACTACGCACTATATTTTCTTGTCGCCATAATATGATTTTTTTTAAACAAACTGTTTCAGGTTCAAACTGGTCTCGGAAGAACTGGAAAGATGTTATGTGTGGACCACGAAGGCGTAAAACCAGATTTATTGGTGCTTGGAAAATCATTGGCTGGTGGATTATATCCTGTATCCACAGTCTTGGCCAATGATCCAGTTATGCTGGTGATGACTCCAGGTGAGAAAATTAATATAATTACCTGAGATACAGCCTAATGAAAATAACAAAACAGTAATAGTTCTAGCATCAGTTCGAAAAGATTTGTATCAGCAAAATTTTCCCAACCCTACTTCCATCTTTTTTGTATTCGTCTGATTTACGTATTTTTTCAATTGGTGTGTAATAACAATATTATCGTTCTATGTAATTATTAAACATAATTATCTTACTAATGAAGGCATTTTACTTATGAATTGTGTCTTTTGTAATTTGTAATAAAACATTTGTACAAAGGATAATTGGTCTAAACCAGTCTTTCTGACAGTAGGCAATAACGCCCCCTTGTGGGCGCTGGAGGCTTTCAGGGGGGCAGTAGAAGGCTCAAAGAAAGTTAGGGGGCGTTAAGGAAATCTATAGAGGTGACGGCAGCCAGATTATATGTATAAAAATCCTAGATTAGAAGAACTTATAGAACTGACAACAAACGCAAAATTAAAAATTAAATTCAAGAATGGCTACCAAGAATTTTGGCTGCAGAAGCGAATCTCTCAAATGTACCCTAGGTTATGATCGGTTGTTCAACTATTTCTGATAGCATTCCCTTCGTCGTATTTGTGTGAACGTAGGCTTAGTGCTGTGGCTAAAAAGAGAAATCGGCTGCAAGTTACTGAAGTTACTTCAATATATTAACATCATATAACATTCAACAGATATTAACAACCTCGTCGAAATGCATCAGATTCATCCTTCACATTACATAAATTTTAAATTAAAAGCCTTCTTTAAATGTTAATAAAAATACTTCTAAATATGATTAAGTATGAGTTTTATTTCCTCTCATTGAAACATTCTTTGATCTCAGAAATAGGATATGGGTCACACCCTATCTATCCTATTCATATAATAATGCATGTTTAAATTATATTTGCAATAACTGCTTTTAAGATACGCAACAGATGGTAATGTAAAAAGGTGGTTAAAAATATGGAGGGCACTAGATTTTTATTAAATATCAAAATGGGCGGTGGTCGAAATAAGTTTGAGAACCGGTGGTCTAAACACTCTAAACCATTAGGCTGATTCACAATAATGGAAAAAAGTACTAAAGCCGTATGAGTTTTTCATAAAATTTGCACACTTCTGGTACTTTATATTCTAATATAATTTTCTGTATTAACAGTTTTAATTCATTTAGAATGACTAAAGGGTGCCTGGACTTAAATAAATATTTAAGTAGTTTGAATTAATATCCAATATCTAATTAAATATAAGTACCTATAACATGATATTTATTGATTAATATAAAACGCATTTTTTTGTACTTATTCCACTTTTTTATTTAATAAATTTTGGACCGGTTTCGTCCGCCTCAAAGGGAGATTTTCAGAGTTGAAAATCATTAATCAATAATACAATGCAGTTATACCATGTATTGACAGTTAACACAATAAAACAGACATAAAACATCATTAAATCCACCGTTTTGGCAGAAATCCTATAATAGAAACTCCTTGAATACTTTTCTGCCATAATACGTGAATCGGCCAGATAGTTTAGGCCAAATGTCATTCGTACAAGACGTGTTCTGTTATAAATTACATGATGTCTTTGAACAGTCAAAATTTTGTTTGTCATTGTTTAAAACGAGGTTTTGCAGATAATAAGCAACAAAAAACTCCATATGTACTTAAATATCTGCACTAATAATTGCACTTATAAAGTCTTAGTTTTTTTAACAGTGCATTAGAATAATTATTATTCGGCCACTTTTTTGTTAGAGGTAATGCGAAAGAGAAAGACACATGCTAAATTCGATAATATGAGGTCATTCATATTGTAATAATGTCGTTGGATTAAAATTTAGTGAAATTTATTATTATTACTATAGGTACGCACGGATCTACATTTGGCGGAAACCCTCTAGGCTCCCGTCTCGGAATAGCTGGTCTTCAGGTCCTGGTGGAAGAAAAGCTTCCTCAAAATTCACAGGCAATGGGAATCATCATGCGGCGACGACTGGATGATATGAAGGGTAGCGTCATTAAGACAGTCCGAGGGAAGGGTCTGATGAACGCGATTGACATCAACACCGATGCAGTGGATCCTTGGGCCCTTAGCGTCCATCTGATGAGGGCTGGTATTCTAACTAAGGCTGCGCATGACAGGACCCTTCGACTGTCTCCACCGCTGGTCATCAACGAAGCGGAAATGCACGAGGCGATGGATGTCATGGCAGCTGCCGTGAAGAAATTTTAACTAAGATAAATAAATATTTATATAGAAAGGGCAACCCTATCAAGGAGCATTGGTTGATGCCCGGAGTAAATTCAAAATGACCGCTATTGAACAGCTGATTTTGACGTGAGTTGTTATCATATATTTTTTTAAATATCGCGTCAAAATATTGATAAATTCTATTTATTATCAGAATTTTTAAATACATGGCGAATAATGTTGCTGGTTTTCAAGGAGTTGCAGAATAAATGCCTTAATTTTATCTTACACAAAAATATGTGTCATACGTACCTAAGTATTCTTTATAATTTATTATGTATGAATTTTTACTTCTGTACTACTTATTATCTAGTTATATTGTATAATGATAGATACATTGTATCTAACTACCAGTTGGGATATTTTAAAAGTAAGTATTATGTTAATATTGTATATATAGATTTTTATTTAGCCGACACTGTAACGATAAAATTATAATGATACAATTATTAAAAATGTTGTTTTATTTCTTTAAAATTTGAGTTGTCTAGAGCCATAACTCACATATTATTCTCAACAAAAAACCGAGTTTGGAGATAATCGCAAGAAACCACCTCAGCACTTTTTTTGTAATTAGAAGAAAGAACTTTCTTGAATATTGAGTGAGTGAGTCGATTTACATTATTTAAAAAAAATATATTTAATACTCCTAAGTCTGCAGACAGACAGCACACTCTTAGAAATAGAGCTCCCTGATTGGTTAGAAAGGCCTTGGTGACAGAACTAACATTATTCATTAAACAATGTGAGTTATGACACCAATAGCCAACTTTGTCAAAGATTTTCACATGGTTTAAAATTACTTTTGATATCCAACTATTTATCTTAGCATCACCTTTTTATTCCTTTAGAATCATCTGGTATATTTAACTCAAAAATAAAATTGCAAAATGTGAGTTATGACTCTATGCGACTTATTTATCTTCTTCTTATTGTGCCATCCCCTAGCGGAGGTCGGCGACCATCAAGGCGATCTTATCTTTGTCGTCTGCTACCCGGAACAGTTCAGTGGAGCTGCACTCATTCCAATCACGGAGTTTCTTAAGCCACGAAATGTGGCGCCGTCCTCTGCTACGCTTCCCATTGATCTTTCCTTGAATGACAAGTTGGGGAATGCTGTATTTTTGTCCTCTCATAATGTGGCCGAGGTACTGTAGTTTCCTGGATTTCATACTACGTAGAACTTCTCAGTCCTTCCCCATTCGATTGAGAACTTCAACATTTGTCACTCGGTCAGTCCAAGGAATTTTGAGGATGCGCCTATACAGCCACATCTCGAAAGCTTCAAGTCTCCGTGACATCTCTTGGTTTAGCGTCCATACTTTCATACCATAGAAAAGAATTGAGAGAACATAAACAACGTACCATACGCAGTCTCAGTTAAGATCTCGATTGCTAAGGAGGCGTGTCATTTATAGTTTTTATTTTATAATAATTACATAATTAGCAATCTAATTAAGTTTCCTCAGGCAGCCTTTGAATTGAAGATTCACTTTGCTACATATTTGCAAACGCCAAATTCTTAAAAAAAAAAAACACTTTTAGGAAATTATAATTAACACTAAAAAATTGCATTAAATGGTCTAAAGTGGATTTTCTCTGCCTTTCGAAACACGGTCTGTTTAATTGCCGTGCCGTTGTTGCAACTGTCACAAAATCAACAAGATAACAAGACGCTGGCTTTTCAACCGGGCGTTCTGGGTTCGATTCACGGTGAGGGCACAATATATATGTAAAGATAGTAAATGCTGGCTATCATTATCTTATGTTTTATGTTATATATTTCTCAGTATTTTGGTGAAACGCGGAATAATATAATAAACAACACATTATTTAAATTATTGTAATCAGTCAAAATGAAATTGAGAAAATAAACTAACAAAAATATTGTGTACGCATGCATGCTTTTCAAGATTTATGCTACGTACTTAGTTGTTAGCTATTACGTTGGGCATGTGAGCCGTTAAGGGCGGTACGTCACTGTTTACATTATTAAGGTTATAATTTAGATAACCTCTGGGAGCGGAATGCAGAAACATTTGTCATAACTAAAATTTCCTTAGCAGAAAACACTATGCAGAAACACTGTCCTTAGTTAAGATCATTTTTATTGAAAATAATACCATATTTAAAAATTCTCGTTAGGTAAATTAGGTAAATTATTTTATAATCGTTAAACGATGACAAAAATATGACAACTGCATTTTATAAATGCAATAACTATAAATACTATAATACTATATTTAATTATAATACTCTTATGTTTCCGTTATAAGTCATTATACGTGATTCCTAAGGCACCACAAGATTTTTTTTTAACATGGTAACACTAGCATCAAGTGTCATTCTTCATCTGGTATTTTGTATTTCTGCGGGCTGGCGTATAAAAATAAAATAATATTCTGCAAGTACACGCCAAACGAATTAACACTATCAATATCCATATTGAGATACATTGTCAAATGAATTTGAGTGTATGGACTGTGTTATAGACATGCGAATTTATTTTGACAGCAGCTGTCAGTGGTAAATGGTAATACAGAAGGGGGCGTGTTCATAACAAAAGTAGTCTATGGTTAAGGATTCCTTAACTCTATACTTAGGATTGTCTATAGTTAAGTCATGCTTTTCGGCGACTTATCCTTAGGAACGAAATCTTAGATTGTGCATTCCGCTCTGGATCAGCGGCGATTTTCTTTTGACGCAATCGATTCATCAGAAAATTTAAAAAGGAGCCTCGAAACAGTTCAAACCGGTCATAAAATTAATATTACTCTCATATTTATTGCAAATGGAGTATTTATAAAATATTACCTAATGCAAAACAAAATCCCTGCAAATAACATTAAAGGGACTTACAATATAACCACTCAAACAGATACTAAGTAATATCATTGTCATCTTCAATTACTGTATGAATCTAATAATGAGATACGTCATATTATATTCCGCACCGATCCTGTGGCAAACCTTTGATTGTTCTGTTATCGGCGTACCTATATTTAAATGTAATATATTCCTACATATACGACAGATGTCGTTGGCAAATAAAGTCACTTTTGTAGATCGTCGTCGATATGCAATTGGATTTAAATAATCGTCTAGTATGGAGTCTTCGCCACTGATATGCTCTTATGATTTCTATGTTACCTGTGTATTAAAATAAAATCTTATTTTTCTATGCACTCGATTTTTGTTTGAATCGAATTGTTTCAAGGAGTCGATTTTTTGCATGATTCGAACAACTCCATAATAATATATATCGAATATCTCCGATCATTTTCCCATGACCCGTGAGCATGTGAAACATAAAAAGTTCCCTTGCCTACAACACTCTAGTCTACTGGTGAACTTAGCCTGCCCGGACTTTCTAAGCCAGGCGAAAAATTAAATTTATGCACATTGGTAATAATAGTAATATGAGGCCAATTATTTAGATGTATTTTATATCATTATTTTACAATTCTTTTAACGCCGTTGACGGCTGACCATCAAATGCCCTTATTAAAAGACATTGTGGTATATCATAACATTCATAACTATCTAGTTTACATTACCTGCATAACGATAATGATGACTCTACAGATTTTTGACCTACTTTGCAAAACGTGTTCACTTCTATAACTACCTCAATATATTGCCTTTCTAGGGATCTTTGGACAAATTTATGGATAATGTATATACAGTTGAACATATTATATTAAATACTAGCTGAAGTACCCGGCTTCGCACAGGGTCGCTTCGTGGTTATATTTATGTAAAAATAATAAGAGGTAATTATTTTTTTAATATTAAAATATCTGTGTAATACAATATGGCAATATGAAAATAATTCTAATAGGAGTAAAGGTCAAACATAAGAACACTAAATTAAAATCGAATCCAAAATATGAAAACGTTATTAATGTTATTAATATGTAGTAAAAAAAAAAATCAAAATTGGATGGAACAAACAAACAACAAACTTTGTATGTTATATAATAATAATTTAGAAACCTTCGTAGATGTGCGCACACAACTGACAAAAGTTTCATCGCAATCGGATGAATGGTATAGGAACGCATACGATTAGTAGAAGAAGATGATTTTCTAATTCAGAAATCTTCGTGGGTATGCGCACGACAACTCACCAAAGTTTCATTGCAATTGGATGAATGGTATAAGAACGAATACGAATAGAAGAAGATAGAATAGAAGAAAAAGAAGAAGAAAATGGTTGTATCAATTCAGAAACCTTTGCGGGCGTGAACACAACACTTAATCAAATTTTCATTGCAATCGGATGAATGGTATAGGAACGCATACGAATAGAAGAAGAAGAAGATGGTTGTACTAATTTAGAACTCTTCGCGGGCGTGCTAACAACAACTGGTCAAAATTTCATCGCAATCGGATGAATGGTATAAGAACGCATACAAATAGAAGAAGATAGAATAGAAGAAAAAGAAAATAGTTGTAACAATTCAGAAACCTTTGCGGCGTGAGCACAACACTTCACAGTGATCAAAATTTCATTGCAATCGGATGAATGGTATAGGAACGCATACGAATAGAAGATAGAATAGAAGAAGGAGATGGTT
This sequence comes from Rhyacophila brunnea, assembly GCF_057557595.1. Lineage (NCBI taxonomy): Eukaryota > Metazoa > Arthropoda > Insecta > Trichoptera > Rhyacophilidae > Rhyacophila > Rhyacophila brunnea. The sequence goes on from NW_028232796.1 coordinate 39,542,952, forward strand.
GTACTGATTCAGAAACCTTCGCGGGTGTTGGCACAATTACTGACGAAAATTTTATTGCAATCGGATGAATGGAATAGAACCGCATACAAATAGAAGAAGAAGAAGATAGTTATACTTATTCAAAAACCATTGCGGGTGTTACCACAACAACTGACGAATGTTTCATCGCAATCGGATGAATGGTATAGGGACCATACGAATAAAAGAAGATAGAATGAAGAAGAAGAAGAAGAAGAAGATGGTTGTACTAATTCAGAAATCTTTGCGGGTGTACATACAACCACTTACCAAAATTTCATTGCAATCGGATGAATGGTATAGGAACCATACGAATAAAAGAAAATATAATGAAGAAGAAGAAGAAAATGATGATTTTTCTAATTCAGAAATCTTCATGGGTGTGCATGCAACCACTTACCAAAATTTCATTGCAATCGGATGAATGGTATAGGAACGCATACGGGACAGACACACAGACAGACAGACATACAGACAGACAGACATTCATTTTTATATATTAGTATAGCCTATACTCTTCCCGCAAGTGCAAGCAATAAGTTTACAAAGTTTTATCGCAATCGGATGAACGGTATGGCTGCGCATTAAATACGAACAAACAAACACACAAATACACAAACACACAAATATTAATTTTTATATATTAGAAGATATAACCAAGAGATGTCACGGAGACTTGAAGCTTTCGAGATGTTGCCAGGGCTCGAAATGGAACGGAACGCACCGGAGCGCCGTTCCGGCTCGTGAAATTTGTAAAATTATCGCTCCGTCTCGTGGAAAAATATGTTGACCGCTAGCTAGATAGGCCATATAATAGAACATCTGACAAACTTATTTTCATAAAATACACATACGATTTGATGACTATGTAAATATCTTCAGATAATTTGTCGAGCGCTCCGGTTCGTAAACTTTTCCATTTCGAACGCTGGATGTGGCTATATAGACGCTTCCTCAAAATTACTTGGACTGACCGGGTGAAAAATGTTGAAGTTTTCAATCGAATGGGGAAGTACCGAGAAGCTCTACGTAGTATCAAAACCAGGAAACTACAGTACCTCGGCAACATTACAAGAGGACAAACATACAGCATTCCCCAACTTGTCATTCAAGGAAAGATCAATGGGAAGCGTAGCAGAGGACGGCGCCGCATTTCGTGGTTTAAGAACCTCCGTGATTGGTACGAGTGCAGCTCCACTGAACTGTTCCGGGTAGCAGACGACAAAGATAAGATCGCCTTGATTGTGGCCGACCTCCACTAGGGGATAGCACAATAAGAAGAAGATATTATATTTAATCAGGGCGTATTATGGGTTTCCACATAGAGTCTGAGAATTTTTGTTTTTTGACGGGGATGGAAACATTGTTTATATACTGGTGGCGCTTTTAGCAGTGGACTGTAATTTGAAGGTGGCGGTTGGTGGATTACGGATCTAGGGAAGACACTGACTTTTTATGTTGAGAGGGCTGGCGCACGCCTGCGCCGGTTCGGTGTTCACGCACTCACACACTGTGGTAAACGTGCGGTTCGAAATGTCACTCTCACGGTTTTACTTGCTTTGGGATGAATGATAATGACAAGTTCAGGATGGATAATAGACACGACGTTCGCTCAAGCCGTATCTATGCAACAACCGAACGTATGCCTTTTTGAGTCACTCGGTAGTTAACGACGGCTAAGCTATAACAAGCCCACACACGACCGTTTTCTTGATGTCACTCGAGCTAACTAAATGTTATTCGCAATCACGGTCGTTTCATGACCCGTAACTGCTAGTCGTCCTGGTTTTGCTACAATAATAATTAAGGATTCGAGGGTAGGTGGGGAAATAAGGAATGACGGCCACCACAATTGGCCTAACCATATAAAAATTATTACATTTTATTTTTACTGTATTACCAGTGAGTATTTTCGACATAAGATCTTGCTGGAGAGGCTCATGTATTAAGTGCCTATCGGAGTTCCTTCATACACCATAATATGGAGAGTTATGGATCTCACATATCTGACAACCTGACTTGCCTATCTGCGTCTACGAGCCATAAGAACGTTTCTGTAATCCTAACTATTTTATTTTCTCTTTAATTTCAGAACATACATAAAAAAATAGTAGTTAGTATCGATTCTAACAATTATTATTGTGTACTATAAATTGTCATGGTATATTACATTTTTATGATTGTATTAATGTCATTGGTATTCAAGGGCTAAACAACTTATTTACTTATTCGTCATAAATTTATTTCTTTAAAATATTGTGGCATTATTTATTTTATTAAATTCACTACATTATTATTGTGATAGGTTAAAGGAAGTCTCATTATTTAGAAAAAAATAGATAATTATATAGTTTATAAAAATATAAAAGAGACCAGAAAATATAATATATAATAAGTATAAAAAAACAAGAAAATAGAAAGATGTTGAATGAAGAATAATCATTGGTAATTGGATTAATGTGTATGATTATAGATACATTATTTTGAAATGTAAACCAATTTAACCCATACTAAATGTGATATTGTCATACGTATATTATGAGGGTTGCTTCTTTAGCCAGCTCTCTCATCTAAACTCGCCTCGTCTGCCGCACAGCCATAAATCAAACCGTCAAAGAACGTTGATCCGGTGTTGTATAATATGAAGACTATCTATCTAGCGACAGTCGCACGTAACATTCGAAACGTATAAACACTTGAATGCGGCGATCGGTGAGCCTGTATAGGAATGACCAATTCGTAGGTGCTTGTATGCGTCTTAGCGTCTTCGACTCGCATCCCGAGAAGCATGCAACTTGTCGATTGCAACAGTAGATGATTTTTTCAAACTAAAAAGTCGTATTCGACCAAACGTGTGTTTTTTAGAATAGCGATGACGTCACATCGACGTATTCGACACTTTGCAGGCGAGACGAGTTTTGATGTAAGAGCCGGCTTACGTGTATCACTGGTGTCGACATAAGATATTGTTATGAGGGTTAAGCATTCGTATTCAGGATGGTCAAGCAGCTTAAGCTTCGTTATAGTGTCGTGGGGCCCAGGTTCGAATCTTAGGTCTGGCAAATACATTTATTGTTTATCAATTAGTGTTCGAATCAGAGTATGTATCTATTAGGTTGACCAAGTGGCTAACATCCATTTGGGGTAAAAACAAAATTCTGTTAATACACACCTCCACACTGTGGAGACCCATATGATCTTCGAGAATCCAACATGGCTTAAAACAATCAGTATTGTTCAACTAGACTAGTAGAACGTTGTATATTAATTTCAAAGGTTTTCTTTTAATAAGAAAATCAAAATTCAGGTAAAGGTAAAACGATTGTCATAAAAAGCGATGTATTTTTTATGCTTCCATTAAATAAATAATTAGCAATAATAATAAAAAAATAACACCTATATAATTTTAATTACTTTAAACAATTAATGAATGAAATTTAAATAGCTAATAAAAATAATGGTAGATTAAAATTTTCAAAATATATACCTACTTAGTAATTATTTTACTATAGAATCGAAGTAGTTAGATTTTATGACCAGTCCAGACCAGAAACATCTGTAAGTATGTGAAAAGAAAATGCAGAATATAAAAAAGCATATTTATAAATTTGTATCAGAATATTTTAAATGTTAGCTTAAAGAATTTTTATATGACCTGTGAATAGTTTTTTTTACAATGCTCGCAAATATATCTTAATCAGAACTATATAATATTACAGTCAGACATATTTTGTGTTTGCAGTATGAATAATGCTGGTTTATTGCGAGCTGTTAGTTCTCCAAGCCATCGCACATCAAGTTATTGTTGCTGGTCTATATTCTACAATATTAGTATGATTATTTGGACGTAGGTATATTATGCTATCATGTATGATGGTTTTGAATTATTATTTTTCTTCTGTACAAACATTAGAACAAAAACTGATACCATGTGGCGCTTCCAAGAATCGATGGTGCTTGCCAGTGTTCTTGAAACATTCCATGTCATGCCAACACCCTATAGCTCCGCCGTATACATCAAAAGGATAATATTTTAAATTCACTTTCCACAGGTAGGTAGGCATCTACTTTCAGTGGTGATAAAGGTCAAGAAATATGATTTTTTTTCAAAACTTAACAAAAGTATTATTTAAATTTTTTAATGTCCCCATTCTTGATCTGACGTCGTTATATTATGTGTTATGTAGCAATAATAAATTCTCTACATACTGCGATCTCATATTATATGTCAAAAAGTTAAATTTACACATATTAGGACAATAAGGTAATGTCTTTTATGTTTTTGTTGCTTACTGCCACCATTTTTAGCTATACAATGATCTTTCATTATAGGAATAGCCCTCAGTCAAAGTTATTGGATTGATGAATTGATTAAATTCTTATCTTAAAATATTAAATGGTATCTAGTAGATTGGCGCCAGGTCGTAATGGTGATTGTGTTTAGGTTAGGGTTAGGCTAAGTTCGATCGAAAACAAATGCAAAATTAAAATTCATTTATTTACAATGAACTTTGAACAGTGAACTAGTGAATTTTACAAATCACAAATTCGAGACGTTCACAAATAACTAGTACACGAAAAAATTATAATTTATTAGCTACGTAAAAAATAAATGGCGACAAAGATTGTCAAAATATACATTGACAGTTAACAAAATAAAAGAAATTAAAATATCCATTGTCTATGTAGGTATAGTACAAAATGCAACCTATTTATAACGCATAAGTCAACCTGGTGTTATCACCACTGGATTCAGAATATTTGAATAAAAAGTATTTCAAGTTAAACACATTTATATTTTTTATGAAAATCAATGTTTTTTAAAACAAATATAAAAATATTAAAACTATGAATTAGTCAAAAATCACTACGACAAAACATAGACAACTTAATAATAAAAATATGACCATACAAAATGACATAATAAGATGGGATCCTAACATATTCACATTTTATAACATTTTTTACAATTGTTAGTTCATCTTTAACTTAAAATAAAAAATATTTTACTTTTTAATGTTTTCAGATATATATTTATTAATTAATATAGTTTTAATTGTAAATTATCAAAAAAATGTCTCAAATTGCAAGCTTCGTATTTTTCCGCTAGGTGCCTATGGTAGGTAAAGACATCGCCTTAAGGGAAGCAAAGGATAGAGCAAAGATCGCCCTGCTGTTGGCTGACCTCCGTTTGGGATTGGCTCGACATGAAAATACTTAAATAAATTCATGAGAGATATTTGCTAAATATTAAAGTGTACTTATACTAATGAATATAATATGTACATAATGAGTATTGTAATTTGTAAAAAGGTATTTTGTTTACGCAAATAAATTAAATTAAATGCAATTAAACCATGTTTGCATGATTTACACAACATAAAAAATCGTTTGATTTTACTTGGTTTTCCAGTAGAACGCAAAGCGAACGCAGTAAAAAGCCGTTAATATTTTTTTATTATTATTTTACAGTATACTATCTTTTGTTGATTGAATTTAATGGTCCCAATAATCTTCAATTCACAACATAACCTTATAATTATATTAATAAAATAATTATCTGTAATATTGTCGTGACCTGTTCGGGCAACTTCTTATAGTAATTAGTTCAAAAAAATACCTTTATCTACTGAATTATTACTAATAATATAATATTTAATTGATTAAATCCCTTATCGGAGATATTCTAAAAAAATTCTAAAATTGTTTTCTGTTATAAATAAATTAATAATAATTATTACTGATTGATTATAATAAAATTATAATCAACATTCATTTACCATGTTATTATTATGAGCTGTTTAAGATGGTCAGGTGTAAATAGCCATTGTTCGGCGTACTGGAACAAAATAATATAATTAACCATTTAATATAGGTGTCAACCTAGCAACTTTTTAAATTAGTAGATAGATACCATATAGATACTCAAAAGAAATTTAAATCTTTCGAAATAAACCTTTCTAGTGTCTTTATTTAATTCCCTATCCACGTATAAGTATATATTCTAGTTCTAGTATCACGGGTTCAATGACGCCCCGTGGGGGTAGGCAGATTGAGCGTCGCTTGGGGTGGAAGTTACTCGAAGGGCGTCAAATCGAGGAGAATCGTTATATATAGAAATAGCTACCTAAACTAAGTAATAACGGAAATATCTTTCCATTAAAAAAATCAGCTCACTGGTTGGAAACAAAATGTATTGAATACAATAAAAGTTTTAATAGGACTATATTTTTTTGTCGGGTTCGCGATGTCTAGTTTACTTCCATTGTAATCGGACGTCACGTCCAGCAATATTTGCAAATTATTTTTGAATTATATGTCGAAATATGTATGTTTAACAGTCACTTGCGAGTTTTGGAAGTTGTCAGCTGGTGTATTTGTATCTGAAACCGTGGATTCGAAATATTGTCTATTGAAGCAGAGATGGCATTTAAATTAGATTTGGTGATGATTTTGTTAGCAATGTTTACATACAACACAATTCTTAGATAATATTGGAGTCATGATAGGATGTAATAAGTACATAATCTAGTATCATGGGCATAGCCCCCACAAGGAGGGCTGATAGGGCTCTAGCCTGGAGGCCTGGCGTGGTGGATCGACCAGTAAAGTGAGAAAACACACACCACAAATTTTCTCGAATATTAAAAAGTCGTGCTATTTTCCTTAAATGATATTAACATTTTAAAATATGTGCCGTGCGATGCAATTTGATGTAATATGATGATTTATATAATTAAATTTTAATTCACGTCTAGAATTTTATTTTATAATAATTCTATGTGTGTTTCCTGACTTACAAAATGGTTATTTACCCAATATGGCGAAGAGTTGAATGTTACTTGGCTACAACAAAAGAAGGTCGCGACAATTGCATCATAATACAATGCAATGATGAGTACCGACAACTCAATAAATCAACTGGATTTATTTAAACATCGCTAAAGATACACGAAAACCATTTGAGGAACTCTACTTTCGAAAATAACACTGCCCTTATCCCTAGCGATCGGTAGGGTGGCCCGCCATAAATTCTGGCCTGAGGGGCCGCTTCAGGATGTGGAAGCCATGATCGCGGGTTCCAACCAAGGGTTTTCTGTGGGGTCACCGGCTGAAACAGTAAACATAAAAAATATTGATTTTTAACCAAATCGTCTACTAACCTAGTATGTTGAATTCTGTATAATATCTAATAATTTAATTTAAAAATAAAACACCACTACGCCACTGTCTTGTGCAAAGCGTGCAGGAGACGGATTTCAAAGAATACACCCTCTAATTCTTAACATGCAGATTGTGAACAAACATTCGCTGTTTGAATTTTATCTTTAGGTTTACATAATACTTTAAATCATAAATTATATTATATTCATCATCATCGACCTGGATCTTTCTACTACTTAATTAAGCCCTATTTTCCTAGTGGAGCGATGGCGAACCTTTTTGTGCTTACGTGCAAAAATATGTAATAATGAGTGGCGTGCCAATGGGTAATATTTGGGGCAAATTATAAATTAGGAGCGGAATTATGTACTTATTAGTAGCATTAATTGAATTATAAATTAACGGAAATACATATTATATTGTTATTTCCGCCTTGCCGTCTCCATGAAGTGATAGTAAAAATAAAATAATAAAAAATATATTTGATATTTGTTCTTATGCAATAATATGACCATGTCCCCCACACCCTGAGCGGCCCCCCTGGTCAGGATCTTTGATAGCCCCCCCTACCGATCACTAAGATTAAAGACATTGTGGCGCTCTACAGTAATGCGTTCGAGGTAAAATTAAGAGTAGGTACCTACCTACATTAAAATATTTTTTTTTAGCGATTTTTAGTATTTTTTAATACATCCACATGAATTATTGAATTGTCGAGTGTCGACACACATCAAAAATTGAATCACATAACTACATGTTTTAACACCATAATCAACATTAAATTTTGAAGTAAACTAGCGCCCCAGGCGACTTTTTTTACTATTAGGGTCAATTTGTGAAGTGTGTTCCTCTCACTTATCTGGTTGACCCACTACGTCGGGCCCCCGCGTTAGAGCCCCATCAGCCCCCATCCTTGTGGGGGCCATGAATATGTCACATATTGGTGAAAGTTCAATTAAATACCTACGTTGTTTGTATGTATTATACCTACAAGCAGAAGATTTGACCAGCTAAACACATATTATAATACCTATTCATTAGAATAACCGAGGGAAAACCGGAACAAATACGATATTTCTGAATAATTTACAAGTATAAGGTAGAAACACTTAAAAATACGATGCTGGTGAGAAAACTGATGACAAACGATTTACATAAGATACGCCTTGTTTTATTAGAAATTTAACAGTTTAAACACGCTCCACTGAAAATCTATTTAAATGCGTGTTTCATGCATTTACAATTATAACCTATGACCATCCAAAAACATTATTACTGGTAAAAAAAACCGAATACTTGTTCGTATTATCACAATGACGACCGTCAGGTCGACTCAAGTGCAATATTGCAACTGTGATGAAAACTAGCCCAATCATCATCATCAGCCTGAATTAATCCACTTCTGGATGAAGGCCTCTCCAAGCTGATTCCACTTTTCTCGGTCCCGTGCGTTGCGTTGCCACGTATTTCACACAACTTAACAATTTCATCGATACAGCGGTCTCTAGGTCTACCTTGGGAACGTTTTGTACGTCTTGAGTTACCAATGGATGACTAGATTTGTCTCGCGATTGTCCCTTCTTCGAGCTATGTGTCCAGCCCACTTCCAATTAAGACTCTTAGCGAACTATATTACATCGCAGACTTTTGTCTGTTTCCTTATCCACTTATTCCTCTGTTTGTCCTTTTGCGTTATCCTCAGCATGCACCTCTCCATACCACATTGTGCATGTTTCATGTTTCACACGCATATGTGATTACGGGAAGCACACACTGGTTTAACACTTTTCGCTTTACGCACAGTATGAGGTCACTTTTAAACCATTATTCAGGCGGCCAAAAGCACTCCAGCCAGCATTCCTCTGAGTACAATTTCATCAAATAGTATGCATTCATCTATAGACACTAAATTAGTGACTTGAACACTGAATACAGAACTATTCTAACTCACATTTGATTTTTTTTAGAAGGGAGTTCTTTGAAACGACCCACTGTTATTATTTTTTACTAGTATATATAATTGTATAAGTACATCATATTATGTTAGTAGGATGAAAATAATGATGCATAAATGTGTTTATATAAATAACTTAAATATGATGTTTCAAAGAACACTTCTGTAAAATATTTCAAATGTGAGTTAGAATAGTTCTGCATCCATTGTTATCCCAGATAGACGTAATTTTTCACCTGTTCAAACTGAGTGTCATTGATCAGGATCTCTTTTTGACCCTAAAAGCAGTTGCACGTGACTTTCGCCTTGGTTACATTTATTTTCAAGCCTACTTTGTTACTTACTTTAACCAATATTCTCTGATAAAAAAAAATATTTCATAAAATTGAATTCATCTAAGATTCTTACACGTGCCAGCAAAATTAGACCTATCTAGCGATTATCTCGAAATAAATGCCACGATATAAACGAATTCGCAATCGTCATAGTTTCTTTCATGTTAATATTTTTTTTCATGATATCTTCTAAAACCATGTCATAACATAATTATAAACACGGCAATATATATAATGATTAGAAATAACTCATACGAGAAAACAGACAACTTCACTCAATCTGTTCTCTCACGTCACTGCGAATAGTAGTTATATAGAAACTGAAATCAGACGAATAAAGACAGACAACAAGCGTTATTTTGAAAACCGTAAATATCTGAAATTCCATGTGATGCCTTGGAAAACCAAAATCAAGATACACAAAAATTGTTGACTCCTCAAATTTGCATCGAGATGTCGGATCATCAGTAACAAATTTAATTTAAAAACAGTTTTTTGATATTTGTAAGAAAAATTACGACAGAATGTAGAATGAATTTAGGTCTATAGATAGTGTAGGTCAGTAGCGAAGGGTGGAGATAGGCTGTTAAGATCCGCACATAAATAGTGCACATTAAACTTTGTTAGTCATACGCATTTGCTTTTATTGAACTAAGACTACAATTATTCACAGATCGTGTTGGTAAGTTTGTTAAAACCAATTAAGCCCTGACTAAACAACACCATTAATAATTTTGGTATACTTTGGGGGATACGACAAAATTGTGCACACTTTTTCAATCTTACTCATTCGTTTTCGATGGATTAAGAATAATATTACACATGTTGTTTGTTATTTTTTTTAATTCATTAAGCCCTGCATAAACCAAACTATAATAGGTAAAAAAATTATTCTATCTATAAAATATCCCAAGTTGTGAATGATTCAATTGCATAATTTTAGATATTTTATAGACAGACGTGTATTTTTTGACTATTATGGCGGATCTTAACAGCCTATCTCCACCCTTTGCTACTGACCTAGACTATCTATAAAATACTATACTTTACATATGGTGTTAGTTAGTTTTTAAATTTCAATGAAACCCTTCTAAAACCAAGCCATAATAGATAATTGTAAAAGATACTCGTCTATCTATAAAATATCTAAAATTATGCAATTAAATCATACATAACTTTGTATATTTTATAGATAGAATAATATTTTTTATCCATTATAGTTTGGTTTAGGAAGGGCTTAATGAATTTAAAAAATGAACCAAAAACATGTGTAATATGTATTCTTAATCCAACGAAAACAAATAAGTTTGAATGAAAAAGTGTGCGCAATTTTGTCATATCGCCAAAAATATACTAAAACTATTATGGTTTGGTTTAGGCAGGGTTTAATTGATTTTTAAAAACTAACCAACTCCATCTGTAAATAAAATTGTAGTCTCAGTTCAATAAAAAAAAAATACGTGTGACTACCAAAGTTTGATGTGCACTATTTATGGCGGATCTAAACAGCCTACCTCCACCCTTCGCTACTGGTATGTGCTCATATATCTTAGGTAGCACCTTTCTCTTAAAGAATAGTTATATAATATTAATGTATATATTATGGATTTAATATAATACGCAAAATTTCCAATCACATATTATTTAATCTTGCAGTCGATTTACTCAACTTGTTATCAGTGAACTTGTATTACTATAATCATTTGAACGTTTTATACATATATAAGTACCTACATCCTACATCATATATATTTATATATATACTTTTTTTCTTTTCACAAAAGGTTGCTTATGTATGTATATGAAAATGAGATGACTAATGAAACTTTACTTACTTTTGGTAAAAGCGATTTTCTTCCAGTTTTTGACACCCAAGATCTGTATGTTCAACTCGACCAGCCCTTCATCTTGTACCAACGAGGTCAACCAGGACTCCGGATTCCCGAATAACAGTTTCTTGGGCATGCATGACTCGTCCATCTTGTACATGTGGTTGTAACCATTAAGGCGAGTATATGAGATTTATTTATTTATTTGTGTAAAAATACAAAACATTGTAAACATAACAAATCAAAATTCAGGACGTTCACAACACGAGATTTACATTATAACAAATATTACCCTCACAAGAGAGATAAAGAAAAAATAAAAAACGTAAACAATTTTATACAGTAAAATTAAATTTTAAAAACAAAATACATAACATATCACTGAAAATGTCTAACCCAAAATAGGTAATGGCTGCGACCACATAAATACACATATATTTTTCAATCTGTGTTTGGAGTATGGACATAATAAGTTGAGCAAGTGGCTAACATCCATTTCTCGTAAAACAAAAATCTGTTTAAGATCGGACGTGGTCAAAAGATTTTTTTTTGAAAACGATATCAATGTCGTCAAAAAGAAGAAAGAAGTCTACATAATATACTTACAATCACGGCCCCCACAAGGGGGGGGGGGGGCTAACAGGGCTCTAGGCCGTTTAGATCTACCATAAAAAGTGCACATTAAACTTTGTAAATCATAGTATTATATATTATGGCTTGGTTTAATTGAATTTTAAAAACTTACCAACACCATCTGCAAATTGTAGTCTTATTTCAATAAAAACAAATACTTATGATTGACAAAGTTTAATGAGCGCTATTTATGGCGTGTCTTAACAGCCTACCTCCACCCTTCGCCACTGCCATGCTTACAGTCACAAATATTTGGTAAATTCTAATTGTTTTTCTGCTTAATTATTATTTCCCCCCAAAAGGTTGTCTATGTATGCCTATAAAAATGAGATGACTGAAGATTCGTTTTCAAAGACTTTTTGGCGAACACGTCGTTCATAAACTTATAAAAAGGCAAACAAAAATAACTTCAATTACAGTGTTGTTATAAGCGTCATTCAAGTGAGTCAATAATATTTTAAATTTATATCACAAATAATCAAGAAAATTCTTCAGCTTTGTTTTTAAATCTGTGTAAATAATATATGCTTGCGTTTATATAATAATAATAATTATTAAATAAACATATTTTTTAATTAATTAATTCTCTATTTATACAATCACCGTAAGGATACCACTACATAAAAGTTTGCATATATTATAACATTTTGAAAATATTATATTTATATATTTGAATATTAGATATTATAAATACAAATTGTGATACCTGCATCATTGTTATGGGAATAAAAATGATTAACATGAAACTTCCTGTTAATGATACACTAATATAATATATTATGTGTTATAAACTTATATGTTTTTATAGTTTTTCTTAGTTTTAAAGAAAAACACTGTGGTGTAAAACTTATTTTTGGTGACATTAAAATTTAGATTAATAATTGTCAAAGCAACAAAGTTCTACAGTAAAATTATACAGTACCTATGAACAGTGAGGATTTTACTGAGTGAGTTATATTAATAGTATAGTAGATGTCTACTCAATCCATATAATCTAATATCGATCAGGACCGGTTTCGTCAGAATTTATAAGAAATCATCAACTTACAACAAAAAGCACATAAAAGTCAGTATTTCTTTTTAAAATCTACACATGACAGCTCATTAAACACAACACATACAAGAGATTGAGAATTCGCTTTAAATTGGAAACTATGATATAAAAAAATATATTATTTGCTGAATTATACCGACTACATTTAAATGAAATATTATATTATTCTGCATGCATAAGAATCATAATATTGTCACTGTAGAGGCCAATAATTGTCGTAACCCTCGCTTTTCACCGAAGTGACACTTTGATGGCAATGGACTTGTTGCATACTCTTACACGAACTGGCCAAGTATCATAAATCCCAAAAAAATATTTCATATCAAAATACTTAATTCAAAACTATTTTTTAGCCATTTGTAACTTGACAAAAAATATTCCAGCCAAATGCTGTAGCCCTCTCTAAACGTAAGCCACTTGGTACGTACAGAGTAAACCACTCATTTTGTAATAAAATAATAATATATTATATAAAATAATAAATAAATATTGTGTCTATTGTTTGGGCACCGCATCAGTGGAAGTATGGCCTTATGGTGGAGAGGGTTCAAAAGAAATTCTTGAGACTCCTTTACTTGAGGCTGTATGGATACTATCCGTGGCTTTATCTTAGACATGCTTACATACTGCAGTCTGCAATTAAGAAGAAATCTTTATTTAGCTACGTATTTTTTTCGACTTATACGAGGTATAAATGAGAACTCTGCCATTCTGGGCAGTGTTGACCTGTGTGTCCCTGATAACTATCTTATAAATAGAGAACATCAGTTGTTTATTCTCCCAAGGCGCAGAACCAACCTGACACTGGTAATGCCAGTTGGGAGGGCGATAATTATGTTCAACGAAATTGCTTCGGGTGTTGATATATTCCATCTACGTGAGGATGAGTATAGGTGGACGTTGTTTTATAAATTCTTAAAATAGAGTCTGCTTAACTCATCCGGTGTACTTCCTTGTACCTATCTAATTTATATTTTTTGTATGTACACATTTCTACTGTTTAATAATATCTCTATTTATACTGATCTATTTTTTTTATATGTAATACTGTTTTATATGTCTTTGTTTCTAAATGTCATGTTGTGAACGTCTTAAACTTTTAATTCGTAATGTCCACAATATGTTAAAAATAAATAAATTGAAATTGAAATATAAAATAATAAATAAATATTATATAAAATAATCAATAAATCCAATGCCCACAGTTTTTTTCACTTCCTGAACAATTTGATAGTTGAGGGTTACGCTACTTGGTTTGTACAGTGACGATATTAAAAAAACAATAATATAGTCATGCTCTATTTTTGTTGATACACAACACAATATAATCAAGCAAAAGTGATCTTTTTGCAAGTGGAAAATGCTAATAAAATGCAATTGTATTGCATTCAAAATTTAAAAATCGTTTTATAGTCTTGAACTCAGCGTGCGATATCATAACCGGTAGGTCGAGTCGATGAAATTTCAGTGGGTCTATATTAGGAAGGTACACATAAATGAGATTTTTGAAAATCGGCGCTGACAGATGTGTCAAAATTTGAAAGATTTGTATTAAATTTGTCCGTTTAAGACAGTTGAAAAACAATAAAATAAATAGGTAGATACATCAGGTAATAGTGCCGCAGATGACCGCATGTCCTTTTATAACTTTCCTTTTAGACTAAACCTAACCTAACCTAATATATCGCAACCTAATATAACCTGACCTAATCTTAGTGTGTGATAATGTTACATCAAAATTCAAATTAACAATAATTATTGGATCGAAAAGCATCTCCGCCGACAGAAAAAGTATTTCCTATAATAATTGTCTACATAGGATAAACTCTGTTTCCATAATTATTATTGGTCATGCGGTCACTAAAAATGAAAGGAGGCTGCATTCTAACTCTACATAAGGGGGCACTACGCTAAACGATACTGGGCCCATATCAGTGGCGAAGGGTGGAGGTAGGCTGTTAAGATCTGCCATAAATAGTGCACATCAAACGTTGTTAGTCATACATATTTGTTTTTATTGAACTAAGACTACACTTTGATTCACAGATGGTGTTGGTTAGTTTTTAAAAATCAATTAAACCCTGTCTAAACCAAACTATAATGGTTTTTGTATATTTTGGGCGATAGGTACGATAAAATTGTGCACACTTGTTCATTCATACTTATTTGTTTTCGTTGGATTAAGAATACGTATTACAGGGGGTGTGAGCTATTTTTTTTTTAATTCAAACCAAATTATAATGGATAAAAATATTATTCTATATATAAAATATTAAAAGTTATGTATGATTCAATTGCATAATTTTAGATATTTTATAGATCGACGAGTATTTTTTTTACTATTATCTATTATGGCTTGATTTTCGCAGGGTTTCATTGGATTTTAAAAACTAACCATTACTGTAAAACAAATACATATGACTGACAAAGTTTAGTGTGCACCATTTATGACGTATCTCCACCTCCACCCTTCGCCACTGGTACATACTAATAATAGACAGATTTAAAATTGTTTAATTTAATTAATGTATAATTTGGTCACAAATTTAATACTTCATAGTTATAATATTTCATAGTATTAAACCGAATTGTCTGTTAAAAATCAGTTAAATTTCAAATAATATTATACATTATTTTTAACGTAATAATTTATCTAATACGTCAAGACAGTGAAAAGTAATTGTTAGTAATTTAGTGAAATTGTTGTTAACCAGTCATTTTAAATATGTACTTAGTTAAAAATAATTCCTGACAGCTAATTTTAATCTAATCTTAAGTGAAATCAAGCTATTTAGTATTAAGTTAATATAAAATCCCTGATGTCATATTAAATACCTTGTTGTTGTTTTTTTTAATATATAGATAAAATCAAAGCTTAAGACTTACTATTTTACAAAACAAACTATCTCTAGAAGAGTTTATAATCTTATATGTCATGTTGTTTTTTTTTCAATCAACTCACTAGGTAAATAGGAGAGATTGATAACACAATACTTTAAGTACTCAATATTAAAAATCTTACCATATTGATTTCAAAATTAGTTACAGAATAGGCTTACATCAAGAATTTCAGCCCTTGTCCGATCCTAATAGGATCATATGGGTCTCCACAGAGTGGAGGTTTTGTATTAACAGATTTTGTTTTTACGAGAAATGGATGTCAGCCACTTGTTCAACCTATTAGGTCCATACTCTGACTCATACACAAATTGAAAAACAATATTTTGTACTCGGCAGCATAAGTTTGGTTTCCTTTTGGTTTATAGATTAATAGCGCCTGTACATGTGTATGGATTTACTGGAACCAATAGTGTGTATTTTAAACTATAAAAAAAGGATAATAACTGTTTACACGTAAAAGTGCTGACTGTCTCGACAATCCTATTCTTCAAGTGTAAGCGAGACGTTATGCTGTCATTGTATGGTACTATTTTTGATAGATTGTGAAAATTGGTAAACGTCAAAAAAATTTTACTGCGCAGAAGCTTCTGAACTTTTTTGATCCATGAATACAATCTTGCAACTTGCACGATGACACGTATTTACACGTGCATTTTCTTGTTATGGTAGCGATAATACGTACTGTCAGCAGTAAATTCATGCACGTGAAAACTATGTATAATACGTAAATACTCGTATACTAGCGTTTCGCCATTTAGTTATTGAGCACATCACCTTGATTTTAGATTATTCCGTATAATAGTATTTATAACATTAGTAGCGTCATAGCGCCTGTACACGTACGTGCATGGATTTACTGGCATCAATGTTAAATTATCGCGGTAATAACTGTTTACACGCAAAAGTGCTGACTGTCTCTCCAATCCCATTCTTCAAATATGAGCGAGACGTGATGTTGTCATTGTGTGGTGCTATTTGATAGGTTGTGAAAATTGGTAAACGTCAAAAATGTTTTGCGCCGTGTAGTATTTTTTACGGGAGGTTCGTTACTATCGTCTTACTGTGCAGGCGCAGGTATCTCCCAAATTCCAACCGTGAAAATTCAAAAACTTCGGAACTTTTTTGATCCTGCACGATAATACGTGTTTAGCCGTGCATTTCCTTGTTATGGTCGCTATAATACGTACTGTCAGCAGTAAATCCATGCACGGGTAAACGGGGTATTCTTCTCCTTCCACCCTGTCACGACTCAGCATTGGAGCACAGGGCAAGCACAAGTTCGCGCCACTTCCTTCGGTCCATCGCCAACTCTTGCGCCTCCCGCCATTTCAGACCTGCAGCATGTAGATCGCTTTTGTAGCACCGCTGCAGGGTGAGGGAGGGCCGGCCACGGCGACGGAACCCTTGAGGCTGTGCGGGGTACCTATAAATAATAATATGTTGATGGTTAAAGCTTTAAAGCACAGGTGTAGTAGGTCTAAAAAACTAGTTTTTGGCAAACGTCAATGAATTGAAAGTTTACACGAGTGCCAAAAAGGAAGCGAATGTAATAAGGTCGACGATCTGTTTCTTTTTGTATTCAGAAAAATATTTTAAGTTTCATATTCCAAAAGAGATTTTTTTTACCTTTAAAAAAACTGGGTAAAAATGTAGGTAGGTACTTCATAAAAATATTTTTTCTCTGCGATAATGAAAAACAAAGTAATTTGTCAAAAAATTAAAAAAATGTAAGTATCTCGTTTAAACCATTGCCAAGTAATTTTATATTATTATCAGAAAGCATATTTTTTGCACTATTAACACGAGTATTAAAGAAAGTTAATATTCTTTGTCTTCTTCTTATGACCAACAGCCCTATATAGATCTTGGTCATGGGGTTCATACCCTGTATGTTTCGCGGGCACCATCAACCTATCGCTAACATTAAGGGCAGTGTGACGGTCTACACTCTACAGTATAAACTATTTCCCCAATGGTATTCCGTGTATTTTTAGCGATTTTTTGTATTTTTAAATAAATCCACTTGAATTATTGGGTTATTGGCAATCGGTATCATAATGCTGTCATTGGGTCTCATGGCGTGCTGTAGTGCTGAAAAGAACAAATAAAACCATGATAGAATTACCAAAAACTTTGAACCTGTTGAACTGTTTTGAACCTATTATAGTAATATTTTATTTTGATATACCTATATGGAAAATAAAATTTTGGATCCATCTGAGTATGGGTTTATAACAGTGGTTCTCATGTGCGGCCACCAGCGCTTTACAGAATAATATTTCAAAAAAATATTTATAAAATTATGAAATTGGTTGAATACACATGACTTGTCTTAAATTTCTTTCCAAGCTCAAATGATCCATAATGTGTTTTTTTGAAGAGATCATGTGTGAAATAGTCCGTTTTTGAGAATAAAGTCAATTCAAAGAATCTGCAACAATTGCTTTATTAATATTGACGATTTTTCCTACTACTGTATACTGTCAAAGATCATTCATAATGCACTTCATAAAAAACAAATATTGAAGCCAGTTGACAGTGATGTAAACTTAGAAGCAGCCATGCGGCTCGCATTAGAAAAAAGGAGTAGGTATTGAGGAATTTCCATTTGCATTATTTTTAAATAAATATAAATATAATGTACAAAAATGTTCAAATGTCTTTTATTAAATGGACTTGATTTGAGTTTCTCCATCTCCACCCGCCGTGTATATGCAGCCGCGTTTTGTGCACGGCCGCCTTCCATGACGCTATAAACGTGTCAGAATGAAAAGATTTTAGTGCCACACTTCCTTGTCCCGAAGCGATGCTGCACGGGATTGATGAAGCAACCGTGCACCTTAGTGCTTAAAGATTAAATGGACTTGTCTATAAATAAATTATCCATTTTTTTTAGTAAATTAAATTTAGCTTTAATTTTTTCAATCACAACAAAAGTGAAATTTGTGGCCACCAGACGTTTCCATAGAATTGTCAATGTCAATTGTGCGGCTACAGTTAAATGTCACGTGAGAACCACTGGTTTATAGCCTAAAATATCTGTAGGTCAATTTTTTTTGTTGTTATGAAACTACAAAACTAGATAAATATTTAAAATTGATATTAAAGGGAAAGAATTTTTTAGATGATAATAATATTATTAAGATTATGTGGGTGGGTAGGGGGGTTATAAGTTTTTCCGAAGAACGAATTCGTTCTTCGGAAAAACTTATAACTGTACAGACGATGTATTTATTTCGTATGCCAAAATGTATTATTTTTTTTGGTGAATTTTCGACTATTTTAGTTTTTAATAGGAATAACTATTAATACGTATGTTGACTTTAGATACATGTTAATTTTTTTTTTGTGACATTGAGAAATGAGCAAGCAAAAAATAATTAATTGCCGAACATTATTCTCCTTCAAACACGTTGACTTTATTATAGAAACAGTGGCGTTAAGGGGAATGCTCTCATTTTTTGTTCACTGTGTTGGCGAAGTCATAATATTATTATATCTTCCAAGCATGATGAAAGCGAACTGTTTCAAAATAACTAACTAAATACTACATTAAAATAACACTTTTTACAGTGTATATATAAGTGATATAACTTTTGCGATAAAAAATAAAAATTTCACATCCACGAAATTTATTATAAAATATGTTTGTGTATAATATAAGCAATCTAGGCGGCTCTCGTGGTGCAGTGCGTAGGGCGCTGGCCATCCACCCGGAGAGTTCTGGTTTCGATTCACAGTGAGGACACAATATCTATGTGATTTTCTCAATGCCTGGGTGTTTGTGATTGTTCAAAATTACTAACAACCACCTTGTACGAAAAAGCAAGGACATGGTTATTAATAATTCTAAGATAAAAAGAACTTTTTATATACAACGTTTTTAATTTTTCTGTTGAATCATATAAACTTGACTTGACTAGCTTAAACGATAAAAAAATTGTATTTGATAGAAATAATACTGAAATGTCATTTTGACACTCATATTGATTGCCATAGTTCCGTATATATTAATAATTTAGTTGTTAGGACCCTAGCAACCAATAATAGTGGATTGGATTACGGATTTCTTCCGAAATAACTTTTCATACAAAACAGAATTAACTGAAAATGAATTTAATTCTACTTAAAAATGGCTAAAAGTATTAAAAAAATGCATTGGCATCGTGTTCCGATATATTCTAAAAGTTTAAAATGTCTTTCTAGTCGGTAAGTTAGTTAAAAATCGATTGCAAGATTTGTACCGGACAAATAAGAATACGACCTAATAAAAACGTTGTAAAAATATATTAGCAATCTCTGCCTTAATTTGCCGTCTCTTAGCAATGCATTATCAGCCAAGCGTTTATTCTTTGAAATCAAAATCGATTAAGTGCATTAACATAATATAATCATGAATATGTGATAATAGAGATGTTGGGTATAATTTATTATGTGTATAACTGGTGGTTCGATTTGTTTGGAAGTCTCATTTAAGTTTTTATAACGACCCGATTGCGTTCACAGAACAGATTAATAAATAGAATTCAGATACGCTATACTCCAATATAATACATTTTGGAGCAGGGCTTAGAATGTGTGAGTGTACTGCGAAAATTAAACACACATTATAGGCGTGCAATAGTGTGTTGCAACCTTCAAATACACCAATAATGAATGAGCATCAGTGCATAAGCCGAGAGAAGTTGTCAGAACGATGGAAAATCTTAGCATGACATATTCTTCCACACTCGAGATCGGTTGCCTATTAAACTACACACCCTTTGGGTAGTTCAGTTCCCATTAGTTAGTTCCCTGATTGCGCCGAAAAAAAAATTGCAGCTGTTTTTGGATACTATGGTCAAAAATACTTTTGTACTAATAATTTAGAAATAATAATGTGGCTGTTTTAATGGTTACAATGTAATAAATGAAAATAGATTTTTATAATATTATAAATAAGAAATATATTTAAGACATTATGAATTCTAGTGAAAAGTAATAAAGTTTGAAGTAGGTATTAATATATTTTAAAATTAAAATAGTTCATAATAATGTAGATACGTGTATTTAAATAAATAACAATGTATTTAACTATTGGCTAAGGGTTAAATGTATTATTCCTCGTTCATTCATAACATTGATATAAGTTGTAAAATGTTTTTGGCGTAGGAGGGTTTTAGGAGAAATCTGAAAACTGTCAATGTTTGTAATATGTTATTTGTAAAACTTATAATAAAAAGATTCATAAAAAGGTTCGCTATACCTTGTATAATATATTACAAAAGTGTTCACTTGAGAGTAGCAATTGTCTGATTTAAAATCACTACTACTACAATATGGTTTGCAAAGAAAATATTTGTATCAAAAGAAAAACAAAATATACACTATTTTCTTCATTGACACAATGCACGACAGAATGATATATTTAGCGGTGTTTCTTTTAAAATTGTGATGTAATTTGTCACAAATAGGGAATTCAGTCCCGAGCCAAAATCGTGATCCCGGGAGTTCGGGATTATAATTTGACGATCCCGGGATTGGCATTTTCTCAATATTTAATGTAATTTTTTATATACTTATACAAATAACGATGATAAAATCGGTCAAAAATAAATCTAGTATAATTTATACTATTTAAGACACCATTATTGTTAATATTGTGTACGTTCAATCTTTGAAATACATTGATTTAATGGAGTAAATAATATCGTAATATAATTGATAATGTGAAAGTAATACAGTTTTATTTATTTATGAAAAGATAACAAATACAAATTCAATTAAAATAAAACATAATCTATTGTGTTGACAATAAATATAATATTAAAAAAAATAAGATTAAAGTAATTAAAACATTATTCTGAATAATATGCCCGAAGTAATACCAAAGCATCAACTCTTTCGTCATTTGATCTGGATGTAATATTGGTACCCAGGCAGCCTATGATTTTTTGTTGATTCGTCATATTTTCAAATTTCAATTGTTATTATTTCAAAAGGAGAGATAATGAATTACGTTTTTATTAATGGCAAATGGATTAATTTTCCCGGATATTATGATAAAATTCAGATTTTAATGCATTTAACACCTTAAACGAGTTCTACTTTTTCTTTTTAATATTTTCGTCCTCTAAATTCATTAAATAAACTGATTTATTATTATAAAAGTAGATTTTTGGGTTTCCACCGTGTGTCCTTCTTTACTCGACGTTTCGGGCTCGTTCCAGAGGCCATTATCAAGAGATGACATGTTGATACGTTTTATGACGAAAATGTAGTGTAGCTATGTGAATGTAAACGTTGCTCTAAGAATGTCAAAAGTAATCCGATTAGCTAAGACTAAACGTTGCTCAGAGTAATCTGTCAATCGTTACGACCATGGATACCGGCTCGAATATTGGATTTTGCTGATAGTGCCGGAAGCCATGACGTTTTTAATCGTAATTCATCATCCCTATTAATCTTTTCAGGGTATCTATGGATTTCAATGGCCTCCTTTACAGCAAAACTTCATCAAAATCTAATTTTCCAGCCGGTATCCCTGGTCGTAACAATTGTTATTTCTGATAGTAAAGACGTAACAAATGGGTTAGCGAGATTTAAAACAAATAAATCAATGTTTCTGACCTTTCTGCTTCATAAATCTAATTAGTCAGCCAAATATGAAACTGTCGTAAAACGTATGAGATCATGGTGGAATCACTTTGTTAAAAGTGCGAAGTATTGTTTTTTCCAATCTTTCTCATTTTTATTAATTTATGTGAAAACAATAAAATGAATATAGGTAATAAATCAAACTTCATTATTTCTAATGTAGTTATAATATGTTACGAGGGTGGGTCAATAATTCCTTAGAAAAAAGCATTAAAACAGGTTTTATTTTTGTATTTTTTTTTTATTTCTCAACATAATTTCCTTGGAGCTCAATACACTTGGTTAGACGTTTCTCAATTTTTTTTAAACCGTCAGAAAAATAAGTTTTCGGAAGGTCCTCAAAATAAGCATTTGTCCGATCGATGACTTCTTCATTTGAAAAAAAACGTTGTCCACTTAGCCATTTTTTTAAGTTTGGGAGAAGGAAAAAGTCACTGGGGGCTAAATCTGGCGAATACGGTGGGTGGTCGACCAATTCGAACTTAAATTCTTCAATTTTAGCCATTGATCGTAAACATGTGTGAACACGGGCATTGTCCTGATGAAAGAGGATTTTTTTCCTGTTTAAATGAGGCCGTTTTTCTTCAATTTTGTTTTTTAGCTGGTCCAATAAAGATGCATAATAATCCCCTGTTATTGTTTTTCCTTTTTCCAAATAGTCAACGAAAATAATTTCACGTGCATCCCAAAATACAGTAGCCATAACCTTACCAGCTGATTTTACGGTTTTCGCCTTCTTTGGACATGGTTTGCCTTCGCAATCCACTGCTTTGACTGTTCTTTCGTCTCGGGAGTATAGTGGTGTATCCATGTTTCATCTACAGTCACAAAGCGACGAAAAAATTCATCCGGATTGCGTTGCATGAGCGACAACAGGGCTTTAGAGGCCACCACCTTACTGCGTTTATTGTCGACTGTGAGCAAACGCGGCACCCATCTTGCAGAAATATTTTTCATGCCCAATTTGTCATGTAAAATAGAAATGACGCTACCTTTTGAGATCCCTGTAACCTCAATTATCTCACTCAACTTTAATCTTCGGTCACTTAACACCATATCGTGGATTTTATTGATCATTTCTGGTGTAGTCACCTCTACAGGATGTCCTGAGCGTGGTTCATCCTTTGTTGATGTACGACCACGTTTAAATTCATTTAACCAGTTATAAATAGTTGCAAGTGAAGGAGCAGATATGCCGTGAACTAAATCCAACTCATTTTTTATTTCCTTTGCTGTTAACCCTTTTATATTAAAATGTTTAATAACAACTCTAAACTCAATTTTCTCCATTTTCCATTTTTCCATTTTCCACAAGCAAATTTTTTTTTAAATGTACGAGAAACACACAACAACCCGACCAATCTGATTGAAACTTCGCAGCATACTGAATCGGTAGTGCCGCTGCATGAAAACAAACCGCTTGCAGTACTAGTCGCGCCACCTGTCGGCTTTTCTAAGGACTTATTGACCCACCCTCGTATTAAAGGTATTTTTTTCTGTTATAGTTTTGCTTTTATTTTATTTTCCATAAAAATTGATAAAAAAATCAATCCCGAAAGTTTCGGGATTATTTTTTACCAATCCCGGGATTCATAGGCATCGAAAATAGTTCGGGATCCTGGGATTGGAATCCCTAGTCACAAAATATATAAATTACACACGCCACTACATAAATCACTGATTTAACCTTGACAACAGGTGCTATTTTGAACTTCAAACGCTTTTGAAGAACAAAGCTCTCCCAAAGGAAACCAATACACATCTCTATAAAATTATCCATTAAGCATACTGAGAAGTCGACAAAAAAGATGAGAGAAATGGATGTCTTTGAGAAGACAGTCATGAGAAGAAAACGACATTTTTAGGAGTAATAAAGACATCAACGAAATACGACAAAATCCATTATTGACCCAATCAGTGACGTCCCGTGGGGGTAGGCAGATTGGGCGTCGCTTGGGGGCGGCAAATCGAGGAGAATCATTAAATAGAAATAGGTACCTAAACTTAGTAATAACGGAAATATCTTTCCATTTTAAAAAATCAGCTCACTGCTTGGAAATAAAATGTATTAATTAACATAGAAGTTTTAACAGGACTGTATTTTTGTCGGATTCGCGATGTCTAGTTTACTTCCGTTGTCTTTGGACGTCACGTCCTTGATGACCAGCAATGACACATGTAGATTTTTAAATTATATTTGAATTATGGGTAGGTACATACTTACCTAAATAATTTATCCAAATATTTTTACTGTCACTCGCGAGTTTTGAAATTTGTCAGGTGTATTTTTAAATGTATCTGAAACCGTGGACTCGCAATACTGTCTAATGAAGTAGAGATGGCATTTAAATTAGTTTTAGTTGTATATTTTTTAGTAATATTTTTTAATAAGATACAACACATTTCTTAGATATTGGAGTCATAAAAATACTGTATTAAAAAAATGGGGCGGTATTTTGGCGCTGCCTATGGGCGGCAATTTGTCTAGGGACGTCACTGGACCCAATATTAGCAAACATGGACATACCTACTACATTCTGTGCAGTAGGCCATTTCATATCGATGTATTGTTTGAATGCAGCCAATATTGATTATTATTGAATATTAAACTATTGTTTATATTATGACTAAAGCATATCTGATTGCATTGATTATGGCGGCCGTTGCGAAAAATGTCTTAAAAAATACAAAAATAGGTTTCATAATATGCACCTACATACTGTTTTATAACTTAAAAGATATTGTTCTGTCGTGTAGGTACCTATGTAGATACATACGTTTTCCATTTTCTTTTAATTGATGTAATTAATGAACTTGGATATTAGGGATTTTAATCTTGGTCATTTTTTTAAATCACGGGGTTTCGTACTGAGGTGGTGTAGAAGCAGTGGCGACAGGTGGAGGTAGGCTGTTAAGATCCGCTGTAAATGCTGCACACTAAACTTTGTCAGTCATACGTATTTTTTGTTTTCATTGAAATAAGACGACACCGTACAGATGGTGTTGGTTAGTTTTTAAAATTTAATTAAACCCTGCGAAAACCTATACCCTATAACCCGAAAAAAATAGATAATTATAGTCAAAAATACTCGTCTATCTATTCTTTTTCTTTCTTTCGACCATGTCCGATCCTAATAGGATCATATGGGCCTTCACGGGGTGGAGGTTTGTTTTTAACAGATTTTATTTTTACGAGAAATGGATGTCAGCCACTTGCTCAGCCTATTAGGTCCATACTCTGACTCATACACAAATTGAAAAACAATATGTGTACATGCCAGACCCAGAATTCGAACCTGGGACCCTCGACACTATAGACCGGCGGTTAAGCCACGCGGCCATCGTGGGTCTATCTATAAAATACCTAAAATGATGCCATTAAATAATGTATAATTTTGGATATTTTATACATAAAAAATACTTTTTATGTAAGTATTATATTTGTTTGGTTTAGGCTGGGGTTAATGAATTCAAACAAATTAACCAACTACAAATAAGTATGAATGAAAAAGTTTGCACAAGCTTTATCGTATCGCCTAAAATATACAATATGTGTACTTGCCAGACCCAGGATTCGAACCTGGGACCCACGGCGTTATAGTCGAACGCTTAAGCCGCGCGGCCACCGCGTGTGTCAGAGTATGGACCCAATAGGTTGAGCAAGGTGTTGACATCCATTTCTCGTAAAAAACAAAATCTGTCAATACAAACCTCTACTCTGTGGAGGCCCATATGATCCTATTAGGATCGGGCATGGTCGAAAGAAAGAAAAACATACAAAAACTATTATAGTTTGGTTTAGGGAGGGTTTAATTGATTTTTAAAAAATATCCAATACCATCTGTAAATTATTGTAGTTTTAGTTCAATAAAAATAAATACGTATGACTGATTTGTGCACTATTTATGGCGGATCTTAAGAGGCTACCTCCACCCTTCGCTACTGGAGAAAGTATAAAAAAACATTTTGAGAAATATGAAAGTTATAATATTGTGAGCCGATGTATGCGAAAAGAATTATTTCTACAAAAATTTCATGTTATAAAAGTTTCATTGCCTGTTAAAAGGAAAAACGACTTAACCCAGACAAATCAAGTTTTACAGGAGCCACAGAAATGTTTTTCTTATAGTTTTCATATGGAGACCTTAACTGCATGATAGTTATTAATTTAGTGTTTTATTTTCCCAATCTCATACTAATTATTGAGGCAATTAAAGAAAAACCAATTAAAATCATGGTTAAACCATTTTCCCACTGTACTTCTTTCTTTCTTTTTAAAATAAATTATAAGCTAAATTAAGATAATAATTCGGCATTTGTAGCATACATCATTTTTTGGACACAGAGTGTATTTAGTCGTGTTGAATATTATACAATAAAACCTATTTTGAAAAAACTGAGGCTTACATCTTTACATCTTGTAAATTGTACGTATTACATTTCACCGTAGCACAGTTCGCCGTGAGCTTATCGGAAAGAGATGACCGTATACTATACGGTCATCTCTGTGTATATCACCGTGAATTAAAAAAATACCCGTTGTTATGTTTCTAATTTAATAATTACATACCAATGTGTTTTAGGTGCAAGTCGGTCATTGTCGATTTTGGAAAAAAATCATGAATAATTCAAGAATGAAAACCTAACCTGACAAATAATGCAGTATATCGGCTATTTTCAAAATTTGTTTGCTGCTGGCTTCCTGCAAAGTGTAAACCGACAAGAACCGTGTTTTATTTAGACATGAATTTTATCTCCCCTACGACCCAAAGAGATTGGACGGTCTTTAATATACGACAATATATTTCCGATATAACATTTCACGGTGAAGTGTGATACGGCGAACAGCATACAAGTTTCCGGACACGTTCATTTACAGTTTACATTCCGCCATACGCGAGAATGAAAAAGTAACTGTTTTATATTTAATCATTGTATCTGCCATATTATTGTTATGTTATGAGTGTTGTTATGACGGTGTATACAATCCTCGTGCATAGCCTGATTGGTTATGCCAGTGTAATAAAATAAGTATAAATAGATTTTAACTAAAGTCAATTTATATAGTTGGTACCAAAGAGTGAGCTCAAATTGAAAGCGATTACTGTCATTTAAATAATAAGAGGAAACAAATCTTCAAAGATTTATGAACTCTCAGATTCATTTTTAGTGCCAATTATTTAGGATGAGAAATGTGTTTAATATAGAGTCTTTTTTTTTAAATACGTAGATAATACTGTTGCACAACGTGGTCTAAGAATTGTCTGCATGCATCAATGAGCTTATGGTTTGTTATTATAAAGATACCATAATATACTGATTGCATAGGTCATGGCCCCCACAAGGGGGCGGCTTGACAGGTGGACCAACTAAGTATTATGAACAGAAGAAAATTAATAGCGACATAATACAAATATTGATTGTGTTGTCACATTGCATTATCCTCCCATATTTTTACTACATTTAAACTGATTTATTTTATCCTAAATCCTGTAGAGCAGCGTTTCCCAATTATATTTAGTTATGGTCAGTGTTTTGGGGTACAGCAGTAGAAAAATAAATGATTAATTAATTAATAATGAAATTTCACGTTATCATAATTATTATGTTTTTAAATACTAAAAAAATATTATTATTAAAAATATAAGATTTTCCTTTTAATTAAATGATAACTATGTTATCAGATTCCTTATTTCTTATCGATATTCGATAATTGTTTTATGGACCGAAAAGCTTTTTAAATTCTTTATAGATATGCACTGCAAAACGATATGCATTTATATATAAACTGGTCATGAGGCCCAAACACAGCAGTGTAGTGAAACTGTACTGTAGTTAGTAATAGAAGAGAAAAAATCCCAAACACTCAGGCCACCTACATAATATATTGTGATCTAACCGGGATCGAACCGGATCTCCCGGATGAAAGACCAGCACCTTACGCACTGGACTACGGGAGGTATTATGGATAAATTTAAATCATTGATTTCCGACCCATTGATCGCGTGAATTTTAAGGGGTCGTTAGCTAGTCCTAAGTTATGATTTTTGGGCTATTATAACCCCTTTGACCATATGGTAATCCGCCCCATGGCAGACTTTTACAGGCTTGTCGTTCCTTTAAACTAGCTTTTCTTCTGCCTCCCAGAGGCTCTGATTTTAATCGGAAAATAGACAGAGAGTTCATTTCATAGTTATTTATGAATTTACAAATTTTAGACAATTCGTTTTAGAAGCTACAAAACTTTGTAAATGCGTAATATCGCCTGGGTTCATAATATACTAAATATTTGTAAAACTCCTTGGAGTATGGGACGATTCGGCGTCGCGTTGTGCATTTCAAAAATGGAGAGAGGCCTTTTTACTTTTACCTACCCAATTATTTCTCTATATGTATCTCTCTGTCATCGCAATTCTGACTTCTTGCAAGTCTGTCTATACTCAATCATGACCATCAGCCGGGATCGATCCACTGCTGGATGAAGGCCTTCACTCTTCTCGATACCACGTACATCCACCGAACTTTATGAGTTTGTCTATACAGTGGATTTTCGGACGTTTCTATGACGCTCCCTGGGTACCACTGTATGACGGCATATACCAGGGTTAGCGAACCCTTTTACGTACCTACGCGTGCCAAAATATCCCAAACATTATTTTTCGACTGTCTGACGTGCCGAGCAGTTTTCCATTGAAAAAAAATAGTTTTTTTAAATGATGTTCTAGATACCACTCACAGAACATAGCACACGTATAAATAGCTTTATCACTTTTTTAAATTATGCCATACATTTCGGTCCACCAATTTTGAAAATGTCTGCCAGAATTACTATCGAGTTTTTGTTTCTTATTTAGTGCAGCCAGTTCTTATGGGTAGATATGTTAATGTATTGATTAGTTTGGTTCTTTTCGCATAAATTGACACCAGAATTACTCTGATCAGATGAGGAATTCCCTCGTTACAGTGGTCTCAAATATTGTACCTAAATCAAAATTAGAGGTTCGCGGCGCGGCATCCCCCGCCGCCTGGTGAGGTTAGTGAGATAATATTATATGTGACGCATAAAACCCAATGACCGACCTATGCAATTATATATTTACATTAAACGTACTGCGTCGTTGCCTGCTATTTTTTATACAATGCGATTTGTCATTTATTATTATTATAGGTATTTTTTCCCTTCAACCGCGTGCCATAGGTTCCCCACAACTAGCATCTACTATCTATAATTATCAGTCACACAATAAATGTTTTCACATTTTTTGTGCACGCATTCAACATAACATTAGGGGACAATTGCTGTTAAGGTACGAGTACCATACAAAAATGATTACCATAGTATAATTTACACGAATAAACACACCAATATTATCAATACATAAACTGCACTAGATTTCGCCTGGACTGTACCTACATAGCGATTGGCTTGGCTAATTCATATAACTCTTAGAATTGTGTAGCCCTCATGGATAGAGGGACAATTGGCTAAGTCGGGACCGTTACAGACTCATTTCCAATTTGTCGTATTCCGATAGTGTCAAAAATAATCCGTTTTATCTCAGTTTGTGGACGATTTGACTAAATAATACACACCTGATAATATGGATATTATAATAATATAAAAATAATTGTTTGCTAACTCATCGTCTGATAGTGGTCATCAATCAAAAGTGCAATATCCTAAACATTGTTTTTTGTTTTTCAGTAGGTATGTCCATTTATAATTTTCTGTTGGTGACATGACGTGAATATTGATTTAAAAATAAACAAAGCAATAAAAAAATAATTCGCACAGCAGCTAGAGTGTAGAACTCTACTTATTAATTGGTAATAATCACCTCAATTACTTATTTGTGCAAGTTTTCTCTTCAGGTGTTCATGCATGCATTACATTAATTAATTATAATATAGTGATTTTTAAAAATAAACATTTTATCATTAATTTTTAATTCATTGATACCGATAGTAAGACAGTATCAAAGTATTATTTATGTTTTATTAGTTATTTTTGTTTTCAATATTTAAATTGTGATATTACCTAGTAGTTAGGTATATTTAAATTATTTAGTGATGAGGGGTGGAGGTAGGCTGTTAAGATTCGACATAAATAATGCACACTAAACTTTGTCAAGTCATACTAATTTGTTTTCATTAAACTTAGAATACAATTTTCCCCTGCCTAAACCAAACCATAATAGTTTAACCTTTAAATTAAACCCTTTAATCTGTATGTTACTTTTCTAATGTTTATTACTATTGTAAATTAACAGTGTCATCTGTGAATAAAAACTACAATTGTTTTGTCAGCACACTTTGTCCACTGCAGAGAACTGCAAGTTTTTAAATAACATTTCATTCACTCAAAAAATAATACAGTTTGTTGCTGAAAGGGTAATTAAGGGTTAATAAATTATTTCTTTTATTCAACGAATAATTCACAAGATTTGAGAATGTAACATTCAATATTATAACGCAATTTGATAAGCATTTCATGTAAGAACTACTAGTTAAAATCGCAATTAAGTAGCCCGTAGCTTAATTGGAAAAACATTGTATTGATCTATTTTGAAATTATTCATTTATCCCGCTTACATAGAATGTAGATAAAATTGATGTGCTGGCAAATCTATGCTAAAATATCATAATATGTATGCGCAACATTAGGGCTCGAAATGGACCGCACGTACCGGGTCTCAGCTCCGTCTCGTGGAAAAAATAATTTGACCGTCAGAGCTAGTGCAACTATACAAAAAAAAAACTAGCACACTTATTATTAATACCTGTACACAATATGAAATAAATATGTTAATATCGCGCTCAGGGTTTTTATATTATTTTGAGTGCTAAACAAAATCCATATTATGGTAGTTTATCCCACAGACGATAGAGGCGCCCGCTTAAAAAATAGTAGTTTTGACAATTTCAATAGACTGTTTATCTGTGTTTCGGATTCCACGGGGTTATGAAAACTTATTTTATTTTATCATCTGTTATTAGGAATATAGTGATTTGTCTCCTAGAAATAAAACGGCATATCTGTGTAAGTCAGAGGTTGATTTATATGGTTTAATTAACTATTGTTGGTGTTGTTTGATTGCAGCTGAAAATGCTTAATAGTAGTGGACAAAGGATTCTATCGTCTGTGAGACAATTTGCTGTGCTACCAGTATCCTCGGTCCGGACTATCACATCCCAAGAGGTGATTCAGCGGGAGCTCAAATATGGAGCCCATAACTACGATTCTGTTCCAGTCGCCTTATGCAAAGGAAAAGGTGACAAACTTTACTTAGAGACCCATGTATTCAGTGACGTCCCTAGACAAAATGCCGCCCCATTTTTTATCATCGTTTCATGACTCCAATATCTAAGAAATGTGTTGCATGGTTACATTACTAACAAAATATATATCACTAAATCTAATTTAAATGCCATCTATACTTCAATGGGCAGTATTGAGAGTTCACGGTTTCAGATGCATTTAAAAATACACCTGACAACTTTCAAAAGTCGCGAATGACCAGCAAAAATATTTGGATAAAGTAATTAGGTAAGTATGTACCTACCCATTCATTGATTTTATTTCCAAGCAGTAAGCTGAATAATTGTTTAATGGAACGATATTTCCGTTATTACTAAGTTTGGGTACCTATTTCTATATATACCTAAGGAGTCTCCTCGAATTGCTGCCTTTCAAGTAACTGCCGCCTCCAAGCGAAGGTCAATCTACCCACCCACACAGGACGTCACTAAATGTATTATATATTCTCTTTTTGAAAGCAAACCGTAAATGCAACATTCACAAATATATGGCAGATAGCTTTATAAAATAAGCTAGATAACAGAAGAAAATGCTAGACTTCCGCAACATTTAAAAATGTCTAGAAATTAGAATTTGAAAAAATGGCGGCATTGAAAATTGTAAATGTAAAAACTGCCAGTATCTATGCTAAGATTACTTACTTGATTTTATATAGGTACATAATTGTGCATTTCACAATCTCCATAATATAAATAAACCCACTAACATCCACATAATATGTTGACTTCTCATTTAGGGATTAGATTACGCTAGATCCGAATTCTGGTGGTCGTTTAATTTGGGAGCTGGGTTGAATTTAATATGGAATAATATTAAGATTTAGTTGGTTTAGTTTTTAGGTATGTGTCTGTACAAATTTGATTAGCTGTATGATGTTAACATACATTTACCTGAATGCTCTGCCAGTGAGCCATTTCCGAGAAGGTCACACCGGCGCTAGGTACTGAGAGTTTCCGACGATTAGATAGTATCGTCACTTGCTGTTGTTACCTGTAAATTATTGCAGTCGGGAGCTCGCCCCTCGACGGACGAGACCGTATTATTTTAATGCGCCAATTTATGAAATAATTATTGTAAACTGTACATTGTTTGTCTTGATCGCTCTCCACCCAAGTTGTTCAATTCAATTCAATTTATTTATTTTACATATTGTGGACATTACAAATTATAAGTTTAAGACGTTCACAACATGACATGAAACATAATTATAAAGAGGAAAGAAAAAGAAAAGTATTGAAAGGGATAAAAATGAAAATATAAAAAGAGAGCATAATATAAACAATAAACATACAAACGCAGTGAAAATACAATGATAAATCTATAGTAGGTAGTTCAAAGAAGTACACCGAGTTTGCTAAGGAGACCCTATTTTAAGAATTTGTAAAATAGCGTCCACCTAAACTCACCTCACGCAAGTGGAATTTGTCAATACCCGAAGCAATTTGGTTGAACATAGTTATCGCCCTCCCAATTGGCATTACCAGTGGCAGGTTGGTCCTGCACCTTGGGAGAATAAACAACCGATGCTCCCTATTTCTAAGATAGTTATTGTTATTGTTGTTTATTGGATGCCACCCTCCTCCCAACCCAGCCGTAACTCTACCTACCTACAATATAACATATTTTGCCTTCTTATCTTGAACCACCTAATGAATTTATTTTTAGGCGTCCACGTCTGGGACATGGAGGGCAAGAGATACTTCGATTTCCTGAGCGGGTATTCCGCTACGAACCATGGCCACTGTCATCCGAGGCTGATGGCGGCTATGGTCGACCAGCTGAATATATTATACCACACATCCAGAGCTTTTCACACGGACGTTTTGGGAGAATTTGCTGAAAAGGTCTGCAAACTGCTGGGTTACGAAAAAATGCTGCCAATGAACACAGGTTTTCACCCTTTCATTTTTAGTTTGAAGTTGTCCGCAAGTTCGTTGTTTACCTATTGTATTATTTATTTTCGGCGATGTTAAAGAAACAATACACCAACAATATTTAAATAATTGACATACACACTAGGTACCTACAAACAGACATCTCCGTCCAAGTCGTGAGCGAGAAGAGGCATTCATCTCCTCGCTCAGTATGATGGTGTTTCGTCTGTCATTAGGACTTCGGAGGTGAACAAATTAAAACACCGGAATTGTAGTCAGAAACGGCGAGGCTTATTACGTTAATTACTATTTGGTTATTACATTGTTATAATTTCTTTTCAATTTAATTTTGGCGGATAGCGAGGTTAACACTCAAAATGTCAAAAACGTCAAAAATGCTTCTTCGCGCCAAAACAAACGGCCGCACAAAGCGGTACAAATTTTAATGCGGCGTTGCCATTCTCGTTTTGTTTAACGGCATTCAGACAATATTGCCGGTTAGATATTTAACATTATTTATTAATTTTCGCAATCAACCCTTACTATTTGTCGGCTTAATAAAGGTTCGGGTTCTCTAGATCCACAGAGACATCACCAAATGGGGACCATTCGGGGGTGTAACAGTACCTACTAGGTACCGATAATTTATTAGAGCATTTCCACGAAACCTACTCTCAAACAGTTAGGTGGTGGTTTTAGATACGTGTTGGTCTATGGCGCTGACATATTATTTTTTATTGTTGATTGATTTAATAAAATGCAAATTTTTTTTGTAGTACTTATTCCACTTTAAAGCATATCGCACACTGAGATCTATACGGTCATAACTGAAAATAAACTCAAATATGACTTATGAATGCAATAATTACTTACCAAATACTGTGTGTCAGAATAAATCTTTATAAAACAACTTACTGTCCTTAAATCTATCTCGTAGTTATTGAGGCTGATGCTGCGAAACTAAATACTGGATATCTGGCTCAATTTTTATGAGGAACAAACGAAGGTCTCTTCTTTCGGAAATATTCAGGCGGTTTTTTCTTTGGTCATAATATGATAAACAGCACTAAAGCCTGATTCCACAAGATATAAGGTAGGGAAAGGTATCAATAAAGTGAATATCATTTTCCACATATTTGGTTATAAGACAGGCATTTTTTTTTTATTTTGCCATAGGTTTTCATATCCACCACTATCGAAAATGTTTTTAAAACCCCTACCGCTCACCTTTAAAGCTGGAACGCCCACTAGTGGGCGGTAGGGACCAGGTTGACTACCCCTACTTTAAATTGAGAAAAAATCATTTTTATTTACAGGAACTGAAGGTGGAGATACTGCCTGTAAATTGGCGCGAAAATGGGGTTACGACGTGAAGGGAATCCCCGAAGGGAAGGCTAAGATAGTTTTCGCGGAAGGAAACTATTGGGGGAGATCTTTGGCGGCCATTTCCACATCCAATGACAGCGACGCAGTTCTGGGCTATGGGCCCTTTATGCCAGGATTCCAGACCATACCCTATGATGATGTAGAAGCATTAGAGGTAGGTACATATTGGTAGAGAAATTACATATTCTTATGGAAATCACTTTGGAACGGTGTTAGTGTCATTTAAAAGTAACGATACCAACAGAGCTCGAAATGGACCTGAGCGCACCGGAGCGCCGTTCTGGTTCGTGAAATCGTTGAAATTATCGCTCCGTCTCGTGGAAAAAAAATTGGCCACCTGAGCTAGATAGGCCATATAACAACAAATCTAACACACTTATTTTTATAAAATACACATAAAATTAAATTTGATAACGACCTATGTTCGTTCTATGTATGTTCGTAAACTTTTCTATTTCGAGGGCTGGAAGCCAACGCCGAAATGAGTCGCCTGCACTGCCTGAAGAATCTGATACCATTCTACTTTAGTTGATATTAAAAAACAGGTGTTATGTTATTTAGTTCTAATAGCAAACACTATCCACGAAATAAGTAATGATAAGGCTTCTGGCAAAAGCTTATTATCAGGATGCGTGTAGAGTGGCATGGCCCCCACAAAGGGGGGGCTGACAGGGCTCTAACCTGGGGGCTCAGGCTCATGGGGGGCCCGGCGTGGCGAGTCCACAACAAGTGAGATAAACAAACACACATCACAAACTTGTTCTAATAGTAAAATGGCGATATTTTCTTTTAATAATGGTTATATTTTAAAATATGTGGTTGTGTTGTGCGATGTCATTTTTAATTGTGTCATTTGATAACTCCATAATTCAAGTGGATATAAGTATTGAATTACACTAAATATCCTTAATTTTACCGTGAACACCATTTGGAAAACGCTACTGTAGAGCGTCACACTGCCTTTAACTTTGGCGATAGGTAGGGGGGGTCATGAGAGTGGGTCCAGAAATCATACACCGTCTAACAGTGAACGGTGATTATTCAAAGAAAAGTACAATTACAGTCAGTGACGTCCCGTGGGGGTAGGCAGATTGAGCGTCGCATGGGGGCGGCAGTTACTCGAAGGGTGGCAAATCGAGGAAAAATAGCTACCTAAACTTAGTAATAACGAAAATATCTTTCCATAAAAAATTTAGCTTACTGGTTGGAAACATAATGTATTAATTAACACAAAGGTTTAACCGGACTGTAATTTTTTTGTTAGGTTCGCGATGTCTAGTTTACTTCCGTTGCCCTTCGGCGTCCTTGGTGACCAGAAATGACGCGAGTAGATTTGCGAATAATTACAGTCTATTTTTTGTTAGTAATGTATCCAACACATTTCTTATATATTGGAGTTAAGGATGTAAAAAATACTGTATAAAAAATGTAACGTTATTTTGGCGTTGCCTAGGGGCGGCATTCTGTCTAGGGGCGTCACTGATTACAGTGTACAAGTTTACAATATGTAAGCAATCTAGCAAGTAGGTGCCTATAGACCAGACAAGCGTTAACGTCCAAATGTCGTCCTCAACTAAGGCAGTTGATGGAACTTGCCCCAGATAAAGTGGCGTGGAAACGATTCCCGGAGAC
Source organism: Rhyacophila brunnea (assembly GCF_057557595.1). Lineage (NCBI taxonomy): Eukaryota > Metazoa > Arthropoda > Insecta > Trichoptera > Rhyacophilidae > Rhyacophila > Rhyacophila brunnea. Next base: position 39,579,687 of record NW_028232796.1, read on the forward strand.
AGTTCCCCGTGGTGATATTATTCACATGTGATATTTGAATTTTAGGTGGCACTTCAAGACCCAAACGTCTGCGCATTCATGGTGGAGCCAATCCAGGGAGAGGCAGGAATAATTGTACCAAGAGACGGATATTTGAAGAAAGTGAGGGATCTTTGCACCAAGTACAATGTTCTGTGGATTGCTGACGAGGTATTTTTTTATCAGACTTATATTGTTAATCATTATTGCAGTAAAAAATCGCGTATATTTTATTTATTGTTTTGGGAAATTCGTTGAATATTATGGCCAGTTCACACAGCTACAAGAACGTAGTAACCTGCGGTCGTGTGAATTTGTCGGCAGAGGGGTTAAAATGTACCTAGTCCTGAGTCCTGTGAGAACAAGCATTGTCAGCAAAATCCGTGGCAAACGAATCGATCACGGAAATCATATCGGTTAGTGCTTACTCAGTGACAAACGCTGATGGCAAAAAGAACATTGTATAGTACCTACATACATTTTTAGTATAAAAATTTCACACAAATATAATTACCAATTGCAAATAAGAGCTTTTACCTCAGTAATATTTAATATTATTTATTTTGTTAAAATGCATTTTTAACCGAAGGCATGGGATACTCAGTGTCAGCATTATTCAATATTAATAAGATTGAATGAATATCTCACTCCGCTTTTATCTTGATCGTGTAACAGTCACTTCATATTGGTCACCCTGTATCGCTTAGCCTCGGGCTACATATCTCACTAGTTTTTATATCTTATATTATTGAATTTATTGTACCTGTGTAAACTGTACTTGTCAACAGTGCTCGAAATGGAAAATTTTACGAACAGGAACGCTCAATAATTTTTCAAAAATGTGCAATATTAGATATAATATCTGTAGTATAAAAAAATATCTTAGTTTTACATAATGTACTTTATAAAACATTTTCCTCATCACCTTCGCCCGAATCAGTTGTAACATAAAAAATATATCATAATATAAGTTTACGAAATCGTTTACTAAAAAATACATCATTCATAATAATAATAATTATACAAATATGTTTACCTAAATGTAAGTATATGAATCTAATTGGAGTAGGAAACATAAAAATATATGAAATAATGGACAAACCAATAGAATTGTCCATTTGTTTCGTCAGTAGTTTGAATAAAAACATGTAAATAAGTGTAAATGGAAACATGAGTGAAGATACCTTATCGTTATTGATTTTTGGGTTTTCACCACGTGTACTTCTTCCTTCTTTCCTCGATATCATATAATATCTCTTGATAATGGCCTCTACAACAAGCCCGAAACGTCGAGAAAAGAATAAAGAATTACACACGGTAAAAACCCAAAAATCAATTACGATGACAAACAACTGTGAAAGTCTCAAACAGAAGATAAGTACATTGGTTAAACCAAGTTACATGCTACTTTATTTAAAGCTAGTACCTAAATTGGAAATATTTTGATTAAACAATTTTTTAATCACATCAAAATCCATCATGTACGAAAAAGTAGGAGCATGGTTCATAATGAATTAATTTAATAAAATTACGTACTTAATGAATACACAAGTTTTACGAATGTAGCATTCATTATTAAATATGCATAATTTTAAACAACCCCAGACTTGTAGATATTAGAAAAAAATATTCAAATATTTACACCATGTGGGCATGTGGGATAATTTATTCTAATAGGTTTCTGATGTTGTTGAAACTATTAATTATTATGTAAGTAAATTCCCATTGGATTCCTCTATGATTGTATTAAAATGTATGCTACCTCTTTTATTTCGACAACATCTATCGCATGAGTTTTCGCAATGTAGTATTTGCTCAATGCAATCTATATGTTATGTATTATATAATATATAGGTGCATATGAGGGTGAGAAAAATCACGTCACACAGTGATGTTCCTAAACAAAATGCCGCGTCAATTTTTCTACAGTATTTTAAATCTCCCTATGATGACTCAAATACCTTTGCGATAATAGGTATATGAAATTAATAACTAATACATAATATTTATTCGCTTTTTATGTTACTAGGTATAAGATAGAGTTTAGACATTTACCCAAATCACCGGAGTGTAAGGTCCTATTCGATACCCAACTTCTATAGGGAAACAACTCAAAATACATTGTTCTAAGATTTCGTCGTTACCACTTGGCAATACCTACACAGTTTTGTTATTTTTACTCATTTTTACTCTGCTATTATTGTACAGTAGGTACCTATATAAAAATCCTTAGTACTATCATAGTACCACTATGTTTGTGGTTTGCATAGTATGCGACAAGTTTCTCCAATCACAAGACAAACAATAATTCAAAACACCAACAAAAACTCACAATCAAGACACGATAATTATATAGTACCTACTTGATTTAGGTGGGTATGTACTTTTTTATAATTATTATTGTTTTATAAATAAATACTACGACGATGTAAATGACCACGACCACGACCTCTTGTTAGTCGAGGATTGCTGTTTAAACTAATATTTTGTAAGAAAATTTATTCTTTCAAAGCCCTCAAATCAAAAATTACATGTGCTATTTATTAGTTATTGTTTATAAAACCTTTTTTTGAGACAAAAAAATCTCTTCCAGCAATAAATCTTCACCGACAATATTTTTTTCAATGCACAATAGGTAGGATTCATTGTATTATTATTGAGTAGTAAACAGCTTTGCTACGTAGAAGTTTTGTGAAACAAAAATATGAACTAAGTAGGTACCTACCTATATTGATTTGATGATTTATTTCAAAGGACCGTATTACTATGGTTATTTTAATATCCTAAACAATATATTTTTCCATTAGCTTTATTTTCTGTATAACATGAAGGATAGGTAAAGAGTTTAGGTAGGTACCTATCTACGAGTATTTTTTCACTGCAAAGTATTTCTGCCGAACTAAAACCGAAATAAAAAATAAGAGTAGGTACCTAGCTCAGCATGATATGGGTAATACTATGAACGTTTAAATTTGTTCGTTCCCCCTGATGAAGATGCCCATAAACGAAAAAATTGTACAGAGACCACAGACATTTTAATTTACTTGCACAATAGCGCTATTAAACCTCCTTGGATGTATATCGCTCCATATCGATGGGAAGACACCTTGTTGGTTGCATACCATCTAATATCAACAGGTCGACTAATGAACGGCCTCGATTGTCTTATGATGTATTTGTGAAAACTATGAATGCGTCAAGCCTACCTAGTACCTAAGGTTAGCTATCCTATATCCTATATTTTACGCAATCGTCAATCGGACAGTTATTGTTTTGTTTCTTCCATCCATTTCTCTCCCGTTTCATTCCATAAAATATTGTGACTTCCACTCCCGTATTGATTACAAATTTAATGTACTCAAAATCATAACTGTTTGGTAACTCGCGATTTACACTCTTACCCAAGTCAGCTAAGCCCTGTGGTTCATACCAAAGTGTCTAAAATCCAAGCCTTGGTAGATACCTACCAGGGCTCGAAATGGACCGGAACGCACCGGGGCGCCGTTCCGATTAATAAAATCTCCTAGGAAAATAATTTGACTGTCTGAGCTAGATCGGCCATAAAACAAAAAAACCTAACACTTATTTTCATAAATTATTCATAAATTTAGATAACTATGTTAATATTTTCGTAAAATCATCGAGCGCTCCGGTTCGTAAAATTTTCCATTTCGAGCGCTGATACCTACACAAAGGTAATTTATTTATTCATAAAACATTAATTAACAAATGAATTATTTTTCACAATACCTATGTAGATATTTCATGTGTTTTAATTGAAAATCAAAAAAAAGGTGCGTAATAATTTAACGTTATTTTGATATTAGTAGTAGGTACCTACCCTAAATAAATGATGTATTTTGTGATTTTGTCTGCAAGCAAAAAAAACTTGTTGAATAGCACTGAAGAATAGAATAATATACTATTATCTCATATTGTCTTAAAGAAAACGGAAGAGAGCAATACAGTCATGTAAGGGTGCTTTCTTCAATAAAAACTGTATTTTTTATTATCAGGCATGGGTTGTCTAGAAATGCATTGTTAGGAAAAAATATACCTAGATGCATTTCTAAGAAATTTGCCTGTTATTATCGACATGTACGAATTATTAAAAATCAGGGGTAGTCAACAAGTAAAATCATTGTTTAATATTTTTTTTTTCTTTAAATATATTTATATACCAATTCATATTCCTCAATTTCAACACAATCTGAACCGGAACGCTATATTAAATATTCTGATGAGGCTCGAGAATTTTACGAGACATCTCGCTATCAGGATTCCACGAGAAGGAACGGTAGATTCGAAGAATCCACGAGACGGAACGGAATTGTCAACGAATTCACGAACCGGAACGGCGCTCCGGGGCGTTCCGCTCCATTCCGAGCGCTGCTTGTCAATCAGTAAATAATCCACGCAATCGCAATTCAGACAACAATCGTTCTTCACTCACTCCTCCATAATTCATTATAATACAGCTTCATCACCCCAAAGAAACCTATTATATTCAGAGCACTGGATATGTTCGCCTTATGACATCGAAATGATTACGGCGAATTAACCTTCATATATTTAATTTGAACTTTTAGTGTAGTTTACTTAGTTAACTGACTTACAAATAATTCTTTTCATGAATCCTCGGAATCCATCCGAGATACCCCAATGCTTAATGACCATTAGGCTGTGTCAACTGTCCACACATGCACGTCAAGGTGCCGCAGCAAGATATCACTGTAGGTATACTACAACTTAACGCATTTATACGGCAATCTTCAGTGAATACGTGGATATCTACAGTCTTTTTTACTGTAGTTATATTAGTTACGTTATGCTAAATAATTGTTAATATGATATCACAAAGAAAATGTTTAATGCCAATCCGTTGATTTATTAATGGGGTGACTTCTTTTTCAGGTCCAAACTGGATTGGGTAGAACCGGAAAAATACTTTGTGTGCACCATGAAGGTGTCCGACCGGATGTAGTGGTTCTCGGAAAAGCTATTTCCGGTGGTCTATATCCCGTTTCATGTATCCTAGCTGACGATACAGTAATGCTGGTAATGAAGCCGGGTAAGTAATTTACATTTTTTATCTAAAGACCGATTTCTATAAGCTGGCGTACACGTTAGCACGGTTCTTTTATGAACTAGTGGAACTAAATTCCTAAATTTCCCCCCGCTTCAGCATCTTAGCACTGCATTATGTCCGCCACCCGCCAACTCCATCGTCAATGCGACTCTAGCGACGTTATGACGTGTACGCCAGCGTAAAGAAATCGGAATCTATTTCGGTTTTTAAATAGTGACGACGTGATAGCAAATTCACATTTAACCAGTGGTAACATGATTAATCATTTTATTTCTAGGCACTCATGGATCGACTTTCGGAGGTAATCCACTTGGATGCCGAGTAGGAATAGCTGCTCTGGATGTCCTGATTGAAGAGAAACTTAGTGAGAATTCTGCAGCGATGGGGAAGATCCTCAGAGGAAGACTGGATAAAATGCCAAAGAAAATTGTCAAGGATGTCAGAGGCAAAGGATTGCTACATGCAATCGAAATCAATACCGGTAAGTGTGTTGTACTATAATCATGGTGACCATATTATTTTCTTGAAAAAATAATAGACAAATCGGAATAAGAATATCTATTGGATAGATATATAGATGAGCAATGTTCCCTGTAAGGTGTGTACACATGTTTTCATCCCCCGCACAGTCCACATACAAAAATATTATTTTAAAAGAAAGTTTCCTTTGCCAGATTTTAGTTTTGCTAGAATGCACGAAACTATCACATGCAAATTTATTCGACTCATTTCTCGGAAGGCGAATATAATTGTTGATGAAAGTACGGATACATCTGTGCAAAAATGCTAATTTTGTATGTCAAATATCAATATGGGATGAATTTACTTAAAAAAATATCGTTGTTAGTGTTATTATATAAAATCACTGAAATTAATAAACACCTAAAAAATATAAGTTTTGATGAAAGATTGTAAGTGTGTTTGTGGAGGGGGGGGGGGAGCGGTGAGTATTTATTTGTAATGATAAAAGACAGTACCTAGTGTTATTGTTTAATTTGAAACGCCATTGTGTCGTCAGCCGAATACAATACGTTTTTGAACTATGACAATGAAAGAGTGTGGTAGGTCAGCGACTTCTGAATTTTCATAATATCTGTGCATGAGTAGTAGAAACCTGGCGGAAAAAATAGAAGCTACACCGCACAAAGCATTTTGACATTCACCGAGTATAACAACCTGCAAATAGCACCACTCAACGACAACAAACACGTTCGGTAACGTTTGAAGAATGAGATTGGTGAGACAGTCAGCACTTTTCTGTGTAAACAGTTATTGTCGTGATTGTTTAATTTATACAATATTGTTGTCAGTAAATCTATGCAAGTGTACAGGCGCTATAAACCTATTAAGTACTAATTTTACTGCAATAAGGTGTCAAATATTATAATAACGTTTGCGTTTAGTATAATATTCAAAATATCATATCACAATATTGCATAGGCCAAGTTTTGCCATGTGAAATAGTTTTTCGTGTTATGAAATACCCGGGGTTCCGGCGGCTAGCTCAGGTGTCCATCGAACCCCGGATTCAAAAAAAAAGATATAAACGATTGGAGTGTAAATAAAACACAGTCTTTCGTGCTCGTAACGTGGTCTTCTTATATTTTACACTTTATTTAAACGTTTACATATTTTGTTTTAACAATACGTTTCGCAGGTCCGTACATGTTGGAAAAGGGACGCTCACTAACTTTTTTTTCTTTTTCAAACTTCGCGTACCCACGCCATCCAACAAAAAGGACTCTCGTGATTGGCCAAATTTTATCGCGTGATGTTTTTTGATTTGACAAATCACGAGGACCACCCCGGCGCAGGCGCGTGGAAATTTGGACGTTGCCGGCAAGCGCGGCAAAATTTATTATATGAATACTTATATTTAGTCTTAAAATTATCTCTTTCATCCATCATCATTTATACTTTTTAAATTAAATTAAATGTATCTTAATTGCACCTCTGCCCAATATGTGATCTTCACACACCGGACGAAGGCCTTTACTTATGAATAAAAAATACTTACGTGGTTGAGCAAGGAATCAGATTAGATGTTTTATGAAGCCGTTTCTAGAGGTCAGGGTTACGTTTCGACTTATAGCTACTAAATGATTATTTTACACCGGGAGAAGCCCGCCTGTAATAGGGGTATATCAGTTAACTATTGAGTTTCAGCAAATCAGTTATGGCAAAATCAGTCGAATAACGATCGAAACAGTATCGTGGAAGAAACTTAAGTTAATTTACCTTTTTAGAATAAGAAAACCTCCAAAAGTGGACGACAGCATACCTATCCGAATGCAAAACAAAATGTTTCACTTTCTTTAATTACACAATTTTTTCAGATGTAATCAGCGCTTGGGACGTTTGCCTTCACCTGAAAAGGGCTGGTGTTCTAACGAAGATGACGCACGAGAAGAACTTGAGACTGTCTCCACCTTTAATCATTACCAAGGATCAGATGCACGAAGCCATGGACATTATGGAAGACACGTTAAATAAACTGTAGATTTAAATGATAATACATTATAATATTATATGAGAGCATTTAAAAGTAAAGCATAAACATACATAATACAATCAAAGGAGGAAAACAGTTAGTCAAATACAGCTGCGAGTGCACAACCGTTACGACTCGAAAATAGCCGCGAATTTGTCAGCTGTATACAAACGCAAGTTTGATAGTAGAATTGTTCCGTTGCTTAGGCAACGGATTTATTATTGTCAGCCATTTGCAATTCCTTACGTAAACAAACGATTAAATGTCAGAGTGACAGTTGTTACTTTAAAAATAAAAACAACGAGAAATAACAAGATAATTAAGCGCTAGTCGAAGAATCTAGATTATCACAAGTTTTGTTTTTGTTTTGTTACGCCAAAGAAGTATAACTTCTAACGTGCGTACATAAGTACACGCACCGAATTTTTTTATTCATAGCACGAATCTAAGCAATAAATTAAAAGTAATTACTTAGGTAGAATGGTGTCAGATGTTTCTGGCAGTGCAGGCGGCTCGTTTAGGTATTGGTATCGTTACTTTTAAATTACACTAACACCGTTCCAAAGTGATTTCTGACAAAGAATCTGTCCTTCCTTTACAACAGCTTTTATTTTAATTAATCTCGTATCTTTCCACCAAGAATCGATTCATACCTAGTTCTTATACTTTTCAAATGCGATGTATCAATAGGTATGATGCCACCTAGAGAGCTGTATCTACATGCATCAGACAAGGGTGTACCTTGTTACCCCTTTGCGGCCTGTTTAAGCGACTTTGCCGAACATAGCCGCTGCATCTCAACTAAATAATTCTGTTCTACCAATAAAACATTGTTTCACACTAATAATTATTATGTAAACAAAACAACATTTCAGTATTTTAAGACCAAGGTAGTGTAGACCTATAGATACATTAATATACTATGATAATAGTAGCTAATTATTTAAATATTCAATTCACTATACATACAGTAAAATGTTATATCATACAGTTGGTCGATGGTGTGCGTGCGGATGGGGGCCATACTAAATACTTGGCAGTCGATGAGCGCATATCAGTAGCGCACCCAGGGGGGGGGGGCAGGGGGCCTTGCCCCCCCCCAAAATATGAAAATCATCAGAATTATTTTACATATTGAAATCGAAAGCCAATAAACTATACCTTGGGCTTAGACAAACAACACGGCAAAAAATGATTTGTAATTCTCCGGCACCCTTTTTAGTAATATTTCTTAGATTTTAATTTCTAATACAAAAATTTCGAAACACTAATGTCAGGATTTTTTAGAAACCCGTTCCCTAATGAAATTCTCGGTGTCCACCCGAATTCCGGAGTGGTATTCCGGTGGTGGTGGTGGTCATGGCTGGGGAGGGTTGACAGGGGTCTAGCCTGGGGGCCCGGGCTATGGGGGGCCCGGCGTGTCGGGTTGACCAGATAAGTGAGATAAACACATTTCATAAATTAGCTTTAATAGTAAAAAAAAGTCGCCTGCGGCGCTATTATACTTCATGACTATGAACATTTTAATTTATATAAATGTCCAATATATTTTCTGATTATTATGTGTCGACAGCTCCATTATTAAAGTAGATGACGTACTGAAAATCGCCAATAATTCACTGTATAAGTACCCTCAATTTGAACTAAAACACAATTTGAAAAACGTTAATGTAGTGTTTCACACTTCCTTTAATCTAAGCGGTGGATAGGGGGCCCGTCAAATACCCTAGCCCAGTGGTCGGCAAACTCATTAGTCAATAGAGCCAAATATCAACAGTACAACGATTGAGATTTCTTTTGAGAGCCAAATTTCTTAAACTTAAATTATATACGTAGGTACGAGGGTGGGTCAATAATTCCTTAGAAAAAAGCATTAAAACAGTTTTTATTTTTGTATTTTTTTTTTATTTCTCAACATAATCTCCTTGGAGCTCAATACACTTGGTTAGACGTTTCTCAATTTTTTTTAAACCGTCAGAAAAATAAGTTTTCGGAAGGTCCTCAAAATAAGCATTTGTCCGATCGATGACTTCTTCATTTGAAAAAAAACGTTGTCCACTTAGCCATTTTTTTAAGTTTGGGAAAAGGAAAAAGTCACTGGGGGCTAAATCTGGCGAATACGGTGGGTGGTCGACCAATTCCAATTTCAATTCTTCAATTTTAGCCATTGATCGTAAACATGTGTGAACACGGGCATTGTCCTGATGAAAGAGGATTTTTTTCCTGTTTAAATGAGGCCGTTTTTCTTCAATTTTGTTTTTTAGCTGGTCCAATAAAGATGCATAATAATCCCCTGTTATTGTTTTTCCTTTTTCCAAATAGTCAACGAAAATAATTCCACGTGCATCCCAAAATACAGTAGCCATAACCTTACCAGCTGATTTTACGGTTTTCGCCTTCTTTGGACATGGTTCGCCTTTCGCAATCCACTGCTTTGACTGTTCTTTCGTCTCGGGAGTATAGTGGTGTATCCATGTTTCATCTACAGTCACAAAGCGACGAAAAAATTCATCCGGATTGCGTTGCATGAGCGACAACAGGGCTTTAGAGGCCACCACCCTATTGCGTTTATTGTCGACTGTGAGCAAACGCGGCACCCATCTTGCAGAAAATTTTTTATGCCTAATTTGTCATGTAAAATAGAAATGACGCTACCTTTTGAGATCCCTGTAACCTCAATTATCTCACTCAACTTTAATCTTCGGTCACTTAACACCATATCGTGGATTTTATTGATCATTTCTGGTGTAGTCACCTCTACAGGACGTCCTGAGCGTGGTTCATCCTTTGTTGATGTACGACCACGTTTAAATTCATTTAACCAGTTATAAATAGTTGCAAGTGAAGGAGCAGATATGCCGTGAACTAAATCCAACTCATTTTTTATTTCCTTTGCTGTTAACCCTTTTATATTAAAATGTTTAATAACAGCTCTAAACTCAATTTTCTCCATTTTCCATTTTTCCAATGTACGAGAAACACACAATAACCCGACCAATCTGATTGAAACTTCGCAGCATACTGAATCGGTAGTGCCGCTGCATGAAAACAAACCACTTACAGTACTAGTCGCGCCACCTGTCGGCTTTTCTAAGGACTTATTGACCCACCCTCGTAGTTTAGTTAAAGTCCTAATTAAATTATAGGTAGGTACACTGAATAAAACTGAATATCATACGTAATAATGATCTTATTTATTAATAAAAATTAAATTGTAAGTAAGGTATCCATAAAATTGAATCATGACAATGACTGACAAACTCAATGTGAATAATGGCCTTGCATCTCCTTGTAAAGTTTGGGTTCGTATGTTGTTGATTTAATTTTAAACACGATTCCAGGTTCTCATCAATAAATCGATTTCTCAATTTACTCTTGATTTCCTCTCTTGGAAATCTTTTTACTAACCACAAAACTTGCAATATTAACATTGTTGAAAGATTTTATTCAGTACCCAATTAAATACAGAACTTTATTTTTCTTGACTCTTCTCCTCAGCTGCTTTCTTCCTTGCATCATCGACAGAATATTTAGCGCAAAATTACGAGTTTTTAGTTGTAGTATCTCTCTAAATTTGAATGCGTCAATTTTTCCCCGACACATAAATGCAGGTCTGGAAGCCATTTAAGTTTTGAATAAACGCGAAGTCTCGGTCTATTCAACATTGTATTTACGGTTATCCTCTTCCATTTTCTTTGCTTCTTCTTTGTAGCCATGTCAAATATGACAGAGAGCATCTGTGGCAGAGTCGCACTCAAGGGGCCAAAGAGCCGCAGTTTGCCGACCACTGCCCTAGCCTGAGGGCCCGTTTCAGGATGTGGGAGCCATGGTGTAGGTACACCGAGTGCAATAGACAAAAGACCGATAAACGAGATATAAGGCTGTGTTGTATTGAGTAGGTTGTGTATAATTTAAAGGCAATAATACTTTTTGTGTCCATTTTCAATTAATATGTTGGAACCTCAATATTAAAAAACCAAAAATCTTCAACATTCTGCGAAAAGAACGACTACACCCACTACGGTGGTGGTGTAAATCAAAAGAACATTTTTTTCGGTGGAATTCGGAATAAATATTTTATTGTTGTTTTAATTTAATAAAACATAATTTTTTTTAGTACTTATTCCACTTTTATTAAATAGATTAGGACCGGTTTCGTCCGCCTCAGAGGGACATTTTCGACTAGTTGAAAATGTCCTTATGTATATCGCCATGTATTGTGAAAATATGTAAAAATATTTATATGAAGAAGAAAAAGAGCCTATAGGACTAATTTACATTCTCCTCCTTGGGCCCCCCCCAATAATAATTCCTGGGTGCGCCACTGGCGCATATTCATAGGTATTCGTACGCATACAATCCACAAACCGAATCATTGTTTTGTTTTTACTGTACCTATATATTATTATGTTATTTTGATTATAGATTTTTATGTAGATAGAGTTAATTTTTGTATAATAGGAATGGATAACATTATATGTTTTCTTAAAATGTTCATCACAAAATCAAAGTGAACTGTTGGTATTATGGTCTGAATTGTTTGTTATTTAGTATTTAGAAAAATCTGCTAGGAATTAGGTATTTCCGTATTTTGTATCGGTGCTGTAGGGAGGTACCGTTTTATATAAAAGATAAATTGTTTAATTAATTTTAAAACTCATATGTTGTAACGTTGTCGATAATTAAATAACATGTACGTACCTACCCAATAGATAACAATAAAAGTAATATTTGTTACCGATTTAAAATGTTTTTATTTTAACAATACCTACTAAATATTACAATATAATAAAATAAACAATCAAGACATTAACTAAACTGTGATTTTTAAATTTATTTATTTTTACATACTTACGGTGAACATTACAAAAGATGTTCATAACATGACATTTAAATACAAAGAAATAATATTAAAACAGTGTAGAGAAGAAAAAAATCTATCACAAAAATGAAAATTAAAGTAAAACATACAAAAATTATAAAGCATGGAAGCACTCCGAATGAGCCAAGTGGAGACCCTATTTTATGAATTTATAAAACAATGCCCACCTATATACTCATCCTCATGTAGGTAGTTAATAATATAAAGAGAGTAGGTTATTGTTCGGCAAAATGAAACCGTGTTTCTTACGTATAACGCACAATAGAACCTCAATTTTATATGAAAATGTTATACTTACCATCATGTTGCTTCTCAGTACGGCTACCGATAGTTACATAACCATATTTTCGACTAAAATTAATAAAATAATTAACACTACCTACCTACTTAAAGCCTCGATGACATTGAGCTACTTTACAAGCTGCTTGTTGGCGAATTTAAAAGCGGGCGAGTCAGCTAGTGCGATTGTGATGATGACACACAAAACTTTCCACTCGCTCAGAAGCCACAAGCTAGCGGCTATTTTGACAGGACGTAGTTCGATTTTTTACCGGGAGGTCACCACTATCGCTCTACTGCGCAGACGCAGACCGGCCCACAAGCCAGTGAGTAGCGTGTAAAAGTAGCCCGGTTTTCAACTTTTCTCGATAGATTGTTTACACTCTGCTTGTTAGCTTGTTCGGTGATGACACTGAGCGAGTTTACAAGCAGATTGTAAATTCGCCAATAAGCAGCTTGTAAAGTAGCTCAATGTCATCAAGCCATAAGCAATATGTGGTCGGAGTTTTTAAATGACTGTAGTCATCCAAATCAATGCCGAATGCTTTCTCACTTGCACTTTATGGTCTGTTTTTGTTTGTTTACGCCTTGGTAGCTACCTAATTGCAAGAGAATGCTAAGTATTGTTACCTACCATTGCCGACTCAAGAGATTAAAGATGACACTGTACCTACCCATTCAGATAAAGGGCCATAAATCTCTGTCAGATAGTTCTTCATGAATTTCATATTATTATACGGTTCACAAAACAAATTAGATTACAAATAAATAAATTTCCATGAAACTTAATTTATTTTGGAAAAAAAACTTTCGATTTTGAATAAAAAAAATCATTGTGTTATGATTTTTGCGAGGCTACATATTTCTAATTACGTACGTAACTGAGTATGTACTTAAAAATAATAAGTCATTGTGAAATCGTGTTACCTACATGCTAATCGTTTTAAGAATAATATTAATCGCTTTGACTAAAAAGTATAGAGGTTTTCTTTCAAATTTACCAATGCATTTTTTACGTTTTCCAAACTATTGACATTTCAATAGTTTTGTGTGCTGGCTACACTAATTTTACTCTCTGTCAAGTAAAACGTCATTGGCATATCCAGATGATATCGAGGACAACAATAGATTCATAATATTTTCTTTTTTGGATTGTCCAATTTATTCCATTTCTTCAGTGGCCATTTATTTCATAGCAGGTGAGCTTATTTAGTTTATTATGTTTTGAATACTTTCTTACTACTGTATTTGTTATTGATTTAAAATAAATTGAACCTTGTCCATAATTAAGAATTAAAATGTAAATATTTTCCTTATAAGGAATTCATCTGTGGTTTCTAATTTTTTTAATATGCATGTTATCAACATTGGATAATTACAAAACCAATTACTGTCAGGTATGTCAATCCGAATTTTATGGATGTGTTATTTAAAACAGTACAAATAGGTGTCTACCTATTTTTAAATTTTCATTTCTCATTTATAATTATTTCCGAACGAAACTAAAGAGATTGAAACAAAAGTAATTTAATTAATATGCTACAATGAAATCTAAAGAAAGATTTGGAATCGAGTTTTAAAATTAACATGGTACCTATATTCCACCTAGCTTTTTAATGTATATAACTAAATGTATATAACTATAAACAGTAGCGAAGGGTGGAGGTAGGCTGTTAAGATCCGCCATAAATAGTGCACATTAAACTTTGTTAGTCATTCATATTTCTTTTTATTGAACTAATGCTACAATTTACAGATGGTGTTGGTTAGTTTTTAAGAATCAATTAAAACTCGCCCAACCAAACCATAATAGTTTTGGTGTATTCTGGCAGTCAGCGCTTTTACGTGCAAACAGTTATTATCGCAATAGTTGAATATTGGTGCCAGTAAATCCATGCAGATGCACAGGCGCTATAACTCTATACTGCAGCATATTATTATCAATGATATCAGTTCCAGAAAAAATAGGGGCATCTAACAGCTGTTACAATATGCTATAAAAAAAATAAACCGTTACCTGAGTCTATTAATATTACAGTGGATTAGGTTGATGAAAACGTACGCAATTCATCTGTGTCTCATATAGCACATGATAATTGTAATTTAATTATTGTATTGGACCAAAGCTCGTCATTGCCATACAGCGGTTATAATCGATTCAGAAGTGCCCATGATGAATCAATAAAAAATCAAATTTTTTTTTACTCATAAATAATACATAAATATAGCCTCAAATCTTGATACACTTACATTTACAATGAAAAATAAATATACACTCTAATATAAATAAAGTTTTATGAATATAAATTAACAGTGTAGAATGTTAGTCTCCATAAATTTGTTCATAATTATATATATTTATTATGACACAATATTGGTTATGTTTATAACACATGCTCTTTAACCCTTACACTGCGTATGGCATGTAAACATGCCATAGACTTTATCTCGTATTTTCGACCAAACTAGAAAGAGACACTTGTGGATAATATGCTTTAAAAATTAGTTCAAACCTTTAGGTAGACATATCAGGCAACAGATCATAAAAATGTCAAGTAAAACACAAAGAAATATATTTTTTAAAAGAACACTCGTTATTCAGTCATTTGAATCGCGTGCCATTGCGAAGACGGGTGTACTCGATGCGTCACCAGGGTTATCAAAACAAAACATTGGTCATGCATCGAAAAGTGTGCATCGATATTATTTTTATTTAATTTTTAATTAATCATTACGATTACGTTAGTGTTATGAATGTTTTCTTAGTGATTTGTGATCTCGATAGAAACATTTTGACGATTAGTTTTTAGTGTTTTTTGTCATTATAAATATATGTGAAATAATTATTTCAAATGTCACTACCACGTAATATTATTGAAGAAATCATGCTGGAAAATATTTTATCGACGCACAGCTCTCCAGTAAATTTGTATGGCTTTGTTCATTGTTCCATATTTGATATTTACATTATTATAATGGGTAATAATTTTTATTTTTTATGTGCCACGAAACTGTGTTAGCTCTGTTTACATGGTCGTTTTTTGCCTGGCGATCTTTCGACAGGCCCTTTGTAAAATGAAAAAGACTGTTTTATTCTCCAAAACATCCTAATGAGTAAGTGTCACGATGACGAACATTATTTTACGGCGACGAAAATAAATATAGGTTCATGGATTTGAAGCGGTAATAAAAATTGAGTTTGCGACTTACTAAGTGCGATAACCCACTGATCACATACACATATTGACCGCGCGGTCAAAGCTTGGATATTTTTTAGCGTCTTCATTTTCTTCGATTTATTTTAGTGAGAATGTCACGAATATAGTTTATTTCTTGGTGTATTAGGAATAACTGATATATGGTTCATCTAGTAATCTAGTTTTTAATTTTAAAATCGATCTGTTTTAGAGTGACCGTTTTAACAGATCAGTTGACTGAAAATAAATTCCCGCGAAAATGGCTCGCGTCGAAAGGGTCACTAACTAACGACTAACTAAATAACACTATGCGCATGCGCATGTACCCTTGAGACCGAAATGAATATAATCTTCTTCTTCTTCGATGGCGCTATAGCTCAAGTCGAGCCCTGGCCTCCTCCACCGCCGTCCTCCAGCCGGAACGGTCCTCCGTACGTCTTTTCCAGTTCATGATTTTTAGCAGCTGGTTGGCATCTTTTGTAATATTGTCAATGAATATAATCATAATAATAAATTATGTGTTACATCGGCGCGCGTAACTTCGTCACACGCCAAAAATAAACTCTGATCTGTTTTCCCAAAAGCGCCAAAAGAAGTATAACTTCAAAAAAAAATTACAGGTCACGTTTAGTCAGTGAGCTGCAATAAATCACGTGGCGAGTCACATTTTATGTACCAATGCAATAAATTAATTAAGTACTTACACATTATTTTATTTATAGATCGTTGCTGATAGAGCGGTCTCGAAAACGGTTGAAAAATGGCATGGCCGCTGAAGAGTTATGAGATGAACAGGATAGCTGCGTTTTTTCACCTGGCGACATTCCTGCTCGCCTGCACTGCTCTGGCGCAGTCGGCCTGGTTCAGAGTGAGAGGGATGCAATGTACGCCGCATCTGGCCCTGTCTCAGTTCTTTGGCTTTGGATCGGTGGGGACCACAACTGGGAGCCCTGCGCCTCACAATTTTCAGGATGGGAATATTGACGAGGTCATGTTGCCGCCTGTGACTTTATCCTACTATTATACATCAAATGCCAGTAAGTATATTTGGAATTAAATATACTTGTATATACCAGAAATTTGTTTGATACTGTAAAGCTGTAGATAAAAAATGCTGTAAAATGTCACACCAACAAGTTGAATGTTGGTGATCTTTTTTGCGGGTGTTGAAATGTTTTAGCTACTAGGGTACGGGGAGGCAGAAAGAAGTTGACGGCTATCAACATTTTGATCACTCTTTTTTTAGTATGTTATATTTAGCATATTTGTATCTTTTAAAATGAAGTATTGTTCATCGTGAAAGATCATTTCGCGAATACCATCTATAAGGGTTTTGGCATTGCGTTTGATAGTAAGCTGACATTTATTGTTCATATGGCTGTCATTTGTAAAAAGGCACTACAAATCGTCGTCGTCTTGCGTACTTCCCGGGTCTTTTCGGATGTTACGGTATTAAAAATTCTCTAAAACTCCTTAGTTAGAAGTCGGCTTGAGATTAGGTCGATTGTTTGGGCCCCGCATCAGTTGAAATATGACCTTATGGTAGAGCGAGTTCAAAAGAAATTTTTGAGACTCCTTTATTTGAGGTTATATCTGTGTCTTTATCCGACTGGCTTCCACTTAGGTATGCTTTCTAACTGTAGCTTAAACACTAGATGATATTTATATTTGACCACGTATTTTTTCCGAATTATACGCGGTGAAAATGAGAATTCTTGGTAGTATTGACATGTGTGTCCCTGATAACTATCTTAGAAATCGGGAGCATAAGTTGTTTGTTCTCCCAAGGTGCAGAACTGACCTGCCATTGGTAATGCCAATTGGGAGGGCATTAACTCTGTTCAACCAAATCACTTCGGATATTGACATATTCCACCTGCGTGAGGATGAGTATAGGTGGGCATTGTTTTATAAATTCTTAAAATAGGGTCAGCTTAGATCATTCGGTGTACTTGCAACTAATTAATATTTTTTGTATTTACACTTTTTTACTGTTAATAATTAACTTTTATATAATACTGTTTTAATAATATTTCTTTGTTTCTAAATGTCATGTTGTGAACATCTTAAATTTATAATTTGTAATGTTCACTATATTATGTAAAAAATAAATAAAATTTGAATCCAGTCAAGGTAGGGGTGGAGCACTGTGAAAAAATGTCTGACATAGCGAGTGCCGAGGTGACCCCTGAAATATAAGACATTTTACGTCAACAACTTGCCGAATATTGAGCAGAAGATTTTCAATGGATGGTCGAAATGATCACGGCTGTGATGTCATACTGGCCAACTAGGAAACTAACCACCCTCCCCACTCTTCCACACCATAGTCACGACATTTTGGTCCGTATATATAATTAGCAAAAGCCTTTATAAAATTTCACTAAATAAAACTATTTTGTGTTTTCTTTCAGCTCTCGTGTGCGTCTCGAGCCGCATCGCTAGCCTCATGCGGATAATAATCCTCCTCTGTTTCATGGTGATGATATTTTCGTGCATCGGCATATTCCTCAACGTGGCCAGCCTCAAGAACGAGACTCTGAAGATAATCCGCAGGAACGGCATCCTGAGCGTGTTCTGTGTCTTGTGGGTCATCGCCATCGTGGGAGTCTGTTATTATACCACGCTTCTCATCGAGGAGGAGGCCAGCGGGGGGACCTCCATGAGAAATGTTGACGTTTCATACGAATACGGATTCTATACCATCACAGCTGCTGGTAAGATCCACTAGGGATATTTAACCTTTTAACAGCCCAGCTGAAAGTACTAGGTATACTCCCCAGGGCCCAGGAATTAATTATATTATAAAAAAATTAAAAGAATAGTGAAAAGTCCAATATAATGCACTTACATATATGAGACCTCAATTGAAGTTCGGCGAAAAAGTTTTTCATACACAATTTCGTGAAAATGTCTGAAAATTTTCAGGTATGGTAGGGTTGTCACAACACTGCACTTACAAGAATTAGTTGAATTTTTTTTTTTTTTTTAATATAAGTATTTTGAAAAATAAATTTTATAGTATTTTTGTAAAATGTCACCATAAATACTTATAGCACTAAGAAGTATACTAAACACATTAAAATCACTAAAAACTTTCTTGTGTATGGAAAATTTCGAAGCACGGTTCAAAACACAGAGCAATGTCGCACTGCTTGCACAAATACCTAGTTTCTTTCCGTCTTTTCTGATTTTTTGTATTGGCACATACGTAACATCTTCTTGCCGCATTAATTTTATTGTTAGTAGGTGGTATTTTACCCAAAAAATGTCTTTCTGTTAGCCTAGAGGGTAAGGGTGCTTTTCGCTTCAAAAGAGTTTTTGGTTCTAACTTATGTTTTTCGATCAGTTGTCCGATGACTTTCAATTGAAATTCACCCAGCGGTTGTTTTTTTCCAGTTTTTTGTTGGAACAATACATGGGCATTCAGCAGAGATAAATCTATCAAATGGAAAAAAAGTTTTTTGTACCATTTGACAGTTTTTCTTGTCGAATTTACAGTAGAAATTATCATATCACTACGATCCACAGCACCCATGTTTTTATTGTAATCAACAATGCATTCCGGCTTGGAAATCGGAATTTTAGTCTTATAGTCTACTTTTCCAGTAGGTTTGAAAGTATTGTTGTGAATTGTGGACAACATTGTAACATCCTTTTTATCCTTCCACGCCAAAGCCATAATTTCGTCAGTATGGAATGTATCGGTTTCCCCTTTTTTCAATTTCTTAGTAAATTTGGGCATCCCAATTCTGTTTCTCCTTACGGTTCCACAGGCATTCGTCCGGTGATCATAAAGATACTTGAATAACGTTGGGCTGCTGTACCAGTTGTCAATGTACAATGTATGCCCTAGTTCCAAGTATGGTCCAAGCATCGTTACCACCACGTTGCCCGATATACCGATTTAATTATTTTTCTCAATTTCAGTTTGTTTTCCGGTATAAATGATTACATCTAAGACAAAACCAGTTTTGCAATCAGCCATTACAAAAATTTTTATTCCGAAACGACTAGCCTTCGTCCTGATGAATTGGCGGAATAAAAGTCTGCCTTTGAAAAGGAGAAGACTCTCATCAATACATATGTTCTGATATGGACACATGTACTGCTTGAAAGAAATTTTCAGTTCCTTCAGGACCTGTCTAATTTTATATAGTCGATCTCCGGGAACCTGCGTTTCATTGTCACAAAAATGCAACATTCGATGCATCAGTTCGAAACGATTCCTGGACATGGTTTCGGAATAACATGGTGAAAATAACAATCTGTGGATAGACCAGTGTTCAGATATTTTATTCCGTGAATTCCTTGACATTAGCATACACAGCCCCAAAAATGTGTACATATCATCAATTGTGCAGTCTACCCATCGCCGTAGACGATCACTCAAAACTGTGATATTTTTTGTGGCAAATACAAATTGTCTGTTGGTCTCTCGGACTAACATTTCAATAAAAGAAATATCGATGAAACATTTGAAATAGTCCATTTCGAGTGCATCCGAAGTCAAATTATCAGCTTTGCATCCCGAAACGTTAGCATCGAAGGAAAATGCGCGTGGCTCAAACATATCCGATTTCCACTCAAATGTCGGTCTTTCAGTGGATTCCGGTGTGATAATTTCACTTTCATCGACTTCCAAAGTTTCCTCAAGTTCGACATCCGAATCATCACTTCCATCGTCTTCAGATTCAACTGTTTCGATAAGGTTATCGATTTCACCAACTTCGTCGATCTCATCCATTTTGAATAATAAAATTTGTAAAACTAAACTCGTAAATAAAACACTTTGTATATGCAAATCGAATCCGAAATACAAATAAAAAATAGTCACAACACTTAGTCCTTTGTCAATTTCTATCTAAAAACATCGAAAATCTTTCTTTTCATTCAAGTTTAGTAGGTAAAATCTAAAACAAAACTCGTAAATATAACACTTTTTTATACGCAAATTGTATATGAAATATAAATAAAAACACTTGGTCACTCAATAGAAATTAAATTTCAATGTAAAAACATTGAAAACATTCCAATTATAACGCAAATCTGAATAAGAAAGCATTCCGAATTAGCATCCCGACTAAATGATATTCCGGCGACAACTGACTCATCACTATCGAATCATACCAACTGCCTATTGTACAAGATATCCCAGTGTGCAGGGGAATTTTGAGCTAACCCTGATTTGGCCTCTCGGGAAATTCCCTTATTCTCTCGATGTATGCGCCGTACAAATGTTTTTTGCTTGCAAGGTCTGATCAGAAATGTAGTTACACGTTTTAAAATTAAATAAATAAATATTTGACTCATACAAGCGTGTAGAACGGCTCGGCGTATATCGTACGGTACGGGCGCCTGAATAGCCGCCGTGTATGACGTAAACGTTACGTTACGGGCAGCTATCAGGTTAAGAATTCAGATATTTCACTTTTGAAGATTTCAGAGACCATCTTTGTTGACAGTGATTCACATTTTATCATTTTTATATCCACAAAGAACATTACATTTCTAGGTATGTAAGAAATATAGGTATGTGGCAGCGGCGAGGGGTGGAGGTAGGCTGTTAAGATCCAATATAAATAGTGCACACTACACTTTATCAGTCATACTTGTTTACGTCTTAGTTCGATGAAAACAAATACGTATCACTGATAAAGTTAAGTGTGCACTATTTATGTCAGATCTTAACAGTCTACCTCCACCCTTCGCCATTGGTATATGGTGGTGTGGAAACTAAACTTAAATTATTTTTTACTTAGTTGTCACATGGATCTTAGCCTTTCATTTGTCAATATATGGCCATAGTGCCAAGATATTAATGTCTGCATTTTGTTTTAGGTGTGATATCAATATTAGGTACAGCCACCAACCTTCTTAGCGCGTCATCTCCTGAAAACAACATCCAAGCCAGGAACCTCATCGATGACTGGGACGGTCTTGACTCGTTCAACATCGGCCGCGCATCGTCTCGTAACAATAGAAATATTGTGATCGTGAATGCGGGCACGGGTGCCTTCGTCCCCACTGCTCCCAGGCGAGGGAGAGCAATCAGGAGTGGGAGACATTCCGCAGGAAACGTAACTAGAGCTCTCGTCGGTGATGTGTCACCTGATGGAGACCTGGCCATGCTTACTCCGCCTCCACCTTATACTCCGTAAGATAGACGTTAACTTTTAATTGCAGGTGGGTACTGATTCAATGGAAGTAAACTTATGTTAATGAAAATGTTCAAGTGGAAGTCTTAATCCATGTACGTAATGCACTACCCAGCGTGTTAGTGTCAGAAGTGGGATCAGACCGGAACATAACCATATTTCATGATATTGTCCCATCGCACAAATACTTTAATTAATAACGATTCTGTGTATTTTAATAGAATACAATTAATATTAAATGTTTAATTCACCTGGTATGCATTTGTAAATTATGTTATAAACAAAATGAGGTGAATATTGAATGACAAACCAATAGTCGAAACATTAAATTAAATAATAAAAAATATAGCCACCACGAATATTAAATTGTGGACATCGATATTTGGAAATACGTAGATGACTTATAATATTTTATATAGTTTTACCCAAACACTGCAATGTAGATGCTTCTTTGAGAGAGTAATGGATCTCTGTTGCACCAATGGGAGAACTGGACAATTTGAAGAAGCTCTCTGAATGCTAGGACAACTGGACGATGGAGATCTGGGCGCCGCACAGATGAATAAAGTGTGCTAAAAAATACATATTCATTACGATTGGATCTAAGAAGTAGATATGAGAATTTAATATAAAGTGAGGTTGATTATTGTTGCAAAGACACATGTCGACGATGTGCTTTCACATTCTAATATTGCATTGAACTGCAACGATATTGCGCAATAACCGTTTTGCTGTACTTATGGAGATGCCCTTAAAACCAAAAATCATACTTCTTTTCTTTTGACCATGTCCGATCCTAACAGGATCATATGGGCCTCCAGAGGGTGGAAGGTTTGTATTAACAGATTTTTATTTTTACGAGAAATGGATGTCAGCTACTTGCTCAACCTATTAGGTCCATACTCTGACTCATATACAAATTAAAAAACAATATGTGTACTTGCCAGACCCAGGATTCGAACCTGGGACCCTCGACACTATAGACTATAATATAAAATCATACAATGCTGGAATACTTGGCTGTATACTGTCTAATGCTAACATGCTGACCAATAAATAGCCCCGAATGATTTATGGATTGTCAGAAATTGTGTACGCATAAAATCTTATGTGAATTTAACTAAAAGCCTATCCTATATGGTAAATCAATGATCTCAACGAAGTTTTGATTGGCATAATATATTTATTATGCTAGTCTTCAATAAGACGACAAACAAATCAATTATATTGTAAGATAATTGTTATTGATCAATGTCAACAACATCCATACGTTATAAATAACAACAGGTTCACGAAATATATTGTGTCAATCAAGTTTGTTGAAATATGGTGCGCAATTTGCAGAATATTTTGTAAATGTTGCACAATATTGATGCAGTTCAATGCAAGATTGAAATGTGAAAGTAAACTGTTCAGTCTTTGTGACAATTATAAACGTCATTTATTACGAGTGGATACTAGTGGATTACGAGGAGATTAGTCGTAAATATATTATCTTTCAGTCTGTGGCGCCGAATCGTCCTGTACTCTCTACCAATTGCTTACGTATTTTAAGAAAATGTTCAATTTTTCAATTACAGTACTCTCTCAGTAATCCGCCACCCCAAAAACCAGACAAGTGTCCAATTAGTGAAAGCGGTGGATTATAGTTTATACATACATATTATGGTAAAAATTAAAACAAGTACATATTTCGTAAAAATAGTTTTTTTGAGAAATTTGTAAGTACTAGCAAATTACGGTTTTATTTATAATCAAAATCATTTACAAAATTATACATATTTATAAACTAAGTTTATTAACTAAATATTATACAGTAAATCAGTTGACACAACCAGTTGTTCAGTGAGGCAGATATTCTTGAATGGCTTAGAATTCCTGGCTTTCCCTATAACCAAAAGCTTAATTTTGTGTGTCCTGGTTGTATTGTATTACAGTATAATTGTGATGATGTCTTTCGGGACTTTCCTCCCTGGTACATTACTTTCTTCGCGATGAACGTACGCTTTACGAAGAAGTTTCCAAAATAAACCCGTCTCATCTGCGTTGTATACTTGTATGCGGCGGACTATTGAATTTGACAAAGAATACCGGTGAATTATAGATCTTGATTTTGTGCTTTCAACTAGTAAAAATAACGGTGGATTATGGTAGTTGTCGGATAATCGAGCAGAGCGGATTACTGAAAGTATACTGTACATAGCCAAATTTCACACGAATGGTGCGTGATCTACAAATGCATACGGTGATCCGATTATGACCAATAAAAATATTACTTTACTGGAAATATAACATGGCTCCTTATGACATGGTTGTATTCAATTTATATTTTTTATACGCTTCCATATATCGATAAACAGAAGTGTAAATTTATCGTCGATCGATTTACTAATGAAACATACTCTGTTGAACATATTAATTCGTTGGTATCTATTTAAAATATCGTACTTATGGGGAAGAAGTACCGCATACAATTAACTGTTAAAAGAGTTCTGTTGATACCAATTTATTATTGTAAGTAGGTATACTGTTAAAAGGATCTATCTGACATGTAGCTTATAATTAATATAGTGAGAGTATATGTAACATAATATAAAATGTACCCAGAAATGAAGTGATATATTTTTTTAATTAGCACAAAAGCCGAATGTTAAAATGTAGATTGATAATTATTTTTGATATAGGTAAATTAATTCCTGTGTATGTATACATATTTTATTAGCGTGTGTCTTTATAAGAAAGATATTGTTACAATGAAAGCAATGTATGTCGTCAGTCTATCTTGTTAAACTGATAAATTTAATTTTTGGTCAATGATTTCATTTTTGTTGAATCTTTCTTTCTCTTCGGCCATATCCGCCCTTTAGTTAAAGTATATGCACCTCCTAGAATCACTGTTGCTCGCCAGCCTTCTTGCATCATTCCAAGTCAAACGAACATCCCGTAGGTCTGCCGTATTCACTCTGTAGATAGTATTTAGCGGCAAGGCAGGTCTAACGTCGCCACTTCACTCTGAGCATGATGAGAGGCTGCTTGGTGCGTTCGCTTATCCCCTCGTTACTCCTAAAGTCATTCCACCATACACCCAGTATCCATTGTAAACATCTGTTGAATACGCTAGTATCATCAAATGTCCACCATTGTGGAATATTCTTGCATTCATAACACGTCTAAAAACCTCATAATTTATATCTATACGATTGAAAAATTTATAAACTTCGCAAATGCCAGAAATCATTTTCATTTTGTATGGAGAGTTTGATTTATTTTTTTCCCAGTTTTTACATAATTTTTAAAGTGTTTTTGAGATAATGGGAAGTAGGTAGACTGTAAGAAAGTATAACTCTCGAGTGTGAAGAAAATGGGATAAACTTAAACATGTGTTAAAGAATATTTTATTTTTGATAGTTACATCTGTATCATAACATGCATTTAGCTTGTCACGTAATTATGTATACACATAACATTCAATGTTGGTATTATTTGAGGACGCTCGATGGACTTCATTAAGTAATACACCTAAACGGCTTCAAAGCGTTGGTTCATGGTAACCGGCTTTCGCATTTCTATCTTATTAATATTCTGTTCTATGGTTATTACTTATTACTGTATCATGAAAATAAAGGTGTTTTAAATTTCCAAGATGGACTTACGAAACGTAAGTTGTAAATTAAAATTTATGTATGGGAAAATACGGGCCCGTCTCTCTCTCTGATTGGTTAAGTTTGACTACTTCTTCATTCTACTCTCAGTTAATGAATCTCAATGTGTAAATTAATTTAATTTGTTTTAAATGCTCAATTAATTATTACGTTATTCTTATCAGTTTTGTTGACAATTTATTTCTAAACACTATTTTGTTTCTACGATTAATTGCTTGTGGTACATAGATGTACATACGTAGCGTTATTAGTGCTTTCAAGCCAAATAGTAATAGTTTAAATTAAATGAAATATCAACGCTATCAATATAATAAATAATATGTATTGTTTTAAAACAATGAAAATAAAATGCTTATCCAGGGACCAGTAGATTTTTTTATGTTATTAGTTATTAGAAACAGACAGATTTTATGTAGAAAATCCAACACATAAAAAAATTATAAACTGTTAATATATTAAAGTAAAATGTCCCACAATCCACTCTGTAAAATATAGTTTATTTAATTTAGTGATAAAATTGTCATTACACTGTTAAAACATCCTATGTGACAAAATTTAAATTTTTACATAAGAACAAAAAAACTGCACACATATACAATGGTAAACTTTCATCTTATCTAAATAACAGGTAGTAAATGACTCGTTATCAATATGTTTGTAATTGCTTCGATGTGATTATTTTTTACGTAAATTAGAGGTATTACAATCTTAATAACCATTACTATGGCAGTATCTGACAGGCCGCAGATTTTTAACGATACACGTTGAATGTCGAGCGAAAATTTAATTACTAAAATCGCTGTAATACCGATAATTTGTGGCTTAGTATTTCATAATTATTCAAAGATATGTCACTGTCACTGTGCTTTTAATTATTTAGATTATGCAAATCAATCGACGGTGGCTAGTAATTTGAGTTTAAAGTCGGACGAGATAACTGGCGAAATTTGTATGTGCGGGCTGTCGATCACAGTCTCATAGAGCGAGATAACTCGCTGAAAGCGTAGAACCGGTTAAAATGGACATACTAAATCAACGGTTACTATAATTGAATTATGCTTATTTAAATTTTGGTGGTACTTAGAACATTACGGGTTTTACTAGACTATGCTGTGTAATACATAGGTTTTAACAGTGTAACGACTAAATACGTCTGTGATTGTTAATTTGTGAAATGTTTTTTCACAATGAAAGATAATTTATTATTTATTCACAGTTAATTACTCATGTTTATTTCATTTAAGCCATATTTTTTTTTATTACAAATAATTGTATAATATGCACATTTTTTTCTTGTTAACATTTTATTTCATAGATCTTTACATTATACTATGTGAGATTGTACAAATTGCGACTGTTTGATTTATGTTTGAAATTTTATTTTATTTGTAATGCACCAAAATATTATTTATAGGTCATATTTTTAAGATAAAAGGCTTGTTTAAACTTACGTAGATGTCGGATACATATTTTGCTCCCTGTGGCGGGCCATATGTGAAATAAATATCATTAGGTCTTACAAATAAATAAGTTAAAACAAAATACCAACCCCCTTTTTATTTATATGCTAAGAATATGGATTCTAGATACATAGGAGATTTACACGCATTCCGTATTAGGAATTATGAACTCAATTCGATTTTTGAATCGAACGATTGTACATGTGGTTGTATTGGTAATAAGTTCATTATTTTCTTCTATTGGTAACACTGAAAACAAAATGGTAGGTCACGTATGTTCTGGTTTGAAGTGTGTTGCTTTATTTACATAACCTAGCTATGTATGCGTTTCTCGGTGTTTTACATTATACATCTTAAAAATAATGGTTAAAAATTTTCTGTTGTGACTTACTTGAACATGCTAATAATTTTAATTAACTATTTCTTTTATTCAACGAATAATTCACAAGATTTTAAGAATGTACCATTCTAATTATTGAACACACATATAGATTCCTGCCGGGTGTCTTACTTTTTTCAAAAAAGATTTTTCTATTGGCTATATTTTCTCATGAGTGTTTTCAGAATTATGTATGAAAACAAATAAGTATGATTGACAAAGTTTAGTGTGCACTATTTATGTTGAATCTTAACAGCTTACCTCCACCCCTCACCCACCAGTAGTCATAGACATTGTCTATTGAAGTGAAACTTTGGATTATGCATCGTGATTTCACTATAAATAATGGAAAAAAGGTACAATAATTAATACAAATACGACCAAAAAAGAAAATATTATATTTTAAACATAATTCACAATAAAATAATATGTCACTAGAAAACCTAAAATATAAATAATAATGGTATTCAAATTAATTATAAATTGTTATGACTTAACTAGAACTTGCAATCCCGGACAGAATTTTCAATCCAGAAGCAAGTGACATTATGCATAAAAAACATATTAGTAATCTTACATATCATTGATCATATAATTTCTTTTATTTTGTTAACTGTCAAAAAAAAACTGTTGTTTAAAAGTGGAATAAGTACTACAAAAAAAAAAAAAATTGCATTTTATTAAATTAAAACCACAATAGATCATATAATTTCTCACACTTTTTTGATTGATGATTTAGTCTTATATGAAGTTTATAATAATGCATATTATTTTTGACAATGTAATCCTGTGAAAGTGAGGATATTATAGTCCAGGATTTCAATATCTTTAATTCTGGTACTTCAGGATTGAAATCGAGCAGGATCTTGGAATTGCAAACCCTAGACTCTTATCCATTTACACATATTTCCATAAAACTCATATTATTGAGGTGTGCAGCTTGAACAGTTAAAATTATATGGTTTTGCTATGATTTTAATAGTGTAAGTGGGTTGTCTGTTCATAAAATACAGTTCAATAATACATTGGTAACATTTTCATCTCATTGTTGAACAAAGCAAATATAATTATAGAATATAAAAAAAACAATATGATAAATTCAGTATTATTCAGTGCAGCAAACTTATTCCAACTACATAACACCTTAACAACAAAATGTTATCTACATATTATGATCTGAACTAAAATAACTTTTGTTATAAATGTATTCACAGTGCTCAAGGGTGAAAATATTGAAAACAAAAGGCGGCGCACAGGGAACTCGTACTCGAAGGGAAGAAATAATGGGAACTGAAATACCCTACGGGTGTGGAGAAACAGGCAACCGATCTCGAGTGTGGAAGAATACGCTTGTATTTCGTTCTGACAACTGCTGTCGTTTTATGCACTGACGCTCATTCAATACTGGTTGCAACACACTATTGTACGTCTGTAATACATGGCTCATTATCGTAGGACACTCACACATTCACAACTCTGCGTCAAAATGTAGCGTATTGGGATGTAGCCTATCGGAATTCTGTTTATCAATTTGTTCCGTGCTGGCACAGCTCTAGGGACAAATTTCAGGTGGTATATTAGGGTATCCTTCAAACGATAACGTGCTTGTGCAATTGCACTGACATCTGCTGTCACTTTGATATTATTTGAAAATGATAGCGCGTGCACAAAATATATAACAAAGAATTAAAGCTGATTAGCAATCAGTGGCGTGCAGTTCATAGATGCTGTAGATGCATAGCACACCCAGAAATATTCAATAATTTATTATCAATAATATTATGCATTTATTGCTCAATTTTATAGTAAATTTCACTAAACTATACTGCTTCAAATGGTACTAAAATTTATACATTGCTTGTGATTTTCTTGGTTGATTGTTATTTTCGACATTCTATATATATGCAAATAAGTTTATAAAATAACAGCTCCCACCACTAAGTAATAAATCACACCATACTCCCTAAATCCAATTAGTTACCTAAAGGAGATAATAATAATAATATGTATTTTTCAAAGTCTATAATCAAAATAATGTCACCGAACGCCACTGGTTGCAATGTTGCCATTTTGTTCAAGCCATTGTAATATTAATGGAGAACAAATATATTCCGATGTCGGGTATAATATTATATACTTCTACATAGTAATATCCACACAAGGTACATTTTCATTGTAATTTATTGAAAATATTTTCAGTAATAATGACAGCTTATCGATTTATCGAGTTAAAGCTGTAAAACAATTGTAGACTATTTTTGACATTGATTATTTTGTGTAATGTAGTCAGCACTAAAAAAAAAATACATAATGCTTGGAATATACCATAGCATGTTAATCCTGATTTTTAACGATTTCGGTGTTAAGGGTTACATTGGAATAGGTCTGTGATGGTTAATATTATATCTTGGCTTAAACCTATTTCATCACCCCATTTCTAACTTGTTGTAGTTATCACAAATGAGTGTAGTTTTGGTCTCTCTTCAGTAGAGGCGTTGTTGCATTGTCATATTTTATCAATCGGCTTGAGTCTGTGTTACCCAAAACTCTACCGTGCCACATGCATTTATGTTTTGTAAAATTTGTGTGTAAAATAAAATGGCCCTCATAAACAACCATGCCCATACAAACTGAGCCTGTCCGAATTTGTAAACAATGTAAATATACAGATGAAAGTGGTTGAAAAATGAACTCTACCAAGATTGTATTTGTAAATCTGAGTTCATTTATAATATACATCATTATGATTTGTCATTATTCATTATCATATTATGATAAGGGGTCATCCATATATAATGTCGTGTCCTAATGTAGGGGAAGGGGTCTAATATGACATAAGACCAATATTTATTCTGAGAATGAAATATTCCGACATGTATTTGATGCAACAAATTCATTCTTAACGAATGTGAGTGAAATACCCAAAACATGTGATCTCACTTATGGATGACACCTAACCCGTCTACAGATTGTAAAAATATATATTATAGTATGTCAGGGGTGGCGAACCCATGGCACGCGAGATGAATTTGCACGGCACGCAAACAAAAACCAATAAAAAATTTCAAAAAAGGTTTACAAACGAATATTATACTTACCTACATATAAAAAATAATGATGACATTTGAGAAAATTGTGCAACCTGCGGCCCGCGGCGAAAATATTTTCCTAAATAAACGAGCTGACTCTTTGGCACGTCAGACAGCCGAAAAATATTTTTTGGGAAATGTTGGCACGCGTATGCAAAAAGGTTCGCCAACCCTGTAGTATATAGTTAAAAATGAACTCTACCTACATTACATTACATTACATAGTTAAATGTCTTTAATCTATTTTTTTAAATGAGCCCACTTTCAATGTTGAGATTTTGTATGGGAAGTCGTTTTCCTGCATATCAACAGCCGTATAATATAATAAACATTGCATATATTTGGATTCAAACTTCAAAAATAATAAATCATGCTTACAATAAGTTAGAACTGAGGTGATGATTTACATATAAGTGCAAATATGGACATGACTATTAATACCATTAAAACATTGGTTGAAGCTTGGAAGCAACACTTAAGTGTAACAATAATAATACATCACTTAGTAATAAGATATGCAAAAACTGTTACAAACAGCGCCTTTATTCCATAATATACCTATTGTGGGGTAATCGAGTACTTATCACCTTAGTTAATTGATTCATGTTGCATTGAGTAACCAAGGTAATAACAACTCACTAATAGCCTAATAACAGCGCAGTACATGGGTACATGGAATAAAGGCGGAAGGGTGTGGAGTCATTCAAAAGCATCTGGGTTCTAGTTCTGACTTCAATTCTGACAAAACAAAGAAGGACATCTTTAATAAAATACAAATACCCAAAAAGTAGTGTAAGCGAATAGTTTGACAGGATTTGAGCAACATATATGTTTCGTAACTTGACAAATTGGAATTGAAACATGGCAGCTTATTATGCCGCAATGTTTGTTTTTATTTTTCAATACGCATTCAACATATTGTTCATGTATGTAATAAACTATTTGCTTTATTCAACAAATAAGACACAAGATTTGAGTATGTAACATTCTATATTGAATAATGACTGTATTTTAGGATTTTACAGGAGGGGCAAAAAATGTTTTTTTGAATGATTTTGGTTCAATATTAAAAGAAAATAGGCACAGACATTGGGTGCATGATGATTGATGATTTGGTGTAATATCTTTTCGATCTACTAATAATTAAAGAAGTTATTACAGAAAAATCATTACAATTGAAGGTAAATGCTTTTTTCCTTAAATTAAAACTTAATTAAAGCTCAATTAAAACCTGAATTAAGATAATAATTCGGCATTTGCGGCTTACTTCCTTTTTACAGAATGTGTATTTAGTTGTATATGTTACGCCGAATGTGCGAAATTGAATATTACATGAAATGGGCAAAATTTTGCCTAAATCATGAAAAATGCAAGCCCGTTGCCTTATTCATGAATTAGACAAAATATCTGAAGAGTGCGTGAATTCGGCAGTAATTTTTCTGCCTCGTTCATGTATTGGACAAATTAGATAGTAGCGCTACGGTGGTATTTTTTGCAACTAAACTAAATGTATCAAATGCTCATGCATTGGTCAAAATGTACATATATTATCTATGGTGATGGATGATCGCGCTTCGGTGGTGTTTTTTGCAACTAATCAAACTAAACAAATGTGTCAAATGTCATTGATTATAATATAAAAATATACCAATCAATAACTACAATGACGTTCATATCCATTTACTATGCGCAAAAAAATCTAGAACTATAATATGATAACGGAAGAATTTTATTGAAAATTATTTTCGCGATTTGATTCGTGCTTGGGTATCAAACGTGCAATGGTCGATTGAATGTTTGTGATAGTTTGTTGACACTTGATAACTAACCTCAAAATGGACATTCAGTTGAATAATTTAATTCAGAATTACAAAACCTAACCTAATAATAATAATATTATATTATGTCCAATTATAACTAATAAAACCATCCGTATTAAATTTACTTTTTCTTCTGTCATGTTGACAGTTCAAGAATTCCATACCCTGGCGAATTCATGTACTCAGCAGAAAATTTACCTAATTCATGAATAAGGCAACAGGCTTGACTATTACATGAATTAGCCAAAATTTTGCCCATTTCATGTAATAGTTAATTTCACACATTCGATGTAACATATACATTGTTAATATCTAAAAAAAGCATTTTTCGAAAAATCGAGGGTTACGACCTTTTTCCCAAACACAGTCAATATACATAATTTGAAAACATCTCATGCACACTACACACTAGAAAAAATCATTTTGTAGAAAAAAATATGTCACCCGACTGGACTTGAACCTGTATCTGCTGGATTCGCGTCAGTATGCTTTTCCAATTAAGCTATGGGCATCTTAGTTAATTACGATGATTTCAACTAGTAGTTGTTACTTTAATTTCGTTATAATGCTGGCTATCGGTGTTAGTATATTAAATTAAGGTAGGTATCAATTAATTCCTTAATATGCATGAGATGTTTTCAAATGATGTATATTCAATATTATTCATGATTGTTTTCTAAATATCTTAAAATCACTCCACATGATCTGCTCATTCCGCAGACGCTCCTAATACGTGAATAATTATGATTCAATTCCATATTGAGATGCCATTTGATGATCCATCCTTTATCAGCCTTTCAGGATAGGCTATTTCGCATTTTCACTTCTTGTTATTACTGTTGTCATATCATACTATTTAATGTTTAAACTATGCAGATTCAGTAACATAACAATAATAATTTATTATTGCAGTGAAATTGAGATTGCAGTTTTTGACAAGCTAAAATAGTTATGTTCGCCACAAATGAATACACTATGCGAAATGAATTGCAGCTAATTTAAACAGTAGAGAACGCTTTCGTCAACGCCTTTCATTTGGAATTGGTCTCCGTCAAAAATACTATAAATTCCACTCCACATCCCTGATTAAACAGTTTTCAAATACAAAAATGTGAAAAGGAAAGTTAATACATAATTATAAATGTTCAATATAAAAAGAAACTATCAACTAAAATATAGTATTAAAACACAGTGCAAAAATTAATATATATTATCATAAGATTATGGTATGGTATTGGAAGCCTGTGATTTTTTACAGGATTTATATTATTATATTAAAAATTAGATTAAAATAATACTAATAATGGCAACACAGTCAGTAAAATATAGTCAATGACAATAATTAGTAAAGTGTTACCTAAGGACATCTAATGATAGAATTAAGAAACATGCAATTTATAGGTGTAATAATTAATTAAGGTATCTGAAACCATTAAAAATAAAAATGAATACTTTCTACATTAAATTTATAAATAAACAAATTTCTTTTTTATTTATTTATGTATGTTGAATTGGTTTTCGGTATAGTAACCATGGCCCCCACAAGGGGGGGGCTGACAGGGCTCTAGCCTGGGGGCCCGAGCTCTGGGGGGGACCCGCATGGCGCGACTACCTTATAAATGAGATAAACACACATCACAAATTTGCTATAATGGTAAAAAGACGCCTGCGGTGCTATTTTACTTTAACAATAATAACATTTTAAAATGTGATTGTTGGATGCAAATTTTGAATATTGTATGTCGATATTCGAAAACTTCATAACTCAAGTGGATTTATTAAAATATACAAAAAATCACTAGAAATACACTGAATACCCTTAATTTTACCTGGAACACCATTTGGAAAAAGTTTTTGTAGAGCGTCACACTGCTTTTAACCCTAGCGATAGGTAGGGGGGCCCGACAAAGATCCTGGCCTGAGGGCCCGCTTCATGATGTGGGGGTCATGATTGTAACCATAGTTACACATTAATATTTTATTGAAAGAAACAGTTTTAAACATGCTAGGTTTTTGGGTTATCACAGGTTCTTCTTCCTTCACGACGGACTTCTTCGGACCAAAGCATGTATTTGAAACGTCGAGGAAAAAAGGAGAAATAGCATAGAGTGGCAACCCAAAAACTAACATGGTAACAAACAATGTAATTAAATTAAATAAGAATATATGTAATAATTAGATTCCTTCAATAATAATTATTATTAGTTTCAATGTTTTTAGATGCGTATTAACTAATTAAAACATTTTTGATGAGACTTTATTAGTAACTTCATTAAATTGCATGTTTCCTATCGTTGGATGTCCCTAAAAGCACAACACTCACCCTTAACAATGTATTTTATAATATGAAATCGGATTAGGTAACCACAAGAATAAAATTATCTAATATAAACAATGACATATTAAATGGACGACTCACTTCATACCCGGCGCGCACGAGAAATTGTGCATGAAAGTCATTCACAGATGTATAGGTAGATGTCACGTGACCATTGTAGTATCCGTTTCCATTATGCGATACAAGCTTCGAGAATTTATAGTAATATAACCTTTATTGTAATGGCGTATTAGTGTCATGACTCATTGCGTTAGAAACAGATTCTCGGTTACTTATGACTTCTCGGAGATTAGACGCAAGTGAGCCCAGCGAATCACAGGCGACTGACTGTCCAATGGTTCCTGTAATTCAATTGCATTGAATAAACATTCATCAATATCTTAAAATGGCATTTTATAAATAATACTAACACATGCAAAGTGATATCCCATCTTTCTTGGAGTGTTAAGTAGATTTTTTTACAATTTTTAACTAGGCACATTGGCATTTTGTAACATAATAATAACGGTTGAGTCGAAACCTGACAGTCAGAAATTTTGTATGGGTAGACCCAGCGGTGTCGCCAGACCGCTTGCAAGCAGAATGTTCATTTGAGCGTAGGATACCGATATTAAAATATGAATTTCGCCATCCGGCAGACCCGACACAAAGTGAGTGTCATTTTATATTCTAGATGCTTCGTCCATATTAATGTCATTGAATATAAAAGTGATTGTTTTTGGATTTCATTCACAAGAGTGTATTTTTTTCTACTCAGTGTTTTAGAAATTTATACAACATAAAAAATTAATATTAATACGTAGATAGTGTTAAATTATATTTATGTATATTATAAGTATATTTATTTATAGGAGTATGATTTGGTAGGACTATTCTTGCCGACTATATTAATGAGCTCGCACATACAAACTTAATGCAACAATGTACAGATGACTTATCAATTTTATCCATGCAATTTAGTTGATATCACCAAATATTATATTACTTAGCGCAAGAGGCATGTGGAAACAATAGAAAGGCATTGTTTATTGGTAAAATTTGTTTGTAGCGGTTGTTCGATTGTCATGTTTTAACAAACTCCAAAGATATCTTGAGAACTAATGATGTTGGAAATGGACAATAATTACCTAACGATACTATGGCCGCGTGACTTAAGCGCCTGTCTATAGTGTCAAGGGTCCCAGGTTCGAATCCTGGGTCTGGCAAGTACACATATTGTTTTTCAATTTGTGTATGAGTCAGGGTATGGACCTAATAGGTTGAGCAAGTGGCTGACATCCATTTCTCCTAAAAATGAAATCTGTTAATTCAAACCTCCACTCTGTGGAGGCCCATATGATCCTATTAGGATTGGACATGGTCGAAATAAGAAGAAATTAACGTATTTGAGAAAGTCGATGAATTCCTATATCTAGAATCACATTGTATCACTTCTCAAAATGATTTTAGTCAAGAGTTAATAGAATAATTAAACTGGGGAATAAATCTTACTACGGTTTACAGAATTACAATACATATTTTTCTTGATTAATCTATCTATCTGTCTGTAACGCACGAGAGAAAACATAATGTAAATGTGTAGGAGAGAGCGAGACAGGGAGAAGACGTATTAAAAGGGATAAGGTGAAAGAAAACATACACGTGAACGCAAATTATAAATTTGTTTGACAGATGTTTACATTGCAGTACTAACATATCCAAGTATATAAAAAGTATTACATGAAATATTAATTTGTGAGATGCCAACTTCTATATACTATACAAATAGATGAAATTTTGGAAGTGTATAAATCAAAGTGAAAGTGAGAAAAAATCAACAAAGTGGCGTATACATAAGAAATTCATGTGTCATCTGATACTATGATCAATCAAAAAATAGAAACATTATTGATGAGGAAGAACCATTAGCTAAATGTTGCCGCTTGCAAATGAATGAGTTCGAGCCACACCCAAGAAGGTTGACAGGTGGCACTGCCACGATTAAGATGTCTTTCAAAGAAAATTAAATAAAGCTTTACAAAACACTCATACTGATCTATGGATCAGAGCGCCTTATTAAAAAAGGGTGAGAAAAAGTTGGATATTTTTGAAAGGAAGATGTTGAAAAGGGTCGTCAGAGATGTGAAGATAACAACACGTGGTGAGGAAAGTACAGTGATCCCTCTATTGTATCATATATGTTAAAATGGGGTGATTCTGTTGGGCAGGCCATGTCTCAAGGATTACAGACAACCAACTACCGGAGAGGTGGGTTGGGACACCTAAAGTGAGTTGATTTGAAAGAGACATTTATAATCCGTGAGACAGTGAAAGGAGCTTGCTTCAGATACAGGGGAGTGGAGCTAATTCCAGGAGACAGTCAAAACCTATGTTGACTTTGAAATGTCGCAGCTATGTGCGAGATCAGTAATGTGGCAAGAATAGTACTTAATTATATAATATGATCTAATTATTTGTCTTGTATATAGATAAGGTTAAAAAGACAGATGTAGCATAGTCATATATTAAAACAGAAAATAACACGTCACTACATGAGTTTCTTCCCTGACCTGCCCCCCCATTATGCGACAATGAATATCAACCAATCACAGCTTTGCTTACAAATCGACTAGGTCACACGATAAATGTCTCAACTGTCACAACATTCAAAGGGAATAGAATATATTCAATTAAATATGGAATTTAATATTGTAAGCGTTGTCGGTACTTCCACATATTAACCTTTTTGTTTACCTACATAAAATTGCATTTTCATAATTTCCCAACACAAAACAGCATTTTTACAGGTTGCGTTACTGGCTGACAGACTGATTGTAACTGACAGCCAGTCCTACAGCAATGTACAAACTGGCATACTAAACAATCTCTGTTAAAATCGGCTGTGCCCCCTTCTTGGTCTTGTAATAATTTGATGTCATTGAAGTTGTGATTATATTGAGATGCACGGCGACAAATTTAGTCTATGGTTTCGTCATTTTGAACGATCACCATCTCTGTAAATTCAATGATAAAGAGTGCCAATTCTAATGAATTAGTATTTTGAATTATTATAAATTAATTTTATCAGTTTCTACGTGTGCGTACGTTAAAATTACTTGTGATATTATATTCATCGATGATATTTTGAACAGAACCCAACCTGCAGACCATAGATAATAGACAACATTCTTATAGAAAATACATAGTGCCAACCCGCCTAAAAGAAAAAACACTGTGGAAAATGTGTAGGCATGTAGAAAATGATAAAAAACGTTCATTGAGTCATGCAGGTGTCGATGACCTCATTGTTGTTCTGGTGATTTCGGCAGATTTTGGTTACTGACAATGTTCGTTTAAAGGTTCAAAATGTGCTACAGGATGGGAGCATCGGTCTGATAACATTTTTAACACAAAGAAAAATGACATTACACACTTCTTTCCCATGGCGGCAGCTTACTGTGACATCACTTGATAGTACGCGACGTGCATCTCATTATTCACACAAACTTTATATATAAAGTTCCTTAACAGAATAGTAAATAGTAGGAATTATTCTCTAAAGGAACCCTTTTATCCTGTAGCCATTAGTATAAATACAAACATTGTTTTAGTATTATGGGTGAAGCACAGAACTTAATTCCTACATTATATTTGGCATTAATATGTAATTACTATTTCATGATCCATTTTGGTAAAATAAAATTAAAAACACTATCATTTCGGCTATTACTATTTATGGTTAAATATATATATAATATACCAGACAATATGTGGGTCTTTGTTATACTATGTATTCTATGTATTCTCAAAATTGATAATGAATTGAAATAAAATGAATGTTTTGTAATACACCCGATCCTCTTTTTGCACGGGGGATACGTTTTATTTTTTTTGTCATGTTCTGTTTTGTCATGTTCTGTTTTGTCGTGTTCTGTTTTGTCCGGTCACCGTTCCAAAGACTACCATGCAAAACAAAACCGTGTAAAAAAAGATAAGGTGCCCTTACAAAAATGGTAGATAGGTTCCATTACTTAAAATCAACTCAAAATACGAAATTCCTGAACTCAAAAATAAATCGAATTTATTTATTATTTATACATAAAAATACATAGTTTTCAATTTAAATTAAATTTAGCATTGAGAAATATATTCATTCAGTCTCGTTACTTGACAATAAACGTGCCTGTTTACTGCTGTTTTTCTCTGGCAAAAAATCACTCATCGCTGGAAATATTTAATGACGCTGACGCCGAAGCATGCGGTGCGTCTCTAATATCGAACCCGAAGTGACTGACTAGTGGCGCCATGTATGTACGTTTGTATGTCTGGGCGGCATCCGGTGACAACATATGTATGCACCAGTGGTGTGCGGTCTATTGCAACGCAATTTTTTGATTAATATGTACATACATATGTATTTTTATTCTTTTTAGTTTTTTTAAACCGTGTTAAAGCAAAAAAATCCGTGTAAATAAAAGATATTAAAAAATAATCGATACTTTTTTGAACCGTGCAAAAAGATGATCGGGTGTACTATGTAAGTCAAATATTTAAAATTGCATTGTATTAAGGCCATGCATTAGTTGAGGCACGGTCTAAAAAGATCGTTGCTAGGCGATGTGCGGATTGCGGGTCGCGGGTGAAAATGACGCCTGTCAAACGAAATATTATTTCTCATATAAATCCAACATACGTCCATTTTATGTTCTGTTTATTATTCTATTAGTATCAATAATAATATATTCATTGACATGTTTGCTTTTTAAAGTAAATGGGTAAAGTTTGTAGTCATCTTTACACGATTTTAGAATTAATTGGCCCGTCGCCATCACGCAGCAAAGTGACGTGCGTCCGACTCCACGTTCTCTCAATGAATGCGAAGCAAGTACAAATTTTCGTCGCGCGTACAGTTGAACATTATTTGGCGTTTCACTGATGCGTCACCTTAAACAATAACAAAGTCAATTCTTTGAGCTAATTCTGTAGCAGTAATAAATAAAATTATATTGTGATAGATTAAAAGAAAGTTTCGTAAATCAGGCATTTTTAATAGATTGTTTGTTATGTACTGGTCAACATATTTGGTCCCGTGCCATAAGCCGGGTTGCGCATCTAATGTCGTGTTGACACGTGATTTTGTTGGTATTCAGAAAACACATGTAACCTAATGTACCGCATACTGCTCAATTGCGACATTTCAGTTTGAAAAAAAACAGCTGGTGTCGCAAGCAACAAATTTCACTTGACATGTGGCTCATGTATAATTCCAAAATGTTTCACTCTGTCATTTATTTTGGCTAAGCGCATGAAACCACTGTCTTGGCATGGCATCGCCTATGCGCACGGAAGAATTGTTGATTTATGATTATGTCTCGGTCGAGACAATTTTCAATATGCGACTGCAAACTCTATCTTTTGACAAAAGCATAGACTTACAAATGCTGTAAGCTAGCGTAGAAATCCCATACATTTGGAACAATTAAATTGAGACGAAGGCATTTTACTATTGACAATTAATTACAATAGAAAACTATGTATACTTTAGTAACACTTTTATCATTTTTAGATTCTAAATAATTGTAAAGCAACTTTTGTGTATTGCCGACGTTTGCCTACAACGTTTGGTCATCTATGTCTTGTCAAAATGTCACGGAGTCTGATATGTTGACCTGTCCCAATTATTTTCCCCACAAAACCATAAACAATTTATCATTTACATAACTATAATGTGCAAGAATATAAAATAATTACTATGATTATCAGAACATATCCTGCTTAAAGCAACTTAACGTATCATCAAGCATTACTGTCAAGCATCTAACAACTTGAAGCAGGGCCGCCAACAGCAAAGAAAGTGACAGACTGACTAATTTTTTATTTTGCGTAGCTATCGCGCCCGCTTTACTGTTACTATGAACACGGGTTCTTTTAACACTACCGTTATTATTTAAACTTACGGGTTCTCTGTTATGATTACTAAATGTATTCTGCAAACCGTTTATCTCATTATGGGTCAACAACCCGTCACAGTCTATATCTAAAAGTTGTTCCAAATTAACATCACACTTTTCAAAGTTAAAGCTAGCACTCTGTTGAGAATCTCCTATCACAGAATTGTTGAATTCCAACCTGGATTCAGGATTACCGGGGGATTCCCCATAACCCTCTTGACCCGCCGCATTATCCATCGAATCCAGGCACACGTTCTTCAACATCTTTACAGCACCATTGCAAGGTGACGGATGAATGTCTACTGTAACGTCCAAATGATCCAAATCCTCCAGGCTCCGGGAAATAGAAAATCTTCGAATGTTACCTAGTGAATTTGTAATGATATTAATATTTGACTCTAAATTTGTCATCTGCGGTTCATAAAAACATCGCTGCAGACAGACTCTGCTATCGAATGAAGATCTACGATTCCTTTCAAACAGTTTGGAATATTGATCAGCGAATTCTGACGAATCATATGAGTCTCTGTCGTTATTTAAAGCTGAATCGACGCTTGAAGATCTTTTTAAATTGGATCCGTTATATTGTAACATACTATCATAAGATATATCGGTGACTTGGCTATTGTCGAAGCTTCCGTAGTTAGGGTTTTGATTGGTAGAATTCAGTCTTTGTGAGAGGTTATTGTTGAATGTCGGTCGTATC
The DNA here is from genome assembly GCF_057557595.1 of Rhyacophila brunnea. Classification (NCBI taxonomy): domain Eukaryota; kingdom Metazoa; phylum Arthropoda; class Insecta; order Trichoptera; family Rhyacophilidae; genus Rhyacophila; species Rhyacophila brunnea. The sequence continues at coordinate 39,621,185 of NW_028232796.1, forward strand.
TGTCGGTATTTGATAAGGTGCCTGAGGATCTGCTGGGTGTTGGCGAGGGCCTCTTGTAATCATTTGGCCATCACCAGAACGTCTTCGGGGTTCACGTCTGCTGCGTCTATGTTGTTCGGCTCCGAAGGGATCAGCAGAGATGACGAATCTCGGATGAAACAAATCTGCAAAATAGAATGATTCAATTATGTATCTTCAAATACATTAAAAAGGTAGTCAATTTTCTGGAACATCTTGGTTGCTAAGGGTTGCTAATGGTTGCAATGTTTTAATGAATGGAACGTTATTGAGACTGATGATTATACTGTAAAACCCCCTTAATACGAACATGGTTAATTCGAAATTCGTCGTAATACGAATGCAGCAAGCATGCATACATTTCTATAGACACATACGCGCGTGCAAGCCTCAAAAATGGTAGTGCAGTGAAGTATGATGGGCCGAATTTAGGCAATTGTGTGAACTTATTTCTTTTATATTTAGTTTTTTAGTATTTTTGCCATCATACATTTCATATTTCGTAATTTGAATATTTTTTAAATTTTCGGTCCCGTGGAATTCGTATTAACGAGGTTTTACTGTACTCATATTATTTTATTCTAATAGTTAGAACTCCATTATAGCGAAGATAAACAGGTCTTTATGATGACTGATCGTACGACATCGGATCAAATTAGTGTTTGGAATTTAGGAATTTCGAATTCCGGGATGTCACTCAATTTATTGATTTTGATATACCGGGATTGAAAATGCTGGATTCCCAGGAAATCAGAATTAACTTTCATAAGTATGAAGTTACCGATTTTTGTGAATTGAAGAAGTGTCACTTGATGAAAATAAAGATATATTATTCAATAACGTTGTCACCTCCGAAAGGGGGGGGGGGGTGATAGATGAGTGCTCTGGACCCCCCTGATGATGTAATGTCATGTCAAGTCACGGTGGTATCGTCTGCTTCTTCTTTCGGGGACATGTTTATGTTGATTGACAACGCGGAAGTACAGGCGAAAACAGGGCGTTTATTGTTCGGAATATAAATACAGTAAAGTACAGCGTAGGAAATATTCAAAAATATTTAAACAAAAAAAAAAAAAAAATTTTTTATAAAAAAATTATAAATTTAAAATGGCGGTGACGCCAGGAGCGCGGCGCCACAGCCGGCGTCCGCAGAGAGTAGAGACCAAAAACCGAATGACCCTAATAGGGGCTGGTAGGGCAGAGTAGGTAGTAATAATACCCAACAAACAATTCACAATTATTCTATCTCTGAAAAATGACAAAAACAGCCTCTGGCATATGTACCTGGCTTGTAAGTAGGTACCTCAGGTCTCATATTTCAGACCTTTTCTAGATACATGCTTTGGAAAGGGGCTGTGAATTTCTTGGAATTATTACTACCTTCTGCATTTCTTTGCTTGTTAGCTACATATTTTGAAATATTTGAACTAGGTACAAATACATATTTTTTCAAAGTAATCTCAAATCAGATATTCTAGGTGCTAGGTACATTGTATGGCTGGGAACTTTGCTTCCAATATTGGTCAAAATTGGATGAAATGTAGGTAATAATATTAAAAAAATGATATTAATAATTACTATTTGCTTACGGGCTAGAAATTTGCCTCGCAGTCGATCTGTTCATGTTTGCATGAATCAGCCCAATGATGATTCAGGCCTCGTGGCCTTGGATCCTCTGAGGATGCCATGGTTTAGGCGGTATCAACGTATAAAGTAGGAAGAAGGTGAAATAGGTAGTAAAAATCAGTTGGCGATATTTATAAAATACCATATATTATAAAAAGAACCGCGTTATCCGTAAGACACAATTGCCTAGAAACATTTTAAGGCCTACGAATCTTTCACTAAATTTTACCTTACTTAAATAAAATCAAAAATAAGAAATACCTACCTGCCAATATTAATTTATATAATCTCACTGATCTTATGAAAAATTATTTAAAAACATGCAGATCTCTGCAGTGGACAAAGTGTGCTGACAAAATATTTATAGTTTTTATTCACATGTGCCACTGTTAATTTATAATAATATTAAACGTTAAATGTGATTGATTACAAAAGTTATATTATGTACCTACATTAAAGTGTTGTCATCCTGCATTCAAGTGTTATGTTAAAACATTCAGATTGAGGTCTCTAAAAATAAGTGCCTAGGACCTATGAAGGTCTAAAAATGTAATTATAAGAACCGACCTTCGGATGATCCAAGCTGAGATTTCTGAAGTCTTCGGAGAAAGAGAGGATGTAAAAGCAGAAAGAGATGGCGACCACCCACTCCGAAGCTGTAGACGCCACATGGTAGTGCCATCCTCCATCACTTGGGTACCATTTTCGAGGATTTTTACCTAAAAATTACATACATACAATAACTCGGCGTTGGGAACAATTAAATTGATTGTATTATACCATATTGACCATAGCTGTGCTATCTTAAAGCATTTAAACCAAATTTACAAAACACTGCTGTGACCAGGCCTCATATATGTTGGGCAGTGAAGACTCCATACTAGGCGATTATTTAAAGCCGGCCTTCTTAAGAAAAATAATAAATAACCTAGACATTTGATAGGTAAAAAAATACTAACCGTGACCAGAGATATATTTATTTACTAAGCTGCAGCGCCATCTGTCTCTAATAGGATTTAAATATACACAGATATAGTCATAGTGTTACAAATATGCAAACAAAGGCTTGTAATATTCGTGATGGTGTTTGTCCTTGAGATCTGACTCACAGTCTGCTTCAATATAGGCTCATACAGTAAAGCCTATCTATGTTTACTCTTTGTTTACAATATTTTACACACATTAGGCAAGCTCTGACTGACAGAATATGCAGATGCATACATCATAACTGCGAAGTCTACGAGAAATTCGGGAGAGCCTAGCGTAATCCAAACTATTAAAAATTCTTTGTTTATAATAAAAATTATATGGTAGAATGTTAAAGAATTCTTCTTACCTTGAAAGTATATATGCGATAGAATTCCGGTGATCAGAAGAATGCAGAAGAAGATGGTACAGATCACCGACAATGCTAGCCTCAAATATACAACCTTCAAATTATGAAACACCGGATGTAGGGAATGGGACACTATAGCCTGAAAATAACCATTTAGCTTACAATAAAATTTCATATTAGTCCACATTTATAATAATAAATTGATTTGTTTTTTTCCAGAACCAATTGGACCCAGTGACATCCTGTGGAAGTAGGCAGGTTGTGGGTTGCACAGATGCGATATATTATAAATTGTGGTGAATAAAGAAGCGAATACAAATAGCGCATATGGACACCACGCGGGGCCTCCAAGAATCCCTGTCACTAGTCAGTCTTCTTGCATTGTTCCAGGTCATACCAGCATCCCGTAGATCCGCCGTATACACTCAATAGCGGGACTCCGAACGCCGGAATCAGGGTGACTTGAAGAACAGGCATGCCTTGTTGAAATTCTGTTCTGGCATCCACAGCACGTAGCCGACCCAGGTCACCTTTTCACTCTTAGTCTGATGAGAGGCTGTTTGGTGCGTTCTCTTATCTCCTCGACATTTTAGTTTATTAATAATTGAAATAAAAATAACTGTTGTATTGTAATATCCATTGCAATCAATGACATATTAAATGGACAACTCACTTCATATCGGGGCGCACGAGAAATTGTGCATGAAAGTCATAGGTAGACATCACGTGACCATATGACGTATCCATTTCCATTATGCGATACAAGCTTAAAGAATTTATAGTAATATAACCTTTATTGTAATGGCGTATTAGTGTCATTACTCATTACGTTAGAAACAGATTGTAGGTTACTTACGACTTCTCGGAAATTAGACGCATGTGAGCCCAGCGCATCACAGGCGTTTGTCCAATGGTTTCTGTCATTCAATTGCATTGAATAAACATTCATCAATATCTTAAAATGGCATTTTACCAATAATAAATAATACTAACACATGAAAAGTGATATCCTATCTTTCTTGGAGTGCTTAGTAGATTTTTTTTTTACAATTTTTAACTAGGCACATTGGCATTTTGTAACACAACAATATTGGCGGAGTCGAAACCTGACAGTCAGAAATTTTGTATGGGCAGACCCAGCGGTGTCGCCAGACCGCTTGCAAGCAGAATGTTCATTTGAGCGTAGGATACCGATATTAAAATATGAATTTCGCCATCCGGCAGACCCGACACAAAGTGAGTGTCATTTTATTTTCCAGATGCTTCGTCCATATTAATGTCATTGATTGCAATACATATTGTAATTTATTGCAGATACAAATTTTCAGAAGGGTGCCTCCAAACCTGTCAGTACCACACACCTAAAGCCACGATTGTTTGAGAGTAGGTTTCATTGAAATGGTTCAATTCTCAGTAGATGATGCGTACGTAAATTTAAATATTGTTGAAATATTTAAGATAGAGACAAATGAATAATAAAGTAGATAAGTAGGTGCCTAACGAATTGGCAGACAATTTATAACTGAAAATAAAAAGGGACGGCATTCTAAGTTTGCTTAAGGGCGGTACTTTGCCTAGCGACGTCACTGATTGAACCCACGAGGGTCAAGGTCGCTGGACAGAATCCTTGGACTGTATCAAATTTACACATTTTTTCAGTGTGTATTTAGATCTAGATCATGGACCCAAGTTGATGAGTAGCAATATTTCTCAATAGGTGGTCCACAGAGATTTTTTGGTGGTCTGCGAATTTTTGGCGTCCAAATGCCTATGCTAAAAATTCCAATAACATCTTCAAAATCCATGCACCTGCAAGTGTTTGTACATTGAATTTTTGTTCTTAAAATAGATGAATGATTTTATGAGACGAAATCAACTGTGATCAGACGTTATTGTATGTTATATTATATAATATTTTTTATTTCTGCGTTAGCGGTCTGCAACACGTTTCTCCTATTTTCAGTGGTCTGCAGGTATAAAAAGATTGAGAAACACTAAGTAGTATTGCTTTGCTTATCATTATGCATTAAGAGCATGGATTTATTGTGTTGGGTGAATGACAGTGATATTTCTGACAACCATTCCTGCTAGGTAAATTCTGTCAATATAACCTGTACGCTGTGGAAACCCATATTATACTCCACTTAGAGGCGAACATGGAATTTACCTTCTCAATGACAAATTGTTTGATGAACAATTCGACTTTTTTTATTTTTAAAAAGGGTAGAATACTTACTTGAATCCAAAAATAAACTGTGCCAAGCCCAAAGCACATGGACGCACCAGTATAGTGGACGTATTTCACGTTGGTTTCCTAGAAATCGAAAAATGGAAGATAACGCTTATGAAGTACTTCAATAACTTTTAGTTTGATGTAAAGACAACGGTTTTTTTGATCTTAAGATACAGTTACATTCAGCGAGCAAAGCGAATTAGTAAATTCTGAAATTAGAGGCCATGGCTTGTAGAATTTCACCAAGCAATTCGATATCTGTATAAATACAAATTTACAACAATCTTTGACAATTAAGTGAAATTCAATATCAGTAGGTAGTAAGTCACCCACATTCCTACTTATAAGTATGATTTATTAATTTTGAATTTGTAGATTGAAACCAAATATATGTGATGTCGGATAATATACGGCAAAGTAGAATTATGCTTAGCGAAAACTACACACATTTCTGATAACTAATGGCAGTTCAGGAAGTAATTATTACCTTATAAAAAGTTTGAAACAGGGTGATGCATGGCCCCTACAAAGGGGGGGAGCTGACAGGGTTCTAGCCAAGGGCCCCGCTGTGGCCGAACACATAATTGAGATAAACACACATCTTAAAATTTAAGATGTTTAGTATTATTAGATTAGAGCATATTTAATATGCTCTAATAGTAAAAAAAAGTCGCCTGTGGCCTGTTTGCCTTTGAGGTTATTAGCATTTTAAAATATATGGTTGTGCGATGCAATTTTTGATTATTGTGTGTTACTATTTGACAACTACATAATTCGGCGGCTCTCGTGGTGCAGTGCGTAAGGCGCTTGCCTTCCACCTGAGAGTTCCTGGGTTCGATTCCCAGTCAGGACACACAATATTTATGTGTTTTTCTCAAAGCTTGGGTGTTTGTGATTGTTCAAAATTACTAACAACCACCTTGTACGAAAAAGCAAGGACATGGTTATTAATAATTCTAAAAAAAAAAAAAAACTACATAATTTGATGTGTTAAAAATCGCTAACAATACACTGAATTTTTATTGACCTCAAACGCCACTGTAGAGCGTCAGACTGCATTTAACCTTAGTGATAGGGGCCCGTCAAAGATCCTGGCCTGAGGGCCCGCTTCAGGATGTGGGGGATGATGGGGTGATGACTTGTATAATGAAAACAATAATCATGGGGCTTTCATTTTATGGGCCCACTCTATTGTTTGGCTTGCTGAATGAAATCCTACATTAACTGTGAATATAAGATGTGTATTCCTTCAATCTACATTATGAAGGTTAAAATAATGATATTGTTACTGTAACACTATTGATTGCTACCCATTTTTTTTAACCCTTGTCACAAGGTGAGAGTGGTACAGAGTAATGGATGTTTATACCCTGAATTTAAATGAAAAAAAATAAACACATTATTTTTGGTTGCACTGGGAATTGAACCCAGGATTTTCCACAATGGTCTTGTATTTAATGTACGAAATGAATAGATTGATAGAGTTTGAGTTTCACCTTGATGAAAAGTAAACAGTAAGTAAAGATTCAAATTTATGTTGCATTTTTTTAATAGACAGGTTCTATCTACTACAATCTGAATTCTTGTGACAGAATGACTGGCAACACTGTTATATTTTCTTCAAGAAGTGACTTTGGAAATGTAGTTCCAATCCTAATGAATTACCTATATATTTGTCTAGTACTTCAATTAGCTTGTATTACTTTCTAGTAAAAAAAAAAACTTCTAAGCACTGTCTACATTAGTAGCCTTACCATTATAATATTACAGCTGTGAATATCTTAGTGGTTGTATGCAGAACTATAAATCCTCCGCTTTTTCAAGTACATATCTAGCCCTGTCTCCTGCTTCGTCCTTTACACTACATGCATTTACACTGTGAAATCATAGCCATGGCACGCAGGTTGTAGAATAACATGTTGTTTTTTTAGTATAAGTACTTTTCCATCCTTATTTGATATATTTTATTGTGTGCTCAATTATCATTTTATTGAGGAATTTTGCAGTAGTTTTTACATCATTGTCATCATCGGGAGAGCAACAACCAAGGGTGGGTCATGGTTACCTTCATCAAACTTTCACTACCTGTCCCAAGTATAAGGAAGTATAGGTCCACCTAGACGTAGAATTTTGCCTTGCTTCTTTAACGGCTTACTGAATTACTCGACATTACTCATTTCATTGAATCATGATCGTATAATATATATATATAACGTATATTATACATTGTATTAAAACCAATGCAATCCTCATTAATTTAACCACATTATAATCATTACGCAGAGTATAAAACTCAGCATTGTATCTTTTCATATATATGTTGCCATCTTTATTGGCCCTAGGTTTTGCAAACCCGGGATTGCGCTTGATGTCAATCTCGGAAATGAAAAAGCCGCAATTCCGGAATTAATTTTTGTCGAAATTATCATATTTCAACTGAAGAAGCGAAATGTAAGGGCAGTTAATTTACACATAAAATAAATCTTTCAATACCATTATTTTATAATTTTCTTTCGAGTTACGAAAATTATTATACACAATTTTGTCTAATCCCAGAATTGAAAAAGTACTGATTCCATAATTTTAATTGCAATTTATAATTGCTACATTGGGTGTTCATTTTAAAATGTAGCCTACAATGATTTAAGTCCAGAAAAACCTTACAGCAAAAAATCTGGCACCCAACACAACCATTGCTGGTTTATTTGTATCTTTATGGTAAGGAAGTCTAAGTAACATGTCGCGCCTGGAGAACTACGAGGTTCTAAGTGTTGGGGAAACGAAAGTAACAATGAGGCAGTTTAAAATACTACTTCATTGTTAGGTTTGTTTTACCAAAAATAAACACTTGGAACCTTGTAGCATTAGGCTCGCGATGTAAGTAAAAAATTGGTTTAATTAAATTTCATATCTCCACAGATTCTACAGTGTAACTGCTTGGTATGAAAAGTTATAAGCATTTTATTTCTAATTGGTTAAACTTTTGTATATTAAATGTTATTTTCATAGCTACATATCTTAAAGTAACTTTAATGTTTTGTCCTGATTTTTATGTCTTCAAACATTATTGTATGTGGACTTTGGAATGTCACAGTGTACGTCTTCATTCTTTACTCAACGTTTCATTCCAGAGGTTTTTTTCTGCAATGAATCCAAAATGTAGAGGTCTGAATACACAGTGATATATCAAAAACTAAATACAATACTAACCAATCGTGAAAGTTTGACTTGTATCCTATCTGTATTTAGTGTTTGTAAGGTGTGAACTCTTACCTGAAAGTTGGCAACCATGCTAAGTCCCAGACATGACAGAGTCCCGAACCAAATGGAAATGTCATTGAGTCTTTCGACAGACGAAGGTATCGGGTAGACGCATCTTAATTCTAGTATTTGCCGATGACGTATGTACATTGTGACACCAACTAAAAACAACAAAATACAACTTGAACAACACAGTTTTAAATGCTTTCGTTCAAATGAGATAAAACTTACGAATTACGAATTAAAGAGCTGTAAATTGTGTTTTCGATAATAAAAAGCTATCAAAAATGTACAGTAATCTTTCTGTTTATGCACACTATTATTAGTTATGTCATATTGAAATTATTTCTAAATATAATTCATCAAAAATTAGAGAAATATATTACCATTTTCGGTTCTAAGCGATTGAGCAAATGATTCTTTACAGAGTGGAGTTTATATACAGAACTTAATATGATAAATATCTATATTCTTATTCTGTATTGGACACACATTTTGATACAGTATTCAAACCTGCACGCGTGGCTTACAAAGACAGACGTTTTCCCATTACTCCACGGTGGAGATAGAATTTTAAAATGTAATAAAAAAGACAAAACGATGTATTTATTTTACATTGCTTCTTTTGCATGCTGGCAATTAATAGAGAGATTACTGTACTAATGATGATGTATAATAAAAACGTGCATATATATATGACACAGCGTTTAAATCGGTCGGTATATTTGATAAACTATGCTATTTGTTCAGTTGTATTTTAAATTATATGTAATTCTACTAGTTGGTGAATGTCACAATATAGATGTATATACAGATTAAACAAAATAAGAGGATAAGTAACAGCATTAGAAACCGTGGTTACTTATCTAGTTTATCATATTTTTGTGCTTCAAAAACGATAAACAAGTTTGCTGCATTGTCTTATTTTGTGTCATCAGTGTAATTGCAATACCTTGGATGAGACTAAAACCTTATCACTATACAGGTTTACTTTTGCATAATTCGAATAATGGTTCATACGCCGTATTGATTTAAGCCAATAATAAGAAAACAATCATACACCAACCAACGTGTCTCCTGAAAACTACGCATTTTTTTTTAAATCAGCTCTTACGTGGTATTGCGCACTTACACCGATAAAATCATATTTTATAAGAATAAAATGAGCCTCTCTGGATTTTTAAATTACTAGGCAGCCATTTTAGGGATTTAGGTTTTTAAAACAATACTTAATTTCATCTTATTTCCTTTAATTGTCAGATGCTAATATATATATTATTTTAATACGGTGTTACAACAACATATAATATTATTCATTATATTTTATTGTGTGAATGTAATTTTATATAAAAACTTGCAGTTCTCTGCAGAAGTCAATGTGCTTACAAAGTAGATATAGTTTTTATTCACAGGTGCCACTATAAAATAAAACACATTAATGAACAATATAATTTGATGCAATTATGCAATATCACGCATTAAAGATATTAGCCAAACAGTTGATCTTAGCATTTTTTAGAATATGTTTAATTTGCATATTGTTCACATATAGGTATTCTATGTTAAGTTATACGTGTCTTGAATATCCTGTACCGATTATTATGACTATTACTTCTTTATCAGGTCCAGCAGGATGCATTTCCTGCAATGTATATTATATTAGTCTTGTTGAAGCTATTTATGGTAGTGAAATTTGAGATTACCTAATTTAAACAATGCTTATCTTCCTGATTTATGTAAATTCATCTGTAGCATTTCTTCAAATATATATATATATATATATATATATATCATATTTCTGGTTCAGTATATATATAGATAAAAATTAAACATAATTACAGTGTCCAATCAATATATTCTCATTTGTTAGAATGATTATGATTAGTACTAGCACAGAAAAAATATTATTATTATTATTAATAGATTAGATAGAATTTAAGTAATTAAAAGTTTAATAAACCCCCCCCTCTATTTGTCACCATGAAGCAGGGAATCTTGGATGCACTGCATCATTGTTGTACGAAAGATATTAATTAAGACTGTTGTAAATTATTGTCAATGAAAGGTCAAAACCATCTATGCGAGACCAAATGAGACAAGGCGATACGATGTGCGTGATCCGAACACTGTCAACAACAACTTTCTGATTTATGGAATATGTCGATTGATCGACAAATTAATGACATGTCCAATTGACTATCTTAGAAGATAACAATATGAAAACATTAAAAATCAAATTAATCTCTCATGGTTGTTTATTTAGCTATACCTATTGCGTAGAAAAATATATTAATAAATACAGCACAAAAAGGGTCGAGGAGGCAATGAAACAAAACATTTAAAAGAAGCACAATGTGTAATTGAATATTATTTAAAAAATACATATCCTTTACAGTTTAATTCGCGCAACTTGTTCATTTTGTAACTGTATTGGTGAGGCGACCTTAATTGGGCAATATGTGTACTGTTACAAATACAGTTACAACAGGACAAGTTAGGTGATTTTATAACATTGCCGATCAAATTGATCAGTGACTGATATGCAGGATGAAAAGAAATAACAACTTCATGTAGCGATTTGATCAAACAATCAACCGATTTTTGAAACAAACTACAGTTTGTTTTAATGGAAATATTTCATATGAAAGCAGTAAACAGCAGAAATTAAATAAATAATTAAACATTTCAATAAAACGTGATATTATGCACAATTTCTTATATACTGACTATAATATTCTGATTAACTGAATATAATACGATATAAACAAACTAGAAACGATAGGCTAAGTAGTGTATCTGTAATATATAATTAACACAATAATGCAGCGTTCTCGTGTGTCAATTTTTGTTGTTCAACTTTGTGTTGAATGTTGAAAAAGAAATTGAAAGGAATATTCTCACATATCATTTCAAGTTGAATCGATAGTCGTAAGCAAGATGGGGTCGAGTGAATTTGTTATTTCATTAAACCACTTTAAAACATTTTTTGGATGCAGTCGAAACAGTCGATGTAAGTTGTTTTTACTGTAGTGAGTTACTGTAGGCAACCAGTTGAAAAGAAATGATGATTCATTGTTGAATTGACTAAATGTAGAAAGAGAGTTGAAATAATTTTATTGTCAATTGACTTTCAACTATTATTCAACATACAGTTGAACCACAAAAATTGCTATGTGAGAATGTGGCATAAGACAGAATTCAGAAATTAAAAACAACAAAACAATAATTTCATAATATACATATACATATACATTTTAAATACGATATTGGCATATTATAGGAAAACAACGGTTTTAAAAAGTGAATACATATTATTAAAATAAATAGTACACTGACATAAACAGTAAGCTTGTTATTAAAATTAACAGATCATGCTGAGGATTCAACGAATACAAGTGAAAAAGTAACCGAGTTGTGTAAATCGACTTCAAAAGTTAAATATGCAATAGTAAATTCTACATAATTGTTTTCAAGATTCTGTAAATAAGGTCATGTTCTCAAATGATCCAATATTGAAATTTATTTGTTTTTAGCATTTAAAGGCGGACAAGTTCAACCAAACAGTTAAAAATTGATAAGGTTGCTATGAAAATAATAACAAAATTTTATACACTATGTCCAATTTGTGAGTATGGACCTAATAGGTTGAGCAAGTGGCTGACATCCATTTCTCGTAAAAACAAAATCTGTTAATACAAACCTCCACTCTGTGGAGACCCATATGATCCTATTAGGATCGGACATGGACGATGAAAAGTAGAGAATAAAATGCCTTTTTGTACAAAGCAATTAGGTACATCTCTGAAACTTTTTTCACGTATAAATAGGTATGCGTGATGGTGAAAACTACTTCGTACTCGTGTTTGGTCCTCAGCACCTCAATTATTTTAGTTTACTGTTAAATCCGTGATGGAAAGCCACAACATTTAAAGGAACTTGTTAAATAGTGCGATGCATTTTAACCGTGGTAAAACTACACTCGATTTCACGCATACGCACCAAGGTAGATCGCATACATAAAGTTTGTATGTATGTGTTAAAATAATCGGCCATTTTGAAAAGTAAACAGCGAAAGGTCATTTAAAACCCAAGACAAATTACTAATTCCTAGGTAACGGTTGGTTGCGCAAGGATTTCATTTGTTTTTAGGTTCGATTACCGGTGAGGTCATGATATATTTATTTGATTTTCTCAAATCCTGGGTGCACTATTGTCATTAGGCCACATGGCCTGTTGTAGTGTTGAAAATAATAATGTGATTGTAATATGTGAAAAAAATCTTTTTCAAAAAAAATACTAAAATACCAATCTTGTGAATTATTCATTGAATAAAAGAAATAGTTTATTAAATTATTAGCACGTGCAAGCACGTTACAACTAAAATTTGGAACGATCTGGGCACCGGTTGGTAATTAAGATTAGGGTAATTAATGATACCTACCTTAATAATTTAAAATACAAAAACTGACAGTCAACATTAGCACAATTTGATAAACATATCATATAAAAACTAATAGTTGAATTTGTCATAATTAAGTAGTATACACAGCTTAATTGGTTAAAGAACATTGGCACGAATCCAGTGGTTACAGATTCAAGCCCTGTCGGATGCCATATTTTTTTCAAAAAAGACTTTCCAGTGGGTTTTCAAATTATATATGTTCAATATATTATATACAATAACAAATTTTGAATAAAAAAAATAGTTTATTTATGTAATTATTCTTTTTAAATAATATAATATATTGTTTGCATCACGCTGCATTGTGCTATTTAACAAGTACCATATTAAATAAACAGAATATTACATAGCACAACATTTTATTATGCAGGGTAAGTTTCCTATGTTTATGGGGCATTGTCAACAAATACAATTAATAAAAATATTGTTGGTTATATTATATTTACACAAAAAACTGAATTAATTACTGATTGTGACAATGTCCCTTTAAACGAATGAGGCTGGCTGGCCCTTATAGTTAAAATATAATATAGTTCTACAGTCGAACTTGGTTATTACGAGGAAGATGGGACCGACTGAATTTGCTCATTATAAGCATTACTCGTTATATCGTTATATAACATTTTTCGCGCCACGTTCTATTTAAGCATAGACCATAAAAAATCTGAAAACCATTGTAAAAATCACCGAAACAAGCATGGCATTCATAAGCTACAAAAGAAGCGGTTTATTGTAATGAAGTGCTAAGCCACCGGCGCTGGTAGGTCCCTACTGACTTCACAAAGTTTAGATTTTTTACATGCAATTTCAGCCATATGTGTGGACACTTTTTCAATGTTGTCGGCGAAAACACCAATTAGGTACTTAAAACACTTAACTAGTGTCATAAACATAATCCGATTCCGGCGGCATCGGTCTAGTTAACTGCCCAGTCGGATTTTATTGCTTAGGATCGAAAATGTTGTTTTTAAACGATCGACACATTAACAGTTTTGCTCGGTATACCCGAGAAGTAGCTCGTTATAAAAGTGAATAAATGTATGGAGAAAATCATAAATCATCAGAGATCTCGCTATTTCCATGATCGTAAGAACCAAGTTCGACAGTATTTTGTTTATATTTAATATAGAAGTGAATAAATTCTGCCAAAGGCAAAATCATAAATTTCAAATCATGCCGAAAATTATATTTAGGGCATGTCTTTTATTAGATAGTTATTTCAATTCATGCTCAAGCATTTCAAAGGTGTTCAAAGTTTAAAAAAAAGATATTTATTCCAATATTTCATTATTAATAAATATACATAATTTAAAACAGTCGGTTGAAAACATTCAATCTCCCCATAACCATAACCGCCCCAAAACATTATATACTTACAGAAAAATTACCTAATAAATCTGAATATAATCAAAAATTATCAACAAAGCATTTTGCTATTTACAGCTGATGTAAACAATAATATGAATTGATTCATTTTAATTATCGAGATAGCATTTACTTGGTAGAATTTTATTTTACAAAAGTATAATATTGACATACAGTATTAAAACTAAAAAAGTAATTTTCTGTAAATTGACATTAATATTATATTGTCGTGAATAATATATGAATCCTCGTAATGACATAAATATGTAATAATTTCAGTCTCGGAATATAATTAAGATTCATAATTTAAAATATACCTATACATATATTAATTGCATTTATGTTGTAGAACTCAATTATATTTTGTTTTGAAATAAATTCTATAATCTCGACGGCTATTTCGGACTGCATAACTTCAGAATGATCTTTTCATTGTCCGAAATGACTGCTTGCAATCAATAACTTTAAGAGTTGTAAAATTAAGAAACACTGCATTTCAAATCAAACATTGTATAACAAAAAAAAGTCAAATTAGAAAAACATATTGTCGGAGTAAGTGAAATACTGCGTGAAAATCTTCAGGGGATATAGAAAAATTTTGCCATTGTTATGTAAAATTGTAAACCCAATTTACAATGATGCTCCCACGACATCATACTTCTTCGTCGAAAACTATGAATAACAATCAATTTGATTATATTAGCGATGGAACAACTCCTACAATACTTTAAATATAATACAATATTTTAAAATTTACTTCTGGTACGAATTTGTATTCAACTGTTAATAAAGTTAGTGTTTTACGGCTGTACGACATGTGGCCCCATCCTATTGGAACCACAGGTTTACCAAATCTATCGAATGTTTTAATATATACAGTAGAACCTCGATAATTCGCAAAACGATAAATCGAATTTCGCCGTTTTTCGAATTTTTCGTCAATTTTAACCCCTAAGAATCATTTTTCATACAAAAAGTTTGTTATAAATCGAAATATTCGTTATTTCGTAATTCGAAATGGAATTTTGTCCCAAAGGCCATTATCCATATAAATCGAAATAAATAATAGTAAAATACTTATTTTCTTGGAAAGTAATAAATTTAATGACTGCAATTAAGTAGGCAAAAACCTGCAAATTTACTGATAGGAGGTAAAACCCAAAATTTATATGTGGAAATACCCAAAAATTCCTAATGTTTTATGACACAAATGACTTATCCAAGCATCAATATTATTATTGCAGTGAATGACAATCAAGGTTCATGTACTAGTCATTCATGTAAATTCAAAATCCCTTATTTTATTATGTGAAAAACATGTTGTTTTACAAGGCAATCTTAGCACATAGCCATTAAATGGTTTAATTACACCGCCGTATTACACTTGCGCTGCCGATATATGTGAAGCTAATTCACCTTTAGATATATTAGAAACGACAACACTAATATTAATTGAAATAATATATTTAAAATTATAAGAAACAACAAAACCGGATGATACATACTCGGGTTTGATTGATGCATTCATTCAGTACGAGCTTTACAATTTAGAAAATTGACCATGAAGATGCGGTTCAGCCGTTAAGATCAGCAGAGATGACAGAATTATGCGAGGTGACATCTTTGACGCTCTCAATGAGCTGGCGCAGGTACATGAGCTTCTGGTCCTGCAGGGTGGCCTGGATCTCCACGTGACGGACAACGGCGCGCGCCACTTTGAGGTCGGTGCACACTCGCATGCACTGAAGATCGCCCAGGGCGTACGCCTCGTCCGCGAACTTCTGCGCTTGCCTCTCCAGCACCTCAGCCGGCCATCCCATCACATGCTTGCCCAGATCGTTCGACACGTATTTAGAAAGGGACGCGGTGAGCATCGGACTGTCCGATCCGCTGAAGTTACCGTACGTTCCCACGTTTTGAATGCCTTCGATTTTCGATTTCAGGAGAACGTTCAGAGGCGTGTGTCTGTTGACCGACTCCTGATGCATCATCATCGGAGGGCAGTGGTTAACGGACAGGGAATGATTGATTACAGGCGTGGCCGGTAACTGATGCGAGAGATTCCTCGGTAAGGCGCTCGCCATGGATAACGGAGTCTGCGCTTCTTGATTGCCCGGCCTCATCCTGCACGAAGTGTCTTGTACCGGAGTGCTTCCGCCGGACGACGTATCGGTATCGTGCAAGACGTGCACGTCATTGTGGGAATAATGTGAGTTTCTATTATTTCGAGAGTCGTGTTGGTCTCTATAATGACTGTCAGAATGATTTCCGGCGTTGTCTTTGTACCGTTTTGAGCCGTGATCCGCATCGTGATCGGACGATTGATGTCTTCGAGGATTCGGGTCGACCCAATCGGCCGGTTTGTCCCACTGCGATATGCCACAGATACTATTATAGTAGTACTTTTTTCCCGACGAGCTGACATGCTCGGTCCACACTTCGTTCGAGCTTCGACTGTTTTCTGAATTGCCGTTCTCCCCCCGCCCGTGACCGCCGCCATGATCTCTTTTGTTTCGGTTCATTCTGTCGCGTCTCGGTGACATTCCCTTTCCACAAGAAAATTGTTAAGAAATCCACTAATGTCAAAACACTATACTCTCAGTTTTAAAAAGACGCACTTGAAATATGCCAACAAATACTGTCGGCGTTGGCTGTAAAATGTTCTTTTTTACAAAGCATATAAGCAGGTTTATACATCAATATTGTGACAATCATTTAACCCAAATTCACAACAATTTTAGTGTCTGAACAAAAATGTACCATGTGATAAATGTAGTCAAAGCACTTTTGTAATTAATAATGGAGATGATTGTTACAAATTGGGTGGATATGATCACAAATATGGCTGTTCGGTTCAATCATACATACGTAAGACACATCCGATGTTTATTAACTGTCCGAAGAAGCAACTCTCGGGAGAATACGTGGCCGCGTCGCTGATGTACGGAAAGTCAGGTTCGACATGCTCGTTCAACACGGCCCAGATGTATCTGAAAGTGTTTTTTACATCAGTAAACCAATATCTACTTAATCTACCTTAAGTCTCTCGTGAACCGAGATAATAATATCAGAGAGGAAACACAAAAACTCACAGGGTTTCCAGACACTATTTTTCATGGAATAAAACAAAATACTATCTGATTCATCCAATATTCAGAGGTTATTTATATTGAAGATAAAAAAAACACGAATCGTCTGTTTTTTCATACTGACTGAATATACTTATTGTAACAACATTTAACTATTGAAATATCTAACAATTTCGTTATATAATTCACTTGATAATTAGATCGATAATATGTAAATTATTGCAAATTCTGGGACTATTTGCTAATAGGTACACAAATGTAATATTATAATACACATAAATTTATGTATATTATATGAAAATATCAATATTATTAAGCGTGTAATCAGCTCGCCCGCACATTGATACATCCAATGTCCAATAATATTAGCATACACCGCAGTAGGTACTTGATTTTGCACAGTACCGATTTCAATAGAATATTCTCGAGTCGGCGAAGAAGAGCGCGGGCAGTGGTGCTCGCAAATGGAAGCGTAATCGGTACTGCAGATCGGACAGTCCGATTTCAGAATTTCTCTGTTGCGTCGCTCGTGAGCACGCAACGCAAATATAGCTATAACGATTTATTAATATTGTTAAAATTTATTTCAGCAAGAAATTTATGAAAAGTTCTTTATTTTAATTATTAATATAATTACTTATTTATGTAAAATATAATCCAAATAAACATTTATTTTTATTTTTAATCAACCGCAGCACCCCCAAATATCTTATCACGAGCCGCCACTGTATAGAAATGATATGGAATTACAAGGCCTCTTCTATTTTCGGTAGTGACACAAAGAAGCTGGACATTAATATGAAACAAATTCTTTCACATGTTGGATTTCGATAATTATTGAAATACGGCATTTTCCGAACCAAACCAGAAAAGCTAGTCTTCAATATTAGTGAAATTTGTAATGCTGAAGTTGTAGGACTACAAGTTAATTTCATCATAGTTGAGTAGGATACAGGTGGCTCAATTGGTAAAGCACATTGGCCGGAATCTGATGGATGCAAATTTGAGACTTGTCGGTTGTCTGGATTTTTTAAAACATTTCTTCTAGTATGCATGTTTGTCAAATTACATATGTTTAATATAATAGTAAGATTACAAAAACTTTACTTAAAAAATCTATGCTTGCACTCGAAAAACAAAGCTTTCAAATGAATATCTGTCCCAGTACGTAAATAACGAAAGAAAACAAAGATATCTATAAATCCAGTACAGAAAAATTAGGATTTAAGAAATAATATTATATTGTTTCTTAAGACAACGTCAGCAACCGCCTTCACTCTTCAGAATTTTTTCTCGTGTAGTGAATGAGCCAATAGGGGACGGCGATACTTCGACTGAGCTCGAAAAAACGTTACAGCGCCTGTACACATGCATGGATTTACTGGCACCAATAGTGTGTAAATTAAACTATCGCAATAATAACTGTTTATGTAAAATGCTGACTGTCTCGCCAATCACATTCTTGAAGCGTAAGCGAGACGCATTGTTTTTATTGTATGGTGCTAATTCACTGGTTGTGAAGATTGGTATATACCAGAATGCTCGGCGCGGTATAGTTCGTATTTTTCCGGCAGGCTCGCAACTATCGTTGTACTGCGCAGACGTTGATATCACACAAGTCCCAACTGTCGTGTGAAAATTCAGAAGATTGTGAATTTTTTGATCCATGAAATGTTGCAACTTGAACAATACTATCTGTTTACACATGCATGTCTTGTTATGGCCGCGATAATACATACTGTCAGCAGTAAATCCATGCACGTGTAAACGGGGTATAAGAAGCATTATGCATAGTGCCCGGTCAAAGTGATACATTTTTAACATTCACCCACTCTGGCCGATTCTAAAGGCCGGTTCGGATTAGTAGAGTGGTGAGTGATTTAGTAACTGAAAAGTGTCTGAACACAGTACATTAGTGAGTGACGTGTCAAAATGAACAGAACACAACGTAACAAAGCAAAAATACTTAATTAGTTTTTATTTTTTTATTTCAACAAATAATTCGCAAGATTTAAGAATGTAACATTCTTTTTATTGAACATACATAATTTAAAAACACTTCTTTGAAATATATAACCAATAGAAAAAAATCTTTTTTTTTACAAAAATACGACACCCAGCAGGTTCAAACCAGAACCAGATTCGAAGTGTTTTCAAATAATGTAGGTATGTTCAAAAAATAAATAAATGAATAAGTTCATTTACAATGGCTATATTAGAAGAATTGAAGGAAGAAATTCTACGACAACTAATGAACTTGACTAAAGATAACGTGTTCAGACTTGTTTTGTATTTAGTGAGAGGTGGTGGGGGTCGCTACTCAACCGAAAAAATAGAACAAAATGGATTGATTCGACTAATGAGGCGTCTAATTACAAAAAGCGAAAAGTCCAGAATTCAATATTTTCGGGAAACAACGTTTTTTTGTTTCAAGCTTCAATTATTTGTTTTAACGTGGGATTATTTTTTCCCTTGTATTCTATGTCGAAATTAGAACCAAATGGCAATTTGTTTCAGCCGATAAAATGGACTTGGCGCTTTTTGTAATAAATCGAGACTTAAAAAATATATTTTTTCGTAGGGTTATGTTGCGTTTTGGAATTTATAGATCAATACATATTGTGTAAAATTATACAAAGAATACGTGTGTATGTTTTTCTCGATTTTGACCAAATGTGGACTTATCGCTTTTTGGAATTAGAAGCCTGTTCATACATGTTTAGTTACTAAATTACTCGCCACTCGACTAATCTGAACCGGCCTTTATGGTCAATATACTCAATTATTATTGTTATAACATGACAACGGATAAGAAATAAATAGCTATTAACATTGGAAATATAAAATGACAGAATATACAACTAAATACTGCTGATGATACTAGACAAATATTATGAACCATAACATTTTTCAATGACTGTTTGTAGATTAAAAAGATAATGTATTTGCGCGCGTTTCTTATTTATTAACGATTTGAAAAACAAAACGACAAAAGAAAAATTCGAGGTATTTCCGACATTTGAAAGATAGGTACGCCATAAGTACGTAAATCAAAAACTCATTTACGTAGAGAAGTACGCATTTGAAATTAGTCCGAATCAAGATGAATATAAGCTTTATAGACATGAGTTTGAATGGTATACGAAAGATATGTCGCATAAAAGGAATTACAATACTTACGTTAGTAGAAATGTTCCCGGAAACAGAACGAAACATAGCATCGGCAAAATGTGTACGAATTCAAACCCCATTCTGTTATTACAAAATCTGGTGAAAATAAAATGTTATATTTGATTAAAGGAATGGATGACCTTTAGCCCATGTGATATGTTTTTGAGAAAATACAATGAGGAAATCGTTCAGGAACAATTTTCCTATTGATGACTTGCACTAGAATCAGAAATCAGAATCTGTCAATTCCAATTGTACATTTTGAGAAGGTCGCTTCTTTTGGCTGTGTTGCCAGCATAGATAAGTCAAAGTATATTAGTCTATGGATAAGTCAATATAACGTAATGAGTTGGATAAAAATATTAACAATAATTATTATATGGACATATTGGAGAAAAACAAATGTGAACATGGTTCACAGCACAAGTTTAGTAGTCTGCTTTGAAAGACCTGGAGAAGGAAGACATGATGATGTTTAAATACCTGGAATAGTATTCCTGACTCATATGATCAGTTGAAAAAACTAGCGTTTGCTGTTCTTTTCCTTTCCGGATCTACATATTCATGCTAACAATCTTTTTCAAGCATGAACCTTATCAAGAGTAAATTGAGATGTCGTCATATTGATGAGAACCTGGAATCGTGCCTAAAATTAAAAACAACAACATACAAACCTGACTTACCCAAAATATTTAAGGAGATGCAAGGCCATTGTTCACATTAAGTGTTTGTCAGTCATTGTCATGATTTTATTTTATGGATACCTTACTTACAATTTAATTGCTATCAATAAATAAGATCATTATTTAGAATGTTATCAAGTTATCAGTGTACCTACCTATCGTCTCTGTTCTGGCAGAACACACTAACTGGAGAATACTAGTTTTGAGTAATTTGACTATGAAGTTATTAAAATGTTTGAAATGGTCTATCATGTGAGTTTATTAAGTAATCGTAAAAAGGATGACTTAAAAATAAAAACTGTTTATTTATTAAGAAGGTTTCCAGACGATAAAGTTTGAAATAAGGAACATTTTGGTATAACTAACTCAATATGTCATTTTTTCGAATTAGTGTCTTCTGCCAGAACAGTGACGCTTTATAGTAAGTTTAAGTGCAAGAACGTAGTGGATGCGCGGGGGCGGCGCGGCGGCGTCTTGCGAAACTCAAACGTATAACCGTGTCTAAAATGTTCGTAGACAGTGTCTTTTTTGGGGCATAATACGCACGGTTATACGTTTGAGTTTCGCAAGACGCCGCCGCGTCGCGCCCGCCAATTCACTACGGCCGAGCACTAAGAAATTTGGCTCGCAAAAGAAATCTCAATCGTTGTACTGTTGATATTTGGCTCTGTTGACTAATGAGTTTGCCGACCACTGCCCTAACAGAACAATGTATTGATCCTTTTAAAAGTACTTAAACTTTTCTAGTTGTCGAAGAGAAATATTATTTTAAAAGACTAATTTCACACTTCTAAAACAATAATGAATATTGATTAAATTATATTTCTTAAAATTTTGTTATCCATTTAAATAAAAATCTTTTTTTATGTATACTTGAAGTACTTATAGTATTTTTTTAAATACGGTAGAGTGGCATTTTTAGTCTATTTAAGGGCAGCATAATATGTCCTGGGGACGTCACTGATTGTGTTATTACTAAATCAACATATTAAATCAAATCAATCACACTAAATATACCTAATATTAATTAACTAAAAAGACAGTGGCGTCCCATGGGGGTACCTAAATGGTACACGAGCAGAAAATAAAGACAAAAAATATATTTTTAGAGTATATTTCGTAGAAATGCGTTGTATTTTCGCCTGCGGCGCTGATAAACGTTGCCTATCCATATTCTCAGTCGACGTGCATGTTTAATGGCTATTTGCATTTTGTACATGGTAGGTAAGTAGGTATCTATCTATAGTTGTTACAAAAATTCGGGCAGACGTAATTTTTTGGAAAATTATCGAGCGCTCCGGCTCGTAAGATTTTCTATTTCGAGCGCTGATAGTACCTATGTCAAAAGATATAAATATTATTACTCTGAGTCGGTAGTTATTGAGTAGAACTTTAGTAAGGTTTGGAAGTTGTTTTGAAACGATTTTTGAGTGTATGGATGATGACAGTTATTTCTGGTCTGGTCAACTTAAATAGAAGCAGCAAACTTATCAAAGAACGGTCAAAAACGAACAACCATATTATTATGGAAGCCATTTTGAAAACGTCATTCGAATGTCAGATTCTGCCCAGTTGCGAGTCTTGATTGGGTAGTTTTCGACAGTGGCTCTCCCATCCATTCTTTAGTTTGTACCTAGGTAGGTCTGTAATAGTGTTTGGGTAGGTATGCTCATATATTAATTTGGTTTAAGTATTCCTTATACCAAAAACAGAACACTTTTCTCTATGGTCACTTTTTTTGTGGGACTATATACTGTCAAAAACGATACCAATTAGTCGTCTATGCTATAAACTAGTATAAACAAACCGTCCATAACAAAACTATGGAGAATACTTGCATCGGAATATTCAATCGTTTCTTGACTTCCAGCGAAGACGGAATAACTTTTAATACCCTCAATCCGATTGAAATACAAACCGTAAGTGATTTACTATTTATCTGTACTGTATGAATAAGTCATATCTATTTTATTTGTTATAATATAATATTTCTTTTCCTTCTTGGTTGTATGGTACATCGTTATGGTATGATTAGCGGGATTAGCCTATATCATACGGTATGCTATTTCTTTAAGTATATTATTTTATTAATTATTTTCCTTGTGGCCTGATTCAGTGACCTTGTACCACAAAATTAAAGTTATTTATCACTTTAATAAATCATTTATTTCCTGTAATATTAGTGATTGTCTTAGAAATACACCCTAACCGTAGTTTTTATTTTTCTAGAAAAATGAACATCAGCGAAGAACAGCAACATCTCCTAATAGATTTATTAACCGGTAAGTGGATAGTACCAAATATTTGAAATCAACAAAAGTTCATTGAATACTGATATGTAATTATCTTGTAATGGTCTGAATCATGTTATCATAAACATCACATTCAACTGTCATGGCTTTGTCTTATTATCTTATACCTATACTATTTACCACATTTCCATTATATCTACAGTACTCTCTCAGTAATCTGTTACCCCAAAAACCGGACAAGGGTCCAATTAGTGAAAGTGGCGGATTATAGTGTATGCATACAAAATATGGTAAAAATTAAAACATAAATTAGAACCATATTTTTTTAAGAAATTTGTACTAGCAAATTACAGTTTTATTTATAATCATTACTAAATTATACATATTTATAAATTAAGTTCATTAACTAAATATTAAACAGTAAATCACTTGACACAACCAGTGGTTCAGTGAGGCAGATACTCTCGAATGGCTTAGGATTCCTGGCTTTCCCCATGACCAAAAGCTTCATTCTGTGTGTAACGGTTGTACTGTGATGCAGTCCTTGGCCACTTTCCCCCTGATACATTACTTTCTTTGATGTACGTACGTTTTACGAAGAAGTTTCCAAAATAGACCCGTCTCATCTGCGTTGTATACTTGTGCGCGGCGGACTACTGAATTTAACAATCGAATACCGGCGAATTATAGAGCTTGATTTTTTGCTTTCAATTAGTAAAAATAACGGCGGATTATAGTAGTTGTCGGATAATCGAGCGGCGGATTACTGAGGGTGTAATGTATTATGGATATTAATTCTTTTTCAAAATTTCTCAATATGCATGCATAACGTGTTCTTTAATTATCTTTACAGAAAATCCACGGCTTACGAGTATCCGTTTCACGCGTTATTTTACTAAGGACGCGATGCGACTGTGGACGGCCATTAGCCGGAAATTAAATTCCCGGGTGGGGGCTAAAAAAAATGGATACGGCTGGTGGAAGGTATTTATTATACCCATTAATTAATTTTATTATCATATCGTTACACCAAATATATGAATACACCCTCAGAGATGGGGGAATTCTTTCAAAAACAATTGCGAGATATATTTAATAACCATACCACAATGGCAAGGGGTGGAGGTAAGCTGTTAAGATTTCACACGAATAGTGCATATTTACTAAACTTTTTCAGTCATACTTATTTATTTTCTTTGAACTAAGAACACAATTTACAGATGGTGCAGGTTAGTTTTGAAAATTCAATTAAACTCCACCTAAATAAAACCATAATTGATAAAAAATAATGTTCTATCTATGTATGGTTTGATGGCATAATTTTAGATATTTTATAGATATAAACAAATATTTTTTAACTGTTATCTATTATGGCTTGGATTAAGCAGGGTTTCATTGAATTTTAAAAACTAACAAGCACTTCTACACAATGTAGTCTTAGGTCAATGAAAACAAATACATTAGACTGACAAAGTTTAGTGTACACTACAGTCGAGCCCGTTTATTACGATCACGGATGTAGCGAGATCTCGGATGTAACGAGGAAACACTCATTAACATTTTAGTTTATGATTTTCTCCGTACATTTATTCACTGTTATAACGAGCAACTTATCGCATATACCGAGCTAAAATACTGTTAATGTGTCGATCGTTTAAAAACATTTCGACCCTAAGCAATAAAATCCGATTACGTTTATGACACTAGTTAAGTGTCAAATACCTACCTAATTAGTGTTTTGCCGACTATATTAAAAAAGTATCCACAATTATGGTTGAAAAATCCAAGGTTTGTGAAGTCCGTAGGTACCTACCAGTGTTCATTACAATAAACAACTTCTTTTGTAGTTATGAAGGCCATGCTTGTTTCGGGGATTTTTACGATGGTTTTCAGATTTTTTATTTTCGACTTTTTGTGTAATGTGACCGCTCATATACTTCATCGTGTCAGGGCAGAAGGAAGGTAGTTTAGTTTTTTTAACCCTTTCTAAGCGTTACGAATCCCGACTTAGTACAACAGTGCGCGTTGTGATTTCAAGCATCAATAAATCGTAATAAATGTCAGTCAAACATACACAAATAGAGTAGTAAAAAATCGGAGTCAAGTTCAAAAATGATTATGACAGAACCTAATATTTTATGTGACTCTAAAAATAAACATTCGTCGCCTAAATCTGATAAGAAATCACGAACAAGACTTCTTCATTGAAAAAATGCCAGCTTACTCGAGCGGCGCCATGACACTTACGAAATGGTGCTGGACTAATGCGTCGATGACAGATTAACAAGTGTAAGAACAGTTCAGTATTCTTATAGTCTACCGGCTACCATTTCGACAAATATGTCATACACATAATGAATAATAATATGGTTTATGACTTTTATGAGCATTTTTGTTGAGTGTGTTGAAAAAATATCAGTCATAAATAACTCATTTTTATAGCATCCAGGACATCTCAAACTGTGTAACTTTTGTTTGAACTCGCATACACATTGCAGCACTGCAGGCCGAGTATAAATAAATCATCCTTGAGAACTACTGGCTATTTGAGAGTGATGTACTTACCACCAGTGCCTGGTTTGTACCTACCTTTGACCCCGAACAGAATGGAATCGAATGACACATAGTTTATATAACAAAATGGTTTATTTTTCGAATACCTATTACAATTCGTAAAATATTAAATTTCAAACACTTTTTGCACTTCTAAATGCTTTATAGTCACCACAATTTTATTTTCAAGTTCATTTGTTTTTTTTTTATTATATTACTTCAATAACCTGGTACTAGAATAGGTAATCTCTTATTTTATTATAATGACGTGATAGTAAGTAACTCGAGTTATTTTCGACTATAAATATAAGAAGAATTCTACATAAAAAAAATAGTAGTCATGAATCAAACCCTTTTGAATAGTATTACGAAAAAAATAATTCTCAAGTGTCTGTCTCACACCAGCAGACGATGATTTGCCGCGCAGTGTATAAAAATTCAGTAGCGCGGCACCTGGTGTTTGCGTAATACGACAATTTCCGCATTTATGCGGGAACGGGCGTCTGAGTGTTCGTGTCTTTTCTTTATAAATGGCTGATAACTAGGGTAAATAAATAATTTTTGTCTGTTTCACCTAATACTATAACCAGAAAATAGTATTTAAAAATGTTAATCAATGATAAACAAAGAGACATATTAAATCGCGGACTTCTAGGTATATTTAAATGACACCTGGTTCAAATTATTTTCCGAAACTATAAACTCGCGGATAATATACTGGCAGATAGGCGAATGAATGCAATCTCCAAAAGCATTCCTTTTGTAAAAATATTTTGTAAATTCACTTTGATCAATGTAACTTTCGAATATTCTATTTAACAGTTTACGCACCAAATAGTTTTTCAATCACTAAAAAACAATATAACTTATTATATCGCAAACTCGTATCGTTACAAACACGTCAGTCAAATGTCTTCGGCGCACATGCACTAAGAAGCGATAAGACACTATATACGCGGCAAATTTGAATTGGCCCGATGACTGATATATTTTTATTCAAGACACGCTCCCGAAAAATATTTATTTAAATTAGATAGAACAAAAGTTTAGGCTATCCATTGACAGATGTCAAGAGAAGGATGATTTTTGAATAAATTAAATCAATATTCGAATTATTCGCGCCTGGCGGAAAGCAGTACTAGGCAAACGAAAATCGAAATGACTTTAGTCAGCTGACGCGCGGATGACTCGCGCGTATAGGCTGACTAAAGTCAGTTGCCGCGTTAGAAAGGTTAAGGAATTCTAACAAAAATAAACCTTGATCGGGAAAGAATTTTGTCATTTTTAATGTGGACAAAATAATAGGAAATTAAAATATAATGCTGTCTTCTGATCTAATCTGTATCCTTTCCAGGTGATTACGTCGGCGACAATGCTGATGCCAGATACGGCAGCGACATTCTCACCAATAATGCCGTCCACACCGCTATCTACTATTATGTCGCAGACTGCCACCTCTGCAGCTCCACCTTCACGTCTAGCTAATGATAATCACCAAACAGAGGAGTCAGTGGACTTCCAACCACAAGAACTCACACCTCTTCAAATAGCAGCAGAAATGCTGCTGTTGAAAAGAAAAGAAATGGAGTTTCTTAAGGAGTCCGCATCGACTCTTGAAGTTTTACTTATATATTTGACAAAGGCCATCCACAAGTCAACAGAGGCTAGACGTGAAGTTCCCTAATGTTTTGTTTATGTGACTGACTGTTGCTAGTTGTAAGATTGTTTTTTTCATTATCTATTTTTTATCATCAATTTCAATAATAATTTTAATGTGATTATGTGTCTGGTTACTATTTTTTAACCAATAAATTTTAGACAAGAATGATGGAAAGTGTCTTTGGCACACAGCTATTTATAGATAGCGTGGGTAATTAATACATTTGAGAAGCTGCTTACTGCACTGATTATAATGATTATTTGGATTTTCTGACTATAGTCAAAATATAAGAAATAATATTACATATTATATTCTTAAATATATTACCCATGCTATTTATTACTGTGACTTTTTATCATTCTTGCCTAAAATATGTAGGTCTATTTTTACCCGTAATTTTGTGTGAAACTGCAACTTGTGGTATAGTATTTTGTGTTTCTTTTTTAAACATACTATGTTGATTGAAGTACGCTTGTTTTTTTTTGGTTCTTGTATTGACTTTTGATCTTATATCATTAAATAAAAATATACATACTCTCATACAATAGTTTTTTTTATTTTATGTTAATGAAGAGTATGGATTGTTAATGAAATGCAATTATTATTCCAAAATAGGAAGAATAATATTGGTTTATTAACACAATCACCGCTGACCTGTTAATTAATATTTAATTACCACATGGCCAACTAATGCATATGCAACAGTCGCGTTGTCAGCACTAAATGAGTTAATACATAAAGCAACAAATTAAATATAGGTGCATGATTACTTCCATTTATAAAGTTTGTATTATAAAGGGTATTCACCGTCAGCGACGGCTCCTCTATTCACTGGCGGCTTTAAGCCCGAGAACGGGGTAGGTCAATTTTGAATATATTATTTTAATTTGCCCTTTAGTTGTATACTTAAAAGACGTATTGCAAATTGGCTTTTTATACATTATAGAAGAAGTGCTAGAAATTGTTATAGGTAGGTTACTTACCCTTAAAAAAATGTCTATTTTTCACGTTGTCAACCCATCGTTAACCGAAATTGCACCCAACACGTTATAATTTTTTGTAAATTAGGTCAAAAACCAAACTTTGTGTGTCTATTTATATACCTAATAACTGTACCTAATACTATTTAAGTACATAAGATTAAAACAATCAACAGATTTAATAAAAACTCTGTTATAATACCTAGTGTTATGGAATGGCGGGATCATTTATATATAAACACTTTTTATATTTCCACTGATCTTATTAGAAGGTAACTTTTATGATTAATATAGCAGATTACATTTTAATCGGTAACTTATATACAATGGTTTAATACAGAGAATGCAGTCGATGGGTTTTACTCAAAGGTTGGATTTAAACTGAACTACAATTAATAACATACGAAACTTTCAGACAACAATGGTCAGTTTGAAATAATAAGCGATAACAAATAAGAATAAAAAGGTTTGCCGCTCAAATAAAACCTTGAAACCACAGAACAAAACTTTTGAAACAAGTATGACGTTTTATATCATTCTGTTTCATTTTATATATTGAAAAGAGTATAGCTATCTCGTTTTCAGCAATGACCAAAATTTAGTGTATGCAAGCGATAAAACAATATGAAAAAAAAGGCGTGTTTTGTGCTTTCTTTCCGTCTCACATATGACAAATGAGAGAGAAAGAAATATTATTAAGAAATATGAATCTTGGCATTCTCAAAATTGACCAAGCAGCGAACGACTGTGAGAGTTGAGATACGTGTGTGTGTATGGTGGTAAGATACATGTACATATAAATTAGCGTGCGTCACGTTATAATCGCTCACCAAAACGGAAAAAGGCGTAGGATAATAATATATAGGAGATAATTGACATTGTATAATGTATATACATTGTAAGATATTTATTTTTGGGAGGTCATTGACCATTTGACCAAAGGGGCCAGCCGCCATTGCCTCTAATATGCAAGTGCTACGCACTGCCTGCATTTTTGAAGACATCGCTCAACTTTTCATTGTTATTCATATGTGTATCACTCACTTCGCGAAGTAGAACATGTAGCAGTATTATGAACAATACTCCGTTCATGAGCGCAAAGCGATTGCGATCTACATAGATTTTCAGTTTGCACAGGATTACAATGAGGTCATTGTATACTACTTAAATGGTGGTCCAATGTTCCTGTAGTGGCGTTTTTGTGTAGCATTTTTTACACACTTTAGATCGGCGCACGAAATTTAGGACTCTAGAAACAAAAATGCCAGTTTCTGTTTTATAACAATGTTGGCGAGTTAATTTTTAACAATAATTTTACAGTTAAACACAACAGCACTACATTAGTAGGTCGTAGCTGAATAATAAATAAGAACGATAATATAAGAGAAACATACTTTTAATGACATATAAATACATCAGAAAAAAACTGAGTTCGAATGAACGTTGATTTACAATATAAATATTACTCACGTAATGTTAGTTCATTTTATAATTTCACGTAAATTAATAATAATGTGAGATTTAAAAAATAAACATACTGCTATGCACTTTTAACAAAGTGAATTACCAAGACGTCATCCGTTTTTATGACGGTTCATATTTGGATGACGCATTGTTCGGAGCGTAAAGCCATAAACCGTGACATTTATATTTCTTTATTGATATTAAATTATTCTAACTGTTGAAAATTTTTTTAAGAAATAGAATGAATAAACAAAGACATATTTAATTTACCTTCTGAGAAGTTCGACGTTTCAGCCATTTTACACTAAGATATCTTAGCTTATGAACACGGCAGTCTTCGGTGATTGAGGTAATCATGAAGAGACGCTTTATGACCTTTACGTGGTTAGGACACGTATTCCTGATGCCGCCAAAGAATGTGACACTTCGTAACCTTATGGCAGAGCCTCAAGAGTTCCGTCGCCATGGCCGGCCCACACCCTGCAGCGGTGCCACAAAAGCGACCTACGTGCCGCAGGTCTGCCATGGCGGGAGGAGCAAGAGTTGGCGATGGACCGAGGGAAGTGGTGCGATTTGTGCTTGCCCTATGCTTCAATGCTGGGTCGTGACAGGGTGAAAGAAGAAGATCTTCTTTTTATAGAAGGTAAACCATTGCGCACTACCAGAAAATGCTATTCTGAAGACCACCGGCGGCCGCCACTGTTCACCGCATATGAAGATTGTTTTATTGTGGAAAGAAAAAAATTAAGTTCAAATATTTATCATGATAGGTTGGGCCATTTATATTCGCATTCCATCCTTATTTCCCACATACCCGGAATCCAGTATTATTGCCACAAGACCAAGTGACCGGCAGTTACGGGTCACTAATCGATCGTAATTGCGAAGAACATTCAGTCATCTCAAGGATACGATCGAGTGCGTGTTGCCACGCTGCGTTCAAAACGTTATGTTAGACCTTCGTTGAACTAAGTGTTACGGCTTGAGTGAATGTTGCATCCTCATCATTCATCCACCCTCACATATCATCCATAAAACTGTGTAGTAAGTGCCGCGCACCGGGTGACACAAAACAAACAATACCACGCGAGTGACAGTGCAACCAGACCAAGGAGCCATCATAAATCATCATAAAGGTCAGTGTCTGGCATTCTGTTAAATCGCCCCTACCCCTAGATCCAGACTCTACAGCATCCTTCAAATTATACAGTCCACTGCGAAAAGCGCCAGTGATTCCAGCACAATCTTATGAATAATTGTGAATTTAAAAACTGTGGGAATTAATCGCACATTACAATAATCAAAATTCACAAAAAAATGAAAACTTTAACATTTGGAAAGAATTTTTCACATATATTAAATGATTTCACAAATAAATAAAATAATGAAATCACATAAAAAAGTTTGTTTCACAAAATAAGAATCATTCGTCACTCATTGTAAAACACTGAATTTTGACAACTAGACACATTCATAAAAATGTTTTCACCGTAAATAATACATCGCACAAAGAAAAGGTAGAAATTCACAAATGTCAAAGTAAAAGGCTGCTGGATAGACAAACGCATAAAGTTCGGTGGTTGTACGTGGCAGCGAGCAGCTAGTTAATTTCTCAACGTCTGCCACAAATTTTAAATCCGTTCGCCTATCTTTATTTTTGACGTCTTGACTTGTTATTGCTTGTTCAGTTCAGTTCAGTGCTACCAATTTTGTTAAAAAAATATGATTTTTCATCGAATCTACTGATATTGGCACCACTATTTTAAAGGAGACTGTAAATTAAGAAACCAGCATGTCGCGTCAGCTTAATAGCGAACGTTTTGAAAGTGAGAGATTCCAGTCTTGGTGCTGTTGAAATACATTAACTCGATACTGGCTGGAATTTTAAATTTCAGTCTCGTCTTATTTGAGTATTCTCATGAGCGTTAGAACTAATATTATAGCGCCTGTACACATGCATGGATTTACTGGCAGTAATAGAGTGTATTTTAAACTATCGTGACAATAACTGTTTACATGTAAAAGTGCTGGCCGTTTCTCCAATTCATTCTTTAAGAGTGAATGAGATGCGATGTTGTCATTTTATGGTACTATTTGACAGGTAGTGAAAATCGGTCAACCAGAAAATTCGTTCGTAGTTCGTTTTTTTGCCGGCAGGTTCGCCACTATCGTTCTACTGCGCAGGCGCACATCGAAAAAATCCCTACTGTCGCATGAAAATTCACAAGCTTCCAAGCCTTTTTGATTCATGCATGCAAGCTTGCAACTGCAGGATAATACGAGGGTTGTCCAAGAATTAAAGACCTTTATTATTTTAAAAATCAGGAAAATTTTATTTTTATAAAAAAAGCATACAAAATTTTAGGTACATATCCCACTATTTTTCGACGTAGTCCCCGTTACGATCAATACACTTGGTGAGCCGTGGCACTAGGTCTTTGATTCCGTAGTGGAACAGGGTGGACTCACTCCTAGTTGAGAAACAGAATGATTGAAGATTGAGAGGGAAGTGTACGCTACACGCCAGTGCTGCCAGCTTTTGAGAAATAACATCCGCATAGCCAAAAATGAATAAAGGTCTTTATTCTTGGACAACCCTCGTATATGTTTACCCAAAAATTTTCTTGTTACGGCCGCGATAATACTTACTGTCAACAATAAATCCATGCACGTGTAAACGGGGTATTAGGCTCGCAAACTGTTTGGATAAATGTTGGAGCCCGATCCATTCTGGAAAAAAAATCCTTGTGCTGGGTCCCAACTACATTACGCCTTATTTCAGGTCTTCAATTTTAATAATCAAGGAAAGTGGATGTGGACTTCTTAATAAAATATGCATTAAAAGTATTTACACTATTATTTTATTAAAAATTATTATTTAATATCTTACGATAATATAAAATTGATGTCTAATGAAAATGGCAGTAAAATAAATAATACTTCAATACAATTAATTATTCTAATAATATTATCTAATATAATAATTTAAACGAGACGTCATTGGCAGAGCTTATTATAAGCCATGTAAAATATGCGCTATATAAGAAGATTCCATAATTCTATAATCTAGACATTTAAAATATTTAATAGACTAGGTAATTTATGACATTAATTTTTAGACTTAATCATTATAAGTATAGACACTGCAACAAAGATACATAACATAAAAAACAATTACTAGTTATTATATTTTTTGTAACATTTAAGGTGCTTTTAAACGGTCAGTTTTGCTATCTAATCAGACTACGTTTCCGTCGAGCTGTCCGTTAAACTGACGTGTAAATGCAAAACTGAAGCGGCTGACTGAAACCAAAACGGAGACGAGACAGGATGGATTTTCCATCAGTTATCGTATCCGTTTTTAGAGTTGCCAGTTAAATTGACATGTAAATTAGTATGTTGCCATATTTTTAATACTACTTTTCTAATTTGGATTGAAATATTATAATATCTTTACATATAGGTATTATTACATTACACCAACCCATAATATGTTTAGAAAGTAATTATAATAATTATATTCATTTTTAGTGGATAAAAAATATGTAAATATACACCGCCGATTCCGAACAGAACTGGCAACTGAAACCTCGACTGA
This sequence comes from Rhyacophila brunnea, assembly GCF_057557595.1. NCBI lineage: Eukaryota > Metazoa > Arthropoda > Insecta > Trichoptera > Rhyacophilidae > Rhyacophila > Rhyacophila brunnea. Next base: position 39,654,936 of record NW_028232796.1, read on the forward strand.
ACGGACAACTGATCGTCTAAATACACTGCCGTTTCTAAACTGAATAGACCAAAACGGAAACCTCGATTGAACGGACAACAGAACTGACGTTTAAAAGCACCTTTGACAAAGCTGGTTATTGAAATAAAAGACTTTGTTAACTATTGTAATGGTTTTAACCTAGGGGCGGCAGGTTATATGAAAGTATGGTGAAGCAGGCAAGTATGGTGAAAAAGTATGGTGAGGCAGGTTGGTAATCAATTTGCAGCAAAATTTCCACGTTAACGTTATATGGGTATAATGACCAAAGTAAATCCTCCATGATGCACTGCATTTTTTTTATCGCGTCGCTATAAGTTATCGGTTATTGTTTGCCTGCTTCATTCAGTTGTATGAGAAATCTGATTCCTTGCCCCTTTGTTTATTTAATACCTCTATGGTTTTAACTATTAATTCTTGCTGGTGACATTGTATTGATTAAAATAAAACATAGTATGTAGTTAGTACTTATTACCTACTCATAATATAATAATGACCAGGACTGGTTTCATCCATTTCAATAGGACTTTGGGAATGTAGATCGTCGTTTCATGTTGGTACAATAATGAAATAATACTTTATTAAAGGATGTGAACGTGGATATAAATATAGCGAGGTAATGATGTACTGATGAGATCGATATGATCAAGAGATTAATTATTATAAGAATGCACATAGAGACTTGATTCAAGTGGAATAACGGATGTACTATGTCAAGTGAAGAACTCGTGACAATAACAGTACGTCTCGTGACGGGCTCAATGAGTAGAGTGTAGATTCATAGATTGTTATTCTTATTTTTATTAATGCAGTAAATATAATATTACCATAGAAATTGTCGTAATTCTCAATCAAAATAAATACTACTGGTCTAGTTATGATTTAGGAAATGCTGACATTATTGCTATAATGTTTTGTTTTAATAACAAAACCTACATCTTAAAGTGTATCATTCATTTAATGCTGAGTGGTATGATTACTACATTCTCAACACAATATCGTGGGGATGCTGTCAAAAGTTGGTGTGTCGAAAAGTTGGTTAGTCGCTCAAAGGATGACGAAATTCAGATATGGTCACGATCCTCAGCCATGAGTGTACGGCCAAGAAGAAGATAAATACCTGTAAAATTATGCATCTCATATCAGTAGTTGTGAATGTTCTATTGAAGCAAACAAAACCGGCAGTGTACATTATTAAATTATGTGGAATAAGTAGGTATGTACTATTAATAATTATATTATGCTTTTATTTTAAATAATTTTCGTGTTTAATGACGGATTTTATAATTTTATTTCAAATATTTCTTATGCAATAGGTTGTAAAAGAAGAAAAATTAATAGGTATACGCTAGCTAAACATAATTAGTTTGGGAGTTTTAGTTATTAATACATACTGTGAAAATGCTCCCCTATTAAGATTATCAGCTAAAATTTGTTTTGATGGTAGTATTATTATAGTATTTAAAAATGCGACTTTGGTTTACCAACATACAATTTACATTGGCGACTTTATAGTAGTAGTTTGTAGAAAAGTGCAAAGATAATAATTTTCTTTCTATGAAATTTGGTATCAAAACAATATTATCTATCACAAGAAAAATATTTTTATCACTCTAAACTTACTGTTATTTAATATTTCTGTATGAAAATATTTTAATTTACAATACTTTCATTTTGACAGCGTAAAATTATAGGTATGAGACTTTTGTAAAACCAGTCGTTTTGATAAAAAAATAATAGATTTGAAAAATCAGTAGGACAATATTATGAGAGTATAAATTCGTATAGATTGTAATTTTGTTGTAAATTCTAAATTCAAATTTGGTTTTGAACTGGTCAAAACTAATAATTCAAATCAAAATAAAATTGCCCATAGACAATGATCATCAAAGACTTGGTGACGTTATGTCATAGTATATTATGTTTTCTACTTATTTTAAACTATTACAAAATAATGCAATGCTTAATTTTATATTTTATTTATTTTTTTATTACCACTAACGACAATTTATTTAAAAAAGCGTTTTATTAAAGATTATAAAAAGACTACTTATATTTTTTTTTTATATAAAACACTCCTAAAATGGAGCAACTTGTAATAGAAATTTCTTATATTAAAATAACCTCCTGACAGTAGTAATTAAATAAATAAATTTAATACTGAATAATAAAGACAATAGGCGAGAACCGTAAAAATCAATTTATCTTATTATTGAAATAATATCAGAAATTTTCAAGAAATATATTATTATACTTTTAAATATAAAACCGATAAAACTTAAAAGTCAAAATAACAATTAGATATTATGTTTAAAAATATCGCATATTCGCCATTCTGGAATCAGACTGTAGAAGAACTTATGTGAAAAATGACAGATTTGATATAAATAAGTAAATTGAATCCAAAGATATTAACCTCATTAAACCAAGACACCCACGATGGCCATGCGGCCTATAGCGTTGTGGGTCCCAGGTTCGAATCCTGGGTCTAGCAAGCACACATATTATTTTTCAATTTGTGTATGAGTCAGAGTATGGACCTAATAGGTTGAGCAAGTAGTTGGCAAACATCCATTTCTCGTAAAAACATAATCTGTTAATACAAACCACCACAACATAGAGGCCCATATTATGATCCTATTAGGATAGGATATGGTCGGAAAAAAAAACCAAGACAAAACAATGAATAAAGTATTTGAAGGTAGAGGAAATTTGGTTACAAATAAACGAGGCAAAAATTAAATACATGCCTGTCTATGTCACACCACGAGAAGGCGCACCAAACTTAGATATTGGTGCGTACAAGTTTGATACGGTCAACAGTTTCATATACCTTGGTTCTCTTGTAACTCGACATAATGATATTACAGAAGAAATCAACAAGAGAATCATGTCTGCGAATAAATGCTACTTGACATTTTAAGTCCCGCATACTATCTCGCCGAACTAAAAGCACTCTTTACAAGACAGTTGTAAAGCCAGTGCTCACCTACGCATCGGAAACCTGGACATTAACTCTGCGAAATGAATGAGCCCTGAACATCTTTGAAAGAAAAATTCTCCGCCGTATATATGGACCGATCAGGGACGGCACCAATTGGAGGAGAAGATATAATGCTGAGCTCTACGGGCTGTACGAAGATTGCAGCGCAGTTTAATCAATTAAGATTGGGAGACTAGGTCATGTGCACCGTATGAATGACAATGAACCGGCAAAGAGAGTGATGTCCAGCAATCCAATAGGGCGTAGGAGGAAGAGGCAGGCCAAAGATTTGCTGGTTGGATGGAGCTGCCAGTGACTGCCGTATTCTGGGTGTACCGAATTGGAAAGCGGCCACACTGGATAGGGACAGGTGGAGAGAGCTGTTGGAGGAGGCCAGGACCCACACCGGGTTGTCGCGCCCCTGATGAGAGGAAATTTGGTAAAATAAAAAAAGCCTAGAAACTACACTGATAGAATTGACGCCTGACAGTTAACTCAAACGATGTAAGTTTCAATCCATGACAAAACTGTGGTAAATAATCTACTACAGTCTACTCCAGTCAGTGTTGCCAACCATACTATAATTATAGTACAATACTATAATTTTGAATCTGCGAAAAATGTAAAATACTATAATTTTACGCCAAATATGCCAAAATACTATAATTTTAAAGGATTCAAAACGAAAAATGTTCCTGTACCTACTATATTTTATACTGAAATACTATAATTTTTACGCCTTTGTCCTATAATCAGCATAAAAAAAGATGGCAACACTCCAGTGTATGTGTATTTTGACTTCATTGGAAGACTTTACTTTTGACAATAACACCAGTATAAAATTAAATTTAGATATGACAGTTTCACCGTTGGATAGATGATTGAATAGTGATAAAACTGTAATACAAAACAGCTGTTTTTTAAAATACGACAGTCTGGTTCCAGGACGGTGATTTACAAGTTCAATAATCGAATAAATAAAAAAACCATTGATTTGATTTAATATGTATGTGACAAAATAATAGACAGATTGAAATAATATTAATTTAATCTTTTCCCCAACCATCCCAAATGTTGATAATAATTTACATAAATACATTTTTCAATCACAGAGTTTTTCTACAACTACGTATTTGTGATAACTAGCACATCGTAATTTTGATATTTACATAAATAAGTATCTTACGTAATATAATAATACATTATCGATTATTGAAAGTTAATAGATGACGTCACACTATCGTAATTATGACGCGTTATAATATTATTATAAAATTTCATTTATTGACAAATGGTATAGTCGAGTCGTCGTTAAAATATAAAATATGGTCACAATCACAATTGAGACAAAAACAATTGTCAACTTATTGCTAGACTATTAAATACTTTTTTTTTTATTTTTATAAAATAGCAACATTCACTATGCATGTTTTTTCGAGCATGCAAAACTATGATAAATTGAATAAATAATCTTATTATTTAATTATAATGTAAATATAGAGTTATAAAACATGAAAATAGTGGCTATATTAATTTATTTATTCCCATTAAAACTCATTCATTATAATCATAAATAAAATCAATCGCACTTATAAAATATTTTGGAGAATTTCCATGAAAACAATAACACAACAACACAATAAAAATATGCTAAAATTGTGATTTATTATAACAACATAATTATGTAGATAGATTATTTATAGCCTCTTTGCACTTTGTTTTAGCATATTCTTAAAATATATAAATAATTAATACACACTTATTTCTGTTGATCCTTTAGAGCAGATTTAATTAATGTTAAAATATGTCCACGTTTTATCTTATTTTATTATTATCTAATCAAAATTGTATTATGTTATTATTACCTATCAAATGAATTTATTGGCGACTACTGATGAAAATGGATGGAGCTGCCAAGGAAATGGATCTCCAGGACAATCAAGCTAAGAGAATTATTCAATACTGAATAATAGTTTGATTTATGCTATTGAAAATAAATCGTTTTGAAATACCACAGAAACCATACCGAGTGGAAAGTTTGATGCAGCTCTGATGGCATAAATTATATTTAATTTGCATGACTCATAGGTGAATTGATAACTCAAATGACACGAGCACTCATACGAACAATAAAAGACGTGTGATTTGAGTCCCTCTTGCCCTACCTTGTTTTCTAACAGAATTTAATAGAAGAATTAATTTGATAACCGAATACAGACACTCAGATCAAGACTTTTCTTAAATTAAAAAGAAAATTAAAATAACATTTTACAAAACTAACTTTAGACCCATCTTGACCTATGGATTGCAGTGGTAGACGTTATCAAACATATAAAAGGAAGAGGATATATTTGAAAGTAAGATATTGAGAATGGTCTTTGGTGCTGTATTGAATCTTTAATAGATCTAAAGGGAAAAGAAGGGTCGAGAAACCTAGAGTGAGCCGGTTGAACTATGTCAGAATGTGACAGCACCCCAGAGGATGTCAGTGGTGGGAGCTTGCGGCAGTCAGAGGTGTTGTAGTGCTGATGATATTTAATTATAATGTCAGATAAATATAAATAATAAAATATCTTAAACAATAAAACTTCATCTATATAGGAACCTTTGTTTTACAATATAGAAAACTTAAATTAATTAATAATTATAATACATTATGATAGTTAATATTTTATCTAGTGAAGCAATTTATATTTTGACATTGTTGTGTTTTTATGTTCTAGGTTAGATTAGGTTAGGTTAGTTTAGAATAGATAGGTTGTAACGATTTAATAGGTTACCTATGCCATCAAATATACGTTTTTCATTATGAGTTTTTACAATCTCATCGCCCTAGTATTGGTTTGTCGAAAGCAGTGATAATAATATGTGAAATGTTCGGTAGACGAAAAACAAAGCTCATTAGCTTATATTTCAATGCTTGAAGATCTTTCATATTTATTTATTTTACATGAGAGATACATTATATTAGTATATATTAAAAGAGTAATCCAGAGATATTACTCATTTAATTAATAACCCTTTTACTGCCGGTAGGTGTATGTATGGCGGTACCTTGCACGCCGCTAATTTTATTGCAAAAATAAAAAAACAAATCAATTTACGTTTCAAGGGGTAAAAACGAATTCTGTTTCAATTCTGAGTATGTGATGACACTCCCAATATATGTCGTTGTGTGTTCAACATATTTGTATGTTTAAAATAATTGATTTACCCACCGTTTCCCGTTTAAAGCGGGACGTCCAAAGACGTCATTTTTGTATGAGCGGCGTTCCGTTTACGGAAAAGTTTGCGTCTTAAGACGTCATTGGCAGCCATCTGGTTATTAAGAAGAATATTTGTATTTATTTAACAGCAGACACTGTACTTTAGCAGCGATCGCTTCTAATTCTCACAAAATTAATATAAAAATTATAACATATTCATATGTGTAATGAGGACGTAGTCAGTAAAGCTAAATATTAGAAAAGGATAAACGATCCATTGACCAATCACGTAGTAGAGGGGGCGGTATCCGCATAATAACCCTCAGCGCCGGTTGGTCCACGCATTGGACATACCAATACCGAATGATTGTTTTGTACCGTGGTTTCTTGGACATTTTTTAAAAAGTATCTCTGTTTTTCTAATATTTTTTCCAACGATTTTGATGCGTTTATATATATATAAAAAAATGAACTGTATTAAAAAGTCAATTTCGTCAAAAATGGAGCTTCACAAAACCAATACTAGCGCAATGATCGTCAAAAACCATAAATAACAAGACCATAGAATAGCTGGACACAAAGTTATATTTTTTGATATTATATTAAAAATCACTCTTTTGAATCCCACTCTTCAAAAATCATTATGTTATATTATCAGACTCCCTACCCTCTTAGGGGGCGTTGTCATGTATGGACGACCCCTAAATGAGGTTAGAAAAATTAAATAAAATGCAGAACCAAACTTACTTCTACATTTAAACAAATTACTTTGGATACTGATTTATTCTGATTGCATGAGGAGAGTTTAATAAATGGACGTTTACATATTCTTAAAATAATGTGACGGCATTTCACTGAAGGAGTTTTATAATACAGTCTTAACAATAATATATTATAAGTAATTTTTTTCTTTTATTTGACGACCAAATATAATCTTAGGTTTAGTTTGTGAATAATTGGACTTATTTGATTTTTTAATCTCTATTGATCAATAATCCATATTATTTTCTAAATCCATTCAGTTAGAAATTCAAAGGAGACCACATTTGGCAACATTAACTGAAGGTTGATGTTTGGAGCATTAGAACACTCGTGGCAATACTCACATTGCGACACTAGATTAGAAGCCTAATGCCGTTGTTGCCGCAGTCTAATGACAAATTGAGAGTTAAATATCTGAATATTACTGTCTCCTCTTTTCATCCTTCCATCTCTTTCTAACGTTTAGATTGTATTGATTACAATGTATCTGAAGACTTTTTCAAGCATTTCATTTATCTGTGCTGTGACTAGTTGTATGTCATCCAGTTGTCCAATTGTCTAGTCGGCAGATCATCCTACACCCGTTTATAACCGACATAGAAGTTTGAATTCCAATTCAAATGTTAGGTTAGAAAACAGCAATTCTGTCAAATAATGGCTTATACAGCGTTTTTATTTGAAGGGGTTGGCATAAAACAGTGTCAAACCTCATATTCTTAGTTTCAAGAACAATTTAGTTAATACTTAGTTCATAAATGTATCAAAACACATCATTTTTGATAAATTTCGTAGTAACCATCTCCATCAATTATTATTTTGAAAATATGGTTACATGTGTGCACTGCGGTATCTAAAATTTCACCTACCACCAATAATTTATTGTTGATATTATTTTACATCAAGAAATTATTGGATAAAAATATAATATTGTGCAAAAACATCCTAATCAACCGAATGTTAAATCCAAGGCCTGAACAAAAATTACCCATAAGTGCTAGTGAGAAAGCATTCAGCATGAGTATAATCTCAGCAATATTCCTTAGAGTAAGATAGAAGATATATTAATGAAGGAGAGGTTTTCGGATTTGTAACCGGTACTTAAATATCTGTTTGACGGATGCCCATAGTGCAAATAGGTACTGCGAGTACGTGTTGCTGAAATATATAGTTTTTTTTGTGCAAATTCTTAATTTATTAGAATAGATTGTTCTCTTTGTTGTATTAGAATGTAGTCGCCGTACTGAGAAGCAAGGTAATAGTATAATGTTACATTGGTAAGTTAATAAAAAAAAAAATTACATTCTACTGTGCATCTCTGCAGAAAATGGCTTTATGTAGCCGGACGTAGCCCTTTCTCTTTAGTATTATTTCTCTGAGGTTAAATCAGTTTTTTCTGACAAATAATTTAGAGAGACTCAACTCAATTTTAACTAAAATGATGATTGACACTTTTTATCCCGAGCCCTTCATTTTAAATAGTCGCATTGGGATCGATAATACTATATTAAATTTATTAAAAACTACCGATGAAATATGTCAAAGATTCATTTTATAGAATCTTCGAAATTTACTACTATACGGACGCCTCGTCGATGACCGTTATAAGCCTGTTGTTTTGCTGCGGAGTCAGCTTCCATTTGGGTGCCCTCCCGTAGGTGTTGAGCGGGGGCAACTGACTGATGGTGTCTTCCATTTCAGCTGATTCTCCGGCCAGCGTGACACCGCCTATGCCAACACTCCGACTGCCCCCGCGTGCTATCGACCACTTTCGTCCTTTCTTGTCCAGTATCATCGGCATCTCGGCAATCAGGTTGTTTTCATATTCACTGAGCATCAGATAATTCTCCACCTGAAAAAATGAATGCATACTTGTAGATAAGTGAAATTTAGAGACGTAGGTAAAGTGCGGAGAGACGCATGTTGGGCAGTGGCATAGTAAGAATTTTAGACAGCAGATAATTACTTTTTATTGTTCAATAAGGCTTGCCACCTTATTTTTATTGGTGTCATCCAAAATACCTACTATGGTTGTACAATTTCAGTTTTCATGAATGTAGTGCACAATGGATGAGAGGAAGAATGTGGATTCGAATTCAACATCTGGTAAATTCATTGATGTTGTTTTTTGGAACTGGCGCATGGACCAAACGCTGCGCAAACACAATCGCTTACCATAGCCACTAGTAGTTATAAGAACTGCTGTAACTTGTATTTTGCTCCGAACTTCTGCACATGCTCCATAGGATGTGGCGGTCAGTTACGACTTGTTACAGAATTCGAAAAGTCCACTGCTAGTCGACAAGAATTAGCACCACTAGTACCTTGCCTACTGCAGCTTATCGTTTTCACTGAAGACTGCAACATTTTCCTGAATACATTCCCCATACCCAGATGCACTTACATTATAGCTATGAACACCTGGTGTGCAGCCTTAATCGCTAGTGGGATGCTCACCTATTTACTAATCGCTGCGATCTATCACACTCACAAGTGGTTATCGTATGCACCTGGCCTAATAGGTTGACTATAATGTTTAATAACCATTTCTCATAATTGATGCGGCCCAGATTTTATTGTAGAATCAACGATAATGATAAATTATTACATCCAAAGAGATAGCAATGATTTATACCTTATTGCAACTTGTGATACAGTCTCCGATATAATCTAAGTCTTCAAGCAGGTTATCTGGCAAGTCCATGTCCGCCAGTCCTTCTTCAGAGATACATGTCAACTCGGCTTTCATTTCCGGGGCAGAATGCGCTTCAGCCCCCGTAGGACTGCCCATGTCACCTCCGAGAACTAGAAAAATGACGTGGCGTAAATCACAACACTTTGGTCCCATATTCAGGCGCACAAGTAAGAAGCATACATGGAGTTAGAAGAAGAAGAAATCAATCATACTAAAACATTCTCCAATAAGCTTGTATTATTTCCAATATTACAGTAATACATCCAACTACTATGATGGTTTTCTGGGTGGAGCAACAAGATGTTGTCATGACTTACCCAAAGCTGCAGCAGCACCAGGCAGAGATGTTTCTCTGTCACCTTCCCTGCTGAATGAGTGCCTGCGTTGAGGACACTTCTTCGACTCGCATAGTACTTGGCTGCCGTTGCTCCTGTTGGCAAAACAAAACTCAATCATTGTCTTTAGTGAAAAATGTATCTGTAAATACAGCTGTGTTCGATACACAATTAATTGTAGGAGATGAGATACAAGCAGGCGGGATTTGGGGATGGGTCCATTTCGAAAAAAACATATATGAGTACAGAAGTATCTACATAGGTACCTAATTATATTTTATATTGTTTTTTGTATTGAAAAATCTTCTCATCCCTATTATTTTTTTTGTCGATCCCATCTCTATTAACAGTCATATGACACGATTTCATATGACACGGAGGTGATTTTGTCAGCCTACCCTTCCTCATATGAATCTACAGTATAAATGTTTGATTGTGTCGTGTATAATGATGTATCTACATATTATATTCAGCTTGAAAGCTTCGTGTGCGTTTAGATAAGTGATACGATGATGGGTATTTTTTAAACAATCACCGTTAGAGTCATGGTGAGTATTAATATAGCATGAACATACTATCACTCTTTTTATGTATCAATGCCGATTTACCCGGACATATAGGATTTCTTTTCTTATAATAAAGCACCTATTATTTTATTTCATCAATGAAATTAAAATACAAGGAGAGTTCCATAAGTTCGCGGAATGGTGGTGAAAGTAGCAAGTAGATATTGAGATTAAAATTATTTAATTATTATTGTTTTGTTAGGTAATCCTTTTTAGGTATACTTGTGCAATTTCAAGTTGATTGTTCCATTAAATCTCTTCCAATATTCAAAAGAACAAATGAAAGTCAATGATAATTTTAAAAATGTCAAATTTTGAGGTCCGTGCAGAATAATTAACAAAACAGGGAAAAAGTGTGGAAACCGTCCAAAATGATTGAAATTGGTTTATGGCACTCTTTGTTGTGGTAAAACCATGATTTAAAAATGGTCACGTTTATTTATACAAGGTAGAGAGTCAGTAGAAGATGATGACCGTTGTGGAAAACCAAGTGTTGTCACAACACATGAAATGGTATTAAAAATCGAAGATGCCCTTATGGAAAATGGTCGGCTAAATCGCAGAAAGGTTCAATCTGTTCAACAACAATTCCAGAATTATACACGAAAATCTTGGGATGTCAAAGGTAAGCGCAAGATGGGAGCCACGAATGTTTATGCCACATCAAAAAAGTTATCCCGTGGAATGTTCTAACCAGTTTTTAAAGCTGTCTAGCGTCAATCAAGAGGATTTAGGCTTATCAACAAAATTGTTACGGGAAATGAAACGTGGGTTCATTATTATCACCCTGAATCAAAACAGGAGTCCATGTAGTGGCATAAAAAGGGTGGTTCAGCTCCGAAGAAGTTTAAGGTCGTACCGGCGGCTGGGTTTTGGGATTCACTAGGAATCCTGTTATTAATAGATTATAAACCTAAAGGCATTAAGATCACAGGATAGTATTACACTAATATTCTAAGTCACTTAAAAGAATCTATTAAAGTAAAAAGGAGGAGCAAATTAACAAAAGGCTTGTTCTTTTACCATTATAAGGTATTACATTGTCTTACCTTGTATGCTTATGACGTGATATGTTTCTTCTGTGGAGGTCTATGAAGAACAGAGCCAGGCTACCGACGATCACGCACGTGGAGCTGAAGTAATAGCCTGCCTTTCCTCCACAACCTACATTCATGTAGCCTGAAATAAGTGTATACCTAGTGTTAAAGATCAATGAATGTATTGAGAGTATCATAAGAAGTGCACAATTGATTAACTATGTTGGTTTTTCAAATCTGTCAAGATTTTGAAGCTATTCCTAGTTCTACTAACAAGGTAGATCACAAACTGTAAATTAATGCCACTTTAAAAGCGTTTTTACAAATTGTTTAGTGATTTAAGTAACTGTAGCTAGAGAGATTCATATTATGGGTGAATCTAAAATATTTTTAGAGAAAAGGATGACAGAAATGGTAGCCATAGAATGATTAATATTCTGCACAATCTAAGTACATTGTGGAATTGAAAATGACGGCTTCACACAAGATGGCGGCCCGTTTTGACATTTGGTAATAATTTACGTACATTGTGTACGTATTACACACTATTGTTACATTACGCATTGGACTACATTATGCGTATACATGTATAATATTATGGTTATGAGATTATTACTTACCTGATATCGGAACCCCGATTGCTATTGGGATGGCTTGAGAGCATTGGACGAAGCCCCAGGTCCTGGCAAAGTTCCTTGATCTCACTCTCTCATAAGTGTACATCTTCAGAGAATAATGATAGCCTCCGCAAAAGATACCTGTAAATTGAATTAGTGTCATTTCATCCATCGGGTACAATGCTAAACTACAGTTGCCATTGAGTAAAGGAACATTGGAAAAGTAGTTTTAACCGGTTCTATGGCCATACGATGGCTGAGCGGCATAAGCGTCGGCTTATAACGTAGAGGATCCCAGATTCGAATCCTGGGTCTGGCAAAAACACTTAATGTTTTTCAATTTATGTTTGAGTCAGAGTATGGACCTAATAAGTTGGGCAAGTGACTAACATCCATTTCTCGTAAAAACAAATCTGTTAATACAAACCTCCACTCTGTGGAGGCTTATATGATCTTATTAGATCGGACATGGTCAAAAAAATGCCTTCAGCGAGTTATCTCGCTCTATGAGGCCGTGATCTACAGGCTGCACATACAAATTTCGAGAGTGATCTCGTCCGACTTTAAACTTAAATTACTAGCCACTATCGATTGATTTGCATAATCAAAAAAATTAAACACACAGCGACATATGTTTGAATAATTATGAAACACTAAGCCACAATTTATCGATGTTATAGCGATTGTAGAGCTTTGCTCTACATTCAACGTGTGTCGTTAAAAATCTGCGGCCTGTCAGATACTGCCATAGTAATATCGTGAGGCATAGAAAAGATTAAATTCATTCTTTAAAACAATGTTTTCCAACCGCCGGTCCGCAGAAATTTTTTGCCAGTCTGCAAAAGTTCCAATCGCCATTCAAAATAAATAAATAGATTAATAAATGGGTATACAATTATTCTTATCGGATTATGTGTAAATATATAAATAAAATGGCTGCATAAATAATACATCATCATCATCATCATCATCATCATCAGTACTATTTTGGTTACCTCCAAAACATCTCCATTCATCCCTATCTGCCCCAAGCTTACTCCATCTCCTTATCCTCGGGGATATTGTGTCTTACATGTAAATTGTACGTATTATATTTCACCGTAGCACAGATCGCCGTGAGCTTTCTTAACGGAAAGGTATGATCGTATACTATACCTACGGTCATCTCTATAGCACCGAGATAAAAAAATTACGCGTTGTTCGTGGAGTATTGCAGACAATAATGTTCTTTCAATAATGAAAACCTAACCTTACAAATAATCCACTAGATATAGCTGCTATTTTCAAAATTTATTTGCTGCTGGCTTTCTGTAAACTGACAAGAGCCGTGTTTTATTTAGACATGAATTCTAACTCAGTACTATACAACCCAAAGAGGTTGGATGGTTTTTAATATACGACTATATATTTCCGACACAACATTTCACGGTGAAGTGTGATACGGCTAACTGCATGTGTACAAATTTCTGGATACGTCTTTTTATACTCTGGGGCCTTATGTTGTAACTTCCGAGTTGAAGTCGCCCGGCGACATGACGTCATATGACATCATTATGACGTACTACCGGAGTGAGTCAATAGCATTCGAGAAATTAACGCTACTCTAATACTGGCGTTATTCATTGTCCCCATACACAAATAGATGTTTCAGCATAATAATATCTATGGTGAGCCGTGTGCATTGGGCGGCTCGCCTCGATGCGTGTATTGAGCTTACGTCATGTCGTCGGGTGACTTCATGTCACAAGTTATAACATAGGGCACCTGTTCTCTTCCAGTGACCCTTCAGAGAGCAATTACACCCACTTCGGAAATCACTCAAATACTGGATTGAAGCAGTTAAACATTAATAGAGACTCTCACCGTATATCCAAGCAAACATGACGTATCCGTGGTAATTGCCGTGAACTGCTGTAAAAGCCAGGATGGACACTCCGCACATGAAGACGGCGGCCTGGCAGAGATACTGCCGCCCGATTCGGCATTCTGGTGATGACTTCACCACCAGCAGACCGAAGGCGGCGCATCCAGTGGTCCATGCCAGTCCCAAGTATGCCTGGAGAAGGACTACTGCTTCGCCTAACCCTGAAAGGATGAAAAGAAATTGTATCTAAGGAACGCAGTAGACAAAATATTAATACTATGAATTATTATTAGTTAGTTTTACACGGAGACTCACACATATTCGATTGGATACGCTCGCGTTCACCGTCAACAATAGATATAATATTATATAGTATTTATTACATAGTAATTTATTGATTATTTCTGGGGATGCTCTTCATCTACAGCATCTATACACCGTTGCTATATTTCTCCATCGAATTGATGTGCATGCGGCACCCCCACATCTCCTCGCATAAAATCCTCATGTCCAAACCGTCCCCAAAATGAACACCTCGCCAGCTACCTCATACGACTTGTGATAATATCTAGTGGTTTTTGTATGCGAGGTCGCTTAAAGCCTAAACTGACGGCTGTGTAAATCATCAATATTTTTCATCTTTCTAAATTCTTTCATTAGAGTTTGCAATAAAATCTATACATCGAGCCCATTTAGTAATAGAAAAAGAGTTAAAAGTGGCACTATTGTTTTTTTGTTTTACTATTAGGCACCTACCTATTATATTAATCCAATATACCAATACAAATTTGAAACTTTACATACTTAACTGTAATTTTTAATACTCTACCTATGGGGTTTTACAAACACTTTAAATAGGTACTCAACATATTAAAAAAATATCTTATCCTCTACTTAGGTAATAAGGTTTTGCTATATAAACAAGAATTAACTTTATTCGTTGTCAGTGTATATTCGCCATTGGTCAGTGCACGTAGTGCCCGATGATTCCGAAAGACGAAACCCGGGTTGTAAAAAATTAGTACAAAACTCAAATCAATTACAATTTACATTTTTTACTATTTATACCTAAATGTGTGTTTTATTTCATAAAATAAACGGGGAACCAAGATTAGATTTTTTTAAAGGGAGGGGTAGTAACATCAAGTTTGGACACTGCAGTGCATGATTGACTCATAGATGTCGTGTAGCTACGCTTCGAAGCATGTAAGTGAGGCACTGCAATCATTCATTCTGGCACATTTATAGCGTCATGGATGTTTTAGGAAGGATGGGTATTTTTTTTAGTTTTATTAGAATTAATAACCGTTTTCTTTAGGTGCGTGATTGACTTACCTTCTTCTTCTGCTTGATGCGCCAGATAAAAAATAGGCGTGTTGATCCCGAACGCTGAAATTCCAGTAGATAATAGCAGTATCCTCACAGTCTTCGATTTGAGAGTGGAGAAGTCGAAGAATGGGGGACTCTCGTCGATCTTTGTCTTGTCCTTGATCTTCCTCTTGATTTTGTTCTGGTTTTTCAGATGCAGGATGGCTCTTCTCTGAGGATGGTAGAGGGACGCCGAGCGGTAGAAAGTTCCGAGGATGAAGGTCAGGAACACAACTCCGGTGACGGCTTGCAGGCCAAGTCTCCAACCGATGGCTCTGAAATGGCAATGAATGAAAACAGGTTGAATAAACGAAACTAACGGCGTAATATTAATTATTTATTTAAATTGAGAAACTATGGTTTAATAATGCTTATTTAAGTTCACACAACAGTGATCTTGGGTAAGTACCTACAGTTTGTGATTTTTCAAGATTCGAGAATTCTTGAAACCAGGAATATTTTTTTTCTCGAGAATTAGAGATTGGTTTATTAATCTTTCGAGAATTCTTGAGATAAATCTTTATTTCTTTTTTAACTCATGTAGCCCAAATTTTCTGCTGACTAAATTTGTTTGAGATTATTTTTTTTTAAGTACCTTTTTTAAGCTTTTATTGCACAAAACAAATTTTTTCGAGTATGTAATTAACACAATATTCTGTTTCAATTCAAAATAAAGTGTTTTTTTGTCAAGGAATTTAAAAATTTCATTCGAATACATAAAGTTGCGGTTTTTTCCTATTATCAACTTCTGGAGTTTTTGACAATCTCATTATTGATTTCTCGAGAAATGAAATTACTCGAGATTTCCCGAATTTTTATCGAGATTTGAGATTCACATATTCTGATAATTTTCGAGAATTCTTTAGAGAAGATTTCTCCATTACAACCACTAATCTTCAGTTTGGTATTTATAACCACCAGAGCGTTAAGGTTTACTGGGTAGTCATGTATATAGGTTCCTACGACTATGAGTTCTGAGGAACTACTTGCATAATATTATGAGATTCTACTTTTTTCTTTGATTTTATGGATTGAACAGATACAATAAGTTTTGTCATGTTTAGTAATTCTTTTAGCATTTTAGTATTTATTCTGACTCACGAAATTGCCCCTTTAATGAAGGCGCTCATGACAGCTATCCCGAGGCCACTCCCCGACACCACGAAGACCTCCACCAGCTCTCTCTTCCGCTTGAAGTACTGCGCCACCATCAGAGTCGCACAGTCTCGTGCCAGGCCCACTCCAACGCCAACCACCGCCCCTGGACATAAATACAATATGACGCATGATCAAAAAAATATTAATAAAAATAGTATGTATCACAGTGTTGGAACTAATCGGTACTTTGCTCGTGACACATTATAATGCACGTGAAGAAAATAAGTAAGATTTTCCAGCAAGACGTCTCCCCTTGGCATTATTAGTAGGTATTGCTTATTAAGACGAATCCTCTGCCTACCAGAACTTAGCGGAAAAATACGAAGCTTGCAATTTGACATTTTTTTTTGATAATTTACAATTTCAACTAGATTAATTAATAAATATGTATATGAAAACATTAGATAGAAAAATATTTTTTATTTTAAGTCAAAGATAAACTTACCTACAATTTAAAAAAATGTTATAAAATGTGAATTTGTTGCAGGGCCCCATCTTATTATTTCACATTATTTTATTGTCATATTTATTAATAAAAAATAGTTTATTAAGTTTGCTATATTGTATCGAAAAGATTTTTGATAAATTCATAGTTTTAATATTTTTTATATTTATTTAAAAAAAACATCGATTTTTATAAAAATATAAATGTATATATCTTGAAATCCTTTTTATTTATATCAAATCTTATTTATGTATGGTCCCAATATTGACGGTCGATTTGATATAAAACTATTTTTTAATAATAAATATGATCATATAATGTTATGTAATAATAAGATGGGATTTTCCGCAAGGTGCCTCTGGTAGGTAGAGGATTTGCCTTAATATCTGTATTATATTTTTAATTTTAATTATAAATAAAATATTCGACAAAATTTCCACTGGAGTATGCTATTGACTCATAATTTTCAATTACGATTTTCGATTATATATGTACCTATGTATTTTATATAGGTTTAATTTAATACTTATATTAGTTATATTACTATCTCAAAGTCTACTCTTTCTCATGCAATATGTATATATATTATGCGTAAAATATATCGTTATGAGAATTTATCCACAAGTACGATTTCAGACAATTTAATTAAATTCACTTGTTTTTGGCAAAACAATAATTAATATTTCATCAAATATATTCTTTCTTCAACGACCGATTAACTTGTATTTATAATTTATCAACGATATACCTAGAGTTAAATATTGTGGTGAAGATTAATAAATAAGCTTAGAGCTTCTAAAAAGTTCCCCTCGGGGTACCACTACTTCAGAGTGTTAGCACAGCAGGTGTATTGGTAAATTATCAGACTTACCATAGCTGAAGAAAAGTTGATGAAATTGCGAGGCGAACGACGTGAAGAGGCACCCTAGGGCCGCCACGAGCCCTCCGAGAACCGCTGTCACCCTGGTGGACTTCCTCAAGCAGCAGGCCACGGTCACTGGTGAGATGAAAAGGGCGACGGCCGTCGACAGCGCTCCCAACCATCCTGGAATAAGACAAAATGATAGATAACATCTGTTTTATGTTGATGTCGGGAAATTGTAATTACATAATCGTTCCGATGGTTAATTTAATTATTTCGAATCCTCGTTTGAAACAATTTGAAACGAACAATACTGTATGCGAAAGGAAACGGAAATATATTGTCTAAAATCGCTATTGTTCAGGAGAGTTAAAAGAATTCTGGGCAGTTTTTTATGGGAACTATTATGTTTCTTTGTGGAAATTTAGTAATTCAGAGGCGTTCATTTAACTCATTTTTAAAACAAATACTTATTACCATGTTCCTTTCGTACATATATTATGAATCGTTAGTGTTTTTATTTCGAAGGGTTTTTTTAGGGTGGTTAAATTTATAGTAAGACACATGTCTCAAAGAAAAATAGATTCATGTACTGGTATCCAAGAGGTAGGTACAATACATCGTTGGGTCGATGAGATAGTAGAGTCTTGGGGAAGTACGTGGCAACGCATTGCATAAATCAAGAGTGGAATCAATTTGCGGAGGCCTTCATCCAGCAGTGGATGGATCTAGGCTGATAATGAAGAGGTCGGAGTAATTTGAAATTATTATTTTATAAAATATTTCGAGATCACATAGCAGTAAATAATATTTTGATAAACTTTTATTCCAGATAAATATATGGTAATTATTTAGAATTTATTTATTCCTATTCAAAATAGTGTTAAAAGGCTTTACATCAATTCTCATAATATAAGCTTGCATGAAAATACTCATTAAAAGTATTTTCGTTTGAAATTTTACCGGTGAGCTGCATAATAAATTTAACGGAGTAGTAATACGAAATAAATTTAATTCAGTTCCACTGCACAAAAGTCAAGAAGTAAATTCTCACGAGATCAGATAGCTAAAGAAACGGTTGCCTCTAGCTAAGGATCAGTGAAACATAACCTTCTAAAGTGAAGTTGTAATAATATGTAGAAAGAAACACGGCATCTTTGAAGCTTATGGTAGTGAAGAGTGGATCTTCAGAAGGAGACGTTTCCTGGAGACGATTAAAACCCGCATTGGGTTGTATCTAATCGATTTTTTTAAAAAAAACGGTACATGCTCAAACACGCGCGTTAACATGATCTTACTCCCTACTTCATTTATCGTTTGTCAATTTATGGCTACGGCCGTATGTTGTAGCTTAGCCACTGGGAAATTCCAATAGAAATGGCGTATTTCAAAAAAATACTACCTTATTCTTAGGTCAATAATTATTATAAAGCAAACATTATTCATAGGATGTTTATCACATTTGAATGGTCAAAGACATAGCTTATAATCAGAATCTTTAGAATTATCTTCAAATGTGTTAATCGTGCCCATTTTTGAATAATAAAATGCCTAATTCTTGTCAAATTTGGGATCAAAAAGATTATAAAATATAATTTTTTATCGTAAATATGTCACTATATAATGTTAACATTAAATTTACTGAAGGTTTTGTAAATGCGTTTAAAAATTAATAAATCTTAACACCACTGCACATGGACGTACTGAAATA
This sequence comes from Rhyacophila brunnea, assembly GCF_057557595.1. Lineage (NCBI taxonomy): Eukaryota > Metazoa > Arthropoda > Insecta > Trichoptera > Rhyacophilidae > Rhyacophila > Rhyacophila brunnea. The sequence goes on from NW_028232796.1 coordinate 39,674,560, forward strand.
TGACTATATTCTAAAACATTAGAGCGACAGATTTAAAAGAATACTATTTTATGTAATAAAAATACTTTATGCAGTCATCAAATGTTTAAAACAAATAATATAAAGGATAATAAGGCTTCAAAAGTATATAAATAGATTATCTACAACGTTTAAGGAATGTCCAGGGTTATGCTCTGAAAATACCATAAAAGCTCCATTTTGACCTATGCTGAGCATGTGGGCCGTTAATCCTGATAGGATCATTTGGGCCTTCAAATGATGGAGATTTGTATTAACAAATTTTTGTTTTTACTTGAAATGTATATTAGTCACTTGCTCAATCTATTAGGTTCATACTCTGACTACAAACACAATTTGAAAAACAATACGTATAGATATTTGCCAGAGTCAGGATTCGAACATGGGACCCACGACATTGTAAGCTGACTCGTAAGCCGCACGGCCATTGTGATCGAAATATTGTAGTATCGTGAAACATAGGAAACCCTTATAATAAGGGACCTCACATTCTCTTAGGTATATATATATATATATATAAGTATATTGTCTTGATTTATCTGTAACGCATGAGAGAAAAAATAACATGAAAATGTGTAGGAGAGAGCGAGATAAGAGACGTATTAAAATGCGTAAGTAGTTTTTTGATAAGGTGAAAGAAAAACACGTAAACGCAAATTCAAAATTTGCAAAATAAATTGACAAAAAAATAAAGGTATCGTTTATTTTAATTGAGTGGTGAAAACAGATAAACTAAAGGATACTCTCATAATAGTTTGACATATGCTTACAGTACAGTACGCACGTAGGAAATATCGAGTATATAGAAAATATTAAATGACATTACAATTAATTTGCGACAGAATGACGGAAAGATATAAATAGGTTTGGTGTCTGGTAGCGATGGGGAAGATCAAAATAATTTATGTTGCAGAATTAAGCCACGTCCAAGAATATTGACAGGTGGTACCGCCACCTGATTTTTTCTGGTTAAATAATGTGCTTCCATTACTTCTTCGATTTTTCATTTATAGTCGTTATATTATATTCGTTAGTCCATGATAATATGGGCAATTCTGGCAATACCTAATCGAAAATTAGCTAAATCTATAAGTAGGTATATATACGATCATAAATCGTCAGGTGTTTGAATTTAGAACTAAGCTCATCACAGTATAAAAAGTATTGAATGATATTTCAAATATTAGCATGTGGAGCCCTCACTCAGCGGACAACTTATACTGGTGGATAGTATTTTTATAGTAGATACTAGAGGTGAGTTGGAAATACTGTCACCAGTTTGTGTACTCAAGTATCAGATGAAACTACCCATACTCAGTACGTGTGGCCCAATAAACTTGTTTCAAAATACTTGTGATGAACTATTGAATACTATTGACATTAAATGCGCGCGAGCGAGATAGCACTCGAATACAATTATTACATTTTAATTTATTAGTCTATGCATGCGAATGACATCATCTTATGTATGAACAAGAGGTCATGAATTGTCTGTAGTAGCATATTATTCCCTCGGAAATGTGGTGAGTGACTGAGGTGACGCAGTTTACAATAAAAAAAATCATTGTTATTCATTTTATGTTAACAAGAATATTATAACATATAAAAACAACTCATAAATTTAAAATGTGTTTAAAATTTTATACTAAATGGGACATTTCGAAAAGACCAGCTCAGTGTATTTTTAGCGATTCTATTGAAACCGATATTTCAAATACTAATCCATAGTTAAGTTTTAGTTCTAGTTTAGTATGAGACTTATGTCGCATACGCACGCCAAACGCTCTATACAGTATTCCAAATACTTGTAAGTATTTTGGAATAAGTTTTGATACTAAGTATTTTTTTATACCGGTAGTAAGTATACGTAGTCTTCAAAATCGACCAGTTTTCTCACCTATAGTAGATACATATATGTTTTAAACAAAAGAAATCAAATTAAAAATCAACATGACGTGCAGAATACTTCGAGTTTCAATTATTGTGCGATGAGTAACAAGGTTTAGAGCCACTGAGATTTCATACATAGGTGCATTTATTTATGCAAACGAGATACGGAAGTCTACCTGAATACGGTAGTCAGTCGATCTTTACGGGACGCAATTCAATATTATTGGAAATGACAATTTTATCTGATTGTAATAATGTTTAGCTTTGTATGGAACTATATTATAATGGATTAGACCAGTGGTTCCCAAAGTTGACTGGGCCCCGACCCATCTAACAAAAATTTCCAATCTTGGGACCCACCTCTTAGCTGTCTTAGAGAAAAGAGGGTATAAATATTGGTAATGCTCAGATTCCCTAGTGGCGAGTCGTGGAACTACTTAATGCTGACTTATTTGTTCTAATTGAAATAAAAAAAATATTTTTTATAAGTGTTACCAATATGAATGAAAGACTGTTGAAATAAGAAACACAACTTAAATAAAAAAAAATATTACTTAAATACCTACACCTGCAAGGTTTTTTTTACAAAGTTATTTCAATGGGAAGGATGTATTTGTTTCTTATTTTTCTTCATTACAGTTTTAGCATCAACTTCAACTTTAGTTACTTTTAATCGCAGTGAGTTTGATATATCCAATTTATTTCGGTATTTAGTTTTAATGTTAACCATAGCCGAAAATCCGACCTCACATAGATATGAGGTAGTAAAGAGGAGGAAGATTTTCATAGCTTGATCGAACAGGCAAGGATAATTATCAGCAACTGAGAGCCAGAATTTCGTTAACTGTTTACGATTGAAACTTTTTTTCAGTGACGTATCTTCTGATAAATCAATGAGTTCTTCACTTGCTTTTGTTGACATACTAGTTGGTAAGTCGTCTTGAAATGGGTTACAAATCCAACGCAACGAATCAAGCCATCTGTAGTGCATTGGCAATTCAAATTATTATTATTTTATCACAATATTTTCCGTAACTTAAGTTTATTTCAATTTTTAAGAATTATAAATAAATGAATGAAATATCAAATTTATCACTTTCTATTTTTTTAAATTCATGTATACAGTGGCGAGGGCCCACTCAATATTCGCTCGCGACCCACTGGTGGGTCGCGACCCATAGTTTGGGAAACCATGGATTAGACAATACATTGTATTTATAAAACGATATTCACTCGATAGGTGACATAATAAATATAATAATATGAGACATTAGAAAATATATAGTTTTTAATATTTATACTATGGAAATAATATGTTTTTTAAATAATATGTTTATAAGAAGTTTTTATTAAACATATTTTAATTGGTTGTGAAAGAAAAAGTGTAATATTATTCAAATTAGATGTCATCCAACATAGTAGATATCTACTGTACCCTTTCGATTTCGGGCTACGTTTCAATGTAAGGCAGGGAGTTATGCGTTGGGATTTGATTTCAAAGAATGCTGCGGTAAGTGATAAGACTGATAAGTAACAAATCATTATAATAATATGCAGGGATTGCAATATCGAATGAAAATGCTAATAGGTACCGGTATTTCTGAATTTCCTGTTGAATACCGGTATTCTTGAAATATATGAAAAACAAAATCGGTGTGTGTACTTATGTACGCGTGTTAGAAGTTATACTTCTTTGGCGTAACAAAACAAAAACAAAACTTGTGATAAACTAGATTCTTTGACTAGCTCTTAATTATCTTGTTAAATTACACGCTCAAGAAAAAGGACCGCTTAATGGAACGCCGTTGGTTTATTTCTATACACTTTAACTTATATTACTAAATTATATAATGGTTTCTCTTTGTTTTTATTTTTAAAGAACCAACTGTCACTCTGAAGTTTAATCGTTTGTTTACGTAAGGAATTGCAAATGGCCGACAATAATAAATACGCTGCCTAGGCAACGGAACAATTCTAAACTATAATATTATACTGTATAATCGTCACGATTGCAGTATTATACTGTGGCGTAAAGGTAGTGCGTTTGGCTGATAACCGAACAATCGGTGGTTCGAATCCAATCGAGTGCGTTTTTTTCGTGTGAAAAAATAAATTATGTGTTGCATGTCACACGCCAAAAATACACTCTGATCTGATTTTCCAAACGCGCCAAAGGAAGTATAGCTTCAAAAATATCTAAATACATACACATAATAATAATAATAATAATATTTAAACAACAATACAAGATAATATGAGTAAAAAATAAATGGATACACAAAGTAAATGGAAGCATACCGGGTGAACTTAATTATAAAACAACATCCACCTGTACTCACTCCCACGTAAGTGGAATTTATCTATATCCAAAGCGGTTCGATTGAACACAGTTATTGCCCTTCCAATTGGCATTACCAATGGCAGGGTATTTCTATACATTGAGCGAACAAACAACTGATGCTCCCGATTTCTAAAATAATTATCAGGTATAGGTACACAAGTCAATGCTGTCAAGAATAGCAGAGTTTCCATTTACACCGCGTATTAGTCGGAAAAAAATATGTGGCTAAATAAAGATCTATTGTATATTTTTAACTACAGTATGTAAGCATACTTATGGAAACGGTAGTCAGATAGAGCCACGGATAATATCCATACAGCCATATGGTAAAGGAGTTTTAGTAAATTCTTCTAAGCCCTCTTCACCATAATGCTTGATGCCGGGCCCAGGCAATCAGTGACGTCCCGTGGAGGTAGGCAGATTGAGCGTCGCTTGGGGGCGGCAGTTACTCGAAGGGCGGCAAATCGAGGAGAATCTTTAGATATATAGAAATAGGTACCTTAACTTAGTAATAACGGAAATATCTTTCCATTAAAAAAATCAGCTCGCGATATCTAGTCTACTTACATTGTCCTTGGACGTCACGTCCTTAATGCCAGCAATGACACGTGCAGATTTGGGAATTATATTTGAATTATAGGTAGGTACATAGGTACTTACCTATTTAATTGATCCAAATATTTTTGCCAGTCATTCGCGAGATTTGATAGTTGTCAGGTGTATTTTTAAATGTATCTGAAACCGCGGACCCGTAATATTGTTTATTGAAGTATAGATGGCGTTTAAATTAGATTTAGTGGTATATATTTTGTTAGTAATGTATCTATACAACATACAACACATTTCTTAGATAAGTCATGAAAGGATGATAAAAAGTATCTCAGTACTGTATTAAAAAAATGGTGCGGCTCTTTGGCGCTGCCTAGGGGCGGCATTTTATCTAGGGACGTCACTGCAGACAATACACCCACTCTCTAAAGAATATATCTATAAATGCATGCAATTGATTATATAACTACTGTCCAACAAGATCTTCACGTGTTAAAACTGTGAACTAACGAGCTCGTACCATTTTAAACCGCACATCGACTGAAGCGCCTTCCGGTTAGCGACGAGTCGTCCTCGTGTTAAAAATGTGAACTAACAAGCTCCTCATACTTTTTACCGCACTAGCGACTTCCGGTTATTGCCTAGATCTTCTTGTCGGACAGTAAGTATGTTAATATTTTCGTAAAATTATCGAGCGCTCCGGTTCGTAAAATATTCCATTACGAGCGCTGCCTAGTAGATAAGGATTTTTTAATGTATATAGAACATGATTGATCAGAGGTTACCAAATTATTCACACCTGTGACTTGACCTGCGTTTACAATAACCATTTGTCATTGTCAGTACTCATTAGTTGTGTTAATAAACAACAGTTTTATTATCTCTCCTTATAAGGATGGCATTGTTTCAACCATAGATAATGTAACAGCAGGTCTTCTGGAATGCTGGATTGATCTTTTACTAGGAAGATCGACTGGCGCCCGTGGGAAGGAATTAAACTATATATTAGCTATTTATAAACAGCTTATGAAAGCCTGTAACCATTCTTGTTCTGAGCCTGTAACTAATGATGGTGAATGTAGTAAAGATGGTCAGTTGGATATTGTGTCGGCTAGCCAAAGGAAATGTCTTTAATCTTACATAATATTACAATGTTTTAGTTAAAACTGTCTTTCAAGTAGGTACCTACACCTTTTAGTACACATCTAAAAATAATTTATAGAAGGTTACCTTAATTATTTTAATTCAATAAATTCTATTATATTCGATTGTAAATATAAATTCATGAAAACTAAGGATTGCAATACCGGTAATTCAAAATCGGTATCCCAGTATTTTATGATACTGGTTTTAAAAATCAGACAATACCGATATATTTGGTATTGAAAGTGGAAAACAAATGTATTAATTAACATAAAAGGTTTAACAGGGCTGTATTTTTTTTGGTTGGGTTACGCGATGTCTGGTTTACTTCCGCGGCCCTTCATCATCCTTGGTGACCAACAATGACACATGCTATAAAATATTAATATTTTAAAGAGATTTTTACACACATTATAATAATTGGTACGTTTTTTTATAATTATTTTACGAATACCGGAATTCGTATTTTCATTGGTTCATGCAATTTATTCCAAATGAAAACTATTTTCTAAATACTAAATTGACAGGTATTCTGCTGTAAGTATGTAGGTACTTATGTATTATGATTTCTCAGAAAGGAGACTGTTTCAATTAAGCCATGCATGTATAATTTATATAATTGTTTGAATAGGTACTTTATTTATATATTTATGAATAGGATTTATTTGGAAAATCAAAATTAGATTGCTAATTTTTTATCTTAGGGGGTCTGTACGTCACTAATATGATAATATGGGATGTACGCATGTTCTAGGTACTAGGTAGGTACATTTACCACCGTATGGTGGTTCATATAATATCTTTGCGGTAAGTTGGTGAATAATAAATCCTACGTGGTTGTCCCTAAAGCCACTGGCAAAACTGTTGCGTGCGCCACGCAGCGGTGGAGTCCAGCTTTTTACCCCGATTTATCAAGCTTCCCGGGTCCATGAATTCAAATATATGGTGTAAGAATATGTATCAGTACCTAATAAATTAAACGTTCTAAATAAATCTATGTTTCAACACAATATTCTCCCTAATACATTTATATTCTTAAGCATGCCTACAGCAGTTATAATGTTGTTATGTTTTTAATCGCTTTATGACATTTTTAAATGGCGATAATCATTTATAAAAGCACGATTAAATTACAAATTTCCTAAGCAGGAACTAATCTCTCATCGGCCGGATGGGAGAGCGGACCATTAACCACTGAGCCAACAAGAAAATTCCTTATCGATTGAACATCGGCCGCTTGTATCAATTAATCAGACGGCAATTAAAGTTTATTTTCCGAACTAATGCGCCCAGAACATATACGTGAACCCATAAAAATAACTATAAAATAATATTATCATAAAATTTAATGTATACATAAAAGTAAATTGCTCCAAAAAGTCGCCTGAAGTGCACGAGATTTCGGGATTATATAGGAAATATTATTTTTAATAGAATGAGATATCTATCTTTAATTTATTGTTTTCTAATACGCATACAATATCTAAAGTCACCCGACACTATAACAGTAGATATTGTATCTAGATTTCTATATTACCAAGTTACGACTAGAGCTCGAACGAATAGACATGAAGCATCGGTCATATTCGGTAATCTTTTTTTTTTTTTTACTATTAGAGCAAATTTAAGATATGTGTTTATCTTATTTACCAGGACGACCCGCTACGCCGGGCCCCTAGGTTAGAGCCCCCCCTTGTGGGGGCCATGTCAGGTCAGGGACACAGTCCATATTACTAATAATAATAGAAATTCTAATGGATTCAAGCTCTGTACTATTCCATTTAAGTCGTTTTTTGCGACCCGGGTTTCGTCTTTCCAGTATCTTCAGGCGTCGTGTACACTCACCAAAGGTAAACACACACTGACAACGAAACTCTTAACTCTAGCTTATATAATAAATCAATACAATAAAGTAGGTAAAAGACCTTTGACTTGATATGTGGATGGAGTTTTTACCTAGTTTATTGTATTGATTTATTATATAAGCTAGAGTTGAGAGTGTTCGTTGTCTGTGTGTTTACCTTTGGTGAGTATACACAGCGCCTGAAGATACCAAAAGGCGAAACCTGGGTCGCAATACACGACTTAAATGGAATTAGTATTAATAGTATTAATGTTGTAGAAGTATTGTTTAATGATGAATGATCACTGACAACGAACACTCTTAACTCTAGCTTATATAATAAATCAATACAATAAAGTAGGTAAAAGTAGGTATTTTTTGTGACCTTTGACTTGATAGGTGGATGGAGTTTTTACCTAGTTTATTGTATTGATTTATTATATAAGCTAGAGTTAAGAGTGTTCGTTGTCAGTGTGTGTTTACCTTTGGTGAGTGTACATGACGCCTGAAGATGCCGAAAGGCGAAACCCGGGTCGCAAAAAACGACTTAAATGGAATAGTACAGAGCTTGAATCCATTAGAATTTAAAATCAAATTCCATCAAGTACCTTCAGTCGATAGTATTAATATAATACTAATGGAGTTCTCATTTACACCGCGAATAAGTCGGAAAAGTACGTGGCACAATAATAATATAGTTATCTTAGAGTGTTTATTAGCTTAAGTGGTACTTAAACTGATGCGGGGCCCAAACAATAAACCTACTCTTAAGTCAGCTTTAGAATTATAAAGAGCTTTTAGTACAGTAACATCTGTTCATGAAACTGCCTAGGCAACTCTTTCAAAGATCTAGTTTTTACATTTATTTTGTCGATTAATTTATCACTCCTAAACCTGCTTACTCAGGAGACGCCACTGGCCATGTAAGCCATCTGTAATCATAAATAAGAAATGATCACGCCTGCACCGAGAACTTTGTTGATTATAATCTTTTGTAATACTACCGTTAAATATTTCGTTTAGATTTGCAATGTGTGAGGTCGCTTTGTCGCCAGGATTTCGATTATTAAAGATCACCGTAATGTCTGAATGTTGAATATTGTATTACACACAGCGACGCGATCTGAGATTAGATTTTGGAGCTTAGTTCTGCACGCAATATGTGGTACTTAAATCGAATTCCCGCGGAGATTTCTAATGAGTTTCTTACTTTGTACTTTGTTGGAGACGTGAGTACCAAGAAGGATTATTGCATTGTGTAATAAAATACGTATTTATGGTATTGTGGTTTATAATGGGAAATCTTACGAACTTTCTGCTACAGAGCCCTCACTTATCCAATTGTAGAAATATTGCTTGCAACTTTCACGGTATTTTTATTTAATTTATTACATACCATCAATGTTCCATGTAAGGTGTGCGCATGTGCGCGCGGACACCTGCCAAAATGTGTCCGTACACATTTTTTCATCCTCCGCACATTCCTCACACAAAAATATTGTAAAAGAAAGTTTCCTTTGTCAGATTTTAGTTTTTCTCGAATGCATGAAACCATCACATGCACAATTAATCTAATATAATACCATTATATTATTTTAATATAATTATAAAAAAACGTTCTGCAAGTTTAGTATTTAATATAAGCATTTTATCAACGAATACTTTTTTCTTTATTTCCTATTTTTTTATTTATTACTTCAAAAATTATCGCTTTTAGTGTTATTGAAATTAATAAATACATTAAAAATATAGGTTTTAATGACAAATTGTATGTGTGTTTTTATGGGGAGGGGGGGATAGGGGTGTAAATTTACCGCACCGGGTGACACCAACTTTAGTTACGCCACTGCTCAGATGCGTTGATGATCCACACAGATAATAGAAAAATTAGAGGTAACGTTGCATACCATACCCTTGGTTTTTCGCATTTAGCTGACAGCTGGTATACATTTTATTCAAATTTTATTTATTTTTACATAATATAGTGAACATTTCCATTGTTTTCTCGTACAGATTTTTGACTAATTCATAGTTGTAATATTTTTTATATTTATTTAAAAAAAACATCGATTTTTATAAAAATATAAATGTGTATAATAACTTGAAATCCTTTTTATTTCTTTCTTTTCTTTTTATTACATTCTCTCGCTATAATGGTCTCAAGCATTATAAATTGATCAAACTCAGAGATTCGCAGCGCGGCTTCCCCCGCCGCCTGATCAGCTAGTGTGATAATATTATGTGACGCACAAAGCCTAAGGACCGACCTATACGTAATGCTTACTCTTGAGTATTTGCCTGCTATATTTTATACAATACGGTCTGTCATTTATTATTATGGGTACCGTTTTCTCTCTCTTCAAAATAAAACATTCGAGTGGCATAGGTTCGCCACTACTGGTACGCGGGTAGTCCCAGAAGTACCCGACCTAACAAAGAAAACACAAAAAATTTGGGAAATTTTTATTTTATTTTTCTACGTAGTCTCCTTTTAGGTAGATACACTTTTCCCAGCGATGTTCAATAGCTTCGATACCCTGTTTATAGGAAGAATCATCGAGCTCCTCAAAATAGCCATCAACCGCAGACTCCACCTATTCATTTTTGGCAAATCTTTTACCACCGAGCCATTTTTTCAAGTTTGGAAACAGAAAATAATCCACGGGGGCTAAATCTGGCGAATAGGGTGCATGAGGAAGCAATTCGAACTTTAACTCATTGATTTTGGCCATCGCGATAACGGATGTGTGAACAGATGAATTGTCCTGTTGAAACTTTCTTTTTCGCCAAATGCGGTTGTTTTTTCTTGATTTCATCACTCAAACGCTGCAATAAGTTTGCATAATACACGCCGTTGATTGACTTTCCTTTCTGAAGATAATCAATGAAAATTACCCCACGCGCATCCCAAAAAACTGACACCATGACCTTGCCTGCAGATGGAACTGTCTTCGCCTTCTTTGGAGCAGATTCTCCCTTTCAGTCGATTGTTTTGACTGTTCTTTTGTCTCAGGTGTGAAGTGATGGACCCATGTTTCATCCATGGTTATGAATAGACGCAAAAACTCTGCTTTATTGCTGTTAAACTTTGCCAAACACTCGATTGAAACATCCTCACGATGCTGTTTTTGTTCCATTGTGATTAATCGCGGCAACCACCTTGCGCACAGCTTTATCATTTCCAAATTTTTAGTCAATATCTGATGTACAGCACTTTTTGAAATGCCTACCATGTCTACTAGCTCGCGCAATTTCAGTCGACGTTCATCCAATACCATTTTGGATTTTCGTCACCATTTCTGGCGTGGTCACCTCATTTGGTCGACCACTCCGATGTTCGTCTTGGCAGCTCGTCCGAGTTCGTTTAAACTCAGCCACCCAATATGTTACTATTGTAAACAAAGTAGCAGACACCCCCAGAGTAGAATCTAGCGCCGCTTTGATATTGGCTGGACTGAAGCCTTTCAAATGAATGTATTGTATCACATAACTATGACCATTTTTTTTCCATGTTTACAAATTCACTGAGAGCGTTCACTGTTGATGGCTGACAAATAATTACTGAACAACGTAGGGTCGTCAAACTTCAAACTTAGGCTTTATAAGGTTGGTACTTTCTATCATGGTCATTATTTTCAAACAACAACTGCTATCTATACATCAGGTCGGGTACTTCTGGGACTGCAGGTATAACAGAAAATATAAGCCACTTATTTGTATAATATAATAATTATACATAATATTATCGAGCCCTCCGGAGCGTAAAATTTTCCATTTCGAGTGATGCATAGGTACCTAGTAACTAAGTATGGAGTTGACAGTACTTTATATAATCTGTATTAGTGAAAAAAGTAATTTGTAATCATCGTGAATCCACGTTCTTTTCATTATTGTTAATTGTTGATTAAAATAGGCATAACCAGTTAATGCTATAAATTTAATACATGAGTGGTATACAAATCATGGAGGAAGATTACAAGAAAGATCTCTCACAGTCTGTCAATCTGCCACTGCAATCGATACGCGTTTGAATGACGTCCAGCAAGATCTATCACCACCATCTAATACAGACTTGTAGGATTGAAAAGCGGTATTACATGGACGGATATATCTGTCATCGGAAAGACTAAGCATGAGGGATAGATTGAAAACATTAATGCTCTAAAAATGTTTCAAATATAATATAATGAGTACTTCCCGTTCATTAAGATTTCATGAATAGTGTAATAAGTAATAAGTAATAAGTATAGTAGGTATTCATATTATTATTACTCTGCTCTGCTCATTGTGCTCTGTATAATCTTCTATGAGCCGGAATTCATTCAATAAAACCTCATCAAATATTTGGGTATAAAGTGGGTTTATAATTTTCTCTGTCCAGAAAAATATATAAACTAAATTAACTAGGTACTATATTATATTGGAGTGATTCTCAACAGGGTTCCGCGCAATCCTGGGGCACTGAGAGAATTTCTACTATAGCACTAATGTCTTAAGTTTTTTTTTGAATTATTAATAACCATGTCCTTGCTTTTTCGTACAAGGTGGTTGTTAGTATTTTTTTATTTTATTTGAAAAAGACACGTTGAGTACATAACAAATTATTAATTCAGGACGTTCACAACATGACATTTAGAATAAAAATTACAAGTAATCAGTTAAAGAAAAAACAAGATGGAGAAAAAAAAGAAAGCAAAAATAGTTTTATACAAAAAAAACAACAATAATAATTCAAAAAATACAAATTAAACAATAAAATAGAATTTAAAAAACAGAATATATAATGGGTCGCCAAAAATATCATATCATATCAAATGATATCATATCATATCAAAAAATATCATATCAAAAATATCAAATATCATATAAAATATATAAGGTGTCAAAAGGAAAATAATTTTGAACAATCACAAACACCCAGGCTTTGAGAAAAACACATAAATATTGTGTCCTCGCCGGGATCGAACCCAGGACTCTCGGGCGGAAGGCCAGCGCATTACCCACTGCACCACGAGAGCCGCCTTCATATCTTATGTTACCTATATGTTGTTTATAATAATGCTAGTTATACCTTATTTTTCATTAGTTCTACCATCCAATGTGGATCTTGATCGCTTCACTAAGAGATTTTTAAAAGAGAAATAGATGATCACTTTCAACATATTACCTACGTGAGTTAGGTATTTTTTGTTTCATGAGTTCTTAATATAGGATCTATTTAGATCGTATAATATATCAACGCAAAGAAATGCGAGCATCGTAGTCACTACTCCAAGGGTTACCTACATGTAAATTGTACGTAAGTATTATGCCGGGTCCACACCGAAAACAAGTCGCGCGACAACTCGTTAAATTTTACGATAAGCATGATAATTATCGTAAAATTTCTTAAGCAATCATGATAATTATCATAAAATTTAACGAGTTGTTGCGCGACTTGTTGCCGGTGTGGACCAGGCATTACATTTCATCGTAACACAGTTTACCGTGAGCTTTCTTATCGTAAAGAGATGACCGTATAGTAACGGTCATCGATTTCGATAGTTTTATTACGTATTTTGTAAGTGTTTTAGGTAAAAGTCGATTTACAGTAAGTCAGGCGGGAACCGCGCCAATTTTCATAGCCAATTTTGGCAAAATTCATGAATTCAAGAGTGAAAACCTAACCTAACCTAACAAATAATCCAGCTATTTTCAAAATTTGTTTGTCGTTGGCTTCCTGTAAACTGACAAGAACCGTGTTTTATTTAGATATGGTCTTTAATATACGACCATATATTTCCGATACAACATTTCACGGTGATACGGTGAACTGCATACGTACAAGTTTCCGGACACGTATTCCAAGATGGACACAGCCTATATTATTATAAGCAAACAATTTATTTCCTTCTAATCCAATACTCTTGGAAACATAGTTTTACGAACGTAATAATATTAGCATGTTTGTGAAGTAAATTATAAGGATTGCATCGACAGGAATTTTAAAACAAACCAAATGAGTCGTTGATTAAACGATTTTTATATTAAGACCAACCCTAAGTGCACATTATTAATGGATACTATTATCTCATACGTGGTTAGCAATTAAATTTAACACAAAATGTCGCAACCTGATCATTAAATCAGTCAGATTTAGCTGCGTCTTCGAGTTATTCAGTCAACAATAATCCAAGGCGAGAGAGATGTGACTGAAAACAGATTGAAACAATGAGATCTATGAGAGTATAAATTAAAAAATAAACTTTTTAGAGAAAATTATTATCGATTCATAAAAATCTCCAATTGAATACTAATGGCATTGAATCTTCATACGTATGAAACTCGAAACACTTAAATTAATAATTGTAATATTGTTTTTAACAGAACAGTTCAGAAGTGAATATGAAAAAAAATTGACAGACTTATTCAATATTGTAACCAGCGTTACCAATTTAGCAATTTCTTGACAGATCTAGCAATTTTCGGTAAGCATCTAGCTTGCAAAAAACGCATCTGGCTTGTGGCGTTTTTACTAGCATTTTGTGATGCCTCCAACAGCTTTAAATGCGCTGAAAATACGCTAGATATTTAGTTTATTCAGGTATCATATAATATTATTAATATTGTGTGCAAGTATGTGAAATGAGTTTGAAAATTTTCGGAATAACATGAAACGAAACTTGAACGCCGTTGACACAATGGCATTTGTCAATTTTAAAAATTACATTTCTGTTAAAATGTGTGGTTTTTACATGTATGGAGATTTTTTCAATTTTTGAACTTTTTTTCGATACGCGAAGGGACAGGTATTGACTTTGTTCTTGGTAGAATAAGTAAATTTACTTGAAATTTTATTTTCACAAAATATAGCGTTTTTCCTGCCAAATAGTTTGTTTTCTTACCCCGTCTAGCATGTTTTGTCAACGACAGTTGGCAACACTGATTGTAACATCCTCTATATTGACTTCCCTTGTCGATTAAGTCAGAACCGACTTCTGCTTGGTTATAACATATAACTATAACTAATAACTATAAGTTATCTTCCATTAAACATGTAATACCTAATATTATGTAGGTATCTGTACAAATTTGATTAGTTGTACGATGGTAAAATATATTTACCTAAATGTTCTGCCAGTGAGCCATTTCTGAAAATATCACACATGAACTTTGTACCGAAAGGGGACGACGATTAATAGTATCGTCAGTTGCTATTGTTACCAACGTTCCCTCTAATTTTTCTATTGTGTGTGCGGATCATCAACGCATCTGAACAGTGGCGTAACTAGGGTTGTTATCACCCGTCAGTGATGGGCCGTCACCCGATGCGGTAAATTTATACCCCCCCCCCCACAAACACATACATACAATTTTTTATTAAAACATATATTTTAATAATATAGTGATCCCGCTCGACGTAAAATTTCACTTTCGTTAGTCGCACTTGACCTTCGTCTTCCAAGAAATGAGTCGAAGAATTGTGGATGTGATGGTTTCTAAAATCTGGCAAAGGAAACTTTATTTTACAATAGTTTTGTGTGAGGACGGTGCAGGGAATGAAAACATGTGTGCGGACACAGTTTTGTAGGCTTGCAGGGAACATTGATTGTTATCCGATAATTATTGCAGGCAACACCAGACGAACTGCTTCGTTTTAATTCTCGAATTTATTAAAAAAAAATGTAAACTGTACACTGTCTGTCTTGATCTTTAAAACATGAACCGTTCTCCACCCAAATTGTTGTTTATTTGACGCCACAGTCTATTACAACTAATTTTTTCATATTTAGATTTGTTGTTTACCGTCAATCATAGTGGAAAGCTATTAGGTATATTGCAATATTAGGGCAATTAAAACAACATATAAAATATATTACGTTCACAATGACAAGATACGATTAAAATAACATGGAAATATGCAATTGAATACCTCGACAACAAGCATGATAAATATTTTCTAGCTTTTCATCCAATTGTTTCGAATATACGTAGGTACGAGTACTTTCCGATACATACATAACTCAAACCGAGACGCTGTCAAAATCACAAAATATTATTATGACTAATATTTAGATGGTTAACTGTAAACATATATGCTGCAACCAAACATTCAAATCCCTCTCCACAAAAAGAAGTAACAGCAGCATCATTAAAAGGTTAGTCTATTTAAAAATAAGATTTTTTTTATTTGTAATGTCCAAATAAATAATTGAGAAAATAAATCGCATAAACCTCAACGTAAGCAGTACAACTAAAATTTATGTAATCATTGATTCAAGGTCCAATTATTATATCACGTTTGAAAGATATCTGTTAGTTATACTAAGTGCATTTTGTAGAAGATTACTTAGATCTCTATGCACAATCGTCTGTCATAATTACAACAAAATTACAACAAAACACTATCCAGAAAGCCTTTCATAGTTATGATCGAGTTGTCTATGGTCCACCAAATCTGCAATAGCTTCGTTCTGTTTTTCTATTAAAATATTACCATATATAAAAATTCTCTTTTTCATAATTTAGGTAAATTATTTTGTAATTGTTAAACGATGACAAAAATATGAAAAATTTACAAAATAAATTCAATAACTATAAATACACAATTAATATTTAATAAAAATGATTAAATGTCTCCGCAATTAGTGAATAATATAAGTTATTTTTTGACCATGTTTTTCCCGATACGGTAACACTTGCCGTTGAAATGTCAGATTTTGTCATTTACAATTATTACAAATATATGCCATGATGTGAATAATTATATAGAGTGATTAAAACTAATATTACCATGTTGGTGTGTAGGTAAGTACTTATATATTTCAACTACCTATCTATTGGTTTAATATTACATAAATATCTAAATCTGAATAAGAAAAGTTAATTCATAATTCATTGACACTGACATTTCAATTCGATAATCGGTTTTACTAAATTAAGGCATGTACAGAATCAAGAAAGTAAAGGAAAATATGTCGTATTAAATGTCACGGATATTTAATAGTTGTTCAATACCCATATTGAGATCAATTGTTAAATGAATTTGAGTGTATTGGCCGTTTTAAAGACACGTCAATTTATTTTGACAGCAGCTGTCAGTGGTAAATGGCAATACGGAAGGGGGGCAAGGGGGCGAGTTCATAACAAAAGTAGTCTATGGTTAAGGATTCCTTATCTCTATAATCTATAGTTAACAGATGGATTTCGGCTACTTACAATTTTTACTGTTATTTTATGGTAAGTACGAATTGAGCATCGCGCTCAGTATTAATGTGGCCTTTCAACGTGTCGATATTAGCCACATTATTATCGAACCCTAACAAAACCAAAAATTTAGTTAATGTTCAAATTATCAACAGATACTAAGGAGGTACTCCATTTTATCGAATCGAATTGAATCTTTTTTCATATAAAAATAAAACCGTAAATCGTCTTTCGTAAATTTTTCTATATTAAAACGTCTGTGAGAATGATCATGCGCATCGTAAAAACACAATATGTGGGACGCGTTTATCAGATCTATTCTATAATATTAATAAATATGAATACCAAAAGATACTACATCGCAGAACAGACGGGTGTTAGGTAGATGATGCTGTATATCATGCGGTTGACCTACCTATTTAATAACATCATGAAAATAAACATATTTAAAAAAATAATATTACATTTTTGTAGATGTTTTAAATAAATAGGTAAAGTTTATAATATATAATGTATATTAATTGAATTGTACGTGGTAGAACTCCATTGTGTTATGTTTTCGGCAACGGAAATCATTACCAACGGGCCCGATCCTTCACGTGGTCCAGCGGAAGGTGTATGTCAGTAATAAGGCTCGATGGATTGGATGTTAATCTTCAGAGATGTTTATTCGTCCTCAATGTACAAATAAATGGTGTGTAAATAAAAGAGAAAGAACTCAGGAGAGTTCGATCCGCAGTGAAACAACTCGGAGAGTAGAGCTGAATTAAGTTTGAACAAGTTGAATGGTTCGTGTTGAATGACATTAGAATCATTATAGTATAAAAAATATGAAATAGTAAGTAGATAATATTAATGATGCTTAGTTCATGTACAAGGGTTTATATGTGTCTAGTAACACAACTAGATAGGGTGGATAAGTCGGGGTTGATCAATAATATAATATTGAGTAGGTATATTGCAATGTCGAAATCACACCAATCGAATATTCTTAACAATAGTACATAATTAGTAACTTAGGCCTTAGGGTGTCGATGAATTAAACAAAAGACAATAATTTATTGTCATTGGGGAGATATATTAGAGAGGGGAGTTACTGATACATAACAATTATAATGGTTTTGAAACAAAGTTATTTTTGATAATTATGTTATGTACGTTGAAAGCTGTTTCCGACTATACACCTATCTTCTGAACGGTTATAGTCGACTGTAAATAGTTCATTTAAAGTAATTAATAAAAATATCTTTGTTTCAAAACCATTATATTACATTGCTTAAGTATTTGGTTTGTATTTATATTACTCTATTATATTCATGTTTTTAAATGCCTTTGTCCAAAATTAGTGGAACATGTGGATGTGAAGCATAAATAAGAAGCCGCACACAGATGACAAAAATGCGATGACACGTCTTAGCAGCCTTATCTCTATATGGAATGATAGCTAAAATCATCGCCGGCGTCTAACTAGATCTGACACAGGAAGAAGAATAGTTTTCGTATTATATATTTAAGCTTAGTACCTTTTTACAACGTTTTTCTTAGCTCGTATTCTTATTTGTGCGGAACAAATCTTGCAATCGATTTTTAACTAACTTCCCGACTAGCTAGACATTTGAAACTTTTAGAATATATCACAACACGATGCCAATGCATTTTTTAAGTACTTTTAGCCATCTTAAAGTAGAATCGAATTCATTTTCAGTTAATTCTGTTTTGTATGAAAAGTTATTTCGACACCATTATTGGTTGCTAGGGATCTGGGGTCCTAGCAACTAAAATATATACGTGCGTTACTATGGAAATCAATATGACGTGTCAAAATGACATTTCAGTATTATATCTATCAAGTACATTTTTTGATCGTTTAAGTTAGTCAAGTCAAGTTTATATGATTCAACAGAAAATTTAAAAACGTTGTATATAAAAAGTTCTTTTTATCTTGTAATATTATTTAAATTTAGTGTAATGTGGTGGGTACTGATTGGTTTGTTATTTGAGAAGCACTGATGTGTCACTTGTCAGTGCACGAGAAACTGCGGCGAAAGATGGCATCACGAATCGACTTTTTTCATATTAGTTAGCTCATCGAATAACATTATCTCCCATACCTGTATCGAAATCAAAACATCTAAAGAAAGAATACGTTGTATTACCTAGAAATATTGTAATAATTTATTATATTTATATTTAATCTACGATTTATAGCTACCTATCCATCTTATAGGGTAGTCGGAATTACAATAGGATTCGCATTTCTAACAATAAACTAATAAACATATTTCATTTATCAGAAGGCAAGTAAATATATTAATAATGTTAATGTAGACATTTTAGCCATGCATTATGTATTTTGTTTAAATCTATTTTATTACAACGTTTTTCTTAGCTCGTATTCTTATTTGCCCGGTGGTTGTTTATCCAGTACAAATCTTGCAATCGATTTTTAACTAACTTCCCGATTAGCTAGATATTTGAAGCTTTTAGAATATATCAGAACACGATGCAAATGCATTTTTTAATACTTTTAGCCATCTTTAAGTAGAATTGATTTCATTTTCAGTTGTATGAAAAGTTATTTCGGAAGAAATCCGTAAAAAGTAAAACTATTATTGGTTGCTAAGTGGGTCCTAGCAACTAAATTATTAATATTAATATATACGTGCGTCACTATGGAAATCAATATGAAGTGTCAAAATGACATTTCAGTATATTTATTCAGTATTTCTATTAAGTACAATTTTTTTTGATCGTTTAGCTAGTCAAGCCAAGTTTATATGATTCAACAGAAAATTTAAAAACGTTGTATATTATAAAAAGTTCTTTTTATCTTGTAATTATTCTTGTTTAATTTGTATTTTTATTGAATTATTGTTGTTTTTTATTTTATTTCTTTTGCTATAAAATTATTTTTCGGTTTGTTTTTCTTTCTACTGAGTTGATTAGCCTGTACTTTTTATTCTAAATGTCATGCTGTGAACGTCTTGAATTAATAATTAGTTATGTATTCAATGTGACTTCTTAAAAATAAATCTCTCGACCATGTCCGATCCTAATAAGATCATATGGGCCTCCACAGGGTGGAGATTTGTATTAACAGATTTTGTTTTTACAAGAAATGGATGTCAGCCACTTGCCCAACCTATTAGGTTCATACTCTGACTCGTACGCAAAATGAAAAACAATAATATGTGTACTTGCCAGATTCAGGATTCGAACCTGGGACCCACGACGCTATAGACCGACGCTTAAGGCGCGCGGCCATCGTGGGCTGTATGCTGCTAATACAATGGCATTAAGGGGGGGGGGGGGGCTGAAGAGCTCGACATTCAAATATAATTTAGTATAAAAAGGACCTCGGCGTCGTAAGTACGTTAATTTAAATCGATCTTTTCGCAAAAATCACTAATCATCGGAGATTTTATTTCAAGAAACATTATTATTATTATTATTATTGATATTGTCTGCCGCTGAACATTATTATTATTTTATAAACACCTGCAAGATGTACGCCGATCAGAAAACAGGGCTGTCAAAATAATATTATGAATTAATATTTTTAAAATGTTAATTTCATCATAGTTTTTAATCAAACCTGTGCAAGTACGTAATGATAACTTGGGTGGATTTTGTAGCAAACATACTATTGATATATATACGGGTATATTATTGTTATAACCCAATTCAAATTGAACATAGGTTGATACTCAAATACTATTATAGTATGTTTATGATTTCAAGAAAATAATACGATGGTATAATTAATTCATATCAATTATTTGAAAACATTACATTCGCACTTTGCAAGATAACATCAAAATGTGTATATACTTATCTAAATGACGAATGACATTCATGAGTGAGCCCGGCTGAAAGCTTGGAAATGTGTTTTTTTCTATTTCAAAATCTTTTAATTGTGTATTATTTTATTACAGATTCAAGGTCAACTTCATATAACTAATACTGTTTGTTTCTACGAATAAAAACAGACAGGAAGGAAGATGTGTAAAAATCACGGCAATCAGAAAGGCCGGCAAATATGGCCGACAATGCGTGATACACAAACATAAAATACCCAAAATTACAAACACATTCGAAGTTTGCCGCACACGTACAGACCACGTGATATTTGTTTACGCAAAATTGTCGCTTTTCAAAATGGCGAATTTGATTGCCAGATTTTACTGCGATGAATCAGTATGTTCCTTCTTGTCTTTTTTTATTCGTAGGTTTGTTTACTATGTACACCGAGAAATTTCCATTTATAAAATCGGAAACGATTTTTACAGAAGAGTTTTGGAATATAATGCAACCAAAACTGGAAAAAATTCTATCATGGGTGTTGACTTCCTGAATTAGTTAACCCCATGCCACTACGTGAACCACAGTGGATATTAAGCCATTTCCACACTGGCAACAAGTTGCTGGCAACCTCATTAAATTTTACGATACTTACCATAATTGCTTAAGAAATTTTACGATAATTATCATAATTATCGTAAAATCTAACGAGGTTGCCAGCAACTTAACTTGTCGCCAGTGTGGACCCGGCATTAGATGCACAAAACTTAAATAATATATATTATAAATAAAAATTTAAAATTATAAATATTTATGATTTATGTCTTCGACAGCCCTGATGAAATATGAGTCGGATCGAGTCATAGAGCAAATTTATTGACACAAACAACTTTGACACGACCTTTTTATATGAACTAGTAGACCAGATATTATGGACCACATGTTAAAAAATCATATTTTCAATTCTCAAGGCCAATTCTGTAGAACGTCCCCTTAATATGTCATTGTACTAATACCTACTATTTATGTTTTAATTCCCGATAATCGAATAATCTAGTAATTATATGCATGAGATGTTTTCAAATTATGCATGTTCAATATAATATAGAATGTAACATTCTGAAATAGTGTCTTATTCGTTGAATAAAAAATAGTTTATAAAATTATGACCTACATAGCAAATCATAAACACAAAAAGTACATTATAAAAATTAAACAATGGAGTGATCCGTGATGTCGGTTAGTAATTAAGGAATTAATTAATACCTACCTTAGACAGATATACAAAAACCGATAGCCAACATCGTAACGCAATTTGATTAACATTTCATGAAGGAACTACTAGCTAAAAACGTCGTAATTCAGTAGGATACCCGCAGCTTAATTGGGAAAGCACATTGGTGCGAATCTAGCGGTTACAGGTTCAAGTCCCGTTGGGTGTCGTATTTTTTTCTTCTAAAATAGATTTTTCAAATGGGTATATGTTTCAATTTATGTATGTTCAATATATAGAATGTTAAATTCTCAAATAGTGTGTCATTGCACTAATAATACTTTATATTATTTACTTTATATTACTACTAAATATCATTTTTTATAGTAGGTAATATATCTGAGGTGGTTTCAAGTTATGTATGTTCAATATATAGAATGTTACATTCTCAAAATTTTGTGAATTATTCGTTGAATAAAAGAAATGGTATATTATTTTTTAATACATACCTATGTGTGACAAATGACTACGTTAAGAGGGGGCTCAAGAGGAGGAGATTGAAATATAATCTAGTATCAAAAGGACATCGGCGTCGTTAGGACGTTAATTTAAATCGATATTTTCGCAAAAATCACTAATCATCGGAGATTTTATTAAAAAAAAAAAAAAATATTATTGGCATTGTCGGCCGCCTTACACATTATTATTTGATAAACAACTGCACGTGTCCGCCGATCAGAAAACAGGGCTGTCAAAATATTATATGCATTAATATTTTTAAAATGTTAATTTCGTCATAGTATTATTATTACCTAATTCAAATTGAGCGTAGGTTGATACTCAAATACTATTATAGTATGTTTATGATTTCGAGAAAATAATACGATGATATATAATCCATATCAATTATTTGAAAACAATACATTTGCATGTAGGTACATGTATAATATAGTGAAAAGGTCAGATACCTGTTTAATTTGCAAGATAACATCAAAATTTGTATATACTTACCTAAATGAAGAATATTCGACATTCATGAGTGAGCACGGCTCAAAGCTATGAAAATGTGTTTTTTTCAATTTGAAAATATTTTAATTGTGTATTATTTTATTACAGATTCATAATACGTTATATAACTAATACAACATACTGTTTTTTTCTATGAATAAAAAAGACTGGAAGGAACATATTGTGTCACGGCAATCAAGAAAGACCGGAAAATATGGCCAACAATGCATGATACACAAACATAAAATACACAAAATTACCTATTTAAGTTTACCGCACACGTGCAGACCACACGATATTTGTTTTCGCAAAGTCATCGCTTTCCAAAATGGCGAATTTGGTTGCCAGTTTTTATGGCGATGAATCAGTATGTTCCTTCCTGTCTTTTTTTATTCGTAGGTTTGTTTACTATGTACACCAAGAAATTTCCATTTATAAAATCCAAAATGAGTTTTGGAATATAATCCAACTAAAACTAGAAAAATTCTATCATGGGTGTTTACTTCTTGAATTAGTTGACCCCAGAAACAACAGGTCCATTCCACTACGTGAACCACAGTGGATATTATGCAGGGTCCACATTGGCAACATGTAGCCGGCAACCTCGTTAAATTTTACGATAAGTATGATAATTATCGTAAAATTTCTTAAGCCATTATGATAATTATCGTAAAATTTATCGAGGTTGTTGCGCGACATGTTGCCAGTGTGGACCCGGCATTAGATGCACAAAAATTGAATAAAATATATTATAAATAAAATTTAAAAAGTACAATATAATTAATTGCGTCGACAGCCCTGGCGTCGCCCGCCAGTCGGATGGACTAATAAAAAAATAATGTATCTAGTGACTGTATGTTAATAATTATTTTTAGGCACTCATGATATAAATTATTTCGCCCATTGCCTTTACATGCAATAATGGTTCTACCTTCCACTTGTTTCACTAGTATAAAAGTGAAGTTGCGCATTCAATAAAAAGTCACTTTCTTTTTATAATAGGCAGACACTAAATTCTACGTTTTAAAAAATATGCATTAGAATTAAACAATACCTATTATTTTTAATACGTAGGTCCTAAACATTACAAATAAACACTATTCATTATTAATGTTTTTTGGATAGCACATGAAATAAAAATGTAGGTAGATATGCATTTCAACATCCTTCGTATGTTTAATTCTCGGACAATTTCAGGTTAAAAAGTTATTAATATATTATTAAGTTTATATTGTGGCAACCATATAATTGAAAATGTCACCATCATATTGGTTGCAATACTTTCTCCCAAACAGTTGATTAACAAATTGAATTTAGTAACATTTACGTACCTACCTATATTAGAAGATATTATTTTTTGGTCACCCCATTCTGTCTTCACGTCGACCGTGTTTATGATTTAAATTTAATTTAGAGACCATTTACATTTGACACAAGCATTGTCGGCGACCTTTGTATATTGCTAGTAGACCAACAATTCCGGACCACATATAAAAAAATCATATTTTCAATTCTCAAGGGCAATTCTGTAGAGCTTACCCTTAATAACCTTTGATTAACATGTTGTCTGATGCGAGATAGTGTTCCTATTACTTATTATAACTAAGCAATTTATTATTAATTGTGCGAATATTTTTTGACAACCCTGTTAAAATAAGACAAACGAATAACGACATTAGCTCAGGGCATCAAATGCAGGTCCCCTGCGTCGTCGCTAACATTAATGCTTTAATATATCTCGTTTGATTGATTCAATGGTCTTGCCTTCATATTTTAATGGCATTTTAGAGTTACTTTATGTATGGGCAATAATTAATACTATCGTGCATGGCATGCCAGTGGCGAAAGCTTCTGTTGAAGGAAGCTGAACGAGTCGTTACCCAGAAGAACATCGTTGGAATTTTAAAAGCTCACAAACAGTGAAAATATTGTGTATTTCAAATAAATTAACATGTTTGACATAAACCCGATAGCAAGTCGTCGTGAGGTGGGTCTGAGCTCATATAAAATACTCAGAAAGACGTGTTGTAAAATGAGAGAGATTCAAAAAAATCTCCATAGTATCCATGAGAGAACTATACAGATATAATATAGTCTACTCCTGGGTTTCCTGGGTGCATCACAGAATAGCACGAAGAAATAGAAAAAACTCAATGTGCCATGTCGGAGAGACATGCATATTATGCTAGAAACGTCTGAAGGATAGTTGTGGATATCGAAGCAAGGAAGTATAAAGAGAAAAAAATAGAATACATTATGGGGAAAACATACCAGTGGCGAAGGGTGGAGGTAGGCTGTTAAGATCCGTGCATAATTTTACGTTTATATTTATTTATACGTTTTCATTGAACCAAGACTACAATATGTAGATAGTGCTTACGAGATTTTAAAATTCAACTAAGCCCTGCCTAATCCAAGCCATATTAGATAATTGTCAAAAAATATTTGTTTATTTACAATAATATTAACTAATAAATTCATGCATGTGTAGTTACGTAAATAATAATAACATATAATTAATATTTTACAATTTGTCATAAAATTAATTATGTTAAAATATATTCACAGAATTATTGTGAAGTAAAATTAATTCCCGTTGACATAAACAAAAAATGAAATTTATTGCCAGCGTCAAAATATTTAACGTAAATTAATCATTTTTCTAAAAGAGTCGTCAGTGGATCTGGAACATTATGATATGAATGCATTAATTACCTACACGAACATAATATTTTTTTTCTTTTGATGTTGGTTTAGGTATTTATATACACTTATACAGTGGGTCAATTATAAGTCATGCAATTTGACAGAACTTCTGTTGGACATAAATCTTCACTACAAACACTATATTAGTCAAAAAAAGATAATACTACACGACTACAGGGTATTCCACGAGAAATATTATTAAACATTGTAACATTATTATGAAGAAATCAATAATTGTAGGTTTTAATAATATATATATATATATATATATATATAATATCAAATTTAAACTTATCTATATTAAAATATACATTAAAATTATTAGCAAGTTCAAGTAAGTTACAACAAAAAATCTTGGAGTGATCCATGACGTCGGTTAGTAAAATACAAAAGCCGATCGCCAATAGTAGCTCAATTTGGAAAACGCTTCAGAGAGTATTAATGCCCTTAGTTAAAATTTGTCGCAATTGAGTATGACTCCTTTAGCATAGTGGTATATGTGAATGGGCGCGATACCCGAGAGATACAGGCTCGATCCTGCGGGGTGTCTTACTTTAAAAAAAAAGATTCTTTATATTGGTTTTCATATATTTTCTCAGAAGTGTTTTCAAAATTATGTAAATATATTCAATAATTAAAAATAAATCGTTTTTTTAAAACGGTACATGTTCAAACACGCGCGTAAACATGATCTTACTCCCTACTTCATTTATCGTTTTTCAATTTATGGCTACGGCCGTATGTTGTAGCTTAACCACTGGGAAATGCCAATAGAAATGGCGTATTTCAAAAAAATACTACCTTATTCTTAGGTCAATAATTATTATAAAACAATCATTATTCGTAGGATGTTTATCACATTTGAATGGTCCAAGACATAGCTTATAATCAGTATATTTAGAATTATCTTTAAATTTATTAATCGAGCCCATTTTTTGAATAATAAAATGCCTAACTCTTGGCAACTTTGGGATCACAGAGATTATAAAATATAGTTTATTATCGTAAATATTTCACTATATAATGTTAACATTAATTTTACTAATTGTTTTATAAATGCGTTTAAAAATTAATAAACCTAAAAAAATTAACACCACTTAACATGGATGTACTGAAATATGACTATATTCTAAAACATTAGAATGAGACGTTTAAAAGAATACTATTTTACCTAATAAAAATACTTTATGCAGTCATCAAATGTTTAAAATAAATATAAAGGATAATGCAGCTTTAAAATTATATAAATAGATTATCTACAACGTTTAAGGAATGTTCAGGCTAATGCTTTGAAAATACCATAAAACTCTATTTTTACCTACGTTGGGCATGTGGGCCGTTAAACCTGGGTCGTATTTCCTCTTAGCTTCGTGAAGTAGACTCTTTGCACAGTACATATGAAAATCGTTTGTATGACGAAAATATCAATAATTTTATAGTTATCTGTGTTATTTTATTAATTAATTATAAAAAGTATGTTTGGGTATCATAGTTTTTAATAAAATTGTTGAAGAAGGCTTATAAATAGTGAAACAATGATTGTCCAAAAAAAAATCTTTATGAAAAACAATATACTGCAGTGTCACCGTGTAGTAAACTAACAACAACGAGTTAGCGTTTTTGATTTAGTATCCCGAATCAGTCCGCATCTAGGAAATGCACTCGCCCCGATAATATATTATAGTTATACCATTCTTTAGGCGCAATAAATAACCGGGGAATCCCCTAGGGTAGAAGTTTATCCGACTGTCGGATATCCGGTATTATCTCAGCCCGGATAATCGTGCGGCTGCAAAACTGTCGCCTATTTATTTTGTCAACATCCTATTTAGGTATATTATTTGATTTTTGTGGCTTGTTTGGTTGCATAGGACATTTTTTCACTGAGTTTATTAACTGAGGAAGGATGATTGAATGAGTGGATAACGACTAGTCTTTGTTTAAGATAGTGTCTAATGGTAATATCAATATATCAATCGAGTATTCGAAAAATATGAATAGATTGTTTAGATTGTTGGTGGGAGAAGGTTGAATTTAAATATAAAAATAATCGTGCGATTTACATAATAAGAAATATTATAATAATTACGCTTACTTATACAGGGAAAAATAGAGAGATATTGAATATGCATAACTTGGGTGAAAAACAGCATTTTGATCATGAAACGAAATACAGAGAAGTTATAGAAGTAGTCAGAATATTACTTGCAGTTAGAGTAGGTATACGTTTTACAACTTTGAACTATTTTTGCACCTTCTACAATCTACTACAATAATACGCCTCTTTCTTTGCTCGATTACCACGCATAAAATTAGATCAAATGATATTCAAATACTAATGGATTTAATTTTCTTACTATTTATTCCATTTGAGTTGTTTTTTGCGACCCGGTTTTCGCCTTTCAGCATCTTCAGACACTATGTGCACTCACCAAAAGGTATATATCGTCACCGTTCAGGCAAAAGTCACCAACCCTAAAAACATAGTTTTGAGATATCGCAATTTGAAAGTTTGAAAATGCAGGAAAAATCACATTTTAATGTTTTTATGGTTTTATCTACATTAAATTATTTTATCATGTCTTCTTAATAATTTCTTTAAGGTAATTTTACTTTTTGATGCTAATTAAAACATCTGGAAGGTTTTGAAGGAGGCAAGGTAGCTCAATTATGGTTTGGTAACTTTTGCTTGTTAATAATCTGAACAATGTTGGCCAAAAGAAGGATCAGTAAAACTTACCATCCATAGTATAGTGACTTCTGCTTGTATATTTATAACGAAGGATTTTTTTTTTTTATATAGTCAATAATATATATTCACCTATAATGACTTTTGCTTGTTAAGATTTTATCGAAAGTCATTTAGTGAAAAACAAATAATTCGGATTTAAGCAAAATTTTACTAACTAATGTACCGTGGTGAGTTTTGCATCTTAAAGAACATAATTTTACGCTTCGGGTGACATACTCAACTCAAAACTGCCATTTTCAGGGTTGGTGACTTTTGCCTGAACGGTGACGATATACACTAACAATGAATTCAATTAATTATTCTAACTTATATAATAAATGCATTCAATAAAATAAGAACATCATGAATAGGTAGTTGAAGTATTTGTAAAAAACCCTATCACTAATGATACAATTAATAGGCGTATAGATCGTCAAGACCTAATAATAGATCATTAAATAATAATCAATAAATACTACATTCAAGAAGTCTAAATGGAAGAGTACAAAACTTAAATCCATTAGAATTTAAATTCAAATTCCATCAAGTACTTTCAGTCGATAGTATTAATATTACAAATGATATTCACTTGTATTAACATAATATGTAGTAATAAATAAATATATAATATATGTAAAAAAAATATTTTTAGAATATATTATAGCATTTTCATTCTAGAATCGGAGTGCAAATTTATGGATCATATACTCTACTCGATTTAATCAAAAGTTGGAATCAGAATAAGAATGGTAAGGAAGACCGAGGTGGGTTGACACAATTTTTAAATTTTTGGTCATAACTTCGTCATAAAACAAAACAAAACAAAGTGTAATTATAAAATTGAAATAATTATTATGCTACACAAATATTAAGCTCATGTTACCAAAATATACTTTATAGAAAAATAATTTGAAAAAGGTGGCCGAAAATTTACTTTTGGTTTATTTTGCAGCACAATCGCTTTTCACACAGCCTTAGAATGTACTAGCAGGTCGATGCATTTGTAAAAAGAGTTCGAACTGCAATATTGCTATACTCATAACAGTTATCCATTTCGAGATGTCGTCACTGTGTCAATTCACCTTTGTGTCAACCCACCTCGGTCTCCCCTACGATGTTATGTCTTTTAGGTTTTCCTGTAAATAGTGGACCCTCGTAGGTACAACGGTTTAAAATCTTGACGGTTTGGAAATGTGGGTGTATACACGCATGTCCGTATCAAATGCAAGAATAAAATCATGAATGTCGAGGATGAAAAAGAGCCAAAGATGTTAAACTAGAAAGCTGGTAAAGGTACTTGAGTCACATGCGATATTTCGTAAGACTTTGGTATTTTGTTGTATAAGGGAAGATATCTGGTAAACGAGCAGCGATGATTTTCTTTGACAAGAATGATGTAATCGATCTGTTAAAAAATTAAAAAAAGGAGACAACCGAACCTCAAAAAACATGAAATTATATCAATATAAAAAAAACATTTTTCATACATACCGATTGACGTTTTTTTCAATAATGTTGATATAGATTTAATCGAACAAACGCTCAACAAAATTCAGTAACGTCCTGTGAAAGTACGCGGGTCATTCGTTGCTTAGAGACAACAAATTAATGCAGTAATTGTTTCAGAATATATCGTGGTCATTTTGACAATATGTCTGAGACGCATTATGCAGTTTTTTGGACAAATTGTTCGACGTGGATCGGATAACCTGGAGAGACTAGTGATTTTGGGTAGCTTCCAAGGAAGACGAAGCAGACAAAGAGCTGACTGGGGGCAGTCTTCACTCTGCCCTGAGGATTGAGAGAGGTGTAAAGTCTTGGTCGCTCAAAAGATGACAACATTCCAAGGTGATCACGTTCCTCAGCCAAGAGGGAATGACCAAGAAGAGATATCCTGGACATTTGGTTGACTTCGTTGTTATTAGAATAGTTTCATTGTAAATGGTAAAAAATATGACTTTTTGCAATCTTTTTTCTATTATTTTACACGACACACAATCCTTAAGATATCAGCGTAACATTCGTAATAATTAAACAAAAATAGATATTATTATTTCTTATAATTGAACAGTCAAAATATTACTTGTTTCAAAAGTATTTAAAAAAAATAATTCAAGTACCTACATAATATTAATAGTATCTTTTATTTTTCAAGAAAAGCTT
Source organism: Rhyacophila brunnea (assembly GCF_057557595.1). Lineage (NCBI taxonomy): Eukaryota > Metazoa > Arthropoda > Insecta > Trichoptera > Rhyacophilidae > Rhyacophila > Rhyacophila brunnea. The sequence goes on from NW_028232796.1 coordinate 39,705,152, forward strand.
AGTTGAAGCGATAATATTTTCCAAGACATTTCCCCCAATATCTTTATTCCAAAGCAATCGAGCAAGAAATTTTTGATTTGTGGAAACATAATACTATATTGGAAACATTATTTTATCTGTTACTTAGGTAGGTATCTAAACAAATATGTAACCTAACTTGTAAAATGACTAAATTGGTCTATTAAATTAATAATATAACTAATTTATCGATTTATGTTAGTAATTTATTAATAATTATTATTGAAAATAATATCATACAATTTCATCATGTTAACACATACTAATAGGTATTAGTAAATTTCTTCTATATCGTAGTTTTATATAATATGCAAGTACGTATAAAATTATCATTTATGATATAGGTAGTGTGCGTGACTGGTAATCGTAAGGTCCAAGTCCAAGCCTCGAATCCACATACGGTATTTTTTTTATTTCGTCTGTAAAATATAAAAAATATGCACTTATATATTTACATGATAAATAATAGTAACGTGATATAAAGCGATGCCGTATTGGTAGTGTACGCAACTGGTAATCGTTTGTGCCAGGGTTCAAATCGACATACCGCCCATTTTTTGTATTTCGTTTGAAAATAACGATTATTTTCTAATATTTGTTTATTTTAAAACTTAAATTTTCTTTAATCAATAGTTTAAAAATTTCAATGTGTTAATATTATATTATATTATATTAACTACAAAAGTACTTCTTACAGCATAAAATTTTCGCATCTGGATGCAATAAATCCAATTAAAATGCAAGGGCCAACTCGCTAACCGGAGATTGCACTTAATTTACTTGATTATAAATGCATTTAATGCAATTTTTCACGAACTCATCGCTCATTCACCTGCATATAATTTACGTTATTATCAGTATTTATCTGCATTTAACTAAATGCAGGAACGCAGTGGGTTTTAATGCATTTCGCATAATATTAAATTTAAATAAATTCAGTGATTTAATGCTTTCTACTATGTAACTACTTACTAACTTCTATACTTAGGGAGAATAAATATAAATATGTGATATGTAACGAACTTTTCAATTCATTAAAAATAAATACATAGGTATAATTAGTATATTTTCGAAATATACTACATCTCAGTACTAATAATAATGTCTATGATTTCAAAATATTTGGCTTTTGATCACCGTTTTTACAATTTCCATGTAGTTTATTTTTGTCTGTTTATTTTTTCTGTTATAACTAAACACTGGAGCAATATTGATGAAACTTTCATGGGTTATAGATTACATTGCTGATACCATTTTTGACCAGTTTCGTGAGTTCTACTTCATATCTCGAAGAGGCCGAAGTAACAACTCCACATATATACCACAGCTGTTACAACAACACAAACATAGACCCCTCCAAACCAACACGCCTCGCACTACACTCGGTCTTAATCGAGCGTATCACGAGGCCCTACGTTTAGATGTGAAGCATCAGCAGGGAATGGGGACGCCTGGGAATGTCTCAGGAGTAGATGCCTACGTCTACGCTCTCAAGTGAGCTTTGACTGAGTTTATTGAAAGACGTAATTTAATAAAAAGTGCCGTAAGAGAGAAAGGCATCGAGACTTAACGGAAATAAATGAATTTAATGATTTTTATAACATACAAAAAACGAATCTAAAACAATACGGACAAACAAAATTATGTGAAGAGATCATCACGTCTGCAATAAGACGCCGCATTTTTTAAAATGCAATATAATTGGCCTTTGTGGTGACCAGGTCGGACGGCCCGATGGGCCCAACAGCTGGTTGGACCGACTCAAAGCATCTCTTATCTCTCGGAGCACATTCTCTGACATTCCCAGAGGATGTGGTTTGCATCCTGCAGTTCTCCGCCACATGGACATGTTGAACGGGTAACAAGACCAAGCTCAAAGACCCTGTCAGCGAAGCCACCATGTCACCAATGATATTTGGAAAAACATATGTGTGTGCCTGCCTTTGGTGGAAGCATCCAACTTTTTCTGCCAGGTCTTTAACGCTGTTACAACAATTCATCACGAAAAGGTATCGAAATTGATCGGGTAGCAGCGCTAGATGGGAGTATCGTTTGAGTTGCGCATGCCGCTCACGTCCCGCCGAACACTGTCCACTCAGGCCGCACACTTTTTTTTTCTAGATGCCTTTATGAATACCTCGCATTTACTATCGAGGTTTCTTTAAGGACTTTGGCACGCAAACTACTCTACTTGATGCTAGTCAAATGAAAATTGTGCCGGCTGAGAGAATATGCCTTATTGAAAACTATTCTTCTACCCGCATCGGGTATTGCTCATTTGAACTCGGCCAGGGCCTGTGAAACCGCCTTGCGAAAACCCTGGATAATTCTTTGTAGCGCAAGGCGATGGCGATTCTGATGAATATTTTGTCGTATTCATTGGGAACTGAGGACTGCAATTTGTAGCCGATTTTTTCCGGTGGTAAAAGAAATGCCGCATAGGACTGATATTCTGAGCATATACTATCTTTTATGACTGCAGTCACTGGATCTGAAAGGTATGAATCATCATTACATGTCACCATTTATTATTTTGTTTCTTTTTATTACATAAATACAGAAAAGTATTATAGTTTTATAATATTCGAAATAAAGAACAATATAATTTGTAAATATTAAGATACAAAACGATATTATGTTAAAGGCAAATGAAACGTTTTAAAACTAGTGATGTTTTCTGTCTTAAATGGTTGATGCGTATAGAAATAAGTCTCGTGATCATACGCAAGAGAAGGGAATCGTAATTAATTGAAATAACCGTTTAAGTTTTTAAGATAAACTGTCGGCGGCTTAGAAGAGGTATGTCACTCAAGAAAATAATTTCCTGAGGCCACGACGGACATATTAGAAATAGTTAAGTACTTATCAGCTTTGAAAAGCAATTAACTTTGCGCTCTCAAGTGATATCTGATTTGCATATTACGCATAAATATGAATGTGAATAATATATCATGAATAAATAACAAAACAATAATATGTAGAGTATATTATGATCAGTGGCGAATGGTGACTTTTGGAAAGACGTATGCTGTGGAGATCAGAGAAAAAGAGTACACTTACGGGACATCAGAAGATAATACGACATTACTACTGATGAATAGATAGATATAATGATTTTTTATTTCTTTTGCTTTATTTTTTTTCTACTTAGTTGATTTACCTGTACTTTTGATTCTAAATATCATGCTGTGAACGTCTTGAATTAATAATTTGTTATGTGCACAATGCGTCTTTTTATAATAATAATTTTTAAGTTTACACATCAGAGCCTATCATTTTTCATACATTGCGATACACATGCTGAGGTCACGTGACATAAAATCCATACGAGAAAAAACATCAGCATTCTCGGCGAATAATCCGATAAATACGTTAAAGACAGATAGCGTGCTGTGGCATATTTCTTTAAAACCTTTAACGGATGGTACTGTAATCTGTATTTATTTATAATACATTCCTACCTTTATAGCTTCAACAGATGATGTCGTTGGCAAATTGAATTATTTTTATAGAATATAGAAATATGTCAATATGCAATTAAATTATATTTTTCTTAGGAAGGTAGGCTATTTAATAATCGCCTAGTATGGACTCTTCGGCTTCGCTACTGATATATTATATAATATTGTAGGTAAAGTGATTAATGTTTAACGTGTGTTTTCCCGAATTTTATTATCAAATCCTCTATAATTACCTTAATAATTATTATGAAATTATTGAATTTAGAAACACCTCAGAATCATTACAATTAGATACAAACATTTCGTTCCAGATGATTTCAATTACAAAAACCGGTAGCTAATATTAACGAAATATTTAGGTTACATTTAATTACTATTAGTTAATTTCGTTGTGATTAGGTAAAGTACAGGTAAGTAAATCGGTCATTACAATATTTTTTAAAACATCTTACGAAATGTTGGTGTACACACGCGTCCTTGGTATAGCTGAAAAGGCAAAGTTACGAACATCGAGTATGAAAAAGCTAAGGAAATAATCAGAAAAGTAAATACCTACTACGAAGTTGCCACATTTTTTCCACACCAATTGCAAGCCCTAAAGATATCATGTTCTGCATCATATCATTAAAATTAAGGGATGATTTCCGGTAAGCGCCCTAGCACAAAAATAACATCCTGGCTCAATAATTTTAGAGACTGGTTTGAGCAAAGATGGTTAAAATCATTGCTGTCGTCCGATAATGAATATTATACAAAAATAAAACGAAACAAAGTTAATCAATATTGTTCATATAATACAATATTTATTAGACATATTACATATGTATGCGAGACTGAAGACATAACCCGGTTTGTTCAGCCAAACTTAGAAACGCGTTGAAAAACATTTATAATTAATGCAAGGCTATAAAATCAGGCTATTGGTAAATTAATTATGAATGTTCACGCCTATTCATTTTATTTGCTCCTATCAACGGCAGAATAAAATTAAAATATGTACAGTGGTTGCCACCTCTATTTAATTACATATTATTTTAATTACCTAAGTATTGTTACTGCGACTTATGATATATATCTTGAGGTGTAGTTAATTATTGACAACCGGCACTTTATTTTCACACGTTTATTTCGCTACTAATTAGTAACACAATAATTGAAAAAGCACATTTATATGATAATTATACAATATCCGAAAGGGGTTTGAGATCATACATTATCTCGCCCCGAGAAAGAACAAGCCTAGGGAAGTTATATTTTGAATTAAATGCCTGTTCGTGTTTGCAACGGCGACGGCCAACTGACTATTTTCAGGTAAGTAGTACCTGAAACAATGTCTGAAATTGACAAACTGTGTTATTTGTTTTCGCCGCAAAGCAGAGAGACTTTTAATAAAAACGCGTCAATTTCAAATAAAATCAAACGGATCTGCTTTGGTCAATCGGTCACAATTACAATAATACAAGTACATGGATTCACACTAATTGTCATCGATATATTATTATGATGGAAACAATATATTATACCTATACATATAATTAACTATTTTTTTTATTCAACGAATAAAAAAATATGTTACCAAGTTGAAGTACGTTACAACAAAATATTTTGGAATGATCCGTGACCTCGGTTAGTAATTATTAAGGTAATTTAATACCTATTTTCATTTAACGTACAAAAGCCGATTGCCAATAGTAACGCAATTTAGAAAGCGCTTCAGAGACTATTGTAAGTACCAATAGTTAAAATGTGTCGTAATTAAATGAGATACCTATAATAGCATACTGGTCAAAGCACGTGGGCGTGATTCCTGAGAGACGCAGGCTCGAACCTGCTGGGTGTCTTATTTTTTTCAAAAAGATTTTTTTTATTGGTTATGTTTATTCAAATAATTAATATGCTACTAAGCTGCCGCGGGCAAGACTTAAAATCGATTATTATCTGAGTGAAATCGTCACATGATCTACATTATGTATACCGATGTTAAATTCATTGTAATTTTTGTGATTTAATATACATATAGTAAATATATGTAATACAAATGAATTGTTTTACAAAGAAAATCTTTTTGAAGACTTTTCCATTTCCGGCGGAATAGATAAATATTTTGAGAACACGTAAGTCACTCTAAGCTATTTTTCTAGTCAAAGAAAATTTGTCGTCCCCCTAGAGGAAATTGCCGTAATAACAGTAAAAAGGAAAATGATAAGACACTGAAATGAAGAGCTTTTTTGTTCTTTCCAAAAGAAAATATGCGCCAGAGCTTTTATAATGAGTTCCGCATTTGCACAAAAACAAATAGGTAATATGTACGTATTTTTTCGTTGGATAGCCTGACTATTTAATTAGGTATTATACATTGAAATTTTTGCTAGAATATTGTACTCATTTCCATAATGACTCGAATTTTAAGATAAGATGGTTTTTTCAAAACGTAAAGGAGATATATTATGTAGAGTGGCACATGGAAGCAGTGACCTCACACTATTCGACTTGTTAGCTCTTTTAACATGATCTAATAGTATATTTTACTTACTAAAATGACAAAAAGGCAGATGTTGAGAGGTTTCAATTTAACATAGGGCACACGGGTCAATACACAAATAATTTGGGCATCTTTATATCTTAAAAATCTAAAGTAATTTGTCAAATTTTAATAGTTTTATTTTATGTAAAAAATATTATTAGGAACTACACTATAATTAATTTGAAATATATTACTATACAGGGATTATTAAGGTGGTAGATCTATATTATAATGGTTTTGAAACAAACAGTTGTTTTGGGCTATAAACCCATACTTGTAACGATGAAGAACGATGTAAATATAATAAATTGACGGCACAAAAGCTTCAAAATTAAAAAAAATACGTATTTATAATTCCGCAAGTACAATTATAATAATGTACGTATATTTGCAAAATGGACTTGCGCCGTAGGCGGCTTTTTTGCTGTACATGGAATACATTAATTTGAAAAAATGTAAAAAATATGAATTTTTACCAGAATTTAAAGAATAATATAGAATACAATTTTAAGAAGGTTGTATCATTACAATTATGTTATTATAACATTTAACAATTGTGTAAGAAACATCTTTGTTAGATAATACAATGGAGTGGTTCACTCGAGTCACCCTCAATGCATATTATTTAAACAAGCCTACATAAATATAGTCCCCTAACAACCAACCCGCCCCGTACCACATTCGGTCTTAATCGAGCGTATCACTAGGCCCTACGTTTGGGTGTGAAATTTCAGCAGCCTTTAACGCCTAATAATATCTCAGCAGCAGATACCTAAAACTGAGGTCACCACGCACTCAACGGTGCGTTTAAACTGTATTTGAATGAGTTTACAGAGATTGAGGTGAGCAAACAAAAATAAAAGGTCAATACTCAATACGGACATAAAAACTATGTGAAGAGAGCTTCACGTCCGAAATATGACGTTGCAAAAATTTTAAACGCAACAAAATTGATCTTTGTGGCTACCAGGTTGCACGGCCCGATGGGCCCAACAGCTAGTTGGACCGACTTGAGCATCTCTTCCCTTTTAGAGCACATTCTCGGACATTCCCAGAGAATGTGGTTTGCATCCTCTAGTTCTCCGTCACATGGACATGTTGGTCGGGTAACAAGTTCAGCTCAAAGAGCTTAGTAGCGAATCCACTGTGGGCAGTCAAGAATTGACAAGCCAATGCACCTATGCTTTATGTATTTTAAAATTTGTATTTTACCTTCGAGGTATTGTTACCTTCTTAAGGATATGTTTCGATTTAAAAAAGGGTTCTCCACCACTCGGCTAGACTGGTAGAGAATGAAATAGTTGAATAATTGACCAAATTCCATTACTGTCAGGTGACTAAATACGCAATATATATTATTGCTTCAACTATATTATATTTTATTGGGTTTTATTTACTTGAGATGTTATATGATAATGCATCTTAATTGTTTAGTATGTATTTAAGTGAGTATCTATTCTATATTATTCTATGAGAAATCCTTTAAAAGTTAAACACAAAACAGTTTTGATTTATCATTATGTGATGGTCATTAATCTATCGTTTCCAAATATGACGGGGGAAAAATGAAACGTGAAATTGTATTGGTCTAACATGCCACGATGCTTTTAAAATTATTGTGTATTTTTATTAAAAATAATATTTATTGTGGTCTATCATTCATAACGTTTTACTGGTTGATATATTGGTTTACACTCATATATTTTATAATAACATGGATTTGTAAGTATTGTGGAAATATCAAACAGAAGAATTTACAATATAGAAATATTTTCATGTCGTAAAACAAATACGTGTTTAATATTTAAACGAAACATTATTATTGATCATCGGAATCTTGACAAGCAGTTGTTTAGCAAGTGTTGCCAATTACCATTCAGAGGACAAGAACATAAGCTATACTATCTATGAAAATAAATTTTCGAATTTCGTACGAAATTTGTGTATCTAAAATTATGATAGATCCTATCTATTTATTACCACGTTTTTATTAGCTCGTATTCTTGTTTGCCCGGTACAGATTTTTTCTTGTTTGTCCAAGATTTTTAACTAACTTCCCTACTAGACATTTGAACCTTTTAGAATATATCATAACACGATGCCAATGCTTTCTTCGGCCCACGTGCTCGTCGTAGGTCAAAATTGAGTTTTTATTGTATTTTCAAACCATGATCCTGGACACTCCTTAAACGTTATAAATAATCTATTTATATAATTTTAAAGCATTATTATCCTTTATAGTTATTTTAAACATTTGATGACTGCATAAAGTATTTTTGTTGCATAAAATAGTATTCTTTTAAACCTCTCGCTCTAATGTTTCAGAATATAGTCATATTTCGGTACATAACTGTGCAGTGGTGTTAAGATTTTTTACGTTTATTAATTTTTAAACGCATTAACAAAACCATTAGTATAATTTATTACGAGATAATTTTTGTAAAATATTCACGATAAAAAATTATATTGATAATCTCTGTGATCCCAAATTTGACAAGAATTAGGCATTTTATTATTCAAAAAATCGGCAAGATTCACACTTTTGAAGATGATTATAAAGATACTTATTATAAGCTATGTTTTTGACCATTCAAGTGTGATAAACATCTTATGAATAATGCTTGCTTTATAATAATTATTGACCTAAGAATAAGGTAGTATTTTTTTGAAATACGCCATTTCTTTTGTCATTCCCCAGTGGTTAAGCTACAACATACGGCCGTAGCCATAAATTGACAAACTATAATTGAAGTAGGGAGTAAAATTATGTTGACGCGCGTGTTTGAACATGTACCGTTTTAAAAAAATAAAAAAAAAATTCGGTTAGGTATATGTTCAAACACGCGCGTTAACATATTTTACTCCCTACTTTAATTATAGTTTGTCAATTTATGGCTACGGCCGTATGTTGTAGCTTAACCACTGGGGAATGACAAAAGAAATGGCGTATTTCAAAAAAACACTACCTTATTCTTAGGTCAATAATTATTATAAAGCAATCATTATTCATAAGATGTTTACCACACTTGAATGGTCAAAGACATAGCTTATAATAAGTATCTTTAGAATCATCTTCAAATGTGTTTATCTTGCCGATTTTTTGAATAATAAAATGCCTAATTCTTGTCAAATTTGGGATCACAGAGATTATCAATATAATTTTTTATCGTGAATATTTTACAAAAATTATCTCGTAATAAATTATACTGATGGTTTTAGAAATGCGTTTAAAAATTAATAAATGTAAAAAATCTTAACACCAACCACTGCACAGGTATGTACCGAAATATGACTATATTCTAAAACATTAGAGCGAGAGGTTTAAAAGAATACTATTTTATGCAACAAAAATACTTTATGCAGTCATCAAATGTTTAAAATAACTATAAAGGATAATAAGGCTTCAAAATTATATAAATAGATTATTTATAACGTTTAAGGAGTGTCCAGGATCATGGTTTGAAAATACAATAAAAACTCAATTTTGACCTTCGACGAGCATGTCCCCCCTTTTTATTAAGCTACGAAGTCTCAATTGAGTCTTATAAGCAGAATTGAATTAATTTTCAGTTAATTATGTTTTGTATGGAAAGTTATTTCAGAAAAATCCGTAAAAAGTAAGACTATTATTGGTTTCTAAGAGGGTGGTCGTAGCAACTAAATCATTTATATATGATGTCAAAATGACATTTCAGTATTCTATATTTGTTTGTTTTTTATTTACTTCATAAGAAGTACCTAGGTTGGGGATATTGAGCATAATAATTTAAATTTAAAAACGTTGTATATAAAAAGTTCTTTTTATCTTGTAATTATTTAATGTTTATTTTGTTTCCAAGCGGACGTTATACATCGTAGAATTGGACCTCACCAATTTTTCTAACGGCGTTCATCTATTATCAATCTGTCTTAATAATTTCATTTATTGTTGGATCTTATTATCAATTCTTATTTCTCAGTATTGAGAAGCCAAACATAAGAAACTTTAATGATGGCAAAGGGAATATCATAGTATTACATTGAAAAATAATATATTATTACTTGAAATGTTTGTTAGGTAATATTATTAAATTTTCAGACTGATTCAGTCAGTTGCACAATAAAGACGTATTATAAGGTCAGAAGATTTTGAATAATTTTGACTTTCGCATCATTAGTATAAGGGGTTGCAAAAACGTTATCAATCCTAGAATATTGGACATTCTCAAAGAGAGCAATTATAGGATTGAACAAAACATGGAGACAAATCAGTAACATATGAATATATTAGGGCTAATGCAAATATTTATTGTGATGCCGAAAAACTAATAATTTTTAAGAATCTTCAAACTAAGTAATCGAAAATTATCATATTTGTTCATCACGAAAATAAAGTAGACTAAGTTACTGCCAATAATTATTAGTGGGAAAACATTGTATTTACAATAAAATTATAATAACCCACAGTATTATGTGGTAGGTACTTATTCCACGTAATTTAATAATATTTTCACGTCCAGCTGTGTCCGCTTCAATTGAATATTTTATTGCGTATATATTATTATGTATTGTGTTTTATGTTAATACATTTAACTTTATTAATAGGTTTAGAATTCTCAAAAAAAATATATCAATATTTAAAACCATAGTAATTGATCTTTACTTTTTACGAATTTCCCATTCCACTCAACTGTAACATTTTATCAACTGTCTTTTTATTATATTATATTATATTTGTATTAATTAAACTTGCGTTTATGTCGTAGAACTCCATTATAATGAATTTTAAACAAAGCTGTTTTTGTTAATTCTAATGGTTGAAAGGTCGACTATAACTACTATGAACAAAGATGGATTTATATCCCGAAACAGCTGCTGTCAACGTAAACGACTCAATTAAAATAGAATTAGCAAACATTACTTTGTTTCAAAACCCATTATTATGTATTTTTATTACATAACACAGATCGTTTTCTACCCGTAAGTAGACAATAATAATTATAATATTACATAAACTCAAATCTTAAATGACGGTACTCGTACTTGGTAAAACTTAATAGGATAAGTACAAGTAATAAATAAATTTTACACATTATAACGAATTAACACAGAATCACCACCTTTCTGAGACTTAAAGTATAAAGAAAGTCGTAAAACTGATGCGTTTGAAATGTGACATTGAGAAAACGTGGCAGCAGAAAGAACCAATTTCTCAAATAAAGACCAAGAATCGAGTCTTCAAAATATACTTTTTAAATAGTTCTGCACTTCATTGGCCATTTGATAACTAAAAGACATTACTCTAGCGGCCCATCGTCGGTGGAAGAGGGAGGTCCCCTAATCAATAAGCGAATAACCGAAATGAATTGAGGAATCTAAAAGGAACCTTCATAATAAGTGAATCGACTTCGCCTGGTGATGATGATGATGATGGTAAACAATGGGTAGATGAAACTATACAATTTGAAAATGCGATAACTTTTATTTTACTAAACCAAAAAATGAAGTAGGTAGGTACGTGGATTTGCTAAGAAATTTAAAGATACGTATAAATATTATTAAAAATCTTTTAAACGTTTCATTTTGACGAAACGATATTATAAAGTTTAATAAGCAAAATGGCGGACGGTAGCTTGAAGCACTTTATGACTCATATAAAACAGAATATTGTAATATATTATGTTGCTACTTCTTATTCCGATTTTTTCCAAGGAGGGAAGCTCAACAAAAGGACTCATGGACGCTTAAATTAGCTGCATGTTATTTTGGGTTGATGATTTTTTTATAACATACTAATATCGCTTGCATCTCTCAGTTCGTTTGTCAAAAACTGCAAGCGTTTCAACATTATTTTAAAATCACCCAATTATTATTCTCAATTAATTAAATTATTATTAAGCATTACGAAACATTTCCAAGTGACAGTACCGTCTGTCAACATTCTCATACACCTTGTTAATGTCTTTGTTCTGGTGTTTAGACTCAATTATTTATCTGTGAGCTGCTGAATCAACCTGACGAAGTCTTTGTAGATTCTCCTGACTTTACATATGGTTTTTCCTCATCCATAATATTTGTATTATTTATTGGTTGTGCATGCTGCCTAAGGTTACAGTAGGTTACAGCACCCCCTATTTTAATTACCCTTGGATAACACACTAATTTATCGATACTCTATTCACTCGATATGCTATTACCGCACTGTAAGCATATGTCAAACTATTATGAGAGTATCATTTGTTTTCTTTCTTTACAGTTTGCGTTACAGATAATTAAAATTTTATAAAGTTGCGGAATCCATGTAGTTTTTAATCTTAAATTGCATAATATGACGACATTGTTTATGTATGTATTATATTTATATACATTATACATAATATGTTTAAGTGTAGAATCTTGTGAAATATATTTTGCGCCATCTGCAAGGATGGCATCTGGCGTCGTCACTATAATTTTTGATGAATCTGGCGTCTTCAGATTTATGAAAATCTAACACATACGAGAGGCCAACCATGTGACACGCATGAATCGTTAAATAATAAACAATTTACATCGGATTTAGTAGGTTACCTAGAATATCACGTATTTTGTGGCTTGATTGCCTACAGCGAACACTGCGAGAGCCGTGGGAGATCAAATGAAGTGGAAGAACGGATAGTAGGTGTGAATCGTGTGTGAGGAGTCTGCTTAAGATTACTTATACCTCAGGCTGTAGGACCAGATAAAAAAATATAAGTAGAGTAGTAGAGTAATAATTTAGCCAACATATTATTTAGATGAACGATTACATATTAAAATTATTATCTCGAATGAAAAGTAAAAAAAAACATACTGAAAAATATCGAATTGTCATATTATTTCAATGTTAATGTAATAATTGTAGGTGTTAATTAATTCAACCACACTAAAATCGTCCTACAATAATGTTTTTAAAGTTTATAGTTATAATATAATACTAAATTCTATAGCATTATCCTGATTTTGTTAAAATTTTTGTTTACCTATAAAAGTAGATATATATTAGTTAAGTGCGATTCATAGATGCTGCGGATGTGGCGTATCCCTAATTTGTCTTAAATATGCATACACAATATCTATAAAAGCTATGGAAATGACAACGCGCATAGGTGATCCGTATCGCATCGCATATTTTAATACCTAGTTAACTAGTAATTAATGGCTTTTTTGATAGATAAAACCACTTATAAAGTAAAGCATGTCCAATCTTAAAAGTCGTCATATGCCACTATGCCTTATTTATAAGTATATAAGGGTCATTACGGGGTGTTACTAAAGCATGGCTAGTAGAACTATAATATTTCAGAAAACATCAAGTTTTTCCTACACATAGATTCTAATATTACTAAAATCGGTGTCAGTAAAGTTGCCACTTTGATGTTGGAAGTTACACTGATTGGATTTACAAATGCAAAGTTTTCCAAAGTATCTTGCAGTGATTCGCACGTTTCACTACTGTGGGTTTGAGCACCGTTGCTCGAGTTCAATTGACCCCGCACTTCATTCGATAGGAAATCAGCGATAAAAGTTTTGATTCTGTTAAAAGCTTAAACAAGACGACAAGGGTGATTTTAAACATAGTCAAGCTTTTAGAAAGGGTGTATAATAATCGACCTAACGTACTATAGTCATGTTGATTTCGATACAAAAAAACGTCGTCAGCAAATATATTAAAGTAAAGCTTAGTCTAGCTTAGTCAAGATGCAATCTAAATAATAGGTATGTATATTGAAGTGAAGCTATAAAAAAGTTAGTTAGTATCAACCTTGGTGATGATGATTTTGCATTGCACTTACACCTTACACATATTTTACACAGTGCTGTCAGTTATCGTGGTGATTTAAAATATTTATACACATATAACAAATAATATACCTATTACTTGAATATGAATATGTGGTTACTTAAACCCTGACGGCTAAAATTATTAAACATGGAACATGTTTTGCCTACTGATGCTCTGAATGCTGGTTGTCCAAATTCGAAAGAAAATTTATTCGTCAAAGTAACCTAATCCAAAGGATTCAAACAATTTTACTTTTCTGAAAATTATGTAATTACAATAATAAAACTAAAGAACAACTAAACAGAAAACTAATAACTGACGAACAATACATCGCACAGAATGTAGGCTACTGAACGTAAAATTAAAATAATCTGCGCGCGTAAGTAATCAGGGCGGGGCGCGAACTGCGTTATTCTACGTCTATTTTTTGTAACGATTTTGCGTCGGAGATCATGAGTACAACATGTTCCATGTTAAAAAATGGGTTTAACAGAAGATCGACCTGAAAAAATGGTGGTTAATGTCACTACCTTTCAATGTGGCATCTTACATATAGAATTAGTGATGGTGGGAATAAACATGATTGAACCATTAGTTAACTTCGTTGCAATTGGATAGGATAACTGGCTAGAGCACATGGGCGTCAATCCCGGGAGGTGCAGATATGAATTCTGCTGGGTGTCGTATTTTTTTCAAAAACATTATATATTTCTCAGAAGTGTTTTCAAATTATATGTGTTCAATAAAAACATGTTATATTATTGCGAATTATTTATTGAATAAAACAAAATAGTTTATTATATTATGTGGTTTCTTTAACCGATGAAAATGGCTTTTAATGTCGTAAGGTTAATTGGCATTTATGTATAATTAAAGATCGTGCATCTATAAAGGTTGGGAACCGAAGTGATCAACATAGTTCAACGTTCATTATGCCTTCATTTGAAGGTCAATACTCTTAAAAAAGAGTTCATTCAGAAATAACTAACCTTCTACAGTCGGTTGTATCAATTAATAGCGACAGTAAATTATGTCTTTTTTGGAAGAATAGAGGGTAAAGTAAGGCTATATTGCTTCTGGCAAGATGGCAAGAAGTGGCTCGGAAATGGCTTTTTGGAAAATGGGCAATAGTCTGACAGCGGAAACATTTACTAAAAGTGCTTGACAAGTCTTTTGTCTTCGGGAAAAAAAACTAGAATCAAGTGCAAATCGTTGAGAGAAAGAAAGATTGTAATTCTAAATGACATCGATTCATGGCTGTTAAGTATATAAATAGGGATCGAGTATATTTTTAGTTTGTATGAGTTTGAATAATATGTAATTTTGTGCAAATAAATACTTTGTCTTATTCTATAAAAAAAGATACGTGATCTTAATATGTTTCTATTTCAGTATAAGTAATAGTATATTATAGGATGGTTTTTATTTATTTATAACATAGAAACACTTTGGAGCCACGTTGGTAGCCAGTCATAGTATTTATAAGGTAATATAAACAATTCCGGTTTTAATATTTATTCCGAGTTTATATGATGGAGAGGTGCATGCTGGGGATAACGCGAAAGGACAAAAAGAGGAATGCGTGGATAAGGAAGCAGACAAGGGTTTGCGATGTAATAGAGTTCATTAAAAACCTTAAATGGAAATGGGCTGGACACATAGCTCAAAGAAGAGACAATCGTTGGACAAAATTAGTCATCCAGTGGTATCCAAGAGGTACAAAACTTCCGCAAGGTAGACCTAAAGGCCGCTGGATCGATGAAATGATAAATTTCTGCGGAAATACGTGGCAACGCAATGCACAGGACCGAGATAAGTAGAAGCAGCTTGAAGAGGCCTTCATCCAGCATTGGATGGATTCAGGCTGATGATGATGAACAGAGAATACTTCAAACGGTATACGGAAATAGATTAACAATATAGGATGACTCACTCGACCAAATAACCAGATGAACTTGCCAAAGGATTACTTCAAATCGGGTAGGTATCACATTAAATTAATGAAAACTAGGTACCGCACTTATTCCTAGAAACGAATAATGATATTGTAAGGTGCTTAGTCTCAAAATAGAGGACCTGTATGATCAAAAGGGTCAGAGCTAATCAGTTTAAACTGACTGGTTGTGAAAGATCTGTGAGAGACATCAATTTGCGAGTCAACATAGAGTTGAATCCTAATCTATCTACATAGCGCTTGCGATGTCTAGTAAATGGGCTACGCCATGTATGGGTCTCTTTTCAAAGTTATGCCTGCTATAATATTAATTTTCTTCTCCGTATTATATATTCCGCATTTTCGTTTTGTTAGTATTCTCTGTTTGATATTGTTAATAATTATCAATTCATTTGGGAAACTCAATGAATTATAGTAATTACATTTATAAAATATATTGAAACTAGTCTTAATGTAAGCACATATTATTATGAAAACCAGTGGCATGAGGAGATGAATAACAAGAAGCCAATTAATAATGAAACAAATGTGCGGATTTAATCTCGAATTACAATAGCAGATTCTCAAGCCAACCGTTTGCCACGATCGCCTCCGATCGTGAAAGTCACTTTTGAGTCGTGACCACATTGGAAGAATTTTAATTTTTTGTCACGATCGTGTCGAAGATTACCGAGAATGTACGAAAATATCCGAATTAACCTTAAGCGTCCAAGAGTGGCCGCGCGAGCGTGTCCTGTCTTGCGTTTGACATAATGACACAAATTTAACGTTTACATAATATAATGAAGGCTGTATGACTTAATTTAACATTTTAACAATTATTAAATTTGCAGCTTCTCTCAACTTCAACCGTTTAGGCCGGTCGTCTGCCACGATCGCCCTCGATTGTGAAAAATCATTTTTGAGTCGTTCCCTGGAGTAGTGACCGAATTAGAACAATTAATATTTTTTAGTCACGATTGTGTCAAAGATTAACGAGAATGTACGAAAATATCCGAATTAACCTTGAGCTTCCAAGAGTGGCCATGCGAGCGTGATCTCTCTTCCGTTTGATATAACAACACTAATTTGATGTTTACATAATGAATGCTACTGGCTGATTTATTCATCATTTTAACAGACAATAATAATACAACCTTTTAAAGCGGTCATAATCTTCCAACATCCAAGAAGAGAAGAGAGATACCAAAGTTTTCTGTGTGTGCTAAGTGCGTTCGCTATAACATAAAAATGTCGATTGCTATACTAACAAATTCACGACACAACTACATAATATAATAATAATATGTATACCAGAGTTTAGATTGGAATTTAGTTTTATAGATTTACACAACATGACAGTTACATTTACGGTCGGACTGCTTCGAATGTTTAATGTTGTCGTTTTAAATGGTTGATGCACCTGTTACTAGAAGTGCATGTACCTTATTGCACAGCCGAGGTCCAATGATGTTGCAGGCCTACGCATTTGCCTAGACATGAAATTGAAATACATTTATATCGAGCAGTTGTAGCTACATATTCGAAACAAATGTATAACATTTATATGGAAAAGCAAATTGCTGATTCGGCATATAACAGAACTTATTTTTGTAAAGACTTTTATAACCTAGTATATATTTATGTAGGTATACTACATAATTACCTATATTAGATTTTGAAAATACATAATTTTGAAAACACTTTTGAGAACATAATACATAACTAATAGAAAAAATCTTCTTTGAAAAAAAAGACACCCAGCAGGATCGAATCTGCATCCCTCGGGATTTGCGCCCACGCATATCGACCACAATGCTATAGGTTATCTAATTGCGAAAACTATAACTAGTGTCTCTTACAATATTCCATGAAGCTCTTTCCAAATTGAGTTACTATTGGCAATCGGCTTTTGTATTTTAAATCAAAGTAGGTGTTAATTACTTTAATTATTACTAACCGACGTCACGGATCACTCCAAGATTTTTTATTGTAACTTACTTGAACTAATAATTTAATTAACTTTTTTTATTCAACGAATAGTTCATACTTATTTCTTGTCATTTAACTCATACCCCGTTTACACGTATTATCGTGCAAGTTGCAAGATTGCATCAAATAAGTTCTACACCTTCTGAATCTACACCACGCAAAGCGTTTTTGACGTTTACAAATTTTCACAACATGTCAAATAGCACCATACAATGACAACATCGCGTCTCGCTTACGCGTGAGAAATGAATGAGATTGGCGAGTCAGCACTTTTTCGTGTAAACAGTTATTATCGCGATAGTTTAAAATACACACTATTGGTGCCAGTAAATCCATGCACGTGTACAGGCGCTATAAGACTATACATTGAAGATAGTGTTGTTTTGTTATTAAAATTCAATTAAACCCACCACCGCACCAGAAAATTTTGTGATTATTATTTATGAATAATATAAACGTGCGTGAAATTTCGCTTGTCTATTTAGTCACCCGACTTAGTTTTGATCGTAAATAGTTTTAAATCCTTTTTTGAAGAAACTTCTTCTTCTACTTCTTTAGCCATATCCGACCCTTAACTGGAGCATACGGACACCACGCGGCGCCTCCAAGAACCCCTGTCGCTCGCCAGTCTTCTTGCTTCGTTCCAGGTCAAACCAGAATCTCGTAGCTCCGCCGTAGACACTCTGTAGATTGTATTTGGCGGCCTTCCAGGTCGCCGGAATCCGGTCGGCTTGAAGAACAGGCAAGCCAGGTTAAAGTTCTCTTCTGGCATCCGCAGCACGTGGCCGAGCCAGGTCCAACGTCGCTTCTTCACTTTCAGCGTGATGAGAGGCTGCTTGGTGCGTTCTCTTATCTCCTCGTTGCTCCTAAAGTCATACCACCGCACACCCAGTATTCGTCGCAAACATCTGTTTTCGAAGCTCAGTATACGGTTGCTCTGAGCCTTCGTAAGGTGCCATGATTCGCTACCGTAAAGCAGCACCGTCAGAATGCAAGCGTCGAATAGGCGGCATTTGGTTTTGACCGAGTACAATCGTGAGTCCCAGACATTTCGCATAGAGTTGAATGTTGCTCCAGCCATTCCCATTCGGATAGCGAGCTCTTTCTGCAAAATGCCATCTCCCGTGATGTGTACCCCCAGGTACTTGAAGCTGTCGACGCTCTCGATGCTTTGTCCATCGCTAATCAGAGGTAAATCTGGATCAGGACAGGTGCTATTGCACAAGACGTTGGATTTCTTCGCGTTGATTTTCAAACCAACGCGAGAGGAGTTGTTATGCAACCTGTCGATTGTCTCTTGAATGCGCTCGATTGAGTTGTCGAATAGGACAGCATCATCGGCGTATTTCAGGTCGCATAGCTTCACCGTCGGGGTAACAGGTATGCCTCAGTCGGGTGTTATTGACTTCCGCAGTATGAAGTCAAAGAGAATGATAAAGGGAAACGGTGCAAGGACACAACCCTGTCTGACTCCGGTCGTGACCCCGAAACATTCCGTGACAGTGTCTCCAATTCTGACACAGCATTCGCTATTCTCGTGCAGGCTTTTGATTATGGAAGTGATCTTGGGAGGGATCCCGTATGCTCCCAGTATCATCCAGAGGGAGGGGCGGTGCGGACTGTCGAAAGCCTTCTCATAATCCACAAAGCAGCAAGCCATCGGACTGTTCAGCTCATGGCTCTGCTGGAGAAGACATCGAAGGTTGTGAATTTGGTCTGCACACGCTCGACCAGGTAGAAACCCGGCCCGAAACTACTAAATGATATTTCTCCTTCATCATCTACATTCGACATTCAATGACATAGTTAAAAATTCTTAGCACAATAATACTATGCTTTAATGAATCCATATTTCTAAAAAAAATAGATTTGTTCTATAAATTTCAAGAATTGAGCCCCCTAAAATCATAATACACATGGCAGCTGCCTCCCCTTGATATGGCATACTTATACTATGCTAAGCAGACTCATATGAACAAGACATTTTCCTTTTCAACCATAGCATGTTAAATTACGTTATAAAAACAAATGGAATCTCCGAAAACATTTTTCATGGGTTTCAATTCCCCAAGGATGCTCAGGGTTCTACGATTCGGTCCCGTTCTATTTTCAGCGCTGGTTATTGATTTAAAAAAAATATATCATAGTCAGTGACATCCCGTGGGGGTAGGCAGATTGAGCGTCGCTTGGGGGCGGCAGATACTCGAAGGGCGGCAAATCGAGGAGAATCATATAGAAATAGCTACCTAAACTTAGTTATATTATAACCAGAGCGTTGGAGATGTTTTGTTTCGGATGCTTTTTTTTATTATTACCCAGTAGGTACTCACAGCGATTTAAGTATGATGTCACCACGCTCACTAGTGATTTTTTTATTTTATTTTTGACTGCTCGGTTTCGTATACAAATGCTAATAAACTTGGCGCCTAGACCCATTATGAATATTTTTATAAATGTAAAACAACCACAAACCAATAATAAATCAGTCATAATAATATAATGGCATTTACTCAGATTAAAGAGTTCCTTTCATAACAGTGGTAGGTATACTGCGCAAAAGCCAATAATTATGTCGCGCCATAGTTATTAAAAGAAAATAATATTATATAAATATCAACGTTGGTAACGAAACAAGGAGAATTTATGGTAGAGATTTATAGGTAGGTACATCTTACCGTATTTTTTAATTTACCCAAATATTCACTCGCGAGATTTAAAAGTTGCCGGATGTAGGTACCTATTGCAAATAGATACATATTCATAATGATTATTAATCCTTATTGACATTTGAAATAATCAATTAGTATTCGTGCATATAATAGGTATTTACGTTAAGTACCAGCTAATTGTAATAAAAATGTACACTAGTAGGTACCTACCTAGATTATATCATATTTACCGTGCTGTGAATACAATGCTGTGCAATACCTTCTTTTAAGTCGTTTTTTTTGTAAACATATTTTTTGCTGATAATAGTGTGGATTTGTAGTTTATTTCAATCATCGACGGTTGAATGTTGAGACTTTTAATTAATAGTGTATTTATGATTAAATTTAGGTTTATATTAAAAAAATAATGAGGAAAATTATTTTGTTTACGTGTCCTAGGGTACAATAATAGCATAGAGAAAATGGTGTGAAAATAATACATCTGCGTAGGTATTACTAAATGATACAAACCAAATGTGTCAGACATATCAACCAAATGGCATCTCATACTCTGGTGATTTGGGTAAGTGTCTTAACTAAAATTATATTTATTCGCTTATTTATTTAATGATATCTAAATTTAATTTTGTATGTTTCAGCTTAGTGGTAGGTGTATATTTTATTAGTAATGTATCCATACCATGGCCCCCACAAAGGGGGGCTGACAATGCTCTAGCCTGGGGCCCGGGCTCGATAAGTGAGATAAACACATATCACAAATTTGCTCTAATAGCAAAAAATTTGCCTGCGGCGCTATTTTCCTTCAATAATGATATTATTTAAAATTATGTGGTCACACAATACAATTTATAATTGTGTAGCGATACTCAAAAACTCCATAATTCAAGTGTATGTATTAAAATATACAAAAAAACACTAAATATACACATCAATTTTAACGCGTACACCATTTGGAAAACATTACTGTAGAGCGTCACACTGCTTTTATCCTTAGCGATAGGTAGGGGGGGCGCCAAAGATCCTAACACGAGGCCCGCTTCAGGATGAGGGGGCCATGCTTCATACAACACATTTATTAGATATTGGAGTAATGAAAGGATGATAAAAAATGGGGCGGCATTTTGACGTTGCCTAGGGGCGGCATTTTGTCTAGGGACGTCACTGATCATAGTATGGAAAAGTAAAGGTTGTCGTCAAAGATTTCAGAATATTCATTGTGGGTACAAACTTTGGCCGTGTTTAATACATTGGAGATTCGTAAAAGAAAAACTTATACATTGTTTAAACGTGACTTCGTTTGCAGTTGGAAAAGTTTTCGGAAAAAGCGCGGGCGTGGAACTTAAATAGTATTATCGAATAAAAAAAGCTCTCCGTCTTGTGTGAGGATGGAAAACTTTTTCGCTCAATGTGTAAATGCATGTAAATAATTCTGGTACGACTTTCAGTATTATTTAACATACAAATCGTTCTTTTCTCTACAAATGGATTCCGGTTAGTGACAGATATATTTTTGTTAAGAAAATATATTATCCAAAAGTTTTACATTGTTTTTTTCCGCATTCAATGGAAATTATTAATGAGTTCTGTTGTGTTCAAGTGTGATTGAGATACTGCGTAGGAGAGAGGCGTAAACGAAAACATGCACATCAAAACATCAGAATGTTTTATTATCTTGCAATTTAAAAATAAAGTAAGCCTAACATTTTGTTCATAAGCGAAGCATTTATATGATTGTACAGTACAGCGACAAAGGGTGACTTTTGGAACGAGATATTAGCCTATGGAGATTAGAGAAAAAGAACAAACTTGTCAAGTATACTTACGGGAAATAAGAAGATAGTACGATATTACTACTGATGAATAGATACACACCACTTAATTCGATGAAATTTTAATAACTCACTAACGACATAAAATTGAGCGATGGCTTTAAATTAACACATCAAAAATCATTAGATTAATCGAAATTGTTTTTATTTTTAAAAACAATCTTGATATGTGATTATTAATGCCATAGTTTTTTTTAATTATCTAATTATTATTTATTTTATTAATATATTATACGCAGATTTTAGGCTTAAAAATTAGAGCCTATCGTTCTGTATGGACTGGTCCAGACACCATGAGGTCACGTGACATAAACTTAATACATAAAAATATCACTGTTCACTTCTAATAATTAGGGAAATTTGTTCAAGTCAGATGTCGTACTGTGGAATATACTGTGGTGAAATCTGTATTTATTTCAATGATTTCCACTTTCCTACATATACGACAGATGTCGTTGTTGGAAAATTTAATTATTTTTATAAAATTAAGTAATAATGTCTAGTTTAAAAAAAAATATTAATAACCATGCCCTTGCTTTTTCGTACAAGGTGGTTGGGTGAG
This sequence comes from Rhyacophila brunnea, assembly GCF_057557595.1. NCBI lineage: Eukaryota > Metazoa > Arthropoda > Insecta > Trichoptera > Rhyacophilidae > Rhyacophila > Rhyacophila brunnea. Next base: position 39,727,923 of record NW_028232796.1, read on the forward strand.
TTAGTTGCATTGCTTTGGAGCTAATTAGGTTCCTCCATTTATGTCTTTAATTTTCTTTATGGCCAGGATTAAATATTTTGTGTAGTGTTCTTGAGTTGTCCTATTGCTTAGTACTTCGTGAGGCTTTTGGAGGTCAATTTCATAATTATGCTGTCTACATCCAGTCCTGAGAGTCCATCGCTCCCTTTCTAGTATAGGGCAGTCGTTGATGACATGCCACACAGTTTGAGATGTGTTGCCGTCACATGGACAACAGTCATCATTCCTCAATTTAAATCTTTTTAGATAAGCTCGCATCGCTCCGTGGCCTGTTAGTATCTGTGTGAGTTCGTGAGATATTTTTAAGTTCCTGGCAAAAAATAATAGTCTAGTTACTTTTGCAAATTATTGATGCAATTAAATGCAATTAAAATGCAATTAAAAACTAATTTTCTTAACAATGTACACTTAAAATAATCGTCTAGTATAGTGTCTTCGCCACATGGTGACTACGTTAACAGTATTTTTGTAAGGAACGGTTGTGAGCTCTTAAAAATATTTTTGCATGCCGCTGGATTGAGCCCGTATCCAATAATTTAAAAACAAGACGTAATTATCCAATACCTGCCCGAACAATATTCGCTTTCGCTGCTTCCCTGGGGTGCCTCTTGGCGACTTCGATCAGCCAAATTCCTGCTGCAGTGTGCAAACCCTGGGCGATGGTGTGTGCACCAACGGCACAGGCGCAAACTGCCCATCCCCAGCCGCCTTCGGGGTAGTAATGCTGCTTGATAGTGCCCCCGCCGCATCTTGCGGAGTGGATCGAGGTTGGGGCGCTTGGTACACGAGGGACCTGTGTTTGTAATCGCTGGAAATCAGTTCGATTGTGTTTTGGAGTGAAGCAAAAAAACAATAATCTCTGTATGGTGAGTACTATTCGGTAAATACTATACCTATTTCTCATATATTGGAAAATATAGGAAGAAAGACAAAAAATATATAATTTTACTATTGTTTTGTGTAGGTGCTCATAACTGATTAGGGAACGTTCTCAAGGCACTTATAAAGCACTTGGTGTCGTTTTAGAGTCCGGAGATGGACAATAATTGAGATGCTGAAGATTAAATATGATGGATGAGTTGAGAGTAGTATTTCATTTACTAAATTTTAAAAACAGTTATGTTGAAACAACGGTAACCGGACAAAACAAAACGTGACAAAACAGAACATGACAAAACAGAACAGTGACAAAACAGAACATGATAAAACAGAATGGTGACAAAACAGACACAACATGACAAAACAGAACAGCTAGGAGAAAAATAAAACATTAATTTTTGTGGAAAATACTTGTAAAACTTAAGTTTATAAACGAAATATTTAATATTTTAAAATTTTTCAATTATTAATTCTCTTGGCTGTTTGTTTGTTTGCTTGTCACTGTTATGTTTTGTCATGTTCTGCTTTGTCACCGTTCTGTTTTATGATGTTCTGTTTTGTCATGGAACCGAATTAACAATCACATTTTGAGCTTTCAAGTCAAATTATTCAAATTGATCACTGATGCACTTATGTTGCCGTCATTGATCTCTGTTATTAGTCCGTATGTGGTTTTAAAAACTATAAATAATGCCCATTGTAACAGTAAACTATGTCTTGTATCGTGATGTAAAAATAAAATTGAATAAAAATAATTATTTTAGTTGAGCTTTTGTTTTGTATATATGAGTGACGAGTTTTTAATAGCTTTAAGTTTTCCACAGTGGGAAACGCTACTTAACTCGCCGGAATGGTTTTGTTTACATGAACTCACTCGACGAGATATCTCTATGCTTCATTTGAATCGTGAATCGCAGAGTAAAATTTATGGATTATTTAATATACCCAAGTGGTTTCATGTAAAAAAAATACCGTGGAACGAGGTGGTGTATTGAGATAAACAAAATATTTTTAAATTGTTGTTTTGCACAGTGTGATTAAACTCGCTATTTTTTGTATATGTAATAGAAAAGAGGTGATCTAAATAGATATATCTGTTTTATGAAGCTGTCAATGTAAAATAATGATTTCACTTGTCTTTTAGTATTTTATTGTCTAATTAGGTTTGTTTTGTAAAGCTCTACAGTGATAATTTGAAAACTAAAGAATATAACCTAATTGAAATGACTAAAACTGATGAATAGGTAAGCTTAACATTTATAACTTTAAAACATATTTTTTTACATAATTGAAATGTATTTGATTTTCTTTAAAAAAAATCACTTAATAGAGTATATAGGTATAATGTTAGGTGAACATTGAACAAAAGAATAATTTGAGAAATTGATATAAGACAAAAATATGTTGAAGAAGACCTTCTTGTATAGAGGTGAAGCCTAAACGTATGAAAGTGAAGCAACAAAAGATCTCTTTGAATACTGCACTAATTTTTATACAAATTTAATCCTCAGGATAACCATGGTTGTGTTTTTCTCTTGCATACAAATTGGCACAAACAGGAGTTTGCTTCATAGGAAAGAAGCATTTGTAATATAATCGATGGGTATCTATAAAATTGATTTATTACAATCTTAGAACGGAGACATTTAAAATAAAACTGTTTTATGGTATTAATATATTTTATACGACCATTTAAATGTTGATTCTCATGATGAGAAAATATTTTTATGGGATCATGATGACGTATCACAAAAGTATCCCAAGTTTTCCGTTTTGACCAATTGGGAGAACAAAATAAAAATATTAAATATCCTCTTAAAAAAGATAAATCCTTCTATGGTTTTTATACAAAAATCACTGTAACAAGTTCCAGTTCGACGTAAGTGCCATTTTTATAGAAGAAAGAGGCAATAAGCAGGATAATTATTGAGGTTTGTATGGAAATTAGAGTTCCAAGAGGTCCGTTTTTGTCTCATTTTCATATGTTTAGGCTTCACTTATATTATACAAGAAAATAATCTTCAACATCTTTGGGAAATAACCATGTATTGAATAATATAAATTTGTCCAACTATAAAACCTACGTACCTACAGTATTAATATTTTCAATAAATCTAATTTTACGTAAAATGACAAAAATTTTCATAATGTTGTGTTTAAGGATACTTGTATGTAGTTTTATCTTTATTACTACATGATAGATTTGTACCTACCTAAAATCAACAAAATAAGTAACTGAAAACTAAAAAAAAGGATTTAATATATTATTAGGTATCTAGTAGCAAATGTATTATGACCTTCTCAATCGCCTCATCAAAGAACTCAGCTTCCGCAAGTCCCGGCGAGTCCACAAACCCCGGAAAGTCAATCTCCTGATAGTCCAGCTCACACGACTGAGCATCAGCGCTGGTCGCCAGTCCGGAATCTTCAGCCACGAAGGAACCTTGCTGGCAGGAGTGTCTGCCGAGGCAGGCGGAATCCGGAGAATCCATTTTTATTATTGTTAAAATTTATATCACTTTGCACTTTTTAATTTAGCCGGATGATGTTTTTATTACAAATATTAAATAAGTTTTTGAATTATTCCGTAGCATTTTAGTAGGTTTGATGAAATTGTACGAGATTGCTTTTAAAAAGTTTTTATGAAAAATATAAATTAAGAAAATGCCATAAACCTTGGATTTATTAAATTTTTCCTTGCCAGTCAAAATGAAAAAAAACTTTCTCAAGCGTATTTTTGGATGTTCTAGGAAAGGGGGGAAATTGAATCATCATAAAGTGAATTTACAAAGTCAAAGAAATTAATTAAATGTAACAGGGGTCGCCAAAATACGGAGCCCATGGTGGCAGTGCGCTCTCACCGATATTACCGTGTCCGGAAAATTATACGAACTGTTGTATCGGAAACTAATGTTTCCTATTTAAATAAATAACTAAATTCATATTTAAATATGTACAAATATATAGATAGTAAAAATCACTGGAATACAAGGGAAATAGGTACCTACGTAAGTTAGTATATTAGAAATACAATAACATTCTATATATTTATATAAAATTCTGAATAATTTAAAAGTAGTCCGAATAACAAGTAAGTGCTCGTATGAAAGATAGTATTATCAGATATCTGATATAAATCATTATCAAATTAACGTTTTTATTGAATCTAATAAAATTGGAACATTTCTGTCTGAAATGCTCCACGAACAACGTGTCATTTTTTGATCTCAATGTTATATGGTCATCTCCGGTAGAACGGCTCACGGTGAACTGTGATACGATGAATGGGATACGCACAATTTACATGTTACCTCGTTAGGTAGGTATATTTTATTATTTTATAAATTCTGATAAATGTGTTTTATAAATTTGTTGTGTAGTAAAGGATAATTTTTATGTTTTAAGGTTTTAATGGAACAAACAATACATTTATATGTCCTCGGTGATTTCCAAATATTGTACTGTACCCAAGCGGGGACAAGGTGTCCTACCTCTGATAATGTTTCTGTAAAATGTATGTATGTAGGTAGTTAAATAGTATTTATATAATGCTTACTTACCCTTACCTAAAAAATAATAACCTATGGGAGGGAGATTGTATCAATATCATTTCTCGAAAATGTGTCGACTGAAAAACTATTATTCCACTAGAACCCATAGAGAAATATACATTAATAGAGTGGAAGTACTGTGTATTTTATATAAAATATGAAGCAACGGAGCCAAGTTTTAAATTTAATATACATACGGACTGTTTATCACATAATATTATATCAGTTACTAAACTATTTCTTTTATTCAACGAATAATTCGCATGATTTGAGAATATAACATTCATTATATTGAAAATATATAATTTGAAAACCTCATACTACTAGAAAAAATCTTTTTTGAACAAAAAACGAAACCCTACGGGATTTGGACCTGTAATTATTGGATTTGCGCCAATGTGATTAAGCAATTAAGCTATGGGTATTTTATCTAATTAAGACGAAGTATGTTCATTATATCAGTTGTAAAAACATTTTTTCATTGCAAAACATTGTCAAATCAAATAATAATATTGCAATTCTAATGGATTTAAGCTTTGTACTATTCCATTTGAGTCGTTTTTTGCGACCCTGGTTTCGCATTTCGGCATCTTCAAGTTCTATGTACCTACACTCAACAAAAGGCAAATATACACTAACAACGAATAAAATTAATAACTCTAACTTATATTACAAATCAATACAATATAAGTAGGTAAAAACATTATCGTAGGTGATAAAAAAGTAAATAGAAATATTTATATACCTAATAAACAAATTATGAATAGTTGAAGAGGGTCGCAAAAAACGACTCAATTGGAATAGTACAAAACTTAAATTCATTAGAATTTAAATTCAAATTCCATCAAGTACCTTCGGTCGATAGTATTAATATAATAATATTGCAATTATTGTCCATTTAAAAACTGGTAAAAGATGTGTATTTTGAAATGGAAAAAAGCGTCATTCAAATCGGACAAATCAACAAACTATCAACGACTCTTCCACGCTATATTAATGTTTAGTAGCTGTATTATAGTTATTTAGTTGTATGTAATAAATGTAATAATAAATATAATTAGTGGGCGAAGGATATTCTTTTAATCTGGGGATTAATTTGAACGACAGTCGACAGTTAGCAAATCATGCTTAAGTTGATGATAACACCATATATTATTTAATATTCTAAGCTCGTACAGAAAAGTTGCTATCGACTAAACCTCTTAAGCGGTTTAACCCGTTGCAGCCTAACGAGTAAAAACGAAACACAAAATATTAGATAATAATACATTGTGTTGATTTAAATAATACGTTGAAAACGGATGAGTATAGTTAAAGTTATAGTAACATCTATCTACATAAAATAGAATTAACGATCTTAAACGATAATCAAGTAGTCGGCACTTAAACTTATTATTATTATTGCATTGTATTAGATATAGTGATTAGTTGATATCAAACCGTTCAATCAAGCAGTTCATAAATCATCTCTAAATCAATTGATAGTCGTTCCACGTATATGTGATTGTCCGATAATGACGTAATACTAAATTCACAATGATATCAGAAAATATAATAAATTGTACAAGTGCATAATATCATGTAATTAAAATAAATGTGAATCAATAAACTATCATTAAAATAGTTCTGTGTTTATTAATCAAATATGTACATATAAAATTAAATTTAGTAGTAGAACATCATGCCGAATTAAAATACTAAACAACTTCATATTATGGTGATCCCGACGGAAAGTGATGAACAACCACAAAGTAGACGGGGCTAATAATTCGATACATTTAAGAATATCAGATTCTTATTATTGTATATCCAAATTTTGCGAGTAGTGCAACGTGGCATGGAAAGGTACATGTTGGGCATAACGCGGAGAGACCACGAAATAAACAAATGAATTAGAAAGCACTCAAGAGTACGCGATGTGCTGGACATATTATATCGGCGAGTGGAAAAATACGGCCATACAGTGGTACTACTAAGCGACTACAGAGACGCCCTAAACCCGCTGGATAAACACACTCAGAAAGTTCTGTGGACGTACGTAGCAGCGAAGAACTCGGGACCGAGAAGAGTGTAGAGAGTTAGGGGGTCTATCCAGCGTATTATGATGATTATTGTAAACACGTCATTTTTGAATAACCTCAGAAATCAGATTAAGTAATAGAAAAAGGGACTCGAACTTTACAACTTTGAATTTTTATTCAATTATAAAATGTAATATTGTATGTCGTAGTAATTAAACATGATGTAAATACCATTTAGGTATATGGTGTATACGGCACTGGCGAAGGGAGGAGGTAGGCTGTTAAGATCCAATATAAATAGTGCACACTAACCGTTGTCAGTCAGACATATTTGTTTTCTTTGAACTAAGACTCTAATGTGTACATAGTGTTTGTTAGTTTTTAAAATTCAATTAAATCCTGCCTAATCTAAGCCATAGTAGATAATAGTAAAAAAATATTCGTAATATATTCAAAATTATACCATTAAACCATACATAATTTTAAATATTTTATACATAGAAGAATATTTTTATCGATTGTGGTTTGGGTAGGCAGGACTTAATGAATATTAAAAAAACTAACCAACAGCATCTTCAATATGTATTCTTAATCCAACGAAAACAAACTAGTATCACTGAAAAAGTGTGCACTATGTTTGTTGGATCGCCCATAGCATACCTAAACTAGTATGGTTTGGTTTAGGCAGGATTTAATTGAATTTAAAAAAACTAACCAGTATCATCTGTAAATTGTATTCTTAGTAAAACGAAAACAAATAAGTATGACTGACACAGTTTAGTGTGCACTATTTATGTCGAATCCTAACAGCCTGCCTCCACCCTTCGCCACTGGTATACGGTGAAGCTATGGGATTCCGGCATAGCTTTTGACAGATATTTTTGGAAGCGCCGCGTGGTGTCCATATGCTTCAATTAATGAGAATACATGGACAATAATTAAAGAAAAGCTGTCAAAAACTATGAGCAACTCATATCATAATCCCTGTCATTATTATAAATATATTATTGAAATTAACGCAAGCGAGTTTGGCCGCGAGTTGGTTAATAATAGTGTACCATTGTCAGTTAATGAGCAGCTATTGAGGCTGTACAGATAAGGGGTTTTCAACCCTGCATTTTTATGGTAATGGATTTTTCAGGTGTTCAGTTTTAAAGTGAATAAAGTAAGATGGTTTCGTCGAAACAAGGTTTGAAAATAACTATTTTACCACATTTTTCTTAGCTCGTATTCTTGTTTGTCCGGTGGTTGTTCATCCAGTACAAATCTTGCAATCGATTTTTAGCTAACTTCCCGACTAGCTAGATATTTGAAAATTTTTAGTATATATCAGAACACGATGCCAATGCATTCTTTTAATACTTTTAGCCATCTTTAAGTAGAATTAAATTCATTTTCAGTTAATTCTGTTTTGTGTGAAAAGTTATTTCGGAAGAAATCCGTAACCCAATCCACTATTATTTGTTGTTAAGGGGGTGGTCCTAGCAACTAAATTATTGATTTATACGTGCGTTACTATGGAAATCAAAATGACATTTCAGTATTCTATATTTGTTTGTTTGTTGCAAAATAGCAAAAAAAATGATTTGTTAACAATCGCCTTAATTGTCCCAAATTATTAATACATAGAATTATCAAGTTTATATGATTCAACAGAAAATTTAAAAACGTGGTATATAAAAAGTTCTTTTTATCTTGTAATTATATTTTTATAATTGATCAAAAGTATGTATAATATGTACCTACAAATTTCAATGTGAAATATGAATTCTTAAATCTGGATAAAACTTTAAAAATAAATTGTACTTATTTTGTCGGCTAGTAATAGTTGGGTTATGGCTTAGATTATAGAAAAATAGGTTATGGTTATACTTATGTTTACTTATTATTTACCTAGGTGACATCACTAACTCAAAACAAATTTAAAAAACTGGACATGGTTCGTTTTACAACTGGAAACTTCAATTATTGACAAAAGTAGGTATAGTATAAACATAAGGACGGACGTGCTCAGCGTGGGTCAAAATGGAGCTTTTTTCTATTTTCAAAGCATGATTCTGGACATACCTTAAACGTTGTAGATAATCTATTTATATAATTTTGAAGCCTTATTATCCGTAATATTTATTTTAAGTATTAAAGTATTAAGTAAGTATTATATTAGTATTCGTTTAAACCTTTCTCTCTAATATTTTAGAATAAAGTCATAGTTCAGTACATAAATGTGCAGTGGTGTTAAGATTTTTTACATTTATTAATTTTTAGACGCATTTATAAAACCATCAGTATAATTTATGTCGACATTATTATAGTGAAATATTTACGATAAAAAATTATATTGATAATCTCTGTGATCCCAAATTTGACAAGAATTAGGCATTTTATTATTCAAAAAATGGGCAAGATTAACACATTTGACGATAATTATAAAGATACTAATTATGAGATATGTTTTTGACCATTCAAATGTGATAAATATCTTACGAATAATGATTGCTTTATAATAATTATTGACCTAAGAATAAGGTAGTGTTTTTTTGAAATACGCCATTTCTTTTGGCATTCCCCAGTGGTTAAGCTATAACATACGGCCGTAGCCATAAATTGACAAACTAAAACTGAAGTAAGGAGTAAGATCATGTTAACGCGCGTGTTTGAACATGTACCTAACCGATTTTTTTTAAACGGTACACGTTTAAACGCGCGTTACCATGATCTTACTCCCTACTTCATTTATCATTTATCAAAAATACTTTATGCAGTCATCAAATATTTAAAATAAATATAAAGGATAACAAGGCTTCAAAATTATATAAATAGATTATCTACAATGTTTAAGGAATGTCCAGGATCATGCTTTGAAAATACAATAAAAGCTCTATTTTGACCTACGCTGAGCACGTCCGCCCTTAACACACTTTTAATTAAAACATACCACAGTATTTTACGCACGTTCCTGTTAATTCTATCTTAGTAATAAATACTCATATATTTATAACTAAGCGCTTCTAAACACTTTTTTCTGTCCCACTATCTTGATGGTTTTGTTCAGGGCTTGCTCGAGAAGTATGAACAAGCTTTGACTAAATAATAAATTGGACATAATGTAGGTAGGTAAGTTGACTTAAAACTAAATGCTTTTAAAAATGTAATGAACATCTCTGACACAAAGATACGTCCAAGTATTTAGTTGCCGTTGTCTTAGTCCGATAAGTATTTGAAACATGTCCATAATATAATATAAAGTATGCGAGAAGACTTGTTTGTCTTCGTGGAAAGGTGTGAGTGAGTCGCGCATAAAGAAATATCACTTTTTGTAATGGCAGCATTTTCTAGGATATACAACATGGCCAGAAAATATAGATACAAGTTTATGCTTATATTATTAATATTTTATTACCAATGCACTGGCATCGCACAACGAGAGGTAATTTCTGAAACTACTATAATATGCTTTAGGGACAACGGGAAGTCACTTCTGAAGATACAATTTGGACCTCCGAATGCGCTCGATAGCAGCTTAGTTTTGTGAACAATCTCGTTACACATACGTCCATTTAAGGTTATACTTCAGCTGGGGCACGGTATAAAACGATCGTGACTACGCGACGCAAAGATTGTGAAAATGACGCGTGCAGAACAAAACATAATTTGTCATAAAAAGTCCACATGCGTCCATTTATTGTTATGTTTATTGTTCTATTACTAATAATAATAATATATTCATTGACATGTTTTCTTTTTCAAGTAAATGGGTAATGTTTTTTAGTCATCTTTACACGATTTAAGAATTAATTCCCCCGTCGCCGTCACAAAACAAATTGACGTGTTCACAGCACGATTTTCGCTCTCCGATTTCCAGCCAGTGAAGTGAAGTGAATCTGAGGGATGAAGCAAAAACGATGTACATAGAAGAAAAATGCATACTATATTTATTTTAACACTACAACAGGTAATGACATTGGTGTAATGAAGCAGAAGTGTAATTAGTAATAGAAGAGAAACAATCACAAATACACAGGCTTTGAGAAAATCACATAAATATATTGTGACCTCATCGAGAATCAATCTCGGAGCTCCGGATGAAATTCCAGGGTCTAACACACTGGACTAAGAAGGCCTCCAGGGGATATGGAAGATATGAAGGCAGGCAGGAATACGCAGTTTGATAGAGGTTGCCCAAAACAATAAATGACAATAAGCTAGATATTTCGTTAATCGTGTGGATCAGCGCTAGATAAATGAAGTCATAAAATGCGCAGAATCGATGAACCCATCAAGTGCAAAAGTGTATGTAGCAGGGAAGAGCTAGGAAACTGTGAAGACCGGTGACATCCCTAGGTAAAGTACCGCCCCAACGTAGTTTCAAAAAACTGCACCCAACGTTTTTTTGTCTCAATGTTTATCTAAATTCATTCCATACTACATTTTTATTCATTAAATTTGGGTGTGGGTATTCATCGCTAGCCATTTTTTATGTCGTCGAAGAAATTACTCTAAAAAGTTATGTTATTCACACGTCTTCCTAATTTGCCTCCCATAAGCAACGCATACTTTGCCTGCCCCTATCAGACGACATTGGTGAAGATTAAAAGGATATGATATGGGGAGGTTTTCATTTAAGTTGATCTAATAAGTAGTTTTTATTGTGCTTTTAAAGAATACAAATATTTTTTTTTATATATTATATACTTACGTAAATTATGCGAAAAGGAGTACTCATTTTATTAATATGTACATATTTAAAGGTCGTTTAAAACATATTCATAAGTAAATTTATTTATTATAAATGTTTCCGTTGTACATCAAGTTTTCTGGGCCACCCTACAAAAGGTATAATTCAGTAAGCAACATAACTATCATACGTTGGTTTGTCAATAATCCGGATACAAGAAATCTAATGACATAATAGTAATTAATGTAATTAATGTTTTTTACAGAAGTCGTTCAAGAATAATCGTTTTTGCGTAGGTACTTTTCATTATTTCCTGTACCGACTGATCAAATAATCTCATTAAATAACATTTATGTAGTGTAAATAATAATATAGCAAATAAATACTGCTAAGTACACTTATTAACCCATCCGCATACGTAACACCGATTTCAAATAGGTTAACTTTCGTCATGTTTAACCCACGAAGCACACTATTTATTTGTACTTTACAGATAAGGGTAGTTTCTCTGCTGGTGGGAATGCTTTCCAATTCGCTCTATCTTAACTCATAACGTTTTTTTCATGGTATCACAAAAAATATCAATCATTGAGATGTGTAAGCTTGTTTTTCACTCTATTAGTTTTACATTGATATCAAACATTATAGAAACAGCTACTTTAATTTCCCATTGCACGTTAATTTCGACCAGTAATGAACAGTCCGCAGCGTATGAAATGCAGTGATCTATTGATAGATTTTTTTACTGAAACAATGTTGAGAAGGCATTGTGACACACGGTATAGGGACATAAAAAGCCCCCGATCTCGTTTTTGCAGATTTACAAGCTTTGCGAAATGTCTGGGATAAGAGAAGAGCAGTATGCTGCACTCAAATTTTGCCACTGCCGGAAGAAAATAGCCATTAAAGTTTACGAATTTATCATTGCAATCGTGCAATGATTTGATTGCCTTTAAATATTGTTTTTTTTTTTTTTTTTTTTTTTTTTTTAATATTCTGATATTTTTTGAAAACTCTGACTTAATATTTAGTCTATGTGTAATTTTCTATTTATCCTATTCTATTCAGATAAGTATTTAAAACTGTTGTTAGGCATTTATAATCGTCTACATGGTGTGTAAAACTGTCTATAAAAATTGAACATATATAATTTGAAAACACTTGATGAGAAATATATAACCACTAGAAAAATATGACACCCAGCAGGATTCGCGCCTAGTGATTTTTTCGATAAAAATTGTTTAAGAACATTCCCACATGAATAATATGTAAAACTTAATGCATTCTGAAGCGAATGGAAAACATTGTTCGCGTACAGGTTTGTATGTATCATTAGAATGTGTGCCGACAAAACAACACATTCGATGATCGAAACGGGGAGATCATATCACATAAGTTATGGCAAATTGAGTTTGATTTAACTGTGTGTTTATTTTGTTCAATCTTGCACCTACTTATTAATATAATAATATGTATATTAAATTATATTGTTATATTGAAAACGTTCCAAGTGATTCTATGAAAAGATTTTAATACTTTTAAATATTTATTAAGTGCTCGTTACTCGGAAAATGTGGTGGTGAATTTAATACTACGTAACAGTGGAATATTATTATAATATCATACTATTAATAATTAACCTGGTGGTGGGGTATGACTGGTATGGTGTGTAAAATTCCCACCTCCGCTCCCGTTATGTATATGCAGCCACGTCATACGCGGCCGGCTAACATAACCCTTACGTGTGCCAGATCAAAGAATTTAAGCCCTCATTTTGTCCCGAGCAGAGCCGCACGGGACTGGTGATGCAACCTTGCACCGAAGTGCGAATGCATGATGTTAATTTATATGGCAACTATCAGAGTGACTTTAGTTTGAAGAGTCGCAAGGGGAGTCGAGAGTGTCCCGCCCCCCGTACGCTCTGGCGAATTTAGTAAAGGCCGCAAAATTGGCCTCGGTTGCCACCATGTCCGCGTGTCCTATTGGGCCCGAATGGGGTCGGACCCGGGCAAACAACTCCGCTCGTTCGGGGCCCATAAGTGGACAGTCCCACAGGACGTGCTCTGCGTCCTGCTGGTCGTGTCCACATGAGCAACCCGACCCATGTCCTGCCAAACCAAACCCCTGCAGTTTGGCCGCAAAGTTTCCATGGCCAGTCATGAATTGACTAGTCCAGTGGGTAGGCACCAGTCTCCTCGTCATGTGTCTCACCGAGACATCTGGAAAGTATAGAAAAGTCTGGCGGCCCTTAGAGGAGGCCACCCATCTCGCCTGCCATGCCGCATATGCGGTCTTGTAGACCAGCTCAGATACAGTTTTTCTGTAGCTCACGCCCTCCACTCTCGATGGCGGTGTCAGAGGGACACCGGCGAGAGTTGTATTGATCCTCCTCATAAGGAGAGTGATCGATCCTCTAATTTGAACGTGCAAGTCGAGGGGAAAGACCCCCGCAAGGACCGCCAGGGCATCCGAAGATGTGGTCCTATAGGCCTTAGTAAGGCCAATCAGAGCAGCCCTCTGTCCGCTAAGCAGAGCCCTCTTCACAATTGTCAGCGAGGCTTTGGTGTGCCACACGCTGGAGGCATAGCCAGCGATGCCCATGAATATAGCCTCGTAGGCGATTCTCAGGGCCCGAGGCTTTAGACCCCAATTGTTGCCCGCCAGGCGAGCAACCTTCTGATAGGCTGAGTTGGCCTTAGCCACAATTACTTTAGCATGCTTCAAAAAGGTCTGCTTCTCGTCCAGAACGACCCCCAAGTAGGTCACCTCTCGAGAAAACCTTATAGCAGAGTCGCCGAAGCGCACTGCGGGTGATCGCTTATTTATGTTTATCCTTGAGCTGCCCTTTAGGAGGATAGCTTCCGTTTTGCTAGGTGCAAATGCAAGCTTATTAAGCTTACCCCAGTTAAGGATTCTCGATAATGCGTCCTTAGCTACGCGCTCGAGTGTCGGACGGCTCGACGAGCCAACTAGTAAAAGAAGGTCATCAGCGTACGCGACGAGCGCGCAGCCCGGTGGCAGAGGTAACGTCAAAACATCGTCAAAAAGTATATTCCATAGCAAGGGGCCAAGCACGGAACCCTGCGGACACCCCATGGTGGTCTCCCTGTAAATCAATTCAGTGCTAGAGTCGTATATAACTTCCCTTTTATTAAAATAGCTTTGCACTAGGGCAAAGAGGTCCCCCGGGATCTGTCGGAGCCGAAGCTTAGATAGAATTAATGGCCACCATGCGGTGTCGAAGGCACCGGCTATGTCCAAAAAGAAGCCTGCCACAATAACTCCTTCTGAGTCCTCAACAAATTTCTGTGCAAATCTGATAGCGTCCTCAGTAGACTTGCCGGGTCTAAAGCCAAATTGCCTCTCCGAGATAGGGTAGATTCTCTCAAGGTGGTCCTCCAGTCTTCTGCTGATTAACCGCTCCAATATCTTACCCAGCACTGGCAGAAGAGTGATTGGACGGTACGCTTTTGGGTCATGCGGTGGTCGTGTGCTCATCTTAGGTATAATCCTAAGGAGACCCTTCTTCCAACAGTCCGGGAAGATGCCCCTGCTCATGCAGTCAGCATACAGCCCGACTATCTCATGAGGTGCTCGAAGCCACGCCCTTCTGGCAATCACATTGCTGATCCCATCAGGTCCGGGGGCTTTGCCCGCCCTGAGGCCATCAAAAATTAATCCCACCTCCGACTGGGTAAGCTCAGGAGAATGGTGAGTTTCCAACGGCAAGATTGCAGATAGTCTTAGTTGACAGGTTCTGTCATCTTCATGTGCCGTAGGTATGTCCTGTGGAATTAGAGCTTCCAGCAGTATGGATGCAGACTCTGCGCTGTCCATCGCAAAGGTGCCATCGGGGCGCCGCATAGCCGCCATGACTTTACCAGGCCTTGAGCCCAGCTTTATCACGCGGAAAGGCGGTCCCCACGGATCATAGCCCCCCATTTCAGAGACAAAATCCCGCCAGTGCTTTTTCTTGGCTTTATTTAACTCTTTTTTGAATTTTGCCCTTGCGGATTTATAAGCAATCTCCGTAGGTTCGTCATTTCTGGGTAAGTCGTTCTGAGATCTTCTAGCTCTTTGCAATTTTCTTTGGGCAAGTCTCATGGTCCTTCTCAAAGACGTCAATTTTGGTATCCACCATGGCGCAAGGTTGGGTGGCCTCAGAGAGGTTCTACCCAGCGTGGACTCCGCAGTTTGAGTAATGAACGCTGTCAAGTCATTGGCTCTTTGGTGGAGATCGTCAGCCGACATGGCAGAAGCCAGTCCACCAATTTTGACGTCAAAAGCATCCCAATTGACACCGCTCGTCCGAAAGCGCCTGGGAAGTAGTAGGCTCTCGGTTTGGCTCAATGGGGCCGCATCTCCCGCAACTCTGAACGAAAATGTGATCAGACGGTGATCGCTAGCCACCGCGTCCGTGTGGACCTGCCAGTCCACGGCGCGTCTGGCAACGCCACTGGATGTCAGAGTGACATCAATATGTGACTCACCATTTCTGGTGGAGAAAGTGGCCGGCCCGTTAGGGTCATTTAGCACCGTCAAATCAAAGGCGGCCAAGAGCTCCTCGAGTGGCTCAGGTTTGTCCTTGTTACGTCTGGGCCCAGAGGGGGCCCAGAGCAAGGACTGGACGTTAACGTCCGCCCCAACAATTATCTGCTTGCCTCTGCAAGCATATAAGATTTTCTCCAGTTGTTTTGTGCAATACAGGGTAGAAGAACTGTACTGAAAATACGCAGATATAACTACAATGGAGAGCCCCCTGTTATTAGCAATCTCCGCCACCGCGAAGAGCTCATTGGATAGATGCGAGAGATGCAACACAGTCAGTGCGGTGTCAATTACAAATATGCAAGCTAGAGATTTCGGGGTAGCTTGTATGATACGGCCACCGCTTAGGCCCCGATTGGGACCAAAGGCGTATGGCTCTTGTATCATAATTATGTCCGTATTCTGATCCCGAGCAACCTCAAGCAGCTCGGCAGATGTGGCTCGACCTCTGCCCACGTTTATCTGAGCGAAGGAGATCATTGCGGACAGTAATCAGTGCGGCTTCTTTCCTCCTCAATAGCGTGTAGGCGCGCGGGACAGTCGGGATCGGTGGCCAAGTGGCCGTTCGGCTTCTTGTAGCGCGTGCACGCAGGGCACTTGCCCGGTTCGTCAGCGGTGGGGCAGTCTGCTCTGTCATGCCCTTCTTTAGTGCAGTGGCCGCACGTTGTAACCTTAGCGTTGCAACCCTTAGCCATGTGTCCGTATAAGTGGCACTTTGCACACTTGACAACTCCGCAAAAGTCACGCACAGGGAACGAATTCCACCCCATGAAAAGTCTGCCATCATTAAGCAGCGCCTCTCGAGCCTTTCCAGGGATCGACATTATCATATGACAACGTTCGGTCTTCGGTCCCGCCTTGTGGCTCAGTTTAGTTCCAGCGTAACCCTCAGATGCAAGGCCAGACGCCTCCTGGGTATTGTTTATGATTGCCTCCTTGAGCTGCTCTTCTGTCGTCTCAATGGGTACATTAAAAATTATGACGCGGGGAAGCTTTCTCCCCGCGACTTGGGCCTTTAAGCCGGCCTCAGTCAGCCCAGGGGCAGCCATGAGCCGCTTAGCCTCGTCGTCACTTTTGGGATGCACGATGATCCCGCCTCCCCGGATCTTGCGTACCCCGGTGATGTGCACTCCCAAAGTTTCAGGCACAATAGTTTTCATGACCGCTTCCTTTGTGGCAGTCGATTCTTGGCCCTCCTTAGTCGGATAAAACATCACCCCCGGCCTGGCGACAGTTTTCGGAGGAACTGGTGGCCATTCGGAGACTCTAGTTGGTTGAGCCTCTCTACGGGTTACGTCACTCCAAAGAGCCCTGGGAGGAGCATTAGAAGGAGCCTGGATGATGGCTCTCGTTAAGGAGGCACGATCCTTCACAATTGCCTTGTGTGCCTCCAGCTCTATCGCCATGGCCCACGTTTCAGTGATTGCCATCTCAAGCTCCTCGGCAACTGCGTTCACGGTTGCTCTGGCAATACGACTGTCCTTCTCGAGGGTGGCAAGCGCCCTTTTGATGGCAATCGTCGCCCTGGACGCACTCTCCTGAGACTCAGAGAGAATACTCAAAGCCACGGGACTGATCTCCTCGCAAGATGCTGAGGTTGAACCAGCCCTTGACTTAACGCCCTTGCCCTTTGAAGTGGTGGAAGCGCTCTGCTTGTCTTTCTCTTTTTCTTTCTCAGGCCTTTTATCCTTGACCTTGGGGGCCTGCTTTGGGTCACCAATACCCTCAGCCACGTCCGACTTCCGCTTCCTAGTGGACATTCCTTCCACTTGCATGGGGTCCCCTTTGTGGTTGACCATGGCGCTAGGTAACACTCGTCACACGTCACTCACTCAACCACAATTTATCGCACAATAAATATTATTGTTACAATAATTACGTAACTATTATTAAACGAATTAAAAGTCACAATTCCCGGGAAAGTCCAAGGGGAAAACACAAAAAAAGTTTCACAAATCGTATTCCAAGGGCAGGCGAAGGTATTAGTATAGAAACGGGATCAAAAACTTGTGAATAGCAGGGTCAAAATTGAAGATAACGAAAGCGAAATAATAGCGATGCAAAAACACGTCCGCACGGCTCGACAGTTCAGTCGCAACCCGGTATGACTGGTATGTATGACAAGATAACTCGCAGAACCAAACTGAATAGTATCTTCAAAAATGACCCCCCATCAGTGACGTCCCTAGACAAAATGCCGCCCCTAGGCAGTGCCAAAATGCCGCCACATTTGTTTATATAGTACTTTGTATCATCCTTTAATGACTCCAATATCTAAGAATTGTGTTGTATGGATACATTACTAACAAGATATAGGTACCTATACTACTAAATCTAACATAAATGCCCATCTCTGCTTCAATAAACTATACGGTTAGGTACTACGGTTTCAGATAGGTACATTTAGAAATACACCTGACAACTTCCATAACTCGCGAGTGACTGTGAAGAATGTGACGTCCAAGGACAACGGAAGTAAACTAGACATCGCAAACCCAACAAAACAAGCCCAACAGACCAAACAGACCCAACAAGTCCTGTTGAAAATTGTATAGTACTTATCTAATTAATAGATATATTTTGTTTCCAACCAGTGAGCTGATTTTTTTAATGGAAAGATATTTCCGTTATTACGTTTTAGGTAGCTTTCTATATATACCTAATGATTCTCCTCGATTTGCCGCCCTTTTAGTAACTGCCGCCCCCAAGCGACGCTCAATCTGCCTACCCCCACGGGACGTCACTGCCCCCCATCGTCTTTTAAGCTTGAAGTATTCAACCAATGTGTGTTAACCAGGTGCGTACATATGCGTGTTAATCATAGATCCTTAATTTTAATGAAAGAAAGTGGCATGGAAAGGTACATGTTCGTATAACGCGCATAGAACACAAAACGATGTGATGGAAGTCGCTAAGCAGATCGATTGAGAATGGGCTGTACATGTCGATCATTGAGTGAACAATCGCTGGACAGACGCCGTTTTAAAATGGTACCCAAAGGGTATTAAATGACCACTGGGATGCCTTAAAACCCGCTGAGTAGACGAGCTCATAAACTTCGGTAGATGTACAGGGCAATGAAGAACTAGGGACCAAGAAGATTAGAAGGAGCCAAGGGAAGCCTTCCCCCTGCAGTTGATCGACCCCAGCTGATGATGATAACGATGATTTTTTTTAAAATGCGTAAGTATAATTCAGCTTGCCCACTCCACATGCAAGTAGGAATGACAGCAAATACTTAGGATGCGATAAATTGTTTTTATTGAACCAAAATTATAAAGAAATTATATATTTTTTTCAATGTTATAAGAATAATTGTTCTTCCAGAATCATTTTTTATCACTTATTAAATCTCGATATAGTAATATTTCTTCTACGACCATGTCCGATTCTAATAGGATCATATGGGCCTCCACAGGGTGGAGGTTTGTATTAACAGATTTTGTTTTACGAGAAATGGATGTCATCCACTTGCTCAACCTATTAGGTTCATAGGTACTCTGACACATACACACATTGAAAAATAATATTACAATATGTCCTTGTCAGACCCAGGATTCGAACCTGGGACCCACGACACTAACTAAAATAGATTTGTACAATTTTTAATTCAATCCTCTCTTTAAAGCAAATGGTAATTTAATTAAATATTAATTATTAATCATTTTGATCGTTTATTTAAACCTAATATTTTCTTTAATTTACCAACATAATATACTACATTTAACTAAGCTTGATGATCTAAGCTTATAACGTTTTAAATGTAAGCATGGAATAGAGCATAGATCGATCCATTATTCAAGTCATATTATGGTAAGGTGTGAACTGATCGATAGATCTTTTAATTACATTTATTGATCACTGTATTGTTATTCAAACTACATACAAAGCAATCATTATTTTTTTAAATATGAATATTTACGTTTGAGTAATGGGAGTAGATAAAAAAATCAAATACAAAATTTCTTATTTAGAGTCGCTGTTAATTATTTTGGGACATATTATTATTAATCGATATTGCCTACCAATCTATCAATTTTAAGCACCTACTTAAATCTGTCTTCGTTGGAGTTTTCGTGGAAGACGTTACCGACAAATAATGTGATTAAAATTATATGAGAGTAAGTATTATCTTATCCTAATAGGTTTAAGGTAAAAAAAGAAATGGGTAGAACGATTTGCACTGTATGGGAATACCTGGCATTAGAAGACAATAGAGAGGGACATGAGTCAATTATATATGACGGATGAGGCTAGATCTGGCCTTGAAAAAACTCCTAGTGGAAAAAGAATTTAAAACGTCAGTTAAGTTAAGAGTTATTATGCCACACATAAATAATATAAAAACGCTACGATTTCGCTGCATTTAAAAAAAATACTCCTAGGGGGGTTCTGTAGCGTCCCACTCAATCAGGGCATGGGTCAGTTGGTCGCAGGCGTACGGGCGCAGCACACGCGCATTACCTACAATTCAAAATTACATCTTGATTTAATGGACTCAAATAAAACTAATATGAAAGTGCCCTTACGTGTTTCACTGATAATTTATTATCTACAACCAATTCCACAGTACAAATAAAAAGATACTAGCACATTATGTAATATAGAAACATAAAAAATATAAACTAAAATCTGAAACGTTTCGCTCCAATGCAGAGACTTTTAATACATAAGTATTAATGCGTCGACAACACATTCTATCACCAAATTTTGGGGGCGGTTCGGTACTCAAAACAATAAACATGGATCATAACGTTCAATGAAATGTATTTTTTTTAAAAAATAATTATGTTTTATTAGTTATGCCATGAAAACCTTTACCAATAGACATCTCATGTATGGTTTATGTATAGAAATGTGAAAAATAAAATGGATATCGTCGATATACTTTTTAGATAACTGAAATATTGTATTACCAAGAGCATCTAGCCAGGAGATTCCAAGAGAGCGTAGCTCGACTAGTAATTATATAAAATTTCAGAGATTTAGCTATTTTGGTTGTAACATCATTATTTATAGGTACTGACTATAAAAATAAATGGTTTATACTCGTATAATATAATAGACAGACATAAATGAAACCTTTCTTTTTATTAATTCTATTCATTATTTCAAACATGTACGATTAATAAAAGAAACTTAATTTTATATTTATAGAGCGTATAAGTAACTTTAAAATAAGTTTTTTCATTATTGTGCCCTTAGATATTTTCTACTGTTGGTAATAAAAATAAAATCACATTACTTATATTAAAATAAAATAGTTAATTTCTCGTAAAGTTAACGATTGTACATATTAAATTATAATCATTATGGATTTATTTTTTAATATTCCAAGCAGTTCTAATAAATTTAACGTAATCCTTTTATTACAAAAGAGTAAACATTCTGTTGATGGGCTAGCTGCAATGTTTTATGAGTTTTTAATAATGATACCGCAAAGCAAGATTTTTCAATGCATTAAAATTGGATTTGCTTAAAATCAAGTCTATGTCGCTAACGGGTCTTGTGTGAGCACACACTCATGAAAACAATTGAAATGTGTGATTTATCGTCTTCAAAAAAATGTCGGAGGAGTTGATGGGTCATCGTCCTGATTTTTTTGTAAATTTCATTTCAAAAAATCAAATATTCATAATTGATAATGAAAGACATCGCAATTTTAAAATATTTCGTGTTATTACGTTCCGTATTGGCGAATAACTTGTAAATTGGTGAAGCTATGGTGATTTATCATATCACGGTGACAAACAGAGATGTCGCGCTTTTGCTCTGCGAAAAGCGTGACCGAACAGACGCCAACGGGTTAAATTGATACATGGACCACTGCGACGAAGAGTTTAAAATATAAAATAAATTATTAATTACAAATTAATTATATTTATTTAATTTCGTTACGCAACAGTAATATAATATTAAATAATTACAACATAAAAAGAACTTTTTATATACTTACCAAGTTTTTAAATTTTCTGTTGAATCGTATAAACTTGACAATTCTATGTATTAATAAAAACTTTTTATTGTACTTGATACAAATACTAAATAAATATAGAATACTGAAATTTAATGTAATTTTGACATTCCATATTGATTTCCATAGTAACGCACGTATATATTAATAATTTAGTTGCTAGGACCCCCTTAGCAACCAACAATAATAACTTTCCATGCAAAAGAGAATTAAGTGAAAATAAATTCTATGAATATATTAATTAATGAATATATTATAATAGTTTCAAATGTCTAGCTAGTCGGGAAGTTAGTTAAAAATCTTCAATCATCCAATAAAAATCTTGGACAAATAAGAAAAAAAATGTACTGGACAGACAAGAAAAAATTAGTACTGGACAAACAATAATCGAGCTAATAAAAACGTGGTGATAAAATAGTAATTTACGATACAATAACAAACGGTCTACAACGCCTACCAGATGTTCCGATTTAGTTGAATAACATCCAAATCGGATATAGACTTTTGAAATTCTATTGTTGTCAGTTGATTCCGACTTTCAGAACGCCTCATATTTAAAAAAAAAATATATAAAAATAAGATTGCTCTAGAAAATATATAGTTTAAAATGTTTTTACGTTAATCTCATATGTATCTACACTCTAGAATCGTATCTTCATACAGCCACACACATAAGGTAACGCGTTTTCTATTATTTTTATGTTCCCTGATTTATGATGATTTTTGAAAAAGGTTTGGCTGCTAAATATATTTACCACACGGCGGTCGACAAATATGTTTAAAATGTTAGTACCTAGTTACAGTAACAGGTACGAACATAAAATAATTACTCGTCACTCGAATGTATCATATTAAATTGTATTCGATGTAATGATTAGTCAATATCAAATCTTTCAATCAAGCAGTTTACAATAATTTATTAATCTCTCAAATGAATAGTCGTTTCACGCATACTGTGAGAATGACGAAAAACTATAAAAGTAAATCAATCTTATTTAAATATATATATCCTTAAAATATAACGACTACAAATGGTGATCCCGATGGAAAGTGATGAAAAACTATAGTTATCTATTTAAAATTAAAGGAAAAATAATGACGATTTTTTCAAACGCCCTCCATACTAAAATACAGACTGGAAATTATTGTTCTTTGTATGATCTTATGAATATTTTTTTTCAAATAATTTCGCTACATCCAGTATAAATTTAAAAATAAAACATTAGGTAAAATGAAACAACTGATAGTGTAACGAAATACAGTATTAATGAATGCATAGCACTTTTGAAAATGAGCATAGTAAAGCCACGTACTTTTGTAAGGTATATAATATGTACAATACAGTTTATTTAAATGAATAATATATCCATCATCGGCGCAGGTTCTTCCAAAAATATTAATGACGAACCGTACAAATTTGGTACCACATACGTATCACAGGCATACAATTTTCACACTACCACACGTGGTCGCCAGTGTCATGAAACGAATGAGAAAATTATGATTGATGACACGACGCTAAAGTGTTACACAACTATAAAATATATACATCAGTAACTGCGATGTTTTAAATTAAAATAGTTTCAATACAAAATATATTAGCATCTCCGAATATGGAATTCTCATAACATAGCTAACAACGTGTCATATGTACGTCTACTATATTTTGAATTATTAACCCGGTATTTCGGTTAAAAATGATGTCTAGTAAAATCACGAAATTACAGCGTTGTAACACCGCTTTTTGTATAGAAAATATCTAATGAATAAAACAAAATAATATGAATATTTTGACAGAAAGATAGAGTGGCTAGAGTAAATAAATTAAAACCTCGTGAACATACATAATTTGAAAACATCTCATGCATAATATGTCCATTCGAAAAAATCCATTTTAGAAAAAAAATAAGACACCCGACATGACTTGAACATGCAACCGCCGGATTCGCGCCAATGTGCTTTTACAATTAAGCTACGGGAATCCTACTTAATTACGAAGATTTTAAATAGTAGTTCTTACATTAAGTGCTTATCAAATTGCGATAATAATGATTTTAGGTTGATATTAGTTTTTGTGATTTATTCGTTGTATAAAAGAAGTGTATTATATAAACCTAGTACAAATAATATGAATGTATCTCTTTCCTAGAATCACAACGTTTGACCAAAAACATCACATATCAATTCAATCAGTGATTTATTTTTGGTGTACAAGTACCTACTTACGTATCTGTTTGAAAGGTTATGTTATATTTCAGTTTGACGTTAGTTTTAGGAAATTTTTTATGCTTTGGGTAATATTTTTTTATAGTCAATATGAGAGAAATACGCATAATTTTATGAATTAGATGTCGTATGACTCGTTTGTTATCTCTGAAATCTACGTACGTAAAACCACCACTGTTTGTGAGTAGGTTTCCTGGAAATGCTGTAATTCTCTAGAGTTGGCGTGAATGTTGATTTAATAATTTTTAAAACACTTTTAAGAAAATATATTATAACCAATAGAAAAAATCTTTTTTGAAAAAAATAAGACACCCCGCAGGAATCGGACCAGCATTTTTCGGGTATCGCGTCCACGCACCTAGTCCACTATGCTAAATGAGTCATACTTAATTACGACAATTTTTAACCATTGGCTTTTTAATATTCACTAGAGCGCTTTTCGAATTGAGCTACTATTGGCGATCGGCTTTTGTATTTTAAATCAAAGTAGGTATTAATTTAATTACTAACCGACGTCACGGATCACTCCAAGATTTTTTGTTTGCAACTTACTTGAACTTGCTAATATTTTTTAATTAACTATTTTTTTATTCAACGAATAATTCACATGATTTAAGAATGCGACAAATATAACATTCTTAAATTTTGTGAATTATTCGTTGATTAAAAAAAGTTAATTCAAATTTAAAGAGTTTTTGTGTACCTACATATTTATCTGTTTAAGGCAGTGGTTTCCAAATTTTATGTTACTACGCCTCCCTTTAATATCATAATATATCAGAAATTATCATTTAAGTATATCAATCATCATATAGGTATTACATCAAATTGCAACGCATAATCATATATTTAAAATATTTAATAGCCTTGAAACAAAGCAGCGCCGTAGGCGACTTTTTTACTATTAATAAAATAACGTGAAAAGTGCATTAGCAAACTAGCCAAGAACTCAGTAAATAGATTTTTGTTTGCTTCAATGTATCTGGCGCACAAATCATTTAAAAGTGGAAACATGGCGAACTTATTTTTTTTGTAATTTTGATTTCCAAAGCTCCAATATTTTATGAATCAGTGAATGCATTAGTGGTTTTTGCATTGATTTATTCACTTATTTTTATTTTTAAATTTCAACCAAAGTTTAACAACAAAATTATCGTTCCTAAACAAATTTGCCTCAAATTTCAACATTATGATTTGACCCTTTTATTTAATTTTTTCACGAAACGGCCAGCGCGCTTCACAATATACGATAGAAGTAAGGTATTATAAAATTAGTCTCCATATTTTCAGACAGGTTTGCAAACAAC
Source organism: Rhyacophila brunnea (assembly GCF_057557595.1). NCBI lineage: Eukaryota > Metazoa > Arthropoda > Insecta > Trichoptera > Rhyacophilidae > Rhyacophila > Rhyacophila brunnea. Next base: position 39,753,143 of record NW_028232796.1, read on the forward strand.
CTTTTATAGGACTGTTTTATGTAGTTTATATCTAGCGGCCGTTTTACAAAATAAGCATTTGCAAACTGCAAACCTGTGGCTACATTAATTGTGTGAAACTTATCGCACCTCCCTTCGCAACACTCCGCGCCTTCCAGTTTGGAAATCGCTGGTTTAAGGTAACCAAAAATAAATAATAAAATATGTACCTATGTAGGTATCTAACGAATTTGCAGACAATTTAAAGTTAAAAATAAAAGGGAACGGTATTCTAAGTCACATTAAGTGCGGCATTTTGCCTGGGAACGTCACAGAGTATTGTGAATGGAAAAAAGTATAGTCACGTTTACCGATTTTTAACTTAAATTTAGAGTACCTTACCTACATCATATTTTATATTAGTTTGTTACCGATCTTATGTTTATAATATGTTAAAATATTTTTATTCAGTAGATAATTATATGCTTTTTATATTAACAGTACAGAACGGTTATATCAGCCTTGTTTTACGACTGGTGTGAATCGACCTTTACATCATCTCCATGTTTTTCTAAATATATTTTTTCAACTACATCACAACACAACGTTTAAAAAATCCTGGATGGGAAACCAGGTCATAAAAAAGAATCCCAGCAGATTAATTCGGCGGTCACAGGGAAAGATTTAGTAGTACTATTATTCATTTTCCTCTCACTGGCTTTGTCCTATTTTTATTTACTGCCTAGGGAAAGTCCCGCAATGTCTATGACCGACTGACTGCATTTTCGAGAAATGTAGGCATGTTTATTATTTGTATGTAACGTTTTATAGGGGATATTAAATAAATTCTTGAGGGAAATCTATGTACAATACCGTATTTCAGAGTTTCTTAAATGCTTTTGGTGAATGAATAATTTTATTAAATCAATATTAATTATATATATACGAGAAAAATGTATGAATGTGAAATTTATAAAATTTACTAATTATACGGCCGTTTAAGTGGTCGATCAAAATTTTGTTAATTATACGAAAGTAATTGCGTTATTTATGTAGACAGCTATTTTGAGCTATGAACCCATCTTCAGAACAGCTCTAAAATAACTAATTTTCTAAACTTGAAACTAAATGCATGATGCTCTCAAGATATGACAGAAAGACAGCGTGCATTGTGTTCATACATGTTTACATTTTCGTTCACCATTGGCGTAGTTGCATTTACTACTTTAATTATTTATTTATATATATTCAAATATTATTAATTTTACTAAAAATATTTAGTTCTACGAATTTCAAATATTTTTGATGTTATAACAGTTATTTGGATGTAAAACATTACAGGAGGACAATTAGATAAATTCACATCTACATTTATTCGATTTTTTCATGATGAATTTATTTATCATATATCGACTAGACTGTCCGACAAGAGATCTAAGCGATAACCGGAAGTCGCTGTAATCGAAGTGCAATTAACTAAATAGTAAGGGCTTGTTAGTTCACAGTTTTAATACGTAGATAAGAAGATCTTGTTGAACAGTAGATTTATAGGTATCCACAAATATTCTGCCTTGATAAGTAAATTGACATGTATATTTAAAGATTATGTCATAATTATACAATAATTTAACATACCTACTATAAAAGAAAAAGTGGTTTAAAACTTGGGTTCTCATTTCACTAAAACCAAAAACATTGTCTTTTTACTAAACAGGGCAGTAACCTAACCTAACCTAACTGGTCTCAATAAGATGAATTACGAATCATTATTATCACCTCGAACACAATTTTAGCTATTTGCTGCAAGTAGAAATTGGTTCATGAAAAATGACTGTATGAAATATTTGCATCAACACATACGAGTATATATTAGGTACCTGCAGCGTTAGAATTATAAATGTAAAAATGAATTAACTTTAAATCATTCGAATAGAATATTTTGTCATTGATCAATCCCACTACGGAACTATTTACAAGCAAACGGGAATGAATTTTGTAGCCAATAAACTAACACATTGTAGAAAAATACTTCGAAGAAAATTTTTAACGAATGTAAAACAATAAAATATAAGAATAACTGGCTTTTTAACTAATACTCTGAATTATTCAGCATTCAGTGAAAGTTAAGATTAATGCTAGGCTCGCGTCGGGTCGGAAGCTCGCGAAAGCTACCGCCCGAATGCAGCTTTCCGTTTTAATGTAGCAACTTAAAAGATAAAACTAACTTTTATGAGATTTTTGTTCGTGCAGTTCAAAAGATGTCCACAAATCAAGTGTTGTTTACGTTTCTTGTTCCTTGTTATAAGACAGTAAAAAAGCACTTATCGATATTGTAAATTTTCCGCCTGGCAGAAATAATCGTAAACAAACAGAAAGAACTAGGAAGTAATAAAAAAGGGCAGATAATATACTCAATAGAAGATATACCAGAGTATATCAATTTTGTAAGTATTTCTTGATTCAGGAAATTATTGGAACCAATAAAGTGTTTTTATGTAGGCGATTCTTTTATGCTAGATCAGAATGATTTGATTTGATTTTCAAATGAACGGATACAATTGAACTATTAACATAATAGTTTTGTTTTTTTGTATTACAAAATGCTATAATGTATCATGTTTTTACATGACTAAGGAAAATGTTATATCGTCACGACCAAAATTTAATATATACGGAGCGGAGATGTTGACACTAAGAAAAAAAGCTCAGAATAATTTAAGCTTTTGAAATATAGGTGTAGAGACGCACGCCATTCTGTATCAGCTGGAAAGACAGTTTTGAATGTCAAGATGATGTCGAGGATGAAGACGAGAAGTTACATAATTTGGAAATACCTCAAAAACATACATATTAGAAAAAAAATATGGTGCCCCAGGCGGGACTCAAACACGGGTTACATGTAAGTTGTACGTATGCAGTTCATCGTGGGACACTTATTCGTGCGCCGCAGAACGTGAAACATGAGTTCGTATAACATTTTATCAAAAATGATGAGTTCTTCGTTGAACATTTCACGGTAGAATACATTTGTACGTATCTTACAAAATGTGGTGATGCAAATAGTACTGTTTTAATTAGATTAATCCTAACCTAACCTAACCTAGTAAATACGTCTCATAAAATTCGCCAAATTTTGTAGCATACGTATAAATATACTCCACGGTGAAATGTTCAACGAAGAACTTGTCATTTGATTAAATGTTACACGAACTCATATTTCACGTACTGCGGCGCACGAATAAGTGTCCTGCGGTGAACTGTTTATGTACAAATTTCCGGATACGTCAAACACGTATTCAAAGGATTACGGCCAATGTAACCCATGGCCCCTATATCCTGAAGCGTGCCCCCAGACTAAGATCTTTGGCGCCCCCCCCCTACCCATCGCTTAGGCTAAAGAATTTAAGCATTAGAGAAAATTTAAGATATGTGTTTATCTCATTTATCTGATCGACTCGCCACGCCGGGCCCCTAGGCTACAGCCCTGTCAGCCCCCCCCCTTGTGGGGGTCATGATGTAACCACCTACCAAGGTTTATAATATACGACGGAATTAGCTAATAGCGTAATAGCAATTAAAGCGTTTCACATTAAGAATATTACATTCTTAAATCTTGTGAATTATTCGCTGAATAAAAAAAATAGTTTATTAAATTTTTAGTAAGTGCAAGTACAGTAAAAACAAAACAATGATTCCGTTCGTGGATTGTATGCGTACGAATACGTAGCGCTCATCGGCTGCCAGGTATTTAGTACGGCTCCCCACCGGCACGCACACCATCGACCAACCGAATCATTGTTTTGTTTTTACTGTACGTTAACAGTACAATTTAGAGAGATCCGGACGTTGGTTATGAATCAAGATACCTAAATTTCTATTATTGTTAACTTAATTAAAATCACAAACGCCGGTCGCCAATGCACATAGTTTTAAAGATAGCGTATATTTAGTTCACCCAGTGTGCTTCCATGAAGGTACTTTTAAAAAAATACTCATAACTCTGTATTTTTATTTAAATATTCGTAATTATTTTGTCACGTTAGTTATTAGGTAGGTATATGCAAAATAAATTTGATCATCATGATCCGATAGTGAAAATGTTTCCAATTAATAGGATTATGAGTACATTAATTAATATTGAAAACTGTATGAAAGAATTTTCACGGTAACAAAAAAATATTTTGACAACATATACGTATAGAAGTGTCCAATATGTACGCGTCGATAAAGCACATTACCAGCAGGTCTATTCTATACACAAGGCGACTATCGACCGCTAAAGTGATAAAGTAATAGTATTTATTACATATTTTTGTATTATAATTGTTACACTAAACAGTCAAAACTGTGTCTCTATCTTGCTATAAATTTTATCACAGTCAAGAGAGGTGCTGTTAAAATATAGCACTTATTGCAACAATTACAACCAACTTATTGTAATTGTTACAATAAGTGCTAATACTTTGATACAAACCTACCCTAATTAGCCGTCGTATTTATCACTTTAGCGGTCAATAAGTATAGAATAGACCCACATGAACGCGATGGATGCGTGTTCAAGTCTCGCTAGAAACATATATATATATATTATATAATAAATTAATAATGTAAATATATCTGAGGTCTTAAAAAAAGGTCGATATGTTAAATTAAATATCAATACTGTAAATGTTAAATATATACCACTAGTGGATTAAAGTGATAATTAATCTTAATTCGAGTATATTATTATGTAGGTAACTACTCTGATTTATAATACTAAACAATAATAACGTATCTTAATATATTTCCTTAGAATAAAGGCTTATAAGATCCATTACGTAATGAAGAAAAACCGGATGCTCGTGAAAATTATTTTTCCATTATGTTTTTCTTGTTTATGGTCGATTTAAGTATCCGGAGCACATAAAGTGTATCAGCCTCTCTCGCCAGACAAAGGGAAAATTAAATGTGTAAGCCACGCGGTACAAGCTATATGGAGAAACCTTCTGTTCTCCTGGGATTTTTAATCTAAAATGCCACCGTAGGCATTTATATTGGGACAGTTAGGAAGTAAGTGGCCCTCTTGAGTAAGTCAATCATGAGTTGGTTGCCATTATGGCTTCCAGAGATGGATTGAGAGTATTTTGATATGCTTATTATTACAGTATTGTTAATATTTGTTTTGAAAGTGATCAAGTTTTCATGTTTTAAAAAACAAAATTATAAGTGAATGCGCAATGCGTAAATGAGTAAATCATTTGCGTATTGCCTGATTTCTTCGCAGCAGTTTTAAATTCTACACGCTCAATTAAGCTTCAATAAGTTAATACATTGACTGCTGACTAGATAATGAGTAATTAATTACCAAATTTAAATAGCATGCTAATTACATCTAATGGCCACCTGATCGTTACGCGCTAGGCGCGTCTATTTAGAAACGCAAATTACAGAGTAATACGGTCTCCAATTTTATTAGATTGAATATGAACATTAATTCAATTTTTATAGCTGATTTTGGCAAAATTCATGAATTCAAGAATGAAAATCTAACCTAACCCAACAAATAAATAATCCAGTATATCGGCTATTTTCAAAATTTGTTTGCTGCTGGCTTTGTGTAGAGTGTAAATCGATAAGAACCGTGTTTTATTTAGACATGAATTTTATGTCAGTAGGTACTATACGACCCAAAGAGGTTTGACGGTGTTTAATATACGGTGAAGTGTGAAGTTTCCCGACACGGCATATACACACTAGAAAAAATCATTTTGTAGAAATATATGTCAGATACAACATTTCACGGTGAAGTGTGATACGGCGAACTGCATACGTACAATGTGTGAAATTAAAAAGGAGATAACCCTAAAATCACTATGTTATATTATTTATAATAGCCAAAAGAAGGTTAATTATACAAATGCATAATTCTTATGCCTCTATGTGGAATTCAGTAATTCGAAGGCGTTGATTCGACTCGTCCCTTTTATCATTTACGCATAATATGCATTAGGGTTACTTTGGCGTATTCAAATATTATTTTAAAATTTTAAGACAAATCTCACTTTTCTTCTTGCTCACATATTTTTAATATTATGGAGAGATAATAACGTGTATATTAGATAAATTGTTAATTATTTGATACGATCACCAATTCTATTTAAATTCAATTTATAATAGCTGTGTTTGGGTCACGAAATCACGAAAAAAATAATGGTAATGTATTCACTTTAAGTAGAGGTAAAATGCATCTGATTACAATGTACAATCAGGAAAACAATTTCGCCATACGATTGAAAAATATTATTTTTTTGAAAATAAACTTTCAGGATTTCACCCGCAATACTTAAATATACTAACTATAAAAGTATCATATAATATTAAACCAACAATAAAATTTTAAACTTGTTCACGCTGAAAGTGATATAGAAACGTCAAAGTAGTTTTGTAACTCTTCGAGTTGGCTGTCAAAAACTGTAACCCGATATTTTTATATTAGTATTTTTCTTTGTCTGCTATGACACCAATACGACCCTGTCAAAATCTTTCCCGGTGTCAATTTAGCAATTGGAAAATGTACGAAATAAGAGATAAAACGTCATTTCCAGTCATACCGAGTGGCACTGGAGTTATTTGGCTTGGATTTTTCACAAGAAAAAGAAAATTGGTCTCATATAATATAAGTATTTATCACATGTATTCCAGGATAATTGATATTGCGATGACAAAATATGTTATCTTATATTATAGTATCTAATTGAATAATTCACACGTAGAGAATAGTATTCTATTCATGTATATCAAACATTTATTTTAATTTTATTTAAAAAGCGAATAGGTATGCCATATTTTACACTGGATGAAAATTTTTATTTATTTATTAAAAAAAAAGTGATATAATAAATATGTGCTATAAATATGTGATATAAATATATATAATATAATAATTTAATATTATTATCATCGTAATCATTAGCCATAGTCGATCTACTGCTACATGAAGGTCTACCATAGCTCCCTCCACTATTCTGGGTCCCAAGTTATTTGCTGCTACGTACATCCACCGAACTTTATGAGATCGTCTGCATTTTAGGGCGTCCCTGTGGGCGTTCAGTGCCCCTTGGGTACCGCTGTATATCGCCTTTGTCCAGCGGTTGTCCACTCCTCAAGCGACATTCCACCCCATTGCCATTTCATCTGCTTAGCGATCTTTATCACATCGTATACTCTTGTCTGCTTTCTTATCTATTGGTCTCTTTTATGATCTTTAGGCGTTGTGTCCAACATGCATATTTCCATATCACGTTGCATTACTCGTAATTTTAGGATTGCTCTCTAATTTAGAATCCATGTTTCACACGCATACTTGAGCGATGATAGCACACAAACAATCTCGTAATACATATCACCGTCATTTGACATTTACTGTCCAAGACAAACGTATTTGTTCACCCGCTCGATTTGAGAACCATTGATTAGGATTGCTTTTGGTTCATAAGATCAATTTATTAATAGTTTTGTCTTTGAGACATAATAATAATATGTTATATTCTATATTTTAATGGAAAGAGAAAAAGTTTTTTAAATGTATAAATGAAATAGCAAAATTGTGAAAGACCCAAAATACCTGTTAGAGATGTTTAAAATGTTAAGAGCTTGCAAATGAAAGTTTTTACATCTACCACTAAGTATGTTTTAAAATGAATGTCTCTTGGATTATACTCGTGATAATTGCTTTGATGACCTAATACCGATCTCCATTAATGGCACTAGCAGGTCTATAACTATGTCTATCTACCACAATACATGTGAATTGACGGAGGTGCATAATATTATAATGACAAGTTAGCTAGCAGAACCGAAGTGGAGCGCATTTGGGCACGATAATAGTATCTTCAAAAGTGACCCCCGATTCTGTCTAAACCGTAAAATACCTAAGTGTAACACCACAAAATAATGGAAAGGAGGCAAATAAGAGTACGCGATGTGATAGAGGTCGCAAGCTGATTAAATGGCAATGGGCTGGAAAAATGCTGGATAATTCAAATCATACAATGGTACACAGACTAAACGACCACAGAGACGCTCTAAAATGCACTGGATTGACGAATTCATTATGTTATGCAGATGTACGTGACAGCAAAGAATTAGGGACCGGAGGAGTGTAATGATCAGTAGTGAGTGCATTGATCTATTTTGATGATGATGATAAAAAAATCGTATTAGCCTCTTTCGCCCCCAAAACTGTGCTACAAGACCGATTTATGCAGCGAAGGGTTGTCATAGAAAGACAGTAATATCCAAGTACGCCAAACAATTTTTTTGGACACTTTTTTATTACTATTTTGTTCATTGAATCGAGAGCTACTGTTACTATCTGATAATAACATAAATCAACATCAAGATATATGTCGATGATTACAGATTGTAAATATGTCATTGTTATTATTATAAGATGAGAGTTGTTTCTTTATCCATCGGCCTAGGGTCGAATTGGCATGAGGCTGTGATATTTTTATTCAATTCCGAATTTTTTACATAATGTTGCATTTATATTTTTTTTGTTAGAATTATTAATAACCATGTCCTTGCTTTTTCGTACAAGGTGGCTGTTAGTAATTTTTAACAATCACAAACACCCAGGCTTTGAGAAAAATATACAAATATTTTGTCATGACCGGGATCGAACCCAGAACTCTCGGGTGGAAGGCCAGCGCCTTACCCACTACACCACGAGAGCCGCCCATATATTATTATTAAAATTGAAGTTTTTGTCTGAGATTTCGAAGTATATACATTTTTTTAGTGTTTTGACGATTTCCATGATACATAAGCATTAACTATTGTTTTTTTGTCTGTCTGTTCTGTTACAAATCAAAAAATACTATGGCAATCTTGATGAAACTAGCACATATTGTAGACTACATTATTGATACCAATTTAATACACATTCATCATGATAATATCTCGAAACGTTACGAAATTAAAAAACAAAACTTTTCAAAAATAACACACTTTTAACACTCACGACTAGGTTACGTGGTCATATAGCAGCGGTGGAGTGGTGAGGTGGTGAACTGTCGAGTAGGTGGATGCATGCCTACATCCAACCCTTGACTAATAGCACCGACTGGATATTAATAGAATTTAACCGGTTGGGTAAAGGGGTGCGCGCCTATATCTTACCGTTGCCGTACCGATTCGAAAGAAAGGTAAAACAAATAAGTACATATATTTTATTCATTCTGTATATCGGTTTACTTTTATTTTCGGTTTTTCACGCGGATGAAATCGTAAGTTATCGCTAGTATTAATAATTATAAGACAAAATGCTATATATTGTCAATGGCATCACATTCATTTATTAGATGGAATTATAATATTCTATTTTTGAAATTAAATTGCCAAATATTTTGACAGATATTATTTAATACATATTTATGTGTCAGAAAATTTTATAATAAAGAAAACATGACGATAAGTAGTATATTTTTCACGTAGTACAAAATTACATGACATTATAATATAAATGATGTCAATAAACCCAAAAACATGACAATGCTTTTGTTATACCTACTCAGTAATTAGCAAAAAACACGCATTAAAAAAATAACGTCATTATGGTCATTATGTATTTTTTTTATGTAAGCTGAAAAAGGTATATTAAAATAATTGTTGATAATGTTCATACTTAACATACACATAGATACCTAGAAATTGTATACATATTTTACAATATGTAGTTTATAAATTAATTGTTTTGAACCAAAATAATTTACTTTATGTCTTATTTCCGTCAGAAGTTTTACGAATAATTGAGTGTAGGTTAAAAATTACGTGATATTTGAAAACATTTATATAATATGTATCTACTTTAAGGGGGGACATGCTCAGCGTAGGTCAAAATCGAACTTTTATTGCATTTTCAAAGCATACTCCTGGACATTCCTTAAATGTTGTAGATAATCTATTTATATAATTTTGAAGCCTTATTATCCTTTATATTTATTTTAAACATTTGATGACTGCATAAAGTATTTTTATTACATAAAATAGTATTATTTTAAACCTCTCGCTTTATTAGAATAAGCTTAGAATATAGTCATATTTCAGTACATAAATGTGTAGTGGTGTTAAGATTTTTTACATTTATTAATTTTTAAACGCATTTGTAAAACCATCAGTATATTTTATGTCGACATTATTATAGTGAAATATTTACGATAAACAAAAATATATATATATGTTAACGCGCGTGTTTGAATATGTACCGTTTAAAAAAAATCGGTTAGCTACATGTTCAAACACGCTCACAAATGTTCTTACTCCCTACTTCAGTTTTAGTTTGTCAATTTATGGCTACGGCCGTATGTTGTAGCTTAACCACTGGGGAATGCCAAAAGAAATGGCGTATTTCAAAAAACACTACCTTATTCGAGGGTCAATAATTATTATAAAGCAATCATTATTCGTAGGATGTTTATCACATTTGAATGGTCAAAAACATAGCTTATAATCAGTATCTTGTCAAATTTGGGATCGCAGAGATTATCAATATAATTTTTTATCGTAAATAGATCACAATAATAATGTCAACATAAATTATACTGATCGTATTATAAATGCGTTTAAAAATTAATAAATGTAAAAAATCTTAACACCACTGCACATATGTACCGAAATATGACTATATTCTAAAACATTAGAGCGAGAGGTTTAAAAGAATACTATTTTATGTAATAAAAATACTTTATGCAGTCATCAAATGTTTAAAATAAATATAAAAGAAAATAAGGCTTCAGAGTTATATAAATAGATTATCTACAACGTTTAAGGAATGTCCAGAATCATGCTTTGAAAATACAATAAAAGCTCCATTTTGACCCTACGCTGAGCATGTCCGCCCTTAAAGGTTACTGCATTAATTTTTAGAAATGAAAAAAATGTAAACAATAATCTAAATCAATTATTTGCCTATTAGCTGGGAAACTTCAAAGCTTTGAACAGGGTACTTCAATCTGTTTTCTAAAATGGAATTTGTGACAAAACAAAGTAATAATTTTAAAACAAGTTTTTTTTAAGTGACTACATATTTCGAGTTATAAACACCTTCATAACGATAGAAAGATGTTATCTCATTGCTTTGTAGATGTAGACAATTTATTGAGGTTTTGAAGATGGGATTGCAGCCCAAAATAGTTGTCAATACAACTATCGTAGAATTAACAAAAAAAAACTTTATTTGCAAACCAATATAATGGAATTATACCACGTAAATGCTAATTTAAATAATAATGAAACAAAGTAATACACATTATTATTATTATTATTATTTGTAATACCATAATGATTTCTTACTTAAATGGTGTTAACTGTCAATTCTTGTTTGTCAATATAATATAATTCTTATTCCACTTGATTTAATAATAATTTAATGTGATAAGTACCGGTTTCATTCTCATTGATATAAAGATGTTAATTAAAATTATTTTTCTCCAATTGCGCAGTGAACATAATAGTTTTTTTTAATACGCTTGCTCATTTTTGTCCGCTTGTTTATAGTTATATAGATACCGTTCCATTAGTAATTGAAATCCAATTTCCAATATCAATATATTTTATTTACTATGAGATTTTTCAAGAAGTGGTAATATAGATTATTCAAGAATTAAATCAATATAGATGTTCGTATTTACAATACGAAAATAGAAAAAATCTGGAATTCGGTAAACCGTGGTTAACTATTTTATTGCTTCAAGCGGCCGCTAATTGAGATTTTGTGTGTGTTATTTTTTTCAAATTGAAAACAGAGCTTTTCTGTATGAAAGTTTAAAATCACATTTCTGCAGGAAAAAGCTTTATCGTCGTTTTTATGGATATCTTCAAAAAGTATACAATAGTTTCTTTTACACAATCAATGTCGCAAGATTATTATAAACCTCGTGTATTCAAGAATTTGGCGACAATTAAAAACAATAGTTATACAGTTGTTCAGCTAATAAAAATTTAAAAATACTTACGGACAAAAATCTCTTGCAAAAACGTGGATTATTATATTTTTTTTCTTTGATAGAGCTTTGACATAAGCGCTATTATACAGATTGCATAAAACTTTAAGAAATGCTAAACTTTAAAGATAATTAATTACATATCTAAGCTTTTTGAATAAGAACCAACGTATTTTTTTTTTAGTAAGTATGACGATAAAAAAAGTTCATTATTGTCATGTGACCTAATAAAACAAAATAATATTACAATCTAGGTAAGTACTAACTTCTAAGTTTTTCACGTCAAATCAATAGTAACAATTTTTCTTATTGCACATATTACCGGGTTTTCCTCAATTTATTATAAGTATTACTATGATATAATAATATTAGCCTAGCACGTATGAATATATATATTAGTAATTTTGTACCTACCTACCTAAATTTGATGAGAACTTACTGTTAATAGAGAATAAAAAAAAATCTATTTTGAAAATGAGTTGCTAGTGGATTAAATCAATAAAAAAACACACAGATTTTATACTTGTTAGTAAAGACAAATAAGCTGACATCAATATTTTTTTCATATAAAATTGCATTTTTTTAAAATTTACGTTAGATAATAATATGAAGTCATTATTCTTCAATAATATAATTCAGTGATCGATAATCAATTATTTACAAAATTTGGGAGATCTCAGACGAGCTTTAGACGGCATATTATAGTATTATCAACTACTTACAAAATCTTCAAACATTTTGGTGTAATAAATAATAAATTAATTAATATTTTAAATAATATGAAAAAATAATGTAAATATATATCTCTTATAACAAATTCTATATACCTACCAATTAAAACAGAAAAAAACTACACATGTGAAAATAAATTACTAATAAAATGGGTAAGTTTCAATTGTATATTTTTTAAGTTAATGATTATTTTTAAGAAATTATTATACGTATTTTTGTGAAAAATATGCTGGCTTATTATGGATATTAACACTAGATTTTTGTTCCCTTGCTATAAATTATTTTGATTTCTTAGTTAAAACTAATTATTTTATTAAAAGTTTCTTAATTTTTTTAATAATAATTATTATGAAAATGCTGTAACAGACGCTTTCCAAATTTTAAGTACTTACTCACAACTTCTGAAAATATTCTTAAACTTAATTTATGTTTATAAAAATGATTTTCAACACATTATTATATTTTTTAACCCTTTCACGCCGGGTCATTAAAATTCCCGTATCCCGGTGAGATTGATAAAATATTATTTCGCGGCGAATCACGGAAATTGCGTTGAAATAAAGCAGAACGCGGGGCACTGAGTGACGTTATACCACGAGCGAGGTTCAGTTCCGTATACGAGTTCTCTGCTCTTCTCTCTCCATTGATAGCCGTTAGGAGACTTTTGCTTGGATTGTCTATTGTAGAATGCGTTCGCTTCATATTGGTTCCTAAAAAATGATTCAACCGTACCTAAAAGGTTTTTATAATTATTATAACATTAATATTTAAGTAGGTACGTATTTACTGGTGTTATAGTATAATATTAATAATAACTTTATTGTAAAGACAAATCTAAATAAATACCTTCATACTATTATCCAATGATGGTTTATCTAATTATTAAATAATAATAAAAAATAAAAAATACAACATATCTTAAGTATTGCATTATACTGAAAAACCAAATAAACTCAGATGATTTATTATGTTGTGTAAATTATACAAACATGGTTTAAGCAGCGATTAGGGTTCAAATACATTTTGATCACGTTATGTACTGTCACGTGCTATCACAGTAAGCTGCCAGTGCGGGAAAAAGTGTGTAATGTCGTTTTTTTAGTATTTAAAATGTTATCAGACTAATGCTCCCATCCCGTAGCACATTTTGAACCTTCAAGTTAAAGGTTTCCTTTTTAAGTCACGGCACATTTTTTAAACTATAAAATAATCGCGACACACTAAAGAATACCTACTTATATATGTGCAAATGACATTTTAATATTAAAATTATCATATTTTTTGCATTGTACCTGAAAAAATTAACCAGATTAAAAAATCATATGAAATGTTTGTATTTATCTACTAGTAGATTTTTTAACATTTTTTGGGTAAAAGAATTGGTACGTTAGCGCATTGAAAGATGGCAACTTATTTTGACGTTACATTATAATGTACCGTTAAATATCGTTGATTTAAATTTTTACATCTTTAAACCTATGTAACATGCATTTTAAACTAACGTGAAAGCATATTTTTTTTAAAATGTTAACTAAAAGGCCTACTAATAGTCAGACCATGAAACGAAACTTTAGATTTCGATGATGGTACATCGAATGAAATATGGTAAACTGTTTGTAGAAAATGTTGATTGTTGCATATTGAAATAAATAGTAACAATTTGAACAAAATATGCAATTTAAAATCTATATTTATTGCGAACGGTTACTGCATTGCATTCGAGGATGATCGATAACTAGCACTAGAATAATAATTATAATACAGAATTTAGTGCCACGGTCTGAATATAGTCGGTCTTCAAAAACATCCGAGTAGAAAAAAATTGTGAGAAATGTGTTAAGTACCTATTTTTTAAGGAAATGGAATGAAAACCTGCGGCTCACTTCCCATTCGCTCGTGGCACACCTGTTGGAAATCTCTGATCTAATATATTAGTATTTAATAAATATCCAAATATGAAGGAGTATGAACTGTTTCTATTCAGACGGGATCGTACAAACATTTTTTGTATTACAACATTTTAAACTGATTACAAAATTATTTAAAAATGGTTGAATTATTGATAATCGTGACAGATAATAGAATGTTTAATTTATGTAAATAAATTCATTAAAATCAAACCATGCCCTATGATAGAGAGTGAATACTCGATAAGGCAGATACTTACTAGCAGCAAATCCGATCCTATGCATTTAGGTCTTGTATTTTTACACTAGGCAATACTTACAACTGCTACTGCCTTTCCAAGTAAGTACTAAGAAGTAACTTCATATATGGAAAACTCCATCAAAAAGATCGTATAGTCGAAGGGTTGAATATTTTTTAGTTAACTACTTAAATCAAGATGCATAGAATGTCACTATTCACTAAACACTAATTATTCAGGTTATTAGTGTACTATAATTATGATAGCCCAATGGATAATCCGTCGCATTTGAACCAGAAATTAAATATAATATTATCGTTTATTTGTTTTCGTCAAAGGACAATTATTTTGAGTACCGAAACACGAAAGACTATCAATATTAAATACGACTCATTATATTATTTGTATTTACCATGTAAACAGACGCTATATCAATAAAATACGAGTTTAATTGCCATGTCAATAAAATAATATCGTGTCCGGAAATTTCTACGTATGCAGTTCGCCGTATCACACTTTACCGTGAAATGTTGTATCGGAAATATATGGCCGTATAATAAAGACCGTCCAACCTCTTTGAGTCGTATAGTACTGACATAAAATTCATGCCTGAATAAAACACGGTTCTTGTCGGTTTACACTTTACAGGAAACCAGCAGCAAACAAATTTTGAAAATAACTGATATACTGGATTATTATTAATAGGTAAGGTTTGGTTTCCATTCTTGAATTTTGCCAAAGTCAGCTATAAAAATTGAATTAATGTTCTAATTTACTAGATCAATCCTGATCCTGAATCCTTTTCATCATCATTCCATAAAACGGAAGTGAAATCGTGAGAGTGATATTCCTAGCCGTCCGTTTACCAGTACGTGAGTGCGTGAACAATGAACTAGCTTCAGCGCGCGCCAGCCCTCTCAACATAAAAAAGGTCAGTGTCTGGTATCCTGGTTAAGCCACCCTCTCTAGATCCGTAATCCATCCACCAGTATCTTCAAATTATAGTCCACTGCTAAAAGCGCCACCATAATTGTTTTGTATCTTTTCCCCGGTGACGAAACAAAGGGCCCACATCCCCAACGTAGGTCAAAATTGAGATTTTATGGTATTTTTAAAGCACTAGCCTGAACATTTCTTAAACGTCGTAGATAATCTATTTATGTAATTTTGAAGCCTTATTATCCTTTATATTTATTTTAGACATTTGATGACTGCATAAAGTATTTTTATTACATACAATAGTATTCTTTTAAACCTCTCGATCTAATGTTTAAGAATATAGTCATATTTCAGTACATCCATGTGCAGTGGTGTTAATTTTTTTTTGGGTTTATTAATTTTTAAACGCATTTATAAAACCATTAGTAAAATTAATGTTTACATTATATAGTGAAAAATTTACGATAAAAAAATATATTTTATAATCTCTGTGATCCCAAATTTCACAAGAATTAGGCATTTTATTATTCCAAAAATGATCTTTCTCCATCTCCTCTCGCCATCTCTTATTTGACAGAACAAGATATTTTGGCGGGAAGGCGACACTTTGGATACAATAATATTATATTTTATTATATCTATACCTAGACCAGCCGAGGAAGTTAAAAGTCTCCTTATAAGGAAGGAATCGGCTCAATTGTGTCTCTTATGTTATGATTGTACCGTGCGATAGCGGGACAACAAATAATATTTGCATTTGAAACATTATCTAAACCTGTTATCATTTTTAAACGATTTTTAATTACTTATTCTACTTTCTAGGTATTTTTTTTGTGCGTAATTAAAACGTTTACTGCTCCCTTTTAGAGAAAAAAAATATTCATTAGTTTATGTCTATAAACGAAGTCATATACACTCCATACTGTAATAATAATATATTAGTTCACTATTTATTACGTATTTTTAATTGGATATGCCCATACTTGTTGAAACCGTAAATTTATCAAAATTAAATGATGCAAATGTTTCATATCTACATACATACATATATGTATATTATATAATACAGTTATTATTATAGGTAGCTGCTCTTATAATTATTCAAACAACTTATTATTGTTCAGTGACGTTTCGTGACATTGAGTGTGTCATGTACTGCTTAGGGGCGGCAAATAACGAAGGACAGAGATATACAGGTTTAGAGAGAGTTGATTTTCGTGAACAATAAAATTAAGCGCCACATATATTATTATGATTAAGCTGCCGCTACGGGGAAAAAGTGTGTCATGTCGTTTTTTTGGTGTTTAAAATGTTATCAGACTACTGCTCTCATCCCGTAGCACATTTTTAACCTTAAACGAACATTGTCAGTTGGCAAAATCTGCTGAAATCACCAGAACAAGAATAAGGTCACCTCACGCGTATCGCACTGTATCGACACCCGCATGACTCAATGAACGTTTTTTTTATCACTTTCTACGTGCCTACACAATTTCGACTCAATATGTTGGCACTATATATTTTCTATAAGAATGTCGTCTATTATCTTTTGTCTGCAGGCTGGGTTCTGTTCAAAATATTATCTATGTATATACTATCGCAAGTAAATTGAACGTACTGTTATGCATACAATCAATAAGTAGATAACAGATTCTAATTAGAGAAACTGCAACTTCCTCTGATAACAACAGCATCCTCTCTGATATCAATAATATTGTTAATTTAAATATTGATTCAATTATTCTAATTAATTCTAGAAAACCACAAACAATATTTGTGTTGATAATTAGAAGTTTCTAGAACATTATTTCTTTCCATATATCTACCATTGTGCACGTAATGAATTTGTTAGTTCTCCGTCAACCATTGTACCTCTTGTATTGTAAGTTGGCTTTCTGTCAATTGTAATATTTGTATTACTGTAATTATTCTCCTTTTAATAAATAAAACATCTATCAAAAGTTCTTCTCTTTTAATTTGATATCTCCTGTGAACATTTCCGCTCTCTTTTCGCTATTCCTGACTAAAAAGAGACTTTAACAGAGTCCTATTTTCATAGTCCTCTGTATAATAATAAAATAGTAAACAATACCCTTACAAGTATAAAGACTATTTAAATTCGTAATTACGAAACCTAAAAGAACTAGTGAAAGTGATAAACTATCTTACTTAAACTACTCCGCTTTTTGGGGACGTAACAGTACGCACACGTAGAAACTGTTAAAATAATTGAAATTGGCATGAATAATAATTAAAATTACTAATACATTAGAGTTGGCACTATCCATCATTGAATTTACAGAGATGGTGATCGTTCAAAATATTCTGCAAAATAACGAAACCATAGACTAAATTTGTCGCCGTGACAGAGTGATAGCACGCGACGTGCATCTCAATATAATTACAACTTTAGGAGCAAAGCGAGCAGTTTTCTCCATATTTTTAAGCAAAATGACTTTTTAATGCCATTTTGTTCTATTTCCAGAACTATGTTTAACCTATTAGTTAGATTACAAAAATTATGAACGGATTTGTCGATAATGTCGAAAATAAGTTATTCTTTTATATGCAGAGCACAGTTTTTAATATTATATGATGTATCTATGTATCTATAGTCTATGATTATACAATAATATTGGTTGTGCAATTATTTCAATGTGAACTTTCAAATTGCTCTCCTGAAAATTTTACTGACAGTGACATAGAACAACCTGGAAATCAGGCAGCAAAATATCTGAATAAAAATAAACTAAAAGCCCAGATTATTTTCAGCACATTTAAAACTGTTGAAGGCATCAAAAACGCTAATAAAAACGCCATAAGCTAGATGCCTATCGAAAAATGCTAGGTCTAGTAAGAGACATGCTAAGTTGGCAACGCTATACCTAACTGTTGATAATGATTTTATGATATTAAATTAACAATTAATTCGTAATGTATTTTGGTTTATGCTCTAATGGAAACATTTTTTTTCAATACGTGAGTACACTTCTGTAAGTTACCTATTCCAAATTATGTTTGTTTAATGTATCTGACATAATCTGTTGATTTGTTCACTTTGGAATTGATATTTTCTATGTGAAAGAGTATGTAAGAAAATTTACAGAATTTCACTAGAATTTCAGTGAATCTAACCTAAATATCTAAAATACTAAAAGTTAAAAATGAGGTCGGGTTAAGAGGAAGAAGTGTAGCGTAATGTTAAATTGGATTTTTTGGCCAACGCGCCATAAAGTCATAAATGTATGCAGACATTACTGTCAGGACGGAATGGGATTGGAAATTGGCTGGGCTTGCTTTCACCTGTTAGGATTATCCGATTACGTCGCAGCGCTCATATTATCATAGGGATGAAACAAAAGTATCGATATTTTCTTCCGATGCAATACTGGTATTGTGACAGTCTCGCCAATAACGAATCATGCGATATTTTTTTGATTCGAGAAGGATTTTTTTTTATACAGGATCTAACAATATGAACATGACTTATCGACTGAGATTATTTTTACAACGTTTTTATTAGCTTGCATTCTTGTTTGTCCGGTGGTTGTTTGTCCAGTACAAATCTTGCAATCGATTTTTAACTAACATCCCGACTATCTAGACATTTGAAACTTTTATAATATATCATAACACGATGCCAATGCATTCTTTTAATACTTTTAGCCATCTTTAAAATGATTTTTTAATTTGAATTCATTTTCACTTAATTCTGTTTTGTATGGAAAGTTATTTCAGAAAAATCCGTAAAAAGTAAAAGACTATTATTGGTTGCTAAGGTGGTGGTCCTAGCAACTAAATTATTAATATATACGTGCGTTACTATAGGAATCAATGACATTTCAGTATTCTATATTTGTTTGTTTTTTATTTACTTCATCAAGTACAAATTTGAGCATATTGAGCATAATAATTCAACAGAAAATTTAAAAACGTTGTATATAAAAAGTTTTTTTATCTTGTAATTATTCCATAATTATTTCTTATATTCAACGAATAATTCACAAGATTTAAGAATGTACCATTCTAATTATTGAACACAATATATAATTTATTCTTCAAGGCCAATAGTTAAAGTTTGTCGCAATTAAGCATGGCATTCGTACCAAAGTGGTATGCACAGAGCGCGAAACCCAAGAGACGTAGGTTCGATTCCTGCCGAGTGTCAGTGTTCATTTTTTCGAAAAAGATTTTTTCTATTGGATATATTTTCTCATGAGTGTTTTCAGAATTATATATGAGATTATTTAATACTAGAAATCTGTTTAACAGAAAGCTTTTAATTTTTTTATTTTTTCATTCATTTATTTATATGTAAATATTTAATAATAATTAAGACAACCGAGTAATAACGTAATTAAATATTTAAATATATGTTAATACTTTGGACGCTGAAGAGGCACCTGGCGCGTAATGACCAGGCGGCCGATCGATGTAATTAACGTGCATTTTAAAGGTGGTAATTAAAAAAATCATTATCTAGTCAGCAGCGAATGAGTTAAATCACGTTATCGAACCATATTTTATAATAGAAAATCTTAGTTAAATTTTAATATTTGCATTTTGTAATATGATCGACTTAAGGTAATAATATATTAAACTTTCGTACAATATAATATATAAATGTAAATACGGAACGCAAATAATTGTTACTATTTCTTCAAAATTATCAATCGATTATAAACTCAATTCAATAATTTACAGAATATATTTGACTAAAATCAATCGCCCACGGTGGTCGCGCGACTTAAGCGTTGGACTATAACGCCGTGGGTCCCAGGTTCGAACCGTGGGTCTGGCAAGTACACATATTGTTTTTCAATTTCTGTGTGAGTCAGGGTATGGCCCTAATAGGTTAAGCAAGTTGCTGACATCCATTTCTCGTAAAAAAAAAACAAAATCTGTTAATACAAACTTCTACTCTGTGAAGGCCCATATGATCCTATTAGGATCGGACATGGTCGGATAAAAAAATCAACGCAAAAAAAAAAACAACGTTTTGTGTAATAGACTCTGTCCTGATCCAGATTTCCCTCA
This sequence comes from Rhyacophila brunnea, assembly GCF_057557595.1. Classification (NCBI taxonomy): domain Eukaryota; kingdom Metazoa; phylum Arthropoda; class Insecta; order Trichoptera; family Rhyacophilidae; genus Rhyacophila; species Rhyacophila brunnea. Next base: position 39,773,942 of record NW_028232796.1, read on the forward strand.
TATCAGCGACGGGTAATATATCGAAAGCGCCTACGGCTTCAAATGTCTGGGGGTGCACATCATGGGAGAACTGACTGGAAATGGGTGGAGAAACATAAACAAATGCCGCCTATAAGGCACTTGCATTCTGACTGTACTGCTTTATGGTAGCGTATCATGGCACCTTACGAAGGCTCAGACCAATCTATACTTGGCTTCAAAACCATGATGGATACTAAATGTGCAGTGGTATGACTTTGGGAGAAATGAGGAAATAAGAGATCGAACCAAGTAGCCTCTCATCACGTTGATAGTGAAGAGGCGACGTTGGACCTGGGTCGGCCACGTGGTGCGGATGCCAGAAGAGAATCTCAACCTGACTGTCTTGGAAGGCCACTAAATACTATCTATATATGGTATGCGGTAAAGCTACGGGATGCTGGTATGATCTGGAGTAAGACTGACGAGCGACAGGGATTCTTGGAGGCGCCGTCTGGTGTCTATATACTCCAGCTAAAGAGCGGACACGGGCGAAGAAGAAGAAGATAATCTGTTAAATGTAATACAAATTAAAGATACGTCGTGTTAATATAATAATGATTTGAAAAAGTGCTATAACCACAGACATCTGTTGTACCTAATATTATCGCTTTATTCTCAATTTTAACTTGCCGACGTTAACGACATTACTTTTCAATAATATCATTACATTATTATTAATGTCGTTATTAAATTTAATATTATTTTATGAGATGAGAAAAGATAAGTTATTTATTATTATAGACATTCATACGTTTTATCTACAAAGTCCACAGATTATCTAGTCTCGCAAAGATACCCCAAATTCGTTATTTTGAAACTTCAGACAACACTAAGGCCCTTAAACATTGCCTGGTAGGACGTACTGATAAATAATATGTTTTTCCAGTACTTGTCGATAATTTATGTTGATGCCATAATACCGAGTATCGATAATTTTCCTTCGAAATCACATCCCTAACCGTATAACATTGCGTTTGAATTATTCGTATGCAATATTTATGTAAATATATCTCATTAGGATAAATATTATGTATATCATATAAATCTAATAATAAAACTTAGCATACCAGTATTGGTGCATAGTTTATTGAAATCAGACTGTCATTTGGATCGCGTTATGCATTTATATATAAATGAATAAGGCATGAATGGCAACTACTAGTAGCGAACGATTCGTAGTCTCAGATCTAGTTTGAGGTCTCGATAGGTAATGAGGTGATAATAATATTAAAGTAATAATAATAAGACTTAATAATGAGTATCTTATGTATCTACTTCGGCTTTTTCCTAAAACCTTCAAATTTCCAAAACTAATTCGTATACTTTGCTTCTTTCCATAATAATAAGGTTTTCATGATTTTTTATTTTATTAATTTGTTTTACAAACGAGAATTAAGTTTATTCTGTGTCAGTGTGGATTTACGCATTTACCGTTGGTAGTTGATTGTGTATAGTGCCTGAAAAAATACTTTATGAAATATTTTATGAAATTCACATCACCACAATAACTCAATTAGAATTTAAATTCAAATTCCATTAAATCATTATTCTCAATCGATGGTTTTAATTAATAAAACACCACTTCCAAATCGCTTTCCAAGGGATGGTGGTCACTAATTTTGAATAAAAACCAATATTCCTATGAGTTCAACGATTTACCAATCTAGCCAATACGGCTAACAAAATAAATGTATAGGTACTTACATAAATGTTACGAATAAGCCAAGATTCATGAGTGATTACATCGCATTTGGAAATAAAGGGGAATTATTTGATTCATTTATCTGAGTTCTGCCGAAATAAAACAAAGCCCAAACAACATTTCATGACAGTAATATCCCATTATGTGCTCACTGCACTTTGGCAAATTATTTTGGCCTAGCCAGAAATCATCAATCGTTCTTTTGCGTTGTAAACTACACTCGTAAGAATAATATTTATTGGTTCGGAGATGTAACTTTTCGTGTCTAATATAATTCGACTTTACAATGGAAAAAAGGCGTAACCCTTAGTTTTTTCAAAATAGGTTTTATTGCATAATAACGTTGTACACGACTAAATTACACGTAGTGTTCAAAATATGTAACCTGCAAATGCCAATTTATTATCTAAATTTAGCTAACAATTAAAAAAAGGAAGGAAGTGACGTGGGAAAAACGACTTAACCATCATTTTTGTTGGTTTTTTTTAATTATCTCAATTATTAATATCAGATAAGGGATATAAAAACCAAATTATTAATTATCATGCACTTCAAGGTTATTATTATTTTGTATTTTAACTTTGATCGAAAACCATAACATAAACGTTTTTGTGCCTTCTGTAAAATTTGATTTGTGTGGATTACGCCCTTTTCCCTTTCTAAAGTTGAATCATAATTTGAATAAAAAAAATAATCATAACGTAATTATTTCTTCTTTTTCTTCGATGTTGCCATTCGCAATTTCGACAGCGATTTTCTCTCTCTGCTCTCCAGCAAGCTCGGTCTACATAGACACTTATAAGGAGTTTGGTCCTAGAATGCCTATTTTTATTCGTATCCGGAAACTTGTACGTATTCAGTTCGCCGTATCACACTTTACCGTGAAATGTTGTATCGGAAAAATATGGCCGTATATTAAAGACCGTCCAACCTCTTTGGGTCGTATAGTACTGACATAAAATTCATGTCTAAAGAAAACACTGGTCAGTTTACACTTTACAAGAAGCCAGCAGCAAACAACTTTTGAAAATAGCCGATATACTGGATTATTTGTTAGGTTAGGTTTTCATTCTCAATTCATGAATTTTGCCAAATCAGCTATCGATATTGAATTAATGTGCATATTGAATCTAATAATTAGAGACCGTATAGTATCCGGTCATCTCTTTCTGATAAGAAAGCTCACGGTGAACTGTGCCACGGTGAAATATTTTACATACAATTTAATCTCGGGAGCTAACATTTACTTTATAAAACTATTACTAGTTTTTGCTCCAAAGCGGAGCCTATGCGAATCTACAGAGTGTACGTGGTATAAAATATATATATATATTTTTTTTTAGAATTATTAATAACCATGTCATTGCTTTTTCGTACAAGGTGGTTTGTTAGTAATTTTGAACAATCACAAACACCCAGGCTTTGAGAAAAACACATAAATGTTTTTGTCATGACCGGGAATCGAACCCAGAACTCTCGGGTGGAAGGCCAGCGCCTTACCCACTGCACCACGAGAGCCGCCTATATAAAATATATATTGAAAACAGACGATATATTTTAATAAAAAGATACTTATTTACCTACTCTACTTTGTAATACAACAAACAAGTAGTGTGTATGTAGTTGACTGTATCACAATTCATCGTGTAATCGTGAGTTGTTGAATTGAAAACCATATAGCCATATAGTATTATTATAAAATTCATGTTTTAATATTACACTTAAAAATACGTAATAAACCCACCGGAATCCAAGTGAAAGACAGGAGAAAATAGGTATGTAAGTAAATTTATAGATCTTAGATCTTTTGTTGTTTGGTGTGTGTAGATCCAACATCTATTAATTGTATGTATAAGGTTGCGTCGTGTGTGTGATATTATGAATGTTCGGGGCACAATTGAAATAAGACACAGCGTTGACATTGTTCGTTTTATATTGTGGATTGTACACGGCACTAACGAATAGTGACATTGATATTGAATTTAGTTAACGTAAAATTTACATTGTGATTTTATTGGATATTCACTGAGTTGCGATTGAATATCTGACTGTACAGTTTTAAGTCCAAAATACAACTGATTTGTGAGCTCTCGTTTCTGCTTAGTATTATTGTCTGTGCCATACAAATGACCACAGACAATAATACGTCGGTTGTAGAGTTGGGTAAACCTCTACAAAATAGAAATACAATTAAAACGTACATTATATTTATATACAATTCTGAATCATTCAAAATTTGGTTAGTAAGTAGGTATTATGTCGTACCTCATTCTCTGATAATAATGACAGCGTTATAATAAGGTATTTGATACAAATCAAATTAATGCAATGCTCCGCGAGCAACGCTTCGTTTTTTTATTTAAATGCTATACGGTCATATCTTTCCGTCACGACGTACAATTTGTTTGTAACCAACTACTTGAATGTAGTAGCTGATATATTTTACAAGTAGTGTACATGCATGTTGTAGTTCAATAATTTAGATTTGACAAAAATGTTCTTATTAATACTGTCACATCTTTTATAACTAACAAATTATGGATTTAAGTAATAATTCTTTATTATTCATGTGAGTTGTTAAACTACACACCTTGTCATGCGTATCCATCGACAAACTACCTACTCAAAATACAGCAAATATATTATTATTATCTAATAATATTAATAATACGTTCTTTCGTTTCTTATAATATAAATCAAGTCAAGTATTCACTAGATGAGTCAAATAATTATTACTTATAAAAAATATATCGACGAATAAAACAATATTATGGCAATTTTACTAACATTATCGTAATAAGACAGAGTACTGTCGTATTTAAATATATAAAAAAATATATATCGACATTTTCCGCGATAATATGGATACAAATCATTACAAATAGCCATATAAAAATGCCGGATGTTTTGTACGTAGAAGATATTTTCTATTTTGGCTCTAGATATTTTTTATTAGACTATTCCTAGGTGATTTATAAAATATAAACAGTATCGATCAAAAGATGGAAATGAAATATGGTGTATGATTTTATTATTGTGTATTGTAACGTATGATATTATTGTACAAAAAATACACACACGGCTACAATCAATATCATTAAGTATACAATAATATTATAGATATATTATACTTTAAATGTGTTAAGGTATCGAAGTGAATAACCTACTTTTAGAATATATCAGAACACGATGCCAATGCATTCTTTTAATACTTTTAGCCATCTTTAAGCAGAATTGAATTCATTTTTAGTTAATTCTGTTTTGTGTGGAAAGTTATTTCAGAAAAATCCATAAAAAGTAAAAGACTATTATTGGTTGCTAAGGGGGTGGTCCTAGCAACTAAATTATTAATATATACGTGCGTTACTATTGAAATCAAAATGAAATGTCAAAATGACATTTCAGTATTCTATATTTGTTTTTTTATTTACTTTCAACAGAAAATTTAAAAACGTTGTATAAAAGAAGTTCTTTTTATCTTGTAATTATTTTTCAATATGGACACACTTTTATCTTGAAATGGGTGGTTCACAATAATTATGGATCAACTCCATCAAAATGGAACCTGAGATATTTGGACCTAAAGTTAAAACTCCTTTTGTAAAATCAGTAATGTTTTCACTGTATAAACCTACTTACCATATTTTGATAGTACATGGATCAATTTAAATAAATAGTCGAAACATAAAGTATATTCAGGCTAGCCTAAATACCTCTTTATACTGCTGAAGGAACTTTCAAAATGGACATGATTCACATTCAATTTGATGTTTTTTGACTAGTAGGTATTTCCATTTATGCGGAAAATTGTAGAGCTACGATTGTGATATTAACACACGATATAGAAATCTGTTTTATCTAGCCAGTGAAATAAAAAAATCAAATTTTATGAAAATTGGGCTTGATCCATAATTATTGTGAACCACCCAAATTTATGTTTTATTTATTTAATTACAACGTTTTTATTAGGTCGTATTCTTATTTGTCCGGTACAAATCTTGCAATCGATTTTTAACTAACTTCCCGACTAGCTAGAATTAAATTCATTTTCAGTTAATTCTGTTTTGTATGAAAAGTTATTTCGGAAGAAATCCGTAATCCAATCCACTATTATTGGTTGCTAGGGTCAACTAAATTATTAATATACACGTGCGTTACTATGGAAATCAATATGAGTGTCAAAATGACATTTCAGTATTATTTCTATCAAATACAATTATTTTGTTCGTTTAAGCTAGTCAAGTCAAGTTTATATGATTCAACAGACAATTTAAAAACGTTGTATATAAAAAGGTCTTTTTATCTTGTAATTATTTTAATAATATTTTAAATTAACGAATATTCTTCCGGTATAGTTTCAAATATCTGTGGTAGGTATGTATTATTGGCCTTTTGCAGTTGTAAAGAGTGCGACCTACGAATGATTTACGCCGAGCTTAGCTGTTAGTAATTGCCATACTGTGTGCGGTGGTATAATGTTACGCAGTGCACTTTATGAGAAAATCTACGGCCATTAATATAAAGACATTCTAGATGAGTTTTCCTGATCGCTTTATATTGTATCTTTATTTCACGAGCCGTTAATAAAATACGAGTGTAATTAATTTCAAATTTAATGACGAGATTTTCTTTTATATAAATAACTACAATTTTTTTAAGGTGGTTGTATTTAAGGTGGTTTCACACTGAGTATTTACGTATTCGATACAGGTATGACTAGGAAATCCAATTTTCAATACCCGAGAATCCCAGGATTAGTAAACATAATCCCGAAACCTTCGGGATTGATTTTTTTTATTAATCACAATCAATTAATTAGTATGTGTACAAAATTATGTTAGTAAAGTGTATTTACCTGCACATGTCACAGGGGAATCACCGGATGCTCATGGATAATAAATAACAATTTTTTGTTGTCATACGCAATCGTAAGAACATCAGATACATAATAAATTCGTTCATTTAACCAGCTAGATGCCACTGACGTTCTGGCACGCGAACGGCGTCTAACCGCCAATGCCACGGATGTGCAGGCAGGCATTTGTTTCTACGTCGAATTTAATGAATGTTATCTTTTCTTAAATAAATAAAAAAAAACTGTTTTACTTTCACATTATTATCTATATTACAATATTATTTACTCCACTAAACCCATGTATTTCCAAGATGAACGCAGGTACACATATTCACATAAAATGTTTTATATATTATAAATTTTAATAGACATTTTGACCGATTTTATCAATGCTATTTGTATAATAATATAATAAAATATATTAACTGTCGAAAAAACGCCAATCCCGGAATCGTCAAATTGTAATCCCGAAATCCCGAGATCAAAATTTTGGCTCGGGATTGGATTCCCTAGGTATGACGATATTGTTTACTTACGAAGCATGAGTATCTCCGTATGTAAATCTTCACCTGTTACAATCTAAACTCTGTATCCGTCATTACTAATCTCGTTTATATACAGGCCGTGGCACTGAATTGCGAATTACGCTGGTAGTGCTAATTACTGATTATCGTCGAATAAAATGACGTAACCTGTTCACAATAAATGAAGATTTTCGATTATATAAAATTATTACCATTTATTTCAATATGCATTAATCATCATTTTCTATAAACACTTACTACAGTATTTTTTCTTCTTCTTCGTCATTCAATCAGTCAGTTGATGCAGTATACGTACTAATGAGGCTACAGTAAAAAATGCAGCATTTTCAGAGCAATTTTTGTAAAGTAAGTATGGTGCTGTTCAAAAATATTAGTTTATTATTATTAGCAAATAATATTTATTAAAATATATATCTATCTATAAATTACCGTAATATAATAATAATATTTTAAAAAATTAATACGTATTTACAAAATATTAAAATATTTCACGAATAAAATTATATTATGGCCAGTTGATTTATATGTTGTAATGCATGGTTTTAAGTAGTATTAATGTTGACAGTTCTTGGCCCACACGCCCATCATCTGAATGGTCTCTAGACAAATAGATCAATATTAAAATGGTATTTTATTAAGCAAAAACCACTTCAATATTAATAAAATTAGCATGTAGTTGGTCATTTTAAATAATTTGGGAACCAATTATGATATAAATGCACTTATAATTTGTATTGCCAATAATGTTATTATGTAATATAAAGAAAATGTGTTTTGCTTCTAATTTTTTTATTAAGCAAAACATGATATTCTCGCTAAAATAGCAGATAAATCAAACCATAATTCAAAGTTATTAAACTTTGTCAGTTTCCCATAGAAGACATTAACCTAATTGCTGTGGAAATCTGATCTCAGATTGTTTTGAACTTTAGTTATGCTGGACACAGGGGTGGGAAGCATTTTCCACTTGAAACACTTGCGCATCCCAGAATCACGTTACAAAGTTATTAAAAAAACGAAATAACGAAAGATAAAATCGAAAGATAGAATAAACTATTAAATAAACGAAGATAATATATAAATAATTTTATTTCAGTTTAATATTATTATATATTAAGGGCGTAGCTACGGATAGTAGTATTTCTGGTGAACTTTCTTGTCGGAATGGGTATGGCAGGGTTGTCTTCATCCAAGGACCTACTACCGTTCATTCAACGCGTTTATTCATGTATTTTTCTTGGCGATTTTCGTCCTGGAACCAGTTGCCCGGAATCGTAAATTCATATTTTATTAGATCAGTATTCATAATAGTTTAACCCTAGTCATGGAATTCGATTTTCAGGCCTACCTTTTCCTATGGCGATTCCTTATGATCTAAGTCAAGTCTCTAATTATCGATCTGGACTGGACTGGACTGGGCAGGACTTGAATCAGTATCCAACGGATTCCGTTCAATGTGCTATGGTATACCAATTTATCCACCTGAGACCTAATTAATAATTACCAGGAAACTAGCAAGTGATCATGCAACTGAAGTGCTTTATAAATTTCGCTAATATTGGCGACTGGATTTTTGTGGATTGAATCAAAATACCAATAATATGATGTACTTTCCTTGATTACTTTCAAGTGTCAGGAATCTATAAAATTTTTAGTCTTTAACATACTAGCACTTGCTAATAATTTAATAAACTATGTATTATAAAGATTGTTTAAATTTTAATATTTTTCTAATATGTATGTATGTTTCTAGGGTGTTTTCAAAATGCACGAAACCGATAGTGCTCATTATAATTATATATTGTAATTAATTACACGGAATAATTTATTAACGGCCCACATGCCCAACGTAGGTCAAAATTGAGGTTTTATGGTATTTTCAAAGCATTAGCCTGAACATTCCTTAAACGTTGTAGATAATCTATTTATATAATTTTGAAGCCTTATTATCCTTTATATTCATTTTAAACATTTGATGACTGCATAAAGTATTTTTATTACATAAAATTGTATTCTTTTAAACCTCTCGATCGTTGTTATTATTCAATTTAGTTTAATAATATTATTTTATACTGAATTGATATTTAACAGTATTAAAATCATGTTAGAAGCTTTAAAGCTTTCTCTACTGAAAAGTTTCCAACGACACAGTTAGACCATGTCAAAGTTTACGAAACTTCAACTAAAACTAGAGGGATGATAATATTAGTAGGTCAATAATACTGTGAAGTCACGATAAGGCTTGCATATCAAAAGCGTCAATATGAGTGCACACGTTTTATGCAAATTAAAACGTCTTCAACGCAAATATAACTTCTAGAAATTTTGCTTTAAAGGCACGTATATACCTATAATAATATTAATAATTATTAAACCCAAATAATGGAGATCATGGCCCCACATCCTGAAGCGGGCCCCCATGCCACGATGTTTTGCGCCCTCCCCCCAACCTATCGCTAAGGTTCAGCGCAGTGTAATGTTCTATAGTAGAGTTCCCAAATCGTATTCCGTGGAACTCCAGGTTCCGGCTAAAATAAAGGGTATTTCGTGTTTCTAAGCGATTTTTGGTATTTCTTTTAAAAATACATTCACTTGCATTATCGGCACCATTATGAAGCACTGATCGTGACCCTCTTTTGTGATAGCCAAGTAACAACATACGACCATCGGTCATATTGGATAAATAGTAAATTTTATCAGTCAAGAAACACGCTAAAAATAATTATAAAATTAAAATTCACTCGTGAAATAGCGGCGGAGGCGATTTTTTTTTACTATTAGAGCAAATTTGTGGTGTGTGTTTATCTCACTAAACTCGTCCACCCGCCACGCCGGGCCTCTCCTAAGCCCGGGCCCCCAGGCAAGAGCCCTGTTAGCCATCCCCTTGTGTGGGCCATGTTGGAGATAGAAATAATAAATGATATCTTCTTTCTCGTCGTTACTCTTATGACTGAAATTCGTGTTGATTCTGGAATAGGTACTGCGAAACTTGATGATCAGCTTTCTCCAATGTACTTTATCCTCTGGATGCCTTGTGGTTTATTGATATTGGTTTTTTTCTATCCATCTTCTTAGCGTTCTTACTGTAAGAACAATTGTTTTTTAGACTTTATGGTCCACGCCGAACAGTTCATTCGAAGAAATGCACAATGTCTCGCTGATGGAATATCGAGGCACTAGTTCTGTGTTCCATACACTTTTAATGATGCTTTATAACAAGTTGCACTCTTGTAACAGACCTGTTATATCTACAATAAGTTTTAATTTACTAAAAGTAGGAAGATTTGTCATAATTTACCACACATCGTCCCCGTTATTGTGCCTATTCTGTGTAATTAATAGGTCTGCCTTTTCATCCTGATTATATATTATAATGATACAATTACACATTATTAATAGATTAGTCGTATGTCTGACACTTTTGGGGTTTATAAACGATTGTATACTATTTGAAAGTCTATACTTACAAGAAACAAAATAACGAACTGTCAAAAAATACTATCAAAATAAAAAATAAAGTATTGCCAATCTAAAATACCATGTATACAATATTTAAAAATAGAATCTAATATATAGGTACCTACACTGTAGAAATCCGTTTTATCTCCCACTGGAATTGCTTCGACGATAAAACAGAGCTCGTTTTCGTTCTGAAGAAACATTTTATTTGAGGCCAGTGTTGCCAACCGTACTATAATTATAGTATTTGTACTATAATTTTGGTCCGCGTACTATGTACGATAGAAAATAGGTATAGTACGGCCAAAATACTATAATTTTATATAAAAGTACTATAATTCTGCATTTGCCATTTCGCAATCGAGTGGTCTTCGAAAATTTGGAAATCTGCGGCCCGCGACGAAATATTTTTAAAAACAAGCCGACCATGAAAATTTGGGAACGTGCGGCCCGCGGCGAAATATTTTTCCTAAAGTATTCCACTTTCAAAATATGGCAACACTGTTTGAGGCAGTTAGTTACCTCTACGTTGTAATGTGTGTGCATAAAATTTATATCGTCGAATAAATTCAGAAGTTTTGAGCGATATCGTGATCATTGCCGTGTTATTACGTGTAAACGTGTTGCCTAGACTAATTCTAACGATCGGGATTCTCAAAATGTGGACCAATAGAATTTAATAAGTCCTAAATAAGATGTAACTAAAGATGTTGAAAAGATCCTTCTTTTATAGAGAGGGACAGCGCTCGAAATGGAAAAGTTTACGAACCGGAGCGCTCGACAAATTTTCTGAAGATATTTACATAGTCATCAAATCATATGTGTATTTTATGAAAATAAGTGTGTCAAATTTTCTATTCTATGGCCTATCTAGCTCAGACGGTCAACATATTTTTTCCACGAAACGGAGCGATAATTTTACAAATTTCACGAGCCGGAACGGCGCTCCGGTGCGTTCCGTTCCATTTCGAGCCCTGGAGAGGGAGGGAAAAGTATGAAGGTGCTGGCGTAAAAATACTCACTAGGACCATTAATTATTACTTATATAATATATTTGTCTTGATTTATCTATCTATCGAGAAAATATAGGTAAGTATATTATGTAGAAGAGAGCGATACAATGAGAAGACGCAAATTCTAAATTTTTGAAAAAAAAGGAATCGTTTATTTTAATCGGGTCGTCAAAGAAACAAACTAATGATATTATGATACTCTTCATATTTGTTGGACAGATGATTTTAAAGTCTAAATGTGATTTTAATCAAAATAGTTTATGATGCAGAACTAAGCCAAATCGAATAATGTTGACAGTTGGCACTGTCATCTGGTATTTTCTCTAGTTTTTATAGAAACCTTCAGTATTGCCCTGCTTGTTGTTTCTTTCTTCTATATAAAAATAGCATTTCAAAGTCAACTTGAAATTGCTTTCATCGATTTTTATAGGGAAACTACAGAGGGCGCCATCTGGAAGAATATTGTAGAGCATGGTCACATAATGGTATAAGTCAGGTTTTGATCGACAAGACACATTACAAAATATTTTGTTCTAATATGATGTTGATATTGAAAAAAGAGAAAAAATAGATATTAAAACAGTTATAGGTACAAGGAAACAATAATTTCTCGTGAATCTAGAATTCAGGGGTTCCAAACCCCCAGCTAGAGCACATTTTAAAATAAAGATAGGGCGGCGGGCATCACATATTTTTTCAAAGCTAATTTATAGTTGGACATAAGTAATAAATATACAAAAAAATATTTTCGTAAATAACTCGTCAAAATAAAATTGAAATTAAAAAAAATCTGTCCTGGTCAAATAGTGGCGGGCACGGGGTTGGAAAGCCCTGGTCTAGATCCATACCGTTTTTTTAATAACGTTGCCTTTGCATTTTCATAGAAGTTTCAGAAAGATAATTGCCTACATTAAGTTATTTATAATTATGTTGAATTTGTGGTTATGAAATTATTTTTTTCCTCTATTAAGTAAAGTTTTATGGTGAAGTGTGAAGTTAACAATTATTCGTCCATTAATGTCTTATAAGTATTGGGTAGTCGTTGATGACATGTCACACTGTTTGATACATGTAGCCGTTGAATAGACAGCAGTTATCGTCCCTCAATTTAAATATTTTTTAGATAGGATTTCCATAACGGATTGCTGATCAATAAAATACCGGGAATTGATTAACACTATTATCAATAAATTTGATGATCAGTTACCAACGGGTCATAATAAAGTTGCAGTAGTTCTGTCTAAAAGTTTGAGCAGTGCTGATTCACCTCACGATATCGTCTCATGATAAAATGATATGAGCACCTGTTGAGTGTTAAGTGCTCGCCAGTTGATAAAAATATTCAATTAACTTTTTAACGGATGGGTTTATACGAGTAACTTATTTTCGAGATCATAAAAAAATCAAACGTGAGTTGGCTACTTTGTTTCAAACACAGACCGTGCAATTATTTATTATATCCATGTCATGGAAGATGTTTAACTTTGTAAATGGAATATTAATATCTTCATTGCGCAAATTAAATAAATTAAACGTAACCAAAGAAATACATTTTTAATAATATTATGAATTTACAGGTTATCACATCCCATCGACCATAAATAATCGCAGATAGGGGTTGAAATACCGAATGACAATATCAATACCGGTTTTTCGGTATTACATACTGAAAATCGGTATCAATACCGGTATTTGTTAAAAAACAATTCTTTCACGGCACCCATTTTTTTTCTCAATGCCGTCAAATATTCTACATATTACAATAAAATAAAATTCCATCCAGAAACTAAAATCAACAGTTTTTTTAGCTCTTGCAATATTCCGTCCAAAAGCAATTCTTGCCGATAAACAATTAATATTACATCTAAAACCAAAACCGAGAAAATTACCGCCCAAAATAAATGTGTTAATTTCTCTGCTGTTTTTAATACCCACTGAAAATACCGGTATTTTATTTATAAAAAACCGGTATTTCGGTATCGATGAATAGCGGGATCCCGGTTTTCAGAATACCGGTATTACAATCCCTAGTCGTATAGTGGTGTGTGAAATCTTATAGTAGACTGCGGCATATAGAGGTAGATAGCAGTAACTTCCTGTATATTATATTAGTTATGTGCGGTAAAATGCAGTATTCTGGACACTAATGATAGGAAAAGGGATGGAAGTGAGGCTTATCGCTAGCATTTCATAACCACTTGTGGATATGACTAGTCACAATAGCTTGTAGGTAAGTTAACAAAGTGATAGCTGCATGCCAGACTGAAAGTGCGACGTGTCTGAGTTTGAAAATATACACGGAAAAGTGCAGGGCTCCACGGTTGAAGCGACGAAAGAGCTGGGTGAATGTGGAAGTCAGTGCCACCAGCAAGATGTTGTAAACCCCACCCCTTCCTCTGCCTTAAAAGTCAATAACTAAATATTATGGATATTTTTTCGAAATGAATTCCAATTTTTCTGTAAGACAGTTGAACTTTGCATATAGATACTGCATTCTTGAGGATCATGCAGAGAACGGAGCTTGTACTAAAGAAAATTGGAAATGGCCAATATAGTTCGTGTGGAAATAATAATATTTAGAGTGTTATTTATCAACCGGTTCGATGTAAATAAGAAACACTACCATGCTCGAATTTCTGTATAATTGATTGAATACCTAATGACTACTATTAAAGCTTTGGATAATTAGTCTTAACTATCAGGTACACTGAAAATATATCAATCATACGTTGTATTTTGGATACACTTGTATGTCTGACAGTTAGGTATTAAGCTGTCAGAATTGGATACTCCTATGTAGGCATTGATATAAAGCACCCAGTAATAAAATTGTCAGTTGTACGAAGTACAGAGTCGAATCAGATTATTTATTATACCTACCAGATTATCCAGAAAAGTCTCAAAAACATAACCAAATAATCTACTGACCCATGTGTTATTCTTGTGAATAACTTCTAATTACTAAGATATTTCAAAATCTGTCACGAAATTGCTACTATTTTTGTAATATCGATTAATTTATGATAATAATTACAATATGATTTATTATTAACTTCAAAAAGATGCAACATTGTGATAAAAGTGGTATGATTTATTCTAAGCGAAACGAAACGTAAAAAGATAACACATTTATAGCGCTCCCGTCGGAACGTTAATTAGATAAGTCTCCCGAAGTATGCGAGTTTGAATGAATGGTGAAACAGGGTGCTAACTCACCATTTTGCATTTTATATAACCACAGATTACTGTTTTACACATAGTAAAAATTCGCAACACCTCGGAGTTATCTCGGATCTTGGAATTATAACTAAATGGCGTTACTAGGTGTTATAGGGTTACGTAGTTGGAATAGATCTGCAGAAGTATCTCATATCCGAAAATAAACATTAGTTAAAAATGTATTAGTTACGTGTAGCTCGTCAACGCTGTACATAAAATAGTTCTATTTGACTTTATTGTCGAGAATAAATAATGATTTTTGGCTTAAACGTTTTAACTCGAAGAAGAGGTCAATTGTAGTTTTGGGGTCATTGACTTCTAGGGTAGGCTATATTTAATACACTAAATTTTGATGCAGGGTTTTGAATGTGTGAGTGTTCTACGAAAATGAAACACGCATTATGCGCGTGCAATTAATAGTGTGTGTAATATACCAATATTAAACTAGCGTCAATGCATAAACCAAGAGCAGTTGTCAGTATTCGACGTATGACGTATTCTAGACACGTCTTTAAGTTTATCCCGGCTTCTTCCTTACTCGAGATCGGTTACCTGCTATACCTTACCCGTTAAGTGTTTCAGTTCCGATTATTTCTGAGTTCCCTGTCCGTAGCTATCCCCCAATAGTCTACCTAATATGTCATTGGCATTTGGCGTCTATGGAAAAAATAATACTTTTTTTAAAATTTATTTATAAAAAAATCCTACACAATTTTCACTTAACTTAATGTGTGTTCGATTCATTTTTCGAATCGAATTAAAAAAAAAACTCCAATATCCTCTATTTAATTTATACTTGCAGCTCTGGGTAAGTCCCGATTGCTTATATAACACAATATGTGTTTATGTCTTTCAATACAATATTATTATATGACGTGTTTGTGCTTTGGGCAATATTATTTTTTAAATTATTGGTCCGTCCAACCTCTTCGGTCCGGATATGGTCCAATCTAGCAGTAGAAATTGTTGAAGCGCGAAACGACAGGCTATACTTAACGACCATTGTTTATTGCCGAGGTAATTGAGTTCGACATTAATTTTATAAGTTATTGAAATATTATTGTCTGTGAAATGTTTATTTGTCTACAACAGGGTTATCAAATAGTTGCCCTCAAAATTTAATACAATTCAGTATCGTTTGTGCGAGACCATAATAATATATTCCCATTTGTGTCAAAAAAGAAATAATATTACTTAAGAGAAAGACAGATTCTGTATGCTTTTGAACTGTAATGATGGAGGCGATGTTGAATGAATCTCCTGAATGGGCAAACGTATCAACAACTCTATAATCACCGGTAGTTTAGATTCGAAATAGATTCGCTTAAGGCTATACTTCAGCTGGGGCACGGTCTAAAACGATCGTGCCTACGCGACGCGAAGATTGTGCTAACGACGCGTACATAACAAAACATAATTTGTCATAAAAATTCAACATGCGTCCATTTAATGTTATGTTTATTGTTGTATTAGTAATAATAATAATATATTAAATTACATGTTATCTTTTTCAAGTAAAGGGGTAACGTTTTTTAGTCATATTTACACGATTTAAGAATTAATTCCCCCGACGCCACCACAAAACAAATTGACGTGTTCACAGCTTGACTTTTGCTCTCCGATTGGCAGCCAGTCCGAAATTTCGTCGCACCTATAGTTGAAAATTATTTGCCGTTTCACTGAAGTATGCTCTTAAATTATTTTGGCATATAGCCCACAGAAGATGACAACCTGGAAAAACTCGTGATATTGGGTCAGGTTGAAGGTGAGAGAGGTTGAGGAAGAGCTCTCTTCACATGGATTCCAACCAAATCAGGAATGACACAGGTTCCACACTGACAAAGATCTTGCACGCCTCTGATTGCCGAGAGAAATGTAGCCAAACCCCGGCGAAGGCTGTCAGATGGCTAAATAATCATCTGTATTATGATCTTTGCTATGACATCCCGCTGAAGAAGAGATGATAATGTTATAAGTGACGTAAGTATTTTGTCTGTTCAAACCATTGGACCGTCCGACCTGATTGCCACAAAGGCCAATTATATTGCATTTACAAAATTTGCGGCATCTCTTTACTTAGATTATTCGGCAGTTTTGTACCTATTAGGTTTTTTTTGATTACAACAATTTTTAATGTTGCCTCAATGTGCTCCTCTCATCCACGGGGATTTTTACCTTAAAGTCACGTAAATTTAGTCAAAGCATATCAACACTTAAATCTTGTATAACTGCTCCTGATGATTCACACTGAGCGCAGGGTCACGTGTTATGTCCGATTAAGTTCGGTTGTAGTGCAGGATGAATGTGGTTTGTTGGGGCAATTAATAGACTTGGCAAGAATTTTTTTAAGTTGGCAATGCTGATTGTATATTACTATGTCCTTTGTGTTTTAATTAGTGTACATTATTCAATTATTGATTTTTTATTATTAAAATCGCGTAGGAATCCTAATCAAGTCATGGTATTTTCGTAGATTGTATAATTTAATCGGGACATTATTCAGGATTGCAAACTCGGATTAACTTCAAGTAAGGCAAATCCTCGAGGGATTAGCTAAATCTGTAAGGATTAGATTGACTGCAATGTACAGGTGACCCATGTAGATGGAATTTTGCTACTAAATAATACCTATTAAGCCTTGTTCAGATTATACTAGTATTTTAGTCAAGTGGCGAGTGATTTACTTACCACTAAAATATTGTTTTAGTACCTAACTGAAGAGTAACCGGATACAGTACATAGGTGAGTGCTGTGTCAATATGAACAGTACAGCCACGGAACTTCTATAAATAATGGGAACTGAAATACCTAACGGGTGTGGAGAAACACGCAACCGATCTCGAGTGTGGAAGAATATGGGATAAACTTAAACACGTGTCAAAAATAAGCTTGTTCTTGATTTAGTTCTGACAACTGCTCTCGTTTTATACACTGATGTACATTCAATATTGGTGTATTTGAAGGTTGTAAAACACACCATTACACGTCTATAATGTGTGGTTGATTTTCGTAGGACACTCACACATTCAAAACCCTGTGACAAAATTGACGTAGTGTATTGGGATATAGCCTATCGGAATTCTATTTATTAGGTAATCTGTTCTGTGGGTACAACCTATAAGCAATTTCAAATAAATGTATTAATTTATTTATTTTTACTTTAGGTTATAGTCTTATCTTCTTGAGTCAAGTTACTCACCAATGTAGTATATTAGGATATTTTCAGTTATTAAAACATTTAATGGTAAGTAAATTACTCGCCACTAAAACTTGCTAAAATACTAGCATTATAGGAACCAGAATTTGTAGTTGTCTCGCGGCTTATTTAGTGTTTGATGAGGAGTAGTGGAGGCTAATTCAATAAAAAAAAAACTAAGTAATTGATTATACTAAATTACCCGACTAGATTTGTCTGTTCACTGTGTCCAACGCAACTGGTGCGTTGCCCATCAGGTGACCATTATACATAATTAGCATGTTATTTAAATATGGTAATTAAATATTAATTAAAAGGTCCGCAGCGAATGGGCTTAAACACCAAATGACTGCCATTCGACTAAAATGAAAGATGTTGAAAAAAGCCTTCTCCTATAGAGATGGATTGTAAATATATGAAATTGAAGGGGAAATAGGATCACCAGTCCACCGATTATGTTAGCTACAAGCGACTCCGTATTGCAGGTTCATTTGCAGAGAACGTCAGACTATTGCTATGACATTTATTTGTCAATTTGTATGGAGTGTAAAATGACCCGTCACGATGGTAAACAGCTAAAGCCGCACTTAGAACAAGCAAGCGAATAATTGTTCTTCCCCCACTCCAGCGAAATTATGTTGATTTAAACGCTTTTTGTTGAGGAGCATAATAATATCGCTGGAGTGGGGGAAGAACAAACATTCGCTCGCTTGGTCTAAATGCGGCTTAATAATACTACACTTCGATATTATTATTTAGTAGAAAGATCTTGTCAAATTTGTGTAAAATCATTTATAACTACTACAGTCGAATAAGTAATTACAATGTACATGAAAAATGGCAGCCATTGAGTGTCTCAGAAAATTGGAATGCCAACTTAGCGATGTTAATATTTGTGGGGTTACAACTTAACCATGCTTCATGTATTTGCCAAATAATTGCAAATAATGTCATAACAGGAATAACGTACAAGAATCCTTATATTTATAGCCCAAAATTATTTGACTAAAACACTAGAATAATATACTGAACTATGCTTTAGATATAAGAGATTCTCGACTCGAAAAATACAATATTATAATTAATATTGATGGGTGAAAATTCGGCAAATTGAATAGAGTATAATTTTATTGAAATAAATCATTATTAATATAGTAGGTGTCTACTTAAGTCCAAAAGAAGTTGTGTTGAAGCATCAGGAATTCCCTCCCACGACTTGAATGTTTTGACACCTGTTCTCGTTGGGCATGTAGAATAATTTCTATACTCACCTCTGTAAAATCGTCCTCCCACACTTCACAATTTAAATAATAATTATAACAATCATACAATATTTATTATTACTGCTATGTGTAAAAACGCTAATAACTTATTACTAAATTATTGCCAGTGGCGTACCCAAAGTGTCGGCCAACCTCCCACAAAAATGAAAAAGTGTGGTCTGGATTTAGTAAAATATATCGATAGTTTTTTCCATAGGTGGATTATATAAATTCTGATTGACGATGACAATGCATTAAACTACGAGTATTTACAATATTTTAGTAATTATTTTCAGTGAAATAGAAAATATTTTGTTTTAATATTTTTCTTTAATAAACATTACAATAATGTAAATAATAATATATCAATCACAATGTTTTAAAGTTATTCATTTGACTTGAAATGGGGTGCGATTAGACTAATGCTATTTTCAAAACTATACTAGTATATACTACTCTAATTAAATTCACATAGACTTGATACATGTACCTACATATTCTGACAGTTCGTAAAATATTCGTAGCTATTAATTTTATTGGTCCACGTATTGGTATTAGAATCAGCCAATGAGGCACTGACTGATTATTATGGAATGTTTCTGAGCCAATGATATTTTAATGTTCGGTTTTATTTTGTAAGAACGTCTCTATGATCGCAGCAATCAAATCTGACCTCATTGGGTTAGATCAGCCTTTCTCAAAGTGGGCGATAACGCCCCCTTGTGGGCGCTGGAGCCTTTCAGGGGGACAGTAGAACGCTCAAAGAAAATTAGGGGGCGTTAAAGAAATCTAGAGGGGCGACGGCAGACAAATTCTATATATAAAAATCCGACGGAAACTAAACACGACACCACTTGAAATGCGATTTACTACTCGAATGCGACGGTTAACGCATGTAATAATGTGGATGCAGCTTTATTTTTCATGTACGTAGTCCACGATTAAGTTAACTAAATAAAATTGACTGTGATTGTCTGTGTCTTGGAGACCAGTATAGACAAAAAACTAGAGTCGCTTGCGCATGCACTGGTCTCGTTCCCGCTTTTTATTTCATGAATCTGGCATCTCCGGAAGTTGACCAAAATGGCGTTTTGATCTGTCAGAAGTTCAAAAGGTAAGTTAAAAATATGGGGGGCCCTAGATTTTTTTTAAATCTCAAAGTGGGCGGTGGTCGAAATAAGTTTGAGAACCTGTGGGTTAGATCCTCTTTCCAGTTCAAACCTAATATTATTATTCGACCTAAAGAGTACTACGTGGATTGCGAGGAATTTTATTGTATTATCTTTTTACGCATAATATAAAGACATGATCCAGGTCATTAGAATACTCTCAATGCATCTAAATTGCATAGCGAGTGCAGTTACCTACTGCATATTAAACGATTTAAACACATAGAGTATTATTTTATTCGTAATTTATATTATATAATATAATACGTATTATGCACTTCTTTTGGTTTTCCAAGATGTAGTTTCAAAGGGCGCAGAAGTGGATTTATTCTCGAAACTATTTAATATAAAACTCATCTTAGTCTTTTGTTCGAAAAAATTCGTCATTTTTAATCAAAATTTAAGATGTATATCAGATTAACAATGAAACACATCAATACTTCAATACTACAACTAGATAACTTGATTTTAACTATTTTGATATAGCTATTGAATATGATTCTAAATTTCCTTCTCTACATAATGATAAAACTAGGCTAATCGGAAGTTAATGGGAACTGTATTAATTTTGTGTTTGAAAATATTAGATAACTTTAAAACCATAAATGCATTAGGTAAATAAATAAAATAATATGTCTACAATATTTTTCTAATACATTATTGAACATTATTTAATTTAAGCGCTCGAAATGGAAAAGTTTACGAACCGGAGCGCTCGACAATTTTCTGAAGATATTTATATAGTTGTTTATTTTATTGTGTATTGTATAAAAAAAATGTGTTACATTTTTTATTATATGGCATATCTAGCTCAGATGGTCAAAATATTTTTTCCACGAGACGGAGCGATAATTTTACCAATTTCACGAACCGGACGGCGCTCCGGTGCGCTCCGGTCCATTTCGAGCCCTGTTTAATTTTCCCAATTAGACAAGCACTTAAATAATAATTATAGCCAGATTTATGTTAATCAAGTAAAGTTTAAATTTTATTTTCCCAACAATTACCAAATAAGACTTATCTAGTTGTAGTATTGAGGTGACGATATGAAAGTTTATTTTAGGGCAACCCAGTTTGTTTGTAAATATACGTCATGTATGATAGAATACAAAACAAAACTGTCTACGTCCAATAGTTTTTTTATTTCAAACCTTGTCCAATCCAGAAGATACAAAACAACCGTGGCCATCTCCAATATTAAATTGTAAATTACTTGTTTGTTAAAGATTTGTGATTATTGAGCATGGTTTAAATAATATTTTTAAAGTTAAGTAAATATAATTATAAATCAGGAATTTATTAACTCACAAGTAGAAATTAACCGCAAAAAGACAAAAAAGTTGATTTACTCAGTTTCACTTATGATGGAGATGGCCACGTTTATGCGTAAATCCGCAAGTGGCCGATCAAGAAAAGAATTTCTATTACCTAATTTCTATTCGTAATTACTTTATTTTCATACCCCGGGCCCCCTTCATCAGCATCATCATCAGAAGGGTAGGTACCTAATTCGTTACAACTCGATTTAGCCCTAGTAAGTATGGAAAACCAAGGCTTGTTGGACAAACATATTTACCACGAAAACTTATAATGGAATGGAAACTTAATAAAAAATACAACAGTATAAAATTATATGATAAAGAAACATTGCATTTCTTACCAAACGTAATTCTCTGCCAATAACCAGTATTAGCCGTATTTCGACACGGTATAATCCAAAGTAGAAACTCACCTGGAAAAATAAAAACAATGTTAAATATTATATAATACATCTTTTGTAAAAATAAATTATGCAAGTCGCTATGCTATCTATGTACCGAATATTCTGGTGGTGGAATCTAAATTTTCTATTATTTATTCAATATTTAGTAAGCTAGACAAAATCTGAATGGCACTGCCATCTGTTATTCAACTGTAAATATTTTAGCAAAGACGCACTACAGAAAACAGCTTTTGCTATTCGCCGCGTGGTAGATAACTTTACGTAGAATAAATTTGGTAGCCTGAAAGTCGTACGACCAAAATAATATACCTTTCTTTCAACGGAAACACGAAAGAATAATTCTGTTGTTTATTTAGTTTCGATAGTCTATCATAGAAAGGAGTGTTACATTATTAGGGACATATACAATATTTATTACTCAATTACGATTTTTTCAAATTTACAGAAAAAAACTACATTTTAAGGGGGATCCTTATACCAACAGAGGTACCTAGCGGAAAAATACAAAGCTTGCAATTTGAGACAATTTACAATTTCAACTGCATTAGTTTATTAATAAATATGTACCTATCTGAAAACATTTATACTTACAATATTGTAAAAAAAATGTAACAAAATGTGAATTTCTTGCAGGGTCCCATCTTATTATTACATTATATTTTATGCTTACATTTATTATTAAAATTTAGTTTAAGTTTTAAATTTTTTAACTTTGACTAATTCATCGTTTTAATATTTTTTATATTTATTTTAAAAAAACATCGATTTTTATAAAAATATAAATGTGTATAACTTGAAATCCTTTTTATTTATATCTGACTATATGACTAAGGTACCTATTGTAGGTGGTTTAGTTGCAAAATTATCAATTCTTCTCGCAAAACCATGTTTAAAATTATGACTTATTGTTGTAAAATGCTAGTTTGCAGATTTTTTCTTACTCTATCTGCCATATTATTTTTGTCATATTGGCAGTTGGCAACACTTGACAAGAGTAGTCCAAAATTGTTAGTTATGAGTTATGATGTCCTTGTACCTACTAGCTAATACTTATTTAATGTTAGGTATAATATTCTGTTAATGATTTCATCTTATTTTTTTTTCTATACTCTTCGTTAGACAGGCAGTAAGTTACAATGACTATCCCAACTATTTTCAAAGAATTTTCTATACAAACTTCTTCGCGTTTGCTTATCTTCCTTCTCTTTGTTTCACGTTGGATAAATGGCCCGCCATTGATTGCAGACATGGTCCATTATTTAATGTCATTTACAGTTGTTAGCTTTCATCAACCTGCCCCCCACTTATTAAATTCAACAAACATATTATTAACATCTTCTCATAGTTACAAACTATGACTTGGTATCTTAGTAAACATCTACCAATAAATCGGGTATAATATATTGTTGGTTAAATGAGCATCATTATTAGTATCATTAGTAGGCTAAACACGCCGATTCGCATCCTAATTGTGTAGATATTAATCTTAATGGCGATATGTGTATTTTACAACGTTTTTCTTAGGTCGTATTCTTAAATTTCCGGTGGTTGTTTGTCCGGTACAAATCTTGCAATCGATTTTTAACTAACTTCCCGACTAGCTAGACATTTGAAACTTTTAGAATATATCAGAACACGATGCCAATGCATTTTTTAAATACTTTTAGCCATTTTTTAGTAGAATTGAATTCATTTTCAGTTAATTCTGTTTTGTATGAAAAGTTATTTCGATACCATTATTGGTTGCTAAGCGAATAGTCCTAGCAACTAAATTATTAATATATACGTGCGTTACTATGGAAATCAAAAGCCAACTTTAGCCAACTTTAAATAGAATTGATTTCACTTTCAGTTAATTCTGTTTTGTATGAAAAGTTATTTAGGAAGAAATCCGTAAAAACTAAAACTATTATTGGTTGCTAAGTGGGTCCTAACAACTAAAAGTACAATTTTTTTTGATCGTTTAAGCTAGTCAAGTCAAGTTTATATGCTTCAACAGAAAATTTAAAAACGTTGTAAGTATATAAAAAGTTCTTTTTATCTTGTAATTATTTTATCATAATAATCATTTTTTTTTTGAATTTATAGTGAATATACGGTGACATGTAAATTGTACGTAAAACATTTCACCGTGGCACAGTTCGCCGTGAGCTTTCTATCGGAAAGAGGTAATCATATACTATACGGTCTCCAATTTTATTAGATTCAATATGAACATCAATTCAATTTTTATAGCTGATTTTGGCAAAATTCATGAATTCAAGAATGAAAACCTAACCTAAACTAACCTAACAAATAGTCCAGTACATCGGCTATTTTCAAAATTTGTTTGCTGCTGGCTTCCTGTAAAGTGTAAGTAAACCGACAAGAACTGCGTGTTATTTAGACATGATTTTTATGTCAGTACCTACTATACGCGACCCAAAGAGGTTGGATGGTCTTTAATATACGGTGAAGTGTGAAGTTTCCCGACACGGTATATACTCACTAGAAAAAATCATTTTGTAGAAAAAAAAATACGATACCCAACGGGACTTGAATATGTATCTGCTGGATTCGCACCAGTATGCTTTTCCAATTAAGCTACGGGCATCTTAGTAAATTATGATGATTTTAACTATTAGTTGTTACATGAAATGCTTATCGAATTGAATTATAATGTTGGCTATCGGTTTTAGTAGATATATTAAATTTAGGTAGGTTAGTAAATTGTTTTTTTTTCCTACAAAATGATTTTTTCTAGTGTGTATATGCATGAGAAATAATTGGTCTAAATTATAAATACTGTCAGAGACGCAGGCGAAATAAATCTACTTTCAAAAACGAAACAGAATACTGTGACCTATTATAAAAGTTTGTACTAGCACTCTTTTTGTGTATAACTTGAAATCATTTTTATTTATATCAATTTTTATTTAGGTATGGTCCCAATATTGAAGCTCGATTTGATATAAATAAAAAGGATTTCAAGTCATACATATTTATCTTTTTATAAAAATCGATGTTCTTTAAAATATATATACAAATATTAATACTATGAATAATTAGTCAAAAATCTAAAGAGCTCTAGGGGCTCTAAAGCGATGCTTAGAAAACTAAATAAACTAAATTTTAATTATAAATATGACCATAAAATATATGTAATAATAAGACGGGGTGCAATTCAACAAATTCATATTCACAAGTTTATCTTTGACGTCAATTAATTTTTTTTTCTTTTTAAGACGATAACTTCAGTGAAACGGCAAATAATTTTCAACTATATAGGTGCGACGAAATTTCGGACTGGCTGCCAATTGGAGAGCGAAAGTTGAGCTCTGAACACGTCAATTTGTTTTGTGATGGCGTCGGGGGAATTAATTCTTAAATCGTGTAAAGATGACTAAAAAACGTTACCCATTTACTTGAAAAAGATAACATGTCAATGAATATATTATTATTACTAATAGAACAATAAACATAAAATTAAATGGACGCATGTTGGATTTATATGACTAATTATATTTCGTTCGGCAGGCGTCGTTTGCACAATCTTCGCGTCGCGTTGTCACAATAGTTTTACACCGTGCCCCAGCTGAGGTATAGCCTTAATGTTTTCAGATAAGTACATATTATTTATTAATTAACATGGTTGAAATGTAAATTATAAAAAAAATGTCTCAAATTGCAAGCTTCGTATATTTCCGCTAGGTGTCTCTGGTAGGTAAAGACATCGCCTTACAATTATTCATGATCTGCTTATAGTTATATCATATCAACACCAGGATTTGTATTTATTGATATTGTTAGCTAATTTATTTGGTGACTAACACGAATGTACGTCTGGTACCTACTGAAAATTATTGATACTGTATCTATTTGCGACTGACTCTACAACCGTATCGGATGGATATTATCGATAGTAGAAAAAGCTTTAATTAAATTATGCTGATGATGTCAAAACCAGTCATTAATTACCCGTTAAATTAGCAAAAATCCGTTTACAATCGATGACATTCTGATAATTAATTACGCCATGGAAAGCCATTCGCGATTTTTTCTGTTGACAGGGACATCAATTTAGTTGCTATCTGATCGAATCGGTCTCTGTTTTATCAAGGTGGGACGATCGAAGTAGCTTTTTGCACGCCGCTAGATGACACAAGCTATCAATCGAATCGATGGCGTCTGTCAAAAAGTGGCTGCGAGCACGTGTGTGCACCGAGTATTATATTTATTCACCAGCTGTTCTAAGATTTCAGCCACATAGGCAGGTGTTTCGCTAGTCCTGAGCTAGATGCTATGCTTGTCTACTAAAAAAACTACTGCTACATTGCACGCTACGTGGTTAGGTTAGGTACAAATTCATTTAACATTTGGGAGCGCTCAAGTGAACAACGATATTATGTCACTTTCAAAACTAACCAGAAAGCCACTTCTCACAGAGAATTTAAGTTTAAAATTTTGAAAGTCTCAAATTCGAACTTGTTGGGTGCATTCTGTCAATTCATCCCATGCGTTATTATTCATAACCTCAAAATATACGGTGTTTGACGTTTTTCATACTGAAGAGACATCCGCCATCTTGCCAAATCCATAGACAATGGCAACATCACTAGGTGACACAATGAAAATAACCAACACGTTTGTTCGCCGGGAGACTCACGAGGCGACTCATAATCGCGTAGCGAGGCGCGAAGCGTGCAGTGTGGCCATTGCGTTAGAATAGTGTGCGTTTGCTCGCTAGGATATGTCACCTAGCACGTAGCACGTATCATGTAGCGCGTAGCATATAGCAATGAGATAGCGACGCGTAGCATATAGCACGTAGCGACTAAGTAAGGCACCTGCCTATGTGGCCTAAGCCTAAGGGTTATTTATAGAAAGTAAATATTTTGAAACAATGATTTATCGTGAATCCGGCACTAAAAATGATTATTTTTATAAAAAAACGTAGGTTTATGTTTATGTTTAGGTTTTGGTATCATGTTTCCTGCCACTTTCAAAACTCGCAATAACATACCGAGCATTATTTTCATTCAGGTGAATTCGAATTTCAAACTATTATAGGTATTATTATAATCTGGGCAGGATAAATCATTTATTATGGCTATAATCGATAGAGTCCAAACTCAAAAATTACGCCCAGGGAACATAACAATAATGAGAAATGGGCAGCATTCCGGGTGAGGCTGACAGTAGAGAAATACGGGATAAACTTAAAACCATTATGTTCAATAGTTACGTCCCCTATATCATGGCATTCACTAAAGTTTGTCATGTTCATTTAAATTTTTGAATTTTAGTGGATAATCACTGATTTTAAATATAATGTATCTAATAATATGATAAATTCGAAAAAAAACGATGAAATTTCCATTCGGCCACTGATTGTAAATCGGGCTAATGGATTTGTCCTATTTTCTTTTGTACAATTTGATACCTACACTGCAACGACTAGGTACTTATATTATATAATTTTACATTTTCCAAAAAAAACAAAGAATTGAAATGAACAAAACAAAAAT
The DNA here is from genome assembly GCF_057557595.1 of Rhyacophila brunnea. NCBI lineage: Eukaryota > Metazoa > Arthropoda > Insecta > Trichoptera > Rhyacophilidae > Rhyacophila > Rhyacophila brunnea. Next base: position 39,801,613 of record NW_028232796.1, read on the forward strand.
GTAAATAGCGTTGCTGCCGTTCGTATTACACTGAAAAAATAGTTATTTATCAAATTATATATTCATTATATATCGGTGGATTTACGTGGCAGCGAAGAACTTGGGATCGATAAGAATGGAAGAAGCTAGGGGAGGTCTTCATCCAACAGTGGAACGACCCTGGCTGATGACAATGACGGTTATATTATATTGCAGTTGAACAACTTTCAAAGCATGAAAAATATCTGTAAGAACTGTATTTTACACATGATCCTAAATTATAAAAATGTCAACAGAAAGTTCCTAATATTTATTGAATAATAACTTAGATATTATTTCGTATATCTTTGAATGTGCTATCCATTTTTTAGATTAATATTTACTTATAATTTTGTCCGACAAACGTATTTTGTCATGGAATGAAACAGATGAGTAAAGTTAAAAGCTCTCTTGACTAAAACATGATATTATAAGCTTTTAAATTGACTGTGTAAAAACACGTTTAGCGTGTTTTATTTCAAACATAAAAATAATTGAGTGACTTGTCCAATTTCACTGAAATCACAGCTTCCCGGAAATACAACAGACAGCGCATCTTTAAACCAACACTCTCCGGGAAAATATTGAAATTTTACCAACTTGGTAGGTAACTTGGCGAGCAAACACTAGTTATCAGTTGGTATTTATCACATACTGTTAAAACTGCTTTACGACATACCAAAATCTACGATCATAAAAATATACCTTTTACGAGGAATTGATGTTAATCACTCGCTCAATCGATTGGATCATTGCAGGCGCGCATGTTAAAGCGGTTTTCGGGTTCCGACCCCACCAGAAACGTAAACAACAAGGATATCTAACTCAGAGATAATTATTAATATTTTCTGTGGTAAACAATATTTAAATAAATGGAATTTTTCTTTTTCTTATTCTTCGTCAGGAAAGTGCCTGAATAATTAGTTGGCTGTCAAACAGCCTTGTGCCCTGGTTAGCCCCATTCTTCTCGTCATTGTTCGACACACAAGGCCTGTGGCACAACTATCTGTGGAATCGAATATTTTCTGTAATATTCCGGTGCGGCATGTCTAATAGGGAAGACGGCGCGGACGACACACATGGACATGATCCTAACATTTTTTTATGGCCGCTGTGCCACGCCCACTTGTGGATGCGACATTTCATAATAAGTCAAAGGTGAACACCCTTTGTTATACCTGCCAGGTGTTTATCGCTAGGTTGAAAGTGAGGAGTGTTTGGGTATAAGGAATGAAGACCCGTGGCACTCATAAATTGGTGCGACTACCTACGGCACCCGATGTTTGCTTTAATATTCCGATGTAGCATGTCTAAAAGGCAAGACAGTGCGGACGATAGAAACGGACACTAATGATCCAAATAATTATTATGGGTTTTAAATCACGCGGAATAGATAACCACTTGTGGTTGCGAAAGCTCGCAATAACTCGAATGTGAACACCCTTCTATAACTGCAGGCCAGGTGTTTATCGCTAGACTGAAAGTGAGGAATGGACGACGACAATCACGAATTTTATTGTAGAAACCCGTCGATGACTCGACGAAGCGTCGCTGTAGGATTGGTTTGTCGAATAGACCAAATGTCAAATGTTCAGGAAACGAAATACATAGTTCATTATCCTATATTTAAATTGTTGTTTTTACAGCACATGAATGATCTATTCATTACAAAGCAATTTAAAGAAACGGATGGTTCTGATCCATTTAGATACAAAAAATCATTCTGCATTAAAAGGTCGATTTCAACAAAAACGGATATTCGACAAACCAATCCTATACCGACGAAAGATTGATTACTATGTACTATTTAATGTCTTTCCACCAAGAATGGACAGTTATCATTACAATGTAAATTATATATGTTTTGCATTGATGAAAATATCTGGCACTCACCCGGAAAGCGAAAGATGTTATTTCGAGTCCTATTCGGTCCATTTATTTTTATAAATTTTCTGATTTATGTATGTTTCTGAGGTTTTTCAAAATTGTGTATTTTACAACGTTTTTCTTAGGTCCCGAACTTCCCGACTAGCTAGACATTTGAAGCTTTTAGAATATATCAGAACACGATGCCAATGCATCTTTTAAATACTTTTAGCCATCTTTAAGTGGAATTGAATTCATTTTCGGTTAATTCTGTTTTGTATGAAAAGTTATTTCGACACCATTAGGGGGTCCTAGCAACTAAATTATTAATATATACGTGCGTTAGTATGGAAATCAATATGATATGATATCACATTATTCAGTATTTCTATGAAGTACAAATTTGTTTGATCGTTTGAGCTAGTCAAGTCAAGTTTATATGATTCAACAGAAAATTTAAAAACCTTGTAAATAAACATTTCTTTTTATCTTGTAATTATTTACTAACCAATTTAATTTATTACACAGATTAAGTTAAAAAAATATCACATAGTTATTAGTTACTTAAAACGTTTGTATTCTCTCTAATTGACTCCATTAAATTATATTGTGCTGTTGCTGCCAAAAGTTGGTAAGTCGATAATTTAGGTACCTACTTACAGTTAACAACGTATTAAGTGTCTATATATAAATATGTATGCTAGAAAAAAATCGAGGTCATCTAATATATAGTACATGTACGAGTACATAAAGCAAAAAGAAATTAACATTAATATGCCTGATTTTAGAGGGCATGTTAAACTTTAAATTGAAATTACTCCATAACATGATTTCGAGACTTACCAACTTTTGGCAGTATTTAAGTTTGTTTTATATTAATTAAAATGATTACCAGATTAATATGATAGAAAAAAACAGTAAATATTACAAAAATAGCACGTTGACAATTAAAAAGATTGGTAAACACACTAAATCTATCAGGTTTTTTTTCTATTGACAGCATACAATGCCCATACATGGACGTGGCTGAGTTTGCAACCAGTAAGCAAGTAAATAGAATGCCTACAAAATGATAAATGTTCAATTATTTCTTTGAGACTTGAAATAAAAAAGCTAGAAAAAGATGTGTGTTGTAATAAATCAATTGACTGACTTCTGCTACGTGATATCAACACGAGGGACGTGCATTTCAACACATTGTCATAGCTATGCACATATTTATATTTTTATATTGACTTTTTAATAATATATGATCAGAATCTGCGACGATTCATATATTATTATTTATTACAAAATAATAGTTAGTTCAATTAGTATCTACTCTAACGGAATCTATAGGCCCATATGGATTGAGTCGTGAAAATATAAAAAGCGTCTACATAATAATATATTGCATTGTAATTCCAGTATATCAGCTATTTTCGAAAATTGTTTGCTGCTGGCTTCCTGTAAAGTGTAAACCAACAAGAACCGTGTTTTATTTAGACATGATTTTATGTCAGTACTATACGACCCAAAGAGATCGGACGGTCTTTAATGTGATACGGCAAACTGCATACGTACAAGTTTCCGGACACGGATTTTGAAGGAGAAGCAGTAACCATACCTATGTTTATTTTTTTAACTAGCTAACGTGAAAGTCATTTTCAGATTAACAATGAAGAAGCTCGCGTGAGCTCGTCATATCATTTTGTTCGTATTGTACCACTAATGACCTGTCGCAGGAGTAAGAGAAAAAGAAAATATAAATTTCGAGTTTTAAAATGAAGCTTAGTTTCATCTTACCATCGCGCGGTAGGCTCTTTGTTAGGCGCAGTACGAACATAATATGTGTCGTAGATTTTAACACAATTATTTCTGAAGGTCTCGTGGTGCAGTGCGTAAGGAACTGGCATTTCATCCGATTCAATTCGATTCCCGGTGAGGTCAAAGAATATTTACATAATCCAATATGTAAATTACTTGTAGGTGTAATACTTTTGTAGTATTTTTGTAAAGATTATTTATACCAGGCAGTAAAACCATAATTGGGTAAAATTCTACTAGTTCCTGTCTAGTGCCATAATTTAAAATACAGTCCTGGATTGAAAATACTACTGAAGTTAGTAATAATTAGATAATATCTCTCATCCCTAAGTTAAAGATTAAAATGGACCAAGAAATATATTTATTTGGCTCTGTTGCAGATTCCGCACACGCACGCCCCGGAAAACTTGTTTCCTCACCCCGCACGTTTTCTATGATCAGCGAAAATTTGTGGTTTCTCTCGCAAAAATACAAAAAGAACAGAAAGAAGGAAAACAGAAAAAGTTTCATTTGCAAAGTGAAATGCTTTGTTTCCGCTTGACGCCATTTGACCGGAAGTACTGCGATCACAGCTGATTCTGGCTAAATATACCTAACTTGTACATAACTACCCAACGTATGTTGTACATTAAAATACTGCGATTAACACAATGTATGTACTGTTATAATGTTTATATACGTAGCTATAAAATTCTTGGAATTACTGACGAATTTCCGGTAAGGATAAAATTGGGCTTATTCGTAAAACTATATTGAAAATTGTACTTTTTTGTGTCAAAACGAAGAATTTTAGCGCCAGTATGTACTATCTTTGACGTCCCTAGACAAAATGCCGCCCATTTTTATCTAAGAAATATGTTTTATGGATACACTACTAACGAAATATATATCTACCACTAAAAAAAATATAAAATAAAGGAAGCTACTACACTAAAATATCTTGGAGTGACATGTGACGTCGGTTAGTAATTAAAGTTATGCCTACTTCGATTTAAAAATATAGAAAAGCCGATAGCCAACAGTAGCTCAATTTAGAAAACGCTTTATTATAAGAGCCATTAGTGAAAATTTGTCGTATTTAAGTATGGTACCTTTAGTATAATGGTATATGTGCGTGGGCGCGAAACCCGAGAGATGCAGGTTCAATCCTGCGGGGTGTCTTACTTTTTTCATTTTTTTTCTATTGGTTTTAATATATTTTCTCAGAACTGTTTATGTATTTTTTATAAAAAAAAAATCCGGAACAGTGGTGATTTTTTTAATGTCATTGTTGGTAATAAATACATTGGCTTCTTGCATGTCATTTTTGCGATACATTAATTTGGTCTGTCTTGAGGAATTTAGGGCGATCTGTGTCGCGTTTCTTCTTCAGAAAGCTCGACAATAATATTTTTAGTCTGACCAAAGAACTGCAAAGGTTTAGGCATTATTAAATCGATAATCAATGTAACGATGGCGTGACGTTTCGATACAGACTAAAATTATGCACCAGCGCATCTATTCTATACACAAGACTGCTATTTATAGGCCGCTATCGGCAGCTGTCAAGGGTAGTTTTTCATTTTTTGTATCAAAGTATTAGCACTTATTGTAAAAATTACAACTAACTTATTGTAATTGTTACAATAAGTGCTATGTTTTAACAACACCTCTTTTGGATGTGGTAAATTTTAGACCGAGATAGACAGGGTTGACTGTTTATACGGCTAACTTAGTAATTGTTACAATAAGTGCTAATACTTCGATACAAAAGATGAAAAACTAGTTGCTGATAGCGGTCTATAGCAGTCTTGTGTATAGAATAGATGGGCTGGAGCGGTAGGTGGGATGCTCTGTAAGAGGAGGGTGGATCTTTAGTTACGACAGCCAACGTAACTTCTGTGTGCACTGGTTAATAAGTATGTAATTGTAATTATTCACAAATCTACACGTATCGTTTCTGATCACCAAGAACGTCGAAAGCCAACGGAAGTAAGCTAGATAATATCGTGAACCCGACAAAAAATTACAGTCCTGTTAAACCTAATATATTTTGTTTCTGTTAGCTGATTAATGGAAAAATATTTTAGTTATTACTAAATTCAGGTAGTTATTTCTATATATACCAAATGATTCTCCTCTATTTGCCGCCCTATGAATAACTGCCGCCCCCCAAGTGCCGCTCAATCTGCCTACCCCTATGGGACGTCACTGTGTATTATAAATGTTTCTTAATATATAATCATTTGATAGAAAGATAGAAAAATAAAAAAAAAATGATAAAATGTTAAAAATACACACCATAACAAGTCTCAGTGGAACTGACGAGGCACAAATTTACGTAACAGCTTACGGTTCAGACTAATATATGGTCGAAACTCCTTTGGGGAAAGAATATAAGTTGCATGACTCCTCTGGTCTAAATCTCTCTATACTCGTAAAGCAGTCGTGAAGGTCTAACTGAGTAAGGCTGTTGAGATGCGGCATAAATAGTGCACACTAAATTTTGTCAGTTGTACCTAGTTATTTGTTTTCGTTGAACTAAAAATACAATTTGCAGATGGTGTTAGTAAGTTTAAAAAAATCAATTAAATCCTGCGTAAACTATGTATGACTTAATAGCGTAATTACAGATATTTTATTGCCTATTATCGGTTGGTTTAGCAGAGCTTGATCGAATTTTTAAAATTAACGTGCACCATCTGTAATAATTTGTATTCTCAATTTAATTAAAACAAATAACCTATGACTGACAAAGCTTAGTGTGCACTATTTATGTCGGATCACCACAGCCTACCTTCGCCATTCGTCGTTGTTGTAAAGTGGAGACTTATGCATTATATTATTATGTATACTGTATAAGCACATTTGCAGGGCTATCCCAACACATCACTTAGAAATATGCTATGTAGTATGTAGTATTCCAATAGTTAATTATCTCGAGATATGAACTATTAGGCGTAACGGTTTTTAACGTGGGCTCAAACAACCGCACTAGCTTGTCAGAGCGAGATAGAGGACGACAACTATATTTTGAGATGCGGCAATATGGATAAGTATTAATAACATTGCGATACTAGCGTCATATTAGTTGTAACCACGTTTCCACGTTTGTAACCTGTTTCCTATTGCGGCGGTCACTAGATGTTTGCTGTGATAAATATGTTACAAACGCGGAGATAAGAGAGCGCGTCATGTGGAATCTTGTTATATCCGCGGTAAAGATCGACAATGGATCTGGTTCATACATGTGTTACGAATGCCTTACAATAGTCCCAACCTAGTCTAACCTTTTTTTTTAAAACCAAACGGATATCCGCCCACTAACAAACTGTTAAATGGAACAGGGTATAGGTATTGAATTAAATTCAATTTATTTTTTAACATATCGTGGACATTACAATTTATAAGTTTAAGACGTTCACAACATTACATGAAACATTATTATAAAGAAGAAAAAAAAGTAATGAAAATATAAAAAGGAAACATAATATAAACATACTTACAAAAGTAGTGAAAATACAATTACACATCTATATAAGTTCAAAGACGTACACCGAGTTTGCTAAGGAGACCCTATTTTAAGAATTTATAAAATAGCGTCCACTTAAACTCATCCTCACGCAAGTGGAATATATCAACACCTGAAGCAATTTGGTTGAACATAGTTATCGCCCTCCCAATTGGAATTATCAGAGGCAGGTCGATGCATCGATTGCATCGAGTCGGGAATCACAGAAATTATGGCTTATCATCTCTACAATGAGCTCAGTGTACATAGCAGGTCTTACAAATTGTTTCCATTCGATGTGTCAATTATTATGTCTAAACCTGATCCGTCAAATTTATATTAAGTAAATATTCAAAGCTTAGTCAGAAATTTTAAAATGGGGTAGTTCTACATCGTGCACTATTTTGGGTTCTTTACTTAGTTTTTTTTACGTAACACAAAAACTTTCCTAAGTAGGTTTGAAAAATAAGGCCTTGCCTAAAAGTTTCTTTATACACCTATGCACCTTGGGAGAATAAATAACTGATGCTCTCTATTTAAGTTATCGGGGACACATTGGTCAACACTGCCTAGAATGGCAGAGTTCTCATTTATACACGTATAAGTCTAAAAAAATAAGGAGCTAAATAGAGGTCTCTTCTAAATTGCACACTGCAGTATGTAAATAATATAATATATATACGGTAAAGCTACGAGTGCTGGAATATCCTAGGAAGATGCAGGCATATGTGATAAAAACGTAGACTATACGGGAAGTTAGTAGCATCAATAATAACTATGTAGTACCTAATACTCATTATGTTTCAGATGTGTCTTAAACTGACAGGATTATTGATACATATTGCCATTTTCAAACAAATAATATGACATGCCTAATATTATAATAAACTATTTTTTTAATTCAACATATTATATAGGACATACGATTTCAGAATCTAACATTATATACTATTGAATATACATAATCAACTAGAAAAAATCTCATAATATTTACATAAAAAATACGACACCCAATGAAACCTGAACCTGTAACCGCTGGATTCGTGCCAGTGTGCACCCTACTTTATAACGATAATTTTAACTAGTAGTTCTTACATGAAATGTCATTTTTTTCTAAAATGGATTTTTTCTTGTGGGTATATGCATGAGATATTTTCAAATTATGTATATTACCTAAACATTATGAAATAATTAACGTCCCCGCTTTACAACGGTGGCAAATGGTGGAGGTAGGCTGTGGAGATAAATAGTGCACACTAAACATTGTCAGTCATACTTATTTTTTTCTTTCTTTGGATCAAGAATACAAAATGCAGATGATGTTGGTTAGTTTTTAAAATTCAATTAAGCCCTGCCTAATCCAAATCATTATAGATAATAGAAAACAATATTCGTCTATCTATAAAACAACTGAAATTAATATGTCATTAATTAAATCATAAATAGCAAGTTATAAAACTATTAATATTGTACGTGACACACAGTATAAAAGAGCAGAAGTACAGCATTTCTAGATAACTATTCGAGAAATACTACGTTCGCTTTATAACGTGGCGGCAGAAAATGCCGGTAATGTGAATATTTACTGTCACTGATTAGAAACGAAGAGAACTGGATGATGGAAGGACTGGGCGATGGACAACCGGGCACCGCAAGATTTCAATTTCAATTTCAGTTTATTTATTTTTAACATATTATGGACATTACAAATTAAAAGTTTAAGACGTTCACAACATGACATTTAGAAACAATATAAAATAGTATTACATAAAAAAAGAGATAGATAGTATGTTATTAAACAGTAGAAATATGTACATACAAAAAATATTAATTAGATAGGTACAATGAAGTACACCGGATGAGTTAAGCAGACCCTATGTTAAGAATTTATAAAACAACGTCCACCTATACTCATCCTCACGTAGGTGGAATATATCATCATCCAAAGCAATTTCGTTGAACATAGTTATCGCCCTCCCAATTGGCATTACCAGTGGCAGGTTGGTTCTGCACCTTGGGAGAATAAACAACTGATGTTCTCTATTACAATGCAGTGCAATGCAGGAAGAAAAACACGAATCGTCCAACACCCAAGACGCCATATTGTGATAAAGAAGATGACGAAAATAGGTTGAAGTCCAGCGATTGCGTTGAGTTTGAATACCTACGACGAAAGATATTTACGTCGTTATGTTAAAGGCATTTACAACCAAGCTTGGATAATTATATCGTATGGATTTTATCAGTATTTTATGTCACTGTTTATTTGTTTCCTTAGGTGTATATCGCATGTTTCTAACATGGCATAGCTCGAATCGCTAACGTTGTTTCAGTCTTAAAAGGTACACACGGAAAACCTCTGACGATTTATTGCAGCCGCAATTAACTTCTCACAATGTCCGCGCGACTGCGGAAGGTACGAGTATGAACGACATCTTCTAGGAATGCTGTGGACATTTTTTTTCTATCCACTGGCGCGACAAGAGAGGTAATTTCAAGAAAAAGATTCTCCGTATAAGGCTGGTTTGGTTGCTTTAAGAAGAACTCGTCAACTCTTTATTGGGGATGATTCAGATTGATTCTCAAACACATTATAATCAAATATGCCTGATTCAGAAATGAGATATTGAATAGAATACAGTATATTTATATACGAGTATTCAGTATAATAAATATACGTCAGTACTTCATCCTATCCTAGACAAGGTGCTATTAAACTATCGTGTTGTAGTTGGTAGAGCTCCCAACTCTAAAAATGTATGCTGGGTTTTTCAATGTGTGTTTGATGCAGGGCAACTGCTCAATGAGTTGAGCGAATAGCTATTATGTTCCCCTTTGGAGCTAATAAGTATTAATTTAATTTACTTTGGGGAAAAGGTTTACTTCCGTGTTATTATGTCAACAATCGGTGCCGAACACACTTTAATGTCATCAACCGGGGTCAATCCACTACAGGATGAAAGCTGCCTCTGGCTCCCTCCACTCTTCTCTGTCCCTAGTTATTCACTGCTACGTACGTCCACCGAACTTTATGGGTTTGTCTATCCAGTCGATTATAGTGAATCACTGTGATCGTTTAGTGCCCTTTGGATACCACTGTATGATCAGTGGCGAGGGGTGGAGATATGCTGTTAAGATTCAACATAAATAGTGCATAATAAACGTTATCGGTCGTACTTATTCGTTTTCATTGAACTAAATATACAATTTGCAAAATAAGTACGTTTGACTGACAAAGTATAGTGTGCATGGTTTATGTCGGATCTTAACAGCCTACTTCCACCCTTCGCCACTGGACAGCATTTATCCATCTCCAGCCCATTGGCATATCATCTGATAAGCTATACATCGCGTACTATTGTCTGATTCGTTATCAATTAGTTTTTATTTTGTAGCTTTCGGCGTTATGCCGAACATGCACCTTTCCATGCCACGTTGCGTGACTCGCGATTTTTGGATTTCTCTTATTTTCTTTTGTTTCTTTTTGGTTATATTAAAATAATGCACTTAACTTTATTATTGATGAAGCGTTGTGTTCTCCTGAGTGATTCCCATCAGTTTAAAAAAAAGTTTAGATCCAGATCATGGACTTAATGTATTGAATACATGGCTAACTATATTATTATAATGAAGTAACAAATCTCGAAAGAATATTATATCGAAAAATCTGTTTAGGAAGTGGCCAAAATCCATGCTAATAAAAACAGCCGAAAATGTATATAAAATTATATATATGCATGAAGTATGGTGACTGCATTATAATAAATTTTTAAGTAATTCATGGTTATTTATTATTATGAAGTATTTAGCAAAAATGTTGAGAATCATTGAGAACGTAATGCACGGATTGAACGCAAATGCAGTATTCGTGTTTTATAATATTTTTTACAAGTGTTTGCAGGTATATTATAAATATATTATATTTTATGAAAAAATCTCTGCTTTGGTGGTAATACGTACCTAATTAGTATGATTTATTTGTAACTCTTCTTGACACAAGAACATGCAATTTACTGATGGAGAATGCATTGAGTAATTTAAGAATGTCATACAAAAAGTGACATGATATTTAGCAGGACATGGATAATCAATCAGGTTAACCTTATACATATAGTTTACTCTGAGATCTAGAAACAGTAGATGAGTTTGGATATCTGGGATCTACTATTAATGAAAATGCGTAGCGTAAGTCTCGAAAACCATTAAAAAAACGCTACTATAGAGCGTCACAATGCCTTTAACATTAGTGATAGTTAGGGTGGCCGCTTCTGGAAGTGGGGCCATGGAAATCACTATACTATGCTTTTATTCAAATATATGTTTTTACAATTTCATACCACGGAAGTCAATACCACCCGACCAAGGCATACCTGTTTCCCCCACGGTGAAGCTATGTGACCTGGAATACGCCGATGACACTGTCCTATTCGACAACTCAATCGAGGGAATTCAAGAGACAATCGACAGGTTGCATAACAACTCCTCTCGCGTGCTTCTCCACAGCCTACCTCTTTTCAAAAGTCACCATTCGCCAGTCGCCACTGGTGGGCATTCCTCAATGAACGCTAATATCGAGAGGGTTATATTGTTACGAATTTGATCGCCAGTGTCTCAAAAGTATTTCAGCAAGAGTTACTCCTTTACGAAGTTATAACTATTTTCCGGCTAATTCCTAATCGACACGGTACGTGTTTGCTAAACAAAAGGTCTAAAAATCGATTCTGGCTACGGCGTTTTATTTTCATTTCGTTTGTCGAGTAAATCATTATGGTTTTTCGCCATAGACCAGCTGGATAAAAACGGTTTAATTCCAAAAACGTTTGTGATATTATTCAAGTCTCTAACTTAGAATTTTCTGAAACGATGTCCTTTATACAAATTTGAGACAAAAATATGTAAGTACTGATACCAAATAAAACAATCCCTAAATTCCCCATCAAAAATCTTGTAGAGACAGAGTTGGGATGATAATAATATTATATTTTGTAACTGTCAATGAGTCGAGGCCAGGCCAGGGTGCACAGCCAAACAAACAAATAAAAAAAAATACCGTTAATTGTTTCTGGGTAGACGAAGGATCGAGAGTAGGTACGTTCAGTCGGTAACCTACCCCCGAGCCGTGAACGTCGCGTCTAAATACAATTTGCCACCTTTTCGCGCTAAAGCGTGCGTTTACAAATGTTGCTAATAATTGATAAATTGTTACTCGTCTTAAAAGCGAAATATACTTACGTAATACTTAAAGTCCCTGAATCCGTGTTTTTAATAAGTGTAAAAGTATAAATCAACACCCTACATAAACCCATACTTATCAGTACCTACCAGTCTATTAATAACTATTTTTATGATGCCTAATAGTTTTGTTTATGACATTTTAATGCTATTTTTGACGTATTTATAATACTAAGTATATAATAAATAAAAAAATGCCATAAGTTTTCGCCATTTTAAAAATAAATGTTGCACTTTTGGGGCAATATAGGCAGAGATTCGCGCAATCAAGATAATAATAAAACACAGTCGTTGCTAGTGTGCTTTTTGCTGCACTAAAAATAATAAATTACTCAGATAAAAAGCTCCCTCTCCGAGCTTTTTTGACGTGCCAGATAAAGCTCTCAGATAGTGTTTTAAGCCATCTGATGTCAAAGAAATAAAGAAAATAACATATAAAACATAACAAGCTTCAATACCTAGTGAAATAAAAAAGATTATCGTGAAGGCTAGAGCATTGTTTATTAATATATAAGTTATCTCTGATCATCTAAAATTATTTAAAAAAACAAAAATGAGGTATCTATGTAGTGTAATCTTTATTTTGTAGGTTACCTTTTCTTAGACAGTGTATATACTATATAACAAAAACGGAAATTACCAGGCAATGAATGTGTATATATCTATTTTTATTTTTTCAAAGAATTTACATTTAAACAGCAACCTGACAACTATGGATTTTAAACAGTTATTCACTATTTAGTATAATATAAGATTGCAGGTGAGATATTTAGCCCTATCGCACATATAAATTGTCTTGACTGCAACATGTAAAAAAATTAATATGGTTTTGTTGTCATTCACAAAATACATAATATCATTTAATGTATTGCTGCATATAAACCGGCTCGCATATGAAAACTCGTCTGCAACGTGTCAAATACGTCGATGTTACGTCACCTTTATTCACAAAACACATGTTGTTAAATGAAACTCCACAGATTGGTTGAATTCGAATTTTTAGTTTGAAAAAAAATCTAGTGCTGCTAACAATAAATCGCACGCGTATAGGGCTTCGAGTCGAAGACGCTAGAACGCATACGCACACCTACGAATTGGTCATTTCTATACCGGCTCGCCGGTCGCCGCATCCAAATGTATCCTACGTTTCGAGAGGTTACGTGTCGTGCGACTGCCGCTAGGTAGATGTGCGCGGTCTTCATGTGCAACACCGGAGCGACGTTCCTAGAAGGTTTGATGTATGCCCGTGCGGCAGATGAGGCGAGTTAAGTTGTGAGACCCGGCTAACCATTCATATCTGCTTGTCGCAAAGTGTCGCATTGGCGCATGTACAGAAACTTCATTTTCATTCGTTCCGGTTAGCAGTGACGTTACTATCCCGGCATGGTATCGCATGTGCTAGTCTGGCTAGTGGAAGAAAGTTGCAAGATTGTGCCCGATTTTGATTTATAATCTGGCTTATAGTCTGCTGGATATCAAACATGGTTAAACAGTGCAACATAAACGATGTCGAGAAATAGAATTAGCTTTGGAAGGCATCCATCCAGGATTTGATAATGATGATGATGAATGTTGCAATTATTTACCAGCAAGTTATCGTTTCTTTAAAAATTTTAGTTTGAGAGAGTTTACATTTTTTTTATTCCTGTGGTTCTTTTAACTAATTGTATCATATTAATTATATGTGGATAATAAAAAATAACGAGATCGGGAAGATAAGATCTTTAATTATTGGATAATGGGTGGTTTGATCGTAAAAAGAGAATTGTTAAGACATGTAATATTAAATTAGCGTTAAAACGTGCCTTTGATAAGATTTTGTAAGTAATAAAGCGATTATTAAAAAGTGAAAATGTAATTCTGTTAAAATAATAATGTTAATCTTTTTTGTTCAGTTCATTTAAGTGCCTTTAGAGAAGTCATGAAAATATTGTCGATTAAGCCTACTTACGACATAATATAATTTAAATGTTATTGTCTACACCAGTGATTCCAAACAAGGTTCCACGGAACCCTGGGACTCCGCGAGCACTTTTGAAATCTTGCGAAAAAAAAGTAGAGCTTAAAACCTGTATCGTAATATTGTAATCACACAGTTTAACGTGGCCTATTCTATGGTGGAACAATTTCACCCTAAAATTGCGCAGATTGCAATTTATTCTACTGCGCACTACCAACATGGGGTAAATTTAATTATTGTTACTGTCATTAAAATGAAGCCTATTGCATCGTTTTCTCTCGCTCGACGTCTCTCTAACTATCTACGTCATATTTTCTGTCAAACCTATCGAACCTCACACTTATATTATGGTATGTATTTAAAACACCAGCATTTAAAAATTGTAGTTTATAATTATAGGGTCGTATTTATTATTGAGCAGGACTTCCCCGGGACAAATCCACTCTGCTGCGCACATATAACCTCCAGCATGGGACTTCTAATCCTGTACAGGAGAATCTGCGCCAACACCTTCCCGGGAACGCCGAGGAGAGTGATTCCTCTGTAATTATTATTACAGTCTTGTGGGTTACCCTTTTTGTGCAGAGTAACAACGGTACCATCCCTCCAGGCTTTGGGGCACTGCTCCCTTTCCCACACATCATGCAGAAGGTCACACAAAGACGGCAATATAGCGCTCAGTCCGCAGAGCAGGAATTCTGCATGGATGCCATCATCTCCAGGAGGTTTCCTGCGCTTTAGTCTTTTGACTGCCTCTTTAACTTCAGCAGTTGTCGGAGGATCTTTGCAGAATCCCGATGCAGTAGTGATTCCGAGGGCGGTGATCTCCGACGGAATATCGAAGGGATGCAATGGAGGTGGGCGATTCAGGACATCACTGAAATATTGGCGCCATAGCTCCTGGACCTTTGCAGGTTCAGTGACTGTCACTACGCCAGAGTTGCGTAATGCAGTGACCACTGGACGTTTCCTACCGCAAATTGCTCTGGTGATGCGGAAGAGAGCGCTTGGATTATTCTTGCAGGCAGCAGATTCCGCATCCCGAATGAGGTCCTCCAGGCGTCGGCGCTTATCGTGGCATATTTCAACTCTCCGATGCCTCCTGCAACAGTACCAAGAGATGAATATACCTGTCGCTTGCTGCTTCGTGGATCATAAAAAAGCATTTGACAGTCCTCATCGTGAATCTCTGTGGCAAATTCTGCTAGGCTATGGTGTTCCACGGAAACTGGTCGCCGTGATAAGTGTTATCTACACCAATACAGAGTGTCGCGTGAGAGCAGCCGGAACATCCTCTGACCTCTTTGAAATCACTTCAGGAGTCAAGCAAGGATGTGTACTTGCGCCATTTATTTTTATCTTCATTATGGATTTCATAATGCGTAAGACGGTTTGCCCCGACAGTGGGATACGCCTACATCATGATGACACAACCGATCTATGCGAAGTAAGACTGTGCGACTTGGAGTATACAGTTGATGCAGTCGTTTTTCACTCGACGATCGAACGGTTGGAGGTAACCGTGAACAGGCTCGCCGCGAACGCGAAACGTGTGGGTCTTCATCTGAATGCGGCTAAGACCAAATCCATGTGTAGTGCTGCATTCATCGACGCCGACGCTCCTATACGGGTTTCCGGTCTGTTCGTCGGGCTGGTGTTCAGGTTCAACTACTTGGGTGCCACGGTTGCCAATGATGGTGGTATTTCTAGTGAGCTTGGAATCCGCATGGGTGTGGCGGGCTCTGCGTTCAACCAACTTGGAGTCGCATGGAGGTCAAGGCTGTATTCCGTGAATACAAAATGTCGTTTGTTTAACGCGTGCGTGCTACCTGTACTCCTGTATGGCTGTGAGACATGGCATCTTACTAAGCTTCAAGAGTCTCGGCTTTTGAGCTTTGAGAATCGATGTCTCCGCCGAATCTTAGGGGTACATTGGTACGACCGCGTTACAAACACCCGAGTTCGTAAGCAGACACAACAGCCTTCGGTGATTGAAGTTATCATAAAGAGACGCTTTACGTGGCTGTGACACGTATTCTGGATGCCGCCAAAGAGTGCACAGCCTGTGGCACAGCCTTAAGGGTTCCGTCGCCGGCCCTCCCTCACCCTGCAGCGTTGCTACAAGAGCAACCTACGTGCTGCAGGTCTGACATGGCATGAGACGCAAGAGTTGGCGATGGACCGAGGGAAGTGGCGCCAACTTGTGCTTGCCCTATGCCCCAATGTTGGGACGTGACAGGGTGGAAGAAGAAGAAGAAGATTTATTATTGACGTAGAGAGAGTTTTACGTGAGAGGCACATTTTTGTAGCAACAAGGAATGAGATACCATTATTGAATGCAACCGCCTACTACGCACCGGTCATGTTTTTTTCTGGCAAAGAAATTTAAGATATGCACATTCATAATATTCATTATACCATTGACCGAGGGTACATACTTGGTGGTTACATACATTTAAATTCTAATCGATTTAAGTTTTAAACTATTCCATTTGAGTCGTTTTTTGCAACCCAGTTTTTGCCTTTCGGTATTTTCAGGCGCTATGTACACTCACTCAAAGGTAAATACACACTGACAAGGAATTAGAGATAGATAGAGCACAGTTGTAGAGCTTACCTATCCTGAATGATCAACTTACCTTTCCTAATACCACATTGCTATATCATAGGTTAATTGTGTATTTTTTTCATTTCTTAACACACATAATATAATATAAATATAACTATTATTATTTTTAAAAAATGTTACTTTTTTGTCTATAATTCAATAATATTCTTTCTCATTTGTATTATGTAATTTCGTTATAATATGTTATGTTCTTCTTACTTTATTCCTTCCTGTCTTGTTAGGCTTAACTATATTATAATTTATATATTATGGAAACTTTGCTGGTTACAATATCAGCTTTTCTCTAATCTATTTTTATACATACATATTTGTATTCATAATATATGTTGCTTTGTGTATACATTGCAAATTAATTTTATCTCCATTGGATTGTAACACCTTTGATGATTTTGGTATCGCATCAGAACAAAATTCATTCTCGTGTCAAAAGAAAGCGACGAAAACCGACATATGTATTACTACTATGTTCCGAAATCTTAGATAGTGTCTCTGCAAGATGTCACCAAATAATATGTTCACAAAGTCAGTCAGGGCACACTTCAAAATCTCACTTCGTTTCGTTTGTTTTTTTCTTATTTCTGCGAGGTACCGAAGAATTTTGGGCTTCATGCATTTTTACACACTGCTTATTTTCTTTGTCTTATCGATGAACACGCGACGAAAATGTTGTTAGGAGAAGTACTATTTCAAAAGTCCCATGTATTATTATGTTAGAGTGTAAAATAAATAAAGATGGTGTGTCCATGGAGTGGCGACTCTAGCACTTTTCAGATGGTGGGGTCCGTATACTACCATCGATAAACCGCCTATTCCCTTATTATAAATAAATGCGTTCATCAGTAGCGAGGGGTGGAGGTAAGTTATTAAGATCCGATATAAATAGTACACACTAAATTTATTTTACTTATTTGTTTTCTATTAGGTATTAATTTAATTTAATAAAACGCAAATCTTTTTTAAGGCTTATTCCACTTTTAAGAGTGGATCCAGTACTAATTTTTTTTGTGTTTTATTAAATTAAATTAATAATGTAGTTCATTTTTACCATGAACACAATAAAATAAATTATTTGTTTTCATTGAACTAAGAATATTTTTTTTCTCTTAAAACCCTTCTTACCAAACCATAATAATATATATTTTAGGTATGCTATGGGCAATACGACAAAAACAGTGCACACTTTTTCAGTCATACGAATTTGTTTTCGTTGAATTAATAGCGCCCGTACATGTGCATGGATTTACCGTTGTCAATGAGTAATTTTCAGAAGCATCCGATTTTTTTCGTTCATGCATGCAATCATTCCAACTGCATGATAATACAATATGTTAACACGTAAATTTTCTTGTTATGGCTGCGATATATGCACTATATCTGGCAGTAAATCCACGCACGTGTAAACGGGGTATTAAACTACGAATTGCCATAATAGTGTTGGTTCGACAAAAAATAATATAAATAGGAAAACGAAATACTAAGCCATATTATTCAATAAAAAAAATTGAAGTAATATTTATACATCGACAAAATACAAAATTAATTTGGGCAGGTATTAACTTATTTAATTGATTTCTACGGTAGATAGGTACCTACCTATATTGACTTTTTGTAATATTTATACAATAAATAATAATATGTCGTATACAGTTAGAATAAACCGCCGATGTTAATGAAACAAATTTTTGTTTTCTTTCGTCATTTTCATGTACTTACTTAATTTTGTTATCGAGTATCACCAAGTTTGTTAGTTTATTATTATTTATTGAAACGCTAAAATGCTGTTCTTATTTTGAATTGTAATATGTATAATGAGAAAGAATTTTTTGAATGTCTATCTTTAGTAGGTATTACAAATTCCTACTTTACCGACAAGTCGTGCATCTTTTGTTTCTTCGGTGCATTATTTTTATGTTTATGTTTACTATTTTAATTTTTGCTTCTCGTGTTTTTCGGTGTCCACTAAATATAGGCGCTTGTAAATTATATACAATTAACTGAAGAAGAATAAGGATATTTTACTGTTTGTGAATAAATCGATGTAAGTAACTTTAAATTATATTGTGAAGTCTTGTTGACATTCACAATGTCATCAAAAGGTGTATGGCTGCCGAATGAATAAATATATAAAATGCGTCTAAATTATATTATTTTCGGACTGGAAGAAAAACACAGAGCTGCGACAAAATTGCAGACTCTCTATGCATACAAATCGGCAAGATAAAAATACTTTTGAAAGTGCTGAAATTTTATCTACCGATTCGAAATCACAGGATTTTCTATACATTCGGACAGGTATTGATTTTGATTCACCTGCGTAGAGAACAATGTGATTTGATTTTTGAGACGACAGATGATAAAGGTAAGCAGACATACGATATATTATTATAATAATACTATGACTAAATTAAATTAATTATTATCTATTTCATTTCTTGTCTTGCAATAGGACCTACATTTATGTATTTTTGATTTATTTATGTAGGTACTCAATATGGCGTATGACAGTGGCGAAGGGTGGAGGTAGGCTGTTAAGATCCGACATAAATTGTACAGACTAAACTTTGTAAGTCATACTTATTTGTTTTCATTGAACTAAGAGTACGATTTGCACATGGTACTGATTAGTTTTTAAAATTTAATTAAACGATACCTAAACCAAACCATAATAGTTTAGGTACCTATACTATGGGCGATCCGACAAAAATATAATAACACTTTCATCATACATATATTTTTTCGTTGAATTAAGAATATAAATATTACAGATTGTGATGTTTTTAAGTCATTAAGCCCTGCTTAAGCCAAACAATATTATATAAAAAGAATTATTTTATAAAATATCTAAAATTAAGTATGGTTTAATGGAAATAATTTTAGATAATTTATAGAAAAACGAATATTCTTTTGACCATTATCTACTATGGCTTGAATTAGGTAAGGTTTAATTGGATTTTTAAAACTAACTATCTACACAATAATATGTTTACCATAGTTCAATGAAAACAAAAGTGTGTGACCGACAAAGTCAGATCTTAACAGCCTACCTCCAACCTTCGACGCTGGCGTATGATATGATTTATTAATCTAGATTTTTGCCTGTTTAATAATCTTTTATAAAAACTGTTTTACATCTCAAAAATAAACAATATGACAAAAGATAATAAAACCACATTCGTGATGTAGTATGATACGCGTGAACTAGTGACCTTGGTGTAGTTATGATACTTTTTGCCCATGGCGCGAGCTTAGCAAGAGTTTACGTTTTCTCATTTAACGTGATTGTAATGTGTTTTTAGTATTATACTCTCTATTATAGATGACACTACTTACTTTCCAGAATGTCAAGTATTTGGAATTAAGAATTAATCTCATTCGGGTTGCCAACCTTTTTAAAGAAGATTCCGGGATATTTTTTCCAGAATTCCGGTCAAAATGAAAGTCAAGAGCTTTTTAGGTCTTATAGCCAAAGAAATCTGGGGTATTTAAAGGATTGCGTCATGAATGAAAGTCGAAATATTTTATTACGGGATGTTAATGGGCTCACATTTATGATAAGCATCGATTTTTCTTGGGAAATTTAATAAAAACCGTTTTTCTAAAAAAATCAGATATTATGCATCTCGGGTAAGTAAGAAGCAAACGCTTAATTTTCGGGACGATTGCAACCAAACCGGGATAGTTGGCAACCGTAATCCCATAACACAGCTCCTAGAGCATCTGCGCCTGTACACGTGCATAGATTTACTGGCGGCAATAGTGCGTATTTTAAACTATCGTGACAATAACTGTTTACACGTAAAAGTGCTGACTGTCTCTCCAATCTCATTCTTTAAAGAGTGAGCGAGACGCGATGTTGTCATTTTATTATTATTCCATACTATTTGACAGGTAGTAAAAATCGGTCAACCTGAAAATTCGTTCGTAGTTCGTTTTTTTTACCGCCAGGTTTGCCGCTATCGTTCTACTGCGCAGGCGCAGATCGAAAAAATCTTACTTTCGCATGAAAATTCAGAAGCTTCCAAACTTTTTTGATTCATACAAGCAATCTTGCCAACTGCAGGATAATACATGTTTACCCATACATTTTCTTACTGTCAACAGTAAATCCATGCATGTGTAAACGGGGTATTAGTTTCAGCGCATGTGGCACGAAGCCGGTGGCAGACATCAGCGGATTGATACACACCCTTTTTCAGGTGGCACGTTATTTTATTATGACTTATTAGTAATGCCAGGTGCTCAGAATGGTACATCTCATAATGTCGCACCAGACATGTGTCAGTCACAATAGCGTTTGAACGAACGCAAAGCCCAAACAGCCACGCCCCGCTTTTCTAATATGTAAAATAATATTATTGAATAATCGGTGTGTAATTACTGGCATTACATTTGATGTGTCTATCGTGTGTGGATCGTTAGGCGAGCAAAACGTCGCCATTATGCAAATTCGAATTTCGAATGCACAATAATAATCACGGATGCCAACTTCGAAATGCGAAAATGACGTTGCTTTTGTTTTGATAAGTTCACGTTGTTGCTGTGGATACTTGTTTTAATGGAGGGAAAACGGCATTTGGATGAACTGTCAAGCTTAAATACGGTCATTTAGACTGCATTTGATTTTAATCTCTGTTGTTCTCGTCAATATTAACAATGTGTTCTCATTATACGTGGCTACTAATATTAATATAGCTTAGAAAAGCCTGTCGAGTTAATATGTCAATAAAACCTTTTTTAGTAGACTGAGTTTAATAATATTCTACTACTACTACTTCACCATCTTCGATCATGTTCGAGTGGAGGTTGTTTTAACAGATTTTGTTTTAACGAGAAATGGATGTTAGCCACTTGCCCAACCTATTAGGTCCATACTCTGACTCAAATACAAATTTAAAAACAATGTGTATTTTGCCAGACCCAGGATTCAAACCTGGGACCCACGACATTATAGACCGACGCTTAAGGGGGATGCTTATACTATCAGAGGCGAAAAGAGGCACCTAACGGAAAAATACGAAGCTTGCAATTTGAGTTTTTTTTGATAATTTACAATTTCAACTGTAGTAATTAATAAATATGTATCTGAAAACATTAAAAAGATTTTTTTTTTTTTTTAATTTTAAGATAAACTGACAATTGTAAAAAATGTAATAAAATGTGAATTCGTTTAAGATTTAGTTTATTAAGTTTTAGATTTTTTGTCGTTTAGATTTTTGACTAATTCATCGTTTTAATATTTTTCATATATATTTTAAAAAACATCGATTTTTATAAAAATATAAATGTGTATAACTTGAAATCCTTTTTATTTATATCAAATTTTATTTTAGGCATGGTCACAATATTGAAGCTCGAGAAGACGCAAAAGACGTTAATGCATAAGGAGTAGGCATTACGTGGTGTGATAGAGGTCGCTAAGTAGCAACGGGTTGGACATATCGCTTGACAAGTGGAAATTCTCAACAAACGTATACAGTGGTATCTACTCAAGGAGCACTAAAGCATTGTTTCTTAACCTTTTTACATCCGCGGACAACAAGAAAATCAACAAAATGTTTTGCGGACCATCAACATTGGAATAAAATAATAAATATTTATATTTACACTATTTTTGAAATAATTGTCGAAATATAATACAACCCCACTTCAAATGTTGGGTTTATAGGTAACTATTTTTGAACTGCAGAAATATTTTGCGGCCCACTCAAAAATCTTCGCGGACCACCGGTTAAGAAACTATGCACTAAAGAACCCCCTAAAATCCGCTAACTATATGAACTCATAAATGGCCGTATTTCTACAAACAAGATCCAACTCATGCGTGCGACATTTCGAGAAAATTCAATATTTGATAAAAGTTTAATTTAAATATTATTGTTATTATTTAATTCTATTACAATATCAAAACTGATGTTTAAATTACACCATGCATCATTCAATCAATCATTTTTTCTCAAATAATGATTTTTATCAAAATGTCACTCTTAAAGGTTGGATCTTGTTTGCAGAAATTCGTACACATATCAGTGGATATACGTGTTAGCATAGAACTTTGAACTGAAAAGAGTGTAAGGAGCTATGGGGACGCCTTTATCAAGCAGTGAATCAACTCTGGCTGACGATGATGATAATAATGTTACGTCCGAATATCGATAATATTCAGTGAGCGAAAAAACCAGCACGCGTTATTGACGATTTTGAATAACCAAACACCGAAATCATACACTTTTTTGCTGTATTGTCGTGTTTAAATGCGACGTATGCAAGTGAGTAACAGCCACGACGCATTGTGACGATTTAGAACTGTCGCAAACCGATCATAAATTCTTAAGAATTGTGTGAACTTTTAATATTCTGGTATATAGATTGAAAGTCTGTATCAGCTGCTTATGTCTGATCCCTTTAACCTACTTTGGAAAGACTGTATGTGATCTGATCTGAAAGGCTCAGAATTGAGTATGCGAAGTACATAGTTGTGTGGTCAGCAGCTGACGACACGTCACTAGATTTATGTCCACGAATGTTGCTCCTCCAAAAATGGTTGCAAAAACTTTAAAAGGTAAATTTTTAATTCACAATAATATGTATTTTTTTATATTTTGAAGAGTTGTCTAAACATAATTCATAGATAAATGAAAACCACATGATGTATAATAAATATCTCTTTATTGAATTTAACATGAAAATAATACTGGTTCTTAAACATAGATATCTCAATAATTATTATAGAATTAACAATATACTTTATTTTTACAGTTACAGTTGTTATATTTGTTTAGTTTGATTTCAATGTTTGGAAATGTGTGGTGAAGACATTGAATTAATTGGTATATTGGTTTAAAGTGCAATTGTTTGTTCCGTCCAATATTGATTTTTTTATCACATATTATGATACAGTTTGTATTTTTTGGATTCAACTTTAATTTGGTGATCTTTTATTTGACTGTTTACTGCCAGAATTATTTTCATTTTGACATAATGTATCTATGTCAAGATATACAATGCTTTTATTATTAAAAAATGTAATTATTATTATTTTGATAAAATGAAATTATTATTATTATCTTCTCGATTGGTGTGGTATATAATATGACCCACGAGGGCACTTTTGATATTATATCTATTTATGTTTATTATGACTCGTGTACATGATTGTGTAATATGCGTGTGCTCTGTCCCGAGGCCCATCACAGACTGAGTTCAGGCGGGTTGCTAAATATCAATCAACAAAATGACCTCATGCAACTTTAGCTCATGTCCTATAAATGGTACCTGTACTCTAATATACATATAAGTTTAGTATAGATTTTGTATTTAAAGTATCATATGGATATTTCAGACTCGCTGTTTTGATCCAGCCTCCACACTATCCCGAGAGCGGCAGAGGACCGTGATGGATGTAGAGTCTAGGTTGCTCGACTGCATTTAATATTCAGCCACGAGAAAATGACCAAGAAGAAGAGAGATTATGGATACACGGGTTCTCATTTATCTTCATTCTTATTTTCGTGCCATATCCATTATCAGAAATCGGCGATGAGCTCTGCCATTTTTCCCTATTCTTTGACGCTGTAAATTGGTGTGGAGTAGTGAGTTCAAACCAGTCTCTTAGGTTCTTGAGTCAGCACGTTCTTCTTCTACCAGGGTATTTCTTACTGGATATCTTCTATTCAATGATAAACGCAGTAGTTGATATCTCTCGGGATGCCGTATGATGTAACCAAGGTATGACAACTTTCTTGTTTTTATTTATTTGATTGTTTATACAGGTATAACATGACAGGGATAGGAATTAGGTAGTTTTATATTTAAAAATGCATAATATTATACTTACTTATCAACAAACATCATATTAACATAAAAAATAAATTAATTCCATAAGATCATCATAAATAATCTGCAAAGTGATTGGCAAGTTGTAACAGTAACGTACCAGAAGTGAGCACTGTAAACTGGTTTTGCAAGAGAGATGTCGACCTCCTATGATTTTCATTTTAGTTACCTCCTATACTATCCGTGCCTAGACCAATAGCGTTAGAAACTTTGCATTTGTGGATAATCCATTATAAATAGGTCATTATCATAAATAATCTATTTATTTTTTATGAATTCGGAAAATTCGGAAACTGTTTTGTAGTTATGCACAATAATTATTACATAATAATTATTAATACCAATAATATTAAACTATTTCTTTTATTCAATGAATTATTCACAAGATTCTGAGAATGCGAAATTTAAACTAGTGGGTCATTCATCAAATTGCGTTATTATTGACCATCAGTTTTATTGTATTAAATCAAGGAATATTAATTAACTTAATTACTAACCGACGCCCGGCTCTCGCCAAATATTTTAGTTATAGTGTCTATTTGAACTTGCTAACATTTTTTAATAAACCATTTCTTTTGTTCAATGAATAATTCACAAGCACAGAACAGATAATAAATAGAATACCAATAGGCTATATTCAATACGCCGCATGGTGAAGCAGGCTTTTGAATGTGTGAGTGTCCTGCGAAAATGAAGCACGCATTATGCACGTGCAATAGTGTGTGTAATACACCAACATTAAACGAGCGTAAATGCATAAACTGAGAGTAGTTTTCAGTATTCGACGTTAAACGTATTCTTGGCACGTGTGTAAGTTTAACCCGGATTCATCCTTACTCGAGTCGGTTACCTGCTATCGCCTTACCCGTTGTGTATTGCAGTTCCCATTATTTCTGAGTTCCCTGTTCACAAGATTTTGAGAATGTAACATTCCATATATTGAACATACATAACTTGAAAACACCTCAGATATATACCCACTAGAAAAAATCATATTTGAAAAAAAAATACGAAACTCGACGGGTTTGAACCTTTATAACCATCGGTGTCGGTTAGTAATTAAGTTAATTATTATTCCTTAATTTAATACACAAAAACCGATGGTCAACAATAACGCAATTTGATGAATGACCTACTAGTTTAAATTGTCGTAATTAGATAGGAGGCTCGTAGCATAATTGGTTAATGCACAGATTGGCGCAACATCAATGTTTATACGGGTTCAAATCCCGTCGAGTTTCGTATTTTTTCAAATTTGATTTATTCTAGTGGGTATATTCGTAGGTGTTTTGTAAAAAAAGGCGAATTAACCAAAATGCTACTTTACAGGAGGAAGATTTTTAACTTTTGACATTTATTTGTTTTTTACATGTAGAGGATTATAAATATCTAACAAGTTTATAATAAAGCTTAGAAAGAATACTGTCATTATAATAGGTATTATTATATAATATTTTAAAAGGCCTAATATGTCACATTTGCTTTTTATTTCGTAATTTTAATTAATTTAATTTTAAGTACTTTCCTGTGGAGATAAAAATTCGCCATTTTTACACAACAAAGCTAGTGGGGTACATATTGTATTTTCATTAAAATCTCGATTCCGCCAAAATGGTTGATTCGCCCTGTTTACAAAACACCGACGAATTATCTGAGGTGTTTTCAAGTTAATAATATTTAAGTTGTGTTTTAACATTTTTTTTTTTTTTGCCGGGGTTCGTTGCGTTTTTAAGCGACACCGACGATTTGAATTCAGAAATAAAACTCAATATCATGACAAAATTAAATTTGTACATGATTTATAGCTGTTAATTTGATGTATAAATAATATGCGAATGAAATATTTTTTGTACCAAGTTCAAGTGTGGAACAGAGATGTACTTGGCATTGGGTGAAATCCTACCATCTGTATAATTATTATGAAAAAATATACTTCGTCATATTTTGATATTTACTGTACCTACTGATGTCCGATATCGTCACCACAAAGACCAATTTCATTTCATTTATTTCATTTGCGGTTTCATACTGCTACCGTCAATGTTGTATTAGGGTTGGTAACTTATTACAAATTTTAATTTTCCCTCTATGTGATCTTCTCTCTTATGGGTACTACTAACATAGGCGTATGAATTTAGTCAACGCACACTTGAGTGTATGGTGACCTTAGTCTTGGATAACTGATCCTAAGACATTTCCGTAAAAAAATACTGATGCTGCACATGTAAACGTAGGATGCCGCGATACGCCTAATTAAGACCGGGTATGGTTAGGTGGGACCATTATCTTCAATGTTCTCAGTTATGAAAACAAAAAAATTGAAGATGTTGCCTTTTAAACCATAGGGAAGATAGCGAGGCCGAGTTTTTAAAATAACAGAAATATATATTTTTGAATGTTTAACGTCGTACACTCAGGTCCACTACATATACGAGTTAAGACGACCTGCTTATCGAATGCGTGTGGCCTAACCACAATACTTATTTGGATCATTAGTGACTATTTGTGTCGTCCGCGCTGTCTTGTCCTCTTAACATTAGATGCATCAGTTTGCACCAATTCATGTGTTCCACTAACACAGGTCTTGCGCATCGTAGAGGGGTCAATCCGATGAGCAAGCTCTTCGACAGCTAAATTATTTTGGTCACGATTGTCTGTCATGGAGTCCTGATATAGAAGAAGAAGAATAAGTAATATTCTATTCACATACTAAATAATTTATTTAAAAAAATATATCATTTCGATTTTTAAGTCATTTTCACGATGTTACCTTCATTAACATTACATTATTTAATATAGAATTATTATCGAAAAGGATCAAGAAGGGGAAAAAATAGTATTCCTTTAAATGTTTGAGAATGTGTGTCATGTATAATAATACTATTCCGTGACAACTTATTGTAACTTGTAAATTGTGAAATATAATATCTATCATAATATTATTATGCCCTACTACTTGATACGTGCCTTTAAAGAAGAAGGTAGGTAACCATTTAAATACGTTTGAAAAAAATCTTAACACACCGTCTATTATAGAGGCATACAGGTGATGTCTTCATAATATGTGTGGTTAGATTGAAAGAAAGATTACCCGCTCAAAATATACTTACTGTGTTGCCACAATAAAACAAATAGTTTTGTACAGTTGATATGGCTACACTAGACGTTAAAATATAAACAAGTTATCGCTTTGAGTTTAATACTAAGAAAAGGATAAGTAGGCACATAGAGTTTGGATTATAAAATTAGTTATGGTCAGTAATATACTGATTCGATACCCTTATCCTTCCAGCTTCTTCAAAAAAAAATCCGCTAATAAGGTTTTTAGCTTATTCTATTATCATCATCATCATTAGCCTGAATCTATCCACTGCTGGATGAAGGCATCTTCAAGCTGGTTCCACTTCTCTCGGTCCTGTGCATTGCGTTGCAACGTACTTCCGCAGAACTTTACCATTTCATCGATCCAGCGGCCTCTAGGTCTATCTTGCGGACGTTTTGTACTTCTTGGATACCACTGGATGACTAGATTTATCCAACGATTGTCTCTTCTTTGAGCTATGTGTCCAGCCCATCTCTATTTAAGGCTTTTGATAAACTCTATTATATCGCAAACCCTTGTCTGCTTCCTTATCCTTCTATTATATTCATGTATTATATAAAAACGAGAATTGTCTGTATACGATGTCAGTGTGAATTTACCATCGATGAGTGAGCATAATGCCTGAAGATGCCGAAAGGCGAAAACATAATCGCAAAACAAATGAAATGGTACAGAACTTAATTCAATAATAGTTATAATATTGTGTATGGTTATGACGGTAACCGGACAAAACAGATCATGCTATAAGAGAACATGAAGAAAAATAACGGTGATAAAACAGAACAGCGATAAACAGAACTATGACAATTCAGAACACTTATGAAAATTCAAAATAGGGGAAATTATATTATGTGTTTTAATTCAAGTTGAAGTTCAAACGTAAAAATCAATATTATTATGATGTTACTAGATAGATTACAATATATATTCAAATAGTTAAATTTCCGTTTATATCTTCACAGAATTATTAAACTAATTATTTCGTAGTAGTCACCCAAGCATTTTGAACATATTATTATTAGACGAGATATAGCTGTGTTATTAAAAATCTATACAACATAATTATAAAAAATACGACAATTTCAATATTATGTAAATGTTATATTTTCCCTCTCTTCTGAATTGTCATAGTTCTGTTAATCGCTGTTCTGTTTTGTCACCATTCTGTGTATTCATGTTCTGTTACATCTTGTTCTGTTTATTGATGAAACAGGTTATGACGTAGACAATGAAAACCCAGCCCTCATTACAGCAGAGTTAATGTTCCAAAATGTACAGAAGAAAGTTCTCCAATGTCTTTGTTTTAAGACAATATACATATTATTCTTTTCGATAATTCGTCAACTGATTATTTACACAGCTACCTTTCTATAAGCATAAGGCACGCTCGCTTTTCACTCTCTTGAATCTCGTAAGTCACTTCTGCTCTTGAGACATTTTTACCTACTCTCACGAGGGATAGTTTTCAATCATGAGGTCCTAAAGAATTTATATGTACCTGTTAATTACCTACGTGGTCGCAGCCATGATCTATTCTGGGTTAGAACCGTTTCCTCGTGTCAAGCTTATCAAGCATCATTACTAGGGGTGCAAGACTAGTTAATACATTGACTGCTGACCTACCCTACACTAATTACCCCTTAATTACCCCATTTCGATAATATGCCAATGACTTCCAGTGGCCTTGGGCCAGGTGCGGTGTGCGCACTCAACGAGTTTTAAAGCGCTCCCTAAAGCCAGAAATTTTCAATGATGTGCAGTGTATTTCGATTTTGAAATTTTGTTTTATTGTAGGTACTTACATATTATTATAACATTGTTTTATTTTTTTTCTTCTCTCTTGGTAATATTAATTGCTATAGGTACATAATATTATATTATATTATATTATACAAGTATGTATTTTTATTTAAGTTGTTTAATTAGAATCAGCGCATTTCTCATGTTATGAACATCCTGAAATTTGATTTCGTATGTCCACAGTGTTTTTTTAAATAAATAAATAGAACGCACCGGTCCATTCTAACCCCGCACTACCATCATTCATTTTCGTAGATAAATATAACGTAAATGTACCAAGCTAAAAACAAAAGACGATCTACGGCTTTATGACGTAATATATTATCAGTTTGCATTTTTTATGTCCCCTAGTAAGTATTCTAACATGATAATGAGATGTTGAAGAAAAAAACACGATGTAAAAATATTTGACTCATTTTTTTGCTACGCCCGCGGCGTTGCGATGCTGGACATACTGTTTATTCAAAGAATGAAACTATTATAAATCAAAATGATAGTTTTGAGTTAAATGCTTTAGCAATTTTTGGCAATTTTAATACTTTAGTGGCTCGTGGATGTAATAAAACTAATTGGTGGTTAATATTTATTGTTTTACGGCCGAATTATCTATTGGGCCTAATAAAGAAACTCTTAATATCACATCCACTTCAAAGTGCCGAGATTTTTAAAGCTTAGTAAACTTTATAACAATACAATTATGTTTTTTGTGATTAAAAACTTGTTTGTTTGCTTTTCTCTACTATTATGCGAGCATATACAGTGTAGAAAATACGTCCTTAAATCTTGGCTGAAATTATCCCATGGGAAACTTCTCAAAACCTTGGTTTACGTATTACCTTAGTACGGTCTAAGAAAAGCTTTATATGAAGGAAGGCGTAAATACATTTTTATACGAAAAATAACAGAAATCAAATTTTCAAGGTGTGTAAACAAATCTTAATCCAAAATTAAGCATTATAAGCTTATAAAATAAACAAAAAGTACTAGCAGCAAAAGTAAAATAATATGGGAGCTCAGTTCTCCCACTTGCCTAAAATACAGATATACAGCCTCTGTGCTTAGTACGGCAGTATACTAGAACGTGAGTTATCCTTATTCTGATTCGATCCATAATTATGATGGACCTATAATGAGAAGAGACCTTTTTGCTCGTCGTAAGACGCCGCAAACTTTTTGCAAGCTTCCATTTTTGCCTAATAATATAAACTAAGTGTTGTAAGTGGTAATGGGCAATCGATCGAACTATGGCTCGGACCAACTCGAGAAACTCTTTTCTTTTATATGAAATTTTTCTGTATCTACCTCATAGAGGATGTGATCAGAATCCTGCATTTCTTTATATAAATGAGTAATATACGATTTTGCTTCCAGCTGACGCAGCTTGAAGGCTAAAGAAGAGGAGGTCCATCATCCCCGACAGACGTATACAATAATTTGAGCACACCGGCTCATGAACCTAAGATCCTGTGGTACTGTGATTTAACACCTCTATGGTGATGTATATAGATAGACCTTATTGACAACAACATGCCGAACGTTGTTCGGTACGGAGAGATTTTCAGATGCATACCTGCTGTATTCAAAGAACCACGTATCTACTGGTGCAATAACCAGTGATTCTCATGAATTTCATTATTTTTAAGTAAATCATAAATTAAAAATACCTGCTTACCGAAGTAGAATGTGGTCATAATTTACCAGCTGAGTAAAGTGAAGGTTTTATACAGTACCTAGTCCATTTAATGCCGATAGGTTATGTATATGTAACTCCTTTATCTATGTTAAGTAATCAAACTACATATTATTCCTGTTTTAAATTTATTTTAATGTGTATCGAATAGGATAATCTTACAGTATTTATTATCTGTTCTTCCTACACAAAACAAAATTATGATGACACTAGTATAAATAAAATAAGTTTAAATGACAGGTGAATTTACATAACATGAATTATACTAATTATGTCACTCAGAGTACGTTATCATTGGAAAATACTTTATAGCGTAAAAGTATTGTAAATACGAATGGTTTCCCGTAAAAATTAATGGCGTTTCCTGTCATCAAGAAATCGTAATTATTATTTATTTTCGGTGAGATAAAACATGGCATAAATAATATTTTATAGGTGTATACTTATTATAACTTATAACATCTGGAATATATTGCATATATTATATCAGTCGATGTGAAATATTATGTATACACAATTGATTATATCGATATATTTAAAATTAGGTTATTAGGTGAATGGGATAAATTTTAATGTACGTATAAAAACACAGATGTGGCAAGAAATAATTTAACAAATACCAGTATACTCACCATAAAATTTGAATCGCCCAACTCATGTTGTTAGGGAGTTATCTGTTTCTATAAGAATATTAATATTATTGGGCACATCTTCACAACTTCGAATAAAACATATTTGTATAAATAACATAAAATATAAGTAACGATCTCAGCCGATAATTAAGTACTCATCAATAAGATATAATGATTAATCGATCAAACCTTTCAATCATAAATAATCTCTTAATAAAATAATCGTTCCTCGCATACTGTGTTTGCCCGAGAATGACGTATAACTATTAAATACTAAATTCGCATAGATAACTAAATTAATATTATCTAAATTTATACATCCTCAAAATGTAATACAGCGTACAGGTGCATATAATAAAACAACCAGAAAAACAGTTCTGTGAATAGGTATAATCCAATATGATAGGTATCCATATAAAATTAAAATACCAAACAAAATATGGTGACCCCGGCAGAACGCGATGAACGACTACATCTAACTTGATACAGCATATTTTGTTTCTATTTAATTAAAAATATTTAATTATATTTTATCCATTTTACTGATATATTTTTGAACCAATTTGCAAAAATGTGTTTTTATATATTTAGGGACTCTAGTTACATGTATGGAAGTAAGTTGGCTTATCAAGCGTAATTTGGAATGGGAAAACGTAGAGGTAAAAATAAAGTATGAATCGTAAAAAATATAAATACGTTAAATTATAGGTAAATGCAAATATTTACTATGAAGTTTAAGTGTGTTTTGTGTATATATTTGTCAGACAAATGATTTATATAGAGTGACTGGCAATTAACCTGTCAAAGTGTGTCCATCCAAGTGCCAGCCATCTTGCATTATAAATAAAACACCAGGGGCTATTATGCCGGTTATAAAAGAAAAAAAAAACATAGTTTGGCATCTAATTTACCACGTTTTTATTAGCTCGTGTTCTTGTTTGTCCAGTACAGATTTTTTCTTGTGTGTCCAGTACATTTTTTTCTTGTTTGTCCAAGATTTGTATTGGATGATTGATGACTTCCCGACTAGCTAGACGTTTGAAACTTTTAGAATATACCAGAACACGACGACAATGCATTCTTTTAATACTTTTAGCTATTTTTAAGCAGAATTGAATTCATTTTCAGTTAATTCTGTTTTGTATGGAAAGTTATTATTGTTGGTTGCTAAGGGGGTCCTAGCAACTAAATTACTAATATATACGTGCGTTACCATGGAAATCAATATTAAATGTCAAAATGACATTTCCGTATTCTATATTTATTCAGTATTTCTATAAAGTACAATAAAAAGTTTTTATTAATACATAGAATTGTCAAGTTTATATGATTCAACAAAAAATTTAAAAACGTGGTAAGTATATGAAACGGTCTTTATATTTTGTAATTATTTGAATGTAAGTTATTTTGGTGAACTTTTGGAACATAATTTTTATTTTCAGTGCACCGGCGTGAAATAATTAAATATTATTGTATTAACTCGAATTCAAATTCTAACGAAGATAATTATAGGTGTATCTAATTATTCTCTTGGAAAAAATAATGCAAGTTTCAAATTCTTTTATAAAATTGGCAAAGAAATTCTATACAGTCAAATAATTATATAAGTACAAGTTTTTTCTAGCGTCATAATGCTAACTTTGGATAACTACTTCGGATTTATATGTATGTACTCGTAATATGTGGTAACACATATTTCCTTCTTATTAAAATAACTAACATCTTGATCGGTTAGGGTCAAACCAAAACATACCATGTCATCTAATACAAGTGAGGTCTACGTCAACTAGTAAGGAACGAATGCGTGGACGACTCATTTTACGCCGGTAGAGATAAGTTAATCGGTGAGTGCGCCACACTAGCCATATCGATCTGAAATCTTTGCCAGTAGTCGGTTGCTAGATATAAGTATTACAAAAATATATGTCGTCGATTTACTTTTTTAGATAATGAAAGGCAAACATTACACTACTTCAGTACTGAAATAGGCAGTGTAGTGAGCTTCTCCTTTTTTGGGTGCGTTCACTCGTTCAGCAATACCATTTAAGCCTCCGGAAAATTACACATCTTACCTTATCACCTAATTTAGGACTTATTTAAATTGTGTTGTAAATACGTACACCCTTCAGCAGATTTTCATAAAAAAATTGATACGTCTTCTGATACACTACATCGATTACGGTGAGGTCTTAATATTTTTTCTCATTCCTGGGTATTCTGGTGATTGTTTACTACTACTATCACTCTACTATGTGCCCACAATGACCGAGTGGTAACTTTTCTGCTTATAATGTCGTGGGTCCAGGATTAAAAACCCTAAGAGGTTGAGCAAGTGGCGAACATTCATTTCTCGTTAAAAATCTGTTAGTACAATCTCCATTATGTGCAGACCTATATTATAATCTTCAGAGGATCGAACATGGTATAAAAAAACCACTAGTCTACCATTTCAATAGGTACTGCAAATAAGTCAAGTTACTTGTAATATTGAAAGTAAAATTGTTTAAAAAATCTGCCTTTGTCGGCAGGAAACGAGAAATTAATTTAATTCTACGAACAAATCTAAATGTTTGAATATGAAACACCCCTCTGTCAGATAGAAATGTATGATATTTATATTTGATTGCATTTTTTCTCAATGCGTGATACGAAACGTCTTCTGAATTCTAAGCGCAGCGAAAGGGGGGCATTTTTATTAGATTTTCTCTGCAAATAAAGCAACTTCGAGCAGTAAACCATAATAATGGTGCCTTCATAGGTTTGTTTACTGAACCAGACTGTGGTGGTAGATATATTATTTTTTCATGAATGATTTCGTAGATCCGCACATAGATATTTTATATGGGGGCAGTTACATTAATTATTGCATTTTCAGCTTAACAATAATTTATGTTGGTAAACAACTCAATCCGTGTCAGCATATCGATCGGCGATATTAAATATCATACCCGTGTATCCAATTATGGTAAACTAGAAGATAGCTGATTGTAATGATTGTTTCCGCAATATCCATTTTTCCACATAGTCAGCTATATCCGATGACGCAAACTCCATATAGTAGCTGACTCAATTAATTATACTAATTATTTCCTAAATATTCTTTTCAAGATATTATATTGATTGTGAGTAAATCGATAAATAGCGGATCATAATTCATTGAACATGTTACTCGAATATAAATTTCCGGTCTGTTAGTATCTCAGTCTCTGAATCGCTCCGCACAATATCTCATCCTACCGAGATTCAGACCTCGGAACCCTATCATAAGTATTGTAACATAACTACTGTAACGTACATTTGTACCGACTGTTTACGCTACAAATAAAACTCGCTCCTCCATCCATCGGAGCAACCACCAAACCTCAACTTCTCATCTCCTAATCACGACCTCATCATTCACCACACCATCACTCCCACAGCGATGACCCCCGAACAATTATTATTAATGTGACATATCATTACTTACACCAATTTTATTATTGCATTCTATTCAATTCTATTTATTTATTTATTGACATAGTGACCCTTACAAATTACAAATTCACGACGTTAAAAACATAATATGAATAAAAAATTAAGCAGTATTCGAAGAACAGTAAGAGTAAATACAAAAATATTAAAGTACACGGAAGTACACCGAATGAGCCAAGTAGGCATAATTTAAAAATTTATCCACCAAAACGCATACTCAAGTAGGTGGTAGGTAGGAGGTTCTTTGGTAGAAAAAAACAGTTCATGTTCTTGATTTCTAAGATAGTTATAAGAGACACATATTATAAGTAGTTGTATCCAAGTGTGATTATTGAGTTTGAATATTGATTTAGCATAATATATTCAATACTACTAAAGACATAACGAAACCATCCCTACGGACTGATACAAAAATGGTTGTTTTCCCTTATAAACAAATATAAAAAAGATGACGATATATATTGAGAAGTAAACAATTAATACTTATGTCATTTCATATAAAAATGCCACAGGATCCTTATTACGAATGGGTGTTTTTTTTTTTTTTTTTTAATTGGGTACGTATGTAGGTAAGTATAGGTAAATCATTCTACAGTGGCACCATAGGCGATTCGCTTATTTCGTTTATTGAATTGCTTGCGACAATGCCTGTTTCAATGCTAGCAACACTGACGACCTTAGACAAAATGCCGCCCCTAAACAGCGCCAAAATACCGCCCCATCTTTTATACAGTATTTTTTATCATCCTTTCACGACTCCAATATCTAATAAATGTGTTGTATGGATACATTAGTAACCAAATATATACCGCTAAATCTAATTTAAATGCCATCTCAACTTCAATAGATAATATTGCGGGTCCACGATTTCAGATACACCTGACAACTTTCAAAACTCGTGAATGACTGGCAAAAATATTTGTATGAATTAATTCGGTAAGTAGGAATGTACCTACATATAATTCGCAAATCTGCACATGTCATAGCTGGTCATGTCGTGACGTCCAAGGACAGCGGAAGTAAACTAGACATCGCGAACCCGACAAAAAAATACAGTCCTATTAAACCTTTCGTGTTAATTAAATACATTTTGTTTCCAACCAGTGAGGTAATTTTTTTAATGGAAAGATATTTCCGTTATTACTAAGTTTAGGTACCTATTTATTTCTATATGTGTCTAATGATTTTTCTAGATTTGCCACCCTTCGAGCAACCCCCAAGCGACGCAAGCAATACCACTACAACTGCAAGCCGCATTTGCCGTATCCATGGTGCCACTGTAAAACGATTTACCTATATCAAGCGACAACTGTAAAAAAAGTGTAAGGATTTGAACTGAATATGAAAACGATCCTCAGTAAAGAAACGGCTTAAAATGTGTATAAATAAATTAATTAAATTAAATTAATAAATTTTATAACCAAAGACACATTTTTATCTATCAGCCGCAATATTATTATGGTTACGAATATTTTTTTTTTGTGTAGGTACATAATATTATTTCATAGCGGCCTTATTTTTCTGGTCCGTTTCGACAGCGTTTTGCGGCTGGTTTTCCCAAAGATGAAGTAGCTCGACGATTAATGATACATTATTTAAACACACATATTACCACGTGTTTCATTTTTTTTATTGTTAAGTTTGCAAACTTAAAGTATAATTTACCTTTTTAAGTATCGATGAAAATCCGTTTTAATAAAGCGATTATGTTTAAGAAATATTAATTTCGCAAATCATTTCCGTAAAATGGAGGAACCAAAACAAAAAAAAAACTTTCGCAGTTTAATGAAAAAGCAAAGAAAAATAATTATCATTATGGCTTTGGAAGTTTTTTTTATATTACCGAATAAGCAATTAGGTACACAGAGGAAAAGAATTATCGGGCGCCAGTTGTATTAATAATACATATTAAAAACATGAATATTTATAATATGGTTGATATATGACAAGAAGTTAATGAACTTTGAATTATTTTTCTTTTGCGATAATTTTAATCGCAGTTTTCTTTTGTTTTGTGATGTGAATTTTCCTGGTCGGCAATGAATTAAAAAAATATATATTGCGTACCTACCTATCACTAGCGAAGGGTGGAGGTAGGCTGTTAAGATCCGCCATAAATAGTGCACATTAAACTTTGTTAGTTATACGTATTTGTTTTTATTGAACTAAGACTACAATTTACAGATCTGTACATGGGAGGTAAACTACACCATGTCGATTTTTGGCAAAATTGAGATTTTTACATATTTTTACATAGCTCGCGATGCTCTTTCCAGTGATATACTCAACTATGTCGTAACCCTGCCAGAAACGAATATAATGAAAGGCATATTACACTATGTTATGTATTATATCCGAGGGATAGAACACCAAGAAGATATGGTGTTCATTACCCCATTGTGCTAAGTGATAAGTGGTTAGAGGGAAACAACACCGAAACGACTTGCTGCAGTTGACCACTGGCCATCAAAGTTTTTTCGTGAAGTTTTTGTTAGAATACTACCGGTTTTCTCATACTATTTGTTATGATCTTTGGTTTAATGATACTTGAGGTGTTTCTGTACAATATTCAAGGAAAATTTAAAAGAAAATGCATTTGATTCTTAAAATAAATGATGTTTAATGTACATAGTGCTGTGTACCTCTAAAAAGTTTTACACATTCAAATTACATGGTGCAGAATTCTCTAAAAAACTTTTACTGCAATCAAAATACCTACCTTTAAGAAAGTGAAAGAACCATTCGATTTGCGTGATATTAATAATTTTCAGTATTAAAAGATAACAAGATATTAATTTTAAAATTTTATTAGGATTATAGTGATAGTAAGTATCTAAGTATGAAAAATTAGACAGCAAATTATAATACACAAAAAATATGATAGGTACATAAAAATATTGATAATAAATTCAATCATAATCGGGGAAATCTGGTGTCTGGTCTTCTTTTTGCAGCGTCTTATAAAATTCGTGACACTCACTGGGTATAAATGGTAGAAGTGCCATCAAATCGTTGTATTTTGCCGAGGAAATAGGCTTTAAAGTATTTCTACGTGGCCCCAAAGAAGCTGGAAATCTCCCAGACCTTCTTTTTAATGAAATTGTTTAAAATAATTCTTCTTCATTAAAAGAAGTTTTATAATGGAGATCTCCTATATTTTCCTGACGAATTTGGAGATGAGTGCACTGAGATAGTAAAAATGCTTTCTTATCATTATTCACTTTCCTGTTAACAAAAGGTGAGTGTGTACCATCAAAGAGAACTTTCAATATTTTAAAATCACTAAATTCTAAATTATGTACACGGAATTTATTAGAACAGCTCCTCATAAATTGCTGCCAATCCCATGGTGTCATTATGGAGAGATTGTTAATTTTCTTTCTTTTTCATTTAATTCTACTGTAATAACAGTAATGAAAAAGCGCCAAGTTGGCGGTTTGGTAGAGGAGGATAAAAGGAGAAAGAAGATAGTACCTTCTAATAAAACTCCCCAAGATGTTATGGAAAACGTACAAACCCACATTTCCAGCTTTCCGGCATACGAGAGCCATTACTGCAGGGAGAGATCTGCAAGGAAATTTTTGTCTTCTGAACTGTCTATTGAAAAGATGCACCAACTTTATTTGGCCTATTTTGAAACAGAAAACATTGATGTATAACACAGAGTAAAGAAGTGGGTTTATGGCGATATTTTCAACAGATATTTCAAGCTTTCGTTTAAGCCTCCACAAAATGATACATGCGATACATGCGACATGTATTTGGCTCAAAAGAAGGACTCTCAATTAGGAGATAATGAAAAAGAAAACATTGAGCACATTCACTCTGCTCATCTCAATGATGCGCAATTAAGATATGAATTAAAAAACACAGACTCTATAATAGCAAAAGGTGACAATAAAAGTATTGTTATAATGATGGATCTGCAAAAATGTCTGCCCACACCTCTTTTCTCACATGTGGAACAAGTTTCTACAAGAGGAAGCAGTGGACATTCAATTTCACTATATACGATACAACAGGCCCGGCCCACTGTATGATGTGGTATGAAACAAAGGCAGGTCGAGGTGGTGAAGAGATGGCTTCGGCGTTATTGAGATGGGCAGAACAAGTAGTACCAACATCTGCCATTGATAATATCACAATATGGTCAGATAATTGTTATGGGCAAAACAAAAACATTATTTTAATATCATGTTTCTTCTGGATCATGAATAAATGGCAGCAGATAAAGAGAATCAACCATAAGTTTTTATTAAAAGGTCACACTCATATGGAGGCTGATACAGTTCATGCCGTAATCGAACGAAAAAGAAAAAAAATAACAATCTCTCCATAATGACACCATGGGATTGGCAGCAATTCATAAGGAGCTGTTCTAATAAATTCCGTGTACATAATTTAGAATTTAGTGATTTTAAAAATTTTAAAGTTCTCTTTGATGGTACACACTCACCTTTTGTTAACAGGAAAGTGAATAATGATAAGGAAGCATTTTTACTATCTCAGTGCACTCATCTCCAAATTCGTCAGGAAAATATAGGAGATCTCCATTATAAAACTTCTTTTAATGAAGAAGAATTATTTTAAACAATTTCGTTAAAAAGAAGGTCTGGGAGATTTCCAGCTTCTTTGGGGCCACGTAGAAATACTTTAAAGCCTATTTCCTCGGCAAAATACAACGATTTGATGGCACTTCTACCATTTATACCCAGTGAGTGTCACGAATTTTATAAGATGCTGCAAAAAGAAGACCAGACTCCAGATTTCCCCGAGGATGATTGAATTTATTATCAATATTTTTATGTACCTATCATATTTTTTGTGTATTATAATTTGCTGTCTAATTTTTCATACTTAGATACTTACTATCACTATAATCCTAATAAAATTTTAAAATTAATATCTTGTTATCTTTTAATACTGAAAATTATTAATATCACGCAAATCGAATGGTTCTTTCACTTTCTTAAATATAGGTATTTTGATTGCAGTAAAAGTTTTTTAGAGAATTCTGCACCATGTAATTTGAATGTGTAAAACTTTTTAGAGGTAAACAGCACTATGTACATTAAACATCATTTATTTTAAGAATCAAATGCATTTTCTTTTAAATTTTCCTTGAATATTGTAGAGAAACACCTCAAGTATCATTAAACCAAAGATCATAACAAATAGTATGAGAAAACCGGTAGTATTCTAACAAAAACTTCACGAAAAAACTTTGAACAGCCATTGTGAGAAAGTGTCTTTTTTGACATAGTGTAGTTTACCTCCCATGTACAGAGATGGTTTTGATTATTTTTTTTAATAATCCTGCCTTTGGTATACTTTGAGCGATACGACAAAATTGTGCACACTTTTTCATTCATGCTTATTTGTTTTTGTCGGATTAAGAATACATATTACACATATTGTTGGTTCATTTTTTTAAATATTCATTAAGCCCTGCCTAACACAAACTAAAATAAGTATATAAAAAATATTATTATCTCTATAAAATATCTAATGTTATGTATTATTTAATTGCATAATTGGAGATATTTTATAGATAGATAAGTATTTGTAACTATTATATTTTATGGCTTGGTTTTCGCAGCGTTTAATTGAATTTTAAAAATTAACCAACACCATCTGTAAATTGTAGTCTTATTTCAATGAAAACAAATACGTATGACTGACACAGTTTAGTGTGCACTATTTATGGCGGATCTTAACAGCCTACCTCCACCCTTAGCCACAACCATAAATAGTTAGCAAACTAAACATTGTCAGTCAAACGTATTTGTTTTTATTGAATTAATGTGTTGATAGAGTTTGTTAGTTTTTAAAATTCAATTAAATCTTTCCTGATCTAAGCCATAGTAAATAATAGTCAAAAAATATTCGTATATCTATAAAATATCTAAAATGATGCCCATAGCATATCTAAACTATTATGGTTTGATTTAGGTAGTATTTAATAGAATTTTAAAAACTCACCAGAACCATCTACGAATTCTATTATTAGTTAAACTAAAGCAAATAAGTATAACAGAAAAAGTTTAGTGTGCACTATTTGTGTCGAATCTTAACAGCCTACCTCCACCTCTCGGAACTGGGTACATCCCAATATCATTTTAAAGTATGCATGTCATAAAAGTAACTAAGTATTAAATATATAATATTTGAGAGGCTGAATTCGAGGACTACCTACATGATTGAGTTAGATGAATTAAAAATTAGTTAGGCGTAGGCTGCTTTAACATAACCATATTGTGTATCTACATAATGCATGAAGTGAAGTAATGTTCATATATTATGTGAAACTGCTTTGTAAAGGTAAAAAATTATAATGGAAGTCAGTTCGAGTCTCAATACCAATATTTTTTTTGTATTTAATTTTACTGAGTTGTTTGCTGTATAATAGTTACTCAAATGCAATAATGACGCATATCTTGTGAAATACAGAAATATGATTTTTTTGATACCCACTAATTTTGATAAATTGACATTTTTGTTGATTCGAGCGAGGAGTTTTGGTATTAATATCTGTGTAATCGTCAGAAAGTTATGATGAATAATTTTCTTTTAAATTAAAAAAAAACAAAATGTCATATTATTCTATATAGTATATACGATCAAAAATAATTGTATTAATATGTCGTCTACCTTCCAATCGCGACATAGAACATATTGCATATTAGATTTTTACTTGATCTGCGTCGTATGCTACAAAAATGTACAAAATAAACTGTCAACAGCTTCACCATAGATTGCATTATAAATAAAGTTTTTGTGCCAACTGTACAATTTGTAACTGATATATATATTTTCGTTTTTTGTGGAAATAATTTATAAAATAATCCATATAAATACTCCATATAAGCACACCTTAATAATTATTTATGCACAATATCCGACTTACGATCTTACTATATTATTTAAAATCAATCAATAATCTCACCTGCCTGAAGTTCCATCTGCTTCCCGAATTTCTTCAAAGCACCCTGCATCAGCACACCAGAAGATATCTGCACACCGTGAGCAATCAAATGCACCAACATAGAAACTGCTAACACACACCAGCCCCAACCACCTTCCGGATAGTAATGCCTCCTTAGTGTCACTAACGGCCTGATCTCTCCCAAAATATTCCAACCGAATAAACTAGGATTTCCAGCATGCAAAGCCTGA
Source organism: Rhyacophila brunnea (assembly GCF_057557595.1). Classification (NCBI taxonomy): domain Eukaryota; kingdom Metazoa; phylum Arthropoda; class Insecta; order Trichoptera; family Rhyacophilidae; genus Rhyacophila; species Rhyacophila brunnea. The sequence continues at coordinate 39,844,319 of NW_028232796.1, forward strand.
ATATTTTGAAGATCTCGCAAGTCATGAAGATCTTGCAGATCGTGTAGTGCATGTTCATGGTGCTCAGATCCTGAGAATGAATCTGAGCATAAGTGGGGAACACTTCTAGCACGTCTTGGTGGACCGAGAATTATTCCTCCGACTCTTTCCTCTGATGACGAATCATCCAGATCCATAGTTCCTAAACTGTCTCTGATGTCAGGAGTAAGAGTCCCATCACTCTTTGGAGCCAGTAGAGCAAAGCTCTTGTCACAATTATTGATGTCATACGCTCCATTTTCTTCTGGTAATTTGGGATGCATGAAATGGCGTTGTGATTCTGGAGATTTTTGACTCTTCGGGCTTCTGAAGGGGTACATTTAAATGAATAGCTTTAAATAAATTAATTATCTAGATTAAAATTTTGATAGTAATAATTCTTCGAACTCCCAAAAATATACACTCTTTTAATGTGGGAAGATTATAAACGATTGTGTCACGGTGATCCAACTTTGGCACATAGTAGTTTTTGTTTTTTGGCGAGAGTCTCCTTTTCAACGGTTAATAAGTGTCGGTATCTTGAGACTTTGTGTAGTTTTTGGTTGTCTCGCGATAAAAATCTTAGCACTTTTTGGCACATCTTTGAAAGCGAGGCACATAATTGGTTTGTGTCAATTTTTGTTTGATTATATGCGATTACCGTTGACTTTTTTTCTGTTTACGGACCAGCTTTTAATAACTAACTAAAAAACATGATCATTATTATGAAATCTGTAGTATGATGGTAAAACACGATATGTCCGTTTTTCTAAATTGTTCAGAAGAGAATATTCAAACAATGAACAAATCACATATTGACACAGCTTATTTCTCCCAATCTATAAGACCTACATATATCATAATATTATGATATCGTGCAGATTTCATTGATACGAGTGTGAAGGTATACACTACTATATTTGACATATCATGTGTTGATATCTTACTACAGAAATATAACACATATTATTATTATAGTAATACTCGTGAAAGGCTCCACCTGGCTGTGGTCTAAAAGCCGCCTGAGGGTGCGACATTTTTAGCCCACGTGGCCCAAACCCACTGATCGTAATCGTTGTGGCTGAAACTGATTCTTCGCTCTAACTAAAACAATGCTATGATCTACAGTGTACAGCTGCGCCTGGATTAATACGACATCAATACAACATCCATACAAGATGATTTGTCGCATGCGGAAGAAGAGCAATAATAAATTATTGTTAGAATTAGCTTCAGACGGATCCTTGAAAAATAAATATAAGAAGTGTACTTTAACATCATTCTGGTTGCAAATGCAACATGTACCTATATCCAGTTTTAACAGAGAAAGTCCTGAAATACATCTTGCCTTTTCCAACTTCATATCTATGTGAAGTTGCTTTTTCAGCATTTTGTAGACATTAAGGCCAATACATTTTATTACATATAATTTGCCGTCATCGGGTACATTACGCGGAAGATCGATTGCCCGTCGGCGGTTTGCTCGACATCGGCGTTTGCTCCGTCCTCCGCGAACCGATCTTCCGTCAGCGTCATATCGGCAACGCGGCACATTCGGCGGATTGTTGGCGTCGCGTGCGCAAGTAAATAAGCGTTGGCTGTCGACTGATAATCTGCCACGGAATATTGAAATGGCTGCAATGTTTAGTAACGGATTTACCGCGACGTAATTTCAGCGACGGAACTTCCGTCTAGTATGGGCCTAGCATAAGTCAAAAAAAGGAACCGCATTTTAGATTAAAATTATCAACCAGGGAACCAAATTACGATGAACTGTCTCAACATAAACAATTTCATCATTCTCATTGATTATAATGAATGTTTTTTTATAATATAACTTTTACTTATTTTAGTTAATTATATTTTATTACGAATGAATTTTATTTTTCGTTTATTATTATTTTGTTTATGTACCTAGTAAAAAGGGAAAATAAATATATTTTGATAGTTATTAAAGTACTTATATGCATTTTTTTTTGACGGAGGGTACTTAGTGTTACGAAAATTATAGAAGGGGTACACAGATGTCGAAAGTGTTCTACACGATTCAGAGCTGATATTGCATACAACAGACGTACCTAATGAACCGAAGTAAATAACACTGCCATATTTTCCAAAGCTGTATCGTGTTTTTGTGATAAAATCTGATTTCGTCGATTAAGATATTTTAAACTGTTGCTTATTAAATTACGATTATTTTCTACCAGTAATTGATAGTAAAAGACAAGGGTAAGTATCGCAAAATACCATTTGAATATCAGAAAATAATAATTGGAAAGTGGTAAGGTACTTAGTAAAAAAAAACATTTTTTCATGGAACTTTTATTAAGTTAGTTATTATTTTCATTTCGGAGTAATTTTTTAATATATTTTTTATTATTAGACCATATCCAGTCCTAATAAGATTACAAATATGGGCCTCCATAAAGTAGAGGTTTCGTATAAACATATTTTTGTTTTTACGAGAAATGGATGTTAGCCACTCTTGGTCAACCTATTAGGTCAATACTTTTGACTCCAACACACAAGTTAAAAAAAACAATATGTATGTGTATTTGCCAGACCCAGGATTCGAACCTACAACATAATAAGACGACGCGTAAGCCATTTTTACGTACAGTAAAGTTATAAGAAAAATAATAATAAATAAATTTAGCGGGCAGGATCAATCTATAGATATTCCGATTCGCTGCCGATTGCGCTATTCCTGCCATAGAATGACTGTCAATTTTATTTTTATCTGTAGAAGACAACTATTATCAAAGACGCAAACCTATAAATAATTGCAATAAATAAATAAATGTATTTGGATTGATCAGAGAACGAAGAGGAATTTTTATATACTGAGTTATTTTTTATGCGTCTGTCGTTATAGATAATAAAAGTTATAAAAAACATTAGTAAGTATATGAATAATCACAATTTTGTATACATCTTCAAATTCTGTATACAGGTTACATCCTTTTTACCTAAGCACACTCAGTTGAAATTCTTTTAGCAGACTAATACTACTATATACTATATTATACTAAAATAATACAAAATTCTTTATAATTTCAACGCCTATAACGAATTTCAGATCATATCTTATGATGTGGGGCATATCATTAAACAGCGAGGTTAGCGAACTTTTGTATTTTTTTTTGCAAAATAAAAAGCGTCTCAAAACAATAAAGTCTTCAAAAGATGCTGAAGTGACTAAGCATAAATTTAAAATCAACTCAAAGTGAACTGTTAAAAGTTAACTGTGACTTACGTCTCTCTCACTGCCTTTTGTTTAATTTGCATTCTGAATGAAACGTGCCACAAAGTGTAACATTATGTAGGTGATGCCTTGCTCTTTGTAATCATTTAATTTTGCATCATAAAAAAGAATCAACGCAATTAAATTTTATTTATATGTGTGTGCAGTGCTGCTCGTCTGCGGGTTTCCAGTCTGCTCGTCAAACTGATGATGACCAGGTTCAAATAATTAGGTGTCACAGTTGCCAACGATGGCAATCTTTCTAGTAAACTTAGAATCCGCATGGGTGTGGCGGGTTCAACTAATCAACTTGGAGTCACATGGAGGTCAAGGCTGTATTCGATGAGGATCAAAATAATATTTCGTTTGTTCAATGAGTGCGTACTACCTGTGCTCTTGTATGATTGTAAGACATAGCATCTTAGCAAGCTTCAAAGGTTTCGACTTTTGAGCTTTGAGAATCGATGTATCCGCTGAATTTTAGGGGTAAATTGGTACGACCGCGTTACAAGTATTCAAATTCATGAGCGGACATGGCAGCCTTCGGTGATTGAAATAATCAAAAAGAGACGCCTCATGTGGTTCTGGGATAACCTAAATGGTTCCGTCGACGTGGCTCCCTCCCTCACCCTGTAGTTGTGCTACAAAAGCGATCTACGTGCTATATTATAAAAACGCTGTCATTCGGTATTATTAGTTATTTTATAATATGTATTATAATAGGCGGCTTTCGTGGTGCAGTGTGTAAGGCGCTGGCCTTCCACCTGAGAGTTCTGGGTTCGATTTCCAGTGAGGACACAATATTTATGTAGTTTTCTCAAAGCCTGGGTGTTTGTGATTGTTCAAAATTACTAAAAACCTCTTGTACGAAAAAGCAAGGACATGGTTATTAATAATTAAAAAAAATATGTATGATACTTACGAGTACCAACTTGCTATCCTACCTACTGTCGAATCATTAATTTTTTTATATTACTAGATATATACGATATGATTGTATTTCTATTTAACTAACCTACCTATTTTGGTAGTTTTTATTACGTATTTAATAGGATCATATAGGCCTCCACAGAGTGGAGGTTTGCATTAACAGACTTTTTTACGAGAAATGGATGTCAGCCACTTGCTCAACCTATTAGGTCCATACTCTGACACATACACAAATTGAAAAACAATTTGTGTACTTGTTAGAGACAGGATTCGAACTTAAGACCCGCGACGCTATAGGCTGACTCTTAAGCCTGGCGGCCATCGTGGGGTGGTTTATTAAATGCAATAATTAAAACATGTTTATTTAATTTATAGAAAATAAAAATAGCGTTAAACGTTAATTTAAACGTTAAACGTTTGTTAAACGTTAATAACGTAAAAAATAATCATTTGAACGCAACATTATTTTTTTACCTCAAAGTCGGTTACATGTAATTTGCACGAATTACATTCACCGTAGCACAGTTCACCGTGAGCTTTCTTATTGGAACCTAACCTAACATAATAAATATTCCAGTATATCGGCTATTTTTTGTTTGCCGCGGCTTCCTGTAAACCGACAAGGACCATGTTTTATTTAGACATGAATTTTATCTCAGTAATATACAACCCAAAGCGGTTGGACGGTATTTAATATACAGCCGTATATTATTTCCGATACACAATTTCACGGTAGAGTGTGATACGTACAAATTTCCGGACACGCACAAAATCATCAATGCGTCAGGCCTATACCACTAAATGCGCCACTGGCCCTAATGTATCCATGATATTCACCAAGATATTTTCTGATCTATAATAACACAAAATTTTTGTGGAATTCCCAATATTATAACAGTGACTACTTAAATCTCTTTGTGTAATACAGACGATATTATATATATCTTCATATCGTGGCCAAAACTTCTTATAACGACGGCAGACCACACAATCTTCGATCCCAGTCCAGCAGGTTGGCATTTCACTGGCATGGGAAGCATTCGTATAGTTCCAAAGTTCATTATAACAATGAAACGGCAATCAGCCGAGTTTGTTTTTTTCTCTTCAGTTAGCAATCTGTCATAAAATAATTTCCGATCGGGCTGTTACAAGAGCAGTAGATAATCGCAGCTCGTGACCGGTTCTGGCTTATTATTTAGATTTGACAATTTGCATAATTGATATGATTGCTGAAGTAATGGGACATTTGCGTTTATTATTGTCAGCGTGGGTTTGGAACTAGAGACTTAAAAAAAATTAAAAACTAATGATTCCTTTGTAAGAACACGTATAAGGAGTATTAAAAAATAAACCTTGTTATCTTGATGTGTATCGAAACTGAGTCAGAGGAAGATGAGAGATGACTTAACTCATGTCCGGATTTGTATAAGAAGGCGGTTCTTTGTAGAACAATAATTACAAAGGTATAGGTACTGGCTTTTCATATTGTTTTGTATTTAATTTTGAGATGTTTATAACCCAGTCAAACATCAAAGCGTGTTTAATTGAATATCATTCGAAATCAATACCTACTACATAATACATAACAAGCTTTTTTTCAAAATTGAAAGTATCTAGAGATTAGATTTACAAAAATACATCATTTATGTACATGTATAAAGATCGAAAAGCAATTTTGTATTTTGAAATTAATACAATACGTCATACAATTATTAAAAACATTAATGTAAGTAATGGGTTACGGTCATTAGCAATAAAGAAACGACCGATTTCAATGAAATCAGGTGCACGCGCACCCAGAAAAATGGTTGAGGGGAGTTCATTTTGAAATGTCCGGACCTGAAACCCTCCCTTGTGTACGCGCTTTAATGAAATGGTCGTATGGTAGCAGTTTGACCTAACTAAATTAAGTTAGTTCTCTTTAATTTTTTTATTGTGTGTGCGGATCATCAACGCATCTGAGCAGTGACATAACTAGAGTTGGTGTAACCTGTCACCCGATGCGGTAAATTTATTCATCCCCCCTCACAAACACACATATACAATTTTTCATTAAAAATTATATTTTAAGGTACCTACCTATTTATTAATTTCAGTGATTTTATATAATAATAACACTAACAACGATAATTTTTGAAGTAAATAAAAAAATAGGAAATAAAGGGGAAAAAGTATTCGTTGATAAAATATATTAAATATGCACTAAACTTGCAGAACGTTTTTTATATTTAAATTAAGTCTATATATTTGTAATAAAAAATATTGTTAGAACTGTATTGTTTTCACAATAAGGACTACTATGAGACTATACTGACGACAATGTTACTTGCAAGTTGAAGACTAAATGTAGAGGACCCGGCACATAGGTGGTCATTGATAAACACTAAAATACGTATCTTCTTTTCATATACTTTGGCACGCGATAGAACGGGACGGATATAGTGATCCAGCTCGACGTAAAATTTCACTTGCGTGCTCGCGTTAATCGCACTTGACCTTTACCTTCCGAGAAATGAGTCGAAGAATTGTGCATGTGATGGTTTCGTGCATTCGAGCAAAACTAAAATCTGGCAAAGGACACTTTCTTTTACAATATTTTTGTGTGAGAACTGTGCGGAGGATAAAAACATGTGTGCGGACACAATTTGGTAGGTGTGCGCATGTGCGCATGGGGCACAGGGAACATTGGTTGTGAGGCGTGTATTTTCAAAGTGAACTTATTCCACTTCAACAAATTTTTGGCATAGGCCAAAAAGCTGTTTACGGTGTTGTTGTTACACATGCTTTTAGTATTGAAAAAAGTTACTTTTGTTACCAACACCGATTTTGAAGTTGATTTTTCTACTGGATTGAATGTTATTAGGATCTTCTATACAAAAAATATTGGTTCAAAATTGTATCCTTTAAATTCTGGTATTCATAACTCATTTTCGTCAATTAGTGGATTAAGTTCACTTTGAAAATACACCCCTCGTATATAAAACATTATTTTATGCAATATTTTTGGTGATATTGAATTCATTGTATAAGTAAGTTACCTACTGACTAATATACCAACTTTTAATTTTTTTTATTAAACCATGTCCGATCCTAATAGGATCATATGCGCCTCCACAGAGTAGAGGTTTGTATTAACAGATTTTGTTTTTACGAGAAATGGATATCAGCCACTTGATCAATCTATTAAGTCCATACCCTGACTCACACACAAATTGAAAAACAATATGTGTACTTGCCAGACCCAGGATTTGAACCTGGGACCCACGGCGTGATAGTCCAACGCTTAAGCCGTGCGGCCAACGTTGTTTACTACAATTAATATAATATGTAATCATTTTGTAATAAGAATAAATAAATAATCAACTAAGGTATTAAAATAGTTAGTCAGTCACCTTACCAAATTTAAAATAAGATTTTTTCTTGTCAATGGTTAGTTATTAACGTATTTTGTTAATTAAAATAACTGTTTTATCTTTTTTCAAATGTATCGCTAATTATTATTGTATAATATATAGTTTACCCAGTGCAGACCAATTAAAAAATCATGGATATATAGCTTCGCATTCATCACTGTATGATCCTAATAATCAATTATAAAATGTGTTTACTAATATATAATATAATATTATTATCATTGATTGATGATACTCAGATTGTATCCGCAATATGATTACTATTATATACTTATATATTATTGTGATGAATTGGTTTTAGCAAAATGTACAAAAAACATATTGGCACTTATAACGCAGTAGAAAACTTACGTGTCAACAAATTCTGCTAATGTTTACACTAATAACAGTACAACTTCAGATTGAGTAAGGTTTTAAAGAAAATTAGAATAAAACAGAAAAAGTCTTGAGTCCCATGCTGCAAGGGTCGCATAGACTTAAAAAAAGATCTAAATAAAATATAGTTGTTTCGTAAATAAGCAATTTTAATTTGTTAAATTATTATAAAAAAGCTTCCATCTCCTAGAATGTACGATTTTACACCTCTTGAGTGTAGTACTTTTATGGTTTACAAGTACTAATGATCTATTATTAGGTTCTGACGATTAATTATAATATGTTTATCGAGTGTATGATTATTAATAAGATATTGGGGTTTCACTTAGCACACGTAGACTAACTTGTTAGCACTCCAACTACCTATTTATAATTTTGTTTGTGATATTTGTTATTGACCCTTGACTTGATAGGTAGGTAATGAAGTTTTTACCTACTTTATTGTATTGATTTATTATATAAGTTAGAGTTAAGAGTGTTCGTTGTCAGTGTGTGTTTGCTTTTGGTGAGTATACACAGCGCCTGAAGATACCAAAAGGCGAAACCTGGGTCGCAATACACGACATAAATGGAATTAGTATTAATAGTATTAATGTTGTAGAAGTATTGTTTAATGATATCTAAAGTTTTAATAAGTATTTTTATAAATTTATCGTGTTTTTTGTATTGATACCGAATTAAGCTTTGATGTGGTCACAATACCGAAGCTTGATTCGATATAAATAACAAGGATGCCATGTTATATTAATCCACAGCTCTTCATTGTGTAAACTAGTGAACGTAACAATAAGTGGGTTGCCTTTTGGGCCAGGCTGTAGGGTTTAATTAATTCTCGTGTGTAGACAAATGATAAACATAAAGACGTGGTAAAAATATGTTATTTTATTCTATTAGCACGCATTAAAGTTTGTCGTGTAAAACAAAGGTGCATTCCTAGTTGTCATAGAGTATAGGGGCGCGATGCAGAATCATACTTAGGCGCGTAAGTCCCTATGATACGCGCCTATATTTGAGAGGTCATTATCGGCATCTTAGATTATGTCGCCTACAGTATCCAAATATACTATAATATGTCATGTAGGTATAGCAGATAATAGATCTACAAAAAAGGCAGTGGCTCAGAACGAAACAATTTAAAATACGGCGAAGATAGGCTTAATTAAGTCGAGGTAAATTAGCAACAGTGGGTAGTGTTTATTGCTATGTTAATTCAAATGTTTCTGCATCGCTCTCTTAAACAGAATCTGGCTTGAAAGCTTTTGTCCATGGAGACTGACTTTCATATTTATATCTTATTAATGGTGTGACATAAAGTGATATAATTATTACTCAAGGATGTAAACCTAGTGAGGTATACATGCCCTATCTTAAGAAGACCATAATATAGGCGTGGCTTAGTTAGGCCTACCATCATTCATCCCGGAGTAATACCAAATCGATCCAATTACCTGGCTCGAATTCCTAACCGAGTTTAGTTTCGCGGAGCTACCAAAGCGGTGGCCGAACGGTGTCGGTGATCTCTTATCTCGATTAGGAATTCTAGTTTGACACCCGGGACAGGTTTCCGCGGCCAGCAATGCGGTGAAGCACTGCCCAGGGTATCACGAAGCGACCTCCTAGGTACGCTAATTGCCCGATGTATTATATTGTGATCGTTTTGCGTGTTATTACACGAGTTCGCCAAATAGTCAATACTCGCTGCGGGCTTGGTTGATTGGAAATTAATAATATGTAAAGATTGTTTTTTTAGACTCAGTAAAATGTCGCTGAATTCAAGTCGTGTTAGCCTAAAGCCGTATAAGAATTAAATACATGTCGGTAAAGTTGAATACCAACATACGATTACTTTAAGAAATTACAACATATTAACATAATAATATGAACACAAACAATACTAATAATAACATAAAGTACTCGAAATGGACCGGAACGCAGCTCCGGTTCGTAAAATGCTGGAGAATCCGGCTTAGTCTCTGGGAAAATTAATTACTTAATTCAAATTTTTAATAAAGATTAATAAGAATATTTTACCCACCTATTTCTACAAACAATAATACGATGTTGTGTTGTTTTGCTAGAAAATTTTTAAGCAAACTCAAATAATAAAAATTCTTATTAATGAGAGTACTAATTCATAAAATTTGGGTTTAGTATTCTAGGATTCGCCTTCCGACATCTTCATATGATATTACGGTAAATAATATGTGCACAGCAGTGACGTTTCGCGGGGGTATACAGACCATGCACTGCTTATATGCAGTGAATAAATGAAGGAAAAATAATATTAATACCATTTCGATAGCTTATTTCGACAAAATTACGAGTGAGAATCTGCTGGGGCTTAAAATGTTTTTAATTAATGACGTGTTCTTGGTATTTTATCTATTTTGTTTATTTTTCTTTGAATTCTTAAATACTTATTGATTTTTAAATTTACTTTATTTTGAAGGATTAATGTTTTTTCAATTGTTGTCTTCGGCAAAATTATGATTATTTTAAATTGTTTGATTTTCAACGTATGAAAAATTTATTTACTTACGTTTTTTGTCGAACGGAACATGTGTCGTAGAAATAATCATATCTTACTTAATTATATTGTGATAACTCTTTCTATGAATTGATTTCTAGCAAATTAATAATTACAATATGGTGCACTCATTTAAATTAAGAATAAAATTATTTTACCATGAGTTCCTTCAGATAATATCTACTTTACTGAAAATTAACTGAATACAGGTAAATCATTTAATATTTTACAACGTTTTTATAAGCTCGTATTCTTATTTGTCCGGTAGTTGTTTATCCGGTACAAATCTTGCAATCGATTTTTAATTAACTTCCCGACTAGCTTAGACATTTAAAACTTTTAGAATATATCAGAATACGATGCCAATGCATTCTTTTAATACTTTTAGCCATCTTTAAGTATAATTGAATTCATTTTCAGTTATTTCTGCTTTGTATGAAGAGTTATTTCGGAATAAATCCGTAATCCAATCCACTATTATTGGTTGCTAAGTGGGTGGTCCTAACAACTAAATTATTAATATATTCGTGCGTTACTATGGAAATCAAAATGACATTTCAGTATTCTATATTAAATTTGTTTGTTTTTTATTTACTTCACATCAAGTACAAGTTTGAGCATATTGAGTATAATAATTCAACAGAAAATTTAAAAACGTCGTACTTATATAAAAAGTTCTTTTTATCTTGTAATTATTTTGGAGTTGGTTCTCATTCCGTAAACTTGCATCGTAGGAAAAAATTAATGGAAATTGCAAACATGAATTATTTACATACATATTATATTCCAGCAAATATTTATTACTATTTTAACTATTGCCCCTATTCAATTTATTTAATATGTTACCATAATTATACATATTTAAAATATTATGACCAAAAGGCATATAATTATCTAATTATTTATTTATGTAACGATGTTGTGACCATTAGTTCGGGATTAAAAACTTGGTCCATGAATAAGAAATGAGCAAAATTCTTCGATTGCTATTATTAACATTGAGTTAATCATTCCGAAACAAAATCAAGTTCAGGCCATTTGAATATTTTAAAAATCGAACGTTTACGTCACGTAATTCGATCTAAATTCAAATTTGAATTGTATTAACCGTTGGTCAGACAATGAAGGGTCCGTATTTTCAAATAATGTTAAGTTAAGAATATAAGTTTTTTCATTCTCACATTATAAAGCACCATTGACTAATGGTGGTTATATAAAAAAAAACAACATTTGAGACGTATCGCTATGTAATTTATAGTTTTATTGAACGCAATCAAATTCAGAAATCGTAATAGAATGCAATATTATTGTTTTTAAAATGCGTTAATTGGTGTAATATGGTGCTTATTAAAAAACAAAGACTTGTCGGTTTTTGGCATTACAATATTGAATATATAGGACTGGTAGATACAAGTAAATTTTGGAGGCTGCGGATAGAGAGTTGAAATGACATAATACCAGATAATATTTATATACATTGACCAATGCGTAGTGTAAATAACATTTTTATCAACATATAAAGCGGCCTTATGAGAAAATGGGATAATCGATAATCATTGCTTCTTTACTCAAAAAAAAAGTCGGTCTGTGTACTTATGTACGCGCGTTAGAAGTTATACTTATTTGGCGTAACAAAACAAAAACAAGACTTGTGATAACCTAGATTTTTAGACTAGCTCTTAATTATCTTGTTAAATTACACACTCAAGAAAAAGTACCGCTTATTGGAACGCCATTAGTTTATTTCTATACACTTTAACTTATATTACAAAATTATATAATTATGTATCGTTGCATTTATTTTTAAAGTAACAACTGCCACTATGATGTTTAATAGTTTGTTTACGTAAGGAATTGCAAATGGCCGACAATAATAAATTCGCAGCCTAGCAACGGAACAATTCTAAACTATATACTGTATAATCGTCACGATTGCAGTATCATTCTGTGGCGTAAAGGTAGTGCGTTCGGTTGATAACCGAACAATAGTTGGTTTGAATCCAATCGAGTGTGTTTTTTTCTGTGATAAAATAAATTATGTGTTACATGTCACACGCCAAAAATACACTCTGATCTGATTTTCCAAACGGGCCTAAAGAAGTATAACTTCAAAAAATATATTCATTTAATAATAGGTAAGCATTTTCGATGTTCCCATTTCACTGATTAAAAATCGTTTATGGCTAACATTGTTATAAAAAGGACAACATTAACTATTTTGTTCTTTTTTAATTAATTTATTTTCCTTATTAGGTACACGAATTATTTATTTGGCACAGTTTTCGATATACGATAAAATCCAAAATTACGTTTTATGAATAGTATGGACCATACTAATTGAGAGTTGCAAAACCTGAAAAAATTGCATTTACGCTGATTGCTGAATATTATGTAATTATAATTGTGTATTGGCATGGACAGCGGCACATTATTTTGCGGAGCGTCTATGTTCTCTATGCATACTCAATGCTTATAAATAGAAACGCGTCTTTCTGATACAAATTGTAAAACTTAATTGCCATTTTCACATTTTCCTAGTCCATGTAATGCGTACTTAAGTTCATTTATTGACGTTTTCTCAGAACTTTTTTTTCGACCATGTCCGATCCCGATAAGATCATATGGGCCTCCACGGAGTGAAGGTTTGTATTAACAAATTCTGTTTTTTTTCGAGAATTGGGTGTCAGCCACTTGCTCAACCTATTAGGTCCATACTCTGACTCAAACACAAATTTAAAAACTGTATGTGTATATGCCAGACCCAAGATTCGAGCCTGGGATCCCACGACGCTATAGACCGACGCTTAAGCCACGCAGCCATCGTGGGTGTTAGAACTTACTGATTATAAAGACAAATAAAGTTTTATAGTTAAATAAAATTGCTTGCGTTAATCAGTGGCCAGTTTTGTAAATACAGGACTAAATAAGACTACCCATAATGATGAATGATGATTTTTTGGTTGCCACACATAAAAATAACAACATCCAATACGAATAGAATAGATGCATGTTCAGCCACGACAATTTAAGATCTGGTAATACTCGTTTTGTCTATCCAATTTGTTAACACGCCGCGCATACAGATGGTGTTAGTGGTCATTTAAAAAATAATTACATTCTGATTGTTAGGTTAGGTACTCTGATATTATAATACTAATCTGCGGCCACTTCTCGTGATATTAATATTAAGATGATTAATAATTTCGATCAGAGATTTCTATTCATGTTATTGTTCGGCCGGAGTGTTAATTAAAATTTAATAATTAACATTTAAAATGTAATTGACCAAGAGAAGGGAATTATGATATTAATCGTAATCGATCTGATCTGCAAGAATAGAATCCATTCTACAATATTACTGTTATTCCAATAATTTAAACGATGACTTAAAAAATGGTTGCTTTTAAAAATATGCATATTGAAATAATAATTAATAATATTGTGAAACGATTCAGGGTCACCGAATGGACGCCGCCAACTCAAAGCCGTCGACTGAAACCCGCCAACTAACTGGACGACGCCGACTATTAATTGTCATAGCGTGTATTCGGCGACTTAATTTCCCACACATAGTCTTAGTAGTCGTGTCAAAGCTTAAAAAACAATCAATTTTGTACGTAATTTAATTGGTTTTAGAAAATTTCATTAATTTATTTATTTAAAATTAACTAAGTAAAAAAAATCGGTGTGTAGTATGTACGCGCATTAGAAATTATACATCTTTGGCGTAACAAAACAAAAACAAAACTTGTGATAACCTAGATTCTTCGACTAGCTCTTAATTATTATCTTGTTAAATTACACACTCAAGAAAAGGGCCGCTTATTGGAAAGCCGTTGGTTTACTTCTATACACTTTAACTTATATTACTAAATCATATAATTATTTTTCATTGTTTTGTTTTTTTTAAAGCAACAACTGTCACTCTGACGTTTAATCGTTTGTTTACGTAAGGAATTGCAAATGGCCGACAATAATAAATTCGTTGCCTAGGCACCGGAACAATTCTACTATAAAACTTGCATTTGTATACAGCTGACCGATTCGCAGCTAACTTCATACTGTCGCGCACTTTCGTGACGGTGTGCGCGCGCAGCTCTCAATTTTACTCTCTACCAAACGCCCGAAAAGACGGATAACTTCAATAATAATAATACAATAGGTATAATATATATTTTTAAATATTCAACGAATAATTTAAATTTTTATTTAAAAATGTAACACTCTATATTGAACATACCTACCTAATTCAGAAACTGCGTCCATCAAATTCTGGTCAATGTGTTTTACCAGTTAAGTCATTTACACCATACCTAATTACGAAGATATTTACTAAAAGTCATGCGATTTATGCACTTCTCAAAGTTTGCTTATATCCTACCACCGAGGTTTGTGGTTTGAATAAAGGTACCAATAATAGGCAAATATCTTGATTCCTAGCTAGTGCCACGATCTCCCAAATTTTAGTATTAACGAACTACCAGTTAGGTACTAATAATTGGGGTTGTTAGTTCCAAAGTCGGTAACCTCTATAATAGTCCGCCAATTGAGATAATCTTAAAAAACCGTCAAGCGCATTTTAGGACACTAAATAGAATATGTTCTTTTTGCAAACATCTTGGTAGGTATACAATTCGAAATAAAATTTGTCCCAAAATATAAGAAATGGCGACTGATATTTTACTAAAAAACTGAGCTGAATTTGATATTTTATGAATATAAAAACGATGGGAAAGTAGGTACTTACAGAACCAGAATCAAGAAAAAAATTAAAAGCGTCAAAATGGAGGTTACCGATTTTGAAAGTAATTGCCTCAATTTAATACATTATTTTTTATATTCAACGAATATAATTCATAAGATTTAAGAATGCAATATCCTTTATTGAAATATACATAATATTGCGTTCTTTATTGGCCCTACATGTTTCATGGTATAACAAAGACATATGCCGGTATATTAAAATATTGTATTCTTACGGATTTGTACACCCACGATGGCCACGCGGCTTAAGAATTGGCCTACTGCGTCGTGGGTCCCAGGCTCGAATCCTGGTTCTGGCAAGTACACATAGGTATTATTGTTTTTCAATTTGTGTATGAGTCAGAGTATGGACCTAATAGGTTGAGCAAGTGGCTGACATCCATTTCTCTTAAAAACAAAATCTGTCAATACAAACCTACACTCTGTGGAGGTCCATATGATCCTATTAGGATCGGACATTATCGAAAAAAAAAATCTTACGGAAGATAAACCGAAAACCACAATTATTATTACTGAGATAATGAACGGCAATACACATGCAATTTTTCACTTAGAAATGGTATGGCGAATTGTATATAAATAATTACAAGATAAAAAGAACTTTTTATATACAACGTTTTTAAATTCTGTTGAAACTTGACTTGACTAGCTTAAACGATCAAAAAAATTTGTACTTGACATGTCATATTGATTTCCATAGTAACGCACGTATATTATATTAATAATTTAGTTGCTAGGACCCAGACCCCTAGCAACCGATAATGGTGTCGAAATAACTTTTCATACAATTAACTGAAAATGAATTCAATTCTACTTAAAGATGGCTAAAAGTATTTAAAAATGCATTGGCATCGTGTTCTGATATATTCTAAAAGTTACAAATGTCTAGCTAGTCGCGAAGCTAGTTAAAATCGATTGCAAGATTTGTACCGGACAAAGAACCACCGGACAAATAAGAATACAAGCTAAGAAAAACGTTATAATAGAGGATATTTACAAAAAAAATATTTAAAATAATGAAAAATCCTTTTTACATTTTCGTATAGTCGATTATTTTCCTGTCCGCAAAAAATATTCCGACAGGAAAAAAGTTGTTCATTTCATTTTTGATTAGTATTGGAATTTAAATAGGAGGAGTCTGTGACATGATTTTTATTTGAAACAGTGCTTGGGCACATATAACGTGTTACATTTTGCTAAAAACATGATTGCCAATAAACGTGTGGTCTGAAAAAATGAATATCGTCACGGAGGCGTTCGTTGAAAAAACAGTAGGTATCTGCCTATTTAGTGTTCTGCATTAATGCGATCAGTTAGTAAAATAAGATGACTATGAAATTGCTAATGTCAACGAATTAATTCATAATATTATATTTGGGATCACGCCCAACCAGTGACGTCCCGTGGGGGTAGGCAGATTGAGCGTCGCTTGGGGGCGCCAGTTACTGAAAGGGCGGCAAATCGAGGAGAGTCATTAGGTATAGTTATAGAAATAGCTACCTAAACTTAGTAATAACGAAAATATCTTTCCATTAAAAAAATCAGCTCACTGGTTGGAAATAAAATGTATTAATTAACATACAAGGTTTAACAGGACTGCATTGTTTGTCGGGTTCGCGATGTTTAGTTTAGTTCCGTTGCCCTTCGACGTTCTTGGTGACCAGAAATCGATTTAATTATCCCAAAATATTTGTATCGCAAAAAATGACATGTAAGAAGCCACAGTTTTACCGACGTCAAAAAATGGGGAAAATGTGTATAGATTTCATTTTGTATGTTTGGTATATAATATTTTGTTAGTAATGT
Source organism: Rhyacophila brunnea (assembly GCF_057557595.1). Lineage (NCBI taxonomy): Eukaryota > Metazoa > Arthropoda > Insecta > Trichoptera > Rhyacophilidae > Rhyacophila > Rhyacophila brunnea. The sequence continues at coordinate 39,861,396 of NW_028232796.1, forward strand.
ATCCATACAACACATTTCTTCGATATAGGAGTCATGAAAAAATGATCAAAAATACTATATAAAAAATGGGTCGGCGTTTTGATGCTGCCTAGGGGCGGCAATTTGTCTAGGGACATCACTGCGCCCAACGTTATCAGCAAAGATTCTCTGGCCAACAAATCCTACTACAGATTACAGCGACAGTCTTCTTTCGTAGAAAACTGAAATAAAGATGTCATGAATTCTCGTTAGGTCCGTATTGGGACCTTATAAAAAAATGAGAGGACGCTAGATATAATAATATCTTTGAAATAACGATAATGAGAATCAGGGATGGATTTAACCAGTCTGCTTTACTCGCAGCACCAATTCTAATACAGGACACTCTCAGTAATCCGCCGCTCGATTATCCGACAACTACTATAACCCGCCGTTATTTTTTCTAGTTGAAAGCACAAAATCCAGTTCTATAATTCGCCGGTATTCGATTGTCAAATTGTCAAATTCAGTAGTCCGCCGCATACAAGTATACAACACAGATGAGGAAGGTTTATTTTGGAAACTTCTCCTTAATGTAACTCCGAAAGTAATGTACCAGGGAGGAAAGTGCCCAAGGACCGCATCACAATTATGCCGTGCTCCAATGCAACCGGGACACACAAACTGAAGCTTTTGGTCATAGGTAAAGCCAGGAATCCTAAGGTATTCAAGAATATCTGCTTCACTGAATAACTGGTTGTGTCAAGTGAACTGTTTAATATTTAGTTAATAAACTTAGTTTATAATTGTATAATTTCGTAAATACTTGATTTTGATTATAAATAAAACCGTAATTTGCTAGTACACACGAAATACCTGTTTTAATTTAAACCATATTTTGTATGTATGCACTATAATCCGCCGCTTTCACTAATTGGACACTTGTCTGGTTTTTGAGGTGGCGGATTACTGAGAGAGTACCTACTGTACAGTAGTTTTAATAAAATGTAATTAAAAATTGTAAATGACACGAAAAATTAGATTTCATAATTATTAAACATACATAATTTGAAAACACTTTGGACAAATATATAGATAACTACTAGAAAAAATCATTTTGACAAAAAAAATCGAACACAAATTTGGAATGATCCTGACACCAGTAAGTAATTAAGGTAATTTAATACACTGATTTTAAATACAAAAGCCGATAGTCAATAAGTAATGCAGTTTAGAATGCGCTTCAGAGAGTATTGTAAATATCATTTGTTAACTTTGTCTATTCGATAAGACACGCATAGCTTAGTGATCAAAGTACATAATCGAGTAAACAATTCATCTCGCGTTGGATTAAAAATCTACGCAAAGAAAACCAATTGGAGAGACAATAATTATACTTCTCCCATAAGCCAAAGTGTAGCTATTTGCTAAAGTCACATTTTGAGATAATGAGACATTCACGTTTTTAAAACTTTTCTTAAATTTTTGAAGTTATACTTCTTTAGGGGCGTTTGGAAAATCATAGAAGAGTGTATTTTTGGCGTGTGACATGTAACACATACTTAATTTTTTCACACAAAAATAAACGCACTAGATTGGATTCGAACCACCGATTGTTCGGTTATCAGCCGAACGCACTACCTTTACGCCACAGTATGATACTGAAATCGTGACGATTATACAGTATAATATTATAGTTTAGAATTGTTCCGTTGCCTAGGCAGCGAATTTATTATTGTCGGCCAGTTGAAATTCCTTAAGTAAACATACGATTAAACGTCAGTTAGTAATATAAGTTAAAGTGTATAGAAATAAACCAACGACGTTTCAATAAGAGGTACTTTTTCTTGAGTATGTAATTTAACAAGATAATTAAGAGCTAGTCAAAGAATCTGGTTTATCACAAGTTTTGTTTTTGTTTTGTTACGCCAAAGAAGTATAACTTCTAACGGGCGTACATAGTACACACACCGATGTATTATTATTATTTTATATATTCTCTTCTTCTCTCTTGTGAGGGTAATATTTGTTATAATGTAAATCTCATGTTGTGAACGTCTTGAATTTAGATTTGTTATGTCCACAATGTTTTGTTTTCTTAAATAAATAAATAACCATAAAGAAGTCGATAGTTTTGAGTCTTTATGGGTACCTACACATCACAGGAAATCGCACTTTGAAAAGAAAGCTCGCTATTAGAATGGGAATCAATGTTAATATCGAGTGTCTGAAGCTCCAAGTAGTACTCAGTTAGAATCGAATACCACAATATATTGAACGCTTGTCTACTCCGCATAATACCCAGAAGTAAAAAAAACACTGACTAATTCTCAAGACACACTAGGTCAAAGTATTAATGATGGTGGTAAAAAATATAATGCGATTAGTAGGTATCTAAGCAGGCCCTTTCAATAATTTAATTTAACTCATGTCTACAAAGTGACCGGCGTAATGTCGAGCCCCAGGCGCAAATAAAACTGTGACCATTTTATCTGAACCGCATCATAATTTTAACTGGTTTAAAATATGCCCGATCCGTTACTTTTCTCACACGATTCAATCATCGATTAATACTTTCACCACACATTTAGTTACACTGACCGATAACTAACTATGTGAATGTACATCATTAATTATTTAAATAACCGAACGCTTTTTGGTTTAAGTTAAATAGTTAATAGTTAATACGAACGTTTAGTATATCACACAGGGAACAGGGAAATAATGGGAATTGAAATACCTGACGGGTAAGGAGAAGCAGGCAACCGATCTCGCGTAAGGAAGAATACGGGATAAATTTATACACGTGTCAAGAATACGTCATACGTAATATTTAATATTGGTGTATATTACACACACTATTGCACGTTTATAATACGTGGTTCATTTTCATAAGACACTCACACATTCAAAACTCTACGTCAAAATTTACTGTATTGGTATATAGCCTATCGGAATTCTATTTATTATCTGTCCTATGGTATTACACTTATTGATGGAGGCTCTGCAATAGATTTATTCTTCTTCTTTTTATTCTTTCACCCTGTCACGCCACAGCATTGGGGCAAGCACAAATTCGCGCCACTTCCCTCGGTCTATCGCCAACTCTCGTGTATCCCGCCACGCCAGACCTGCAGCGCGTAGTTCACTTTTGTAGCACCGCTGCAAGGAACTCAAAGTGTTGCACTTTGCACTCTTTGGCGGCAGCCGGAACGAATGTCCCAGCCAAGTAAAGCGTCTCTTCGTGATTACCTCAATCACCGAGGGCTGCTGTGTCCGCGAGTCCTGCTGTGTATTCGAGTGTTTGTAACGCGGTCGTACAAATGTACCCCTAAGATTCGGCGGAGACATTGATTCTCAAAGATCAAAAGCCGAGACCTTTGAAGCTTAGTAAGATGCCATGTCTCGCAGCCATACACGAGCACAGATAGCACGCACGCATTGAACAAACGACATTTGGTCCTCAAAGAATACAGCCTTGATTTCTTGATAATTTAAAATACGAGTCGGCGCGGCGCGGATGACACAAAAGGACACTTACAATCCTTATAGTTAAAACGGTTAGGCTATGTATACAAGATGACAACGTGTGGTAGTGACTTGCAAGCGAGTATCCTAACGTTGGTTATATACCTATAATAGCTGCGAGCATTTAAAAGCGCAGATACTACACAATGGGGGTCTTTGTCGGAAGTGACAGGGCGGGGGGTATGTGCGTTAGTCAGCGATACAGTCTAATTGCGGACTTTCTGATGAAAATAATCTTTCTTTTATTATTAATAACTAATCAAAATGCAATTTATATAAAACCCCCACCGCAGTAAAAATACAAATTTATTAAACATACGGATATTTTTTATAAATGACCCCCACTACACTACTTTCTGTGTGCCTGCCATAAACACCGTCGGCGTGATGCAACGATAACCGTTTCGATAATTTGTACTTACGGCAGAAAAAAAGACGTAACTTCATCGGTATAAAATCAGCTGATTGATTTAACCCTTAAAGCGCTTCCAATTATAGAAATACACAGGTGTAATTTAAACCAAACGATTGCATTTCATTATAAGTACTTACACAGATACTAAAAGTTCTTGCATGATTTCTCTGTACTTATATGTAAATTTTAATCGGATATTATCGATTTTAATTTAAATTTATGACTTTATTGCGTTATTTAACAAGCCAATTTAAATGTTAACATCTATCTTTAAAATAATAGGTATGTAGTTATTTTACTTTTTGGATATATTATGCATTTTTTGTTCAGTTATATTACAATTTGTTTGATTGAAAGGAGTTATCTTCATATTTAATTCGATCGCCACCTTTGAGACCGTTGATCAAAATTGGAAGAGTTTTCAGTCTATAATATAAGTAGGATGACTAAAATACTGTGGAAAAACTAGTTAAGAAACAAAACTCTGTTACAGAGAATAGCCAAATGAACTTGAGCAAAATATACACAGCAGAAAAATAAAATATTTTCATATTTAATATGAAAACACCTCAGCATATATAATTATCTAACCTATACATATCAGAAAAAATGTTTGAAAAATATATAACTCGCATTCATTGGATTCACGACAATGTGCTTTACGAATTAGGCGACGTGTGTCCTACTTTTTACTACTATTTTGGTACTTAATCGGTAGGTATTTGTTGTTTAAATCAAGGTAAGTTCTTTGATTACTAACTAATTTAATAACATATTTTTTTATTCAACGAATTCACAAGATTTTTAAATGGAATTCTCGAACCTGTGCCACAAGGGTACAGAGTGTGGCACTCTCCGGGGACATCCAGAACACATATCAAAGTCACTTGAAGCGTCTCTTTGTGAAAACTTCAATCACCGAGGGCTGACGTGTCCGTTCAGGAGTATTTGTACTGCGGTCGTACTAGTGTACCCCCTAAGATTCGGCAGACACATCGATTCTCAAAGCTCATATGGTAAGATACCATGTCTCACTGCCATCCACAAGTAGACTTGGTACGCACGAGTTGAACAAACGACATTACATTTTGAGTTCACAAAATATGGCTTTGACCTCCCGGTACTTTGATTTGAGTGCAGCCCTCGCCATGCCCATGCGGATTTAAGTTCATTGTGACTGTGGCACCTAAGTATTATTAAACCCGCAGAGGAGCCAGCGTCAATGATTGCAGGGGGCTTACACGGCCCTAGCCTGGGGGCTTGGTGTGGCGGGTCAACCAGATAAATGAGTTCAATACACATCACAAATTTTCTCTAATAGTAAAAAAAGTTGCTTGCGGCGCTATTTACCTTCAAAGTTTCTTCAAATATTAGGTTGTGCAATCGCGAACACAAAGCGATCATTTTTGATCGCTTTGTGTTGATGTGAGTCTGTCGACAACTCAATAATTTAAGTAGATGTATAAATAAATACAAAAAAAATCGCTAAAAATATACTGAATTTCCTTAATTTTGTGTGTCACACTGCCTTTAACCTGAGTGATAGGTAGGAGGGCCCACCAAAGATCCTGGCCTGGGAGTCCACTTCAAGATATGGGGTCATGCTTGCAGCACTGTATGTATTGTTAAGTAGAAGTACATTTAATATTTTGGTAAGTAAGTAAGTAAACTCAGTTCGCTTGAAAGTATAATATAATAATTGCACCAACTTGGTCTATCAAAGGCCAGCAATAAATAATGATGGCGACATAATCGTAAATACGCCCGCTTTTTGCGCGCGGCGCAATGAATTTTATTGCTCGTAGTACAAGGAAAAGGGGAGAACGTACATAATAGGACATCTTACGCTTTGCAAGTTGTGCATTAGCTCTCTGCTAGTTTTTTCCCCTCTCCTTACTATATTCTCATCAAAGGCTATTCATTTTTACTACTTTTGTACGTGCAATTTATAGAGTTGAGTATCAATTGGTAGCCTTATAAAAATGTTTTTTTTATCTGCCGGGTATAATCAGGATTTCGAATTATTATTTAGTCAGTATTTTTTGATTACATGGTCATTATTAGAAAGATTTTTTTTATAAATGTCAAGTATACAATGAAACATCGTAAAAACCTTAATTATTAAATAGTGTGTTGCCTTTAGCTACAAACAGGGGCGGCTCTACCTTAAGAGACCAAGGGGACAGTCCCCCCCATCATTCTTTAATTAATATTCAATTAAATATTCATGTTACACATGCCTGCCACAATACATTGACTTTGTTAAGTATAAATTAATTATGAATTTTATTTGTACCGTTTACCCATCCTTGATTCTTGTTTCTTAGCGCAACCCTGTTAATGCTTCAGTCTACCTACATAGCAGTTATACGTACAATGATAATGTCGGATTGTGACTTCTGAGAACCGAGTTCCCTGTGGCCGGGACCTTCTGACGCGTACCCGTTCAAATCAAAGCAAATATTTATGCTAGCAAAGCAATTATGAGACGCTATATGCGATTGTCAGTTATGATTCTCAAAATTCTCTATCGCTATAACTGTGTAGAACATTAAGGGGGGACATGCTCGTCGAACGTCAAAATTGAGTTTTTATTGTATTTTCAAACCATGATCCTGGACACTCCTTAAACGTCGTAGATAATCTATTTATATAATTTTGAAGCCTTATTATCCTTTATAGTTATTTTACACATTTGATGACTGTATAAAGTATTTTTGTTACATAAAATAGTATTCTTTTAAACCTCTCGCTCTAATGTTTTAGAATATAGTCATATTTCGGTACATAACTGTGCAGTGGTGTTAAGATTTTTTACATGTATTAATTTTTAAACGCATTTATAAAACCATTAGCATAATTTATTACGAGATAATTTTTGTAAAATATTCACGATAAAAAATTATACTGATAATCTCTGTGATCCCAAATTTGACAAGAATTAGGCATTTTATTATTCAAAAAATCGGCAAGATTAACACATTTGAAGATGATTCTAAAGATATTTATTATAAGCTATGTCCTTGACCATTCAAGTGTGATAAACATTTTATGAATAATGATTGCTTTATAATAATTATTGACCTAAGAATAAGGTAGTGTTTTTTTGAAATACGCTATTTCTTTTGTCATTCCCCAGTAGTTAAGCTACAACATACGGCCGTAGCCATAAATTGACAAACTATAATTGAAGTAGGGAGTAAAATGATATTAACGCGCGTGTTTGAACATGTACCGTTTAAAAAAAAATAAAAAAAAATTCGGTTAGGTACATGTTCAAACACGCGCGTCAATATCATTTTACTCCCTACTTCAATTATAGTTTGTCAATTTATGGCTTCGGCCGTATGTTGTAGCTTAACCACTGGGGAATGACAAAAGAAATGGCGTATTTCAAAAAAACACTACCTTATTCTTAGGTCAATAATTATTATAAAGCAATCATTATTCATAAGATGTTTATCACACTTGAATGGTCAAGGACATAGCTTATAATAAATATCTTTAGAATTATCTTCAAATGTGTTAATCTTGCCAATTTTTTGAATAATAAAATGCCTAATTCTTGTCAAATTTGGGATCACAGAGATTATCAATATAATTTTTTATCGTGAATATTTTACAAAAATTATCTCGTAATAAATTATGCTAATGGTTTTATAAATGCGTTTAAAAATTAATACATGTAAAAAATCTTAACACCACTGCACAGTTATGTACCGAAATATGACTATATTCTAAAACATTAGAGCGAGAGGTTTAAAAGAATACTATTTTATGTAACAAAAATACTTTATGCAGTCATCAAATGTTTAAAATAAGTATAAATGATAATAAGGCTTTAAAATTATATAAATAGATTATCTACAACGTTTAAGGAGTGTCCAGGATCATGGTTTGAAAATACAATAAAAACTCTATTTTGACCTTCGACGAGCATGTCCCCCCTTAAGCACGTCATATACACGTTTAGCTTTACATGTATTGGTGGTGGTCCGGGGATGCGATTCATTATACCCACCCCTGCATAAATGTTAGTACCTAGGTAAAAGTTGACGTACATATTATTATTATATTATCTTGTTGGTCGGGGCATATCCTGTCACAAGTTGTTTTAGTTTGCCAGTCAGACGTCAGTGAATAGTGATCAACGGTCATTCATCTATTAAAATAAGTTTTAAATTATATTTGTTAATAGGTATACACTCTCTATATGTATTGTGAAGTACTATTTGTAGATAGTCACGTTAGTAAAATAATTTTGATAAATAATATTAAGTAGGTACTATGATGAATGAGGTGGATTATTTATTGAAATATAAGTTCAGTACATTGACATTTGAAGATAAACTAGAAATGAAACGATTAGGACCTCACCAACCTAGTGATTTAGTTATTGTGTATGAACTAGTGAAACCAAAAAAACAAAAATATTTAAATCGGAATGATTTACTAAAAAAACGTGGTCGACTGCAAGTGTATCCTTAAAAAGACTGTTTTGTTTTCCTTGTGGTTCGTGCGAAATTGGAATCCGTGGCCTATAAGTATTATATATTTCACCCCATCTGACCCCACTTACTAAAATATGCTAGAGCCGCCACTGGCTACAAACTGTATTTTTTATATATTTTTTGTGTGAATGAGATTCTATTTAAACACTTTGAGCTCTCTACAGTTGACAATGTGTGTTGACAAAATACTTACAGTTTTTATTCGCAAGTATCACTGTTAATTCATAATAATATTAAACATTAAATTTAATGTAATCGATTAGAAACGTAATTAAATGGTTGTATGTCATATAATTAAGGGTTAGTTAATGAAGAAAAGTGTTATGTTGAAGGTCGTAAAGAGGTTCTCCTTTCATTTTTTGTTTATCAAATGCAGTTATTATGATAATATCACAATTATTATTATTAGGCGTATAACAAGAAAAAGCAGGTCTGGAAAATAAATCACAAAACACAAAAGTCTGGTGATCGGTACAAATAAATCTACAATGCGAAATGATTTGTAGTTCATTTATTCATTAGCCTTACCCCCGTTTCAGACGGGACACCGGTGTCGCGCTCGTATGTAATAAGGAGGCCTTTGAATTCGAATAAAGGGGCCTTTGTCTTACGTTTATGAACGCCGACGTCGACGTCGACGAAGGTTTTACTTGATTCTAAATTGGATTTTTTAAATATCTAACTAGAGATTTTAATCGGATGCATTTAGAATCAATAATTAAGACCTTCGTCGATATGCTACAACTTTAACTACAGTGATGTGTGTTCTAACTGACTGGCTTCATTGTCATATATTTAGGCTCTGTGCGACTCTGTAGAACAAAGTATTTCTGATTGTCTGCGGGCACACCAGTTTTTAATTATGGTTAAAATGTATGATTCATCATAGGCACAGAATATTTTTTCGACCATGTCCATCCCATCATATGGGCCTCCACAGAATGGAGGTTTGTATTGACAGATTTTGTTTTTTTTACGAGAAATGGATGTCAGCCACTTGCTCAACCTATTAGTTCCATACCCTGATACACACATATTGAAAAACAAAATGTGTACTTGCCAGACCCAGGATTCGAACCTGGGACCCACCGCGGCCACCGTGGGTGTAATATTTATTGATTTGAAATAACGTAACCCAACTTTTATACACACTTAATTATATTAACAAATTAAACAACCGTAATTTTTTAATTTATTACAAATAGTAAATTATAACAGATGTTAATTTTTAAATTAATTTTAATCTATTTCTGTAGGCTATGGAAAGATCATAAATCGTTTCATACATTACTATGAAAATAGTTACAAGATTTAGGAATGAAAACAAATCACTTAATTGACAGGTAAAATGTGCGGAATTTTATTTCAATGTATGCAAAAGAATTCTTTACAACTGACTCGTAAAACATGTAAAAAATTATGTTTTATTGGCACTTGTATAGTCAGTTTTCTGATTGAGTGTTTGATTTTATTTAGTTTAAATTTTATTATCGCAATAAACGTTAAAGCTACTGTGTAGTCAGAATTGGATTTACTATGCAAACTTTCGCGGTAAATGTTTTATTGCTCTATGTGTAATAATGCACAAATCTCTCAAAACTACATCATAATAATATGCGATAAGTTATATTACAAGATAATTTAAATTTTGAAGTCACTCTATTCCAGTGATTCCAAACCAGAGTTACGTGAGGAATTTTTAAAAGATTGCCAAAAAAGTACAATGTGAAACCTTTTTTGTAATAGACTAAAAAAATAGTTACGGTTACACCATATCATTGAAACATAGATAATACAATTAGTAATAATAAATTACCACAATCAAAAGTTATGTGCCAGAAAAATCTAAAAATATCCGTGCTAATGCCGTATAATAAAACACTATTTTAAAAATATATTTACTGACTGTCTCTCCAATCTCATTCTTTAAGAGTGACTAAGACGCGACGCCACTATCGTTCTACTGCGCAGGCGCACATCGAAAACATCTTACTGTCGCGTGAAAATTCAGAAGCTTCGAAGCTTTTTTGATTCATGCATGCAATCTTGCCAACTGCAGGATAATACATGTTTACCCATACATTTTCTTGTTATGGCCGCGATAATACTTACTGTCAACAGTAAATCCATGCACTTTTAAAGGTGTACAATACTAAACAATTTAGTAATATATGAAATTTTTGACATATTAAAAGCATGGCATGTTTTTTGCTACGTTTTAATATAACGTATGAAGTAGATACTAAGCTTGTGAGTCACATAAATGCAAACATGTTATATATTATATTGTGTAATATAGTATATGCTATTATAAGTACGTGCGCGATCGGATGAAATATGCCAGCGAATCGCTTAAAAATAGAGCTTTGTAAGGCCCGTTTCAGACGGGACACCGGTGTCGCGCTCGTATATAATAAGGAGGCCTTTGTATACGAATAAAAGGGACTTTGTATTATGTTTATGAAAGCCTCAGAGCTAATGAGTCAGCGCATGTCCGGTATACTTTTCCGTCGGCCGCTACATTCTCAAGCCACCGATACATTTGGTTTCATTACCGCAGCCAGTTTTATGTTCTAATTTATAACGCGAAATTATGCGTTGGCTCATTAGTTCTGGGGTATTCATAAACATAATACAGAGGCCCGTTTATTCAAATACAAAGGTCTCTTATATTATATCTAGCCCGACACCGGTGTCCCGTCTAGAACGGGCCTAAAACCACGAGTCGATTATATCCCCAAAAATAATTTACAACGAGAAGTAAATTTGTTACTAATAACACATTTATTTTTATTACTTACAGTATTTGGATATATTTCTATCTTTGGTTGAGGGTTCACGTGCTCATGTACTTTAATGAACCTGTACTGTGCTGTGCAAAGGTAGGTAGATGATGTGTTGCTCAGGAGTGACATATTCTGAATGGCTATTCATTAATGAATGAATGCGAATAAACAAATGTTTAAAGAGTAGATTCCGTGAACATTTTCGCCTGTGTATAACTTAAAACTCATTCGCTGCGGACCTTTTAATTAATATTTAATTACCACATTTAAATAACATGCTAATTATATGGCCACCTGACGGGAAACGCACCAGCTGCGTTGGACGCAGTGAATGGGTAATTGAGCTGTTTTGAGTATATTATATTTAGGCATAAGTAAGGTAAGGTAAGTTTCCAACATCAGTTGGCGATGGCTCAAGGGAAGTGGTGCTAACTTGTGCTTTCCCTATGCCCCAATGCTGGGTCGAGACGGGGTAAAAGAAGAAGAATAAGTATATATGTCTGCATATTCGTTTCTTCGGTTATAACTCAAAAACTACTGGATCACTATTAATTGACCAAAGTTCCACATTTTATAAACTGCGTTGTTCGTAATAAATGAGTTTATGAAGATTTTAATCATTATTAAAAAAACTTCTTGAAAACAATGTACTTGCAACAGTATGAAGTAAGGCTCGAGTTAAGAAGCGTAAAGTGTGTACTAAAAATATGTAAATTTTCATAAAATAAACGTTCTATCACGCGTCAGCGTGATACGCATGAGGTGACCTAAGTGTGGTTCAAAAACATTTTATAAAGTTGTTTACTTATCAAACTATCATAATAATAATAATAATAAAAATATATTATGTTTTATCTACTGACACAGGTAATTTAAATAATGACTATTTAGTTTTACAACCGATTTTTTAATATTATTACATGCTCAATCATTATTTTAGCCTACAAATTATAACTGGCGTTCTTATACCGATGCTTTGAAATACATACTTACCAATGAGTAAAAATACTGACAGTTGAAATTTAAAAAACTTTTTAAAATTGCGTATTAATACTCACTTCAAAAATAGATGCCTTTCTCTAATTGACACTATTCGTTTTCAGGTTAAAATATACTACAGCATAAGATCATCTGTATGATAACATTTTAAATACTAAGTAAAACAAGATTGCACACTCTTTTTCCGTGACGCGAGCTTACGTTTCACATGCTGAGATAGAAACATTGAGATAAAAAAGATATTCACTATTTCTATACCACAACATTTATATCTTTATCTCAGCGTCACAGCACGTGACAGTACGTGATGGTAATGTGTTCGGGCTATAATGTGATTTTAGCAGTAGTTGCTCATTAGATGATCGCATATCAGGTTGGTCGTAATCCTGATTCATGAAGAAATGACCAAGAGGAAGAAGTACGGGAGTTTTTTTAGTTCGGGACAGTACACTATATATATTTCAAACAAACACTTTGTAAACAATGTCAAAATAGAGTGTAAAAAACATATCAAACTGTATTGAAACTTAATGGAAACTTCTATTTTCACGCAATGAAAGTAACCTACTTAGGAAAAGATTTAAAATATCTCTCATACGAATAAAGCTAACACTGAAGTAAAAGAAAATGATAAAAAATCAAAGCGATATTCATAAAAAGTTTCGGCATCTCTATATAACAAGAGCATGACAATTGGCACTGTTAAAGAATAAGCAAAAGTAAGTTATCTACCCTTACAGAGTTTGGGGATAAGTTTGGGGTTGCCGGAATGAAATATGTCAAACTTTAAAAATAAAAAAGAGCTGATATGTTCATAATAGGTAACGCCGTGTTCTCACGTGGGGATTTTTGTCGTTCAACAGTGTCGATATTTTCACACTATACGGTTTATGAACGGTTTTTTTTCAGTCAGAATCTCAGTTTGCGGTTGAGTATTGTGCTGTGCCGTACGATTTAAAACCGTCTAATATGAAAGCGTGCATTAGGTCATGCACACTGTCATCGGTGACTATCCGGGCGCCGTGAATACAGTGAAAATGGACGGCTGCTATACGGCGCCGTTTCGGTTTTTAACCGTCGCTGTGTAATGTCAAAAGGGACTCTGTCGAATGACAGTTGATAAGTGGGAACCACATATAACTTGCAAGTTGAATTGAAGCAAGTAACCAAGGTGATAAGATAGCAACGCATCGGTATGTCAACCTCATTTTGACTTGCAACTTATGCGCTTATATAGTTGATCCAAAAGTTTTAAAGTCGTTGGATGAAATGACGTTAATGAACTAACAAATTCACTCGACGCCATCTTGTACTGTCCATTAAACATAAATTCATATTATGTGAGAACATTTCTTTCATTTTTTTTTCAACAATCAATTATTCAACACAAAGTTAACGTGGCATAGGGGTGTAAATTTCTTTTACTATTGGATAATAATACTAAAACTACTAAAATGTATTGTCCTATAATTTTGTAAGTGACAGTATACTTGGTATGACTGCAACATTTAAATTAAAACAATTTTGTGTAAATGGTTTTAATAAAGCCTACAATAGTAACAATAAATAATAAACACATTGGCAACACCTACTTCCTACGCACAGGAAGAAATCGCATCTGAATATTAGCCGGGTCTTACATCTAAGCTCGTCTAGTCTGCCGCACAGCCATAAATCGAACCTTCCAAAAACGTCCATCCGGTGTTGCATACGAAGACCGCACACATCTGTCTAGCGACAGTCGTACGTAACCTTCGAAACGCATAGATATTTCGATGCGGCAATCGACAAGCCGGTATAGGAATGACCAATTCGTAGGTGTTCGTATGCGTCCTGGCATCGTCGACTTGCAGCCCGAAAAGCATGCAATTTGTCGATTGCAACAGTAGATGTTTTGTCAAACTAAAAATTCGCATTCGACCAATCTAGTACACGAGCAGAGCAAAAGTACATCATTTTATATTTCGCTTTATCTACTCTACAATATAACCTTAAATCTACAGCGTTTTACTTTTAGGTTTTGGGTCACGTTTTCTGTCACGTCGTTAAAAAAGATCTTTCGTCTAACTGATATTTAAGATAATACGGTAATAATACATTTATATTTGAGTGTGGTACTCCGAGCAAGGGGTCTCTATAGAATGTTTATCAAAATATGAAACCTTCAGTAAACGATTTCTCATAGATGGTTTCAACACAGTAATGTATACAAAAACATGGATAAATTTGATATAATTTTTAAGATAATTGAACTTAAAAACTGCATTAGTAAATCGAAGGGAAGATAAGGACTTGGTGTGGGGGACCAAAGGCAGCCAGTAGTAGGCGAAGCCCCTAATAGGGCGTGGAGCCTAACTAACATATAAATAATTATCACCAATGCTATTTTTGGGAGGTGTATTGAGTATGAGTTGATTAAAGTTAGTTCTTAATTCTTCATTTTACTGTAGCTTAGTCTTTTACTATCACCAAACTCTCTGATTTTCCATTTATTTTTTGAATTACAGTGTATGTGATTGATCACAGTAAATATTAAATTTTAATGAGTTTTTTCGTTAACACTAGCATAACAGAATTACAGCCATTTTCAATCGTTACACCACACGTCATCCATCTGAAAATTCATCGATAATTTCATGTTTTTCAGATCCAGAGCCGTAAAAACTTTTCCAACGCAAATAAAAATCTAATGTTTTTCTTCCGAAGATAGACTTTTTCTACGTACAATATTCTCTCCTAAGTTTCATTTATTTCTGCTTACCTCGTGGGGCGTTTCCGGCCTAGGCTGTATCCGGTTGGCGCCCTTCCCCGTATGAGATCTTTTTAGTTTTTTTCATCTCATTCAACTTCCTATGCCAGCGGATCGCAAACTGGGTGCCGCTAGAAGTTGAATAAATTATAAAAAGATGCTAAAATTGTGTGTGTGAAACGGTGCTCTCAGTGATCACGGGATGTACAAATTTGTGTTTTTGCTAATCGATTTTTAAATTCAAATAACACGTTAATTACAAAATTAATTAAAAGTGCCCGTAGTCATTGTTTTTAACACAAAAAGAAGAAAATGAATTTTAAGTAATATTAGAAAACAAGTGCTACATACTTATTAGAGCCAAAACCTAGAATTTTGACACGCGACGCGAGCGTGCAGAGCGACGCTTAGCTAATAGATGGTTCTTCATAATCCATAATTTTTCTATTTTTTGATTGGTTATATGTGATGTCTACGTTTAAAATAGGCAGTGACGTCCCGTGAGGGTAGGCAGATTGAGCGTCGCTTGGGGGCGGCAGTTACTCGAAGGGCGGCAAATCGAGGATAATCATTTGGTATCATAATATATAGACATAGCTAAAATTATTTTGTTTACATGTTGTACCTACAAAAAAAGCATGGTAAAAATGGTGTGGAAATAATAAATCTGTGTATCGCTAAATAGTACAAACCAAATGTGTCACATATAACCTCAGACTGATTGTATGGGTATGGTGATTTGACTGTATTAATTTATTCGCTTTTTATATCTAAATTTAATTTTGTATCTTTTAGTGGTATGTATTTTGTTAGTAATGTATCCATACAACACATTTACCTATTAGATAATGGAGTCGTGAAAGGATGATAAAAATACTGTAAGTATACAAATAGGGCGGCATTTTGTCTAGGACGTCACTGACAATAGGTTACGGCACCTTATCCCTATCATGATGGCCAAGCGGTTTACGCGTCTGCTTATTCATGGGTCCTAGGTTCGAATCCTAAGTCTGGTAAATATACATATGTATTGTTTTTCTGTATGTGTTTAGAGTCAGTGTGGTTAACATCCATTTCACGTAAAAACAAAAATCTGTTAATACAAACCTCCACTCTGTGGAGACCCATTTGATCATATTATTAGGATCGGACACCGGACAAAAGAAAGAAAAAGGATTACAAATAAATGTCTCGGATGATAAACCAATTTCTCGAATTGCTATTATCGCACTGTAAGTATCTGTCAAACTATTATGAGAGTATTATTTCTTTTCTTTCATGACCTGACTACCATTAACGATTTCTTCGATTTTTTAATTTGTCTCGACGTAAACGACGTCTTCTCCCTGTCGCAGTTTATCTTATACATTTTCATATGTTTTCTCTCATGCATTACAAATACTTCAAGACAAATATTATAAGAACATACATAACTAGAAAACACCTCAGATATATACCCACTAGAAAAATTATATTTGAAAAAAATACGATGCTCGATAGGATTCGAATTCATATAACCACTGGTATCGCGCCAACTGTGCATCAACAAATTATGATACGAGCCTCCTATCCAATTGCTCTATTATTGTCTATCGGTTTTTGTGTATTAAATCAAGGAATATTATTTTCCTTAATTACTAACCGACGCCTGGCTCTCGCCAAATATTTTAGTTATAAAGTCTACTTGAATTTGCTAACTATTGTTAATAAACCATTTGTTTTTATTCAACAAATAATATATTAAATATTATAAGGCAATAACCACAAGAACGTCTTAAAATAATTCTCACCCGTTTCGGAGTGATAAATTCGCGTAAAAAAGTTTGATAACCAGTGTCCTACAAACTCATTCCCGGCTGTTTGATTTACCTCAGTTCCCTTTCCGATTCAATACTATTCACCGAAAATGTCAAACCTATGGAAGGATATATCATTTGCTTGTATAAACACTTTACTGCTAGATTTCATCATATGATTGGATTCGATTACATCATAGTATTATCATGGATAAAATGTATACCGACGTTATAAGTAAAGAATATTCAACACATGTATATAATTTGAAAACACATCTGAGAATTAATATATAACGGCTAGAATTTTTTTTTTTGAAAAAACTATGACATCCAGCAGGATTCGTACCTGCGTCCTCTGGGATCTTGATTGGTTTCGTTCGTTTAATGAATAATGTCAGTTTACTGCATAAGTAGGTGGTTGGGCAAATATTCACATTCATTTCTTTCTTCCCACCTACTTTTAAATCCCTTATTTATTATTGTTGCCAGACAAGAGCGACTAGCAGTTACAGGCCATGAGACGGCCGTGATTGCAGTTTACATTCAGTTACTCTAAGACGGCCGAGCGCGTAGGCTTGTCAAAGCTATAGAGCTATCTGATACGATACGAACGAGGCCGTGTTAACTGATTGGAACGGATTCGAAGAAGAGTTCGAGATTCGATTTGAAGAGTGATTCATACAAAATGTATCTGTGTAACCCCTCCCCCCTAGATCCGTAATCCATCCACCATCACATTCAAATTACAGTCCACTGCTAAAAGCGCCACCATTAGGTACCTAAGTAGTAATAATTAATATACGTATACAATTTCGATTATTTTAATTAACATAATTAATATCTTTCCATTGAGATTGACAGTTAATACAGTTGGAATGATTAATAATTATTGGTTTTGATTATTTTCATAGAGTTCAAGCTGTCAGCAGGTAATTTTTAAACATTTCAAACGGCTCATTAAAATAATGTTTATTTAATAAATTTAAGCTAACAAATCATGATATATTATGTTGAATCAGAGAAGCCAACATAAACACGTTTTGACAGCTTCAAATTATTTGAACTGACAAGAACTATCAAACGATCACTTGCTTTACGTAAATATGGTAGTTTGTTTGCCAACAGAAAATATCAACGTCTCTCAAACTATCGCTACAATTTTGTTATACTGCGGTTCTTGTAGTCTAGTGCGAAAGTGAATACAATAGAACCTCGATATAACGGACAAAATATTCGGTCAAGTGTGAAACTTGTTAAAACATGCTGTTAATGTTATACATACATGTGAAAATCCAAGTGTCACCGCTTGTAAATAATGTTCTGTGCATGATAATCACGCCATACTTCTCGCACTCGAATTAGAGTCATAATGCCGTCCTGCTCGTAAACTGAACGTAGCACTGATGTTTGCAACGTTGGCCGCTAATTCACACAGCTGCACAGCAGTTTAATTTATTTACTCGAAGTAAATGGATGCATTTATTACTCCATTCGATAAGTTTATAATGGTTAGAAGTAGATGAAGGTATCAAATCATGATTGAAAGTGAAGTAGCAGATGAATCTCGGTCAGTGTTATGATCACATCTCGACGATCTATAACATCGAAGATCGATACCATTTTTATTGACTATTCATGAGATAACAAAATTCACTTATTTATATTGCGTGCATTTTCATAATTTTAGAGAGTTGATTATAAAACAATAGCAGACTTAAAAAGTGCGAAGAAAACATTATTCTTTTTTCAAAGTAGGATTACCGAAAGCAAACGCGTCGAAAACGAACATTATTATTACTCCACAACGGGTGTGTCTGGATATACCATCTGAAAATGAATAAACAGTATTTTGTTGGTGTTTTTATATAACGGACTTTCGGCTTTACGGGACACCCTCTCGCCTGCATTATTCCGTTATATTGAGGTTCTACTGTGATACTATTGTGCATTAAATAGATGCTTCACATCGCCACTGTAGGGTCCTGTGATGCGCTCGATTAAGACCGAGTGTGGTGCGAGGCGGGTTTGATTTGGAGGGATTAACTTCAATGTGATACTATTGTGATTTTCTCAAAGTCTGGGTGTTTCTGTGATTGTTATTACGACAATACTATTTCACTAGTAAATACTACACTACGTCTTAACTGTCATTCGGGTTCAAGAACCGTTATACTGTTTAAAAATATCAAACATGTTACCGTTAATATTTTAGTATTAGCTTCTGAATTCTCACGAGATAGTTGAAACTTGTATCTGCGCCTGCGCAGTGGAACGATAGTGGTGATTCTACCGAAAAAAATACGAACTAAGCCGCGCAGAGCATTTTGACGTTTACCAATTTTCACAACCTATAAAATAGCACCATACAATGACAGCAACGCGTCTCGCTAATGCTTGAAAAATAAGATCCACATACGTGTACAGTCGCTATTAAGTTGATATTGTGTTTTTATCTCCTCTTCCATTTCTCGAGGTGTATGTTAAAAATAATCTCTACAACAAACTCGAAACGCCACGCAAGGAAGAGGAAAGATAGAACACACATTGATACATACATTGAGAATAAATATATTAGAACAGCTATTACATAATATTATAATCTATTACTACGATTGAAATAATTATCCGAGATAATAATCACGAAATTAATCGTGTACGATTAAGAGTATGTTTCTGCAAATCAATATAATTTCTGACTTAAGAGGTTTTTTTCTACTTTATGATTAAAAACTAACAGTTATAAAAGTTAAATTCTCAAATGCTACACCTAAACGAGTTTAAAAGTTTGAGAATGGTTTTATTGTAAGAACCGATTGCGCGATTTGTTATGAAGAAATATACGTTTTGAGTAGTTTATTTTGCTATATTATGTATCTGGAAGATTTGTTTAAAATACTATAATACACAGTCGAACGGTAACCAAGTAAGAGTCAGCATATTATTATGTTAGTAAGATGTTGTACATGGGGGAATATTTATAGTGGACACTGGCAGGCTTTACATATTATTTTTACGAGGAACGGTTGTAAGAGATTCGCACAAGTCATTGGATTCTTGCTCTGGCTCAGTATTTTACAAACTTACAATATTTTTGTACCCTTTTATAGATATGGATTTTACTGGACTACCCCACTTTTACCCAACCAATCACTAACAGTAATAATTGTCTTTCAATAAGATGGTGAATTTGTCCAGTTACAACGTCTTCCTGTAAGACATTTTTATTCTAGCTTAGTATATTGTAGCTTTATAATATAGTGTATGGGATACATGTAATATAAATCTTGTGGCATAACAAAACATTATTTAATACTATATCTGATACAATAACAGTGGGATAAACAGTTTAATATTTATGGTTGTTTTGCACTTTTCCGATGAGCTTTTGCAGCTGAATTGGTTTTTTCTAATATACGCGAAACGAGCTTTTCCAGATTAAATATATTGATAACAAAAATTGAATGAGAGAATTAATGTTAATATTAAATTATGTAGTTATCTATGTATACATACTGAATACTCTATGGTTACTATTGTATAAAGAAAAGAAATTTTCTCCAATTCAGAGAGATCTTTCACAAATTAAACTGTTAATAGGTTCGGTACTAAAATGTTAATGATTAAATTACGTTTCATTAGTAGTACAAGCCTAAAAGGAGAATGAAGTACCTATATAATTATCATTATTTCATTTGATGAACAACAAACGGAAAATTTAAAATAATAGTAATACGTAAGTAAATAACCATAACAAGACATAAACACGTGGCACCATTTTTTTTAAATTTGTATATAAATTAAAATTAAATTTTGACAATTATATAGGTTATGTTCAGTTGCATCGAATGTGAACGTTACGTTAATATAAGTGATGCATTATATTAACATAATAATATACCTAACGACTAGGGATTCCAATCCCGGGATCCCGAGCTATTTTCGATACCTATGAATTCCGGGATTGATAAACATAATCCCGAAACTTTCGGGAATGATTTTTTTATCAATTTTTATGGAAAATAAAATAAAAACGAAAATATAACAGAAAAAATCTTTTAATAACAAATAACTACATTAGAAATAAACTGAGTTTGAATGAAGTTTGATTTATACCCATGTGTAAGTAGCCGATTCATTTTATTTTTTTACATAAATTAATAAAATGAGAAAGATTGAAAAAAATAATGTTTAGCACTATTAACAAAGTAATTCCAACATGATCTCTTACGTTTTACGGCAGTTTCATATTTGGCTGACTAATTAGATTTACTTTGAAACCCTAAGTGGGTTTTTTAATGGATATCAAAATTTACAAAATTTATCGAAGGTACGGTGTTCAAGTGCTTTGGTTATTTCTTGACATTATTAATCAATTAAAAACAAAATCTGTTAATACAAACCTCCACTCTGTGTAGGCACATTTATGATCTTGTTAGGATCGGATGTGGTCGAAAAATATATACTTATATCTTTTAAACACCATGATTTTTAAAATGTGAATTTTGTTTTATTATTATTATTTCATCATTTTGCCTTTTACAAAACATATCAATTTCTAAGACAGTTCTTCAAAAATACCGCAATGATTTAAAACAACAGATTATTTTGACTTTAATTGATTTCAGTTATAGTAAACGGCATATTAATATAATAATGAGCACTATTTTTCTCCACATAACAAATAAAAAAATGACACGCACGAGATTCGGAATGATCTCAACGCGTCATATTAAAAAAAAAAATCAAGTAAAAAAAATCCGATGAAAATTGTGATTAATGAACGTAGTGTAAACTAAACTGCCAAGCTGTTATAATATGCGTAGGTATGTATACTTACTATATTATATAAGTGATGCTCAACTGATAGCACGCGGATACGTTGCAGCCATGAATAAGGTCTACGAAAAAATGTGAACAATGACAGTTATATGTAATGCCCATAGAATAAAAAAAGAAAGGAAGGGACATACTGATTCATTGCAGGATAAAAACGGGCAACCAAATTCGCCATCTTGGAAAGCGACGATTTTGTTTAAACAAATATCACTTGGTCTGTACGTGTGCGTGTAAACTTTGTATTTTTTTGTAATTTTGTGTATCACGCAATGTCGGCCATATTTGTCGGCCTTTCTGATTGTCGTGATTTGTACTTATTATGCTTATTTCTTCTTTTTGTATTCGTAGGTAATGCCATTCACTTCCAACATCACTTCCAATTTCATGACTGTTTCTCTGTTTAATCTCTGAGTAAAGCTAGGCTGGAGTGCTTTTCGTCGCCTGAATAATGTCTTCAAAAGTGACCTCTCACTGTGCTTAAAGCGTGAAGTGTTCAAACATTGTGTGCTTCCCGTAATCACATATGTGTGTGAAACATGGAACCTAAGTAAAAGAGAGGTCCAGAAACTTAGAATAGCACAATGTGGTATGGAAAGGTGCATGTTGGACATAACGCGTAGAGATAACAAAAGAAACCAACAGAAGCAGACTAGAGTACATGATATTGTGATAGAGGTCACTAAGCAGATGGAATGACAATGGGCTGGATATATCGCTCGTCGAGTGGACAACCGCTGGACAAATGCCATCATATAGTGGTACCCAAGGGGCACTAAACGCCCACAGGGATGCCCTAAACCCGCTGGATGGATGAACTCATACAGTTTGGTGGATGTACGAGGCAACAAAGAACTAAGGACCGAGAAGCGTGGGGCGGAGCTATGGGAGGACTTTATCCAACAGCGGATCGACCCCGGCTGATGATGATAATGATGAATTCTAATTAAGAACGTATTTTTTTCGAATATTATATTTTGTTAGTATTGTACTCTGTATAGCCATATATAGTTATGAAAAAAACTGTAAGGAATTGAATAAAAAGTTAATATGTTTTGTTATAGGTACATATTACCATTAATGAATACATTTTTTTAGAATTGTGCGTATTTATTTTCCAACGTTTTTCTTAGCTCGTATTCTTATTTGTCCGGTGGTTCTTTGTCCGATACAAATCTTGCAATCGATTATTAACTAACTTCCCGACTAGCTAGACATTTGAAACTTTTATAATATATCAGAACACGATGCCAATGCATTTTTTAAATACTTTTAGCCATTTTTTAGTAGAATTGAATTCATTTTCAGTTAATTCTGTTTTGTATGAAAAGTTATTTCGACACCATTATTGGTTGCTAAGCGGATGGTCCTAGCAACTAAATTATTAATATATACGTGCGTTACTATGGAAATCGAAATGACATTTCAGTATTATTTCTATCAAGTACAATTTTTTGCTAGCAAGTCAAGTTTATATGATTTAACAGAAAATTTAAAAATGTTCTATATAAAAAGTTCTTTTTATCTTCTAATTATATTAATTTAATTTACTTGTGTTATTAATAATTTAAAAGGTATTATTATAAGATTGATTAAATAATAATTATTGATTATTGATTAAATAGTATGGTACGTTGTTATGTTCTCTCAGTTCTTTTCTATGGTATGGAAGTATGGACGCTAAACGAAGAGATGTCACGCTTTCGAGATGTGGCTGTATAGACGCATCCTCAAAATTCCTTGAACTAACCGGGTGACAAAAATGTTGAAGTTCTCAATCGAATGGGGAAGGATCGAGAAGTTCTACGTAGTATCAAAACCAGGAAACTACAGTACCTCGGCCACATTATGAGAGGACAAACGTACAGCATTCCCCAACTTGCCATTTAAAGAAAGATCAATGGTAAGCGTAGCAGAGGACGGCGCCGCATTTCGTGGCTTAAGAACCTCCGTGATTGGTACGAGTGCAGCTCAACTGACTGTTCCGGGTAGCAGACAACAAATCCAAGATCGCCTTGATGGTGGCCGACCTCCGCTACGGGGTGGCACAATAAGAAGAATTGATTAAATGATTAACAATCCCTGAAAAATAATTACTATATATTTTAGTATTTACGTGAAGTGTTGGTATTAGTGTTTTAATAATTTTATGAGTATAGTTAATCAATAAAGCATATATTGCTATAAAAGAAAGCAATTGAGCTCACAAAAAATATATGAAACTGTGTTTATATTCTCTAGTATGTAATTTAATAATAAAATCCGTCATGCAAATAAACAAAGATTGCCAATAACTTCCCGAAGAGTTAATTGTTTATTCGGCGTTTTATTTGAGGCCATCAACACGAACGAGAATTGTAAAAAAACCCATTATTTGTTTGATCTATTAAACTTTTCTCATAGTATTATTTTAATGTTTCAGTTGTTGATATCTTTAAATCGAACAAAAAATATAAATTAATTTCAAAAGAGAATCACGAATCGGTGAAAAGCTGTCGGTCTTTTGAAATGTAATACATAGTATTAATATGATTCTAGCTGTGTAGTCTTTAATCATAGTATGATTACTGTAAATATTCCAAAATTTCTAGCCACAACTATTATGGGGTATCAGTGGTGAAAGGTGGAGGTAGGCTGTGGAATTCAATTAAATCCTACCTAAACCAAACCATCATAGTGGGGGTAGGCTGTGGATATAGTTGGGTTTCGGGATTTTCCCGACGGGAATTCTCGAGAAATTTTCGAGATTTTCCATCCCGAATCTCGACAATTAAAATTTTTAAGATTTCGGGATATCCCGGATCTCGAGAATCTTTTCTCGGGATTCGGGATTTCTTTATCATCAAATATTAGTTGAAAAAACGATTTTCTATAAAAGTGGACAGAAAGCACAAAACGTTCAGTGATTGATCGGGGCATTTAACACTAAAGCCAACGTCGACTCAAAATAAGCGCAATTTTTACAACATCAGAGAATTTTGTGTCTCAAAAGCGTACGCGATTGTCAGAAGCAGCGATTGACAGTCTGTGTTTTTTGAAATTCTATTTTAATAAGAAATGTTAATTATTTTTGTTTTCCTACTTCTATTTTGTTTGTCTTCTTCAGGACTATCATGAAAAATCATGTTTTGTAGGAATTTGTCTGTTTTTACACTGATTTTAGGATTTTTACAGGTTTTTTTTTAAATTCCCGATATCTCGAGAATTCAAAATTGACACAGTTTAGTGTGAATTATTTATATATTTATATTATTATCTCAACAGCCTAACTGTATCCTTCCCCATTGTGAGGTATGGTGACAGTAGATTGTCTACCATGGATCACAGGCCAATACCAAAAACAATACCAACGATGCAATTAAAGGGATTCTAAGCACTAGCAGGTACCCACTATAATCGTCTTGATTGCCTTATAAAATTCTATAGACTATGACGTAACATACTAGTCTGTATATATAAAAACAAACCTTGTTTAGCGCAATATTATGCACTGGAGACATGGACATTAACGATCAATGTTTGAGCGTAGAATCTTGCGAAAGATATATGTACCAATCTGGGAGGATGTATTCTGATGACTTTTGCTATAATCATCAAACCTGTACGAGCTCTTTAAAGAATCTGATGTCGTCAAATTTATCAAAATCCAATGTCTCGCGATGGGCTGACAACCTGTAAATTTTGGATGAAAACACTAACAGAGGCGTCGGTGGCTTATGTTGACCTGCGATGACACTTGCGAGATTTAAGAATGATTAGTTGGAAAAAGGCGGAGTACTGGTTAGTGGTGAATTGGCTCCTGTCAACAGCGGAAAAAAAATCTGCTCACTGGTTCCTGATAAAAACGGTGATATTCGAACAAAAATATAAACTAATATTGCAAAAAATATAAGTTGCATTGTAGGCATGTTAATACTGGGATGCGTCAAGAAATGACTTTCATCTACGACATTGATAAATTAATATTATTAGCTAATGGTTAGTAAATACTGATACCAATTAACGTAATAAACCATTTTCGCGACAAAATACGCGTAGGTATCTACCAGCCGATATTTTAATTATTTTCAAAATAATACTTAAGTCCCGAAAGTAAATAAATTGTATTTCGCGAGTGACAAAAACAAAGTGACATTTTGTCAACCTATTAGATAAACTTTCATCTATATTTTTGTTTCTTCCATAAGCAGTTACGTTTTATACCTCGTGTGAAAAGGAAACTATAGCTAACATTCAATTGGCAGAATTCGTGGACATAAACTTCTATATATCACTACCATGCCCTCTACATCCTAAAACGCCCCCCCCCCGGCCAGGATATTTGGCGGCCCCCCGTTGTCAAGTATCAACACAAAACAATTAAAATGTATCGAACGACCTCATTTTAGAAATATAAATTCTCCCCCGTGAAATAGCCCCGCAGGCGACTTTTTTTACCTACTATTAAAGCAAATTAGTGATGTGTGTTTATCTTAAATATGTGATTGACCCGCCACGCCGGGCCCCCCCCTTGTGGGGGCCATGATCACTACATACAGTACACTCTCAGTAATCCGCCGCTCGATTATCGGACAACTACTATAATCCGCCGTTATTTTTACAGATTGAAAACACAAAATCATGCTCTATAATTCGCCGGTATTCGATTGTCAAATTCAGTAGTCCGCCGCGTACATTTATACAACGGAGATGAGACGGGTTTATTTTGGAAACTTCTGCTTCGTAAAACGTACGTTCATCGCGAAGAAAATAATGTACCAGGGAGGAAAGTGCCCAAGGACCGCATTACAATTATGCCATACTCCAATGCAACCAGGACACACAACTGAAGCTTTTGGTCATAGGGAAAGCAGGAATCCTAAGCCATTCAAGAAATGAACAACGGGTTGTGTCAAGTGATTTACTGTTAAATATTTAGTTGATATATTTATAAATATGTATAATTTAGTAAATATTTGATTTTGATTATAAATAAAACTGTAATTTGTTAGTACAAATTTCTCAAAAAAAACTATTTTTATGAAATACCTGTTTTAATTTTTACCATATTTTGTATGTATGCACTATAATCCGCCACTTTCACTAATTGAATACTTGTCTGGTTTTTAGGGTGGCGGATTACTAAGAGAGTACTGTACTGTGCTTCATATGTATAGATTCCATGTTGGCTAATACCATGGCCCCCACATCCTGAAGCGGGCCCCCAGGCCATGACGTTTGGCGGGCCCCCCAACCACCTATCGCTAAGGTTAAGGGCAGTGTGGTGTTCTACAGTAGTGTTTCCCAAATGACATACCCGCGGAACTCCAGGTTCCGTGTAATATATATTTTTAGCGATTTTTGGTATTTTTAAATAAATTTGCTTGAATTGTCGGCACTCAGCGTCATATTTTGAAGCTCTGATCGTGACCCCCTTTTGTGATAGCTAAGTAATATGTGAACCTTCGCCATATTGGATAAATAGTCATTTTTATTAGTTAGGAAACACACTAAAAGTAATTATAAAATAAAATTCTATTTGTCTAATAGCGCCGCTGGCGAATTTTTTTTACTATTAGAGCAAATTTGTGGTGTGTGTAAATCTCGCTTAACTGGTTGACCTGCCACGCCGGGCCCTTCCTAAGCCTGCGCCCCCAGGCTAGAGCCCTATCACCCCCCCCCTTGTGGGGGCCATGGCTAATACATATTATGTTGCTTTGATATATCGTTTTAATTTAATTTGTCATGTAAGTATTTTATTCGACATTTTATCAGTCCTCTGGATAGAAGTTCAGAGAATGCCTAACGACTAATTCTCGCGAAAACCTACATTGTTATTCATCAAGACTGCGGTAGTCCATATGCTCTATTTTGAGTGGATATAATAATTTACTTAATATTACTCGTATACATTATTACAAAGGAATACTATTTTCAAGCGCTAGATTCTTCTACCTTGGAATATATTATATTTTACTTTCTGCAATAAACAGCGTTGACCAAGGTTAAAAGTTCGCTTGCATAATGGTCAAAGTTATCTGAATGGAAACATTTGGGTTTATTCGTATGAAATTTTATGGCGATTTATTTTCACCACTGTTTGCTTTCAGCACCATTTCTGTATATTTTTGACTAGTAAAATTCAGAGAAATAAATTATTATATACATATTTTAAAGTGTGTGCTATTTTTATGTAGTAAGAATATCTCGCTGTAGTCACTGAGGTAATAAACTGATTTGATTTCCCCCCCAAATAAATGTGACAGACAGCGGTTGGATGTAGACGCACACCCCACTACACATCTGTTTAATATCTATGAATATACAGTCAGTGTTTTTATATACTTACATAAGTCAGTATCACACTCAAGTAAACCCACGTGATCGTTAACGGTTGGACGTATGTAGGCGCGTGCTCTTATACCGTACCTCACCTCACTACTCCACCGATACTATCTAATACGTATATAAAAATATTAATTAAAAAGAAAATATATTTATTTAATTTAAAGAAAACCTTAAAATTTCAAAGGAAATACACGTTCGGTCATTGAACGGTTTCTAATTCTATCTATTATGGCGCATTGGCCAATCGCTGCAATGCCTTAATACTTTTTTTTAAATAAATACTTAAATAATTTTCACTACTATCGTGAATATTTTACAAAAATTATCTCGTAATAAATTATACTAATGGTTTTATAAATGCGTTTAAAAATTAATAAATGTAAAAAAACTTAACACCACTGCACAGTTATGTACCGAAATATGACCATATTCTAAAACATTAGAGCGAGAGGTTTAAAAGAATACTATTTTATGTAACAAAAATACTTTATGCAGTCATAAAATGTTTAAAATAACTATAAAGGATAATAAGGCTTCAAAATTATATAAATAGATTATCTACAACGTTTAAGGAGTGTCCAGGATCATGGTTTGAAAATACAATAAAAACTCAATTTTGACCTTCGACGAGCATGCTCCCCCTTAGAATACTATTTTATGTAATAAAAATACTTTATGCAGTCATCAAATGTTTAAAATAATTATAAAGGATAATAAGGCTTCAAAATTATATAAATAGATTACCTACAACTGAAAATCCAATAAAAGTTCCATTTTGACCTACGCTGAGCATGTCCCCCCTTAAGTATTATGTGGCTTATACAAAATCTTGAAAATAGCTACTTGTTAATTTATCTGATTCAAGTCAAAAGCTCTAACTTCTCAAACCAATGCATTAGGAAATGAACACTTGTACTGATTTATTGATAAATTATTATTACTCCAGTGTGTAGTTACTCCAAGTTTTGCCAAATGCAAGAGGTTTATTTACGCCAATGGATATCTAGCAATACCTACACACTACAAGTACAATAATTTGCACCATTGTAGAAAATATTTATGAACCTATTAATAAATTATATTCCTATAACTTTTGTTCTTGATTTGACTCATAATCTAAATACACAATAATATGTAGATTTAGTGACGCCCCTAGGTAAAGTGCCGCCCGTAAGCAAATTTAGAATGCAACCCCCTTACAAATTGAAGATGTTCACAACGTATTTTTTTTGACTTATTCGCGGTGAAAATGAGAATTATGCCACTCTTGGTCGTATTGACCTGTGCGTCCCAAATAACTATTGTAGAAATCGGGAGCGTCAGTTGTTTGTTCTCCCAAGGTGCAGGACTAGCCTGCCATCGGTGATGCCAATTGGGAGGGCAATAACACTGTTCAACCAAATAACTTCGGATATTGACATATTCGACTTGCGTGAGGATTAGTAGAGGTGGGATTGTTTTATAAATTCTTAATATAGGGTCTACTTGGCTCATAGCTGTTGTGATAATATTTGTTTGGTTCTAAATGCCATGTTGTGAACGTCTTAAATTAATTATTTGTTATGTTCACTATACGTAAAAATAAATAAAAAAAATGAAATTTGAACAACATCAATTAATGAAAAAATAAAGAAATATAAGCAATATAAAAATAGTGTAATGAGTAGATTAATATAGTAATTATTACAAAATACATAAAGTTTGTACATGGAAGTAGGTATGCCGAACGGTATAAGGATTTATAAATCATCGTCTATCTAAACTGATACTCACGTAAATGAAATATACGAATATCCGAAGCGACTTGGTTGAACACAGTTATTACTCTCCCAATTGTCATCAAAAATGGCAGATTAGTTCTGCACATTGGGAGAACAAACAACTGATGTTCCCGATTTTCAGAGAAAAGGGGCTTTTACAATAAACCGGCATGGAGTGAATCTTATAAATAGTTTCAGTATTATGTATTTGTGTTGGTAAGGTTTTTTTTACAATTTGATTTTAACACACACATTGTGAAAAATAATATTTTATGAAGAAGCAATCATCTCACCTGCTTCATGGAATACCACTACGCGTATATAGATACATAATATAGGTAAAATTCTATGTGCTTCTCTCTATTTTACAACATTTTTCTTATGTTTCCGGTGGTTCTTTGTCCGGTACAAATCTTGCAATCGATTTTTAACTAACTTCCCGACTAGCTAGACATTTGAAACTTTTAGAATATATCAGAACACGATGCCAATGCATTCTTTTAATACCTTTAGCCATATTTAAGTAGAATTGAATTCATTTTCAGTTAATTATGTTTTGTATGAAAAGTTATTTTGACACCATTATTGGTTGCTAAGCGGATTGTCCTAGCAACAAAGTTATTAATATATACGTGCGTTACTATGGAAATCAATCTGACATGTCAAATTGACACTTCAGTATTATTTCTATCAAATACATTTTTTTTTGATCGTTTAAGCTATTAAAGTGAAGTTTATATGATTTAACAGAAAATTTAAAAACATTGTATATAAAAAGTTCTTTTTATCTTGTAATTATTTTAAATGAACAACAGTCACTTTTTGAAAATGTTCATATTACACCAAATAATTTTATACAGTGATTGAACTCAGTAGGTACACCTTCTTAATATAATATAATAAAAAAATACCTAAAAAACCCTCAAAACTGTGCCATTATTTTTATGTGCATTTTTCAATATGTAAGTAGTGCAGTTTAACGTTGGGTTTATATTTCCAAACACCTGTCAACATTTTACTACTTAACTCAAACCTGAAGAATAAGATAAGACAATTTCACACTATTAGAATATACCTAATGAATATTACACACATTGCATATTATTGACAGTGCAATTTATAATATTGTATAAAAAATGGATTATATTATTCTAGAATATTATGTAGATTATCGGATTAACCTAATCCACTAAAATTGATCCATCGACGCATCACTTCTAAAATATCACATTTCAACACAAACAAGCAACCAATTACGATTTTGTTTTATCGATCACTGAATATTATTATAACTGTTTTTCTCCGAAACTTTCCGATCTAAGTCCCGATAGATTTGTACGGATCGGGTGCAAGACAGCGTCGAGATGAGCCAACGTTGTACGCGTGTCGATTGCCCGGCATGGCGTTTGCGACTGTTTCTCAGATTCTTATGGCTATGTTAGTAAGTTTCGTAGGTATACCGTTGGACCAACGTAGATTCTCTTTTGATATTCTTTACGTCTTTTTACTCTATATAAATTCAGTGACTATCAACTAGTTGCTTATAAAAATATTTGATATTAAACGGAAGCTTTACTGAAATGCAAACATATGCAGAGTGGCGAAAGAATTTTTCGCGGTTAAACGTCTAATGCGGTGATTCCCGACTGGGAATCCGTGAGCCGTGTCAGGCACTGCGAGAATTTGCTAAAACTACAACTAGAAAATAAATTTGACAGGTACGTAATTGAGTAGGTACCTAAAAAGATTTAACGTGACCAAATTTTAACAATTAAGATTTTTAAGTTTCAAGTAAAAATAGAGTAATTCCACCTCTACCCTTTCTTTCCTTTGTGCCATATCCATTATCCAGCGATGAGTTTGGCCATTTTCTCTCAGCCTAAAACTCTAAATAGGGATGGAGCGATGAACTCAAACTAATATCTGAGGTTGAATATCAATAATGATCATCATCGCACTGCGCACTGTCAATTTGCATCAGAACATTCAAAAGTTGGACGATATTTACAGCACAGCAGGTCATGATTTATTCCAATAAAATGTATGGTTTTTTTTTTTGTTTTTTCGACCTAAGCCTAAGCTGCTAGTACACTGTGGGATTTAAGACCAAAAATATTAAGATTAGACGTTTGTAATCTACTTAAAAGATTTAAGACACTTTGGTTCGGGATGTCTTCCTACTGATTTGCATGTTTAATTTTGAATTTTCCTATTTGAACCGAAAAATGTGTCGATTGTGTAGGGATTTGTCGATATTTTAGAAAATGTTCCAAGGATTCCATAACGCTAAAAATATTGGAAATCATTGGTGTAATTAGTAGGTGCTAGTAGAATACGGTGATTCTCAGTTGTAGGGATGCGGTTGAAACAAATATGACTATTTTTTATTTCTTAATTGTTTCTTAGTAGATAGCCGTTTAGTAGTAAGTGCAGTTTTAAATGATGCAGAGTGGTAGCTCTAATATATTCCAAATATAATATTACCTTGCATTATTACATTCCAGTCTGTCCATAATTTTTGAATATGCTCCATATCTATAGCATATATGGACTGCACGTCACTAGTAGGTACCTACCACAAAAATGGCTTCTTTTGAAAGTCAAAGAAATTTTCATGGATAATAGCAAAGATTTTACTATTATTAGTATTTGGTTTTTTGAACCATATTGTAGAAATTAGATTGTGAAAAATTTGAAAGACTCATTTATCAGATTATCCTTTTTCATTTTTGTACTATTCTATTAGACTCGTTTCTGGCAATCCTGGTTTCGCCTTTTGGGGTCTAGGACGATTCGGCGCCGGGCCAACTGGACGCCACGCAATTCGAAAATAAATATACGTTAGATACTTAAACGTACTTAAAAAAATATAATCATTTATATTTAAATTATTATATTATGATTTAATAGTTGGGTAGAATTTAAATATGCACACGTAAATAATGATTACATCGTGCATGTGTTTAAGTTCCAACGAAAAAAGAGTTATTTTATTTTCATATTTCGCAATAAAAAACATTATGTTGAGGGTAAATGAATTAAAACTACTATGTAGTAGATAGAAACTGATTAAAATTCATCGTCTACGTTCTGTTTACGTGTCTAGGACAGTGCCGTCCAATTGTCCTGGCGTCCAGTTGTCCCATTCCCCGCCTTTTGGTATCAGTCACTAAAAATGATTTAAATGGGATATTGCAAAAATTACACCAATTACAATTAAAATTGTTATTTTTCACCGTAGAGCTATACATGAATATAAAAAAACTTAGTCGCAAATGTCACAAAGCTTTGGAATATTCTTTTCAATATCCACAAGTTGGACGTAAAGCCAGCAATCTGAATTATTAAATTAGTTATATAATAATCATTTTATCAGCTATTTGTCATTTTACTAAAAAAAGTAAAATGTGACTTTGTTCCTTTTGCTTCCAATGGCTTCCAATGTTGCATACGGTTTGATAAACATTAGGTTTTGCTTCACTGATACGCATGCATCAGAGTCGGTTTAGAGGTGAGTTAATCTCGCTCGTATCTACCTCGGGGTGACCGGATTTTCATTGATAGAGTGCACATATAATATTTAAGCGTTTGTCGTAAGCTGAGACAACTCATAAATATTGCATTCAATGTAATGTTGCGGACACCTGAATGGCAACAATAAAATACACGAGTTATGCATACAATGAAATATAATAATAGTATAAGACTTTTTATAAAATATTGTTTAATACTATTATACACACATCATAGTTAAGTTAGAACCAAGCTTGAGAGTAGGTCTATTTAAAATTAGTTGAAGTACGCCCTCATGATGGAGAGGGTTCAGAAGATTTTTATGAGACTATAATACATGGTTCTATCCCAGTGGCGAAGGGTGGAGGTAGGCTGTTTAGATCCGCCATAAATAGTGCACATTAAACTTTGTCAGGTATACGAATCTATTTGTTTTCATTTAAACAAGTTTACAATTTACAGATGGTGTTGGTTAGTTTTTAAAGTTCAATTAAACCCTGCGAAACCAAGCCATAATAGATAATAGTAAAAAAAACTATAATGCAATTAAATTATAAATAAAATTGGGTATTTTATAGATAGAATAATATTTTGTATCTATTATAGTTAGGTTTAGGCAGGGCTTAATGAATTTTTAAAAAAATGAACCAACAATTTGTGTAATATGTATTCTTAATCCAACCAAAACAAATAAGTATCAATGTAAAAGTATGCACAATTTTGTCGTATCGCCCAAAATGTACCAAAACTATAATGGTTTGGTTTAGGCAGGGTTTAATTGATTATTAAAAACTAAACAATACCATCTATAAAATTGTACTCAATCTTAGTTCAATAAAAACGAATGACTAACAAAGTTTAATGTGCACTATTTATGGCGGATCTTAAGAGCCTACCTCCACCCTTCGCTACCGTTATACACACATCATAGATAGAAGCAGGCTTGAGAGTGAGTCTATTATTTGGGTCCCGCATCCGTTGAAGTACGACCTCATGATGGAGAGGGTTCAGAAGAATTTTTTTGAGACTATCTGTGGCCCTATCTGACTGGCTTTCTCTTAGATATGCTAACATACCTTTGTTTAAAGCTTAGACAGAATCTATATTCTTTAGTTACATATTTTTTCCGACTGTAAACCTGCCATTTTTTGGTAGTATGTTTACTTGTGTGTCCTTGATAACTAACTAGAGAGTCAGTGAAGGTGGACGTTGTTACTTAGTTTTAAAGATAGTGTCTACTTAGTTCAATCGGTGCATTTCCATGTATTTTATTTAAAATATTGTTAAAACTTAATTGTCTATGTTTTTTTATATCAAGTTTTAAACGCTTTGAAATTTTGGACTCATATTCATTTATGTAACATATATTTGAAGTTGAAATAATATTTTAACCATATCAATAATAAAATAATCCCTGTATACTATTCATGGTATAATTGTTCCACTGTAGTGATCACCCACGAATTTGGTCGCATGAAATACGGAAAGTAGAAAATATAATATACATACACAATGAAGAGATAGGTATTTTGAATTGCATTATGTATTGACGATTGTATAACTATAACTTAATAAACGGCAGACAGACAGACATGCACTCTAATTTTATTATTAGTGTTGATATTGTTATTACTGATTTTACAGTATATACAAAATAAATGAACTTTTAAAAGCTCCCGGACAATATAATACTGTTTGATTGTGAGAAACCCTCCGAGAGGAGGTTATAGCGGGTGCTCGTGCGTTTGAAAAAATATTTACACACACACAAACTTTAATAACATTGTAAAACGTTATGTTTAATGCCACATCTAAGAACGGATACCGAAAGCAAAAATTTACGTTTCAATTCTCATTCCATACAGATATTTTTGATAAATTGGCAAAGCACGATTATACAAAAAAATGTGAAGAAATTTCCATGTAATAATAATAATAACAATTATTTTTAGTCATTACTAAGCAGATTTTTTTGAAACACGCTGTAATAAATTAATAAAAAAAATGTAATCGGTTTTTGCACGATAATATATTTCGTGTCTGGGAAATAATTATAATTACTTTCATGTATTATTTTTAATTTTATTTTTGTGAGCCACATAATAAATTAAATAGTTCATGAAAAAAATAATTAATCTATAAAATGTTGACTCAAAAAAATCTTACAGGATAATAATTCCTGAGTACCACAAATGTTGGTTTAACCAGGCATCTGATTTAGACTTAGAGGAAAAGAGGGGTACAAAGAATACATTTATGTTTTCGCACTTAGAAATTTAAACCAATTTTCATAATTTGAATAATAATTATTTGGTTTTTCGATTCCCGGAGTAGTTGGTACTCCTCGTTGGAGTGATAATGTCTGATCCAGAATGCGTTAAGAATATTTGGAACCCATTGACATAGGAAGGCTTTCTTTTAGATATCCTCCGAGTAACTAACATTTCTGACTGCCCACCGATATCAATTAATCAGCTGTGAAAAGGCTAAAGATGGAAGGCACCGGGCGAGACAAATAATGCACACTAAACTTTGTCAGTTATAATTATTATTTGTTTTTATTGAACTGAGAATACGAATTGCAGATACCTAGTATTGGTTAGTTTTTAAAATTCATTTAAACTTTGCCTGGACCAAGCCATAATAGTAGAAAAAATAATGCACACTTTTGAATTTTAAAAACTAACCAATACCAGCAACAATTTGTATTTTTAGTAATAAA
Source organism: Rhyacophila brunnea (assembly GCF_057557595.1). Taxonomy (NCBI): domain Eukaryota; kingdom Metazoa; phylum Arthropoda; class Insecta; order Trichoptera; family Rhyacophilidae; genus Rhyacophila; species Rhyacophila brunnea. Next base: position 39,897,293 of record NW_028232796.1, read on the forward strand.
TATCACTGACAAAGTTTAGTTTGCAGGATTTATGTCAAATCTCCATAGCCCACCTCCACCTTTGCCACTGGGCGACGGCATACATCCTAAATTCCTCAAGTACAATTATTATTAGTGCATCCCTGCGTCCAGTGTTTATTGACATAGCTTTTCAAAAAACATTAGGTGACTAATTTTATTTTTGAACAGAGAATTTTATTTATTATTCATATCTCCAAAAATAATTTTGCTTTTAAAATTTGATAGTATAAATATCAATAGTCTGTATCAATTGACGGTTTCTCTCTGAAGCGGACGAAACCGGTCCTGATTATTATTTAAAAATGGAATAAGTAAAACATATTATTGTATTTTATTTTAAGTAGGTAGTACAATGTATTTACACTAAGAATCATACCACCATAATACCATAAAAAAGTAATCATAGAGTCTGTCTTCTATAAGCTGGCGTGCCGGTTTCCCCCTCGCTTCAGCATCCATCTCGTTCCTTCCCATTAAAAACTTGCAACAGTTGAACGCGATGGCATAATGCTTTCCGTGTGACATGTACGCCAGTTTATAGAATACTCCACCTATCAATTCGAAGAGCAAATAATAATAATAATGTGGCTAGATTTTATAGCATAGAAACTTTCAGCTTTCTGATTTTTGGAGCCACATAAAGTAAGACTGTTTAACATTTTTTCCCCTATTTACATTTTTAAAGTTTAATTAAATGGTTTATTCGCAGCTGTTGTTCATTGTTAAAGAATGGTCACCACTATTATTATTTTTGAATCTCAAAAATTTTACATTTTATTTTATGAAAATTGTTCCAGCAGTGAGTTTGTTTCAATTTTAAGTGTAAGTATGTATTACAGTATTCGTAATAGTAACTATACAATTCAATTCGAAAATTACAATATGTATAATAGTAACTGCAATTCAATTCGACTGCAATCACAACCTACAGATGGACAGCATTCACGCTGATACATTTGTCAAGTCACTTGAGCTTTGTAGATTGTTACCGATATATTAATCGTGCACCAACAAAGGATGTGAACTAATACTATGCGTATGTAGTCTATCTTGTAAACCTAAATAATATATTACAATGTTTTGGTTTAAATCGAATTTAATTGTTACTACCAATTATTAGTGAAAAGACATTGACTGTATTAATATTATGTTAATACACGATATTATTTCGTACTTATTTCACACAAAAAAAAGTAATTTTAAAAAGCTCCTCCTGAAATATACAACATTCTAGAAAAAAACGTTGGACTGAATGAGACTCTCACGTATTTCGCATTCGCCTCTGTCAATTGTTAAGGCTACCTCCTGATTGGTGGAATAAGAATCTAATATTCTTAAACATGTATATTATAACTATTTATATTATTGAATAAAAAATCACATACTTTAATAATGATCACGACCGTTCTCGTACGCTTAGGTGGAACATTTTCAATTTGCAATTATTAAATTCGTGTTGATTGATTGAATTTATTTTTAAATTCAGTTTATACAGTTTGAAGTACCTAACGTCTGAAAAGCTAAGTAAATTTGATTAACAGTTTTTATTTTTGTTAATGAAAATATTTTTAATATTTTATATCAATTGAGAATATCTCATTGAAATGTACGAAACTGGTCCTGATATTATTAAATTATGTAAATAGTATACTACATATTATGTTTAAAAAATTCAAATAACCGATTTTTTTATCGGAAGAAAATACAAACTCTCTATATAAAATTACTGGTACGTTATACGATACGGTTACACATTTATTTGTTTCCTGACTCTTATGCCATGTTATGAATGATTTGAATTAATAATTTACGTTAATTAAGTTTACTAAAGATATGCCAAATTTGAACGAGAACAACTAAGTGTGTTGTATTAATGTCCATAATAAATGTTAGTATAATATTTTTATTCAGTATATTATACAGTTGTGTTTTATAAAACAATACATTGGTTTATTGGATAAAAAACAGATTATTGTAATTGCTTTGAATAAACAGCTTGAGTCCAGTAAATGAACTCGATGTAGAAAATGACAACGAGAATAACTTTAATAGTATTTGAATTGAGGGCCGAAAATGCGTGCGGCCATTTATTCCGCTCCTTATAAGGAAGTCGGATGATGACTGCGAAAACAAAAGCACGGTAATTTCGGCGTGTAATTTTAAAATGTTGGGTACCGCTGGCCAAAGACGTATGTCTTCATCACAGTGTGGTAAATAATTTTCATAAAAAATATCTTAATTATTTATTAATTAATTTATTAAAATAACTCGGAATAATTAATAAATAGTAAATACATCCACGATGGCCACGCGACTTAAGCGTCGACCTATAGCGTCGTGGATCGCAGGTTCGAATCATGAGATAGGCAAATACACATATTGTTTTTCAATTTGTGTTTGAGTCAGGATATGAATAATAGGTTGTGGCTAGGGAATCCAATCCCGAGCCAAAATTCTGATCCCGGGATTTCGGGAATACAATTTGACAATCCCGGGATCCCAGGACTGGTCCCGGGATTGGCATTTTTTTCCATTGTTAATATAAAATTTTTATATTTACAAATAACATTGATAAAATCGGTCAAAAATAAATCTAGTATAATTTGTACTATAACGGCCCACGTGCTCGTCGTAGGTCAAAATTGAGTTTTTATTGTATTTTCAAACCATGATCCTGGACACTCCTTAAACGTTGTAGATAATCTATTTATATAATTTTGAAGCCTTATTATCCTTTATAGTTATTTTAAACATTTGATGACTGCATAAAGTATTTTTGTTACATAAAATAGTATTCTTTTAAACCTCTCGCTCTAATGTTTTAGAATATAGTCATATTTCGGTACATAACTGTGCAGTGGTATTAAGATTTTTTACATTTATTAATTTTTAAACGCATTTATAAAACCATTAGTATAATTTATTACGAGATATTTTTTGTAAAATATTCACAATAAAAAATTATATTGATAATCTCTGTGATCCCAAATTTGACAAGAATTAGGCATTTTATTATTCAAAAAATCGGCAAGATTAACACACTTGAAGACAATTCTAAAGATACTTATTATAAGCTATGTTTTTGTCCATTCAAGTGTGATAAACATCTTATGAATAATGATTGCTTTATAATAATTATTGACCTAAGAATAAGGTAGTGTTTTTTTGAAATACGCCATTTCTTTTGTCATTCCACAGTAGTTAAGCTACAACATACGGCCGTAGCCATAAATTGACAAACTATAATTGAAATAGGGAGTAAAATGATATTAACGCGCGTGTTTGAACTCGGGATTCGGGATCCCGGGATTGGAATCCCTAGTTGTGGCTGACGGTGGCTGACATCTATTTCTCGTAAGAACAAAATCTGTATACAAACCTCCACTCTGTGGAGGTCCATATTATGATCTTATTAGGATTGGACATGCTCGGAAAAAAATCTAACTGATTTCGGTTTTGAATTACTCCATTTTAGTAAATTTTTCGATCCGGGATTCGTCTTTTAGTATATTCAGGTACCTACTATGCGCGTTCACCAATGGAAAGTATAGTTAATTCTCGTTTATAAAATACAACTAATAAAATAAAGTAATGAGAAACCTTTTATTACTAGCGCAAGAATAAAAACTAGTGTTATGAATTTGAAGTATCTGGTAATACTATAGTAGCTATATTGGATAATATATATCCACTAATACCCCGCATATTTTTCATACCCAGACACTCCGCATATTGAACATACTTAACGATGAAAACCTGGCCTACCGTTTTCACTACGATTGCTCACCTAAGAGATATTGCATCCACATATGGTTATCGAATACACGTGACCTAGGATCGTTAGTGTCCATTTATGTTGTCCGCGCTGTCTTAACTTTAAGATATGCCACATCATAATATTAAAGAAAACATTGAATGTCTCAGTTGCAAATATTCATGAGTGTCACAGATCTTCCATTGATACATGTCTGGCATGCCATAGATTGCCAAGAGGAGAGGGGGAAATTTAAGAAGGCTGTACGGCAGCCAAATCATCCGTGTCACGTTTCTCAGTTATGTGGTCCTGACAAAGAATATGAAGAAGAAATATTTCGTTCACCAAAAAATCTGCATTCCGAACCGAAAACCACCCTCCCTTGTGAGCGCCTGGGTTCGGTGTTGAACGACCCCAGAAATGGTAACAAATATTAGTTTTTATTATTCTTCATCGGTACCTCATGACTGGGATGATTTGACTGCCAAATAACCTTCCCAACGGGTTAGCCCCATTCTTCTCTGCACGACACGCAAGGTCTTTGACAACTTAAATACCAGCAAAAGACAAGGCATCGCGGATGACATAAGTGGACATCAACGATTCTGATAATATGACTGTAAATCAACGCCCATTTGATACACACGACTTGTGGATGCGACAGCTCGCATTATCACGTAGGTGATCACCGGTAGTTTTACCTTCAGACCAGATGTTTATAGCTAGATTGAAAGTGTGATGTTTGGGTATGAATAATGTTCCTGAAAAAGCGCTATATTCTGTGGTTGAGTGACGAGAATCTATAGGTAGTTGACTGGGTAAATGTGGAAGTCAGTGGCACCTACCAGATTTTGTTAACCCCGCCCCCTTCAGTCGTTTTAAGAATCAATAAAAAAATATTATGGATAATTTTTCAAAATGGACACCCCCAATCTATTTTTTGATGTGCACGCAATGACATTATTAATGGACAACGCACTTAATACAGTAGCTAGCAATTAAATTCACGCATAGCGACATTCGCACATGTAAAGGTAGACGTCACGCAATTTCCATTATGCGATATCACGCATCGGGAATGTATAGCAATATCACCTTTATTGTAATGGCGTTAAAACAGATTATGCCATTCGGCAGAGCCGACAAAAGAGGAGTGTCATTTTTATTCCCAGATGATTCGTCCATATTAATGTCATTGTGTGCACGCCTGAAAGTGGTCAATACAATACATACCTACCTAGTATCCTTGTTGTGAATTTGTCTGGGTAAGAATCCCTCCATTATAAAAACTTCGGTGGATATTCATTCAGTACTAAATAGATGAAAATTATTAAGAAGAAATTAGGATATTATGTTTTATTTGTTATGAAACACACTGTATAATTAACCGAGCATCCGAGAAAGAAATAAAATGCTTAAAAATAATTTTACGCGAAAGAAACCAAAAAAGTGATTCGAGGTGTTTATTGGTTTAATTCGTATGAAACACATGCGAAAGAATTTGCGCGACTTATTTTCGTCGAAATGAAGGAATGTCAAAGTGCATTTAAAATACTTGCAAACAGCTGATAAAATGTTGAGATAATTTAATTACGAGCTTTTATGTAATTCCTTATTACTTAGTTGGCTGTACAATCATTTAGGATCTTGATCGCCCCCGGTATGTCTCTTCACGTCTACATATCATATATATTTAGATCTTTTAACCTTCCCTTTACGATGCTAATAAACGTCCGTTCCGGTGATGTCACCTTGAGTTTCAAATTACGAAATTAACACTAGAGTACATAAAATAGAGTAGTTATAAGGGAAAGGCATATTTTGGCAACATTAATAATATAATAAGGTCTCATCAACGTTATTTTCTCTTTATTTTATCTATAAAATTATCAAAAAGTCATAATACTATCTTGATCTCACGCTAGATTTTTATATATTCTTCTGACAATAATATTTATTGAGTATGTCGCTTATTGTCGCATATATTTTAGATCTATCATTTTTGTTCGTAATGGAATGCGACGCTCTGTATGCAATATGCATTGATAATTTGTAGCAAGTAAATGAAATTTACGGCAATCTTTCAAGAATTGTTTATATTTACTGGAAAATGCTATAGATTCTGAAAATAATACAATTTTAATTAGATGTAATATTTATGATTCTAGGAATAGCCGAAATATGAAGATGACGAAATGCATATTGCCTGAAATATGTGCAGTTTCATGGGCTGAGTAACCTAAGGCGACATTGCAGTAATGGGACTGTTAACGCAGTTAACATTGGTATTCTAATTTGTCTTCTTTTCACCTGGTTTTTCGTCATTACTTTCATCCTTGCGACGTTACAGATCCACATCAAGCGTCCCTGTTTAAGAAATTATGATTCCGTTAACAGACGATAGAGCTTTGGGTTGTACCACGTTAGTCAGATATTATTTTCTTGTTTGGCTCTAAACTCTCATGATCTTCTTCCCAAATATGTCGAGAGGATCCTTATTTATTAGATTCATCAAAAGTGTTGTGACGGTTATGAGCCACATATCAGAATAGGGCTAATGAGTATACATATTATATAGCTGTCGTTTGTGTGTCATTCTGAGATATTTTAACTTAATGTATTTTTAAAGACCATAGTGGGATTTTTTAATATTGATTCTACAATTTTAAGTGTATCGGGGCCACCCCACGAAGAGGTTTTTTAATAGATTTTTGTTTTACGAGAAATTGATGTAAGTCACTTGCTCAATCTATTAGGTGGGTTTAAGAGAGCGTGTCCAGAAACTTGTACGTATGCAGTTCGCCGTATCTTACTTCACCGTGACATGTTATATATTACGTATACTAACATACAATTCATGTCTAAATAAAACACGGTTCTTGTCGGTTTACACTTTACAGGAAGCCAGCAGCAAACAACTATTGAAAATAGCCGATATACCTACTGGATTATTTCTTAAGTTGGTTAGGTTTTCATTCTTGAGTCCATGAATTTTGCCAAAATCAGCTATGAAAATTGAATTAATGTTCATATTGAATCTAATAAAATTGGATACCGTCTATAGTATACGGTCATCTCTTTCCGATAATAAAGCTCACGGTGAACTGTGCCATGGTGAAATTTAATGTTTTACGTACAATTTACATGTAACCCTAAGAGGGACCTAAGTAAAATTTAATTAAAAGCTTAATACAAAGAATCATTTTTACATAAATAGATACTAGCGATGTAGTAAGAAAATTTGTTTATTTTTATTATATGTAGTAAGTATAATGAGTTATTACTGCAGAGATTAAATTAATGGAGACCCAAGAAGATGCCAAAAGGAAACACATTAATAATTTTCAAATACAGTCATTTTATACAGTAACGTAAGTAGGTATCAAACATTATTCAATATCCATTTGAATTCTAATTTAGGTAAATGTTGTTATATAAAAAAAAAAAACATTTTCCCGCAAAATAAAATCTTATTTATTGCCAAAAAACAATTTTATCGGAGATTTTCGTAGCACAATTTTAATATTCCAATACAAGTATATTTTTCAGAGAGAAATACGTACCTACCTATTTTTTTGTTTCAGAGGAAGAGTTTGAAATTTGTGTTGAAGCGTACTACAAATAAAAAACAAGAAAATTGTAATCTGGGCTAATTTGTAAAGGAGAACGACAAAAATTCCAAGTCGTAACAAAAATTCCAGTTCCTTCAGAGGATCTTGTTTAAACAAAACAACATTTTTAAACGCATTTAAAGCTAAGTAAAGCAATAATTTTGTTTTCAAACAATGCGAACTAAAGAACAATATTTGAGAAAAATGGTTTGAGGGGGAACCATATTGATTTTTTTTTTAATTTTTAACGTTACGGGAGGGGATTGGGTTAACAAAATCTAACAAGTGCCACTGACTTCCACGTTTACCTATTCCGTTGAAAAACAAACTTTTACGTGCACATTTTCCATACCCAGATACTCCACACTTTGAGCCTAGCGATAAACATCTGGCCTGCGGGTAATAACTAAGGGTATTCACCAACGAGCTGTCGCATCCACAATTATTAGTGATTATGAAATGCGCGTGGGTTAACGATCATAATTATTATGATCGTTAGTGTCCGTTTGTGTCATCTGGGTCTATCATTTATACATGCCGCAATGGAATATTAAAGCAAACATTTGATGCACCAGATATTTGCACCAATTTATAAGTGGCACGGATCTTCCAATGGGCACGGCCTTGCGTGTTGTGTAATGCCAAGAGGAGTGAGACCAACCCGTGAGAAGGGTGTTCGACAGCGAAAACATCCAGGTCACGATCCTCCGTCATGAGGTCCTGACAAGAATGAAGAAAAAGTAACATTTCATTTACCTAAATAATTTGTATTTTTACCGTTTCTGGGGGGAGGGGGGTGAAATATAATTTTTTTCTAGTGAGTATAATATATTTGAGGTGTTTTCAAGTTATGTATGTTCAATATATTATGGAATGTTAGATTCTCAATGAAATGGTTTATTAAACCTTTATCATTATAAAAAAAATCTATATAGGTGGCTCTCAGTTTTCCCTAATTAAAATAAACATCATTAAAATTTATTTTCCAATATTAGAATTGTTGTCGATATACAAAATATATTGTGAGTACAGTATACTTACCTACTTGTTTATGAACACCGTGTTAAAATATAAAGTAAAATGAAAACTATACAATTTATAGGATTTGGTATTTATATTTTTAGATTCTTTATAAGAAATAAATATAATATAAATATACAGTACAGCGACAGTATGGTATTCTGATCGGATTGAAAAGCTTAGCGCAGAAAAAATGTAATAGTCACTATAATAGTGGACAAAATAAGGTTAAAAGTCAACAACTTCATACTTTATTATAAACGTGAATCTCTCAAATTCTACGAAATGAAAGTTCGGTTCCTAGAAAAGCTGATCCAAAAAAAGTTCAATTGTGCTTTTTTCGAATATTGTGAAATGTAAATATTTTTTCGGTCAAGTAGATACTTCAAGCTTCTTTATACGTACCTATAGGTACTTCTCAACTAAATATAACCTGTACCCATTGCTTTTTATACACTGTACGTTCACGGTAATATATATTTTTAAGCATTGAGCTAAAGTTAGCACGGTTGATAGGTTTTAGGTCGTTTCCAGAGGCTAGGCTGAATTGACTGTAATAAGTAGCTTTTTAATCAATATAACAAGAATTTGGAATTTTCAAACATACCTGGGAAAAAACTACGAGAAAATTAAATAATATATTTTCCGAGCACTTGGCATTTATTAGATGAAAATCATACATTTGACATTGATGAAGGTGCAAAATGACTTCATGATAATACGGGTGATCATAATATTATTTTATCAGGAAATATTAGGGATCGATAGAGCACAGTTACAGAGCCTACCAATATTTAACTATCAGTTGTCCCTAGAGTTGGGTATTTCCCGAGAAAATCTCAATCTCGAGATTCGGATTTCCAGAAAAGAATTCTCGAGATATCGGGAAATTTAAAAAAACCTGTAAAAATCATGAAATCAGTGTAAAAACAGACAAATTCCAAAAAAATATGATTTTTTTTATTTATGTAAGACAAACAAAATAGAAGTAGAAAAACAAAAATAATTAACAACAACAACACATTACTTATTAATATAGAATTTCAAAAAACACAGACTCTCAATCACTGCGTCTGACAATCGCGTACGCTTTTGAGACACAAAATTTCCTGATGTTGCAAAAATTGCGCTCATTTTGCGTCGACGTTGGCTTAATTGTGTTAAATGGCCCGACAGTCTTTCAACGTTTTGTGTTTGTGTACGGAAAATCGTTTTTTCGATTAATATTTGATAATAAAGAAATCCCGAATCCCGAGAAAAGATTCTCGAGATCCGGGATTTCCCGAAATGTTAAAAATTTCAATTGTCGAGATTCGGGATGGAAAATCTTGAAAATTTTTCGAGAATTCCCGAAACCCAACTCTAGTTGTCCCTCCCAATAACCCATTGCCTTATCTAATTTTCGAATTAACATGCAAAACCAAATTAAACGAAATGTAGGTATATGGTAATGATAATATAATATATTATATAATTACCTATATATACCTATATAAAAATAGCATGTTAATTTATCAAAACCTTCTTAAAACCTGAAATTTTGGTGCCGCTGTTGATGTACCTATTCGGTTTACCGATTATGGATTTATACCTTTACATTATTTATTTCTTTTTTATTTAGTATGCACCTATGTATATTTAGTGACATTTCTCATTAGCTAATTTTAATAAATTCCCAACACATTACCTAGTTGCATTGTTTTCGAGTAATGAAAATTTAAGGTGATAAGTAACTTGATTGATAACTAGAAAAAATCATATTTGAAAAAAAATATGATGCTCTACGGGATTTGAACCCTCTCAACCACTGGTATCGCGCTAACTGTGCATTAACCAACTGTCGTAAATAGATAGTAGGCTCGTTGCATAGTTGGCGCGATACTAGTGGTTATAGTTGGAGCGGACCCTTTTTTGAGTAGCTCCGCTCCAGCTCTGCTCCGGGATCTAATAGGTACTTGCTCCGGCTCCGCTCCGGTGTTATATGTATTCAAATGTTAAAATAAAAAAATAAGTAGTTTTAAAATAATCGTCATTTTCATTATTAATTCGATTAAACAAAATGCCCGTTAGCAAATCGTCTCTCATTATTTGCCTCTTCTGTCAAAAAAGTGAGGTTATTTATTACTCGGCAGTTTTGCCATATTTCAAATAATTCCAGTGTTGCAATGTGTCAAAACATACTATTTTCATTGGATTTTAGGACGAAAATTTAATAATAAAAAAAAACAATCGGAGCGGTGTAGCACTACACATTTTCGGTGCTTCGGCTCCGCTCCTGCTCCGGGTAAAATCCCATGCTGCAGTGTTCCGTGCTCCTGCTCCGAGCTCCGCTCGAACGCTATGGTTATACGGGTTTAAATCCCGTCGAGCATCGTATTTTTTTCAAATATGATTTTTTCTAGTGGGTATATATCTGAAGTGTTTTCAAGTTATGTATGTTCAAGAAATTATTTAATGCAGTGGTTCTTCGATATAATATAATTTTAACGATTGATCACTAAGCTACGTTTAATAGAGTTTCTTGTTAAAATATATTTTTAAATTTCGCGTATCTTAAACCCAATGTTTACGGGCCGCACAAAATTGTGTTTTTGCTAATTGCTTTTCAAATGCAAATTAACACGTTAATTAAAAAAATAATTAAAAGGGCCCGTAAGCATTGGGTTAATCGGGTTTTAGTTTCCATTGTCGATGATGTAAAATAAAAGGTCGAGGAGATGAATATAATATTATGTAATTCATATGGAGAGCACTTAAAAATATTTCCTTTCTTTGTCAGACTGGCTTATATAAAATTTGATGGATTGATTCGAAAACAGAAAGTTTTGCTGAGCGTTTTGATAAGAATAGCATTAGGTATATACCTATATGCATACCTTCGTATCAGGTTCTGGTTATTTTAATATTACATAATGGTTGTATTGTAGATGATAACATTGATAACAAATATGATAGCTTAGGACTTTTAAGAGGTTTACTCATATGTTACAATATTGTTGTGACTAATATAATATTTTTAGTCGTTTAAAATAAAATTAGTGATATAGAATCAATTGGTACCGGAATAGTATCTTCAAAAGTAATATCCTATTATGCCTAAAGCGCCGGCTAGATCCTTATGCTTTACGACAAGCTTACCTGCGCAAACCGGTTTGTACGGGAAGCCCGTGAGAATGGACGGGAAAACTGTACGCAAAAACCGAAAAGCGCTGTAAAAGTGTTCAAAAACGTAAACTATTCAACTAATATTATGCTATAGATATACCATCATAAACTGTCCCGTGTTCGAATTTAGAACTAAGCTCATCACAGTATTGAACGTATTGAACGATAGTATGTCAAATGTTAGCATGTGGCGCCCTCACTCAGCCGACAGCTTATACTGGTGGATTTATAAATAGTAGGTAATGTGCATGTGAAATGTGAACGAGTTGCATATTGGGCATACTGCGGAAACACCACAAGATAACCCTATAGATAAAGCTGCATACAAGAGTACGCAATGTGATACTGATTGAAAAGCAAATAAAAATATATTATAGCAATGGGCCAGACATATAATGAAACTATACCTACACAATACAGTGGTATATAATGACCACAAAACGACCACATGGATGCACTAAAATCAGCTGGATCGACGAATTCATTTAGTTCGGCGGATGTACGTGGTAGCGAAGATCTAGGAAACGTTAATGGTGGAGGTGGTTAGAGGAGGCCTTTATCCTGCAGTGCACCGACCTCGATTGACAGTGATGACGATCAACAGTCCTACCATTTTAAAATTATTGTCTGTATATTAACTTAAATTCTGTAAAGTGTTGTCCTCTAAAACTATGAGGTCCGGAGAAACTCCCCTTATTGATATTGCCTGTATAAAACCACCCAAGGTGAGGTGAGTTAAAATCCCGCTTGAATGCCGAACGGTCAACTGCAAGTCGTTAATAACAATTCAAATGAAGTAGTACAAAATTCATATTACAATTTAAATTCATATTTCACCAGGAGTGGATAGTATATTTTAAAAACGATATGCATATTAGCAATGGCGGTGTCGATGACTTTCTAGGTGGTGGGGTTTAGTCATTAATTATCAAATATATGTACAAGTATGTACCTACCTACATTCTCATAATATTATAGGTACATTATGTACGAAGCTACTTATAATAATATGATTTTATTAATTGGGAAATAAGTAATTTTCCAGAATAAATAATATGATTATCTAAGTCGTTACTTAATCTCATCTAAAAATCGTGCTTAAAAATATAAACTTAATTAATATTATTAATTATTATAAATTTACCATCATCAGTTTTGAACAACAACATACAACGAGCGTTTTACTCACCTATGGGGTCATTCTATTCGGTCCCTAGTATGCGTATAATAACGCTGATGCATTTACATACTTTGTAGAAAGAGATTTCTACCGCAGCAACGGGATAGGACTGAGTGACCCCGTCAGCGAAAAATAGACGCAATAGCTTTCTTAATTTGTACATAGGTGTCACCGTGAAATAGGGCGTATTTAATTTAATACCGCGTAATCATTATTATGTTACTACATAATTTACAATTATTGCTTTATTTGTTTGTATAATAATAATAATAAATATCTATTCTCATTAAAATTGCGTCGGGCTTAGATAGATGAAAAATAAATTAAATAATTTATTTAATCATTTAATTAAGTAGGTATATTATGACAATGATAAAAATATCGGACGTTTTTTACGCATTCTCCACATGATAACGATGTGGGGATGGTCCCTATGAACCCTTACGGTAGAGCTGCCCCTGCATATTAGTAAGTACGTATAATGTGTAATTAAAAAATATTACTTACAGATACGCGCCTGCCAATGTAGGTAGGTGTACAAGAATTGTCATGAAGTCAATATTAAACTCACCTGTAAAAAAAATTATAAAGTTACATTAGGATTAAAATTCAAATACACAACAAGGACTCCAACAATTAAAAAAGTAGCTTAAAATAAGTGTAGTGATACTGTAGCTCCACTACCGGTATCTAGCAGCAGAATACGATGCATATATTTTAATATCTACACAGTTTTGATAATTTATATTTTAACGTGTTTAAATCAATTAATCCGTATGTATCTAGATTAGTATGATCACCATGCCGAACCTCGATTATTGCTATAAATATAAAACATTGTCAATGCCAAAACAAGTCATACAAATTTTAATTTTATGGAAAATAGTTTTTTTTTAAATAAATATAAAATACATTAGACGTAAATACATCTTTTAAAATGTAAAATATCATACATTTGTTTTACGTCGTATGGTTTGTTTTTTGTCGCCAGATATCGCTAGTAGCATTACAGTTCCCCTTAAGTGGAATAATATGACAAAAAATTGATTTTGTTAAAAAAAGACATTTCTGTACCAATTTCTCTCTCTCTAGTCGGTCACATTCAGCCTCTCTATCGTCCGTTAAATTTCTCTTATGACGACTTAGTGGCCGAATGGTGGAAGCACCCTTGTGGAAGAATTATACATCATCCATTTCATCTAACAACATAACCTTATTATCTTCTGTCTCGATCGGTAATTTGCTCTAAGGATATTAAATCGGTTCAAAAGCTTAGTGTCAGTACGGATGTGCCAAGTTTGACCATCTTTAACTGGTTACAGTAATATTCGAAGATTTTTTTTCAAATATGCCTATTGGAGATTCTTCATCAGGCTTCATCCAGGTTAATTTACTACAGTTAGAAGTAAAAACAACGTTTTTGATATTATTTTGTCGACAATTTCCGTATAAACTGCGAACTTACGACGATAAGTTTGATAAGATAACTCTTCTCTGTTTCTGTCAGATGGGTTGATGACAGCATACTCCGACCATACTTTGTGAGGGATAGCTTTACTATTTTTCTGTTATAATATTACGTAGGTATTCAAATAGGTAGATACCATTACTTAAATTATTTTTAATTACCTTCTTAATTAAAATTAAAATATCAAACCAGCCTAATTCAAAAATATCGGGATAACAAATATACATACATCTTACACACGAAGTACATTAATGTCCTTGTTTCCAACAACGAAATTAAAATTTTACGATCTAAAAAATACCCCATCATAAAACAGATTTGATGATGAATCTATCGAGAAGTCTATCGTGCGGTTGAATTAATTGACAATGCTATATTATTTAAATATCTTATCGCTACAATAATATATTTTAAATGTTGTTTTTCAATGCGTTTTGAGCCAAGAGCATGTACCTAATTCGTCTAGCAATTAATAGCTCACAGCCATTTTTTTACAGGTCGGTACTACATTATAGTTAATTTAGGATTGTGATTATAATTTATGTTTTTTTTTTACCATGTCCGATCCTAAGAAGATGACATGGGTTTCCACAGAGTGGAGGATTGTATTAACAGATTTTTGTTTTTTATAATAAATGTCTATTAGCCGCTTGCTTAAGGCTATACCTCAGTTGAGGCATGGTCTAATAAGATAGTGGCTAAGCGATGCGCGGATTGCGGGTCGCGGGTGCAAATGACGCATGCCGACCGAAATATAATTTGTCATATAAATCCAACATGCGTCCATTTAATGTTATGTTTCTTGTTCTATTAGTAACAATAATAGTATATTCATTGACATGTTTTTTTTTCAAGTAAATGGGTAACGGTTTTAGTCATCTTTACACGATTTAAGAATTAATACCCCCGTCGCCATCACGTAACAAATTGACGTATTTACACCTCGACGTTCACTCTCCGAATGCCAGCGAGTCCAAAATTTCGTCGCGCCTATGGTTGAAAATTATTTGCCGTTTCACTGATGTATCGTCTTCATCTGTTAGGTCCATACTTTGACTCTAAACACAACTTGGATTAACAGGATTCGAACCTGGAACCCACGGTATTATAACCAGACGCGTTAGACGCTAACATATATAATTTTATTACGAAATGTATTATAAGACATGATGTTTTATTTTATATCTTCATTCTGAACGCATGGGCATATTTCCATAATAAGTTTATACTGTTATCTAAAGATACGTCATCGCAATATTCACTTACCTAACTGAAACTACTTTGCCTACTTCTATAGTAACCGATTTAGGCGATGTTTACCATATACAACAATTTACCAACTTCCGGAAACACCGGGGAGTAAATCCAGGCACGCATCTTTCGACGGCCGAAAGAACCCATTCGCCGGGCGGCGGGTAAAAATAGGAATCAAATACAAAATATACACAAGTTATCAATTTAGATCAAATACACGATGTTCTAGCTAGAACCAAGCTAATTGCATCCATTTTATATAAGGGTAATCTACTTTCGATATAGTTACAATATTGATGCTCGATTTGATATAAATAGAAAGAATATGTACCTATCATTTAATCCACATTTTTACTTTTTTTACAAAAACCGATGTTTTATAAAATAAAATATAAAAACTAATAATACTTTGAATAAGACAATAATATTTTTAACACATCAGTAGAGAAAACTTAATTTTAATAATACTTGCTATTACTATTAATGAGTCTATCATTGATTTTAAATAATGCATATTTTTCTCTTCAATCTTTTTAGAGATGTAGGTACTTATTGATTAATAATTAACACACAGGAAAGTGTAAATTATTATCAAAAAATTCCCACAAAATATGGCAAACTTCATATTTTTCCGCTAGGTGAGTCTGGCGCATTTACCATAATACCTCACTTACACGTGCATGGATTTACTGCTGACAGTACGTACGTATTATCGCGGCCATAAAAAAAATGCACGTGTAAACACGTTTTATCGAGCAAATTGATAAATTGTATGCATGGATTAAAAAGCTTCTGAATTTCCACGCTACAATTGGACTGTGCGATATCTGCGCCTGCGCAGTAGAATGACAGTGGCGAACTTGCTGGTAAAAAAACCAACTACACCGTGCAGACACTCATTTTGAGGTTAACCGATTTTCACGACCTGTCACATGGTACAATAACATGACAACATCGCGTCTCGCTTACTCTTGAAGAATGCGATTTTCGAAACAGTCAGCACTTGTATCTACGTGTAAACAGTTATTATAGCGATAGTTTAAAATACACACTATCGGTGCAAATAAATCCATGCACGTGTACTCAGGCGCTATAAGATTAACATTTCATTACAGTTTAGTTATGAGTATGCATCAATGAAAATTTTGTAGGGTTACTGCCAAAAGTTGGTAAGTCTCGAAATCATGATATGGAGTAATTACAATTTGAAAGTTTGACATACCGTCTAGGTATAATGCTAATTTCTTTGTGCTTTATATGTATGTTTTATACGTCACGTGGGGTTGCTGCCAAAAGTTGGTTACTCGATAATTTATGTATTTAGAGTTAACACCGGATTATGTGTCTATATATAAATATGTATGCAAGAAAAAATCAAAGTCATTTGATATAATATAGAACATGCAGAAAAGCACCACGAAATTAGCATTATGCTTGATTTTGGACACCATATCAAACTTCAAATTGCAATTATTACTCCATAACATAATTTTGAGACTTACCAACTTTTGGCAGTAAATCCATTATATTATATTGGGGTAGCATGCCGTGGGCAGCGCAATGCCTCAGTACATACCTTTAAGGAAGAGTTTGTATCTAATTTATTCCGCCATCTATCAATGCTAAACTCCGCATGCCAGTCTCAGCACACACGTCCTTAAAATATTATCTTCCCTCAGAAATCGCCCCGGCGGGTGACTGATCGATCCATCAGCCGAGATAAATATTCAAGTGGCCATTATGTCTTGCAAATATCCGCCAAAGTTGAGTAGGGGGTAGCTAAACGGGGGATGACCGTCGGGGTAAGGGTACAGTAAAGGCCAGTAGCGAAGTAGGTATGGTTTTATGCAGAGTTGCATATTTTTTTTACTTGATTTCATTCATATTATTATCGAGGCAGAAACCTTCGATAAACCTGCAACAATAGCAGCCGAGGTACAATAATTAATAAACCATAAAATAGCCCGTTTACGCGTGCGTGAATTTACTACAGGTAGTACATTTTGTCGCGACCATAACATTACAATACATACAAATAAATAATAAATGCAAACACATCTTATTGTCGTGCAAGTTGCAACACTGCATGCATGGATCAAAAAATATATTTTTGAATGAGATTGCCGCAGTTATTGCATATTTTTAATGTATGTATGTACATATTTTATATTTAATTAAAAACACACATTTTTTAAAATCGATATGTAGAACTTAAAATTATTTTTATAATATTATGATTGCCTTTTTATGAGATTTTAATCAATTATTTTGTTAATATCCTTTCTCTAAAATTATTCACGATTGGACCAGAAATTTGATAACAAAACATATTGAAATAAGTAGTCACATTGTTCCCCCTGTTAAAACCAATATTAATTATTAAAATTCCTAATGAATAACTTCATAAATTTGAATACTAAACTTTGAGTGAGAAAAATTAAATATTTACTACTACCATCTACTTGCATAAATTAAAAGCACATTGGTGCGAAACATTGCTAATTTTATTAGAAAGGTTAGCGTCTATACTAGAGTTCTATACTTTACTCTACCCTCCGCGGGAGACCACTGTCGTAAATAAGATTATTAAAAAGAGAATACATACACAAAAAGTGATGTATTTTTATTTTTCACTTTTTTATTGCAGCGTCACATTAAAATGGCGAGACAAAATATTATGTGAGGGGCAAAAATGGTCCATAAATTGTCGAAAGATGTCGTATAAATCTGAATAATAGGGTTAAAATGGGACACGAAAAGGGAGTTTTCGGTAGATTGCGCCCGATAAAATATTGCATAAATTTGACAGCCCCAAGAAAATCACCACTTTTTCCTGTTTTAATTTCCGATTTAAAAATAGACAATTTGGTTATGATTTTTATAAATCAATATTTCATTATTTAATTTATGGCTAGTGTTAAAATTTTACAGTCAATAGCTTCCTACTAACTCCAATGGCTTCAGATACATTTTCTAATGTTTCTTTGAAAATAGGCACTGAGACCTATACGTTAAATATTAAAGGTGAATGTATACATACTTGCCGGACGTCGCGGTGAATTTCTATCAATCCACTGTGTTGTAGCTTGAAATGGCGTATTTCAAAAAAACACTACCTTATTCTTAGGTCAATAATTATTATAAAGCAATCATTATTCATAAGATGTTTATCACACTTGAATGGTCAAAGACATAGCTTATAATAAGTATCTTTAGAATCATCTTCAAATGTGTTAATCTTGCCGATTTTTTGAATAATAAAATGCCTAATTCTTGTCAAATTTGGGATCACAGAGATTATCAATATAATTTTTTATCGTGAATATTTTACAAAAATTATCTCGTAATAAATTATACTAATGGTTTCATAAATGCGTTTAAAAATTAATAAACGTAAAAAATCTTAACACCACTGCACAGTTATGTACCGAAATATGACTATATTCTAAAACATTAGAGCGAGAGGTTTAAAAGAATACTATTTTATGTAACAAAAATACTTTATGCAGTCATCAAATGTTTAAAATAACTATAAAGGATAATAAGGCTTCAAAATTATATAAATAGATTATCTACAACGTTTAAGGAGTGTCCAGGATCATGGTTTGAAAATACAATAAAAACTCAATTTTGACCTACGACGAGCACGTGGGCCGTTAATGTTTATAAAATTTGTCACTTTGATGTTAGTTGCAGGGATTTTGTTATGGTTTTAAGGTTACCGTATAAATTAATAATTTTATGAGTGATTATAACTGTTTCGAGGCTCGAGATGAATGAATTGCGTCATTTTCCCCAAAGAAAATTAGCAAGAAGATAACTACAGTAGGTATCTCGACCATAATTACTTAAAAGTGCAAAAATAAGCCCTCAGCAAAAGTTCTTGTGGCATCGCGAGTGTGCATCCGCTATGATGAAAGCACTCGGAAATGCAGATGCATAGCTCACTCAAGACTGCCATAGTCTGCAACTGATTAGGTACACTGATGCACTTCAATTTACATGCTTACGGATAGACCAGAAATCTTTGTGGATAATCTGTTTAGTTTTTTATGTTATGTTACGTTACGTTAGGATAGAATATATTCTATGGTTCCCAAACTTTTCATTTCACGGCAAGTGTATGATTTTATTATGGCGCTCTAAAACTACTAGTTAGTGGTATGGGTGAATCCAGGCGCGTTCCTAGGTAGCCTTCTTCTATATTAACCCACTACCTACCTATTTCTTAAGTATCTAAAGTAAATACAGAAAAGCAGTGAAAGTCTGTAAAGTTCAGGACTATAACATACCTACTAATGTTTATAATGTCTGGAGTCTAAAGCAGTATTTCTCAACCAATGGTCTGCAAACATTTTCTGGTAGCAAATTCCAATAAACTAGTGCACCTGAAAGTGTTTATGCATTGCGTGCTTGTTCTTAAACTAGATTAATGGTTTTACGTGACGAAATCAACCGCGATCAGACGTCATTATACGTTAGGTACTATTTAGATAATATTTTTCATTTCTGTGTTAGCGGTCCGCAAAATGTTTCTTATATTTTCAGTGCTCCGCAGATGTAAAAAGGTTGAGAAACACTTAGACTTTAAGGCATGCGTACATGAAACCTACTTTAAAAGTTGTATTATTCTCTCTGCCTCCTTTATTTTCCAGGTCTAAAAATGTGCCACCATAAGCAGTGCACGCCTTGCGTACCCCCACGAAACGTCACTGGGTGAAACTGTTGTTCACCATATATTTTCCGACATCTTGAAATCAAACTCTGTTTGTAATGTGAATGTGAATTTTCTTCAAATTATTGTCTTTTTAAAATCAGATAAGCTGAGATAATGAATAAATGTGCTTTTCGAAAAAGAGATATCATCATAAAATGATACAGTATCATTGTCAGGCACTACCTAATGAAGGGGGATTTCGGGCCCGGCCCACCCTTTGTGGGTGAAAAAGTTCTTCTTATTCGTCAGGACTATGGATTCCAATTCCGGGATGCTGAACTATTTTCGATACCCATGAATCCCGGGATTGATTAACATAATCCCGAAACTTTCGGGACTGAGTTTTTTTATTAATTTTTATAGAAAATAAAATAAAAACGAAAATATAACAGAAAAAAATACTTTTAATAACAAATACTAACAAAATTAGAAATAAACTGAAGTTTGATTTATACCTATGTGTAAGTTACAGATTCTTTTAATTTTTTCACATAAATTAATAAAAATGAGAAAGATTGGAAAAAAATGGTTCGCACTTTTAACAAAGTGATTCCGCCACGTTTTTTAATGCATTTGTCATTTTTTTTATTTTAATTGAACTTGAGTTATCTTTTCATAAATAAATAAAACTGTTTTACTTTCACATTATTATTTATACATATTGAACGTACACAATATTAACAATAAATGTCTTAAATAGTATAAATTATACTAAATTTATTTTTGACTGATTTTATCAACGTTATTTGTATATATAGACATTTTATATTAACAATGGAAAAAATGACAATCTCGGGACCAGTCCCGGGATCCCGGGATCAAGATTTTGGATCGGGATTGGATTCACTAGCCAGGACTAGGGATCCCGAGCTATTTTCGATACCTATGAATCCCGGGATTGACAAACATAATCCCGGGATTTCGGGATTGATTTTTTTTATCAATTTTTATGGAAAATAAAATAAAAACGAAAATATAACAGAAAAAATACTTTTAATAAAAAATAACTACATTAGAAATAAACTGAGTTTGAATGAAGTTTGATTTATACCCATGTGTTGGTTGCCGATTCATTTTATTTTTTCACGTAAATTATTAAAAATGGAAAGATTGGAAAAAAACAATGCTTAGCACTTTTAACAAAGTAATTCCACCATGACCTCATACGTTTTACGGCAGTTTCATATTTGTCTGACTAATAGATTTATGAAGCGGAAAGGCCATAAGTACGCCATGATTATTTGCTTTAATATCGCTTATCCATTCATTAAGTCTTTACTATTAGAAACAGCATTCTCCTATTAAATTCACATTATTATTTAAATAACAATATTATTTACTCCGTTAAACTTGTGTATTTCCAAGATTGAACGTATACAATATTAACAATAAATGTCTTAAATTGTAAAAATTATACTAGATTTATTTTTGATTGATTATATCAATGTTATTTGTAATTATAATTTTTTTATATTAACAATGGAAAAAATGGCAATCCCGGGACCATTCCCGGGATCCCGGGATTGTCAAATTGTAATCCCGAAATCCCGGGATTAGAATTTTGGCTCGGGATTGGATTCCCTAGCCAGGACCTCATGTGTGAGGAGCGCGACCCGGATGATTTGACTGTCAAACAGCTTTTTCAACGAGTTGACCCACTTTTTTAAGCATTTATGACACGCAAAGCATGTGGACACTTAAAGAGTCGTGGCAATCATAAATTGGTGTAGTTATCTGGAGTATCCAATGTTTGCTTTAATATTCCGATTTATATTCAAACATTTTTTTTAAATGACTTAGGTACCTACCTATAGAAGTAACTAGAAGTATAGTATTATTGTAAATATTTTTACGTAGACATTAGTCATAATATTATTATGTATAAAAATCGTTATGACATCTGATATCCGGATATATGAGAGGAAGTGCGTCACTTGACTGTCGCTTGGTCGATGTGTTAATAACATTTTAATAGCTTTCCGATAATATTACAGTTTTGACAGATTTTTCTTATATTACAATACCCGCAAGGATATAAAGCATACGTTATTTTGGCATCGCCCTCACAAACATTAAGCTTAGTTCAGACCAATATACGTAAAAAAATATTATTATTATCACCCCATTTTTTTTACAATGGTTTGAATTCCAGTACTCAAGGAGCTGGCCTGTTATCTGGGGGCTCCGGTCAATGATGTTATACCGGATGCACCATATGCTTCTTAAAATGATCCCCAATTTTCAGCGACTCGGCCAAGTGGCGAAACTTACTGTTTTAATATCAGCGGACTTAACTCAACATACGCTCAATTAATATTTGTCTAGAAAACCACCTGGCAATATTCACGAGTAAGCCCTATCTAGCGTGCATCTTACTCTAACTTATAGTCAGCTCATAACGACCTTCTCTTTCTCACCATTAGAGTGACTATTCCATGCACAGTAATTAGGTTTTCAGCCCTTACAATATTCGTGATATTCGGGAATCCATGATAATGATCTTAACGCATTATATGCCAACAAGGAAATATTATAAGATGATATTCGTAACATCGTCTTTTGTGGTACAGTTTTAAAATGACACTGTCTTGTATGGTAACTATACTTCTTCAATGGCTCCGGGTGAGGTTACATTATATGTATGTAATTTACTCAAAGTCTGGGTGTTTGTAATTGTTTCCCTTCTATTACTAACTATCCGACTGTTTTACTACAATATGTGCCTCATGGAAAGTTGTAGTACCTATTACATAGAATATGTTTATAAATTTTTCAGTACACAAATGCACGCTCACAGTCATTTGATTTAAATTCATCGCCCGATTATCCCTACAAATATTAATATCTAGTTAAATTTATTTTGGATAGTCTACATCGTAAAAATTAACACGCTTTAATTGGGTTCAATATTCGATGCATGGTAGAGATCTTTCGCGAATACCATCCGTAAAGGATCTTGGCATTACATATTTGATAGTTAACTGTCATTTATTGGCCATATTATGACATTAATTGTTGTACAAAGGCTCTACAAATATTGGGCTTCATGTTACGGTCATTTCGGATGTGACGATGTTAAAATCCTCTATAACTCCTTAGTTAGAAGCCGGCTGAAGGGTGGGTCGATTGTTTTGGCCCCGCATCAAAATACTACCTTATTTATGAATTCTTTATTTGAGGTTGTTCGGATACAATCCGTGGCTTTAACCAACTAGCTTTCTCTTAGGTATGCTTACATACTGTAGTTTAAATGCTAGAAGATATCAATATTATTTGGCCACTATTTTTTACGACTTATGTAAATAAGAATAGCATTCTTGGCTTGACTTGTGTGTTCCTGATAGCTATCTTAGAAAACGGGAGCATTAGAAATTGTTTGTTCTCGCAAATTGCAGAACTAACCTGAGATTGGTCACGCCAATTGGGAGAACAATAACTGTTCAACCAAATCGCTTCCGATGTTGATATATTTCACTTACATGAGAATGAGTATAGATGAGCTTTGTGTGTGTTTTTTTTTGATTTTGTATTTACTCTTTATATTGTATTTCTAATACCTACTGCATATTCTATTTCTTTGTTTTTAAATGACATATTGTGAACGTCCTAAACTAATAATTTGTATAGATCACCATATAATAATATTTCAAATAAATAAATTTGAATTTTAATTTGAAAGCAATACTGCCCTTAACTCGCAAAACTTGTGAAAATGAGTTTGAATGCCATCCGTTAGGTAATTTTGAAAGCTATATATTCTGTTCACTTTAAAATCAGTATTATCACTAAAATACCGTTAAAATCATTAGCGAAAAAATAGACATCTTCTAAAAATTTTTTTAGCAAAAAGTCAGTAATTGCACCTATTCATTGTAGTAACTGCTCGTTTATTATTACGTTGTCTGTATTTTAATATCCTACCAATAAAAATTATCATCGTTTTTTTATTAATTCACATTACTGAAGTTTGAAAAAAAACACATTATGTCATTTATCTCGAAAGTGTGTGAGAGTCAGTTACTGCCTTCTTCCTTAGAAGGGCAGAATTAATACTACTAATGCTGTGCTGAATAACCAAGTGATAAACTTACTGTAATTATAATAAAATATTAATTGACATTTAGTTTTACGTTCATTATAATATTATTATTATTACATTGATGTACTTTCTAAAAAAAAAACATAATATATTCTTCAAACAGGTATCAATACAAGACATTTATAATCACCTTTTTGAATATATTTGATTTATTATGGTAAATGAAGCAATTACTATTCACCGTGTGATTGGAGTTGTTCCCTTACTTGTAGGTACCCAATTACTGAGTTAACGTCAATAGAAGAAATTTCCTTATATAAATAATATGGTTTTTACGCCTTATTCTCCGATGGACTGGTTAAATACTTACCTATATCAAGAGATGTTTCTAAGTATTTTTAATTGCAAACATCAACATGTTATTATTCTAATACAACGACGTATCCTTATATGAGTATCAACTCAAAGGAGTAAGGATCTAGTCAGAATATTCAGAACACCGGTATTTTCCGTATTAAGAAAGCATACAAGTATATTTATATACGTTTTTCAGAAATGACATTAAATAATCAAAAAAGTAACTAATACTATAAGTTAAATACGTAATATTAAAACAAAATCGCTCAACTATAGAATTTGACGCGATGAATTAACATATTTCAAAAAAGAAAACATTCGTGGCAAATATTCCCAATTATTTTACAACTATTGATCCAACGTTGATAGTACCTACCTACATCCAATAAACGTTGATTTTCAGAGTGATTTACCTGGATTTATAGTATTTATAAACATTAGCAATTCTTAAATAACATGAATAATCTATAGGTATATTTACAAAGGTCAACTAAAAAAAATATCGGTGTGTGTACTTATGAACGCGCGTTAGAAGTTATACTTCTTTGGCGTAACAAAACAAAAACAAAACTTGTGATAAACTAGATTCTTCGACTAGCTCTAAATTATCTTGTTAAATTACACACTCAAGAAAAAGGATCGCGTATTGGAACGCCGTTGGTTTATTTCTATACACTTTAACTTATATTACTATATTATATAATTATTTATCGTTGTTTTTATTTTTAAAGTAACTGCCACTATAATGTTTAATAGTTTGTTTACGTAAGGAATTGCAAATGGCTGACAATAATAAATTCGCTGCCTAGCAACAGAACAATTCTAAACTATAATATTATACTGTATAATCGTCACGATTGCTGTATCATTTTATGGCGTAATGGTTGTGCGTTCGGCTGATAACCGAACAATCGTTGGTTCGAATCGAATCGAGTGTGTTTTATTGTGTGAAAAAATAAATTATGTGTTACATGTCACACGCCAAAAATACACTCTGATCTGATTTTCCAAACGCGCCTAAAGAAGTGTAACTTCAATAAATGTAGGTAGGTAGGTACTTTGGGTTGCTATAATAGTGTTTTAAATAGATTTTAATAGTTAGTACTGTTTCTATAATATGTTTTGACGAATACCGGTATTGATAATGGTATTCAATAAGAAACACCGAAATACCGGTAGTGATATATTCATTCGATATTGTAATCCCTAATTTTAACTAGCCGTCTTCACTTTACTTAACGGCCCAGATGCCCAACGTAGGTCGAAATGGAGCTTTTGTGGTATTTTCAAAGCATTAGCCTGAACATAAGTAGTAAACATAATACTTTATGCAGTCATCAAATGTTTAAAATAAATATGAAAGGATAATAAGGCTTCAAAAGTATATAAATAGATTATCTACAACGTTTAAGGAATGTCCAGGGTTATGCTCTGAAAATAGCATAAAACCTCCATTTTGACCTACGTTGGGCATGTGGGCCCTTAACACTGGATATTAATTAATAATGTGTGGTTTGACAATCCGCAAAATGACGTAAATAAATCAGTTTGTTTTATTCACATCCCAATTACCAGCCGAATCCGAGGATTGCCGAACGTTCGCGTGTTTACGACAACACTCGAGTACAATAACCAAATATTTGGTCGAATCTTGGTGTGTAATTATTTAATTGAGGATTTCATGCGTGATAAATGCTCTATCCACTTAGCCATATACTTGTTTCGTTTATAATGAAAAACTGTAATAGCGTGCTAAAGTTGATTGTTTTTGCTTATCTATATTTACAATACTAATGTATTCGTGCTGTAAAAACACTACAGAAACAATCATCTGCTTGGTGATTTTTGACGAAATATAAAAAAGAGCACCTGCCTATCGTTTACGCCTTAGTGTAGAAAATCGCAAAACAATAAAACACTTAGACAAGTCGTTTTAGAAATATATATTAGCTTAGCGACTAAGGTTATTCTATAGCAACGATGGTGAACCTTTTCATGCTTACGTGCCAAAATATTCATAATATTGAGTGGCGTGCCAATGCCTGAACCGCATTATACGCCAGTTAGTAGTTTTAATTAATTATTATAAATTTACGGCAATATACATTTTTTATTTCTGCCCTGTCTCCATAAAGTGATATACAAATAAAATAATAAAAAAGATACGTGTTAGTTTACGGGAAGCCAGGCGGGAAATTTCATGAATTCAAGAATGAAAACCTAAACAGACCTAATCGAACCTAAAAAAAATAATCTAAATAATTGGAGAAATTTGAATTCTATAACATCCGAAAGACATTAAATACAAAGCAAATAACATGTTATCGTGGCGATTATTTAACTTCGATAATGAAACGTGTATTATGTTAGTAGAACTACCGAATTGAAGGGCAAAGTATATTAATTTATTGAATTCCAAAACTTATTAAATGGCTGCTTTTACAGCGTAGTAGTTGACTGAACTGCAACATCTTAATAATGTGTTGGTTACCGGCTCAAAATCTACAGAAACAATTCATCAATCACATATTTTTTGTTTATTTTTGGAGCGGATGTCTTAACGTAGTGCTCGCGAAACATTTTTAAACACATGCTACTAACGTTGTAAGATGCTTTTCTCGATCGGAAAAAATAGACCCTCTTATGATTTCATAGTTTTCTTTGTAAATTATGGTAACGTGTCATATTTTTATAATCATAAATGAGTGCCATATATTAAACCTATATTAAAAACATTAAAAAGTCACCTGCGGCACAATTTCGTTTCGCAGATATATGCATAATGTAGATTATGGCCCCCACATCCTGAAGCGGGCCCCCCAACCTATCGCTAAGGTTAAGGCCAGTGTAAAGTTCTACAATAGGAACTGCAGGGTTCGGTGTATTTTTCGGGATTTTTGGCATTTTTAAATAAATCCACTTGAATTATCGGCACTTAGTATCATATTATGAAGCACTGATCGCGATCCCCTTTTGTGATAGATAAGTAAATGAGACCTTCGCTATATTAGATAAATAGTTATTTTTATTAATCAGGGAATATACTAAAAATAATTATCAAATAAAATTCGACCCGTGAAAAAGCGCTTTTTTACTATTAGACTCTAATAATTAGAACGAATTTTTGTTCTGGGTTTATCTCACTTAAATGGTCGACCCACCACGCCGGGCCTCCAGGCTAGATCCCTGTCAGCCCACTTCTTGTGGGGGCCATGATGTACATATTAAAAAAAGTACGATATTAAGTAGTATAAAAATTTGACGTAAGTTTATAATATAATATCATTATGCTTGGCGAATTTAAAATTTTATTTTATGCCCTCCGTGCCAAAAAATTTACCGAATTGAATATAGAATATATCATTATATAAAATGCGTATCAACTATTCGCTGCACGTTTCCTTGGCTATTAAAAAAGCCGTTTGTGACTCTATAAAGGTTGGGAGCCCATGCTAGGATTTGTTAAGGATCGCTTGGAAATATTTTAAATTAATCCGTTTTACAGGTCCAAATAATGGAGAGGTGGGGGATGTAAAATAAGATATATTGTTATATGTTGATACGTGCGTCATATAACAGTAATTTAACGAAGGTTTTAAGTCATATAAAGAGTCGTTGAGTTAGTACTATCTTCCACTCTGTATAGGCCCGTCCATAAAATAGGTCATTATGTTTGGAAACGGGCCATAATCTCGTCATAAATGAACGGGTTTGAGGGCGGTTTTTATTTTTTATTGGTGCATCAAAGAAAAACACTTCAGAGGGTGCGGCACCTTTTATTACCCACCCCTACTGCCAGTTTTACTTCAGAAGAGACAAAGGATTTTTTCTGCTGAAAACTATACATTTTCTGGTATTTTATGGGGTTTGAAGTGCAGATCAACTCACATAACGACGTTATCCAGAAAAAATACTTGCAATTATCCTAATTGTTTTTGTTCTGAGTACTTGCCTTACTTTTGCATACAATAATTTTGTATGCATTTGCCATTTTAAATTGGCTTCCTTGATGTGTTGGAAATCTAATGAAAGTTAATAGTGTTGATTTAAATTATTAAGAAGTACCCATTTTTTGTAAAGGAACAAAGTAATCTTATTGGTAGATTACAATATAATCTGTAAGATATACGTGGGTCAAAAGCTTATCGGTAAAAGTTCTCACCTGACAGGAAAAGTTCTCTTCAAATCCGATACTATTCAAGATTTTAGATTTGAAAACTTTTCAAACATATCAATTTTCAATTAAGAAAGATTATTACATCTTGTATTAATTCGGTCTTGAATAAAATAATATATCATTAACGGCCCACGTGCTCAGCGTAGGTCAAAATTGAGTTTTTATTGTATTTTCAAACCATGATCCTGGACATTCCTTAAACGTTGTAGATAATCCATTTATATAATTTTGAAGCCTTATTATCTTTTATATTTATTTTAAACATTTGATGACTGCATAAAGTATTTTTATTACATAAAATAGTATTCTTTTAAACCTCTCGCTCTAATGTTTCAGAATATAGTCATATTTCGGTACATAACTGTGCAGTGGTGTTATAATTTTTTACATTTATTAATTTTTAAACGCATTTATAAAACCATTAGTATAATTGATGACGAGATAATTTTAGTAAAATATTTACGATAAAAAATTATATTGATAATCTCTGTGATCCCAAATTTGACAAGAATTGGGCATTTTATTATTCAAAAAAAAAAAAAGATACTCATTATAAGCTATGTTTTTGAGCATTCAAGTGTGATAAACATCCTTCGAATAATGATTGCTTTATAATAATTATTGACCTAAGAATAAGGTAGGGTTTTTTCGAAATACGCCATTTCTTTTGTCATTCCCCAGTGGTTAAGCTACAACATACGGCCGTAACCATAAATTGACAAACATAAATATAAAGGATAATAAGGCTTCAAAATTATATAAATAGATTATCTACAACGTTTCAGGAATGTGCAGGATCATGGTTTGAAAATGCAATAAAAGCTCCATTTTGACCTACGCCGAGCATGTCCCCATTAAGTATATTTCAGTAACACATTTATTTTAATTTTGCAATAATTTAATTAAACTAATGACTTTATACCAGAGGTAAACTATTGTAACTCCAAAAATCGTGAAATGGAGTTATTGTTATATTGTTACTTCATTACTTATCCTGCATACGTGGTAAACAGCTGTAACTCATATTATAAAAGTTTAAAATTAAAAATGTTATTGTAACTCCATAACTATTAGAGGTAAATAAATAACAGAAAGAAAATATACAATTCTTTTGATGAAACTTATAATCCGAATACAGCGGTAAACAATGGTAAGTCCATGTTACCATTGTTTAAACATCGGAGCTTATTCGCACGACAACTTTACAGGAGAGACAAATTTGTGATTTTTGGTACTTTCAACTTCTGGCATTCGTGACTGGAAAAAAATTAAATTTATTTACTTATCAAAACAAGTATATTCTCTGGTGTTCTATTTTACAATGCATATATTTTATTATTATTTAACGCTCATAATGGAGATAGATTTGTTTACCTCGAAATTTCCAAAAGTCCAAGGGTTTTTTTTAAATTGAAATTAGAACTTACCCTTTTATTTAAAAAACATGTGTATTTGTTCCATTTCTAATCATTCGTTCCCAATCCCAAGGAGTCAATCAAAGCCTAAAAATCACGTGGCATATGAAAATGCAGATACTGCGCTAGATAATGCCGGAGGATATACCGCCGAGCCGGAGTATTTACGCAACCCCCAATGGCAAAAAACAATCTGGATGGCCGAAATTGAGATGGCTGCACTGCACAAAAGAGACCAAGAGCCGCTAAGGGTTGTAGTGCCATGAGTGATGATGACAAATGATATATGAATTTTTTTTCTAATGATTGTCAGCATAAAATTATTACTGTTTATTCGATACCAAATATCAGATTCATATTATTGAAAATACAAAATGATTCGTTTATTAATAACCCATTCGCTGAGGACATTTTAATTAATATTTAATTACCACATTTAAATAACATGCTAATTATATATAATGACCACCCGATGGGCAACGCACCACAAAATACGCAAAATATTCTCTATTTCTATTTATTGAAATGATACACATGTTTTAAACTGGAGTTATGTTACTGTGTTAAATTATATTTCTGATTTTTTTTATTAACTTCCTATATAATTAATTAAGTCCAGAATTCAAAGGAATACAAAATGATAATTTGTTGGATAACTTTCTATATATCATATTCGCAGTCATATTATTTAAAGACTAAACCACTCACAATAAGTTACGGGCATCAATTATAAATTATGGCGAACATAATTCTTTCGTTTGATTTCCGTGCCAAAACATTTCACTCTATAAGTTAAATTGTCTGTCAGTTCAATTTCCCGACTAGCGGATCACTTTTCCAACACGGAAACAACTTTTCTTAAAGCAATAATAACTTTGCAAATTATCGCGATTCCCAGAATAACAGTTTGTCAAACTATATTGACAACAATATTTTTGTAAGGTAAAATTAGCATTTCCGCTTTAAGACGGCAGCGGCTAAAAGTGCCTGTTGGAGGGAGGTAAACCATAAAAAACTGTACATTTGGATAATATAATAATAGTAACGGGACTTGAATGTGTACGAATTTTGTTTCATATTCGTGTTTCCGGACAGTTGGCTTAAGGCCGGTTCGGACCGGTCAGTGATTTAGTCGAGTGGCGAGTAATTTAGTGAATTAGTAACTGAAAAGTGTAAGAATACTGTGCATTAGTGAGTGACGTGTCAAAATGAATACAGCGACGAGAGCGACTAATATTTCAAAACAAACAGCATTCGCGCGACACGAGAGTGCTGCCGTTTGTGAGATAAAATTGTAACTTCAAAAATAATACAAATGACACGATACAAAAACGGCGTTGACGTAATTGAATCGATTTATGCTCCAAATTCCTATTGATGAATACTAATTTACAAATTTTTGTATGCTTACCTATGTATTTTTGTAGTTTGTTTAGGTAATAAATAGGTACTTTATACTCCATTGTCCTTACACTCCTTACTGACTATACAAAATAAACGGAATGATAAATGAATATAACTTATAACTGTTCTTATGAACACTAGGATAATGTGTACCCACCTTTTTACCTATTCTCAATAGCAACAAGTTGTCTGTGAAATATTGCCATTATTTATCAACGTATTAATTAACAAATTATCCACACTACCTACCAACATGGCATAATATCTTTCATACTGAGTACCTATACAAAATAAACGGAATAATAAATGTATATAACTTATTAGATAATGTGTACCTCTTTACCTATTCTCAATAACAAGAAGATTTTTGTGAAATATTAAAATTTATCTACGGATCTATCAACAAACGTTTGCGACGGTTATCTTAATGTTTGTCGCATTGAAGTATAATAATTATAAGTTATATTATTTCGAGTAGTATCTCCGCTCCAACGCTGTGCCATTTCTACGGTAGTCAGTGACTAATGAACTCGCCTGTTCAAACTTGTTTCGTGGCTTGTTTAGTATTTAGTGAGAGATGGTGAGGGTCGCTACTCGACCGAAATAATAGAACGAAATGGATCGACTGGATTGATGATTTTACTAAACTACTCGACTAAATTTGTCTGTTCAGACACGTTTATTTACCAAATCACTCGCTACTTGACTAAATCACTCGATCGGTCTAAACTGGCCTTTATGTGTGGAGGATGGCTGTTAAGATACGACGTAAATAGTGCACACTAAACTTTGTCAATTATACGTATTTATTTTCATTGACTTAAGATTACAGATTGCAGATAGTGCTCGTTAGATTTTAAAATTCAATTAAGCTCTGCATAACTAAGCCATAATAGATAATAGTCAAACAATATTCATCTATCCATAAAATATTTTATTATCTATTGTGCTTTGGTTTACGCAGGGCTTACTGAATTTAAAAACATATTACATATTATAGATGGTGTTAGCCAACACCATCTGTAATAATATGTATTCTTAATTCACCGAAAACAAATTAGTATTACTGAAAAATAGTGCACTATTTTTATCGGATCGCCATTTGTGATCGCGATTGTGATTCGCGAATTGAAGTACTTTACTGACTCATATTGAATAATTCACAAGATTTAAGAATGTAGCATTCTAATTATTTAACATACCTACATAATTTTGAAAATACTTCTGAAATAATAAATTATAACAAAAAAATCTTGGAGTGATCCGTGACAATTAAAGCAATACCTACTTTGATTTAAAATACAAAAGCTGATCGATTGGAATTTGGTAATGAAATTTGAAATGGCTCAATTTGGAAAGCGCTTCAGAGAGTATTAAAAGCCATTAGTTAAAATTTGCCACAATTAAGTATGAGGTCTATAGCATAGTGGTTAATGTGCATGGGCGCGAAACCCGAGAGTTGCAGGTTCGATCCCTGCTGGGTGTCGTATTTTTTTTCAAAAAAGATTTTTGTATTGGTTAATATATATATTTTCTCAGAAGTGTTTTTAAAATTATGTGTGTTCAAGTTATTTTATATTAAAACAGAGAATGTCCGTCACAACGAAATCGGTTTTCTGTTATAATAACTACATTTCAGTATATTATGTTACTTCTACAAATAATATATTCCATATATTTGGCTGTGGTTACCTTAGTACAAAAACGGTTTAACGTCTTCAAAACTCGCCTATATAATTCCAAGTGAAAGCTCTACGTATGCAACCATTTTGAAGGCTGTGTGATCCAATCTCTCGTGTCGCTTTTTAGTAGACCACTTTAAAATCTATTTAGTCGCCTAAAGAAAGCTTTTCCTGTCAGTCGTGATTCCGGGAAAATGTGTCCATATAGCGGTTTTTTTTTGTCTCACGTTTTCGGCACTACAGTCATGGGTAAGCCATGGTCATATCTAAAGTCATCAATGATATTATATTATGTAAATATTGTGAAGTTTTATATTATTATCATTATCATCATCATCATCATCAGCATGAATCTATCCACTGCTGGACGAAGGCCTCTCCAAGCTGATTCCACTTCTCTCGGTCCTGTGGATTTCGTTGCTAGGTACTTCCACTGAACTTTATCATTTCATCGATCCAGCGGCCTCTAGGTCTACCTTGCGAACGTTTTGTACCTCTTGGATACCACTAGATGACTAAATTTATCCAACGATTGTCCCTTCTTTGAGCTATGTGTTCAGCCCATTTCCATTTGAGGTTTTTTGCGAACTCTATTACATCGCGCACCCTTGTCTGTCTTCTTATCCACTCATTCCTCTTTTTGTCCTTTCGCGTTATGCCCAGCATCCACATCTCCATACCACGTAGTGATACTCTAAGTTTCTGGATCTCTCTCGTACTTAGAGTCCATGTTTCATACGCATATGTGATTACGGGAGGCACACACTGGTTAAACACTTTGCGCTTTAGGGACAGTGGGATGTCACTTTTGAAGACATTATTACGGTGGTAAAAAGCACTCCAGCCTTGCTTTACTCTGGGAACATTTTCATCAAATATACATCCATCTATAGACACTTGTATATAAAATCTTCAATGTCCAGCCAAAATAATTTAAACGAAACGTGGGTGTAATTTAATACAATCAAATATCCTGCCCGAAGTTAGCATCAAAAGCTTTACGACATTTTTATATTTTATCTCTAACTGTTTGGGAAATAAAGCACCCTTTGCACAAGTATTTTCCCACGTTAACTATATAAACTTACGTATTAACTTGCATAAATATATCCTACACTGTGTCTTATAATAAATACACTTTAATATAACAATCTATTTATTTTGAAATGATTCACAAAATATTTCAAATTGTTTGTTTCGATCTTGATGCACTACTTAAAGATCTTACAAATATTGTATTATATTATCTTCTACTATTGTAGTTTTGAAGCTCGTCATTCGAAGACAAATAATGCTGGATTGTCCTAATAAAAGTATTCAACATATCTATGGATGGGCATTTTGTAGAAGAATTAACGACGACAATAAATGTAATTCGATTTAAAAATAAAACTCTTGTCATAAATTCTGAAAACACAATTTAAATAATTACAAAATAAAAAGAACTTTTAATATAGAACGTTTTTAAATTTTCTGTTGAATCATATAAACTTGATTTGACTAACTTAAACGATTAAAAAAATTGTACTTGATAGAAATAATACTGAAATGTCATTTTGACATGTCATATTGATTTCCATAGTAACGCACGTATGTATTAATAATTTAGTTGCTAGGACCCCAGACCCCTATCAATAATGGTGTCGAAATAACTTTTCATACAAAACAGACTTTACTGAAAATGAATTCAATTCTACTTAAAGATGGCTAAAAGTATTAAAAAAATGTTGTTCGCATCGTGTTCTGATATATTCTAAAAGTTTTAAATGTTTAGCTAGTTGGGAAGTTAGTTAAAAGTCGATTGCAAGATTTGTACCGGACAAAGAACCACCGGACTAATAAGAATACGAGCTAAGAAAAACGTTGTAAAAAATGAAGAAGTGAAACATTTCCACTTATTGTAAAAAAATACGTGAGTGTTCATGTTTGAACATATTTAAACGAATTGTTACAGATTTAGAGGTCCCTTAACGAAATATAGCATATAATGTTTGAGGCTTACACGGTTATTTTTTATCGTAATAGATTTTTGGGTTTCCACCGTGTGTACTTTCTCCTTTTTTCCTCGAAGTTTCGGGCTCGTTGCAGAGGCAATCTGTTGCGAAATATGGCATATGAAATAAACCGTTACCTTAATTTATTTTATCTCATACATCCATAGTCTATCATCAACAATCTTGCGCTGACCTGGTTACTTCAGCCATTTAGGTGAATATGCCATTAAATATTTGCTCCATGCCTTGTATTTTACTGCACTTACAAGATTGTTCATCAAAGAACCTTATCATACCATATTATCTTAGGTGACCGTAAAGGAGGGCTTTTCTTCTTTGGTATTAAAAACTGGATCCAAGAAAAAGATGCTCTTGGGTGGTAGATGCGTTTACTACGTAGACAGTCTTTGAATGAGACGGTCAAAGTACAGTTTTTGCCATACATAATTTACGTTGTGATGATCTATTTTGATTGTACAATTTAGGCAACTAATTAAGATTTTCTAAGATTCTGATGAAGTCAACGGTTTCTGCGTTTATTCCGGAGAATACCACCATTTCTCATACATGGTGTATTATAAAAAAGGGTATATTTACTGTCAAACATGTTTGTGCGAGGGTGACAAATAAGGTTTATGCGTTGTCGTTAATCGCGTAGCGTTAAGAGCTCTTTGTTTTCACTTTTTATTGCCTACTTCTATTTTATCAAAATACACTAACGTCCCTAGATCCCACTCTATGACAATTCGATGAGAATATTCTTTACCCCAACGAGATAAAACCATTTTTTTAGAATTAATGAAATAATAGTCTTTGTATAGGTACTAAAAATATTTTATGTGATCATAGGGCACCTGTAAAGGTTTTGTATATAACCCTACAACCGAGACGTTATTGTCTATGGTCATATATAGACCATAGACAATGACGCAAACGGAAATGGAACAGTTGTCATTCAACCTTCCTACAATGTAGTCGACACGCGCCACTGTTCCGCGTCTCTCACTATATCTAAATTCTAAAGTATAACGTAAACCTTTCAACTCAAACGAAAACCAATGTGACAGTCATTTCTTAGTACCGTGTTATCCAAACTTTATTGCTTTAAAATAAAACCAAGAAAATACCAACACGTGTATTATTCATCACTGCCCAAAAATATTATCTCATTCATATACAAGCTACCATCTGAACTTAAACTTAACATCGGGGGTAAGAATAACACTCCCCCATTCATCCCCCGATACACCATAATGCGACAGATACCTTTGAACGTTTACGGGTATCAACAACTGTGCAGGCTTAGATAGCTTGTAAAAACTACATTACCGTGTTCGGTCTTAAGCAGATCATATTATTATGAGCCACCACATTTTGGAAATTATATTAACGTATCTTTCATGTGAAATAGTTGTTAACCATTTGTCTAAATTTGTTACACATTGAAATAAAATAACATGCATTTTTACTTGGCTTCATAAGCGACTGCTCTACCGATCCCCAGCAGGTCTATTCTTTCACTTTAAAATATTTTCGTTATTTTCATTCTTTAAAATTAGCATGGAAGGTATTCTTTATACTAAATATTAGCGGCGGCTATCTCTAATTCATAATATGGCGAAAATTTAGGTTGGTAGACATATCGGTCAAATTCGGATATATTCGTGCTGCCGAATCCAAGTAAATAAGACCGAAAACAAGTAGATAAAACCAAACCAGCGCCATTTAGTAGGTAACGAACCGAACAGAAGAATTTTGTATTGACACGTCAGACATTTATCAACATAGCCTACAATTTTATCATGTCATTGCGATTGCAGCAAAACAGTCGGATCTTGCGACTCAATTCTCAATATGTAAAATTGACATACTCTGTCTCGTTCTCAAAGTTAGCACGGCCAATAGAAGGGCTATTCAAAGATATCACCTTTTGACAGTTCAGACGGTTAACCTTTTTACATAATTAACCGCCAGAATACGTAAAGTGATAAATGTGATATATTTATCACAATTAGCTCTTTTTAAATGTTAAGTGATATGTTACAATAGGCCTGCAGATTGTTAATTTTGTCGTATATACAATATTTAAATGGGTCACACAATGTAATATTATATCAAATATCGTTTATTCCTTGAAAATAAATGAAGTTTTGAGGTTCGTCTAAAATAATGAAATTGATTAGATACTATATAGATACGATACACAAAATTGATTGTACATACAGTTCGAGTGTATTTATGCCTTTATGGA
The DNA here is from genome assembly GCF_057557595.1 of Rhyacophila brunnea. Taxonomy (NCBI): domain Eukaryota; kingdom Metazoa; phylum Arthropoda; class Insecta; order Trichoptera; family Rhyacophilidae; genus Rhyacophila; species Rhyacophila brunnea. The sequence continues at coordinate 39,934,802 of NW_028232796.1, forward strand.
GTATTGCCGATTTACGGACTACTGATGACACAATAATAATTTATCGTATTAATGATTAAATAAAATTCTGTTAAAAAATCGATGTATGTACTTAGTGTAACAAAACAAAACTTGTGATAAACTAGATTCTTTGACTAGCTCTTAATTATCTTTTTAAATTACACACTCAATAAAAAAGACCGCTTATTGGAACGCCGTTAGTTTATTTCTATACACTTTAACTTACTACTAAATTATATAATGGTTTCTCGTTGTTTTTATTTTTAAAGAACCAACTGTTACTCAGACGTTTAATCGTTTGTTTACGTAAGGAATTGCAAATGGCCGACAATAATAAATTCGCTGCCTAGACAACGGAACAATTCTAAACTATAATATTATACTGTAAAATCATCACGATTGCAGTACCATACCGTGGCGTAAAGGTAGTACGTTCGGCTGATAACCGAACAATCGGTGGTTCGAATACAATCGAGTGCGTTTCTTTACGTGTGAAAAAATAAATTATGTGTTACATGTCACACGCCAAAAATACACTCTGATCTGATTTCCCAAACGCGCCAAAAGAAGTATAACTTCAAAAATATAGCTAACTGTCCGCTCACTTAACACTCTCGTACGAAATACTTAAATACTAAGAAAGCAAAAAGAAATATTTATTTGGCAAAGCAGAATCGCGATATTTTTAGGACAGACATTAAAAAAGGATGTTTACCGTATTATGACATTAAATTTGTGTGTACAGAATTATTATTTCTGCGAGTTTTATCAGATCATTGCGGCTGAGGAGTTTTTCTTTCGCTTTTCTTTCGTTTTTTTTGCCTGAAATTTATCGCATATTTTTCATCCACTTGATTTTATTAGTTTCTCGCATTTCGGCTCGAAATCAGCGTTTTGAGAGGCATCTTAAACGCGCTTTTATTGGTCGTAAGATGTGCGTATTTATTATTTTAATGTAAATTTATCTTGTTTTCATTTTTCAAGGTGATAATGAGATCAACATTCTTTGAGTGGTTAAAATAAATTCTCAAAAGTTTATGTCTACCTAAAGCATTTTTGTCTAAAACCATCAGTTATTTGATTTTGTATATGAGTGTCGAATGGTAGAGGTAGGCTTTTAAGATCTGACGTAAATAGTGCACGATTACAGATTACAAATTGCAGATAGTGTTGATTAAATTTCAAAATTCAATTAAACCCTGCATAAACCAAACTATCAGAAAATATTCGTCTATCTATGAAATGTCTAAAATTATGCCATTAAAGCATTGATATAAAATTAAAACATACACAATTTTAGATATTTCATAGATAGAAGAATATTTGGTACTAATCGGTTATCCTGTATACAGCGGCAAACACATTGTGAAAATAGCCGATATACTGGATTATTTGTTAGGATAACCTAACCTAACCTAACTTAACCTAACCCAAACTAACAAATAATACAGTATATCGGCTATTTTCAAAATCTGTTTGCCGCTGTATCCAGGATAAATATATAGAACCGAATATTTTTTATCGATTATGGTTTGGTTTACGCAGGGGTTAATGAAACCAAATAAGTATGACTGAAAAAATGTGCATTATTTTTATCGGATGTCCATAGCATACCTAGACTATTATGGTTTGGCGAGGTAGGGTTTAATTGATTTTTAAAAACTAACCGGTGAAATCTGAAATTTAAGTTCTTAGTTTAATGAAAACAAATAATTATGACTGATAATGTTTAGTGTTCACTATTATTTATGTCAGATCTTAACAGCATACCTCCACTCCTCGCCACTGTTGTATAATATATAATATGTTGGTAACAGTAGCGTGTGGTGATTTTTTTTTATAGAGATACTGTAGAAAAATGCTCGCTTCTAAGAATATAATATTATAGGACACCACAGAATGGAAGTTTTATTTAACATACTCTTTTATTTTTTATTTAGACAATTCTACGTTAAAACGGCCTAATAAATTTTAGTTAACATATAATTAAAAGAAAAATATTACACGGTTTTCGTATTTTTCAATCGTTCACAATATGAAAATAATTAAAACGCTTTTTTCAAAAGCTCCACACCGTAAAAGCTGCTGATTTTCATTTACTTGCAGCTGTGAGACGAAAATACACTATTCCCCCATTAATTTTGGGGAATATATTTTTTAGATTTCACATTTTTTCAATAGAACATACGTACCTTATTGTATATGGTGTATAACAAAGTAATATATTTTATTTGAAATTAATATTATTGAAATTTTTTTTATAATTATTAAAACAAAAATTATTTCATAACTAGTATTTTTTTAGTATATTTTTATTTAAAAAATAAACCATAGTTTAATACCCTAGATTGCATTAGAATAAAAAATGACGTCTATGTATATGTTACACCGAATGTGTGAAATTGCGTATTACGCGAAATCGGCAATATTTTGCCTAATTCATGAATAAGGTAACGGGATTCCATTATTCATGAATTTGGCAATTTATCTGCCGAGTGCGTGAATTTGGCAGGGTATGGAATTTTTAAACTGTCAACATGACAGTAAAAAAAGTAAATTTAATACGGATGGTTTTATTAGTTATAATTGGACATAATATAATAGTATTATTATTAGGTTAGGTTAGGTTTTGTAATTCTGAACTCAACTGAATGTCCATTTTGAGGTTAGCTAACATCTGTCAACAAACTATCAAATCATACTATCACAAACAAACAATCGACCATTGCCTGATACCCAAGCACAAATTAAATCGCGAAAATACCCATTAATAAAATTCTTCCGTTATCATGATATAGTTCTAGATTTTTTTTGGGGATAGTAAATGGATATGAACATCATTGTAGTTATTGATTGGTATATTTTTATATAATCAATGACATTTGACACATTTGGTTAGTTTGAATAGTTGCAAAAAACACCAAACACCACTATCTATTTTGCCCGATGTATGAACTAGGCAGAAAAATTACTGCCGAATTCACGCACTCGGCAGATATTTTGCCTAATTCATGAATATGGCAACGGGTTTGCATTTTTTATGAAAAAGGCAAAATTTTGCCGATTTTATGTACTACGCAATTTCACACATTCGGCGTAACATATACACTTATATAATAATGACAAAACAATTAAAAGTTATATTTTTCTCACATTATGTGTTCTACAACATGTAGAATACCTCTTTAGCTCTGCGACATTTAGTGTACTCAAGTGCAATACTAATCCACCGCTCATACTCACCCGAATGACACTCATTAGTTTTTTTCTCCTTGTAAATTTCTTTATCAGTGTATTTATTATTTTTTTATTTAATACATTAATGAGAATTCTCATTTTCACATATTAATAATAATGTAAACAGTTAGTTTTTTATGGGACATAAAATATGTAAATATTAGTACCACGAGTGGCCCCTTATTAGAATTTTTCGATATGGCAATAAATAACGATAATAACTGAGAGTAATAAATTTATTGACCAAGTTTTTTTATCACCTGTAAACGACCTAAGAAGCTTTATTGCTGTTATTGACATGAAATATTACAAGTAATACCTATTTCCGGCGCTTAAAATTATGTGCTAATACCGAAAATGGTCATAGAAAAAAGCTCTGATAAGCTCTTTTACTAGTTGTCATTTTTGCAGGTACATGGCCGTTGAAAGTTTCTCAAACCATTTAAAATGTGATACTCTTTTGGACATGCTTACATACCGCAGTTTAAAAGTAATGATATGATGTGTGTGTGACTGAATTCATGATAATTGCGAGTGATGATTAAATTGGTGCCCCGGGATAACTTTATTAACAAAGAAGTGTTGAGAGCATCCCTTGCAATCTCCCTGCAAATCTAATCTTCCATTGGTAATGAAATACATAATAGATGTGGTAGGTAACTCAAATTGTCTTGAATATAGATCTATTTTACCACGTTTTTCTTAGCTCGTATTCTTGTTTGTCCGGTGGTTGTTTATCCAGTACAAATCTCGCAATCGATTTTAACTAACGTCCCGACTAGCTAGACATTTAGAAACTTTTAGAATGTATCAGAACACGATGCCAATGCATTCTTTTAATACTGTTAGAAAATGAATTGAATTCATTTTCGGTTAAATTTGTTTTGTATGTAAAGTTATTTCGGAAAAAATCCGTAATCCAATCCACTATTATTGCTTGCTAAGTGGGTGGTCCTAGAGACTAAATTATTAATATATTCGTGCGTTACTATGGAAATCAAAATGACATTTCAGTATTCTATATTTGTTTGTTGCAAAATAGCAAAAAAATGATTTGTTGACAATCGCCTTATTTGTCCTAAATTATTAATACATAGAATTGTCAAGTTTATATGATTCAACAGAAAATTTAAAAACGTGGTTTATAAAAAGTTCTTTTTATCTTGTAATTATTTGGAATTTAGATTTGGTACCCGCACAAAATAGAACATGATAAAACAGATCATGAATAAACAGAACATGAATAAACAGAACATGAAGAAACAGAACGGTGACAAAACAGAACATGAAAAAACATAATGGTGACATAATGGTTTCAATAAGCGGGTCTCTTAGTCCCATCCCGTCGCAGCGGTAAAAATCTCTTTCTAAAAAGAATGTGAATGCATTAGCGTTAGTATACGCATACTGGGGATCGAATCAATAAACCCCTAGGTGAGTAAAAGCGCTGGATATATTATGTCGTTATTCAAAACTGATAATTGTAAGTATATAATAATAATAATAATTATTAATTAAGTTAATATTTGAAGCACGCTTTTTATGTGTGATGAAATAACGACTCAGATAATCATATTATTTATTTTGAAAGCTTAATAGTATATAAGTAGCTTGGTACATAATGTATAATATGAAAAAGTAGGTAGGTATGTATATTTAATAATTAATAGCTAAACCCCACCACCTAGAAAGTCTTCGAGCCGCCACTGTCCTTGAATATTGCCCATCTAAAAATGTATAAGTTTACAGGTCGTATGTATCTTATTTACCTACTTATAATAATTATTGCGAGAATCTAATGTGATTTTTTACATGTTTACTACCTATGGAATGATTTGGAAAAGGTACTAAAATTCTCGATTTATTCTAATTTTATTCGTATGAAGGCTTTAAGATACCGTATGATAATAAACCATATTTCATACGTTAATAAATTTATATGACATAAGTACATAACAATATTATTATCAATTTAAAGGTTGTTAGCACTTATTATTGATAAAAGCTTATTATAAAATATACATTTGTCATTTTAATTGTGGTGATTAACAATAATGATTTTTTCTTGACGTCAGAATATTCTATTAATTCAAATAAAGCCCAGGTTTGTATTCCATATAATGCACATAAGTTAATTATGACAAGGACCGCATTAGAGGTTCCAATCCCGGAATCCCGAGCTATTTTCGATACCTATGAATCCCGGGATTGAGAAACATAATCCCGAAACTTTCGGAATTGATTTTTTTTATCAATTGTTATGGACAATAAAAGAAAAACAAAAATATAACAGAAAAAATACTTTTAATAACAAATAACTACATTAGAAATAAACTGAGTTTAAATGAAGTTTGATTTATACCCATGTGTAAGTTTCCGATTCATTTTATTTTTTCACACAAATTAATAAAAATGAGAAAGATTGGAAAAAACAGTGCTTCGCACTTTTAACAAAGTAATTCCACCATGATCTCATACGTATTATGGCAGTTTCATATATGGCTGACTTATTAGATTTATGAAGTGGAGAGGCTATAAGTACACCATTATTATTTGCTTTACTATTTTAAATCTCGCTAATCCATTCATTAAGTCTTTACTATCAGAAACAGCAATCTCATATTAAATTCACATTATTATTTATATTACAATATTATTTACTCTATTAAACTTATGTATTTCCAAGATTGAGACATACAATATTAACAATAAATGTCTTAAATAGTATAAATTATACTAGATTTATTTTTGACCGTCCCTGGATCCCGGGATTGTCAAATTGTAATCCCGAAATCCCGAAATCCCGGGATCAGAATTTTGGCTCGTGATTGGATTCCCTAGACCGCATTTGAACGCTAGCGGAAAATATTGTAAAATAGTAAAAAAAATCATTATATTGTACCCATCATAGTAACCATAACAATTATTTGTTTAATGTTTAAGACTTTCACAATTTTTTGTTATCGTAATAGATTTTTGGGTTTTCATCGCGTGTTCTTTCTTCTTCTTTCTTCGAAGTTTAGGGCTATTTGCAGAGGCCACTCTCTCAGAGGACATCTCTTGAGAATGGCCACTCCAACGAGCCTGAAGGACGAAGGAAGAAGGAAGAACACGCGGTAAAACTTCATAAATGTATTAGTATGATAACAATTATTATTTAAATTAAGTAAATCTACAATTTCGTAATAATATTTTATGTTCATATTCACTACAATATGGATATTTTTATAACAATTGACAATAATATCATTATAATGCGCCAACTAGACGGTATAGTTTGTGCCAAAAGTACGTAACACTTTTCGGTTTGCGCGAGCTACAGTTTTCTCGTCCGCACACACGGGCTTCCCGATACAAACTGGTTTGCGCAGGCAAGCTTGTGGTAAAACATGAGTGTCCAGATGGCGCTTTAGTGAACACAACCGCATATAATTAATAAAAAGTATTTTATTGTGTTAATTGACAATTTTTGGCGAAAATACATCGTAATGGCTACTTATTCCACTTAATTTAATAATAATTACGACCGGTTTCAGCCGATTAGTTTCTATTCTTATTAACAATCAGGTTTTTTTGTTAAAACTATAAATTAAATTGCTTTCTAATTAGTAGGTAATGATTTATTGAATGAATCATAATTTGCAATATTAAAATATTAGTATTCAATATATGCAGCTAATATGATTATAATAACGGTTTTTGAAGAGCTATGTTAGTTTATTTGATTAATTTTTGAATAGGTAGAGAATTTCTTAGAATTTTATTTATTCATAATATATTATTATGTGCGGTGTAAATGTGAACACTGCCATCCTTGGTAGTATTAACCTGTGTGTCCTTGATAACAATTATAGAAATCGGGAACATCAATTATTGTATGTTCTGCCAAGGTGCTTGAGTAACCTATCGTTAGTAATGCCAATTGAGCCGGCAATAATTTTGTTCAAACAAATCGATTCGGATATTGATATATTCCACTTACATGAGCTGAGTTTAGGTAGGCGTTGTTTTATAAATTCTTAAAATAGGGTACTTCCATCTACTTCAAAATTTTTGTATTTAAGCTTTTACTAATATTGTTTATATTTTTTTGTTTTTTTAAATAGTGTTCTATTCTACTTATTTTTTTCCCTTTCTTGACATGTCGCGAACGTCTTAAATTTGTAATTTGTAAAGTTTACTATAAGTATATAATAATAGAAAGTTAAAAAAAAAGAGAATGTCTTAATAATTCGACGAATTCTGTTTATATTATCTAGTACATAGTAATATGATATTATATTATTTTACGTACTTATTATTGTTAGCAACATTTTGATTCTGTTCATCCACAATAATTTTATTTTCATGGTATGTACGGTTATAAATAATAATATTTTAAATTTATTGTATATTGTTAGTACACTGTCCATCTATTCATCACAGAACTAACCAGTTTTGAGCCATATCCAAAAAAGGACATGGATTTTAGACAAAACAGGAAGTGCCTGGTTAATTTCTCTCAAGAAATCACTTAGCAACGAAACAACACAGATTTTTTGCACTAAGACAATGTTCAACAGTTACTTGAATATCTGCTGTGGATTGTATTGATTACATGGAAGACATAATCAATCAAAAATACGAGGCAAAGAATTCTCCATGCTTTGTGATCGACGGTTTAATAATAATCAATCAATTTTACACACTTAACAATGTAAGTATGCATAACACTATTTTAAACTATCAACTGAATTCATTAAACTTAATCTCATCGATAAAAACATAAATTAAAATTAAAAGAGTTTTGACTACCTATATTACTTTGGTGGCTCATCCTTTATCGAAATGACATTTTTGTAATGAAGGTCTAAAGTTAAATTCACTAAAATAGTTAAAAATTGATAAAGAATTATTCAGAAATAAGAAAAGTATAATTATTAAAAATACTCTCGTAATTCACCTACACTTTGATAAGTTGCTTTTTATATGATTATACCGAGGCTTTGACTGCGACTCGCCGTTATATCCCCTTCTCATCTAGCGGAGGATCCGCCGATCAGGTCCTCACTCAAATTCTGTTAAAGAAATTTACAATTTCACCAAGCTCTTCCATCTTACCCACCGTCAGGGAACCTTTCAATTCGGCCACATCCTCAAAGTTATCCGCAATTCGCAGCTGTACTCTGTGTTCATATTTAAGGTATTGCACTGCTTTGCACATATTCATCGCAGAGCTGTGGATTGCTTATTCCCATGAAGATATCAAATCATTTACCCATTGTGTGTCCTGTTCTTAGCATCAGCGTAAGCTCATTTCTCTTCAAAAGAAATTCTACAAACTAGAGAACCAAACTTGGGGATGGTAGAATGGACTTACTCCATTTCCCTTTTTTCTAGGGATGGTCTGTGGTAAAAATCTATCCACATGCTTTGGCACATTTTCTTTATGGCCTTATAATTTGCTTGAATATAGTTTTAATTGAATAATCTATTATTGTTTACGCATGAAGTCTTAGAAACTCCAAAAAATTAATTATGTTAACGTAGTTTTTGAAAATACTAAGTATACTAAGTATGTAAATACTAAGTACGAATTGAAGTATTATTCATGAATAGTTACTAGAATGAAAGCGAATAAGGCTCTTGTTTCTCTCTGTGAGTCAGTGAGTGGAATACATACAAAGTCTTGATAATGGAGTGACAACCAATCGAGTAATAGCAGAGAACACAGAATTAATGGGAACTGAAATACATAACGGGTGTGGAGTAACAAGCAACCGATCTCGAGTGTGGAATAATATGGGATAAACAAACAAGAGACGGAGAAAACGGAGAAACCCAAACCAGAATTACATCTTGTACGTTTTTCATGGGGACTTTTTGTCAGCCATCAAGCTGATGAAAATGCTCTGAAATTTGAGGAACGACTAATTATTTCTTGAAAATATAATTAGTTTAGGTTTGCTTCAGTGTACATTTTTATAAATTGACAATATTACACTCTAAAAACCCATGCTCACGAAAATACTTTCACTAAGAAAATAGCCAGGTAGGAATACTAAACATTGTTTTACAAGAACTACTATGGGAGAAAATAAGCTTTTATGATAATACGCGCGGAAGAGTCATTCAACTTTGAAACTTCACCGGCTGATATGGAAACAAAGTATTAAAAATAATCCGTTTTTGAAACTATAGAACACATCTGCTTAGCATAGAAATTCGTTCAGTATTACATTCGCCCGAAAAACTTTGACATACCGCTAAAGCTTTATGACTTATATATTTTTAAATAAGTAAATATATAGAAGCACCAAAGTTATGTGAAATACCACCTGTCCTCATCCTAATTTTATTCTGATTAGCAATTGATAGAATAACGAGACTGTCAAGAGGTTTATAAATAGGAGTGCACATCACAGGAGATGACACTTTTCAAAGACAGTTGGCTATTCTTTAGCTCGGTTGCATATATAAACTCGTCTCGACTGCAAAATGTGATTCACAAAACACATATAACTTAATGTACTTCCGCACATAGCGTCGGTCTGATATTTTCACTAGAAAAAAGATCTGTTTCAAAAATTTTACATGACATCACTTTCTCGGCATGTTCTCGTCTGTGTGCGTGAAAAAGAGTTGCAACATTATGGCGGGTTTGATTTATAACCTTTTCCCAGGTGAGGTAATTTTGTATTTGGGACTAATGGGCTAATGGGAAAACGTCAATGAGGAATAGCTGAACACATGGTAAGTAATACTTGGTTGAAAATTATTCCCATCTATCATTCTGATGGTGTTGCTTTACAGTTGTGAGTTATTATGACAAAGAGCAACCGTGTGCTGTATTTTACGAGGAGATACTTTTGGAGGATACCGGGTGTATTATGACTTTAATAAAAGTAACAATGATGAGACAGCGGACCATGCAACCTCTCAACACATAATAAGTGAAGATATAACGTTGAATATGGATCGTTCCCGTGCTACAGCCTCAAGAGACCTACATTTTTTTTAATCACGGGGATTTCGACATTCAGGACGGCTACTATGCTATCCGTAGTGTCCGGAAACTTGTACGTATGCAGTTCGCCGTATCACGCTTCATCGTGAAATGTTGTATCGGATATATATTGCCGTATTTTAAAGACCGTCCAACCTCTTTTGGTCGTATAGTACCGACATAAAATTCATGTCAAAATAAAACACGGTTTTTGTCAGTTTACACTTTACAGAAAGCCAGCAGCAAACAATTTTTGAAAATAGGCGATATACTGGATTATTTGTTAGGTTAGATTTTCATTCTTGAATTAATGAATTTGGCCAAAATCAGCTATAAAGTTAAATCAGTGTTCATATTATTGAATCTTATAAAATTGGAGACCGTATAGTATACAGTCATCTCTTTCCGATAAGAAAGCTAATGGCGAACTGTGCCACGGTGAAATGTTTTACGTACAATTTACATGTAACTGCTATCCGTACAGTCAAAACGGTATGCTCGCTTGACTTAGGAAGACGCAAGAAGACAAGGATCTAACAGGAAGTTGAAATGGATAAAGAAAAAAATGTATTCTAAAGAATTTAAATACTCTTGTGGGATTCGATGTGGGATACCACTGTGGGTGTCGTCGACATGTCGTTGATGTTGAGGATGATGATGAAGAAGTCGAAGATGGATGCAGGAGCGAGTTTTATTTGCGGCGTAACGGTCTGTACAATATTATGTTATAGTAGTTATGTTACAATATTAGAGTGACATTTCCGATGATTTATTATTCGCTATTTATACATAAAAATAATATCTACCCATTATAATTTAGGAAGTAACTAGGTATATTAATTGAGTCAGCTACTTTCTGTCATTTGCGTCAATGGACATCCGACTAGCTGACTATTGTATACAATATAGATATCGCGAAAATAACTAATGTACTATACTTTGACACTATGGAAATGCATATTAAAGAATTTGTAATTCCGGTAATATATTTAATATCGCCGATCAATATGCTGACACGAGTTGAGTTGGTATCAGCATTATGGCCCCCACATCATGAAGCGGACCCCCAGGCTAGGATGCTTGGCGGGCCCCTCTACCTATCGCTAAGGGTAAAGGCAGTGTGACGCGCTACAGTAGCGTTTTCCATGGTGTGCGCGGTAAAATTATGGTGTATTTTTTAGCGATTTTTTGTATTTTTATTAATATTATTATGTACATCCATTTGAATAATGGAGTTGTCGAGTATCGGCACAAAGTTAAAAATTGCATCGTACAATCAAATATTTTAATTATTAATAATTATTGAAGCACCGCAGGCGCCTTTTTTTAATATTAGAGCAAATTTGTGGTCTGTGTTCATCTCACTTATCAGTCGACTCGTCACGCCGGGGCCCTTCGTGAGCCCGGGCCCCTAGGCTAGAGCCCTGTTAGCCCCCCCCTTGTGGGGGCCATGATCACCATACTCTGTTTGAATGGTGTATGAGAAAATTATCCTGTTGTTCTAAAAATAGAAAAAAATGAATTGCTCTAAAATAATATTATATATCCCATTCAGCAGAATGTAATCACCGATTATTCGCGAATTTGCATTTGAATTGCGGCATTTACACGAGTTTGCGTAAGATAAATAATGGCCCACGGCGAACCCTTTCAGCACCTTTCAGCGAATATTTGCGAACTTAATGTAACGGGCGCGATAACATTTTGTTAGCAGCTTTCGTCGATCGCTCGCCACCTCTGAAAACGTCGGCGTATAAAGTCGCCGAATATTTTCATCGTGAGAGAAAAGCTTTTAACACTTTCGGTATTTATGCATTTATATATAATTTATTTTTCAATTGGGTATATTTTTTATTAATCAAAAAAGTTTGTAGTATACCTAGATGGATCCATATGAAAATCTTGTATTTTAAAATAATCATATGAATACAAATTATCTGGTTGGGCCCTTTATATTTGCATTTGTCTTTTCTTTCCACCAACCTCAAATCCCTAATTGTTCGTCGCTATAGAATTGGTTTGTCGAATATCCGTTAATTCAATAATACAGACTGATTCAGAAGCTGTTTGTGGGCCACGGCCGGGTCAGCTTGATATAGTGTGAACATCGGCAGGCCGTGGTACCGGCTATCATCATTCATACAACCTATCATCATTCATCAACCTCATATATCATCCATCAATAGTGTACCGTCAAATGTCGCGTACCGGGTAACCCAACAAACAATACCGCACGAGTGATAGTGCAATCAGACCATGGAGCCATCATCAACATCATAAAAGGTCAGTGTCTGGCATCTTGGTAAACCCCCCCCTCCTAGATCCGGAATCAATCAGTATCACCTCCAAATTACAGCCCACTGCAAAAAGCGCCACGATATGATACTTATTACACCCGTATTATGCCGACAAAAGCTTTGTGATCAAATGTGTGATATACATATTGTCATTATTTATTTGATAACCATATCAAATTATGCATATATTTATTTCAATATGATCAATGTGTAAAAGTGAGACAAAAAATATTCTTACTTACAGAGTAATTATTCAAACAACAGCTGTATCATTGCAAAAAATTAGGATAATATTTTATAATGGAAGTATGTAATACTCGTACAATTAATAATCTGACAATATAATTTCCTATATTAAGTGTAAAATTATTTATTAGTTGGACGTAGTATTAAAAGTTTCTATAATTATTAGTAATGCATTTAAATATAGTAAAACTATAATACAATAATGTTTTGATTGATTATTTTTTATGTTAATAAAAATGTCTTACAACATAGAAAATTCTAAATTTGAAAATATACTTAAACGTCAAAAAAAGAAAAAAAAACAAAATCGGGTCGCGAAAAAAAAAACAAATGACAATCATTCTCCTATTAGTTTGACAGGAAGTACAAGTGGTGTGGTTTCGGGTTATATTTTTGTAGTAATCAGTAGGGAAATATCATTTTTTTCGGCTAAAACTTTTTGTACAATAGCGTGCCAGTTTTAGTTTTAGTTTTGTAGAATAATAATTATGTTTTGTGATATATCGAATAAATAAAAAAGTGTTCAATGATATTACAATAATAAATTTGCAACACGACATGAAAAACGCAAAGATATGGAAAAGTATGGTGCCCGATAGAAAATGCTTTATTGAAAATGATGTATGATTATGTCAAGTTTAAAAGATTGTGCTTAATTCAAACTCTAATAATCAAAGCGAAAGACATTTGAATAAGAAATTAGTATCTTATCCCAGATATAAGAGAAGACCAAAAGAAAAATACGATTGATATAAAATATTTAATTTCCAAACGGTACATAAAGTGTTAAGTATTAGGAATGTGAGTAAATATTCGACCAACTATAAGTACGGAGATTAATATGGGCGATAAAATGTGTGATCCCAAATTTACGAAATGTTGGCTTTAAATATTTCTATGGTTGATTCATAAAATGCTTCGAGCGAGGTGTTAAATGAAATTTTCATAATATAATAATATATTATTTTCTTCCCTACCGGAATACCACAGATTGATGCGAGATTAACTTTACTTATTTGTGATTTCAGACTATGCCGTCTATAGAAGAATTATATTTGGTGGTGTAACGATTCTCTAAGCAGTATAAGCCCATGTTCCGTATAAAGGTATAGTATGAAGAATTTGGAGTATCTTTGTAAGCTATGTCTGAATAATATATATATTATACGTACATAAACTTTGATACCATACCATTTTTCATAATGGAAAACAATATATTATCAGGTTACATATATTAATACAACAAAAGAGAATGTATTATTATAATTATTGTATTATAATTATACTAAAACCACTAGAAAATTAAGTTCTTCGTCTATTACGATACATGCGATGCGTTTAAGGTTGCCTAAGGTGGGGTAATTGATGAAGTATCCATCTTTGAAGCTATACTTCACGGGATTGAATCTGTGGCTGGAAAAATATACCTACAATACCCAGAAGACCAAATGGATTGGGCATATTTTGGCTAATAATTATTCCTCACATAACAAGAATATTAAAGGCAAAAAAATCAATCGTATTACAGTAGAAAAACCAAATACTGGTAAGTAGGTATCCAATAAAATACTTGATAGGGAACTTAATTGCTTTAAAACTGATAACTAAAATTAGCATCATTAACTTGCTTAGGTAGGTATAATAGATGAGCCTAACTGTTAATGTGGAAGCGACAACGATGATATAATTTAAATCACGTTGTTTAGCAATTCCCGCTTTATGATGGTCAAAAACGCAGGCCCCCTAAAATTTAAGAAGTCAAAATTTTTAATTACCACCCAATTTTAAGATGTTTATAGCTCAGCCAAAAATCAAAGCGTTTGTGTGTACCAAATATTTCTGAGAGAATGTAACCTGCAATTATAAATTATAAAACCACATGGTCGAAGCTAACATGTAGTATTACGTACCTACCCATTATGATTAATACCCCTATTTACTTTATGATTTTTAATTGTTTATTGGCCCACGATGGCCGAGCAGCTTAAGCGTCAGCCTATAATGTCGTAGGCCCCTAGGTTCGAATCCTAGGTCTGGCAAATAAATACACATATTGTATTTCAATTTGTGTTTTGAGTCAGAGTATGGACCTAATAGGTTGAGCAAGTGGCTGACATCCATTTCTCGTAAAAAACAAACCACTCTGTGGATGCCCATAATATGGTCCTATTAGGATCGGACATGGTCAAAAGAAGAAAAAAATCATAAGTAAATATAACTTTACTATTCCTCATAAGTCTGTTAATGTAAGCAATACTACTGACTACACTGATAAGTCTTATGTTATAATACATTTAACACGTATTTTATAGCTGCCCAACAGAAATTACAAATAATTCAATATATAAGATAATATAATATATTAATTTGTCGTACTTTTTCCACAATAATTATTATACTACACTCTCGACCGGATTCATTCTACCGGATATTTTAAATTGCTAACAGACGGTTTGTACAAGTTCTGTTGAAATTTATTTATATAACTTCACAAATTCTAAACGTCACACTAATATTAACTTAACCAACATAAACCGATCAAATAAAATGACGTATACACATTGGACATAGGATGACATAAAGTATCTTAAACAGTTAAATATCATTCACTCACTCATTAAAAAAATCGGTGTGTGTACGTACGTTAGAAGTTATAGTTCTTTGGCGTAACAAAACAAAAACAAAACTTGTGATAACATAGATTCTTCGGCTAGCTCTTAACCCAATGCTTACGGGCCGCACAAAATTGTGTTTTTGCTAATTACTTTTTAAAATGCAAATTAACACGTTAATTACAAAATTAATTAAAAGGGCCCGTAAGCATTGTGTTAATTATCTTGTTAAATTACACATTCAAGAATAAGGACCGCTTATTGGAACGCCGTTGGCTTATTTCTATACACTTTAACTATATTACTACATTATATAATTATTTATCGTTGTTTTTATTTTTAAAGTAACAACTGCCACTATGACGTTTAATAGTTTGTTTACGTAAGGAATTACAAATGGCCGACAATAATATTTTTTTTCCTATGCAATGGAACAATTCTTCGTACATATAATAATAAATTCGCTGCCTAGGTAACGGAACAATTCAAAACTATAATATTATACTGTATAATCGTCATGATTGCATTATCATACTGTGGCGTAAAGGCAGTGCGTTCGGCTGATAACTGAACAATCGTGGTTCGAATCCAATCGAGTGCGATTTTTTTCGTGTGAAAAAATAAATTATGTGTTACATGTCACACGCCAAAAATACACTCTGATCTGATTTCCCAAACGCGCCTAAAGAATAGATTTCTGATCAGTATTCTCTCTACTCATATTAACTCTACCTACTAAAGAACTAGATAGATGTTATATTTCTAATGAATTTTATTATATTATAATATGTTCTATATAAAAATTCAATGCTGTTTCTATATTGTGTACGAAAGTCGTTTCCGTAGGTCGTATAGACATCACTGGATCATAATATTACAGCAGTATAATATGTTTTCAGATATTTATGTATTCACCCTGCCATAGATTGGCGCGATGGCAAGTTTGTTGGGAAACACTTCTCGTGAATAGATAAATCAACGGTCGGATTCCCCCATTAAGCCTATTGAAACTTTGCTTGGGTTTTCTTTATACATGTTATTACGTATATGAAAAAATGGAGTGTTTCAAGTAAACCATTAATAAATATACATAATTTAAAAACACCTTAGAAATTATATTATACCAACTAGAAAAAATACGACTCCTGGCAGAACTCGAGCCCACATCTACTGGATTCGCACCAATCTGCTTTGCCAATTGAGCTACGTGCGTCCAACTGTATAAGGTATATTAAAGTTTTTAATATTTGAATTCTATTTCACAAATTTAATGTTTAACACTGTTAAAAAAATTGTTGAGTTATTGAAAGCAAAATTCTTTTTTCCAGATCTAATTCATGAAAGATATATTAGTAATAATGGACGGTGATTATTAGTAATTACGCTACATTAAATCACCATGTTCGATCCAAAGAAAATCACATGGATTGTGTTCACAGATATTCATGTTCAAACACGTGCGTTACTATGATCTTACTCCCTAACTACTTTATTTATCGTTTGTCAATTTATGGCTACGGCCGTATGTTGTAGCTTCGCCACTGGGAAATGCCAATAGAAATGGCGTATTTCAAAAAAATACTACCTTATTCTTAGGTCAATAATTATTATAAAACAAACATTATTCGTATAGTGTTTATCACATTTGAATGATCAAAAACATAGCTTATAATCAGTATCTTTAAAATTATCTTTAAGTGTGTAAATCTTGCCCATTTTTTTAATAATAAAATGCCTAATTCTTGTCAAATTTGGGATCACAGAGATTATCAATATATTTTTTTATTGTAAATATTTCATTATAACACTGTCGACATAAATTTTATTAATAGTTTTATAAATGCTTTTAAAAATTAATAAAATTGAAAAATCTTAACACCACTTCACATGGACGTACTGAAATATGACTATATTCTAAAACATTAGAGCGAGAGGCTTAAAAGAATACTATTTTATGTAATCAAAATACTTTATACAGTCATCAAATGTTTAAAATAAATATAAAGGATAATAAGGCTTCATATTTATGTAAATCGATTATCTACAACGTTTAAGTAATGTCCAGGACCATGCTTTGAAAATAGCATAAAAGCTCCATTCTGACGTACGCTGAGCATGTCCCCCCTTAAAAGAGCAGTCCAGAAATGCATGAGTGACACAACGTAATATGATGATGGCATACTGGGCATAACGTGGATAAAAACATAATAATTGGATATGACAACAAACAAAGGCGAGGGCAGGAACCATAGCTCGAAGAAGAGAAAATTGCTGGAAAAATCTAGTCATCTCAGCCAAGAGGTAGACAACATCCGAATGTCTGAGTTGCAGGATCCATGAAACAGTTAAGTACGGTTCAACGCAACGTACAGAATCGATAAATAATTGGTTCAATATTAATAGACATACTATTTTTGTAGATCAAAATTGAACTACTCCGATATGTTTGTATTGAAAATCAAGCATTTAACGCGGACTTTTGATGTATTTATATAAAAAAATATCCGATTGTCATAAATCAAAATGTGAGGTGGTTCAATCAATAAATGCGTGAGTCTATGCCGAACATTTCACTACGATTCAGACCTATCTAGTTTTACTAATATGATCACAGAGCAATATAGACATTGAATTTTTACATACTATGTAGTCATTTTTATATGCTTCAATAATGATCTGACCACATTAAGAAAAATAATACATGACATTTTTTACATGTAACATGACGTGACCATAACATTTCGTATTGAAAAATATCTGTATACATCATAATTGGTGGAATGATTTTAAATAGAAATAATTATTATTCTCATTGTCCAGTCAATCCAGGTTTGGTCTGAGTCTACTCGAAGAAATTTTTCCATTATCCTCTATTAACAATCTCCACCAGTTGGCGATTTCAATTCATCACACTATCCAACCATGAGGTTCCTCGATGCTCGAATGGCATCCATTTGTACAATATGGTCTGACCATCGAAGTCTTCACAGCTTGGCACATATGAATCTTTCCAAATAACGCCAAATGTAATAAAAATAAAATAAAGAAAACATTACATATTTTTATATTTAGAATAAATTATTATTAGAAAAAAATATTTGAATCTATGTCAGATTTTGGACTACTCTTGTGTTCACAGGGAAACAATTTCTAAAACATACGTGAATACTAAAAGTATAAAATAATATGTGAAATAATAATATCACGTATGAAAATAATGGTTTTGGCACCCCAATAAAACTAAGTTAACACGTGTTACGCATAATATTAATATTGTCATAGCGTTTTTAATAAAGGTCTCCTAGTCAAATTGTTCTATCAAAAAAATAATATAAAATTAATACGAGTAACTAAGTTTACTAGAGGTAAATTAGATTTTAATTCTGACTAATGAGATTTTAATACTTTACTAAAGGAATTATTAATCAAAACCCAGGTTTAGTATTTTGGTTCTATAATATAATATACTTATTTTGTGTGTATAAATAATAAAGACTGTAGTCTTTTTACTGTTTATTTATTTTTTTGGTGCAGTCTTCCATCGAAGCTTAGATACCAAATTGTAGTAAAATTCGAGTGCTTAAAGTCAGACAACGTTATCTACAAAAAAGTGTTTTTTTTTTTTTTGAGATAACGTTATTTTACATTTACGGCTACATGATAGTCAAACAACGTTATGTCAATCTTTTCTAATTTCTTATTAAATCGTCAGTAAAGTTTAACGCTAACTACATAAGTTACCCTTGTTTTCATATTTTTTAAAAACTATCCCTATAAATTTTAACATAATCATAAGCAAGATAAATGTACAATACACAATAAATTATAAAATATTAACATTAGGTTTTAAATAAACATTTCCCTTGTTGAGTTACAAGAATCTAAAATAACGATTTTTGGCTCTCCTGTAAAGTTGGACTTTTGTAGATAGTGTTGTTTGACACTAAGCCCTCGAAATATCCCTATTCTGAGTCAGTCTTATCACATTACCAATGCTTTGGCCATTAAGCCAATTGCAGTGATTGAATAGCTAAAATAATCTTCTGCTCCCTACGCCTCTGGCACCTTCTATATTTCCCTGTACTATTATGAGTTATGATGGGTTATACTGCCCTGTTAAATAAAAAGACAGTGTTTTTGGTTTAAACTACATTTTATCTTATATTAAGTAAAATTATTTTACTCTAGAGATTATGTCATAAAATCCAGTAATTTTACATAATATAAGAGAAAATGTAGGTAGTTTAAAACTTGGGTTCGTATTTCACAAAAACCACAAACACTGTCTTTTTACTTAGCAGGGCAGTATACTTACGATTGGGGGAAATATATTGGAAGTATGGTAGCCCTTTTGCACTTAAAATAGCTATTAGCTATTTATAAGATCTTTTGGATAATTGGCTTGTCTTGAAACCTTCTCATTGGTAATGTTATCGTCCCATGAAATACTTTTCATATGCAGATCCGGCCAGATTTTGAAAGCCCACATTCTTCTTGCATATACAGTAGTGCATATTATAGATATCCAGATTGACTCCAGCCGAAAGAATTGCTCAGTTATAAACCAGGCACAGTGTTTTTGCCTCGAAGCTCTGACAGCTTTAGCCTAATCTCTATATATATAAAAATCTCGTGTCACGATGTTTGTGGTCGAACTCCTCCGAAATGGCTCGACCGATTTTTATGATTTTTTTATATATATTTGTTAGGTATGAGAATAAGTCAACAAGTATATTTCATACCGCTAGGTGATTAGGGTATCTCTATCCAGAAAAATTTTCTCTTATTTTTTTGACAATTTTTTTTTTGAATTTTTTTAATTATTTGGCATAAAAAAATACCTATAACCCCAAATTTTTACCTTCCTACCCCCACCCTCCCATTTTTTATTCGCGATTTTATTATTTTTGTATGAACAAATTTAATCGTCGTTCGTATTTCAAACAGAACGAAATTATTTATGTTGTTGAATGACAGATGGTACAACGTCCGAGAAGAATTCAAGAGAAGCGTCGCGTCATTTTGACATTTCATTCTGCATATCACAACGCAGTGCGTGCAAAATTTTGTACGATTTATTTTAATTTATCTATTTTTATGTG
The DNA here is from genome assembly GCF_057557595.1 of Rhyacophila brunnea. Taxonomy (NCBI): domain Eukaryota; kingdom Metazoa; phylum Arthropoda; class Insecta; order Trichoptera; family Rhyacophilidae; genus Rhyacophila; species Rhyacophila brunnea. The sequence goes on from NW_028232796.1 coordinate 39,955,281, forward strand.
CGTGTATTACAAACAAACAAACAAAAAGTGTAAAGCAACAAACATGCGAAATAGTAGAGCAGAAAGAACAGACGAACAAATCCAACAAGATAACAAAAACGTGCGAGTAAGCATGTCGCAATTGCGTGCACCCCAATCACAAGAGGCATGAGCAGAACGAAATCAACAACGACAATTGGAACGGAGCCAAGCGCGCCGGTTCGTAGTTAACACACGCAGAGCAAATGAGCGACAACGCCAACAAGTACATCGAACATTTACATCCGCTTCGTTCCTTCGTTACGCATTCAAGTACGAGCCAGATATTGAATATTCCGCTCATCCGAAAGTGCTGATTGGTGCTATGGACAAATAATGTCCCCATTGTCATGCGCTCAAATTCAAGCATGAGTCAGCCGGGATGTGTTGCGCATCAGGAAAAGTGCAACTACCAGAAATTGAGATACCACCAGAACCATTGAACGGCTTGCTCATCGGCACGGTTCCAGATTCAAACCTGTTCCTGAAGTCCATTCGCACTTTCAATCCATGCTTCCAAATGACTTCGTTCGGAGCAACAGAAATAGTTCACAATATTGCGACAAATGGTCAACAATTCCATTCTACGTTCAAAATCAACGGCCAAGTATACCACAAAGTAGGCTCATTGCTGCCAATGCCAAACGAACCACATAAATTTTTACAAATCTACTTCATGGGCGGTGAGGACATCAATCATGTGGATGCACGTTGTGGCTAAAATAGCCTCAATTTGCCTAATGCCAGGCGCATCGTTGGCGAACTACACGCCCTGTTGAATGAGCACAATGAATTATTGAAATTCTTCAAAACACACATGCACGAATTGCAAAATGACAATCACGCTATTGTCATCAATCCTGATAAAACACCAGCTGGAGAGCACGTGCGTCGATTCAATGCGCATGTTGTTGACGACATTGCTGGAATCATGGTTGGCGACCGCACATCGACGCGAGAAATCGTGATTTAAAGAAGAAACAATAATCTGGAGTTCATCGCTGACACACACCGTTCATACGACGCTCTCCAATATCCGCTAATTTTCTAGAAGGGACAAGGCGGATATTGCATAAACATTAAACAACGAGATCCTGTCACAGGTAATTCATTCATTATGAACATCATTACTCATTTTGAATTGAGAAAATGAATGGTTGATGTTTTTTTGTTTTTATCGGCGGTCATCGTCTACAGCGCTCTATTTCTCTTTCTGTCATAGATCCCATCCCCACACACTTACGATACATTCGTTATTTTTTTATTTAACAACCAAAATATTCACTAGAAATAATTTATATGGCAGAACAACGTTTGCCGGATCAGCTAGTATATATATATAGAATACCCTACTTGTTTAAGTGACGAATTGCAGAATGCCAATCACATCGTCTGTGAGAGTCCCCATACATCGGTTGAAAGGTAAGAGGTACTCAAATTGGTCCGACCGTCAGTTAGACCAGTCGGCTATTGTGACTTGGTGTCTACGAGGGAAAATTTCTTAGTTTCAAAATGTTTGCGGCATATTACGGTGAGTGAGAAGTCTTTTCTCATTGAGGATTAACCAAAATAGGCATCACGCACACTTTAGTTGCCCAATCAAGATCTTGGAAAGTTCCTCTTGACACTTTCAGCATAATATTGAAGGGTGCATAACATTGGTTATACCACGTATATGCCTGCATGACGTGTGTCGAGATGTAGCGGGTGGTGGGGAGAAAAGCGAACCTTCTTGTGGGCTGTACCATTGACTGCCACGACAAGTTTGCTTGAACAACAAAAAACAATTACTGCAAAAGTGCAGAAGTAATTTGTTGTCACAACTAATGTTTTTATTTGGGAAATATTCATGCTAAAGTCATGCCATTTTTTGCCGTAAATAATTACGATATTTATATTAGGCAACACGAAGGAAAAGATAAGTAGGTATCTAAGATTTGTACAAGTACACCGTTTCCATGACACGATGTTAATACCTCTTAGTGGATTTCACTTTCAGACTTCAACTCCGTAGACCATTTGATACCTATATATAATGGGGGGTAGGGTTTACGTAGGGCGTTGTTTTACACTTTTCTACTTATTAAAAACACTGATTCAGGGATATTAAGTATATTTCGCTTGACAAGTAACAATTAATTACTAACAACATTTGTAAACGCACGCTTTGGCGCAAAAAAGGTAGCAAATCGTATTTAGAGGCGACGTAAGAGGCTCAAGGGTAGGTAACCGACTGACCGTACCTACTCTCGACTCTTCGTCTGCCCAGAAACAGATAACGGTAACTTTCTTTTTCTTTGTTTCGCTGTGTATCATGGTCTAGCCTTGACTCATTTACAATTACAATAATATCATTACATTCCCAACTCTGTCGATTGGAGAATTTTTGATGGGGGATTTAGGCATTATGATAATATAATAAATATTATTTGGTATCAATAGGTATTGAATTAAATAATTGAATTGGGAAATTAAAATAATACTATACGAAATAAAAAAAACAATCATTATCGGTGTTGTATAAATACATACCTACATATTTACCTATAACCTAAAACCTAAAAGCGTAAAAAGATTCTTCAAAACCGATTCCTATAGAATAGTAGTATATACTTCAATAATTAGTCTAAGCTTTATTAAACTATCACATATTCGTAGATAGCCAACGTTATTCTTACGGAAGTATTCATATTATAATATTATTGTCTTTGGTTACATAATATTATTTTTCGTGGTTATTACTTTTTGTATTATGTATTACAATTTTCATTATTTGCTCACAATACAACTTTGAATTAAAATTTATTTACAACTTACTCTGCTTGTATACCTTTCCGGTGGTAAAGTCAAACAAAAGATGTGAAACAATGACAAGGAAGTGAAATCCAATAAATATTCTAATTTTACTCTTGAAATAATTAAGTATATTATACTAAAATTCATATTCATCATATTATATTAAATATAAATTAAATTATACATTATAATAAGAAAGTTTTCGACTGTCACGACAGTTTGAAGCATATTTTTATAATATTAATATATCGTACAAAACACATTAATTATTATTTCCTTCACTGATAATCTACAAATTATTTCTGTTACCACTGGAACATTATGATGAATTAATGTGATTATTTAACGTTATAATTGCTTGATCTGAAAAGTCCAAGTTAAATATCATTCATTTAAAAATACCCACGTTTTCTGGACAGAATTCAAAAGCATACCAATAGAAGCGATGTTTGTCGCTCGTTCGTAAGGTTGCCACCAGCAAGGGAGAGCTTTTATAAAAGACAGTCGAGAATGGAACGAGAGTAAATACGTCACTTTTATTTAATTTTCCCAGAATTTTTGTATACAATACTAATAAATAATGTTTATATATTAAACAGTGCTATGTAATGTTTATATTAGCATATATTTTTGTATTTGTAACTTAAATAATATTTTTAATGCTAAGATACCAGTTTGTTTGATTTGTAAGAACCCCTCTTCGGGTGAAGGCCTCCTCCAAAGAAAGAAATCCCACTGGACTCTGTCTTTGGCTATTTGTAGCCAAATTGGGCCCGCTGTTTTTGTGATGTCGTCTTGTCATCTCGCATGGGGTCTTCCTCTGTAGCGTTTCCCTTTTGTTCTATTGTAGGTTAATATTTAAAGCTTGGTTAGTGGGATAAGGTTTGTTAGCGTGGTTGTATTTTTCTTTGTAAGGTTATATAAATGATATCAATATAATATAAATGAGGATTGATATGAATGATACCAATTAATTTTACTACCGGGCGGCAATGCTTCACCACCCATTATATAGTGATGTATCTATTATGTAACCATGTTTAAGTTGTATACCCAATGTAACTTCCTTGTTTTAATTAAATAATATAAATAAAAACCTCGTGGTAAATGCAGTTTTTTAATACATCAAACCCACCATTTCTAAGAAATCTCGATCGATTGTATGCTGTGTTTTTGTAACTGTGTTTGTAAAGTTGACTTAAAGTCATTAGTTTAGGTACTCTACATACAATTCTTGGCCCTCTTGGTCCAGTGCGTAAGGTACTGGGCTTTCAGCCGGGGCCTTCAAGTTCGATCCCGGTGAGGTCATAATACATTATGTAGTTTTCCCAAAGCCTGGATGTTTATGTTATTGTTTCGTATCTACGACTGCCCTACTGTCACTGGACTTCATGACCTATCATGGTGTTAAAAAAGAATATTATATAATAATAAATACAGCGGAAATACTATAAAATTCACAATGGATATTCAAAAATTAATTACCTGTTGCCAGCCAGGATTTGCTGTATTGATAATGTTATGTACCAGAAGCTTGAAGTAAGAAAATTAAGATTAATATATTATTATATGACATCATACCTGACGCTTGAACTGGAGTGACCCCGAACTTCTTCTGCGCACTCCTAACCATAACAGCATAGCCAAACTGCAAGCCATGGGCCAGCATCTGCGAGAGTACCGCGCAAGCGCATACGGCCCACCCCCAGCCCCCCTCGGGGTAGTATCTCCTCCACAGTAACCTCCTGACAAGCGCCTGAGCATCGACTACCTGGTGCCTGGTCCTCGTCTGGTGGGTTGGGCTGGAGGAAGTAGGTCTGGACTGACACCTGGGGCGAGGTGCGTAGCGGTGGATTGGGCCGCCGTGCAAAAGAGGCCACGAGCGAGACCTCTGCAGTGACGACATGCGAACACCTTCCAGCGAAGTTCTTCAGAATTCCTCTTCTTCTTCTGACATTTTTCCACTGTTGACTTTGACGCGTTATTATTTGATACGCCACAAAAACACTTTCAGCTTTATATTACTCACTACGATTTTTTCATTGTAGATTATTTATTTATTTTATAATCTTCGCTAAAAGTTATAAAAAAAATGATCAATAAAAATGATATGAGATACCTGCACAGCAGTGTCAAATTTTTACAGGAAAAGTCCTGATAATATATCCAAATGCAAAGAAAATGATACATTTCCTTGACATCGTTCATAATATTATATCGTCGTAAATAAAACAATAATTACCTTATATTATTATCAGTAACGCATGAGAGAAAACATGTATAAGAAAGAGCGAGATGTAATAATTAAAAATATACGTAAACGCAAATTGTAAATTTGAAATAAAATAAAACAAATTATAGAATAGCTACCATCATATTAGTTTGAGAGACGGTTACATATGTATTAGATTATATTAAAATTACCTTAACTATTTTTTTATTCCACGAATAATTCACAAGATTTAAGAATGTAGGTAACATTCGTTACATTGAACGTACATAATTTTAAAACAACGTGACGTGATCCGTGATGTCGGTTAGTAATTAAAGTAATTAAAAGTAGATTGCCAATAGTAACTCAATTAAGAAAGCCCTTCAGAGAATATTATAAGAACTATTAGTTAAAATTCGTCGCAATTAGATAAGATGCGTATAGCATTGTGGTCAATGCGCGTGGGCGCGAATCCCGAGAGACGCATTTTCGATTACTGCTGGGAAGATTTTTTCTATTCGTTATATTATATTTCTCAGAAGTGTTTTAAAATTATGGATATTAAAATTAATTTGTGACAGATTGAAGGAAAAATATAACGGAGACGTACGTGGTGTCAGATAGGAAACACGATTTTTAAAATTTTATAACTCTGAAAATTTAAATTTCTGTAATAATCGATTCAAATTGAGGAGATTTTAGGAGTGGATAAATCGAAACGAAAGTATAAAAAAAATCAAGAAAGTAGCGTTTTAATGAGAAATTAGTGTACTATATAAAAGATTTAAAGGTGATTATGATAGAGATATGGTGCTGTTGTATACTGTAACCTTAGACAAAATACAGAATCAATCAAAATATAGAAAGATTATGTATGGATGATGAAGAACTATCAACATCACCGCTTGACAAATGAACGAGTAGAGTGATGGCGTTGCCGGAAAAGTCAGAAGACTCCAAGAACCTGATGCAGTAGCTCACAGATAAATAAATTATGTAACAATTTACTGATTCGAGTAATTATGTATTTTATGAATGTGTCCTTTGAAGAGATATGAGCTTAAGCTGATACTAAGGCTAAGAACAGGGCACACAATAGGTAAAACATTTGATGTTCTCATGGGAAGAAGCGATTCGTAGCTCGGCGATGAATATGATGTTTTGGAGGATATTGTACATCTAGCAGTATAATGCCCTAACTATGAACGACACAGAGTACAGCTGCGGATTGCGGATATCTTTGAGAATATCAACGAATTGAAAGGTGCCCTGGCGGTAGGAAGGACGGAAGAGCTTGGCAGAATAATTGTAAAGTTCTTTAACAGAATTGGAGTGAAGGCCTGATCGGCGGATCCTCTTCCAGATGAGAGGCGGCGATGTGACACCGAGTCCCAGTGAAAGCCTCGGTAAATCATAAAAAAATGTACCTAAGTATATTTTATCGATACGGCAAAACGAGTTAAGATGTACTGACGAAGCTATATTATGATTTTTAAGGGAAGGAGTGTAAATTAAGGGTCTAAATTTGAACAATCCGTACACTACGAGGAACTAACGAGTAATATAATGATCTCAAATTCATAATAAACCCATTCAATAATCAATATTTCTTCCGTTATTATCATAAAAAAATACTCTTATATTTTGTTTATTCTAATCTAAAATACTTGTAATTAATTGAAATATATTGTTACTAAGTTACACACATGATAAAGACAGAATGTATTACATTCAGGAGTTTTTTTTTCTATCATGCAGTGTTTAACTAGTTGTACATAATTATAAAAATTATCTGTGAAGAGAAACGTAGCGTGAAACTTGCTTGAATCATTTTCTTAATAGCTCAAGGAAAAAGTTAGTGTAGGTATATAATATAATATATCGACGACTAAAACATTAAAGGTATATACGTTTTGTTATAGCGGTGAACCCAAAGTCCAACAGCAGATACGCATAAATTATAATCATGTATTATATTTAAATATTGATTATAGTTAATAAAAAATAAATCAACTTTATGGTGCCATCAGACAAGTTAATCGCACGATATACGGCATCGTGAAACATCACATCCATCCTGCGACAGGGTATGTGAAGACCGTAGAGTTACGAGTGATATTGGTGGGAACATGAAAATTAATATTTTCCAGTATATACGGATTGTAAATGAACCCATGAAGAAGTAAAAAGAAATGCTATGGTGGACAGGGATTGTATTGATAGCATACCCAGAAGAAAACGAGTCGGAAAATTCATTTAATTATCATTATCATAAGAAAGAATCCATGTGTCCTTATTTTCCATTATTGTCCATTGTTAACATTTTTCTTTTTCATTAAAAACCGTCACATATGAAATCTACATGAAACATTTTCCCCGCAAAAACTATGAATTAAAAGGTATTATTAGGTCTTATTAAAAGCCAATCATAATATTACATACATCAGTTTATAATATTCGTTATTGATATATTATTATATTGGATGGTTACAGTATGTATCTCGTTATATAGACCTCTCCATTTGCGTATATTGTTTATAATGTACCTATAATTGCAGGCGAAAAAGCAATTCGTCACTTATAAGGGCTCGCATTTCAATCGCGCTGTATATATATATATATGTAGGTATATAAAAACAAGATTGTGGTAATTATTGTTGTTTAATGAAAACCCGTTTCGGATAATAAAATATATGCGATACGGCATGACGCGTGAAATGTGTCTCTAGAAGAAAAGTGGTTTTTAATTAAGACAGCTTGCAATTAAATTATTTGTCAAGATGTTACATGTCGGAAACATTTTGAACAGAATCTGTCATAGTCGGGATATGTTGATATTATCTTGACATTATATTGTACAATAGACGTACGATATCATAAGTTTATTACTCAAAAAAAGTTTAAATATGACCTAATTAATTTAGATAATAACCTGTTTAATAGTTATATCTTTAAATTGTTTGAATACCTATTCAAAGATATTTTGAATTAGTAGAAATACATTGTTTTAGTGTGATATAATAGAATATTAAATTATTACAAGATGAAAAGAACTTTTTAAATACAACGTTTTTAAATTTTCTGTTGAATCATATAAACTTGACTTGACTAGCTTAAACGATCAAAAAAATTTGTACTTGATACAAATAATACTGAAATATCATTTGACATTCATATTGTTTTCCTTAGTAACACACGTATATATTAATAATTTAGTTGCTAGGATCCCAGACCCCTAGCAACCAATAATATTGTCGAAATAACTTTTCATACAAAATAGAATTAACTGAAAATGAATTCAATTCTACTTAAAGATGGCTAAAAGTATTAAAAAAATGAATTGGCATCGTGGTCTGATATACTTATTCTAAAAGTTTCAAATATCTAGCTTGTCGGAAAGTTATTTAAACATCGATTGCAAGATTTGTACCGGACAAATAAGAATACGAGCTAAGAAATAAACGTTGTAAAATATAAAAAAGACGCTATTGCATTGAGCATTTTTTTCTAGTGTGCATAATGCATGAGATGTTTTCAAATTGTGTATGTTCAACATTATTGTGTTTATCAGTGACCCAAAATACCTCCATGATAGAATGCAAGAGCTTGCAAATGAAAGCTGAAAAGTGTGTTTAAAGATATGCCTCATAGATAAAAGTAATGATAAACTGATTTTATGAATTAAATGTGATCCACATTGAAGGCACTTGAATTGAGCGGGCTAACAAGTACGTATATCTCAAATCAAATGTAAATGTTTAATATGATTTCTGGAATGGAGAAATGCGTGTTGGGAATAACGTGGAGACCACAAAAGAAACCATGGATAAGACTACACGATGTGATAGAGGTCGACAAACTGATGTGATGATCCTATACAAATGCAGTCACACGGTAGTTGTTAAAAGGCGCTAAATGGCCACAGGAATACGTCATTAAGTCACATGGCAGCCAATGATCAGAGATCCAGAAGAGTGGCAGGACCTAGCCAGAGGAAGCTTTTAATCTAGCAGTGAATTTACATTAATCAATGACTGTGATGATTATCTAAATTGTGAAGTAGTGGCCACACTTGCGTGTTGACGACTTATAAAATCGGTACCTAATGGTTACATGTAAGTTGCACGTATGCTGTTCATCGTGGGACACTTATTCGTGCACCGCAGTACGTGAAACACGAGTTCGTATAACATTTTATCAAATGACGAGTTCTTCGTTGAACATTTCACCGTGGAATACATTTGTACGTGTCAAAATGCGGCGATGGTTTGCAAATAGTAACCTAACCTAGTAAAGACATCTCCACATGTTGTAGCATACGTACAAATATACTCCACGGTGAAATGTTCAACAAAGAACTCGTCATTTGATTAAATGTTACACGGACTCATGTTTCCTGCGGTGAACTGTTTACGTACAAAATCTCGGAAAAAGTAATAATTATCCCGTCGTGATTATCCTAGAAGGAACATCTCATGATATTATTGGAATACACAAGTTTGCGTGAGTCTATCATTGGTAAAAAGATACCCTTTCACTTGCAGTAAGATTTCGCAATTCAAAACTGAGAAATTAACCCTCATGGAAATCAAGTTCTAATGACCAACCGGTATAACTAAGAATTGGACACACTTTAGTTACAAGTAGGGAATCCAATCCCGAGCCAAAATTCTGGTCCCGGGATTTCGGGATTACAATTTGACATCCCGGGACTGATCCCGGAATTGGAATTTTTTCCATTGTTAATATAAAAATTTTATATTTACAAATAACATTGATAAAACCGGTCAAAAATAAATCTAATATAATTTATGATATTTAAGACATTTATTGTTAATATTGTATACGTTCAATCTTGGAAATACATAAGTTTAATAGAGTAATATAAATAATAATGTGAATTTAATATGACATTGCTGTTTATGATAGTAAAGACTTAATGAATGGGTTAACGAGATTTAAAATAGGAAAGCAAATCATGGTGTACTTACGGCCTTTCCGCTTCATAAATCTAATTAGTCAGCCAAATATGAAACTGCCGTAAAACGTATGAGATCATGGTGGAATTACTTTGTTAATAGTGCGAAGCATTGTTTCTTCCAATCTTTCGCATTTTTATTAAATTATGTGAAAAAATAAAATGAATCGGCAACTTACACATGGGTTAAATCAAACTTCATTCAAACTCAGTTTATTTATAATGTAGTTATTTGTTATTAAAAGTATTTTTTCTATTATATTTTCATTCTTATTTTATTTTCCATAAAAATTGATAAAAAAATCAATTCCGATAGTTTCAGGATTATGTTTATCAATCCCGGGATTCATAGGTATCGAAAATAGCTCAGGAATCCCTAGTTAAAAGGTATTCTCCTTCAACCTATAAATGGGGATTGGCACACACTCACTCTGACATACTATCACATGTCATAGTTTCAGAATATAACCCTCAAATAGAGTGTAAAGCAATACAAGGGTTAAATAGTGATGGAAGGATCGTAGGCCTCTCAGCGGAGGAGTCCCCCGTGAAGCCATAACTCGGCGATGGGTTTTATTGGTTCGTAAAAAGGATTGACGAGATGAGGCCGTTAAACCTCAGCACCCGAATTTCGGATCAGATATATTACGACCCTACATAAACCGGCCCTGGAACTCTGTTTATTGTTAACTGTGTGCGTAGTAAACATTGAGAGCCCCTGCGGTAGCCAAACGCGGAACTGTCTGAGTTAAATGGGAATAGTTAATTGATAAAAGCAATGATGATTTTAATATTATTACATGTGTCGAAGTTTGAAGTGGATAAATACTTGTAAGTTTCATCCAATTGTTTAACGTTTACGTTCACTTTCAAAGAATACAATAATGTAACTATGCTAATTTGCAAATAATAATATAATTCAATTGAAAATATGAACATATTTTATTAAAACGTATTTACATATTATTAAATTAAATTAAAAACTAGAATTGAGATAGCAAGAAGCGCCTTTCTCAAAATGAGACGCCTCCTTAGTAATCGAGACCTTAACCTAAGTTTGAGACTGCGTATGGTACGTTGTTATGTTTTCTCAATTCTTTTCTATGGTATAGAAGTATGGACGCTAAACCAAGAGATGTCACGAAGACTTGAAGCTTTCGAGATGTGGCTGTATAGACGCATCCTCAAAATTCCTTGGACTGACCGGGTGACAAATGTTGAAGTTCTCAATCGAATGGAGAAGGACCGAGAAGTTCTACGTAGTATCAAAACCAGGAAACTACAGTACCTCGGCCACATTATGAGAGGACAAAAGTACAGCATTCCCCAACTTGTCATTCAAGGAAAGATCAATGGTAAGCATAGGAGAGGACGGCGCCGCATTTCGTGGCTTAAGAACCTCCGTGATTGGTACGAGTGCAGCTCCACTAAACTATTCCAGGTAGCAGACGACAAAACTAAGATCGCCTTGATGGTGGCCGATCTCCGCTAGGGGATGGCACAATAAGAAGAAGAAATTAATAAAGCTTGAAACGGCCGAGTACGATTTGGACATTCATAATGTTTCAGTTGGCGAAAGACTGCAATTATCTTATAATGATTCCGAGTTTTTGACTCAATTAAAAAAAATAATGCAATTGTCATAAATCGTGTAAATGTGTTTCTGTACCTTAGAGCTAAAGTGCGGAAGTCACATTTTTATCATTTTTGAGTTAAGTATGCAGATTTAAATGTGTATTTACGTTCTCTTAATGCTGAAAATTTGGCAGTCCAATGTCACATGGTTTTAAAAATACTTACTTCTAAAATGACGGTAGTCCAATTATTATACTTTAGAGCTAAAAAAGTGGATGTCCAATTTAAGTCATTTTGCAAAAGTGCGGAAGTCCAACATACACAGTTTTAGTTCGACGCGAGTGAGTATTTTAACTAGTTTAGATTAACCATTTTAAAAGTGCTCTCCTGGAAAATATTGAATATGTGACTTTCAGAATTTTAACTCCAGATTTATTAAACTATTTTTCTTAAGAATAATTCACAAGATTTGAGAATATAACATTCCTGAATGAACATTAAATTACATTATTTGGCAACTTCGAAAACATATTTATTAGAAATATGATGGCGGATAGAACTCAAACCTATCTATATCCAACGGATTTTGGAGAATGGGCTTTACCAATTAAGCTAACTGCGTCATATTGAATTACGACAAAATTAGCTAAACTGAATTGACGAATATTTGATTCTCAAGAGTTTGAGATTATTTAATTGATTTCTCGAGAATTTTTTGTTTAAAGTTTGGTCCATGCTTCGGGACCTTTTTTGTAAATCTGGAAAAAAAATTTAGCTTTTCCTTCCAATAATTTATCAGTCAAGGTCAATACAGATTAGAGAACCTACAATCTACTTTTCTCAAAACTTATTCAGAATTATTCTCGTAACGATAAATCTTGATCACAACCTTCAATTACTTGCACATAGATGTTGCAGAGTAGAATTTCTGGGAGCATTACAGTGTCTATTAATATTAAATAAATTAAGACTACGCATATAATAATATTATGTATTTTGAAATACATAAAATAACTTCTACCTCAACCAAATGTGTACTAACTTAATAATTAGAAAACTACCATTTATTCCTTATACTCCGGAAACATAATATGAAGACTTTATAATCACAAATATTGTACCGGGATCTGAGATTTAATAATTTAGCAGAATAACATTGTTAGATGTGCAGAATGGTTCAGGCAAAAATTGAATGTAATGTATTCTTGCAGATTAAAGCAGACTCCAACTATGTCAGAACAATGTAATACGAATCTCAGAACCCTGCAGTCAAACCATTGATCAACGAGCCAAAATAAAAATAAAATCAATATCAGTTTTGTATTATAAAAGGTTAAGAATTTTTGTAGTTATACTTCTTTTGGCGCGTTTGGGAAATCAGAGTGTATTTTTGGCGTGTGAAATGTAACACATAATTATTTTTTCACACGAAAAATAACGCACTCGGTTGGATTCGAACCACCGATTGTTCGGTTATCAGCCGAACGCACTACCTTTACGCCACAGTATGATACTGCAATCGTGACGATTATACAGTATAAAATTATAGTTTAGAATTGTTCCGTTGCCTAGGCAGCGAATTTATTATTGTCGACCATTTGCAATTCCTTACGTAAACAAACGATTAAACGTCAGATTTACATTTGGTATGTTAAAAATAAAAACAACGAGAAACCATTATATAATTTAGTAATATAAGTTAAATTGTATAGAAATAAACCAACGGCATTCCAATAAGCGGTCCTTTTTCTTGAGTGTGTAATTTAACAAGATAATTAAGAGCTAGTCAAAGAATCTAGTTTATCGCAAGTTATGTTTTTGTTTTGTCTCGCCAAATAAGTATAATTAGTTTCGATCGCGCTTACATAGGTACACACATCGATTTTTTTTCTCATACTATGAAGATAATGAAACTAAAATAGTACCTATATAAATTTACGTAATTCTTGGAAGAAATAAATTTTAAAAGAATATATTTTATCCACATAATTAAATAATAATACGCTTCATCCGTTTATTATATAGGATCATTGTTATTGCAGCGGTGGCGCAGGATTGTCTGGGACAGAGAAAGTTTTTCAGGGTTGGCAAGATACGCTACGGGTTCTGAAGCTAAGATTATACATGATGATGGGGTTATAATTAACTTGATAATAATATCTTCACTTATGATCCTGCTACTAACGGAAGTTACTATTGTTATTAATGTGTTTCTTGATGCAGTAACACTAAATAGTAGAAATTTACTGCATGTGAACAATTCTCGTATATTATTTAACCAGGAAGTACTTATTTTACTGGCATTTCAACGTCTTTCAATTCTTTCTTCAATGTAGTATGTTTTATTTATATTTTTCTTTCAGTAGTTGTCAGGATGAAGGCAGAAATATAACAACATGCGCTGTAAGGTTTGTATAAGAGTCCTCATACACATAAAATTATTGTACTGCCTTAGATAGTTGGGACACATAATTCAGAAAAAACGATGGCCTGGTCGATTAAGATTGATGCATAGTATCATGTTTGATTTAAAAACATTGGACGTTCAAAACTGAAAGGAAGCGGCTTTAGACAGGCTTAGATGGAATCAAATATTATATATTCAAGAAGATATTTTGATTGATTTCTTGTTAGATAATTGTTTTTTTATGATTCCATAGATGGTAAAGAGAGAGAATATCTAAAATAATATTATGTATACTTATAAAGATAAAATAATAGTTATATAGGTAGTTCTTTGACCACATAGCCATAAGAAAATATAGTAACAATTAAAATCAATTATTGTAATTGCAAAAATCGAAGTTCGACGCAGAAGAGAGAGGTCACCAATATAATCATTCGACCAACTGAACGATGCTATGTGTCTTAAACACTTTCAAATAATATATGAACAACGGAATTCAAAAGATTGCTAGAGTGATATAAATAGAACATTTTTTAAAAGAGTCACAATATTCAACAGTGAAGAACACGAAACGAAGAATGGGTTTTTACCAGATAACAACATTATATTAATATTACGCATTAGACAGAAAGCCCATCCAAGGAAGTACGAAAATTATCTAAATTCATATTCAAAATTTATAACCCAGAAACATATTAATTCATGTAAGATTGCCCAAAATCTCCATTTAAAGCAGCGCATGAAATCTAAAAGCTTACGAACCGGAGCGTTCGACAGTTTTCTAAAACAATATATAGTTAGAAGACATAGTTATCAAATTTTATGTGTATTTCATAACAATAAGTGTGTTAGATTTTCTATTATTTGGCCTATCTATCTCAGACGGTCATATTATTTTTTCCACGAGACGGAGGGATACTTTTACCGACAAAAACTGGGCTCCGGTGCGCCCCGGTCCATTTCGAACCCTGATTTAAAGTTGTTACCTAATCTCATCAACATTTTTTACCACACCGAGCACAATGTATTGTGTATTTAAAATTATTATTTACATAATTAAAACCTTCCCCAATATTTAAGGAATCACGACAATCAGTATATAACATGCAAGTATAATTTCATTCGTTCTGTTCATCTGTCATATACCTACTTACTTTAAAATTTAAACTACACAGAGAAGACACTGAAATATTTCAGGTTTATTTTTTTGAAAAATGTAAAATGTTATAATATGTACAATTAACAGATCTGACCAAAAAAAATGTGACGTATCACTGCCTTGGTCTATCGCAAGATGTCAAGATAGTACCATTTAACATCTCGTGGTTTAAACTGGTTTAGTTTTGTGAGTCGGGCCGAATGAAGTTGTGCAAGTCATCATATCGAACAGGAGGCATATGATTTATTTTGTCGGTTCCCTGAATTGTTTTCTTGTTAACTACGACAATGCCCACCTATCTATTTATCCAGCGTCGTGTTAAAGCCTCAACACTGTCCACGTCCCACGATAAAGGTGTTTTGTTCAAAGTTTCATGAAATCTAATACCCATTGACGTTTCATAACTTTTTTAATGTGCACAAAGATAAACTAACTAAATACAGTTGCTAACCAGTTGCAAAAATGGTATGTACCAACAAGTGAGTAATTGTACCAATATTCTTAATTTGTATTGAAAAATGTGGATTCAGTAATAATATATCCTTAGGTAACTAATAATTTTTTAATAAACCCTTTCTTTTATTCAACGAATTATTCACAAGATTTGAAAATGTAACATTCCATTATATTGAACATACATAACTTGAAAACACCTTACCCACTAGAAAAAAACACTTTTGAACAAGGTACGATGCTTGACGGGATTTGACCCCGTATATCCACTGGTATCGCGCCAATATGCTTTAACCAATTAAGCCACGAGCCTCATTTCTAATTGTGATAATATAAACTAGTCAATAATAACGCAATTTGATAGGCATTTCACGTAGGAGCCACTTATACAATGACTTAAAACTGACGTCTTATCAAAGATTACCCCAGTTTTCCAGCTGTATAAATCATTTTTACAACGTTTTTATTAGCTCGTATTCTTATTTGTCCGGTGGTTGTTTGTCCAGTATAAATCTTGCAATCGATTTTTAACTAACTTCTCGACTAGTTAGACATTTGAAACTTTTAGAATATCAGGACACGATGCCAATGCATTCTTTTAATACTTTTAGCCATCTTTAAGCAGAATTGAATTCATTTTCAGTAAATTCGGAAGAAATCCGTAATCCAATCCACTATTATTGGTTGCTAAGGCGGTGGTCCTAGCAACTAAATTATTAATATATACGTGCGTTACTATGGAAATAAAAATGACATTTCAGTATTCTATATTTGTTTATTTTTTATTTACTCCATACCAAGTACAAGTTTGAGCATATTGAGCATAATAATTCAACAAAAAATTTAAAAACGTTGTATATAAAAAGTTCTTTTAATCTTGTAATTTATTTATGATTAAAATCATGACGCTTTATGAATGTAAAAGAACACAATCACAGTCAAATAATTTTTAATCAACATTTTTTAAATGGTTTTAATTGTCAATTTTTGGTAGAAAGTCACTGGAGTAATATAAAAATAATGTGCTTATTCCACATAGTTGAACTGATTTCGTCTGCTTCAATGAAACTGTTAAAACATTATATAATCTTACAGTTATTTATATTAACAATTTTTTAAGAAAAAAAATATTTTATTGAAGATTATACACGAATCTGTAAAAACTCCTCTTTTCAAAAATAAATAAATAAAATTTATATGGCTGTTATACCTAGCATAAATATTTACAGAAAGCCGAATAAAATAAATGATATTAATAATTATTGAATAATGCAAGTTATGAGGAGAATGTCCCATTGTATTAAACGAAACTAGTCCTGACGATAATTAAACCATGTGGAATAATTACCTACTATATGATTATTATTATTTTCTATTTAAATTAATCGAGTGAAATTGGTTTCTTATATAAAGACAAACAAGTATTTTTCTCTTGTATATAAAATAACGCACACTGTTTTTAAATGGCTTATCACCACCATGTAACATTTCATGTGATTTTAAAAACTAAACCGTGTACTTGTATATGAAAACATTACATTTCAATGGTTTTCCTATGTATTTGTCATTTTTTGTGTTTTTAAATGATGTTATTATATTGAGACGTTAAATAGTTTTTCATGTAATTTTTGACTGACTTTGTTTGGTGTGCTTATAAATAAATGCGAGAGAATGGTACAACTTAAAAAATAAGGAACTTTGATCAAGATCTAGATGGTTGATCACTGAGGCCAATGAGTGACTGGGTATTTTACCACGTTTTTCTAAGCTCGTATTCTTGTTTGTCCAGTAAAAATCTTGCAATCGATTTTTAACTAATGCCGACTAGCTAGACCTTTGAAACTTTTATCAGAACACGATTCCAATGCATTCTTTTAATACTTTTAGACAACTTTAAGTAGAATTGAATTCATTTTCAGTTAATTCTGTTTTATATAAAAAGTTATTTTGGAAGAAATCCGTAATCCAATCCACTATTATTGGTTGCTAAGAGCGTGGTCCTAGCCACTAAATTATTAATATATACGTGCGTTACTATGGAAATCAAAATGACATTTCAGTATTCTATATGTGCTTGTTTGTTTGTTTGTTTGTTTGTTTGTTTGTTTGTTTGCTTGTTTGTTTGTTAATTATTAATAGATAGAATTGTCAAGTTTATATGATTCAACAGAAAATTTAAAAACGTATATATCTTGTAATTATTTTTCTCTTTGTCGTACCTATATATTTTCAGGAAAAGCTTTGAACAGTATCACGTGACAGCCAAAAGAATCAGTTTTGGAGGCACGAATAAAACCATCTCATACATTATTTATGGAGAAAAATACTAGAAGTAGTCTGAATGGCGAACTTAATTGAGAAACCTACGATCGAGTGACCACGTTAGCATAATGCATGTGTATTTATAGCATTATGTATATACGTCAATATCGTCATGATATTCGGGGAAATACGTCGCATAGCCACCCCATAACATGTCCAATAGATAGATATTGACCACTTACTGAAATTACAATGGAACTGAATACAGCTGCTGCTGACATAGAAACAAAATATTGAAAATACGACACATCTATAAAGGGCCCCAACTAGATTTATGATTTTATTGTCAAGAAATTTTTACATGTAAAACAACTTCAAGTAACAAAAATATGATATTTTGATGCAGTATTACGGTCAAAATAAATGCTCAACGTAGGTCAAATGGAGCTTTTATGGTATTTTCAGAGCATAACCCTGGACATTCCTTAAACGTTGTAGATAATATTTTTATATAATTTTGAAGCCTTATTATCCTTTATATTTATTTTAAACATTTGATGACTGCATAAAGTATTTTTATAACATAAAATAGTATTTTTTTAAACCTCTTGATCTAATGTTTTAGAATATAGTCATATTTCAGTACGTCCATGTGCAGTCGTGTTAAGATTTTTTACATTTATTAATTTTTAAACGCATTCACAAAACCATTAGTAAAATAATTAATGTTAACATTATAATATATTGATATAATATTTACGATAAAAAATTATATTTTATAATCTTTGTGATCCCAAATTTGACAAGAATTAGGCATTATTCAAAAAATGGGCACGATTAACACATTTGAGATAATTCTAAAGATATTAATTATAAGCTATGTCTTTGACCATTCAAACGTGATAAACAACCTACGAATAATGATTGATTTATAATAATTATTGACCTAAGAATAAGGAAGTATTTTTTTGAAATACGCCAGTTCTATTGGCATTTGTTGTGGTTAAGTTACAACATACGGCCGTAGCTATAAATATGATCATGTTAAGGCGCGTGTTTGAAAATGTACCGTTTTAAAAAAAAACATTTTTTTTCTGTTAGGTACATGTTCAAACACAGCTTGATACAGTGTGACCGTCGTCCAAGCGATACTTCTGAATACCAGGCAAGTCGTGATACCGGCACTCATCATTTATACAAACCATTATCATCGTTCGTCATCATTCACACGTGAAACCGTGAGAGTGATATTCCGAACGGTGCGTTTACCAGTGCGTCAATGCGTGAACACCGAAGCGGCTCCAGCACGCGCCAACCCTCTCAAGATAAAAGGTCAGTGTCTGAAATCATGTGTAAACCCCCCTCCTACATTTTTAATCCATCAACCATCACCTTCAAATTACAGTCCACTACTAAAAGCGCCACCAACTATCTTACTTCACGGCAAAGTGATGTTTATATTATATAATCGAAGTTAACACAGGTAGGTTTCACGGGGGTATGAGGAACAGTCACGGTATTACTCGCGAAAGATCTCCAAATTCCATATGAGTTGCTTATTTCCAAAAATCATCTTGTCCAGATCTGACCAAAACTGAATTTTATTCCTTATTCAAAGGGGCACACACATATTATAGAAACAATTCTAAAACTAGTCTTTTGCAGTCGGTTTAATGGGTGAAAAACATCGACCAATTTCAAAATAGATCTTGTCTGTCTGGTTGTCATTTTCAAATACTTTTCTATTGTTATAGAGGTGAATATTTTGAAAATTTTGCTCCATACGAGAAAGTATATCATATTCATCAAAACTTTCAAGTGTTTGATTAGAAAAGCTCTGTAGTTAAAATATTAAAAGCACCCATCTAATGAGGTAGAGGTTCCAGATACATTTTTTTGTGAATATCTCAAAACGGACATGGTGGATTTTGGAAATGGACAATTCATATAATATATTCTGTAGTAGGGCTAGTACCTACTTAAATATTAATTAGTTAGACATTATTTCACCGGGTGTCATAATTTTAGTGGACTCTTACTTTATTAAGCGTAAATTACATTGAAAGATTCACAGGTCAACTGTCTGGCTCGACTATCTGCCACGATCGCACCCGATCGTGAAAAGTCACCTTTGAGTCGTTTTATGGAGTCGTGAGCGAATTGGAACAATTCCTATTTTTTAAACACAATGAGTGGCCGCGCGAGCTATGAGCGTTTGACATAACAACACAAATTTTACGTTTATATAATGAATACTGCCTCAATGTATTAATTATTTCAACAGAAAATAATAATACAGAACAAAAATAATACCCTATTAAATAAAATTAGCAACTTGTTACTTGTCTAAATTATATTTGTTGCTTTACTTATATAGAAAATTGTTCACACTGACAAATGAGCGTATATTATTATAATAAACCAATCAAATCAAGCGCTAACACGGTTGGGTTGGTAGCTGAATAGTTCAGTGTAATTGGTATTTAAAGTTGACGATTGCTCACGATGATCGTTAAATCTGGTTGGGTCTACAAATCTGATGGTATAATTAGGCATTTACAAAAATGTGTACTAAGTTTAAAAATATCATTAGTTTAGAAATATCGATTAACGTATGTGTGGTGTTATAAATATGAAGCTCAATAATTATACCTACCTACTAAAATAATATACAATAATACATTTTTCGCTGATGGGTAATCGTGGAAAGCTTTCGTTATTTTTTTTATTTAAATACATTTTATAAAATCCTGTGAATAAAAACAAACATTTTTTGTATTGTTCATAGATTTGATTTTTTAGGGGCAGTTTGGGGGGTTACTAAAAATACCCATTGCCCCAGGACTAGCGTTTTTCCTGAAATACCGTGAATATACTCTGTATAATATACTAATATACTGGTGTAATTTTATTATACCTAACTATACGTGTAACTAGGGTCGTCATATAGAAAGAAAAAGTATCGACACTTGATATCGGTGTTGTTTCGATAGAAAAGTATTGAAACTTTTAAATATTATATAAAATACAATATTTTTTTGAAAAAAAATGATCGGGATATAATACCAAATGTATGATTATACTCGTAGTGAAATATCTAAAAAATAACGAGGCATCTAATCTCACCTCATTTCACAGTATACATTTCCTTCGTTATGCATATTTATTTTGTATATCTGGGATCGATCATTAGAGGAAAAGGTGGATATGAAGCGGACATAAGAAGGCGCACACAGTTTGCGAAAAATGCGATGACACGTCTTATCAGTGTATGGAAGGATCGGGGAATTATTGCTACACAAATTATGTCTGTGCAAACATTAGTGTTCTCCATATTTTTATACGATGTTGAGTCATGGATCCTGATGGTAAGGAAGCGGAAGGCAATTGATGCCTTCGAGATGTAGTATTAGCGCTGAATGTTTCGTATTTTTTGGATAGAACACAGGATAAACCAGCCAATCATCCAGAGACTGCAGATAAAGAAACGGCTCTCGATAGTATGTCTGAGACGCATTCTACAGTTTTTTGGACAACCTGGAGAGACTAATGGTTTTGGGTGGTCTCCAAGAAAGAGCGAAGTAGAATAAGATTAAGAGCGACCAAGTTAAGGAGCAGACTGGGGTCACCGTTCATTCTGCCCTGAGAAGAAGGAAGATCGAGAGGGATGGGAAGTCTTGGTAGCTCAAAGGATTATAAAATTCAAAGGTGGTCAAAATGTCGCGTGAAAAATCAGAAGCTTCCGAACATTTTTGAGTTATGTATTTGTATTTTTTGAGTTATATCTTGCAACTTGCATAATAAATAATACATGTTTACAAGTGCATTTTATTGTTATCGCCGCGATAATACGTACTGTCAGCAGTAAATCCATGCACGTCTAAACGCGGTATTAAATAGGCAAGACAGTTAGCACATTTACGTGTAGGAAACAGTAAAGTTATTACAGCGATTGTTTAACGCATTCGCTGCTGAGTAGATAATGATTTTTTAATTAGCACATTTAAAATGCACGTTAATTACATCGATCGGCCGCCTGGTCATTACGCGCATGTGCGTCTTCAGCGTCCAAAGTATTAAAATACATACTATCGATGGAAGTAAATCGATGCGCGTATGCAGGCGCTATGATTCGTTACTGACAACAAATGTATCGATGCCGAAGTGTCAAAGTATCGGTCAGAAAGTGTCAATACTTTTTTGACGGCCCTATATGTAACCATGGCGATGTGTGGGGATGGGAAAACTTTTATTCGGGAGCAGGAAAGACAAGTTGAATTATCTTCCATCGCTCGAAATTAATTTGATTCAATTGTTTGAACGAGATTAATGGGGAGCCAAACAAAACTATTGCCGTTCCGAATGAAAAGTTAAATATTTACATATCACAAAAGTTTATACGTTAAACCTACAAGTCGATAATACAAAACGAGTAGAAAATTTAGAGACGGGATTTATTATTTTATTTTATTATGCTTTGATGTTTTTCTCATACGAACCTTTAACTTTTAAAATGAAAATTTTAATGCATACATTGGGTGTATACTTTATGTTTCTGAACGAATAATCAATACCATGAGAAGATGGAGTGCTTGAAGAACGTAGGTTAAGTAGCCAATGCCGCCCAATAGTAATCAGTGACAGATAATTACTTACTTATAACGCCTGTACACATGCATGGATTTATTTGCACCAATCATTATTGTGCGTATTTTAAGCTATCGCGATAATTACTATTTACAAGTAAAAGTACTGACTGTCTCGTTAATATCATTCTTCAAGAGTAAGCGAGACGCGATGTTGTCATTTTATGGTACTATTTAATAGGTCGTAAAAATCGGTTAACCTCAAAATGAGTCTGCGCGGTGTAGTTCGTTTTTTTACGGTCAGGTCCGCCACTATCGTTTTACTATTCAGACGCAGATATCGCATGATCCAATTATTGAGTGAAAATTCAGAAGTTTCTGAAGGTTTTGGATCCATGCATACAATTAAACTATCACTATGTTTACACGTAAATGTGCTGACTGTCTGGACAATCTCATTCTGCAAGAGTAAGCGAGACGCGATGTTGTCGTTTTATGGTACTATTTGACAGGTCGTAAAAGTTAGTTAACCTCTGTGCGATGTTTGTTTTTTTACGGTCAAGTCCGCCACTATCATTTTACTGCGCAGGCGCAGATATCCCACGGTCCAATTGTCACGTGAAAATTCAGAAACTTCTAAACTTTTTTAATCCACACATGCAATATTGCAATTTGCACGATAATACGTGATTACACGTACATTTCTTTATTTTTTCGCGATAATACGTACTGTTAGCAGTAAAGCCATACACGTGCAAACGGAGTATTAAATTAAATAATTACAAGATAAGAAGGACTTTTTATATACAACGTTTTTAAATTCTGTTGAACCATATAAACTTGACTTGACTAGCTTAAACGATCAAAAAAATTGTACTTGACATGTCATATTGATTTGCAAAGTAACGCACGTATATATTAATAATTTAGTTGCTAGGACCCCAGACCCCTAGCAACCAATAATGGTGTCGAAATAACTTTTCATACAAAACAGAATTAACTGAAAATAAATTCAATTCTACTTAAAGATGGCTTAAAGTATTACAAAAATGCATTGGCATCGTGTTCTGATATTATTCTAACAGTTTCAAATGTCTAACTAGTCGGGAAGTTAGTTAAAAATCGATTGCAAGATTTTTACTGGACAAAGAACCACCGGACAAATAAGAATACGAGCTAAGAAAAACGTTGTAAAATACCCATATTTCGTTTATTATTGAGATGTTCGCAAGATGAAGAAATATTTAGATTTATTTTTGCTTCACCATAACTCACTTTAAATACTATGTAAATACTACGTACGTATATAGTTAAAAAACGCCAATACAAAATTTATTTATCTCCGACAACGTCGATAACTAAATCAGTTGTTGATAGATATAAAATATTATAAGAAGAATCTAATAGACACTACATTTTTTATTTAATAATAATATTGATAGATTAAAATTATATTTAAGAGTGAAATAAATAAGTACATGTGAAAAAAATAGTAAATTAATTTATATTACTTTGTATATTCTAATTAATTAATTAACTAAGTCTAAACAAGTCTTAACCATTAATTATTATTGGAAGAATGCTATAAATTTACGTTTTCTATAATTAAATGATGACTCTAGACCAGTGTTTCTCAAAGTATGGTACGTAAGATATTGGTGGGGGTACGCGCTGCACCGGGTTTTGGGTGCGCCTGGTGCAACAAGCATTAGTACAACATCGATACAACAGTATCCATGCTAAAAGGTTTATCGCAAGCGGAAGAAGAACAATTATTGGAATTAGCTTCAGACGAATTATTGATAAATGAATATAAGGAGTGTACTAAAACATAATTTTGGTTGCAAATGCAACATGTGTATCCAGTTTTAACAGAGAAAGTCTTGTAATACAATTCGCCTTTTCCAACTTCATAATATCTATGTGAAGTTGCTTATTCAGCATTTATAGTCATTAAGCATTAGGTCAAACTCAAGACTTTTGGATGTGAAACCGTATCTCAGGTTAAAATTAATAACCAGGGAACCAAATAATTACGATGATCGGTCATCTCAACATAAACAATTTCATCTTTCTAATTGATTATAATGGATGTTATTAATAATATAACTTTTATTTATATTTTATTATGATTGAATTTTATTTTTCGTTTATTATTATTATGTTTATGTACTAAATATTATGCATCTTTTTTGACGAGGGGTACTCAGTGTTACGAAAATTATAGAAGGGGTACACAGATGTCAAAAATTTGGGAAACACTGCTCTAGACTAAAGATTAATTATTGTTATAGTTGTAAGTCGATGAAATAAATTGGTAATGTTAAGTCTTAAATGTATTGCGCTTTGAAAAACTTGACAGCTGTTTTAAGCAACAAACTAATTATTAGAGCATCCGATTGAGTAGGTCAATTAGAAAAAAAACCACCTCAAGTAGTGGGAAAGTTTAAGATATGGTAGCCACATATAAAATCCTAACTTTTAAAGTGATAAATTAGTTGGAATTGTGGGTTTTAGACATCATGTTCTAAGTATAACTGTCACAGTTGTTATTCAACTGGAGAATAGGCGTATTCTGTATGGAACCATTTACGCCAGGGGTTCACAAAGTGTGTCCCGCATGACTTTTTGATGTATCCCGCGAGATTTATGTTAAATTTGTATTAATTTTAATATTTCTCAATATCCATTTTCATGTAACACGGACGCTGTTCCCGTAAATGTGTAGTTTGAATAAATAGATTTTCAAGAGGACGTGAAAGCAAAAGCATCTTATCGTGATAAGAATTTAATTGAATTCTACAAAGGACTTTCACTTGAGATATGTCCAAATATAGTTAAACATGTTCATCAAATGGCTTAAGTACCTATATTTGTGAAAAAACATTTTCTACAATGAGCATTAATTAATCAAGCTTAAGATAAAAATTAACAGATAACCATATCGCATCTGTTTTGCATATTCACACTAAAAAAATTGAGCCTAGATTGCAAGATTTAGTTTCAAACAAACAATTGAAAAAATTTAAATATTATTTTTTAGTATAATAAGAGTAATAATAATGTTAGTTTGTTTAGTTAAAAATATAAGCTTACACAATAATATATTTTTTTTTGCCTTATGTTTTATAAAAACAGAAAATATTTACAAAAGAAAGGGCGGCCTGCTAAATATTTTTGATTTCAAAATTGTCCCTTTGACGAAAAAGTTTGTGTACCCCTGACGCTATGTAAGAATGATGCATACATCCCTGAATGATGCCTGCCTAAAATACTAACGGGGTACTTCAAACTGACTCATGCAGTGAAAGTACTGCACCACTGAATGTCAGTAGAGAAATAGCCACTGATGTACAACATACAGCCTACATTTGTGATGATAAGCATGCATTATATAGACACGCAATCACGTCCAAAAAATGCTTTCTTAGGTCATTCAAGGAGATTTCAGATCCACCTGTAGTAGCTTAAAGAATGGCGAAATGAAAAAATAAGATATGCGACTATGTAATCTTGTCAATAATGCCCGACGAGAAACTGCCACATGAATGACGATGAATAAGATATTATGAACTAGGGCAAGGGTCAGCAAACCGCGGCTCGCGAGCCGCATGTGGTTCTTTGAGTATTGGTGTGCGGCTCTTTGCAAAATTCCCAATTTTAACAAAAACTTTTGCAAAATTCACAATTTTTATTTTTTGTCATATCATTGATTTGTACACTTAATATATTGTATAATGACATTATCGCGAGCCTAATTTTTCCTCCATGAAGGTTGATGCAAAAAGGTATGATTGTTGTTGTTTTAAATCCACCCATTGCAAAAGTCGACAAATCAAATTTTTCTCCATTTGATATTGACACGAGCACTTTTAAAATACAATTTTATTGGTAGATTTAACAAGCAAATAGTTATGGAGCTCAAAATTTGTATGTCTTGCCAGCAAAATTGAGGATTTGGAGAGAGAAAAATGCAATTTAATTTCACAACACAAGTGGGGCGCTCTAAAAGATCTGCATAAAGTAGATACTACGATTTTTAATACATATTATGGAATAGCTTTCCGAACTCATATTCGAGTCTACATAATAATATGTATGTGAACAATCATTTTCAAACATGAACAATATAAATAGCACTTAGAGAAGCCAAATAACCGATGAAATTTTTTGGAGTCGCGCCTGAAATTAAAAACTATAAGTTAAATACCAAACATACACACTCTCTAAAGAAATGCAAGGAATGTAATTAATTCATTTAAAGAAATCATATTTATATAAATATACGTATGGCTCTCGAATTTTTTTAACCATTGTGCCACTCATATTTGGCTAGTTTGGTTCAAGAGTTTGCCGACCCCTGAACTAGGGTAACGAGAACCAAAAATAATATGAAAAACTGGGGATACTCCGATGATCCTTCAAACTGCGAATGAGGAGCCAAAGAAACTGGTGATGATCCGCGCGTTGCAAACAGTTTCTCCATCAATGATATATTTGAAGCTAATGACGCAGCCATTATGGTGGCTAAGACATAGATGGGAAGAGTCTAGACAAGACGCATCTCTCGTATGAACACGACAGAATACGATTTAAGCTATAGGACTAATTTCACTTTGAGCTTAATTAACGTAGGTAATTTTTCCCATTACAGTTGACTACATAAAATAAAAAATATTAAAAACATTTTTTTTATTCAAGGATCAATTCACAAGATTTAAGAATATAATATTATTTTATTGAACATACAAAAAGATTTTTTTCTAGTGGTTATATTATATTTTCTGAGGTTATAATTATTAACTATTTAAGAAATTATATTTATAATTATTAACTACTTTTTTTATTCAACGAATACTTCACAAGATTAATGAAACATTCTAATTATTGAACATACATAATTTTGAAAATACTTCTGAGAACATAATATTCAAACCAATTTAAAAAGTAAGACAACCTGCAGGAATCGAACCTGCATTTTTCGGGCATCGCGCCCATGTACATAGAACCACTATGCTAAAGGAGTTATACTTAATTATGAAAAATTTTAACTAATGAAGAAAATGAAAATTTAACTTAAAAATAGTTAACTGATTAAAAAGTATTTTTCTAGTTAGTACCTATAATGTATTAGAGGTATTTTCAAATTATGTATATTTTATTGGAATGTTATATTCTCAAACCTTGTGAATTATTCGTTGAATAAAAGAAATGGTAGGTATATAATATATTTTACATATATTGTGATATAATTATACAGACTTATAGCTGTTTATCTGTCAATAGACAGATAGTTCCTAAGTTGGTATTCGTATTTATTATCTTCCAAAACATCCTGATGGTTTATCAATAATTCAACCAGTACGTGTGCGCCATCGTTACAGTATCATAAACCCGAAATATTATAGACTCCCAAATCATGTACGACGTGAAGATATCGATTATCCATTAGGGAAAAGTGTTGTCCCAAATTATGCCTACAATCTTCTAAATTAACGCCAGTATTCTTATCTAACAGATTATTGAGAAAGATAATCAGGAATTTCCCGGCGATTTTGTTCATTTTTATCACTGATTGCAAGCATATTAAATTATTTATGGTTTTCGGTCCATAACTTCAAAATATATTAACCCAACAGAAAATTTTTTTTTTTAAAAAATAAACAACTTTTAAATGATCCTGTTAGATGGCATTCTAGGTAATTAATAATAATTACAAGATAAAAAGAACTTTTTATATACCACATTTTTAAGTTCTGTTGAATCATATAAACCTGACAATTCTATGTATTAATAAATACTTTTTTAATTTTTTTTGATTATCCTATCAAGAAAATGATCAAATGCGTAATAAAAAGAGCAATTATAAGAAATTTTCAAACATTTGTTATTTGAATAACATATATAAGATTTTTAAAACTTCTACTTGATAATATGAAGTAAAAAACAAACAAACAAAAAACAAGAAAGTGAGTTAATTCTTTTTTCAAAATCGTCGTCATTACGCATAAGTGCAAGCATTGAATTCGATCGAAGCGCCACCTTGCGGATTTTTTCAGAACTAACTTTCCATATAAAACAGAATTAACTGAAAATGAATTCAATGATGCTTAAAGATAGCTAAAAGTATTAAAAAATGCATTGTCATCGTGCTCTGATATATTCTAAAAGTTTCAAATGTCTAGCTAGTCGGGAAGTTAGTTAAAAATCGATTGCAAGATTCGTACTGGACAAATAAGAAAACGAGCTAATAAAAACGTGGTAAAATCATTCCTATTTACATACGTAAACACAATATCATAATATATTGTTCTTTAAACATAATGATATAACATAATTCTGAAAACACTTATGAGAAAATAATATATTATAACCAATAGAAAAAAGAAAGACATTCCGCAGGAATCGAATTTCTCAATCTCTCGGATATCGCGCCTATGCAGATAGAAACACTATGCTAAAAGAGTCATACTTAATAATTGTGACAAATTGTAAAATGGCTTTTAATACTCACTGAAGTGCTTACCAAATTGAGCTACTATTGGCGATCGGCTTTTGTATTTGAAATCAATGTAGGTATTACTTTAATTACTAACTGACGTCACGGATCACTCTACGATTTTTTGTTGTAACTTACTTGAACTTGCTAATAATTTTTAATTAACTATTTTTTTTATTCAACGAATAATTCAAATGATTTAAGAATGTAACATTCTAATTATTGAACATACATGAGATGCAGATTTGATTCCTGCGGGGTCTTACTTTTTTCAAAAAGATTTTTTCTATTGGTTATAATATAAAATATTCTCTGAAGTATTAAATTATAAATTATGTATGTTCAATATATAAACATTTGAATTGTTCTTAAAATATTACACCCACAATAGAGTAAATGCTAAAATACATTCAATTATTATCTCATTGGACGCAAGTTTCAATCGTTTCTAAAAATATTCATCGGAATATTGAAGACATAATCTTGTATATATTAATAGTCTTACCCGCTGACTAGAATTTGCAGTTATTTTCTAGAGGCGTAAGAAAAGAAATTTCCGAAAAATATGTCCAGGATTATTTAAAGGCACTCTAAATAAAAGAAAACACAGTATGGGCTACCCCATAAACAGTCGAAGATATTTATATGGGTTGTGATTTTATTGCGATGAATTCATTTTAAAGCTCCTTTTATTTAAAAAAAAAAAGTCTTTTGTGTAAGAGAAAATCCTGAATTAGAATAATAATAAAATCATATAGGTAGGTAGTTAATAATTATTTATCCATGGTCCAGTGAGTAAGGCGCTGGTCTTTCATCAGGAGGCTCCGAGTTTGATTTTCAGTGAGGTCACAATATATTAATTAAGTATGTTATTTTCTCAAAGCCTTGGATGTTTGTGATTATTTCTCTTCCAGCACAATGGCAACGTATTGGGAATTTAATAGGCTTAACTAATAAGATACATCAATAATATGAGTCTTTAAAAAAGTTACATTAGTTAAACAAATATTCCTACTTGCTACTTTTTACTCCGCAAAAACGACTCAGATGGAATAGTACAAAACTTAAATCCATAAATATTTAAATTCAAATTCTATCAAGTAGGCACCCTCGGTTGATAGTTTTAATATTCAATTATTTGTTTGTTCATTACATCATTCCGGTCCTTACACGATCCTTACTGATCATGGAGGGTCAACTTTAGAGATAATAGGATGGTTTTATTTGACACCATAGTGAACTAATGTTAAGATTAGTGGAGAATATTGAGAATGTAACTTATGGGTTTTTTTCAATATCAATATAATTTCTAATTGATGAATACACCTAAATCACCGTTTCTTTGCCTGGTGGCATTAATTATTAGTCAGTTTACTTATTATGGCAGAGTCAAAATTGACATTTTGTATGATCTTTGTAATAAATTACATCTCTGTACTAGATCTAGAACGAAATTTTGTAAGCTCTTCTGAGTTCAGATTAAGTTAGGATCATGGCGATTATTTGTGTGCGGAGCGCCTAATAGGTCCACTTTATGTTCGACGTTCACTCCAAAGTTACAAAATTATTTAATTTATCGACCCAGTTCTGTGGACTCCTAATTTGTTCCGGCCTGACTACATTTTAACCATCCATAAAACATGATTCTTCACTCTATCTTCAGCTGGGCTCCTAATAATATTTATATGCATTTGATGAAGTCTATTTTGCGCTGTTTCATGGAAGGAATAGCTATAATTGAGTCTTGGTTGCTGAGAAATAGCTACTCAAAATATATTATACAATATAGTCTATTTAAACGTGAATGTGTTTGTTAAATAACTAAGTTGATTATTAAAAGGTAATGTTATACATTGCATGGATATATTAAATAATACATAATAAAACAATAATTATTGTTAAGAATCTTTTAATTACTCAATAATTAAAGCGATAAGAATTTTGTTAATTTTAAAGATAATCTTACAAATACTATTATTTTTTTATTAAAAATTTATAAGATTTAATAACGTAAAATTCTTTCTTGAACAAATATAATTTGTTTAATTCAAATCATAATAGGCGTTAACCAATATTATTAAAATAGTGCTTCAGTTTGTGGCAGCAAGGTGCAGGTGATTAAATTGGTAAAGCATACTAGCTGGCATCCGATGAATGCATGTTTGAATCCTGTCCGGTACAATATTTTTATAGACGTATTTTTGAGATGATGCCAAATAATTATCTATGATCTTTATCCTCAATAATTCGCAATAGCTGGTTATTATTATTTCAATAATTAGTTGTCATGATCACAACATTTTTTTCGTTTTTCGCTGCGTTTCACGTTTTCTCATTCGCTGCTGACTAGATAATGATTTTTTAATTAGCACTTTTAAAATGCACGTTAATTACATCGATCGGCCACCTGGTCATTACGCACAAGGTGCGTCTTCAGCGTCCAAAGTATTAAGCATTGGTGTTCATATACCTTTCGATTTATTTTTTATTCAAGACTAATTTAAGAATATAAGCTTCATTAATCATACTTGGAACAACATCAGAAACTTACATAGTATGTATGAGAAAAATCTTGGTTTTTTTTTGGATTAAATGGGATTTGACATTTAAAATAACACCTCATGTGGATACATGGATCCCTGGATCCCCATATTCTTTCACTGGATTGCGATGGATGTGTGTTCAATTCCAAGTTGTACCAAATTAATATGTAAATATGCAAATGTTTACCTTTTAATTTACGTCATATTCTATGGGGTTTAGTCAATGACTGTAATTGAATAATTAAATAAATCACTATATGTGTTCATTCACAGCTTATTATGTGACAACATTATAATATGTAAATATTAATAATACTGATGGTATATTATATATCTTTGTAGTAGTATTATCAATCTAATTCACTTCTTATCAAAAGATACAGTCTAGTAGTCAATTTGTATTTTTCGAAGAAAACCGAAATGTTACTTTAACAAAGTGCATTGTTTTTTATATCACAGAAATCTCCTATTAAATGAATGCAACGTCATACAAATATTTACCGGTGGACTACTTATATTGCAGACAGTTGGTTCAAAGATATATTCTTAATTTAATATTTTTTGGTAAAAAAAATCATATGCGCAATTCCTATTATTTTTCCTTCAATAAATAATTACCTATTATATTATTAATTCAAAATTACCTGTAATAAGTTAGCGTCTACATTGACTGTTTTTTGTAATCCATTTTTTGGTTTCGGTTTTCAATATGAGTTTTTAATTTTATCTATATTATCTAACCTAATTTATTGATAAATATGTGTATTGTTTTTGGTATGAAACATATGAGAAGAATTCAGCATGCCAATTTTAATATGTTTAATGACATGCGCGTATTAGGTACCTAGAATTACATGTTTCTGTGAATTTTTCTGCATCCCAAAATGAAAAACTACCACAAAAACATAATGTACTATGACATAAATGGCATTTTGTTTAAAACATTCTGCCAGTTTAAATGTTTGACAGTTGTGTTGATATTGAGGTTATATGAAAATAAATACATAGGGATGGTGACCACATTTATTGGTTGAATTATTGGACATTATTTAGTTCGAAATCGTAAGTTTTCTTTTAGAATCAAATTAGTGAGCTTTTTTTAGTTTTTATCAGCTGTTAATCGTAAATTTTCCTTTCTGGGTCACAGAATGATATGTGAAAGCTTTTTATAGATTTTTAGAAATGTTATTCTTAGCTTTTTTCTTTTAGAATCAATTGTGAAAGCTTTTTTTACAGTTTTTTTATTATCAAGTCAATTGCAATGTTTATTTTTAGAACCTTTTTTTGGGGACTTGTTTTAAATCTTTCGTACAATTTTCTAACATCGCATCACATCCCTCATACGTTACTGTTGAATTTCTCTACACATTATATCTATTGGATATTACTTTTTCGATATTAAAATTTTCATAAACGTCTACATCATTAGCCTGATTAAATTCCGCTGATGAAGTTTGCTGCTAGATTTTATCTCTTTACAATTAATAATTACAGCCACGATGGCCGAGCAGCTTACGCTTCAGTTTATAATATTCGAATCTTGGGTCTGGAAAATACACATATTGTTTTTGAATTTGTATTTGGAGACTATGGACCTAATAGGATTTATTGGACAACATCCATTGGTCGTAAAAAAATAAATAAATCTGTTAATATAAACCTCCGCTATATAGAGGTCCAAATGACCCTATTAGGATCGGACAAGGTTAAAAGAAAAGAAGATGGATATAGCATATTCCATTCCTTTCGATTATAAGCATTGCGTTGCTACGTATATCCGCAGAACGTAAGTATTGCGTTGATACAGTGGTCTCTAAGTCTACTTACTGTTACCTACCTACGTTTTTTACCTTGTGGGTATTACGGGATGACTAAACAATCAAAATTGATAATATTTACAAATTGGAAACTTAAGGTATCATTTTTTTTTCGACCATGTCCGATCCTGATAGGATCATATAGGCCTCCACAGAGTGGAGGTTTGTATTGACAGATATTGTTTTTTATGAGAAATGGATGTCAGCCACTTGCTCAACCTATTAGGTCCATACCCTGACACACACAAATTGAAAAACAATATGTGTACTTGCCAGACCCAGGATTCGAACCTGGGACCCACGGCTTTATAGTCCAACGCTTATGCCGCGCGGCCACCGTGGGCAGTACAGCCGGCAAAATCCATCTTAATTTTGATTCTGTAAATAGTTTGCAATCATATATTATATATTCATAAAATGAAGGTGTTCCTCGAAAAGAGGTCTATATGCAAAAACTAAATTTTACAGGAGAAAGGAAAACAATATAAACAATAAGTATTTCAGTGATGTATAGTACCTAGCTATGATTTTTAAGGCAATTAATATCAAAGATTAGAAATATAACTGTACATCAGTAAAATTATTGTTTATTTATTTAAGTGTGTTTCTTCTCTCTTGTAAAATTTTGGTTATTTTATATAGACCCATTTTCGAGAGACACCTTCAAATATGAAATCCAGCTCTATTTGTTACTTAAATAGAATTAAGCTGGGTGTTCATTGCAGTCATTTAAATTCATCTGTACCATTTTTTATATTGTATGATTAACTTTAATTAAACACGATTTTTTATTAATTTCAACTACGATAAGAATATATTATTCGTATTTTGTAATTGTTTACAATGTTCGAAAAATAAATTATTCTATTAGTAGTCCTAATAATGAATGCGTTCGATGTTTTTTTGCGATTATCTCAAAATGGTGGAATATATAAGTTGCCAACTTTATTACTAACAACTTCTAATATAATAAATTGCGTGAAGTTCAAAATAACAGACTAGAGTTGGGTTTATAATTAAAATAAATAAAATATTATGTGGTCACCGTAGAGATTAGAAAAGTATTTTTTTGTCTTTTCTGGGCTTAAATAAAGTTGAGGTCGCATCGATTGTCAATGTGCAAAATGCCTTAGAGGTGGCCAATGTCCACATTATAGTTGTACTACTAAGGATTATAATGATAAAATATCAGTCAAATTCGTTTCAATACTACTTCATCTTTAATGGCGTATAAGATGTTTTAGCATTAGATAAGGATTAACAATATTCAGATGAGGGCGATATAAGACCCGGCGTTGTCTGGCAATCGATGACAGTCCATTAATGCTAAGATTTGAGATACAAAAGTCACGATAAGACATTTTTGTTCGTCTTTTGTAAGTCTGTTTGAATTTTATCTGTCTACATGATGTACTGCCAAATATACCAAAATAATGTCCTGTATAGTATTGTACTTTTGACATCAGATCGATTACATCGAAACTAAATCTATGTTTTGATATAGATAATGTATCAATCATCACGTAGTATTTTGAATGGTCAAGTTTTGTATATTATGATAATTTGAATTATGTGTAGGTATTGGAATATAAAAGATAACCATTTCTGCCTTGCTAAGTAAAACACTGTCTTTTTACTCAGCCGGGTAGATTTGTGGTACCGTGTCCGGAAACTTGTACTTATGCGTTCGCCGTATCACACTTCACCGTGAAATGTTGTATAGGAAATATATGGCCGTATATTAGAGACCATCCAACCTCTTTGGGTCGTATAGTACCTACTGACATAAAATTCATGTCTAAATAAAACACGATTATTGTCGGTTTACACTTTACAGAAAGCCAGCAGAAAACAAAATTTGAAAATAGCCGATATACTGGATTATTTGTTAGGTTAGGTTAGGTTTTCATTCTTGAATTCATGAATTTTGCCTAAATCAGCTATGAAAATTGAAATAATGTTCATATTGCATAATTCTAATAAAATTAAATTGGAGACCGTATAGTATTATATACGGTCGTTTCTTTCCGATAAGAAAGCTCACGGCGAACTGTGGCACGGTGAAATGTTTTACGTACAATTTACATGTAACCTTGTGGTATATACGGAAATCATTTTTAAAAGAAAAAAAATAGTCGATTTATTTTATAAACTTTATAGGTACCATAAAATAAATGAAAAACGTCTTAAAAAACTAACCAATAATATGAATCTCCACAGAGTGGAAGTTGTAATAACAGTTTTTTTTTTTTTTTTTTTTAAGAAATATGTGTTACTTGATCAGCATATTCGGTCCATTATTTAGCCCAAACACACGTTGGAAAATATAATAATATGTGAATTTTCTAGTCCTGAGATACGAACTTGGTACCCAAGATATTATAAGCTGACGCAATAACCACTCGAGCATTGTAGGCATTTAGTTTGTTTAAAGAAAACAAATATATATATATTATATTTATATTTAAAATAATTGATACGGAATTGTACACAACTGAAATCAAATAGAATAAATATATATTATGTGAATTAAAATATAATTACACTGCGCCACTGTCATGTGCAAAAGGCGTGGCAGATGAATTTTAAAAAGAATACACCTCTCATTATAATTAAGTTGTATCATGTAAATATGAGTTCAATTAATTAAAATAGAATAAAATATTTCTAAAACTAAAAGGTATATTTTAAGGTAGGCAGATTCAATAAAGGCTATACATGTAATAAATTAAACAGTGATATACCTATCCATCATGACTTCACATTATTTTTTTATATACCATTTAGATTTAGATACGGAATTTTTCAAAGCCGACTATAGGCAGGCCAGAGCACTGAATTATGAGTTACGATGAAAGTGCTAGTTATCTAATATTTTTCAATACATTGCGGTAACATTTCGTTCAAATTAATTAACGCTTTACCATTTTTTTTACCATGTCCGATCCTAATATGACCATATTGTGAGACTCATAGTGAATGTTAGCCAATTGCCCAACCTATTAAGTCCATACTCTGACTCCAAAAACAAATTGAAAATTGTATTTTTCAGACCCAGGATTTGAACCTGGGCATTATAAGCCGATACGTAATAATTATAATTTTCTACAGTTTACTATATTGCTCTCGAAGTATGAGTAATAACTACCACTAAGTTCGAAATATACAGTTTTGTGTTACGGCTTGACCATAGTGTGCCTTGGGATTAATTGTTAGTTCTATGCATCAGTGGTATTTTATGTGTAGTGTTGGAGGTAAAGAATTTTCAATAATTCATATTTACTGATATATTAATAAGATTGTTAGGTAATCATTTAGTGCAGCATCTTCAATCTTCATGGTTCATAATTCTAATACATGTATAGGTTGATTATCTACAGAGATCAGAATCATTATATTGATTTATGTTGCATAATAGCTTAAGTGTTTTAAATAACAAGCATTAAACTGAGATTTTTTTCGAAATAAAATAATTTATTATATCTATCAGAAATATGCTTGAACTTGAAAATGGTGAAATTACTAAATAATAAATATCTATCCTCGAAAAAATGCAGTTCCATTTTCAAATGAATAATAAAACAATGATGTTAGTATTGCCTTTTTGAGGTTGATTTTTCCCTACTCTCAAAAACGTATTTCGAATAATTTATTACCTACCTAAAATTAACTAGTATTATAGACAATATTATAGTGTACCTATGTAATAGATATTTTTTAAAAGGCTCTTTCGCAGTTATTTGATCATAGAGCAGAATCTTTTTCATCGATCAACCTTTTTTGTCGGTAAGTAACCGTTACATCTACTTACCTATCTGATTCGCAATGGTTCGATAAGATAATGTTTCACCATAGTTTTTTTAGCGAGCAACATTTGAGACGAACTCTCTATCAATATTAAACTTTGTTATACTGGTTTGATGGAATGCAATTCGTTCGGCCATATGAAAACATTGTTAATTCTATCTGAGATACATTGGCTATACTATCAGCCTTAAAAAGTTTTATTTTATTTAATAATTATTATTATTATCACTAAAATAGATAATCAAAATATTTCTTTTCTATTTTATTTTAAAATGTATGGTGTTTTTTGAAGATACGTAATTTGGAAACACCTTATTATATAAACCAGTGGCGAGGGGTGGAGGTAGGCTGTTAAGATTTGACATAAATAGTGCACACCTTTTCAGTCATGCTTGTTTGTTTTCGTTGAATTAAGATGGTGTTGGTTAGTTTTTTTTTAATTCATTAAGCCCTGCCTAACCAAACCATAATAGATAAAAATTCTTCTTCTATGATATAAATTAATATGTAAAAGTATGTACGGTTAAATGGCATAATTTTATATATTTTATTAATAAACGAATATTTTTTGATTATTATCTATTATGGCTTGGATTAGGTATGTTTTAATTTAACTTAAAAAACCTAAGAAACACTTTTTTTCCAACCATTTCCGATCCTAATAGGATCATATTATGGGCCTCCAGAGAATGGAGGTTTGTATTGACAGATTTTCGTTTTTAAGAGAAATGAATGTCAGCCACATGCTCAACCTATTAGGTCCATACTCTGACTCATACACAAATTAAAAAAAAAAACAATACTTGCCAGACCCAGGATTAGAACCTGGGACCCACGACACAATAGGCCAACGCTTAAGCCGCGCGGCCATCCTATATATATCTACATCAACACTATCTACACAAGTTGTAGTGTTAGTTCAATGAAGACAAATTCGTTTGACTAACAAAATTTAGTTGCGCACTTTTCTTGTCGGATCTCAATAGCCTACTTCCTCCCTTCGGCACTGATATATACCTAGTCTAGCTTCCTATACATAAGTTAAAAGGGCGGGTGTGATGATTTTTCACTTTATAGGAGAGACATTTTAAATAATAATTTTTATCGTATTCTTTATATATTTTTGTCTAACCACTCTACCAAAATTGTTGTTATTTAGAAATGGAATAACACTAGCTGACTTATTGAGATACACTTCCACTAACATTCTAATCAGTTTGAAGGTTTGTTTACACGGGCTTAATAATTAGTTCTCGCTATTCAGCTAATATCGAGACGTGTAAACATGCCAAATATTGATAAGCATTAATAAAACGCGAGTAAATAAAAATCCATCCTATTTACTAATCGTTAGTACGTACCCCCATTATAACCCTCGCCACTCGCAGTCGTAACTTATCGCAACATGTAAACCGGTCTTCTCTTGCCCAACTAGTGTTTAGTGACAAATAATAAATACGAATAATAGTACGTATCAGTGGCGAAGGGTGGAGGTAGGCTGTTAAGATCCGCCATAAACAGTGCACATTAAACTTTTTCAGACATACATATTTGTTTTCATTGAAATAAGACTACAATTTACAGATAGTGTTGGTTAGTTTTTAAAATTCAATTAAACTATTAGAAACCAAGCCATAATAGATAATAGTCAAAAAATACATGTCTATTTCTAAAATATCTAAAAGTATGCAATTAAATCATACATAACTTTGAATATTTTGTAAATAGAATAATATTTTTTATTTATTATAGTTTGGTTTAGTCAGGGCTTAATGAATTAAAAAAATTAACCAAAAATATGTGTAATATGTATATTTAATCCAACGAAAACGAATAACTATGAATGAAAAAGTGTGCACAATTTTGTCGTATTGCCCAAATTAGACCAAATCTATTATGGTTTCGTTTAGGCATGGTTTAATTGATTTTTAAAAACTAACTAACACCATCTGTAAATTGTAGTCTTAGTTCGATAAAAACAAATACATATGACTAAAAAAGTTTAGTGTGCACTATTTATAGCGAATCTTAACAGCCTACCTCCACCCTTCGCCACTGGTACGTATCCATCTTTGTTTTTTGTAATTAACTATTTTTGTATTCAACGAATAATTCACAAAAATTAAAAATGTAACATTCTAATTATTGAATATACATAATTTTGAAAACACTTCTGAGAAAATATATTATAACCAATAGAAAAAAATCTTTCTTGAAAAAAGTAAGACACAAACGTAAATCAAAGTAAGTATAACTTTAATTACTGACCGACGTCAATTATACAATTCAAACGTTACATTCTTAAATCTTGTGAATTATTCGTTGAATAAAAAAAATATTAGCAAGTTCAAGTAAGTTACAACTAAAAATCTTGGAATGCTCCATGACGTCGGTTAGTAATCAAAATAATGCCTACTTTGAGTTAAAATACAAAAGCCTATCGCCAATGTAACTCAATTTAGAAATCGCTTCAGTGATTATTAAAAAGGCCAATAGTTAAAGTTTGTCGTAATTAAGTATGACTCCTTTTTGTGGTCAATGTGTGTGGGCGCGATACCCGAGAGATGCATGTTCGATTCTTTTTACATTTTTCAAAAAGATTTTTTCTATTGGTTATAATATATAATTTTTTTCGACGTGTTTTCAAAATTATGTTGTTTTTTGTATTTAACACTTGTACTAATAATTGTAAACTCGTGTAAACTCTACCCAGTGTTTTAAGTAACGTAGTTGTAAGTTCGGCCAGTGTGTATTAATGATTAGTAATAAGACCGTGTAAACAAAACCTTAAAGCTATAAACAGATGATTGCAACTCGAAAACAGCAATGTTTTTCGAAACATACATTCCGTTGCCACTCATCAGGCTATTAAATACGTATTTACGGTAAATTGTTATAAAAAAATATACATTATCAAGAGTGACTGTTGATTTCTATGGGGACTTTGGTGATTAAGGCATAATCAAGTTTTTTCATTACTTCCTGCTTTTAATATTTTGTATCGCTAAATACCGTAAATTCCACTGTTAATTTTTGAGACTTTTTTAACATTCACGAATTAATTCTTTAACGTAAAAAATAAATAAAAATAATCTAGTAATACCTACATACATACTTTTAAAAAGATGTTAAGTTAAACAAATTACACATAGATAATAATATTATTAAAGAAATAGGTACACACTATCGTATGGGTTGATTAATTACTAAGTATATTACAGTATTTAATAAATCATTTCTTTTATTCAATGAATAATTCACAAGGTTTTGAGAATGTAACATTCCATATATTGAATATATATAACTTGAAAACATCTCAGATATACACCCACTAGAATAAATCATATTTGAAAAAAATACGAAATTCGACGGGATTTGAACCTATATAACGATTGGTGTCGCGCCAATTCGTGCTTTAACCAATATGTTACGAGCTTCTAATTACGACTAAAACCGATAGTCAATACTAACGCAATTTGATAAACATTTAATGTATGACCTACTAGTTTAAATTGTCATAATTAGATAGGGGGCTCGTAGCATAATTCGTTAATGCACATATTGGCGCGAAACCAATCGTTATATGGGTTTAAATCCCGTCGAGTTTCGAATTGTTTTTTTCAAATATGATTTCTTCTAGTGGGCATATATGTGAGGTGTTTTCTAGTTATGCATGTTCAATATTATATTATGTTGTACCTTACTATACACGTTACCAGAGTCGTCACATAGAAAAATAGTTATTTTGTATCAGTATCGTAGAGAATAAAATGTCTACTACTGTGGGTCTTTTCTATACACAAGGCGGCAATCGGCGGTTATAGAGGGTAGTTTATCATATGTATGTATTGAGGTATTATAATTATTACAATAAGTTAGCCATCTAAACTGTCAATCTTGCTATCTTGCTCTAAAAGTTAACACAGCCAAGAGAGGTGGTGTTAAAACATAGCACTTTTTGACAGTTCAGACGGTTAATTTATTGGAACAATACATACGTAATATGATAAACTACCCTCGTTAGCCATCAAGACATGGATATCTTTTATTTAGATATGGCGACCCTAGTCGCAAGAAATCAAGGATGTTCCCAAGAAAAAGAAAATGTCATGGTGTATCATCATGGTGTGTCATTTTCGATATAAATAAAAAGGATTTCAATATATATATATATAAATAAAATTAAAAAAAGTATATTATATCTATGAGTTATACAAAAATGGCATTGGTACATCCGAGAAAATTTAAGAGAAACTAACACTAACTAAGATCCAACGTACGTTTTTGAATGGAAACTATATTATTTTTTAATTGTTTTATTAAGGTTTTAGATATGGACGTATTGATTATTTTGAAAATACTTTAAAATGTAAATTTTCAGAAAAATTGTGCAGTTTTCGTATTCTCTCGTTAGGGGCATTACGCTCCTTCCTAACATACATAACCTGAATAGATGAAAAGTAATTAATTTTGTCATAATTTTTACCCCTGATTTTTATAGTATGTAAAATTTACAATATAAAATACAGAAAATATAGACCTCAAACTATCACCGATCGATTTCTAATGGCATATTTTAGGTAAAACAATGCGTATGGTATAGGCACAACAACCGGCTCGAAAGCACCAGTAAAATTTAACAACCGGTTAGAGAGAGCCTGTTACAACCGACGGACTTACACCACTGCTTACCACAAAAGGAAACCCTGGCATTTTGTTACCGAACTTCCAATATACCTATATCATTTTCCGAGCTTTCGGTTTCACTAGTTTTAGAGTACCAAAGTAAACAATGTTATGATTCATCATTTATCTACATCAGGAGTCTTAACCTTTTTGCCCTCACATATCCCGCCTCGCATGAAGGGTGAACCAAATATTTACATCTCTCATCCTTTTTATGCCCTGGTCTCTTGAAATCTACGTGCTACCACTGACGCCACGTGTTTTATGAGCTTAAAACCAGTTAAAAGTTCAAAATTCTTTCTGTGTCACTGAAATAAATTTCAGATATTTCGCAGAACGACTGTTACAAAAAAATATATTAGGCAGTGTTTTCACATGCTTTACGATTAGGTACTCAGTTTCTATAGCACACAAAAGAATTAATATAAATTATTGTAGACATGTTAGGTACATTAGAGCTCACCTTAATAAAAATAAATTATATATTATTATATTATTAGTAAAAAGTTAACAAAGGCATCGTTACGTTATATAGTCTAATAGTATAATACCTAAATATGCGTTTAAAAGCTGTAATAGTCCGTACGTAAATGTATTATATTTTTGTCTAGATATATTATTATTATATTATAGAAATATTAATATTATCATTATTTTTTTAAATTCTGTAAATATAACAGACAAGTACTTACCTATAAATGGCGAGGGGTCGATGTAGGCTGTTAAGATCCGACATAAATAGTGCACACTAAACTTTGTCAGTTATACTTAATTATTTTCATTGAACTAAGAATATAAATTACAGATAGTGCTGGTTAGTTTTTAAACATTCAATTAAATCCTGCCTAAACCAAACCATGTGAGTTTAGGTATACT
Source organism: Rhyacophila brunnea (assembly GCF_057557595.1). NCBI lineage: Eukaryota > Metazoa > Arthropoda > Insecta > Trichoptera > Rhyacophilidae > Rhyacophila > Rhyacophila brunnea. Next base: position 39,997,955 of record NW_028232796.1, read on the forward strand.
ATCGATAATCCGACAAAATTGTGCACACTTTTCATTCATATTTAGGTATTTGTTTTCGCTGAATTAGAAATACAAATTACACAATATGTTTTTGGATATTTTTTTAAATTCATTATACCCTGCCTAAGCTGAACTATAATAGTTAAAATATTATTCTATCTATAAAATATTCAAATGTATGTATGATTTATTGGCATAATTTTAGATATTTTATAAATAGACGAGTATTTTTTGACTATTAATTATCCACTAGGGTTTAATTAAATTTTAAAATCTTCTGCAACACTATCTGCAATTTGTAACCTTAGTTCAATGAAAACAAATACGTATGACTGACAAAGTTTAGTGTGCAACATTTATGTTAGATCTTAATAGCCTACCTCCACCATTTGCCACTGCTACCCATGAACTATTATACCCATATTCTACTTTTATCCAAAATTTACTCTTCGCCAATGAGAAATGTGTAGAAATACACTATCACTATATTAATATGATCGTATTTTATATGAATATTGAAGAGAGTCTTTGTTGCGACGTTGTTGAATCTCTATAACGGTTGAAAAATTAGCAAGTTAGCAAATTGGGTCTAAATAAAAGGCCAAGTAGAAAAGTGCGGAAGGTGTTCTAATTAGACAACAATATAAGTGATTGGGTTTAATTAACTTTTCTGATAACTAGAGTTAACGTGTGGTGCTATATAGATGTATTACTCGTAATCAGATTCAAATGTAAAGGAATATAACAACTATCTGACAGGAGTTTGCAGTTTGATAAGAGGACTTTATATTAAAATGGGAATAGTTGAAACAACATTAAACTCAATGCGGAAGGTCTCCTAGTTATACTTCAGAGATGGCGAACATATGGCAAGCGTGCCACTAGTGACACGTGAGATGATTTTGCTTGGCACGCGAATGTTTTGAAATGAAAAGAAATTACTATTTTATATTTTACTAGCCGAAGTACCCGGCTTCGCACAGGGTCGCTTCGTGGTGATATTTATCTTAGTTATTTAAAAAATAATCAGAGGTAACTATTTTTTTAATATTAAAATATCTGTCTAATACAATATGGCAATATGAAAATAATTCTAATAGGAATAAAGGTCAAACAAAAGAAAACTGAATTAAAATCAAATCCAAAATATGAAAACGTTATTAATGCTATTAATATGTAGTAAAAAAAATCAAAATCGGATCGAACAAACAAACTTTGCATTTTATATAATACTAACTTAGAAAACTTCGCAGCTGTGCGCACAACAACTGACAAAAGTTTCATTGCAATCGGATGAATGGTATAGGAATGCATACGAATAGAAGAAAATGATTTTCTAATTCAGAAACCTTTGCGGGTGTTGGCACAATTACTGACAAAATTTTTATTGCAATCGGATGAATGGAATAGGAACGCATACGAATAAAAGAATATAGAATAGAAGAAGAAGAAGAAGAAGATGATTGTACTAATTCAGAAACATTTGTGGGTGTTACCACAACAACTGACGAAGGTTTCATCGCAATCGGATGAATGGTATAGGGACCATACGAATAAAAGAATATAGAATAGACGAAGAAAAATAAGATGGTTGTACTAATTTAGAAACCTTTACGGGTGTTATCACAACAACTAACGAAGGTTTCATCACAATCGGATGAATGGTATAGGAACCATACGAATAAAAGAAGAAGAAGAAGAATATGGTTTTTCTAATTTAGAAACCTTTGCGGGTGTAGGTACAATAAATGACGAAAGTTTCGTCGCATTCGGATGAATGGTATAGAAACCATACGAACAAAAGAAAATAGAATTAAGAAGAAGAAGAAGATGATGATTTTTTTTAATTCAGAAACCTTTGCGGGTGTGCATACAACCACTTAACAAAATGTCATCGTAATCGGATGAATGGTATAGGAACGCATACGGGACAGACAGACAGACATTCATTTTTATATATAAAATATAGCCTATACTCTTTGCGCAAGTGTAAGCAATAAATTGACAAAGTTTTATTGCAATCGGATGAATGGTATGGCAGCGCATAAAATACGAACAAACAAACAAACAAATATATTGATTTTTATATATTAGATATATTTAAAAAATGTTTTTTTATAAAAAAGTTTTACAAATAAAAATATATGTACTTACTTATGTATATATAACATTAAAAAATAATGATGACATAGCCATGAGTATTTTCTTCAGTTTTTCATATTGTTTACCAATCAATGCGCAAACGGAAACGACGAAATTCATACATAAATGACAAATCGCATTGTATAAAAAGTAGCAGGCAAATCCTTTTCAAGAATAATCATTACGTTTAATGTAAATATACAATTGCATAGGTTGGTCCTCAGGAACGTGAAATTAAAAAAAAATATTAAATCAAGAAACTTTAATAAATTAATTATCGGCAGTCATTCAGATAATAATAACTGCATGTTATTTTGCCTCAAACATAATCTCTAAAAATAGAAATCCGTTTAGTGATGGAGAATATAATATGAAAGAAGAGTGGTTAAAATGCTTCCACAATCTCTTTGAGAATTTTGAAAACAAGGAAAAAAATAAAAATATTCAAAGAATAAAAGATATGCCTTCGGCTAGAAAGACGGTGAAAGATAGAATACTAAGAACTCAATTATCATGTTCAAACTTTTTTAATAAAATTCTTAAAAGAAAAAAATTGGTTGGCCCGCCAGAGTGTTGAAAAATATTTTTTGCGAAATTTTGCACGCGTACGTAAAAAGGTTCGCCAACCCTGTTATACTTGGTACTTGTCCTAAAAATGCTTAGACTGGCCACCGAGGCTAATTGTAATGTAATCATATCATTGTCCAAATGATTAACTTTAGAAGAAAATTGTTCCAAATATGGCGGAAATAAGAAATATAAATATATATGTAAATATTGAACGCCTATTTAAAAATGGTTGTTTTATGAAATCTACAAAACGACACCACTTGGCAAAGTATTTGTTAATTTGATTATATTATAATATATACTGAAGCATACTGAAGAAATTTCCCAGCACATCTAACAATAACATAAAACACGTCTACTATAATATAGTCTACTACTGTCCAACAAGAAGATTTAGGCATAAGCCGGAAGGCGCTGTTTTTGACTAAATGGGGGGAGAGCTTGTTAGTTTATAATGGAAGTGTGGTTAAACATAGGAGGACGTGCTTTCTAGTTCACAGTTTTATCATGTAGCCAAGAAGATGTTGTTCGCCAGTAGATAACATCAATAATTATTATTGATGTGGACGTGTAAAATTTTTGGAAAGCGCATTTTATTCCCAGTAGATGAGCCATCAAGGCATTGACTAAGAAGAAAAGAAAATATTAATATATTTTTAACGACTAGGTATTGAATTTATAATGTATCTTCTGGCCATTAAAAAGGTTATATTGAAAATGTCTATTTTGAGATGGCGCCTAAAAATGTGTTCAAGTCTTAAAAGATAATTTAAAATTGGAAACTAAATAAAAAATGTTCACTTCAATCCAAAGTAAATGCTTTATAAATAAAGCATATTTTCACGATTGAATTAATTGCAAAAAAATAGTATATTAAATTATGTTGTAACGGTTATAAGAAGCGTACATTTATTATCATTTTAACCGTGGGAATTCAAAGAATCCGTTCGCATTGAATTAAAAAGACATTAATTAAACGATCCGCTCGATTTATTACTTGTAAAGTATCAATGAATTAGACTCCTAACGACAGCTGACAACATACTTGCTTACGATTCAATGTTCTTTCTCATACAGTCTCTATTTTTACTGGACATATTTTCCGAACGTTACATAGGTGAAGTACGTTCCTTATTTTATTCACTCAATTTATTTTATTGGAGTGAAATGTTTTTTTTTTGTGATTTTATACAGTGTGTTTTTACAAAAAAACATGTATTCACAGTTTGGACTTCTAATCCAAACTGGCGTGACTATTTTCAATCAATATTATTTGGAAAAAAAGTTTAACAAATAGTTTACTGACATCAATAAAAAAAATGGTTTATTTTTTTAATTAAAAGAAGAGAATATTAATGATGACAAATCACTTATAGCAGGTATGTTCAATGCGTCGATCGCACCATATATCCAAAGGAATTGAGTAGTGAAATTAATATAAAAAAAATATTTACATTAAGATGTAATATTATATGATTTCATTGATATTTTCAACTGACAATATTAAACATAAAGAAGCCCGCATGACTTATTGATTCATAATACATCACTCATGGTCTGTCACAATAGTTAAAGAAAGGGAATATGTAAGTTCACGCGTTTAAACTGAGGCGTAGTTTCTCTTACCGTCGCGCAGTAGGCTCTTTGCACTATAGTTAGACGATGCGTGTGACGTTTACGCAGTATTTCAATGTAATGATGAAAGGCAATAATTCGTGTTGTTATTTAGTTTTGAACGCTTTAGAGTCTTTGACAATTAATATAATGCGTGTATTTAAGAATCTGAATGATAACGGGAGAATATGGTAGACCACTATCAGTTTTGATACTGGAT